>NC_090924.1:701556818-706556818 GCF_040938575.1 Ambystoma mexicanum
AGGACCTGAGGGCCCAAAACACTGCACGGAGTTCCAGGACGTTGATATGGAGGGACCTCTCCGGCGGCAGCCAAAGACCCCTCGCGTGCACGTTTTCGGTGTGCGCTCCCCACCCCTCCAGGGAGGTATCCGTGGTTACTGTCTTCTGGTGGCCCGGGGTCTGGAAGTCCATGCCCACCGTCAGATGCGCGCGGGTGCCCCACCACCGGATCGCTCGTTGGAAACTCTCGAGTGTGATCCTGTCCTCGAAGCTGCCCGTCGTCTGGATCCAGCGCGCGTCCAGGAACTCCTGCAACGGGCGCATCCGGAGCCTGCACAGGCAGATGAGATAAATGCAAGAAGACATCATTCCGAGGAGGGACTTGATGGACCTCACCCTGGCCGTGTCCGCAACCAGCATCCGCTGCACCTTGCCCAAGATGGCCCTCGTCTTTTCCTCCGACGGAGAGGCCAGAAGCGACACTGTGTCGAGCTTCGCTCCCAGAAACAGTGCGTCTTGCGCGGGCACCAGGCGGAACTTGGCGTAGTTTATGGAGAATCCCAGGTCCGTGAGTAGTTGGACGGTCCTTGCCGTGTGCTCCACGGCGAGCTCCTTCGTCTTTGCTCGGATGAGCCAGTCGTCCAGGTAGGGGTAGACGTGGATCCCCTCTAGGCACAGCCGCGCCGCCACCGGTGCGAGGCACTTGGTGAACACCCTGGGTGCCGACCTCAATCCGAAGGGAAGGGCTCTGAACTGGTAGTGACGCCCTGGGACCACAAATCTGAGAAACTTTCGGTGTCCCTTTAGGATGGGGATATGGAAGTAGGCATCCTCCAAATCCAACGACGACAGGAAATCGCCCTCCTCCATTGACCCAGGACGTGTTGGAGGGTGACCATCCGGAACTTCTTTGCCTTGATGAATTTGTTCAGTCGTCGTAGGTCCAGGATGGGACGCCATCCTCCCGTCTTCTTCTTCACGAGGAAGTATCTTGAGTAAACTCCGGAGCCCCGAAGCCTCTTTGGGACGAGCTCGATGGCGCCCTTCTTGAGCATCGCCTTTACCTCCAAGAGAAGTTGAGGGACGTGATGTTCCTTCCTGGCCACAGGGGGGGACGCGCGGGCACCTCTTTAGAAACTCGAGCGCGTGACCCTGAGCCAGGGCGTCCAGCACCCAACAATCGGTGGAGATGGACTCCCACACGCTGACAAAGCTCGCCAGCCGGCCTCCCACTGGGGTGCTTCGGTGGGGGCCCGACCCCACGGCCGGTTCAGTCCTGCTTCGACGAGGCTTTGCCGCCTTGTCCTCCTTGGCGACGACGGCGGGGTCCGCCCGACTTGCTTCGTCCCCTGTAGGCTTCCTGTGACGACGAACAGGCCGCTTGACGATAGGTGGAAAATCCACCGCTGGAACCTTTGGAGGCACCCTGTTTGCCTCCGCCGCTCCGAAAGGGCGGCCGTCGTTGCTGGAGAACACCAAGAGCCCGGGCCGTCTCCGTGTCCGCCTTGATGGCTTGTAGGGAATCGTCCACTGTTTTCCCAAACAGGTTCCTCCCTTCGAATGGCATGTCCAAGACTCTGGTCTGCACGTCCTGACGGAAGTCAGTAGCCTTGAGCCATCCACGCCGCCTAAGGCACACGCCGTTGCCCAACTGGCGAAATCCAGTGTCAGCGATGTCCGTCGCTATCGTAATGGCGTGGTCCGACGCCACTTCTCCTTCCTGCAAGATCTCTAGGGCCTCCGCCCTCTTGTCGTCTGGCAGGAAGTCCAGCAGGGGGGCGAGTTTGTACCACAACTCCCTGTCGTAGCGGGCTACGATAGCCAAGGCATTGGCAGCCTTAATCGTCGTCGCTGCCGATGAGATGACTCTGCGTCCCATCGTGTCCAATTTCTTTGCTTCGCCGTCCGGCGGGGAGGTTGACGTAGAGGCCGCGCCCCCTTCCTGGCCGCCGCGGAGACAACCGAGTCCGGGGTCAGCTGTGCCCGAAGGCACAAGGGGGCAGCGTCCGGGACCCGGTACTTCTTCTCGTACCGATCCCTTCTCGCCAGCGTTGTGGATGGGTTCTTGAGGAGGGAGAGACCCTCATCCCAGATATCGCCCAGTAGAGGTACAGCGAGGACCGTCTTCCTCTTGGTCTCGCGCCGTTGATAAAGGAAACCTTCCTTCTTTTTCTCTTCCGGGCAGAGCTGGAAAAGCTTGGATGCCCTGGCGATCATGGTGTGAAACGATCCAATCTCGTCGGGAGGGGAAGCCCGGGTGGGAGGTGACGGGAGATCCTCGTCGTCTGTACCCGTCGCGGCCGTGTCAGTCCCCGTATCATCCCCACGTGTCGTAGACGGGGAGGAGGGCTGAGCAGGGTGCGATGGTTGAAAAGGAGGTGGAGGATGAATCCTTCTTCTCTTAAGAGGAGGGCTCCCAGAAGGGCCTGGCTCTGGGTCCCCCGTCGGGAGCGGTTCCTCCGTTGGTGGTAACGGCAGTCTCGTCCTTATCTCCGAGCATAAGGACTGTATAGCCAACAAAATGGCCGCCGAGTTGTCTTGTGGCACTGATTGAGGGGGTTCCGATGGGCGATCAGGAGCCCCGTGGGCACCCTCGACGTTCTCGTCGTCTCCCACGTCGGGGTACCTCCCGACAGGATGGTCTTCTTCCACGCCAGCGCTGTGGCCTAAGACTTCGATCAGCTCCTCCTCAGAGGTTGAGGCCGAATCCACGACGACCTCCTGCCCCCCCTTTTTCTTCTCCGGAGGTTTCACGGGGGTCCTGTCGATGGGCATGAAAGAGGACTCCCTCCGCGGTGGCAGGGAGATTCTGGGCCCCGAGGTCGCCACCACTGGTGTAGCCTCCACAGGCTGAGCCAGGGCCGCCGCGACTGTCTCGATAGAGGCCTTGGCCGGATGGATCAAGGCTTTCACCACCTTAGGTGCGCTCACCGCCTTCTCCTTGGGGGGAGGGTCACCACCTCGCTCCCCCTACGATGGGGCCTTCGAGGCCGACCGGGGTCTCTCCAGGAGCTTCGCCGGGTGCTCGGCCTTCCTCTTACCCGAGCCAGAGCGTTGGCTCGTGGTTGATGGCGCCGGGGAGGATGCGCCCTGCCTGGCGCCCGTAGAGCCCGACCGTTCAGCGCTCCCGGTGCCAGCGGACTCACGGTGCTTGGCCTTCTGTTGGACCCCCGTCGCCGGGGCGCCCTCAAAGGTCTTAGAAGACCACTCGGACTTCTTCTTCTTCTCGCCTGACGGGCTCTTCCCTTCCAGCCAGTTGGCGAGACGCAGATGGCGGTCCTTCATGGTGCGCTCCGACATATTGCCGCAAAAAGCACAGTCCTTCTCCACGTGCGTCTTGTCCTCATGCAGGCAGTAAAGGCAAAGGGAGTGTTCGTCCTCCTTAAAGACATTCTGAAGCTGGCATCCAGGGCAGACCCTGAACAGCTTTCCGGGCGTCGAGCTTCCCTTCTCCTGGGCCATGCTCGAGAAGGGCCTGAGAAACTTCTTGAGTCCTCCAAAAGCGTGGCTCGACGAAATCTTCACCCTTGAGGGGCGTAGAAGAATCCAACACGGGTCCCTGTTGATCGGATAAAGAAACGGTGGAGCTTGAGGCTCTTTTGACCGAAAAAGAGAACATTTTCCTAAGAAAAAGCACGAAAAAAGCACTAACGCTCGAGAGCAATAGCACGAGGATCCCAACACTTGAACGTGTGGTAAAAATCTGAAGATGGCTACCAGAGGCGGGGTTTAGGGAGATGGCAGTCATTGGCTGTGGTCAGTATGACGCAGAGATCAGTGATTGGTTACTACTACGAAAGACAGATCAGAAACGAAACTGATACTGATTTTTCTATACCGAGGATTCCCAGCCTGACGACGGGGAATATTCATGAGCATGTGAATCCATGCCAGACCCCATGCTGGAGAAGTGGTGTACTTCAGAGTCCACAATCACAAAAACAGGTAGAAACACATAGCAAAACACAGGTAAGAGTGGGGAAAAGCTCTCACTCTTAGCAAGTGGAAAAAATAAACTCCAGAAGTCCAGCAAAGCTGCTGGGGGACTCACTAGGTGAGGGAAATTAGCCATAGATGAGAATTCTCCCTAACAGTAGCTACACCTCGGTCCTCATCGCCTGATGCAACAACGATTAAGCCTGCATGAGCATCTTAGGCTGAAAGAGCTTACACGACGCACAACGTTGTTCAAAATGACCACAAGGAAGACAGTGGTTACACACTCAATGAGTTTCTTTCCACTGACATTTTTTATTACAAGAATGACCAAATTTAAATGGAGTCCTTTCCATATTGAAATGTAAATACATAGGCAGCTAGACAAAATCAGGTAATGGAAAAAGTGACCAGAGGAATTCTCTAAGATAGGTATTTAAGGCCAAAGCCTGATGCAGGCTGCAGCCAATGGTCGAGAAGTTGAAGAGTATGTCAAAGTCTTCAGTCAGTGGTAGAAGCTGCTTGTCGAAACGTGCATCGAGGACACGTCTGTCTAGAACGCATGAAGTCTAACGATTCGTTTTAAGTAACAATATTAATGTAGCCAAAGCTACGAGCTCTTCATAATAGCGACTGAACACAAAGGCGGAAAAAAACAATCTGAGGAACCTTGATGCGTGAAGTAGCATGGGTACAGTACACGTCACACTAGGGATAGTATCACAAACACGCCAAGTCAACATCGCTTTTCGATCTTTGAAAACAAGTCATGCAATACTAGATGTCACCCTATGCAAAGCATGTGATTCTAAGCACCTACGCAAGCCTCAGAAACAAGTTTACAATTTAGAAACATTGGACCAAACTGATGCACCAGGGAAACAAATAAGTCACATGCAAATTAAAGATCTGAAAGTCTGCACTGTCCCTTCCCCATAGGGTCAGCCGAGAACCATGGGGGATTCAGCATTCCCTATATATATCTTTGTCTGGTGTCTTTTACCATGCCCCAAAATACCACAAACATACCCCACCTGAGAAAGGAAGAAAAATACTATCTTACAAAGAAAAGACATTTTTCAAATGCCTCATACTCACAGGTAGAAAGCATAGCTTTAGCATGCTATGTTGTTAATGTTAAAAGGATATTTGTACCGGGCCCTAGCACCACCAGATTGGTCCCCTGGCACTCTGGCGGATCTGAAACAAAGGGGGGTAGGTTAGGCGTGTTAGTAGGATAACATTTGGAGAAGAGCACGAGAGATGTAAAGTACTGTTGGCAGCTTCGGTTCGGTTAACCCTATTTGTCAAGCATATTGGTGTGTCATTGGGTTCCGAGTCCGTCGTGTGTTGTTTCTTGTGGGTCTGTGTGGTGTGGTTGTTGCGGTGTGGTTGTTGCGGTGTGGTAAAGTGCGTGCGGGTTGCTGTGGTTTTAAGGGGTCTGGTTGGGTTTGATTAGAGTGTGAATGGTGTGGAGGAGCCGTGAGGTTTTTAGTCGTTTTTGGGATTGGTTAGTATCCTTGTCATTATGATATGCATATTCCTATTGCATCACCTGCATGATTTAGAGAAGGTAGTTTCCTTTCGGTGATTAAGTTTCAGCATCATAAGGCTGTCATCTCTCTGTCATTATGCTAAGTTAGCTACTTTCATGTTTCCATCTTTGTATTTGGCCAGCCCTTTTATCCCAGTTTGTACTTGCTGTGACCTAGTTTGTAGTGATTTATTTGCAAGCTACGCCTGTATCCGACGTACTTTCTGTGTGTGCAAGGTTGTTGGTAGTGTTGGGCATGTATGCTCATTTTGTTCTCATGGGGTTGTCATTTGTGTTCTATTCTACCTAGCGTTGTCTCTCTTCTTCTTGTAGGGTTACCCTTAGTCGGGCTTGGGTGTTGTCTGTGCCATCATATAGTCAGTCTGTTCTTTGTTTTTCCTGTTTGATTGTTTTAGTTGAAGATCTAGCCTTTTAGATGTTTTCTGAATTTTAGGTGGTCTTTGGTGTTTTATTTCTTTCGGGAGGTTGTTCCAGGTTTTTGCGGCAAGGCGGGAGAAAGAGGAGCCCCCTAGTTTTTTTGACGTATGGTTTTGGTTCCAGGCAGATTTCATTGCTTGATCTAAGGAATCTCGTTGGCTTGTAGATTGTTATTTTCTTTTGCAGGAATTCTGCTCCCTGTCCGCTGATTGCCCTATGTGTTATGCACATTGTTTTGAACGTAATACAATGTTTGATTGGGAGCCAATGTAGAATTTTTAGTGCTGGAGTGAGGTTGTCTCTTCTGGATAGTTTCAGGACGAGTCTTCCTGCTGCATTTTAGATGCGTTGTAATTTCTTCAGGAGGTATTCCGGCATCCCAAGGTAGAGGCTGTTTGCGTAATCTATTCTTGACATGATGAGGGAGACGATTGTCATTGTTTTGTGGGTGAAGGAGAGTACAGGTAGGATTCTTCTTCTTGTGTGAAGGAGGAAGAAGCATTTCTCAATTATTGCATTCACTTGTGGTTCTAAGGTTAGGGCGTTGTCCATTAGGACTCCCAGGTTTTTTGCTACTTTTGATGGTGTGGGCGCGGTTCCCATTTCCGTTGGCCAGGGAACGTAGGTGTTGTTCTCTTGGTTTTTGGATATGATCATGATTTCAGTCTTTCCTGGGTTGATTTTCAAGTTGTTGGCATTCATCCAATAAAAGATTCCTTTTAGACATTCTATTAGTATTGAGTGTTCGGCTTGAGTGTCTTCGATTTTGTAGATGATTTGAGTGTCGTCTGCGTAGTTGAAGAGTGTGACGATGTATTTTTTGAAGATCCTGATTACTCGAGTTTGGTAGAGGTTGTAGTAGAGTGGTGATAGCGAGGATCCCTGTGGTACTCCACAGCCGTTAACTTGTGGAGTAGATTTGAAGGGTTTCATCCATACGGTTTCTGTTCTGTCTGCTAGGAATGATTTAATCATACTAGTGCCATGTCCATTATACCTATATCTTCCAATCTTTTGATTAGGGTGTCATGGCTTACTTTGTCGAATGCTGTGGAGGGGTCGAGCAGAATCAGAGCCGGGATTGAGTTGGAGTCTGCATTTGTTGTTAGGTCGTCCCAGATGGATAGTGTCAGGCCGTGAGGTAACGGGCCAAGTCGCAGCCCGTCCACATCGTTATGTGGGAAGCCTGCCGTTGCGGGCTGTTTCTGAGGGGAAATGACGTTGAGGGTTAGGGAGGGGCTGGCAGGACACCGGCAGTTGGAGTTGAATGTTAATAAAGAACACACGTTTTGTCTCAGCTCTGTCTTCTGTCCTGTGTTGGTGTGGATGCGTTGGTTGTCGGAAGGAGGCCCTGCTGGCTCCTTTACACTGGCAACAAAGAGAGGCATACACCATGCATGCTGAGGGCTGCTGTTGGGCTTTTTAGCGCGTCAGCACCCTGCACCCGCACAGCCGTCGAAGCGGCCTGCAGGATTCCCGAGCCACGCCGCACGTGAGTGACTGGTCTGCGCCGAATGCGCACAGCCAGCGGCCCTTCCCACAGCCCTCACGAGAGTGTGAGCAGAGCTCCAAGCACAGCGGGCGCATAGCCCTGCCCAGTGACAGAGCAGAAGGCCGTGGCAAGAACCGGGCCGCGGTATCCTCCATTGTTGTTTTCCCCCACCCCCCTCCACACGGTGTGGCACACGGGGGAGGAGTCCAGAAAGTGGAGAGAAGGCCACAGAAGCACGTGAAAGAACCAGAAGAGGCATCGACAGCACGATCTGAGTGCTCTGCCCACGTGGACAGCCTCAACATTTAAAGGACAAGGCAGCAGTTGGCCTGGTCTGCTTGAAAAGGCACAGATAAAGGACATTAAGATATATATATTATGAAAAGCATCACACTCAGGCAGATAAACCATGCCCTGCCCACGCCATAAGGAGGAATAATCACCCCAAACATACCACGAGGCACAACACCTTATCCTCATCATGACCGACCAGGCATCATCATCAGCACCCACAGCCTCGTCATCGGCACCCACTGCCGCAGCATCAGGTATGGATGGAGCCTCAGGAGGTAATACCAATCAGACACCAGCGGCTGGAGGAACTGCACAGGTGATACACATGCCGAATCCATTTGATGTGCGAGACACGACGAATCTAGGGCCCCGGTGGGCCACATGGCTCAGAGACTTTAAATTCTATGCGGGGGAAGTGGGCCTTGCAGATGACGCCAGGCTGAAATACACACTATCCATGGCCATAGGACCGGCAGTAAGAGACATTGCAGGTGAACTGGTCAACTGGGATACGGCAACATACGAGGAGGTACACCGCAAACTGTCAGAATACTTCGCTCCGCATACCAACGTTGATTATTAACGTCACATATTTCACTCCACCTGACAAGAGAAAGGCGAGTCATTAGATAACTATGTCATGCGCCTGCGCATCAAACAAAAATACTGTGAATTTCACCGTTACTCAAATGAAGAAGCACTAAGGTCACAACTAATCGCGGGTTGTGTGTGTCCCAATCCTTCAGAAAACAACTGCTGCAAAAACAAAAGATTCCTCAAAGAAATATTAGCCTGTAACGATCACCTGGTATCCACGGGGACGTCACTCAGCCTGTTCTGACCTCTACGACCTCGAACCCTTCCCTGGAGTCTACTCGACCGGAGACTGGCCTGAAACACAGGATTGGTAGGGTTTAACTCTCTATTGTCTCTGCGAGCTCGAACCCCTTCTTCCCCGGGGTCCAACCCTTACTCTAGGTCCACACCTCACCTTGTTTTCTTTTGTAGTGTGCTCTCTGTCCTGCTTTCAGCGCAGGGGTGCGTTGATTGATACAGGCTTGTTGCTGCCTAGTTACTTCACTGGCGAGAGTCTGTCGGGTAAGTATAAAGAGTCTCTATCAACAGTTCTCTAATTCTCGTTCCTTTCCTTCCCCAGGTGATGGCCGGCGTCCGGGGAACGACGGCATGCTGCTTGAGGTGAGTAACACTGAAGGTTAGTGAGGGCACGATGCGCGATGCAACCTCTTCGTACTTGTATTGAACAGAGTTCGTTTTTCTGTGTCTTTAGGTGCCGCAATGTTTTCAGCGTGGACGTCAGTTAAGAAAAAGAAACGCGGTGAGTAGCGCAATATGTGGCGCCTCTGAATGCTTTCCCAAGCTAACCTGGTGTTTCTTTTCCCCCTTGCAGATGGATGAGACGCTCCGGAGATGAAGTTTCCCCAGAACGGCTTGGATTCAGGTAAGCGTTTGCATCTAGTACAGTCTTTAAAGTAAGCGAAGGTTTGCAGAATGCTTACTAATGTCTTCTTTCTGTTCTTTTCCCTTTTTCTTAGGAAGCGGTGTGCCGGGAAGAAGATAGCACCGCCGAATGAGCCGCAGAACTGAAGGAGCGATGGAAGATGGGCAGAAGCTCCGCAAGGTAAGGCAATTCCTAATGGTGTTTTTGTTCTTGCAGGTGCTGAGCGCAGATGAAAGGTGTAGGCCTTCTGGAGACTGATCCGAACACGGTGAGTGTCACGCTGCAGGTGCAGAGAAACGCAAAGCGTGCTTCTCGGCCTGGGCGTGGCTTAAATAGTCTCTGGGTATCCCAGGTGTCTCTGGGCTGAACCACACCCAAAAAGCTAGACTGCATATGCAGTTCTAGGAACCGGAACAAATGGAGGCATCCATCTTGTCCCACCAATGCACTACAAGTCCAATGCTCACTGCACTCCTATGGTAATGTGTGTGTCTGGTGCCACAGGCGCCGAGTCTGACTCCAAGTGGGTCTTTGGAGGGATGGAGAGGCCCTTAAGAGCCATGTGGATGATCGTGGCCTGAATCCAGCCTGACATTTTGGAGGGCTGGAGACATGAGGGGCAGGAATAATGACATAGC
This sequence comes from Ambystoma mexicanum, assembly GCF_040938575.1. Taxonomy (NCBI): domain Eukaryota; kingdom Metazoa; phylum Chordata; class Amphibia; order Caudata; family Ambystomatidae; genus Ambystoma; species Ambystoma mexicanum. The sequence goes on from NC_090924.1 coordinate 701,566,590, forward strand.
CCTAGCCAGGATGGAAGCCGCTGTCAAATCTCAATTAGACAATCTGGAAAAAATAAACATACAACAGCCCGCCACGCCCACAGACACAGTCAATAGACTAGCCGCGTCCACAAACCAAAGCGGAGGACGGTCCGAGGCCACATGCTACAGGTGTGTTTACGAGTACCCGCACACGGGGACTGCCCCGCCGTGGGACAACAATGCGCCGCATGAGGTGGCATGGACCACTTCCGGGCAATGTGCAAAAATGCCCCCCCAGCTGGTCCCAGCAGGCAGAGGACACAGGAATGCTGCAGGTCCGCACACCATAGTCCAACAGGTAACCGGACCGAATGGGACCACAAACCCTCACGAAGAGAAGACAAGGAGCACTAGGACCGCATATGCCAGGGAAGGCAGGCGACCACAAGAAGGTGGGAGACGCAGTCAGATAAGGCGATTCGTCCGATACACAGAAATGCGCTCGCCATCAAGTAGCGAAACCCCGTCCTCAGAAGAGGACCAACAGAAGAAAGGTTAGGTCTGGGCCCTTAACAATGCTATGGCCACCCAACACAGCCAATACTAACTGTACAAGTAAATGACACACCTGTAGAATTCCTAATCAACACGGGCGCAACAGTTAACATTATCAGCGAACAAGCATTCAAGTCGCTATCTTGCCAACCGAAAATACGCAAGGCCACAGTGGACATCGACCGATACGGTGCAACCACGCCGCTGCCGTGCAAGGGCACCATCACTGCATGGTGTACACACAAATCACATGCTGCAAAGATTCCCCTGCACATCCTAAAGACGGAGGCAAACAGTGGATGCATTTTAAGTTTTAAAACGGCAGTCAACATGGGCCTCGTACACATACTGTACCAGCTGATGGCGCACAAGTACTTTGCCACCCCAAAAGCGATCTATGAGACATTCCCAAAGCTGTTTAAAGGTCTAGGCAAACTGAAGACTAGGAAAGTTCCACTCCATATCAATCCAGACGTACCGCCAGTAGCACAACACTACAGGGGCATACCAGTTAACAAACAGAGACAAGTAGAGGAGGAGTTAGACAAATTGATAAAGCTGCAAGTAATTGAGCCTGTCCAGGGACCCACACCCTGGGCATCGCCCATCGTCCCCGTCCCAAAGAAATCCCCCGACGGCTCCTACGTTAGACCTGACAAAGGGATATCACCAGATCGAAATAAGCCCTGAATCCAGATACATCACAACCTTTGTAACACATCTGGGTTTCAAAACAAAAGATTCAGCTTCGGCATTTCATCGGCCGCTGAGATCTTTCAGGAAGAAATCCACAAAGTCATCCGTCACATACCAAACTGTTTAAACTACTCAGACGACGTGCTAGTATTTGGCAAAACCAAAGAAGAATACGACACAGCCTTGCACCGCGTGTGCGCCGCTATGGAAACCGCAGGCCTCACGCTCAACAAAGACAAGTGCTAGTTCGGCAAGGGCTCGCTAAGATTCTAAGGCCACATTTTTTCTGACCAGGGAATGCGACCAGACCCAGACAAGGTTGCGGCACTCCACATGGCATCGCCCCCCACGAACACGTCAGAGCTACACTCTTTCCTGGGACTACTGCTCAAGATACCTCAAGGACTACGCAACGGTAAGCAACCTGTTACAATTACTCACATGAAAGGAAGCAGCAAGCGTTCGAGTCCAGCCGTAATTCCATCTCAAAGGCAGAACACATGGCATATTTTGACACCAGAAGAGACACGGAGGTCATAGTAGACGCGAGCCCGGTGGGGCTGGGGGCCATCCTATCTCAAAAGGACCCAGAGGACCCAGCCAAACTATTCATAGTGGCATACGCCAGCAGAAGCCTCACAACCATGGAACAAGCCTACTCCCAGGCCGAGAAAGAGAGCCTGGCAGTGGTGTGGGCCTGCGAATACTTTCATCTATTCTTGTACGGAAAAGAATTCACGGTCATCACAGACCATCAAGCACTGCTCACTATCTATGGCGATCCCAAAGCCAGGATGCCACAGAGGATAGCGCGGTGCGGGTTGAGGTTACAAGACTAAGTTCAGCATTAAACACAGACCGGGAAAGGAGGACAATCCGGCCGACTACTTATCCCGACACCCATCAGACCCGGCGCAGACTCAACCTTCCATAGCTGACGCCTACATCAATTATGTGGTACATCACCTGCAGCCATTCCCCATAGAATGGTCGGAAGTGATGAACAAATCTGAACAAGACCCAGCGCTATGAATAGTAAAGCACTGCATACAAACGGACAATGAGCGCACATGAAACAACAGGCAAAACAAGAACCAGAGACGGTGAGAGACAACATACGCTGTATTGACCAAGTTAGAAATGAACTGTCAATCGTGGAAGATCACATCGTACTGAAGGGCTGCAAAATAGAAATACCCAAATCACTGCGCGAAAGGATAATACAGCTGGCACATGAAGTGCATCGTGGAGTGGCAGTGACAAAACGACTCCTGAGACAAAAAGTATGGTTCCCAAAGCTGGATGCCATGGTGGAATCACTGGTAGGAGGATGCACAACATGCTCACAACTCACCCCCCCCGCCAGACCCGAACCCGATGCAAATGTCCGAGTTGCCAGACCGAGTCTGGGACAACTGACAGTAGACCTGTTTGGACCCATGAGAAAAGGCACGTATGTGCTAGTATTAATGGATGAACACTCACGCTTCCCCGAAGCACAGATTGTGGACAGTACGGCCGCCACGTGCATCATACCTGCCCTGGACCGCATGCTCTATGCGTATGGGGTCCCCAGAGTGATAAAATTGGACAATGGCCCGCCCTTTGCCAGCACCGATTTCCAGAACTTCGCCAGGTACATGGGTTTTAATCATAGAAAGATAACTCCAAGATGGCCCCAAGCTAATGGCACCGTAGAGAGGTTCACGGCCAATATCAAAAGAGCATTACGAATTGCCACTATACTAAACAAGCCATTCGAACAAGCCTTATACCAATTACTACGGGAATACCGACACACCCCACACAGCACAACAGGGATTTGCCCAGCCGACCTAATGATCCGGCAGCCTGTAAAGACAAGACTACCAGAGGATCCGACGCCGAAGCCCCTGAGATCACTGGAGCTCCAAGCCAAGGAGAATGGCCGGAAGGAAAAAGAAAAAATGAAGCAAACGGCAGACGCGCGCCAGAAGGCGCAGGAGTCGAACCTTGAGCCAACCGACCAGGTGCTAATGAGGCAGGCAACGGGCAGGAAAGAAAACGCCACGTTCGCCCCCGAGCTGTTGACAGTAACACGAAGAAAGGGCACCATGGTCACCGCGGAAAGGGAAGGACGCTCCTCAGTAACCCAAAATGTCTTACAATTCAAGAGAATGCTGACCCCACTCAAGGAGAGGTGGGAACTGAACGAGGAGGCAAGAGACTGGCACATGGCAGATGCACCCTACCTCGGAGACGCTGAAGCATCTGACGAAGAATCAGAACGAGGCACGCCTGAACGGGCAGAGCCCGCAACCCCAGATAGGCCTCAGAGACCCCAGAGAAGTCACATGAAGCCACAGAGACTCATTGAAGAAATGGGGTAAGAGGCACAAGAGAACTGTTGAGTTAAAAAGGCAGGAGATGTTAGGCCGTGAGGTAACAGGCCAAGTGGCAGCCCGCCCACATCGTTATGTGGGAGGGCCGCCGTTGTGGGCCGTTTCCGAGGGGAAATGACATTGAGGGCTAGGGAGGGGCTGGCAGGACGCCTGCAGTTTGAGTTGAATGTTAATAAAGAACACATGTTGTGTCTCAGCTCCGTCTCCTGTCCTGTGTTGGTGTGGATGTGTTGGTTGTTGGAAGGAGGCCCTGCTGGCTCCTTTACAGATAGTGCCGAATCTGTTCCTCTAGCGGGTCTCAAGCCGACTTGTGCTTGGTCTAGCAGGTGGTGTTTTTCTACATATTATTGGGTTAATTTCTATACGTATGTTTCAAGGAGTTTTGCCGGGTAGGGAATGTTTGAAATCAGTCTGTAGTTGGAGAAGTCTTCCACGTCGCCACTTGTGTTTTTTAAAGGCGGCTTGATATATGCTGATTTGAAGGATCGTGGTACAGTCCCTGTTGTGAGTGACAGATTTAAGAGGTTTCTGTAGTATTCTGATGGCGTTCCTGGTGCGAGGATTGATTTTTAGATGTCAGGGGGCAGGGATCCATGGGTGATCCTGCTTTCTTGCTTTGTTTAACCAGCTTGACAAATGTCTCTACTAATATTTCCATGAAGTTTTGGAGTTTGTGCTGTAGCTCCTCGTCGGGTGCGGTTAGTTGATTGATCTGTTTTGTATGATTTGTCGGATGTCATTCATTTTTATTCTTGAAGTGGTCTGCCAAGTTGTTGCATAGTTTCTGTGAGGGTATTGGGGTGTTGTCACAGCCTGGTGGGTTTCTCATTTCTTTTATGATGATGAACATTTCTTTTTGTGTGTTGGTGGCATTGGTGATTCTGTCATCATAATGCCTTCTATTTGCCTTTTGAATTTCCTTCTTATATGATCGGATTTGTTTCTGGAACTGGGTTTTCTTATCTTGGTCGTATTCTTTCCTCCATTCCAATTCCAGCTTCTTCTTGTTCTTTTTCATGGTGCTTAGTAGTGATGTGAACCATTTTGCCATTGCTCCTTTTCTTGAGGGGGTGAATGGTTTTTCCGGGGCAATGTTTTCGATTGTATCAGCAATACATTTGTGGAGTAGCTCCACTTTCCCCTCTATGTCTGCCTTCTCCCGTTCTGCCGTTGAAGGCTTGGTCGTCTCCAGTTCTTCTGTTAGGTTGCTTGCTTTGACAATGTTATTTCTTTTTGTGGTGGTTGGGATCTTGAGGGGCTGGATGCTGACTTGAGTTGGTAGTGTGATCACGAATGGAATCATGAGGTGGTCGTTCCAAAGTATTTGCATCAGTGGTGATAAGCTTTTTCTTGGCGAAGATTGCGTCAAGGGTGTGTCCTGCCGAGTGTGTTGCCCCTTTGACCAACTGTTGTAGTTTCATGGTTGTTAGCTGCCCAATTAATGAGCTGGTGTGTTTTTCTTCAAACCAAATGTTGAAGTCCCCCAGGATTATTAGATGTTCGTGTTCGATGACTATGTTGGTGATGGCTTCTATGAAGTTGTCGACAAAGGTTGCATCGTATGTCGATGGTCTATAAACCAGTATGAATTTAATGTTTGTTTTTTTGGATTTGCCGATAGATGTATGACCATGGATTTGCAGTTCATGATGTTAAGAGGTTCGTCTGTTTTTACTTTTAGTTGTTCTTTGAATGCTATTGCAAGACCTCTTCCTTTTTAAATTTTTCCTGTTTTACTGAAGGCATTTGAAGTTGGTGGGGAGGCAGTTTTGGAGTGTGATTTTGTAGTTGTCATCCAGCCATGTTTCTGTGATGAATAGGATGTCGATGCTCGCTGAGAGGGTCGAAGATCTCAGTTGAGCGTTTTGACATGGATCTTGAGTTTATTAGGTTGCAGTGGATTTTGAAGGTATAGTTTGGTTTGTGCTTTTTTTTGTCACCGTTGTCTTCGGACTGGTGTTAAGGTTTCCTTCCTGGTCTAGCCGAGGTGTTGGTACAGTTGTGTCTGTGTCATCGAAAGCTCTTCTAGGTTCAGTCTTGGGTTTTTGTTTTCATCAGGTTAGTCTTCTAAGTTTTGTGGCTGTCGAGCAGAGGGTTTTATCCGTTCTTCTGCGTGGTTGTGCTTGGTTAGTCGTTCTTGATTTGTGGGCGGGGTTGGTTCGTTCAGGTGAGTGGTTATTTGCGAGGTATGGAGTTAGGTATAGATAGGGATTTCTTTCTTCTCTCGGCGCTGGTTCTGTTATTGTTCTGGTCTATGGGAGTGCGTTCTGCAGTTGTCAGTCTTTGGTGGTGTTCAGTTGGGTTTGTTCTTACTGCTCTTTCTCTTTCCTTTGGTCCAATTCACTTCTGTGGCATTTTGAGTTTTAAGTGTTTTTGGTTGGTTTTGTTCAGTTCGTTGCTGTAGAGTCAGTCTTTGTGCTCTTTATTTTTGCTTTTTTTTGTTGTTGGTCCGGCTGTCTTGGGGTGTTGGGGAGTGCCCAATCCAAGTCTGTGCTCCGTCTGTTTAGGTGGTCTAGTCAGATGATATCGCTAGGGTGGTTCAGTCGCTGTCTCAAGTTTGAGCTGTCCAGTTGGGAAGGTTTACTAGGGTTATATGGTTAGGGTGTTTCAGTTGATGTACCTAATGTAGTTTTCCTGTTAGAGACTTATAGCAACAGATAAATCTCTGTGGTATGAAGCAGGGAACTGTTCACAGCACCATCTCAGAATGTTAGGGCCAATGATCACAGTACCATTTTGGTGCTGTAACCTCTAAAAGTGGTTTAAGGTCTTCTTGCCAACTCACTAATGTTGTGACGTAGGCCGATATTCAAAGTTAGTAGTCACGGTATAGTCTCAGTATACCAATAATCACAGTGAATTCTGGTTCCTTCTCAGCACTTTAAGATGGGTTAGCAATACCTTACAGATGGATGGTGGATGCAGAGTTTACTCCAACATCAATAATAGACAACTCAGGTAGTTGACAAAAGATACCGTTTTAATGTCAATTATCTAAAACGGAGTACAACAGATATCAACAGACAGCCCTCATCATGATCTCTCTCTCGAGACTTCTCAAAGCATTTCATAAACAATTACATTTCTATAGTAAAAAATAGTCATAGGTGACGTTTAACCTGCGTATTACTAATGTCATCCTACGTGGCAAACTACAAAAACCTAATGGTGAGTGTGATAGGTTCTACAAGGATCATCTAGGTATACGATCCATACTTGTTTAAGGCAGTGGAAGAATATGATTAATTTCTTATCAGGTGGGGCAACTAAGCCCTTCCCTTACAATATGTCACTATGAACGTCACTAACTATATGAGGTCTAATTGGCTACACAACTATAGGACCCTTGATCATGCCGTCCTCTATCATTGGTTACTTTCCAACCTCCGCCAGTACCCTCCCAACCTACGTTGGTGGTACGCAGGCTGAAAGTCCAGGTACAGATGAGCTTGTCTTAACCATATCTTGCCACCAATTAGCATATCCATCCATCATCACCTCAGTGGTCCACTGTCAATTAGGTGGTCTTTGAACTCTGCCTTGAACATGTTCTTTGCTCTGGGGAATTCAGCGGAGTGAAGACACACTCTGCCCTTGTGCTTAGGTGTGACCATCATGTTCATCCAACTTCTCCCCACGTGACTAAAGACCATGAAATTGAGCTTTCAGTGTATTAAAACACTATTCTTTAATAGACCTCGGATGGCTTCTTGTTTTTGTCCATGCCTTCTCAAAAGCTGTTCTTTCACACGATTCGTATCCAATGTCAGCTCACCCCATGGCCTTGGCTTCTTGGCTCATCCAACCTCGCCTTTCTGAGTTTCACCCTTGTTAATTCACTTGTTTTCTAACTGCCCCACACTTGGAAACTGGGAAAAGCGGCCTTCTTTCTTTTGCACAGCACTGCTATTGTACGTAACAGGAACATCCATCTTCTATTGACTATATATAGTAAATGGCCGTAGTTATGGTTAAGTTGCTAAACCCATAGGAAGAGCACTTTTTGGGTGGCTTATAACTTCGGTCTCCCTGGACGAATCGTCACCAAACCTTGCATAAAAAGTATATGGCACACTCTAAATGTTTTTGGTGAGGTTTGGTCAAGGCAGGGCAAAGTTATAGGGGGGGGTCCCAAAATGTAACTTTTTTTCCCATAGACATGATGGAAAAAATTTCTGTCGTGCCTACAGCCCAAAACGTTGGACAGATTGTGACCAAATTTGCGGCAGGAGCATTGGCTTGGTCCCGAAAGCTTTTGTTAATTTGGTGTAAATACGACCAGTAGTTTTTTTTTAAATGACCAAAACGTAAGGCAAAAAAATTAGTGATATCTATGTTCGCTCCGCGGACAGGCCAGCGATTGGATAATTGGCTTGCGTCATGTCTGTGGACACGCAACGTATTCTCCGATTGGCTGGGATGAGGTGTGAGGTGCGTCACATTGTTTCGATGCGCCCACCATATTGGATCCGCGGGGTTCCGCGGACAGCCCGGCTTGTAAGTGACCATAAATCCAATTTTTAGGCTGTGATGTGTTTGCGGTGTCTGCGGTCACCATGACATACTAAACACTAGGCGCACTACTGGCTATTTTAGTTTAGTATGATGTTGGTTTTGGGTCGTTAGAAGAGCATTGGGTGAAGAGGGTATGTATTGAAGAGTTTGTATGTTGGTTGTAATTATTTTTTAGAATGTTAATTGAAGTGGTTAGGTTTTGAGGTAATGTATTATGTTTTTGGGTTGTGGTCATTTGGTAGCTGTTTGTTTCTATGGGTGTGTTATGCTGCGGTGGTTGTGGCCAGGGTCTAGAGTCTTGGGTGCAACCAACACTCTAGGCCCTGGCCACAACCACCGTAGCATAACGCACCCAGGTTACCAAAGATTTTGACTGTGGTATGAGTGCTGCTTAGGGGATATGTTTTAAAAGAAATGTGTGTGCTGATTGGTAGTAGTGTAATAGTTTGTATAGGATGGTGAGATGATGTGTGTTTGTTCATTGGATTGTGTTCAGAATGTTGGTATTGAAGACTCTAGGCATTTTGGGTTGTACTTATTGGTGAGGTGTTCATTTGCATGGCTGTGTTATGTTGCAGTGTTTGTGAGTTTATTATATACTTACTGTTCCTTTGTTGAGGATGTATGAAGAGTTTTGGCCAGGCCATGCAGTCAAGATTGCAGTGTTTGGCAACAAGTGCTGCAGCATAAGATACCCATGGAAGCAAACATTTTGAATTGTGGTTTATGGTCAGCTGTTTGCTTGAACGGGTGTGCTATGCTGTGGTGTTTGTGAGTCCAATCATTATATACTTACTGTTTGACTTTTTGTGGTTGTATGCCGTTTTTTCATGACATGGGTAGTTGGAGCAGACATTTCTTTTCAATCACTGTGATAAAAGAAAACAATTGGTGTAAGTAGTTTATAATGAGTATTGCATTGCATAGTAGACATTTTTGAATTTTGTCGACCCTCATAGGTGGTACTTTAGAAGTACTATAGTTCAAACCAGTGTACTGTGCAATTTTCTCAGTTCCTGTGTTTGTTGATTAAATCATTGGGTCTGTTTGAAAAAAATCCATGCTGGATTAAAAAAAAACTTTCTACGTTGTGGTACAATATATTTCTTTCATTGCGTTCAGGAGGAGGAATTGAATATGTGTATGGTTTTTGATTTGGAAGTGGTGGTAGTATTGTTGCAATTAGATAGCGGTTGGTTTACTCTGTTTTTCCATTTTAGTGGTATTCGTCTATCTGTTGGCTTGTTGCAGATTTTTGGGGCAGTTAGATACCTGTTGGTGTATTCTAACGGGTCATAGTTTTGAAGTTCAAGTTTTGTTTATGTTCATACACAGATTAGTTATTAAATTTTGGTTTTAAGAATATTAAGTAAGCGTTTACAAGATTTACTGGTAATGTCTGTTTTAGAGTAATGTTAGTATCATTACATTTCAACTATCCACAATTCTTTTTTATATATGCAGTGTAGTGACCTGCATTGGTTGTGGCTCCTGCGTGGTAGATTATACCTATTGTTGTGAAGGTTTTCTTACCAAGTGATATTTCACCATGTGTGAATCCAGTTAGCTTGCAGTTGTTTTTGGTACCATCTGAATTATAACGTAAAAGCATTACTATTACGTATTTACTATGTGTCTGTATTCGTAAGGTGGAACGACTATCGGAATTGCAGGTAGTACATACTCTGCCATAGTTTGCATTTTGTACTAGTTGCTGAAATGGAATGGATTCACAGTTAGGTATGGATACATACACAAAGCTTTCATTAGGAACTTCTTATACTACATGCCTGTAAAGAGTGCATGTGTGTTTCCACATGTATGAAATCTGGAAGATAACATTTATAGGTATGTTTTTGTTTTCTACTACTTGTAGTAAGTATATTAGAAATTCTTGTGGATCTTCTGGTGAGTTTATAGTGAATTTGACCATTCCAGCACAGTAGTCCAATTCCTGCCTTATTCCAGAAACACTAAGTGTTGTCAGGAGATTTGGTTGCATTTCTATGAAGGACTAAAATTTACAAACACAATTGGTCTGTACCGTGTAAGTAAATGTTAATAATTGGTGGCAATTGGAATAGAATATTTATTGCTACATTTGCGTAGCAATTTACACCAGTTGTATTTGAAAATGTGAATGGACTTGACAGTTCTGTGTCCTGGTCATTTGTTCTGAGTGTGCGTTGCTTCTTTGAAGAGGTAGTTGAGTTACTTTGACCAGTAGAATCTTCTTTGGTTGTGTTCCTTGATAAAGTATTAGCTTCTTTTACTTTCTTTGGAGGAATTGCTGTGAGATCTTGCATAGGTTGAGTCTGAAGTAGTTTTCTTTTACAACTTTTTGCTCTTTGCAGAACAGGATAGGTTTTTAGATGGGGTGTAGCGTGAACGCAGTCTATTGTATTGTAGAATGCAAGAAAGATCAGCATTTACTTTACTTGCGTCAGATTTGATTAGAAATAGTCCCTCAAGTGTACGTAAGCGTGATAGTGCTACATAGCTCATGACTTCTTTAAAGACTGCGCTACCAATATCTATCAATGCTTTATCTAGTGTAAGACCTTGTGATTTGTGAATGGTGACTGCGTATGCTAGAGTTCGAGAACATTATTCTCTGCGTACATACATGTCTTTGAAAAGCAGGAAGCCGGTTGTTGAGCGTCCTATCCTTTTAACTTCGGATAGTTTGTCAAAGAGAATATTGACAAATTGAATGTTGTTGTCACGCGAGTATGTTTGAAAGCCAACAACTGTACCAAGTGCTCCATTAACTAGTCCTTGGGCCACGTCAAGGTTACGTTTAAGCATTACTCTACAGTTTAAAGATAATTTTAATATTTTCTCCAAACCAGCTGTGTTAGAGATAGAGTTTTCCAAGGTGTTTATCCTTGTTGTGGCTTGTTGACACATGGGTAGTGTCATACCATGTACGTCCAGTTTGTCTGTGGAGCAAATTTGAACTATTGGTTGTATTTCTTTTTTTAACATTGTTTCATTAAATTTTGAACAGCTTGCAAGAGTTGACATCAAGGACATACAATTGACATTTTTGTGTGCTAATTGTTTCTTGACATCAGTAGCACATGAGTTATGGCCATAGAGTGCATGGATGTGCCTGGTTTTTAATATAGATTGTGCTTCTTGAGATAGTACGCCAACTCTAATACTTTTAAAAATGTTGGCGTCTGTCAGGTCTGCAGACTGGCGCATATTTTCTGTTAATTCTCTGTATTGGAAATGTTGCCAAAGGTTGAAATTTCCTATGCTGCCATAAGTTTTACGGCACAGTTTGTGCCCCAAGGTTTTAAAAATAGGTTCACCTTTCACTGGTGTTAATTAAAGATCTCCGAAAACAATGTGTTTTCCTCCAAAGAGCTCTTCGTAGTCTGTTTTGAGGACCTCGTGTAATCTGAGGTGAATCAAAGCCAAAATTAGGTTGGAGACCATGCTCACCTCATCTATTAGCAGAATTTTCATTTGTTTGAAAACCCTGTGCAGTTCCATTGCAGCTTCTGCAGAAAGTTTGTAATAGTCTAATTTGTTTTGGTGTTCTACTGGAAGTAGTAGTAATCGGTGTAAAGTGACACTGCCTATGTTGTAGGCAGCTAAACCTGTGGGGGCAGTTACAGTAGCTGACAGTTTGTTGTTTGTCAATTGTTGCAGGAACTTGCTGATGATTTTGATTAAGAATGTTTTGCCTGAATCAGCTTCACCACTCACGTATAGGTTTGTAGTCTTGGCAGGTACAATTCTTATTTTCATGATGCACATCATGTTCAATTTGATTTGTTACTTCTTGGAAAATGCTACGCTGCTCATTGTTTAGCTGTGATTTCAGTACAGCAAAGTCTTCTGTAGATTGCTCATACCGACACATGGTGTTTTCTACTTCTGTCATGGCTAATTCTGCCTCATTTTCTATTAGTGTCAAGGGATTGGTCAATAGGGTTTACTGGGTGTGATGTGTGAGCAGAGACTTTGTCAGAAAGTCTTTTTCCTGAGAGGAGAGCAGACAGCTATGGCTGTGTGTTTCAGAAAGCAGATTCTCTGGATTTTGGGAGATTTGTGGATAAATTGGTTGGAGGTGCATGCAGATCGCTGTGGAGTGGCTGTACATCTTGGATTCCCTCATGTGGAAGTGCTTATGATGGTGCTTATGCATGAACTTCGAGCAACAGGTCGCCCTCGCAATCCAAGTAACGAGTAAGTGTACTCTAGTTGTGATGTCACTTAGGCCACTACCATTTCATGGTTGACTCCTATATTGGCGTAACTTTGATCTATCAATGGCAAACGAATGTAGTCTTGCAATTCTATACATCACTCGCAATTTGGGGAAATCATAGTGGTCTCCATATGTTTATTTCAAGTACAGCCATGAAGCAATATTGCTTTGTGTCCCAAATGTAATGGAATGCATAGTCGTTCAATATTGTACAGTGTCCAAGTAACATGTACTGGCAACAATGCCATTGGATACTAGATTTGTCATTGTCAACTAAGGCTTAATACTTTTATCTTGTTCATTTAAAAACGGTATCTTTCTCTTTCACAGGTGGTACAGGCTGGTGGCCTATTGTTCATTTACACTGTGGCTTACTGGAAGGCTTGGAGACTGCGTTTGACGAGTAATACCTGCTTGTGTCGTTGGTGCCATTAGAGAAACTTTCCCCAGTGACAGCGGTCAGTAGAGGGGATTTTCCCTCACTGTGCTGCAAACAGAACTTTATAATATGTAGTACATTTGTGACATCAAAATCAGCAACAAAATAAAGCACAACTGAACTTTCATCAAAGGTGGTTTCAATTCTTCCGTGAATCAAGTGTGTCTCCATTCAGCAGTGTTCCGGCCCATGCCGCATTCTGGGATTGTGTATCTGATTCAGTCATTTTGTCAATCTGTCAAACTAAGAATGTATTAATTTAAATTTTCCTCCGAGAGCACTGTCCTGTGTGTGTTCGGGCCAAACCATGACTTGTAATTGTTCATCCATCTCAACAAATGTTCCCAGCTGCTGGAAAAGTGCTGCTTGTTCAACTTTGTGCCCCTCCAAAGCTATTCTTTTCATGTACCAGAAGTGTGACCCTTCCTTGCTGAACATCCCAGCGTTCCTACCAATAAAAAGACCCCAGCCACAGTATATTCTGTCCTAAACTAACATGTGTCACTCCACCCCCTTTCTAACTGATGTGCCAGACCTGTCAACTATCAATTCCAACCCCCGCCGGTTGCCTCAGTGGCAAGACCCCCCACACCCTTCACCTCGCTAGTGACCCATAGTGGGATAGTACAAAAACAGGTCTGCAACTTATAGGCCTCTAATCTATAAATGTGGTCATGGGTTGAGGGGACCGCGGCCTGGCCGGACGGGGTTGCAGCAGGGCTTGCTCGGACATTCTCGTACAAGCACATTTTGTCAGGGCTTGAGACTTGCTTCTTGCGAAAAATGTTTACGTGATTTGACGTGTGAACAGGAGATGGGGGGAGCCGACAAGTGGTGTGGGCTGGTTGTGGAAGTCGCTGGGAGAGTGCAAAGTTCTCCAGAGGAACAAAGTAAATCGCTAGAAATTTCTCACGCAATTGGTGGATGGTAGCAAATAATTCATATGTTTTTCAACAATATTTCTTATCCCACTATGGTGTGAAGGGCTATTGGCTCCCATTCTGAGTGAAGGTGAGCAGCTTTCATTTTTTGTTTGCGAGCTGAGCAAACCCACGCATCGTACACAGTATAAGGTTCAATTGATTTTTTTGACCTTGAAAGCAAGGGAGGATTTCGAAAGGAATCAAAGAAGGGAGGGGTGTAATACTGTCAAATATGATAAGGTTCACCGTTCCAAAACTGGACAAAGGAACATGTAATCTATTTTATGAAAATGTGTTGACCTGAACGGAGTCTCTGCGTTACACCGAGATAATGGAAATTGCGAATATTATGTAAGTTTTACTTTCGACGATCTGATAGACCAACAAGTCAACTTATCATTCGCTGAACGTTATTGCTGGCTTACATTGTACTCTGTTCTTTGTGGCACATTGCAACTGTTGGGGAGAATTCTCATTTTATGGCTAATTTCCCTTACCTAGTGAGTCTCCCAGCAGCTTTGCTGGATTAATGGAGTTCTTTTTTTCACTTGGTAAGAGTGTGCCTCTTTCCAATTTTACCTGTGTTTTTGCCATGTGCATTTCATCTGCTTTTATGATTGTGGACTCTGGATTACACCACTTCAGTAGCCCCCTTCTTTTGTAGGTTACACAGCACCTTCAGTGCAGTGACGCTGGGTTGTCTTTTAGACTTCCCTCCGACTCCATTTCTGAGGCGGACTACTGTCCCCCAGAAGAAGGTAAAGTTGCCATTAACTTTACCTAGTTATTTAACCACAGATCCAGTACACCCCGTTTTACATGAAGTACTGGAAAGGGTTAATCTTTAGCCCTTTTTTATCTGTACCTCCTAGAGCATTGTCTCGCTCTTAACTTTTAGACTTGGCTGGTGGCAGTGGTATCTACCCTAACTTTTCTACCGCGATTATACTATATAAACGTGGTATTGTTTTAGACTATTATATTAGCCTCGAACATCAACTCGCTTGACCAAATACTCTTTGTTTGGCACCGGTCGGGTTTATTCACCATTTCTTTTTGTTGAAGTCCTTCTTGTGTTTTACTTTGCGTGGCAAACCAGGTTTGCCTTCTTTGTTCACTGTCTTTTGGCAGGCTTCTGCCAAGAAGCCCTCCTCCAGGTGTCTAGGTGGGCTGAATGTGGGAGGGAGGGATGTAGTCACCCTCTGCACAGGGTATCCTAGGAAACCCTGTGGAGGGGTGTAGTCACCCCCTGCACAGGGTATCCTAGGAAACCCTGTGGAGGGGTGTAGTCACCCCCTGCACAGGGTATCCTAGGAAACCCAAGTCGCACTTTGCCATGATTGGCTGAGGTGGCTGGACAAACCCCCTGCTGGGTGATTGACAGCCAGGCTGTGTGAATGGGGATTTTCGCATAAAAGGCAGGTCTCTTGGGCTAGAAGTCAGTCGCCACTGGAACTACAAGGAACCGAAGAGAAGCGGAGAAGACGACGGCTGCTGCAACTACCCCATCCCCGTGAAGCCCTGCTGCAGTCCTGAGCTATATACCCTTCGACGACCAGAGAAGATCCAGTCCGGAGTCTTCTTCCCTTGAGCCTGGTGGGGATAACCAGCTCATCTTCCACAGCCAGAGGATCCTCTTCTTGGTTGAAATCGCTGCACACTGCTGTAGTGGTCCGGATAGCCATCTGAAGAGCCTCTCCTGTTTTTAAGGAGCGCAGCTTTTATTCACCGTCGATGCTGCCGGCCTCATCCCTGTGTGGTGCAGACCCCTCCAGACGTCCTCCTTCGTACCGAAGCTCCAGGAACCGTGGGTCTGCAGGAAACTACCAGGAACAACTGCCGTGGCACCAGCTTCTTAATTGAATAAAGTACTGTGTTCTCTCTGAGGAATTAGGGTGAATCCCTTTTCTTCGCCTCCAAGGCTTTCCCTCGTATTCCCTCCTTCTTATAACTTTTGCTTCCTCTGTTGACAATATCTAAGTACTCCTGGCAACGTTGAATCTTGAACTGTCCGACTGTGTGATCCTCGACAACAGGAACCCGGTTCCACTTGACACTGGCTCCGGCCTATTGACTCGAATTTCTGTCAACGAGTGTTCTCTGATTCTGTCTGCCTTGACAAAAGTATTGACTATGATTTTTTCCCCCAACTCTCTCTGGTTAACTCAGGTGCTAAGTGTGTTTTTGCCCAGGTACCATTTCTTGTCGCGGATACGCGTATCTTTAGTAAGACCGAACTGTCATTACTGTCAAAAAGTGATTGCATACATATTCCCGGTAACGTCTTTTGTTTCACAACACTGGTCCGTTAAAACATAGGGTACTTACCTTGAGTTAGAGTGTACCAAAGTGAATTGGTTGGTTGTAGTGTATTTTACGTGTGATTTTAAATTAATAGAAGTGTTGTGTTTATTACAAATGGTTTAAAAATATTTTTTACCTGAAACCTTGAGTCAGTGTTTGCTTGAGTCACAGTAATTGTGGTCCCTTTGTGTAATCTCTGCTACTGCTCATATACTCTTGAGATAGGCCTGGCTGCTCCGCTACTGCTACCACTTTAACATAGTAGTACAGGCTTGTACCAAAGGTGAACTTGTATTACCACCTGTAGTCTTAATTGTGTGTAGTGGTCCCTAAGGGCACTGCACAGGATTCTGCCTAACAGCACCGACACGCAAATACAACCTGTGAGTGTACTTGTTTTTGTCCCGGGCACATCAGCAGTCTAGCATTGAGATGCATGTAGTCCACCACTGGGTTCCCCCAGGTTCTACAAACGCCTAATTCAACGCCAACATTGAATTCAAATTCCATGTATGTGTTCTTCTTGCACTTAGCTTGCTCCCTGATTGTAGCATCAGCCTCCGCATCCCATTTCGAGCTGAACATACTCCATAGCACTAATCTCTGTAGCAAATTGTGGACTGCTTTCCACGTTGTTTTTTCTGTGTTCACATTGTTTCACGTCTGTGTTCATCATTAGTTTTAACACGGGGCCGAATTAATGGGTAAAATGATGAATTGTAATAAAGATCGGCTACTGAGACACATTTCTGTTATGTTTTTCAAACAGCTACATCCTGCCTTTCTGTCAGACAGGTTTTTTAACCGGCAGCTGCAGGTACACTTGAATGGCTGGATCACAATGACGCTTTTTTGGGACGATCGCCATGGTGCGATATGCTCCTACACGGTACCAGCGATAAGGAGCAACCTGACATTGTTTACGGTGGCCTAGCGCCAAGCTGATGCCAAAGCCTTGTGATTGACAGTGCATCCAAAGCACTTCTTTTACCCAAAAGGAACACTGCGTGACTCACGATAAACATTTGTGGATCGAGAACAAGGACAAAAATTACCCATTCGAAGGGATTGTGTCCTCCGACGTATTCCTCATCTTGATAGATCATCTCCAGCTTGCTGGCCTCGGAATTTTTTTTTCAGTAGAGGGCGCTGCGCGTCGATGTCCCTCGAGCGATGTCCCTCGACAGCCTCTGTATCGGCGCCGACCTCATCATGCGTATAAATAGACTCGCGCAGCATCCGCTGCTCAGTTCCGTTTTTCCGCGCTTCATGGGCCTCGGAATCGCGTTGCTCAGTTCGTTAGTCAGAGAATATAGTCTTCATTATTCCTCGAGAATACCAACTCTTACTTGATGGCTTCCTCATCCGAACCGACTCCACGGTCCGGCTTTAAAAAATGTCGAGACTGTGGAAAGAAAATGTTGTTGACAGATCCTCACAGGATCCGTTTGTGGTGCCTGGGATTGGAGCACCAATGTTCGGAGTGCGAGGACTGCATGTCCATGACGGCGAAAGCCTTGAAGGAGCGTAAGGGGAAGCTTGAGAGAGGTAAGACAGTTAAAACTCCTTCGAAAGTTTCCTCGGCAGAGTCGAGACATTCGTCTCCTCGCTGACACAGGAAACATTCTCGTTCTAGGTCTCGAAGCAGTTCCCACCACTCTTTGAGATCCAAGCATTCAAGTAAGAGACGTCGAAGATCCCCTTCCTCGTCTTCTGCTTCTGTTTCTGTTTCTCCGGAAAGAGTCACCTGCCCCACAAAACATAGCTCTAAGGCTGAGTGGGAGGAATTCCCTAAAAGGATGCTTAGCGTCTTCGAGAAAGCCGCCTCGCCCCCTCGAAGACAGCTGAGGGTGATACCCTGGGTGAAACTACTCGAGAGCATCACGAACCCTCGAGCAAAGGCACTGTGCCATCGACCTCATCGTCGAAGGTCCCTTTGATGCATAAATCTGCATCATCAACGCCATTATCGAAGGGCTCATCGACGCATAGGTCGATCGAATCGACGCCGAAAAAGAACAAACCCACGGCCGTCACTACCTCACAGCCAGTGGTCATACCCAGGGCCTCTGTCATGACTTCGAGGTCATCGACAACCTAGAGTAGGATCCCGATCCTCTCGAGTTCTTCGAGGCCTCTTCCAATCTTCTCGACGCCTTTTTCAGTGTTTTCGAAGCCTTTAACGTCCGCGTTGACGTTTTCCCAACCAATTATGACAAATTTAGCCCCTTCTGCTCTGGAAATGGGATTTAAGCCATTTCCAAGGTCTGATAATTTCAGACCTTTGTCTTCAATTTATGAGGAAGGGGAGGATTCGGATCAAGAAAGACCCTTTGGGTTGCAGAGATCTGCAACACCAGAACCAGAGGAATTTACCTCTGAGGAAAATAGGTTGAAGGACCTTCGAGAATCCTTACATGAGGCAAGTGGGTTAGATACTTCCCCAGAAATAGAATTTGCCAGACCAGACCCAGGGGAACATGCTGAGACCCCTTACAGAATTCTAATGGCAAGAATTATAGAATTCATGGGTTGGTCTACACCTTCACCTGCATTCCAACAGGATGACCTTACAGACATTTTAGTTCAAGGCCCACAGGAGGATCCTGTGGTTCCATTTCACACTGCATTACAAAGAAAGATATTGGCTAACTGGGAAACTCCTGAGGTTATCCCGGCGGTTAACAAAAAGTTATCTACTAATGACCCTGAATTTTTATCTAAACATCCAACTCCAGAGAGTCTGGTTGTTGAAGCAGCAACTGCATTAGGCAGTAGATCGGCATACCCTACTGTTCCACAGGACAGGGATGACAAAAGATACGACTATGGCTAAGAAAGTTTTTTCTGCACGTAGCATGGCGTTGAAATCTATTAACGCGACTCGTACGATCGCAAGGTTCAGCCATACACTTTGGGAGTGTGCGTCATCAGCGGCTGACTGCCTCCCAGACGGAGAAGAAAGGGAAGCGTTTCTAAACATCATTAAGGATGGTAAAGGCGCGATGTGCGAATCCCTTCAAACTGGCAATGACTCTGCTGACAGCATCAGTAGGGCCATGGCGGCAAGTACTACAACCCGCCGATTTGCGTGGTTGCGAAAGTCTGGGTTTGCTCCAGATGTACAAGCCAGACTTTTAAATATGCCCTTTGACGGCTCTTTGTTTGGTAAGAAGGCGGATGACAGCCTAGAAAAGTTACAGACATCCAAAGCAGCAGCAAAATCCCTGGGAGCTGCAATCCGTCAAACGCCATATCGCCCCTCAGGAACCTCTTGGCGAGGTAAGTCCTTTTGCTTTTATTCCGCATTCGGAAAAGGCAGAGGACAGTCGGTTCAAAGAGGTCAAAAATGATTCACCCGAGATGGACGGGGTAAAAATACAAAAGCCACAGCAGCAGCAGCAGCAGGTGCCTCTTTACCCTCGGCACCTGCATCAGCCACTTCTAAATCACTCTGAAGACTCTCCTTACAAGACACCAGTAGAGGGCAGGCTAACTCAACATCTGACGGAATGGCAGGCTATTACGTCAGATGCTTGGGCATTGGAGACAGTTGCCCAAGGTTACTGCCTGCCTTTTCTACGCATTCCTCAGAGTCATCCACCGGGGACCAGCTCTCGGAAAGTTCCAGATCCGCTCCTCTTGCAGGAAATTGTAGACCTGCTGGAGAAAGGTGCCATAGAACCGGTACCTGAAGCGGAGAGGAACAAGGGCTGGTACTCCCCCCTACTTCCTAATACCGAAGAAGGACGGAGGACGGAGACCTATCTTGGATTTACGAGAATTGAACAAGTTCCTCAGGAAGGACAAGTTCAAGATGGTAACTCACTCTCAGATCCTTCAGGCCCTCCAGCTCCAGGACTGGCTGGTATCTCTGGACCATCAGGATGCTTATTTCCATGTGCCAATCCATCTCAAACACAGGAAATACCTGAGGTTCGCAATTGGTGATTCTCATTATCAATTTCGAGTTCTGCCATTTGGGCTGACATCCGCCCGAGGGTTTTCACCAAACTAATGTCGGTAGTGGCTGCAAGTATAAGGAGGGAAGGGATTCACGTCTACCCCTACCTGGACGATTGGCTGATCAGAGCTGTATCTCCGGAACAAGCTCAGATCCAGCTAGATTATGTTTGCCACTTCCTTCACAAACTGGGCCTCTCCCTCAATTTAAAGAAGTCACAGATGATACCATCACAGAGACTCCAGTTCATTGGAGCGGACCTGGACACTTCCATGGGAAAAGCCTCACCACCAGAGGTGAGGGCTCAAGATATTCTGCAGATGGTAACCAAGTTTCAAAATGCCCAACGTCTCCCAGCCTTCGACTTTTTGAGGTTGCTAGGCCTCATGGCATCCTGCATCTTCCTTGTGCCAGAGGCTCGCCTGAGAATGAGATCTCTTCAGTGGGCACTAAGAACTCAGTGGTCACAATTCTCAGGAAGAATGACAGATCTCCTTCAGGTTCCGGACAAGGTGGCTCGAGACCTTCAGTGGTGGGCCTGCCAGGAGAACATCTTGAAAGGAGAACTGTTTTGGCAACCATGGCCGGAGATAACAGTAGTCACAGATGCCTGACTTACGGGGTGGGGAGCCCATGCAAACGACTTGACCATCAGCGGTCGTTGGTCTCCATCGGAGTCCAGACTACATATCAACCTGTTGGAGCTGAGAGCAATCAGACTAGCGCTGAAGGCTTTTCTGCCACCTGTACAGGGGAAAAATGTCCTGATAATGACAGACAACACAGTGGCCATGCAGTACCTCAACAAAAGAGGAGGCGTAGGATCACTGCCTCTGTGCAGAGAGGCAATGCAGCTCTGGTTTTGGGCAATCCAAGAAGGAATCTCTCTATCGGCAGTTCACTTAGCCGGAGAGGAAAAACTTGACAGCGGACGCTCTGAGCAGGCAGAGTACAGTCTCCCAAGAGTGGGAACTAGCTCAGGAAGTCCTTCAACAGATCTTCACCCTTTGGTGAACCCCTCAAGTGGATCTGTTCGCCACCAGTATCAACAGAAAGTGCGATCAGTTTTGTTCAAGGGAATTTCCCCCGAGAGGAGTTCTAGGGGACGCGTTCGTAGTGGACTGGGAGTTTCCACTTCTGTACGCATTTCCTCCAGTCCCCGTCATTCCTCAAATGATCAGGAGGTTGAGAAGGTTCCGGAGAGCCATGATCCTAATTGCCCCAGACTGGGCCAGGAGAACGTGGTACCCGGACCTTCTGGACATGTCCATCTGCCCTCCAATTCGTCTTCCACTCAAGGAGAATCTTCTCTCGCAGAAGGGAGGTCAGGTTCTCCATCCAGACATCCGAAACCTCAACCTTGGTATCTGAAAGGTTGAGATACAAGGATTGGGACCTCCCAGATGACGTCACGGAGGTGTTTCTTTCGGCAAGAAGGCCAGCAACAAAGACTTTATACCGCTGCCGTTGGAACAAATTTTGCAGCTGGTGTAGAGAAAAGAATATTGACCCCTTTTCATGTGGTACGCCAACGGTCTCATCTTTTCTACTCTATTTGGCAAATTCGGGCCTTCAGGTTGGCACTATCAAGGGCTATCTCGCAGCGCTATCGATCTTCAAGCGCACTGCAGAGGAACCATTGTATTTCAAGTTACCCTTAATAATACAATTTCTGATGTCTATCCTCCAAGACCATTCCAAGTTCCCTTATGGGACTTAAATTTAGTCTTAAATTTCCTGATGGGTACTCCTTTTGAACCACTCCCCTCTTGTTCTCTAAGGTTTCTCACCCTTAAAACTGTCTTATTAGTGGCATTGACATCTGCTAGGAGGGTGAGCGAATTACAAGCTCTATCTTGTAAA
This sequence comes from Ambystoma mexicanum, assembly GCF_040938575.1. Lineage (NCBI taxonomy): Eukaryota > Metazoa > Chordata > Amphibia > Caudata > Ambystomatidae > Ambystoma > Ambystoma mexicanum. The sequence continues at coordinate 701,588,416 of NC_090924.1, forward strand.
CCCCCTCATACAATTTTTCATAAAGACAAAGTTGTCCTACAAGTGAAGCCTAATTTTCTCCCAAAGGTGGTTTCTGAATTCCACATCACTCAGAAGATTACCTTACCTTCATTTTATCCCCCTCCCCATCCGGGGAAAGAGGAAGAAAGGCTGCATAGGCTGGACCCAAGGCGAGCTTTGAGTTTTTACATCAGCAGACTTGCTAGGATTAGGCAAGCAGACCAACTGTTCGTAGGTTACTCAGGGCACAAATTGGGATTACCGATAACAAAACAGACCATTTCCAGATGGATTATTTTAGCCATTCTGGAATGTTACAAACTGGCAGGGAAATAGCCTCCTCAAAATCTTAGGGCTCATTCAACCAGGGGTATCGCAACCTCTTCGGCCCTCCAAAGAGGGCTGCCAAATGGTCGTCCGCACATACCTTCACAAGATTTTACAACCTGGATTCCTCCTCTAGCCAAGATACTAGATTTGGCAAAGCTGTGTTGCACTCTGTGCACTCTTGAAGGGAAACATGGCAATTTTACTCCCACCTCCAGTTACACACCACTGCTATGGGAGTCTATCAAGATAAGGAATACGTCGGAGGAACATCCCATCGAAAGAACGTTACCAGGTAAGAAGTAACTTGTTCTTTGCTTCAATAAGGCAATCACCAGATGTTCTCGGAGCGTTTATTGTAAAATAAAAGTATTTTACAAATTGTACAGTTTTGCTATTTCCTTTAATAGCATAGTTTTATATTCAAAATTGGGACGCGCTGTGTTGTGAGATGATGTGTGTTGATATTCCGGGTTCTGCGCCCACTAACGTTAACACGTAGGTGATGACTGGGCATGTTTGGCTACACTGCCCAGTAACGTCCTGGAGAATATCCCTGGGTTTGGTGAGGTCAGCCTCAGGGGCGGGGCATATGAATTAGTGCCGCCAGGGCAGTCCACCTTGGGCGATGCGGCAACGGATAAGTTTATCACAAGATGGCCGCGCTCTAATGCCTGATTTCGCATGTGTAAAAAAGCAGAAAACTATGGTAAGGTGCATAGGAAATGTTAATACGATCGATCAACGTATGCTTAAAAATACATGCCCGAACCCTCGGGACAATAATATTTCTGAGCGAACTATTCCTTTAATAGATCCATTTATTGCTCCATTCGCTGCAGATGATTTTCTAAGGTCTCTGTTTCTGTATTATTTTTAATGTCTGTATGGTCTGTTAAAAGAAAAAGTGTTAAGTACACAAAGTAATGGTTATTAATTGGTTTACATAGAGTAGTGTAGTGTCTACCATTAGTATCACTGTTCTTAGCCATTTCATCCCGAGGAAAATTTCCTTCCAGCCTATCCAAAGTACTAGACATTTCTGTGTTAAAAAAGAAAATATTACTTTTAGTGTACCTAATACAGAAAGCTTATAAATATATACAATAAATGTAGTGTACTCACTAATTTCTTGCTAAGTTTTGCTGTTACTTCTGGGTAGGTGTGCTGTTGATTTTTGCTGTGCAGTTTCTGTGAGGTAATTCTGTTTGAGGCATATTTATTTTGTTTTGGTATATTCCATTATTTTGCATATCCTATGTAATTGGACGGTTGGTATATTACATATACAGTATGCACTTCTTATTTATTATTGAATGTAATGTATTTATGTGCTGCTTTTTGAACATGTTCAATGTTTTTATTGCATGATACAAAAATATAAGATACCCCCTGAATTTTTGGATAGTGCTGATGTTGATAGTGCCGAGTCCGTCCGCGAACATGCGCATGGTCCGTGGACATCAGAACCTCTAGCGCAGGTAGGCGGCTCAGTATGTTCTATGTTATATGTATATAAACTAAGGGAATCCTAGTAAACATTTATCCAATTTATATTATCTATATTCAGTAAGAAAAACTTTGTTAAAAGGGACATCATGGTTAAGTTGCACTAATAAAAACCTATGACATTCAGTGAAAAAAAACTTTGTTAAAGGGAAGTTATGGTAACAAGTAAAACCAAAAAAAACCTGAAATTCGCCAGTTATGGTAAACTAAGCAACCATAACTCGCGCCACCACCGTGCACTGCTAAGACTAACACCCAGGACATCAAAGATGACATCACAAATGTCATTGATGACATCACTGATGACGTTACACATGCATTTACTTTTCATGAAAAGTCTGTACAAGGGATTTTTATTGTAATGTTAATTAAAAAAAATATCAAGGATCATTGGAATAAATATCATGATACACATATTGCATTAAGCAATGCATTAATCCAAATAGCATTCTATTATGAAGTTTTTTTTTCTCCAGTATACTAAGGTACATATGTAGAAACATAGGTATAGTGTGCAGCAGACATGATGGAGATGCAATATGAATAATCTTGCTATGTTAAATACTAAAATTATAAATGTTTTATTAGAGTTCTGCATACTGTAAACATTTAATAAGTACCTAATAAAACCCACTTACTACATATAATTGCATTATTGCAAACAAAACACAGACAACAACACATACAAATATGGGTACGCTGCAGCATTTGCTGAACTTACTTGTGCCTTTAAAAAACGAACATTTTCTTTCCGGATTACCTGCATTGCGAGCCGTGAAGGGGCTCTTGCTGGTGCCTGTGCTTCCTGGAGGAGGCGGGGCTTGTGCGGCACACGTGACGTATCACGTGACCTCGGATTCATTAAAACGCCGAGCCATCCACCCTCACAGCGTTAAGCCCGTAGGAGACAAGCCCTTTGGGCTGTTGTGCGGTTGTTTGGCGCTGGAGGCGGACTGATCCCTGTAAGTACTGATAGTGTAGAGTTATTGTTCTGCATCTTAGTACCACCATCTGCATTAGTAAAAGACAGGACTTGAGATATAACATATAAACTGAGCATTCGAGTACATTTGCATTATCTTGGACTTCGTGTGTCTACAATCAATGAGCAGCGGGAGACTGCGGGACTAGGCCCTTTGATCCCAGCTGCTCAGTCAGGAGCACACACTACTGTGACACGACCAAGGGAGACCCGTGGAAACCGGGGAATCACGGGATCACTCTGCTTCTTAATTTCTTGACAAATTCCAGCTAGTGAGACCTTACCTTCTTGGGTCCTGATTCCCCTAAATTGTAGACGGAACACTTGTAATGGAGGCAAGCCCTGTCCAACAAACAAAGTCGGATAGGCCAGACTGTGACTTTTATTCTGAAGTGGCCATTACTTGTAAGGAACAAGTTAATACCTGTAACTGTTGTTCTCCAGCATGGGTCTGGCATGGATTCACATGCTCATGAATATTCCCCGTCGTCAGGCCGGGAAACCTTGGTATAGAAATAAATCAGTATCAGTTTTGTTTCTGATCTGTCTTTCTTAGTAGTAACCAATCACTGGTCTCTGGGTCATACTGTCCCCAGCCAATGACTACCCACTCCCTAAGCCCCGCCTCTGGCAGCCATCCTCAGATTTGGTAGCACGTAAAGTGGCAGTATGACCAAGTGAAGAGCCGCAGAGGGGTAGGCAGGAGGGTTCGCATGTGAATCCATGCCAGACCCATGCTGGAGAACAACAGTTACAGGTAAGTAACTTGTTCCTTCTCCAGCATGGGGTCTGGCATGGATTCACATGCTCATGAATAAGAGAATACATAGCAGTACACACATGCACAACCACTGGAGGTGGCATCAGGCTCAACATTAAGCAACACAACAACTCAACATTAAGCAACTCTTACCTCCTCACCAGGCTCACCTTAAGCGAACAGGTTGCGCAGCACTGCTTGGCCGACCCTGGACTCATCCCTGGAGTCCCGATCGACGCAGTAGAATCTTGTGAAGGTGTGCATCGACCTCCACGTCGCAGCCCTGCAGATGTCCAGCAGGGGCACACCAGACAGGAACGCCGTGTTAGCAGAGATCGCTCTGGTCGAATGGGCTCTCGGACGGCCGGGCACCGGTCGGTTTGCCAACCGGTGACAGTGCATGATGCAGCCGGAGAGCCATCTGAAAATGGAAGTCTTCGAGAGAGCCTTCCCTTGATTCACAGTCCCAGAGTTCACAAACAGCTGCGATGTCTTCCGAAAACTCTTTGTGCGGTCCACGTAGAACTTCAGAGCTCTAGCTACATCCAGCGAGTGCAGAGTCCTTTCAGCCGGCGACGAAGGAGACGGGAAGAAAACTGGCAACACCAAGGGTTCGTTGAGGTGGAAGTCCGACGGCACCTTGCGCATGAAGGAGGGGTGCGTCCTCAGCACTACCCTCGTGTCGTGAAACGTCAAGTATGGCGGCTTGCAAGATAGGGCCTGGATCCCTCCCACTCGTCGTGCGGAGGTGATGGCCACGAGAAACGCTGTCTTCCACGACAGAAACTTCAGCGGTGCCGAATGCATAGGCTCGAATGGGGGCCCCATGAGCCTAGTCAGCACCACGTTGAGCTCCCACGCCGGGGCAGGGGCCTTCACCGGCGGGAATGTTCAGAACAATCCTTTCATAAATTCCTTCACCAGTCGATGAGACCACAAGGACGTCCGTCCCGTAGTTCTGGTGTATCGTGAGATGGCGGCCAGATATATCTTGATGGAAGCGTGAGCTAGTCCAGCCTTGGCCAATGACAGTAGGTACGACAATACTTGGGGGGGGGGGGGGGCTGTAATCCGCAGAGGGTTAATCTTCTGTGCACGGCACCAGACAGAGAACCTCTTCCATTTATGTCCATAGCACTTGAGAGTTGAGGACGCCCTGGCCTTTGCAAGAACCTCTCTGCAGTCGGCCGGGATGTCGTACCCTTCAAACTCTAGTGCTGCAGGAGCCAGGCCTGCAAGTTTAGCGACTCCAAGTTGTGGTGAAGAATGGCGCCTCCTTCTCTGGAGAGAAGGTCTGCGTCCGTCGGCAGCTTGACTGGTGTGGACGTTGACAAGTCCAGAAGGTCCGGGAACCAGATCTGTCTCGGCCATGCCGGTGCGTCAAGAATCATCCAGAGCTGGTTGATGAGCCGGAGCAGCAACGGCAGCGGAGGGAACGCATAAAGAAATAGGCCGTCCCAGGGGAACGAGAAAGCATCACCCATGCTCCTCGGCTGGGGGAACCTGCTGGCGAACCTCCGGCACTTGGAATTCGTCGCCGTCGCGAAGAGATAGATTTGGGGTTCGCCCCATCGTCGGAAGAGTCGATCCACTTGATCCTGGCGTAGTTTCCACTCGTGGCACGAGCGCAGCTCTCTGCTGAGTGAGTCGGCGATCGTGTTTTTTATTCCTGCCAGATGAAGAGGCACCAGAAACATCCCTTGGGCGACGGCCCAATGCCACAGATCCTGGGCTTCCTTGGATAGGGCTGGGGATCTGGTTCCGCCCTGCTTCCGGATGTAGAACATCGTGGTGGTGTTGTCGGTGAAGATCCTCACCACCTTACCCTTGAGGGACGGAAGAAAGGACCTGAGGGCCCAGAACACTGCGCGGAGCTCCAAGATGTTGATGTGGAGTGACTTCTCCGGGAGCCAAAGGCCTCTCGTGTGCAGATCTCCGGAGTGCGCTCCCCAACCTTCCAGGTAGGCGGAGCGGGTACCCCACCACCGGATCGCCTGACGGAACGTCTCGTTGAGACCCTGTCCTCGAAGCTGCCCGTCTACTGGACCCAGCGGGCGTCGAGGAACTCTTGTAAGGGGCGCATCCGAAGCCTGCAAAGGCGCACCATATAAATGCATGAGGACATCATCCCGAGGAGGGACTTGATAGATCTTACCCTGGCCATGTCCGTGGCCAGCAGACGCTGCACCTTGCCCAGAATGGTCCTGGTCCTTTCCTCCGACGGCGAGGCCAGCCGCGCCACTGTGTCGAGCTTGGCCCCCAGAAACAGGGCGACTTGCGACGGAACCAGGTGGGATTTTGGAAAGTTGATGGAGAATCCCAGGTACGTGAGCAGCTGGACGGTCTTCGCAGTGTGCTCCACGGCGAGCTCCCTCGTCCTCGCCCGGATGAGCCAGTCATCCAGGTAGGGGTAGACGTGGATCCCCTGTAGGTGCAGCCGCGCCGCCACCGGTGCGAGGCACTTGGTGAACACCCTGGGTGCCGACTTCAATCCGAACGGGAGGGCCTTTAACTGGTATTGCCGCCCTTGGACCAGGAACCTGAGGAATTTTTCGGTGTCTTTTTAGAATGGGGATGTGGAAGTACGCATCCTTCAAGTCCAACAACGACAGGAAATCGCCCTCCTCCAGCTGTCCCAGCACGTGCTGGAGGGTGACCATCCGGAACTTCTGTGCCTTGATGTACTTGTTCAGTCGTCGCAGGTCCAGGATGGGGCGCCATCTTCCTGACTTCTTTTTTACGAGGAAGTACCTTAAGTAAACTCCGGAGCCCCGAAGCCTCTTTGGGACGAGCTCGATGGCACCCTTCTTGAGCATCGCCCTTACTTCCAACAGTAAGGGCGATGTAGTTGAGGGACGTGATTTTCCTTCCTGGCCACGGGTGGAACGCGAGGGCACTTCTTCTGAAACTCGAGGGCGTGCCCTTGGGCCAGGGCGTCCAGCACCCAACGGTCTGTGGAGATGGACTGCCACACGCTGACGAACCTCGCCAGCCGGCATCCCACCGGGATGCTTCGGCGGGGGCCCGACCCCACGGTCGGTTCAATCTTGTTTGGAGGCCGCCTTGCCTCCTTGACCTCCCTGTCGACGCCGACGGGCACCACCTGACTTGCCGCGTCCCCTGTAGGCTTCCTGGGACGAAGATCTTGCCGCTTGGTGGTACGTGGAGGAGCCACTGCCGGATCCCTTCGAGGCACCTTGTCTGCCTCCGGAGCTCCGAAAGGATGGCCGTCGTCGTTGGAGCACTCCCAGTACCCGGGCAGTCTCTGTGTCGGTCTTGATGGCTTGAAGGGACTCATCAACCGCCTTCCCAAACAGGTTGTTCCCGTCGAAGGGCATGTCCAAAACCTTGGTTTGTGCGTCCTGGCGGAAATCCGTCGCCTTGAGCCATCCTCGTCGTCTCAGGCAAACGCCGTTGCCCAACTGACGGAAACCGGCATCGGCGATGTCCGTTGCCACCGTGATGGTGTGGTCCGAAGCAATCTCACCTTCCTGTAGGATTTCAAGGGCCTCAGCCCTTTTGGCATCTGGAAGGAAGTCCAACAGAGGGGCGATTTTGAACCACAACTCCCTGTCGTAGCAGGCTACGATAGCCAGGGCGTTGGCCGCCTTGATAGTCGTCGCTGCGGATGAGATGACCCATCGTCCCATCGTGTCCAGCTTCCTGCCCTCGCCGTCCGGCGGGGAAGTTGATGTCGAGGCCGATGCCCCCACCAGCTGTCTTCTTTGCCGCCGCCGAGACGACCGAATGCGGGGTAGGTTGCGCCCGAAGGTACAAGGGGGCAGCGTCGGGGACCCGGTACTTTTTCTTGTACCGGTCCCTCTTTGCTGGCGCCGTGGCACGGTTCTTGAGGAGTGCGAGCCCCTCATTCCAGATGTCATCCAGAAGTGGTACGGTGAGGACCGTCTTCCTTTTAGCCTCGCGCCATTGGTAAAGGAACCCTTCCTTCTTCTCTTCTGGGCAGAGCTGGAAGAGCTCAGATGCCCTGGAAATCATGGCATGAAAGGATCCAATCTCGTTGGGCGGGGACGCCCGAGCAGGGGACGAAGGGGGACACGTCCCGACGTCGCCTCCGTCATCGGTACTTGTCGTAGCCGTGTCCGTGCCTGTATCATCCCCGTGGATGATACTGACCGGGGGAAAGGCAGAGCAGGCCGCAGAGGTGGGAGAGGTGGCGTAGGATGCATCCTCCTCTTATGCGGTCGACTTTCCGAAGGTCCGGGCTCCGGTTCCCCTGTCGGGTCTGGCTCAGGTACCTCCGTCGGGGGGAGGGGCAACCTTGTCCTTATCTCCGAGCATAAGGACTGAATCGCTGACAAAATGGCTACCGAAGTGTCCTGCGGCGCCGGAAACGACGGGTGCGAGGACTCTTGAGGAACCTCGTCGGTGACACCATCGCTCTCGCCGTCACCCTCGTCGGGATCCCTCCCGATGGGCTGGGCCTCTTCCACGACTTCGATGAGCTCTTCTTCAGAGGTCGTGTCCGTATCCACAATGGCCACCGCCCCTCCCCCACCTTTTCCAACGAGGACTTTGTGGGGGTCTTCTCAATGGGCCTGAAAGACTTCTCCACGGTGGCAGGGAGACTGGGTCCTGAGGTCGCCTCCACTGGTGTAGCCTCCACAGGCTGAGCCAGGGCCGTGGCGACATCCTCAATCGAGGTCTTAGCAGGGTGAATTAAGGCCATCGTCACCTTCTGTACGCCTGGGGCCTTCACCTTGGGGGGAGGGTCCGAGCCTCGCTCCCCCTCTGCCGGAATCTTCGAGATCGACCGGGGCCTCTCCAGAAGCTTCGCCGGGTTCTCGGACTTCCTCTTACCCGAGCCATAGCGTTGGCTCGTGGTTGATGGCCCCGGGGAGGATGCGCCCTGCCTGGCAGCCAAGGAGCCCGACCGTTCGGCACTCGCGGTGCTTGGCCTTTTGTTGGGCCCCCTGAACAGCTACCCGGGCATCGAGCTTCCTTTCTCCTGGGCCATGTCCGGGGTAGGCCTCGGAACTTCTAGAATCCTCCAAAAGCGTAACTCGACGAAATCTTCACCCTTGAGGGGCGTAGAAAACTCCGAAACGGATTCCCGTTGATCGGATGTAGAAACGGTGGAGCTTGAGGCTCTATTTAACCGAAAAATGAGAAAAATCTCCTGAAAAAGCGCGCAAACGCAGCAAAAGCTCGAGAGCTACAGCACGAGGACTCCCAACACTTGAAAGTGCAGTAGGATGGCTGCCAGAGGCGGGGCTTAGGGAGAGGGCAGTCATTGGCTGGGGGCAGTATGACCCAGAGACCAGTAAATGGTTACTAAGAAAGACAGATCAGAAATGAAACCGATACTGATTTATTTTCTATACCGAGGATTCCCGGCCTGACGACGGGGAATATTCATGAGCATGTGAATCCATGCCAGACCCCATGCTGGAGAAAACGGCATCATCTGAAAACATCTTGCAACCCACAGCTGAACTGATCGAAGGGAGGGGGGGGAAGGTCTAAGCCAGGCAAACCGGGAAGACTTACCATTGCCCTCACCAGTGACTGATAATACTGGGATCAACATTCAAGGGGAGGATAAGGAAGTCTCAGGCCCAGGTAAGGAAGCGAGGAAAACTGAACTCTTGATGGAGCAACCCGATCCCTCATGCGTCGAGGTCCCTCAGATGGTTTTTTCCGCCATTCTAGACGGACGCGTATAGCGGAGTTCCTCTTTCGGCGTAAAGCCATTGACTATTTCAATTACCAATAGTATTTCTTTCTATCCTTTTACCAGCCTCCGAAACATCACGCCGGTGAAGACAGAAACTGCCTGTCGAAGGACTACCTCGATGGACCTTTCGGTCTTGGAAGACCGCCCCGGGCCTCAGCCCAGACAGTAGGGACAGAGAGGGTGTGGGGGAGGTCATTTTAGGATGTACATACCCCCCTTACTACACTTTTTTTCACCCCGCTGCCATAGCCTGTAGTTTTAGAAAATACCCCCATTTAAATTCTGCCCCAAGTGTAGTCGTAAATTCCTGTGGGTAGACAAACATTTAGTTTGTAACTTGTGTCTCTCAAGAGACCATGTCAAAACGTCTTGTCGAACGTGCAGGCTCTTCAAGCCAAAGACGTTAAAGGGCTGCTCCACAAAACGCTGGGCCCACTACACCAGGCAGCTCGAGGCCATGGAGGTAGAAGGCGCCTTTAACGATGGCAGCGACGCCGCATTTTCGGACGGCGAGGGCAACGGGGTAGCTCCAACTACCTAAGCACAGGCACCAGACCCCGGAGGGCAGGCCAGCGGCCATGTTGTGGGGACTACACCTGGTGGCGGAAGCGCTACAAAGACACGCACCACTAAGCACATAAGCCCAGGTCGAGACTTGACACATGGGTCAAGTGATCGACAGTGTTCGACACCCAGGGTAAGGTCTGGTGAGTCCCAGTCCTCTGGGCAATCTTGCTCGAGATCGCCACACGACAGGGCCCAACCGTTGAAAGTTAGCAAGGGTGTCGGCTAGTAAAACTCCCTCCGAAGGTCGATCTTTCGCGGATGAATCCTTGGCCCTACCCACATCCGAAAATCAACGCTCGGCGTCAGCTAAAGTAGTAGGCCCCAAAAAGGCGGTTAAACACATTTCTGAGCCCCAGGGAGGTGGAAAACATCAAAAGAAATCCTCTAAAACACCTCATAGGGACAAGAACCCTCTTAGGGATAAAACCCCTCAGAAGGAAAAACCTAGAGAATCTAGGCCTATACCTCAAAGAAAAATCTATGGTAGTTCCTCCCACAGATGAGGACTTGGGACTTCCCCTCAACCTGTCGTAATCCCAAGTTCCAAAGAATGGTCTTCTCAAGACATAGACTGAGTGATGAGAAGAAGGACCTTTATGGCCAATTTTTACGAGAAAAACCCAGATTACTTACAGTGTTTCCACTCCACTCGCCCCACCTCAGCTCCCTCTGGTTCACAAGCCTCTGCTCTACCTACTCACCCCCCTTCTAAGAGGTCTCGTACAAATGTTCCATTACATAGTACAGTCATAGATCTCTATGATCCAGAATCAGACCACAAAGATCTCTCTTTTGTAGAGGCAGCTGACCCCCAATTTGATGAGGATCCAGCAGACCCTTATTATGGGGATGACTAGGACCAAGAGGCGGACCAAGAAGCGAATATGTGTACTCTATAGATTCCCCTCTTGACCAAGACACTGCAGGTGTCGATTCTCCTATTGGTAATCAACCCCTCCTTAATGAGGTGCTAGCCAAGGCTGCCGAGCACTTTCGGATTGACACCCAGGAGGTACAGGAGGATAAAGACTTTGCAGAACAAATCCTTGGGGACAAAAAGACAGTGGCACAGTTTATCCCGCTACTAAAGCCGGTGCAGAGCAGACTACAAGCTTCTTTAGAAGCCCCCAACCTCACACGAGATGCAAATCCATGTGTAGAGAAATTATTCAAGACCCGCACCTTCAGACCCATTATATATTAGAGGGCAGCTGAAGCCAGACTCATTAGTTGTGACTACAACTAGAAAGAGAGCGGGCACACTCTTTGCTTGCTCTGAGGCTCCACCCGACAAGGAGAGCAAAATGATCTACGCCATGGGTAGGAAGGTCGCCTCAACTGCGGCTTATCAGACCAGAATAGCAAACAATGCAACACTTTTGGCCAGCTACAACTGCCCCAAGTGGGAAGAAATGTAGGCTTTACTTTCATCTGCCCCAAGCCACTAAAGTCCCAGCTAGCACAGGTGGCTGCAGATGGGAGGGCAGTGTCTAGCGGTCTTCTTAAGACCAACTTTGACGAAGCTGACAATGCCGGAAGAGTCATTGCACAGGGGACTGTTATTAAAAGGCATGCGTGGCTGCGCCAGTCAGGGTTTAGACCAGAGACGCAGGCCACCTTAATAAACATTCAAATTAACAAGGGGGGGGGGGGGTCCTGGGAGTCCCTCTGCCAGACATTAGTCCTGGTTACGAGAGACTTACCCAGAGTCTTTAGCTCACTATCTTTCACAGAGAAGAAATATCCCCAACATATCAGTCTTTGTCCTGCCCTGGGGCAGTCCAGCACCGAAATGCTAGGCAATTCTCCTCTGAACAAGAGTACCAATAGAAACCCCAGACACGTGTTTCGGTCTGGTTGGACCTCATCAGTAGGGTGGAACATGCCTATCGAACCCAATGTGCTCTTTCGTTAAGGCCATTGGAGAAGCCCTTAAGACAGTAAAGGACAAGTATGACGCACTTGGGTCAACTCACCAACAAACCTTCCAGACAGAGGGGTAATGGCAATTTTTGCCGTTTTCGCGGCCAACATTCTCAACGAGGATACAACTACAATTAGGACCAAGGTTCCTCCCGGTGAAATAATCAAGGCCAGTCCTCCCAGGGATATCCTAGAGGACAACGCAGAGGTCGTGGTCGGAGGAGAGGCCCTGCTCGAGGTGGTACACCACCTCAGAAGCAGTGACATTCCGCTTCATGTGCCCTCCCATGCTTCTCCAGTAGGACAACGCAATTCCAGCTTCACCCACGCATGGGAGGGAATCACCTCAGACAGATGAGTGATGTCCACAGTAGCAGGCGGATACTGTATAGAAATTCTCCAACGTCCCCACGACCACCCCACACGACAGAAGATACACCCAGAATAACAACAGCATATCCTTCTTGAAGAGATAACCACACTTCTATTAAAGGACGCCATCAAAGTTGTCCCGGCCAACCAGGTAAACAGGGGTATTTATTCAACTTACTTTCTTGTGCCAAAGAAAGATCTAACAATGCGCCCAGTATTAGATTTGCGCCCTGCAAACAAGTATGTCAAGCCACAAAAGTTTTGCATGACTACGCTACAAGAGGTAAACCCTCTACTAAAAAAGGGGGATTACATGGCAACACTGGATATGAAAGATGCCCATTTTCATATTTCAATGTTCCCAGCGCAAAGAAGATTCTTGCGTTTCAAAATAGCAAAACAGCACTACCAAATCAAGGTGCTCCCCTTCGGAATAGCCTCTGCTCCAAGGGTATTCACAAAGGTACTGGCGGTGGTGGCAGCGCACCTGCGCAATGAGGCAATCCCAGTGTACCCTTACCTTGACGACTGGCTCATTGCAGGTGAATCCCCCCTAATTTGCAGACAAAACATTCAAAGAACAACCAACCTTCTCTTTTAATTGGGCTTCTCCATCAATGAGAAAAAGTCAAGCCTAGTGCTAAGCACTTCAAAACAGTACCGAGGAGCTGTCTTAAACACAGAAGAGGGGTTGGTCTTTCCATCAGAGGAAAGAGTACAAAATGTGTCACTGCAAATACCGCATTATCAGGCCGGCTGCCAGATAAGGGCGCGCAAAGCTGCGAGTTTAATAGGCATGATGGCATCTTGCATTTCCTGGTTCCTCACGGGTGCCTGCGCATGCGACCCATGCAGGAGTGGATGGCAAAACAGTGGTCTCAGGCAAGTGGTCAGTGGGATGATCTAGTGGTCGTTTCGCTAACACTTGTACAAAATCTTTGCTGGTGGACAAGAGTAAATTGAACGAAAGGAACACCCTTCTACGATCCAGAGGTACAGGCGGTTGTCACAACAGATGCCTCACTGGCGGGGTGGGGGGCTCACTACCTTCACCACACAGCTCAGGGTCTGTGGTCTCGCACTGTAGCTCAGAACCACATCAATCTGCTAGAACTTCTGACAGCATTCAAAGCCCTCCATGCATTCAAACCCCATTTAACAAACCTATCTGTGCAGATCCTAACAGACAGCACTATCGCAATGTTTTATATCAACAAGGGGGTACACATTCTCCAAATCTGTCCAGACCTGCACAGCAAATTTGGAAATGGCCACTCAAACGGAAGATGTTCCTGTCGTCACAACATGTTCCAGGGGAACGCAACTCTCTAGCAGACTCATTGAGCAGAGGATCCTCTACCAGAGGAACACGAGTGGCGCCTACACGAAGGAATCATAGAACACCTCTTCTCTCAGTGGGGTTTTCCCACTATAGACTTATTTGCCACAAGCTAAAACAGTCAATGGCCAGACTTCGCATCCAGCCTGTGAAGGGAGTGCCAGGTGACGGACAGATGATCCAGGACTTGCTCGGGAGAGCTCCCCCTGATCAACCAATCGCCCAGGTAGGGGTAGACGTGAATCCCCCCCCTTGCCTGAGATGCGCTGCCACCACCACCATGAGCTTGGTGAAAACCCTCGGGGTGGAGGTCAATCCGAACAGCAGGACCCGAAACTGAAAGTGCGAGTCGCCAACCGCGAACCTCAGGTACTTCTTGTGCTTGGGATGGATCGGCACATGGAAGTAAGCATCCTTGAGGTTGAGAGACACCAACCAGTCCTGGAGCTGAAGGGCCTGGAGGATTTGAGAGAGAGTAACCATCTTGAACTTGTCCTTCCTGAGGAGTTTGTTCAAACCGCGCAAGTCCATGATGGGTCTCAATCCCCCGTCTTTCTTCGAAATCAAAAAATAAGGGGAATACCATCCCTTGTTCCTCTCCGCTACAGGCACCAGTTCTATGGCGCCTTTCTCCAGCAGGGCTTGAATTTCCTGCGCAAGGAGCGGTTCCGGACTCTTCAAAGAGAGGTTCCCTGGTGGATTGTCGTGAGGCCTCTGCCGAAAAGCAAGACAGTAGCCGTGGGTTATGATCTCCAGAACCCACACATCTGAAGTAATGGCACGCCACTCTACAAGATGCTGCGCCAGCCTTCCCCCCCAACCGGCGAACCATAGGACATGGCCTCATGACTGAGTGGTAGCGGCTGCGGCGTTACCTGAGGGCAAAGAGGCAACTGCCCGAGCGGCCTTGGCACCACGGGTACCCTGTTGTCCACCTCTGGTACCCCTGCGTTGGCCTCTTTGACTGCTAGCTCCTCTCGCTTTACTGAAGGAGTAATAGCGAAAGGAACCACCCCTCCATTGCTGTCCCCTAGGACGAAAAGGCAGAGGTTGGCGAACTGCAGCGCCCAACGACTTCGCTGCAGCTTTGGAGGTCTGCAACCTCTCAAGGCTCTCGTCAGCCTTGCTGCCAAAAAGGTGTTCACCGTCAAAGGGCATGATGAAGAGCCGGGACTGCACATCAGGAGCAAACCCCGACTTCCGCAACCACGCAAACCTGCGTAACACGGTGCTCACCGCCATGGACCTGCTGACGCATTCAGCCATGTCCAAACCCGACTGAACTGACTCACACATGGCATCCTTACCATCCTGGCCCATAGCCAGGAAACCATCCCGTTCGTCCCCTTCGGGAATATGTTCAGCCGCTAACGCAACACAGTTCCACAGAGTGTGGGTGAAACGAGACAAGGCACATATGGAGTTGGCCGCCTGAAGCGCGATACCACCCGAAGAAAACACTTTCTTCGCCCAACCATCAAAACGTTTGTCGTCCCCATCAGGAGGGATGGTAGGGTACGACGTCTGCTTTGCCGGGGCCGTGGCCGCCTGCACCACCAAACTCTCCGGAGTGGGGTGCCTGGTCAAGTAGCAGGGGTCGCTACTGGCTGGACGTATTTTCGCGACAAGGACCTGCCCACCGCCGGGAGACTCTCCGGAGCAGTCCAAGCCGCCGCCACCCTTCTCTGTAGAGCCATATGAAAAGGCAGTACCGGGTCAGTTGGGGGACCAACATCAAGGATGTCCGTGAGATCATCCTGCACAAACTCCCCTGGGGGAGCAGACCATCCCAAGTACTCGGAGACCCTAGCCATAAGGCGCCGGTACAAGGAATCGGCATGAGAGCCAGGCTCAGGCCTTCAAAACTCCACCTCCGGAGAGGTGTCCAGTCCACTGGCATCATGCAGTGACTGCCTCAAATCGTCAAATTGGCTATGGCCCGAGACCATCTCATCTGGAACCTGACTAGGAACCAGGCCATCAGAATCCTCATCCACCTCCGAAATATATTCCAGGTGCTGAAAAGAAGGCACCCGAGAGTGCTTGCTCTTAACTAGAGCCTTTCTAGGGGGTTCCCCCGTGCCACGGGGTACCTCCGACACCCCAGCCTCGAAAGGCGTCGAAGGCGTCGAGTGAATCGGCGCCGGCGTCGAGAGAACAGGCATCGGTGCCGAGAGGATCGGCGTCAAGTAAATCGGCGTCGACGTCAGATGCAGCGCCGCCAGCATCGACGGGGTCGACACAGTCCTCGAAGCCGGAGCTCCGAGCGTGTCCTTCGACGACCTGAGCGTCGACGGCTTTGAGGACTTCCTCGTAGCCGGAGCCTCGAGAAAGCCCGTCGACGCCCTCGACACCTCAGGCGTCGATGTCTTCCTCGAAGACATCACAGGTGCACATGGTCTCGAACGCGTCGAGGACCGGGACCTGGAACGGGTATGTCGAGAACGAGTCCCCTTGTCCGAACGGGACCTCTCCCGTGACTCGTGCCGACCACTCTTGCGAGCAGTGTCTCTCGACCACGGTTTAGTACCCTGCGACTCGAGAATCGCCAGCATTTTCTTCCCGAAGGAAGCCCATTCCTCCGGCGTCGCACGGCTGGTGGGGTAAGCAACGTGCCGGGCAGAGTCCGCAGAAGAGGACCTGGAAGACTACTGCAGTCGGCGCTTCCGAGAATGCCTCGAAGAGGCCGAGGAGTGGCGAGACCGACTCCTAGGAGACCCGCGAGACTTCCGACGACGACGCGGAGAGTCACCTCTCGAATCATCTGTCGAAAGCCCCGCAGACTTCGACTTCCGGGACTTGGACACCCGACCTACCGACAACAACTTCTTACGTTCCAGTAAGGCTTTGGACGTGAGCGACTGGCAGTCGATACAGTCATCCGTGTCGTGGGCCTCCCTGAGGCACAAGAGGCAGGCGTCGTGCGAGTCGAGTCCGTCACCGACATCTTGGACCCACACTCCCCGCACTTCTTGAAGCCCGGACGCAGGGTCGAAGACGAAGTAGAAGACATCTTCTTACGAAGGAATTTCTCACAAAAACGGACAGGTTCGAAGAACCGAGAAGAACAGAACTCCAAAGAGCCGAGGTGTAACCGAGATTCACGAAGCAACACGTTCGCGGAAAAAACGGAACTGAGGCTACGGGCGTCGTGCGTCCTACTTATCACATCAGATGACATTGGACGAGGTCCTCGACGACGGCGCATCAACGTCATCGACGCAGGAAAAAGTTTCCGAAGCAGCACAGCTGTGGTGATTACCTGTCATAGATATGGAATACGTCAGAGGACCCAATCCCCTCGAAATAATGTATGAACTCAAATGTCAGGATGGTAGAACGCCTAACTTGCCTGTTCTAAGGTGGGATTTTCCTACCTGAACGAAACTAAAGAAAGTCTCAGTCAAAGAGTTCAACTTAAAAGTTTGTCTGTTTCCAAAACCTATCCTTGCCCTCACAATTGAAGCAAACCAATGTGCAGGGATGTCAATACTAAAAGAAATGGCGATTAACACACAATTCTGTGCTTATTCTAGCTCTTAGATTCCTTTCCAGCTCCACTTCCCCAAGTTCAAGCAAGTGCCATAAAAGTCTCAAGATTACCTTTCCCAAATTCAAGGCAATATAGTTCCACACAATTCTCGGGGTTCCCTTCCCCAAGTTCAATGTAACACAGTTCAAACAAAAAGTCTTGAGGCTTCGGTCTCAAGACAACATTTGCAGTTCCTAAAGTCTCGGGGTTCCCTTCACCAAGACTTTAATTCAGTCACTTGTATTTGTTTTAGTCTTTTCAAAACATTCAACACAACTCTCGGCCAGCCCAACTCTCCCTATGGCTTGACTCACTATTACGCTTACAGTGCTTCTTCTTGGCTTGATTCACAATCGGCCTCATTACAAGTTTGGCGGTAGCCTTGCCGATAAAACCGGTAGGCTGCTGCCAAACTTACAATTTTTTCTTGAGCCCGCGAATGGGCAATTAGCGGGTCATTACGGCCCTGCTGGACCAGGTAATGGCCCATTCACGGGCGCCGGAATAGAATGCTCCCAATTCCAATTTGAGCCCCACAGGGCTCAATGGGAATGGAGAGGTTGGATGCACCGGCACCATTCAGAATGGTGCTGGTGCATCTGACATGCTGTGCTCTCGGGTGCCGCTCTGCCCGCCAGGTCAAACCTGGCAGGCAGAAAGGTACCCGCGAGCACAACTCGTAGTTGTCCAGCCTGGGAACTACAGCACCGGCAAGTTTACCGGCATCATAGTTCCCTGACCGGCAAACTTGTAATGAGGCCCAATGTCTTTGGTTTTTATAATTTAGGGCTCACCGGTCTAGCCGCAGTTATCGGACCACACGGTCCACCCATTAGAGGTCATGCAACCAGGATCCTTAGGCTCATCAGCCCACAGTTTCTTCTGTGCTTACCCCTGTGTTCAGAATCACATTCACTTAGATCCCCTTTATTAGCCTCTTGGCTTTTTGTGCAGGTTTACACTCTTCTGGCTTTTCTTAGCCTCTTGGCTTTGCCACAATATGTCACACACCTCTTGCTAGTCGTTGACCTTGATGCACTGCATCCGTTAATAAAGTTCACTTTCAGGTGGTCTTACTCATGCCCCACTTTCACACGTGCGCTCTTTTCCGTATGTTGCTTTCACATGGGTACTTTCCCTTTGGCTGTAATCTGCTATTTGCTTTGCCCATAAAGTTGTATGCAATTCAGTGTTTAAAATGCTTAATTTCAAGTAATCAGTTCGCTATTCAAAATGCATAATTCAAATTAGTTTCAAGTGTTCATTCAATTAGATTCTTAGTTACTTATGCGCAGCCTGCTAGGAGCACCCTGGCTTTGAGTGGCTTTCCTAGACACTCACTGGTCCTCGGCAGCTCCTGCTGCTTCCTTCAGAGGTTGGCGGGCCAGCCTCTGCGAGTCCTGTTCTCACGCCCGGTGCAGTTTTGCACACACCGGCAACTCTGCTGCCTCTGCAGAGATGCGGACAACGTCCTCTACTCCAACCTGCTAACCCGCAGCTCCAGCTGCTTGTTCTCGCACACAGAGGCTCCCACACCTGTGACAGCCTAACACCCTCTCTCGCATTGGGCCCCACAGGTCCTCTGCAATGTTGCCCGGTGTCCTGGCACCTTCTTAGGCTCCACCACGGCTGCCTCTGCTCAGAAAGGGTCCCCTGCTGGTCTCCCCCACCCCTCAGGCATCCCTGTTGATCTCCCTGCTGATCTCTGGTTCTCCATGTCTATACCTGCAGCCACTTGACAGGTTGCTGGTGTTGATTCTCAACTGGGCTTGCCTGACTATAATTAGAGAGTAAGCAAACCGACCTATTAAGATCCTGGATTCGTCTCTTGGAAGAGACCCTGTTAGCTGCAGACAAATAAATCTGAACTGCTCAATTGTAAACGAATTGCCAAGTAGAAATTCGAGATCTGGTGTTGGATTACAAATCTTGAAAAACGTACAAAACTCCATTCAGCATTGAACTTAAATCCAGGTGAAAACAAGTTAAATGTTCAACCTAGATATCTGCAACACTGCCCATCACGACACCATTGTGATCACTTCCTGAGATTCAGATTGAATGCTCTTAAAACTAAAGAAATTATGAGGCAAAGACGTGACAGGGATGTGAAAGACAACCAATGTCACTTCTGTGGGTCTGCCATAGAATCATTGAAACATTTAGTAATTGCATGTACAGGGAGCAACAGCCAGCGTATACTACATCTTGGAAAATCCGCCCCTCTAAATAATGACATGGAAGCTTGGTGGCCATATGCAATTTCAGGCAACAACATAAAACTCTCCTGTGCAGTAGTCGATTATATGGATACGATCCTGGTGAAGGAAACCAGTTAAACTTGTGAAATGCAACTTAAACATCTCCATATATTATTTTGGCCAAAGGACACTGCAGTGAGATGACTATCTTGTTTTTTCTTGTCTTTTTTAATGCAATTTAGGAAATAATGAACGATTGAGTGTAACAAAAGTTGTCTCCTTTTTGTTGTTAAACTGAAGTTTCATTAAAAAAAAAAATCAAGGAACATGCCTAACCCTTACAGTACCCTGCAGGCATCTTCTTCGGCCCAGTACTAGAGTGGTGAAATGCATTTTTAGTGTTCATTACTCCCAGTCCCCTCTTCCATGTCCCAGTACGGTCAGATATAAAATGTGGGTAAATGAGGGGTGCTGGCTTACAGTAGCCTATGAAGGCTGGGGGAGGGTTAGGTTGTTTTCCAATAGAGAAAGGGGTATACCATGCGCCTCCTGTGGGCACCCCACTCCCAATCCCAGAGGACTCTACACTCAGGTGATCCTCACTTCTCCATCCCCAAGGTCAGGATCCAAAAACAATGGTCTTCCCATGACTGGCTGAGAAGAGGATCCAGGTGGAGTAGGAGTGAGGATATCCTCATGTTTCTCACAAAGTAGACACATCCTAGTCTCCCCTCAGTGATTGCATACTATACTTTTGGGCTAGTCTTAGTCACGTGGGCCCTGACCAACAAGCGACACCAATGAATGTACACAAATACAATCTTTGCTATTATTGATCAATGTATGTTCTGATAATTGTGTCCTTTCATGGTTTAGACAAACATCTTCGGTAGACAAAAAAAAGAAATGCGATCAAGAACGGATATATTTTAAAGTGTGCTTTTAATTTACGAATTGTTTTTCTTGTCTACATAAATGTATTTGTTAAAAAGGCAACTATTCGGCTCAGGCCGAATACTTGTCGAACTATCCAGTATTCAGGCGATTACTTAAATTTACTATTCGGTAATCCCCTAATTCTGTAACGGTTTTCTTTCACATCAAGAAGCAGAAAACATAGATGCTCTGAACGAGATGTTCTACCATGACGCATCACAGTGTCACGGTCTGCTTCCTACTTTGAAATATAAGCATGGGGTGCCAGTTAAGATTACCATTTAAGAATGACAAAAGGGATACAAATGTCATAGTTTCTCTCGCACCTGCTTGTGAGATCTGAGGAGTCATGATCCAATGCTTGATTTAAACTTGGCAGAGTCCAGAAGCAAGGCATGTTTACAACCCTCAAAGGGGAGGGGGGGCCCCTTCCTTGTAAAGTTGTCCCAACCTTTCAAGGCCATCTGCTATCCAATGCGAGAATGTTGCTGCACATAGCACAGGGGAAACATCTAGATTACCCAGAACCAGTGTTAGAGGCGAAGGAAAGGAAGTGGTATTGAATTTCTTCACTGCCCAGTCCCAACATTGTAAGGTGATTTCCATAGCATTGAGCTAATCATCTCTTTTCTGAGGCATGTTAGAAGAGAAGAAGGGAATGGCCCCTCGAGAAAGCTCGGGGTACAAACAGGGGCACAACTTAGAACAGCCAAAAGGTTGGAAGGCTTTCTTCAATAATGTTTTCTTAGGTAAAGGAATTCTTCAACGCAGTGTAGATTGTAAGAAGTAATTGTTATTGCTAGTGGTTAACAACGAAAGAAATCTTTCTGAATATTTTGCTTCAATCAATTCATAATAACAAATCAAAATGGTAAACAAATTCACGTACATTTGTATCAGAAACAGTAGAAAAGTACCACAAATATAAACTTAATTTCGTTGAAACAGGTAATCAAACATAATGTCAATACATTCAACCAATTAAATATGTTTGATCACAAGTTCTATCCTGATATCTAGACAGGGAATTGCTTCAAAAGCATATTCTGTATCTTGCCTCCTATCTCATACTACGCGTTTCGGGCTTCCTGTAGCCTTCTTCAGGTATTGATATCAATGGATTAATTCTTTCTGTAAAATTAATATGAAATAACATTATTGAATTAGCAATAAATTTCTAATGGGTTATTAACTGAAAGAGAACTCAATTAGTGGGTCACTTCACAAACCTGTTGACGCAATCAATCAGATAGCCAATATTCGCAATTTGCTTGATAAGGAGTATTCAGATCCTACAATTAAAAGAAATAGTTGCTGTTAAACCAGTCTGTGATTTTTATTGTGTCTACCTGTTGGCAGCGACCTGTCACGGGACCAGTCGCTTGAAAAAAAAAGAACTAGGTCCTGCATGCAGTGTAGGACTTTTTGGAGAATGATTAGTGGAAGAAGTAATACATTTAGACCCAAAACCAAATTGCCTCATAACTTATAACTAATTATGCGATCAAATGCTTTTTTAGCATATATCAATAGGAGAGCTAATAAATGTTTCTGGTGAATCGCATAGTTCACGATGTTGATCCCTCTACGAATGTTGTCACTGGTTTGATCATTTGGAATAAATCCAGTTTGGACAGCATGGATTGAAACCGGAAGAGTGGTTATTAACCCATTTGCCAGTACTTTTGGATATATTCTGGCTTCATAGTTTAGAATGGCTATTGGTCTGTAGGATTCACAGGGCGTGGCATATTTGCCCCATTTGCTAACAATGTCAAGGCTGATTCACTCATTGATTGGGTAGTTGCCCCCATGGCTTAGAAGCTTTTAAAATGCTCAACTAAATGGGGAGTGAGGAGCAAATTGTATGAAAAAAAGTGGCAGGGGAGCTCATCCGGTCTAGCAGTTTTATT
The DNA here is from genome assembly GCF_040938575.1 of Ambystoma mexicanum. Classification (NCBI taxonomy): domain Eukaryota; kingdom Metazoa; phylum Chordata; class Amphibia; order Caudata; family Ambystomatidae; genus Ambystoma; species Ambystoma mexicanum. Next base: position 701,610,472 of record NC_090924.1, read on the forward strand.
GACAGGGGGACTATGACCTTAAATATTTCTTCTGAAGTTATGGAAACTTCTAGGGCTGTATCGTCTTGAGGTTAAAGAGTTGGTAACTTTTTTTGTATGCAATATATTTGAGCCAAGCTATCGGTGTGGTCGTCTAAAATAAAGAGTAATATTGAGACAAGGATCAAAACGTTGGATTTGGCCTTCCAACTAGGAGATTATTATATTTCTCCCATGATGAGTTTACAGTTTATGTGCTAAGAGTCCCGAGTCTTTGTTTGAAATGCTATATTAAAATTGCTTGGTTGTCAGCAATTTAAATGAAATTCTTAATGCCCATAGCATTGTCTTTTCTGCTCTGTCTGCTTGTGGTCCGTACATTTTCCGGGAACCCTTAATCTAATATCGATATTTGAGGGAAAGCACCTGTTTTCCAATTTAATTTCGTTTGGCAGAGTACCTTCTTTCTTTTGGCGGCTAGGCTAATTAGTTACCTTTTAATGGTGGGTTTAAACGCTTCCCTGTGAGTCGTGATAGAGAGTTCTGTAATTGTGCTTTTGGAAAAATAATACATAATTCTTGAGCCTATAGAGGCCTTAATTGCTGTATCTCAAAGGAGAGAGTCATTTACCTGCCATGGAAAATGTTTATGGGTATGCCGTCCAATCAGATGAAGGAATAGTGTAATCGGTGCGTGATTGGGTTATGGTCAATGGTCACATCAGCTGCAAAGGTCTCACCAACAATTGAGGTGAAAAGCGCTTGAAAATATTCTTTCAGATTTGAACAAGTAACTTCTTTTGGGATTCCACAGAGCCTAATATTCCTGTATGAACGTATTTCACTATCCTCCAATTTCTTGTCAGTATGGTGTTGATGTTCCTCCAGCACCAGGATTCTGTTCCATAATAGCTTGACTAAAATAGTCGCAGAAGGCTCCTGTACTTGCTTCTCCACCACTCCCGAAACAAAGCTCTGCTGTTGTGTTTCAATGTTTGTAGAAGGCGGGAGATCTCACCTTTAGTGGCGGGGGAAATTTCCTCTTCTGTATTAGTGTCATTGCAGGTTGAGGTGGAAGATCTTTGAGGATTACCCTGGGAGGGTTGAAGCAGGTCCTTGATAGAAGAGCCCACCCCCCTTTTCTTTGGGTTTAAGGGACTCATTTTGGAGGATAAGACAGGGTCACCTCGAAGGAGGAGTTGTGAATCCGATCCCTAGTAAAAGCAGATGATGGTCTGGCAAAAAACAAAAAAAACAATACACACAAAAAAGGAGGATACTAGTATTGAATTGGATTTTCAACTGCAAAGCATTTGAAAATGAAGTGGAGGGATGAGCTGAACATCAGTCAATCTTCAGGGCATGGAGTGAGCTATGCTTTGCCTTTATGTGGTGTTAAATCTTGCTAAAGAGCTTTAGGGAAATGTTTTGAGATATGTTGATTCAAAACACAGTTGAATGAAAAAGTGGCTTTGTAAGTGCCTCTAGATCTGCTGATTAATTTGCATCTTGTGGCCTAGATGAGAATTCCACTGAAGATCTTGGAAAGAGGATGGGTAGATCAGGCTTCAACATCAGGCATTGAGTCACTCAACTTAACCAAAGATCCAGATAAAATGCTTACTAAGCACTAAATTACCATGTTCAAATAGCAATTGTATGGTGTATGAAGGGTAGGGAGGTTTGGCACATCCGTTGCCTCTTACCCAGGGTCTAAAACAGATTGATGAGGCCTGCCCCCTTCACCCAGTCATACCAGGGGAGGGGCACCAACCGCTCTCCCCAAGGAGACATGGGCTGTGCAGTGGGCGTTCGTTAGGAGGGAGAGGGCTAAGGGGGAGCCTGCTCGCAATCCGAGCCTCCCTAGCGGAAATGTGATAAAGACATTGTGCATTGGCAGTCAGGGCTAAACAGGAGACGAGAACCCCCGGAGCACCCCAATGCTGGGGAAAGTGAGGAGTGCTTCCCTGTCATGGCTTCGATGATTGGAAGGAAGCCCTCAGTCATCCCAAGCCGGCACCTCCCATGCAGCCTCTCTACATTGAGCGAGACAGGCATCTGATTGCATTCCTGGAGAATGGGTTGAGAGAGTCTGACCCATCAGGGCTAGACCACGAGAGGGAGATACTTCTTTATTGACTAGAAGCCAGTATTCTTTCCTCCTGCATACCCAGCTAGAGGCTCATTTATAGATACGACAATCATCCATGGAAACACTGATTAAATACTGCAGTGCTATTGAGGTGACATCTCTATCGAGCTGCAGTCAAGTTTTGCCAACTCTGACTTTGGGATGTTCTGAAAAATAGGGGGTTTCTTAATGGTTGCATTTTATGTAAATGACCTTCTCAAATCACTAATGTTGCCTAAAGAGCTCACAATTGTGAAATGCATAGAACACCTGGGCCCCAGAGAGCACTTCACCTGGGGAAATTCCCTTACAGAAAAATTAGCGACGAAGATGCCCTCCCAATCCCCCATGCTAGACACCCTCCTACAATTCCCTTGGCTGAAAAATTATTACCATATGTAAAATTGCTGTCTACTGTTCCATCTTATGCCATGCTCCAAGAGCTGGCCAAAAATAAAATGCAGTAATGTGCTCCAGATACTTACAAGAATACATGAAGGAAGGCAGAGTCTGCGCTTCACATCAATACGCTATTGCGCTCTGTTGAAGGACATTTAGTGTTGCTAAACTCACTTCAATGGATTGCTTTTCTCCCGCAGATTCCTCATCTGATAGATATCCTCATCCAGCTGTGCTGCTCGGAAACCTTTCGACAGGGGGCGTAGTCTACCTCGACTCGGCTGTCGATCCGTCTTGCTCGGTGCTCAATTGTTTGCGCCGAATGGGAGGTCAGGTGTCGTACATATACCACGTCACTACGCCCCATAGGCTACTGGACATGCCTGTTGAAGGACAAAATTAGCAGCAAAATTGCTGGGCCTACCGGCGCAGCCGGCCAAACCTGCCGTCAGCTTTGCATCTAGTGGCAGAAGCTACAGGTGCTATGTGCCTTGCGGCAGGAAGGTGCAGCTCTCGCAGGCCAGGCAGAGGCATTTCTCGTGCTCCAGAAGGGGCAGAGGGGCTAGAGACCAGCAGGCAGTGGCAGCTCCGCCCTCAAAGCTACTTTGATTTCCCCTCACACGACTTACTGGTTGGTGGACAGTTGGCAGGGCATTGGCCCCAGTGGCATGAGATTACCTCCGATGCCTGCGCTCTACAGCTCGTTCGATGGGGTTGTCTGCCTTTTTTAAGAAAACCTCTGGACAGACCCCCACCACCTCTAATCCAACCGGGACAGGAGCTCAAGTAAGAACTGTGAGCCCTGTTGAAGGGTGCCGTGCAAGAGGTACCTCCAGAGCAGAGAGAGTCAGGTCGGTATTGCTGTTATTTCCTGGTGCCCAAGAAGGGAGGTGGTCTCCATGCCATTCTGGATCAAACGCCTTGAACAAGTTCTTGATGAAGGACAAATTCCGGATGGTGACGTTGAGAGAAATTGTCCACACTCTCGAGCTTCAGGACTGGCTGGTGTCAATAGATGTGCAGGATGCTTATTTCCATGTGCTGAAACATCAAAAGCTCACGAAGTTCCTGATTTTCTCTCATAAGGGACAAGCACTATCAGCTCAAAGTGCTTCCCTTTGGGAAGACTTCCACGCCAAGGGTCTTCACCAAGCTGATGGCGGTAGTCACGGCTCACCCCAGGAGATCAGAGATCCATGTACTGAAGGTCCATGTCCATGTAATTTGTACACCTTTGCCCCCGGAAGTCCCTCAAGGATGGCAACCTTCTACACCTCGCCACTCTAAATTCTCGCTCAGCTGTCAAACACTCCTCTGACATCTGCCGTCTCCTCAAAGTACTGGACCTTGATTTCACCGAGATATTGTTCACGGCCAGCTCTCTCACAAGCTTTGACACTCCTCCCTGCTGGCTATAAGATCCTCTCTCCGCCCAGATCCAACCGTACCGATGGGGGTGTAGCCTTGCTCTTTCTGGAGTGGATCCCTGCTTCTATCATTCCTATGCAGGACGACTACTCCTTTGAATGCCTTATCTGTAGGCTCTCTCTCCTGGCCACTCTCTCCCAGTGGCTACTATCTAGCAGCCACCTGGTCAGATCACCTCCTTCCTCTCCGAGTGGGCGGACCTCTCTTCCTCCCATCCCGGCCTCAACCACTCCACTTCTCCTCCTTGGAGACTTCAACATCCATCTGGATGCCTCCTGTCCCGCCACGGGACTCCTTCGCAACCTTTGCGACTCTCTCTCTATTCTACCCTCTGGCCCGACTCACACTGCAGCGCACACTCTTGATGTTCTGATCTCCTCAGATCTCCCGCTCTCTAACACTCTCACCACTACTCTCTCCTAGAGTGACCACTTTCTCCTCTCCTCTCATCTCTCCCTCACTACCCACCAGGCCAATTCTACCCCCAAACTGCCACCCACCTTCCCAGTCATTCGACCTATGAAGTGTGTGTCAATTGAGGCTTTCGCTGTATCCTCCTCCTCCCCTCCGGCACCTCTGGCTGACTCGCACCCTGACACAGCCCTCTCCATGCTCCACTCTGCTATCTATGATACTCTTGATTTACTTGACCCTGTCGTGAGGATCTGCATGAAGCCTAAAACCAAGTGCAACTCCTGGTACGACTCTGACTTCGTCACCCTTAAACACAAGTGCAGAGTGGCTGAGAGAAATAGTTGGCATCTTGTACATCCTCTGGCAAACTGGCCTGCCACCTGCTCCAAAGGCAATACAGACTCTCTGCCCTTACCAAGAAGAGAGCTCACATCCAAGCCCAAATTTTGGCGGCATCTAACAACTCGGCCGAATTTGCAAGGAACTGGCCAATCCTGCTGCAGTTTCCATCTCCCCTGTCCCGTCCCAGGTACTCTGTACGGCCCTGGCTTCTCACTTCATCTCTAAAACCCAGGACATCCTGTCCACCCTCTCTGCTTCTCCCTCCACTCTCTCCTCTTCCTCTGGACCCGTTGCAGCCAACGCCTCTCTTCTCTGCCTTTCCTCTCTCCTTCCCTGACAAGGTTTCTAGACAAGTCCGATCTATGAAAACGTCATCTAAGCAGGTTCTTCCCTGCTCCTCCGAAAGCATCAAGGACCACATTGACACCCTTGCTCCAGCCTTGGCTGACTTCTGCAACCACTCTTTCACCCCTGGAACCTTCCCCATCCCCTTAAGCACTCTTGTGCACACTCTCCTCAGGAAAACCCTCAGCCGACCCCTCCCTTCTGGCTAATTATCGCCCTATCTCTATCACTCCTTTCCTTGGCATACTCCTGGAAAAGATGGCCATTTCCCAGCTTAATCCTCACACCGAATCTGTTGGTTGTTTCCATGACCATCAGTCTGGCTTCAGAGCAGCCAGAAGCATGGAAACTGCTCTCCTGAACATCCGTGAAGACCTGTTCTCCAACCTTGATTCCAACCTCCCCTCTGTCCTCACCCTACTGGATCTCTCTTCTGCCCGGTCAACCATGCCATCCTGCTCAACCAGCTCTATGATAATCTGGGTATCGCTGATCAGGCTCTGGCCTGGCTGACTTCCTTCCTCTCTGACCAACCCTCCCCGGTCCAACTTGGGTCGTCGTCGTCCTCCATCTCTCTCTCTCTCTCTCTCTCCACCTGTGGTGTTCCCCAGGGGTCCATCCATTCTCCCTGGTTGTTCAAACAATACCTGGCACCTCTCACCCTCCGCATTGCTGCCATCTGCCCCAACTTCCAGTGCTATGTGGATGATACCCAGCTTGCCTTCAGGCTCCCCTCTCATCCCTGACTCTCTCTGTCTGCAATCCAGTAGTGGTGTGCCGCCAATGAACTCTGCCTGAATACCAGTAAGACAGAGATCCTCCTCATCGGCACACCTGCACCTCCCTTTCCCGCCACTCTCTGGCCGGCCTCCCTTGGCCCTCTTTCTGCTCTCACCTCTACGGCTAAGAGCCTCAGGGCTATCTTTGACTCTGTGCTCTCCTTCTCCCCTCACATTTCTGACGTCTCTAAGAAGTCAAACTACCAACTGCACCTCCTCCGAGGTATTCTTCCTTTCCTCTCCTTCCCCCAGAAGCTCACTTTCTTCAGAGCGCAGGTTCTCTCCTGGATAGATTACTGTAGCAGCCTCTTTTAAAATCTACTCTCTACTCTCCAACCGCTGCAACTCATCCAGAAGAGGACTGCAAGACTTGCCCTTGGCCTCAAGCCCAGGGATTGTATCTCTCTAGCACTGAAATTTCTCCATTGACTCCCAATGGCTGCAAGGATCAAATTCAAGTCCCTTTGCATTGTCCACAAGGCCCTTTGGGACCTGGGACCAAAATACCTCCAGCTTTCTCTTCAGAAGTATCTTCCTTCTTGAGTTTTTCGCTCTTCAACCTTCAACTCCCTGAGGGTCAGTCGCTTTTCTAAGCAATGAGTTGGGGGCAGATCTCACTCTTTGTCCAGCGCATCCCTTTGGAACAGCCTCCCTGCTGCTCTGAAACTTCAGCAGAACCATCTCTGGTTCCAGAAGCAGCTCAAGACTTTACTCTTTTCTTCTGCCTTCTCTTCAACTTCCCTGCTGATCTCCTATCGGATAATGCACTGATTTACCTGGCTACCCTCTCAACCACGGACCCAGGTCCTTGCCCTCCCAGTTGCACACCTGCACTGCCTCCTGGCCAACCTGTAATTGGGGCTGTATCAGCATTCCTACAGTACCCTTACTTGCACTTACCTAACACTTGTCTGCACTTAACCCCTGCACTGCCAAGTGTTGGCCGCACTCTTTTTCTATGTCTTGATCCTATGTCTGGCACTTCTCCTCCTCCCCTTCCCCTGGCACTTTTCCCCTCTGTCTCCCCCACACTTGTGCAATCACATCGTCACTTGGCTTAGTAAGATTGTTGTCTTGTCCTCCCTTGCCTCGTCACACCTTCAAACACTTGTGTATAGACGTGCTACAAATAAAATATATCATATCATGTATTCCCGTCCTGGACGACTGGCTGATATGAGGGAAGTCAGCGGGATAGGTCTGGTTTAATCTGGAGGGCATCAGTCTGCTACTGCACAAGCTGGGATTCTCCCTGAACTTGAAGTTATAAGTTACACCAGTATAGAGGCTCCTGTTCTCGCAGCAGTTCTAGACACTCAGGTAGGGAAGGCTTTCCCTCCTGTAGGGAAGGCATGGTATCACAAGTATGACACTGACACCATGGGTACAATTCGAAAAAACTGCATCTCACTATCGGCTGCCTCACCCTAATTCTCGAAGACTCCTCACAAAGGTGATCCTCCCACACTGGTCCACCCCCCGGAACTGGATCCAAATGCGATGGCCATGTCCTGGCCACCTGGATGACAAGTCCCTGAGGACTAGCAGGTGAGACGCCCTTCGTTTTTTCACACTCCCGATGAGAGCCAATAGCATAGCACAGATGGTGGAATTGTTTCGGAAACCACGCCACCCTACAAGCAGCTTCCTTCCTCTGTCTCTTAGGTCTCATGGCCTCCTGTATTTTTCTAGTGCCAGAGGCCAGGCTGAGCATGAGATCCCTTGAGTGGCTTCTAAAATGTCAGTGCTAGCAGTACATTGGAGCCCTCACGGATTCAATCAGGGTGTCCGGGTCAGTGGTCGACGACAACAATCTCAGGGCGGGGGAACCCTTCTGGCCTCCATGGCCACAGGCCTGAGTGGTCACCGATGCGTCTCTGTAGGGTTGGGGCGCTCACTGCGAGGACTTGCAGGGGAGCGGCCTTTTATCAGTGATGGAAGCCAGGTGGCACATCAACAGACTGGAGTTGCGAGCCATCACGTTAGCCCCATGGTTTTCACCCAGTCTCTCAAGGGGAAGCATGTTCTGACTCTGACGTGCAACACAGTGGCCATGCACTACCTGAACAAGCAGGGTGGCATGCACTCTGTGCCCCCTTTGCAGAGAGGCGATGCAGCTGTGGCTCTTGTTGCTGGAGAACCAAATCTCGGTCTCGGCAGTTCATCTGGCGGGGACAGAGAGCGGTTTGGCAGATGCTATCAGCAGGCAGAGCACGGTCTCAAAATAGTGGTTAGTGTGCAAGCAAGTCCTAGAGGAGGTCTTCTCTCGATGGGGTACCCCATCAGTGGATCTGTTTGCCACAGAGTCCAACAGGAAGTGCAGACAGTTTTGCTTGAGGGAATTCCCAGCAAAGGGCGCACTGGAGACACGTTTCTGGTGGATTGGACCTTCCCTCTCCACTATGCCTTCCCGCTGGTTCCCATCATCGCATGGGTTCTCAGGAGGTTGAAGAGGTTTTGTGCAACCATGATCTTTAACGCCCCAGACTGGACGAGGAGAACTTGATATTCCGACATCTTGGTTCTGACCATCTGTCCACCTCACCGTTTGCCTTGGCGCCCAGATCTCCTGACCCCAGTCAGCTTCACCCGAAACCAGAGACCCTCAACCTACATGTGAGGATGAGGTATGATAACTGGGATCTCTCTAAGGAAGAACTTGAAGTGTTGCTGGTTGCAAACAGATTGTCTAGAAGATCTCTGTACATGCGCAGGTGGAGAAGATTTGAGGCATGGTGCAGGGAACGTGAGATCAATCCCATCTCTTGCCCCACCACTAAACTGATTAAGTTCCTTCTGTCACTGGCCTCAGCAGGCCTTCGGGTTACCACAGTCAAATAATATTTGGCGGACTTGTCTGTGTTTAAAAGGTCCCCGCATCAAGGTTCCTTCTTTACGATCCTGGTTATGGCACAATTCCTGAAGGGCCTTGCAAATAAGTTTCTGCCAACTCCTTTTGTTGTCCCGGACTAGGATCTGAATCTAGTTGTAACGTTTTTGATGGAGGTTCCCTTTGAGCCCATGCATTCCTGTTCATTACAGCTGCTATCAATGAAAACAGCACTTTGGTTGCGATTATATCAGCCATGAGAGTTGGCGAACCTCAGGCCTTGTGTTACAAGTCCCCATTCTTACGGTTCTTTCGGGAAAAGGTTTCCTTTAAAGACCTGGCTTTATTCCTAAGATGGTATCGGAATTCCACCTTTCTCAGTCCATAGATTTTCTACCCTCCATCACTTCCCTCCAAGGAGGAGGAGCAGTTCCATCGCTTAGAACCCAAAAGAGCTTTGAGCTTTTATGTCGCTTGGATGCCTGAGCTCCGGAAATCTGATCAGCTGTTTGTTCGCAAATGTCGACCCGTAGTGAAGCAGACTATCGCGATGGATTATTCTTTGCATCGTACAGTGCTACCAATCTGCAGGCAAAGAGCTTCCTTCCAGCACCAGGGCACACTTGACAAGAGAATCTCTGCTTCTACCGGTCATCGTTGCACAGATTTACCAGGCACTATTGTCTGGATGTTGCCCGTAGGACTGATGCATGTTTTGGTAGGGCAGTGCTGCAAAATCTGCGACTAACACTTTCTGCCCATCCCATCTTCCTAACTGCCTGGGGGGTCCATCAGGTGAGGAATCTGCGGGAGAAAAGCAATCCATTGAAGGAGAAATTACGTACCGTAATGAACTTTCTATGGATTCTTTTCCCGCAGAGTTCTCATCACCCCTCCCTTCCATCCCTGCATGGGGAAAAAGGGGGTAACTGAGGCATGGGGCGTAGTGATGTGATATGATATGGCATTTATAACGCACCTATACACAAGTGTTTCAAGGCATGACGAGGCAAGGGAGGGGGGCAGAGCGAGGATATAGACAACGATCTTACTAGGCTAAGTGAAATTGAGATTGCGCAAGTGCAGGGGGGAGGGGGAAAGTGCCTGGGGAGTCGAAGGGGGCAGTGCTGAACATGGGATCAAACAAATAAGTAGTGCGGCCAGCAGGCAGCAAGGGTAAGTGCAGACAGCGTGTGTCCAATAAGTGCAGGTAAGGGTACTGTAGGGCTGCAGATACAGACCCAGTTGCAAGAGTTGCTAGGAGGCAGTGCGGGTGTGCAGAAAGATGAAAAAAGCCAACATTAAAGGGTTGCCATGTGAGACACTATCAGTAGTCGAGGCTGGTTACGCAGTAACAGATCAAGTGGCCAGCACAGGTTAAAACTGCTACTGGACTGTGTATGGCCACCACATTTAGCTTGGTTATTGGGTGTCCCACCTTCAACAATGCTTCTTTGGTTGCTCAGTCACACACACCAAGGCGAATGATTGGCAAAATGCGTCTTGGTGCCCCTGGTCCAGACCATCTAAACCAGAGTTACTAAGATCTGCACTGGCACTCCGACTTCAAGCTCTGCTCCACTATACCTGCCAAGATCCCATACCACTCCTAGATCTGCATCAGATCAGGTGGCCAGGTATTGGAGTATGATACAGCAGTTTAGGGGTGCATCCATAGTGCTGCTCCAGCCATGCAAAATGGTGGTCACAACAGTACTCCTCATAACTCCTTAACACGAGCACAGAACCAGTTTGCACATCAGCAGTTTGGTTGTTTGATATTTAGCAATACATTTTTTAATTCTCAAAATGAGTGGTTGAATGAAAGTGGTACAATTTCCATCAATGGCAGAAGGGATTATCTAAGGATTATAAATCTGCTGCCATTTTATGACAGAACATTTAGCAATGCCCTTCCGCCGTAAAACCACAGATGCAAGTGGAAGAGGTCCAAAGAGAGAGTCAAAGGAGCTTAACAGGAGACAGCACTGAGTGGGAAGCCATTGCTGTAGTGGAGTAAAGTGAAGGGCTACACAGAGCTTCGCAACCTCCCATTTATCAAATTAGAAGAGAGCAGGGTTGGAAGCAAATGGTCCAGTCATATAGGTTTTAAAATGGAGATCATGGTATGGAGATACTTTCAAAGCAGCTATGGCACAATGGGCATCCATGATAAATTCTGAAGCCTGTGCAGACTTTACACTTCCAGCATCAATGCAGTCATAAGAAAACATGGAAAATGAAGGAGAATAGCAGGACTGGTGTGTGGACCCCTTCCAAGAACTGAACCATAGACCTGTGTAATAACCACAGGGGTAGCTACTTTGAAAATTACCTTTTGAGTAAGGCTTTTATTTAGCAAGATAGGGAATTTGGTTTTAGACGGCACTTTCCACAAGATATGGAATCGGTGGGTGGAAACTATCATTTGGCATACAGGACTTTATATTTTTCTTTTGTAAAAGATGGTGTTCGTTTACAATTAGGGTGTCTGGTATCAAACAGTTAAGATAAACATTTACAAGAGATCTCCTTGTTTTCATGGCATTTTAAATATATCCTCTACAATGTTAGCTTTCAAATAACACATACTTGCCCATTTGCAAACACAGTACTTGCGTCAAAGACACAGTTTGAAGAAGTGCTTTATAGATGTAAAATATTTTTATTTGTAAATGCTGATCTTCTAAATCTGTTTCCACAAATTCCAAAACCCATAACACTCTGTATACTTCAAAAAATCATTTTTTGCCAACATTAGATACTATTTTACAGGACAGAAAAAAAAACTGTAGGACAAATACTGGTAGGATGTTGGAAATTTGTACAAGAGAAGAAAAATATTCAAGAAACAATTTCTTACAGCTATTCTTCAAGAGAAAAATATATACACTTGATTTCTTCGGTAGGATAAAAAATACATCATGCCATATACATTACCAGTTCAAGACTGTATGACTGGCTAAAGCAACAGCTTACAGCCCACCTTATTAGTGCATGGCACACAGAAACAAAAGCTTTATTTTATACTTAGCCTGTGTTGTGTCAGTACCAGAATTTTTAGTATAAAATAAAAAGTAAATCTGGTTGAAAATGCAGATTCCTTTCTACAAGCAAACACAAATGTGTTTATTTTTTTAAGAAATGTAAACAAAACAATGCATACAAATAATCTTTTAAATTACATTATCCAAAACCCTATTGCTGGAGTCCTGCAGCTGCAAGCATTATTACATCTATTTTTACTTTTCTTACTCCAGTCCTTCAGCAACAAGGTTATCCTGTTAAACGTAACTTCCGCTACATGATTCTCTATGTCGACATGATTACTGTGGATTGGTGATCTATTCCAGGCTACTTTCCACAAAACAAAAAAACAGTCTCAGTTTTGGGCGATTTTAGCAATTATTCACAGTTATTACACATCATAAGCACAAAAACCCTGACTCAAGAAATAGGGATGTAACAATATGATACAAAAGAAACACAGACAAAAAAATAAACCAGTCTGAATTAACAAAATCTATACAAGTTTCGATCAATAAATATATATATATATATTTATATGCCAACTGCTACAGTTATTTCTCTTTTTTAAAGGAAAAGTACTAAGGATCTAAACAAAAACAAATATCCTTTTTTAAAAACTATATTTTGTTTCCTACATAATAAATGTGATGGCATGTTTACTAATACACAAAATCATATTGTAACACCCCTATCGCAATTTTATAATTAGCACCCAAACTGCCGCAGAGTCTGGTAGCATTTGGTCAATAACTATTTTATATTTTTTCTCTGAAAATATTTACAAGTGTACAAAGTAACAGGTTTTGTTAATCTGCGAGTAACAGCAGCAGCAGCTTGGCGTTCTATCTCATTTCTTTTAAAAAATAGCTTCATTCACTTATCCAATAATAAATACAAAAAGTTTCTCTTATTTTACAGAAATCAAAAAAACTACAATAAACTGACTCATGGAATCAAGTATTTAAATGTTTTTAGTGCAAGTTATTTCCCTTAGCTCTATCCCTAAGGAAGTCATTTCAGTACATTCCTTGTTCAGTGGTGTCTACTTTTAATTGTTTTTTATCTTTAATTAGAGGGCCTGCCCCTTTATCAAATAAGGCTGTGTCCAGCACTTTGGATGTCTTCCTTTCGCTGGTGATTTCAGTCTTACATTCATATGTGCTCACAGGCAGTCAATTCTTCATTTCGATAAAACTGCTTTTTCCAGGGAGCTAGAAACAAGTGCTGGGCGATCCCACAGCTCAGACGACCTCTTTACCTCTGGAAGGTTCCCCAGTGTTCGACCCTACTGTCTGGCTTCTGCTGGCACTTGGTTCTACTTAGTAGAGTCCAAAGCTCCTAGAAGTGATTTCTCGTGGATGAGTTGTTTGTTCATCTTCATCCACTTGTATGTTAAATCACTTCTTTCCAGGGACAAACAACCCCCAAGATGAAAGGAATGCATTCAGTTCATCCATTTTCGGCAGTTTACAGCTCCACAGTGGCATGGAATCTTGTGCTGGTCGTCTTCAAAATCAAACTTGTAATCATAACAAAGCTGCAATAAACAGAAAAAAAATAATTCTTAACCCGAATCCCTGTTTCTGGCACTGGGCAACAAGTCAGAAAATAGAACGCAAAAACCTGGCTTCATTTATTTCAATACCACAAAAACATAAGGGGATTGTGTTTAAAGAACACATTACTTACCTGCTGATAATTTTCTGATGGAGACAGATATTCCTCAAACAGATTCTGCATCCTTGCATCCATCTGGATGCAGTTCCCTCCAGAAACATTTGCTCTCATTGAGTAGGTGGTGCCAAGCGGCTGCGACGCCTGCACAGTCATGAGCCCCAGGCAACAACATGCACTTAAAGTGACATCAGGAGGATATAGTTGGAGCTGCCATGCCATTTCCTCAAATGCGTACATTGAAGTGGAAACCTAGAGTAACTATCAATTAATCATTTGAACTCCAAAATAGCAGGGCAATTGCAAAAAGTTCACTTAAAACCATCATGTCAGTGGGGCAAGAAGTAAAGGGGAAGAGAAATGCGCGGAGGTATAGCCATATCTATGAGATAGAACATTACTGGCAGCACGGGCGTAACAGGGGCCCCCACAGGGTAGGAGGCCCACGCTAGCACAAGTGGGCCCCACTTGGAAAAAAAAAAAAATGAAAAAATATTTTTTCAATTTTTTATTTCTTTTTGAAATCACTCTGCCTTCATAAAGACATTATTTCTATGACAGAAATCATGTCTTTATGAAGGCAGGGTGACTAAAAAAATAACCTTTCTTTTTGAAGTCTGAGGGCTCCCCCGACCCCTTGACATGGAAGACCCCAGGCTGGAGGCCTCCATGTCATGGGGTGGGGGAGCCCCATGACTTCAAAACGAAGTATTTTATTTTTGAAGTCACTCTGCCTTCATGAAAAAATTATTTCCGTTATGGTTCGCCCTTAATGGAAATCATTTCTTTATGAAGTCGGAGTGATTTAAAAAATGAACAATTTCTTTTTGAAGTAATAGGGCTCCTCTAACCCCATGACGTGTGAGTGTATTGTGAAAGGGTGTACACTTAAATGTATGGGTGGCTGCCTGGGTATGCCTGCATGGTGAAAGGGTGCACACTTAAATGTATGGATATGATATGATATGATATGGCATTTATAACGTGCCTATAGACAAGTGTTTCAAGGCGCGACTGGGTTTGCCTGTATGGTGAAAGAGTGCACACTTAAATGTATGGATGGCTGGGTGTGTGTGCGTGTATATGGTGAATGGCGTTTGTGCTTGTGTTCAGGGGTGCAACAAAACCCACATTTCGGGGGGCTGATCCTTGAAATGTTGGGAGAGGCGCTAACTTCACAGGCAGTGGGGGAGGGGCACACTTATTTGTTTGGGGGCATCTAACTTCTTTACGCATTTTAATGAGACTATTCTAGTGCAGCTTCAATGTTACAAGCAGTTAACTCTGTATAAGTGTGAACGCACCCACTTATGAACTGCTGTGAGAATGAACAGTCTCCTGTTCCCTTTCTACCCTTCCAGTCACTTCCTTGGCATGAAAGTACTTAGCCCACATCACAATTTAAATTGCCATTTGAATGCAGGTACTAACAGTGAAATGCTTTACGTTAGTAATTGCTGGGCCCTTGTTAACAGCGAAACTCAGGTGCCGTTTAACATCTGTGTCCTGTTCTGTCTGGCAACGGCTCTGTAGGTCAGCCAGGTTGAGTCAACATGGCCCAACATTTCTGGGGGCGAGTGCTGCAGCCCAGTCAACTCAATATTGTTAAGTCCCTACTTGTGTTTAATGCCTTAATTACTTATTGGTAATCCTAATTACTCCTAGCCCTGTTCTTCCTCGTCCCTGTACTTGCGTATGAGGCAGTACTTGTGTATGAGGCACTATGTCGCATACACAAGTACGAAGATGAGGTAGAGGTACATGGAGGTAATTCCTGACTTAGCTACCTGGATCTTCATTACTCCTAATCCCATTCTTCCTCATGCCAGCACTTACCTATGAGGCAAGGAGCCTCTAACGTAAGCTCTGGGACAAGGAAGAGGGACGTGAAGGTAATTCTGGGCCAAGGAACTGATTTTGGAGGTTGGGGTAGGGCATGGGAGGGAAAGCGGATGAGTGGGGGGGGGTGGGATTGTGCGATAAATCATAATGCCTGTCCATGTCCAGGCTAAGCAGGCATGACATGTGATATTAGTGGCTAGAGAGGCATTTTGGTGCAGCCAGTCTTGTTATTCCTCAGTTTGGTATGACTTTTTTTTTTTAACTGCGCATTTCTGATAAAGCAGTCCTGCTAACTGTAATTACCTGGCAAGACTGACATTTGGGTGCTGCCACTCTATCCCTTTTTTACTGCAGCATTGTATATTTTTTGGGGCATGTGTGATAAAATATGATATAAGTATTATTACACACCTGTACACATGTTTCTAGGCACGACAAGAAAGGGAGGGAAGATAGAGGGAGGATAAGACAAATTATCTCACTAGGCCTTGTGTCATTCAGATCGTGCAAGTGCGAGAACGAGAAATGCAAGGGGAATGGGAGTGGGGATGTGCAAGGAAGAAGGGATGGGAAAACAGGTCAGTAATGCTCTGAGTAAATACAGTGGAAGAGGGGGATGGCCTCTTTTAATATGTTTGTCTTTTCTTAAATACAGACAAACCAATTCACTTTAATTTAAAACAAACATTTAAAACTTCAATTTTACACAATATTTTTCGAAAAGTCAATTATTGGACCAAAGTTTTGTAAACATTAACATACTCGCTACAAAGCAAGGTTTGACTCACATTTCCACTTTCCTACCATTTACTCACTTTCATTCTACATTCCACTCATAACTCATATGCATTTTTTCTCTGACCATTCACATTTGGTCACCCTAATCTACTGTCGCCTTTCAATACAGTTCCTTGTATCTACTAAAAGGTAACTCAGTCTGTGTAGCTCTAATCTCACAGATATCATCGACACGTGTTTCAGTTGTCTCTGGACTACATTTTAAGCCCCCTAATGAAGCAACCTTCTTCAGGACGGGAGAGACGGCAACCTCTCTATGCTCTGTCTCATTTGGTAGGGTGAGCCACAGCACCTCTGCTGTGTAATCTGTGGGGGTGAATCAGCCATGGATTTTATCCACCTTCGCCTACAGATACAGAACCACCAGAGTCTGGCTCGATCATCCAGCTAGCATGTCATCTTTTTCATATCAGAATCAACTCGTCTATCAGGGATCTTTCTTTAACATCATGTGGTTCCCAATAGCCATGTTAATTCAATCTCCACTGAGTGTCTTCTTTATCAGGCTACCACTTCTTTGGTGCCTAGTCAAAAAATAGGTGCACCGGGATCGCTATTTCACTCCTCGTGCCCTGGCTCGCGTCGTCTTTCACGACTCCAATTCATCTTGCGTCAGGCGGTATTTATGAAAAGACAAACATATTAAAAGAGGCCATCCTCCTCTTCCACGGGAGTTTTGTGATAAGTTTAGCCTGAAGGACCAGGTGTTGAATCAGGCATTCGCTTTTGATTGTTTCTGAGTAGGTGTAGCCAGGGCAGTGCAGCTCTGGGTAGTGCAAGGAGAACAAGGGCCTGTAGGGTTACAGTCCCAATGAGAAGGATCTCCATCTTACTAGCACTAGGCAGAGATCGTTGGAGGCACACAATCCTGAATCACGGATAGACAGTCAGGAAAGAGCGAGAGATGAGAGGAGCCTGAAGGAAAGCTGAGTGCCATCCACTTAACACTGAAAGTTAGAGGAGAAGGTAGAGATCAGGTGGGCCAAAGGGGCCAAGTAGTGGTTGAAACACCAGGGTGAGAGGATAGGTAATTCCACAGGTAGAGAGAGAGGTGGCAGAGAGAAAGGGACCAAGTTGGACCTGGGAGGGGCAGTCCAAGAGGAAAGAGGTCAGCTACTCCAGGGCCTGATCCGTGATACCCAGGTTCTCACATAGTCGATTGATCAGGATGGCGTGGTTGAACATGTCGAAAGTAGAGGAAAGATAATGAATAATTAGGACATAATGAATTCTGGAATCAAGGTTAGAGAGCAGATCTGGGTGTTCACGAGAGCAGTTTCCGTGCCTCTGACAGCTCTGAAGCCAGATTGATGGTCATGGAGACACCCAACATATTCAATGTGGAGAGTAAGCTGGGAGATGGCCAGCTTTTTTCCAAGAGTTTGCCCAGGAAAGGGGTTATGGTTTACCGGACAGGTAGGATTGGCAGACAACTTCTTGAGGAGTGGGTGCAGAAAGGAGTGCTTAAGGGGAGAGGGGAACGTTCCAGTGGAGAAAGTGATTACAGAAATCGGCGAAGGCTGCAGCGAGGGTGTTAATATGGTCCTTGATGGTTCTCGAGGAGCAGGGGAGAACCTGTTTGAACGACACTTTCATGGATTGGTCAGGTGTTGTCAGACAGAAAGAGGAGGAAAGAGGAGGGGAGGTAGAGATGGCCAAAGGGGGTCTGAGAGAGGAAGAGGAGATAGTGGACAGGATGTCCTGAGTTTTAGCAGAGAAGTAAGAGGCCAGAGCCATACAGAGGGCCTGGGAGGGAACAGGAGAGATGTAGACCGCAACAGGATTGATCAGTTCCGTGCAGATTTTAAAGAAAGTGTGCTGTATATTGCATTAAAACACATATTTATATCTTTCACCTAGTACAGTGTGCTGCATAACCCTTCAGCAGCACATCCATGCTATTGTGCAAGTGTGATAATCTAGGATGGTCCAGAGTGTAGCACGAACCATGATTTGTTGCCAAGTTGGGGGGTCCCTCAGCATGGCTTGCAGGGGGTCCCCCACATTTTGTGTTACGCCACTGACTGGCAGGTATTTTGTTCTCTTACTGGATACATTGTTTATCTTTCAAATACTCCCAAAGCTGTACCCTAATCATAAGGTGGCGGGATAACTATTAGGGTTAACAACTGGAGGTTCTGCAGCACCTACCTGCCAACTCTAACATCTTTGCCAGAAAGTAATGATTAGTAAAGCGGTCAGTCTAGAAAAATGGATACCTCTCACATGTGACCGCAAAGTATTTTGATGGCCGTGGGCCAACCGTCTCATGCACGATATGACAGAATATAGGTTTCCGAGTTTGCCAATGAACGGCCATTTTGATGTAACAAGAATCGCCATTTTGTTTTTCTAACCATTGCTCATTGCTTTCTGTTCTTATTGCTTTGCAGTACATTTTCTGCTTACACTGCTCGACTGTAAAACATCGTTGTCTGCACGTGAAAGGACAAGGCAGCAGGGCCGCAAGGATAACAAAAGTTAGTTGAAACACAACGTAGGCAGTGCCAGGAAGAATGCCCGGCTCCTTCCCGAATGTAGCCTTGAAGCAGAGCTGCAGGGCATTTAATCATTTTGCAGCTGCCAGCCAGTCTCGTTATATGATAGAATATGTTAGAATAAAGCAGCTAAAGGCTTGAATTATGCTCTTCTTACGGCCCCCCTTTGCTGAGCCCTGTTAGAGCGTGTCGGCTCACAGGACACGAATAGCACCTCATAGATAGCAAGGTCTGGAATGCAACTCTTACCCCGTATGTAGCTCGCTTCCAAGAACAGAATCGCTGTGTTCGGTTCAACAACTGAAAGATGCCTCCACACTCACAAATTGCAAATTGTTACTAGAATAGATATTTGAAGGTGTCATAGTTGTCGAAAGTGTCCATCATACCAAGTTCAAAGAAACCCAATAAAGGGGGGTGTTAAACATGTCATAGCTGATTGTTTGATATGCATTTTGTATACATGTAACTGATATACGTAATTTGCTCTCTTGCGTCCCTCGAGGTCTAGAGATGCACGTCGCGGGGCGTGAGACCGAGTTGGCCAACTGAGACTTTTGCTTTGCAATAAACCCTAGCTTTGGGAATACAACCTCGTGTCTGGCGTATCTATCATGTGTGGTGACTCGCCTTGTTTCCATAGACGTAAGGGACCCCTAGGGGCCCCTTTCAAGAGGGCGCCCGAATAGGGACCCTCCCCCCACTTGTTCCATCGCATACGTTGTCATTGAGTAAGGCGGAGAACGGCAAGGACGGGACGATCGAGCCGGGATCAAGAGGTGTTCGGGGCACCCTGTAGAAGTGATGAGACTCCTTTGCAGATCTGCACACATCTGATCCCCGATCGACGTGCCTGGCTAGAGAACAAGGAGGCGAGGGTCCCGAAACGAGGCGCAAGCCAAGAAACGCAGACACAACGTCATTGGGTGCGTCAGTATACAGACGACTTGTGTCCGAAAGGACACATTGATTTATCAGGCGAGTCATTCCCCGATTCAAAGTAATCCTGATATTGGTTGAGAGTTCACTTTACAAAATCAAACGCCCTAGGTAAGGTTCATTAACCAAGGGGAAGGTTGAAACATGCCTGGGTATTGTCCACCCTAGCAGGGTTTTTCTGCTCTGGTAGACAATCTTTGGAAGATGGCCAAATTGCACCACCTGGGGGAATGCCGGCGTATGAGATGTATGTGAAGTATGGAGTGGGTGCGATAATATTCTGTGAGACTTGGCATAGGCAAACCAGAAAGCAACAAGACCATCAGTGGCCGATTAATGGTAGTTTTGAGATAGCGAGAATAGATAACTTGGAAAGGGTGTTGATAAGAAAGAAATCGCGTCCTGCAGCATTTGATATCGTTAAGGACTGGGGAAAGGGAAGCAATGCTCCGATTTAGAAGTAGAGCGAAGCATGCGCGCAGGCATAATTCGAAAGGTGAAGTAGCGGAAGAGAAAGAAGAGGAGGAGTGGACTGAGAGTCTAAGGTCAGGTAGGCGTGACCAGTTGAATATAGAAACAATATACCCACAACGAGAATTACACATAGCAGATGAATTAATAGAAAACATATTGACCCATATAAAACAAGGCCCAAGATCAGAAGTGAGACCAGACACGTCAGTAACTAGTGCCCAAACCCCGCCCGTAGTCCAAACTCTCCCTCCGGTAGCTCAAGCCCTCCCACAGCCACAGACCGCGCACGTACCACTTCCTATTAGCCAACCAGGCCCACAACAGACACTCCCTATTCCCATTGTCCCATCTGCACCTCCCGCCTTAGACACAGACTCGGTACCGTCCGTTCCTCCCGGGGTTGAAGTTGAAATCACGGGGGCGAGAGGCGGGACTGAACAAGGGGGATGCACGAGGGTAACTCGCAGTGCGCTCAGCAAAGAAAGGAACGTGGATTGCAGAGATGTATATAGACGGGAATGATGGGACAACATTGGCTTCGATATATGACTTCCGAAGAAGCAACGAAAGACAGGTAGTGTTGGAATGCATGGGTGAATATTTGGTGGAGAAATGGAAACAGTTAATTGGGAAATTACCACCCAGCGATTGTTATATTTGAATGCATTAGCACGCTGTAGGGAGAGGGATGAAGAAGTGAGAGAACATGTATATGGACTTTTTGAACTTAAAGATGAATTAGATAATGATTATGCCGAAATGTTTACTACACCTGGGTACAGGAGTAGGGATATCGGGAGACATAGGAAGGAAACTGTAGAGCCATATATACAACAACGACATTCAATGTCACTGCAGAGGGACGACAAGTTGAAAGTATGTATACGAGAAGCGTTTATATGGATGTCAGATCCCAGTATCCCCACAATGGAGATACATGAGATAGTAGATGAATATTCCATGCCCATGAAAAGAAAAGCACTGCAGTCGATGCCTGAACATTTATTAGACAAAGATATAGAAAACGATAAGGCCAGCCCACCTGAAATAATGGCAGTATATAAAAAAGCACTAGAGCGAGGGACAGGAGAAACAGCCCTATGGCTTGATCTGGGAATATTGTTACACATGAGAGAAGGGGGAGGGACAGTAAGTGGGGCATTTCCTATGAGAGACATCCCAACTACCTTTGTGCCCAAAGTAGAGGTTCCTGTAGCGGCGCAGGTAACACCAGCCCATTATACCGCCCAATATGTGCATGTCCCTGTCATGATGCCTACCCCCGGGGACCCAGACCAAGTCCAGCAACCCCGGAAGCAGGCATCAAGTTATCCCAAGCAAGCCCAACAACCCCTGCTAGGGGCTATTTGGGTGCAGTCCTGGCGTCTATGGCACCAGGCTCATATGGAGAGTCAGGCTCATAGATTAAAACTTACCTGATGCA
Organism: Ambystoma mexicanum; assembly: GCF_040938575.1. NCBI lineage: Eukaryota > Metazoa > Chordata > Amphibia > Caudata > Ambystomatidae > Ambystoma > Ambystoma mexicanum. The sequence goes on from NC_090924.1 coordinate 701,631,818, forward strand.
GACCATGCTGCAAACTTAACTGATGCAGACCATGCTGCAAGAGCTCCAAGCCAAAAGAGGCTTGGATGGGACTACTTTAACTAGGGACTATTTTTTTACTCGGGTGGGGCTGGGGAGAAATACTTACCTGGGACTACTTTGGAGGCTATTTAAACCACCCCCGAAGAGCAGCACACGCTTTGCGTTATTCTGCATCCAGCAGCGTAACGCTCACCGTGCCTGCAAGTCTGCATCCAGTCTTCTGCCCCGCCCGCCTCGAGTTTGGAGCTCCTAGAAAAAGGGAGAAAGAAGGAGAAAAGGTTAGAACAAGAGCAATACCTTGATCCTTACCCGAATTCCCGATCCATTGCGCCTTCGAGCTGGAAGAAAGAAGTTAATTTATGCGCATCGCCTCGCCTTCTGCAGCGCCGCGCTGAACTCACCGGCCTTCGCAGCATCTTCACATTCCACCGCATCCTCCTGCATGTTCCCGCTGCACTCCGGAACCTAAGGAGAAGACGAGAACAGCAAGGTGAGCCAAGGGAATACACAGAGGAATATTAGTTACCCACCCATAGACTTACCTGATTTTACCACCGGGGGTACTATTCCTCTTCACGGGTCGGCGCAGCTTCCACTGCATCTTCACCGAACCCGGGCCCCTAAGGGGAAACAAAAGGACAGTAAGGTGAAACAAATGGACTAACAAGGGGAACCCTCCTCACCACAATAGACTTACCTGATTTTACAGCAGGAGGTATTATTCCCCGAGACTTCATACTTTCTCTCAGCGCCTGAATAAGGGAGAAAGCAACAGGTTACATATCGACTTTATTTTATCGAAGTGTGTTGGAAAATACAAATCCTTACCAGAATATTACCGGTTGCCACGACGAACTCTTCCCTAGGGTCAAGCTGCAACCTGCAAGGAATCGGACAAGAGTGAAAGTCAGGCATTTGAACTCTTACGAACTACATACTTACGGCGTCTTGCCGGGAATCTCGGAGTCAATATTGTTCTGGAACTCACCAATTCCTTCGAGCCAGTGAAGCAACTGGTTATCAACGCGTCCCTGCGCTCAATGCAGGATGGAGAGCTCATCTTTTCAAACCATCAGGTGAGACTATAAGAGGGGACATCCAAGGTGACCTGTGGGGAGAACAGCGGGGGTGGGGGGGATTTACGCTCAACTCCACGGGTGGTTAATTCCCTTTCTCCATTTGCAGAAGAATATTCCTACGGGCCAAGCAAACGAAGCTAGGCGGGCCAGTCCAGTCCGTCATCTCGGCCCTATGCGTCACATTGTCTGGAGACCGCAGCTGGCCAGTTCAGATCGACGCCTCTGTGGGAGCCAGGTGAACGTAACAGTCCCCTTCTCCAGACGGGAGGTGAACAACATAAAGCAGACGATTCCTGATATAAGAAAGAATCCTGCAGGGTTTTACAAGGAAGTAGAGTCCTGCCTGCAATCATCCGTGCTTACCATGGGTGACATAGACCTAATATTCCCAGTGATCCTGCCAACAGACATATGGAAGCAAATAAGAAAGGTGGATGACACAACAACCTTTTGTGCCACATGGGCGGACTTGATAATAGAAGACAGGAAGACAAGCGGTTGGAGGAACACCGGGACCGAACCTGGTAGCATTACCAGCACGCATAGTACAGAAATTAAAAGAAATTGTCCCAGAGAAAAGAATTCAATGGGACAAATTGACTGCATGTGTACAAGGCGAGGATGAGTTAGCTACAGATTATTTTAACAGATTTGAAGAAGTATTTACAGACTTCAGTGGGCAGGATGTGAGCTCGGAAGCGGGAAAGAGGTTATTTGTTGACAAATATGTGAGGGGGTTAAAACTTCCATTCCAGAATCTAATGACATCAGTGTGTGCATGGCAAGCAAAAACACTGGGCGAAGTATTACACATGGCCCAATATTATGAGAACAGAGTGACTGCGGATAAAGAAAAAGAGGAGAAGGATAGGGTAAATCTGAAAACACGGGTACTACTGCAGCAAGTAGTAGGACACAATAGAGGGAGAGGGAACGTACAAGGAAGGAGTAATTCGAATATGCATGGGGGAACAGTGGGACCAAATCAGTGTGCGTATTGTAAGGAGGAAGGACACCGGCGAGCGCAATGTCCGCATCTGCAGAATAGAAATGGGTCTGATCAGTGGAGACAGCATAGAGGACACCAAGGAGCGAATGGACCAAATAGGAATAGTATGCAGCAGCAGCACCACAATAATGGAGGTAATCAAAACCAAGCCCAAAACCAAAGTGCCCCTAACCAGAGTCAGGGACAGCAAAACCAACAGTATGGAAACCAGAGTGGGGGAAATAGAGGGAAGAGTGGGAGCGTTTTCGATCCATAGCCAAACACGTATTACACTAACAGTAATGATTACACATCGGACGATGTGTTATTTCCCCAATAGGACAGCCCAGGACAGGGGTCGGAACCAGTGTCTATTCCCGTGAATCAGAGAGGACCCTACGTAGAAATGAGAGTCGGGAATGAGGAGCACCGCTTTCTTGTAGATACAGGAGCGCAAAAGTGTTCAATAGACCACCACTTGGTTCCGGATATACCACTGTCAGGGCAAAAGAATGTTTCCGTAGGGTTTGCAGGTACACCAGTCATAAACCCAGTGTCCCAACCAGTCCCAGTTACTATAGGACCATTCACTGAACATTGTCCTTTCCTTTTAACAGAAAATTGTGGGGAGAACCTGTTGGGATTAAATTTGTTGAAAAAAATAGGTTCTGTTATACATTGCACAGCAGACGGGGTGTTCCTAACGATTTGGCCACAAGATGCCCCTGTGTCAGAATTCATGTCTGAAACTTTACCAAGAGAACCAAGTAAAGTGCCAACCTGTATATGGGCAATGCATGACAACGATGTAGGATGCTTGAAAATAAAGCCAGTAAAGATCATTTTGAAAGAAGGTGTTACCCTACCGCGAATTCCCCAATACAGAATTTCGGCTGAAGGTGAGAAAGGATTGAGGAGTATTGTTACAGATTTGGTGAAATTAGGGGTAATTGAAGAAATTACAGGCAGTACATGCAACAGCCCGATTCTTCCAGTTTATAAAAAAGGAGGCAATGAAGTACCATACCGTTTTATAATTGATTTGTGCGCGCTAAACAAAGTAGTAGATCCACAATTTCCTTTAGTGCCAGATGTCACTACAATATTGACAATGATACCTGTTTCAGCAGAATATTTTAGTGTAGTTGATCTAAAAAATGCGTTCTTCAGCATTGCAGTGTACAAGGACAGCAGATATTTGTTCACATTCACGCGGATTCCGCAAGGTTACACGGAAAGTCAGAGTATTTACAGTAGAGTATTGAAAGAGCAGCTAGACATGCTAGACTTACCAGTGGGTTGCGTACTCTTGCAATACATAGACAATCTATTATTAGCTGCTGACACAGAGGAGATTTGAAAAGAAAGCACTGTATTACTACTGTCACACCTAGTGGCACATGGCCATAAAGCTAGTTCAATCTAATCGAAAGGAGGTGGCCCTATTTGGGCTACCTACTTTTGAAAGAAGGGAGAAGGCTAACGCCAGAACGCATAGAAAGTATTTCTTGTATGCCTATTCCAAAGACACAGAAAGGAGTCAGAGCCATAATAGGCATGGCTTCATATTGCTGACAATGGATTGGTCATTTTGCGTTAATTGTGAAACCGATGGTGAATTTGACTAGAAAGGATGCGGTTATGCCTTTACAGTGGGATGAGGAATGTCAGAAGGCATTTGATCAATTGAAAACTGCATTATGTTCGGCTCCAGTTTTGGGCACGCCGAATTATGAGAAGGTTTTTAGATTGTGTGTGAAAGTGAAGGATGTGCATTGGCGGTTTTGACACAGGAACAAGGTGGAAGAAATAGGCCATGCGGCTATTTTTCTTCTTCGCTGGACCCTGTAGCGCACGCACTACGATGTTTGTGATCTGTCGCGGCGGCTGCTGCGTCAGTGAAACAAACGGAAGGGAAGGTATTGGGGCATACTTTAATTTTGATGGTGCCACATGCCATAGACGTTCTATTAAATAGAACACAGACGCAACACCTCACCTCTGCTAGATTGACAAGATATGAGATTATCTTGTTTGCGCCCCATATCCAAATTATGAGGTGTAGCGCTTTCAATCCTGCAGAATTAATGCCACTACCCATAAAAGAAATTGGGGAGAATGAATCACCCCCCATGATTGCTTAATGGTCACTGAGGAAGGGGAGAGTTGATTTAAGTGATACCCCACAGAAAGAGCCAGATGGAGTTATTTTTTGACGGCTCATGTTTTAAATTACCTGACGGCACAACAACTGCGGCATATGCGATCACTACCCTAGAGAGCGTTGTAGAAAGCAAAAGAATCCCCTACAACTCGGCACAAGCCGCAGAGATAATAGCATTGACCAGAGCCTGCGAGATTTCTGAAAATTTGAATGTGAATATATATCCCGATAGTCAGTATGCTTTTGGGGTGGTTCATAACTTTGGTCGACTCTGGGCTGAGAGAGGGTTTTTGACATCACATGGTGCCAGAATTCAACATGGCCCTTTGATTGTACGATTGCTGTCTGCACTCACGCTTCCAAAGCGCCTAGCAATAGTGAAATGCGAGGCACACAAAAAGGTAACATGCAAAGTAGGAGAGGGAAACACGTTTGCGAACAGAATTGCGAAACAAACTGCCACTGATTTAAATACCAAAATGATGACGGTTCAGACTGAGGAAGTACCCTGTATGATAGAAAATGGAGTTGCCACTGTCAAAGAAATGCAGGCCGAAGCTACGGCCGATGAAATACAAGGGTGGTCAGAGGGCTCTGCTGAGTTAGATCTGGAGGGTTGTTGGGTGGACAAAGGAACTAGAAACTGGATGTTGCCAAATTCATATGTGACTGCAATGGTCACAATGGCCCATAGCCCTACTCCGATCTGTGCGAAAAAGATAATACAGCACCTATCTACAGTATGGCAGAATGTAAACAAAGAAGAATGCAGAGAGGTTGGTGCAGAACTGTATCACGTGTTCACAACACAATCTAGGAAAGGGAACAGTGACTCCAATAGGCAGTTTTGGCCCGCCCTCTATGCCTTCTGAGGTGATCCATTTTGATTTCATAGAGATGGAGGGATGCCAAAATGTGAAATATGTCTTAGTGGTGATCTGTGCATTCAGTAAGTGGATGGAGGCATATCCCTTAAAAGACTGCACAGCAATGAGCACAGCAAAAGTAATGCTTAAAGAATATTTTTCCCGTTTTGGCTTGCGCCTTGTCTTATGGTCAGATAATGGCCCGCATTTTGTGGGTGCAGTGGTGTTACAGATATGTGCGGGTCTTCAGATTGATAAGAGATTCCATAGTTCAAGGCATCCAAGTTCGGCCAGTCTTGTGGAGAGGCACAATGGGATTCTCAAGTCAAAAATTAGCAAAATATGTGCAGGATGCAAGTTGAGTTGGGTGGATGCATTACCAATAGCGCTATTATGCATGCGTACGTCTGGTGCGCACCTCAGCCAAAACGACTCAGAGGTAGAACATCCTGTGCTTAGTACTTATTGTGGCCTTTTAATGCAGAAATTGCGTTTGATTCATCGGCAGGTGCAGGAGGCATTACCAGTGAGATACACCGGTCCGGGACATGTGCTGGAGCCAGGAGACTGGGTGCTGCTTAAAAATTTTGAAAGAAAGTCAGCGTTAGCACCCAGGTGGCGTGGCCCCTATCAAGTACTCTTGGCAACGCAGACAGCGATACGGGTGGATGGACGGAAGTCGTGGATCTATGCCACCCATGCCAAAAAGATTCCAACTTCACTGAAAGACTTGTCTGACCCAGACGACCGGAAAGAGACAGCGGTCCCAGAAACGGAAGAAACTGTTGCCAGTAAGCCGCCACCAAATCTGCCCAAGCGAGAAGTAAAACCCTAAACAAAGCCTGAGACGATTGCCAAAAAGGGGAAAGGGCAAAGAGTGCCCCAACGTTGCCCAGCAGAATCGACATCACTGTTGGCCGACACGAAATCTGCCTTGCAAATACCAGCAGAAACTAAACGTGTACCCCTTTGGCGCCCACCAGCACTTGCCAGCACGCCAAAGACCGAATCTGCATCACTGGCGCGGCGTACACCAGCACCTGCAGTAGCGCCACAGGCTGACTTTGAGCCTGAATCTGGAAGTGCACCGGCACTGTTCACGGATCACACAATGCCAGGAGTGAGGCGATACAATTTGCGGCCTCGAAAGACAAAGTGATCCACAGTTCTTTGGCGTTTATATCAACCTATGGTTCTGCTCATGGACGGAGAAGGAACTAGAGGTGTAGAGGAGAGAAGCGTCAGAATTGTGCAAGTCGGACAATTCAAGACTCGCGGCTCCTCGGTGCGATCATAAAAAGTACATGTGTCCTGAACCAGAGTGGACAAGCTGGGCGCACATGGTACTAAGGCAATAAGATAACTGATCAAAAGTCCTCTGAGCAGTATGAGAAAGGACAAGTGATCTTGCCTAAAAATAAATAAGCAAATTCAGGCTATAAAGGACTGGCAGAACTGAACTGTGACAATTCTGTTGAACTTATTGACATCAGAGCAAGTGCAACAAAGAGAGATATCCACGACGAACTGTAATAAGGAAGAAGAAGGACGATGAGAAACATGTCGGGACCGGTTCCAGCCTCCTCCTGCACTACTGTTGAGAATGAGTCAATTATAAAGACTGTAAGCTTAAGAAAAACGCATGGTAAAAAGAATTGTATGCTGGCACTGACAATTATGTGCTTTATGAGTGTGGTACCACCAATAACGACAGCCCTAGTATTACGGTATGTGGAATCGATACACCCATTAGGAATGTTTTTACCAATAGTTAATATATCCACTACTGAAAGCCCGGTTCAGGTGATTACTTATACCCTGTCCCCAATTGAAGAAAGGCACAGGGAAGGGTTTGGTAACAACACGTTGTTATTAATTATGAACATGACACATGCAATTCTAAAGAAAACAAATTGCTAGGTATGTGCCCATTTACCACAGCATGCTGGGAAAGGAATAGGTTGGTATGTACAGCCATTACCATTAAGTTCTGCCTGTAGTGCATCTTTAAGTGCATTGTTCTATGGGAGATGGAATGAGAGTAGTACGGGTCAATTAGACAGAACCAACATGAATGAGTTTGAGGAAATAATAATGAAGCCTGTGGGTTGTTCCGTATTCCATAAAGCACAAGTACTGGCCCCAGAGCCTACGAGGAAAAATACGCGAAAGATAACACGACAAAATAGAAGAGATAGATTGTCCCCACCAGATAAAACATCTTACACGGTGAATTATAAACCAAGAACTGTCCTTTTTTGTCTAAAAAAGAAAGGCTCCTTTTCAGTCGGAACATTTACTGGGTGCAGGAATACAGTGGTATTGAAATGGGAAATAGAACCAGTATATGTGGGAGATCCAGTTTATTTTATATGCAGAGAGAAAGCATATCCTTGGTTGCCCAGAAACTGGGGAGGTACATGTTACCTAGGACTACTGTTCCCAGGAGTGTTCCTCTTAGAAACAGCAGACATGGCCAGACTATCCAGATCTAGAGGCAAAAAGAGTAGCGAAGGTGTTTTGATAGCAACTGACGTAGCAAAATCATTCATTCCATTCTTGGGGCAGATAATGAACTCCTATAATATAAGGCAGCTGTCCAGAATACTACAAAATACCATAAACACGACAGATATACTATTTAACATGACGTTGTAAGAAAGAGGAATCAGGTTAATGACGCTGCAAAATAGAATGGCTCTCGATGTGATCCTGGTTGATCGTGGGGGAATTTGCAAAATAGTGGGATCAGCGTGTTGTGTATTTGTAGATGACCATTCCCCTACAATCTTTGAAGCAATAAAGAAAATGCATGTCCTCAGTTCTGAACTCCCTACTGGAGAAGGAGGCTGGGGAATAGGGTCTTGGTTTTGGGGAATACTGCGTTCTTGGGGATGGAAGTTGATTTCGATATTAGTAGTGGTGTTTGGAATATTCATAACGTGCTGTTGTTGCATACACTGCCTACCAATATTTTGCGCTGAGGTAACTGAGGGATGTACTAAGGGATGTATGCATATGATGACAAAAAGAAAACAAACTCATGGCCGAGCTGACCAAGACACAAATGAGATGAAAACAGTAAAAGAATTGATGGTTATAGATATTAATGAAGATGATGATGATGCTTACGATAGCATGCAAAATTCAGACATAAGTACTACAAACTTATCGGCATTATAGGAGGATACAATAAATGGATGAGACGTTTGGCATACGGCCAAAGGAGGGTTTGTCAGTCTAGAAAAATGGATACCTCTCATATGTGACCGCAAACGTATTTTGATGGCCGTGGGCCAACTGTCACATGCACGATATGACAGAATATAGGTTTCTGAGTTTGCCAATGAACGGCCATTTTGATTTAACAAGAATCGCCATTTTGTTTTTCTAACCATTGCTCATTGCTTTCTGTTCTTATTGCTTTGCAGTACATTTTCTGCTTACACTGCTCGACTGTAAAACATTGTTGTCTGCACGTGAAAGGACAAGGCCACAGGGCCGTGAGGATAACAAAAGTTTGTTGAAACACAACATAGGCAGCGCCAGGAAGAATGCCCGGCTCCCTCCCGAATGTAGCCTTGAAGCAGAGTTGCAGGGCATTTAATCATTTCGCAGCTGCCAGCCAGTCTCGTTATATGATAGAATATGTTAGAATAAAGCAGCTAAAGGCTTGAATTATGCTCTTCTTACGGCCCCCCTTTGCTGAGCCCTGTTAGAGCGTGTCGGCTCCCAGGACACGAATAGCACCTCATAGATAGCAAGGTCTGGAATGCAACTCTTCTCCCGTATGTAGCTCGCTTCCAAGAACAGAAGCGCTGTGTTCTGTTCAACAACTGAAAGATGCCTCCACACTCACAAATAGCAAACTGTTACTAGAATAGATATTTGAAGGTGTCATAGTTGTCGAAAGTGTCCATCATCACACCAAGTTCAAAGAAACCCAATAAAGGGGGGTGTTAAACATGTCATAGCTGATTGTTTGATATGCATTTTGTATATATGTTACTGATGTACGTAATTCGCTCTCTTGCGTCCCTCAAGGTCTAGAGATACACGTCGTGGGGCTTGAGACCGAGTTGGCCAACTGAGACTTTTGCTTTGCAATAAACCCTAGCTTTGGGAATACAACCTCGTGTCTGGCGTATCTATCGTGTGTGGTGACTCGCCTTGTTTCCATAGACGTAAGGGGCCCCTAAGCACCCCTTTCAAAGCTATGGTGCGAGGCCCAAGGCGCTGCTTGGCAAATCTCACAGGGAATCTCTTTGCAGAGGGGACGCAGCTGCTTTAAACCTAAGTAGAATAGCCCATCCTCCCCGAATCATTCAGAAAATTTCTTCTTCGCTAACTCACAAAAGTTCTTATTTAAAGGATGCTCCACCTGCAAATGATTTGAATGGTGATCACTTTGCCTTTCTTGGGGCCAGGAAAACTATTGAAAAGGTGGGCATCAATCCTGCATTCACTGGCTCTAGATAAGTACATTTCAAAGTCCTTTTAGCATCTAATCTGTGGTATCGCTCCTCTAATTTTGAGGGGTAGAAAGGAGGGAACAACAGAGGGAGATGGTTTGTCAGCTGCAGAAGAAATTTGAACCTATTTCTTTTGGTCCCCCCCCCCCACCCTCCACCAAGTGTGAACTTGGCCTTGAAGAACAGACAAGGACGGGAACAAGAAAGAGCCTGTATCTCCGAGACTCTTCATGCCAAGGTTAAATCGACGAGACTTTACAAAAAAGCAGTCACAAGGGGCAAAAACGGATAGCCCCGAAATTGAGCTTCCTTCAGTAAAGTGAACATTAGATTAAGAGGATACTGCGGATTTAAAAAAAAAAATCAGCCCTGGCGTGACGATTTTGGGGGGAGGGGAACACCCTTTTACAGAGAACAGGGAAGAGATAGAGTTTAGGCTAACTCAATCAAGGTGGGTAGCAGAGCAGCAAGGCTTAGTCTCGGGAGGGGTGTGCTAGTGGTTTAGGGCTACGAGTCCACACAGAGCAACACCAACCGTTCTAGGTTGACTGGCAAGTATAAAAATATACAATATTTTATTCAGCCTTTAAAATAAACTAAGTAAAACCTTTTGTCAAAAATAATGCCACACCAACACTATAAAACATATATACATTCACCCTCAGGGGAATAGAAGAGTATAATGATTACTTGACAAATTAAATATAGGCAAGTATTCAGATGCATTAGAACTAGAAAGATAACTTCAGGATAATCATAGAACAGCTTCCCTAGCTCTTATATAGTCCAACCTTCAGATGGTTTGGGGCCTGGGCCCAAAAGTCACCAGTTCCAAAGTAGATACTTCAAAGGTAGGTTTATTAAGAGATTGACAATGCCAGTGGTTATGATTAAAAATGTTAGACAGTGCTGATAAGTAACCTCACTCAATCCCATTCTTTAGGATAGTCTTAGGAAGGGATCCTTGACCAGGTATCCACCAACCAACATTTAACACTATGGAGGAGAGAAACCATTAGGTTAACCTACCCCACCCCCGGCCCCCGACTCGGATTTCTGAAGAGACCACTGCTGGGGACACAATCTACTTCTGTGTTAGCGCCTGTCGAAGAAGCCGCAGGGGTCATAGATGCAGTGGTCCCTATTGGATGCAGGATTTCGCTTTGGTTGGTCACAGTGCTTAGTTATCTGTTCCAGAATCTTTCAGTAGAACGCCAAAACAAAGAAAGAGAAAGACTTCTGCGCTGGCAGAAAACCTCAGGATACCTCCATGGATCGAAGCTGTGTTGCAAAGGGAGTCACCACAGTCAGGCGGCAATAAGCAATCTTCAAATCTTCAAAGGATGGACAAAGGAGCAGGCCCAGCACAGCTTTGTTTCATGCAGGAAATACAGGAGTAGTCATTGCGTTACAAAAGGTTGAATATCCTCCTATTCCCAAGTATGCACTCAGAATGGCGACAGCTGCAGCAAGGTATACTTAGAAGCGAGATGTTCAAGCCAGTGGTTGGTCCATGGACACAATCAAAAGTCTCAGAAGGCGTGGATCCTCGAGCCGGGGTTGAGACTGGTTGTTCCCACCAGTCCAGGGGTCGAAGCAACAACAAGGGTTTTCTTGAGATCAGGTAGAGGAGCAGGGCTTCCCCCGGGATAGCAAGGAGTTGATGCAGGTCAGCTTCAGGGGTCCTCCTCGTGCCCTCATTGGGCTGTACTTCTTCATAGAGGTCTTAGCCCCAACGATGATCTGTGGAACAGTTGTAGGAGCCCTCCTTTTATATAAGATTCGGTCTGGGTGCATACCCAAACCCACCAAAGTTAAGCATATGCACCATTCAAACAGGCAGTGGCTATCAACTCATGGATAGACACTGGTCAGAACATCTGTCCAGCAACAGACATTGAGGCACCCAAATGTATACTGGGACCAGGTAGTCCCAGCCCCCATATCGGGTTTACATACAAACCATCCCTTTGCTTGTTAAAGTGGTAGCTTTCCCCAGGAAAGGGCATTCCATATATGGCATTTCCGGACCTGAGAAGGCAGTAAGAAGGACAAAGAACAATATGGCCAAAGGACACGCAAAAACGTTGTGACACAGCCTTCTTAGGGTGCTAGCCACCTGCAGTAGCCATTTGCGGTAAATGCAAAAATGCACGGGTAAAATGACCGAAGCATGATCGAAAAATAACTGCTGAGACTAGCTGGTCCTAGGCACATTATAAAAGCAAACAAAAAGCCAGCATATAAACAACTATGAGGACACAAAGTAACCTAACTAAGCATCACTTTAAATTGATGTGTGCAATTGTGACAATACAAGATATTCACAAAGAGAGATAGTCTCTCAATACTGATAGTCTTAGGGACTGATCAATTTCCCCATAGGAATGAGTAAAAGGGCAAGGGAAGTAAAGCACACCTCCATTTAGGTCAGGCGTCATAACCAATGGGAGGAAAGCAGAAAAAAGAAAGGTTTACTGTGATATTAACGAATAAATAAATAACGAAAACATCTTTAATTAAACATTTTAATCGGAAAAAATAATGGTTCTTTTATTTTTATTTGGGGGTGGGCGGGGGTCCCCCCCAAGCTCCCCTGTTTCTCTTTGTTTATAACCTCCCTACAACCCCCTCCCATTTTAACCCCTTACCCCAACCTCCAAATATATATTTTTAAAATTCTGTATTTCTTCAATAAAAATGATTTGTTACAAATGTTTGTTATTATCTTTTCGTTATCACTGGATACCAAAAGAAAGTCTTTCCTAAAAGGGGATAAGTGCGTAATAGACTCCAGGGTCTGCTGGGAGACTTTCTCCATAGCTTGCCTAAACGCCTTCCACTTAACTTCACCAGCTGTGGCACTTCTTTATCAGTCAAGATGCCTATACTGTCGTTGCTTGCAGGAAGACAAGCGAGGTAAGTAGTGTTAGGCAGAATCCTGTGCAGTTCCCTTGGGAACACTGCAAAAAAGATTAAGACCACAGGAGTAAGCAGTAAACCCAATTGGTAGCAGTCTGCACCACCCAGATTTACCTGGTAGCTGTGGCTGAGCAGTCAGACTTCTCTCAAGAAGAGTAGGGCAGTATGTAGAGTACACACAATAGGGCCACAACACAGTAGAGCAAACAAACACTGACCAGAGCTTTGTATATAATGATTTATTTAAAACACACTTTATGGCATATACTAGCACTCTCGATCGAAAGCAAGTTAAAACACAGTCAGGTAAAGTATACACACCTCCGTTAATAGTTATCAGACAAGTCAGGGTTAAAACACTACTATTTGTTAGAACAGATGTGAGCGCTTAACCAAGATGGCACTCTGATAATGCAGTTAAAGGGAGAGAAAAAGAAAAAGGCAGAGCATAAAAGTAAAACAGTTCAACACTTAAGAGTTCAGAGCAAGGGGAGAAAGGCAGGTTATACTGTAAAGCCAAAGTTCATAGGCCAGGCCCACTTTAAATGGAACAAATTAAAATGTGCCCAGGATCACACGGTTTAAAGTGCACTAAAAGTCTTTGCAGAGTGTTCAAAAGAGGTTGGGGTGATGCAAAAGATATAGTTAGAAGGCCTGGAGCCAACCCAGTTTAGAAGCCAAGGATTTAAGGATCACCTTTAGCAATCTGTAGAAAGGGAGGCCAGGCAGGACACAGTACCTTAAAGAAAAGGAAGCTCCAGCAGGGGCAGTTGTTCCTGGCAGTGGTTGAAGTTCGTGGTTCCGACCAGGGGAAGAGAAGATCTCGTCGAGGTGGGAACGGGGAGTCGTTGCACTGCACAGGGATGAAACCAGCCGCAGAGTTCCCGATTAAAAGGTGAAGTCCTTTTATTCGCGGTCAAAAGTAGTGAGCTTGGCTATCGAGCCGCCGGGGTGCTTGGCACGGGCGATTCGACCAAGAGACGTCTTTGGAAGGCAAAAAGGGCGAAATGGTTGATTCCACCAGCTCAGAGGAAGAAGATTCGTCCAGCAGAAGATCTTCTCTTGTCGTCGGGAAAGTGGTGAGGTAGTTTCATCAGGGCTTCACCTGTGGTGTCGTCGTTGCAGATGGCTCAGCTTCTTCCCTCTTCGGATTCTTAGGTCCTGTGGCGACTTCTGAAGTTCCAGTCCCAAAGGCCCTGCTTTTATGCAGAAAAATCCCCATTCATCAGCCTAGCTGTCAATCACACACGCTAAGTGGTGAGCCGGGCGGCTCACCACTGGGCCAATCAGAGTAGAGTGAGACTTGGGTTGCCAGGGCAACGCAGTCCAGGGTGCCAATTCCCCCCTCCACCCTTCCTGTGGAACCCAGACAGAGTGGCACCTTTTGGAGGGCTTCTGTGGAGAAGCCCGCCAAAAAGTGGAACAAAGGGCTCGACCTTGGTCAGAGTTACAGAGATGGACACAAACGCCATTTTAGAATCGAGTTCTGGCAAAAAGGCCCAACCGGTGATTTAATAGTAAATAAATAAACCAGCAGTATCTTTAACATTGCACCAAAAAGTGGTGCGTTTAAAATCAATGGGAAAATCCCATAGGGAATATTCGGTGGAATATTTTGCGTGGTAACCACCACCAGCCAGAAACTCGACGAGGGGGGACGGGACAGTGCCCCCTCGAAAACAGACCCAGGGGTAATCGAATTACCCCTTACCAGTACTTCCACAATATGATGGTTTGTACTGGTTCTGTTCAAAATTTCGGAATAGTAAAGCCAATGGTGACTTTACATGCCCTGTGAGACAGTAGTCAGTCCCAGGGTATGGAGTCTATGTTTGGGGGTCACTGTGACACCCCTGTGGTACTGCACTGAGGGTGCTGTGTACCACACATACAGAAAAACAGATGATACCCTATGGAGTAAAAACAAAACCCCATAGCCCATCAGCACATAACAAGTCAAAACATACCTCAAATCATGCCTAAGAGTGGGAGTAAAAGAGTCTCACTCTTAGCAGGAGAAAAAAAACCCCCCAAAAATCCAGCAAAGCGGCTGGGGGACTCACTAGGTTTGGGAAATTAGCCTTATAAGAGAATTCTCCCTAACAAGTAGAAGACTCAATTCTGCAGTGGTGGTGCCTTTTTCGATTCCTTTTTAAAACCAATTGCCCGACTGCCTTTGGTGTCATTGTTTTGATAGGCTATGCATCCCTATGTCATGCTCTTTGCCAAAGCAAAAAGGATAGCAGTAGCGCAGAACAGTTACAACTTACAAGCAAGGAGCAGTGGCATGGATTACTGATTTAGGTTGAGACATTGCCTCAAATTCTACAGTTACTGAGTGATGACAAAAATGCCTTATACGCTATGCAGTGGTTCAGAGTACACATGGTCCGGATGTCACTTCCAGCGTCTACGGCCCATGGCAGAGCTGGCCTCGGAGCCGCCTCGGGCACCTACTGGCTGAGTAAATAGTTTTTTCTTTTCAGAGCTCAATACGTCAGGATGGATTTCGAAGATGAGGAATCTGTGAAGGAAATGTATCCATTAGAAATATATGTTTTCCTGCTACACAGGACAAATTGAAAAGTTAACATGTCCGGTTCTAGGCTGAATTCACGTATTGAGATTACCTATCCCACAAACTAGCGCCAAAAGGATTGTTTACAGGGCGAGTTTTTTAGTCTGTTCTTAAAAGTCACATCACAACTGCCTTCTGTAGCTCAAAAGGAAGCGTGCATTTGACATGCATTGTCTACCCATAGCTTACAAAAGAAAGATGCATCAGCTGGCTAAACATTGGTTACACTATAGCAGAAACATCTGATCAATTTATATTGGGGTGATAATGCTCGGCTCCGCCTGACAGCTCCAGTTGATACTACAATTGCGAACCCAAGTTATGGCTTGCAGAACGCTACATTATCGCCATTAGCACCCTAATTTCATGGTTGGCTCGGGACTCTGAAGGACGCATAGTGTGAGGTGCGGCGACAGGAGGCGGCCAGTTAGTGCGTCCATGGGTTGGGAGGGGGATAAGAGTCAGCGTGAATTTCTAATGTGAGGCAGAAAGGGCAAGACCGGGAGAAGGAAGAGGCCTGAGTGAGCAAGGGGAGTTGTGTGCTGGTGGCAGCATGCTTGGAACAGAAGGCATTACCAGCGATGCCAGCCTGCAACTTGATTGTCAAACACTCCCATCGCAGTTGCTAAAGTGCAATGCAATGTCGCAGTTACCGCTTTACTTGTGGTAAGGCTATCATTAATACACAAGCATGCTGCATATTGATAGCCAGAGAAAAGCTAGTTTGATATGGTGCTGTGAGCTAAGACTGAATAATACACCTGCCCTTTTTTTAATGGCCTTGCATTTACTGGCAGGAAACACGCATTTCATCGAGGACATTTTCCCGTGAGGAATGAGTTAATAGAGCATTTTATAGGCACACAATTTCTGTAGTTATTCATTTCCATGAGGAGCAATTTTGTCGGGAAATAAATAGCAAAAGTAAACATCTTGCCAAGAACGAAACAGCCAAAGTTCTTATCAGGGTTTACTTTTGGCAAGTGAACACGGCTACTTTTTTGGGTGAAAATGTGTTTTTGCGAGGGCTGTCCGCTTATTTTATTTAAAAGAGCCCATTTCATTTAAGTGGGAAGATAAAAAATGTGTGTTAGGAATGCTGTTTTGTGCTTGGTTGGAGGTCTGTTTCCATGCAGAGCAGACACTGCCACCGTGGCTCTTTCTGTGTTCGTTGTCAGATCAGAAATGATTGATTTATTGCTATCAGTTTGCTTTCGGTGTATTCCGGAAAGGATCTTTGGTTTACTTTAGCTCATGTTTTATGAGGAACAATTCCATGGAAAGGGAAGCGGTCTTGCATTTTTTTCCCTTT
Organism: Ambystoma mexicanum; assembly: GCF_040938575.1. Taxonomy (NCBI): domain Eukaryota; kingdom Metazoa; phylum Chordata; class Amphibia; order Caudata; family Ambystomatidae; genus Ambystoma; species Ambystoma mexicanum. The sequence goes on from NC_090924.1 coordinate 701,648,220, forward strand.
TACTGTGAAATTACACATGGAGAAGAGCTGTCAAGGAAATCAACTTCAGCAAAATATGCTTTTTTAACGCGTTATCTTTACACTGACAAAAAAACCTCGAAATAATTCCGAGGTTAAAGGAAACCAAGCGGATTAACAGATTCTTACCCAATCGAGCAGACCAAAAGTAATAGGCCATGCTAGTCACATCATGGCAGGTTGTCCCATAGGGGAAAGGTTGCGTTGTTGGTACCTTGCATGCAATGTTCCCTCTAAGCTAAACCTGTGACTCCTAAACCTGACTCTACCACATTTTTACCTTATGACTCTAAGTTCTGGCCCAGAGTACATTAAGATACTACCGGACAACCTTGACTCTTCCTCTCTTGGCTCTGCGAAAAGTTAGCAGACATGTAGCTACATCCACTTGTTTTATGTTTGTTGTAACATGAATAACGTTCAAGCACCAGAATTTCTGTTACTCATTGTGCCTTACCAAAAGCGTCACCCACACTATATAATCGAACTACCAGCTCAAATATTGGATGCTTAAGTAAGCAGGCTACTTGGATGTGTAATCAAATCCCATTCTTTCTCTTCTTTGAACATATGTCACGCAAGTGCTTTGAAGCGGCTCCCTTGTAAGTTAACGCATCATAAAACTCAAATATGAATTTGTCCTCTAAAGATTTTGAAAAGAGAAATGTGATGCTCAGTGGCTCCTACTTCAGCATTACTAACATTACCCTGCAAGTAGAGAGCAACATTGCAATATCATTTACTTAGCCTACAAGGGACAAGGGGTATGGACTATGCCTGGGATTACTCGTCCATAGTATAGTATCAGGGCACCGGATATTCAGACAGGAGAATGCTTATCACAAAAGCTGCATCATTTCCAAATGCTCAGATTACCTTTGGGCATAGACCTTCACACATTATATAGTAGCTTGCATCTATACAAAAACTGTTTCACTGAACACTTGTGTAATCCTACACAATGATATAGGGAGGGGTATGTTGCAAACAATCTTGTATGCACTGCAAAAGAATTCTGTACATGCAGAGTCATGACATTCTTAAAATGCACATCATATGTTGAGGCATTTCAATATGCCTTGCTTGCAAAGTATTGTGGGTCTTCAAATATCCCAGTGAGTGTTTACAGCTACAATCCCTCACTTTTTACAGTGCTCTATCACTTAGAGGCAAGCACAGGGGCTGGGGAAGGGTATGGGAGGATGCATCACTCCTTACGGGAGATGAACGAAGCAGCACATTTCAAAGACCAAGTCAGAAGTTTCGCCAGTACACTGGAAGAAATGTGTAGCGTGTTTGCTAAAGGATAGGAAATTCTAGTACCCATCTAGACAACAGCACCTTCTTTTTCTTTCTATGCTCAACTGCTGCAGGCTTTTCAATATAACAATGTGTTTTGTTTGTGCAGTCTCTAGCATCTCCCTGTATCTTATTTAACTGATCACAAAGAATTATAGAAGAGGGATCCATAGTTATAGAAGAAGGCACTACAACAGTTGTGTATCTGATGAATTGATGCAATTAACTTAAAAGGCATGCATGGGTGATTTTCCTCAACAGGGCTCCATAATAAACCTCAGTAAGGCTCTTGTTTATTTTTATCTAAGCTGTGATGCAGAAGGGTGGGCAAAACTACACACTTTATTATGTGCCCTGTCATTTCACTCCCTATGTTAGGGGTACAAACAGGGCTCTAATCAGATTTGGCTCCCTACTGGAGTCAAATGATTTTTCAGGGAGTAAAAAAGTAATTAGCTTTGCCAATAGGGATACCATCTACTTATTAAAAGATGTTCTTTCCCCATAAAATTCCTTTCGAGATAGGGCATTCATATTATTCAAGTTCATTCCTTCCTATGCCACTGCTATACTGGACACTAATTCAAAAAAATATCAGTGGAGCTTTGTGGGTAGAAGCACATTTTCGATTTTTAGGAAGTAAAAATGCATGGTTCATATGTCTCTTGGCTCTAAGGTTTTTGTCAGCACTACCCACCGGAAAACACAATGTGGATAGTAAGCAGAGGTACAGGAATTTTAGATCATCATAGTCTAAGGTGCAGTTATTCTGATGCAATTATCATCCTTACACAAATTATTATAAGCATGTTCCCCATGCCCCTGAATTACTTAAAGTGGCACTTGAGCTCCTTTCAGCATGTTTTTGACACATTCTTTTAATTGCCATTAATCCATCGGCAAATGTATTCTGTCTGAGTTTCTTGACAGCCACATCAGTTATTATACGAGATATTTGCGGGCCACAAACGGCAGGGATGGCGTTCACAGCAGTAACAGGCTGACAAGCCAGTCTACTGAAGTGGAACCCACCTACCCCAACACACCACCAAGAGCCAACCTACTTAACGGTCAATGAACAATAATGCACCAGCCTTGATAAAGACCCCTTGGGTCGAAACACTTGTCGCCTGACCATGAGATAATCGCATCAAGAATAAAATTCCTTTTAAAAAAAAATAAGAATACAAAGAAACATTTCTTTAAGAATAAATATTGTTTGTGCAAGATATATGGGAACACAACTAAGATATTTGTGTTTTGTAATACAAATGAGTGATTTTTCCAGTGGCATAAAACATAAAGGTCCTCATTAAGATTTGGGGCGGCATCCCGGCGTAAATCTGCCAGAATACCGCCCAAACGAATTACTGTTATCACCACTTGGTCCGTAGGAATTTCTGCCGGATGACAACTGGTGGTGGCGGTGTAATACCCCTTTCATACTGAGTCCATATTGAGTCCATTGGCCTCAATGTGGATTTTTGGCGGAATTACAGCAGCAGAAATTCCGATGATTTCTCCGTTGAGTTGGAAGATTTACCTCCAAGATTTTCCTCGAGGCAAATCTTCCACTCCAGCCCGTAATTTGGCATAGTGGTAAAGTTGGCGGTAATGGATTGACTGACCACCAACTTTACAACTTACCACCAAACTCGTAATGAGGCCGACATTCTTCTCTGCGCAGAAGTAAGTTTGCAAGGTACTGTGGCAGATATTGAAGTCTTGGACTGGTTGGTGAGTTTTCTGTATAATCACATATGACATTTTATTTTAGCCTATGTGTTTTGAAAAAGTGTTGTAAGGTTTATAAAAAAATTGCAGTGGCTGGGAAGAGGAAATAGCTTTTCAAACTCTCTTCTTTCTGCAATGGTAGCTCACAAAGTGGCTTACCTCATTAGTCAGTTGCGCACATGGAAAATAATGTGCGCACAACAGCCAACTGGTTCCGCACATAGAGAAAAATCATTAGAGCGAACATTGCTTGCATGTGTCACCAGTAAACTGGGTATCCAGTCATACTATTGGTGGAAAAAACATCCATTTAAAAATAGTGTAAAAATTAGTGTTTTTTTAAAAATATCGTTTGAAAAAAAATGTTAGTATTGTGAAAAACATCTTCATATTGTGATTAGGAACATTAATATGACTGTATACCGAGAGTTGAGTTGGGATAGGGAAGGGGCAGTAAGGGTGCTGTTTAAAGAGGTAAAATGGGTTGAGGGGTGTCCCCCATAAAAAGAAAATGTAATACATTTGTTAGGAAGAATTTTCATAAAAGTGCTAATTCCTCTCTACCTGAGAGACCCCCAGCTCTTTTGCTGACCTTTGGGACTTTGAACTCTGTTGTTTTTCTGTGTTTATTTTCTTTGATTATGGAGTTATCTATAACTCCATAGGCATCTTTAGTGCAGTGGCACAGGGATGTCCTTTGGACTTCCCAAGCTTTAAATACCTTCTCTGGGATGAACTACTGTTCCCCAGAGAATGTAAAGTTAAATTGACTTTACTAGTCTTTTTAAATGTATAGTCCCAGGCCACACTATCTTCCTATAGTGCTGGAGGGGGTTACTTAATATCCCCTATGTCTAAACACTCTTGCAGCTTTCAAAAGCTACCCTTTCCCATTGAAATGGCCGGTGGCAGTGGTTTTATAACGAACTACCATGATTTTTCCCGACCGCGAACACCGGTAGCTAAAAAATCGGGGTGGCCATGTTTTTCAATATGGCGCCCAAGACCCCTCTGTAAAAACAGACTCGGGTCCTCTTTTTTCGCTGTTTTTTTGTGGAAAGGTCCTTCTGGTGTTTAACTCTGCGCGCCAAACCAGGTTTGGTCCCCTTGTTCGTGAGCCTTTGGCAGGCTTCAGGACTGAAGTCTGCCCATGGCGTCTGAGTGTCTGGCAGGGGTGTTGCTAGGTCTGGGAAAGACCCGGGGCTATGCTGATGTCGGAACTGTCGGGACTGGGGGCTAGCTAGCCTTTTGGTTGTAGCTCCTGAGATTCTATCTGGGGCTACAACCAAAAGATCAGGGGCTATAGCCCCCTTAGCCCCCCTCTAGCAACGCTTCTGGTGTCTGGGGTGGGCAGGAAGTGAGGGAGGTGCCCGAAACTCCCTGTTCTTGGTCTCCTAGGAGGCCCGAATGCACTCTGGCATGATTGGCTGGCTGAGTTAGGCTGGAATGAATAGGAAAAAACTGTTTAAAAGGCGAGTCTCCAGGACTGGAAGGCAGAGTCGACCACTGGAACGAAAGAACCGAAGACAAAGCCCTGCTGCAACTCCGAATTGCCAGATCTCCAATCGACAGAGAAGCTCCTTCAAGGACGGCTTCTTCCCTTGAGTTGGTGGGACCAATCAGCTCAAAAGACTCCTGGATACCATTCTCAACGCTGGTTAAGGTTTAGCCAGGGAGAGGGAAACCAGTTTGTGTCTTGAAGTCCTGGCTACTGAACCAGTGACTCCATTTTGTTTGCTCCGACGATCCTGTGCAGTGCAGGAGTCCCCCAACATCCTCCCTCTTTTCCCGACGACGGAGGCTCAGGCACAGCGAGATCTGCACTAACTGCCAGGAACCATCGTCTTCAGCTACATCGTTTTTCTTTACTTTAAGGTACTGTGCAATCCGGTTGAGAGATCCTAACTCTCGTGGTGAAAGTTTGCGAAACGTTCCCAACTTGCAGGTCTTATCAGATTGCGACCCAGCATGTCATTCTTTTCCGTCTAAACTACTTCTAAGAACTTTTACAAAGACGTCTCCATTTAAACCAAAACTGCTCTGTCCTATCCAAGAACAAGACTATTGACTTTGGCTTGGCCTATTGAATTGAACTGACCCTCCTGGTACAATGAACCTTTGCATTGCCTATAAGAAGTGTTTTCTAACCCATTGCACAAACTTATGTCTTTCTATTCCCATTGAAAGTAATTGAAGTGCCATTTGGCTCCTTTTTCAGAGGAGCTCAAACTGTCCCTACAACTAATTTTGTTACTGTAATATATTGGTGTTTAATATTGAGTTGATTTCTACTAGTGAATGTTTTCTAAACGATTTTGTAAATAAATGTATAAGTAGTTTTACCAAGAAACCTTGAGTGTGTTTACTTGAACCACTGCGATTGTGATACTTCTGCGTAACTTAATTTACTGCTCACATTCCCTCTTGTGATAAGCCTGGCTGCTCAGCTCGCTACCAAAAGTGTGTGGTACAGACTTATACCAAACGTTGGTTTTAGCTTACAACTGTAGTCCTAATTGTGTGTGGTGTTCCCAGAGGGTACTGCATGCAATTCTGCCTAACAACATTAGACACATTTAATAATAATGGGTGTGAGAAATGAGTTTCTTTATATTGTTTGACTATCTTCTTATGCCATAAAGTCCACTAGATGACACAACTTTACTGGGAAACAATGTAAATGTCTAAACCTTATTTATCTAAAACGTTATGGATGTTGAGTTAATCATTTCCAAAAGCTGTTCTTCCAGCGATTTAACGGCCTATGATCAGTAAAATGGGCGAAGAACCTGAAAGCAATGGTTAACAGCCACATAAAGAAAGGGAAATGTGTTGCCACCATTTAAGGAAAGCAAGTGTGTTTTTTTATCCTGAATGCGATTACGGGTGCTATGCCTAGGAGAACAAATCCAACTTTCCTGTCAGATACATGCAGACAATGATATAAGAAAGTCCCTGAAGAGTCACAACTAAAAGTGATGGGGAAATACAGCCAGGGCAAATGGTCACATACAAATGTGACAAGAACAGGTGAATAATGCAACTTCCTAAAAATCTGTTCACTATTAATTCTTACAGCATGTAGCCACTTTGAGGGCACTGTTTGGTATTGGTACTTGTAATGGGGATTTATAATTGAGTATTAAATCATAATTCTGATATAAACCATCTCTTATACGTTGCTTTCTGAGTAAAGAAAATCAACATCACGAATGGAGGTTTTGATATAAACTGTTTCATCTGCAAGTTCCATAACTTTTAAATAGAACAGCCACCAGACCTAGGTCTTCAAACGTTCTTTTCGTGCCGTTCACCACTCTCAGTTTGGCATGGCACTAATCAGAGATGACAACATCTTAAAGGATATAAATGACATTGCCATACAGAGAACATTCGTTACACACATACCCCACACTACAACAGGCCCATGAACATTCGGAGTTAGCTGTTGACAAGGGCACAGGTGGTAAATAATGCGCTGAGGAAACAGTGTTCATAGGAACCATTGTTACCAAAGGTCAGTATTTAATTTTCAAATATATGCTATTTCATCTGCAGATCTTTTAAAGATTTTCCCAGAAATGCAAAACACATTTGTGAGGAAGGTCCTGAGATTTGATACAGAGTCGTCATGTGCTGATCAGGAGCTCGAACTCGAAAAATACTGGAGACGAGGTGGACGAGTGGAAGTCAGGTTAACTGACCGGGCAGATTAATTGTGGATATGGTGACAACAGTGAAAATAGCTCTGCATGGTTGAAAGGCATCACAAACCTGGGAATCATGAAAAGGGTAGAGGGTAGTTAAAAGGCAGGTCGTGCTTGATGTCTGGCTAGCATATGTTGGGGCTCTGTCGTGCCCCTGCTTTAGTTGCAGTGACTCCTTCAGAATTCTCAAATTGTCACCCGCCCACCCCCCTTTATTGCCCCCCTTTTAAGGAGAAAAGAAAAAAGGCTTGCTCTAGCTGACAACCAAACCAAGTTGAAGGATAAGAAATGTGTTGCTAGGAGAAGCAGCTGGAAGATAGACCACGCCTATTAACCCTCATCAGCATTCTCAGACAGAAGGAGCCAGTGGGCCACTTGTAATGCTCATTCAAGGGCAGCATGTTTCCCAACCATTAATGGGGAGGACGGGAGCAAGAGAAGGGGACAGTCGAAATGATGTACATAGAGATCGCAAAGTCAAATAGTTTGCAAAGGTCAAACTATCCACAAAGTAACAACTATAGGGAGTCTTGTGTGGCGAACTTATTTGGAGGTTAGAGATATTCACCGTGGGAGTGTAATGTTTCCTGGTAACCGCATCTTATTTTAAAACTCTACCTCCATTTTCACATACTCTGATCAATAAGAGACTGAGGCCATATGCCGGTCAGCCGCCCTGGGATATGCTGCAAAATGTCTTTCTCTTCTTGTCTTTAAAATCTTGGGCTGGACGCTCTTATATGCCTCAGATCGAATGATGCTGCAATTCTCTTTAAGTCACTGATTAATGTTGTGTGTGACCCATCCAGTGTATTGCCCATTTAAGATGGGCAGTGATGTGTTTAGCCCTCCCATGTGTATTAGCTAATAAAAGGAGCCCCTGCAGGCACGTGCCTCAGAACGGCTGCAGAGTCCCAAAGAGGAACGCCCGAGTCCGTCTCTCATTTAGGTCTGCAGGCCCACACCGTGTGAGCATGGGCCTGCAGGCCATGATGCTGTGGGGCCCTCATGCCAGCAAGGTGGCAAAGGTCCGCATAGTCAGGGTATGGCTTGCCCTGCCCCCAACTAAGACCGGTTGTACCCCGGCAACCCCCACAGGCACTGGGCCTCCAGGGTGCTGGTGTCCCATAGCACCCCTGGGGCCATCTTGATGCCAATAGCCGGCGCCCCCAGAACAATGGCGAAGAGGAGAAGAACCATGTGGTGTTGTTGGTTGCCCATGGAAATGTGGGGAATGCGGCATTCATCACTGCAAGAAAGGAGGAGGTGAGCTGTCCCCGCGGGGAGAAAGGCGGCGACATCCATCGCCACACCGCGAGAAAGGAGCTGTCCCCTGCTTGGGTAAAGAAGCGGCTGGGCCGTCACTGTCACTTCCCCCAGCAGTAGCAAGGCACTCCGCCTGGTGGAGGAGGGAGTCCCGCTGTGCAACCAGCATCCTAGGCGGGAGGAAGAGGAGAGGATGCCCAAGCCTCTGGCGGCAATGTCACCACTGTCCCGGCACTCAACGAGGGTGCTCATTCGGCCGGGGTGGACAAGAACCTGTAGGCTGTGCGGCGCCTGCTGCTCCAGCGGCATTTACCACCACGTCACCAGCCTTCATCACAAAAAGAAGAAGAAAGAAATGCAGCCGGTGCCGCAGCCGTAAAGGTTTCCTGCAGGAAAGAGGCAAAGGGGAGTGGCCGTTGGCCCTTGCAGGCGACAGCGCCATCCTGCCTTGTGCTGGGTTGCACGCCTCCCCACCCCCGACCCACTGAGAACCCCGGGCGCCAGGCTGTAATAACAGTGAAGCACTCCGGGGACGCGATGGGATATAGGCACGTGCTGTGCCATGGCCGCAACCAGGGCAGTCACGAGGGGGGGCAAGAAAGGCAAACTGCCCCAGGCCTCGCACTTGCAGGGGGCCTCGCGGCCCCCTCTTCTAAGTAGCAGGCAGCACAGTCCACCCGTGTCCTTTATTCACACGGGGGACTGTGCTGTCTGCTCTCTGCCCTGCAACGATTTTGCTGTTTGTTGCGAAGCCGTTTGGCCCCGCAACAAACAGCAAAATAACGGGAGGCAGCAGGGAAAGCATCCAGCACCCATCTGTCAATGGTGATCTTTCTCCACTCCCTGAAGAAACTCGTCAGCTGGCTTCCCACTGGGGTGCACGAGCGGGGGCCCCGACATCCCAGTCAATTCAGGCTTGCTTCAGCGTCTTGCCCTGCGGTCCACGGCGAGGCTGTCCTCCGCTACCGTAGGCCTGGGAAAAGCCTCTGTAGGCTTCTTGCATTGAGGATCTGGAAGGCTGTCTGTACGATGTGGAGAACCCTTTTGAAGACCTCCTCGACTTTGCCCTGGAGGAGCGAAAAGAAGACAAGTGGTGCTGCTGGAGACTGCCCAGGGAACGGGCCGTCTCCGCATCCGTCTTGATGACGAGTCCGTCCAGGCAAACTGCCTTCCCAAAAAGATTTTCCTTATCTAAGGGCATGTCCAGCACCTTCGCTTGGACCTCTCGATGGAAATTAGTGACTTTCATCCAGCCCTGTCAACGAAGGCAGGCACTGTTCCAGATTTGTTGGAACCCTGTGTCGGCGACCTCCAATGCCACTGTGATGGCGTGATCCGACGCCACTTAACCTTCCTGGAGGAGAGCAAGGGCTTCCATCTTCTTATCGTCGGGGAGGAACTCCAGGATCGGTCCTAGCGACCGATCCCTGGCCAGGATCGCCAGTGCGTTGGCCACCTTGATAGTGGAGGCTGTAGTGTAAATCACCTTTTTTCGAATGGTGTCCATCCTTTTCCCAAACACTGTCCGGAGGGACCGAAGAGGACAGGTTAGCTGACTTTTTCCTCACGGCCGCCGACACCACCGAATACGGCGATGGTTGCGACCTCAGGTACCTGGGAGCGGAGTCTGACACCCTCTATTTCTTCTCCAGCCTATCCTGCTTGGCTGGAGCCGTGCAAGGGTTCTTCATGAGGGCCAGCCCCTCCTCCCAAACATCGTCCATAAAAGGCACCGACATGATTGTCTTCCTCTTGGCATTGCGCCTTTGATACAAGAAGCCCTCTTTCTTGGTTTCCTCCGGCTTCCTCAGGCACCAGCTGGAGCATCCAAATGTGGCGATTCATCCTCCGCTGCAATGTCTTCGTCATACGTCGTTGTGGCAGTATCCGGTTCTGTACCCATGTCTGGGTCTGCTGGGGGAGAATGGGCCCGACGTGGTGGCAGAGGTTGGCATGGGGGGGCATCAGATGACGCTTCCTCTTCTTCGCTGGAGGCTGATCGGGGACCTGGGGGACAACAGGTAATGACGCTGGAGGCATTTTCATCTGGATTCCGGACACCAAGGTGTGTAGAGTCGACAGAATATCCAAAGAAATGTCCCTTGGCTGAGAAGGAATAACAGGAAAGGTAGGCCCTGCGATGTTGTTGTCATCATCCACCTCTTCAACGTCCTTGTGGACAGTATGCAAGGACTCCTGATCTTTGTTGTCCGTGGATGAGACCTCCATGGCTTGTGGGACGGCATGGGAGTGCTGTTTCAGGACCTTCTCGTTCCCCCTTTTTCCACCCCCCTTTGAGGGGCTTGAACCAAGGCCTGGGCTGGCTTCACACCTTCTGGCGTGCCTGCAGACTTTGCCAAAGTCACTATGGCGGTGTTGCGCCTTGGGGCCAGCGACACTTTGAGCCATGGGAGCTACCCTCGTAGGATCAGCACCCGTAGCTGCTGTGGTTAGTAGTAGTCGTCGACGGAGTCGCCGACGAGGTCTTTGCCTATGCCAGTTGAGCCTGCTTGGGCTGCGCAGCTTTCTCCTCCGTCCGCGGCTTCTCGGATTTCTCCCATAGTTTAGCCGGGGTAGATGACTTCCTCTTTGAAGAGGAGCGCGAAGGTATGCTGGCGATAGAGGCAGAAGGTGATGCGGATCGCGCCCTATCCACTGGGACCCGCATCCGCAGAGAACCCACTGGACTTGCGGCTCTTGGCCTTATCTTGGGCCCCCTGTGATGAGGTGCCCTTAAAAGGACTTAGAAGACCGCTCCTCGGACAGGCTGGTGCTGGACGAGGCATGATCCTGCTCGGAGCACTGGTCAGAGGTCTTGTTCATGTTAAGCCATGCCCACAGCATACTATGTTTGTCCGTTGTTTTCTTGGAGAAAGGCATATTTCGCAGTCTACTTCCTTGTGGTCCGGGTGCAGGCAGTAGAGACATTGCAGGTGCTTGTCCTCCACAAACACATTCTGTAGCCCGCGTTTGGTGCGGGGCCTGCAGAAGGACCTTTCCCTCTTCTTCTGTCGTGGTCAGAGAAGTAGGCCCAAGATTGCCTTGAAGAACATTTGATGGATCTACGCCCTTGAGGGGCGCATAACTTCACTGACAATGGGTCTCCGTTGCCGGCAGATGAAGGAAAGAGCACACAGGCTCCATTGAAACGAAAATGTAACTTTTGCTGTCAAAAAACATACAAATACCTTAGAGAACAAAAATCTGAAGATTGCTGCAAGAAGAGGGGTTTAGAGAGAGGGCTGTCATTGGATGGGGGCAGAATGATTCAGGGGACAGTGATTGGTTTAGAGGAGGAATACAGTTTTTAAGTGAAACTTTTTTTCTTTTACAGAGGATTCGCAGCCTGACAACGAAGAATATTCATGAGCATGTGCATCCATGCCAAACCCCATGCTGGAGAAAGTAGGATTTTAAAGATGGGTCAGCAGAGGTTTCAAATGAGACATCAATGGTACTCCGCAAATTAACGCTCTGAACTGCAAGGTGAGGTTTACCATGCATAAGCATTGCTTCCAGTGAGCAAGGAAGGAGCCAAACCACAGAAAAGAGGGGTTGGAGACTTTGCCGAGAGATTGCAAGCGATCCATGGAATGTTGGTGCTGCATATCAAGTAGAGATTTCTGAAAGACTGCATTCATTAGATTTCTCTAAACACCACTTTATTGGTCCAATTTAACTCGTGACTTATGAGTTTGGTTACAGTGTTAAAAAGGTCCTCCAATAAAACAGATTGCTTGTCAGCCTGGAATAAAGAAACTCAAGTGTGGCAGTCCCCAAGTCCACAGATGATACAAGATCTATAACCAAGGGATTTAGTCCAGAAACATAAATCCTACCTCTTCCCCTTTCTGAATTCTCCGATTCGAGCTGATGATGATCTTGTGCCCTTTCTCAAACGTAACAACCTCAGCAACACAATTTGGTGCACATGAATGGTTGATATACCTGTAAGATAAAAAACATGTTATTTTGCAGACAATTCTGAAATTAAAAAAACACGAATATGTGTTAGAATAGTCAGCCCGAATACACGTTAATTTGCATTTATTTTTTATTTTCAGTATTGAAGAAAGAATGGTCCTAGATTTGCAAAGCAGCGGCAATGTGTACAAAGAACAGGGAGAGGGTAAAACAGCATTGCATCCATATCAACAAAGGCAGGGCAATTGACAAATAAGTAACACATGTGTCAGCAATGGAGACAGCCCGAAGAAGGAAGCTCAAGTGAGGATGGATGCAACAAGCTTCTGGGAAATGATCAGGTGGAAGAGGGAAGGAAACAAGATTTTCACACTCTCAGGTGAGCTGAATGAACACAAAGTTCTTAGTTTTTCTGGTACGGGTATTCCTTCAGCTCTTTCCTGTAATTAAGGAGGGAGGGGACAGCTGTGAGTTGAGGAGTGGTTATGTTCTAACATCTGGAGAGCAGAGGGTACCTCCTAGTATTTTCTCGTATGTAGATTTGGAGTTCAAGTCTGACAAGAGCTTTGTCTGATCTTGAAGATCTTGACTGAGTGTTTCCTCAGATGGTTTTGACAGTGCTCCAGCTATCCATGCCTTTAGGTGAAGAGAAGGCTTTGAAGAGGATTCGAGCTTGCATGAGAAGTCAACAAAATGCTATCACAGTTTATGTTGAAACTTGTGTTGAACTATTTTTAACCTGTATGTCAGCATCCAAAAGGTTGTACTAATGAACGTCCAGGAAACAGTACTGTCAAGTCATGCCAGTGAGTAGGAAATTGGTCCGATCGAGGGATGACATGAAAAGGGCTTTGATGGCAGCTGGGTAGTCTGCTTTGCAGGATGATTTAACCGTATGCAATAAGGACAGCTAACATGAAGCAGTCTAGATTTTCTTCACAAAGGAGTAAAGACCTAGAACTGCACCTTGTATGCAATTTGCATCCGTGCTTGGATGAAAGGAAGTTAGGCCCTGAGGCGGAGGATAGCAGCTGGCTACTGTTTACATACTGGTGAATGGGAATTCCCTGTTTGGCAAGCAAGACCTATGCAAATTAAAAGAATTGAAAAGAAAAAGTGCCTGACAAAAGTAAAACCATTCCATTTTCATACACTGTGCAAGAATATGGCTTTGATTTTATGTTGAGCTCCTATGACATATTTCTGATGCAACTATCGCAACATTTCCTCTCGCATGGAAAGCAAATGCATGCAACATACATCACAAAAAGCAGGATGTGATAATCTTAGGAGAAGACAAGGGCTTGCCATTGTTCCTCACCTTGCAGGACCACCTGTTAAAGTAGCATCAATAACATGTTCATTGTCCATGCGGAACATGTATACTCCACGATTCTGAAAATGATAAATTAGGAGAATATTAACAAATGAAAAAAGCTTGCAGGACTGCAGATTTTAGAACATTTAAAAACATATTCCAAATGATTCCACATCTAAAAGGTAGACATTAAATTGAGAGTTAACCTTTAGTGAGACAGCAAGTCGTACTTGGGAAGGTCGACTTTTAGCCGTTGTTTAAATTATATTAGTTCAAAAGCTAATGTCCAAAAGTTGACTTTTTGGAAGTAGACTCTTACCTTCATTTATTCACTTTTTTCAGTTTTGGCTGATATGTCGCACTAATACGCAACCTATAAGCTGAAACTGTTGCATTGGAATACAGTTAACAGGAAGATGGGATGCAACCATTGACACAGGTTGCTGGTGTTAGGTTCCTCATCCATTGACTGCCCCTGGCAATGTTCATACCCATTCCAACTCTCTACCCACCCCTCCCAAAAAACATCCTACTAGGATCTCTGAGTTAGATTTGTCAAGCCGGGTCATCAAACGTTTTGCTGAAAGTGCCTGGCAGTGTTATCTCAAAGTCGTCTTCAGAGAGTTAATGGCTTTGTTGCAGCTATAAATGCATTACTAGTGTAATGAAAATGTCTTAAAGTTTGCCGTCAGCCACTCGATTTAAAAGCAGTATGTGTTCATACACTAAAATCTTATTAAACAAGCATTGCCAAAGCAAATCGTGTTAGCTTGTGGGTAGGTAGGTACTAGGTAGGGCGAAGGGGGCTAGGACTGCCCAGCCACTGGCTGTTTGAATGATGCAGATACTTACCATTGATGGGCTTGGGCTTGCTCCCAGTCAGAATCTTGTGAAAAAGTATGTCTTTTGCAACGGTTCACCAGATCACCGTTGGAGCCAAGAATTCTATGAAGAAGAGAAAACCACTAACGACCTGAAGACAACCAGCATCAGTTCCAGTGCTGTCCCGGTGAAGCCCTGGTCCTCTGCCCTGATATTCAGGCGGCCTTCGTTGGTGTTTCGACCCCATGACCGGTGGGAACAACCAGTCTCGACCCCCTCCCCCTTGCTCGAAGATCCGTGCCTGCTGAGCCTTAGGATACGTCTCTGGACCAACTAGTGGACTGACCAGCTCTCTCCTGGGCTACCTCGCTGCAGGCATCGCTGTTCCAAGCAGAGCCATGGAACCTTGCAGCTGTGCAGATTGTTTCACAAGTCCCCTGCTTCTGCATTGTCAGTCGTATCACTCTAAGGGAAGCTGTGCTGGAAGTGCTCCTTTGTTAACCTCTGGACATTAGATGTTCTCATCTTTGTGTCCCTGAGGTGTCCCGTGGCCATCCCGCAGAAGCCGTCCAAAAACTATTCTTAAGCACCATCACCAACAAACGATATCCTGCAAAACTGCAGATCTAGACGTCTTGACAACCCTTGCGAAAGGAACCAAGACAGAAGAACAGCTCTGCAATAAAGTCTGGAAACGCCACAAGTGGTATCCAGAGAACTCTGATGCCGGGATGCCGAGCGCCCCGAGACTGCCCCTGGGTGGTAGCAGTGTGCGGTTTAAGTCAACATAACACATCTGTTGCTTTTCCCCTTAGTCTACCATAGGTTGCAACCTGGCTTCCCTTGCTGACCAGAGGCCGCTCACCTGCAAATCCTTGCAGGTAGCACCCCAAACCTTCAGAGATGCATCCGAGACCATTCAGGTCTGAGGCCTAGAAGGCCAGAAGGGTCCCCCGACCAGGAGACTGTTGCGGTCCGCCCACCAGGACAGGTCATTGACCACTGATGAGGACAATCTGAGGAGATCCAAGAGAGTGCTGAGGTACTGACACCACTGGCCCCTCAGGAGCCACTGCAAGGATCTCATGTGCAATCTGGTCTCTGGCACTAGAAAAATGCAGGAGGCCATGAGACCAAGGAGGCAGAGCAAGGAAGCCGTTGGTAGAGTGGCATGGTTCCAGAACAAGTCAACCATTTGTGTCAAGCGGACTACTCTCTCCTCGGAAGGGAAGGCCATCCCCACCCGGGTATCTAGGACTGCTCTGATGCACTGGAGCCTCTGGGCTGGTGTCATGTGGAACTTCTTTAAATTTAGGGAGAAGCTCAGCTTGTGCAGCAGCAAGCAGGTGTCCTCTTAATGGGACAAGACCTGCACTGCAGACTTCCCTCGGATCAGCCAGTCGTCCAGATATGGAAATAAGGGGACTCCGGATCTCCTGAGGTGAGCCGCAACTACCGCCATGAGCTTGGGGGAAGACCCTTGAGGTGTAGGTTAGACCAAAGGGAAGCACCTTGAATTGATGGAACAAGTTACTTACCTGTAACTGTTGTTCTCCAGCATGGGTCTGGCATGGATTCACATGCTCATGAATATTCCCCGTCGTCAGGCTGGGAATCCTCGGTAAAGAAAAAACCAGTATCAGTTTCGTTTCTGATCTGTCTTTCGTAGTAATAACCAATCACTGGTCTCTGCGTCATACTGACCACAGCCAATGACTGCCCTCTACCTAAGCACCGCCTCTGGCAGCCATCTTCAGATTTGGAAGCACGTGAAGTGGCAGTATGACCAAGTGAAGAGCCGCAGAGGGGTAGGCGGGAGGGTTCGCATGTGAATCCATGCCAGACCCATGCTGGAGAACAACAGTTACAGGTAAGTAACTTGTTCCTTCTCCAGCATGGGGTCTGGCATGGATTCACATGCTCATGAATAAAGAATACATAGCAGTACACACATGCACAACCACGGGAGGTGGCAAAGGCTCAACATTAAGCATCACATCAACTCAACATTAAGCATCTTACCTCCTCACCAGGCTCACCTCAGGCGAACAGGTTGCGCAGCACTGCTTGGCCGACCCTGGACTCCTCCCTGGAATCCCGGTCGACGCAGTAGAATCTCGTGAAGGTGTGCGTCGACCTCCACGTAGCAGCCCTGCATATGTCCAGCAGGGGCACACCAGATAGGAACGCCGTGGTAGCTGCGATCGCTCTGGTGGAATGGGCTCTCGGACGGCCAGGCAGCGGTCGGTTTGCCAACCGGTGACAGTACATGATACAGCCGGAGAGCCATCTGGAGATGGAAGCCTTCGAGAGAGCCTTCCCCTGATTGACAGGTCCAAAGTTCACAAAGAGTTGTGACGTCTTCCGAAAACCTTTCGTGCGGTCCACGTAGAACTTCAGCGCTCTAGCTACATCCAGCGAGTGCAAAGTCCTCTCAGCCGGCGACGAAGGCGACGGGAAGAACACAGGTAACACCAAGGGTTCGTTGAGATGAAAGTCCGACGGTACCTTGGGCATGAAGGAGGGGTGCGTCCTGAGCACTACCCTCGTGTTGTGGAAAGTCAAGTACGGGGCCTTGCAGGAAAGGGCCTGGATCTCTCCCACTCGTCGTGCGGAGGTGATGGCCACGAGAAAAGCTGTTTTCCACGATAGAAACTTCAACGGGGCCGAGTGCAGAGGCTCGAACGGAGGTCCCATGAGTTTGGTCAGCACCACGTTGAGCTCCCACGCCGGGGCCGGAGCCTTCACCGGCGGGAACGATCTGAACAGTCCCTTCATGAACTCTTTCACCAGACGATGAGACCACAAGGACGTCCGGCCCGTGGTTCTGGTGTATCGGGAGATCGCAGCAAGATGAATCTTGATGGACGCGTGTGCCAGACCAGCTTTGGCCAGCGTCAGCAGGTACGGCAGCACTTGGGGAGCCGTAATCCGTAGAGGGTTAATCTTCTGTGCGTGGCACCAGACAGAGAACCTCTTCCATTTGTGTCCGTAGCATTTAAGAGTCGAGGACGCCCTGGCCTTTGCAAGAACCTCTCTGCAATCGGCCGGTATGTCGTATCCTCCAAACTCTAGCGCTGCAGGAGCCAGGCCTGCAAGTTCAGCGACTTCGGGTCGTGGTGGAGGATGGCGCCTCCTTCCCTGGAGAGTAGATCCGCGTCCGCCGGCAGCTTGATTGGCGGGGACGCCGACAAGTCCAGAAGGTCCGGGAACCATATCTGCCTCGGCCACGCAGGTGCGACGAGGATCATCCTGCACCGTGACCTCTTGAGCTGGTTGACGAGCCGGATTAGCAGAGGCAAGGGAGGGAACGCGTAGAGGAACAGGCCCTCCCAGGGGAACGAGAAAGCATCGCCCATGCTCCTCGTCTGGGGAAACCTGCTGGCGAACCTCCGGCACTTGGTGTTCGTCGCCGTCGCGAACAGGTCGATCTGGGGTGTGCCCCACCGTCGGAAGAGGCGATCCACCAGATCCTGCCGTAGTTCCCACTCGTGGCACGAGCGCAGCTCCCTGCTGAGTGAGTCGGCGATGGTGTTTTTTATCCCTGCCAGATGAAACGGCACCAGAAGAATCCCTTGGGCGACGGCCCAATGCCACAGGTCCTGCGCCTCCTTGGACAGCGCTGGGGACCTGGTTCCGCCCTGTTTCCTGATGTAAAACATGGTGGTGGTGTTGTCGGTGAAGATCCTCACCACCTTGCCCTTGAGGGACGGAAGGAAGGACCTGAGGGCCCAAAACACTGCACGGAGCTCCAGGACGTTGATATGCAGGGACTTCTCCGTCGGGAGCCAGAGTCCCCTTGCGTGCAGATTTTCGGTGTGCGCTCCCCACCCTTCTAGGGAGGCATCCGTGGTCACAGTCACCTGGTGGGCTGGGGTCTGGAAGTCCATGCCCGCCGTCAGATGCGCGCGGGTGCCCCACCACCGTATCGCTCGTCGGAAACTCTCGTCGAGCTTGATCCTTTCCTCGAAGCTGCCCGTCGTCTGGATCCAGCGCGCATCCAGGAACTCTTGCAACGGGCGCATCCGGAGCCTGCACATGGGAATGAGGTAGATGCAGGAAGACATCATCCCGAGGAGGGACTTGATGGACCTCACCTTGGCCGCGTCGGCCACCAACATCCGTTGCACCTTGCCCAAGATGGTCCTGGTCCTCTCCTCCGACGGGGAGGCCAGAAGGGACACTGTGTCGAGCCTCGCTCCCAGAAACAGTGCGACTTGCGCGGGCACCAGGTGGGATTTGGCGTAGTTCACGGAGAATCCCAGGTCCGTGAGGAGTTGGACGGTCCTTGCCGTGTGGACCACGGCGAGCTCCCTCGTCTTGGCGCGGATGAGCCAGTCGTCCAGGTAGGGGTAGACGTGAATCCCCTCGCGGCGCAGCTGCGCCGCCACCGGTGCGAGGCACTTGGTGAAAACCCTGGGTGCCGACCGCAGTCCGAAGGGAAGGGCTTTGAACTGGTAATGACGCCCTTGGACCACGAATCTGAGGAATTTTCGGTGCCCCTTTAGGATGGGAATGTGGAAGTAGGCATCCTCCAAATCCAACGACGATAGGAAGTCTCCTTCCTCCAGCTGACCCAGGACGTGCTGGAGGGTGACCATCCGGAACTTCTGCGCCTTGATGAACTTGTTCAGGCGTCGCAGGTCCAGGATGGGGCGCCATCCTCCCGTCTTCTTCTTCACGAGGAAGTAACGCGAGTAGACTCCGGAGCCCCGAAGCCTCTTTGGGACGAGTTCGATGGCGCCCTTTCTGAGCATCGCCTTTACCTCCAGGAGAAGTTGAGGGACGTGAAGTTCTTTCCTGGCCACGGGGGGGACGCGCGGGCACCTTCTTTGAAACTCGAGCGCGTGGCCCCGGGCCAGGGCGTCCAGCACCCAACGGTCGGTGGAGATGGACTCCCACACGCTGACAAAGCCCGCCAGCCGGCCTCCCACCGGGTTGCTTCGGTGGGGGCCCGACCCCACGGCCGGTTCAATCCTGCTTGGACGCGGCCTTGCCGCCTTGGCCTCCTTGGCGACGACGGCGGGGTCCGCCAGACTTGCCTCGTCCTCTGTAGGCCTCTTGCGACGACGAGCGGGCCGCTTGACGGTAGGAAGCGAAACCGCCGCCGGAACCTTTGGAGGCGCCCTTGCCTCCGCCGCTCCGAAAGGGCGTCCGCCGTTGCTGCAGTACTCCAAGGGCCCGGGCCGTCTCAGTATCCGCCTTGATGGCCTGAAGGGAATCGTCCACTGTCTTCCCAAACAGGTTGTTCCCGTCGAAGGGCATGTCCAGGACCCTGGTCTGGACGTCCTGCCGAAAGTCCGTAGCCTTGAGCCATCCGCGACGTCGAAGGCAAACGCCGTTGCCCATCTGGCGGAACCCAGTGTCGGCGATGTCCGTCGCCACGGTGATGGCGTGGTCCGAGGCCACCTCACCTTCCTGCAGGATCTCAAGGGCCTCCGCCCTCTTGTCGTCCGGCAGAAAATCCAGCAGGGGAGCTATCTTGTACCAGAGTTCCCTGTCGTAGCGGGCCACGATAGCCAAGGCGTTGGCCGCTTTAATCGTCGTCGCCGCCGACGAGATGACTCTGCGTCCCATGGCATCCAATTTCTTTCCCTCGCCGTCCGGCGGGGAAGTCGACGTGGAGGCCGCACCCCCCCCCGCTTTCTTCCTGGCTGCCGCGGAGACGACGGAGTCCGGGGTAGGCTGCGCCCGGAGGCATAGGGGGGCCGAGTCCGGGACCCGGTACTTTTTCTCGTACCGGTCTCTTTTCGCTGGCGTCGTGGAAGGGTTCTTGAGGAGGGAAAGGCCCTCATCCCAAATGTCGTCCAACAGAGGCACTGCGAGGACCGTCTTCCTCTTGGTCTCGCGCCGTTGGTAAAGGAAGCCTTCCTTTTTCTTCTCCTCAGGGCAGAGTTGGAAAAGCTCGGATGCCCTGGCGATCAATGAGTGGAACGATCCAATCTCGTCGGGCGGAGAAGCCCTGGTGGGAGGCGACGACGGAAAATCCTCGTCGTATGCCTCGTCGTCCGTACCCGTCGCTGCCGTGTCAGTCCCCGTATCATCCCCTCGGGTGGACGGGGAGGAGGGCTGGACGGGGCGCGACGGTTGAAAAGGAGGCGGTGGATGGATCCTTCTTTTCTTGGTAGGGGGAACACCAGAAGGTCCCGGTTCTGGATCCCCCGACGGGAGAGGTTCCTCCGTCGGTAACGGTAGTCTCGTCCTTATCTCGGAGCATAAGGACTGTATAGCCAACAAAATGGCCGCTGAGTTGTCTTGCGGCGCTGGCAGAGGGGAATCCGACGGGCGAGCAGGGGCCCCGTCGGTATCCTCGACGATGTCGTCGTCGTCACCTGCGTCGGGGCCCATTCCGACGGGCTGGTCTTGTTCCACGCCTAGGCCGTGGCTTAAGACCTCGATCAGTTCCTCTTCTGAGGTTGAGGCCGAATCTACGACGACGCCCTGCCCCCCCTTCTTCCCCACGGAGGGTTTCACGGGGGTCCTATCGATGGGCACGAAAGAAGACTCCCTCCGAGGAGGCAGGGAGATTCTGGGCCCCGAGGCCGCCACCACTGGTGCAGCCTCCACAGGCTGGGCCAGGGCCGCCGCGACCGTTTCGATAGAGGGCTTGGTCGAATGGATCAAGGCCTTCACCACCTTAGGTGCGCTCACCGCCTTATCCTTGAGGGAGGGGGCACTGCCACGCTCCTCCTCTGCCTTAGAGCTCGACCGGGGTCTCTCCAGGAGCTTCGCCGGGTGCTCGGCCTTCCTCTTACCCGACCCAGAGCGTTGGCTCGTGGTTGATGGTGCCGGGGAGGGTGCGCCCTGCCTGGCGCCCGTAGAGCCCGACCGTTCGGCGCTCCCGGTGCCAGCGGACTCGCGGTGCTTGGCCTTATGTTGGGCCCCCGTCGCCGGGGCGCCCTCAAAGGTCTTAGAAGACCGCTCAGATTTCTTCTTCTTCTCGCCAGACGGGCTCTTACCCTCCAGCCAGCTGGCGAGACGTTGATGGCGGTCCTTCATGGTCCGTTCCGACATGTTGCCGCAAAACGCACAGTCCTTCTCCACGTGCGTCTTGTCCCCATGAAGGCAGTAAAGGCAGAAAGAGTGTTCGTCCTCCTTGAAGACGTTCTGCAGCTGGCATCCAGGGCAGGCCCTGAACAGCTTTCCGGGCGTCGAGCTTCCCTTCTCCTGGGCCATCTCCGAGACCGGGCCTGAGAAGCTTCTGGAGTCCTCCGAAGTGTAGCTCGACGAAATCTTCACCCTTGAGGGGCACAGATGAATCCGACACGGGTCCCCGTTGATCGGATGTAGGATCGGTGGAGCTTGAGGCTCTTTTGACCGAAAGAATCAAAGTTTTTGTGAGAAAGCGCGAAAAAATAGCACTAACGCTCGAGAGCAATAGCACGAGGATCCCAACACATGAACGTGCGGTAAAAATCTGAAGATGGCTGCCAGAGGCGGTGCTTAGGTAGAGGGCAGTCATTGGCTGTGGTCAGTATGACGCAGAGACCAGTGATTGGTTATTACTACGAAAGACAGATCAGAAACGAAACTGATACTGGTTTTTTCTTTACCGAGGATTCCCAGCCTGACGACGGGGAATATTCATGAGCATGTGAATCCATGCCAGACCCCATGCTGGAGAAAGGGCATATCCCCTATCGTGAACCTTTAGGAACTGCCTGTGCTTTTGATGGATTGGCACATGGAAATAAGTTCTCTGTAGGTCTATCGACACCAGCCAGTCCTGTAGTTCGAGAGCGTGGAGAATCTCCATCCTGAATTTGTCTTTCCTCTAGAACTTGTTCTAGGCCCGAGGTCCAGAATGGGACAGAGGTCTCCTCCCTTATTGGGAACCAGGAAATAGAGGCAATACCAACCCGATCATCTCTGCTCAGCACCCTTCAACAACAGGGCTCTCAGTTCTTCCTGGATCTCATGTCCCGGCTGGATTGGGGGTCTTCCTGGAGCTCCGGACCTGGTTGGAGTGGGGTTGGGGGAGGTCTGTCCGGTGGCTACAAATGGCAGACAATAACCCCACTGAATGAGTTGAACAGCCCAGGCATTAGAAGTAATTCACTGCCACTGGAGCAAATAATCCGTAAACCATCCTCCAACTGGTGAGCTTTGAGAGGGGAAAATCAAAGCGGCTTAGGAGGCTAGGTTGGCCTGTCACTGACACTGCCAGTTGGCCTCTAGAAGCCCCTCTGCCCCTTCAGGGAGCACGAGAAACGCTTCTGCCCTTGCCTGGCCGGGGGGAGCTGCGCTCTCCTGCCATAAGGAGCATATCTCCTGTAGCCTCATTCCCTAGAGGTGAAGCTAAAGGCAGGTTTGGCCAGCTGTGCAGCCAAGCCTAAGGACTTTGCAGCAATTTTAGATTCCTTAAATTTTTCTGAGGAATCATCGGCTTTCTGGCCGAATAGAAGATCGCCCTTAAAGGGCATGTCCAGAAGCTTGACTTAAATAGGCCCTTCTTCCTAATGTTATGGCTGACGCCATAGATCGGCCCACACAGTCGGCGATGCCCAGGCCCATTTGCAGCGACTGTCTGCTCACCTCTTTCACATCCTCCACTAGCTGTAGGAAGCCCTTGTGCATTTCTCCTTCTGGGACACACCGTGCAGCATTTTCAAATGCTCTCCATTGACCAAAGTACTTGGCAAAACTGCTTGCCACATTTGTAGCTTTTAGGGCCATACTGCCTGAAGTAAATGCTTTCTTTGCTAAGGCATCAACTTTATTTTGCTTCTTTGTCGGGAGGCAGAGTGGACATAGAAGATGCAGGTCTAGAAGAGACAGTAGCAGCCTGCATAGACCCTCCGGGGAAGAGTGAGAGGTATAATTGTCTCCTCTAGCTGGCCTGTATTTCCCGGAAATGGTAGAATTGACGGGAAGAATGGAACAAGGGTTTTGTCAACTAATTGTTAAAGGATCGGCAAGGGTTTAAAGGCATATTACGTTCTGTGGTCAGGCCTTCATCTAAACTGTCAGTAAGGTCATAACCTTGTATGGGCGCTACTGATGAATGCAATTCGAGGGCGTCAATAACCCTTTCTGCTAAAACCCTGAATTTAGAAGTATCATGAACATAAGGCTGGGATCGCTGAAATTCGCGGTCTGGAGAAGTATCCAGACCGCTGGCATCATGGAGGCCTTGAGCCAGCTGAAAAAGCCGATTTTGGTCGCCAAAATAATCGACCCCTCCTGAACCCAAGTAAATGGGGTCGACATCCCCCTGATCATCGGCGTCCTTACCGCTGAAGATACGGGCCATAATATCGAAAAATTCGGACCAGGGTTGTGGGGGATGAATGTTTTCTCGAGAACCGGCATCGAGGGCGTGTCTCTCGGCGCCGATATGGTGGATGTCGGTGTCGATCGAGACGCCGTAGCGTGGACACCCTTGGATGCACGGGGCTAATCCGGCTTTCACTGAACCTCTTTCAGTGTTGAAAAAAACATTGTCGGTACCGGGACACTAGAGGGGTCGGATATGCAGAGCGCCGATCTTGCCTCCGAAGCCTGCCGCATGGGGGGCAGGGGTGAGCTGTGCTGACTGCAGCATGCTTTTTGTACATGTCAAACATGGAGGACGAAATCCTCCCACTCTTGGCGGGTGGTAGGCCCAGCTGACTGCTTACCTTTATCCGCTGACAAGTCGGAGTCCCCACTGTGGCGTGGACGCCTTTTCTTCTTTCGGGACGATTGGCTCCTCAAGTGGGACCGTTTCTTCTTCTGCCCTAGTTCTTTTTTGGGTGTGTGCGCCCCTCAGTTTAGGCCCCCGAAGACCGAACCGTCGACTGCGCCAGTGATGTAGAGGGCTGTCGACCCAGAGCGAGTTTAGCAGCCCAATCGCATAGGGATTTGGGTTGCATTTTGGCACATGACAGAAACCAGTCTGTCCCGTGACCCATGCTGAGGCAACAGAGACACAACTCATGTGGGTCAGTGATAGACATCCTTGTGCCACAATCGGAACACCGCTTGAAACCAGATACCCGAGCGACCGACATCTCGCTTCTATGAATAGGGGGGAAAAAAAAGGGGTTTCTGACAAAAACCTTGAGTGAGTCGTAGACTCGCCTATGTTACCAAGCAGCATGTTCCCGCATGGAAAAAAGGAACTGAGGTTGGGGTGTAGTGACGTGGTATTTATAGGATGCCGGACATCACGTCTGGAGCCGACGACCAGACGCTGAGCAAGACGGATCGACGGTCGAGGTCCACTACACGTAACCTGCTGAACATTACGTTAGCGAGATCGGACGAGACAATCGTACAGGTAAGGGTAGATTTGGATGCCGTTGAGATGAAGATGCGCCACCACCAGAGCCAAGCACTTTGTAAACACCCTTGGGGATGATAGTGTCATGCCTGGACCACAAACTGTAGTAACTTCTGGTGCTTCTGGAGAATAGGGACATGAAAGTAGGCGTCTTCCAGATTTAGCGACGCCAGGAATTCAGCTTCCTCCTTGGCCGAGCATGTGCTGCAACGTGACCATCCTGAACTTATGGGACTTAAAGTACTTGTTGAGACGCCTTAAGTCCAGGATCGGCCTCCAACACCCCCTCCCCCTGACTTTTTCCGGTACAGAAAGTATCTGGAGTACACTCCGGAGCCCTGGGTGCACTGGGGACGGGCTCTATTGCCTCCTTCTTTAACATGGCATGGACCTCCTGTAGCAGCTGTGTCATGTGCTGTTCTTGCCGAACCATGGGAGGAATACGAGGACACTTGCGTTTTAACTCCAGGTTGTGCCCCTGCTTGAGCACATTCAGCACCCATCTGTCCGTGGTGATGGTCTTCCACATGCTGACAAACCTCGGCAACCAGCCTCCCACTGGGGTGCACAAGTGAGTGCCCAAGTCCACGGCCGGTTCAGGCGTGTTTTTGGTGCCTGCGGGCAGCAACAACAATGTCCTCCGCTGCCGTATGCCTGTTAGCGCCCTCTGTACGCCTCAAGTCGGGGCGCAGGAAAGTTGTCAAAAAGGGGTGGTATACCAAGGACCTGCTAGACTTCTCTCTCGAGGAATGAAAGGACAACCAATGCTGCTGTAGGGTCCCCAGCGAATGTGCTGTCTCTGTGTCCGTCTTGATTGTTTGTAGAGACTAATCAACGGCCATGTAAAAAAGGTTTTCTCCATCAAACGGCATGTCTACCACTTTGGATTGGACGTCCGATCGTAAGTTGGCGGCCCTAAGCCATCCCTGCCAACCCAAGAGACACTCAGTTGTCCATCTGGCCGAACCATGTGTCCGCGATGTCCAAAGCCACTGTAATGGCGTGGTCCGAGGCCACCACCCCCTTATTAGAACAGGGCTAGGGTCTCAACTTTTTTGTCCTCAGACAGGAAGTCTGAATAGGGCCCATTTTATATCACAGTTCCCAGTCATAGCGGGGCAGACTGGCCAGAGCATTAGCAGCCTTAATGGCAGCGGCTGCGGAATAAATGATCCTCTTGTCTATCGCATCCAGCTTCTTCCCCTCCTGGTTAGGGGGCACCATGGATGAAGACGATGGTTTCACCAAACGCTTCCTGGCGGCGGTAGAGACCACAGAGTCAGGAGAAGGCTAGGCCTCAAGCACTTGAGGGCCGAGTCCGGGACCGTGTACTACTTCTCTAGCCCATCCTGCTTGGGAGGTATGGTGCTCTGAGTCTTCATCAGGGCCAAGCCCTCCTCCAAGACAGCATCAAGCAAGGGAACGGAAATAATGGTCTTCCGTCTTGACTCACGGCGCTGGAAGCGGAATCCCTCCTTCTTAATCTCTTCAGGCCCCAGATTAAAGAGGTCCGAGGCCCTGGACATGGCGTGAAAGGAACCAACCTTATCAGGCCCTTTGAGGGTTTATCTGTGACCAACGTTTCCCTGTCCGCCGGTATGAAGTCATCGGCCTTGTCAGTGTGTCACCGTTTTAGCCATATCGGTGCCCGTGTGCAGTGCCATCTCCTCAGTTGGAGTCGAACTGCGCTGCAGCGATAGTGGTGTTGGTTAACGCCTTGGGACAGCTGGGTCCTTCGACTTACGTGTGGGCCAGGGCGGGCTCCCGGCTGGAGGCCATGGGGGGTGGGGGGGGTGGGGGGGCTTTGAGATGGGGCAGCCTCTGCTAATCTCCGACACTAATGTGTGTAGCGTCGTCAGTATATCCAATGACATGTACTTTGGTTGAGGAGTGAAAGGAGAGAGACGCGTAGGGGCTGGGCTGATGCGCCTCCTCAGACGTGGGGAAGAACTGTGCTCACCCTGTTGGGATACACGGTCCACAAACTCATTTGTGGTCCGAATAATAGTCCTCGGGCAGATTATCGTTGCCTTTGTCGGAGCTTGTATAGGTCTGCATCAGTTTCTCTGGAGCAGCTAGTGGCCCTGCAACTTTCTTAGGGTCAGTAGAAGGGATTCTACCCTTCTCCTTTTCCAGAGCCGTCTGGAGCAGAGTGGCGAGGGAGTTGTCTCTATCCCTGGGGTGCCAGAGGCTTTAGTCAGCACTGCCGCAGCCACTGTACACCGTGGTGGCAGGGACATTCGTGGATTGGCCGCCACTGTGGCAGTAGACACCTTTGTGGTCAGGCCCCCTTTCAAAGAAGACGTGAAGGTTGTCGACGAGGTGGTTGCAGAAGCCTTCGTGGACGGGGACGTGATCATCAACGATGAAGTGGTTGTTAACGTAGCTGTCCTGGGAGGGTGCGCAGCCGATGGAGTCCCAGACTTGGACGATGACGTCGCCGATGGGGCCAGAAAAGGGCCACCCGAAGATCTTGGTTTGTCCGTGGATGGTAAGCAAAGTTTCGAAGGAGTCAACGACTTTCTCTTAGAGGGGGCACCCCTCACAGAAAGCCTCGCCGTGAAAGTAGTCGGTAAGGGTGACCGTGTCCTCCCCGAGCTGGGACCCACAGCCGCAGCGAACCCAGGGGGATTAGTGGGGCGGAGCATGGCCTTCTTTTGGACTCCCGAGGGAGGGGCATCCTCAAAGGACCACAATCTCTTTTCTGAGGGAGTTTGCTCGTGGTACCGGCCGGTCCTGTGTGAAGCATAACCGTGCCTGGAAGCAGTGTCAGAGGCCTTCCCCGACTTGAGCCACGCTGCCAGCTTGCTGAAGCGATCAGTCTTCATTATTTTTGAAAACCCATGGCAGACCTCGCATCCCTCCTCATCATGGTGCGGGCGCAGGCAATATAAACATTTATGGTGTCAATCCGCAACATACACATTTCTCAATTCACATTTTGTGCAGAGTTTGAAGAGGCACCTCTTCTAAATGGTAGAAGGCACAAAGTAGGCCCAAGCCCTTCTTGAAACTTCGATGGAAGATCCATGGTTTAGGATGATCTTTGCCGACAGTGGGTCCCCGCTGCCGGTAATCGACCTTCCGTCGAACGATGAACCAACAGTCAAAAAGTTGTTTAAAGTTATCGAAAAAACTCAAAAGAGAAAACATTGCTCAGAGCAGGAAGAGGACTCCCAACACAGAAGCGTGCAGTTCTGAAGATGCCCACCAGGGGTGGAGGTTAGGGAGAAGACTGTCTTTGGATGGGGGCAGTATGACCCACAGTACAGTGATTGGCTTAGAGGAGAAATGCAGTTTTCAAGCTAAAGCGAAACGGTTTTCTTTTTATCGAGGATTCCCAGCCCGACGACTGGTAATATTCGTGAGCATGTGAATCCATGCCAGACCCCCATGCTGGAGAATAAAAAGTTACCAAATGTTATAACAAGCTACCAAAAGTGGCAACAAAGTAACAAGACTGAGGGGAACAATGTTTCCCAGTACTGACAGCCTGAAGGACATGTCCGTTTCCTCAGGACAAATGAGCAAAAGCAGGTGTAGACACACTGAAGGCTTCACTGCACTGTAAAAAGTTCAGGTCAGATTCAAAAATGAAAATCTAAAAGTTTGGGGTCCATTAAAATGGAGGGAAAGGTGCTGTAAAGAGAAATCTTTCCTAAAAGTAACACAGAACTAGAGCATCATCACCTCTCTGCTCGGAGGGAATGACCCTACACCAACTTTCATGTTGATTTAGTGCATGGCCACTGTGTTGTCAGTCATGATTAGGACAGTTACCCTGTATGGAGGGCAAAAAAACTATCAGAGCCAGTCTGATCGCCCTCATCGCCAACATGTTTATGTGAAGTTTTGTCTCAGCCAGGGACAACAACCCGCTCACTGTCAACTCGTTCAGGTGAGCGTCCCAGCCTCCATCACTACGAGATCACAATCTCTTTGCAAGTCCACCACAGGAGATTCTGAGTAACAATGTTCGGGACTTGAATCAAGTCCTTCATACTGCCAGAGAACTGCAACCACCGAGATCTGAGGGCCCATTGGAGCTGGGGTTCTGGAATTTAGTGACCATCTGCAGGATGTGTAAAGCCCTTCTCCTCGGGTGGGAAAACCTTGCCAGAGTTAGAATGCAGAACCACTTGAATGAATCCGCACAACCCATTATGCTTTGCGCAACATACTGTTTAGCATTTCCTCTCTTAACCTAAATAATGATAAAAAACCAGTGAATATGTTGCATCAATAGAGTACTCCAGCCTAGAGCAGGGTTTGAAATAAGGGTTTGTTGAGCATAAGCTATAAGCAGCTTCTGGGTATCAAAGGTATCCAGTACACAGGAGCTGGTACAAAGCAAGTTGCAAATTTTACTTTCACACGAGAGGAAAATAATAAACTATTGTCCTTTGTATATGACCCATTTTGGTTTACATTTCTTCTAGATGTGACCTAATGCCCCTTTGACGCATATCCAAACATTCAGAGTTAATGTCCCATACGTATGTTTCTATGGCACAATTTGGCACAGGGAATCAAAAATAGCTCATGATGGCTGTTGGCACCTAGCTAACCAGGCTAATTTAGGCTACAAACAGGAGCTAAAATATTTTCCACCACCCGTCAATTTAGAACCATGACAATGTTACCCAAAGAAGAAGCACCATCTCCGTCATCACGCCTCCAAGGGCTCCTATGGCTTATTTTGCTCTAAGAGTTAGTCTATCTGTGCTCCAGTAGCCTGTAAACCACAATAGACTAGCAAGGAGAAGCAGCTGATCAACAGGAAATTAAAACCTACTTTTCTCAAGCAGACACCAGCTTTCTCATCTACTACTTAATGACCACTGAACTATAAGACTGTGCCATTACCTGGTGAGTGCCCAGTGGCACAACTGCTAACAGAAATCAGTTTACCCTTTCCAGAGACTATTATGATACTTACAGAGCTCTGAAGAAGCCCCACAGGGAAACTAAGCAACACTGCAAAGGGCAGCTATTAGGATCAGCTCTTTGGTTGAAGCAGTATGCACATGTTTCAATACAGTGGACTTCCTGCTTTGCCAGCTCGCCAGTCAAATTTGCAGATCAGCCTGATTTCGTCAAAAGAGTAGACCTTGTGATGTTATAGGACAGACGTAGAGGGGTTGAATGAATTGCAAGACACCAATTTATTGCAGTCCAGAGCACTGTTTCAAACCGACAGCAGAGCAACTAGCCAGCTACCGTTATTTCAGTTAATTATGCATAAGAATTATTTAAGAGAAGCATCTCTAAAAAACAGCCAAGTTAGGCACTGCACCTATGGAAGGTGTAAATGGGCATACAAAAAATACCAAACTCACTAGATCTTGAAGACAAATTTGTTTAATAAAATTAGCTAAAATAAATAAGTTACTCACTGTAGTGACTAACATACTCCTTTCCTCCATACTGTATGGGCATCCTTTGCTAAGGACGGGAAACAAAACCTTTTTCACCAGAAAATAAATTGTCTTCCCCTTTAAATTTAGATGCGCGTGGCCCTGGGAGCATGCACTCCCCTGTCTCCGCCCACAGGCGCCACACCTCAGTCCCATTTGATGCGTCAACAATATTAAGATTGCCTAATGAGACCGGTTTTATTACAGGCGAGGATGGTGTGACGTATGGAGGAAAGAGAACTATGGACTAGGAGTATGTTAGCCACTACATTGAGTAATCTTTAATTACTCCTACGTCCCGTCCCCTTTCCTCCATACTGTATAGTCAATTACAAGTGATGGCAGTACCAGGGAGAAGAGTTGCCCTTCTTAAGTAATCAAGTTCTTCAAAACTGCCTGACCAAATGCTGCGTCCGACTTGCCGCTGGCATCCAAGCAGTAGTGTTCGCAAAAGGCAGAGGGTGTAGCCCACATAGCCGCCTTACTGATAGTCTGCCATGGGACGTGTCTTTGGAAAGCTACCGCCGTGGCCTTGGCTCTGATGGCGTGGGCGTGCATGCCTGCTGGCAAAAGCTTGTGCTGCCCTTCCTAAGCCTCTTTGATCGCCAGGAACATCCACCTTGCAATGGAACCCTTGGATACTTGACAACCTGGTTTTGATCTTCCAAACGTGATTAATAAGGCGTCTGATTTACAGACCTCTTACTACTGTCCAGATAAAATCTTAGAGCACGCCCGACATCCAGACAGTGCCATACATTCTGAGCCTCATCCTTTAGGTCTGCAAAGAACGTTGGGAGCACTATCTCCTCGTTTAGATGAAAGGAGGAAACAAACTTAGGAAGAAAGGCAGGGTGCGTTCTAAGCACCACCATGTCACAGTGAAATGTTGGGTAGGGCTCTGAAACCACCGGGGGGGGGCTGAATTTTGCTGATACGGCGTGCTGATGTAAGGCCCACCAGCAGTGCCATCTTAATGGTAACCAGCCTAATGTCTGCAGATGCCATGGGCTCAAATGGTTTGTGCGCCAGGGCGCTGAGCATCACATAAAGGTCCCATACTGGATGGGGATGTTTGACAGGCGGATATAACCGGGTTAGACCCACCAGGTGTCTCTTAACCACTTGTTTGGAGGATGAAACAATATCGTCATCAGAGTTCTAGTAGGCCCCTATGGCCGCCAGATACATGCGGCATGTGTCTACCTGCACCCCTGAATGAGCTGGATGCGCTGAAAAAGATAGATCATTATACAGAGAACATATTAGTGGATCAATCTCCATTGTTTCTGCCCAGTGACAAAACCTGATCCACTTGCTCCTGTATTGACTTCTGGCCTCTTGTATGATGGCCAGGTAATCTCGCGACAGGTGCAGATGCTTCAGGGCAACCTGTTCAGGAACCAAGCTGCAAGGGCCAACTTCTGCAGAGCAGGGTGAACCACTGTGCCCCCCTGCTGGGAGTGTAAGTGGACTAGGCCCTCTGGGAGGTGCACCGGGGTCCGATCCTTCAGCCGGAGGTGTTCTGAGAACCAAGGTCTTGCAGGCCACCAAAGCGCTATCAGAATGAGACGAAGGTGGATTCCGGAATGCAGGCATCATCCTGCAGCTCCTGGCCCTCTCCTTTATGTTGATATCATTGTGATTATGAACTCCAAGAAAAAGATTGATACTGCTGAAAACCAGATTCCTAAGAAACCCAAGCAAGCTTCAGAGATGGGCGAGACTCCGAGCCCAAGGGATATTTACTCATTGCTACTAAAAGTGGCTCAAGACATGGGGAGGTTAAATCCTCTATGGCTGATCTTTCCCTGAAGGTCTCTCAGCTGGATAGCCATGTATCTTTTTTAGAGAATGGCTCTATATCAATGTCTACAGAGATCACTGTCAGTTTTAGAGCATACAGCAATCTGAAAGAAGAATTACAGAAGGGGAAAGAGAAAAGCTTGGACATGGTCCTTAAAATCAGAAGTAAGAACCTGAGATTGGTGGGATAGAAGAGAAAGCCAGTGAGGACTTGATACATGTGGTGATTGAAATACTGAAGGTCTGCTACAACTGTGAGCATATTTCCCTAGTGGATATAGATAATGTCTACATAGTGGGCAGGAAGGATGGTCCGAAGGCTAGACAGATCTTGATCTCACTCATGAACACCAGAACAAAGGAGGATATTCTAAGGGCTGCAAGGAATAAAGGAAGTGCCTGCTTCAGAGGTAATCACATTTCATATACACTGACTATCCCAAAGAAACTCTGCAAATCAGGAAGTCTTTTAAAGAGGCTTAAGATCTGGCTAGATCATTGGGTGTAAAGGCCTTTCTGAACAGAGTCAATTTGCTGACATTGGCATTTCCAGATGGTGAAAAGAGTACATCCGACCCTAAAAAGGCCTTGGGATGGCTGGATGCATTTAAAAACATTTGAAGGCTTGACTGTGTTTTTTCTACTGCCTCTCCAATTGGGTATGATTTTATGAAGAATGTATTATTTATATATAATTGAAAGTATTTCTTATTAACAAATTGACCGGAAAATGGCGCTGCATCGAGTTTTCAGTTAAACGTTTGAATTATTCAAATTATGCTCACCATCCTTTCCCTGTCCGGCCGTGACAAGAAGAGGCTGGAGAAAAGGACCTTAGATCGCTGGGATTACGTGCATCAACCTGCAGGATCTCGTGAAACTGCACCCGTACTCAGAGCGCAGATCGGAAACAACACAGATACGAGTGGATGACACAATCAGCTGAAAACATCATATCCGGAGTCCCGGAGTCTCATTGGGCGGACTGCTGTGACACAATTTATGCTCAAAAGTCGATTGTATTTACAACGTTACATATTGAGTGTAAGGTCAAAAGGTATGTTACGGGTTTGGGTGGCCCTTGTTAATCTGCCATGGTGCCTTTATGGCAGTGGATGTTGGCGTTTCGTACGACCTTGTGCCTAGTTGTCGGCATCCTTTGTTGTGCCGGGGTGTTCATTGGCAATACAGCCGGTGCATCCAAGCGAGTATTGAGCCCGGTCACAGCCGGTTGGGTGAGAGAAGTGAGCACAATGAATTAATGCCATTAACATTGAAATAACCTTCTGTGTGTTAAAGAAATTAACTCCAGATAGCCCCCCTTAGTCGTCTTGTGCTGATTCATTGGGCACACCCAGCCCTGAATCCCGACTATAGTCACGACGAGAGATTCACCAGTCCAGTTCACCGGGAAGTTCCATGGGCCATGTTGCTTTTCAATGCCCGACCTCCAAGGAGTGTTACTTATATCTGAAATATGCTAAATTGTAGTATGATTTATCATTCATTACAAGCCTGGATTCAAATGATGGTTGGTTTTCATGTTTCAGAGATGTTATGACGGACTGTTCCGCTGGTTTCTAACATGATAGAAACAATAACTAACCAATATTGGATTGCATTCAGAAAATGACACGATGGTTCCAAACATGTTACATCACTCTTATGCTGTCTGGCCCACCCTGAAATGTAATACTGTTGGAGGATATGTGTGTATTAACACTCTGGATGTTGGTTGTGATAATCAGGGTGATTTCATTTATTTGTTTAGGCTTGGTGTGGGGTCGGACTGGCTTCCACCGTTTTGGCAAGTGGAAATTTCTTATCCAACATTGTATTAAAGCAGAAGGGAGAAACTATATGCAGCATTAATTGACATGCCGATCGACTAAGATTTGGTTATTAACTTGGGAGTTGGGGAAAAACGGTATTGTCGGGTTTGGGAGGTGATGCATAGAATTAGGATGAGAATGGCTATGCATTTGATGGTAACGGTTAAAGCTTGGATTGATGAAATCGGCTCATTTGTGGGAGGCTTGGGAGGTGAATACAGGGGGGATTTAGCACCTCAGTGGTGAAGGCTAATTTTCAAAGCTTTTGAAGAATGAGAGCTGAGAATTTAAAACTCTAGTGTCCCCGATCTGGAGGAATAATTTAAAGGCAAAATGATGGAGATTTGTATCTGTTGGCTTTTAATTCTTATAGATTCTAAAATGTCACTTCATTACATACATCTGACAATTTCACTGACGTGTTGGTTTGTCAGGGGATAGTGGGACTTTATTCATTGTCTCTCGTATTGGGCTAGGTACGGATGAAATTAAATGATTTCCAGCATTGGGTATCAGCAAATTAAGCAATTTATATGTATGGGGGATGTTGGGTATGCATGGTCCGGTCATGGGGTGATGGGGATGGCTATAGATCTAGGGACGTTTTTGAAGTATTTTGGTTTATCAATACCGCTTTTCTATATTAGGTTGGAGTTCTTACATTTTAGGAGATGTGTCCAGGGCGCTGGACTGTTTGGAATGTATTGTACAACTTTAACTGTTACGTTGTTCTTAGTGTCTTGCTTCTGTTTCAGAGGGGGTGGGTCTGGGTTCACATTTGTAAATTTTCAGTGCGGTTTGATACCAGTGAGCGAGTGGGGTTTGAAAGAAGAGGTGAAGATGAGTGATGAATTGCGTGTGGTCACATGAAATGTGAATGTTTTGAATCACATACATAAAAGCAAGAGTTATGACATATTTGAATGATGAGAAAAGTGGCGTATGCTTCATTCAAGAGACATTTCATTAAGGGGGATTTTGATAGTCTAAAGAAGAGTTGGATTGGGACAGTATATGGTTCTACGTATAATTCTAGATCAAGAGGTGTAGCAATTTCAATCATGAAAAATGCTCCAATCAAAGTTTTGAGAGATGTCTCGGATCGAGAGGGAAGGATTATTGCCTTGTTAGTCAACATTCAAGGTTCAGATGTAAGTTTATGCAATATTTATGCCCCATCTGTGGATGATGGAAGCTTTTTTAGGAAAGTTGCACAAACTATTCAAGATATGGGATCCTGAAACATTATACTAGGAGGGGACTTTAATGCAGAGTTCGATCAAGGATTGGATAAGAGTACTTCAAGGTCACGCAGACAGAAGAACAAGTTACTTCTTACCTTGTAACGTTCTTTCGACGGGATGTTCCTCCGACGTATTCCTCATCTTAGATATATATCCTTCCAGCTCTGCTGGCCTCGGAAAATTTTTTCTCCAGAGGGCGCTGCGCGTCGACGTCCCTCGAGTCGATGACCCTCGACAGCCGCCGTATCGACGCTCGACGTCATCCTGCCTATAAAGGCCGCGCGCAGCGTCCGTTGCTCAGTTCCGTTTTGTAGCCCACAGTATTACTGTTTGGACTAGACTAATCACCCTGAAGGAGCGTAAGCTGCAACAACAAGGGAAGTAAAACTGCGGGGATGGATGGGAGGGTCGATGAGGAATACGTCGGAGGAACATCCCGTCGAAAGAACGTTACAAGGTAAGAAGTAACTTGTTCTTCGAAGGGATTGTGTCCTCCGACGTATTCCTCATCTTAGATAGGCTCCCATAGCAGTATTCTATATTCGGAGGAGGGAGTACTGACTTCACGCTGTCTTCTATTGGTGAATAGAATGCAGTACAGCCCTTCCAAACCTAGTCTCTTGACTAGAGGAGGAATCCAGATTGTAAAAACGTGTAAAGGTATGGACAGACGACCATGTAGCGGCCGCACATATGTCTTTAATCGGCACGCCTCTTTTGAGGGCCGATGAAGCTGCAATACCTCTGGTCGAATGAGCCCTAAGGTTTTGAGGGGGCTCTTTCCCTGCCAGTTTATAACATTCCAGAATGGCTAGAATGATCCATCTGGAAATGGTCTGCTTAGTTATTGGTAACCCCAGCTTGTGACCTGCGTAGCCTACAAACAGCTGGTCTGCCTGTCTTATCCTGGCTAGTCTACTAATGTAAAAACTTAAAACCCTCCTAGGGTCTAGTCTGTGTAACCTCTCTTCCTCTTTCCCCGGGTGAGGAGGAGGATAGAAAGATGGTAGGATAATCTTCTGAGAGATATGGAATTCAGAGACTACTTTTGGGAGGAAATTAGGCTTCACTTGCAGGACAACTTTGTCTTTGTGAAAGATTGTATGAGGGGGTTTACAAGAAAGAGCTTGTAATTCGCTCACCCTTCTAGCAGATGTAAGTGCTATTAATAAAACAGTCTTAAGGGTAAGGAATCTTAACGAACAAGAATGGAGAGGTTCGAAAGGTGTCCCCATCAGGAAAGTTAATACTAAGTTTAAATCCCATAGGGGAACTTGGAATGGTCTTGGGGGATAAACATTGGTTAACCCCTTTAGAAACTGTATTACCAAGGGTAATTTGAAATAGGATGGTTCCTCCGCAGTACGCTTAAAGATAGATAGCGCTGCGAGATAGCCCTTAATGGTGCCAACTTGAAGGCCTGAATTTGCCAAATATAGTAGGAAGGACAAAACCATTGGTGTACCACATAAAAATGGGTCGATATTCTGTTCTCTACACCAGCTGCAAAATCTGTTCCAACGGCAGCGGTATAAAGACTTTGTTGCTGGCCTCCTTGCCGAAAGCAACACCTCCATAACATCATCAGGGAGGTCCCAATCCTTGTACCTCAGCCGTTCAGAAGCCAAGCGTGAAGGTTGAGGGTTTTGATGTCTGGATGGAGAACCTGACCTCCCTTCTGTGAGAGTAGGTTCTCTCTGAGAGGAAGTCGAAATGGAGGGCAGATGGACAAGTCTAGAAGGTCCGGGTACCACGTTCTCCTGGCCCAATCCGGGGCAATTAGGATCATGGTTCGCCGGAATCTTCTCAACCTCCTGATCATTTGAGGAATGACAGGGACCGGTGGGAACGCGTACAGAAGTGGAAACTCCCAGTCCACTATGAACGCGTCTCCCAGAGCTCCTCTCGGAGGAAATTCCCTTGAGCAGAACAGGTCGCATTTCCTGTTTAGGCTGGTGGCGAACAGATCTACCTGAGGGGTTCCCCAAAGGGCGAAGATCTCTTGAAGGACTTACTGAGCTAGCTCCCACTCGTGAGAGACTGTGTTCTGCCTGCTCAGAGCGTCCGCTGTCAAGTTCTTCTCTCCGGCTAGGTGAACTGCCGATAGAGAGATTCCTTCTTGGATTGCCCAAAACCAGAGCTGCATCGCCTCTCTGCACAGGGGTAGTGATCCTACGCCTCCTCTTTTGTTGAGGTAATGCATGGCCACCGTGTTGTCCGTCATTATCAGGACGTTCTTCCCTTGTACAACTGGCAGGAAAGCCTTCAACGCAAGTTTGATGGCTATCAGCTCTAACAGGTTGATGTGTAGTCTGGACTCCGATGGAGACCAACGACCGCTGATGGTCAAGTCGTTGGCGTGGGCTCCCCACCCCGTGAGTGAGGCATCCGTGACTACTGTTATCTCCGGCCAGGGTTGCCAAAACTGTTCTCCTTTCAGAATGTTCTCCTGACAGGCCCACCACTGAAGGTCTCGAGCCACCCTGCCGGGAACCTGAAGAAGATCTGTCATTGTCCCTGAGAATTGTGACCACTGAGTCCTCAGTGCCCACTGGAGGGATCTCATTCTCAGGCGAGCCTCTGGCACAAGGAAAATACAGGATGCCATGAGGCCTAGCAACCTCAAAAAGTCGAAAGCTGGGAGACGTTGGGCAAGTTGGAACTTGGTAACCATCTGTAGAATATCTTGAGTCCTCACCTCTGGTGGCGAGGCTTTTCCCAGGGAAGTATCCAGGATTGCTCCTATGAACTGGAGTCTCTGCGATGGTATCATTTGAGACTTCTTTAAATTGAGGGAGAAGCCCAGCTTGTGAAGGGAGTAGCATACGTGATTTAGCTGGATCTGAGCTTGCTCCGGAGAAACAGCCCTGATCAGCCAATCGTCCAGGTAGGGGTAGACGTGAATCCCTTCCCTCCTTAGACTTGCCGCCACTACCGACATTAACTTGGTGAAGACCCTCGGGGCGGAGGTCAGCCCAAAAGGCAGTACTCGAAATTGATAGTGAGAGTTGCCAATTGCGAACCTCAGGTATTTCCTGTGTTTGAGATGGATAGGCACATGGAAATAAGCGTCCTGAAGGTCCAGAGATACCAACCAGTCCTGAAACTGAAGGGCCTGGAGGATCTGAGAAAGAGTGACCATCTTGAATTTGTCTTTCCTGAGGAATTTGTTCAATTCTCGCAAGTCCAAGATGGGTCTCAGTCCTCCGTCTTTCTTTGGAACGAGAAAGTAAGGGGAGTACCAGCCCTTGTTCCTCTCCGCTACAGGTACCGGTTCTATGGCACCTTTCTCTAGCAGGTCTATAATTTCCTGCAAGAGGAGCGGATCTGGAGCTTTCTGAGAGCTGATCCCCGGTGGATGACTCTGAGGTATACGTAGGAAAGGTAGGCAGTAACCTTGGGCAACTGTTTCCAATGCCCAAGCATCTGACGTGATAGCCTGCCATTCCGCCAGATGTTGAGTCAACCTGCCTCCTACAGGTGTCCTGTGAGGGAAGTCCTCAGAGTGGTTTTGGGGCGGCAGATGCCGATGGTAAAGAGGCACCTGCTGTTGCTGCGGCTTTAGAATATCTACCCCGTCCACCTCGGGTAGTTCTTCTTTGACCCCTTTGAGCCGGTCGTCCTCTACCTCTTCCGAATGAGGAGTAGAAGCGAAAGGACTTGCCCCTCGCAGAGGTTCCTGTGGGACGAAAAGGAGTCTGACGGATTGCAGCTCCTAGGGATTTTGCTGCTGCTTTTGAAGTTTGCAGTTTCTCTAAACTGTCATCCGCCTTTTTCCCGAACAAAGAAGAGCCATCAAATGGCATGTTCAAGAGCCTGGCTTGCACATCTGGGGCAAAACCCGACTTTCTCAACCAAGCGAACCGCCTGGTTGATGTACTTGCCGCCATTGCTCTGCTGATACTGTCAGCCGAATCAATGCCCGTCTGGAGGGATTCGCACATAGCGTCTTTACCGTCCTGTATAATATTCAGGAACGCATCCCTTTCTTCTCCCTCCGGGATGCAGTCAGCCGCTGTAGAAGCACACTCCCAAAGTGTATGGCTGAACCTAGCAAGGGTGCAAGTAGCATTAACAGACTTTAACGCCATGCTACATGCTGAAAAGACTTTCTTAAAACAAAGAATAGGCGTCCCCGACCACATGAACCCAGGGGAGAACCAAAATAATATGTAGACTGCCTAGACTGTGCTAATTAGTCGTCGAAACCACCCGTGTATGATACCAGTACAGCCCATGAAATGGTCGGTCGCTGTACGAGGTACTGGTTGTTGACTATCATGGTCAGATTGGAGACAAGTACTGCTTCTGTTCTATTAGGCTACGACGCGACTATACTTGTCTGTTTCCCATAACAATTTATTGGATTGAATAGGGGACAACTTTTTTACCTCGCAGGAGATACTGAATGTTCAGTCTTGCCTGGATGAGTGCCCTTGTTTTTCTGTTTTTTCTTTTTGGTTTTTTCTTTTTGAATAATATTTTTTCCTTTTTGTTTTTTCTAGTTAATTCAAACTACCATTATAATTTTCCCAGTGTATTTATTCCAATATGTTAGGAATACTATCAAGCTAATATGCACTTTAATAGGAAATGTGGAGTATTGATGGTATGTTTTTATGCTGCTTTTATTGTAATTTCAGCACTATGTATGATATAATTGAATATGTGTCTATTAAAGATTGATGAAATTCTACTTTCCTTGACCTGATCTATCCCCCGACTTGACTCCTGTGCTTGTTGCAGTTTATCCCGGCGATTTGTTCTCCGGTTGCATACATGTGAACCCCTCTTCCCTCTTGGTACATATTATGAAAAGACTTTCTTAGCCATAGCATCATATTTTTTATCGTCCCTGTCCTGTGGGACAGTAGGATAAGCCGTCTTGACGTCGGTAGAGGATGCTGCTTGTACCACCAGACTTTCTGGGGATGGATGTTTAGACAAGAACTCTGGGTCTGTGGAAGATACCGTGTACTTTGCAGACAGTTTTTTATTTACTGCTGGTATTACATCTGGGGTTTCCCAGTTTGTCATGATCTTTCTCTGAAGAGCTTTATGAAAGGGCACCACTGGATCCTCTTGTGGGCCTTTGTCAAGAATATCCGTGAGGTCATCTTGCTGGAAAGATTGTGAAGGTGTAGACCACCCCATGAACTCTGTAATTCTGGCCATTAAGGCTCTGTAGGGGGTTTCAGCATGCTCCCCCGGGTCTGGTTTAGCAAAATCCACCTCAGGGGAAGTGTCTAAACCACTTGCCTCATGTAAAGAATCATGAAGATCCTTTAATATGCGCTCTTCAGAGGAAAATTCCTAACTGGGGTTACAGGTCCCTGTAACTCATCTTGTTCTGACAAATCACCCTCTTCTAAAATTGAGGATATAGTTCTCAATTGTTCTGAATTAATAAAGGGAGTAAATCCCATTTCCAAGGCAGAGGGTGCTGAACTTGTCATTATTGGCCTCGAAAACGTCGATGTCGTCGACGTCTTCGAGCGTGGCGTCGAAAACAGAGGTGGAGGCCTCGAGGACCTCGACAGAATTGGAATTTTACTCGACAATATCGACGCCATCGACGTCGAGGGCCTGGGAATCGTCACTGGATGTGTGGTCATCGTGACTTTTCTCGGCGTCGACGCCGGTGTCGAGGCCGGCGTCGAGTCGACAGACCTGTGTGTCGAAGGTTCCTTCGACAACGGCGTCGAAGACCTCGACGTCGACGGCGTCGACGGAACCTTCGAGGAAGGTTTGGAGGTCATAGTCCTACTCGAGGGTTCGAGACGCGCTCGAGAGGTTTCTTTCGCCGGGTACTGCGACTCGCGGCGTTTTTGACCTTTGGGTCTTTCGACCATAGCATCGCTCTCGGCAGTCTTCGAGGGGGTCGAGGCCGCTTTCTCGAAGACGCTCATCATGTTTTTTCTGAATTCCTCCCATTCAGCCCGGGAACTAAGTTTCGTGGGGCAAGGGTTTCTTTTTGGCGAAACAGAGGAAGAGGAAGACGGAGAAGGGGATCTTCGACGTTTCCTCTTCGAGTGTTTCGATCTCGAGGAGTGATGAGACCCACTCCGAGATCTGGAGCGTGAATGGTGACGAGGAGACAAATGTCTCGACTTCGTCGAAGAAGAAGAAGCTTTAAAAGTCTTACCTTTCTCCAGCTTCCCCCTACGCTCCTTCAGGGCCTTAGCTGTCATGGACATACAGTCCTCGCACTCCGAACAATGGTGTTCGGCTCCCAAGCACCACAGACAATTTCTGTGAGGATCGGTCAACGACATCTTTTTCCCACAATCTCGACATTTTTTGAAGCCGGATCGAGGGGTTGTCGGTTCCGACGAGGAAGCCATCGAGTACGATTCGAATAACTTGAAGTAAATATTACTAAGAACTGAGCAACGGTATTCCGAGGCACCGAGTAGCGCGGAAAAACGGAACTGAGCAACGGACGCTGCGCGCGGCCTTTATAGGCAGGATGACGTCGAGCGTCGATACGGCGGCTGTCGAGGGTCATCGACTCGAGGGACGTCGACGCGCAGCGCCCTCTGGAGAAAAAATTTTCCGAGACCAGCAGAGCTGGAAGGATATATATCTAAGATGAGGAATACGTCGGAGGACACAATCCATTCGAATGACAATCATTATTTAGCATTGATAACCTTCTCGCTGAACATAATTTGAAGGATAGCTGGAGGCTGGAACATCCCTTGGCTGGGGAATATCGTTTTTTTCTCTGGGGCACATGCAGTGTATGACAGGCTAGATATGTTGCCGACGGCAGGGAAGATAATGGAAAATTACAGGACAAGCAAAATTGGAAACATCCTGTTGACAGGTCATGCACATGAAATTAGATTTTGCCATGAACAAACCAGTATACTTAAAGGATGAATAACGTGATGCTATACAATGTGGAGATGGTTGACTAACTGCGAATATTGAGTTCTTCGTAGAGGAGAACTTTACTGGGAAAATTAGGCCATAAATAGTGTGGGCGGCTTTCAAATGCACTATGAGGGGTATTCACAAGTGGACAGAAGAAACAATTCGAGAGGAGACATTCAGAACTAGAGTCAGGCATAAAAGACATATCTAGGAGACTTATGGCTGATCCTACGTGTACTGATTTGGTTCCAGAACTTTTGAAATTGAAGAAGGAATTTAAGACGCTAATCACGGATCGGGTGGAGAGGACATTCTTTTACCAGAAATGTACATATTTTGAAAAGGGAGAGAAGTGCTATCGCCGGTTGGCATGTAGATTAAGGATAAGAGAGTCAGAACATACAATTAGTTCAATTCAAGGCCAGGACGGACGGATTACTTTCCATCCGAAGGAAATTAATGAGGTTTTTCTGTCATTTTACACAGAGTTGTACAAAAATGATTCGCACATCATGGTTGCAGGCGAAAGATTCTTTGAGGGGCTGAAGATTCCAAAGATCTCAGAAGATACTTCACACATCCTAGAGGAAGATATAACGCTGGAAGAAATTAAGAGAACAATCAGTAGGTTGAATGGCGGGAAGTCACCGGGCCATGGATGGCTTACAGGTGGAGTTTTATAGATTACTGCCCAATTCTGCACTAACTCTATTGAAGGACATATTTATAACATCGATGACTAATGGCTCATTGCCGACAACTACGTGGCAATTTCTATCTTTCTGAAGAAAGGGAAGGATGAAACCCTCCCATCGAGCTATAGACCAATTAGTTTAATTAATACTGACAACAAGATACTGTCTAAACTATTGGCCTTAAGGTTAGAGAATCTTCTTCCAAAATTGATTCACAAAGATCAATCGGGTTTCGTGAAAGGAAGGAGGACTTCGAGCAACATTCGGAAGTTGTTACACACAATATCAATGGCAGCTTACTCCCAAGAGGACACAGCGGCCCTATCCCTCGATGCCTAAAAGGCTTTTGACCGGGTAAATTGGGAATTTCTTTTTACGTTCCTTGAGAAAAAGGGATATAGTGTAAACTTTATGTCTTGGATTAAGCTGCTCTATTCCAGACCAACGGCTGACGTCAATACCAATGGCTTCATATTTTGAGTTGGAACGAGGTATGAGACAAGGGTGTCCTCTGTCCCCTCTATTGTTTGTTATTGGGATTGAACCTCTGGCCATAGCACTTAGGATGGAATCTGGTTTGCTTGGTTGGGGGCTACAACAAAAATTATGGCTGTATGCCGATGATTTGCTCTTGGTTCTCAGGAATCTAAAACAGTCTCTGCCAATACTTATGGACATCTTGCAGGGATGTCATTTCACCAAAATGCCAGGGGTAGTGGAAGTGACATCACACGACCCTTGACCCCCCCCCTTGACCCCCCCTAATGACATCACAGGAAGTGATGTCATTTGACAACTCCCCAAAGTGAATTTGTGGGAAGCGATAGAACACGACCTTTCACCCGTTGGCAAAACAGGAAGTGGCATCACATAGCATTGTACACTAAAAAAATATGATTAGGATATCACTATACTGTGATGTACATTTCATACAAGAATGGATCGCCATATGTACCGTTAAGATCAGTGTGTATAGGCCCATATTACCAAATTACTGTGAATGCAAGCAGACATCCATGACCAAATGATAATGATGTGATATTATATAGCACTTCCGCCTAAGCGCTTTATATAGAAAAAATACACACCCAATCTGTGTTGGTACTCATTTATCAACCTCAGAAGGATGAAAGGCTGAGTTGAGGCGTTTAAGAACAGACTAAATCAGTGACTTAACCCCTGAAGTGTGCCTGAAATAAACCTTTCATGAGTTTAGCAATTATTGTGTAGAATTCCAGAAAGACATATTGGTATTCCTATTCTTTCTTATTTAGGGTCAGTGCTGAAAGTGTTAGACTTGTGACACTCCTGTTCTTGTTTTTCTTCTATTTTTTAAGGGGCCTGAACAAGAAAGCCAGCCACTTCAGAAGTAAAGAGCCACATGGTGAGATTTTTTCTTTTTTTTCCCCCAAGGGCGTAAGAGAGACCACAGAGGTCGCAAGGGAGATCTCTGGCAACCCCTAAATGACGTCCCTGACATCTTGTCGATTTTCAATCAGTGTTCAGGTTACAAAATAAACTGGGCTAAGTCAGAAGTGCTGCCTCTCGTGCCATACTGTGATAAGCAGTTTGTCTCGCAGGTGGGATTTAAGTGGTGTGCCGAAAAGCTATTGTATTTGGGAGTGTGGACTACACCCAGAATTGCTGACTTTGTGAAGGAAAATCTGAACACGGTTTGTACTGCTTTCAGACAGGATTTGGAGTGATGGAGTTTATTACATCTCTCACTTTGGGCGAAGGTCAATGCTCTCAAGATGGCCTCAGCACCTAGGATACACTATGTCCTGAGCATGATTCGGTTGGAAATTGATATGAAATATTGGAAAGAACTTGATAGACTTCTTCAAAATTTCCTCTGGGACCAAAAACCGCCAAAAGTAAAACTATGTAAATTACAACTACCCTTGGTAAAACTTTCCTAGAACCTGAACCGGATGAGTGGGTGATGGCCGAAACCAGCTAGAAAGGTCCACTCTTGCCTAGGGTGATTTTAAACACTGTTTCTAGGACAGGTTGTGTGAAAGATCCCTTAACTGTGAGCTTGCGGAGTTCCAGGAAGAAATTAAATGAATTTCTAAAAATTAATGCGCTAAAAGATCCAGGGGCATCAGTCTGGATGAATCCGAGCATTAAAATAGAGGGTAAAGTTATATTTTGGCCCGAGTGGTTTCTTGGTGGTGTGAAGTGGATTGCAGATCTTTTCAGAAATGGTAAATGGATGACAGCCAGAGAAATACAAACACACTTTAACATTTAGAATTTTAATATGTCAGACTATCGGAGGCTCAGAGGAGCAATTGGTGAGGTTGATATGGAAGAGAGGCTGAATCTGGAATTGCTCATCAAGAAATCAAAGTTAGGAGAAGTTGGCTTGGCCAGTCGAGTATATGGATTGATTGTGGCAGAGTACAAAGGCAATGACTCATTGAGGACAGAATGGAGTCAGAGGATTGGAAGTGATATTTCAGAGGAACTTTGGTCAAGAAATTATAAGTTACTCACCGCAGTGACTAACATACTCTTAGTCCATAGTCCCCATTCCTCCATACTGTATGGGTGTCCCTTCCAAGGGACGGGAGATGGAACCTTTTTCACCAGAAAAAACCTTATTTCCCTTTAAATTTAGAGGCGCGTGGGAGTGCGGCTTAGGGAGCATGTGCTGCCCTGACTCCG
Organism: Ambystoma mexicanum; assembly: GCF_040938575.1. Classification (NCBI taxonomy): domain Eukaryota; kingdom Metazoa; phylum Chordata; class Amphibia; order Caudata; family Ambystomatidae; genus Ambystoma; species Ambystoma mexicanum. Next base: position 701,693,118 of record NC_090924.1, read on the forward strand.
CCCTCCGGTGCCACACCTCATCCGCATGGACACGTCGACAATAAATTTAACAGTGCCTAATGACACCAGTATTATTAGGGGGGAGGTTGGTGGGACATATGGAGGAAAGGGGACTATGGACTAAAAGTATTTTAGTCACTACGGTGAGTAACTTATAATTACTTTTACGTCCCATCCCCTTTCCTCCATACTGTATGGGCGATTACAACTGATTGTAGCCCCAGGGTGGAGAGGAGACCCTCCTTAAGCAAATAGGTTCCTGAGAACCACCTGGCCGAACGCTGCATCTGATCTAGAGCCGGCATCCAAACAGTAATGCTTGCAGAAAGCTGAGGGAGAAGCCCAAGTGGCCGTCCTGCTGATGACTTGCCAAGGGACATGGCACTAGAAAGTGATGGCTGTTGCTTTGGCCGTGACTGCGTGGGGCGCGAGAGGCTTGTGCTAGCCCTCATATGCTTCTTTGATGCCAGAGACCATCCAGCGGGATATGGAAGCCTTAGAGGCCTGATAAACTGGTCTTGAGCCTCTGAAAGTGAAAAACAGGGCGTCCGATTTGCCGAAGCCCTTGGTCCTGTCCAAGTAGAATTTCAGGGCACACTCAACCTCCAGGCAGTGCAGCACTCTCTGCGCTTCGTCCTTGGGATCGGGAAAAAACGTAGGAACGACTATTTCCTCGTTCAAGTGGAAAACATACGTAACCTTGGGCAGAAATGCCATGGGTGTCTGCAGAACTACTTTGTCCCTGTGAAAGGTAGTATATGGTTCCGAGGTGACCAGTGCCCGAATTTCGCTGACTCTACGAGCCGAGGTGAGGCCGACTACTAAGGTCGTCTTGATGGTGACCAGCCTGATGTCCACGGACACCATTGGCTCGAACTGTTAGTGCACCAGTGCGCCCAAGACTATGTTAAGGTCCCACACCGGGTGCAGTCTCTTGCAGGGCGGGTAGAGCCTTGCGAGTCCCGTCAGATGTTTCTTGATGATAGGCTTGGAGGAGAAGAAAATGCCTTCCTCCGAGTTCCTGTAAGCCCCAATGGCTGCGAGGTATGTGTGGCAGGTGTCCACCTGCACGCCTGAGTGGGCGAGGTGCCCCGAAATGGAGAGCACGTCGTCCAGGGTGCACGCCAGGGGGTCGATTCCCTTGGCATCTGCCCAGTGGCAGAATCTGGTCCATTTGCTTTTGTACTGGGGCCCGGTAGCCTTGCTCCTGGCGCCCTGTTTGATCTCAAGATTGGCCTGTGAGAGGCTGAGGTGCCGAAGCGTTACCTGCTCAGGTACCACGCTGTGAGGGCTAGTTTGCTTGGCGCAGGCTGGATGACTCTGCCCCCCTGTTGTGCCAAAAGATGTGCTGGGCCCGGCGGGAGGTGAATCGCGGGCACTTTGAGAGACTGAGAAGCTCTGAAAACCATGGCCTGACCGGCCACCATGGAGCTATTCGAATGATGAGGAGTTGGCGAGACTCCTTGATTTTGCAAATTACCCTGTGGATCAGGGGAGTGGGTGGGAAGGCGTAGGGCTTCATGCCGGTCCACTGGAGGTGAAATGCATCGCCCGGAGAACCAGGGCCCTGACCTTGCCAGGATGCGAACTGGGAGCACCTCTTGTTATGCCAAGTGGCAAAGAGATCCACCTGGTGGTGACCCCACCTGTTGAAAATCTCCTGAATAACAAGGTCATGTAGCTGCCATTCGTAATTGTCCGCTCCCAGCCTGCTGAGCCTGTCCGCTTCCAGGTTGGATTCCCCCGGGAGGTGGACTGCCGTGAGGTAAAAGTCGTTTTCCATGGCCCACTCCCACATGCTAATCGCCAGTTTGCACAGAGGAGGGGACCTGGTGCCTCCCTGCTTGTTGACGTAGTACATGCTGGTCGAGTTGGCCGTCTGGATGAGGACAACCTTGCCCCTGAGAAGTGGTAGGAATGCCCTGAGCGCCAGCTAGATAGCATTCAGCTCTAGCCAGTTGATGTGGTCTTCCTGCTCCAGTCGCATTCAGGTGCCGTGGACCGAGAGATCGTCCAGGGTGGCTCCCCAGCGCTCGACCGAGGAATCCGTGGTAAAGACGGCCTGCGGAGTGGGCGGCCGGAAGGGCTTGCCCGTCTGTAGGTTGCAGTCTCTGGACCACCAAGTGAGGTCGGGGTGGAGAGATGGAGGAACGTTGATCATCTCGGATTGAGAGCCCCGCTCCTGGTTCCATGAAGCCATGAAGTGCAGCTGAATCCTCCTCATCCTTAGACTTGTGTGTGGAACGGCTAATAAGACCGCTGCCAGTAGACCCAGGAGATGTTGGTACCACCATGCTGAGGTCACTTGTCTGCTGAGGAAGTGGCTAGTGGCCCTCTTGATGGCCGAGACCTTGTCCTGCGATTGAAATACCATCTCGGAGCACGTGTCCCAGATGAGGCCCAAGAATGTCAGTCTGCATAGGGTGCAGCTGTGACTTCTTGAGATTGAGCGAGAAGCCCAGATTGTGCAGTGTGTTCAGAAGAGCATGGGAAGAGTGGTGAACCGCTTATGGAGATGTAGCCCTGACGAGCCAGTCGTCGAGGTATGGGTAGATATGGAGGCCCTGTGCTCTGAGGAGGGCCGCCACCGCCTTCATGAGCCTGGTAAAGACCCTGGGAGCCGAGTTGAGGGCAAAAGGAAGGACCTTGTATTGAAAATGGAAGCCCATGATCCTGAATCATAGGAAAGAACAATGAGGCTGCCAAATCGGGACGTGTAGGTACGCGTCCTTCAGATACAGGGAGCACATCCAGTCTCCCTTGTCCAATGTTTCTGCTATAAAAGCTGGCGTAACCATCTTGAATTCTTGCAGGGGTAAGGAGAGGTTGATGGTGGAAAGGTCCAGCACAACTCTCAGGCTCGCCTGGTTCTTCTTCTGAATGGCAAAAATCCTGGAGTAAAATCCAAAGCCTCGCTGGGACTTCCTCCACTACTTGGCTCTCTACGAGCGACCGGGTCTCCGCCAAAAGAGTTGCTGTCCCAACCTGTGGGAGTGGAGGGGAGGAGCGAGGAGAGGCTGGGATAGGAAGGCGGTACCCTGTGGATACTACGGATATGATCCAAGGGTCAGCGAAATTCTGGCGATAGAAATGTGCGTGCAGAGCGATCCGGCTGCTTGGAACTGCGTTCCTGGAAGCCACAGAACCCTCCGTATGTGCAGCCTCTTTCTGAGCACTGCTGAGATGGAGTGTACGATTTGGGCATGGTCTTTGTAAGGATGGACAAAGACATAGCTGTTTGTGAGCTGTTTTTCTTTTTGTCCAGCTCTTCGTCCGTAGAGGAGTGGAAGAGGTACCCCTGTCCCCCTCGAATGGTAGATCTAGTATGCGTGCCTGGACATTCGGGTTGAATTTTGTTGCCTGTAGCCAGGCTGCTCTCATGTCCGTGGCAACACAGATGGCACAGCCTGAGGTGTCAATATGGGTCACTGTTGATTCCAGGAGGTCATGCACGACCAGCTTGGCTTCAGCTAGCCCTGCCTTAAAGCGTGATTGGCTCTGGGTGGGGAGTTCTGGGAGGAAGTCTGCAATTTCCCGCCATAATCTTTGGTTGGCGGCTACCAGCATGGCATCGGCCTGACATAGATGTAAAGAGGCGTTGGAGTAGAGTTTCTTGCCATACACCTCCAAGATCTTCTCCTCCTTGCCTAGCAGTGCCGCAGATGTAGAGGATGAGGATGAGGACTGGGGCTTGGAGTTTAGTGATGTTGCAGCTATCACTGAGGAGTGTGGCTGAGGATGGGACAAAAGCAAGAGTGTATCCCCCTCCATCTGCCTGTACTTGCCGTCCAGGCGTCGACTGACTGGTTGGGCTGAGTGGGGTTTGAGCCAATCTTTCTTGGCCAGGGAGACTACATCTGTCTGCATTGGAATCCCCGATTTGGCAGAGGGTCTTTGTGTGAGGACTTCAACCAGAACCCCCTCTGCCGGCTGCTCGACCTCGGGTTGGGGTAGGCCAGGTACTCCACCAGACCAGTAAGACGTTTGTGGAGGCCCTTGCTGAGGATGGCGTGTCCGGATCCTCCTCATCTGTATCCTGCAGATCTGGGGGATCCTGTGGAGGAGGAGGAGGAGGAGGAGTAGTAGTTACCACCGGAGGCTGGGGTACAGGAACCGCGGCAGGAGGCTGAGGAGGCGGCGGGGGTTGCGGAGTCGGCTGTAGAGCCGGAGGAGGTGGCTGCACCAGGGCCTGGAGGCCCAATGGAGGAGTCTGTGGTGCCGCTAGCATTGCAGGAATGACTTCCCTGATGGCGTGTTTGCGCGGATAACGCCCATCCAAGGTGACTTCATGAGGCCGAGGAACTTCTCAAAGAAAACCTGCGCGCTGACTGAAGCGGTGGCAGGGGGTCTTGACGGGGTAGCGGGAGGCTGCTGAGGCCACTGCATACCCTGTCTGTATGTACGCAAAAGAAAGCTGCCCTGCGCATCAGAGGGGTAGGCTGTAGGTCACTCACCTGGTTGAAGCCTGTCCCACCTTGATGCTCGTTCTTTGCCGAATTCCTGGAATGGTGTCGGACGGGTGTCTCTTTCTGGTGTGGCGGCCATCTTGTCGGGCTACCTATCACGTGCCTGTAACGTGTTGCTCGGCCCGCTGGGCCCGGCCTCCTCCAGGACTCTTGTTTGTGGATCACAAGGCCTACCCTGCTCTTAAGGCCTAGGCCCGGTAGGTGTGACACCCTCGACACGGGGGTCGGTAGAGCTGCGTTTAGGCACCCCCTCAGACGTATTGCCGGTATTAGGGCATATCCCCTCGGCTATGGTGCTGGTACAAGGGCAGAGCCCCTCGGGTGAAGACCCGGTAAAAGAACCTTCCGCTCCCTCAACACTGTCACCGGGAGGATCAGAGGATCCCTCGGCCCGGAGACCGGTAGCTGCAGCAGCCTCGGTGCAAGCGCTGGTAGAAGGACCTGACCGGTCCCTCCCGCGTGGGAGAGTCCCTGGGAATGAGTCTCCCTTGTGGGGTTCAATGGAGAATATTGGCCCTACCTTGGGCCTGGCTCGATGTTTCACGAAGTTCTTGCGGTCCTCTGGAGGCGACTTCTGACTAGCCCTCCACCTGGCTAGTCTGTTCTATAGCGCTTTCGAGGACAGCGAGCCACACACTGAACAAGCTTGCCAACCGTGGTCTGGGCCAAGGCAAAGTAGGCAGAGGGCGTGGGGGTCTGAAGTTGGGAAGAGCCCGTTGCAGGATGGACACCTGCTGAACCCTGTGGAAGTCGCCATGTGCCAGGGAGGGGCGTGACGCCCGAGGACCGAGTACCTAAATGATAGAAAGACAAAAAAAGACGAAGAAGTATCCGTGCGTGGAATTACATGGCTGAAGCCAGACCCAGGAGCACTGGTTAATTCGGCCCGTTCCCGTCGACGCATGCTCCCTGGGCTGCACCCCTGCACGCCTCTAAATTTAAAGGGGAAGGTTTTTTCTGGTGAAAAAGGTTCTGTCCCCCTTGGAAGGGACACCCATACAATATGGAGGAAAGGGGACGGACGTAAGAGTATGTGTGTGAATGTCAGACTTTGTTCTTTAGGGTCGACAGAAAGATCTCGTCAGATTAAGGTTTTGAATCGGGTTTTCTGGATTTTGGAACGGATGGAGAAGGGAGGTCTAATGGATAATTCTGATTGTTGGGCTTGTGTGCACGAAACTGGCACCCTAGAACATATGCTATGGGATTGTAGGAGAGTGCAAGGATTCTGGTTGGAGTTTGATACAATCTGTGAGAAAGTTCTGGGTAAAAATACATTTTGATTTAAAAATTCTGGTGCAGGGGAGATATTGGATGATCTAACTATGCCAGAAATAATGGGTGTTTAGAAGTGCGATGATGGGGAAAAATGTAATCTTAAATGGCTGGAAGACGGCTGCACCCGTAAAGATTGAGATATGGATCACAGAAATGCATAATTTGGCAGCGATGGAAAGACTCTTATATAGAAGAGAAATGAAACTTGCATTGTTTAAGATATGAGGGAAATTTCTCTCATACTAGATTTATGATGAACTTTTGTGAACCTATGGGAGGGGTGGGGTGGGGGTGGAGTAATGGATCTTATTGAATGTACACAAGATGGTGTATATATTTCTTTGTTTTAGCTTAATTTGTTGTGTCCGGTTTTTGTATATCTTGTAAACTAAAATAACATTTTCAAAAAATTAAATAAAGAATGAGCCGTCGGCTCCGAGACTTTTTGACCCTGCAGATGACTGTGAACCAGAGGAGTAGGGGGGAAAAGCGTATGTGTTCATGTTGTTCCAAGGGATCTGTAATGCGTCGCCCAATGAGCCCCTGCCCCAGCCAAACAGTGAGCATCTCCCGTTGGCCCTGGTGGCAAAGAGGTCCACCTGAGGCTGGCCCCATCTGCTCAAGATCCCTGGAGGACTTCTTCGCTCAACTGCCGCTCGTAATTGTCCATACCCAACCTGCTGAGCCTGTCCGGTTGGATTCCCCAGGAAGGTGGACCGCTGACAAGTGTATGTTGTTCGACATTGCACACTCCCAAAGGTTGATGGAAAGCCTGCAGAGAGGCGGGGACCTGGTATCCCCCTGCTTGTTGATGTAATACATGCAGGTGGAGCTGTTTGGATGTTGACCGGTTTGCTGTTGATCATGGGGAGAAAGGCCTTGAGCGCAAGCCAGATGGCCATCATCTCGAGCCAGTTGAAGTGCTCCAGCTGCTCCTGATGAGACCAGACTCCATGGACGCTTTGGTTGTCCTAAGTAGGCACCCCCACCATCCCTCTAAGGACGAGTCTGTGGTAATGGTGATCTGTTTTAACAGCTGCCGGAATGGCCTGCCTACCAGCAGTTTGGCGTCTGTACCCCACCAGACTAGGTCCTGGTGGAGATGCTGTGGTACGCTGACTGGCTCCGCCTGAGAGCCCTTCTCCAGATTCCAGGAATCTGAGAAATGAAGCTGCAGCCTCCTCATCTTGAGTCTCGTATGCGGCACAGCGAGGAGACATGCCACCATTATTCCCAGCAGGTGTTGGTACCACCAGGTTGAGGTTACTGCTCTGATGAGAAAATGCATTGTGGCCTTTTTGATTGCTGCGATCTTGTCTGTTGAGGTAAAGATCCTCTCTGCCCTTGTATCCCATATAAGACCCAGACATGTCTGAGTGGGCAGTAGCTGTGACCTTTTGAGATTGATTGAGACCTCCAGATCGTATAGGGTATGCATGAGGGCAGAAGTTGTGTGATGTACTGCCTCCGGAGGATCCTGCCCTGACTAGCAAGTCGTCGAAGTATGGATAAATGTGGTGACCTTGCGCCCAGAGTACAGCTGCCCCCGCATTCATTAGCCTTGTAAAGACCCTCGGGCCGAGTTGAGGCCTAAGGGTAGGACTCAGTATTGAAAGAGAAAACCCATGATCCTGAACTGCAGGAAGGACCGATGAGATTCCCAAATCGGGACGTGCAGGTAAGCATCCTTCAGATCCAAGGAGCACATCCAGTCTCCTCCACACAAAGTCTCTGCAATGAAGGCTGGGATAACAATCTTGAACTTTTGGAGGGGAAGGGAAAGGTTCAAGGAAGAAAGGTCCAATACAACTCTCAGGCAAGCCTGGTTCTTTTTTTGCATGGTGAACATCCGGGAATAGAAGCTCCTGCCTCGCTGAGAAACTGACTTCCTCCACCGGCTGGCTCTCTACGAGCGAGCGGATTTCCGACAACAGAGTTAATGTCCAAATCTGCGAGGGGAGGAAGGAGGAAATTGAGGAATTGGTAGCCGGAAACCTGTGGATACTACTGAGAGGAACCATGGGTCTGCGAATCTTGTCCGCCAGCAGTGTACATGTATGGCCAGCATGGCCCCCCCACCTGCGACGACTTGTGGATCCAGATGGGCCCGTCACAATTTCATTGCCTCTGAGGCTGGTGCTAAGGAGGGGGACTGGGAAAACCCTTTGTTAGCTGCTTTGTGCTGCTTGCGTCTGTGCAGGCTTGGAGACATGTCAGTTTGCCACGACTGTCTCTCCTGGAAGCCTCTAAAGACTCCAAAAGACCTGCCCTTGTCCGAGCGCTGGTGAGCCTTGCTGTAGGTCTTGGGTGGGTAAGATGGACAAGGATTTAACTGCCTGGGAGCTATTCTTTTCTTGTCTAGTTCCTCGTATGTTGTTCGACTCAAAAAGTCGCCTCCCTCAAATGGCAGGCCGAGGATGCGTTCCTGCACATCTGGGTTGAATTTTGTCACCTTGAGTCAGGCCGTCGTCCTCATGTCGGTGGTGATACATATGGCTCTGCCTGAGGTGTCAATGTGGGCCACCGTAGATTCCATTATATCCTGGGCCACAATTTTGGCCTCCTCCAACCCTTCCTTGAGCCGTGCCTGGCTATGGGCAGGAAGCTCTGGAAGGAAGTCTGCGATCTTCCACCACAACTTTTGATTAACAGCCGCCAACATGGCATCAGCCTTTGCCTGGCGCAGGTGGAGCATGGCATTTGAGTAGATCTTTTTTCCAAGATGCCACCAAAGGCTTTTCCTCCTTGCCCAGGAGTGAAGAAGCGAATGCAGCTGAGGAAGACTATGGTTTGGAATATAGTGATGCCGCGGCTATAATAGAGGAATGTGGCTAGGGGTGCACCGAAATAAGAGGGAATCCCCCTCCGTCTGCCTGTATTTGGCATTTATGACCTTATTAATAGGCTGAGTGGATTGTGGCTTGAGCCAGCCCTTTTTGGCTAGGGATTTCACGTCCTTCTAGAGAGGGATGCCAGTTCTCGTGGGAGGACGATTTGTAAATGCTTCGGCCAGGACCCCGCCTCGGGTTGCTCTGCCTGCAGCTGAGGGATGCACCTAGGTACTACGCCAGACCGTCAGCCTCTCATGTAAAGCTTTAGCTGACGATGGTGTATCCGGATCTTCCTCCTCGTCTATGTCCGCTGCTCTGTCCTGCGGATCTGAGGGTGCAGGAGGAGTGCTGGGTGCGGGCAGCTGTGGTGTGCTGACTGGCAGTGCTGGGGGCTGAGCTGCCGCAATTGGAGTGGGCGTGGGGCTGGGCTGTACCCAAGGCCTGGACACCAGAGGGAGTTTATGGCTGAGTTTGTGGCCGTACTGGAGGGAGCATGTCCCTGATTACATCCCTGAGGATGGTACCCATCTGTGATGATCTCATGAGGGTGAGGAAATTCGCGAAGAACCTATCCTCGCAAGCAGCAGGGGCACCTGATGGTGTAGGGGTGTCTGAGGGAGTAGCGGCCGGGCCCTGAGGCTGCGGTGTCCTGGGTGGTCCCTGCCTCGGCAAACTGGGGAATGCGTACCTTTCCTGCGAAGTGAAGGGATAGGACGTGGACCGGGTAACAAGCGTTGTCCAATTCCATCTGGATGCACGCTCCCCTGCCTGATCTCCGAGCAGCGTGCTGAGCTGGGTCCAGTCTCTACCTGCACGCTTAATAACGAAGGCTGGTACCTTCCCTGCACCTGAGGTAGAGACCTGGGCGGCTGAGTGCCCTCGGCCATGGTGCCAGTAGTGCTGTGTACAGGTACCCCCTCAGACATGGGTCCGGTACTAGGGAAAAGCCCCTAGGGTCGGAGACCGGTAACAGAGCCTTGTGGCTCCTCACTGGTTGGATCGGTAGGATCTTGTACCTCCTCCCGGTCCCTCGGCCCGCGGGCCAGTACCTGGAGTAGCCTCAGACTTCTTGCTGGTTTTAGAACCTGGGAGATCCCTCCCGCTTGGGCGTTTCCCGGGGATGGAGTCGCCCTTACGGGGTGCAGAGGAGAATAGAGCACCTCCCTTGGGCTTGGTCTTCCTCCACACGTATGCTTTGAGGTCCTATGGAATTGACCTTTCGAAGAGCTCTCACCACCTGGCCAACCGATTCTTTAGGGCGCATGGGGTCAAGGCATTGTATGTGGTACAGCCGTCCCAGCTATTGTCTGGGCCAAGGCACCGGCTGCAGAGTGCATTAGGGCCAGATGTAGGGAAGGGTCCCACGCAGGCTGGACACCTACTGAAACGCGCCATCGTCGACATGCGCCGGGGAGGAGCATGACACCAGAGGACAGAACAGTACCTCACAATTTGAAGAGAAAAAAGAAAAAGAGATTAACTTCTTCCGGGGAAGAGCAAGTGGAAGTACAAGGCCTAACCCAGGAGCGCTGGTGAAAGCGGTCTTTTCCCGTCAATACAGAAAAGAGGATTGGGGAGTGGCGTCAGTGGGCAGAGTCAGGGAGCGCATGCTTCCAGGGCTGTGCCCCCGCACACATCTAAATTTAAAGTGGAAGCCAATTTTTTTCTGGTGAATAAGGTTCTGTTTCCCGTCCCTAGCTACGGACGCCCATACAGTATGGAGGAAAGGGGACAGGACAGAAGAGTATTACTTGCACTATAGATTTGACATGTTTATGTACTGCTCGTGTCTACAACCTAATTAGAACAAATCACTAACTGCAACAACGCTCTGGAATAAATCTTCTAGCAAGATAGATAAATTAACAGTTACCGTAGTGACCAACGTACTCTTAGTCCATAGTCCCCTTTCCTCCATACTGCATGGGCGTCCCTCGCCAGGGAAGGAAACAGAAGCCTTTTCACCAGAAAAAACGTTTTCCCTTTTAGAGGCACGCAGGGATGCAGATCTGGGAGCATGCGCTCCCCTGACTCCGCCCAACAGCGCCACTCCCAGTCCCCATTGATGCATCGAAAAAATTTAACATTGCCTAATTACACCAGTATAATTAGGAGGGAGGATGGTGGGACGTATGGAGGAAAGGGGACTATGGACTAAGTACGTTTGTCACTACGGTGAGTAACTTAATTACTCCTACATCCCGTCCCCTTTCCTCCATACTGCATGGACGATTACAACTGAATGTAGCCCCAGGGTGGAGAGGAGATCCTCCTTAAGAAAACAAATTCCTTAGAACTGCCTGTCCAAAAGCCGCATCTGATTTAGAGCCGGTGTCCAAATAGTAGTGCTTACAGAAAGCCAAAGGGCTGGCCGAGGTGGCCGCCTTGCTGATGACTTGCCACGGGACCTTCCACTGGAAGGCGACGCCCCTGGCCTTGGCTCTGACAGTGTGGGCGTGCATGTTAGCTGGAAGTGGTTTGTGCTGCCCCTCGTAGGCCTCCTTGATGGCCGAAACCATCCACCTTGCTATAGAGGCATTGGATGTCTGATAACTGGGCCTTGGCCCCCCGAAGGTGACAAACAGGGCGTCTGACTTGCGGAAGACATTGATCCTGTCCAGATAGAATTTCAAAGTGTGTCTGACATCCAGACAGTGCAAGACCCTCTGAGCCTCGACTTTAGTGTCAGCAAAAAACATAGGTAAGACTATCTCCTCGTTTAGATGGGAAGCAGAGACTACCTTAGGGGGTGTCTTGGAAAAGTAGTATAGAGTACTGATGCCACCAGAGCCTGGATCTCGCTGACTCTGCGAGCAGAGGTGAGACCCCACCAAGGGAGCAGTTTTAATGGTGACCAGTTTGATGTCCGCGGACGCCATTGGCTCTAATGGTTTGTGCGCCAAGGCGCCCAACACTACATTGAGGTTCCACACGGGTTGTGGTTTCTTGATGGGCGGGTAGAGCCTGGTGAGACCCGCCAAATGTCGCTTGGACACCGGGTTGGGAGAGGAGAAGACCTCCGAATTTCTGTAGGCCCCTATGGATGCCAAATCGGTGCGGCATGTGTCCACCTGCACGACGGAGTGAGCAAGGTGTGCAGAGAAGGAGAATGCACGTAAGGGGGTCGATCTCTTTAGAGTCCGCCCAGTGACCGAACCTAGTCCATTTACTCTTGTACTGGCTCCTAGTAGCCTTGCTCCTGGCGCCCTGAATGTCTAGGTTAGCCTGTGTCAGGATCAGGTGCTTCAGCATGACCTGCTCAGAAACCACGCTGCAAGGGATAATTTCTGTGGATCGGGGTGGATAATCCTGCGCCCCTGCTGTGCAAGATGATGAGCTGGGCCCATCGCCAGGTGAATAGGTGGCCTGTACGCGAGGCTGAAAAACTCTGAGAACCACAGTCTTGCCGGCCACCAAGGAGCTATCAGAATGATGCTGAGGTGACACGATTCCTTTATCTTGTAGATCACCCTGTGGACCAGGGGTGTGAGAGGGATGGCATACGCTGTCATCTTGAATTTTTGAAGAGAGAGGGTGAGGGTGGAGAGGTCCAAGACAACTCTCAGGCCAGCCTGGTGGTTCTTTTGTATGGCAAAAATCCTGAAGTAGAAGCACAATCTTCGCTGGGAGGCTGGGACTTCTTCCACTGCCTGGCGACTGAATTTCCACCGCTGTCCCAATTTCCATTGCTGTCCCAATCTGTGGGAGGGGAGGAGGAGAGGAAGGGATTGGTAGGCGGTGTCCTGTGGATACTACGGATAGGATCCAGGGGTCTACAAACTTCTGACGCCATAACTGTGCTTGAAGGGCAAGCCTGATACCCCCTACCCCCCAACCGGAGACACCTGGACCCGAAGGAGCGCGTCATGCCTTATTTTCTTCTGAGGCTGTTGCAGAAGAGGGGGACTGAAAACAGCCATTGCCCCCCCCCCCCCTTTGTTGTTTGCGCTGGTGCTGACTGAGAACAGTCAGGCATTCTGGACTTCCGTACTTGGAAGCCCCTGGAACCTGCCGAATGCCCGCCACTTGTCGGAGCGTTGATGCAACTGGGTGTACTCCTTGGGCGGGGCCTTCGTAAGGATAAAGACTTCGCAGCCTGCAAACTGTTTTTCTAGCTCATCTGTTTGTTTATTCACTTTTTATGCGCACCAGACCCATAGGTAACAGGGCGCAGCAATAAGAAAATGCAAATCTTACATGGTTACACAATATACAAAATATACAATATAAGGCATATGTAGTTACAACTATCTACAATGTACAAATATACAAGTTACAACCTGTTACACTGAGTACGGCAGTATATAATATTGGGTGAGAAGGAATAGGTTGATCCCGCAGCGGAGACAGCCTAAAGGGTGGGAAATTACAGGTCAGTAGAGATGAGATGTTTAATAGCCTTTTTTCTGAAGTTAGGGTTGGTCAGCTCTCAGGTCATGGGGCAGTAGGTTCCATAATTTAGCAGCCTTCACTGGGAAGCTGTTACCACCAATTGTAGTAAGCCTGTATCTTGGTATAGCCAGGCAGTTAGCTATCTATAGGGTAACTAGGGGCAGCGTTATTTAGAGCTTTGTGGGTCAGTGATAGCGTCTTTAGCTGTATTTTATTGCCTGTAGACAGCAATTTATGTTGGCGTCTAAAGGAGGAAATATGAGTGCTTTTGTTTATGCCAAGTGCTGCTCTCAAGGCGTTATTTTGTCATGTTTGAAGCCTCCGGATGATAATTTGATTAGCGCCACCATAAAGGGAATTGCAATAGTCAATTCTAGAGAGTATTAAGGCTCTGGCCAAGATCAAACAACTGTCGTTGGAGAGGAATGGCTTGCCAGCTCTGATCAGCTTGCAAGTGCAGGCCGTGGTGGAGGCCAGGGATTTTATCTCTGTTTGTCAAAGGACAGTGTAGAATCCAAGTATAAACCAAGAGTTTTTACTTCCTTGGAGACTTTGATGGTATTCCTGTTGATAATTGTTAGGGAGAATTCTCATCTATGGCTTATTTCCCTCACCTAGTGGGTCCCCCAGCAGCTTTGCTGGACTTCTGGAGTTTATTTTTTTCCACTTGGTAAGAGTGAGAGCTTTCCCCCACTCTTACCTGTGTTTTTGCTATGAGTTTCTACCTGTTTTTGTGATTGTGGACTCTGAAGTACACCACTTCAGTAGCCCTCTTCTTTGTGTGTGTCACACAGCACCTTCAGTGCCGTGGCACAGGGTTGTCTTTGAGACTTCCCTCGACTTCATTTCTGAGGCGACTACCGTCCCTCAGAAAAGGGTAAAGTTACCATTAACTTCACTTAGTCAATCTACCACAGATTCAGTACATCCCATCTTCAATGGAGTACTGGAAAGGGTTAATTCGTATCCCTTTTTATCTGTACCTCCTAGAGCATTGTTTAGCTCTTTTAACATTTAGACTTGGCTGGTGGCAGTTGTATCTACCCTAACTTTTCTACCGCGATTACATTAGATAAATGTGGTACTGCTCTTGGCTATTATATTAGCCTCGAACATAAACCCGCTTGACCAAATCGTCTTTCTTTTGGCTCTGGTTGGGTTTATTCGCCATTTCTTTTTGTTAAAGTCCTCCTTGTTTTTTACTTTGCGTGGCAAACTAGGTTCGCCTTCTTTGTTCACTGTCTTTTGGCGGGCTTCTGCTCAGAAGCCCTCCTCAAGGCGCGTGGTGTCTAGGTGGGCTGAATGTGAGGGAGGGGTGTAGTCAACCCCTGCACAGGGTATCCTAGGATACCCAAGTCGCACTTTGTCATGATTGGCCAGGGTAGTTGTCCGGGCTGGACAACCCCCCTGCTGGGTGATTGACAGCCAGGCTGTGTGAATGGGTTTCTTTCGCATAAAAGGCAGGTCTCTTGGGCCAGAAGTCAGAGAGTCGCCACTGGAACTACAAGGAACTGAAGAGAAGCGGAGAGAACGACTGCTACTGCAACTACCCCGTCCCGGTGAAGCCCTGCTGCAGTCCTGAGCTATCTTCCCTTCAACGACTTAGAGAAGATCCAGTCCGGAGTCTTCTTCCCTTGAGCTTGGTGGGGATAACCAGCTCACCTTCTACAGCTAGAGGATCCTCTTCCTTGGTCGAAATTGCTGCACGCTGCTGTAGTGGTCCGGATAGCACCTGAAGAGCTTCTCCTGTTTTTAAGGAGCACACCTTTTTTTCCTCGTCGCTGCTGCCAACTTCATCCCTGTGTGGTGCAGACCCCCTTCAGACATCCTCCTTCACAACGAAGCTCCAGGAATTGTGGGTCTGTGGGAAACCAACAGGAACAACTGCTAGGGCACCAGCTGCACCATTGGAACAAGGTACTGTGTTCTACTTGGAGAAACTGGGTGAATCCCTTTTCTTCATTACCTAGGATTGCCCTGGTCTTCCCTCCTCCTTATAACTTTTGCTTCCGAACATTGACAATATCGAAGTACTTTTGGCTACTTTGAATCATGAACTGTCTGACTGATCTTCGGCAACAGGCTCCGGCCCTTTAACTTTTGAACTCCTGTCTCTGAGGGTTTTCTTTTCTTTTAAATTTGGTTTTATTGGTTTTAACAAAGGAACAAACAAGATGGAATACATATTTCGCCATAGTAAGCATGTGGTTGCGGAACATGAAAAGTACACATGTCAACTAGAAGGAGAAAAGTTTTGTGGCACATGTTACATTGGTTGTATCAGAGTATGTCCATCTTAGCCTCACAAACCCCACCTTCCCCCCACTCCCCTCTCTATCGGGATTGAGCACGCGTCTATTGAATGTCGTTAAAGCGTGGGAACTACGAAAGAGTTTATTCAGATTTCCGTTGTTTGGTCGGTCTGGAACCACCTGTTGCAAGGTTTACCCCATTGTTTTCCGTCGATTTTTGCCTTTTCCTCAGAACCCAGCAGGTTCATCCAATCGGCGTTCAGAGTCTGTTGTGAGATGTTTACTTCTAAAGTCCATCCATAGGGCTTCACATTGGGCGGCTTTGCCATGGAGAGAGGCGGTTATTGTCTCCATCAGGTAAATGTTTGTGGCTAGAGTGATCCATTCCTTTCTACTACGCACCGTTGTGGATTTCCATTTAATCACCAGGAGGGCCCTGGCCGCTAGCAGTAAGTGGGGTGTCAAGCCTTTCACTCTGGTCCACTCGTCTTCATCTTTTTCCAGGCCAAATAGTATTAGGTAGGGATCGGGGTCTTTTTGAATGCCTTCTATTTCTTTGATCCACCCCAGGACCTCGTTCCAAAACACTTTGATGTGCTGGCAACCCCACCACATGTGCCAATAGGTGGCTATTTCTCCGCATTTCCTCCAGCATGTTGGACTCATCGTTTGGGACATTTTGGAAAGTCTAAAGGGGTCGTATTGCCATCTGTGTAAGAGTTTGATAGCATGAAGCTTGTATTGGCTGGATACGGACGTTTTGGAGGCTGCTCTGCACATTGTTTCCAATTGGTCGGGGTATATTTCCTCCCCAAAGTCTATTTCCCCATCTCATTCGCAGGGGTTCCGTTGATCCGTCTCCCGCCGCTATTAGTTCTTGATACATCGCGGATATGAGGCCTTTCATCTCGGATTTAGAGTCTAGAAGTTTCTCAAATGAGGTAAGGTCCCTGTTTAGTTTGTCTCTCCATTCTGCCTTCGTTAAGACCCCTTTTAGTTGGATGTACTGAAATGTGGATAGATGCCTATACCTAAGGCCTCCGTCAGGGTGATGTATACGTCTTTCTTCAACAGCTGCCCTACCCTCTCCAAGCCTGCCTCGTACCATGCTTGGAACCTGCCCACATCAGGTATTTGGTTGTTTATGCCGGATGACCATAAGTGACTAAGCGGGGACGGCCTGGTGGTGATTTTGCGCATTTCTTTGCCTGAGCGCCATATACTCCATATAGTGCTCAAGATGGGGTGGCCTTTAATTTTCCGTTGTACTCTTTTGTGCGGGGTCCATAGCCATTCCGATACCGTGGCAGGAGACAAATAGTGATTGTCCATTTGGACCCATTGGAGGTTATTATGGTCTCTGAGGTGCGGGATCAAGACGCGCAGCTGGGCGGCTTTGTAGTAGGCTCTCAGGTCAGGAAGCCCAAACCCTCCCTTGTCCTTGGGAAGTGTTGGTGTATTATATGGGATTCTTGGTTTCTTCTCCTGCCATATGAATCTCATCATGATCTTTTTGGCTTCAATAAAGAACTCTTTGGGTATCTCAACCGGTAGCATTTGAAATGGATACAGAAAACGGGGCAGGCATACCATCTTAACTGTGTTGATTCGGCCGAGCCAGGAGATCATGAGCTTTTTCCATCTTTTAAGATCGGCTGCGAATCGTTGGAGGAGTGGAGGAAAATTGGCTTTGAAAAGGTCATTCAGGGTTTTGGTAATCTTTATGCCCAGGTATTGGAGTGCGGCATGTTCAAGCATAAGGCCCAACAGGAGAAATTGGGGATCATTCACTTCTGCTTTCCCCTGGAGGGGGAACAAAATGGACTTAGTCCTATTTACTTTAAACCCAGAGAATTGGCCATATTCATCCATTAGTTTGAGGGTGTGAGGGATGGATTCTGTCGGGTTAGTTATGTGGAGGAGAATGTCGTCTGCATAGAGGGCTACTTTGCATTCTGTTGGCCCCAGCCGTATAACTTCTATCAAAGGGTCCGTTCTCATCCTTTGTGCCAGGGGTTCTAGCGAAAGTGCAAATAGAATTGCAGAGAGGGGGCATCCCTGTCTAGTCCCACGTTTCAGTTCGAACCACCTGGAGTATTCTCCATTGACAAATATCACTGCCATGGGGGCTGTGTATATTGCTTGTATTCCCTTTCTGGTTCTCGGGCCTATTCCCACCTTCTGTAGCACTGCTCCCAAGAAATCTCACTCCACTCTATCAAAGGCCTTCTCGGCATCTATTGACAATAGGACAGGGTCGCTGAGAAGGTTGTGGGCCGTGTGGATGAGGTGTAATGTTTTGCGCATGGAGTCAGCTCCCTGTCACCCCAATATAAACCCAACCTGTTCTGGGTGGATTAGGCGGGGCATTAACATTTCCAGTCTGGCAGCTAGTACCCTTGCATAGATTTTGGCATCAAGATTAAGGAGGAAAATCGGGCGGTATGATCCACAGCACTTGGGGTCTCTCCCTTCCTTGGGAATCACTGTTATAAGTGCTTTTTTAGAGGAACCTGGCGCGACGCCAGTTTCTATAATTTCGTTAAATAGTTCCGCCAGGAAGGGTGTAAGTTGTTTACTAAAAGTTTTATAGAACCCAGCAGTGTAACCGTCTTCCCCTGGGGATTTGTCTAGTGTTAGCCTTTTGATCGCATCATGGATTTCTTGTTCGGTAATTGGGGAATCGAGGAGCTCTGTTTCTGAATGCGTTATTATAGGCATAATGATCGGGGATAAGTATGAGGCTATATCTGACTGGCCAAAAGTTGTTTCAGAAGTGTATAATTTCTCATAGAATTTGGCAAAGGATCGGCATAGAGCAGGGAGTCTGGGCAGAGAGGACGGAGTCCTCAATTATTTCGTTTACCTTGCGCTCTGCTCTTTGTTCTCTGAGCCTGGCAGCCAGTAGAGCGTCGGCCTTGGCTCCTTTTTCATAGAATTTCTGTTTTAAAAACTGCAGTTTCCGTACTACTTGGTCGCGCTCCAACAATCATAGTTCTTCCCTTTTTGTTGGGTTATTTTCACTTTGTCTGGGTCCACCTCGGGATCCTTCCTTATCTCTCCCTCCAGTTGACATAATTCGGACCGTAGCTTTTGTTCTATGATCTTCCGCTCTCTTTTCTTGGAGGACCCCTCTCGTATCAGAATACCTCTCCACGTGGCCTTTCCAGCTTCCCAGATCATTTGTCTGGAGACCTCCCCATCATTATTTATTATAAAATATTCATCGATTTCGGTCTCCATGGTAGTTTTGAAAACCTGATCCTTCCAGAGGGTCTCGTTACACCGTCATTTCCCTCCGTTGATAGGTAGGTCCGCCCAATTGATATCGGCCAGTACCATGTCGTGGTCGGACTAGCTTATGGGGACAATGTCCGAATGGTGTGTAGTGGTTGTGAGATCATTTGTGAGATATATGTAGTCAATACGCGTAAATGTGTGGAGGGGGTTGGAGTAGAAAGCCTTCGCCAGGATCCTGTTCCTGTCCCGATATCGGTGAAACCTTGCTAGGACAGAGCGTGGTCCGCCGGGGGGCCCACCCGCCCTGTGGATCCTCTGTTTTAGGTTCGTCTATCTCCTCATCTGCCATTAGGATTTTTATGATGCTATGAATCGTGGTTTTGAGTGAGTCTTCGTTTTCTCCCTCGGTCTCCGGGATTCCAAAAAAAATCGGAGGTTATTCCTTCTTTCTCGGTTTTCCAAATTGTCCATTTTTAGGCGTATCTCCTCCCTTCTTTCAATGTTACGAAATCTCGTGTCCATCCGGGCTTCGAGAGTGTCAATCGAGGCCTGGTTGTTCTCTACACCTTCTAATCTCTCTTCAAAATTGTCCATTCTCTGAGTGATCCTGTCGATCTTACCACCCAGGCTGGCCCCCATAGTCTTTATTTCATATAATAATGCAGCAATGTCCTCCTTGGTAGCGGCGGCCCCTGCTTCCGCAGCGTCTGTTGACATTGTCGTTTTCTGTTCAGGGGCCGGGGAGGATGGGGCGTAGGTGTATTTGGCGAGCTTACTTTTAGCGTTCATAGGGTGGATCCTAGGTTAGAGGAGGCACACGCCCCGTAGTCGGGGGCCTTACCCTCTTAGTATGAGCGTGGATTGGCAGGAGCAGTGCTGGTCCTTGCGCTCAGGGCTTTGCATGGTTAATGTGGTGAGCTTTTCGTCTGGACCCCAGGGTACGGAGATCACTGCCTGTCCACCAAGGTTCCGATGTGTGTCCGGTTGGCGCTGATGCGTGTCTCCTTGGGTAGCTTCTTTGTTAATGTGGCAGGCCTGTTGTATGGGGGGGTCCCAGCTGCCAGGTAGGGCCCGTTGGGTCTCCGGCCCGGGACTGCGGCACAGAGTTTCCAAATATGCCTCCTGGATTCAGCACAGGGCCTGCTGATACGTCCGCGCCTGACTTGTCACTTTTACTCTACTGGTGAGAGGCGCAGGCGTACAGGCTTGTTTCTCCACTGCCACAAAGCTGTGTCGCCTGGGTCTGTCAGCTCTTGTAGGGCCCCGCGTCTTTCTTCACTTTTATTGCTCTGGAGATCCCTCTTCACGCCTTTGGGAAGAATATGTGCAGCGGGCCTCTCGATCCCTGGAACACCATGTAGGATCTTACAACACTGCCGGGGGCACTAGGCCTCAGGGCCTGCGGGGTCAGCAATCGCAGCTTTCACTAGTCGTATTATGCGCTTCTCAGGTGCGTTTCCTCATCGGGTTCTCTGCCTGATGTCACAGTGCGAATCCGCCCACAGTTGGGAGTGTGGCTCTCCTTTGTTCAAGTGGTTCCGCTGAATGGCTCAGCAAAGCACACTTTCTGTGTGCCGGGGGTCCCTCCCGAGTTAACAATACGTGGTTTTTAAAGTTCGGGTATGGGTTTCTATTTGGGACCGTGGGCTGTTGAGGGTGTTTCCCTCCTTAATCTAGGCAGCCTCATCAATCCGCATGTCACCAGTGTGTAATTAGAGTCTCTCCGCTGTGTTATTTCCCCAGGTATTGGTGCTATATGAAAGCGGGCGAGGGCGGCAATCACTTACTGTTTGTACTTGCTGTCCCGCTCTCATCTGTGTCAGCCGTGTTCCACTCGTGGCTCGGCGTGATCTTTCGGCTCCTCAGTCCTTTTGGTTCATCGGATGGTATCCGGGCGGCGTGTGGTTCTGGATAGTCCCCGGACCTCATAGGGGTTCTTTTTCCCGCCGATGGAGGTGGTGGAGCACATGTGTTTATTTTCAGGATGCCGTGGGGCTCTGGCACCTTCAACCTCGGGTCAGTCCACTGTTTGCACAATGCAAGGGGGGTGGCGCTGGATCAAGAGCCGCGCCGTGGCGCTCCTCTGGAGCGGGTGAGAGCGCACTTCTCCCCGTTTCTGAGTGTTTTCTGATTCTGCCTGCCTAACCAAAATATTGCCTATGATTTTTGCCTCTAACTCCGTCTGGGTATCTCAGGTGCTAAGTGTGTTTTCGCCCCGGTAGCATTTCATGTCACGGATGCGCGTTTATTTAGTAGAACGAACTGTCAAAAAGTGATCGCAATCGTATTCGTGGTAACGCGTTTTGTTCGTAACACTGGTTCATTCAAACACAGGGTACTAACATTGAGACTTACTGTACAAAGTTAATTGGTTAGTTGTGGTATATTTAAGGTGTGGTTTTTATTTGAGTTTAATAGAAGTGTTGTGTTTATAACGAATGGTTTAAAAATAAATGTACTTATATTTTTCTACCTGAAACCTTGAGTCAGTGTTTGCTTGAGTCACAGTAATTGTGGTCCCTTTGTGTAATCTCTGCTACTGCTCATATACTCTTGAGATAATCCTGGCTGCTCCGCCACTGCTACCACTCTGACATAGTAGTACAGGCTTGTACCAAAGGTAAAACTTGTATTGCCACCTGTGGCCTTAATTGTGTGTAATGGTCCCTAAGGGCACTGCACAGGACTCTGCCTAACAATAATGAATGAGGAAAATTCCTGGCCTAGTTTTTTGATGTTGGCCTGTGTGCCCATAATTATCAACTCAGTCTTATCGTTCAAGCATAGGCCATGAGAGTCCATCCATGCCTGGATGATAAGGTATACCCTGTTCACCAACTCTGTGTCCTTACTATGATCTCCAGAAAGCGGGAGGATAATCTGTGTATCATCTGCGTAGTTAGTGTAGATGATACCCAGATGGCCCAGATCATCAAACAGGGGCTTGGTGAAGATGTTGTATAGAGTTTGAGAGACACAAGAACCTTGAGGAACACTGCACAGGATAGGGGTAGGGTCTGCAGCTGCCGATGGAGAGAAAACTCTCATGGCTCTCTCGCTCAGGAACGATTCAATCCGATAGCCTCAAAGGAGAAGTGGGCAGCAGAGTCGAGGTGTCTACAGAGGACCTTATGGTCCACTAAATCAAATGCAGCTGAGAGATCAAGTAGGAGCAGAAGTACAGACTTCCCTTTGTCTCTCAGCTCGTCAATTTGGGATTTTAAATCGATTAAGGCGGTTTCCATTCCGTGTAATGGGCGGAAGCCGGATTGTCTTTCTCCTAAGAGTTTGTGCAGTTCTAGGTGTTTTTGAATTTGGTTATAGGCAGCTTTATCCAGTATTTTAAGTCAAAATGGTACAGTGGTGATAGGACAGTAGTTTGTGGGGACAAGAGGATCTAATGTCTGTTTTTTGAGGAGGGGGAGCACCCAACTGTTTTAGGTTAGCAGGGATGGTACCTGAAGTGAAGGAGGCATTGATCAATTTGGCGATGAACGGAGATAGTTCTCTGGCAGCATCTTTGATTAGTTGTGCTGGGCAGATGTCACCTTTGCAATTGGAAGGCTTCAGTGAAAGGATGATTTTTTCTACTTCCAGGGTAGACATTTTGGTGAAGTGGAATATATTGTTATGTGGCGTCGGTGGGTCACTAGGCAGAGGGTTTTTGGGCGAATGCTGGAGATTCAGCGCTTCTTTTTTCTTCTGAATTTTATTTTGGAGCATGTTCATTTTGTTGGCTAGCACATGTTGGATGTCTGCGCACCAAGACTTTTCTTTAGTACATATATCTGCTATAGCTATTGGTGACTCTAGTTCTTTTAGTATGGAGAAGACTTCCTTCATGCTAGAATTTTATTTGGCAATGCGCTCATCATAGGAGTTACGTTTTGCCCGACAGACTTCATTCTTATAATGCGAGGATAGCGAAGTTAATCTGGCTTTGTTCTCATTGGAGGGGCAAAGTCTCCAGTTGGTTTCACTTTTTCTTTTCAGGAGGCGTAAATCTCTGAGTTGTGGCATAAACCATTTATTTAAATGGGCTTTTGGTTTACTAGATCTAAGTTTAAGAGGGGCAATTTTATCCAGTGTCTTGAGCATAACATTGTTAAATTCATGGACTAGGATCAAGATTTTCTGGCAGTGCGTTTAGAGTAGGAAGGATCGCAGGGATTACTTTATCCACTGTGATGCTTTTTTTGTTTCTGGTTAGACATGGTGGCGCTAATGGAGGGGCCGTGGGAGTGGGTCTGGTGGTGGATAAGCGAAAGGACACCAGTGAGTGGTCTGTCCAGGATAGAGCACGATGGATGAGATGGTGGCTGTACAATTATAATCCGCTATGCAATCCAATGTTCTCCCCTTTAAGTGGGTAGGCTTTTAACTTTTTGAGACAAACCTAGTGCATTGATTGTGTTAGCTATAACTGTGGCGTTGTTATCCATTAGGTCATTGAAGCCTATATTAAAGTCCCCTAATAGAAGTAATTGGGACGATGGTTGGTGAGTATGTTGTGCAGATCCTCCTCAAATGTGCCAAGAGGACCGGGCAGTCTGTTTTTAGATGAACGGTGAGTGATTGTGAATTATTAGCAGATAGAATTTCACAAGATTGTGACAGTTGGGTGGGGGTTGGTCTGAGGGAGAGGCACATTTTGGAGATAATGGCGATGCCGCCTCCTCGTGCTCCGTCTCGGTCTTGTCTGGCTATTGTATAGCCATCTGGGATGGCTAGCATAAGCGATGGTCCTGCTGCGTTATGTAGCCATGTCTCAGTAATCTGTGGTGGAGTGAAAGCGTTCACCACCCACAAATGGAAGGTCCAATATGCGTTCCTGGACGTCGGAGTTGAATTTAGTAGCCCAAAGCTAGGCAGTTCTTCTCATGTCTGTGGCGATGCATACGGGCCGGCCAGAGGTGTCAATGTGGCCCACAGTGGACTCCATGAGGTCTTGTGCCACTAGTTTAGCCTCTGCCAGTCCCAGTTTGAAACGTGCCTGGCTCTGTACCGGAGGTTCCGGAAGGAAGTACGCTAATTAATGGCTGCCAGCATGCATCAGCTTTGAATTGACGGAATAAAGCTTCTTTCCGTAAGCCTCCAAGATCTTCTCCTCCTTGCTTAACAGCGTTGAGGATGAGGTGGCAGACGCCGACTGAGGCTTTGAGTAGAGTGACGCTGCAGCGATAACCAAAGAGTGCAGTTGTGGGTGGGCCGACAGCATGAGTGGATCCCCCTCCATTTGCCTATGCTTGGTGTTGAGGCGCCGATTGACAGGATGGGTTGAGTGGGGCTTAAGCCACCCTTTCTTGGCCAAGGCGACAACGTCCTTCTGCATCTGGATCCCTGTTCTAGCCGCGGGGCGTAGAGTGAGGACCTCGACCAGGACCCCCATCTCCGGTTGTTCGACCTTGGGTTGAGGAAGCCCCAAGTACCTGCGAGCCGTTCGTGGAAGGCCTTGGCTGACGACGGCGTGTCAGGGTCTTCTTCCTCATCTGTGCCCACCAGAGTGTCTGGCTGTTGCGGAGCGGGTGGAGGAGTGCTGAGCGCCTAGGTCTGCAGTGTGGAGACTGGTGCCGGAGGCTGCAGCGGAGGCTGGTGTGGAACTGCATGAACTGTCGGAGGCAGGAGAGTCAGAATCGAAGGAACCGGCAAGGGCAGCAGGGGCTGCACTGGGGCATGCAGCGCTGGAGCCATAGGAGGAATGACTATAGGCGCAGGCAGAAGGGCCAGAGGGAGCATGTCCCTGATCACATCACAGAGAATGGCCCCTATCTGAGGAGATCTCATGAGAGTTAGGAACTTTTCAAAGAACCTGTCCTCACAGGATGGTGGGGTGGCAGGTGATGTTGACAGTGTAGTGAGCGGCTGCTGGGGCCAGTGCGTACTCAGTGTAGCAGGTTGCAGGTTAAACCTGCCTTGCAATGCTGATGGATAAGCTGTAGGCCACATACCTGGTTGACACAGTCCCACCTTGTAACTCGTTCTCCCACCTGCTCCGTTCCTCGGGCGGTATCGGACGAGCAGCCTTCTTGTCTGGTGCAGCGGCCATCTTGTTGACCTGCGTGCCACGTGCCGAAGTCGTGGTTCTTGGCTCACTGGGCCCTGCCTCCTCCAGGACTCTTGGCGGTGGAGCATGAAACCTACCCTGTACCTTAGGCCGAGGCCTGGTAGGCGTGTCGCCCCCGGCAGTATCGCCAGCAGTGCTGCGTGCAGGTGCCCCCTCTGATATGTTGCCGTTGCAAGGGCGTAGCCACTCGGGTGTAAACCTGGTAAAATAACCTTGCGGTCCTTCAGCACGTCTCTGGAACCCCTCGGCCTGGCGGCCGGTAGCTAAGCTAGCCTCGGTACCCATGCTGGTGTGAGAACCTGAGAGGTTCCTCTCGCTCAGGCGGTTCCTTGGGAAGGAGTCGCTCTTGCGGGGTGCGCTGGAAAAAAGCAGCCCTCCCTTGAGCCTTGACTTAAGTCTGACTAAGTCCAAGTCCCCTGGAAGTGACTTCTCGAAGAGCTCCTTCCACCTGGCTAGCCTGTTCTTCAAAGCATGCAGTGTAAGTACGTTGCATGCGGTACAACCCTCCCAGCCATGGTCGGGCCAAGGTAGTGGAGGCAAAGAGTGTGGGGATCTGACGTAGGGAAGAGCCCCTCGCAGGCTGGACACCTGCTGAGGCCCGCTGAAGTCTAAATGCGCCGGGGAGCAGCGTGGCACCAGAGGACTGTGTACCTGATTGATAAAAGAAGATAGAAAGGCATTAGAAAGTATCCGAGGAAGAGCGCCTGGTATTAAATGGCCGAAGCAAAACCCACGAGCGCTGGTGAAATCGGCACGGTCCCGTCGATGCGTAAAAGAGGAGTGAGGAGTGTCGCCGGTGGGCAGAGACAGGGGAACGCATGCTCCCAGGGCTTCGTCCCCTCGAGCCTCTAAATTTGAAGGTTTTTTCTTGTGAAAAAGTTTCCATCTCCCGTCCCTAGCGCAGGACACCCATGCAGTATGGAGGAAAGGGAACGGGACGTAAGAGTATTTAATGTTCTGTGTTTGGCTTAAAAATAAAAAAGAAAATAACATTTAATACAAACCTGAGATTCATAAAGTTTCTCTTTCCTGTTGGCTACTTCATTGCGGATGATGGTTCCAATGTATTCAATGACCATGGTGTGCTTTTCAATGTCTCTCGCAGCATATAAGCCCAAACCCTGCAAAACAAATGAGAACAAAATTGGAAATGCATAATATTTTTTCTTAGTTTACCTATGAATAAAAAAGCTTATCATTTTCAATTGTTTGTTTGTCTTAATCAGCACTGTTGCTTGTTTTGGATCTTCAAGCTAACATTCTGCAACTTGTCAAAACAGACGCCAAAGTCAAATAGGACTTTGTTCACACCCATATAAAAGGAAAATGCAATAATGCGATTGGAAAATGATGCATAATTTCAATGTATGTGTCGAACCAGCAAACAAATGCAATAGTTATTATTTTTGTCCTTCATTTAGAGGGAAACAAAACAAACCAAACAAAATGGTCTTGGAAAACATTATGAAATAATGTACATATTTAAACAAGTATTTTGTTAAACTGAACAAACTACAGCGAGGCCCTGACGAATTTAATTGCACCAATGGCGTATGATGCATAAGGAAAGTGGTCACTCACCTGGACATCCTGGCCAACTGAACACCTGTTTTATCTCTTACATATTACTTTGAGCCAACACTGGAAGCATGTAGTGCATTAAAGTACATTAAAAAAATCATTGATTCATAGAACCGAAAAAAAGCAGGTCTTCCATTTGTTCACTGATACATGAACCCGATCTTGCATATTAACAAAGGGTTAATACATTTACAGAGAACAATCATCTGTGTAAAGCATCCCAAGAGTGTGGAAAAGGGCAATGGCCACTTACCTTCATGGAACATTTCCTTTAAATCAGTTTACTGTATCCAAATCCTTGCACCATTAACATGATGGAGGAATAGTCTGCCATTATAAACCGACTATAACAGTTTTGTCCCCCCGTCCCCCTTTTCTTTTTTGGAGAAAAGAGAACCAACCACAACTTGCCAACTGGGGTTCACACAAGATTTACCTGGTTAACCTAGGGATGATGTACCGTTGCAGACAAGGGCAACTGTTGGAAAGGCAATAGAGTGGTTATGACAGCATGTGACATTCAATAAGATTGTCCACACAAAATAGGTATAAAAATAGGTGTTATGTTATGAGAAAGTATTCTGGTAAAGGTTTAACTATGTAGATGATAAGGAAGATTCTTAGGGTTCTAAGTCATGATCCTACCACCAGTTATGGTCACCACGAATGTTAAATGCCTGTTGGATTATCTGGGGACCCTATTTGCTAATCAGTGCAACACAGGTATCTAAAGAGCCGAATTGGCTCATCTTGTGGTTAGTCTCATTGGAATTAATGGGAAGGGGGTCAGATGGCTGAGCAGAATACGATCCTATGATTTCAGTACCCTACAATGTTAAATATATGCCAAATGCAATGAATAAGGCTCAATTGTGTGGGACTATATTGAGAAAAGACAATTGCTAGCTGGCAAACATTTTAAGTATGGAGAGTCAAAGTTTGCCAGTGGCAATGCTTGGCCCCCGTTCTTCCATGAGGGATCCTGTGGCAACAACAAAGTTCTGCAAGCATGTAGCATTATATGTGGCCCATGTAGGGTGGGCAGAACCAAAGGAAAGACATGCTCTTGTAGCTGGGCCGGTCCAGCTGTGCTGGTTGGAGAAGGTATGGCTTCAGTACAGGGCAGATTCAGACATGTTCCAGCAGTCGTAGTTCATGTAAGGTGCAGGACTCTCCTCAGCGTCCCAATGAGAGAACAAATAACTCACCTTAGGATATCCCCAACCCCCCGCCCCCCCCAGATTTCTTGTCTTACAAATATCCTCTCAGGTGCAAGTCTGGTTTTCGGAAACCTTTTCAGCAATCGGAGGGCAAAATGCAGCCGTATTCTACTTCATCGGCGTCCATGATTCCACATGCGATGTGTGGTATATAGGGAGCTGGCTGCATCCAACAAACCCAGTTCTACTATTTGTTTTCCTCTCAGACGGTGAAGAAATTGAGAACTGTAATAGGCTACAAGCGTTCCTTGTGAGGAGCAGGTGGGCAATAGAGTACAAGGCAGCCTATGGGAAGATGGACTAGTCCATCGAAAATAACAAAGGTAAGTTATTTTCTTCTTCTTATAGATTTCTTCCTACTGAAGATGGGAGAAGAGCGATGAACCAGCATGTACGCAAGAAAACCCTGGAGCACCGAACAAATTAAGTGCATTTTGACCAGACAAGGAATACAGGCAATAATGCTTAGTGAACTGGTGCAGAGAAGCCCCCATAGCCACCTGACAAATGTGAACAACCAGGAGACCACTTCAAAAACGGCAGCCGAACCTGCCACCCTTCTGTAGAATGAACCCTAAGGCCTGCAGGTGCTTCCTTTCCCAACAAATGATAGCACTATGAAATGCACCTGGACAGCTTGTTTTGTCACAGCTGTGCCCACTCGAGCTCCAGCTAAGCAGACCAAGAGCTTGCCCATTCTTATCCAAGTCCCTTGTCCGTAGACCGTAGCAACTTAGAGCCCATTTACGGTCTAACCGATGAAACCAATCTTCAGTCTTTGATGACTGAGAAGTGGAGGAAAGTAGATAAGACGGCAGATCTTCTGAGATAGATGGAACAGGTCATGCCCTTGGAGAAATGGGTGGACTTACATGCAAAGTGGCCATTTCTTTGGAAAGGGTGTAACAAGGCATCACAGAAAGGGCCTGGAGCTCACTGGTCTAGCAGCAGCAAAAATGCAAATGCTCAAACGGAGACATCATTAAGTTGGTAAGAACAAGATTCAAATGCCATGCAGGGACAATGGTTGTTATGTGGAGGAAACAGGTTAATCTTTTCATAAACTGTATAACAATGGGGATCAGAAAGACAGAGCTCTAAACAGTTACTTTCAAAGCCAAAATAGCAGCCACATAGCCCTTCAAAGTGCCAATCTATAGGTCGTCCTGAGTAAAGAAGAGCAGAAAATCTATAAAGGAAGTTGAGCAAGACAAAGGATCAAAACCCTTGGCCCAACACCAGCTGGAAAACCTACATCACCTGCAGGCAAGGATACACTTGGTAGTTGACCTTGTACTTCTGGCTGAATCTGCAAGTGAAGGGGTCAAATTGGGATGTCCCTCAGGAGGAGTCAAAGATCAACTCTAGTACTTCCCGACAACTCCCATTCATGGGAGACAGGCAAATGCTTGCTCGGAGCATTCACAACATTTTCTCTCCCCTCCAGATGGGCTAGAAATAGGGAGAGTTAATTCTCCATAGCCCAGCACAAAAGAGGCATTGCCTCCCCAACAGAGTATGTGACCCCCACACCAACCTCTCTTGTTGAGGGTATACATTGCCACTATGTTATCAGTGAGGACCTAGATACACTTGCCCTGTATTGATGGAAGAAAAGCCACTAGGGCCAAAATGATTACATGCAGTTCCAGGAGGTTGTGGTCTCTGCACTTCACTGGAGAACAAAGTTCACTCGCAATCACATAGTCGAGGTGAGCATTCCAGCCTTACAATGAGGCATCTGTGAGGGCCAACGTCTGACACTAAGGCTGCTGGAAAGTTTCAATATCAAATAAATTATTTCTGAGGGCCCACCACAGGGTGTCGTATGACACTTTGGTAGAGACCTGTAAAAAGCCCATCATACTGTCCTCAAACTGAGACCACTGCCAGTATAGCAGCTATTAGAAAGACCTCATGTATTGCCTGGCCCCTGCTCTAAGGCATCTCAGTCTCGAATCCGGGGCTGAGAAATTGCTGATCATCTGAAAGCTATCGATTACAGGGTTGTTTTGTCCAGTATTGGCACAATTAACCATAGGGCATGAGAAGGGACTGTGTGAGACTTTTTTTAATTTGAGGTAAAATCCCAAACTGTGCAGTAGATGGCTTGTGCAGTACAGGTGTTCTGAGGCAGACTACAGAAAGCGAGGTACAATAAGCCAGTGGTCTAGGCAGGGAAAGTTGTGAATTTGTTCTTTCCTGAGACGAGCAGCCACTATAGTCAGTATCTTGATGACACCATGGATCGCTGATAAGAGGCCAAAAGGCAAACTGCAATGGAGTGCCCAAACTATGAACTTGAAGGGGCGAGTTCTCAGTTTAGTGCTACATCCCTCCCACCTTAGAGACCTCCAGCTCTTTTGCTGAATTTTGGGACTTGTACTTTTAATTATGTGCGTCTCTTGACTTTGGAGTCTGACAAACTCCATCTTTACATTGTGACACACAGCACCTTCAGTGCAGTGGCACAAGGAAGTCTCTTAGATTCCCCAAAGGTTTAAATACCTTCTCTTGGTGAAACTACTGTTTCCAAGAGCAGTGAAGTGAAATTGACTTTACTTACATTTTGTAACTTTCTAGTCCCAGCATACGCTATCTTACAATAGGGTGCTGAAGGGGTTACTTAGTATCCCCTTTGTCTAGTTTCTCATGTAACACTTATGTTACCCTTTCTACAATGAATGGCTGGTGGCAGTGGCTCACTTTTCCTACCATTCTGTGTGTTTTACCGTGAGTTGTAACTGCCGCAAGACACCCATGGGTGCCCATTTTGTCAAAATGGCCCGGTCTTCTTTTTTGCCATTTCTTGTTGGAAAGGTCCTTCTTGAGATTTACTCTGTGTGCAGAACCAGGTTTGGTCCCTTTGTTTGTTTTGTCTTTGGCGGGATTCACCAGTGAAGCCTGCCTCTGGCTCCAGCGTGTCTCGCAGGGGCAGGAAGTGAGGGAGGTGCCCGAAACTCCCTGTGCTTAATCGGTATCAGGTAATAATATCCCCAACAAAAATATCGCCGTAAATATGGCCGTTTGGTTCGTCATAGGCGATATTTTTTTGGGGGATATTATGTGGGAGAGGGCGGTGCGGGGGTGTCCCCCGCAGGGTCCATTGTGAATTTCGCCGCAGAAATATGCCGATATTTTTGCGGCGAAATTATCATATGGAACCGCTTAATCCCCTAGGTCACAGAAATGAACCCAAAAGGTAATTGGCCGGCTGGCTGTCCCCTGCTGTGTGAGTTTAATTTAGTTCATTAACTTTTATAGCGCACCCCACCCAAGGGTATCTGGGTGCTTATACTTAAGGACAGGTTACAGAGATAGTGTACAGGACCCCAAAAATCAGAGGAGGAGGTGTTACAGTTCACTTTACAGGCAGGAGCATAGGAGGTGAGTTACAGATCACCTTACAGACAGGAACAGTGAGAAATATAAAAGAAACAGCTAAGCAGGGAAATTTATTTACAGCGAGAGGTACAAATTATGGAAATACAGTCACTAGGCCCAAGGGTCCTGTACAGTTATATTTACAATGTAATCGAGTAGCACCAACTATGAGTGTGTGCGCTCCGTGTCAGAGTTTAGTAGTGCTCAGGGTCATTTGAACTGAGGAGCCATGTTTTGGTCCTAAAAGACCAGAAAGCAGCCTCTGCTCGAATACCAGCGGGAGAGAGTTCCAGCGTTTGGCCGCTAACACTGGGAAGCTGGAACCTCCTGCTGTTTTTAGGTTAAATTTAGGGATGGTGAGTTGGTTGAGGTAATTAGACCTGGTGGGTCTAATGGTCTGATGTCTCGTGAATTTAACTATCAGATAGGCGGGTGCTGTGTTTGCTAGGCACTTATGGGTGATGACAAGCGCTCAGAGAGTGATTCTGTCACAGATGGGTAACCAGCGTGCTTCTCTTCTGAAGGATGAGATGCGACTCGAACGCAGGATATTTAGGGCATGTCTTAAAGCATTATTTTGCAGAACTTGGAGTTTGTTTCGGTTCCGCACGGAGGTCCCGAGGAAAAGGGTATTACAGTAGTCAAGCTTGGAGAGGATTAGAGCTCTTGCTAATGTAATACAACTGGTGGTGGATAAGAAGGGCTTGCACGCATTAATGAGCTTGTTAGTGTAGGCTGTAGAGAAGGCTAATGAGTTAACTTGTTTATTTAGCATCAATGTGGAGTCAAGGTAGATACCCAGGGTTTTAACTTCCCTTGAGACTCTAATGACATTCCAATCAATGGTGAAGGCATCATAGCATTTATCTAGTTTCTTTAAAGGAATAGTGTGCTCTAAAATATTATTGGCTAAAAGGATGGCCCATAATCAAAAATATATATAAAAAATACTTTTAAACATAGTCCCTATGTAAAGTTTTGAGCGAATGAAGCTCAAACTCAAAAATTTCAAGCACTAGGAGGCATCCATTTTGTGAAATGGATGAGCCTCCTATGCTTGCCCTTTCGGCACTAATGAAGCAAAAGCCAGCCAGTTGTAATAAACAAAAGCTACCACTGGGTGGCTTTTGCGTCATTGGTGCCGGAGACCAGAGAATGCAGGAAAGCGATAATTTTATTAAATAAGCACTGCAAATATAAAAACTGCAGTTTTCTTTCTAAGTTTTCCAGGCTGGAAGAGCCCGGAAAACTTAGAAAGAAAACCGCAGCTTTTAAAATGTTGTATTTATGTTTGCGGTGGCTTCAGCTTTGAGTCCCCTGTGCTCCAAGCTGAAGCTACCGCAAATATAAATACAAAGTTGTTGTATTTAAAAACACTGCGGTTTTCTTTCTAAGTTTCTCACTCTCCTCCGAGCCGGAGGAGCACGAGAAACTTGGAAAGAAAACCGCAGCGTTTTTAAATACAACCACGCTGTATTTCTTCCTGCAGCGGCTTTCACTTTGAGTCTCCTGGGCTCCCCAGAGGGAGCCCAGGAGACAAAGTGAAAGCCGCTGCAGGCAGTAACACAACACAGTTGTGTTTCGAAATGCCACGGTATTTCTCAAAACGGCGGCTTTCGCTTGGAGTCTCCTGGGCTCCCCCAACCCTGAGGGAGCCCAGGAGACTCCAAGCAAAAGCCACCGCATTAAGAAATACAAACATATTCGTAAATGCAGCGGTATTTACAAATACAACAACGTTGTTACTTTGACTGCAGCGGCTTTTGGTTGGAGTCCCTGGGCTCCCCCGGGTTTGGGGAGCCCAGGAGACTCCACGCGAAAGCCGCCGCAGTTTTGAAATAAAACGTTCTTGTATTTATGATTTCCGTGGTTTTCCAACCACGGCAATCCCAAATACAACAACGTTGTATTTACAATTACTGTGCCTTTGCTTTTTGCCTTCATTTTATGTTTTCTGTGCTTCTCTGGGCTTGGGAGGCACCGAAAACATAAAATTAAAGTGAAGGCAGCCTCCTAAGCTCATGTTGAGCTCTGCTCTGGCTGCAGTAAGCAAAAGCTCCCAATAGGGGGCTTTTGCTGCTTGATTAGTGCCGCTAGGGCAGAGCTTAAACTTGAGCTGAGGAGGCTGTCTGAAATTACAAAATGGATGTTCCCATCAAAACGCTTTGAGCCTCGTTTGCTCATTTTTCATTAAAAATATGTTTAATATATGTTTTGGATTATTGCCCATCTTTTAAAGGCAATAATATTTTTGAGCGCACTATTCCTTTAATCGAGTTTGGGAACCGATGATCAGTAGTTCAGTTTTTTCATCATTTAAACAGACTGTGCGTAGCCATCCAAGCTTGGATCTCTAGATAGATGTCGTTGATCAGTTTAGTGTCTTTAGTGTAGCATCCACTGAGTGCGATGAGAATCTAGGTGTCAGCCGCGTAATTTTTGTATTTGACACCCAAGTTGTCGAGGCGGTCCAATAGGAGCTTCGTGAAAATATTGTAAAGCGTGGGCAATACACACGAACCTTGTGGGACTCCACAGTTGATGGGCACTGGAGACGCTGAGACCGAGGGTGAGAAGACCCTCGTGGTTTCATTTGAAAGGAAGGATTGGATCCAACTGGTTGCATTCAGAGAGAAAGCAGCTGTAGAGGTTAGGTGTTGGGTCAGGATTTTATGGTCTACCAAATCTAAGGCTGATGATAGATCCAAGAGCAGGAGGATGGCTAACTTGCTGTCAGGTCCATATCTTGGGTCTTCTTGCAGGAGTGATGCTGGCCCACCAGACCCCCTTGATATCCCTGCCCAATAGTTCTTAAAATATAAAACTACCCAACAGGCAAACCCAAGGGGAAAGGGTAATGGAGGAGAAAATAACAACTGCAGATCTTCACTGTTTCTTTAGACACAACACTGGTTCCCAGAATATAAACTCAGTAGATGATTAACTCTTTGAAACTGGATTGTAGAAGCTTCATCGGTAATATGTGCCTGTGAAATCTAAGCACAAAAATACACAGATTAAATAAACTCTTATCTGAATGTTGTTTTCTGCTATTTATACAAACAAAACTATCATGTACCTGCTGCCTATGCTTGATTGCTGATAGGCATTTATAGTTTGTTCTTTTGTATTATTAGATGCTCTTCTGAATTACTAATAATAAGAATTTACAATGAAAGTCAATATTCAATATTCTTGAAACACTTTGGATATTCTTTGAATAGATGTTGTAGAAAGTCTGAAACTGGCTTGCTTGAAGAAAAAATGTTTTTACTATAGTTCTTAGTCTGAGTTAAATACAACTCTTCTGGATTATTCAATTTACAGTCTTTACTTTCTTGTATCTGAATATATACATATCATTCAAAACTGTACTGTAGATCTTGGATGCTCCAATGAGGTTAGATGGCTTGTTGCACAATGAACGAAAAGTTCAGTTGATTGAAGAACGCGACGCACGCGCAATCAGAACGAAGTTGAATTAAAAAACACGAAGCAAAATAGCCGCGCTTTCAAACGGTAGCGGTAACACATAGCTACATTCAGTAACCGCTCCACAAAAGTAAACAAATTCACAGAGAAATACCGGAACTCAACACGACGTCCCTAGGAACGCTACTTGACAACACTAGTACGTCAAACCAGGAAGTAAAACTTTAAAGTGGAACGTGCGAGCATACTCTAACCGATTCCTGACTAGGATTGATTTTTCAGTAAATGAACTAAAGAGGCACATGTAAAGTGTTATACATCACAATACTAATTTTAATAACACGCGTACTATAGTGAAACTATTAAACTAAATTTGAACCAATAAGTCACAATAAATATCCTGACCAGAATGCTCTAAAACACCTACACTAACTTACTTAATAAGTACACGCAACAGCGGAAGGAAAAAATATACGTACTTTCATTTCCCGCACACGCAGCCACGAGAGGAAAAAACAAACGTACCTTCATTTCCCGCACACGCAGCCACGAGAGGAAAAAATAAACGTGCATCAAAATTTTCCTTCCTTGAATACGCGCGCAATAGAGTTCAAATAATGTTCATAAAAATCAAATGCAGATAAATACAGTTTCTTAGAATTTTAAAGTAAACTTCTTCTTGAGATAAATTGAAGATAAAAACATTGCACTTTAGAAAACTTAGCTTGCTTCATCTGTAGATTGGTCTTGAAGTTGCAACAAGGACTTCTTCATTAACAAAACCTCTGTAGAAATTAAGCTCACTGTAAATTCTTCTCAAAAAGGATTTTTATAATAACTTATACTAAATATCCTAAGAGGTAAATGAACTACCACCTTCCTCTAAAGAAACTGGAATGAAAGGCAGTTTAGAATGTTGTGAAATGTTCCAAACTACCTCATAATATCTTTTCACCCATCATTTGTGTTGCACTGAACCTCCACCTTGGTTTGGGGAATTAGGCACTTCCTGTATATAGTTGTCATTAAGGAAACTTATCACCATATTGACATATTAAAATACCAAACCCAAAATCAAACACCACTCAACCAATGCTCCCACTAACAATGTAATAATGAAGATTAAAAATAAATGTTTACTTAATTCTTTTGAATGCAGATTTTCTACAGTAATTTCTCATTGAAAATCTAGAACTGTGCCATGGAATCCTGACACTTGCCTTTGTCTTTATGTTCATCCATCTGAATCTTGAGATCTAGCAGCGCCGTCTCGGTACCATGTCTGGGTCTAAATCCAGATTGCCGAAGGTGACTTTGAATTTGTATATAGGCCGCACGGTCCAGAATCTTTAAGAGAAAGGGGACCGTTGTAATGGGCCTATATTTCGTGGGCACATTTGGGTCTAGATTCAGCTTCTTTTTTTTTTGAAAAGGCATGACCCAGGCTTTCTTGAGGTTAACCGGCACTGAGCAGTTTTTGAATGATGCGTTTATCATAAATGGGTGACGGCTATGCTGCAAATGAATGGGAGAAACCTGCATAAAAGGTGAGGCATTTTGCTTGGAAGGCAGAGTTGAACACTGGACAAAGGATTCTGAAGAAGAACTTGGAAGAGACGTTTGCTGCAACTCCTGGGTTTGCCCGGTGAAGCCCTGCTACACTGCTGAAGCTCCGAATTCGCTTATACTAGAAAGCCCTAGACCGGACAACTTCTCCCCTTGGGTTGGTGGGACCAATCAACCCCAAAGTGAACTTGTCTAGCCATCCTCTCGGAGTTGGCTGTACTTCCACTGCTGCTGTAGGAACGATTGCCATTGAGAGGAACACCAGATCGAGTGCATCGCTTTTAAGTCGGACTAGAGCTCCAGGAAGATCCTCATGTGGTGCTGTTTGCGAGAGCCGCGAGGAACTGAAACCGTGAAGTGCCGCTGATCTGAAGTTTGCCCATTGCTGCCGCCGACTTTCCTTTCGTAGTGCAGGAGTCCCCAGATGTCCTCCCTCTTGTCCCCACGACTGAGGTCCAGGAATACACGATCTGTAGATCTACACAGGAACAGAAGCCAGCTGGAAGCAGTTTTCTTCTAACCAAAGGTACTGTAAAACTAAGAGGACTTACCTCTTGTTGTGTAGTCTTGCTAGTTCTCAGTTGAGACCTGTCTTGGTTGCTTTGCAGAGTTGCTTGCAGCTTTGCCCCTCACAAGCCTCACAGCTTGTGGCCCTACAGTGATTTCATTTTTATACAAAAAATCCTCAAACATTGTGGAAGACTTTTTACATACCTGCAAGAAGTGCTTCAGCTCACCTAGACTTTTGCTCAACTAATATTGGCTGTCTTGGCTCCATGAAAGACCCTTCTTACCTCTGACTTTGTTCTTTGCCTTTACCCCAGGAAAGGGTTAATTTACTTTGCATTAGAGGTTTATAAAAGTACTTATCTGCTTAAGAATATTTGTTAACCATTGTTTTATTTCCTCATTCTTTTGACACTAACCTCAGTATTGCTCTATATGTACCAGTGATATATGAATGTCCACACTGTCCTAAATATTTAAGTCACCTCAGGGTGTAGGAAAAATCTGTGTGCCATCCCAAATGGGCATTTGCTGCTTTAGAGAAACATTGACCCCTCTTGGGATAAGCCTGGCTGCTCAGTCACTCTACCAACTCGTGTAGTACATGCTTATACCTAAGGTTGGGTTAACTATTGCCAAGAGGGCAAGGCTGGTGCAGTCTCCCCACAGGGTACTGCATACAATCTTGCCTAACATAACTCCTGTGCTTGTAGTAGACTGGCATATGAAAGTAGGCATTCTGAAGATCCAGGGATACTAGCCTTTCCACAAGGTCCCAGGATTGAAGGATCTGGGCCAGCGTCTCATTTTGAATTTGTCGTTGTGCAGGTAAATGTCAAATGTCACAGACAGTGGAGGTTTTATTCATCCTCTCTGGGGGTAACAGGGACACTCTCCCCATGAGCGAGGAATGGTAGAACGGCAAATTAAAGAGGGCTAGAGG
Source organism: Ambystoma mexicanum (assembly GCF_040938575.1). NCBI lineage: Eukaryota > Metazoa > Chordata > Amphibia > Caudata > Ambystomatidae > Ambystoma > Ambystoma mexicanum. The sequence goes on from NC_090924.1 coordinate 701,730,274, forward strand.
CCGGGGAGGAAGAAGGGACCAAGGAGGCATAACATTCAACTTTGCCTCTGGATGAACATCTCACTTTGGCGGTATGTAAAAATGACGTGGCCGAAAACACCACAACTAAATACATAAGCAGTGATCCCTTTGATCACCCTGTTCCACTTTACACCTACCCGCTACCCCATCTACTCTACTTGTTCCTCTGTTTCCTTGCTTAGTCTCCCCAATCTCGATTCGTCCTTCTCCCTGAGGCAGAAGTTTCCTTACCCTAAAGTGGGTTGCGACTTCCGCAGCAGGGTCCCTTTTTTTCTTCTTTTTAACTTTTTATTTTTCTGCTGCATTATTTCCCATGGAAATGGAGGACACCGCTGCAACCCCTGAACCCATTGTAGCGAACAAAAGGAGCAGGGTACACCTCTGCAACCACCGCTCCTCTTGTTCGATATAATGGGAATCAGCATTTTTGTTAATGCCGAATTCCCCGTAAACGGGCATTCACCTTTTTTTGTTCTTTTGGGGCAATACCACTTTTGGTTATGCAAAATAAATGTCACTACTGTAGCCTGTCGTGAGCTGCCTGAACTCTCCTCCCTGTGGGTAAAAGAGGGGAAGGAGAAAAAGGTGTAGCCTCTAGCATTGAACGTGGTTGATTCCTCCACCACTAGACCTAGCGACTTAGATGTGGCCTATGCCCCCTTGAACTTCTCCAAAGACGCATCTGCCTTGCTACCCAAACAAATGGTCAGCGTCAGAAAGCATGTGCCAAGGTTTGAACAGGGTATTGGATGCAAACCCTGAGGTATGCATCCATAAATGTCTTCTGTTGACAGTACTTGAGCATACTGAGTAACAGTCAGCCCCGTCCCACACCCGCTTGCAAAATTTGTTTCGTACCATCCTTGCCATCAGCACCCAATTTACTACAGCCCCTGTGGACCTCTAGAAGAATCTTAACAGCTACCTTCTTGACCAGGTGAAACATTGACCAAAGGGCCAAAATGCCAGCGGCAAAGATCTTCATAAGACAGTCAAGCTTTTGCTCTATCTGGGGGAAAGTTCGAGAATGTTCCAGCAATGGTCCTTGCTGCAGAGGCTTGAACTGCTAGACTCTCAGGTGCGCGATGAGTGGATAAGAATATATTTTTGCTAGGTGCAGGCTTGCGATTCCCAGCTAAGTCCTTGTCAACAGCCAGGGCCAAAGCGGTTTTTCTAACACTGAAAGCACAGGGCCGAAAATTGACAAGTTGGACAGACCTTATCCCAGGTCGTTTGCCATATCATGCAGTTTTGTTTGGACACAAAATTAGCATTAATCCCCAAGCATCACTGATAATTGTGCTCTGACCTGGGCTTGAGCCATTAGGAGTAGCTTGCATGAATTCAAGATCCAAAGCAGAGTCAATGCTACAGTCATCAAAGGGCAGAGGCCAGGTTACCTAGAACCACATCCTGCTCCTGCTCAAAGAATTAATCAGGGAAGACACCAAGTTCACCCTTTTCAAGGGACTCTACACCAAAGGTAACTGGCACCCCTTTTCTCATTAGAAGTCTAGCCAAACCTAGTCAGGTATTGACTTCTGGAGGCCAGGAACCAATGTAGGACAGCACTGGAGGCACCCAGCCTACAACATGAGAAGGAAAGAAGAGCAGACACATCCCATTAAATAGTCATGTTATAGCCCCCACCAGAGCCCTGTTCAAGCCCACAGGCATACATTGGCAGGCGGATAAGTGTCCTCCACCAGCCTTCGAAGGCGCAACCAGCACTATAGCCAAAGCCGATTGAGACTTATTTAACAGATCCAGCATCTTCTGCATGAACTCTTTCCACTTCTCTGTTGAGAAGGGTGCAATGGGGGATGATATCTTTATCAACTAAGTGGTGACAACTAAATATGCAGATTAATGCCACCGCCTCCGAGAGGAAAAAGCAGTGTGGCATTGGATAGGAATGAGAACTTGTGTGTTTTCTTCTTGTCCCTCTCTGCTTTCTCACTGCGTGACTAGGATCTCTCCAATTCGTTAGGGACATGGATGGAAGGTTTCTTGTCCTTGTGTTTGGCAGTATAGACTTTGGCAACACACTTCCCAAATGCCTTCATAGGCAAAGAATAGGAAGAGCTGGATTTCCTGATGATATGATCCAAACCCAGGAACAAAATGCATCACTGGTATGGATCAGATGCTCAATTTACACAGTTTTAGCAGGGTTTGGGGGAAAGACACCCAGTCACAAATGAAGCAATTTTTCTTTGAAGGAGACATTGGTGTTACCTACCTGCACGTTTGGAGCTGCAAAGCGACCCACAGCACTGCGAGTCAGACACGACTCTTGCTGCTCGTTGCTTCGTTCCCTGGAGGGGGCGGAGCCTGCTGGAGCCCACGTGATCCATCACGTGATCTAACTTCTACTCATAACGCAGCCGCGTTTAGTTGAGCGGTGCGTTTTTCTTTGAAGGAGACATTGGTGTTACCTACCTGCACGTTTGGAGCTGCAAAGCGACCCACAGCACTGCGAGTCAGACACGACTCTTGCTGCTCGTTGCTTCGTTCCCTGGAGGGGGCGGAGCCTGCTGGAGCCCACGTGATCCATCACGTGATCTAACTTCTACTCATAACGCAGCCGCGTTTAGTTGAGCGGTGCGTTTTTCTTTGAAGGAGACATTGGTGTTACCTACCTGCACATTTGGAGCTGCAAAGCGACCCACAGCACTGCGAGTCAGACACGACTCTTGCTGCTCGTTGCTTCGTTCCCTGGAGGGGGCGGAGCCTGCTGGAGCCCACGTGATCCATCACGTGATCTAACTTCTACTCATAACGCAGCCGCGTTCACCCTCGCGGCGTTGAGCCCGGCAGGGGTGGAGGGCGTTGGCTGTTGTGCGGCTGTTCGGCGAGCTGGGCGTTACAATTAAGCATACAACATAGCCCAGAGTCGTGTGGGAGGCAGTCCGCGGTGAAACTGAGAGGGAAGAGGTAAGTCCTCTAAATGGCCGATCAGGGCCCACAAACACGTGCCAAACTAAAGCATTCACTACAAATGCGAGACTATAAGGTTAACACGAATTCATTATGTGTGCTTGGGGGCGTACATGATCAAACAGGGTCACTTGATGGATATGATTGGACCAGAGGAGGGCTCGATGAGCGTGTAGAAGGACAAACACTTTCATGTGATTCATCCGATGTGTCAAACCAGAAAGCCTGTAATATCCCAGCACTGCACCTAATATGTGAACAACCAAAAACTTTAGCACACATTGTGTCAGAGAGACTAAAGATTATAAAAATAGACACCAGACTAGCCGATGAAATTGATATATCCCATAAACGCCCATGGATAAGAAATGAGCACCCTCTTGGTCCACTAGCGGACGCCGCCGCTGGCGTTTCGCCGGACGAGGCAGAGGCATCGCCCCGTGTGGCAGCCGTGGAAGCTGAGCTTGGCGTGACCGCAAAGACAACGATCGACGGCCGTGCTCCTTGGAACTCGGAGAACAACAGGGAAAACGCCACAAACGTGATTGAAGTGAACACAACGGCCTTCCAGTCGCCGTTCGATGTAACTGACATCGAATTACTAGAAATAGAAGTACCGGCAAACCATAGCGACTCAGGCCTGGTTAAATTCACTTCTCCCTGAAATATCCATGATGCCAGCTCTAGCTTGTCCAACCCTGTACACTTCACACCTACCACACGTGATGCAAACCGGGCTCAAGAGCAAATGCCTAAAATACCGCAATTGATAAGTTCACTTAATTTAAATCAAGAGCCCCTGTTGGAAGCAAATAAACTAAAACCAGAGAGAGGAAAGGATGTGTCTGGCACCCTAATGCAAAACACGTCGTCAAGATCAAACTCCAAATTGGTAATAGCGGAGACTAGTATCCCAAAGCTAAACACTTTTGGAGTGGACTTGGCAGGTCGTGAAGCCAGGCTGACGGAACGCCTAAAAGCCGACTTTGAAAAAATGAAGGAGCGCCTGTCTGAGAGCTTCATAACTGATAAAAACAAAAAAAAAAAAAAAAAAAAAATAGTGTGCTCCACAAATGTCAAATCTTTGATGGATGAAGGGACATATGCTCATCAGAACACAGTTTCTAATAGTACAGCCCGACAGTGTTCAGATGACCAAACGTTGAATAAAAACGGCGATGCTAACTGTGGTGAGAATCTGTTACTGCGGAATCAAAACACCATCAATCAAGCAAACACTCTCCACTTGAATCGACTTATAAATTCATCGGCAGCAGGGATTTCCTCTCACTGCTCCACTCCAAATACACAACAACACATGAATGGAGTATCGAAGTCGTGGAAAGGGACTGTAGACCATGGAGTTCAAGGCATCTCTGACTCGAGCATATTGCTCGATGAAAACAACTCAGCCCATCACCACAAGGAGGCCCCTTCATTTTTGAAATCATATCTGTCAGCTGCTGCCGCGATACAGATACACAATAATGTCCTCGCAGCAACCTCGCTAGCATTAATTCCATTCACAAAATTATATATGAGAATCTCCACGAAGCAGTTCAAAACAATGGTGCATACTTGGTCCAGCTTAACAACAAGCTCACAAAACTAGAAACTATGAATTTAATGCTGCAGGATCGTCTGGATAAAGAAGCAGAAACCTCTAAATTGTGGCATAACAGATTGAATGAAATCACAGGAAAAGACACTGTGGAAAGAAAAACAATGATGGATACATTAACTACATGTACGAACCACCTGATGGAAATTAAGAGTGTAAAGCAAGCAAGTTCGACTGAAATGAGTATTATGGAATCTCAAAAAGCGAATTCCAAACAAAAAATCGCCCGAAGCGGATGTGGCTGTCACCTCGAGCGATGGTGGATTTCAGCCAAACTTTGGAAAGGGCATCAAGATCCCTGGGGTGATTGCGACTCCTGCAGTCCAGAGTACCGCTACTTCGAACGATTCCCCTCCGTCTTAACTGCTAAACAACTCCATAGCAGTTTAAATGCAGCACTTGTTCCTGATTCAATCGACAATGTAGTAAAAAGAGTAAGCAAACAGCTTCTCGAAACAACCGAAATACCTCATTCAACAGTTGTTGCTCAGTGCTCATCAGCAAAAACATCATTTGGAATTTTCAATGGGCCTGCTAAAACGCTGACGACTAAGATCCCCATGCAGAATCTGCAAGGGACCAGCTTTGGCCCTACTAATAAGAAACAAAAAGAAAAAAAGAAGCATTGCACAGTAAATAAGCAAACCAGTAAATCAAAGAAGTTTATAAGAAACCTGACTACACCTGCCAAACTTGGACTCTTCGAAAGAGGTAAAAAAGAGGAGTCAGCAAAACCAAGAAACACAAAAGAAATGAAACTGGTGGAATCCAAACCGACTAGACCACTAAAAAACAACCCTAAAAAACGTCAAAGAATAGACTCGGATGTCGAATCTGTTCATTCAGAGTCGTCATCTGATGACTTATGCAATCTCTCTACATACTACGACGAGAACGAGGACGAGCCAAGCGGTGAGGAACAGTTCGATACTATAATCGTTCAAAACAAAATAGAAGGCAAGGTCGAATTGGTCGGCAAGACAACATTAAATCCTTGGCTCGCTATCCCGAGGATTGGGAAAAACGATACTGTGCATGAATATGCGAAATCGAGAGCTTCTGAAGGGCAACTGACGGGTAAACCATAGCCCCTCGTCAAGCAGTTAAAAAAGTACAATGCCCCGTCAGCGATGAGCGGAACCCAGTAATGAAGGAGACTCTGAACCCTAAACAAACAGCCACACAGAGACTTAAAGTACAAAAACACATTGAACAGGAAATGCCCAAGGAGCATAATGCCCTGGTAGCAAAAATTCTTATTGAAAATGTCTTTGTAGACGAAAACGAGGTTAATCTGAATAGAGGAAACGTCATTCGACTTCTTCACTCAGTTCCAGCACTAAGAACGGTGTCCTCTCAGGACATCCAAATCGTTGAATACATCTCTGAGATGTATGCAGACAGAGTCTACCTCCATATAAAATCACAGGCGGTGCGTAAGACAATTCTATCGGTAAAAGATGAACTCTTGTTCCTGGGCTTCGAAGTCTCTGAAGTGCAGGCTGAAAAAACTCACATCCAGTCAGAAAATAGACAAAAAGCCTTGAATGAGTCGGTCTACGCTAATCGCCGTGAGGAGCTACGTCAGCATCTAATGTCTGCCTCAGGACCACAACCGTCGACCAGTAAATGGAAATCAGGAAGGACTAATCATTAGCTATGCCAGAGTTGGGAAGGAATCCTGCTAACATTGATTTCCTGGAACACTCGAGGATTCCATCACTTGTATGCTGACTTCCCGGATGATTTGACCAACAATTTAGCAATTTGTCTACAAGAAACATGGATGAGGACTATACCGAAGAAAGATGGATACGTGACCCTGTTAAATCCGGCAAAGAAAAATGCACAGGGCCGCCCGTTTTCTGGACTCATAATCATGATCAAAATCGGAACCGCCTGGGAAATTCTTGAAACGGACAACCCAAATATCTTCGTACAAAGTACGTTATTACAACACCAAAACGGGAAAAACTCCAACAACCAGTATATCCTCTTAATCAACATATATTGGAATCCTGCCCAGATAACCCCAAAAAAATTCATATCTTCCGTAACGAAGATCATAGATAAATATCAACAAATAGATGGTGAAATTTGTACCCTTGTTTGCGGCGACATGAACATATCCTGGTTCGACTCAAACAGATGTTGTATTGTAGAGACCAGGAAAGAAGTGTCACGCCAACATTCGAGAAGTGCACTATGGTCACTCGCAATGGACTCACGAGATTGCGAAATGATAAATGGACGTGTAGAGGGCAACATACCACCGAAATATACCTGGAATAATATGGGCCACAAAAAAATTTTGAATTATTTCTGGATCTCAAAGCACTCATGGCATAAAATCAAGAACTTGAGAATTTTGGAGACAACAAACAGCGACCACAATGCACTAGTTCTAACTATGACTCTCCCTTCAAAACCAGATGGAATGAAAACGAACCAGAGCTTAGAGATAAATAATGGGCAAAATAGACTAAGAATAAATAGCAAACAAATAACTAGGCTGGACAAAGACTTCCAAAACCTGACATGGTCCAAGGACACAGCGTTAAATTATTGTGTGCTCTTACCATGCAGGAAAGAAATTTCTCTCTTGAAGATGCCACCAGACAAAATACACGCCCATGATTGGAGTCTCAAAGTCAAGAAGGAAAAAAAGAAATTGCATAAAGACATACATAGATTAAAAACAGAGGGAGGGGTGGGTACGGATGCAATGATAAAAAAACGCAAACAAAAATACCGAAATTGGGTGAAATCATATGCCCATATGCGCGACCAAGAACGTGGTGAAGCCATGTTAAACTGTATAAAATCAAATAATTGCAGAGAAATTTGGCGAATTATGAACAAATTTTCTTGCAATCAAGCCGACACAATGGCTAGTGGAGTCGCTGAGAGTGACTGGAAAAGCCACTTTAGCAAAGTGTTTGCGATCGAAACCAACCAAATGATTCCAGCACAAATAGAAACCAAAGCGAAATGGGACTGTAACGAGAATATCGAAGATATCATTGCGGCCATATTAAAGCTTAACAACTCTCGTGCAGCGGGTCCTGATGGCATCACAAATATGATGTTGAAAGCCAATAAACAAGAATGGGCGATCTTCATTGGTAACCTGTTCGCAAAGATCGCAGAGCTTAGAAAAATCCCGCCCTCTTGGACAACAGCGATTATAGTACCCATCTTTAAGAAGGGAAATCGGGCGGATCCGGCAAACTACCGCCCAATCGCTTTACTCGATACAATCGGTAAGGTGTTTGCTGGCTTCCTACAAAAGAAACTCTCTGCTTGGGCTAAGTCGAAGAATATCAATGATAGACGTCAAACCGGCTTCACTAAGGGAGTCGGCACAGAAATCAACTTGACCCTGGTAACCATACTAAAATTGAACTCCATAGAAAAACGGTCAAAGTTATTCATGGCCTTTATCGATATGCATCAAGCATTCGATACAATAAACCGTACAAAACTATGGCAGAAGCTAACCACGTGGGGCTGCCCAGACAACTTATTACAACCCATTAAAGCTCTACACACGACGACATCCATACAGATCCGACTAAACGAAAAAGGAAATTTGTCAGACTCAGTGATGACACATAGGGGCGTGAAACAAGGCTGCCCGATTGCTGCGTGCCTATTTAAACTTTACATCGCGGACATCCCTTTGGCACTAAGAAATGTAAAGTGTTTTCCGCCAAAAGTAAATGGACAGCATATCAATTGCTTAACGTATGCTGACGACATTGTTCTAGTTGACACAACCCAGATAGGACTGCAACGTCTCTTAACTAAATTACACCAATATATGACCACAAATGACTTAAAAATAAATGTAAATAAAACTAAAATAATGCAAATTGGATCGGCCAAAGGCCCCAAAAATAAAAACTTTGTGTGGAAGATCGACGATATTCCAATTGCTGAAATTAACGATATCCGATATCTTGGGATAACGATAAATAAGTCGATCCGAGAATGGAGCTGGGTACAGGATATCATACAACGTATGAAAACGCTGGCACTTCAAGGTCGTCGAATCCACAATCTTTATGGCAAATTTTCACTAATACCTGTCAGAACATTCTACTATCAAAAGGTAATACCCGCCATCACTTTCGGGTCAGAAGCTGGGACTATCAAATTTGGGCCAAGCTTGAAAGCATGTTTTGGAAGACAGTGTTACAGCTACCTAAACATGTTTCAATTATTGCCATTAGACACGAGTTGGCTCTAGATGAATTATACTCTAGTGTCCTTTGGAAATCTCTAGCGCTCCTACGAAAGATGCAGATGCCAAATCCGGAACCAGCGTATGAAATATTTGCCACATCAATCGGACATCCGCACACAGATGTAACTTTAAAATGGGGCCAAGGTGTAAGGGAGATCATGCTTGCTGCAGACATCAAGATGGAGCTGCTTTTTGCGCAACCCCAAATTGCAAAATGCAAGATATATGAATGGGCCTGGATGACAAACTTAGAAAAACTAGATGGGTTAGCATCTGCACTAAAACTTGGACCAATAAAAAATAAACGGAACGTAATGCCAAGTTACTTGGTGCAATTTCCATCACGTTACCATCGAGATAAATTTCTCCGCCTGCGACTAAACGTCATTAAAGTAAAGGAAATGCTATTCATGAGACACGATCAGTCCATTTTGGATAATATCTGTAGACACTGTGGCGCTGCAGTAGAATCCACTAGACACTTAATAGTAGAATGTACAATCCTCAAAGATCTACGAACACTCCACCGAGCGAAGTTCGCGCCCTTGAACATGAATATGGATGATTGGTGGCTTCGCATCCTAAGTGGAAGCTCGGTCCACTTGACATGCGCAGTCATAAACTTCATGGATTCAGTGTTATACTGTATCTGAACAGAAAGTGATGTCGACGATAGCGATGAGCTGTGAGTCCACCAGACTATAAATAGAGATGGGAAAGAGAAAATGGGAATAGCGGTGAAGTGAATGTTTTGTAATAAAAGTGAATGTTTTGTAATAAAAGTTTGTAATAAACTATAACTTACAAAAAAAAAAAAAAAAAAATATTTCAATAGAAAGCACAGAAAGAGTGACTGATGGCATTGGGCGCAGCAGAACCATATATGCCGGATGTTAAGGCAGTTTTTGTACAACCCTCTGTTGGGGGTTGCACAACCATTAACATTGAAGTACAGCATTGCTCAAAACCCAAAAAGGGAAGCAAAAGATTGATACAGAAGGTGGTGTGGCAGAGCAATCAGGCTTAAACCCAGGGAGGGTAAAGTAGGCTGACAGTGGGGTACAGTTAGTTCAAACACGTATGCATAGAAAACACACCACACTGGTAAACTTAAAGATAAACACCATTAGGTAACACACACACGGGCATGCGCGTCCATGCAGAAATATGGAACAAGTTACTTACCTGTAACTGTTGTTCTCCAGCATGGGTCTGGCATGGATTCACATGCTCATGAATATTCCCCGTCGTCAGGCTGGGAATCCTCGGTAAAGAAAAATCAGTATCAGTTTCGTTTCTGATCTGTCTTTCGTAGTAGTAACCAATCACTGATCTCTGCGTCATACTGACCACAGCCAATGACTGCCATCTCCCTAAGCCCCGCCTCTGGCAGCCATCTTCAGATTTGGTAGCACGTGAAGTGGCAGTATGACCAAGTGAAGAGCCGCAGAGGGGTAGGCGGGAGGGTTCACATGTGAATCCATGCTGGAGAACAACAGTTACAGGTAAGTAACTTGTTCCTTCTCCAGCATGGGGTCTGGCATGGATTCACATGCTCATGAATATAAGAATACATAGCAGTACACACATGCACAACCACGGGAGGTGGCAAAAGGCTAAACATTAAGCAATACAACAACTCAACATTAAGCATCTCTTACCTCCTCACCAGGCTCACCTTAAGCGAACAGTTTGCGCAGCACTGCCTGGCCGACCCTGGACTCCTCCCTGGAATCCCGATCGACGCAGTAGAATCTCGTGAAGGTGTGCGTCGACCTCCACGTAGTTGCTGCAGCCCTGCAGATGTCCAGCAGGGGCACACCAGATAGGAACGCTGTAGTAGCAGCGATCGCTCTGGTCGAATGGGCTATCGGACGGCCTGGCAGCGGTCGGTTAGCCAACCGGTGGCAGTCCATGATGCAGCCGGAGAGCCATCTGGAAATGGAAGACTTCGAGAGAGCCTTCCCTTGATTCACAGGTCCAAAGTTCACAAACAGCTGTAATGTCCTCCGAAAACTCTTTGTGCGGTCCACCTAGAACTTCAGCGCTCTAGCCACATCCAGCGAGTGCAAAGTCCTCTCGGCCGGTGACGAAGGAGACGGGAAGAAAACAGGTAAAACCAGGGGCTCGTTAAGATAGGAGTCTGACGGCACCTTGGGCATAAAGGAGGGGTGCGTCCTAAGCACCACCCTCGAGGCATGGAAAGTCAAGTACGGTGCTTTGCAGGATAGGGCCTGGATCTCTCCCACTCGTCGTGCGGAGGTAATGGCCACCAGGAATGCAGTCTTCCACGACACAAAGTTCAACGGTGCAGAGTGCATCGGCTCGAATGGGGACCCCATGAGCCTGGTCAGCACCACGTCAAGTTCCCACGCCGGGGCTGGGGCCTTCACCGACGGGAACGACCGGTACAGTCCTTTCATAAACTCTTTTACCAGTCGATGGGACCACAGGGACGTCCGTCCTGTGGTTCTGGTATATCTGGAGATTGCCGCCAGATGAATCTTAATGGAGGCATGGGCTAGCCCAGCCTTTGCCAGCGATAGCAGGTACGGCAGCACTTGAGGGGCCGTAATCCGTAGGGGGTTCATCTTCTGGGCTCGGCACCAGATAGAGAACCTCTTCCACTTGTGACCGTAGCATTTGAGAGTCGAGGACGCCCTGGCCTTTGCAAGAACCTCTCTGCAGTCGGCCGGTATATCGTACCCTCCAAACTCTAGCGCTGCAGGTGGAAGATGGCGCCTCCTTCTCTGGAGAGAAGATCCGCGTCCGCCGACAGCTTGATGGGTGGGGACGTTGACAAGTCCAGAAGGTCCGGGAACCAGATCTGCCTCGGCCACGCCGGTGCGACGAGGATCATCCTGCACCGGGACCTCGAGCTGGTTGATGAGTCGAAGCAGCAACGGCAACGGAGGGAACGCATACAGGTATAGGCCATCCCAGGGGAACGAGAACGCATCGCCCATGCTCATCGCCTTGGGGAACCTGCTAGCGAACCTCTGGCACTTCGAGTTCGTCGCTGTTGCGAACAGGTCGATTTGGGGTTTGCCCCATCGTTGGAAGAGTTGATCCACCTGATCCTGGCGCAGCTCCCACTCGTGACACGCGCGCAGCTCCCTGCTGAGCGAGTCGGCGATGGTGTTTCTTTCTCCTGCCAGGTGGAAGGGAACCAGCAACATCCCCTGGGCGACCGCCCAGTGCCACAGATCCTGTGCCTCCCTGGATAGGGCTGGGGATCTGGTGCCTCCCTGCTTCCTTATGTAAAACATTGTCGTGGTGTTGTCCGTGAAGATCCGCACCACCTTGCCCTTGAGCGACGGGAGGAACGATTTGAGAGCCCAGAACACGGCTCGGAGTTCCAGGATGTTGATGTGCAGGAGTTTCTCCTCTGGGAGCCAGAGGCCTCTTGCGTGGAGATCTCTGGTGTGGGCACCCCAACCCTCCAGGGAAGCGTCCGTCGTCACCGTCTTCTGGTACGCCGGTGTCTGAAAGTCCTTGCCCGCAGTGAGGTGCGCTCGAACGCCCCACCACTGAATCGCCTGCCGGAATACCTCGTTGAGGGGGACCTTGTCTTCGAAGGTGCCCGTCGCCTGCATCCAATGAGCGTCGAGAAATTCTTGAAGAGGGCGCATCCGTAGTCTGCAGAGGCGCACCAGGTAGATGCAAGAGGACATCATCCCCAGGAGGGACTTGATGGACCTCACCCTGGCCACGTCCGTGGCTAGCAGGCGCTGCACTTTGCCCAGAATGGTCTTCGTCCGTTCTTCCGACGGTGCCGCCAGGCGCCTCACTGTATCGAGCTTCGCTCCCAGAAACAGGGCCACCTGCGACGGCACCAGATGGGACTTTGGGTAATTTATTGCGAATCCCAGGTCTGTGAGTAGCTGGACGGTCCTCGCAGTGTGTTCGACGGCGAGTTCCCTCATCCTTGAGCGGATGAGCCAGTCGTCCAGGTAGGGGTAGACGTGAATCCCCTGCAGGCGCAGCCACGCCGCCACAGGTGCTAGGCACTTGGTAAAGACCCTGGGGGCCGACTTCAATCTGAACGGCAGTGCTCTGAATTGGTAGTGGCGTCCCTGGACGACGAACCTGAGGAACTTTCGTGACTTTTGAGGATGGGAACGTGGAAGTATGCATCCTCCAGGTCCAACGACGATAGAAAGTCGCCTTCCTCCAGCTGTCCCAGCACGTGCTGGAGGGTGACCATCCTGAACTTTTGTGACCTGATGTATTTGTTCAAACGACGAAGGTCCAGGATGGGGCGCCAGCCGCCCGTCTTCTTCCTGACGAGGAAGTACCTTGAGTACACCCCAGAGCCCCGGAACCTCTTCGGGACGAGCTCGATGGCGCCTTTCCTGAGCATTGCCCGTACTTCCAACAGCAGTTGCGGGACGTGATTTTCCTTCCTGGCCACAGGTGGAACTTGAGGGCACTTCTTCAGGAATTCGATAGAGTGTCCTCTTGCCAGGGTATCCAGCACCCAACGGTCGGTGGAGATGGACTTCCACACGCCGACGAAATTCGTCAGCCGGCCTCCCACCGGGGTGCTTCGGTGGGGGCCCGAGGCCACGGCCGGTTCAGTCCTGCTTGGAGGTGGTGGCCTTGCCGCCCTGGCCACCTTGCAGATGGCGGCGAGGCGCTCCCTGCTTGCCGCGACCCCTGTAGGCCTCCTGAGACGGGGAGCGTGCCGCCTGGCGGTAGGACGACGAGCCACCGTTGGATCCCTTGCAGGCCCCTTGTCTGCCTCTGGAGCTCCGAAAGGGCCGTCGTTGCTGAAGGGCTCCTAGGGCGCGGGCCGTCTCCGTGTCTGTCTTTATGGCTTGGAGGGATTCGTCCACCGCCTTCCCGAACAAGTTGCTGCCGTCGAACGGCATGTCCAACACCCTGGTCTGGACGTCCTGACGGAAGTCGGTCGCCCGGAGCCAACCCCGTCGTCGTAGGCAAACTCCGTTGCCCAGCTGGCGGAACCCGGTATCGGCAATATCGGTTGGCACCGTTATGGCGTGGTCCGACGCCACCTCACCTTCTTGAAGTATTTCCAGGGCCTCGGACCTCTTGTCGTCCGGTAGGAAGTCCAATATGGGGGCCAGCCTAAACCAGAGCTCCCTGTCGTAACGGACCACGATCGCCAGGGCGTTGGCCGCTTTGATCGTCGTCGCCGCCGACGAAATGACCCGTCGCCCCATGGCGTCCAACTTCCTTCCCTCACCGTCCGGAGGGGAATTCGACGTTGAGGCTCCTGACCCCGCCGCTTTCTTCTTCGCCGCCGCCGAGACGACCGAGTCTGGCTTTGGCTGTGCCCTGCGGCACAGGGGAGCGGTCTCGGGGACCCGGTACTTCTTCTCGTACCGGTCCCGTTTGGCTGGTTCCGTGGAGGGGTTCTTGAGTACCGACAGGCCCTCCTCCCAGATGTCATCGATTAGAGGCACCGCGATGACAGTCTTCCTCTTGGCCTCCCAGCGCTGATAGAGGAAACCTTCCTTTTTCTGCTCCTCCGGGCAGAGCTGGAACAATTCGGACGCCCTGGCGATCATGGTGTGGAATGAGCCAATCTCGTTGGGCGGAGAAGCCCGTGCGACGGGAGACCCGTTCCGTCGTCGTCGCCCTCAGAACCCGTCGTCGAGCCCACCGCACCGTCATCTCCCGACTCGTGGGAGGATGAGGAGGGAACTGCAGGCCTTACGGGGGCGAGTGGAGGAGAGGGTTGGGTCCTCCGACGTTTGTTCTGAGGACTTCCTGACGGGCCAGGTTGCGGGTCCTCCGGCCTGGGCCGTGGTAATCTCGTCCTTATCTCAGAGCATAAGGACTGGATCGCAAACAAAATGGCCGCCGAGCTATCCTGAGGCCTAGGTTCCGGCTGCGCCGGAAGGGAAGGCTGCTCTTCCTCGCCATCGTCTTCTTCCTCGGTTATCTCCCGAGGATCTTCCTTGCGGGATCGAACCTTCTCGAATTGGACTTCGAGATTCCTCACGGCCTCGGTCAGTTCCCCCTCCGAGGCTGACTCCGAGCTCGAGGCTACCGTGCCCCCCCTCATTTCTTCCATCATGGGGGCCATGACGATGGGCTGAAAAGAGGATTCCCTCCTTGGCGGCAGGGAAACTCGTCCCGGAGGCAGTCTCCGCTGGCGGCGTCTCTGCCGGCTTGGCCAGAGTTGCCGCGATCGCCTCGATAGAGGCCTTTGTCTGCTGGGTAGGGGCCTTCACCACCTTAGGTGCTTCCTGGGCCTTCTCCTTAGGGGGAGGGGCGACGCCTCGCTCCCCCTCTCCCGAGATCGGACGGGGCTTCTCCCGAAGCTTACCCGGGGTCTCAGACTTCCTCTTCCCCGAACCGGAGCGCTGGCTCGTGGTTGACGGTGCTGGGGAAGGTGCGCCCTGCCTGGCGACCGAAGAGCCCGACCTTTTGGCGCTCCCGGAGCCAGCGGACTCGCAGCGCTTGGCCTGGTGTTGGGCACCCGTCGCCGGGGCGCCCGCACAGGACTTAGAAGCCCGCTCGGACCCTTTCTTCTTCTTCTCACCCGTTGAGCCCTTCTCCAACCAGCTGGCGAGACGGGATCGACGGTCCCTCATGGTCCGCTCCGACAAGTTCTTGCAGAACTGGCAGTCCTTCTCTACATGAGTCTTGTCCCCATGAAGACAGTAGAGGCATCGCGAATGTTCGTCCTCCTTAAACACATTCTGCAGCCCGCATCCAGGGCAGCTGCGAAACAGCTTGGGTCCGGGTGACGAACTCGCGTCCTGTGCCATCTCGAAATAGGCCGCAAATCTTCTGGAATCCTCCAAAAGGTTGATTCGACGAAATCTTCACCCTTGAGGGGCGTAGGAAAATCCTGCAATGGGTACCCGTTAACGGAAGTAGAAACGGTGGAGCTTGAGGCTCGATTAACCGACAAATGTGAAAATTCACCTGAAAAAGCGCGAAACACGCAGCAAAAGCTCGAGAGCTAAGCACGAGGACTCCCAACACTTGAGCGTGCGGTAAAAATCTGAAGATGGCTGCCAGAGGCAGGGCTTAGGAAGATGGCAGTCATTGGCTGTGGTCAGTATGACGCAGAGATCAGTGATTGGTTACTACTACGAAAGACAGATCAGAAACGAAACTGATACTGATTTTTCTTTACCGAGGATTCCCAGCCTGACGACGGGGAATATTCATGAGCATGTGAATCCATGCCAGACCCCATGCTGGAGAAGTGCACGCACACACACAATATTAGTTCAATTAGTTTCTATAATAGTAAAAATACTGTGTGAATGTATAAAAACAGGAAATTGTAATAAGAGGCACTACCCACTGACTATTCGACTATAACATAGGGCCACTACCTAGTGAGAGGCACATTACTAATATAAAAAAAGAAAGCAGAACCAGACATTAAGTCAACACAGTATTAATATTCATATGGTAATCCAAATACCAAAACCGAACACAGTCCCTGTTACCTTATGCCCTTAAGTGCCAAGGACGAGTATGTTCGTCTTTTTTGCATAGACTTACATAATAAATAAAACATATCTACGACATGCTATTTGCAAACAACAAAAACACAACTCACAGCCAATGTAGGCACTAGAGGGGGGGAAAACCAATTCCAAAACACATCCATAGGCCACCAAATAATAGCACCAGGAGATTACACTTCTAGGGAAAAATAGAAACAGTCACTAGATTTAGTTATGTTGAAATCATGCATTCACATGAGCAGACGTGGAATGCAAAACTTTAAAAAAATAAATAATAAAAAAAACCACATTCAAAATCACAGATGCATGCTAAAATTCAAGTTCTTCGTGCGCTACCTGTAGTGGGTGGACCGTGTGGTCCGACAATTGCGCCTAGACCAGGGAGCCCCAAATGTCAATAGCCAAGGAGGTTGCTGAAGCAAACCAAAGCAGTACAACGTTGATCTGGAACTAATCTTGAAGTTTGAGAGATTGAGAAAAAATACAATGTGCCTGTTTGAACTTGGCAAAGGGAGCCCTGAGGTTTTGTGGAACTGCCTGAAATCCCGAAACTTTGATAGAACTTTCTTGAACTTGGGGAAGGGGAGCTGAAGATTAAGCCAGGTGCTAGAAAGAGCTTGCAACAATTTTTTGAAAACTATTTTTTTAATTATTGACATCTTTACGCATTGTTTAGCTTTAGTTGGGAGGGCAAGTATAGGTTTTGGACAAAGACAGACTTAAGTTGAACTTTTTGACTCAGACGTTCCTTTAGGTAGGGAAATCCCACCTTAGGATAGGGAAAGTTGGACCTTCCACCATCTTGACATTTGAGTTAATAGAACCTTTTTGTTTGAATCTGAAATCTGTTGTCTGTGTCTTACTTCATGATGCCTTCACAGTCCCACCTGCAAAAAGACTCGACCATGGGCCATGAGGACCCCAGAGGTCAACTTTGGAGAATAACCCAACAACCCAGAGGTAGCACTCACAGTGATTGTTTCTGAAAAGTCGGTTCAGGAAACCCCAAACAACCCAGTGGGTACTAGTCTTCTTTTCAGGTGCACTTTTTGTGGTTTACAGGTCCTGAACAGCCAGGGACTTGAACATGAACCAACGATGAACAGGCAGAAAAGAAGAACAATACCCCTTACTAGGAGTGGGATCCTTAAGCCAGAAGCAGAAGTAACAGATGACTAGAAACGGGGGTACCTGGCAATGCATGATCCAGAGGTTCAAAGAACAAAGGCAGTGGCAGTCCACCAAAAAAAAAAGAAATGGTTCTGTGAAGAGACATATAGCGGGGCAACCAGGACGTTGCGGAGGTGCTGGCAGGGGTCTCAATATTTTCCCAGGTGATGGCAGCTTCCAACACCAATGTGGGATGACCAAGCCGCTAAAATGGGAAGTCTGCTACAAAATGGCCCAGCCCCAGCACAGAAGGTCTGACCCAGCCAAAAGGAGAAATTACTTCCCAGTAATGTTCTTTCTATGGATTTTTCGCTTGCATATTCATCATCAGATAGTGATCTATCCCAGCATAAGCTGCTCAAAAAACGTTTCGACAGGGGACATAGTTCGTCTCGACTCAACCGTCTATTCCTCTTGACTCGTCATGCAGCTCGTTGACTCTGGACGTGACGTTTGTTGCCGTACTGTGACGAAGAGCAAGGCGTTGTCACTCCGAAAGGGGGAGGCTCCCCTTACTATGATGGTACCCCAAGAAGGCAGCAGTATTCCTGCCCTTTACCTGACACTAGAACTTCTTCCTGCAAAGTTAAGAACAACCCCCTCCCAGGGGTCAAGTCCTAAAAATTCAAGTGGGGGGACTCATCAACAAATGTAATGGGATGTGACATCGCCAAAAATGTGCATATCGAGGTGAAAAATGCACATTTCATTACATTGGCTCTGCATAACCACCCAAATTGCACAGGACGAATGGCATTTCCCTTTTCATAAAAACAACACACACACACAAACCAAGAGAGGATATTGTCTTCAAATAGTGATTTTGAAAACGTTGAAAGGTGTGCATGATTTAAACTCTAAGAACCAATACAAATGTTTTCCCTGAGACTTGTAGGATCGAAATGCGAAATTTCACCTTTACTTGTTTGTCATCAGGTTATATAGTGCAGTGGTGAAGTGTCTGGCCTGCAACCCTGACCACTGCGGTTTGATCTCCTAGGTTGTCTTCAATTCATAAATTCAAAGAGGACATTCAATGTTTCTCATTTTAGCTAGGGGGACTGAGTCCACCCTCTGAATAAAGTGGGTGGACTCCGCCCCCCCCGCGTTTACCCTCGACTTGAGCCCTGCCCCCTCCCTAATAAACTCATTAGTTGTGGTCAACCTGCCACTAACCGAGAAAGTACTGGGACGAGGAAGAATAGTTACCCAAGTGACGATTCCTTTCCCAGTAGTGTGACGAAGAAGATCCCCAATGACTCACAAGGGAGTTCTAAGATCAGTACTCTGACAAGGGAGATGGGCAGAAGCATGAGGATTAGAGTTGAGAACCTCAAGGAACAGTCTAGTGTTTACTTGTTTCCGATTGGTCCATTTAGAGTAGAAAGAGGGGGGAACCAGGAAGCGTTGTCAAGCCTTGCATTGGAGGAGCAGGGAGCAGAAATCCTATGCTGGATTTGAAGGGGCATTGGACCAATGCAATACCCAGAGAGAGGGGGAGCCCTTGACCCCGAGCGGCCTGTGGAGAACTGGGGGAAGCTGGAATCTTTCTTACTGGGGAAACCCTGGAGCACCAGAAGTCTGCAAGGGTCTAAGGGAAGCAGGAGGCTCCCTCACTGGAAGAGATCAGTGGGGGAGTCGCCGAAGGAAGTCCTGAGTGCCCAGGGGAAACCGCAGAAGCGTACAAGTGTTGCTGAGGACCCAGACCCTTGTGGACCAAATGCAAAGGTATCCAGAGGGGGCCCGGGAAGGCACAGGCAGACCCCAAAGAATACGGAAGGGTCAAGGACCCACTGAAGTCTAAGGACGCACCCAAACAAGGTGCTGAGCTACAAGACAATCCTGAGAGGGGGTTCTGGAACCCATATGAAACTGGGGAAGCCCCTCAAGACTACAGAAGGGTCAAGGACCCATTACAGTGTAAGGACGTAGCAGAAGTAGAAGACATTTATAAAATGGAGAAGGCGAGTCTGGGACTCTCACCCATGTGAAGAGCGCAGCACGCCGAATCTTCATAGCCACTGTACCGGGCAGGGTAGTGTACCAGGTTGGCTATGTTATCAACGGCAGTAGATTATTTTTATTACTTACTTTTTTTTAATAATTTTTACAAGAATATTCTTTAAGGGCTTAAACCCCAAATCTAATTCCAAGTTCCAATTTTAAAAGTTCTGTAGAAGAGGAAAAAATCCCTTCAGTAGTCCTGGACGATTTTCAGTCTTTATCAGTCTTTTCCTGAGTTTACCACCTTCTTGATTTTTTTTTTTTATTGTTCTTCTTTACAGTACTTTGTGTTGGCTTTTCCTCTAGGTGTCCACACATTCTTCATCTGCTTTCTTTTCTAAATTGATGCTGCGAAGAAACTGTGCTACTGCTGTTACGCATGAGGTCTTCTCCCCACTCAGACGGAACCACCAAATGTCTTCTTCATATATCCTTAGATCAGTGAAAAGATGTCCCATATGGATGTTTCCAGCTTCGTTTGTTCCGGAGCAAGACAATAGTAGGTGTCTGATTGTTTCCACCTGACTTTCATTTTTGCAATAGTGGCACTTGTTGATGCTCGATTTACCTCTTATTGCCAAGATCTTGTTGGTTTTTAGGAGATTTGGCTGTGACCAGTTTCTTAACATTTTACTTTTACCTCCTTCCATCTCTTTATGGACGATTTCAAGCATTTTTGAACAGGAGTGGAGTAGAGTCTTCCTGTATAACAGAGTGTTTCGATCATCAATTTAACGATACTAGGCTCAGTTCACGTCGGATAGAGCCTATAGGCGTTGATGAAGGTAAGTTCAGAACTTCGCGCCAGAAATACCCTTCCAACTTTTGCCAGATTGTAACTGGTATCAAAGGCATTGCTTCAGCTCCATAAGACACTTAGGGGATCACTTTGGCTTTATAGAAGTTCAAAATTGGTCTAAGAGAAAACCGACCGAATTTTCGGTCAATTACTTTGGACTGTGAAACTAGCATTTTGATCTTATGTCAAAGTGTTACCTGCATTTGCTTTTCCTGAGTCCTGTTGCTTAATATTACACCCAAATATTTGAAATTATTTACCTTTTCAATATTACGCCCAAATATTTGAAATTATTTACCTTTTCAAGCTGTTCACCGTCCAGGTACCATCTTTGCTTTTCAACTTTCTTTGTTGATTTCTCAAAGGCCAGAATTTTAGTTCTTTCCTTGTTAAGCTGTAGGTTGTTGTCATTTATGTAATCTGACAAGTTATTCAATTGACGTTGAAGGCCTATTGCTGTTTGGTCTATCAAAACGATATCATCAGCGCAAGACATGTGTCTCCAATTTTGGTGGAAACGATCTTACTCTGTGTTCGAAATCCTTGAAGTCGCCCAGATATGCGATATAAATTTGTGCTCAATAATTTCGAAGCCAATGTTTGTAAGCCATGGTTGTTATTGCAGTTTTTCCACATTGCCAGTTTTTCCAATCGAGGGTCTCTTTACAGCTATGCGCCTTTTTTTTCGCAAGGCTTTTCTTTTTTTCCACAACAAGTGCGCTGTATATGTGTGTATTTGGTTTCGCGTGATTTTTTTTTACCTTTCATCTGTTTTGCTCTTTAGGCAGTTAGGAGTGGTTGGTATTCCATTTCTGGTGAGCTCACACCTTCGTCTTCAGATTTCCCGTTTCCTTGATACTGTTTCGTTATATTATGGATTGCTTCTTTGCTCATTCTTAAGCATGTGCCACCATTGCAATCTTCCACGTCAAGCCTCATCACGGGTTTCAGACGTTTCATGCTTTCCCACCCTGTGCTCAGCATGTTGTGGTCGCTGTAGTTTATTCTTTGTACCTTAAATGTGGTGATAAGCGGAAGCAGATCTCTTGACAAATATATGTGGTGAATTGTTGCACTTCTCCCGTCTCGTTCCCATCTAGGCACTTTTGATTTACTTTGTCTCTTAACAGATGGAGATTATGAAAATCTCTCGAGTCCATTAATGTTGCCCATTGATGACCTCTGTTGACTGGAGCTGTGTGTTTACGATGTTGAGGTTTTTTTTCATTGCTTATTGGACATGTCGCATTCAAATCTCCACATATTATTGCAGAACCTCTTTGATGGTTTATATTTGCCTCATCAATGACATTCGTTATCATACCAAAGACTCTTTTGTTATTGCTTAAGGGTTCAAATAGCAATTGACAATCAGCATGGTGCTTAACGATTCCTCTTTTGCTGAGTTCAACTGGCACAAATTGATCACAGAGGCTTGCATAAATGTGGTTGTGACAAAGATAGTTTTAAGACTCAAATCGCTTCCAGAACGTATGGCCCTGAACAGCCCTGAGGTCGGACGTCCTTTAGGTCCTTTTCGGGCTGGTGAAAAAACTATTTCGAAACAGTCTAGAGTTGGCTCTTGGAGACATAGTACGTCAAAGTTTCCCAAATTAACATCACTGGAGATGGTGAAATGGCTGAAGCCTCTGGTACTCCAGGAGCCCGTTAGGAGGCGATTGGGTCACAAGTTGGTTTTTCCTTGTTAGGCAACCACAGTTGGTACGAATGTTTTGGTGGCTAGTTGTAAGATTTTTGGCTAGAATCTCCGGAATCCAACCCCACTTTTTATTATCTGCATCATTCCTAACTCTAGTTGCTGCTCTCGATGATTCTTCTATGTGGGATAGTGAAAGATCTTGTTCGAATGTTATTTTTAGTTTAGGCAGGGGGCTGAGAGGTACCCGACTGGTATTCAGAGGGTCGCTGAATTTTTTGTCCGTCGGAGTACATGTTTGGACAGGTTTGTATTTTGTCTCTAAGTTACGATTTCTAGACAAAGAAGGTGTTTGTTCATGATTTCTTCTGCTACTCCGATGGGATCTTGATGTATTAGCCATTGTGTGCCTCATTTTATTTTGATTTGATGCACTCGATTTTTCAGTCTTCCTGAAAGGTGAAGAACGCTGGTCAGAATGCAATGATTTAAAGAAGCACGTTTTTCTATCGTTCGTCCTCGCATTCACCCTGGTTGATTTCTCTTAGGTCATAGCCCAGCATTTGAAGACTCTTGGTGGCTTCTCGCAGCATTCTTTTTACCACTGGTGAGACTATGTGGAGAAATACACTGTCCGTACGTGTTTTTTTGCCAAATCCTACGACCTTCAGGTCGTCACTAACCAATTGTCTTAGGTTTGGAATATGATTGAACAGATTTATGATTGTTTTTCTGTTGAAAATCAAATTATCCTCCTTGTCCAATATGCGTTCCAACTTAAACGAATGGGTGCTTTGTTACTGTTTTCCCGGCCTTACGTTCTGTATCTTTTTTCATGCTTGCTCGCAGCACGATCGAGATCTTAAGTGTCTTTCGTTTGGGAGTCTCTTATCTCCCCATCTGGTGTCCCATAGTGGTGACCAATTTCGACGAGTCCGGACTCTCCCTTTATTACTAGCTTCTCACTCGCACCTTCTTTCCTGTTTTTAACGGAGATCTTCTTTCTTGGTATTTAGAATTTTTTCTAAAGTGATGTTCTGTACTTAAGTTCCTCAATCTCGACCCCACCGCCCTTCATTGTCTCTCGTTTGTAACATTCTTTGACGTTTCTCGTCCAGTTTGAGAAAGACTGGGGAGGCTTGGTCCCTTATTTTGATTTTTTCCTTTGGTTCTGGGGGTAGCAAGTTTTGTTTGTCTGGAACTGCTTTCCTCTTTTGCTGTGGCTTATTAAAGAGTTCTGATTCAGATTCTTCCATTGTGTATTGACTGAGATCCAGTCGATCTAGTGAAGTCTCGGGGATCGTCTATTACAATTGGTGATTCAATTAGGCTGTCTTTGCCGCTAGCTGTTGAAAGCGTGGGTTGATTTGTCAGGTATGTCACATGTTGGGTGCTCCTCTTGACAGCCAAAGACTGTTTAGTAGTGTCTTTTGTGATTTTTCTATTAAGTGTCAGGGTTGTGTTTTTCTGCAAGGACTCTTTCCCGGAGTGTGCGTTTCTATCTTCATTCACAGCGTACCCTTTCTGTGAGAAAATTCCATATTTGTTAAAGAGGTCCTGGCTTTAATTTGTTTGTGTTTCCTTATTGGCAACTTTCTTAGGAAATGTCAATTTTGTTACCTCTCGATTAGTTTCCTTAGCTATGCAGCCATTGGATCATTTTTTTCGTGGAATTTCTTTTGTATCTGTAGTTGTCATCTTTGCCAGTTTTGGGGGCGTGTTTTCTGCGTCGATAAAGTAACCAACCCTATTACTGGTTTTGGCTTGCCTTGTTGACTTGGTTTTGTCCCGGGCGCGTCATTTTTGGTGTTCTTCGTTATTTTAAGATTTTCTGTCTTGTTTTGTATTTCTTCTGTAGATTGGGTGCCTATTGAGCACAAATTTGTTTTTCCTTGAGTGGTTTTAAGTGGTCCATATGATGGTCATTATCCCCTCGTGCTAGGGTACTCGTGCCTTGGTCTCTTGTGTTCCCCTTCTTTGCTTCCAGTGCCATGATGTAACCTTCCAAATATGATAGCTTGGTATGCATCAACGCAGTCATTGTCGTGTGATCTTTTAAGGTGTCATTGAGGGCTTCGTAAAGCTTACTGAATGGGGCCAGAGCGATGGTGACGGATGACATGATTGAAAACAAGTCTGGTTTTTTATTTGGCGTTTCTCTTCCAGTGTTTTGTGGGATATCACTCAACCGTCTGTTATGATGGGGGGAGATAATCGCAATGGTTGGCGGTGTTGGTGAAGCAGAGTTGTTCCTGTTTATAGAAGGTCGCCGTCTGTCTCCTGTTGTACTTTTCTCAATTTCTAACAGGGTCTATGTTTTGTGTGCTCTGTGACATCCTTGGGTTGCAAAAAGGAGACCTCTGGGACCTTATTTAGGTCTTTTTCTTCCAGTCTTGAAATTTCCTTTGTTCGTTCGTCGACCATTGGGTCTTTGATGGGCTCAAGAAATTGCAATGTCGTTGTGGCAGCAATAATCATGTTTTCTTGAACGTTTTCGTTCTTCTCTTTGCAGGTGTCTCTGCGGTTTCCAGTTCTCACAAGCAAACCTTGCCAGTTAATCAAGTTTTCTTGTTGGGGGTTTTCCAAAATGCCATTGTATTGGCGATTTTTTGTCAGACAGCCCTGAGATTCTTCCATTCGACATCTTGGGTCGAAAGGGCTGATTTGTTGCATTTTGATCTGCTTGTTCTAAAGGGTAAATAGTCTACCCCTTCTAGAATCTCCACATCTGAGAGTTCACTAGGAGTTGTCTGGTCTCCTTTTGCATGTTTGCTAAAGAAATTAATCAGAGCACAAGTCTGAGATGGCATTAAGGGGTTTATTTTCCTGTATGTGTGCAGTACTTTCTGGAGGTTTCTTTCCTTTTGATTATTTTTTTTTCTATGGTTGGTTGATTTCTTTGTCTCGTCATTTTCTTCACAATCTTATCTGTTTTTTCTGATATTGATGGAGTTTCTGAATCGGTGGACTATATCCTATCCATTGGAGTCAGACTTGCTTTATTGTTTATTCTCTGGCAATTTTGGTCCTGCTGTTGGCTTTCAGAACATTCTTCTAGTAGCGCATGGCTAATATTGCATGTGGCAACGGAGCAAATTGAAATGGCATTGCCTTCTCCTGAAGGTGAGTTAATGGCCTCCCTTTGCTCCCGGCCGGGGCTGGCCAAGTCTTCACTTTCTGGCGTAGGACATATTTCAGTTTGTATTTTTAACAGTATGTTATTTTCTTTTGTCAGTAGATCCTCAGTTGGCTGAGTTGGGCATTCATCCGAGCCAGCTCTTGATTCCGAGGGAGTAGAATTCTTTGGAATCTGAAACTTTCATTTCAGGGTTAGAATGGGTCGGATTGCAGGTTTGTTAGCACCCCTCTCCTAACTGTGATGTTACTCGTGGAGCGGGGGAGTTTGCTTGAAGGTTAGTGACCCTACAGGCATTTCCCGACAGGAGCTGTGTGCTCTTTAAAGGCATGTTCTGGATTCCCAGTGACCAATCATCGTTAGGAAAATATTTGCTTTTGTTCACCATTCCGTTCGGCTCTGAGTCGGGCACGGCTTTCTTTCCTGTTATAATAGTCATCGGCAAATGACTTGTGGGGCTTGTAGGACGGCACTCAAGGCCATATGTCTGGTCAGGGCAGGGAACGGAACTGTGTAAACTGTGCAAACTATGTATACTTTGAGTCTGGCGCCTACTTGGTAAGTCAGGATTATCTTCCAGCGATCTCATAGAAATCGGGGTTGGGCGTCTTTGTGACACAAGCGAGTTGGTCGCCGATGAAGCATACTGCTGTTCTTTTTTGCCCATTTTTTTAACGGCAGAGGCACTGGCGAGAACTTCGCAAGCGCTGGCCGTCTTCCTCAGTAGGTCGCTTACTTGCCTCTGCTGTCAGACTGCCTGAGAATGCAGTAACTCAGCGGCCACTCTGTGGCCAAAAATGGTTTTTATGTGGGTCCTCCCACTTCACACTGGATACAATGGATATTGCAGACAGACTGCCAGCAAGCACTTAGAACTAATAGAGTGGACTGCCCAAGACTGCAGTAGCTCAGCAGCAACTCCTACTATACCTTTAAATCACCCAACTATCACTGATAGAAAAATAGTGGTTTTAAAAAAAGACATTCTTACCGTCGTCAAGTTCTACTACAGATGTCAGGATTTTTTATGTTGCCATTGCTGCTGGGGACTTTGCTGTCCAAGATGGGATGATAAAGCCAATTTGTGTTCCAGAAACTAAATAACAATCAACTATATGAAATGTGCTTTGCAACGGAGGAATCGCTCCCGCAACGGCAGTAGATTAACCAGGGGAGGAAAGTCACTCTCCCTTGTGTTGAAACCTTTGCGAAACAAACCAAGAGGAGGGAGGCACCCTCTTAACCAGGGTTTATTTGTGAGATTTAAAAAGCCCCTTATTGAATATCCGGATGGCACGACAGTCGGGGAGTAAGACTGCCTGTGGGAAGTTTTGTGTGGCAACAAACCAGAGGAAGGGCATCTTCCCGCCTAGTTTAATTGGAACCGGAGAACTATCACGAGGAAGGAGGCACTCCTGAACTTTAGTTTTGGGTCTTCTTCTGGTACCCCGTTTTTGAAACTTTGTTTTCTACAGAGAAATCCCCTTTTCACATTATCCTGAATTACGGAGTGTAGGTTTGGACTTAGAACAGTGGACTCATTTTGATTTGGACATCCTGATAAAGACACTAGTAGTTTTGGTTGAGGTAGAGAAACCCATCTTACCTTTAGGGAAAGTTAGGAGTTTCCCAAAACCTTTTTTACTTTCAATAAAAGTTTATAACAATCGAAATGCCACATCATGCTTCTAATTCCTTACAGTACATATACTACATCACTATGTCCCTGTACCTCAGTCCCCCCCTACCCCCTCCCTCTCCTGAGCTCAAACGCAGCAGAGGACACATCCAAAGATTCGGCGGAAAACAGCCCCAACTCTGTACCAAAAAACCTTTTTTGTTTGGTTTGTGAGGAACAGGCTCAAAACAAAGTTGTAATACAGCATAGGCAAGAAAAGGCCCAAAGAACCAAACATCTACCTCATCTTGGTAGAAGAAGTTAGTATTAGCCTACTTGTTCGAAATACATGCGACCTTTTACTTTTGCCTGAATTTTTTTGATTGTTTTCTTGGTGGAAATTCAGTCAAATTACTCGACGTAATCGTATTTCTGATGCTTGTATCTGCTTAGATTCACATGCTATGCATAGGCCGACATCTAGTGGAAGCTGCAGAGTATTACAGTTGTTGTTTTCGATACTCGAAAAGGGACGTAGACAGGGCGTGCCAGTAATACTATTCCTAGTGGGACGTCCACTGTACCCATGGTCCTTCACGCGCCAAGGTCCCTCAGATTGTTTTGTTCTGACATGAGGTTGCATGAAGTGTAGTGCGAGTACAGTTGTATCGAAGCAGATACAGGCAAAAAGCTCCTAACATCTATGCACTTTGCTCCGGGGAGGAAGGGTGGGCGCATGTGAATCTAAGCAGATACAAGCATCAGAAATATGATTAAAGTGAGTAATGTATCCCTTCTGAGGCTTGTGGAATCTGCTCAGATCACATGCTATGCATAGATTAGCTAGCAGTGTTAGGAGAAGGTGGTGGGTCATCAGAAGGCGCACCAGCAAATAGATGTTTTAGAACTGCTTGTCTCACCTGTGTATCTGTCTTAGAATGTGTGTCAATGCAGTAGTGCTGAGTAAAAGTGTGTACTGAGATCCATGTAGCTGCTTTGCAAATGCTGTCTAAAGGGACATTTGCGATAAAGGCCAGCGTAACTCCAGTGCTCCTTGTGGAGTGAGCTTTTGGTGTAAAAGGCAGTTTCTTGTTTGATAATGAATAGCACAATTGAATAAATCTTACTATCCATCTGAAGATGGCATTTTTAGAAATGCGGTCCCCTTCTCTGCCTGATGCTATGGAGACAAACAGGTGATCTGTTTTCCTAAGCGGTCTGCTCTTCTTTACGTAGCAAAGGACCGTTCTCCTCAGATCCAGTGTGTGGAGTTTTACCTCAGCTGAGCTAGTCAATAGATTGGTTCACATGGAATTTAGAAATTAATTTAGGGGAGAACCTAGGATGAGTACGTAAAACCAATGTATCTTTATGTATGATAAAGAAAGGGTCCTGCACTGACAGTGCTTGCAATTCACTAACTCTTCTTATGGAAGTAATAGCCACTAAGAAGGTAGTCTTGTATGTCAGGTGTTTAAAGCTTGACTTGTGCATAGGCTCACATGGCAGCCCCATGAGCTTTGCTGGTACTACATTGAGATCCCATCCTGGCGGTGGGTTTGAAATAGGAGGGTGGAGTCTCTTGACTCCCTCCATGAATGCCTTAATGACTAGAATTTTCCACCACGATACCTTGCTCTCGCAGGTGGTATAGGCTGATAAAGCAAGCCAGGTGGCCCTTTATAGAATTGAATGCTAACCCAGAGTCTAACAAGTTGAGCATATAGTTGAGAATGTGTGAAGGAGTACATTCTATGGGGTTTATTTGTTTGGACTAGCACCAAATTACGAATCTCCTCCACTTGTCGAAGTAACAGTGTCTAGTGTTAGGTTATCTTGCCTTCTTGAAGATATCCATAACCCGCTGTGGTAAATTAAGGTGTCCGAACTCTATGACTTCAGGAGCCATGCTGCCAAGTTCATGGAGTGTGGTAGAGGGTGTACTGTTGTTCCCCCATGTTGAGTTAACAGGTTGGTTAGGTATGGGAGTTTGATGTGATCACACATCGGCAGTTTGCGCAGATGTGGATCCCATGGCTGTCTCGCCTACATAGGAGCAACTAGGATAAGCGTTATCTGTTCTCTGTGCATCTTGTTCACTATCCTGCTCATTAATGGAGTTGGGGGAACCTGGACGCGAATTCTGGGCATTGGATGTTTTCTCCTGTAGAGAACAAGTCTATTGTGGGGTAACCCCATTGAGAGAAGATGTGCTCTTCGACGCCTGAGTCTAGTTGCCACTTGTGTTCCTCTGGTCGGGGATCTATGCTCAGGGAGTCTGCTAGAGTGTGGAGTACCCCTGGAACCTGTTGTGAGGATAGAGATATTCCTCGTCTGAGTGCCCATTTCCATATTTTCTGTGCCAACTTGGATAGATTTGGAGAGTGTGTGCCCCCCACTCAGTTTGTTGATGTAGAACATCGCAGTTGCACTGTCCGTCAGGATCTGAACCAACTGGATGCTCAGTTGCACTTCAAATGCTTGGAGTGCTTCGAGTATTGCTAAAAGTTCCAGCAGGTTGATATGGTTCTGTGCGGTGACTTGGGTCCACAGACCATGTGCTGTGTGGTGACGCCAATGAGCCCCGCACCCAGAGAGTGACGCGTCTGTTGTGACAATCGCTTGTGGGGAAGGGTTTTGCCTTCAACAGATTTTCTCTTGACCACCAGCGTAGGCTCTGTACTAGTGTTGGCGAAACGATCACTAGATCTTCCCACTGACCACTTGCCCGAGACCATTGTTTCGCCAACCACTCCTGCATTGGTCGCAGACGTGCGTGTGGGACTAGATATATGCACAATGCCATCATGCCTCGCAAACTCATAGCTTTGCGTAGGCTTAACTCGAGACCGGCTTGATACTGGGGTATTTGCCGAAGCATGTTCTGCACTCTTTCCATGGAAGGGAAGGCCAAGCCTGTTCTTCTATCTAATACAGCTCCTAGGAACTGTTTTAATGTGTCTGGTCCAAGACTTGATTTTTTCTCGTTTACTGAGAAACCCAATTGGAAGAGAAGATCTATGGTTCTTTGTGTGTTTAGTTTGCAAAGATGGGGAGTCTCTACTGTGATCAGCCAGTCGTCCAGATTGGGGTACACTGGGATTGCTTCCCTGCGCAAGTGCACCGCCAGTACTTTTGTGAATACCCTTGGAGCTGATGCTATTCCAAAGGGCAGCACCTTGAATTGGTAGTGCTGGTTTGTTACTTTGAACCGCAAAAGTTTTCTGTGCGCTGGGAGCATTGAAATATGAAAATAGGCATCTTTCATATCCAATGTTGCCATGTAATCTCCCAAACCCCCCCCCCCGTTTTAGCAGGGGAATTGCTTCTTGTAGCATTGTCATGCAGAACTTTTGTGGCTTTACATAAGTGTTTGCAGGGCACAAATCTAATACAGGGCGCATTCTCAGATCTTTCTTTGGTACAAGGAAGTATGTTGAATAAATACCCTTGTTTACCTTGTTGTATGGCACAATCTCGATGGCGTCCTTGAGGAGCAGCGCGTTGACCTCTTCGATTAAGATGCGTTGTTCTTCTAATGTTTGGCTTTGGTGCAGAGGGAGGTTTGAAGGTGTTCCTATGAGCTCCACGCAATAACCTACCGCTACTGTTTATAACACCCACTTGTCCGTGGTTATTCCCTCCCACGCGTGGGTGAAGTTTGAAATTCATCCCCCTACTGGGGAGGTATTGAAGGGGACCAGTAGCGGGTTGTCATTGTTTGGGAAGCGTTCCTCCGCCTCTGGAAGTAGAGGCACTCCCTCTGCGCTGGCCTGAAGGATAGCCCTGGACGCTTGACCCTGGTTGCTGTTCCATGAAGAATTCTGGTTTTCTCCATAGCCGGAGCCTCTTTGGGAGTTTTGTCTGCGAAAACAACGAAAATTGTTTCCGCCCCTTTGCCCAGTTTGTTTGTTAGTAAGTTGGCCAAGAGATTTGAGAGTCTCATACTCCTCCTTGGCCAACTTTAGAGCATCTGCCACCGATTTGCAGAATAGCACATTTGGTTCCACTTGCATGTTGAGCAACGTTGCCTGTGTCTCCAGTTTAAAACCGGAACGGCGAAGCCAAGCATGGAACTTGAGAATGGTTCCTTTTGCGATTATGCATCCTGCATTATCTGCAGCGTCAAGGTTATTCTTTAACAAACTGCTAGCAGTAGCTTTGCCTTCAGCTGCTACAAGGGCAAGTTTACATCTTAGAGGCTCTGGAGCAGAATCACCAAGGGCCATAATTCCGTCCCATCTGTTGCAGTCATAGCTCGCCAACAGTGTGGAATTGTTGGCGATCCTTGCTTGGTACGCTGCTGAGGTTGCCACCTTTCTACCCATGGTGTAGAGCTCCTTGCTCTCCTTGTATGGGGGAGCTTCTGAAGAGGCTAGAGGTGAACCCGCCCTCTTCCGGGTAGTTGTGACTACTAGTGAATCTGGCTTAAACTGTACTCTGATATATAAGGGATCAGAAGGTGCTGGCCGGAATAGTTTCTCTATTCGTGGATTGACTGCCCTGGTTTGATTGGGTGTTTCAAGAGAGGGTTGGATCCTCCTTTGAACTGACTAAGATGGGTATAAACTGGGTGGCCGTTTTTCTTTTATCTCCCAGGATATCCTCTGCAAAATC
Source organism: Ambystoma mexicanum (assembly GCF_040938575.1). Taxonomy (NCBI): domain Eukaryota; kingdom Metazoa; phylum Chordata; class Amphibia; order Caudata; family Ambystomatidae; genus Ambystoma; species Ambystoma mexicanum. The sequence continues at coordinate 701,761,566 of NC_090924.1, forward strand.
TTTGTCTTGCTGAGTTTCATGGGTCTCAATTCCGAAGTGCTCAGCTGCCTTGATTAAGAGATCATTAAAGACCGGCTGAGTATTCACTGGGGAATCAGGTAAGGGGGAGTCTTGTGGAATAGGAGAGTCTATAGTGTAAACTTCTGACTCATCGTCATTATGATCATCACCATTATCCCCATCATAGTATTCATCCTTCTTCTAATCCTCCTGATATTCCTCTGTCTGCATGCATGTCATAAAGGTCTGCAGTGTGAGACTTCTTAGTCAGAGGTTGGGATGAAGACAGGGGTTGAATAGTGGAAGACCTGGGCTGAGAACTTGAGGTGTGATTAGTTGGAGGTGTATTTTGCAAACTTTCTAAAGCACTAGGATTTTTTTTCAAAGAAAGACATTCTAGACATATCTATCTATGGAAACACAAAGACGACGCGCCGAGATTGGAACCTATGCTTCACAGGTGGGATTAACCCGTGACTTCTCAGATAAAACGGTGGACTATAGCCACACGTGATAATCTACCAGACCGGAAATGTGATTTGAACATATGCCCTATTGTTTGAAAAAGGCTCTTGTGAAACCGAAACACGCGTCACATTTAAAGGGCATTTAATTAATTTGCACAAATCTCGTTCAATACAAATCTTTAAAAACGACTATTGTGTGGCGCAGTTATTGTGTGAAAACAAGAACTCTTACACTTATCAATGGAGACATGGGCTTTTGGTTCCTCTGAATCCTTTCACACCAATGCGACACGTTCGAACATGAATAGTAAACAGGTTGCAGGCATAAGGAGTTGTACTTACACAAAAAAAAAAACTCCAAACAGTTCTATAACTCCATGTCTATCTAGATCTTCCGATTACCACTTAGCTGAGCTGTGGAAGACCCCAGAGTAAGGTACAGTAGGTGTTTGGGTAAGATCTTTATTATGTAGGGCGTCACTTAATGGGCCCTCCCCCTCATCTTGTGGGACACACTCTGCCTCTTGTGGGGTAGTTCGTGTCCTCCACCCTCTGAGACCTTTCTTTATGGATCTTGGTCTTCTGAGACTTGTCCCAATGATTTTGGCTGTTACAGGAAGATTTATTGGAATTAGAACCTCTAATAAGGGGTTTCTGGGACATGTTTTTGAATCAGGTGAGATAACCCTGAATCTTTAGGCTTCTCTACCGGTTTCGACGAAACGCGTCGAGTTTCGGCACTGGGAAGTACCTTCGCTGCGTCAGCTGACGTTCGGTTGTAGGAGTTGTGTGGCAGCGTCTTTAGTCTTATGGGGCCTGTAATGACGCGACTGTGACAAGGTGTGCCCAGAGGACAGGGAATCCACTGATCTGCCCCTAGACGCTGAATCTCGACGTTTGTCTGGCAGAGCCGACACTTCGCTGCGGGTTGTGCGTTTAGTGTGATGGGAAGATGTAGTGCTCTTGCCACCGGATGTAGTCCCCACAACAGAGCCGCCGGCCTGTCTCCCAGCGTCGAGGGCTAGCACTTAGGAACGTGACTGTTCCCAGTTACCCTCGCAGTCCGAAAAGGCGGCGTCGCGGCCATCACGGGAGGCTCCCCCCACTTCCATGGTGGCCTTGGCCTGCATGGCGTGATGGGCTCAGTGCTTCGTTCTGCAATCCTTAAGGGTCTTGGGTCGAAAGAGCTTACAAGCTTGACAGTGCCCTTCGTCGTGTTCGCGGTTTAAACAGAGTTTACAGGCCCTGTGTTCATCGATCCACAGACATTTTTTACTACTATTTGGGCAGAATTTAAAGGGCGCCTTATCCATGTCTGGGGAAGGAAGCCGGGCGATAAGGGGAAGGGGAGGAAAAATACATTGTATAATGACCGCCACCCACTCTCCCTACTGGAATTGCCTAAGCCCGTTGGGCCTTCAAAGGCCGAAAGGGATTCGTTGAAAGTTCACTACGTCTGACTGAGGCTTGTCCTTTTCCTTGATCTTCACCGCGTCGAGAGAGCACGGCATCGGGCGTAAAAGGACAGAAAGAGAAACTGTCTTAAAATTTGCAAAAGCAAATGACGTTAGCCGAAGTTGAACTCTGCTTAATGCGACCGCTCACGATGGTGGAAAAAACCAAACTGTGGGACTTCGACGCGTGAAGGACCATGGGTACAGTGGACGTCACACTAGGAATAGTATTACTGGCACACCCTGTCGACGTCCCTTTTCGAGTTTCGAAAACAACTGTAATACTCACCCAACGGCGTCATGGCCAATGCAGCCTCGCTGATGCCGGAAACACTGGGCATACTTTGAGCTGATGGGGCCGGCTGCATCAAGGGAGCACCCATACCAGCAGCATCAGAATTTCACCAATTGGAGCATTTGCTCATTAAAGGCCTCCCACTTGGCCTTCGATGCACCCGGCTCCTAGCGGGACTTGAAAGTGCAACCACCTCTTTGCCTTCTTTTGCTGCCTGCCCTTCTCCAGGAGAGGCCCTTCCGTCTCATGCTCAGTTGACCTGGCGGTCGAAGCAGCTGGTGACTTTGATGGAGGGCGACCCAACGTGAGCTTCGTAGCCCGCTCCTATGCAATTTGGTGTTCATCTTTTTTGACAGGACCTGCAGTCATTGGTGACGTGGTTGGTTTCCAGACACCACACGCAAAGGCTGTGGGGGTCGGTTATCAAATGTTTTGCGTCACGGGCCCTACATCGTTTGAACCCCGACGCCTTGGGATCAGACATAACAGCAAAGTAGGTTGAATGTTATACACAAACAAATCAATCGATCGAATTGCATTCTCAGAGAGGTTTTCCTATCGAGCAGCATGCTGAGCGCGTGGAAAAAGGAACTGAGGTATGGGGGCATAGTGACGTAGTATATTCACGGCGACCGACGTCACGTACGTCTAGTCAAGTTTTCTGAGCAGCTGACACTGTAATAGATATCTATCCGATGAGGAATCTGCAGGAGAAAGCATTCCATTGAAAGGGGGACCAGCAGAACTATGGCAGTGGTGGCCCAGGAAAGCAGTCCAGCAGCCAAACATCAGAACTGGAGTTCAGCCCATAGTTTGGGCAGATCTGGTCCTCAAAACATAGCAACAGCTCGAAAATGATGGGAAATCCTCCAGCAGGAAGTAAGCTACCTGTGTTCCAAGAACATCTGAACAGATTCAAATGCAGGCTCAGGGTCTACCCTAGACATTCCCACACACAAAGGGGCTGGCTTATGCCAGCCTACCAATCATACTTAAAAACACAAAGGGTTAGGTAGTCACCCAATATAGTAGACCCCTAAATTGGCCAATCACCCCAGACCATCCCCACAGGGAAACTGAAATGTAAAACTGCTGGCCAAGGGCCAGGATCTGTTCCAGACCGGGTCACGCCACTAGAGAGGGCGGATGGCAGGGTTCACAAAGGACTCCCATTTGTACAATGGCCATTTTAGGACTGCCTCGTGGTTTCCCTAGAGAAAGAAAAGCCCCTAAAACAAAATAGAGAGCAGGACTCAAAAAATCCATTGGTACCACAACGGATGCCAAAAAGGGTTGTAGAGGCAAGCCGTCTCTCTGGTTACCAGAAAAGACCAGCAATCAAAATATAAAAAATACAGGAAAACACAAATGAGTCGATCAAAAGGGACTACAAAACTCCCCAAAATGAAATGTGGTCTTCACACCAGCCATGAAATCGCATGCAGAGCCATGGGCACCAACAATGACGAGCGGAGCAGATATGGAGTCGCATTGCGCATTCCTAGTGGCTCAAAAGGTTTCTGAAGCCAGACTTTAGCCTGGAAGGATATTTCCAAAATAAGGAATCTGTGGGAGGAAGAATTGGAGAAGAGATAATACACTGTGCAGGGTGTGTGTGCAACTTTGCCAGCAAGGTTCAATCATTGTGTATCAACAGCAGCCAGAACGTTTTACTCTGTGCACTTCAATACATGTTCTTTTTAATCAGGATGGAAATCTGTGGGGGTTTGGGGGGGAGGGCGCATGGAGAAAAAGTCTCTATGCACTAGGTGTACAATAGGCTCTACGGTGAGTAATTCTTTCTTAGTTCTACACCGGTCTCCTCTCCTCCATACTTGTGGGAGAGATGCAAGCATCCTCATAACCAGGCTAAGGTTACATGAGATGAATTCTTCGCAGAAGAGCTTTCAGCCAAACATGTTGCCGAGTACTGTGACAACACTGCATCTGGCCTGGAGCTGGTGTCCATAAAATACTATTTACAGAAGGAATGTGGGGTAACGCACACAGATGTCCTTCAAGGGGACACATCTTTGGTAGGCTGGAGACCACACGTTTGCTCCAAGTGTGGATGAAACCATTTCACCCTTTTTAAAGAGGTGTTTGTGTAACAGAATAGGATTGCTGATTGCAGTGAACTAGCTAGCATGCAACTGAGCTTTTTGAAACACCCATTCCAGGTGTGGTTTCTTAACAGGTTACAAATAAGTGATGCAAGGACCATATTTCTCTGGCTCTCTCCAATTTAAATTGTAATGCTCTGCTCACACCAAAGGAGTAGCGAGGCTCTAGGTTTGAAAAGAAAATGAGAAGATTTACATGGAATTCTGTGACCACATTTGGCAAAAAACGTAGGTGAACTAAGGAGATACGCAAATGTCAACTGAATATAAGAAACTGACCCTCACAGCAAAAACGAATGTGGACCTCTCACCCTATGTGCTGAAGTAATTATGACCAAACATGTTTTTGCCATATCACAAATTTCAAGATAGAAGATGCCAGAGTTAGTGTACTGGTGCCAACAGTACAATTAAAATTCAAAGCAAGGGGTGTTTCCATGACCTGGGGATAGAGTGTCTTTAACAAAGTGCCTTTTATTGAAAGAGTGACCAATGAGAAATCAACTACTTAAATTGTACAGTAAAAATGAGAGCTAATAAGTACATCATACAGGAATCTATCTTGATTTCTATCTTGATTTCCATCTTTGAAATATTGGAATTTAAAATTAGAATCTCAAATATTTGCCTTAACGGATAGATATATTTCTGCAGACACCAATAGCAAAACTCAGAGCATTTTAAGCATGCTGGTTTCTGGTAGAAAACATTCTGGCCTATCTTGATTACCTTTAGATTGTCCTGTGCTAGACCGCGTTTATAAAAAGTCAAGTCCTCAGGGAGTCTTCCGCGTCCTGGAGAAAGGAGACCCCCTGCTTTCTTGTCCTATTCAATCCCTTTGCCGCTTTCGATATATTTGACCCTAAAGCCCCAGTCAACATCCTTGCAATGAGTATGGGCTTTGAGGACAACTTTCTTGCAGTGGGTCACCTCCTTCTTCAACACCGACCAACTCATCCTGGTGGGCCTCAACAGATTCTGGTGACTGCAGAGCTCCACAGTGCTCCATTTTATACCCAATTATCTTCAACCTCTACATGGAACAGCTGGGGGAACTTATCACAAAAACAAACAACAAAATACTCAAATAAGCAGATGTCAGCAAAAAATATGCCAGTATACTAAAAAGACAGCATTCTGTTTATGGTATTACCAAAGTTAGCTAAGGGAGAGCCCAAACAGGCCAGATACCTTACAAGAACAAAAGACAAATCCTTGTAGGACTTACTACTTCAGAGCCAAAAGGCCAAAGTACTTGGCCGTAGCTCTAAAAGCAATGGACATTTGCAGTGACAGAGTCAGAGAGAGGGGGAGAGAGAGAGAGAGAGAGAGAGAGAGAGAGAGAGAGAGAGAGAGAGAGAGAGAGAGAGGAAGAGAAATTGCGACCGTCAGATGACTAACGCATATGTAATGGGTGACATACCCAGTAAAAATACTTGGACTAATGATCATTTAGGCTCTTACATTGATTACATATTTTTAACATCAACACTGTGTTATGCAAGTCCTTTATAGTCCAAGATATGAAACTAAGTGATCACTCCTTTTTTATGGCTCAGCTGAATGTAAAGAACATTAACCATAGACTTAGCCATTTAACCAACCGGACATTAACTACATCAGGGGACCGATTGCTCTGAATATCAATAACATCTATAATAAGGAAATAGCTTCAACTTTTGAAAATACTACCCTGGAAGAAAAAATGAATTTTCTCATTACTGACCATTTTCCAACCTTTATTATTGATAATTTTCTGCCAAATAAGAAAATCCTGTCTTTAAAAATCAAACGTGCACTCTTATGATCACTTAAGATGCGAGAACTAAGGTTGACAATGAGAGAAATTCAGAAATCAGCATAATCTGTACTAAAAAAAAAAAAGAATAAACTCAGATAGCACGACAGCATTATAAAAATTGGCATCGAAGCTACCATCATATTACAAAATGATGGCAGTGTATGTTGGGAATATGGAAACCTACAAGTAACTTTTGGAGCTTAGTTAATTTTTTTAACATGAAAAAAGTGGATCTGCAGGGCAATCCTGTAACCAAAGAAAGGTAGGGAATTAATTTCTCCACGTTAATTACACTTCTCCGGAGGAAGTGACATTGCAGTCGATCAGTTGAGGTTATGGAAGCTGAACTGTAGCTTCGATGATGTGGCTCACTTCATCAGGAAAAGCACCAAGTTCTAGGGCTGCGGGTGCAAATGGTCTAAGTAACTATATTCTAAAAAACAATCCAAATAATTGGGCAGCTATACTGTACCTATTGTTTAAAAATGTGACTGCATTGAAATATACCTCAAATTCTTGGAAATGCTCTATTATAATCCCCATATATAAGAAAGTGGATCGATTAATCCTGCCTAATAGCCCTATTGCTCTTCTTGATGCTGAAAGCAAAATGCTATCATCATTCATTTTATGTGAATTAGAGCAGTGAGCGGTTGCTACGGGCCGCCTGGGTACATTTCAAACATGATTCAGAAATGGGCTTGACCTACTTTTTTCATTTTGGATGCTATTCAACAAAGAGCCTGATAAAAAACACTCCACCCATTATTTCTGCATGTATCGATTTTTATTCAAACAGTTGACAAGTGTTTGTTATGGAAAAAACGGGATGACTGGCATATCCATAAACCATTGTTGTCCATTTTGGTCTGCCTTCACACTGACAATGTTAGACCAGTGTGGTACCCTCTCTCAAGATTATCCAACTTTAATTACTCATACGTCCCTTTGCTCCATCCTTGTGGGTGATTCCACCGAACAAGACCATAGGGTCGAGCTGTGACAACCTTCCTCATATCAAGGACGAAGTAAAAAGGTTCATCGGAAGCGCCTGACCGAATTCGCCAGGAGCTGGTATTCAGGGAATAGTGCTTGCAGAACGCTGACGGAGTGGCCCAAGTAGCCACCCTGCTGATGACAACCCAGGAAGCATGTCTCAAAATGCGACAGCCGTGGTCTAGGCCTGACCGCATGAGCATGAATCCCCTCAGGAACCCGTTTGCCCATGGCTGTATACGCCTCCGGAATGGCCTGGACCATCCACTGGGCGATAGAAGTTTCGGAAGTCTGTGTGCCGGGAGACATGCCCCCAAACCGCGGGTTTGGGAAGAACACCAGCAAGCAGATTTCTTGATTTAAATGGAATTGAGTGACCACACTGGGCAAAAAATTAAGATGCATGCGCAAGATCTTGTCGCTGTGATACGTGGTGAAAGGCTAGCAGGATGACAGAGCCTGCAGATTGCTGACCCAGCATGCCGAAATGAGTGCAACATTGTCTTCAGTGCCACCAGCCTGATGTTCACCGAGGCCATCAGCTCAAAGAGTTTGCCTGTGCACCGGAGAAAAGAGCCTTGACAACTCCTTGAGGTGGGCCTTAACCAGCGGGGTCATGCTCTGGTGAATTCTTGTAGGCACCCATGGCCACCAGATAGGTGCGGCAGGTATCGACCTGAATGCCAAAATGAGCTAGATGTGTGGAAAAGACCAGCACGTCGTCCAGGGAAGAGGCCAGTGGCAAGGTCTTGTCCACTTGCTCTTGTACTGGGCCTGCGTAGACAGCCTCCGGATTGATGTCCAATTTGTACTCCGGGAACTGAGCATGGTGGAGTTTCAGCTGGTCAGGAACCAGGTCGCTAGGGCCAGCCTGGCCGGATATTCTACTGCCCTGCCCTGCTGCGTCAGGAAGCCCTTACTCGGGATCGGAAGGAAGACCGGTCCTTGGGAGCACAACTGCAGTAGATCCGACAACCAAGACTTCAACAGCTGGTGCAGGGCGATGAGGCTGGAGCCCACTGACGTCAAGAACTTGCATAGGGACAGCTGGAGCAACGGTGGAGGAAACGCATAAAACCTGTGGCCGTGGCAGCAGAGCTGGAACGCGTCCCCTGGCTTGCCCAAGAGGCAACCCGGGGACACTTGGAATTCAGAGGAGATGCAAATAAATCCAGATCTGGAAAAAACCCATCTCTGGAACAGGGGCAACAAGTAATTGATGTGTAACTCCCACTCATAGGTGTTGAATCCAAAGTGACTGAGCTGGTTTGCTTCTGCATTGCTGTCCCCCGGGAAGTGGACTGATAAAATCCAAATCCCTTCCGTAAGGGCCCATTCCCAGATCACCACCACCTCCATACACAGGAGGTGGGGGGGGAGCTATCCTGCTTGTTCAGGCAAAACATTGACATGAACCGCTGTGTCCCTGATGAGAAGCAGAAAAGCCTTGCGCACCAGTCCCAACGAGTAGCCCTCCCAGCCCGAAAGCGAGGAATCAGTCGTCGTCACCAGAGTTGGCTCCGGCCAGGTAAAGGGAGCTCCCACCGCTACATTGCCACCCATCAACCACCAGTGAAGGTCCGGGAGAAGGAATGAAGGTATTGGAATACTGTTTGACTGAGCCCCCGTCACCTGGTCTCAATTGGCTGCAGGCGGAGCTGGAGGCATCTCATCTTGAAGCGGGCGTGCTGAACTGTGAGCACCAAAGATGCCATTAGCCCCATAAGGTGCTGGAACCACCACATTGAGGTAGTCGAGTTGGCCAGAAAGTGCCCTATCGCCATGCGAAGGGAAAGGAGACTCTCGGGTGTGGGTAGCACCCGCTGCATCGTTGTGTGCCAGCGCTCTCCAAGGAACATCAGATCCTGTGCGGGAGTCAGCTGCGACTTACGCCGGTTGAGGGAAAAGCCCAGTTGGTGAAGAACGTCTGCCAGCCATTGGCCCGAGTGAACCGCCCCCGAGGATAAGGGCATAAGTAGTGGCCCTCCAGGAAGAGGAGACTACCCACCGCACTATCTGATTTTTTTTTTTTTTAATTTAGCTTTATTGGTTTTGCAAAAAAACAAAAAGAAGCAAACAGTATTCAAACAGGATCATACATCTGCCAGAGGCGTTAGTCGAACAAACAATGAGTAGTAAAAACAGTATACTAGATTCTCTTGGTAGTGCGACAATCCCGGTTGTCTGGCAGATTCTCATCAACTGTTCGCCAAAGCTCACTCCCACCCCCCCTCCCCCACTTGGGTTAGTGTAACTCACAAGTACAATAGTTTGACAAAAGTGTTAGTATCATATGATTGACACAGTGTTGCATCCGATGGCACCATGGTCGTTGGAAGTAAGGGTCTCGTCCTTTGTAGTGTTCCTTAGGTGTGGCTTCATTCGGTCGGATTTTTTGGGGGCTCCTCAGGTCGGGAGTCATGAGTAGGCGAGATATATTTATTCTTGAAGTCCACCCATAGAGTTTCGCATTTCGCTGATTGATCGTGCAGGGAGGCAGTGATTGTTTCCATTACATAAATGCTCGTGGCCAATTTAATCCATTCGGTCTTACCTGGAACCTGAGGGGATTTCCACTTGGTCGCTATTAGGGCCCTCGCAGCCAGTAATAGCTGGGGAGCCAGGCCTTTGACCCAGAACCAATCCTCCTCAACTCTCTCAAGGCCGAACAGGACAAGGAGTGGGTCAAGTTCTCTATGGATGTCGTCTACTTCTTTGATCCATCCCAGGACTTCGGTCCAAAACACTTTGATGTGCGGACAGCTCCACCACATGTGCCAGTAGTTGGCAATTTCTCCGCAATTTCTCCAGCACTTTGGACTCATGGACTGGGACATTTTGGAGAGTCGAAGCGGATCGTATTGCCATCGGTGTAGGAGTTTTATTGAATGCAGCTTATATTGGTTGGATATGGAGGATTTAGGCGCAGCTCTGCACATTAATTCCCATTGTTCAGGAAGTATCTCTTCGCCTAGGTCTTTTTCCCATCTGGTCCTAAGGAGTTCCGTGTTCCCGCCGCCTGCACACAATAGCGTTTGGTACATTATTGAGATAAGACCTTTCATTTCCGCTCTAGAGTCTAGGAGTTTCTCAAAGGCGGTGAGATCTCTTCTCAGTTTTTCCCTCCATTCGGTTCTCGTTAACACCCCTTTTAGCTGAATGAAGTGGAACGTCGATAGAGTGCCTATCCCCAGTGCCGTTGTCAGTTCAGGCAGTGTGATATACTCATCTTTTTTCTGGAGGTGTCCCACCCTCTCCAGTCCTGCCTCGTACCATGACTGGAACCTGTCTAGGTTCGGGATTTGGTCATTTATGCCAGGAGACCACAAGTGACTGAGCGGGGATGGCCAGATGGTGACTTCGCGCATCTCTTTCCCAGTGCGCCATATGGCCCATATGGTGGATAGTATGGGGTGGTGTTTAATTCTCTTCTGGACCCGTTGGTGTGGCGACCACAGCCACTCCGCCACCGTGGCGGGGGACAAGTAGTGGTTGTCCATCTGGACCCATTGCAGGTGTTTGTGGTCTCTGAAGTGTGGGATTAGGACGCGCAACTGAGTGGCATTATAGTATTTTCTCAAATCAGGGAGCCCTAATCCACCTCTGTCCTTGGGGAGGATAAGCATGTCATATGAGATCCTCGGTCTTTTTCCCTGCCAGAGGAACCGCAGCATGATCTTACGAGCATCCACGAAGAATTTTTGGGGTATCTCTATCGGTAGCATCTGAAAGGGGTAGAGGAAGCGGGGGAGGCATACCATCTTGATGGCATTGATGCGCCCCAGCCAAGAGATCGTCAGTTTGCTCCATTTCTCAAGGTCTCTCTCAAAGCTTTGAAGGAGCGGGGGGAAGTTAGCCTCATATAGTTCGCCTAGGGTTCTGGTGATCTGTATGCCCAAATATCGTAATGTTGTGTGTTCTACCTTGAGTCCTAAGGGGAGGAACTTGGTGTCGTTATCGTCTGGGGTACCTTGGAGTGGAAAGAGTATGGATTTGGACGTGTTTACTTTAAACCCGGAGAATCGGCCATATTCTTTTATTAGATTTAGGGCATGTGGTATGGAGGTCATCGGTTTCGTTAGGTGTAGAAGGATATCGTCAGCGTACAGCCCTGCTTTGTATTCCAGCCCTCCCAGGCGAATTCCCTCTATTCGGGGGTCGTTCCTTATCTTTTGGGCTAGGGGCTCCAGGGAAAGTGCAAACAGGATCGCGGAGAGTGGGCATCCTTGCCTGGTCCCCCGTTGTAATTCAAACCATCTGGAATATTCCCCGTTCACAAATATTGATGCTTTGGGGGAGGTGTATATTGCTCGCACTCCATCGCAGAATTTTGAGCCTATCCCTACTTTCTGGAGTACTGCACCTAGGAACTCCCATTCCACCCTATCGAAGGCTTTTTCTGCGTCGATCGATAGGAGGGCCGGGTCATCTGCTATACTGTGCCCTGCGTGGACAAGGTGTAGGGTTTTACGCATTGTGTCGGCGCCCTGCCTCCCCAGGATAAATCCCACCTGGTCAGGGTGGACCAAGTTGGGCATTAGAGTTTCCAGTCTGGCTGCCAGTACTCGTGCGTAAATCTTCGCATCGAGGTTGAGGAGAGAGATAGGGCGGTATGACCCACATAATTTGGGATCCCTACCCTCTTTAGGTATGACAGTTATGAGGGCTTTCCGAAAGGAATCTGGTGCGATCCCAGAGCTCATTATATCATTGAAGAGCTCCGTGAGAAAGGGTGAGAGCTGCTCGGCGAAGGTCTTATAGAAGCCGGCCGTATAACCATCCTCTCCCGGTGACTTCCCCAGTGTAAGCCGTTTGATCGCCTCTCGTGTCTCATGTTCGGTTATTGGGCTATCGAGGAGTTCAGACTCTGTGTGTGATATTGTGGGCATAGTAATTGGGGACAGGTAAGCGGATATATCAGGGTGAGCCGCAAGCAGCTCAGAGGTATATAGGTTTTCATAAAAGGTGGCGAAGCTCTCGGGCATCGAGTGGGGTGGATGTATCGCGGGGTTGCTGGGCTCTTTTATCTCTTTCACCTTGCGTTCTTCCCTCCTTTCCCTGAGCCTGGCGGCTAGGAGTGCATCGGCCTTATCCCCCTTTTCATAGTATGTCTGTTTCAGGAATTGTAGCTTCCTCACCACCTGTCCATGTTCGAACAGCCGTAGTTCCTCCCTTTTCCGTTGGGCCATGTCGAGTTTGGAGGGGTCCACTGTCGTTTTGTCTCTTATTCCGGCTTCCAGCTGGTATATTTCTTTGCGGAGTTTGTTTTCTACAATCTTACGCTCTCTCTTTTTAGAGGAGCCCTCCCGTATTAAGATAGCTCTCCACGTGGCCTTCCCCGCTTCCCAGATCACCTGTTTGGAGACCTCCCCATTGTCATTCGTCTTGAAATATTCCTCAATCTCGGTTTCCATTTCATTTCTGAACGCCGCGTCGGTCCAGAGGGACTCGTTGCATCGCCAGGATCCCCCAGCGGCAGGCAGGTCGTTCCAGTCGACGTCTGCTAGGACCATGTCATGATCTGTCCATGTTGTCGGGATAATGTTGGTATAACTTGTTGACCTTGCAAGGTCAGGTGCGAGGAATATATAGTCTATGCGTGAGAATGTGCAATGGGGGTTCGAGTAGAAGGTGAAACCCCCTTCGTCAGGATGTTGTTTTCTCCACACGTCTCGTAGATCTTAAAGTTCCATCATGGCAGCGAATTCAGTGCGATCCCTCGTATGCTGGGCCCGCGTATCGGGGTTGCCTGGCTTCCAGTCAACAGTCGGGTTCACACACTGATTAAAGTCGCCTCCTATAATGAGGTGGCCTGCAGTCTAGTACTATTTTGGGAATTGTCTTCCGAAGGAATGCAGCTTGTCCGTTATTAGGCGAGTATATAGTAGCGATCGTGACCTGAACTCTTGCGATTTTCCCCACTATCAGGAGGGTTCGTCCACTCACATCTAACCAGGTCTTTTCTATCTCAAAGCCTACTCCTTTCCTGATGAGGATCCCAACTCCTCCCTTCCTGAGTGGGCCAGAGCCCCAGAATTCCAAACCCCCCCCCGTTTCCCCAGGACCGCTCGCTCCTCTCTTCTGGCAAATTTCGTCTCTTGTATGAGGAGAATGTCTATGTCGGATCTTCGGAATTCTCTGCGCACTAGCGATCTCTTAGTAGGGGAGTTCAGTCCCTTCACATTGATAGTCCCAATTCTGAGGAGACCCTTGCCCTTAGACTTCTCATGTGATGCCATCAGCGGTTTGGAGACGAGGGTCTCTCACCATCAGCGAGCAGAGGGGCAAGTGGGTGCCGTGTGTCACCTTGGCTGTGATACTTCGAAGCAAACTTATTGTTATCTGTACATGTCCCAAGTGTTCGTTACCTCTCTCCCCTTTTCTCGTATACCACCATAAATGGTGGTACACGTTTGGGCTTGTAAACTGGGGGTGCTGCATTGGCAGCTGTTGACGGCGTCCGGGACAGACTGGATAAGGATTTGCAGTCCGTCGGCGGACCATCAGTGGGGACCATTGACCTATGGTCCGAGCAAATTTACCATCGTAGCTTAAGGGTGAGCCCCCATCTCTTCCCCCTTACCCCAAACATTATGCAATTTTAACAGTAATAACCATAAACTTATGAAAGTTTCAACGTTACGTGTGGCTTTCAGGACTATTCCACAGGAGATCACTTCATCTTCCATTCCCAGGGGGTGCTTTGTCCGCAGCGTGTGATTCTGCTGTGTTGCATCCCTCGTGGGAGATGTTTAGATGCGACTGTAGCTAGTACAATTCCAGCACTGTTTCTTTTGGTTAGTCATGATCGGGGGTGTTGTTGGGGTGTCTAAACTTTCTCGATCCCTTTACCCTCTTGCGCCTCGGGCCCTGGAGCTCCCACTGCGATCCCGGTCGCCCGTTGTCGCCGCCTTCCTTGCTCCGCGGGTCCGCACCGAGGAGATCGGCGATGCAGTCTTTGATCTCGTCTTCGGAGCGTAGAACTATTTTCCTGCTGTCGTGCTTGAATGTAAGCGAGAAGGGGTATCCCCATCTATACCTTGTGCCCTGATCCTTGAGCCATTTCGTGAGGGGGCTGCAGAGGCGTCTCAGGGCTAAAGTTAACGAGGATAGATCTTGGAAGATGGTGATTTGAGCGCCTCCCATTGTGAGCGGGCCTCCAGACCTGGCCTTCTCCAGAATTCTAGCTTTGTCTTGATAACGGTGAAACCTGGCCAGAACAGACCGCGGGCCGCTGGTTGGTCCACCGGCTCTATGTATGCGTTCGGTTTTGGGCTCGTCGATGTCTTCATCGGCGGTTAATATTCTAATGATGTCGTGGATGGTGTCTTTGAGATCTTTTTCGGTTTCACCTTCGCGTTCCGGAATGCCGAAGAAGCGGAGGTTGTTTCTCCTTTCTCTGTTTTCTAAGTCATCCATCTTAAGCCTCGCCTCAACTTCTCTTTTTTCGATGTTTCGGATCCGTACATCCATCTGAACCTCAAGGGTGTCGATCGAGGCCTGGTTATTTTCCACACTTTCCAAGCGTTCTTCGAATCTGTCCATCCTCTGTGTGATTTTGTCGATCTTGCCGCCGAGGTTAGCTCCCATACTCTTTATTTCGTTCAATAGTGTGGCGATGTCACCTTTGGTGGCGGTGGCACCAGCTTCTGATGGGTCCGTGGTCATTGCGCCTGTAGATCCGCAAGGTGAGACGTACGGTTCGTAGGCAAATCTGGCCAGTTTGTGGCGTAGGTCCATGCGACGCAATGCTGGGTAGAGGAGGCACACGCCCCTGAGGAGGGGGCTCTACCCTCTATGAGGAGGCTCGGATTGTGGGCTCCGTATTGTCTCCTGTCTCCAGCACTTCGTATATTGTGGGGCAGCTCCGACCCAAAACGGCGGACATGTGTGGTTCTGTGGTGCGCAGTTCGAGGAAGTCCAACCGACCGCTCTTCTTCCTCCGCCGTAGTATGTTGTGCAGGTCGGGTTGGGGGGCCACGCGTGTTACACGGCACCGCCAGGCACGGGCTCTGGTGCCGCTGAGTTTTGCGTAAAAGTCTCTCACTCACCCCGTGCAGTCGCCCGGTATCCTTGGGGTCTTTGGGCACGCTCTCTCACGCGGGTGAGGGATCACTACCACAAGTTTAGGTCACAGCTGCGCACCGCGGGTAATGCCTATCGCACGGGCCGGACTACGCCAGACTTCGGGCCCTCTGTGGCGCAGCGATTAGGCACTTCTGAGACTGCCGGGTTCTTGGTCAAAACGGGTCTGATTTTCGTCAGGTTTTTTCTCAGTTGCGGGGGGGTCCGTTCAGATCACCAAATTTCTAGCTTTCGTGGGGGGGGTTCCATCAGCGGGGGCTCATTCCGCTTTTCGGGACCACGGGGCCGGAGCTCACGCAGGAGAGATACTCATCCGCGCGCCCCCTGGTGGCCAGTCACTATCTGATTTTTTAACACACAAGGAGCCGAATTGAGGCCGAAACGCAGCCCTTTGTACTGGAAGTCATACAACATAATCGTGAACTTTCAGGCCTTTCTGATGCGGCTGGTAGATGGGGACATGAAGGTATGCATCCTTAAGGTCTAGGGAACACATCCAGTCCCCTGCACACAGAAACTCTGCTATGCGTGCAGAAGTAATCATCTTGAAGCTTTCGAGCAGTAAAGACAGGTTGAGAAATGACAGGTCCAGGACTACCCTCAGGCCAGCGTGGTTGTTCTTGGTTATTGAAAAAATCCTGGAGTCGGAGCAGAGCCCCTGTCTGACTGAGGAACTGGTTCCACAGCCTACATCGCCAAAAGAGAAAGGAGCTTCTGTAAAAGGGCCGGGGACTGTATCTGATGTAGAGGAGGAGAGGATGGTAGAGGAAAAGGAAGAGGAAGACTGAAGCCCGTGGAGACTATAGAAAGGATCCAAGGACTCTTGAAATAACGCTTACAGCTGTCCTGGAAGAGAGCCAGCTGGCCCCCTACAGGCGAGCTGTGTTCCCTGACCGTTACGTCACTGCTTTTTGGCATCTTAGGCAGGGGAATCAGAGGAGGGAAAGCTGAAAAAACATGCAAAGTCCTCTACTGCTTCCTCCTGTGGTCACTGGGCAACATGCAAGGCCTCCGTGCACCACAGTCTCGAACCCCTTGAAGCTGGTGAAAGCGCAGGGTGTGAAGTCGGTCCAGCTCCGAGACTGAGGGAAGGACTTCTGCCCTGGCTTATAGTCAGGATGGTCAAGCACTTATTTGTTCTGTGTCGTGGTCTTCTTTTCAACTCGTCATCGGTGGAGGAATGACAAAGGTCCGAGCCCTCAAAGGAAAGCGACAGTATCTGCTCTTGCACATCTGATGAGAATTTAGTGGCATGCATCCATGCTGTCCATCTCATCACGGCCGTCTGCTGGCTGTGTCCATGTGGGAGGCCGAAGTCTCCATGAGGTCCTGCGCAACCACTTGGGTGTCTGCCAGGCCAGCCTTAAAGGAGGCCTTCCTCTCCAGAGGGAGATCATGCAGAAACTCCCCTAGCTCTCGCCACAGCTTCTGGTTTGCCGCGGCTAGGAGGGCGTCAGCATTAGCTTGCCGAAAATGCAGCCCTGAGATGATGTAGCAACATTTGTCAAAAGATTCAAGCACTTTGTCTTCCTTGGACAGGCAACTGGAGGTGGCTCCTGCAGAGGAAGACAATGGTTTAGAATACAGCAAGGTCATAGCCACCACTGAAGAGTGAGGCTGGAAGTGGGAGGCCAGGAGGACTGGTTCCTCCATCCAAAAGCCCGAACCGGCTGTCCAATTTCTTGTTCACCTGGGCGTTGGCCATGAGCTTCTCCCAGACCTTTCTCGCCACCTGCACGACAACCTTCTGGAGCGTAATTCCTGAGCGGCTCTGCTAGCACGCCTGGCTCCTGGGGGGCCTCCTCTGGCTGGGGACCCCTCCCTCCCCGAAAGAAATCCGCAAGGCCCAGAAGGCGGTCATGAAAAGAAAAGACTTTACAGGTGTAGAGGGTTCGTCGTCCTTGGCATCCTCGTCCCCTGGCCACTTTTTTCCAGACGAGGGGGGGAGAGGGGGGTCCAGGAGCTGTGACATTGGAGCTGGAGAGGTGCCCCTTTGATCCGGACCCGAAGATAATTGTGGATCCAATGGCTGCAGAGGCGAAGGCTTGATGGTACAGGAGGTTGAGGGGTTTGAAGAACCGGTACGGTCTAGACCAGAGGAGAAACGGGCAACGGCAGACCCAGAGGAACCGGCAGAGGGTCCAGAGGTGGAGGCCTGGGAGGCACTACCTGTGGGATCACTTCCTTGACTATACCCTTGTAGAGGCCCATCATTTGCGGGAAGCGCATAAGGAGGAGGAAGCGCTCAAAGAAGTGATCCTCGCAAGCTGCCGGATTCAGAGGAGGCCGGTCATCAGTAGCACTGAGTCTCCGCTCCTGATCGAAGTCCTGAGGCGTCTGAGGCACCTGTGGAGAGTAGCCATAAGGCTGCAAAGGGTATCCCTGCAGAGACCATCCACCTGTACTGTTAGATCCGCAGCCTCCTCCCGAGGGAGGGGGACAGGAACCTTATTGCAAGGCCCACTCAATGGGAGAAGGTCCGGGTAGGCCCGAGGACCAGGTAGGCCCCGATATGAATCCAAGATGGCCGCCGGTCTAGCAGGCTCCACCACATGCTAGTCCGCCATCTTGGGGCCTTGCGCCACACCCTGGGCGGAAGGGGTGCAAAGGCCCTGTGCCGGCTCAGGCATGGTAGGACACTCCTTGGCCCTCAAACCTGAAACAGAAGCGTCAACCTCAGAGATAACTCCAGTAGGCTCAGCCCTCTGCCAACTGGCCGGTAGTCGAATCACCCTGAACCACAACCTTGGACTTGGCTCTGGTAGGATGTGCGCCCGCAGCAACGGAGCTGGTAATCATGCTGGATCGTACTAAGGACTGACTCTTGGAGGTAGAATACGACGATCCCTTGCCCACTGGGGCCAAAGAGGACGACAAACTTGATCATCCCGCCATGAACCGCCCGGTAGAGCGCCTGATCCCCTCGAATTGGGGCCTTGGGTCTGTTGACTGATTGCCCAGAAGAACCCCAGAGCCCCTCGGCTTGGGAGACGGTAGCCTTAACAGCCTTGGGTCTGCAGAACCAGAATCCAAGGTACCCTTGCCCGTGGAAGCCCCCGGGAAGCAGTCTCTGTGCGGAGGAGCCACACTAAACAAAGGGCCTACCTTGTCTTGTAATGGAGTCCTGGAGACAAAAACTTTAAGATGACCTGGAGGAGAAGAGTGGAAGATATCCCACCAGCGTGAAAGACAATTCTTCAATGACTGGTGACAGAGCGCTGCAAGCCACACACATGTCCCAGCGGTGGTCGGGCCCCAGGCACACAAGAGAGCGCATGGGGGTCCGAGGCCGGGAATGAGCCATCACAGGACACACATCTGGTGAATCTTCCTTCAGCCAACATGCGCCGGGGGAAGCGAGGCACCGAAGGGAGGTGAAGAAGATAAATAAAAACAATAACTGGGAGCAAGCGGAAAGTTAAAAAGTCTCTGCGCCTAACTGCCAGGTCCGAGACCATCTGTAAGAAAAAAGGGACCGAGGTGAATCGCCAGAGGGCAGGGCCTTGGGGGGCATTCCCAAACCCAGGGGGGTGCCCCCGCAGACTGAAGTAAATTTGAAAGTCAATTTCTCGCTGCCAAAGGTTACGTTACCGTCCCCATGTTGGGGGACGCCCACAAGGATGGAGTAAAGGGGAAGGGACATATGAGTATGCAAGTTGGCATCAGTCAGGTTTCACAGGGCCAGGAAATTAACAGTTTCCCTAGTCAGATTTCCCCAAGGACAAATGTCCTAGGGCAGGGTAGAGAACAATGGGTTGTCCACCACAATGAAGCTCAAAGTAGGCCCTAAAGGGGTGCGAGATTCAGGTATCTTCAGCCCCCAGAAACACAGGATCAACAAAGCAATGTTCCAGGTAAATAACTAGGAGCAGGACAGTGCCTGCCCAAAAAGTGATACTTTCTGCAATAGGAAAAGGTAGATGCCAGAAAAGTTGGGGGAAAATGTAACCATTAAAAAGCAACCGAAAGAGGTAAAAAGAGTTCCAGGGTCAGAATTAAAGGATGAGAGGGTGGAAAAAGGTTCCCACTCTCTCACGAGAATCAGGCCAAAAATCCATAAGTGCAGCAAAAATGCTGGGAGACTTACAAAGTGGGGAGATTTCACTCAAGAAGGAAAATCTACCTAATATTGTGCTTACCTTATCCTTCCATATCTCAACCTTGCAGACAAAACCAGAAGTAGGGCAGTCTAGCCAGCGGACTGCTGCTCCCCAAAATATAGCACTCTGCTTGCTCCTGATGTCATCTCACACAGAAACGTCACTGCAGATTGCAATTAAGACTATTGACTTCCAAACGGGGTAGGCTGGGAGGGCGATGAGTAATCTATGGGAGAAGAATCCATAGAAAGAATAATAAGTAAGCAATTTCTCCTTCAATTGATTGCATTCTCACACAGATTCCTCAACTTGATAGACTCCCAAAGCAGTAGCCATGCTGGAGGAGGGATGAAAGTCACACAAAAAAAAAAAAAAGCTCTAGAGGACCGCCCTATGAAAGTATGCGTCTGCCCCACGGGCCAAGTCCAAGTTTTAAGACTTGACAACCGTGTGTAGATAAGAACACGTCGCTGGATGACATGTGTCTCTAACAGACACTCCCGTCTGGAAAGCCGAAGGGGCCGCGCTCTGGGACAGGGGGCCCGAGCATTGTCAGCACCTCCTTACCCACGGTCTGCTAGCATTCAGAAATGCACAGCACTATCCAGTGAGAGAGAGATTGTTTGGTACCTGCACGCGCCAACCTGGATTCCGCAAAAGCAACAAACTGGTCATCCTTCCCGAAAGAGCCCGTTCTGGCCCGGTAAAAACTCAGCGCCCTCTTGTGATTCAATCTGTGCAGGTTCTCCTTGTCCTTGCAAGGATGGTGCGATAGGTCGATGCTTTGGCCCAGATGAAATTCAGCCACCACTTTTTTGCAAAACCCTAGGGTGCACCTTCCGGGAGACCTTTTCTTTAAAACATTTCAGGAAAGGGGCCTTACTAGACAGTGCGTGCAACTCACTGACCCTTTTACTGGGTTCCAGTGAAGCACATTGTCTCCCAACTGTGTTAAGCGGTCCGGCCTCCGAGGAAGCCGGAGATGTGGGTATATGGCATGTTCCAGGTGATCCGGGTACCACGTTGTCCTTGCTCACTCTGGGGCATTCGGGATCAGGTGGGCCCTGAATCTCTGCAACCTCCTGACAACCCAATGGATGACTGGTATCGGCGAAAATGTATAATGGAATTCGAAGATCCACTCCACCCAATGCTACCCTGAGGGGAAATTCCCTCAAGCAGAACTGCTTGCACGTTGTGTTGTCCACCGCTGCAAGCAGATACACCGTTGGGGTACCCCGTGTTAGGAAAGATTTCTCTTTACTGCACCTTTCCTTCCATCTTTATGGAACCCCCAAACATTTTGCTTTTATTTTTTAATCTGACCTGCCCTAAGCTTCACCACACTGGCTTTTGCTCATATGTCATGGGGAAACTGACATGTCCTTCAAGCTGTCAGTACTGGGAAACATTTTTTCTCTTAGTCGCGTTACTACCTTTGGTTACGTTTGTATCACTTGTGGTAGCTTTTTATCATTGTACAATGCAGCTTACACTGCAGTACAATGGGGTACATATTTACTTGCCCTAGACTAAAACTCAGAGGATTTTTGGTTACTCTAGGTGTGCTAAAAGGATAAGCTGGTGGCAGCAGTGACTTTTGCCCACTTTTTGGGAATGAAACTGTGGCTACTGGTCAAACATGGCCGTGCCACAAGAGTTCTCGTTTGTCCTTTTGCCATCTTGTTCTTTAGCCTTCTTCCTGGCCTGAGAGGACAGGAAAATCCTTATAAGGACTTCCAGTACCTGGGAAAGAAGAAGCTTTTGGTGGGCTACTGGAGGGCTGTGTGTGTTAGCTGGCAGGATGTGGGTTGGGACTGTCTGGTTCTAACCCACAAACTGGTTTCAGTGTGTCTGAGTGGTATGCATGAATGTTCCCACCAGTGGTCCTGATTGGACCACTGCTGGTGTGTGTGGGCTAGTCCTGCTATTGGCTAGTGACGGAAGCAGCTCTTACCTGGCTTTTAGGATCAGAAGAGGACCCCTGCACACATTCTTCAGAGATCCTGTAGAAACCTGAAGGAGCCAAGTATCCTGTCCAGCTGTGAGACCCACGAAGAAACCCGAGACCTGACTGAAGGGGGTCTGGCAACCAACTTCTGCTGATGTCCCGGAGGAGCCCTGTCTTGCTCGTGATCTTTAGCTGTCCTACGAAAGAGCTGCGCCCTTTGGAATCGAAGGACCATCCATTCCTGAAGTCTGCTCGGTGCCCTGCCAAAGGAAGCCTTCGGAAATGCCCTGGAACCGTCCTGTGGCTGACCAGCTTCGATTTTGGGCTACCATGCTGCCGCCGTCACCTTGGCCTGAAACTTGGGGGATCCTCAGCTGGTACTGCGAGACTGACCTCTACGAAATTCCAGCGTCCTACCATTGAGGGGACTAGCGCTAGGAGGGGAAATTCTGAATGCGGCTGCCGAGTCCCTTTGCATCACCTTGATGCGGTGGCCACCGTCCAAAATCACTTACCTGACCAGAGTCCAGTCCTGCATCAAGTATCGAGAGTCCTTGCAACAGCGGAAGACACCAACCAGAGATCAGCTCGAACCTGCAGCCCCTACAAATCGAGGACTGCGACTTCCGGTGGGAAAAGCAACCTCAGACCTTCTTTCTTTGTCCTGCCAAGTCTGGGGAAGAATCTGAGCACGGGGGAGGGGAGGGTAAATTACAGAGCTGCTAACCTACCCCTATACTCCCATTATAAGTCAATGGGCTTTGCCATTGCTTGCTTACTTAAGACCTCTGAAAGATGGGGCTACTTTTGGTAGTTAGTTTGACTTATACCCTAACCGTAAGAACCCTTCACTGGACCACAGAGACCCTACCTGCATTTATTCCTGCTTCATAACTTCACTTATCTGAACTATTGGGCAAAAGTCCCCAGACAACTTAGGGCTGGACAATCTTAGTTAGGGATCATCTCTGTGGACCTTGAGTGCATAATTCTAATGTAACCTTTCCTTTGAAGGAGTTTCTGATATGTATTATGGCCTATAATAAGTGATTGTATGTTTCTGTTTGTCTTGTGTGATGACTCTACTTGCTAGTAGTCATTTTTCTATAATGTGTTTTGGCCATAAATAAAAAACTGTATTTTTATACATCCTGTCTAAGTGTAATGTGATTCCCATTGTGTGACCTCATTGTGGACCTTTTACAAGCTCACCACCTCTGAATATCTTAGCCTAGACCGCCTTTCACTGCTACCAGCACTGGTTTGGATACAACATCCCAAAGTTGTCCCTGCCACCAGACCAGAGTATCGAAAATCAGTCCCAACACCCCACTGGGTGAATATCTCCACAGTGACCTCCGGACATCCCTCCCACTCGTGGAAGACCAAGCTCTGCCTTCTCAGAGTGTCTTCCAACCCATTCTCCACCTCTGCCTGATGGGCTACAGAGGCTGAGATGTTCTCTACCAGGCCAGAGTATAGAATATCAGTCCTAACAAATTGGCGTACAGCGGTGGGATGACCATCTCCACATAACATCTGGGTGTTTTGTGAAAAGGATCTGTATTTGGTACCACAGTGTGGATCACTAGTGGTGTGTCCAGATAATGCAAAAACAGAACACTATCGTTTCTGAATGCCTTGTAGATAAAGTCACCTACTGTATTAGATATAAAGGAAACAATCGCTTTCACCACTTTAAATGCCTCCAAAGTGAATCAGTTAAGAAAGTTGTGTGCTGACAGGGGCTTGACAGTCTCTGACACTAAAGCAGAGTTGGTTTTGAAAATTCGGGAATTTGAAAGAAATAAGTTTGTGCCTAACTTGGCAAATGGTCCTGATAGTGGGCCTGGGGATGGACACAGGAGCAGTAATGGAATTACTGCCAGTGCCGTTTCAAATGGAGGAAAAGGAGGAATAAAATGCATCCACTGAACTTTTGTCTATCACCACCTCAGATGCTGAGTCATTATTTGACCTGAAAAAGGAGAAACTCAGGCTTAAAGAAAAAGAGCTCAAGTTCAACATGGCCAGGTTGGAATTTGAGAGGGTGGAGAGGCAGAAAGACAGGGATCACCAGCTGGAGCTTGCCAAGATTCAGGGTTCTTCCAGAGGATCTGGAGATGGTTCTGGGTTCTCTTCACATCCTAGGTTTCCAAAAGATCTCTTAAGTATGTATGAAGAGAAGAATGATTATAATTGACTGGCTTGTAACTTTTGAGTATGCATGTGAAGTACAAGGAGTGAGTGATGCAGACAGGATTGCATGCTTGATCAGCAGACTGCCCCATTCTGGCTGAAGTGCCATTAAGGAAATGTCAAAGGCTGATAGATTGAACTTTGTGAAGCTAAAGCAATCTCTTACCCTCAAGTTTGGGAAGACTGCTGCCCAATACGAGGAGGTTTAGACAGTATAAAAGAAAAGAATATATGACCTATAAAACTTTTGTTGCAGATTCCTTAAAAAAACGTGTGTGACTGGATAGAGGGCTGTCAAGTAACCACCTTTGCGGGTATGACCAATTTGGTTACGCTGGAACATTTTTTGCCTTTTGTTGCCCAGAGCTTAAGCAGCATTTGGCTGAGTCTAAGGAGTTAAATCCAAAGAGGCTAGACATTGCTGCTGCCTTATTGGTATCAGAGTGTCCCGTAAGGATAAGCCTGATTCAGGTAAGCAGGATGAGGGAAAGAAAGAGAAAGAGGGTGGGGGTACTGAAAAAACAATGTCCAAGGCGGCCAACACAAAGTTTACTAAGGGGAATTCATCAGAATCAGGTCAGGGTAGTGGGACTTATCCTCCTAAGCATGCAAGTGGTTTCTCCAAGCCTCCCTATGTGTCAAGTTCCAGTGGGGCTTGTTACACTTGTGGAGCAAGTGACCACAGGAATGGGGACCCCCAGATGTAGTGGTAAGACCTTGGGGGTCCACTCTGCCAGTCTGGCCTTCTCTCAGTATGAGGAAGAAGAGATGGCAGCGGTGTCCTTCTGTTTAGACTGCATTCTCTCGGAGGAAGAGTCTGAAGTTAGTCTAGATTTCTTGGAAAGTAGTAGTGCTGGAGAATTGGCTCCCATTCTAGTCCTGTTGCATAGTGATAATTCTTATGAGGATAGTGTTCAGGTAGTAGGTGTAAATACCTCTACTGTTCAGAACACTGGGCCCAGTCCTACCGATGTAGCTTCCTTCATGGTAAACCCAAAGGTTCTTGCCAGAGTTCCTGTGGGGGATACTCAGTTGGCTGGTAGGCCCTCAATGTTCCAGTAGCATCTGTCATTCAAGCTGTGAATTGAGACATGGCCAGGGCACCTTTCAATATAAGGGGAGTGGTTCCTAGAAGCGTGCTGGGTGAGTCGAGTCTTCAAGACTTAGGCCCTGATAGGCTCTCACCAGACCCTACAAACACTAGGTCTCAGAATCAGGGTGTCTTAGCCAAGTCTAAGAGGAAGCCTAGGCCTAAGGGGAAACCCATGGCCAGAGGAGTCGGAAACAGAGGCAGAGGGAGAGGGAAGGAGAATATTCCCCCTGCCTTAACTACAACATCTGTTGAGGTAGTTGGAAGTGTCCCTATTCCAAGATTGTTAGAGGGACCCCCAGAAAACCTTGGATCCTATGGACCTTCTCAGCTGCCTAGTATACAGGTAGAGAGTCTCCCAGGAGAGAGAAGTATGGGCCAACAGAAAAGGAAACCATCATGGTTAGGCCTCTGGAGAAGGCTGCTTCCAATGGGAGGATTCCCCCCCCCCCAGTGAAGAAAAGAGTTCAAAAGGAAGATGAGCTACTGCAAAATAAGTCCACAGAGCCCACCAGAGAAAACCTTGAGGTTGGAGGTTACTCAGGTTGCGAGGCCCTTCCTCCTACAGTTGCTGTGCGACATTCCCCTGGTGATGCAGCCTAGTGACAGGTTATCACCCGAGTAGTCTAACAAACATTCTTGCTGGCCCATGATGGGGGTACCAGAAGAAAACCATTGTAAGAGTCTCACACTCTGTCACCAGGTTGACAGGGGTGAGACAGGAATTCAATTACTCCACAGTTCACTTTTAGGAGTAAACTCATTTCTACCAGAGACCAGGCCTAATTTGATTAGTCCCTTCACTCTGGAGACCTCAGTGAATGGGATGCAATTGGCGATTGCTGATCCCAATCCCATATGCTCTTATGCCACCCCACAGAGAATGATTGGCAAGTCAGTCATTGACACCCTACTGTATGACAGTTCCAGAGGTAGCTCCTCTACTGTGCTCAGCAGTGAGCAGACTCAGTGGAGGGATGGTGAAGTGATCTGTCAAGTGTCACTGAGCTGTCATCCACAGGAGGATGGTCGGAGAGAGAGATCTCTCAGATCTCTCATGATTTTGATTGGAGCCCTCAGTGAGTAAATCTATGAACACTTGTTGGTGGTGTGGGCCTTGCCATGTGTCACAGCTTGGCAAGGTAAACTATTCAAGGCTTTGGTGAACCTGGACAGGTTGCCATGCAGTTTCCTAGGAATAGTATAGAGGATTTTTGTTAGGCAAGATCGTATGCAGTACCTTTTGGGTGCACTACCACAACCCTGACCGCCTGGCAATAGGAACCCAACCTTTGGTATTAGTCTGTACTACACAGGTTGGTAGCGTGTTGAGCAGCCAGGCTCATCTCAAGGGGGGTCTGTAGGGGAGTTACACAGAGATTTAAGGTGACAAGTATTCAAATAAACTCTTACACACACGGTTTGATTAAATAATTAATTTAACAGTCCGAGTAAGCCTTCTTCAGAAGGGGCAATAGAACAGTAACACTCAGATACACTTCAAAAAAACACACTCTTTATATTTCTAAATTAGCAAGTACCCATTTGGGATGGCCCACAGACACTACCTACACCCTCAGGTCACTTCAATAGTTAGGGTGCTGGGGACATTAATATATCACTATTGCATTTAGAATCAGGTTTAGGAATATGTCAAAGGAAAAAGATTATTAGAACAAAACAAGAGATCACACACATTTTATGAAGCAGGTAAGTACTTTTGGCACCCCGAATTGCAAAGTTAGTTGGAAGGAAGACCCAACGCCTAAGCAGAGGAGAGAAGAGTTATTCAGGGAGCCAGGCCAGCCAATGTTAAGTTAGCAAAAGTCAAGGTGAACCGAAGCACTTCTTGCAGGTAAGTAAAAGTCTTGCACAATGTTTGGACAGCTTAAAAGCAACACACACAATCTGGTGTTCCTCTCCCTGGCTATTCAGTTCCAGCAGCGACTGCAGTGGAATTTCAACCAGCTCCAAGAGGATGTCCAGGTGGCTAACTTTGGAGTTGATTGGTCCCACCAACTCAAAGGGAGAAGTTGTCCTTGCAGGGGCTTCTCTGACAATACGAATTTGGGTGGGGTTTCAGCACAGCAGCAGGGCTTTTTTAACCAACGGTCTAGGAGTTGCAGCAGGTGTCCTCTTCAAGTTCTTCTTCAGATTCCTTCGTCCAGTGGTCGACTCTGCCTTCCAAGCCAAAAAACCTCGCCTTTTATGCAGGTTTCTCACATTCAGTCCAGCTTAGCTGTCAGTTACCCAGCAGGGTGGCTGCCCTTGCCGGACAGCCAGCCGACCAATCACCTAAGAGTGCATTTCTGTCTCCTAGGAGACTAAGCACGGGGAGTTTCAGGCACCTTCCTCGCTGCCTGCACCCGCCAGACAAATGTGAATCCTGCCAAAGGCAAAATGAACAAAGGGACCAAACCTGGTTTGGAGTGCAGAGTAAATCTCAAGAAGGACCTTTCCACAAAGAAATGGCGAAAAAAGAAGACTGGGCCATTTTGACAAAAAGGGCACCCTTCGGTGCTTTACTGCAGCTGTGAACGCAGCCCGCAGTAAATGCGCACCACAGTAGTTAATAGTAAACCACTGCCACCAGTTATTCATCGAGGAAAGGGTAACATAAAACTGTTACATGAGAAGCTAGACAAAGGGATTACTAAGTAACCCCTGCAGCACCCTATTGTAAGATAGTGTGTGCTGGGTCTAGAAAGTTACAAATGTAAGTAAAGTCAATTTCACGTTAGTGCTCTTGGAAACAGTAGTTTATCCAAGAGAAGGTATTTAAACCTTGGGAAATCTGAAACACTTCCTGTGCCACTGCACTGAAGGTGCTGTGTGACACAATGTAAAAGATGATGCCTATGGAGTTTGTCAGACTCCATAACCAAAAGAAACACAGAGTTCAAAATCACATTAAAATACATGAGAGGGTGGGAAAAAAGGGTTTCACTCTCTCCAGGTAAAATATTAAAGTCCTCAAAATCCAGCAAAGTTGCTGGGGGTCTCTAAGGTAGAGAGGAATTAGCACATTTCTGAAAATTCTCCCTAACAATTATATCTTAAGATATAGAACTGGACCCCTGCTTATGGCTATAGAGTGGGAGCCTGAGAAATGTGCATCTCCCTGGAATATGCCAAAGCAGCCCTTCTAATGGCTTCAGTGAGAGTGACCTAGTGTCTCCTCACCTGACCCCACAACAAGGTGAGCTGGAGATTTTGCTGAGGCAACCTCCCCCCTTGCTGTCACAGACACCCTTTATTGGTGTAAACCAGTCTGTGTTCTCCGAGTGAGTGGACCCACCAAGTTTGGGTACTTTGTTGACTCAGAGCATAGATAAAGTTCTGACAGTTGGTGTGAGATCCACCCTACCTTGGAACAGCGTTTTTGAGCATTCTAGCTGTCCAGAGTCCGTATCTGGAGGGAAATACAGGTAATGCCAGTTTCGGATTCTGTATGGACACCAGAGCTCGGTATTCCGTCTCCAAGACAGAGGCACACTCTTCACTAAGAGGCAACAACTTAGTGGATCAGCTCTGTGCTGAAAAGGACAGCTGCTGTTATGATCCCTCTGCAGGGTATGGCAACATATCCCTTGCAGTCTATGATGAGTACTAGACAGATCCTTACTTCAGTGTATGGACTTCTGGATTGGTGGCAGCAACTGACACCTGTCAAATGAGCTGAGCCCCTGTTCTGAATGGGAAAATGGATCTCATCAATACGTGCCTGGATGACATGGCAGATTCAACCCCCACTTGGAAGGTACTGGGGATAACTCAAGCGACTGGGTGTCAGGACCTTCATCAGGCCAACTTGTTGAGGGGGACAACTAAGTGTCAAACTGAACAGGAACCATTGGCCTTCCTCAAGCATGAAGTCCCTTAGTCGGTTGGGGTGGGGGTGTTTAGTGAGCCCCCAAACTTTTGCTTTTATTTTTTAATCTGACCTGTACTTTTTGCAGTGCAGTGAAGCCTTAAGATTCACTACACTTGCTTTTGCTCATATGTTATGGGGAAATGGACATGTCCTTCAGGATGTCAATACTGGGAAACAATGTTTCCCTTAGTCGTGTTAATACTTTTGGTTACTTTTGTATCACTTGTGGTAACTTTTTATCATCTTACAATGCAGCTCACACTGTAGTACAATGCGGTACATTTTTGTTTTGCCCTAGACCAACACTCTGAGGATTTTTGGTTACTCTAGGTGGGCTAAAAGGTTAAGTTGGTGGCAGCAGTGACTTTTTACCACTTTTTGGGAATTTTCGTTTTAGCCTTACCGCTTTTGGCTACTAACTGTGGCTACTTGTAAAACTGTCATGGTCATGAAGTCAGGGGCACAGGCATGCAGGGGTCGCATGCACCGGAGATCTGGGTGGACACTCTCCTGGCGCCTTTGGCACCAGGCTCATGAACAAAAGTAAACAAGAACATCCATTTAACACCAAAAAGCTTTTATTATGGACATAGCACTTCAGATGCATTAACCTTGAACATTCCATCAATTAAGCAGGATGCATCAACCTTGAACATTCCATCCATTAAGCAGCCCAAGTGTATTCTTGGGTGTGGCTGCTAATGGATTGCCTTTGCACGTGCTCACTCTCTAGGTGTGACAGGGTGTGGCTGGTAAACTGGCCCTAATGGGTGTGCCCACGATCTTAGCTATATAAGCTGCCCCGATCCTCAAGACAGATGCTTTGCGTTATTCTGCACTTGCAAGCAGCGTAACGCTCACTGTCGCCTGAGGTCAGACTTACATTTGAAGATCCTGCTTCCTGGACATCCTGCTTCCTGCCAGCATACTTACCAACTGGGGGAAGCTGTTCTTACCTGTACATCTCTTCGGCGAACCAAGTATTCATCTTTGCACTTTCCGGAACGCCGAAATCTTCATCTTGGCACCGCAGCACGACATGCTCCATCGTCGACAGCAGAGCCTGCAAGGAAAAACAGAAGACAAGGTTAGACATCGAAAAAGCAGTCAGTTTAAGGTTGCGCTTCGCCATACTTTGCGCTTTTCCTTAAACCATCACTTACCTGCTGTCGAACATTGCGGTAGCATCCATCTTCAATCCGGCCGCTTCTCACAGCTGCATTGAGGCCGCATTTCCATCTACGGGACGAAAACAGAAGAGAGATTATTGCGGGCATAAATAGGAGCAACATATAAAGACATTAAACAGAACGAACAGCATCACAAGAGCTCAAGAAAGACTTACCAATCATAAGGAGAAGCATAGTCGCAGCAGGACTGGACTAATCCTTATCAGGGATCAGTGAAGGAACTAGATCCCATTCGACACACCCAAGCCAGAAGTAGCAGGACGGAGAGCTTATCTTCCAAAATTCACAGGTGAGATTTATGGGCAGGCGTATGCTCACACAAAAACGTACTTTGGAGTGAAGGGTTTGAGAGGTACAACAGTCACAGATTGGCGCACTCACACACTTATCTCCACGCAGGAGCAGTATCACCATGTACCACCACTCACGGCTTTTCTACTGAGGGAAGAGGCCTGAAGGGGATGATTCAAGTTCAGGGAGGGCTGCAACCGTGCCCCAACGCTTACGAAGAGACCAGGTGAGCGTAACACAAACATGGCCGTGCCACGAGATTCTGCATTTGTCATTTTGCCATCTTGTTCTTTAGCCTTCTTCCTGGCCTAATAGGCCAGGAAACTCCTTATAAGGACTTCCAGTGCCCGGGAAAGCAGAAGCTTTTGGAGGGCTGTTTGCTGGCAGCATGTGGACTCGGACTGCCTGGTCCCAATCCACAAACTGGTGTTGGTGTGTCTGAGTGGTATGCATAAATGTTCCTGACAGTGATCCTGATTGGACCACTGCTGGGGTGTGTGTGTGTGGGTTAGTCCTTCTATTGGCTAGTGTGGGTAGCAGCTCTTACCTGGTTTTAGGATAAGAAGAGGACCCCTGAACCCATTCTTCAGAGATCCTGTAGAAACCTGAATGAGCCAAGCATACTGTCCAGCTGTGAGACCTGTGAAGAAACCAGAGACCTGACTGGAGGAGGCCTGGCGACCAACTACTGCAGTTGTCCTGGAGGAGCCCTGTCTTACTCGTGATCTTTAGCAGTCCTGCGAAGGAGCTGCAACCCTTGGAGTGGAGGGACCATCCATTACTGGCGTCTGCTCAGTGCCCTGCCAAAGGAAGCCTTCGGAAGTGCCCTGGAACCGTCCTGTGCCTGACCAGCTTTGATTTTGGGCTACCGTGCAGCTGGCATCACCGTTCTGAGTTTCGGCTGAAACTTGGGGGATCCTCAGCTGGCACAACAAGACTGACCACTACGAAATCTTGGCGTCCTAGCATAGAGGGGATTCGAGATAGGAGGGAAAGTCCGACCGCTGCTGCAGAGTCCCTTTGTGTTGCCATACTGCGGTGACCACCGTCCAAAATAGCTTACCGGACCATAGTCCAGTCCCGAGAGGGGTCCTGCATCGGGTTTTGCTGCATTCTTCAATCAAGAGTCCTTGCAACAGTGAAAGACACCAACTGGAGATCAGCTCGAACCTGCAACCCCTGCAAATCGAGGACTGCGACTTTCGGCAGGAAAAGCAACCTTGGATCCTCTTCCTGTGTCCTGCCAAGTCTGGGGAAGAATTGGAGTACGGTCAGCAAGTTACAGAGCTTCTAACCTACCTCTATACTCCCATAATAAGTCAATGGGCTTATAATAAACCTTAATTCTAATCATATGGGCTTTGCCATTGCTTGCTTGCACAAGACCTCTGAAAGTTGGGGCTACTTTTGGAAGTTAGTTTTACTTGTACCCTAACCCTAAGAACCCTTCACTGGACCCCAGAGACCATACCTGCATTTTGTCCTGCTTCATAACCTCTGTGGAACCTTTACCTGAACTATTGGGCAAAAGGCCTGAGACAACCTAGGGCTGGACAATTCTAGTTAGGGATCATCTCTGTGGACCTTGAGTGCATAATACTAATCTAACCTTTCCTATGAAGGAGTTTCTGATGAGCATTATTCCCTATAAGTGATTGTATATATCTATTGTTTATTCCTCTTGTGTGATAACTACTTGCTAGTAGTCATTTTTCTATAGTGTGTTTTGGCCATAAACAAACAACTATTTTTATACATCCGGTCTAAGTGTAATTTGTGAATCCCATTGTGTGAGCTAATTGTGGACCTTTTACAAGCTCATTACCTCTGAAGATCTTCGCCTAGACTGCCAGTCTCTGTTAACTGAACTGGTTTGGCTACAAAACCACAGAATTTTCCCTGTCACAATATAGGTTGGACTGCTATACATCTGTCCACCAGGCCAGAATGTAGAAAATCAGTCCTAACACCCCACTGGATGAAGATTTCCAAAGTGACCTCCGGACAACATTCCCACTCGTGGGAGACCAAGCTCTGCCTTCTCAGAGCATCTTCCAACCTATTCCAACCAATTCTCCACCCCTGACAGATGAGCTACAGAGACAGAGATGTTGTTCTCTAGCATCCAGAACTATAACTGCATGGCCTCCCTGCACAGGGGCAGTGATCTCACGCCTCCCTGTTTCTTGAGGTAATGCATGGTCACTGTGTTGTCCATTAACACCAGGACGCGTTTCCACTGCAGAGAGGAAGCAAATGCCGTCAGCCCCAGTCTGACTGCTTGCAGCTCCAGCAGATTGATGTGGTAACCCTTCGTCCAATGACTGCTGATCTAGAGAGCCATAATGAGCCCTCCAGCCAGGCATCCGTGCCGAATCGCTCCTCTGGCCATGGCACCCAGAAAGATTCTCCCACCAACATGTTCGTCCTGTCGCTCCACCTGGGCAGGATGTTCGCCACAGACCTCGATACCTTGAGCACATTAAACATCTCGCCGAAATACTGCAACCATTGTCTCTTGAGAAGCCACTGAAGGGGTCTCATCCAGAGTCTCATCTGTGGCACCAAGAACATAAAGGATGACAGGAGGCCCAGCAAGCGCAGAAAAGCCAGCACTGGTAGATTGCTGGAGTTCTGGAAGAGACTGACAATGTGTGCCACGTTGGTGAATCTCTCTTAGGGTGAAAAACCCTTCCCCCTTCCTGGGAGTTAAAGACTGCTCTGAATGAACTGGAGCTTTTGTGCTTGTGAGGGCTGAGATGTCCAAGTTCTGGGAGGAACCAAAGTTGTGCAGTAGTGAACAGGTGTCCTCAAGATCGCTCGAAATCCGCTCCGGCGACTATGCTTGGATCAGCCAATCATCCAAGCATGGAAATACAAAGATGCCAGCTCTCCTGAGGCGGGCCGCTATTACTGCCATCAGCTTCATAAACACCCTGGGGAGCAGCGGTCTAGCTAAAGGGAGCACTTTTAATTGACAATGTGCGTCCCCAATGACGAACCTTCAGGAACCCGCCTTGCCCTTCCTGTGGATAGGCACGTGAAAGTAGGCATCCTGAAGGTCCAGTGACACCAGCCAGTCTCTGAACTGAATTTCCCTCAACGTCGTCATCCTAAATGTGTCCTTCCTCAGGAATTTGTTCAAATCTCTGAGGTCCAGGATGGGACGGGGTATCCCCTTTTCTTGGGTCCAGAAAGTATTGGGAGTACCGACCAGAGCCTACTTCCTCGGTTGGAACTGCCTATACTGCTCCCTTCAAAAGAAAGGCCTGCAGCTCTTCCTGTAGCTCCCGTTCCGGCTGTCGGGAGAGTAAAGTTTTGTCCGGCGGTTTCTTCAAAAACATGAGGAATGTCTAACAAGCAGGGCCTTAAACTAAGGTAGACCGGCCCATCGCAGTGACATTAACATCTGTAAATGCCCAACATTGCTGCTGAGTGGGCATTTACAGATTTTGGGTGGGTCTTGCTCTCTCAGGCCCTACCCTGCCTATACCTCTGTCAAGGACCGAGGTGTTGGAGGTAATTTCCCTCCATTTGCCCAAGAATCCAGAGACTCTCCCTCCAACTGATGAATTATGAGGAGAGAACTCAAAAGGTTTGAGGCGCTGTGGACGTCAACGCCACAGCCACAGCAGCGGGCAACTGTCGTGACCAGTATCTTCCTCTACCAGGCTGTGGGAACCTGCGTTGCCCTGTTTGGCAAGGGGCGCTTGTGCCCTTTTGGGAAAGGTGGAGTATTTCCTGTAATCCCGTCCACTGGACTCAAAAGCAAACTTCTGCCACAAAGGCTGTTGCTGCACTGATCCTAGTAAGCTTGGAGTCTAGAAACTTTTCTAAGGACTCGTCGCCTTTGTGCCCAAAAAGATGTTTGCCATCTAAGGCAAGGTCCAGCAGCTTCACTTGAACCTTCGGGGAAAACCCTGAACCCCTCAAATAAGTAGACATGCGCAAGACTGTCAAAGAGCCCAAAGCACGACACATACAGTCTCCCCTATCCAACCCTGCTTGGAGTACTTGACAGGCCATCTTTTTGCCATCAGCCACTAGACCTAAGAAGCCAGCTTTGACTTCCCCCTTTGGGAGGTGATCAGCTGCGTCCGGAAATTGTGCTCCAGATGTGGGAGAATTTGGAAAAAAGAAAGCACAAGAGGCATTTAAGGCCTTCAGAGCCATGCGCCCGAGCTGAAAACCTTTTTGGCCAAAGCGTCAACTTTTCTTTAACTCCCGGCTGGTGGAGAGGTTTGACATCGAGAGCCTGTACACAAATGTTGCGTCCGGCACCACTAACCGCACTGGGTTTGGGCGAATTGTCAAAAACAGAAGGCCGGCTTATAGTTTTTCATAAGTTCTGTGTCGACTGCTGGCATCTAGTACAGCCGCTGTCACAAGGCCATGACTGGGTTTGCTATGGCTGCCATGAACGGCTAAGCACATTCCGTTTGCGGGCCACTATCGAGGATGACGGTGAGGCTGTACTGTGACGCCGGTTTTGACGGTGCACCAAGGCCGCAATTACCTGCTCGACCGTCTTGCAGTATTGCCAGTACGGTTTCAACTGTTGGAATTCCACATATGGAGATGTGTCCAGAATTTTGGGTTTGTGCAGGCTGTTTGGCAGTTGAACTAACCCAGGTTGGTCCGCCATAAAATCTGGCCACGGATCCAAGGCCGCACCCTTTGGCCCCCCCAATTGGCTCAAACCCAAACCGTATCGTGTTGACCTCCTCATCAAAAATCATCTGCATCGAGGAACACCGATCGAGTGTATGGCACAAAACTTTGATCTTTACATTTTACATTTACATTTATTTATTTGTATCGCGCACAATAGACCCGTAGGTGTGATGACGCAACAAGACACACAGTACATAGTCATGAACAACAAAAAAAACAGATGGGCACTATTACTGTTCTGAAGCAAAGCAAAGCAAAAGAAAAACAGTACAGAATAACTAACTCAGGCAATTAATTTAGAACAATATTCATCATTGAGGTCGATGATAGATGGTTCAATTTATCGAGACTTTGTAAAAACAAGGGTAAACTACTAGAGCCACATCCCACCACAATGCAGGTCAGTGTTAGCCTCACTACACCAGTCCTTAATTTGAATTCTTCGAAGTACCCTGAAGTCATCAGATCTGACACAATTAGGAACCACTTTTAAATTGAGCCAAGCTTGGATATTATTATTTAGGGCCTCCCTTGTTTCATGGTAAGTTGGTTTCATTACGTTGGTTATTATAAAGTTTCTTGGATCAAAGACTAAACTACTCAAGATAGAGTCACTGATTTTCGCAATTTTGGATTTGTTTTGTATGCAAGTCCCTATGGGCCGCATTAGACAGTGATTCCATCGGCCTAGTGATCAGTGGGGTACCCTGTGGTAGAACATTGGGGCCAAGGCTAAAAATGGCATCTGCCCCCCTTCTTCTGAACCGGTGGTGTCAGGTATGTAACAGCAACAGGATCCGTTTGGGTACCTTGGTGATGTTCTATATAAACGTGGGGTACCCCAGTCCTAATGGCCTCAACAACTGTTGGGACAGACCGCAGAAGCACAACTGGATTCTTCCCAATTACCCTGATCCAAGAGAGGAAATCCTCCATATTATGGCAGGCCCCAAGATCATGCACTAACTTGACCTTATAAGATGTCCAGTTAGAAGGAGCAGTAGAGAGGACAGATCCATGACTGAGACTTACTGGGCTCTTGTTACTTAATTGCTCATCCAGAGGTACCAGTGTCGAAGCACTTTAGACAAGTGTAGAAGTTCTGGCGAGGCACAATATGGCGGAGGTGTGGCACTAAGACTAGAGCTGAAGGTGCTATTGAGCGGATTATTAGTGTGTAGTAGCTCGGAAAGGAAATTCTGTTCCTTATGCAATCTCCGACGTCTCCTGGCACTTGAGGCTAACACTTCTGATAGACATTTGCCCCTTGTTTGATGGTCCAACCCAAATGAGTGTAAAAGTTGTGGTAAATGACTTTCACCCTCCCCCGCATTCATCAGATCAGTAGACAGCTGCGGAGGGGAGCCTAATTCTGCCTCTAAAGAGCAGACAATTACCATGTTTTTAGACGACAAAGATTGCACAGATTGCAATCTAGTTACTGGCATGGCCAGGACTAATGCAGTCTTAAAGGCACACTCAGTGCAAACTCAATATGCTCGCCTGGGAATCGCTCTCAGATTCAGCTCAGGAATAATTATGAAGGTATGGAAGTGAGGTGGAGACTTACTCACTTTACAGGGCAGGGCAGCATCCACGTCGAGCAGCTGGGCCACAGAGTGCTGCTGGCACCGCCGCTAGCTCGGAAATGACCAAGCCGCCAAAAAGGAGCCGTGACCAAAGCACTCCGGCAGCTCCGGCTACCAGCACCTCCCAAGCCTTTGCGCCGAGATGAACCTTCAAGCTCTAGGCGCTGCACGCCGACACGCATCATACAGTACCTGCCGGCAGACACGCTAGAGCCCAGACGAGCTCTCCGCTCACAGCTCAGGGGCTAGAAAAGGGACCCTATGCAGAAAGCGGAAGTCAAGCCGCACTGCCTTACACATCCGCTTCCGACAGCCACTTTCGTCTATCAGCCTCCTGTCAAGGTGCTTCTTGGCCCAAGGGGACAGCAGACTGTCTCGGCGGAGGAAGTGGTTACTCTTTTGGAGTCTTGCTCAAGGGAATTCGACACATCTTGGCTGCTTTCTGGATGGACGAACCAGGCACGGTTGGAGCAGTATCAACACTGAAGCAGTACCAACCGAGGTGTCCCAAAACCTTCAGCATTTGGGTGTTAAAGTCCTATCACTCCTCCCTAGACGCAACTATCGCAGTGTGGGGTACATTGACCCACTCTGCAGAATTCCCATTCATAACCAAGCTGTGCTTTTGCAGTCAACAGCTAAATGGCTGCGCTGGCACTTTGGAGCACCATTACAACAAAACTGCGTTTTGCAGCGACAAAAGGATGGATGCACCATCTTGCCAAACCCCTATTGGGCGAGTTGGACCAGCGGGCACACCGAGAAAGTTGCCAGTGTGTTCTTGGGTGCACCCAAAAGAAGTGAATCAAAGCAGCGCTGCTCTGCTGCTTGCAAAAAGTTCCCATTGAAAAGGGAATATTTTACACTGAAAAGGATGCTACCCCGATGCCATTTTCATCTATTCCACATCACATTGCTTTTATCCATAAGGCCCGGTCATGCTCATCCATATCCAGTTTGTGCTCTAGCAGAAGAGAGCTTTATCCCTGCATAACAGGCTGTGTCAGCCAAATCTGAAAAATCAAAAGAAACTTCACTTTCAGCTGCAGAAAACGTTTGAAATTTGAGTCACAAAATGTCAAAACGATCAATGCTTCAAAGAAACCCCAGCTCTCTGGGCCTATGTCAATTTCAGTGCATCTGTGTTTCAAGCAAATTGCTGTATAAAAGGAACAGACTATGGCTGCAAAACAATATCGGGAAGTCAGATTGAAGAACCGAATTTAAAAAGGGAAATCCTAGCAGCTTTCACCACGTGGCAAAATGGGCTTTTGCAAACCAAAAGAAAATGCCTGTTTTAAAAGTACGATGTTGAATAAAAACGTATCCTTGCCTAGCAATGTGAAGGGGTTTTTGCTGGGAAACATATGGGATGTTTTATTCAACAGGCTTGTTTTTGATTCAGAACAAAACAGAAAATAAAAGAATTAAAATGTATTGGCTGGATTTTGCAAGCTCCAGAACAGGTTTTCTGCTGGGTAAACTGAGGCCTACCCCCAAAAAAGGAAGCCACCATAAACTGCTAGCACACAGGCATGCTAACTGCCACCTTGAAAATGTTGAATGGACCAAGAGCACTAAAACATCCACTGCCCATCAGACTTTCGTCTGTGCTCCAGGCTGAGACACCTACGTGCAATCTGGGAAGTGACACCAATTATTCAATCAAATCAAGGAGTTCCAGAGAAAAACTCCATGACAACCCTGGGGAAGCTGAACTTGGGGGGGTAGCCTGGAAAGACATGACCATATTTGGAGGACAACGGCAGCCCCATTTGGCTCAAAATAATATTTGATGAATACACTTTTAGGACTTTTAATTCTGTAGCCGGACAGCGCTGAGATATAAAAGTTACAGGTAAAATATGATTTTTGAAGCTTTTAAACAAGATATCGTGGCTGTCCGTAGCCTGTATGGACACAAATGCCAGAAAAATGTGAATCATGGGGAAAGAACATATGATGGAACGTTAAAAAATAACAAAGATATGCCCTATGAGAATATGTACACACGCCTAAAGTTATAGAATTTTAAGTAATATATTTCTCACTAAAAAGTGTGAAAAACTGGTAGAAGGGCAAAACAAAGTTTGATAAACTATAGAGTTGGACTTTCATGCTCAGCATGAAATATGTAATCTGCCTAGGTAATTTGTAAAGATGCCAAAATTGCGTAAATGTGTGATTTATGTGAAGAATGATTTTAGCTAAAGTAACTGTGGGATGACCCTATGCATTGTAAACCCACATCATAAAGCTGATGTCAGGCCTCTAAAATTTCAATCAGTGACACTAAGGCGGTAACAATCACCCCTGACAAATCCAGTTGTTTAGGAGCATACTCAGCCTAAACCTGCCCTACCATATAATTCTGTGATGTCACCATGCTTTATATAAAGGGTGGCTGACAGAACTCTAGAAACACACTCTCCTGAATTTCCAGCGTCCGGGTATCCTGATCTTCTACATCCATCTTGCCAGATTCCAGATTCCACTGCCAGGCCAAAGCATAGCTGACCTTATTCCAGCAAGGCCTAGATTCAGAAAATCCAACTAAAATCCCATTAACCAGGGGAAATACTGTGGTACCCTTTTTAGGGGGCATCCTGAGACCTGGCCGGCATGCTGCCCACTAAATACCCCTGACCAGAATTGCCCAGCTGTGGTTCTGCTAGGAGAGTCCGCCGCTACCTGGTGACCCGAGCTGTGCAGTGACCAGACCAGTGTGACTGTCCCAAAATCCCATCCCGTAGAAACACATAACCTACCTCATCTTGACGCTTTTGTCTTTATTCCACTCTCTAAGCAATCCTATCCATGCCTTGCCAATTTGTCCTACTGTCAGAATTCTTTGTGCATTTTGTCAGTGATTTCCCAGTGTTAGCGCCATTCTTTCATTCTCCATGCTTGCAAAAACTACCTCTCCAAAAATAGCCGCATGATCCTGGCACGAGCACTAATCTTATCAAAACTTTATTATTGCAATGCTTTGTATGCAGGTGCCAACAAAAAAGTTCTAAAACTCCAAACCCTACAAAACAATGCACTAAGAACTGCATTGGGCATCCCAAGAAAGGACCACATCTCGGAAACAAGAAGAAATCATAAATGGCTTTCTATCCAGGATAGAATATACTTTAAACTGGTCTCCATTTCCCACAAATGACTCCATAAGGCCGACCCTAAATATCTTGTAGACAAAATTGTTCCTAAAACATCTGCCAGACCCACGAGATCAGCTAACTCCTGCTATATTGTTGCACCACGCTACAATCTCAAAAGAGCCGGCGGTACCAGCTTCCCAGTGCAAGCAGCCCAGGCATGGAATGCCCTCCCTCTCAGCCTGCGCACTGACTTCAACCTACAGAGATTTAGGTCCAACACCAAAGAATGGCTCTTCTCAAAGGACACTGCACTCTAAACGCACCAACCGGCTGCCCACAAAGTAACTTACTAGGCTGGCCTATCCCACCTCTTGTACAACCTCCCTGACTAACGTCTGGACTAGCGCACGCCTAGTGAGTTATGGTTCTACAGATAGGGCATTGCATCGATATGTTGTTCACTCTAACTGCATATTATATGCAACTGTCTACTCTGTAATAATGGCTGTTGATACTGTACTATTGAATGTATATTCTTTAAGCTGTCTTGTATAGCGCCCGGATACCTTTGGGTGTGGCACGCTCTAGAAAAACAAACAATCAAACCCCATCTTGTAACTCCTTAGCAATATTTTGAATAATTTAATTAATTTCAACGCAAAGAGAAACGCGTCCAACTTACCCTGTTTCATGGGCAGCGCTATCCAGCCTTGATAATCTAGCTCAAGTAAAACTTGCCTTTCTTTCCCAGCAGATTTTCTCTTTCACTGCTTCATTTTACCAAAACCTAACCTCTTTTTATCTTGTAAATCTCATCCAAATCTTCAGCTACAACCATCCTTTCGCTCCTATATTGTCCCTGTGATGTGCATCTATCCCCCAGCCCAAAAACCACATTCCAAATCTGCGTATTTTAGCCCTTTTTCATACAAAACATTTGTGACATTTAAAACTGCATCCATGTAAAATGCAACTTTCCTACATGTGATTCCGGCTGCATCGTCTTCTTACTTTCACTTGTTTTTTAACTGTATTCTTTTTGTTGAGAACTTGCCTTGTGATTGCCAGTGTTTATACATTCCTGTTATTGTGATGAAATCATATGTGCCTCACAGAGTTAACCGCATATTAATTATTTGTCAATTTCCGAGTGTCATTTTGTGCCATTGCAAAAGGGCTTCAAAAGCCTCTTATTTTGTGAGGGAAGGTCGGAGTTTGATTGTGTTTGCTGCATAATATCCCTGGCTCCCAGCTGCTTCTTTCTGTCTATTCCAAAATCGATTCACAGGGGTTTGGGAGGGCATTGCAGGGTGCCATCTACCCAAAGAGAAAAAGTGCTCCTATTAATTTGCGCTTTGGGTATGTTCTTGTGGAAGGTTACCAAGTGTATTGCTTCAGTTTCCATTGTAATTATCACCCCATTGGTGATTGCTGCCCAATATTAAAATGTGTATGATTTTCTTTGAACTTTAAAAATAAATATTGCATTCCCACCAACCAGCCTGGTTCATGGTCCATTGTGACTCGGGGTATTTGAAAAAGGGGGTGTGAGACGGGTGTGCCATCTCAAATTGAATCCGCAGAATATAAAGAGAAAGCATTCCAGTTGTGCGCTACATACTAGGCTAAAACCAAGGTGTCGCCCGATTGAAATCCTTTATAGCAGCGTACGACTTACCAAACGAGTCGGAATCGCGTGTGCTCAGGAGTCGCCCCCTCGGTATCGTGCTCCAATGAACTTGGAAGCGATTTCACCAGGGATTTAGAAGGCGGTTTGCCAAGCACCAGCTTACCCGAGTGTTCTGTGGTGGGTCGGAAGAAGAACTCGGCCACACTCAGGACATGTTGAATTTCTTTTAATGAAATTAT
Organism: Ambystoma mexicanum; assembly: GCF_040938575.1. Taxonomy (NCBI): domain Eukaryota; kingdom Metazoa; phylum Chordata; class Amphibia; order Caudata; family Ambystomatidae; genus Ambystoma; species Ambystoma mexicanum. The sequence goes on from NC_090924.1 coordinate 701,802,718, forward strand.
AAAGAAGAACAAGTTTCTCACCTAGTAACGTTCTTTCGATGGGATGTTCCGACGATGTATTCCACATCTATGACAGGTAATCACCACAGCTGTGCTGCTTCGGAAAGTTTTTGGTGTCTGCGTCGATACGCCGTCCTCGAGGACCTCCGTCGAGCCGACGTCACCGGATGTTATAATTAGGACGCACGACGCCTGTAGCCTCAGTTGCAGTTTTTTCCCCAGAACGTATTGCACCAATCGACTGCCAGAATGACTACAGAAAGCGTTGCAGAAACGTAAGCTGCAATCGCATAAGAAATTCTGTAGAGGGGCAGGCTGGGAGGCTTCGATGTGGAATACGTTGTCGGAACATCCCATCGAAAGAACGTTACCAGGTAAGAAAGTAACTTGTTCTCCGGGGGGGAGGGATGTGTCGAGCACTGCTCCGATGTACTGGAGCCGCTGGGTAGGTGTCAAGTGGGACTTCTTTAAGTTGAGGGAGAAGCCCAGCCTGTGAAGGGAGTGGCAGGTGACTGACAGATGATCCAGGACTTGCTCGGGAGAGCACGCCCTGATCAACCAATCGTCCAGGTAGGGGTAGACGTGAATCCCCCCTTTCCTGAGATACACTGCCACCACGATCTTGGTGAAGACCCTTGGGCGGAGGTCAATCCGAACGGCAGAACCCGAAACCCGATTGAACGGATTCACCAATGGCATCCTTGCCATCTTGTACAAGGGCAAGAAAGCCATCCCGTTCCTCCCCTTCGGGAATATGTTCAGCCGCCAAAGATACACAATTCCACAGAGTGTGAGTGAAACGTGCTAAGGCGCACACAGAGTTGGCTGCCTTCAAAGCCATACCCCCTGAAGAAAATACTTTCTTCACCCCACCGTCAAAACATTTTGTTGTCCCTATCAGGAGGGATGGTAGGGTACGATGCCGGCTTTGCTGGGGCTGTAGCCGCCTGCACCACCAAACTCTCCGGAGTGGGGTGCAAAGTCAAGTAGCCGGGGTCGCAACTGGCTGGACGGTATTTTTTCGGCAACAACTTATTCACTGCCGGGAGACTCTCAGGAGCACTCCAAGCTGCTGCCACCCTTCTTTGTAAGGCCATATGAAATGGCAGCACCGGGTCAGTGGGTGGACCCTGGTTCAAGATCTCTGTCAGGTCATCCTGCAGAAAATCACCGGGTGGAGCAGACCATCTCAAATACTCGGTCTCCCTCGACATGAGACGCCTGTATGAAGATTCGGTGCGAGTACCAGGCTCAGGCCTACCAAATTCAACCTCCGGGGAGGTGTCCAGACCACTGGCGTCATGCAAAGATTGACGCAGGTCTTCCAACTGGGTATGACCAGACAACAGGTCATCAGGAACCTCCCGAGGAACCAAACCTTCATCATACCCTTCATCCACCTCAGAGATGATGCAATCCAGAGACTGGAATAAATTCCTGGATGAAGGCACAGAAAAAGATTCAAATACAGGCCTCACCGACTTCTTCAGGGCCTTCCTCAGAGTTTCCACTGATGCACGGGGTACCTCCGGTAAAGCTTCCACAAAAGGCGCTGAGGGCTTTGACGGAATTGGCGTTGACATCGAGCGTGGCGCCGATGGCTTTGACACAGGCCTCGAGGGCGGTGCCCTGAGCGTGTCCTTCGACGGCCTCTGCGCCGACGGCTTCCTCAGAGGTGGAGCCTCGAGAGAGTCCCTCGACGGACATGGCGCCGATGGCGTCGACGTCTTCTTAGAAGACCTCACAGGCTCAGATGGTCTCGAGGGCGGCGAGGACCTGGAGGGGGCATGGCTAGAGCGATCCACCTTGTCCGATCGGGACCTCGATGGCTCCCGATGATCACGCTGACCGCCTGATACCGAAGGCGTGCAAGCAGTGGCCCTAGCGCGTTCCCTGCCGGCGTCTCTCAAAGGCGCGGACGGAACAGAGCTCTGCAATTCACAAATTGCCATCATCTCCTTACAACATGCGTCCCATTCCGCAGGAGAGGAATGCTTGTTGGGACAAGCCACCTGCCGTCTGGCAGGGTCCTCGGACGGGGAAGGCGACCGAGGCATTCGCGGAAGCGCCATCACCGAAGAGGCAGAGGAATGGCAGGAACCACTCTGGGACGAAGCCCCCCTGGACTTATGCCGACGCGGAGAGTCACCCCTCGAATCGTCGGTCGAAAGCCCTGCAGTTGGACTTTCGGGGTTTGGAAACCCTACCTACAGATAGCTTCTTCTTCCGCTCCTGCAAGGCCTTTGACGTCAAAGACTGGCAATCGTCACAGTCATCAGTGGCGTGTTCCTCGCCGAAGCACCAGAGCCGGACGTCGTGCGGGTCCATAAGCAACATCTTGGAACCGCAGTCCCGACACTTCTTGAATCCCGACCGCGGGGTAGAAGAAGGAGACATGATATCTTCACAAACAACCAAGTTCGAAGAACCGATAGAAATCAGAAGAACCGAGGCGCGCTGAGATCTCCGAAGCAAACACATTCGCGGAAAAAACGGAACTGAGGCTACGGGCGTCCTACTTATAACATCCGGTGACGTCGGCGTATCAACGTCATCAACGCAGGATGCGGACGCCAAAAATGTTCCAAAGCGTCACAGATGTGGTGATTACCTGTCATAGATGTGGAATATGTTGGAGGAACCAATCGCCTTGAAAAGGCCTATCTCTCCCTATTGCTAGAGGTCTTTCCCTGCCTTACTAATACAAACATCTAAAGTTGGCCAAAAGAATGTTATATCTGTTTCCTACTCATTTTGCTTTGTGCCTTCTGACTGCATCTTTCTCTCAGGATTTTTATCTTGGCTCCTTATATTGTCAAACAAAATGTTGCAGTTTTAGAAATATGTTGCTTATCTGGATCTTCTCCCATACTCTCGGAGTTTCCTTCATAAGCTCTTGTAGCTCGTCCCAACTGTTCATCAGTCTTTTACTGTCTTTAGTATTATGCTTATGATTCACCTGAAGATTCTGTCTCGCAGCCTTTGCTTTCAGTTTTCTCACGTTCTTCAGATCCAACGTTTCTCAGGTTTTGTAAGATTTTATCTGTGCTATGAATCTCCTCTCCTGGGTTCTCTGCTGGTTTCTTTCTTTTTTTTATTTTAATTCACTTGGCAGTTTCAAATCATAATTCTGATTACACTTGTATATGGAGTGTCTTCCCCACTGTTCAACACACTCTGGTGCTTAGGGTCCCCCTCTCCCCCATGGTATTCATTTCCACAGGTACCAAACCGGCTTTCATAAAGATCACATGGCTACCTTAAACATCTGTGCTTTACAATGCCTCGCAGCTGAAGTGGAATCGGGAAAGGGGAAAAAGAAGTTGTACACCTGTTTTGTAGACTTCTAGAAGGCTTTTGACACAGTGCCGTGTGATTGATTATGGGCAAAATTGACAAGCTGGGGCATTGAACCCAGGCTGTTATACCCAGGGGCGTTGCCAGGAATTAAATTTAGGAGGGACACAGAGGGGGCCAAAGACAAAAGTAGGGGAGGTACAGACAAAAGTAGGGGGAGAACATGGTCACTGCTCGTCTTAGGTAGGTGGGCACAAGGGGGGGGGGCACAGGGTTTCACTGGGGGGGGCGGCCCCCTCCAGACCCTCACCTAGAGACGCCACTGGTTACACCTTATCAGAGAACTTTACATGAACACCACTGTGGTAGTTCGTGTGAATCGGGGACGACTACTATCCAGATCCATACCCACCAACCACAGACTGAAGCAGGGATGCGTTCTTGCACCCCTGTTTTACAATTTATATACCTCTGTTATGGCTATTTTTATTGTTGAGGCAGGAATTCCCCACTGATGCTGGATGGCGCTCCAGTGCCTCGGCTCTGCCGATGACACTTTCTGGATCACACTCTGATAGGCTTGCAACGTTCCATCATGGCCTTGTCCTTGTATGCCCAGCAAAACAACCTCATCATCAATATTGACAAAACCAAAATCATAACATTTGGTACTAGGGCGAGGGAAAGAAACCATTTACTTGGAAGCTGGGAGAAGTGGTCCTCGAAGTAGTTGAGAGCTACTTGTGCCTAGGCCTACATGTGGAAGATCGTTCAAACAACATGTATTATGGTGAATATATAATGCCCAAGGTCTTGAAAAAATGGTGGACCCTCAGGAAGTTTGTCAGCTGTAAAGGTGGATTTAATATCGAGGGCATGATATCGATATATGGAACCAGTGGTGTGCCGGGGATACTATAGGGCACTGTTGCCATCACTGAGCTTAAAATGAAATGGCTGGAGATCCTGGAGGCAAAGATTCTTTGCTCCATACTGGGGGTCCCCAACTCTGCTCCCATCGAAGCTCTGCGATTCGAACTAGGACACGTTTAGCTGAGAGTGCAATGGCAACTTTTGCACTATAAATTCTTGGTTTCTCTTCTCTCCGCTAACTTAAAACACTAACTGCCTGAAAGGCCTTATTGTGGGATATTATATTCAAAACACTACCAATGCATACCTCTGAGATTTAAGAGTCTCTACTATGAATTTCCTGAGCGAAATCAATGTAGAAATCTCAGATTTGATTGACTCTCCTGCCCAAATTGCAAATTTAAAGGGACACACAGAGGTTTGGGATGCAAATTACAACCCATGCCGGCTCCATGCTAAGACAAGCCTCTCTGAATTCCCTAGAGACAGGGGTTCAAACATTACATTCCCCACACATATCTAGTTAAGCCACGTGTCTACCAAATCAGGAGATTCATTACATCCAGGCGTGTTAGGGAGAATTCTCAGAAATGTGCTTATGCCTCTCTACCTTAGAGACACCCAACTCTTTTTGCTGGACTTTAGGACTTTAAATTTCTAACCTGGAGAGAGCGAGACCCTTTCCCACTCTCTCTCATGTATTTTTCTGTGATTTATACTCTGTTTCTTTTGACTTTGGAGTCTGACAAATTCCATAGGAATCATCTTTGCATTGTGTCACACAGCACCTTAAGTGCAGTGGCACAAGGAAGTCTCTTAGATTTGCCAAAGGAGTAAATACCTTCTCTTGGCGAAACTACTGTTTCCAAGAGCAGTGAAGAGAAATTGACTTTACTTACATTTTGCAACTTTCTAGACACAGCACAAACTATCTTACCATAGGGTGCTGGAGGGGTGACTTGGTATCCCTTTTGTCTAGTTTCTCATGTAACATTTTTATTTTACCCTTTCTACAATTAATGGCTAGTGAGAGTGGTTTACTTTTTACTACCATTGTGTGTTTTTTCCGCGGGCTGCAATTGCAGCTGCAGTAAGACACCCATGTGTAGAGGAGGTCCCAGATAAAGCCTGCACTCCCATCGCCCATTTCGAAGTACCAGGAACGTTCACACAAAAATATGTGACGTATGATGAGCAAATAAACCAGCAGAGAGCCGCAGTAGGGCTCTGCCAAGTGCCTATCAGGAGAACAACACCTGTCGAAATACCGATACCTAGAAAACCAGGGACAGTAAGGTATCCATTGAGAAAACCCTACCAACAAATAAGACGAAATGAAGATAGCCTAAATACCGTCCCGGAAGAAACCACAAAGGCCTTAACTGAAGACAAATGGTGAGGTCACGAAGGACCGGACAGGCTTGCAGATAGAAGATAAGACGACCCAAAGATGACACAAGAGACGAAATGTCATGAATAAGGATATTGTGAACCTAGAAGAAGAGACGATGTTGAAATATAAAGAAGCTTAAAATGTAAAGCAGGATGAAGCCATTCAAGCAGCTAACGCCTGTACATATGCTTGAAACCGCAAGAAAGCTAAGAAAACTGTGTTGCTTGCTATGCTTAGTAGAAGATAAATCGCGGCAAGCGCCACCTATACATATCTACCTCAATGAAGCACATTATATAAGTGTGAGTCCACTTTACACAAAAGCAGAATCAACTCAGGTTACTAGAGGCAAAACAGGACAGGATTCGTATTCCAGCAAAAACGAGAAGAGATGGCTGAATCGAAACTCAGCAGAGGCAACGTGTGCCAGGAAGAGCCAAGGTCAGACCAATAGAAGGAGCGAACAGTAGCTTTGTGGAATTGAAACTTAAGAATAGAATAGCCTATCTCAGGAAGGTCGAGATAAGGAGGCGTAGGCAGGTGGCAAGCCGATTAAGAACTAAATGCACAAATTGAGGGAAACTCGGCAGATTCACAGTGTGAGTAGCATGTGACCATCCTAGCGAGAAGGAGCACGGATTCACACCTACCCTTGGCAGCCGCTCAGACAGAGATATCATAACTTTTCCTGACAAGAAGACACAGTTTCGATGCCGACCACAGCCAACTAATTGACACATGGCCATTAAAGTACTGATGGATTGAAAGAAGGCCGGGTGAATCTTGGGGCACCCTGCACCTGGCTGACCATTCTGCGTGCTGCTAATTAAAGTGGAAATGTATGCATGGGGGTGAAGCCAACCCAATCACAATGGAACAAATAATCTAGGGTCCTATAGATAGCAGAACCAATGGGATGTCATACTCTTAATGATGTCCACAATAGTAATGTCAGAAGGAAGGGCTTAGACGCCCACCTGATAATGTTTATCCAATCCTCTCACTCCGCTACCATATAAAGATATAGTGCCTACAGTAAAGTTACCTTTTTCTAACCAATAAGAACTGCATGTTAGCTTTTGAGTGTTACACGTCAATGATGACAATTTTTGAGTAGAAATGTTACTGTTTGTATGAAGTTCGAGGGAGTTGAAGCGAGACGGGCTATCGCATCACTGTTGATTTCCATGTTTCCCCGTTTTTTGTACTGGTCATTAAACGGACTCCCCTTTGCCAAACCATTGAGTTGTCCTTATTGATTGGTGTTGGAGTAATATACCTGCACCCCCATCCATCTCAAAGTTGCAGCTATCTCGTCTTAAAGTACTGCGGAGCAAACCCCGACACTATGGGCCGGCCGGGGGTCTCCCCAGTACACATGGGTGCCCATTTTGTCAAAATGGTCCAGTCTTCTTTTTTCGCCAAGGTCCTTCTTGGTATTTACTCTGCGCGCCAGGCCAGGTTTGGTCCCTTTGTTAGTTTGGTCTTTGGAGGGATTCACTGGTGAAGCCCGCCTCTGGCTCCAGTTTGTCTGACAGGGGCAGGAAGTGAGGGAGGTACCCGAAACTCCCTGTGCTTAATCCCCTTGGTTACAGGAATGCACCCAAAGGTGATTGGCTGGCTGGCTGTCCTTGGAGGACAGCCACCCTGCTGTGTGAGTGAATGAATGGGAGAAACCTGCATAAAAGCAAAGGCTTTATGGCTTGGAAGGCAGTCGACCACTGGACAAAGGAATCTAAAGAAGAACTTGGAAGAGACGCCTGCCTCAACTCCTGGACCGTTGGTTTGCCCGGTGAAGCCCTGCTGCTGTGCTGAAGCTCCAAATTCGGCTGGACTAGAGAATTCCTGCAAGGACGACTTCTCCCCTTGAGTTGGTGGGACCAATCAACTCCAAAGTAAGCCTGTCTGGACATCCTTTTGAAGCTGGTTGTAGTTCCATTGCTGCTGCTGCTGGAAACGAAGAGCCAGGGAGAGGAACACCAGATTGTGTGCGTTGCTTTTAAGTTGGCCAAGAGCTCCAGGAAGATCCTCCAGACTCCCAGGAAGCAGGACTGACCGAGCCTGAGCCACCTCAACAGAGTGCTGGACCCCAGATGCAAGGAAAGCCCATCTCGACAGCCAAGAGTCTGTGGTGGTGGTGCTATTTGTTAAGACACGAGGACCTGAAACCGCCACTGAATAAAAGTTGGTACTTTTCTGTCGCTGACCGTCCCGTTGTGTTGCAGGAGTCCCCAGAAGTCCTCCCTCTTGTCCCCACAACTGAGGCCCAGGAACAACAGGATCTGCAGAGTCACACAGGCACAGAAGCCAGCTGGAACCATTTCTTCTAAACAAAGGTACTGTACATTCTAAGAACTTACCTCTTGTTGTGGTAGCCTTACTTGATCTCAGTGGAGACCTGTCTTGGTTGCTTCTGTAGAGTTGGTAATAGCTTATTTACCTCACAAGCCTAATCAGCTTGTGGCCCTACATTGATTTCTTCTTTTCTACAAAGACTTCTAACACATTGTGCAAGACTTTTACCTACCTGTAAGAAGTGCTTCAGCTCACCTAGACTTTTGTCCAATTGACTTTGGCCTGGCCTGGCTCCCTGAATGACTCTTCTTCCCTCTGACTTGGTGTTTGGGCTTCCTTCCAGGAAGGGTTTAATTTACTTTGCATTGGGGGTTGCCAAAAGTACTTACCTGCTTCAGAATATTTGTGTGATCTCGTGTTGTGCTCTAATAACCTTTTTCTTTGACATACCCCTAAGTATTGCTCTAAATGCAACAGTGATATATTAATGTCCACAGTGTCCTAGCTATTTAAGTCACCTGAGGTTGTAGGAAGTGCTTGTCCGCCATCCCAAATGGGTATATGCTGATTTAGAGACACTAAGAGTGTGTATTTTGAAGTGTATTTGTGTGTTACTATTATATTGCACCTGCAGAAGGCAGCTTAGTCAAAATGACTGTTAAATTAATAATTATTTAATATAAGAGTTTATTTGAATACTTGTCACTGTGAATCTCTGTGTAACTCCCCTACTGCTCACACTGACCCCTCTTGAGATAAGCATGGCTGCTCATCATGCTACCAACCTGTGAAGTACAGACTTATACCCAAGGTTGGGTTCCTATTGCCAGGAGGTCATGGTTGTTGTATTGCACCCAAAGGTTACTGATCCAAAATCTTGCCTATCAGGCACTATCAATGCTGCAAAGAAATCTATGAATGCCACGTATAAAGGTGGACGTCTGTCAAGCTTAAATCGCTTTGTAAGAAAAAAAATTCAGAACAGGGATGTTATGAGAAGTTGCATAACTACTACAGAAAACCAACACTAATCCAGTTGTTTTTCTCCCCGTTGTTCCATTTTATCAGATCTTTAAGAAATAAATTAGTGAGGATTTTACTGGAAATATTTGTACTTGTATTTATTTAGTTTATATAGAGCTTTACAACAAAGCGCTGCACATTTTAACAGGATACATATGACAATTAACATTAGAATATATAAAATATCTAACATTGCTAATAATCTATAGTTGGAAAGAGTACATCCTTCTTTCTTTTCTTTTAATTAGGCATTACAAGAGACTCTTTCCAAGACCTTGGAGGTTCTACTTTTCACTTTGGCAGTAAAGTGCAAGTAAAATATGTGAGCACATATTAAAGTGTCCTCTTTCATAACATTAGCTAAGCCACGAGGGCCAGGAGAGTATGGTATTTTTTAATTATTTACAAACCTATAAACTTACTCCTCTGTGGCTTAAAAAAATTAACAGAAAGAACGTCCGACATCTTTGCACCCGCTTTCTTGTTGAAGGTATCTTCGATATTTTCAGAACACACTATCTCAGCGATGGTATTTATCTGTGCCTCATCTCTCCCGAACATGTGTTTATTTAATGTAATAGTGCTTAAGCACTATCTTGTATGCAACTTCTGAGGGCCAACTTCTGAGGGCCACCTCCCTACAGCCGTCTCCCCAGTCAGTGAAATGCCGCCTCCCAAATGGAATTCCTCCATCTGTAGGATTCAATGGGAGTTGAGATTTTCTGATGAATAGGATGTATGGGATGGCTTTCACATTTGCCGGAAGAAGAGCGTGGATCACAAGGCAAGGCTTAACCGCTCCACTGTTGCCACCTAATAAAATAACAAATCCACACAAACGCTCTAACATCTCAAACAGCAGAAATACATTACTGATATAACAATGTAATGGCAAGCAAAATAATATTAAGGGATGGACATTTAAAAAAAAAACACTTTTGCACAACAGTGAACAATCACAAGTAAAAACTGACCTGAATATGAGAGCGAGCCAAGTATACATTGGACTTCCATTCAGTTTTCATTTTACGGTACTGGGACGACTTGGAATGGACAAACTGCTTACTGTAAGGTGCGTTTAGCTCCCCCGTGACTGTGCTCTGAAAGGACTTTGATGTGCTGGTGCTGTTTAAGGTGTGAGGCCTAAAGGTTGTAGAATACGAAGATAAAAACAAAACAAAAGAAAAAACTGAAGTTGTCTCTGAATTGGAAAGAAACGCATTTTCATCATAGACAAAGCAAACTAGCTCACACAAGGCACGTTCATTCCAAGAGATGCAGCTACACAGCCAAGACAACAGGGTTTGTAAGCAGCAGACAGGAGCACAGAAACCCAAACTAATTTGCTTAAAAACCCTGGGCTGCATAATGTGAAACTAAAAGAAAATACCTTAACACAAACCTCTTGACATGGCTGCTCGTTTTTGGCTCGGAGCGAGTGCAGCCGGTGGGGTTGATGGCAAGAGGAATTTCCATCAGTGCATTGCGGCCATATCGGAAAGTGTAGTTTTCACATTCTTCAACCCCTGGAAGCTGAAAATAAGAATATTTGAAAACATTCCAAAGCATGTCACAAAATGTGTATGCATACCATTAAATGCCTGCAAATACTGTACGCCTAATGTAGCTTTGTTTACTTATCATCGACATGCACAATCCTTTGCAAAAGAACAGTTCTATCATTTTCTTGTTTTAAGAATTGCATAGGACTTTGACGGTTTTAAAGTGATTCCAGTGAGCAAGGCCAATCAGCAGGTAATTGCAATCGAATTACTGTTAACTCAATAGCCTTCTATTGTTTATTTTAGCTTCAGAAGTAAGTATCTTTTTCATCAATAATTGAGTCCATCAACAGGTTGACTAAATATGAATATTTAATGATGCCCTAGTGAAATCTGAACTTTATCTCGTGAAAAACTAGGGAGTGTTTCACTACCTAAACCCCAAGGATTTGTTGCTCAGGTGGCCAGGGGAGGGCCATCGCTTTTGTATCCAGACCCTGGGGGTGGACAAGCGATGGAGGATTCTATTCTAATATATTTTTATTAGGCGGCAACTCGCCCGCAGGCCTCATGGCGCTCACAGACAATACAACAAAAAACAAAGAGGGGGGAGTATGGCCGAGCGATTGCAGTGAGAACCGTAAAGGGAAAAGAGTGAAAGGAGCCTACGTTCCTCCCCTGTTGAACAGGTGGGTTTTCAAAGCTTTCCTAAACTGGGCAGAGGACGCAAGCTGCCTGATAAGGGGGTATGGGTAGATCATTCCAGAACCTTGGGCCCCAGGTGTTAAAACTGAAGTCTACACATTTCTTGAGTCTACAGAGTGGTTCCATAAGAAGGTCCTTGTTATTGGACCGCAGCGTTCGCCTGTAAGGTAGTCTCCTGATGCGTGATACAAGATAACTAGGGGCAGTGCCTGCAAGGCATTTTCATACCAGGCAAGATGCTTTAAAGTGAATCCTTTGATGAACAGGGAACCAGTGTAGTTTCCTCTGGGCATTGGTGACATGATCTCTAGGTCCAATGCCACAAACTGCTCCGATAGCCCCATTCTGAATAATCTGCAATTTATTTTAGGTTTGCTTGTGTGGTGCCGACTAATAGCCCATTAAGCGAGGTAACACTTTATTGGATGGATGGGGATGCAGAATTTACTCTTACACCAGTAATAAGACCGACTCAGGAAGTTGGCAAACCTTAGCTGTTTTATTTGCAATTGTCTACAACAGACATCAATGGACGTTCGCTCAAGTCTCTCAACGTTTTTCATGAACAAATACGCATTTATAGCAAAAACTTGTCATCATTGACGTCATAATACGTGGCAAAGTAAGAAAACCTACTTGGGGTTGTGGTTGCTCTACGGGGAACATCTAGGTATACTTTCTATTGGGGATAGGATTATGATTGGATCCCTAGAGTCAGGTGGACAACTATGCCCATCCCCTAGTGCAAGTAACCTTCATTGTCAAATATACAATGTTTCATTGGCTTTCAAACTATAGGGTTCTTTACTACGTGGCCCTCTTCAATTGGTTGGCACACTTGTACCCTTCTGGAATATTCCACTCGCTAGCAGCACGCAAGCTGGTACCCCAGGTGCTTGTGGATGGACTTCACCATGCCTTCCCACTCAATTAGCCCATCAACCATCATCACTCCTGCTATCTGCCATTCAAATTGTCTTTGAACTCGGCATTGCAAGTATCACTGCTCTTGAGAATAGAAGGGAGTATGAGCACATTCTTATCTTCAGTCCCGATGGAACTTGCCCAAAGACTATTTACATCTACGCCATGTGACAGGAGACCATGTTTTAGCTCCTTCCTCACATTTAATGCTATTAAATGAATAAAACTTGGCACTCAGTGTTTTTCCATTGCACCTCAACAGGAGCTTCCCTCACTTCTTACGTTCATTGTATCTTCTCGAATAGATATCCAGTTTCTTGGCTGCCTCAACCCTCGACACCGGGCCAGACAAGCCTTCTCAATTCTTCCATCTTCGTCAGCTGCCTTTTTCTGCTGCGCCACACTTTCAGCCCTGGCTTACTAAAATGTGACATGGAACATCCATATTATATACATATGACATTCATTACTGACCTTAATAGCATTTCTGATGATTGTATCTGCTTAGATTCACATGCTGTGCATATATCCTCTTCGAAGTCGGTGTCTTGTACCGCACATCTTGGGTGCAATCTGAAAGTGTTCAGCTGCTTTATGAATAGCATTGAATGCATTTGGTCCTCTATGGCAGAAGCTTATCTTATAGGAGGTGAGGAGGGAGGATCTATGCGTCTGGATCAGGGAAGTGGACGGTGACAGCGATGGTGCCTCACCCACTGGTTGTTCATCACCCCAATCTGGGGACTGGTCTATAGTCTCATCAAAGAGATCTTCTCCCTGATCATAAGGGTCCTGAGGGATCTCTTCTGACTCGGTTAGGTCAAATACCCCCTCATGAGGAGTCTGGCTGGCGGATTTTTGGAGTTTCGACATAGTAGGGTAGCAGTCTTTTTCTCTTGGCCTTTTAGGGGTGATAAATCTTTCAGAAACATCGACAAACTTGGAGAGTTTATTCATATACCCCACAAACCGGTTCCTGGTCCATAAGGATGACCCAGAGGGGTCTGGAGGGGGAAAGGGCTCTTCTTGAGGACTGGAGTCTTTGGGCCGTCGAGGCTTGTCTGCCAGTCTTAGATAAGGGTTGGGAACCTACAGAATATTCTTCCCAACCCTCTTGACGTCTTGATGTATCTTTCGACGTGTCCTTAGGCCCATTTGCCACCGAGATGATGTTCGCGAGACTCTTGCAGAGCTACAGCGTATCTGGGAGAGGCTTCGACGGGCCTAACTGCTTTGTCGCGGATTTCGGCACAGTCTTACCTTTTGGCGCTTACGCGCTCTTATGAAGTTTGATGCCGATGCCCTTCTGACTTGAGTGCCCGGGCACATGCCGCCTAGATGGTTGCAGGGAGGGCAGCTGACCCTGGGGATCGGTGGGTTCCGTCTAAAGTATCGGCGTACCCGTTGTGTCTGTGGCCGTTCCGACCAGTCAGTTGAGGAGGCTGGAGGGGTTGTGTGCTTTCCTTTATGTGACGAGTCCCTGACGCCGGGGTGTACACTCCCCATAGCAGAACTGGTGGCCTGCCTGCCTGCCGGGCCGGACACCTTGGAGCATGGCCAGAAGATAGGTCAATGGCCTCCGCGTCGGAGCCACAGCTGTCGCTTGCTTCCTCGTCACTTGAGGCGGCGGCGGGAGAGCTACTCTAGGCCTGCTGCATGGCGTCCCCGTTTTACTCACTGTTCTTTTATCATCTTAGGACGTAAAAGCTTGCAAGCCGACAGGGCTGCTCGCTATGATCTCGAGGTAGACACTTATTACACCTCCGATGTGAGTCTTTCCATGGGTACTTGCCATTGCAAGAAGGGCAAAATTTAAAAAGGAGTCCTGTTCATAGCTCAGGTTAATAGCGACAGCAAAACCAGAAGGGAAAAGAGAGGGGAGAAGGAAATGAATTCTTGAAAAGAAACAGAGCCATAGAACCCTACTGTGTAGGCCTGGCCAGAGGGCCGAGGCCATGCGGTCGACAGCGTCGACCAGAGCACCAGCTGGCGAAGTCTGGAGTTGTCTTCTGCGGTCTTCAGCGTTGGTTCTGAAGTAGTCGTCAGTGAAGGGTGACTATATTAAAACGACCGGAGGTCGTGGACAAAGAAATATATATTAGCAATATTCAGCATCTGTAGTTATAAAGAGATTTTGCATTTTCTTCAGTGCTCTTTGCTCATGCAATCTTCATTCCGCACATTAAATGTTACTCAATTCTTTATTGCATCAGATTCTATAAGGTCTATATACTCTCTTCCTTTCCATTTCTTCTTGGTGCGTCACCTCTGATTCATGTGACATCACCAATCTCTTGCCTTTGTCACTTCACACTTCTTCAGGGACCTGCTTTTAGAGATTGTCATTTCTCTGCAGGGTACATCATGTAGGGCTTTCTCAATGGATACCTTGCTTCAAGAATTCTTTATGTGATAGGTACCATTATTGGCATTGTACATGTTGCGATTTCGGTCTTCCAACATATAGGCAAAATAGGGGCGGGACTTAAGATAGAGGCATTTGGCTCCTCTTCTACAGTACCTGTGGCTATCAATGCTCTATTTCCCTCTGACAAATATGGCTGGATCTGCCATAGTAGTTGAGTCATGTATGCGCAGATGGAACTTAGGTAAGAGACAGGTTTGTTGAAGTTTAAATTGCGATCAAAGACGACCCCTAAGGTCTTAACATGACTCGATACCTGAATACTGGTCACTCCAATTGAGAAGGCCTCAAATTGAGGGTCCAGTGTTTTAAGCGTAGACTCACTGCAGAGAATTAAAATCTCGGTTTTCTTATCATTTAATGCCAGAGAGTTATTACCTATCCAGAGTTTAATGGCATCAAAGACTCCACCGACCAATAGTGAGTCAGCGTCATAATAGCCTGACAGTTCAAGGATGATCTGGGTGTCATCAGCGTAGTTAGCATATTTGACAGCCAGACCATGCAAGAGATCGAAAATAGGCTTTGAATAAAAATTGTACAACAGCGGGGACACGCTAGATCCTTGCAGAACACCACAGCGCAGGAGGACCTCTTGAGACTTAAAGTCCCCCCTGGCAATCTTAGCCTTCCTTGCTTCACCTGGGTAAGGGGTCCTCTGGGAGTGGGGGTGGAACACCCACTAGCGAGACAAGGTATCCCTGTTTCCCGATAACTTCTCTACCCCTATCCCAATCTACTTTGTATGACACTACAACTCCCATTATCCTCACCCTATCTACTACTAGGCCAAGGAAGATCAGAAACAGTCATCATGATTACCTCAGACTCTTTTCAATGGCTCTGTCCAGGTAATGAGGAAGGCAAGGTCAGGTCTCCCTTTCCAATCATCCCCTCCTGAAACGTGTTAACTTCCCCACCTGGGATGAAAAGTGGAGTACACAGGTACACTCCGAGCGAGGCTGGGAGCGAGAATGAACCGGACTTCAGGAGCTGCTGCGAATGCAAGATTGGAGGGCAGAAAGCCAGAGGAGTTTATGAGCTGTGGGGAAGTCTTAGGAAAGCCAGGCACAAGAACCAAACTTGCAACAAGCAGCTGATAAACCGAGCTGGAAGTCATCCTTCTGGGGAACCTTGATGGGAAGACTGCATCCCTGCCGGTGAATGGTTGAATTGGGGAGGTTCGATAAAACTTCGAGTAAAGGAGGCTTGAACTCAGACACGCAAACAATATTAAAACACAGCTGGTGAGTTAAAGAGAAGAACAAAGGCCTGGTTGTTTTGGTTTGAAAGTAACTGTATCAAGACAAGGTTGCGTGTAAAACGGCAACCGCGAGTAAAGAAAGATCAAAGCTTTAACACACACAGAGTGGTCCTACTGTTGGATACAGCACAGTCGAAAGTCTATGTAGTAACATGCACGAAGAGAAGAAATTATTGGACTATGCACCTTTGAAGGAGCTATAGGTGCCCGAACTCTATGACCTCATGAGCCAACCTGCTAAATTGAGAGCTTGAGGGCAAGTATGTAGTACCCCCCCCCGTGCTTGAGACAGCATGTTGTACGGGCACAGCAGCTTCCTGGGAGGGGAGACTGACATTGCCATGAGATGGAGAACCAAGGGTAGCAGGCCAACATAGGGGCCACCAGAATCATCCTGATTGGCTCTTGGTGCATCTTGTGCACTATTCTGTTGAGCAGCGGAATCGGGGGGGGAAAAGCATAGACACATTTCCCAGACCATGTTATCCAAAGACCGTTCCCCTTGGAGCGGTTCTGAGGGTACCTGGAGGCGTAATCTGGGCATTGGGCATTCTCCAGAGTGGCGAACAAGTCAACCTCTGGGAAGCCCCATTCTGCAAAGACATTGAGTACAATGTCCTCCGGTAGCCGCCACTCGTGCTCTACGGGTAGGGGGAAGTCTCTGAAGAGAATGTCCACCAGAAGATTAGTTCCCCTGTAACATGTTATGAAAGGAGGAACATTACGTGTTTGAGAGCCCAATTCCATATGTTCTGGGACAGTTTGGACAGTCCAAGAGAGTGAGTGCCCCCTTGTTTGTTCAAGTAATACATGGCCGTAGTACTGTCCGTGAGGACTAGAATTGTCTTTCCCTGGAGGTGTGTCTGGAACACTGCTAGCAGTTCCAACAGGTTGATGTGATTGGATGCTACAGCTGGAGTCACAAGCCGTGCGCCATCAGTTGAAGGAGGTGAGCACCCCACCGGTCAGAGATGCGTCTGTGGTGAGAGTGGCTTCTACTGTGGGGGTGGTGAAGGTTTTCCCCTGGAGAAGGTTTTCCCTTGACTACCACTGACGAGACTGAACGAGGGCTGCCAAGACAACCACTAGATAGTCCCACTGGCCGATGGCCTGACACCATTGGCTCGAGAGCCACTCTTGCATGTGGCACATGCACAGATGAGCGTGAGGAACTAGGTAGACGCAGGAAGCCATCATCTCTAACAGTCGCATGGTTTTGCGAACAGTCATCTGGTGACTGGCTACATAGTGAGGGATCTGGGTTATAGGTGAAAGTTTCGAATGCGTAGGATCGAATGCCAACAGGGTCGAATCAAAAGGACCTAAAACCAAAGGGTCGAAGTTTTTTTGGGGGCGGTGGGGGGGTTGTCCTCCAAACCCCCTTTTTTGTGGTAAAACCACTTTTTTTTCAAAAACGGAAACCCAAAAAAAAAATTATATTTAAAAAAAAAAATTCGACCCTTTGCTTTTAGGTCAAATTGAGTCGACCCTTTGGTATTCGATCCTTTTGTATTAGGTACTTTAACTGGACACCAGGGATCTGAACAGCTTATTTTGAAGAACCCTCTCGCTGGAGTGAAAGACAAGGCCGTCTTTGGCTCGAATTAGAGCCCCCTAAAAACTGTTTGACTTGACTGAGGTTTAGACTGGATTTTTTCTCGTTGATAGAGAAATCTAGGTTGAAGAGAAGATCTACCGTCTTTTGGGTATTTATTTGGTATATTC
The DNA here is from genome assembly GCF_040938575.1 of Ambystoma mexicanum. Taxonomy (NCBI): domain Eukaryota; kingdom Metazoa; phylum Chordata; class Amphibia; order Caudata; family Ambystomatidae; genus Ambystoma; species Ambystoma mexicanum. Next base: position 701,820,144 of record NC_090924.1, read on the forward strand.
TGTACGAATCCCGTTATGAGCTAGTCGTCGAGATAAGGATGGACTGGGATGGACTGCCTGCGCAGGTGAGAAGCTACTTCCGCCAGTACCTTTGTGAATACCCGTGGCGCCGAGGCAATGCCGAAGGGGAGAACCTTGAACTGATGGTGGGTGTCTTCGATCATGAACCTGAGGTACTTTGTGTGCTGGCAACATTGAAATATGAAAGTATGTGGCCATGTAATCCCCTGCTGCAGCAGTGGGATTACCTACTGCAGTGTTGTCATCCTGAATTTTTGAAGTTTGACATACTTGTTTGCTGGGTGCAGGTCTAAAACGAGGCGCATGGTGAGATTCTTTTTGGGTACAAGGAAGTACACTGACTAAATACCCTTGTTTACCTGGAGAATGGGGATGACTTCTATGGCACCCTTTTTCAGCAGGACCTGACCTCTTCCAGCAGGATGCGCAGGTGTTCTGGCGACAGGTGTCTGCTCTTCGGTGGGTGGTATCGAGGTGGCCGTTGAAACTCGATGCAGTAGCCATGGGCAACTGTCTTTAACACACACTGGTCTGATGGGATCCCTCTCCCAGGCCTGGATGAATGAAAAGAGACCCCCGACCGAGCAAGCATGGCAGGGGACCCGAACCGGCGAGTCACTTTGAGGTGGAGGCCGGGGAGCCTCTAAGATTAGAGTTCTTGCCTCTACGAGGGCCTCTGTTGATATTGGTTGTTAATAGAAGAGCCTTTGCCGGACGGAGAACCAAAGGGTACTCCCTGAGCCGCATTGTCAATGGGGAGAGCAGGGAAAAAAAGTGCCACGAAAGGACCAGCGCGAGTTAGAGCCTCCACACCGGTGAAGGGCTTAGCCGTGATGTGGCTGAGCGACTTTAGTGTTTCGTGTTGTTTTTTCGCAGTCTCCATGGCGTCATCAACAGCCTTCCCAAAAAGGCCAGAGTCCTCAACTTGTTTGTTGATAACAGAGACTTGAGTTTCGGGTTTAAAGGTGGAGTTCTTTAACCGGGCATGTCTTAAGTAAAGTCGCCTGGGCTAGGGTGCATCCAGCAGTCTCGGCAGAGTCCAGAGTGTTCATTATGTTATGGGTAACCTGTCTGCCCTCAGCCACGACCGCCAGCAGGTGTGATCAGGTAGGCTCTGGGACATCTTGAAGGCCATCCCCGGGTCCGCATTTAGAAACCTGTGGGTATGAAGCACGTTATAAATAACTGGGGGGCTTCAGAATACTCCTCTCGACGAGAGGGGGTGCCCTTGTGCTTTATGGCTGCTGAAATGATAGCTGCAAGGCTTTCGGCGGTTGAATCGAAAGTTTCAACGCGCCTGACAGCGCAGTCACGGTCAGTGACTCCACTGATGTCTTAGGTGCTTGTGCACCATTGGACGGTGTGTCGACGATGGTATGTTTTTAGGGTGAATGACCGTTCCAGAGGGATACGCCCAGCCGCATGCCGCGAAATCTGTTGCGTGGACGGTGCCGAACTGCAAGGTTTATAAGGCACTGAAGTGTTGTGCGCTTCTTCGACGACTCTGAAGAGGCCTTATGGGTGTGTTTTTTGTATCCATGGTGTGTGGGTGCCCTTGTCGCCAGCATGTGAACTCCCCATAACAGCTGGTGGGCTGTCTGTCGGGGCCGTGGACAGCAATTTGGGAGACTGTAGGCTCCATCAAGAGGTTGATGGCTTCCAATTCGGAGCCATGGCTGCCGACTGATTGCTTGTCGCCCGAAGCGACAGCGCCAACGGGGGAAAGACGTTCAGCGTGCATAGCATAGGCCACCCACTGTTTAGTCCGCCTGTCCATCAATGTTTTCAGTCGAAAGAGCTTACAGGACTTGCATGAGTGCTCGTCGTGGTCTCAAGGAAGACACAGATTGCAATGGCGATGGGTGTCCTTTCAAGGAAACTTGCCGTTACACGACAGGCACAATTTAAAGAGCGACTCTCCATAGCAGAGGGTAGCAGGAGCCAGACGAAGAAGAGAAAGAGAGGGGTAAAGGAAATACATTCTTAGAGAAGAATAAACCCAGGGCCCCACTGTCCCTACTGTAAGGGCCTGGCCTGAGAGCCGAGCCACGCGGTTGACAGTCAAACAGTTGGACAATTGCCGAGCAGGTGTAGATGTCTTCGACGGCAGGAAACCCACGAGGCAGTCGTTGATGAGATTAGTCAGGAGACTAGACGACCGTAGGTCGTGGGGCCAAAGTTTGCAATATAAAACTTTTGCGCGCTCCGCATAGGTGACCAACAAAGTTGGCGGAAAAAAACAATCTGAGGGACATCGAAGGGTGAGGGATTTGGGGTACACTGCACGTCAGGGATAGTGTTACAGTCACGCCCATGTGGACGTCCCCCTTCGATCTTCGAAAGAAAGATGACATACTCTGCAATTTCCACTAGATGTCGGACTATATGCATAGCATGTGATTCTAAGCAGATTCACAAGCCTCAGAAGCTTATTTATAATATATACTAAAGCAATGTTAAAATCAAGACAATTCAGGTAAGTAGAAATTTTTCACACAAATACATATATACAGTAGACGTTTGATGTTGCAATACTCAGTTCAATAGTAGACCTTTAGATGAACAACAGGTAAATTCATAAAATAGCAATACTGGGAGGTTAACAACTTTAGGAAAGCCTTTTCTTTAGAAGTCCAACCGTATCTGGGGATTGAGCATCTCAAAAAGTCAGATGGGGACAATGGGGGACCTGTGACCCTTGGGCAGGAGAACAAAGGGAGCCAGGTGCTGTTAAAGTGATCAAATATTAGAAGAAGCGTTTTAATAACAGTAAGTAATGGAATTGGATTGAAAGGGTTACGGGGGGGGCTAGATAGGCCTCCTGAAGGATTTCAGCCTTTAGGACTGATGTCCCAATGCCTGGGAGAACATGGTTGGGTTGTCCACCCCAACATGATTCAGAAAGCTCAGGATGAGCAGACAGCAACACAAAAACAGCCCAGGTAAGTACCCAGGAGTTAGATAGCACCTTCTATGATGAAGAAAAGTGATGTCACTGGCGGGTCCCCATGGTAAGACGACAGCAGCTCCCGTTTGGGTCTCTGGTCTTGGCAGCTGGATGAAGAACATTTGGCAGGAGCCGACGGTCAGACTCGGTCACAGCGATGCCCAGCAGACTATCTTTGTGGCACTTGGTTGTGGAGGCTCGACACAGGCTTTGTAGCACCAACAGTTGTCACCCGGCAGACTTTTTTCTCTCGGTCCACGACTCAGCTGAGGGGACTTCTATGATTGGGATGGAGTTTCTGTAGGGCCAGACGGATGTCCACAGGTTGCATCTGGAACCGTGCTCAATGAGATGATGCACCACAGCAGTGCCAGTGGTCCCAGGGTATTTTGGATATTGCCAGCCTGGAAGAAGGTTGTTATATGGCTCAAATTGTAGCTGGTCTCGAAACTGGTTAAGCCCATCAGTCCAAGGGAGGTTGTGCTGCAGTCTGGTCTGGATCTTCTCTGGTCATGCAGAAGAAAGGGCTGGAGCAGCAGCGATCACTCAGTCGGCTTTGTCGGACGCTGGTGGTAGCTGCAGGTGTCCTCTTCTTAAGAATGGATCTTCAAGTGGTCGACTCCGGCATCCGCATCAAGACCCTCGCCTTTTATGCAGGAACCTAGCCAATCGGCATGCATACTACATTCAAACCATAGGTGGTGGCTGTCCCAAAGGGACAGCTAGCCACCCAGGTAGAACTGGATCTAAGCAGACACACTGGAGGACAAAAACCTGAGGCGTTTCTGTGTCCTCCCACACACACTGTTGCCTCCAGGCAGGCTTCCCAATGGGAGCCCGTTGAAGACAAGTGAGTGAGCTGGACTTCGCCCACCCAGGTTAGCATAGGAAGGCTCAAGAAAGGACAAGTCGTCATGGGCTGGCAAAAAAAAAAGAAGACGCCACCATTTTAGGTCAATGGTGTCACATGTGCCTCTTACCACAGATGCGACAGCAGCTTGCGAGTAAGTTTCACAAAAACCGGTAGAAAATAATCCACTGCCACCAGTCATTCAGACTTGCTACAAAGCTACAGAAGAAATGGAAAAAGGGATACATGGTGTCCCCTCAGCCCGCCACATAAGGTGGGGCGATTCCACAAAAAAAAAGTAAGGTAGAGCAAAGAGGGCCCCCGTCCTTGGTAACGCTTGTTATCACAAGGAAAATAGAAAGGGCTGCTCAAAGAGCTTACTGCAACATTGCACAAAGTGCTGCAATAATAAACTGCATACGGCAAAAGTTCGAGAAAAGCATGACTCCAAAAATATACAACAAAAAGGGGTGAAAAAAGGTTCCCAAAGGTAGAGTAAAAGAATGAGTGTGGAATAAGGTTACGCTCACTCAGAAGAACTGGTAAAAATCCAAGAGTCCAGCAAAACGTGCTGTGGGACTCACAAGTGCAGACAATTGCACACAAAAATGAAATTCTACCTAACAGGTATCCATGGTTTTTCAATGGTCAGCCATAGATATCTTGGAGTGCTCCCAAAGTAGGCTGCTAGCCTTTGTCACAGCTTTTTTCTAAACCAAACACAAGTTGTCTGCCGTTGCCCGAGCTCAGTTTTTTTCGCTGCTGTCTGCTTCCATCATGCCATGGGGGTCTCCTGTTGTCATGCGACTGGTGTGTCATGGTGGTCTGAATCTCAGAGTGTCTGGGTTGCCCAGCTGCAAAGCATCAGGAACCGTCCTGTCAGTGTTCGGAACCGCCGCCTAGCCTGACCCGATCCCCCAAAACACTATCTGCATACGCAGCACCTAGAACACCTGCAATGGAACCAATTAAAGAAGTATTTGGGCCCATCATTTCTAGAAATCCTTGGTGTTCTTCCTGTGGAATCTGAGTAAGGGGGACAGGTGTGCCTAATTGCTTCCAGGCCCTCTCACCGTAGCGTTGTATGGGTGTAAAATCCTGACACTATGCCTCCTCATAATCAGTGTAGTTGTGACAAATGAACCACCACCTATCACCTCCGGCTTTCCCTAGAGTGGTGCGATTGGGGGAGGAGTCCTAATCATTTGTACATACCTTTGTGCTTCCACCACGAACATTTTAATGACCTATTGGCTTTGCCAATTCTTGCTCCATCACTTAAGATTCCTGACCGCCTACCAAACATTTCTTCTTGAGGCATGATGCTCTCTAAGGCACTAGGCTAACCCACCTTAGCAGCAAAGGATATTTAGTTAGGTTGCTTATTTTTTAAGGGATCTGGGCCATCTCATTCCGGCTGCTGTTTCAAAAGCCAGTACCGCAAACTGATAGCGGCTCTTACCGACTATGAACCTGAGGTGGTTCAGATGGTTCTGGTTAGGGACACAGAAGTAGGTATCATGAAGGTCCAGTGACAACAGCCACTACCTGCCATTCGAAGGTCTGAAAAACCAGACCATCATGAATTTGTCCTTGCACAGGTACAAGTTCAATAGCTGCAGATCCATGGAAGAGACATTTCCCCATTCATCTTTGGCCATACAAACAAAAATGAAGTGAGTACCAAGTCTAACTTCCCTCGGAGGCTGGCACTAGGTCTACAGCAGCTTTTTCCAGAAGTTGCAGGTGGAGTGCAGGGAAATAAGGGAGGCAGTCAGGCGGGTGTTGAACGAAAGTAAAGCAGCAGCCCTGAGAGTAAATCCACAAGGCCCAAGCGTCAGAAGTGATGTGCTGCCACGCACTAGCATAAAGGGAAACATCCACCTCACACAGTCCCACCAGGGTGTAGTGGACAAAGTCCAAAGGAAATGTTTTGGACCTGGGCTAGCTGTGGGGGGCTGTGAAAGGGGCAACTCTTCCTCTCTGGGCACCCCACCTCGACCCTAGAAGTGTAAATGTTGTTGGTCCCATTTGGTAGAGGGCATCTGTCCCCTACCGCAGAGAGCAAACTAGTTATGGGTTCAAAAGGAGCAACCTTTTGAGGATGCTGCTGCAGTCTAGAGAGATAAACCCAGGGATTTAGCCAAGGACTTTGAGCCTTTGAACTTCTTCAGAGTCTCATCCCCCTTGGACCTAAAGAGGTTATTGCCGTAAAATGGCTCAAAGGATTTTGGTCTGAAACGACCAAGGTGAAGCATGACATCAGCCAGGAATATTTATGGAAAACAAATCCTGTACCCATGGCACAATCCACACAGTGAACTGTGTCAGTGCCCAACCGCATATCTGGAATGCCACCTCCTTGCCAACACCCACTAATGGTAAACACCTATATTTTAGGAATAGACACATTGCTACGCAGCCTCAGCAATGACACTGTACTAGTTGTGAGTATCAGACTATGGCACAGGTGGCATTCACAGACCTTATAGCCAGGCTGCCAGAAGCAAAAACATTCCAACCCGTGGCATCAAGCTTCTTACTCTCCCTGTCTGGGAAGGTAGTCACCGTAGAACATGCAGTGGGTTAAATATTGCTTAAATGTACTTGTGATAAAGTTTATGTTGCTCAAACATTGAGACAAAGGAAAGCTAGACTCACTGAGCGTAAATCAGACATGAGGAATACAAATTAGCACCCCATTTGACAGAAATAGGAAGCAAAGTGCCCTTATTACATCTCCTAATTCTAGAACATGTTTTACCACATGCAAGATGTAGGGATTATCAAACCAGTATAGGGAAACATGAATCTTTTGGGATATTTTTATTACGAAGTCTTAATCCAACAGGAATGAATGACCGTTTTTTTTGGAGTGTTTTTCTCATTAATGATGTATGTGGATGTTGTAGTTAACATTAGTATTTCGTTCAAGTTTATTATCTTGTAAATTTGGGGAACTTTTCTAGCTGCACTCTTAGACCTCCGCGACTTAATACAAAAGTAATAACTCAATCGTGTCGCAATGATGTGTGTAGAGAGCGAAGACACAGAGTTCCCCCACTTCGCTTGTCAAAAATGTAACTATAAAGTTCTACACGCATCCATTACTGCGCCACCAAAAAAAAATATTGTTCAAAAGCAGTTATGTTTGTTCATTTTCAGCCTTGTTTATTTTTAGTTGCAGCCCATATTGATGACACCTGTTTCGGCACTCTAACTTTGCCTTTCTCAAATCTGGGCAATTATTCTTATACAAATTACTATCCAAACGATCTTTTGTTGTTATGGTTTCTCTAAATGACGTGGGTGATACAAATGGGGAGAGTCCCGTCAGACTCGTGGACGAGGTACGTCCTGAAAAGTCACAATTCTGGCATCAAGCGTCGTGTATTTACGCCTAGTAAATACACGACGCTTGATGCCAGAATTGTGACACCCCATTTGCCATCTGCTTTTGAACAATATTTTTTTTTTGGTGGCGCAGTAATGGATGCGTGTAGAACTTTATAGTTTTATTATCTTGTAGTCACATGTTTTAAGTATTACTTCTTCACTGTCTAATGTGAGTTTTCAGTTAGGTATTGGGAGACCACATCTAGCTTTTGCTTTGGGCTAGTTTTGGAATTTTGTATTTGGATTCTACTCAGGAATAGAATATTAATATATGGTTGCTTATAACTTTTCCCTTGCTTAGTACATATTGTCAAAATCATTATTTTATTTTTTAGCACTTGATGAAGGAGGGAAATCTATCAAACTGTGCTGAATTTTGAATGTGGATGTGTACATCACGGGATACATGCTCAAAAGAGTAATCATGGTGTTGCCAAGAACTTTGTATATATTTTATAACTTCAAATAAAATACATTTCTGAAAGAAATGTAAGTAAAAGAAGTTCATGAGTAATAATCATCTCAATCATATTATGCATTAACATTTGGAAATAGTAAGAAAAGACGCAGGGCAAATGCATGTGTGAAATGTTTCCACCATCAGTAAAGGTAATTCAATTTAAAACCCACTGCAATTAAATCAAGTTGGTCAGTTGAGTGAATAATGTACTATTACGAACGATGCATGAAGTAGTTTATTTATGGAACCCAAGAGACAACTTACCGATTCAGCTATTCTCACAACAGCAGACACTGTCAAACCAAACAGATCTTCTCCCTTCAGATAGATTGGAAAGAGACGAAGGATTTCAGTGCCCTTTCTACAGCATGCAACAGGTTCCAAGATTTTATCCCAAGCACCTAGACAACCACAGGGTAAAATAGACCACATGAGTTCACTTATTAAAACACTAACACTGATCTAAAATATGGGTTTAACCCCTTAGCTGCCATGGGTCCCACCCCTGCCCCCCAGTGCCAAGGCTTTTTTTGGTGATTTCTGTATGTCGCCATTCAATGCCTTGTACTTTTTTGTTACATGAGATATCTCTGCCAAATTTGCCCCCTTTTTTCCCCCACATGTAGGCAGTTGTAACGCCACTAAAGAATCCTAGTTTCCTGTAGGGGGGGGGGGGGTAGGGAGGGGGGGGGGGTAATAGAAAATAACCAAAAAGGGAGAACATTTTGGGGTTTTTCAGAAAATGCCAATAAATAATGTCCAGAGAAGCCTGTGTTTATTTCCTTGTAAGTGCTAAGAACAAATGGTTTGCTGTGCTGAATGCCCCATTTTCCCAGCTTTCAAGAACAGGTTGAGTGGAAATCAAAAAAACATTTTTATATGGTTACCAACCGTTTTGTGAGAGGTAGGCGATTCTGGCTTTTTTTTCCAATAGGACATGCGTGGACAGAATGGAAGAAAAGGGTAGGAAAGCTGAAAGCGAGGACAGAAAGGCATACATTTCTGAAAAGTAGACAATTCCAAGTTTTGGAAGGGGCGATTTGTGCAGGTCAGCCACCAACTATGTAGGGAAACATTGGGAAAATTACAGAAAAAAAAAAGTTATGTGGTGGACATGATTGGCTTGGTAAGGCAATGGCTTCTGTGAATTTTGAGAAAAGCAATGCTCCGCTACATTCCCCCGACTCTTCCAGTTTAGGAAATCACACATTTTTTGAATGTTTCACCAAACAAGCATTACCACAAGCCAAAAAGTGGGCCATGGTACACAGCTTTTTTATGCTTACGGCCTGAACAGACGTGCTTAGCATGTGTAAGTAAAGAAAACAAATGTGGTGAGGAAGGGCACGCATACATTTTTTGAAAAAGCACAGGGAGACCTTTGGAAGGGTAGGTGACTTGTGCAGGTTACAAAACTCTATAGTGCCTAAAGTAGGGACAAATATAGGTCACATTTGGGAAATGAAAGGGTTGTGTGACAAAGTGTAGCAGCAAATGGTTGAAAACGTTATGAAAACCTTGCAAACAACAAATGTCCTACCTTCACGCATTTCCACAGGTGTCCTGACAAAAACGGTACCTCACATGTGTGGGTGCACCTACCTGGGCGCAAAGAGAAAAGGCTAAACCACTTGTAACTCCAAGTCTTTCGGCAGAGCAGATTTTGAGGAATTTTGCTCATGTGGACAACCTACAGATTTGGGCCTAGGGTGTCTAAGCCATCAAGGAAAACTGGGAACCCCCTGCACTTCCGAAAAGAAGACATCTGTGGGAATGCAAAGAGGTCTGACATGCGTGAATCGGCCCAGAATGTATTACCCACAATCCCTGGCAAAGACAAAAATTTGGCGGAAAACCCCATCATTTTCGGACATTTCACTCTGCCCACCCACCGAAACACGCCGCCAACAACACATGTCCGACCTTCCCACATTCCCACAGGTGTCCCAACGAAAACGGCACCGCACATGCGTGGGTCCACCTACCTGGGCGCAAAGGGAAAAGGCTAACCCAGTGGTAACCCCAAGTCTTTCAGCAGAGCAAATTTTGCGTGATTCTGCTCATGTGGACAAACCTACAGATATGGACCTAGGGTGTCGAAGCCAACAAGGAAAACTGGGAACCCCATGCACTTCCAAAAAGAAGACACCAGTGGGCACCCCCCTTTCCACTAAAAACATCCATGATGGCTCAGTGCGCCCCCCCCCCCCCATCTACCCAAAACAAGTTATCAACTTTTCGTTTTGTTGTGCCCCTTTCCTAGGGGCAGATGGGCACATTAGTGCACCCATTTGCCCCCAGGGTGGGGCAAACTTACTGTCCCAGTCTTGGGGGGGGGGGACATGTGGCAAGATTTCTGGTGGCCCTCTCCCCTCACCCCAAATTGATGGGTGGGCAGATTTTTGCCCCCAGGGAGGGCTACATGAGGTGCCCCCCATCCACTTAGGGTGGGAGGGCCACCCCCCTTTCATGATAAAAAAAGCCTAGTGATCTAGTGGCCGTGCCCCCCCCCCCCCCACCCAACCCCCAACTGAAATCATTTGTTTGGGACCCCTTCCCTAAGGGCAGATGGGCCTGCACCAACATTTATGGTGGCCCTCTCCCCCCCACGGCAAATGGATGGGGGGCATCTCATGTAGCCCTTCCTGGGGCAGAAATCTGCCCCTATGGAGGGCTACATGAGGTGCCCCCCCCATCCACTTAAGGTGGGGGTGGGGGAGAAGGCCACCCCCCTTTCATTTACCCAAACATTCCTGGTGGCTAGTGGCCCCCACCCCTTTTTCAAATTGTATTTTTTTTGTTTTTGTTTGCCCCCTTCCCTGGGGGAAGACGATCACCCATCTGCCCCCAGGGTATTGGCCCCATGCTTTGGGGGCCGCGGGGGGATGGGGGGGAAGAAGGCCACTTACATTGTAAGCAGCCCTCCCCACTCCACTTCAGAAAGAGATCCCTGGTGGTCTAGTGGGCATTGCTGGGTGTGGATCGAGTGCTCGTCGCCTTATCCGCGCCCAGCAATGCTTCAAAAAAGGTGTAGTTGGAAAGGGGAGATTCTCCCCTTTGCAACGACACCTCCCTTGAAATGAACGGCATAATAGTGCCGCAGATCGAGGGGGGAAAAAAGTGGAGACACATTTCATTTTCACCGCGGCAGCCATTTTCGGCTGCAGCAGTGCAAATAACTGTTTCATGTAGGCGTGCAATATTATTATTTTTTTTAATTCAAATGCATTTGGTTTACATCTTAAACCTTACATTTATCATTCACTTTCAGTTTACATTATTCTCCTTATAAAAAATTTCAAAAACATACACCAGACATCATTTATCTTTTATCCTTCTTCATTACTGTTACTATTGTCCAGCGTAATGTTTTCCCAGAAGTGAACTATGGTTGCGACCATCTTTCTATTATTTCCTATTAAGATGTGACTCCATCTTTCTTCTTTTTCCATTTCTACTGTGGCACTCAAGTATTTGGCGCTGAAGAGCAGTCTCTTTTGGTTTAGTGCCTCGCATTCCATAGTTACGTGATAGAGCGTTTCGGTTTTCCCTCTTGTTTGACAGAATCTGCAGTCGCTATTTGCACTTTTATTTTGGTTCCATTTCCCCTGCACTTCTCTTGTTGGCAGTAGGTTCAGTCTGAATCTTAGGAACATGTCTCTAATTCTTCGATACGGATATAATTTTAAGTAATTTGGAAGTTGATTAAGTGCTCTTTCTTCTCCCTCGCATTTGAGTGTCATTTTATATTGATCTTTCTGCACTTGAGTTTCAATCCAATCGGTTCTACTCAGCTTCTTTTTTGCGATTTGAGGCATTTTCATCAACGTCTCCAGTGTGATTCCTTTTTTGTTACATATACACATGGCTGCTTCTTTCCATTTGTCCCGTGTAACATCGTTGACGTGTACTTTTGAAGTTCTTAGGATTTCCAATGCCGGTATCTTTTCTTCGCTGTTCATTTTTCTGTAGAAGTCTATTATTTTCCATTCGATTAATTCTAATGATTGGAGGCCCAATTCATAGCGTATCCGTATCATAGGCATGTTCTGGGGTAGACTTAGTACTTTTCTCCAATAAATGGCTTCCAATTTCATCCATATGGTTCTATCATGGTTAATCATAGTTTCTGCACCATATGCAAGGATCGCTGTCACTTTTTGCTTATAAAAGGTTACCGCTGGTTTAAGCGAAAATTTTCCGAATTTCTCATGTATTGACAGGCCTTGTCTGGCTAACATTCTAGTTTTTGCTTTTAGCTGTTCTGCCCATGGTGCTTCTGTCAGAGATTGGTTGATCCATATCCCTAGATATTTATAAATTGTAACCTGGATCAATTTCTCTTCCTGGAGGTAATATTGGAATGTTTTTTTCCCATTTGAATTCTTCTTTGTTAGGTGCATGATTCTTGTTTTCTTAGTGTTTGTCAGTTCATTTTGTTCCATGTATTCATAGGTTTTGTTAAGAGCTTTTTGTAATCCACACGGTGTTTTTGCTAATAAGATGAAATCGTCTGCATAGATCAAACAAGGTACTGCAGTCGCATTTAATTTTGGTGGATTGATGGTTGGTGTATTTATAGCCTCTTCAAAATCCGACGTAAACAAACTGAACAGTGCGGCTGCTAGTGGACACCCTTGCTTTAGGCCATGCCAGGTGTTTATTTGCTTTGTTATTATTCCATCCGCTGTCATTCTTACTTGTATTTTTGTGTTGGAATACAAAAGTTTAATTGGTTCTAGGATGTCACTAGGGCATCTCCATTGTTCTAGTTTCTTCCACAGCAGGTCTCATTTGATTTTATCGTAGGCAAGGCTCAAGTCGACATACGCTACTATTGTATTTGTTTTTGTTCTTTCTGCTTCTTGTTTCATCAGATTTAGAATTATGAGATTCACGTTTGTTCCGACCTTGCGCACAAATCCTGTTTGGCGCACCACTTGATGTTTTGTTTGTTTTGCCCAAATGTTTAATCTTGTCAGTAGCAGGTTAGCAAAAATGTTCCCTAGCGGATCCAGGAGCGCCAGTGGTCGATAATTCTTTGGTTCTTTTGATGATCCCTGTTTGTATATTGGGATTAGCGTTGCTATTTTCCAGGACTCGGGGACCTTTTTCGTGCGGTTAATCAGATCTATAATTTTACCACAGAATTGTGGCCAAACTTCTGGATTTTGTTTTAATGTTGCATTCGACATGCCATCTGGCCCCGGTGCCCTTGATGTATTTAGTTTTTTTATTATGTTGGTAATGTCTTCAATGTCTTATCTAATGTTCCATTGCTTTGGCAAATGTTGTTGAGTTTTCTTTATTACTGTTGTTCGTTCTTCGTAGAGGGCTGTGAAACACTCTATCCACGCTGCTTCTGGAACATCCACTATCATTGCATTTTCAGCCTTTTTACTCGACTTCAAGAGTTCCCACAAACGTCTGGTGTTACGCTTTTTCAGGGAGGCCATCATGGATTCGGCATTTTCTTGGTCTTGCATCATTTTGGCATTTTTATGCCAATTTTTAAATTTCTGTTTTGCTTGGCCAATTATTCTTTTTTTGGTTTGAGGTGATTCTTTTTGTGCTCTTTTAATGGATTCCTTTTTTTCCTTTTTCTTTTCTGCGATATCTTTGTTGTAAATATATTTCCCTTCAGGTTTGGATGGATGATCCAATCGCTGTTTCATTTGGAATTGGTCAGTTAAGCACCCATAATTGATTTTATTGGAATCTTCTTTCTTTGAATTTGTTAATGTTTCTGTTATTTCGGTTAATCTGTTGTGCGGGATTCTCAACCGGTTCATTTTATTTACTAGTGTCAACTTGGGGATATTTATTTTGCGTCGTTCTTCTTTGTTCATTTCCCATACATTAGTATGTAATGGTCGCTATGTTCACTATATAGATTTTTGGCTTCGATTTTTGCTTGGGTAATTCCCTTGCTAGTATAGATATAATCTATGATTGATTTGTTTTCCCCTCTTGACCATGTTGGTATTGGTTTTTTTGCTGCATTGAGGGCATCCCATCTTTCGAAGTTTCTGTTGCGTGTCTCTATTATCCACCTTTGTGCTCTATTTTCCAACAGTTGATCTGCTATTAGATCTCCTTTGTCATCAAATATATGCAGGTTGAGGTCTCCACATATAATAAATTCTACATCTTGATGCTCCTGTGCAATGCTGTCTATCTTAGTGAAGATAGAATCTATTACCATTTCTTCTGGTACTTTCTGAGGATTCCAATATATATTGGTGATGTTTAGGTATTGGGTCCTTATGGACTCTTTGTTCCACTGTAGTTCTAGCATCGCTTGTCTTTTGATTAATATGTTTTGCGCCCAATTTCCAATGTTCTGGTATTCAATAATTTCTGTTGTCAGTTCTTGACTAATTAGGGTAATAAGTCCTGCTGACGGTCTGCCTCCATTGTTGTTAATAGCAGGATTCATGTATGTTAGAAATCCTTCACATACTGGGGGAGTTGTTAGCCATGTCTCCTGTAAACATATCACCTCTGCTGAGTTTAACTCTGGTCATTCCATTTGGAATAGATGTAAATGTCCCCTAGTATTCCATGAGCATATAGTTACTTCTTGTGTGTTATTTCCTGTTTGTTGTTATTTTCTCGGTTTTTTTGTTTCTTCGTTTCTGCTCTTTTCCATACTAATTTCCCGCCAGAAGGGTGATTTTTCAAAATTCCATTTGTTCAGTGTTTTATCATTGTACTGTTTTGAGTTCCTTCTTTTTTGCTCGTCCTTGTACCATCTTACTTCCTCTATTTCGCTCCATCCTTTATATTCATTATGTAAGTTGCTTTCATCACTGCTGATATCCGAGTATGTTCTATCACTCTCTTGCTGCGTCATACTGGATATTTCTTTCGCGTCGTTGTCCGTTTTATCATCATTTGACACTCTGAATCCTCTATCTTCCAGTTCTTCTGCACATGATGATATTAAACTTTTCAATTCTCTTGAGCAACAATATATCCAGATTTTATCCAATCTCTGTTCGTCCCTAAATTCGATTTGTTTCAGATCTTTTGATTTTAGTTTTTCCAATTTTGGAATTGCCTTAAAGAGGCGTAATAGATTAGTTCTGTTCATCACAATGTTGGCCTCTTTTTCAGATCTTCCTTCTAGCTTTAATCTAATTACACTTTCCTTGTAGTAAGGGTCAACAAATTGGAGTTCAAGCTTTGATCTTTCTTCATTCCTAGCCTGTTTCGTTCTTCGGTCAGCTCGTTTCTCTCTGTTTTTGTTTGTTTCTTTGGGCTGTTGTTCCTGGTCTGCTCTCTCTTTTCCTGTTGTGTTCAAAGTGCTATTTCCTGTGTACAGTTCTTCATCTGAAATTTCTTCACAGGATAGCCCAATTGATATATATGATTCTGTAATAGTTTCCTCATAACAGTCAATTACCAGCATAGATGCAGGATTTGGTTGTTGTTCCTGTGCCCTTCTTCGCTTTTGTCTTCATTTCTAACCTTCTCTGGTTCCTATGTTGAATAAGTGGAAAGGTTCAGTAGTGATTCAATATTTCCTTCTTCACTTGATGAGACGCTCACAGACTGAATGTTATCGCCCTCACTTATTTCTTGGGTTTGGGTGGATTCTTCTACTCCTCTTGTTCTTGGCTTCGCTTTCTTTTGTTACTGAATCCACTATACTCATTTCTTTGTGTTTTTGGAGCTGTGGTTTTTTACTATTATCTTTAGCACTTTGGGCTAGGTTCCTGAGAAATGCTCTAGATCCTCTTTGTTGTTTTTTGTCTGTTTTTTAGCCGTTAGCGTTTTTAGTTTATTTGAATTATTCATTGGCTGTTGTTCGAATATGCTATAATTCACATTCCCTTGTGTTTTCTCAGGCTGTGGATATATTGTATGTGCTGTTAATTCCGCTAGCCGGTTTATAGGTTTTTTTATTTATTTTTGTCTTAAGTTCTTCGGGTGTCAAGTCTATTAGGAGCATGTCGTTCTGGTTATCCGTTTCATCATTATAATTGTTCTCTCTCCTATTCTGTATGCTGTCTCCTATTATTTTAGCGGAGCCTATCTTAGGTGCTCCCAACTTTTGGTCTCTCTCTTTTTGGTTTTTTCCTTCGATGTTATTCTTCGTTATGGATGTTTTTGTGAACGAAATTAAGGCTTCCATAAGGGTTGCTTTGTCCGTTCTATCTTGTCTTGCTATCTCTGCCAGTCTTTGTTGCCATATATAGCTGTTTTCTGCTTCTATGCTGAGCCGTTCTTGTATTTTGTATACCAGCAGTTCTAAATTCTTTTGTTTGGTGGATATGGAATTGAGTATTGTAGTGTGTTCTTTCATTGTTTCATGACTTGCTTCTTGTAGCTTTATGTAAGGTACCATTGTTTGCGTTGTTACAGCTATCAGCATGTTCTGTAGATCCAGCATTGATGTAGCAACTGACTCTTGTTTATTTCCTGGTTTAGGTGGACAATCGCCAACAGATTCCTCTGGCTTGTAGTCTGTTTTTTTGGCATTTGTTTCCTTATTTGCTTTTTGTATCTTGTTTGTGGTTGTATAACTTAAGTCAGTATAGTTTTGCCAACTATTGGCTTCATTACTTGTTTCTAATGTTCTTTCAGCTAAATTAGCTTGTTTTTTGTTGTTCCTATTTATTTGTTGTAATTCCATCAATGTTTCAATTTCTGTTAAATCCAGCGATAGACGTTCCATTCGACATTGACTAATTGCAGCGGTTTCTTTTATAAATCTTTCTGATTTGGTCGCTCTTTGATAGTACAATTTCCATTGCTCTTTTACCTTAATTGCTTTTTCTTTCTGTGATACTAGTGGCTGGTCATGTTTACTGGTATCACTTTCTTGCTTTAAACTTTTTGCACCAAGCTTTTGTTCGATGGATGTTGCCGGTTCTTTTATTTCCTTTTTGTCTGTTTTTGTCACTTGCTCCTTTCCACTCTGCCTCTGGGGATTAATTGCTTCTTCAGCATTTGTTGTTTTTGGATTTGTCCCTTTGTTGCTCTGTTGGTCGCAAATTTGTTGCATAGTTTCTCCTTTCTGCGTATCACCTGTTTTGTCTCTTATTGGTAGCAATACGTCATGGTTTTTGCTGTTTGTATTATTATTTTCTCCCTTAATGGTTTCTTTCTCTTTAAGGGGTGTGCAATCCAGTATTTCCGCCTGGCTCAGATTGTATCCCTCTTCCATAACACTGTTATGGCTCTCATCTTGTTTCTTTGCATTTCCTAACATTAGTTTAGATGTTGGTCTCGTGTTTCTTCTTGGTATTTGCAGGGTTAATGATGCATTGGCTTCTTCCGCTACGGCCGTCATTTCCAATGCTTCACCCTGTTCTTCCACGGGCAGCTTTGTTCTTCTCAATCCCTCGTCCCTTTCACCCTCCGCTTTCTTTCCGTCAGATGTTGCTCTGCGCTCGGCACACTAGTTTATCCATTATCTGTTCCGTTATCCTACATACTGCAGACTTATCCAGCACCATGTACTAATAGCCTTATAGGCCTCGGCAGGGGTTCCTTATCGCTTGGAATACTGACCCATCCCCAAACGTGCAATATTTATTTTCTCCAAATTTATTTTTTTTCTTTTCAAAAAGCCTTTCATCCTTCTTAGGTCGATAAATGAATACCAACAAAGGTTGGGTGATATTGTATGCATATTTGTTCTATAAAAAAAGAGCTTAAGCGTAAGTGCTATACAATAACATATCATTTGGCCTTGGACGTCTGCTTGGATTCACAGTCATTTAGTGTACTTGGGTACAATGCTATGTGATGCCACTTCCTGTTTTGTCAAGGGGTGAAAGGTCGTGTTTCATCGCTCCACGGGATGCCACTTTGGGTTGGGGGTGAAATGACATCACTTCCGGTGATGTCATCAGAGGTCAAGGGTCGTGAGGCGAGGGGTGGGCCACTTTTTTTTGGGTGACCGGACCTATTTCTTGTCCCAGTTCGACCCTGCGTCCTTGGCACTAAAGAGGTTAGGGCCAATGTGTTAAAAACATATCTGAAACTGGCATGATGCCAATACCATTTACTATGCAGCTAAATAGCAGTTGCATACTTTTTAGAATTTTTTTGCAAGCCTCAGGCAATCAGTGAGGTTCCATAAAGACATCACACAAGCATGGTTTGCTTTTCTGTAGTGCTCAATTATTTTATATTTTTTAATTTTTAAAAGAACACACATTAACAGAACACTTTTTCTTAGCAGATTATATCACCGTCTTCTCTGAGTCTACTGGCTGGACCCTGTCCTCTTGCAATCTTGTACATACTTCTGTTGGTAATGTTGCAGTAGAATTCTTACTGCCTATGTAAAATAAGAGGAACACTGGGGAACCCTTCAGGAGCAGCTTTCTACATTTCAGCAAAGCAGTAACTCTTTTGCAGGAGGCCAGATACTAGATCTTGGCAAAATTCAATGATATGCCCCTCATCTTTTTCCAAGGCTAGTTGCATCACTTTTCCCTTGAAGATGAAATGCAGAAAATGCATTAAGATGGGAGCTGCAGGTTTCCCTGGTGCAGGGTCGGAGCAACATGCGAGCTCTGAAAATCTCAGTATGATCATTTGTATCTAGTTCCAATGATGATTACAGTAGTTTATGTACAAAAGATTTTGTAGTGTTTCCTTCTGCTCCCTATGTCAACCCAAGGAATTCATGTTATTCCCACGGCTTCTGGATTCCTATACTTCCAGATGGTCCATCAAGGGTGCATCTGTGTACAATGACAGAGTAGGGAGCCATGGCGGAGGAGTTGCCATCATCTCTAAAATCTCCCTCCCCATCAGAGTCCTTCCCCCCTCCCTCCCCTGCAAGGACAAGAAATCCTGCTAGCAAAAATCCAGTCAGGCCCGCAAACCACCAACAACATCCTGCTCCTCTATCGCCAGCCCAACAGCATCGGCTCCCTCGACGCCAACTTACCCTTCCTCATCGACCCCCTCCCGAGGCCTAGCACCGAATTTCTGCTTCTAGGTGATTTTAACCTCGGGTTCAAGGACCACACAGACCAGAAGGCCTCCTCCCTAGCCACCACCCTCCATGAGATGAACTTCACGCAAACCATCTGCACGCCTACTCATGCTAAAGGTCGGACCCTGGACTGGATCCTTCCCCTTATTCAAGTTATCGCCTTTAATCCAGTACCCTGGACCAACCACTTTGTGATTGTATTCACTATGTCCCTTGCGCCCTCCACTACAAAAAAAACTACAACCCTCCCGCCCATCACTGCCAGACACACAGAAAAAAAGAAGCAAGGAATTACTAGAACCAACCATCCTGGCCTCCCTCGACTCTTGGTCCATGAACAACCCTGAAACCATTCTTACAGCATACAACTCCACCATCATCCGCGCCCTGGATCTTCACACTCCCCTCAAAACGACTAAGTGAAAAAAAGACCATCGCCATAATTGTTTTTCAGAGGAACTAGCAGCCCTCCGCAAATCAAAACGCTTCAAAGAACAAATCTGGAGAAAAAATCCCTCCCCACCCACAAAGAAGCCTTCTGCATCAGCGCCAGCTCCTACAAATTGGCTATCATTAACACGAAAGCCAGCGTCTGTAATACCTGCATAGCTGAGGTGCTCTCCAATACCAGAGAGCTCTTCAAAATCCTAAAAGAGCTTGAAACACCAGTCCTGTCTACCACAACTTTTTGCAAAGACAAAGCCTGATGCTCCCTGGTACAATCCACCCTAGCAAATAAAATCCTGAACCTTAAGGACAAAACCATACTCTAAGCTCTCCTGCTCCAACACGGATATCCCCACTCCCATCACATCCAGTTCCCCTACTTTTCAACTCACCCTTGTCTCCCCAACAGACATGCTCTCCACCATTGAACGCCTCAAAGCATCCAATTGCACAGGCGTCATCTGCCCACCCACCTCATCAAGCTCTGTGCTGAACCCCTGGCGCCGGCCATTGCCAAATTTATCAACACCTCCTTCAGTTCCTGTACTGTACCCAAATCCATAAAAGAAGCATGGGCCACACCACTACTGAAAAATCCCTCCCTCAACCCCACCTTGCCCACCAACTACCACCCCATCATGACAGTTCCCTTCCTCCTTAAAATGATTGACCGCACTGCATACCTACAACTCCAAACCTACTTAGAAACCAACATCCTGGGAATACCAAGATGGCAGCTCGTTAAGTTGGATGTGTGGCGGTGCGCTCAGTCCCCCTCCAGACACCCAAGCCATCAGCAGCACACCCATTCGTAGCAGCATACCCACTCGCAGCGGGAACATCAAGCATAAAGCCCAGAGCGCGTTGAGAAGGTCCGCAGCTCTGACATAGTCGGGCACGCATGGCCTAGGCGACTAACCGCACCCGCGTAGTCTAGGAACTGGGGGCGGAACACTGAAGAGCTGCTTAGGCGCACAGCCCGCAGAGGGACACAGTACTGCTGGCGGCGGCCAGATAGCCTTACAGGGGACGCAGCCCTCTGTGATCGTAGGCGGCGGAAGGGCTTGTCAGAGTCCCATATCAGAAAGCAAACGGCCGGTCGCAGGAGTGGGGACCCCCCCAGTTCAGTCACAATCAACCCCTGCATCACAGGTGAGCAGGACAAACGCCCAGAGGGGAACAAACACTGCATCAGCGGTCTGTAGGAGCAGCAGCACATCCTCGGGAACAGGGACACAGGTGACAAGAGTGCAGCACAGAAGCCCAGGAGTCTGGAATCTAAAGACGTGCAAGATAATTAGGCCACCATGCGCGGGTACGTACGACGGGCATACACACTTGGGTCACCATTCAGAAGGCGCAGGCGGGACGCGTCCCTACCCCATCAGCAGGCCGGACGGGCGCCCTTTGGGAGGGTACACGCCCGCCCACATCCACTCACTGGCAGGCAACTTGAAGTGTGGGCATACCCCCGTCCACACCGCACATGGACCCATAAGCAACGAGCAGGGATACCGGGAAGCGGCTGCTCCCCCACCGCTCATCCGCTGAAAGAACAGTAGAGAGCCCCACGGAGGCCTGCAGGCGCCGTAGGCACCCACAGTAGACCTGCCTCAGCCATCAAGAGAGAGTAGCCCCAAGTGGTGGGCTGCCCCCTGGGGAACCGGGGTGCCTGTATGAGCCTGGGTACAGCAGGGCAGGAGCGCCACTCGGGGATCGCCAACAAGGATCAGGGCTTCAAAGCCGCACCACCCTAACAGCAATCAACAGCAAGGCGGGATTCCAGGGGATCAAGCAACGCATGCTATATTAAAGGGCAAGACTCTGGATATATCTCTGCCCCAAAACAACGGCGCAAGAGGGTGCGACAGGGCCGCCACATCAGGAAACATCCAGGGAAGAGAGGATACTCAACCAAAACGTCAGGAAGCAGAGGCAAGTCGGGAGAACACAAGAAGCCCCCAGTAAACACTGGCAGGGAGGGACCTGTTGGTCCAAGGAAGCTGATGAAGAGGACTGTTAGGGAGAATTCTCTTATAAGGCTAATTTCCCAAACCTAGTGAGTCCCCCAGCAGCTTTGCTGGATTTTGGGGTTTGTTTTTTTCTCCTGCTAACAGTGAGACTCTTTTCCTCCCACTCCGAGGCATGATTTGAGGTATGTCTTTGACTCTTTCTGTGCTTGTGGGCTATGGGGTTTTCTTTTTACTCCATAGGGTATCATCTATTTTATGTGTGTGTTACACAGCACCCTCAGTGCAGTAACACAGGGGTGGCAGTGACCCCCAAACAGACTCCATACCCTGGGACTGACTACTGTCTCCCAGGGCATGTAAAGTCACCATTGACTTTACTATTCGTACATTGTGAACAGAACCAGCACAAACCATCATATTGTGGAAGTACTGGAAGGGGTTAATTATATTGCCCCTGGGTCTGTTTTCAGGGAGGCACTGTCCAGTCCCCCCTTGTCGAGTTTCTGGCTGGTGCCAGTGGTTACCACGCAAAATATTCCACCGGAATATTCTCTATGGGATTTTCCCATTGATTTTAAACGCACCACTTTTTGGTACAATGTTAAAGATACTGCCGGTTTATTTAATATTAAATCACCGGTTGGGTCTTTTTGCCAGAACTCTTTTCTAAAATGGCGTTTGTGTCCGTCTCTAACTCTGAGCAAGGTCTAGCCCTTTGTTCCACTTTTTGGCGGGCTTCTCCACAGAAGCCCTCCAAATGGTGCCACTCTGTCTGGGTTCCACAGGATGTGTGGGGAGGGGAATTGGCACACTGGACTGCATTGCCTTAGCAACTCAAGTCGCACTCTATTCCGATTGGCCCATTGGTGAGCCGCCCGCTCACCAGTTAGCATGTGTGAGTGACAGCTAGGCTGTTGAATGTTTTTTTTTTTGCATAAAAGCAGGGCTTTTGGGACTGGACCCAAGAATCCGAAGAGGGACGAAGCTGAGCCATCTGCAACGACACCACCGGTGAAGCCCTGCTGCAGCTACCTCACCACTTTCCCGACGACAACAGAAGATCTTCTGCTGGACGAATCTTCTTCCTCTGAGCTGGTGGGACCAACCAGTTCACCCTTTTCACCTTCCAAAGACGGCCCTTGGTCGAATCGCCCGTGCCAAGTACCCCAGCGGCCGGATAGCCAAGCTCACCACTTTTGACTGCGAATAAAAGGACCGCACCTTTTAATCGGGAACTCCGCGGCTGGTTTCATCCCTGTGCAGTGCAACGACGCCACGTTTCCTCGTTCGACAAGATCTTCTCTTCCCCTGGCCAGAACCACAAACCTCAACCACTGCCAGGAACAACTGCCCCCGCTGGAGCTTCCTTTCTCTTAAGGTACTGTGTCCTGCCTGGCCTCCCCTTTCTACAAATTGCTAAAGGTGACCCTTAAATCCTTGGCTCCTAAACTGGGTTGGCTCCAGGCCTTCTAACTATATCTTTTGACTCACCCCAACCTCTTTTGAACACTTTGCAAAGACTTTCAGTGCACTTTGCTCCATTTAAAGTGGGCCTGGCCTATGAACTTTGGCTCTACAGTATAACCTGCCTTTCTGCCCTTGCTCTGAACTCTTAAAAGTGTTGAACTGTTTTACTTTTATGCTCTGGCTTTTTCTTTCCCTTTAACTACATTATCAGAGTGCCATCTTGGTTAAGCGCTCACTTCTGTCTTAACAAATAGTTGTGCTTTATCCCTGACTTGTATGATAGTTATCAAGGGAGGTTTGTATATTACCCGACTGTCTTTTAGATTACTTTTCATTGAGAGTGCTAGTGTATTACCTAAAGTGTGTTTTAAGTAAATAACTATATACTTTTTATACAAAGCTCTGGTCAAGGTTTGTTTGCTCTACTGTGTTTTGGCCCTATTGTGTATACTCTGCATACTGCCCTACTCTTCTTGAGACAAGTCTGACTGCTCAGCCACAACTACTAGGTAAATCTGGGTGGTGCAGACTGCTACCAATTGGGTTTACTGCTGCTCCTGTAGTCTTAATCTTTTTGCAGTGTTCCCCAAGGGAACTGCACAGGATTCTGATATCACACAGGGAGGGCCCGCTGCAGCGCAGTTGGTCCAAGGAAGCGGATGAAGAGGTCCCCCCCCCCCCCGTGACCCAGGAGGAGCAATCACAGCAGGAATCCTCCTCCCTGAATGCAGCTACAAAAAAGCACCTCAAGGCCTGCTTTCAAGAATTCCCAGACAAAATGACCCTAGCGTTCCAGGCACAGTTCACATCCTTCATGGGGGAAATGAAGAACTCTATCACTGAACTTAGAAGGGACATCTCGGAGCTAGGGGAGCTCACTGACACGACAGAAAGGGCCCTGCAAGAGGTGGTGGTGGACACCCAGAAAATGGATATAGCATTGGAAGAACTGGCGAGAGTCTCCCACAACATCGAGCAACAATGCGAGGACCTAGAGAATCGGTCTTGCAGATCAAACATTCGAATTAGGAATCTGCCGGAGACTGTCTCAGACCAGGACCGGAGAAACACAACCACCCAAATATTCGAGACCCTATTGGGAAGCGGCCAGGATGGGGACATTCCAATCGACAGGGTTCACAGGATCGGCCCAAAAAGTCAAGAACCGGGGGCCAGACCACATGACGTAGTAGCCATGCTTGCCAGATTACCTCAGAAAGAAGCAATCCTCAGATTGGCTAGGGCGGCGGAACCAGTTAACTACAACGGAACTGAGCTACACCTATATCAGGACTTGGCCCATGCCACCCTCCTAAAAAGGAAAGAAATGGTGCCAATTTACAGGGTCTTACAAGAAAAACAAATAAGGTATCTGTGGACATTCCCCTTCGGACTGCTCTTCCAGTGGGAGGGTAAACCACACAGAATCACCTTGCCGCAGGAAGGGTTTTGGCTAATGGACCTAAAGGAAGAGCATGCTACAACGGATAGGGGGCGGACGATGAGTCGCCCACGGTGCCCTAGACCCTGGGAAAGGTCGCAAGTTACAAGGGGCAGCAACAGGCCCCACTCCCCGAGGGGCCCAGTCCTTGCAAATGCCCAGGAAGATGCCCAGGGGGCAAACACTCGACCGCCACCAAACTAAGACAGTGCTTCACAGCAAGGATCGAACAAGTGCTTACAACTCTATCTTGAAGGAGGGTGGACGGGGGGCGCACAAGCCGCTCTCTTGGATTCCGACAGGGGGTTTAGGATCCCCGCAAGACAGCCCTGGATATCCAGTGGGTCTCGCCCCAGCTCGCGATCAGGGGGGCCTGCATAGGTGAATAGGGGGTTAAGTTGGGGTCAGGGGTTGTTGGGTACAGTTTGGGGGGAGTGGGGCAGAGGCTCAAGTTGGGGCAGAGCCCAAAGTTACACTGGCACAGAGAAATTATATTCCTAACATACAAACTCAATGGCGAGTACAATTAACTCTACTCAATGAATATACGGTGGCTTAATACCCCAGTAAAGCAAAAGCAATTAGAAAGGTTCCTCGCTCAACACACACCGGACATGATCACTCTGCAGGAACACATTTAGGAAAGTGGATGCTAACCACGTCAGGCTGGCGGGGGTTTCGCATTATTGCTCAGGCGAATACTGAGTCCAAAACGAGGGGGGTGTTAATAGGAATCAGAAAGGGACGCGCTGCCCAAATTATAGCAACGAAAGCAAATACGTTTTTTTTACTCTGACAACAGACAACCTCACACTTACACTGGCCACGGTCTACGCCCGAACTCGGGGCAGAACGGGTTCCTTCGGGCAGCATTGGCAGACCTCGAGGGATTTGCACAGGGGGAAATCTTGTTGTCAGGGGACTTTCATCTCGCATGGGTCCCCCCAACGGGACAGAAGTAACATTCCTCATTGCCCACAATCACCCCCGACACCGGCCCTACTGAGTAAGATGGCACACCTAGCACTATCAGATCTGTGGGTGGCACTGAAGGGTGCCGACACGGGGTACACATTATTCACACGTCCACCAAAACTTCTCCCAAATAGATTACATCTGGGGATCCACGAGTCTAGTGAGCAATGTTCATTCCATGCATACACTACCCATCACCCTGTCAGACCACGTTCCATCCTACTATCGATTAAAAGTAAATTACCCCGGCAAGGTCTCTGGCGATGGTCGTTTCCGCAAGTTGCTCTGTTTAACGTGGCTCTACGAGCGGACGTTGAAACAAAGATTAGGGAATTCTTCGATCTGAATGGGGACAGAGGGGGGCGGAGGCAATAATCTGGGACACCTTCAAGGATACCCTTAAAGGGGAACTCATCGCCCTGAGCGCTCCTTAGCAAAACCAGAAGTGCGCCACAGAGACCCAACTAGAAAAAGATTTGGAGGACGTAATGGAAAGGATGACACGCAATCCCACAAGAGCTCTAGACAAAGAACTCCAACACATGGGGGCAACTGAATATGCTCCAAAGAAAGAAAGTGGAATGGGGCCTATTAGCTCTCAAACATAAATACTACGTACACGGCAATAAAAAGGACCGGCTTCTGGCTAGACAATTAAAGCAGAAGACCGCGGCACACACGATTGTGGGGATAATTTCCCCTCAGGGTGAGAAACTTCACGCTATACCGGATATCGTGGCCCAGTTTGCCACCTTTTACGAGAAATGATATATATCCGATGATCCAGAAATGGTTAACCAAAGGTACTATCTTAGTTCAATCCCACTTCCCCAAATTTCAAGAGCAGATAGCGAGGCCCTAGAAGCGGACATCTCACAAAAGGAAGCCCTGCGGGCGATCAAACATCTCCCCTCGGGAAAAGCTCCTGGCCCGGATGGGTACACTCCAGAGTTTTATAAAGGCTTTCAGCACATCTTAGCCCCCAAGCTGGCGACGCTCTTCAACACCTTTGCCGATGTGGAGAAAATTACCCCCACAATGATTCTCATATTCCCCAAGCCAAATAAAGATCCTACACAATGCGGCTCGTCCAGACCTATAGCGTTGATTAACATTGATGCTAAAATCTACACCCGGGTTCTGGCCAGCAGACTGGAGGGTCTCCTGCCACAACTTATCCACCCCAATCAATCTGGGTTTATTAGGCAAAGACAGACACGATAACATCAGGCGGGTACGCCACATTCTGGAAAAAACGCAGAAAAGGGCAACCCCCGCTGTCCTGCTATCGTTAGATGCTGAAAAAGCGTTTGACCGAGTGGAATGGTCCTTCCTGTGCCACACAATGCAGAAACAGGGAATGGGAGCGAAGTTCCTAGCCATGATCAGAGGCAATTACCGCAACCCATCGGCCCGTATTCTAGTTAACGGGGAACTCTCGTCCCAGATCTATCTTTCTAGAGGTACCAATCAGGGGTGCCCCCTATCATCCATTCTATTTGCACTTTATTTGGAACCATTCCTAGCCTCCATACGATTGAACAAGGACATCAGGGGCATACCACTCGAGGGGGATGGCATGCTACTCACCCTAAGAATCCCAGGAACATCGCTCCCAGCAGTGATAAAAGACATTCAGAGGTTTGGGAAAGTAGTGGGACTAAAGGTCAACCTGACTAAGTCAGATATACTAAACCTGACGCTACGTGGGGATGAGTTGACACAAGCCCAAGTATCCTCCCAATTCTGGTGGGAGCAATCAAGTTTTCAAGTTTTTGGAATACTGATTACCCAAACGATTAAGGGCCTTTTTAATGCCAACTACCCCCCGCAACTCAACCAGCTCAAAAGGCAACTCCACACCTGGGGGCCGCTATCCACCTCCTGGCTAGGCAGAATGAACGCCATAAAAATGATGGCTCTCCCGTAGCTCTTATATTTATTCCAAGCCCTCCCAATAATGGTGCCGGAATCATACTTTCACGCCCTCTACAAATACATCGGCGCATATATAAGGAAAAATAAACTCCCTAGGGTGGCGATGAGAACACTTCAGCAGCTGACTAGGAAAGGAGTGTTCGGCTTACTGGACCTCCGAGCATACTACAGGTCAGCCCAAATTAAGGTAATTAAAGATTGGCTTGCCAAAGACTCATGGAAAATCTGCCGAAAGATGGATCAGGCAGTGGTGGGCGCCCCACTGGGGGACGTACTATGGCTTCATAAAGACCATCTGCCACCTAATATGCATAAATCCGACATAACCTCCTTTGTGGAGCATCACTGGGACAGGCTAGCGAGAGACAAACAATTCACCACCTTCCGCTCTACATGTACACCCATATGGGGAATTCCAGAATTCGTTCCAGGTATCCCTAGGGGCAGGTTTAGAAAATGGAAGGAAGCAGGTTATGGGAAAAATAGGGGACATGTTCCAAGGCCTGGAAATAAAGTCCTTCACTCAATGCAAAGAGGAACTGGGGTAAGCAGAATCGGACAGAATGCAATATTTCCAACTACGCCATTGGCTAATGTACCCCAAAAAAAGGGGCCGGGGCAACAAGATCCCTAACCCCATTTCAAAAGTTTCTCACAATGGACCCTAGGGACAAGTGCCTCATCTCCAACATATACAAGTTATACCTCAGTGCGAATCATACCCCTTCAATCAGTCACCATAGATCTAAGAAGGCCTGGGAAGAAACACTGGGGGAACAGATTCAGAAGGACACCTGGGAGGACCAAAACTCACACAAGCGCTCCAAATTAAGGAAATTCTGGTACAAGGTAATGACGCAATGGCACTACACTCGGTCGAGATTTAAACAAATATACCCCAATTTTTCGGGGAAATGCTGGAGGGACTGTGGCGGGGAGGGGGACTGGATACATATCTGGCAGGGGGTGTAGTAAACTGAAGACCTACTGGAAATAAATAGATCAACATATGCATGCGATATTCCACACGAACACACACCGAGGTCCGGGGGAGGGCATACTAGGCATATATATATATATATATATATATATATATATATATATACACGGTTGGAACTAGTGGGCAAAATCCACCAAGAAAGCGTACATAATCCTTTCCGCAGTGCTGGTTATAGCGCAGAAGTGGAAAGTGGTGAACCCCCCGCCCCTCACCCAACAGGACTGGTTCTTGAAGGTATGGCACTTCACAGCATTAAGAGTGGATGGCGTATACATTGCAGGGCGCACAACCAAAATTTGCAACGGACTGGGAGGAAGTCATGACATTTTTGAATGAGGATTTTCGAAAGAATCTATGCCCACAACCCTTACGTATATTGGAAGGGAATAGTTTCCTACCTGTAACTCCATTTCTCCAGCATTGGTATCTTTCATGGATTCACATGCTTAGAATATTCCCCGTCGACAGACTGGGAACCCTTGGTACGCTTATAAAGCCGTTTCCCATAGGAAAACGTTCGACACTTTTGTGTCCTATCTACGTCGTTTTGGGCCCACGCACGCATGCCCCACTAGGACTTAGCGGTATAAATGCCCCGCCCCCGTGGCTCCCTTCAGATTTCGACCCCTCCAAAGCAGAATGGGGTGAAACCTAGATATACAAGACAATTGCATTCCGGGGAGGCCAGCGGGCGCATGTGAATCCATGAAAGATACCAATGCTGGAGAAGGGAATAGTTTCTTACCTGTAACTCCATTTCTCCAGCATTGGTATCTTTCATGGATTCACATGCTTAGAATATTCCCCGTCGTCAGGCTGGGAATCCCCGGTACATTATATAGACCCTTTCCCGTAGGAAAACTTTTTCGACGCTTATGCGTCCTATCCACCTCGTTTTGTATCATGCGTGCCCGCAACGTCAGGACACATTATATAAATACAGGACCCGCCCCCACGCTCCCTCAGATTTCGGCCCCCAAAGTAGTGGGGAAACCGGTTTGCATATTCAGGGGAGGCAGGTGGGCGCATGTGAATCCATGAAAGATACCAATGCTGGAGAAATGGAGTTACAGGTAAGAAACTATTCCCTTCTCCAGCATTGGATCTTTCATGGATTCACATGCTTAGAATAGATTACATAGCAGTACCACCCCCAAAGAGGAGACGTGCATGCAAACCCATATATTTTCTTCGCCAAGGTCGTTCCCTATGATCATGTATACATCAGTAATCGTTAACATAGGAAAAACGAACCACATACAGTCATAATTTCCACAGGATGCAACCCCTCAGCCGGGGCTTACCTTATTGGAATAGGTGTCGAAGCACCGCCTGTCCCATCCGGGTATCTTCGGCATGTTGCTGCGACAGGCAGTAATGGCGGGTAAAGGTGTGTGTAGCCGCCCAGGTAGCCGCCATGCAGATGTCCCCCAGAGGGACTCCGGCCCACAGTGCCGTCGACGATGCCGCTGCTCTAGTTGAATGAGCTCTTGGCCGTCGAAGAAGCTTCCCTGCCCTGGAATGGCAGTACGAAATGGTAGATGACACCCATCTTGACAGTCCTTGCTTCGAAATGGCTTTTCCTTTAGCCCCCAAACCATAGGCCACGAACAGCTGTCTCGTTTCTCTGAACGGTTGCGTACGATGAAGATAGAACTTGAGAGCCCTTTTTACATCCAATGTGTGTAGCATGCGCTCCGCTCCCGAGCATGGCTCCGGAAAAAACGTAGGCAACACAATAGAGGAGTGTTTATGGAACACCGAAGGAGCTTTTGGTATGAACTGCGGGTTAGTGGCTAGGACTACCTTGTTCTTGAAAAATCGTAAGTATGGTGGGTCTACCATTAGAGCCTGAATTTCTGAAATACGTCGGGCTGAAGTGATGGCCACCAGGAAGGCCAATTTCCACGACAAAAACTTTAGAGACGATGATGACATTGGCTCAAAAGGAGGCTTCATAAGAGACGTTAAGACCAGATTGAGGCTCCACTCCGGCGGAAATTTCTTCTCTGGAAGGAAACTCCGAAAGAGGCCTTTAAGGAAGTGCTTAATCAGGCGGTCGCTGAACAATAGTGCCGAATGCCGTTGACGAGTAAACCTGGAAATGGCTGCTAGGTGTACTTTTATTGAAGATACCGACAGGCCCTTTTGAGCTAAGAACAGCAAGTATGGAAGGAGCTGTTCCGGCGTAATCGATTGCGGGGCCAAACCTGGTTGATCCTCACACCATTGACAGAAACTTCTCCATTTGTACGCGTATGAGGCGTTTGTGGAAGGTGCTCTTGCCGCTTGCAGGATACGCCGACAGTCCTCCGGAATCGTTAGCCGACCAAATTCGGCGAAGTCAGGAGCCAGGCCGTCAACTTGAGGCTGTCCGGGTCGTGATGCCAAACGACCCCCTCCTGTCGAGACAGAAGGTCGGGGGTCTTCTGAAATCTCATCGGTTACGCCACCGCTAAGTGCAGCAGGTCTGAAAACCACACCTGTCTGGCCCAGTACGGGGCCACCAGAATTACCCGACATGGGTACCTGAGGATCCATTGCAACGTCCTCCGTACAAGGGGAAATGGAGGGAATGCGTACAGGAATTTGTTAGTCCATGGGAAGGAGAACGCATCCCCCAGTGAGCCCTGCTGAGGCCATCTGCTTGCGTACTGATGGCATTTCCTGTTGTTCTTCGTCGCAAACAAGTCTATGGAAGGGTGTCCCCATTTCTTGAATACTTGTTGTAGTTGTTGGTCGTTCAGCACCCATTCGTGAACTTCGTTCATTTCTCTGCTGAGGGCATCGGCTTCCACGTTTCTCACGCCTGGTAGGTGGAACGCTAAGATTTGCATGTTGTGTTGTAGGGCCCAATGCCAGATTTTCTGCGCCTCCGCCGATAGGGACCTGGAACGTGTCCCTCCTTGTTTCCTCAAGTAGAACATCGTAGTGGTGTTGTCCGCCATGACACGCACCACCGAGTCCCTCAGTTGAGGAAGAAAAGATTTCAGAGCCCATCGCACTGCTCTCAGTTCTAGCAGGTTGATATGCAGGGAGGACTCCTGCAACGACCACTGGCCTTGTGCCTGTAACGGTGTCCAGTCAATTCGTCGACCTCAAATTGGTCGAATGACATTTGGTCGACGCAATTTCGTCGAAAACCATTTCGTCGATTTTTTTTTTTAAATTATATATATTTTTTTGGGTGTTCGTTTAGGCAAAAAAAGGTTTTTTAAGGCAAAAAAGGGGGGTTGGGGGGGGACCCCCCCAAAAAAAAAAAAAATAAAGGGTTAAAATAGAAAAAAATTTTTTTCGACGAAATGGTTTTCGACCAATTTGCTTCGACCATTTGTCTGGTCGACCAATTTTTTTCGACGAATTGACTGGCAACCCCTGTAACGTATCCAGATGAGCTCCCCATCCGCTTAGCGATGCATCCGTCACCACCGTCTTTTGGAACTCTGGTTCCAGTAGAGGCATTCCTTTTGTTAGATGAGTAGACACTCTCCACCAGCAGAGTGCTTGAACTAGTTGTTCGTCGACGACCAGTCTGTCGGACCAGCGACCTCGGCTCTGCGCCCAACGGTCCGCTAGAAATTCCTGGCAAGGTCTCATAAACAGACGGCAGTTGCTTATCAACGGAATGCAGGACGACATGGTCCCTAGCAGGGACATGTACTTGCGCACTGAAACCTTGGTACCGCCTCTCCATCCCGACGCCTTGCTTTGAAGTTTCTGAATTCTTTCGCTGGATGGTCTCACCAGGCTTGTGTGTGTATGAAACTCCGCTCCTAGAAAGACCAAGGTCCTCGAAGGCTCTACGGAGGACTTGTTGAAGTTTATTGCGAAGCCCAGTTCCTGTAAGAGGGACATTGTGGCCCTTAGACTGTCTCGTGTTTGTTCCTTGGACGAACCTCTGACCAGCCAGTCGTCTAGATATGGATAGACATGGTGACCATCCTTTCTTAAATGGGCCGCCATAGGGGCCAAGCACTTGGTGAACGTCCTGGGGGAGGACTTGAGCCCGAATGGGAGGACCTTGAACTGAAAATGCTTTCTCCCGACGACGAACCTTAAATATCTCCTGTGTCGTCGGCGTATTGGGATGTGAAAATAAGCATCTTGAAGTTCTAGTGATGATAGATAATCCATGGGTTGCACCGACTTGATAACCTCTTGGAGCTTTAGCATTTTGAATTTTAGGCTCTTTAGCCACTTGTTGAGTACCCTCAGTTCGAGAATGGGCCTCCATTTGCCGTTTGGCTTCTTGACTACGAAGAACCTGGAATAAACTCCTTGTCCTTCCTGTGCCACAGGAACTCTCTCTACCGCCCCTTTTCGCAACATAAGCGCCGCCTCTTGTCGTAGGATTCGGAGGTGGGGCTGTGTCGAGAATAAAGGAGGAAGACGCGGAGGCTTGTCTTTGAATTGTAGCGCATGACCCATGCGAATCGTGTCTAGAACCCATCGATCTGTGGTGATGCATTTCCATCGGTCGAAGTGATGAGACTCGACCCCCCAGGACGTTCCGAAGGCCGTCATTGGTTGCTGGTTTGCTTGTTCTTCGTTGACGACGGACCCGAGCCTCGCCGCCTGGAGGCTTGATAGTCCCTGCTTCTACGTGCCGACTGGGACGCTCGTCTGAACCCTTGTGAAGAGTACGAGGGTCTGTTAAATCCACGGTCCCTCGAGGCTCCAAAGCGGGAGTTTCCAGAAGCACCCCTGAAGGGGCGAAAAGAGCGAAAGTTTCTACCCGTTTGAAGGGCGCCGAGGGACCTAGCAGTATCCGTGTCTTCTTTCATCCCTTTCAGCGCTTCATCAACCTTTTTGCCAAACAGGTGTTCCCCTTCGCATGGCATGTCAAGGACTTTGTACTGGACTTCAGGACGGAAAGTAGTACATTTGAGCCACGCTTGTCGACGAAGCACTACTCCGTGGTTGATTTGTTTGAAGCCAGACTCTGCTAGGTCAACTGCGATATTAATAGCGTGGTTGGAGGCCTCTTCACCATCCCGCACCAGTAACATAGCTGCTTTCCGGTGTTCGTCTGGCAGGTGTTCTAGGATAGGGGCTAGTTTGTGCCACATTTCTCTATCATATCGTGACACGATCGCTAAGGAATTGGCTGCTCTTACTGTCGTCGCTCCGACCGAGAGCACCTTTTTTCCAAAGGCGTCCTGCCTCCTAGCCTCGCTTTCCGGTGGCGTTGAACATTTTTGCTGTACCCTGGCCTTCCTAGCCGCTGCCGCCGACACCACCGAGTCAGACAGAGGCTGTGATGTTAGACATTTTGGAGTGGACTCCGGAGCTTTAAACTTTTTCTCGATCCGTCCTTTTATGGCTGGCTCCGAGAACGGATGGCGCATCGTCTTGAGACCTTCTTGCCACACGTGGTCCAGGATTGGGATGGCAAATACCGATTTTCTCCTTTGACCCATGTGGTCAAAAAGGAAACAGTCTTTCTTCTGCTCCTCAGGAATCAAGCCTAATTCGGAACAAGCTTTTCCCATCATTGCATGGAAGGCTCCCACATCATCCGGGGGAGATGGCTGTGTCTGGCTCCTCGTAGACTCTAACTCTACATCCGAATTCCATGTTGGGTCCCTCGACGGTGTTTCTCTGAAAGGCACAGGAAACCCCACTCTCCGGAAGAGGGTATTAGCAACAGAAACTAGTCTCGAAAAGAACATCCAGAGGATATAATTTAAATTTCTTGTATTAAGGATTTTATTAGACCTAATACATTTCTTGTTGTGTGAGTTTAATCACAGATTTATTTTGCACTCAAACAATTATTTATTTAACATAGTAGAAAAATTGTTAAAAAGCTCATCATAATTCCATAAAATTCATACTCTTGAATCATTCACACATTTGTCCTCAGTCGTACACCATACATTTACCCATTCATACACAACATCAAAAAATACAGGTTAAAAACACATGAGAAACATCACAATTAATTCACATTCCAATTCTTATACAAAAAATATATTATATTTTGAAAAAAACAACAACAAACAAAATGACCACAGTGATTCTTGTGGGTGGTCAGTAGTTCGGATAGGCAAGGAATAGAAGATCTTCACAAATAGCCTTATCCACACTTTCTCTACCGGTTTCGACGTGTTAACATTTTTTGTGTTACGTCTTCATCAGGAGATATTAATACATTTTCTAAAAGTAAGATAGAACAAATATCAGAAACATCAATTTCCCTAAACAAATATGTAAACAGTGAAAAAGCGCAAATGTGTGAATACACCGTGCTCTAATTTAAAGTAGGTAGGACTACTCTTATTCTGCATATGCCCCTGAATGTAAGTATACATCCAGGGTACACAGAGGGCGTCATGTAAGGAGTGCCACCAAACGAAATCAGTGTCCCCAGGCAAGGCAGGACTAGATCAGGACTCGAAACCCACTAATTGTAATACATAAATTGCTGCATGCAAGGAGTAGCATCCCATGTTGGAACGTCCATCTAATTCTAAAACAGCCACAACTACTGACCTTGAGAGCGCCAACAGGAGTAAATCTGTGGTGTATTATCGCTGTCAATAAGATTTTTCAGCCTTCAGGTAGAGGATCCCGCTTTTATGAAAGAGTGTACTCAATACTTCAATCTAAGGGGTCAAAAATAAGTTGGGAGAATCAGAAAAGAATCACGGCTAGAACCTGCGTGTGAGGTCGCAAGACCCAAATCTTTGAGCCAGCCCAAACGTCAATCATATACAAAATCAGTATATTTCTTACCCCAGCGGGTCAGATCACAATAGACCTATTAGTGGTGCTGGTGGTACCCTTAGCTGGATGTTTGTTCAAAGAGGAAGCTGCTGCAGTTACCAGGAGAGTGGAACCTCGACGGTGACAGGGAGATGTCTGAACCCGAGTCACCCAGTATAGAGTCGGACTCCGACAACTCACCCTCCTCCTGAGCTCGAGGACGATCTTTTACCACCTGGGGAGCCGATGGGTGTTTAGTCGTCGAGCGAGCCGTACATGTTTGCTCGTCGACGGAAGGTACCGAAAAAAGTGACGATGACGTCCCAGGTTGAGGGAACTGCGTATCCAGCTGTTGCAGGAGCTTCTGAAGAGTATTAAGCACATCCAGAGACAAAACCGTCTGTGGGGTCAGTAACGTGGATGATATAGGTACCATACCCCCGCTCGCACTCATCGTCGTCGTCGTCGACGTGGAAGGCCGTAAGCCTAAATCCGATGGCTGCAGAACCGTGTCACCTTCTCCTTCCGCCGAGCAGGCCGTGTCTGGCTGCAGTAAGACCTCCGGGGGGATCGGGTCATAGACCTCTGGCAGCCAAGCCATAGACTGAGTCTCCGTCGACGAAGGAATCCCAACCGCTGCTGCCTGAACGGTAATGGGCATCGTCAATGACACCGAGGTCGACGAGCACGTCGTCGAGCCCTTAGACTTCGTCGTCGATTTCGATGCCGACTTCCCGGCTGAAGCATCTCGACTCATGGAAGACCTGGGACGGTCCCCTGAGGAGGATTTTGGCAGCACTAGCCTCTCCGTCTTAGATGATGAGGAGGAGGGCTTTTTATGTGACGAGGAAGATCCAGCATGTTTCCCCTTATGCTTGTCCTCAGTGCGAATTTCCGCTGGCCGCACCTTTTTTGATGGAGGCTCCGACTTGCTCCTGGAGGCCGTGGAGCCAAATTCCGAAGCCGGGTAGGCACCCGCTCCGTCATTAAGCCAGTCGACCAGCCTTCTTTTACGGTCCTTAAGGGTTTTTTGGGAGAAACCCTGGCATATCTCACATGTATCCGCCGTGTGGTGCGGGTGGAGACAGTAGATACAGTCCATGTGGCCGTCTCCTTCATAAACTTTTTTGAGGCCACATGTTGCACATGGGCGAAATAACGCTTTTCCAGACATAATTCTCCAGAATTTGAACTTCGCCGAAGCGAAACAGAAAAAACAACCTAGTTTTCACTAGTAGTAAACACGAGGATCCCACTACTTTGAAAGACGGTTGAAATCTGAGGGAGCGCGGGGGCGGGTCCTGTATTTATATCATGACGTCCTGACGTTGCGGGCACGCATGATACAAAACGAGGTGGATAGGACGCATAAGCGTCGAAAAAGTTTTCCTACGGGAAAGGGTCTATATAATGTACCAGGGATTCCCAGCCTGACGACGGGGAATATTCTAAGCATGTGAATCCATGAAAGATCCAATGCTGGAGAAGTGAATAGTTTCTTACCTGTAACTCCATGGAGTTACAGGTAAGAAACTATTCACTTCTCCAGCATTGGATCTTTCATGGATTCACATGCTTAGAATAGAATGCACAGCAGTGATCCTGAAAAAGGGGAGGTGTGAATGCAATCCGGCACCCTTCTAAGCATATGTATAGTGAACCACGCTTACGTAGGATGCCAATTTAAAATGCGCAACAGTACATGCACAGATCAATACCTATGTACACATATATAAATATATATACACTCTTATATACATCCATATATACATATGTCAAAATAAGCACAGACCCTTCTTGAAAAAGGCTTACCTTATTGAAACAGATGGCGTAAAACTGCTCTTCCCATTTGTATTTCGTCCGCATGCTGCCATTCGAGGCAGTAGTGGCGGGTAAATGTGTGAGGCACTGACCCTGCCGCCGCCTGGCAAATGTCTGTCAGCGGGATACCTGCCCACAACGCTGTTGACGACAAAGTTGCCCTTGTGGAATGAGCTCTCGGACGCCCTTGTAGCGGTTTTCCCGCTTTTGAATGACAGAAGGCAATCGTCGACGAGACCCATCGGGCCAGTCCCTGCTTTGAAATTACTTTTCTTTTTGCCAAAGGACCATACGCAACGTAGAGTTGTTGCGTAGATCTAAGTTGCTGAGTCCGATGAAGGTAACATTTTAGAGCTCTCTTGATGTCCAAGGTATGTAGGACTTTTTCCGCAGCCGATGAGGGGGTCACGAAAAAGGTGGGCAGGACAATGGATGAGTGCTTATGATAAGCCGTAGGAACTTTTGGAATTAAACGAGGATTCGTTGACAGAACCACTTTGTCCTTAAAAAACCTTAGGTATGGAGGGTCTAAGACCAACGCTTGCAACTCCGAAATCCGCCTAGCTGATGTTATAGCTATTAGAGAGGCCACTTTCCATGACAAGAACTTCATCGACGATGTGGCCAATGGTTCAAAGGGTGGATTCATTAACCCTGCTAGCACCATATTAAGGCTCCACGTTGGTGGAAAACGTTTAACCCTCATGAAGTGTTTCACCAACCTGTCACTAAACAAGGGAGACTACTTCCTTCTCCTCATGAACCTAGAGATGGCCGCCAGGTGTACCTTTCTTGATGAAAAAGATTATCCGCTTTTCGCTAGGTGTAGCAGATACGGTAGAAGCTGTTCCGGAGTGACCCTTAGAGGTTGCACTCCCGTCTGTCCTCGACACCACGTACAGAACCTTCTCCACTTACACTTGTACGACTTGTTGGTGGAAGGGGCTTGCGCTGCTTGCAGGATCCTCCGACAGTCCGACGAAATGCTCAAGGCACCAAATTCTGAAAAGTCAGGAGCTAAGCTGTGAGATTGAGACTGTCTGGATTGTGATGCCACACTGTTCCCTCGTCCCGGGACTGGAGATTGGGAACCTTCGGGAACGTTATTGGTTGATCCACTGACAGGTGAAGCAGGTTGGAAAACCACAGCTGCCTCGGCCAACACGGTGCCACTAGGATGACCCGGCACCTGTACCTGCGTATCCACTGCAGAGTTCTCCGTATTCGAGGGAACGGAGGAAGGCGTAGAGGAACTTGTCCGTCCACGGGAAGGAGAACGCTTCCCCCAGAGAGCCTTCCTGTGGCCACCTGGCTGGCATACATTTCGCACTTCTTGTTCCTCTTCGTACCGAAGAGATCCAGCGGAGGCCATCCCCATTTCTCAAAGACCTTCGACAACTGAATGCTGTCGATCTCCCATTCGTGAATTTGGTCCATATTTCTGCTGAGTGAGTCCACTTACTTGTTCCGTACACCCGGAAGATGATGAGCTACGATGGATATATCGTGTTTCAGAGCCCAATGCCACACCTTCTGCGCATCGGTGGAAAGGGTTCTGGATCGCGTGCCCCCTTGCTTCCTCAAGTAAAACATCGCTGTTGTGTTGTCTGTCAATATTCTCACTATGGACCCTCTGATGTGCGGCAGGAATGACTTCAGGGCCCAGCGCACTGCTCTCAGTTCCAGAACGTTGATGTGCAGGAGAGATTCCCTCCGAGACCAACGACCTTGCGTTTGCCCATGTGTGCTCCCCAGCCTGTCAGGGACGCGTCCGTCACTATGGTTAGCCGAAAATCCGGCTCCTGTAGGGGTACCCCTCTGGATAGATTCTGGACGCTCCGCCACCACTGAAGAGCTAGTAGGAGCTCGTCGTCGACAACGGTCAGTTTGTCCGACCAGAGCCCTTTGGCCTGCGTCCACCGGTCCGCCAGAAACTCTTGAACCGGCCTCATGAACAGGCGACTGTTGCCCACCAGAGGAATGCAGGACGCCATAGCGCCCAGAATTGACATTTTCTCACTGACAGTCTGGTATTGATTTTCAGCTGACCTGCCAATCGATTGAGTTAGGTGATTCTGTCGAGGGATGGCTTCACTAACCCTGACTGGGTCTCGAACTGTGCGCCCAGGAACACCAAGCTTCTCGACGGCGTTAACAAGGATTTCTCAAAGTTTACCGTAAACCCCAGCCGTTGTAAGAGGTGCATGGTGGCCTGCAAACTTGTGTGAGTCGACATAGGGGAGGACCCCCTCACCAAGCAGTCGTCGGGATACGGGTATACATGATGGCCTTGCCTTCATAGCCAGGCCGCCACCGGGGCCAAACATTTCGTGAACGTTCTGGGAGAAGATTTCAGCCCAAAAGGAAGTACTGTGAACTGGTAGTGAGTCTGCCCTACCACAAACCTTAGGAACTTCTTCTGTCGCCGACACATCGTTATGTGGAAGTACGCGTCCTGCAGGTCCAGAGACGCCAGAAAGTCCCCTTCTTGAACTGACCGGATCACTTCTTGGAGCTTGAGCATTTTGAATTTTAGGCTTTTCAACGTTTTGTTTAGATCGCACAGGTCTAGAATGGGACGCCGTTTTCCGTTTGGTTTTTTCACCACAAAGTATCGGGAATGAACCCCTTGACCCCTATCTGATGACGGAACTAATTCTAGATCACCTTTTTGAAGCATAAGTGCTACTTCCTGCTGCAACACGCTCAGATGGGGTTGAGCTACAAACGCCGGTGGAATGCGCGGAGGGTTGCTTTTGAATTGCAGGGAATGTCCGTATCTTACAGTGTCCAACACCCATCGATCCGTTATTTGCTCCCATTCGTTGATGTAGCATGATACCCTGCCTCCCAGAACGTTCCGATGCCCGGCATTGCTGGTCCTTGGTCTGCTTATCCCTCGTCAACGACAAATAACCTGTTCTCTTCTTGGGGGCCTGGTAGTTCCGGCGTCGTTTTGCCGCTTGAGAAGCCCGTCTGTATCCCTGGGAGTGGTATGCTGGCCTACTGAAGGATCTGTCTCTCAATGCCGAGAATCTGGAATTTCCCGATGCTCCCCTGAAGGGACGAAAAGACCGGAAACTTTGACCACTTTGGAGGGCCCCCAAGGAACGCGCCGTGTCCGAGTCCTCTTTCATGCCCTTCAGGGCCTCGCCCTCCTTCTCGCTGAACAGAAGGTCCCCCTCAAAAGGCATATCCAGCACCTTGTATTGCACCTCTGGTCGGAAGTTGGTGCATTTCAGCCATGCCTGCCTTCAGAGAACCGTTATTCACCTGCTTAAACCCCGATTCCGCGAGGTCCACCGCGATGTTTATGGCATGATTGGAGGCCTCTTCACCTTCCCTGACCAGTAACATCGCCGCCTTACGATGTTCTTCCAGAAGATGCCCCAGCATAGGAGCTAGTCGGTGCCACATCTCCCTGTTGTATCTGGCTACTATGGCCAGAGAATTGGCCGCTTTCACTGTGGTAGCACCTACCGACAGCACTTGGATTTCCCCCAAGGAAGCAGATTTTCTTACAACACCGGGAGGTAGGACTCCATGCTTTTACGCCCTACCAAAGATACACAAGGACTCAATCAACCCACCAAGGATACGCAGAAACTGCACACAGAAAGAAGACTTTCAAACGCATGCAGAGACCCTATCGGTGAGACTGAAAGGCAGGGGGTATCCTAAAAGACTTTTAAATCAATGCATGAAGAGAGCCTTGAACATGAATAGAGAACAGCTCATTCAAATAAGAGGAAGAACTCAACAAAGGAGAGGACCGGCTCACATGTGCCGTGACACATGGCAAACACACTGCAGCAATCAAAAGAATAGTGCAGAAACACTGGCACATTGCCAAACTAAACCTCCCGGAGGAAGAACCTCCCAGATTTGCCTATAAGAGGGCTAAAAACCTGAAAGAACACACTCACTATTTCAGGCCGAACCATCCCGCACAGGACAGAGAACACTACAACCCATACATGGACATTATCCATGTGGTAACTGTGTGGCTTGTCGTTTTACCATGAAAATGAGATCTTTCAAGATTGGACAAAGGAACTGGATTCTAAAGGACTTCACAAACTGCAAAAGTGCCCAAGTGATTTACTGTATTGAATGTCCATGTGGTCTTAAATATGTCGGACAGACAATGAGATCTGTCCATTTGAGAATCTCTGAGCACAGATCTAAGATCAGGTGCAAAACACTGACAGCACCACTGGTCCCACACTTCTTAGAGGCTAGATATACGCCCAATGATATTAAGTGGTGGGTTCTAGAAAAAGTT
Organism: Ambystoma mexicanum; assembly: GCF_040938575.1. Taxonomy (NCBI): domain Eukaryota; kingdom Metazoa; phylum Chordata; class Amphibia; order Caudata; family Ambystomatidae; genus Ambystoma; species Ambystoma mexicanum. The sequence goes on from NC_090924.1 coordinate 701,860,836, forward strand.
AAAGGAGGACCGGATCTTACACATAGCCTACTGCATAAGGAATCGCGGTGGATAGACCGTTTAAATACATACCACCAAGGACTCAATGAAATCTTCCATCTGGTCACTTAGCTAATAGCCACAGAGTACACAGGGACATTTAGCTCCCACACACAAATTCTTGCACACAAAGGCACGAGTTACTTGCCCACCTACAATAGGAGAGGACACATATACCAGCCCCTCCCTTTCTCATCGTAACCGTAGGTTCCACATTCAGTCTCTTTACAGCTAGTCAATAGAGCTCGAACGTGTCACGCTCACCGGTACACTTGCATCTAGCGCTATTGCTTCCCTCAGGTAACCTGCTACCTCGGATAAGCAGGATGCGAGTCAACCACAACGCTTTGGCAACCACAATAATCAAAGCTACCACTTAGCTCCCAGGCAGCAATCACAGGCTCTCACAATGCCCACCTGTGAGTTGCACACACCCGCAGCGCCCAGCAACAAGTGTTCACCGCCCTGGACTACAACTCCCAATGAGTACTGTAGTCCTTTCGCCACCAGGACCTTTGGGAACACGTGCCCCAATCAGACACGCGTTCCCAGTTCACATGGCAACGAACGCCGTGTACGCGGCTTTCGTTTACATGACAACGCAAGCCGCTCAGCAACACCATAGCTGATGGCCGTAGACAGAGACACGGAAAGGCTTGGTTCCCCTCGCGAACAAGTTACTGCCATGGACAAACAAAGTGATATGCCCGCGGCAGTCTCTATGCGCACGAACACACAGAGGCAACATGTAACGAAGCACTCTGATGGGACTAACACTTCCACGCTGAGGTCTGCGTTGTCCTTCTGCTGCAATAAGCGATGCACACGCTCATGGGGCAGATGTACGTGTCCTCCTGGTCACCTCGCCATTTCACTATGCCCGGTCACAACTTGTAATTAGCTGAATACGCTCCGTAGTAGTATGCTCCAAGGAGACCCACACTCCCACATTTAAGCACTGCCGCCAGCTACTATATTATTTGCCAGAGAACCACCGACTGACGAACTTTTTTATATATATTCATATACATACATACCCTTCTCTCAGGCCTATGCAGATGCGAGTATCAATCCCGGGAAAATCAAGAACCCCCACACAAGACGCACAGCTCCAGAGCCACTTGTCGGACCTTAACGGCCAGCATATCGGATCAACCCCCGAACAAGGGCACAATTGTTGACTTGGGAATAGGTATGTCCTTTATGTGCACAATGGATTCCAGTTGCCTACACGCAGAAATCAGTGTTACACTAGGCGTTGACCAGCATTCTTCTTTCATTGTTCTTTTTCTTCTCTTTCTTCTTCTTTATTGCTACCCCCTTGGTCCTCTACAGACCCACACCAATCTGAACCAGAACCAAGGAAGGGATTACGGACATCTCACTCCAGACCCCTAGTGCCTACATTAGGCATAGCAGTAACTCCACGGGAAGACAAGGGGTGTCTCGCCTCTCCAGTCCACTCTACAACCCAGACCTTGGGATTAGCTCAAAGGAAGGTAAAACTACTGTCATTAGAGCAGAGAAATATTTGTTTAAGTGTCAGTATTATTCTGACAGGTAATATGAGGGATTACCCTCAACCTTATTTTTTGTTTTTTCCACACCTACACAGGGTCCCGAAATAATACGCCCTGACGAAGGCGGATGCATGCGTGAGCTGCAAGACCGCCGAAAAGTGAATAGCTGGGACATTCCCACCCAGCACCACGTTGGCAAAGAATTCTTTACCGCACAAAGACCCACAGGTTGGGCAAAACTGAAGCCCAAAGAAAATAAATTTAGCCAACCCTATGGACAAAGGATCAGTTTAGTCATACCTATCCATACAAGGAATCAAGGGAATCCAACTAGAGAAGAACTTCCCATACACCCAGGGGCAACTACCGTTTGAGTTTCCCCCTAGTTTTGTTGTATGTTTTTCATCCCCCCCGTATTTTTCGTTGGATTATATTTAGACGCACACTTGTTGTAATTTTAACTTTTGTTTGTCAAGTTGTTCTAATGTTTTGAAACAATTTCATTATGTTTCTCTTATTTTTCTTGCACAATGAATCATGAAATTGAATGATCTCTGTTATGTGTATTCATGTACTATACTTTGAAGCAATCAATATAAAGTTTTTTAGAAAATGTACAAATGTGTTGAACTAAATTACTTCTCTGAATGAGTACTTTACTTATGATTTTGAATCCTTCAATGATTATAGGTCAAATACAGGATTGTTGTTTTCTCCCTCAAACCAGCTCAATCTCACTAAAACGAGGACAAATGCCAAAATTAGTGAATTGGGACAATTTATAGCACTCTCGAAAAGAAATTGCTGTTTGTTTGCTCCCCCAGAATTTACTTTAAATCAGATTGAACCAAGGGGGTAGGGTACACTTATGGTTTATGGATTTCAGTTGGTTGGGAGGAGAGACACTTGCGGGCAGCCTCTGGAGCCTTACATTTTTTCTCCAGACAACCTTTTATCGCTGGTTCCGAGAAAGGGTGGCGCATGGTCTGTAATCCCTCCTGCCACACATGATCCAGGATGGGTATTAATAACACCAACCTTCTCCACTTTCCCATGTGGTCGAAAAGAAAACAGCCCCTTTTCTCCTCTTCCTGGGCCAGCCTGAAGTCTGTACAAGCCTTGGCCATCATGGTGTGAAATTACCTAATGTCGTCCGGGGGAGACGGCTGAGCCGCGCTTCTCGGGATCGGAGGGGATGGGTGAATGTTAAAAAAAAAAAATAAACAAAAAAACATCCTACTCAGCATGGACCAGTTTGGATTACGACCCAGAAAAAGCACTGAATCTGCCCTCCTTGATTTTAAGATCCAACTCGACCATATCCGTGATGACAGAGACCTCGCCATCCTCCTGTTATTAGACCTCTCAGCTGCCTCGTTGACGACATCGTCTGCCACTGCATCACCACCTTCAACCTCTCCCCCAAAGCTGTCCAATGGAAAAAGTCCTTCCTGAGCGATCAAACCTCAAGGGTCTTCGGCGGAGCCACAGCTGCTGGTCGCATCCCAGTCTCCTATGGGGTCCCACAAGGGTCCAGCCACTTGTTAGGGAGAATTCTCTGTAAAGGCTAATTTCCCAAACCTAGTGAGTCCACCAGCAGCTTTGCTGGATTTTTGGGGTTTATTTTTTTCTCATGCTAAGAGTGAGACTCTTTTCCTCCCACTCTTAGACATGATTTGAGGTGTTCCTTTGACTTTGTATGTGTTTTATGGGCTATGGGGTCCTTTACCCCATAGGGCTTCATGTGTTTTTGGTATATGGGTTACACAGCACCCTCCGTGCCGTAACCCAGGGGTGTCGTAGCAATCCCCAAACATAGACTCCATACCCTGGGACTGACTACTGTCTCCCAGGGCATGTAAAGTCACCATTGGCTTTACTAGTCTCAAATTGTGAACAGAACCAGTACAAACCATCCTATTGTGGACGTACTGGTTGGGGCAATTCGATTGCCCATGGGTCTGTTGTTCGAGGGGGCACTGTCCAGTCCCCCCAGACAGAGTTTTGGCTGGTGGCAGGGGATACTACTTTTTATATTCGACCGCGAATATATTCCTATGGGATTTTCCCATTGTTCGAGGCTACCACTTTTTAAAATAGCCTCGAACATACCGCCGGTTTATTAAATTAATATAAATTCCCTGGTTGGTATTCATGCCGAAACTTGGTTCCAAAATGGCGTTTGTGTTCGCTTCTGTGACTTCAACCCAAGTCGAGCCCTTTGTTCCACTTTTTGGCGGGCTTCTCCACAGAAGCCTCCAAAAGTGGTGCCACTCTGTCTGGGTACCACAGGGGGTGTGGGAGGGGGTTTAGGCACCCTGGACTGAGTTGCCTCGGCAACTCAAGTCGCACTCTTGTGTGACTGGCCCAAGTGGTGAGCCGAACGGCTCACCACTTAGCATGTTTGAGTGACAGCTGAATGAATGGGGGTTTTCTGCATAAAAGCAGGGCTTTGGGGACTGGAACTTCAGAAGTCGCCACAGGATCTAAAGAATCCGAGGAGGGAGAAGCTGAGCCGACCTGCAATGACGACACCACCGGTGGAGCCCTGCTGAACCGTCTCACCACTTTTCCCGACGACAGAGGAGATCTCCAGTCCGGAGAGTCTTCTTCCTTTTACTGGTGGGGATAACCAGTTTGCCCGTCTTTTCGCCTTCCTGGACCATCTCGTGGCCGCCTTGCCCGTGCCAAGCACCCCGGCAACCGGAATACCACGGTTTACCACTACCGTGAAGAAAAGGGTGGTACCTTGTAACCGGGAAACTCCACGGCTGGTTTCTTTTCTGGCAGCGCAACGACCTTCAGCTTTCCTCCATGTCGAGACCTCCTTTTCCTCTGGACGAAACACCAACTTGCTGCCAGGAACAACTGCCCCCGCTGGAGCGTTCTTCCCACTTTCAGGTACTGTGTCCCGCCTGGCTTCCCTTGCGACAGATCGTTCGGGGTGACAGTAAATCCTTGACTTTCTAACCTGGATTAGCCTGGGACCTGTTAGCTAACTTTTCCTGACTTGATCTCAATCTTTTGTGAACTTTCTACAAAGACTCTTTGGGCATAACCCCACTGTGTGATCCTGGACACATTGTGCTTGCTCTCTCCAAGAGTAGGCCTGGCATTTGAACTTCCTTGCTCTCCAGTAGACTTTGCCTAACCTGCCTCATTGTGGTTCTTTGAAAAGTATTGAAATTTGTGTGCTTTCATAACTCTGCCTTTTACCCTCCCTTTTTAATAACTTATTAGAGTGCCATCTTATTTTAAGCACTCACCTCTGTCTGAAAATAAGTGGTGTTTCTCATTAAGACTTGTCTAATAAGTAATTAGGGTTGTGTATATATAATAGTGACTGTATGTTGAATTTACTTACCTCTTTGTGCTAGTGTAATTTACAAGTGTGTCTTTAAATAAATAAGTATATACTTTTACACCAAAGCTCTGGTCAGTGTTTGCTTGTGTTACTGTATCTCTGTACCTATTGTGTATACTCTATATACTGCCTAACTCATCTTGAGAGAAGTCTGACTGCTCAGCCACAGCTACCAGGTAAATCTGGGTGGTAAAGACTGCTACCAATTGGGTTTACTGCCAACCACCTGTAGTCCTAAATCTTTTGCAGTGGTCCCTAAGGGAACTGCACAGGTTTCTGCCTAACACCTCTCCCCCACACTGTGTACAACAAGCCCCTTTTTGATCACCTGGACAACCTGAATATACCCTTCACCAGGGGTCAAGTCCTAAAAATTAAAGTGGGGAGACTCATCAAAAAATACAATGGGATGGGACATCGGCAGAAATGAGCATATCAACGTGAAATATGCACATTTCATCAAATTGGCTTTACATAACCACCCAAATTACACAGGACGAATGGCATTTGCCTTTCATAAAATCAACACACAAACAAAACCAAGAGAGGATATTTTCTTCTTATAGTGTTTTTGAAAATGCTAAAAGGTGTGCATGTTTTAAACTCCAAGAACCAAAACAAATGTTTTCCCTGGGACTTGCAGTACCGAAATGGGACATTTCACCTTTAGTTTGTTATTTTTCATCAGGTTACATAGTGCAGTGGTGAAGTGTTTCCCTGCGGTCGGCTTTAATGCATATATTCAAAGAGGACATTCAATGTTTCTCATTTTAGCTGGGTGGACTCCGTCTCCCCGCGTGTACCCTCCACTTGAGCACTGCCCTTCACTAACTTTGATGACGACACGCAGATCATCTTAAAACTCACAGGCACTTCTGAGCTTGGTTCTGCCAACAGTAATCACATTTACAACATCATTCAGGTATGGATGGCCAACCACAATCTCTGCCTAAATGATAAAAACCTGCTTATTGTCGGCTCTCCGCACTGCATCATCACCTGGACCCCCCCTTCACATCATTTCCCATAGAGGGGAACGTCATCCCGGTCTCTCCGCATGTCAAAACATTAGGAGTCTACCTTGATGCCGAACTCAACATGAACGAACATGCGAAAGCTGTAGCCTCATCTGCGGCACACTGAACCACACTCCTCAAACTCGCCAGAAAGTTCCTGCCCCCTTAACAACTGCCTTACTCTAGCCAGAGCTATCATTGGTGGCAAATTAGACTATTACAATGCCATCCTCACAGGGACCTCTTCCAAAAACCTCAAACTTCAGCTGACCCAAAACAACGCCCTTAGAGCAGTATGGTGCCTCAAGAGCTCAGATCACATTTCCCTAATTAGAGGCACAGCACACCGGCTTCCTATTAAAGCCCACATTTAATTCAAAATCCTATCCATCACTCATCAATGTCCCCATAACACTGCAGCTCATTACCTCGCCCACCGTAACACCCAAAAATCCAACCCACGCAACCTGCGTTCCACCTCCCTAACCACCCACAGATTCACCAGAAAAAGATCAGGAGGATCAAGCTTCACCGTCATTGCGCTCACACTGTGGAACGCTCCACACCCCTCTATCAAAGATGTACCCTCCTACCAGATCTTCCGCAAACAAATCGAAACCGCTCACAAACAAATTTACATCAATCGTTTGTACCTACTGTTAACACCTCTTCCATGACTTGTAACCTTGTACCTGCCCATGCATTCCTCTGTATGTAATCTAGCGCTGTGATACCTCCAAGTCTTGGGCGCTAACAACGAATAAAATAAATAAAATAATGTGGTGAGCCTTTTTTATTGCCAACAACAACTGACAGTTCCCATATGCTGGGTTTGTCTTCTTCAAGTCTGATATTGATGACACTGAGGCCACCATGCACATCTTGTAATTCCAATTTGAAAGAGGAGACATCCTTAACCAATGATTTCAGAAGCAAATGCATTTCTTTTGTTGTTAGATTTGTGTCTTCTGTCTAGCAGACATCTTGTTGGAAGCTTGGGAACTGGGTTTCCTCTTTTGTAGGACTTTCGATTCGGTAGACTGAGTCGCCATGGAACCTGTGGTAAAAGCTCAGTGGTAGTCGGCCCCAGGTTAGTTTTCAGAAGGGCTTCAGCAGGATGGAGCACCCCTTCATAGAAGAGCTAAGTAAAGGAAAGAAAGTCCTCAGTTGGCGCACTAATGCTTGCAGTGATTGGAAATAGTTTGTAGTCCCAATTGGATTTCTTTAAAGTGTCACCCAGTGTCACACTAAATGACAGTAGCAAAGTCTGTGCGGGATAGTGTTTTAGAAGGCACAAGGCCTCAGAGAAGTCGGAGATTGCAGCACTTATAGCAACTGTGGTAGTGGCTCAGAGGAAACAAGGAAATCGGCATATACGAACCTCCCTTTGTGTTGGAGTCAAAGGTACTGTGGCAAGTCAGAAAAAGGACTCAGACCAGAGGACATGTTATCAAAGCGTTTTTAACTGAATAGAAAACGCCTTTCTAGCCCATGGCTAAAAGGGGAGTTCCTTCCTATGAATAAGTCTATACTAAGGTGCTGGCCAATAGACAAAATAGCAAAAATGGGCCTCTGCTCAAACCTATCCTCTTAACTGGCCCTATCTCTTCAAATAAAATATGAAAGAAAACTAGGCAGAGTGTGCCGCCTTCAGAGTTGTTTATCCTGATTTCTCAGAGTCCCGCCTGGTTTCGGATCCAAAGCTTGCCAGTCGAAAATAATTCTCCCTGGTTTACCAGACCTTGTCCTTCTTGTCAAAGTCCCAAAAGTTTCTAAAGTTTACAAAATAAAGTCAAGTTTCTAGAATGATCAAATGTCCAAGTTGTCATAGGTGGCTGGATACCATCATTAAACCCTCTCCATCACTAGTGTGGGTTTCTCCACACTAGGTTCACATCTTGGATGTCTCTGTGTTCCTCTTGAATTTGTTCATCACTTGTCTGTTTGGGCCCCTCTGGCTCCGTCAGGTTTCTCTGCTCCCTTGGGATTCTCTGTCCCAATGTCTCACTTATCTCCAAAGGGTACTGGTAACCCCTCTTTACATATGCCTTTCTTGGTTCTCGGTAGTGTCTGAGCCATTTCACTGATTACAGCATTTGGGGTTTCTGGCGCTGCCGTAAGCCTGGAGTTCCTCCGTCACAATGTCTCCCTTATCTCGTTGGGATATGGACAACCCCCTTTCCTATGTGGCTCAACTCCTGAGGGGGTTTCTGTGAGCGGTCTGGAAGTTTACATCAAATCAGGATTCTTGAACTTCCTCGAGTTCCACTGTTTCACTTATTTCTATGGGATATAGGTGATGCGATACAGGTGATCCGTCTCATCATCACTTGGCTTTCTTTGTCCCAATGTCTCACTTATCTCCCTGGAGTATTGGTAACCCCTCTGTCCATATACCTCTCGTGCTTCTCTGGAGTTTCAGTGAGCCATTTGGCTGCTTAGAATATTCAGGTTTCTTGGGCTCCCGTAACCCTTATTGTTACTTGGTTCTTTCTCTCTGTCTGGCCCTTTATGCCCCTGATATGAAGTTAGGGTAATCCGCCCTTCATCCCCTTTCGCTCTCCGGTATCTCCACCGTCCTCCACTATGAGCAACCTGGGTACCTTCTCGGTCGCAGGGTTTGTTCCACTGAGGTGGTGACTGCTCGGTAGGGGTGGCGTGCTCCATGGCTTTCTGGCATTCCCATCTTGACACTAGCGAGTTTTGTGTTCCGCTCGCCTAAGCCATTCTCTACTACTCGTTGCGAACGTAGGATTTGTTCCCTTCCTCGCGTTCTGGGTTTGGTGTAGTTTCTCGGGCACCAGGCCTACCACATCCTCCCATGGTCGCGCCTCCAGATAAGGCTGGCTTGGCTTTGGCCTCGCCGACTCCGCACGGCTCTGTACCTGTTCAGAGGCGTCTCTCTCCTCCTCCCACCTCTCTCGCTATTAAGTGCGGCTATGCCCCTCAGGATATGCTCAAGCAGGAGGCTCACCTCTGCGTATTGCTTCTCCTCCATTCAAGGGTGATTGCGCCCTATTCTCGCTCTATGACCAAAACGGGGTGTGTTGTTTATGTTCAGCTGTCAAGCCCACAGAGACCAGAACTGTCTTTAGCCAAACATCCAAAGGCACTTTGAATATTATTTTGAGTCCCACTGATGAATGTAATATCAGTTTCCTGGATTCCTATGTATGCAGATCATGCTTTAGCTATAGGGAGTTCCCCATGGGAATGGGAGTTCTTGTTCCCTTGAGGGGAGTCACTCCCCAAACCCCTAGGGAGGGTTTTGCTTAGCAGACTCACAACTCTAGCATCAAAGGGGGTGGCACCCCCCCAGGGAAAAAGAGATGAAGCCTTCAGATTCGTCACAGTACTGAGTACCACAGCAGTTCTGAAGATGTGGGTCTGCAGTGATGTGACAAAGGTCTTGTACTGACAGTCACTGTGCTTCTTTAGGTTTGTGATAATCACACTGAATCCCTTCTGCAGAGACAGGTCCAGGATCCAATGTCTCTCGCCTCCCACTTCTCTCACACTTCCGCAGACTGCCCAAGCCTTCTTAGTCCTATACAGATAGAATTTCAGCGCACGTCTGACATCCAGGCAGTGCAAGACCCTTTGAGCATCGTCCTTAGGGTCGTACAAAAAACGTAGGCAGGACTATTTCCTCGTTCAGATAGAAAGCCGAGGCTAGCTTGGGTAGGAACGCGGGGTGTGTTCTCAGGACCACCTTATCTGAAAAACAGTAGAGGGTTCTGAGGACACCAAAGCCTGGATCTCGCTGACTCTGCGAGCAGAGGTGAGACCCACCAACAGAGCTGTTTTAATGGTGACCAGCCTGATGTCCACAGATGCCATTTGTTCGAATGGTTTGTGCGCCAAAGCGCCCAACACTACATTGAGGTCTCACATGGGGTGTGGTTTCTTGATCGGAGGGAAGAGCCTGGCAAGGCCCGTCAAAAGTCGCTTGACCACCGGATTGGAGGAGGCGAAAACTCTCCTCCGAATTTCTGTAGGCCCCTATGGCTGCCAGATAGTTGCGGCATGTATCAACCTGCACGTCCGAGTGGGCAAGGTGTGCAGAGAATGAGAGTACATCATCCAACGTGCACATAAGGGGGTCGATCTCCTTAGAGTCGGCCCAGTGACGGAACCTATACTGTGTGCCAAAGTGCAAATATCTGTACCTTGGCCCCTCCCCTCACCCTCCTATAGAGTGAAGCCAGACTGCTCACTCACAGCTACCATTTTGAGAGTCAGGACTAAGTTTTGGGAAACCCTATATATTCAGTCCAGGTTGGCCGTCAGCCCTTGTAGAGAAACCTGAAAGCTCCCAACATAAGCAAGCCACTACATGGTTCACTACCAAATTCAGCTACATCAAGAAAGAGAACATTAGGTTAGAGCAAAACTGTAGGAAAAATATCTGCCAATAGACAGAATGACTTACCACAAGAAGCCCTGGGTTTCTCGTGCAAGAATGATCAAGGCTAAAAAAGTTCACAGTCCATTCAAAAACATCCAGAAGGAAATGTTAAAATTATCATCGAATTCAATATCCCTTCAGCTTTCCACACCTCACCAAGCCTATCCTAACTATGACTCAATCTCAGCATACTTCGGGGACATAAAAGACAGAGCCAAGGCCAGCTGGACAAGAGAGGCCCAACTACAGCACCCACCCTAGCAATGGAATGAGCACACAGCAAAACCTCAATACCAGGACTGTGAGCTCCCCACTCCCCCTTCCTGAAGTACGAATTCATCAGCACAGTCGGTACTAGGGGCTTAGCAGCATCACATGAAGAAAAATGTACCCCAAGCTACAAGGCTATAACCAAACTACAATGGATAGCTCTCATCTACCAATCACTCAACTCATCAATTCAAGGTATCATCCTGTGAGCCTTCAACATCGCCTATGTTAAGCCTCGATGTGAGAAAGATACTGATAACCCAGATGAAACTTTGAGCTACTGCTTCATCTCCAGCATACCCTTCCACACAAAAATCCTTCAACAGTTCATACACCAATAACTCTGGGATCAAGTGGAAACCAACAGCATTTTACACAAATCAATGCAGATTTCAAATTTCTGAGGTTAATTAATCCACTTGCTGTACAATATAGGACACAAAGAAAACAAAGCCCATTCCAAGTTTTCCAGCCTATTATGTTGCCCTCACCATGGTTAACTCACAAAATCCTACTAAAGTGACTCTGATTTCGGACTAGAAGAAAACTTGCAATGCTAGTTTGTAAACTTCCTCTAGGAAAGGACAGAGGCTGCCTACATGTCTCTTTTCAAGTCATGGTAATATCACCTACAGAGTAACACAAGGACCCATGTTTTCGCGCCACTTTTCAACATCTGCATGACAACCTCTTGGAAATATTAAACAATAGAGGCTCCAACTATACAGATGATACACAAATGAACTACAAATTCAACCACAAATAAAACAGACCTTGGCACCTACCTCTCACCTATTGAATCATCAATGACAACTAAAGTACTAAATGATTTGCGGCACCACTACAGGCGCAATGATAACTTGACCTGAAGAAATGGGAACCTGTTTGTAGCCTACTGTGACAACCAAAACAATCAAACAATTCAAACTCTTCATTGACAGCACCCTGTGTGGAAGTTCCATTAGTGAGGCTACAAAATGAGGTGAGAGGCACATCGACACAGAAGGTGATATATGGATGAACTCCTTTCGACCTCTTCTCCCACTCCCAAACTCGTCACTAGGAATGTTCATAGTCTACAAGACACTAAGTCAGAAGGAATTAAAGATTAGAGGATGCCCTTCATGATTGAGATCCATGAGCTACGACTGAGTCTAGTGAAGAACATTGGGCAGAGGGAAGGTAAGGGAGTGTGGGCCGCGATCTAAAATGCAGATATGATCACAATCTGACCTGTTACTGAAAGCAGCAGGAAACGGAAAACCATGAGCATGCACAGCCAGCAGCTCACAAAGGGCAAGCCGCCCAAGGAACCTATGGCAGAATCAGGCAGCTGTCATGATAGGGTGGGCCGATCCGGAGGCAGAGGCCGCTCTTTATAAAGTCTTTGCCTGCAGAGATGCGGGCCGGCAACAAGTAATGCAACATGTAATATAGACAGCATTGGCCACACATGGGGAGTGGGTGGGACATGTACAATCATCGCCAAGGCCAATAACCAAGCCCAGGTGCCAAATAAAGCCTTTATGGTCTAAATTACCAGCAGAACATGGGGACCAGGGACTAGCCCAGTCCCAGAGAGTTTGCAGACAGGTTAGCAGTATGGAGGTGTGTGGTGGAAGAGAGGGGAGAGAGAGAGGGAGAAGGAAAAGGACAGAGCTTGAGAAGGGAAAGAGAAGATCAAGGAGGAGAAGGTTGAAAGACAACAGGAAAGAAAGGAAGGAGATGGAATTGGGGTAAGGGGATGGAAGTGGATAGGGAGTTCCAGATTATAGTCCCTGTGGTGGCAAAATCAATAGGGATCAAATAATAAGGCTGGGGCACGGTACGGATACAAGGGCTGTTAAAGTTGAAAGCCTTGTTTGCATAGTGCCCAAGAACTTGTAGAGCCAAACACTAAAGACCGAGACCGAAAGAGACAGGCTACCAGAGAGCCATAGCATGGATTTCGGTGGGACCAGCCTGCCCACCAAGAAATAAGAAACGTGGCTTGCTTGGGGAATCTGAGCAAGGGTGTTCACAAAGAAGCAGCGCCAAGGGGGCTGAAAGTCAAGCAGCCAAAACCAAGGAGGGGTCTCAGGATCCACAGACTTGGACAATGTCAATAGTCTGACCATGTCAGGAGGAGATGAGGATCCCTCTCAGCCTGAAGTTGGAGGCCTGTCCAGGTGGATGCCAGAGAGATTCCTACACCATAGAGGGAAGGTGGCAGTTAGGAGGGCTGAGTTCCCCAATTACTGTCCCCTCTAAGTGCTAATATGGATGAGGGAAGTACAACTGTTGATTGCTCCATAACTGCCTCTCATGATGCCTGCCAAGTCTTTCTGGTTTCTTGTAGAGTACTCCGACAACCAAGATGCACAGCAGTAAAGAAGCAGAAAAGAGGCGGAGAGATCAACGCACGCTAGAGTGCCATCCAACGGCAAAATGACAGACTATCCACACTTATTAACCCTCACCTGAATGAGCATGCGGAGCAGTCTTCACAGCATGTCGTTCTACGCAGTGCTACATACAAACCTAGACAGACATTCAATGCGCAGGCCGATCAGCACTTTCAACCATGTGGCACCCCAAAACAAGCCAAACTAGAGATATTGAAAACTCACAGCAAGGACAAGGAGCTGGCCCCATGCTATAGTGATATGTGAAATCCCCCAGCAGACCCAAACTGGAACTGTTGTCACAACAGGCTGCCATTGCCAGTCCGCGGCAGGCCCGCAAGAGAAAATGGTGGGCATAGACCACCTGTTATGAATTGCCTTGTTTGTAAGACATCCCAGGCTGAGAAGAGCAGGTACGATTGGCATGGGGAACCAGAAGGGGAGAACCAATGGGGGAAGATGAGGACGGATATAAGGAGGGACATGAAACAGGAAGGTTTGGGTGGTTTGGGTGAGGTCAGATGGGAGGAGGTGGCAGACCAAGAGACCAGAAGGAGTAAGGAAGATGGAAAGAAGTGTGGAGGCGATTTGAAGAAAAGGTGAGGCATTCATTGGTGAGAGAAAGTGGTAATGTATTGTGATTATGCTTAGAGGGTGTATGAGTGAGGGGTGACAAAGTATGAAAGGAGGGTGCTTGATGAGGTGGAGTGTGGTAGTGTAGAGAGGAGAGAGTAACGTGTGGGGAGAGAGTAGTAGTATGTAGCAGGGAAAGTAAAGTGGAGGTAGAATTCCAAATAGAGTTGTAGGGGGGAGAGGAGGAAGAAGATCGACAGGTGGCGAGTGAGATACAGGAGATACAACAGAGGGATCGAGGAAGAAGTAGTAGGGAGAGAAAAGAAGTTTGATGGAGTCAGAAGGAGGGGAACAGGAGGAGAAAGGCAGAAAGACAGAGGGCCTCATTACAAGTCCAGCGGTAACCCTACCGGTGCTACTGGCGGGTTGCCGCCGTACTTGTTAGGGAGAATTCTCTTACAAGGCTAATTTCCCAAACCTAGTGAGTCCCCCAGCAGCTTTGCTGGATTTTTGAGGTTTGTTTGTTTCTCCTGCTAAGAGTGAGACTCTTTTCCTCCCACTCTTAGGCATGATTTTAGGTATGTCTGACTTATTGTGTACTTATGGGCTAAGGGGTCTTTTACTCCATAGGGTATCATCTGTTTTAGTGTATGTGTTACACAGCACATCTCAGTGCAGTAACACAGGGGTGTCATAGTGACCCCCAAACAGACTCCATACCCTGGGACTGACTACTGTCTCCCAGGGCATGTAAAGTCACCATTGGCTTTACTAGTCCAAAATCGTGAACAGAACCAGTACAAACCATCATATTGTGGAAGTACTGGAAGGGGTTAATTAGATTACCCCTGGGTCTGTTTCCAAGGGGGCACTGTCCAGTCCCCCCTTGTCGAGTTTCTGGCTGGTGGCAGTGGTTACCAAGCAAAATATTCCACCGGAATATTTCCTATGGGATTTTCCCATTTTAAACGCACAACTTTTTTTTGGTGCAATGTTAAAGATACTGCTGGTTTATTTATTTAATATAATACCACCGGTTGGGTCTTTTTGCCAGAACTCTTTTCCAAAATGGCGTTTGTGTCCATCTCTGTAACTCCAACCAAGGTCGGGCCCTTTGTTCCACTTTTTGGCAGGCTTCTCCACAGAAGCCCTCCAACTGGTGCCACTCTGTCTGGGTTCCACAGGATGTGTGGGTGGGGGAATTGGCACCCTGGACTGCGTTGCCTTAGCAACTCAAGTCACACTCTGTTCTGACTGGCCCAGTGGTGAGCCGCCTGGCTCACCACTTAGCATGTATGAGTGACAGCTAGGCTGCTGAATGGGGGTTTTTCTGCATAAAAGCGGGGCTGGAACTTCAGAAGTCACCACAGGACCTAAGAAAACCGAAGAGGGGAGAAGCTGAGCCATCTGCAACGATGAAACCACCGGTGGAGCCCTGCGGCAACGACCTCACCACTTTCCCGACGACAAGAGAAGATCTTCTGCTGTAAGAGTCTTCTCCCTTTGAGCTGGTGGGGACAACCAGTTCGCCATTCGCCTTCCAGGACGTCCCGTGGTGGAATCGCCCGTGCCAAGCACCCCGGCGGCTGGATAGCCAAGCTTCAACACTGTGACCACAAATAAAAGGAATGCACCTTTTAACCGACGAACTCCGCCGCTGGTCTCTTCCCTGGGCAGTGCAACGACTCCAGGTTTCCTCCTCAATGAGATCTTCTCTTCCCCTGGTCGAAACCACGAACTGCACCCACTGCCAGGAACAAATGCCACCACTGGAGCTTCCTCACTCTTTAAGGTACTGTGTTCCGCCTGGCCTCCCTTTCTGCAGATTGCTGAAGGTGAACCTTAAATCCTTGGCTTTCCAACTGGGTTGGCCCCAGACCTTCTAACTTTATCTTTCGCATCAAACCAACCTCCTTTGAACATTTCTGCAAAGACTTGAGTGCTTTTTAAACTGTGTGATCTTGGGCACATTTCGCCTTGCTCCATTTAAAGTGGGCCTGGCCTTTGAACTTTGGCTCTTCAGTAGACTCTGCCTTCACTAACTTGCTGTGGTCTTAGAAAAAAGTTGGGAACGGTTTTATTTTCATGACCTGCGTTTTTCTCTCCCTTTAACTTAATTATTGGAGTGCCATAAGTCCCCATTCCGATAGAGTGCCATAGGACTCTATGGAAGTGGGGGCACGTTGCTACGGTGCCGGCGCTTCCGTGAAGTGTTTACCTGCCGTGGCCGCTGCGCCCAGCAGGGTCAGACCTGTCAGGCACATCAGCCATGGCAGGCAGACACGTACTTTGCCAGTCTGGAAACAAGGGTGCCGGTGAGCGGACAGGCAACCTTGTAATGAGGCCTGAGTCTTTTCCCTCACAAGGATGAGAGAAGGAAGACTGAGTGGGGTTTGAATATCTGGAAGGCATCACACCGGTCTCTAGAACTAAACCGGGAAGTATAGTAGGTCACACCAAGATAGTCCCTGAGGGAGTGAAATAGAAAAGACATCTGCTTTAGGCTATCACATTCTAGACCATAGGGGTTAATCATCAGTAGATACTAAGCTGGGGAGTAGGGACTTGCTGTCTCTAGATAAAAGAGAGGGGTGGTCCATAGAACCAGTTTAATGAAATGGATAAAAACCCTTCAATTATCTGTCTAGGTTGATGTGTTATTGAGGGAAACTGTGACAAGACGCTATTTACAACTCTCTAATCATGTTTATGAACTGCTTAGATGTAGGACTTTTAGGCTCAGAACTACGGGGTCCTTAAGTCTGCAAAGCCCTCAACTCATTACCAACGTCGTGGGTTTTCCTTTTGACCTACTGCCCTTTTGTTTGAGACTCAATCCCATTTATAGACCTTACTCCCACCACAGAGTTCTTTCAAACAAACCAGTTGGTGAGTCTCACGTTTATCTTTCAGTCTGATAACACTCACACTACAACCTTCACACTATGAAACTGCTTCTTCCAATTCCTAAACAACGGATGCATCACGCCATATCGAAATGTCACAACCCACCTATTGCAGTCCTTAGTTCACTCCAGTTGCGAGTATCTCAACAGCCTCTACCAGAGGTTCCTGGAATATTTTTTTTTATTTATTTATAGTTCAAATACAAAATTGTAGAACCTTTACAAAAATTTAAAAGGAATATTTACATTTGCAATAAAACAAAATATAAATCTTCTTATTCCACAATTTAAGATAGAGGATATCATATCTAGCACTTTGAATCCTCTAGTTCTTTAAAAATTAGCAGCTCTTTTTCAATGTATTTACACAGGCTAACCAATTCAAATACCAGGGATTTATGCGTACCTTGCATCATACGTGCCCAAAGAAATTGCAAACAATCCTCAAAATCAGTGTTTAAAAATTTCGCAAGACGATTAGTCCTCATTGATTTAAAATATGGGCATTCAAGAATGAGGTTTCATAGTCTCAATTGGTTCGTTACAAAAGGGGAATTATTTGGTTAATTTAAGTTCCCCTTTGTTGATCCAGGTAGCAGTTATTTCTCTGGTGTGATGTAGGTTCAGTCTGTACCATATATACGCTTGTCTAGTATGGTTGCATGGGAATAAGACAACATGATCAAATCTCGGGATACAAGGTTTAAGAAAGGCCCCATACTCCTTGTACATTTTATATGTTTCAATTGTATGCAGCCAATCCTGCTCAAAGAGCTTCCTTTTTGCAAAACCTGGTCGCAAATATACATCTTCAATAGTAATGCATAAAGAATGCAAAAGCTGCTGCATATTAAGGTGATATTTTATTTTTAAAGGAAGCTGAAGTAGGTGAATCCAACATACATTTCAAATCTTCGTACAAAGAGTTCTTAGGCGGGAAATTAATTTTTACATAAGATAACTGTCGCCATTTCCAGCGAGTGGATAATGCAACCAGGCCAAACTCATGGCGTATTACTGCGTTAGGTGTACACATTGGAAGATGCATTGCGGATTTATCAATGAACCCTGCATGGAATCTATAATTGTGCTCATGTCACACAGGCACATATCCATGGAATACAGAATGACACTTTCTATTTTTAACGTTAAGAAATCAATCATAGGGGCTAGTGAAAATTTGCAGTACTTCAAATATATCCTTTTTAGCTGGGATAGTAGAGGACGAGACTTGTTCTTAATCAGTTCAGTCCATGCGTTAATTGAATTTTTGGCAGTGAGATCATAACCCAAATAGATCGCGCTAGAGATGCAAGGAATTTTCGTTTTCATAATCTCCCAATTATATCTCGTACTATTCTGTTTTCTACCAAATTTCAAAACAGCCACTGCAAATGCTTCAAAAAGCAAAAGCTTGGTTTGTAACCCGGCTGGAGTTGGGTCAAAAATGATATCATCTGCGAACGCGATCCATTTTATCCGTAACAGGCCAATTTTAACGGAGAACAGATTACTATGACCCCAATCCTTGTCAAGGTCAGAGAGACATAAATTGAAAAAAGTTGCCGCTAAATTGCAGCCTTGCTTAAGACCAATGGATGTACCAATGGGGTCAGTAGTTCGTCCATCTACGGAGATTGGTCTTAGTATGAAGTTTGATAAACCAGTAAAGCAGTACTGAGGGAATTCCCATGTTCTTCATTTTTTCCCACAAGAGATTTCGTGTGACATTATCGAAAGCAGATGACATATCAATCATGGCTATGTATACAGGTTGTGAATTAGTTGCTTTGGTACCAGCGATCAAATGTGACAGGATGGTGGCATTCAGCGAGGTACTCATGCCCTTCCTAAAACCTGTTTGATATTTTGAGTAAAGTTTGTTTTCCTTGATTAACTTTGAGATCATGTAATAACAGAATGGCGAACAATTTCGCGTCTGTGTCTATCAGAGAGATCGGTCTGTAATTCTGTGGAAGAGAAGGATCTCCCTTTTTAAATATGGGAACAATATTCGCTGAGGTCCAAGAGGGGGGAATATACCAGTAATGATAATAGAGTCAAATTAAATGTTTAGAATTCCCGCCCAAAACTCGGGGTCAGCTTTATACAGGCAAGGCGGAAGGCCATCAGGGTCTGCTGCTTTGGAATATGATATTCTTGAAATTGCCCATTTAAGATCTTTCAGTGACCATTCTAATCGGGCGATCCTGCTATAACACAGCTGTATAGATGACAGACTCAAATCTCGTTGGAACAAGGAACTTCGCAGTTACATAGTCATACCATACTTGATCAGAAATACAGAAAGACGTTGCCAGAGAAATATTTTTATCGTCATTTTTGATAGTATGCCAAATTGTTCTTGTATCATGCGATGATATAGCTCCGATAAGGTCGCAATTCTCTCTGTTGTACTTGAGAATACGAGCATGTCTGATGTTCCGCTTAAATACCTTCATGATTTTCAACCTGGAATATTTGCTAAGCAGCCGACAAAGAGCCATAAATGCCACAGGTGGACTCCTCTTACGACTGCAAAGATGGCTACACACTCCACTGGCTACCAGTCATTTGACTAGGATATAATTCAAAGCTTTCTATCATCCATTCTATCTTCTACGGGTGGGTCCTGACCCATCAAGAATACATTCACCAACTACAAACCAGATAAAATGCTTTGCTCCACCAAAGCAGTCTCTGTAGCAGTGGCATGCTTCAACTAGAGGATCCTCCTTATTCCTGTGAACTCAATACCCTGACCACTCCACAGAGAGGAAGATTATCTACGCTTCGGGAAATCTCTCACAGCCTGGCTGTTCACAGTACTGCAAGTTGCAGACTAACATCACATCACAGACCAGATTATTCAGACCCCTTCAACCTCCTAGACAACACAGGCTGGGACTCTAGTATCTTACACACACTCTCATATGAATCAGCTCAGACATGCAAATCCCATACGCTGAATCTTTCAGCTGTTAGCCTCATAACAGCCACCACAAACTTGAACCTAAAACTTGACCCTAAAACTTGACCAAAGCATAGAGACAGGAGCCTTTTACGAAAGAATCACTGACTTAAAGACTCATGAAGATTGGATTCAGTTAGGTCAGTCTTCCCAATTATTAGAACATCTTATCTCGAAAGAATACAACAGGGCCTCAGATTTAAGCCCTGCGCCAGACCAAACCTCTACCATTTCATACTAGCCTTAAACTTCAATATAGGACTCCTTAATCAATCACTCTCCCTTCCCAAACACATCTATTTGCCCTTCAACCTATTAGCACCGTTACACACATAGAACCCCCTCACCCTTCCCATAGGGCCGATTTATGCCTGATCGCACCATTAATTTTGGTGAAGATGCTCAGAACACAGTGCATGAATCTTGGGTTTTCCTGTCTGGACAAAACATATACCCAAGCGTCACCACCACATATGTGGATACCGGCACTCAGGCCTGTACTCATCGACACCAGACAATTCACACCGGTCTGTTCCTCTACTCCACTAATGAGCCCACTCTGCTTTTATTGCAGAAGCACACACAATAAGGCGGCCAAATAATTACAGAGGTACACTCTACAAGACCACATTACTTTACTCAGGTTGCCCTACACACTCACTCAGCGAGAGGGACTTCGTATCAATACTGTTCATCATTTTAACCCCTTTAACCTTCTCACTTTCATCCCCTCTCCTATAGATTCACGGTCACCCAGTTCTCACTAGGCTTGCCAAATACAAGCTTACAACCCTCCTCAAAACATTCCAACCTGATCTTCACTTACATTTTGATTCCACTCCCACTGAGGCTTCCTAATGATCTCCAAGGGGCATTCAATCTCCCCAAATTCTCTTCTACCACCAGCTTGAACTTGATTACTTACTCTCTGAAAACCCGTGAATTGCTTCATGGCCAACAAACCCACACTCCGGGCCTCTTCCTTAAACTGGTCTATTTCATCCTCCCTCTTCTCTTCCTACCTCTCTATTGAGCCTACGCCTTCTGACCACTCACTTTTTCCACTTCACTATAAAGGTTCCTTTAACACCCCTGCCACACTCTGACCCCGATCAAACATGCATCTAAACCGGATTCCCTGGCTACCCACCTAAAGGTTAGACCCACTCTAAATGCTCGCCCCTCATTTCAAGCCACTTCAATTAAGCAAGCTTTCCTCGATTTCAATACCTATCTCAACTCACCACTTCTAGCATTTTTATCCCACGACCACAGCCATAGATCCCAATGGAGATTCTTCAACTCCAAACTAACATCCCTCATGCAAATACAAACCCTCCTCACTCTTGATCCCTCATAACAAGGCCACCTTCTACGCTCAAACTGCCACATTTGATTAAGCAAAATCCGTTGCTTCATCAACCAGGGCTTCCCCATCTTAGTCCACTCCTGCAAAGCCTGCTAACCTCCAAGCTCTGCTGTCATCCTATCACCCCATGTCCTCTTCTCTGTATCTACTAATTACTTTGACCACTATTTCACGTTAAATTCAAGATCTCTAAAGAAGGACAACATAACTTCCCTTCTGGTTATCCCACTGCCTCCTTTCCTGCTCTGCCTTTCATGACAATAGTATCCTCCCTCTTGCGTACTGACCTTGATGAACCAATGCAACTTCTTCCCAATCTATCCTCTGGCCTGATACACAATTAAGCTCCACAAAGGCGCTAGTTACTATCACCTGCCCTCACTTATCTTTTTCCTTTGAACATCTCTTCAATCAAGCATCCTGTCAGTTTTATATCAGCCAACATACTACCATAGCCAACAACCCAGCTATGACCTTGTCTCATTCTCTTCAAGTACCCGGAAGCAACAATCAAAGACTACCCCCTCCATTCTGGCTTTCATAGTTGTCACTCCAGCAAAACAGTCCTTACTCATAAGTCCAACTTCCTAATAACTTCCCACAACACCAAACCCTAAAGTAAACTCACCCTGCTTACCCTTTTGGCTGCCTTCAAACTACAGACCACCCCACTCTACTCGCTCCTCAAAGCCCTCTCTGGTCCCTGCATTCAAGGCATAGCACTGGCTTGGTTCTCTTTTTAGCTATCCGATTGATCTTTCCACATCTACCATCATTCCAATGACACTGCATCTCCCAGTAGGGGTAGCACAAAGTTCTGTTCAAGAATCACTGCCTTTAATCTCTACCAGTCTTACCTAGGCAAGCTCACCTTCGGCTTCTCATATCTTTTCGGTCAATACCACTAAGATAATCCCTTTTTCTTTTTTTTTTGTAACACCAATGACTACTCTTTTATCCCACTTTTTGGTCTCCCTCTGTTACACTTTCTCCCCACTCAAGCACACTCTAAATTGTGCCACCTCCACTCGCTAACCTATGTTCCTCTCCCAACTCAAACCATCGGTCTCTATGCAACAAAGATCACTAAGTTCCAAATACTGGTCAACTATCCACAACATTTCTTGCCCTAACTAGGAAACCTATCAATATTCCTCCTCATGCAGTCTTTAGTGGATTGCCCCACACCACCTCTCATGGCCATCTGCCTCCCGTGTTGCCTCTGGTAGGGTCTTTTTCCCTCCTTGTCCCTTTTTATTGGATGTCACTTCACCCAGGTAATTCAATACACTTCCAGCACCTCCACATGTAAGCCAGCACTGAAACTCCTTCTCCTTTCCCTTGGACACTTCATCCACACTATCCCAAGGACCCATCCATCGATCGATCTTCTCTTCTGTACTGTACACACAGACTATAAAGTATACTTCACAGCTTGCAAGTATAGAAGACTATGTTCTGTCCTTTTGTCCCTGATTCAATGTTCCTATTATTTGCATCTTCCAAATCTTCAGCAATAATAGATTATGGAGAGAGAATTTTTAATTAATGTAAAGCCATAAGTGGAATATAACAATATGCAATTAAAGTTGTGAGGCGGAATCATGGTCCTCAGTGGAAAACCTCACATACGGATTGTACCAATTAAACTGCCTATAGTGGACCACAACTACCTACTGTAAATGCTAAGATCAACAGACTTTCTGCATAGCGTCCATGTCAGCGAAAGATTCCCGTGACATGAAAGCATAGCTTTCGGATTGCAAGAAGGTGTAGAGCTTAGAATTACTTGCAGATTATGACAGTTTACCTCAAATAATTAAGGTCATGGATGTAATTTGGGGGTCGCAGCTGCCACCCCTGAGGTCTCCCTTGCTACCCCTAAAAAAGAAATTTAAATGTACTTTATTTTTACATGGAAGCTCCTGGGCTGTGGCCAGTGCCACGGGCCTCTGTTTCTGAATTAGCTTGCTTTCTCGTTCAGGTCGCTTAAAAACAAAAACAGGGGGTTCCACCAGTGTAGCACTTTGAACAGTGACCCTAAATAAGAAGGGATAGGAATAACAAATAATTTGTCTTTCTGGACTTCTAGACAATAATTGCTAGACTAATTAAAGATTTATTTCAGGTACGCTTCAGGGGGTGAGCGACTGATTTATTCTGTTCTTAAACACCTGAAATTCACAATGCAGATCAAAACTTCCAAAAAGCATTTAGAGTAGAATAAGCATCAATTTCAGACTATGTATTTTGCTTTTTGCAAGTTGCAGTTATAGCATGTATTTTTCTGCCGTTGTCTCCGTTAGGATCATCGCAAGACATTCCATCTCTGTGTCCTCTGTCACTTGACAAACTCCTTGTGCCTAAAAGCTTGTGTACAGTGTTGAAATGTTTGACCATAGCACATAAAGTAGCCCTTGATTTCATTGTGCCACAATTAATGCTTTGTTGTAATGTGTCTATCTTTCCTATCTCCATGGCATGCTGTTCAGCATGCTTGTTTGCATGTATGAGATAACGAGTGCTCAGAGTACGGGATGCCATGTGAGTGCGCTGCTTCACCCTGCGCTACTCTAAATTCTTTAATACACAGTTATGAACCCTCCCAATGGTATGTATTTTGCCTTCGTCTGAAGCCTGAAAAGTATATCCGCACAGGCTTGACATGTGGCCAACTTTGCACCAGACCTGCAGATGAAATTGCCTACAGTTAAATCTCAGTTACCAGTTTAATGGTATCCACTACAGAGTGCTATATGCCTTCTGACTTTCAGAACATTCAGACATGTAATTGCTCATTTTACTATAGCTGGTAAAATAGCTCTAGCCGCTAAAATAGCTAAATAGGTGGAGCCCTCGCTGCTGCGAGGTGTGTGTGATCTGCAGGTTGTAGGTTCGAATCCCAGCAAGGCCAACCCAGCCTTTCATCCTTCTGAGGTCTATAAATAAGTCCCACAGGTTGGGTGTTATTGTATGTATATTTGTTCTATAAGAAGCACTTAAGCTCAAGTGCTATATAATAGCACATAATTAGGCTTTGGATGTCTGCTTGCATTCACTGTCATCTGGTAACATGGGCCTTTGCACACTGATATTAGCGATACACATGGTGATCCATTCTTGTATGAAATGTATATCACATTACAGTGATATCGTATTCATATTTTTTTGTAGTGTACTTAGGAACAATGCTATGTGATGCCACTTCCAGTTTTGTCAAGCAGTGAAAGGTTGTGTTCCATCGCTTCCCATGTCAGTTCAGGGTGGGGTCAAATGACATCACTTCCTATGATGTATTCGGAGGTCAAGGGGCGTGTGATTTTACGGTGGGCAGTCATAATTTCGAAAAAAAATGTCGACAGACAAAAATGTCGACAAAAAAATGTCGAAAAAAAAATGTCGACTTTCGTTTTTTTAAATTATATATTTATTTTAGGGGTTCGGGAGTTAAAAAAAAGGGAAAATTTTTAAAAAAAAATTCAAAAAGGGGGTTGGGGGGAACACCCCCATTTCGAAAAAAAAAATGCTTTGAAAAAAAAAGTCGACTTTTTTTTTTTCGAAATTTTGACTTTTGACATTTTTGTAGTCGAAATTATCACTATGAACCTGATTTTACTTCCACTTCCACAGGCATTTTGGTGAAATGAAGTCCCCGATGAAGGTTGTTGAGCCATTGACTATAAGCTTTGGGATTTGTTCTCAAAGCCTTTCTAATCTGGAGTAGCTGCTTATGACACACAACTTTGAAAATAAACCAACACCGTTTTCCTGAGCAGGTTTAGGTTTAAAAGGGATCCTATGTGCCTTGTTGACGATTGGGAGAATTTTATTTTTAAGTAGGTTTCAAATCAGATGTTCAATATTTGTCCTACATTCTTCTCCTTTGGCACCTTCCAGTAAGTCAAATATTCTGAGAATATATTGGTGATTTCTGTTCTGTAAATCCATGAGGGTCTTGTGTAAGTGGGAGTTTGTGTGATAGCACTACTTCCATCCAATCAATGGGGCTCAATCTGAGTCGGGCAGTCTGGTAAAAAAGTGCCAGTATCTGCGGATACTTGCACTTTACAGGACTGCCCGACTACGGGTTTGCTGGTGGGGCACCTTGGCTTACCTCCAGATAAAAGCTGGCGGTAACCCAGGCGCCCTACCGGCAATAAAAGCCTTCATTACCGACGTCAAATCCCCTCATGGAGTCCAACGGGGCTCCATGAATGGGGATTTACACCGCACAGCCGGCACTCGTAATCCGAACCGAATCCCAGAAACGAAATCCACATTTGCTGGTATCCTGGTGGTTCTACTGCCAGGGTCGGAATGAGGCCCAATGTTTTTGCAATAGTTTGCCACTTTGATTTTTGTATCCATAATCCTCATTGCAGGATTGTAAAGTCTTTCCAGAGCGAAGCCACTTCAGCATGGATGTTTTAGTGTTATACCATGTGGCTATTGTCTACTCATACAGGTGTTCATTTAAATGTTGTCCTAAGAACTAGGTTTAGCTTCAGTTGGAGTGAGTGGGGGAGGGGGGGAGGGAAGAGCCACTGGCATGTTTGGTGCCAGAGAAGTTTTTGATTTGTTTAGGAAATGTCATCCTTCTGTTTTAGCCAATAGTATTTCATAGGTCAGTGGCATAGCAGAACCACTACCCTCAAATCCCCGTTTACACACAGATAAGGTGCCTAACAAACTTCTACAAAGGGTTTCCAGAGGGCTGGATTTTTTTCTTGGGCCGCACGAAGGCCTGTGTTGCTTAATTTAAAAAAGGCAGTATGGGTAGACTTGGAAGGGGTTACAGTTTTTGGGAAGATCTTATATGCAGTATTGAAAAATGGGATGCACAACAGTTTAAATTGATGAGAAATAACACATAGGTACGAAACAGGTTAGAGGGGAGCTAAGGGTGTGCACAGAAGTGAACGTGTTCGGCTCCTCTGTCGGCTCTGAGATCCTGGAGCCGATTTGTCACCAAACACCACTGTATCCGAATACAGAGGCAAGGTTTGAATGGGAAACCGATGCTGCAGACCGTTTGAAGCGGGTGGCCTGTGTCCCTCGTTCGGTGGTGATTTTCCTCTTCGTAGGGAGGCTCCCCCTGATGAGAAAACAGAGTGGCACTATAACCAATACGGCAGAACAGAAGTGAGCAACGCAAACCACTACAAGAACCCCGACTGCTGCGAGGAGTAGAGTGACACGATCATGGGGGTTTCCTGGCAAGCGGCCTGCCCAGGTCCCGGTGTTTTGCAGAGGACTTTTAGACCGCTGCCCGAGATGGGAATCTCCCTCATTGTCCCATAACCAAGATTGCTACCCAGACATGAGAAATGCGAATGGTCGAGAGGGCCCGGCCATTGAGAGAGCGCTAGAGCCCTGATCACTGAAAGGGGAAAGAGGACACGAATAGTAGGGGTGCCTGGCAGGAGGTCTCTCCCTGGACATAGTGAGCTTTGAAGGACAATTGGTCCACTGCCTGGGATGGAGATCTCTCTCAGTGAGCCTGCTGCTGCAGCTGTGACAGGGATGAGGGGGTTGCACTAACATGTATTCTTCCCCTGCCTCCTCCGAAGTCTGGTGGTTCAATCCTTGGAGCGGCAGGATAATGCCAGGGGGGTGGCGGGGATGTTTCCCTATTTCACCATGACCAGCGTAACCTCTCAGACAAAGTCAATGAGAAGGGCAGGAGTAACTCTGATATTAAGAAAGTGTCTACTATGCTGCAATACCAAATGAAAGATCTGCAAGATTGGACCAGGTACCTGGAAAACGGGGTGGAAGAGGCAGAGAGCAGGGCAAGGCGGAAAAACATTTGCATTGTCGACCTTCTAGAGGGCGATGATGCCACAAACTAAGTTAAAAAGCTACTGTTGCATTTAGTGGGCCATGGGAACTTGTCATAAGGTTTTGTGGTGGAGAGCGCACATCGAGCTCTGGCCAAAAGACACCCGCCAGGAAGACCACCCCAAACTATCATTGCGAGAATTATGAACTGTAAAGACAAAGAATTGATACTTCAACATGCACAAGAGGGTGGTCCGAGTTGCAGTGGTAACAAGCCACTGGTGATTTTCCCAGACTACACAGGGCAGATCCAGGGGCAGCGCAGAGGGTTTGACAGGGTTAAATCCACTCTGAGACGGGCAAAGATTTGATACATGTTGCTGTTCCCGGCAAGGCTCAAGGGACTGTATACGGGCACATTTACATTTCTGGATATGCCGGAGTAACTATGCTTTGGATTCAACAGCAAGAATTCGATGCCAGCCCGGTGGATCAGCATGAGGGAAACGGCAAGGAAAGTTCACAGAAACATGTTAAGCACCCTTAACTTTGTATGGTGAAATGTCTGTTCCATGCAAGTGACATTCAGGATAAAACAAAGATTCTGAAATTACGTTGTCAGAGGTGAACTCTGGACTGTCTATGAACAAGCATGTGGTACCGTGAACAGCTGGGCGATCTGGCCTTGTGCCACAGACACTATTTGGTTATTGGATTTTGGGCACTGTGTGCCCCATGAATCACATAGGCGAATAGTGAATTAATTGGATGCAGAAAAGAGTAGGACGGTACCGGGCTAGCCACGTTCCCTCAGTGCTTCTGGCGACAATAAGGAGTTGATGGACATGGGAAAGATGGTGCACCACCGTCTACTGGTTGGCATAACCAGTTTCTGGGGCTCACCGGCTAATGCTGGTAGTGCAAGTGAGCACAGATGGTCTGGGCTTCTTGGATGGCAATCCACCATCGAGAACGGGGGTTAGGTTTCCTGTTATACAGTTTTTGTTATGGTTGGCTTTGCAATGGAGGGAAATTGGTTTGGGACATGGGGAGGATTGGTGGTTGGGCCATTGGTGTTTCTCTGTGATTGTTATTACTTGTGTGGGGTTCAGCGCTTTTAGGAATGAGGACACTGGATTAACACAGGTTGGCTTGGTGAGTCTGTTGAAAATTAACAATGTCTCTGGAGGGTAAATGCAAATGTCAACCCCAGTTAAATGTATGTCGTGGAATGTAGACGGCATGAATAATTATTTAAAAATGCAGGGTCCGAGCTTACAAGAGGAAATATGATATTGGTATAGCATTCATCCAGGAGAAACACCTCTTACCCGACAGACTAGGCATACTGCTGAAGAAGTGGGGTGGGTGGGCATATGAGTACGCATACTATGCTTATGCTCGGGGGATGTTGATCAGTATGACAGAAGGGATTCCATTTTCTACCAGTTGGGTCCATAATGACTTGGAGGGCATATATGTACTTGTGCAAGGCACAATGGAAGGTAGGTAGGTATGCCTTATTAACGCCTATGCATCAAATGTGGACTATCGCAAGTTGTTACTGCCGTTAATGGACACATGTATAGATAAGTGATTTGGATATAGGGGGGGGTGTGTGACTCCAACCGTACACCTGTACACTCAACTCAGTTATGGATAGGTCGGCATCACACAGGGTTACATTTAGGGCATCATGTGCATTGAATGATTGTCTCAGTAATTTGCATTTAAAGGTCTGGCGGGCCAAAAAAAAGACTAAGAGCACCTACTCATTCTACTCAAACCCACATGATGTTTGCGCTAGAATAGTCTATTTCGTTATGAGAAGAGAACACCTACATATATGCAGTGGGGCAGACTACCTGGGTAGGACGATCTCAGACCACTGGCTCTTGATGATGTGGATCTGCGGAGTACGGAAATAGATCAACACTTTGAGATTAACAAGGGGTCGGTGTGAGATGCTGGGGTGGAGTGGGACGTGTTCAAAGATGTGATCCGTGGCATCTGCTTGTCTGCTATGTTTGGCGTGAGAACTACCTTGAAGAGGATTGCTTGAGAAAATGGAAAGAGACATATCTGATTGAGAATCAGGAGGGTGGCCCAGTGGTAAGAGAACTGGAATTGAACACGTTGAGGAGGAAATGCTTGGAAGACTTGGAAGTCTTGAGGAAACAGGATTATGAGGCCTTTGTGAGAAACCTTCATGGTGAGGGGACAAGGCGGGTAGGCTTTGACATGACCCCAGAGGGGGTCTCGGGAGGATAGCTCAGGAGCAACATGCTCGACCTTGGAAGCAAGACGACATGGAGCACCACAGGTTCAATCCCCGGGTCCGCGTTTGGAAACCTCTGAGTATTAAGCGAGTTATAAATAACCTATCCCATCATATTATTAGAAATGAGCGCCCCAGCACAGTGATTATGTCAACATGTGACGGGGAAGGGTGGCAAGTACACGATCAAGAGGCTAGTAATAAAGCAATCGCTCATTACTATGATGCGCTGTATACGGACGGTACACCGGCAAATGTAACAGAGGTAGTTAAAACGTTTGGTTTGATGGATATGCACAGACTTACCTTCGCGCAAGCTGCTGAGCTGGACAAGCCCATTACTATACAAGAAATCAAGGGGATTATGCTAGGCCTTCCACATGGGAAGACACCTGGCCGGATGTCCTTCAGTCAGAATTATTTAAGACATATAGTGCTGAGCTTGGGGGCAGGCTAGTAAGAGTATTTCAATATGCCCTGGAGAGCAGGGTATTACCCCAATCAATAAGGGAGGCATTGATGGTCCCGATTCCCAAATCCAGCAAGAATCCCAAAACGTTGGGCTCCTATCGACCCCTATTGATGCTGAAAATGCACGCTAAGATCCTCAGCAACTTAATTGCCGATAGTTTTCAGCGAGTGGTGACATGTCTGGTGCACCCAGACCAGGTGGGATTCAGGCCCGGGAGGAACACATCACACAATCTTCGACGACTGCGCCATGTCCTTGGCCAGACAAGGGAACTGCCCCTTCCTTGTGCAATGGTTTTGTTGGATGCGGAAAAGGCCTTTGATTCAGTGAATGGATGTAGGCCAAGCTGAGTAAATTCAACATGGGTCCTACAATTGTAAATTGGATTAGGCTGTTAGATACAGATGTTACAGCTAGGGTAAAGATGGGTAAGTTAGTCTCTGAAGTTTGGAAGTATGAACGTGAAATGAAACTAAAGGACTCGGGAGTCGTATTGGAAATGGGCAAAGCAAGACATCATGTATTTCTGGTTTACAAATCATATAAACAAATAACAGCCCACAGCCCAAACCAACCCATCCCATCTCCAAGTCACCTTTTTCTTATATTCAGTCGTGGTCTGGCACATCAGACCACTATTCATCATATCCGTTTGACCTTCGCCGGCCCCAAGACAGAATAATGTTAATTGTGTACATCCGCAGTTCATCTTCCGCTTCCATCTCGTCTCCCGTAGCATCGTGATCCTCCACTTCGGGGTCAGTCGCTTTAGTCTGAGAATATCCGGCGTAGTTTTCCTCTGGTGAGGTGCCAACACACACTGACACAAGTCTGGCTGAGAATAATGTCCCATTGTCCTGGACAGTTTAGGCTGGCACAAGCCAAGATGGAGGCTCAGGGGAACTTCACACAGTACATCTGAGAGCCTTTGAAAGCACTGCCTCTGCAGTCCAAAAGGGCATGTCATTTTAAGATGCTCTCAGGGCAAGCATTGCCCAAAGCAAATGAGTGGCAATTTCCCTATCCATTGTCCACTGTGATAAAAAGGAAAAGAAACCCTTGGGCCATATGTAATAAGAAATAACACTACAGATATCCAACATTATTCCCAAACTCCTCCCATATCTTGGTTTATCTTCTTTCATGATCATAGTCATAGTCGTCTCATTGCCTTTATGGCACTATTGCAACTTGAATCAGCGTTCACAGACCCCAACCCCCTTTTGTCTCACTGTTGCTACTACTTCCTCTAAATTCTCAAATCTATGTGGCAGCAGCTTCCGCCACCCCATTGAAATTCAACATAGACCTTTAACATCCTCCTCTCTGTAGCTGGCCAGAAAACAGTAAACTGATTATTACCTGGATGAATAGTGAACTACACACCAGATTCTAGTGACAGTACCAATTCTATGCATCAATCCTTTAATCAAAACACCCTCCCTACCAAATTATATCCTGCTCCCTCACCTTGCCAGCACACACTATTCCCAACCAATAATATCTGACCCACGCTTAATTTGCTCAACCGTTGCAACAGTGGGGACTTAAAGGACATAACTCCCAATTTGAACAATACTAAACCATATATCAGGTGCCATTTACAGGGCAGAGATCAGGTGTCTAGAGGTATTGTTGGTTAGTTTGATTTCCCAAACTTCAAGGTACATCACCCATTCCCAGTTGCATCCTGCCCACAGTCACAGCAGTATTCTGCTGGCCCTCACCCAAAGTCCTTTTACTGGCATGTGTGCTGTAAACACTCTATATTCACAGTACCAACCACTGTACTTTTAGAGGTTTCTCCACGGCCATAGACGTTCAGGTATCCCAGAGTCATTCTTCAACAACCGTGGGCAATTACTGTGTTGCACATCTCCGATCGATATCAGTTGGGTATTTAGATAATCTTGCACCTCTTCACACACCATAACCCATTCCAAGTTTCTTCTGGCTTCCAGTGCACAGTCCATCAGTTTCTGCAGTACCCCTTTGGTAAGTGGACTCAAGGACCCTATTATATTAAGCTCACCGATCTGTGCCTCACTACCTATCAGTTCTGCCCCAGATATGATCCCTGTGGCCTTCTCAAGTAGGTCAATTCGACCCCCTATGTTTGTGCCTTTATAGATACCCCAGGTTGCAAAAACAGTATTCGCACTACTCCACATTTGATCTAATACTTCCCTTTTCTGACGATCATCTGACAACCCCTCTTGGTGCTGAGCCAGTCGAATTGCAGGCCCCATGGCGCAGTTACAGTAATGGGTAGTCACCTGAAAAGCGGACAAAGGAACAGTAAACAAAACCATGGCAAAGTTGTTTTTAATACCATATATCTGTGGGACGTCCTATCATCAGAAAGGAGTCGCCCTTGCAGGGTGCACTGGAAAAGAGCGACCCTCCCTTGGGCCTTGACTTATGTCTGACTATGTCCTCCAAGTCCTCTGGAGGCGACTTCTCAAGAGCTCCCTCCCCCTAGCTAGTCTGTTCTTCAAAGCACATGAAGAAAGTGCGATGCACGCAGTGCAACCCTCCCATCCGTGGTCAGGGCCAAGGCAGTGGAGGCAAAGAGCGTGGGGATCTGATGTATGGAAGACCCCCTCTCAGGCTGGACACCTGCTGAAGCCCGCTGAAGTCGACATGCGCGGGGAGGAGTGTGGCGCCAGAAGACCGAGTACCTGAATGATAAAAGAAAACAAAAAAAATACAGAAAAAAGTATCCGGGGAAAAGCGCGTGGTATTACATGGCCAAGGCCAAAGCCAAACCCAGGAGTGCTGGTGAAATCGGCCCGTTCCCGTCCACGTGGAAAAGGGTACTGAGGAGTGGCACCGGTGGGCGGAGTCATGGGAGCGCATGCTCCCAGGGCCGCGCCCCCGCACACCTCTAAATTTAAAGGGGAAGAAGATTTATTTCTGGTGAAAAAGGGGACGGGCCTTCAGAGTAAATTAATTACAAAGAAAGTGAGCTGCAGCACCTTGAAGCACCTGTATGCTAGATGGAATTACCAATAAAATGTCTCAGACCAAATAACCAGACAGATATGGACAAATCTTGCTTTAAACTCAAAGTAGTAAAACAGGGCGAAGAAACGTATCAAATCGATTCATGCAAGATCACAATGCCATTTTGATTGTTCTCAGTTTATATAATGCTAGATGCATCATCTATGACGTCATCTGATGTGGCAAACCACAAAACCCATCGAGGGGTGGGATTGGATTAGGGGATCATGTCTAAATATAGAAAATACACGTGTTAATCCCTCATTAGCGGTCTCTTGTCTGTGACACAGACCCTGAGCTACTTCTATACACGTGGTGCAATCTACTCGTCATAGCAGAGAATGTGGCAGCGGAATAATACTTTTCAACATTTTATGAAAAAGTGCATGGCAGGCTTTTCTGATTGGTTGGCGACCCAAATCCAACCTTGGACATTCAGCTCGCTATCAGCACGTATATAGAAACGAAACATAGGTGCTTGCAGATACATCAGCTCTCCCCTTTTCTCCCCCAATTAGTCTACCCTCTCTCAACAGTAGGACTCATGCAAGTCTTTTGTTTTAAGGCTGACCTTGCCTGTCTCATGACATTCGAGGGAGTGTAGGTACACCATTATCTTAGCTTCAAACTTAATGAATAGTCCTTGTTTGTGAGCTCTTTGTCACGCGTTACAAGACCACGAATTTGTCCATTTTGGCAGTGCATTTAACACCATTTTATTAAATTATGCTGGGTGCAGTTGCCCTTCTTGGCCTTTAGAGATTTGCTCACTATCCCATATAAACTTCATGCCCTTTTAATTGTCCAATATTTGACATCCATAAATGTTCTTGTTGCTCCTAATCTTTGGGAAACATGTCCTCGCACATGGCCCGCTCATAAAACTCCCTTTGTGCTTTTCCTCCAACTTTCGAAATAGCATCTTTTATTTTGCAAGAGAAAACAGCCTTTTCATACTTTTTTCACTTTAAGATCCTTGGCTCGTATTTTGAGTTAGTTGGGTTGATTAACATAAGCCTTCGTCCATCTTTTTCTAATGATCATCCTAAACGTTGAATCTATACCTCTCATAAGCAAGCTGCTATGTATTCTTTCTATCTTGCGTACAGTTGTTGACCAGTGAGTGATTTAATTCTTCTTTGTGTTTGCAAGCACTGCATCATGGAGTACATGTTTCTCTCAGTGCTTCAGTTACATCGTCATTCTTAAGTATTTTCATATTGTACCAGCATAGGTTAATATGTCTACCTTAGGACATCCTTTTGCTGTCATTAGACGTTGGTTAACGTACATCCATGCCGCGCACCATTTTATCCATGGCTGCATTCCGGCAAAGGAGTGCGTGGGTGTGTGTGCTTTGATGTGTGTGGTGAATGTATGTATGTGTTTTGCTTTGGGTGAGTGGGGGCTGGGGTGTAGGACGCTGGGGCTGAGGGATGGGGAATCCCGTGGGATAGGGTGGGGGGCGGGGAAGAACAGTGGGGATATTGGGCGTAGGGGGGACTCCCTGAATATAAAAGAAACCGCAAAAAACACATTTTCAAGGTCTCAAGAGAAAAAGATATTTACAATGCTGGTTTTCCGATCAATATACAATTGGGGCATTGTAAATCAGTCTTTTTCTCTTGAGACCTTTAAAATGAGGGCTTTTCACATGGAACCAGCAGAATGCGTCCACCTGCGCCTCTTCATTCCCCCCCTCTGATTGCATTCTCGACCAAACTTTAGTATTCTCAACCAAACTAGCAGTATCCAGGGTTTACACAATAGGCCTTCAGTACTATGGAACAAGGAAACACTGACCAAAGCTTTGTAGTAGAAAGAATATATATATTTATTTTATACACTTCTAGCTAGACACATCTATCACAGTTCTTAAAGCAAGTTAAATTTGGTCAAATAAAGTAAACACAACTCCCTAGTGTAAATTGTAGACAAGTTTGAGCAAGAGTGAAAACTGAGCAAAACGGCACAGTGTAACCCAAACACAAATGGCACTCTAGCAATTTCTCACAAGGGAGGGAAGCACATGTTATACAGAAATATCTTCTTACACACCATAGCAACATCCCATAAGTTTGTGAACCAGTTTAAGTCAGACAGTGCATCATTATAGAAAATACTTAAATGAAAACTGAGCAAAACGGCATTTCACAAGGTTTAAAAGTGGGGAGGAAAGGGTAGTTATAAGAAGTAGGTGCACCAACACATTTCTAGTTGAGAAGCAATCTAGAGAAGGC
The DNA here is from genome assembly GCF_040938575.1 of Ambystoma mexicanum. Classification (NCBI taxonomy): domain Eukaryota; kingdom Metazoa; phylum Chordata; class Amphibia; order Caudata; family Ambystomatidae; genus Ambystoma; species Ambystoma mexicanum. The sequence goes on from NC_090924.1 coordinate 701,895,433, forward strand.
AGTTCTAACAAATTTAGCCAGAGTCAGTAGGCCTGTGCCAGAGTCAGTGGTACAGGGCAAGGCCCCAGGAGCAAAATGTTCTTGTAGCTGCAGTTAAGTCTTTGGTTAACGAGTTTGAAAAGGTGGATGCAGAAGGTGAAAGACAATGTTAATAGAGAGGGGCAGCCAATCCAACAGGTAGGTAAAGGATTTAAAAAAGCTTTAGCTCTACCACGCAGAAAGGGCGGCCTGGCGGAACAGTGTACCTTAAAATGAAGAAGTGGCTCCTGCGGTGGTGGTTGTTCCTGGTAGTTATTGCAGTTCGGGGGACCCAGCAGAGGAAGAGCAGCTCTCGTCGTCGAGGAAGGTTCGACTTACTGCACTACCCAGGGATGAACCAGCCGCAGTGCTGCCCGATGAATAAAAGGTACGCTCCTTTAAATCGCGGTCCGGGTGGACTGGTGCCTGGCTATGCGGCCTCCGAGTACAGGGTACTGGCGATTCGACCAAGGCAGGTCCGGGAGGGCGATTGGCAAACTGGTTGGCCTCACCAGCTCAAGGGAAGAAGGCTCTTTCAGATGAAGATCTTCTCTCGTCATGTGGAGAAAAGTGGTGAGACGCTGCAGCAGTGCTTCACCGGTGGTTCAGTCGTTGCAGATGTCTTTGGCTTCTCTGCTCTCCTCTTCGGCTTTTTAGTTCCAGTGGCAACGTCTTGCTCTTCCAGTCCTCAGGACCCTGCTTTTATGCAAAAAGATCCCCATTCACAAAGCCTAGCTGTCACTCGCACAGTGGAGTGGTCATCTTGGTAGGAGACCCTCCAGCCTATCAGGATAGAGTGCGACATGCTGAGACAACCCTATCCCCATGGGTCCTACTCCCCCTCCCACACAATGGACCCATCCCAGACTCAGTGGCGCTGAAAGGAGGGCTTCTTGGCAGAAGCCTGCCAAAAGGACGAACAAAGGATCCCCGACCTGGGTTAGGAGTTTAGAGAAAGACACGAGAAAGAAGTTAAAGTTCTGGCAAATAAAACCCACTGGAATAAAGTTAATATTAAAATACAACGGCGGTATGTTAGAGGCGGTCCGAAAATGTGGTAGTCACAAACAATGGGAAAATCCCATAGGGAAATATTTGCGGTCGAATATTTACGGTAGTAACCACTGCCACCAGCCAGAACCCTTTGAGAGAGGTACTGTAAGGTACCCTCTCGAAAATGAACATAAGGGAAAAACTATTAATCCTTCCCAGTACCTCCATAGTAAGATGGGTTGTACTGGTTTAGTTCACAAAAATCGACTAGTAAAGTCAATGGGGACTTTACATGCCCTGGGAGACAGTAGTCAGTCCCAGGGTATGGAGTCTGTTTGCGGGTCGCTACAACACACCTGTGTCACTGCACCAAGGGTGCTGTGTAACATATGTGAATAAAGATGGATCCTATGGAGGTGAGAGAAACCCCATAGACATTAAACACAAAAATAGCCTGGAACACACATAGCAAAAATGTCTAAGAGTGGGAAAAAGTCTCACTCTTAGCAGGAGAAAAAAAACAAACCCTTCAAATCCAGCAAAGCTGCTGGGGGACTCTATAGGTAAGGGAAATTAGCCATACAATGAGAATTCTCCCTAACAGAGGGTCATGATTAATGTCCACCCCCAAATAGGGAATGTGTTCAATTCCGATTTGATTGGTAACACCGGCAGCGTGTGCTGCGTCTTCCCAATATATCCCCCTAGCAGAAAACAAACTCTACTTCTGTGGATTAATAGTTATGCCTGACAAAGCAGCGTATCGCTCCATCACGTCCAGGACATATTGTAGATTTATCTCAGGATACTGCAAGTAAAGAAGCATGTCATCTGCCTACAATGAGATGAGATGCCGTCCTCCCGGGGTATCTATTCCTGCCTCAACGTACTCGTTCCTCAGGTAAACCGCCAGTGGCTCTAAAGCTAAGATAAAAAGCATCAGAGACCCCAGACACCCCTGTCTTGTACCCTTACTTCGCTGCCATTGTTCTGATAGGATTGCGTCCGACTTGATCCTAGGACACTGGTTCGTTGTACAACATACGCACCCACTTAATATATGTTGGTCCCATCCCAAATCTTTCTAACACTGCCAGTAGCCATGGCTATCTAACCGAATTATACACCTTAACTGCGTCTAATTATGCTACCACGCATTGTCGTGCATCTCCTTGGGTACAAGCTATTACGTGGTGCAATCTACGCAAGTTGATGGTGATGTTTCTCTGCGGAACATATCCTGTCTGGTCCGAGTGTATAAACTTGGATATGATCGGTCTAAGCCTTAACGCCATTACCGCCGTGAATATCTTCCCATCTTGATTCAGTAATGACAGGGGCCTATACGAGCCACAGTCTGTGTGTGGTTTGTTCAGTTTCAGAAGGGGGACTTAAACGACACTCAAGGATCCGGGCAATCTGCCCATTTCCAAGGATTCGTTAAGCATTTCTAGCAGTGGAGCCAGGATTTCTGTCTTATATTCTTTGTACAATTCGCTGGGGAGCCCATCCGCCCCAGGGCCTTGCCTGTCAGCAGTCCCTTGAACACATGCTCTAGTTCCTCTATTGTAATGGCGACTTCCAGCCTATTTCTATCTTCTATACTTAGTTGGGGTAGGCTAACTCAGACAGTGTTTCCTGTATCTCTGCCATATCACCCTCTGAGGTTTCCTCATACAATAGTTTATAATATTCGTAAAAACATATATTTACCCTTTCTTGTGTCTCGCACAACTCTTCATCCTTTCCCAACACTGCTCTCGCAGTCTCTTGTTTGTTCTCACTTTTGTAGAGGCAGGCCAGCAATCGCCCTGGCTTGTCTCCTTCCGCATGCTGTCTCTCAATGTACCTTCTGTAACTTAAATTGCCTAACCTATCCCAATGCCTCCGACAGTCTTGTAGGCGGGCCACCTCTTGTGCTTCTTCTAGTAATCTTTCCCCTGCCTGTGCTATGGACTCTAACCTACCCTCCATCTCTTGCAATTCTCGTAAAATCACGTCCTGTATGCCCTTTGACTTTGATACAGCTGCTCCTCTTAGTACCACTTTAAAGGCCTCCCATAGTGTAGCTGATGAACTCACACTTCCCTTGTTATGCTGAAAATATTCCTTCACCTCCTCCCTTAGAGGTTCCCGGGAACCCTGTTTCTTTAAGCGCCTCCACCCTGAGTCTCCATGTTGGAATCCTGTCTCGGGGGGTGGGGGGTTTAGAGCCCGCCACGTGGCCGCCAAAGGTGCATAGTCTGAGAGGACCCTCGCCTTGTATTCAGCACTTATAAATTCCCCCTGTAGCTCTCCTCCCGCAAACATGTAATCCAGCCTAATGTAGAGATTTGTGGGAGCAGTATTATGGGCGAGTATATTTACTGTCCAACCTATCTCTTACCGGGTCTAGTGTGCAATTAAAAACTCCTCCTCATATTAGCACCCCATCTCTGAACGGTCCTATCTTGGCATACAAGGATCAAAAATATGCGGCCGTGTCATGATTTGGGGCATATGTGTTAATCACGCATATTTCTCTATTTTCCAAACTCTCTCGTATGTCTGTACTACCATCTGCACCCAAATAGATCTGGAGGACCTTCAACGGAACCGCCGGGACAACCAAAATCACAACCCCCTGGCAAATGCTGAGTATGTGGAACCTAAGGTAATTTCTCCTCCATTTCATTGCCACGGTGTCTTGTCTCACCTTTGTCAGATGTGTTTCTTGCAGGAGGGTGATGTCAATTTTTTGGCGTCTCAAATATGTCATCACTGAGTTCCTTTTTATATAACTATTCAGGCCCCTAACATTCCAGGTTGCAATCTTTAATTCACCCATCCTTCATAAGCAATTTCGCCTTACCGCTCCATTTGTCTCTCCCACCCTCACTACGCTGTGCATGTCTGTAGGCCAACTTCCCGTTAACTGTCCCAACTTCCAGCCCCACTCTTACCCCAACTGTTCCCCACACTTGCCCAGCTTTGGATCTGAAGCTTGGGCATCCCCGCATCTTGCTCCTATTCCGGCTCTACTGCCGGTGTTCGGAGTGCAGCCGCAGGATACCAGGCTACTGGTACCCTATCTAACGTACTCTACTGAGAGTGATAGTGCGATTCCTGGTGCGGTCTAGGGCCTGGCGGCACCGGTGCTTCCTGCATTTAGCTAGCATTACATTATTGCTCAATTTTCTAATCCAGAAGATATCGTCTGCTCATTATACCATGGCTGTTTTACAGTTCAAATGTACATTATGCGATCAATGTTTGTTCACTATCACTGCCACTCCCTGTCTGGTCGTCCTTCTGCGCCGGAAAATTCAGTGTGTCAATCCAATTGTTCACACCTTTTGGGGTCTCAAAAATAACAGCTCGACCTTTGTGCAGGATATTGCAATATGTATTTGAGATTTGCTGGCGTAACCTCCCCTTGACAGACACATAGTTCATCCTCGGTTTCTGCACCAAGAACTTCTAATCCGGATATGCCCTGATGGTTGCCGATGCTCTGCTTATCGTTCCTCCCTTATGGAAATGTTCCAAGATTCTTTCTTGATCTTTATAGTTAAATAGCTTGGCAAAAAAATCGGTGCGGCTAGTCCCAGGCAGCGGTTTCCTCGTCAGGGCCCTGTGTGCTCTCTCCAATGTGAATCCCTGAGTGAGTGACTCAGCTTCTATCTCTTGCAACAACACGGTTTCGATAAAGTTTGTCGGATTCGAACCTTCTTCACCTTCCGGGAGCCCAACAATACGTAAATTATTTCTGTGGGCCCGCCCTTCAGCCTCTTCTGCTCTGTTCTATAGATTCCGCATCTGTTGCAGTAAGGAGACCTCATTGGAGTCATCATGGCAGCTGCTCGTATTGGCCTTCGCTTCTTTCTCCTGCACTCCCGTGCGTTCTGCCAGCGCCCTGGCGCGAGATTCACATCCATGCTGATAGTGTCGATTTAAATTCCAATGAGGTCTTTAGCTCTGCAAGGGCTTCTAGGATCTGCTGGTCACTTTGCCTGGTGGGGGGTTGGGAGGGGCTCCTCTCCTTGTATTTCCAGCAGTTTTGTTTTCCTGTCGTCCACTGATTGCGCTGGCTTGGCAAATGCATCTATTGAGGACTGTTTCGCTTTGGACTCGTTGGGTTTCAAAGCCATTATTGCGTCGGTCAGTCTTAGTTAGCTGATGGGTGCACAGATGTTCCTGCCTTCCTCAGATTGCTAGTCTTCACAATACCACTGGGCACCTCTCTGATATGTTGTACTTGCGGTGCATTCTCAGCTGCTCAGTTTGGTATTGCCTTTCTGTAATTGCGCCCTGGCTCCCATTGAATCTCTGTGTTGCCGCTGACTGCAACGCACTCCCACTGGGTCTGGCTTGGTCTGCTCTAGAGGGCCAGCATTCAGCAACATGCGCCCGGTTCACACATCCATTTCGTGGCCCAGTTCTGCATCTCCAGAGTATCTGTGTCCCAAACACCCTGGAACGTCGTTGCTCGCCGATCTTAGCATACACTCTCAAATGCGGTTATCACAGTTATATTGCAACAGTTGGGGGAGCCCTTTGGGCAGTAGTTGGCTAGTGCTACCGCTCTTTTGCCCGCGCACTTCTGGCCAGATCTCTGCCAGCTGTAATTCCAATGGGTTCTATCACAGCCTTGTGATTGTCTTAGGCTTTGGTCTCCTCCTGGTTCCACCCTGACCCGCCTCAGTTTGTCTGCGCCGGGCCACCTTACTCTCACTGTGCTGTTTTCCTTATTCCGGACTGTCTTACATATCTCATGCCGCATTTCGGGGTTCTGGTGATCCTGTATGGTCCTTTTCATACATGGGCATGGACTCCATATTTTCTCAGTTCCTCTACTGCCACGTACCCTGATCTGCTTTTATTTACTTTGTCCACAGACTATTAGCCCTCCAACGATCGCACCTCTCAGCGAGCGTCCAGTGTCTCCCCAGCTCCCCTAGTTTCTGCATGAGTCGGCCCGTGTTACAAATGAGCTGCTCCACTGCCATATGCATGCCTTTCTCCCATGCTGTACATGCGTCAGTTACAACATTTCACTAGGGCACTCATCGCGTATTCTTGCCTGCTACTGTATCTCTGCACTCCACCACTGTCGCAGGTTTCCCTCCACGGCTGCCGCGATTCTGCAGCGGGGGCACAAACTTTCACTGGGCCGTGGTTACCACGATTGGCTGCTCCATGGAGGTCAGTATATTCCAGTCTTGACTTGCAATATGATCGGAGTGCCGGGGGCCATGCACTCAATTCCGCAGTCTTGTTTCCTCCCAAGGTGGCTTTGTAGGGTTGCAAGCCTCCCCACTTGCTTCTCTTTGTTTTCTTGTTATGCACTGCGTGCTCGACCCTCCAGTACACTCGTTTTCTTCACCTGGTTCTCCAGCATGTACGCCACTGCTTCCCCTCGCTCCACCGGCCCTCTACACCACGATAGCTGGGGCTCTTGCGCCTGTTAAAGACTCCAATCAAGCAGTCCCACTAAGTCAGTGCCTTGTCTGGGATTGCTCAAGGGAAGCCTTTATTTATATATTTTTATGTCCAGTTTGTGTACTCTGGATGACAACCCTTATATAACACCCCTCTCTTAGAATCCACCTGACCCCACTGAGCCAAGAAGTAAGTTTGTTTTGCAAATTTAAAAGGTATGAGAATTAAACAATATATATAAATATATATATATAAAACGCACTTTTCTAATAAATTAATAAATTATATCACACTTGTGAATATGAGCAGTAATCAGCAATAGGTAATCCTACAATAGCACAGTTCTGGTGACTTATGACTAGGAACAGGGGAATAAGGTATCAGAGAATGCTTTATGGTTTCAAGGAGATGCAAAGATGAATAAGAGCAACACAGGAATAAACTTGATATGATTTCAGCAAAACATAATATAATCACTTTTCCCCTTTTGGCAATTCACCCCCCTCTATGCAATGTAAGGAAGTGGAAGTGACACACACAGTTCTTCAGGAATACAATCACAGTACAATCCCAATTCAGTTCCCCCCTAGCAAGCTTAGATCAACAGGGATGATTTTAAACACAGGCAAAGTACTTTAAAGGTGGTATGCAAAGAAGTGAAAAATATGCTAAAATGATTTTAATTCCCTCTAGAGGTTCAGGGTGGGTGACAGCTACTTTGTATTAGTTCAGGATCACTTTAGCAATGCTCTATGAATGATTGTCAGGTTGCAAACGAATTTCAGCAAAGGAAAGCAAGGACAAATATTTTTACATGTGGCTGAAATTAAGCAAACTGTCAAATCGCGGCAATTTAGTCGCGTGCGTCGAGCGCAATTACGGAGGAGTGTAAGGAGTAGCAAGTCGGTTTAGAGCTTGTTGGAAAGCTTAGAATCTCAGCTTCAAAATAAAAGTTAAATCTCGCTTCAAATGGTTGAAGAGATACGGACGATTTTGTGGAGGTAGATTTTCAGAAATTAAATTTAAAGTTTCAGAATGACAGATGACAGTTTTGCAGCTTTAAAGTCACAGGAGGACACACAATGCTATGGTGTAGTTCTAGATAGGTTAAAATAGTTTGAATTAGATTATTTTAAACTAAGAGATTGGGTTTTGCACAGTTCTGGCAGTACTCACACTATATTTTGGACAGGAATGCGACTTCGCCACGGATCGGGTCAGGATTGGACTGTGGTTCCCTCGCCACGGACGGTCTCTGCCTGGTTCTGCTCACAGCGATCTGGGTCAGCTCTGCTAGCGGCACTGCACAGTGGTCTGGATCTCTGGTTCTGGCAAAAGTTCTTGGCACTGCACGGCGGTCTGGTCTCTGGTTCCGGGTACAGCTCTGCTTTCTGGGTGTTTCTAGCACAGGGTTTTAGGCCAGAATCAAACAGCTCAGCCCGGCTGTTTTACTCTGATGTGCCCCTTGGAAGTCTGTGGTGAATCAGTTTGCAAAAGATTTTGAGGCCTGCTGACAAATTCTGAAGTCTGAATTCAAAGTTCTGGTCTCTGTCTGGATTTGAAGTCTAAGTGCTGGATCTGGTGTCTTCTGGCAAAACGCTCCGCAAGAAATCAGCTTGAAGTGGGAAGTGAATGTCCCTACCTGTCCTGCACAGTCTCCTTTTATGTGTTTAGAAAGTGGGAGGGTCAACTCATCTTCTATGCCCAACCCTCTCAACTTATCATTGGCCAGTTCCTCGCCTCTCCCTTGATTGGGGGAACTGGGTTGTGAGTCAGAGTGATGAGGTAGGTTTATGGTCAGAGGATCCTCCCCTTGTCAAATTGCACACAAATCTATTTCTGATCCAAATACATATCTATGTACCATTTTTCTAATATTATATGTCCAGTTAGCATATTTTCTGTAGCACCAAACCATCCGATCCCTGTCTTTGTAAGATGTCATGCCCACTTATGACAGAATTCTCCCCTTTTCATCCAGATAACGACCTCTAAACCTTTCCAGATTTTACACAAATGTTCACCAGGGATATGGGTTTCAGATGATAAAGTGTCAGATTTTTAACATGCATACATTTGGAGTAACAACCTTTTTGTCCGCTACTATCCCCAAGAACATACCACAGGGTCCTAACACCTCTTAAAATGTGCACAGAAAAATCACAAGAATGATGATGTTATTTATATAATTTTTACAAGTCTGCACTATGAATTATCCATCTTTTTAAAATTATGTTCTGGCCCCAAAGGGGTGTGGTTTTCCAAAGCACATGGTGGAATTTCTGGTTTATCCACTTCCCCCAAGCTCAGCTGGCTCACAGATGCAGTGCCCCTCCCCGATTCCTTCCAAGAGGAAGCCATTTACGACCCCCCTAATTTGCCTGGGCCAAGAACAGTGCTTTGTTTTGTTTCCTGTAGTCCCCAGGTGCTCCTCCCCTAATTCAATCAGAGAGGTGTCATCTCCTTTTGGCAGGGGCAGCAGAATGCAGCCAGGCCTGGGAAGAGTGGCTGAGCAAGTTTCAACTCCTGTCGGGGGTAGTTGCCGGGCAGAATTCACTCTCTTCAAGCCAGGCTTCAGCTAAATGTCACTTTAGTTCCCAGTTTTCTACATTCCAACCAAACTTGCAATTTTTACACATGCAGCTAGAACGCTGATTCTAAGTTCAAAAATATGGCATTTAACAGTTGCAAACTATGTGCCACTCAACAGTAGGTCGCTCATTTATTTTAAACATTTAGATTTTAGTGTCTTTCAGTCCAATTTCACTTTAGCTGCTGACATCCACAGCTCAGCCAGTTTTGTTATAAACATTGTTTTGGGCTCTTTCTCTTTCCAGATTTTGTATGCACACAAGTCTACCTTCTGCCAAATGTCTGCTGGTGTTCATTGAGATTTTTGAATATCTTGCAATGTTTAAAATAGGCATTTTTAGCTTGCATTTCAGAGAAACAAAGGTGATTTCAAAGCGCTTTTTTTTTAGCCACCGGTACTGCTGTTTTTCCTTTGGCACACATTTCACTCATGGCACTCCTGGCCTATCACGCTCGAACTGGTGGGTGGCAGGTCAGGCGACCATTTTGGTGTGCGCAAAACTGCGCGGTTCTCCTGGTTCTGGGATAGAATGATGGGCGGCGACAGCTCATCCCCACATCTACCCAGTCTATTGATTTAGTTTTGTTCTGGGATAGAATGATGGGCGGCGACAGCTCATCCCCACATCTACCCAGTCTAATAATTCAACATGGGTCAAAACCCTTGACACGCCCGATGGCCTCAGGAGCAGCCGCTGATTAATCTCTGCTCTGCCCGATCCCTCATCCTTCACCAGTCCGGGTATGCCTAAAAGTTGTCTGCAGCGCGGCTCTTATTCCTGCAGTGCAGCTGGTCCTCTGCTATTTCCTTTGTTCTCCAACATCTGCCTGCTATCTTTGATATTCCATTTATAGCATTCTGCAAACTTCTCCGGCACATATTTAACAACCCGTGCTGCGATTTTCACCAGAGTTACAATCGTGATATGCTCTATGCATTGATGCTTCTGTAGTGTTGAGTTAGCAACTCACAGCTATCGCAGAGCATATTTATGTCTCAGGATCGTTAAAGGATGTGCAGGAGCACCTCAGAGTCACGTCCCATCCCGTGGCCATGTAGTTACGCACCCCCCCCCCGTAACAGGCATCATTATTTTACCTGCCAATTTGGGTAACCATGATAATAAAACATTCACTCCATGCAAGAACACTTCATTGTCTAAAGGGACTCCCCCTTAAGGCTTTCATTCCTGTAAAGGCCAATATAAATCACCTCACGTTTATATAATGTATCCCAGGAGTGGAACACACTTTGCCTTCGTCAGTACAGGATATCGTCATGTTAAGATTTGCCATTAAACCACGTCCTAGTATGTTCACCAGTGTCCGTTTAGAATATAGCAATGGCACAGACATCTTGTTTTCCACTATAGAAATGGGTAATTCGTCTGTAAATGGAACTAAAAACTTTCCGCCCCAGTAAAGCCCTGAGCATTCATGGCAATGCCTGACAATGGATATTTTCCCTCACGGACACAGGAAAGAGTCGCTCCAGTGTCTACAAGAAATGAAAATGTCTTGCCTCCTATCGTAGCCTTGACCATTGGTTCCTCTTGGGGGCATGGTGTTACGGAGAGTAATGAACACATCAGGTCGTCCCTTGGGCTATCCTACTGTGGGTATAAATGCATCCCAGTGCCTGTGAAAGTATTCAATCCCACCACAGTCACACTCCGTAGTTTGGGTTTGACTGCTTGTGTAACTCCTGTGCCTATTTGCCATTGTGATGTGCCTGTCTGTTGCATTGGGATATAGTGCATCTGTTGAGTGGGTACCTGTTGTATTTGCATAGGTGCTTGATGTTGATGCCCTTGTAATGACAGTCTGCACATGCCTGATTTTTCCTGTGATTTTGGGCATAATATCCATGTGAGTCTATTATATTGTGGAGCATTTCTTGTCTCCACTCTGAGATTGGCAAATGTGTTGTTGCCTGCCTCCTCTGCTTCTGCATACTCTAAGCAATATGTCCTATTTTTCAACTATTCCAACATGTCAAGAGCTGTCCGGCATTAAATCCTCCCCTTCCTTGAGGGTTTTTTTAAATCCTCCTCGAGGCCCATTCCTTCTGCCTCTTGGCATATAATTATACCCATTCTGATATTGGGCATTGGTTATATTATTTTGCTGTGGGAACTGCATCATTTGTGCTGTGCTTCCCTCATTATTTTTCAACACTGCTCCCTCTGTGGCGAACCTTGATTGTTTCTGCACCAACTTCACCTCTTCTTGCTTTCTACCCTCAGTTTTCTTCTCGTCTTTCTCTTTTAGCATTCTGCAATAATGCACGATTTTCAAATGTATTTCTGGCCATGGTTTTGCTTCCATTCCCACCTGTTTCTTTAACTACCTCTGTACTTGCTATGGCAGTCCCTGACATAATATGTGGTAAAATAACGCTGCAGTTTTAATCACACGGTTCATGCGTCTCTGCACTCCATCTATCCTGAAAGAAAGCAATGGGGTCTTTATCCTCCATCTTCCTAGTCATTATCGCCCCAATATTCAGTGTATCTGGATATTGTACTCTAAGCGTTTGCCATAGGTCTGCCCTACAGTTATTAAATGGCACCCCAGTTGCACTGTTTTTAGTGTAGTTACTTTTGGATAGCCTGCTTTCCTCAAAATGTCATCTGATCTTTCCCCTAGGATAGCTGATAATAGGCCTTTTATATCGCCTATAGCTAAAGTCATTCCGGACGTCCTTTTCTCCAATTCCTAATCCATTTCCTGCACCGGAAGTCAAACTCGGCAGTGTGCATTTTAAATTATCCTTATCCAAATGGGGCAATGGTATTTATTGTGGTCGACTCACTCCTTTCTCTAAAAGTGGGAACTGCGAAAATCCTGATCCTTTGTCATACCTACCCGCACTCCTGGTCTTCCAGGCAGTAGTATCATTGCCTGCAGGTTCTCCCTGACAATGCCCTTAGTCTGCTTAAATAAGGCGGGTGCGCATCCCCTGTACTCTGCGATCGTACTTGTGGTTGTTCAGCATGGAAAAAGTAACTTACCTGTAACTATTATTCTCCAGCATGGGTCTGGCATGGATTCACATGCTCATGAATATTCCCCGTCAGACTGGGAATCCTTGGTAAAAGAAAAACAGTTTCACTTCCAAAACTGCATACCTCCCATAAACCAATAACAGTCCTATGGGGGTCATACTGCCGCCAGCCAATGACAGTCCTCTCTCTAAGCACCTCCTCTGGCAGCCATCTTCAGATTTGGTAAGCACGTAAGTGGCAGTATGACCAGAGGGGAAGGAGGGAGGGTTCACATGTGAATCTATGCCAGACCCATGCTGGAGAACAATAGTTACAGGTAAGTAACTTGTTCCTTTTCCAGAATGGGGTCTGGCATGGATTCACATGCTCACGAATAACGAATACACAGCAGTACAGCATTACACAACCACAGGTGGTGGCAAGGCTCAACAGAAGCAATTTGCACTTACCTCTGGAATAGACTCGCCTCAAGTGAACAGGTTGTGTAGCACTGCTTGACCGACTCTGGACTCTTCCTTGGAATCCCTGTCGACGCAGAACTTCGTGAAGGTGTGGGTGGACCTCCATGTAGCAGCCTGCAGATGTCCAGCAGGGGCACACCAGCCAGGAACGCAGTCGTCTCAGCTATCGATCTGGTGGAATGGGCTCTCGGACGGCCGGGCAGCAGTCGGTTCGCCAACCGATGACAGTGCATGATGCAGCCTGAGAGCCACATTGACAAGGAAGCCTTGGACACAGTCTTCCAGTGGTTCACATGTCCAAAGTTCACAAACAGCTGTGAAGTCTTTCAAAAACTCTTTGTGTATACCACGTAGAACTTCAGGGCACTAGCAACATCGCGCGAGTGCAAAGCCCACTCAGCAAGAGACCAAGGTTTCGGGCAAGAAACAGGTAAGATTAAAAGGTTTGTGGAGGTGGAATTCTGACAGAACCTTCCGCATGAAGGAGGCGTGCGTCCGCGGCACCACCCTCGATTCGCGGAAAGTCAGGTATGGCTGTTTGCAGAACATGGTCTATAGCTCATCCACCCTCCTGGCGGAGGAGATGGCCTCGAGGAAGGCCGGTTTCCACGAGAGGAACTTGAGAGGGGCCTGATGCATAGGCTCGAGGGGGGCCTCCATGAGCCTTATCAGAACCACATTGAATTGCCACGCCGGGGCAGGTGCCTTCACCTGCGGGAAGGATTGGTAAAGTCCTTTGAGGAACTCCTCGATGAGCCATTGAGACCAAAGTGAAGACCTTCCTGGAGACCTGGTGTAGTGGGAGATGGCCTCTAGATGTACTTTGATCGAGGCGTGCACCAGTCCAGCCTTGACCAAGGATAGCAAGTACGGAAGAATCTGCGGGGCTGTGACCTTCAGAGGGGTAATCTTCAGCGACCAGTACCATCTAGCGAAAACGCTTCCACTTGTGACCATAGCACTTGAGAGTCGACGGTGCCCTGGCCTTGGCGAGAACCTCCCTGCAGTCTCCAGCCAATTCATATCCTCCAAACTCTAGGGCTGCAGTAGCGAAGGTCCGTGTGCCAAATCTGCCATGGCCACAGGAAGGAGAACGCATCCCGCAGGCTCCTCAGCTGGTGGACTCTGCTGGCAAACTTCTGGCATTTGGAGTTCGCTGCCATCGCAAACAGGTTGATCTGGGGCCTGCCCCACTTGGTGAAGATACGGTCCACTTGGTCCGACACAAGTTCCCACTCGTAGCAGGAGCGCAACCCCCTGCTGAGGGAGTCCGCAATGGTGTTCTTGACTCCCGCTGATGAAGGGGAATGAGGAACATTACTTGTCTGACGGCCCAGCGCCACAGTTCCTGCGATTCCTTTGAGAGGGCCGGGGAGCGAGTGCTCCCTTGTTTTCTGATTTAGAACATCGTGGTGGTGTTATCCGTGAAGATATTCACCATTTTGCCCTTCAGGGGCGGAAAGAACGACTTGAGGGCCTAGAACATGGGTCGCAGCTCCAGGATGTTGATGAGGAGATCCTTCTCCTTCGGCAGCCACAGCCCTGTGGCGTGAAGACATCCGATGTGGGCTCCCCAGCCATCCAGGGAAGCGTCCATCGTGACAGTCTCCTGTAATGGAGGGTTCTGAAACCACGTGCCACGGGCAATGTTGGAGCGGACGCCCCACCACCTGATCACCCGATGAAACTCGCCGTCCAGAGTGATCTTGTGCATGAATTTTCCGGACACCTGCACCCAGCATGCGTCCAGGAACTCCTAAGAGGTTGCATCTGTAACCTGCAGAGCCGGATGAGGTATATGCAGGAGATCATGCCGAGCAACAACTTGCTAGTCTGCACCGTGGCCGTCTTCATCGGCAAAAGCTGCTCCACCTTCCCCTGAATGGCCGCTACCCTCTCTTCCGAGGGCGATGCTAGGCAGGACACTGTATGGAGCCTGGCTCCCAGAAAAAGCACGTTCTGCGATCGTGTCAGGCAGGATTTTGGATAAATGATGTAAAATGATGTACAATCCCAGATCAGTCAGCAGCTTGACGGCCGCCTCCATGTGTCCGACGGCCAACTACCGTGAGTGGGCATGGATGAGCCAGTCGACAAGGTATGAGTATACGTGAATCTCCCGTAGACGCAGATGGGCTGCCACCGGTGCCAGGCACTTCGTGAACACTTGGGGGGCTGACTTTAAGCCAAAGGGTAGGGCCTTGAATTGGTAGTGCTGTCCCTGCACTATGAAGCGTAGAAACCTGCAGTGTTTCTTGTGAATGGGGAAGTGGAAGTAGGTGTCCTTCAGGTCCAGCGACGTCAAGAAATCCCCTCTTTCCAGTTGGCCGAGCACGTACTGTAACGTGACCATTCTGAATTTTTGGTACTTGTTTAGACGTTACAGGTCTAGAATGGGCCTCCAGCCCCCGTCTTCATTCTTACCAATAAGTATCTGAAGTCACTGGGGAACCAGCTCCATCGCCCCTTTTCGCAGCATGGCCCGTACTTCCTCCAAAAGCTGAGGGACGTGCTGCTCCTGACATGCCACCAGCGGAATCCCTGGACACCTGTGCTTAAATTGCGGGGTACGTCCTTGGGCAAGAGCATCCAGCCTCCATCTGTCAGTGGTGATTTTTTCCTCACCCGCTGACGAACCTAGTCAGCCGGCCTACACAGGTGGGGGCCTGACGCCTTGGCCGGTTCAGGCTTGCTTCAGCGTCCGCATCCTGCCTTGCTGGCGACAACGACGTTGACCTTCTCTGTAGGCCTGGGAACGGCCACTGTGGGCTCCCTGGGTCGCAGA
Organism: Ambystoma mexicanum; assembly: GCF_040938575.1. NCBI lineage: Eukaryota > Metazoa > Chordata > Amphibia > Caudata > Ambystomatidae > Ambystoma > Ambystoma mexicanum. Next base: position 701,910,711 of record NC_090924.1, read on the forward strand.
TTTGGACAGCTGACAGTACAAGGAAGAGAAACCTTTCAACGACCTGCCAGACTTTCCTCTTGAAGAAGGAAAGTAAGAGCGGTGCCGTTGGAGTGCGCCCAGGGCAAGGGCCGTCTCCGTATCCACCTTGATGGCCTATAGGGACTCTTTGACTGCCTTTCCGAAAAGGTTATCCCCCACGAAAGGCATGTCCAGTACCTTCGTTTGGACCTCTTGAAGGAAATTTGTGGCCTTCATCCAGTCTTGACAACGAAGGCAGACACCATTCCCCCATCTAGCGGAATGTGTCTGCAAGGTTCAGTGCCACTGTGATAGAGTGATCCAACGCTATCTCTCCCTCCTGGAAGAGGGCAATCAACTCCATCCTCTTGTAGTCAGGGAGGAACTCTAAAATAGGCCCCCAGCTTGTACCACAGCTAACTGTCGTAGGATCGCCAGTGTTTTGGCAGCCTTGATGGTGGACGCCGCAGTGGTGTTTACCTCCCCCCCGACGTCCAACTTCTTGCCCTCACTGTCCAGAGGGACGGAAGACGAGGATGGGTTACATGAATGCTTCCTCGCAGTCACTGAAACCACTGAACCCGGCGACGGTTGCGAACTCAGGCACTTGGTTGAGGCTCCCAGTACTATTTCTCCAGCCTATCTCTCTTAGCTGGAGCCATGCAAGGGTTCTTCAAGAGGGCCAGGAGGGGTACCGCCATAATTGTCCTCCCTTTGGCCTTACGCCTCTGGTACAGGAAACACTCCTTCCTGGTCTCCTCTGGCACAAGCTGGAACAGCTGGGAGGCTTTGGCGATCATAGAATACGTCTTCCCCTTTACGCTGACTCAGTATCCACTTCCTATAGACTGGGTCTTCTTTCTCATTTTGCTACATTTTGCAAATTTCTAATACTGCCAGTCTTTTCTGTAGCTCCTTTCCCTTATGCGTGGGCTGTAAATATCTTGTCAGGTTACATAATAACGTATTTGAAAACGAGTCTGCTGGAGGCCAGGGCATAAATGTCTTATTGGTCGTGCCCTTAATCCATTCAGAATGGTACGGCACAATCTTGGCTGTATATCTTGGTAGTGTTGTGCAAAAGTGTGCGAGAGGTGTGTCTTACATTACGACAAACAAATTCAGGCTGTCAGTACTTACTTGGATTTTTCTCTTACTATTAAATTAAATATATCGTTTCAATATTCGTGAGTAGGCACCATCAATGGCCTCTCATATTCCAGATCAGAATATTTTCCCTACCGTTATTATTTTAAAACAAAATTTGACACTTTTTCTAGCTCCTTTGTTCACACTTTCCGTTAATTATTTTTATAGCGTTATTTGTTTTTAGTATCTCCAAACTATCTTTTTTACTTCCATTTTGCTTTTCCTGTCCAATTCTACCTTTTTGATCAACGTCGATCCTTTGTATGCATTTGACTATCCATCTGGAGATGGTGCCCTTTGATATGTAATCGCCTTCTCTACCAGGCGCTATGGAAACAAAGAGTTGGTCTTTTTTCCTTAGGGGTTTTGTTTTGTTCACATAGTACAAGACCGCCCTCCGTATATGGAGGCTTTTTTCTGCTGAGTTTAATGGATTCTTTGAAATGAACTTGGGTGAAAACCGAGGATGTGTTCGGAGGACAACCTTGTCCTTGTGTATGATAAAAAAGGGGTCGTGTACAGACAAAGCCTGTAGCTGACGGACTCATCTCATGGAGGTGATAGCTACCAGGAATGCAGTTTATAGGTAAGATGTTTTAGGCATAGGCTCGAAGGGTGGCCCCATGAGCTTGGAGAGCACAAGCTTGATATCCAAACTCGGGGGCGGGTTGGAAATTGGGGCGGGGATATAGCCTCTTTACCCCTTCCATGAACGCCTTAATGACAGGGACTTTCCACCAGGACACTTTGTTCTGTGAAGTGGTGTAAGACAATAGGGCCGCCAGATGTACTTTTAAGGAATTGACTTCTAGGCCGGAGTCTAGTAAGTTAAGTACGTAGCGTAGAGGTTTAGCTGGAGAACATTATAATGGAGTTTGTGATGTGCACTATATCATACATCTTTTCCACTTATTAAAATAACAGTGCCTGGCGTTGGGTTTTCGGGCGAGTTTATGGATATCCATACACCAGGACTTCAGGAGCCAAGCTGCCAAGTTCATTGATTGTGGGCGTGGGTGAAGGGATGCCCCCTTGTGTTGTGTCAACATGTTGTATGGGCACAGGAGCTTGATAGGGTCGCACATCGCCAGCTTGAGCAGATGTGGAAACCAAGGCTATATCACCCACATAGGAGCAACCAGGATCAGGGTTACTTGTTCCTGGTGCATCCTATGCACTATCCTGCTCAGGAGTGGTGTCTGGGGAAAAGCGCAAGCACATTTCCCATACCAGTTCATCCAGAGGGCGTTGCCCTTGGACCCTGGCTGGGGAAACCTTGACACGAAGTCTGGGCATCGAGCGCTTAGCTTTGTGACAAACAAGTCTAGTGGGAGAAACCCCATAGTGAGAATATTCAGTCTAGGATATCTGTCAAGCTGCCACTCGTGTTCTTCTAGTAGAGGGTGTCTGCTTAACGTGTCTGCCAGAGAATTCAGTTCCCCAGGAACATGTTAGGATGTTAGAAACATGTTCCGCTTGAGTGCCCACCTCCATATTTTCTGGGATAGTTTGGACAGACTTGGAGTGTGTGCCTCCCTGCTTGTTCAGATAGAACATGGTCGTGGTGCTGTCTTTGAGGACCTGCACTGTCTGACCCTGGAGATATTGCTGAAACGTCTGTAGAGCCGAGGACTGCCAAGAGCTCCAGGAAGTTGAAATGTCTTTGGGCAGTAGTGAGTGTCCACTGTCCATGGGCTGTGTAGTGGAGGTAGTGCGCCTCCCAACCGGCAACTGAGGCGTCTGTAGTTAGGATCCTTGGACTGGTGGAGTGAAAAAAGGTTTTCCTTTTAACAGTTTGCCCATGGACCACCAGCAAAGGGCCTGAACCAGGGTTAACGAAAAGACCATGAGATCGTCCCACTGTCTGCTTGCCTGAGACCACTGTTTCGCTAACTATTCCTGCATTTGACGCATGCGCAGGTGTGCGTGAGGAACTACATAAATGCAGGAGGCCATCATCCCTAGCAAGCGCATTTCTTTGCGCACCGTTATCTGGCGACCGACCTTGTATTAAGATACCTGCAGCAGCATATTTCGTACTTTCTCGCTCGAGGGGAATGCCAGCTCCTCTTTTGAATTTAGGATAGCTCCCAGAAATTGTTTTGTTTGGCTAGGGACTAGAATTGATTTTTTTCTCATTGATGGAGAAACCCAGATTGAAGAGAATGTCTATAGTCTTTTGCGTGTTTAACCTGCAAATGTGAGGAGATTCCCCCGGTGATGAGCCAATCGTCCAGATCAGGGTATACAGGGATGGACTTTCTGCGCAGGTGTGCTGCCACTAATGCAAGCACCTTGGTGAACACTCTTGGTGCTTAGGCGATGCCGAATGGGAGTACTTTGAAGTGGTAGTGTACTCCCGCCATCTTGAAACACAGGTATTTTCTGTGCGCAGAGTGCATTGAAACATGTAAGTATGCATCTTTCATGTCCAATGTCGCCATGTAGTCTGCCTGTTTCAGGAGCGGAATCACCTCTTGAAGAGGGGCCCTGAGAAACTTTTGTGATTTTACATATTTGTCTGCGGGGCACAGATCTAGTACTGGGCCCATGGCAAGGTCTTTTTTTGGCACAAGGAAGTACTTTGAATAGATACGCTTGTCTACCTGGTTCGCTGGGATGATTTCTATTGCGTCCTTTTCGAGCAGTGGCTTTATTTCCTTAAGCAGTATGGCTGTTTCTTCTGCTGTTAGTTTCTTTTGTCTTTGTGGGCGGTAAGATGGTTTCTGAAGTAACTCTATGCAGCACCCGCCTGCCACGGTGAACAACACCCACTTGTACGATGTTATCACCTCCCATGCATGGGTGAATTGAGTGATTTGGCCTATTGGACTGGCCAGTGAGGGGACCTGAAACAGCGTGTCATTGTTTGGGTGGAGCTGAGCCTCTCCCAGGTGAGGTTCTGCCTCTACCTCTTTTATTCCCCCTTTGAAAGCTGGACAAGCAACCTTGGCCTGAGACTGGTTCCAGGACGAGGACTGTCCTCCCTGAGAGTAGCCCGAGAAACATTGACAGCTTTGGCCCTGAAATCTCTTTGCGTTTGGGGAACCCCGTTGGGAATAAGGTCTGTTAGTCAGCTGCCCAAGGGACTAAAGTGTCATACTCATCCTTGGCACTCTTTAGGGCGTCCTCTACGGCCTTACCAAATAGGACGTTTGGTTCTACGGGCACGTTGAGGAGGGTTGCTTGGGTCTCTAGCTTAAGCCCCGACTGCCTAAGCCAGGCACGCCGCTTAATGAGCGTCCCTTCGGCTATGATGCGTCCTGCGTTGTCCGCCGCATCAAGGTTGTTTTTCAGGATGCAGCTTCAGATTTGTTTTCCTTCTGAAACAGCCTTAAGCAGTTGGGCCCTTACAGGTTTTCGGACAGCTTGTAGTTGTTGTTCCAGCTCGTCCCATTTGTGGCAGCCGTAACTAGTTAACAGCGTTGTATTGTTAGCAGTCCTTGTCTGGTATGCTGCAGAGGAAGCTACCTTTCTCTCAAACTTGTACATCTTTTTACTCTCCTTGTTTGGCAGGGCTTCTGCCGAGGCCAGGGAAGTGCCTGCCCTCTTTCTGGTGGTGGTAACTACCAGAGAATATGGTTTGAGCTGGCCCCTAATGTACAGGGGGTCAGTGTGTGCAGGTCTGAACAGATTTTCTATCCTTGGGTTGACCGGCCTTGTAAGATTAGGTGTTATGAGGGATGGTTGAATATGTCTCTGGACTGACTGCAGGAGAGGTATGAATTCTGTGGCTTCTCTTTTGCATTACACAAAGTCCTTATCGACTTGCGTTTCCTCAGTGTCAATGTTGAAATGTTGCGCCACCTTCAGTAACAATTTGTTATACTGTAGCTGGTTGTCAACTGGCAAGTCTGCCACTGGCTTGTCCAGACGGTCTGGTGACTGCAGTATATAAATGTCGTCATCTTAGTATTGGTCTTGGTCCTGGCTATAGAGGTCCCCTTCAGACCCTGCTTGGTCATCCTGAGTCTTGATATGGGTCTTGGTAATGAGTGATGTTTTGGGATGCTAAGGCCGCAAGGCCTTGAGTAGAGGTGCTCGGCTGTGGCTCAAGGTGAGACTTTTTGGCAGGGGATGGCCCTGCTGAGGCCCCTGGCTGTGAGGCATCTTTGAGTACTGTTAATTGCTCTGGTGTTAGTCCACAAAACAGGACATTCTCCCTAACATTTAGTTAAATTGTTCTGGAGTAAAATGACATTCTTGTGGGACGGCTGAGATGACAGGGCACTGGAAAGGTGTGACATCTTTAGTAGGGGTGGGCTTTGAGGGAATACTAACTTTATGCCGCGTAGCCCCAGAGAGAGTGTCTAAGGGAGTGGCAGACCCTGTCTGGATGACCTTGGGAGTTAAGGGTGCTTATTTCGGAGGCCTTGCCTTTAGCAGAGAAGCGTTAATGTGTTTTTTAATTAACGCTTGTATTTTCAGCGCTTTTTTAGGAGACGCCGGGATGCCTATTGACACCTATTCTTCGGCGTGCGAAAGGAGGGTCTTTTGATATGCTGTGTCCAAACCGACCTTTGCTTTCTGCTTTCGGGAACTGTCATTAGGCGAAAGCGTGCGGGCTGGCCCAGAGGACAGCAAGGAACCTGAGGCTTTATCCCCGGTCACCGTATGGGCCTTGACAGTGTCTTCAAGTCGGCCGTAGGGTATGTCCTTAGCGTGTTTGTGTGTGCCGTGGCCGCCGGGTGTCTTCTCCATCACAGGACCTCCGGTCTGCTTCTCAGAGTCGGGGGCGGCCTGCACTTGGGGTCCGGACGGATCCTGATCGCCACTGGCGTCACTCATGACTCCGTAACTGCCCTTGCTGGAGTCCTCCATCACGTCTATGGAAGCCTCGGCCTGCATGGTGTGAGCGGCCTAGCGTTTCGTCTGCCGATCTTTTAGGATTTTTTGGCTGGAAAAGCGGACCAGATTTACAGCGCTTTTCGGCGTGATCCCTCAGGAGACAGTGGTTGCACACTCGGTGCGTGTCTTTCCACAAAAATGTACCGTGGCAGGAGAGCTAATATTTTAATGGGGATTTGTCCATTATTTTTAAACAGGGCAGTTGGGCGAAAAGAGAAGAAAGGGGATAATGGGATAAACATTCTCTAAAAGGAGTCAGTATAGAGAAACCTCCCCCCTCTCTCTCTACTGTAATGGCCCAAAGCCCGAAGAAGCCCGTAAGGCCGCGTCTGGGAATCGATCGACCAGTCGTCAATCCTGTGGGTGTTCGTCAGTAGTTGTCGAGTGGACGAGCAGTCGTGCAGCGAGGGGAACAATAAACAAAAGGGAGAAATTCTGCCAATATAACTTCAGTAAATCAAAAGGCATCAGCCTAGAAGAGAACTAAGCATTTGCAACTGACTTCGATGGTGGAAAAAAACAATCTGACGGACCTCGGGGCATGAAGGACCATGAGTACAGTACAAGTCACATTAGGGATAGTTTAATCACACCCAGTCGATGTCAGTTTTCGAGTTTCGAAAAAAAATATTCTTAGAATACTCCACAACTGCCACTAGATGTCGTACTATGCTGAGCATGTGATCTAAGCAGAACCACAAGGTCCAGAAATATCTATATATAGGATACATTACCCACCGTAATTGTATTTCTGATGCTTGTATCTGCTTAGATTCACATGCTATGCTTAGGCCGACATCTAGTGGCAGCTGCAGAGTATTATAGTTGTTTTCGAAACTCGAAAAGGGACGTCGATAGGGCATGCCAGTAATACTATCCCTAGTGTGACGTACACTATACCCATGGTCCTTCAAGCGTCGAGGTCCCCCAGATTGTTTCGTTTCTGACAAGAGGTTGCATGAAGTGTACCGTGAGTACAGGTGTAGTAAATCAGATATGTATCAGATAAAGCCCAGAAAAAACATCTATACACCTTCTACTCCAAGGGGAGCAAGGGTGGACGCATGTAAAACTAAGCGGATACAAGCATAAGAAATACAATTACTGCTTAGATCACATGCTATGCATAGATTAGCGAGCAATGTTTGGAGAAGGTGGTGGGTTGTGAGATGGTACAGCAGCAAATATATGTTTTAGAACCGCTTGTCCCACCGGAGAATCTGCTTTAGAGTGTGTGTGACAATGCATTAGTGCTCAGTGAAAGTATGCACTGAGCTCCATGTAGCTGCTTTGCAAATGGCATCTAGCGGGACGTTTGCGATAAAAGCCAGAGTAGCTCCTGTACCCCTAGTGGAGTGAGCTCTTGGTGTGCAAGGCAGTGTTTTGCTTGATAAAGAGCTGTATGCATCCGACTATCCATCTGGAGATGCCATTTTTGATAATGCGGTCTCCTTCTCTGCCTGGTGCTACGGAGATAAACAGTTGGTCTGCTTTTCTGAGCGGTCTGGTCTTGTTTACATAGTAAAGGACTGCCCTCCTTACATCTAGTGTATGGAGTTGCTTCTCAGCTGAGCTTGTTGGGTTCTGAAAGTAAGCCGGTAACTCGATGGATTGGTTTACGTGGAATTTTTAAATGAACTTAGGTGAAAACCTAGGGTGTGTTCTTAATACCAATTTGTCATTGTGGATGACAATTCTTGAAGTTCACCGACTCTCCTTATGGAGATGATAGCCATGAAGAAAGCCGTTTTATACGTGAGGTGTTTAAGGCTTGACTAATGCATAGGCTCAAAGGGGGATCCCATGAATTTTCCAAGTTCTACATTGAGATCCCAGCCTGGCAGTGTATTTGATATAGGAGGGTGGAGTCTCTTTATTCCATCCATGAATGCCTTAATGACAGGGATCTTCTACCATGATACTTTATTGTGAGAGGTGGTGGTATGTGGAAGGTGCCACAAGGTGAACCTTTATAGAATTACAGACTAACCCCCTGAGTCCAATAAGTGGAGCATGTAATTAAGAATGTGTGTTGGAGTACATTCTATCGGGATTAATTGTTTTGATTGGCACCAAAATATAAAATCTCATCAACTTGCCAAAATAACAGTCTTTGGTTTACGTGCCTCTTTGAGGATATCCATACACCTTTGAGTTAGATTATGATGTCCAAACTCTATGACCTCAGGTGCCATGCTGCCAAGTTCAATGAGTGAAATTGAGCAATTAATGTTGTCCCCAACCTGCTGGGAAAGCAAGTTGGCCGGGCACGGGAGTTGATTGGATTGCACATCGGCAGTTTGCGCAGATGTGGATACCAAGGTTGTATCGCCCACATGGGAGCAACTAGGATTAACATCTGTTCCCTGTGAATGTTGTTCACCACTTTGCTCATTAGTGGAGTTGGGGGGCTTGGGTGAGGAAGCGTAAGCAAATCTCCCCGACCAACTCATCCACAGGGCGTGCCCCTTGGAGTCTGGTTGGGGAAACCTGGACATGAAGTCTGGGCATTGTTTGTTTTCTCTTGTAGCAAACAAGTCTAGTGAGGGGTAGCCCCACTGTGTGAAAATATGATCTACGACATCTCTGTCAAGTTTCCACTCGTGGTCTTCTGGTAGAGGATCTCTGCTTAGGGAGTCCGCTAGGGTGTTGAGTTCCCCTGCAACATGTTGCGAAATCAGGAACATCCTCCGTTTGAGTGCCCATTTCCATATTGTCTGTGCTAGCTTGGACGAATTTGGAGAATGTGTGCCCCTCTGTTTGTTGATGTAGAACATTGCAGTGGTGTTGTCTGTGAGAATTTGTACCGACTGATTTGTCAGGTGTGCTTCAAAGGCTTGGAGCGCCTTGAATAACGCTAGAAGTTCCAGCAAGTTGATGTGGTTCTGTGCTGTGATTGGAGTCCACATACCATATGCTGTGAGATTAAGGTGAGGGGCCCCCACCCGGAGAGTGATGCGTCTGTTGCAACTACTGCTTGCACCGCCGGGTCGTGGAAGTGTTTTCCCTTCAACAGATTCTTCTTTGTCCACCAGCGTAGAGCTTGTACTAGATTTGGCGAAGGGATCACTAGATCGTCCCACTGACCGCTTGCCTGAGACCACTGTTTCGTCAACCACTTCTGCATCGGGTGGATGCGCAATCGTGCATGTGGGTCCAGGTAAATGTAAGATGCCATCATTCCGAGCAAACGCATAGCTTTGCGTACAGTTATATGGTGACCGGCTTGATACAGAGGTATTTGAGCAGTATGTTTTGTATTTTTTCCTTTGATGTAAAGACTAGACCTTCCTCTCTTTTTAATGACAGCTCCTAAGAACTGTTTGTTCTCATTGATCGAGAAGCTCAATTGGAAAAGGTTGATTGTTCTTTGGGTATTTTGCTTGCAAACTTGGGGTGTCTCCTCTGATCAGCCAGTAGTCCATGTAAGGGTACACTGGGCAAGACTCCCTGCACAGGTGTGCTGCCATTACCGCCAGTACTTTGGTGAATACACCTGGAGCAGATGCTATGCTGAAGGGTAGCACCCTGAATTGGTAGTGCTGGTTTGCCATCTTGAAACGCAAGCATTTTCTCTGCGCTGGGAACATTGAAATATGAAAATAGGCATTTTTCATATGACTTGCATTACTTGCCGTACAAGCATTTCTGATGGTTCTATCTGCTAAGATTCACATGCTCTGCATAGTCCGAAATCCAGTGGTAACCGCAGAGTATTGCATCTTTTCTTTCGAGAATTGAAAGGGGACGTCCACATGGGCGTGCCTGTAACACTATCCCTACGTGACGTCTAGTGTACCCAAGATCCCTCACGCGTCGAGGTCCTTCCGATTGTATTTTTTCTGCCAAGAGGGAGTCTTATGACTATCGTGAGGGAGTACAGAAAAGAGAAAGTAGTAAGACGTCTATGTTCCTTCCTCCATCCGAGCGGGAGGAAGGGTGGGCGCATGTGAATCTAAGCAGATACAACCACCAGAAATGCTTTTACGGTAAGTAATGCATGTCTTCTGATGTTTGTCAATCTGCTTAGAATCACATGCTATGCTGTGCATAGACAAGCGAGCAGTACCCGGAGTTGGAGGTGGGTTGTGAGAAGGAACAGTAGTGAAAAGATGTCTCAGTACTGCCTGTACCACCTGAGAATCAGCCCTAGAATGAGTGTCTAGGCAAAAGTGTTTTGTAAAGGTGTGCACAGAACTCCAGGTTGCCGCTTTGCAAATGGAGTTAAGGGGAACATTTGCAATGAATGCTATGGACGCCCCAGTGCCTCGAGTGGAATGTGCTCTAGGCGTGAAGGGCAGTTCTCTCTTAGCAAGATAGTAGCAGAGTGTAATGCAATTGACAATCCATCTAGAAATAGTGGATTTGGAGACTGCATCTCCTTTTACTGTGGCCACCGACACGAAAAACTGATTAGTCTTTCTTAGTGGACAAGTTCTTTCCATATAGAACATGACAGCTCTGCGTACATCCAGTGTGTGCAGGGTTATTTCCTCCAGGCTTGAGGTATTTTGAAAGAACGTTGGTAGCTCTATTGACTGGTTCACATGGATCTTGGAAATTAATTTAGGCGCAAATCTAGGGTGAGTGCACAAAACCACCTTGTCTTTGTGAACTGTTACAAAAGGATCTAGAATAGAGAGTGCCTGCAGTTCACTTACTCTGCTAATGGAGGTGATTGCTATTAAAAAAGCAGTCTTAAGGGTGAGGTTCTTAAGACTTGCTTTTTGCATGGGCTCAAAAGGAGCTCCCATAATCCTAGTTAACACCACATTTAGATTGCACAGAGGAGCCGGGTTAGAAATGGGAGGGTGAATTCTTTTTACTCCTTCCATGCAGGCCTTAATCACTGGAATCTTCCACCATGACACCTTCTGTTGTGATGTTGTATATGCTGAAAGTGCTGCTTGGCACACTTTTATTGAGTTGAAGACTAGGCCTGAATCAAGTAAGTGAGTTAGGTATAGGACAATATGAGTGGGAGAGCAGGGTTGATGCTCTTCGAGTTACACCAGATGCCAAACCGTTTCCATTTACTAGAACAACAATATCTAGTGTTAGGTTTCCTTGCCTACTTGAGGATGTCCATACATCTTTGAAGGGAGCAGCAGGTGTCCAAACTCTATGATCTCAGGAGCCAGGCCGCTAAGTTCAGTGTCTGCGGGCATGGGTGAAACATCTCCCCTTTGTCTTGCGACAACATGTTGTACGGGCAACGCAGTTTGACTGGAGGAGATAGGGACATATCCATTAGATGAACGAACCAGGATTGGCGGGCCCACATGGGGCCACCAATATCATTGTGGCTGGTTCCTGGTGCATCTTGTGCACGATCTTGTTGAGAAGGGGAGTCGGGAGGACAAGCGTAGGCAAATTTCCCTGACCATGTTATCCAGAGTCCGTTCCCCTTGGATCGGTTCTGGGGGTACCTGGAGGCGTAATCTCGGCATTGGGCATTTTCCAGGGTCGCAAACAGATCGATCTCTGGAAAACCCCATTGTGCAGAAACGTTGGCGACGATGTCTCAGTGTAATCGCCATTCGTACTCCCTGGGCAAAGGAAAGTCTCTGCTGAGCACGTCTGCCAGAAGATTGAGTTCCCCTGGAACATGTTGTGATAACAGGAACATGTTGCGTTTAAGAGTCCACTTTCAAATGTTCTAAGACAGTTTGGACAGCCCTGGAGAATGAGTGCCTCCTTGTTTGTTCAGATAGTACATGGCTGTGGTGCTGTCTGTAAGGATTAGGATAGTCTTTCCCTGTAGTTGTGTTTCAAACGCTTTCAGTGCGTTGCACACTGCCAGCAGTTCCAGCAGGTTTATGTGGTTGGAGGCTATGTCTGGCGACCAAACTCTGCTTGCTGTCTGCTGGAGCAGGTGGGCTCCCCACCCTGTAAGGGAGGCATCCGTAGTTAGAGTGGCTTCCACTGCGGGGATGGGGAAGGATTTCCCTTTCAAGAGGTTTTCCCTTGACCATCAGCGCAGCGAGAGAACTAGGGCCGGCGAGACCACTACTAAATCGTCCCACTGTCTGTTGGCCTGACACCACTGGTTGCTTAGCCACTCTTGCATTGGGCGCATGCGCAGGCACGCGTGTGGAACATAAGTAGATACATGACGCCATCATTCCTAGCAGATGCATAGCCTTGCGTACTGTTACCTCTCGACTGGCTACATAGTCAGGGATTTGAAATAACATGTTTTGAACCCTCTCGTTGGAGGGGAAGACAAGGCCGTCCTTTGTTCAAATTAGAGCCCCTAGGAATTGTTTGACTTGACTGGGGTCTAAGCTGGATTTTTTCTTGTTGATAGAGAATCCCAGGCTGAATAAAAGATCTATCGTCTTTTGGGTATTTGACAGACATGTTTCGTAGGAGTCACCTGTTATGTGCCAGTCGTCGAGGTAAGGATAAACTGGAATGGATTGCCGGCGCAGGTGTGCTGCCGCTACTGCTAGTACCTTCGTAAATACCCTTGGTGCAGATGCTATGCCGAAGGGTAGTACCTTGAACTGATAATGTTTTTTTTCTATCATAAACCTGTGGTACTTTCTGTGCACTGGCAACATCGAAATATGAAAGTATGCATCTTTCATATCCAGAGCTGCCATGTAATCCCCCTGTGTGAGCAGAGGAATTACTTCCTGCAGGGTGACCATGCGAAAGTTTTGTGGTTATACAAACGTGTTTGCTGGGCGCAAATCTAGAACGTGACGCATGGTTAGATCCTTTTTGGGTACAAGGAAGTACTCTGAATAAATACCCTCCTTTACCTGTGATAGAGGTACAATCTCTATGGCTCCTTTTTGTTCCAGTATCTCGACTTCTTGAAGTATGTGAATATGTTCTGGTGTTAGTCTTCGTTGACGTGGAGGTCTGTATTTTGGGGACTGGTTGAACTCTACACAGTACCCGTGGGCTATGGTTTTTAGCACTCACTGGTCTGTGGTTATTCCCTCCCATGCTTTCAGGAATGATGTCAGCCGGCCCCCAACCGGAAAGTCATGGGAGGGGACCCAAATCTTCGAGTCATTTGGAGCCTGAGGAGGGAGAACCTCTGGGGCCGGGTTCCTGCCTCTTCCCTTAGAATACCACGTACCCCCAAAGGGGACAGCGGCGTGGTAAGTATTGGTTCCTTGTGGAGAGTTCCAGTTGTTTCCTGAAGGGTATTGTTGATGAGTGGAGCGTTGGCCACGAAAAAACCTGTTTCCAAATCCTCACCTTGTGGAAGGTCTCTGAGTAATGTGGTCAAAGCTCTTTAGGGTTTCATGTTCTTTTTTCGCTGTCTTTAAGGCCTCATCTACCGCCTTTCCAAACAAGTTGGATTCCTCCATAGGTTTGTTGATAAGTGAAGCTTGCTTTTCAGGTTTAAACCCTGAATTTCAAAACCACGCATGTCTTTTGAGGAGAATGCCCTGAGCGAGGGCTCGGCTGGCTGTCTCAGCAGAATCCAAAGTGTTCTTTAAAATGCTTTGTTTAACTTGCCTACCTTCAGAGACTGTGGTAAGTAGGCGGGTCCGTAGAGGTTCTGGAGCCTCTTGTAGGCCTTCGTGTATTACAGCCCATTGCGCATCTGCGTAACTGGCCAATAGAGTGGTGTTATTGGCGATACGCGTGGAGTACGCTGCTGCTGTGGTAACCCCCTTACCCATGGAATAAAGCCTTTTCCCTTCTTTGTCAGGGGGAGTCTCGCGTGTTGATAAAGTAATCCCTGCTCTTTTTCTTGTGGCAGTGACTACCAAAGAATCTGGGGTGGAATGACCTCTGATATATAGAGGGTCTGATGGAGAAGGGCTGAAAAGTTTTTCAATTCTTGGGTTTACACCTCCTCTCGCAAGAGCCGGTGTAGACAAAGATGGAGCAAAGTGTTTTTTAATCGAATTGAGGAGTGGGATGGCTTGGCTGGTTGGCGGCTTCTCCGAGTATATCCTCAACGAGGTCGGCTTCAGGTGCTGCCTCTTCAGTGGCAATTTTAAAGTGATCAGCTGCTTTACATAACATTACATTAAATGTTAATTTGATCATCAATAGGAGAGGGATTTCTTGTAGTGGTGTTCTGAGGAGCGTCCACAGCCAGAATATCTGGGTCTGGGTCTTGTGGCTCTGGGGACTGCCATGGTTGAGGGTCACCCACATCTGGGTCCTCCCCTCAGCCTTCAATAGGTTCATCTTCTATGGGCTCATCTCCAATGGGCTCATGTTCCTCCTCGTTATAGAAAGGATTTTCCTGTAGCTTAACTGGTAGAACGTCCTCTTCAGTAAGGTCATAATTATATATGTTTTCTTCTAAAGAGGGGCCAAAAAGCCTTGGGAATTTAAATCTAGGGTTAGCAGGGATTTCCTCCCTTGGCCTTCTTGGTGTAGGTTGTTCTGCATGTGAAACAAACTTGTCCAGCCTTTCCATGCAGTCCTCAAACTTTTCCCTAGTCCAGACTGACGATCTATAACAGTCTAGGGGTTGAAAGGTGTCTCTCTCAAAAGCTTCCATCGAAAAAGTGTCCCTAGCACTCTTCCGTTGGAAAACGTAGAGATCTGTGCCTTAACATCAAAGAAGTCCTCTGGCGGGACCGATGAAGGTGGGGTATCCCTGTGCCCTTCTCTCAACTTCTGAATGCTATCCTTAGATCTCAGCGGATCTTTGGGTCTTTTGGTGCCTTTCGAAGATTCCCATGCCTGATGTTTATGGGAATCGGCGGCCACAATTCTTGCCAGGCTGACCTTGACGTCCTCACCAGTCAGAAGGCGCGTAGGTACATCTGACGATTGTGAAGGGAGTCTTTCGGCAGAATCGGGTCCTTGCCCCTATCGGCCACCTTTTCAAGCAGTGCCGTAACTTTCGGCGGCGGTAAGGCCTTGTCTTGAGTCCTTTGTCGTTGGCGTATGCTTTCCTGTAATGTGTGTTGACGGAACTGTGTGTTTTTGGGGTAGCGCGCCTTTGTTTTAGATTGCCCAGTCGCTATATATATATGATACATTACTCACCGTAATCAGATTTCTGATGCTTGTATCTGCTTAGATTCACATGCTGTGCATAGGCCGACATCTAGTGGAAGCTGCGGAGTATTGCAGTTTGTTTTTCGAAACTCGAAAATGGGCGTCGACACAGGGCGTGCCAGTAATACTATCCCTAGTGTGACGTCCACTGTACCCAAGATCCCTCACGCGTCTAGGATCCTCAGATTGTATTTTTTCTGACATGAGGTAGCATGAGGAGTAGCGTGAGTACAGATAATCCAAGCAGATAGACAGAAAGCTAAGACTTCAAGCAATCATGCGCCTTCTCTCAGAGGGGAGGAAGGGTGGGTCGCATGTGAATCTAAGCAGATACAAGCATCAGAAATACGATTACGGTGAGTAATGTATCCCTTCTGAGGCTTGTGGAATCTGCTTAGATCACATGCTGTGCATAGATTAGCGAGCAGTACCAGAAGAAGGAGGTGGGATGTGAGAAGGGTCATGAGCAAATAAATGTCTTAGAACCGCTTGTCCCACTTGTGTATCTGTCTTGGAATGGGTGTCAATGCAGTAATGCTGAGTAAAAGTGTGAATAGAGCTCCAAGTAGCTGCTTTGCAAATGGTGTCGAGGGGAACATTTGCAATGAAAGCCAGAGTGGCCCCAATGCCTCTAGTAGAGTGGGCCCTTGGCGTAAAAGGCAGAGTCTTTTCAGAGAGTGAGTAACACAGCTGGATACAGTTAATAATCCACTTCGAGATGGCACCTTTAGAGACGCGATCCCCCTCTCTGCCTGTAGCTACGGAGACAAACAGTTGATCTGTTTTCCTTAGCGGTCTTGTTTTATTTACATAGTAGAGGACCGCCCTACGCACATCTAGGGTGTGTAGTTTCACCTCAGCCGAGCTTTGCGGGTTCTGGAAGAAAGCCGGAAGATCGATGGACTGGTTTACACGGAATTTTGATATAAATTTAGGTGAGAACCTAGGGTGTGTGCGTAAAACCAGTTGGTCTTTATGGATAGAAAAGAAGGGATCCTGCACTGACAGAGCCTGAATTTCACTGACCCTTCTTATAGAAGTAATAGCTACTAAGAAGGCCGTTTTATAAGTCAGGTGTTTGAGACTGCTTTTATGCATGGGTTCGAAAGGGGGGCCCATGAGCTTGGCTAGCACCACATAAAGGTCCCACCCTGGCGGTGGGTTTGAAATAGGAGGGTGAAGTCTCTTTACTCCTTCCATGAAGGCTTTAACTACTGGTACTTTCCACCACGACACCTTGCTATGGGAAGTGGTGTAAGCCGAGAGAGCTGCCAGGTGTACTTTCAGTGAGTTAAAAACCAATCCTGCATCTAGCAGGTGGACCATGTATGTAACAATAGTGGAAGGAGTGCAATCAACTGGGTTGAATTGTCTACTTTGGCACCAGATAACGAACCTCTTCCATTTGTCAAAGTAACAGTGCCTTGTGTTTGGCTTCCTAGATTCCTTTAGGATGTCCATACACCTCTGTGGCAATTTGAGGTGTCCAAACTCTACGACCTCAGGAGCCATGCTGCCAGGTTCATTGAGTTGGGTTGCTGGTGCACTGTTTGACCTTGGTGCTGGGACAGTAGGTTGTACCAGGCTGGAAGTTTGATGGGCTCGCACACCGCCATCCTGCGTAGGTGTGGGAACCACGGTTGTCTTGCCCACATGGGAGCAACTAGGACGAGCGTCATCGATTCCCTGTTCATCTTGTTCACCACTTTCCTGATGAGAGGAGTTGGTGGAAAAGCGTACGCAAACATCCCTGACCAGTTCATCCACAGGGCGTTCCCCTGGGAGTCTGGTTGGGGGAACCTGGATGCAAATCCTGGGCATTGTTTGTTTTTGCTTGTGGCGAATAAGTCTATAGTGGGGAAACCCCACTGAGAGAAGAGATCTTCTACGACCTCTCTGTGAAGAACCCATTCGTGTTCCTCTGGGAGGGAGTCTCTGCTCAGAGCATCCGCTAGGGAATTGAGCTACCCTGGAACATGTTGTGATGACGGGAAGATGTTCCGTCTGAGTGCCCATATCCAGATTTTCTGGGCAAGCTTGGACAGATTTGGCGAGCGAGTCCCTCCTTGATTGTTCAGGTAGAACATGGCTGTAGTGCTGTCCGTCCGGATTTGCACTGACAGGTTTAGTAGATGGGGCTCGAACCCCTGAAGCGCTCTGAATACTGCCAGAAGCTCTAGCAGGTTGATGTGGTTCTTGGCCACTGAGTGAGACCAGAGACCCTGAGCTGTGTGGTGGAGATGGTGAGCTCCCCACCCTGTCAGACATGCATCTGTAGTGACTACTGCCTGTACTTCGGGATCGTAAAAGGGTTTCCCCTTTGCGAGATTCTCTCTTGTCCACCAGTGAAGGCTTTGTACCAGTGTTGGCGAAACGACCACTAGATCGTCCCACTGACCACTTGCCTGAGACCACTGTTTCGCCAACCATTCCTGCATGGGACGTGTCATGACCGCAGCCTCCAAGGAGTCAGGTTTAGCCCAACTGCCTCGGAAGCTGGGTCACAACTTCATTTCCAGGCACCCATCGGCTCCCATAGGGGCCTTATGGACCTTGTCCTGGCGCCAGTGGCGCCAGGCTCATAAGGGAACCCAGTCCCGGCACAGGACGTGCTGGGCTCATGATGTAAGAAATGGTGCTTGGGTGGACCTACCGGCTGCAGACCATGCTGCTCACTCACCTGCAGGATGAAATCCTCATCCATCCATGGCTGGAACTACTTTACCTTCTGGGTGTGGCCAGCACCACTCCCTGGGACTGGATACTGGAACTATTCTGGAAGCTGGGACTTCTTACCTGGGCGAGGCTGCTGTGGAAGGAGACACCTAAGCACTCCAGTAGGACTATTTAAACCACGCCCGATCAGAGCAACGTGCTTCGCGTTATTCTCCAATAGCAGCAGGACGCTCACCGTGTCAGCTCCAGAGAATCTTCAACTTCTGCATCTAGGGAAGAGAAATCCGTAATCTTACCTTCTGAAATACCATCTTCGTCTTCTGCAGCATCTGAGAAGGGAAAAGAACACCAGGTTAGCACGAGATAAAAACCAGCGCAGCACTTACCCAGTCCATCGGTGCATCTCAAGCCACGGGCTGCAGCTTTCCATTTTTCGGCACCCTGTGGAAGCAAGGACATTGGTTAGTAACCACCGTGAAACTTTCCTTACCTGCGCTGCATTCTTCTCGCCTCCGCCGACGCTGCTACTCGCATCTGCAAAACAAAAGGACATCATTAAGAAATACAAAACACCATCTATACGCACGTGTTTTGGGCAGCTCTCATCTTTCTCACTCCTCGGCGCATTCCTCGACATCTATTTTTCTACCCAGCTGCTTCTGCAACCTGAAAAAGGAAAAGAGACATTAAGAAGTGCTTTTAACTTCGAATTGACATTTTCTACTTACTTGCCTGCAATACCTTCGCCATTCCATCGCTCTCCGGACCTCCATATTCAAGCAACCGCCGTTCGTGCTGCTAACGATGGCCTAGCTCCAAATCTTCATCCTCTGCAACCAAGAGGCTGGACAATTAACCAGTGAAGTAACTGGCTTCGGCGCCCCTGCACAGACGCAGGATGGAGAGCTCCGCTTTCACCTATATAAGGTAAGCACATTTAGCCTACGAACTACTTGGGGAGTACCAGGAAGGGGAGTCAGCTTGGCCAGTCAGGCTTATATATCCTTATTAACCCCTTGCTCTCCTAATTGCAGACACCTCACCCTTCAGATCAAGATCTCAGTGAGGAAAGGGCCTTTCCAGGGTGGCATTCAAGGCCTGCGCGTGACCCTAGAAGACTCCGAGAACCCCCAGCCCAGACTTGCGCCTCCGAGGGATTCAGGTGAGCGTAACAGGACGCATGCGCAGGCGCGCGTGGGGGACCAGGTAAATGCATGACGCCATCATGCCCAGTAAACGCATTGCTTTGCGTACCGTTATTTGTTGACCGGACTGATAATGCGGAATTTGCAGAAGTATATTCCGAATTCTTTCTTCTGAAGGAAAGGTCAACCCCTCCTGGGTATCCAGGATTGCTCCTAGGAATTGTTTTGAGGTGCTTGGCACCAGGCTTGACTTCTTCTCGTTGATTGAGAAGCCTAATTCGTGGAGGAGGTCGATAGTCCTTTGAATGTTTGTCCTGCAAATTCCTGGGGTTTCCCCCGTTATGAGCCAGTCGTGCAGATAAGGGTACACTGGGATAGCCTCCCTGCGTAGGTGTGCAGCCGCCACCACCTTGGTGAATACCCTTGGTGCTGAAGCTATCCCGAAGGGCAGTACCTTGAATTGGTAGTGGCGACCGTCCACCTTGAAGCGCAAGTGCTTTCTGTGCGCTGGGAACATGGAAATATGAAAATAAGCATCTTTCATATCCAAGGTTGCCATGTAAGCCCCTTTTTTAGGAGGGGGATTACCTCTTGTAGCGTGGTCATACGAAATTTTTGGGGCTTGACATACTTGTTGGCAGGCCGTAAATCCAATACTGGGCGCATTGTCAAGTCTTTCTTTGGCACAAGGAAGTAAGTTGAATAAATACCCTTGTTTACCTGGTGTCCCGGGACGAGTTCTATCGCGTCCTTTTGTAGAAGAATGGCGATCTCCTCGAGGAGAATCTTCTGATGTTCTAAGGAGTGTACTCTTTGTCATGGAGGATGGTTCCGGAGACGCTGCAGTAGCTCTATACAATCTCCCGTGGATACTGTTGACAGCACCCATCTGTCTGATGTGATCCCTTCCCAAGCCTGGGTGAAGTTTGAAATGCGTCCCCCTACTGGGGTTGCGTCAGAAGGGACCCTGAACGGAGCGTCACTGCTTTGGTGGAGGCGTGCCGCCTCCCTTGCTGGGGCTGCCTCTGCCTTTACCACGACCTCTCCTATTACCTCTGCCGTAACCCTGGTAGACTGTTGGTTTTTGTTCCACTGTGTACCCTGGCCCTGGGAATAGTTAGACCCTCTCTGAGAATTTTGGCCGCGTGGGCGACGAAAATTACTATTCCCTCTCTGGTTAGGGGGTTTATTGGTTAACTGGCCAAGGGATTTGAGTGTCTCGTATTCGTCCTTGGCATTTTTCAGTGCGTCCTCGACCGCCTTACCAAACAACAGATCGGCTTCCACCGGTTTGTCTAACAATGATGCCTGAGTTTCTGCCTTAAAACCAGACTGCCGTAACCACACATGTCTCTTGATAACAGTACCTTCTGCTATCAATCTGCCTGCGTTATCTGCGGCGTCGAAGGTTGCTTTCAAAATGCAACCAGACACGGCTCTACCCTCTGCGGAAATCCGAGCTAATTGGCCCTTTAACTGTTCAGGAGCAGAGGCTATGAGAGCCGCGACTTCTTCCCACTGATGGCAGTTGTAGCTGGCCAACAGGGTGGTGGAGTTAGCAATCCTTGCTTGATAGGCGGACGTTGAGGCTACCTTCCTGCCGAAACCGTATAGTTTTTTGCTCTCCTTGTCGGGAGGAGTTTCTGACGAAGAGTGTTCCAGCCCTCTTACGAGTGTTGGTAACAACTAGGGAGTCTGGCTTCAGATGCCCTCTTATATAGAGAGGGTCAGACTGAGCTGCCCTGAAAAGTTTCTCCACCCTGGGATTGACTGCTCTGATGAGGTTTGGGTTCACCAGGGACGGATCTATTCTCCGCTGAATGGATTTAAGGATAGGGATGGTCTGGGCAACCGGCCTCCTTTCTCCAACTAACTCTTCTGCGAAGTCCCTTTCCTCCTGTACACCGTGGGTGTCAATGTGGAAATGTTCTGCTGCGCGAGCGAGAACCTCATTTAGGAGGGGCTGATTATCGACCGGGGAGTCGGTAACCGGGGCTTCGTCCTCTACCGGGGAATCTACTCTGTATGTTTCCGGGTTATCCTCTTCTTCCTGTTCCTCATCATCCCCATAGTAGCCCGTCCCGGTTTGCTCTTCTATCATACCAAATTCTTGGTCTCCACAAAGGGAAGCCTCTTGTTGATACCGTGAGTATGGTGTTGCGTAAGGTTGTACCTCGAAGGGTTCAGACCTCATCGGGGTTTCAAACCGGGCCTTCTTACTCGGGGGATAGTATCAGTAGAGCCTGAGTGTGTGGCCCCTTGTGGATCATACGAGAGGAAATGTTCTGGATTTTTATCATAAAAATCAGCCAAAGAAGACCTTCTTGACATGACCCTGTCTATGTCTTCACTGGACCATTTTTTGGAACTGGGAATGACTCTCTCAGCAAGTCTATGGGATTTATCTTGAGTAGCTTTGCTGGTTGTGGACCTATCAGCAGACCTGGGCTTGTCTGTCTGTTTAGGGGGGGTGGAGTGTTTCACAGGTGGGGAAGAATGTACAGGTAGTTTCTTCTGCTGTTTTCCCCCCTCCCCGTGCGTAGAAAAATGTTTTCCCTGTCCCTTGGTGGCTTCGGAGTTTTTCGACGCCTGGCGTCGAGGATCGGGAGAGGTGTCCCTGTCCTTCGAGCGTGGGGCCTCGCTGGCTTTAATTGCGGGCTCCGCCTCCTGGAGCGCGGCCTGGGGGTGGAAGTCGTCTTCGGCTTCTGACGATCGAACTTCTGTTAGCCTAGGGAGCGAGGCACTCTTGGCAAAAGTGGATGATTGCCTGGAGTCATGCAGCGATCTTGATCGAGAGCGCCCAGAGGACACCGAATCGGACCGTTCTGTCTGTGCCTCTTTCCGAGAACTCGACGTCGTTGAGTCTCGGTTGGACTTAGTGTGTTTAGTGTGTGTAGTATGTGAAGCGCTTGCGTTGCCGGGGGTCTTCCCCATAGCCGCCCTGCCGGATGACCTTCCGAGGTCGGGGACCTGCGCTCCGCTGTCTTTCGACGCCGTAATGCCCTCGCCGTCCGAAAGTACGGCGTCGCTGCCATCGCTGAAGGTGCCCTCCGCTGCCATGGCCGCCTGCCTGGCGTGGTGGGCCCAACGCTTCGTCGAACGGTCCTTAAGTGTCTTAGGTTTGAACCTACTACACGCTCTGCAGTTCGCTTCGGGGTGGTCCCTCGGCAAGCAGAGATTGCACGTGGTGTGCCTGTCGACCCAAGGGTATTTGCGGTTGCACTTGGGGCAGAATTGAAAAGGGGTACCTTCCATACGCACCTTGAGGCAGCGGGCTGTTAAGTGTAGGAAATGTATAAGGTGTACCTATATACCAAGAGTGTAGAGTATGTACCACCCCCACTCTCCCTACTTGCAGGGCCGAGGCCAGCGGCCTACCAGGCCCGGGCCGAGGCCAGTGGCCTTCCGAGGCCCAAATCCGTCGTGCAACAGCCGACGGTCGATTTCTTCTCCAGCCGGCGTCGAGTGTCGAAGTTCGACGTTGGGGTGGGGAAGGATGTCAATAGATTAATAATTTTAAATTTTAGCAAAAGTATGGCTAAGGCCAGGGGACCCCGCAAGATGCTTCCGACCAGTATGGCGGAAAAAAACAATCTGAGGATCCTAGACGCGTGAGGGATCTTGGGTACAGTGGACGTCACACTAGGGATAGTATTACTGGCATGCCCTGTGTCGACACCCATTTTCGAGTTTCGAAAAACAAACTGCAATACTCTGCAGCTTCCACTAGATGTCGGCCTATGCACAGCATGTGATCTAAGCAGATTCCACAAGCCACAGAAATATAATATATATATATATATATATATATATATACACACACACACACACCCCCCCCACACACACACACACACACACACACACACACACACACACACACACTCTAAAAAAAACTTTGTTAAAGGGGCGTTCCAAGTAAAACCAAAAAACCCCATGAAATTAGCCAGTTATGGTATGCTAAGCAAATAACTTGCGCCACCACAGTGCACTGCTAAGATTAACACCCAGGACATCAAAGATGACATCACAAATGGCATTGATGACATCACTGATGACATCACATGTGTGGTTCCCTCTTTTTTCCTTTAATGACATATCTAGGCCAGTAACAGTCAGGAACTAAAAATTCAAAAAGTATTATATTGTTTTATATTGTACTATATTGGAATGGTTAACTTTGGCTTGTGTCACATCTACACAGGGGTATGGACGTTAGCATGTGCCACACTTAAAGGGAATCCTTAACCCTAGCGCGTGTTGCATCCAGAAATAAATGTGAATGTAAGCATGTGCCACACTTAGATGAAACTGTGAATGACAAGTGCCTCACATCTAGACAGAATATTGAAAATTATCAAGCGCCACACTCCGATGGAATAATGAATAATAGCAAACATCACACCTAGACATAATTGCAAGGACAGCAATGCCAACTAACCAATCCACTAACAATTTCATTCCTCTGCATACACCTCTCAAACACCAAACACAACCACAAGCCTAAAACGCAGCAATCCGCACAAACTTCACTACACTACTACAACAACAAAGCAAACCCTACAAAGACTTGCACAATAGCACATGACTACTACCGACTGTAAAACACCCCAAGCCCAGCCAACTGACCCACCGGGCTGAGGCTGCCAATAGCACATCACTGCTCTCTTGCACTTTTTCAGCTTATTCCCACTAACTCGCCACCTCACCCTCTTTCAGAGCCGCCAGAGGACCACTCTGGTGGTGATAGTGCACGGTACAAATATTCTCTAACATTAACATATTTGTAGACTTATACTTCAAATATGTTCTTACAGTAATTCACTTGGGGTTCGCTCACAGCATATGAAAGGAACAAGTTACTTACCTTTAACTGTTGTTCTCCAGCATGGGTCTGGCATGGATTCACATGCCCATGAATATTCCCCGTCGGCAGGCTGGGAATCCTTGGTAAAGAAAACAAATCAGTATCAGTTTTGTTTCCGATCTGTCTTTCTTAGTAGTAATCAATCACTGGTCTCTGGGTCATACTGCCCCCAGCCAATGACTGCCCTCCCCCCAAGCCCCGCCCCTGGCAGCCAACCTCAGATTTGGTAGCATGTGAAGTGGCAGTATGACCAAGTGAAGAGCCGCAGAGGGGTAGGAGGGAGGGTTCGCATGTGAATCCATGCCAGACCCATGCTGGAGAACAACAGTTACAGGTAAATAACTTGTTCCTTCTCCAGCATGGGGTCTGGCATGGATTCACATGCTCATGAATACAAGAATACATAGCAGTACACACATGCACCACCACGGGAGGTGGCAAGGCTCAACATTAAGCAACTCTTACCTCCTCACCAGGCCCACCTTCAGTTGAACAGGTTGCGCAGCACTGCTTGGCCGACTCTGGACTCCACCCTGGAATCCCGGTCGACGCAGTAGAATTTCGTGAAGGTGTGCGTCGACCTCCACGTAGCAGCCCTGCAGATGTCCAGCAGAGGCACAAAAGACAAGAACGCCGTAGTAGCAGCGATAGCTCTGGTCGAATAGGCTCTCGGACGGCCGGGCAACGGTCGGTTTGCCAACCGATGACAGTGCATGATGCAGCCGGAGAGCCATCTGGAAATGTAAGCCTTCGAGAGGGCCTTCCCTTGATTCACAGGTCCAAAGTTCACAAAAAGCTGCGATGTCTTCCGAAAACTCTTCGTGTGGTCCACGTAGAACTTCAGTGCTCTAGCTACATCCAGCGAGTGCAAAGTCCTCTCGGCCAGCGACGAAGGCGACGGGAAGAAAACTGGCAACACCAAGGGCTTGTTGAGCTGGAAGTCTGACGGCACCTTGGGCATGAAGGAGGGGTGCGTCCTCAGCACCACCCTCGTCTCATGGAAAGTCAAGTATGGAAGCTTGCAGGATAGGGCCTGGATCTCTCCCACTCATCGTGCGGGGACGATGGCCACAAGGAACGCTGTTTTCCATGACAGAAATGCAGAGGCTCGAATGGCGGCCCCATGAGCCTGGTCAGCACCACGTTGAGCTCCCACGCCGGGGCCGGAGCCTTCCCCAGGGGGGTACGATCGGAACAGTCCCTTCATAAATTCCTTCACCAGGCGATGAGACCACAGGGATGACCGTCCCGAAGCTCTGGTGTAACGGGAAATCGCTGCAAGATGGAAGCGTGAGCTAGTCCCGCCTTGGCCAGCGATAGCACGTACGGCAGCACTTGAGGGGCCGTAATTCGCAGAGGGATAATCTTCTGTGCACGGCACCAGACAGAGAGCCTCTTCCAAGTGTGTCCATAGCACTATAGAGTTGAGGATGCCCTGGCCTTTGCAAGCACCTCCTTGCAGTCCGCCGGGATATCATATCCTCCAAACTCTAGTGCTGCAGGACCCAGGCCTGCAAGTTCAGCGACTCCTGGTCGTGATGGAGGATGGCGCCTCCTTCGCTGGAGAGAAGATCTGCGCAGTCGACAGTCTGACTGGGGGGGGGGGCACTGACAAGTCCAGAAGGTCCGGAACCAGATCTGTCTCGGCCACGCCGGTGCAACGAGGATCATCCTGCACAGGGACCTCTTGAGTTGGTTGATGAGTCGGAGCAACAATGGCAACGGAGGGAACACATACAGGAACAGGCCGTCCCAGGGGAACGAGAAAGCATCGCCCATGCTCCTCGGCTGGGGAAACCTGCTGGCGAACCTCTGGCACAAACAGGTCGATCTGGGGTTTGCCACATCGTTGGAAAAGTCGATCCACTTGATCCGGACGCAGCTCCCACTCATGGCCGAGCGCAGCTCCCTGCTGAGTGATTTGGCGATGACGTTCTTTGTTCCTGCTAGATGGAAGGGCACCAGAAACATCCTCTGGGTGACGGCCCACTGCCACAGATCCTGGGCCTCCTTGGACTGGGCTGGGGATCTGGTGCCTCCCTGCCTCCGGATGTAGAACATTGTGGTGGTGTTGTCGGTGAAGATCCTCACCACCTTGCCCTTGAGGGACGGGAGAAACGACCTGAGGGCCCAGAACACTGCTCGGAGTTCCAGGATGTTGATGTGGAGTGACCTCTCCTCCGGGAGCCAAAGGCCTCTCGCGTGCAGATCTCCGGTGTGCACTCCCCATCACTCCAGGGAGGCGTCCGTCGTCACTGTCTCCTGATGTACCGGGGTCTGAAAGTCCTTGCCCGCCGCGAGATGCGCGCGGGTGCCCCACCATTGAATCGCTTGGCGGAAAACCTCGTTGAGCAGGATCCTGTCTTCAAAGCTGCCCGTCGCTTGTAACCAACAGGCGCCAAGGAACTCTTGTAGAGGACGCATCCGTAGCCTGCACAGGAGCACCAGGTAGATGCATGAGGACATCATTCTGAGCAGGGACTTTATGGATCTCACCCTGGCGCTGCACCTTGCCCAAGATGGCCTTCGTCCTCTCCGACGGCGAGGCCAATCGCGCCACTGTATCGAGCTTGGCTCC
Organism: Ambystoma mexicanum; assembly: GCF_040938575.1. NCBI lineage: Eukaryota > Metazoa > Chordata > Amphibia > Caudata > Ambystomatidae > Ambystoma > Ambystoma mexicanum. Next base: position 701,936,962 of record NC_090924.1, read on the forward strand.
CAGAAACAGTGCGACCTGCGACGGGATCAGGTGGGATTTCGAGTAGTTGATGGAGAAGAAGTGGATCCCCCGCAGCCGCACCGCCACTGGTGCGAGGCACTTGGTAAACACCCTGGGTGCCGACTTCAGCCTGAATGGCAGGGCCTTGAATTGGTAGTGCCGCCCTTGGACTACGAATCTGAGAAAATGTCAGTGTCCTTTTTGAATGGGGAGGTGGAAGTAAGCATTCTCCAAGTCCACCGACGATAGGAAGTCGCTCTCCTTCAGCTGTCCCAGCACGTGCTGGAGGGCAACCCTCCTGAACTTTTGTGCCTTGATGCATTTGTTTAGCCGCCGCAGGTCCAGGATGGGGCGCCAACCGCCTGTCTTCTTTCTGACGAGGAAGTACCTTGAGTATACTCCGGAGCCCCGGAGCCTCTTTGGGACGAGCTCGATGGCACCCTTTTTGAGCATCGGCCTTACCTCTAACAGTTGAGGGACGTGATTCTCCAACCTGGCCAAGGGAGGAATGCGGGGGCACTTTCTTTGAAATTCGAGAGTGTGCCCGTGGGCCAAGGCATCCAGCACCCAATGGTCAGTGGAGATGGATTCCCACACGCTGATGAACTTCGCTAGCCGGCCTCCTACCGGGGTGCTCCAGTGGGGGCCCGACACAACAGCTGGTTCAGTCCTGCTTGGAGGTGGCCTTGCCGCCAAGGCGACGAGATCCTCCTGACTTGCCGCGTCCTCTGTAGGCCTCCTGCGACAAGGAGCGGGCCGCCTGGCGGCACGTTGAGGAGCTGCTGCCGGATCCCTTGGAGGCACACTGTCTGCCTCCAGTATTCCGAAAGGGCGGCCGTCGTTGCTGCAGCACTCCCAAGGCCCGAGCCGTCTCCTTGTCGGTCTTGATGGCCTGAAGTGACTCATCCACTGTTTTTCCAAACAGGTTGTTCCCGTCGACGGGCATGTCCAAAACTCTGGTTTGCACGTCCTGGCGGATATATGTTGCCTTGAGCCATCCCCACCGTCGAAGGCAAACACCGTTGCCCAACTGGCGGAATCCGGTGTCAGCGATATCCGTGGCCACCGTTATGGCATGGTCCGACGCCACCTCACCTTCCTCTAGGATCTCCAGGGCCTCCGACCTCTTGTCATCCGGTAGGAAGTCCAGCAGGGGAGCGATCTTGTACCACAGCTCCCTGTTGTAGCGGGCCACAATCGCTAGGGCGTTGGCCGTCTCAATTGTCGTCGCCGCAGACGAGATGACTCGTCTCATGGTGTCCAGCTTCTTTCCCTCGCGGTCAGGTGGGGAGGTCGAAGTTGAGGATGATGCCCCCGTCGCCTTCTTTTTGGCCGCCGTCGAGACTACCGAATCCGGGGTCGACTGTGCCCGAAGGCACAAAGGGGCGGAATCGGGGACCCGGTACTACTTCTCGTACCGATCCCTCTTGGCAGGCACCGTGGACTGGTTCTTCAGGAGAACAAGTCCCTCCTCCCAGATATCGTCAATCAATGGTACCGCGAGGACCGTCTTCCTCTTGGCCTCGTGCCGCTGATAGAGGAAACCTTCCTTCTTCTGTTCCTCAGGGCAGAGCTGAAAAACCTCGGATGACCTGGCAATCATGGCGTGGAAGGAGCCAATTTCGTCGGGCGGGGAGGCCCGAGGGTGTGGTGATGGAAGGCCTATCCCGTCGTCACCACCGACTTCATCCATCCCTGTCGTGGCCGTATCCGTTCTTGTGTCATCCCTAGGATCAGGGGAAGAAGATGAAAGCGGAGTGGGCCGCGAGGGCTGGAAAGGCGGGGCGGGGGGAATGAACTCTCCTCCGCTTGTTTGGAGGGCTTCCCGACGTGCCTGGTTCTGCTGGGTCGTCCGATGGGTTGAGGGGCAATCTTGTCCTTATCTCTGTGCATAAGGTTTGGATTGCCATCAAAATGGCCACTGAGTTGTCCTGAGGCTCGGGCACTGACTGCGACGGGCGCAATGGTTGCTCCTTCTCCACGGGAGTCTCGTCGGTGCCACTGTCGCTCTCTTCGTCCGCCTCCTCGGGGTTCCCCCCGTGGGACCGGACCTCCTTGAGTCTCTTGTTGAGGCCCTTCACGACTTCAACCCGCTCCTCCTCAGAGGCTGTATCCGTGTCCGTGACGGCCACCGCCCCCCCCTCTTTTCCCACCGGGGTCTTCACAGGGGTCTTATCGATGGGCTGAAAAGAGGATTCCCTCTGTGGTGGCAGGGAAACTCTGGGCCCCGAGGTCGCCTCCACTGGGTTAGCCTCCACAGGCTTTGCCAGGGGCGCCGCGACTCCCTCAATAGCAGACTTCACTGGGTGAATCAAGGCCTTCACCACCTTGGGCGCGCTTGAGGCCTTCACCTTGGGGGAGGGGTCACCGCCTCGATCCCCCTCGGCTGATCCCTTCGAGATTGACCGGGGCCTCTCCAGAAGCTTAGCCGGGTTCTCGGATTTTCTCTTCCCCGAGCCAGAGCTTTGGCTCGTGGTTGATGGCGTTGGTGAAAGTGCGTCCTGCCTGGCAGCCGAGGAGCCCGACCCTTCGGCGCTCCCGGTGCCCGCGGACTCTCAGTGCTTTATCTTCTGTTGGGCCCCTGTCGCAGGGGCGCCATCACAGGACTTAGAAGACCGCTCAGACTTCTCCTTCTCACCTGCTGTGCCCTTCTCCAGAGAGCCGGCGCGGCGGGTCCAACGATCCCTGTGTCCGTTCCGAGAGGTTCTTGCAAAACGCACAGTCCTTTTTCATGTGCGTCTTGTCTTCGTGAAGGCAGTAGAGACATCTCGAATGCTCTTCCTCCTTGAAAACATTCTGTAATCCGCATCCAGGGCAGTTCCTGAACAGCTTGGATCCGGGTGTCGAGCCTCCCTTGTCCTGGGCCATGTCTACGAGGTAAGCCTCAGATCTTCTGGAATCCTCCAAGAAGCATAACTTGACGAAAACTTTGCCCTTGAGGGGCGTCGAAAATTCCGAAACGGGTCCCCGTTGATCGGAAGTAGAAAAAGTGGAGCTTGAGGCTTCACCGAAAAAATGAGATTAAACTCCTTGAAAAAACACAAAACGCAGTAAAAGCTCGAGAGCTATAGCACGAGGACCCCCAACACTTGAACGTGCAGTAAAAATCTGAGGATGGCTGCCAGGGGTGGGGCTTAGGGAGAGGGCAGTCATTGGCTGGGGGCAGTATGACACAGAGCCCAGTGCCTGGTTACTACTAAGAAAGACAGATCAAAAACTGATACCGATTTTTTTTCTTTACCGAGGATTCCCAGCCTGACGACGGGGAATATTCATGAGCATGTGAATGCATGCCAGACCACATGCTAGAGAATATATACATAGGGAAAACACAGACTTGGAAGACAGCAATACTTTCTATGTATGAAGATCATCAGTAAGGTTGTGAACACTTTCGTATAATTCTGCTGTTTTTTTATTACTGTACTTTCCCTGGATATGCTCTTATTTGTACACATTGTACTCGCACTACTTTCATTACGGTCCAGTCACATTATGTGATAGTTATACATAGGCAAGTAGTAGCTTTGAAGTAGAGCGATAATTTCTGTGCATGAAGATAATTAGTTAGGTATGAAGATTGTCTGGTAATACTGTTTTTTTGTTTACTTCATTTTCCCTGTATATACTCATATTTGTATGAGTTGTTGTCTGTTTGTGTTCTGTTTGCAATAATGCAATTATTTAGTAAATGGGTTTTATTAGGTACTTATTAAATGTTTACAGTATGCAGAAGGAACAAGTTACTTACCTGTAACTGTTGTTCTCCAGCATGGGTCTGGCATGGATTCACATGCTCATGAATATTCCCCGTCGTCAGGCTGGGAATCCTCGGTAAAGAAAAAACCAGTATCAGTTTCGTTTCTGATCTGTCTTTCGTAGTAATAACCAATCACTGGTCTCTGCGTCATACTGACCACAGCCAATGACTGCCCTCTACCTAAGCACCGCCTCTGGCAGCCATCTTCAGATTTGGAAGCACGTGAAGTGGCAGTATGACCAAGTGAAGAGCCGCAGAGGGGTAGGCGGGAGGGTTCGCATGTGAATCCATGCCAGACCCATGCTGGAGAACAACAGTTACAGGTAAGTAACTTGTTCCTTCTCCAGCATGGGGTCTGGCATGGATTCACATGCTCATGAATAAAGAATACATAGCAGTACACACATGCACAACCACGGGAGGTGGCAAAGGCTCAACATTAAGCATTACATCAAACTCAACATTAAGCATCTTACCTCCTCACCAGGTTCACCTCAGGCGAACAGGTTGCGCAGCACTGCTTGGCCGACCCTGGACTCCTCCCTGGAATCCCGATCGACGCAGTAGAATTTCGTGAAGGTGTGCGTCGACCTCCACGTAGCAGCCCTGCATATGTCCAGCAGGGGCACACCAGAAACGAACGCCGTGGTAGCTGCGATCGCTCTGGTGGAATGGGCTCTCGGACGGCCAGGCAGCGGTCGGTTTGCCAACCGATGACAGTACATGATACAGCCGGAGAGCCATCTGGAAATGGAAGCCTTCGAGAGAGCCTTCCCCTGATTGACAGGTCCAAAGTTCAAAGAGTTGTGACGTCTTCCGAAAACACTTTGTGCGGTCCACGTAGAACTTCAGCGCTCTAGCCACATCCAGCGAGTGCAAAGTCCTCTCAGCCGGCGACCAAGTCGACGGGAAGAACACAGGCAACACCAAGGGTTCGTTGAGATGGAAGTCCGACGGTACCTTGGGCATGAATGAGGGGTGCGTCCTGAGCACTACCCTCGTGTCGTGAAAAGTCAAGTACGGGGCCTTGCAGGAAAGGGCCTGGATCTCTCCCACCCGTCGTGCAGAGGTGATGGCCACAAGAAACGCTGTTTTCCGCGACAGAAACTTCAACGGGGCCGAGTGCAGAGGCTCGAACGGAGGTCCCATGAGCTTGGTCAGCACCACGTTGAGCTCCCACGCCGGAGCCTTCACCGGCGGGAACGATCTGAACAGTCCCTTCATGAACGCTTTCACCAGACGATGAGACCACAAGGACGTCCGGCCCGTGGTTCTGGTGTATCGGGAGATCGCAGCAAGATGAATCTTGATGGACGCGTGTGCCAGTCCAGCTTTGGCCAGCGTCAGCAGGTACGGCAGTACCTGGGGCGCCGTAATCCGTAGAGGGTTAATCTTCTGTGCGTGGCACCAGACAGAGAACCTCTTCTATTTGTGTCCGTAGCATTTAAGAGTCGAGGACGCCCTGGCCTTTGCAAGAACCTCTCTGCAGTCGGCCGGTATGTCGTATCCTCCAAACTCTAGCGCTGCAGGAGCCAGGCCTGCAAGTTCAGCGATTTCGGGTCGTGGTGGAGGATGGCGCCTCCTTCCCTGGAGAGTAGATCCGCGTCCACCGGCAGCTTGATTGGCGGGGACGCTGACAAGTCCAGAAGGTCCGGGAACCATATCTGCCTCGGCCACGCAGGTGCGACGAGGATCATCCTGCACCGTGACCTCTTGAGCTGGTTGACGAGCCGGATTAGCAGTGGCAAAGGAGGGAACACGTAGAGGAACAGGCCCTCCCAGGGGAACGAGAAAGCATCGCCCTTGCTCCTCGCCTGGGGAAACCTGCTGGTGAACCTCCGGCACTTGGAGTTCGTCGCCGTCGCGAACAGGTCGATCTGGGGTGTGCCCCACCGTCGGAAGAGGCGATCCACTAGATCCTGCCGTAGTTCCCACTCGTGGCACGAGCGCAGCTCCCTGCTGAGTGAGTCGGCGATGGTGTTTTTTATCCCTGCCAGATGAAACGGCACCAGAAACATCCTTTGGGCGACGGCCCAATGCCACAGGTCCTGCGCCTCCTTGGACAGTGCTGGTGACCTGGTTCCGCCCTGTTTCCTGATGTAAAACATGGTGGTGGTGTTGTCGGTGAAGATCCTCACCACCATGCCCTTGAGGGACGGAAGGAAGGACCTGAGGGCCCAGAACACTGCACGGAGCTCCAGGACGTTGATATGGAGGGACTTCTCCGTCGGGAGCCAAAGGCCTCTCGCGTGCAGATTTTCGGTGTGCGCTCCCCACCCTTCCAGGGAGGCATCCGTGGTCACTGTCTCCTGGTGGTCTGGGGTCTGGAAGTCCATGCCCGCCGTCAGATGCGCGCGGGTGCCCCACCACCGGACCGCTCGGCGGAAACTCTCGTCGAGTGTGATCCTCTCCTCGAAGCCGCCCGTCGTTTGGATCCAGCGCGCGTCCAGGAACTCCTGCAACGGGCGCATCCGGAGCCTGCACATGGGAATGAGGTAGATGCAAGAAGACATCATTCCGAGGAGGGACTTGATGGACCTCACCTTGGCCGCGTCGGAAACCAACATCCGCTGTACCTTGCCCAGGATGGACCTGGTCCTTTCCTCCGACGGGGAGGCCAGAAGGGACACTGTGTCGAGCTTCGCTCCCAGAAACAGTGCGTTTTGCGCGGGTACCAGGTGGGACTTGGCGTAGTTCACGGAGAATCCCAGGTCCGTGAGAAGTTGGACGGTCCTTGCCGTGTGCTCCACGGCGAGCTCCCTCGTCTTGGCTCGGATGAGCCAGTCGTCCAGGTAGGGGTAGACGTGGATCCCCTCGCGGCGCAGCTGCGCCGCCACCGGTGCAAGGCACTTGGTGAATACCCTGGGTGCCGACCGTAGTCCGAAGGGGAGGGCTTTGAACTGGTAGTGACGCCCTTGGACCACAAACCTGAGGAATTTTCGGTGCCCCTTTAGGATGGGAATATGGAAGTAGGCATCCTCCAAATCCAACGACGACAGGAAGTCTCCTTCCTCCAGCTGACCCAGGACGTGCTGGAGGGTGACCATCCGGAACTTCTGCGCCTTGATGAACTTGTTCAGACGTCGCAGGTCTAGGATGGGGCGCCATCCTCCCGTCTTCTTCTTCACGAGGAAGTATCTCGAGTAAACTCCGGAGCCCCGAAGCCTCTTTGGGACGAGTTCGATGGCGCCCTTCCTGAGCATCGCCTTTACCTCCAGGAGAAGCTGAGGGACGTGAAGCTCTTTCCTGGCCACGGGGGGGACGCGCGGGCACCTTCTTTGAAACTCGAGTGCGTGGCCCCGGGCTAAGGCGTCCAGCACCCAACGGTCGGTGGAGATGGACGCCCACACGCTGACGAAGCTCGCCAGCCGGCCTCCCACCGGGGTGCTTCGGTGGGGGCCCGACCCCACGGCCGGTTCAATCCTGTTTCGACGAGGCTTTGCCGCCTTGACCTCCTTGGCGACGACGGCGGGGTCCGCCAGACTTGCCTCGTCCTCTGTAGGCCTCCTGAGACGACGAGCGGGCCGCTTGACGGTAGGTGGAGAAACCGCCGCCGGAACCTTTGGAGGCGCCCTTGCCTCCGCTGCTCCGAAAGGGCGTCCGTCGTTGTTGCAGAACCCCAAGGGCCCGGGCCGTCTCAGTGTCCGCTTTAATGGCCTGAAGGGAATCGTCCACTGTTTTCCCAAACAGGTTGTTCCCATCGAACGGCATGTCCAGGACTCTGGTCTGTACGTCTTGACGGAAGTCCGTAGCCTTGAGCCATCCACGCCGCCTAAGGCACACGCCGTTGCCCAACTGGCGAAACCCAGTGTCGGCGATGTCCGTCGCAATAGTGATGGCGTGGTCCGACGCCACCTCACCTTCCTGTAGGATCTCCAGGGCATCGCCCTCTTGTCGTCCGGTAGGAAGTCCAGCAGGGGAGCCAGTTTGTACCATAGCTCCCTGTCGTAGCGGGCCACGATAGCCAAGGCGTTGGCCGCTTTAATCGTCGTCGCTGCAGACGAGATGACCCTGCGTCCCATAGCGTCCAATTTCTTTCCCCCGCCGTCCGGTGGGGAAGTCGATGTGGAGGCCGCACCCCCCCCGCTTTCTTCCTGGCCGCCACGGAGACGGCGGAGTCCGGGGTAGGCTGCGCCCGGAGGCACAGGGGGGCCGCGTCCGGGACCCGGTACTTCTTCTCGTACCGGTCTCTTCTAGCTGGCGTCGTGGAAGGGTTCTTGAGGAGGGCGAGGCCCTCATCCCAAATGTCGTCCAGTAGAGGCACCGCGAGGACCGTCTTCCTCTTGGCCTCGCGCCGTTGATAAAGGAATCCTTCCTTTTTCTTCTCCTCAGGGCAAAGTTGGAAAAGCTCGGATGCCCGGGCGATCATGGAGTGGAACGATCCAATCTCGTCGGGCGGAGAAGCCCTGGTGGGAGGTGACGACGGTAGATCCTCGTCGTATACCTCGTCGTCCGTACCCGTCGCTGCCGTGTCAGTCCCCGTATCATCCCCTCGGGTGGACGGGGAGGAGGGCTGGACGGGTCGCGACGGCTGAAAAGGAGGTGGAGGGTGAATCCTTCTTTTCTTGGGCGGGGGAACACCAGAAGGTCCCGGTTCAGGATCCCCCGACGGGAGAGTTTCCTCCGTCGGCAACGGTAGTCTCGTCCTTATCTCTGAGCATAAGGACTGTATAGCCAACAAAATGGCCGCCGAGTTGTGTTGCGGCGCTGGCAGAGGGGAATCCGACGGGCGATCAGGGGCCCCGTCGGCACCCTCGACGATGTCGTCGTCACCTGCGTCGGGATCCATCCCGACGGGCCGGTCTTCATCCACGCCAAGGCCGTGGCTTAAGACCTCGATCAGCTCTTCCTCCGAGGTTGAAGCCGAATCTACGACGACGCCCTGCCCCCCCTTTTTCTTCCCCGCCAGGGGTTTCACGGGGGTCCTATCGATGGGCACAAAAGAGGACTCCTTCCGAGGTGGCAGGGAGACTCTGACCCCCGAGATCGCCACCACTGGTGTAGCCTCCACAGGCTGAGCCAGGGCCGCCGCGACAGTATCGATAGAGGGCTTGGCCGGATGGATTAAGGCCTTCACCACCTTAGGTGCGCTCACCGCCTTATCCTTGAGGGGGGGGGACACTGCCTCGCTCCCCCTCGGATGGGGCCTTCGAGCTCGACCGGGGCCTCTCCAGGAGCTTCGCCGGGTGCTCGCCCTTCCTCTTACCCGACCCAGAGCGTTGGCTCGTGGCTGAAGGTGCCGGGGAGGGTGCGCCCTGCCTGGTGCCCGTAGAGCCCGACCGTTCGGCGCTCCCGGTGCCAGCGGACTCGCGGTGCTTGGCCTTGTGTTGGACCCCCGTCGCCGGGGCGTCCTCAAAGGTCTTAGAAGACCGCTCGGATTTCTTCCTCTTCTTCTCGCCTGACGGGCTCTTCCCTTCCAGCCAGTTGGCGAGGCGTTGATGGCGGTCCTTCATGGTCCGCTCCGACATATTGCCGCAAAACGCACAGTCCTTCTCCACGTGCGTCTTGTCCTCATGTAAGCAGTAGAGACAAAAGGAGTGTTCGTCCTCCTTAAGGACGTTCTGCAGCTGGCATCCAGGGCAGACCCTGAACAGCTTTCCGGGCGTCGAGCTTCCCTTCTCCAGGGCCATGTCCGGGCCTGAGAAGCTTCTGGAGTCCTCCAAAAACGTAGCTCGACGAAATCTTCACCCTTGAGGGGCGCAGACGAATCCGACACGGGTCCCCGTTGATCGGATGGAGAGTCGGTGGAGCTTGAGGCTCTTTTGACCGAAAAAAACAAAGTTTTTGAGAAAAAACGTGAAAAAATAGCACTAACGCTCGAGAGCAATAGCACGAGGATCCCAACACATGAACGTGCGGTAAAAATCTGAAGATGGCTGCCAGAGGCGGTGCTTAGGTAGAGGGCAGTCATTGGCTGTGGTCAGTATGACGCAGAGACCAGTGATTGGTTATTACTACGAAAGACAGATCAGAAACGAAACTGATACTGGTTTTTTCTTTACCGAGGGATTCCCAGCCTGACGACGGGGAATATTCATGAGCATGTGAATCCATGCCAGACCCCATGCTGGAGAACTCTAATAAGAAAGCATTTATAATTTTTGTATTTAACATAGCAAGATTATTGATATTGCCCTTCCATCATGTCTGCTGCTCACTATACCTATGTTTCTACATATGTACCTTAGTATACTGGAAAAAACTTTGTAATAGAATGCTATTAGGATTAATGCATAGCTTAATGCACTACGTACCTCATGATATTTATTCCAATGATCCTTGTCACGTTTTTATTAACGTGACAATAAGAATCCCTTTTACAGACTTTTCATGAAAAGTAAATGCACATGCGATGTCATCAGAGATGTCATCAATGACATTTGTGATGTCATCTTTGATGTCCTGGGTCTTAGCAGTGCACGGTTGTGGCGCGAGTTATGGTTGCTTAGCTTACCATAACTGGCGAATTTCTGTTTTTTTTTCTGTTTTACTTGGAACCATAACATCCCCTTTTCACTGAATCTACATATATAGATAATGTAAATTTGATAAATGTTCACTACGATGCCCTTAGTTTATATACATATAACATAGAACATAGAACATACTGAATCCTCTACCTGCGCTAGTGCGTCTGATAACCGCGGACCATGCGCCAGTTCCAAGAGGGACTCGGGCAACATCAACACTATCCAAAAATTCAGGGGGCATCTTACATTGTTATATCATCCAAAAAAAAAAAAAAACTAAACATGTTCAAAAAGCAGCACATAAATAAATTACATTCAATAATAAATGAGAAGTGAAACTGTGTATGTAAGACTAACAGTCCAATTACATAGCATATGCAACATAGTGGAATATACCAAAACACAATATGCCTCCAACAGAATTATCTTATAGAAATTGCAAATCAAAAATCAACAGGACACCTACGCAGCAGTAACAGCAAAACATAGCAAGAAACTAGTGAGTACACTACATTTATTGTATATATTTATAAACTTTCTGTATTAGGTACACTAAAACTAATAGATATATTTTTTTTTTTTACACAGAAATGTCTAGTACTTTAGAATGGCTGGAACAACATTTTCCTCGGGATGAAATAAGTCAAGACAGTGATACTAATGGTAGACAGTACACTTCTCTATATAAGCCAATTAATAACCATTACTTTATGTGTACTTAATACTTTTTTTTTTAACAGACCATACAGTACCTGTACCCCCCCTCTCCATGTCCCAGCCAACATATCCCCAAAAACTCCCCAGTAAGAAAAACGTTATGAGACTTCAATCCCTTCCTCCCCTACCATCCATCATGTCCAAACCTCTAATTCCCCTGTTTTTATATCAGTTTCTGCTTCCCCCTCTCTTTCATAATTTTTATACAATAATAAAATATTAAGTGTGTTAGTATATTCCTCTGTCTTTTTTTTTTTTTTTTTTAAAAGGCAGCGCGGCTGTCTGGGATGTCCTCAATTAACCAAACTGGGGGTGTCCTAAGGACACAATACCTGTTCGTATTGTTGGCAATCAAAATGGAGGTGTCCTTAGGACACACAAGATGTCGGCCTGTCCGCAATTAACCAAAATGGGGTGTCCCAAAGACACTATACCTGTTCGAATTGGTCGTAGTCAAAATGGGGGTGTCCGCAGAACACTAAAGACATCTGCATGGTGGTAGCTATGCAAAATAAAGTGTCCTAAGAGCATTCCCCCTGTTCGCATTGTCCGTAACCAGAATGAATATGTCCGTAGAACACATTAGCCCGTCCGCAAAGATGTGACACACACTTGTTTTGTTCGGGGATCTGAACACTGTCCGTAGAACACCCGGACGCATGCGTAGCACACCCTTGCCCCTACGAACATCGTGCCAGTCTGCTGCACGTGTGTCGCACTTTTCATTAGTTCGGGGAGCGGAACACTGTCCGTAGAACACCCGTGTGCATGCGTAGACCCGACCCTGCCCATTTGGTGTCCTACGGACAGCTGATCCATTCGCCAATGTGTCCTTGACGTCATCATGTGACCGCACCTGTTCCAAGCGTAACGAACACTGTCCGGGCCCCTAGACACCTAAAAAGTGTTTTTTTCAGCAATCTAAGGTATTTTCCTGGGAAAGATCACACTATGTCCCTGGCGATCTGCATACTTTTTGGAATTTTTTTAGCCATTTCTTGGTGTTCGAAATGTTCGGGGACAGCACGGGTGTCCAGGAAAAGCACCCCAGCACCCCAATAAGGCCACACCCCAGAGCTGCTCCTTATTCTGTTTTTGGCCTTCCAAGACAGACTGCTCTTTGTTGCATTGGATTGCTCTTGCTCTTTGAAACAGCTGTCCTGATGGCATCCATGGCTGCTGCTACGGCTCTCTCAGCAGCACCCCAACACCCTCCACCAGCAATACATCCCCGAGGGCCTGCAGAATTGAACAGGCGTCAGGATACAGAGGAGAGTGATGAAGAGGATGAGGTAGTGGAGTTCCAGACTACTAGTTCTCACCGTGAATCTTGGGTGTGGGGGAGGTTATGTACCAAAAGCATGTGCACACAAGGTGACCTGCAATCAGTGCAAGATGGTGCTGAATCGTGGGAAACCCGGTTTGTACAGCTATGGTACTACCTCAATGAAGCAACACCTAAAATCATTCCACGGTGGGGCCATTCGGAAGGTTGTACCTTGCGATAAATGTAGTAGGTTGAGTTCCCCTGCAGCATCCTCCGTTTCCGCTCCTGCCACCACAAGAGACAAGAGACACTCCTGTGGGGCAGCGCATCCCTCCAGCATCCCTCCAGCTGCCTCGCAGGCCATACATTATGCTGTTGATCCTTACCTTTCGAGGGTCACAGTATTGTGCATGTACTGCGACGCAGTACTCTGCAGGGGGGAGAACCTTTGAAGTGCTTTCGAGACTGTGGTCGAGGAGCATGAGAAGAACTGCTCCCTACCTGAATAAAGCCCACCCTACATCTTCCTCTCTCCACCAGCCCTTTCTTATCCCTGTGGTTGGTGTCCCTTCCTTACCATCCTTTCCCTTCCTATCCTTGTGTGTCGTGTTTAAAAAACCAAAAAATATATAAAACAACAAAAATAAAAAAAATAAAAAAGCCACCTTTCATAGTTCAAAAAGAGAAGTGTCAATGAAATGCGTGGGTATCCTGTGCATTTTTAGAAGTCCCCGTACTGTCTGCGGACCTCTAAAATCTTTGCATTGCTGCCCTGTCACAACCATTGCACTTTTCTCTAGGAGGAAGTGGTGGCTCTGAAAAGAGCCTTTTTGTGGATTTTTTTGTGTTTCGAAAACTTCAAATGGTCAATACCTACTGCAAAATGGATTGCTGTAATTCCACAAAAGGTTGCAATGCATTTTGTATATTTCGCAGAAAAATGTGATTGCCGGCATAAGTAAGATGTACTCAATGCGAAAAATGTGTGTACTACGAAACAATGTTTTCATTGTGAAAAGAGGACATACCAACAACATCTCTCAAAAAGGCACAGACAGCGTAGTTAACATTGCGCCTTGCTTTCTCCATTTGTGGACCAAATCAAGAAGAACGCAACCACATTATTTTCTGCACAATACGGGAAAAAATTATTCTGGAGTTGGGAAAGTCATGGACATGTATCCAAAGTTGTTCTTTCATTGCAAATTGCAAAGAGATTCCAGACACATGTCCTAAACTGTTCCCTCCACAATGAATAATAATAATAATGTCTGGATGACACTGTCACTAAAGTAGCACAAAGAGGTACCAAATCCAGCCACTTAATTCCACACACTCCATACCAGTGCACTTCCACATGAGGTAATCCAAGATGTACAGCCACTCCGCAGCGATCTGCATGCACCACCAACCAATTTATCCATGAATCTCCCAAAATCCAGACAATCTGCTTTCAGAGACACACAGCCATAGCCATAGCCATCTCCTCTCCTCTCAGGAAAAAGACTTTCTAATAAACTCTCTGCTCACACATCGCGGTGTCTGCGGACAAATCGAAAAATCTGAGCGTCTGGAATTGAAATTTAAATAGTGTGCCCCATTTCCCTTTTGAGGTTAGCTCTGAAAAGAGCCTTTTTGGGGGTTTTTGCAGATGCTTCAGAAACACCCTTTATATTGTATTTTTTTCTTTTTTTTCTTTCCCTCCAAAATTCTTCACATTAGCTTCTCCAAAGCAATCCTTATGTTCCAAAACAGCATGGCATTTCCCATAAAAGATAAAGACATGCCATCTTCTTTAAAGTAATCAACATTACCAGAGTCAATGTTGTCATTGTTGCAAAATAACATGCCAGCTCTAGTCATAAAAGCAAACATGCCTCGGTTGATTAACGACCTAGCAACATTTTGCTGAGGACAAAAAAACAGAATGATTGTCCCATATTGCCCTAGGTATCAAACCCGAAAAAACTATCTTGGCATTTGGAAGTAGTTTCATTACTGCCTGAACCAAGTTTTGCAGATCTTCCAACAAAGTAGGGGCACTGACATAACCCAAATGCAAAGCACCACAGTGTAGGACAACCACATGTGAATTGTTAATCCTAGCCATATCTTGGCAAACTTCTACCATTGCCTGCAAATTGAAACCAGGCACAGTGCTCTGCACCACCTCCACTCCTTTTACATCAAAAGTGTTTCCAACATTCCTACATTTTGCATACTGCTCCAATCCATTCACAAACATATCTCCAAGCACCACCACGGTGACTTACTCCATCTCAGCCTTCTACAATACACATAGCCTCTCTCGATACGAAGCAGAACCTCAACATCTGATTGGCTCATCCTCAAAATACACGCCGATTTCATGCTCGGTACCCCGGATGTGGCATGTCTTGTCTGCGAACAGCCGCACTGTCCACGGAGTACGTAAGTAACACTGGGGCAGGCCTTCTACCCTTTCCACTTCACACTCTGCACCATTCCCTAATTGGCTACTGTTAAGCAGTCACATGTAAGACCCCTACATCTAACTCCATCATCACAATTCAGCACTTTAGATGTACTGTTGATCACTCAGAGTACAATTGCACTGTGACTGCAAAGCACCTACAGCAACTACTAGTTAACGCTCCAACATTTCTACTTGAAGATTCATGCACATCCACATGCATGAACACAAAGTACAGGTATGAATAGGTTTTGCACAGTACATCATACATGCCAACATTCCGACCCACCTGGGACATTTCCTCCAAAAAATCACGAGGCAACATTTGTGTCATAAGAATGGATTGGGCAAAGATTTAATTTCGGCGGGAGAACAATATTTTTCACAGAAAAATTGTGAGTCCCCCGCTGAAATAGGGAGGGCATGTATGGTACATGTACATCTCTTGTATAAATGCATATAAACAGAGTAACTGCCATTTACCCTATGCAACCAGTAAAACAAGCTTACTGTCATTCCTCCCATCTGCTATATATGATATCATATGGCAATTATAATGCGCCTATACACAAGTGTTTCAAGGCGCGACGAGGCAAGGGAGGGGAACCAAGGGAGGACGGACAACGATCCTACTAGGCCAGGTGTCATTTAGATCGCGCAAGTGCATGGGAGGGGGCAGGGACAGTGCAGTACATGAGAAAGATTATAACAATAAGTAATGCCAACAAATGGCAAGTGCAATGATAAGTGCATACATCAGGTGTCAAGGCCTGGTAGGGGGACTGTAGGGATACAGAAATAGTCCCCTAGTGCAGGGAATGCCAAGTGGGCAGTGCAGGTGTGTGACGCTGGCGGGGGGTGGGGGGCCTGGGCGCGAGATCAGAGGTTGTCCAGGTCGCCAGTACAGTTCCGGTAACAGCCAGGTGGTCAGCAGAGGAGAGGAGGAGAAAAGGTGGAAGAAAGAGAAAGGTAATTCCAGAACCAGAGATGATTCTCCTCGAGTTTGAGGGAGGCTGTTCCAGAGGGAGGCCCCCAGCCGAAGAAAGATCTACCACCAACCATTTGCTTGGAGTAGCGACTGACCCTGAGGGAGGTCGATGAGCACAGAGCTAGAGAAGGAAGATATTTAGGAAGAGAGAGTTGAAGGTATTGAGGCCCCGGGCCCCAGAAGGCTGTGTGGACGATGCAGAGGGTTTCAAACTTAATCCTTGCAGCCACTGGGAGCCAGTGCAGAGATTTCAGTCCTGGAGAGATACGATACCTGGGCTTGAGGCCAAGGACACATCTTGCAGTCCTGTTCTGGATAAATTGCAGAGGGCGGAGAGTAGAAGCAGGCAGATTTAGAAAGAGGCTGTTGCAATAATCCAGCCTAGAGAGAACCAGAGCTCTGGAGACAGTGAGCATCTCACTATGATCAAGTGTCACTTGCAAAGTTGTCTGCTCTCCAAATTTTCATTTACCCATATTATTAACTGCAATGTGCAAACTTATTTTCTTCATTCATTCCATCATTTCTGTAACCACTGCCACGTATTTAACCACATTTCAACCATGATAGCATTTAAAGCATTATACTGCATAAAATGTACACAAAATTTCCTTTCTATACATTCTGCATATTTCACATACATTCTATAATTTCAACTTCCTTTACAAATGACTATACTAGTAATAAGACAACACTCACAGCTAACAAACAAAGTGTCATTTCATGTTAAAAGATGGGAGAAATAACAGTAAAATTATGAAAAAATGGCTTTCTAGTGTGTTATAAAATTACACGCAGCCAGGACGAGTACATGCATCATTATTTATGCGCACAGATAGCCAATATCATTTGAAAGGCTCCCAGCTGAAACAAAACCACTGCCTCTACAACTGTTCTTCCAATCTAGACAGCGCTCTCATTCCAGCTGGTTGCCCATTCCGTTCTAGATTTCACAACAGCATTCAACTATGCTCAGGTGCAGTCATATCTATCACATCATCTACAACTATGTACAGTGTTCTAAAACAAGGCATACAACATCTCCCCCTTCCCTTCAGTCCGCAACACAAGCACCAGGTCCTTCCTTGCAACCCTTACTTTATTTCAAACTCTCCCATCTCCAAGCACCACAGAATCACTCAGTACTTTAGTAATCACCTACTGAGTAATAAGCTGCTGACCTCATCAAATCCTTCTGATTTATTTCCCACACCTTCACAAATACATACATTGCATACTTTTCCGTACAGTTCCTGCCATTTACCCTGTAAAAATAGCAAACAAAGCATACCATTATTTCTTCTATCTCCTAACATCCAATAACACCATTACGAAGCCAAGCGTGCTCTGTGCGCTTACTATTTTAGGCATTTCTAAAGCACATTCAACTAACAGATTCCAAATAAAATATACAGAATGCACATAGGCAAAGAAAAGTACATGTACATGCTATGCACAGTTATCAGAAAGCACTACTACGGCAAAAACAAAGAAATCCAGGTCTATATTAACAACAGTGCTATTAACACACATATTTACTAACTTCTTTCTTTCACAATTGCAGTGGAGACCACTCTCCTGAAAAGCAGCAGCGTCTCAAGTACGAACAAAAATTCAGAAGAAACTTACTCTTTCCATCCAACAAAGTATGTGCAATACTGCCATAATGTTCTGTTACTCAAACACTGTAGAATCCTAGTATTCTAGAACAATTGTAGCTACCCTGCATCATTAGATTCAGTATTAGTGCTTCCCCTCACCAGCTCCATACTTTCTATTGCAATCTGAACACCAGCATAGTAGCACACAAATACAAGAATAGCCTTCACAACCTGATGTAGCAGCCCCATTGCACAATCACACACCTCTACATACATCCTTACCATGATACTCAGACACTCATGCACAAAGCACACAAACACAAGACAACCCACACTTTTTTCTTCAACAGACCCCAAAGAACGTCTACCAAATAGCAACCCTGTAGAAAGCAACGCAAAAGTCAACAAAATCAAACTAAAACTCTCCAAAATAAGCATCCACCTCTAGCAGAATGTGTACAAAAAGTTCAAACAAAACAGCTAATACAGTCATTAAAACAAAACAATCTTCCAGTATAGAAACTGTGCCTCCTCTTTCAAAATGTAAAACGAAACAGAAAGTGATTAACAAGACTGCAGCTACCACTAGTGGTAACACTGCACCTATAAATCTTGATGTAGCGGCAAGTAAGCATACCAAAGAAATTCTTTTACAAAATAAAATTCCGCCACAGAGTCCTTCAGAACCTTATAAAAACAGGAGAGAAATCATGCACAACCCTTAAAACCTACCATAGAAAATGAATCCTAGAAGCTCTCATAGAGAGTGCCATCCTTCTCAAAAGGAAATTATTTTAGTTTTAAACAGAATTAAACCACTAATATAATTAAGTACTAAACTACAAAAAAGACTTCTCAATAAACGGAATATCAACAAAGATAACTTCACAAACATCTGTGGAGGTGAATGGAGTCATACAACAAGCACAGAACCATATTTCAATGAAGAAGCATAAAAACAAAAGCAAATAAACCCAATTGCCATTCATAGCAGTGGACGCGGGTATGAAAAACGTAATACCACCATTATGGAACAAGAAACGCTGCTCACAAATATATCCCCAAAAAACTCAGTATCACCTGTCCATTCCACTAAACTAATACGTCCAGTCTACAAATGGCCGTGCACATCAATGTGTAACATTGCCAAAAAATCTTTCAAATCTTTATGCCACTTCCTCAATCAGTATGTAAAAGACAAATTAAAATTAAACTGTTACAAAATATGGACCCCTGTCCAGTGCGCAAATACACAGGACTACAAGGACATTCATTAGCCTGCATTTCTGGAACTATTTGCAAAAGCACCTTTCATCATATCAAAATGATATCAACACATCATTCAACTATAAGAAATCTGGTCCATAAACTGTACTATGCTAAAAGACCTGCTTTAGCACTAGCCAACTTAAATAACAATCTTCTACATGATACAGCCAAAAAACTACTCGAACAAATAGAGCATATCCAGAGAAAATATTTTGGAATTAAAAGCCACTTGCAAAATGCAATACATTTACAACAGACTACCAACAACTGAATAGATGCCAACCTTCTATTGCACACATACAAAAAAGAAAAACTAAAGTTTAAAAGTACATCTGCTGAAGTACCAAACCATTTGTGTGTGTGTTGCCGCAGGACTTTTTATAAAAATAGCACAAAAACTGTAGACATAACGTACAAAATAGAAGACAATGAAGATGCCAAGTGAATCCAATTAGCTCTCCATTTTATAGCAGAAAACAAATACGAAATTACTGAACCCTTAATACTTTGCAGTTACTGCACTGCAAAACTTGACAACAACCAAACACCTTCACATGCTATCACAAATAACTTGGAATTATTCCCATTACCAAAACCCTTGCAACAACTCAATTTATATGAGAGCATCATAATTCAAACAGTGCACCCATTTCAAGCAATGATACACCTTCAACCAAAAACAGCAAAACTACCTCCCTCTGAATTAGTGAAAGGCATTTGTGGCAAAGTAGTTTATTTACCATTAGATCTGAAAGAAAATATACACACTCTGGGAGTGCAACGTCCAATAGATCAATCTTTAATTATCTTAGTAAATGGTTTGCACCTACAAAAGACAAAAGAATTTGGCAACAACTCGTGGACTTACATAAAGTTAGACAAGCCCTGCAATATCTAAAAGACAACAATGAATACTATAGAGAAATTAATATTCAAGAAAACCTGAGGGAAACTACTGAAATAATTCAAGAGTCATCAGAAACTGGACAATTTCAACTTCTAGATCCTGCTACAGAATCCAATATTTTAGAGCATTATACAATTCAACCATTACACTCGAAAGACACCATAGATGATGCACTGGAAACGTACCATAGATGATAGCCAAAGGATCTCCAATAAGCATATGGGGAAAAAAGTATAGAAGCACATGCCTTTCCTCTACTCTTTCCTATTGGAAAAGGAGGAAGGTACGATGATAGACCCACACAAATAACAGCATCAGAATACCAATCTTTACGAATGTATTCTGAAGACCCCAGATACCGACAAAACGTGGAATACATATTCCACCTTCTCTTTGAAAGTGAACTAGCAACTCTATGCTACAGAGGTGCACACATTGAAATCGGGTACCCATTTTCCAAATATGTCAGCTACAAAATTACTACAAAAAGTGCAAGAAACAGATGAGATTTTACAGTCAAGCATTACAAATTTTTTAGCAAACATGCGTGGTACAAAAGAATACTGGTTCCAACGTCACAGAGATGTAGGCTGTATGATAAGAAACCTTGGCCAGCCCACTTGGTTTGTGACATTAAGTTGAAGATTTACACGATTTCCTACACATAGCAAACAAAAACAAAACAAACCGAAATAAAAAAGGGGAACTCTGCTCTCTAGATCCTGTGAATGTATCAAGATATTTCCATCATCACTTCATTGCTATGCTACACTTCATTTGTAATAAAACTGTTCCTCCGCTCAGAGAAGTGCATCACTTCTTTTGGAGAAAAGAATACCAAGTCAGAGAAGGACCACACATCCACATGCTTTTGCGGATTAGAGATGCTCCTAAATTTGGTCAGGATAGTGATGCCACTGTTTTGCAGTTCATCCAAAAATATGTCACTTGTGAAATCCCTTCACAAACAACACATAGTGACCTTCATGCACATATTTGACAATTTGAAAGACACAAATGTGGGAAATATTGTTGTCGCAAATATAAAAACAAAGGGAAATACTACACCAAATGCCGCTTTGGTTTCCCTAGACCAGTTTCAACAACAGGTCAAGTAAACAACTTCATGTCTTCAGTTAGAGATAGTGTCAAAGGTAAATCACCTAAGAACACATATTACATAGAAAGAACAGAAGAATCAAAATACATCAATGATTACAATGCAAACATTGCCCTCCTATGGAATGCAAACATAGATGTGCAGTACATTCCAGACAATTCCACTGCAGTTGCACGATATGTCACAGTCTACTTAACCAAAGCAGAGAAAACAGAGCTTCAGGACCTCTGGGATGACATATCATCGGACAAAACACTCTCACAGAAATTGTACAGATTAGGCATAAAAATGCTCTCTCATAGAGAATGTGGTATGGCTAAGTATTGCTAAATTTAGAAAAAGAGTTCTCAAATCATATGAGGACATAGAAACAATAGCCAAAAATGATCCCAACAGCCAATACATAAGGAAAAACAATTTACTAGACACATACTACCCAAACAGGAATACCACTTTGGAAACCATGTGGCTATACCACGTAGGCCAGAACTTCACTTACAAAAATAATATTAAACCAGATGAAAAGAAAGATAGATACAGAGTATGAAAGTGTGAAGGCAGCTAAGTGAAACTTACCAAACTTAGCTTAATTAATCATATCAAATTGTCATTAAAAACTCCTCGACATAAAGAACTGTATTACATGTCCCTGCTACAACCATTTAAACCCTGGAGAAAAGAAAGAGAGTTACTGGATAGGTATGACTCCTATGAAGACGCTTTCAAAGCAAATGAAAGCACTAAAACAGACGTAAACTTCACACACTACCAAACAATGTTGCACAATGAACAACAACATGAAGAACTCCAGGCCCAACTAGATGTGGACACTCTGGACAGTAGTAAAACTTCTGCAACAGGAAGCCAAGAACCACTTGGACAGTCACTAATAGCAAATGAGGCAGAATTAGCCATGACAGAAGTAGAAAACACCATGTTTCAGTATGAGCAATCTACAGAAGACTTTGCTGTACTGAAATCACAACTAAACACTGAGCAGTGTAGCATTTTCCAAGAAGTAACAAAACAAATTGAACATGGTGTGCAACATGAAAATAAAAATGGTACCTGCCAAGATTACAAACCTACACTGTTATACATGAGTGGTCAAGCTGGTTCCGGCAAAACATCCTTAATCAAAATCATTAGCAAGTTCCTCCAACAATTGACAAACAACAAACTGTCAGCTGTTGTAACTGCCCCCACAGGTTTAGCTGCCTGGTTGTATACAAATTGTTCTAACTACAATTGTTCGAATTACAATTGACCTTTGCACAATTGACCGAATTTTAAAGGTCAATTGAAATATATATATATATATATATATATATATATATATGGGATACATTACTCACCGTAATCGTATTTCTGATGCTTGTATCTGCTTAGATTCACATGCTCGAAAATGGGCGTGAGGAAGCATGAGGAGTAGCGTGAGTACAGATAATCCAAGCAGATAGACAGAAAGGTAAGACTACAAGCAATCATGCGCCTTCTCTCGGAGGGGAGGAAGGGTGGGTCGCATGTGAATCTAAGCAGATACAAGCATCAGAAATACGATTACGGTGAGTAATGTATCCCTTCTGAGGCTTGTGGAATCTGCTTAGATCACATGCTGTGCATAGATTAGCGAGCAGTACCCGAAGAAGGAGGTGGGATGTGAGAAGGGTCATGAGCAAACAGGTGTCTTAGAACCGCTTGTCCCACTTGTGTATCTGTCTTGGAATGAGTGTCAATGCAGTAATGCTGAGTAAAAGTGTGAATAGAGCTCCAAGTAGCTGCTTTGCAAATGGTGTCGAGGGGAACATTTGCAATGAAAGCCAGAGTGGCCCCAATGCCTCTAGTAGAATGGGCCCTTGGCGTAAAAGGCAGAGTTTTTTCAGAAAGAGAGTAACACAGCTGTATACAGTTGATAATCCACTTCGAGATCGCGCCCCCTCTTTGCCTGTAGCTACGGAGACAAACAGTTGATCTGTTTTCCTTAGCGGTCTGGTTTTATTTACATAGTAGAGGACCGCCCTACGCACATCAAGGGTGTGTAGTTTCACCTCAGCTGAGCTTTGCGGGTTCTGGAAGAAAGCCGGAAGCTCGATGGACTGGTTTACATGGAATTTAGATATAAATTTAGGTGAGAACCTAGGGTGTGTGCGTAAAACCAGTTTGTCTTTGTGGATAGTAAAGAAAGGATCCTGCACTGACAGAGCCTGAATTTCACTGACCCTTCTTATACAGGTAATGGCTACTAAGAAGGCCGTTTTATAAGTCAGGTGTTTGAGACTACTTTTATGCATGGGTTCGAAAGGGGGGCCCATGAGCTTAGCTAGCACCACATTGAGGTCCCATCCTGGCGGTGGGTTCGAAATAGGAGGATGAAGTCTCTTTACTCCTTCCATGAAGGCTTTAACTACTGGTACTTTCCACCACGATACTTTGTTATGGGATGTGGTATAAGCCGAGAGGGCTGCCAGGTGTACTTTCAGAGAGTTAAAAACCAAACCTGCGTCCAGCAGGTGGAGCATGTATGTTACAACGTTGGAAGGAGTGCAATCAACTGGGTTGATTTGTTTATTCTGGCACCAAATAACGAATCTCTTACACTTGTCAAAGTAACAGGGCCTTGTGTTTGGTTTCCTGGATTCTTTTAGGATGTCGATACACCTCTGTGGTAAATTGAGATGGCCAAACTCTATGACCTCAGGAGCCATGCTGCCAGGTTCATTGAGTTGGGTTCCTGGTGCACTGTTTGACCTTGTTGCTGGGACAGTAGGTTGTACCAGGCTGGGAGTTTGATGGGCTCGCACACCGCCATCCTGCGTAGGTGTGGAAACCATGGTTGTCTCGCCCACATGGGAGCAACTAGGATGAGCGTCATCGATTCCTTGTTCATCTTGTACACCACCTTCCTGATGAGAGGAGTTGGTGGAAAAGCGTACGCAAACATCCCTGACCAGTTCATCCACAGGGCGTTCCCTTGGGAGTCTGGCTGGGGGAACCTGGATGCAAATCCTGGGCATTGTTTGTTTTCGCTTGTGGCGAATAGGTCTATAGTGGGGAAACCCCACTGAGAGAAGAGATCTTCTACGATATCTCTGTGAAGGACCCATTCGTGTTCTTCTGGGAGGGAGTCTCTGCTTAGGGCATCCGCTAGGGAATTGAGCTCCCCTGGAACATGTTGTGATGACAGGAAGATGTTCCGTCTGAGTGCCCATATCCAGATTTTCTGGGCAAGCTTGGGCAGATTTGGCGAACGAGTCCCTCCTTGTTTGTTCAGATAGAACATGGCTGTCGTGCTGTCCGTCCGGATCTGCACCGACAAGTTTAGCAGATGGGGCTCGAACGCCCGAAGCGCTCGGAATACTGCCAGAAGCTCTAGCAGGTTGATGTGGTTCTTGGCTACTGAGTGAGACCAGAGACCCTGAGCTGTGTGGTGGAGATGGTGAGCTCCCCACCCAGTCAGGCATGCATCTGTAGTCACCACTGCCTGTACTTCGGGATCGTAAAAGGGTTTTCCCCTTGCGAGATTCTCTCTTGTCCACCAGTGTAAGCTCTTTACGAGTGTTGGCGAAACGACCACTAGATCGTCCCACTGACCACTTGCCTGAGACCACTGTTTCGCCAACCATTCCTGCATGGGACGCATGCGCAGACGCGCGTGGGGGACCAGGTAAATGCATGACGCCATCATGCCCAGTAACCGCATTGCTTTGCGTACCGTTATTTGTTGACCTGACTGATAATGTGGAATTTGCAGTAGTATATTCCGAATTCTCTCTTCCGAAGGGAAGGTCAACCCTTTTTGAGTATCTAGGATTGCTCCTAGGAACTGTTTTGAGGTGCTTGGCACTAGACTTGACTTCTTCTCGTTGATAGAGAAGCCTAATTCGTGGAGGAGGTCGATAGTCCTCTGAATGTTTGACCTGAAAATTCCTGGGGTTTCCCCCGTTATGAGCCAGTCGTCCAGATAAGGGTACACTGGGATTGCCTCCCTGCGTAGGTGTGCAGCCGCCACCGCCAGTACCTTGGTGAATACCCTTGGTGCTGAAGCTATCCCGAAGGGCAGTACCTTGAATTGGTAGTGGCGACTGTCCACTTTGAAGCGCAAGTATTTTCTGTGCGCTGGGAGCATGGAAATATGAAAATAAGCATCTTTCATATCCAAGGTTGCCATGTAATCCCCCCTTTTTAGGAGGGGGATTACCTCTTGTAGCGTGGTCATACGGAATTTTTGGGGCTTGACATACTTGTTGGCAGGCCGTAAGTCCAATACTGGGCGCATTGTTAAATCTTTCTTTGGCACAAGGAAGTAAGTTGAATAGATACCCTTGTTTACCTGGTGTCCTGGGACGAGTTCTATCGCGTCCTTTTCTAGCAGAATGGCGATCTCCTCGAGAAGCATCTTCTGATGTTCTAAGGAGTGTATTCTTTGTCGTGGAGGGTGGTTCCGGGGACGCTGCAGTAATTCTATACAATATCCTGTGGACACTGTTGACAGCACCCATCTGTCTGAGGTGATCCCTTCCCAAGCCTGGGTGAAGTTGGAAATGCGTCCCCCTACTGGGGTTGCGTGAGAAGGGACCCTGAACTGAGCGTCACTGCTTTGGTGGAGGCGTGCCACCTCCCTTGTTGGGGCTGCCTCTGCCTCTTCCACGACCTCTCTTGTTACCCCTGCCGTAACTCTGGGTAGACTGCTGGTTGTTGTTCCATTGTGTACCCTGTCCTTGGGCATAGTTGCCTCTTTGTGAATTTTGGCCGCGTGGGCGACGAAAATTACTGTTCCCCCTCTGGTTAGGGGGTTTGTTGGTAAGCTGGCCAAGGGATTTGAGAGTCTCGTACTCGTCCTTGGCATTTTTAAGTGCGTCTTCGACCGCTTTCCCAAACAATAGATTGGGTTCCACCGGCTTGTCTATTAATGAAGCCTGGGTTTCTGTTTTGAACCCCGACTGCCGTAACCACGCATGTCTTTTGATAACAGTACCTTCTGCTATCAATCTTCCTGCGTTGTCCGCAGCGTCGAAGGTTGCTTTTAATATGCAACCAGACACGGCTCTCCCTTCTGCCGAGATCCGAGCCAACTGGCCCTTTAACGGTTCAGGAGCAGAGGCTATGAGCGCCGCGTCTTCCCATTGATGGCAGTTGTAACTAGCCAACAGGGTGGTGGAGTTTGCAATCCTTGCTTGGTAGGCGGACGTTGAGGCTACCTTCCTGCCAAACCCGTACAGTCTTTTGCTCTCCTTGTCGGGAGGAGCTTCTGACGACGATAAGGGTGTCCCAGCCCTCTTCCGAGTGTTGGTAACCACTAGGGAGTCTGGTTTAAGATGTCCTCTTATATAAAGAGGGTCAGACTGGGCTGCCCGAAAAAGTTTTTCGACTCTGGGGTTGACGGCTCTGGTGAGGTTAGGATTCACCAGGGATGGATCTATTCTACGTTGGATGGATTTAAGGATAGGGATGGTCTGAGCGACCGGCCTCCTCTCTCCCACCAACTCTTCTGCGAAGTCCCTTTCCTCTTGTACACCGTGGGTGTCGATGTGAAAATGTTCTGCTGCGCGAGCGAGAACTTCATTAAGGAGGGGCTGGTTATCAACTGGTGAGTCGGTAACTGGGGCTTCGCTCTCTACCGGGGAATCTACTCTGTAAATTTCCTGTTCATCTTCTACCTCCTCCAGGTCCTCATCATCCGCATAGTATTCAGTCCCGGTTTGTTCCTCCATAATTGTAAACTCCTGGTCCCCTTCAGGGAAAGGCTGTCCTTGGTATCTGGGGTGTGGAGTAGAGTATGGAGTAGAGAAAGGCTGCACCTGAAAGGGTTCAGGTCTTTCGAACCGGGCCTTCTTACTTAGGGGGATAGGATCAGAGGAGCCTGAGGGTGTGGCCCCTTGAGGGTCATACGAAAGGAAATGTTCTGGGTTTTTGTCATAAAAATCAGCTAAGGAAGACATCCTTGACATGACCCAGTCTATGTCTTCACTGGACCATTCTTTGGAACAGGGTATGACTTTAGTAGGCAACTTAGAGGACTTATCAAGGGTACCTTTGCTGGAAGTTGATGTCCCAGTAGATTTATGTTTGTCTGTCTGCTTAGGGTGGAAGGATGGTCTTACAGGAGTGGAAGGCTGTGCTTTCCGCTGTTTCCCCCCCCTCCCCGTGCGTGGAAAAATGTTTTCCCTGCCCCTTGGAGGCCCCAGAGACTTTCGACGGCTGGCGTCGAGGGTCTGGAGAGGTATCTTGTTTCGAGCGTGGGGCCTCGCTGGTGTTAACTGCGGCCTCGGTCTCCTGGAGCGCGGCCTGGGGGTGGAAGTCGTCTTCGTCTTCCGACGATCGAACTTCCGTTAATCTAGGGAGCGAGGCACTCTTGGCAAGAGTGGATGATTGCCTTGCGTCATGAGGCGATCTCGATCGAGAGCGCCCAGAGGACACCGAGTCGGACCGTTCTATTTGTGCCTCTTTCCGAGAAGTCGACGTCGTCGAGGTTCGGTTGGACTTAGTGTGTGTAGGGTGTGTAGCGCTTGCGTCGCCGGGGGTATTCCCCATAGCCGCCCTGCCGGACAACCTTCCGAGGTCGGGGACCTGCGCTCGGCAGTCTTTCGACGCCGTAATGCCCTCGCCGTCCGAAAGTACGGCGTCGCTGCCATCGCTGAAGGCGCCCTACGCTGCCATGGCCGCCTGCCTGGCGTGGTGGGCCCAACTCTTTGTCGAACGGTCCTTAAGTGTCTTAGGCTTAAACCTACTACACGCTCTGCAGTTCGCTTCGGGGTGGTCCCTCGGCAAGCAGAGATTGCACGTGGCGTGCCTGTCGACCCAAGGGTATTTGCGGTTGCACTTGGGGCAGAATTGTAAAGGGGTACCCTCCATACGCACCTTGAGGCAGCGGGCTGGTAAGTGTAGGAAATATATAAGGTGTACTTATATACCAAGAGTGAAGAGTATGTACCACCCCCCACTCTCCCTACTTGCAGGGCCGAGGCCAGCGGCCTACTAGGCCCGGGCCGAGGCCAGCGGCCTTCCGAGGCCCAGATCCGTCGTGCAGCAGCCGACGGTCGATGTCTTCTCCAGCCGTCGTCGAGGGTCGACGTTGGGGTGGGGAAGGATGTCAATAAATAATTTTAAACTTCTATAATTAGCAAAAGTATGGCTAAGGCCAGGGGACTCCGCAAGATGCTTCCGACCAGTATGGCGGAAAAAAACAATCTGAGGATCCCAGACGCGTGAGGGATCTTGGGTACAGTGGACGTCACACTAGGGATAGTATTACTGGCACGCCTGTGTCGACGCCCATTTTCGAGTTTCGAAAAACAAACTGTAATACTCCGCAGCTTCCACTAGATGTCGGCCTATGCACAGCATGTGATCTAAGCAGATTCCACAAGCCTCAGAAATATATATATGGGGGGGACACCCCGCAACTCCCCTATATATATGTGGTCAATTGTGCAAAAGGTCGATTCGGACCCTTGACATTCGGTCAATTAGGGCATTCGAACAATTGTGTTCCAAAAATGTGGGTAATACCAGCTGCCTACAACATAGGTGGTGTCGCTTTACACAGATTACTACTCCTTCCAGTAACAAATTAGACTATTACAAACTTTCTACAGAAGCTGCAATGGTACTATGCGTTTTCAAACAAATGAAAATGCTACTAATAGCTGAGGTGAGCATGGTCACCTGAGATTACAAGAGGTCCTCAAAACAGACTACGAAGAGCTCTTTGGAGGAAAACATTGTTTTCGAAGATCTTCAATTAACACCAGTGAAAGCTGAACCAATTTTTAAAACCTTAAGGCACAAACTGTGCCGTAAAACTCTTGGCAGCATAGGAAATGTCAACCTTTTGCAACATTTCCAATACAGAGAATTAACTGAAAATATGCGGCAGTCTGCAGACCTGACATACGCCAACATTTTTAAAAGTATTAAAGTTGGTGTACTATCTCAAAAAGCACACACTATATTAAAAACCAAGCACATCCATGCACTATATAGCCATAACTCATGTGCTACTAATGTCATGGAACAATTAGCAGACAAAAATGTCAATTGTATGTCCTTGATGCCAACTCTTGCAAGCTGTTCATAATTTAACGAAACAATGTTAAAAAAAAGAAATGCAACCAATCGTTCAAATTGCCTCCACAGACAAACTGGACGTACATGGTATGACACTACCCATGTGTAAACAAGACACAACAAGGCTGAACACCTTGGAAAACTATCTCTAACACAGCTGGTTTGGAGAAAATATTAAAATTATCTTTAAACTGTAGAGTAATGCTTAAACATAACCTTGACGTGGACCAAGGACTAGTTAATGGAGCACTTGGTACAGCTGCTGGCTTTCAAACATACCCACGTGACAACAACATTCAATTTGTCAATATTCTCTTTGACAAAATATCCAAGTTAAAAGGATAGGACGCTCAACTGCCCACTTCCTTCTTTTCAAAGACATGTATGTACGCAGAGAACAATATTCTCTAACTCTAGCATACGCAGTCACCATTCACAAATCACAAGGTCTTACCCTAGATAAAGCATTGATGGATATTGGTAGCACAGTCTTTAGAGAAGGCATGAGCTATGTAGCACTATCACACTTACGTACATTTGACAGACTATTTCTTATCAACTTTGATGCAAGTAAAGTAAATGCTGATATTTTTTGCATTCTAGAATACAATAGACTGCGTTCACTCTACACCCCCCATCTAAAAACCTATCCTGTTCTGCAAAAAGTAAAACGTTGTAAAAGAAAACTACTTCAGACTGAAACGATACAGGATCTCACAGCAATTCCTCCAAAGAAAGTAAAAGAAGGTAATACTTCATCAAGGACCACAACCAAAGAAGAATCTACTGCTTAAAGTAATTCAACTACCTCTTCAGAGAAGAAACGCACACTCCCAACAAATTACTTGAACACAGAACTGTCAGGTCCATTCAAATTTTCAAATACAACTGGTGTAAATTGCTACACAAATGTAGCAATACATATTCTATTCCAATTGCCACCAATTATTGACATTTACTTACACGGTACAGACCAATTGTGTTTGCAAATGTTAGTCCTTCATAGAAATGCAACAAACAATCCTGACAACATTTATAGTGTTCATGGAATAAGGCAGGCAGGCCTCCAGATAAGGTGGGTAGCAGGCCTTTTTACGCATGAAAATCTTGAAAATACGAGAGCTTTATTATTTTCCTGGGTACATTTACACACAGGTTTAGAGCAGAGGGCAGTGCAAAAGTCAGGTTACTTGATAGGAACTATGAGGCTTCTTTATTTTAAGATTGCATAATTTATTAGATGGAAAACTAAGTTGCAATTGGGAATTAATATTTTGTAACAAATTATGCTTTTTTTCCAGTGAAGGCAAACCAGTATTGCACAATTGTATTTTTCAGAGTTCTGGTGCTGTGTGCATAATCATGCGGAGGCAGATCATTTTTACACTGATAATTTAATGTACACTCTAATTATATAAGTGTGTAAAATGAGGACTATGCACAGTCTAGATTACATCCATTCAACCTTGCAGTCAATGGGGTACATTACTATAAATGGTCAGTGGCAGCAGAATCTTTGCTCAAGGGTGAGTGATTGTCAGTACAACAATCACAGGTGTTCTAGCCTCTCAAATCTTCAAGACTACAATTAAAACATCCAAAACCTGACTCTCGAGGAAGTGCAAGCGCCTTTCAAAAACAAACCAATGGAAGTTACATTTGTAATTGAAATAGAAACTCAGCCAAACCTGTCCCTGTGAGAATCCAGATAGGTATTTAACTTCATGTAATGCTTCATAAATGGTTTGTCATACATCTAGGTACTGTGATTATTATACCTGTCGATACTCAGTTAACCGACCTCTGAAGGATGTTAGCCAATAAGATAGCTCAGCCAGTTGAGCACTCATTGCTGCAATCTGTGCGTGATCTGTAGGTTGCAGGCTCGAATCCCGGCTGGTCCAACTCAGCCTTTCATCCTTTCGAGGTTGATAAAGGAGTACCGAGTTTGGTTTGGTGATAATTGTGATACATATGTTCTTTGTACAGCACTTGGCCAAAAGCGCTATATAAATAACCATTTGACCATTAGATTACATATAGAATTTAGCATGGAGTCCTTGCCTCTCTGCACTGTTGTATCATAACATTGGCATACTATTAGCTAGTAATAGCTCCAGGAAAATGAGGACTCATTAAACATCAAATGACAATTCTGCTATCGAACCTCAAAATACACAATACAATTCATGTTTGCTTTACCATGTAATTGGCTTGGTTTTTGTGATTTCAACATTTAAATATGCACAGGAGAGATCAAATGACCAGACCTTAGAGAAATAATGAATGGTGTATTCTGTCACAATGCAGAAAGCTGCCGTATGGTAATGATTTCCATACAGTTTTGTGCATGCGTCGGCTGGATGTTACATACATTTTACTAGGAGAAAAGTCATTTTTACTCTCTTAAAATCACATTTACTCTCAACGTTTAAAAACAGGGAGTAAAATACTCCCACCTCAAAATCTTATCTGGAGCACTGAAGGCAGGAATTGGACTACTGTGCTGAATGGTCAAATTCGCTATAAACTCACAAGAAGATCCACAAGAATTTCTAATGTACTTGCTACAAGTACTAGAAAACAAAAACACACCTATAAGTGAAATCTTACAGATTTCATACATGTGGAAACATACATGCACTCTTTGCAGGCATGTAGTACAAGAAGAAGAAAAACGCTTTGTGTATGTATCCATACCTAACTGTGAATCCATTCCATTTCAGCAACTTGTACAAAATGCAGACCATGGCAAATTATGTACTACCTGCAATTCTGATAATCGTTCCACCTTACAAATACAGACACATTGTAAATATAAATAATAGTAATGCTTTTACGTTATAATGCAGATGGTACCAAAAACAACTGCAAGCTGCCTGGATTCACATATGGTCAAGTATCACTTGGTAAGAAAAGCTTCAGGTCACTACTCTGCATATATAAAAAAAGAATTGTGGATGGTCTGAAAGTAATGATAGTACCATTACTCTAAAGCAGAGATTACCAGCAAATCTTGTAAACGCTTACTTAGTATTCTTAAAACTAAAATTGAATGACTAATGGGGTTATGAACATAAAAAAACTTGAACTTTAAAACTATGACCAGTTCGAATACGCCAACAGGTATCTAACTGACCCAAAAATCTGCAACAAGCCAACAGATAGATGAATACCACTAAAATGGAAAAAGAAATAAACACATAGAATACACCAACTGCTATCTAATTGCAACAATACTACCACCACTATCAAATGAAAAACCATACACCAATGTAATTCCTCCTATTGAAATCAATGAAAGAAATATATTGTACCACAACGTAGAAAGTTTTTTTTTTAATCCAGCATGGATTTCTTTACCACAGACCCAATGATTTAATCAACAAACACAGGAACTGAGCAAATTGCACAGTACACTGGTATGAACTATAGTAAGTACTAACTATGAGGGTCGACAAAATACAGAAATGTCTACTATGCAATGCAATACTCATTATAAACTACCAACACTAACATGTGATGTTAGTAGTATCACAGTGATTGAAAACAAATGTGTTCTCCAACTACCCATGTCATGTAAAAACTGCATACAACCACAAAAAGTCAAAGAGTAAGTATATAATGATTGGACTCACAAACACCACAGCATAACACCCATTCAAGTAAACACCTGACCATAAACCACAATCCAAAATGTTTGCTTCCATGGGTATCTTATGCTGTAGTGCTTGTTGCCAAACACCACATTCTTGACTGCATGGCCTGGCTAAAACTCTTTATATAGACTCAACAAAGGAAACAGTAAGCATATAATAATTAAACGCACAAACACTGCAACATAACACAGCCATGCAAATGAACACCTCACCAATAAATACAACCCAAAATGCCTAGAGTCTTCAATACCAACAATCTGAACACAATCCAACACACACATCATCTCACTATCCTATAAACACTATTACACTACCAATCAGTACTCACATTTTTTAAAACATATCCCCTAAGCAGCCCACATACCACAATCAAAATGTTTGGTAGCATTGTAGAGTTATGCTGCAGTGGTTGTGGCCAGGGCCTAGAGTCTTGGGTGCATGGCCTATGGCCAACGGCCTTCCACCATGCACCCAAGACTCTAGGCCCTGGCCACAACCACCGCAGCATAACACACCCATAGAAAAACACCTACCAAACAACCACAACCCAAAAACATAATACATCCACCTCAAAACTATGCAATTAAATGAACATTCTAAAAAATAATTACAACCAACGTACAAACTAAAATAGCCAGTAGCGCGCCCAGTGTCTAGTATGTCTGTGGACAACCGCGGACACCACAAACACATCACAGCCTTCTCCCACCTAAACAAATACAGCATTTGACCAATCTCTTACTTCCGCACCCTCTCCAAGCACTCATACACACCAACACACTCCCAAAAATTGGATTTATGCCCAGTTCCAGCGCATGTCGGTGCATTCAATATGGCGGTCGCATCAAAACAATTTGATGCACCTCCCGCCTCATCCCAGCCGATCAGAGAACACTTTGCGTGTCCGCGGACATGACGCAAGCCGATTATCCAATCGGTGTCCTGTCCGCAAAGCAAACAAGGAAGTGTGTCCACGGAGCGGACATAGATAACACTATTTTTTTAGATCTGCTTTTTGGTCGTTTAAAAAAAAAAAAAAAAACTACTGGACGCATTTTCACCAAATTTACAAAAGCATGCTTTCGGGAGCAAGCCGTCGCTCCTGCCGCAAATTTGGTGAAAATCCGTCCAGCAGTTTGGGCTGTAGGCGCAACAAATGTTTTCTCCATTCAGTCTATGGGGAAAAAACTTTTTGGGACCACACCCACCCCCCATATAACTTTGCCACCCCTGCACCAAACCTCACCAAAATTTGAAGATTCGACCAGGGGGAGCAAAGTTATAAGTTGCCCAAAAAGTGCTCTTACTATGGGTTTAGCAACTTAACCATAACTACATGGCCATAACATACATCCCCTTTACGTACGTCTTCCTCCACCGCTTTAGTGCACGTATTCTCCTCTCTTCTTATTACCTCCTCTGGGAGTTTGACACACACTCTTCTAATAGCCTCTGGTTTTAGGAATCCTTAATGCTCCGATATGGAACTATAGTGTGTGCTGTTTCTGTCTCCTTTGAGCCCGTTAAATCGAGGTATCTTTCTCTTCTTTATATAATCCCCCCAAAATCCAGTTACTCTATATGGCTCTTATTTACAACATAACAATTACAATCCCAATCCCAATCCCACCCCCCCCCAATATGTTTTTACCAACTGCGATGGTGTTCTTGCATCTGGCACTCAGCTCGACCCCCGGCGTCGACTCTCCAACAGTCTACCAGTTCGCCTTTCATCCACGGGGCACCTGCGGCGACCAGGCTCACCGCAGGAAACTCTGCGCTCTTCTGGCATGTGGCGGGAGCCGTCGAGCGCCTGGGAATCTAGGTCTGAGTTCTAGTCTGGGCTCTAGGTCGATTAGACCTGAACGATCCGCACTGCTACCAAATGTGCTCTAGCACCCTGAAGCATCTGTGTGCTAGATGGAATTACCAATACAATGTCTCAGACAAAAAAACCAGACAGACTCAAATGAAATGGTAAAATACTGCTTTAATCTCAAAGAAGTAAAGCAGGGCAAATAAGCACTCATCAAATCGATGCACGCAAGATCACAATGTTTGTTTTTTTAATGTACTGAGCTTATATAATGCTAGATGCGTCATCTATGACTTCATCCTATGCGGTAAACCGCAAAACCTATCGAGGAGTGGGATTGGATTAGGGGCTCAGCTCTACATCTAGAAAATACATGTGTTAATCCCTCATTGGCGGTCTCTTGTCTGAGACACACCCTGAGCTACTTCTATACACTTGGTGTAATATACTCGCCATAGCAGAGAATGTGGCAGCAGAATAATAATTTTCAACATTTTATGGAAAAGTGCATGGCAGGCTTTTCTGATTGGTTGGCAACCCACATCCAACCTTGGACATTTTGGCTCGCAAGCAGCACGTACATAGAAATGAATCCCAGGTGCTTGGAGATACATCAGCTCTCCCCTTGTTTTCCCAATTAGTCTACCCTCTCTAATAGGTAGGCCTCATGCAAGTGTCTTCTGTTTGACGGCTGGCCTCGCCAGCCTGCACTGTCTCGGGACATTCGAGGGAGTGTAATTACACCAATATCTTAGCTTCAGACTTAATGAATAGTCCTTGTTTGTGAGCTCCTAATCACTTGTTACAAGACCATGAATTTGTCAATTTCGGCAGTGCATTTAACACCATTTGATACAATTATGCTGGGTAAAGTTGCCCCTCTTGCCCTTTAGAGACTTGCTCAATCTAACCCATTTAAACTTCATGCCCTTTAAATTGTGCAATTTTTGACATCCATAAATGTTCTTGTTCCTCCTAATCGTTGGGAAATATGTCCTCGCACAAGGTCTGCTTCTTAGACTCCCTTTGTGCTTTTCCTCCATCCATCGAAATAGCATCCTTGGTTCAAAACCAAAGCACTCCTTTATTTTGCTAGGGAAAACAGCCTTTTCATCATCTTTTCAATTTAAGACCCTGGGTTCGTATTTTGAGGTAGTTGGGTTGACAAACTGTCGTCCATCCTTTTCTAATGGTCGCCCTAAAAGTTGAATATATCCTAAGCAAGCTTCTATGTATTCTTTCTACATTGCGTTTCAGCGCATTTAGGGAGTCATTTCATTCTTCTTTCTGTTTGCAAGTACTGCATCATGGAGTACGTGTTTCTCACAGTTCTTCAGTTACATTATCATTCTTAAGTATTTTCATATTGTTTCAGCATGGGTTCATATATCTTCCTTAGGACATCCTTTTGCAGTCAGACATTGGTTAACGTACATCCATGTTGCGCAACATTTTATCCATGGCTGCATTCCGGCAACTCGGTAAGGGACATCCTTCTTGGTAGCATTCTTCCACTGTTTCAACATGGTTGTCCAAGTACATATCTTCTTTCATATACTCAACGAGGTATAGGAATATTGCAGGGGTTGATACACAGGTTCCCAATTACGGCTCTTCGCCTGTCATTCCAAAAGGACGGGGGTGATGGGGCGGTGACTAGGGGAAATGCGTCCACCTGTTCCTCTACAAAGGTTATTGCTACAGCCCCCAGGAGCATTCCCACCGACACTACATTTATTTTAAGGTAAAATAAATACTGTTGTAATGATTCTCCTAGATACATAGGAACAGAAAAATATTTCTAATTTCAAGCTGATTTCTTTAAAAAAGTTGGGCAATGGTCATATTATTATTTAGGGTCCTGCAGGATAGGGCATGATCCTACAGCCATGGGCATTTTTGTGTTCTTTCTTTGCCTTGGCTCCAGATGCACTTTGCTGGGGAGTGCCGGGTCTAAGTAGATTAAGTGTGGGGTTGGATGCGGGTATTGCTCCCTTGCCCCCCTCTCATGTTGCCATCCTTGAAATCGGCTGCCGTCAATCAGCGTTTATTGATATTCACACCCTGGATTGGACTACTGTCCCTAAACGATTGTTCGCTGCTTGGAACAGTTGTCTTCCACTTACTGCCTCCTTGGATAAACCTGAACGCTATTATTCCTTTTCTAAGTCCTGGGCTGTTCCCTTTCCAGAATGTGTGAACTTATCCCCACTTCCTTAGCATGTTGGTGGTGCCCCCAGTCCTGAGCCTCTGAGACATGCCCCATTCCTGAACCGGTTGGCGCCGCCACAGCAAAAGCCAGCATCACTGTCCGTGTGAGTAGTGCCCGCTCTTGTGGGCCATTCACCCCTCTTGAAGCTGTGAACAGGGCCATTTCCGAGCATGTGAATGATCCCTGAACTCAGGAACTGTCAAATTTATGAGACTGTGCGTTACGGTTTAAGTTACTTACCTGTAAATATTGTTCTCCAGCATGGGTCTAGCATGGATTCACTTACACTTTAAAACTGTTTTCACCTCTAAACCAATATGGGTCCAAGTTTCGCATTAACAACCCAGTGATTCTGTGGATCCGTTGGCCCAGTTTCTGGCCTCCTCATCCACGGACTCACTGGCCCATCACAAAACTGCGGATGCGCGCTTTCGGGCATACCAGAAACACCATAACCACGAAACATGGTGTTACCGCCATCCCAAATTCCAGTGGCACGTTTTACAGCATACATCTCGTGGAAACACTGACTGCAAATAGTGTCATCGCCGGAACTGGAAGCTCGCCAGCTGCCATCTTGTAAACCAATCTACATAGAATCACCCACTTCCTGTTGAATCCGGCCTCGGTAACACCGCCATCATGTCAGCACCATCCAAGTCTTGCGTTCCTGTAGTTCGGCAGAGGAAAACACGTTTCACAGAACCCGAATTAACAGTGCTGACTGACACTGTAGTGGACAATGCTGGAGAGCTGTTCGCAACCGACCAAAGGCGCAGCACCCAAATGCGGAGGACAGTGATATGGGAGGAGGTTGCACAGAAGGCTCTGGCTTTGGTGTGGATGTCCTTACACTCCGCTGGCAAAGCATTATATCCAAAACTCTAGGGCTGCAGGAGCCAGGCCCTGAGGTTCAGCGACACTGAGTCGTGGTGTAGGATCACACCTCTATCTCTGGACAGAAGGTCTGGAAGTAGTGGCAGCTTGATGGACTGAACCAACGAAAGACGTAGCAGGTATGAATACCAGATTTGTCACAGCCACACTGAGTGTGTTGATCACGCGTAGCAGGAGTGCGAACAGAGGAAAAGCATATAGTAACAGTCCTCCCACGGGAACCCCCCCATGATCCTTGGCTGTGGGAACCTGCTGGCGAACTTCTGACAATTGGAATTCATCGCCATCGCAAAGAGATCGATCTGGGGTTGACCCCATTTTTGGAATAGAAAATCCACCTGGTCCTGGTAAAGCTCACACTCGTGGCAAGATCGTAGTTCCCTGATGACTGAATCTGCAATGGTGTTCTTGGTGCCCGCCATGTGAAAGGGGGTGAGAAACATGTTCCGATAAATGGCCCAGCGCCACAGATCTTGGGCCTCTCTGGAGAGGGCTGGGGGAGCACGTCCCACCCTGCTTCTGGATATAGAACATGATGGTGGTGTTGTCCATGAAGATCCTCACTACCTTGCCCCTCATCGATGGTAGGAAAGACTTGAGGGTCCAGAAGACTGCCTGAAGCTCCAGTGCGTGGATGTGAAGGGTATTTTCTCCTAGTAGCCAGATGCCTCTGGTGTGCATGAGCTCCCCAACATTCCAGGGAAGGATCTGTGGTGACAGTCTCCTGGTAAGTGGCCCCTTGCGTGAGGTGGGAGCATATGCCCCCACCAATGCATTGCTCGTCAGAACTCCTCATTGAGGGGAATCTTGTCCATACAGGACCCAGAGACTTGCAGCCATCTCGCATCCAGAAACTCCTGGAGGGGCATCATCTGCAGCAGGGGATGCAGTTGATGCAGGACGACATCATGCCTGACAGCGATTTGACGGCTTGCACAGTAGCCAACTGCGCCGACGATGGGTGCTGCACCTTCCCCAGGATGGCTACCACACTCTCCTCTGAGGGAGATGCAAGGCAAGTTACTGTGTTGAGCGGCTCCCCCAGGAACAGAGCGTTCAGCGATGGCTCCAAGCCAGGCTTGGATAATTTATGGAGAATCCCAGATCCGTCAGTAGACGCAGGGCCCTTGCCGTGTGCTGGCTCGCCAGAGCATGGGCACGGGATCGAACCAGCCAATCGTCCAGGTAAAGGTAGACGTGGATGCCCTCCAGACGAAGATGCGCCGCTACTGAAGCCAAACACTTTGTGAAGGCCCCTGGGGCTGTTTTCAGGCCGAAGGGAAGTGCCTTGCACTGATAGGGTCTTCCCCTGCCCAAGAGCATCCATCACCCATCTGTCGGTGGTGATGGTCTTCCAGCTCCCCTCCCACCGTGGTGCAGGAGTGGGCCCTCCCACCCCCAGACCCCGCTCAAGTCCATGGACGGTTCAGGCCTGCTTAGGTGCAGTGGCCCTGCGCTGTGGGCAGCGCCGGCTCTGTCATCTGCTGCCGTAAGCCTGCGAGCGGCCTCTGTATGCCTCCGGCATCGTGGAGTGGGAAGGAGTAGGAAGGCTGTCGATAAAAGGTGTTGTAGCTCTTGGAGGACCTGCTAGGGTTTCCTCTTGAGGAACGAAAGCATGACCAATGTTGCTTCAGGGTGCCTAGTGAACGCTGTGTGTCAGTCTTGATGAGTTGAGAATTGTCGATCGCCTTGCCAAACAGGTTCTCCCCATCAAAGGGCA
Source organism: Ambystoma mexicanum (assembly GCF_040938575.1). Taxonomy (NCBI): domain Eukaryota; kingdom Metazoa; phylum Chordata; class Amphibia; order Caudata; family Ambystomatidae; genus Ambystoma; species Ambystoma mexicanum. The sequence goes on from NC_090924.1 coordinate 701,975,884, forward strand.
TGTCCAATTAGTTAGGGGGTGCTCCTGCACCTACTTGCACATTCAGAGGCCGAGGGGCAGCAAAACAAAGTTGGTCCAGCTACACTGTGCATGTGCAAGATTCAGGAAGCTCTCCCCGATTTCTCTTGAGTGTTCACGCAACCCGAAGGGACATTGTGACAGGCCGTGTGAGGAACACAGCGTCTGGAGTCCAGAACGGGGCTGCCGGTAAGAAAACAAGTGCGTGTGTGTCTGTCTGTCTATGCGCATGCATGCATGTACGCATGGGTTTGTGTCTTAAAGTGAAGGTGTGAATGAGATGGAATGCATGTTTGAGAGTACACGAGTGAATGAGAGCATGTATGTTGTATGAATGTGAGCCGGGTGGGAAGCAGGCATTTGACAGTGGAGTTTACATAGCTGCAGCCAGCAAGGACAGGATTTCTTACTGTGACATGGCATTTGTACTGCCATTTTGGGCAAAGCCAATTTGAGGGTTCTTAGGTCACCATTCTGGCCTACATTGGTGCACACCATATGGCCATGGTTTCTTACAATGGCATGACATTTTTAACTGACATTATGGGCAAATCCAACAAGAGGATGTTCTTACTTGCGGTTACGAACATATATTTGCAGAGCCAGCATTTACATATTTTCTTCTAGTATCATTACTAGTGCTAAATTGGTTTTGAAAATGAACCCCAGGAGTTTATTTTGGAAGGCCAACCTAATATGGTGAAAAAGAAGACACTGAATTCTAGCCAAACACAATCAAGGTAGGCAGGGAGAGGATGTAGGAGTAAGAGACAGACACAAGGGTGGTGTGTTGATTGCCATAGACTTTTATTAACAACAACAAAAAACACATTTTTCCGAAGAAATCCTAGCTATCTCTATCTCGAAGAGGGGTAACCATGCCTCAACAAAAGTAGTTAATGAAACTGTCAGAATGTCTAAAGTAAAGTTCAACGTCCTGTTTCCAAATCCTAACGGTCCATCACAAACCAAACTTAATATAAGGCGAAAAGGGTAATGGTTTCTGGGATGGTCACCCACAGCCCTACTTTGTAGCTCTCCATCAAACTTCGAACAAAAAAAAAAATAGAATGCCCCAAAGTTAAAAGGGTTGTTTGCCCTCCACTTCTCTTCAGGGTTCACATAAATGTCTCTTCTCTTGATTGAGAAGAAACTGGCCCCAAACCTTGTTGAGCCAAGCTGGCTCTCGGTGCAGTGATAGCCTGGATGTCTTTCTCAAGTTGTGTCGAGAGTCCCAGATCCTTGTGAGCAGACCCGGTTTCCACATACTGCGATTGTTAGGGAGAATTCTCATTCAATGGCTAATTTTCCTTACCTAGTGAGTCCCCAAGCAGCTTTGCTGGATTTCTGGAGTTATTTTTTCCACTTGGTAAGGGTGTGAGCTTTTTCCCCACTCTTACCCATGTTTTGCCATGTGTATTTCATCTGTTTTTGCGATTGTGGACTCTGGAGTACACCACTTCAGTAGCCCCCTTCTTTTGTGTGTTACACAGCACCTTCAGTGCAGTAACACAGGGTTGTCTTTTAGACTTCCCACCGACTCCGTTTCTGGGGCGGACTACTGTCCCCCAGAAAAGGGTAAAGTTGCCATTAACTTTACCTAGTCACTTAACCACAGATCCAGTACACCCCATCTTACATGGAGTACTCCTTAGCCCTTTTTTATCTGTACCTCCTAAAGCCTTGTTTTGCTCTTTAAACATTTAGATTTGGCTGGTGGCAGTGGTATCTACCCTAACTTTTCTACCGCGTTTATACTATATAAATGTGGTACTGTTTTAGGCTATTATATTAGCCTCGAACATAAACCCGCTTGACCAAATACTCGTTCTTTTGGCTCCGGTCGGGTTTAGTCACCATTTCTTTTTGTTAAAGTCCTTCTTGTGTTTTACTTTGCGCGGCTAACCAAGTTTGCCTCCTTTGTTCACTGTCTTTTGGCGGCCTACTGCCAAAAAGCCCTCCTCTAGGCGCCTGGGTGTCTAGGTGGGCTGAATGTGAGGGAGGTGTGCAGTCATCCCCTGCACAGGGTATCCTAGGAAACCCAAGTCGCACTTTGCCATGATTGGCTGAGGTGGTTGTCCGGGCCAATCATGTAAATGTACTTATATTTTTTACCTGAAACTTTCAGTCAGTGTTTGCTTGAGTCACAGTAATTGTGGTGCCTTCGTGTAATATCTGCTACTGCTCATATACTCTTGAGATAAGCCTGGCTGCTCCGCTACTGCTACCACTTTAGTACTACATGCTTGTATCAAAGGTGAACTTGTATTACCACGTGTAGTCTTAAATGTGTGTAGTGGTCCCATTCTGCCCAACAGCGATGAAGAAGAAAATGAGTCAAATCTTCCTCCCACGGGCCACGGGTCCCAGACCGTGTTCTCAGTACCCCCTTGGTTCACTCTCCTGCCAATAAGGGTACTCAACGTTTTTGCTCTCCCATTTCTCTTTATCTGACTTCATTTTGACCCACATCTGTGGTTTACTTTCCTACCAAGGTCTATGCATACCACTCAGACATTCAAAGTTTGTATTCCTCTTTACTGCTCTTAAGGATATATTTCCCCAGTATGTGCCCCAGACTCCCTTCCAATCTTGTTACTGTGTCTCAGTGAAGAGTTATTCAATCCTTTTCTTAGGGCCTCATGCACGCCTGGGTGTTCTCAACCCTGGGCTTAACCACCCTAATACATGCAGGACCTTGCCCGGTCTTCCGCGGGTCTCTTCAGCAGTTCAGCGCTGTTTTCTCTGCACACAAGCACCCTCGATCACAGGTGAGTAACTCCTCCTTTCTGGTGTGCTTCCTGCTTCAGGGGTCTTTCGTGGGTCTGCTTCTCTGCTCTGCCCTTCTGCGCGTAGCCTGCCGAACTCTCGGCCCGGGCTGAGATGAAGATGCCATTGTTCTCTTCCCTCTCTTGTTTTGAATGACAGCTGGCCAATTAGATCATTTGAGAGACTAGATCGGGTACGTTTGTTCGCCTAAATAATCCTCATTGCTCTAGGCCTCCCTCTTCCTCGTCCCAGTGTCCCGTACTTGGGATAGACAAAAATACATGGGGGACTAGGTAGTGTGGTAAGGGACGTTTTACAACCAAAGGGGTACCGCATTCTCCCGGAATCGTCACTACTCTCAATGGGGTCCTACCCTCCCCACAAGATCCTCCGAGTACCACCCCCGGTGGGACCTTCGGGTAGCAGCCTCACCTTCCTGGCTTCATGGGAAAGAACCCCCCAGCAAAAGCAGTGAAGATGCCTCAGCATTCGTCACAGTAGGTAGCAGGGCTTAAACTCACAAGGGGTGCAATAGTGGTCTAGCGCTACAATGAGTCTGCAGAGAGCAACACAATAAGGCCAGTTAGACGGGCAAGTACAAAAATATGCAATGATTTGTTAGGCCATTGAAATACACACACTAAGCAAACGAAAACTCTAGTCACATTTTTTTCACATGCTTACTATAAAATGCATATATACATTTACCCTTATGAGAAGATAGAAATAGCATATGATCATATGATTCAAAACCATTGTAAAGCAAGTAAGTAGTCAGATGCATAAAATACAGTAGGAACACTTTAGAGTAACACTAAAACAGTTCCCCAACACTTAGAAAGTCCAGACCTAAGATGGTTTAGGGCCTTTTCCAAAATTACACATTTGATAAAGGTTTCCTATGTAATTGGAGGATGCAGTGGTGGCAACTCAAAGTTCCAAAAAGATGAGGAAAATTCAGAGAAGTAACTCTTTCAATCCCACTACGCTAAAGCCTAGGAGAGGATCCTTTACCAGTTCACCACCGATCTCATTCAGAAAATCAAGATATAGTGACAGGACTTTGCGCCCATGTAACGCAATGGAGGACAGAGAGGGAAAGGAAACAGGAAGGTCAACTTACTCACTGACTCAGATTTCTCCAGAGACCACTGCTGAGGTTCCTGATTCCATTGGTGACACAATCTTTTGTCCTTGGTTTGGTTGAGAGAGGCCTAGGGTTTGCACGTGCAGAGTTCACTTTCGGACACTGGATTTAGTTTCGGTCGTTCACAATGTTTGAATAGCTGTGCCAGGCACCTTCCAGTGGAACACCGATTTGAGAAAAAGTTGGTCCTCTACAGAGCAGAAGACGCCAGGACACCTTCCGGGAGCAAAGATGATGTACTGCAACGGGAGTCACCACGATCAGGTGGTAACAGGTGATCTTAACCGGACTAACAAAAGAGCATGTTCTGAACGACCTGCACCGACGCAAGCAGGCATCTTGAAGTACACACTGAAGATCCTCCAACTTCCAAGGATGCACTCGGAGCAGCGACAGATGGAGCGAGGTAGCCCAGTAGAGAGCTGATCAGTCCACTGGTTGGCACAGGGACACTTCCGAACGCACAGATCCTCAAGGAGAGGTCAAGACTGGTTGTTCCCACAAATCCAGGGTCAAAGCAATGTCAAAGGTCTTTTTGAGTTTTGAGATCAGGCAGAGAAGGACTTCACCGGGACGTCAATGGAGTTGGTGCTGGTCAGCTGTAGGAGCCGTCCTCGGGTCATCAGAGGGGGGGAACTTCTTTGTAGGAGTCGTGGCTCCAATGATGATCCCTCGAATGGCTTGCTGCAGGAGAAGTCCTCTTATCCAAGATCTAGACTGTAAGCCCGCCCAGGTCCACCAATGGTAAAAATCTGCACCATTCAAAATAGCAGTGCCTTTACAATCCCTGATAGCCACTGGCCAAAACATCTGCCCAGCACAGACATTCAGGCACCTGGATGCAGACTGGGATCTGGGCTCACACACAAACTGCCACTTTTGTCAGGAAAAGCAGCAGCTTTCCCCGGGTAAGGGCTTCCCACATATGGAAATTCCAGATCCGAGAGGGCAGGAAGAATGGCAATGAATATGGGCAAACGTCAGTCCTAAAGATCTCGTGGCACGGCCATCTTAGCGCGCTAGCCACTCTTAGTAGCCATATGCAGTAAATACAAAGATGCACTAGTAAAAAGTTCAAAACACAAAAGAAAAACATCCACTGGCACCAGCACACCCTGGACAAATGGTAAATGTAACAAAAAAAAAGCCACAAAAGAACAAGCTATAGGGATACAAAGTTTCCTAACCACATTTCATTATAGGGTGATGTGTGCAGTTGTAAAAATACAAGAAAACCACAAAGAGACATAGGCTCTCAATAGTGATAGTCTTATGAACTGATCAGTTGCCCCCTATGAATGAGCAAAAGGGCAAAGGAAATAAAGCAGAAGGCTTTTCGTGCCTCCAAAATTCAAGTCAGGAGTCAAAGCAAGGGGTGCCCCCATAGAAGTCTATGGGAGTAGAGCAAGAAAAGGAAAATCTTTCCGAACTAGCATTATGGGAAAAGCAAACATGAGTATGTTCTTATGGGGGAATACTGGCATATATTGAAGCAGCCAGCATGCACATGTGTGGGCAAAGGCATCATGAAAATCCTATGGTGTCTTGGCATCTAATGTATTTTTTCATGTCTTAGACCACAAAGTCAATTGAAAACTGTGTGGCTTTTTACCCAATCTTTCGCAGAAACTGTACTGTAAAATGCACCATTTTCCAAAAAAATCCTGGGGGATGGGAGGGAATACCCTAAATCTTCCTTGGTTGGTTGAGGGTCCTAGTTATGCTCCGTATCCCTGCATATTCATGGCAAATGTTTAGGCCCCCACACAAACAAAAAAATTCACCAGCGCCATGCTGTAACTGTGTGTGGTGTATGATAGCTTTCATTTCTGCTAATATAAACGTAAAGGCAGTGATCGAAGTGTACGAAAAGAAGTAGTGGAACTATGTTCCCTACTGGCCTGCACCGCTCACCACAGACCTCATCGCCGCACCCCCTCCCATGCACAATAAAAACCACAAAACACATGTGCCTGCTCTTTAAGGAAACGTCCTGTGCAGCACACTGAAAGTGCAAGTTTGAACTTCTTCCTACACTTATTTTAAAACGAAACCGTTCCGAAATGGTTTCTTTTTATAATAAAAGAAAAGAAACGGTAAAACGTAATTATAAGAAGTAGAGGAGCACCGCTCCTGCTCACTTCGACCACTGCGGAAAGGGAGTTTTTACTTGGTGCATGTATCCTCCAGGCAGAAATAGTGTGCAATAGGCAGGGACCCTGCGTCGGGAATCTTTTTCCATAGTGTGAGGATGCCTCTTAAAACTAGTATGGGCACCACAACTCGGCAAATGGCTTTCCAGGGTTTGGAACTTTGTCGCACTCTAATGGATAACATATACTATACAGGAGAATCAATCGAAATTCTCACAAGACTGGGCTGAGGTGCTTAACTTTTTACAAAGTGACTATAATATTAGATACTACCCTCAAATCTTGGTATTCAGTGATGAATATTTAAATACGTACCATGCAAGGGGGTTAAAGATGGGGGCGGGCACGTGGCTGGGTTGGGAAAGGGGAGGGCAGGAAGGGGCTATGCTGATGTTTGTTATATACAAAATAGCAATAAAAAAAACTTGAAACGTGTTGCTTTGCAATTTTACATCTTTTTTTGCTTTGCTGACAAGGCCAAGCTTTACAAAAACAAACCTACCCTCTACATTCGCAAAGTGTTCTTGAACTATAGACTATGCCAGTGCTCGTTCATACTAAGCTATCACCACAATTATCCATAAAACATGCTAAATATTCAGCCATGAGATAGTGAAAAACAACAATTCCAAGTCAGACTAGCTCTGGGGAACAAACAACTGCCTACTGCTTGGAATAAACAGATAGGTCGATGACCAGATTAGCTGCACTTTCAGCAACAATGTTAGCACTACATGTTTTGCATTGAGTTTTCTTAACATTAACAATTCCATGTAGTGTATACTAAGAGCAATGCAATCGCTACAATGTATGGAAGAATGTCTCAACTGTAAAATGTCTTTTGGAGCAATTGCTTGAATCATTTAAGATACAGTGTATGTTTTTGAGCTCAAGCAAAAAATCTTACCTTTGGGTGTTGTGTCGGAAAGTACTAGATCTTCATGACCATGCTCAACAACTCTGATGACAAACCATGGAACTCCATCCTTCTCCTCAATGGAACACAAGTATCGGCAGCGCTTGTTTGCATAGCGCATGCTCCAGTACAATCGACTGGCTTCATAGCCAACTGGAAAGAGTGCAGTTGAGGAGTGAAAAGCTTGCATCTGCTGTGGTAATAGCTGACCTATAGTGTGGAAGATCAAACTGCCGACGCGAAAAGTATGGTCCCGTTCTCCACGCTGTACTATACTGGCAATCTGTCGCACCTCGTCTCGCTGAACATAAACACGCCGAAAGACTGCAAAATAATTAAGTTCTTGTTCGTGAGCTCCCTTTGGCTTGTGCGTGGGGCAAAGCATTGTTTTATCTTTAAAAAACATGCATTGTGCTTTATTTGCACAGGTAAAGTGATAAATATTGGTACACTTAAACCTGTGGCAGCCACTAGTGGCACCCATTTTGTGACAGAATACACATTTCATTTGCAATCCTCTGCGCAATGCCAGTTCTACGTTGATTAAGGCACCTGCCTGTGTCTCATAGACCTCAGTAGACCATAAAGCACAGTTCAGGTGGACCCAAACGTCAAGATCAAGGTTAAGGAGTCTTGCAGGTCCGTTTGTTTGCCCATCACCTTCTGTATGACAGAAGCAACACTTCCTATAGTCTTTCGGTAGTGGATCACGTCTCATGGATGTGCCAAGTTCCTTGATTAATTCTTCTATTTCCCCTTCACACTGGGTTTTAAAAATTCCCTTAGGGATCACAATCTGAATGTTCCACCTTTTCCACTTCATTCCTTTCCATTTCTTGCTTGGTGGCCGTGAATCATCGAAACTACAGTGGACTGCTTTCATTCTTGGCTTTAGCTTTACCGTTACCTTTAGTTCATCAGGCTTAGCTTCTACTTTGGCTGTTTCAAACCCAGCAGGAGGAAAGTTGATCGGTGGTGATGCAGATGGAGAGACCTTTTCATGCAGCCGAGGGAGACAATGCACATCCAAAGTAGAAATGTTGGTGCTGTACTGGTGGAATGCTGCTTTTGGTGGAGTCTCATTTAAGGCGGGCTGTGTTAAGGAAGACATTTCCTGAGAATAGTAAAACATGAATACATATTTTTGAAGACATTTACATACACTTTTTTCTAGAAAATATTTTGCAGCTGGCAATAACATTTCTGAATATTAACATTCCATGCTTCATATAGAAATCAATGACAGTTTATACAATTCAAAATCATTACTTTATATCACGCAATCCATTGGTCACAGTGTTTAAGGCTGACAGTTTTCACAAAAACAAAATGTTATTTGTAATGTTAATATTTTATGTTTTAAAGCAAACATTTTCAATCTATATTATTTTCTACATTTTAGGAAGCAATTCTATTGCTGTGGTTTTCCTCAATTTTGTGAGCAGCATTCAAGCCCTTAAGCAGGAATTGAGATCAGAGAAGAGGAAGGGCAGTCTGCCGGTACATGTCCGCTGTAAAGGGGCAAAGTAAAACATTCATTTTCTATGCATGTGACTCGGCTCTCAAAGGCCATTTGCATGGCTCGCCTCTCTGCTATAGCCTCAGTTTAATTTATAGAACAGATTGGAGAATGGAGTCATAGGGATTATGTGACTACAAGAAGCTTAACGTGAAAAGCAGCAAAAGTGTGAATGACTTATTCCTTTAACACTGCTTAAAAAATGGAAGTAGTGTCCCTGTTTCTCAAGATGACTTCAGAAGATCCTGGTAATTTGGACAGCTATCGGCCCATATTAAATATTTGGAACTCCTGTTCTCCAGTATGGGTCTGGCACGGATTCACATGCTCATAAATATTCCCTGTTATCAGGCTGGGAATCCTCGGTAAAAAGAAAAGCAGTTTCGCTTAAAATTGCATTTCTTCTCTAAACCAATCACTGTCATTTGGGTCATTCTGTCTCCCCATCCAATGACAGTCGTCTCCGTAAGCTCCACCCCTGGTGGCTATCTTCAGATTTGGTATAAGGACCAAGTTACTTACCTGTAACTGTTGTTCTCCAGCATGGGTCTGGCATGGATTCACATGCTCATGAATATTCCCTGTCGTCAGGCTGGGAATCCCCAATAAAGGAAAAATCATTTTCGTTCCTCAACTGTCTTTCTACTAGTAACCAATCACTGGTCTCTTGGTCATACTGCCCCCAGCCAATGACTGCCCTCTACCTAAGCCCCTCCTCAGGCAGCCATCTTCAGATTTGGTAGCACGTAAAGTGGCAGTAGGACCCAGAGAAGAGCCGCAGAGGGGTAGGCGGGAGGGTTTGCATGTCAATCCATGCCAGACCCATGCTGGAGAACAACAGTTACAGGTAAGTAACTTGTTCCTTCTCCAGCATGGGGTCTGGCATGGATTCACATTCTCATGAATAAAGAATACATAGCAGTACACACACATGCACAACCACGGGAGGTGGCAAGGCTCAACATTAAGCATCTCAACATTAAGCATCGTTTACCTCCGCACCAAGCTCACCTTCAAGCGAATAGGTTGCGCAGCACTGCTTGGCCGACTCTGGACTCCTCCCTGGAATCTCTGTCGATGCAGTAGAACTTCGTGAAGGTGTGCGTCGACCTCCACGTAGCAGCCCTGCAGATGTCCAACAGGGGCACACCAGACAAGAACACCGTAGTAGCAGCGATCGCTCTGGTCGAATGGGCTCTCGGACGGCCGGGCAACAGTCGGTTTGCCAACCGATGACAGTGCATGATGCAGCCGGAGAGCCATCTGGAAATGGAAGCCTTCGAGAGAGCCTTTCCTTGGTTCACAGGGCCAAACTTCACAAACAGCTGTGATGTCTTCCGGAAACTATTTGTGCGGTCCACGTAGAACTTCAGCGCTCTAGCCACATCCAGCGAGTGCAAAGTCCTCTCAGCTGGCGACAAAGGCGACAGGAAGAAAACAGGTAACACCAAGGGCTCATGAGATGGAAGTAAGACGGCACCTTGGGCATGAAGGAGGGGTGCATCCTCAGCACTACCCTTGTCTTGTGGAATGTCAGATATGGAGGCTTACAGGAGAGGGCCTGGATCTCTCCCACTCGTCGTGCAGAGGTGATGGCCACAAAAACTGCTGTATTCCACAATAGGAACTTCAGCGGTGCCGAATGCAAGGGCTCGCATGGCAGACCCATGAGCCTGGTCAGCACCACATTGAGCTCCCACACCGGGGCCGGAGCCTTCACTGGCGGGAAGGAGCGGAACAGTCCCTTCATGAACTCCTTCACCAGGCGATGAGACCACAGCGACGACCGCCCCGGAGTTCTGGTGTAGCAGGAGATAGCCGCCAGATGGAGGCATGCTCCAGCCCCGCCTTGGCCAGCGACAAGTACGGCAGCACTTGAGGGGCCGTAATCCGTAGAGGGTTGATCTTCTGTGCACGGCACCAGACAGAGAACCTCTTCCACTTATGTCCATAGCACTTAAGAGTCGAGGACGCCGTGGTCTTTACAAGCACCTCCTTGCAGTCCGCCGGGATATCGTAGCCTCCGAACTCTAGTGCTGTAGGAGCCAGGCCTGCAGGTTCAGCGATCCCACGTCGTGATGTAGGATGGCGCCTCCTTCCCTGGTGAGAAGATCCGGGTCTGTTGGCAGTTTGAGGGGGTGGGAAGGTGTGGGGGGTGGGCAACGCTGACATGTCCAGAAGGTCCGGGAACCAGATCTGCCTCGGCCACGCGGGTGCGACAACGATCATCCTGCACCGGGACTGTCTGAGTTGACTGATGAGTCGCTGAAGCAACGGCGGGAACGCATACAGGAACAGGCCGTCCCAGGGGAAGGAGAATGCATCAGCCGTGCTCCCTAGATGGGGAAACCTGCTGGCGAACCTTCGGTACTTGGTGTTTGTCGCCGTCGCAAACAGATCGATCTGGGGATTGCCCCACCGTCGGAATAGGAGATCCACTTGATCCTGCTGAAGCTCCCGCTCGTGGCAAGAGCGCAGCTCCCTGCTGAATGAGTCCACGACGGTGTTCTTTATTCCTGCCAGATGAAAAGGTACCAGGAACTTCCCCTGGGCGACGGCCCAGCGCCACTGATCCTGCGCTTCCTTGGAAAGGGCTGGGGATCTGGTGCCCCCGTTTCCGGATGTAGAACATTGTGGTGGTGTTGTCGGTGAAGATCTGTACCACTTTGCCCTTGAGGGACGGAAGGAAAGACCAGAGGGCCCAGAACACGGCCCGGAGTTCCAGGACGTTGATGTGTAGGGACCTCTCCTCCGGGAGCCAAAGGCCTCTTGCGTGGAGATCTCCGGTGTGCGCTCCCCATCCTTCCAGGGAAGCGTCCGTCATCACCGTTTCCTGATGCGCTGGGGTCTGGAAGTCCATGCCCGCCGCGAGATGCGCGCAGTGCCCCACCACCGGATCGCTTGCCGGAAAGTCTCATTGAGGTAGATCTCGTCTTCAAAGCTTCCCGCCGCTTGCATCCAACGGGCGTCGAGGAGCTCCTGCAATGGCCGCATCCGCAACCTGCACAGACGCACAAGGTAGATGCACGATGACATCATGCCGAGCTGGGACTTGATGGATCTCACCCTGGCCACTTCCATGGTCAAAAGCCGTTGTACCTTGCCCAGGATGGCCTTCGTCCTCTCCTCCGACGGTGAAGCCAACCGCTCCACTGTGTCGATTCTGGCTCCCAGGAACAGGGCGTTCTGTGATGGTACCAAGTGAGACTTCGCAAAGTTGATTGAGAATCCCAGTTCGGTGAGCAGGCGGACGGTCTTCGCTGTGTGGTCGACGGCGAGTTCCCTTGACTTTGCTCAGAAGAGCCAATCGTCCAGGTAGGGGTATATGTGGATCCCCTGCAGGCACAACCACACCACCACTGGTGCTAGGCTCTTGGTAAAAACCCTTGGAGCCGACTTTAACCTGAAGGGCAAGGCCTTGAACTGGTAGTGCTGCCCCTGTACCACAAATCATAGGAACTTTCGATGTCCTTTGTGTATGGGGATGTGGAAGTAGGCATCCTCCAAGTCCAGCGACGACAGGAAGTCGCCTGCATCCAGCTGTCCCAGCACGTGCTGAAGGTTAACCATCCAGAACTTCTGGGATTTGATGTATTTGTTGGGGCGGCGAAGGCCTAGGATGGGTCGCCAGCAGCCAGTCTTCTTTCGGACGAGGAAGTACCGCGAGTATACTCCGGAGCCTCTTTGGGACGAGTTCCATCGTGCCCCTTTTCAGCATGACTCGTACCTCTAGAAGCAGCTGTGGAACGTGGTTTTCTTTCCTGGCCACAGGTGGGAAACGGGGGCACTTCCTTTGGAACTCCAGAGTGTGCCCGTGGGCCAGGGCACCCAACGGTTGGTGGAGATGGACTCCCACACGCCGACGAAGTTCGCCAGCCGGCCACCCACCGGGGTGCTCAGGTGGGGGGGCCCGACGTCACGGCCGGTTCAGTCCTGTTTCGCGGAGACGTTGCCACCCAGGGCTCCTTGGCAACGACGACGGAATCCACAGGCCTTGCTGCGGCCTCTGTATGCTTCTTGTGACGAGGAATAGGCTGCTTGGTGGTACGAGGAACTGCCACCGAATCCTTTGGAGGCACCTTCAGATTTGCCTCCGGAGGTCCGAAAGGACGGCCGTCGCTGATGAAAAATGCCCAAGGCACGGGCCGTCTCGGTGTCCGCCTTGATGGCCTGCAGTGACTTGTACACTGCTTTGCCGAACAGGTTGTTTCCGTCGAAGGGCATGTCCAGTACCCTGGTCTGCACGTCCTGACGGAAGTTGGTGGCCCTGAGCCAACGCGCAGGCAAACGCCGTTGCTCATCTGACGAAATCCGGTATCAGCGATATCCGTAGCTACCGTGTTGACGTGATCCGAAGCCCCCTCACCCTCTTGCAGGATTTTCAGGGCTTCCGCCCTCTTGACGTCCGGGAGGAAGTCCAAGTTAGGAGCGATCTTGAACTACATCTGCCTATCATAGCGGGCTACGATCGCGAGGGCGTTGGCCACCTTGATGGACGTCGCTGCCGATGAGATGACCCAACGTCCCATGGCATGAAGCTTCTTCCCCTCGCCGTCCGGCGGGGAAGTGGAAGATGACACCGTCGCCCCTGCCGCTTTCTTTTTGGCTGCCGCCGAGACCACTGAATCAGGAGTCGGTTGTGCCCTGAGGCACATAGGAGCAGAGTCCGCGACCCAGTACTTCTTCTCGTACCCGTCTCTCCTCGCATGGGCCGTGGACGGGTTCTTCAAAAGGGACAGCCCTTCGTCACATATGTCGTCCAACGGCTGGAAAGAGTACGGTTTTCCTCTTGGCTTCCCGTCGTTGGTAAAGAAATCCCGCTTTCTTCTGCTCCTCGGGGCAGAGATGGAAGAGCTCCGAGGCCCTGGCGATCATGGCGTGAAAGGAGCCAATTTCGTCGGCAGGGGACACCCGGGCGGGTGGTGACGGGAGATCCATTCCATAGTTGCCACTGTCAACCGTCCCCGCATTCTCCGTCTCGTCCCTCGGCGGAGGGGATGGAGGTGAAGGATGGAAGGGAGGGGGAGGATGGACTCGCCTCCGCTTGTTCAGAGGGCTCCCCGACGGTCCAGGCGCCGCTGGATCGTATGCTGGATGTAAGAGCAACCTTGTCCTCATCTCTGTGCACAGGGTCTGCAAAGCAATCAAGATTGCTCCCGAGTTGTCCTGCGGTGGAGGCATCGGTTGCGATGGGAGAGTCGGCTGCGGCGTGGTGTCCTCTGTTTCTGCCTCGGGCCGCCGCTCCTCGTCGGCTCCACCGTTGCTCTCTACGTCCGCCTCATCGGGATCCTTCCCGTAGGTCCTGAACTCCTCGAACTTCTTGTCCAGGATAGCTTTGACGCCAGACAGCTCATCCTTGGAGGAGGTATCTGGGTCCGTTAGGGCTACTGTGCCCCCCCTTCTTCTCATCCCAGGGTCTCAAGGGGGTCTTCTCGATAGGCTGGAAAGACGATTCCCTCCGGGGAGGCAGGGAAACTCTAGGCCCGGAAGACGTCTCCACTGAGGTCGCCCCCGTAGGCTTCACCAGGGCCACCACGACTCCCTCAATCGAGGCCTTATCCGGGTGAATCTGTGCCTCCACAACCTTGGGCACGTCTGAGGCCTTCACTGTGGGGGGAGGGTCACCGCCTCCCTCCGCCGTGGCTTTCTCCGTCGGGATCGACCGGGACTTCTCCTGAAGCTTACCCGAGTTCTCCGACTTCCTTTTCACCGAGCCAGAGCGTTGGCTCGTGGTTGACGGCGTTGCTGACTTCGCGCCATGCCTGGCAGCCGAGGAGCCCGAACCAACGGCCCTCCCGGTGCCCGCGGACTCGCAGTGCTTTGCATTTTGTTGGGCCCCCGTCGCCGGAGCGCCCTGAAAGGTATTAGAAGACCGCTCAGACTTCTTCTTGTTATGTTACTTGGCATTTATATTGCACCTTATGTATCATTGGTATGATCTCAAAGCGCTGGTAGGTTGAACGCCCTAGGAAGTCAGTAGAGAGGGAAGGGGTCATAAGGTGCATGTGTGCACCGGCTATGAGTGCAGCCGACATGGCAGTTGCGTGTTAGCTGCTTCTTAGTGGTAGGTGTAGCGGTTGGGAGGTCAGCCATATGTGTTCATTCTGGGGGGATGACGCCCAGACTGATTGTGGCTGCGTTAGGCCTGAGGAGATGCTTAAGCTAGCGGTGTGCTCAGCTGATGTTTAGTCAGGATGACGGGGAGTATGCGGTGGGTGTTAGAATGAGAACAGCTATACGGAATGTGTCATAGTGATATCGCTGTGTTCTAGATATGAGTTGGTGTGTAGGAGAGAGTAAGCATGGTGGTGTGATATGGCGGTTATCAGTTATGCGTTTGAGGTCGGGCACTTCATCCGTTTCATCGCCTCCATTCGTTTCATCGCCTCCATCCGTTTCATTCACTCTACCTGTTCCATCACTCTACCTGATTCCAACTACTCTACTTCTCCCATCCACTCTACCCGTTCCATCCGTTCAGTAGCCTCCATATGTATTCATCCACTCTACCTGTTTAATCACTACCTGATTTCATCAGCTCTACTTCTCCCATCCAACCTGTTCCATCCATTCCGTTTATT
Organism: Ambystoma mexicanum; assembly: GCF_040938575.1. Classification (NCBI taxonomy): domain Eukaryota; kingdom Metazoa; phylum Chordata; class Amphibia; order Caudata; family Ambystomatidae; genus Ambystoma; species Ambystoma mexicanum. The sequence goes on from NC_090924.1 coordinate 701,990,987, forward strand.
CTATCCACTCTACCTGTTCCATCCATTCCATCCCACCTGCTGCTGGGGTCTTCGCCTCCAGCCAGCTAACGAGTCGTTTACGCCAGTCCTTCATGGTCCGGACGGACATGTTCTTGCATTGCAGAACGCACAGTCCTCGTCCACATGCGACTTGTCTGTGTGCAGGCAGTAGAGGCACCGGGAGTGTTCGTCCTCCTTAAAGACGCTCTGCAGTCCACATCCTGCGCAGTTCCTAAACAGCTTTGATCCAGTGGGCGTCGCATCTCCGTTGTCCTGGGCCAAGTCCACGCGGGGTAGGCCTCAAAGATCTTCCGGAATCCTCAAGAAGCGGAATTCAATGAAAATTCTCCATTGAGGGGTGTAGAAATTTCCAAAACGGTTCCCTGTTAATCGGAAGAAGAATCGGTGGAGCTTGAGGCTCGAATTGACCAAAATAAATAAGAGTAAACACTTTGAAAAAACGCAATAAGCATTAAAAGCACGAGGACTCCTAACACTTGAACGTGCAGTAAAAATCTGAAGATGACTGCCAGAGGAGGGGCTTAGGTAGAGGGCAGTCAATGGCTGAGGGCAGTATGACCCAGAGACCAGTGATTGGTTACTAGTAGAAAGACAGTTCAGAAACAAAACAAACTGATTTTTTCTTTACCGAGGATTCCCAACCTGACGACTGGGAATATTCATGAGCATGTGAATCCATGCCAGACCCCATGCTGGAGAACAGCAGTTACAGGTAAGTAACTTGTTCCTTCTCCAGCATGGTGCCTGGCATGGATTCAGATGCTCATGAATACGATTACATAGCAGTAGATATACACAACCACGGAAGGTGGCCAGGCTCTACAGAAGCAGTACACTTATCAATGGAACAGACTCACCTCAAACAGGTTGCATAGCATCGGTTGGCCGACCCCGGGCTCCTGCCTGGAATCCCCGTCGATACAGTAGAACCTTGTGAAGGTGTACGTGGACCTCCACGTAGCAGCCCTGCAGATGTCCAGCACAGGCACACCAGAGAGACACACTGTCGTTGCTGCAATGGCTCTGGTGGAATGGGCGCTCAGCCGGACTGAAAAGCTCTGTTAGCCAGACAATGACAGTGCATGATGCAGCCGGAGAGCCACCTGGAGATGGAAGCTTTCGACAAGGCCTTTCTGTGATTCACAGGTCCAAAATCTACAAACATCCGAAAACTTTGTGCGCGTGACGCAAGGCACAAGCAACACCCTCAACGCTGGCGAGGACTCGTTGAGGTAGAACTCCGATGGCACCGTAGGCATAAAGTTGGGGTGTGTACGCAGTACCACCCTTGTAGCGTGGAAGGATAAATACCGGCTGTATGCAAAACTGGGTCTGGATTTCCAGAACCCACCTGGCAGAGTCGATTGCCACGAGGAAAGCAGCTATCCACGAGAAACCTGATTCATCAGTTCAAAGGGGGACCCCATGAGTTTTGTCAAGACCACATTCAGTTCCCAAGCTGGGGCTGGATCCCCCACTGGCGGAAAAGTACAGAAGAGGCCTTTGAGAAATTCCTTGACGAATCTGTGCAACCACATGGAAGGCCTACCCGATGTCCTGGTGTAACAGGATATGGAAGCCATCTGTACCTTGATAGAGGCATGAGAGAGTCCAGCCTTTGCCAAGGAAAGCACGTATGGTAGGAGCTGCGGGGATGTGACACACAAAGGGGTAATCTTCTGAACCCAACACCACACTGAGAAGGGCTTCCACTTATTGCAATATCACGTGAACATTGAAGAGGCTCTGGGCTTGGCCAGGATGTCCTTACATTCCGATGGTAACAAATAATGTCCAAATTCTAGGGCTGCTGGAGCCAGGCCCTGAGGCTCAGCGACTCTGAGTCGTGGTGTAGAATCGCCCATCCCTCTCTGGCGGGAAGTTCGGGAAGCAGAAGCAGCCTGATCTATGTGGCCATGGACAGACGTAGCAGGTCTCGATACCAGATTTGTCGCAGCCACACTGGAGCCACGAGTATCATCCTGCAGTGACACTGAGTGGGTTGATCACTCATAGCAGGAGTGAGATGAGAACGGAGGAAAAGCTTATAGGAAACTTCCCTCCCACAAGAACGAGAAAGCATCCCCCATGCATTGTGGCAGAAGGAACCAGCTGGCGAACCTCTGACGCTTTGAGTTCGTCGACATCGCGAAGAGGTCGATCTGGGGCTGACCCCATTTGTGGAATAGAAGATCCACGTGGTCCTGGCGAAGCTCTCACGCATGGCAATAATGTTGCTCCTTGCTGAGTGAGCCTGCGATGGTGTTCGCTAGGCAGAATTGCATGCAGTACCCTCTGGGACCACCACATACAATCAGGACTACAGGTGTAAGCAAAACCAACCTTTGGTATAAGTCTGTACTACACAGTTTTGTGGTAGCGAGCTGAGCAGCAAGGCTTATCTCAAGAGGGAATACATTACTCATCGTAATCGTATTTCTGATGCTTGTATCTGCTTAGATTCACATGCTATGCATAGGCCGACATCTAGTGGAAGCTGCAGAGTATTACAGTTGTTTTCGAAATTCGAAAAGGGACGTCGACAGGGTGTGCCAGTAATACTATCCCTAGTGTGACATCCACTGTACCCATGATCCCTCACGCATCAAGGTCCCTCAGATTGTTTTGCTCTATGAGGTTGCATGCAGTGCCGTGTGAGTACTGTATCCAAGCAGATATATACAGAAAGCTCATATAACATCTATGCATCTTCTCCCAGGGGAGGAAGGGTCGGCGCATGTGAATCTAAGCAGATACAAGCATCAGAAATACGATTAGGGTGAGTAATGTATACCTTCTGAGGCTTGTGAAATCTGCTTAGATCACATGATATGCATAGATTAGCGAGCAGTGTTATGAGAAGGTGGTGGGTTGTGAGAAGGAGCAGCGGCAAACAGAGGTTTTACAACCGCTTGTCCCACATGTGTATCTGTCTTGGAATGTGTGTCAATGCAGTAGTGCAGAGTGAAGGTGTAGAAAGGCTAAAGTAGCACCAGGGCCCTGTGTGGGGTGGGCTCTTGGTACAAAAGGCAGTGTCTTGTTTGATAATGAATAGCATAATTGTTTACATTTGACTATCCATCTGGAGATGTCTTTCTTGGAAATGCGTTCTCCTTCTCTGCCTGTAGCCATGGAGACGAACAGTTGATCTGTCTTCCTAATGCGGTTTGGTTTTATCTACATAGTAGAGAACTGCTCTCCTCACATCTAGTGTGTGGAGTTTGACCTCAGCTGAGCTAGTTGGCTTCTGAAAGAAGGTCGAAAGCTCAATTGATTGGTTTACGTGGTATTTGGAAATTAATTTAGGGGAGAACCTGGGATGAGTCTGTAAAACCAATTTATCTTTATGGATAATAAAGAAAAGGTCCTGCACTGACAATGCTTGGAGTTCCCTGACTCTTCTTATGGAAGTAACAGCCACCAAGAAGGCAGTCTTGTAGGTAATGTGTTTAAAAGTAGCTTGGTGCAAAAGCTCAAAGGGGGGGGGGAGGTCCCATGAGTTTTGCTAGTACTACATTGAGATCCCAGCCTGGCTGGGGATTAGAGATTGGAGGGTGGAGTCTCTTTACTCCCTCCATGAATGCTTTAATGACTGGCACTTTCCACCACGAGGCTTTACTTTGAGAGGTGGTGTAAGCTGATAATGCTGCTTGGTGGACCTTTAAAGAGGTAAAGACCAACCCCAAATCCAGCAAGTGGAGCATATCATTTAGAATGTAGATGGGGCACTGTTTTGTTTAAGATGTGGTCTACAACGTCCGGGTATAGTTGCCACTCGTGTTCTTCGGGCAGTGGATTTCTGCTGAGATTCCGCAAGAGTGTTGAGTACCCCTGGAACGTGTTGGGAGGACAGGCACATCCCTCGTCTGAGTGCCCATCTCCATATTGTCTGAGCCAACCTGGACAGATTTGGAGATTGTGTGCCCCCGTTTGTTGACATAAAACATGGCAGTGGTGCCGTCTGTTAGGACTTGGACTGACTGGTGTGTTAGATGGTCTTCGAACGCTTGTAGACTGCCAATAATTCCAGTATGCTGATATGGTTGTGCTGTAACCTGTGTCCACAGACCGTGTGGTGAAGGTAGTAGGCCCCCCCACCCAGAAATCGACGCGTCGGTCGTGACGATCGCTTGCGCTTCCGGTTCGTGGAAGGGTTTTCCCTTCAGCAGATTTTCTCTTGACCACCAGCATAGGTTTAGAACTAGAGTTGGCGAAACGACCACTAGATCGTCCCACTGACCACTTGCTTGAGACCATTGTTTCGCCAACCATTTCTGCATTGTTCGCATGCGCAGACGTGCGTGTGGGACCTGATAAAGGCACAATGCCATCATGCCTAGTAAACTCATTGGTTTGCATACGCTTATCTGGCGACCGGCTTTATACTGGGGTATTTGCCAAAGCATGTTTAGTACTCTTTCCATGGATGGGAAGGGTAAGCCAGTCTTTGTATCTAGGACAGCTCCTAGGAACTGTTTTGATGTATTTGGTACCAGACTTGACTTTTTCTCGTTTATCGAGAAGCCCAATTGGAAGAGAAAGTTTATGGTTCTTTGCGTCTTTAACCTGCAAAGATGGTAAGTTTCTGCCATGATCAGCGTGTCGTCCAGGTAGGGGTACACTGGGTTTGCATCCCTGCACAGTTGAGCTGCCACCACCGCCAGTACCTTGGTGAATACCCTTGGAGCTGAGGCTATTCCGAAGGGCAAGAACCTTCTGTGCACTGGGAACATTGAAATATGAAAATAAACATCTTTCATATCCAATGTTGCCATGTAATACCCCCGTTTTAACAGTAGGATTACTTCTTGTAGCGTTGTCATGCAGAATTTTTGTGGCTTGACATATATGTTTGCAGGGCACAAGTTTAGTACTGGGCGCATGGTTAGATCTTTTTTTGGAACAAGGAAGTACGTTGAATAGATAACCCTGTTTACCTCGTGGGCCGGCACGATCTCGATGGCATCCTTGAGTAGCAGCGCTGCGACTTCTTCCATCAAGATGAGCTGTTCCTCTCTTGATAACTTTTTCTGTCGCAGGGGAAGATTTGATGAGTCCCCAGGAGTTCGATGCAATAACCGCCCCTACTGTAGATAACACCCACTTGTCTGTGGCTATCCCCTCTCATGCATGGGTGAAGTTTGTAATCCAACCCCCGACTGGGGAGTCATGGGTGGGGACCTGTAGCAGGGCGTCATTGCTTGGTGGGTGTTCCTCCACCCCTGGAGGGGGAACCTCTCCCCAGACCGAGGCCTCTGGGATAACTTTATGACGCCTATTGGTTGTTATTCCATGACTAGCTCTGGTTCTGACCATACCCTGAGCCTTTGTGCATTTTGGCCGCGAAAACAGTGAAAATCGGTACCCCCCCTCTCTGACATGTCTGCTTATTGGTAAGCTGGCCAAGGGACTTGAGGGTGTTGTACTCTTCCTTGGCTGACTTCAGCGCATCCTCTACTGCTTTGCCAAATAAAAAACATTGGGTTGAACTGGCATGTTAAGCAGAGTAGCTTGTGTCTCCAACTTAAACCCAGACTGACGAAGCCAGGCATGGCGTTGGAGGTTAGCGCCTTCTCCGATAATGCGCCCAGCGTTATCCGCAGCGTCTAAGTTGCTCTTAAGTAGATTGCTGGCAGTAGCTCTGCCTTTGGCAGCTACAAGGGTGTGTCTTGATTTAAGGGGTTCTGGAGCCGACTCCACCAGGGCAGTAACCTTGTCCCATTTAGTGCAATCATAACTTGCCAACAGAGTAGAATTGTTAGCCATTCTGGCTTGGTAAGCTGCAGAAGATGCTATCTTCCTCCCCATTGTGTAGAGCTTTTTGCTCTCCTTGTCCAGGGGAGCTTCGGAAGAGGCCAAGGGAGTACCCACTCTCTTTCGGGTAGTAGTGACTACCAGCGAATTTGGTTTGAGCAGTTCCCATATGTACAAGGGATCAGAAGGTGACGGGCGGAATAGTTTCTCTATTCTTGGATTCACTCCCCTAGTTTGATTGGGAATCTCTAGAGAAGGTTGGATCCTTCTCCGCACCGATTTTAGCAAGGGTATAAACAGTGTGGCAGCCTTCTTGTCCCCCAGTATGTTCTCAACGAAATCCTTGTCCTGCTGAGTTTCTTGGGTGTCGATGCCAAAATGTTCAGCAGCCTTGAGTAGGATATCAATAAACAAGGGCTGGTTCTCTACCAGGGAATCAGGTAAGGGAGGATTTTGTGGGACTGGAGAGTCCATGGCATAGACCACTGATTTGTCGTCCCCATTCCTGACGTCATTGTCATAATCATCATCTTCATATATATACTCCTCCGCCTCTGCATGTAGGTCATAAAGTCCAGTGGAGATGCGTGGCATCTTTTGGGGAAGTGCATCATAAACCTCGGCAGGGTGTTGGGAGACCTCTTCCCTGATGGGTGGGAAGATGTGCAGGGCTGAGAGGCCACAGGCCTAGTTTGGGAACTGGATGCCTCAGTGGTAGGAGGTGTATTTGCTTAATTCTAGAGCTTGGGGGCGCTCTTCAAAGAAGTTAGCCAAGAAGGTTATTCTGCTAATAACTCGGTCTATGTCTTGGGCTGTCCAGGTGGCTGAGCTGGGAATAATCCCAGGGTAAGTAGTGGCAGGAATGGAATGTGTAGGCAAGGTCCTGTCTTCCTCTTCCTCCTCGAGCAGGACTGCATCAGGTTCTTGAGGAATGTCCTGTATTGGGATTTCATCAGGCTCCTGTGGAGCAAGCTGTTTACTAAGAGGTTTTACCTTACTTTTATCCCGAAGGTTCTTATTCTTATCCTACTGGGAAGAATCAGTGTCCTTATGCTTATGCTTGTGATTAGGGCTCCTCGAGTGAGATTTTATGGAACTAGAACCCATAGTTAGACCCCTGGGGACATGTTTCTTTATTAAATGTGGCAGACCAGACTCTTTAGGCTTCCCACCAGGTGTAGGTCGAGTTTCGGCACTGGGAGGGGCTTTAGCAGCGTCTTTCGATGTCTTGCGGTCAGAAGAAAGGGTCTTATGTCCGGCGTCCTTGGTGTTATGGGGCTTGTCATGAGGCATCCGAGACTCTGAGTGCCCAGAGGACTGCAAGCCCGTAGATTTGCCCCTAGACGCCGACTCTCGGCATGTGTCGGACACATCGTCATGGGGTATATCTTTGGTGTGGGAAAGTGTAGTGCCTTTGCCGCCGGGTGTCGTCCCCACAACAGAGCCGCCGCCCTGTCTACTAGGGTCGGGGGCTAACACTGGGGAACGCGGAGGTTCCCCGTCGTCCTCGCCGTCTGAAGGGACGGCGTAGCTGCCAGCGTTGGAGTCTTCCTCCACATTAATGGCGGCCTCGGCCTGCATGGCGTGGTGGGCCAATGTTTTGTCCTACGATCCTTAAGGGTCTTTGGTCGAAGCAATTTACATGCTCGACAGTGAGTCTCGTCGTGGTCTCCATGAAGACACAAGTTGCACACTCTACTCTGTGCTTATCGACGCACGTATATTTTTTGTTATAGGACGGGCAGAATTTAAACAGAGTTGTCTCCATATCTGGGGTAGGCAGCCGGGCGACCAGGAAAAGGGGGGAAATATACATTTTGTAATGACCGCCCCCCCCACTCTACCTACTGTAAGGCCTAGGCCTGGTGGACCTTCTGAGGCCGATGGGACTCCGTCGAAGATCTTCGTCCGACGATTCGTCTTGTCCTCCGTTGAGTTCTTCACCACGTCCAGACACAGCGGTCGAAAAAGGACAGGAAGAGTAACTATAATTAACACTTTAAAAAGTCAATGACGTACGCCGAAATTGCACTCCGCGATAAGCGACTGCTCACGATTTGGGGAAAAAACAATCTGAGGGACCTCGACGCGCAAGGGATCATGGGTACAGTGGACGTCACATTAGGGATAGTATTACTGGCACTCGACGTCCCTTTTCGAATTTTGAAAACTGTAATACTCTGCAGCTCCCACTAGATGTCTACCTATGCATAGCATGTGATCTAAGCAGATTCACAAGCCTCAAGAATTAAAGTTACACAGAGGTCTTACAATCACAGTGGTTCAAGTAGACACTTACACTCACGGTTTCTTGGTAAAACACTCATACATTTATTACACAATCATTTAGAAAACATTCACTAGAAGGAGGCAACTTAATATTATACACAAATATACTTCAGTACAAAACCAATACGTTTCTGAGTAAATTAGGCTCCCCTGAAATAGGAGCAAAATGCCATTTCAGTCACTTTAAATAGGAATACAAAGGCACAAGTTAATAGAATAGATCACAAATATTTTCTAAGGCAGTGCAAATAGTTTCAGTTCACTCGAGGACTCGATTCAGTTTAATAGGCCTAGGCCATAGTCAATGGGCTAGTGTCTTGGATAGGAAAGAGCAGTCCTTGTAGTAAATGGTAAAGTCTTTGCCAAAGTTCTCAAAAGTAGTCTGTACGAAAAAGAATCATGTGTTGGGTCACAAGCTGATTAGGTCTGCAAGTTGGAAAAGTACCACAAACTTTCACCACGAGAGTTAAGTTCTCTCAATCGGGTTGGCACAGTACTTTAGTATGAAGAACAAGATGCAGCTGAAGAAGTTGGTTCCTGGCAGTTCCTGTAGATCTCACTGTTCCTGAGCTCCAGTCGTTGGGACAAGGGGGAGGACGTCGGGGGACTCCTGTACTGCACGGGATTGTCGGAAAACACTGACAAAATGGATTTGCTTCAGTTCCAGTAGCTGTAATTCAAGCACACACGCTGGTTTCCCTCTCCCTGGTTAATCCTAACCAGCTTTGAGAATGGTATCCAGGTGGCTTACAAGTTCATTGCTCCCACCAACTCAAAGGAAGAAGTCATCCTTCAAGGTCTAGATGAACGTGGCAATTCGGACCTGCAGCAGGGCTTCACCGGGCAAACCAACGGTCCAGGAGTTGCAGCAGCCGTCCTCTTCCAGCTCGCCTTCGGTTCTTTCGTTCCAGTGGTCGACTCTGCCTTCCAAGTCCAGAGACTCGCCTTTTAAGCAGTTTTCTCCCTTTCATTCCAACCTAGCTGCCACTCAGCCATCAGGGTGACTGTCCTTGCCGGACAGTCAGCCAGCCAATCGCGCCAGAGTGCATTTGGGTCCCGTAGGAGACTAAGCACAGGGAGTTTCGGGCACCTCCCTCACTTCCTGCCCACCCCAGGGTATCGGGTAATATTGCGGCAAAAATGTTGCAGTAAAAAAATATTGCAGCAAAAATGCTGTGGTTTGACCCGGAAGAAGTGTGCCCCACTATACCATTTAAGGGGAGCGGGGGTGTGCCCTGCTCCCCTTAAATGGTATAATGGGTCCAGGGTTGCGGGGGTGTCCCCCGCCTGTTTGACATGGATTGCGGCACAAAAACTGCAGCATTTTTTCCACGATATTTTGTTACCACAGCATTTTTTGCTGCGATTTTATCACATGGAACCCACCCTAGACACTCAAGATGCCAGAGGCAGTCTTCAGTCCTGAAGCCCGCCAAAGGCATAAGAACAAAGGGACCAAACCTGGTTTGGCGCGCAGAGAGAAACACTAGAAGGACCTTTCCAAAAAGAAATGGCGAAAAAAATAAAATAACGTGACCTGTTTAAACAAAGGGGCTTAAGGCACCATCTTGAAAAACATGGCTCCCGCGATTTTTAGCTACCGGTGTTTGCGGTCTGGAAAAATCATGGTAGTTCGTTGTGAAACCACTGTCACCTGCCATTTCGAGAGGAAAGGGCAGCATTTGACTGCTACATGAGTTTTTAGACAAAGGGGATAGTATGTAACCCCTCCAGGACTCTATTGTAAGATAGTGTGTGCTGGGTCTAGGAATTTATAAAGACTAGTAAAGTCAATGTAACTTTACATTCTGTGGGAAACAGTAGTTTATCCCAGGGAAGGTATTTAAAACGTTGGGAAGTCTAAAATACATCACTGTGTCACTGAACTGAAGGTGCTGTGGAACACTCATGAAAAGATGATGCCTATGGAGTTACCTAAAACTCCATAATCAAAGAACACAAGGGTAAAAAAACACATCAAAATACATAGAAGAGTGGGAAAAAAGGCTCACTCTTTCCAAGTAAAAAAATCAAGTCCTCAAAACCCAGCAAAATTGCTGGGGTCTCTAAGGTGAAGGGAATTAGCACATTTATGAGAATTCTCCCCAACAGTGTTCTTGGTGCCAGCCAGGTGAAAAGGGACAAGGAACGTATCCTGACGAATATCCCAGTGCCACAGATCGTGGGCCTCCTTGGAGATAGCTGGAGAGTGCGCCGCTCCCTGCTTCCAGATGTAGAACATGGTGGTGGTGTTGTTCGTGAAGATTCTCACCACCTTGCCCTTCAGCAATGGCAGGAAAGACTTGAGGGCTCAGAAGACAGACGAAAGCTCCAGGATGTAACGCTCACCTGGTATCCACGGGGACGTCACTCAGCCTGTTCTGACCTCTTACGACCTCAAACCCTTCCCTGGAGTCTACTCGACTGGAGACTGGGCCTGAAACACAGGTTTGGTAGAGTTTAGCTCTCAATTGTCTCTGCGTGCTTGAACCCCTTTCCTCCCCGGGGTCCAACCCTTCCCTTTGGTCCACAGCTCACCTTGTTTTCTTAAGTGGTGTGCAACACGTCCTGCTTTCTGTGCAGGGGCGCGTTGATTGATGCGGGCTTGTTGCTGCCTAGTTGCTTCACTGACGAGAGTCCAACCGGTAAGTATAATGAGTCTTATAAACAGTACTCTAACCTTTGTTCCTTTCCTTTAGATGATGGTCGACGTCCAGGGATGGCGGCGTGCTGCTGAGGTGAGTAAACTGAAGGTGAGTGAGCGCGATGCACGATACGACCCTTTCGTATCTGTATTGAACTGAGTTTGTATTTTCTGTGTCTTTTAGGTGCTGCGACGTTTTCAGCGCGGATGCCGGTTAAGAAGAAGAAATGCAGTGAGTAAGCGCGGATGCAGCACCTCTAAATGTTTCCACGCTAACCTGGTGTGTCTTTTTCCTCTTGTAGATGGATGAGAAGTTCCAGAGATAAAGTTCCCCCAGAGCGGCTTGGAGTCAGGTTAAGTGTTTGTATCTCGTACAGTCTTTAAAGTAAGCGAAGATCTGCAGAATGCTTACTAATGCCTTTTTTCTGTTCTTTTCCCTTTCCTTAGGAAGCGGCGTGCCGGAATGAGAATTACACCGCCGAAGATGTCCGCAGAACAGAAGCAGCGATGGAAGATGGGCTGAAGCTCCGCAAGGTAAGGCTGTTTCGAACAGTGTTCTTGTAGGAGCTGAGCGCAGAAGAGCGATGCAGGCCCTCTGGAGACCGATCCGAACACGGTGAGTGCCACGCTGCAGGTGCAGAAAACGCAAGGCATGTTTCTCAGCCTTGGCTTGGCTTAAATAGTCTCTGGGTATCCGAGGTGTCTCTGGGCTGAACCACACCCAAAAGGCTAGACTGCATATGCAGTTCATGGAACCAAAATATGTGGGGGCATCCATCTTGTCCCCATCTATGCACTACAAGTACAATGCTCAATGTTATCCTATGTGAGTAAGTCTGGTGCCACAAGCGCCAAGTCTGACTCCAAGTGGGTCTTTGGAGAGATGGAGGGGCCCTTAAGGGCCATGTAGGTGATCGTGGCCTGGCTCCAGCCGGATGTCTTGGGGGCTGGGGACACGAGGTGCAGGAATCATGACAAGGACGTTGATGGGAAAGGCCTTTCATCCAGCAGCCAGAGGCCTCTGGCCTGCAATTGTCCGGTGTGAGCTCGCCAACCTTCCAGAGAAGCATCCCGAGGTGACCGTCTCCTGGAACAGAACCCCTTGAATGAGGTGAGGGCACAAGCCCCACCAATGGATCGCCTGTCGGTACTCTTCGTTGAGGGCAATTTTTTCCATCCAGGATCCTGAAACTTTCAGCCAACCTAGCATCCAGAAACTCCTGGAGAGGCCTCATCTGTAGTCTGCAAAGGCGGACGAGGTTGATGCAGGAGGACATCATGCCCATCAGCGACTTGATAGCTCGTACCATAGTCGACGCATCAACAGGCGCTGCACCTTCCCCGGATGGCCATCACCTTCTCTTCCGAGGGAGATGCCAGACAAGTTACTGTGTTGAGTCGGGCACCCAGAAACACAGCGTTCTGCGATGGCTACAAGCAGGACTTTGGATCATTTATGGAGAATCCCAGATCAGTCAGTAGACACACAGTCCTTGCAGTGTGTTGGCTCACCAGAGCATGGAAGCAGGACCAAGCCAACCAATCATCCAGTTAAATGTGCCACCGGAGCCGAACACTTCTAGAAGACCCTTGGGCCGATTTCAGGCTGAAGGGAAGTGCCTTGAACTAATAGTGCCGCCCCTGGACCACGAACCCCAGGAACTTGCGGTGCTTCCGATGGATAGGGAAGTATGCGTCCTCCAGGTCCAGTAATGCCAGGAAGTTACCTTCCTCCAGTTGGCCGAGCACGTGCTGCAACGTGACTATCATGAACTTCTGGCACTTCAGATATTTGTTGAGGCGTCGCAGGTCCAGGATCGGCCTCCACCCTCCTGTTTTCTTTCAGACCAGATGGCATCTGAAGTACACTCTAGAGCCCCTGAGGTGCTGGGGGACCAGTTCTTATGCCCCCCTTTTTTAGCATGGCTTGGATCTCCTGAGCCACTAGCTGCTCTTGATAAGCTACAAGAGGGACACCTGCGTTGGAACTCCAATGTGTGTCCCTGTGTGAGAGCGTTCAGCACCCATCTGTTGGTGGTGTTGGTCTTCCACACGCTAACGAACTTAGTCAGCCGGCCTCCCACCGGGGTGCATGACCAGGGACCGGGGTGCATGGCCGGTTCGGCCTGCCTAGGTGCTGGGATCCTGCCCTGTGGGTGGCACCAGCACTGCCCTCCGTTGCCGTATGTCTGCGAGCATCCTCTATATGCTTCCTGCGTCATGGAACGGGAAGGCTGTCGATAGGGGGTGGTGTATCCCTTGGATTATCTGCTAGATTTTCCCCTTGAGGAATGAAAGGACGGTGACCGATGTTGCTGCAGGGTGTCCAGCGAACGTGACACCTCTGTCAGTCTTGATGAGTTGAAGAGACAAAAAGGTTTGCTCCGTCAAATGGGATGTCTAACACCTTAGATTGAACATCAAGCCTGAAGATGGTGGCTTTCAACCATCCCTGCCGACAAAGAGACACCCTGTTTCCCTTCTGGTGAAATCCAGTGTCCGCGATGTCCACCGCCACTGTGATGGCGCGGTCCGAGGCTACCTCCCCTCCTGGAACAACTCAAGAGCTTCTGCCTTCTTGTCAGGTAGGAAGTCAAGAATCGGGCCCAGCTCATATCAGAGCTCCTGGTCGTAGAGTGATAAAATGGCTAGATCATTAGCAGCTTTAATGGTGCTGGCAGCCATATAGATAATCCTCTTCCCCATAGCGTCCAGGTTCTTCCCCTCCTGGTCTGGGGTGAACATGGATGAGGATGAAGGATTCGCATAGCGTTTCCAGGCCGTGGCCGAGACCACAGAGTCAGGTGAAGGATGGGAACTCAGGCACTTTGGAGCAGAGTCCTGAACTCTATTTCTTCTTGAGCCTTCTGCTTGGGCAGGGCAGTGCTCAGATTCTTCAAAAGCACTAGGCCTTCATCCCAGATATCGTACAACAAAGGAACGGACATGATGGTCCTCGGCCTGGACTAGCGCTGCTGGTAAAGGAATCCTTCCTTTTTCATCTCTTTAGGCATGAGCCGAAAAGGTTTTAAGGCCCTAGACATCATCGAAGTGAAGGAGCCGCCCTCACCCTTTGGAGAAGCCTTGTGCGGGTCATCCGGGCCTGCTGGCTCTCCTTCCGCTGGGACGAAGTCATCAGCATCGTCGGTGTCCATCGCCATTGCCATATCCGTGCCCATGTGCATGGCAGGATCAGAGGTGGAGGCAGTGGTGGTGTCAGGTGATGGCTTGGACCAGCAGATTCTTTCGACTTGGGTTTTCGCCTAGAGGGACTTTCGGGAAGTGTTCTTGGAGGACTTCCAGAAAGAGCGGGGCTCAGTGTGGGCGGCAGCCTTTGCTGAATCTGTTACCACATGTGCAGCATGGTCAGAATGTCCAACAAAACGTCCATGGGTTGAGGAAGAATGGGAAGTGGAGTCTCAGGCCGGTAAGCCTCTGCTGGAGAAATAGGCAAGAGTGTTCACCCTGCAGCAACCCAATTTACAACATGGGTGCCTGGCCCCCTTCGTGGTCTGCATAGTAGTCTTTGGGTATGTTGTCATTCAGGGGAGGGGAGAGAAAGAGGCTGCTGTCCCCTTTCCGGAGGGCTTCGCCGCAACCTTGCAAGTAACAACCTGCTATGCTGGCGAGTAGCTGCTGCTGTGACTGTGGGGGCACCACCTTCGCGGTCTGCCCTTCCTTCAAAGAGGTAGTGATAGTGACGAGGAGGTCGACAGGGCTGTCTATGTTGCAACAGTAGTCATCGTTGAGGTGGCTGTTGATGACGCAGTTGTTTATCGTGTTGTCATGGCTGGCTGAGACATCAATGGCAGTAGAGAAGGGCCCACCTTGGATTTCTCCTTCGTCGCCTTATCCGCCGATGTTACGCAGAGTTTCGAAGGGGTCAAGGATTTTCTCTTCGAGTCTATGACTCCTGATGGCAGGCTCCCTGTGGATCTGGTCGGTGATGGCGAACTACCCTCTCCCGAGCCAGGACATGAAAAAGCACCAGACCCTGACACGAGGCCGTAAGAGAATATACAACAGGGGTCCAATCTATAGACACTCCCGTCCCCTGCACACCTAAATGTTGATGAATCAGCCAATTTATTGATGCAAATTGTTAAAGCCAATGTTTATTTCCAGCAACATATTAAATTAAGAAACTCTTAAGATAGTCCAAACTTCTTTATTCTTAAATGTTCGGAAGGTGGCCAAGGGTGCTGTAACACATTTCAGGGATGTTTTCCTACTTCTTCAGGGGCAAAAGCCACTACAGGTACAAACAAATACAACCAATGTCTTACACGTACTTTTCTATGGCATACATATATCCGATTACATCACATTTTATCTAATTTGTGTGCCGTGTACCTTCTCCCAATAACCCGTGTCAACATGCTGGGGGGTGTACACATAAGGTCCTATGGTATACAAAAGGGTAAGTGAACCACTGTGTACCCGATAAACTCAAAACAGGCTCTTACAAAATAGGACCATTCGCCCTCAACCTTCCAACTACATGTATGTTATATTCCAACTCTCCAACAATGTCCTTAATAGCACTCAGAGGCCAAGACAGAGGCCTTACCCGACTTTAACCATGCCACCAGCCTGCTGTAGAGGTCCTTCTTGGTTGTTTTCGAAAAACCACGGCAGACCTTACATTCCTCCTCATTATGGTCCGGATGCAGGCAGTAAAGACAACTGTGGTGCCAATCTTCCATGAAAATGTTTCTTAGTCCACATTTCGCACAGAGTCTGAAGAGGGATCTCTTTTCTTCGGACATGGTGAAAAGGAGCGAAGTAGGCCCAAGCATGGGACTTCCGATGAATATCCTTGATGAAGCTTGATATTCACTGGCAGCGGGTCCGTGCTGCTGGCAGTCGACCTCTGGTCGAAAGATGCATTCAAAAATTGGTAAAAGAACTTTACATTTTATCCAAAAAGTAGTAATATATAGGAAAAAGCTTGTAGAGCGCTAAGAGTGTTAGAGAGAATTCTCTGTAAAGGCTAATTTCCCAAACCTAGTGAGTCCCCCAGCAGCTTTGCTGGATTTTTGGGGTTTTTTTTTTCTCCTGCTAAGAGTGAGACTCTTTTACTCCCACTCTTAGACATGATTTGGGGTGTTCCTTTGTCTTTCCATGTGTTTTATGGGCTATGGGGTCTTTTACTCCATAGGGTCTCATGTGTTTTTGATGTGGGTTACACAGCACCCTCCGTGACGTAACCCAGGGGTGTCGTAGCGACCCCCAAACAGACTCCATACCCTGGGACTGAGTACTGTCTCCCAGGGCATGTAAAGTCACCATTGGCTTTACTAGTCCCAAATTATGAACAGAAACCAGTACAAACCATCATATTGTGGACGTACTGGTCGGGGCAATTCGATTGCCCTGGTGTCTGTTGTTCGAGGGGGCACGTCTCCGTCCCCCCTGATCGAGTTTTGGCTGGTGGCAGTGGATACTACTTTTTATATTCGACCGCGAATATATCTCCATGGGATTTTTCCATTGTTCGAGGCTACCAACTTTAATTATTTAATTCCTATAGCCTCGAACATACCGCCGGTATTTAATATTAATTCACTGGTTGGTATTTTTTGCCAGAACTTGATTCTAAAATGGCGTTTGTGTGCTCTTCTGTGACTCCAACCCAAGTCGAGCCCTTTGTTCCACTTTTTGGCGGGCTTCTCCACAGAAGCCTCCAAAAGTGGTGCCACTCTGTCTGGGTACCACAGGGGGTGTGGGAGGGGGTTTAGGCACCCTGGACTGAGTTGTCTTGGTAACTCAAGTCGCACTCTTGTGTGATTGGCCCAAGTGGTGAGCCGGCCGGCTCACCACTTAGCATGTTTGATTGACAGCTAGGCTGAATGAATGGGGGTTTGCTGCATAAAAGCAGGGCTTTGGGGACTGGAACTTTAGAAGTCGCCACAGGACCTAAGAATCTGAGGAGGGAGAAGCTGAGCCGACCTGCAACGACGACACCACCGGTGGAGCCCTGCTGAACCGTCTCACCACTTTTCCCGACGACAGAGGAGATCTCCAGTCCAGAGAGTCTTCTTCCTTTGAATGGTGGGGATAACCAGTTTTGCCTTCTTTTCACCTTCCTGGAGCATCTCGTGGCTGCCTTGCCCATGCCAAGCACCCCGGCAACCGGAATACCACGGCTTACCACTACCGCGAAGAGAAGGGTAGTACCTTTTAACCGAAGAACTCCGCGGCTGGTTTCTTCCTTGGCAGTACAACGACCTTCATCTTTCCTCCACGGCGAGACCTCCTCTTCCTCTGGACGAAACACCGACTTGCACCCGCTGCCAGGAACAACTGCCCCCGCTGGAGCTTCCTTCACACTTAAGGTACTGTGTCCCACCTGGCTTCCCTTGCGACAGATCGTTCGGGGTGACAGTAAAGCCTCGACTTTCTAACCTGGGCTGACCTGGGACAACCTAGCTAACTTTTCCTGACTTTAATTTCATTCTTTGTGTGCAAACTATCTACAAGACTCTTTGGGCATAACCCCACTGTGTGAACCTGGACCCCTTCTGCTTGCTCTCTCCAAGAGTGGGCCTGGCAATTGACTTCCTTGCTCTCCAGTAGAACTCTGCCTATCCTGCCTTACTGTGGTTCTTTTAAAAGAATTGAAATTTGTGTGCTTCCATAACTCTGCCTTTTTCCCTCCCTTTTTAATAACTTATTAGAGTGCCATCTTATGTTAAGCGCTCACCTCTGTCTGAAAATAAGTGGTGTTTCTCATTAAGACTTGTCTAATAAGTAATTTGGGTTGTATATATTGTGTTTAAATAAATAATGATATACTTGTACACCAAAGCTCTGGTCAGTGTTTGCTTCTGCTACTGTATCCCTGTACCTATTGTGTATACTCTATATACTGCCTAACTCTTCTTGAGGGAAGTCTGACTGCTCAGCCACAGCTACCAAG
This sequence comes from Ambystoma mexicanum, assembly GCF_040938575.1. Taxonomy (NCBI): domain Eukaryota; kingdom Metazoa; phylum Chordata; class Amphibia; order Caudata; family Ambystomatidae; genus Ambystoma; species Ambystoma mexicanum. Next base: position 702,008,617 of record NC_090924.1, read on the forward strand.
TGAATCTGTGTGGTACAGACTGCTACCAAGTGGGTTTACTGCCAAACACCTGTAGTCTTAAATCTTTTGCAGTGGTCCCTAAGGGAACTGCACAGGTTTCTGCCTAACAAAGAGGACTCCCAACACTGAAGCGTGCAGTAAAAATCTGAATATGGCCACCAGGTGTGGATCTTATGGAGAAAATGGTCATTGGTTGGGGGCAGCATGACCCAGAGGACAGCGATTGGTTTAGAAGAGCAATACAGTTTTAAAGTGAAAGTGAAATTGTTTTTCCTTTTACAGAGGATTGCCAGCCTAACAGGGAATATTCATGAGCATGTGAATCCATGCCAGACCCCATGCTGCAGAAGGGGTGTTATATCCTTTGGAGGACCTGCCAGATATTCCAGTCGAGGAATGAAAGGATGACAGACGCTGCTGCAGGGTACCCAGTGAATGTGCCGTCTCCGTGTCCTTTGTGATCACTTGCAGAGACTTGACGGTCTTGCCAAACAGGGTCTCACCATCGATTGGCATATCCAACATTTTAGACAAAGTCTGGTCTGAGGTTGGTGGCTTTGAGCCATCCCTGCCGCTGAAGGGACACTCCGTTGACCATTTGCCACAAACCTGTGTCTGCAATGTCCACTGCCACTGTAATGGCGTGGTCCGAGGCCCCCTTCCTCGAACAGAGACAGAGCTTCCACTTTCTTATCATCAGGTAAGAAGTCCAGAATAGGGACCAGTTTTTGCCATAGCTCCCGGTCATAGCCAGACAAAATGGCTAAGGCGTTACTGGCTTTAATGGTGCTGGCAGCAGTGTAGATAATCCTTTTCCCCATCACATCCAGCTTTGTCCCCACCTGATCAGGTGACACCATGGGTGACGACGGATTTGTTGATCACTTCCTGGCCGTGGCTGAAACCACAGAGTCAGGTGAAGGCTGGGACCTAAGGCACTTGGGTGCCGAGTCGGGACCCTGTATTTCTTCATGAGTCTATGCCACTCGGGCGGCACAGTGGTTGGGGTCTTCATTTGAGCCAAGCCCTCCTCCCAGATATCGTCCAGTAAGAGGAAGATGATGGTCTCCTGCCTGGACTCACGTCTTTGGTAAAGGAATCCTTACTTTTTTGTCTCCTCCGGTGCCAGATGAAACAGCTCTGAGGCCCTGGGCATCATAGGGTGAAACGAGCCGACCTCATCCGGCAGAGAGGCCCTGTGGGGTGCATCCACGTCCAACGGCTCCCCATCTGCTGGTACAAAGTCATCTTCCACGTCGGTGTCCGTGCCGTAGCCGCCGTATCTGTGCCTGTGTACATTGCCGGATCCACAGTCTGAGTAAAATCCTGAGGTGGAGGTGTCGGGTGGAGGTGTTGGTGACGGCTTGGGCTTGGTAGGTCCTTTGCATTACGCTGGGGTGGGCTTCTGGGCTGTGGTCCTGGAGGGCTCCTAGATGGTGCAGGGCCCAGAGTGGGAGGCAGTCTCTGATGGATTTTAGAGTCCAGAGTGTGCAGCATTGTCAGTATGTCCAGGGGCACGTCCCTTGGCTGACAGGTGGTGGTGGTTCAGGATTGAAGCGCCTTCTTTGGCACAGCGATGAACCAGGCTCCCTCTGTGGAGACCCCTCCCACACTGAGACGGGTCCCTAACCCCCTTCATGGTCCGAATAATAATCTTCGGGCAGATCATACTCGTCCGAGCTGGTATAAATCTGCACCAGCTTCTCCAGGACAGCCCAGGGGCTTGTACCCTTCCTCCCCTCTCCGGAGACCTCTGGGGCAGAGCAGCCAGGGGAGCTGTGCCCTTTCCAGGGGCCTTCGTAGGCGCTGCAGAAGCCACCTCACATCTTGGTGGCAGCGACAGTCTAGGAGTAGTTGTCGTTGTGACTGTGGACATCACCTTTGTGTCCAGTCCCCCCTTGAAGAAGTGATGGCTGTCAACGAGATAGTCAATGGGGTGGTTGTAGCCTTCGTCGATGTGGACGTGCGTGCCACGATGACAAAGTAGTTCTGGCCGGCTGAACCGCTGATGACAGTGTCGCTGATGGGGGGAGTGAAGGGCCACCTTTCGACCTTTCCTAATGTGCCTTATCCGCTGTAAGCAACTCATGGTGGCAACAGTAAAAAGACAGACACAAGTGATCACAATTCAAGGGTGTTTATTAAACTTTACTATGGGGGAGATACACACCTAATCTAAACCTAAATCTAAGATGGGAGCAAGCTACGACCATCAAATAATAATAAGGCAGTACTAGTGGCGTCTTGTCAAATAAAAAGGGCCTATACTACAAAAAACCTATTGCCAATCCTTACTACTAATTACAAAAAAAAGTGTGGGATAATGTTCACCAGAAAAGAAAGAAGTGTTAACAAAATAATAAGTCAGGATGGTACGGCTGGGTCTCCCTTCCCCGCGTTTGAAGCACGGGACAAGGCGGGACTCTCGAGCACAGCACACTCCTGGGCCTCGATAGCACAAGCTTTATAGTTCAGTTCAACAATATCAAAACCCCCTTCATAGTCTTTTGCCTTAGAAGGTTTGCTGATTAGAAGTAACAAACAAACATTCTCTCAGTGTTCTTGCACCTTTGGCGATTGCTCTTCGCCACTAGGATCTCCCTGCGCCGGGCTCAGATGCTCCTTACAAAAGCGGGCCTTCCTCAGTCGGGTTCACTACGGCCTCTCAAACATCTCTCGTAATCTTTAGGAGCCTTAAACAACAAGGTGACTCTCGTTGATGCACTGTTCTGGGGTGTATCATTCTTCACCCCTTTTTGTAAAAAGGGCAAACAAAAACAAAAGTTTTTTGGGCGATTGCTCTTCGCCCCTGGGATCTCCCTCTGCCTGGCTTGGATCCCTTCTTGCAATCTTTGAATGATTGCTTTTCGCCCCCGAGATCTCCCTCTGCTGGGCTTGAATACTTTCTTGCAATCTTTGGCCAATTCCTCTTCGCCCCGGGATCTCCCTCTGCCGGGCTCGGATCCTTTCTTGTAAAAACGGGCCTCCTTCTGTCAGGTCCACTACAGCCTTTCTTCAACACAGTTTTATCAGAAAGCCGGGATTCTTTCTCTTTAGCTTTCTTTTCAGCATCCCTCTGTCGAAATTCACATTTGCCAATGATCACAGTTCACAATCTAAGTGGAAAGCAGGGTTCCCTTCCCCTTCAGAGACTTTTGATTGTACAAGGGATTTGATGTGACCCTTGTAGGACCACCCTGACGCCTCATGCCACCCTTTCCTAGGGCCTTCTGGTTGTTGTAGTTTCAAAAATAGGTCCAGGTCAGAATTTTTCGAATGAGCGCCCAGGTGGCACCGGACCCTGTGCGCCTGGACCTCAATAGGGCTTTCTTTAAAGTGCAAACATACACACAAGTGCTTTCATCTTGCGTTCAAAATGTTGGCACTCACAACCTTGGGCTTAACATAGCTGGGTTTGATATCAGTTTCCTCCGACTCGCCGGCTGTGCTGAACCTGTTGGCTTCTTTGTTTTCTGGAGTCAAGGATAGTACCACAGTAGCCAGCGTGCCGCTCCACCTGCATTATTAATGCGGGAGGCCCCCCATGTACCATTGAACTCTGTTGCTCCGCACGCCAGCTGTAACTCCGGGTCTTACGATTTCCCTTCTGGAGGTTTTGCTGGTCTGAGTTCAAAATGGCTAGGGCAATTCCCCCTTCATCGTCCTTCCAGGTCTCACTGCTTTTCTTCTCCCTGTGACTGGCGGTTTGGTGTAGCTGTCTCCTTGTGCATTGGGCCTTGCTAGAATTGGGCTTTGGTGCTCTGCTTTTTATCCGTGGGGGAAGGTAAAGGGCCGTCAGGTGTGCATCGTTATTGTCAACTGCCTGACCTGAGTGTTGGGGGTGTCTGGTCAAAGGATCGAATCCAAAGGGTTGAATGGTCAAAGGATCGACACCAAAGGATCGAAAACTAAAGGATCACATTTTTTTTTTTAATGATATATTTTTTTGAGGGTTTTCGTTTAGTGAAAAAAAGTGTTTACCACAAAAACGGGGGTTGGTGGGGAAAAAAAATGTAAAAAAAAATAAATTCCATCTTTTGGTTGTTGGTCCATTGGTGTCGATCCTTTGACCTACAACCAGTGTTGGGACATATCAGGTAAACAGCTCTGGTGTTAGTCCATTGTCTGTTACCGTGTAAGAAAGTGTTTGTGTGGGAAAGGGGTGGGGGTAGAGATTCCAAGTATCCTACAGGGTAGGATGGGGAAAAGTTGTCAAAGGCAATGGAAAACTACGTCTCAACCCTCAGTGTCCCACTTCCACTCCCTGAAGACCCCACACCCAGGTGATCCTCCCCCCGTAATCAACCCCCAGGAACTGCATCCAATAGCCACAGCGTTTCCTGGCCACCTGGACGACAGTTCTCTGGGGACCAGCTGGTGAGACACCTTCGGGGTTCTCACACCGCCGATGGTAGGAAGAGTTTAGATGGAGTCAAGGACTTTCTCTTAGAGGGGGCAGCCCTCACCGGTAGGTTCGCCATAGAAGTAGTTGGTGATTGCAACCTCGTTGTTCCAGCTCCTGCTTTTGGACCCCTGGGAGTGGGGCGTCCTCAAAGGACCGCAACCTCTTTTCTGAGGGAGTTTGTTCCTTGGAACGGCCAGTCCTGGGGGAAGCATGACCATACCCTGAAGCAGAGTCAAAGTCCTTGCCCAATTTCAACCAGGCCGCCAGCCTGCTGTAGCAGTCTTTCTTTGTGTTTTTTCAAAATCCCTGGAAAAGCTTGCATCCCTCCTCATCATGGTCCAGATGCAGGCAATACAGACATTTTTGGTGTCGATCTTTGACATACCCACTCCTCAATTCACTCCGTGCAGATCTTCACCGGAAGCAGGTCCCCGATGCAGGGAGTCGACCTGTGGTCGAACGTTGACACAAAAATCAGTCGAAATGTAGTCAAAATTGTTGAAAAACACTGGATATATGAAAAAATAGCTAAGAGAGCAACAACAGGACTCCCAAAACTTAAGCGTACAGTAAAAATCTGAAGATGGCCACCAGGGGTGGACCTTAGGGAGATGATTGTCATTTGCTGGGGCATTATGACCCAGAGGACATTGATTGGTGTAGAGGAGAAATACAGTTTTAAAGTGAAAGTGAAACTGTTTTTTCTTTTACAGAGGATTCCCAGCCTGAAGGGGAATATTCATGAGCATGTGAATCCATGCCAGACCCCATGCTGCAGAAATATACACATACAGATGTACATATACAGGGATTAAAGACATTGCTCTGCAATGGCTTGAGTCTTTTCTAAAAAGCTGCACTTTTGCAGTTGTCATTCGATCTTTTCAGTCTCCATTTCAGTCTTCATTCTGTGATGCACTCACCCTCACCACTGTTCAATCTTGAGATTTAATCTTTGCTAAATGTTCTCACTTCGATTGGAATATTGTGTTTCAGGTGGAAAGAAGTTGAAGCTCAACACCAAGAAAACAGAGATAATGCTATTGGGTGCCCACCCCCAACTAAATGGCCAAAGGAAATCTAGACTAGCTTATTGGGATTTTTGTCCCGATTCAGTCTCCCAAGTTAGAAATCTGTGCGTTCTTCTGGAATCAGAGTTAAAGCCCAAGCTTCAAGTGAATGCTGTATTAAAAACAGGCTTTTGTGTATCTGCCTTTTGTGATGAATCCTGTTGAGTCATCACCGATTCCCCGAACAAGATCTCCTCCCATGTGACGCAGCCGCTACATGATCCTCACCCTGAGGGTGGCATTATGAGGGAGGATCATGTGGGAGGAGACGGCTGTCGGGCTAAGGCAGTGACCCCATCAGGAGAGACATGGTATTCTTCCCTTTCTGAGGAAGAAAACCTCATAATTCCTAGGTTCTTGATGGCCTGTTGTCACTATACAAATCCCTCCTGTTGCAAAACTCCAAAACCTCTTCCTGCAAAACACTCTAGGCAGAATACCATTCATGCCCAATTTACACAACACACACCTAACATCTCATGTCTCTGTTTTCGTACTATCATAAATTCTAAACAATATCACTTTAGAAGTCCCAGAAATGCTATGGACTCCAACTCCCACAAAGCCTCAAGTACTGAGAAGAGGAAGCAGAAAGAGTTAATGTGGATTAAAGGAAACACCAAGCTAAACATGTGGATTAGTTGCTGTAATGAAGCCCGGGTGTGCACCACATTTAAAAATGGTGTCTGCAGTCGGAGAAGGAGGGAGCAGAACCGAGGGAGAAGGCAGCAGCACAGGCATGAACCATGCTGGAGAAGGCAGGCACTTACAAACTGCTGCTCGCAAGCATTACCTACCGGCGTGGCGTGAGGCCAAAAGAGGCACAACAGGCATCGTGGGAGAGCCGGCAGCAGCAGAGATACAGGGGACGCAGATGTGTTGAGAAACAGCAGTCTTACCAGCGGGTGAACGCAGAGCTGGCAGGAGAGCTGGGCGGTCTGCAGAGCAAGAAACTCTGCCCCGGAGAGGAAGCTTCAACATAGCAACATGCCACAGGTCGGGGCTGCCGAGTCTGCCCAGAGCCATTGGGAACCCCTGGGCGTACCGACAGGCATGTGAGCAAATAAACTGTTTTGAATACAGACCAAGTAAAATACAAAGACAGAACGTGCACAAATCCACATGTACGAGGAGTCAATATAGGGAAAGTTGGAGCAAGTGTTACCACGAGCAAATGAAAACTAATGAAGGAGTTACAAGACAGAACAAGTCTCCATATATGAGATATCAATGTGGGGAAAGTTGAAACAACTAGAACTTCAAGCCAATGAAGTACAGACACAATGAAGTAATACAACTGTACTATACTAAAAGACAGTGAACTAAAAGAAGTAGTCCTGGCGAAGGAGGTGCACCAGGCAGCAACCATTTGGGGGTCGGGGAGGGGGGATATAACTGGCAGTGAAACATACCAGTGGATCTGCAACACCGCAGAAGGGGATTCCTGGCAGGGGAGTACACCAGGCAATCCATTCAAAATATACAGAAGAATAAGACATTGCAGTAAAATACCGGGCAGGGGAGTACACCAGTGGATCTAGGAACCAGATGAAAGGAAGTTCTGGCAGCAAAAAACACCAAGCAACCGAGTATACCAGGGAGTCTGGTGCACTTACGAAAGGATTCCTGGCAAGGGAGTATACGAGGAAGTCCACTAAAGTCAAAGAAAGAAACTTATTTACTTTTAAGAAAGCAGACATGTGGAAGTTGTGAAATTGAACAAAGACTGTTTCCTGTTAAAATCCAAATGCCTGTTGGAAGGGTATAAGCAAAGACATAAAGGGCTGGCAGGAAGATTTCTGATGGACATGGACAAGTGTTAGGCAGAATCCTGTGCAGTGCCCTTAGGGACCACTACACACAATTAAGACTACAAGTGGTCATACAAATTCACCTTTGGTACAAGCCTGTACTACACTGTTAAAGTAGTAGCAGTAGCAGAGCAGCCAGACTTATCTCAAGAGTAAATGAGCAGTAGTAGAGATTACACAAAGGACCACAGTTACTGTGACTCAAGCAAACACTGACTCAAGGTTTTAGGTACAAAATTTAAGTACATTTATTTTTAAACCATCTGTTATAAAAACTTCACTAAAAATTCAAAACCACACGTAAAATACACTACACACAACCAATTCCACTTGTGCTAGTAAATTCAAGGTAAGTACATTAGGATTTGACAGACCGGTGTTGCGATACTAACGCATACCCGCGGATAGAAATGCTCACGAAGTTAAAACACACTTTGTACTTAAGAATTTCAAACAAGGGACAAGTGAATAAAAATCAAAGGCAATACTATCCCCTACGCAAGGAGGCTCAAGGACTGGTTCAAAGATACAGATTAAAGTCAATAGGCCTGCGCCAGTGTCAATGGAGCAGATGCTCAGTTGCCAAGGATCACACGTTGAACAGTTTGAGATTTGAGATGCCAAGAGTTCGTACAAGATTGTCAATTGCAAGGAAAAGTTATAAGAGGGAGGGAAGAAAGCCCAAATCTTCGTGGAGGAAAAGGGTTCACCCCGATTCCGGCTGGTCTGGTGGAAAGACCGACCAAATGTGCACAGTACCTTATTCTGTTGGTGAAAAGCTGATGCCACGGCAGTTGTTCCTGCGGCTTCAGTCGTGGGGACAAGAAGGAGGCCGTCTGAAGCGATCTGCACTACCCAGGGATGAGGCCAGCAGCAGCGAAAAGAACAACGATGAATAAAAGGTGCGCTCCTTTAAATCAGGAGAGGGCTCTTCTGATGGCGATGGCTATCCGGACCACTACAGTAAAGCAGTGATTTCGACCCAGGAGAGGATTCTCCGACTGAATAAAAGACGAGCTGGTTGATCCCACCAGGCTCAAGGGAAGAAGACTCCGGACTGGATATTCTCTTGTCGTTGAAGAGTAGATAGCTCAGGACTGCAGCAGGGCTTCACCGGGACTTGGGGTTGCAGCAGCCGTCTTCTTCTCCGCTTCTCTTCGGTTCTTTGCAGCTCCAGTGGCGACTCTGCCTTCTAGCCCAAGAGTCCTGCCTTTTATGCCAAAATCCCCCATTCACACAGCCTGGCTGTCAATCACTCAGCAGGGGGGTTGTCCAACCTGGACAACCACCTTAGCCAATCAATACAAAGTGTGACTTGGGTCTCCAAGGAGACCCTGTGCAGGGTGTGACTACACCCATCCCTCACATTCAGCCCATCTAGACACCCAGACGCCAAAGGAGGGCTTCTGGTCAGAAGCCCGCCAAAGGTCGGCGAACAAAGGAGGCAAACCTGGTTTGGCGCGCAAAGAAAGACCCAAGAAGGATGTTAACAAAAAGAAATGGCGACTAAACCCAACCGGAGCCAAAATAAAAAGTATTTGGGCTAGCGGGTTTAAAGTTCGAGGCTACTAAAATAGCCTAAAACAATCTCCAGTTATGTAATATAATCGTGGTGGGAAAATTAGGGTAGATACCACTGCCACCAGCCAAGTCTTAATGTTAAGGGAGCGAAACAATGCTCCAAGAGGTACAGATAAAAAGGGCTAAGGATTAACCCTTTCCAGTAATCCATGTAAGATAGGGTGTACAGGATCTGTGGTTAAATGAGTATGTAAAGTTAATGGCAACTTTACCTTTTTGTGGGGGACAGTAGTCAGCCCCAGAAATGGAGTTGGTGAGAAGTCTAAAAGGCAACCCTGTGTCACTGCACTGAAGGTGCTGTTTAACACACAAAAGAGTGGGGCTACTGAAGTGGTGTACTCCAGAGTCCACAATCACAAAAACAGGTGAAATAAACATGGCAAAACACAGGTAAGAGTGGGGGGAAAAGCTTACCAAGTGGAGAAAATAAACTCCAGAAATCCAGCAAAGCTGCTGGGGGACTCACTAGGTAAGGGAAATTAGCCATAGAATGAGAATTCTCCCTAACAAGTACATCAGGTGGTCCAATAAGATATCTGAGTTTAAAGAGACATATGTTGCATCCTTAAGCAGCTGCTGTTTGAAAGAGACACTTGCCATCCTTAAGGAACTGTTAGAAAATGACACTTTTGCCATCCTACTTCAGATATCCAGGGGAAAAGAACCACCCTTATATCAAAGGATTTTCAGTGTGAAGGTCAGATTAGTATGTTTTTAATTAAATTGAAATTTTATTTATATCGCGCTCATACACAAGTGTTTCAGAGCGTGACAAGGGAGGGGAACAGGGGAGAACAAAACAACGATTGTACTAGGCCCAGTGACATTGAGAACTCGCAAGTGCATGGGGGAGAGGGAGGGGAAAAGTGCAAGGAAGGGGGGAGAAGTGGAAAGTGCACAGCAAAAGGTGGTGTCCGGTCAAAGGATCGACACCAAAAGGATCGAATTCAATAGGACCGAATTCAATTGAATTTAATCCTTGCATCCACTGGCAGCCAATGGAGAGATTTCAGAGCTGGAGAGATACAATCCCAGGGCTTGAGGCCAAGAACAAGTCTTGCAGTCCTGTTCTGTATTAGCTGCAGAGGGCCGAGAGTAGAGGCAGGTAGGTTTAGAAAGAGGCTGTTACAATAGTCCAACCTGGAGAGAACCAGAGCTTGGGAGACTGAGCTTCTGGAGGAAGGAGAGGAAAGGCAGAGTACCCCTGAGGAGGTGCAGTAGGAAGTTTGACTTTTTAGAGACATCTGAAATGTGGGCGGAGAAGAAAAGGGCCAAGGCAGGCCGGCCAGAGAGTGAGGGGAAAGGAAGGGGAAGGTGTGCCGGTGAGGAGGATCTCAGTTTTTCTGGCATTCAGACAAAGATCATTGTGGAACACCAATCTTGAATGGCAGTAAGGCAATCGGAGATGGGAGAGGAGGAGGAGGTGGCCGAATGCAGCCTGAAAATGAGTTGAGTTTGGACACGAGACCGGTTTATCTGCTTTGACGAGACACAGAATGATCTTAAGTTTTAGTTACCTAGGTAGGGAAACTCTTTAGGATAGAGACAGGGAGGCTTTTATCCCAAACCTTTCTTTTTAATAAAGATGTCGAATAATGAACACATTACCACTTTGTGTCCGCCTCTCATTTCTGACCCCTCACTCTTTGGGGTAGAAAATGTCCTTTCCTAACACCATCGCACAGGACCAAAGCAGTTCTACCCTTGGTGGGGTCTCGAATAGACTTAATTTAGGGACATCCCTGTTTTATTTCTTTAGTAACCATGGCAATGCCCTACCAACACTCGGGTGTGCAAGGGAGCAGAAAGCAGACTGGGATCTCAAATATTGAGAGAACTGCCTCTGAAACATGATGCTGTATCTATAAAAAGTTAATCACTGCAGTGGCTTGAGTTCTCCTAGTCCATAGACCCCTTGCCTCCACACTGTATGGGCCTCCCTGCATAGGGAGAGGATCAGAACCTTTCTGATCGGCAAAAAACGCAATTCCCCTTTAAATTTAGAGTGTGTGAAGGCACAGCTGCAGAAATGCCTACGCCCTGCTAGCCCCGCCCTGTATACCCACCCTCTGGCGCATCACCTCAGTCAATTGTAGTATCAGATGCAAGACCTCGGTCTAGCCGACTGCTCTTTTTGGGTGGATAAGAGGTTGTTTGGAGAAAAGGGCACTATGGACTAGGAGTACTACAGTCGCTTAAGTAACTTATCATTACTACTATGTCCAGTCCCCTTTCTTCCATACTGTATGGGTGATTTCAAAGCACCCACCAACGAGGGAGGAAGAAATAATTACTGCACCTTGGACGCAAACCATAATATATGTTTTCCTAGTTTTTAAAAAAACATGTTTTTGTTTTTATATCACAACAAACAATAACACCATAACTCTAACTCACCGCCCCTAGACCCCCCCCCCGCCGCCTGCACATAACATGTCATAGTATGCATTTCTGCTCATTGTGCATCAGTTCCGTCCTGTGTGGTCTGCATGGCTGCATCTTCCTCATTACATGCAAATAGAGTTACAGTCAACGCTATCCATCGCTGGATGTCCAGTCCCAAGTCCATTTTTTGCTCGCACAGCGCCCTTTCCCATACTCCAATTTCTGTAGCAACCCACTTTTCCAGTTCTCTCCACTATCCAGTAGCCCTCCGCTCACCAGCATCTTTCCATCTCATGGCTATATTACATTTAGTTAGCATGTACATCAGGTCTTTGAGCTTAGTCAGCGGCTTATCTTTCACGTTTCTCCTGTATATACCAGCATACAGGCCTCTGGGGTCTGGATATCCAGTTCTATACCACCCTGGTGTGCTTTACGTGCTACCTCTTCCCAAAACCCCTGCACAATCGGACATCTCCAAAACATGTGCACCAATCCAGCATTTACCAACTTGCATCTAGGGCATTCTTGCCTCTTTGCACCCTCAAAGGCAGCGATAGTGGCCGGCGTGAGGTATGCTCTTTGTGTTACATATAATTGGATTAGTTGCAGTCTAGCGTTTGAGACTTTTTTGTGATACCGTTTTACCTCCTTCCATTCCTTATCCTCAAACACCCTTCCCAGCTCTGTCTCCCACCGCTCTCTGCATTTCAATTCCGTTCTAGAATTTTGATCTATGAGCACCTCGTAAATTCTGGATACAGCATGCCCCCCCCCGCTACCACTAGTAATGCTTCAATGTCCTTGCTATCTATGGTCTCCTCATCAATCGTGTTGTGCAGCAGGAACTGGCCCCCGTGTATACCCGTGGCTTCTTGCAACTCTACAAACGTCATGAACCCCTTCCCCTTCTCATTCCGCAGGTCTCCTACTGTAGCCATCCCACATTCCTCCCATCTTGTCCTCACCATCCCCATGTTTCCTGGCCTACCCTCCAGGACTGCTGCAAACGGTGCCTGCGGCAACAGGGTATCCACGAGTCCCATGATTCCACAAGCCCTCCTCCAGATTCGGGATGCCCAGTTCTATCAGTTAAGGACAGTCCGACCGCACACCCCAGGGGGAATCCGATATCTGCCTTTAATAGCCAGCTGTAATAATGTCGTTTCTGTCGAGGACTCATCCGTCATCCACTGCATCACATGTTGCAGCTGACACGCCAGGAAGTACAACTCACATTTTGATATCTTGAGCCCCCCCTGCTAGTACGGTCTCTGGAGTGTGTTCAGAGCAACCCTGTTCCTCCCCTCCTTCCACAGGAAGCCCCTTCACATCTGTTCCAGGTCCCGAAAGAACCGCCTAGGAATGTCATAGGGTACATTCCTGAAGCAATGCATAAGCCTCAACAGTGCCACCATTTTCAGCAGCGCTGTTCTGCCCATCACAGACAGGGATAGCTTACTCCGAAACTCCATGGATCCCTGCAGCCCATTTTTGGCCTGCACTGTGTTGGCATTCATGTGCACGCACGGGTTCTCAGTAAATGTTGACGCCCAAGGATCTGAGGGAGTCCATCTTCCATGGCATCGGAAGGATTGGCAACTCACCCCTTCACCGCCCCCCCCCCATCTCAGCCAATGCAGCCAGCGGGAATAAACAGGATTTACTTTGATTAATCTTAATTTCCGTGAGTGCACTTGAGTTATCCAACACCTCAAGAATAAACGGCAAGTTGACCTCCGGGTTACTCAAGTATAGCAACATGTCATCCGCATACATAGACACTACATGCTTCACCCCACCCCTCTCTATACCCGTATCTCCGTATTCGTGTCTCAAATACGCAGCCATGGGCTCTGCAGCTATAATGTATAGCATTGGGGATAGTGGGTAGCCTTGCCTTGTGCCTCTGTACAGTTGCCACTTGTCTGAAAATATACCACCTGTCCGGACTCTGGCCATTGGTTCCAAATATATTAGCTGTACCCATTTCATGTACTGAGGCCCCAATCCCCATCTTTAACATCGTGGCATACAGCCAATTCCAATGTACTGAGTCGAATGCTTTGGTAGCGTTCATTGAAGCAACCGCGCACTCCTCTGCATGCCCCTCAGAATTGTAGATCACTTGGTGCAATCTCCTAAGGTTCTCCGTGATGTTCCTCCCTGGTACATACCCAGTCTGGTCTGGGTGTAGCAACACATGCATCACTCTGCGGAGCCTATTTGCCTGTATCGCCGTGAGGATTTTACTATCCTAGTTCAGCAAGGACATCAGTTTATAGGATCTGCAGCCCGTGCTCATCTTGCCCTGTTTTAGTAGTGGCACTATCAAGGCCTCCCGCGAATTATCTGTGAGTATTTGGTCCTCACGTGCCTCATTGAACACCTTCGCCAACAGTGGAGCCAGTGCGTCTCCATAGGCCGTGTAGAAATCGCTAGAGAGTCCATCTGTGCCTGGGGTTTTGCCTGTGGGCAATGTTCTGATGGTGGCCACGACCTCCTCTGGGGTCACAGGTGCCTCCAGGGATTCCGCCTGAAGCGCATCTAATCGGGGAAGGGCAATGAGGTCCACCACCTCCTGCAGATCTTCTTTGTCGCCTACTGGGGGGTTCAGCATACTGCACTTTATAGCAATCTGTGAAGACCTCCTTAATCCTCTATTGTGTGTTTATCTCTTCTTGGTCTCTATTCGGGATGGGGAAGATATGGGGGATCTGGTGTTGTCACGCTTACACAGCCAGGCCAACTTTCTTCCCAGTTTATCCCCCTGGCTAGGAAACCTCTCCAAGTATTTCGCGATAATTAAATGTGCCCAACCTGTCCCATCTCTTCAGGCATTCGTGTTTCAATTCTATTATTTCCTTCACATGCTTATAGTGCACCCTTGCCTCTTTCTCTAGTATCTTCAGTCTCTCCTCCATTTTCTGCAATTATTTAACTATAACTTTCTGCAACCCTCCCGATTCTGCAATCATTTCCCCTCTTATAACCACCTTATACACCTCCCACACCGTGCCCATCTTCTGCACACTTCCTTCATTCACTGCGATATACTCAATTGTCCTCTTACAGATGTGCTCAGCAAATGCTTTGTCTAGCACCGTCTCGCTCCTCAGCTTCCATGTTGGTATGGGTGGTCTTGGGGCAGACACCCGCCAACTAACCTCCAATGGGGAGTGGTCCGATAGGACCATAGCTAGATATTTCACCCCTGAGAACTCTGCTTTGAGCTCTCCCCCAGCGAACACGTAGTCGATCCTTGTGTATACCTTGTGTGTGGCGGAATAATGCGAGCAATCTCTACCTTCTCCATGTTGTGCCCTCCATAGGTCCCGTAACTGGAAGTGCTGCAATAGCGAATTTAATACCTTGGCAGTGGGAGACGGCCGTTTGTGCTTTTTAACTGACCACTCTACAGTAGGATCTAATGTGCAATTAAAATCTCCCCCCCAGATCAGGGTCCCACTCCTGAAGGGTCCTAGCCTTGCATACAGTGACCTAAAGAAGACTGTGGCATGGTGGTTAGGAGCGTAGGTGTTCACAATACATATCTCGTGATTCTCCAATGCACCATGCAATATTGACACCCTGCCCTCATTATCAATCTTTGTCGAAAACACCTTGAGTGGGATTGTTGGGTCCACCCATAGGAGGACCCCCCCCTTGCGTATGCGGAATAAGCAGCGCTCACCACCACCCTTCCCCACGCTCTTGCCAGGTTCTTCTGCCTTTGCGCATCCAGGTGCGTTTCCTGTAACAAGGCTATTCCTACCTTATCCCTTTTAATATACATACACACCCTCCTGCTTTTCTCATAGTTGTTGGGACCCCTGAAATTCCATGTCATAATCTTAATCGTTTCAGCCATCAAGATATTGTGTCAGGGGCTTCAGTCTGGGCACCAGCCTATCGTTCGCCTCAGCAGAAGTTCAATGCAGCTTTGTCCCATGTATGCCAGGCTAACCATGTGCCTCCCCCTCCGCGCTCCCCAACCCCACTGCAAACCAAACTCAAAACGTCCCACTATGCAACCCATGCAGGGACTTCCCCGTTTCCGCTCCATTTCGCCTAGTCACTAGACCAGGCTCCTGGTGCCCTACGGGCAGGCCAAAACTGCGGCCCTTAAACTACTGCTACTTGGGGCAGGGGGCATCAGGTCTGCTCTCAGTGTCCCCTCTACCAGGCTTCTGCACCCACTGTGGAGTTCCTGTCCGTTTGTCAGCATATCCTATCCCCTCCAATGGTCATGTTAGAACAAATCGTAATGAGGCTTAAGCACGTTCATATTCGGATCTCCACCTCCATGTTACATAGTTTTAGTATGGTGGCTGGTCAGGCTCTCATCTTCTTGCTTAGGAATGATCATTCTGATCCGGCTTGTCTGGTATATGGGCACCATCCATCCACTCCTGTGTCTCCGAAAATACTTTCCCATTATGTATCACTTTGAGCTTCGCAGCATATCGCAACATGTACCCGAGGCCCGCTTTCCTAAACCGCGCCTTGATTGTGATGTACTGGGCTCTTCTCCACTGGAAGTGAAAGGTGTAGTCTGGATACACAGACCTTCGCTGGTGCCCTCTGGATCGCCCCCCCCCCCCCCGGGATCTAGAGAAGGCAAGGATCTTTTTGCGATCTTAGTAGTTAAACACCTTGGTTATCACAAGCTTCGGTGGGGCTCCCGGCGGTGGTTTCCTAATCAGGGAACAATGCGTTCTTTCTATCGTGAACCCCTGTGCAAGTTCTTACGCTCCTATTTCCTGGATCAACATTTTTGATGTACTTGGTGAAGTCGGACCCTTCCGCTCCTTCCAGCAGCCGCACGATCTTGATGTTATTCCTGTGCGCCAGACCCTCAGCCCTGTCTTCTAGTAAGTTAACTCTTTGCTGGAGAACATCAATGTCTGCGCCCTCTCAGTGTTCTCTTTGACTTGCGCCTCCAACTTCCCGGTGCGTTTAGCTATAGCCCAAACATCCTGTCGCAATAATGTCACATCTGTAGCCACCGCCTCAATCTTGGCTTCCAGAGTCTTCTGTAGCGCTGCAGTAGCCTCCAGGAGCTGCTGCTGACCTGCCTCGGCCATGTTACCCACCGGCGGCACAAACTCACCATCAGCATGCCCTCTGTCGTCCTCTGAACAGTCGGGTTGGCCTTTCGTAAAAAGTCTCTAGCGTGGTTTGCTTCCGTTTTCTCTTTCCACTCTTGGTAGCCATCATGCACCCCAACTCCTGCAGCGCTCTCTCTTCACTTACTCAGAGAAGGGGCCACGTGCTCGGCCGGGGGCCCTCTGGCATGGTTAGTGCTCTTGCAGTCACTCTGTTATGGGGTTGTCACAGTCCCGCAAAAGAAAGCACTGCTGCACACCTTTCTATCCCTGTTGTCCCCTTAGTGCTTCAGGGTAGAGAAATCTCGATGTAACCGGCCCTGGCAGTCGGCGCCGTCGCTTAGTCTGCACCCCTTGTCTGCATGCAAGGTTCCTGTCCTTCTGCTGCCTTGCGTTGGATCGCCGTCAGCGGCTTGACGTTGTGCTGTTCTCAGATGCGTGGGCACTGGTGCGTTTCCCGAGGGTCATATGGTGCAGGGCTATGCCTTTTTCTATAGTGTGGTTTTGGTGTGGACTGACCTGTGTTGCTGCTGCTCAATTTGGTTGCTTGGAGCGGGCTCTCCATTCATGTATTACTGCCCTCACATAGTGCCAGTGCTAGCCCTGTGTGTTGGGCTACAGGATCTGCAGATACCCCAGGGCTGTGTTTGCAGCTCACCCGGGGCCCAGTGATGTGTTGGTGTCCTGGGCATGGGCCACCAGCTGCTTGCTTGGTTCATTGCTGCTCTGCGGGGTCTTATTGTTACAAGCAGCACTCTGGTATTTTGAGTGGGTGGGTGAAAGGGGCTTCGTGCCCGTGTCACTCGCTCGGCACTACCGCGCCTTTTTTCCACTGCAGTATACAGCTGCCGTGGGTCGAGCTAGCCACTCTAACGCTTTGTTGCTGCTATTAAATCGTGCTGCAGTTCGGTGTGCATCAGGCAGCACAGGGGAGCCCTCTTCAAAGAAGCTATGTTGGGCAATAAGTGTTCTGGGACCCCCTGCCACCACTGTCTCCTTACTGCCTCTCAGTCTCCCTCCGTGGCTCCTCTGTTCCCCAGCATAGCTTGTGAGCGTCTCGGGCTCCTCGTCACACTGCGCGGTCCGTTCCGTGCCGTCTCTGGCCACCGGCAGCCTTCTCAGTGCCGCAGTGCCAATCCGCTGGTGCCGGACGGCTTTGCAGCTTGCACGGGACCTTGCAGCAGTTTTCTCCAGTTACCGGCTCTCTGTCTGCTGTAGCACTTCACGGTCACCGGCAGCTCACCAGTTGTGTCCACGTGGACTCCTTCCTGCGCGCCCCGCCAGGGATGGCCTCCGTCAGTCCACCCGTTGTCTGAACTTCCTGAGTGGAATATCCTCTCATGGCAGCTGCACACGCCACCTTCCCGGGCCGGGTAGCTCCGTCTCCTCAACAATTTCCTTTGTTTGCAGCCGCCATTTTGCAGCTTCCTCCGCGGCTCTTTCGTGTTACAACATTTTCCGCACTCAAAGTATCTGGTCAAGCCGCTCTGGACGAATGAGCTTCCCTGTTTCCGATTTTCATTTCTCTGTTTTAAAGCTTGTTTCCATTATTTAGATCCCATTTGGAGGCTTCTCAGTGCCGGATCCACAGAAGCTGTCAGTTCAACACGTCTGCCTCACATGGATGCCACGTCCCCCGTTTTCATAGTTGTCATTTTAAATGTGTGCACTTTTGGTTGGGGTAGGGGAGTGAACTAGAGGGAGGTATGGGGGGAACCCCCCATTTAATGATGACCAAAAGTGCATTAACAACGCGCAGACTTTCAAAAAGGTCTATGAAAACATGTACAACTGCAGCAAACAAGTTCTTTAAGACAGCCTACCCGAAAGCAGTATCTGACCTAGCACTGGCATATGAACTTAATGCTTAAAGAAGGCAGAGGGGCAAGGCCAGGTGGCAGCCTTGCTCAATACGTCACATAACGCTTGCCTATGGAAAGCTACTACTGTGGCTTTAGCACTCACTGCATGCGCATGAATCCCTGCAGCGGGAGATTTGTGCTGTACCGTGTATTCTTCTAAAATAGCTGCTACTCCCCATCTGGCTTTTGAGGCTTTGGATGCCCGATTACCTGGGGACGTTCCACCAACGGTGGTGAAAAGCACCTCTGACTTTCTGGATGCTTTAGTCTGCTATGGTAGAATTTTAGCACCCAATGCACATCAAGACTATGTAGAATTGGGTCTGCACCCAACTTTGGATCTTGAAAAAGTGTAGGAAGTACCATCTCTTGGTTAACATGGAAAGTCGGGATTACCTTTGGTAAACAAATAGGGAGATAGTACCTCCATGTCTCTATGGAATACTACATAGGGGATCGAAAATGCTAGAGCTTGTATTTCATTAACTCTGTGCACAGACATTAAACCTACCAATAGTGCTAGTTTCCACGTAATACATTTGAGGTCTCTGGAGGCCATTGCTGCTAGTACCACATTAAGATCCACCATAGGGCGAGTACGAAATATTCTCGGTAATCTCTGCAGCTGTCTTTAGACAACTGCGTTAGAAGAAGAGAACGCCATCCGTTTGAGATTCTTGTAAGCTCCAATTGCTGCCAAATATGTTCGCCGCATGTCCACTTGGACTCCGGACTGGGCGAGATGGGTTGCAAAAGTCAGCACATCATTTAGTGAGCAAGGGAGAGGATTAATGCTATCCTTGGCCAAGAAACAAAAAGGAGACAGCATACTCCTGTATTGAGATATGGTCGACTCATTCCTTGCAATTTGAATGATCTGAAGATTCTGATGTGAAAGCCCTAGATGTCCCCGAGTTAATTCTTCAGGACCATGCTGCTAGGGCAAGGTTGCCTGGGTCTGATGTAAACTTGGTGATGTGCATCCACTGCAAAAGACATATCTTTACCTAGGCACAAACCTCGGCTGGCAGTGTCCATGCTAGCCACTGATAACTAGCATGTACTTGTCATGGCCAAAGGCCCCAGAACACAGACCACACCATCTAGTGATGGGGGCAATGGATCAACTGACTCATTTATGTCCCTTTGGGACCCATAAACACAGGGGCCCTAGCTGGACTCAGTCCTGGCACCTTTGGCGCCAGGCTCATATAGAGATGTGAGCAGGAACACTTTATTTCAGTGCAGGAATGCTTTTATTTTACAAGAACTTTCCAGGAGCTGAAAGCCTTTATTCCAGAGAACATCCTCATGTGCTGACTCATCATGTGTGGCAGCCTGAACCTGGTGGGCGTGGCTTCAGAAGCTCAGCTATATAAGCTGCTCCATCCTTAAGGCCAGTGCTTCGAGCTACTGTGCACTCGCATGCAACGTGACGCTCATCGCTGTTTGGACCAGTTTACTTACCTTTGATACCAGGCATTCTCCTGCATACTCGCCTCTAGGAAAAACCGGTGCTTCACTGCTTCATCTGCAGACTCATCTCCCGACATCCAGTGATCTTGATCCCGATGCCGCAGCACCAGACTCTGCATCCACGAACTCGGACCCTGTGAAGAAGAAAGACAAGGTTAGAACATCCGTCCTAGGGCTGCGCCGCATTTGAACCCCGCCCACCCCCTAGTTAACAACTTAACAGCTACTGTACCACTGCAGCTTCGTTCCTCATTCCCTCGGGCTGCCGCCTCGAGCGCTGCAGCTTCTGCCGGGCTGGCAACATCACCTGCAAGGGAAGAAAGCAAAAGAGCAAACAACAAAAGTGGAACAGACAGCAATACAAGACAACAAACTTTACAATACAACAAAAACAGACGAGGAACGACAAAGGCAAACAGGAACACTTACCTGAATTATAGTGGCTTAGTTGCAGCAGGACTTGACTACCACGTGCAAGGGACCAGTGAAGGAACTCGGTCCAGATCATACAAACGCCCCTGCCAGAAGCAGCAGGACGGAGGTGAGCTTTCCAGGGACAGCGCCTCCCACGGGTACCATGGTTTGGGAGAAGGGTTCTGGAAGGGGATCAGGCACACAAGATGGCATACTCACGCCCCCTATTCTCCACGCAGGAGCAGTCCCGAGCAGCATCACCTATTACCACCAGTCATCACATAAGCGCAGAAGGCGAAGCCGGACCCGAGCAACCTCACCCCCCCGGGAGGGCTGCAACCGTGCCCCAACGCCTCCGCAGAGACCAGGTGAGCGTAACAGTACTATGCTACCAGCCTTGCTTCATGTAGTATGGCCACTTTACTGTCTTGTGGTAGATTTGGAAGGAAGTCCACCATTTCTCACCAAAGTTTTTGGGTGGCACCTACCAATATTGTGTCCGCATTGGCTTGCCTTAGGTGTAGGTCTGCAACAAGGTAGACTTTCTTGCTGTAGGCTTCAAACAACCAGCCCCCCATGGGAAAGCATGAGGAGGATGAAGATGTATTTAAACGTATTTCCCATGGGTGGCATAGCGTACAGGGAAGCTGCTGCCACCGCTGAAGAATGTGGTTGAGTATGTGAGGACAACAGCATGGATTCACCCTTTTATTGCCCAAATCTAGTGTCCAGAGGCTTGTTTACTGATGGGGTGGAGTCTGGCTTTTTTGCCAGAGTTAGAATATCTTTTTTGAGCAGAATGCCCAAGAGATTGGCTGCTCGGGGAGTTAAAATCTCTGCTGAGACACCCTCTTCGAGCTGTTCTTGCTGAGGGGAAGGGACCCATTGGTATTCTGCTGGGCTTTACATCTGATCATGGAAGGCATTTGCTGAGGCCGATGTATCTCTTTCCTCTTCATCAGTGTCCTGATGCTTAGGTGACTTGTCGAATTAACTCCTTCAGCAAGACCTTCTGCTGAGGTTGCTCGAGTCTGTTGGGGCTGCGCAGATGGGCACTCAATCAGCTTTTTAGGCAAGGTCGGAGCCAGATGTGATACAGGATTCCGAGGTGGAGGAGGCAGAATAGGCTGAGGCAGGGTCAGAGGCAAAATTTCAGGCAGAGGTTGGGGCGGCAACCGAGGTAACACATCTCTGATAAGGTTATTGAGAACAGCAGTGATTTGATGAGATGTCATAGGATTAATGAACCGAGCAAAGAATCTCTGCTCACAAGCTGCATGCATAGCATGAGGTGAGGAGGTGTGTGCCGCAGCTGTAGATTTTCATATAGCGGAAGGCCTCCAAGGGGCTTACATAGGGTGATATTTCAAGGACAAGCAAGATGTGGTATTTGGGCTTGGGATTGATTCCCTGTTGTGTAAAACTGCCAAAAAGTAGGCAGTGTTGATTGAACAGACTACCTTTTTGACTGGGTAGCAAATTTGGAGAGCTCCGAGCCGCACAGAGTGTGCGCCTCCTCTTCTGACACAGTCACCAAAGCCGTTACACTGTGGCCCTGCTGACAGGAATGTACAGAAATCTAGATTTGGTGCTCAGCCCCGATGTTTAGTCCTATGTTCACTGCCAAGTCTTGGCTCACTAATGCTGCAGACCTCCGAGTACGTTCTCGGATGCTCATCACCCTCAGGTGTCGACCTGCTAGTCTGAGTTTAGGTTCCACCTCAGGCATGTGCCTAATGGTAGAGCTTTGTAGCACCTAAGACCGGTGTCCGGTATAAGAGCCTGCAGGCCCCTCGATCCTCGACCCTTCAGTCTGTAGAACACTCGGCATGAGCTCTGCTAGCCTTGCAGCCGAGGCCGGGTGCCGGTACGAGGATCGCATCGACCCCTCTCACCAGAATTACCCCCCCCCCCACCTCAACTGGGAAGGAGTCCCCCAGCTGAGGTGCTCTAAAGATACAAGACTTACCTATTTGATGAACTTGAACTTATGACACGCACAAACCGTAAAATGTTCTGGAGGAGATTTTGTAAATATCTCCATCTGGAGAGATAGCTCTTCAGCAACCTCAGGAAAAGGGTGTCACATGCTGTGCAGGAATCACAGCGGTGATTAGCACCCAAGCACTCGACAGAGCACGTGGAAGTCTGAAGCTGGGAAGGATTCCTCACAGGACTCGCACATACAAAAACAGCTTATGACCGACACGCCAGGGTGTTGGAGGCGGGATAAGATGAAAAACAAAGCAGAAAATGAAATAAAATCACACACACGCTGATAGGGCCAAGTCCATTCCCATCCATGTGGAAAAGAGGATTGAGGTGAGGTGCCGGAGTGCAGGGCTAGCAAGGTATGGGCATGTCAACTGCCGCACCTTTGCACGCTCTAAATTTAAAGGTGAATCGTGATTTATTGCAGGGCAAAAAACAGGTTCCAGTCCCGTCCCTATGTAGGGACGTCCGTACAGTATGGAGGAAAGGGGACGGGATGTAGGAAAGATTTAACATCACTGAAAGGCTTGCACAATTCTGAAGCATAGGTAATAAATCCCACACTTCATGTATGCATGTTTGCTTGAGCTTAGTGTTCTAACCAGGCCTTCCCTTACCATATTTGACCACTGCTGCTGTGTTCTCACAATCCTATTTTTATCCTATGAGTACTACTACTTTTATGCAAGTAAGGAAAATGGAGTGTTTTTTCTTGTTTTCATTATGACTGAATATATTTTGTATGGCATATAAACTTATCAACAGCTTGCAACACACATTGTGCATGTGATGAACTGTAAATTGAAGTAAGCAACCTCTTACGATCTAAGCTGGACTGTGGATCAGGTGGATTCATGTTTCTACTACAGGTAGCTGTGTTGACAACATGGTCACAATTATTTCAAATCCCCAAAAATTCACTTAACCTTTCATCCCATGTTTTCATATTAGCAAAATATTTCATCTTGAGTAATGTATTAGTATTAGCCATTTGAGGCTGCCTTGGCATATGTTGGTAGCCCCTGGATATGTGAAGCAGTGGCTTTATTTCTAGTGACTGTACGATGCATATCACGGGGGTGGATGGCTCAACCAGGTAAGAGCTTGCCTCTGACATTTGTCCAGTATAGACTTCAAAAGTTCAAAAGTCAGCAGTGCCAACTCCATTCTTCATCCTTCCGAGATTGATAAATTAGGTACTATTAAAATCGTTAACAGATATAATTACAGTGCCCATTCTACAAATCAATGTCCATGGAGGCAGGCAATAGAAAATAATTAAACCTAGTCTTAGTAAGTATGTAGCCTCTTGGTGAACTTTAGTCCAAAACATGAAATATTGCAAGGTTAGGCCGATAAAATAGTACATAGACTAACCACAACAAAGAAACGTTCCCCCTGCGAAGGCTCTCCTAGGTGTTAGAGTGTGGATTCTCCATTGGTCTTCCTGTTTTCACAATGCCTCTTACACCTTTCCCAGGTATAGAGGTTCACAGGCTTTATGATCAGGCTTCTTCTCATCCTCTTCTCTTCCAGATTGTACTGAACATTACCTTCAGCACCACTTACTGCACTATTGGGCTTCTTCCTAATGCACGGTACTCCAAAATACCACAGAGGTCTTCCAGAATACGTAAACTTTATCAATCAAGAGGTCTCTCCTATACCTCTGGTAGCTCAGCTTCCAATTGTTGTGGCCTCTACCATCCTCTGGTTTCTCAGCATTCACTTCTGCAGATGTCTCAGAAATTGGGTTGCTCAGCATTCCAAGTTCAGGTCTCTCACAGACCATATGGTGCCTCCTTAGATTGTTGTCCTTCGCAGTTCTTCACTATGCAGTGTACCACATAGTCCCAGGCTCGAGGAATGCACTGTGGCATTGCAACTCATCCGTGTTTTTCATCAACTGCTAAATCTGGGACACGCTACTATCACATTTTGCAAATTCTGTGGGTACGCAAATTGATGCAAAACACTTTGCTGTAGCTCGTAGGGATGTCCCTGGTGATGGTACACTGCGTCTCAGAAAGGGTAGCGAGTCTGCGAGATCCTGCTCGCTGGACCAATCCAATCCCATCCCTTGTGTTTCACCTCCTCACATAAACACATGGGGAGTTATACGGACTCACCTCACTCAAGTATTATGACATTCCTGACATGATTAAAATAAAACATACAATTTCAGTATCCATTTATAATAAGGTACACATTGCATATTATAGCAGTACCTGGAAAAGTGGGCTACATTAAGCACACAATGACTACTGTCTATGTGTGGCCATAACTGCTATTCATAAATACACCCACATATCAAGGCGGAACACAAGTTAGAGTATGGATGTTAACTAAATAGCATTTTCTGCTTTATTAGATATTTTTATTTATCTTCAGCTGAATTAACATATCCTATGTCACTTCTGGGTGTTTCACCAAATGCCAGTTGACATCACTTTCGATGTAGTCATCAAGGTGAAAGGTCACAAGCCATTTCTTCCTGTAAGATCATTGGGTGTGTTTTTAGCAGAATACTCACTTCTTGACTACAAAGACTTCACAATGTGGCATTCGGAAGCCCACGCTAGCCAGT
This sequence comes from Ambystoma mexicanum, assembly GCF_040938575.1. NCBI lineage: Eukaryota > Metazoa > Chordata > Amphibia > Caudata > Ambystomatidae > Ambystoma > Ambystoma mexicanum. The sequence continues at coordinate 702,033,308 of NC_090924.1, forward strand.
AAATTTGTATCAGCATATTTATTTTCTGCGTGCCCTTCATGAGGTGAGTTAGAGAAACGCCTCGTCTTTTGGTATGCAGGGGTTGACCCACAAGGGACTGAGACGGTCTCTGGGCTCATCACACATCCCCAACACAGTATCTACAATTCTGCTTGTAAGACGCTGGCACCTCAATGGTTAAAAGAGCACTACAAATCCCAGCCGCATTTGGCTTTGATGGAAACTGCAATCTGACGTTTTCAATTAACAGTGAGCATTCTGCAGACCGAACATACCTGTATATTCAGAAAGAAGAAAGCACGCAGGCCACATCTCTCGGTCTGGCGAAAATGCCACAACAATTTTCAACATATATGCAGACAAACACGGGACACTGCAGAACTGGGGACAAGCACGCCGATGATTCCAAGATGGCACTGAGGTCACTAATTCAAAGCCTCTGAGCAGACAATTGGGAACAATAGATGTCCGTTACCACTTCCACAGTACAAAGAAGAAACGATAATGAAATCACAAACCAATTGAATTATCAATAGAGAAAAAAAAAACAATAGACCTGGGATGTGTTAATCACAGAAACAACCAAAGAGGTGGCTTACAGGGCCCAGCTGCATAAAATGGGCCAGGGAAAACCATTAAGAGGGACATGCCTGGACAAAATAAAAGTGCTGTTCACCGCTCCCTCTGGAAACCAAGACCTCTACATGGATCAATGATATCCCATCTGGCAAGAAGTATTGTAGCAGAAACTCAGCCAGCTACAAGGTAAAAGCTAAATCATTGGGATGTGTTGTGTGCAGGATGTAGGAAGGTGCTGTCACAGAGAACTAAAGCAAGTCAGGAAGCTGGAGGAGTGTGCCCTCCACAAGAACACCCCAAGCAAGAAGAAAACGGGATAAGGAGAGATGACTGGCAGTAGGGTAAGACTATTGACCACCTGCGAAGGACCCAAGGGCCTATATTGGGGGGTGGCTGGGGGGATTCTTACAAATCAAGGCAAGAGGCCCTCGAGAGAAGGCAGAAGACCCTGGAGATGTCTATACGAGAGACCTTGGAGAGGTCTAGAGCAGGTACAAGGAAGACCTTGATCCAACAAGAAGCATCAATAAGACTCTGGAGAGGGCATACCAAGAGAACTGTTTTATGCGTTTGTAGACTACTCTGGACATTGAAAGACTTGGTTTTCGAAAATCATTATTGGCCACTCTGTTTTAAGAGTTAAGTTAGCCAGGAGGCTAAAGTCATTGGCAAGAGTAGGTTTGGGCTTGTGCGAGCCACCACTGCGGAAATTTAGTTGTTAGAACAGAGCCATCCTGGAGGAACAGAGACTTAGGATTTGAGACTTTTCTGTTGGGGGAAATCCACATTTAAAAAGGTGCAGGGAGCAGCTGGAGAATACAACTTTGTGTTGTCCCATCTTTGACACTTTTTTATAGGGTCTGATGTCTTTACATCGTCGAATAAACTGATTTTTTTTTTAAAAAAGCTTAAAACATTGCTCCTTAAAAAATAGTTTCAGCTTCTTTCATCAACCAATAAACGCCCCATACACTGAAACCAACACCTTTTAATGCATCTTTCGGTTTAGTTTTTGACATGATTTGTTGTATTGGGTCAGCTGCTGTTAGGGAGAATTCTCTGTAAAGGCTAATTACCCAAACCTAGTGAGTCCCCCAGCAGCTCTGCTGGATTTTTGGGGTTTATTTTTTTTCTCCTGCTAAGAGTGAGACTCTTTTACTCCCACTCTTAGACATGATTTGAGGTGTTCCTTTATCTTTCCATGTGTTTTATGGGCTATGGGGTCTTTTACTCTATAGGGTTTCGTGTTTTTGATGTGGGTTACACAGCACCCTCCGTGCCGTAACCCAGGGGTGTCGTAGCGAGCCCCCAACAGACTCCATACCCTGGGACTGACTACTGTCTCCCAGGGCATTTAAAGTCACCATTGGCTTTACTAGTCCCAAATTATGAACAGAAACCAGTACAAACCATCATATTGTGGATGTACTGGTCAGGGCAATTCGATTGCCCCAGGGTCTGTTGTTCGAGGGGGCACGTCTCCGTCCCCCCTGATCGAGTTTTGGCTGGTGGCAGTGGATACTACTTTTTATATTCGACCGCGAATATATCTCTATGGGATTTTCCCATTGTTCGAGGCTACCAACTTTATTTAATTCCTATAGCCTCGAACATACCGCCGGTTTATTTATTTAATATTAATTCACCGGTTGGTATTTTTTGCCAGAACACGATTTTAAAATGGCGTTTGTGTTCTCTTCTTTGACTCCAACCCAAGTCGAGTCCTTTGTTCCACTTTTTGGCGGGCTTCTCCACAGAAGCCTCCAAAAGTGGTGCCACTCCGTCTGGGTACCACAGGGGGCGTGGGAGGGGGTTTAGGCACCCTGGACAGAGTTGCCTTGGCAACTCAAGTCGCACTCTTGTGTGATTGGCCCAAGTGGTGAGCCGGCCGGCTCACCACTTAGCATGTTTGATTGACAGATTGGCTGAATGAATGGGGTTTGCTGCATAAAAGCAGGGCTTTGGGGACTGGAACTTCAGAAGTCGCCACAGGACCTAAGAATTCGAGGAGGGAGAAGCTGAGCCGACCTGCAACGACAACACCACCGGTGGAGCCCTGCTGAACCGTCTCACCACTTGTCTGACGACAGAGGAGATCTCCAGACCGGAGAGTCTTCTTCCTTTGACTGGTGGGGATAACCAGTTGTGCCTTCTTTTCACCTTCCTGGAGCATCTCAGGGCCGCCTTGCCCGTGCCAAGCACCCCGGCAACTAAAATACCACGGCTTACCACTACCGCGAAGAGAAGGGTAGTACCTTTTAACCGAACGAACTCCGCGGCTGGTTTCTTCCCTGGCAGTGGAACGACCTTCAGCTTTCCTCCACGGCGGGACCTCCTCTTCCTCTGGACAAAACACCGACTTGCACCCGCTGCTGGGAACAACTGCCCCCGCTGGAGCTTCCTTCACACTTAAGGTACTGTGTCCCGCCTGGCTTCCCTTGCGACCGATCGTTCGGGGTGACAGTAAAGCCTCGACTTTCTAACCTGGGCTGGCCTGGGACAACCTAGCTAACTTTTCCTGACTTTAATTTCATCCTTTGTGTGCGAACTATCTACAAGACTCTTTGGGCATAACCCCACTGTGTGAACCTGGACCCCTTCTGCTGGCTCTCTCCAAGAGCTGGGCCTTGCAATTGACTTCCTTGCTCTCCAGTAGAACTCTGCCTATCCTGCCTTACTGTGGTTCTTTTAAAAGTATCGAAATTTGTGTGCTTCCATAACTCTGCCTTTTTCCCTCCCTTTTTTTTTTATAACTTATTAGAGTGCATCTTATGCTAAGCGCTCACCTCTGTCTGAAAATAAGTGGTGTTTTTCACTAAGACTTGTCTGATAAGTAATTAGGGTTGTATATATACAATAGTGACTGTGTGCTGAATTTACTTACCTCTTTGCGCTAGTGTAACTTACAAGTGTGTCTTTAAATAAATAATGATATACTTTTACACCAAAGTTCTGGTCAGTGTTTGCTTGTGCTACTGTATCTCTGTACCTATTGTGTATACTCTACACACTGCCTAACTCTTCTTGAGGGAAGTCTGACTGCTCAGCCACAGCTACCAAGTGAATCTGTGTGGTACAGACTGCTACCAAGTGGGTTTACTGCCAAACACCTGTAGTCTTAAATCTTTTGCAGTGGTCCCTAAGGGAACTGCACATGTTTCTGCCTAACAGCTGCCTAGTGCCATTCTGTTGTCTGCAGCCATGTAGTGGTTTATAAAGGAGTACCACTACATTGAAATAATGCAGATTCAGCTTCTAAACCATCTTTTTTTTGCCATACATTAGTCATTTGAGGTGTTTATAATGTTCTTCTATTTTTTTTAATCTATCATTTTCAGGGGGCTAACGTCCCTTCCAACTCCGAGTCAACACTCCCCTGTTGCTAGTGAATATGCAAACACTGTAAAATCGAGAGTGATGCCATGCAATTAAATTTTGTCTTACCAACATTCAAAGTGAAATTTAAGAATGTTCTCCAACACCTAAAACAACTTTGTACAGACTCAATGCATTTTGCTCTCTGTTTTTCAAAACAGTTTGGTTTTGCGATATGACATGAATGGATACGGTTTCATAGATCTAGCCTTTATTATTTCCAGGTTAGTCCCCTAGCTCATGTAGGCATTTTTCCACTCCATATCTTGAAATATGAAAATGGATTAAAACAAATGGGCTCAGACTGCTTCTCAATTCACAACATTGCCACAAGATTACAATGCATAAACGGATCATCTGAAAGGCCATGTACTTTACACATAGAGCATATTATGGAATAGGTCCGAAGTACCTAAGCGAGAATTTAGTCCATTACACTTCAATCCACAAACTTAATTCCCAGAAAGCTCTTCTTTTATGATGGAAAAGATTGAGGAAATTTAGAAGGGTTGTTGTGGCTTCACTGTCCATGCAGCACAATTGTGGAGTAAACTACCTCACTCCATCACAATTTATCTTCCTGCCTTACGGCCATCAATAACTGGATGTCATCCCACTTTCTTTCCCTCAACACTGACAAGACGGAAGTCCTTTTCTTTCCTTCTAACTCACTTTTCTCTACCCCCGCCTTTCATCCACTTCCCCCCTTCCAATCTCCCCATCTTTTTCCATGCCCGCAATATTGGCCTCTACCTCGACTCCTCCCTCTCCTTCTCCCACCATATCTCCCTTGCCTCTCGTGCCTGTTGTCACCATCTCTTCCAACATTCGCAAGATCCGCTCCTCCCTCACCTACCATGCTTCTAAATTATTAATCTCCTCCCTCATTTTCTCCCATCTCTTCTACTGCTCTTCTCTCCTCTTTGGACTCCCTGTCTCTTATCTGGCCCCCCTCAAATCCATATACCACTCCTCTATCCGTACACTCCGTCTCCTCGGTCCTCGAACTCTATTTCCTCCTCAATCTCCCCACCGTGGCCGCCTTCCCTTCCTCTCCCAACTTAAATTTCAATTCCTCTGTCTGGTTTTCAAATCTCTCCATGACCTCGCTCCCCCATATCTCTCTTCTCCTTTTACACTCCCTCCCGTTCTCTCCGCTCGGCTGACCTCTTCTTACTCGCTGTACCCCCTTCCCCATGTGCCTCCTCACGCTGCCGTTGCCTTCAGCTCTTGGCCCCCTTCATTGGATTTTGTTACCTCTCTTAATCCGCTCCATCACCACCTACTCCTTCCTCACCTCCTTGAAAGCACTTCTTCTCCACTCCCCCACCCGATTTCCTTCCCTACAATCTCTCCTCTCCAGCTGCCCTGTCCCCTTCCCATCTCATTTCTACCCTTCCTTCTCACTCCCCCTGAATTTTTATCAGATATTTGAAATATTGTTCCTCCCTCCCCTTACTACCTCCTCTCCCTTCCTGCTCACCCTTCCCTCTCCTCCTCCTCCATCTATGTAAACTGTTCTAAATATTGTCTCACTGGTTTGTTTCAGGATTGTAAATATGCTTCTTTCATTATTGTACCTTGTTATATATTGTAAAGTGCTTTGGATTAAAGCGCTATATAAACCTAATAAACAAACATTAAAAGCTACAGATCCATTTGGCCTTGCAGAAGTCCTTCAAGAATCACCTGTATACATTTATTTATTTTAATTATTGAACATTTGTTAGGCTCCTACACAACCCAATGGTGTTACCAGGTGCCACAAGACAAAAGCGGGGAGGGAACCAGGGAGTGATAAACAATAGCAAAAAAGCAGTTAATCAAACAAAGGGTACCAGGGGAGGGGATCACTGGCTAAGTTCTGGGGGAGGGGTGTATCGTTCCACCTTCGCCCGACTGGATACTAGGGAGAAGTGCTGAGGGGCGAAGGGTGCTTGTGTCGACTCGGCAGAGGGTCTGGTACCTGTGGAACTCATGAAGGGCCAGGCCACCAGTCTCAGGGGCAGTGGGGTGATTAGCAGGGGAATGTGAGAGGAAAGGAGGTAGAGAAAAGAGTTTTGAGCAGTTTCTGGAACTTAAGGAGGCCCGGCTCAAGTCCTAGGGAGGCTGTTCCAAAGAGGCGCCATCTGAGGAGACACCCATTTGAAGCTCAAAGCGAGTCCTTTTTACCAGTGAGGCTAACTAATCCTTAAGCACAGAGAAGCCACCTGGCTATCATGTGTGCTACTAAAGCCTGATAACATAACAAGCAAATGTTTTCTGCCTGCCGTGTGAGGAGAGGGCAAAGGAAGCAAGGACCAGATCTGGCCATATGTTGAAATGTCTTGGATTCCTGAGCAGAATCCTCATCTTAAGCGCTTGTCTGGGAATGTTTAAATACGGAAGTCACCATGGAGCGGTGGGCGCCATATGTATGCATGATTGGACATTCCTGATTGGAAGCAGAGTAGAGACTCTGCTCCCAATAGGTCTCTTTAACCTGATGCCCTGCTCCATTTATTTGTCCAACCCTAGTACAGGAAAAACTCCAAATTGTCGAAGACAGAGGAATTCTTGCTGCTGTAACTTGCCAAGACCAGTCGGATGGCAAAGCTCTGCCAGTGTCTTTGGATGCTGACATCTCAAGAGACCAGAAGGGGTCAGCAGATTGGTGCTCTCTTCCCCTAATTTAGCAGGCACAGCTGGGATGGAACCCATAAAGGTCGCCCCTGCTCCCCATTGCTGCTAAGCCATGCGCAGATCCACCATAAAGAGATAGGTGCGCCGGAAAAGCTGGAGTGTAGTGACTCCACAACCTGGAAACCAAGCTACACCACATAATTATTTAGGGTGCACTTCACCCCCAAATGGAACACTGGGTGTGTACAGAATACACATAAATAACCTGCCTATGTACTACTGTTTCCTTTAGTAATCACTGTTCCCAGAGCTTAAAACAAAACATCTAAGAGACACCTATATTTCTATGCATTCTTATTTCCAACTGTGTGAGAGTGTGCATGTTGTGGAATCTCACACTCATACGCCACTTATTTTGGTTAAAGAAAATTACCGAAATGGATGGGCAGAGATTAAAGCACAGCCTGCATCCAGCCTTGTACTTCTCAGTCCCTCCTATCCCCCAAACGACAATGATTTGATGCATTTGTTTTGCGCAACCGGGTGGAGCAATCTGCATCTAGGCCTAGATGTTACAGCAATGAGGATTCAATATAGGTAGTTATACAGGTAATTGGGAGAGTGTTCCAGAAGGAAGGACCGGAAACCGAGAAGTGCTTATCCCCATTGGTAACGTGGTGAAAGGGAGGAACAACTAGGAGATGTTGGTGAGCAGACCATGGGGCACGGTAGGGCTGTATTCTGTTTAGAAGATAAAATGTTGCCAGAATGTGGATACATTTGAAGACCAGACAGAGAAGCTTAAAAATTCTCTGTTTGATCAGGAGCCAATGGCGTGAGCTATGCAGTTGAGAAATAGAGGAAGATTTTGGCACATTATAGAGTAATATAACAGCTGCATTCTGTGCCAATTGTAGGCACGGACGTTATATTTCTGGGATTCCTACTAAAGGGACATTGAAATAGTCTAGAGTTAATCAGTGTCAACACACAATGTAGGGTCAGTTATCGGCAGGGATAAAAGAAAGGGCAGATTGAAATTGTTGAAACTAAATGGTTTTTGCAATCATGCTCACCTGCTGCTCGCAGCAGAGACTGTCTTGCCAGTAGCATCCATGTTTTTGTGGATCTTGGAAGAGGCAGTGGATGGCATGCATAGTAGTTTGTTCAATGAGTATTTAGGGCCAAATAAGATCAGTTCAGTCTTCGGAGGATTCATTTGGAATTTACTGTTAGTCATCCTTTTTCACACCTTTTTTTTTTTTAGCATCGCTTGTACCTCTAGAAGCAGTTGTGGGATGTGTTTTCTTGCCTGGCTACTGGTGGTACGCGGGATACTTTCTTTGGAATTCCAGGGTGTATCCGTGGGCCAGGGCGTCCAGCACCCAACAGTCGGTGGAGATGGACTTCCACACGCCGACGAAGTTCGCCAGCCGGCCTCCCACTGGGGTGCTCGTGTGGGGGCCCGACGTCACAGCCGGTTCAGTCCTGCTTTGTCGTGGACGTCCCACCTTGGGGGCCTTGGCGGCGACAACGACGACGATTTCCTGGCGGCCCCTACAGGCCCCTGTAGGTTTCCTGGGTCGAGGAATGGGGTGGTTGACGGTACAAAGAGAAGTTGCCACTGAATCCTTTGGAGGCACCATGGGACTTGCCTCCGTAGGTCCGAAAGGACGGTCGTCACTGTTGGGAGTGTGCCAAAGGCACGAGCCATCTCGGTATCTGCCTTGATGGCTTGCAGAGATTCTTCCACCATATTGCCGAACAAGTTGTCCCCGTCGAAGGGCATGTCCAATACCCTTGTCTGCACGACCTGATGGAAATTTGTGGCCTTCAGCGAACCTCGCCGACGAAGGCAAACGCTGTTGCCCATCTGGCAGAAGCCGGTGTCATAGATGCTCGTGGCCACCGTGATGGCATGGTCCGATGCCACCTGGCCTTCTGGTAGGATTTCAAGGGCCTGCGCCCTCTTGTCGTCTGGAAGGAAGTCCAGGAGAGGGGCAATCTTAAACCAAAGCTCCCTGTCATAGCGGGCCACGATGGCAACAGCGTTGTCCGCCTTAATGGTCGTTGCCGACGAGATATATTCAATTGCGTCACTGGATCTCACACCCATAGGTAAAAAGAGCAGGGTTACGACCCCCGGTAGGCCTAGAACTAACAATACGGGAGGAGACACATGAAAAAGGGATCACTAGACTATACAAGCTACTGGATAAGGTGAAAACAGACGACTCCCTCCAGTACATGAAAGATTGGGAACGGGACATAGGAGAGGAGATTACGCAGGAAGAATGGAGTCAAATCTCGAGGAGGGCGCACAACTTATCCAAATCCACAGCAATTAAAGAATCGGCATACAAACTATGTTACCGCTGGTACTTACCCCCAAGTAGAATACACAGAATGATCCCCTCGTACCCCTCAGAATGCTGGCGGCAGTGTGGAGAAAGAGGAGACATGTTCCATATGTGGTGGTCGTGCCCAAGGATAAAAATATTCTTGAAAGAAATACTGAGCCTGATCAGGGACATAACGGGCGCAGACCTACCATGGTCCCCGAAAGTCATTCTGCTGGGGGCAGTGGCAGAAGGGAACTATGCAGCCTCAGGAAACAGAGCGGCCCTCATAACCACCTTCTGGCTGCAGCAAGGATGAAAGTGGCCCAACGATGGAAGACAGTGGAGGGCCCTACAACTCCATGGTGGTGGGTGAAAGTGTGGGGAGTTATGGCAATGGAAAACATCTGCGCCACAAAATCAGGGTCATATCTGAAATTCTTGGCCATATGGGACCCACTCCAGGACTATGTGGGGGAGCGGGAGAATCAGTAATTTAAACCCTGGGCTCTTAGAAACATCCATATCAGATAAAGGCAGCAGAAGATATGGCGAGGGGTTGCCTCTTGGAATTGTTCTGGTTACAACCATGGTTTTGATTGGTTCAATTAATAAAAGGAAAAGGAGGGGCGGGTGGGGGGTTGGGGGGGATGTATGAAGACAATACTAGACTCTACAAGAAAAATCAAGGGGGTTGAATAAAAGGTTCATGTTGATAACAATGTTCTTAACACATGTTGTAACGAAAGCTCAACCATTGTCTTAAGTTAAAAATGAAAATTAAGTTGGTTGAAAAAAAAAAAATCTGAAGATGGCTGCCAGAGGAGGGGCTTAGGTAGAGGGCAGAAATTGGCTTGGGGCAGTATGACCCAGAGATCAGTGATTGGTTGTTAGGAGGAAGACAGTTCAGAAACTAAACTGAAACAGATTATTTCTTTACTGAGGATTCCCAGCCCGACGACCGGGAATATTCATGAGCATGTGAATCAATGCGAGACCCCATGCTGGAGAACTTAAACCTTCTCCAGCATGGGGTCTGGCATGGATGCACATGAATAACGATTATACAGTAGTACATATACACAACCACAGGAGGTGGCAACGCTCAACAGAAGCAAGCAGACTCACCTCAAACAAACAGGTTGCGCAGCACCACCTGGCCGACTCAGGACTACTCCCTGGAATCCCTGACGATGCAGTAGAAACTTGTGAAGATATGCATGGACCTCCACATAGCAGCCCTGCAGATGTCGACCAGGGGCACACCAGAGAGAAACGCTGTAATTGCTGCAATGGCTCTGATGGAATCGGCTCTCAGCCGGCCTGGCAGAAGCATGTTAATCAGTCGATGACAGTGCATGATGCAGCCGGATAGCCACCTGGAGATGGAAGCCTTCAATAAGGCCTTGACAAACAAGTGAAAAGTGTTCCGAAAATTCTCAGTACAGACCACATAGAACTTCCAAGGCACTTTCTGATGGCAATGACGGATTCGGGAAGAAGATGGCTAACACCAAAGGTTTGTTGAAGTGTAATCCCAAATGCACCTTTGGCATGAAGGTGGCGTGTGTACGCAGTACCACCCTTAAAGCATGGAAAGAAAAGTAAAGCTGCTTGCAAGACAGGGCCTGAATCTTCCCAATCCTCCTGGCCAAAGTGATAGCCACGAGGAAAGCGGTCTTCCACGAGAGAAACTTGAGCGGGACCTGATGCATAGGTTCAAAAGGAGCGCGCCCATGAGCTTAGTTAGTACTACACTGAGCTCCCAAGCCGGGGAAGGGGCTTATTCCTTGACAATTCTGTGAGACCACAGCGAAGGTCTGCCTGGAGACCTGCTGTACCTGGATATGGCGGCGAGATGCACCTTGATAGAGGCATGAGCCAATCCCGCTTTGGCCAAGGAAAGCAAGTATGGTAGAAACTGCAGGGCCGTGACACGTAGCAAGGTCATCTTTTGTGTCCGGCAACACACAGGGAAGCGCTTCCATTTATGCCTGTAGAACTTCAACGTTGACGAGGCTCTGGCCCTGGCCAGGATGTCCTTACATTCTTGAGATAAAGCATAACCCTGAAATTTTAGGGCCGACTCTGGTTCTGGGACTCTGGGTCTTGAGGCAGAATCGCCCCCTCCCCCATTTTCTGGCGAGAAGGTCCGGTGAGAGTGGCAGCCTGATCGACGGGGCCACTGATAGACGCAGCAGGTCCCAATACCAGATTTGTCTCGGCCACACTAGGGCAACGAGTGCCATCCGGCAGTGGCACTGAGTGTGTTTATCACACGTAAAAGGAGTGGGAACTGAGGAAAAGGCACAGGAACGGGAATGCGTCCCCCATGCTCCTCGGTTGAGGGAACCTGCTGGCGAACCTCTAGCACTTGGTGCACACCGCCATCGTGAAGAGATCGATATGGGGCTGCCCTCATTTGTTGAACAGAAGATACAACTGGTCATGGCAAGGCTACCTCTCTTGGCAAGAATGCAGTTCCCTGCTGAGCGAGTCCGCGATGGTGTTCTTGACTCCCACCAGGTGAAACGGAACAAGGAACTTGCCTTGAGTAATGGCCCATCTCCACAAGTCCTGGGCCTCTTTGGAGAGTGCCGGTGAGCGGGACCCCCCTGTTTCCAGATGTAGAACATGGTGGTGGTTTTGTCTGTGAATCTTCACCACCTTGTCCTTGAATGACGACAGAAAAGACTTGAGGGCCCAGAATACGGCCCAAAGTTCCAGGATGTTGGTGTGGAAGTCCTTTTCTTCCGGTTGCCAGAGGCCTCTGGCGTGCAACTGTCGGGTGTGGGCTCCCTATCTCTCTAGAGAGGCATCCGTGGTCACCGTCTCCTGGTAAGGAGGAACCTGATGAAGCGTAGCTCTGTGGACAAGATGTTACCGAACACCCCACCACTGTTTCGCCCGATGGAATCCCTCGCTGAGGGATATCTTGTCCGTAAAGTTCCCCAACAATTGCATCCACCTTGCATCTAGGATGCAAAGGTGAATGAGGCTGATTCAGGAGGACAACATGCCCAGCAGCAAACTAATGGACCGCACAGTCGCCGCCTGGGCTGACAACAAACGCTACACTTTGCCTTGTATGGTTCTCACCCTCTCCTCCGAAGGAGACGCCAAACACGTCACTGTGTTGAGTCGTGCACCTATGAATAGAGCGTCCTCAGAAGGCGTCAAGCAAGACCTTGGATAGTTCATGGAGAAGCCCAACTCGTCAGCAGACATACGGTCTTCGACGTGTGCTTGTTTGCCAGAGATTGTGAGCGGGCACGCACCAGCCAGTCATCCAGGTAGGGGTATACGTGGATACCTTGTGGACGTAGATGTGCCACCACCACCACCACCAAGGTCAGACTTCGTAAAACACCCTCAGGGCTGATTGCAGGCCGAAAGGCAAGCCTTGAACTGGTAGTGCTGACCTTGAACTACGAATCGTAGGAACTTGCAGTGGGGATGTGGAAGTAGGCGTCCACCATGTCCAACGTCGTTAGAAAATCATCTTGTGCAAGCTGGCCAAGCACGTGTTGCAATGTGACCATCCAGAACTTTTGGGACTTTAAGTACTTGTTAAGATGACGCAGATCCAGAATCGGCCTCCAACATCCTGTCTTCTTTCGAACTAGAAAATATCTGGAATATACTCCAGACCCCAGAGCCTCTCAGGGACGGGTTCTATTGCCCCTCTCTGTAACATGGCCTGCACCTCTTGAAGAAACTGGGGCCTGTGTTCCTGTCACTGAATCCGAGGGATACAAGGAAACCTGCGTTGGAACTCCAAGGTGTGACCCTGGCCGAGAGCATCCAGCACCCATCTGTTTGTGGTTATCTTTTCCCACGTGCTGATGAACTTTGCCAGCCGGCCTCCCACTGTGGTGCGTAGGTGGGGCCCCGCTGCCACGGCCGGTTCAGGAATGCTTAGGAGTTGGGGCTCTGCGCTGCGGATGGCACAGCCGCCGTCTGCTGCTTTGAGAGTGCCCCTGTGTGCTTGAGTGGAAGAGCATGAAGGCTGCCTGTATAGGATAATATAACCCTTGCAAGATCTTCCTGGCTTTCCTCTGGAGGAGCGAAAGGACGGTGGTCGCTGCAGAAAAGTTCCCAGGGAACGTGCTGTCTCTGTCAGTCTTTATCGCCTGCAAAGACTCATCAACCGCCTTTCCAAAGAGGTTCTTCCCGTCTAACAGCATTTCCAGCACCTTAGTCTGAACGTCCTGGCAGAAGTTGGTTGCCTTCAACCAACCTTGATGACGCAGGGACACCCCGTTCCCCATCTGGCGGAAACCAGTGTCTGCGATGGCATGATCTGAGACCACTTCCCCTTCCTGAAAGAGTTCTAGTGCCGCAACCTTCTAGTTTTTGTAGCAGGAAGTCCAGGATAAGGCCCAGCTTGAACCATAGTTCCCAGTCATAACAGGACAAAATGGCTAAGGAGTTAGCTGCTTTGATGGTTGAGGCTGTTGTATGATTTATCCTCTTGCACATTGCATCCAGCTTCTTCCCCTCCTGGTCCGGAGGTACAATGGCTGCCGATGCCTGGTTTGCCGAGCTTTTCATTGCTATGGCCGAGACCACCAAATCCGGTGAGGGCTGAGACCTTAAGCACCTGGGAGCTGAATCTGGCCCCCGTACTTGGATTTTTCATTAGAGCTAGGCCTTCCTCCCAGATGTCATCCAGGAAGGGAATGGACATGGTCTTTCTTCTCAACTCTCGCCGCTGGTACAGGAAACCCTCTTTCTTAGTCTCCTCGAGAACCAACTGAAACAGTTCAGAGGCCCTTGACATGACAGAATGAAAGGATCCAACTTCGTCTGGTGGGGAGGCCGTACAGGGTTCGACCGCTTGTGGGGTTTCTCAGTCATCTGCGATGAAAGCGGCATCCTCGTTTGGTCCCTGTAAACATGCATGGTAGCCGTGTGTGGATCCGGGGCTCCAGGTGGGGTCTTTTCGCAACAAGGTGGTGGTGGAGGAGTCCGAGTATGCCGACGACCAGCCCCCCCGCCCTTTGGACTTCCTCTTCCGTGGGGAGGGGTTCAACCTCAGAGGCTCTGGCGCCACCCACGGAGGTGTAGGCTCTGATGGAGGCATCCTTCACTGGATTTCGGTGACCAGTGTGGGATACATTGACCCACTGAGCAGAATTCCCATCCATAACCAAGCTGCACTTCAGCAGAACCAGCAACATGGCTGCGCTGGCTCCTTTGAGCATCACTGTCTCGCATGAAAACTGCGTTTTTCAGCTACAATAGGATGGCTGCACTGTTTTGCCAAACACCATTGGGCAAGTTGGAACAGGGAGCACCCCGAGAAAGGGTGCCAGGGTGTGTTCTTGTGTGTACTAAAGAAGCAAAGTGAAAAGCTGTGCTGCTTTGCTGCTAGCCCAAAGTTTCCCAGTGAAAAAGGGAAATATTTTACATTTAAAATGATGCCACTCTGATGCTATTTTCATCTGTCCTACATTACTCTGCTTTTATTAGTGAGGCTCTGCCATACCCATCCATATACAGATTGTGTCCCAGCAGGAGAGAGCATTATTCCTGAATGGCAGGCTGTGTCAGACCAAGTCGGGGAAATCAACAGAAGCTTTACTTTCAGCTGCACGGAAAAACGCTTGACTTTTGGGCTACAAAATGTCAAAAATCACTGCTTCAAAAGAAACCCTAGCTCCAAGGGCATATGTCAATTTCAGTGGACATGGTCTTAAACAGATTGCTGTATAAGTGAAATTAACTAGGGCAAAACAGTGTTTAGAAGTCAGAAGGAAGAGAAAACCTTTTGAAATGGTCTGCCCAGCAGACTTCACCATGGGTTCAAATGGGCTTTTGCAAATAAGGAATAAGGCCTGTTTTAGAAATATGATCTAATGTTTCTATATTCTTTTGTAAAGGTTCTGTTATGTTGTAATTGAACCAAGAACAAATAAAAAAAAGTGTAATGTTGAAAGAAAGCCTGTCTTAGCCTAGCAATGTAAAGTGGGGTTTTGCTGGGAAACATATGGGATGTTGCATTTCAAAAGGCTTGCTTTTGATTCAGAACAAAATAAAATAAAGGATTAAATGCAGTGGCTGGATTGTGGAAGCTCCAGAACAGGGTTTTCTGCTGGCCTGGCTAAACTGAGGCCTTCCCCCAAAAGGAGCCACCATACCTTTCTGGGACATGCATGTTAATTGCTACCTTTGAAAACTTTGAATGGAACAAGAGAAAGAAATATCACACGCTCGTCAGACTTCTGTCTGGGCTTCAGCTTGAGACAATAGATCTGGGACACCTACGTGTGTAGTGTGGAAAGTAACAAACCTTCAATCAAGCTGGGAAAACCCCATGGCCACCCTGGGCTGAACTGACAGTTGGTGGTAGCCTGGAAAGACATGACCATATTTGGAGGACAAAGGCAGCCCCATCTGTCTCAAAATACTATTTGATGAATAAACTTTTAAGACTGTTAATTCTGTAACCTGACAGCACAGAAATGTAAAAGTTGTACAGTTTAAGTGTAATTTGTGTGGCTTTTAAACAAGACATGGTAGCCTTCACTGGCCTATTGTAGACAGAAATGGCAGAGAATTGGATATTCTGAGGAAAGTGTATCTGATGGCACTTTGAAATTAAATATTCACATGATTATATATATGGAATTTAAGGTAAGTAAGTTCATTGAAAAACCATGAAAAACTATTAGACGGACGAAACAAAGTCCTACAAACGTGAGAATTGGACTGCAATGCTCTGCGTGAAATATGTAATCTGCCTATGTAATTTGGTAAAGTGCCAGAACGGTACAAATGTGTAATTTATGTTAAAACTGATTTTAGCAAAAGTAACTGTGGGATGATCCTGTGCATTGTAAAGCACACATCATAAATCTGATGTCATGCCCAGGAAACCCAACTGGCTGACAGCGAGGCGGTAACAATCACCTCTGACCAATCCAGCTGTTTAGAGGCATGCCCAGCCTAAACCTGCCCCATCGTATAATCCTATGATGTCACCATGCCTTATAAATAAGAGACGCTGACAGAACTCTGAATTTCCAGCGCCTGCGTATCCTGACATTCCAGATCCACCTTTGCAAGATTCCAAACTCTACTGCAAGGCCAAAGCATAGCTGATCCTATCCCAGCAAGTCCATTGATCCAGAAATTCCACTAAATTCCCTATAACAAAGGGGAAAAGCTGTGGTACCCTTTTGGGAAGCATCCTGTGACCAGACCTGCTTTTTGCCCACTCCCTGCATGCCCACTGTATCCTTGCCATCATCCAGTGACCAGACTTGCCCAGCTGTTTGCTGTTAGGAGAGCTGCCTTCCTGTGACCAGAATCTTTTGAGTCTAGAACCCGGTTGGCTGTCCCAAAAATTCCGAACTCCAGCACGCATTGTGAGCATTTCCCCATCCTATAGCAGCACATGGTCTACCCATTTTGATACCTGGTCTTGGTCGTCCTACTTTTTAAGTAATCTTATCCAGACCCTGATTCCTTTTTTAAAACTGTTAGAATTCTCTGTGCATCTTGTCCTTGATCGGCAAGCGTTAGCGACACTTTTCTCTTCATTTCTGTCTCGCATAGATCATAAGGCTGAAGGAAAGGGGTACACTGCGTGAAGGGTTACAACTGCAGCGTAAATTTCATCTTCACGGGCGGCGTTCCTCTTTTCAAGCCACTAAATCTAGTGTAAGTAAAATGTGTGTTTTCTTTCAAAACCGATTCTCTTTTTAACAGCTTTATCTTCCCAAAACCGAACCTCCTTTCACCTTGAAAATCTCATTCAATTCTTCAGCTATAGTGACCCTGTCACTTCTATATTGTCCCTGTGATGTGCATCTATCACCCAGCCTAAAAACCGCATTCCGATTTTGTGCATTTCACCCGTTTTCAAAAATAAATCGTTTTTGACATTTAAAGCGAAAAATGAAACTTTTCCATATGTGATTTGACTGCACTATGTTCTCAATTTCAACCTGCTTTGTGAGCCGTATGCCTTTTGTGATACTTTACCTTCTAGTTGCTAGTGATATAACATCGCTGATACTGTGATAAAACATATTTACATCATTATTTAACCATACATAAAATCGGATTTTGATTCTGTCTACTGCCTCATATCCCTGACTTCCTGCTTCTTCTTTCTATCCACTCAGAATTTGAGTAATTGTGGGTTGAGGGAATATTGCAGAGGGAAACCTTTACTTATTTATTCATATTTGTAGAGCGTGCAACAGCCTGTAGGCATCGTGGCGCTTGTTTACAGAGAACGAGCAAACTTAGTTACATGGAGAGAAGCATTAAACAATTTACATATTTACATTTTTCATTAAAGAGTACAATTTACAAATTGAGGGCAGTAGGAGAAGAGTGGTAAGGATGAGAGTGGGTGGGTAGGTGTTAGTTGAAGAGGGAGGTTTTGAGGTTTTTCCGGAAGACAAGGAGGGATGTTTCAGCTCCGAAGGTGGTAGGTAGCGAGTTCCAGAGTTTAGGGGCTATGTATGGAAACCAATCCCACCTGCTTTAACCCTGTGGATGTAAGGGGTGTTGAGTAGGTTGGTGTATCTGGTTCTTGTAGGACGCGAGGAGGTGGTTCTGGATATAGATTCTGATAGGTATGTGGGGTGCCGTAAAGGTTGAGGCATTTGTGAGTGATGGTGAGGATTTTGAAGGTAATGCGGTCTTTGACCGGGAGCCAGTGAACTGCCTGTCTGGCTTGGGAGAAATGCTTCCTTCTAGGGATGCTCAGTGCTGCTCTTAGAGCATTGTTTTCTGTTTTTTGATGTCTATTTAAGTTTTTTGTAGATGTGCCAGGTACGAGAGCATTGCAGTAGTCCAACTTGGCACCTATGGTCGCTCTAGCTATTGCGAGGCAGTTAGGTTTGGTAAGGTAGGGTTTTATGGCATTCATGAGCTTTGTGCTGTATGCAAAAACTTGGGTGCTAGCTATCCAAATTGAAAAAGTGCTCCTATTCATTTGTGCTTTGGATATGTTCTTGTAGAAGGTTACCCAAGCGTATTTCAGTGGTTTTTATTTTAACTATCACCCCATTGGTGATTGCTGCTCAATATAAAAATGGTGTGATTTCCCTTTAAATTAAAATAAAGATTGTATTCCCACCAACCGGCCAATGTGACCCGGGGTATTTGTAAAAGGGGGTGTGAGACGGGGTGGGTATCGGCTCAATTCAAATTCGTAGAAAATAAAGAAAGTATTCTAATTGAGCGCTACATCTTAGGCTAAGGGCAAGAGCCCTGATCTGGTGAGTGACGCCCGGTTAGAATCCTTCACACCAGTGTGTGTGGGGTAGATAGAATGTCCAGCGACATGTCCCTAGGTCTAGGGGAGAAAGGCAACACCGGAGTGGGGTCTGGGCTGATGCGTCTCCTTTTGCGAGCAGGGGACTCGGGTCCTCCTCCCCCAGATCCTCCCCCCTTGTCAGTACTCTAGTAGATCGGCTCCGCACTATCTGGAGTAGCCTACTGGTCGACAAACTGGGGAGGTTACACAGGTGGAACAGTCTCCCTCTCCCTCTCAGGAGGTTGCTGGGTCGGTGTGACCTCCTGGTTTTTCTTGGCCCTGGCTCCTTCGCCGTTGACTCTGCAGCCGTTATCTAGCCTTGGTGGCAAGGACACCCGTGGAGCACATGCCACTTCTTTCCTGGACATGCTCTACTTAAGAGCTGCCATAGTGGCTGTCGAAGAAGTGCCCGTGGCTGCTGCAAGGTCTTAGCGAACTTTGACAAGTCCTCCCCAGACTTGTTCTTCATCGGTTTATCTGCAGACACACACAGTTTGGAGGGGGTTAGTGACTTTCTCTTTGAAGAGGTTTGTTTCGTAGGCAGGATCACCGTGGAGGCTGACGGTGATCAGCTTTTGTCCGATTCGGGACCAGCATCAGCGGTGAACACAGCGGAGATAATGTTGCACAGCTCGGCCTTTTCTTGGACCCCCTGCGAGCAGGACGTCCTCAAAGGATCTCAACCTCCTCCTGCAAGGAGAATACTCCTCGGACCGGCCGGTCCTGGATGAGGCTTGACCCTGCCCTGAGTCAGTGGCCTTGCTTGACTTGAGCCACGCTGATGTCTGCTGTTGGTCTTTTTTTGGTTTTCTTGAGAAACCACAGCATACCTTGCATCCCTCATCGTGGTCCGGATGCAGGCAATACAAGCATTTGTTGTGCCGATCCTCCATGAAGACGTTTCTTAATCCACACTCTGCGCAGAGTTTGTAGAGGCTACGACCTTCCTTCCTTCCTTCTCTTCAGTCATGTTGAAAGGCGCGAAGTAGGCCCAAGACCGGGCCCTCTCAAAACTTTGATGATCCGACACTGGATGAAGATCTTCGCTGGTAGCAGAACCCCACGGCCGGTCTCTGTCCTTCGGCGAAGACAAAGCAAAAATCGGTCAAAATTGTAACTATTTTGGAAAGAAATTGCAAAAAACATGAATCTAGCTTGGAGAGCAACTTGAGGACTCCCAACACTGAAGCGTGAGGTAAAAATCTGAAGATGGCCACCAGGGGTGGAGCTTAGGGAGAGGACCGTCATTGGTTGGGGGCAGTATGATCCAGAGTACAGTGATTGGTTTAGAGGAGAAATACAGTTTTAAAGTGAAACCGTTTTTTCTTTGACCGAGTATTCCCAGCCTGACGACGGGGAATATTCATGAGCATGTGAATCCATGCCAGACCCCAGGCTGGAGAACCTGGGGCTGCTGAACAGTAGCTTTGTTCTGTTCCTCTGAAGAGATGGGTGTTTCACAGTCACCTGCCTCCTAATGTCTGATATGATTAACTGGTCTTGGGAGGCTGCATCTATGTTGTTGGGAGCAGCCTTTAACTGATCATCAGACATTTATCTGGCTTCAACCAGCAATTGGTCATTCTTGGGGTCTAGAGGAGATTCAACAGATTCCAGAGTTTTGTGCCACATTTCTGGCTTGAAGGCAGCCACAATGGCACTGACGGTAGCCTGCCAGAGAAATGGAAGTTAACTCTCTTCAAAGTACCATCCAATGCCATATTTTTCTTCCCCAAAGGGGCTGAAGAGGAAGATATGTAGTAGGATGGCTTAGCATGAGCTAACCCTGCTGAACAGTGATTGTGGAAGGAATGCTTTTATTACCCAACAACCAGTATTTGGCCTCCAATGGTTTATCGACACGAGCCATGGTGGGAGGTTCGCTCCATTCCCACTTAGAATTAATACAAAATAAAAATGTGAATGATCCTGCCCAATCCGAGCAGAGAAAGACTCTTGGTTGTAAAACGAGAAGCATGTTAGGGGAGGTGCAGGTGGGCAGGTGTTCTGCTATGTATGGTGTTCAGTTCCAGTTCCCGATGGGACAACATTTCGCAGTTTTTGCAGATAAAGTTTGGGACATAGGAGTACTTAAATGAAGAGCTGGAACCAAACCAATCAACATTAGTCAAAGAATATTTCTTATTGAGGGGTAAAATGCTTCACAGGAACATCTCTGTAAAGGGTCGGTCTCTGTCACCGGCTCCAGTGATGGTTAGCCTGCCGGCTGGTGGATTACTGCCATCCGCGAGGAAATCGCTCACACCGTCCAAGCCCAAATAGTCCAAGAGCGGATTGTCTCGAGCCCAGTCACCGGCTCCTCTATCGTCAACTTTTTTCACCAGGACCGTCGCCCCGCCGCTGACCACCCAGTCAACAACCACTTAGTCGTCAAAAGCCTCATGACTGAGTGCCCCGTTGATGGCCCTGTCGGTTAAGTTAAGAAAAACAAGTCTTCCTTTGGGGATGAAGAGTTTGTCAACGGCCGTCATCTTTACATCCATGACTGTCACAACGTCCAATGTCTCTTTGCCTCCTAGACCCACCAAAGGTCCGTACTACGATCCCGTCGACTGCTCTGCAGGCTCCTGCCATAGTGTCCTTCCTGAGAGGATCTGATCTGGTGAGAGACTTGGCTCCAGCTCTGGACTTCCTGCCCAGGCCCACCAAGGCAGTGTTCACTCCTGCCCCTATTGGATCCCCCGGAGATCACTAAATATCTACACCAGTTCGTAGAAGGACCTGTCTGAAGATTTTTATTCAGATCAGGAAGTGGGATCATGAACCCATGCCTCATGAGGGATCACCATCCCATGAGCCTTACCAGCCGTTTAGCCCCCCCAGAGGGGTTCAGGTCCAGCTTCTGCTACTGCTGCACCACCTGCTCCTGCACCAAGGGACATGTCATTGGACATCCTAATCACCCTGTATCCATTGGTAGCGGAAATTCAGTAGAGGCTGCCCACTGCTCCTATGCCTGGTCCATCCAGGAGTCCCCCCCCCCCAAGGCCATCTCAACATCAGCTGACTCCACCTCATAGGCACCCATTACCCCAATGCCAGTGCTAGGGTCCCTGTCCCCTGTGGCAGAGGAGCAATTCACACAGATACTGGCACAGGCGCAACCGCAAGTCACACAGAGGAGTATGACGACGTACTAACCCATCTCCCCACTTCTTGCTCCAACATAACCAACGCCACTACACATGACTAGAGGCTAGCCATACTACCCAAACACACCCAGAATAAATATAACGCTCACACCCCAACAACTCTCTGAGACTATGGAAAAAATAGAGGTATAAACCCTGCACATAGTCCATGAATCCACCAACACTACACAAATGCACACCAACACAATATATTTAAAACCCGACAGCCATCCGTGACACTGGACCCCTTATAGATACAACTAACTAGTGCGCACGACCACAATCCCCACCATAACATCACACAACACACACACCCAACACAAACACTAGCACACATCCGAGGCACTGAGTGCTGCCCATACAGTTACAACACACTGGGCCTGCCGAACCAGATAACGCTCACAGATGCCCTTTCCTCTGGGTTCTGAACCTATTCCTATCGTTCTATCCCCACTAACATAGGCAGCCCTCCTCTCTTGCAGAGCCACTTGAGCGCCTGCAGACTGCCCTTGGGTAGTAGTGGTGCACGGTATAAATCAGCATAACATAACATCTCCAGAACTCATAATATGAACAAATAGTCAGACTCAAACTTTGCTCTTCCATAATGAGAGAATTTTACAAAAAACTATGAATGGCTTGCTTTGATTAGAATAGTTATATTCATATTTAAATGTCCTCATTATCCTTTTCACATTCCACTGTCACAATGTGTAAAAAAAAGATGATTCCATTTGGAGCAACATGCAAAAGGGACACTTCCTGTTTCCTACACCACTCTCTTCAATAAAATGGGAAACAGTCAATGAGAGACTATTTAAAATTCTCTTTAACCCCTTAATTGCGATAGGAATTCATTGTGCTGTGCTAAGATCAATTAATGCTAAATGCACTAAGAATGTGTAGGTCACATTCTTAGCAAGGGGAACAAAGTGCCAAGCATGCAACTTCTTGGCAGTCAATGAGTTAATATGATAAATGGAAAAGAATGCTGTAATTAGGAGAACCACATTAGGATGTGCCGCCTTAAATAAAGGCTTTTATAGAACTGTGTGATACATTAAGCTAACACTTCATTTGGTTTGTTACTGAAGCCAAAAGCCATCAATACATCAACTTTATAAATAATCATATCAACATTTAATGTTAAATAGCGATTAGTACCTTGCTCTCCAAATGCTTTGCTTGTGAAACCGTTGAATGGAGAAGGAAACAGTTGTTACTGCAGAAGACAATGTCCTCATTCTCCACACCACCAAGGCCAACATGGTGCTCCTGCAAATTAAACATTAATATTTTTAACATATTCTCAAGATTTTCATATATTATTTTAGCGATCGGGTTAGCATCCCCCAGACTCTAACATTTGGCAAAGGTTAGAAACCTTTGTGAAACTGGGCCCCTATTAAATGTGTTCTTGTACCAAATATTGACCTGGGAGCTTGAAATTATGATGGCCAACAGTGAGGATTCTGTGGGAGTGGATGCCCACCTGCTTTACTTGACATCACAGATGAACAAGTTACTTACCAACTGTAACGTTCTTTCGATTGGATGTTCCTCCCACGTATTCCTCATCTTAGATATATCTTTACCTTTAGGTTTCGCCTCGGAAAAATGTTTCTCTCTCCAGCAGGAGGCGCTCCACTCGAGGCCGCGGCGTCGATGTCCCTCGGCGGCATCTGTCGAGCACCGACGTCATCCCCCATATAAGAGCCTCGAGCGCGCCTGTTGGCTTCAGTTCTGTTTTTTCGTGTATTATCGTCCATGGATTTTGATAGTCAATGACATGCCTCTTTTGACCCAAGCCCTAAAACAGTTTACAGTGTAATTCATGTAAACTGTACTGTGGGGTTAGGATGGGAGGGTTGATGAGGAATACGTGGGAGGAACATCCAATCGAAAGAATGTTAAACTTGTTCTTCGAATGGATTGTGTCCTCCCACACATTCCTCATCTTAGATAGATTCCCAAAGCAGTTTTGTATTGGAGGTGGGAGTACAGTATCTTTTTTAATCGTGTACAGAATGGAGTACAGATTTCACAAACAGACCTCCTTGAGAAGAAGTCGAGTCCAATGCATAATATTTTATAAAGGTGTGCATGGATGACCATGTGCCCGCTGCACAAATATCTTGCACAGGGACACCCCTTTTTAGTGCTGTTGAAGTTGCCATGCCCCTGGTCGAATGAGCTCTCAGTCCATAAGGTGGTTCTTTTCCCGCCAATCTGTAATATTCTGTTATGGCTAAAATTATCCATCTGCATAATGTCTGTTTAGTTACCGGAAGGCCCAGTTTACGTCCAGTGTATCCCACAAAAAGTCGATCACACTGACAAATTTTTGCCAATCTTGAGATGTAAAAGCTAAGAGCTCTCCTGGGATCTAGTCTATGAAGTCGCTCCTCTTCCTTGCTTACATGAGGAGGAGGGTAAAACGTAGGTAAAGTTATTTTCTGTGACAGATGAAAATCCGAAAAACAATTTTTGGCAAAAAAGAAGGTTTAACCCTAAGAACTACTTTGTCCTTATAAAAGATGGTGAGGAGGACCGCTCGAAAGCGCCTGCAACTCACTTACCCTGCGACCTGATGTCATTGCTACAAGGAGTATTGTCTTCAACGTAAGGAGCCTTAGTGGACAACAATGTAAAGGCTCAAATGGAACACATGTGAGAAATTTTAGAACCAAGTTTAGATCCCACAGTGGAACCTGGAAAGGTATTGGGGGAAAAACATTATTTAAACCTTTTAGAAATGCTAAGTATCCCTTTATCTTCCCAACCTGGATCCCCAGATTGGCTAAATGTAACAGAAAAGATAAAATTGTGGGCATATTACATTGAAATGGGTCCACATTCTTTTCTCTGCACCAGTTACTGAACTTGTTCCAACGACACCGATACAGAGATTTGGTTGCAGGCCTTCTAGCCGAAAGCAAAATCTCCATCACCTCATCCGGAAGATCCCAATCCTTGTATCTCAACCTTTCAGAAGCCATGCGTGAAGGTGGAGTGTGTTGACCTCCGGATGGAGAACATGACCTTCCTGTAGCGAGAAAAGATCCTCTCTTCTTGGAAGACGTATTGGAGGGCAGATGGACATGTCCAGAAGGTCCGGGTACCACGGTCTCCTGGCCCAATCCGGGGCAATTAGGATCATGGTTTTCCCGAACTTCCTCAACCTCCTGATTACTTGAGGGATCACACGGATTGGAGGAAACGCATACAGAAGTGGAAACTCCCATTCCACCACAAACGCGTCTCCTAGAGCTCCTCTCGGGGGAAATTCCCTTGAGCAGTACAGTTTGCACTTCCGGTTGGCCCCGGTCGCGAACAGATCCACTTGAGGGGTTCCCCAAAGGGCGAAGATCTCTTGAATGACTTCCTGAGCTATCTCCCACTCGTGAGAGACTGTGCTCTGCCTGCTCAGAGCATCCGCTGTTGTGTTTTGCTCTCCGGCTAGAGGAATTGCCGAGAGATCCCTTCTTGTATTGCCCAGAACCAGAGTTGCATCGCCTCTCTGCACAATGGTATTGACCCCACTCCTCCTCTCTTATTGAGGTAGTACATGGCCACTGTGTTGTCCGTCATTATCAGAACATTATTTTCCCCATACAGAGGGCAGGAAGGCCTTCAGCACTAGTCTGATTGCCCTCAACTCCAAAAGGTTGATGTGTAGTAGTTTGGACTCTGATGGAGCCCAACGTCCGCTGATTGTCAGATCGTTGATATGGGCTCCCCACCCCGTAAGTGAGGCGTCCGTCACTACTGTTATTTCCGGCCATGGCTGCCAAAAAGATTCTCCTCTGAGGATATGATGTCTGCAAGCCCACCATTGTAGATCCTGTGCTACTTGGACTGGGACCTGCAGCAGATCTGACATTTCCCCTAGGAATTGGGACCATTGAGTTCTGAGAGCCCATTGAAGAGATCTCATTCTCAATCTGGCTTCTGGCACCAGAAAAGCAGGATGCCATCAGACCGAGCAACCTGAGAAAATCGAAGGCTGGAAGATACTCGGCATTCTGGAATTTTGTTACCATCTGCAGAATGTGGTGAGCTCTCTCTTCGGGAGGCGAGGCTATGCCCGAGCAGGTATCCAGGACTGCTCCTATAAACTGGAGCTTCTGTGATGGTACCATGTTTGACTTTTTTAAATTCAGAGAAAAACCTAGTTTGTGAAGGAAGTGACAAGTCTTGGACAGATGATCCAGGGCTTGTTCTGGAGAACGTGCTCTGATCATCCAATCGTCCAGATAGGGGTAGACATGAATCCCCCCTCTCCTGAGACCCGCTGTCACCACCGCCATCAACTTGGTGAAAACTTTTGCAGCGGAGGTCACCCGAATGGCAGAACTCAAATCTGATAGTGAGAATTGCCAAACGCAAACCTCAGGTACTTTCTGTGCTTGAGATGGATTGGCACATCAAAGTAAGCATCCTGAAGGTCCAATGATACTAACCATTCCTGGAGTCCTGGAGTTGGAGAGCCTGAAAGATCTGAGAAAGTGTGACCATCTTGAATTTGTCCTTCCAGTCCAAGATGGGTCTCAGTCCTCAGTCTTTGGAATAAGGAAGTATGGGGAATACCAACCCTTGTTCCTCTCTGCTACAGGTACATGTTCTATTGCACCTATCTGTAGCAGTGCTAAGACTTCCTGCAACAGGAGCGGATCCGGATGTTTGGCAGAGTTGTATTCCGGAGGGTGATTCTGAGGTTTCTTTAGAAAAGGAAGGCAGTAACCCTGGGATACTGTTTCCAGTGCCCAAGCATCTGAAGTAATGCCCCGCCATTCTTCTAGATGCTGTGAGATTCTGCCTCCCACCGGGGTCTTGTGGGTCGAAACCTCAGAGTGGTTTTGCGTCAGCTGCAGCAGCGGCAGCTGGTGGTACAGATGCCGTTGCTGAGGCTGATCCAGCACCTTTTCCTCGCCCCTGAGGAAATTTTCTTTGACCTCTCTAAGTGGCCTGCTCCCTTCCAATTGAGGAATAATAGCGAAAAGGACGACCCCTCCAGGAAGATGAGCCCGTGTAGGGGCGTTGCTGAGGTTGTTTTATAGCGGCGCTGAGAGATTTTGCCGCCGCTTTGGAGGTCTGTAGCTTCTCCAAACTTTCATCTGCCTTGCTACCGAACAACCTCAAGCCATCAAAGGGCATATTAAGAAGTCTGTATTGCACATTTGGAGCAAACCCAAACTTTCTTAGCCACGTAAATCTATGTAGCACTGTGCTAGTCGCCATGGACCTGCTGATACTGTCAATGTGTCCAATCCTGATTGAAGGCATTCCCCCGAAGCCTCCTTTCCATCCCTTATAATAGCTAGAAAGCCATCACGTTCTTCACCTTCCGGGATGTGTTCAGCTGCCGCTGACATGCAGTCCCCACAGGGAATATGTGAACCTTGCCAAGGTACAAGTTACATTCGTAGACTTCAAAGCCATACTGCCAGATGTGAAGATTTTCCTGGACCATGCATCCACCTTTTTATCGTCCCTATCGGGAGGGATTGTAGGGTATGCCGCATTCTTTGTGGAAGTGGCTGCCTGTACTACCAAACTTTCCGGAGTTGGGTGTTTGCTGAGGTATTCCGGGTCAGATGTACAAGGTCTATATTTTGCCACAAACTTTCTATTTACTGCCCCTATGGCTTCAGGACATTCCCATGCAGAACTAACCCTTCTTTGTAAGGCAATATAAAATGGTAGAATGGGGTCTTGTTGGGGTGTTCCAGATAATATATTTGTCATGTCATCATCATGACAGACTGGTGAACTCCTACCCCACCCCATAAATTCTGTAACTCTGCTCATGAGTTTTCTATAACTCGTATCCACCTGTTCTGATGGCTCTGGTTTGTCAAATTCATACTCTGGAGAAGTATCCAGGCCAATTGCTGTTTGCAAACAGATTATTGATTGAAGATTAATTAACTCCCCTGGGAAAGATCTTGTGCCAAATTTAACACCAGCAGAGGTCCTCTTCTGATGAATCTCCCTCATAGATGGATGACATGGTCCTGAAAAAATCATGTCGCCTCTCAGGTTGAAAAACCTTTTCAGGCATTACAGGTCTTTCCTTATTTAAAGGTTTGGGCGTCGTCGAAAGCGTCGATGGCGCCGAAGTTTTAATCACTTCCTTCGACATCTAAGGAACTTTCGACGACCTCGATGTAATCGTCAAGGGAGCCGTGGAAACCATCGAAGGAGCTTTCGTGGTTTTCGAGCGCGAGCTTGACGTAGTTTCCTTCGAGGGAGTTGTCAACTCGAGGAGCTTTGAAGTCTTCAACGATGTCGACTTCGATGGCATATGATCTTTCGACGCCATTTTATTTCCCTCTGCCTTCGATTTATGCACCGAAGGATCCGATTTAAGAGGTGATCGAGAAGAGTCTCTCGATGACTCCCTCGACGTCTTTATCTTTTTCTTGTTTTGGACCTTCCTCTGTCACTTTTCTTGTGAGCAGGAGCATGGTCTTCTTCAGCTATTTTTGAGGGGGTCTGGGCCGCGTTCTCAAAAACTTTTAGCATGGAAAGCTTCCCATTTTCTCGGAGAGCCATGTTTAGATTGACATGTGATAACCTCTTCCGAAGATGTCGAAGAGGATGAGGGAGATTGATGCCGTCTCTTCTAAGCCTTCTTCTTCGTCTTCTAAGACTTCCTCGATCTACTTCTCGAATTATGTTTTTTATGATATGACTTTGAAGACTCGTCTGAGTCTCTCTTTTTTAAAGTGGACTTCGAAAAACCCTCCCACATCGCCAGTTTACCGCTACGCTCTTTTAGGGCTTTGTGGGTCATCGACTGGCACTAACCACAGTCTTCCGTACGGTGGTCGGGACCGAGGCACCATAGACAGTTCGTATGTGGATCCGTCAGGGACATCTTCTTTCCACATTTTAGGCATTTTTTAAAGCATGTCTTAGGTGTGGAAGGGTTCGGAGACGACATAGCTTTTTCTCACAAAATACTGAAGCGCCATTTCACTCAATCCGAAGCTAACGGAAAAACGGAATTGAAGCCAACGGGCGCGCTCGAGGCTCTTACACGGGGGATGACGTCGGTGCTCGACGGATGCCGCCGAGGGACATTGACGCTGTGGCCTCGAGTGGCGCGCCCCCTGCTGGAGAGAGAAAAACATTTCTGAGGCGAAACCTAAAGGTAAGGATATATCTAAGATGAGGAATACGTGGAAGGACACAATCCATTCGAAATATTACTTCTGTTGCTCAACTTAATGAGTGTTAAGAAAAATAAAGAGCAGGGAGCAAAAAAAGGTTAGTGAGGAAGTGGGCTTGGAAAGGGGTGGCATTAGAGAGGCAACGGTTGCTTAACATGTGTGACAAAGAAAATGAAGGCTGAGGGTTAGGCCATGGAGGAATCCAAGGTGGTGTACGATTTGGTTTAGATGATGCATGTGAGAAACAAACGCTTAAATGTGTCAACACTTGGAAAAATCAACATACCGCATCCAATTATGATGCTTGAGAGAGCCGATTAAGTCCAGTGATATACCATGACCAAGTACCACCACCACCACTGTATGCCACAAGGTCCAAAAGGTAGCGCAATTAATATATGCGAATAACTTGAAACACTACGCCAGCATCACTTTCAAAATCCAATACAATTACATAAAACAAGCGAAAATGAGTAGGGGGTTCAGGTTGCGGCCATTAAAAGAGTAGTGCTGCTCACGAAAGTGATGCAAGTTAAGCAGCACCTTTCTATAGAGGAAGGTAACTGCTATTACTCTTATAAGAATGAAGTACAATGTATAACATCTAAGAATTGTTTTATAAAGTCGAATATAATTATCTTGCAATGAGTTGTTCCTTAAATTGCACCCAACCTCAGCAAAGTCTAAGATGACAAATCCTGCTAGTTCTTTTCCCATTTATCTAAAACAGCATTTCTTTTCCAAAACAATGTGTTATTAATATTCAGTGTGAAAATGACATTACTCTAGTGATTTCTCCATCTTTCAGAGACATTTACATTTTGTATACCTGCACCAGAGAACAAGGACTGCGAGTCACTTAGTGCATGCTAGAGCAGGAGCACTTTTTCTAGAGCACTAGACTACTTTGAGATTCATGAGAGGCGGACAAAGAGTTGTAATGTTTTCAACATAAGACAGCTTTATTAAACAAAAATGGGCTGGTTGAAAGCCTTTGACGGTCCTCCAAGGGTTCTTTCCTAGTGCTCGCACCGTCCCTGCCAGCCTCGCACCACGCTAGTAAGTAACGCCTACTAGTAGCATTGGAAAAGTGTCTGCTTCCTCCGTGCGGTCCTTTTCTGCACAGCGTCTTGCTTCAGCTCTGCTTCCCATGTCTCCAGACTCGATTCCTTCTTTCCAGGCTCTGGTTTTGAAAGCGAATACCATTTTTAAATGTCCCGCTCACCTGGACCTCTTCAAAACAACTAGTCTGCGTGTTTGTGCTTCTCTTAAAAGGCTTTAACTCCTCCTTCCTCTTCCTGGTCTAAGTACTTCAGGCTTTCAGGGAGTTGACATTCATAAAACGTCTGTGACTTTCAATGTGATATTATTTAGTACTTCGGTGCAGAAAATCATTAGAGGTAACAGATGTTAAAGGTGTGTTGTGTGACTTAGCTGAAATGGCAGCATGCCATCAGAACCTTAGGTGTCAAAGGGTTTTCTTCAAGGGGGTGGAGGGAAAACGGTGTCTCTCCCAATGGAGTTCCCACCTCCTCCCGGCAGCTGTCTCCTCCTACATAATCCTCCCTCAGGGTACTACCCCAGGATCAGGTAGCGGCTACCGTCACCTGGCCATGGCCATCACCAGGGAATCAGTGATTCCCACGCAGGATTCATCACACTCAGTGACACCTTTTTGAAAGAAATCTTTTGAAACTCACAATTATCTGGTGTTAGGTAAGAATTGATGTAGTCACACTGTGTGAGACTACACAAGACTTCCCTGCTTGGTATTAGGTAACGCACCTTTTGCTATAGTCTGTACTACACAAGTTGGTAGCGTGACTGAGCAGCCAGGCCTATCTCAAGAGGGGCAAATGTGAGCTGTAGCAATGAAAATTGTCAATACAAGTAACCAAGCAACACGTACACTCAAGTTTTCAGTTATAAATAATTATTTATTTGTTCAACATCAAGTTTTAAATAAGCATTCTTTAAAAAGGCAATTCAGGTAACAATAAAAATATACTTTAAAAATACTTTTCAGAATCATAATAAGTTAGTGGATACTCTTGGGATATGCTTTTCACACACTTCCTACGCTCTGAGGTGACGTCATTCACAAAGACAGTGATGGCATTTATATATAGCTCACTAGTTAAACTTGGCATATTCTGAGGTTGCAGAAAGGAAAGGTCTAAAAAAGGAAAAAGGTTAAAGAGGTTCTTAATATATGTAAGGGCACTTACATCTTCCAATGAAATCTACACAAGCCTTACCCAGCATTAACAGTCTAAAACAAGTTACCACCTATGAGGGACAGCAATATCAAAGTCAATGGGCTAGAAGAGTCTGCAGGGAGCCAGGACAGCCAATCAATTTGAAACAGTCTATGGAGCTGAGGCACTTCTTACAATCAAAGTCTTGCACAAATTTAGAGAGTTTGTAGGAAAAATCACTTCTAGGGTCGAAAGATGTTAAGCCTCTGAAAAGAGAGTTGGAATCAATTTTAAAGGTAAGCCAATGCAATTCCCAACTGAGAAGAGCACAGCTAAAAAGACAATGAGGTAAGTAACCCAATCCTAAACAGTACCTCTGATTTGAAGAAGAGTGGTGCAGCTGGATTCCGTCCTGTTAGAGCGGCGCAGACCCTGTGTTTCTGAGCCTCCGTCATGGGGACAAGAGGGAGGCCGTCTGGACGGCTCCTGCGGCGGTAGTTTGGAGGTCATCGGCAACTCGGCTCTTTCGATTCAGCGGCACTGCAGTTTCAGCGCTTAGCAAACAGCAACGTTGCGGTTCTCAGATAGCGGTTGGGCTTCCTTCACTCCTTGGATCCTGCACTCTGGTGAGGGGACTCTAGCTCTTGTCCTGCTTCTCGAGGGTCCTTAGGAGACTCCTGGAGATTTTGACCGGATTTCAGATGTTGCACTTGACTTGGGATTTCTCGACCCCTGGCACTCGGTTCTTGCAACAGCAAAGAAGTACAACCAGTCAGGGAAGATGGTCCAGTGGAGTTCGGCTCAGGGTTAGTTGTCCCACTAACCCAAGGGAAGAAGACGTCCTTTCCGGAGTTTCTCTGTCGAATCGGAAAAGAAGTTTCAGCACAGCAGCAGGGCTTCACTGGGCAATTCAAAGGTCCAGGAGGATGCAGCAAGCTTCGTTCACGGTTTCTTCGTTGGGTATTTCTCCCAGTGGTTGACTCTGCCTCTAGTCCCAAAACCCTCACCTTTTAAGCAGGTTTCTCCCATTCATGCACAGCCTAGGCTGTCAATCACAGCAGCCAGCCAATCCGGACTGGTTGCATTCAGGCAATGTTAAATGAGAACGTAGGATAAGGGGCTACTAGGTAACTCCCCCCCCACCCCCCAGTACTCCACAGAAGATGGTGTGTACTGGACATAAAAAGAGAAAAGGTAAGTAAAGTCAATTTCACTTTACTAGTCTTGGGAATAGTAGTTCACACAAGAAAAGGTATCTAAACCGTATGAGAAATCTAAAGGATTTCTCTGTGACACTGCACTGAAGGTGCTGTGTCACCATATAAAAAGAAGATGCCCATGGAGTTTGTCAGACTCCAAAAACAGTGGAGAAACAATCCAAATCAGGTCAAAACACATACGAGTGAGAAAAAGGTTTCACTCCAGAGTTAAAATTAAAAAGTCCTAATGTCCAGCAAAAGAACTGGGGGTCTCTAAGGTTGAAGGGAATTAGCACAGAAGAACAAGTTACTTACCAACTGGTAATGTTCTTTCGATTGGATGTTCCTCCAACGTATTCCTCATCTCAGATGCATTCCATCCAGCTTTAGCTGCTTTGGAAAAAAAAATTCCGCAGAGGGCGCCGTGCATCGATGTCGTCGAGCCGATGGTCCCTCGAAGGCCTCCATCGAGGGTGACGTCCTCGGGGGTGTAAGTAGCATGCGCGGCGCCCGTTGGCCTCAGTTCTGTTTTTCCTGCTTCGTTATTGATTTTTCACTGTGTAGACTGTGCCGGCAGACAGGTATTTGCCTTGCGAGAGGTGGAGTGGCAATAGCCTGGAAAAAGCTACAGAGGGGTAGGATGGGAGGGCGATGAGGAATACGTTGGAGGAACATCCAATCGAAAGAATGTTACCAGTTGGTAAGTAACTTGTTCTTCGAGTGGATTGTGTCCTCCAACATATTCCTCATCTTAGATAGACTCCCAAAGCAGTATGGACAATTTCTCTTGAGGAGGGATTAGATTCCCCCCCTCCGCGCCCCCCTCCCCCCCGATACCCTTAGATGGCTGAATATCGTACTGCTTTACCAAAATTCAGCTCCTTAGACTGGGAAGCAGCCTGGCTATAGAATTTTGAAAAAGTATGTAGCGAGGACCAAGTTGCTGCTTCACAAATGGACCTTATAGGAACACCTCTTTGTAGGGCTGACGAAGATGCAATGCCTCTGGTGGAATGAGCCCTTAGACCTTCTGGTGGGTCATTTTTTTGTTCATCTGTAGCATTCTGAAATACAAAGAACAATCCAGCGTGATATTATTTGCCTTGTCATTGACTGACCCAATTTCTTTCCTCTGTAGCCAATAAACAGCTGATTGGCCACTCTAAGCTTAGAAAGCCTAGAGATGTAAAAGCTTAAAGCTCTTTTCGGATCCAACCTGTGTAATCTTTCCTCCTCCTTACTAGGATGAGGTGGAGGATAGAATGCGGGTAAAACAATTTTCTGACAAATGAAAATCAGATACCACTTTTGGTAAAAATGAGGGTTTAACCCTCAACACAACTCTGTCCTTATGAACACAGTATAGGGTGGCCCAGAAGACAGCGCCTGCAATTCGCTCACTCTTCTTGCAGATGTTAAAGCAACTAGGAAAGCAGTTTTCCATGTCAGTAATCTTAATGGACAAGTGTGCAAAGGTTCAAAAGGAGCACACATTAAGAATTTTAGGACCAGATTGAGATCCCAAATTGGTACTTGAAATGGGAAAGGAGGAAACACATTAGTGAGTCCTTTTAAAAATTGCACTACCAAAGGAATTTTGAAATAGGAGCATTCTTCCGACGAGCGCTTGAAGATGGAAAGCGCCGCAAGATAACCTTTAATGGTTCCAACATTTAGACCTCTTTCTGCTAGGGTCAGGAGGAAGGACAGTACTTCCGGAATAGAAAATAGAAAAGGATCGACATTCTTTTCTCTGCACCAGTTGCAAAACATTTTCCAACGGCAACGGTATAGAGACTTTGTTGCTGGCCTTCGTGCCGAAAGCAACACCTCCATGACGTCATCTGGAAGGTTCCAATCCTTGTATTACAGCCTTTCAGATACCAAGCGTGAAGGTTGAGCGTTTTGACCTCTGGATGGAGAACCTGACCCTCCATTTGAGAGAGAAGGTTCTCTCTGAGGAAGACGTACTGGGGGACAGATGGACCATGTTTTCATGGCCCAATCCGGGGCAATTAGGATCATGCGGCTCCCGAAGCGTCTCAGTCGTCTGATGACTTGAGGAATGACGGGAATCGGAGGGAATGCGTACAATAGTGGGAAATTCCACTCCACCACGAACGCGTCCCTCAGGGCTCCTCTCGGGGGAAATTCG
This sequence comes from Ambystoma mexicanum, assembly GCF_040938575.1. NCBI lineage: Eukaryota > Metazoa > Chordata > Amphibia > Caudata > Ambystomatidae > Ambystoma > Ambystoma mexicanum. The sequence goes on from NC_090924.1 coordinate 702,067,385, forward strand.
CTTGAGCAATACCATTTGGCACTTCCGGTTGATTCCAGTCACAAATAGGTCCACTTGAGGGGTTCCCCAAAGGGCAAAGATCTCTCGACTTCCTGAGCCAGTTCCCATTCGTGGCACACCGTGCTCAAAGCATCTGCCGTCATGAACTGCCGTTAAAGAGATTCCTTCTTGAATTGCCCAATACCAGCGCTGCATTGCCTCACTGCACAGAGGTAGTGACCCTACACCTCTTGTTTAGATAATGCATGGCGACTGAGTTGCCCGTCATTATCAGGAAATTTTTTCCCCTGACAGATGGCAGGAAAGCTTTCAGCGCTAGCCTGATTGCTCTCAGCTCCAAAAGGTTGATGTGTAGTTTGGACTCCAATGGAGACCAACGAACGCTGATTGTCAGATCGTTGGCATGAGCTCCCCACCCCCTGAGTGAGGCGTCCGTCACTACTGTGATCTCCGGCCATGGTTGCCAAAAAAGTTCTCCTTTCAGGATATGCTCTAAACAAGTCCACCATAGAAGATCTTGATGGACCTTGTTCGGAATTTGGAGAAGATACGAAATTTGACCTGAGAACTGGACCATTGAGTCTTTAGTGCCCATTGAAGGGATCTCATTCTCAGACGTGCCTCCGGGACCAGAAAGATGCAGGATGCCATGAGGCCGAGTAACCTTAAGAAGTCGTAGGCCTGAAGATTTTGGGCATTTTGGAATTTGGAAACCATCTGAAGAATGTCTTGAGCCCTCAACCTGGGAGGCGAGCTCTTTCCCAGGGATGTGTCTAATACAGCTCCTATATATTGGAGCCGTTGAGGTGGTGTCATTTGTGACTTCTTGAAATTGAGTCTGTGGTGGAAGTGGCAGGTGACTTTCAGGTGATCCAGTGCCTGTCCAGCAGAATGTGCTTTGATCAGCCAATCGTCCAGGTAGGGGTAGACGTGAATCCCCCCTCTCCTGAGGTGCACTGCCACCACTACCATCAGTTTGGTGAAGACCCTCGGGGCGGAGGTCAATCCGAATGGCAGGACTCGAAACTGATAGTGTGAGTCGCTAACTACGAACCTCAGGTATTTTCTGTGCTTGAGATGAATCGGCACATGAAAATAAGCATCCTGGGGGTCCAATGACACCAACCAATCCTGAAGTTGAAGGGCCTGAAGGATCTGAGAAAGGGTAACCATCTTGAACTTGTCCTTCCTGAGGAACTTGTTCAAGTTTCTTAAGTCCAGGATGGGATGGGTCTCAGTGCTCCGTCCTTTTTGGGGGATCAAAAAATATAGGGAGTACCATCCCTTGTTCCTCTCCGCTGCAGGTACTGGTTCTATAGCACCTTTCTCCAGCAGGTTTAGAACTTCCTGCTGTAGGAGCGGGTCTGAAAACTTCAAAGGAAGTCTCCCTGGTGGATTGCTTTGAGGTTGCATTAGAAAAGGAAGGCAGTAACCTTGGGTGATTATTTCTAGAGCCCAAACATCTGAAGTAATGGCTTGCCATTCTTGCAGATGCTGTGACAGCCTACCTCCTACAGGTGTCTTGTGATGCAAGAACTCAAAGTGGTTTTGTGGCGGTTGCTGCAGCCGCTGATGGCAGAGAGGCTGTAGCTGGCTTTGCACATTTTCCTCGTCCACCGTGAGTGGCCTTTCTCTGGCCCCTTTGACTGGCCATTCCTCTCGCCTTTCCATATGAGGAGTAGTAATGATAGGATCGTCTCCTCCAAGGTTGACCTGGTGCACGAAAAGGCTGAGGTTGCCTAATGGCAGCTCCCAAAGACTTGGCAGCTGCCTTTGAGGTCTGCAACCTCTCAAAGCTCTCGTCAGCCTTGCTGCCAAAAAGGTAAGACCTGTCAAAGGACATGTTCAGGAGACGGTTCTGCACGTCTGGTGCGACGGCCGACTTCCGTAACCATGCAAATCTGTGCATTACCGTGCTAGTGCCCATGGACCTGCTCACACCATCTACAGTGTCCAATCTAGATTCAAGGGATTCCTGCATAGCATCCTTTCCATCTAGAACAATGGCTAGGAATCCTTCCCTTTCGTCCCCTTCTGGTATGTGCTCCGCAGCCATCGCAATGCACTCCAACAGAACGTACGAAAACTTTGCCAAGGCACATGTGGAGTTGGCTGATTTTAACGCCATACTCCTAGCTGAAAATTCCTTCCGTGCCCGGCCATCCACACGCTTATCGTCCCCATCCGGAGGGATAGAAGGGTACGCCAGTTTGTTAGAAGATGTGGCTGCCTCTATAACCAAACTCTCGGGAGTGGGATGTTTAGATAGCCGGGGTCGCTACTGGCCGAGCGGTATTTTGAAGTAAGGGATTTATTCACGGGTGGAATAGAATCCGGAGTCTCCCAATTTTTGGCCACCCTATTTTGCAAGGCTACGTGAAAAGGTAGTATTAGGTCTTCAGTAGGACCTTGATCCAATATGTCCGTTAGATCATCTTGGATGAATTGGGCTGGAGGTCTGGCCCATCCTAAATAATCTATTACCTTTGTCATTAGCTGACGGTATGATTGTCACAATCCTCGCCCAAAATCCCCTCTGGCAAACCCATTGGCCAGGTGGAGTCAGGAATCTGGCCTCTAGAGCCTGGCATCCTCTTCAAAAGCCCTCATGGGGCCAGTCCTGGAGCCTATGGCGCCAGGCTCATACACCATGAAAAACAATGTGCTTGGGAACTACTTTATTGTATTTTCGGCCAACATGGAGGCATCCACATAGCTTGGTTCCTAAGAACCAAGCTATGCGGTCTAGTGTTTTGGGTGTGGTAGCCTAGTGACTACTTTACCTGGACTATTTTGTTGGGGCTATTTAAACCACACCCGAGCAAGACAACATGCTTCGCGTTACCTTGCAGCTTGGAACGTGACGCTCACCGTGTCCAGCTATTCCCTCGAACCTCAGAGAAGCAGAACCTGCAAGGAGACAAAAGGAATATCATTAGCACCAGTATCTTATCTGCAGTCTTCCTCTTTAAACACTCGCAGCTAGTGAGAACAGCTTCCTCGAATCTGCACGCCTCCCGGACAGAACGACCTGAAAGAGGAAGGTAGAGGCAACATTAAAGAAAGCAGTAGAGACATTTACAAATTACGAACTGCTCAAAAGGCTTACCTGGCTGGTCGACTCCCGGCTGGCACCACTCCGGACATTCCACTCTCGCTGAAGAACACTGCGACCTACAAGGAAGGAAAAAACAGGTTAGCAAAGGCAAGACTTTGCAGCGCTGCGCATAGCGCTTACATACCGCGTCATAGCGCTTTTAATGCGCCATAATTTACCAGCGGGGCTCAACCAAGCCAGTTCGCCGCGCTGAAGCTCTGCATACCTAAGGGAGAAAAAAGACATTTTAAACAAAGAAAGGCATGCAGGATAGCAACAAAACTAAAGAACAGCAATAAGACATACCTGAACAATATCAAACAAGCTGGCGTCGGTGAAGTAACGGGACCGCACTCGCCCATGAAAGACAACGCGCCCCTGCAAAGAAGGCAGGACAGAGAGCACGCCTAATTCTAGCACAAGGCAGAACCTTCCCCGCAGACTACATCAGGGCAAAGCTGAGAAGCATACCAGCGAGTAACCCGGCTGGGTGGCGTCCCTGTGGATACCAGGTGAGCGTAAAAATGATGGACTGGCATGTTCTCCTGGTTCTGGCCTACCAAAGTCATTTTCAGATGTATCAATACCACTTGCATTGTGTAGTGATTCAACCAAATCCCTCATCCTGCCTTCTTCTGAAATCAGGCATTCTGGGACATTTGGGGTGCCATATTCCAGCCCAAAAGGTACATTTCTCCTCATCAGACTTCCTCAAAAATTTAGGTCAGAGACTTGAAGAACTCCTTCCTAGGAAGAGGTTTGAAAACCTTTCCTTGGAGAGGTGGAGGAGGAGTATTAATGGGTCCTGAAAGCATTACAGTCTTGTAGCCTTCTCTTTTTCTGGCTGATTTTGCAGAACTGGAGGTTTCGGCGCCGAAGGCTTCGGGGTCGATGTTGACAAAGGCGTCAACGTAATACCAGTCTTCGAGGCGCTCTTCGAAGACTTGCCCTTTGAGGTGTGTTTGGTCTCGGACGGCATCGGTGATCTTGGGCGGTCGACTCGAGCAGCTATTCTCGCTCGGCGTCCTAGAAGGTTCTCTATCCTTCCTCTTTCGATGACCCGGGCTCGAGGCCGCGTGAGTGTCGGAGCGAGCCGCTTTCTCGAACACCTCCATCATTTTGACCCTGAATGCTTCCCATGAATGTTTAGTGGGACATTTCATCCTTTTTGGGGATTCGTCCGAGGACGAGGTGGAGGGGGACCTGTGGCGCTGTTTCTTCGATTTTTTCGTCAAAGACGACGAGCGATGGGAATCGCTTCGGGACCTGGACCGATGCCTTTCGCATCGAGATTTCTCCTCACAGGACCTCGACTCGCCACTAGAGGCTTTACGGTCGGATTTGCGACCTACCTGTAGTTTTCCCCTCCTCTCTCGCAAGGCCTTCCCCGTCATCGCCTGACACTTCGTACAGACCTCCATGACGTGGCCTTCTCCAAGGCACCACAAACACTCTCGGCGCGGGTCTGTGATCGACATTTTTGAACGGCACGACTTGCACTTTTTGAAACCGGATCTCGGGGTCGTGGTCGGCATCGATGAGGACATATTCGTATTATTTGCTATTCTCACAGAACTCGAGGCGCGCCGAATCTCCAAAGCAACATATACTGCAGAAAAACAGAACTGAGGCCAACGGGCGCCACGCGTGCTACCTATACACCCGATGACGTCACCCTCGACGGAGGCCTTCGAGGGACCATCGACTCTGCAATATCGACTCAAAGCACCCTCTGCCAAAATTATTTTCCGAAGCAGCAAAAGCTGGATGGAATACATTTAAGATGAAGAATACGTTGCAGGACACAATCCACTCGAAATGAGAATTCTCCCTAACATCTGGTAAGCATGCATCACACCCTAGGCAGACCACTAAACCATTAGGAAGTGAGCACCAAGCCCACTCTTCGTAATTGAGACACGTTCCAGTGAATCATTTGCATGATTAGTGTTTTCTGTGGTAACACTTGTTTTAATAGACCCCAAAAATAAAAAATAACCCTTATGGAGGTGAAACCTTGGAATCTTTGCTTGGTTACTTCAGTGCTTTAATGCCCTTGTGCCTTTTGCTCCATATGAGTGTATTAACATAACATTGTTTATATACCGTAAGCTTTGTATACTCATGTTAGGCAATATTTGGAACAGTTCCCTTTGGCTGCACTACAACAACCTTAACCTCCCGGCAAAAAAAACCCAACCTTTGGTATAAGTAGTCTGTACTACACATGTTGGTAGCGTGATGAGCAGCCAGGCTCATCTCAAGAGTGGTCAATGTGAGCAGTAGGGGAGTTAGACAGATTCACAGTGACAAGTATTCAAATAAACTCTTATACACAAGGTTTCCTGCTAAACAATTACTAATTTAACAGTCAGTTTGAGTAAGCCTTCTTCAGAAGGGGCAATATAACAGTAACACCCAAATTTAACATTCCAAAATACACCCTCTTAGTTTCTCTAAATCAGCAAATATCCATTTGGGATGGCACACAGACACTTCCTACACCCTCAGGTGACTTAAATAGCTAGGACACTGTGGCCATTAATATATCACTGTTGCTTGTAGAGCAATATTTAGGGGTATGTCAAAGAAAAAGGTTATTAGAACACAACAAGATCACACAGATATTCTGAAGCAGGTAAGTACTTTTGGCAACCCCAATGCAAATTAAGTTACCCCCTTCCTGGAAGAAGACAACACAACAAGGCAAAGGGAAGAATAGTCATTTAGGAAGCCAGGCCAGGCCAAATTCAATTGGACAAAAGTCTAGGTGGGCTGAAGCACTTCTTACAGGTAGGTAAAAGTCTTCCACAATGTTTTAGAAGTCTTCGCAGAAAAGAAGAAAACAATGTAGGGCCACAAGCTGATTAGGTTTGTGAGATAAAGAAGCTATTAGCAACTCTACAGAAGCAACCAAGACAAGTCTCAACTGAGATTAGGTAAGGGTACCACAACAAGAGGTAAGTTCTTAGACGGTACAGTACCTTTGTGTTAGGGAGAATTCTGATGAATGTGCTAATTCCCTTCACCTTAGAGACCCCCCAGCAACTTTGCTGGATTTTGAGGACTTGATTTTTTTTACCTGGAAAGAGTGTGAGCCTTTTTCCCCCACTCATGTATTTTGATGTGGGTTTTACTCTTGTGTTCTTTATTATGGAGTTTTAGACAACTCCATAGGCATCATCTTTTCATGTGTTAAACGGCACCTTCAGTGCAGTGACACAGGGATGTCTTAAGACTTCCCAGAGGTTTAAATACCTTCTCTGTGATAAATTGCTGTTTCTCAGAGAATGTAAGGTTAAACTGACTTTACTAGTCTTTTTAAATTCCTAGACCCAGCACACACTATCTTCCTATACAGTGGTCGAAGTGTACGAAAGAAGTAGTGGAGCTATGTTCCCTGCCGGTCTGCCCCGCTCTCCACAAACCCCATCGCTGCGCCCCACCCGCACGCAAACCAAACCCCCAAACAAACACAGCTGTTATTTAAGGGAATGTTCAGTGCAGTGCCCTGAAGTGCAAGCTTCAACTTCTTCCAAGACTTTTATTTTAAAACTAAACCGTTCCAGAATGGTTTATTTTGAAAATAAAAGTATAGGAACAGTGAAACTTAAAAATAAAAAGTATAGGAGAACCGCTCCTGCCCACTTCGACCTCTGTTCCCGGTCTTCTTTTTTCGCCATTTCTTTTTGGAAAGGTCCTTCTAGTGTTTCTCTCTGCGCGCCAAACCAGATCTGGTCCCTTTGTTTCTATGCCTTTGGCAGGCTTCAGGACTGAAAAGCGCCTCTGGCGTCTGAGTGTCTGGGGTGGGCAGGAAGTGAGGGAGGTGCCTGAAACTCCCTGTGCTTAGTCTCCTACGAGACCCAAACACACTCTGATGTGATTGGCTGGCTGACTGTCCGGAAAGGACAGCCACCCTGCTGGGTGAGTGGCAGCTAGGCTGGAATGAAAGGGAGAAAACTGTTTAAAAGCAGAGTCTCTGGACTAGGAAGGCAGAGTCGACCACTGGAACGAAAGAACCGAAGACGAGCCGGAAGAGGACAGCTGATGCAACCACTGGACCGTTGGTTTGCCCGGTGAAGCCCTGCTGCAGGTCCAAATTGCCAAGTTCATCTCGACAGAGAAGCTCCGTCAAGGAAGACTTCTTCCTTTGAGTTGTTGGGACCAATCAACTCGTAAGCCACCTAGATACTATTCCGAAGGCTGGTTAGGATTAACCAGGGAGAGGGACACCAGCTTGTGTGCTTGAATTACAGCTACTGGAACTGAAGTAGCTCCATTTTGGCAGCGTTTTCTGATGATTCTGTGCACAAGTCCCCCAACGTCCTCCCACTTGTCCCCATGACTGAGGCTCAGGAACAGTGAGATCTGCAGGAACTGCCAGGAACCAACGTCTTCAGCTGCATCTTGTTCTTCATTTTAAGGTACTGTGCCAACCCGATTGAGAGAACTTAACCCTTGCGGTGAAAGTTTGTGGAACTTTGTCAACTTGCAGGCCTAATCAGTCTGTGACCCAACATATGATTCTTTTTCGTACAAACTACTTCTGAGAACTTTGGCAAAGACTTTACAGTTTACTATAAGAACTGCTCTTTCCTATCCAAGACACTTTGGCCTAAGCCTATTGAACTGAATTGAGTCCTCTAGTGAACTGAAACTATTTGCACTGCATAAGAAAGTATTTGTGATCTATTCTATTAACTTGTGCCTTTGCCTTCCCATTTAAAGTGACTTAAATGCCCTTTGGCTCCTATTTCAGGGGAGCTTAAATTGTTCAGAAACATATTGCTTTTGTGTTGAAGTATATTTGTGTATAATATTAAGTTTCCTCCTTCTAGTGAATGTTTTCTAAATGATTGTGTAATAAATGTATAAATATTTTACCAGGAAACCTTGAGTTTAAGTGTCTACCTGAACCACTGTGATTGTAAGACCTCTGTGTAACTTCATTTACTGCTCACATTCCCTCTTGAGATAAGCCTGGTTGCTCAGCTCGTTACCACAAACTGTAGTAAAGGCTTATACCAAAGGTTGGTTTTGCTTACACCTGTAGTCCTAATTGTATGTGGTGGTCCCAGAGGGTAATGCATGCAATTCTGCCCAACACTTTGGTTAGAAGAAATGGTTTCAGCTGGCTTCTGTTCCTATACGGCTGTGCAGATCCTGTTCCTGGGCCTCAGTTGTGGTGACAAGAGGGAGGACTTCTGGGGACTCCTGCAACCCAACGGGACGGTCGGCGACAGAAAAGGACCCACTTCTATTGAGTGGCTCTTTGCGGTTTCAGCTCCTTGCGTCTCTGCAAAAAGCACCACCGCAGACTCTTGGCTGTCGAGAGGGGCTTTCCTTGCATCTGGGGTCCAGCACTCTGTTGAGATGGCTCAGCCTCAGTCAGTCAGTCCTGCTTCCTGGAGCTCTTGGCCAACTTCAAAGCAATGCACACAATCTGTTATTTCCCTCCCTGGCTCTTCGGTTCCAGCAACCAGCTTCAAGAAGATGTCCAGACGGGCTTACTCTGGAGTTGATTGGTCCCACCAACTCAAGGGGAGAAGTCGTTTTTGCAGGGCTTCTCTAGTCAAGGTGAATTCGGAGCTTCAGCACAGTAGCAGGGCTTCACCGGGCCAACCAACGGTCCAGGAGTTGCATCAGGTGTCTCTTCCAAGTTCTTCTTCGGATTCCTTCGTCCATTGGTCGACTCTGCCTTCCAAGCCAAAAAGCATCGCCTTTTACGCAGGTTTCTCCCATTCATTCCAGCTTAGCTGCCAGTCAACAGCAGGGTGGGCTTTCCTTGCCGCACAGCCAGCCGGCCAATCACCTTTGGGTGCATTCCTGTAACCAAGGGGATTAGAACAGGGAGTTTCGGGCACCTCCCTCACTTCCTGCCCCCATCGGACATACCGGAGCCAGAGGCGGGCTTCACTCGTGAATACCGCCAAAGACAAAACGAACAAAGGGACCAAACCTGGTTTGGCGTGTAGAGTAAATCTCAAGAAGGACCTTTCTACAAAGAAATGGCGAAAAAAGAAGACCAGAGCCATTTTGACAGAAATTGCACCCTTGGGTGCTCTACCGTAGCTGTAAACGCAGCCCGTGCTAATAGCACACCATGGTAGTTAAAAGTAAACCACTGCCACCAGCCTTTTATCGAGGCAAGGGTAACATAAAAATGTTACATCAGAAACTAGGCAAAGGGGATACTAAGTAAGGCCTCCAGCACCCTACTGTAAGATGCGTGCTGGGTCTATAAAGTTACAGAGCGAAGTAAAGTCAGTTTCACTTTACTGCTCTTGCAAACAGTAGTTATCCAAGAGAAAGGTATTTAAACCTTTGGGAAATCTGAAAGACTTCCCTGTGCCACTGCACTGAAGGTGCAGTGTGTCACAATGTGAAAAGATGATGCCTATGGAGCTTGTCAGACTCCACAACGAAAAGAAACAGTGTCCATCTCATAGGAAAAATACATGAGAGAGTGGGGAAAAAGGGTCTCACTGTTAAAGTCCTCAAAAAGGTGCTGGGGGTCTCCGAGGTGCTGGGAGGGGTCTCCAAGGTAGAGAGGAATTAGCACATTTCCAAGAATTCTCATAATAGGGAAAAGAAACAAGCCACAACCATAGCTGATTAAGGCTTTACACAAAGTCTCAAAGAGAACTGTCTAACCAAAGGAAATGTTGATTTTCTGAAGGGCTTCATTGCCAGGGCAGATAGCTAGGACCTCAAATCTAGGGGTATGCAGTGACCACTGAGATGTACTTTAATACCCTCATAGCCAAACTGAACTTAAATGGGAAGGACCTTACGGGAAAATGGCCTGCCACTACTGTTAATCGCAGTTAGTACCACTGACCCAGTATGACAGAGTTAAGGAAGCAGGGCCACTGAAGATTGGCGAGCCACACCCTGTACCCTCCAACAGCAGAAATCATTCAGTGATCAATTGACAAGCTTTCACTTATTTGACACACCTGTTGGCTGCTCTTAAGCCTGAATTCATTTGATTTTTTTCTTGTTGTGGAAAAGTTGAAAACAAAGTTGATGGAATAACAAATTGCAGTCCAGAAACTCTTCAGGAAAGCATGTCACTATTTAGGACCTAATAAACGTCCTTACATGGGCAACAACATTGCCCATGACTGACGATGGGAACATCTGCGACAAAGGCAATCGAAAGAGTATCTAGAGAATCTGCCATTTTCTAATAAAGGGAGAGGGTGGTTGTGTCAAGAGTACACCACAGCCATAATTCAATTTCCTAGTGACATATTTTAGCAAGGGAAAATACTGTCCAGGAATGTTTGTGTTCAGATTCTTTAGATATCATATCAGTCATTTTATAATCTGGCACAAAATACAAGCACTACTTACAGTGCTGATATTCCTAGTTTTACCCCATCATACTGTGTTAGTTTGTTAAAATGAGCATTTAAGTTTGGTCAAATACACATCAGACAGGTTTCAACAATATTACAACTGAGTGCACTTCAAGCAATTACTTTGAAGGAGGAATGTGTCCTAAATGTGTTATGAGTTCCCAGCCACTAGATTGTATTACTTGCTGATTAAAATGGATGTCGAATCTCTATCGGTCCAAATCCAGGTAGGACATTTTATACAATTGTAGTTTCTTGTGCTGTCAAATTAAATGCTACTATGAGTGATATTTTACTACCAAACAAACCAAGATAATTGATTACTCAAAGTATAAGATTAGACAAAGTACAATGGAATCTTGGTAGGGATGTCTGGAGTTTGAAGGAAGGGCGGACCCCTGCGCTGTCACTGAGTTAATGAGTGTTTTAATTGCTTCCTGCAGCCTGGCTCATGGTTTGCTTGGGAACCAAAACTCCAAAGTTCCTGGTGGTAATTGTAGACTGGTGGGTAAGCAACCCTACTTATTAGTGGCGCTAGAAATTGGTGATGACCATGGTTGCTGTTGCTAGTCGAAGGACGTCAAGGACACCATGTTTGTATTCAAAATCTTGAATTTGATTTGTGGTTGATAGTAACCATAGTCCTGGCACAGAATGTGCAAGGTGCGGGAGTGAAAAGCCAACATGCGTTTCAACCTAAGTCTTTGTCAAGGCAGAAAAGGAGTGGTTGGTGATCCCTCTATAAGGATTTCGGCGGTCCGTGGGCTATAACAATACCAGTTCCTGAATAGAATTGGCTCAGTAGCCACTGAAACAAATCTTTGCAGTGAAATTCTGCAGTCCGAGGCACTGGTCCGGGTAGCCACAATGGAATCTTAAAACTCCTCAGTACAATCCAGTGGACAATTGCTCGATAATTCACACTTCCTCAAATTCATTGTTTTTTTACCACTTGAGGTGGGTATGACTAGCACAAAACCTCTGTAGGGTGGTAATTCTTGACATTTCTTTTGGTACTGCCCAATGCTCTCTGAAATAAAGGTGCAGGTCCTGTCTTGGTATACACAGGACAAGAGAGATTTGATTTACAGATCTTTGATTCAAGGATAAGTCCACAACAAACATGCAAAAAAGTGCTACTTTCAAAAACAATCTACTCCAATATATCACACATCAGACAAAAACAATATCAATTGATGGCATGAGAGATGCGTCGTTACAGATAACATTTAATATGTTGACTGCATAAGCTTTCACGACAAAACAAACACAGAGATCATTTGAGAAACACCCTAATTCTAATGTCAGCATATAGGAAAAGCTAGATTTTTCAATACCTGTTTGAGAAGCGGTAGATCGCTGAGCAATTTTCGTACACCGCTTCCAAGAACTACTACTTTGCAATGACGGCACCACTGATGCTTTCGCGCTGTATTATTTGCAATATGCTGGTTATGGTCCTTCAACCCTGGGATTGCTTCAAATGAAATATTGTATTAGTAAAGTTCAGAGAGAAATTACTAAACCACAGCATTACTTGTATATGGGCGAACAAGGTTTTTTTGTCCAAACAGCAAAATGAATAAATAAGTAGCACCAAGATCTTACTATTAACATGGACGGTCGAATAGGAAAATATTTTAATTTGGATATCAACTTAAACAATATACTCATTATATACTCTTGAATAATTACTTCACGATTTCCAAATTACAGAATAAAACTGTTGATGTATCAATCAACACAACAACATAAAACTTAGGAATCAATAAAACCTTAAAATGATATGCTTTTCCCCACTCCCTTAAACTATAGTACTTCTACAGTCAGTTGTTTCATTTAGCAAATTGACATCACCTTTTAGCAACTAAGCTTAAATGAGAATTTCTATGACCAAACAGAGAAAAGTGGACTTGGGCCCTAACCAATGCAAAAAAACACAAATTGCTTGTGCCTTTTCCATTCAACATCCAGTTGGCAGAATTGGTTTGCAGTCATGCCATGCAGGACAACTAGCTTCTGCATTCCAATTATAATGAGGGCTTTTGGCAGGTAGATGACAAAGATAGCTCCAATGACCTATGCCTTTGAGAGAGTAGGACTATGAATCAGAATTCTTTATCTTCTTGTCATGTTGAGCACAGAGTCCACTTTAAATACACTGCTTCCCCTATGTCAATAAGACATTAGGAGATTTAGGCTGCATACAGGTCTTATTACAGATATTAAAACGTAATTTGCAGCAGACAATCTTAATTCCTTTTCTTATCGTCATTGCGGCAAGATAGGAACCTGACAATCTGTCTTTAATCAAGTCCTGAGTGATTTGCTGCAGGAGTTGAGCAAATATACAGTTTATAGGACCACTGGAGTGGAGCTTAGCTCATGACTGATCTGGTAAATATCTGTTCACAGATAAATAATATTGTGATGGTAAATTGTGGTACCATCAATATCTTTGGTCTCAAGTGCCTAAAATATCTAAAGATTGCAAATTGGGCAGTGCCCATTTCACTAGGTCTATTATTAACATTATATTTTATAAAGCATTCAATCCCGGCCTTCTCCCGTTTCCAATTGCTATAGCTATATGTGGTCTTGCCCAATTAAATAGTGATCAATGTTTGAAGCTCGGAAGGAATAAGAGGCTAGTTGATTCTGTTGAGATTTAAACCAATGTCTGCAAGTTTAACAGATATCTGAATTGAGCACTTAAAATACACTATCACATCATTAGAGGAGGGCAAAACAGGTTTCTCATACCCCTGTTCGGAATGGTTGATTGGGCACTCAATCCACTACCTCTCACTATTTTGCCATCAATGCAGAATTCTGGGTTTCAGCCATATTGGCCTCTCCTCATTTGGAGGAATTTCGCCCAGTCAAAGACCTTGAACATTCCTGTCAATAAGAGTGACCAAATGTTTGGGCCACTTCGTGTTTAAATGTTTTGTTTCCCTCTCGGGCTGGAATACATTGGCCGATGGACTCCAATCTTCCCGTTTGGCTCAATGTGACTGACTGCAATGCTTGCCATTGCAGCAGATCATGCCTCAGCATTGACCTGCATCTTGTCTGAGGAAATCTGTGCAGAATTCCGCTTTGGGATAGCAGAATTGGGGAACAGAATATGCAGATTCTTGTACAATAGTGCAAAAGTCGCAAATATCTACTTACCGTATCTTTTGAGCTATAAGATTGTGGTAGGCAACTGGCAAAGTCCACAATAATAATTTACAAAAGGAGACCTACATTATTGCTAAAAGGCCGGATTACTTCGGTATATTATCTAGCATTACACGCACAGCTTAAGCATTTTCTACGCAATGACTGATTATTCAGTGTGAAGAATCCAAGGAGCTAGTTACCTCTCCCCTAAGGGGAACCACCCCCTTTGGGATGAGGGAGGCGAGCCGGCTAAGCTCAACAGTCCCCAGGGGATGGGGTAAGCTTTATCCATGAGGACGAGACTCCCATTAGGGGACAGGGAAACACCAGAGAGACTTGAGTCACTATCCCTTTTCCCCCCAGAGATTGGCACCTTTATGTGGTAATCAGGGACTAAAATGTGAGAGAGCTATTAAACAATGGCTAGCTCACCTTCGAACCCCAAACATTTAATTCTTACAGGGAAAACAGAAGAACAATGGGAAAAACAGCCTCCTGAAGTCATGTCAAGCCTTGGACCAATCAGAAAAGATTATCCACGTACAGCACAGACTTTAAATTACACTGCAGCACACATTTAGAAGATCAAATTACTTACCCCTGGTAATGTTGTTTCTACTGGATGTTCCTCCCACGGATTCCTCATCTTTGATATATCGATATCCTGCTTGCAGATTCACAAACATTTGAGACAGCAGACAGCGCTGTGCGTAAATGGGCCAATATTCTTCAGCGGCTTCCATTTCCGTGACTGGATGTGATGTAGACATTGGTGAAAATAACATCTACTGTGCCTGGTGACTCAGTTCTAGTTTTTCCCTCTTTGGCACAGCCGACTTGAGGAAACCTAACCCACATGGGCATTGAAAGAGAGGGAAGTATATTAAAATAAATTAATCCACTATCAGAGGGGTAAGCTGGGAGGGCAATGAGGAATCTGAAAGAGGAATAACCAGTAGAACGAACATTACCAGGGGTAAGTTGTTCTTCTAATGGATTGTGTCCTCCCACAGATTCTGCATCTTTGATAGACTCCCATAGCAGTTGGATAGAAGGAAGTAGGACCAGCAGATTTTGTTACCGGTTTATAGTGTGCAAAACAGCTTTCTCATCCGACAATGTGTCTAGATGTTAATATTTTGTGAAGGTGTGTATCGAAGACCAATTAACATCATTACAAATGTCCTGCACTGGTACACCTCTTTGTAGAGCCGAAGCGGTAGCCACTCCTCTAATAGACACATCCTTACATTTTCAGGGACATCTTTCCCAGTCAAAGAATAACATTCTGAAATACACAGAATGATCCAGCGTGAAAAGGTGTGTTTAGTCGTGGCTTGACCCAGTTTTTGTCCAGTGTAACCGACAAAGAGTTGATCAGCTTGGCTGATATTTGCCAATCTGACAATATATAAACTCAGGGCCCTTATTGGATCAGTCTGTGCAACCTCGGTTCCTCCTTGGAAGCATGAGGCAGTGAAAAGAATGCCGGCAAGGTAATCTTTTGTGTGAGATGGAACTCAGGGACACCACCTTGGGATGGAAAGAGGGGCGAACCCTCAAGACTACCTTCACCTTGTAAAATGTAGTGAAAGGAGGTTCACACGATACAGCCTGTAGCTAACTCACTCTGTGAGCAGAAAGTTATGGCCACTAGAAAGATTGTCTTGAAGGTTAATAACTTAGTGGACAGGAATTGAGAGGTTCAAATAGAGCTCCCATCAAAAATGTTAATACCAAGTTTAGATTCCAAGCCATGACAATGAAAGGGACCGGTGGGACAATATTTGTCAGTCCCTTGAGGAACTGTATGACAATGGGTATTTTAAAATAAGAGCCTTGCTCTGGCGTGCGTTTAAAGATGGATAACGCTGCCAGGTAGCCTTTGGCTGGAGTCCCCTGCAGCCCCTGCAAAAAAGAAAGCACTGCAGGTGTATCGCAAGAGAAAGGATCAGTAGCTTTAGCTCTACACCAGCTGCTAAACCTGTTCCAACTGAAAAGGTATATTGCTTTTGTTGCTTGTCTTCTGGCCAAAAGCAACACCTCAATAACGTCTCCCGAGAGGTCCCAATCTTTGTATCTTAACCAGGCGTGAAGGTTCAGAGTTCTGATTTCTGGCTAAAAAAGACTGCTGGGTGAAGAAGACTGCCTCCTTGTGAGAGTAGGTCTACTCTCGGGGGAAGACAGAATAGAGGGCAGATGGACAAGTCCAGAGGTTTCGGGCACCACATCCTTCTGGCGCAATCTGCAGCAATCAGGATTATGGACTTCCCAAACTTCCTCAAGCTAGTGATGACATGAGGAATGACGGGAACTGGTGGGAATGCATACAGGAGTGGAAAGTCCAAGTGCAGTACGAAGGTGTCCTCCTGAGCTCTTCTCTGAGGACATTCCCTGGAGTAGAGCAGTTTGCATTTGATACTGGACACAGACAGATCCACTTGAGGGGTTCCCCAAAGGGCGAAGAGGTCTAAAAGGACTTTCTGAACCAACTCCCACTTGTGGGAGACTGTACTCTGCCTGCTAAGAGCGTCCGCCGTCGTGTTCTCTTCTCCGGCCAGGTGAACAGCCGATCACGAGATTCCATCTTGCAGTGCCAACAACCAGAGCTGCATTGCCTTCCTTCACAGGGTAGTGACCCTACACCTCCTCTCCTGTTGAGGTAGTTTATGGCCACTGTGTTGTCCATCAGTATTATGACATTCTTCCCCTGTATAGACGGCAAAAATGCCATCAGCGGCAGTCTTATTGCCCTCAGCTCTAAAATGGGTTATGTGTAGTGTGACACAGACTCTTGTATGACATTAAGATGTGAATATTTATTAAAGAAAAGGATAATGCCTATCTTTACCTATTTCTATGGGGTATTTCCTACCTAACAAACTAAGGTGCTCGTCAGTGAATGTCTTAAAGGAATCTGTCCATTGTCTAAACGAAAACTAACTGACCCCGCCACTACCTCAATAACTTAAGGAAGGAGAAGGACTCTTCTCCTTGGTTCTTGCTTCACACAAGTTTGCTGTTCAATTACTGATTTTCAAATAGTCTCTGGTGACTTTTCGAATCAGTTCATACAGTTCTCTTAATACTTCGTTACTCTTGTTTCTTCTCAACTCAGGGTTGGTTCCCTTGGTTCTGTACGGATGTCTTTTCAGTTGTCAGTGTCTTCTGTTAGTTTATTTTTCTCTTTAACTCTCTATCCAAAGGTTTCTTTCCCGTTTTCCCAGGGTAAGGTTATCCAACTTTTCCAAGTCTCTGTTGAGGCTTATTTCAATAGATTGCTTTCTCCCGCAGATACCTCATGAGATAGATGTCCCTTCCAGCATCAGTTGCTCAGAAAAACATTGGACAGGGGGCATAGTGCGCCTCAATATGGCCGTCGATCCATCTGGACTCGACGCAATGTCGGTTGTTGTACATATACGTCAATGTTAGGCAAGACTGTATGTAGTAAACCTCTGGGAGACTACACCAGCCATGTCCTCTTGGCAATAGACACGCAACTATTCGTATAGGTCTGTACTATACAAGTTGGTAGAGTGACTGTGCAGCCAGACCTATCTCCAGAGGGGTAATTGTGAGCTGTAGAGGTGCAACATAGAGATTCACAATTACAAGTATCCAATTAACACTCCTACTCAAGGTTGTCTAGTAAAATCTAGTAAAATAATTATTTATTGAACAGTCAGTTTTAAAATAAGCTTTCTTTAGAAAGGGCAAGATGCAACAATAAAATACACTTCAAACACACTTCCTCATATTTAAAGGAATAGTACACTCAAAAATGTTATTGTCCTGAGCGTTTAGGCATGTGGTTTTAAGCAAACTGATCGATCGTAAAGACATTTCCCATGCACCTTACCTTAGTTTTCCTCACTTTTACAAATGTGAAATCAACAAGCAGGACACGGCCATCTTGTGCCAATCTTATCCGTTGCCGAATCGCCCTATGTTCAACTGCCCTCGCGACACTAAATCATATCACCCGCCTCTGAAGCTGACATCCCTATTCTGAGCAATATTCTCCACCTATTTTCATGATGTTAGTGGGCAGCGTAGCCAAACGCACCCAGTCATCACCTAGGTCTTAACGTAAGTTGACGCAGAACCTGGAATATCAACACACATCCTCTCACAGCACGTCCCAAATCGGAATAGAAAACACTATTTTTAAAAGAAAACATCAATACTCTGCAATTTACAATGTGGTTTTATTTCACAAAACACACTCACAGAACATCCGGTGATTACAATTTACTACCAATTATTGAAAGTCCTTCGGTTATAGTATCATTAACTCCTTTCGGGAGAAGAGGCGCAGTCGACGCATCCTTGAATCGCAAGGCTTTGGCATCAGCTTCTTGCTAGACCACCGTAAACGATGACAGGTTGCTCCTTGTTGCTGGTACCGCCAAAGGGCACATCAGTCCCGGGTAATCGTCTCACATCAGCGTAATCGAAATCCATCCATTTAGGCGTATCTGCCACTGCTGGCTGACAAATCCTTCTGTTAGAATCTGGAAACGATGGCATTTGCATAACGGCAAAATTTATCTGTGTAGAAAACATTAAAAAAATATATTTTAGTAGCCGTTCTTTATTCAAATGTATCCATTTACCCTTTAATTCTGCAGTGGGTGAAACCTAATAAGTAACACAAATCACAAACAATGGAAACATACAGAAAATAGCAGGTACAATTGGAGCCTACGATGTGCTTGAGAGGTAAGCGCTGTGGTGTAGGTTTAGCTCCCAATGGGATGTGGAAGCTGACAGAAAAATTCAAACACAGACGGCAATATAACGGAACATTAGAAACAAACTTGGGGTTGGTGGAACCTGGGGGAACCCAGACGTGGACTCCATGCTCACTGTGCTCAGAGAGGCACAGCTCCACCTCACTGAGGCACAAAAAGGCTGAAACATGTATGGGGTTGCTGTAGATACTCTAGTTCAGAAGGGAATTGTCATAGCATTTTGGTGCTGGACTGCCCATGTGGGCGGGACAATGCCCGATATGCAAACTGATATTCCCACCTGTAAAAGGTACAGTGAGCTAAAAGCAATGGCTGTGGACTATCAAAGTGGGAAAAAAAAACACAGAACCGGTTATCATGCCATGGTCTTTCTAGAGAGGGGCGCCTGCTACCTTCTTTAAAAATGTAACGGAACTGGCAACATAAAATTTCGACAAGCGAAAAAAAAAAAGTCCCCTTGGAAAATGTTCTGAATCCTGTTCACCCAATAATACAACGTTGATAGTACACACTGATATGCCATGGGACGAAGTGGTTTAGATATCACTAGCCTGCATAAAGGTTGTGTTTGCGTGTCCTCACAATATGTCCCAACCAACAAACCATAACATTTACTCGTTCAACTATAAACTTTCGTCTTCATTCAAACGTACATTATACTTGGTATTTCCATTCTCTTGGCATAACAGAGTGTCCGCTCAGAACAACGGTTTTCATAGAATGAAAATAATTGTTCCAATGTCAAGTTTTAAAATAGTGAACTTTATCATTTTTGCGGGTATTCGACACCTTCCGTCCTTCAATGCACAGCAAATCCTCCCTTTCTTCAAAGGTCGAACAACAACTGAACCTTGTTTTGAGCATGTATGTCTGGTAACTTTTGTTTTTGAGAAAGAAAGCCACAAATCAAAAACATACTGTACAAGACGCGTCGGTGTGAACTCCCCACAACCAACATCAAACGAAGTGACCTTCACTCCACGGGAGCGATCAGCCCGGCCGACCAACGTGGCATTTGAAATATGTTCGCTGGCATCTGTGCTAGTGATTTAGATATTTTTGGACAACAGTTAGGGTAAGTAGAACAGATAATTAGGAAACCATTTTCAAATAGGCCGATTGACATCTTTCTACTAAGCCCGAAAATCCATCTCTCCCTTACAAATGCAGCTCTCCCATCCCCAGGCACCTAGCTCAGCCAACCCACACCATCTACTCCCCATTGCCACATCTGCGCACACCCCGTTCTCGCGTCTCGCGGAGGGACATGCTCCGAGGATAACTTGAGACACTGACAAGTCATAAATTAAAGTGTATATTCATCTCCAGTGAAATTCCCGTGCACTCACAGCCTCCACGCAGCCAGGCCTGAGCCCACCAGCTCAGACTCCACAGTTCCTTTCATGCCGATATCCATCTGACCCTCCCGTGCCCGGATCATTCAAGGACCAACAAGAGCGGGGCGAAAGCAGGAGGGGGCAAAACACACAGTTACACTGTACGGCATCCTACAACAGGCACTTCTTTAAAAAAATTAATTTAAAAAAAGTTGACCAAGAGGATATATTTGAAAAGACAATTTGGACGTTATGGCCACCTATGTAGAGCTTTACAGAATTCAAGCAACCACAGACATGTATGTTATCATTCGAGATATAAACAAATGAATCATAAACCGGATTAAATCTGCATAATAGGATGCTTCTTAATATGTTTAATAGCTTTGAAATTCGGGTTTAATAGCATTGCATTGTTTATGTACAAACATTGGGGAACATATCCCAAAAGTTATAGAGAGCACATTAAGGACACCGCTGCAAATCATTTATATCGGGAAGTCAACTGTTCAACGAGTTCTGCTCCAGGTGGACAGGGCTGGTTTGCAATGTTTTGTGGCAATGTATGTGTCCTAGGAACAAAATTGGGATTGAATCCATGAGTATGCATGGCCAACACAGTCAAAGTGAGATCTTTCACAAAATCAAATTCCATTACCTGGTATATTGGCTTGGTCACTAATTTGTTGCTTCATTTTGCAAAGGCACAGGTGTAACAAAGCATCCCAACGTTTTCTGCAGTTCTCGATTGTTCTCGCCCTACGTTCTCATTATGCACTAATACGGCTACTAATGTCCTAGGTTGCAACCTTTTGGGTCTGTACTTTAGGCACATATTGTGGAACACCTCCAAATCTCCGGTGTGACAGAATTCTGTGAGTCCCTTTAGGTCTCTTGAAAGAGTTTTATCAAACACGATCTTCTCAAGAGCTTTGTGTGGAGGTGAAGATGAAACCAACCACCACTTCTTGTGTTCCTGCTCCTCTGATAAAGGTCCATGTGCACATTCATGAAAATGTTGGTTTTCTGTCCATGACTGAACGTTTGTTTATTTATTTGGTAATGTGCACCTTAGATAGCTGGGCGCAAAAGGAACAAAAATACTTAAAGCTTAGTTACAACAAATACAATGAGTACAACATGAAGAGACAAGCTTAGTAACCACTTGCGGGTTACAGTAAAGCAGAGGTGCTTTAGGACACATATTGCAGTCAAATAGTGCAGTGGATGACAGATACAGTGGTTGTGGCAAAGCCGTAGGCCGACGTTACCGTAAGACAAGATTTAAAATGAAACAGAGATAGGGTACCTAGTACCGGGATGCAGTCCGAGCTAGAGCAGTGTCCAGTGTTAATGATCATTTGTTTGTAGCCAGTTTAACATGTTGGTTGCGTCTAAATTTTGGGTAGGGTTGTTCTGTTCTTATGGCTGTGGGGAGTGTATTCCAAGATAGGGCTGCTTTGACCGGGAAGCTGGCGCCGTTCATTTGAATCTAGGAATCTCTAGTAGGTGGGCATTGGCAGACCTAGTTGGGCGTGTTGAGGTTCTCCGGTTTATTCTTTCTGAAAGATATGGTGGTGCTATGTTATTCAGACACTTGGAGGTGAGTGAAACTGTTTTGAGAAGAATCCTGTCGTTTATTTTTAGCCACTTGACCTCTCTTCTGAATTTGGAGATGTGCTTTCTGTTAGGGATATTCAGGGCTGCTCTTAGGGCGTTATTTTGTAACCTTTGAATTTTGTGTAGGATGTATTTATTGGCGCCTAGGTACAGGGCATTGCAGTAGTCTAATTTGGACATAATTAGTGCATTGGCAAGAGTGATGCAGCTGGTTTCGGAGAGAAATGGTCTGCAGGCTCAGATAAGTTTGACGGTATAGGCGGTTGAGGATGCTAGTGAGTTAACTTGTTTCTTGAGAGTTAAGGTGGAATCAAGGTAGAAGCCTAATGTTTTAACTACGGGCATCACCTTGATTGTGTTGCTGTCAATGTTGAAAGAGGTTTAACTAGAGCTAAGTTTGTTTAGGTTCGCCTCTGAACCCAGGATCAGTATCTCAGTTTGATTGTCGTTCAGGCAGAGGCCATGGGATGCCATCCATGCCTGAATGAGGAGGTATATCTTGTTTACCAAGGCCGTGTCCTCGAGAAAGTTGCCAGAAAGGGGAATGAGGATCTGGTTGTCGTCTGCATAATTTGTGTAGGTGACACCCATCTGTCCAACTTGTCGAAGAGGGGTTGGTAAAAATGTTATACATAGTAGATGAGACACAGGATCCCTGTGGCACACCGCAGGACGTTTGTTCAGGGTCAGCAGAGGATGAGGGGAGAAGACTCATCGTGCGGTTTGCCAGAAAGGACTGGACACAGGTTATGGCATCACTTGAGAAATGGGCAGCCGACTTGTGGTGATTGCATAAGACAGCATGATCCACTAAGTCGAAGGCCACCGATAAGTCAAGGAGTAGCAGCATAGCTGTTTTCCCATTATACTTCAGTTCATCAATTTGGGTCTTAAGGTCTATTAATGGCGTTTCTGTACCTTCCTGAATTTGGAGGTAAGCTAATCTATCAATTATTTTGGAGGAGGAAGAGGATTGTGGTGTTGGGTCTGTAGTTGGCCGGGATAGAGGGTTCTAGTGTTTGCAGATTCTTTGAGGTTGTTATGCACTGTATTTGTCATGAAGGAGGCATTAATAAGCTTAAAGATGAATCGGGCTAAGTCTCTAGCCGCGTCCTTTATAATTTGAGCCGAGCAGCTGTCTCCCTGGCAATTCGACGGTTTTAGGGAGAGTATGATTTTCTCTGTCTATAGAATAGAGATTTTTGTGAAACTGAAAGGTATGGTGGTTCTGTCAGGTGTGGAGTGAGGAGTGGGTTGCTGCTCAGATGGGAGTAGCAAGTCCTTTTTATTGGCTATTTTAAGTTGCAATGTTGTTTGACAAGGCATTTTGTCCCGGAGGATAGTGAATAATTCTTTGGTGTTGGAATTGGCCTTAGAGATTCTGTCGTTAAACGTGTTTTTTTTTGTGCAAATCATTTTTTAGTACACGTTGGTGCAGTTAGTGGGCTTGGCTTTGTTCTCGTCAGTGGGCGAGTGATGCGAAGTGGATTGGAGTTCTCTTTTTTGGAGTCTTAGTTCTTTAAGATGTGGTGTAAACCAGGCATTAAGGTGTGATATCTGCCTGCTTTTGCGAAGTTTGACAGATGCGATCGTGTCCAGTGCCTTGGTCAGAGTTGTTAAAGACCTCCACTAGGAAGTTAAGGTCTGTATTGCTGACGAGGTCTTTGATGGAGATGAGGGAGTAGTTTTTCTGCTGTGATATCCTTCTTACCTCTGGTTGGGAGTGGGGGTGCCATGGCTATGGTTTTAGGGCTAAGGAGTTCTAGTGTGGAGGAGAAGGTGATTAGGTGGTGGTCAGTCCATGATTGCAGGACAATGTTAGTGATTGAGATTTTACAGTTCAGCTCGGCCACCCAGTCGAGGGTCCTTCCTTTGATATAGGTGTGGGTAAGAACTATTTGTGTGAGGCCATGATCCGCCAATATGGCTGCTGTTGATTGGGCATGTTTATTATTAGGGTCATTGAAGCCCAGATTAAAGTCCCCCATCGATAGGATCTGTGAGGAGTCTTTCGTGCTGTTGGCCAGAAGGCTAGATAAGTCCTCCTCGAAAGTTCCCACAAGACCTGGAGGTCTATATACCAGATGGATGGTAAAGTATGGTTGCTGGATAAAGGAAGTTTGGCTGTGAATACTTTGCATGATTGGCATGCGGGTGGGGTAGCAAGTCTAATGGCAAGGTTGGTTTTGGATATGATAGCTAGTCCGCCATCTCTGGAATTGGGTCTGTCAGCTCCAAGTATGTGGTATCTATCTGGTATAGATAGCATGAGGGCAGGGCCTGCTGCCTCATGAAGCCAGGATTCATTTGTAACTAGAATGTCCAAGTTCCTATTGGTTAGAATGTCTGCAATTTCAGTGGCATGTGGCACGAGGGATCTGGCATTAATAAGCGCTCCAGATATGGTTGCTGGATGTTTTGGGTAGAATTACCGTTCGTCTTGGGCTCATTGAGACTGGGCAGTCTTGATCCAAGTCTGTTTTCTATTCTGTGGTGGGCATGATGAGATGTTAATAAGGGCCATTATAGAGTAAAGGCAGAGTAGGAGTAGCTGGTTCCGCTGTGTTTTGCTCATATTCATGGTATTGTAGCAGGAGATGGGGGGCAATCCTGATAGTCTAATCAGTGAGTAAAGATGGGATTGGGTAATGCTGGTATGGCCAGGTCCTGCAGTGATTATGCTGGTTCAAGTACGTTAGTCCAACATGAGCAGGTAGTTCACAAATAGGCTAGTCCCCACATATGTGGTAATTCACAAGAAGGCTATTTCAACATAGGCCAGCAATTCACAAATGGGCTAAAGCAAAATATGCAAGTGGTTTGCAGATAGGCAACATATGTATGGCAGTTCAAGAGAAGGGCTTATTTCAGGCAGGGTGATTCAAAGAGCACTACTGGGTGGGCTAGTCCACATGTGTGGCCATAGATCTTGGGAAGTGGGCGAATGGCGAATCAACGGTGTCAACAAATGAATCGGCGACCATCTTAAGGAGGTTGCACGGTGCGGCTTAATGAATACGCACAGAAATGGCAGTGGAACAGTGGTGCATCAATGAGCGCCTTTTTTCAAGTAGAATTTCCACAGGTTTTGGAGCTCCACCAAAGATGGTTGCTGAAAGACAGACCACTGTAAAATATTTTCCAAGCCCTTTCTGTTGCCAGCAGCTGTAATTTTTTTATTGACCGATTTGGCAACATGCCATACATTAAATTGATGACAAATGTTTGGAAACTGCTCTCGCATGGCCTTGGCTATTGAAACATGTCTGTCAGTGGCTATGAGGTCTATCTGCATTCCCCTCGATTGAAGACGTTCGAGGGATTTTATGAAACTATGTTTCTCCATGGCCGTAGAGGATTTACATTGGGACACCTGCACAATCTCCGCACTCACAATTTTTTTAGTTTCCATGTCTTGAAAGTGTTATGTGCAGTACTTTTCTGAAGAAAAAAACAGGGCTATCACACTGTCCGTCGCCAGCTAGCCTGAACCGTTTGCCAGAAAATGTGCTTTCAATTGACATTTGTTCAATTTTCCAGGCTGGACGAATAGCAGGGAATAACTATTCTCTTCGATATTTGTAGTACTGTGTTTTAGCAAGAAACTGAACTCCCACAAATTGACAAACTCGACAATTTACTAAAAGTAGAGCCACTGAAAAGTAAAGCTGCTGAACATAGTAGATTCCGGCTGGCACTTTGCCCAGCATCAGTTGAGTGGACCATGAAAATGTTTCATGGAGGTGGGAACAGCTGGCTTGGATTTTCAGGTGAATGCCTTGTAATACACAAGACACATGCACCAATGGCTGCCCACATATTCCCCCCCCCTCAATGAATGGACACATTTCAGCATTAGTATAAGCTCTACCAGGCAGCTGTCGAATACAATGTATTTCTGCTCCTTTATTAGCCAATCGTCCTGCAAGATTGTGGTTTGAAAGTCAACTGTGGTGGACCAGTCGCCCAAACCAGACAAACTGTAGTTGAGATCTTTGTCAAGTTCATTGGTCAGTTGCGTTGAAGCCTCAGTCTCTGTTAGTTCAGCTTGTGTTATTTACACACGAATTGGAGAAACCATCAACGTTGAATGTTTATTGGGTGGACTGTTTTTTGAGGGTGTAGATTGTGTCAAGTGGTCAGCAAGGAATTCCAAAGCATCTTCAGTATATTCAGTTTCATCTGGTCGGGTTCTTACATTGTAGCAATGGTCTAAGAACACTTGACTGGCTTTGCCGGTCACATTCAATTCAGTTTCAGGCCATTGGACAAACAGCTCAAGTCTGCTTATTGACAGGCCCGCACTGCGCCTCAAATAGTAGTTGCTCCATGGTGAAATCTGTTTGGCAAGCAGCATCTTTGCTTTCGTTTGTTGTCTGTCTCTTTATACTCCTTTTCCTTCTGGGCCTCTAGGAGATGGGTTGTAAAAACATGTTCAATGTATAGCACACATACAGTAGATGGCAATTTAAATACAAAAACATGTTATGAAGAAAACACAAGCCTAAAACCCTTCTAGAAAACAAAATTGTTTTAGTTACCCTTGTTTCTTGATTTTCTGTGAAACCATGGTCTTCTCTGTAACGACCGCACCAGCAAGCTGATCCGCCACCTCAGATCCATGTGCCTCCACTTCTAATTTCACACCTTGCGTACATTCCTTGAATAGAATATTAATTTTAAAAAAAAGAAAAGTCAATCTTATTGGAAATTAAAATCTTTCATTGCACACACCGCTTACACACATACCCTTGCAAGCAGTGTACGTCATTTAGTCAAAATATACATTTCATAATTCACCTCGATTGATGTCAAGTGTACTTGATCAGAGATCACAGTGCAAAACATACTGATTGTAATGTTGCCCTCAAAGATTTTGCAATGTATTCTGCATTAGGGAGGAAGTGTAACGTTTGAACTGAAATCAGAAAAGTTTGAAACACTGCACGTTTATATGAATGTCACTGTTTAATAGTATCCTATATAAGACTTTATTTCTTTCTTTCTTTCTTTCTTTCTTTCTTTCTTTCTTTCTTTCTTTCTTTCTTTCTTTCTTTCTTTCTTGGGAACTGTAAGTATGCATAGCTCATACTCTGGACCAGCTGCAAAGGACGATGTAATTGTAGTTGAAGTACCAGCATCCCCCTTTAACAGTACCTGTTTTAGTACGGATGAGAAACGGATGAGAAAGCGAAACGGAACTAAGACAATGGTACATAAAGAGAAACCCCTAAATGACACCTAGTGTAAACAACCGACCACATACATAAACGTGTTCATATTATTTGAAATTCCAAGCATAATACATTCTCTTGATTGAAAATTGAAATAAAATTACCTAATAGGCGCTTGAAGTTGACGAATCCTGAAAATAAATGAATGCAGAATCTTGCTCCTTCATTTTCAGTGCATTGTCATCAAGTGGTAAAAGGGAAAATTAGATTTGCATTATATATGTGTGGAAAATCCAACTGACGAGAATATAAACTTCTGCAAGTCTGTAGGGCTCACCATTGGTATACGGGATGTGTCAGTGGTTTCGTCACTTGTGAGGGTCTGTGCTTCTGTCAGTATGCTTTCCTAAAAAAAACATGTCAAGCAAACAATTACGAAAACCTTATCATTCTTGTGAAGGGCACTATGGCATTGTTTTCCATGGTCATAATTACTTCATTTGAGGCTCCATAAAGATGTATACAGATGTATAGTGAAATGTGGTGTAGTTAAAATGTAATACAATCTGGTACATATGCAAACTTTAGTAAGACATTTACACTGAAAGCACCAGTGGATTTACCTGTTCAGTACCCCACCGCCTACAGCTAATTCATCATCCGGGACTCACCCGAGGCAGCATGTGCATCAATAGAGTGAGTTAGAATTGCATTTGGAAGCAATTTACTAAACAGTCTGGCTCCACGCTTTTTTGTGCATTTTGATTGGTCATACATATTGTCTGTAAAGTGCAGGGTGCAGAATCGATTGGCCCTCAAGTCTCCGAAGACAGCCTGTGCTCTACTTTCAATCTCGTCCACTGCAAAACCACAATATCGAACCCATCTTCATATGAAATCAACATCCTTTGGGAATGTATGCAGGATTGTGCCCCGACTTTTGACATGGCTCCTAGAACAGCAACCCAAAACCATACAAGCAGGCATTCTTGAAAAATCTATAATATCTGTATAAAAAAGTATAAATAATTACAAATAAATGGTACTGAATGCATGATATTGATGGAATTATATCACCGTTTTCTATGCAATGCTTGTTTTGGCCAAAGAAGCAAAACCTGTGTGGCG
Organism: Ambystoma mexicanum; assembly: GCF_040938575.1. Taxonomy (NCBI): domain Eukaryota; kingdom Metazoa; phylum Chordata; class Amphibia; order Caudata; family Ambystomatidae; genus Ambystoma; species Ambystoma mexicanum. The sequence continues at coordinate 702,095,030 of NC_090924.1, forward strand.
TAGTTGAATATTCCCTGAACCATCATACAGAATTGATTGATGTGACGAAAATCGTATATATCGAGATTAGAACACTTGGCTGTTCCCACCCTCCCAGAACCCTTGGAAGGGCACAGCCAAATGTGCGAACTGCCATTGATAGTGGAGGGGGGATGGATGGGCACGAGACGAGGCATGCAGAAAAGGCCCGGAACACTGCTGAAGGGAGACACACTTATGTGGATTGCAGGGGCAGGATCTGCAAGAGGGGAGCCTGGAGACACAGCGTCCGGGGAGGCCGTGTGTACAATGGCCCATGTGCAGAAGAAACCTTTGAAGTGTACATGGTGTTTGGCACCTTGGCCATTTATAATGGTGGGGGGATGGATTGTTGCAGAGGAGGTGAGCGTAAAAGAGCACCAACCATTCTTTCATGTCTCTCAGACAAGTGAGCGTGTCCTTGATTCACAGAAAAATGGAAACAACTATTCATAAAAGCTCTTTTGTATTTTATTTTGTAGCTGGCACAAATATACTACACATTGTACACTTCAGGTTGCAGCACAGTGTGGGGAAATCCCTGTACTGGCCGCTGTCACTGGGGAATTTGGCGCAAATGGCTCCGACGACACAGGCGGGTATTACTCGTCGAACCCAGTGTCAAAGTCTCCCATGAAACCACCATATAAAGGAACGATAGGCCACCAGCCTGTACCACCTGTGGAAAAGAAACATACATACTGTATTTAAATTAACCTGATAAGTGTACAAACCTTACCTGAAAATGCATCCTGTATCCTATGGCATAGTTGTCCGTACAAATGTTACTTCATGGATCAATCAACTTGGTCTTTAAAGTGTAGACCTATTACAAAGGTGAAGCCCCATGCAATCCTTAACATTTGTGGCACAGAGAAATATTGTTTCTAAGTTGAAATTGAAAGACACACAAGATGATCACTATGATTTCACTATGATTTCCCCATAGCGCGAGAGATGAATTGAATTGCCAGACTACATTCATTTGGCAGGGATAGATCAAAGTTACAACAATATAGGAGACAAACAAGAAATGTTAGTGGACTCGGTGGTCAAAGTGACATCACATGTAGAGTATACTTACTCGTTACTTGGATTGCGAGGGCAAACTGTTGCGCGAAATTTGTGCATAAGCACCATCATTATTCTTAACACGGACCTTGTGAGGCAGGCTGCCCTGAAGTCCTGCAGCTCGGTATAGCACAGCAAAGGTGTGTCTTCTTCCGATATGTAGGCCAGGCATCCAAAGTTTTCTCTGCAGCAGCAGTTCTCCTCTTCGTTTTGGCATGACCTTGCATCGATGCAGGTACACCAGATGGATAGGTCTTACATGCGACTAGGCTCTGGCATGGGATCCAATGATTTGTCTTCCCAACTGTCTCCCGATGCCCCATCGTTTCCGCATCTTTCGCTCTTAACTAATTCCACCTCGGAATACTCCGGCTCGTACTGGTAAGGCTGTATTGTTGCCATTATACAACAAAATTAGAATCAATAGTAATGCTAGTACAAGTATCTCCGAGCAATGAAGATAGCTGAACAGAGCAGAAATGAGTCACAAGCTATACAAAAAAAGCAGTGAAACGATTGAAAAAGCAACTCTAACGTTGCCTGATGAGAAGCGGTCTATTTATACTTATTGAGGAAAGAGGCGTTCTGCCATTTCCATGGAGACACATCATTAGCTGGTGCACAGAGAACGTTGACAAGAGACATGCATTTGCGTTGTGAAATGGGCCGTACGCGTCTAGTGAAGTCAGCTTCTGGGGCGGGTTATATGATTTTGTGCCGCAAGGGCAGTTGAACTTAGGGCGATGCATCAACGGATAAGATTAGCACAAGATGGCCGCACCCCGCTCGTTGATTTCGCATGTGTAAAAGTGAGGAAAACTAAGGTAAGGTGCATGGGAAATGTCATTACGATCGATCAGTTTGCTTAAAACCACATGCCTGAACCCTCCGGACGATAACATTTTTGAGTGCACTAATCCTTTAAGTTAAGTAAGTAGATACACTTTTGGGATGTCACACACACTCCCTCCACCCTGAGGTGACTTCAATAGCTAGGACACTGTGGACATTGATATATCACTTTTGACACTTATTTGCAATACTGAGGTTTGTGGAAAAGGAAAAGGTTAGGGAAGGAAACAAAGGTTAACAAGTTCTCTGAACAGGTAAGTACTTTACAATCCCCCAATGAAGTATAGGTTAACCCTTTCACAGCAATACAAGTAACTTATCACCTATGAGGGACAGTTAAACACAAGGTCAATGGGTCAGAAGAGTCTGCAGAGAGGATAGCCAATGTCAATTGAACAAAGTCTTGGTGAGCTGAGATAGCACATAAGACTTGCACAATGTTATATAGAGAGTTTGTAGCAAGGAATCACTGTTGGGCCACAAGCTGTAAGGCTTGTGAAAGCAAAGCTGCAAGCAACTCAGCAGAAAAAGCAGCTACTGAAAGGTTCCAATGAGAATCAAGCTACAGACCAAAAAGAGAAGTACCCCTTCAGTGAAGACAGTACCTTAGGTTGGAAGAAGAGGGTCCATCTGGCATCTGTTCCTGTTGCAGTCCTGCAGATACAGTGTTCCTGGGCCTCAGTTGTGGGGACAAGAGCGAGGACGTCTGGGGACTCGTGCACTGCGGTTGAAGGTCGGCAGCAGCAGTGGGCACTTTCCAAATGAGCGGCACTTCGCGGTTTCACCTATCGGTCAATAGCACCACTACGGTTCTTGGACACATTATGGGCTCCCCTTGCTTCTCGGGTCCAGCACTCTGTTGCGGTGGCTCAGGCAAGGGCCGTCCTGCTTCGAGGGAGTCCTTAGGATCTTCCTGGAGCTCGGGTCCGGCTTAAAGACAAAGCACTCGTTTCGGACCCCTGGCACTCGGTTGCAGCAGCAGCAAGGAAGTGCAGCCAGCAGGGAGAGGGGTACCAGTCAAGTTCGTCTTGGGGTCAGTTGGTCCCACCAACCCAAGGGAAGAAGTCGCCTGTTCCGGGCTTCTATAGTCCATGTGACATTTGGAGCTTCAGCAGTGCAGCAGTGTTTGCCCAGTGCAGCAGGGTTTTCACTGGGCAAACCAACGGTCCAGGAGGGTGCAGCAAGCTTCTCTTCCAGTTTCTTTCTTTGGATTCTTCGTCCAGTGGTCGACTCTGCTATTTGGACTAGGACTGGGGCTATTTTGCCAAAATGGGCACGCATGGGTGAATACTGCAGCTGAGGGTTCAGCCTGCGGTGAAAAATGCACAATGGTACGAAAATGAAACCACTGCCACGAGCCATTAATTGTAGTGAGGGTAACAAAAAATGTTTCACGAGTAAGTAGACAAAGGGGCTACTAAGCAACCCCCCAGCACCCAACATAGGATGGTGTGGTGCTGGGTCTACAAAGAGAAAAAGGTAAGTAAAGTCAATTTCACTTTACTACTCTTGGAAACAGTAGTTTATCCAAGAGAAGGTATTTAAACCTTAAGAGAAATCCAAAAGACTTATCTGTGACACTGCACTGAAGGTGCTGTGTGTCACTATACAAAAGATGAGAATTCTCCCTAACAGTCACTATGCCCCCATAACTCAATTCAATGTTTCTGCACGCTTGGCACGCTGCTCTAGGAATGGCTCTTGTGAGAGAACATTTTCCCTGCATTTTCTTCCCGGGTTTGAATCGGAATTCGACATGTTTGCGATATATCCATTCTCCAGGTGTCAAGTTTTACGAGGTGCAACAATTGCAACTGGAAAATGTCTCTGACCCGCACAGGATTTGCATGTGGTGCCTTGGCACCGAACACACCACAGAAGATTGTGGGTTGTATCGGAAGATGAACCCGAAGTAATTGCGGGAGCAGGCGGCAAAGCTCAAGTTGGGGCATCCACCGTAGAGGTCGTCTTTTGAAAACCTTTCGTGCGTGTAAAACTTCAAGGCACGAGCAACGTCCAGTGAATTAAATGCCCTCTTCGCTGGCGACGACTGATTCGGGAAGAAGACGGGTAACACGAAAAGGTTAGTTGAGGTGGAATTCTGAAGGTACCTTTGGCAGAAAGGCGGGGTGTGTACACAGTACCACCCTTGAAGCGTGCAAAGACAATAAATGCTGCTTGCAAGACAGGGTTGGATCTCCCCGACCCACTCGGCCGAGGCGATAGCCACGAGGAAGGCTGTCTTCCACGAGAGAAACTTGAGCGGGACTTGATGCATAAGCTCAAAAGGAGCTCCCATGAGCTTAGTTCGTACTACACTGAGCCCCCAAACCGGGCCAGGAGCCTACATAGGTGGAAAAGTCCTGAAGAGCACACTGAGGAACTGCTTGGCGTGTCTGTGTGACCACAGCAAAGGCTTACCCAGAGACCTGGTGTACCGGGATATGGCTGCGAGATGCACCTTGATAGAGTTGTGAGATAATCCCGCTTTGACCAAGGAAAGCAAGTAAGGTAAAAGTTGTGGGGCTGTGAGACGCAGAGGGGTAAAATTCACCACACGAAGAAGCGCTTCCATATATGGCCGTAGCACTTCAACGTTGTCAATGGATGGGGCCACTGACAGAAGAAGCAGGTCCAGGTACCAGATCGGACGTGGCCACGCTGGGGCGACGAGTATTATCCTACAGTGGCACTGTGAGTGTGTTGATCACACATAGCAGGAGCAGAAACTGAATAAATGCAGACGGGAACCGTCCCTCCCATGGGACCAGAACGTGCCCCCCCTGACCCCTCACTGCTTCTCAGCTGAGGGAACCTACTGGCAAACATCAGGCACTTGGGGTTTGCTGCTGTTGCAAAAGATCGATCTAGGGTTGGCCCCATTTGTCAAACAGAAGGTCCACCTGGTCATGGCTAAGCTCCCACTCGTGGCAAGAACGCAGCTCCCTGCTGAGTGAGTCCACGATGGCGTTCTTGAAGCCGACCGGGTGAAAAGGGGCAAGGAACATGTCCTGACGAATGGCCCAGCGCAACAGATCCTGGGCCTCCTCGTGGAGTGCCGGCGAGTGGGTCCTTCCTTGCTTCTGAATGTAGAACATGGTGGTGGTGTTGTCTGTAAAGATCCTCACCATCTTGCCCCTCAACGACGACAGGAAAGACGTGAGGGCCCAGAATACAGCACGAAGTTCCAGTACGTTGATGTGGAGGCCATTTCCTCTGGCGTGCAATTGTCCGGTGTGGGCTCCCCAGCCTTCTAGAAAGGTGTCCGTGGTGATGGTCTCCTAGTAAAGCAGAGCTTGAAACAGAGTCCCATGGACGTGGTGTGACTGTACACCCCACCAATGCATCGCTCGACTGAACTCCTTGTTAAGGGAGATCTTGTCTGCAAAGTCCCAGATACTTGCATCAACCTCGCATTCAGGAACTCCTGGCGAGGCCTCATCTGAAGTCTACAGAGGAGGAAGAGACTGACGCAGAAGGATATCATGGGCAGCAGTGAATTGATGGCCCACACCGTTGCCGTCTATGGCGATGACCAGCAATGTACCTTCCCTCGTATAGCCACCACCCTTTCCTCTGAGGGGGACGCAAAACACATTACTGTGTTGAGCCGGGCACCCAGAAACAGCGCGTCCTGAGATGGCGACAAGCAGAACTTTGGATAGTTTATGGAGAACCCCAACTCCGTCAGCAGACGTACGGTCCTCAAAGTGCATTTGTTCGCAAGAGCGTGTGAGCAGGGATTGCATGAGCAAATCGTCCAGGTAAGGGTATGCAGGGATGTCTTATAGACGAAGGTGTGCTGCTACTGGGGGAAAGCACTTTGTAAAGACCCGAGGGTGGATTTTAGGCCAAAGAGCAGAGCCTTGAACTGGAAGTGCTGATCCTGAAACACGAATCGTAGGAATGTGCTTCTTGTGAATGGGGACGTGGAAGTAGGCGTCCTCCAGATCCTACGACGTCAGAAAATTCCCTTCCTCCAGCTGGCCGAGCACATGTTGTAACAGACCATCCAGAACCTTTGGGACTTTAAGCACTTGTTCAGATGACGCAGATCCAGGATTGGCCTTCAAACCAGCTTTCTTTCTAACCAGGAAGTATCTGGAATATACTCCAGAGCCCCAGAGGTGCTGTGGAACAGGTTCCATCGTCCCCTTCTGTAACATGGCATGCACCGCTCGCAGGAGCTGTGGGCCATGTGGTTCTTGTCACGTTAACGGTGGAATACAAGGACACCTGTGTTGGAACTCCAAGGTGTGCCCCTGTCCGAGAGCATCCAGCACCCATATGTCGGTGGTGATCTAATTTCACACGCTGACGAACCGCCAGCTTGCCTCCCACTGGAGTGCATAAGTGGGGTCCCAAGGTCAAGGCCGGTTCATTACCGCTTTGGGGTAGGGGTTCTGCCCTGTGTGCGGCGCTGACGCACACAGGGCAGGACCCCTGCTGCCTTGAGAGCGACCACTGTATGCTTCTTGAGTGGAGGAGCATAAAGGCTGTCAGTACAGGATAGTATATCCCTTGGAAGATCTGCTGGGCTTTCCTCTGGGCAAACAAAAGGACAGTCGACGTTGTTGCAGGGTTGCCAGGGAGTGCGCCGTTTCCGTGTCAGTCTTTATGACTTGTAAAGACTTGTCGACGGCCTTGCCAAAGAGGTTTTCACAGTTGAACGGCATATCCAGCACCTCATCCTCAATGTCCTGGCGGATGTTTGTCGCCTTCAACCACCCTTGTCGATGAAGCGATACGAGGTTCCCCATCTGGCGGATTCCCGTGTCCAGCACTACTGTGATCGCGTGGTCCAAGGCCACCCACCCCCCTCTTGAAACTGTTCTAGTGCCTCAACCTTCTTGTCCTCGGGCTAGAATAGGTCCCAGCTAGTACCATAGTTCCCGTTCACATCGGGACAAAATGGCTCAGCGTTAGCTGCCTTGATGGTAGAGGTTGCTGTGTAGATTATTCTCTTGCCCATTACATCCAGATTCTTCCCCTCCTGGACCAGAGGTACCTTGGCTGCCAACGATGCACTCGCTGAGCGCTTCCTGGCTGCGGCCGAGACCACCGAGTCGGGCGAAGGCTGAGACCTTAAGCACCTGGGAGTTGAATCTCTGTGATCATTGTGTGTAGAGTTGTTAGAATATCCAGCAACACGTGTTGATGCGTGAAAAGCCAGTGGCGTAGGATCTGGGTTGACTTGCCTCCTTTTGCATGCATGGGACGTAGGCTCAACGGCCTCAGATTCTTCTCCTTCGTGGTTTTTATAGTAGTCATCAGGCAAATCATTGTTGTCGTCAGAGCTTTAATAAATCTGCTCCGGTTGTCTTGGAACAGCACGTGGGTCCACCTCCCGTGGAGATTCCACCGGGGGTGCCTGGTCCTCCTCTGGAGGCTTCTGGGCCGATGCAGTCGCAGAGCCTTTTGCCAATGCCAGGGTGCCTGCTGCCTTCGTCACTGCCTTCGCAGCAGGATCACGCCGCAGGGGTAGGGACACACATGGGGTGGCCATCGAAGGCACCACCTTCACAGACCCGCTCTCCGTCAATACTGTTGTGGTGGACATCATAGACTTCGTCGACCGGTAGACTTGGAAAGCTGTGAGGTGTTTGTTTTGACAGGTCCTCCCCCGGACCTCTCCTTCGTAGATTTGTCTGCTGATAAACAGAGCTTGGATGGAGCTAGGGACTTTCTCTTAGAAGGGGCCCCTTTCATTGGCAGGCTCACTGTGGAGACTGATGGTGCTGACAATCACTCTCTGCTCGACTTGGGACCCAGCGGAGCAGAGCATGGCCCTCTCTTGGACCCAGCGGGCGTGGCATCCTCAAAGGATCCCGACCTCCTACCGGAGGGAGTTCGCTCTTCAGACCCGCTGGTCCTGGGTGAGGTATGACCCTGCCCAGAGGCTTTGTCAGGGGCCTTGCTCGATTTGAGTCACACTGCCAGCCTGCTGTAGCAATCTTTATTGGTTTTCTTTGAGAAACCATGGCACAACTCACAACCCTCCTCATCGTAGTCCGGATGTAGGCAATATCAGCATTTATGATGTCGATCTTCCACGAATACACATTTTACGCACAGTTTGAAGAAGCTCATGCTTTCCTCCTCCTCCTCAGACATGGTTAAAAGGCGTAAAGTAGGCCCAAGTCCAGGCCTTCTCAAAAACTTCGATGGACGATCCAACGGTGGAAGAGGATCTTTGACGGCAGCGGTTCCCCATTGTCAGTAGCCGACCTTTGTTCAAAAACATTAAGCGAGAAATCGGTCAAAATTGTTCAATTTTCTCTGGAAAAATTTGAAATTGTACAAAAATTGTTCCGAGAGCAATGTGAGGACTCCCAACACTGAAGCGTGCAGTAAAAATCTCAAGATGGCCACCAGGGGTGGAGTTTAGGGGGGAGGACAGAATGACCCAGAGGACAGTGATTGGTTTAAGAGGAGAAGTACAGTTTTTAAAACCAACTTTCTTTTTGGATCAAAGGCATACAAATAAATACGACACTACGCTTTCAATCAGTTATAGAATAAGTTTTGTATCTTTCTTGTGTTCGTACCATTCAGTTAGTTGAAATTTCCTTTGCCTTTGAGAGTTTTTAAATGTTCCCCTCTCGCCTTCCCCCCAAACTCCCCTCCCCTCCCACTTACCGCCCCTCCCCCCTCAGCTTTAACCACTACTTTGCAATACAGAGTTCAACGGATATAAGTTCTTTCCCCGACGGTTGAGTCCCAGATTCTTTACGTCTGGTAGGCCTCAGATGACATTTGTGTTCGGGAGAAGGCGAGGTTTGAAGAATTGGGCTTCTTTATCCTGCACCAGTTCATGGAAAGGGTTCCCAACAGACAAGAATTTCAGATATTTTCCAGTACGAAGTGCACATATCTTCTCCATGGCCATTACTCCCCAAACCTTGTATTTTGTTTATTTGTATAGCGCACAAGACCCAAGGGCAACCGGGCGCATTTCTTTTAGTTACAGGCAGGTTACATACATACGCAATATTTAACTTAGAAATATACAAAATATACATGGTTACAGGCACAATATTTACATTGAAGAATATACGGAAAGTACATGTTACATACAGGGGGTGTGCAAGATGCACAGACTGAGCAACAAGTAAGGTCAGGATGAGGCGCAGGGGCGGCCTAAAATACTGAGATGAAGGATCCAATCAAAGTTGGGCCTAGTCAAGGGTGGACAGCCAAGCTTTGGCCTTGCTATTGAAGGCAGGGAACGAGAGTTCAGCTCTGAGTGGGTTAGGTAACGTGTTCCACACCACGAGGACTGGGAAACTGCGACCACCAGATTTTTGGAGGTTGAAGCTTGGGATGACAAGGCAATTAGCGTGTGTGCTTCTAAGAGGTCTTGCAGCGGAATGAGTTGAGAACCTATTGGAAAGGTAGCTGGGGGCCTGGTTTGCGATACTTTTATGTGTAGGTGTTAGAGCTTTAAAGGAGATTCTTTGGGTAACAGAGCCAACGAGGTTGTGTCCATGTTCGGAGATGTGTGAAGTCCTGGAGATGTTGAGGGCTGCTCTAATAGCATTATTTTGGATAATTTGGAGTTTTCTGATATTGCACTGGTTGGTACCTAAGTAAAGGGCATTGCAATAGTCGATTTTAGATAGGACCAGGGTCCTGGCTAGGGTAATGCAGTTGGCTGGTGACAGGAAGGGGCGGCAGGCTGTGATGAGCTTGCATGTATAGGATGCAGCTGAGGAGACTGCATTGGTTTGTCTAGTTAAGGAGAGGTGGAATCAAGGTACATGCCTAGTGTCTTAGTATCCTTGGTCACTTTGATGGAGTTGCCATCGATGTTAAAGGATTTGAATGAGGAGTCAAGTTTGCTGAATTTGAAGGGTGAGCCAAGGATAAGGAGCTCAGTTTTCTCGTCATTTAAGCCCAATTTATGCTGAGCCATCCAGGCCTGGATGACTTGATCGATGGCGTTGATAGCTAAGGAGTCCGTTTTTTGATCGCCTGTAATGGGACTAAGAATTTGGGTTTATCAGCGTAATTAGTGTATGTGACGCCCATGCGGTCCAGTATGTCAAATAAAGGTTTTCTGAAGACATTGTAAAGTGTCGGGGACACAGATGAACCTTGGGGGACTCCATAAGTGGCAGGGGAGGGTTCTGTCGTGGCGGTGGGCGAGAAGACCCTCATGGATCTGTTGTCCAGGAAGGAGGTAATCAAGGCAGTGCCTTTCTCAGAGAAGTTGGCTGCAGTTTTAAGGTGGTGACAAAGAATTTGATGGTTGACTAAATCAAATGCTGCGGAGAGGTCTAATAAGAGTAAGAGAGCTAATTTCCCTTTGTCTTTTAGGTCTTCTATTTGAGTTTTTAAGTCAAGCACCGCAGTTTCTGTGCCGTGGCGAGGACGGAAGCCCGATTGCCTTAGACCCAGGAGGTTATTAGTTTCGAGATATTCTTGGAACTGAAGATATGCCGCTCGATCAAGAATTTTTAATAGGAATGGCACAGTGGTGATTGGCCTGTAGTTAGTCGGACTGTTCGCATCCAAAGTTGTTTTTTTCAGCAGAGAAATGACCGAGGCATCCTTAAGGTTGTCCGGGACGATCCCGGTGCTGAAGGAGGAGTTTATGAGTGTGGTGATGTAGGGTGCCAAGTTGTGTGAGGCCTTCTTGATAATAGTGGCGGGGCAGGAGTCTCCCTGACAATTATATGGCTTGAGGCTGTTGATGTTATGTTCAACTTCAGAGGTGGAGAGGGGTGAGAAACAGAATGGTTGCAAGGAATCAATATTAGGTTTGTGGTTGACCTGGGGAGCAAGCTGTGATATGAATGAGTGCAGGCTGTTTTTTTCCCCATTCATTTTCGTTTGGAGCATGGTAATTTTACCCAGGAGAGCCTCTTAGATGTTAGTGCACCAAGTGCTGTCTTTAGAGCAGGTGTCTGGAGAGGGAGCGGGGGATTCCAGTTCCTTTAGGATTTTGAAAAGCTCCTTAGTATTAGATTGGGCCAGTTCCATACGTTTATTATATGTCTCTTTTTTAGCAGACAGTATGGCTTCTTTATAGTTTAGCGTCGCTAATGCCATGCTTGCTTTATTAGATTCAGTCGGGTGGCTTCTCCAGCGAGTTTCAAGGGTCCTTTTTTCCTTACGTAGAGTTCTCAACTGAGGCGTGAACCAAGAATTGAGGTGAGCCCGGGGTTTGGGTTAACGTAATTTGGCAGGAGCCATGAGATATAATGCTTTTAGCATAGTTTGATTGTAGGAGTCTACTAGGACAGTAGGGTCCGAGCATGCTGAAGCAAGATTATTGAGGGCAGGGAGGATGAGAGGGATAAGTTTGGCGCAAGTTATGTTCCGCTTATTCCTGGTGAGTGTGGCAGGTGCTATGTTAGGGGTGGAATGGATAGTGTTAGTGGGGATGTTGAAGGTGATCAGATTGTCTGTCCAAGCACATGGTAGGTTGGCGTTGACCATAGCGTCACAATTAAGGTCAGCAATCCAATCTAGGATTCTGCCCTTAGAGTGAGTAGGTGCGGTAACACGTTGTTTGAAGCCTAGATTGAGTAGTAAGCTATTAACATCATGAGCAGGTGAGTCATTGGGGTCGAGAAGGCTTAAATTGAAATCGCCTAACAATTATTTGAGACGTGGTTTTGGTGTTTTCAGACAGCGTATGGGCAAGATCCTCTGTAAAGGTAGATATGGGGCCAGGAGGTCTGTAATTAATGTGTACAGTAATGGTCTGGTTGGGGGAGATAGCTAGCTTAGCAGTGAGAGATTATGCTGATTTGAACTGGCCAGGAGTAGAGAGACAGAGGTTTATAGCTGTTTTGTAAATAATGGCTATACCTCCTCCTTTAGTTTGAGCAGTGTTGCAGTCACTTCTGATAATGGTGTAGCCTTCAGGGATAGCAAAGGAAAGCAAATGTCCTGAGGCCCCATGGAGCCAGGGTTCGGTGACTGCTATGAGGTCAAGTCATGAGTGGTGATAAGATCAGCCATGTCAAGGGCATGGGAAGTGAGAGACCTAGAATTGATCAATGCTGCTTTAATACTTGTTGAGGGTTTGGTGGTGGGCGATACAGTCTGTGAATCAGGAGTAAGGTCAAGCAAGGGTAAGTATAAGGAGGGGGTGGGAGCAGCTGTCAGCTTGATGTTCGAGGGTTTGGAGGACTGGGTGCTGATAGAGCGATGGTAGGCGATATGTGACAGTCTGGACCTTAGTCTAATGTTTCTCAATGATGTATCGCACGGTAGGTCAGGTGTGGGTTTCCTGGTGAAGTGTTGTAACCAAAGCGTTGGATTGTTGAGGTTAGCCAGAAGGGCATCCATGGTTAAATAAAAGTGGAAATGTTGGTAGGCGGTGCCACAAGTGCTGTTGATGTTTTGTGCGTGCTCAGGAAGGTCCGTATTAGGTGTTTGGTGTGATACGCAGAGGGATGATAAGAAGATGTGTTTGTAGTTCTGTGACGATGCAGTTATAAGGGTGTTCGACCAGGATAATGCTGAGTCTAGATGTGCTGGGAAATTGAATAACAAGCAGAATGCAAGTTGGAGGGAGGTGTATACTGCGCTTTGGATATGCATAGTAGCGGAGGAGTAAGCAGCGAGTTAACAGTTACTCGGTATGCTCGGTATGCACGCACCTGGTGGGTAAACAATCAGTCAGTGCTAGCAGGTGGCCATACGATGCAATTGGGATTCATAGGTAATGCAGGCCAAGTAACTATAACACTCAATACAGAGTAAAATTCACACAAGGTGGTGTCACAAGCCCAAACAAAACATCACAGTATAAGGTTCACGAATGGTGCTAAGATACAGTGGGTAACTCCTAAGTTTGACATAACATAACTAGGTGAAGGTGCAGTGGCTAGGTGTATTAGCAATGAGTGGTGGGTCACAGTAGACAGGTTCGATTTTGCTGGGTGTGCCCAAAACACAGTATGCATGTACCCAGAAGCTCTAACAAATCACAGTGGGCAGAATGGACTCTAACTAGGTATGACTGAGGCATAATATGCAGAATACACACAATCTCTAACATAGATCACAAGAGGCAGGTTCAATTTTGCTGAGTGTGCCTAAAGCACAGTATACAGGTACCCAGAGTCTCTTAACACAGATCACAGTGGGCAAATGCGACTAGGAGAGCCTAGGTAAGAGTATGCGCAGAGCGCAGAATGCTATAAACAAGCCGAGTACTGTAGGGGCAGTATCAGCATATAATCTTAGTGCTAGGCGGGGCAGCTCATTAGAATACTATGGTAGGCTAATTGTGAGCGACCGTGACTACGGATGATAGGCCGGGCCTGGAGGTCTACGGACCGTGACACGTGCAGTGACCACAGAATGCATTAGAGACAACGTTGCTGCAATAGCGTAAGTGTAGTGGCCGAGTACTGATCACGTAATATTGGAGGCGCAAGATACCCAATCAAGTTTGATGCCAGCTAGAGGCGGGATGTAGTAAAGACCTACACGGCCAGGTATACTGAGGCAAATAGATAGTGACCATGAGCGAACAATAATGGGCTCAGTAGTGCATCAGGCAGAGCGCAACAGGATTGTTGCAAAAGTTCAGAGTCAATAAACAAGCGCACAGTTGTGGATTGCCAATGCAGTCTATAGCAAAAAGTCACAAGTAACAGCTTTGGAGGAGGCTTACCCAGGGGGTACCAGGAAGGACAAGGACCATGGCCTGGGCCTCGGAAGCCTCCGGACAGGCTCCAGACAGGGTGGGATCCTTGTGAAGAGGATCCTTAGGGAGAGGGCCGGCGTTCGCCTGCCGGCGCGTCATTGGCCTAATGAGGCAGAGGCTGGCCAATGAGGACATGCGATTCGGTCAGGTGGACGCCGGAAAGGCAGGAAAGGTGCCGGTGGCCATCCTGGATCTGGCACACCTCGAGTATTCAAATGGTGGCCTTGATCCACAACCATGCTGAGGTCTGGCCCGCTTCAATTTTCCAGTTTTGAGCAAGGATCATTTTTACCGCTGATAACAGATGAGTGATTAGGGTAGCTGTCGCTCCTGACATTGTATATTTTGCTTCTAAGGGGACTCCTAAGAGAATAGTTTTTGGTGACTCGCCAATTCAACTCCAGAAATGTCTTATGTGGCTCTATATTTCATTCCAGTAAGCCACAGCTTTAGGACAGGTCCACCACATGTGGAATAGGTCTCCTCTCTCGCTGCAGTTCCTACAGCAGTTATCGAGTGCGACTTTGTAATTTTATGAATGCGTTCGGGGACATATACCATCTATGGCATTGTTTGTTAGCAGATTCCTTAATCGTAGTGCATCTGGAGGTGCCGTGTGCACGTGTCCATATTTGGTTCCATTCCTCCTCCGTTAGCCACTCTAGTGTGTCTCTTTCCCAGTTTACTTTGTATGGGAGTCTGTCAGTCAATTGATCATTGGTGAGCAGTCTGTAGAGTCTGGTGAGCCCCTTTGCTGCGTGGCACTCCTGCAGGGTCAGTTCTAGGCCTGACGGCGTTCCTGTGCCCGCCCTCTTCACCGTTGGGTGGGTTGTGCGTATCTATAGCGCTTTTCTCCTATGTTGAATTTCTGCTGACAGTCTGTGAAGAGTAATGGAGAACCGTCTTTGTATATGTCTCTCAAGTACACGGTCTCCGCAAGCGACCATCCCGCCCAATACTTTAGTTGGAGACCCGGTGTGAAATCGGGGTTGTGCATCGACGGTGTGTATGGGCCCAATCCGCTCGGGATGCGTTTTTTTTCTGGGCTTTGTCCCAGCTTTGCAGTGACCATTTCGTCATTCCCAAAAGCGCACCCCCGCTCTCTTGGTTTTCTTCTTTCAGGCTCAACAGGGTTATTAGGGGAGTTGACAAGGCTGATTGTTCAATTCTCCACCATCCCTTGTGATTCTTAGGTTTTGCCCATCTCAACATTGGCGCTAGCTGTGCTGCTGAGATATATGTGTCCATTTCTGAAACTCCAAGGCCACCCAGGAGCGGTTGGCACATTAGGATTAGTTTTTGAATACTGGGTTTCTTACCTTGCCATATAAATTTAAATATCGCGTTTTGCAACTTTTGGATTTTAGCTGGGGGTATAGGCACCGGTATTGAAGCTATTACCAGAGAAGACGAGGGAGGATAGTCATTTTGACAGCTGTGATGCGGGCGAACCATGACCGCTCCTGAGATTCCCATCTGAGCATGTCTTCCTGTAACTGTTTCCACAGTGGAGTTATGTTTGCCTGATATAGCTTATGTGGTTCTCTAGTAAGGTGGATCCCTAAGTATTACAGTGTTTCCCCCACCCAGCTCATCGGGAATGTCTTCTCCAACGTCTCATTCACTTCCCTCCTTGCCCTGATGTTCATAGCTTTTGATTTGGAGAAGCCTATGGAGAATCCCGAGACCTGCCTGAATTCCTCCAGCAGGGCCATTGCTCTGGGAATCGTATTTTTCGGGTCTCCCATGAAGAGCATGATGTCAGCATACAGTGCTATTTTGTGGGTCTCCTGACCGATCGTCACTCTCTTGATGCTAACATCTTGTCGGAACTGCATTGCGCATGGTTCCATCGCGAAGATCGGGGTGGGGGGCGGTTTGGATATCCCCGTCGCGTGCCCCTTCTAATCTTCACGAATTCCGTACTTTGTCCATTGATCCTGAAACTTGTCGATGGATGTTGGTAATTGGCAAGGACCATTTTGGTGAATTATGGGACACAGCCGAAGCGCTCCAAGATCAGTTTCAGATAGCACCAGTACATATTATCAAATACCCGGGTGGCATCCAGGGCAGCCACTGCAAACGTTTGTTGTGTTCGTCGCCCCGCGTCTATGACGTCTACTGCCCTCCTTACGTTATCCTGTGTGTGCCGGTCAGTGATGAACTCTACTTGGTCGCCGTGTATGATGTTTGGGAGGATTTCCATCAGGCGCGTAGCTAGGATTTTTGCATAGATTTTTGCGTCGATGTTCAGCAATGCTATAGGACGATAGCTTGCACAATTGTGGGGATCTTTTCCTGGCTTCAAGGGCAGGATGGTTATAGACCTCCCCATATCGAGCATGACCTTCCCCTCTTCTCTGATTGAATTATATAGTCTTGTCAACGGGCCGAGCAATTGAGTGCGGAATGTCTTTTAATAACCGTTGCCAAGGCCATCTGGGCCTGGTGTCTTATTTGCTGGTAGTGCAGAAATGGCATCGCTGACCTCTTGTGCCGAGAACGAGCTCCCAAGACTGGTTCTGTCTTGTTACGCGATCTGGGGCAGCAGGTGTTAGGCAGAATCCTGTGCAGTTCCCTTGGGGAACACTGCAAAAAGATCAAGACTACAGGAGTAAGCAGTAAACCCAATTGGTAGCAGTCTGCACCACCCAGATTTGCCTGGTAGCTGTGGCTGAGCAGTCAGACTTCTCTCAAGAAGAGTAGGGCTGTACATAGAGTATCCACAATAGGGCTAAAAATACAGAGCAAACAAACACTGACCAGAGCTTTGTATCAAAAGTATATAATTATATATTTAAAACACACTTTAGGCAATACACTAGCACTCTAAATCAAAAGCAAGTTAAAACACAGTCAGGTAAAGGATACACACCTCCCTTGATAACTCGTAGACAAGTCAGAGTTAAAACACCACGATTTGTTAAAACAGATGTGAGCGCGTAACCTAGATGGCACTCCAATAGTTCAGTTAAAGGGGGAAAAAAAGGCAGAGCATAGAAATAAAACAGGTCACAACACTTTTAGAAGTTCAAAGCAAGGGAGTAAGGCAGTATACACTGTAGAGCCAAAGTTCATAGGCCAGGCCCACTTTAAATGGAGCAAAGCGAAATGTGCCCAAGATCACACAGTTTAAAATGCACTAAAAGTCGTTGCAGAATGTTCAAAAGAGGTTGGGGTGATTCAAGAAGTTAAAGTTAGAAGGTCTGGGGCCAACCCAGTTGGAAAGCCAAGGATTTAAGGGTCACCCTGGGCAAACCGAAGAAAGGGAGGCCAGACAGAACACAGTAACTTAAAGAGAGAGGAGTCGTTGCACTGCACAGGGATGAAACCAGCCGCAGAGTTCGTCAGTAAAAAGGTGTGGTCCTTTTATTCGCGGTCAAAGTGGTGAAGCTTGGCTATCCGGCCGCCGGGGTGCTTGGCACGGGCGTTTCGACCAAGAGACGTCTTTGGAAGGCAAAAGGGGCGAACTGGTTGACACCACCAGCTCAAAGGAAGAAGACCCGTCCAGCAGAAGATCTTCTCTTGTCATTGGGAAAGTGGTGAGTTAGTTGCAGCAGGGCTCCACCGGTGATGTTGTCATTGCAGATGGCTCAGCTTCTTCCCTCTTCGGATTCTTAGGTCCTGTGGCGACTTCTGAAGTTCCAGTCCCAAAGGCGCTGCTTTTATGCAGAAAAACCCCCATTCAACAGCCTAGCTGTCACTCACACATGCTAAGTGGTGAGCCGGGCGGCTCACCACCGGGCCAATCAGAATAGAGTGCGACTTGGGTTGCTAAGGCAACGCAGTCCAGGGTGCAAATTCCCCTCCCCACACATCGTGGAACCCAGACAGAGTGGCACCATTTGGAGGGCTTCTGTGGAGAAGCCCGCCAAAAAAGTGGAACAAAGGACTCGACCTTGGTTGGAGTTACAGAGACGGACACGAACGCCATTTTAGAAAAGAGTTCTGGCAAAAAGACCCAACCGGTGATTTAATATTAAATAAATAAACCGGCGGTATCTTTAACATTGCACCAAAAAGTGGTGCGTTTAAAATCAATGGGAAAATTCCATAGGAAATATTCTGGTGGAATATTTTGCATGGTAACCACTGCCACCAGCCAGAAACTCGACATGGGGGGGCTGGACAGTGCCCCCTTGAAAACAGACCCAGGGCCAATCGAATTAACCCCTTCCAGTACTTCCACAATATGATGGTTTGTACTGGTTCTGTCCACAATTTTGGACTAGTAAAGTCAATGGTGACTTTACATGCCCTGGGAGACAGAAGTCAGTCCCAGGGTATGGAGTCTATGTTTGGGGGTCACTATGACACCCCGTGTTACTGCACTGAGGGTGCTGTGTAACACATACACAAAAACAGATGATACCCTATGGAGTAAAAGACCCCATAGCCCATAAGCACACAAAGTCAGAGACATACCTCAAATCATGCCTAAGAGTGGGAGGAAAAGAGTCTCACTTTTAGCAGGAGAAAAAAACAAAAATCCAGCAAAGCTGCTAGGGGATTCACTAGGTTTGGGAAATTAGCCTTATAAGAGAATTCTCCCTAACAGCGGGAGCGTGCTGATGTAGGAGAGTTTCCGTCCTGGGTCAAGGTTCTCGCTACTTAGGAGTTCCTCATGAAAACGCTTCATTATTTCTTTTTTGTCGAGTCCCCCCGTGTGGGGTTTTCCATGGACATTGTTCAGTTGTGCTATATAGTTCTGAGTTTTTCGTTTTCTCAATTTCGCAGGAAGGAAACGATTTTCCTTGCCCTCATGGATATAATAGGATTGTTTTGTTTGTATCAGTGACTGGGCAATCTGGTCCGCTGTATGGTTATCCAGTTGGGCTCTGATTTTTCGAAGCGCTCCAAGGGATTTTCTCGAACAGTGGCCTTTGTGTTGGGCTTCGGCAGCTTTCACCTCCTTTTCCAGCTGATTTGTCACCAATGCTCTTTCCCTGTAGTATGCCGCTGCCTGTGACAAATTCTCCCCGATCACTGCCTTTCCCGCATCCCATATTACCCCCCAGCCTGTTTCCCCATTGTCATTTTCTTTAGAGTAGTTGTTGATGGTAGCTTCCATATGAGCTTTTCGTGCCAAGTCCTTCAGGAGGATTTCATTTAACCTCCAAGGTGGTTTTGCCCTGCTCCCTTCCACCCCTCAGTCTATACTCACCAACACTGGCGCATGATCTGAGTGACATGCCACTCCTACTTCTACCTTCGTTATTTGCGGGACTAATGTTGCGGATACTAAGATCATGTCTATTCTAGAGTATCCCAGGAGGACAGCTGAATAGTGGGTGTACTTTCTGTTGTCCCCTTGCAAGAATCACCAAGTTTCAATAACCCCTAATTCTCTGAAGAAGCGACCCAGTGCCTGTCTATTTCTCCGGTCGGTTGTGGTGTGTGAGGGGGTTGGAGGTGCTTTATCGAACAATGGGTCCATGACACAGTTAAAATCCCCACCTATAATCAGTTGGCCCTCGCACCAGCTGCCCAATTTGCCCAGTAGATCTGTTATGAACACATCCTGCCGATTATTAGGAGGGTAGATGGCCAAGATTGTGTACATTTTCCCCCTTATCAACCCCTTGAGCCCCAAGTAACATCCCTCTTTGTCTCTATGGAGTTGTACATTTTTTAAGTCTAGAGCCCTCCAAATTAGTATGGCTACTCCCCTTTTCTTCCCACCATTTAAGGCAAAAAATTGCTGTGGAAAGGCTCGATTGGTCATTCTCTACTCGTCATTCGGGAGGAGGCGAGTCTCCTGTAGGAGCCCCATCGCCGTCTGCATTGCTTTCAGCCTGTCCAGAACCTCCCGACGTTTTATTGAAGAGTTCAGGCCCTGTACATTCAGGGATATATTATCTTTGAATCCTCGATTTCTGTGTAGAGAAGTTGCGTTATTTTTGGGCTGAGAGTGGGGCTCTCTGGTGTCTCCCTCGCCTTTCTCTTTCGCCCCCTGGGCATCTAGCCTGTTCTGTTGCTGCGACTCTTGGTTCCTTCACCCTTCTCCCAACCCACCACTCGATCCCCCCACCCCACCCCACCACCTACCCCCTATCTGAGGATACATGTGGCCTCGATTCGAGGGAATCCTCCCGTCTCTCCTCACTGGGTGTTGGGCCTTAACTTGTCCCCAGTCTTTGATCTGCCAGGGTCTAACCTTATCCTGATGCTGCATCCAAGATGTGTTATTCTTCTTCCTCCGTGCGGATTCCCTACAAATCAGTGTATCGTAGTCTGCGACCATTATTCTAAGGTTATTAACTCTCTTGTTGGTTGCTTCTCCTGCTGTTCTTCCAGCGTCAGTTATTCCTGGCTCTGTTGCAGAGCCTTGAACTTTTCAGCTTTCCTTGACTTTCGCCTTTTTTCAGTTGACCATTCCCAAGGTTTACTCGCAGTGCCTGGAGGGTTGGGTCATGGTCGGTAGTCCGGGCGACCTTGGTCTTCCTCCAGCTGTAGGATTGAACGGCCCTCCTCACAGATGTTAATTTTCTGCTGCTTGCCCTACCATGTAAAGGATAGGCCAAACGGATGCGCCCACCTGTATTGTATCTGCTTTGCTTGGAGTGCTTTTGTAATTGGCTGCATCATTCTTCTCTTGCGGAGGGTGTCCAAAGCTAGGTCTTGGTATAACTGAATGCGAGAGCCGTTGATTGTGAGATCATGTAGGGCCTTGCTGCAGGGTTGTTCCGTTTTTGGGCCAACTCTGTGTATTCAGTCAAACCCAATTTGATCTGGCTGCGTGTCCGGGAGCATGCTGCTAAAACATTGCTGCATAGTGTCTTTGAGGTCTTTATCCTGGATTGTTTCGGCCAGGCCTTTCACCCTGATGTTAGACCTTTTTTTTATATTGCATTTTATTGAATTTAAACAACACCACAATCAACGAAAACCAAAAGAAAAACAAGATCAAAACATACGCATTCAAGGAACAAATCAGTAAGTGAAGGCACGATAAGAGTCAAATGATCTCCATTTGTCGCCCGTTCCATCTACAGTTCAGTCTACTGTCTTAGGGCATCATGAAGTTACTGGGATTCTCTCTCCACCCATTTTTCCCAAATCTTAGAAGCTTTGGTCGGGCAGCCTCTTGCTTTATAAACTCTGTGCTCTAACATTGCAAGTGTGTCCATATCGTCTGCCCATTGTTCCAGTGTTGGGGACTCTGGGGCTCCCCATTTTTGTGCAATGTTCTGCTTCATCAGTCCTGCGGCCGTGGATAGGAGCAGTCCTTCCCATTTAATCAGTAGTGTTCTCACCGGGAGAGCCCAATAACACCACCTTCGGGTCCATTGTTATATTGCGGCCTAGCACCCTGGATAGTTCATTGCAGCAATTCTCCCAGAAAGTCTGAATCTGCGGACATTACTAGAGGATGTGTATGAATATACCAACCTCTCCCCCACATCGGAGGCAGTGCGGGTTTGGGGTTCGTTTCCAGCCATGCATCATAGTTCTTGGGTACGGTTCTCAAGGTCTTCTGCCTGTAGTTCTAGGTTGGTTGTTGCGTTAGCTAGCTGGTCCGTTTCTTCTGCTACATTGACAGACCATTTTCAACGCCATCTATTCTGCCTCCCAGGTCTGCCATTTCTTTGCTTACCTCCTGCAGGGAGGATTTCAGTTCCTCCTTCATCTGTTCCAACTGATTGTGAAACGTATTTGTGAGTCTGGTTTCCATCCCCTTCAAACAATTTAGGAGTTCCTCCTTGTCTGACGTCATGGTGCTTAGTGGTGATGCCACTGCGTGGTTAGGTCGTTCCAGCAAGGGGGGGGGATGGGGGAGGACGTGATTCGCTGTCCGTTCGTTGTCCCTGTCTCCAGCACTTTTCCAGTTGGCCTATTTGGGTTTTGGCCGGTGTTTTCGTTTTCAACTGTCCGGATCTCGCTTTAGCCCCTGGCATCTGAATTGTTTCTGTTGGGAGCAGTCAGTGCCACACAGGATCCGAGTGGTTACGCTCTTGGGTATCAGAACAAGAGGGGTCACGTTCCTTGTGCTTCTACTTCTTACACTGCTTTTGTTTCATCCCCTTCTTCAGGGGCAGCATTCGGGTAATGGTTCCACAAGTCTGGTCCTCCCCCAGCAAGTTGATAGGTCGCTTGTCTCTGCTTTGGACTGTGTTGGGATAGGCCAGCACCCTTCGCTCTTTTTATTTCTCCAGTCACAATTCACTGCCTTATCACCTAGGGTGTGGGGTGGTTGAGATCTTCTGTTTTATGCCTGCTGGGTCCACTCACCGGCACTGAGAATCTGCATGCAGGGGTTTGTTGGTCGGGCGGGCTAGCCAGTAGATCAGCCCCGTGTACGTGGGAAGTTTGAGTGGTATCCGGGTGGCGCAGGCTCCTGTTTCCGCAGTGGGGTTTTCGGTGTATGGACCGCAACAGCTTTATGGGCGCTCCGTATTGTGCTTTTACTGCTCCAACCATATGGGGGGGAGGGGGGTTCTTTGGCCCCTCTTTTGTGGGTTCCAGATTTTCTTTGTACAATATGGGCTCTACTCGATTTTACTCTTACACCGTGTGTTCATGTTTCTTGTCCTGTAGAGGATGGCCTGCCCAACTTTGCTCTTGGGGCACCGTGGGTCTCTCCTATGACTTGCTTCCGCCGAGTTAGAGGAGGTACCCAGGTAAATCGAGTTTTTGGTGGTGGTTCACATTTATTTGTGGTCAGGTGTCTCTCCTGGATCTCCCCCTTCTTCCACTTTTCGAGACCTGCAGGTCTTCTCTCCTGGGGCAGATGCTGAAAAGGGTCAGATTTTGGCCAGAAAAAGGGCCAGCGGTGCCTGACCTCTTCTCCCACAAGGAAGTTGGTTCGTGTATGTAGAATATGGGATCGGCGAATGAGAACAGCTATAACCCGCGCTTTGTTTTCTGTCAGTTCTGCGCCCTTGTCGGGGTAGACTTGGTGATGTCTCTGGTGCATTCCGGGGAGGAGGAGCCGCATGTCGCATGCCGGTGGTTGACCTTTAGGATTTATTTATCCCCCACACAATGTCAGAGTAATGATCCCAGTGACCACTGTCAGCCCAGTAGATGTGCCTGCTGCATGTCGGAGACCCGGGTGCAGCTTAGTCTTGCGCCCGTACAAAGTGCAGAGGGTGTACTTGCTCTACCTCACGTACCTTATTTACAGTTCGCAGTCCTTGTGGGAGCTCCCCTCAACCCGAGCGCCCAGACTCTTGTTTCTTCAAAAAATGAATTTCACAATTGGTTCAAGCTATTCCATATATCCTACAGGTTGCTCACCAGTCTACAGTTACACTGGCTCACCTAAATCATTCTAAAATATTTTCTGAAGTGCAAATGCAGCCAACTATTGCCTGGATTCATTAGCACATGTTTTTCGAATTCCAATTAAAAATGTGTAACACTTCAATTCCCACGTACTTATTGCGAGTTTAGATTCTGTCGCGTGTTTGACCGAATTCCATTCTTTTCTTTTTTTATTCCATCTTGTGTTGTCACTTGATTTCAGTTATGAGTTTACTTCTTTTGCCAAGGGCCATGCCGTAGTACCTTATCTTTGTTTTGATTTAATCAGCCACAACCATCATCGAATGTTACATT
Organism: Ambystoma mexicanum; assembly: GCF_040938575.1. NCBI lineage: Eukaryota > Metazoa > Chordata > Amphibia > Caudata > Ambystomatidae > Ambystoma > Ambystoma mexicanum. Next base: position 702,118,206 of record NC_090924.1, read on the forward strand.
CCTGTATCCCGGTAGAGTGACTTCTCTGCTAAGTGAACGAAGTATCTTTCCTTTGTATAAATATGATAACGAGCACGCCGCATCAAAATTACTCCTTCATGAAACAATGTTTTCTCCTCCATTGGACCGCGGAAGGCATCTAACATGCAAAGCCATTATCCAGTCAACTTCTAAGTTACGATCTCCATGATGAATTAGCAAGCATTGCATGTGGGAGCCAGCTTGCAACATAATCATATTTCACCAGTCACAAAACTAATTTGCAGGATATTTAGGAAAAAATCCCAAATTAGGAAACACTAAGCCACAAAAGCTTCCTCTGATCCAAGGCCAGGTATCTCTGTGGAAATGAAGCAGAGACTTCGGTCATGTGTGGCCTTGGGAGTTAACTGCTCTAGTTGGTGCGACACACTGTCTGTGCAACACAGACCGAGCGCAGCATGACATCAAAGTTGCAGTGGCACAGAATTGACTATAGGATATTTGATATGTATTTATTGAATTAGTTTTTTATAACACGCCTAATACCAGACCAGAGTTCGGTTTCTAAGCACGTATCCAGGATTCGAACCTCTGTTGCTCTGCGCGGTACTGCTTACAAGACCAGCGGATTGCGCCTGTGCTACCCTCCGTTTTACAGGAAATAGTGTCCATTAGAAATGTACTATATGTCTTATGTTTAATAACACCCAACACTATATTTCTAAGAGCAGGAACATCTGCTGCACCCATCACGCCCCCCCTTTCTTTTTTTTAGCTACTTCAAGAATTTCACACAGAGTGGGAAGACGCAACGGAATGTCTTCTTTCCAAACATTAGATTAATCAAAGTCTACCTATAAGTAACGTTTCAGGAAAACTGGTTACATTTTGCTAGACATTAAAAGGGGTTCAGAAATTGATTCTGTGCTCAAACTTTAATTGTGTGAGCTATAGCCGTGAGAAATCACCATTCAAGATTTTAAGCATGGACAAGGATACAGAATCAGGATGCAAACTAAACAGTGGGAAAGAAGCATGTAAGATATAGTTACATTTGAACATGTAAATATGGTACTTGGAAAACTACTTAAGCAAACAAAACTGAAATCTCAGAAAATTTACTTCTGAAACAATTTTAGACAAAAAGGTCTTCTGGAGTTACCATATATGTTTACAACACATTTACGTTGTAAAACTATGATCTTATTTTCTTTCTGCTCTTTGGCATAAATCTATGCATTAGTTAATAATGCCACATCTCCCAATAGTGACAACAATGTTTTACTTCATATAGACTAAGCAAATGGATGCCTTCTTGTACTCCCCTTCAGAATAAATCCACATCTACTTTGGAAAAGGCTCTCCGCTGATTCCCAAACTACCCATTCAGTAGAAAAACAAGCCTGATCCAACTTTCCTGCGCTAGACAGATGACCAATTGGAGATGTCAGAAAAGCTTGAGCTACGAAGAGAACTGTAAAAATGAAATTATGGTTAATTAGAAGCACACAGATATTTGCATATAGGGTGTAAATCAACTTACCATTATTGCCTGGAGTAAATTGCATGTTTGGTTGTTTCAGTCCATAAGGCCCCAAGGTTCTGGCAGACGCCACTGATCCTGCTCGATTGCCATGAAGAAGTAAGTGCTTTCTGTACTCCAAACCCACGTTATTTCTTTTATTGTTCATCAGACCCACAGGTGAAGTTTCTGGTGTGCCACTAACTTCATAACTGTTCGGGATTCTGACATGCAAAATATCAGCAATTGCAGAGACAATACCGTTGATGTTCTAGAACAATCAAAGAAAACAATCAAGGGATGACAAGAAGAAGATTAGGAGTACGACGCCTCAGATTGACGTTCTGATGCAAAACAGATACAGCAGCCAGTTATTTTGAAAACCCATTAAGACATGATCAATTTTAGGGAGGTCTATATTAAAAGGCCTGAAGTTTACAATTTAACTTTCTATTAAATATGAAATGAGCATTGAAATACAGAGCACAACTGTTGGGAACATTTCCTACACATTCTCTCAGAAGGGCTTCAGAAAACTGCTCAAAAGTTTATGTCCATAAAACTGTTCAGACTCTCACAATGGTAGTGTGGCTTAGTTAGGACTTTAGCTTCGCTCCTAAGAGCATAGAGGAGTGATCAAAGTTCAGCCTACATACACATCGGTACACAAAGGAATGCCCACATAGTGTACTTCTTGAAAGATTTCCGCTTTATGCAAATGTGTACAGAAAATCACTCCAAAACAGGTACACACTTTTAAAAATAGAAAGAATGCCAATTACAAAAATAAGTAAAGTGTCTCTAAAAAAAAAAAAAAAAAAAAAAAAAAAGATCATCTGTCAGGTATTCACTTCTACAGGCAAGTGACATTCAATTCTGATTAGTAAGTTTGAGTTTTAAAAAGTTTATCCCTCGACTTTAATAAGAAAGTCAGCAGGTGGCTCCCAGTTATAGTGAAAAAAGGTGTTAACAGAGTTTACGGGTGAGCTGTAAAGGCGGCACACATCAGGCTGTCCATGATGGGGGCAATACCCCAGGAGTCATTCCTTCAACATCAGCTGGACCCTAAACCCATCAAGTCTGATAGGTCCCCCAGCGACATCTCCCAAAACAACTTAACCAAGTCACACATCCGCCATATATGCAAGTAGGAACCCAATTCTTTGTTACACCACCAACATGAGGGATCTGTGCCCAGCGTCATTTTAGCCACTGATCCTACGGCTGTAGCAGAGTCCTGAACAACTGTGAATCTGTAGGTAAGTCTCTATGCCAATAGATTCTTGGTATAGTTTTGCTTAAAGTTCTTTGTTGCCAGAGTTCTCACTACTGTGCTCGTTTCTTTGCAGGTGGGGTTTTAGGTGTGCCAGGTAAATGAGTGACTCCTCTCCGCAATGCTGAGCTGAATTCCTGCAGGTGAGTATTAGCACGAAAGCGTGGAATCGAAATCTTTTTAGAATGGTTCTTTTCCCTTGAGCGACTAACCTGATGTTTATTTTCTGTTCTGCAGGTGCGGTGTGACTCCGGAGCGACGATAGCGTGAACTGCTTCGATGGATTGCAGGAAGGGTGGAGCCTCCAGGCGAGTATTGGCTCTTAGCTTGTGTTTCCTTTCTGCAGATGTGACGATCCTGTGTGCGGCTGAAGAAGCCTTTCGGATGGAACGCTTCTCGGGTAAGAAATCAACCGCTGTTCTTGTTCTCTCTTTCTTTCCTTCCTTTCTCCACAGGTGCTGATGGTTCGTGGATCCCAAGGCGGGCGTGGCTGAAGACCGGGTAAACCGGGGCTAGCAGACACGGTGAGCGGTACGCTGCAGGAGTGCAGAATAACGAGAAGCATGTTATGTCCTTAGGGTGTGGTTTATATAGCCTTGCTAAGTAGTTCCTCCAGCCACACCCTGCACAAGTAGTCCCTCCAGCCACACCCAAAGTTAGACTGTATGGCTCAGTTCCTTCAGGCTGGACTAAATGTGTTTCCATGCTCCCTGCCTTACATGATGGAACAATATGAGCCTGGTGCCAGGACTGACTCCAAGAAGTCTTGAGGCAACCTTTTGGGGCCTTAAAGGTCCCCATGGGTGCTAGTAACTTGGGTTGGATGGTCTGCTCCTGATGTCTGAGGGTATGCACCATGACAGTACCACCCTCAAAGGAAGGACGGACAAGTATGGCTGCTTGCATGACTGGATCTCTCTAACTCGCCTGGCCGAGGTGATCGCCACGAGGAACGCCGTCTTCCATGATAGAATCTTGAGCGGGGCCCGATGCATCAGCTCAAAGGGAACCCCCATTGGGCTTTGTCAAGACCACATAGAACTCCCAAGCCAGGTCAGGCACCTTCACCGGTGGAAATGTACCGAAGACTCCATTGAGGAACTCCTTGATGAGTCTGTAAGACCACAGAGATTGCCTACACGGTGCCTTGGTATAAAGGGATATGGCGGCCAGATGCACCTTGATGGAGGCATGAGCCAGTCCAGCCTTGGCCAAGGAAAGCACATATGGTAGGCGCTGCGGTGCTGTGACACGCAGAGGGGTGATCTTCTGAGCACAGCACCACAGAGAAACGCTTCCACTTATGGCCTTGCTGGGTGCTGGCTCACCAGAGCATGGGAGCAGGATCGAACCAACCAATAATCCAGGTATGGGTAAACGTGGATGCCCTCGAGATGAAAATGAGCCGCCACCAAAGCCAAACACTTTGTGAAGACCCTCGGGCTGATTTCAGGCCAAAGGGAAGTGCCCTGAACGGATAGTGGTGACCCTGGACCACAAACTGCAGCAACTTGCGGTGCTTTCGAAGGATGGGGATGTGGAGGTATGTGTCCTCCAGGTCCAGTGACGCCAGGAAGTCGCTTTCCTCCAGTTGGCTGAGTGCGTTCCTCAACGTGACCATCCTAAACTTCAGATATTTGTTGAGGCGTTGCAGGTCCAGGATTAGCCTAGACCCGCCTGTCTTCTATCGGACCAAAACGTTTCTGGAGTACACTCCGGAGCACTGTATTTGCCTCCTTTTTTAGCATGGCTTGGAAGTCCTGCAGCAGCTGCGCCATGTGCTGCTCTTAAAGAGCTACAGGGGGAGGAATGAAAGGACTACCGATGTTGCTGCAGGGTGCGCGGCGAACGTGCAGTCTGTATCAACCTTGATGAGTTGAAGAGACTCGTCGACCGCTTTGCCAAACAGGTTGTCTCTGTCTAATGGCATATCGAACACCTTAAACTGAACGTCCGGCCTGAAGTTGGTGGCTTTCAACTCTGTCACAAGTGCCTTGCCCTGATCTCTTTGAGGCCCCAATATAATTTGCCTCAAAAGTAAAAAATCTTGGTTGTACTTAACAGGCAGATCTAAGCCGTAACTGCCAGATCAATGATACAGTTAAATCTGTATACTATCATATGGACCTGGGATGGTTACAGCTTGTGGAGGGTAAGTTCTGGAGGAAGATTCTTTGACTTCCTCAGTGCATCCCTATGGCTATAATTAGGCTAGAGCTAAGAATCACTTCTCTTAGTGCTGTGGTCCTGAGAAATCGAGTAGAATTCTATATTAAAATGAGCAACAAGCCTGTAAATAAACTTCTTATGACCATCAAAGAGAATGCAAGGGCCGGCCAACAGCACAAATTAGAGACTCAGATGAATAACCTATTCGAAGAAATTAGCTGGTCACCCGAATGGGGTCGGGATAATGAGCGTTTATTTCTCAGTGTGCACAAACGTTTAAAAGCGTGGGATTGGCAGAGTAACTTCACCCATTTGGAAACCCTGAAAAATTACAAATGTATTATGCATGTGCTTTTCACCTTCATGAAGGTGCAGCCCTATTTGAATCTCTGTCCATCTGATCAATTGAGGCGATTTATTCTGCTCATGCGTTTTAACCACCTGCCCACCCTGGCCGCTATAGGCCCGGAAATGGGATTAGCGGAAACCGAGAGGTACTGTAGAATATGTTCATCACCCAAAGAATCTGAAACAGCTTGTCATGTTTTAACACTATGCTGTAGGACGAGAATAAGTTGTGCTAAACATCTCGGGGAGTTTGTTCACAATACTGAGTATATGGCGCAGATAGAATTCTGGAAACAATGTTTTAACACCCTGAATCCTAAATTACACCTAGCTCTGTTCAAGGTGTGGCAAGAGGCTTCTATTTGTATGAATTTAAGCACTAGGGTGGGTCCTGTATCTAGGCGCCCCCTTTAGTATGTGACAATGAAAGTTAGTGTTATATATACTTATTTTATTTTTATTTATTTATTACATTTGTTACTCGCCCAGACCCTAGGGTATCACGGCGAAAGATACAGTAGAGTTAACTCATTATTACACAATGTTGCAGTTACAATACAAATACAATTTTCTTTATACATAGGTTACAAGATATCATGTAGTCATATACCAGATTCCAATTGGTCAGTTAGCCCTTCCCATTTTGTTTCAGCCTTATTTGCAGTACTGCGGCTGCCCTAAGCAGTGTAGTTGGTCATGGGAGGGTAGGGCTTGAGCGGTTAATATTTATTGAATAACCAGGTTTTCAATGCTTTTTTGAATTTTCGTAAGGAATCCTCATTTTTGATACTCAGAGGTAGTGCGTTCCAGTGCGAAGGGGCTAGAACCTTGAAACTACTTCCTCCTGCTCTGCTGTATTTGTATTGAGGAACTTCTAAGAGGGCCAGATTATTAGATCTCAGCGACCTACATGACATTTTTTTTTTTTTAATGGAGTTGTTGAGGTAGCTGGGCGCTTTGTTGGTGGTACATTTGTAGACAATACTGAGGGTTTTGAATATGATCCTTGCTTCAATTGGCAGCCAGTGGTTTTCTCTTCTAGTGCTGGATATATGTTCAGATTTCTTTATCCCTAAAGCCGCTCTGAGGGCTTTATTCTGTAGTAATTGGATTTTGTTTAAATTGGTTTTGGAAGTTCCTAGGAAGAGGATGTTACAGTAATCTAGTTTTGTTAGGATTAGGGCTCTAGCCAGGGTGATGCAATTTACAGGCGTGAGAAATTGGCGACTGAGTGCAATAAGTTTTGCTGTGTAGGCTGTGGACGAGGAAAGGGCTGCTATTTGTTTATGCATGGAGAGGTTGGCGTCAATGTAGACACCTAACGTTTTGACTTGTTTAAGTACTGGGATCCGGAAACAGTCGATATTAATGTAAGAGTAGTCCGGGTGGAGGGTGCTTATTCTTTTTTGGGAGCCCACAATGAGGACCTCCGTTTTCTCATCATTTAGGCAGAAACTATTCAGGGCCATCCTGTTTTGGATTATGAAGTAAACTTTATTAATGGTGAGGGTGTCTTGGGTGTAGTCGCCTGTAATAGGGATGAGGATCTGTGTGTCATCTGCGAAATTGGTGTAAATGACGCCCATATCGTCTAAGGCTGAGAATAAAAGTTTAGTATATGCATTATAGAGGATGGGGGAGAGGCAGGATCCCTGGGGGACTCCAATGGGTACTATTATGGGGTCCGCTGCAAAGTTTCCAATGGCAACTCTGGATATACGGTCAGTGAGAAAGGATTTGATCCAGTGTGTGGCGTTGTTGGAAAGATTAAAATCTTTTTTTAGAGTGTTGCACAGTTTGTCATGATCTACCAAGTCGAATGCTGCTGATAGGTCCAGTAGCAGTAGTGTGGCTAGTTTGCCTGAATCTCTAATAGAGTCTATTTGGATTTTAAGATCCAGGAGGGCTGTCTCAGTGCTGTGATTAGGCCTAAAGCCTGATTGTCTGGCTCCTAGCAGGTTATTTTGTTCTAGGTGAGTTTGTAGTTGGTTGTAAGATATTTTATCAATGATTTTAAGTAAGAATGGGACAGTCGTTATGGGCCGGTAGTTTGTGGGCACTAGTGGGTCTAGTGTGGGCTTTTTTAGTAGAGGGGTGACCCAAGCCGCTTTAATGCTGACTGGGACCTGATTTGTGGAGAAGGAGGTATTTACAAAGTTAGTGATTATAGGCATGAGAGTGGGGGCACAGAGTTTAATTAGGTGTGCTGGAAAGTTATCTCCTTTGCAGTTGGACGCTTTAAGTTTGGCTATAGTATTAAGTACTGTATCATGAGAGACTGGTGTGAAGTTGAAGAGGGGGGCGGTATTTTCTATGTTCGTGGAGATCTGGTTGGCCGTGGAGTGTTTGTCAGACAAGAGGTTTCTTTTGGAGATAATTTTGTTTTGTAATAGTTTAATTTTAGTGGCCAAGGCATCTTGGATGGTGGTGCACCATTCTTTACTTGGTTTGACTGGGTTAATTATGGGGATCGGCTTCTCCAGCTCCTTGAGTATGGTGAATAGCTCTTTGCTATCGGAGGCCGCATTACTAATTCTAGTATTGAAGGCATCTGCTTTATGGGCGATGATGGCTGATTTATAGGTTTTGTTTGCAGAGTTGAATTCTTCCAGAGCTTCTGGGGTGGAGTTTTTCTTTAGGCGGTCTTCAAGCGATCTTTTGATCCGTCTAAGAGACTAATTCCTCATTGAACCAAAAGGTGGACTTTTTGTCTTTACGTTTGGTTTTGTTAACACAGGGTGCTAGGGCGTCAATTGTACTGGTAAGACAGTTATGGTAATGGTCTGCCAGGGCACAAGGTTCTTTGGCAGTAATTATATTGTTATTGAGGGCATTGGCTAATAGGGGGTTGATGTTTTCTGCTGTGAGTTTGCAGATGTTTCTTGTTACATAGGATTCTTCAACAACCGTTTTCGGTAAGTCTGGTTTTTTGCACAGGATAGTGAAGTTTATGCAATGATGGTCTGACCAGGGTACCGGGGTGATGGAGTCTATGGATACTATAGTGTTAAGATGTAGTATCCAGTCTAGGGACCTCCCTTTTGTATGGGTAGGGGCGTTCACGAGTTGCGTGAAAGCCATGTCTTTAAGTGCACTGTGTAGTGCATCTGCTTTGTGGTCTTGGGGGTCGTTAAATCCTAGATTCAGGTCCCCTAGGACTAGGCATTTTGTGTTTGGTACTGTATCCTATTATAAATTATTCAAAACTGTATATAAGTATATATATGAGCGATTAGTAAATTCGCTGAGTTGTGTTTTTTCTTTTTTTTTTTTATTATTTTTAACCTGAAGGGGGTATGATGCCTGTTGCTCTTATTATTTTTAGATTATTAGTTTCTTTCTTTTTCTAAAAATTTTATTGTGATGTATAGTTGGGTAAATTTGTCTATTTTAACTCTAATTTATTTATGATATGATATGTACATCTTGGTTTTCTGTTTTCTTTTCCTAGACTACTGTAATGCATTGCTCATGGGTATCCCAAAGAAACAAATTCAGTGCCTACAGGTTGCACGGAACTCAGCCGTCTCCCTGCCACAACGCTCACATATATTGCAACCTTGTAGAGACCTCCACTGGTTGCCTGTACAACAAACAGAATATTTTCCTCGCAGGCCCACCATGTCTTTACTGAGAACTGGGACCATTGTGTTGTTAGAGCCCATTGAAGTGATGCACGATTTCAAGGGCGTGCGCGATTTCGAGCGAGACCCATCCTTTCTGGCCTGCTTAGAAGGCTCAGTAGGAGCAGGACCTTTTTCAAAGATTCTCAACATTTCCTTTCAGAAAGATTCCCATTCGGCTGGGGTAGATACAGGCAACCCTTTCGGGAGAGGCGTCGGACGAAGAAGTTGACGAAGGCGACCTCCAGTGCCATTCCTAGACCTAGAGCACTTTTCCTTCTTCCTTCGAGGAGAGTCTCCTCTCGTCTCGTCGGTCGAAGGCCTAGCGGGTCGGGGCTTAGGGGATTTGGATATTTTCCCTACCTGGAGTTTCCTCTTCCTCAAGGCCTTTCCTGTCATGAACTGGCACTTGATACAACTGGACGTGTTATGGTTCTTGCTGAGGCACCATAAAAAGACACGCCGCAGGTTGGTAAGAGACATCTTGGACCCACAGTCTCAAATTTTTTTAAAGCCAGTCTTCGGTCTCGAAGATGAAGACATGACGAAGGATTTTTGGAAAAATTTCTTGAAGAAATCAATGAGGTGTGCCGAAATTCGTAGTCGAAGTAAATGCTGTCGCGGAAAAATAGAACTGAGGCCAATGGCTGCCGCGTGTGCTACATATGATCTCAGATGATGTCAACCTCGACGAGGCTTTCGAGGGTCATCGACTCGACGCCATCGACGCACATTGCCCTCCGCCGCGAACCTGCTGTAGCAGTCTTTTTTGGAAAACCACGGCAGACCTCGCCTCCCGCCTCATCATGGTCTGGATGCAGGCAGTAAAGACAATTGTAGTGTCGATCCTCCACAAAAAGGTTTCTTAGTCTACATTTCGTGCAGAGACTAAGGAGGCATCTCTTCTTCTCGTCGTGGTGAAAAAGCACGAAGTAGGCCCAAGCCTGGACCTTCCAATGAAGATCCTCGATGAAGCTTGATCTTCACCGACAGCAGGAGCCGGCTGCCGGTAGTCGATCGGAGGTCAAACAATAAATTCAAAAATCGGTCAAAATGTTTTAAATGTTATCCAAAAACTCAAAATATATTGGGGAATCCCAACACTGAAGCATGTGGTAAATATATGAAGATGGCCACCAGCGGTGGAGCTTAGAGAGAGGACTGTCATTGGTTGGGGGCAGTATGACCCAAAGGACTGTGTTTGGTTTAGAGGAGGAATACATTTTATCTTGTCTAAGCAATAGGATTGCCATATTACTGTCCTTTGAATTCAAGTAATTTGTTAGAACTAAAAGCTAGAATGAACATTTATTCTTGCAGGCATCACCTAGATGTGAATTGTTGTTATTTTTGCGGTACGTTTTGTACCTTGTGTTGCGCACCTTAGAACTGGAACTGCTAATTTGTGTTGATCGAACTCATAAGTGTTACTTGTTTGATACGACCTAAACATTTTTATTACTGTGTAAGCAGCACGCTCTCATTTTGCTGCATTTTTATTTATTTTTTTAATTTTTTTTTTAAAGTATGCTGCAGGTTGGGAAACTACAGTTCCCAGCAGCCCTCGTGTATATATTTGTAGAGCAGGCGCACAAGAGTCGGCGCATCAGGACCAAGCCGGTCTTCGCTGGGTCTTCCTCTAGAAGCTGCTCATTAGGATCCGGTCAGTACTAAGACTTACTTTACTTGATGCTACTTTGCAGAGACTTACTTAGGCCTACTGAGCAGGTGAAATCTGACTGACAGACCCCCACTTTTCGAAATGGGCTATCTAGCCAGTCTCCACTTACTACTGGCTACCCAAAAATGTCAACAGCTGGCCATTGGCGATAAATATCTTTGTATGAGACTTGATCCACTACAAAGTGCTCTCCTAGAGCAGCCCCCGTCCACTTCTGCTGAACTCTCTCCGCTATCCTATCTTGAAACCTAATGTACCAGAATATTTAGCTGACATGGTCCCGCTCTCACACCAGATGGATGTAATTTACGATTACAACTCTTCGATACCTCTTTCATGCTCAGGTACTCCGCCTTCAACTACAGTTGTTACACAGAACTTAAGGGGAGATGCCAAATGCTTCAATAATGTGTCATCCATCCACACTCTCTCTGTACGGGAACACTTGAAAGAAAACGTACCAACCTCTCTCGTGTTGTCGAACTCAACTACTAAGAAAAGTACGCCCATGAAATTCCTATGTAATAACCACCATTCAGTCACAACATTGAAGTGTGCCCTACTAAATACACGCTCCCTCATCAAGCACGCAACAAACATTTGCGACTCCATTTTGGAACTTGACCTAGATTTAATATGTCTTACAGAAACCTGGACCACAGAAGCAAGTGGCCCAATGATTGCCTTGGCTACACCTGAAGGTTATATCACTATTTGCCAAAATTGTCTCGCCGGTCATGGGGGCGGTGTGGCCATTATCGCTAAAAAACGTTTGAATCTATTTTAGCCACCTTGCATTTGTACCAACTGTGAAATTGTTCATGTTAACATGACTCCAACTGCTCACAGTTGCATAAACTTTGTGTTAGTCTATCGCCCTCCAGTTGATATGCCAAGTTTTAATGAAAAAATTGTTCACATCCTAAATGGTTTACATGGACCAAATTGCTGTACCCTGTTGGCTGGGGATTTTAACCGATGGCGCAATAACAGCTCTGACAACAAAGCATAGCCCAAGAAACAGCCTTAAATAACATTGACTACCATGCACTTAACAACTCACCTACTCATAACAAAGGGAACATCCTTGACTGGGTTGCAACTAGGAATCTTATTGTACAGGTTGATAATACTCTACCTTGCATTTGGTCTGCCCAGTGCTCCACAACCTTTCAAATTCATCCTCACACCTCCTCCTAAAAGGAAGAACCCAGTGAAAACAGTAAAGAATCACAACTTTAAAATAGTCACTGTAAATGATTTAAAAGATTGCCTGAAGGATATTATGACCTCACCGTCAGATCTAGATCCCTCAAAAATTCTGACTGACGTTTTAAGTCAATCTTTGCGTACTATGTTAGAATGTAGCTCCAATTAGGAATAAGTTAGTCAGAGGCAATGCCTTGCACCAAAAGTGGTACACACAAGAACTGAGTTGAATGAAGAAAGGCAAAAGCCAAGCCGAGACAAAACGGCTAAAATGTCCCTCCAAAGCAAATAAAACTTCTTGGAAAACTCTTGCCAAAGTATACAAGCAGGCCATCTGTGACAGAAAGAAGAACCTTTTTAAAAAGCAGATAGAGGAGGCCAACAACAATACCAACAAGCTTTTTTAAAATTGTTAAATCTCTGGATAAACCTAGGACTCTTTCCACACCCTTTGTCCCAAAGGACCAAGACTGTCTCGAAATGCAACAGGCTTTCAAGGCAAAAGTGGATAAAGGCACACACTCAAATCTGAACTAGTGAATAATATGCCTAGCTCCACTTCCCCTCCCAAAACGACTATTAATGAGGAACATGTCAAACTCAATGTTACTTCCATCACAACTCTTGATATATGAATATACTGTCCTCATTACGCCCCACCTAGTGCCTGGAAAATACTGTCCCTCCTATTCTCATTCTTGATCATAAAAGAATGTTTGCACCTTTTCTTGTTAGGTTTGTAAATTCTTTGTTTGCCAATAATCAGGTTCCAGACTATCAAAAAAGCCACCATCACACCCCTGCTTAAGAAACCCAGGCTTAATCCCAACAACCTACGACCCATTATGAAATATAATTTCCTGCTAAAAATATTGGACAAAAGTGCTTCACCATTCAATTCTTGTCATTCGTCGAAGCATTTAACGTCCTGTACACTAGACACTCTGGCTTCCGTCCATATTACAGTATTGAAACAGCACTCCTAGACCTTCAAAAGCACATGCTGAGTATCTCAGACAAAGACAATACTGGAATGCTTGTGTTAGACTTGTCGGCAGCGTTTGACCTTCTGGACCACGACCTGATCCTCCTCATCCTTGGAGATATTGGATTATGTAGCCTGGATACCACCAAATGGGTACAATCCTCTCACATCGGACTTCTAGAGTTTGTTGAGGCAACTCCACCTCACCTCTGGCACCTATTGTCTGTGGTATGCCACAGGGGGCTGTCTCCTTTACTTTTCAACTTGTATATACGATCCCTATGCAACCTGTTAGATGAGATTAATGTGTTTCTCACTAACTACTCACTGATGACACTCAGCTGGGTTTCAAATTGTCAGGAGACTACAACTGGGATGCGACCATCCTGCACTCCATCTATGGCCGTATTGAAGGCTAGATGTACGCCAACTGGATGGGTCTTAATGGGAATAAGACTGAACTATTAATATTTAGCTCAACACCAAATACCAGTCCTTCTCCATCCATGACTGCTGCATTCATTTCTCTAAGAGTTAAGACTCTAGGGTTTCACCTAGATCTCATGCTTGGCTCTGACACACACGTTAAGCAGGCTGTGACATTTTGTTCCTATTACTTTCAACTACTGAGGAACCTTCAACCTTCTTTGTCCGAGCCCAACTGCTCTTCTGTTGCGCGGGCATTCATCTTGTCCAGACTAGACTATGGAAACGCCCTTTTGATTGGTACTCAAACAAAATATAAAGGACCTACAAGTGATACAGATACATAATGATTCAGTCCGCATCGCAAAAAGGAAATCTAGGAGAGACCATATTACTCACAATCGACAAGACCGCCATTGGCTTCCTATCACTGCTCAGCTAAAATTTAAAGCAGCTAGACTTGTCTATAAATCCTTACATGGTATGCTCCCATCCTATATCGAAAATCTTGTGTCGCCCTACGAACCCCCAAGAAAGTTACTCTGATCCATATTAGCATTGGCCAAAAACCCAAATTTCAAACTTGCTAATAGCCTAAGAAGATCCTTTCCCATGCAGGTCACTAAAATATGGAATTCCTGTCCATTAGACCTCAGACTACAAATGAGCCAAACATGTTCCGTTGACAATTGAAAACGGTTTTAAACTAAGACCCTCCCCGTCAATTTCTATACCCGATTGTCCCGTTTAGTCTGTTCCTTTGTGTTTTGGTTCTGGCGCCCTGATGCCTGTTGGCTCTGGCACCTTAGAAATAAATAAAAAAATGAATAAAATAAAATGCAGTTTAAAGTGAAAGTGAAACAGTTTTTTCTTTTACCGAGGATTCACAGCCTGACGGCAGAATATTCATGAGCACGTGAATCCATGCCAGACCCCATGCTGGAGAAATTCAGATGCATGTTTGAGTAATCCCAGTCAAGCTGGGAATCCTCAATAACAGAGCGGTTTCTATTTGAAAAACTACAGTCACTTTAGTATTCTTTTAGAGTTGTTTTGGGTCACCTTACAAATTTGCCAATAGGCAATGTCTCCCTTCGCTCCACCATTGGAGGCCATTTTCAGATTAGCATAGCACAAGTAATTGCCAAGATGAGCTGAGAAGAGCCCTTTGCGGGGTAGGCAGGAAGGTTGCATGTGAATCTATGAAATGTACCAAGTTAAGTAACTTATTAATTCTCCAGCATTGGATCTTTCATAGATTCACATGCTGTTTTTAATTATAATAAAGCAGTATACAGATACAATGCAAAATGAGAGGAGGAAAAAAGTCTCACATTCTGGAAACATCAAAATTTTATGCGAGCAGATGATGAACCACTGCTTTAACGACCCTGGACTCCTCTGTGGAGTCCCTATAGATGCAGAAGAATCTTGTGAAGGCAGAGAAGAAGGCAGTGGTGAAAGAAACTGCCCTTGTGGAGTGCGCTCTAGGCTAACCTAGAGCCGTAGGAGATGCAAGCAGACAACCATCAAAGATGGGATCTTAGACAGTCCCTTGCCCAAAGCCATGCGGTCTAAAGACACAAACAACTGAGATGACATAGGGAATTGCTTGGCATGAGCAACATAGTACTTTAAAGTCTGCATGACTTCTAAGGAAAGCAGAAAGCGTTCCGCCAGAGTAGGAGAGCCAAAGAAGACAGGCAGGACCAGTGGCTTGCTGAGATGGAATGCCAAAAGCACTTTGGACATATGAACACAAGATAATGCGATTTGCAGCATAAAACTTGGATCCCACCCACTTTCCTGGCTGAAGTGATGGCGTCTAAGACGACAATCTTCCATGAAAGAAACGTAATGCTTGCTTTGTGCAAGGGTTCAAAGGTCCCACTAACTTGGAAAGAACATTATTCAACACCCAAACTGGAGACAGAGTCCACACAAGCAGACCATTAGGGAAAATCCCTTCAGGAATGTTTTAATAAGCCGGTGGGACCATAACTAAAGTGTGGTAGAGGTGCAGCTAAACTATGAAATCGCAGCAAGATGGACCCTAGCAGAGGAATGTGCAAGGCAACTGCAGCCAACGACCATAGGAATGGCAGACTATCCCGAGGCTGGACGTGGAAGGGATCACTATTGTTTTGCAGTACACCAAGTCGTAACACGTTTCCAGTTGCTATTAAAGCAAGCAACATAAAAGGGTGCAGGAGTCCTAGCACGAATGTCTCAGTAGGATTGAGGAACGGGACATATCCGAAATCTAGGGAAGCAAGCCATTAGATTGAGAGGGGACATATCGTGGTGCAGGACCGCACCCTTGTCCCTGGAGAAAAGATTAAAGACGGGGGACAGTCGTACAGGAGAGGCTGACCGGGGACCTAGGCGGTCCAAAAGCCAGAACTGTCTCAGCCAGGCCAGGGCCACCAAAATCAATTTGCACTGCTGTTGTCCGAAAGCATGTAGGACCCTTGGGATGTGCGGAAATGGAGGAAACGCATAGAGAAACGGATTTGTCCACGGGAATATGAACGCGTCTCAGGCTTCAGGCTTGGGGGAATCTGCTGGCAAATACACAGCACTTCACATTCTCCTTGGTGGCAGAGGTCCCTTTCCTTTGGAAGATGTGCAGAACTTGGTCATGGAGAGGTTGCCACTCATGGTATGAGCATAGTTCCTTGCTAAGAGTCGGCCACCGAACTGTGGATGCCCGGCAGATGGAAGGGGGAACATCCTGTGAGCAAGGGCCCGTTTCCAGAGGGACTGAGCTTCTGCTGACAGGATGGTTGATTGGGTGCCGCCCTGTTGTGGTATGAATAACATGGTGGCTTGTGTTGTCTGTGAGCACCAGAACCATCTTCCCCTGGCAATGAAGCCAAAAGGATTTCAGTGCCCAGAACACCACTCTCAGTTCCAGGACCTTGATGTGTAAGAATTTCTCGTTTTTGGGACTAAAGGGCTCTGGTGTGGCAACTGCTGGTGCAGGCTCCCCAGCCCTATGAGGATGTATTAGTTGTAAACGTGATCTGATGGCCTAGGGCTTGGAAAGGCGCTCCCTGGTTGAGGTTGGTGAGCAATGATTACCAGCGCATACTGTTGTTGAAGGGGTGCACAAGGAAAACCTTGTCAAACTAGTTGCCAGAGATGCGCTTCCACACCTCTGCTTCCAAACCTCTGAACAGGCCTCACCCGAAGCAGCAGTGTTGTATCAGGGGAATGCAGGAGGACATCCACAAGAGAGACTTTAGAGTGACACGATTTGATGCTGTGAGAGCAAATGCTTTTTTTGAACGAATGGCCTCGACCATGTTGGCCAGAGAAGTAGTGCCGTCATAAACCGTGTGCAGCTGAGCTCCCAGGAACAGCATTTGCTGGGAGGATGGTCAAGCAGGATTTGCCATAATTGATGGAGAAAACCAGTAAGGATAAACCGCTTATTGTTGCTCTGGTGCATTCGTGGGCCTGAGGAAAGGACGGACCAGCCAATCGTCGAGGTATGGGTACACATGGACTGTCGATCGACGGAGGTGAACCACGGCTGGAGCTAGGCATTTTGTAAAACTCTACGGGCAGAATTGAGGCTGAAGGGAAGGGCCTTGAATTGATAGTGCGGTCCTGCCACTGTAAATCTTAGTCATTTTTGGTCCGGCGATGACAAGAAATCCCCTTTATGTAGTTGACCGAGGATGTGTTAAACACGTGATGAACCTGAAAAGCTTGGGAAATAAACTTGTTTAGGATCTATAACTGGTCTCCATCCACCTGATTTTTTCTTTACAACTAATATCTTTGATAAAACTCCTTGTCCCCACTGGGTGCAAGGAACGTGTTCTTTTGCTTCTATGGAATGGAGGGCATAGATTTATTGTTGAAGCGTTGAAAAAGGTTTTCCCTCATTTGCGGAGGGAGTAATGTTGGACCGTTCTGCAGGAACTCCAGGATGTGGCTGTGTCGTAGTAAGGAGACCACCCACTTGTCTGTGAAGACTTGGTGCCAACTTGCAGAGGAAACAGGAACAAAGCACTCCGACAGGGTGGGGGGGGGGGCGGGTCCTTGTCTTAGTCAAGCTGGTTTACTTGGATGGCCTCTGTAGGAACCATGTGGGTTGCTGGCTGCCTCTGTAAGACAGACTTCCCTCGTTGTCCCCGGAAGCATAAGTGCTGTATCGATACATTTGGGATCGATAGGTTGGTCAGTAGTCTCTGGACATCCTGGAAAAATTGGCTTTTCCAGGACGAAAGGGCTGCAGCTGTAAGGTACCCAAAGACCAGACAGTGTAGGTATCGGTCCTGATGGCCTGGGAGGGTATTGCCTACGTTCTTTCTGTAGAGGTCCTCTTAATTGAAAGGCAGGTCTATGATTATGGCTTGCGGCCAGAAACTAGTGGCCTTGAGCCATAACTGGTGGTGCAGAACCCACATGGCGAAAGCCGGTGTCAGCCATGTCAACTGCCATGGATTTGGCGTGATCGGAAGCAGCGCCACCTTCGTGAAGTCCTTTGAAAACTCTCTTTTTCATCCGGCAAGAAATCTAGGATGGGTCCCATTTTATATCACAACTCCTGGTCGTAGTGGGATAGGATAACCAGGAGTGGTCTGCCTTAATGGTGGTGGCTGCCATAGACACAATGGACTTCCCACAAGCTTTCAATTGTATCCCTTCTTTCTCTGGGATCACAGCACACGTTGAAAAGGGGTCGGAGGATTATTTGCTGGCTGTCGCATATACCACTGAGACTGGACTGGTTGGGCACTGATGAATCTGAGGATGCCGTCCCTTCTCCCCTAGGGGAGAGACCTTTCCCATGGGGCCAGTGCGGTGCATTCACAGTACAATAGTCCACCTGAAGGTGGCGCACAGGGGCAGGATCAAATGGGAGAGCAAGCCTCTTATGAGATTAGAGACAACCATTCCCAGAGAACACGGTATCATTCCGCTTTGTCACCCTGTCAAACCCAAGTTTACTATATGCAAGTCAGTATCCCGGAACCAGATTTTCTCTAGGAACCACGGACGATAATGCCAGAAAAACCCTCACCCCGAGAAACAAGAAATGACCAATATTAGCACACTTAGCCAGCCCTGTCGCTTGGGGTGGAGGAGGCTATGTAGTGCGCCTCTCTATGGGTTCTTGACAACCTGGACCAGGAGCTGTATAAGGGAGAGAAGGCAAGAATGGTCAGCTACTTATCATATGCCCTTCGAAAGTCAAAACCCCTTAAGATGAGAGGTGTACCAGAAAACTCATAGCCTGGACTGCAACCATTGAGTCCCCACTGGATAATCACACAAGACAATACAGGATATCAAAAACAAAACAAGAAAATACATTCTAATTACCTAATGTAAGGGTCAGCATGACTTCTCCGGCTACAATGTTTGCAAGACACAGGAGTAAGTCTGGACTGCTCTTTTATACGTGTATGGATATATTTGATGCAGGCTGTACATTTGATCATGGCAGCAATCTTGGAGGGGGCTGTGATGTGGTCTGTATGCTCCGAGTGAATCACCTGGCCACACCACAGAAGCCAGCCTCCCCGGAGATATGCGTTTCATGATGTCAACTGGAGCAGGGAAAAACAAGCCAATTCTACAGCTCTTTGCACCATGGATGCCACATAACGGCGCATCCAGCATGGCTGCTAGAGCCTACGCGGCAAGAGGGGAGCATGCGGCACAGGGTGAGGTAAGCTCCTAACACACCCCCCTTCTGTTTTGCCAACACCATACCCTCCTACCCTTGTTACAAACAGTACTAATATCTTCTGTTGTATAACATGCCAACCTTATTCAAGAAGAAGAACTATAACACAAGTGAATCTAATTGGCCTTCCATTTACTTGGAATAAGAGTACTGGGACAAAGAAGATGGCTAGGAGGATGAACATTGATCCAGAGAACTGTGTTAAGTGGTTTAGTCTCCCGCTCAACCGGGTTGGGACAAACGCATTCAAAATAGACGAAGGAAACCAGGTGAGAAAAATCCTCTCTCCTGAGAGGAATTGCCAGCAACGCTGTAGCACCGGCGGCAAGATGGAGAGATGAACGAGATGCTGACGAAACAAAGCATCCGAACGTTGCTGGAGCCTCACGCAGACGCCCCACTGCTCGGAAGATGCGAACAAAGCACGAAAGAACACAGGCTAGCCGAGAGGGACTGAAGGTAGCCAGGGGGAGGCCAGGGAGTGAGTACAGAGCTCCGAATAAGAGGGTCTTTTGACCCTGAGTAGATACTGCAAGTCTGAGACCCGCACCCATATGAAAGCAAGAGAATAAGAGGGTCTGGGACCCTGAGAACAAGAGAAAGGGAATCCTACGCATAGCTGGAGAGTAGACCAAGTTGGCACACTAGTGCATGGCGAGTCTGGGATACGCACACTTATGAGAGCCAAAGGCCAAATTGAACTTTAAGGTGAACTTTATTTGAGAGAATACAGGGCCTGGGACCCAGCATGATAAAGAGTTTTGTGGTACATTATGATGAAAGCTTAAAAGAGGTCAGGGAAAGGAAAACAAATCCTTTGGCTAACAGAATATCATTGTAGAATCTGGGAAAGTCTAAAAAGAAGCCAGGAACAGGAAAATACTTTGCCGGGCATACGATTTGTGCTGTTGTGAACTGTCAAGAAAATCACATAATAAGGAAATGCCCTAGTTAGTTGAGTGATATTAAAACATTGTTTCTTTTGGAAAGAACATCTGCTTTTTCTTAAAACCATTAGAGACATTTGGCACTTTTTGTTGGCAAAGAACTTTTACACCATTTCCTCGTTGAGATAATATCCTTGCACATTAGATTTAGCTTCCCAGTACTGATAGTCTGAAGGACTGACCAGTTTCCCCATGAAAACATTTGCAAAAAGGACTGGCAGTGAAGCTGAAGGCTTCACTTAAGCAATAAGCCCAGAGCAGGGGGGGGCATTACCACTTCAGGTAATGCCCCTGGGCTCATAGTTACAGGCCAGAGCGAATGGCTTATTTCTATTAGTATCCCAGCCCACTGAGACCGGGGTACTAAAAGCATTTTTTTCCCAGTTCCAAAATGCTCCAGCGTTTCAGAACAGAAAATAAAATATAAAAGAAAACGCCACCAGGGAAGGGAAAACAAAGTTAGTGTTCCCTTTCCATGGCTGTCGTTGAAAATAAGTGAAAAAAGTGAACAAACAAGATGGCCGCCATTGAAAGGGAGAAGGGACTTCACATGGAGGCCATTAAAAAAAATAGGAAAACAAAATCAACATAAAACATGGCTGCCATGGGCCATGCAGACCTTTCTTCCTTTCCAGGACAGCCTGTCACAGATCAGGAGCAGACTGTAAGGCAGAATTGCATGTAGCACCCTCTGGGACCACCAAACACAATTAAAACTACAGGTGTAAGCCAAACCAAAATTTGGTATAAGTCTGTACTACACAGTTTGTGGTAGTGAGCTGAGCAGCCAGGCTGATCTGAAAGAAGGAATGTGAGCAGTAAACAAAGCTACACAGAGGGTTTACAATCACAGTGGCTTATGTAGACACTTACACTCAAGGTTTGTTGGTAAAACACTTAGTCATTTAGAAAACATTCACTAGAAGGAGGCAACTTATTATACACAAATAAACGTCAGCACCAAACCAATAGGTTTCTGAGTAAATTCGGCTCCCCTGAAGTAGGAGCAAAATGGCATTTCAGTCACTTTAAATAGGAGTAAAAAGGCACAACTTAATACAATGGATCACAAATACTTTCTTAGGCAGTGCAAACAGTTCCAGTTCACTAGAAGAGTCAATTCGATTCAATAGGCCTAGACCAAAAGTCAATGGACTAGTGTCTTGGATAGTAAAGAGCAGTTCTGGTAGTAAATGGTTAAGTCTTTGCGAAAGTTCTCAGAAGTAGTTTGTACGAAAAAGAATCATATGTTGGGTCACAAACTGATTAGGCTTGCAAGTTGGGAAAGGTCCATGAACTTTCACCGCGAGAGGCAAGTTCTCTCAATCGGGTTGGTACAGTACCTTAATATGAAAAAAAAGATGCAGTTGAAGACTGGTTCCTGGCAGTGCCTGCAGATCTCGCCGTTCCTGAGCCTCAGTGGTGGGGACAGGAGGGAGGACGTCGGGGGACACCTGCACTGCACAAGCTGGCAAATGGAAGA
Organism: Ambystoma mexicanum; assembly: GCF_040938575.1. NCBI lineage: Eukaryota > Metazoa > Chordata > Amphibia > Caudata > Ambystomatidae > Ambystoma > Ambystoma mexicanum. Next base: position 702,139,561 of record NC_090924.1, read on the forward strand.
TCTTCGTTTCGAGTAGCTGTCGTCAAGCACACAAACTGGCATCCCTCTCCCTGGTTAAACCTAACCAGCTCTGAGAAAGGTATCCATGTGGCTTACGAGTTGATTGGTCCCACTAACTCAAAGGAAGAAGTCGTCCTTGAAGGGGCTTCTCTGTCGAGGTGAACATGGCAATTCGGACCTGCAGCACGGCTTCACCAGGCAACCCAACAGTGCAGGAGTTGCAGCAGCCGTCCTCTTCCAGCTCGTCTTCGGTTCTTTCGTTCCAGTGGTCGACTCTGCCTTCCAAGCCAAGAGACTCGCCTTTTAAACAGTTTTCTCCCTTTCATTCCAGCCTAGCTGTCACTCACCCAGCAGGGGGGGAATGTCCTTGCTGGACAGTCAGCCAGCCAATCACACAAGAGTGCATTTGGGTCTCCTAGGAGACTAAGCACAGGGAGTTTCAGGCACCTCCCTCACTTCCTGCCCACCTAAAACACTCAGGTGCCAGAGGCGGTCTTCAGTCCTGAAGCCCACCAAAGGCATAGAAACAAAGGGACCAAACCTAGTTTGGCGTGCAGAGATAAACACTAGAAGGACCTTTCCAAAAAGAAATGGGTAAAAAAGAAGACCGGGGCCTGTTTAAACAAAGAGGCGTAAGGCATCATCTTGAAAAACATGGCTCCTGCGATTTTTAGCTACCGGTGTTTGTGGTCGGGAAAAATCATGGTAGTTCGTTGTAAAACCACTGCCACCAGACATTTCGATAGGAAAGGGTAGCATTTGACTGCTACATGAGTTTTTTTAGACACAGGGGATACTATGTAACCCCTCCAGAACTCTATTGTAAGATGGTGTGTGCTGGGTCTAGGAATTTGAAAAGACTAGTAAAGTCAATTTCACTTTACATTCTCTGGAAAACAGTATTTTATCCCAGAGAAGGTATTTAAACCTTTGAGAAGTCTCAAAGACATCACTGTGTCATTGCACTGAAGGTGCTGTGCAACACACATGAAAAGATGATGCCTATGGAGTTATCTAAAACCCCATATTCAAATAACACAAGAGTAAAACGCACATCAAAATACATGAGAAAAAAGGCTCACACACTCTCCAAGTAAAAAAATCAAGTCCTCAAAATCCAGCAAAGTTGCTGGGGGTCTCTAAGGTAAAGGGAATTAGCACATTTATGAGAATTCTCCATAACACAGATGCGTGGGGGACAGAAGAGTTCCCAGCGCGTCTGCTCCTGAAAAGGACAGAAAAGAAGGTAAGTGGGGGTGGGAGGGCAGGGAGGGAATTCTGTGGATGGGGATTGGGGGGAGGGAAAGACTTACCTGATTCCCCAGTGAGGGGAGACGGCGGCCGCCAGCCCTGAGGAGGCTCAGGGCGGCAGGATTACTGTCTGTTAACGCCTGCATTCTGAGCATCCCCCCATTGGCTGGAAGGCCCCAACACCACCCTCGCCGGGTACTAATTATCTTTAAAAAAGTCAGGACAGCTTCAAAAACAAAATCAAAAACTTTGGGGGCCCATATGGAGGGAAAGTTGACTAAGAGAAATCGTTCCCAACAGTGTTTTATAGCAATATCCTTTCTTTCACGCTGAAGTTATGATATTTGATCAAGACTTTAGGCTTTCTTCTAGGTGGGCCCACCCTGTGAACCATCAATGCGAACGTTGGGTGTCTTCAGCTTTTCAGGAGCTCTAGCAGCTGGCCTTTAGCAAATTATTGAATGTTAGTACCCTCAGCTCCTTCCTTCCTAAACCAAACACAAATGTTTTCCCTACATTAACTATTTTCGAGTTTGTCGCATGTCTTCTTTTGCAGCAGATCCATTTTTTGTGAGGGAGTGTAGATGGGCTTTTATATCCATCATATCATTCTCACAAGAGTCTACAATGGTTCCTAGAGATTAAACCTCCTTTGTATTCATATTGATGGCTAGCGTGAGGCTAGTCTTTACTTTAGAGGGGCAATTTCAGACCCCAAGATCACTGACATTGTGAATATAGTGCATCATCCAACACCGGATTCGTGGGGGACCTCTCAGGAATCTCCATATTTGTCATCTTTATACTCGTGGTTGCTTCCTGTGCCTCAGAATGAGATGTAGAGGATGCAGGTTTGGGAACCTATACTGCTGCAATATCAGTAGTAGCGGCGCCCAAAGTGGGGCTCTTCTTCCCCTTCTTTGACATCATACAGCCAGCTGCATTGACGGGTGGAGCTCAGATGAACTGATGACAGGGATGAGTGAGCAACAAGCCCCACTTTATCAATCACTCTAGCAGGCAAAGCAACACAGACGTGCAGGCATGTCTGCATGAATTAATTTAAGCAACCTGCATCCAGACGTTTAATGTTGAAGTGCCAGTAATATTGCCTCGATGGCGCGTCAATAGACAGTCTGTTACTTACACATTGCTGCTTTCAGTCTTCACAAAAATAGTCTCCTTTGTGTTAGGCCAAAATTTTATTTCAGGCCCCCCCAGGCTCTTCAGCGGATCATGTACAGGGTACAAATACAAACCAAGCAGGCCACTGAGCATGTGTCACTCTGCAACACAGTCGACCGCTAGCAGAATCATCTACCCGCACACCCCACCGTCCATCCAATCACTGCAGTTATGTAAGGAGGGGGGTTAGGATATAGACCTAGGGAATAACATGATACACCAGTATTTCAGTCTCATTGCCCTCAGCAAGCAGAAACCCTCCCGCCCACCATGGCATGCAGCCACCCGCTATCTTCTGATTGCTATCAGAGACAAGGTAAGCTTCACTGCTTACTTGCTTGGGTTTCGATGTGGTCCCGCTCATCGAGCTTAGCCATCTCAGTCGGTCACAGCAGTCTACCCGGGCAACCTTCACAGAGCTGGCATCTCAATGCCTACCATTGTTCTTTTACTAGGCTCAACTAAACAGTTAATTGTTCTTGCCGCAGGCTTTCCATACCACTGCTGAGGGCTCCTGCTCTCCCCAGCCCCAACATTCTTGCACAAGCCAATTTCAGTTGGCAGCGCGTGGGGTAGGAGCATTAGTGGGCTAAAAAAAAAAATGAGGGAGTCATCGCAGCACCGGACCCTTCAGCAAGTAACCACCCTCACACCCTGCAGTATTACCAGTAACATTTTGTAGTTGTCTTTAGCACAGCCAGGTTGTCAATCAAATTCCTCAGAATGCTCTCCATAACTACTGGTAGAAGTCTCTGGAGCCTCTCTCAGAACAGTTCATTCAAAGCAGAGTGTAGAGAGAAATATGTGCTAAAGCAATAGAGAGAGCAAATGGATTGTGGGTTGGGGGCATGGGGGTGATGGAATGAGATCACATAACTGGCAAAACATGTGCTAATAAGCAGTATTGAGCTTGAACTAGTCATCACCCTCCAACAACACAAGATTGTCCCTTACTCTTCTTAGATCTCAGATTGTGGCTCCGGCCCACAGGTTAGAAGAGGGCTGGAATGTACTATTTTTGACCATCTCTAAAATGAGTACTTTTTTCAAGTAACATTAGTGTTCAAACAAACTGAAACATGAATAAGTTGTTTCAATCAACAGAAAATAACTAAATATTATGTAAACAAGAAAATCAAACTGCAACAAACATTCATTCAATACCTGTAAGGATGTCTTACTAAATTAACCTTTATTTATATAGAAGTTATGCCTAATCAAGAAGAATTACCTCAACAGCTGTTGGGTGCAAAGTGATGGCAACAGAGATAAGTCCAGATTTAGGGCAGTTTGGAGCCTGCAGAAATTGAGAGCCAAAGAATAGTGTCTTGGAAGGTGCTTCTGTCTTCACGTAATTTCTCCACACTTCAGACCCTTTATAAAAAATATTAACAAAACACAATATGAAATGTAAGCTATATTGCACTGTCTATACTGAAATTATAGGACTATGGGAATTACCAGAATTTAAGATCACATTAAGAAAATTGAATGCAACAAACACTTCACCTTTTCCTGTGCTGCTGGGCAACATGGGTATGACAGGGGATGTAGCAGGATGTGGAGGCTCTTTCTTCACCAGAGACAAATCAGGGTATATGGCGAGTTCCATTCCAACAACACTTTCTGGCGATGAAGATGGCACAAAACTCTCTGGGGTCCCCCGACCCTCACAGTGATCCAGAGTCCTAAGAAAGTAAAATATGTCCCTATTGAATGTACAGCACTTAAATATTTAACGTAAGCAGTTTTAATAAGTGAACATTTTAAAATTATCAAGACTATTAAATTAGGTACTTCATTGTTTTCGATTTTCAGGCCATAAGAACATGTTCTCATTTCAAGCTGAAACGACTTACAGAGTAAGGTGCCTGATCGAGAACTTGCTGTAGATCCTGTCCTTCTATGGAAACAAAACATATTGGGAATACCACATCCACCCCAACTCCAAAGGAGGCAAAGGTTGTACTACGGCCTTCGCAAGGAGCTGCGAAAATTCCTCCAGCAGTAAAGCGGCTTCTCCGGGAACGGTGGAGCAAAAGGAGGAAGTAGCGCTCAGAAGAGACATGCAACTCTTATGCACCCCCCTACCCAGGCAAATGCCAGAAAGGCAATGTAACAGGATTTTGGACTGGGTAAGGATGAGAGAACTGGGGAGGAAGAAAAGTTGTCTGTGTGTGTACTTGGCTCTCTATACTGGCGAGGGAAACACCTTGATTGCTACTTGCCTGAGGCATGAGGCATTAGGCCCCCTGCCCCTGTAGGTAAAAGAGAAAGGAACAATAAAATCGTCCCCCTGTAAAAGATGAGGTTGGCTGTGGACTGAACTGGCGTTACTTGGCAGTAGCTTTGGATACCTTGAATTTCTCAATGGATTAATCTGCTTTGAAACCATCAAAGGGCATCAAGAAAAACATCCTGAAGTGTGCATTGCAATCAGTTTGTCATCTCTCCCGAAGGGAGAGCCACCCCCTTTGGGACTAGGGAGGTGAGTCTGCTACGCATAACACCCCCTAGGGGACAGGGTAAGTGGGATCCCTCTGAAGGTGATTCAGTCTTAGGGGACAGGAAACCCCCAGTGAAGTACTTAAGATAGCATGACTTCTGACCCACATTATACTCCATTCTTATGGGAAACCACAGAAAAGCTGAAAGAACAGCCTCCTAAAGGCATGTCGGCGAACGGACCACTCAAATCAAATAATCTGCTGAGTTCAAGGAGGCAGCAGCACACAGAGGGGGTGGGCAGAAGAGAGTGAGCGCCAGATGTAGCTTTGCAGGCTATAGTACGCACCACGCGAGTGCAGCGAACAAGCACACTGTGCGCTGGAGGGCTGAGGAAACAGTACACCTGTTGCGTAAACAGCGCTGTGAAGAGAGGAGCACTGCCCTGTCACAAACAGGTACGCTGTGGCTCCAACAGATGGGGAGGTGGGCAGTAAGGCAAGAGCAAGAAAAGCCCTGGAGATTGGAGAGACCTGAGACGGCTCAGAGTGTGGAGAGAGCGAGGCAAGCCCTGGAGTGGGGAGAACACCAAGAAGCCACAGAATAGGGAGAAAGACCGACAAAAGCCCCAGAATGGGGATAAATTACTCACCGTATTGACTAACATACTACTAGTCCTTAGTCCCCTTGCATCAATACTGTATGGACGTCCCTCGCTAGGGACGGGAGGCGGAACCTTTTGCACCAGAAATTAGCTCCTTCCCCTTTAAATTTAGAGGGGGGGGGGGGGGGCGATACCCTGGGAGCATGGCATCTCCTGACTCCACCCACTGGCGCCATTCCTCAATCCCCATTGACGCGTCGTCAATATTACCATTGCTTAATGACACCAGTTTTATTAGGGGGGGGGGGGGACATATGTATGGAGGAAAGGGGACTATGGACTAGGAGTACATTAGTCACTATGGTGAGTAACTTATAATTACTCCTACGCCTCGGCCCCTTTCCTCCATACTGTATGGGCAATTACAACTGAATGTAGCCCCAGGGTGGAGAGGGGAACCTCCTTAAAAAAACAAGTTCCTTAATACTGCCTGCCCGAATGCTGCATCTAACCTAGAGCCGGCATCCAAACAGTAGTGCTTGCAGAACGCCGAAGGGGTGGCCCACGTGGCCGCCCTGCTGATGACCTGCCACAGGACGTGCCTTTGGAACGCGATTGCTGTAGCCTTGCCTCTGATCGCATGGGCATGCATATTTGCCGGAAGCGGTTTGCACTGCCCCTCATAGGCCTCCTTAATGGCCGAAACCATCCACCATGCTATGGAGGCCTAAGAAGCCAGATATCCTGGCCTTGACCCACCGAAGGTGACAAGAGCCTCAGATTTCCAGAAGCTCTTGGTTCTGTCCAGATAGAATTTTAGAGCTGGCCTAACAGCTAGGCAGTGCAGTACCCTCTGAGCCTCATCCTTGTGGTATGCGAAGAAGGTAGGTAGCACTATCTCCTCATTTAGGTGGAACAAAGACTACTTTCGGCAAGAACATGGGGGTGCGTTCTGAGGACGACCTTGTCCCTATGAAAGGTATGGCATGGCTCTGAAGCCACCAGATCTTGAATTTCGCTGATCCGGCATGCAGACGTAAGGCCCACCAAAAGGGCTGTTTTAATGATGACCAGCCTGATGTCCGCGGACGTCATTGGCTCAAAGGGTTTATGCGCCAAGGCGCCCAACACTATATTGAGGTCCCACACTGGCTGTGGGTTCTTGATAGGCGGGTAGAGCCTGGTGAGGCCCGCGAATGTCTTAACCACCGGGATGGAGGATGAAAAAACATCCTTCGAGTTCTGCTAGGCTCCGATGGCCGCCAGATAGGTGCAGCATGTGTCTATTTGCACTCCCGAGTGTGCGAGGTGTGCAGAGATGGATAGCACGTCGTCCAATGTGCACTTGAGAGGATCGACCTCCTTGGACTCTGCCCAGTGGCAAAACCTAATCCACTTGCTTTTGTGCTGGCTCCTAGTGGCATTGCTCCTAGCACCATGTATGTTGTCAAGGTTAGCCTGCGATAGACGCAGATGCTTTAATGTGACCTGTTCAGGAACCACGCTGCAAACGCAAACTTCTGCGGGGCGGGGTGGATGACTGTAACCCGCTGCTATGACAGTAGATGAGCCGGGCCCAGTGGAAAGTGCAGAGGTGGGTCCGCCAAGCTGAGCAGCTCCAAAAGCCAGGGCCTCGCTGGCCACCAAGGAGCTACCAGAATGATGCTGGGGTGCTGGGACTCCCTTATCTTGCAGATCACCCGGTGTACCAGAGGAGTGGGAGGGAAAGCATATGCGTTCATGCTGTTCCACTGTATCTCCAACTATCTCCCAGAGAGCCGGGGCCCTGTTCCTGCCAGGATGCGAACAGAGGGCACTTCCTGTTGTACCATGTGGAGAAGAGGTCCACCTGTGGATGACCCCATCTGTCGAAGATCCCCTGCAGGACCTGATCGTTCAATTGCCATTTGTAATTGTATGCACCCAACCTGCTGAGCCTGACCGCCTCCAGGTTTGAATCTCCCGGGAGGTGGATCGCTGTCAAGTGCATGTCGTTCACCAGAGCCCATTCCCAAATGCTGACCGCCAGGGTGCATAGAGGAGGAGACCTGGTGCCACGCTGCTTGTTGATGTAATACATGCTGGTGGAGTTGTCCGTTTTAATGAGGATCATCTTGCCACTGATGAGCGGTAGGAAGACCTTGAGAGCCAGCCAGAGGGCCTTGAGCTCTAGCCAATTGATACGGGCCTCCTATTCCTGAAGGGATCAAACTCCGCGGACGGTGTTGTCCAGGGTAGCTCCCCAGCCCTCCAACAATGAGTCTGTGGTGATGGTAACCTCCGGTGCCAGTTGTCGGAAGGGTCTGCCTATCCGCAGGTTGCAGTCCATGCTCCACCAGACCAGATCCTTGTGGAGAAAGGGAGGAATGCCGACGAGTTCCACCTGTGAACCCTGCTCCCGATTCCATGAGGCAGCCAAGTACAGCTGCAACCGCCTCTTTAAGCCTTGTGTGAGGCACTGCCAGAAGACATGCCGCCATGATACCCAAGAGGTGCCGCTACCACCATGGTGAGGTCACCTCTCCGCTGAGAAAATGACCCGTGGCCCTCTTGAGGGCTGCGATTTTGTTCTCCGAGGGAAAAACTCTCTTGGAACTTGTATCACAGAAGAGGCCCAGGAATGCTAGACTCTGCGTCGGCTCTAGCTGTGACTTTGTGAGATTGATAGAGAATCCCAATTCGTGTAGTGTATTCATGAGGGCGGAGGAGGTGGGTTGGACCACCTCCAGGGTTCTTGCCCTGCCGAGCCATTCCTCTAGGTATGGAGAGACATGGTGACCTTGGGCCCTCAGAAGGGCTGCCACTGCATTCATAAGCCTGGTAAAGACCCTGGGGGCTGAACTGAGGCCAAAGGGTAGAACCTTGAATTGGAAATGAAAGCCCATGATCCTGAACCCAAGGAAGCACTGATGAGGCTGCCAAATCGGGACGTGTAGGTAAGCGTCTTGAACTTTTGAAACGGAAGGGAAAGGTTCAGGGTGGAAAGGTCCAACACAACTATCAGGCCAGCCTGGTTCTTCTTGTGTATGGCGAGGATTCTGGAGTAGAAGCCCATGCCACGCTGTGAGGCTGGGACTTTTTCCACCACCTGACGCTGTTCGAGTGATCGAATTTCCACCAATAGAGTTGTTGTCCCAATCTGTGGGAGTGGAGGAGAAGAGGGAGGGAGGGAGGGAGGGACCGGAAGGGGGTTGACCCCGTGGACACTAGTGATAGGATCCAGGGGTCCGCGAAGCTTGTGCGCCAATGCTGTGCGTGGAGGGCAAGCCCCACCAGAGACACGTGGACCCAGAGGGGAGTGTCATGCCCTCTTTCTCTCTCAGGCTGAGGAGGGGGGACAGAAAGAAGCCCTTACTCCCGGCCTTGTGCGGTTTGTGGCAGTGTTGGCTTGGAGATCGGTCCGGCTGCCTGAACCATCATTCCTTGAAGCCTCGGAACCCGATGAAGGCCTGCCCCTGGTGCGTCTGGCTGTACGTCGTGGGCATGGACTTTGTGAGGATAGGTAAGAGTTTCGCAGTCTGGGAACTGTTCTTATCAAGTTCCCCATCAGTGGTGGAATGAAAGAGGTCGCTACAATCGAATGGAAGGTCCAATATGCGTTCCTGGACGTCCGGGTTGAACTTGGTAGCCCACAGCCAGGCAGTCGTCCTCATGTTCGTGGCAATGCAGATGGCACGGCCTGAGGTGTCAATATGTGCCACTGTGGACTCCATGGTGTCTTGAACCACCATCTTTGCTTCTGGCAGCCCCGCCATGAAGTGTACTTGACTGTGTTCTGGAAGGAAGTTGGCTATTTCCCGCCAAAGCTTCTGGTTAACGGCTGCAAGCATGGCATCCTCATTAGACTGATTAAGGTGCAGCGAGGCGTTGGATTAGACCACCTTTCCATACGCCTCCAAGAGCTTCTCCTTGTCTAGCAGAGCTGAGGATGAGGTGGCCGAGGAAGACTGCGGCTTCGAGTAGCGTGGCAATCACAGAGGAGTGTGGTTGAGGGTGTACCGACAGGAAGAGTGTATCCCCCTCCAATTGCCTGTACTTGGCATCGAGGCGCTTGTTGGTGGGCTGCGCCGAATGGGGTTTAAGCCATCCCTTTTTGGCCAAGGCGACAATTTCCTTCTGCATCGGAATCCCTGTTCTAGCCGCGGGGCGTAGAGTGAGGACCTCGGCCAGGGCCCCTGCCTCTAGTTGTTCAATCTCGGGTTGCGGAAGTCCCAAGTACTCGGCCAGACCTGTGAGCAGTTCATAGAATGCCTTGGCCGAAAGACGGAGTGTTGTGGTCCTCCTCCTTGTCAGTGTCCCCCAGGGTGTCCTGCTGGTCCGGAGCAGGCAGAGGAGCACTTGGATGCTGAAGGCTGGAGGTGTGTTTGACGGAGCCAGAGGCTGCTGTGGAGTCTGCTATGGCACCACCTGGTCTGCTGGAGGCAGAGGAGCCGTCCCGGTGGGGCCTGGCGTGGACAGCTGGGGCCTGAGGCGCTGGAGCCATAGGAGGAATGATTGTGGGCGCTGGTGGTAGCATGTCCCTGATCACATCCCGAAGGATGGTTCCCATCTGAAGGGGGATCTCATAACCATGAGGAAGTTCTCAAAAAACCTGTCCTCACAGGCTGGTGGGGTGCTAGGTGACATGGGTGTAGGAACCAAGCCCCGGGGTTGCCAGGCCTGGGCGTACTCTGCCTTGCCGTCTGCTGGGTATATCTGCCCAGTGACGCTGAAAGATAAGCTGCATGCCACTTGCCCCTGGGCTCAGTGAGCATACTCACAATCCACTGCATCGAGACTTTACTGAAGGGGGGTCCCCCTGGGTCAATGATTATGTTTCTGCACGTACCCTTCTACCAAGATTTGTCAGTGACTTACACTGGCATGAATCCTGCTTTGCTGCCTTTCTTCCTGAGGGTTCTGGGTTTGAAGCTGGAACTCTTCGAGTGTCCCTCTTGCTGCACCCCCTGGGGATGGTTGATGCCTATTCTGCACCTATAAAGGTAGAACAGAGACGCACTTAACTTTTCGCCACAGGCCTCGGCTACACCTATTTTATTTCCCACGCTGCTCTAATCCAATAAGGATCCTAGGCCCAAAACCCCAGTTTACAAAAAGGTCACACCATTTACTGCTAATGACCTATTTTCGTGATGAACATTGACATACTGTTTTTTGACACAAGCAGCATTTCAGATCATGGCGATGGCTTATATTTTCCTTGAAACCAACTACGAGAATAGTTGAGTATTAAATTGCCCTGAGAAAGGGGTGTGCTGGCGTTTTTTCTGTTTAACTTTACTCCACACGTTGGATTCATTCAAATTCAATGAAGTGAACCTTGTCTTTCTAGTTTCACTTCTGAAAAGAAGCCAATGGGCACCCTGTGTACTATTACTTCACCCACTGATTCGATTAAGCGCATTGAGGTCGAGACAAACCCATTTACCTATGGGGAACCTATGCCAACACTTACTCACCTTTACTAAGACATTTTTCCTGGGGCTCCCTTGTGTCCCTGCAGTTTTATATCAGGAAACTGGAATTTTAGCTTATCTCCCTTGTTTACTGCACATTTGCAAATCTATGATTTACACTCCTGTTTTTGGAAGAATAAATTACTTGCTTCTCAGTAATGCTCTTTCTGATGAATGTTCCTACCACTGATTCCTCATCTTAACATCTACCTCTCAGCGCAGCTGCTCTTCAGGCAGCGATGCTCCGACTAACGCCTCTACGCGCCAAACAGGAAGTCAAGGCCAGTATAGAGGCGCTGAACGTCAGAATCATAATTCCACCCTTTTCCCGTCGCATTCTGAAACCGAGGTACAGCAGAACCAAGGTGTACATGTGTTATAATTAATGCTGCTTTGTATTGGATTTGTAGGAAGATTACAGACACTATTCATGTGAGACATTTGTGTTCTGGGACATAGTTTCTGAGTACCCCTCAAACCCATTCTTTAGCCTTATATATGCTACACCTACTGACAGATAATCGGCATACATTTAGCTTTATGAGTGGGCTGGGACTTCGTATGGCCCATTACTGGTTTTCAACATACACTGTGGTCCAACATGGGCTCTGTTTAGCCCAAAGTAGCTCTTTTTTCTCACATATATGGTATGTATGATTTCAAAACAAAGTGTATATTTTCAGTACACCAGAGTGGTGCATTCTTGAGAGGCAATATAGGGAAGAACTGTTCTTCACTACCAGCCTACCTCCGCGCTTGTGTCAAGTTTGACTGCCCTGCCATAGATACCATTTTAGAGAGATTGGAATTTCTTATGGTTGCAAACCATAGATTGCTTTAAAGTTGAAGGGTTTTACATCACTCACCAGAGGGCTGTGGAAAAATCTCCTTAACAATAATTAAGATTTTCTGTCTGAATGTCTCCCACTGCTCTGGAGTGGAGGAGCAGGCAGGAAACAGTATGAATGTAGGTGCAGAGGTCACAGCTTCTTTTAATCCCTCTTTACTTCATCACAAGGCACGAGCTCCTCCAGATCCTTCGCTTTCTGAGCTGGCTGAGTCTTCTCCTTGTAGGCTGAAGGCTACATTGAAGGTTGATGCTTACATGTTGTTTCACAGCTTTTATAAAGACTGTAGACCTATAGCACGCACTCCATAACCGCCTTACGATACATCTGCTGGCAGTGTCCACGTTCTTCCAAGTCATGTCCAGGACATAGAAACCAGACAGCACGTGAGTGGGTCAGAAACAAACATGAGTTTCCTGCACTCTTTGTACATCTTGAAACCAGGGGCCTTTGGTGCGAGCTTCTGTGGAAGGAAGGAATCCATTAGAAAATAAAGTTGCTTCATAGCGATTCACATACCCAGTCCATAGCACTACCTTGTTCCCAGTTTGTTGGGAAGACTGTTACAGAAGCCAGAGTCCCAAAACTTTGAGAAGGAGACAAAGTGTCTTGACATAAAGGGCATCAACCCATGCATGACTTCAGCTCGCGTTTGATGCAATTGGTCAAAAAGACCGACATTAACTGACTCTTTGGCTTTTCCTTTTCAGAGAAGCCAGAATGTTAATGACTTGGGGAATTCTTGGTTTCAATGAAATTATATAATACAAAATGATGCTGCCACAGTCCCTAAATACTTGGCTAACATATGGCAGATTTGTAATGGGATCAAAAGGGTCTGGTCAAAAGCATCCAGAGTCTGTTTCTTTAGGTGGCCAAAAACTGTTTGTTTCAGTTTGTTGAGACCCAGCCCAGTGAAAATGGATGCATTAGAGTAATTAGTACTGCTGCTGCATCATTGGGAAAAAGTTCAAAGCTACGTCCAATGAATATGTCGCCTGGAGAGCCAGAAGCCGGGCTCTGAATTAAAATCATAATCTAGAGAAGATTCATGTTTAGTAGTGATACTGTTTGATCGCACTTGCAATACACTCTGGTGCATGAATCCTTTTGGAGGCAGGTCTAGAGTGCTTCTTGTGAAAGGAACACATACTTCTGGTACCATCACTGTGCCACCACGCGTTATGATTAATGCTGTCATTTTGCATCAAGAAACATTTCATGTCAATTAATGAAATATATGATCACTATAAAGTGAAAATCTTCAATTAGCAGTCGATCTGGGAAATGTTTTTCGGGTATCAGTCGCCCATCTCAAGGGGACTAATTAATGAAGACATACACAAAATGAAATTAATCACAAATACAGCTATACTCACTGAGCTCTCAATATTAATACACAAAAACCCCACACTGGAACCCATTACCGTTTAATTTAAAAAATATATACATATATCTGCATAGCTACAGATATCTCTGTGCAGTTTATAGCCATTCAGCAATATCTCAGCATGGTACAATCTATCAACTTAAGTTAATTTTATTTTGTAAATGTAATTCTTGCATTTGCAGGCCTAATGCTAAAGAAAACACTAATGGAACACATTTGCATAGAAAATCAATGGTCGTTAATTACGGTTTTCTTGATCACAGCAAGAAACACATTGTTGGCAGATGAAGAAGTTACTTACCCATCGTAACGCTCTTTAGACTGGCTGTTCCTCCCAAGTATTCCTTATCTTATGCTATTTCCAATATCCAGCAGAGGGTGCTGGCGTTGATGTCTGTCGACTTGTTTTTCGAATGGATTGTGTCCTCCCACGTATTATGTTAGGGAGAATTCTCAGAAATGTGCCAATTCCCTCTACCTTAGAGACCCCCATAAACTTTGCTGGATTTTGAGGACTTTATTTTTTTTAACCTGGAGAGAGCGAGACCCTTTTTCCCCACTCTCTCATGTATTTTAATGTTATTTCTGAACTCTGTTTCTTTTGGTTGTGGAGTCTGACAAACTCCATAGGCATCATCTTTTATATTGTAGCACACAGCACCTTTAGTGCAGTGACACAGGAAAGTCTCTTAGATTTCCCCAAGGTTTAAACGACTTCTCTGGGATAAATTACTGTTTCCCAGAGCAGGAAAGTGAAATTGACTTTACTTACATTTGTAACTTTTGTAACTTTCTAGACCCAGCACACACTATCTTACAATAGGGTGCTGGAGGGGTTACTTAGAATACCCTTTCTCTAGCTTCTCATGTAACATTTTCATGTTACCCTTTCCTCACCGAATTGCTGGTGGCAGTGGTTTTGTTTTTACTACTGTGGTGTGCATTAACCGCAGGCTGCGTCCGCAGCTGCAGTAAAGCACCCAAGGGTGCCATTTTTGTGAAAATGTCCCCAGGTCTTCTTTTTTCGACATTTCTTTGTGGATTCTACTTTTGAAGTTTGTGTGGTGTTTTACAGTGCTCCCTTCTGAAGAAGGCTTATATAAACTGACTGGTAAATAATTAATAATTGTTTTAACAAGAAACTCTGTGTGTAAGTGTTTGCTTGGATTCTGTCACTGCAAAACTCTGTGCAACTCCCCTACAGCTCACATTGACCCCTCTTGAGATAAGCCTGGCTACTCGTCCACACTACCAACCTGTGTAGTACAGACTTATACCAAATGTTGGGTTATGACTGCCAGGAGGTCAGGATTGTTGTAGTGCACCCTAAGGGTACTGCATACGATCTTGCCCAACATATTGCTTATCCTATGATCAACTCCCAAAGCAGGTCTAGTATTCCTGGAGGAGGGAGTCCGAATTGTTCATGACAATTTAGTAGTTCTCATAAGTCTGTGTGCACAGAAGGCAACACTACCTTACCAAAAAAGCCTTCCTGGCTTGAAGAATCCAAACTGTAATGTTTTGTGAAAGTGTGTACGGACAACCATGGGGCAGCTGCACACATTTCTTTAATTGGCACTCCCCTCTGTAATGCAGGGGAAATAGCCATGACCCTGAAGGCCCTCTGGAGGATCTTTTCCCACTAGTCTGTAGCATTCATATATTGCCAGTATTATCCATATGGATAACGTTCGTTTAGTTATTGCCATACCCAACTTGTGGCCTGTTTAGCCAACAAACAGTTGGTCATCTTGTCTTAGTCTTGCCATTCTGGTGATATAGAAACTTGGTGCATGTTTAGGATCAATCCTGTGTAGCCTCGCCTCTTCCTTTCCGGGCTGAAGAGGAGGGTAAAATAATGGTTATGTTATTTTCTGAGTTAGATGGAATTCAGATACAATTTTAAGTAACAAGGTGTGTTTGGAGAAAATAGTGTATGGAGGCTTGCCGAATAAAGCCTGAAGTTTACTCAACCTTTGGGAAGATATAATGGCCACTAAGAATATGGTTTTTAAAGTTAGCAACCTCAAATTTCAACACCAAGTTGAGATCCCAAACCGGGACTTGAAAAAGGGATCAGAGGGAAAATATGTGTTAATCCTTTTAGGAATTGTCTTATTAGAGGAATTTTGAAGTAAGATACCTCCTCAGAAGTACGCTTAAATATGGAAAGCGCAAGATATCCTTTAATAGTACCAATCTGAAGCCCCAGATTAGCTAGGTGTAACAAAGGATAACACCACAGGTGAATTGCAGAATTGCATGTAAATGGATCAACATTCTTATCCCTGCACAAGCTGCAGAATTTGTTCCATCGGCAGCGGTACAAAGACTTAGTTGCTGGCCTTCTATTCGAAAGCAAAATCTCCATAACGTATCTTAGCCTCTCAGAAACCATGCGTGAAGGCTGAGTGTCTGGACCTCTGGATGGAGAACCCGACCTTCCTCTTGCGAGAGAGGATTCTCTCTTTGTGGAAGACGTATTGCAGGGCAGATGGACATGTCCAGAAGGTCTGGGTACCATGTCCTCCTGGCCCAATCCGGAGCAATCAGGATCATGGATTTCCCAAACGTTCTCAACCTCCTGATCATGAAAGGTACTGTCAGCCGAGCCGAGACCAGTCTGGAGGGATTCACACATAGCGTCTTTTCCATCCTTGACTATGTTAAAACACCCATCTCGTTCTTCCACTTCGGGGATATGGTCAGCCGCCATGGATATACACTCCCAAAGGGTATGAGTGAACCTAGCCAACGTGCACGTGGCCTTTGCCGACTTCAGGGTCATACTTCCAGCCAAAAAAACCTTTGCTAGAGCGTTGTAACGCTTATCATCCCTATCAGGAGGGATAGTAGGGTAGGAATTTTGTCTTGTGGTTGAAGTGGCAGCCTGCACCACCAGACTTTCCGTAGTTGGGTGCTTTGATAAGTAATAGGGATCACTGCCGCTTTTTTAAAGCTGCATGAAATTAAATGATTGGGTCTTCCTGAGGTCCCCTGTCCAGGATATCAGTCAGGTCATCCTGTTCGAAAACTGGACTTGGTCCACTAATCTCATGTACTCAACCACTCTCAACATTAACTGCCTGTAGGGTACTTCTGCATGATCAGATGGGTCTGATCTGCCAAACTACCTCTGGTGAGGTGTCCAAACCACTGGCATTATGTAGGCACTCTTGAAGGTCCTCTATCCTGGATTCCTCAGATATTAAGGCCTCAGAAATTGATGGCGTTCCATATTGGAGGCCAACAGGTCTTGACTCATCAGATGATTGTTCTATGTTCTCATGAATCGAGGAAAGATTTGAAAAAAATCAGCCCTATGTAAAGGGGTATATGACTTTTCAATGATACTCGATGGTGTCATGACATTTGTCGACAAAGCTGCAGAGATTGTCGACTTTGTCGATGTCGAGGGATTCAATGCCTGCTTCGATGTATGTAGCATTGAGGAGCTCGAAGCCTGATGCGTCGATGACTTTTTCTTATGCTTTTGTGTCGATGGCGTCGAAGAATGGTCTTTTGGCACCAATGGAATCGACAAGGGACTTTTTCTCGACTCGAGGGATCCTTAGAACGCTCTCATGGAGTTTTGCTTGCAGGGCCCAAAGGGGCACAGGTCTTACTCTTATGCTTATCAGGTCTTTTGGAGAAGCTGTTTTTGTTGGACATACGACCCGTTCCTGAGAGGAACTTGAAGACGACGTAGATGGCGCCCTATGGTGCAGTTTCTTTGAGTGTCTCGACGATGAAAAATGGTGGGAGCCACTTCGTGATCAGGATCTTTTACTTTTTTTACGGATGGGGAAATGGGCCTCGACTCGTCCAATGTCTGTCATTTCGACGTAGTCGTCGATGGGGACTGAAGGATCCTACCTGCCGCAAATTTCCCTCTGCGCGCTCTCAGGGCTTTCGATGTCATGTACAGGCAGTCCTCACACTCAGACAAAGGATGAGTGGATCCCAGGCATCACAAACATATTCTGTGGGGGTCCGTAACAGACATCTTTTACCCGCAGTCACACCATTTCTTCAACCCCGATGACGAAGCCATTTCTTATCAAAGATTTCTCTCGTAAATTCTCACAAAGAAACCGAAACGTACCGTATCCGAAGCTTTAGTGTGGAAAAACAGAACTGAAGCCAACAGACTCTGTGCATGATATATATATATATATATGACAATGCATTACTTACCGTAAAAGCATTTCTGATGGTTGTATCTGCTTAGATTCACATGCTGTGCATAGGTCCGACATCCAGTGGTCACTGCGGAGTATTGCATTTTGTTTTTCGTAGTCGAAAAGGGGACGTCGACAAGGCGTGTCTGTAACACTATCCCTATAGTGACGTGCGTTGTACCCACAATCCCTCACGCGGCGAGGTCCCTCTGTTTGTATTTTTCTGCCCTGAGGGAGCCTTTTAGCCGTGAGTGAGTACAGAAAAGAGAGAAATATATATAAAAAGGATGTCTATGTTCCTTCCATCCGAGCGGGGAGGAAGGGTGGGCGCATGTGAATCTAAGCAGATACAACCATCAGAAATGCTTTTACGGTAAGTAATGCATTGTCTTCTGATGTTTGTTAATCTGCTTAGAATCACATGCTGTGCATAGACTAGCGAGCAGTACCCGGAGTTGGCGGTGGGTTATGAGAAGGAACAGTAGAGAAAAGATGTCTTAATACTGCCTGCCCAACCTGGGAATCAGATCTAGAGTGTGCATCTAGACAGTAGTGTTTTGTAAATGTGTGCACAGAACTCCAGGTTGCCGCTTTGCAGATGGACTCAAGGGGAACATTTGCAATGAATGCTATGGAAGCCCCCGTGCCTCGAGTGGAATGTGCTCTTGGCTTGAAGGGTAGTTCTCTCTTAGCAAGAGTGTAACAGAGAGTGATGCATTGAACAATCCATCTAGATATAGTGGATTTTGAGACCGCATCTCCTTCTCTTCCTGCTGCCACCGAGACAAAGAACTGATTAGTCTTTCTCAGTGGTCTGGTTCTTTCCATGTAGAACATGACAGCTCTGCGTACATCTAGTGTATGCAGACTTTTTTCTCCCGAGCTGGAAGGGTTTTGAAAGAACGTTGGTAGTTCTATAGTTTGGTTTACATGAAATTTCGAGATGAATTTAGGTGCAAACCTTGGGTGTGTGCGTAGAACCACCTTATCTTTGTGAACTGTTACGAAGGGGTCTAGTACAGAAAGAGCCTGTAGTTCACTTACTCTCCTAATGGAGGTGATAGCTATTAGGAAAGCAGTCTTAAGGGTGATATCTTTAAGAGTTGCCTTGTGCATGGGTTCGAAGGGAGGGCCCATGAGTCTGGAAAGTACCACATTTAAGTCCCATCCGGGAGCTGGGTTATCTATCGGAGGGTGTATCCTCTTTACCCCCTCCATGAAGGCATTGATAACTGGTATCTTCCACCACAACACTTTAAGTTGGGAAGTGGTGTATGCAGAAAGTGCCGCTAGGTGGACTTTAATGGAATTGAACACTAAACCTGAATCCAGTAAATGGGTCAAGTATAGAATAATGTCAGTAGGAGAGCAGTCAACTGGGTTGATGCTAGTACCTCTACACCAGATAACGAATCTTTTCCATTTGCTAGAATAGCAGTGTCGAGTATTAGGTTTTCTGGCTTCCCTGAGGATGTCCATACATCTCTGTGGGAGTTGTAAATGTCCAAATTCTATGATCTCAGGAGCCAGGCTGCTAAGTTCATGGTCTGAGGGCATGGATGCAGTGTCCTGCCCTTGTCTTGTGACAGCATGTTGTACGGGCAGGGAAGTTTCATTGGGGGAGATAGGGACATCTCCATCAAGTGAGCGAACCATGGTTGCCGGGCCCACATTGGGGCCACTAGTATCATGGTAACCTGCTCCTGGTGCATCTTGTGCACCACTTTGTTGAGAAGGGGAGTCGGGGGAAAGGCGTAAACAAATTTCCCTGACCATTGAATCGAGACCGTTCCCCTTGGACTGGTTCTGGGGGTACCTGGAGGCGTAACTTTGGCATTGTGAGTTCTCCAGGGTTGCGAACAGGTCTATTTCCGGGAATCCCCATTGCGTGAAGACGTCTAAGACGATGTCTTCGTGCAATTGCCATTCGTACTCTTCGGGCAGGGGGAAGTCTCTGCTGAGTTTGTCTGCTAGCAGATTGAGTTCCCCTGGTACATGTTGTGATAGTAGGAACATGTTGTGTTTGAGAGCCCACTTCCATATATTCTGGGACAGCTTGGACAGTCCTGGAGAGTGAGTGCCCCCTTGCTTGTTGAGGTAGTACATGGCTGTGGTGCTGTCTGTGAGGACCATCACTGTCTTTCCTTGTAAGTGTTCCTGAAAGGCTTTCAGTGCTTTGAACACCGCTAGTAGTTCCAGCAGGTTTATATGCTTGGATGCTAAACTCGGAGTCCACACTCCGTGTGCCGTCTGATGGGATAGGTGAGCCCCCCATCCTGTAAGGGATGCGTCTGTGGTTAGAGTGGCTTCCACTGCGGGTGTGGCAAAAGTTTTCCCTAATAACAGGTTTTCTTTTGTCCACCACCGTAGCGAGAGAACCAAGGCCTGCGAGACCACCACTAGATCGTCCCATTGTCCGCTGGCCTGACACCACTGGCTGTAGAGCCACTCTTGCATTGGGCGCATGCGCAGGCGCGCGTGAGGTACCAAATAAATACATGACGCCATCATCCCTAGCAAGCGCATTGCTTTGCGTACCGTCACCTCTCGGCCTGCTACATAATGGGGAATTTGAAACAGCATGTTTTGGACCCTCTCGTTGGAGGGGAATACGACGCCGTCCTTTGTTCGAATTAGAGCCCCTAGGAATTGTTTGGTTTGGCTGGGGTCTAAGCTGGACTTCTTTTCGTTGATGGAGAAGCCCAGTTGGGACAAAAGGTCTACGGTCTTTTGGGTATTGGAGAAGCATGTTTCGTAAGAATCCCCTGTTATGAGCCAGTCGTCGAGGTAAGGGTATACCGGGATGGATAATCTGCGCAGGTGGGCCGCTGCCACTGCTTTCGTGGATACCCTTGGTGCAGATGCTATCCCGAAGGGTAGTACTCTGAACTGGTAGTGTTTGTCCTCTATTTTGAATCTGAGGTATTTTCTGTGCGATGTCAACATTAAAATATGAAAGTATGCATCTTTCATGTCCAGTGTTGTCATGTAATCCCCTTGTGATAACAGTGGGATTACCTCCTGTAAGGTCACCATACGAAACTTTTGGGGTTTGACAAATATGTTCGCTGGGCGCAGATCTAATACAGGGCGCATGGTTAAGTCCTTTTTGGGTACAAGGAAGTACACTGAATAAATACCTTCTGTTACCTGTGATAGGGGGACGGGCTCTATAGCTTCTTTCTTCAGTAGTTCTTCCACCTCTTGAAGAAGAATGGAGAGGTGTTGCGGTGTCATGCGCCGGTTCCGTGGGGGTTTGTACTTCGGGGAACCGTTGAACTCGATGCAGTATCCGTGGGCTATGGTGGATAATACCCAACGGTCTGACGTGATTCCCTCCCATGCTGAAAGGAACGATGTTAGCCGGCCCCCGACCGGTGATGCATGGGAGGGGACCCGAATTTTCGGGTCATTTGCTGGTATTGGGCGTGGAACCTCTGGGGCTGGAGCCACGACCTCTTCCTTTGCCACGGCGTTGGCCTCTTTGACTGAACTGGGTGTTACCCTGGTTAGTGGGCCAGTTGGAGCCAGAGTAATATTGTTGTTGTTGGTTCTGCTGCTGTCTTTGGCCACGAAAGGAGCGTTTATTACCATAGCCTCGCCTGTTAGGGGGCCTAGAAATTTGATCAAGAGTCTTGATGGTATCAAACTCTTTTTTAGCATGTTTTAGGGCCTCATCTACTGCTTTCCCAAACAGATGCGTCTGTTCAATGGGTTTATTTATGAGGGAGGCTTGGGTTTCGGGCTTAAAACCTGAATTGCGTAGCCAAACGTGGCGTTTGAGAAGTATTCCCTGCACTAGGGAGCGGCCAGCCGTCTCAGCGGCATCTAGGGAGTTCTTAACGATGCCCTGGTTTACCAGTGTGCCCTCTGATATTATAGCTAGCAGGCGAGAACGCAGAGGTTCAGGTGCTTCCTCTGCTTCGCTGCGCAGCTTGTTCCACTGTGCATCTGCGTAGCTAGCTAAAAGTGAGTTGTTATTAGCAATTCTAGTAGAGAAGGCGGCGGAGGTCGTGATTCTCTTCCCCAGTGCGTATAGTTTTTTGCCTTCTTTGTCTGGAGGTGCTTCACTAGTGGATAGTGGCACCCCTGCTCTTTTTCTTGTGTTGGTAACCACAAGGGAGTCCGGAATAGAGTGTCCTCTGATGTATAAAGGGTCAGAGGATGAAGGGCTGAAGAGCTTTTCTATTCTAGGGTTGACCCCTCTTACTAAAGCTGGGTTAGTAAGGGAAGGAGAAATTCTTCTTTTAATAGAAGCCAGGAGTGGAATAGATTGGCTAACAGGGGCTTTTTCTTTGATGACTTTTTCTACGAAGTCAATGTCTGGAAGAGTTTCCCCTGTATCAATCTCAAAATGCGCTGCTGCCTTGCGCAATAGTGCATTGAGGGAAGGTTGGTCATCTATGGGAGAGGAGTTCCCATGTGAATCCTTGAGAGGAGAAGGGAGAAAGGCATCAGGGTCTGAATGTACTGATGGGGATTGCCAAGGCTGCACTGACGGTGAATGCCAGGGCTGCGAGGTAGCTGTATCCTCTTCAAACCCTGTAGCAGTGGTGTAAGGATATTCTTCGAACCCTTCTTCCTCAAGTTCTACTTCTTCTTCTGCATCCAAACACTCCTCATCTTCTTGGAGGTATTGCTCCTCCCCAGTGAGGTGAACCAGCCTAGGAATCTTGACTCTAGGGTCATCCTGTGGCCATTCTCTTTGTCTTTTGTGAGTGGGTGGGTCTTGGTTTCCTAGAAACCTTTCCATTTTCTCCATGCAAGAATGGAGTCTTTCAAGGGTCTCATGGGGTACCCCTGAATAGTCTAGAGGGGGGAAATTAGTGTTTTCGCCTTCAAATCGTTTCGAACGCTCCCACAACGTCGACGAGAGGTTCCCGTCTCCTTCTGAAAAGCCTTCAGGTAGTTCGGAAGCGTCCTTTGGAGAAAGGGGCAGT
Organism: Ambystoma mexicanum; assembly: GCF_040938575.1. Classification (NCBI taxonomy): domain Eukaryota; kingdom Metazoa; phylum Chordata; class Amphibia; order Caudata; family Ambystomatidae; genus Ambystoma; species Ambystoma mexicanum. Next base: position 702,161,864 of record NC_090924.1, read on the forward strand.
TCCTGGCTACTTTTATGTTTTTTCGACGCGGTATTCGACGTTTGTTTCGTCGTCCGCGTACGTTTGTCTTCGGCGACAATTCTCGCTAGGCTCTCGGCCACGATTTTGTCCGTCGAGGGCTCTGGTGTCGACGTTGTGTGCGTTGCGCGTTGTACCTCGACGGTCGCTCTATGGAGCGTTGCGTCGGATGTTTTTGGGGTAGCGCCCGTGTTAGATGGAAGCCCAATCGCTGGTCGCGGCTGCGTTTGCGGGTGGGGCTTGTGACCTTTACGGTCTGCGGTAGACGCCGGAGTGCCCTGCGTCCCCTTCGGCGCTGATGGATCCTTCGTTCTCGACGAAGAAGAGCCGTGGGTAGTGTGTTTAGCCTTATGGGGTTTGTGTGCGTCCTTGTCGCCGGGGTGTTCATCCCCATAAGCAGGGCGTGAGCCGAGCCCGTCGGGGCCGGGGACGGACGAGGAGCGGGAGCGCTCCTTCTGGGGGTTCATGACTTCCGTAACGGACGTCGAGTTATCGCACTCCTCGTCACTTTCAGTAACAGCGGCAGCGGGTGAGGAAACTGACTTCGACATCGCGTAGTCCGCCCACCTCTTAACCCTACGTTCTTTAAGAGTCCTGGGTTTTAAGAGCTTGCAGGCTGCGCAGCTGTTCTCTATGTGATCGAGGGGTAAGCAACGATTACAGAGCTTGTGCTTATCTTTCCAAGTATATTTGCCCCTGCAGCGTGGGCAAAACTTAAATGGTGTCCTCTCCATAGCTGAGGCAATAATAGCTGGCGATAACAACCCCAAGGGAAAGAAAAGGGAGAAAGAAAGACATTCTCAAAGAGAAGAGACAAAGTTCTAACCCCCACTCTCCCTACTGTAAGTTGGCCGTCGAGGCCAGGCCACGTGTTCGGCAGCGCCGAAGGATCTCCTCCGCTCTTCCTCTCCGTCGAAAATCAGTTCGGCGGAGAAACAGCTTCACAGCTAACGTCGAGGGGGAGGGATCGTTATCAGTATATTAAGTTATGACAAAAGGACCGAGGTCCGTGGTAAGTATAGCAATGTCTCTCTAGGAGCTCCGCGAAAGGCGACCAGAAACTGGGCGGAAAAAAACAATCTGAGGGACCTCGACGCGTGAGGGATTGTGGGTACAACGCACGTCACTATAGGGATAGTGTTACAGACACGCCTTGTCGACGTCCCCTTTTCGACTACGAAAAACAAAATGCAATACTCCGCAGTGACCACTGGATGTCGGACCTATGCACAGCATGTGATTCTAAGCAGATTAACAAACATCAGAAATATATATACACATACACACACACATACCTTCGGTGATGTTGACATCGAGGCAGACAGAGGTTCCGAGGGACATCGAGACGACACGAAACGTCCTCTGCTGGAAACATTTTCCGAAGCAGCTAAGCTGGATATTGGAAATATCATAAGATAGAGAATACGTGGGAGGACACAATCCATTTGAATTTAAGAATGTGCATAATATTCACCTGCAGTTAAAATGGCAAGCTGTTCAGGTGGCGAATAGCCCTGTGGTGAAAAGATTTTCTTTTTGCACCTTTGCCTTCATAGAACAATTATAGATTCCTATGGGACCACCAACTCATTCTTTTTGCTTGCTTTGAACCCTGCCCTGATTCTTTGGAAGCCATTAAAGCCTTCTGGCTTTACATCCCTTGCCTGTTTCGCTCAATGTTATGGGCAAACTGACCTAGTCCCCAGCACTGTCAATACTGAGAGGCTATGTCTCTCTTTATGGATTCTTGTATTTTTTTTATTGCACAAATCACCTTACAGTGAAGTGCAGTTAGGACGCTTTGTATCCTTACAACCTTTTATATAATGGTTTTTGGTTACTTTGACAATGTGCCTAAGACAAGCTAATGGCAGCTGTCCCGATTCTTACCTTTTTTGTGATTGTTTTTCATGCATATTTGCATTTACTGTCAATGGCTACTAAAGGTGGCTAGCACCCTAAAATGGCCGTGCCACAATATTTTTGCTTGTTCTCTGGCCTTCTTCCTGCTTCTCAGGTCAGGAAATGCCTTAAATGGAAACCCCTATGCATGGGAAAGCCGCTGCTTTCGTGGGTGGGTGATCCAGAGTAGGGGGACTGGAACTGTCTGGTCCCAGTCCACATACTCTGGCACCTGAAGTCTGTTGCGGGACGGATGCGATGACAGTGGTTGTCCATGATTGGACAACCGTGGACTGTTTAAATGTTGCATAGCCTTACCATTGGTGAGCTTGGGCTTGCTCCCCGCCTGAATCTTTGATTAAAGAAGGGATCCTGCTAGTGTCCATCAGATCATGGATGGAACCAAGACTTCTACGAAAAAGAGCAGCTGGCTGACGACCCCTGCAGCTGACCAGCATTGACTCCAGTGATTGGCCAGGTGAAGCCCTGTTCCTTTGCCTAATCTTGGTAGACCCTTGTTGGTGATTCTACCCTTGGACTGGTGGGAACAACCAGCCTCGATCCTTGCTCGAAGATCTGTGCATTGGGTGTCTTCGAAAGTGTCCCTCGACCACCCAGTGGACTGACCAGCTCTCTCCTGGGCTATCTCGCTGCAGCCGTCGTCATTCTGAGCAGAGCCTTGGAATTTTACAGATCTTTAGCGTGTGCCACAAGTCACATGTCATCGCAATTTCAACCATCTCACTCTATGGGAAGCTGTGCTGGGGCTGCTTCTATGTTCGCTGCAGTACGATCACCTGACCAAAGGTGACGTTAGTTGGTTATTATCTTATACGTGTGCCTAAGGTGTCCCATGGTGGTCTCTTCCGCAGAATTTGTCATTTGTGTCTTCAACGAGAAGCTGTCCAGAACCAACGGAAACTGAATTACAAGAAAAAAAGTATCTGTCTGTCTAGACAACCCTTGTGGTGTGAACAACAACAGAACAAACAAACCTAGAATGAAGTCTTGAACCTACATCCGTGGAATCTAAATCATCCCAAGTCAGTGGTTGAGTCTACATGCCTGTTGCGTTCCGTCACCCATAGGGTCTCCTGGGCGTCAAGTCCTGACCCTAACTCGCACTCAGACCTAACCTTTGGCGGTCGAACCTGGGTTAAAGATACTTTCCTAAACCTACCTTGGTGAATGGGAGTGGAGTCCTTATTGGAACTTTACTAAATACTTATCTAACTTTGAAAACTTTCTAAAAGCACCATCACAACCCACTGCATACTTTCTGAATACCTTAGCTGAAGAGGCAATTTACTGGAACTTGTGAAATTTGGACACAAGGCCCCATACCATCTTAGGTTAAGCCTTCATAAGATAGAGGGTAGCTGAATTTGCACTTATTCTGACTATTTCTGCCTATTTTTCCTTATATCCTAATACTCCCCTGTATGACACTGGTAATTGATTCATATGTAGTTCTATTTTCGTAATGGTGACTGTGTACACATGTTTATTTGGTTTTGACTGACAATACTTACCAGTGATTCCTATATGCTTAATGTGTAATTAAAGGTCTAATAAATAACTATTTTTATATATGCACTACTTAACTTGAATAATGGGTGTTGCCTTGTGTGGACTCATTAGAGCCCTAGCACACACTCAAACTCTTCCCTCATTGTTTGCCTACCTTCCCTTGATTGGGTTTTGGCTAACTTCTCAATGTCTTCCTACAAGGGCCGATTTTGGAAATCCATCTGAACACCCTGGCTCTTACATGGATCAGGCTACTCGCTACAAGCGTTCTGGACAGTAGCATACAGATGCCTTAACGAGGCCAGTTTTGAAGATGCTGGTGGCTTACTTTGTAGCACTCAAAGGGGATGAGTGCTTTCTTCTTGCTTTAGAGAGTCAAACCAACATCAATCCAAGCATAGCTGGCAGTTTCTGGTAGGAGAGCCAGTAGGACCAAACGGTGGAACCAACTTGAACTGGACGAATGCAGAGTACACTTAACAGTCAGCTTTGCAAGAGGGATGGCAGCAGACCCAGTTATCTTAAATGCAGGAGTCACAAGCGAGCCACTCAACCCAAGTGAGATCACCCAGCATTGAGAATAACATTTGGCATCATTGCTCTAAAATGGCAGCATGATCCAAGAACGACAAACGGTTCACAACAGGGGTACAACATATGAATTTCCCAGGGGGTGCCACTGCCCAGATTTTAGGACAGTGGCATCAGAAGTGTATTAATATTGTTGGAGATTGGTTTTTCAGATGCCTAGAACCCACAGCAACCACATGACCCAGCACCCATGGTCCGAGGCAGTTAGAGTATATTGCAGAGGGGTTTCTAAGAGAAACATTTAAGCATAGCCAGCACATGGGATGTAGGATACCATGGGGAGATATCAGGAGAGAACTAATAAACAATGATTAAAGGCACACTGCAGAGGCGTAGCCACGGATGTCTAACAAGTGGGCCCTGAAGCTAATGTAGTTGGGCCCAGCGCAGTGACATGAACATCTGTAAATGCCTACACAGTGCTGCTGAGTGGGCATTTACAGATTTTGGGTGGGCCTTGCCCGCTGCGGCCCTACCCAGTCTACGCCTCTGACAACGTTGCAATTCTGATTCAAAGTTCCACTTTGGATTAACACAGCGCAATAATGGACTTCTTCCCAAATCTAATGTTGTTAGCAATATTAGTGATTCACAAACTCTAAAGTCCATTTATAAACTATCGAAGTTTCTTATCTGTTTTCACTGTTTACGATCTAATACACAGATGGTATGGCACATGGTATGGCGTGTGGTTCAGTTTATTTATCCTCTGATTTTTGCTAAACTCTAATAACATAAGCACAAGGTCTGATGGGTACTGTAGTTTATGTACTGTTTGTCCTAAACTCTCACCATGAATCTATGTGTTTACTATTACAATTCCTAATCAGTTTCAATTGTGGCCTGTGGAAAACAAAAACATGCCTACAGTTACTTAAAGGTAATGTTATTGCTCTGGTCTCCCCCTACTCTATTGAGACTTCCAAAAACACAGAGTAGTGTGCTTGTCCTGATGGGAACTGTAGATTCTACATAATGTTTTCACTGTCATTTACTCATCAAAAAATGTTTCCTGTTCTTAATGGCTTCACTAAATACCACTAAACAAACATTTAGGAATTAGTGTTGAAGCAGAGACATACATCTCAGGATTCTTGGATAGAAGTGGCACAGTTGAAAAATCACAGGAAAACTACATTCAGTTGAAATATTTAGTTAAGACTAATTTAGCATTGCACGTTTAACACTCCATGAATATCATTAAGAACAAACAATTTCTTCAATGATGGAGTATCATGATCAGACTATTTGTGCAGTAACAAACAGTTTGTCATTAAGTGGCAAATTCGTCTGAACAATTTTTCCCTAGATTTCATTCTACTGACCACAAAGGAAGAACAAGTTTCAACAAAACAGCAATAAATTACCATAAAGCCAGCTAAACCAGGTTTTGTCATATTACACTGAACTGGATTTTAAGAGGGTGCACTGTACAGTGCCACCCCTGGGGGTAAAACATGTATCTTGTGATAGGAGGGGCCTTGAAAAAAATGTTAAACTATTTCCTGCAGACTAATTTTTTTTCAGTCCCTTTCCTCTCAAAAGGAGTAGTTGGGCTTAAAGATTGTGATATACGTTCAGTCATATTTTAATGTATATGAAATATCTTTTCGCTGGGCCCATGAGAATTCCTAGGTCACAGATAGAGTTTGTACTCACCTAGAGCTCTGCTGCTTTTGTTTAGTATCTGAGAGGTACCATCATAGGAGGGGCTGACGGATTATCCAATATTTTAAATGTACCTTGCATAAGTTGTGCTGCTTGGGTAATATGGAATGAACTAAATTTATTTTGTCCCAATCCTGATTATATAAATGTTTTCATGGGGGAAAATATAAAATCAAACATTTTTTGTACTAGGTATGTGGCATAAAGTAAAAAGAAATGAACTCACTACACTTTTTAAATTAAAGAGAAAATCTAGCAAAACAGTGTGTTATTTTTGCCCTTGTGAAACAATGTCCCGATAATACAGCGAGGGCAAAACGTGTTTTTCCAGTCCACATTGTACAAGCAGCAAAATTGGTGCTAAACTGTCTTCTATTGTTCTGCACACAGGCAACGTTTGTGTATAATCTAGCCCCAGAAGTGTTTGGAAATGAAAAGGCATTACTTTTTAAATGTGACGTTCATTTCTGTCATTGAATGAAACCCAAGTATGTTTTCTCTGTTTTTTAAACTGCACCGTACATCTGATTTTCCAAAATTCTGCAAAGAAAGTAATTGCACAGAAAATAACCAAATGTATAAACCGAAGCAATTTATCTCACTCATGAGCTGTATTGCTCTTATTTGATGTGTTTATTGTTGAAGGCTGTCCAGGAGGTAAAAACAGTGGCTGCAAATGGCTGAGAAAATTATAAGTTACTCACCGTAGTGACTAACTTACTCCTAATCTTTAGTCCCCTTTCCTCCATACTGTGTGGGCGCCCCTCGTTAGGGAAGAGGGAAAAAAAAATCATCTTCACCTTTAAATTTAGATGCGTGCAGAGGCACAGCCCTGGAAGCATGCGCTCCCCTGACTCGACAATATTACCATTGTCTAATGACACTAGCTTTATTAGGGAGGAGGCTGGTGGGATTTATGAAGGAAAGGGGACTAGGAGTGTGTTAGTCACTACGGTGAGTAACTTCCAATTACTCCTACGTCCCGTCCCCTTTCCTCCATACTGTATGGGTGATTACAACGGAAGGGAGCCCCAGGGTGGAGAGGTGAGCGTCCTAGGAAAATAGGTTCCTCAAGGCTACCTGACCAAAAACTGCATCCGACCTGGAGCTGGCATCTAAGCAGTAGTGCTTGCAGAAGGCCCAGGTCATAGCCCATGTAGCCACCTTGCCGATGACCTGCCAAGGGACGTGCCTGGGAAAGGAAACCGCCTTGGCCATGATAGCGTGAGCATGCATATTAGCTGGAAGAGGTTTATGCGGCCCCTTGTATGCCTCCTTTATGGCTGCAACCATCCATTATGCTATGGAGGACTTGGAACCCCCGATAGCTGGGTTTGGACCCACCAAAGGTGACAAATAGTGCCTCTGATTTGCGGAAGCTCTTAGTTCTGTCAAGGTAAAGTTTTAGGGCTTGCATAACATCAAGACAATGCAGTACACTCAGAGGCTCGTCCACAGAGAGCGCGAAAAAAGTTGGTAGAACTATCTCTTCATTAAGATGAAGACAAGATCACCTTAGGTAAAAATGCTGGGTGTGTTCTAAGCACCACCTTGTCCTTATGGAAAGTAGTAATGGCTCTGAAGCCACCAGGGCCTGGATTTCACTGACCCTGTGTGCAGAGGTAAGGCCCACCAGGAGGGTTGTCTGCGGACGGCATTGGCGTGAATGGTTTATGAGCCAGGGCGTCCAGGACCACATTGCAGTCCCAAACCGGGTGTGGCTTCTTCATTGGCGGGTAGAACCTGGACAGGCCCCGTCAGGTGTCTTAACCACTGGGTTGGAGGAGAAAAAACCCTCCTCTTCCCAAGTTCCGTTAGGCTCCGAAGGCCACCAGATAGGTTTGTCATTTGTCTACCTGCACACCCGAGTGGGCGAGGTGTGCAGAGAACGATAGCACGTCATCCAACGTGCAGGTCAGTGGATTGACCTCCTTAGAAGCTGCCCAGTGACAAAACCTGCTCCATTTGCTGTTGTACTGGCTTCTGGTAGCATCACTCCTTGTGCCCTGTATGATGCCAGGTTTGCCTGTGACAGATGCAGGTGCCTTATTGCAACCTGTTCAGGCACCATGCTGCGAGGGCTAACGTCTGGGGGATGGGGTGGATGACCGTGCCCCCCTGTTGCGATAGTAGGTGAGCTGGACCCAGCAGAAGGTGTATCGGGGGCTGCTCCGGCAGGCTGAGGAGTTCTGAGAACCACGGCCTTGCTGGCCACCACGGAACTATGAGGAAGATCCGTAGATGTTTGGACTCCCGTATCTTGCACACTCCCCTATGGACAAGGGGAGCAGGGGGGGGGCTGGGGGAACGGCATACGCGTGCATATTGTTCCACTGAATCTGCATTGCTTCGCCCAGTGAGCCCCAGCCCTGTCCCTGCCAGTACGCAAACTGGGGGCACTTCCTGTTGTGCCAGGTGGCGAAGCGATCCACCTGCGGATGACCCCACCTGCTGAAGATCCTACTAAAGGACTTGGTGGTCGAGTTGCCACTCGTAGTTGTCTGCACCCAACCTGCTGAGCCTGTCTGCCTCCACATGGTGGTGGAGCTGTCCCTTTGAATGAGGATTGACTTGCCACTGATCGGGAGGAAGGCTTCGAGAGTGAGCCAGATGGCCATCAACTACAGCCAGTCCATGGATGTGGGCCCTCTTGCTCCTGTCGGGACCATACTCCATGGACACTGTGGCTGCCCAGTGTAGCTCCCCAACCCTCCAGGGATGAAACCGTGGTGATGGTGACCTGTGGGGCTGGCGGACGAAAGGACCTCGGGAGGATAGCTCAAGAGCAACATGCTCGCCTTGGAAGCAAGACGACCGGAGCAACACAGGTTTGATCCCCGGGTCCGCGGTTAGAAACCTCTGGGTATTAAGCGCATTATAAATAACCTATCATATCATATCCACAAATTGCTGTCCTTGCGCCACCAGACCAGATCCTGGTGGAGCTGTGGTGGAATGCTGACTAGTTCCGCCTGGGAACCCTTTTCCAGATTCCAGGAGGCTGCGAAGTGCAACTGCAATCTCCCCATCCTGAGCCTCATGTGAGGCACTGCCAGAAGGCACGCTGCCATAATGCCCAAGAGGTGCCGGTACCACCATGCCGAGGTCACCACTATGCTGAGAAAGTGCCCTGTGGCCCTCTTGATGGCCATGGTTTTGTCCTCTGAGGGGAATATGCTCTCTGAGGCCGTATTCCAGATGAGGCCCTGGAACATCAGAGACTGCGTGGGTTCCAGCGGTGACTTCTTCAGATTGATTGAAAATCCTAACTAATGTAGTGCAAAAGCATGAGGGCGCCTCTGGAGACCCTGCCCTGACGAGCCAGCCGTCTAGGTATGGATAGACGTGGTGACCCTGGGCCCTGAGGAAGGTGGCCACTGCGTTCATCACATTGGGAGCAGAATTGAGGCTGAAGGGTAAAACCTTGTATTGGAAGTGGCAGGCAATGATCCTGAACCTCAGAAAGGACTGATGGGGTTGCCAGATTGGGATGTGCAAATAAGCATCCTTCCGATCCAGGGAGCACATCCATTCTCCCTTGCACAATGTCTCGGCTATAAGCGCTGGAGTAACCATCCAGAACTTTTGAAGAGTAACGGAAAGGGTCAAGGTGGAAAGGTCCAACAACTCTCAGGCCCGCCTGGTTCTTTTTGCATATAGCGAAAATCTGTGAATAGAAGCCCAGACCCCGCTGGGAGGCTGGGACTTCTTCCACCGCCTGGCTCTCTACTAGCAAAGGAATTTCCACCAACAGAGTTGTTGTCACAATCTGTGGGAGAGGAGGAGAGAGGGAGGGATTGGTAGGCGTTAGCCCCTGGATACTACAGATAGGATCCAGGGATCCGCCGACCTAGTGCGCCAGCATTGGTAGTGAAGAGCAAGCCTGCCCCCCACGGGAGACACGTGGACCCGGATGGCCGTGTCATGCTTTCTTTGTGGCTGAGGTAGAGGAGGGGGACTGAAAAAAGCCCCCTTGTGTGCTGCCTTGTGTTTGCGCAGGTGCTGGCTGTAGAACCTGTCCGGCTGCCTGAACCGCCGTTCTTGGAAATCCCGGAACCCGCCGAAGGACTGACCTTTGTCTGAACGCTGATGCCTCTGGCTATACGCCTTGGGAGTGGCCTTCTTGAGGATGGATAAGGATATTGCAGTCTGGGAACTGTTTTCTTCTTATCCAGTTCCTCGACCGTAGTGGAATGGAAGAGTTTGCCACCCTCAAAGGCAGGGTCCAGAATGCGTTGAACTTGGTGGCCCAAAGCCAGGTCTTCTTCTCATGTCGATAGCGATGCAGATGGCAAGGCCAGAGGTGTCGATGTGAGCCACTGTGGAATCCATTAGGTCTTGGGCGACAATCTTGGCCTCTGCCAGACCCACCTTGAAGCGTGCCTGGCTTTGCACCGGAAGTTCTGGAAGGAAGCCAGCGATTTCCCGCCAAAGTCGCTGATTGACAGCTGCAAGCATAGCGTCTGCATTAGACTGACGCAGGTGGAGGGAAGCGTTGGAGTACGTTTCCTTCCTGAATGCTTCCAGGATTTTCTCCTCCTTTCTCCGGAGTGCCGAGACAGATGTAGCCAAAGACGAATGTGGCTTGGAGTAGATCGAAGCTGCAGCAATGACTGAGGAGTGTGGCTGCGGGTGGGCCGACAGCAAGAGTGGATCCCCCTCCATCTGCCGGAACTTGGCGTTGAGGCACTTGTTGGTAGGCTGCGCCGAATGGGGTTTAAGACCTCCCATCTTGGCCAGTGCAACCACGTCCTTTTGCATTGAAATCCCCATTCTAGCCGTGCGGAGCAGAGTGAGGACCTCTGCCAAGACCCCCGCCTCTGGTTGTTCCACCTTGGGCTGTGGAAGGCCCAAATATTCGGCCAGGGCGGTGAGCCGTTCGTGGAAGGCCTTGGCCGATGACAGCGTGTTCAGGTCCTCCTCTTCATCTATGTCAATCAAGGTGTCCTGCTGATCCAGAGGAAGAGTGCTGGGTGCCTGTTGCATACTGACCAGAGCCGGCGGTGGTTGTGGCTTTGTGGGAACTTGCATTGGCAGCAGGGGCTGCATAGGAGCCGGAAGCGCTGGGACCACGGGCGGCTTGGCCGTGGGTGCTAGTGGCAGAACCGCAAGGATCATGTCCTTGATCAGCTCCCGAAGGATGACACCCATCTGTGCAGACCTTATGAGTGTCAAACCTTTCAAAAAACCTGTCCTCGCAGGCCGGTGGAGTGGCTGGAGGCGCGGGTATGGAGGCGGGACCCTGAGGGTGTTGAGGTCTGGACACACTCTGCCTTACTGTCTGCTGGGTATACCTGCCCTGCGACGAAGAAGGGTATGCCGTGGGCCACATGCCTGGTGATGAATAGTCCCATCTGGAAACTTGTTTGCCTACCTGTTCCCCAAAGGGGGATGTGTTGGACGAGCCGCCATCGTGTCTGGCCCAGCGGCCATCTTTTCGGGTTGCATGCCACGTGCCTGCGGCATGGCGCTTGCCGCGGTTTCTTGTAAGACTCTTGGCGGTGGAGGTTGAGGCCTACCCTGCACCTCAGGACAAGGCATGGAAAGCGGATTGCCTCAGCTGCATCGCCGGTAGTGCTGCGTACAGGTGCTCCCTCAGACATATGTCTGGTACTAGGGCATAGCGCCTCAGGCGTAAATCCTGTAACAGAACCTTGCGGTCCCTCAATGCCCTCACCAGTAGAGTCTCGAGACCCGTCGGCCTGTAGCTATATTAGCCTTGGTACCTGCACTGGTACTAGAACCTGAAAGGTTCCTCCCGGTTGTGTGCTTCCTAGGAAAGGAGTCACCCTTGCGGAGTGCAAACAGTGCCCCTACCTTGGGCCTAGACTTGTGCTCATCAAATTCAAGTCCTCTGGAGGTGATCTGCCGAAGAGCTCCCTCCACTGAGCTAACCTTTTCTTCAGAGCACGAGATGAAAGCGCATCACACGCGGCGCAGCACTCCCAGCCGTGGTTGGGGCCAAGGCAGTGGCGGCAGAGAGCGTGGCGAGCAGACGCAGGGAAGAGCCCCTCGCAGGTTGGACACCTGCTGAAGGCCGCTGTCGTCTGCATGCGCCGGTGAGGAGCGTGGCACCAGAGGACAGAGTATCTCAAAGACAAGAAGAAGGCAAAAAAAGACACTTATCCGGGGAAGAGCGTGTGGAATTACTAGGCCTGAGGCCTAACCCAGGAGTGCTGGTGAAAGTGGTCCATTCCCGTCGACGCGGAAAAGAGGACTGGGGAGTGGCGCTAGTGGGCAGAGTCAGGGGAGCGCATGCACCCAGGGCCGCGACCCAAAACACATCTAAATTTAATGGGGAAGATGATTTTTTCTGGTAAAAAGGGTTCCGCCTCCCGTCCCTAGCGTGGGACGCCTATACAGTATGGAGGAAAGGGGATGGGACGTAGGAGTACAGGCTTGTGGCAAACAACTTTTACCAAAAGTGAAATAGCGCTCAGCCCTCTTGAATTGCAAACCCTGCAAAATAATATCTTATGCAATGATAAGTGAAAGGTTATTGTTGCCCTTTATGCCCTTAAAACATTTTCTAATATGTAATAGGAACAACTTCCTGAGGAGACTGGCTTAGGAGGAGCTACCCCTTTTTTGTTTTGACATGCAAATGAGTATTTCATCTGTGAATGGCCAGCGAGCTAAAACATTGTTGTAGACTCTCCTAAGGTGAAGGAATTCTATATAACAGGTTATTTGAACAATGGTTGTTCTCAGTAGAGGGTGTGAGAAACCAGAAGGCGTCTCACCCACTAATCCCCGGGGATCTGCTATCCAGGTAGCCAGGACATGGCCATTGCTTTTGGATCCAGTTCCTGGGGGTGGACCAGTGCGGAAGGATCACCTGGGTGTGGGGTCTTCGGGGTGTGGGGCAACAGATGGTGAGACGCAGTATCCGCTTCACTGTAACACCTTTACCCCATATTACCAGGTAGCATACTTAGGAACTCAACCCCCCACTCTCCTTTACAACACAAACACTTTCACACGGACAGCCCACTATGGGGGAAAACAGACTAACACCCGAGCAGTATACCGGACAGGTCCCAATACAATGGCCAGGCGAGGTCAGGCAATTACTGACCATCAAACACACAGCTGACTTCCATTAAGCTTCCCCACGCTGATAAAAGGAGGAGCATGAAAGCACACTCTGAGCGAGGCAAAGCACACAAGGAAATAGCAGTTTCGAGACGGCAGCTGAACGAGAGAAGACAGATGGCAACACAGGAGGGGATTGCAAGGAGGGAACTTCCCTTGCCCTTTCCGGCAAGGAACCGTTACGTTCAAGAGCGTCCAAGATTAGAAGGTGTAAGACCAGGAAACCAAGCTGAAGAATCCTGCATTGTGTGTCGGAGATACCCTGGCCCATCCAGCGTCAACAATCAAGGTGGGGAGAAGCAGCAGCCACTGTGGTACCGTCCTTGGCTCCAAGAACAAAGCAGCGTCAGTGAAATCAACACAGGCAGTGATTTGGGGACACTAATACAAGACCGGTCTATGTTGAAGCCAAGGTTGCAAGCAGCAACATTGTATGGCGAGCGCTGGAACGAACATTGTTAAAACACGTGTGATAAAAGACACAAGTAAAGTTAAACTGCTGATGAGTGATTGAAGTTTAAAAGTAAATACAACACTTTGACAGGGTGGTCCGGCACCATGTGGGTGCCCAATCGAAGGCCTCTGTAAGGGATCCAGCTGAGAAGTGGTAGAAGTGAAAGTTGAAAAGGATTCTATTAAGAAGAGAACAAAGAAATGTGAATTGAAGTGGTCCTGCGACGGGTCAAGCAAAATCCTGCGCACAGTCAAACGTCTTCGATTTTGATGAAGTAAGGAAAGTTTGGAAAAGTAGATAAATTTGGTCCGAGCCTGGTGGAGGGAGACCAATTGAAGGTTTTCTGTTAAAGTGGGTTTGTGTTTGGCAGAGGGGGACCCGGGGTGAATAGTAAATCACCCGAGAAGTTGTACATTTGAAATCCTGGTAAGAAAGGTACTTTAATGTTTATTGTGTCGCATCAGGCCCTTCGGAATAAGACACTTAAAATGGCAACGAGACTTTGGCACATAAGGTCCCGATGTTGAGGTTTTGAACTGCATCCTCGTGCTAGAGAAGCCAGAGAGAGTACTAAGCTCGAGTGTGCCGCTTTGTCTCGTGCTGAAAATGTGGGAAAGAGATGCCAACATCTCGAATATCCCGACACATCATTTCTTGAACACTTTCCTTTTGCATAACATTGTTTCCCACACTATTTGTATTTAGAAGTAAGGATTGGCAATAGGTTTATTAGTATTGGCCCTTTTATTTTGACAAGAATCTACTAGGACTGCGTTATTATTTGATGGTTGTAGCTTGCTCCCATCTTTAGATTTAGGATTAGATAGGCGTTTTTCAAACACCCTTGAACTGTGATCACTTGTGTCGGTCTATTTGATACCATGCCTGCCTTATAAGGGGCTCCCACAATTGTTAAATTTGTCAAACTTGGGGTTTCACTCCAAGTAACCCAGGGCAATCCAGACATGGAGCCCTTGCTCACTGAGCCTTAGAAAAGCTCAGATGCACCACACTGAGGTTGTCCAACATGGCCAAAACATGTTGTCTGGGGTTCCAGATGGTACTCTGGTTCAGAGGCGAATTGTCTAGTATTTTGGTGCTGTACTGCGCCTGAGGGTGGGACAAGACTGATATGCAAATGTATATTTCTTCTCTGTGAAAGGTCAGTGAGCTAAAACGTGGTTGTGGACACTCATGATTGGAGGGAATTCCATAGGACACATTATTTGAACCATGTTCATTCTCAATAGAGGGGCTCCCAAACTCTTGTTAAATACAGAATAAATGCTACTTTCTGTAAGTAGCAAAGTGAATTTCCATCTGCAAAGGGTGCATAGAAGATGTATATATATTTTTCAACTCCCCCCAACACAAATTTGTCTGAGAGAAAAGCAAGATACCATGATTAGCATTTCCAGCAATGTTAAACAACTATCTGTGCAAAGACTACAACAGAGTAATAAAGAGTAATACAAAAAAATAGAGCAGTCTGTATCAGTAATATGAGTGCTTACCCAGGACAGGTACTTCGTAAACTCCCTACCCCCCCCTTCCGAAATGAGAGGTTTAGGATCTCACAGGGGCACATCAGGGATCGAAAATAAGATTCGATGAGTAGGAGCTAAAACCAGCCCCTGGGTGTCAGGCATCACCCAGTAGATTAGGAGCTACTACCGGGGAACAAGTAGCAAGTACACAGCACAAGCGAGTACACAGCACACTACAAATCTAAATTCCACGAGATGCACACTAACTTATTGCCCATTTTATATGATCCATTATATTTATATGTATGTAAATTCTTCTTTATTTACATTCTAAAATACCCAAGTTAATATTGCATATGCATGTCTATAAGGCACCAGTTGCAAAAAGTAAATCCTGGTAACAGTTGGTTTTAAGAGAACCACACTCTCCTAGAGTAGAAGGAGCTTAATAAATCCCAACTCCCAGCAATTTCGAACTCTGCACATCAACCACATTTGTGCCCTTTGTACAACTTCCAATTTGAACTGGTCAGGAAAAAGTCCTACAAAAGTGTGGGAAATGCAAAAATCACAAGGTCCCAGTGCTGAAGATGCAACTGAGGACTTTCAACCTCAATGCCCAGTCTTTTGAAAGCGGGTTCACTAGAGACTTCATAGCTTACACTAAAGCAAACAGTGGCAATATATGCTTGTTACGTTTGACAATTTTCTAACAGAAGGGCAATTTATCACCAGAAGCATATATTACATTGGCGTGACTTGAGCTTTCTACGAGGCACCTCTTGCTTTTAAGCCCCCCAATTCCCTGATGCATTACTCGACTACTGTGTCGTATGACGTAGAGTTTACTGTTCCTTACGTTAATGTTAGAAAGGCTGATTTCACTGTTACAGTGACATGCTTAATTCAAGCAGATTCACATGCAGCCACCTACTCTGAACCTCTATGGGTAACTTTACTAAATGTGCTTCCCATCCATAAAGGAAGAAAGTCAATACTTGATGCTGAATGGCCATGTCTCAAATAGGAAAGCTCCATAGTCCTTGTTTTGTGAACATGTGACTCTCTCTCAGATTCATGGGGGATTCAGAAATGACCACTACATGGGATATATCTTATTCAGGAATCCATGTATTATTTGGTCATCTGGTAGTTAACCACCTACAGGAAAACTACTTTATGGAATGTCACCACAGAGAGCTAACTTGTAAAAAATGTTGGTACAAAGCGGGACCCTTCGCCTTTCATGTACTTGAAATCTCACATTTCCTACTGTGTGAGAAAGGAATATAGACAGTCATTTAATAGTTTAAAGAATTTAGTAAAATACTATTTAATCTGATTTTTTACAACACAAAAGCTAATCACATGCACCGTCGGAGGGTATTAGTTTACAGGCAATAGAAAGTATTTAAATATTGAATGCCAACCTCAACAGTTAACAAGAAATAGAGTAAACAAATAATAAAACGAATCATTAAAACAAGAGTGAAGTACAGAAAGACTCCCTTTCAGTATAGCTTTGCTGGATAGGCTAGGGTTTTGCGATAACACTCCAAAGATGTTCTACATAAGGACTTCATTTTATGTTTGAACTTGCATAATGTGCAATGCAAAAACAAATAACTGCATTAAAAATAAAAAGACAATCCCACCTTAAGTCTTCGTGGTAATTATGTGGAGGCGTTGGTAGCGAAGCAGGAACATCCACGGTTTTAGGGCAATGCACAATAGCCCTGGCAATGAAATCATCTTGTGGTCTGAATGGCAGGTGAAATTGCTTATGTCCTAAAGCTCTGGTAACTGAAAAATTTAACAAAATGGTGCCGGGTTATCTATATTAGCATAAAACTTTTACTTCAACGTTTTATTACACAAGTAAAGCAAATGATATTTAAGCATGCACTCTTGAAAAATAAATTCTAACCTCCCTTTACCAAAATATATGTTCCCAGTCAATCAGTATCATATTGCCATACATCACTTTTGATCTACTAAGAGCAATCTTATATTTAACAGCCCATTTTAAATCTACAGTGTTCGGGCAGTTTTTCTTAAGTCCACTTGAGGTAAGACTTCATAAAACTATCCCTTGGCTTACGGGGACCCAACTCAGTCTGTACTAATCAAGGAACCTTGGTAGAGGGGCAGAGCAGCCAGGCTTATCATAGTAGGAAGAAGTGAGGTGTAGGCAAGTACAATGAACCTAGTAAATACAATAGTCCAAAGAAACACACATAAAATTTTATTTTAAAATGTACATTGATTATATTTACACAAGCAAGGTAGATAAATAATTAGTTCACTTAACCAACACACATAGTAATTCGTAATACTTTTCAAAGGCCATTGCTTCAATGGTAGTTGCTCGCAGTACAATTACTACAGTGTTTGACATTAATGACAGTTCGACCGCATAATCGGTACTATTGCGCACTCGCGTTAAGACAAAGACATACAGTAATTGTATTTAGTTAGTAAAACCACATAAGAAAGTATTTTAGCATCAGAGCTTGATGTTCTAGAGGCTCTTTTCAGACAAACAAATGCTTTAAAAGTATATGAAAAAGTCAGTGTTGGAGTGGATTCAAAGTCTTAAGAAGCAGCGAACAGCAAATGTTCCTCAGGAAACTATCTCTAGGAAAAGATACTTGTAGAAATACCAAGGGGGACCCTGCAAAAGGACTCCCTAAAAGGGACACAAGCTGGCAGCTTGGGTCAGAGGGGTTATGGTGGACACCCCTTCAGGCACTCCAATCACTCTGCAGTGACTTCTCGGCTCAATTTCAGTTATAACTTACAACCTACAGTACCTTAGGTGAGAAGAAATGCTCACAGCTGGATTCTCCGATGTGCAACAGGGACAGACCCAGTCTCCTGAAGCCTTGGTCTGGTGACAAAAGGAAGGACTCTAAATGGGATGTCTCAGCAGCAGTCTTGAGAGAGGACCCTTGGCATGGATTTCTGGTCTCCCTGGTCAGTCTGCAGTTTCTGTGCCTTTTTCTCAGCCCCAACATAGGACGGTTTTTGCCCGGTCGATCTTCTTCGATTCTGGAGTCCTGCACTGTGGTGAGGAGACTCGGATGAGTCGGATTGTCTCTCTGGAGGTTCACCTGGAGCTCAGCAAAGACGTGGACGGATTTGGGCTCTCAAAGATGTTGCACTGAAAATAGGTCAGAGGTCTCCAGGTATTCGCAGTTTGCGGCTCTAGAAAGGCACAGCACCTCGGGAGATGGCTCAGTTTGTAGTTCGTCTCAGGGCCGGTTGGTCACCCAAAGGGAAGGAGTTGTCCTCTTCCGAACTCCTCTGTCGAGTAGAAAGCAGGGTCAGGACAGCGGTAGTCACTTCACGGTGATGGGAAGTGTCTGTGTGTCTTCAGCTTCGGTTACTTCAGTTTTCAGTGGTCGACTTGCCTTTCACCTCTGGAAACTCAACTTTTATTCAGTTTCACCACACACTCCTCTGCAAACTCTCAGCATTTTATAGAAGGGGGTGGGCGGCTGTCTATTCAGGCCCTCAGGAAGACAGAGCAGGGGAGTGAATACCTCCTCTGCCAATTCCTGCCTGCTCAGACAGACTGCAGCCTGACGGGGACACACAAGGCAAAAAAAAAACAAATAACATTTTTTAAAAAACACAGACCGCCCCTCCCAGAATTGTAGAAGAAAGGCTAATAAAGAACAACCATGATAGAAATGGCGAAAAAGTAAAGAAGCCACCATGTTAGAACATAGGTGACCCCACTGTGCACAACCGTGACTGTGAATACAGTCTGCGGTACAACATAGCACAACGTCAACTGCCGCCAGCCATAACTATAGGGTTGTCTATGTGACAAAAAGTCACAGGAACAGAGAGAAAGGGGATACTAGGTATCCCCTTAGCACTCCAAATAAGGTGGTGTGTGCTAATCTCTAATAGTATAATGTTTTAGGAAGGATACACAGTATCCCTCTATCCTTAAGAACTGTAGTTAGTAAGGAGAAGGAACGAATGTCGAAAGGAGTACCGAAAGGGTTCCCAGCAACACTGCCCATAAGGAGCTGTGTGCTGCAAAAGTTAAACACAGATGCCTTTAAAGAGATATGGATGAAAGTATACTCCAAAGGAAAGGTAGAACACAGTGAACAGAGTTCCAAAAGTCAGAGCAAATAAGAATGAATGAGTGGAAAAAGGCTCCACTCATTCAGGATAGAAAAAAAAGGGCCAGCAGTCTGGCAATAGGTGCTGGAGGTCTCACCAGGAAAGGGGATGAAGCATACACATGCTAAATCTCCCTAACACTCGTCCCCCCAGGAGGGACAGCAGGATCTAATCCACCCATGGTTGAATCTCTTGGGCCAGTCGGTCATACTTTCTGAAGAGACCATAAGCATTCTTATGTTGGGTACCTGACCTGTACTCAGTAGTGAAATCAACACCTTGAAGGCTAAATAGACCACCTGAGCAATTTTGGGTTTTCTCCTTTCATCTGCATCAACCACCATACGGGTTGGTGGTCAGTGAATCCTGAAAGTAGTTCCATAGAGGTATGGTCTGAACTTCAAGGACCACACAATAGAAAAACATTCACGTTCAACTGTGGCCCACCTGGTTTCCCTATCTTTTCACTTTTGACTAAAAAAGCAGATGGAGTGATCCCTGCCTTTGCTATCAAACTAACTGAAGACTGCTCACATCTGTGTTAGAAGCATCAGTCTGGACTAAGAAGGCCAGAGTATAATCTGGAGCTCTCAGCACTGGAGCCTTACAGAGGGCATCTTTCAGCCCCAGAAATGCCTTTTCACAGTCCTCATTCCACTGGACCTTTTTACGGTACTTGGGAGAAGACACAGTATTCAGAGAGAGGAGAGGTTATGGTCCCATAGTTTTTAATGAAGTTCCTGTAGTTCCCAGGAAGTCCTAGAAAGAGTTTCTTGCTTGAGTAGTTGGAGTGGCCCAGTCCTGCACAGCTTGTACTTTGCAGGGTAATGGCTTGATCTCACCTCTTCCTATCTCATGTCCAAGGTAGAACACTTTTCTCTGACCAACTTGGCACTTGCTTGCTTAGATGGTCAGATTGGCCTGTTGAAGGGCCTGCAACACTTGTTCCAAGTGGATAATATGTTCTTCCCAGGTTGGGCTGAACACCACAATGTCATCCAAGTATGCCATGCAGAGGTTCTCTAACCCATTCAGAACATGATTTACCATTCTCTGAAAAGTGGCAGACCTTAAACTGGGACAAGCCTTCAGGGGCGGAGAATGCTGTTTTCTCCTTGGCATGGTCAATCATGGTAATCTGCCAATGACCACTTGTCAAGTCAAAAGTACTGAGTAATTTTGACGAGCCCAGCTTATCCACCAGTTCACCTGTCCTTGGCAAAGGAGGGGCATTAGTTTTGGTAACTGAATTCAAGGCCCTATAGTCCACACAGAACCTATGTTCTTTGGTACCTGATTTTGGTACTACCACAACTGGGCTAGCCCATGGACTTGTGGAATGTTCAATCACTCCAAGGTCAAGCATCTTGTTGACTTTTCTTGAATGTGATTCATCACATTATCCAACATCCTGTAGCCCCTGCTTTTCACAGGTACACTATCATCAGTGTCAATGTCACGTTGGCCCCAAGGGGTCAAGCCTGGTGTAAGCCAAAACAGAGGGGCAAACCGATTTAACAGAGATTTGCACTCCTCTTGTTGCTGCAGTGTCAAACTATAAGAGAGTTTAGACCCATCTGAAGGGTGTCCTCAGAGAGGATCTGGGAGAGGTTTATTCTCCTCCTCTTATTGATCAGAAGCTAAGAGCAAAGATCCTATTTCTGGTCTAGAGACATTAGCCTTCAGGGGGTTGGTATGAAAGACCATAGGGACCTCCTTGGGGTTGCCCAAGTCTACCAAATAGTTGACCTCTCCAAGCATGCCTACAACCTTGAATGGCCCTGTCCATTTGTCCTGCAAGACTGTCTTGCTGGAACCATGATAAGAACCTGTTGGTCTGGAGTAAACTCCACCATGTTAGCCTATTGGTCATGCCATTGTTTGACCAGAGCTTGACTAGCTTTCAAGTTCTCAGTCATCATCTATGCCATCCTCGTTCTGAGGCCTAGCACATAGTCAGTAATTCGTACTGGCTTAAGAGTTGGAACACGCTCTAGACCCTCCTTAATCAGGGCCAAAGGGCCTCTGGCTGGATGACCATATTGGAGCTCAAACGGACTAAAGCCCACTCCAGCTTGAGACGCCTCTCTATATAGGCAAAAATAAGGCAATGCAGTACAAGGTCCCACTTTCTTCTAAGGTGTTCTTCAAAAGCACCAATCACGCTCCTCATAGTGCCGTTAAACCTCTCTACCATCCCATTTGTTTGAGGGTGGTAGAATGTAGAGAATAAGTGACCCCAAAGGTTTTCCACATGGCCTGCATGTATGGGACATAAATTGTGACCCCCCCTGTTGGATACAACCTCTGTAGGAAATCCTACTCTGTTAAAAAAAAAAAAAGTAGTGGCTCAGCTACTGCCCGAGCAGTAACAGTTCTCATTGGTATAGCTTCAGGGTATTTGGTGGCATGGTCCTCAAGTCGGAGGGTCTAGGGGACCATAAATGTCAATTCCCACCATCTCAAAAGGAACTCCCACTGCTGGGAGAGGCACCCAGGGGGTTGTGGGATGTCTTAACCCACTGGTCCAAGCCCTGCAACATTACTGTGCATTGCTGGCAGCAGAAACCTCAGAAATGTCCACTGGAAAGCATGCTGCACGCTAGAAATCACCAGAAAGTGCGTAGTGAAAAATCTGAAAAATAGGCCGCCATCCACTTTTGCCTATGTCAGTTGTAACACAGGAGACCACTGCCAAAACCCATCATTTGGCTGCCCACAACGCAAAATTATTGCAAAAGAAACAGCTGTTTTAAAAATCCGTTTTTATTTGTTGTCAAATTTGCTAAAATCATGGCTCACAAACCACCCAAAAAGATCCAACCTCCTTATTGGGGGGTCAACATCATTCTCCTTCAAGAATATACATAAATATAAGGTCCACAAAAGTATATGTTATCTGAACAAAGTCCACTTTTGAGGATTGCGTGCTGAAAGAAATTTGTCAAAAATGGGTGGAATACCGTTACTCACCTCTATCAGAAGCCGGCAATTTAAAACCATTTTGTGTAAAGTTGGTCATTGAGCTCAAACTATGCCAAAGAAAGACTTGCTATCAGAAGCCTAAGAGGTGGAGACAATTCAAAACTATATTCTGAAAAGGCTTGAAGTAAGACATTGTTTGATATATGTGTTAAAAATGTTTGTTATATTATAAGACGAGACCATTTTTAGAGACATTGGGTTTAGGAGTTAAAGTTTCCCACACTGTGCTTCAAACAAATTCCACACCTCCTCCCTGAACAAAGGAAACTTCTCCCTGCCCTTGGCTAAGAAATTGACAGGCTGTTGTGAAAGGGAACTAGGAGGGGCACCCTGGCCTGTTGCTCTGAGTAAAGACAATGGAGTCCTGGAGCTGAATAGGAATGCTAATTCGGGTGTGACTGACAACAAACTGCTGGCAGGAAGAAGAACATGTGACCCTCAGTCAGCCCAGCTCTGGAGGCGGACCAGACTGAGGATGTTGATTTATATGTTTAAGGAAAATACTTCTAAAATATTGCACTGAACTGACAAAAATGTGAAACTTTGAGATTGTTCAAATGAAAAAACCGCTCACAGTTTAAGACTAGCCTGGAATCCGTGCGATGTTCTGAGGCTGAACCTGAACGTTTTTAATGTTATAGGGACTGTGTTCATGCTAGGAACGTGAAAAATTACAGAAATGTGCCCAGATCGGGTGTGCATGCATGCCTAAAAATTGGTGCAGAATTAATATTGAGAAACACACCAAAAGTGTGAAAAAGTTGTCATTTCTGAACCAAAGCTCTTACGAAGAAGAGAGTTGAACAGAAATGTACCTTAGGCAATCTGCCATGTAATTTATTTAGTATTATCAAGTTGTGCATATTGTAAATGTTTTTTTTATGAAAAATAAGATATACTGTACAGAGACAAAGGGGAGGGTTTTCCCCTAAGCCATAAACATGACACATGATGACACAGAATGACACAGAATGACACACTGCTCCTTTCTCCAATCGGGGGACAGGGAATCCTCTGACCTATCAGATTCTTAGAGGGTTGGGCATAGAGGATCAGTCTCCCCACCCACTTTGGAAATACATAAATAGGGACTGCTGAGGACAGGCAGTGAGACCCACTTTTCCAGTCATCAACCGATTTCTTGGCGAAGCACCCTGCAGGAAGATCCAGGCTCCAGGAAGATCCAGACATAGATCCAGAAACCAGACTCCAGACCAAGCTCTAGAACCAAACTCTAGAACCTTGAAGCAGAGAGGCCTAACCAAAAAGCTGAACCCTTCTCAGCAGGCCTTCAGAATCTTTTGCAACCTGATTCTAACCCCTAAACTTCCACGGGGCCGAACCAAACCATTCAACAGCCTGGCTGAGCTGTTTTGCCATTCTAGTTAAGAACCCTGTGCTAGAACCCAGATCCAGACCCAGAGAGCAGAGCTGTATCCAGAACCCGTCAGATCCAGACCAGAGTGCCGTGCAGAGAGCAGAACCCAGTGCCTGAGACCTGTCCGGCGGCGAGAGAATCTTAGCCAAACACTTGACCAGATCTTTGACGGGGCCCACTCCATTCCAAAGCCATAGGAGTGAGTTTCTAGTCTAGAACTGTCCATAGTCATCTCTTAGTTTAAAGTAATCCTATTCCATCCATTTCAACCTGTCCGGAACTGCATTATTTAATCTCTGTTGTCTATCCTAAATTCTTTTCTCCTCCACATAGTCTGTGATAATTGTAGCGATAATCTCTATGCGCTGATATTTTTCTGAAGAGGGACAAGTGTTTTGACGGACAGAAGTCAAAGCGGAGGCGCCGCTGTTCTGGTGGCTGCCCGTTCAGTGTCTTGCTTCTTCATAGCTCCTTAGTATAAGTCCATATTGATTCCGAATCTTTAAAGCGCAATCTTTCATTTTGAAATCTTTACTTTATTTCTGAAAAATCTACCTTCACAAAAACCTCTAACTTTTGAGTCGCACGTCCCAGAACCAAAATTTAACTGTCATTCCTTATAGTTTTTCCGTAATCGTTTCACACGCGCGGAAAAGTTCCTGCAAATTGCATTTTGGTTAAATTTCACCACATGTCTGAATAGCTGTTTCTTGTTTGCAACTGCTGAATTTCGTTTTATAGATTGAGTTCCTGCACCACTTCCAAACGCTGCCCCTGCATGGGACACCCACTCTCCCACAGTCCACCACCCACTAACCACGCCACACCCCACAATACCACCTCACTTAACATATCAGATACGACCACCACTCGCACTTCCACCAACAAACCACACACATCTCACATCAAATGTGCCCTCCTCAATGTCCGATCACTCCCAGCTCATGCATCTGATATTCATGACCTCATAACCAACAATAACATTGACCTATTAGCCATCACTGAAACATGGTTACATGAAGCATCAGGCCCCGCCTTTGCACTTGCACTACCACCTGGCTTCACCATACTCAGACAAGACAGGCCAGATCGAATAGTAGGCGGAGTAGCCCTCATCTACAAGGCGAACCTTCAGCTCTGACCTGACAGTCACCCCTCAACCAACAACTCTGACATCTTATCGGCCAAACTCACACTGTCACCCAACAGCACCATCAACATTCACCTACTATACCGCCCCCCAGGCAACACCCCAGACTCCCAGGATAACATCATTCACATCCTCAGCAATAATATCAAAAGCTCCACCAAAACTCTTCTACTACGAGACCACAATCTCGGATTCAACGATACTAAGGACAAATCTGCAGCCACTCTCACCAAGGAACTTAATGACCTGGACTTCACCCAAAAAGTAGAAAGTCCTACTCACGCCAAAGGCAGCATTCTTGATTGGATTGCAGACCATAACTGCCTCTCCACTATCACCTCTAACTCCTCACTGCCCTGACCACAACTGCATCGAGTTCTCTATTCCCATCACCAAAAACCACAAAACTCTGACCCCTGCTAGCACTCCAAAAAACTCAGAGGATAACCTGCGCCCATACCTCAATACCCCCGAGTTAGCTCCCCCATTCGCCAATGACCCCAATATCCTAGCAGACATCTACAAAGATGTCATCACCAAAGCCATCAACGGCACCACTCGAATGGAAAAAAAGAGAAGAAATCTCTACACACCAACTCATGGTTTACTGAAGAACTGCACTCAATGCGATCCCACAAAAGAGCAGCACTAAAAAACTGGCAATCTGACCCCTGCACCAGTACCAAAAACAAATTCAATTTAATCTCCCACCAATACAAGATAGCAATCACCAATGCCAAAGCCAACGCTTTCAACACACAAATCTCTAATGCGAAATCACACTCTAAAGAGATCTTTGCCATTTTAATTGAGCTTATCCCACCCCCCCCTCCAAATACACCGGACGAAATAATCAAAGATGAAGCTTGGTGTACCAGCATTCAAGCTGCCATGCTACACAAAATTGACCTTCTCCAAAAGAAAATCAAAGACGACTGCAAAGCACTTCCTCAACAGACAGGAACTAAACCTACCAACACCCCATTCACCTCGTCCAAGCTCACCATACCCGACTTCTCCTTCAGAGACGTCACTGAATCAGAAGTTATCAACCTACTAAAAAATCTCAAACCCTCCCCATGCAAAGGCGAGATTTGCCCACCAAAACTCTTCAAAGACTGCGCAGACTGCTTTGTGCCGCTTTTTACGGCATTCATCAATGCGTCCTTTAAAACAGGCATTATCCCAGCTAACCTCAAAGAGGCCTGGGCCCGGCCTCTCCTAAAAAAACCTACTCTCGACCCCTTACAACCAAACAACTACAGACGAATAACCACGGTGCCATTCCTCCTGAAATTACTGGACAAAGCCGCACATTGCCAAATCCAACACTTTCTGGAAACCCACTCCATCCTCAGGACTAGGCAATCAGGCTTCCGGAAAGGACATGGCACAGAAACAGCTCTGGTGGATCTGAAGAGTCAGATCACCTAAATCATGGACAAAGGCAAGCCTGCTCTTCGGCTCCTTCTAGATCTCTCAGCCGCTTTCGATCTGGTTGATCACAAGACTCTCACTTCACACTCAGCCAACTTCTCTAAAGAATCAGCTCTCTGGATCACCTCCTTCCTAGAGGGAAGAGCCATGAAAGTTTTCTCGGACATCGCCAACGCCACTCCCACGACAATCAACTGCGGGGTCCCTCAAGGATCATGCACTGCACCCACACTATACAACTTGTTCACCAAGCCCCTCTTTGACAAACTCGACTCATACGGCATCACATACACGAACTATGCGGACGACACACAAGTACTTCTACCCCTTTCAGGATCATACAACGAAGACGCCAAGGCACGCCACACAATCTACTCCATCATCAAGGCATGGATGGCAGTTAATGGCCTTTGCTTCAATGGAGACAAGACTGAAATCATATTAGGTCAACAGAACACCCTAGACAAACTTGACAAACTGTACGCTAACTTCTCCATTGACAACTCCATCATCTACTTATCCACAGCCGTAAAGACACTGGGAGTATACCTTGACTCTTCACTATCTATGACTAGACAAGTCAGAGCAATCACTTCCTCATCTGCGCACACCACCAAACTCAAACGCCATCAAGCCATACCTCTCTAAACCCAACTGCTTCTCTATAGCGAGAACAACCATTGGAGCCAAACTGGACTACTGCAATGTACTCCTAGCAGGCACATCAGCCAAAAACCTAAACAGACTACAAGTCACGCAGAACAATGCTCTCCGGGCCACTCTTAGTATCCCAAGAAGAGAGCATATCACCCATGCCAGACACTCAGCCCAATAGCTCCCGGTCAAAGAGCGGATCACTCTCAAAATCCTCACCCTCACTCACAAATGCCTCTCTCTCTCTCCGCCCCATCCTATCTATCAGAAACCATCTTCAAACCATCCTCCTCCCGTCCCACCAGGACGCAATACTCCAACCTACTCTGCCTCCCACGCATCAAAAAAGCCAAAGCCGGAGGTCTAAGTTTCCCCTACATTGCAGCCAAGACCTGGAACGCTCTTCCTGCAGACATTTGAGCGGAAAACTCACTCCCTATTTTTCGCAGGAAATCCCATTAAGCGAATTAAAGTCATTTTAAGCATTTTTCCCATTCATTGCCAACCACATTTAAAAGTGATTGATCTGTTTTAAAAGCATACCTGTTCTCTCTAAACGTGCTGGGGGAACTGGGATTGAACTGCATTATTGATTAATATTCCTGAAACCTGTGTGCTCTCATTTCCACCTCTTCATATTGCATAATAGTGGGGGGAGGGAGCAGACACAGGGGAAAAAGTGTTTATTTTGTCTTTTGTGGAAATCATATCAAGTTTTATTTCTGTTTTGCATTCTTTCCTATCTTGCATTTCTTTGAACTCCTACAAAGTATTCTCTGCTACATTATTCTCCTATTCCTACTCCTAACTGACTAAAGAGATTGCTGATATTGTAATATTACCTATTGCTGATCACCGTTCATATTCATAAGTGTGCTATTCAGATATTCTTCTATTCATAAAAGTGTGATATATATATTGTTCAATTCTTAAAATAAACCTTTTAATTTGAAAAACAAACCTACTTCTTGGCTCAGTGAGGTCGGGGAGATCCAAAGAGAGGGGTGTTATATAAGGGTTCATCATCCAGATTTAAAGAACCTTTGACATAAAAATATATAAATAAGGGTTTCCATTGGGCATCCCAGACTAGGCATTGACTTAATTGGAATGCTGGATTGAAGTCACTTACAGTGTCACATTCTTGGAACCACTTTTACCAGATAAGTGGCAAGTGTGGCAACTCCTGCAATGTTCGTCTACCTCTGCACCGATCTTGGGCCAGTAGAAGTACAATGAGATCCTCTCTTTGGTCCTTTTTGAACTCAAATGACCAGTCAGAGGGACTTCTTGGGCCAAATGCAAAAATGCGGATCTTAATTCTTGGGGTAACACCTGTCTCCTGAGGTCCCCTGGAATAGATTCCATAGGTTCAACTTTAGAGGAGGCCATCCTTCCAGTAGACCCTATGATTCCTAGGTTCTTGCCCTTTACTCTAGGAAGCTGCCTGCTGAGGCAGACCTTCTAGAGAGGGATCCTCTCTCCGTCCCCTTCTGAAGTCTGTCCTTGAGGGTCCACCTTCTGCAAACAAAGTCGGCAGCTCAGGATGGTCTCTAGGATCCAGATACTCCATAAATGGTTTTATCTCCTCCACCTCAGACTCATCAGAAAATGGTTCTTCAGGGGATTCTGTCACCAACTCAGCCACAGCTGGTGGTGGGGTCACAGGTGTGACCTCAAGTTTTTCTTTCACAGGAGCTCTCTTCTTTGAGGCGGTTTTGGGCTTGAGGCCCTTCTTTCCTTTTGAGACTCTGGATTTCTCCTTGGCCTCTGTTGGAAGGTCTCTTAAGGTTGCCTCCCTGCTCTTCTCAGAGGTAGGCTGTGGTGTGCAGGAAACTACAGACAGGGCCTTTAATTAATTGTCCAACTGTACCCTACCAGGCACTTTAGACTGAACACTCAGTGATTTTAACAGGCATGTCATTACATTTAATGGTGGCTGGCAGTATGGGACACATTTGGACGGGACCTCCTGCTAAGTTGGTAAGCCTTTTGGGAGCCTTAGCAACTTCCTCAGGTTGAAAGAACCTTTCATCTACCACAGTTATACTGGTCCTAGAGTCTCTAATGGCAGGGGTGTCCTGACCATCAACAAGCACACTGTCTTTATAATACCATTTAGTAGCATCAGGAATTGAATTATAGACTTCAATGTCCTGTTGCTCCCACAGTCCCAGTTATACTAAAGAAACACAAGCTTGAAAACCAATGGGTTCTTCAGCTGGAGTGTGAAAGCTAGTTCCTGTCATTGGTACATCCACTTCATGTGTGAAGGCTAAGGAGACAGATGGGATCCCTGAAGGTTTACCCTTGTATCTGGGATCCCCTTTCACATGGTCACCAGACCCACAAATCACACATTTCCCAAATGTCTTTTGTAATGGGGGTTTCTGGTAACCTCCCTCTGGTTTGGGCCCAGAGGTTTCACTAGCCATATAAGGTTATTTATGGGGAAATGTAAGCTTGTTATGTTTGTGGCTCTCTTTTGGTGGGGGATTTTCGGCATGAGCCTTCTAATCTTGCTAATGCTTCTTCCCATCTTCTTTCCTGTGAGGAGCCCCAAAATCCTTCAGAGTAGCTCTGTTGGCCACCCACAAGTCAGCAGCCAGTGCCAACTTCTTGGGGTCTAGTTCTTTAGAATCAGCTCTGGGGAACAAAGTATGTTTTATAACATGAAAAAGCATCTCATACCATCATAAGTGCTCACCTTGTAGCCCTTAATCCACCCATCTAAGTTTTTCCAGCTTTCACATGCCCAAGTGGCCCACAAGCATCCATATTTCTTCTTCTGGTCCCTAAACTTTTTCAGGTATTGGGAAGGGGCCTTCCCAACCCTAGCTATGAGAGAAGTATTTACCAACTGGTAATCCTCTCTATCAGCTTCATTGAACTCCATCACAGCTATTCTGGGGGTGTCTAGAAATGACCCAGGGAAAAAGCTCACTCTCACATATACACTGTACTTTGCATGTAAACTCAAATGTACCCAGCCAATCCAGAATTTCAGTTTTAGCATCATACACACAAATCTTTTGGGAGACGAAGCTTCCTAAACCTGGAGGTGTCTGGCAGAGAAGACTTTGAAATTGAAGGGGAGTCAAGAGACAATGTTTTACTTTCATACCTGTGCTGCATCTCTTTCTCTCAGAGTTACAGGTCCTTCAATTGCTTTTCTTTAATTTCAGACGGAATCTCTGCTTTTCTAATTTCAAGCTGCATTTTCATTTTCACTATTTCTAGAACCACCTCTGCTGACAAGTTAGACATTGGTATGTGTGGGGTTAGGAGATTTGGCGGTGGATCAACAATCATTAACATCCACATCATCATCTACCTCACCTCTTGGAAGAGGAGGACTTAAAAGTTAAACTTTGTCCTTCATCATTATCCAGATCACTTCTCAGAGCAGGGGTTACAGGCCTACTCACAGTAACTTAGTGATCCAACAAACTTTGGATCTGTTCAGCATTCTTTCCTTTAGTACTAAGGCATCTCTCTTTACACATATCTTTCAGTTTCTTAACAGTTAATTTAATTAGAGCCTCTGCCTTAAAGCTTTCCATTGTTACAGTGATTTAGTAGTTCAGTTATAGTAACTAGCTTTGTGGATGGATTCTTTGGACACGGGTATTAAATCTTCAGCTGCACTACCCTGACCCCTCTAGTGTTTTGTGGGTTCCTGCATGGCCTAAGCAATGCATTCCTTCTGGCACCCAGGTGGGGCTATTCCAGCAACCCGCGCTGTCGAGCGCAGGCCGCCAACCCCACCGCTGTAGCGGCGGCAATCTGATCCCCAGCATATGGAAAATTACCTGTTTTCTTATTGACAGAAGAGATCAGAAGAAGAAAACTCCTTTCCTTTGGCTGGTGGGACAAATCAGCTCTGAGATGAACTTAAATCGAGCCATCTCACGAGGTGCTGCGCCTTTCCAGAACTGTAGACCGCGAATATCAGCAGACCTCCGACACATTTGCAGTGCAACGTCTTTGAGAGGCTGTATCCGTCCAGAACTTTGGTGAGCTCCAGTTGGATCTCCAAAGGCACAATCCCACTCATCTAAGTCCCCTCACCAGAGTACAGGACTTTAGAATCAAAGAATATCGACCTGGCAAGTACCGTCTTATGTTGGAGCTGATAAAAAGGCGCCAAAACCACAGACCGACCAAGGGGACAGAAGAAAACGGTGCCAAGGGTCCTCTCTCGAGACTGCTGCTGAGACATCCCATCCAGAGTCCTTCGTTTTGTCAAAAGACAGAGAAAACAGGAGACTGGGTCCGTCGCTGCTACACAGAGGAGAATCCAGCTACGTTTACTTCTTCTGACCGAAGGTACTGTGGGTCTAAAGCTAGAACTTACCTTAAGCCGAAGAGTCGCTCCAGTGTAACTGGAGTGTGTGAAGGTGTCCAGGGTGTTCACGCTACCTCTGACCCAGGCTTGCCAGTTTGTGTCCCTTTAGGGAGTTCTTTTGCAGGGTTCCCCTAACTTGTGTTACATTGTCGAGCATCTTATTCTAGTGACTGAAAGTACCCTGAGGATCTTTGCTCATTCTGCTACTTCCTAAGACTTTGGCTCGACTTCTACACTGACTTTAAGTATAGTTAGGGATTTGACCTTAAAAGCTTTAGAAGCTCTGAAAAGTGTCTCTAGAACGTTAAGATATGCTGCTGTGTGTATAACCAAACTTTTTCCTTCCAAAAGACTATCTGATGTGGTTGTGGTTTTGCCAACTGAATACAATTACTGTTCATCTGTAAAGTAACGCGAGCACGCAGTAGTACCAATAATACGGTGGAACTGTCATTAGTGTCAAACTAACAATCGTAACCGCGAGCAACTACTATTAAAGTAATCACCTCTGAAAAGTATTAAGAATTCCTGTGTGCATTGGTTAGTAAAATATGTATCTACCTTCCTTTTGTAAATAAGTATACATGTATATTTTTAATAAAACATTTACTCTGTACAAGCTTCTTTGGAATATTGTATTTACTGGGTTTAGTGTACTTCCCTACAACTTACATCTTCCTCCTATGATAAGCCTGGCTGCTCTGCCCTTTCTACCAAGATCCTTTGAGTAGTACATAACTCTAAGAGCTTGGGACCTGTATTCCAAGGGATAGTTTAATGAAGTCTTACCTCAAGTGCACTTTAGGAAAACTCCCCTAAATCTCCCCCCGCCCCAACTCTACCCAGCTGTATGGCTTTTGGCATGATGAAGATTGATCTCATGTTTTCTTCGTGCTGTCTGTCGAAAAAGTTCCGGCGGTCGTGATGTTTTCTGAATTATTGGTTATGAATTGGGTTCAAAAGCGGTAGACGACAAGAATTACTCAACACCAAGCGCACATATTTTCAAAGTATTTAAACAAACTCTGTGTATTGTGACAAACCTGATGGCAGAAAAATAAACAATGAGGATGCTGATTCATGGAGGAGCATGGGTACTGTACATGTAAGAATAGTGTTACAGGAATGGCCCCGTCAAGGCACTTTTTCGACTTCAAAAACAAATGTATGTAATACTCTACACTAGCCACTAGAGGTCACCCACCTCCCTCTCCTACTCGCTAGTCTATGCAAAGCATGTGATTCAAAGCAGATCCTGAAGTCTCAGATAGATATGTATATACATATATATTTATATGACAAATATTCCATACCTGTTCTCATCTTTCTGATGATTCTATCTGCTTAGATTCACATGCTTGCATAGGCCGACATCTAGTTGTTGGTGCAGAGTATTGCAGGACTTGTTTTCGAAATCTAAAGTCGACAGGGCGTCTCTGTAATACTATACCTACTTTGACGTGCACTGTACCCTTGGTCGTTTACACGCTGAGGTCCTCAGCTTGTTTTGTTTCTGACATGAAGTTGCATGAAGTGTGCATTGGAGTACAGGAAAATTGAAGGTGTAGTTTGTGTACCTTCTAGTCCCAAAGAGGAAAGGTCAGCACACATGAATCTAAGCAGATACAAGCATCAGAAAGACTATTACAGGTATGTAATATTTGCTTCTGAGGCTTGTGGATCTGCTTAGAATTACATGCATTGCATAGACTAGCGAGTAGGAGCGGGAGGTGGGTTGCTAGAAGGACCAGAGGCAAAAAGATGTTTCAAAACCGCCTGTCCCACTTGAGAATAGTTCCTTGCCCTTGTATCCACACAGTAATGTTGAGCGAACGTGTGAACTGAGTTCCATGCTGCTGCCTTACAAATTGTCTCTACGGGCACATTGCGATGAAGGCTAATGTTGCATTAGTACCATGAGTAAAGTGTGCTCTAGGTGTAAATGGTAGTACTTTGCTGGATAATCTGTAGCATTGTATGCAGTTTACAATCCATCTAGAAATTGCTGCCTTGGAGACAGGTCAGTTTTCCTTATCTGTTTAATCCCGTTATGATAGTACATAACAGCTCTAACATCTAGTGTATGGAAGGCTCTCTCACCAGCTCTGTGGGTTTTGGACAAACGCTGTTATTTCAATAGATTGGTTGACACAGCACTTAGAAATTAACTTAGGTGCGAACTGTGGCTGTGTCCTTAAGCACACCTTGTTTGTATGTATCATGACAAAAGGTTCTGAGATTGATAATGCGTGTAAGCTCACTTATCCATCTTGTAGAGGTGATGGCTATAAGAAAGGCAGCTTTGAAGTGAAGATCCTTGAGGCTTGCTTTATGCATGGGTTCAAAGGTAGGACCCACACTTTGCTTAAGACAATGTTTAAATCCCACCCTGGGGGTGGATTTGCAATTGGGGGATAAATATCCTCTTCAACACTTCCATGAAGGCCTTCATGACTGGAATCTTCCACCATGACACATTGCTTTGTGAAGTAGTGTAAGCGGAAAGAGCACTTAAATGGCTGGGGTCTAATAAGCGTAATAGATAGTGCACTATGTTGGAATTGTTAAAGTAGCAGTGCGTAGTGTTAGGTTTCTGTGCCTCTTTTAAAATGTCTATGCATGCATTTGTCAAGTTCAGTTAAGGGCTCCAAACTTTATGACTTCAGGAGTCAAGCAGCTACGTTGATTGTCTGAGGGTGTGGAGGGAGGTTTGCCCTTGATGCTGTGTCAAGTTGTAAAGGCTGCACAGTTTCATTGGTATGCAAATTGACATTTTGAGGAGGCGAGCGGACCATGTTTGTCGTGCCCAAATTGGAGCAACTACGATCATTGTTAAGTGTTCCTGATGCATCCTGTGGATCACTCTGTTAAGAAGTGGGGTCAGGGGGGAAAAGCGTATGCAAATATCCCTGACCAACTGATCTACAGTGTGTTCCCCTTGTATCGCTTCAGGGGAAATCTGGAGGCGTAGGCATGACATTTGGAGTTTTCTTGTGTGGCAAACAGATCTATGTTTGGCAGACTGCATCTTGTGAAAGTGCTGTTCACAATGTCTGTATGTAATTCCCACTTGTGTTCCGAGGGAAGGTCTGCGTTTCTGCTTAGTATGTCTGGTAGGCAGTTGTGTCCCCGGAATGTGCTTTGACACAAAGTAAATGTTCTTCTGGAGACTCCATTTCCAAATCTTCTGTGCTAGTCTGGATGGATTTAGTGAATGTATCCTGTCCTATTTGTTGATATGAAACATGGTGGTTGTGCTGTCTGAGAACTAGGACCGTTTCCTCTGTCAAATGGTGCTGAAAAATGTCGAAGTCTTTGAACACTGCTACCAACTCTAGGATGTTGATATGTTTGTTAGCATCTTTATCCACATGTCATGTGCGGTTTGGTGGAGATAATGAGCTCCCCAACTTGACAACGATCTGTCTGTTTTGAAAGTGGCTGGTGTTGGAGGGGTGACAAAGAGGGTTTGCCCTTTAGCAGGTTGCCCTTTATCGACCACTGAAGTGCTGCCATCACAGTTTGCGAAACTACCACTAAATCGTCCCATTGTCCATTTGCTTGAGACCATTGTTTCCCTTGCCATTCCTGTATTGGACACATGCGCAACCTTGCGTGTGGCACAAGAAAGATGCAAGAAGCCACCATGCTAAGAAGGCACATCACCTTCCGGATAGTTATCTGGCTACCGGCTGTGTAACAAGGGGTTTGAAGCAGCGTCTTTTGGACCCTTTCATTGGAGGGGAAGTCTAGGACGTCCTCTGGTTAAATAGTTGCCCCAAGAAATTGTTTAACTTGGCTGGGCACTAGGCTTGATTTTTTCTCGTTGATGGAGAACCCCAGTTGGAACAGGAAGTTTATGATGATTTGTGTGTGCTGCCGACACATTTGCGGTGTGTCCCGTTATGAATCAGTTGTCTAGATAAGGGTACACCGAGATCGATTGCCTGCACAGGTGAGCCCCCAGTACTTTTGTGAAAACCGAAGGAGATAAAGCAATCCCGAAGGGCAGCACTTTGAACTGGTAGTGTGTGGACCCTACCTTGAGTATCAGGTATTTTCTGTGAGCTGGTAATATTGAAATATGAAAGTATGCATCTTTCATATTCAGTGTTGCCATGTAGTCTACCCTCTTTAGTAGAGGAATTACCTCTTGTATAGTTGTCATCCTGAACTTTTGAGGTTTCAAATATGTATTTGCAGGCCTTAGATCCAACAATTGGTGCTTTGTTTCGCTTTTCTTTGGAACAAGGAAGTAAACAGAATAAATACCCTTGTTTACCTGTGATTAGGGGACACGTTCTATGGCTCCCTTTTTCAGTAGCGATTGTACCTCTGCTTGGAGGATCAGTTGATGTTCCAAGGACATGTTGCTGGATCTTGGTGGATGATTGCGTGGCGTTTCTAGGAACTTTATGCAATGTCCGTTTCGAACTGTAGATAGTACCCACTTGTCTGTTGTGATGCCCTCTCACGCGCGAGCAAAAACTGAAGTGCAGCCCACTACCGTGGATATATGGTAGAGGATTTATATATGGGAGTCATTGTTTGGAGGGGTGGCTGAGCCCCTAGCGGCTTGGCCTCTACACAGACTATGTCCTCTTATGAACAATCTTTGAAAAGAGGACTGGTAGTCGGCAGTTGCCCTTGGCTGGTATACGATGAGCCAGTGGTAGCACCTGGGGAACATGTGGATTGTGCTGTCCTTGCGCAATCTTGGGCACAGAAAGTGAGACGAATGCTATAAGCCCCTTGTTGGATAAAAGGCTTATTGGCAATTTGGCCCATCTTTTAAGGGTTTTGTGTTCTTTTTAGCCATCTCGAGGGCATCATTGAAGCTTTCCCAAAAAGTAGGTTATCCTCAATGGGCATGTGTTTCGGGTTTAGAGTCGCAGTTTCCTAGCTATGCATGGCATTTAATAAGTGTACTTTCGGCCATCACCCTTCCTGCTGAGTCTGCAGCATCCACAGAGTTTTTAATAATGGCATTAGCTACCTGCATGCCTTAGACAGTGTTTTAAGAATGTGCGACCGTAAAGTTTCAGGCACACCAAAAATCTGTTCCTTCACGTCCCACTGTGCCCTGTTGAAACTAGCCTTAAGTGTAGTGTTATTGGCTATTCGCATATGGAATGTTGCAGAAGTAGCTATTTGTTTGCCCAGAGAGTAGATTTTCTTGCTCTCCTTATTAGGTGGGGCTTCAGAGGTGGCTAGAGAAGTGCCTGCCTTTTTGCGTGTGCACGGATTAACGGGTTTCCTAAGGGCAGAATTAGTTCAAGACGGAGAACGACGCCTTTTAATAGACTAACAGTGGGATTTATTGACCTACTTGTTTCTTCTCATTAATATATTGTGTACGAAGTCAGCGTCGTCTTCTGACTCCTGTGAATCAATCTTAAAGTGGTCAGCAGCTCTTTTTAAAAGATCATTATAAAGTAGCTGTTCATTGAGTTGGCAACTGGTTCTTCTGTTATATTTGGGGATTGTACAAAATACTCATCTGGCTGCTCAGGGTCTGTGCCAGGATCGTTAGCCTAATTGATGTAAAGATACATTACTGACTGTAATCGTATTTCTGATTTTATCTGCTCACATGCTATGCATAGGCCGACATCTAGTGGAAGCTGCAGAGCATTACAGTCGGTTTTTTTCTAAACTCGAAAAGGGACGTTGACATGGTGTGCCAGTAATATCCCTAGTGTGACGTACACTGTACCCATGGTCCTTCACACGTTGAGGTCCCTCAGATTGTTTGGTTTCTGACATGAGGTAGCATGAAGTGTAGCTTGAGTGCAGGTGTATTAAAGCAGATATGAATCAGATAAAGCTCATATAAAACATCTATGCACCTTCTTTCCAAGGGGAGGAAGGGTGGGCGCATGTGACTCCAAGCAGATACAAGCATCAGAAATCTAATTGCGGTGAGTAATGTATCCCTTCTGAGGCTTGTGGAATCTGCTTAGATCACATGCTATGCATAGATTAGCGAACAGTGTTAGGAGAAGGTGGTCAGTTGTGAGAAGGTCCAGCGGCAAATAGATGTTTTAGAACCGCTTGTCCCACCTGTGTTTCTGCTTTGGAATGAGTGCCAATGCAGCAGTGCTGAGTGAAAGCGTGTACTGAGCTGTCATGATCCCAGCAAAGGAGCACAGTTCCCATACAGGTATACCAGGGAAGCAAGGAACTTCAACTCAGTCAGGGGGGTCAACAGCGCTACAAGCCTGGCACAAATGGCATTTGTCTCATTCATAGCATTGCACACATAGGCTCACATAGCGCTTACCATTTGTTTTAATACACTCAACATGGCCACCTTACAGCACATACAATACCTATTGCAGAGGGAGCTACTTAAGTCCCGCCTCTGCTGGAGCGCTCGCTTTGCGTCTTCTCCGCTGACAGTTGGTAACGCTACCGGCGATCTCCTGACAGAACCTGTCAAAGAATAGAAAGTTCAGAGACATTTGTTTCGACAGAATTCCATTGTTTTTGAAAAGACTTACCGAACCAAAGTATTTCCGAAGTGTTTCTTCAGTCAGTAGTTTATTTCGTAGTCTCCGCATCTCCTGTCAGAAGTTCCTTCATAGCCGCAGCATCTTCTTCGCAGCAGTCTTTGTTCGCGGTTGCAGTACCTTCATTCAGAAGTTTCCTCAGCAGACTCTGCATTGTCCGAATGCATTTCATCTACAGCTTTCCAAAAACCTGCAAACAGAAGGCATTTTCATTAATGAATGAACTTATAGAAATAAGAAAGAAGAAGTTTTACATACGTTGCTTACTTGAAGTTCCAGCAAGTTTTCTTCGCTTAGTTATTACCACGCTCGTCTCTTAAGGCTGCAATTACTCGGTTAAGATGAACTTACGTTTGTTAAACGCTTCTTCAAACCGAGAATAGTCGCAGCCATAACCTTTTCTGAGAACCAAGAACCTGCAAGTTAAAAGGAAACATTTTAGAAAGAGAGACCCTCCAACATAGAGACTGCTTAGAATCTAATTAACTATAATATTGCCTCACCAAATACTTACCCAAGGTAACTCTAGAAAAGCAAGGACATTATTCTGACAATCATTTGAACACTGCAGCCTTTTAAGTTCAAAGCTTTCATACCAACGTGGCCCTGTAGAATACAGGCTGGAGAGCTCCACCAAACAAACAAAGATGAGAAGGGAGGGATCATGAAAGGCACACTGCTATACAGTTTATTCACCGCAGATAGAAATTACAGTAGTTCTATTGTTATTATTGATGTGTTCACAGAAAAAGAATCCAACAAGTTTTCAAATAACAGATCCTCTGGCTGAGAAGGCATTACGCTCTCGCGGAGTCCCAGGTAAGCGTTACATGAGCTCCATGTAGTTGCCTTGCAAATGGTGTCCAGCTGGACATTTGCGATAAAGGCCAAAGTAGCTTCTGTACCCCTTGTGGAGTGAGCTCTTTGTGTGGAAGGCAGTACCTTGCTTGATAATGGGTAACAGAGCTGTATGCATCTGACTTTCCATCTGGAGATGGCATTCTTAGAAATGTGGTCTCCTCCTCTGCCTGGTGTACGGAGACAAACAGTCTGTTTTCCTGAGCGGTTTGGTCTTGTTTACACAGTAAAGGACCACTCTCCTTACATCTAGTGTATGGAGTTCTCTCTCAGCTGAGCTTGATGGGTTCTGAAAGGAAGCCAGTAGCTCAATGGATTGGTTCACGTGAAATTTGGAAATGAATTTTGGTGAATACCTAGGGTGAATTTGTAAAAACAATTTGTCCTTGTGGATGACAAAGAATGGGTCCTGCACTGACAATGCTTGAAGTTCACTTACTCTTTTTATGGACAAAATAGCTACTAAGAAGGCAGTTTTTTAAGTCGGGTATTTAAGACTGGACGTATGCATAGGCTCAAAGGGAGGTTGCATGAGCTTTGCAAGTACTACATTGAGATCCCATCCTGGCGGTGGGTTTGAAATTGGAGCGTGGAGTCTCTTTACTCCCTCCATGAATGCTTTAATGACGGGAACCTTCCACCATGATACTTTACTGCGGAGGTGGTGTAAGCTGATAGAGCCAACAGGTGAACCTTTTTTATAGAGTTGAATACTAACCCAGAGTCTAACAAGTGGAGCATGTGTAGTGAAGAATGTAGGATGAGTACATTCTACGAGGTTATTTGTTTAGACTGTCACCAAATTACGAATCTTCTCCACTTGTCGAAATAACAGTGTCTGGGTGTTTGGTTTACATGCCCCCTTGAGGATATCCATACACCTCTGTGGTAGATTTAGATGTCCAAACTCTATGACGTCAGGAGCCATGTGCCAAGTTCATTGAGGGAGGTTGAGGGTGTACGGTTATTCCTCCCTGTTGGGCCAGTAGATTGTACTGGCACGGGAGTTTGATGGGATCGCACATTGTCAGTTTGCGCACATGTGGATACCATGGCTGTCTTGCCAACATGGGAGCAACTAGGATGAGCGCCATCTGTTCTCTGTGAATCATGTTCACCACCCTGTTTATTAGAGGAGTTGGGGGGAAAGCGTAAGCAAATTTCCCTGACCAGCTCATCCATAGGGCGTTCCCTTTGGAGTCTGGTTGCGGAAACCTGGACGAGAAGTCTGGGCATTGCTTGTTTTCTCATGTAGCGAACAGGTCTAGTTTGGGGTAACCCCATTGTTAGAAGATGTGGTCTATTACATTTCTGTATAGCGCCATTTGTGTTCCTCTGGTAGGGTATCCCTGCTGAGCGAGTCTGCCAGGGTGTTGAGTTCCCCAGAAACCAGCTGGGAAGATAGGAATATCCCCTGTTTGAGTGCCAATCTCCATATTATCTGTGCTAGCTTGGACAGATTTGGAGAGTCTGCGCCCCCCTGCTTGCTGATGTAGAACATTGCAGTGGTGCTGTCGGTTAGGATTTGTACCGACTGATTTGTCAGCTGTACTTCGAATGCTTGAAGCGCTTTGTTTGTTTGTTTGTTCTTTTTGTATGGCACACCAAAACCCGAGGGTAACTGGGCGCAAGCAGTACAAGGAGACTTTAAGCTTGGTGATCCATAGAATTACAGTACAGATGAAGATATATACAGTTACTGTACAATATATACAGTTACATTACAGAAAATATATACAGTTACATTACAAAGAAGCAATCTAGGTGTAATTCAATTACTGGCTTATGAGATGGTGGATACTCGCTTAGTGCGTTATTTAGCGCCGAGTTGTAGGGTGAGGGTCATTGGTTCTAATCCATTTCTGTATGTAGCTTCTGCCGCCAGATTTGGCTAAATTGAAGCCTGGTATGCTGAGGTAGCATGAGTTGGAAGACCTAGTCAGGCTATTAGTATTTTTTTTGGCTACCCTGTCGGACAGGTACCGAGGTGCAGCATTATTAAGGCATTTGTGGGTCAATGAGGTCGTTTTTAGCAGAATTCTGTCTTTGATTGATAACCAGTGGTTCTGTCTTCTAATCCCTGATATGTGATCTTTGTTTGGGATATTTAGTGCAGTTCTTAAGGCGTTGTTTTGTAACATTTGAATTTTGTTTAAGATGTACTTTTTAGCCCCCAAGTAGAGGGCGTTACAATAGTCCAGTCTTGAAAGTATGAGGGCATTAGCAAGGGACATGCAACTGGTAGGGGATAGATAGGGTCTGCAGGCCCTAATTAATTTGCATGTGTATGCTGATGTGGACGCTAGGGAGTTGACTTATTTGCTCATGTTTAGGGTGGAGTCGAGGTAACATCCAAGTGTTTTTACTTCCTTTACGACCTTGATAGAGTTACCATCAATGTTGAAGGAGGAGTATTTGTTGAGATTTTTCTGGTTGGCCGGGGTGCCTAGTATTAGAGGTTCTGTCTTGTCGTCATTCAGGCAGAGACCATGTGTGGCCATCCATGCCTGAACGAGGAGGTAGATTTTGTTCACAAGAGCCATGTCAGAAGATGAATTGCCCGAAAGGGGTATGAGGATCTGGATGTCATCTGCATAATTCGTGTAGGTGACACCAAGATTGTCCAATTTGTCAAACAGTGACTTTGTCAAGATATTGTACATGGTAGGAGAAACACATGAGCCCTGAGGAACACCGCAGGTTATTGAGATAGGATCTGCCGAGTCAGAGGGGGAGAAGACTTGCATGGTTCTGTTGTTAAGGAATGACTGAACCCACGCTACTGCGTCCTTAAAGAAGTGAGCCGCTGAGGCAAGGTGTTTGCAGAGGACTTCATGGTCCACCAAGGCAAAAGCGGCTGACAAGTCAAGGAGGAGCAGCATGGCAGTGTTCCCTTTGTCCGCGAGTGCCTCAATTTGTGTTTTAAGTCAATCAGTGCAGTTTCAGTGCCCTGTTGTGGCCTGAAACCTGATTGACGGGTGCCGAGGAGGTGGTTTGTTTCCAGGTATTGTTGTATCTGAATGTGCGCTACTCTGTCAAGTATCTTTAGAAGGAAAGGCACCGTTTTGATGGGCCTATAGTTGGTTGGTATGGCTGGGTCTAACATTTGTTTTTTCAACAAAGGTAGGACCCAAGATTCATTCAAGTTGCTTGGGACAATGTTAGTTGAGAAAGATGCATTAATGAGTTTGGTGATAAATGGGGACAGGTCTCTTGCTGAAGCTTTAATTGTGATGGGCAGTTGTCGCCCTGGCATCTGTATGGCTTCAGGGAGGAGATGAGGTTCTCCACTTCAAGGACAGAAACTTTGGAGAATTTAAATTGGTGTGGTTTATTGGTTGGTGTTTTAGCAGTCTGGGAGTGAGCATCACGTTTGGTGAGAGGATTTCTTATTTGCAATTTTGTCTTGGAGGGGTATAATTTTATTGGCTAAAACATTCTGGATGTTAGTGCACCAGGCTTTGTCTTTAGTTATATTATCAGCTGGGGGGATGGGTGCTTCCATTTCTCGTAGTATGGTAAAGAGCTCCTTTGTATTGGAGCTGGCTTTAGCAATTCTGTCGTTGTAAAGGTCTATTTTGGTTTTGATTATTTCTTTTTTTGTAATAGTCAGCAGATTTAGTCAGGTTCATTTTATTTTCTGCCGATGGTGTATGACGCCATATGGCCTCCAGTTTTCTTTTTTTGTGTCTAAGTTCTTTTAAATGTGGGGTGAACCACGCGTTTAGATGTGCTTGTGGTTTGCTTTTGCGCAATTTGAGAGGTGCAATAGAGTCTAGTACTTTGGACATAGTCATATTGTAAATATCAACTAATTGTTAGGGTCTATAGATAAGGTTAGATTGTTTAGTGAAGGCAGGATCAGTGGTAGGAGCCTATCCATTGTAATATCTTTTTTGTTCCTCGTAGGTCGAGGAGGGGCTATAGTCATATTGAGTTGTATCTGTTTATCTAGTACCATAGTGAAGGTAATCAGATGGTAGACCACAGCAATGGGTAATTGAAGTTAATAGCGACGTTGAAGTTTAGGTCAGCCAACCAGTCAAGGGTTCTACCTTTTGAGTGTGTTGGTTGGTTTACTTTTTGATTAAATCCTTGTTCTAAGAGCATATTAGTGATCATTTTGGCATCATTGTTTGGTCGTTAAAGCCAAGGTTGAAATCCCCTAGACTAAGTACCTGAGAGGTTGTCTTTGTATTGGTGGAGAGGATGCTAGAAATGTCATCCTCGCATGATCCAATCGGCCCTGGGGGCCTATACACTAGATAGATTGTTAGTGTCTTAGAGTTGGATATAGGTATTCTAGCTGTGAGCATTTCACAGGAGGTATTTGGGGGTGACGGTATAAGTCTAAATGCTAGTTGTGTTTTCGCTATAATGGCAATACCTACCCCTCTAGCATTGGTTCTAGCAGCTCTGAGGATTTGGTAATTGGACCTGCTGCATTGTGTAGCCAAAATTCGGTGACTAATAAGAGGTCAAGATTATTTGAAGTGATCAGGTCGGCTATATCTGTAGCATGTGCTACCAGCGATCTGGCATTTATTAAGACCATGTTAAGGTTGGCAGAGTGGACATTGTTAAAAGTTTTAGTAGGATTGCGATATCTAGGTATGGTTTTGGTTGGTTTCTGCAAGGTAGCTGATGCTGTTTTGTCAGGATAGTGAGGTAGTTTACATTTGGAGCGGTTATTATTTAGGTAGTGGTCCCGTTTGGATAGGACGTTCGCTCGTGGTTCATGGAGGCAAGGTAACCTAGCTCTAAGTTTGTTGTTCCTATCAAGGATTGGGCAAGGTAGGGATCTGGAGCTAGTCATGATAGTTAGACTGTGGCTTATGGTAAGGCAGTTAGTGAGGATAGTCAGGTGGACGATTATTATAATGATGGCAACTAAAGGTATTTGAGCAAAGTTACCAATGGTCCTATTTGCAGTGAGGTGCAAACGGTTATAGTCCAGTTTAGTCTGCCCGATATATACTAGTCAGGAGAGGTGGGAGGTGGTTGCAATGCAAGTATGCTTGTCCCATGTGGGCAATTCACAATAGGCAACCTGTAGTATGCAAGTCACGATAGGGGGCGAGACTAGTACACAGTGGGCGGCTCAAAATTATGCAGGACAAAATAGGCCAACTAGGCAAGTTCACAGTGGGCAACCCAGAGTTCTGCAGGACACAATAGGCCAACTAGGCAGGTTCACAGTGGGCAGCACAGAGATATGCAGGACACAATATGCCATCTAGGCAGGTTCACAGCTTTGAATACTGCCAGAAGTTCCAGCAGGTTGATGTGGTTCTGTGCCGTGATTTGACTCCACAGACCATGTGCTGAGAGATGAAGGTGATGTGCCCCCCACCCAGAGAGGGATGCATCTGTTAACTACCGCTTACACTGCCGGATCGTGGAAGGGTTTTCCCCTCAACAGATTCTCTTTTGTCCACCAGCGAAGGTGTTGTACTAGTGTTGGCGAAATGACCACTAGATCGTCCCACTGACCGCTTGCCTGAGACCACTGTTTCGCCACCCCTCCTGAATGGGGTGCATGCGCAAATGTGCGTGTGGGACAAGGTCAATTCAAGATGCCATCATGCTGAGCAAACGCATAGCTTTGCGTACGCTTATCTGGTGTCCGGCTTAATAATGAGGTATTTGCAGTAGCATATTCTGTACTCTTTCCTTTAATGGAAAGACTAACCCTTCTTCCGTGTTTATGACAGCTTCTAGGTAATGTTTGGTCTTGTTTGGTACAAGGCTTGATTTTTTTTCTCATTTATTGAGAAGCCCAATTGGAAAAGAAGGTTTATAGTTCTATGAGTATTTTGCCTGCAAATTTGGAGAGACTCCCTGTAATCAGCCAGTCGTCCAGGTAGGGGTACACTGGGATTGTTTCCCGGCGTAGGTGCGCTGCCACCACCGCCAGTACCTTGGTGAATACCCTGGGAGCGGATGCTATGCCGAAGGGGAGCACCTTGAATTGGTAGTGCTGGTTTGCTATCGTGAAACCAAAGCATCTTCTGTGCGCTGGGAACATTAAAGTATGAAAATAGGCATCTTTCATATCCAATGTTGCCATGTAGTCCCCCCGTTTTAGCAGTGGGGTGACTTCTTGAAGCGTTGTCATGCAGAATGTTTGTGGCTTGACATAGGTATTTGCAGGGCTTAGGTCTACTACTGGGCGCATTGTTAGATTTTTTTTTTGGCACAAGGAAGTAGATTCAATAGAAACCCTTGTTTACCTGATTCGCTGGGACGATTTCGATGGCGTCCTTGAGCAGCAGTGTTGCGCCCTCTTCTAGAAGGAAGCGTGGTTCCTCCTTCGTGGTTGGTTTTTGACGCAGAGGATGGTTTGTGGGTCGCTGAAGTAATTCCACACAATAACCGCAGGCTACAGTCGATAGCACCCACTTGTCTGAGGTGATTCCCTCCCATGTGTGGCTGAAGTGTGTTATATGCCC
Organism: Ambystoma mexicanum; assembly: GCF_040938575.1. Classification (NCBI taxonomy): domain Eukaryota; kingdom Metazoa; phylum Chordata; class Amphibia; order Caudata; family Ambystomatidae; genus Ambystoma; species Ambystoma mexicanum. Next base: position 702,206,526 of record NC_090924.1, read on the forward strand.
ACCTACAGGAGAGACATTGGAGAGGACCTGAAACAGGTTGTTATTGTTTAGGAGGTGTTGCTCTACCTCTGGAAGTGGAGCACCTCCCCCGCCAAGAGATCTTGGCCCCCTAGGGACAAGCTGCGCAAGGTTTCCAGATTATTTCCCCAGGATGAGCCCTGGCTTTGGCCATAGCGGGAAGCTCTTTGCGAGTTTTGGCCTTGAAAGCGACAAAAATAGTTTCCACCTCTTTGGCCTTGTGGCTTTTTAGTTAGCTGGCCTAATGATTTATGAGTGTTGTACTCATCTCAGACAGATTTTAATGCATCCTCAAAGCCCCTATCGAATAGGACATTAGGTTGTATTGGCATGTTGAGGCATGTGACCCGGGTTTCCAGTTTGAATACCGACTGGCGAAGCCATGCATGTTGTTTAAATATTGTCCCTTCTGCAATGATTCTGCCTGCGTTATCCGCAGCATCCAAGTTATTCTTTGGATACAGGCCGACACGGCTTTCCTTCCACTACTGCAAGGGATAGTTGGGACTTGAGAGGTTCCGGTGCTAATGCCATTTGAGTTGCAACTTCATCCCACTTATGGCAGATGTAACTCAGCAATAGTGTGGTATTGTTTGCAATCCTGCTCTGAAAGGCCGCTGAGCTGGCCACTTTCCTCCCTAGAGTGTAAAGCTTCTTGCTTTCCTTATCTGGGGGAGCTTCCGATGAGGCTAGCAGTGTTCCTGCCCTCTTTCGTGTAGTGGTCACTACTAACGAGTCTGGTTTCAGTTCACTCCTCATGTAAAGTGGATCTGTGGGCGCCGGGAGGAACATCTTTTCAATACGTGGGTTCACAGCACGCGTTTGGCTTGGCGTTTCTAGTGAGGGCTGAAATCTCCTTTGTATTGATTGGAAGAGGGGTATAAACTGGGTAACATCTTTTTTGTCCCCTTATCTGTCGGCTACAAAATCCTTATCCAATTGTGTCTCCTGGGTCTGGATTTGGAAATGCTCTGCTGCTTTTATGAGCATATCATTAAACTGAGGTTAATTGTCCACCGGTGAGTCTGCCACTGGTGCGTCAAGGTGAACGGGAGAGGGTCGAATGTAAACGTCCTCATCCTCATCATAATAGTGATCTCCTCCCCCAACCCCCCTTGGGTATCCTGCTCCTCAGTGTCTGAATTGGAATCATAAAGATCATATTGGACGGGGTCTTGCTGAGGACTAAGAGTGTGTCAGGACGTGGCCTCTTTGTTGGGGGTTGTGAAGTGGAAGCACCACTAGTGGCTGGCGTGCTCTGTAGGCTGTGAAATGCCCGTGAATTTCTTTCAAAGAAATTGGCCATGAAAGACATTCTACGCATTACCCCATCAATGTCTTCACAGGACCATTGAGAGGAACTTGGTATAGTAGGAGTTGTCTGTGGTAGGGGAGTCTGTGGTATTTCTGGAGTAGGCTGCTTATGTCTCGTAGCACCTGCTAAAGTACCCTCCCCTTGGGAAGCACTCGCTTTCTCCTTGTGAGGTATACTACCTTTCTCCTTACGGAAATGATGACTCTTAGGAGTTTTTTTTTTTTTTTACATTCTCCCTTTAAGGAGTCTCTCTGTGACATTTTTTGCTCTAGTTGGGCTATTTTAGAAGAACTGGTGCTTTTTGCTGATTTCGACGTTAGAGAGTGTCAAGTCTCGGCGGAAGAGAGGTTCGAAGCTGCGTCTACCGACGCTTGTCTTTTGGCTGCTGGTTTGGACACAGCATCTGCTTTGCATTGGGGAGTTTGTGGACCTACCCCTTGACGCCATGTGTGGCCGTGTTGATGATGGCATAGTTGTTAGGCAGAATCCTGTGCAGTGCCCTTAGAGACCACTACACACAATTAAGAATACAGGTGGCAATACAAGTTTTACCTTTGTACAAGCCTGTACTACTATGTCAGAGTGGTAGCAGTGGCGGAGCAGACAGGCTTATCTCAAGAGCATATAAGCAGTAGCAGAGATTACACAAAGGGACCACAATTACTGTGACTCAAGCAAACACTGACTCAAGGTTTCAGGTAAAAAAAATACAAGTACATTTATTTTAAACCATTTGTTATAAACACGACACTTCTATTAATTCAAAAACCACACGTAAAATACACTATCACTAACCAATTCACTTTGTACGGTATTTTTATGGGCAAGTACCCTGTGTTTTAGCGGATCGGTGTTACGAAACAAAAGGCGTTACCGGGAACATACTTGCGATCACTTTTTGACAGTAATGACAATTCGGTCTTACTAAAGAAACGCGTATCCGCAGCAAGAAATGTTACCGGGGCAAAAACACACTTAGCACCCGAGATACCCAGAGAGAGTTGGGGGCAAAAATCATAGGCAATACTTTTGTCAAGGCAGACACCAAAGAACACTCTTAGACAGAAATTCAAAAGTCAATAGGCCAGAGCCAGTGTCAAGTGGAACCGGGTTCCTGTTGTCGAGGATCACACAGTCGGATAGTTCACGATTCAACGTAGCCAGGAGTACTTAGATATTGTCAACAGAGGAAGCAAGAGTTATAAGAAGGAGGGAATACGAGGGCAAGTCTTGGAGGCGAAGAAAAGGGATTCACCCTAAATTTCCTCGAGCAGACACAGTACCTTAGTCAATGAAGAAGCTGGTGCCACGGCAGTTGTTCCTGGTAGTTTTCCTGCAGACCCTCAGTTCCTGGAGCTTTGATCCGAAGGATGACCTCTGGAGGGGTCTGCACCACACAGGGATGAAGCCGGCAGCAGCGACGGTGAATAAAAGGTGCGCTCCTTAAAAACAGGAGAGGCTCTTCAGTTGGCTATCCGGACCACTACAGCAGTGTGCAGCGATTTCGAAGATGAGCTGGTTATCCCCAGCAAGCTCAAGGGGAGACTACTCCGGACTGGATCTTCTCTGGTCGTCGAAGGGTAGATAGCTCAGGACTGCAGCAGGGCTTCACCGGGACGGGATAGTTGCAGTCGCTTCTCTTCGGTTCCTTGTAGTTCCAGTGGCGACTGACTTCTAGCCCAAGAGACCTGCCTTTTATGCGAAAAATCGCCCATTCACACAGCCTGGCTGTCAATCACGCAGCAGGGGGGTTGTCCGGCCCGGACAACCGCCTCAGCCAATCATGGCAAAGTGCAACTTGGGTTTCCTAGGATACCCTGTGCAGGGGGTGACTAAACCCCCTCCCTCACATTCAGTCCACCTAGACACCCAGACACCTAGAGGAAGGCTTCTGTGCAGAAGCCCACCAAAAGACAGTGAACAAAGAAGGCAAACCTGGTTTGCCGCGTAAAGTAAAACACAAGAAGGACTAAAGAAATGGCGAATAAACCCGACTGGAGCCAAAAGAAAAAGTATTTGGTCAAGCAGGTTTAAGTTCGAGGCTAATATAATAGCCTAAAACAATACCACGTTTATATAGTATAATCGCGGTAGAAAAGTTAGGTTAGATAGCACTGCCACCAGCCAAGTCTAAATGTTAAAAGAGCAAAACAATGCTCTAGGAGGTACAGATAAAAAGGGCTAAGGATTAACCCTTTCTAGCACTCCATGTAAGATGGGGTGTACTGGATCTGTGGTTAAATGACTAAGTAAAGTTAATGGTAACTTTACCCTTTTCTTGCGAACAGTAGTCAGCCTCAGAAATGGAGTCGGTGGGAAGCCTAAAAGACAACCCTGTGCCACTGCACTGAAGGTGCTGTGTAACACACAAAAGAAGGGGGCTACTGAAGTGGTGTACTCCAGAGTCCCCAATCACAAAAACAGATGAAATACACATGGCAAAATACAGTTAATAGTGGAGAAAAGAAGGGTACACCTCTTACCAGGTGGAAAATAAACTCCAGAAATCCAGCAAAGCTGCTGAGGGACTCAACTAGCTAAGGGAAATTAGCCATTGAATGAGAATTCTCCCTAACAGTTGTCGACTTTCGGACATGCGGTATGTGTTTTGTGTGAGTAGCACTGTCTCGGGAGGAGCTCAGGGGCAACCTGCTTGCCTTGGAAGCAAGGCGACACGAAGCAACACAGGTTCGATCCCCAGGTCCGTGCTTAGAAACATCTGGGTATTAAGTGCGTTATAAATAACCTATCAACCTATAATACTGCTGCCGGGTGTCCGTGTAACAGCGCTGCCGGTCTGTCTACTGGGTTCAGGGGCTAGCATGTGGTAATCGATCGGTTCCTCATCACCTTTGTCACCCGAAAAGACGGCGATGCTGCCATCGCGGGATGCACAGTCCACGTCCAAGGCAGCCTCAGCCTCTATGGCGAGGTAAGTCCAAAGTTCGGTCTTTCGGTCCTTTCGTGTTTTCGGTTTGAAGAGCTGAAAAGGTCAACAATGGCCCTCGTCGTGGTCCCGTGCAAGACAGAGGTTGTACACGCGGTGCTCGTCTTTCCAAGGGAATTTCTTTTCACAACTGGGGCAGAATTTAAATGGTGTGTTTTCCATATTTGGATGGAAGGGCAGCTAGGCAAAAATAGAGAGGGTAAAGGGGAATATCCATTCTCTTAGAGCCCTAAGAAATGTCCACCCGCCACTCTCCCAACTGTCTGGGCCGAGGCCCGGTGAGGCTTTCCAAGGCCGAAGGGGTGCCGTCGAGTCAGGATGTTTGTCAGATGACGTTCGTCCTTATCGCCGCCGCGAACATGTTAGTCTTAGGTCGGCGATATAAAGAGTAACTAACTCTACGTTTTAATAAATAGTAACTCTGCGATTTAGCGCCCGTCTATGATGGTGGAAAGAAACAATCTGAGGGACCTCGACGCGTCAAGGACCATGGGTACAGTGGTCACACTGGGGACAGTATTACTGGCACGCCCTGTCGATGTCCCTTTTTGAGTTTCGAAAACAACAACTGTAATACGCTGCAGCTTCCACTAGATGTCGGCCTATGCATAGCATGTGATCTAAGCAGATTCCACAAGCCTCAGAAATATATATGGGATACATTACTCACCGTAATCGTATTTCTGATGCTTGTATCTGCTTAGATTCACATGCTGTGCCTAGGCCGACATCTAGTGGAAGCTGCGGAGTATTACAGTTTGTTTTTCGAAACTCGAAAATGGGCGTCGACACAGGCGTGCCAGTAATCCTATCCCTAGTGTGACGTCCACTGTACCCAAGATCCCTCACGCGTCTAGGATCCTCAGATTGTATTTTTTCTGACATGAGGAAGCATGAGGAGTAGCGTGAGTACAGATAATCCAAGCAGATAGACAGAAAGGTAAGACTACAAGCAATCATGCGCCTTCTCTCGGAGGGGAGGAAGGGTGGGTCGCATGTGAATCTAAGCAGATACAAGCATCAGAAATACGATTACGGTGAGTAATGTATCCCTTCTGAGGCTTGTGGAATCTGCTTAGATCACATGCTGTGCATAGATTAGCGAGCAGTACCCGAAGAAGGAGGTGGGATGTGAGAAGGGTCATGAGCAAACAGGTGTCTTAGAACCGCTTGTCCCACTTGTGTATCTGTCTTGGAATGAGTGTCAATGCAGTAATGCTGAGTAAAAGTGTGAATAGAGCTCCAAGTAGCTGCTTTGCAAATGGTGTCGAGGGGAACATTTGCAATGAAAGCCAGAGTGGCCCCAATGCCTCTAGTAGAATGGGCCCTTGGCGTAAAAGGCAGAGTTTTTTCAGAAAGAGAGTAACACAGCTGTATACAGTTGATAATCCACTTCGAGATCGCGCCCTTAGAGACGCGATCCCCCTCTCTGCCTGTAGCTACGGAGACAAACAGTTGATCTGTTTTCCTTAGCGGTCTGGTTTTATTCACATAGTAGAGGACCGCCCTACGCACATCAAGGGTGTGTAGTTTCACCTCAGCTGAGCTTTGCGGGTTCTGGAAGAAAGCCGGAAGCTCGATGGACTGGTTTACATGGAATTTAGATATAAATTTAGGTGAGAACCTAGGGTGTGTGCGTAAAACCAGTTTGTCTTTGTGGATAGTAAAGAAAGGATCCTGCACTGACAGAGCCTGAATTTCACTGACCCTTCTTATAGAGGTAATGGCTACTAAGAAGGCCGTTTTATAAGTCAGGTGTTTGAGACTACTTTTATGCATGGGTTCGAAAGGGGGGCCCATGAGCTTAGCTAGCACCACATTGAGGTCCCATCCTGGCGGTGGGTTCGAAATAGGAGGGTGAAGTCTCTTTACTCCTTCCATGAAGGCTTTAACTACTGGTACTTTCCACCACGATACTTTGTTATGGGATGTGGTGTAAGCCGAGAGGGCTGCCAGGTGTACTTTCAGAGAGTTAAAAACCAAACCTGCGTCCAGCAGGTGGAGCATGTATGTTACAACGTTGGAAGGAGTGCAATCAACTGGGTTGATTTGTTTATTCTGGCACCAAATAACGAATCTCTTCCACTTGTCAAAATAACAGTGCCTTGTGTTTGGTTTCCTGGATTCTTTTAGGATGTCCATACACCTCTGTGGTAAATTGAGATGCCCAAACTCTATGACCTCAGGAGCCATGCTGCCAGGTTCATTGAGTTGGGTTCCTGGTGCACTGTTTGACCTTGTTGCTGGGACAGTAGGTTGTACCAGGCTGGGAGTTTGATGGGCTCGCACACCGCCATCCTGCGTAGGTGTGGAAACCATGGTTGTCTCGCCCACATGGGAGCAACTAGGATGAGCGTCATCGATTCCTTGTTCATCTTGTACACCACCTTCCTGATGAGGAGTTGGTGGAAAAGCGTACGCAAACATCCCTGACCAGTTCATCCACAGGGCGTTCCCTTGGGAGTCTGGCTGGGGGAACCTGGATGCAAATCCTGGGCATTGTTTGTTTTCGCTTGTGGCGAATAGGTCTATAGTGGGGAAACCCCACTGAGAGAAGAGATCTTCTACGATATCTCTGTGAAGGACCCATTCGTGTTCCTCTGGGAGGGAGTCTCTGCTTAGGGCATCCGCTAGGGAATTGAGCTCCCCTGGAACATGTTGTGATGACAGGAAGATGTTCCGTCTGAGTGCCCATATCCAGATTTTCTGGGCAAGCTTGGACAGATTTGGCGAACGAGTCCCTCCTTGTTTGTTCAGATAGAACATGGCTGTCGTGCTGTCCGTCCGGATCTGCACTGACAAGTTTAGCAGATGGGGCTCGAACGCCCGAAGCGCTCGGAATACTGCCAGAAGCTCTAGCAGGTTGATGTGGTTCTTGGCTACTGAGTGAGACCAGAGACCCTGAGCTGTGTGGTGGAGATGGTGAGCTCCCCACCCAGTCAGGCATGCATCTGTAGTCACCACTGCCTGTACTTCGGGATCGTAAAAGGGTTTTCCCCTTGCGAGATTCTCTCTTGTCCACCAGTGTAAGCTCTGTACGAGTGTTGGCGAAACGACCACTAGATCGTCCCACTGACCACTTGCCTGAGACCACTGTTTCGCCAACCATTCCTGCATGGGACGCATGCGCAGACGCGCGTGGGGGACCAGGTAAATGCATGACGCCATCATGCCCAGTAACCGCATTGCTTTGCGTACCGTTATTTGTTGACCTGACTGATAATGTGGAATTTGCAGTAGTATATTCCGAATTCTCTCTTCCGAAGGGAAGGTCAACCCTTTCTGAGAATCTAGGATTGCTCCTAGGAACTGTTTTGAGGTGCTTGGCACCAGACTTGACTTCTTCTCGTTGATAGAGAAGCCTAATTCGTGGAGGAGGTCGATAGTCCTCTGAATGTTTGTCCTGCAAATTCCTGGGGTTTCCCCCGTTATGAGCCAGTCGTCCAGATAAGGGTACACTGGGATTGCCTCCCTGCGTAGGTGTGCAGCTGCCACCGCCAGTACCTTGGTGAATACCCTTGGTGCTGAAGCTATCCCGAAGGGCAGTACCTTGAATTGGTAGTGGCGACTGTCCACCTTGAAGCGCAAGTATCTTCTGTGGGCTGGGAGCATGGAAATATGAAAATAAGCATCTTTCATATCCAAGGTTGCCATGTAATCCCCCTTTTTTAGGAGGGGGATTACCTCTTGTAGCGTGGTCATACAGAATTTTTGGGGCTTGACATACTTGTTGGCAGGCCGTAAGTCCAATACTGGGCGCATTGTTAAATCTTTCTTTGGCACAAGGAAGTAAGTTGAATAGATACCCTTGTTTACCTGGTGTCCTGGGACGAGTTCTATCGCGTCCTTTTCTAGCAGAATGGCGATCTCCTCGAGAAGGATCTTCTGATGTTCTAAGGAGTGTACTCTTTGTCGTGGAGGGTGGTTCCGGGGACGCTGCAGTAATTCTATACAATATCCTGTGGACACTGTTGACAGCACCCATCTGTCTGAGGTGATCCCTTCCCAAGCCTGGGTGAAGTTGGAAATGCGTCCCCCTACTGGGGTTGCGTGAGAAGGGACCCTGAACTGAGCGTCACTGCTTTGGTGGAGGCGTGCCACCTCCCTTGTTGGGGCTGCCTCTGCCTCTTCCACGACCTCTCTTGTTACCCCTGCCGTAACTTTGGGTAGACTGCTGGTTGTTGTTCCATTGTGTACCCTGTCCTTGGGCATAGTTGCCTCTGTGAATTTTGGCCGCGTGGGCGACGAAAATTACTGTTCCCCCCTCTGGTTAGGGGGTTTGTTGGTAAGCTGGCCAAGGGATTTGAGAGTCTCGTACTCGTCCTTGGCATTCTTAAGTGCGTCTTCGACCGCTTTCCCAAACAATAGATCGGGTTCCACCGGCTTGTCTATTAATGAAGCCTGGGTTTCTGTTTTGAACCCCGACTGCCGTAACCACGCATGTCTCTTGATAACAGTACCTTCTGCTATCAATCTTCCTGCGTTGTCCGCGGCGTCGAAAGTTGCTTTTAATATGCAACCAGACACGGCTCTCCCTTCTGCCGAGATCCGAGCCAACTGGCCCTTTAACGGTTCAGGAGCAGAGGCTATGAGCGCCGCGACCTCTTCCCATTGATGGCAGTTGTAACTTGCCAACAGGGTGGTGGAGTTTGCAATCCTTGCTTGGTAGGCGGACGTTGAGGCTACCTTCCTGCCAAACCCGTACAGTCTTTTGCTCTCCTTGTCGGGAGGAGCTTCTGACGACGATAAGGGTGTCCCAGCCCTCTTCCGAGTGTTGGTAACCACTAGGGAGTCTGGTTTAAGCTGTCCTCTTATATAAAGAGGGTCAGACTGGGCTGCCCGAAAAAGTTTTTCGACTCTGGGGTTGACGGCTCTGGTGAGGTTAGGATTCACCAGGGATGGATCTATTCTACGTTGGATGGATTTAAGGATAGGGATGGTCTGAGCGACCGGCCTCCTCTCTCCCACCAACTCTTCTGCGAAGTCCCTTTCCTCCTGTACACCGTGGGTGTCGATGTGAAAATATTCTGCCGCGCGAGCAAGAACTTCATTAAGGAGGGGCTGGTTATCAACTGGCGAGTCGGTAACTGGGGCTTTGCTCTCTACCGGGGAATCTACTCTGTAAATTTCCTGCTCGTCTTCTACCTCCTCCAGGTCCTCATCATCCGCATAGTATTCAGTCCCGGTTTGTTCCTCCATAATTGTAAACTCCTGGTCCCCTTCAGGGAAAGGCTGTCCTTGGTATCTGGGGTGTGGAGTAGAGTAAGGCTGCACCTCGAAGGGTTCAGGTCTTTCGAACCGGGCCTTTTTACTCAGGGGGATAGGATCAGAGGAGCCTGAGGGTGTGGCCCCTTGAGGGTCATACGAAAGGAAATGTTCTGGGTTTTTGTCATAAAAATCAGCTAAGGAAGACATCCTTGACATGACCCTGTCTATGTCTTCACTGGACCATTCTTTGGAACAGGGTATGACTTTGGTAGGCAACTTAGAGGACTTATTCAAGGGTAGCCTTGCTGGATGTTGATGTCCCAGTAGATTTATGTTTGTCTGTCTGCTTAGGGTGGAAGGATGGTCTTACAGGAGTGGAAGGCTGTGCTTTCCGCTGTTTCCCCCCCTCCCCGTGCGTGGAAAAATGTTTTCCCTGCCCCTTGGAGGCCCCAGAGACTTTCGACGCCTGGCGTCGAGGGTCGGGGGAGGTACCTTGTTTCGAGCGTGGGGCCTCGCTGGTGTTAACTGCGGCCTCGGTCTCCTGGAGCACGGCCTGGGGGTGGAAGTCGTCTTCGTCTTCTGACGATCGAACTTCCGTTAATCTAGGGAGCGAGGCACTCTTGGCAAGAGTGGATGATTGCCTTGCGTCATGAGGCGATCTCGATCGAGAGCGCCCAGAGGACACCGAGTCGGACCGTTCTATCTGTGCCTCTTTCCGAGAAGTCGACGTCGTCGAGGTTCGGTTGGACTTAGTGTGCTTAGTGTGTGTAGGGTGTGTAGCGCTTGCGTCGCCGGGGGTCTTCCCCATAGCCGCCCTGCCGGACAACCTTCCGAGGTCGGGGACCTGCGCTCGCCAGTCTTTCGACGCCGTAATGCCCTCGCCGTCCGAAAGTACGGCGTCGCTGCCATCGCTGAAGGCGCCCTCCGCTGCCATGGCCGCCTGCCTGGCGTGGTGGGCCCAACGCTTTGTCGAACGGTCCTTAAGTGTCTTAGGCTTAAACCTAATACACGCTCTGCAGTTCGCTTCGGGGTGGTCCCTCGGAAAGCAGAGATTGCACGTGGCGTGCCTGTCGACCCAAGGGTATTTGCGGTTGCACTTGGGGCAGAATTGGAAAGGGGTACCCTCCATACGCACCTTGAGGCAGCGGGCTGGTAAGTGTAGGAAATCTATAAGGTTTACCTATATACCAAGAGTGAAGAGTATGTACCACCCCCCACTCTCCCTACTTGCAGGGCCGAGGCCAGCGGCCTACTAGGCCCGGGCCGAGGCCAGCGGCCTTCCGAGGCCCAGATCCGTCGTGCAGCAGCCGACGGTCGATGTCTTCTCCAGCCGTCGTCGAGTGTCGAGGGTCGACCTTGTGGTGGGGAAGGATGTCAATAAATAATTTTAAACTTCAATAATTAGCAAAAGTATGGCTAAGGCCAGGGAACTCCGCAAGATGCTTCCGACCAGTATGGCGGAAAAAAACAATCTGAGGATCCTAGACGCGTGAGGGATCTTGGGTACAGTGGACGTCACACTAGGGATAGGATTACTGGCACGCCTGTGTCGACGCCCATTTTCGAGTTTCGAAAAACAAACTGTAATACTCCGCAGCTTCCACTAGATGTCGGCCTATGCACAGCATGTGATCTAAGCAGATTCCACAAGCCTCAGAAATATATATATATATATATATATGGGATACATTACTCACCGTAATCGTATTTCTGATGCTTGTATCTGCTTAGATTCACATGCTGTGCATAGGCCGACATCTAGTGGAAGCTGCGGAGTATTACAGTTTGTTTTTCGAAAGTCGAAAATGGGCGTCGACACAGGCGTGCCAGTAATACTATCCCTAGTGTGACGTCCACTGTACCCAAGATCCCTCACGCGTGTAGGATCCTCAGATTGTATTTTTTCTGACATGAGGAAGCATGAGGAGTAGCGTGAGTACAGATAATCCAAGCAGATAGACAGAAAAGGTAAGACTACAAGCAATCATGCGCCTTCTCTCGGAGGGGAGGAAGGGTGGGTCGCATGTGAATCTAAGCAGATACAAGCATCAGAAATACGATTACGGTGAGTAATGTATCCCTTCTGAGGCTTGTGGAATCTGCTTAGATCACATGCTGTGCATAGATTAGCGAGCAGTACCAGAAGAAGGAGGTGGGATGTGAGAAGGGTCATGAGCAAACAGGTGTCTTAGAACCGCTTGTCCCACTTGTGTATCTGTCTTGGAATGAGTGTCAATGCAGTAATGCTGAGTAAAAGTGTGAATAGAGCTCCAAGTAGCCGCTTTGCAAATGGTGTCGAGGGGAACATTTGCAATGAAAGCCAGAGTGGCACCAATGCCTCTAGTAGAGTGGGCCCTTGGCGTAAAAGGCAGAGTCTTGTCAGAAAGAGAGTAACACAGCTGTATACAGTTGATAATCCACTTCGAGATAGCGCCCTTAGAGACGCGATCCCCCTCTCTGCCTGTAGCTACGGAGACAAACAGTTGATCTGTTTTCCTTAGCGGTCTGGTTTTATTTACATAGTATAGGACCGCCCTACGCACATCTAGGGTGTGTAGTTTCACCTCAGCCGAGCTTTGCGGGTTCTGGAAGAAAGCCGGAAGCTCGATGGACTGGTTTACATGGAACTTGGATATGAATTTAGGTGAGAACCTAGGGTGTGTGCGTAAAACCAGTTTGTCCTTGTGGATAGTAAAGAAAGGATCCTGCACTGACAGAGCCTGAATTTCACTGACCCTTCTTATGGAGGTAATGGCTACTAAGAAGGCCGTTTTATAAGTCAGGTGTTTGAGACTACTTTTATGCATGGGTTCGAATGGGGGTCCCATGAGCTTAGCTAGCACCACGTTGAGGTCCCATCCTGGCGGTGGGTTCGAAATAGGAGGGTGAAGTCTCTTTACTCCTTCCATGAAGGCTTTAACCACTGGTACTTTCCACCACGAGACCTTGTTATGGGATGTGGTGTAAGCCGAGAGGGCTGCCAGGTGTACTTTCAGCGAGTTAAAAACCAACCCTGCATCCAGCAGGTGGAGCATGTATGTCACAACGTTGGAAGGAGTGCAATCAACCGGGTTGATTTGTTTATTCTGGCACCAGATAACGAATCTTTTCCACTTATCAAAGTAACAGTGCCTTGTATTTGGTTTCCTGGACTCCTTTAGAATGTCCATACACCTCTGTGGTAATTTGAGATGTCCAAACTCTATGACTTCAGGAGCCATGCTGCTAGGTTCATAGAGTTGGGTTCCTGATGCACTGTTTGACCCTGTTGCTGGGACAGTAGGTTGTACCAGGCTGGGAGTCTGATGGGTTCGCACACCGCCATCCTGCGTAGGTGTGGAAACCATGGTTGTCTCGCCCACATGGGAGCAACTAGGATGAGCGTCATAGATTCCTTGTTCATCTTGTACACCACCTTCCTGATGAGAGGAGTTGGTGGAAAAGCGTACGCAAACATCCCTGACCAGTTCATCCACAGGGCATTCCCTTGGGAGTCCGGCTGGGGGAACCTGGATGCAAATCCTGGGCATTGTTTGTTTTCGCTTGTGGCGAATAGGTCTATAGTGGGGAAACCCCACTGAGAGAAGAGATTTCTTACTACGTCTCTGTGAAGGACCCATTCGTGTTCTTCTGGGAGGGAGTCTCTGCTTAGAGCATCCGCTAGGGAATTGAGCTCCCCTGGAACATGTTGCGATGACAGGAAGATGTTCCGTCTGAGTGCCCATATCCATATTTTCTGGGCAAGCTTGGACAGATTTGGCGAACGAGTCCCCCCTTGCTTGTTCAGATAGAACATGGCTGTCGTGCTGTCCGTCCTGATCTGCACCGACAAGTTCAGTAGATGGGGCTCGAACGCCCTTAGCGCTCGGAATACTGCCAGAAGCTCTAGCAGATTGATGTGGTTCTTGGCTACTGAGTGAGACCAGAGACCCTGAGCTGTGTGGTGGAGATGGTGAGCTCCCCACCCAGTCAGGCATGCATCTGTAGTCACCACGGCTTGTACTTCGGGATCGTAAAAGGGTTTCCCCTTTGCGAGATTCTCTCTTGTCCACCAGTGTAGGCTCTGTACGAGTGTTGGCGAAACGACCACTAGATCGTCCCAATGACCACTTGCCTGAGACCACTGTTTCGCCAACCATTCCTGCATGGGACGCATGCGCAGACGCGCGTGGGGGACCAGGTAAATGCATGACGCCATCATGCCCAGTAACCGCATAGCTTTGCGTACTGTTATCTGTTGACCTGACTGATAATGCGGAATTTGCAGAAGTATATTCCGAATTCTCTCTTCCGAAGGGAAGGTCAATCCTTTCTGAGTATCTAGGATAGCTCCTAGAAACTGTTTTGAGGTGCTTGGCACCAGACTTGACTTTTTCTCGTTGATGGAGAAGCCTAATTCGTGGAGGAGGTCGATAGTCCTCTGAATGTTTGACCTGCAAATTGCTGGGGTTTCCCCCGTTATGAGCCAGTCGTCCAGATAAGGGTACACCGGGATTGCTTCCCTGCGTAGGTGTGCAGCCGCCACCGCCAGTACCTTGGTGAATACCCTTGGTGCTGAAGCTATCCCGAAGGGCAGTACCTTGAATTGGTAGTGGCGACTGTCCACCTTGAAGCGCAAGTACTTTTTGTGCGCTGGGAGCATGGAAATATGAAAATAAGCATCTTTCATATCCAAGGTTGCCATGTAATCCCCCTTTTTTAGGAGGGGGATTACCTCTTGTAGCGTGGTCATACGGAATTTTTGGGGCTTGACATATTTGTTGGCAGGCCGTAAGTCCAATACTGGGCGCATTGTCAAATCTTTCTTTGGCACAAGGAAGTAAGTTGAATAGATACCCTTGTTTACCTGGTGTCCTGGGACGAGTTCTATCGCGTCCTTTTCTAGCAGAATGGCGATCTCCTCGAGAAGGATCCTTTGATGCTCTAGGGAGTGCACTCTTTGTCGTGGAGGATGATTCCGGGGACGCTGCAGTAGTTCTATACAATATCCTGCGGATACTGTTGACAGCACCCATCTGTCTGAGGTGATCCCTTCCCAAGCCTGGGTGAAGGTGGAAATGCGTCCCCCTACTGGGGTTGCGTGGCAAGGGACCCTGAACTGAGCGTCACTGTTTTGGTGGAGGCGTGCCACCGCCCTTGTTGGGGCTGCCTCTGCCTCTTCCACGACCTCTCTTGTTACCCCTGCCGTAACTCTGGGTAGACTGCTGGTTGTTATTCCATTGTGTACCTTGTCCCTGGGCATAGTTGCCTCTTTGTGAATTTTGGCCGCGTGGGCGACGAAAATTATTGTTCCCCCTCTGGTTAGGGGGTTTGTTGGTAAGCTGGCCAAGGGATTTGAGAGTCTCATATTCATCTTTGGCATTTTTAAGTGCGTCTTCGACCGCTTTCCCAAACAATAGGTCGGGTTCCACTGGCTTGTCTATTAAAGAAGCCTGGGTTTCTGTCTTGAATCCCGACTGCCGTAACCACGCATGTCTCTTGATAACAGTACCTTCTGCTATCAATCTCCCTGCGTTGTCAGCGGCGTCGAAAGTTGCTTTTAAAATGCAACCAGACACGGCTCTCCCCTCTGCCGAGATCCGAGCCAGCTGGCCCTTTAACGGTTCTGGAGCAGAGGCAATGAGCGCCGCGACTTCTTCCCATTGATGGCAATTGTAACTAGCCAACAGGGTGGTGGAGTTCGCAATCCTTGCTTGGTAGGCGGACGTTGAGGCTACCTTTCTGCCAAACCCGTAAAGTTTTTTGCTCTCCTTGTCGGGAGGAGCTTCTGATGAAGATAAGGGCGTGCCAGCCCTCTTTCTAGTGTTGGTCACCACTAGGGAATCTGGTTTAAGATGTCCCTTTATATACAGAGGGTCAGACTGGGCTGCCCGGAAGATCTTTTCAATTCTGGGGTTGACAGCTCTGGTGAGGTTAGGATTCACCAGGGAAGGATCTATTCTTCGTTGGATGGATTTGAGGATAGGGATGGTCTGAGCGACCGGTCTTCTCTCTCCTACAAACTCCTCCGCGAAGTCCCTTTCCTCCTGTACACCGTGGGTGTCGATGTGGAAGTGTTCCGCTGCTCGAGCGAGAACCTCGTTAAGGAGGGGCTGGTTATCAACTGGAGAGTCAGTAACTGGGGCTTCGCTTTGTACTGGGGAATCTACTCTGTAAATTTCCTGCTCATCTTCTCCCTCCTCCAGGTCCTCATCCTCTGCATAGTAATCTGTCCCGGTTTGTTCTTCCATAATTGCAAACTCCTGGTCCTCTTCAGGGAAAACTTGTCCCTGATAACTGGGGAGTGGAGTAGAATATGGAGTGGAGTAAGGCTGAACCTCGAAGGGTTCAGGTCTTTCGACCCGGGGCTTTTTACTTAGCGGGATAGGATCGGAGGAGCCTGAGGGTGTGGCCCCTTGAGGGTTATATGAAAGAAAGTGTTTTGGGTTCTTATCATAAAAATCAGCCAAGGAAGACATCCTAGACATAACCCTGTCTATGTCTTCACTGGACCATTCCCTGGAACAGGGTATTACTTTAGCAGGTGATTTATTTTCAAGGGTAGACTTGTGTTTGCTTGTCTGCTTAGGCTTTACAGGGGTGTAAGGCTGTGCTTTCCGCTGTTTCCCCCCTTCTCCGTGCGTGGAAAAATGTTTTCCCTGTCCCTTGGGGGCCCCAGAGACTTTCGACGCCTGGCGTCGAGGGTCTGGAAAGGTATCTGTGTGCTTCGGGCGTGGGGCCTCACTGGTGTTAACCGCGGTCTCGGTATCTTGGAGCGCGGCCTGGGGGTGGAAGTCGTCTTCGTCTCCCGACGATCGAACTTCCGTTAGTGTGTGTAGCGAGGCACTCTTGGCAAGAGTGGATGATTGCCTTGCGTCGTGAGGCGATCTCGATCGAGAGCGCCCAGAGGACACCGAGTCGGACCGTTCTTTTTGTGCCTCTTTCCGGGAAGTCGACGTCGTCGAGGTCCGGTTGGTCTTAGTGTGTTTAGTGTGTGTTAGGTGTGTAGCGCTTGCGTCGCCGGGGGTCTTCCCCATAGCCGCCTTGCCGGACGACCTTCCGAGGTCGGGGACCTGCGCTCGTCGGCTGTCTTTCGACGCCGTAATGCCCTCGCCGTCCGAAAGTACGGCGTCGCTGCCATCGCTGAAGGCGCCCTCCGCTGCCATGGCCTCCTGCCTGGCGTGGTGGGCCCAACGCTTTGTCGAACGGTCCTTAAGTGTCTTAGGTTTAAACCTACTACACGCTCTGCAGTTCGCTTCGGGGTGATCCCTCGGCAAGCAGAGATTGCAGGTGGCGTGCCTGTCGACCCAAGGGTATTTGCGATTGCACTTGGGGCAGAATTGAAAAGGGGTACCCTCCATACGCACCTTAAGGCAGCGGGCTGCTAAGTGTAGGAATATATATAAATGTAACTATATATCAAGAGTGAAGAGTATGTACCACCCCCCACTCTCCCTACTTGTAAGGGCCGAGGCCAGCGGCCTACTAGGCCCGGGCCGAGGCCAGCGGCCTACCGAGGCCCAGATCCGTCGTGCAGCAGTCGACGGTCGATGACTTCTCCAGCCGTCGTCGAGGTTGAGGGTCGACGTTGGGGTGGGGAAGGGAATGAATAAGAATTAAAATTATAATAACAGCAAAAGTATGGCTAAGGCCAGGGAACTCCGCAAGATGCTTCCGACCAGTATGGCGGAAAAAAACAATCTGAGGATCCTACACGCGTGAGGGATCTTGGGTACAGTGGACGTCACACTAGGGATAGTATTACTGGCACGCCTGTGTCGACGCCCATTTTCGACTTTCGAAAAACAAACTGTAATACTCCGCAGCTTCCACTAGATGTCGGCCTATGCACAGCATGTGATCTAAGCAGATTCCACAAGCCTCAGAAATATATATACACACACACATACACTAAACAGCTTGTGACAAAGTACAACACACAATAAATTAGATAAACATCCCAGAGAAAAATGTTATACATTATGCATACTTGTTGCCATTGTTGAAAGAAAGACTGATTGCTGAGAGGAGCTTCAAAATCCCTACAGGACAACACATATGGAGGTCTTGTTAAAAGTTTAATTTCCAGTGCTGGTAAATCCCTGTCATGATGCCTACCTCCGGGCATCCGGATCGAGTCCATCAGTCCCGGGAGCAGGCATCCAGATACTCATTAAAACCCCAACAGCCCCGGCTGGGGGCTGTTTGGATTCAGTCCTGGCACCTTAGGTGCCAGGCTCATCATAGAAATCAGTCCTGGCGCCATAGGCGCCAGGCTCATAGACTTCACTTACCTTATGCAGACCATGCTGCAAATGAGTCCAAGCCAACGTGAGGCCTGGATGGGACTATTTTATCACAGGGACTATTTTTCACTCGGGTGTGGTTCTGGGGAACTTCTTACCTGGGACTACTTTCTTACTTCTTACCTGGGACTACTTTGCAGGCTATTTACATGCCTGAACAGCAGCCCATGATTCGCGTTATTTTGCATCCAGCAGCGTGACGCCCACCGTGTCTGCAAGTCAGCATCCAGTCTTCTGCCACGCCCGCCTCGAATCCGGAGCTCCTAGACAAAAGGAAAAGAAAGGAGAAGAGGTTAGATCACGGACATTATTTGATTCCTTACCTGATTCCGGACCCAGCACATCTCCGAGCCTGGAAAGGACATTATTTCAGCACACGTCGCTTCGCCAGCAGCAGCGCCGCGTTATACTCACCAGTCCACTGCATCTTTCGACTCGGCGCTGCCTCCATCATTTTCTTTGTCGAAACCCAGCACCTGGGGGGAAAACAAAAGGAACAACAAGGTGAGCCGAGAAAACTGACAAAGACAATCTCTTTGCCACCATAGACTTACCTGCTTTACCACCGGAGATATTATTCTTTAATTCGCCGCATCTTCCTATGCCGCACCTATAAAGGGAGAGAACACAGCAAGTTAAACTCATGCAACTTTTACCGGACAGTGTTTGGTAATACAGACTCTTACCTGAATGCCATCAGCTGCCTCCAGGCAATATTCTTTTGGACCCAGCTGCAACATAACGAGGGAATGGAACAAGAGTTAACATCGGACATATTGAACTCTTTGAACTTTATAGACACTGAAGTCAATATTCCTCCGGAACTCTTCCAGCACCTTCAACCCAGTGAAGTAACTGGTATCTACGTGCCCCTGCATGCCATGCAGGATGGAGAGCTCATCATTTAAAAACATAAGGTGAGGTTACCAAAAGGGGATATCGGAGGTGATTAGTGGGGAGAACGAGAACTGTTGGGGGGCCATCACTCAAGTCCACCGGTGGCTAAATCCCTTTCTCCACTTGCAGGAGAATACTTCTACGAGTCCAGCAGACAAGATTAGGCGGGCCAGTCCAGACTGTCATCTCTTCACTACGCATCACGTTGGTGGAGACCGCAGCTGTCCGGGTCCGATCGACGCCCCTGTGGGAACCAGGTGAGCGTAACAATCCCTAAGGCATCAGATGCACGGGGTGAAGGGGTGAATTTCAGATTTCTGAATTCAGGTTTGGAATTATTATTATGGTATTTATTGAGTGCTGACCTAGCTACGAGAAGCAACAGAGCGCTATACAGAGGTATGCAACAGTAGAGATGCATAACGGAGTGCTTTTCAGAGGTAACAACAGAACAGATATACAGTGGGGGGATGAGAGGGGTGATGGAGTCTAGCGAGTCAGGTGGCGAAGGAGGTGGTGAGGCGGTGACACGATGGCCTAGGTGTTGAGGATAGACTCCTTGAAGAGGTGGGTCTTGAGTTCTTTTCTGATTTGCAAGGGGTGAGTATCATGCTTACGGGGAGGAGCTTCCATAGTCTTGGTGATGTAGGCAAAGAAGGCTGGTTTTCTGGTCCTTTCCTTTACGCAGCAGCATATTTTGAGTCTGCACTTGCCCTG
Organism: Ambystoma mexicanum; assembly: GCF_040938575.1. Taxonomy (NCBI): domain Eukaryota; kingdom Metazoa; phylum Chordata; class Amphibia; order Caudata; family Ambystomatidae; genus Ambystoma; species Ambystoma mexicanum. The sequence goes on from NC_090924.1 coordinate 702,225,913, forward strand.
GCTTCTGTTAGTGCGCTGTCTACTGGAGATGCAGAGTTTCCCCGCGAGGTAGCTGGGCGACTTCAGGGTGACTGCCTTATAGATGATGCAGCAAGATTTGAAGGTGAGTTGTGAGTGCAGTGGTAGCCAGTGAGGGTTGATGAGGGGCAGGGCTATGTGGTTGTATATGCATAGACCCCTGAGGTATGTGGCCACGTGTGGCACACTTCTCAGGGGCACAAGGCAGGATGACAGGAAGAATGGAATATTTTGTGAAATGTGCCCCATCCACCCTTTTGGCATGTGGACTTTTGCCACCATGCATCTCTAAGTTTTGGCAGGATTCTGCCCAATTCAATAGGCTGAACATTGCAACTGCATCAGGCCTGCAAGCATCTTTGTCTCCCATGGGTGCAGAATGTTGAACATGCTCCAATTGTCTGCAATGCCTGGCCCTTCAGCCAATCCGAAAGTAATCATTATTCCAGTTACCTGATTTGACAGAACATGTGAGCCAGCGGCCATCTGTATAAACATTTCTCTGCTAAAATCTTAGGTTTTAAGGTTTGCAAGCATCAACTTACTGACAGGTAACTACTTCTGCTCAAGATAAAATACATTTTTTCTCCGGGAAAATTGAAGGATTTGAAACACACTATGGATCACTTTTTGGAGTAAAAGAAACCGGGGTGAATATATATTTTTTAAAAAAATCAAAAAGATCAATCATACATACATAAAAAGATAACTTGTACTGATGTCATTCTAATGGCAAATGGGAAGAAGTGAACACATGCTGGACCCTGATGCAATTCTACCGTATTGGCAAAGTTTGACAGAGGAGGGAATTGTGAAGAAAGAGGAAAAGCTTAAAATGTATAGGAGCAGAGTTGAAGATTATTTTAACAGTCCTTTTCTATTTTAGGCACTCGCCACCCTAAGTTTGGCACGTTCATTCCCCATAACCAATTATTATACCAGTGTTCTTTGGGTCATATACTTCGAAGTACACCATGTTTCTTTCAAATCTTATGACCAGAATGTTAGGGAGAATTCTGAGAAATGTGCTAATTCCCTCTACCTTAGAGACCCCACAGCAACTTTGTTGGATTTTGAGGGCTTGATTTTTTACTCTGGAGAGCAGGAGACCCCTTTTTCCCACTCTCTCATGTATTTCAATGTGATTTGGTACACTGTTTCTTTTGGTTGTGGAGTCCGACAAACTCCATAGGCATCATCTTTTACATTGTGTCACACAGCACCTTCAGTGCAGTGACACAGGTAAGTCTTTCAGATTTCCCAAAGGTTTAAATACCTTCGCTGGGATAAACTACAGTTTCCCAGAACAGTAAAGTAAAATTGACTTTACTTACATTTCTAACTTTCTAGACCCAGCACACAATATCTTACAATAGGGTGCTGGAGGGGTTACTTAGTATCCCCTTTGTCTAGCTTCTCATGTAACATTTTTATGTTACCCTTTCCTCACTGAATGCCTGGTGGCAGTGGTTTACTTTTTACTACCATTATGGGATTTTACTGCGGGCTGCGTTCGCAGCCACGATAAAGCACCCACGGGTGCCATTTTTGTCAAAATGGCCCTGGTCGTCTTTTTTCGCCATTTCTTTGTAGAAAGGTCCTTCTTGAGATTTACTCTGCGCGCCAAACCATGTCTGGTCCCCTTGTTCAGTTTGCCTTTGGCAGGATTCACGAGTGAAGCCCGCCTCTGGCTCCGATGTGTCTGGTGAGGGCAGGAAGCAAGGGAGGTACCCGAAACTCCCTATGCTTAGTCTCCTTGGAGACAAGAAGGCACTCTTAGGTGATTGGCCGGCTGGCCGTCTGGCAAGGACAGCCACTCTGCTGGGTGACTGACAGCTAGGCTGGAATTAATGGGAGCAAGCTGCATAAAAGGCAAGGCCTTTTGGCTTGGAAGGCAGAGTCGACCAATGGACAAAGGAATCCGAATAAGAACTTGAAGAGGATGCCTGCTGCAACTCCTGGACCGTTGGTTTGCCCGGTGAAGCCCTGCTGCTGTTCTGAAAATACAAATTCGTATCGACAGAGAAGCCCCTGCAAGGATGACTTCTCCCTTTGAATTGGTGGGACCAATCAACTCCAAAGTAAGCCACCTGGACATCTGCTCGAAGCTGGTCGAGTTTCCACCGCTGTCGCTGCTGGAACCGGATAGCCAGGGAGAGGAAAACCAGTTTGTGTGCGTTGCTTTTAAGCTGGCCAAGAGCTCCAGGAAGATCCTTTGGACTCCTAGGAAGCCGGACTGACCGAGCCTGAGCCCCTCAACAGAGTGCGGGACCCCAGATGCAAGGAAAGCCCACCTCGACCGCCAGGAACCGCGGTGTTGCTATTTGCAGTAGACGCGAAGAGCTAAAACACCGAAGTGCCACTTGTTTGAAGATTGCCGGTTGCAAGCCAGGAACAGAAATCATTTGCTGCACTTTTTCTTCAACCTAAAGGTACTGGAAAGTCTAATAGAATGTACCTCTTGTTGTGAAGCCACTGGTCCTTGTTGGAGACTTGCTTGGTTGCATTTGTAGAGTTGCTATCAGCTTCTTTACCTCACAAGCCTAATCAGCTTGTGGCCCTACTTTGATTTCTTCTATTCTACCAAGACTTTTAAAAACATTGTGAAAGACTTTCTACCTACCTTCAAGAAGTGCTTCAGTTCACCTTGACTTTTGCTAACTTAAACATTGGCTGGCCTGGCTCCCTGAATGACTCTTCTCTCCTCTGTTTAAGTGTTTTTGCCTTCCTTAAAGGAAAGGGTTAACTGACTTTGCATTGGGGGTTATTGAAAGTACTTACCTGCTTAAGAATCATTGTGTGAATACTTGTTTTATTCTGATCCCTCTTTTCTTTGACATGCTGCTAAGAAAGTCTGAATGCAAGCTGTGATATATTAATGTCCACAGCACTCTAGCAATTGATGTCGCCTGAGGGTGTAGGTAGTGTGTGAGCCATACCAAATGGGTAGCTGCTATTTAGAAAACTAAGTGTGTGTATTTTCGAGGTATATTTGTGTGTTGCTTAATATTCTCCCTTCTAAAGAAGGCTTACTATAACTGACTGATAAATAATTGTTTAATCAAGAAACCTTGTGTGTAAGAGTTTATTTGGACACTTGTCTTTGTGAAATTCTGTGCAACTCCACTACAGCTCACATTGACCCCTCTTGAGATAAGCCTGGCTACTTGACCACACTACCAACCTGTGTATTACAGACTTCTACCAAAGGTTGGGTTCCTATTGCCAGGTGGTCAGGTTTGTTGTAGCGCACCCAAAGGGTACTGCATACAATCCTGCCTAACACAGACCACTCCAGGATCGATTTTCTTTTGTATTCCAGAAGGCTCCCGAGGGGCTGTGCCATGTAATTTAATTGACAAGAGATATCAATTATTTTATGTATTACCAGATTCTTTGGTCCTTAATGACAGACACTGAACCCTTGTAAGTAACTGGACATTCCGACCGTTTGCATGGGCGGAAATATAGGGTCAACGCCAGGGTTGTCAAAAAGTAGATACTATTCTTGGCTTTTCCTTTGGCACTGCTAGTATTTCCTTGAAAACCTTGTGTGTGCAAGGATTCAGGGATCTCATGTATGGAGTAAAGTGCCTTAGAAGTATAAGTCTATGTAAGGAGTAGTCAAAGATCACTTCAGACCGTGCAGAATTATGAGGATTAAGTAATAAGTAGTGTTTCCCGTTTCCAGTGTTTCTTTTTTTTTTCCTTCCAGGGGTGTTTCTCCAGTGTTTTCAAACATTATCAGAATTTATGTTCATCAGCGTTTTCCTGTGACCCCCTTCTAAAAATCGCAGATAACTTTTATCCAGTGTAAACGCACAAATATTCTTTTACTATTTCATTGTGTGCATAAGTAGGGTAATAATGTAAATCAGTTGAACTTCCCCTTAGAAGAAAGTGTGCAAGACAAAATAGCATTGAACTTTAAAAAAAGTTCCAATAAATATGTTGCCAAAGTATAAAATGTGCTCACCTTTTGAACCCGGAAATTAGCAGTGAAATGTTCCCTTGTAAACAATAATCCCAATATGGGACAAGTGCTTGTGATCTTGTGGGTGAGCGTGCGACCTGGGAACATGATAACCTGAGTAAAATCCTGATTGCCAAATACTTGAGCAAGCTTGCAAACATAAAACAAAAAAAACAAAAAAAAGGGGTTGCGTCCGCCCCAGGTATGGGGTTGGAGAGGGCTAGGGAGCTTGAGTGCATGGGCAGTGGGTTTTCGAATCACCATAAAGATGGTATGATCGGGGAAGATGGGGAAATGCATCATGCTCCACCTTGGGAAACTGGTTTCTATCATCTCGTATGGCACCTGTCCTGTCACAAGAATACAATATTTCTGGGTTCTGGCACTCTTAACGTTTCCTCATTAAAAGTTGGCATCATGGAAATATACTCAATGTTCATGAACCTATGTACAATATTCAAGCATGCTTTGTAAGGTTACAGATATAGGGAACATGACTTTCCATTATATTCCAAAATTTCTGAACATCTCTCTGCCCTCTACAGAAGCTGTCATCAATGCACTGCGAGCATTGTGTAATTGTTTTTGTTTTGATTTTTATATTTGTAGCCCGCATATCCTGAAGGAACCTGGCAGAGAACCGCATCTGGACACAGATAGATCTAGGATAGGCCTACTCGACAGTGACCCTGGGTTGATCTAAACAAATACATTTTCAATTTGTTCCTAAAGATGGCTAGTGAATCAATCTGGCGCAGTTGTTTGCGGGAGAGAATTCCAGGTAAGGGAGCCCACAGAGGAGAAGCGTTTCTCTCCCCAAGAAGTTGTTCTAGCGGGAGGAATTACTAACAGGTCTTGTCCCATGGATCGCAATGTACGAGTGGGACGCAATCTCAGATACGAAGTAGATTGGGGCAAGGCCATGGATACACTTAAAGACGAGACATAAAAGCTTAAACTAAATCTGCTGCTGTACAAGCAGCCAATGAAGCCCTCTGAAACTCTTATCAGTGCTTTCCATGGTAATAAGAAGATCAGTCGTACTGCTGAATTCTGAGCCACCTGGAGACGTTGAAGTTGATATTTCGGTATGCCCTACAGAAGAGCATTGCAGTAGTCCAGTTTGGCATTTGTAAGGCTACCTACCACAATGGGACGATCATTCTCAGAGATAAGAGGAAGTAGCGGTTTGAGAAGCTTCAGTTGAAAGTAGAAGGACTTAATAGATGGATTGAGTTGTAAATTACAGCCCAGACTGGACTGCCAGACGCAACCCACATGTTTGACAGTGTATATGGATGGAATTCCAAACAAAGTTGGAAATGGAATCAGGGGTAACACCGGGGCCGTTTTTTTCTTGGGGCCGAAAAGAATCATCTCTGTTTTTGTAGGGTGTCATTGAAGTTTGTTTTGAAGCATCCAGAGTTGGATTTTTTTGCCGCACTTCAAAACTTGTTTCACTGACTACAATGGCGGTTTCAAACAGACATAGATCTGTGCATCATCTGCGTATGAGTGTTATAACAGGTCGAATTGGGTGAAGATTTTGAACAGTGGGCGGATATACACATTAAATAATACAGGTGACAAGGGATGAGCCCTGAGGCACTACACGTTACTGGTAGTGCTTCAGAAAGAAAGAGGCATGCCTTGACCTTTTTAAGTCGGTCAGACAGAAATGAATTAAAAACCATTTGATGGCCTCTTCAGATACATATGCCAGTGATGACAATCTGGACTATACCAAAGTCAATTGTATTGAAAGCTGCCAAAAAGTCAAGCAAGTCCAGCATGCTGTTGCCCTTGTCTGCAGTTTCGAGAAGGTCATGCCAAATAGCCAATAAGGCTAACTCGGTGCCATGACCTGGCCTGAAACCTGACTGTTAAGAGTCCATAGCATTATTTGCTTCCCAAAAACCCTGCACCTGCAAGGTCGCGATTTCCTCCCGGATTTTGGCTGGCCATAAAAGACCCGCAGTGGGACGATAATTGGATAGCATTTTATGATCCAGTGTGGATTCTTTTAGAAGAGAAGTAAGATACACTTTTTTAAATTCCAATGGTATGCAGCCTTGAATTAGCGAGGTATTCACCAGGGTCTGTATAGGCTTGCACGTGTTGCTTAGCCAAATAAGCTGGGATTGGGTCATAAGAGCGATTAGTGGGTTTTAGATTGCCAATATGTTTCTCAATGCTTTCTTCCATCACCAGTGAGAAATTAAACTCAAAAGAGACTTTGTTATCTGCTATGCGATCGGTAGCGGCCTCAGAATAAGTAAACATAGTCTTGACATCGATATTAAATCTGGTCAATTATTTCTGAAAAGAATATATTGAAATCATTGACCATCTTTTGAGATGTCAGTATATGCTTGCATTTATGCAGATAAGATTAGAAACATTTCTAATAGTAGAAAACAAGGCTTTTTCTCTATTATCTGTGAAATCAATCTGTTTTTGAAAACACAGGGATTTAACCAGTAAGATCTCATCCTTCTATGCCTTTAGAGCAAGCTTAAACTTAATGTGGTCAGCGTCTGCTCTGGTCTTAAGACACTTTTTCTCGGTTTTCCGATATAGGTCCTTAAGGGTTTTCGGTTTTACACTGCACCATTGATTATTTCTATGTTTTGCCACTTTAATCTTTTTAAGGGGAGCGATAGTGTCGCAGTTAGTTTGGAACTGTTGCATCAGCTTTGTGTATAGGACCGCACACATGGTGTCAGGTTGAGCTGTTGGTAAATTGCACTGAAGTTCATTGTCTGAAATAAAATCAAGTTCTTTTTTTCGTCAACGTGCTTCCGAGCTTGTGATTGCCCTCATTCTACCTGTGATGGAGTTGGTTGCCAAAGAGAAGCGTAACATATAGTGGTCTGACTAACTAACTGGCTCATTCTCAAAATGATGTAAGCTAAGACCTCTAGACAGTATAGGGTCCAGACAATGTTTATTTCTTCTGTGTAGGTAGATTGGAAAGAGTACAGAGTTTGTGTGATTTAAGAACATCTTTCATATGTCTGCAATCAGTGTCTCCAAACTCACTGCACCAGACATTTAAAACACCTAAAATAATTAACTTGGCGTAACAAAGGGCTTCTGTCCCCAAGTAAGTATCCATAGCGTCTAAAAAGAGGTTCGCTGAGCTGGAGGTCTATATCATAAAAATTAGTTTACAGGAGTCGTGAGGAGTAAACTGGCAGGTACAGGTCAGTACCTGGGATGTAGTGTCCCGGTCTAAAGTATGAAAGTTGTAAAGTTCAAAGATGTTTTTGTACAAAATTGTGCACCCCACCTTTTTGCTGTTCCCCAATGAGCCATTTCATCTGGTAATTATTTGGTACCAAAGAATAGAAAATAGTCACACATGTAGCTGTAAACCAGGACTCGGTTATTAGAAAAATATCTTGGTCACTGGTTTGAATATAATGATCTACAGCAGTGGCATTTGTAATGGCCTATCTGGCATTAATTAAAGCCATTTTAATTTCTGGAGTAGACTCTGCACCAGTCACGAGTTGATCACCGGAAATGTTTGGGCACCTAATCTTGTTCAGGACACAGAGTGAGAGTGTGCCTTGTTGCATGTCTTCGAGGGACAGCAGAATGTCTCTTGAATAGTGATGATACATTCTGGTTCGTTAATAAATATTACTGTACCTAGCCACTGAAAAAGGATGCCACAGCAGTCAGTGTTCAGTGGTGAGCAGCAAGAAAGTACATGCAATAGAGCAACAGGGACTCACCAGCAGATCAGTCACACGCCAAGAGTGTTGGGCGTACATCATGGACCGGCTCAACGTTGTCGCGCTGTCGCACCTGGTGGGCAAAATTATACGAACAAGAACTACGGCTCCCTTGGGAGTTGTAGTTCCAACTCAGGGAACAAGTGCAGCGTTCAAGCTGAATGTTCCCGTTTGCAAAGAATTGTTGGGCACAATTACACATTCAAATCTCGGCCGGCTGGCAAACTAGAAGTACAATTTTACAGGCTGAGTCTAAAACACAATATCAAGAGCCATTTAATTCTAAAAAGGCTGATTAAACTAAGACTACTCAAATAGTCTAAAAACAATATATTATAAAAAACATTATACAATAAGCAGCAATATAAACTATGCTGCTACTACAATTCTAAGGCTGGAGCCAAATCTTCCTGTCTGTGCAATGTACGCGCTCGATCGTAATGCAGGTAAGTGGCCTATTCACAGAGCATCCATAAGTGATCTGTAATCAACTATTATTACTGCACAGTGTGTATTGTGTAATGTGGATGTATCCTATTTCACTTGCGTTACCGATTGTATGGATTAGTTTGTGCAAAATGGAAGTGGCGGAAAAGGGAAATAAAAGGCAGTATTTGTTTAAAGCTGGGAGGAATTGGAACAAGATGTAATAGAAACTGAAAGGGCCATTAAGTGAGTAAGGCAAGGGGGCACAGGCAGATTCAAACTGATACACTGAACCAGATTTAACAAAGCAGCCTTTTATCGAATCACAAGGGAGTGTGATAAGCTTAGTCCTCCGTCCGCCCAAAGCAGATTTTTCTTGGGATTCTCATTTCTACACATCTTTCGTTTGTGTGATTGTGTCAAGGTTAAGCAGCAGCACACAGCACAGTAGGTTCCTTCGGCACATGCTCCTTTCCTGCCACCTAATGGCTCAAACTAGGACATGCCACTACCGTACACGCTTTGCACAGATTTGCTGTTCCACTGAAAGAACAAGTGATGTACAGACCAAGCCTTTCCTCATTTTGCATGCTACACAGACCAGGTCTGTCCGCTCATGGATAAATATGAACCTTGTAATACGCAGGAACCATTAGCACATCTCTGACTCCACTTTACATTCACAGCCATAAAAAAGCTGTGTGTTGCATAGAGCGAACACACTCTTCAGAGGCCATGCAATTCCCTTTTGAGTCTGGTACTTTCCACCCAGGAGAGTGTAGATGTGTCGCTGAGTTCGCAAACCCAGGCAAGACTTGACAGAATTCGAAACGAGATTGAAAACAAATGGGGAGCGTTAATAAGTTACAGTTGCCGATTTTTGCTTCCAATGAAAATAGTGTTACTGATGAAGACTTCCTACGAAGAGAAAGGGAAAATATTTAAGCAGTATTTAATGACCCACATCAGTTTATCATTGAAGAATATGTGGCGCTTGTTTAATGCTGCACATTGCCCTCTGGGTTTGACTTTTACCGTCCATTATTTCTTTTTCTCTTCACCTTTTTCTTCGTATGTTTGTCAGGGCTGAGAGGATAGCTCACCGGCAATGCCTCAGTCTTAGATGCAAGTAAATGCAAGGCAACACCGGTTCGAATCCCGCACACACTTACAATTAATTATATAAAATAACCAGTGTTTATCAGAGTCCCCAGAGGAAGAAAAAAACAATCCCTGCGGTCTTTTTACAGATTTGCCAGAAACCCTAGTAATACGTAATACAATTTGTGTTGTGTTAGCAAGGCCTCCACCCTACAATTATCATCACAGTATTTATTGATCACTGCTTCCCAAAGCTAGGTCATTGGAAAGCATTGCAAGTCAAAGGAGAAAGACAGTGAGGGAAGCAAAGTTACACGCAAGCGGGGAGAGAACAACGGGGGAGGTCGGGCAATTTGGCAGCAAGGGATCTACAAGCAACCAGGGGAGGAAATGGGGCAGAGCAGATTGAGGGGCGTCAGGTTAGTTGGGGAGTGGAGGGTGTGTGGACCTAGGTTCAAGGGAGGAGTGCCATTCCTTCATCTCCTTCCTGAAATATAAAAGTGCAGGGACGAGTCTTGTGTTGGCTGAGAGGAAGTTCCAGAAGCCGTCTTATGGTTCTTTCCTTCCTGCACCTACAGACTTCAAGTCTGCGCATGCCCTTACTTCTGGTGGATTGTAGGCTTCCAGAGATGCGGAGCTTCTGAGGAAGGTTAGCTTGAGGACTTGAGGGCGTCCACTTTGTAGATGATGCAGCAGGATTTGAAGGCAATTTGTGCTTTGTGAAGGCACCATGAGTCAGACAAAAGAAAACAGATTCAAATTTTGTTTATTTTTATAGCGCTCCACACCCAGAGGTATCTGGCGCGTTACAGGTTGGGATTAGGATTAGGCCGCATAGGCATTGGAAGAAGTCTTGTGTTAATAGCACTGGTATGTTTACAAACAAGTAAAGAAGTTAGGAAGTATAACCATTTTTACAATTGAAACCCGCCCTCAGAGTGGGGAGGTGTCTCCACCTCAATATTTTATCGCTGAGCGTTTCCATCACCTGTCCGTAGTTATCCCAGAAGATGACATCATAGATCCTGCACATATTAATTGCCAGGTACCCGACGCCTAATTCCATTTGAATGCGAAGTCGTCGCTAAATTTTTCGGTTCCCTGGGTTAGTGGGAACACCACTGATTTATTGCGGTTAATTCTTTGTCCCGAGAAAGCTCCAAACTCGAGTACCCACGTCTCTCATCAATGAGTTTAGGTTTGTTGCTCGGTCGCTGACAAAGAGGGCCACATCATCGTCCAAAACATATACTTGCCTTCACAACTAACTGCATACAAGCATAAAAAAGAAATAGTGTTTAAAGTAAAGTTCTGAGCTTCTTCTAGCTGTTTGGCTTATAATCAGCTCCCCTTCCCCAAGTTCAAAGTAGTTCATAATATACATGGGTTCCCTTACCCATGTTTGCAGAAGTTCATCAAACATAGTGTTCAAATCTTCCAGCTTTCAAACAAAAAGAGTTCAATATCACAACAATGTCTGTGCACAACACAAGCTTCTTCTCGGGTGTTTTTCAGTGGCTTTTTTCCATTCAGGGCTACCCGGTCTAGGTGCAGTTGTCGGAGAACGCGGTGAACCCATTACAGGTCACTCAACCGGTACCCTTCCTGGACTGCTTTTCCCTCAACACCAGTCCACTGCTTCTCCTCAGCAGTGGTGTTTGCCTCAGTCACGTGTGTGTCACACTCTTGACATTGTATTGTAGCTTGTTTAACCACCTTCTTATGTGTCCTTGGCACCTGCAAATGGTGGTGCCCTTATGATACACAGTTCTCTGTACTTTCTTGGCTGTGGCCAATGTTGGATTTATCATATCCAGCGTACAACTTTCTTGGCTTTGCTAGCACTGATTTCAGTTAATACAGTTCAAAACTTTCCTCTCATTACAGTTCACAATCTTCCTTTCACTCCTCTCAATATGTCAGTGTTCCCAACTTGTTTTCATTTCGTTCGGTATTCAAAAATGCCTTGCTCTGCTTTTGTTTGGTATTCACAATGCTTAACTTTCATTTAATTCCGTATTAAAATGATTTGCTTTCATCTCACTCAATATTCAAAGTGCCTTTCATTTGCTTTAACTCGCTTTCATTGCATTCAAAGTTCAAAATGCCTTGCTTTACTTCACAGCCGGCCAGCCTGGTGTTCCCCCTTTCCTGGTTGCACTCACCGGTCAGTCTTACGGCTCCTCGAGAGGACTTCCCGTTTATCTGTGTGGTCGCTTGCGTCTTCTCCTGGCTCGCCCATACCCAGCAGAGTTTCCTTGGCGAAGCCTGATACTTCTGACCGCTTCTCTCGGCCCCGCCGGCCTCCTTCTCATTGCTTGCCACCGACCTCCAGCTCATATTCCTTTGCTTCCCTCTGCATACACTCTGCACTGCTTCATGGGTCCTGAGCGTTTCTCCTGCAACGCCGCCACAAAGGAGAGGTCCGCTTGCACACAGCAGACTCTGCCTCCATAGTTGATCATGCTTCCACAGCTGACTCCATGTGGTTTCGGCTTCCACCTTTTAAAGTTCCCACCTTCATTTCGATTGCAAAAAGGACTAGACCGCTCACCAGCAAAGCAGTAGTCCTGCGTTGCTCCTTGTTGTCGTCCTCCTCACCCCAGTGCGGGTATCCTCTGGGGTGGATAAATGTTTGTTTTTTCAACATAAGAATGTATTGGTCTAGTCACCCTCTTCTTCATCCCAGCACCATGCTGGTGCAATTTGGGGAATATTTTAGGGGAGTCCTAGGAAAAAGGCTGACAAAAGCCCATAAAGGCTTGGGGAACAAAGGGTTCATGGTGAAAGGGAAATGGGGAGACCATGTCTCACCTAAGGACGTCCTCTCCCCACTCACCAAGTCTCCTCCAACCAGCTGATCCTCCCTCGCATATCCACCTCCAGGGTCAGGATCCAAAACAATGACCTTCCCCTTGGCATCTTGAGAAGGCGATACCGGGGCAAAAGTAGTGAGGACACCCTCAGGTTCCTCACAGCATGCAGCAGGAGCCAGTAGAGTTTGATGAGGGTCCAGGTGATGTGGTTGAATTTGGAGAGTCCTTTGATGAGCTGTGCTGCAGCAGGTAGGACACATCTCAGCAGTTACAAGTTTGATACAGGAAGGCCTCCCATAAAGGCATTACCACCATCCAGGTGTGAGATGAGCAAGGTTTGTTCAGCAGATCTGAAGTTGTTTGCTGGGATAAAAGGCTTGACATTACAGAGTAGGGAAAGTTGGTACTAAACAGTTTGTGTCTTCATTGCGATGTGGTCCTTGAAGGAGGTGTCTGTTGGTGAAGAACCAAAAGGCGCTTGGAGCAGTTGGGTCAGCTGGGGTGTGAAGCCTTTAAGATTCAAAGCAGAGAACCCGGTCTGGATGTGAGGGTGTTCGGTTTAGACCCATGCAGATAGGTTCTTCAAATTCTATTTTTGCCCCACTACTAATACTCCTATATATTCTTGGAAAATGGAGAGGTATATTTCTTTCCTTTTGTGACCGAAACCACATTTTGTTTGATATATGGACAGTTACCAACGGATGAACTGTAAACTGCATTTTCTGACTGTGTTACCTGGATTAGGAGCTCAGTGATTAATGCAACTATTATAGTTGTGTGTTGATCACATGCTAAGAGGTTCGAAACCCGGCAGGTTCACTCATTTTTTAATTCCATATTCCTATATTAGCTAAATAATTTCCTAGGATGTTAGTTTGCTAGTTTGTTAGAATGGGGCATTTGAGGTTGCCTTGGCACATGTTGGTAGCAACTAGAAATATGAGAGCCTGCACCTTACCTCTGGTGACTAAAATGGGCATTGTCAGGGAGGGATCACAACAAGTTAAGCTCAGCTTTCACTTTACAAGTTCGAAACTTGGCAGGGCCAACTCAGCCCTTCATCCTTCGGAGATTGATACATTCAGTACCTTTAAATTGGTTACTAATACCCATGAAGCACTTCATAACATCTTGCTATTAATTAGGTATTATGGGGGCAAATGAGGCTGCACTGACCTTAAGCGAGGCAGTCATATAAACACAGCAACTGGACAAGTGAGGTTTGTGCATTACACAGGATGACTATTAGACATATGGTGAGTTTACAAGGCATAATAAGTATTTACTGGTATGAGTGGCCATTTCTAGGACAATGGCGGTTGCACTTGCATTTGATAGCAGCACTTTGGAGGGAGAGACTGTACCTTGCATAAGGGGACTATACCATGCATAGTAGGAATTAGATGGCATTTCTTAAGCTTGAGAGGATGCACTTGGCATGTGATGGCAGAACCTACACATATAGGCTGCACCTCTCATATGGTGACCATACCAGGAATATAAGACATGAAGAGCTATTTGGTGGTATTTCTTAGGTAGTGGAGACTTCACTTGTCCTATGATGGCAACACATGAACATGTAATATAACATTATGGCAAACCTGGCATGCAAGATACAAAAGGCATGAGATTCCAGTATCAGTTTATAGTAGGATACAGTGGACACAACAGAACCTGAAAAAACACAGGCCTACATTAAGCATATAATGGCTAGAACTACCATAAAAAGGCAGTAACTGGACATGTATGGCTGTATTGGCATCTGAAAGCAGTGCCCTGGTCTCTGCAGGGTGTATCAATTTTCCTACCATGAACCCACCTATTACAGATTAAGGCACATCCCCTAGTTAGAATATAGTCGGGAACTAAACCGTCTTTTGTCTACTTTGATAGGCATCATTTTATTTTAGCTATTTTACATCTTCAAAGTCACTTCCAGGTGTGGCACCAAAGGGCATGTGGCATCACTTCCGGTGATGTCATGACCTTTGACACCCCCCCCCCCGATTGCATCACTGAGCATAAAGGGTATGTGATGTCACTTCTACTACAACTGACATTTTGGGGAATTGATATCCCTGGCCATTGCATTAAAAGACATTGTTTTTTAAATAAGGGCCTTGAAAGCACATGTATACAGTTATTTGACCAAACCAAAGGGTGGACAGGACAAACTGTCTTATCAGCATTGTCCCTCTAACAATTACGCAAAGTTCTACTGTAGATGTACAAGAGTGCCCATCTTCTTCAAGACATTCCGTCAATCATCCATGATACTTTATATCCCTTTATGGACTATCTACATTGAAATTGCTCAAACAGGTAATTTCGTTAGTATCTGACCTACCTGTCACTGGCATACCAGGTACCATCTTTACTTTCTTCATCACCCTGTACCATCTTGGGCATTCTCATTTCTCCAGACCCTCTTAGCACGCCCAAGGTGCAATAACCTCATAAATAATACCTCGCATTGGCCAAAGCAGGACCCTCCAGCTAAGAAATTACCCATTTAACAAAACAGAAAATGTGATGGAATTCAAGGAAAACACTCCACAATTCAGCAATCTGAAGTATGAATTGCCAACAAATACTAGTGTTTAACTAAATAATCTGTAATATCCAACCTGCGGGTCGTGATATCTGCTAAAGATACTTGAAACCCAAACTATTTGCAAGTGTACCTGATGACCCATACAATACATTACAAATTACTGGTAGCCATATGCTTGACACCACACAGAGCACTCATCTTTTCTTCAACCATTGTAATTACCTCTTTTTAGGATTGAACTAAAATCAAGTTAAAGAAAAATCTACTTAAACAACTGCAGATAATATTAAATAAAGCAAAAGGATTGTTCTGGATCTAAAGCCTTTGGAAATCGAAAATGAAAAAGTTACAAGAAAATGCCCTCTCGCTAGAGTTATAGTTTAGAGCTTTGGACCTCACGCCACTATAATAGCAGGCAAAATTAAATAGTCCCAATGGCTCACTAAACAAGCCTCTAGCCTGAAACTACTCAAATAATGTAACTCTTTGTTCGAGCCATGCACCAGGGTAGGGTTCTTTGAGCAGGTTTGAGTCTTCTGATTCAGCTGAAAAGAATTTTACATTTCAACATCATTTGAACGAACTTTGCAGAAATGCAGAATATTTTTATAAGCTTTACCACACATACTATACAAAACACTATAAAAGACGCACCAGTCTGTTTACAAATAGGTCAAGCCACAACTCAATTTGAGCTTTAGAAAATTGCCAATTATACAATTATTTTTATAAAACGCTATATGCCACAACAGGCTTTAGGGCATGAGGGTAAACTGGCTGTGAACAAGAGTTGGCTGGGAGTTTAGATGGCGGGAATGGCGTTGTTTGCGCCAAAAAGTCTGGTCTTCAGTCTCTTACTTAAACTGAGTTGGCTGCTTTATGTCAAAGCCTCCAAATATCAAAACTCTACAAGTGTATGGTAAGTTTATAAGCTATCCCTACTTAAATGGCATTCTGCAAGCATTACATTACATTCTTTTTGACTATTTAAGTGTTTGTAATTTAGGATAAATGATTCAACAACAATGACAGGTTTATTACTCATGTGTTATACTTTGAGCGGTTTCTCTCACGGTTTGCAGAAATTACTGCGGAAGAGTGGAGGAAAGTTGTCTATGCGGGGCAGGATACTTCATTGCGGCAATCAGTTTTAAAAAAACGTTTTTGAAAGATTAAAGGGGTAAGAGGAAACGCATCCATTTTAAATCAGTGTATATAATGGGGACATGTGTAATGCAAATTGTTTTAAGATATGTAATAAATGTATGTGAACTGTTTTAAGATGTGCAATGATGATTATTTATATGGGATAGTATGCAAAAGGTTTATAATAAACTAAATGCATTAACACACAATAGTCATGCTATAAGTTTCCAACACATGTTATGCTGAAAGCGTACACTCCAAACATTCAGAAGTAAGAACAATCATCTTACCATCACGTCCACTCAACATTCTAGCCTTGCCAGCAAGTTCATCTGCAGTCGCAAATCCATTTACCATCTTTTGGCAAGACACCGGAGGTGGAGTTGGAGGGAGAGAAGCAGGTGGCGTTGGTGGATTACTTAGGTTGTTTTGCTATACAAATGTAATAATTTTAAATTAGAGTTTTATTATTTTAATAAAACAAACCAAAAAAGTACAATCAATGTAAACACATTGTAAACGTCTGCCAAATAGATGGCATTTACTCAGTACACAGATGGGGTATGCAGGGAAAGAACATATATGGGATACATTACTCACCGTAATAGCATTTCTGATGCTTGTATCTGCTTAGATTCACATGCTGTGCATAGGCCGAAATCTAGTGGAAGCTGTGGAATATTATAGTTGTTTTCGAAATTCGAAAAGGGACGTCGACAGGGCGTGCCAGTAATACTATCCCTAGTGTGACGTAAACTGTACTCATGGTCCTCCACACGTCAAGGTCCCTCAGATTGTTATTTTTCTGACATGAGGGAGCATGAAGTGTAGCGCGAGTACAGATTTATTCAAGCAGATTTGTCTCAGACAAGCTCATAAGCATTCATGCGCCTTCTCTCCGAGGGGAGGGCGCATGTGAATCTAAGTAGATACAAGCATCAGAAATACGATTACGACGAGTAATGCATCCCTTCTCAGGCTTGTGGAATCTGCTTAGATAACACGCTGTGCAAAGATTAGCGAGTAGTGTTAGGAGAAGGTGGTGGGATGTGAGAAGGACCATGGCCGAACAGATGTCTTAGAACCGCTTGTCCCACTTGTGTGTCTTGGAATGTGTGTCAATGCAGTAGTGCTGAGTGAAAGTGTGTACTGAGATCCATGTAGCTGCTTTGCAAATGCTGTCTAAGTGGACATTTGCAATGAAAGCCTGCGTAGCTCCTGTGCTCCTTGTGGAGTGAGCTCTTGGCGTGAAAGGAAGTGTCTTGTCTGACATGAATAGCACAGTTGTATGCACCAGACTATCCATATGGAGATGGCATTCTTGGAAATGCGATCCCCTTCTCTGCCCGGTGCTACAGAGACAAACAGTTGGCCTGTTTTTCTTAGCGGTCTGGTCTTGTTTACATAGTAGAGGACCGCCCTCCTTACATCAAGTGTGTGGGGTTTAAACTCAGCTGAGCTCTTTGTGTTCTGGAAGAAGGCCGGGAGCTCCATGGACTGGTTTACATGAAATTTAGAGATGAACCTAGGATGCGCAAGTAAAACCAGTTTGTACTTCTGTATGACAATAAAAGGTTCCTGCGCTGACAGTGCTTGTAATTCACTAACTCTTCTTATGGAAGTAATAGCCACTAAGAAGGCAGTCTTGTAAGTTAGGTGTTTAAAACATGACTTATGCATCTGCTCAAATAGAGGTCCCATGAGCTTGGCGAGTACAACATTGAGATCACATCCTGGTGGCGGGTTTGAGATTGGAGGGTGGAGTCTCTTTACTTCCTCCATGAACACCTTGATAACCGGTACCTCCCACCATGAAATCTTGTTGTGAGAGGGGATGTAGGCTGACAAGGCAGCCAGGTGAACCTTTAAGGAGTTGAATACTAACCCTGAGTCTAGCAAGTGGAGCATTTAGTTTAGAATGTTGGATGGTGTACATTCTATGGGGTTCATTTGTTTAGACTGGCACAAAATTACAAATCTCCTCCACGAAGTAACAGTGTCTAGTGTTAGGCCTTAGGATATCCATACACCTTTGTGATAGGTTAAAATGTCCGTACTCTTTGACTTCAAGAGCCATGCTGCCAAGTTCAAAGAGTGAGGTTGAGAGTGCACTGTTAGTCCCATGTTGAGTGAGCAGTCTGTTCCTGCATAGGAGTTTGATGGGATCACACATCACCAGTTTGTGCAGATGTGGATACCAAGGTTGTCTTGGCCACATAGGAGCAACTAGGATGAGCGTCATCTGTTCCTTGTGGATCTTGTTCACCACCCTGTTCCTGAGAGGTGTTGGGAGGTAAGGGGGGGAAAGCGTAAGCAAATTTCCCTGACCAGTTAATCCGTAGGGTGTTCCCCTTGGAGTCTGGTTGGGGAAATCTGGACGCGAAGTCTGGGCATTTTTCACTTGTAGCGAATAAGTTTATTGTGGGGAAACCCCATTGAGAGACGGGGTCCTCTACGACTTCTGAGTCTAGTTGCCACTCATGTTCCTCTGGTAGGGGATCTCTGCTCAGAGAGTTGATTTCCCCTAGAACATGCAGAGATGATAGGAATATTTTCAGTTTGAGTGCTCATTTCCAAATTTGTTACGCTAGTTTGGACAGATTTGGAGAACGTGTGCTCCCTTGTTTGTTGATGTAAAACATTGCCGTAGTGCTGTCTGTGGTGACTTGCACTGCCTGGTTCGTCAGGTGTATCTCGAAGGTTTGAAGGGCTTTGAACACCGCTAGTAGTTCCCGCAGATTGATATGGTTCTGCACCGTAGAAAAAGTCCACAGACCTTGGGCTGTGTGATGAAGGGAATGAGCCCCCCCCGCCCCCAACCCGGCGAGCGAGGCATCTGTTGTGACAATCGCCTGTACTTCCGGATCGTGGAAGGGTTTTCCCTTCAACAGTTTTTCTCTTGTCCACCAGCAAAGGTTTTGTACTACTGTTGGCGAAACAACCACTAGATCTTCCCACTGACCGCTTGCCTGAGACCATTGTTTCGCCAACCACTCCTGCATGGGTCGCATGCGCAAGGGCGTGTGTGGTACCAGGTAAATTCAAGACGCCATCATGCTTAGCAAACGCATAGCTTTGCGTACGCTTAACTGGCAGCCGGCTTGATAATGTGGAATTTCCAGTAGCATGTTTTGGACTCTTTCCTCTGATGGAAAGACCAACCCCTCTTTTGTGTCTATTACAGCTCTTAGGAACTGTTTTGTTGTGCTTGGCGCAAGGCTTGATTTTTTCTCTGTTCTTGAGCAGCCCAATTGAAAGAGAAGGTTGATTGTTCTTTGAATGTTTTGCCTGCAAACCTGGGGACTCTCCCCCATAATCAGGCAGTTGTCCAGATAAGGGTACAGTTGCACTGCCACCACCGTCAGTACCTTTGTGAATACCCTTGGTGCAGATGCTATTCTGAAGTGCCTTGAATTGGTAGTGGTGGTTTGCTATCTTGAACCGCAAGAATCTTATGTGCGCTGGGAACATTGAAATATGAAAATAAGCATCTTTCATATCCAATGTTGCCATGTAATCCCCCGCTTTAGCAGAGCGATTACTTCTTGTAGCGTAGTCATGCAGAATTTTTGTCGCTTGACATACTCATTTGCAGGGTGTAAGTCTAATACTGGGCGCATTGTTAGATCATTCTTTGGCACAAGGAATTAGGTTGAATAAATACCCCCCCCGTTTACCTGGTTGGCCGGGACGACTTCTATGGCATCCTTTTGGAGCAATGTGTCGATTTCCTCGAGGAAGATGCATTGGTCTTCTTTGGAGTGAATTTTCTGGCACGGTGGATGGTTCCAGGGTCGGTTGAGGAGCTCCACACAATAACCGCGCGCCACAGTGGACAGCACCCATTTGTCTGAGGAGATTCCCTCCCATGCCTGCGTGAAGTTTGAAATGGGCCCTCTTACTGGAGAGGCATGGGAGGGCACCTGGAGCTAGTAGTCACTGTTTTGGAGGTGTGTTAGCACCTCTATTGGAGGAGCCCCGGCGGCGAGATCTGCACGGACCCCACTGGTATCTTTGAGAGGCTTGGCCTCGACTGTTACCTCATGATGTTCCTTGATTTTGACTGTAACTTGACCCTCGTTGGGAATTCTGTCCACGTGAGCAACGAAAATTACCATTACCCCTTTGGCCAGTGGGTTTATTGGTTAATTGGACCAAAGATTTCAGTGCATCATATTCTTCTTTAGCCGTCTTTAAGGCGTCTGCGACTGCCTTTCCAAAGAGTACATTAGACTATCGGCATACTGAGAAGTGTGGCTTGCGTCTCCTGCTTGAAGCCGGATTGGCGTAACCAAGCGTGAAGCTTAATAATGGTTCCTTCAGCGAGTATCATTGCCTGCAGCATCAAAATTAAGTTTTCAACATGCAGCTTGAAACCGCCCTGCCTTCGGCTGACCAGAGCTAAATGTGACTTGAGGGGTTCAGGGGCCGATGACAAGGCCGAAACCTCATCCTATTTATGGCAGTCATAACTTGCTAAAAGAGTGCCGTTATTAGCTATTCTGCCTTGAAAAGCAGCCGAAGATGTCACTTTCCTCCCCATTGTATACAGTTTCTTGCTCTCCTTGTCTGGAGGAGTTTCAGGGAGGCCAGGGGGTGTCCCTGCTCTTTTTCTCGTAACACCTAGAGAGTCAGGCTTAAGCTGTCCTCTTATATATAGAGAGTCGGATGGGGCAGGTTTGAAGAGTTTCTCAACGCAGGGGTTTAACAGTCTGTGTCTGATTAGATGTGTCCAGCGAGGGTTGTATCTTTTGCTGAACAGACCGCAAGAGGGAAATGAATTGAGAGACCGCCTTCTTGTCTCCCAAGATATCATCCACAAAATCTTTGTCTTGTTGCGTCTCCTGAGTTGCTATTTGGAAATGTTCAGCCGCCTTGACGAGCATGTCATTAAGTAGCCAGAGAGAATTCTCTCTGATACACACAATAGGCACCACGAGCACGGGCCTCTTTACAAGGTTCCACCAACTGGCTGCTAGTGCACCGATTACAGAGATGGAGGGCGCAGCAACCCATGGTCCCTGGTGCTCTTAACGCAACTGCCATTAAGTAGCAACTGGTTATCTATGGGTGAGTCTGTTACTGGGGGGTCCTGATTAACAGGAGAGTCCATGTTATACGTGTTTGCCTTATGGATCAATCTCGTCATCATCATCCCCATAATAAGGATTTGCGGCCTCTTGTGAGGCATAGAGATCGTCGGTATCAGTGTCCTGGTCATACAGATCAATGACTGGTGTGGGTCTAGAAACAGTGGTCGAAACAGGGAACTGAGAACCAGAGGCCGCTTTTGTTGGAGCGATGGACCGAAGACTTGCATAAAAATTTGCCATGAGGGTCATTCTTCTCATGACCCTGTTTATAGCCTCACAAGACCACTGGGTAGAGCTAGGAATTGACCTAGGGTCTGAAGGGTGTAAAGAAACTCCTTGATCTTGAGGAGTGAGATGTGTTTCAGGAGGCAACTGTGTCTTCTTCTTTAGGGCTGAAGACAGTGAATCCTGTTCATGCGTGTCTTAGTCCTTGTGAGGGGACCTATCGATCTGTGACTTATCTTTATGTGGGGTTTTAGAGGTCTTTTTCTCAGACTCCCTAATTTTTACTAGGCCTTCTGGGACGTATTTCTTTACCAAATGGGCTAGTCCCGCCTGGATAGGGTTTTTTACTGATTTCGGCGTAGAATGAACTTCGGTAGTTGAAAGATTCAACGCCTGGTCTACACACGTGCTGCGTTCGGGGGTGGATTTATTCACAACGTCTGTTCTGTCTTTCGACAGTCGGGATCTGTCACGTGGCGACCTGGATCTCGAGTGTCCAGAGGACAGAGATTCAACGGACCTTTCCCTAGATGTCGTGCGTTGGGCCTTCTTCGATGGGTGTGTCGAGTCGCGGCCGTGGGTTGTGTGTTTAGTGGAGGGGGTAGTGGTAGCGCCCTTGCCGCTGGGTGTCGTCCCCGTAACACAGCCGCCAGACTGTCTGACGGGGTCAGGGGCTTGGGAGACCGGGGTATCACTGTTGCCCTCACTGTCGGATGCCGCAGCGTTGCTCTCGTCGCTGAAAGTCCCTTCCACATCCATAGTGGCCTCGACCTGCATGGCATGGAAGGCCCAGCCTTTAGTTAAGCAGTCCTTTAGTTTCCTGGGTTTGAAGAACCTACAAGCCCGACAGGTCCCTTCGACATGGTCCTGAGGGAGACCAAGGTTGCACACAAGATGCTCGTCAATCCAGGGAATCTTTTGTTGCCCTTACTTAGGGCAACATTTAAAAGGGGTCTTATCTATAACGGAATGACATGGCAGCTAGGCGAGTGTAGTGTACGAAAAGGGGCAAATACATTCTTGAATGTCCTCCACACCCGAAGCGGCCCACCAAGGCCGAACGAATCCGCAAGGGGGAAGTCTTCGACTGTCGTTTGTTTGTTCACAGCTGTCAGATGATCTCAATAGCCGGTGATATTGAATATAAAGGATAGTAAGAAAAACTATCATTAATTTGCAAAAGTCAATGGCGATAAGCCGAAAGTGAGAACTCCGCGAACTAGCGTCCGTCTACGATGGTGGAAAAAAACAATCTGAGGGACCACGACGCGTGAAGGACCATGGGTACAGTGGACATCACACCAGGGATAGTATTACTGGCACGCCCTGTTGACGTCCCTTTTTCGAATTTCAAAAACAGCTGTAACTCTGCAGCTCCCACTAGATGTCGGCCTATGCATATGTCTGTAAAAAAACATCATGGGATATGTGCACTATGAAAATTCTGGCACATGCTTAAATGTTTGTTTCCTGTGAATAAATATTTCCTATTTGCTTGATAACCAGCCTATATTCTGAATTTAGCATGTGTAGCTTTTGGGAATGGTTTCATTCATTTACATTGTAATGCCAAAAGTCTTTTGGTCTGCCAGAAGACTGAAGATTTTCTTTTTTTTAATGAAATAAACCATTGAACAAGGTGGAGAGTCTCACAGAATTATGGGCACTTAGATGCATCACAGGGCTGTCAAAGAATGGTTTTCCAGATAAGAGTCCTTTCACACCTAACCTATTCATCAATCACCTCGTGATTTTCCACATAGCTGAAGTTGGATCCCAACTTTTGGCAACATAGAAATAATTCAACCATCTTGTTTCTTTGGAGGAAGACGGCCAATTCAATATGTATGTATGTATGTATGTATGTATGTATGTATGTATGTATGTATGTATGAGGCAGAACAGTAACATAACAGTAACATGGAAAAGTGTATAAGTTAGGCCTCCCAATTCACACTATCAGTTTGCGAAAGCGCATTCTAAGTACAAATGACATACCTGTTAAACAAATGGATTTATCTCTAAGTTTGACTAAAGAATATAGAAAGCATTTATAATTTACAAAGACAGTTACAGTGTTACATTTAAAAAGACGGTGTAAGTTACTTACCTGTAACTAAAGTTCCTCAGCATAGGGAGCTTCGGGAGGACTGTCATTGGTTGGTGGGCTGTATGACCCAGAGGACAGTAATTGGTTTAGAGGAGAAGAACAAGTTACTTCTTACCTTGTAATGTTCTTTCGATGGGATGTTCCTCCGACGTATTCCTCATCTTTCATAGATCATCTCCCAGCTTGCTGGCCTCGGAATTTTTTTTTCAGTAGAGGGCGCTGCGCGTCGACGTCCCTCGAGCCGATGTCCCTCGACGGCCTCTGTATCGGCGCCGACGTGACCACGCGTATAAATAGACTCGCGCAGCGTCCGTTGCTCAGTTCCGTTTTGACGTTAACAGTTGTTTTACATGAATTGGTTATTGACCTTGAAGGAGCGTAAGCTGCAACCACAAGGGAAGTATTACTGCGGGGATGGATGGGAGCGGTGATGAGGAATACGTCGGAGGAACATCCCATCGAAAGAACGTTACAAGGTAAGAAGTAACTTGTTCTTCGAAGGGATTGTTTCCTCCGACGTATTCCTTATCTTTGATAGACTCCCATAGCAGTGGTGTGCAATTGGAGGTGGGAGTAAAACGCCATGTTTCCTTTTAGGAATGAACCGAATGTAATACGGCTTTGCCAAACCTAGTCTCTTGACTAGAGGAGGAATCAGGTTCTAAAATCTTGTGAAGGTATGAGCGGACGACCATGTGGAAGCCGCACATATGTCTCGAACCAGAACCCCTCTTTGGAGGGCCGAGGAGGCTGCGATACCCCTGGTTGAATGAGCCCCAAGATTTTGAGGAGGCTCTTTCCCTGCCAGTTTGTAACATTCCAAGATGGCCAAAATAATCCATCTGGAAATGGTTTGTTTTGTTCTCGGTAGTCCCAACTTGTGCCCTGAGTAACCCACAAACAGTTGTCTGCTTCCCTAATCCTAGCAAGTCTGCTGATGTAAAAGCTTAAAGCCCGCCTTGGGTCCAGCCTATGTAGCCTTTCTTCCTCTTTCCCCGGATGGGGAGGCGGATAGAATGAAGATAAAGTAATTTTCTGAGTGATGTGGAATTCAGAAACCACCTTTGGGAGGAAATTAAGCTTCACCTGTAGGACAAGATTGTCTTTATGAAAAATTGTATGAGGGGGGTTTACAAGATGGAGCTTGTAATTCGCTCACCCTTCTAGCAGATGTTAAAGCCACTAATAAGACAGTTTTAAGGGTGAGAAATCTTAGCGAACAAGAGTGGAGTGGTTCGAAAGGAGTACCCATCAGGAAATTTAAGACTAAATTTAAGTCCCATAAAGGAACCTGGAAAGGTCTTGGAGGGTAGACATTAGTTAATCCCTTTAGAAATTGTATTACTAAGGGTAATTTGAAATCTGAAGGCTCCTCCACAGTGCGCTTTAAGATCGATAGCGCTGCGAGATAGCCCTTGATAGTGCCAACTTGAAGGCCTGAATTTGCCAAGTAGAGTAGAAAGGATAACACCGTTGGTATACCACATGAAAAGGGGTCGATATTCTCTTCTCTACACCAGCTGCAAATTATGTTTCAACGGCAGCGGTATAAAGACTTTGTTGCTGGCCTCCTGGCCGAAAGCAACACTTCCATGACGTCATCAGGGAGGTCCCAATCCTTGTATCTCAACCTTTCAGAAGCCGGGCGTGAAGGTTGAGGGTTCCGATGTCTGGATGGAGAACCTGACCTCCCTTCTGTGAGAGAAGATTCTCCTTGAATGGAAGACGAATTGGAGGGCAGATGGACATGTCCAGAAGGTCCGGGTACCACGTTCTCCTGGCCCAGTCTGGGGCAATTAGGATCATGGTCCTCCGGAATCTTCTCAACCTCCTGATCATTTGAGGAATGACAGGGACTGGATGGAGAACCTGACCTCCCTTCTGTAAGAGAAGATTCTCCTTGAATGGAAGACGAATTGGAGGGCAGATGGACATGTCCAGAAGGTCCGGGTACCACGTTCTCCTGGCCCAGTCTGGGGCAATTAGGATCATGGTCCTCCGGAATCTTCTCAACCTCCTGATCATTTGAGGAATGACAGGGACTGGTGGAAACGCGTACAGGAGTGGAAACTCCCAGTCCACTACGAACGCGTCCCCTAGAGCTCCTCTCAGGGGAAATTCCCTTGTACAAAACAGATTGCACTTTCCGTTGGTACAAACAGATCCACTTGAGGGGTTCCCCAAAGGGCGAAGATCTCCTGAAGGACTTCCTGAGCTAGTTCCCACTCGTGGGAGACTGCCCTGCCTGCTCAGAGCGTCCGCCGTCAAGTTCTTCTCTCCGGCTAGGTGAACTGCTGATAGAGAGATTCCTTCTTGAATTGCCCAAAACCAGAGCTGCATTGCCTCTCTGCACAGTGGCAGTGATCCTACGCCTCCTCTTTTGCTGAGGTAGTGCATGACCACTGTGTTGTCCGTCATTATCAGGACATTTTCCCCTGTACAGATGGCAGAAAAGCTTTCAGCGCTAGTCCGATTGCTCTCAGCTCTAACAGATTGATATGTAGTCTGGACTCCGATGGTGACCAACGACCGCTGATGGTCAAGTCGTTTGCATGGGCTCCCCACCCTGTAAGTGAGGCATCTGTGACTACTGTTATCTCCGGCCATGGTTGCCAAAACAGTTCCCCCTTCAAGAGGTTTTCCTGGCAGGCCCACCACTGAAAGTCTCGAGCCACCTTGTCCGGAACCTGAAGGAGGTCTGTCATTCTCCCTGAGAACTGCGACCACTGAGTTCTCAGAGCCCACTGAAGAGATCTCATTCTCAGGCGAGCCTCTGGCACAAGGAAGATGCAGGATGTCATGAGGCCTAGCAACCTCAAAAAGTCGAAGGCTGGGAGACGTTGGGCATTTTGAAACTTGATGACCATCTGCAGAATATCTTGAGCCCTCACCTCTGGTGGCGAGGCTTTTCCCAGGGAAGTGTCCAGGACCGCTCCGATGAACTGGAGTCTCTGTGATGGTATCATCTGTGACTTCTTTAAATTGAGGGCGAAGCCCAGTTTGTGAAGGAAGTGGCAGACATAATCTAGCTGGATCTGTGCTTGTTCCGAAGATACAGCTCTGATCAGCCAATCGTCCAGGTAGGGGGTAGACGTGGATCCCTTCCCTCCTTAGACTTGCACCCACTACCGACATTAGTTTGGTGAAGACTCTCGGGGCAGAGGTCAGCCCAAATGGCAGAACTCGAAATTGATAATGAGAGCCGCCAATTGAGATGGACTGGCACATGGAAATCAGCATCCTGGAGGGTCCAGAGATACCAGCCAGTCCTGGAGCTGGAGGGCCTGAAGGATCTGAGAGAGAGTTACCATCTTGAACTTGTCTTTCCTGAGGAACTTGTTCAATTCTCGTAAGTCCAAGATAGGTCTCAGTCCTCTGTCTTTCTTCGGTATGAGAAGGTAGGAGGGAGTACCAGCCCTTGTTCCTCTCCGCTACAGGTACTGGTTCTATGGCACCTTTCTCTAGCAGGTCTACAATTTCCTGCAAGAGGAGCGGATCTGGAACTTTCAGAGAGCTGTTCCCCGGTGGATGACTCTGAGGGATGCGTACAAAGGACAGGCAGTAACCTTGGGCAACTGTCTCCAATGCCCAAGCATCTGACGTGATAGCCTGCCATTCCGTCAGATGTTGAGTTAACCTGCCCCCTACTGGTGTCTTGTGAGGAGAGTCCTCAGAGCGGTTTGGAGGCGGCTGATGCAGATGCCGAGGGTAAAGAGGCACCTGCTGCTGCTGCGGCTTTTGTATTTTTACCCCGTCCACCTCAGGTGAATTTTTTCTGACCCCTTTGAATCGGCTGTCCTCTGCCTTTTCCGAATGCGGAATAAAAGCGAAAGGACTTATCTCTCCAAGAGGTTCCTGAGGGGCGATATGTTGTTTGACAGATTGCAGCTCCTAGGGATTTTGCTGCTGCCTTTGATGTTTGTAGTTTTTCTAAACTGTCATCCGCCTTCTTACCAAACAAAGAAGAGCCGTCAAATGGCATATTCAAGAGTCTGCTTTGCACATCTGGAACAAAACCAGACTTTCGCAACCAAGCAAATCTCCTGGTTGTTGTACTTGCCGCCATGGCCCTGCTGATGCCGTCAGCAGAATCAATGCCAGTCTGAAGGGATTCACACATTGCGTCCTTACCATCCTTAATGATGTTGAGAAACGCTTCCCTTTCTTCTCCCTCCGGGAGGCAGTCAGCCGCTGATGAAGCACACTCCCAAAGTGTGTGGCTGAACCTTGCGAGCGTACAAGTAGCATTGATGGATTTCAACGCCATGCTACATGCAGAAAAGACTTTTTTGGCCATAGAGTCATATCTCTCATCATCCCTGTCCTGTGGAACAGTAGGGTACGCCGATTCACTACCTGCTGAAGTAGCTGCCTGAACAACCAGACTCTCCGGAGTTGGGTGTTTGGATAAATATTCAGGGTCAGCAGACGACACCCGATATTTAGCTGATAATTTTTTGTTAACCGCTGGGATTACCTCAGGTGTTTCCCAGTTTGCCAATATTCTCCTTTGTAATGCCGCATGAAATGGCACCACAGGATCCTCCTGTGGACCTTTGACCAAGATGTCTGTGAGGTCATCTTGCTGAAAAGCAGGTGAGGGTGTGCACCATCCCATAAACTCCATTGTCCTTGCCATCAAGGTTCTATAAGTGGTTTCAGCATGTTCCACTGGGTTTGATGTGGCAAACTCCACTTCTGGAGAAGTGTCCAACCCACTTGCTTCCTGTAGGGATTCATGGAGGTCTTTCAACCTACCTTCCTCAGAGGTAAATTCCTCTGGTGCAGGAGTTGCAGATCCCTGCAACTCAAAAGGTCTTTCCTGATCCGAATCCTCCCCTTCATAAATAGAAGATAAGACTCTGGAGCAATCAGGTCTTGAAAATGGTATAAATCCCATTTCCAGAGCAGAAGGAGCCAAATTCGTCATGATTGGCTGAGAAAACGTCGACGACGCGGACGTTAAAGGCTTCGAAGCCATCAAAGCCTTCGAAAAAGGCGTCGAGAAAGGTGGTAGAGGCCTCGAACTCGAGAGTATCGGGATTCTACTCGAGGTTGTCGACGACATTCTCGTGCTCGAGGCTCTGGGCAGGGCCACTGGCTGTGAGGTGGCCGTGGGTTTATCCTTTCTCGGCGTCGACTCGACAGACCTGTGCGTCGAAGAACCCTTCGATAACGGCGTCGACGACGCAACTTTGCCTTTACTCAAGGGTTTGTGACGCTCTCGAGTGGCTTCTTTCGCAGGGTACTGCGACTCGCGGCTTTTTGATTTTTGGGGTCTTTCATCCAGGGTATCACCCTCAGCAGTCTTCGAGGGGGTCGAGGCCGCTTTCTCGAAGACGTTTAGCATCTTTTTCTTGAATTCCTCCTACTCAGCCTGAGAGCTATGTTTTGTGGGGCAGGAGACCCTTTTTGGGGAAACGGAAGAAGACGTAGACAAGGAAGGGGTCTTCGACGTCTCTTTTTTGACTGCTTAGATCTCGAAGAGTGATGAGAACTGCTTCGAGACCTAGAACGAGAATTTCTTTTGTGATGGGGAGGAGACTAATGTCTCGACTCCGCCGAGGAAACTTTCGAAGAAGTTTTAACTGCCTTACCTCTCTCGAGCTTCCCCTTACGCTCCTTCAAGGCTTTCGCCGTCATGGACATGCAGTCCCCGCACTCCGAACAATGGTGCTCGATTCCCAGGCACCACAAACGGATCCTGCGAGGATCCGTCAACGTCATTTTCTTTCCACAGTCTCGACATCTTTTGAAGCCGGACTGTGGAGTCGTCGGTTCGGGTGAGGAAGCCATAGAGTACGAGTCGGTATTCACGAGGAATAATGGATATATTTGACTGAACAACTGAGCAACGATATTCCGAGGCCCCACGAAGCGCGGAAAAACGGAACTGAGCAACGGACGCTGCGCGAGTCTATTTATACGCGTGGTGACGTCGGCGCTGATACGGAGGCCGTCGAGGGACATCGGCTCGAGGGACGTCGACGCGCAGCTCCCTCTACTGAAAAAAAAATTCCGAGGCCAGCAAGCTAGGAGATGATCTATCAAAGATGAGGAATACGTCGGAGGACACAATCCCATCGAAATACAGTTTTAAAGTGAAAGTTAAACTGTTTTTTTCTTTTACCGAGGATTCCCAGCCTGATGACAGGGAATATTCATGAACATGTGACTCCATGCCAGACCCCATGCTGGAGAACATGAAGTTATTCTCATAAACACCTTCACTTCAGACGGCATAGTAGTCACAGTGAAATGGAGAATGTGCTTGGTTACACAAAAGTAATAAGATCGATTTGTTTCTGGAAATACTACCCAATATTCACTTTTTGCGTTTTTGGGGAACTCAGGCAAAATTTAAGGGCATAGTAGCAGATTTCATGGGGCCAGCCAAGCCCCAAAGTAGTACCTTAAATTGACCTAGCAATAATAATCTGAAAGGAAAACCAGCAGGATATATTCAGGTGGACAGAGCGCAAGTTAAGCCCTTACCTATAATATGGGCACACTAAGCATTTCATAAGTTCCAATCATGGCAGGGCAAATCCAGCCCTTAATTCTTCAAATGTTGAAAAATTGAGTCCCATTCAATTGGGTAAGAATACCTATTACAGCGCTTAGCGGTTGAAGTGCCAGATAAAAAACAATACTATAGCTTCTCACTAACAGGCAGTTTAAGATTGAAATGGTAGGGTAGGCATATAAGTTTGGAATATCACACTTATTCTGCTAGAATTCATGAGCCATGATTATGTATGCAGAAGACGTGGAAGTAGAAACGCGCGCCATAGTTTAATTTTCCGCATTAGTTACATCTGAAACTGCACTTTGGCATGCTAGGAATACAGTAGAGGACTTTAACACATGTTAATCATTCTGTGAAAATGAAATGGGTCTTCATCTCTAAATGGCAGAAATTCAAAGGAAAGATTATTGAAAAGGAAACCATACAAAATGGAATTAATTGCCAGGATGGTCACACGTGTTGACAAAGGTTTATTAGGGAGAATTTTGCAATCAATATAGGTATTATCTGGTCTTAACCGCACTCTTTTGCCATGCATTGTAAAGAAGGTGTACATTTCCACAGATCGCTTGAATAAATGGAAAATACGTAAAAGATTGTCAATGTTAAACTTTAAATGGGATTTCAGCTGATAGAAAATTGAAAGAATTCGGAGCATTAAAGCACTTCAAGACCTTGAGAGTAAACACTATGTGCACACTTGCACATAAGCATTGTAGGAAATTCTCTGCCCTAGTGCGTTGCCCCTCTGTGTTATGTTCCTTAGCATGCTAGATTGTTTGCACACAATATGAAATGTTTAGCTAACCACTAACACATTCTTCAAAACCCGAACCTACTATTCACAGAGCAACTATGTAACTCACGCACAGCAATTTCAAATCTCACCTGACGAATTACCTCAAACAAAATCCTACACCTCTACCCCTAACTTGCATACCACCACCCTGGTCAACGCACCCCTAGCACCATGGGCACACAAGGCTCTCATCTGGACACAAACAAATGCTTCTATGCCAGGAAGTGGATTGCAGGGATTGGGGTGGAGAGGGATGACATGCAGCCCTCCAAATCTTTTGACCTAAAGCTCACACCAGTCCTAGCAAGCATAGCTAATGGTGGGGAAGTACTGGCGCTGACTGCCACATGTCCACCACTGTTTTATGCCCTTGACACAGACCCCCCAGATCTGTACACAGTACTGGTACTTCAGAACAGCACTATGGACAGAGCAGTAATGAGCTATATGACAATGCATTACTTACCGTAAAAGCATTTCTGATGGTTGTATCTGCTTAGATTCACATGCTGTGCATAGGTCCGACATCCAGTGGTCACTGCGGAGTATTGCATTTTGTTTTTCGTAGTCGAAAGGGGACGTCGACAAGGCGTGTCTGTAACACTATCCCTATAGTGACGTGCGTTGTACCCACAATACCTCACGCGTCGAGGTCCCTCAGATTGTTTCTCTCCCTCTCCTTCCCCCCACCCCCTTTCTTTCTGATACAGCAGAGCGACTGGAAACCATGTCAATGCAGTAGAGTGCTGTATAAATTCCATTAACATAACAGGAAATAATGAAAACTGACCATCTGTGGGCTCGTATTAGGTTGAAGCATTCTTTAATCCAACTCAGGAGCTGGAAAAATAAAGATCTCAATGACATTTCCCATAACGGTAGGGAGCAATTGCAACCCCAACTGATATGTCATCTATCCAACAGCTTAGATTTACATGTACGTTGGGCTAACAAATAGTGGTCCATTGGCCCACTCTTTGGCGCAGCTTCAACTCTCTTTACATAGGGTTCTTCAATCATGCAATTTATATGTTGACCTGATGATATTTCACAATCATTTAATGTTTATGTGTCTACATGACTGTTTTTCTGTTTGACTTATTTTCACGCATTTTATGTTTATATTTATTTTTTATTTATTTTTCTCTTTTTTTACGTGTACATTCTGGTTCTCAGTATTTAAAACTGATTCCATGTATTAATTTATGTACAAGGTAACAGTTGCATATATGCAAAATATATTCGGATTAAATACAAATATTGTTGTTTTTGAAAAAATTGCAATAGTAAGGACTGATTATTTACTCATTATTATTTTGTCTCAGCCACTTAATGGTTCAGATAATTGATATGTCTATGTACATTTTTTTATGTGACCCAATTTAAATACCGGTCCATAGTCTGTCCTGTTCCTTTTTTGAAGGTTGTGGATGGGAAAAATTGTCCACCTTCAACCTTTACTACTGTTTTTTTGGCTTGATTTTGAAACATTGTTGCTGCAAGTTGCAGCTATATGTTGGGAACTTCCCTTTGGTACTTGTCATCTATCCAAACCATGACTACAAAAAAGAAGCCATTCAGGATACAGTTCCTACACTTTTGTCACATCCAGTATGACCAAATCCTCTTTCTTGGATGCTCAGAAATCGCAAAGTCACATTTGTCTTCTCTCTTGCGGGGTTAATGACTGATGTAGTGCCAGAGGGGCATTCTGGAAAAGTAGTGGTGTGTTTGCAGAGCAGGGTTAAACAGCGCTGGTAGCCCGCTTTGGGTACACCTCTGAAAGCCTTCACACTGTTTCTCCTCAGTTCAGGGAGCAATTATTATCCTGCAATCCTACTCTGCTTGTGTGTAGTCATATTGTTTCTCCCCGATCTGCACCAGAGTTTAGTTTGTGCTGCATGCCCTGGGAGGTTCTGCTGAACGAAGGTGGGCGGGAGTGAGAACAAACCATGGCTGCTATGCATGATGCACTACAGTTGAGTCATACCACTGTGCTAATCACCATTTTTGTGTCGGGCACAAACTCTGGATTGCGGCCTGTGGCCTAGGTGGACGACAGCTCAAGATAACGATCACTCAGATAACCAATCTCACAGTGGATTCAACACATTCCTCCCTTTTCTGTAAGAATTCTCTGTAAGAGAAGCCCCCCCCTCACTCCTCAGAATTTTCCCACAGTACAACCCAATCCACAATCACAGCGTATGACACCTGAAAGTTCGACACTGATGGCCTGAGAACTGGAAAGAGACTAGGAAACAGCTGGTTCTGAGTTTTAAAAAAATCATGGGAAGCTCAGTCGATGTGACGGTTTGTAGAGCCATGCAGCTGTCATTGAGCCAGTGCATCTGAGACCAGCCACAAAGGAGCCATAGCTTTCATTCCCACCAGAGCCAACCAGAACAAGAAAGAGAGCACAAGAATAGCAATGAGGACAAAAGCAGGAGCGTGGTGCCGGAGCAGAAGCATAGAGCAAGTAGGGAGATCTACAGCTCCTAAGAGGAAGCACCAGGCTGCCTCCTCCAGGCAATCATGAATATGGACGAGACGGCTCACCAAGCAATATGGGCCACTTTGAGCAGTTATGAAACGTGTTTCTCACATGCAATATGGGCATCATCCACAGTCCCACCCAGCGGGAAGATACCAATGATGACTCCACCTCAGGGTGGAGTGACATGGAGGGGTCCATGTTGGAGTGACCAGCTCATCTATGAATGGGGCGTATATCCGGACCCAGTGAATGGGCATAAAAGGAGCAGAAGGGTAGACTGAGTTGGACACTCCAACATGACCCCAAAACACAGACTTGGGCTATGGCTTCCCTCCAGAGAAACTTGACCATCCATGTTCCTCAGACTGGATGAAGGACAGAGAGTAGTGCAGTACACTTCCGCAAATGCTTGAGACAGTCAATGGTCAGAAGAGGTTTTAAGGCTGAGTGCCCAATGCTGCCAATTGGGGAGAACGCAGCATGAGCTCCAAGCTGGAGCCAGGGAGGTAGATCTGTGGATGTGTCCCTTTGGGGAGGGGCAGAGGTAATGACCAAGATTCCAACAAGCTGGATACATTATGGAACGCCTGTCAGGACAAGCAACTAACTGGCACCTTAGAGACTATAGACCTGGCCAATTATGCTAAGGAATCTGGGATGACAGTAGACCCAATTATCTTAACAGCGTGGGCCCAGAGTGCGATCTGCATGTTGAATGTTGCTTAAAGCCAAACGCACCTTCTTTGCTGAGAGAATGTGGTGTTTTCTCACCAGGCAACACCGCAAACTATTAGACTTGGCAACCTGGGAGGCCAGCAATAAGGCATTGGGTATTTTCTTAGGGGACCTCTTGATCAAAGCAACAAGCAGGTATATGGGCACCTTTGCAGCAATAGACAAGTCTAGACTTACATCAAGGAAATCGTCTTGCCTAGAAAGGACAATGGAACCAGAAACACTACGTCCGGCTACCACCCGCCCCATAAGCAGAGGTTTCAAAGAAACAAACCTATCTTCCCATTGTTGGCAAGAGCAGAAGCAACCCATCCCCTTCTTAAGGTTGAGACTGCAGGGGAGAAAGACAGTTAAGGAACAGCTGGTCGACTCCCCAGGTGAGCACAGTGTGCTGCAGTGCATCACTGAGGTTGGGGGGTAGTGGCAGGGTGCTCAGTGAAGAGTAGCCCTTTTTTGGGCTGAGTGGAAGAAAATCATGAAAGGATACATGGGTTCGACAGACAGTGGTTTGACTGGAATTATTTGGTAACCTTTTGCAAGTTCATCACACTTTGCTTCCCTCCTTTTCTAGAGAGGAGTCTGCGCTCATACCTAGAAATGGCATAGCTGTTGCGGAAAAGGTCAATTATGGCACGCCTTTCCTAGGTGTGCAGTTCATGGTGTAACATTTTTAGCTGAGCAGAAGCAGCAAATAAGGCAGCTGATAAACCTCAAGCAATTCCACAACTCTGTTGTATGCAGGAATTTCAAGGACGACACTCATCCACTAAAGGACCACTTACTGGAGAGAGATTTTTTAGCGCAGTTGGCCCTCAAAGTTGCTTATTTGTTGCTACCCACATTTTCTCCCCATAGACACTGCCTTCGGTGCCAATGACAGGCTGGATTCAGAGCTCTTGCGTCTCCCCGTTGCTTTCGTCTGCTCCCTGGGGTTTTACAAAGCTCAAAGCAGGTGACTGGCACTCAAAGAGAAGAGTCTGAAGTATAATTGATCTGGATGATTTTCATGGTTCAAAACAGGGAGATTCTCTCATCTGATGTCTGCGACACAGGAGATCTGCTCCAGGTGCTGGGATTCATTATCAACCAGGAGAGGTCTGTACTCGAACCTGCTCAGGGCCTGGAATTCCTAAACTTTAAAATAGAAATACAGAAAGCAGCACTCAGTCTCCAAAGAAAGAACGGTCACATGATCAGAAACTTGATCAGAGACCTCTTCGTAAAAGAAACTAGTCTCACTGAGGTAGCTAGCCTGGCTCAACAGCCACCTAGCCTCTTCCATGAAGCCACTCTTCAGAGGGCTCACCAGTAACACAGACATCCAGAGGTTTAGGAACATACGCAAGGTTTGCCATACAATCGCCTAGTACCTCTGAGTAAAGAGGCGCAGAGTGATGCAATGGTGGTAAGATAACATGCAGGCTTGTAACGGGAGCATGACTTTGTGCTACCCAAACCTAGTGGATGTGTCGGATGTCAGCGGTAGAGGATAGGAAGCCAAATGTGTAACTGAAGACACATGTCAAAGGACGTGCTGGGTCTGCACATCAACTGATTAGAATTCCTGGCAGGTTCCCTGTGCAGCCAAATTCATGACAGCTAGCAAAGCTAGTTGCTGTGTGCTTCTGAGGATGGGCAATGTTTCCACTGTGAGTTACATGTCTCACACAGGAAGAACAAGGTGCAGATTATTAGCAGAACTGGTGAACATTATATTGGCATGTTTTCTTTTGCCGTATCATGTGAGTCCAAACAAAGAGCTTACCTGGCCACAAATCGTGATTTCTGGTACTTTACAGCAAATGGAAGCATTAAAGGGCAGAGTTTATGAAACTGATGGTGCTTTTGGGCTCATGCAGTATATATTTGTCTAGTGTCATAGCTGGACATATGTATCAGCTTGAGACCAGATTGGTTAGCAACATCAACAGACGATAGAGACACTTCTGCAGACGTGGGGACCTGAGACAGTATGCCTTTCCCCCTTTCATCATGATCCTTAGGACCCTGACTCATGCGAGAATGCAAGGGACATGGATGGTGTTGATAACTTCTGTTAGGGAGATTATTCCAGAGCCATCTGGGAGATGAATGTAAAACTATCCAATCTAAAGGGAAGACGAGGTTTCCAACCAAAAGAAAGATAACACTCTCTAAAGTGGTAAACATGGGAGGGGATGATAGGCTGGTAGTAAAGTACAGTTATTTACAATAGTTGGAATACACGACACAAGAATACTGAAACATACAATATTATGAAATCACACATAGAAGATACAATTAGGCAAATAAGTACTTTATTGTGTTGTGTAAAATCAACCACAGACTCTCCAGGTGGATTGGTGAACGTCTATAATAGGAGTCACAGAACAGCAGCAACCCAAAAACAAAAAGACTCGGCGCAGCAACCCCCACTCCCTCCAGGCACAGAGCTTTTATACTGGAGAGCACACATGCATTTCTTAGGAAAGGGAAGTTCAAACATAGCATGAGATAGTCAACAAAAAACAAAGAGGGAATATCGGGGCGCACAAGTTTAGATATGTAAACACACGGTCCCAGCCCCTTCCCGGTCATAGAAAGAATTTGTCAAAACGACGGGGTAGGGAGAAAGGCAACCTATACTGTGGGAAGAAGGAAAACCCATGTAAAAATGAATAGCAACACTTTATTTCATAAATATTAAAACCCCCTACAAGTGGCTCAAGTACATACAATTCAACAAAATAAACTTTTAAATGCAGAGACTAAACACACTGAATAAAAATACAATGTGGACAATAGAAAAGATGTGCAGAAAATACAAACAAGTGGCTTGTGTATGACTTGTGTTCACGAAATAGGGATACACTTTACTATATAAAGCCTACATAATGTTAGTGAAACCCATAATTAATGATCTCAAAGAGTTATTATGGCTCTATGTAACACCATTTTACACAATGCCTTTCAAATCAGTGTTGGCCAACACCCAACATGTTTGTTTGTAATCCCTTGTGTGGCAAGCAATGTAATTGGCCGAGTACTCTTGTACCTAAACAATGGGTCCAACTGTCAAACTTCTGTGGTCCAAAGTCTCTATTTAAGCAGTGATTTATACTCCACATGCCTTATTTCTGTCTTGGCAGGAGTATTGCGCCAGCAGGAGACGATTCTGGTCATGTTTCCAGTTATGGTATAGGAACTTATCTTTACTCCAAGATGGCTGCCTTGTAGCGACCACGGGAACATCTATGTACTTAGTAATGGGGAGGTGATCCTAGCACACACAGAGGAGAAGCAGCATTAAGTTCAGCACGAAAAAATCCTTTGCAAATATAATTTGCTTCACAGTAAGTTTTTTGTTCCTGCTCTCAAGGGCTACAAACCACAATGTGGGCTGACTTTAGCCCCTGATGACATTACGCACAGTAGAATGTTTTGAGTCCTGTTATTGTTTGGCTGCTGGGCAACCAACAATGGCGAAGCGCTCGACACTTAGTCACTGAGAGACTGTACCATTAGTCGTTCACGGTCTGCAAGGCTGAGTGACTTAACTTTCATTGTGGCTGCATTCTGACAGTGCTTCTTTTCTTGTCTTTCGGTTTTGCTTCATAGTCCAGACGAGACCCAACTCATGTGATAAGAACACATGCGGGTGCTAATTTTCTGGGACCACAAGCTTAATACCACCTTGGAGCACTGACTGTCTCCATGCTAGGTAAGAGGAACGTTTGCTAATGAGGGACGCTTCTTATGCAAAGCGCAATGTTAATTCCCAGCATGTTAACTAGTGCCTTTTGGGTTTTTGTTTCAGCCCCTCCTGATTCACATCTAGAATTGGCCTTTTTTGGACTTGGGTGTATTTCCCATAGTAGTCCTCTACAAACTGAGAAAAGGTTAGTTACAGTCCTCACCTACTACTTTGTTAACTCTTTCCACTCCTTGTACTGTATTGAACTGTGTTTGAGGTTCTGAGTAAGAACATGTGTGGGTGGCTGTTAGTAAACACCCTTTTGTGTTTCCACAGATTACTCACGGTTATGGCATAAGAACTGAGGACCTTCCTGTGATATTCCCGCTACCCCACTATCCACCGGAAGTATAGTTTGGGATTTTCCTTGACCCTCAGTCCTGGAGGAGGTATTTATGTACTATTTTCCGACATTGATAATGGTACTAATGGCTATTTTTGTTTCTTCCCTTTGGCAGCCTATAGTGTGGTGGAAGTAAAAGTGTCTGCACAAGACATTAACTCTGAAGTCGAATAGAGTGATTCAAGGGGATCTTAATTCTAGATTTCCTGCAATATAAGTGACCCAATCACAATGCTCCTGATGAATGTTTGCGACACAAGGCATTATAAACATGTTGAGTGTTGGCCGATGCTGATTTGCAAAGGCATTGTGTAATATTCTGTTACATGGGGTCATAATAACTCTGAGATTGTAAATTATTGACTTCACTAACATTTTGTAGGCTTTATAGTAAAGCCTGTCCCTACTGTGAGAATACACAAGTCACTTTTTTGCATTTTTTGCACATCTGTTTGATTGTCCACATTGTATTTTTATTGTGTGTGTTTAGGCTCTGCATTTATATATGCATTTTCTTGAATTGTATGTACTTTAGCCATTTTTTGGGGGTTTTAATATTAATGAAATAAAATGTTGCTATTCATGTACATACGTTTTCCTTTTTGTCACAGTATAGGTTGCCTTTCTCCCTACCCGTTGTTTTGACGAATGAGATTGTCAAGCAACCATGTTTCAAGTGAATGTTCACAGCCACAGCATAAAAGTCTTAGGCAGAGGGTATGTACTCACGCTTGGGAAGGCACAATTTAGATGTCAGCGGAAGACATTTTATGTTACATTGCTATTCCTGCTGTGCAAGCTACTTCTACAATTAACACACAGTTTGGGGAATGTGAATTAGAACATGGGGCCTGCACAGCAATGGCAATAAGGCACTGTTAATCGTGGCAGTTACGATAAGACTCAGTTATCATTATAAAGAAAGTAAAATATTTGAGGAGTTCATTAAAATAATGAAGTACTCAGTTTCACAGGGTGAAATAACATAGTAAGGCAGAGCTTATATAGAAAACTAAGAAAGGGCGATAGAGAACCCCAGCCCACTCCCATGCTAAATGTACGCCCAAGACATGGTGATGGGCACAATATATTCACAGTAATGTTCAGGACTCAAAATGCCACAAATGAATAATCACAGCAAATCCCCTCACCTCTAGATCAAAGAAGAAATAATGATAGAAATGTAAACCATACATGACATGTAGCAACTAGATGGAGGAAAATGGATTAACATTTAACTAACAATGTCCAGAGGGCCACCCAAAGTTAGGAATAAAATGGTCTTACAATACCATACTCATAAGTTCACATTACACTTGTAGAAATCCAGTGATACAAAGCAGTTATACACAGTAAAACAAATGTCCATGGCAGGAACATAATGCAGAGATTTAGAAATGTACCATAAATTAGTGGTATAGGCTAATATTTCACACTCTCATAGCAAATTCCAGAGGCCCAAGGGAGACCCAGGAAAACCAAGCGTTCAGGTAAGCATTGCAGGTGGTGAAAGTTCTCCATAGAAATACATGGGGCAAAGCCAATGGACAAAGTCGTGGCTAGCGTATACATTCAGTTAAGTGTGAGTTTTCTCCACAGGTGTGGAAGAGTCCAACAACCCCAGGGGTTGCAGAGGTGATTCACTCAAAGAGTTCCAGTCCCAGGTTGGAGACCCAGGAGCCGCTGAAAGAAAGGAAGCAAATAGGGATTCATGGCCAATGTAACTATAAAGCAAACAATTATCAAGGAAGGGCACCTGGTTGATGCCTTGCTCTGCCCAGGTGGGTTCTATCGTATGTAGAACAGGCTTGAACAAGGTCATGAGTACCTGACTTCTGAGGGGAGAAGAGTGAACACACTCCTAAGTGGGTTCCACAGTTACATAGTGGCCCCCAAGTACTGTGAATAGTTTGACAAATGTTTGACAGGACAATTCTGTACACTGCAATAGGATTTTAATCAAGTTAATACACTTGACTTGGTGCTAACATAAGATACATCAACATTTATACATTTACATGGTGTAGTACCCAGTTTGTAGGAGACATATTGAATATTTGTAGTATCTATCTATTGCTGCTACGTCCACTAAGGTGTCCTTGGGAAGGAGATTAGTGGACTTAGTAAGGTAGTAGCATATTCAGTAGCAAAAAATGTGTCAAAACAATGTAGGGTTGAACAACAACACACACAAACAAACCAGTCAACACGACAGTGTTTCGGCCAGAAGGTGAGCTGAATTGAGCTCTGGTGGTATGGCCTTCATCAGGACGGGGTTTTCCAAAGATAGAGGGGTCTTATGAGGTCTGTTGGGGTAAACAGACAAGAGTATTTTTAAGAGTGAGTCATTTCAAAATGATCTAGCAGTAGGTAAGTGTCAAAGTACACAAAAGGGATGCAGTGCTTACCGAATCTAGGGAGCACAGTGGCACGAGGAGTCTCAGTGTCAACGTACACTGGAGGGATTTGAGGGTCCAAAGTGTGGCCAATCCTATGGGTGGCCTGTCGTCGAGAAGAACTTCATAGGACAGGCTAGCGGGCAGATTACGCTGATTAGGTCCGCAGTATTGGATGTCTGCGGAAGGATAAAAACAGGAGGCTCAGACCCATGGTCTCCGGGTATTAAGAGTACCTATGTGCACGGGAAGGTGCCAGGCCGCAGTACAGAGTGGCGGGTGAGGGACAGCAGGGAATGCGCCATGTTAGTGATAATTCTGAGTGGGCATAGCGGCCAGGGTGTGATGTTTAGTCCACGTGCCTATGCGAGGATCAAAAAGAATTAGAAACGTTTTGGGTCGCACTGAGATGGATGTGCTCCTAGGTGCCTATGCAGTACTCACCGAAGTACTGTGTGAGCTGGCTAGCATTGTGATCTGTATACCCACAAGGGTCAGCTGGCCGGAGCGCGTTGGGGCTAGCTAGTGCTCTGATTAAATGGGTCGACTGCTGTGCGTGTCGCGGTGGAGAGGCTTCCTGGATCCGTGCGAGAGGCCGTGTGATCAGGTGCTGGTTGCAAAGTACATGTAGTGCGTGCTGTACTATTAGCGTGAGCTTACCTTTTTAGTAGAGCGAAAAGGAACGCTGCAGTGAGTCGTCTGGCGGCGGTCGCAATACCCAGGATGGCGCTACTGTGCCGGCATGGCAGCTCCAAGTGAAGTTTATAAGAGCTATCGCTCTGGTAGAATGGCCAACCGCTGACAGCGAGCGCTAAAGCTGGAGAGCCATCTGGAAATGTAAGCCTTGGACAGGGCCCTCCCACGGTTCACAGGACCAAAGTTCACAAAAAGCTGAGAAGTTTTCCGGAAACTCTTTGTGCAGGCCACATAAAACTTCAGTGCTCTAGCCACATCCAGCGACTGCAAAGTCCTTTCAGTCAGCGACGAAGGCGTCGGAAAAAACACAGGTAACACCAATGGCTCGTTGAGGTGAAATTCCGACGGCATCTAGGGCATGAATGAGGGGTGCTTCCGCAGCATCACCCTTGTCTCGTGAAATGTCAAGTAAAGCCGCTTGCATGAAAGGGCCTGGATCTCACCTACTCTCCTTATAGAGGCGATGGCAACGAGGAAAGCGGTCTTCCATGACAAACTTGAGCGGAGCTGAATGAATAGGTTTGAATGGAGCCCCTATGAGCCTAGTAAGAACTGCATTGAATCCCCACGCCGGTGCTGTAGCCTTCACCAGCTGGAACGAGCGGAACAGTCCCTTGATGAACTCTTTCACTAGACGGTGCAACCACAGTGAAGACCGTCCCAGCGATTTGGTGTAGTAGGAGATAGCCGCCAGATGAACTTTGATGGAGGGGTCAGCTCCCATTTAGCCAATGACAGTAAATACAGAAGTACTTGAGGGGCCTTGACCCTCAGAGGGTTGATCTTCCGTGAACGGCACCAAATTGCAAAGTGCTTCCACTTGTGTCCGTAGCATTTTAAAGTAGATGACGCCCTAGCCTTGGCAAGAATCTTCTTGCAGTCTGCCGGGAGATCGTAGTCCCTGAACTCTAACGCTGCAAGAGCCAGCCCTTCAGGTTCAGAGACCCAGGGTTGTGGTGCAGAATTGCGCCTCCTTCCCTGGCAAGAAGATTCACGACAACTGGCAGCTTGACTGGTGGGGACGCTGACATGCTGAGAAGGTCCTGGTACCAGATCTCCCTCGGCCACGCTGGTGTGACGAGGATCATCCGGCACTGGTACAGTCTGAGTTGATTGATGACTAAGAGTAACGGCAACAGAGGGAACGTATACAGGAACAGGCCTTCCCAAGGGAATGAGAATGCGTCCCCCATGATCCTCGGCTGGGAGACTCTGCCGGCGAACCTCCGGCACTTGGTGTTCGTCGCCGTCGAAAACAGATCGATCTGGAGACTGCCCCATTTGAGGAAAAGGTTGTCCACTTGGTCCTGCTGAAGCTCCCACTCGTGGCAGGAGCGCAGCTCCCTGCTGAGAGAGTCGGTAACAGTGTTCTTTACTCCTGAAAGGTGAAACTGAGTGAGGAATAGCTCCTGGGCGACGGCCCAGTGCCATAAGTCCTGTACCTCTTTGGAGAGCGCTAGGGATCTGGTGTCCGTGTTTCCAGATGTAAAACATTGTGGTGGTACTATCCTTGAAGACCCACACCACTTTGCCCTTGAGGGACGGTATAAACTACTTGAGGGACCAAAATACTGGCCGCAGCTCCAGGGCGTTGATGTGTAGCATCTTCTCCTCCAGCAGCCACAGGCCTCTGGCATGAAGATGTCCAGTGTGGGCTCCCCATCCTTCCAGGAAGTGACTGTCTCCTGTATGGGGGGCTCTGGAAATCTGTGCCTCCGGCGATATTGGAGCGCACTCCACACCACCTTATTGCTCGACGGAACTCCTCGTCGAGGTCGATCCTGTCCTAGAAGCCTCCGGACACCTGGACCCAACGGTCGTCGAGGAATTCCTGTAGGGGGCTCATCCTCAACCATCCTACAGAGCCGATTAGGTATATGCATGACGACATACCGAGTAGAGACATGATGGTCCTCACTGTGGTGACCCTAAGTGCTAACAAAGGTTGCACTTTGCCTAGGATGGCCGATACCCTCTCCTTCGACGGTGACGCCAGGCAGGACACTGTCGAGCCTGGATCCCAGGAACAGCGCGTCCTGCGATGGAGTCAAGCAGGACTTTGCGGTATTCACCGAGAACCCCAGTTCCGTCAACAGGTGAATGGTCCTCGTCGTGTGGTCGATGGCGATGTCCCTTGATCTGGCCCAGAAGAGCCAGTCCAGGGAAGGGTACATGTGGATCCCTTGCAGTTGTAGATGGGCCGCCACCGGAGCCAGGTACTTGGTGAAGACACT
Source organism: Ambystoma mexicanum (assembly GCF_040938575.1). Lineage (NCBI taxonomy): Eukaryota > Metazoa > Chordata > Amphibia > Caudata > Ambystomatidae > Ambystoma > Ambystoma mexicanum. The sequence continues at coordinate 702,269,083 of NC_090924.1, forward strand.
GGCGCTGACTTCAGTCCGAAAGGAAGAGCCTTAAACTGGTAATGCTTCCCTTGAATGACGAAGCGCAGATACGAGGTATCCTTTGTGTAAGGGGACGTGGAAGTACGCATCATCTAGATCCAACGAGAACGGATCTCCATCCCCCGGTCTTCTTTCTTTCAAGAAAGTACCCTGAGTAAACTCTGGAGCCCCGTAGTCGCTTTGGAACCAGCTCTATCGCCCCTTTCCTTAACATGGCCCGAACCTCCAGCAATAGCTGAGGGATGGTTTGTTCCTGCCGTGTCAATGGTGGTATTCGAGGACACTTTTGTTGAAACTCTAAGGTGTGTCCGCGGGCTAGAGCGTCCAGAACCCATCGGTTATTGGAGATAGTCTCCCACACGGACTACATACCGGGGTGCAGCGGTGGGGGCCCGATATCTTGGCTGCTTCAGTCCCGCTTGGTGGTCTGCATGCTGCCCTGGGAGTCTTGATGACGACGACGCCGGCCACATCGGAAGGCCTTGGAGCGACCCCCGTTGGCTTCCTGGGTCGAGCAGCGGGAGGGTTGGCGGTAAGAGGATGAGCCCCTGCCAAAACCCTTGAAGACCTGCTAGACTTTCCTCCTGAGGAACGAAAGGACGGCCTGTGTTGTTGCAGGGTTCCCAAGGCACGATCCGTGTCGGCTTTGATGGCTTGGAGGGATTCATCGACGGTCTTCCCAAACAGGTTGTCTGTCGAATGGCATGTCCAGGACCCTCGTCTGGACCTCCTGCCTAAAGTTGGTGGCTTTGAGCCAGCCATGACGGCAAAGGCAAACCCTGTTGCCCATCTGGCAGAAACCTGTGTCTGCAATGTCCAGTGCCACTGTGATGGCGTGGTCCGACGCCATCTCGCCTTCCTGGTGGATCTCCAACAGCTCGACCCGCTTGTCATCGGGGAGGAAATCCAGGAGAGGAGCCATCTTGAACCAAAGCTCCCTGTTGTATCTGGCCACGATCACCAAGGCGTTGGCTGCTTTCACCGTCGTCACCACATAGTACATTATCTTTCTAACCACGGAATCCAATTTCTTCCCCTCGTTGTCCGGGGGTACAGATGAAGACTATGAACTTGACTTGGGTGCATACTCCGGCAGCCAGTACTTTTTGTCAAGCCGGTCTCTCTACGCTAGGGCTGAAGCAGGGTTCTTCAGCAACGCCAGCCCCTTATCCCTGACGTCATCCAGGAGCGGTACCGACAGGATAGTCTTCCTCTTCGCCTCCGGGCGTTGGTACAGGAAACCCCCTCCTTCTCCTTCGAGTGAGCTGAAAAAGCTCCCACGCCCTGGCAATCATGGAATGAAAAGAGCCCACTTCATCCGGTGGAGAGGCTCTCGGCGCCACCGTGAATGGTGTGGACGGAAAGTATCTCATCCTCGTCGGACGAAGACATGCATGTGCTCTGGGGTTCTCCCCCCCACCCCATTTCTTCAGGTCCAAAAGACACTCTGGCTGCTGCCTGGGCACTCTGGCTGCTGCCTGGGCACCCTGGACTGGGTCAGCCCCTTTTGCCTTCGACAGGGAGGCCACCACCATCTCAATCGAGGAGGATGATTTGGCCTTGACCATCTGAGCCTTCACAGGCAGGTCGGCCATCTTCGTCTTCTCCTTCACAGGCAGCTCAATCACCTTGTCTTGCTTGGCGGCCTTCTCCTTCACAGGCGGTTCAGACACCTTACCCCGTTTGGCCTTACCTGGTGTTTCTCGCAGCTTTCCTGGGGTAGCTGACATCTTGGATGAAGAGCTGGAGCACCCTCAAAGGCCTAAGAAGCCCGCTCAGGTTGGCTGGATCCGTAAGAGGCATGCCCCTGAGAATCACCCGGGGTAGAGACCCTGGTCAGGAGCCACGCCGCCAACCGGATGTGTCGATCCTTCATCATGCGCTTGGTGAGGCCACGGCAGATCTCACAATCTTCATCTTTATGCTCCGGGTGCAGACAATACAGTCACTGGGAATGCTTGTCATCCGAATAAACATTCTGCAAACTGCAGCTGGTGCTCCATTCTCCTTATCCTCCGACATGATCTGGCGCGGTGTAGGCCTGAAGAACTTCTGGAAGCTTCCAAGAAGGACACTCAAAATTTTGAGGAGCGATGAAAGATGCTGAAAAATGGGTCACCGGTAATCGGAAGGATAAGCGATGGAGCACAAGGGCTCGATTGACCGAAAAATAGAATTTTCCTATCTCAAAAGCAAAAAAACGCAGAAAAGCTCGAAGAGCAAAACGCGAGGCCTCCCAAAACTTGAACGTGCGGTAAAAATCTGAAGATGGCTGCCAGAGGAAGGGCTTAGGTAGAGGGCAGTCATTGGATGGTGGCAGTATGACCCAAAGCTCAGCGATTGGTTTATAGGAGAAAGACAGTTTAGAAACTAAACTGAAACAGTTTTTTCTTTTACCAAGGATTCCCGGCCTGACGACAGGGAATATTCATGAGCATGTGAATCAATGCCAGACCCGATGCTAGAGAAGTACACACAGCGCCAGTTTTGGTGGTACCCAGCAGGCATATGACCCAATCAAGAAGACCCAGATGGCTGAGAGTGCAAAACAGATCCGCAGTCAGCAGGAAACAATCCCATAACTGGGGCAACAGTGGCAGTGACTCAAGACGGCCTAGAAGATGAGCATAATTCAGGTGCTGATGTGCCACCACCTTCCTGGATGACTGAGGTTTCCAACCTGGAGGCCATATAACCATGAGAACAAGACCGGAAGACAGCTGTAAAACAGCCCAACAAGAGTCCCAGTAAGGAACATCTAGCCCATTCTGTGAGGTGGACTATTGTAGTATAAAGGACAGTCCAGAAATAGAATTCAGGAGCAACAAGGAAAAACTGGAGCGAAGTAAAAGGACCACAGGGCCCAGCCAGTATATTCAAACCTGGTCATAAAAAGAACAAGTTACTTACCTCCTGGTTATGTTCAGTGAAGGTATCATGAAGTAAGACAGACAATAGATTCACTTTTCTAAAATAAAATGGTTTACTTCTATGTCATGATGGAGTAATGCCTAACTTGCCCTCACAACTAAAGATATACAATGTGTAGGGATGTCAGCAACAACAAGAAATAGTATCCTAACCAAGTTCTGAGCTTCTTCCAGCTCCTGGCTTGCTTTTCAGCTACCTCAAGTTCCAAACAGTTCAACAAAAAGGCCTCAGGGTTCCCTTCCCCAAGGTCAAAATACAAAGTCTCCGGGTTCCCTTCCCCAAAATGCAGCTCTTCCAGCTTCAAAACCACAGTCAATTCAAATCGCTCAGCTTTCAATAATGATTCAAAATCAACTTAAATCAACTTTATAACCTTTCAGGCTTTCAACAGTTCACGTAGTGTTCTCCTTTCCTTAATCACTTAACTGTGATTGGTTCTTTCCAAATGGGGGTTTTCAGTCTAGGCGCAGTTGTCGGACCACGTGGTCCACCCATTACAGGTCACACAACCGATAACCCTTGGAACTTTGCTATATTCAAATGTTCTCATTGGACTTCTTTGCCAACACAATCTTTCTCTCTGAGCCTGTTTCATTAGTTCACTTTCAATTCCGTTTCTCCTTGGCAGTCTCTTGACTCTGCCACAACGTGATTTTCACACAACTTCCTATGTGGTTTTTATTCCTTTTCACCACCCTGCTTTCATATTGTCCATAAGTGCTCATTACAGGTTTTCACTTTATTCATACTTTCACGATGTCCATCAATGTATCTCTTGCCTTCACTTACTCCATAAGTGCTCATCACTAGTTTTCACTCTGTTCATTACTTCACATTACTTTTTGTTCACTTGGGCAGTGATTTAATATACTTTGAATATCTTTCTTCTAGTTCGGCATTCATTTAATACTGTTTATATCTCAGAAGTACCTTGCAGCTTGTTCAGGATTCAAAATTCTTCCATTCGTTCTCCAGACCCATAAATTATAAGTTTTCATTCGATCAGCATTTTCCTCTGCCCAAATCCACCCCTTGGAGCGCCCTGGCATGAGTGTTCCCTCTGTCTCTCACCGGTGTACTGCTGCTACTCCGGGTGTCTTCGGTTTCTTCTCTGGCTTTCTCTCGTTCCCCTTTAACTTGTCGGGAGCTCCGGTGAGCAGTGCTCGCCTCTTCCGAACCTTGCTGCTGCGGTCGATGGCACACTGGAGTCTTCTTTGTCCCACAGCTCTGGCTGTGGACAAACTACTTAGGGGGCTGCAGAGCTCTCGACCCTCTTGCGGCCCCAGCATCTTCCGCACCCCTTTGCAGAGTTCAGTGTCCTTTTCACTGCCCTTCTCCACATCATAGTTGTTGCCTCCAACTCCAAAGGGGTGTTTTTACCTTGCTCTTGCCTGTGTCTCCTTTTATGCACCTGTAGCCTCTAAATTGGTTGCAGGTGCAAGTACTTTGACGGAACTCTTGTAGTGGTACTACATAGTCCTCTTCCTCGACTCCGTACCAAAGTGGAGTGTCTGAATGGAAGTGTGCGTAACTCCCATTTGCCACTTCCTCGTACCAGTCTTAAAGGAATATGAACGTGGGACAGTTTGTGTGTGTGAAAGAGGGCCAGACTGCTCGGACAAGAGAAAGGGGGAACCATGTTAACCTAAAGACACCCTCTCCCAACTTCCCAAGGTCCATCCACCCAGGTGATCCTCGCTCTTATATCCAGCCCCAGGGTCAGGATCCAAAAGTAAAGGCCTTTCCTTGCCCACCTGAGAGGAAGATCCAAGGAGAGTAGATGGGAGGATTCCCTCAGGTTCCTCACAGTTCTTTCTGATGGATGTTCGTGCCATGGATACCTCATCTAGGATATAAATGTCCCAGCACTGCTGTTCTCCTGAAACATTTCAGCCGCCAGGGGGTGCAGATCAGCTCTGCAGCGGTTCAGTCTGACGCCTCTACGCGCCCCACGCCGAATAGGACGTTGGGGCCAGCATATACAGTGGTGCAGCGACTGATCTCAGTTCAACCCTTTTTCCCTAGCACTCTGAAGCAGAAGGACCATAGAACTGATGGTATACTAGCTTCCCCAAAGAGGGACAGGTAGAGAGAGCGAGGATGAATCCATAGCAGGAACAGCCATCAAAAAGAACATTACAGAGAGGCAAGTAATTTGATCTTCCAACAGATTCCTTCCTGCCACGCATTCCTCATCTATGATAGACTCTCAAAGCAGTATGTACATCTGGAGGAGGGAGGAAGAAAAGACACCATCTAAAGCAGAACACTCTGGAAGACTGCCCTGCCAAAAATGAGCATCCTGATCCACAAGGGAATCCAAGAAGTAATGCTTAGCTAACGTGTGCAGTGATGCCCACGTCTCTAGCTGGCAAATGTCCAGGACAGGGACTCCGCTCTCTGTGGCAGAGGTGGCAGCCACACCTCTGGCAGAATGTGCTCCGAGACCCTCAGGCACATCCTTCCCAACCAGATTGTTGTATCCTGAGATGCAGAAAATGATCCACCTGGATAGGGTCTGTTGGTCACATCCCTGCCAGAAGATAAGATCGTAACCAACAAAAAGCTGGTCATCCTTTCTGGCTTCTCTAGTACAAGAGACGTAGAACTTCTGGGCCCGTTACGGTTCCTCTGCCTTGGAAGGCGGAGGAAAAAAAACACAGGAAGATGGTTCTTCAGAGGGATGGAAATCAGAGACCACCTCTGGCAGAAAGGAGGGCATCACTCTTAATGTCACCTTTTCTTTGTAAAAATTAAATACAAATATTACGCCGGCACCAAACACTGGCGGGGAGGAAACTGGTTACACAAACCCCTCAAGAATTGCACAGCAGTGGGGAATGTGAAAAACAAGCACTGTTCTAGGAACCACTTGAACACAGAAACAGCAGCAAGGTATCTTCACAGTTGCAATCTGCAGACCTGCTTCGGCCAAGGAAAGTAGAAAATCCAGCAAAGGGGACAGAGGACAGGATAAAGAATCCAGGTCCCTCTCCCTGGACCAAATCGAAAATAGGTGCCACCTGCAGACATACATGAATTTTGTAGCAGCCTTTGAGCTGAAAAGAGCACATCAGGAATGTTCGTCGACAAATCCCATTCCTTGTATCTCAGCCTCTCAGTGACCAAGCATGAAGTTTCAGGCTGCTGAGGTTCGGATGAAGGACTTACCCCTCCAATTGGAAGAACAAGTCCACTCTCCTCAGAAGGCATCAGGGAGGGCAGAAGGACATGTCCAGCAACTCCAGATTACGTGAGAACAGATGGGAAAGCATAAAGGGTTTCAAAGGTCCACTCGACCATCAGTCTGTCCCCAAAGCTCCCCTACGAGGAAATTCCCTGGAGCACAACATCTCACACTTCCTATGAGTTCCCCAAAAAAAGAAGATCACCTACACAACTTCCTGAAAGAACTGCCACTCATGGCCGGTTGCAGTCTGTTTGCTTAAGGCTTCCGCTGCGCAATTGTCTTGTCCAGCCAGATGAGCAGCCGTCAAAGAAACCCTGTTCTCCAGAGCCCAGAACCATTCTCATTGCTTCTCTATAGAGGCAATGACCCCCAATCCACATCGTTGTTGAGGTAGTGCATGGCCTCTGTGTTGTCTGTCGGAATGATCAGTCTTGCATTTCACAGAGGGGAGGAAAGTGACCAGGGACAGCCTGATCGCCCTCAACTCAGCAAGTTGATGTGTTCCCAAGACGCTGCCAGAGACCACAGTCTGCTCACTGTGAGTGAGAGATGTGTCTGTGGTCACGGTCACCTGGGGCCAAGGTTGATGAAACAATACACCTTTCAGCAAGTTGTCCCTACAGCCCACCACGCGAGATCCTTGGCCACCAGGTACGAGACCTGTACAATGTCCGACAACTGCAACCATGGGTAACAGAGAAGTCACTGAAGCGATCTCAAGTGCAGCCTTGCCTCCAGCACCACTATGATGCATGAAGTGCAGAAAAACTAAGGCATAGACTTGCTCCTGTGATTGGAGGACAACGACTATCCGAAAGATATTTGCCACTCGATTCTCAGGTGGGAAAGCCCTGCCAAGGCAAGTATCCAAGATGACCCGGATAAGTCAGAGACTGGGAAGGCAGAACCTGAAACTAATTGAAGTTCAGAGAAAAGCACAAACTGTGCGAAAGAGTTCAGGTGCAGAGCAGACGCTTCGACAGTAGCTCCAGTGAGTGAGCTCAGAGGAGCCAGTTGTCCAGGTAGGTAAAGACATGGATGCCTTCCCTCCTGAGGCGAGCCACTGCCAGCAGTTTGGTGAAAACCCTGGGTGCGATGAAAGACAGAATGGCAGGACCTTGAACTGGTAATGCGGTTGGCAGACTACGTACCTCAGGTACTTCCTGTGCTTTAGATGAATCGACCCATGGAAGTAGGTGTGCTGAAGATCTAAGGAAACCAACCAGTCGTGCAGATCGAGGGGTTGCGGGATCTGGGATAGAGTAACCATCTTGAACATGTCTTTGCTTAAGAACAAGTGTCCAGAATGGGGAGCAAGTCTCCGTCCTACTTTGGCACTAGAAAATAGATGGAGTACCAACCCCGTCCATGTTCTGAGCATGGAATGAGTTAAATCACGCTTTTCGTCAGAAGCCAACAGACCTCTGAACTCCTCTAGGAGGATGAGATCCGGAGACAAAGGCGTGGCCAGAGGACCACGGTCTGGTGGGCGCTGGAGAACGGGAGGCAATAACCCTGATGGATGACTTGTAAGGCCCAAGCATCGGATGTGGTCTCCGACCATTCTTTGCTGAACAAGGAAAGCCTCCCTTCCACTTGTGATGAGCGATGAAGCCAGTCATTGAGGTTTGACACTCTGTGGTGCGAAGGGAACACCAGTCACTTCAACAACTCCCTGCTGCGTACCCCTTTCTCTACCTCTCGGGAAGCACCTGCAGTGACCCTTTCCTGGGGCAGGCTGTCCACAGCCCCTCTAGGCAAAGGTGGGAAAGGAGCGAAAACCTCTGCCCCGAGAAGAGGACACCTTGAAAGGCTGCTGGACTGCAAACCCTAAAGACTTCGGAGTACCTCGTCAGCCTTGGCTCCATATAGGATCTGTCAGTCGAAAGGCATGTCTAACATCCTTCTTTGAACGTCGGCCGCAAAACTGGACATCCATAGTCAAGAATCGTGCCTGACCACTGTGCTAGTTGACATTAACCTGCATACGCAGTATGCCGTGTCCAGTCTAGACTGCAGCATCTGTTGTGTCGCCTCCTTGCCGTCCAAGACCAAGGATAGAAACCCATCCCTCATGATATTATAGGATGTCTCCCTGTGGGACATACTCCGCCACATTGGCTACTGGCGACCAGAGGCCGAAAGAGAATTTCACCATGGCACAAGAGGCATTCACGGCCTGCAGTGCTAGAATGCCCGATGCAAACATCTTCTTGCCCCACGTGTCAAAACTCCCTGTCCGGTGGAAGGGACGGAAAGGTAGAGGTCTTCATACTCACTGTTGAGGCCTGAACCGCCAGGCTTTCAGGTGAAGTGTGGGTAGAAAGAAAAGCTGGGTCCGACTGAGCAGGATGGTGCTTCTTCACCAGGTCCCTCTCCACTGCCAAAACAGATGCAGGTTTTCCCCACACTTCTAATACCGGGGTCTCCACTACCACATTAAAGGGTAGGAGCATTTTCTTTTTTTGTCCAGAATGTCAGAGTTCGTATTGAACTCTGGACTTGGGCGAAGCAGAGAGCCCCAGAGTATCGGCCACCTTAGCCATTGGGTGCTGGAAGGCGGCCTGAGGCTTGCCTGGGATGGGAGCTGGTAAGATGTCCAACTCAGGGGAAGTGTCTAGGCCTCTGTCCCCTTGCAGGTCCTCTGCCAAGTTCAGCATGTACTCAACACCGTAAAATTCCTCCGGGAAGTTCCTCCCCTCCCTAGAACCGATGGGTTCAATCCCAAACGGTATATGGTCGCCTTCCTCTTCGTCGATGTCATAGATCTTCGACATAAAGGCGTCCCTAGCATGTATTCCCAAGGAACCCATGATGTAGGTGCCGCGTCACCAGAGAGTGGGGCCTGGCGGCACAGAGACCTCACTCTCCTTCTGGACCAGGACCGAGCCCGTAGGCGTGTGGTAGCATCTTCTGAGAGTACCCTTCCGGTCGCAGAAGACACAGTGGGACCCTTCGGCGCCACACCCGAAGGTGGTGGCGCTGCTGCCTGCACCGCCCGCGCTGCCAGCGCCTTGGGGAAGATGTCAAGCACCTACAGGTGGAGGACTGGGTTGGAAAAGGCACCTGTGCCAGCCGCTCAGGGGAACCTTTCGATCAGTGGCTCTTTCTTTAAAGAGGAAGACAAGCAGCGATGGGAGGACATGCAGAGCCGCAAGATCTTCAGATTAATCGATCAGCACCATGCGACCGAGGAGCCTCAACTTTCGTCTTGTGGATGAAAGTGAAGATCTTCAGCGCCTGTTCCTGTAGGACCATCGGGTGCATGGATTGACATTATCCGCAATCCCTGGTGTCGTGGTCCTCGCCCAAGCAGTACAAGCATATCCGGTGCGGATTCAAGACCGGCATCTGCCGGCTGCAATCTGCACACAGCTTTAAACCGAAGGCCATTCACAGAGTCGGCATTGCTGTTTCGAAAATAAGCTTGATGAGCGTGTTCCTGATTAGCGAACAGAGTGCATGGAAAAAAGGAACTGTGGGCATGGAGCCCTGAGCCGCTATATATGCTGCCTCAACGTCATATCCGGCGTGGGTCATGTTGAGGGGTCGGCCGGAACTGGCGCAGAGTCGCGCTGTGCCCACTGGTGGCGGAAAGGTTTCCGGAGAACAGCTCCACTGAGATAGGTTTGTCACAGATGGGGAATCCGTGACAGGAAAGAATCCATTAGAATCCAGCAGCACAACTTTGTGGGAAAATCATCCAGTAATGCAGTTAAGGAAACCTACAAAATCTCAGCGGACTTTAGGAATGGCCAGTGTCTTCCCTAGAAATACTGATTCACTCCTGGACTGGACCTCCAATCAGACCAAAGGCAGACACACAAAGGTTTTGGCGGCATGCCAATCATGCTGGCCCTAACAACTACCAAACACCCATGTCCATCCACAGAGTTTCTGTATTGTCCTGTCTAAGGCAAGGGATCACTTTGAATAGTGCAAACCCCCGTCAGAGCGTGCATGGCTGGGCTCAAGGCAAGTCCATATTTGCACAACGGCTATTTCAGGCCTGTTTTGTGGTTCCTCCAAACAAAAGGGTTGCTCAAAATCAAATGGGCAAGAACAGATGTTAAAAAACTAAGTTTAGGAGTCCCACCAAATTGGACAGCAGATACTACAAAAATGAATCATGCCCTCATAACCCGAGCACAGTTTCCAAGTATGCTGGACCTTTCCCCATTCTTAAGTCTTTCTCCACCAGAGTACCATCTTCTAAGGAAGCCCAGAGAGTTCCCCACCTGATGATTCAGGACAGTTTCCGCATTCTGGTTCCAGTGGCCTGGAAATGTCAGGGATTTTTGGAGAAAGCCAGGTCTTTCTGGAGATGCTGCAAAGTTGATCAACAATTTGTGGGCTCCAGGTATGTAATAGAGTTACAAGGTATCTTGAGCAACAGGAAATAGCGGGTGTCTGAGCTAACTGCATTCTTCCACTGGGGATGCATTGCAACTGATGATCTGCTTGACGGAAGTAGTAAAACAAGGTAACAATTACATGACCGTGAATTTCCAATGGTCAGTCATTTGAGCAGGCCATGCATCTATAGATAGGGCCCTCAGTTAGTAACAAGTAATGGTGTGGAAACTCCTCAAAGGTATCAGCATGGCAAAGCCTCTGGTACCACAGTATTCAGGAAAAACAAGGCATTGGGATTGTTCTGGTCTTGACCAGATACCAAGAAGGTACGGTCTGTGAGAAACCTGATGGTGTCTCCCTGACTAGTCCCTGGGTATCTGTCACCCAGGTGGCCAGGACACAGCCATTGCTATTGGATCCAGTTCCTGGGGGGTGGACCAGTGAGGGAGGATCACCCGAATGAGGGATCCCTGGGGAGTGGAAGTGGAACACTGACGGGTGAGACGCAGTATCCACCTTCTTACAACGCCCTTTCCACAACCAACTACATAGGACACTACAGTCTACCCCCACCCCTTTTCCGGCATGAACACTTCCGCACACAACGAAAGACGACGGACAAACGCCAGAGCCGTTTACCTGACATGTCCCAACACAAGCGTCAGGCAATTGACCAGACCCACACACACACCTGACGGCCCTGTCTCCCGTCCCCAAAGGGATAAAAGGTGGAGCTCGAGTGCGCAATACGAGCAAGACAGACCGCACGACGAGAGAGCTAGCTCAGCACGGCAGTTCAGGAGGAGAAAGACGGTGCAAACAGAGGGTGACGAGGAGAGAAGCGACCTTGCCCTTTCTTAGCCAGTCCTGTGAAACCTCCACGGAAGTAATCGTAAGACCGTGAACAATAGCCAGCGTGTGTTGCCGCAGATGTCAACAGGGCTTCCTCCGCTGATAACCAAGCCGGGGAGAGACGCTTGCCACCGTGGTACCGGCATTGACTCCAGAGACAAGCAAAGCCAGGCGGTTCGTCACAGCCGGTGAGTCAAAGGGCGAACCGATAAGAAACCAAACTGTGTTGAACAAAAGTAACATGCGTCTAATTGAAAGTAGTACAAAGAACTGTTGAGATGAAAGGGGAAAACCAGCTATAGGGGAGTCAGGCACCACGTGTGTGCTCACTCTGGAAAGTCTGGGCGATTACCCTATGGTTGAAAATACCATTACCAGAAGGCCCTGGGAAAGTCGAGAAAAGGGTCAAAGTGGTCATACAGGTGTCTAGTAAAATCCTCTGTACAGTCAAGAGTCTTTGGCCAGCCGATGATTGTGAAGCTAAGGGAAGTGAATCCTGCATTGTAAGGAAGTAGAAAAAAATTGTGTGATCGGCAAACGTTGGCAAGAGTGAACCCGACGGAGGGATGCCGATGAATCGGGAGCATAGCCTAAAAGTACAGAGGAACAGTGTGTTGACAGAGGGATGTCCACAGTGAACTGTTTAAAAAGACATTAAGATTTGTGAATGCCAGAACAGATTGATTTGAAAGGATAACGGAGAAGGATCTGAGTCCGGAAGAGGGGGACCCAGGGCTGAAAAGCCATCACCCACCGCCACCGGAAAAAGCTGTAGTGAACCCGACAGAGGGAGGCAAACATACGAGAAGGGTGAGCGCCCGGAAGAGGGTGATCCAGGGGTGGAAAACCATCCCATCGACAATCGAAACCAACGGAAGTAGTCTTTAGAATACAAGCCAGAGTGAAACCGATGGAGGGAGGCTGACATTCGAGAGCGGTCTGAGCCCAGAAGGGGACCCAGAGATGAAAAATCATCTTAGTGCAAACAGAACCAGAACTTTTGTTTCCGATTCAGTAGAACAGAACGGTTTGTGGATCTGAGCCCGGAAGAGGAGGATCTAGGGGTGAAAAGATATCACCCAACGTACAAGCAGGAAGGAACTTTTGTTTATTATTTCGAGACACATCAGGTCCTCGGAGGCAAGACATTTTTGTAGAAGAGAGACTACCACTGAAGATCCTGATATCTGAGAAGCAGAACGGTCATCTCGTGCTAGAGACGCTCGAGCATGAGCATGTTCAGGAGTCCCACTTTTTCCCGTGCTGAATCATGCGGAAGGGACACCCCCGGCTACCACATCCTGACTTATTATTTATGAACACTTCTTTCATATGAACATTATCCCACACTATGCATTTAGTGTAAGGAATGGCAATAGGTTTTTCTTAGTATAGGCGCTTTTAATTGACAAGACGCCACTAGGACTTCCTTATTATTATTTGATGGTAGTAGCTTGCTCCCATCTCAGATTTAGGTTTAGATTAGGCATTTTTCCATCCCACATTGAACTGTGATCATTTGTATCTTTACTGTTACCACCATGAGTTTCTTACATTTCTCTGAAGACTGTCAGAAGTGGATCATGCTTTGTGTCTGATATGTAAGAAGGTGTCAGATGTGAGATTCCTGGACACACAGTAGCAGTCCGTTTCTGTATTGGTGAGACCTTTAACATCTAATGCAGAACAAAGACCAACATCAGATCTGTTTCTGACCCTTGTGTTTCTGGCATAGAGCAAGCTACGTGGTGTTAAATGTCTCAACTTTTACAAGGTTGAGCCGGCACAGCTCAAGCCTGCATGGAACCAAAACTGGTTATAGCTTAGATCAAGGTCCACAATGGAGTTTGAAATACACTAGTGTGAAGGCAGATTTGGGTCATGAAAAAATCAGTTCCAAGACCACTCTAGTTTCTGTATCTATTCTGCACATGTAGAAATGGCTTCAAAAGCTTTCAAGAGGGAATCAAGAACAGCACATTACACAGCCACAGACTGGTCAGGAGATCTCTGTTTAAGATTGTATTTCTTTCAACTAATCAATCACGTAGGCTTGTTGGTGAGAATTAGGTTTTCCAAGTAGCATTATACGAGCCTCTGGTCTTGCCAAAGAATGTAGATTTCCCATACTAACATTCAAAATAGTCAAGATTATGGTAAAGACATGGAGGAATGTACTATACCACCAGAGCAGAAGGCATGCTGTTAAACTGGCTCATTTTTAGTGCCTCACTTAAAAAGCGAGGTTGAGAAGCTGTTCAATGGAGGGTTTCGAATGTAGCATTACGTGAAGGCAGGTTTTGTGTGTTGGATGTGCTTTATAGCATGCTTTACCTTTGCACCATTTGTGGACATGTTTCTTGCTGGTTCTTCACATGCGTGAAACGCAATCCAGAGTTTTCTGAAGTTTGAGATATTGTTAGCGCCTGAAGTTGATAGACAGGATATTTTACGAGGAAAGCTCAGCAAGACAGTGCATTATCCAAAAAGGATGTGGTTGTGCAGGTGTTGACAAAAGTGTTGGGCAATGTATCCTGATACATGTTGTTACTGATTATAGGTCTTTGACCTTTAGGCTTCATTTTATTTTGCCTCACAGTGTTGGCACCTCAAATGTTAGATTTCAGTATTTTCACACAGGTGTATTCTACTTCTACAGGACTTCAATTCCCATCTTCCCCTCTTGCTGTCTGCTCCAATGCCAACCTTAAAATCATATTTCTTCGACACACAGGCTCAAAAGACCCAGTTTGGGCCATTTTTTGCCCACAATTTCTGGCCTCTGCCATATTTGGGAAAGTCTTATTTGCCTGCTTCTCATTTTATTTCTGGCTATTCTATCACTGCTTATTCCTGTGATTTTGTCCAACGGGTATGTATTTACCTTAAATCCTCTAATAGAAATGGCACAAGCCGATATTCTGATTGCCATATCGAAAAAGGTTTCATTTCTCTTCCTGCTCTTCCTTCGTTGGCCTCTTTCCACTCTCTTCAATAGTCTAGTTCCCCTGCTATTCTAGACACTAAATATACTTGGCAGCTTGATTTGTTATTCTGAACAGAAACCTGGTTTATTCCCGACTCTTATGTTCGCTTTGATGAACTTGTCTCTACTGATCATTGTATGTTACACCAGGACCAAATAGATTAAAAAGGTGGCAGACTGGGTTGTATTTTTTTTAAAGAAAAGTTTCCTTACTGGTAGACTTCTACAATCTTCAGTTTTATCTTCTATAGAAATTCTTTCTTGCTCATTTTCCATATTGCACCAGTGCTCCATTACCTTTTATGTTATTTAATGGACTCCTAGGACTGTTGGGGATAATTCTCAAAAATTTGCCAATTCCCTCCACCTTCGAGACCCCCAACAACTTTGCTGGATTTTGAGGACTTGATATTTTTACCCTGGAGAGTGTGTTACCATTTTTGCCCACTCTCTCCTGTATTTTAATGTGATTTTTCATAGACTGTGTTTCTTTTGGTTATGGAGTCCAACTCCATAGGCATCATCTTTTACATCGTGTCACACAGCACTTCAGTGACACAGGGAAGTCTTTCAGATTTCCCAAGGTTTAAACAGCTTCTCTGGGATAAACTACAGTTTCCCGGAGAAGTAAAGTGAAATTGACTTTACTTAGCATTACTTAGCATTGTAACTTGCTAGACCCAGCACAGCCTATCTTACAAGAGTGCTGGAGGCGTTACTTAGTATTCCCTTTGTCTAGTTGCAAATGTAACATGTTTTATGTTACCCTTTCCTCACAGAATGGCTGGTGGCAGTGGTTTTATTCGAACTACCATTGTTTGCATTTGTCAAAATGGCACCAGTCTGATTCTTTCGCTATTTTTTTGTGGAAAGGCCCTTCTAGAGATTTTCTCTGCGCGTGTGATGGGGAACCAGTAGCAGCCACCCTAAGTGAGAACAATGCGGAACAAAGCAGCAGGGAGGGGGACATGCTAAGTATAAAAATCCCAGTACAGACTACATATCCCAGAATGCCCCACCATCAACCTTAAGAGACCCAAGGAGACACCATAATCATAATCAACAGAAACCAGAAAATGGGAAAAGAAAGAAGGCTAGGAAGGCGAAAAACCACGTTTCCCTATAACGACAGGCTTTTGCAATCAGGATGTAAAACCCAGGCCGATTCCGCAAGGTTTCAGCAGGGAGGAGGCAAATTAGAATCAGGGGTAATGGACTCAGGGCTGGGAACGCCTGACGATAATGGCTGGGGAGGAGGGGCACACAGGTTAAAAACAGCAGAAACCAACTCACTGGTTTTACAGGAGTGGAAGGAGGCGGATGGAGAGGGCTCAGAGTGGTACAGGTCCAGTCATCCATATTGCTGGGCGTATTAGAGTTAAAAGGAAATCTCACAGGAGTGTACCGTACTGATCCCGCAGTAAAACAGAACTGCACAGCGGATGAAAGCGCCGAGCGAGGAAGGCGTTTTGTTTTTCCAATGTGAAAGCCGACGCCGGGGTTTTGTTTATTTAAGCGCACTCAAGCCCGAGGGCGAGGAGGAATGACCGTCCTGGCAGGCCGGGAAGAAAGGGCGAGGAGGCTCTGAACTTTTGCTGGATTACACGGGCGGCCGGAGAAACTATTCGTGCCCATTGCGACATCCAGTTGCTTCAAGGAGGAATGTTATCTTTTGGGCTTTCAGGGTAAGAACAGCAGTGTGAGGAAAGGACGGCTGTTTTATTTTTGGGGTATTCACTCGTTATGGATTGCATTAGGTGAAACGGCAATCAGAGGTTACGAACTGTTTTGTTTTCTTTTTAAAAATCTGCAACGCTTGGTATTATTTTCATAATGAGCAGAAGGGGAAGATCCCTAAATCAATGATTTACTTACGAACTATAATTGAAGCTAAATAAAGAGGTGAATACTGTTTGCAACCCGACGGCGTAACCGCTGGTGTGCAGTATAAATAATAAGACTATTTGTTATCTTACCTCCTTGTCTCTGGCTCGCTACTTAACAGCGCGCCAAATTAGGTTTGGTCTCTTTGTTCATTTGTGCCTTTGGCGGGATTCAAGAGTGAAGCCCGCCTCTGGCTCCAGAGTGTCTGGGGTAGGCAGAAACTGAGGGAGGTGCTTGAAGCTCCCTGTGCTTGGTCTCCTAGGAGACCCAAATGCACTCTGTGGCGATTGGCTGGCTGACTGTCTGTGTGAGTGACAGCAAGGCTGGAATTCATGGGAGAGAACTTAATAAATGGCAAGTCTTTTGGCTTGAAAGGCAGAGTCGACCACTGGACGAAGGAACCGAAGAAGAACTTTAAGACGCCTGCTGCAATCCCTGGACCGTTGGTTTACCCAGTGAAGCCCTGCTGCAGTGCCGAAACGTCAAGTTCGCTTCCACAGAGAAGCCCCTGCAAGGACGACTTCTCCCCTTGAGTTGGTGGGACCAATCAACTCCAAAGTAAGCCACCTGGACATCCATCTCGGAGCTGGTTGAATTTCCTCAGAGTTGCTGCAGGTAACCGTATAGCCAGGGAGAGGAACACCAGATTGTGTGCGTTGCTTTTAAGCTGGCCTAAAGCTTTTGGAAGATCCTCTGGACTCACAGGAAGCAGGACTAACCACGCCTGAGCCCCCTCAGCAGAGTGCGGGACCCCAGAAGCAAGGAAAGTACATCTCAACAGCTAGGAACCGCAGTGTTGCTATTTGCGGTAGACACGAGTAGCTGAAACGCAAAACATCCACTGAAAGTTAAGTTTGATGGTTGCAGGTTTTGACACTCCAAGGACATTGCAGGAAAACCCCGACGTCCTCCCTCTTGTCCCCACGACTGAGGCCCAGGAACAGTGAGATCTGCAGAGCTGCACAGGACCAGAAGTCATCAGCTGCATCTTTTCTTCTTTACCAAGTGTTAGGCAGAATCCTGTGCAGTGCCCTTAGGGACCACTACACACAATTAAGACCACAAGTGGTAATACAAGTTCACCTTTGGTACAAGCCTGCACTACACTGTTAAAGTGGTAGCAGTAGCGGAGCAGTCAGACTTATCTCAAGAATTAATGAACAGTAGTAGAGATTACACAAAGGACCACAATTACTGTGACTCAAGTAAACACTGACTCAAGGTTTCAGGTAAAAAATATAAGTACATTTATTTAAAACCATCTGTTCATAAAACACTTCACTTCTATAAATTCAAAACCACACGGCACACAGCCACTTCCACTAGTTCCAGTAAATTCAAGCTAAGTATATTAGGATTTGACAGACCGGTGTTGCGATACTAACGCGTTCCTGCGGATAGAAATGCTCACTATGTTAAAACACACTTTGTACTTTAGAATTTCAAACAGGGGAAAAGGGGATACAATCACAGGCAATATGTTTGTCTAGGCAAGGGAATCGGAGGTCTTGTTCAAAGATACAGATTAAAGTCAATAGGCCTGCGCCAGTGTCTATGGAGCAGATGCTCAGTTGCCGAGGATCACACATTGAACTGTTCGAGATTCGAGATGCCAGGAGTACTTATATATTGTCAGATGGAAGGAAAAGTTATAAGAGGGAGGGAAGAAAGTATAATTCTTTGTGGAGGAAAAGTGTTCACCCTGATTCCAGATGGTCAGTCGGAGAGAAGGACCAAATGTGCACAGTACCTTATTCCGTTGGAGAAAAGCTGGTGCCACGGCAGTTGTTCCTGGTAGTTTCGACAGACTCACGGTTCCTGCGGCTTAAGTCGTGAGGGCAAGGACGACGTCTGGAGCGATCTGCACTACCCAGGGATGATGCCAGCAGCAGCAAAAAAGACAACAATGAATAAAAAGGTGCACTCCTTTAAATGAAACGAAGGCTCTTCTGATGGCTATCCGGACCACTACAGCACAGCAGTGATTTCGACCCAGGAGAGGATGCTCTGACTGAAGAAAGGGTGAGCTGGTTGATCCCAACAGGCTCAAAGGAAGAAGACTCCAGACTGGCTCTTCTCTTGTCGTTGAAGGGTAGATAGCTCAGGACTGGAGCAGGGCTTCACCGGGATCCGGGGTTGCAGCAGCCATCTTCGTCTCTGCTTCTCTTCGGTTCCTTGCAGTTCCAGTGGCGACTCTGCCTTCTATCCCAAGAGTCCTGTCTTTTATGCCAAAATCCCCCATTCACACAGCCTGGCTTTCAATCACTCAGCAAGGGGGTTGTCCAAGACGGACAACCACCTCAGCCAATCAACACAAAGTGCGACTTGGGTCTCCAAAGAGACCCTGTGCAGGGGATGACTCCACCCCTCCCTCACATTCAGCCCACCTAGACACCCAGACGCCAAAATAGGGCCTCTGGTCAGAAGCCCGCCAAAGGTCAGCGAACAAGGGAGGCAAACCTGGTTTGCCGCGCAAAGAAAGACCCAAGAAGGATGTTAACAAAAAGAAATGGCGATTAAACCCAATCGAAGCCGAAATAAAAAGTATTTGGGCAAGCGGGTTTAAAGTTCGAGGCTACTAAAATAGCCTAAAATGTTACCACGTTATATAATTTAACCGCGGTAGGAAAATTAGGGTAGGTACCACTGCCACCAGCCAAGTCAATGATAAGGGAGTGAAACAATGCTCCAAGAGGCACAGATAAAAAGGGCTAAGAATTAACCCTTTTCAATACTCCATATTAGATGGGGTGTACTGGATCCATGGTTAAAAAGTGACTATGTAAAGTTAATGGCAACTTTATCCTAGTCAGGGGGCGAGTAGTCAGCCCCAGAAAATGGAGTCGGTGGAAGCCTAAGAGACAACCCTGTGTTACTGCACTGAAGGTGCTGTGTAACACACTAAGGAGTGAGGCTACTGAAGTGGTGTACTCCAGAGTCCACAATCACAAAAACAGTCAAAATACACATGGAAAAACTCAGGTAAGAGTGGGGGGGAAAGCTCACACTCTTACCAGGTGGAAAAAATAAACTCCAGAAATCCAGCAAAGCTGCTGAGGGACTCACTAGGTAAGGGAAATTAGCCATTGAATGAGAATTCTCCCTAACATCAAGGTAGTGTAAAACAAGTCTAAGAGAACTTCTCTTACTGTAAAAGTGCTTGAAACGTCTACATCTCACAAGTCTAATCAGCTTGTGCCCCTACATCTGATTCTTCTTTTTCATCAAAGGCTCCTAAGAACTTGTGCAAAGACCTTTCCATTTACTTGCCAGAAGTGCCTCGTCCTATCCAAGACTTTTGCCCATTGACTTTGGCTTAGCCTATTGAATTGAATGACTTTTCTAAGAATATCTAAACGTACTTACCTGCTTAGGAATATTTGTGGTATCTTGTATCTTGTTGTTCTAATAACCTTTGCCTTTGACCAATTTTTAAGAGTGTGCTGAATGCCAACAGTACGATATTAATATCCCCAGCACCCTTGTTACTAAAGTCACCTGTGGGTGTAGGTTGTGTCTGTGGGCCATCCCAAAGGGGTCTTTTCTGATTCAGAAACTCGGAGTGTACAGTATTGAAGTGTATTTGTGTGTTACTATTCTATTCCTCCCTTTTGAAGAAAGCTTTATAAATGACTGATAAATACATTAATAATTGTTTATGCAAGAAACCTTGAGTGTAAGAGTTTACTTGAATACCTGTAACTGTGAATCTTTTTGTAACTCCACTACAGCTCATATTTCCCCTCTTGAGATAAGCCTGGCTACTCAACACACTACCAAAACTGTGCAGTACATGCTTACACCAAAGGTTGGGTTGCCTATACCTGTAGTCATAGTTGTGTGTAGTGTTCCCAGATGGTACTGCATCCAAACATTGCCTAACAACTGTCTTGAATTTTTTGGATGACTTTTCTGGTCTTCATTCTTATTGATTTATTCATTAAATATGCATTCAGCCAACAAAGGCTTTACATATATCATACAAAAACACATCCACAGTAGATAGATTATTGATATTAAAAAGGTACTACTAATACAACATTCATACTAAAAGAGACTATTAATCAAAAATGCTGTCTGACAATTGTTGAAGAATATACAAAGTTCTAAAAAATGTATCATGAAAAATTACGTTAATATTTCCTTTTAAAAGATTTTCCCACAGATCATTCACATCTTCAAGGTCATGGACGCCATTGCCCCCGCTTAAATTACGCAAACCAAAGCCCCAAGCGCACCTCAATTCATGGTTTACACCTCATTTACGCAATTTACGGAAAGCTTAAAAAAATGCTGAGGCACACTGGAAAGGGTTTCCAACTGAAGCTACCAAAAAAGCCTCGATCATTGCTTCATCCAATTACAAAGAAGCAGTTCTCTTAGCAAAAAGAGAGGTCTATAACAAACGCATCTTGGAAGCGCAATCCAACACTAAAGAACTCTTCATTATCCTAAAAGAGTTTGAATCGCCCATTTCCCCTACTAACAAATTAATCGCTGACGCTACATGGTGCAATAATATTCAAAAAGCGCTCCTTGATAAAATCTCTACCTTACAATCTACAATCAACAACCAAACAAAGTAGTCTGCCACCAGACTTACTAGCTAACTCCTTTACTAACAAACCAGTAGCACTCAATTATCCCTACAAACCATTCGGCTTCTCTCCTTTATCTAGCAAGGAAGTGGAAAACCTCATTAACAAGATTAAACCCTGCAACCGTCAAGGCTACTCCTGCCCTATCATCATTGAGGTAGCCCATGTCCTTGCCCCTTTCATCACCACACTCATCAATGCCTCATTCAAATCCGGTGTCATACCTGACAACCTGAAAGACTCATGTGTCATCCCATTAATCAAAAAACCTAACCTTGATCCGCGTAACCCCTTCAACTACAGACCCATCACCAGGGTGCCATTTCTCCTGAAAATTCTCGACCGTGCTGCCCATCTACAAATTCAGGCCTATCTTTAAGATAAACTCCTGGGTCTTTGTCAATCAGACTTCCGTCTAAGACAAGGGACGGAAACTGCTATGATTGACCTAAAAACGCAAATCGAGGACCTAAAAGACAAGGGCAAACTGGAACTCCTTCGGCTTGACCTTCAGCAGCTTTTGATTTGGTTAACCACCAAATTTTTTACCATCACCTCAAAATTGCCTCCCACTTCTCAGAGGTGGCCACCTCATGTATTAGATCCTTCCTGGCGAACAGAACGATGAGGGTCTGCTCCACATGTGCTACCGCTGAGCCCTCTCCAGTCACAGGCGGGGTCCTACAAGGGTCCTGTGTTTTCCCCACACTATACAATGTATTTACAAAGCTGCTCTTTGATATACTGGACTATCTGAGTGTCACCTACACGAACGACGCAGATTTATTTATTTCCATTTGTAAAGCGCACAATCAGCCCTTGGGCATCGCGGCGCTGTTGCAGAGAGCTTAATTAGTTACATGAACATAACATTGTATACATACATTTGAGTAGGGACAAGAATCGCAGGTGTGTGTTTCATTTGGTTCACAGGTTACAGTGTGTTCCTTGGTTACAGTGGAACAAGTAGTGCCTGTTAATTAAACAGTTCAGTTTTAAGAATGTTTCAAAAGATTGTGTAGGATGCTTCACTTCTGAGCTCTGTAGGTAAGATGTTCCAGTGTTTCAGTGCTGGATGTTGGAAGTTGGCCCGGCCAGCTTTAGCTCGTTTGAAAGTGGGGACAAACATAATGTTTGCCTGGTGTGACAGAGTAGGTCTGGAGGAGGTGAGGGGAGTGATCTTTGCTGTTAAGTAGGGCGGTGCAGTGTGTGTTATTGCCAAGGTTTTGAATAGAATTGAGAGCATTATTTTGGGTGACTTGTAGTCGGTGGATGTTTTTATTGGAGTAGGGCATTACAATAGTCTAGTTTTGCACCAACTGTGGCTCTGGCTATTGCTGGACAAGTAGGGTTTTACTGCATTGATTATTTTGGTAGGGAACGCTGACGAGGAGGCAATGGCGCTCACATGGTGTGTCATGGATAAGGTGGAGTCAATTTAGACCCCAAGAGTTTTGACAGCAGGGGAGACCTTGATAGGCGTTTTGTCAATTGTGAAGCTTTGGTATAGGGGGTCCAGTTTGTTAAGCAGTTCTTTGGTGCCTACAATGAGGGTCTCTGTTTTATCCCCATTTAGACATAGCCAGGTGACACCCAGATCCTGATCCCCATCACTGGTGATTATGCGACCGACTCAAAAGCGCTTAATGATGTCTATACAGTAATCTAATCCTGGATGGCACATCATGGGCTTTGCTTGAACGATAAGTGAGTTACTTATCCTAGGCTCACAGACAAGACCACATAAACTTGACGCAGCATTCCAATCTAGATTCTACCCTATCATTTCATTGACAAACCAACGCAGTGGTTTCTGCAGCAGTTTACACATGCATGTTGGTAACAGCATGCAGGCCCTTTCTTACAACTAACAACTGTATCATTCTGGCTAGAACACTCATATTGTCAAAGATCGACTATTGTAATGCCTTCTACCTTGGGACTAGCCAAAGAAATAGCAACAAACTTCAGGTTACCCAGAACAATGCCATAAGGGCTGCTCTTAACTTCCCAAGGAAACTACTTATCTCAGACACTCGACAGAGCCTCCACTGGCTACCGGTTGCCCACAGACTTTCACTGAAAACACTAATGATCACCCACAAGTGTCAAGCTAACCTTGCCCCTGGATACCTGGCCAACCGCTTTACTACGCACACTGCCTTACGACCACTGAGATCTACTCTCACTCGCTGTCCATTCCTAGATTAAAGCTACAAACAGCCAGGGGGGTGGAGGGGCTGGTGGTTCGGGGGCTTGACACAGCTACCCTGTCTTCGTGGCCAAACGTTGGAACACCCTCCCCAGCCTACTAAGAGAGGAGCCTTCTTTCCCGGTCTCAAGCGGAAAACAAAAAAATGGCTTTCTGATCAGGATACAGTGGTATCTCGCTCATAATGTTCGTCTGTCTATTATCTGTATTTTCCCCACTGTACTCTGGGAATCTGCACTTTTTGCTTTAACAATTGTACCTTCTAATATCTATAAGATTTGTATTATGCAAGAAATACATTCTATGTGTAACCTTTACCTTGTAAATAATGCGCCCAGATGCCCTTGGGCCAGGTGCGCAATACAAATAAAGTAAACTAAGGGAGACTAGGGATGAAGCATGTCCACAAATGTTACTGGGCATCTTAGTCGCAGGTAAGAAGAACAAGTTACTTACCCCTGGTAACGTTCTTTCGATTGGATGTTCCTGCCACATATTCATCTTATGATATTCTATCTCTCCAGCTTTGCTGCTTCGGAAAACATTTTCTCGACAGAGGGCACTGTATGCGGTGTTGCTGCGTCGATGTTGCTAGAGGGCCTGTGTCGATCGTTTCCTTCATCATCAGCATAAATAGCGCATCCAGCGCCCGTTGGCTTCAGTTCTGTTTTTCCCTTTCCCAATTTTAGAATAATTAACTAGGCGTACCCAAGACCGTAGGCTCTCAGAAAGCATAGAGTGTAATGCACGTAAACTGTACGGGTGGTAGGCTGCGAGGGGCGATGAGGAATATCAGGGAGGAACATCCAATCGAAAGAACGTTACCAGGGGTAAGTAACTTGTTCTCCAAATGGATTGTGTCCTCCCACTTATTCCTCATCTTAAGATAGACTTCTAAAGTAGTAACAATTTCGAAGTGGGAGTATCAATCAATTTAATCATGGACCGAATGGAAGACGGCTTTTACAAAAAGTCCATCCCTGACTGGAGGAAGAATCCAGACAGTGTTTGACAAACGTATGAATCGACAACCAAGTGGCCGCTGAGCAGATGTCATTTATTGGGACACCCTTTGAAGCACCGCAGAGATTGCCATGCCCCTTGTGGAATGAGCCCTTAAGCTTTCTGGCGGGTCCTTACCCGCAAGTCTATAACATTCGCCAATGGGCAGGGTAATCCATCTGTATATTGTCTGTTTGGTGAATGCCAAGCCCAATTTGGGGCCAATATAGCCAATAAAAAGTTGATCAACCTGGCGAAATCTAGCCATTCTTGAAATGTAAAAACGTAGACGCCTTTTCGGGTCTAATCTATGTAAACTCTCCTCTCCTTTACCTGAATGAGGAGGAGGAGGAGGATGATAGAAAGTTGGCAAAGTTATCTTTTGCAGCAAATGGAAGTCTGAGACCATCTTCGTTAGAAAAGATGGGTTTACCCTAAGGATGACCATCGTTGTAGAAAGTATTATGAGGAGGCTTGCAAGAAAGAGCCTGCAACTCACTTACACTGTGGACTAATGTTATTGCGATAAGCAAGACAGTTTTCAATGTCAGGAGCCTTAAAGGGCATGAATGAAAAGGCTCAAATGAGATACATGTCAAGAATTTTAATAACAATGTAAGTCCAAAACAGGTACCTTAAATGGAACTGGAGGGTATACATTAGTTAGTCCCTTTAGAAATTGTACAATCAAAGGGATTTTAAAATAGGAATCCTATTCCGAGGAGCGCTTAAAAACGGAAAGCGTTGCCAGGTATCCCTTTATGGTTCCAAACTGGAGCCCCAGATTGGCTAAGTGTAATAGAAAAGAAAGCACCATAGCTGTGTCACATTGGAAAGCATCCACATTCCTATTTTTGCACCAGTTGCTGAACTTGTTCCAACAGCAATGGTACAATGATTTAGTTGCTGACAGAAAGCAAAATCTCCATTACATCATGCAGGAGATCTTAATCCTTGTATCTCAGCCTTTCAGAAACCATGCGTGAAGGCTGAGTGTCTTGACCTCTGGATGGAGAACCCGACTGTTAGGCAAGATTGCATGCAGTACCCTTTGGGTGCACTACAACAACCTTACCTCCTGGCAATAGGAACCCAACCTTTGGTATACGTCTGTACTACACAGGTTTGTAGTGTGGTGTGGTAGTGTAGCCAGGCTTACCTCAAGAGGGGTCAGTGTGAGCTGTAGGGGAGTTACACAGAGATTCACATGGACAAGTATTAAAATAAACTCTTACACACAAGGTTTCTTGATTAAACAATTATTAACTTATCAGTCAGTTCGAATAAGCCTTCTTCAGAAGGGAGCAATACAAAGCAACACACAAATACATTCCAAAAATATACACTCTTAGTTATCTAAACCAGCAAGTACCCATTTGGGATGACCCACGGGCACTACCTACACCCTCAGGTGACTTCAATAGCTAGGGTGCTGTTGGCATTCATATATCACTGTTGCATTTAGAATATTCTTGGGAGTAGTGTTAAAGAGAAGAGAGTTCAGAATAAAATAATCATTCATAAAGTTATTCTTAAGCAGTTAAGTACTTTCAAAACAACCCCCAATGCAAAATCAGTTAACCTTTTCCTGGAAGGAAGGTAAAACATATAAGCAGAGGAGAGAAGAGTCATTCAGTGAACCAGGCCAGCCAATGTTAAGTTAGCAAAAGTCAAGGTGAACTAAAGCACTTCTTGCAGTTAAGTAGAAAGTCTTTTCCAATGTTTAAAAAGTCTTGGTAGAATAGAAGAAATCAAAGTAGGGCCACAAGCTGATTAGGCTTGTGAGGTAAAGAAGCTGATAGCAACTCTACAGATGCAACCAAGCAAGTCTCCAACGAGGCCAAGTGGCTACACAACAAGAGGTAAGTTCTCTTAGACTTTACAGCACCTTTAGTTTGAAGAAAAATTCCAGCAGATGACTTCTGTTCCTGTGCAGCTCCGCAGATCTCGCTGTTCCTGGCCCTCGTCGTGGGGACAAGAGGAAGGAGCTCTGGGGAATCCTGCACTGCGATGGGACGGTCACCGCTCGCAACCTGCAAACTTCAAACAAGTGGCACTTCGGTGTTTCAGTTCTTCGCGTCTACCGCAAATAGCAAAACTGCGGCACCTGGCTGTTTAGATGGACTTTCCTTGCATCTGGGGTCCTGCATCTGTTGAGGGTGCTCAGGCTCGGTCAGTCCTGCTTCCTGGAGTCCGTAGGATCTTCCTGGAGCTCTTGGTTAGCTTAAAAGCAACGCACACAAACTGGTGTTGCTCTCCCTGGCTATCCGGTTGCAGCAGCGACTGAAGTGGAAACTTGACGAGCTTCGAGAGGATGTCCAGGTAGCTTACTTTGGAGTTGACTGGTCCCACCAACTCAAAGGGAGAAGTCGTCCTTGCAGGGGCTTCTCTGTCGATATGAATTTGGATTTTCAGCACAGCAGCAGGGCTTCGTCAGGCAAACCAACGGTCCAGGAGTTGCAGCAGACGTCCTCTTCCGAGTAGTTCTTCGGATTCCTTCGTCCAGTGGTCGACTCTTCCAAGCCAAAAAGCTCGCTTTTTATGCAGCTTGCTCCCATTCATTCCAGCCTAGCTGTCAGTCACCCAGCAGGGTGGCTGTCCTTGCCGGATAGCCATCCGGCCAATTACCTAAGAGTGCATTCCTGCCTCCTAGGAGACTAAGCACAGGGAGTTTCGGGCACCTCCCTTGCTTGCTGCCCCCGCCAGCCTCCCTGGAGCCAGAGGTGGGCTTCACTCGTGAATCCCGCCCAAGGCAAAATGAACCAAGGGACCAAACCTGGTTGGGAGTGCAGAGTAAATCTCAAGAAGGACCTTTCCACAAAGAAATGGCGAAAAAAGGGGGCCATTTTGACAAAAATGGCACCCTTGGGTGTTTTTACTGCAGCTGCGAATGCAGCCCGCAGTAAATGCACACCACGGTAGTTAAAAGTAAACCACTGCCACCAGCCATTCAGTGAGGAAAGGGTAACATAAAAATGTTACATGAGAAGCTAGACAAAGGGGATACTAAGTAACCCCTCTAGCACCCTATTGTAAGATAGTGTGTGCTGGGTCTAGAAAGTTCCAAATGCAAGTAGTCAATTTCCCTTTACTGCCCTGGGAAACAGTAGTTTATCCCAGAGAAGGTATTTAAACCTTTGGGAAATCTCAAAGACTTCCCTGTGCCACTGCACAGAAGGTGCAGTGTGACACAATGTAAAATATGATGCCTACGGAGTTTGTCAGACTCCACAACCAAAAGAAACAGTGTACAAAATCACATTAAAACACATGCAAGAGTGGTAAAATGGGTCTCACTCTCTCCAGGTTAAAAAAAATGAAGTCCTCGAAATCCAGCAAAGTTGCTGGTGGTCTCTAAGGTAGAGGGAATTAGCACATTTCTAAGAATTCTCCCCAACACCGACCTTCCTCTTGCAAGAGAAGATCATCTCTTTGTGGCAGACGTATCGGAGGACAGATGGACAAGTCCAGAAGGTCCGGGTAACCACATCCTCCTGGCCCAATGCAGAGCAATTAGGATCATGGATTTCCTGAACTTTCGCAACCTTCTAATCACATGAGGAATGACGGGGACTGGAGACCGGAGCGGAAACTCCCAGTCCACTACGAACACGTCTCCTATAGCTCCTCTTGGGAGAAATTTCCTACGCACACAGATCCACTTGATGGGTTTCCCAAAGGGTGAAGATCTCGTGAAGGACTTCCTGAGCTAGTTCCCACTCATGGGAGACTGTGCTCTGCCTGCTCAGAGCGTTCGCCGCTGTGTTCTGCTCTGCGGCTAGTACTTGCAAACCCCGACTATCCACAAATCTACGAATCCACACCACTTAAGATGCTTACTTCCAATCAACAAGGAAAAGCTTTGACGAAGTTGTTTGAGGCTTTCAGGTTTATTTGTCTTAATGGTCATTGTGCTCGGGATGCCCAGATGGCCCACACGAGACTTAGTGTTAACAGTGCATCCACTATAGACTACATATTCATAAATCAGCGGGGGTTGTCTGTAGAGGAGGACACAGCCATCGGCCTCGTGAGGAAAGTGACCATCTCCCCCTTTGTATTATTCTGAAATGCTCTAGCAATAGTCCAGCTATAAAGTTTTATGATCTGAATGGCGACCTGTATCTAAATAATGAGCATAATTGCATTCACTGGAATGCTTCTAGTCTTAGTAAAGCCCAAACTGCCTCAGATCTGCTCTTGCCTCGATTTATTGAGGAATTTGACAGACTTGACCTACGTACAGCATTTAATATAGTAGGTTGCTTTAAGGCGCTGATCTCCCAACATCAAAGAAACCACCAAGGTAAGGAGATTATATAAAAGCATGCATGAGCGTTGTAATAAGCCTTATAACAAGCATAATAACTTTGATGCTCGAGATGCTCTTGCAAAAAAGATATTGTGCGCTGAAATATCTGAAGTATTATATCCTGCACTGGGCTTATATACTCCGTTTGAGATTACTTACCATATTAAATTGGCAAAACAGAAGTATCGTAGTTGGCTTAGGGAACACAAATCGAGATGTGAGAGAGAAAAATGGCAACATTGCTCAGCTGGCAACCACAAATAATGCAATCTGGCAAGCTATTCGTGGGGCGGACCAAAGTGCTTTAATGATAAATGGTGTTTCGGGACCTGCGTGGGCAGCTCACATTGAATCAAAGTTGGGGGCCTCACATATAGGCGATTCCAATATAGCCATGCCAGATGCTGTAGGAGTGTGCAAGTTGACGATCCTAGACAATGCAACAATAATTGAGCACCTGAATATTTCTTGCGACGCTGGCTCGGATGGCATCTGTAATAGTATTCTAAAGCTATCTCCTAGAACGTGGGCTCATGCCTTGAATCCATTACTTGTGCACATTGGAATTTCAGGAGTGCTTCCCGATACCTGACGGGAAAGCCACATACTCCCTGTTCACAAGAAGGGTCCATGGAACGAGCCAACTAACTATCAAATGTTAGCGATGTAGGACATTCCAGCTAGGACACTCGCTAAAGTTTTACTTGTTGAACTGAATATTTGGATACAAGAAAACACTATTCTGCCCCCTAACAAGACAGACTTTAGAATGAAAGCTTCTACGTCACATAATTTGTTCATTCTAGTGTCTGCCATTGAATATCCCTGGTTGAGAAGAGCGAGCTTGGTTTACTGTGCGTTTATAGACTTAAGTGCAGCCTTTGTTACTGTGCTGCAGAACAGGCTATGGCGAAAATTGGTTGCTTGGAACAAACCTCCTGGACTACTAAAAATGCTTATGCTGTTACACACGGACACAAGCATTAGTGTTCGGTTGGATGGGGAAGATAGACTGTCTGCTTCCATGTCTACAAATAGAGGGGTGAAACAGGTTTGCATTGTGGCTGCAACCCTTTCAACCTCTATCTTGCAGACTTGAAAGCAGTATTTAGTAAACTGCACAATTGTCTTGTGAAAGTTGGAAGCCAACAAATCAGCTGATTAGCCTACGCTGACGATCTCCTCCTTATGGATCACACACCGAAAGGGTTGCAATCTATGTTTGATGCATTGGGTGAGTATGTTGCTTCTAATGGCCTTAAAGAAAACATTTGCCAGAGTAAAGTTATGGTGTTCTCTGGGAAGAAAAAAAGCTAAATAATATTACCTCTTACAAATACCTTGGCTTACACATGGAGAACACATTGAACTGGAATCTGCATTGGACGGAAATTAGGATTAAATGCATGAAATCTGTTCAGACAAGGAGTTCCTTTACTGGGCAGAATGGGGGCTCCTCCTTGTCAACTATTTTGTTACTGTACACTACAAAAGGTTTACCCATGTTGTATTATGGTATTGAGGTATGGGGCCATGGCGACAACTTGAAAAAATGTGAAGCTGAAATATTCTGCATCTTATTTAGTATGCCGCAGGCAGTCTCAGTTAAAGTCTTTTACCTTGAATTTGATCTAAATGGGATATGTTCAGATTTGATATATCGAGTAGTTATGTGCATTGAAAAATTGTGCATGCTCGATATTGATACGATTAGGGTTAGCAACCTCAAAGCATTTTTATGCTTAGATCGGTGTGGCAAAATAGATACCATAGGTAACATCTTAACATTATATGATAAGTGGCGAGATTTGTATTTGTATTCATTACGTTTATATAGCGCTTTACGCCAAAGCATTCTACATTACAAAAGGAAAACATAGAATAAAATAGAAGCATAAAAATACAAAACATGAAACAAACCATCAATAACAGTATATAGAACAATTTACTAAGATCAATAAAAGAGAACTAGAGCCAAGGAAGAAAAGAGGGAAGTAGTAATGGAAGTCAAGGCGGGGGAAGGAGATGAGATTTCATGGGGAGGGGAAGAGGAATGAGAGAGGATAGTGAAGATAGGGAGATGTAGGAAGGAGGGAAGGAATGAGGTATGAGGGAGGTAGGGGAAAGTAAGGAGGGATGTCAGGACAGGAGGCGAAGAAGAAAAGATTTCAGGGAGGCGCAGGAGGAGGAGTAAGAGGAAATTGAGCGGATAGAGGGAGGTAGAGAGTTCCAAAGTAGGGGGGGGTGAGGAGCTGATACGATCGGAAACTAGAAGAGGCACAAGGAGAAGGAGGAACAGTGGGTAAGAAGAACAGCAGATCGGAGGGAGCAAGAAGGAGTTTAGAAAGAAAGAAGAGAGGTAAGGTAAGGGGGAGCGAGGTCATGAAGAGATTTAAAAAGACAGAGAAAGATGGCTGGGAAGGATGGTCAGTATGAAGGAACGCGTTCCTATCGAGAAATAAAAGTTGAAACAGAAACGGTCTACCTTTAGCTATGAAAACAATTTAGTTGGACTTCGTACCAATGTCAACAGTGGTCAGTTTATTCAATATAGAACTGCTTGCGACATTAAGCATGCCTACATCTATGCCTATCCTAACAGTGATATCAGACAGTATCTGCTTCCTAAATTCAATCCAAGTGTGGCCCTTGAGATACAACGTGAGCGAGTTGGTCTTCATCGATATGATCGTTTGTGCAGGCTGTGTGGCGACAATAAGCTAGAAACTTTGGAACATTTAATGAGACACTGTCCAAGTCTCTTATCAGGAAATGATTTGTAAAAGCCTATGATTAAGCAATAAGCTCCGAGCCGCTGGGACATTACCTGACTTGGTAATGCCCCTGCGGCGAGGGGCTTATTGCTATTAGTACCCCGGCCTGCAAGACCAGGGTACTAATAGCATTGTTTTGAGGCGTTTCGCAAGAGAAAAAAAAGTCTAATAAATGGCTCCCAAAATGCGGCCTTCTTCGCCTTTCCATGGGCTCCCTCCACTTCTCGCTGCCTTACAGCTGGGCCTGGCTAATCAATTCCTGGGGTGTCACCCGCTCCGGGATCCTGGACCTGGCAGGGTATGCCATATTCCACTGATTGGGGTCTTTTCTTCCTCCGCCTTCCCCCGCGGCCCCTCTAGTTGTGCCCGGCCCTCCTCCGTTTACCGCAAGGTCTTTTCCAAGTCGGCCGGACCAGGGAAGGCAGCCCGCTGGAGCTTACTCTCTAATCTTCTGCCTGCTTCAGTGTCGGGGTCGCGTCCTCTGCATCCGGCTAGATCCGTGCTGCAAGGTCCACGAGACTCTTACCTCCACACCACCGTGCATAGGAGCGAGCACACCGCTGGAGGGCTATAGCGAATCCTCCCAGTTTCCAGCGTTGCTCTTTTCTTCGGGGAAGGGGGGTACCAGCCACCGCCGGTTCGGTCCTTTTCTCAGCTGTGCCAAACACCTGCGGAGGGAGTTATTGCTCGCCGAGTCAGATTTTTCGGTCTCGAGGTTCAGGAGAGCATAGACTAAGGTGCTCTCCTATCAGCGGCCATCTTGGAATCCAGCTGTGTGCAATTCTTAATAAGTTTATTGTGGATTTTACTAACCTTGGTTTGCCTGGCACCATCCTAAAATAAGTTAGAGAGTTGTTGCTTACCTTAGTCTGCGTTCCACTGAACTGAAAAGCAACTGTAATTGTATATTACACTAAAAGGTCTTACTCACCTGGTATAACTTTGTTATCCTGAATGTAGTTACAGGTTTATACTGTTCCATGAATTTGTGTTCCACTATTCAGAAAAGTATCCTGGTAACAGGGTTGATTTACTAAGTGATTCCTTAACAGAGTGTCACTGCATGAGTGACAGGGTCTACTACCTTTGACGTACTGTAAAGTAATCTAAAAGTAACTGATGGTTTTACTCCCCATAAATAGGTGTGTCCTATACTAAATGTGTTTGATATGGTCTGATTTACCCAGAAATAGTGTTCGTTTTCTGAACAGGGTCTAGGCTTTGGTCTGTGTACTTTAAAGCATGGTGTTGTTATAATGTGTTTATGACTATGACAAAGTACTTACCCCCAAGACTTAACTTGGCCCAATTGTATTTATATTAAACCTTTATTATAATACTTCTGGTTGTTAGTGTTTCTGTTGAACGCTTGCTATACTACAAGTTCTTAGCACCTTCCTACAGCCTTTTATCGCTCCTGGCTGCTCTTTCTATGCTACCAAATACTCAGGTGGTACAGCAATTCACCAAGAGTGCAGTTTTGTACTGTCTCAGTTGTATGGTTTTACTAAGCCCTTAGCTGAACTTCAGAAAAACTGTCCTAACACCCACCATCTGATGAAGTCGTCTCTGACTTCGAAATCGAATGCATCAACCATCTCAGCATAATATGTGCAGCTACTCCAATACAAGGTATTAAAACTTGGATTTTGTTTCTTTTTAAAACAACACTTTCTCTGTCCTTCAATAGATTTAAAATGTTGACAAAGTGCTGCATTTAACACAAAGGAACGGTTAAGCGTATACACCCAATTTACCATTTGGCAGCTCTCAATGTCCTCTAATGCATGTCAATGGATCTGATGATACCTAGGATGCAGAAGTCTTTTTGCTAGCAACAACTGAATTTCTGAGAATAGTGGCAATGGAAAATATAAATTAACAGGAAATGGAAATCTTTCTTCATGTACTGAATTTTACAGTAGTGCAATTCAGGGGGAACATTTGCTCAAGATTACCTGTTTCCACTTCTCATTTTCCACTTTTGGAAGCTCGGTTAATGAGAAGAACAAGCATTCAAGTCAAATATGAAGTGTAGGTATCTTCACAGTAATAACATCTGTACCCCTGAGACATAGTTTTAAGTCATTCCGCAAGTTCAAATCATACAACAATTAGTATAGCCTCAAACAGTTTAGTTTTTGAGCAGAGTGCAGGACAATAAAACAGAGCAGAATTGCACAGCTACACAAAATGTTTGCTCAAGTATCCAATTATGAAGTGATTATGCATAAAGTATGTTAGAAAAACCCAAATAGATTTTTTAAAAATAGCACCAGATAGAAAATTTGAAATGTCTATACACTGCAATAGACTGTAATGCCAGCTCCTGATCAGACTGACTGGGTTATGTGTTCACAGAGCTTACACCACCTTTGGAAGCACAACGCAAAACAAGACAATTACCATGACTGAACCTACTTTTAACAAACATGTTGAACTGAAGAATATGAGGCAAACTGAGACTGCTGTAATTCTTTATGTCCGAAAATGCCTGTTTTCATTGGATAATTGTCACATGGTAGACCCAAAACATTTTTGTCAGCCGTCTCTGACCCCCCTGACCATAGATTTCTGTTCCAGGTATGCAATTGCGCATGTCAACCTTCAAACAAACTTGAAAGAATCCCTCTGGACAGGCAGGACACAGTAAGAGAAAAATTTAATATTTTCTTGCATTCACTACCACCTGACACTAGAGTCCCATTATGAACTACAATTCTTCCCCTTGTTTAAAGTGCATTCAGAACCACAGGCTAATGCCACTCCTCGGTATAAACCTCATACACAGCTTTTTTGTCTATTGTCCTTAATACGTGGCCAAACCAGTTTGGCAAAGGTAGCTGAAAAAGAGGACAGATTTATTCCTTCCAACAAGATTCATGACTACTTTGTCTAGGAAACATGTCAAGCCCAGAACAGACCTAAGACAAAGGTTCGGCTGGTGTTAAGCTTCCAGCAAAATTCTCATAATGTATTTAATTAACCTCTTTAATAAGTATATGGGTGAGGACCGGATATTGCCTAGGGTTTGCTGCAAAAAAACTAACTTCCCTGCCCAACTACATCAGGGTTTTCCTGGAGCGAGGGGCAGTCAGTCTTGAACAGACTATACTAATATCTTTCGATGTAAGCCTGTTTCTAAACTGTGCTTTAGAAACAATGTGATTTAGAAAAATATTCTTTAATATACATTGAACATATATGTCAGACATTTCCAATTTGAAGAGGTACAACCACTTCAAATTGACTTTGAAAGATGGTCCAACTTCCAAATTGAGCAAGCCTTTGTTATGAAGGATTGTATTGGGCATTACCTAATGAGCCTTCTAGAACGGGTTCCCACTCATCCAAAATAAAATATAAAAACCGCTCATCATCGAACATCAGGTAGTCTCCTTATAGGAGAAGCTTCCAACATACTGGTCATGTCCATGAACTGTTAAGTACATTTTTCTGCATGCTGGCTCTGGAGGAAACAACACTATAGACCACTCCACCCAGCAACTCTGATGTAAAAAAAAATGACAAGTCGGTGGGGGCGTGGCTTGGCGCCATGGCGATCGGTTTGGCTCCGTAAGAGCTCCCGGCTGACGCCACGCATCCACGCGAAATGCACCGGTGATAGTACACCCTGACAGCATCCAGTAGCAGTGCCTGAAAGCCAAGGCGATGCGGCGCAGGTTGACCTGAAAACCATTGCTAGTCGGTGCCGGGAGTCCGGGGATCCCTGAGCCTGATCCGGCGCCGGGTGCGCCAGCAGCCAAAATGGCAGCTACCATCGGACCACGCACCTGAGGCAGGCAGCCAAACCCTCCGCGGTGCAGCGGACCTCGAGATTAGGAGTGTGGGAGGAACAGCGCCTGCCTGGAGGTGGCATTGGCAGTGGCAGCGCCGAGCGGGATGCCCCCTAGACCATCCGAGGGGACGGACGTCCACGGGAGGCAGACCCGCTCTGGCCCGGCCGCGCTGGTGGGGAGACGACCTGGGGGGCCCATGGGCTCGACGACGCAACGGGGGTCGAGGCAGCCGGCGTCCCCATCTTCCATCTGCGAGGGATCGGGGCTGGGCCCCTCGCCGCCCCCCCCCCCCGGAGCCATGGGGCAGCTTGATGTGGAGGAATCCGGGCACCCTGCTGTTACTTACAATCAGATGGGGGACCCTCGACTCGGACCGGCATTGGCGCACTCGTCGTGGGATTCCTCTCCACGGCCTAGTGGGGTCCTCATCTTTTGCTCAGCGGACCAGAGCGTGGCGACCGAGCGTTTGGACTCGGCAACAATCAGCAACATCGGCAGCAGGAGTGAGGGAGCGGAGGGCACAAAAAGGAGTGGGTGAGTGCAGCCCTGGATGCCCTTCCTCCCACCCGCGCTAGTCTCACGCTGGAGACACAGCTCCACGCAGTAGCAGCAGCATCAGTCCGGGGCCCAACCTAAATGCAAACTAAGCACTCGGCAGGGTATCTCCGGGGATTGGTGGAGAAACTCAATCCAGGGCAGCCCAGCCGCTGTAACCCACAGTGTCAGTTTCTCCCCATTGGGTTACCCGCTGTTCCGAACCCCGACCCAAGATGCGTAGGGGTCCCCAGCCCATTGAACCCCTGCAGGGGAGGGACACCACCAGGTCCACAGCCGCAAGCCCTCACAGCAAACAAGCCCTCACAGACCCACAGGAACCAGGGACAAGCTGCAGTCAGCCCCATCCCCTCCTCTAAGGGCTGCGAATACCTACCCACAGGGGAAGAACTCAGCGGATCTTGGTCCCGGGGGTGGGGCCAAGAACATCAACTCTGTAATAGCCTGGGGGGGCCATCACTCCATAGCAACAAGTATACCACTTTACAACCCGCCCCCCCCCAGGTTCCCAGGGCTATGCAAATCAGTGGGTAACACAAGCCCACAAGGCTCCAGACCCAGCAAACTGACCCAGACGCCCCGTTCTGTGCTGATCCAGTTCCCGGGGCACCCCCTCGGCGATAGAGTCCGGTTTGCGAAGGCACCTGCCGACAGTCAACCAAGCACACACGGAAGTAACGCAGCAACCTAGACCATCTCCTGCGAACAAGACGATCCCTCGCCCGACTTCCTCGACGCGCCAATCATCAGTCAAAGCGACTGCTCAGTCTTCGCCATGGCCAAAATGGCGACGAAACAGGCCGATATTGCGTCCCTATTAGCCACTCCCACACCAGATAGGCCCAGAAGAGGGGACCGTCCAGATCAAGGCGAAAAGAGTGCCGAGAATGCTCAAGCGGAAACAGGTCAGGAAGCCACAAATCAATCGGTCACAAAATCGGACCTACAGGACCTCCTGACAGCCCTAATGAAGGAGTTTCAAAAGGGCACAGAAGAGGTGAAGAGCACAATCAAGCGACTGGAAGGGCGAGTGGGAGAGTTGGAAACCAGGACAGCAGAAGTTGAAACATCCGTTTGCGAGCATGAATATGAGATTGGAAAAGGAGCGGACAGAAGAGCAATGCTGGAAGCCAGATGTGAAGCCCTGGAACTCAAACAGGAAAATGCAGAAAACCGCTCCCGTCGCAACAATATACGCCTCAGAGGTATACCCACATCTATACCTGAGGCAGAATTAGAACACTATGTGAGCGACCTCTTCCAGTTTATCCTTAAGCTACCGGATGACTCCCCCATAATACTGGACAGGGTCCACCGCACCAGAGTTAGAGCTAACTCCTCAACTCCGCCAGATATTCTAGCCAGACTACACTACTTCAAGGTCAAGGAAGAAGTCATGCGAGAGGCAAGAAACTCCCCGCGAGTACTTTTGAGACGCCTCCATCTCCCTATATCAAGATCTGGCAGCCTGCACACTCCCGAAGAGGAAAGCATTGAAACCAGTCATGGAGTGGTTGAGGGAGAAGGGCACGCCTTACCACTGGGGCTTTCCCACGGCCTTAATCTTCACCTGGAACGGGATTGTCCGTCACATAAGCAAGGTACAGGAAGCAGAGAAACTGTTGAACGCTGAAGCGAGAAAGGGAGGCAACAATGAGGAGGGCCACTCCGAACAAGAAGAATCACAAGAGCCCAACCACTCATGGTCGCGTGCTGAGAGGCGGCGCAGGAGAATCAGAGGCCCTCCACTGAAAGGTAAAAGCCCGGGTAAAGCCGGCTAAACGATCAATCAAGAAATCCTAACCGCGAACGACACATAGCTTTTTGAATTAATGTAATACAGCAAGGCCCCAGGCACCTATCACCGCCAATAGCAGGGGCCTAGGAGCCCACCCACAGCAAGATGTGTTGGCCCAGCTGGAGTCCCCGTTGGTCGGCGGTTGGTCCAGATGACCGAAATTTGTTTTACGGGGGCTGGGGGGGGGGGGGGGGGGGGGTGAGAGGGACACCGGAGGGATCATAACTCAGCAAGACAGAATTCAGAACAATCTAGGGCCACCCAGGTGGGGTGGGGTGGGGATATATAGAGCCAGCAGCTCCCACCAGATACAAACTACTTTGTTTGAAATAGGGGCACCCATAAAAAAACTTAACGATGACCACCTGGAATGTATAGGGCTTAAATTCTCCCAGGAAACGGAAATCTGTGGAACACCGCTTGGCCCATCTTGAGGCTGATATAGTCTATCTACAGGAAACCCACCTCTTGGCTTCGGATGAACATCGTGTCAAATACCGAAGATTTCCAAAGAAGTATTTCGCTTCTTCGGGTCAGAACGGATGTGGAGCGGCAATCCTACTTAGTCAATCAGTGACCCTATTGAGGGTCACAGGTAAACGAGACCCTGAGGGAAGGTATTTGCTTCTGAAGGGCCTCCTGGTCGATCTCCCAATAAGGAACAAGTTACTTACCTGTAACTGTTGTTCTCCAGCATGGGTCTGGCATGGATTCACATGCTCATGAATATTCCCCGTCGTCAGGCCGGGAATCCTCGGTATAGATAAAAATCAGTATCAGTTTCGTTTCTGATCTGTCTTTCTTAGTAGTAACTAATCACTCGTCTCTGGGTCATACTGCCCCAGCCAATGACTGCCCTCTCCCTAAGCCCCGCCTCAGGGAGCCATCCTCAGATTTGGTAGCACGTAAAGTGGCAGTATGACGAAGTGAAGAGCCGCAGAGGGGTAGGCGGGAGGGTTCGCATGTGACTCCATGCCAGACCCATGCTGGAGAACAGTTACAGGTAAGTAACTTGTTCCTTCTCCAGCATGGGGTCTTGCATGGATTCACATGCTCATGAATAAGAGAATACATAGCAGTACACACATGCACAACCACAGGAGGTGGCAACAGGCTCAACATTAAGCAATACAACAACTCAACATTAAGCAACTCTTACCTCCTCACCAGGCTCACCTTAGGCGAACAGGTTGCGCAGCACTGCTTGGCCGACCCTGGACTCCTCCCTGGAGTCCCGATCGACGCAGTAGAATCTTGTGAAGGTGTGCGCCGACCTCCACGTCGCAGCCCTGCAGATGTCCAGCAGGGGCACACCAGACAGGAACGCCGTGGTAGCAGCGATCGCTCTGGTCGAATGGGCTCTCGGACGGCTGGGCAGCTGTCGGTTTGCCAACCGGTGACAGTGCATGATGCAGCCGGAGAGCCATCTGGAAATGGAAGTCTTCGAGAGAGCCTTCCCTTGATTCACAGTCCCAAAGTTCACAAACAGTTGTGACGTCTTCCGAAATCTCTTTGTGCGGTCCACGTAGAACCTCAGCGCTCTAGCTACATCCAGCGAGTGCAAAGTCCTCTCAGCCGGCGACAAACGCAACGGGAAGAAAACTGGCAACACCAAGGGCTCGTTGAGGTGGAAGTCCGATGGCACCTTGGGCATAAAGGATGGGTGTGTCCTCAGCACCACTCTCGTGTCATGAAAAGTCAAGTATGGAGGCTTGCAAGATAGGGCCTTGATCTCTCCCACTCGTCGCGCAGAGGTGATGGCCACGAGGAAAGCCGTCTTCCATGACAGGAACTTCAAAGGTGCCGAATGCATAGGCTCGAATGGGGCCCCCATGAGCTTGGTCAGCACCACATTAAGCTCCCACGCCGGGGCAGGAGCCTTCACCGGCGGGAATGATCGGAATAGTCCCTTCATGAATTCTTTCACCAGGCGATGAGACCACAAGGACGCCCGTCCCGTCGTCCTGGTATATCGGGAGATTGGAGCCAGATGTATTTTGATGGAGGCGTGAGCCAGTCCAGCTTTGGCCAGCAACAGTAGGTACGGCAGTACTTGAGGGGCCGTAATCCGCAGAGGGTTAATCTTCTGTGCACGGCACCAGACAGAGAACCTCTTCCATTTATGTCCGTAGCACTTGAGAGTTGAGGACGCCCTGGCCTTTGCAAGAACCTCTCTGCAGTCGGCCGGGATGTCGTACCCTCCAAACTCTAGTGCTGCAGGAGCCAGGCCTGCAAGTTCAGCGACTCCGGGTTGTGGTGAAGAATGGCGCCTCCTTCTCTGGAGAGAAGGTCTGCGTCCGTCGGCAGCTTGACTGGTGGGGACGTTGACAAGTCTAGAAGGTCCGGGAACCAGATCTGCCTTGGCCACGCCGGTGCGATGAGGATCATCCTGCACCGGGACCTCTTGAGCTGGTTGATGAGCCGGAGCAGCAACGGCAGCGGAGGGAACGCATAAAGAAATAGGCCGGCCCAGGGGAACAAGAAAGCATCGCCCATGCTCCTCGGCTGGGGGAACCTGCTGGCGAACCTCCGGCACTTGGAATTCGTCGCCATCGCGAAGAGATCGATTTGGGGTTCGCCCCATCGTCGGAAGAGCCGATCCACTTGATCCTGGCGTAGTTCCCACTCGTGGCACGAGCGCAGCTCCCTGCTGAGTGAGTCGTCGATCGTGTTTTTTATTCCTGCCAGATGAAGAGGCACCAGAAACATCCCTTGGGTGACGGCCCAATGCCACAGATCCTGGGCTTCCTTGGATAGGGCCGGGGTCCTGGTTCCGCCCTGCTTCTGGATGTAGAACATCGTGGTGGTGTTGTCGGTGAAGATCCTCACCACGTTGCCCTTGAGAGACGGAAGAAAGGACCCGAGGGCCCAGAACACCGCGCGGAGCTCCAAGATGTTGATGTGGAGACACTTCTCCTCCGGGAGCCAAAGGCCTCTCGCGTGAAGATCTCCGGAGTGTGCTCCCCAACCTTCCAGGGAGGCGTCCGTCGTCACCGTCACCTGGTCAGCTGGGGTCTGAAAGTAGGTGCCCGCCGACAGATGGGAGCGGGTAGCCCACCACCGGATCGCCTGACGGAACGTCTCGTTGAGAGGGATCCTGTCCTCGAAGCTGCCCGTCGACTGGATCCAGCGGGCGTCGAGGAACTCCTGTAAGGGTCTCATCCGAAGCCTGCAAAGGGGCACCAGATAAATGCAGGACGACATCATCCCGAGGAGGAACTGGATAGATCTTACCCTGGCCATGTCCGTGGCCAGCAGACGCTGAACCTTGCCCAGCATGGTCCTGGTCCTTTCCTCCGACGACGAGGCCAGCCGCGCCACTGTGTCGAGCTTGGCTCCCAGAAACAGGGCTACTTGCGACAGAACCAAGTGGGATTTTGGAAAGTTGATGGAGAATCCCAGGTCCGTGAGCAGCTGGACGGTCTTCGCAGTGTGCTCCACGGCGAGCTCCCTTGTCCGTGCCCGGATGAGCCAGTCGTCCAGGTAGGGGTAGACGTGGATCCCCTGTAGGTGCAGCCGCGCCACCACCGGTGCGAGACACTTGAACACCCTGGGTGCCGACTTCAATCCGAACGGGAGGGCCTTGAACTGGTAGTGCCGCCCTTGGACCACGAACCTGAGGAACTTTCGGTGTCTTATAGAATGGGGATCTGGAAGTATGCATCCTCCAAGTCCAACGACGACAGGAAATCGCCCTCCTCCAGCTGTCCCAGCACATGCTGGAGGGTGACCATACGGAACTTCTGTGCCTTGATGTACTTGTTCAGTCGTCGTAGGTCCAGGATGGGGCGCCATCCTCCTGTCTTCTTTTTTACGAGGAAGTACCTTGAGTAAACTCCGGAGCCCCGAAGCCTCTTTGGGACGAGCTCGATGGCACCCTTCTTGAGCATCGCCCTTACTTCCAACAGTAGTTGAGGGACGTGATTTTCCTTCCTGGCCACGGGTGGAACGCGAGGGCACTTCTTCTGAAACTCGAGGGCGTGCCCTTGGGCCAGGGCGTCCAGCACCCAACGGTCAGTGGAGATGGACTCCCACACGCTGACGAACCTCGCCAGCCGGCCTCCCACCGGGGTGCTTTGGCGGGGGCCTGAAGAGGCCGCCTTGCCTCCTTGTCGATGGGCACCATCTGACTTGCCGCGTCCCCTGTAGGCTTCCTGGGACGAAGATCTTGCCGCTTGGCGGTAAGTGGAGGAGCCACTGCCGGATCCCTTGGAGGCACCTTGTCTGTCTCCGGAGTTCCGAAAGGACGGCCGTCGTTGGAGCACTCCCAGTGCCCGGGCAGTCTCTGTGTCGGTCTTGATGGCCTGAAGGGACTCATCAATCGCCTTCCCAAACAGGTTGTTCCCGTCGAAGGGCATGTCCAAAACCTTGGTTTGTACGTCCTGGCAGAAATCCGTGGCTTTGAGCCTTCCTCGTCTCAGTTAAACGCCGTTGCCCAACTGACGGAAACCGGTGTCGGTGATGTCCGTTGCCACCGTGATGGCGTGGTCCAAAGCAATCTCCCCCTCCTGTAGGATTTCAAGGGCCTCAGCCCTTTTGGCGTCCGGAAGGAAGTCTAACAGAGGGGCGATTTTGAACCACAACTCCCTGTCGTAGCGGGCTACGATAGCCAGGGCGTTGGCCGCCTTGATAGTTGTCGCTGCGGAGGAGATGATCCGTCGTCCCATCGTGTCCAACTTCCTGCCCTCGCCGTCCGGCGGGGAAGTTGATGTCGAGGCCGATGCCCCCCCCCCAGCTTTCTTCTTTGCCGCCGCCGAGACTACCGAATCCGGGGTAGGTTGTGCCCGAAGGCACAAGGGGGCAGCGTTGGGGACCCGGTACTTCTTCTCGTACCGGTCCCTCTTTGCCGGCGCCGTGGCAGGGTTCTTGAGGAGGGCGAGCCCCTCATCCCAGATGTCATCAAGAAGCGGTACGGCGAGGACCGTCTTCCTTTTAGCCTCGCGCCGTTGGTAAAGGAACCCTTCTTTCTTCTTTTCTTCTGGGCAGAGCTGAAAAAGCTTGGATGCCCTGGAAATCATGGCATGAAAGGATCCAATCTCGTCGGGCGGGGACGCCCGAGCAGGGGGTGACGGGGGACACGTCCCGCCGTCACCTCCGTCGTCATCTGTACCTGTCGTAGCCGTGTCCGTGCCTGTATCATCCCCGTGGGTAGTAGACCGGGGGGAAGGCAGAGCAGGCCGCAGAGGTGGGAGAGGTGGCGTAGGATGCGTCGTCCTCCTCCTTATTCGGTGGACTCTCTGAAGGTCCTGGCTCTGGTTCCCCTGTCGGGTCTGGCTCAGGTACCTCCGTCGGGGGAAGGGGCAACCTTGTCCTTATCTCCGAGCATAAGGACTGAATCGCTGACAAAATGGCTGCCGAGGTGTCCTGCGGCGCCGGAAACGACGGGCGCGAGGGCTCTTGAGGAGCCTTGTCGGCGACACCGTCGCTCTCGTTGTCGCCCTTGTCGGGATCCCTCCCGATGGGCTGGTCCTCTTACACGACTTCGATGAGCTCTTCTTCAGAGGTCGTGTCCGTATCCACGATGCCCACCAGCCCCTCCCCCACCTTTTCCAACGAGGACTTCGTGGGGGTCTTCTAAATGGGCCTGAAAGACTCCCTCCGCGGTGGCAGGGAGACTCTGGGTCCTGAGGGTGCCTCCTTTGGTGTAGCCTCCACAGGCTGAACCAGGGCCGCGGCGACATCCTCAATGGAGGTCTTAGCAGGGTGAATTAAGGCCGT
The DNA here is from genome assembly GCF_040938575.1 of Ambystoma mexicanum. NCBI lineage: Eukaryota > Metazoa > Chordata > Amphibia > Caudata > Ambystomatidae > Ambystoma > Ambystoma mexicanum. Next base: position 702,312,072 of record NC_090924.1, read on the forward strand.
CGTCACCTTCTGGACGCCTGGGGCCTTCACCTTGGGGGGAGTGTCCGAGCCTCGCTCCCCCTCTGCCGGAATCTTCGAGATCGACCGGGGCCTCTACAGAAGCTTCGCCGGGTTCTCGGACTTCCTCTTACCCGAGCCAGAGCTTTGGCTCGTGGTTGATGGCGCCGGGGAGGATGCGCCCTGCCTGGCAGCCAAGGAGCCTGACCGTCCGGCGCTCCTGGTGCCTGCAGACTCGCGGTGCTTAGCCTTTTGTTGGGCCCCCGTCGCCGGGGCACCCTCACAGGACTTAGAAGACCGCTCGGACTTCTTTTTCTTCTTCTCGCCTGACGGGCTCTTCCCTTCCAGCCAGTTGGCGAGACGGAGGTGGCGATCCTTCATGGTCCGCTCCGACATGTTCCCACAAAACGCACAGTCCTTCTCCTTGTGGGTCTTGTCCTCATGGAGACAAGAGGCATAACGAATGCTCGTCCTCCTTGAAAACATTCTGAAGTTGGCATCCAGGGCAGGTCCTGAACAGCTTCCCGGGCGTCGAGCTCCCTTTCTCCTGGGCCATGTCCGGGGTAGGCCTCGGAACTTCTGGAATCCTCCAATAGCGTAACTCAACGAAATCTTCACCCTTGAGGGGCGTAGAAAAGTCCGAAACGGATCCCCGTTGATCGGATGTAGAAACGGTGGAGCTTGAGGCTCTATTTAACCGAAAAATGAGAAAAATCTCCTGAAAAAGTGCAAAAACGCAGCAAAAGCTCGAGAGCTACAGCACAAGGACTCCCAACACTTGAACGTGCGGTAAAAATCTGAGGATGGCTGCCGGAGGCGGGGCTTAGGGAGAGGGCAGTCATTGGCTGGGGGCAGTATCACCCAGAGACCAGTGATTGGTTACTACTAAGAAAGACAGATCAGAAATGAAACTGATACTGATACTGATTTTTTTCTATACCGAGGATTCCCGGCCTGACGGGGAATAATCATGAGCATGTGAATCCATGCCAGACTCCATGCTGGAGAACCATAATATCTATTTACTGCCCAAACGAAGCCCAGGAACGATTCTTACGCAGGGTTCTCCCAGTAATTGCATTGTTTGCAGAAGGCAACTTGTTAATTGGAGGGGACTTTAACCTCACGCCGAACCCATCGCTGGACAAAACCCTTCCACCGTCCGGAACTGACTTTGCGAAAGCGCTGGGCCTTGCGGAGTTTGAGGGAGACGGGCACAGTGGACGCCTGGCTGCTGGACCATGACACAGCAAAGGACTATACTTTCTTCTCTCATGTACATAGAGGCTTTTCCAGAATAGACCTCCTACTGGTATCAAGTGTATTATTCCCTTGCATCGCTGATATTCACATTGGCTTAAGGGCGATCTCCGACCATTCACCAGTGATAGCACAAATCACAAATTCAAACAGAAGGCCTACCAGCACCACAGCACCAGACCTGGAAACTGCAGGACTATCTCCTCACAGACATAGCAGCTAGCCAAGAACTAGCGGAAGCATTAACTAACTATTTTGCGGAGAACCTGGGTAAAGGGTCAGCGGAAGCCACAGTTTGGGACGCTATGAAGCCGGTGATCCGGGGGGGGGGGTGGCTATGAACTGTGCCGCGGCGCGCAAGCACAGGCACCAACGCAGGCAAGAAGTGCTGGAAGCAGAGGTCGCCCAGAAAGAAGCTAACCATAAAAAAACATCTATCGACTAGGTCATGGAACGAGCTCCGCAACGCTAAAGTAATCCTGGAAATGCACCTGGCAGACCAAACAGCTTGGGCACTAACTTACACAAAGCAGTACTACTACCTGAATAGCAATAAGGCCAACCGACTTCTGGTACATAAGCTCAAGAAAGTCCACACCAGAAACAATACATATCCCTACGTGATCAAGACGGGACCCTCCGTTGCTCGGACCCAGAGAAAATGGCCACCATGACCGAAACACCACAGAAATGTGATGGCAGGGAATCCCACAGAGGCAGCCGTGCGCAGGTCCTATCTGAGCAAGGTCCCAAGCCCGGCACACCACCCGTAGATCAACGCCCTGGAAGACCCAATATCCCTAGAGGAGGTAGCAGAAGTAATCCGGGCATTGAAGAACACAGCCCTGGGCCCCGATGGACTCCTGGCACCATTCTATAAAAAATTCAATCATATCCTGGCACCCCACCAGGCATCTCTCTTTAATTTGTTTCTAGACACAGGAACTATTACCCCCTCCATGGAAGAATCAATCACGATCTTGATTCAGAAACCGGGAGCAAACCCAGAACTATGTTCATCATACCGCCCCATCGCTCTACTAAATGTGGACTCCAAAAATCTTCTCAAAACTATTAGCAAGCAGGCTCGCCAGACTCCTTCCAGACCTTATTCACCCAGACCAAGCGGGTTTTATCCCGGGGCATAGCACCATGGACAACATCAGACGCACCTTAATCATCATCGAGACGGCCAACAGAACGGGAAGAGTACTAGCGATAGTATCGTTTGACGCGCATAAGGCGTTTGACATGCTCGACTGGGGCTACATAGGTGAAATTCTGAAATACTATGGGCTGGGGCTAAAATTCCGGAAATGGACGATGGCAAATTATCAGCACCCAACCACAAAGTTGAGAATCAATGGAGTCATGTCCCCCAGGATTGAAATCACTAGAGGCACTCGCCGAGGCTGCCCCCTATCACCCCTCAATTTTGCTCTCTCAATGGAACCGTTTGCAACTAGGATCCGTCAAAACTCTGCAATCCAGATCTCAAGTTTAAGGAGGAGAATTATAAAGCAGCCCTGTACGCCGATGATGTGTTGTTAACACTTGAACACCCAGACAGTTCCATGGCAGCATTATGGGAGGAGCTGAGCCAGTTCAAAGAGTCCTCAGGGTTCTCAATCAACCCGAAGAAATCTGTAGCATTGGGCATCAACATCCCGAAGGCGACACAGGACTCTATAGCAGCTAACCTTCCGATCCCATGGGCCAAATCACATCTGAACTACTTAGGCGTCCTTATGCCTAAATGCACTGGACGCACCTATAAACTGAACTTTCCAGCTCTACTGAAAGACGTACAAGAAGACATGGTCCGCTGGCAGGACCAAGAGATATCCTGGCTGGGGAGGATTACAACGATCAAAATGAACTTGATCCCCAGACTGCTGTAACACTGCCAGGTGCTCCCAGTAACACTTCCTAAAAAAGCTAAACAGAAGCTTCAAGCAAACATGCAAAAATTCGTCTGGGGGGGCAAGAAACCCTGAGTAGCCAGGAAGGTACTACTCAAAAGCCCAGGATCTGGAGGATTGGGAGTCCCCGAAGTCGAGTGGTACTGCCTGTCCGCGCAGCTAGCAGCAGCATTTACGTGGCAACAGTAAGCCCCGCTGGCTGAAATTGGAAGAGGACTGGTGCCAATATCCCCTGGAATCCCTCCCACACATTAGATGGCCTAAATATCCCCCAAACGCAGGGCCCCTATCGACCACGAGGAACACAGTAGACTGCTGGAAGCAGACAGCAAGGAAGTGGAACTGCAGAACCAGAACAGGCCCGCTCTCACCAGTTTGGACCCAGGCCAAGGGTAAAATGTCTTCGCCAGACGGAAGGCGGGGGGACTGAAGCACGTGTCAGACTTCTACGAGGGGGGGCTCCCTACTCACGTTTGGGGACTGCAAAAGGAAGTTCCAGGTACCAGAGACTGAGAGGTTCCGATACACTCAACTCCGACACTGGCTGTCCCACGATACGATGCAGATGCATGGAAACAGAGAACTTGTGGCTTTAAAACACACATTAACGTCTGCACCGCCAAAAGGAAAGATTGCGAGCCTGTACAGGCTACTGGACAGGACAAACCTAGAAGTGAAGGAGCCCTATATGAAACGGTGAGAAAGAGACTTGGGCAGGGAACCGGACTTAACCAGCTGGTCTCACATCTGGGCAAGTACTCACAAGGCTTCCAGATGCGTTACGAACAGAGAAGGAGCCATCAAAGTTTGCTACAGGTGGTACATGACCCCCGAAATTTTACACAAATGCAACCCCACTATCCCGCCTCACTGCTGGCGAGGCTGCACAGTCACAGGCTCATTGTTCCACCTCCTGTGGGAATGCCCGAAAGTGGAAAGATTCTGGAGGGAAGTCTTGGAGCAGATTCGACAGATCACAGGCCTGTCAATCCCATGGGACCCAGGCATCATTTTACTGGGGGACACAGGAGAAGGACAATTTCCTCTGTCTGGCAACTTGGCGACCCTCTGCACGCATTTACTAATGGCAGCCAAAATCTCGATCGCCAAATTATGGAAACTCTCAGAAGGTCCAGCAATCCCGACATGGTGGGTAAAATGTTGGGACATCGCCGTAGCCGAGAAAATCACTGCCATCCGCCAGGGGAACAAGAACAAATTCCACAACATTTGGGACCCATTCCTTGACTTCGTACAGAAATTTCCAGGAATAGCCAGACAACCCCCATCACTTAGATGGCTGTTGAAGATGGACTAATAAGTAGGGTTTGCCCCGGCCCATGCATTCAACGGCCCCCTCAATTGCGAACAGTGAACAGAAGAGCAATAACACTGAAATGAGACAATTGCAATCCCCACCGGTCCACCCTGGAACACCCCCCACCCTTACTGAAGTTAGCCAGTTAGCCTCAGTTGAGGTGATAATACTGTTGTAGTTATATGGTGTTTTTCTGCTGTTTCTTCTTTGTTGTTCTATCTTTGTCAGATTCTCAAAAGCAAATCAGAAAGATGTATAATGCTTCTGTGTTAGATAAATGCCACTAAACTGCTATGTTGAAAAAAAAATGACAAGTCTTGGAAGCCGCAGAAAAATTCACTTCCAACAAATACATTTTTAAATTAATTCAAAACAAGTTCAACAGCTTGCTGAACTCACACAATATCATCTTTGCTGACCCTCTGGAACGGCCATAACACGTAGTGCATAATAAATCACATAACATAGCCAAAGGCGCAGCCAATTACATGAGAGCCAATGTTAGGTCCGATCACAAATATCTGAACACTTTCCCTACTTACTGGCACCTGTGCTGTATAACTGAAAGTTCTAAGGTCCTGGACTGGCGACGAGTGATATTCAAAGTTGGGAACCTGTGAGAAGAGGACATCTATGAGTTTTCATGTTTCCTTAATTCTTTATATAACAATGCAAATTGCAAACCCTTTATAAACCACCTCAATGGTTTCAGTTTTTTTTAAATAACTCATTTGACAAAACATCTTTCTTTAAACATGCCTCAACTGTATAATAGTGCGTCTAATAAAAGTCCCTTAAAGCACCATCAGGCACTGTTCGAATATGGTTACTGTTAAATTACAGGTTTTCTCTTTTTATAGCTAAAGATTGCCAGGAGATATTTCTATCTGAGAAACCATATTGAGGTTGTGCATATCTCACACTGACACAATGTTTAAAGATTAATTTAAATCAAGACAACAAATGTGAAAGGGCTCTTATGAATTTGATCAACGTCTCATCACAGAAAACCATTTTGCAGATCAGAGGAAATTCACACAATTTAAAATAAGAGCATTTTTACAAAGTAGCCATGTTACAGAGGTGCACTTTAAGAAACATGCTAATTTGCGCAGGGCGATCACAAGCAGGGAGAGTGGGTGGGCACAACAGGCAGTTGCCAAGGCCTCGTGCTATGAAAAGAGGCAATCACAGGCGGTATGAAGGGAACATTTATCTTTGCTTTTGTTTTGATGGCAAAGCCGAATCAGACATGGTGCTTGGAGCTGCTTTTCGTTTCTGCAGGGCCCTTCTCACCTAATTAACATCGGACTGATGGACACAACTCAATGAAGTGAAGCTGCAAGCAGTGGAGTAACTTTGTTGAAAATGTGGGGGGGGGGCATGACATCTGAAGAAAAATGTGACCCAGTCAAATGAATGGGGACAACGTGGTGTTCCATGAAAGTTGGGGGGGACACACACCCCCGTTCCCCCCTAAAATTACGCCCATGGCTGCAAGCGACAACAGCCATCTGTAACCAGTATAGTATATTTTTTACATGAATAGTTTCCTATTCTTTTACAAACTAAGCAGTTTATTACCTCTATTGTAATCTGGAAGCATGTATTGTTTCATCAAGTGCGTCAACCTCTCAATACTTAATTCACAGCATGTGTCCTTCCTTATATTTTACTTTGTAGAATAACATTTCCAATGTGTAAACTCACCTATTTTGCTACATTAACTTTTGCAGACATGCATTTACGGTTGTGGTTATTTCTTCTCTAAAAGTGAACCATGCTTGTTTAAATTAACTTATTTATGCAACCTTAAACATTGCCAAGTTCACATATGAGCCAGTGTTGTTTAACAGTAAATTCAAACAAATTAGTCTAAAACATTTGGTGGGTGGTGAGATGTCCTGGTAGATGGGTCTACGAAAGACCACACAAATGGATAAAGCATATGTTGTATCCTATCCCCAGGTTAAACAATCCAAATTAGGGCAATCATTTCAACCAAATACACACAAAATATTTGGGACAGGGGCCTGGGAAGTTTGCTAGATATGACAATTCATAATTGTGTCAAACTGTGGAAAGAGTAGAATTTGATAACAGGAAAGCTGCATTCCCCACATTGCCAAAATTCCAATATCCTGGTCAAACTACCTTTGTGCTTAGTGCCTCCCCTTCCACTTGAGGAAAAATTGGGAGCGCATGAAATAGTGAACACCTTCGTTAGTAATGTATAAAAACTAAACTAGCATGGACAAAGCCACTGGTTTTAGCTTTGGTACAGCCCCTGAATAGTGGGTCTATTAGGAGGGAGGCAAAGAGGGAGGGGGAATGGGTAAAGAGAGAGTGACAGAGGGGTAGTAATTAGCAGGGATGGAGTGGAGCTTTTTCAAGTCGCTGTCTGCAGATGTAAGGTCAGGGAGATGAAGGGTGGTGTAGAGCACAGGGATGGACAAAATCCACAACTAAAGGTTTCTTTATTGAAGTTAAGGAGATAAATAAAAACCCATATGCCAACGACTAGGTTCCAGTACAAACTATTTGAAAACAGTAAAGTGGAAGTTCCAAAAGGACACTGCCTTTATTTAAAAAATCCTGAGACAGAAGGGGCTGCTTATGGCAGGGGTAAACTATGGCAAGTCGCTGCATGTCAGCTGCGAGTAACTCATGCTAGTAAACTTCTAGTTTACATTTAAGTGGTTTCTATTGTAGCCAGTTGAGGAATATGGGTTTTAAAAATAGAATTCCCCTGATAAAAATCAAATCACTGATGGACTTTTCCTGTTGGCAATCCAGGAGATGTACAGCACCCATCTGCGAGCTACTGGATAAAGTAGAAACCATGTAGAAATAGTTAAGTGGAATCTATACCGGTAAGCCCTGCTTTCAGGTAAGAAGCACGAGACACCATTATCTTTTCGAAAACATGGCTGCGATAGGTCAGTTGGCTTCCACACGATCCATTTGGTGACACATACTTTGACAAATATCCTATACAAATGGTAGAGAATAAAGAAAACTCTTTCGTGCACCATCAGAAAAGATTGTCTGCACTGCAACATTCACATTTCCTTCATTTAACATGATGCACAAATAAGGTTGAATCCTTAAACGGGCTTCTACAATACAAATGCTTTGTTGTTTCTATACTTAACATAAATAAGTGCTCTTCAATTTCCAGGCACCCTCAAACGACATTTTATGGAAGGCATAACATTTTACCTACATGTACTTTGTAAACATCTTTGTAGTTTTGTTCATGCTGAAATAAAAGTTTCCTGCTTGTGGTCTTAGCCGAGTCTAGCATCAAAGAGTGGCCAAAGCAAATAAACCATGGTTTGCCATATTGCTATACAATGTTGCATACAGATGTGTCTAATGTAATCAAAAGATCGCCTCTTGTTTTTTTTGGTCTAGGTCCAATGTCAAAAGCGGATATGTTGCAACAGGATCCATTAGAAACCATTTGCAACCGAGGTGTCTTTATGGGACTATTCCAGAGCGACTGCAGTCAAATGACTCAATTTCAATGAAGCATGGCTACAACACTAGGATCAGAAAGATTGTTAGACACAGAGTCCCTAGAATGATGTGAGAGCTGTAAATAGCAGGATTTCGGCTACATGTTATGGTTATAATTTCAGGGCAAACAATCACTTTTTCCATTTGCAACTGTCCTTCACACTAATACAACTTCCTCAGCCCCCCCCACTGGAGTCATTTCTCCGGCATCTTCCATATAGCATATAGTGCTGCGTGTCAGGTTTGTCGAGGAAATCTCCACAGGATGATATTAGCAATTAATTTTCTCCCGAGTCTTACCACCAAGCAATGCACGCATGGGCACAAGCACATGCAAAATATACATATATGACATGCATTACTCACTGTAATAGCAGTTCTGATGATTGTATTTGCTTAGATTCATATGCTTTGCATATAGTCCGACATCTAGTGGACATCGCGGAGTATTGCACCTTTCTTTCGAAGATTGAAAGGGGACGTTGACATGGACGCGAGTGTAACACTATCCCTAACGTGATGTGTAGTGTACCCAAAATCGCTCGAGCGTCAAGGTCCCTCGGATAGTTTTATCCCAATAACCTAGTTGGTCGCCAATGCGGTGCTCGCAAGAGTTTTATATTGCTAAGTTGCCCCTACTTCGTGGGTGTCCTGCCGTTGACGAATCTACAACTGCTCGAAGACTGTCGACCGCGTGGCCTCAACCCTCCGGCCAGGCCCTTAGAGTGGGTAGAGTGGGGCCCTGGGTTCATTCCTCTCTGAGAATGTGTTTACTTTAACCATCTCTTTCTCTTATTTGTCTGGTTGCCACTACCCTCTGCTATGGAGAGGACTCCATTTAAATTATGCCCGTCGTGTAACGGCAAGTTTCCTTGGAAGGACACCCATCACTGATGCAATCTGCGTTTTCTTCTCAACCACGACGAGCGCTCATGCAAGGCCTGTAAGCTCTTTCGACCGAAAACATTGAAGACAGGCGGACTAAACGGTGGGCAGTCTAAACTATGCAGGCCGAAAGCCTTTACCCCGCTGGTGCTGTCGCTTCGGACGAGGAATCAGTCGGCAGCCATGGCTCCGAATTGGAGCCATCAACCTCTCAGCGGAGTCCTCGGGCCCCCAAATTCACGTCCCCGGCCACAACAGACATGCCACAGCAGTGTTATGGGACAATCACACCCCAGCGTCAAGGGCACCCATGCACCACGTGTAAACAAGCACACAACCCCTAAGGCGTCTTTGACTGAGCCGTCGAAGCGCACAACACCCACAGGGCTGCCGAAGATTTTGACTGTGCATTCTGAACCTAGCGGTTCGGTGCCCTCCACTCAACCGCCTTCGCGGCATGAGAATGGGCATACCTCTGGAACGGGCGTTCACCCTAAAAAACACACCGTCGTCGACACACCGTCCAAGGGCGCACAAGCGCCAAAAGGTAGATTTAACGCAACAATACGGTTAAAATTCAGCAGATGTGGGTAGTCATGACCAGCTTAACTCGGCGCGCTCATGTTGATGACCCCCATAATGCTATGCCCCCGATCGTGCCATTTTGTATGTCATTCTCTTAAAATATGTATGTGCTCATGGCCTTTGCAACGGGAAAGTGCAGAGTAGAGATGGTCATGACTTTCCACATCCGCTGAATTTGAAGCATTTTGTGGTGTTCAGTCTACTCAATTTTCAAGGGTTTCGCAATATTTTTTTTTTTTTTAACGTACCACTAGCCATGGCCTTCGGAGGTGTAGATTGTACATGTTTCCTAATATGTTTCTTATGGATCCACCAGGTGGCCACTGTGATAAATGGTATGGAGGCATCACTGTTTTCCAGGCGGTGACCTCATCCCGTGTGGCCTGGGGACAGCAGCTTCTAACTGGTCCTGACCCTGGGGGTGACTATATGAGGGAGGATCACATGGGAGAAGAAAACCTCCGGGAGGGAGTGGCGGTATCCACGGATGAGACATGGTATCCCCCACCCCCTTTTTAAAAAAAGAATTTGTATTATATTTCCAACATGACAACCATACAGCTAAACAGACTGTTGTACATATTAACTCTCACGTACAGTTTTATGTTGCATTTTCTCTCCCCCATCCCTCAACTCCTCCCTCCGCCCGAACCTACAGCACCCTTCGATCTTTCCCCGCCCGCTCCTATTGACGTTTCCACTGCTACTTCACCCCTGAAGGGCTATCTTCTCCCAGGCTTTCCCGGTCTGACACGGATAGTGTCGCTATTAGTTGTCTCCAGGCGACCAACGGGTCTGCTTCCTCCTTCCCCCTCTGCCTGTTGCTTCGTGACATACCGTTGTTTCGGCATTCGCCCATTTCTTAAGATATTGCCACCAGACCTGTGCCTGCTGTTTCCTACACGCTTTCCAGCTCATTGCTATTCTACGTTTAGCTAGTATATACGCCAGGTCTTTGAGTTTGCTCACATGTTTAGCTCTATGAGGCCTGGGGGACACCCCCTGCCCCCCAACAGGCACGCCCAAGGGGAGCTCACATCCAAGTTTATCTCTTTTCCTGCCATGAAATGGGCCACCTCCCTCCAAAAATCTATTTCGGGGCATGACCAAAACATATGTACCATTCCTGCATACACTTCCCCACATTTCTGACACGTCTGTACACCTGCGTGTTTAAACTTAGCTATTTTCTCCGGGGTCATATATGCTCTGTGGGTGACGTATAACTGAATCTGTTGCAAACGCGCATTTCTCGATACCTTTTTATGGTTTCCTTGCACTCTGACCCACAGCCCATCTTCCATCGATTCCCCTACATCCTCCTCCCAGCTCAATCTCGTCTGGACCACCTCTTTCCAAACCTTAGACATCAGCAACTCATATATACTTGAGACCTTGTGGCCCCCTTCAGACACGTCATAAAATCTTTCTATGACTGCCTCGGGGGGCTGTAGGGCCAACACCGCTTCTGGCAATCTACCTTTGATAATCCTCACCAGCCTAGAATATGTGATATGCTGTCCCTGATGTAACCCTGTGTCCTCCACCAGTGTATCAAACTCCTCAACCTTCCCGTCTCGCCACACATCCCCCCCAATGTCACTATGCCTACCGGTTCCCACTTCCTTCCGATGTTCAGCCTCATTTGCTCATCTACTCCTTCTAGCACCACTAGCTGAATCTGTGGGGAACACTGGGATGGGTTCTCCATTAACTGGCAAACTCCATGCCACGTCTTCCCTCCCAGGGCTAATGGTCTGCCCTCTGTTGTTTCGGCAACCACATCCTCTTGTTCAAGAAATAGGGGGTGCATTCAGCACTCAGCAGTTTAGACTCGAGTGTTTGATCTTCTGATCGCCACCTAGCTACATATTGGAGTTGGCTAGACAGATAGTATACTTCAAAGTTTGGCGATCTAATGCCTCCGAGCTCATACACGTTTTGTAACTTCCATAATGCTATTCTATTCCTGGAATTATGCCAGATAAAACCCCTGCATATGCTCTGTAGTTTCGAAAAAATAATTGTTTGGGTATTGTATGTGGGATGTTAGCAAAATAATGTAATAGCCTGGGCAGTACCACCATCTTTAAAAATGCCACTGTTCCCATCATAGTCAAAGGTAGCTGGGCCCAAAATACCATACTTTTTTCTATTTTAGATACCGCCTTCATGGCATTTTGCCTACGTTTGTCTTCGTTATTGTGATCTATACGTCTATACCCAGGTATCTAAACGTCTCAGTTTCCCACTTTAGCTGTAGCACCAGCAGTTTGTGTGGCATTCCTACGTATATCCCCAAGGGGAATATGCTTGACTTTTTTGGGTTAACTTATGCCAGACAACCTTGCATACCGCACCATAACCTCCTGTATTGTAGATTCTGTTCTGGGTACAACAGCAGTTCATCCGCATACATCAATATCAAGTGTTGCCCTCTCTTAGTGTTGATTCCTACTTCCCCATATTGCTGCCTTAAATACGCTGCTAAGGGCTCTAATGCTAGGATGAAGAGTATCGGGGACCACGGGCACCCCTGTCTAGTGCCTTTGCTCAGTTGCCACTGTTCTGAAAAGCTTGAGCCCGTTCTGACTCGTGCCATTGTGTTGCTGTATAATAATCGGACCCATCTCAGATATGCAGGCCCAATTCTGTATTCTTCTAAAACCGCCAATTACCAGGGCCATTTAATCGAGTCGAAGACTTTCACCGCATCCAGTGAGATTATTTCCGCCTCTTGGGAGCTCCCCTCGACATAATCTATAACATGATGGGAGTCTCTGTTATAGGACTAATTGTTTGGGCTTGCTTATCTGAAAGGGCATGAAGCAGCTTCAGGGCCCCCGCGCCTGTTCCGGGTGCTGCAGCTGCAGTTGTATACCTCCGTTTATTCTCTACTCATTGCACAGGAATAGCAATGCCACTGGCAGGAATCTGCAAACGATATTGAGGGCTAATCCATATATATTCCGAAGTAGCTACTGTCCATGGTCAGCATCTTTTACTCATAATGAAATCCCAGTTTCATACGTGTCAAAACGATCTGCCATAAGACAGACGCTTCAGAGCACCTCAGAGTCCAAATTGTGGATTTTAGAGTAGCATTGGGGATATGTGGGTCCAAATGAGAGATGTGCTTCCTCGAAGGGAAACCTTATGAGGGGGCAGGCGATAATTGGGATGCACAAAGTAATACATTGACATGTATGTGGCACAGGAGGATCTGTCCTCTTTAAAGACAAGTGATTTGTAAGATGGTCATTAGTTCATAGCCTTACCTAAAGACTGAGGGAAACTGTGTTAAGCTTGGTACCTGTTGGCGACATACTCATGGGCTCTCTAATTAATTTCAATTAGAGTGGCTGGTCCTAGTTTTTCCTTTGTGGAAATTCCAGACAATACCTTGGTTTTTAGTGGATCCATTTGGTGGCATGTGCACTCAGAGAAACAGAGGATTCCAATTAAATCCAGTAAATGGTTATTGGTGTTTATTGACATTTCAGTGCAACAAGTTCCCTTGATTACTGGATTCAACATCGCTTGATTTTCTTTTATTTGCATGTCATATCAACAAGCCATATTCAGGTTCCTCCATCCATAAACTTAAAAGGAGAGTTCTGGCCTCTCTCGTTGGTGGTGCTACGCAGCTGCTAAAGTCAAAAGAATTGTAAAAGTATTCACCAAATGTTGTTCCCAAGGCCTCCCCAAACCCAACGACAGCCCAGACATGGGTTACTCGGTTTGTTGATGGCATTCAACATAATTGACCCCAAAGTAATGCAGAAGTGTGTGGTCTGATACTAAGACATCGGAAAGAGTCCTGAGATCATTATGAACCATACTATGGAAAGGCTCAAAATACTGGCTTTTGCTTCCCTTTGATGAGGATCAGAACACAGTTTGTTTTCAATATGGTCAACACCACACTGAACTACAACAATGCCTTCAGTTTGGACTTCCCAAACAAACTGCTGGTTTGACCACAAAGCCAGCAGAAATACCATTCTCGAGATAATACAACTAATAATCAACTGGAATTGTGACTATACTGTGCATTGTTTAAAACAGTACCTTAGTAGGTTATGTTTTAAAGACACATATTTATACAGATAGTGCCTACAAAGATAACATTGTATTGTGGGCACGATAAATAGATGATGTCCTATTGATTTGGAACGGACCAGTGGAAGAATTAAACAATTTCCTAACAAGAGCGAATTGCAATAACTTTGGTATTTCATTTACAGGAACCAACAGCAGAACAAAAGTTAACTTTTTAGATTTAACAATCTACCTGGACCAAAACAGACTGACAACTCATACATATCGCACAGAAAGCAAAGTGAATTCAACCATATGTGCCACGAGTTGCCACCATGACCCAGCAAAACGGAATATACCAAAGGGAGAATTCATCGGAGCTCGTAGAAACTGTGGGGATCAGACTATTTCTGACAGTGAATGTAAATTACTGTGTGCCAGGTTCAGAGAAAGAGGCTACTCGATGAAATGTATTAGGAAAGCATGTGATGAAGCAAGGAAAATTTAAAAGAGAGCAAACTTTGATACACCAGAAATGACCAGATAGGGAAGACAAAGAAAAGGTAAAATTTATCACCACGTATTGCTGTAACAACAAAATAAAACAGGAATTTTAAAAAAGAACTGCCATTTACTTAAACTTGACTCGCACATCAACAAGTATATAGAAGATCGGCCAAGTATAATTTATAGAAGAGCAAAAACTCTTAGGATGAACATCAGTCCGTCACTATTACCAGATGAAAACAAAGCAACCAACAATTACATGGCTACAGACGACTACAGGTTTCAGAAAATGTGGAACCTGCACTATGTCCAAATTTGCACACAAACCAACAAACAGCTTTAAAGACAATCATGGGATCACTATCAAAATTAAGGAAAACATTAACTGTAAATCCAAATTTGTCATTTTTGTAATAATTTGTATGTCAAAAGATGTACATAGGGAGCACCATCTGAGAACTGAGAACCCGTGTAAGAGAGTATTTGTCCTCATAAGGGAGTCAAGATGTAACACTTCCCTTAGCCGCCCACTGGCAGAAGAATCATCAGTTAAACGAAAAGAAGGACATCAAATTCATTGGAATAAAGAAAATCAGCTTTGGCAGGAGGGGGCGGGCAATAAGGAAGTACATTTGAGACAGGAAGAGGCAAGACTCATTTGTAAATTCAGATCTATAGAGGAGCATGGGCGTAAGACATGGAGGGGAAAGGGGGGACAAATCCCCCCCACCACAATTTTAAGTGGGGGGGGGGGGGGGATGTAACGTCATTTATCCCCCCCAGAATGTGTGTTTGGTGTGTCGTGCAGGGATCTGTTTTTGAAGTGGGGGGAGGGGCTGCTTACTATGCAAGCTGCCCTCTCCCCCCTGGCCCCCAAAGCATGGGGGCAATACCCTGGCAGCAGATGGGTGATCATCTGCCCCAGGGAAAGGGGGAAAACAAAAAAACATAGTTTTGGGTGGGGTGGGACCGCTAGCCACCAGTGATTTTTGCAAGGGGGTGCCCCCCACCATAAGTGGAAGGGAGCAGTTATGTAGCCCTCCCTGGGGGCAGATTTCTGCCCCTAGGAAGGGGCAAGGGGTACATGACACGCCCTCCATCCATTTGGGGTTGGGGGGGGGCTCTGCAAATATTGGCAGAGCCACCCCTCCCAAGCCTGGGGCAGTAGGTTTTGTCCCCATCGGGTGCAGATGGCCACACACATGTGCCCATCTCCCCCTAGGAAAAGGCAAAACAAAAATATATATATTATAACTTGTTTTGCGTGGGGGGCCCACTAGACCACCAGGATTTTTTGTGTTTGAAAGGGGGGGGGGGGGTGGGGGTGGCCATCTCCCCCCACCCTAAGTGGATGGGGGCACCTTATGTAGACTTCTCTGGGGGTAGATTTCTGCCCCTAGGAAGGGGTACATGAGATGCCCCCATCCATTTTGGGTGGGGGGGGAGGCCACTACAAATATTGGCAGAGCCACCCTCCAAGCCTGGGGCAGTTTGTTTTGCCCCCCCACACACGTGCCCATCTGTCCCTAGGAAAGGGGCAAAACAAAAATAAAACAAATTATAACTTGTTTTGGGTGGGTGTGGGGGTCACTAAACCACCATGGATGTTTTTAGTGGAAAGGGGGTGACCACGGGTCCTTCCTTATATTTTACTTTGTAGAATAACATTTCCAATGTGTAAACTCACCTATTTTGCTACATTAACTTTTGCAGACATGCATTTACGGTTGTGGTTATTTCTTCTCTAAAAGTGAACCATGCTTGTTTAAATTAACTTATTTATGCAACCGTAAACATTGGCAAGTTCACATATGAGCCAGTGTTGTTTAACAGTAAATTCAAAGAAATTAGTCTAAAACATTTGGTGGGTGGTGAGATGTCCTGGTAGATGGGTCTACGAAAGACCACACAAATGGATAAAGACGGGTGTCTTATTTTTGGGGTTCTCTGTTTTCCTTGGTGGCTTCGACACCCTAGGCCCAAATGTGTAGGTTGTCCACATGAGCAAAATCTGCTTTGCCCAACAAAAACGGTACCTCACATGTGTGGGTGCACCTACCTGGGCGTAAAGGGAAAAGGCTAACCCACTAGTAACCCCAAGCCTTTCGGCAGAGCTGATTTTGCTCATGTAGACAACATACAGATTTGGGCCTAGGGTGTCGAAGCCACCAAGGAAAACCAAGAACCCCATGCATTTCCAAAAAGAGGACACCCGTGGGAATCCACAGGGGTCTGACTTGCGCGAATCGCCCCAGAATGTATTACCCACAATCCCCGCCAAAGTCTGAAATTTGGTGAAAAAACTACAATTTTCAGACATTTCCCTCTTGCCACCCACCGAAACGCCGCCAACACCACATGTCCTGCCTTTCCGCGTTTCCACAGGGGACCCCATGTAAACGGTACCTCACCTGTGTGGGTGCACCTACCTGGGCGCAAAGGCAAAAGGCTAAACCACTGGTAACCCCCAAAGGGTTTGGGGAGACAACCTACAGATTTGGGCCTAGGGTGTCGAAGCCACGAAGGAAAACAGGGTACCCCATGCATTTCCAAAAAGAAGATACCAGTGGGAATCCAGAGGTCTTGCGCGAATCGCCCCAGAATTTATTACCCACAATTCCAGACAAAGTGAAAATTTCGTTTTTTCCACTAAATTTCAGACTTTGTCAGGGATTGTGGGTAATAAATGATGGGGCGATTTGCGCAAGTCAGACCTCGGGTGTCTTATTTTCGGAAATGCACGGGGTTTCCCGTTTTCCTTCGTGGCTTCGACACCCTAGGCCCAAATCTGTAGGTTGTCCAAATTATCAAAATTCCTGAAAATGTGCTGTGCGAAAATACTTGGTGTTACCAGTGTTTTAGGCTTTTCCCTTTGCACCCAGGTAGGTGCACCCACACATGTGAGGTACCTTTTTCCATCGGGAAACCTGTGGTAACACGGGAAGGTAGGCCATGTGTTGTTGGCTGCGTGCTTTGGTGGGTGACCAGAGTGAAATGTGCGGAAATTGTGTTTTTTTTCTGTCATTTTCCCCGATTTCCCCCCAAACTATGTACTCTTTCCCTACATAGTTGTTACCCGACCTGTGCAAATCGTCCCTTCCTAAACTTGGAATATTGTCTACTTTCCAGAAATGTATGCCTTTCTGGCTGTCACACTTCGCCCTCAGCCGCACCATGTTCCCCGGGTTCTTCCTCGTTCCTCCTGTGTACACAAGGACAATTGGGGAGTTCCAGGTAACGCCAGAATAAGGGACAGGAAAGTGATCGCCCTTCATAAAGGGTTACGGCGCCGGCATGCGCCCTTCTTATCGCGCTGGCAGCTGCCGTGGAAAATTGCTACACGAACTACATTACCCAGAAAACCTGTCAAGGGTTGTAGTTCGCGGCGTTGATACGGGAGCCTCATTTTCAAACGGTACGCCTCCTTGTTGTTACTTATTCCACAGCGGCGTACAGAACGCTGCTTCTGTTTAAAGTTACAACCGGCATACTTTCCGAAGTGCTCTCTCTGTACCTTGATTTTGGAAGTTCCTGGTTTCCCGTGTACCGACCCTGCCTGCACACGGACTCCTTCTTAAACCTTATTTTGATTTGTTTGCTTACCGCCCGTGTACCAGACCTCTTGCCTGCTTCCTGGACTCTTGGATAGTGATTTTGCTGTGTTAATTGACCGCCCGTGTACCAGACCTCTTGCCTGCTTCCTGGACTCTTGGATAGTGATTTTGCTGTGTTAATTGACCGCCCGTGTACCAGACCTCTTGCCTGCTTCCGGGACTCTTGGATAATTGATTCTGCTGTTTTTTGATCGCCCGTGTACCAGAACCCTTGCCTGCTTCCTGGACTCTTGGATAGTGGTTACTCTGGTAAGAACAACCCTATAATTGGAATCCCTCTTTCATCAGACTGTCATCACGTCTGTGGATTTTGGCTTCATTTCTAAAGTGCATTTTGGAACGCTTTGCTGTGGTGCACCATCCCGAAACCAGTGCGACCATTGTTCCGCTCGGGGATAGCTGCCTTACTAACCTTCCTTTTTTTTTATTTTATACTTTCGTTGTTACCCAGGATTCTTTACACCAATCTTACTTCCACCAGTGGTAAAGTATAGTTTTCTTGGTTTTCAATATTGGAGAGTTACACATTTAGCTATATACTAAAGCCTCTTTGCTTTATAGGTTGTTCCAGTTCTTTTGGCTTAAGGGGAGTTAAACCAGGTACTACTTAAGGGCTATAGTCTTGGGGAAACCAGATTTAGAATTGACATATAGTTTAACTTGTTATCCTTTCCTTTACAGCCTGGGTTCGAGGCGGTGTGTTCTCCCCGCTCTTTTGATCGATCGGTCCCCTTGTCTGTACTGTTCAGCAGGTGGTCATATCGGTTTAAAGAGTTCTTTCCCTCACAGAGAGGAGGCTTGGGTGGAGGCTCCAACCCTTGCTCCTTCAAGCAACTCCCCAGCACTAGAGGTCCGGCCTGTTTTACGTACTCCCCATTCTGGTGAGTAACACTGGCTTCCCATTCAGCTTTCCTACCCTTTTCTTCCATTCCGTCCACGCATGTCCTATTGGACAAAAAATGTCAAAAACGCCTACCTCTCACAAAACGGCCGATTAGCACATCAAAATATGTTATTTTGGTTTCCACTCAATCTGTTCTTGAAAGCCTGGAAAATGGCGAATCCAGCACAGCAAACCATTTGTTCCTAGCTCTTACAAGGAAAACACCATAGGCTTCGTTGTACAACATTTTATGGGCATTTTCTGAATAAAACCCAAATGTCCTTTTTGGTTATTTTCTCTCACCCCCCTACAGCAAACTAGGATTCCTGGGTGGCGTTACGACCGCCTACATGTGGGAAAAAAGGGGCCAACTTTGGCTGAGATATCTCATGTAACAAATAGGTTACAAGGGATTGAATGGCGACATACCGAATACACCAAAAAAGGCCTTGGCTCTGGGGGGAAATATCCATGGCAGTTAAGGGGTTAAGACGGTAAAGCCCCAGAGGAGATATCCTTTGTAAAGTAGCTAAATTAGTTAATTCTCCAAATGCAGATTGTGCACAGGAATATGTAACACCTGTGTTCAGCACCTGGCTTAATCTTCCGGTGGGATAATAGGCCGAGTGAATGCATTCAGCTTTATTACTGTCGCTTTTTCTATTTGGCCAGATTTTCGTGCATTTTCTGGGTGGAGTTCGGGAGCCAAGTGGACACATCAGGATCCCCTGTATTTCCCGCTCCACCAGACAAATGTGGCCTTACTACCAGCATGGATTCTCATGCTGGAAATAAGGAAAGGGATTCCTCTGGGATCTGCTTGGAAATGAAACCTGGTAAAAAGCGGGCGGAGTCCAGGGGAAGCCATTGTCAATTCCGCCAGAAATCCAGAAATCGCCAATTGTGTGAGGTATTTACACTCTTCCAAAGTGGAAAAGCAATGTGATTTCACCTGCCTTTTGCGCTCAAATCTTCCATTTTGTGGCAGAAAAGTAAAAACATGCGCCAATGGAAGTGGTCTACTCCATGCAGTTTACTTTGCGCCTTGATGCTTGGGGGTTTTGCGGGATGCAACACATGTTATAAATAAATACATTTAACATGACCCAAAATAAATGCCAATTCGTGATCAGAATGAGTGAGCATGGTGTCTCGCTGTTAAGAGGTTGTCCCCTGCTTCTTGAGTGCGTTGGCAAATGCCCTTAATTGCCATCTCGCGTTAAGCAGGTGCTGAAACCCATCAGTGTGGATTGCGCAATAATAAGTCGACAGAGGTATTTCAAATGGCCAATTTCGCTCTTTTTGCCACTTTCTCTGTGGAGTGACTTGTGCCCAACCCCAGGAAGAAGTGTAAAAAACCCACAAAGGCACTGTGCCCTGTTCTTTCCGTGTGTGTGTCTTCCCCACAGGGCGACAGATGTCGACTCGGACATGGGTAAGTCTGAGATGGCAAGCCTGTACCCTAGTTGATGTGGCAAAGGATTCCAGACTTCTGAGGCGGTTAACATTAGTAGCATTGAGTTACATTCCACCTGACAGGTATGTGTGATAAAGTTGCAAAGCAGAGCTGTTATTGGGCTAAAGCAGGAGGCAATGTGTGCCCACCCTCAACCAAAAATAATCAGCCCCTGCCCCCATCACGGCGGTAGGGGCCAGGCTCCAAAGCAGGGCAAGAATGCCCTCCAATCTTCCATGCCCACAAGTAGGGTACCCCTTGTGCTCCAGGAACCCTGTTGAGCAACCTCTGTGCTTTCCAGTTGATACTAACTTTATTTAAAGCCAGAAGTCTAAAAGCTAATCGCTTAATTGCAGCTGGAAATTAGCTCCTGGCATGATCAAAATGTCTTAACCAAGTGAGACATCATCCCCTTCCTTTATAAGCAATATGTGTGCTCTCGCGTTTCTTCATCCACTGAATTACTGTCAGAAACAAAGGCAAGAGTTGTGTCTCTTGTGTAGGCATTAGGAAGGCAGTTGCCAGCCTCTGGCATAATATGCCCATGTTCTTCCAATATTGGCTAGCTGTTGCCCTCTTATGGGCAGGTAGAACCATCATGGCAGTGACTGGCAAATGCCTTTCTCCTGCAGACAGAAAAGCGGAAATAAGAGGCCAATTCAAGACACAGAACAAATAGAAGTTAAGACAGACTGCAGCTGCCTTTGCTGTGTTAGGGAGAATATGTTGAGTGTTCAAGCAAGGAGGTATGTATTAAGCAAGTAAGCAGTGAGACATGGGAGGCAAAGAAAGGCCAGAGGGGCTCTTTAAATAATGTAACCGGGCAGAGGACCCATGCTCTGCCATCCTAGTAACATATGAGAGAATCAAAAAGATCAGGCTTTGCAGCAAATGTTAAACGAGAAAGGAACAGAGTCCAGCTCTGCATTCAGAATAACAAAAGCAAAGAAAGGCTATGCTCTGAAGCCAGCATGAGATGGAATAAGAGGGACCAGACTCATAGTGAGTGGCTGGCCCGGCCCTTGCAGGGGCGCTAGAGGGGCAGCCCACATAGCGGGCTGCCCTTCTGGCCACCCCCCTGGGTTCACATACAACCCACCTACTAGGCATCCCCCGGGTCCGACACATCCGGCAGAGGACCTGGGGAGTGCTTATAAGGGGGTGGGCTTGCTGTCACTCATCCTCCTTGTTTGCTGCACACCCCCCCCTGGAGGGCAGTCAAAGCAGCAACATCACACACCTGGTCCCTTCGACTCCCATAACAGGGCTTACTCAGAGGTACAAACCAGATTTCCTCTTTCTTTGAAACACCCATCTTTCCATTCCAGGAGACACACACATCTCCTTGCCCCACACAAAAAAGTAGCAACTTGCAGTTGGCAGAAAAGGCTTCAACTCCTTTATTTGGCAGGAGTCGACTTACAGGTGATCTACCTCTTAACGAGCTGGCATCCTAGCTGTGGCTCACTGGAAGTAATTGTTATTTCCTCTCTCTTATCATGAGCTCATAGTCAGATGAAAAATACAGAAATGCAACATACAAAGACATGGGGCCTCATTACGACCCTGGCGGTCCCGTAATGAACAGCGCCGGTACGGGACCAGCACCGTTCATTACGGGATACCTGATTACGAGGTCCCCTAGCGGGACCCGAAACAGACGTCTGGTAAAACCAAACATCCTTACCAGGTCCCGCGAGGGGACGAAGGAGCTAATAACGGGCCTGTTATTAACTGGCCCGTTATTAGCTCCATCCCCATTCCCATTGAGCCCCATGGGGGCTCAAATGGGAATGGGGAATGGTTTTGTGCATGAGGAATTACCGGGTCCTCCAAAGTCGGAATGACCCGGTAATTCCTCATTCACAGAACCCGGAATGGAGGCAGCCATGCCCTTAAGGGTATGGCTACCTCCATAGTCGTAATGAGGCCCATGATCTTTGCTGCTGCATCCTTTAATTTTCTTCTGTTTTCTTTTCTTCTTTTCTCTCGTTTTATACAGTGATATTTGTAATTTAATACGTACTGCTATTTTAATTCTGATTTTGTGAAAAGTCGAGTTCTTTGACTAAAACACAATAAACAAAGCGAAGCCCCCAAGATGTCCCCCCCCCCGGATGATATGTGTCTCCTACTCCCCTGTAGAGGAGGGACTCGACACAGATAATGAGATGGCCTCATTCCTCGGACCATCAACCATGAACGCACATCACACACCTTTGACAAACACTAAAACTTTTGGTAGGAAGGTTTAATCTTGCATTATGAAGCATACAGTTAGAGACGAATATATATATACATATATGGTCATAATTTATACATGGATAACTTACTGAATCCACAACCCACACATGACTATTAACCCATGTAATCATTAACATGATTAACAGCGCAAACTAACCAGACTAGGTTTTTTCGAGTACAAATACGACTAACTGCCAAACAAACCAGAATGATTGACCCGATAGCCTTAATTAGAGACAATTGCCTACGCAATTACATCTTTAGTCATGACTATCATTCTTCCAAATGGTCTAAATATTTATAAAGCCTATGAACTTATCAAACAAGTACAAACATAAGAAGATGGTGATAGCCCGCGCGCAGCCACATTTTTGCTGAAGCGCAGAGATGAACATGGAACTTTTAAGGTAAACCCTAAAATCAACGCGCTCTGAATCGCTATCTGCTTTTGGAGCGCATAGGGATAGAAGTGCTGTTTCAGACACGGAACGGCAGTAGTGTGACATGTTAGCGAAGATTAATGGGATGTCACATTGTTTGCGGTACAGACTAGATGAAAACTAACGCACAACATTAGTATTTTGTCTTAAAGGAAAATCGCAATGGTAATTTGCGTATGAACTAATACGATGTGATTGTGAGGTACGTCACATCAATTAAGGGCACAAAACAGATGCTAACCTGCGTACATTACAAATAAGATGTTCAGAAGTATTAAGTAAGTACACTTAAACAGCAGCCAGTTACTAGGATTCCATCTGGTTAAAACAACGCCCCACACAAACAGTGATGGGTCGTTCACCAACTCCAGCTATTTGCATCTATTTAGAAGATACTTACCAATACGCATTAGTTTACACTTTTTTCATATAATTCTAGAGATGGGATTTAACCCTTGATACCTTTGAAAGCAGAACTTCATACCATTCCGATCACATGCAAATGCAAACACGAACAAAGACTGGTAAGGAACCAGCAGCAGTTCAAGTAATAGAGCCATTGTACTACTGCACTAATTCAACATTGCTAATCGTGTATGTCTTTTTTCCCCTCTCCCCCTCTCTCTTTTTTGTTTTAAATTTCTCAATTTTCCCAAACATGTTTTATATTTTGAAAATGTACCCGTTACCCCTTGTAACATTGTGTTTAATATGCTTTCATTAACTGTTTTTTCATTTGATTATATATTGTGATTGTTGTAATAACACTGTTTATGTTACCAATGTGGACACTTGATTTTCATAACTAATTTTGACTAATTATTTGAAATTACCCCCGATTGAAAAAGACATGGTACGTGCCAAAACACGCGTCTCAGAAATGGGCTTTGTGATTTAATAAAGGAGTCCAAAGATATATTTCATTATGGCTCAAGTTTACCTATTTTAGGGGCGCAGCAATTGGGAGAACTACAGTTCTTTTTTGTTTCAAAGAACCCAGTTTTAGCAGAAGTTAAATATTTATTTTATTATGTTCATATTGGTTATACATAGACAACCTTTCACCACAATTTTTTCCAAAATCTATTAATATTTTTTTTTTAAAGAAAGAAAAACCATGTCCTAAGTCGAAACATTCGACTAATGTACTTCCAATGACTTTTGAATGACAATTAAAAACTTGACCAGTGCCAAAGTTATAGGGATTTATTTCTCCGGATAGCAACATTTTCCACCATTCATCTATGGCCATACTTGGTGATCACATCATTCATTAAATTCCTTCTTTGTTGTTCCAGGGCAGAACATTCCATCACCAAGTGTTTTAAGCTTTCGGTCGCATCATCCCTTTGGCACAAACTACATCTTCATGAGGTACGTCCAGACTTCCCCCACTTAGTAGTCTCCTTGATGTTAAATAGGTTTAGAATGAATCTGAAAAACTGATCCCTAAAAAAACAGTTTGGGGATGATTGGAGATACCGATGAAGTGTATTTAGTTTGAGACTTTCTTCTAATGGTTTCCCCATACGTTCTGTATTTCTGTCTTTCATTCTGTGTGCAGATCCAGTCGGGATGTACAATTTCTTTTCAGTTTTGTCCGGATTATCAATGAGGGTTTGTGGTGATTCCCCAAGACTCAGTAGAAGTGTCTTACACTTGGTTTCCCATTCTATCAAAGCTGGCTCCTATTGTTCAGTTATTGCTTTTTTCAAGCAAATAGAGCCGCCCTTCAGCAGTCTTCAATACACTTCCTATAAAACGCCAGGGTCTTCCAATCAGCTACTGCCACTAGCGAGGAGACACCTAGTTCCATCCTAAAGGCTTGTATTGGGGTGCTTTTTGGAATTCTCAGTACCTTTTTCCAAAATGCACCTTCTATCTTTGACCAATTTTCAGATTAAAAATTAAGGGAGATTTCCACGGCGTATGTTAGGATTGGTGTCACTTTTGATCGATAAAATTTGATCAGTGGGGTCAGGGAGAAACCACACCACCTCTTAAGGAGTATCCTCCCTTGACCTGCCAAATTTTGCGCTTTCTTAGTGAGTGATTGTAATCTCGTGGCATCAACCTATATAGTTAAATATTTAATTCCTCCCGTTTTGTATCTTTTGGGATTTGTATGACACGTTGGGTAACTTAAAAAAAAGTGCCAGCAGCCTTGCATAATTCCAAAACAGTCATAATAAGGAATAAGTTACTTACCTGTAACTCCGGTTTCTCCAGCACTGGCATCTTGCATAGATTCACATGCTGTGAATATTCCCTGTTGTCAGGCTGGGAATCCTCGGTTACAGAGCAGTTTAAACTTAAAACTGAAAACATTCAGTAACTTATGTGCTCCATTACAGTCATGTTGGGTCTTATTGCCCACAGCCTATAACAATAACTCCCTTAACTTCTTCCCTGTTGGCCATCTTAGATGTGGCAAGCACACGTGAGTGGCAGTAAGAGCCAAAAGACGAGCCATGCGGGGTAGGTCGGAGAGTCACATTTGAATCACTGAAAAGATACCAATGCTGGAGAACTATTCCTTCTCCAGCACTGGATCGTTCATAGATTCACATGCTGTAAATAGATTACAATGCAGTATTGCAACAAAACACATGGGCTAAGGCAAGCTCCCAGCATAACTTACCACTGGAGACTTACTATCCTCACGCAAAAAGGTTCTGCAGAACCAACTGGCCGACTCTACACTCTTCTGCGGAATCTGTCGACACAGTTGAACTTGGTGAATGTATGCACTGATCTCCAGGTGGCTGGCAGCGGGATTCAGGAGAGGAACGCAGTGGTTTCAGCCACTGCTCTGGCAGAGGGCACCCTCGGCGTGCCGGGGAGCGGCCTGACAGCCTGTTAATGGTAGAATGAGATGCAGGCTGAAATCCATCTTGAAATGGAGGACTTTGAGATAGCCTTCCCGGGCCCCGAAGGTCCAAATGAAACCAACAGGTGACCCATTGTACAGAATGACTGTACAGAATGACTTAGTACGTGCCACATAGTACTTGAGGGCGTGCACTACATCTAAAGTGTGTAGGGTTAGCTCCGCTGGAGATGTTGGAGTGCCAAAGAATACAGGCAAAGCCACCCATTGATTGAGATGGAAAGAGGATGGCAACTTCGGCATTAAGGTCGGGTTGGTAGGTAGACTAGCTTGGTCCTTGTGAAATGTCAAAAAGGCGGTTTAGAGGAAAATGCCTGGGTTTCATCCACTCACCTGGCCGAAGTTATGGCCACCAACAACGCTGTTTTCCAAGAAATATGTTTAATGGATGCTTGGTGCATGGGCTCAAAAGACAGCTTCATGAGCCTTGCGAGTAGCACATTTAACTCTCACGCTGGCGCTGGGTGACGGACAGGTGGAAAAGATTTGAACAGTCCACGCAAAAACTCCTTCACCAGCTGGCGGGACCACAAGGTTGGCACTCCTGCGGAGTGGTTGTACATGGAGATCGCCACCAGGTGCACCTTAATGGAAGAATGCGTCAAGCTAGACTGATCCAAGGACAACCGTCAAGGCAACACATCCGCCAACCGCATGGTCCGAGGTCGCAGTCGATGGTTCCTGCACCATTGTTACAAACGTCTCCACTTGCTGTTGTAGTACTTCAAGGTGGATGGAGCTCTACCCCTGGCTAAGACCTCCTGGAAATCTTGCGGAAGGGACAGCGCCTCGAACTCCAAGAACACAGGAGCCAGGCTGTCAGATTGAGAGAGGCCGGGTTGTGGTGTAGCACAGTCCCCTGGTTCCTGGACAGGAGCGATTGGTGCGGGTGCAGCTTGATTGGTGCCGCTGACTTGAGGGCAAGGAGGCCGGAGTACCAAACAGTCTCGGCCATGCATGGCCCACTAATATCAGTTTGCATAGATAGTCTGAAGGCTTGTAGGACTCGAAGCATAAGAGAAATTGGGCGGGAATGCATACAAAAACTTCCCTTCCCATGGAAATGCGAAGGCGTCCCCAAAGCTCTCCGGGTGGGGGAAGCGGCTGGCAAAGGTCTTGCAGCGACCATTGTCGTAGGTGGCAAAAAGGTCTATCTCCAGAGTGCCCCACGTCTGAAACCGGTGAAGCTGGTGGTTGAGTCGTTTCCACTCGTGAAAAGGATGCAACTCCCTGCTAAGTCCACGAGAGTATTCTGAATCTCTGGTAGATCAAGGGGAATGAGAAACATGCCGTGCTGTAGAGCCCAATGCCACAGGGCTTGAGCCTCCCTGGAAAGCTGTGGGGACCTCGTTCCTGACTGCTTGCAGACTTAAAACATTGATGTTTTCGGTGTAAATCCGTACCACCTTGCACATCAAGAGGGGAAGGAAAGATTTCAGGGCCCAAACAATTGCCCAGAGCTCCAGCAGATTGACATGCTGGCTCTTTTCCTCCTTGGACCAAAGGGCTCTGGGTGTGTTGGGTCTTGACAGTGGGCACCTCAGCCCTCCAGGATAGCATCCATTGTGACAGTGGCCTGAAGGTCTGGCAACCTGAAGGGTGCGCCTTGCAACCAGATGTACTCGTCACTGACCACCAGCGAAGGCTCTGCCTGTAAACCGGTGTCTGAGAAATGCGGTCATCCCAGGACCCCGAGGCTTGGATCCAGGAATTTCTGCACCTGTCTATTGTGTTACCAGCAGTTGGTGAATAACAGGATGCATAATGACAACATCCCCAGCAGGGATTTGTAGTTGCTGTAGACACTGCATGGTTGTGGCGGTGTTTGCTGCCGCCAGCTGATAGGCGGGGGGCTCTCACCAACCAGTAGTCTAGATACGGTTACATGTGCACTACCCTCCACCACATGTGCGGCACCACTGGTGCAAGGCATGTGGTAAACACCTGCGGAGCAGACCGCAGGCTGAATGGAAGGGCCTTGAACTGAACTGATAACGTACTCCTGCCACCACGAAGCATAGGTAGCCCTGGTGTGAGCAGCAAATAGGGATGTGAAAATAG
Organism: Ambystoma mexicanum; assembly: GCF_040938575.1. Taxonomy (NCBI): domain Eukaryota; kingdom Metazoa; phylum Chordata; class Amphibia; order Caudata; family Ambystomatidae; genus Ambystoma; species Ambystoma mexicanum. The sequence continues at coordinate 702,339,697 of NC_090924.1, forward strand.
GCGTCTTTGCGGTTGAAGGACGCCAAGAAATCTCCTTGTTGTAGCTGGACACCTGCAGCAGTGTAACCATGCGGAATATTTGTACCTTTAGGAACCTGTTGAGCACCCTTTCATCTAATATGGGCTTGCAACCCCCCGACTTGTTGTGCAGTGACTTTTTTTTAACCAGAAAGTAGTAGGAGTAGACTTCTGTGCCCAGTTCGTCCTTTGGGACCTTCTCACTGCGCCCTTCAGCTGCAGAGCCCGTACCACCTGAAGCAAAAGGCGTCACTACTTTGTCGGTTTATGTGCGGGACGAATGTCCGGCCGATAGGCCGTGAACTCCGAGTAGCCCTGCTGGAGAAGGAATAGCACCCATTCATCGGTTGTGATGTTTGTCCGCTCTTCGACAAACCTTGACAGTCATCCTCCCACTGGGGTGCTGAAGTGGGAGGACCAGGCCCTGGGCTAGAGGACTGTGTACTGGACTGACCCCCAGATTAGGAGCAGCCACGGCGCCGCTGCGAACCCCTGTAGGACTGGGACTTTTTTCTGTACTTGTCCCCCGAGTACATGGTCTTGTAAGAAGTGGAACTTTGGTACGTGGAGCAGTTATCCCACAAAGTCCTGCCATAACGCCCTTTTCTGGAACGAAAGGACTGGCGCCTTTGCTGTAGGTTGCCCAAGTAGCAAGTGGTTTCTGTGTCCGTTTTTATGGACTGTTAGGTCTCAGTCACCTTCTTCCCAAAAAGGGCAGATACGTCAAAGGGCATATCAACGACCATGGACATTGGGTCGAAAGTCTGTGGCCATGAGCTAACCCTGCCTGCGTAACACCGCTCCATTTCCAAGCTGATGAAAACCAGTATCAGCGATGTCGACAAAGACTGTGGTGACATGGTCTGACGCCAACTTGCCCACATGGAAGATGTCCATGGCCTGCCGTTTATTGTTATCTGGCAGAAACTCAAGCAGGGGACCCATCTTGTACCATAGCACACGATCATAACGTGCGAGTATGGCAATTGCATTTGCCGCCTTGATAGACATGGCTGCAGTGGTAATAATCTTCTAATCTGAAGGCGTCAAGGCATTTACCTTCCTTGTCTGCAGGACGATAATGAGTAAGCTGACCTATTCCTGGCGGCAGCAGAGACAACAGTCTGGCATGGGTTGGGTGCTCTGTACTTTTTGTCAAACCAGACTTTTTTAGCCGGGGCAGTTGCAGGGTGTGCCAAGGTGACCAGGCCATCCTCCCAGATGTTGTCTAACAGTGCGGTGGACATGACAGATTTCCTGCACGGCTCTCTGCGCTGATACAGCACACTCTCCTTTCCCTGCTCCTCCGGAGAAAGGCCGAACATCTTGGCCGCTCTGGACAGGAGCGTGTGGAAGGCCCCTACCTCATCAGGGGGTGAGTCCCAGAGTGGAATCTCATCTGTTTCCTCATCACCTGCGATGAAATGGTCCAATTTGTCCATGTGGAAACCTCATCCTCCAACTGGTCGTGACATGCGTCTGTCCCAGTATAATACAGCCTCTGCAGTACCGATGGGTGTTCACCCGTTCTGGTGGGGGCGAGAGATGAGGGCTACCTCCCTGAGGTCGCCTAAGAGGCACTGAAACCGGGGCTGGTGCAGGCAGCCGTTGTTGCAAGGTTGCCACCAGAGTGGTTAACGAAGATAAAATGTCCCGTGACATGTTCCTTTGTGGAGGCAGCAATGGAGCTGGCTGCATTAAAGGCAAGCTGTCCTGTGCCTGAGATGAATGCCGAAGAGGCAAAGGTGGTAGTCTGATCAGGCATGCCTCAGCCAGTCGTGAACTAAAATGCCTTTTGGGAGGTCATGTTCTGCGTACCAGCGATGACGGCGGGGACTTGCTGGTGGCATGGACTTCATGAAACCTCAATCTCTTACTAGAGGTGGTTCGCTGGGCCGTCCTGCCATAACAAAGCATGACTCTTTACCGAAGCGGAGTCAAAGGCCCTGCTGGCATCCTTGACGCACACAATGAGACTATGATGATCTCTCAGCGTCTTATTGGAGAAGGACTGGCAAATTTTGCGGTCCTGGGTGACATGGTGAGGATGAGGTACTAGCTGACCTAAAACGGATCAACTACAAATCAACAACTCCAAGTAATGTGAGAAAATGCCAACTTGACCACATTCAGGCACTTACCAAAGACAAAGATTTAACCATAAAACCAGCGGATAAAGGAGGTGCCATTGTGATCATGGATACGGCAAAATACACAAGGAAATGTTTGGAATTACTGGAAGATGTTACCACCTACAACAAACTAGATTGTGACCCTATCATCAGGATAAGATCAGTCAGAGGAATTAGTGGAGGAAGCATACACCAATGAATGGATTAGCAGTAAAACCTGCAAGTTTCTTATCAATCAACATCCCATTACATCAGTCTTTTACGGACTTCCGAAGATCCATAAAAAACAAAATGACCCACCACTGAGACCCATAGTGGCAGAAACTGGTAGCGTATTCGATCCCCTGGCTATATACATTGACCGGTTGTTACAACCACTCATCCAAGATATACCAACATACTTGAAGTATAAAACAGACTTCCTCAACTGCATCTATGAGATCTCAGTGCTCAGCTCAGACTACATACTATTCAGCTTGGATGTATGCAGCCTGTACAACTCGATCCCCCATACAGAAGGCATAGAAGCAGTAGAATGGCTACTACTGGACTCGCAAGCCACAAGATGCGATCCTCAATTCATAATGCAACTTTTAAATCTGATACTTAAGAACAAATACTTTAGGTTTCAAGGCAAATTTTACCTCCAAACAACAGGGACATCAATGGGGTCAGCGATGGCACCGATAGCGATAGCAGTAGATGCTAACACCTTTATGTACAAGTTTGAGCGAACCTTTGTACTAGACAAACCAGAATGGGCAAGTGAGATCATTATGTGGAAGCGTTTTATTGATGACATCTTCGGGATATGGTGTGGCACAACAGAGGAATTAACAGCATTCTTTAACTATCTGAATACAGTACACCAGAGCATCAAATTTACCATGGAAATAGGAGCTCAAATCTCCATTTCCTAGATGCTTGTTTGGAAATCAAGGACAATACTATCGCCACAAATGTGTACCACAAGCCAACGGATGTTAATAATCTCTTACATTTCACGAGTTTTCACCCGAAATCAATGAGAGAGAACTTACCTTACAGTCAGATTTTGAGGCTCAAGAGGATCATTTCGGACTCAGCAGGTCTGGATTCAGAATGTACCAAACTACTGGATAAATTTGAAAAAAAGAGGATACCCACCATCTGTGCTGGAAGAAGCTAAATCTAGATCCTTGAATAAAAGTAAAGAACATCTACTGACGCCCAAGATTAAGGATAAGACAACACTGTTACTTTACATATCGAAATATTCCAGGCAAAGCTTTCAAGTTGGCAGAGCAATAAAGAAACATCGGAGCACTTTGCAAAGTGATCCACTGCTCAAAAGATGGTTTCCAAAACCACCAACGATGGCTTTTAAGAGAGGTATGACCCTGAGAGACAAACTGGTTAGAGCAGAGAAAATGCCTAAAGATAGAGAATTATTATTGAGCACTAGGAGAAAGGTTACCTACCCCTGCTTAAGTTGCTCGAATTGCAACAATGTAATCAAGGGGGATACAGTAACACACCCACACAATGCTAAGAAACACAAACTGAGAGACTTTGCCACCTGCACCTCTGTAGGTGCCATCTACGCCATTAAATGTGGGAAACTATGTGGGCCAGACAACAAGACAAGTCAAAGACAGTATCAATGAACAGAAGTCTACCATTAGATGTAAGAATGTTAAATCTCCATTGGCTAAACACTTCACAGAGCATCACCACTCAGTGGCTCAGATCAAATTTCAGATCTGAGAGATAGTGAAGAAACCCTATAGGGGAGGGAATTACCACTCGATCCTCTCCCGCAGAGAAATATACTGGATTCATCTTCTTGACACCCTCAACCCCAAGGGGCTTAATGAAGAATTTTCCCTAAGGTGCTTCATATAGCACACTAGTGATCACCCCCCTTTTTTTATACACAACCTGGTCCTATGTATATGGAGACTTTGGGCATCTTAAGGGACATTACAAATTTATGATATAATTCCAACAGAGTAACTGGAGGTGGAACACCTGTTAAATCTACCGTAGTCCGGGACTTGTCTTACCGGCCCACCTATATACTCCTCTTTGGAAATGTTTAAGGGAATAACTAGAACATCAATATAAACTTCAGAGATCGGATAGGAATGTATGGTGGAATCTGTGTTAAACTTAGAGAAGTCCGGGTTGTGCTCAACTGGCACACCACAATATGAGTCTTAATGCAGGAAATATTGTCACTGCTAGTAAGCCTTAGAATGATTTGCAATTTTTTATCTGTGGGCACATTTATCAATTCAGCATTTATATACAATCACGGTAACTATTACTCAGACTATGTTCAGGAGGAATTAATGGACCTGGGCAATGTGGTTTCACAATAGCCTTGGCCCCGTACACTTTAAACATATGCATATTATGTGCATCTACCATGTTTCTATTATTTCTACATTGCCTTCATTACCTCCTACAACAATACACATCTAGGATTTATCACCTGCTATAGCTAGAGAATAATCTCGCTTGTCTAACCGTTTAAACAATCCTGATTTACTTCCTTTGAGACAATCTCCATTCTAACATGGCGCTCTGCATTTTCCATGATTCTCCCTAGAGGGTTTTTGTTGATTAGTCCATTTTCTATTTTCACTGTTCCGTCGCACAAACACAAGGACATCTTTTCGGATAGACCCTTCCCGAGTATTCTTGGTCACCTAGGCGACCGCCACGCTTCGCTTTACAGACAGCCCGACACAGAACGCAGAGAGTTTCTTGCCGCTCCACGATTTTGATGTCATGTCCTTGCGCATTCCAGCCCGTTCCAAAAAGACTACCCACACACCGAGCTCGGGGTGTTGAAGGTAAGGGTATTTTTGCACAGACAAATGCCCCTCCCTAATTAGCACATCAATACGTACTCCTACCCTTGACTCCCATCCTAAATTAGATTTTTGTCTTGATTTTTGCAGGAGAGCACGTCTTTTTCATAACGCTTTGGACCCTTTCATTAAGGGACCCCTTGAACGTATAGACTATATTGGGCATGTCATTAATTTTCCACACATACTGGATGTAAGGACACTGACTACTAGTCACAAGTATAATCCTCTCTGGAGGTTAAGTTGATTAATAGAAGACTAAGTGCACTTATGCGGAAAATTACCCATAATGCGATGGAAGGATTAACACTCCCCATTAATAGAAGGAACAGGTACCTAATAGCAGCAAGGTATACTACTTTATGCATTTGCTCAAACTATCAAGCCTGAACATAGGGCAGACTGCTTTATAAACGTCAGTTACGCAATTCCACGGTTCTTTCCTACTTACGAATAACCGTTCTTTTTACAACTTCAGAGAGAGACATTCTGTGATTATATCCAGATATATAGATTTTACATTACATAGCGGCAGCGGCTTTTCATTAGCCACAAGCACACCTGAGTCTCCCTGGAAAGATTTTCTCATAAATGCTGAATTGAGTTTGCCCCAAGATTATGTCAGCTTTCCTTTAACGCTTACCACGTAAATGTTGAATCGACACTGTCATGCATAATGTCGTTTGCCTAGATGTGTATAGAGGTGATCACTTAGTACTATTAATTTTTCTGTTAATTTTTCTGATATATTGGACAAAGTTTATATCCATTCGCAGGGATTGTTGTTAAACAATTATTTTTACTTTCCAGTTCTGAAATTTGGCTCTTGAAGAGAATGGATTCTCGAAACGCGTCAGCCATCTTAACTGTTTATTTACCTACAAAATCCTTTGTTCCTTTGTGTTGATCTTTTGCATCTATGAAACTAATCTGATACAAATCAGATAAATTATTGCGTTATTTTATGAAGATAATGCTTTGAAAGTCATATTAAAAATATGCTTGTTGAAGAACAAAAACTTTGATATGAACAATTATTGAACCGTTTTTTGACGGACTAGCAATAGAGTGCAGGGGACCGGAGGGTTCCAGAATTTTGGACCTTCTTTTTCTCCTTACAAATTTGTAGTAGTGGACCTGTGCCAGATCCACTTTCCTCCCCCCCGCACCTTGAAAAAGTTTTAAATTTAAATTCAATTCATCTTTTGACCTCTCACTGTATAAATTTGGAGTGCATCCACACATTTTTTCTTTTTTGATGAAGGCAGTAGAGGCAGTCGTGGTGATCCTCTACGTAGAGATTCTTCTGTCCACAGCAGGCACAGGACTTGAACAGGTGCTTCCTCATGGATTCAGCCCATTTCCCCCCCCCCCCCAACAACATAACCAGCCACCAATCATCCGCACAATAGGTTTTTCCCAATTCTATAAATCTTCCTATATGTCTAGTCCTTGCGGCCCAAAGACCTGAGAACTTACTTTACCTCACTTTATAAACAAACTGAGAGTGATCTGTTTTGTTGGATATAGATTGAACCTAAATCTCAAAAAACCTTGTCTAAATCTGGGGCAGGGGAGATATTTTGTAAGGCAATTGAACCCCTTTACTTCCCGATGCAGGCCTTCAAGAAGCCAATAGTTGTTTTTGGCTTCCAGCATTTGCATCCAATCTGTTCGCCAAAGCTTTATTTTTTTATTATCCTTGTCTCGATTGACCACCAAGGTCTCTTGGTCCGTACCTATCTGTTCCAGAATTTAAAAGCATTTCAATTAACAAAAGGTCATTAAGCGCTGATTAATCTTTGCCAGTTCCTCCCTTAGAATATAATATGGGATCTCAATTGTTGGCATAATGCATTTCCTAAAGAGAGAAGGTTTTCCCGAGTGGCTCTCAGCACTAAGGATATAATGCCCATCTCAAACCTTAGATGCTAGAGCTTACACACAAGCCCAAGTAAATAGTGTGTGGAATTACCTCCAATATGTGGAAGAAGGGCGACAGGTTGAATCACACAGCCTTCGGGAAAGCTATCAAGACTAGGCTCTTTGTATGACATGTCTTCTTGGGCACAGCCATAAGCGGCTGCACACACTGTATGCTTTCTTGTAATTTTTAATGTAATTGATCACTATGTAATTGATCACTAGGCACTAAGTACTTTTGTGGGGCCGCATTCTTGTAACCCTGAATCATGCCTTCATTCATGTCCTTCACAGCGCCTCGATGCCCGAGGGCTGTAGTGCGCTTTATAAATATAAATAATTCAAGTGCCACATGAAAGGTTTCCTGCGAGTACTCTGAGCAGAACCCAAAATCAAAACATTTTACTTAGCAGGGTTTATTTCCAGTTGATTTGCCTCCTTATAGCCATGCGGCACCAGTAATCCTCACTGAAGACCTATCTGAGTTTGATCAATCAGGACCAGGTCGTCAGTGAAAAGCATCCAACCCAAGTCCTGTCCTCCAATCTTCAGAGGAAAGGATCTTGATAGTTTTAATCAATCTGCTAGATCACTCAGAAATAGATTAAAAGGGTTGGGGCCAAGGAGCAGCCCTGCTTCAGGCCCTTATAAGCAGGAATCTCCTTTGTGAGCTCCCTCTGAGCATTCATCCAGATGCAAACCTTAGTTGAAGTATATAATGCCACCAATGGCGCAAGAAGATTCCCCCGGGCAGCCCCAAGCTTTGAGCTTGGCCCATAGCATTCCTCTGTTGAAACTGTTGAATGCCTTCCTCAGGTCAATGAAGGCAAGCTACGGTTTACTTTGCTTACTGCATGCCTTCCATTTCAGAAGGTTCAAAGTGAAGAGGTTCAAATCAGTCCCTACCCCTTTGACAAACCCCGTTTGACGGGGATATGTTCTATTTGATGTCACTATCCACTTCTGTAGATGATTAAGAATTAACAAAGCGTATAATTTGGCCAAGATGTCCATAGGGTGATAGTTTGAGGGATCCGCCCTGTCACCCTTCTTGAATATCGGGACAACTACCGCAGTACTCCATGTGTCGGGTATCACACCCAACCCATTTACCCATCCAAACGAGGTCTCAATAAAGGGCAGCCATACTTCCTGAGAGCGTTTGATTATGTCATAAGTCAAACCGTCTCGGCAAGAAGCTTCCACCGAGTTCGCCCTCTTGATCAGCTCCTCTATGTCCCCTTGGTCAAAAGGGGGACATAGAGCAGATGTCCGTCCCTCTTGAACCAAATTCCATAAACAACAAAACATAATTAGTGTCCAGGGGGGTAAGTTACATCTCGTCATTAAAACCATTCACAAAGTAAATTGCAACCAAGGGACACATGCGCAGGCGAGTCCTGCATTGAGTAACTTCAGGTATAAAGTTTCAGGAGACTCTCTGATCTCTCAGCCCCAACCCACATGTCATTTTGAATAATGCATGATCACTATTTAAATTCTTCAAAACCGTTAGTAATGTAACCTTGTTTGCGACCCCATGAGAGACAAAGAAGTAGTCAAGGACCCTCGATTGATGGCCATTCAACCAAGTTGGTGCACCAGGAATGTCACCCGGAGTTTGTCCATTCAGCCTTTGTAGATCCCTCGATCGCATGACATTCATCCATTTATTAGTTCTAAAGTTGCCCTCAGATGGGGGTCCCTTCTGAAGATTATCGCAGGCTGCTTGCGTGCCAATGCAAGAAAGATTCAAATCCCCACACAACCCTATGAGAAGATGATCATGATGAGCATGTACTTCATCAATAATTTCCATCACTGAGTCAATAAAGGAGTCAGTCGAAATGGCTGCTGGGTTCCAGTAGACATTTATAATAAGAAGCAGTGTCTTGGGATTTAATGGCAAGGCCACCCTTTGGAGTAAGAGTGACTGCACAAACTGATTAGGAGCTTCTTTTGCCATGATTAACAACCCCACCCCGTGTCTCACCAGAACCAACAGTCCTCAGGCAGGCCTACTTCTAATGCCTCTGTAGGCCGGGTTTAGAAAAGACCCAAAACCATCCGCAACTGGGGCGGATTGTAGCCAGGTCTCCTGGAGGCATAAAACATCAAGGTTTTCACCGCGGAGGGGGTCTTGACCAAACAGATGTTTGTGTCCTAGAGTGTTCGAAGAGCTAAAGGAACATTTCTCTCTTTCCGATTCAGTTGGCTGTTAATTTCCATTTGTCCAGAGTGATGGACACAATGGCATTGAGTAGCCCACAAACAAGTTTCGGGGTTTGTTTGTTGTGTTAGTTGGATCGGCAATACACATTCTGGAGTTATCTTGGTTGATGTCAAATGTCACACTTATTTGAAGATTTGGCTTGCTAATAATGGCATCTTGGCCCTCCAAACAATATTCTCTCAGGAGCTTCCTATCCACCGGACCTCTCAGAATACAATGTTTTATCAGAGTTAGTCTCCTTGACTGAGGTAGTAAGGTTATCCACCAGTTGCCGCTGAACCCATTCTGACTTTGCACAGTTGGGAAGTCCGTTAATTCAAAACCCAGTGAAAGAAGTGGATCAGCGGCCCCAAGCAGTGCAGACTTTATTGTAGTTGAAATCAGATATATAACAACCTTATCCAATTTTCTTTCTTTTGGAAATGTGATTATTTTGATGTTATCTGTATTGATAAGTGTCCGCGAAGGAATGTGGTGAAACAGCCTTAATTCATTCATCCAATTCAAAATGAAGCTATCTTCTGACGATAAAATCCACTCTAGCAGCATCTGTGGACCTTGCCAAATCTTCCTTCCCTTACCCCCTTCACTGGGGTCTGGTCATCAGAGTGCGAGTTGTACATATTGTGGTCAATTCGCAGGGCAAGGAGTTGGCACTCCTTTTAGATGACAGTCCCACATCCCTTCCAAACCTCCTGAATGTCCGAGTGGAGTTTTAGATCAGCCATTAGTCGCTTTTCAGCTACAGGTCCGGAATGGGGGAGTGGAGTCCACAAGCGCTTGATTGCAAAGAGGATCCTCCACCTCTGAAAAGGGGTGCTGTTTTACCAGGACCACTTTCAGCACCTTACAAGCCCCCTCCGTAATATTGGCAGTGTCTTTCAGTACAATCTTAGTCGATTTTGGACTCTGTAATATTATGACTGATTGACCTTTCTCATCAGTATCAAGGGACAAGTCGACTGCTCATTGTAGCTCACAGAATCCTCCCGCTCATCCTGATCGAGCGAGTGAAGTGAGAGGTCCATAAGATCAAAGTTCTCACAAGGTGATCTGGACTTAAGCTTATCCATTAAAATGATCCCTTTAGATCACTCAGTTGGCTTCAGAGAATGAAGAGGGGACTGAACTCAAGGTTTCCTCTTCTCTATTGCTTTGGATGAGATCGTCGGGGTGGATAGATTATGAAAAAAAAAAATCTTAGCGTCATTGCACTTCCTCGGTTTTAAAGTTAACTATATTCTTAGGTTTTTTTTAATTGCAGACTCTCTCTCTGGGCCAGGACCCCCAATTTCCTTCTCTTTCTTTGATAGAATATGGGGAATCGCGAGCTTGGCCCAGTATTCTCTTTGTCCCGAGTAGACAGTTTCAAGAGGCGGAAAAGCAGCTGGAATTCCCCTATTGCTTCTCGATTCCACCGCCCGTATAGGTTGTTTTACTTTTGTGGCTGAGTCCAAATCTAATTCTCTGGTTCATCTGGCGAACGTACAGAATGAGCTGTTAGATCGATTGTGCACTCTGGTTTTTGGGCAGTGTTTTCTCCTCCAAACCTACATCACTCCACTAGGGGGTTTGGCTTTCAGGATTCCCCCTGGCAAATTCAGTTCAGTCACTGCGGGACTGCTATTTCTGGGCGAGAGTTTGTGCTTGAGAATTTCAAAGAGGGACCCCAATATGTTTCGCTTGTCGGCACGCTCATAATCCAGCGCCTCTCAGATTTCGTTTAAGGCATGATGAAGTTGCCGCTTTATTATTCACTCTACATTGTAATGAGGATATGAATGATTCCAACGAAATTCGTTTTGAATGCACCATGGCCAATAAAGTGGCTTGATCCTTAAAGGATTCATTCATTGTCTCATACAGTTTTATGTATGGAATTAGGGCAGTCGTTACTGCTGACATGATGCTGTTTGGTCACAAAGGGGAGAGGCGGATCTGCGCCGAAGGATATCGACCATACTTGATTAGGCGGGATCCCCTCCCCACCTCTAATCAGGTTCTTAAAAGGTGTCTCTGCTGCCTTTGGAGAGTCAGATTCACCTTTTTGCAGAGCAATGTCCTCAATATACACATTGAGCTCATCCAGTACTTCATTATTCAAGTCTGTATCACAAGCCTTAGCCTTCGCATCCAGCCCTTTTTTAATCAATGCAATATGCTTTGTTAATCATGCCACAAGCATTGATGGCAACCCCCCTCTCCCCTGCACGCTCCCCAAGCACAACAGCTAGCTGAGATGAGGGCAGTGAGGGCAGATCCACCCTTATTGGACAGGAGCAGTCATTTAACAGAGGGGCTTGCATATCCTGAAATACTGCCCTACTAGGCATTGTTGGCGATTTCAAAATCAGCCCACTAATAAGTTTTAGGTTGTGGGCAGCGGATCGTTGCAGCTAGTTTGGAAGGACTGGTCCTGCACAGATGCTAGATTCAACTCCACATTTTCTGCATCTGTGATATCACTGATATTTTGCCTTATAGAAGAATCCAGTTTTACACAAGCTTTCCGGGGGTCAGAGTTAATTTGGTTGGGGGCCTGTGAGGTGATTTTACACAAGGGCAGAGAGGCATCTGTGATTCGCTATATTTTCTTTTCTTTTTAATGCCCTAGTCAGCCCTGCACACTCCAGTTCCCCTGTTAAATTCCCTGTCTATGACTTTGCATCTTTCAAGCCACTTACCTCATCAGCCTACAGTACCGGTTTGGCTGAAAGCATGAGATGTCTAATGCCGCCAAAAATTGCACTGTTACTGGCTCGACAGTCCTTTTACTCAAAGTTTGTCTTCCTCCCCACAAGGGAACATAATGACATGTCTCGGGGATGCCGATTTCATTTCAGACGGTATATTTTTTGTGCAGGCCGCGGTAGTGGAGAAGCCCACTTACTAATGTCCCAACAACACACGGCGACGAGGGCACACTTTACCACGGTCTTGAGGTTGTCCAGAGTTCTTCAGCTTCCCCTGGGCTCCCGGGGAACACAGGAAACACCCAGTACACTCAGCGATGCTGCACATCCGGAGAGTAGGTTTTCACAAGCAAACAAGGAAAGCAGGCACAGGTTCAGTCAGAGAAGAAAGCCTCCATATGGAAAACACTCAGGACACTAAAGGTCTGTACTGTCTTACAATGACTCACTGCAGAAAACCTGGTTGTATGTAGCATTAGTATACATATTTCATTATGAACAATGATATTGCAATGGTGACTAAACGTTTGCTGAAAGTAGTTTAATTTCAAAGCATTTTGTCTACAATGTGTTCTAAAAATAAAATGTTGAATTCGATACTTAAATATTTTCTTAATTTCGGTCATTGCATTTTGTTGAAACAACATACTTGTGTGCTGCACAGCAATGGGCAGTACATGCAATAGTCAAAGATTAAACAAGATCAATGGGGTGGGTCCTGTGGCACTTTCAAGGCACGGTTTAGCTGATTCTTTCTGCTTGCAATAAGCTTCTAAACCAAACAGCAAAGCATTTCAAGTAACTTCAGTTTAACCATGACAACATCCATTCCAAGCAAAACCAAAGAGTTAATGGCTGGAAGGTTTAGAATGAATCTTAACCTCTGGCATTGCGGTAGTCCAGATGTGACCTAGCATTTTGGGCTGGACTGCCCCTTTTGGTGTGGGACCAAGACTGATTTGCATATTGTCTTTCCACTTCTGTAATGGCTTGGCAAGCGAAGAACAGTGGTCTGGGGGGTTGCCCAGAGCAATGCCAGAGGTTAAGATGTATTCTAAACCTTCCAGCCATCGCCTCTTTTGTTTTGCTATGGTCACCCCGAGTGGGACGGGTATGCCCAGACATGGGTCCCGTGCCAGCTGGGCCTAGAGACCCAAGCTACTCCGCACTGATGATGCCAAACAAGGATGAAACATGTCTGGGGACGCTTGTGGTCTTGTGCAGAAGGGATGTTACCTAGCAGTTCGGGCTGGAGGACCAAGCCTGGTTTGCATATGGTCTTTCCCTTTTCTAAGGGCTTTGCAGGCAAAGAACGATGGTCTGGAGGGTTGCCCAGAACAATGCCAGAGGTTAAGATTTATTCTAAACCTTCCAGCCACCACCTCTTTTGTTTTGCTAACATCCATTCTAAGCCGGACTGTTTTAGTCAACTATATGCACATATTGGTGATGCACTGTTTTAATGTTCCCAAGCTAAAACAGTTTCTCAAAGAGCGACAGCATCTAGGCAGCTTAGATAAACTGCCATCAAAAGATCTGGAAACTATGAACCAATCGTACTACACAAGATCATGCTGTATAGTATTGACAGGCATTCAGCTCAGGACAAAGCCAGTACAAGGCCAGTATGACATGCATTACTTACCGTAAAAGCATTTCTGATGATTGTATTTGCTTAGATTCACATGCTGTGCATATGGTCCGACATCCAGTGGTAACCGCGGAATATTGCATCTTGTCTTTCTCGGGGACCGAAAGGGGACGTCGGCACAGGCGTGTCTGAAACACTATCACTATCGTGACATGTGTAGTACCCAGAATCCCTCACGCGCCGAGGTCCCTCCGATTGTATTTTTTCTAACCATGAGGGAGCCCAAGGCTATAGTGAGCGAGTACATGAAGAGAGAAAGTAATAAGAAGTCTATGTTCCTTCCACCCCAAGCGGGGAGGCACGGAGAGCGCATGTGAATCTAAGCAGATACAATCATCAGAAATGCTTTTACGGTAAGTAATGCATGTCTTCTGATTCTTGTTAATCTGCTTAGAATCACATGCTGTGCATAGACTAGCGAGCAGTACCCGGAGGTGGGTTGTGAGAAGGAACAGTAGAAAAAAAGATGTTTTAGTACTGCTTGTCCCACCTGAGAATCAGACCTAGAAGGAGTGTCATAGTGTTTTGTAAAGGTGTGTACAGAACTCCAGGTTGCCGCTTTGCAAATGGACTCTAGGGGAACATTTGCAATGAATGCTAAGGATGCCCCAGTGCCTCGAGTAGAATGTGCTGCAACAGATGACAAAACGTTACCACTTGCTGGCATAGCAATAACGTGTGTTAGGCTTCCTTGCCTCCCTTAGTATGTCCATGCATCTTTGAGGGAGTTGCAGATGTCCAAACTCTATGACCTCAGGAGCCAGGCTGCTAAATTCAGAGTTTGTGGGCATGGGTGCAGAGTCTCCCCCTGTCCTGAGACAACATGTTGTACGGGAAGGGCAGCTTGACTGGTGGGGAGAAGGAACTTTCCATCAGGTGTGCGAACCAAGGTTGGCGGGCCCACATGGGAGCCACCAGAATCATGGTGACTGGTTCCTTGTGCACTATCTTGTTGAGAAGGGGAATCGGGGGGGAGAGAAGGGGAGTCGGGGGGGAGAGGGGGTGTGGGGGGGGGGGACCGTAGACAAATTTCCCCGACCAAGTTATCCAGAGACCATTCCCCTTGGATCGGTTCTGGGGGTACCTGGAGGCGTAATCTTGGCATTGGGCGTTCTCCTGAGTAGCGAACAGGTCGATCTCTGGAAACCCCCATTCTGCGAAGACGTTGGATACAATGTCTTTGTGCAGTTGCCATTCGTACTCTTCTGGCAGAGGAAAATCTCTGCTGAGTACGTCTGCCAGAAGACTGAGTTCCCCTGGAACATGTTGGGATATCAGAAACATCTTGTGTTTGAGAGCCCATATCCAGATGTTTTGGGACAGCTTGGATAGCCCTGGAGAGTGAGTGCCCCCTGTTTGTTCAGGTAATACATTGCTGTCGTGCTGTCGGTTAGGACCAGCACTGTTTTCAATAGCAGTTGCTCCTGAAAGGCTTTCAATGCTTTGAACACCGCTAGTAGCTCCAGTAGGTTTATTTGGTTGGACGCTACCCGAGGGGACCACACTCCCGTGTGCTGTCTGTTGAAGCAGGTGAGCCCCCCCACCCCGTGAGAGATGCGTCTGTCATGAGAGTGGCTTCTGCTGCAGGAGTGGTGAAGGTCTTCCCCTTCAAGAGGTTTTCCCTCGACCACCACTGCAGAGAGAACGAGGGCTGGCGTGACAACTAACAGATCTTCCCATTGTCCGCTGGCCTGACACCACTGGCTGTTGAGCCACTCTTGCATGGGATGCATGCGCAGCCGCGCGTGGGGAACCAAGTATGTGCATGACGCCATCTTCCCGAGCAAACGCATGGCTTTGTGTACCGTCACCTCTCGACCGGCTACATACTGAGGAACCTGAGAGAGCATGTTCTGAACCCTCTCGCTGGAAGGGAAGACTAGACCGTCTTCCGTCCGAATTAGAGCTCCCAGGAACTGTTTTACTTGGCTGGGGACTAAGCTGGATTTCTTTACGTTGATAGAAAATCCGAGGCTGAACAGGAGGTCTACTGTTTTTTGGGTGTTCGAAAAACAAACGTCGAACGAGTCCCCCGTGATGAGCTAATCGTCGAGGTAAGGGTAAACTGGAACTGAAACTCTGCGCAGGTGTGCTGCTGCCACTGCCAGGACCTTGGTAAACACCCTTGTTGCCGAGGCTATGCCGAAGGGGAGTACCTTGAACTGGTAGTGTTTGTCCTGAATCACGAACCTTAGGAATCTTCTGTGCGCTGGCAACATTGAAATATGAAAGTATGCATCTTTCATATCCAATGTTGTCATGAAGTCCCCCTGTTAATGGGATCACCTCTTGCAGTGTTACCATGCAAAACTTCTGGGGTTTTATGAACTTGTTCGCTGGGCGCAGGTCTAGAACAGGACGCATGGTGAGATCCTTTTTGGGTACAAGGAAGTACACGGAATAGATACCCTCGTTTACCTGAAGAATCGGGGCGGCTTCTATGGCGTCCTTTCCCAGCAGCGCTTCCACCTCTTGAATCAGGATCTGCAGATGTTCCGGTGAAAGGCGTCGATGTTTCGGAGGTCTGAACTGTGGAGGTCGGGCGAATTCCACGCAGTAACCGTGGGCGACCGTCTTTAAGACCCACTGGTCTGAAGTTATCCCCTCCCATGCCTTGAGGAAAGATGTTAATCGCCCCCCGACCGGGGAGACATGGAAGGGGACCTGGACTTGGTGGTCATTTCTGACCCGAAGTTGACGCTCCTCTGGAATTGGAGCCTCTGCCTCTATTTTTTCCGCGCTTCTGACCCCTCTGGGGGTAGTAGGTGGGGTTTCCGGAAGGTTGACTTGTGTTGAAGTTGCCCGTGCCGAAATTTTGAGCGGCGCGGGCCTGTCCGTGAAAGGACCGCCGAGAATTATTGCCCCTTTGTGAAGAGGGTTTCTGAGAAATTTGGTGCAGCGACTTAATAGTCTTAATAGTCTTAATAGTCTTGTGCTCCTTCTTGGCTGTCTCCAACGCTTCGTCTACCACTTTCCCGAAGAGGTTGGACTCTTCGGTGGGCTGGTTGATAATGGATGCCTGGGTCTCAGGCCTGAAACCCGACGTGCGCAGCCACGCGTGTCTCTTTAGGAGAGAACCCTGTGCAAGAGATCTGTCTGCTGTCTCTGCGGTGTCCAGGGTATTCTTTACCACATTCTGATTGGCAAGTTTGCCCTCCGAGACAATGGCGAGAAGCTTGGCTCTGGTTGGTTCTGGAACCTCTTGGAGGCCTTCCTGGAGTAGGTTCCATTGGGCATCGGCGTAGCTTGCTAGTAACGTGGTGTAATTAGCAATCTGGATGGTATACGCCGCTGCCGACGTAACCTGTTTGCCTAAGGCATACAACCTTTTGGACTCCTTGTCCGGGGGCGAGTCTGGGATTGCTTGTCCTTTGATATATAGCGGGTCGGTGGGGGATGGTCGGAACATTTTTTTGACCCTCGGGTTCACAGCCCTAGTCTCAGCGGGTGCGAGTAAGGAAGGGGCCAGCCGTCTCTTTACAGAGCTCATGAGAGGGATAGACTGGCTTGCTGGAGGTTTTTCATTAATAATGTCCTTCGCAAAATCTTGTTCGGGCAAGGCTTCAAGCGTGGCAATTTTAAAGAATTCTGCTGCTTTTTTCAACATGTTGTTGAAAGCCATTTGATCATCCACCGGGGAAGCTTGTCGAATCGGGGTGAATGGGGGAAGAGTCGAGGCAAACGATATTAGAGTTGTGATTGTCCTGCTGGGTGTCCTCCAAGTTGTCCGTTGCTCCTTGATCCTCCCCATAGTTGTCAAGAAAAGAGGACTCCTCTTCTTCTGTATAGATGTCTCTATACGTGTCCATCTGGACATCTTCTTGATAGTCAACTTGGTGTTGGACATCTAGGTGTTGGACATGTTGTGTTTGAGGCGCTTTTTTCGGCGAGGTTGATCAGAGGCCCTGAAAAACTGCTCCAACCAATCCATACACCCCTCGAATTGCTCTGTGGTCCACTTGGATGACCCAAATGGACATAGATGAATAGGAACCGTTTTCTCCACCCTAAGGGTGTTTGAGAGGGGTACCTGGCTTTCTTCTCAAGTGTCTTCGGGATCGTCTTCCAAATCCGTGGAAAACTTTTCGGCGGATTGGCCCATAACTGTGGGCGCAACTGGTACTAGGCCCACCACCGTAGCAATCCTATTGATGCTCTTACGGATAGTCACCGAATCTTCGGGAGACAACGCCTCCGATGTGTCGGCAGTGGAAATGTCTACTGCGCCTCCAAAAGGGCCAGCGGATGGCTTCTCGGGTAGAGGCCTACTCTTAGTTTTCAGGCCTGTACGGGCCTTGGAAACCTTGGAATCCGTCGAAGTTTCTTGTTCCGAAACTTCGGCGCGTGAAGTTTGGGGAGTAGCGCCCTTATTATGTTGGTTATGCCCAGTCATGCGCTGCTGCGGATGCGGGGAAGGCTTCGGATCGGACCGATCCGTGGGCACCGCCGAAATATCCGGCGGACCCGTTGGCGCTTTCGCCTTCTTCGATGATGTCGTCGAGGGCGGCGTTTGGGTTCTGTGCTTGGTGCGGTGCGATTGTATGCCCCTGTCGCCGGGTGTGTTCCCTGTAGCAAGACCAGAGTCGAGCCTGGAAGGGTCGGGGACGGGCGTGGCGGCCCTAGAAGTGTCCGCCTCAAGGTCTATAACGTCTGCGTTGGACGTTTGGTCATCCGACGTGCCCCCATCACTTTCGGCTGGTGTCGCAGCAGTGGAAGGAGGCTCCACGCGTGACATGCCGTACGCGGCCCACCGCTTTAACCGGCGCTCTATAAGGGTCTTAGGTTTAAGGAGTTACACGCCGAACACCGCCTTTCATCGTGCTCTAGGGGGAGACAAGCGTTACACGAGGTGTGCTAGTCTTTCCACGGATATCTAACCCTGCACACAGGGCAGAATCTAAATGGAGTGCTTTCCATAGCAGAAGGGAACGGTGACCAGACCAAAAAGGAAAGCAGTGGAAAAGAGGAAAGACAACAGTATGGCAAACTCCGAGCCCACTCTCCCTATTGTGTAGGTCGGCCGGAAGGCCCGACCACGTGGAAGTCCGAACGCCGAATCTTAGGCGTCGGAACCCACAGCCGTAGACGATTCCCCTGTAGTCTTCGTCGATGATGTTCTTGATGGGCGAAGTGACTTAACGGGGATAAACCGACAATTCGGTAAGATAAACAATGTCTCATGAAGAGCTCCGCTATGGGGCGACCAGTAATCTGGGCAGAAAAACACAATCTGAGGGACCTCGGCGCGTGAGAGATTCTGGGTACTACACACGTCACGATAGGGATAGTGTTTCAGACACGCCTATGCCGACGTCCCCTTTCGGTCCCCGAAAGACAAGATGTAATACTCTGCGGTTACCACTGGATGTCGGACCATATGCACAGCATGTGATTGTAAGCAGATTAACAAGCATCAGAAACACCATTCCTGCGGCACCTATCAGTTTACGAAACCGGTAGGCGGTGTATGTTTAAGTTAAGATAAATGTCTGAAATAACAATGGACACACACCAAGTAATTGGGACACTTGTGAGATTTAAATTCCCATATAGCTCCATTTCAGATATTTCATAGGTTCATCGAACATGGTCTACCTCCCCCTTTTCCTGCTGGAGGGTGCGTGGGGGCTTTCCCAGGCTACCCTCTAAACCCTTCAACACATCATGGTAAGACGAAGATCCTTCTAGTTGGGACCCATGCCCCTGCTTTCCCTCTCTCACTCACTCTGGCCGCCCGCCTTGGGCCCTCTTCCTTCAACTTCCTGCGAGGAAAAAATTCTTGGTGTCATCTTCGACTTCACTCTCTCTTTCTCGCCTCACAAAGTCCCCTTACCAGCTGCACTTCCTCAAAGGGACTCTTCCCGTTCTCACTTCCCTCAGAAGCTCAATGTCTTCAGAGCCCTGATTCTCCCCAGGCTGGGCTACTGCAACGGCCTCCTTCTCAATCTGCCTTCCTCTACTCGACGCCCTCTGCAACTAATCCACAATAGGACTGCAAGACTTATCCTTGGCCTCAAGCCCCGGACTGTATCGCTCCAGCCCTGAAATCTCTCCACTGGCTCCCGGTGGCTGCAAGGATCAAGTTCAAGATCCTTTGCATTGTCCACAAGGCTTTCTGGGGCCAGGGCCCACACTATATTGAACGTTCTCTTCCAAAATACCCTCCTTCTTGAGCCCTTTGCTCAGCTTCCTCCAACTCTCTAAGGGGGGGGGGGTAGAACTCTCTCCTCTGCAGGTGCCTCCCTCTGGAATGGCCTCCCTGCCCCTCTCAAACTAGAGATGGACCACCTGAAGTTAACAGAAGCAGCTGAAAAACGCTCTTCTCTTTTTTCTCTCCCTCCCTTGCTCCCTTGCTGACCTACCTGTCTGCTGTACCGAATGGTTACTTGCCTGGATACCGGGCTCTTTCTTGATCAGTCACCCTTGCACTGCCTCTGGGCTTACCACGCACTTAGGGGCTGCAACTGTAACCCTACAGTCCTTTGTTCTCCTTGAACTACCCTGAGAATTGCTGTCCGGGCTGCAGTTACTCAGAGCATACTCCCCTCTGCCTTGCACCCCCCCCCTTTCCCCTTGCACTTCTCGTTCTCGCACAATCTGAATGACACAAGGTCTAGTAAGATTGTTTGTCTTGTCCTCCCTCTTTCTTCCCTCCGGTGTCTTGTCGCGCCTAGAAACACTTGTGCACAGGCACATTATAAATGACATATCACCCTAGAACCCTTAATTCTGTGGCTCATATCTACTTAGAATCATATGCTTTGCATAGGTCACCATCTAGTGGTCGGCTCAGAGTATTACATTTTAGTTTTTTCAGACTTGAAAAGGGGAGTCAACAGGGTTGTTTGTCATATTATCCATAGCCTATGTGTTCAGGTACTCATGATCCTTTGAATGCCGGTATCCTGAGATTGTTTACCTGACCCAGATATATGGTGTTCTACATGTGTGTATTGTGTTTTCATACTGAAACTCTGCTTTTATGTGGGGAGGCTGGGTGGGCGCATGTGATTCTAAGCAGATACAAGCCACAAAAAAGACTTAGTGTGTAAGTAATGTTATCCTTCTGAGGTTTGTGAATCAATGAAAATACTTTTTCAGACATATTCATGAAGAACTGACCATCCATTTTAATACCATTGGGAAAACTCTTCCAGACTTTGAATATAAGCCATAAGAAACAGACTACCATTACCTTAAGTCAGAGAATACTAGGACGAGAAAGATGAACCGAGTAATGAGGATCAATGGAAGTCAAGAGCACACGCTGCGCTCTAGAGTTTGGAGAAACAAACATGAACCCGGGAAATTTAAACCGAGGAAGCAGCTGATAAGCAGACGCTGGCCAGAGGACGTTGCCTTTCCCAGTGCTTTTCGAGGTGCCATTAGGCCAACCGGCTTACCGACACAGAAGCAGGGAGCAGATTTCTGAGGAGAGTATGCAGCGAGGACGCCAGAAGCCAATGCAAGACTTTTAGGTGTTCGCCGGTACTAGGAAGCAACCTCCACTTCACGTAAGCCCGGGAAGAGACAGAATAGGTGAGCGGGAGCTGTGAGACACAGATGCTGAAAACCAGAAGCAGTGAGAGGAAGCGGAGCCCCGTAGGACCGCAGCGTGCTCACAGCAGAGAAATCGTCTTATGCCAGGAAGAACCAGTGAGTGCACCTGAGGGAAGCATAGACACCGGGGCATACAGGCAATGCTGTTAAAACCAAATAATACTAAATGGAATACATGAGAACGAACGAGTAAATGAAAATCATGTAAAACAGCCAAGGAGAATAAGCCTAAAAGACTGTCACAGTTTGTGAGTGTATGCAGTACACCTGTGAGAGAAGCCCTGGTAGGATAGTATACCAGGCAGATTTAAGGGACGACAAAACAAGCATAAGAGACTGTAAAGTTTGCGAGTGTGCACAGAGCACACATGAGAAAACCCCCTGGCAGGAGAGTATACCAGGCGAATGCAAGATGCAAGTGTGTTAATATAAGAAAGTCCCAGTAGAAAAGCATACAAGGAATTTGTCAAGCTGAACAGTGTATAATATATAGTACCCAAAGAAGTCCTGATAATAGTATATCAGGACTAGCAAAAGGTTATGAGAATATATTAAAAAGGAGAGAAAACCTGGCAGGAGAGTACACCAGACATCCTGACAAGATAAAGAATAACAGCTAATATGAATCAGAGTGCCGCTTCTATTTGGGGTCCCCAATCTCTCTTCAATTGCAATTTGTGGTACCGTAATTACTGCCTTCCCCAGTCCCATTGAGCCCTATGGGGCAAAAATGGGACTGGGGAAGGGCCAATGATAAATGGGGAATTACCGCCCGCCAACCTTGCAATGACCCAAATAGTACTTTGGAACACATGATGGTTTTTGCCTTGGACATTCTGACATTGACAGACCATTAATTTTGGTTCAAGGTAGGGAAACCCCTCTTAAAGTACTGACAGAGGTGCATTATCCCAACCCCCTTTTTCTTTAACAAAGGTTTAGGATCAAAACCGTAAGTGAACAGAGGATAGCACAGGGGCAACAGGCTGGTCTTGCAAGCAAGACTACATAGAGAAACCGATTCGAGATCTGCGCTTAGAAAAATCGAACTCGTATGGTACTAGGCATGTTATAAAAAAATGATTTCATAAATAAATCTCTGTGTCTGTGTCTCATTCCTGGTTCCTCATAGTAAGTAATTGAATTGGTGTGCTACTTTGTGCATTAAATGACAAACCACTTCTGCTTGCTAAAGCAGCAGTGTCTAGTATTAGGTTTTCTTGCCTCTCGCAAAATGTCCATGTGTTGCGTCAAACTATGACCTCAGGAGCCAGGCTGCCAAATTCGAAGTGTGAGGACTTGGTTGGGTTATCAGCTAATGCTGTTGTCTTAACAGGTTGTGGACTTTCTGCAGCTTTTTTGGTGGGCACACTGACATACGTAAGAGGTGCCGATACCAATGCTGTAATGCCCAAATGGGTGCAATGAGAATAAGGGTTAAGTGTTCCTATAGTGGGCTGTGAACTAACTGTTGGAGTATCAGTGTCAGGAGGAATATTTAAGTTACTTACCTGTAACTCTTGTTCACCAGCATGGGTCTTGCATAGATTCACATGCTCATGAATATTCCCAGTCAGGCCTCAGTAAAAAAGAAAACTTTCACTAACTTGAAAACTGTATTTCTCCTCTGAACCAATCACTGTCCTTTGCGTCATATTGCCCCCATCCAATGACAGCCCTCTCCCTAAACTCTACCCCTGGTGGCTATATTCAGATTTGGTACGCGCATAAAAGGCAGTATGAACCAAGAAGAGCCACAGAGGGGAAGCGGGGAGGATTCCCATGTGAATCCATGCCAGGCCCATGCTGGAGTACAAGAGTTACAGGTAAGTAACTTAAACCTTCACCATAGGGTCTGGCATGGATTCACATGTTCATGAATAAATATTACACAGCAGTACAAATACACAACCACCGGAGGTGGCAAGGCTCAACAGAAGTAACACTCACCCCTGCAAGAGACTCCCCTCAAGAGAGTAGGTTGCAATAGCACCACTTGGCAGACCATGGACTTCTCTTTGGAATCCCTGTTGACGCAGCAAAACCTTGAGACGGTGTGTGTGGACCTCTACGTAGCAGCCCTGTGCAGATGTCGAGCAGTGGCACACCAGAGAGAAACGCCGTTGTTGCTGTGATGGCTCTGGTTGAGTGGGGTGGCAGCCTGCCTGGAAGAGGTCTGTTAGCCAGACTATGACAGTGCATGATGCAGCCGAGAGCCACCTGGAGATGGAAGCCTTCAACAAGGCCTTTCCGCAATTCACAGGTCCAAAACTGACAAACAACTGAAGTCTTCTGAAAAATCTTCTGCATGCCACATAAAACTTCAAGGCATGAGGAACATCCAGAGAATGAAACGTCCTCTGCGCTGGCAACGACAGATTCAGGAAGAAGACCGGCAACACCAAAGGCTCATTGAGAGGGTAATCAGACGGTACCTTAGGCATGAAGGTGGGGTGTGTACACAGTACCACCCCTTGTAGCGTGGAAGGATGAGGAAAAAGTTACTTACCTGGAACTGTTGTTTTCCAGTATGGGTCTGGCAAGGATTGACATGCTCATGAATATTCCCAGTCAAGCCGGGAATCCTTGGTAAAAGAAAAAACAGTTTCACTTAAACTGTCTTTCTCCTATAAACCAATCACTGAGCTCTGGGTCATACTGCCCCCAGCCAAAGACTGCTGTTAGGGAGAATTCTCAGAATCGTGCTAATTCCCTTCTACCTTAGAGACCCCAGCTCTTTTGCTGGACTTTAGGACTTTTTATCTCTCATGTAATTTTAATGCGATTTAATTTCTGTGTTCTTTTTAACTTGGGAGTCTGACAGACTCCATAGGCATCATCTTTACATTGTGTCACACAGCAACTTCTATGCAGTGGCACACAGAAGTCTCTTGGATTTCCCAAAGGTTTAAATACCTCCTCTTGGTGAAACTACTGTTTCCAAAAGCAGTGAAGTGAAATTGACTACTTACAATTTGTAACTTCCTAGAGCACACACTAGCTTACCATAGGGTGAGATAGGGGTTACTTAGTATCCCCTTTGTCTAGTTTCTCATGTAACATTTTTTGTTAACCTTTCTACAGTTAATGCCTGGTGGCAGTGGTTTACTTTTAACTACCATTGTGGGTTTTTACTGGGGGCTCCGTTCGCAGCCACGGTAAGCCAAACATGGGTGCTGATTTCGTCAATATGGCCCCGGTCGTCTTTTTTCGTCATTTTCTGTTTGAAAGGTCCTACTTGATATTTACTCTGCGCGCCAAACCAGGTTTGGTCTCTTTGTTCATTTTGTCTTTGGTAGGATTCACGAGTGAACCAAGCCTCTGGCACCAGTATGTCTGGCAGGGGCCAGAAATGAGGGAGGTGCCCAAAACTCCCTGTGCTTCATCCCCTTGGTTACAGGAATGCACCCAAAAGTGATTGGCCGGCTGTGCGATTGACTGCTCGGCTGGAATTAATGGGAGAAACCTGCATAAAAGGCAAGGCTTTTTGGTTTGAAAGGCAGAGTCGACCACTGGACAAAGGAATCTGAAGAAGAACTTGGAAGAGACGCCTGCTGCTACTACTGGACCGTTGGTTTGCCCTGTGAAGCCCTGCTGCTGTGCTGAAGCTCCAAATTCACCTCGACTAGAGAAGACCCACAAGGACTTCTCCTCCCTTTGAGCTGGTGGGAACAATCAACTCCAAAGTAAGCCCGTCAGGACATCTTCTCGAAGTTGGTTGCATTTCAACTGCAGTTGCTGCAGGAACCAAAGAGCCAGGGAGAGGAACACCAGATTGTGTGCATTGCTTTTAAGTCAGACCCCGAGCTATAGGAAGATCCTCCAGACTTCCCTGATGCAGGACTGACCAAGTATGAGCCACATCAACAGAGTGCTGGACCCCAGATGTGAGGAAAGTCTGAAGCGGTATCCGAGAACCGCAGTGTTGCTATTTGCTGTCAGACACGAGGAGCGGAAACCCTGACGAACCACTGAATTGAAGTTTGCCCATTGCTGCCACTGACCTTCCCATTGCAGAGCAGGAGTCCCCAGACATCCTCCCTCTTGTCCCCACAACTATGGCTCAGGAACAACAGGATCTCCAGAGCTTTACAGGAAAGCCAGCTGGAACCATTTCTTCTAACCAGAGGAACTGTAAAGTCCAAGTGAACTTACCCCTTGTTGTGTAGCCCTGCTTGCTCTCAGTTGAGACCTGTCTTGATTACCTTGCAGAGTTGCTAACGTTTTGCCCTTCACAAACCTCTCAGTTTGTGGTCCTTCAAGTGTTTTATTTTCAACAAACATTTCTACAAACATTGTGCAAGACTTTTTACCTACCTGCAAAGTAGATCTTCAGCTCCCCTTGACATTGTGCAATTAACATTGGCTGTCCTGGCTCCCTGAGAGACTCCTCTTTACCTCTGACTTTGTGCTTTGGAAGGTGATTAAAAGTACTTGCCTGTTTATGAGTTGTTAACCTTTGTTTTATTCCTCTATTCTTTTTCACCTAACTCAGTATTGCTCTAAATGTACCAGTATTAAATCAATGTCCACAGTGTGCTAGCTATTTAAGTCACCTGAGGGTATAGGAAGTGTCTGTGCACCATGCTCAATGGGTGTCATCCAGTTTAGAGAAATTGAGAGGCCCAAACCTCCAGGACGTTGATGTGAAGGATGTTTTCTTCAGGATGCCAGAGGCCTCTGGCCTACAACTGTCCAGTATTGGCTCCCCAACCTTCCAGAGAAGCATCCGTGGTGAATGTCGCCTGGTAAGGAGGGACTAAGAATGGAGCCCCTTGCATGAGATGAGGGCGCGCACACACCACCACCACCGTATCGCCTGTCGGAACTCCTCGTTTAGGGCGACCTTGGCGTCAAAGGAACCCAGAGACTTGTGGCCACCTCGCATCCAGAAACTCCTGGAGAGGCCTCGGTCCGCAAAGGCGGATGAGGTTGATGCACAAGGACATCATGCCCAGCACCGACTTGAGGGTTCACACTATAGCTGACCACGCTGCACCTTCTCCAGGATGGCTATCTTCCTCTCTTCTGAGGGAGACGGCAGACAAGCTACTGTGTTTAGTCTGGCATCCAGAAACAGAGCAGGAATTTGGATAATGTATGGAAAACCCCAGATCGGTCAGCAGACGCACGGTCCTTGACATGCGTTGACTGGCCAGTGCACGGAGCAGGATCAGACGAGCCAATCGCCCAGATAAGGGTAGACGTGGATGCCATTGAGATGAAGATGCGCCGCCACCGGAGCCAGGCACTTTGTAAAGTCCGTTGCCCTGATTCCAGGCCGAAGGGCAGCACCATGAACTGATAGTGTCGCTCCTGGTCCACGAAACACAGGAATTTGCAGGGATTCCGGTGGCTGGGAACGGGGAAGAAGGCATCCTCCAGATTCACCAATGCCAGGCAGTCACCTTCCTCCAGTTGGTCGAGCACGTGCTGCAACAAGACCATCCTGAACTTCTGGGACTTCAAGTACTTGTTGAGGTGTCTCGGGTCCAGGATCGGCCTCCACCCTCCTGCCTTCTTATGGACTAGAACGTATCTGGCATACACTTCGGAGCCCCGGAGGCGATGGGGACGGGCTCCATCGCCCCCTTTTCATCATGGCGTGGACCTCCTGCAGCAGCAGCGCCACCTGTTGTTCCTGCCGAGCCACAGTAGGGATACAAGGACACCTATATTGGAACTCCAAGGTGTGACCCTGTCCGAGAGCGTCCAGCACCTATCTGTGTGCCATCAAGTGGACTAATGTAACCTAGCCGCATTGCTCGGAGTCGTAACTAAGTCATCTCCCTTTAACAGCGCCTCAATGCCCCCGGGCTGTGTGCACACTTTATAATGCAAATAAATAAATCTGTCAGTGGTGGTGGTGGTCTTCAAAGGGCTGACCAACTTCACCAGCCAGCCTCTCAATGGGGTGCACGAGTGGAGGCCCGAGTCCATGGCCGGTTCAGGCCTGGTTAGGTGCTGGGGCCCTGCCCTGCGGACGGGGCGGACACAGTCTTCTGCTGCCATTTGTCTGCAAGTGGCCTCTATATGCTTCATGCGCCGTGGAGCGGGAGGGCTGTTGATAGGGGGTGACGTTGATAAAGGAACCTTCCTTTTTAGTCTCCTCAGGCACAAGCTGAAAAAGTTCAGAGGCCCTGGACATCATTGAATGCAAGGAGCCAACCTCATCCGGTGTAGAAGCCCTGTGTGGGTCATCCGTACCTGCTGGCTCTCTGGGTGCTGGTACAAAGTCATCGGCTCAGTCGCCATAGCCGCCATATCCGTGGCCATATCCATTTGGGCGGCAGGGACCCCTGTCTGGGTCAACACCCAAGGTGGAGGAGGTGGCGGTGGTGGTGTTGGTTGGCGCCTCAGACCCGCAGGGTCCTTGGATTCATACTTGCACCTTGAAGGCCTTCCAGAAAGCACCCTTGGAGGATTTCCAGACAGAGCAGGGCATGGTGTGGGCGGCAGCCTTTGCTGAATTTCTGATACCAACGTGAGGAGCGCGGTCGGCATGTCCAATGAAATGTCTCTGGGTTGAGGAGCAGAAGTAATGAGAGGAGGCGGCTCTGGACTAGTGCGCCTCTTCTGGAGAGGTAGGCGACATGGTTCACACCAGCGCGACCCACCTTCCAACAAGTTTCCCTGGCCACCTTCGTGGTCTGAATAGTAGCCCTCGAGCAGGTCGTCACCCTCATTGGAGCTGGTGTAAATGTGCCCTGGCACACTTGGTTCAGCTCCCTGATCTGTACCATTCCTAGGGCTCGTCAGAGGCCTACTCCCTCCACTCTCCTGAGAATTCTGGGAGGAAGAGGCTGATGTCCCCTTTCCCAGAGTATTCGAAGAAAACGTGGAAGTTACCTCACGCTGTGTAGGTAAGGACACCCGCAGAATAGCCGTTGCTGTCCCTGTGGGCACCACCTTTGTGGTTTGCCCTCCTTTCAAAGAAGTAGTGGTCGTTGACGGGGTGGTAACAGCAGTCGTCGCTGATGACGCAGTTGAGGAAGGTGTTGTCTTGGCTGGTTGCAACGCTGATGGAGGCAGAGAAGGGCTCACCTTCGTCACCTCGTCCGCTGGCAGGCAAAGCTTTGAAGGTGTCAAGGACTTTCTCTTCGAGTGTGTGACTCTCACCAGCAAGTACACTGAGGTTGTGGTAGTTGATGGTGACCTTGTCCTCCCCAAGCCGGGACCTTCAGCAGTGGCGAACCCAGTGGGATCTGTGGCATGTGGCCTTGCCTTCTTTTGGACTACCGTGGGCGGGAAGCTCTCAAAGGACGTCAACCTCTTATCTGAGCGAGTAAGATCGTTGGACCGGCCGATCCTGGAAGAAGCATGCTCCTGTACAGAGGCCGCATCGAAGGCCGTAACAGATTTTAACCACATTGCAAGCCTCCTGTAGCAGTACTTTTCTTCTAAAAACCACGGCAGACCTTGCATCCTTTCTCATCATGGTCCGGATGCAGGCAGTCTAGACATTTTTTTGGTGTCGATCCTCCATGAAAACATACCTTAGTCCACATTTTGCGAAAAGTTTGAAGAGGCATCTCTTCTCTTCGGTCATGGGTAGGCCCAAGCCTGGGTCTTCTCTGACCTGATGAAAGATCCTCGATGAATTATGATCTGTTCCAACAGTGGATCCCCTCTGCCGGAGTTCGACCTCCCGTCGAACGATAAAATGAAAAATCAGTCAAAACGTGTAAATGTTACCAAAAAACTTAAACTATTATGAAAAAAGCTCAGAGAGCACTAAGAGGACTCCCAACACTGAAGCATGTAGAAAAAATCTGAAGATGGCCACGATGGGTGGAGCTTAGGGAGAGGACTGTCATTGGTTGGGCGCAGTATGACCCCTAGGACAGTGATTGGTTTAGTGGCGAAATACTGTTTTAAAACAAAACTTTTCTTTTACAGAGGATTCCCAGCCTGGCGACGGGGAATATTCATGAGCATGTGAATCCGTGCCAGATCCCATGCCAGAGAAGATCTTTTCCCATCGCATCCAGCTTCTTCCCCTCCTGGTCTAGGGGCACCATTGACGCGGAGGAAGGGTTCGCCAATCGTTTCCTGGCTGCAGCTAAGACTACAGAGTCGGGTGAAGGCTAGGACCGCATGCACTTAGGGGGCCGAGTCCGAGCCTCTGTATTTCTTCTCTAGTCTATCCCGCTAGGGTGGATCGGTGCTCGAGTCTTCATTAGGGCCAAGCCCTCTTCCCAGATATCGTCTAGCAAGGGAACAGACATGATGGTTTTCTGTCTGGACTCACGCAGCTGGCAAAGGAATCATTCCTTTTTAGTGTCTTCAGGCACCAGATGAAAAAGTTCTGAGGCCCTGGACGACATAGCCTGAAAAGAGCCAAGCTCCTACGGCAGAGGCGCCCTGTGGAGCTCATGCACACCCAACAGTTCTCCGTCACACTGGTACGAAGTCATCGGCCTCGTCGGTGTCGGTCACTGTATTCCTGCCTGTGTGTGCTGCCGGATCCCCAGCCGGACTCAAATACCGAGGTAAAGATGTCGGTTGACGCCTTGGACCAGCTAGGTCCTTTTACTTGCACCAGGGTCGACTCCCGGAAGGAGACTGAGGGGGGCGGGGAGGTTTTTCGGGACTAATAGACGGGGGAGGCCCGGTGTGGGCAGTAGTCTTTGTTGGATTTTCAAGACAAGCGTATGCAGTGTTGTCAGAACGTCCAAAGACATGTCCCTTGGTTGAAGCATGAAAGGAATGGGAGGTGGAGGTTCTGGACTGATGCACCACCTTGAGGTGAGGAACCGGGCTCACCTCGTGGGAACCCACCTACAGACATGGGCCCATAACCCTCTTCGTGGTCCGAATAATAGTCTTTGGGTAGATTATCGTTGCCCTCGTCGGAACTCGTATAAATCTGCACTGGTTTCTACGGGGCAGTTTGCGGGTCAGTAGAAGCTTTACCCTCTCTGGGGACTTCTGGGGCAGAGCGGCTAGTGGAGATTCTTTCCATTCCATAGGACTCAGCCAGCACCACAGCAGCTGCTTCACGCCGTGGGGGTAGGGACACTTGAGCGGCTGTCGCAGTGACCGTGGACACCATCTTTGTGGCCAGCCCACCCTTCAATTAATTAGTAGTGGTAGTCAACAAAGTAGTCGATGGGGTGGCGGCAGCAGCCTATGTTAACGTGGTCGTCAATGATGACGTTTTTCTGGTGGGCTGAGCTGCTGAAGACAACGGTGTCGCTGAGGGGGGCAGCGAAGGGTCACCTTGAGATCTGTCCGTCGTCTTGTCTCCCGATGGTAAGCAGAGCTTTGAAGGAGTCAAGGACTTTCTCTTAGAGGGAGCCGCCCCTCACTGGTAGGCTCGCTGTAGAAGTAGTCAGTGACGCCGACCTTGTTCTTCACAAGCTCAACATTGTGTAGCCTGGCCTTCGATTGGACCCCAGAAGGCTGGGCTTCCTCAAAGGACCTTAACCTCTATTCTGAAAGGGTTCGCTCGTGGGACCGGCCAGTCCTGGGAAAAGCGTGAGCATGACCATGCCCGGAAGCAGAATCAGAGGCCTTGCCCGATTTGAGCTACGCCATCAGCCTGCTGTAACGATACTTTGTCTTCTTCTAAAACATATGGAAGAGCTTGCATCCCTTCTCATCCTGGTCCGGATGTAGGCCACAAAGACATTTATGGGGTCGATCGTTGACATACGTATTCCGCAATCCATATTTCGCACACAGATTGAAGAGGCATCTCTTCTCCTCAGCCATGGTGGAACGGCACAAAGTATGCCCAGTCCGGGCCTTCTCGAAACTCGATGCAAGATTTGCGATGTAATTTGATCTTCGCCGACAGTGGGTCCCCGCTGCTGGTAATCGACCCCTGGTCAAACAAGGAGATAAACAGTTGGTCAAAAAACGTTTCTAAAATTTTTTGAAAAACTATTATGAAAAAATTGCTCCAAGAGCAAAAAGAGGACTCCCAACACTGAAACGTGCAGTAAAAATCTGAAGATGGCAACAAAGGGTTGAGCTTAGGGAGAGGACTATCATTGGATGGGGGCAGTAGGACCCAAAGGACAGTGATTGATTCAGAGGAGAAATGCAGTTTTCAAGCTAAAGCAAAGAACGTTTTTCTTTTTACAGAGGATTCCCAGCCTGACGGGGAATATTCATGAGCATGTGAATCCATGATAGACCGCATGGCTGAAGAAAAGCATATTCAAATATCCCAGACTACGTTGCAACAGCAGTCATAGTCGTCGAGATGGCCATTGATGACGCACTTGTTGATGGTGTTGTCTTGGCTGATTGAGACGTTGCTGGAGGTAGAGAAGGGTCCCCCTCGGATTTCTCCTTTATTGCCATATCCGCTGATGTTACGCTGAGTTTCAAAGGGGTCAAGGATTTTCTCTTTGAGTGCGTGACTCCTGTTGGTAGGCTCACTGTGGATCTGGTCAGTGATGGTGACCTCAACCCTTCTGAGCAGGGGTCCGCAACATCAGTGAACCCAGTGGGATCCGAGGCCTGCAGCCTTGCCTTATTTTGGACCCCCGCAGTACCTCGATCTCTTGTCCGAGGGAGTTCAATCGTGGGACCGGCTGGCCCTGGGGGAAGCCTGATCATGCCCAGAGGCCGAGTCAGAGGCCTTACCCGATTTAATCATGCTGCCAGTCTGCTGGAGCGGTCCTTCTTGGTCTTCGTCGAAAATTCTTGGCAGATCTTGCATCCCTCATCATGGTCTGGGTGCAGGCAGTAAAGACAATAGTATTGTCGATACTCCACGTAAACGTTTTAGTTCACATGTCACGCAGAGTCTGAAGAGGCATCTCTTCTCCTCGGTCATGGCTGAAAAGGTACAAAGCAGGCCAAAAGCCTGGGAATTTAAATGAAGATCCTCAATGAAGCTTGATCTTCACAGACAGCTGGTCCCCGCTGCTGGTAGTCAAACTCCAGTCGAAAGATAAATTAAAATAAATAATCGGTCAAAAATGTTTACAGTTTTATCCAAAAACTTTAAATATATAGGACAAAATTTGGAGAGCACTAAGGACTCCCACCACTGAAGCGTGCAGTAAAAATCGGAAGATGGTCACCAGGGGCGGAGCGTAAGCAGATGACTTTCATTGGTTGGGGCAGTATGAACCAGGGGTCATTGATTGGTTTACAGGAGAAATACAGTTTTAAACAGTTTTTTCTTTTTACTGAAGATTCCCAGCCTGACGGCCGGGAATATTGATGAGCATGTGAATCCATGCCAGACCCCATACTGGAGAATTCAATTTAGACAGTAAGTATAAAAATACAGTTATTTATTCTAGGCCTTCTACACACATTGAAAAATGAAACCAACAGGTGATAATATCGCACAATACTCAAACATATATACATTCACCATAGGTTCAAAAATACATTCAAATGACTTATACATAGGTATGTACATTAATGCAGTAAATGATGGAACTAGTTCACAAGTAAATTCGCTAACTTAAGCAGTCCAATCCCTAAGAAGAACAGGGCCATGTGCCCAAAAGACACAGATGCCACGTTGCTTCTCACCAGAATGAGTCTCTGCAGGCAAGTCAGAATTTACTTGTGTTGTGTTGGTGAGGGGAAAAAAACCACTTCTCAACATATTTATTAAGGTAAGTAAATAGTCTTACATATTACAGAATGTGCTACCTATGTTCGATGACCAAAAGGCAGTGGAATGGAAGGTTAGGAGACAAAGGGGCCTGGTTCCCAATAGTATCCTACGGAGGACAGTTGGGTGCGGGCAGAAAAGATGCACTGTGCTTACTTACACACCTGGCTCTGATTACCCAGATTACTTTGTGGGTCTGCTGGGGGGTCACTGGAGGTTGGATTTCTCGCCGTTCGTTCCAGTGAGAGGTGCCAGGAGCTCCGGTGGAAGGATTCTTCTGGTCAGGTCCAAATGTAAGATGCAACCCCTGGCAATGAAGAGATGCAGAAAAACACTGACGTGGGCCCCTTCAAGACACTTCACAGAACAGGGGAAGGCGAGTACCAGCAACGATTTCTGCACGCAGGAGACGACAGGCATCCTTCCAGTCGATGTTACAGAAGCCCCTCTAGGACAGGATCCCTTGATGCTGGGGCAGGGAAATTCAGAGGCAAGGAGACTTGTACCACAAGCTGGCGAATACCAAAGTTGTGGGTGCAACAACGGAGCAGCGACGGTTCTGTCAAGGTAGCCCATGAGATAGCTAGTCAGTCCACCAGGTGGTCCAGGGTACACTTCTAAAGGGTATGGATCCTAGAGAAGGCATTGATACTAGACTAGTTGGCCCCACCAGTCCAATGGCTGAAGAACTGCTCAGTGTCTTCAGAGATCAGGTGGTCCAACAGGGCTTCACCGGCCAGATGCAGGAAGGGAAGCCAGGCCTCTTTGTGAGTCTTATTCGTATCTTTAGCCGGTGGTTGTTCTACGAGGATTCTTGGCTCCAACAGCAATCCGAAGAAATGGCTGCAGGAGTCGTCTTCTTATTCAAAATCTAGGCTGGAAGCAAGTCCAAGCCCTCCAATGGTAAGGATCTGCACCATTCAAACAGCAGGAAGTTGTCCAATCAGGGACAACTACTGGTTTTAACTCATACCTCAAACCTAGACACTACACACTACACACACACACAGTTTCAGGGGTAATTGCATGACCTTCTAAGGGATTTCCTGACCAGGCAAGGCAGGAAGAAGGACAAACTGCAATAGGACCAACGAACAAGCGAAAATATTGCGGCACAGACGTTTTAGGGCACTACACACATTTAGTAGCCATACGCCGGAAATTCGAATGAGCACACTAAAAAAATGCTAAAATTGTAAAAATGAATCTGCTGCCACCGGCTTGTCTTAAGCCACATACAAAATTAACCAACAATCTTAAATGTAAAAAGCTAGGGTGATACAGTAGTATCCCCATTGCACATCATTGTAAGATGCTGTGTGCAATGATAAAAAGTCACAAAATGTAGAAATGAAACAGTTTCCCAGTACTGATAGTCTGCAGGACTGACCAGTTTCCCCATAAAAAAAGGAGTAAAAAGGGCAGGAGGCATTGAAGCTGAAGGCTTTACTTTCCTTCAAAAAGTCAGAACAGGTTCACAGAGCAATGAGATTGAGGGTCCATACAAACTATGGAGGGAAAGTTGCAAAAACAAAAATCTTTCCTATATCTTCCCCTAAGGCGACGGCTGACTAACTGAATTTCCTATACTTTACCTAGCCTATCTTGCTTAGTAATATAAGGAGTTAGGGATGGTACCTTCTTTGTCCCGGTGTCACTTTTTTCTTCTACACACATCCTTAACTGACCCTTCACTACACTGGGTTCCCAAGGTGTTATCCTCCTACCACGCTGCTATCACTCCAATCTCTCACTCTGCCTTTTAACCTCCACCCTTCCATCTATTCTTACTACTAATCTTACTGTCAATCTTAACCTTCAACTACCTTCAAGCCTGCCTGTGCTGTTCTCTTCCCTACTTCCTCTTACTTGGTTTCCTTCCCTCTTGCTTTTCTTCTGTCATAATTTTACTCTCTCTACACCCAACACTGTCCTGTTCTCCCACTCTTACTGCTCTCCCTCTACTCCTATTGATGTGTAACCTCAGTTATGGCCATGTGTAAAGGCAGGATATTTGAGCTATAGTCGTAAGCCATTGATGACAGTACAAAGGCATATTTCTTAAATGCAAGTAATGCCTTAGAAATGCCCTTTGAATTACTGATTACATTACATTCAGGGAGGCCAAACAAAAGCATAATTGTACATCGAACAGAAAAATGTGTCTTCATTTGAGAGTCTGGGACGGGTGCCAAGTGACCTTGTTATTAGAACATTATGGCTGCTTATTGCAAACAAAACTGAATAACAGTTATTTAAGAAAACTGCGTTTAATAAACTACAACACCACATTTCCTGCATTGCGTTTTAAAGTGGGTGAAAGGTTTGTCAGCGTTGCTAATAATACAAACAATCTTTTTACTTAGCAGGAAAGATGTACACCGATACTAGACCAGTGAGCTCAATAGCTTTTTGGGGCTCAGCAGCTTTTTGCTTCTCAACCACTTTTTTAGCTTTTCTGAGGCATTCCATGCACCAGACAGACCCAACCCACTTTCTGGGTCCACACACAAATGACATTCACCAGCCATTGAAAACAGCAGCTTTCCTTGGCAAATGAATGACCATATTAGGGATTTCCTGACCTGAGAAGGCAATAAGAAGGCCAAAC
Source organism: Ambystoma mexicanum (assembly GCF_040938575.1). Lineage (NCBI taxonomy): Eukaryota > Metazoa > Chordata > Amphibia > Caudata > Ambystomatidae > Ambystoma > Ambystoma mexicanum. The sequence goes on from NC_090924.1 coordinate 702,374,966, forward strand.
AACAAAATGGCCAAAGAACAAGCGAAAAATATCGTGGCACGGCTATGTTGGGACACTAGCCACTGTTAGCAGTCAAACACGTTAAACGCAAACGTGCCTACTAAAAATATAGCAAACATGGTTAAAAGGTATTTGCTGCCACCAGCCTGTCTTAAGGCAAATTAAACAGTAACCAAAAATTCCTTAAGAGTCTAGGGTCACACAAAAGTATCCCCATTGTACTGCATTGCAAGTTGCTGTGTACAATGTTAAAACGCTACCAAAGGTGGTAAAAAGTAGAAAGACAAAAGGGAAACAGTTTCCCAGTACCGAAAGTCAGAAGGACAAGTCTGTTTCCCCATAACAAATTAGCAAAAGGGCAGGCAAGTGAAGATCAAGGCTTTACTTCTCAGTAAAAAGGCAGAACAGGGGTAAAAACATAAGCAACAATTTTGAATATGAAGGGAAAGTGCCTTAAAGAGAAATATTCCCTAACAATAGGCTCTGCTCCTAAGACAAGTAGCTCAATGATATTGATGCTCTTAAAAAAAAATGTTTATTATTTTATGTAGTCATACAGTAAAGGCCTTGATTGGGTCAATTGCATATCATCTTACTTCATTACATACATTGTGTATCCGACTAACAACCTTAGGGTCTTTGGTAACAAGTGTGCTGCATGTAATCAGTGGCACAGGATTAGGGTACGTTTATTGCATCCCTTACTTGTCCTGGTGCTGCATCTATCTAGGTCTGGCCCCCATACCTTACTACCCCGCTTGCTCCAACTGTCCAGGCCATGTTATGCAAGCACAGCTATCACATCCACATAGTTCTCGTCCACCTAACTTTGGGGAAATACCAAAAGACCTTGCCCCCTGGTTCATGGGGGTCAGAGCGGGTTTGCCCTAAGTCACACATTTCGTGCCACAACTCATAAATTGGAAACATCCTCCTCACTAGTTTTCAGGGGTGGGATTGTATCCGTCTCATCTCATCCTAACCCATTTCTTAACATCTCTTAGCCATTCAAAGAATTGTGGGCCGCCTGGGGGCTTCCTGCCCATTGCAATCTTATGCTTGGCTAGGATCAGCCTCCGCAATAATGATGTGCTTTGAGATGTATAACGCATTCAATGTTGTCTAAAATACTGTAACAGAGAAATCTCAACCAATCTGCTTTGGAATAAACTCAACTCTGTGACTTCTGTGCAATGAGAATTATTACATGTCTTTATTATAATGGCAGTGATTAAATAATTGAATTTGTAAACAACAAACACAACTGCTGCTTGTGGTCAACCCCACGTCAGTGGCAAGCTTGACAATGCGCTTTACGTAAAACACCTTAACAGTCTCATAAAAATTCTGAACTGTTTGAGTAAAAAAGGGCGGTTTATAGTAGAGAAAGGGCAACGCAACAGCAGTTACCATACCTTGTATATGAGCTGAGAATAATAATCCGAAACCCCATCCATTGTAGCATTCCCAAACGTCCCTAGAAGATGACTTCCACCATTAAGCTGGTTACTGCCGTAAGGAAGAAAATTTGCAAAATTCACTGCAAGTATTGGTTCCATAAGTGGTAGGAGAGAGAGTTGCTACAAAAAATAAAAGTGTTCAGTAAATACATGAGTTACGAGTTGGCAGCAATGAGATACTATGACAGTGTATAATAACAATGTGCAGCTACTCCAGTGTATCGACTTAGCAGCACGCCAAATATGTCAAAGGTATACAAATGGTAGATGAGGCACACCAGACCAATCTTGTCATCCACATTGCTTGCTTGCTGATATAGCAGACCCACCTCTAGTGTGACCTTTACTGTCACAGAACAATTTCCTCTCTCTGTCCAAGGTCTTCAAATGATGTGTCTGTCACAGGCCTTCATGGTTGAAGCAGAATAGACTATCAGACTTTCTGTATGGGTGGGCACACTCCTGATCAAGGCCTTGACAAATCTGATCACTAGCACATACAACAAAGAACAAGTTACTTCTTACCTTGTAACGTTCATTCGATGGGATGTTCCTCTGACGTATTCCTTATCTTTGATAATAGGTTTCCAGCTTGCTGGCCTCGGAATTTTTTTCTGTAGAGGGCGCTGCACGTCGACGTCCGCCGATTCAATGTCCCTCGACGGCCATTGTATCGGCGCAGACGTCACCATGCCCATAAATAGCCACGCGCGGCGTCCATTGCTTAGTTCCGTTTTGTAGCATAAGAAAAGTCAAGCCTGAATTGGTTATTGACCTTGAAGGAGCGTAAACTGCAACCAAAAGCAAAGTATTACTGCAGGGATGGATGGGAGGGGCGATAAGGAATACGTCGGAGGAACATCCCATCGAAAGAACGTTACAAGGTAAGAAGTAACTTGTTCTTTGAAGGGATTGTGTCCTCCGACGTATTCCTTATCTTTGATAGACTCCCATAGCAGTGGCATGTAATTGGAGGTGGGAGTAAGAATGTCATGTATCCCTTTAGGGATGGACCGAATGTAATACGGCTTTGCCAAATCTGTTCTCTTGACTAGTGGAGGAATCCAGGTTGTAAAGTTTTGTGAATGTATGTGCGGACGACCATGTGGCAGCCGCACATATGTCTCTGACCAGTACCCCTCTTTGGAGGGCCGAAGAGTATGCGATACCCCTGGTTGAATGAGCCCTAAGATTTTGGGGTGGCTCTTTCCCTGCCAGTTTGTAACATTCCAGAATGGCCAAAATAATCCACCTGGAAATGGTTTGTTTAGTTATGGGTAATCCCAACTTGTGACCCGAGTATCGTACAAACAGTTGGTCTGCTTGCCTGATCCTAGCCATTCTGCTGATGTAAAAGCTTAGAGCTCGCCTTGGGTCCAGCCTATGTAGCCTTTCTTCATCTTTCCCCGGATGGGGAAGAGGGTAGAACGAAGGTAAGGTATTTTTCTGAGTAATATGAAATTCAGAAACCACCTTTGGGAGGAAATTAGGCTTCACCTGTAGGACAACTTTGTCCTTGTGGAAAATTGTATGTGGGGGTTTACAGGAGAGAGCTTGTAGCTCGCTCACCCTCCTAGCAGATGTTAGTGCTACCAATAGGACAGTTTTAAGCGTGAGAAATCTCAGCAAACAAGAGTGAAGTGGTGCGAATGGAGTGCCCATTAGGAAGTTGAAGACTAAATTTAAGTCCCATAAGGGAACTTGGAATGGTTTTGGAGGATAAACATTAGTTAATTCCTTGAGAAATTGTATCACTAGAGGTAGTTTGAAATACGATGGTTCCTCTGCAGTGCGCTTGAAGATTGAAAGCGCTGAGAGATAGCCTTTTACAGTGCCAACTTGAAGGCCTGAGTTTGCCAAGTAGAGTAGAAATGATAACACCGTTGGTGTACCACATGAAAAAGGGTTGATATTCCCTTCTCTACACCAGCGGCAAAATTTGTTCCAACGGCAGCAGTATAAAGACTTTGTTACTGGCCTTCTGGCCGAAAGCAACACCTCCATGATGTCATCAGGGAGATCCCAATCCTTGTACCTCACCCTTTCAGAAGCCAAGCGTGAAAGTTGAGGGTTCTGATGTCTGGATGGAGAACCTGACCTCCCTTCTGCGAGAGAAGATTCTCTGAGTGGAAGACAGTTTGGAGGGCAGATGGACATATCTAGAAGGTCCGGGTACCACGTTCTCCTGGCCCAGTCCGGGGCAATTAGGATCATGGTTTTCCAGAATCTTCTCAACCTCCTGATCATTTGAGGAATAACAGGGACTGGTGGAAACGCGTAAAGAAGTGGAAACTCCCAGTCCACTACGAACGCGTCTCCTAGAGCTCCTCTCGGGGGAAATTCCCTTGAACAGAACAGATCGCACTTCCTGTTGGTGCTTGTGGCGAACAGATCCACCTGAGGGGTTCACCAAAGGGCGCAGATCTCTTGAAGAACTTCCTGAGCTAGCTCCCACTCGTGGGAGACTGCTCTGCCTGCTCAGAGCGTCCGCAGTCAAGTTCTTCTCTCCGGCTAGGTGGACTGCCGATAGAGAGATTCCTTCCTGAATTGCCCAAAACCAGAGCTGCATTGCCTCTCTGCACAGTGGCAGTGACCTTACACCTCCTCTTTTGTTGAGGTTGTGCATGGCCACCATTATCAGGACATTTCCCCCCTGTAATGATGGCAGGAAAGCTTTCAGCGCTAGTCTGATCGCTCTCAGCTCCAATAGGTTGATGTGTAGTCTGGACTCCGATGGAGACCAACGACCGCTGATGGTCAAGTCGTTGGCATGGGCTCCCCACCCCGTGAGTGAGGCGTCTGTGACTACTGTTATCTCCGGCCATGGTTGCCAAAACTGTTCTCCTTTCAAGAGGTTCTCTGGATAGGCCCACCATTGAAGGTCGCGGGCTACCTTGTCCGGAATCCGGAGATCTGTCATTCTCCCTGAGAATTGCGACCACTGAGTTCTCAGTGCCCACTGAAGAGATCTCATTCTCAGGCGAGCCTCTGGCACAAGGAAGATGCAGGATGCCATGAGGCCTAGCAACCTCAAAAAATCGAAGGCTGGGAGACGTTGGGCATTTTGAAACTTGTTGACCATCTGCAGAATATCTTGAGCCCTCACCTTTGGTGGCGAGGCTTTTCCCAGGGAAGTGTCTAGGACCGCTCCAATGAACTGGAGTCTCTGTGACGGTATCATCTGTGACTGCTTTAAATTGAGGGAGAAGCCCAGTTTGTGAAGGAAGTGGCAGACATAATCTAGCTGGATCTGAGCTTGTTCCGAAGATACAGCTGTGATCAGCCAATCGTCCAGGTAGGGGTAGACGTGGATCCCTTCCCTCCTTAGACTCGCAGCCACCACCGACATTAGCTTGGTGAAGACCCTCGGGACGGAGGTCAGCCCAAATGGCAGAACTCGAAATTGATAATGAGAGTCGCCAATTGCGAACCTCAGGTATTTCCTGTGTTTGAGATGGATTGGCACATGGAAATAAGCATCCTGAAGGTCCAGAGATACCAGCCAGTCCTGGAGCTGGAGGGCCTGAAGGATCTGAGAGAGAGTTACCATCTTGAACTTGTCCTTCCTGAGGAACTTGTTCAATTCTCGTAAGTCCAGGATGGGTCTCAGTCCTCCGTCCTTCTTTGGTATGAGAAAGTAGGGGGAGGACCAACCCTTGTTCCTGTCCGCTACAGGTACCGGTTCTATGGCACCTTTCTCTAGCAGGTCTATAATTTCCTGCAAGAGGAGCGGATCTGGAACTTATAGAGAGCTGTGCCCCGGTGGATGACTCTGAGGGATGTGTAGAAAGGGTAGGCAGTAACCCTGGGCAACTGTCTCCAATGCCCAAGCATCTGACGTAATAGCCTGCCATTCCGTCAGATGGTGAGTTAACCTGCCCCCTACAGGTGTTGTGTGTGGAAAGACCTCAGATTGGTTTGGGGGCGGCTGATGCAGATGCCGAGGGTAAAGAGGCACCTGCTGCTGCGGCCTTAGTACTTTTGACCCGTCCACCTCGGGTGGATCTCCTTTGGCTTCTTTGAGCCGGCTGTCCTCTGCCTTTCAAGAATGCGGAATAGCAGCGAAAGGACTTTCCTCTCCCAGAGGTTCCTGAGGGGCGAAAAGGAGTTTGGCGGATAGCAGCTCCTAAAGATTTTGCTGCTGCTTTAGATGTTTGCAACTTTTCCAGACTGTCATCAGCCTTTTTCCAAATAGTGAAGAGCCGTCAAAGGGCATATTCAAAAGTCTGGCCTGTACATCTGGAGCAAAGCCAGACTTTCGCAACCACGCATGCCTGCGGATTGTTGTACTTGCCGCCATGGCCCTGCTGATACTGTTAGCGGAATCAATGCCAGTTTGAAGTGACTCGCACATGGCATCTTTGCCATCTTTAATAATGTTAAGGAAGGCTTCCTTTTCCTCTCCTTCGGGTATGCCAATTAGTTTCCCAATTAGATGCAATCTTTCTTTGTAAGGCTGCATGGAAGGGGACCACAGGATCCTCCTGTGGACCTTTGTCTAATATGTCTGTCAGGTCATCCTGTTGAAAAACAGGCGAAGGTGCAGACCAACCCATAAATTCAATAATCCTTGCCATCAGAGTTCTATAGGGTGTTTCGGCATGTTGCCCTGGGTCTGGCTTAACAAAATCTACTTCTGGGGAAGTGTCCAGCCCACTTGCCTCATGTAATGACTCCTGTAGGTCTTTCAACCTTCTTTCCTCAGAGGTGAAATCCTCTGAAACAGGTAGTGTGGTCCTCTGCAACCTGAGGTTCCCTGGTCAGAATCTTCCCTTTCTTCATGAATTGAAGATAATCCAGGGTACTCCGACCTCTGAAATGGTATAAAACCCATTTCTAAGGCAGAAGGAGCCAAACTCGTCATTATTGGGCGAGAAAACGTCGATGTTGTCGACGCCGATGTGACAGGCTTCGAAGGCACCGAGAAAACTGGAAGAGGCCTCGAAGAACCCGAGAGGATCGGGATCCTACTCGAGGATGTCGACGACGGTCTCGGCGTCGTGCCGGAGGCTCTTGGAATCACCGATGGCTGTGGAGTAGCCGTGGTCTTCTCTTTCATCGGCATCGAGTCGATCGACGTGTCGAAGAACCCTTCGACAACGGCGTCGATGACGGTGCCTTCTTACCCGATGGCCCGTGGCGCTCTCGGGTGGAATGTTTCGCCGGGTGCTGCGACTCGCAGTGTTTTGATTTTTTGGGTTGTTCACCTGGGGTATCACCCTCAGCTGTCTTCGAGGGGTTCGAGGCGGCTTTCTCGAAGACGCTTAACATTTTCTTCCTGAATTCCTCCCACTCAGCCTGAGAGCTGTGTTTTGTGGGGCAGGAGACCCTTACTGGGGAAACAGAAGACGAGGAAGGGGATCTTCGATGTCTCTTCTTTGAGTGTCTTGATCTCGACGAATGGTGGGAGCTACTTCGAGATCTAGAATGGGAATGTTTTCAACGGCGAGGAGACTAATGCCTCGACTCAGCCGAAGAAACTCTCGAGGAGGTTTTGACTGACTTACCTCTCTCGAGCTTCCCCTTGCGCTCCTTCAAGGCTTTCGCCGTCATGGACATGCAGTCCTCAGACTCCGAACAATGGTGCTCGGCTCCCAAGCACCACAAGCAGATCCTGTGTGGATCCGTTATCGACATTTTTTTACCGCAGTCTCGACATTTTTTTAAGCCGCATCGCGGCGTTGTCGGTTCCGATGAAGATGCCATCGAGAACGAGTTGGTATATTTGAGTAGATGTAGAAGGTTTATCTGACTGAACTGAGCAACAATGTTCCGAGGCCCCACAAAGCGCGGAAAAACGTAACTGAGCAACAGACGCCGCGCGGGGCTATTTATGGGCATGGTGACGTCGGCGCCGATACAGTGGCCGTCGAGGAACATCAACTCGGCGGACGTCGACGCGCAGCGCCCTCTACAGAAAACATTTCTGAGGCCAGCAAGCTGGAAACGTATTATCAAAGATAAGGAATACGTCGGAGGACACAATCCCTTCGAATATTACTTACTAGTAGTGGTGGTGGTGGTCTTTCTAGAGGGCGCATAGGTTTAGAATCACATGGCATGCACAATTCCACATCTAGTCATTGGCCCAGAGTATTACAAGTTTACAGCAATATAAAAGAAAGGCACATATTTCTAGAATCTGGCCTGGACGACAGATTTTAAGAGGCCACTCTAGTTTCAAATGAACAAGGAACTCTGAAAGGTTAGCCAAAACCCAATCAAGGTAGCAAAGGCGAGCGGTCAAGGCTTATTCTCAGGAGTGTGAGTTGGGTCCACACAGTATGGCACATAATTCAATTTAGACAGCAAGTATAAAACAGTATTTATTACAGGCCATCTAAACACAGTGAAATATTAATTCAAACATGTAGTATTATTGCACAATACTCTATGATGACAATGCATTACTTACCGTAAAAGCATTTCTGATGGTTGTATCTGCTTATATTCACATGCTGTGCATAGTCTGACATCCAGTGGTCACTGCGGAGTATTGCATTTTGTTTTTCGTAGTCGAAAAGGGGACGTCGACAAGGCGTGTCTGTAACACTATCCCTATAGTGACGTGCAGTGTACCCACAATCTCTCACGCGTCTGTTTGTATTTTCCTGCCTTGAGGGAGCCTATTAGACGTGAGTAAGTACAGAAAAGAGATATAGAAGAAAGTCTATGTTCCTTCCATCCGAGCGGGGATGAAGGGTGGGCGCATGTGAATCTAAGCAGATACAACCATCAGAAATGCTTTTACGGTAAGTAATGCATTGTCTTCTGATGTTTATCTGCTTAGAATCACATGCTGTGCATAGACTAGCGAGCAGTACCCGGATTTGGAGGTGGGTTGTGAGAAGGAACAGCAGAAAAAGATGTCTTAATACTGCTTTACCCACCTGGGAATCGGATCTAGAGTGGGCATCTAGACAGTAGTGTTTTGTAAAGGTGTGAACAGAACTCCAGGTTGCCGCTTCGCAAATGGACTCAAGAGGGACATTTGCAATGAAAGCTATGGAAGCCCCGGTGCCTCGAGTGGAGTGTGCTCTTGGCTTGAAGGGTAGTTCTCTCTTAGCAAGAGTGTAACAGAGAGTGATGAATTGTACAATCCATCTAGAAATCGTGGATTTTTAAACTGCATCTCCTTCTCTTCCTGCTGCCACCGAGACAAAGAACTGATTAGTCTTTCTCAATGGTCTAGTTCTTTCCATATAAAACATCACGGCTCAGCGAACATCCAGTGTATGCAGGCTCTTCTCACATAAGTTTGAAGAACGTTGGTAGTTCTATTGGCCGGTTGACATGGAATTTAGAGATACATTTTGGTGCACCTTTTCCTTGTGAACTGTTACAAAGGGGTCTAGTACAGAGAGCGCTTGTAGTTCACTTACTCTCCTAATGGAGTTGATAGCTATTAGAAAAGCAGTCTTAAGAGTGAGGTCTTTAAGTGTTGCTTTGTGCATGGGTTCAAAGGGTGACCCCATTAGCTATGGGAGGCCGGATCCTCTTCACTCCTTCCATGAAGGCTTTAATAACTGGGACTTTCCACCATGACACTTTAAGTTGGGAAGTGGTGTATGCGGAAAGTGCAGCTAAATTGACTTTAATAGAGTTAAACACCAAGCCTGAGTCTAGTAGGTGAGTCAGGTACAGAACAATTAGTGTGGGAGAGCAGTCAACTGGGTTGATGCTCCTTCCCCTACACCAGATGACAAATCTTTATAACAGTGACGAGTGTTAGGCTTTCTAGCCTCCCTGAGAATGTCCATGCATCTCTGCGGGACTTGTAAATGTCCAAATTCTATGATCTCAGGAGCCAGGCTGCTAAGTTCATGGTCTGAGGGCATGGATGCAGTGTCCTGCCCTTGTCCTGTGACAGCATGTTGTACGGGCAGGGAAGTTTCACTGGAGGAGATAGGGACATCTCCATCAAGTGAGCGAAACATGGCCGTCTGGCCCACATAGGGGCCACCAGTATCATGGTAACTTGTTCTTGTTGAGAAGGGGAGTCGGGGGGGGGGGGGGGGAAGTGTAAACAAATTTCCCTGACCATGGTATCGATAGACCGTTCCCCTTGGATTGGTTCTGGGGGTACCTGGAGGCGTAATCTTGGCATTGAGAGTTCTCCAGAGTTGCGAACAGATCTATTTCTGGGAATCCCCATTGTGTGAAGACGTCGAAGACGATGTCTTCATGTAACCACCATTCGTACTCCGAGGGCAAGGGAAGTCTCTGCTGAGTTCGTCTGCTAGCAGATTGAGTTCCCCTGGTACATGTTGCGACAGTAGGAACATGTGTTTGAGAGCCCACTTCCAGATGTTCTGGGACAGCTTGGACAGTCCTGGAGAGTGAGTGTCCCCTTGCTTGAGGTAGTACATGGCTGTGGTGCTGTCCTCGAGGACCATCACCGTCTTCCCCTGCAGGTGTGCCTGGAAGGCTTTCAGTGCCTTGAACACAGCTAGTAGCTTCAGTAAGTTTATGTGCTTGGATGCTATGCTCCGAGTCCAAACTCCGTGAGCAGTCCGATGGGATAGGTTAGCCCCCCCCATCCTGTGAGGGATGAGTCTGTGGTTAGAGTGGCTTCCACTGAGGGGTTGGCGAATGGTTTCCCCATTACCATGTTTTCCTTCGACCACCACCGTAGCGAGAGAACCAAGGCCTGCAAGACCACCACTAGATCATCCCATTGTCCGCTGGCCTGACACCACTGGCTGTTGAGCCACTCTTGCATTGGGCACATGCGCAGGTGTGCGTGAGGTACCAAATAAATACATGACGCCCTCATTCCTAGTAAGCGCATTGCTTTGCGTACCGTCACCTCTCGACCGGCCACATATTGAGGGATCTGAAACAGCATGTTTTGGACCCTCTCGTTGGAGGGGAAGACGAGGCCGCCCTTTGCTCGAATTAGAGCCCCTAGGAATTGTTTGATCTGGCTGGGGTCTAAACTGGACTTCTTCTCGTTGATGGAGGAGCCCAGTTGAAACAAAAGGTCTACAGTCTTTTGGGTATTTGAGAAGCATGTTTTCGTAAGAATCCCCTGTTATGAGCCAATCGTCGAGGTAAGGGTATACTGGGATGTACAACCTGCGCAGGTGGGCCGCTGCCACTGCCAGTACCTTCGTGAATACTCTCGGCACTGATGCTATGCCGAAGGGTAGCACTCTGAACTGGTAGTGTTTGCCCTCTATCACGAACCTGAGCTATTTCCTGTGCGCTGGCAACATTAAAATATGAAAGTATGCATCTTTCATGTCCAGTGTTGTCATGTAATCTCCCTGTGAAAAAATAAATACCTTCAGTTACCTGAGATAGAGGCACAAACTCCTTTTTCTAGTAGTTGGTCCACTTCTTGAAGAAGGATGGCGAGGTGTTCTGGTGACATGCGTCGTCCCCTTGGGGGAACTGTTGTTGAATTCTATACAGTAACCGCGAGCTATGGTTGATCGTACCCAGCGGTCTGATGTTCTACCCTCCCATGCTGGAAGAAAGGATGTTAACCGGCCCCCGACCGGCGATGCATGGGAGGGGACCCGAATCTTTGAGTCATTTGGTGTTGGTGGCTTGGGAACCTCTAGGGGTGGGACCCCGACCTCTTCCCTTGCCACGACGTTGTCCTCTTTGGTTGTATTGTCCACTGGTGCCTTGGTTAGAGGACCAGTTACCTGCAGAGTATTGCTGCTGCTGTTGTTGCTGCTGGCGTTGGCCTCGAAAAAAGCGTTTGTTGCCATAACCACGTTTGTTGGGAGGCCTTGAAATTTGGTCTAGGGTTTTGATGGTGTCAAATTCCTTCTTTGCGGTCTCTAGTGCCTCATCCACCGCCTTACCTAAGAGGTTGGCATCTTCTATAGGTTTGTTAATTAGAGATGCTTGTGCTTTAGGTTTAAAGCCTGAATTACGTAGCCATACATGGCGTTTGAGGAGGATTCCTTGGAACAGGGGAATGGCCAGCCGTTTCTGCAGCATCCAGAGTATTTTTAATGATGCTTTGGTTGACTAAGGTCCCTTCAGTAACCGTGGCTAGAAGCCGAGTACGTAGGGGTTCCGGTACCTCCTCTATGTCCTTAAGTAGTTTGCTCTATTGTGCATCTGCGTAACTTGCCAGCAAAGAGTTGTTGTTGGCAATTCTTGCGGAAAAGGCAGCCGAGGCTGTAATCCTCTTTCCTAGGGCATACCATTTTTTACCCTCTTTATCTGGTGGTGCCTCGCTAGTTGACAACAGGACCCCTGCTCTTTTCCTTGTATTTGTCACCACTAAGGAGTCTGGTACAGAGTGGCCCCTGATGTATAACGGGTCCGATGGGGAAGGACTACATTTTTCTATCCTCAGGTTGACCCCTCTGATCAACGCGGGTGTAGATAGTGAAGGAATGATTTGTCTCTTTACTGAGGCAAGAAGGGGAATTGTTTGGCTGACAGGGTGTTTCTCCTTGATGATCTTTTCTACAAAGTCTATGTCAGGAGAAATTTCCCCAGTCTCGATTTCGAAATGCGCTGCTGCCTTGCGTAGTAGTGCATTAAAGGTAGGTTGATCGTCTATAGGAGATGTATTCCTAATAGCTGAGTCCCTATGGGGGGGGTCGGGAGGCAGGTTTAGGGCGTCAGGGTCTGAAAACGCTGATGGGGACTGCCAGGGCTGTGAAGCGCCCTCTTCTGGGTCTTCTCCGAAGCCCCCACCACCCATATCGGGGTTATCTTCAAAACCTTCCTCCTCTAGGTTTTGTTCCCCTTCATTGCCTAACAATTTGTCATCCTTCTGAAAGTCGGGGTCCCCCCCAGTGAGGTCATGTAAATCTACATCCTCTTGGGGGGGGGGTCAAACAGCCTAGGGTACTTGGCCCTGGGACCCTCCTGAGGTCCCTCTCTTGATCTCTAGGGTGTTGGAAGGTTCTGAGTCTCCATAAACCTCTCCATTTTGTCCATACAAAACTGGAGTCTCTCTAGGGTTTCATGAGGTACTCCAGAGCGGTCAGGGGGGGAAAAGGGAGGGCCTTCAGTTTGAAAACGCTTCGACCTATCCCATAACATCGAAGAAAGTTTCCCCTCGCCTTCTGAAAAGCCTTCTGGTAGGCTAGGAGTCCCTCTCGACGGAGGGCGCAATACCTGCCTTCCTTCTGACCTTTTCGGCGTCTCCCGGGCCTTGTGAGCGGTGACCGACGTTTCTTTCGCCGTCCGTCTCTGGCTATCGGTGGAAATAATCCGCGCCAGGCTCTGGAAAACTAAACTGTCTGTCGAGGGTACGTCCGGTGTCGACGTTACAAGCGTTGCTTGCTCTACGCCAACGGGTGCTCTCTGATGGTGCGCGTCGTCTGGTTGTTGAGTGATAGCGTCCTTATCTGGGGGTAGCCCAGTCGCTTGTCGCATTTGCGGTTGCGAGGGGGGCTTAAGACTCTTACGGTCTGAGGAGGCCGCTGGTAGGACCTGCGTCTCCGTTGGCGCTAATGCTCTCTTCGTCTTCGACGAGGAAGACCCGTGGGTCGTGTGTTTATGGGAGTGTTTTTTGTGTGCATCAGTGTCGCCGGGGTGTTCATCCCCATAAGCAGGGCGTGAGCCGAGCTTGTCGGGGCCGGGGACAGACGAGGAGCGTGAACGCTCCTTAGAGAGGTCTATGACTTCCGAAACAGACGTCAGGTTATCACATTCCTCGTCACTTGCGGCGGCGGCAGGTGATGAATCAGACCTAGACATGGCGTAGGCTGCCCACCTTTTGACCCTGCGGTCTTTTAAAGTCTTCGGCTTAAGAAGCCGACGGGCCGCACAGCCGTCCTCTTTGTGGTCGAGGAGCAAGCAACGGTTACACCGTTTATGCTCGTCTTTCCAGGTAAACCTGCCCTTGCAACACGGGCAAAACCTAAAGGGTGTCCTCTCCATAGCTGAGGAACCGATTGCATGTGACAACAACCCCGAAGGAAATGGAGGGGAAAGGCATTCTCAAAGAGAAACAATAAATGTCCCACGACCCCACTCTCCCTACTGTATTTGGCCGGCGAGGCCAGCCCACGTGTTCGGCGAACGCCGAACAACCTCCTCTGTCGAAGGCACCGCCGTCGGAGATCTTGATCGGCGGTGAACAGCTTCGCAGCTACGCCGCCGAAGGAGGGGTGTAAATTAATAATATGGTTATAAGTTAATAACGACCAAAGGTCGAATAATGTTTTTTCAATGTCTCTCGAGGAGCTCCGCGTAAAGGCGACCAATATCTGGGCGGAAAAAAACAATCTGAGGGACCTCGACGCGTGAGGGATTGTGGGTACACTGCACGTCACTATAGGGATCGTGTTACAGACACGCCTTGTCGATGTCCCGTTTTCGACTACGAAAAACAAAATGCAATACTCTGCAGTGACCACTGGATGTCGGACTATGCACAGTATGTGATTCTAAGCAGATTAACAAACATCAAAAATAAATATATACAATCACCAAAGTTCAAATATTCAAAGTAACTTATTCAGCAAGCAGGTAAGTAGATTAAATGCTATAAATGATCGGAACAGGTCAGGGAGTCTCCGCAGTCAAGTAGTAATTCACTTGTGTTGGTGATAAGTTAAGTACAAGTTTTCTTATATTTCAGCTTACTCTACTCCGGTTCAAAGGCCAAAAGGTAAGTGTGTTGGAATGTAGGAGACCTCAATGTTATAGCATAGACAGGGGGGGTGCGGGGGGCAGGTACACGACAGATACACTGCATGGTTGCTGTGGATTGTCTGGGGCTCGATCTTCCGCCTTCCGCCTTTGGTATCGGTGAGTGGTGCCCAAGAATTGCGGGTTTTGAGGATTCTTCCGGTCAGATACAACTGCAGGATGAAACCTCTGGCAATGAGGAAATGCAAGAAATACTGATGCAGACCACCTCAAGTCACAGGTGACGACAGTCATCCTTCCAGTCATGGTCACAGAAACTGCCCACAGCAGGATCTATTGTTGCGAGACACTGAAATTCGGGGAGAAGGCGCCTTATGGAATGAGCAGGTAGTCCACAAGAGAGGTGGTCAGTTCACCGGGTAGTCTAGGGACACTTCCGAAGACTCATAAGGGCAGGATTCTTTGGACTAGTGGGACCAACTAGTCTTGATGCCTTTTCAAAGGGTGAAGCCCACTCATGGTCTGAGATCAGGTAGTCACACAGGACTTCACCAAGCCCGACGCAGAAAGGGCTACTGAGCCACTCCAGGAGTGGCCTTCAGATCTTCAACAGGCTGTGCTTCTTCGAGGGATGGAATAAATTACTTAACTTTAACTCCTGTTCTCGGGCATTGGTATCTTTCATAGATTCACCTGCTCTGAATATTAGCAGTCATTAGGCTGGGAGTCCTTGGTAAAAGATCAGTTTAAACTTAAACTGAAAACCTCAGTCTCTTTTGTGCTCCATTATAGTCACATTTGGGTCCTACTCCCCATAGCCAACAGGAACATCTCCCTTAGCTCCACATCTGTCAGCTCTCTTCATATTTTTTCAAGCGCATGTAAGTGGCAGTATGCGCCCAAGTCATAGAGGTAGGCGGGAGGGTCAAATGCGAATCTGAAAGATGCAATGCTGGAGAACTGGAGTTACAGGTAAGTAACGTATTCCTTCTCCAGCATTGGATCTTTCATAGATTCACATGCTGTGAATAATTACAAAGCAGCATTAAAACATTACATACGGGCATAGGCAGGCTTCATGCATAGACCTTAACACTCGAGACTAACTAACCTCACGCAAACAGGTTCTGAAGAAGCAAGTGGCCAACACTGGACTCTGCCACAGAATCCCTGTCGACACAGTAGTATCTGGTGAATGTGTGCACGGATCTCCAGGTGGCTGCCCGGCAAATGTCTTGCAGCGTAATGCTGGAAAGGAAAGCAGTAGTAGCCACAACTAGCCAGGGTGGACTGAGTTCGGGGCATGCCTGGAAGCGGTCTGCCAGCTTGTTGATGGCAGAGGGAAATGCAAGACAATCCACCTAAACAAATGAGGTTTAGACAAAGTCTTCCCTGGCCCAGACAGTCAGAATGTCACAAACAGTTGCTCTGTCCGACGGAAGGACTTTGTAAAAGCGGCATAGTACGTAAGGGCACATACTACATCCAAGGAATGTAAAGACCGTTCGGACAGAGAGACAGGCGTGCCAAAGAACTCGGGTAAGACCGCTGGTTCATTAAGATGAAAGGCACTTTTGGCATAAACGTAGGGTTAGTGCATAGTAGGACTTTAGATCTGTGAAATGTCAAATAAGGTGCTTTGTAAGAAAAGGCTTGGATCAGCCCCACTCTCCTGGCTGATGTTATGGCTACCAAAAAGGCGGTCTTCCAAGACAGATGTTTGAGGGATGCCTTGTACAGAGACTCAAAGGGCAGTCTCATTAGCCTTGACAGGACCACGTTCAATTCCCATGCTAGTGTAGGATGCTTGACCAGCGAAAAAGCTCTGAACAAACCTAACGTAAATTATTTCACCAGCCGGTGAGACCAGAGGGAAGAGATGCTAGGTGAATGGTTGCAGCTGGAAATGCAGTCAAATGCACCTTGATGGAAGTGTGTGCCAAACCTGAGTGTGCCAGGGACAGTAAATATGGTAGAATGTCTTACGGTCGGAAGGTGAGGCCACAGAAAGGTCTAACTCTGGCTGCACCATACCTGAAAACGTTTCCACTTACCTTAGTAACATGTCAAAGTTGACATGGCCCTAGCATAAGCCAAGACCTCTTGGCAGTCTTGCAGAAGAGTGATGGATCCAAATTCTAGGAACACAGGATCCAGGCCATCAGACTGAGTGAGGCCAGGTCGCAGTGAAGCACTGCTCCTTGGTTCCTGGATAGCAGAGCCTGGTTCAGTGCCAACTTGAGTGGAGCTGCTGATGAGAGGGCGAGGAGGTCTGAGTACCAGAATTGTCTCAGCCACGCAGAGGCCACTAATATCAATTTGTACTGATATAGTCTGAAAGTGTGGAGGACTCTCGTCACAAGCAGGATTGGGGGAAAGGGCACAGGAACTTCCCCTCCCACGGAAACGTAACGGTGCCAACGAGGCTCGCAGGTGGAGCCTGGGGGAGAAATCTGTTGGCGAAGCATTTGCATCGTGTGTTCTAGTGGGTAAGCAAAAAGGTCTAACTCTGGGATGCCCCAAGTCTGGAACAACTGGTGTAGTTGATCACTGTGCATTTCCCACTCGTGGCAAAAACCCAACTCCCTGCTGAGAGAGTCCGCTAGGGTGTTGTGGACACCTGGCAAGTCTAGGGGAAGCAGAAAAAAGTGGTGTTGCAAAGCCCAATAACACAGGTTGTGGGCCTCCTTGGATAGCTGAGGGGATCTCGTCCCTCCCTGCTTGCGGAGGTAGAACATTGACATGATGTTGTCGTTAAATATTCGTACCACCTTCCCGGTGAGCAAAGGGAGGAAAGACTTGAGGACCCAAAAAATATGTTTTTAAAATTGAAAATGTGGTCTCAGATCCAGCAGTAGCTTTTAGTCTCGAGGCCATAGATCCCTTGAGTTTAGTTCCTGACAATGGGCTCCCCGGCCCTCTAGCGAAGCGTCCGCCGTGAAGGTGGCCTGGTGGGCATTAAGCCGAAGCAGAGAACCCATAACAAAGGGGGGAGGGGGGGTTCACTAACCACCAGCAAAGGCTGTGCTTCAACTACCTTGTCAGAGTGATGTGATCTTCCCAGGATCCTAACCTATACCCACTGAGTGTCTAGGAACTTCTGCAGAGGACACATGTGCATCCTGCAATGAGTGATCAGGGGCAGACAGGACATCATGCCCAACATGGACTTGTAACCCCAAACAGATGCTGTTGAAACCACGCTGAGATGTTGAACTTTAGCACGAAGTGAGGACACCCACTCGTCCGATGGTCTTGCAGTTTGCCTGCAAAGAGCTTGTCCTGCTGGTATCGGGCACAGCTTTGGGAAATGTAGGGAAAAGCAGAAGAATTGCAGATATTGGATGGTGGATTCTGTGTTCCTTGCTGTCACGACATAAGACGGGCCCTTAGTAGCCAGTCTAAATATGGGTAGACATGGACGCCCATACGATGTAGGTAAGCCACCACTGGAGTGAGGCATTCAGTAAATACTCTGACTGCACGAAGGCCCAAGGGTAACGCCTTGAATTGGTATTGCACCTCAGCCACTACGAACCGCAGGTAGCCGTTGTGTGAGCGGCGAATAGGGATGTGGAACTATGTGTCTTCGAAGTCGAGGGCCGCCAGTAAATCTGCCTGCTGTAGTTGAGACAGGACCTGTTGTAATGTCACCATATGAAATGTGACACGTAGACGCCCATTGATAGTTTCGTCTCTGGCACTTTCTCCATGCCCCCTTGGCTAGCAACGCTTGCACCTCTTATAGCAGCAGATGGCAGACACTTTCCGGCTTGCTTACGGTGGGAATATCCTCTGGCATGCTTAACTCCAGCAAGTAGCTCTGCTGGAGAAGGGCGAGCACCCATTTGTTGGATGTAATGGTCTTCCATTCCCTGACAAACTGAGATAGCCTCCCTCCCCCACTGAGGTGCTGAAGTGGGAGGGTCAGACACTAGCCAGGTCAGGGCTGCTTGCTCCACGGCCCCCTAGACAGGAAGGAACCATTGTGGCACAGGTTGTGTCGATAAGAGTGAGCATTTCCTCTGTACTAATCAGCTGAGGGGTATGCAAGAGTCTTGTAAGAGAAGGAGGATTGGTAAGAGGGATGATTGTCACACAAAGTCCTGCCGAAATGGTTCTTTTGCTACAGCATGTCCAGGGATCAGGTGGTATCAAGAGTCTGTTCTGATCGAGAGCAGGATTTCGTCAACCTTCTTCCCAAAAAAAGATCTATGCCGTCAAACAGCATGTCAACAACATTCACCTATACCTCTGGTCTGATATTAGTCACCTTAAGCCAACCTTGTCGGCGAAGAATTGCCCAGCTGGTGGAATCCTGTGTCAGCAAGGTCTACTGACCCTGAGATAGCATGATCTGAAGCCAACTCAACTTCTCCTTCTGCTTCCCCAGTGTTTTGATTCTGAGGTATTGTTTTTGTACAAATTCTTAGTTGCGGCTCTCATGCCTTCTGAGTCTTGCCATTTATTTCCTGCCCATTTATTCGCTGTAAGGGAGAATTCTCAAAAATGTGCTAATTCCATCCACCTTAGAGACTCCCAGCAACTTCCCGGGAGGATAGCTCAGTGACAACGTGCACCTCTTTGAAGCAAGACGACACGAACCAACACAAGTTCGATCCCCGGGTCCGCGCTTAGAAACCTCTGAGTGTTTAAGCGCGTTATAAATACGCAACCAAGACAAAAAAAAAAATCAATTACGCAACTAAAAAACTAAAAAACAATTCCTTTAACAGCGCCTCGATGCCTGCGGGCTGTGTGAGCGCTTTAAAAATGTAAATAAATAAAAATTAACTTTGCTGGATTTTGAGGACTTGATTTTTTTAACCTGGAGAGAGCGAGACCCTTTTTCCCCACTCACTCATGTATTTTTGTGTGAATTTTACCTCTGTTTCTTTGGTTATGGAGTCTGACAAACTCCATAGGCATCATCTTTTACAATTGTGTCACAGCACCCTCACTGCAGTGGTATAGGGAAGTCTTAGATGTCCCAAGGTTTAAATACCTTCTCTGGGATAAACTACTGTTTCCCAGAGCAGTAAAGTGAAATTGACTTTACTTAGTGTGTGCTGGGTCTAGTAAGTACAATGCTATCTTACAATAGAGTGCTGGAGGGGTTACTCCTGTGTCTAAATGCTCATGTAAAAATGTTTGTTACCTTTCCTCAATTGACTGGCTGGTGGCAGTGGTTTCGTTTTGAACTACCAAGGTTTGCATTTACCGCGACCGTTCGCGGACCCGGTAACTTTGGCTGCGGGAGCAATCTTTTTCAAAATGGCATCCAGCCATCCTTGCTAAAATGGTCCCAGGTCTTTGTTTTTCGCCATGTCTTTGTGAAAAGGTCCTTCTGGAGTTTTTCTCTGTGTGCCAAACCAGGTTTGGTCTCTTTGTTCATTTTACCCTTTTATCCTTTGTCAGGATTCAGGAGTGTCTGGGGTAGGCAGGAAGTAAGGTAGGTGCCCAATACTCCCTCGGTTTAGTCTCCCAGGAGACCCAAATGCACTCTGTGATGATTGGCTGGCTGGCTGGCTGTCCGGCAAGGACAGCCACCCTGCTGGGTGAGACGGCTAGGCTGGAATGAATGGTAGAGAACCCAAATAAAATCCAAGTCTTTTGGCTTGGAAGGCAGAGTCGACCACTGGACAAAGGAACCGAAGAAGAGCTTGAAGAGGACACCTGTTGCAACCCCGGGACCGTTGGTTTGCCCAGTGAAGCCCTGCTGCAGTGACTACTTGCCAAGTTCGCATCGGTGGAAAAGCCCCTGCAAGGATGACTTCTCCCTTTGAGTTGGTGGGACCAATCAACTCCAAAGTAAGCCACCTAGACACCCACCTCGGAGCTGGTTGAATTTTCTCAGAGTTGCTGCACGAACCGCATAGCCAGGGAGAGGGACACCAGATTGTGTGCGTTACTTTTAAGCTGGCCTAAAGCTTTTTGAAGATCTCCGGACTCCGACAAGGCAGGACTGACCAAGCCTGAGCCCCCTCAGCAGAGTGCGGCACCCCATTAGTGGGACAGTCCATCTTGACAGCCAGGAACCGCGCTTATTTTTTAATTTTATTTGAATTCAATTGTTAATTCACAAATTTTACAAAACATGAGTTGTTACTCCCCCCCCTACTCCTGTAGTGCCTTGTAATTAGTATTCTCAATTCTCAGTGTATCCTTGTATTTCGATCAACATTGTCTCTTGGCCTCGTGTCCTGTTACTTGTTCCAGGCCGATACACTGCAAAAGTTTAGCCGTGGCTACTGCAAGGGGACATCATCCCCGTTGATCATTCTGTGCCACCAATGATCTTCGTCCCATATTTGTGTTGCTTCCAGATGATGTTTTAAGTAGGCTTCTCTTGGGCTACGTGTTCCCGGACATCTTAGCAAAAGATGTTGTATTGTTTCTTTCTGGGAGCTCTTCTTGCAGTATCGGCATGAGTTAGAGGTGGATTGTCCCCATATGGTCAGAATCTCGTTTGTTTTTAAGGCGTTAAGCTGTGCTTTTAAGAAGGTGGCCCAGAGAGTCCTGTCAGGAAACTTGATCGGGTATTTTGATGGGCTACCCACTTTTTGCGGGTTCGCCGGCAAGTGTGAGGTTATTTTGTACAAGGCAGCTAGATCAGATCCAATCCCAGTTTTTGTGCTTTTCCTTCACTTTGACTAGGTTGAAGTCCAACTCTTCTTTTGAACTACCCACGTCTTGCAATAGAGCCAGGTTTTTTTTGGTCCAGTCCGCTAGCATTCTGTTCCTACCGTTTTCCATTTTGTTTCTGATGACCAGCAGCTTCGGACAGGGGGTTCTTTTGATCTTCCCTTAGAAAATCAGACCGTTTCTCTCTATGATCCCTTTTAGTGTTGTTAGGCTGAGTTATTTTCCAATTGAAGCAATCAGCGTGCCGTTTGGTCGTTTCAGGATTTCCCGCCAATACAGGCCTTCCAACTTGTTCCAAATTCCCTCTTGGATTTGCGGGATTGCTTCCATTCCGTAGGATATTGTAGGAATGACCTGAAGAAGGCTTTATAACGGACTAATAAGTTAATTGTTTATGCAAGAAACCTTGAGTGCAAGAGTTTATTTGAATACCTGTAACTGAATATTTGTTAACTGTTAATATTTGTAGCCTGTCGCTACCACCTCTTCAATATTCACAAAGTCCGCTCTTCTCTCACCTTCCATGCTACTAAACTCTTAATCTCCTCCCTCATCTTCTCTCGCCTTTTCTATTGCTCCTCTCTCCTCTTTGGACTACCGGCTTCTCATCTTGCCCCCCTCAAATCTATCTACCACTCAGCCGTCCGTACCCTCTGTCTCTTTGCCCCGCATGACTCCATTTCTTCTTCGCTCTCCTTCCTTGGCTGGCTTCCCTTTCACTCCCAACTTAAATTTAATTTCCTCTGTCTAGTCTTTAAATCCCTCCACGGTCTGGCTCCCCCTTATCTCTCCTCTTCCACTCTTTCTACACTCCTTCCCGCTCCCTTCGTTCAGCTGATCACTACCTCCTCCCCAATGTGCCTCCTCCCACTTCCGCTCCTTTCAGCTCCTAGCCCCCCTGCACTGGAACTCCTTACCTCTCTCAATCCGCTCTATACCTACCTTTTCCTCCTTCCACACTTCCCTGAAATCTCTCCTTCTCCATTCCCTTCCATGAATACTTCACCACCTCTCATTCTCGCCCATTCCCTCGAATCTTCCCTATGATCCTCTCTACCCTTCCCCCTTTTCCTCCCTCCTTTTCACCCTTATACCCCCTTCCGCTTCCCTCGTCCTTCCCTTCCTCACCCCTTCCTTATTCCCCCACAGATTAATTGCTCTACCTACTGTTTTATTGGTTAGATTCACGATTTATTGCTTCTACTGTTATAATGTTCTATGTATTCTGTAAGCGCTTTGGTAGAAAGCGCTATAAACAAATAAATACAAATACAAACTCCACTACAGCTCACATTTACCCTCTTGAGATAAGCCTGGCTACCCAACATGCTACCAAAACTGTGTAGTAAAAGCTTATACCAAAGGTTGGGTTGCCTATACCTGTAGTCATAGTTGTGTGTAGTGTTCCCAGAGGGTTCTGCATTGAAACTTTGCCTAACAATCGTTGAGTTGCTTTTTTGCTGCCCCCCGCCCCCTCACCTCCTTATCAGTGTGCTTGGTGCCCCTATTGTGCTCCCCTCCATGCTTGACTGGCCTTTTTCCTGCTGCTTCACTCTTACAACCGGTTTGACCTCCCACTTCCTCCACCCCTTGTCTCCTCACTCCCTCGTCTAGCACATGTTTGTCAGACTCTGCCCTGCGCTTTTCTCATCTAACTCTCCTTCATCCTCCTTGGCACTCCCGCCCCTGAACTGTACTTATTACTTGTACTTGCATGTTTGATATAATCCCTCACCTTAGTCGATGCAGCACACTGTAACCTTGTACCCTCCGTCCTGCACAGTTGTTTTAGGCTCCCTCCCCCTGTGGTTGGCAGTCC
This sequence comes from Ambystoma mexicanum, assembly GCF_040938575.1. NCBI lineage: Eukaryota > Metazoa > Chordata > Amphibia > Caudata > Ambystomatidae > Ambystoma > Ambystoma mexicanum. Next base: position 702,397,466 of record NC_090924.1, read on the forward strand.
AATGCTTACACTGTGCCCATTGTACATGCATATGCGATGTAGCCCCTGCTCCTTAGGGTTAGGCCTCCATACTTGTTCACCACCTCTACAATTGCTGTTTATTGACTGTGTACTCGCCTGCATGCCAGTCTGCAGGCCTGATGTAGCCCCTCATTCTATGATGCAAAGCTTTTCCACTGTGCAGTCAATCTTACCAGATTGTCTTAATTGCATGTCTGGTTTTACATAATGCAGTTTAGCTACTTGTTCCTGCACTTATTTATTTGTTTGCATCTATTGTACCTCTCACCTTCCTCTCCCTGCACTTCCCTTCCTCACACTCTACCCTCTTCATGTTCAGCACTTGCACATTCTAAATTGTCTCACAACCTAGTCAGAGTTTTTTGTTCCCCTCCCTTCTACCCCTCTTTCCTAAACCCCCCCCCCCTCTTCCTCTCCCCTTCTCTCATGCCTTTAGCACTTGCAAATTCTGGAAGTTTCAAGAACTTTTAAGAAAGTTTTATTTCATACCTTCATCCTCACCCCCCACCTCCTTGTCCCGATTTGCCTTGAAACACTTGTGTTTTAAGACACATTACAAATAAACAATAAATAAATAAAATGCTCGTCATCTGGCAAATATTCAAGGAGAGGGCCCACCTTGTACCATAGCTTGCGATCGTATCGTGCGAGAATGGCCATCACATCTGTAACATTGATGGTAGTGGCAGAGGTTATGATTTTCTTCCCAAAAGCATCCAGACGTTTGCCATCTTTGTCTGGAGGAACGGAACAGGATGAGGACGAATTAGCAGATCTTTTTCTGGCAACAGCGGAGACCACCGAGTCCGGCGTTAGCTGTGTGTGGAGAATGGCAACTGAAACCAATTGGTTTCCTGCAGTCAGTCCACAACCAGCATACCACTCTGGAGTACTCCGGTGGTAACTAGGACCCACGGGATAGGCATTCCCTGTTCCCTTATCTAACTTGAAAAATAGAGATCAGCTCCTGGGAGGTGTTTTTCGAGGGAAGTGCAGTGAGCCTTTAAGTCCGGACAGGGCTGGATTATATCCATACATGAGTGCCATCTGCACCCCCCCTTGAGGCTGGGCAACTACTGAAAGACACAAAACGCACATCTGTGTATCCAAAATTGAACTTGTCCCGATGAAGACAGCATATCTGGGGAACCACAGTCTTGGTTCATGAGAGGGCCGAAACACACTGTCGACTTCAAACAGGGCAACCATTGACACTGCAAATAAAGGGCAGGTCCTACATACAAACAAACATTTGAATTAATCCTGGACACAGTCAGGGTTTTTATAAACTACACTAAGAGGGGAGATTTATGTTACCTATAAATCATTGTGTAGAACTGTTCTTTTGGGTCTGAAAATGAAATGACTAGCTATTATTGAGATATAGATTTGTATGAAGGCCCCATTAGAGGCCATCAAATGTGTATAGATTGTTTTTAAAGAAAATGTAAAAAAAAAACTTGTGTTGTAGAACAAATAGAAAAGTCTCAATAACAAATGGATATTGCAGTTATTTGAGTGTGACATAAAAGTCTTGATCATTGGTACTTTTGATTTGTATGTGGAGAAAAGGAGCTGTGCCAGGGACTCTGTATTTTGTCAAAACTGTCCTTTTTTGCTGCCACTGTAGAGGGATGCCATGGTAACCAGGCCGACCTCCCATATATCATCCAGGAGTGGTATGGACACCATAGACTTCCTCTGATGTTCTCTGCACTGTTATAGGAGGCTTTCCTTGCGCCGTTCCACCAGGGCCAGGCCAAACCTCTTGGAAGCCCTTCCTATGAGCACATGGAATGAGCCCACTTCGTCCGGTTAAGAGTCTCTAGCTGGGACCCCATCTGGCTCACCAATCGCTGAGATGGAATCAACAAACTCATCAGTATCCAATGTATGGGTGGAAGCCACATCGTCCTGCTGGTCTGGGACTGTGTCTGCGCCAGTTTTGGACAATTATAGAGGACTTGTTGCATGTCTGTCCTCCCCTGAGGGTTGTGAAACGCCTTTGTCCCTGGGGGTTTGTGTAGGGCCAGGCGTGGCACCAGAGCACAGGCACCGCGCTTCTGGGGCCAGTGATGGATCTGCAGCCTTTGTTGCAATGTTGACACCAGTGCAGTGAGGGTGGAAAGGATGGCCAGAGAGATCTCCCCTGATGGGGTGTGATGCAATGGCGACAAAGCTGGTAGCCTTATAAAGCTTGCCTTCCCACGTGGCGTCGCCGACTTTATTGGTGGTTCTTGTGCTCTGACTGGACTTGGCCTCCTGAGTGGTGAAGCAAGGCGTGACAGTGGTCTGACAGGTTCCCAACGAGGAGAGGTAACACAAAAACAACAGTTTAGTAGGAAAATGTATTTAGTTCATCAGAATTAATCAAGCAAAGAACTGGAGATACAGTTCCTCAAGCTCAAGTGCAAGGGGTGGAGGGAGTGATACAAAGCTATCCAGAACTGGGGATTAGATTCTGTAGCTGTCTTGTTGTGATTAGAAAGACCTGGGCTAGGTCAACTGTTCGTATTCCGTGTCATGTGTGAATCTTTAATCATTCCCGTAGGTCACAGAGAGTCGGAGATACTTAGAGTTCAAAAAGTGGAAATGCACAGTCTAAAAAGGCCGTGGGGCCATGGGGTAAGGGGAAGCTCTTCTAAAAGTTGCACACTCTTTCCATCTGGGTGTGCGCAGGAACAGTCGTCTCACAATATCTTTTTACTTTCAGTAGAGATATTCGATGTAGGTCATGAGAGCCCTCATGACCTATGGGGTCGACCGGTTTCAATGGCACTCAAAGACTGGGCCATCTTCATCAGGACCGTGATTCCATGTGGAGGTAAATGCAAAACGTTTCAGAATGGCTGAACAGGGTCAAGCACCTCCTGTAGGGATACAGAAGGAGGGGAGGGGAACAGGGGGGAAAACCAATGAATATAAATTGGAGGGCAGGGGCTGAGCAAATCTGTCCTTAAAAAGGGGGGCAGTGTGTTCTTAACCTTACCACGAGAGTGTGAGGAAAAGTAAAATTATTTACCCAAAAAAAGTGGTAGTATTATATTGCAGGGAAGTGCTGGTGCCTGAACACCGGTGTCCATGGTTCATCAATTTTGGGCGGGGGGCTTGAGGCGAGGAATTAGGGGTGGGGGTGATTGGGAGGTGAGTGCCCCAATCCCATGTGGGAACATGCTGGGTGGCTCAGAGGCATTACATGAAACCGACCCGTGGGTACCTCTGTACACTGAACGTGTGCTGGTGGAGGTCTGTCCCAAAGGTGGCAGGCAACGCTGGAAAAAACAAGGGTTAATATCAAACTGACCTAGAAAATGGGGCATGCTGCATGGTAGGGCAAAGAAAGCAGTATCAGTACCTGGTCAGCGTATCCGAGCGAAGCGTCTGCTCAGTTGGAAGAAACCCCTCGAAATGAGCACGATCACTAGACCAGGCCTATCGCCTATAAAAACAATAGTGCAGCGCGCGCCCGCCTAGCGTCGAAACGACGTAGGCGGGAGCGGAGTGGGCCCACACAGGCGCAACGTGCCCGATCGCCTCAGGAGAGACGAGGAGAACACGTGAGAAACAGCTGTTAAACCCGGGAGCTGTGCTATGATAAGCTAAGGTGGCAGGTGGATGGCCCGACCTGTGTTGTAAGGCAATGGGGCAGCAACATATCCCCGGAATGCAAGGGGAGGGGAGGGTGGGGGAGTGGTGGGATGAAAAAACAGGTGGGAATAAAGTCCGGTCCGGGGGCAGCAAAGCCGTGTGGGAGAGGGAAAAGGGGCAAGGACCCATCATGGCTAAAAAATGCAAAAAATGCACAAAATGCAAGGGACAAGGACTGGCATCCGGAAGGTCTAGGGAAAGGTACAGTGACCTAAAGTGTGGCTGTGGAGTCTCGAGTAGGTACCTTCCCAAAGAACAAGTCAATGGGCCGTGTTCGTTCTCGCAGAGGGGCGCCCTATGACTACATTTTGACAGTAGAGGTAGTGGTCGCCGACAAGGTAGCAGGAGCCCACAGTGAGATGCTTGAGACCGCTTCCGGTGCAGTTGCCCTTTTCGTCGTTGACAGGACCGTGGCTGTTGTTCGACGGCGTTGGTATGGTACCAGTCATCAACAGAGTAGCTGTCACAGGGTCGTAAGTCTGCTTGATTTCCATTGTCATAGACAGAGAAGTCGTCAACGGGATAGTTGGTCTCGGTGTCGAGGACGACTTGGTCGTAAACTGTGTAGTCATCGACGGTTTAACGGTGGACGAAAAAGACTGTATAACAGTTTTTGCCAGCTGAGCGGTCCTGGTTATTGATGGGTTGAATTGACTTTTTTTATAACACGCTTAAATCCAAACATGTTTCAAAACGCGGACCCCGGATTCAAACCTGTGTTGCTCTGCATCGTCTTGCTTCCAAAACGAGCACATTGCCATTGAGCTATACTACCCCGCGTGGACGGTTTTGGTTCCACTGTTGGGCGGGGTTGGCATGCCCTTATCGGTACGAACAGCTGAAGCACTGACCTTAGACAAAGAGGATCCATTGCCTTCTTGTGAGACTGTTTTGGCCCGTCTACTGTTTTGGCCCTCTGTGCCATTTTTCTGCTGCTGAAGGGCTGTTTGTGCAACCTAGACTTCTTTCTTGAGGTGGTTTGCTGGGCCGTCCTACCCTGCCAAAGTGAGGTATGGCTCCATACAGAAGCAGAGTCAGAGGACTCACCAGCCTCATCGAGCCACGCGACCAGATATCGATGACTATCACAGAGAGTCTAATTAGAAAAAGACTAACAAATATTGCATTCCTGTATGATATTATGCAAATGTAAGCAGTACAAACAATCGCCGTGTAGATCTTCTATATAGAGGTTTTTCAAGCCGCATTGAGCACAGGCCTTAAAAAAAAAGGCTCTTCCTTCTGGTCTCAGCCATGAGGTAGGCCCAAGTCGTTCACGTGTGAATCCTATGGTAATCGTCACCGGTAGCAGGTCGTCTGGCTTTGTACCGATCCCGTTTGCAATGGTTGTCGACGGGTCGTCGAAAGATGGATTTATCTTTGTTAAAGAGGTCTTATTGATATACAATTTTACAGATATAAGTAGAGAGAGATTTTAGAGGACTCCCAACACAAATGTGTGGTAAAAGAAATCGGAAGAAGGCCAGCTGGGGAGGAGCCAAGGGAGACGTTCCTACTGGCTATGGGCAATATGACCCAAAAGTGCCTAAAATAGAGAACAAAAGTAAGAGAGGTTTTCAGTTTAAGTTTAAACTGCTCTAGTTACAGAGGATTCCCAGCCTAACAACGGGGGAATATTCACAGCATATGCATCTATGAAATATCCAAAGCTGGAGAATCTCGCCTCCAACAATGATCTGAAGAAATGGCTGCAGAGGCAATAATCTTATCCAAAATCTAAGCAAGTCCAAGCCCACCAATGGTAAGAATGTGCACCATTCAAACAGCCAGGAATGGTCAAATCAGGGACAACTACAGGTTTCACATTTTCCATACACCTAGACTTTCTGGCAACACAGATGTGGAGTCGAAAGACAGACACACAGACACACCCCCCCCCCCCACCCTCCTCCACTAGCTCATGAAAGCAGCAGCTTTCCCAAGCAAGTGCATGACCTTATAAGGAATTTCCTGACTTGGAAAGGCAGAAGGCGGCCAAACAATATTATGGCCAAAGAAGGAAGCAACAATCTTGTGGCACGGCCATGTTAGAGCACTAACCACATTTTAGGGTTTGAAAATGAAGGGAGCTGGGGGGCATTTAGCTCCTGCTTGTAGCCTAAAAGAGCCTGGTTAGCTTGATGCCAACAGCTTCCAGGAGCTACTTTTGGCTCCCCAGGGAAACTGATGCCAAACAAACTCATCTGTGTGAATTTGGGACAATCTATATATACATATTGGGGCATCTGTAAGACGTTTAAAGGGTTCATAACTAATGGACAGAATGATAAGTTTAAATCTTATGTGGAAGTAAGATTAGCAAAAAGGGATGTACTAGCTAATCGTTTCGCAGTGGTAGCTCCTGGTCACTGGTAAATACTCGATGCTCAGGAGCTTCTTTTTGCTCCTACCTATCCAATCTTAATTGCGATCCATGCATTTAGTGTCCATAAGCAGTAAACGCGAATGAGCACACTAAAAGGAATACAAAAAAGGCACATATAAAAGCAATCAAAAATTCCAAGTGTTAAATGCTAGGGTGATACAAAAGTATCCCCATTACAATGCACAAAAGGGTGCTGGGTGCAATTTAAAAAAGTGCAAGAATTCAAAAGCGAAGGAACAAGTTACTTACCTTTAACTCCTGTTCTCCAGCATGGGTCCGGCATGGATTCACATGCTCATGAATATATTCCCATTGGTCAGGCTGGGACTCCTCGGTAAAAAGAAAAGCAGTTTTGTTTTAGCTTGAAAACTGCATTTCTCGTCTATAACCAATCACTGTCCTTTGGGTCATTCTGCCCCCATCCAATGACAGTCTCCCTAAGCTCCACCCCTAGTGGCCATCTTCAGATTTGGTAGAGCTCGTAAAGTGGCAGTATGAACCAAGAAGAGCCACAGAGGGGAAGGAGGGAGGGTTTGCATGTGAATCCATGCAGGAGAACAGGAGTTAAAAACAAGTAACTTCTACCACGGTGCCATTTCTCTTGAAAATTCTCGACTGTGCTGCCTATCTACAAATTCAGGCCTATCTTGAAGATAATAAACGCCTGGGACTCCGTCAATCAGGCTTTCCACCAAGACACGGGAAGGAAACTGCTTTGATCGACTTAAAAACACAACTAGAGGACCTAAAAGACAAGAGCAAACTGGGACTCCTCCTCCTGCTTGATCTTTCAGCAGCTTCTGACTTGGTCAACCACCAAATTCTGTGCCATCACCTCAAAATCGATGCCCACTTTTCAGAAGAGGCCACATCGTGGATTAGATCCTTCCTTGCAAACAGAATGAGGGTCTTCTTCCCATCTGCTACTGCCGAGCCATCTCCAGTTAGTTGCGGGATCCCGCAAGGGTCCTGTGTTTCCCCTACATTATATAATGTATTTACAAAGCCGCTCTTTGATATTCGGGACTTGATGGGTGTCACCTACACAAATTAGCCAGACGACACCCAGATACTGATCCCTATCACCGGCGACTATGTAACCGACTCTAAAGCACTTAATGATGTCTATATCGTCATTCAAACTTGGATGGCACATCATGGGCTCTGCTTAAATAAGACCGAGCTACTTATCCTAGGCTCATAGACTAGATTAAATAAACTTGACACAGTATTCCAATCATTCACCATCGATGGGAACACCACTAAGGTGTCGAATGATACTAAAACCCTCGGTATCTATCTAGATTCCAGCCTATCACTTCATCGACAAACCAACGCAGTGGCATCTGCAGCAGCCTACACATGTAAGCTAATAACAGCATGCAGACCCTTTCTATCTACGAATAACTGCATCATCCTGGCCAGAGCACTCATCCTGTCAAAGATCGATTACTGCAATGCACTTTACCTTGGGACTAGCCAAAGAAACATCAACAAACTTCAGGTTACCCAGAAAAATGCCATCAGGGCCGCTCTCAACTTCCCTAGGAAATCACATATTTCAGACACTAGACGGAGCCTTCACTGGCTATCGGTCGCTCACAGAATTTCACTGAAAACACTAATGATCACCCACAAGTGCAAAGCTAACCTGGCCCCTGAATACCTGACTAACCGCTTTACCATACACACTGCCCTTCGCCCACTGAGATCCACACTGACTATCCCTCGATTCAAGTTACAAACAGCAGGAGGAACTAGCTTCCCCATCCTCGCTGCCAAACTCTGGAACACACTCCCCACCCAACTCAGAGAGGAGCCTTCCTCCCCTGCCTTCAAACACAAAACCAAAAAATGACTTGCTGACCTGGACACAGTGGCATCCCGCTCACAATGCTTGTTTGTCTATGATCTCTATCACTGCCTACTGTATCCCGAGTACCTGCACTTTTATTGTAACAAATGTATCATCTGTAATATGTAAGAAATACTGTGTTCTGGAACTTTAACCTTGTAGAAATGCACCCAGATGCGCAATATAGATAAACTAAACTAACTTGTTCCTTCGCCAGCACGGGGTCTGGCGTGGATCCACATGCTCATTAATACGATTACATAGCAGTACAAATACACAAATACAGGAGGTGGCAATACGCAACAGAAGCAATACCTTAAACCGTGGAACAGCATCAACTCAAACAAAACAGGTTGGGTAGCACTGCTTGGCCGACCCAGCACTACTCTGTGGAATCCCCGTCTTTGCAGTATAATCTTGTGAAGGTCTGGGTGGACCTCCTCTTAGCCTGTAGATGTCAAGCCGGGGAACACCAGAGAGAAATACAGTCATTGCTGCAATGGCTCTGGTGGAATGGGCTCTCGGCCAGCCTGGAAGAGATCTGTTAGAAAGACAATGACAGTGCATGATGCAGCCACAGAGCCACCTGGATATGGAAGCCTTAGATAGGGCCTTCCTGTGATTCACAGGTCCACAATTCACAAACAGTTGAGATGTCTTCCGAAAGTCTTTTGTACGTGCCACATAATACCTGAAGGGACACGCAACGTCCGGCGAAAGCAACACCTTTTCTGCCGGCATAGAGGATTTGGGAAGAAGACTGACAGAACCAAAGGCTTGTTGAGATGGAATTCTGAAGGAACCGTCAGTATAAAGATGGGCTTAGTGCGCAGCACCACCCTTGTAGCATGTAAAGACAGGTACGTCACTTGCAAGAGAGGGCCTGGATCTCAACCGACCTGACTCGTCGAAGTGATGGCCACTAAGAAAGCAGTCTTCCACAAGAGAAACTTCAAAGGGCTCTGATGCATTGATTCAAATGGGGCCCACATGAGCTTGGTCGAAACGACGTTGAGCTCCCAAGCTAGAGCCTTCACTGGTGGAAAAGTCCTGAAGAGGCATTTGAGGAACTCCTTGATGAGCCTGTGATATCACAGGGATGGCTTACCCCCAGCATCCTGGTGTAATGGGAAATGGTAGCCAGATGCACCTTGACCGAGGCGTGAGCCAGGCCTGCCTTGGCCAAGGAAAGCAGATATACGGAAGGAGCTGTGACTCACAGCGGCATAATCTGCAGAGTACTGCACCACACTGAGAAGCGTGTCCACTTGTGGCTCTAGCACGTCAATTTAGGGGAAGATCTGGCCTTGGCCAGGATCTTATTGCATTCCAGCGGTAGGGAATAATGGCCAAACTCTAGGGCTGCAGGAGCCAGGCCGTGAGGCTCAGCGATGCTGGGGCACAGTGCAGAATTGTTCAATTTTCTCTGGAGAGAATATCGGGAAGTGGAGGAAGCCAGATGGACGGAGCTGCTGACAGACTGAGCAGGTCCGGGTACCAGATCTGCCATGGCCACGCCAGAGCGACTAGTATCCTGCAATGACATTGTCGAGTGTGTTGATCACACACAGCAGGAGCGGGATCAAAGGAAGGCGTACAGGAAGAGCCGCTCCTATGGGAAAAAGAATGCGTCCCCCAGACCGATCAGATGAAGGAACCTGCTGGCAAAACTCTGGCACTTGGCTGCCGCCGCAAAGAGATCGACTTGGACCGCACTTGATGAACAAAAAGGATACTTGTTCACGTTGAAGTTCCCATTTGTGACAGGAACGCAGCTCCCTGTTGAGCGAGTCTGTGATGGTGTTCTTGATGCCTGCAAGGTGAAAGGGGACGACGAACATGCCCTGAAGAATGGCCCTGTACCACAGGGTATGGGCCTCCAGAAAGAGTGCTGGAGTGTGTGTCTGCCATGTTTCTGGATGTAGAACATGGTGGTGGTGTTGTCAGTTAAGATTCTCACCCCTGTTAGAGAGAATTCTCATAAATGGCTGATTTCCCTTACCTAATGAGTCCCTCCGCAGTTTTGCTGGATTTCTAGGATTCATTTTTTTCACCTGGTAAGAGTGTGAGCCTTTTTCCCCACTCTTACACGTGTTTTGCTGTGTGTCTTTTCACTTTGTGTGATCTTGAGCACTGGAGCCTCACCTACTCCATGACCTCATATTTTTCATGTGCGTTACACAGCACCTTCAGTGCAGTGACACAGGGTTGTCTGAGACTTTCCACTGACTCCATTTTCTGGGGATGACTACTGTCCCCCAGAAAAGGTAAAGTTGCCATTAACTTTATTCTTAGTCACTTTAAACCACAGACCCAGTACACCCCATCTGACATGGAGTATTGGAAAGGGTTAATTCGTATCCCTTTTTGTCTGTATCTCTTGGAGCCTTTTTGCGCTCCCTTTACATCAAGATTTGGCTGGTGGCAGTGTTAACTACCCTAACTTTTCTACCGCGGTTATCTTATATAACCATGGTATTGTTTCAGGCTATTATATTAGCCTCGATCATAAACCCACTTGACCAAATACATTTTATTTTGGTTCCGGATAGGTTAATTCGCCATTTCTTTTTTTTTTAAAGTCTTTCTCGTGTTTTTCTCTGCGTGCCAAACTGGGGATGATTCCTTTGTTCGCTGTCTTTTCGCGGGCTTCTGCACAGAAGCCCTCCTTAAGGCGCCTGAAAGTCTAGGTAGGCAGGAAGTGAGGGAGGGATCTTCGGACCCCTACCATGGGTTCCCTTGGTAACCCAAGTCGCACTCCTGTTCGATGGGCTGAGGGGACTCTCTTTGCCAGGACAGCCAGGCTGTATGAATGGGGTAAAACTGCATAAAAAGCATGTCTCTGGGACTGGAAAGGCAGTCTCTCCACTGAAACGAAAGAACCAATGAGGAGCTCATGGAAGAGGACCCCTACGTCGACTGAACCGCCCGGTGAAGCCCTGCTGCAGGTCCGAATCTTCAGAATCCGCCGACAGAGAAGATCCTCCAGGAAACTTCTTCCCTTGAGCTGGTGGGACCAACCAGTTCGCCCAAACTGCAAGCCAGGACGGACCCCTCCTCTGGTCGAATTTGCTGTACAGAGCTACAGTGGGCCGGATAGCCAGGAAGGTCGGACCCTACTTGGGTTTTAAGGAGCGCACCTTTTATTCGTCGCTTTGCTCTGCTGCTGGTTACTTCCCTGGGTAGTGCAGGACCCTCCAGTCTTCCTACTTCTTGTCAGTCCGACAGCCGCTTCAGAAACCGTGAGCCTGCAGGAACTACCAGGAATGTCCACCTGAGCTACAGCTTCCTCTCCGTTTTAAGGTACTGTGCAAATATGGTTGCTCGTTTCGTTCAACCGCGGTGAAAGTGTTTGAAAGCTTTCTCCAATCCGAGGGCTTGTCCTTCTCTTCTCTTTGAACTAACTTTTCTATCAATCAACCTCGTCCGGAATCTGTGCCACAAATTTTACCGCGAACTACCCTGAACTGTATGATCTTGAGCAAAAGACTTTTGATCCATTGACTTTGGCCCTAGGCCTTTTCTGCCTGATTCTAGCACTGTAGTTCCTCTTGTTCAATTGCCCTGAGTACTTACCTGTTGGTTTGATTTAATTTCTATTAACTTTGTCTTTCCCTCCCTTTTAAATTGCTGGAGTGCCATTTTGCTCCCACTTCATTTTGTGAGCTTAACTTGTCTGGAATTTAAGGGAAGTGGTGTGGTGTATTAAGAGTGTGATTTTTAGACTGCTTATAATAGTGTAATATTATACAACTGAAGAGTGAAATAAATGTATATTCTTTTAATTGAAAAACTTGAGTCAGTGTTTGCCTGAATCATAGTAATTGCTGTCCTTTGTGCAACTATCCTGTACTGCTCACTTACTCTTGAGATAAGTCTGGCTGCTCAGCCATCGCTACCACTTTAACTGTAGTACAGGCTTGTACCAAAGGTGAATTTGTACTGTCACTTGTAGTCTTAATTGTGTGTGGTGTTCCCAAAGGGTACTGCATACAATTCTGCCTAACACCACCTTACCCCACAGTAGAGGCAGGAATGATTTGGGGGCCCAGAAGACGGCCCAGAGTTCCAGGACATTGATGTGAAGGCTCTTTTCCTCTGGGAGCCAAAGGCCACTGGCGTGGGACTGCCCAGTGATGTCCGCTCACCCTTCCAGTGAGGCAACCTTGGTGACTGTGGACTGGTACGGCGTGATATGAAAAGTGGCATACTTAATCAGATGTGGGGGCGCCCCCCACCATCGTATAGCTTGCCGGAACTCCTGGTTGAAGGCGATCTTGTCTGTTCAAGAGCCTGTGATGTGTAGCCACTGCAGCATCCAGGAACTCTCGAAGAGGTCTCATCTGGATCCTGAAAAATGGAACGAGGTGGATGCAGGAGTACATCATGCCTGACAGTGACTTGATGGCTTGCGTCGACGATAGGTGCTGTACATTCCCCAGGATGGCTGTCGCCCTCTCCTCCGAGGTAGTAGCCAGGTATGCAACCGTGTTGAGACGGGCACCCAGGAACAGAGCATTCTGCGATGGCTCCACACAGGACTTTGCATAGTCGATGGAGAATCTGAGCTCTGTCAGAAGGCGAATGGTCTTTGCTGGATTGCCAGAGCAAGAGACGCGGAGCGGATGAGCCAGTTGTTTAGATAAGGATAAACGTGGGTGCCTTTGAGATGTAGATGCGCTGCCACCGGGGCCAAGCACTTCGTGAACACCCTTTGAGACGATTTCAGGCCAGAGGGCAGGGATTTGAACCGATAGGGTCATCCCTGGACCACAAACCATAGGAAGTTCCGATATTTTGGGTGAATGGGAATGTGAAAGTAGGCATCCTCCAGAAGTCCCCTTCCTCCAGCTGGTCGAGAATGTGCTGCAATGTGACCATCTTGAACGTCTGGGACTTCAGGTACTTGTTGAGGCGTCTTGGGTCTAGGATTGCCCGTTACTCTCCTGACTTTTTCCAAACCAGAAAGTATGAGGCACTGGTTCTATTGCCCCTTTTCTTAACATGGCCTGAACCTCCTGCAGCAGTTGGGCCATGTGAAGAGCTTGAAGCGCTACAGGTGGAATGCGAGGGCACCTGTGTTTGAAATTCAAGGAGTGGCTTTGACAAAGGGTACAGCACTCAATTGTCCAAGGTGAGGACTTCCCACTTGTCGACAAAGTTCGCTAGCCGGCCTCCCACTAGGGTGCAAAAGCAGGTGCCCGGATCCACGGCCGGTTCAGGCCTGCTTGGGTGTCTGTGTCCTGCCTGAGGGTGAACACAACACTGTCCTCTGCTACCGGAGGCTTGCGAGCGGCCCCTGTAGGCCTCCTGGGTGGAGGAGCGGGAGGGCTGACGGTAGGGGGTGGTGAACCCCTTGGAGGACTGGATGGCCTTACTTCTAGCAGACCGAAAGGACCATGTCCTCTGCTGCAGTGTTTCCAGCGGGTGTGCCGTCTTCATGTCCATCTTAATAGCTTGTAGCGTCTCGTCCACGGTCTTGCCAAATAATTTGTCCCCATCAAAAGCATGTCCACCACCTTGGACTGCACGTCAGCCCTGAAATGCATGGCTTTCAGCTAACCTTGGTGCCGGAGGACCACCCCCATTGCCGATCTGGCATAAGCCAGATTCACAATATCCAGCACCACTGTGATGGCGTGTTCAGAGGCCACTTCACCCTCCAGGAACAAGGCCAGGCTTGGGCCTTCTTGTCATCTGGCACGAAGTCCAGGATTGGCACCAGCTTACACCAGAGTTCCCTGTCATAGCGAGACAGGATGGCCAGGGCATTGGCAGCCTTGACAGTGCAAACCACAGTGGAAAGCATGCGCTTCCCCACTGAAATCAAGCTTCTTCCCCCTCATGGTCCAGAGGCACCATGGGCGAAAACGATGGGTTCGACGAGTGCGTTCAGGCGGTAGCAGACACCACCGAGTCTGGAGAAGGCTCAGACCCTGTACTTCTTCTCCAGCCTGTTTCTTTTGGAGCTAGTGGTACTTGGCATCTTCATCAGGGCCAGTCCTTACTCCCAGACATTGTCCAGTAAAAGGACATACATGACGGTCTTCCGTGAGGACTCCTGGTGCTGAAAAAGGAACGCTTCCTTCTCCTTCAGCACTAAATTGAAGAGAGCAGAGGCCCTCGAAATCATGGCATGGTAAGAGCCTACCTAGTCCGGCAGTGATGCCATGGAGGGTTCTTCGGCACCCAGCGGCTCCCCGTCATCAGGTATATAGTCACCATACTCATCCTTATGTGCTGTTGTAGTGTGTTGCCTGTGTCGGTGTGTGGTTGCACCTCCATCACCAGAGTTAAAGGCCTCTGGGGTGTTGCCGGCTGGCGTTTCAGCCCTGAAGAGCAAGAATGCTGCTTCAGCCTCGTAGGGCTAGGTAGGCGCCTTGGTCTTGGAGGGCTTGGCCTGGGATAACTCCTAGCTAGTGGCATAAGAGGGCTGTGGACCGGTCCAGGAACCTGAGCAGCTGGTAGCCTCTGCTGTATTTCCGACACCAAGGTGTGAAGGGTAGTCATAATGTCCAGTGACATGTCCCTGGGCGCTGGCTGAGGGGGCGAAAGGAGGGACAGGCAACAGCTCTGGGCTAAAACAGTTAGGGAGGCCAAACGGTAGATCAGGCTCCCCCGCGGAGATCCCTCCCAGGACATGGGGCAGAGGCCTCCTTCGTCGACCGGAAATTAACCTTCCGGCAAGTGGTCATTGTCAGAATTCTTATATATGTGCTGGATTTCCTTGGTGATGACACACAAACACTGTAGGGCTCCCCCTCACCGTGCCTGGGGAGAAAATCCTTAGGAAGAAGCAGCTCCCTCATCCTCCCTGCATCCTTCGGGAAGGAAGCGACGATGGGCACCTTCACCCCGACAGGTGCAGCCTCTGTGGTCGTGGGCAAAGCATCCACTGCCGCAGGAGGCTGAGCCATTTGTTGGGTAGCACGCTCATGGGACCGGCCAGTCCGGGACGAGGCATTAGCATGGCAGGAGGCAGAGTCAGAGACCTTGTCGTCTTTGAGCAATGCCACCAACCTTTGCTAACGGTCCTGCTTCGTCTAAGCCAGGAATCCGCTGCAAATGTCGCATCCATCTTCATCGTGGCCTGGATGCAGGCAATATAGGCACTTGAGATGTCGATCCTCGACGTAGACAGTACACAGTACACATTTCATGTAGAGTATGAAGAGTTTGAAGAGACTCTTCTCAGACATCTTCGAGGTGCGAAGCATGGGCCTTCTGAAAACTTGGAGAAGATCTGGCGGTGAAAGTAGATCTTCGCCTACAACCAGTCGCCGCTGCCGGTAGTCGATCAACGGTAGACAATGGAAGCCTTGAACTGATGGTGCTGCCCCTGGACCACGAACCGTAGGAACTGACTGTTTCGAGTGAGTGGGGACATAAGAGTAGGCATTCTCCAGGTTCAAATCCCCTTCCTCCAGCTGTCCGAGCATGTGCTGCAACTCGACTATCCTGAACTTCTGGGATTTCAAGTACTTGTTGAGGCCTCTTAGCTCTAGGATTGTCCGCCACCCTCCTGACTTCTTCCGTACCAGAAAGTATATGGAGTACACTCCAGAGCCCAGGAGACGCTGGGGGACGGGTTCTATCGCCCCCCTTTTGTAACATGGCCTAAACCTCCTGCCGCAGCTTTGCCATGTGTAGTTGTTGATGACCCACAGGAAGAATTCGAGGACACCTGCGTTGGAACACCAAGTGTGACCGCGACGAAGAACATCCAGCACCCACTTGTCCGTGGTGATGGTCTTCGACACTTTGACAAAACGCACTAGTCGGCCTCCCACCGGGGTGCGCAAGTGTGGGCCCGGATCTACGGCCGGTTCAGGACTGCTTGATTGTCCGAGTCCTGGCCTACTGGCGGCGACGATGCTGTCATCTGCTTTCATAGGCCTGCAAGTGGCCGCTCTAGGCCTCCTGAGTCGTGGATTGGGGGTTTTGACAATAGGGGGTGCTATACCCCTTGGAGGACCTGCCAGACTTACCTCTTGAGGACGAAATGACGACGACCTTCGTTTCTGTAATGTTCCCAGCGAACGGGATGTCTGTGTGTCAATTTAAACATCTGGAGAGGCTCGTCCACGGTCTTGCCAAAAAGGTTGTCTCCATTGACATCCGCCCTGAAGTTGGTGGCCTTCAGCCAACCCTGTCATCGAAGGGACACCCTATTGCCCCACCTGGTGGAACCCGGCATCTGGGTTCTGCCAGATGAGTTGCGATCGGCAACCCATCTAGCAACCCAACATATAATGTTGCAATTGCAACATTCTATGAACTCAAGGAACTTGTGAACAAAGAACTTGAGTGTGTTTGAACTTTTGGGAAAGCCCAGTGAAGGACCAGCTGCAGAGTGGTCAGGCGCCACGTGAGCACTCATTCGAAGGACTCTGGCTGGCCCCCTTTGTTGAAACTACAAATACCAGGAGGCCCTATGAGAGGCCAGCGTGCGGTGTCAAGAGTGGTCCTACAAGGGTCACGTCAAAACCCTTGTACAATCTAAAGCCTCTGACCCATTGCCGTAAGAAAGCTAAGGGAAGGGAAACCCGCTTTCTGATGAACTGTATAACTGACAAATGTGAACCCAGCTGAAGGATGTCTGCGAATTGAAGTGAAGCATAATACATCCGAGAACATTGTGTTGACAAGAGTGAACCCGACCGAGGGATGTCCACAGTGAAGGATTGTTTAAAAAGACATTAAGACTCTTGAATGTTACAAGTTGCTGACATTGTGAATTAAAGAACAGAGTGAACTCAACTTAGGGAGGCCCACGTTGCAAGAAGGATCAGAGCCCAGCTGAGGGGGATCCAAGGGGCGAAGAGCAATCGCCCAACGTGAAAGATTACAGAAGAAACTTTTGTTTGTTTGCTGTTCATGGTCCAGCAGGCCTTCTAAGGCAAGAGACTTTGCAGAAGAAAAGAGACTTGGCCCAGAAGGTCCTGGTATTGTTGAAAGGAACTGTAACCTTGTGCTGGAGAAGCCCGGGAGTGTGCTGTGCTCCGGAGTCCCGCCTTGTCCTGTGCTAAAAACGTGGGGAAGGGAGACCCCAGCAATACCATCCTGACTTATTTCATGAACACTTCTTTCTTTTCTTGTGAACATTATCCCACACTATTTTTGTAGCACAGCGGTTAAGGATTGGGAATAGATTTGTTTTAGTTTTGGCCGTTTTGATTTGACTAGACTCTACTGGGACAGTGTTATTATTTGATGGTCATAGCTTGCTCCCATCTTAGATTTAGGTTTGGTTTAGATGGTTTAGATGAACAAGTTACTCTCTTACCTGGTAACGTTCTTTCGATGGGATGGGCCGACGACGTATTCCATATCTATGACAGTAATTCACCACAGCACAGCTGTGGTGATTACTGTCATAGATATGGAATATGTCGGAGGACCCAATCCCCTCGAATAGGTGTTTATCTCACCAATTTATGCAGTGTAATAAAAACCCTTGAACTGTGATCACTTGTCTGTCTTTACTGTTGCCACTATGAGTTCCTTACAGCTGCACCAACCAAACAGCAGAGTTTTATGTGACTAAAAAATTATTTTCACTCACAGACAGAACAAGAGGTTAAGCGAAGTCTACATACCCAATAAGCTTGTAAAATACCAAACCAGAGCCCTGCATCAAGGATAAGACATTGCCAGTTCTAGCGACTTGATGGTGACAGACACACACACTGGGCCTCATGCTGTAAAAGGTTCTGCTGCTGAAATCATGGCAATTAGCATCCAGATTTCTTTCAACTAGAAAGACAATTATTCAGGAATACATGTGAAGGATATTCAAGTCAACACACATGCCTTTCAGCCAAACCAACCGTCTGAGAATGATGATCATGTGCTGAAAAGCAACCCTGTGTCTTGCGCATGCGGTGTTTAATAATTCAGCAATAGCATAAAACTGAATAAAAATTAAAACAGCATCATTGAATTAACAGGATAGACACGCCTATGCACACAGACAGTCCAGTTTGTTGAGTTCACAAAGAGCTATTAACATATTCAAAATCACTTCATAAAAATACACTTCCAAATGATCCCTCAAAAATTCTAAACTACTAGCCCACTGTCTAACCAAAATAATGAAGATAATCTAGAAATCTTAATTGTAAGGCGAGGCAGGCTCAGGAATGTTAGGGCGATGTATCAGCTTTATGCTTAATCCGCTCTCTGAGTGAGACCCCCAGTTGGACCTCTTGACCTTTTTCTTTCTATCTTGAATAAGGGGAGCCCTTTTCCCCCTCATTCAGTCTTGTGTTCTGACTTTTTGGGAACTCATTTCTTTTTGTATTACCGTATCTTATGGAATCTGCTTTCCTCGATGCTTCTTAAAGGCAGCTGTGTTACACTTTTGCAACTTGCTGGGAACCCTTTGGGTTGTCCTTTGATATTCTTTGACTGCCCTTTAAAACTACTATTCTTAAGGATAGGGGGATACTTTGTATCGTTCCTAAAAACGAACTTATGACAGATTAGCACACACCACCTTAAGTGTAGTGTTAAGGGGATATCTAGTATCCCCTTCTCTCTGCTCCTGTGACTTTCTAGCCACAGTTACAACCCTACAGTTATGGCTGGTGGCAGTGGACGGACGTGTTCTACCAACTATTGTGCTATTGTTTACCGCAGACCGTGTTCACAATCTCGGTTATGCACAATAGGGTCACCTATCCTCTAACATGGTGGCACTTTTCTATTTTTGCAATTTCTCATGTGGTTGTCCTTCTCGCATTCTGGAAGGGGGAGGTCTATGTTTGAGCTCTGTCTTTGGCGGGAATCCTTGGGTGTCCCTGTCTAGGCTTCAGGGTGTCTGAAGGCAGGAAGCAGTGGAAAAGTTTAACAGTGCCTGAATGGAACCAGTTCCCACTGGGGGGGCTTGCTGTCCTGATTGGACAGCCACCCGCCACTTTCTGTAAACTGCTGAGAGAGTTTACAGAAGAGTGAATAGGAAATCCAAATAAAGGGTGAGGTTCCCGAGGCAGAAAGCAAGTCGACCACTGCAACAGAAGATCCAAAGCTGAAGACGGCCAGAGACACCTGCAGACCCTTCGAGTAACCGTGATGTGACCACTGCTGTCCTCACCCTGTTTTCTTATCGACAGAGGAGCCCCAAATAGGACTCCTCCTTCCCTTTGGCTGGTGGGATCAACCAGCTCCAAGACAAACTGCAGATCCAGCCATTCTCCAAGGTGCTGTGGTTCCATGTGTCAATATCCCCGCATAAATATCTGTATACAAAAATATCCCCTTATTTTTGCGGCGATATTAAGGCATGGGTCCTGCGGGGGACACCCCCGCAAAGCCTGTATTATTTTAAAATTAGCAGGGGACACCCCCGCAACCCCTGCTCCCAAAAAAACCTTAATATTATCCCCACTAAAAATATCGCCTATGGCCGTTCCCGACGACCATATATATGGCGATATTTTTGGTGGCGATATTACCCAATACCGGTGCTGTGACATTCTAGGGCTGCTAATACCAGGCAACCACTAACCATTTTGCAGTGCACCGTCTTTGTAAGGACAAACGCATCAAGAACTTTGGTGAGCTCCAGTTGGACCTCCAGAGGAAGGATCCCACTCATCCAAGTCCCCCAACAGAGTGCAGGACTGCAGAATAGAGGAAGATCGACCAGCTGATTGAAACTGATAAGGCATCAAAACCGTAGACCGAAAAAATGGGTCCTCTCTTGTGACTGCTGCAGTGACATCCCATTCAGATTCATTCCTTTTGTCACCAGACCGAGGAATAAGAAGACCGGGTCTGTCACTGCTGCACAGGAGAGAATCCAGTGACGTTTGCTTCTTCTAACCAGAGGTAGTGTAGGGCTAAAGGTAGAACTTACCATACGCCGAAGAGTCGTTCCAGTGTGACTGGAGTGCGTTACAAGGTGTTTGGGTGTCCACCTATACCTCTGGCCCAGGCTTAATAGCGAGTCATTTGCAGGGTCCCTTATAACTTGTGTTATCTTGCTAAGCATTTTGATTTAAGTGACTGAAGTATACTTTGCCTTTGCAGCTGCTACATAAGATCTTTGTTGCACTCCTACTCTGACTTTTGGATAGTTAGGGATTGGACTATAAAAGCATTAGAAGCCTTAAAAAGTGTTACTATGAAGTGAATTGTTGTTAAAGTGTGAATAACCCTCCTTTTCCTTGCTTCAAACTGTCTGATGTAACTATTATCTGAATGCAATTACTGTTTCCCTGTAACCAATGCGAGCGTGCAGCACTACTTGTAATACGGTAGAACTGTCATTCTCTAGAACAATTTCAACAACGAGCAAATACAATTGAAGCAGTCACCTTTGAAAAGTATTGTGAATAATTCCTATGTGCATTGGTCAGTCTAGAAGAGTATTTACTTACCTGCCTTGTGTATATAAAATTAATATATTTTAATAGACCTTTCAGTATGTAAGAGTTTCTTTGGACTATTGTATTGACTGGTTTCAGTGTACTTACCTACAGCTCACATCCTACTCTTAAGATAAACCTGGCTGCTCTGCCATTCTACCAGATCATTTGGGCAGCACAGACTTATACTAAGAGTTGGGCACCTGTATACCAAGGGATAGTTTTATAGAGTCTTGCCTCCAAGTGTACTTTAGGAAGACTCCCCCAACAAGGACATCTTCCCAAATTGCTCCATAATAAAATCTGATGTAGTTCAGGAATCTTATTAAAACTCATCTATATATAGTTTGGTATTTCGTACTGATCTAAAGTCATATTAATAAATTGTTGGTGAAGTCTGACATGCAGATCATAGTTAACTCATTTCTGCATTTAAAAATAAAATACACAGGATGTTTATACATGCTGTAATATGGAAAGTCGCCAAATGGCAAGTTATTTCTTCCTCAAAAAATGTTCAGACTTACTTTTTTGAACTTTTCAAAAGTTTCTGTTTTGGGACAAATCGACGATTTTCGCTCTTCATCCTTTTTTCTTTTCTTAGCACGGGGCAATGCACTTTCTCCAGTCTTTTGAACTCTCTTGTTTCTTGTCTTTTTCTTGTCCGGCTCCATTTTTTTTTTCTTTTTCTGGCTTGGTTCTGTTCCAGTGCCTCCATTAAACGGGTCATCTGCAATTTGCTAAGAGAAACATGCAACATTTTAGCAGAACATACCAGGCTCTCAAACATTCAGGAAATTCACCTTATACCAATTCATAAGCATGGCTATTTTATATCTGAACACCTACAATGTTCATGTATTGGTTAACAACCTATAATTGGGGTTTAGAGTTATGTTTTTCCAATTCTTGGGGTGTTTTACCAGTGTGTTCAAACTATTTAAAGATCTGTTTTGATCAGTGTTTACCCATTGCAGACCTCAAAGTACAGACAACTGTGTTTTCCAGTGTAGACCAAAATGTATCTTGTAGTGATATATATATGCATAATTATTTTGAAGCAAAAAAAAAAAAAATTCACAGGTTATGCGGATTCAGTCCATGTCATCCCTTTACATTGTTGGACTTTTAGTCCTGTACTTATAACGGAAAAGGAAAACTAACGCATACAAAAATCAAAAAAGGACCTGATGGCCTCCAATTGCCTCACATGGGGCAATTTGTACCAAAAGCAACCCCAGAAACGTGTTTCGGCCTAGTCGGGCCTCATCAATGAGGTGGAGTTGTGCCTCTCTGAGCACAGTGAGCAAGGAGTCCATGTCTGGATAACACTAGCTAACTTAGGGTGACCAACCCCAAGTTCCTTGTACATTCAAAAAGAGGTCAGGGCGCCCCTCTGCAAGAAAGAACACTGGTTGATGGGGGGGTTACTGTTAGTACTCTCGTTTAAAGGAGGATTGCCATAGCATTTCAGTGCTAGACTGCTCAAGTGGGCGGGACAAAGACTTATGCAAATGGATGGCGTTTCCTTGTGAAAGTTACAGTGAGCTAAAATATGTGGCTGCAGACTGAGTGGGTACATTCCCACAGAACAGGTTATCATGTGTGTTCTTTCTTGCAGAGGGGCGCCCTGACCTATTTTTCCACAATGAATGCCGTCTTCCACCAGAGAAACTTGAATGGGGCTTGATGCATAGGTTCGAAAGGTGTCCCCATGAGTCCTCAGGACCACGTTGAGTTCCCATGCTGGGGCAGGCGCCTTTACCGGAGGGAAAGATCGAAAAAGTCCCTTGAGAAACTCCTTAACAAGTCTGTGGGACCACAGCAAGGATCTTGCCAGGGATCTGATGTAGCGTGAGATGGCCACCTGGTGTACCTTGGATGCGTGAGCCAGCCCAGCTTTTGCCAATGAAAGCAAGTATGAAGCATCTGTGGGTCCGTGACCCTCGGAGGGGTAATCTTCTGCGACCGGCACAACGTAGCAAAAAACGCTTCGACCAATGGCCATAGCACTTAAGAGTCAACAATGCCCTGGCATTGGCGAGGACCTCCCTGCAGTCCGCTGGCAGCTCATAACCTCCAAACCCGAAAGCTGCAGGAGCCATGCCTTCAGGTTCAGCGATCTTGGGTCGTGACAAAGGATTGCACCTCTCTCCCTGGTGAGCAGATCCGGAAGTACCAGCAACTTGACTGTAGGCGATAATGACAGGTTGAGTAGGTCCGGATACCAATTCTGCCTCGGCCACGCTGGGGCGATGATTATCTAGCACAGACACTGTCGGAATGTGTTGATCACACGTAGCAGGAGAGGAAACTGGGGAAAAACTTACAGAAACAGACCTTCCCACAGGAAGAGAACACTTCCCCCATGCTCCTCGGTTGGTGAAATCTGCTGGCAAACGTCTGGCATTTTGAGATTGCCGCCATGGCAAAAAGATCAGAGTTCTGCTCGATTTGACAAACAGATGGGCTACCTGATCCTGATGAAGTTCCCACTTGGGGCAGGAGCGCAGCTGCCTGCTGAGGGAGTCTGCAATGGTGTTCTTGACGCCTGCCAGGTGGAACGGGACGAGGAACATCTCCTGTCCGATGTCCCAATGCCACAAATCCTGAGCTTCCTTGGAGAGCACTGGGGATCGAGTGCCCCCCTGCTTCTTGATGTAGAACATGGTGGTGGTGTTGTCTGTAAAGATACTCACCACATTGCCTCTCAGAGACTGTAGGAACGACTTGAGGGCCCAGAACACTGCCCGTAACTCCAGGATGTTGATGTACAGATCCTTCTCCTCGGTAAGCCACACACCTCGGGCGTGTACACTTCTGGTGTAAGCTCCCCAACCTTACATTGCAGCATCCGTGGTGAGACAGTCTCCTGGCATGGCATGGTTTGAAATCCTGTCCCGTGGGAGCATACCCCCCCACCATCTATCGCCCGCCGGAACTCCTCGTTGAGGGGGGTGGGGGGGATCTTGTCCGCTAAATTATTCCCGGACACTTGTATCCAACGTGCATCCAAGAATTCCTGTAGGCGTTGCATCTGCAACCTGCAGAGACGGACGAGGTAAATGCAGGACATCATGCCCAGCCAAGACTGGATGGGCCAAACAGTGGCCGCCTTAGCAGTCGACAGCAGCTGTACCTTCCCTTGAATGGCCACTAGCCTCTCCTCCGATGGGGATGCCAGGCAAGTCACTGTTGAGTCTGGCACCGAGGAACAGCTCGTTCTGCAATGATGTTAAGCAGGACTTTGGATAGTTCATGGAGAACCCCAGCTCTGTTAGTAGCCAGACGGTCTCCTTCGTGTGCTTGTCGGCCAGTTCCCGGGAGCGGGCTCCTGTCAGCCAATCGTCAAGGTACAGGTATACGTGCACTCCATTGCAGACGCAGGTGGGCCACCACCGGGGCCAGATATTTTGTGAACACCCTTCGGGCTGACTTTAAGCCGAAAGGTAAGGCATTGAACTGGTAGTGCTAGCCTTGTACCACGAACTAAAGGAACTTCCGATGTATCATGTGGATAGGGACATGGAAGTATGCATCCTCTAGGTCCAACTTTGTCAAGAAATCCTCTTCCTCCAATCGGCCAAGCGCGTGCTGCATCGTGAATTATTGGGATTTCAAGTACTTGAGTCCCAGAGCCATTGGGGAACAAGCTGGTTAGGGAGAATTCTCATTCTATGGCTAATTTCCCTTACCTAGTAAGTCCCCCAGCAGCTTTGCTGGATTTCTGTAGTTCATTTTTTCCACTTGGTAAGACTGAGCTTTTCCCCCACTCTTATCTGTGTTTTGCCATGTGTATTTCATCTGTTTTTGTGATTGTGGACTCTGGAGTACACCACTTCAGTAGCCCCACTCTTTTGTGTGTTACACAGCAACTCCAGTGCAGTGACACAGGGTTGTCTTCTAGACTTTCCACCGACTCAATTTCTGGGGCTGACTACTGTCTCCCAGAAAAGGGTAAAGTTGCCATTAACTTTACATAGTCATTTAACCACAGATCCAGTATACCCCATCTAGCATGGAGTATTGGAAAGGGTTATTCCTTAGCCCTTTTTATCTGTACCTCTTGGAGCATTGTTTTGCTCCCTTGACATTAAGACTTGGCTGGTGGCAGTTCTATCTGCCCTAATTTTCCTACCGTGATTATATTACATAACGTGGTATTGTTTTAGGCTATTTTAGTAGCCTCGAACTTTAAACCCGCAAGCCCAAATACTTTTTATTTCAGCTCCGGTTGGGTTTAGTCGCCATTTCTTTTTGTTAACATCCTTCTTGGGTCTTTCTTTGCGCGGCAAACCAGGTTTGCCTCCTTTGTTCGCCGACCTTTGGCGGGCTTCTGACCAGATGCCCTCCTTTGGCGTCTGGGTGTCTAGGTGGGCTGAATGTGAGGGAGGGGTGTAATCACCCCCTGCACAGGGTCTCCTTGGAGACCAGAGTCGCACTTTGTATTGATTGGCTAAGGTGGTTGTCCGGGCTGGACAACCCCCCTGCTGAGTGAGTGACAGCCAGGCTATGTGAATGGGCGATTTTGCCATAAAAGGCAGGACTCTTGGGCTAGAAGGCAGAGTCGCCACTAGAACTGCAAAGAACCGAAGAGAAGCGGAGAAGAACACGGCTGCTGCAACCCCGAGTCCCGGTGAAGCCCTGCTGCAGTCGCTCCAGACGTCGTCCTTCTTGTCCCCACGACTGTAGCCGCAGGAACCGCGAGTCTGCAGGTACTACCAGGAACAACTGCTGTGGCACCAGCTTTTTACCAACGGAATAAGGTACTGTGCACATTTGGTCAGTCTTTCCGTCTCACCAGCCGGAATCGGGGTCAACCCTTTTCCTCCACAAAGATTTGTTCTTTCTTCCCTCCCCCTTATAACTTTTCCTTCCAATTGACGATCTTGTACGAACTCTTGGCATCTCGAATCTTGAACTGTTCAAACATGTGATCTTTGGCAACTGAGCATCTGCTCCATTGACACTGGCGCAGTCTTATTGACTTTAATCTATATCTTTGAACCAGTCCTTGAGCCTCCTTGCCTTGGGAAAGTATTGCCTTTGATTTTTATTAACTTTTCCCTTATTTGAAATTCTTAAGTACTAAGTGTGTTTTAACTTCGTGAGCATTTCTATCCGCGGGTACATGTTAGTATTCCAACACTGGTCTGTCAAATCCTTATGTACTTACCTTGAATTTACTGGCACAAGTGGAATTGGTTGTGTGTAGTGTATTTTACGTGTGGTTTCGAATTTTTAGAAGTGAAGTGTTTTATAACAGATGGTTTAAAAATAAATGTACTTATATTTTTTAACTAAAACCTTGAGTCACTGTTTGCTTGAGTCACAGTAATTGTGGTCCTTTGTGTAATCTCTACTACTGCTCATTTATTCTTGAGACAAGTCTGGCTACTCCACTACTGCTACCACTTTAACTATGTAGTACAGGCTTGTACCAAAGGTGAACATGTATTACCTCTTGTAGTCTTAATTGTGTGTAGTGGTCCCTAAGGGCACTGCACAGGATTCTGCCTAACAAAGCTCTATTGCCCCTTTCCGTAACATGGCTCGCACGTCTTCCACGAGCTGAGGGATGTGCTGCTCCCGACAGGGAACCAGTGGAATACGAGGGCACCTGCGTTGGAACTCCAAGGTGTGTCCCTGGGCGAGAGTGTCCAGCGCCCATCTGTCGATGGTGATCTTCTTCCACATGCTGATGAACCTTGTCAGCTGGCCTCCCACCAGGGTGCACGATTGGGCCCCCTCCTCCCCCACTCCCCCAGCGTCTTGGCCAGTTCAGGCTTGCTTGGGCGCCCTGCCCTGTGGGCGACGGCGATGCTGACCTCCGCTACCATAGGCCTGGGAGTGACCCCTGTAGGCCTTCTGCACGGAGGATCGAGGAGGTTGCCTGTATGACGTGGAGTATCCCTTGGATCTGCCCGATTTTCCCCTGGAGGAAAGAAAGGACGAGTGATGTTGCTGCAGAGTGCAAAGGGAACGTGCCGTCTCCGTCTTTATGGGATTCGTCAACCACCTTCCCGAACAGATTCTTGCCATCGATAGGCATGTCCAGCACCTTAGCATGAACGTCCTGACTAACGTTTGTGGCCTTCAACAATCCGTGCCGAAGAAGGCAAACTCGGTTTCCCATCTTTCGGAAGCCTGTTGCGGCAATGTCCACTGTAATGGTATGGTCCGACACCACTTCCCCTCCTGAAAGAGGGAGAGAGCATCCATTTTCTTGTCATCGGGGAGAAATTCCAGGATGGGGCCCAGCTTGTACCAAAGCTCCCGGTCATATCGGGACAAGATGGGCAGAGCATTGGCTGCCTTGATTGTGGATGCCGTTGTGTAGTTGACTTTCTTCCCCATGGTGTCCATCTTCTTGCCCTCGTTGTCTGGGGAGACTGATGAGGCTGGGTTGGCCGAACGTTTACTTGCGGCGGCCGACACTACCAAGTCCAGCGACGGTTGTGACCTCAAGCACTTGGGTGCGGTGTCAAACACCCTATATTTCTTCTCCAACCGGTCTCATTTGGTTGGACAAAATGTGTACCGCCATGATTGTCTTCCTCTTGTACCCCCGTCGCTGATATAGGAAGCCCTCCTTGGTTTCCTGAGGAACCAGCTGGAACAGCTCGGAGGCTGTGGAGATCGAGTGGAATGATCATACTTCGTCTGGTGGAGAGTGCATTGATTCGTCGTCTGCCAGAACATAATCTTCATCTTAGTTGGTTTCCGTGGCCGTACCAGTGTCCGTGTTTGTATCCGGGTCTGCTGGTGAAGTTGGGACCCGACATGGTGGAGGAGGCTGATGCGGCGTCGGATGCCGCTTCCTCTTCGTACGCAGAGGCAGGTCAGCGGTCTGCAGTTCCATAGTAACAGTGGCAACCTCTGCTGGATCTCCAACACTAGGGTCTGGAGAGTCGACACGATGTCCATTGATATGTCCCTTGGCTGAGGAGGGAATGATTGAGTGCTAGGCTGTGCGCCACCATCTTCCTTGTGGACTGTATGGACGGACGCTTGGTCGTCGTCCGTTGATGAGATGTCCATTGGTTGGACGCAAGCTTTGCAGGGCTGTATTGGGACCTCTACGCCGACCCCCCCTTTCCTGCTGAGGGGGTTGTACCGGGACCTGAGCCAGTGCTTCACACCCCCTACCCCCTAGGGATGTCCACAGACTTCGCCGCTGCAGCTGTGTCACATCCGGGAGGCAGGGGTACTCTCTGCACTGTAAGGATCACCCTCGTTGGGTTGGTATACCCCCTGTAGTGGTCGCTCCAGAGGATGTCGACAAAGTGTTTCATGGGAGCCTTCGGCTGTGCCCAATGAACCTGTTGCGAGGCCGCCTTCTTCCTCCAGCCTCTGTTTCTCTGATTTGTCCTGTAACTTGGCCGGGGTGGAGGACTTACTTTTTGGAAGACAGTGATTGCGGTCTACCCGACCTGGCACCTGCATCAGCGGCGATCCCGGCGGAATCAGACTTGCGGTTCTTGCCCTTATTTTGGACTCACTTGGATGGGGCGTCCTCAAAGGACTTAAATCTCCTCCCGGAGGGAGACCGCTCCTCGGACCGACAGGTCCTGGGTGAGGCATGACCCTGCTCTGAGCACGGGTCGGAGACTTGCTCGACTTGAGCGCTGCTGCCAGCCTGCTATACCAGTCTTTGTTTTTCTGAGAAACCCAGGCATATCATGCACCCAACCTTGCTGTGGTCCTGGTGCAGGCAGTACAGACACTTCTGATGGTTGTCCTCCACAAAGACGTTTGTTAGCCCGCATTGGGTGCAGGGTCTTAAAAATGGTCTTCCCTCCTGGTCGGAGGGCACGAAGTAGGCCCAAGATGGCTTTCCAGAATCTTTGACGAACCACCACCAAATGAGGGGTCCTCAACTTCACCGACAATGGATCCCTGTTGCCGGCCGACGAAGATAGGAGCACACAGGCTCTGATGGAACATAAATAGAACTTTTGTGTGAAAAATTTGGAAAAAAGTACTAAATAGCTCGGAGTGCAACTCGAGGACTTCCAACACTGAAACGTGCGGTAAAAATCGAAAGATGGCTGCCAGAGGCGGGTTTTAGGGAGACGACTGTCATTGAATGGGGCCATTATGACCCAGAATACAGTGATTAGTTTAGAGGAGAAATACAGTTTAAGTGAAAGTGAAACTTTTTTTTTACCGAGGATTCCCAGCCTGACAATGGGGAATATTCATGAGCATGTGAATCCATGCCAGACCCCATGCTGAAGAATCTACATTTTCAAATAATCACATCTTTTGAGTTGACATTTTGGCTTGAAATGTCAGAGGAAAAAACCAACGTGCGTCAAAAGAAAGTCTGAGGCAAAGTCAGGGGTTCAGAGAAGACTGCTGATTTGTGGAAAAATGGAACCAAGTGATCGGGGTGTGGTGCAAGCCATTTATGTCGAGGTGGGTTTCTGAGATCTGCAAAGCATGAAAATAATATTGAAAAGGAGTAATCCCAGGGAGGACACAAACCATTACGAAATGATTCATTCGTTTGTTAAGATGAATTTCTAGAATCTGGCCTAATGGACAGATTTTAGGAGGCCACCCTAGTTAACGTAAACACGGGAACTCAGAAGTTAGCCAAACCCAATCAAAGTAAGCGTTCGAGTGGTCAAGGCTTAGCCTCAGGAGACTTACTGGGATCAGGGGTCCACAATGAATTCGGACTGAAGCACACAATAATTCAGCTTAGACAGCTAAGTACAAAAATGCTATATTTATTATAGGCCCAAAAACATACACTAAGAAATGAAATAAGCATGTAGTAATATTACACAATACCCAATTATCAAACACAAAAACGGCCACCTTTAGGTTTTTATGAATTCATACAATAACTTGGACAACTAAAAGAAGGTAAGCAGTGATGCAGTAGAATGAAAACAGTTCACAAGAATGATACCGCAACTTTAGAAGTCCAATCCCTATGATGTATGGGGCCGTGTGCCCAAAAGTCACAAAGCTTCTTCTTAGGCGAGGTGAAGAATGTAGGAAGATTTTTTGTAGTGTCAAAATGTTCTAGAAGATATTCAACAAGTTACAGGTATGTAAAATATTATTCCCATCTTTCAGATAGACGCTTTTAGATCCGACAATCAAAAAGCGATGGAATGAGATAAAACTAATCACAGAATGGGCTTCCTCAACGGTGGTTAAAAAATGGAAGGATGTAGAATAATGGGCAATAAACATTCCCTTGGCGAGACAGCCTTTTCTCACGAGGGACACTAGGCAGAGGGGAGAGACACTCTTGATCAACGGATCACTCACTGGCTTGGCAAGTAACGGAGGAGCAAGAGTATCCCCAGATGGGTCCGATGACCCCGGTTCTACCACTTGTATTCTGGAGGAGCGCCCAAGACCTTTGATCAATTGAAGACTGACCTGGGGATAACAGAGAGATTCCGGCATATCCAAGTTGACCACTGGATTACACAGAGACAGACTAATAAGGCAGGCACCAGGGGCACTGAAGGAATAGAGCTTGTGATGGTGGATGGGATAGAGAGAAAGCAACTCTCTAAACTATACGAGTTATTCAGACAAGCCTCAGATTCCGGGTCCCCTTCGTGTGCGGGTAAATGGGAACAAGAGCTGGGACTGAATTTTGGAGGAATCGTGTCGCCAAATACGGAAGAGCCCACAAAGTGTCCAGATGCAACTCCACAAAGGAAGGGATGTATAAAATGATTCAGCTGTGTGTAAGGAAATCATGGTATCAACAGTAAACACAAACACAATAGATGGAAGTTTCAAAAACCTTAATTTTTTATTTTATATGGTTGCGAGATTTCCTAACTGGCTTTAATTCCAGAATGGGAGTAGTCTCGGCCATTAAACCAATAACAAACAAGTCCAAATCAGTCTAGATCAAAATAAAAAGAGGACTATCCTATACTAAAAAAGAAAAAAATGTACTTTGCCCTCCTGCTCAAATGACATGTGTAAAGGGAATATAAAAAGGAAAAATAGTGTCTTAAAAGAAATGTCAGAATGGCTTAACAACTCCCCCACGTTCAGAGTCATGGGGTCTCTGGAATTTCTTAAAAGGATATGTGGTTGGCACAGTTCTGTCAATCTGGCACACTTCGGCTTATTGGTAAAATTCAACAGTTCAGGCTTGGGTTTCAAGCTTTCAACGGTTCAATATGTTGTTTAGGCTTTGTCACAACTGCACAGTTCAACTCAAGTACTTTACCACAATTCAACACAGGGTTCTCTCCACCGGGCTCAAGACTGTCTATCTTCTTTGTGGGGATTCCCTACCCGAAGTTTTGTTCCATACAATTTCTATCTTATTTTACATTCACTGTCGAAGACTTACAAAACTTCAAGGATTTTACATAGACCTCTGCATGGCCGCTTCAACCTTTCTTCAACCAACTTAACAATCTTCATCAACTCTCAACACCAATGCTTCTTGGTAGTTCCTTGGAATTATCATTTCTTTACTTTGCATTCTTATCATGCTCAAAGTTCATATTTTGCCCTCTTGGCGTTTTAAAGTTCATATACTTTTCTTTCCACTCAATCAACTATCATTCAGGGTCGTGGTTACTTTCTTGCTTTTGTTTTTCACTTCATCGCAACTTCAAATACTTTACAGAGACTGTCGAATGTGTGATTCAACCTTGCAGCACCACTCTCTTACTTTGTATCCTCTCATCAAAGTTCAGCCATTGTCTTTACCGTTATGCACTTATCAGCACACACGCAACCTTCAACTCTTGCTACAGGTTCATTAGCTTTTAACAAAACCAACCCTTATGTTGCTTTCGATAACTCACCGGTCATGTTAATTAGGTTTCTCTCTTCAACACCTTTCATGTAGCTGTCAAGGCCATTACCAAAACCTCCTCTGCTCCTCCCCGACTTCGATGATCACCCGGAAGGGGAGTGGGCCACCTTAAAGCACTTTAAAGGTCTTTCCAAAAGTATGGAATCCTCTCATTCACCGCAAATGCTGATCAGCCCCTTCCAACTTCGAAAACCTGGTTCGCATTAGCCCCGGAAGAGCTGCTACTTCTCGTACCCAGCAAATAGCTTTTTAACTGCGTTTATACTGTGCCCTGCAATTGAAAAATCATGAACATATGCTCCCTAAAGGCAGCCCATTAGTCGAGGACTTCGTTGGACAAGCCACTTTCCTCGAGGCACCATCCTCCGAGGAGGACGGGGAAGGCGACTGGTGACAGCATTTCCTTGAATGCCGAGACGAGGATGAATCGCGGCAACCACTCCGGGACCGAGACCCCCCCGAGAATCCTACCGGCGTGGAGAGTTGCCCCTCGAATCGTCGGTGGACATACGCTTGGACTTAGATTGGGACTTATTGGGTTTAGAACCCCTACTGACCTGAAGCTTCCCCTTACGCTCCCGCGAGGCCTACTCTTACGTCTCATCCCCTTTCCTCCATACTGTATGGGCATCCCTTCCAAGGGACGGGAGACGGAACCTTTTTCACTAGAAAAAATGTTCCCCTTTAAATTTAGAGGCGCGCAGCGGCGCGGCCCTGGGAGCATAACCTGCCATGACTTCGCCCTCTGGCGCCAAACCTCAGTCCCCTTTTCTGCGTCAACGGGAACGAGCCGAATTCACCAGCGCTCCTGGGTTTGGCTTCGGCCATGTAATTCCACACACGGATACTTCTTCTCTTTGTCTTATCTATTATTCAGGTACTCGGTCCTCTGGCGTCACACTCCTCCCCGGCGCATGTCGACTTCTACAGGGTTTAGCAGGTGTCCATCCATCCTTCCCAACTTCAGACCCCCACGCCCTCTGCCTACTTTGCCTTGGCCCAGACCACAGTTGGCAATAATGTTCGGCGTGTGACTCGCTGTCCTCAAAGGCTCTGAAGAACAGACTAGCCAGGTGGAGGGAGCTCTTCCAGAAGTTGCCGCAAGAGGATCTCAAGAACTTTGTGAAGCTTCGTCCCAGGTCCAAGGTAGGGCCAATATTTTCCAGCGCACCCCGCAAGGGAGCCTCCTTCCCAGGGACTCCCCCTGCGCGGGAGGGACCGGCCAGGTCCTTCTACCGGCACGTGTACTGAGGCTGCTACAGCTAGCGACCCTCGGGTTGAGGGGTCCTCGGATCCTCCGAGATGCAGTGTCGAGGGACCGGAAGGTTCTTGTACTGGGCTTACACCCAAGGGGCTCGGCCCTTTTACCGGCACGATGGCTGAGGGGCTACGCCCTAACACTGGCAATACGTCCGAGGGGCTATGCCCCACTACCAGAAATATGTCCGAGGGGGCACCTATACGTAGCTCTACTGACCCCCGGGTCGAGGGTGTCACACCTACCGGGCCGAGACCCGAGGAGCAGGGTAGGCCCTGTGATCCACATGCTAGAGTCTTGGACGAAGCCGGACCGAGCGGGCTGGGCATCACGTGGCAGGCAGCTCAACAAAATGGCCACCGCCCAATCAGAAACACCTGTCCGATGCCATTCCAAGAATTCGGTGAAGAACGAGTGTCAAGGTGGGACTGGTCGCAACCAGGTACGTGGCCTATAGTCTACCCTTCATATGTGCTGGGCAGCTTTCCCATGCGTCCGTACGGACTGGGTATGCAGCGGCTCCAGCAGTCCCCCGCTACCCCGTCGGTACCCCCTACCACCTCTTCGGCCAGTGAGGAGGTGCTCTTTGACAAATTCCTCGGCCTCATGAGGTCTCCACAGATGGGGGCTATCATCAAGGACGCAGTCAGGGAACTCCTTTCCGCCATGCTAGAGGCACTACAGACACCTTCATCGTGGCCCCCAGTCCCCAGTGCAGCCACCTCCTCCGGCTCAACAGCCAACTCCACAACCTCCGACGCCTCCCCGGCCTCTGGCTGCGGTCTCCGTACCCCAGCCTCCGGCTCCATCTGCCCCTCCTCCTCTGCAGGACACAAACTGAGGATGATCCAGACACGCCACTCCCAGCTAGGGCCTTCCATGAACGTCTTGCTGGCCTGGCGGAGTACCTGGGCCTCCCTCAGCCCAAGGTCGAACAACCGGCAGACAGGGTTCTGGCTGAAGTCCTCACAAGACGCCCCTCTGCCAACACAGTGATTCCACTGCAAACCAATGTAGTCTCCCTGGCCAAGAAGGGTTGGCTCAAGCCCAACTCAGTCCAGCCGGTCAAACGACACCTGGACGCCAAGTACAGACAGATGGAGGGGGATACACTCTTGCTCTCGACCCATCCTCAGCCACACTCCTCGGTGATCGCTGCGGCATCGCTATACTCCAAGCCACAGCCGTCCTCAGCCTCCTCCTCTGCGGCGCTGCTAGGCAAGGAGGGGATGATCTTGGAGGCTTACGGCAAGAAGATCTACTCCAACGACTCCTTGCACCTGCGTCAGGCCAACGCCGATGCCATGCTAGCTGCCACCAACCAACGGTTATGGCGGGAAATTGCAGACTTCCTCCCAGAACTCCCCTCCCAATGCCAACCTCGCTTTAAGGCGAGGCTAGCAGAGGCCAAGCTCGTGGCGCATGGCCTCATGGAATCCACAGTAGCGCATATCGATACCTCCGCCCGTGCCATCTGCATTGCCACGGACATGAGGTGCACAGCCTGGCTCCGGGCGACGAAATTCAACCCGGACGTCCAGGAGCGCATCTTAGATCTGCGGTTCGAGGGTGAGAAACCTCTTCCACTCCTCTACGGACAAAGAGCTAGACAAGAGGAAGAACAGCTCACAAACGGCAAAGTCATTGTCCATTCTTACAAAGACCACGCCCAAATCTTACAAACAATCTCAGCAGCGCTCAGAGAAGGGTTGTACATATGGAGGGTTCTGCGGCTTCCAGGAACGCAGATCCAGGCAGCCGGACCGCTCGCCGTCCCAGAGCCAGCGCGAACAAAAAGGGGGGCGTGGTAGGGTAGTAAGGGCTTTTTTCAGTCCCCCTCCTCAGCCTCAGAGGGAAAGAAGGCATGACACGCCCCTTCGGGTCCACGTGTCTCTGGTGGGTGGCAGGCTTGCTCTCCACAAAAATTTCTGGCGCCAGAATTTCAAGGACCCCTGGATCCTCTCCGTAGTATCCACGGGGTACCGCCTACCCATCCCAGCCCATTTAACTCCCATTAACCAGTGTCTAAGCTGAGCATACCTCAGTCTTTTTCGTTCAGGGAGAATGCTCGTTTACTTAGTTGAAGGACCTAATCTCTTGGCCATCCACCATATCCCATTTTTAAACATTCCACTTCCTCCCATTTCTTGAATGCACTCTGTTCTAGTCGCGGGGTAAACCGGGGATTGCGAAAGAGGGGTGTAAAAAGAGGGAAATGCAGTGCTACCTGTCTGCTTAACCACAGCATCCCATAACTGTGCCATCAGAGCTGTTCATTTTACTATTGTGCGTATTAATGGGACGATCTTGTTTTTGACCTCAAATGACTTCCTGAAGGGGCCTAATCACCACTGCTCAGTCCATCTGCATCCACATTTTCTCCATGTCCCTTTTAGGCCATTCCCTAATAATTCTCAGCTGGGTCGCCTGATAGTATATTTTCAAGTCCGGCACCCCATCCCAGCTTTATGCACTGATGCCGTAAATGCCTTCCATGCTACCCTTGATTTCTTGCCTTTCCAGATATATTCCCTTAATATCTTATTGGGTACCTTGAAGAACTTCTGGGAGACCATTTTTGGCAGTACCTGGAAGTCATAATACTTTTGGGGGAACTATCATTTTAACTACATTTATTCTCCCCGTCCAGGAAATTGTCAGGGAGTTCCGTACCTTGAGCCACTGTATAATTGAATATAATAAAAAGGAGATAATTAGCTCGATACATTGAATCCAGAGAATCAGTTATCTGTACTCCCAAGTATCTTATGCCCTTTTCTGTCAATGCAAACTGGTTCTAATCATTGTCACCCGTCCCAGATATTTTTCCTTCCTGAAATCTCATCACTGATTTGTGTATATTTATTTTGAGGCCTGCCACCTCCCTGAATTGTATCAGTCATGCTGTAAATGACGGCAAAGAAGTTGTTACCCAAGTTACCGTCAACAGTAAATCGTCCGTGAAGGCCATCACTAGGTTTTATCCCCCAAACTGAATACCCACGATTTTATCCTCCTCCCTAATTCTGGACAATAATGGCTCGAGGTGGCGCGCATATAGTACCAGAGATAACGGGCACCCCTGTTTGGTCCCCCTAGTTACCCGAACTTCCTGCGAGAGATCTTCGTTAATAGCGAGGCGTAAGATAGGGGATTGATCATTTGCCCCAACCATTCGCAAAGATCTGGGTCCAAATCCCATAGCCTCCATAGTGCTGAATAAGAACCACCACTCCACTCGATCAAACACCTTCTTGGTATCTAACGTCATTACCCTGCCGATAGTCCTGCTTTGTTTATTTTCCCTATCAAATTGCACACCCGTCTTGTATTATCAAATGTTTGCCTGCCCGTGACAAACCCAGATTGATCAGGGTGAACTAATTTTGGTACCAGTCTTCCCAGTCTAGATGCTAACATTTTAGTATAAAGCTTAGCGTCAATACTGATAAGAGCTATGGGTCTGTATGACTCACACTGGGTTTTATCCCTGCCTGATTTAGCAAAGAGTACCACCTTTGCCTCTTCCATCGTAGATGTAATAATGCCCTCCACACTGAAGGAGTTAACAAGGGAGGTCCACACCGGGGTCAAGGCCTCTTTGTAGGTCTTATAGAATAGTGCTGGAAAACCATCCGGTCCCGGGGCCTTGTTGAGTGGTAAGGACGTTATCGCTTCTCGTACTTCCTCTGGCGTGATCACACCCTCTAACTCCTCTCTATCGCCCGATTCCAATCTATTCAAGCAGCATTGTTCCGGATATGTCTTTTGTACTTGGGGTTCCGGGGAGTCGGTGGTATATAGGGGGCGCAACACTCAGTGAATGGTTTTACTATGTCTTTTGAGGATGTGCTAATTGTGCCTTTCCCAGTTTCTATGCTACGAAAAGTCATTGCTTCTTCCTTCATTCGCACTTGCCGTGCCAACCGGCAAAAGCCTTACTGGCCTTAATGTAATAACTGTCTTAAATACAACAAGGGTTTCTCCGCTCGCCTAGTCTGTAGCAAATCTAATTGCCGCTTGAGACCTACATTTATTTCTGTATTGCTACCCCCCCCCTGTTCGTTTCTATCTCCCTCATAACTATTTTCAATTGCTCTTCTAAATCTTTTTCTGCTGATGTTAATTGTTTTTCTCTGAGGGCTTTTTTCGCCATCAGTTCTCCCTTCATAGTCGGCTTGAAGGCGTCACTAACCACCCTTTCTGATGTTTCCTGAGTCACATTTATTTCAAAGTATTCCCCAATTTTGATCCATATCTCTTCACACAATACCGGATCGCTTAATATATGTTCTGGGAATTTCCACCGCCATAATCCTGACCCTTCCATATCTTGGAAAATGTCTAACGTTAATGGTGCATGATCAGACAGGTTTATAGGGTCCAGGTCCATTTTCTGTATTGGTCCTAACGAGAAGGCTGAGACCCACATATAATCTATCCTCAAAAATGTCTGATGGACGTGCAACTAAAACGTATACCCCTGTGTTCCCTGCTGTGTTTCTTTTCAGGCATCTAGTAAAGTTAAATGTGCCATGCTAGATTTAAATTTTTGAGTGTAAGGTCGTTGCGAAGATTGTCGAGCCCCGCTCCTGTCAACTTGTGGACCCCAGACCATATTAAATCTGTCAAGATTATTTGTCCCTCAGCGAAATGTTCAAGCTTACCCAGCTACCCCTTGGAGGATCCTGTCCTGCCCAGAGTTTGGAGCATACAGTGTAACAATGGTATAAAGTCTCCCTATTTGAATTCAAGCAAAAATATATCTTCCCTCCTTATTCATTTCTTTGGCTAATATGTTCTGTCCCACCTGGCCATTCAGAGCTACAAGGACTGCCCCCACCCCCACGTCTTCCTTTTATTGTTGGATTGCAGAATATGTGGGTATCTAGCTAGCTTTAATTTGCTGCTATCTTTCCTACAGACGTGAGCCTCTTGTAGTGTCACCACATCAGGCTTCTTGCGTCTTAGGAATGATCCCCACCTTACACCTTATGACATGGGAGTTTAAATCCCTTATGTTTAGGGGTGAGACATGAATTCCTTTCCTACCTCCCATCTGCATTTGTGTACACTGGTTGTTCCATTGGCAGCTGATACCCCCCCCCCATGCATTGTTTTACCTCCCTACTCCCCTTTCCCCCACCCCCTCCCAAGCCCAACCTATTCAACCTAGTCCCATGCATTAAGCCACTGAAGTGGAGTTCTACTGCACTTCCAGGAATTATTTGTGGGGGTCGCCCGGACATAACTCTCCCCTGATTCCAAGCGAAGGAGTCACCCCCCACTTCCCCGCCACCTGATCCACTCAAAAATGTCTGCCCCCCGCAAAAAACAATTGACCATGTCTATCCCCTAGGGTCCCATAGTTCCTAAACTAAAAGATAAAGAACCTTTACCCTTCATGGTGGGCGTTAATGTCCAAATGCCTGTCGATACCTCCCGGGAGTCATTTCTTTGTTGACTTTCCTCTTGATGTTTTGGGCCATTCCCATCTTTTGTACTTCTCAGTGTCACAAGAGTTGCCAACATCCGTTTGAAGTCCCCCTTCCTCGATCTTTAAAATCCGCAGTCCTTCACATGTGGAAATTCGGTGGTGTTGTCCTTCCCATGTAAAAAGTAATCCAAATGGAAAAGTCCATCTGTATTGAACTTGAGCTTTGATTAAAACATTTACCACTGGTCCCATCAATCTTGTTTTCAGCAATGTTGTCTGCGCCAAATCCTGATACAATTGAATTTCTACTCTATTAACCTGGATAGGGTTTGTATTTCATGCTGTGTGCAGGATTGCCTGTTTTTGTCCATATCTTTGTATTTCTACAACCACCTCAAGGTCTAGCTCCTGGATCCTTGCGTTTCAGGCCAACCCAGTGTATTCGATCCAAGGGAACTTCTTCCCCAGTGTCCAAGTCTAAAAGATCAGCAAACACTTGTTGCATAGTTCCTCTTAAATCCCTATACTCTATCGTTTCGGGGAGGGCTTTGACCCTGATGTTGGATCTCCTTGAATGATTTTCGAGATCCTTCATTTGAATTTCCGTATTATGGGTCACCACTGCCAACTGATCAGTCAAAATATCTATTATGCGCGTGTCCTCTGCAAGATCTTGTATTGCAGTTTCATTGGTATCAACTCTCTCAGCCAAATCTTTAATGTCACCTTTCACCTCCTGTAAAGATTGTGCGAGTTCTGCTTTTATAAGTGCTAGTTGAGCCTGAAGCATTTTCGGTCATGTGTTCTTTGAAGTCCTTAAAGCATTGTTGCATCACTTTAGTGGATTCCTGATCTGACATCCTTGACTGTGAGACCGCCCTTGGGTCTTGATGAAGTGTTGACCGTTCTTCGGTTGTCGTCTCCACCCCCTCTTTGCGCCAAAGCTTCGGGAGTGCACTCACCCGTGGTTTCTTCTTTGATATTTTGGGAGTGGGCACCCCCTCCGTGAGATCTTTGGGCCTATTCCTGGACATATGGGTGGCAGATCGACGGCCATTTAATTATAAAATCACACTTTCCCCTCCGTATTTTTGAAGGTATTGTCACAATACTTTTTGCTCCCAACTTTAATGGATGGGAGCGTTGTACTGCACCCCATTATGCAGGCAGCGCCATAGCTATCACCAGCTAGGGGTCATTGATAGCAAGCTAAGAAGGGCCTCCTCCTTATTTACCTCCGATTACCCTTCTCTACAACAGGAAGTTCAATCTGCCTCACCGCTTGTCCTCTGCCCTGCAATTCTGGCGCACCCACACTGAATTCCCCAGGTAGGGCAGACCTCACCTTTTTTCTTGGGGTTCCCAGCTTCTCCCCCTCAAATTCTGCAGTATCCCGGTGGTTCTTATGGGATGATGTAGCGGTCTCGTCCCCTTCTCGGACTCCAAATCCTGTGCAGGAAATGCCACGGCCTAGCCAAATTACTCGATCCGTTCGCAGTCAGATTCAGTAGGAATCCGCCTATATCGGTGTTGTAAACTGCTCTCACCAGCTTCCAGGGGTCCTGGCCATCTTTCCCCAATGCCTTTAGTTTGTTGGCATATGTATTACGGCTCAAACCGGAGGCGGCAGGTGGGAGCCCTCTCCTCACGGTGCCAATGTCTCGGCGGCCATCTTGGAAACCCTCAAGCTTTTTTGATGACCATCAGCATCCACCTGGCAACTGACGCTTACGATGCTTGGCCGCCTGGTTTTGACTCACCAAAAGTGACAAACAGGGCATCCGAGTTATGGAAGGTCTTAGTCCTGTCTAAGTAGAATCTCAGGGCACGTCTGACATCCAGAAGGTTGGAAGTTCCATCTCCTCGTCAAGGTGAATGGATGACATTTGGGAGGAATGAAAGCTGCATCCTAAGCACCACCTTGTCCCGATGGAATGTGGGATTGGCTCTGATGCCACCAGGGGCTGGCTCTCACTAATACTGAGCACTGAGGTGAGATCGACCAGAAGCGCAGTCTAGATGGTGACAAGCCAGATGTCCACTGAGGTCATGGGCTGAAAAGGCTTGTGGGCCAGGGCGGCCAGCACCACGTTGAGGTCCCAGACCTGGTGTGGTCGCTTGACTGGAGGATACAATTTGGTCAGGCCCAATAGGTTTTTTTGACTACTGGATTGGAGGAGGAGGAGAAGAGGTTATCTTCACAGTTTCTATAAGCCCCATATGGCCACCAGATAAGTATGGCAGGTGTCAACCTGTACACCTGAATGAGCTAAGTGTGCTGAAAAAGACAACGCATTGTCTAAATGTACATGCCAGAGGGCCTATCCTGTTTGCCTGGGCCCAGTGACAGAACCTGAACCATTTGCTTTTGTATCGACTCCTTGTGGAGCTGCTTCTGGCCCCTTGAACTATGTCCAAGTGTCCTGTGACAACGGTAGATGTCTTAGGGTGATGTGCTCAGGAACCAAGCTGCTAGGGCTAACTTCTCTGGCGCAGGATGTATCACTGTGACCGCCTTGCTGGGATAAAAGTGGATAAGAAAATAAGAGTGGGGCTGATCTCACTGGGAGGAGGATTGGAGGCTGACAAGACGGAGAACTGAGGTCTGGGCGGCTACCGCGGCCCAATCAAGAAGAGGCAAAGCTGCTGCAACTCCCTGACCTTGCAGATGACACTGTATCAACGGGGTTGGAGGGAAAATGTATGCCCACATGTCGTTCCACGGAATCTGCAACGCGTCCCCCAGTGAGCCTCTGCCCTGTCCCTTTCAGAAAGCATACTGGTGACATCTCCCGTTGCTCCCGGTGGCGAATAGGTCCACCTGAGGATGGCCCCCACCTGTCTAAGATCTCTGACAGGACATGGCCGATCACATGACATTCGTAGTTGTCAACCCCCATCCTGCGGAGTCTGTCCCAGGAGTGCCCAGTCCATAGGTCGATGGACAACCTGAACAGAGGAGGAGAGCTGGTACCCCGTTTGTTGATGTAATACATGCAGGTGGCGGTGTCTGTCTGAATGCAGACAGATTTGTTGCTGATAATACGGAGGAAAGCTTTGAAAGCCAGCCAGATGGCCATCATTTCGGGCCAATTGATGTGCTCCAACTGTTCCTGCTTTGACCAAAGTCCATGAACACTGACTGTCCAGGGTAGCTCCCCATCCTTCCAGGGAAGCATACCTGGTAATGGTGACCGCTGGTAGAGGCTGCCGGAGTGGCTTGCCCACTAACAGGCTGGCCTCTGTTTTCCAA
Source organism: Ambystoma mexicanum (assembly GCF_040938575.1). Lineage (NCBI taxonomy): Eukaryota > Metazoa > Chordata > Amphibia > Caudata > Ambystomatidae > Ambystoma > Ambystoma mexicanum. The sequence continues at coordinate 702,438,514 of NC_090924.1, forward strand.
AACCAGAGCTACTGGTGGAGATGCTGTGGTATGCTGACAAGCCGCTTTGGAGCCTGTCCCCAGATTCCACGAGGCCGAGAAGTGTAGCTGCAGCCTCTACATTTTGAGCGTGAGGCACCCCAAAAGAGGCATGCCGCCATTATCCCGAGCAGGTGTTGATACCACCATACGGTGAGGACTGTCTTGCTGAGGAAATGCCCTGTGGCAGACCTGATTGCATTGATCTTGTCCTGGGAGGGGAAGATCCTCTCCACCCTCGTATCCAAAATTAGGCCTAAGAATGTTAAGGAATGAGTGGGGAGTAATAGCGATTTCTTGAGATTAATGGAGAACTCCACCTTGTATAGTGTGTGCATGAGACTGGTTGCAGTGCGCTGGACTCCCTCAGGAGAGACTGCACATACTAGCAAGTCGTCGAGGTATGGGGAAGGTGGTGGCCTTTCGCTCTGAGCAGGGCTGCAACAGCATTCATTAACCTTGTAAAGACCCTCAGGCCAAATGGGAGAACCCTGTATTGGAAATGAAAGCCATGATCCTGAACTTGAGGACGGAACGATGTGTCTCCCATATCGGGACGTGCAGGTAAGCATCTTTCATATCCAGGTAGCAAATTGTGTATAAGCGCATTATAAATGCCATATCATATCATATGACATCACATCCAGTCTCCCCCGCAGTGTCTCCATCATCCGTCTGGTGTAACCATCTTGAACCTTTGAAGGGGTAGGGAAAGGTTCAAGGTTGACGGGTCCAGTACAACTCTCAGGCCAGCCTGGTTCTTTTTCTGTGTGGCCAAGATACAGGAATAGAAGCCCATGACTCGCTGTGAGGTAAGGAACCTCCTCCACCGCCTGACTCGCCGTGAGCAAGCAGATCTCTGCCAGTAGAGTTGCCGTCCAAATCTGTAGGAGTGGGGCGGAGGGGATGGAGTTATGGGCAGGCAGAAGCTTGAGGAAACCGAGAGAATCCATGTGTCCGCGTACCTTGCTCGTCAGGCATGAATGTGAAGGGCAAGCCTGCCCCCACCGGAGAACTGTGGATCTGGATGGCACTATCACTGTTTCTTCCTTCTGAGTCTGGTGCCTGGGAAGGGGACTTAAACCAAGCTGTCCTCCTCATATCGGTGGCAACACAAATAGCCCTGCCTGCGGTGTCTATATATGGCACTGTCGACTGCATGATGTCTTGGCCCACTATATTTGATTCTGCCAGACCTGCCTTGAATCTTGCCTGACTGTGTGCCGAAAGCTAAGGAAGAAGTCAGCTATCTCCCGACAAAGCTTTTGGTTCACCGCGGCAAGCATGGCATCAGCCTGTCGCAGGTGGAGCGTAGCATTGGAATAGATCATCTTTCCACAGGCCAGGAGCTTTTCTTCCTTTCCTAGGAGGGCTGATGTAGGGGCAGATGTGGAGGCTTGTGGCTTAGAATAAATAGAGGCCACTTTTATAACTGAGGAATGAGGCTGAGGGTGCACCGACAGCACGAGGGCATCCCCTTCCGCCTGCCTATATTTGGCATCTAAGCGCGTATTCGTAGGTTGTGTGGAATGTATCTTTACCCAGCCTTTCTTGGCCAAGACTTCAACATGCTTCTGCAAAGGGATGCCGGTTATTGTGGTTGAGCAGAAAGTCAGCACACCTCTGCAAATACCCCCAACTCCGGTTGTTCAACCTGCGGCTGTGGGATCCCCAGATACTCAGTGACGCCCGCCAGCCTCTCATGGAAAGCCCTAGCTGAGGAGGAAGTGTCCTGGTCCTCATCGTCGTTCGTGTCCCCTGCTGTGTCCTACCAGCAGCACCTGACCTGCAGATTGCTGGAGTGTGCTGCGGGCAGCTGTGGCGAGCAGACAGGCAGTGCCAATGGTTGCGGCATGAGCTGCTGTGATGGTGCGGAACCTGGGCTTGCACGGGTACCGGGGTCTGGACCAAGACAGGAGGTTGAAGAGGTACAAGAGGAAGCATGTCTTGGATGATCGACCCCGCCCTCCAACGTACTGCGCCACGTGCCTGCTGCGTTATGCCTGTTGTACTGGGACCATTCTCTGCCTGCTTGATTGCGAAGGCTTGGACCTTTTCTGCACCTCAGGCAGGGAAATGGGAGGCGGAGTGCTGTCGGCCATGAGGCCGGTGGTGCTGGTACTGCGTTTAGGTGCACACTCGGGATCGGACCTGGTATCAGAGTGTCTCGGGGAAATCCCCGATTCTAGAGCCTTGCAGCCCCTCAGCAGTGGGACCGGGAGGGTAACTGGACCCCTCAGCCGGTTGGTCGGAAGCTCCTGGAGCCTCGGTCCCCTTGCTGGTCTTAGGACCTGCAAGGTCCCTCCCTGGGTGTGGAGGAGAACAGGGAACCTACCTTTGGCCTGGTCTTCCCTCCTGATGTACTCCTTGAGTTTATCCGGCGCTGATCTTGAGAACTGCTCCCTAGACCAGGCCAAGCGGTTCTTCAACAAACGCAGGGTGAGCGCAGAGCATCTGTCCCAGCCATGGTCTGGGCCAAGGCACCGGAGGCAGAGCACGTGTGAATCCGAGGTGGGGAAGGAACCTTCGCAGGACGGACACCTGCTGAATCCCTCTGTTGTCATGCACCGGGGGGAACGTGGCACTAGAGGACAGAGTACTATTAACTCTGAAGAATGGACTATGAGAAAAAAGGGAAAAAATATCCGGGGAAGTGCGTGTGGAATTACGAGGCTTGAGGTCTCACCCAGGAGCGCTGGTGAAATCGACCCGCTCCCAGTAACGCAGAAAAGAGGACTGCGGAATGGTGCCGGCAGGCTGAGACAGGGGAGCGCATGCACCTGGGGCCGCGCCAATAAATTTAAAGGGGAAGACAATTTTCTTCTTGTGTAAAAGGTTACGTTTCCCATCCCTAGCGAGGGATACCCATACAATATGGAGGAAAGGGGACGGGATGTAGCAGTACATATATTACCCACCACCCATCTGATTCCAAACTACGTACCTCCTCTTCCAACAACTTACAGATCCCCCTCTGCCATTCAACCCAAACAAATAGAGGTGCAGGAGAAATCATGAATATAACCAGTCTTGTGAGGAGCGAGTTACTTACCTGTAACTGTTGTTCTCCAGCATGGGTCTGGCATGGATTTACATGCTCATGAATATTCCCCGTCGTCAGGCCGGGAATCCTCTGTAAAAGAAAAAACAGTTTCACTTTTGTTTACAAACTGTCTTTCTCCTATAAACCAATCACTGAGCTTTGGGTCATTCTGCCCTGAGCCAATGACTGCCCTCTCCCTAAGCACCTCTCTGGCAGGCATCTTCAGATTTGATAGCACGTAAAGTGGCAGTATGACCAAGAAGAGCCGCAGAGGGAGGGTTCACATGTGAATCAATGCCAGACCCATGCTGGAGTACAACAGTTACAGGTAAGTAACTTGTTCCTTCTCCAGCATTGGGTTTGGCATGGATTCACATTCGCATGAATAAAGAATACATAGCAGTACATAGACAACCACGGGAGGTGGCAAGCCTCAACAGAAGCAATTGCTCTCACCTCCTCACCAGGCCCACCTTCAAGCAAACAGTTTGTGCATCACTGCTTTGCAGACTCTGGTTTCCTCCCCGCAATCCCTGTCACAGTAGAATTCCGAGAAGGTGTGTGTAGACCTCCATGCAGCTGCCCTGCAGATGTCCAGCAGGGGAACACCAGTCAGAACGCCGTCTTAGCAGCGATCGCTCTGGTAGAATTGGCTCTCGGACGGCCAGGCAGTGGTCGGTTTGCCAACCGGTGACAATGAGTGATGCAGCCAGAGAGCCACCTGGAGATGGAAGCCTTGGACAAGGCCTTCCCATGGTTCACAGGACCAAAGTTCACCGAGACGTCTTCAGGAAACTCTTTGTGCAGGCCACATAAAACTTCAGCGCTCGAGCCACATCCAGCGAGTTTAAAGTCCTTTCAGCTGGCGACGAAGGCGGCGGCAAAAACACAGGCAACACCAAGGGCTCGTTGAGATAAAATTCAGACGGAATCTTGGACATGGAGTGGTGCGTCCTCAGCACCACCCTCGTTGTTAGGGAGAATTCTCATTTCATGGCTAATTTCCCTTACCTAGTGAGTCCCTCACCAGCTTTGCTGGATCTCTGGAGTTGTTTCTTTCCACAGTCTGCAGGCAGCTCGAAATAACCAAACTCTAATGCTGCAGGTGCCAGGCCTTCAGGTTTAGCGATCCTGGGTCGTGGTGCAGGATTGCGCCTCCTTCCATGGCAAGAAGATCCGTGACCACTGGCAGCTTCACCGGAGGGGACGCCGACATGCTGAGCAGGTCCAGGTACCAGATTTGCAGCACCCACGCTGCAACGAGGCTCATCCTGCAACGGCACTGTCTGAGTTGACCGATGACTCGTAGTAGCAGGAGCAACGGAGGGAACGCTAACAGGAATAGGCCTTTACAAGGGAAGGAGAATGCTTCCCCCATGCTCCCTGGCTGGGGAAACCTGCTTGCGTACCTACGGCACTTGGTGTTCATTGCCGTTGCAAACAGATCGATCTGGGGACTGCCCCACTTGAGGAAGAGGTTGTCCACTTGATCCTGCCGAAGCTCCCACTCGTTGCAAGAGTGCAGCTCCATGCTGAGGGTGTCGGCGATAGTGTTTTTTTATTCCCACCAGGTAGAACGGAATGAGGACCATCCCCTGGGCGACGACCCAGTGCCACAACTCCTGCGCCTCTCTGGAGAGTGCAGAGGATCTGGTGCCCCCCCCCCCGCTTCCGCATGTAAAACATTGTAGTGTTATTTTCTGTGAAGATCCTCACCACTTTCCCTTTGAGGAACAGAAGAAACGACCCGAGGGCCCAAAACACAGCCTGTAGTTGCAATAACTCCGGCAGCCACACGCCTCTGGCGTGGAGACGTTCGGTGTGTGCTCCCCATCCTTCCAGGGAAGCGTCCGTTGTGACCGTCTCCTGGTATGGAGGGCTCTAGAAATCTGTGCCCATGGTGATGTTGGAGCGCACGCCCCACCACCTAATCGCTCGACGGAACTCCTCGTCGAGCACGATCCGGTCTTTGAAGCTTCAAGATATCTGGATCCAAGGGGCGTCCAAGAACTCCTGGAGCGGTCACATCTGCAAACTGCAGAGCCAGACCAGGTAGATGCATGTCGACATCATGGCGAGCAGCGACTTGATGGTCCTCACCGTGGCGCTCTTTATTGCCAACAGCTGTTGCACTTTGCCTCAGACGGAGCCGCCAGACAGGACACCGTGTTCAGCTTGGTCCCCAGGAACAGTGTGTTCTGTGATGGAGTCAAGCAGGATTTTGCATAGTTCACTGGGACCCCCAGATCCGTCAGCAGCCAGACCGTCCTCTGTCTGATCGATGGCAATGTCCTTCGACTTGGCCCGGGTGAGCCAGTCATCGAGGGAAAGGTACACATGAATTCACTGTAGTCACAGATGGGCCGCCACCGCAGCCAGGCACTTCATAAAGACTCTGGGCGCCGACTTCAGCCCGAAGGGGAGAGCCTTGAACTGGTAGTACTTTCCTTGTATGACAAAGTGCAGGAACTTGCGATGTTTTACGTGAATGGGGACGTGGAAGTACGCGTCCTCCAGATCCAATGACAACAGAAAGTCTCCGTCCTCCAGTTGGCCGAGCATGTGCTGCAACGTGACCATCCTGAATTTCTGGGACTTCATGAACTTGTTGCGTCATCGTAGATCGAGTATGGGCCTCCAGCCCCGGTCTTCTTTCTTACCAGAAAGTATCAAGTAAACTCCGGAGCCGCTTCGGAACCAGCTCTATCACCCTGTTTCTTAACATGCCCAAACTTCCAGTAGCAGCTGAGGGATGTGCTGTTCCTGCCGGGCCACTGGTGGTATTCGCAGACACTTTCGCTGAAACTCCAAAGTGTCTCTGTGGGCGAGAGCGTACAGCACCCATCGATCAGTGGAGATGTTTACCCACATGCTGACTAAGTTCGCCAGCTGGCCTCCCACTGGGGTGCAGGGGTCAGTCCTGCTTGGAGGCCGGCGTGCCTCGCTGGGAGCCTTGACGAAGACGCCAGCCACCTGCGAAAATCTTGGAATGACCCCTATATGCTTCCTGGGTCGTGGAACAGGAGAGTTGGCAGTAAAAGTACGATCCACCACTGAAACTCTTTGAATACCTCCCCGACTGCCCTCCTGAGGGACGAAAGGACAGAGCTGTTGCAGCGTGGCAAGGGCACGGGCCGTCTCAGTGTCTGCTTTGATGGACTGAAAGATTCGTCGACTGCCTTGCCGAAAAGATTGTCTGTCGAACGGCATGTCCAGAACCCTCGTCTAGACCTCTTGTCTAAAGTCCCCTACCTCGTGGCCTCCAGCGGGCAACTCCTCGACATCGTCATGACCAATCTCCTCCGGGATGGTGTGGATGGAAACAATGTCTTCCTCATCGGACGAAGAAATATCTGTGCCCTGTAGCTCCTTCACACACACCCCTTTCTTTGGTTCCTGAGGGGTCAGCTTCCGGCTGTTAGGCAGAATCCTGTGCAGTGCACTTAAGGACCACTACACACAATTAAGACTACATGTGGCAATACAAGTTTTACCTTTGGTACAAGCCTGTACTACTATGTCAGAGTGGTAGCAGTGGCGGAGCAGCCAGGCTTATCTCAAGAGTATATGAGCAGTAGCAGAGATTACACAAAGGGACCACAATCACTGTGACTCAAGCAAACATTGACTCAATGTTTCAGGTAGAAAAATATAAGTACATTTATTTTTAAACCATTGGTTATAAACACAACACTTCTATTAAACTTCAATAAAAACCACACGTTAAATATACTACAACTAACCAATTCACTTTGTACAGTAAGTCTCAAGGTAAGTACCCTGTGTGGGGTAGTTGCAGCAGCTGTCGTTCTCTCTGCTTCTCTTCGGTTCCTTGTAGTTCCAGTGGCGACTCTGACTTCTAGCCCAAGAGACCTGCCTTTTATGCGAAAAAACCCCATTCACACAGCCTGGCTGTCAATCACCCAGCAGGGGGGGTTGTCCAGCCCGGACAACTACCATGGCCAATCATGACAAAGTGCGACTTGGGTTTCCTAGGATACCCTGTGCAGGGGGTGACTACACCCCTGCCTCACATTCAGCCCACCTAGGCACCCAGGCGCCTTGAGGAGGGCTTCTGGGCAGAAGCCCGCCAAAAGACAGTGAACAAAGAAGGCGAACCTAGTTTGCCGCGCAAAGTAAAACACAAGAAGGACTTTAACAAAAAGAAATGGCGAATAAACCCAACTGGAGCCAAGAGAAAGACGATTTGGTCAAGCGGGTTTATGTTCGAGGCTAATATAATAGCCAAGAACAGTACCACGTTTATCTAATATAAACGCGGTAGAAAAGTTAGGGTAGATACCACTGCCATCAGCCAAGTCTAAATATTAAAAAGAAAAAAACAATGCTCTAGGAGGTACAGATACAAAGGGATGCGAGCTAACCCTTTCCAGTAATCCATGGAAGATGGGGTGTACTGGATCTGTGGTAGATTGACTAAGTAAAGTTAATGGTAACTTTACCCTTTTCTGGGGGAAGTAGTCGCCTTCGAAATGGAGTCGCGGGAAGTCTCAAAGACAACCCTGTGCCACGGCACTGAAGGTGCTGTGTGACACACAAAAAGAAGGGAGCTACTGAAGTGGTGTACTTCAGAGTCCACAATCACAAAAACAAAGTAGAAACACATAGCAAAACACAGGTAAGAGTGGGGGGAAAAGCTCTCACTCTTACCAAGTGGAAAAAAATAAACTCCAGAAGTCCAGCAAAGCTGCTGGGGGACTCACTAGGTGAGGGGAAATCAGCCATAAATGAGAATTCTCCCTAACTCACCCTGACCGTCGTGGGACCCGCTTGTGCAGCGACCGCAGCAGAAGCCGACCCGCGGTGCTTGGCCTTGTCTTGGGGCGCCACGGATGGAACGCCCTCAAAGGACTTAGAAGCCCGCTCTGGCTGTCTGAATCCGGATGAGGCATGTCCCTGTGGACCACACGGGGTAGAGGCCCTGGCCTTCAGTGTCATGCTCACTGTGAGGGGGCACAAGTTGTGCCACAAGCAGGCTCCCACCAGAACCCTGAGGGCCTTAAAACCACTGCAAAAGGGCTCCTGGAGCCAGTCCTGGCGCCTTTGGCACCAGGCTCATAAGTAGGAAGGCAGGGCTGTTCAAACTAGGTCCCATTTATGTACATGGGCCTTTAAATCCAACATGGAAGCACCCACACAGTCTAGTCTAGAACCAAGCCAAGCGGTCTAGTGTTTTGGGTGTGGCAGGCCTGGAACTACTTTTCCTGGTACTACTTTACCTGGGCTATATAAACCACACCCTCCTGACTGCAGAACACGCTTCGTGTTATTCTGCAACCAGCAGCGTGACGCGCATCGTGTCCAGCTCCTGGTCTTCAGCATCTTCCTGTAATCCTGCAAGAACAAGATTATTCTGTTTTACCTGAGAAAACACCATCCAGCACTCCATATCTCAACTGGGCTGCAATCTGTGGAAACCGAGAGAAGAAGAAACATCACTCACCTGTGAGTACTAACTTAAGGACTTCCGGCGAACCGCTGCTGTTCGAACATTGCGACCTGCAATAACGAGAAAGGGACAAACAATATTAGAACGCGCGCTTCCAAAACATTGAATTCCATCAGTCTTACCCGAATTCCATCGCACTACGCCACGCTTCCATCCTGAGCACGACAGCAACATCTGCAAAGGAAGAGACATATTCAGGTTTGCTTTCAATATTAAACAACCGCACAGCGCTGTACTTACCTTAACAGATTCCGGGGGCCTGTTTTTCCATCGCGCGCTCATCCCCTCGCAGCACCACAGCGGCCTGTGAGGAGGAGAAGAAGAAAACACAGGTTAGCTTTAAAAGACAATAAAGGCTCTGCGTGCTTTCTCTTACCTAGAAACATGCCCCTCCATCCGGCACGCCAGCATCAAGACCTTCGCACCTGAAAAGAAAGAGATAAAGGCATTCACACATTCCCACCATAAACAGAACAAAGACTTACAATTAACAAATCTACCTGCCTACCAGCAGATTTGGGGTCACAGCAGGCCTGGGCCCAAGGAAGGCATACTGCACCAGTGAAGCAACTCTGGCAGCTCACCAACAAACGTCAAGCGCCCCTGCACAAGAAACGCAGGATGGAAAGCTCACCCTACAAATAACTAAGGTGAGAAAAGAACCCAGTGGGAAGGGAATCGGTCAGAGGGAGGTGGGAGATTCACCCATTAGAGACAGTTATCATAAATCCTCCCTTTTGTAATTGCAGATTCATGATTCAGCACTGGGCAACTACGCATCCAGGGTTCCAGATCTCAGAGCCTTCTAGTTGCCCCCGGGGATATCAGGTGAGCATAACATTGAGCCACATTGCCAGTCAGACATGCCGGTCCTTCATCGTGCGCTTGGAGAAGCCACGGCAGATCTCACAATCTTCTTCCTCGTGCGTCGGGTGTAGAGAATGAAGGAACTGGGAATGCTTGTCTGTGAAAACATTCTGCAAGCCGCGGCTGGTGCAGAGCTTGAAGAGGGAAGGTTCATCCGTCTCCTCTGACATGATCCGGCGCGGTGCAGGCCTGATGGACTTCTGGAAACTTCCAAGAAGAAAACATTCAACATTTTGCCGTTGAGGGGCGATGAGATGCCGAAAAAAAGATCCCTATTAATCGGATGGATAAACGATGGAGCACACTGGTTCGATTGAACAAAAACAGGATTTTCCTAGCCAAAAAAAGCACAAAAAAGCAGAAAGCTCAAAGAGATAAACACAAGGACTCCCAACACTTGAACGTGCGGTAAAGATCTGAAGATGGCTGCCAGAGGAGGGATTTAGGGAGATTGCAGTCACTGGCTGGGGCAGTATGACCCAGAGCTCAGTGATTGGTTTATAGGAGAAAGTATGTTTACAAACTAAAGTGAAATTGATTTTTCTTTTACCTAGGATTCCCAGCCTGACGACAGGGAATATTCATGAGCATGTGAATCCATGTCAGACCCCATGCTGGAGAAGTTACATGCCACAGCTCCCTTGTTATTTTGAAGATGATCATTCAGATTTCTTTTTTACTTTGCCTTTTGGGACTTGTAGTACAGGACCCTTGATGGACAAAACAAAACTACAAGTCACAAAATGCAACAAGGGGAGCATTTTTCCACACATTCATTCTTGTGGGCTCTGTCTTTTGGAACTATAGCTGTACTATGCATTTGGTCTGCTACATAGCTCTATCTGTATTTTTCTATTGCAGCACACAGCTCCTTATGGGCAGTGTTTCTGGGGACCATTAGGGCCCTCCTTTGAGATTCTGTTTCTTATCCTTAAGTAACTACAGTTCTTAAGGATAGAGAAATACTAAGTATCTCTCCTAAACATTAATAGCCTGAGAGATTGGTACACCACCTTATGTTGAGTGCCAAAGGGATACCTAGTATCCCCCTTTTCTCTGCTCCTGTGACTTTCTAGTCCGACAATCTCCTAGTGATGGCTGGTGGCAGTGGACGCGTTATACCAACTATTGCGTAATATTTCGATTCTAAGTGATCCGACAGCGGCTGATTGTTCGCATGAGAAAGGTGCGAACTACCAAAAGTTTGCACCTTTCTCATGCGAACACCCTTGCATACTACGGGGGCTGCAGGGGTTTACCCCGCAACCCCCGCTCACTATACTACAATACAAAGTATAGTGAGCGGGGTGTTGCGGGGGAAACCCTGTGCAGCCCCTGTTTTTTTTCATTTTATTTTGCGTGTACGCTGCAGGGGTGTCCCTCGCAACACCCCGCTCACTATGCCACACTGTATAGCAAGCGGGGTGTTTTTTTTTTTTACTTACCTGCAATGCTACCACCAAAGCTTCGAACCTTTGGTGGTAGCATTTTTTGGTCGTTTTGTACGGTCAGACATTTTTTTACGTCCATAGCCTCAGTAGTGCACAATAGGAGCACCCAAGCACCGACTTGGAGCCCCTCTTCTACTTTTCGCCATTAGTAGAGTGGTTGTTGTTGGTCAGCCCTTCTACCATTCTGCGAGTGGGAGGCCTGTGTTTGTGTTTTGCCTTTGGCGGGAACCCTTCGCCGTGCCCACTGTGTATTATTCAAAATTAACCAGCCACTAGCTTTGGCCTTCGGCCCTGTCCACTGCATATTATATACAATAACCAGCCACTAACCATGGTCTTGCAACACAATGCTAGCCAGTGGCCACAGCCTTTGGCTGTGCCCACTGTATATTCTAACATATAAGTGGGCACTAGCTATGGCCTTTAGCCATGGCCACCAACGACAGCTTTCAACATTGCCCACTGTATATTTTAAAACATTGATGGGCTACTAGGCATGGCTTTTAACCATGCACATTGGTATTTTTTAAACACTAACCAACCACTAGCTATGGCTTTTGGTGCTGGCCAGTGACCCTAGTCTTTGTCATGGCAAAGTTAACAACCTAAATTATGATTAAGGTAACCAAACCTTTCATGTGCTAACTTATAAATGATGTTATGTCCAATTCCATGACTGATGTAATTGGTTACATTAAATGTAATTAGTGTTGTTACCAATGATGGCATCAGTGATGTGAATTGTAATGTCATCAGTGTTCTCACAGAACATGCAATTAGTGATGGCATCAGTGATGTGTAATGTCATCATTGTGTTATTGGGCTGCGCAACACGGGTGCTAAGTTAAGGTGGCTTAGCTGAATTTCAGGGGTTTTGTTGCGTTAAGTTATCATCTTAACGTCCCTACAACTAACGTTTTTTCCTTGAATATATACATCAGATAAAAAAAAGGTCATCCTCTAGAAACAAGTTAATTACGAGCGTCTCTTATGGTTCACAATGTCTGATTTATGAGCTCCTGTATGTAGCTCCTGTAAACTACTCATAGGTTTGGTTTTCCAGGTGGTGTACTGCTCATCAGTATTCTCAGTACCTTCCTTAATGGTTTTCTTAAGATAGCCTCTTGCAGTCCTTCATCTGACTGAGTATTTCTCGCTCTTCCCAGTCAATCCTTCTGGTCTTTGCTGTATCCTTATCATAGGGAAACACCCACACTCCTGGGATCTCTCTGCTAGGCTCTTTCTCAATGCACTGAGAGCAACATATAACCTTGGCTCATATGGCTTCTAAAAGTCTTTAATAAAGGGATTCCCCCACTCTTAACATTTAACTTTGGCCACTTCTTCCATCCTTCATAGGATACTCTTTCCGGTCTTCTCAAAGCCTCATGCTTAATATCACCACTCACGTTCCTTGGCTTCTTGGGATATGACATGCATTACTACCGTAATAGCACTTCTGATGGTTGTATTTGCTTAGATTCAGATGCTGTGCATATAGTCCGACATATAGTGGTAATCACGGAGTATTGCATCTCGTCTTTCGAGAACCGAAAGGGAACGTCAACATGGGCGTGCTTGTAACACTATCTGTGACGTGTAGTGTAGCCAAAATCCCTCACGCGTTGAGGTCCTCCTGGTTGTGTTTTTCTGCCGTGAGGGAGCCTTATCACTATCTTGATTACAGATAGAGATAAAGTAGTAGTAAGATGTTTATGTTCCTTTTATCTCGAGCAGGGAGGAAGGCTGGGCGCATGTGAATCTAAGCAGATACAACCATCAGAAATGCTATTATGGTAAGTAATGCAGGTCTTCTGATGCTTGTGAATCTGTTTAGAATCACATGCTGTGCATAGACTAGCGAGCAGTACCCAGAGTTGGTGGTGGGATGAGAGAAGAAACAGTAGTAAAGAGATCGTAGATAGGACACAAAAGTGTCGAAAGTTTTCCTTTGAAAAAGGCTATATATGTGTACCGAGGGGTCCCGGTCTGACGACGGGGAATATTCTAAGCATGTGAATCCATGAAAGATCCAATGCTGGAGAAGTAGGCAGTAGTGTTTTGTTAAAGATATGTACATAACTCCAGGTTGCCGCTTTGCAAATGGACTCGAGAGGAACATTTGCAATGAATGCTATGGAAGCCCCCGTGCCTGAGTAGAGTGTGCTCTAGGCTTGAAGGGCAGATCTCTCTTGGCAAGAGTGTAGCAGAGCGTGATGCAATTTACAATCCACTTTGAGATGGCTGATTTAGAGACAGGGTCCCCTTCTCTACCAGCCGCTACTGAAACGAAAAACTGGTTTGTTTTCCTTAGTGGTTTAGTCTTTTCCAGATAATATATGACTGCCCATCAAGTGATTGGAAGCTTCTTTCTGCCACGTTAGTGGGGTTCTGGAAAAATGTGGGTAGTTTTTTTTATTATTTTTTGTTTTTGGTAGTAAAATTTTTTTACATCTTTACAAAAAATGTTTTTCAAATGAGTAAAACAATTTACATATCAAAGATTTAATTATTCATTATATAAATCCAAAACTATAAAATCATAACATAGCATAAAACAAATATTACAAATCATCACACACAATTTATAACACAAATCATAACACAATTTCTAACACTGCTCGCACACTCTTCGCTTGGCAATTCTCACAAGCAGGGAGACTATTAGCAAGTTAATCTGGGGTCACAGTACTACTAAGGTGGAATCTTTTCACCAAGCCATACAAATTTCCACCTTCAATAATTAAGGAATCAGAAGAACAGCATAAAAGGAACAAGCAAAACAAGTGATAAAGTCACCTCGTTAATACTGGTCACAGCAACAGTTCCAACGTCCCTATGTATGACATTTCAGGGAGTAATTACATTTGGGAGAACGTCATCAGTCCCAGTATGGCTGTCATTTAATAACTGCAAGTCATCCTCAATTATGTTCACAAGTCTCACAGTCGCCAGAATGATGGAGTTACTCTGGCCCCACATACAGCGCAGCCACACCATATTGCGTTTGTAACAAGAATTGGATCCCAAGAAGGATCCCAAACAAATGGTCCTTTGTGATTCAAAATGCACACAATACATAAATAGATGTTCTAGGGTTTCGCGCTCCTTGGCATTGACAAAAAACCTACAATGCTCCCAACTCCCGGACTCTCTTTACCCTGACCAGTTCCTAATACGAGAGCCTGCGTGGATAAGATCCAAACAGAATCTCATATAGGTCCTTCTGGCATTCTTGTCCTGAAAGCACAGTATGTAGGGCAGACTAGGAGAAACGCCATGTCTAAATTTGGCATACGAGCTAAATGATTAATAACATGCAATTAGGTCAGAGTTTCATGCCCATGCGTTCCTAAAGAACCGTAGTTTGGAATTTCCCCGGGGAATCAATTAAATCCTGCTTCGACATGTTCAAAGAGCTTAGGACTAGAGTCATGCGTTTTTGGAATACAGAGATGGAGGCCGGGTGATCTACATGAAGCATTCACCTAAAGTCCTCATAGATGGAGTTGACTGGTGGCAAAAGCATTTTAATATAGGTGTTACAAATACGCCATTCATACTTGTCAGCCAATGAATATAGACCTAGTTCATGTAGCAAGATAGGATTAGGCAAGTATCCGGGAAGACCCAAGAACCTTTTCCAAATTTTGCCCTTAAGTTCAATAAGGGTCCCAAATTCAACAAACATTCAGCCTATACAGTAGAACAGACTCTACTTTCATTGTATAGAAGTGTATCAAAGGCATGAGGGAGTACTTGCAATGTCTAGAGAAGATAATTCTCATCTGAGCAGACAGATGGTTCAGCCTAGTTTCTAGAATTGATTGCCATTTGCCGACAGACGTGCTGTTTGAACCAGGTAAGTAATCTCACCCATAATATTGATGGGTTTGAAATTCACAATGTACTTATACTTCGGGGGTTTCTTCGTAGTAGTAAAGGCTATGATGTGAGATTTAGCCGAAATAATTGTCAAGTTGTTAAGCTCACAATAATTTTGGAAGATGTTAAGTTTGTTCTGTAGCCCAAAAGGTACCTTGTCAAACATAATGACGTCATCGGAAAACGCCAACCAGTTCAGGTGCAGCTTGCCCAGACTAACCAGAAAGATATTTGTTCCTTCCCATATTTTCTCATTGTCTGGCAAATACAGATTAAAAAGTACTGTGGCCAAATTACATCCCTGCTTCACTCCAATTCCAGTAGGAATGCTGTCAGATAGAAGGCCCTCTGCATTAATGCGAACTCGGTATGATGTGTTTTGATGGAGTGCTGCGATTATTGCTACCAAATGGGAAGGAATTCCATAGGACAGCATTTTCCACCAAAGGCGGTTATGCAGGATGCTGTCAAACACGGCTGATAGGTCTAAGGATGCCGTTGGCCTGTTTGCGTGAAGATGTTAACAAGTGGGTAAGAATCGACGCGTTGAGCTGCGTACCCATAGCCTTGTGGAAACCCACCTGGGCTTTGGAAAGGGTTCCAGCAGCGGTGATGAATTTCTCTATTCACACAAGACTAAGCGGGCGAAGATTTTTGCCGCTATGTCTATTAGGGCAATTGTCCTAAAGTTAATGGGATCATTTAAGGCGCCCTTTTTGTGAATGGGTATTACTATTGCCATGAGCCAAGAAACAGGTATTTTGCCCGTTTTGTAAATCAATTGGTATCGAGGAAGTAGATACCTGGGCCAAATATGCGGGTCGTCCTTGAAAACGCAAGGTGGCAACCCATCAGGCCCTGCAGCTTTGGAGAACTTCAATTGCGCAATTGCCCAGATTATATCTTGAGGTTCCCAGGGCATTTAGCTGGGAACTGCAACTGCAGTTTAGCAAACTCCAGGCTTCTATGCTGAGCTGGCAGTTTGTTTTTTTTTGTAAAGAAGGACTGCCATTCGGAACCAGATATAGTCGCAACAATGCGCTCGTCAACCTTGCCAGTAGGGTTTCTTAGGATGGACCACATTTCCCTACTGTTTCGGTTACATAGATGTTCGATGATATGTTAATTTGCCAAGTTGTAGGCTGCATGGCGCACCTCCTTCACCTTTTTCTTATACCGTGACACAATTAAATTTCGTGCTGTCTTATAAGATGCTGCATTGTTGTCTAGGCGTCTTGCCGTCCGAAGTTCATAGTTTTTGTAGTTTTTTAGGACGGCAACCTCTAAAATGTGCGGACAGCATTAGGAGAGTCTTTACTACGAGATTTCTTTGATAAACTCACCAAGTGCCCGTGGATCATCAACAAATTCAGTTCATTGACCTTCTCCATAAGGGCCACAGATACCTGACCATCATGAGGCACCATCAAGTCCCTATTTACCAAGAACACCATTCTTCGACATGTGCTAGGGTGCCATCTTACTGACAAAGCATACCGGTCACTTTCCACCAGCAGCATCACGGTTTCATACGGCTCAACCCCAATGTGAAGCCTCATGTTCAACATACGATGGTCACCCAAGCCCACCTTCAGAATTGAGATGGGGTCGAGCAGTCCAGAACATGCCACTGATGCAAGCACATAATCTATTAGAGACAAAGAGTTGCTGCGCTGCCAGGAGGCATTAAGGCTATGGTTCGCAAGTGTAATTGGGCAAATACCCCAAGCTTCAAAAAACTCGGCCCATAGCTTTCCCCTCCTACGAGCCTGCTGCGCGTATAAGTGAGTGTGATAGGCCAACGCCGTGTTTCCGTCTAGGTCCAGACAGGAATTCAGGTCCCCACCAATAAAAATGTCATGCTTTTGAAAAAGCAACCAGGCATTAACTAGGGTCCGGTTTAACTCCACTAGGGCTGAATCCAAAGAAACAGCACTAGGATTCCAGTAGATTGAGAGCAAGAGGAATGCTTGAAACTTGCTACCTGTTATCGTCATTTGCACCATTGTAAAGGTGTCAGATTTGTCCAGTAGGTGTGTGTCGACACATTCAAATTATTTTTAATCAGAATGGCGATACAACCACTAGGACGACCTAACTGTTGGCGTCGTGCCAGGGCACTAAAAGATGTATATCCATCTAGCACGATTTCATGCAAGGCCATCGTTTCCTGCAGTAGTAACATTTCGGGAGCGTGGCAAGTCCCAACCCGTTCGTGCCATGCTGTGAGAATTCTCATGCCACAGCAGTTCCAGGATGCGACGGCAATGCCTGAAAGTTATGAGTTTGAAGGCTCTACTTTCATAGATGCCGCCACTTTAATCAGGGGCTCCAATCATGATAGGCCACTTAGCGCCTGAGTCAGCGATGCCAGTTGCTGTGATAATTCCTTGGTGTGAGACTCGTATGGGGCCAGTGCCGGAGCTCCCATGGGCTCCTTGGTAAGGGTGTGACAAAATCTAGAAACGACCATGCACACTCCATATTCCCAAACAGATAGGGGAAGAGACCCAGTATTTCAAAATCATCTTTAAAGTCCAGAATTAATTTTGTAATTATTTGTGATTGGACTTTACACAGCACTCTTTGGTTGTTATGAGGTGCTAGTTTTACCCAATCCAGGTCCTTAGATGCCAAATTTCGTAGTGAGGGGATCTGAAAGAAGGGGTTCATCAGGAATGACTTGTTGATCCGCTCTAGGCCATTGATGTCTGGGTTGCTTACCCATCCAAGTATTTGATTCATTTCCTTGGGAGTCCTCAAAAAGGACAGCGTGTCGTTTGGAGGCTCCACTGGGGTCACCTTCCCAAGTGTATCCTCCTAGTCCTCGTGTGTCTCCTTACTCACCAAGTTTGGAAGTGCCTGCAAGTCCAATGCCCTTGTAACCCTCTCCCCGGATGCTGCTTCAGCAGGATGGATGACTTCCTGGGAAGCGGAACCATTAAACCGACCCTCACTTATGAATACCGGAGGCAAAGTCCCATTTTCTTTTTTTGAAAGGTTTGCGATGTCTGCTTCTTCCTGTGGCAGAACAGCCGCCTTTTTGCTTTCAATATTTGGAAAGAAGCTGTGTAATTGTGGGTGGGACTTACCGATAGGTGTCCTAGGAGGTTTTGAGGACAACACCTGGACATTGCCCCTTTTCAATGACTTAATCTGGAGGTGTTTCTCGCTTTCCTCATCCAAATCCAGAAGGTCTAGTGCTAGGTCATCCATACTCGCACCGGTTTTGCAACTCAGAGCAGGCACGGCTTCCTTGGAGGAGTGGGGGCAAAGCCCCGTCATAACTTTTTTTTGCACTTTATTCTGATTTGTTTTGGCGAGATTTAGCCGCTTTTGGGCCTTCAAAAAGGACTTCTTCGCCTTACGGGAAATTAACTGCCTACTCCCTTGACTTGTGCTTTCCACAACAGGCTCACTTGACAACAAGGGAGCTTGAGGCTCTGGGATAGTCTGTGAGTCGATGATATCGGTCAAGGCAGAGGGACTGTCTGGCAGAGAGGAAAGCCCGATCGCAGATCCCATTACTCCATGTAAGGACTCTGAGGTTGCAAGGGGTTGAGATTTGGTAGCAACATTGAACAGCAGTTGTTCTACCTGGAGCAAGCGATCGTGATAGAGTTTGGCTACCTCCAAGAGGTCAAAGTGTTGAGTGCTGCCATACCCTGTTAAAGGCATATTTACTCCTTGCAACACATGCAAGTACAGTCTTTGTGGCAGGTAGGCATTACTTGCTACATTATCTGTTTGGGTTCCTTGAGATCGTGAGTCAAGAATGGGTGCAACCGGGCAAGCAAAAGCAGCAATACTTGCCATCATTTTTTCAAATTGAGAGAAATGGAACGCTTTTGATTGCTCCTCAGCCAATATAAAGCCTTCTAGTTTGGTGATTTTTTCTTTCATGAAAGCCAGGGAGCCCTGAATTTCCCTTAGGGAACAATGGGTTAGTTTGTGACCTTTGTCAAGAAGATTGAGTATTCTCGTGAACACTGGAAAATTGAAGGAGTCATGCGGAAACATATCAGAAGGGGAATCCTCAGGTGTCGCTGATGACCTTTCATCCCATTTGGGAGCAGCAAGGCCAACCCCGACTTTCCCCAATGGCAGTGCCTCCAATCCGGAAGGCAAAAGGGAGTCAGTAGCCTCTGCATAACTGGCATTGTGGCGCTAGAGACCTGAATTCACACCCCCTCCCAAACCCTGGGAAACTATACCTGGGAGATCCCTTCCAGGTTCACCAAAATCTTTGAAACTGGGTTCATCGGGAAGGTGGAAGTGTACTTGTTTACAAAAGGGATAAGACCTAGAGGCAGGTGAAGGACAAAGAGAGAGCCGTACCCGCTTCCCTAATTCACTCAATCGTTGGAGCAAGCATGGATGTGTCAGAAACATGCTCAAAGCCTTCCTGAACTTGCATTGGGGTGGAGTCTTAATCGTATGCATAAGGGTACTCACAAGCTATTTGCCCGTCATTCTCGTTGGCATCTTTAACAGAGAATGATGGGTGATCTGGTCCGGAGATACCACCTTTGCCAGAAACTCGATTACAAATGCCAAACATGTTGGTGGGGATGGACTGGGTGTCCCCTCTTGGGTTAGAGGCAAGGGCACCTCAAATGTGGATAGCGACATTGAAAGTAGTGATTTTCCACTAGGAGGTAACAGAGGTAAAGTGCTATTACACAATGTATTCACTAAGCTCTTCCCGGAAGCCTTGGAAATGTTGCCAGCCTTGTTGCCACTTCTCAGTGCGCGGCTCATGATCTACTTCAAGGCTGCAGATGTTGCCAAGTGGTCTTACACAAAAACAATCACCCACCCACCAAGGCTAACGCAACTAACGCTGTGCACTAGTGCTGCGTAAGCAATACCAGCCACCCTTTAATAAGCGCCACCACAGACCCACTTTTCAAATTTCCAAAGTCGCCACCCCAGCACCTCCACTCCCATTTTTGTAAATTGAGTGGGGTAGTAAGGAGTCAGCACGAGGTACACTAGTCGCAACAAAAGAGGTTGACAGTTCTGATCAAAAGAGCTCAGTGACCCCGAAGCTCCTATTGACTCATTTGTAATTGTTGTGGGGATAGAAGCAGTCAACTCATATAATCCTTAATGACGTGCGCCCACACATATCGTTAAAAATGGGTACACTTCATAGGATTTATACTTGCGGGTAACACTCAAGGGTTCAAAGGCTAGAAAAGCCCACAGTCGCCCGTTATACAAAACAACGGGTCTAATACTCAGTAGATCCGGTACATCATTCATGCGAATGGTGGCCTTCCCACTCGGGTTCAAAGGCCTAAGGCCCGCAGTCACCCAACAGGAGAAAGCTCACAATCCCAAGCTCAAAACATCCGGGCTACGCGTCACACACAGCCCATCAACAACCCCTATCCGAAGTGCCTGACTGAAACACTTGCGGACAGGTAACACAAGTCAGGGTTCAAAGGCCTGAGGCCCAGTCACCCTTTGTAGGAGGTCTCTAATTGTTACGCTATTCCAAGACACCAGGGTTCAAAGGCTCAACGTCCGCAGTCACCCTCTGTCTGGAAGATGGAGTCAGACACTTAGGAGATGATATGTACTATTCACGTAACCCAAACAAGAATCAAGGTATACCATGGGACGTGGCTAGATAGAACAAGTCTTAGATCATGGGAGTTCGAGAACACCCGCTCCAGCAGCTGCCTTGGCTCAAAGCGGCAGGCCGGCCCAATGCCTGGCTACCCCTGGACTCCCTCTAACATACGCCAGCCTCTGCTGCCAGTGCCCCAATATACGTGGAAAGAACTCCAAGACGGGAATCGCAGCACTCAAGGCGGCAATGTGAACAGAATGCGCTTTACGGGCGCAACAGCAATACTAGTTGAAAATAGCACTTCAGATTAGCGTACAGTCAGTTCCAAAAGTTAATCAAAGTTAATCATGCCTCTCTTGATTGCCGCTTCTCCAATCTTTGTAGATCCACAACTTGGAACACGCAATTAAGTCCACTAGCAGTAGCTTCAGAATGTAGCAAAACATGTGGAACAGTTAGTTGCAACGTTTGTAGTGGAAGTCAGAGAAAAAAGAAACCAAGCTCAAATTTTCAGCATAAGTCGGAATGCGTCTTACCGCTAGTCCGAGATGGGCCCCACCGCTCCACCAAACACCTAACACACTGCTGGGCACACTGCGCAGCACTCTGCGCAGTGGTTATGTAGGAACTGACAATTCAGTAGGCTGGCTGCAGGCAATTCGCAGAGACAAAAAAAAGGACAAGCAGAAGTGCTCTCCCAGGTCCACAGAGCAAGATGATACAGCACCTTCCACAAGTAACACCCAACACACTGCTGGGCACTGTGGGTAGTTCTATTGATTAGTTCACATGGAACTTTGAAATTAATTTAGGCGCACACCGTGGGTGAGTGCGCAGCACCACCAAGTCTTTGTGAATTGTGACAAATGGGTCTTGAACTGAAAGGGCCTGTAGTTCACCAACTCTTCTTATTGAAGTGACTGCCACTAGGAAGGCGGATTCGGGAGTGCTTTAAGGTTAGCCTTATGCATAGGGTCAAAGGGAGATCCCATTAGTGTAGTTAATACCACATTTAGGCCCCATCCGGGAGCAGGGTTTGAAATAGGGGGATGAAGTCTTTTAACCCCTTCCATAAAAGCCTTGATAACTGGGATCTTCCACCACAACACCTTTTGCTGGGACGTAATATAAGCTGAAAGTGCGGCTAGGTGGACCTTCAGGAAATTAAAAACCAGACCTGAGTCAAGTAGATGAGTCAGGTATAAGACAATATGTGTTGTGAGCAGTCTATGGGATTGATGCTTTTGGAATTTCACCAGACAACGAAGCGTTTCCATTTATTGGAGTAGCAATGTCTGGTGTTAGGCTTTCTTGCTACTCTAAGCATGTCCATGCATCTCTGAGGAAGTTGGCGGTGCCCGAACTCTGACTTCAGGAGCCAGTCCGCTAAGTTGAGAGTTTGCGGACATGGATGGAGTGTTTCCCCCTTGTCTTGTGATACCATGTTGTATGGGCAAGGTAGCTTCATCGGAGGAGAGATAGATATCGCCATCAGATGGGAGAACCAGGGTTTGCGGGCCCCCATTGGGGCCACCAGTATCATTGCGACTGGTTCCTGGTGTATTTTGTGCACTATCTTGTTGAGTAGGGGAGCGTAGACAATTTTCCCTGACCATGTTATCCAGAGACCGTTCCCACTTGGAGCAGTTCTGGGGGTACCCGGAGGCGTAATCTGGGCATTGTGCGTTCTCCAGAGTTGCAAACATGTGCATTCTCCAGAGTTGCAAACAAGTCGATCTCTAGGAAGCCCCATTGTGCGAAGCCGTTGGAGATGATGTCTTCGTGTAATCGCCATTCGTACTCTGTGGGTAGTGGGAAATCTCTGTGGAGCCTGTCTGCCAGAAGATTGAGTGTCCCTGGAACATGTTCAGACAAGAACATCATCTTGTGTTTGAGCGCACGCTTCCATGTGTTCTGGGACAGTTTGGATAGCCCTGGAGAGTGCGTGCCCCCGTTTGTTCAGATACATGGCCGTAGTGCTGTCCGTGAGGACTAGTACTGGCTTCCTCTGTAGTTGTGTTTGAAAAGCTTTCAGGGCTTTGAACACTGCTAACAATTTCAACAGGTTTATGTGGTTGCATGTTACTGCTGGGGGACCAGACGCTGTGCACCGTGTTTTGAAGGAGGAGAGCTCCCCACCCCGTGAGAGATGCGTCCGTGGCGAGAGTGGCTTCTACTGAGGGGGTGGTGAAGCTTTTCCCCTGTAAGAGGTTTTCCCCTCGACCACCACTGCAGAGAGAACGAGGGCTGCTGAGACAACCACTAGATCGTCCCATTGTCCGCTGGCCTGACACCATTGGCTGTTGCGCCACTCTTGCATGGGGCGCATGCACAAACATGCGTGTGGGACTAGGTAAATGCAGGAAGCCACCATCCCTAACAGTTGCATGGCTTTGCGTACAGTCACCTCGCGATTGGCTACCTAGTGAGGGATCTGAAACAGCATGTTTTGAACCCTCTTGTTGGAGGGGAAGACTAGGCCGAATTAGAGCCCCCAGAAACTGTTTGACTTGACTGGGGTCTAGGCTGGACTTTTTCTCGTTGATTGAGAATCCCAGATTGAAGAGTAGATCTACGGTCTTCTGAGTGTTGGATAGGTATGTTCCGTACAAATCCCCTTTTATTAGCCAGTCGTCGAGGTAAGGACAGACTGGAATGGACTGCCTGTGCAGGTGAGCCGCTACTACCGCCAGCACCTTTGTAAATACCCTTGGGGCTGAGGCAATACCGAATGGAAGGACCTTGAACTGATAGCGTTTGTCCTTTATCATGAACCTTAGGTACTTTCTATGCACTGGAATAATTGAAATATGAAAATATGCATCTTTCATGCCCAATGTTGCCATGTAATGCCCCTGTGTTAGCAGAGGTATTACTTCCTGCAATGTTGACATTTTGAACTTTTGAGACTTGACAAACGTGTTAGCTGGGCGCAAGTCTAGCCCAGGGCGCATGGCGAGATCCTTTTTGCGTACAAGAACGTACACTGATAACATACCCTAGTTTACCTGTAGAATGGGGACGACGACTTCTATTGCGCCCTTTTCTTGAAGGATCTCCACCTCTTGCAGCAAGATCTTCAGGTTTTGTGGATGTTGGTGGTCGGTATAGAGGTGGTCGGCTGAACTCGATACAGTAACCGTGGGTGACTGTCTTGAGCACCCACTGGACTGTGGTGATTCCCTCCCATGCATGAAAGAAAGAGGTTATTCATCCCCCGACCAAAGAGGCATGGGAGGGGACCTGGACTGGCAAGTCATTTTTGAGCTGAGGCCAGGCAGCCTCTTGGGTTGGAGTTTCTACCTCTTCCTCTGCCACGGAGCGGCCCGCTTTGTTGATATTGTCCCGTGGAAGTTGCCCCTTGTCCGGAGGACCAAGGTGTACTCCCGTTCCGTATTGATTATGGGGGGAATGTGGGAATGATTGTCCCCGAAAGGAGTGGCGAGAGCTACCCCCTCGCTGCCGATAGGGTCTTTGTGTAATTTGATTTAGAGACTTTAAGGTTACATGTTCCTTCTTAGCTGTCTCCAAGACCTCATCCACTGCCTTCCCGCCCCAACAGGTTAGTGTCTTCAACTGCCTTGTTAATAAGGGATGCCTGGGTCTCAGGCTTAAAGCCCAAATTCTTGAGCCATGCGTGCCGCTTAAGCAGGGTACCTTGGGCCAGATGCTGTTTCTGCAGCATCCAGTGTATTTTTGAGGATGTTCTGATTGACCTGACTCCCTTCCAAAACAACCACCAGAAGGCGTGATTGTGCCGGCTCTGGGACTTCTTGCAGGTCCTCCTGGAGCAAATTCAATTGGACATCGCTATAACTAGCGAGCAATGTGGTGTTGTTAGCTATCCTAGTGGAGTAAGCTGTCGATGCTGAAATGCGCTTGCCAAGGGTATATAACTTCTTGCAATCCTTGTCTGGCGGTGCCTCAGCCATAGACAAGGGTACTCCAGCTCTCTTCCTTTTAGTTGTGACTACAAATGAGTTGGGAGTGGCATGTCCTCAGATATATAGTGGGTCTGTTGGAGAGGGCCAAAAAAGTTTTGACTCGTGGATTTATGGCCCTTGTTTGGGACAGGGTCAACAAAGAAGGAGCGATGCGCCTCTTGATGGAATTTAATAGTGGTATCACTTGACCTGTGGATGGTTTTTCCTTTAAAATTTCCTCTACAAAGGCAGTGTCTTGTACCGCCATTGAGCGGCAATTTGAAAATGTTCAGCAGCCTTTTTAGGAATAGCAGTGAAGGCCATCTGGTCATCAATAGGTAAGGCTTGTCTCTGAGGCGGTGAGGACGGAGGATCTATAAACAAGGTGTCTGGATCTGGTGTAGTGGAAGGTGAAAGCCATGGTGCCTCGACTACTGTTTGTTCATCACCCCTGTGTGGACACTGGTCTGGGTCTGGTGACTCGTTAAAGGGATTCTCTCCCTGATCATAGGGGTTTTGATTGACTTCCTCAGGTTCTGACAAGTCAAACACCTCATCATGATGGAACTGACCTGAAGGTTTTTGAACTTTGGACAAAGTAGGGTAAGAGTCTTCCTCTCAGTCTTTTTGGGGTGATAAACCTTTCAGAAAAATCTACAAACTTGGAAAGCTTGTTCATGTATCCCTCAAACCCATCTCTGGTCCATAGAGATGACCTAGAGGGGTCTGAAGGGGGAAATGACTCTTTTTGAGGACTTGGGTCTCTAGGCAGTCGAGTTTTGTCTGCCAGTGTTTTAGATAGCGTCTGGGACCCATCTGAAGATTCTTTTCGACCACCTAGCCGTCTTGACTTGTCTTTCAAAGTGTCCTTTGGCTTATTTGCTGCCAATATGATGTTTGCGAGACTCTCTCATATCTCTGGCGTACCGGGAATGGATTTCGACGAGCCCGACTGCTTTGTCGAGGTCTTCGGCACCGAAAACTTTGGCGCTGATGCGCACTTATGAGGCAGTTTGGCGCTCTTATGGTGTTTGGTGTTGACACCCTTTTGACTTGAATTTCCCGACCCATGCCGTATCGACGGTTGAGGGGAGGACAGCCGATCATGGGGATCGGTGGGTTCTGTTGAAAGTTTCGATGTTCAAGTTGGCACCTGTGGCCTTCCCAACGAGTCTTTCGAGGAGGCTCGAGGGGTTGTGCGCTTATCTTTACGTGGTGTGTGTGTGTGTGTCCTTGTCACCGGGGTGTTGTCTCCCCATAGCAGAACCGGTGGCCTGCCTGATGGGGCTGGGCACCTCAGAACTTGCCTGTTCCGCAGAGAGGTCAATGGCCTCCACATTGGAGCCATGGACGTCGCTTACATCCTCGTCACTCGAGGCGCCTGCGCCGACAGGGGAGCGAACCTCGGCCTGCGGCATGGTGTAGGCCACACACCGCTCTGTCCGCTGATCTTTTATCATCTTCGGATGTAAAAGTTGACATGACTTGCAGGACTGCTCTTTGTGATCTCGAGGTAGACCCTTATTACACCTCAGGTGTGTGCCTTTCCATAAATATTTGCCGTTGCAAGAAGGGCAAAATGTATTACGAGTCCTGTTCATAGCTCAGGTTAAAAGCGACAACGAAACCATAAGGGAAAAGAGAGGGGAGAAGGAAATGCATTCTACGAAAGAATCAGAACCCCATGCTCCACTCTCCCTGCTGTATAGGCCTGGTCGGAGGGCCGAGGCCAGCGGTCGACAGCGTTGACCAAAGCACCAGCCACCGAAATCTGCAGTCGTCTTCAGCGTTGGTTCAGGAGTAGTCGTCTAAGGAGTGACGAATATTAAACGACCAACAGTCGTGGACAATGAAATAGAAACTTAATTTACGAGCTCCGCATAAGGTGACCAGCTAGCTGGGTGGGATAAAACAATCGGAGGGACCTCGACGAGTGAGGGATTTTTGGTACACTACACGTCACGTTAGGGATAGTGTTACAAGCACGCCCATGTTGATGTCCCCTTTTGATTCTCGAAAGATAAGATGCAATACTCAGCGATTACTACTAGACGTCGGACTATAAGAATAGCATGTGATTATAAGCAGATTCACAAGCATCAGAAATATATGTATGCTTTTTCAATATCCCAACAACAATATAGTAGTTTTCACAATTTCCTTTACTTAAGATATGTCACCCCAGCCCACTTACGCTTCTCCATTCCACCCCAGTACGTTTGTCGTGGGTGGCGTTCTGGGGTTTTGTGCCCGCAAGGGTCTGCTGCTTTGGTTGGTAGCCTCTGCGCTCCAGACTTCACAACCGCGCCACTCTCAGCGTCTCTGTGGCTTGTCATGCTCTGCAAATGCTTGCCGATGGGAGGTTTCAGGGCTCCTGCCTCTACGGGTGTCATCGTCGTTAGATGGGCCCCAGACCTACCACAGTGCTTCCGTGGTCACTCCACCTCATCGGATGGTCCCCCACGCTCTGTCCTGACAGTAGCTGTTCGGGTATCTGGGCCTCCGACATCTCACTCTCGCATTCTATGCTTCTGAGATTGCTCTGGACTGCTCCCTATTGGTCTCTTGAATGTGGCACTATTCAGACAATTTCCTACAGGATAAGCCTGTGAAGGCTAATATAACTTTGGGCAGCCTCCCGGAGCGCAGTCTCTGCACTGAATCCAGGAAATCCAGCAAATGACATTGATTATCAGGACAATGCAAAGTATATAACTGATAGATGCAGTGAACAACATCTAGGCACATACTGAAACCAACGTAACAGACGATATTTCATAGACAGGCACATGCATTACAATACAAAACACTTGGTGAGAGGGGTACCAAAAAGTCCAAATGGAAATTAACAAAAGCATGGCATGTGAATACCACAAACGGCTAGATAAAATGGCATGGAGACAGTGCAAATATAGAAATAAAACAGGTTGGTTTACCCATCAGCAGAGGTCGGAGGAATACAATAGTTCCTTACATCCGTACCACAACACCCAGTATGCCTACAGACCAAGTCATGGCACACATCCTCAGTGTGCATACATCCCAGGAGGCAAGCAGGATGGAACGAGTCACGGCACTATCTGACAAGGAAATCCCAAAGGTAGGGGGAAACCCAACAGCAATGAAGCGTTAGGACACAGCTGAGAGGCAAACCAAGTTATTATTAGAGAAAGACAAACAGAAGAATACAGTAATACAGAATGACAAGTGACAGATGTAATCAGTTGTAAGACAGAGAGCTCTCTCTGCCAGATTTAGGTCAGAGTGTTTCTTATATACCATGGCAAGTTTCCATGACATTTGTAGACATTTGGTAATACTAGGAAGCAGAAATTTGTGAAGAAGCCTTGCAGTTACATGCAGGGTACATTTTGTAGCAAGATCAGTACGCAACTTTGGTGTACACAACTGAACACTCCTTATAAGGTGGTATTTGTACACAGCTATGGAAAGTTACTGGGAGCTGGTGTCTCATGGGTCCCGAGGGCAGCATTAGGTCGTGGCCTGCCGAGCAAAGGTGTGGGCATGACATGAGAGCTGGGTGTAGCAAGAGGGATAAGGCTAAGCCATGGCGAAGGATCAGGGGTATAGCAGAGGAGGGCGATTGCTAGGAGGTATAGTATCAGGAAAATCCTGCTACATCAGCTCCATTCTGCTCTGCCCCTCCAAGGCATAGCTACGTCAGAGGGCTTCCTCTCAGTATGGCTCTCTCTCCTCCTTTTTGGTCCACTCATCCTTGTTACATACACGTTCGTTCTTAAAGAGATATTCCATTTTCCTTAAGGAGTAGTGGTTGATCCAGCACTGCCAGGAGCCAAACAAAAGGAGGGCAGGTTATCCAATACTGGAGACAGTCCCATATATGCAGATAAGGTGGCTTGCATATGAATATGAAGTTCCTTGTGGGAAACGGTCCTCGTCACCGGGGGAGTCACTCCCAGTGAGGTCCCACTTGCCCAGATCCCTAGAAAGAATCTTAAGGAGCAGGCCCATCTCCCTAGCCTCAAAAGGGGTGCCCCCCCCCCTCAACCCGGGCAGAAGGGACAAATAGTCTTGATTCACCAGAGTGCATATTGTATATGTATATCTCGTACTTTGAAGTGTAAATGAACTTTGAGTGTATTGTTTTAGTCATTGACATTCTGTACGTATTCTGTGCATATTAGGTTTACTGATATTCTATGTGTATTGTCCATGCTGACCAACATTTCAAGCACTTCTTTTGCCAACTTGCCCTCCAAGCACTTTGTAAATGCATATTTTGCTTGTACTCAGTGTATGATTGCACAATGTGTGCAATTAACTATGAGAGCTGCAATATGTATTTTCAGTGAACAGATATGTATGTAGGATATAGTTTCAAACCTTTCCAAACCGTCCCACAAGTCTCCTATTGAGGCGGCTATGCAACTCTAATACTTCAAACCCCACGCATAGTGGGCCAATACTTGTGTTAACTTGAATAATGTACCACTGTTGCACACAAAGTGGTGATCGCTTAGAACCTTAATTTCTTACTGTGGTAGAATTGATCACCACCTGCACAACCCCATCAACTTTGTCCTGCCTGAATGATGATCCACAGATGTGAAAAAAAAAAAGTCTGGGCTAGTTCATAAAATTTGTAGTAGTCAAAACAACAGTCCCCTCAATATAGGAGACATTGTTTGACAATCTTGGTTAGAATCTTAACTAGGGACTTCCAACACTATTCTACGATACAAATGCAATGCTTATAGGTCACAGCAGTTACAATAACAAGTTTAATCTAAATTATTTTTAAACACGAACAAAATGCAACCAAAGCAACAACAAAAAAAATATATTGGTTGCAGTAAGTCTTGGGTGTATACCAAATCTGATGAAGTTCGGTTGAACTATTTTGTAATCCCAATATAGACCAACAAACCTTTATATAAGAATATAAAAATGGTTTTGCCAAAATCGTCTTAACATTTCCTTCTCACCTCACAATATCGTCAGCATTTCCTCCATTGCATTAAGAAAAATAAGCACTTCAAAACACAAAAACATGACTTTACCAATAAAACAAACTCAAGTGCCAATCATCAATCTTTTCTTTTGATGCTTTTTTCAATAGATTCAATGTAGAAATATTTGGCATTTAAACAAAAAACAATTAAAAAAACAAATTTACCATTACTTCCAATGGATGCTTTGTCACGATGTATTTCTTATCTGTCAAACACTGCTCTTTTGATTGCATGCAATCCTCTGCTTTGTTATGTGAAACTGCAACTAACTTTTTGTTCTTCAGTAAGTGCTTCAACAATTCATTTCCTGATTCTGCTTTTGTCACTCTCCCATCTGTGGTGTGTTCAAGGCTCTGAGTTAATGATGAAAACGAGGGTGGGGTCTTTTCTTCAGTCTTCACATCATTCAGATTCTCCTCCTTGAGCTCAATGTGGAGAGGGCTGTGATCGCTGTCTGTAAACTCAAGCTTAATGTTGCATATTTTTCGAGGCTCATCAGTTGGGAGCATGACTGTCTCGGATGTCATATCAGCCTTTTGCTGCATTACACATTGGTGTACATCATTGTAGCGACTGTGCGATTGCAACTCCAAAGAAGACTGAGGTACCAAACAATTAGGTGTTGATGAACCCGGTTGTGCCCTTGACTCATGTTCTTTTTCATGGTGATCTGGTTCATTACGCACACTTATCGTTGGTGCTGAAGAGGTGTCTGAAATGCTAGGAGTTGGGGGAGCAGTGAAGTCAGAATGTGGGGTGGAGCAAGTTTTGGCTGAATCAATATCATGCTCCTTTTTCTTTTTTCTTCTTTTCTTTTTACCTTTCTCTTCAGGTATAATGTCAGAATACAATTGAGTGAGGGCCTGATTTGTTCCAGAGTAATTGGAAGCATTTGATATTGTAGCATCTTGACCATAAGAAAGCTCACTGCCATTCCCTGGAGGTGTAATAGGAATGCCTGGTAGAAATGGAAGTCTTGACACTAGAACATTGGTGCCAGAATCACTAGACTGGGACTGTTTCAATGGACTACAGTGTGAGCTTTCTCCCGGCACAGAGGATTGATCATGCCTACATGGGGAATGTCCTGCTTGTCTTGTTTCATTACTTTGCATGTAAACACGAGTGGGTGGTGAGTTTATTAATGCTGGCTGTATGCTTTGATGTGGTAAACCCTGAATAATCTGCTGATGTGGCTGAGGAGAAAGCTGTACGGCGATTGAAGGCTGAATGAAATCACTATGTAGCTCAGAAGTGAAGAATGGCATTTGATTTAGATGTCTGTCGTGTAGATCTGATCCCATCATGCCGTGTTGTTCCATTTCCAATCTTTGTTGCAAGGCCCTTTGTCGGTCTACCTCCTGCATAAGCTGAATCCTTTGCCTTTCCTGCTGCTCCCGTAAACGTTCTTTCCGCTCCCTCTCCTGAAAACTTTCACTAAATGGGTTATTGTCATCAAACTCGACCCGTGGAGGTGCATTGGACTGTGCATTAGCAACAGGGACTGAGGCAGACTGAGGGCTTTCTGGATTCTTTGGCATATGTGCCGCAGGCTGCAATATCATTGGGACATTTACAGGGATAAGGGTCCGGGGGGCATTGCTAGATTGCCATCCAGTCATACCTGGCATTATAAGAGGGTTTGGTTGCCCCGGATTGATAACTGAATGCTGCTGTACCATGGAGAAGTTCTGCTGATTTATTAAGGTTGGTGTGCTCTCCGTAGCTGCAGGTGGCGGAGTCTCAACTGCAGTTACTGAAGCATGTGCTGCAACTGTACACTGCTGTTGCTTGATACGATATTCTTCAATAAGCTCTGCATGTTCTTTTTGCTGCTTTCGAATCTGAAAAGAAAACATAGGTCATTACATACCTTAAAAGATTCCCCCCAGCCACTAAAACTGGCAAAAATAATTACATTTGCATTGGGGACCAAACCATGTATGTCGACATTTTAGTAGATCTGCAGGTCTGTGGATATTTGCAAGTAGACACACAACTCAACAGAAATACTCTGTACTGTGAAACAAATCTAACCCTTAAAGCCAAACATACTTATTTTGTAATACAATTTAGGTAAAGAACAAGCCACGATCTTTCGGAAGTAAACACGTGAAACTCGGGCGGAAAATGTTAAACCTAGTAATAGCTCATACATCAAATGCTTTCAATGTGTATTTAGACTTCAAATTGGTATAAAGCATAAATTAGCACCAGGGCTGGGTGCATGACCCAATCAGCTCAATCAAAACACAGTCCAAGGAGACTACAAGGGGGCGCGGACCAAGATGGCAGCTTAGGGAAGAAGCTCTGCCAAACACCGTCAGCCCCGAGATTGTGGCTTTCCCCCCAGCACCAAGTGCAATGCTATAAAGCACTGTCGAGCTTGGAGGAGTCAAGAGGCTGCCCCTGGAGTGGAACCGCTACTTGGGGCGGGCGCCGAAGCAGCCTACGACGTTGCATACCTCAACGGATAGGGAAGAGGTTGGAACCCCAGCCTGGTGGCGAGCGCAGAAGACCACACCTTTAGCCCCACTGGGGACCCTGTGGAGCTGTGATTGAGCTCAGAGTCTCAGAGGCAAAGGATCGGGAGGACACATACCCCCTCCCTCCATAGAGCTGGGGAGAGCGGGATGGTAGAGGACCCGCGCACAAGTGGAGCCCATTGGTAGGGAGGAGCGGGCCAGAGCGCTGGGAAGTAATACCCAGCATCCCGGCTGGGTGGAGAGGTGATGCCTCAAATGCAACCTGCCAGAGCCCCCCGGGGGACCCAGTGGAGCTGTGGCCTGCTCAGAGTGCCAGAGTCAATGGATCGAGAGGACACGCCCCCCTTCGCCTACAGATCGGTCGGGAGCAGGATGGCCGGGGACTAGGAAGCAAGTGGAGCCCTTAGGACATGAGGAGCAGGCCTGAGCTCTGGGAGGCAACACCCGGCACCCCGGCTGGGATGAGAGGAGACGCCTCTAGGTGCAACCTGGATTGGGAGGCCACTGAAGGAGAGGGGGACAGGAGGAGGCATCAGAGCAGTACCGCCCACTGGGGGACAAAATCCTGCCGTCTCGAGCAGAGCGAATAGGAGTTGGGCTTGCAGCTGGACACTCATCCCCCCCAAACCTCCCAGAGGGCATACATCCTCTGGAGGGGTTGAGGTGGGTGAGGCCTAGTAGGTTCCCGGAGCACAGAAGATGGACAGTCCGGGACAGAAATGGGGAAACATTAAATCTAAATCCAAGAAAGGCCCCGGGCCCAGAGTGGTGAAACTCACATACAATTGCCTCTGGGACAAGGCCCGTAAGTGCACCACGTAGTGAAACACGGGACCTGCAGAGCTGGGCAGAGGGGGACAGGATTTGGACAAGGAGGAGTTCTGGAGGCAAGTGGGCCACGTTGGACATCCGAGAAGGGGCCCTAAATATTAGCTCCCTCCGGGGAGCCCGGTGCCCTTCTGGTAGGATTTAGGCACAAGGTCACTAACTCGAGCCAGACTGAAATAAGTGGGGGGTAACGGCTCAGGGCAGACTCCCCCCACACTGGACGGTACAGAGCAGCTGCCCCCTGGAACTTTCGCAACACTGATCAGAGAGCTACGAAGGGCCCTCGCTGCCGGTACTTGGCCATAACAGGACATAGGGGGACACCCACAGCCTATGAACATCTGCCCCCAGTTACAGGGGTAAACCGCAAGTTTGACGGGGGTGACACTTGCCAGCAGAGGAAAATCAGGAAAGACACAGGTCAGATCAGATGTGGTCTGGCTGCGCCCTGCCACACTGGAGCGCCCACAGTGCCAGGCCCCACCGCTGAGGAGGTCAGAGCTGGGGATAGAATCCCTACAATGCTTCAGGAGGGAAGCATGCGGAGAACCGGAAGTGCATAGAAGCGGGGAGGATGCTATAGCGGAGCGAGGTAGCGCCCCCACCCCTCAACAGGGTGGACCTGAAAGAAACCTTCCAGGAAATTAAGGCGATCAGGACAGACATTCAGGCGTCTATATGCTACCTCAAGGGGAGGGTGGGCAAGCTTGAAGACAAAATGGAAGGAATGGAAAACAACCACCTGCAAGTAGACCTCCTGGATATGAAACACAAGGCAAGGCTAAGAGATCTGGAGTCTAGAGAAAAGGATACATTCCTGAAACTTGACGACCTTGAAAACAGAGAACGTTGAAATAACCTGCAGATTCTGGGAATTACAGAGCATAGAGGAGAGACTGCTGCAGATGTAGGGAGAACGGTCCAAGGTCTGATCAACTCCATTTTTCACGGAAGATGGAGGGAAAGATGTCCGGCTGGAGAGAGCCCACAGAGGTGGCGGTGGAGGAGGCAAGGACCCGAGGTCGATAGTGGTCCGCTTCCTAAAATACAGGGAAAAGATGGAAGTCCTGGAGAAAGCCAAACGTCTGGGTACCATCCAATTTGAGGGGTACACAGTAAAAGTGTTCCAGGACTGTCTGGTCTCACCTTATCCTGACACAAAGACTGCCGCCAACTGACCCAATGGCTCACAGAAAAGGGCATAAGGTACTGCTGGTCCTTTCCCTTTGCCCCGACCTACCAAAGAGGGGAGGTCGACTATAGGATTACGAGTGGCCAGGGGGTGCAACAAGTCCTCCACGCCTTGAAAGAGGGAGCATGGAGGGAAAGTCCCACTCTGGAGGTGGGTGAATCAGCAATGGAGCAGGCACAGGAAGGCTTCCGTAGTGCTAAGAGAAGAATGCTCGGAGAACGGAAATACAAGAAGCTCAATAACCCCCTGCGGGGAAAAAGGGCTGGATTATCAGACGACAGTCATGGTCTGAGGTGCACGGAGGCTTGAGGGGGCCCTTTGGGGTGAAAACTGACGGGGGAAAGGGAGAGCGTATGAGGGACGGTGGGTGAAGTTCTGACTACCCTTGATGGCCCATCAGCAGGTGGACATCTTGAAAGGTGGATGGCATAGCTCTCAACTCACACGCTTTTGGCGGGTGTCACCCGCCTTCTAAACAGCTGACTCACCCGCCAAGCCTCCTGCACGCCCATTCATTTCAATGGGCCTCTCACCCGCCAAAAATAAAATCGGGTGTTTTCACCCGCCTTTGTGACACAAATGGTTGAGAGCTATGGGATGGGGATCCTGGGGGGAGATGGGCTTATGAAGGGGGTGCTTTGGTTGGGGTCCCTGAACATCAAGGGACTGAACTCACCTACAAAGCGATCCTTGTTGGGAAAGGAATTCCGGAATAGGGGCCTGAATGTCCTGCTTGTGCAGGAGACAAGGTGGATTTGACGTGACAAAAGGCGCATCTCCGGGGCGCAAGTTGGGCGGGTGTTCTGGTCGTCAGGGGTGGTCAAGAAAGAGGGAGTGGGTATCCTCTTCAGTCGGCGGATTCGGCTGGGGGACGCACGGATCTGGAGGAAGGCAGTTGGGAGAGCCATTATGGTCACAGGGACGATGAGGGAGTTTTGGTGTCCTTCAACACAGTATACGTCCCCAATGTGGGACAGTCAATTTTTGGTGGAGGTTATGAGGGAGATATTTTCCCGGGCAACAGACCTCTTTCTGTTAGGCGGGGTCTTGAACATGAGGACGGATAGAGTTATGGACCACAGCAAAGGTGGGGGCCATACAGGAGGGGAGGATATATCAGGGGGATGGCAGTCTCTTGGCTTATATGACCGATCAGGGATTGTTTGACATTTGGAGGGAATGAGAGGATACATCTTCTACTCCCCAGTGCATGGATCTCAGATGCGAATCGGCTATTGGTTTGTGCACTGTCAACATGCGCAGAGGATAGACGGTAGTGAGATCATTCCCGTAGGCTGGCCTGACCACGACATGGTACAAGTGGGGTTAGTGTTGACTGGCCTTAGGGCTAGGGACTCATTATGGCGCTGCAACAGCATGTTACTGAAAGACGTAGCCTTTAAAGGAGAAATGAGGGGAACTATAGAGCAACACTGTTTAATGAAGGGGAGGTTGAATTGCGAACGTCTTGGAGGCGGCTGAAGCCACTTGGAGAGGACTCATGTTAAGGGAGGGTGCAGCTAAGAAGAGGGTTAGGACCCTCTAGCTGGAAAAGTTGCAGGGGGAAATTCGGGTGTTGGAGGCAGGAGGTACAGAGGGAGGCAAGAAGTACAAGGACAATTTGAGAAGGACAAGGGAAAAACAGGGGGAGCAGAGGGAATTGGAGGTGGGGAAGGTGGTCTCTGGTTTAGAGTTTCTTAAACAAAGGTATTATTGGAAGGGAGACTAGGCTGAAGCTTGTAGATCCAGAGGGGCAGGCACACTCTACAACTGGGGGCATCTCACAGGAATTTGCAGCGTTTTATGAGCAATTGTATCGAGGGGAGACGGGGGCAAGGAATGAGGAGTTGGATAGATATTTGACCGAGGTCCCCCTTCCAGTTCTCCAGTACAAGGAGGTCGAGATCTTGGATAGGTCGATTACGCAGGAGGAGGTTTTGAGAGCTATTAGTGGCCTGAAGCTGGGTAAGGATCCCAGGGATGAGGACTATACAGTAGGATTTTACAAGCAGTTATTTGATTACCTGGCCCTCCCCTTGGCCAGGTTGTTTAATAATATCCTGGATACAGGGAGGGCTGCTCCATCGTTTGGCAGAGCAGCAATAACGGTCATCCCCAAGGAGAGGAGGGACCCCAGGAAGTGTAGATCGTACCGCCCTATTTCCCTTTTGAATGTTAATGTGAAGATTTTTACTAGGATTCTGGCCACTAGAATGGAGGGTTTTATGCCAAAACCTGTACACTCAGATCAGGTGGGGTTGATCCAGGGAAGATGCAGACAATGCGCAAAACGAGGAACCCGATTTGAAATTGTACTATATAGAGGCCCAGCTTCGGGCGATGGTCCCCCACCCGAGGGAAGACTCGGAGAAACATAGGGTCTTCCTGGAAAATTGCCATATGCGCCCAGCGACAGCAGGGGAGTGGCTATCGGTCCCTAGGAAACAACTCCTGAGGAGAATTAAAGACCATCCATTTATGGGGGTTTACTGGTAAGTTTTGCAGCAGGGCTCTAGGACACAGACAATCACCTTGTGGCCCTCCCAGATGAGTAATCTTTGT
Source organism: Ambystoma mexicanum (assembly GCF_040938575.1). Taxonomy (NCBI): domain Eukaryota; kingdom Metazoa; phylum Chordata; class Amphibia; order Caudata; family Ambystomatidae; genus Ambystoma; species Ambystoma mexicanum. The sequence goes on from NC_090924.1 coordinate 702,474,814, forward strand.
GCCCCACCGGTGCGGGATGAAATACCCGAGCCAGGATGGTACCAGGCTTGGTTTGAGGCCAGACTCTCCAGAGTGGGACAGTTCTGGGCACAGAGGAAATTCCAAGGGCTGCAGGAGTTGGAAGCAGGTCTGGGCATCTGAAGGTTACCAGTGCTTTTATACCTCCGGCTGAAAGGAATTTTCACCGCAGAGAAATGGAGAGAAGATTCACAGGGACCTCACCACTGTAGAGAAGATTCTTGACGGGCATACAGAAATGAGGCGGCTAATAACACGGCTCAACGGATCCCTGATGAAGAAAGATGGGGCCGCAGTGAGGGGCCTCTGGAAAAGGTGGCAACGGGATCTAGCCATGGAGTTGGATGAACACCTTTGGCAGTTAATGCGTAGACACGCCTTTAAAACGTCTTTCATGCCAATATAAGCTTCATGGCGTGAAGCTATTGCATCGCTGGCAATATGACCCCTTGAAATTATCTAAAATGTACCCGGAGGTGAACCCTCAATGTTGGCATGGTTATGGGGCTAGAGTGGACTTTTGGCACATGTGGTGGGGTTGCCCGAGGGTCCAGGTGTATTGGACGGAATCTCTGGGATGGATAAGAGATGCGGGGGGTGGAGGGGACTGGGAGTGTGAACCCATGTTAATTCTGTTTGGGCTGGTGAAGGACTGGGAACCATGGCGCACCCTCCCCTCTTTGGTCCACTTTCTCTTATTAGCAGCAAGGGCATGTCGAGCTTAACCAGAGTAACCTGGATTTCGAATCACCAAAAGAGGGCTCCGCCCTGCAGTTGTGCTGTATACCTTCAATGTTTTTCTTGAAAATAATCAAAAATTCAATTTCCCAAAAAAAATAAAAAAGTCCAAAACTAGTTATCTCAGCCCATGTTGGCAGTGAGCTATGAGCTCCATGCATAGGCCCAAATCAAAATCCTTCTTTCAGCGCTCTTCTGCACCCCACCTCCAACCAAAGCTGTACTCCATTACCTGCACTTCATCCTGCCCCACCAATCCCACTTATCAGAGGTTAGTCTTCCGTCTCATCTTGCATCTCTGGACAGCGCTGCTTTATGTTCCAGCCCGCCGTGGATCCCCTCTTCAAGTTCCATTTGGAGCCCGCTCCATTGAAGACATATCCAAATAATGTAAATGCTTGCCGGGTATGGTTCAAGTTACTTACCTGTAACTATTGTTCTCCAGCATGGGTCTGGCATGGATTCACAATTTCATGAATATTCCCTCTCAGGCCGGGAATCCTCGGTAAAAGAAAAAAAAAACTTTCACTTTAAAACTATTTCTCTTCTAAACCAATCACTGTCCTCCGGTTCAAACTGCCCCCAACCAATGATAGTCCTCTCCCCAAGCTCCACCCCTGGTGGCCATATTCAGATTTGTACCGCACGCTTCAGTGTTGGGAGTCCTCTTAGTGCTCTCCAAGCTTTTTCCTATATATTTCGAGGCTTTGGAAACAAATGTAAACATTTTTGACTGATTTCTGAATGTATCTTTCGACCGTAGGTCGATAACCGGCAGCGGGGTCCCGCTGTAGTTAAAGATAAAGCTTAATCCTTGGTACCACCGGACGAGGAGGGGAAGAAACCTGACGATATGGGGAAGAGGATTTTTTATACGGATGTCAGCACCATTAAAGCTGCTAATGCACTGGCCATTTTAGCTCTGGTATAAGCTGAGCCCCTTACTGGACTTCCTACCAGACAAAAAGGCAGAAGCTCTTGAGTTGTTCGAGGAGGGGAAGGCAGCCTCACACCACGCCATCACAGTGATTGTGGACATCGCAGACACAGGTTTCCGTCAGATGGGAAACAGTGTCTCTTTGTCGGCAGGATGGCTGAAAGCCAACAACTTCAGGCCGGACCTTCAGTCTAAGGTATTGGATATGCCATTTGAAGGGAGAAGAACCTGTTTGGAAAGGCGGTCGACATGTCTCTTCAACTCATCAAGACTGACACAGACGGCGCCGTTCACGGGCAGCCCGCAGCAACGTCGGCTGTCGCCCTTTTGTTCTTCAAGGGGAAAACCTGGCAGGTCCTCCAAGAGCTACAACACCTCTTATTGGCAGCCTTCACACCCCACGACGCTGGATGTATACAGAGGCCGATTGCAGGCTTATGGCAGCGGCAGACAGCACTGGCACCGCCCACAGTGCAGGCCCCCCCCCCCCCCCCCCGACACCTAAGCAGAACTAAACCGGCCGTGGACTTAGGCCCCCACTCGTGCACCTCAGTCAGAGGCCAGCTGGCAAAGTTAATCAGCACGTGGAAGGCCATCATCACTGACAGATGGGTGTGCAGGGGCACACCTTGGAGTTCCAACACAGGAGACCTCATATTCCCCCTGTAGCTCGATAAGGACAGCAAGTAGCACAGCTATTACTGGAGTTCCAGGCCATGTAAAATAAAATAAAATTAAAAAAAGGGTTCAATAGTACCCGTTCCCCAGTTCCTCCGGGGTGTGCTCCAGATACTTTCTGGTTCAAAGACGATAGGAGGGTGGAGGCCGATCCTGGACCTGCGACGCCTAAACAAGTCCCAGAAGTTAAGGATGGTCACTTTTTTTTTTTTTTTTTGTAAAACTACAGCCTAATACATGTTTTATGATAAGGCTTTTGTTACATTCTTCCACGCTTCATCCTTATTCCTTGTTACTGCTGCTTGCCTTTGGTTATGGTTTGGCAACTCTCTTGTCTATGTCCCAGAATTCCTGATTTGGCAACAGCATGTCCATGTAATTTATTACTGCACAGACTAGCTGTATATTTTCGCCCGATAACAGATTTTTCCACCATCTGTCGATATCATTCCTCAACGGAGTGAACTGGTGTATTTTACGCTGAGAGATTGTTCCTGTGCACTCTGTTATAAGGTGTTTGGTGGTTTCAATCCCATCTTTACAGAATCTGCAGGAACTGTCCTTTATTTTTGTGTTTTTTTGTCTCTTTAGTGTTTCTTTTGTTCTTAATATGTTTAGTTTCAATCTTAGAAACTGCATACGATGATACTTTGAAGGGCATCGTGTCAGGAATCGAGCTGGCATGTTTAGTTTATTTTCGATTGGCCCTAGACTTGCCATTGATTTGAGTGAATCTCGCGTTTCTTTGTTAATTATCCAGGACCATCGTTCAAACTTTTTTTTGCGATTTGAGGTGTATTCAACAGTTCTGTTTCTTTAATATCAGCTGCGGTTAGGATTTCCATTAGTTTGGAGTTCCATTTAGTTGTCAGATTTATTTGAGTTCCAGTTTCCATTTTGAAGATCTCATATGCTGGAATTGGGGGGTTCAGATTCATTTTCCTCCATGTTGTGAGCGATTTCCATATAACTTTCGAGTGTAACGAATTCAGTGATAATTCGTGCCTTACTGCGGCAGCGTGGACACTTTTGGGTAGATTCAACACTCTACGCCAAAATATGCTTTCCAGCAGGTGCCATGTTGTTTCTGAGATGTTCCACCCAGCTTCCGCTCCGAAGGTTATTGTTGGTACCACTTTTTGTGCATAGAACAATATAACAGGAGCCAACGAGAATTTACCGTATTCTCTCTCTAGTTTTGCTCCTTGCAGCGCCAGCCTTTTCATGCGATTTTTTAGATCTTCAATCCATGGTCCTTCACTGATGGAGTTATTGAAGCGTATTCCTAGATATTTTATGGAAGTTACTCTTTCTATTTTTTCACCGTTTATGGACCATGAAAAATCTCGGTCTTTTCTGTTACCTTTAGAGCCAATTTCTAGAATCTTGGTTTTGGCCGTGTTTATTTCGAGGTCATTCATTGTCAGGTAATTATACAATTTGCTTAACAATCGTTGCAGTCCGACTTGTGTACGATCCAGTAGTACTAAGTCATCGGCATATGTTATGCAGGAAATTGGTGTATTGTTCAGTTTTGGAGGAAATGAGTTGACGTCTCTCAAGTGAATTGGTAGGTCTGCTATAAACAATTTAAATAGCTCTGATGCCAGAGGACACCCTTGTTTTACCCCCTTCTCAGTTTCGATGGTTTCTGACATTTCTCCATTATTGCTTAATCGCACACGTATTGATGTATTAGTATGGAGTGCTATGATAGGTTCAAGTAGATTGGCCGGACATCCCCATGAGATAAGTTTTTGCCATAGCCTTCTGCGATTTATTCCGTCGAAGGACTGTTTCATATCAATAAAGGCTAGAAACATCCGTTGACCTGCTTTGATGGTTTCCATTTTTAATATGCTTAAGATGCAAAGATTTGCGTCCACTCCGACGCCAGCAGTGAATCCCGTTTGTCTTGGGTCTACAATCATTTCATCATTTGCCCATTTTGCAAGTTTCTTTCTCAAGAAAGATCCACAAACCTTACCTATGGTATCTAAAAGAGCGATTGGACGATAGTTATTTGGATTGTCCCGGTCGCCCTTTTTATGGATTGGCACCACTATGGCTTTTGACCAAGACTCGGGTATTTGTCTGGTTGTAGCGAGTCGAGTAAAGAGAATTTCGATAAAGACTGACCATTCCACAACGTTTTGTTTTAACATTATGTTTGTGATCAGGTCTGGACCTGGCGCCCGGGAATTTTTAAATTTGGTTATTGCATGTGCGATCTCGTGTGCGTCTATTTTTAAGTCCCAGTCCTTCGTTTTAGTGTTAAGTTCTATTGCTGGTTCCCAATAAGATCTTTTATATACCTTTGTAAAATGGTCAACCCAAATGTTTCCTGCTAGACCGTTTACAATTGTTGGTTGGAATTTCAGGGATCCAGCATTTAATATTGACCATATGTCTCTGGAGTTTTTCTTTAGCATAAGTTTCATTATATTTTCCGCACGATCTTGGTCAATGATTGCTTTCTGTGATCTAATCCAATTCCTATATTGTTTGCGCCGATCTTTTATACTTACTCGAGCATCACCCGTTTTGTGATTTTTTTTCAGTTTTCTCACGTCACTTCTTAGTACTTTTTTAGCGTCTTGGATCACTTTGCTGAAATTATATTTGTGTGTTTTGCCAGTCGTGCTTAAATGGTTTTTTACAAGGTTTAATAATAATGGAGCATATTCACATGTACCTTGGTCCTCTTGTCTACAGAATGTTTCAGTAACTTGTCGTATCTGCGGGCCAGTTATTCTCAGTCTGTTGCCAGTCGGGTTTACTGTTAACTGGGCTATTTTCGGCTCGCTCATGTTCCAAGAAACCCGCCAATTTAGACGCATCATCTCGTGATCACTCTTTCTTGTTGTGATCACTTCTATGTCAATTAGTTTTCCGTACATCTCTGCTGACGTCCAGATATAATCTAGGGTTTTCGCTGCACCTTTGAAGATACCTCTCCAAGTGCATTTTGCCGGAATGTCTCCTTTGATGTTTCCATTTATCATTCCCAGGTCTCGATTTGACATCATATTTTGCCAAGCATTTGCTCTTTTACATAATTGTTTTTTTGGAATTCTTAGATTAGTTTCTGAAGTTTGGTCCCATTTAAACCATGCACAATTCAAGTCTCCACAGCAGATGATCCATACTTTCCTATGATTTAGAATAACATTGTCTATGAGCTCCAGCACTGACTTTATGAATTTGTCAGTTGCAATTTTAGCTGGATTCCAATAGCAGTTAATTATTAGCATGTATTCACATTGCTCTTTGGTTGGCAGATGGTATTTTATTAGTGTACCTTGGACAAAGGGATTTGGGTTATGGGATTGTACTGGTGTCCATCCTTTGTTAATTCGAATCATGGTCAAGAGTCCCGAGAAGGGGCGACCGGTTCTGTTTTTTCCAGCAGGATTAAGGAATATGCTAAAACCATCTTTTGATGGTTTATTACGTAACCAAGTTTCCTGCAAGCAAATGAATATTGTTTTTTCGGACGAGACAGGAAATTCTTCAAACAAGTGTGTAAAGCCACGTGTATTCCACGATAAGAGGTTTCCTTGTCCCTCTTGTCTTTTCAATCATTGCTAATTTGGCTGTCTTTGTATTCCTTGCTTTGTTTGAATATTGGCCAATGACTGACGTAGTGCGTTGATTTTAGATTCCATTGTAAGGGTGTCCTGCTCGTCATATTGGCTTCTTTCCTGCTCAGTGCTTTCTGGAGGTTCTACCGTCAAGTCAAAGCCAAATGCCAGAAGTTCGTCTGAGGCATGTAGAATTGTGGATCGCACTGCATTTGAGATAATGTGCAGTAGCACCTGATCGGTGGAGTTTTCAGAAGCATATTCCACTATTTTGATGTCATCCGTATGAATGGTCCGTAAGGAGGGTATGCATTGGAATAGTTTCAGCACATTTGTCCGATTTAAATTCATCTCATGTTCGTCTGTATGAATGTTTTGAAGTCGAAGCTTCATGATTTGGTTGCCATTTTTCTTTTTCTGATACTGTTGTGTTTTTGATATATAATGCACAGTTTGTTTCCTTTGATTTATTGTTAATTTTGGATTTAATTTGTTTGCAGCTTGTGCTAATATTCCTTCTTTCTCTAAATTTGATTTGCCCATCATTTGAGGCTTTGTGTTGTTTTCATTGGTTCTTCGAATTGGAACCCTTTTTGGAAAATTTTGTTTTTGTTGATCCTCGTCTTGCCATACGTTTTCAAACACGGCTGCGTCATCATTTCTGTCGCTATTATGCGAATATGTTGACAGGTTGCAAAGCTCTATTGACTAGGTTGAGATGATTTGTGCTGTGCTTATTCCTGAAGTATCTCCCCGCATACGTTTCCTACATGGGCTCCTCTTTTCGGTGTTTATGGAGATGGCTTGATTTTCTGACGTTGTTAGTTTTCGAATTTCCTTCTCTGCTCGTGCGAATATTGCTGGTCGAGTTGGTAATGGCATATTCCTTATAAATTTTTTTGTATTTGCAGATCTTTTCCACTTATTTCTGACTAGGGTGGTTGCGGAAAAAAGTGGGATCTTGGGAACATCATTTGTTGTACTATCTTTGGATTGTTTTTTTGAGGCTTTTGTTGTTTCATCATGTACGCCAGTGAAGATTTTAAAGGCTGATTGTTTGGCAACTTCTCCAAGAGTGATCTGAGAGAGATCTGGAAGTGTTTCTGTCATCAACTCTTGTTGTTTTTTCATTTGCCGGCTATTTGTCCTGTTCTGTGATAATTCTAAGGTTGATTGGTCGCAACTAGGTGCACGTACGTTTAGTTGTGACTTGTCATTTTTGACTCTTGTTTCCTGAGACTTTCCTTGTACTTCTGGTGGAGTTACTGAAGTAGACTGATATCGTTCTTGTCTCATCCATTTCACCGCTTCTAGCAGTCCTATGGACAAGTTGTCATTGTCACAGTGATATCTTGCTGCTAGGTCGCCAAGGCGCATTTGCCAATTTGCAGATACGTCTGCCTCTTTCTCCATTTGGCTCTGGATAAAAGATGTAAAACCAGACAATTTTTCTATCTTTTCCATTAGGTTGGTTAGCATTGCGCCTTGGTCTTTAATGGTTTCATTTAGGGATTCATATAATTTTACGAAGGGGATCATAGCTAAAGATGATGCTGCTAGTACATTGTTATGTATTTGCATGGCAGCCGCTGCTGAAAGGCTTGATTTCGTGGCTGCCTCGCTAGAATCCCTCCTCGCCGTTGTTTGTAGATTAAATGAATCTACATTTGTGAGAGTCAAGGGAGTGTTCACTTCCGTAGGTTGTCGTTGTTTCGATTTTTCCAGGACGGGTGTCCTTGCGTGCCATCTTGGTGTGCTTACTTTGTTTCCTTGTTTATCGCTATTTTCGTTAGTGTTTAGGGATTGATGAGTTTTGTTTGATGTTCCATTTGATTTAGAAGGTTCCTTGTTTGTTATGTTTTTTGATCCCAAAGCGGTCGGCCTTTGAGAGTTTGTTTTCCCTAGGCGTACAGCAAGTTGTGAGATAGCATCCCCTGTTGCTTCGTCCAGCATTTCGGATCCCTGTTCAGATCCATTTATCAAGGCGCTTTTCAAATTAGTTTTTTCTTGTGTGGAGATGGTGTTAACATCTGACACTAGTTTACTACTAGCATAATTAAAGGTTTTTCCAAGTTCCATTTGATTATTGTGCTCCTTAGAGTTTTGAGATTGAGTCTCAACTGGTTGAGTTATTTGCTTTATGTTCATTGTTTGTGTGTTTTGAGGGATCTCCGTTATTGACTCAGGGTGTAATATTTCTAATAAGTCTACGTCAGGGATTTCAAAGGGGGTGACAAAGTCTTCTATGCATTCAACACTTTGAGTTTTGTCAGCCTCGCTGATGTCATGCGGGATCGGCACTAGGTCAGACAAGGACAATGGTGCCTTAAATTTATTCCCGCTTTCCTTAGGTAAATCTTTTGATGTAATTAAGTCAATGGCATTCTCCGAGTGTGGAGTTGTTTCAAGCATTTTTTGCTGATTCATGTCGCTGTCTTTTTCATGCGTTTCGCTCTGTTGTAAGTGGCCATTTGGTGGAATGGCTTCAATATTTCTCTCGTCATCCGACGGAGCAAAGTCTATTTGAAAGGGTAAGGGGAGTTGCTCACCACATCCTATGTTGTCATTGCCAGTCACCGTGGAGTCTGTTTCGAGGTCTACAGCCGTTTCCCCGACTACATGAGTGATGACTTTTTGGATTTCTGCGCCTGCCTTTGCTAGCGACCAAGGATTTATTTGTCGTCGCTGTTGTATAGTTTTTGTCCTTGTCTGTGGACCTTGTTTTGTCGTCATCCTTGTGATCTCACAACCTACAATGCAGTTTCTCTACACGTAAGTGTTTGAAAATTAGAGTTGTATGTGCGGATATTGTTAATATGTTCGTGCTACCAAACACTGAAATTTTATCTAGATATTCCTGTGCCTTTGTTCTCAGTAGGTTGCAAATTAGCACGATAGAGCACTTACTTATGGATCCTGTGGCAGGATTGAAATGTCGATGAACTGGACTCAGTGACTTCCGCTCACTAGTTCCAGGAGCAAGCCTCCCAGAGCCGAACAGCAGCAAAACAGCACAGCAAGCGGCCTTGTCACCACCGGGCTTAACGCCGCGAGGGTGACTGAGTCTGGCCTTTGAGGTGGTTCAGAGTCCCGTGATGACCACGTGACCGGCAGCAGTCTCCGCCCCCTCCAGGGAACGGACGTAGGACAGCAAGAGTCTCCTGACTCGCAGTGCTGTGCAGGTGAAGAATTAGCAATGCGAACGCACGTTCGTTTTTGAAACAAAAGTACAGCTGTAGCAGCAAAAGCACTTTGCAGCACATGCTCGGCCAATTGGAGAAAGTAGAGTTCCTGGCGTTGCTGGATCTAGAGGATGCATACTTCCACATCCTCACCCATCAGAAGCACTGCAAGTTCTTGCGGTCCGTGGTCCAGGGGCAGCACTGTCAGTTCAAGGAACTTCCCTATGGCCTGATATTGTCTGCAAGGGTCTTCACATTGTGTTTGGCCCCAGTGGCAGTGCAGTGCATCATCATCTCAATGGCATCTACGTCTACTCTTACTGGACGATTGGCTGGTTCGATCCCGCTCTAATGCTTTGGCGAGTCAGCACATGGCAAGGACCGTGCGTCTGCTGACAGATCCGGGAGACTCCATAAACTATCCAAAAAGGCTTTCCCCAGAAAGGCCCCAGGATCTGTGGAACTGGGCCATTCCTTAAGACAGGTTTCTCGTCCCCTTTCATCTGGCGGGCACCAAGAACACCATTGCAGATTCGCTCAGCAGGGAACTACGTGCTTGCCACGAGTGGGAGCTTCAACAGGATCAGGTGGATATTCTATTCCAAGAAAGCGGACAACCCCAGATCAATCTCTTCACGACAGAGACAAATTCCAAGTGTCAGAAGTTCTCCAGCAGGTTCCCACAGCCAAGGAACATGGGGGATGCGTTCTCGTTCCCATGGGAGGGACTGTTCGTATCCACTTTTCCTCCTTTCCCGCTTCTGCTACGTGTGATCAACACACTCAGAGAATGTCACTGCAGAATGAAACTAATTGCGCCGGCGTGGCCGCAGCAAATCTTGTATTGAGACCTGCTACGTCTGTCGGCGGTTCTGCCCATCAAGCTGCCACTACTTCTGGACCTTCAGGGCAGTATGATCCAGAGGACAGTGATTGGTTTAGAGGAGAAATACAGTTCAAAAGTGAAACTTTTCTTTTACCGAGGATTGCTAGCCCGACGACTGGGAGTATTCATGAGCATGTGAATCCATGCCAGACCCCATGCTGGAGATTTTATTTTTACCAAAAAAATGTTCACACAATTAGCACCTCCGGGGTTGGCCCATGATGCTAACAATAGCACCTGTGGTGGGCCTCATCGTCCGGTAACAGCAACAGGCCCCAACCATTAAAGATCTAGCTTTGTTTAGCCTATAACGTGGGCCCTGTAGACCATTATTGGCCAATCAAGCCCACCCCTGCGGGTATTATGGCATAAGTAATGACCACATGCATTTGTGGGTTTATCAATTAACTACAAAGTAACATGGAACAAAACCGGATAGGAAAGCTTCTTAAGAAATAAACACAGAAAAGCGGCAAATATTTTGATTACTAATCACTTCATGTTTGTTTTAACAAAATGTTTGAGTACATTTTACCTTACATTGATAATCGTGAATGACGAAAGCAAGAGAGAAATCTGAATATAAAAAAAGAACAATCCTGAAGGCCTTTTTCCCTCTTTCTAGGAAAGTTTAATCTGGGTGTTCTTATAGTGCGCTTCCCCCATCCCCAGACACCCATGTCTCCAGACCACACTGCTCCTGCATTCCTTGTGGGTGCCGGATCGCTGCCTCGTGTGTGCCTCCTCCTGTGTGAAACCTCTCCCCTTTATTGCCCCCCGTGGTGCTTGGCTTTGCGCTGTGCTTATTTCCACCCTCACGCTCCCTTCTTGCCTCCTCGCACCCTCTACAGTGCTCGCAATCTCTCCCATCCTATCCTTATCACTATAAGTCTGGCAGAAAGAAGTTCAAGAGGAATATCCTGATCTCCAACCCTGGCCTCTCTATCGCCGATACCCACCCACATCAGCGCGTCTTCCAGACAGACCCTAACTAACATCCTCTGTTTCCTCTCCAGACCTATGGACCCCTCATACGGTCTCAGCTCTCTCTCCTATCTCTTCCTCTCCCATTAATGGAGGCACTCAGTGGGATGCCCTCTTGGCCTCCTTCCACTTCTCCAAGTCCACCATTAATGTCTATGTGAATGGCACTGTCTTGGTCCAGGGCCCTCAGCCCAATCTCCTCCTTTTCGATAGGAGTCTCTCACGTCTTATCAACTTCCTTTCTTCTCCCGCTACTCCTACTAGCACCTCTGTGGCTCCTCTCATCTCCTTCTTCCTCCGCCTCTCTGGCTGATATGCCACCTTCTGCTGTCACCTCTGCCCACTCTACCACTTCCGCTGAGAGCCTATACCCCTCCCCGGAAGTCTTTCAAATGTGGCAATCTGCTCCACATTGCTACCCTCAACTCTTGCTCTGCTATCAAACACTCCTCTGAAGAACTTGACATAGATGTCCTCACTCTGACTGAGACATGGTTCACGGCCAGCTCTGTCACGAGTTTTGACACCCTCCTCCCTGATGGCTACAAGATCCTCTCCAAGCGCAGAACCAACCGACCTGGAGGTGGAGTAGTGCTGATCTTTCCGGAGTGGGTCCCTGCTTCTGTCATTCCTATGCAGGCCTACTCCTCCTTTGAATGCCTGGTCTGCAGGCTCTCCATTTCTCCTGGTCTATCTAAGGCTGTGGCCACCATCTACCTGTTCAGGTTGTCCTCTGCCTCTCAGAGTGGGCTGACCTCTCCTCTGCGTCTCAACTTCTCCTCCTCGGAGACCTCAACATCCACCTGGGTGCTGCTTTTCCTCCCTCCCTCTCCATTCTACACTCTGGTGCAACACACCCTGCAGACACACCTTGGATGTTCTCATCTCCTCAGAAATCCCCCTCTCTAACCCTCTCGCCACTCCTTTCTCTTGGACTGACCACTTTCTGCTTTCCTCTCACCAGACACACACTGTCCCTCAGGCAAAGCCTACCCAGCACTGCCCCGTACCTGCTTGGTCATTCCACCCATGGATGCCTTTGCCTCTACATTCTCTGCTCCTCCTACTCCTGACTCACACAGCCCTCTCTAACCTCCATCTTTCCATCTCCAACACTCTGGACATCCTTGCCCCTGCCATGAGAATCTGTCTGAAGCCTACCTCCGAGTACAACTCTTGGTATAACTCTGACCTCGCCACACTGACACATAAGTGCAGGGGGGCTGAGAGGCAGCTGAGGGCCTCGGGCGCATCCTCTGACAAACTGGCCTGCCGCCTGCTCCAAAGGCAATACAGACTCTCTGTCCAGTCGAAGAAGAGAGTCCACATGCAAGCCTGCGTCTCTGAAGCCTCTAAAAACACGGCCAAACACTTTAAAATTTGCAAGGAGCTGGCCAATCCTTCTGCAGTCGCCACCTCTCCTGTTCCCCCCTAGGCCCTCTGTACGACTCTGGCTGCTCACTTCACCACTTAAACTCAGGAAATCCTGTGCTCGCTCTCCCTCTACCTCCCTCGGACTCCCTATGGCCACCTCCCTGTCCCCTCCTGTTTCTCCTTTTTCTCTCCAACGTTCAACAATGTTTTTAGATAAATCCAATCTATGAAAGTTTCGTTTACACAGGTGCTTTCCTGCTCCACCAGAGCCATCAAGGACCACATTGATGCCCTCACTCCAACCTTGGCCGATTTCTGAAATCACTCTTTCGCCACTGGGTCTTTCCCCTCTCTCCTCAAGCACTCCCTTGTTCACCCCCTCCTTAAAAAGCCTTCAGACGAACCGACCTGTCTGGCAAACTATCGCCAGATCTCTATCACTCCTTTCCTGGGCAAACTCCTGGAAAAGCTGTCCATCTCCCAGCTTACTCTCCACGCTGAATCGGTTGGTTGCCTCCATGACCATCAGCATGGCTTTAGAGGAGCCAAAGGCACGTAAATTGCTTTCCTGAACACCCGTGAAGATCTTCTCTCTAATCTTGATGCCAGCCTCCCTCCTGTCCTCATCCGCCTTGATCTTTCCTCTGCTTTTGAAATGGTCAATCACCGTGAGATCCTGGGCATCAAGAATCAGGCCCTGGAGTGGTTGACCTCCTTCCTCCTGGACCAACCCTCCCAGGTCCAACTTGGGTCCTTTCTCTCCACTTGTGTTGTTCCGAAGGGTTCTATCCTCTCACCTTGGCTCTTCAATGTCTACTTGGCCACTTTGGCCCACTTGATCTCTACCCTCTCCTCTAAATTTCAGTAATATGCGGATGACACGTTGCTCTCTTTCATGCTCCCCTCAGCCTCCTCTCCTCTGTAGCTTATTACTGACTGTATATTTGCGATTCAGGATTGGTACGCCTCCAAATAGCTCTGCCTTAATGCCAGTAATACGGAGATCCTTCTCATTGGGACCCCTACTTCCGCTTGCAAGGATCAAGTTCAAGACCCTCTGCATCATCCACAAAGCTTTCTGGGGCCGGGACCCGCACTACATCCAACTCTCTTCCAAAAAACCTTCCTTCTTGAGCCCTTCGCTCAGCCACTTCCAACTCTGAGGGTCAGACGCTTCTCCAGGCAGAGACTTGAGGGTAGATCTTATTCCTCTGCAGGTGCCTCCCTCTGGAATGGCCTCCCTGCCCCTCAACCTTGAGCTGGGCCACCCGAAGTTCCAGAAGCAGCTCAAGACCTTCCTTTTTTCCCTCTGCTTTCTCTCTATCCCCGGCTGACCTATCGGTCTGCAGCACCCACTGTCAGCTTGGCTACCCCTCAGAGTCTCATTGGGTATCAGGCTCCTCCATGATGAGCCCCCCCCCCCGCTGCACTGCCGCCAGCCCTACCATGCACTTAGGGGATGTAACCGTTACCCCCTACAGTCCCCTGCATCCTCAGCACTTACTCAAGAGCATTGCTGCCCAGATTGCACTTCCGCACTTCCCTCTCCCGGGCACTTCCCCCTCTCCCTTCCACCTGAACTTGTCCTTCAAACCATCCAAGTGCTCAAATGAAAAAAGTCCTAGTAAGATTGTTTGTCTTGTTCTCCCTCGGTCTTTCCACCCTTGTCTTGTCGCGCCCAGAAACATTTGTGTACAGGCACGCTATAAATGACATATCAAACAAGAAAATAACATTTAGGAATAGACTAGGGAGGGAGGGCGGCTGCAGGAGGCTGGTAAATATGCCACACTGCAGGTCACTTAATCTCCATAACCTCCAACCTTTTAAAGCTATAGATACTAAATTGCAAAGGGAAAGCTTTATACAAGATTATAAAAAATACAACTGAAGTAAATGATTGAAATGCATTTTTAACATCAATTTCTACATTTAATAGTGAGAGTTCAGAGCAAACTGTTTTCTAAGTGTTTACCTGCTCCAGTTGTTTCTGAACCATAGTCTGCTGTTCAATGACATGCTTAAGTTGTTCCGCATCCTCTTCTGGAAGCTCACGACCAGCTTTTTTGGCAGTACGCTGCTTTGCAGACAGAGCCTTTTTAGATTTTCGATGGGCTCCAATTTGCTCTTCTAGAAATTTCTGCTGCATCTGAAGCAGCTGTTGCGTTTCTTGAAGCCATTCTTCATATTGTTTCTTCTGGGAATCATCTCGAGAAAACAAATGAAAATATAATTATAAAAAGAAAGAAGTATAGATCCTGCTCAAAAAAGGAACAGCTATTATTGGGTTACATTTATAAACTAAGAGAAAAATAATATTTTGCATAACACTTCGTCTTAAAGGAGGGGCAAGGAACAATACAAAAGGCTTCAGTAACAAGTTTGGGGACTGTAAACTGGGCTTATTACAGCGGTAGTAGGCCCCCACTTTGTTGCCATGTTTCTACGCTCTTGTTCTATTTCATGTTTTACATGAAAAGGTAGATTTTCATGGTCAGGTCCTCACAAGAAGCAAACCACAGATTTGTAACCAATTTGCCCTCAAGTTGGAAGTTGGTCACCACAGTGCTCATCTATTCTCCCTTTTCCTTTATACTTATTTATACTTTCAGTATCTTAATTCCTTGGCAGATGCTCCTTTTACTTGTAGGCTGACAACCCAATCAATGTGAAAAATATCACTGTCTGAGGAATGTACTCAACACATCGGCTGTGATATTCCAGATATGGCACGAACCCCTGATCTGCTCACCAAAGAGCAAAGGAAGCAGCAGTGCAAGCTGAAGCAGTTTGTTTTGGGAAATACGTTTTAATGATGGTTTTCCAACACCCCTCTTGTATGGGGTGTAAGACCACCTACCATAAGTGGGCACATTGTCTATCACGTTTTAGATATTTTCTTTATGATACAGCAGCCCTGATCTCGTCCACTCCCCCATTTTGAAGCAATCTCTCTTTTGGCCACCAAAAACAACTGTTTTTTGGCCATGCTTGTGACCTCGTTATCCCCCCACACATTTAATAGCACCATCCTTAGACACATTGGTATTCGGAGCCCCAGTACCTCTGACATTGTACTACAAACTCTCTTCCAATATTGTAGCAACATAGGGCAGCCCCAGATCATGTGAAGAAATGTTCCTATTTGTGTTTTACATTTCAGACAGTTTGAGACTTTTGTACTCCCCATGCAGAACAGGACCTCCTTGGTTCAATACATTCTGTCTAGTATTTTATTTTGAACTAGTCTTAGCCTCTAGAAAAGTGAACTTGTCCAGCAGGCTATGTGGCCGTCAATCCATTCCTCATCTTCCAATGGGCCTAGATCCGCCACCCATTTTAGTTTCAGCTTCGCCAAAGGCGACAGGTTGAAGCTGTGCATGGCCTATAAGACAGTCATGGCCTTATCCGTCAGTTCTTTGTTAGAAAGTGTGATTTCAGCACAGTGCGTTCGCGGAGATCCCAGTTCTAGGTTTCAGAGTATACTGCATGCTAGAGGCGCAAGTATGTGTATTTTATTTATTGTATTTGTTAACAGCGCCCAAACCCTTCAGTATCACAGCGCTGATACATTAGTGGACAAGACAGAACAGAAGAACAAGTTACTTTTCTTACCTGGTAAAGTTATTTCGATGGGATGTATCTCCGACGTATTCCACATCTTTGACAGTAATGACCACAGCTCTGCTGCTTTGGAATTCTTTTTTTCGGTGTAGGCATCCTGCGTCGATGACGTCGATATGCTGTCCCTCGAGAGCCTCTGTCGATGGTCGACGTCACCGGATGTTATATCTAGGACGCACGTAGCCTCAGTTGTAGTTTTTTCCCAGAACTTGTGGCACCAATCCCCTGCCAGTATGACTACAGAAAGCCTTGCGGAACCGTAAACTGCAATCGCATAAGAAATTCTGTAGAGGGGCAGGTAGGGAGGGTACAATGTGGAATACGTCGGAGGAACATCCCATCAAAAGAACATTACCCGGTAAAATAAGTAACTTGTTCTTCGAAGGGATTGTGTCCTCCGACGTATTCCACATCTTTGACAGACTTCCAAAGCAGTACCAATGAATGGAGGTGGGAAAAGAATTTACAATTTCATCAATTTAGAATGCCAAATCAAATTGCAGAATAGAGGACTGCCTTACCAAAGGCCAAATCCTGCTCATGGATAGAGTCCAAGGAATAATGTTTCATCCAAAGTATGGACAGAGGGCCATGTGGCTGGTTTGCAGATATTGCGAATCGGAACACCCCTCTGTAGGGCAGTGGAAGCAGCCAAACCCCTAGTAGAATGAGCCCGTAAGCCTATTGGAGGGTCCTTTCCCGCCTAACGGTAACACTCAGAGATAGTCAAAATGATCCATCTAGATAAGGTTTGTTTGGAAACAGCCTGACCTAAACGCCTTCCAGCATAACCAATAAAGAGCTGATCGTCCACTCTGTCCCGGGACATCCGTGAGAGATAGAAACTCAAAGCTCTCCTAGGGTCCTGTCATGCTGAGAACCTGGTGTCTGCAGAAGCTGCTGAACCCCCGACAATCCACCCAAAATGTGGCACTCTGAGCTGACATAAATATAACTGCTCAGTTTACCTCACTTTCAGGGGAAAGGGGAAGGGACAAAGAAACAAACACCAGGCTGGAAGCTATCAACTCGCTGGTTCTTCACCTGTAGTTAAAACATAAACATGCAATATACCTCATTACTCATGGGTTACTATACTAACCTTAAACTCTAAATCCTTAATCAAAATAGTTTAAAAACCATACCTGGTTCTTCTCTTCAGAATGCCCAGAGAAGTGAAAAGCAGACAAGACTTCCTTACTTGTGGACCAGCATCTTATAGATAATTCAGCCTTCTCAGTAGGTCCATGAATGTAATTTAACTTTTTAGTTAGTCTGCTCAAATCAAAGATTCTTGAACAAGGTCTTCAAGTAAGATTTATGAAGTTCTTTTAAGTTCTTGTATTTGTTTTTAATATTTTCTCTGTAGAGTCTTTTTCTCAGGAACGAATTTAACTTGCGCTGGAATCTTCACGTGGAAAGCCAGAAACCGCGGGAAGAAAAAAAATCACACGCTTTTTCTCCAAATCGCGGGAAATACGCACACGCGTAAAAAGGCACTCGCGCTAAAGTCCAAGACGCGATAGAAATTACACGCGCTTTCCTCCAAGTCGTGGGAAACACGCACACGCGCATACGATTCAATTCCCGGGTAAAACGCACTCGCGCTAAAATCCAAGACGCAATAAAAATTACACACGCTTTCCTCCAAGTCGCGGGAAAAACTCACACGTGCTGACGACTCAATTCGCGGGTAAAACGCACTCGCGCTAATGTCCAACTCACGAATAAATACGTACACGCGCAACATACACACATGCTTATTTTATCACGCGGAAAAAACCCTTGCGTAAACGAACAGTAAACGCGAGTCCGAAGTACACGCTCGCGCTTCACTCTCACGCGCAGAGACACACGCGCGTGCGAAAAGTAACAGACAAAAAACTCTCGCGCTAGTTTGATTTGACATGTAGCGATAAAAACAAACGTACGCGCTTCAATCTTTTTAGATACAGATTTGATTTCAATCCCTTAGATAAATATAACCTTTTTACAAGTTCAACAAATCTGGAAAGTCACTTATCTTGAATAAGACTTGAAAACTTCTTTTCTCAGAATAAATGAAAGTTTCTGACTCCTGTCCTGTGTCTCCACCAAACTCCAAACATGACTCCTGTTATACTTTCAGATCTTCCGCTCAACTGCTAGAAACTTGTCACCCTTGACAAAGTTAAGCAGGAGCAACAAGGCACACGACCTCTCAGCTGGGCAAGGACGATGAAAGGCAGTTTAGAATGTTCATTGTCCTCCCTATAAACAATCTCCAGCCAATCAGAATTTAGACTGAGAACCTCCTTCTTGGCTTGGGGCAATCTCCATAGACTGCAATGAAGGTTAAGGGCAAAATTGGCTGTATAAAAATATAACCCATAATAACTTCCTAAAACCTTTCTATACTAAATATGTGTCTCCCCTGACCCAATGTAAGTGAGTATATGATACTGTATGTAAAGAATATGTCACTCCAACCTGACAGTACCTGACAGGTCCAACCTATGGAACCTCTCCTCTTCCTTACCAGGATGTGGAGGATGATAGAACGCCGGAAGAATTACCTTCTGGCTCAGATGGAATTCCGACACAACCTTCGGAAGAAAAGAAGGCCGCACCCAGAGGACAACCCGGTCCTTTTGGAACACAGTGAAGGGTGGTTTGGCAGAAAGTGCCTGCAACTCACTCACTCTGCGTGCGGAAGTAACCGCAACTAAAAATATAGTTTAAGGACAATAGTCGCAACGGACAAGAATGTAAGGGCTCAAACGGAGCTCCCATTAGGAACTTTAAAACCAAGTTCAAATCCCATCCCGGCACCTGGAAAGGGGACGGTGGAAACACATTGGTTAGCCCTTTTAGAAACTGAGATATCAAAGGGATTTTAAAATAAGAACATTCCTCAGACGAGCACTTAAATATGGACAACGCCGCCGGGTAACCCTTAATGGTACCCACTTGCAGGCCCTTGTGGGCTAAAGAAAGCAAAAAAGACAAAACAAAAGGAATGGAACATTGGAAAGGATCCACATTCCGTACTCTGCACCAGTCGCAGAACTTTCTCCAATGGCACAGAGTTTTTGTTGCAGGCCTTCTGGCCAAAAGCAACACCTCCATCACGTCCTCGGGGAGGTCCCAATCCTTGTACCTCAACCTATCAGATACCAAGCGTGAAGGCTGAGGGACTTGACCTCTGGATGGAGAGCCCGACCCCCCTCCTGTGAGAGCAGATCGTCTCGGTATAGATGACGACGTGGAGGGCAGATGGACATGTCGAGAAGGTCCGGGTACCACGCTCTCCTGGCCCAGGCCGGAGCAATCAGGATCATCCGGGAACCGAACCTCCGCAACACCTGCGGAATGACGGGGACTGGAGAAAACGCGTACAGCAGTGGGAAGGACCACTCCACTACGAACGCGTCCCCTAAGGCTCCTTTAGGAGTTAATTCCCACAAGCAGAATCTTTTGCACTTCCGGTGACACTGGTGGCGAAGAAATCCACTTGCGGGGTTCCCCAAAGGGTGAAGATCTCCAACATAACTTCCTGAGCCAGCTCCCACTCGTGAGAGACCGTGCTCAGAGAGTCCGCCACCGTGTTTTTGTCTCCGGCCAGATGAACTGCCGAGATCGAAATTTCCTGCTGAATGGCCCAGAACCAGAGCTGCATCGCCTCCCTGCATGGGAGGTAGTGCATGGCCACTGTATTGTCCGTCATACTCAGCACATTTTTCCCCCCCGTACAGACGGCAAAAAAAGCCTTCAGGGCTAGCCTGACAGCCCACAGCTCTAACAGATTGATGTGGAGTCTGGACTCCGACGGAGGCCAACGGCCGCTGGCTGTCAGCTTGTTGGCATGAGCTCCCCAACCCGTGAGGGATGAGTCCGTCACGATCGTCATCTCCAGCCATGGTTGCCAAAACGGAGCACCCTTCGACGGCCCACCACAGAAGATCCTGTGCGACCAAGGGCGGAATCTGAACGGGATCCGACATCCTGCTGGAGAACTGTGACCACTGCATCTTCAGAGCCCACTGCAGAGATCTCATCCGCAGGGTGGCCTCTGGCACCAGAAAAATGCAGGATGCCATGAGGCCGAGCAACCTCAAGAACTCGAACGCCGGGAAACTCTGGGCACGTTGAAACGTGTCCACCATCTGCAGAATGTGATGAGCCCTCACCTGGGGAGGCAAACACAGCCCCAGGTATGTGTTTAGCCCTGCTCCGATGTACTGGAGCCACTGGGGAGGTGTCAAATGGGACTTCTTTAAATTGAGGGAGAAGCCACGCTTGTGAAGGGAGTGGCGGGTGACGGACAGATGATCCAGTGCTTGCTTGGGAGAACGTGCCCTGATCAATCGTCCATGTAGGGGTAGACGTGAATCCCCCCTTTCCTGAGATACGCTGCCACCACCACCATCAGCTTGGTGAAGACCCTCGGGGCGGAGGACAATCCGGATGGCAGGACCTGAAACTGAAAATGCGAGTCACCAACTGCGAACCTCAGGTACTTCCTGTGCTTTGGATGAATCGGCACATGAATGTAAGCATCCTTGAGGTCTAGAGACACCAACCAATCTTGCAGTTGAAGGGCCTGGAGGACTTGAGAAAGAGTTACCATCTTGAACTTGTCCTTCCTGAGGAGTTTGTTCAGCCCACACAAGTCCATGATGGGTCTCAATCCCTTGTCTTTTTTCGGGATCAAAAAATAAGGGGAATACCATCCCTTGTTCCTCTCCGCTACAGGCACCAGTTCTATGGCGCCTTTCTCCAGCAGGGATAAGATTTTCTGCGCAAGGAGCGGATCCGGATTCTTCAAAGAGAGATTCCCTGGTTGATTGTCGTGAGGCCTCTGCTGAAAGGGGAGACAGTAGCCATGGGTTATGATCTCCAGAACCCACACATCAGAAATAATGGCACGCCATTCTCCAAGATGCTGTGCCCCCAACTGGCGAACCATGGGACATGGCCTTATGACTGAGCGGACGTGGCTGCGGCAGTGCCTGAGGGCAAAGAGGCAACTGCCC
The DNA here is from genome assembly GCF_040938575.1 of Ambystoma mexicanum. NCBI lineage: Eukaryota > Metazoa > Chordata > Amphibia > Caudata > Ambystomatidae > Ambystoma > Ambystoma mexicanum. Next base: position 702,495,834 of record NC_090924.1, read on the forward strand.
GAGCGGCTTTGGCACCTCGAGTACTTTGCTTTCCACCTCTGGTACTCCTACGGTGGCCCCTTTGACTGTCAGCTCCTCTCGATCTACCAAAGGAAGAGTAGTACCGAAAGGAACCTTCCCTCCATTGCTGTCCCCTATGCAACAGCATATGAAATGGCAACACCGGGTCAGTGGGTACCTTGGTCCAGGATGTCCGTCAGATCATCCTGAAGAAAATCAAGAGATGGAGCAGACCACCCCAAGTACTCAGTCACCCTCGACATGAGATGCCTATACGAGGAATCAGCATGCGTACCAGCCTCAGGCCTGCCAAACTCAACCTCCGGAAAGTTATCAATACCACTGGCATCATGTAAGGATTGACGAAGGTCTTCCATTTGGTAAATGACCTGACAACAGGTCATCAGGAACCTCAGGAGGCACAACCTTCTCTTCATCAGACCCTTCCTCCATCTCTGAAATATACTCCAAGGGTTGGAACAAATCAACCCTGGGAGGAGAAACAGAGTAGGGCTCAAAAACAGGCATCACAGACTTGGTGAGAGCCTTTCTCGGGACTTCCACAGCCCTCCGGGGCACCTCTGGTAAATTCTCCTCAAAAGGCGTTGAGGGCACTGATGGAATCGGCGTCGATCGAGGCACCGACTACTGCGACAAGGGCTTTAAGGCCGGACCCCTGAGCGTGTTCTTCGACGGCCGCGGCGTCAATGGGGTCGACGACTTCTTAGAAGGCCTCACAGGCTCCAATGGCGTCGAGGACCGGGACCTGGACTTGGCACCGCAATGACGATCAACCTTGTCCGATTGGGACCTCGACTGCTCCCGATGATCGCAGCGACTGCCCGAGCCCAAAGGCGTCCGAGTGGTGGCTCTAGCTCGTTCCTTGCTGGCTTCTCTCGAAGGCACGGACAGAACGGTGCCTTGCGATTCGAAAATCGCCATCTGCTGGCGGAATGCATCCCATTCGGCCGGTGACAAATGTTTAGTGGGACAAGTTACCCGCCGACTGGCAGAGTCCTCCGACGAGAAAGGCGACCAGTGACGGCGCTTCCGTGAATGCCTAGAAGAGGCAGAGGAATGGCAGGACCCACTGGACTTCCGCCGACGCGGACAGTCCCGCCTCGAATAGTCGATCAGAAGATCAGCAGATTTCGACTTATGGGTTTTAGAAACCCTACCTACCGACAATAACTTCTTCTGCTCCCGCAAGGCCTTCGATGTCAGGGACTGGCAGTCATCACAATCGTCAGTGGCGTGGCTTTCACCGAAACACCAGAGGTAAATGTCGTGCAGGTCCGTGATGGACATTTTGGAACCGCAGTCCCGACACTTTTTGAAGCCCGACTTCGGGGTAGAAGAAGATGAAGACGACTTAATTCAAGTAGAAGAACCGAAACGCGCCGAGATTCCGAAGCGAACACGTTTGTGGAAAAAACGGAACTGAGGCTACGGGCGTCGTGCGTCCTAGATATAACATCCAGTGAAGTCAACCATCGACATAGGCTCTCGAGGGCCAGTGTATCGACGTCATCGACGCAGGATGCCTACGCCGAAAATGTTTTCCGAAGCAGCACAGCTGTGGTCACTACTGTCAAAGATGTGGAATACGTCGGAGGACACAATCCCTTTGAAATATGGTACATAAGCATGAAAGTAAATTCTGCGGAGAGTCAGGTAGTGGGGGGAACCCCAATTTCAGGTTAGTCATATTTATCAAACAGCCATGCTTTTAGCAAATTTCTGAAGATGAGGTAGGATGGCTGCTCTTGGATGTGGAGAGGTAGGGCATTCCACAGGATGGGGGCAATGACTGAAGCAAGTGCCCCCAGCTCTTTTTCCTTGAGAATCTGGGGATGACCAATTATGGAATGTATGAGGACCGTAGGCAGGGGAGATTGGTTCTTTTGGAGATGCGTTGAGTAAGGAAGGAGGGTGCCGTATTGTGGATGCATCTGTGCGTTAGGGAGAGAATCTTGAAATCAATACGTGCTCCGTTTGGCAACCAATGAGCATCAAGTCTAGCAAGAGAGATGTGATCCGAACGCTTGCGGCACCAGACAGCCCGTAGGGCATTGTTTTGGATCAGTTGAAGTTTGTCCAGATATTTTGAGGAGGTGCCTGCAAGGATGGCGTTACAGTAGTCCAGTTTGCAGCCTATGATTGCTCGGGTGAGGCAACATTCGGTGGATAGGAATTATCTGCTGAGGTTGATAGGTTTAGTGGTGTAGGCCGCTGAGGAGGCGATGGCCTTGACGTGTTTGTGCACAGATAGTTGTGCATCTAGGTGAACACCCAGTGTTTTCACATGCTTGATTTTAAGATTGAGGGCGGCTTCAGTGCTATGTCTGAAGCCAGATTGGCAGTGCCCAATAGGTAGTTGGACTCAAGGTATGCTTGGAGTTGGAGGTGAGCGGTGCGGTCTAGAATTTTGAGTAAGGAACAGTAGTAAAGGGGCAGTAGTTAGTTGGGAGGGGGGAAATCGAGGGTAGTTTTTCTTTTACGAGTGGGGTGATCCAGGATTCCTTGATCGAGGTTGGGACGAAGTTTGTTTGGCAGGAGGGTTTTATGAAGTTGGAGATGACAGAAGCCAGGTACTCGGCACACATTTTGATGTGGGTGGGCAGATGTCACCTTTGCAGTTAAAGGGTTTGAGGTGTTAGATGATGTGAAGTATATCTGAGGGGGAGACAGGGGAGAACTGGAATGGGAGGGAAGCATGGGGGTTGTTGGAGAAGGGAGAGGGAGGTGACTTTAGCATTAAGCAGTGTTTTCTTAAGTATAGTTTTGTTTCTTAATTTGGTTAATTCAAATGAAATCAGGAAAAATAAACCAAGGTGGGCAACCACAAGGGAGGCACAAAGTGTGCTTTAAGCCTGAGAACAAAAATAAAACAGTAGGGGCTGGGATAAGGATTGAGTCCAAACATTTTTTATCAAAAAGGAAGAAGGTAAGGAGTGGGAGAAGGCATGGTAGAGGAAACTAAGAAATATAGTAACACTGCAGAAGAAATCAAGATGGAGAAAAAAAAACACTGGTGGTGGAAGCGGAAAACTATGACAGGTGAGAAGCCAGTAGGAGCAAAGGCGGCTGAATCTAGCAGCCTGCCAACAGTTTCTTCCTTCAGCAGAAATGTCAAAAGGCAGGTTGAGGTGAAAAGTGGGCTTGGAAGGCTGAATTATGTTGCTGCTGCAGTTAAATTATCTCATATCTGAAAGTGCTGGAGGGACAGCATACAGAGTACTGTGTGCACCGCCTGAAACCTGCATGCAGTGCCAGAAGTACCGCTGGTCGGAGGAAGCCCCTGGGATTCCTCAGTGAAAGCCACAGCTTGAGATAAACGCCTAGGAAGTAGCCTGGAAAGGTTCATTGTGGTAACCCCACCAATTAGATATCCAACAACAGAGAGAAAGGATGTACCCTTGTTATTCAGTGTGTACTCTGCTCCCCATTTTCCCATTTACCCTGAGCATCACCAACATCTTCTCAGAGCCAGGACTGTATCAACTCCTAACAGCACAGCACCCCAAATTAAGCAGTATATCTCAACACATCAGAACCTTCCCTAGACATCCTGCTTGCCTGCAGAATCTCTATTGCATCCTGAATAGTCGCTGCCCAATCGTAGACGTCAACTGCCCCAGTTGTCCTTTCACTGTGCGAAGTTCCATTGTTTCTAAATCACACTGTCAGAACCAACCACACTCGCTTGATGCACACCGAAAAGCTTGTGTTGGGGAGGAGCTAGCGCCTTCCTGCATCCCCCAAGCGCTTTACATTTAGGCAAGACTTCTGTTGACTAGTTCTAAAGCAATATAGCAGAGAGAAAGCCTTTGTCATGCAAATATAATCACACAGACGTGGCCAGCCACCAAATGAAGATAGTATTTAAATAAATGACTATTAGCGGACTACATTTGTAAAAATGTTAAATTCCATTTTGTTTTTCTCAAAGCACGGGAAAGAGCAGAATGCTCTGTGCCAAAAGGAATGCAGCCTGTGCTCAAAATAGACTACAGGCATTGCTGTGGTGTTCCCTAAGGCTGGCAGAGAGCATGAGGTAGGCTGTCTATCAAAAGACCATGCAGGCTAAGACTCAATGCGGAACATACAGAATTAGGAAACCAGGTTTAAAAAAGATTGTAAGACCATTTAAAAGTAGGAGTATAATGAGTGAAGTGTGGAGAGTATGGCGGGAAAATGTGTTTATATATGAATGTTTATAATATAGCAAAATGATGAAAAATGAAGCTACAATGTATTCTTGCATAAGCTAGCAGTATGTAAGTAGTTGGACCTAAACGGAAACCCAGCCATGCAGGAAGGAAGACTGCAGCATCTCTTGTAAAGGAAGGAGGACAGTTTTGGACGGATCCATGCCAGTATCCAGCGACAAAGTCAAGAGTATTTAAGCTCCCTGCCTGGAACCAGTCTGCAGCAGCTGGGAACGGTGAGAGACATAATACCGCTCAGGGAGCAGAGTTCTTTGCCCCCACCCTCATTTTCTGTAAAGATTAAATTTGGTATCCTTGCAAGATAGACTCTTGGCCTTAATTCCCTAGAGTGGTGAACTTTAATCTGGTGCGAGTGTGATTGGGGGTACTCTTATAATTAAGGGGTACTCTTATAATTAAGGGGTACACCTGTAAATTGGGCTACTTTTAACTTGGGCCCCATTTTTTACACCAGGCATATAATTATCAAGTGTCTACATTACAATCAGGCCCTATCCCATACAACCGCCTAGAAGCCAGTCCATCTCCCACATTCGATGCTAAGAAACAGATTGCCAGAAGAACGGATTCGGTTCCAAAGGCACTTAGGATACAGACAAACGTAAATGTTACCTAGAATACTTGAATTACTTTTGGTAATTGCCAGCAACCCTAAATTGTGGGGTTATGACCTCTGAACACGGAAAAAACGTCCTTAAATGTAATTACTGTAACTTGCCTCACATTCTTCCGAAGATACATTCCTATTCTCATAAAATCTTGGTGTGGACATGGCCCTATTACATTTTTATTGTGGGATGAATTGTATGTTAACCCACCCTGCTAGCCTGATAAGAATTACCCTTAACTACTCAGCCATTGCTACCAAAAGATGAGCGAGGGACAGCTTGTGGTAAACCCTCTTATTTATCTTTTGGCCAGGTCCTCTCAGCCTCTGAACACTGGAAGGTGAGAAACTTTAACAATTGGAATTTTAACAGACTATTATTAGAGAAATAACTCAGACTAAATCAGGTCAAAGCATTCTATATATATATGTAGCTACCACTAAAAAGACATCAAAAGGTTAATAGAAATCAGGCCTCATTATCAATGTTTCTTGTTCAATGGAACAAAACAAAAAAGGGCACCTATAAGGCTGCATGATCTTTTTAGATTTCTTGGTTAGAAAGGATATATGGACAAATAAAAAACATGACAATTAGTAGGAAACAACTTAGAATGATACTTACTGACAAAGCCAGGGCCAAAGTTTGGAGGATTAGGACGAGCCATTTGAGGTTGAATACTGCCATCCTAAAAGCAAAAGATACATTGGTTTATGTATAGAAATATGCCTAATATAAGTTATAAAAAAGGGCACGTTTGAATAACGGTTAAGTTCAGTCTTATATACAACTTGCCTGTCTAATCCCATGCTGCACTAGTTTCGGTCCTTCAGTACTCTGTGATCCAGGCATTTGTTGATTTATAAATGGAAACCTGCAGAAATTAAGCAATAAGTCATTTGAAAATGTAAATCATCTCTCTGCCTGTGAAAATGCAAACATCACTATTTCAACAACTCTTACAATTAGTTCCATCAGGAATAACATATGAAAGGAAGACATATAAAAGGTAATTTACCACATACACATTAGAGATATTAATCATTGTTTTTTTTTCATAAGACATGAAAAAAGTAGAAAAATATACTTAACCTTACAGAAATTCTTAAAAGTATGATCCATCCATATTTTCTGTGATCCTTTTATCTGTAATGTATTTCAATGACGCCCAACTCCCTGCAAACCGTGGTCAATATAAATAACAGTAAAGAGATAAATTAGTTTAGATGATCCTAATTAGAACTTTGGTCCAGAACATTTCTGAGATAATGTATAATTTATACCTCTCTGTGTCACTTCTCCAATGTAATTCTATTCCTTCTGGGTTTCACTTTATCTCTCTGACTCAATCTGCTAGGCCTCCTAGTGAGTTTAGCCAGAACTGTGCAGTGCTGTCACTACTCCCTCATTGCTTGGCTAACCCTCCGCCTTCTTATGGCTCTCTCCATCTGTCCTATATTCTCTAACTGCTACACTATCACCTGTCTCCCACCTCTGTCCAAGTCTGGCAGGAAAAAGCACATAAAAAGCCATCCTGAGTGCAAACCCTGGACTTCCCATTACAGACACCTATGTCAGTGCTTCCTCTAGAGAGGTTTTCAATGATATCCTTTTCTCTGTCCCCTCTCCTGATCTTTGTACCCCCATCTCATCTCCACTCTCTCTCCTTCCACACACTTCTCTATTAACGGTGGCACCATGTGGTTAAGTCCTTTTGGCCGGCTTTACATCCTCATGTTGCTTCGGTAATATCTATCACACTGGCACCATTCTGGTTCAGGGACCAAAACTCAACCTCCTCCTCCTCTTTGACCGCATCCTGTCTTCTCTCATTAACTTCCTTCCTTCGCCTGCATCTCTCTCTCACTCTCTTACTAACTCTCTCTCTCTCTCTCTCCCCCTTCCTCCCTCCCTTCTCTGAATGGTGTACCACGCCCCTGTAACTCACCTCAGAAAACCGTCAAAAGCGCCGATCACCTCCACCTGGCGACTTAATGCCCGCTCAGCCAACAAACACTCCTCTGACATCTGTCTCCTTCTTGAAGACATTGACCTTCTCACTCTTACAGAGACTACAATGCCAGCTCATTCACTGCCTTTGACTCCCTCCTCATGACTGCTTCAAGATCATCTCCAAACTGCAACCTCACCGTACTGGTGGGGGTACGGGGGAGTTGCCTTAATCTTTCACGAGTGGGTTCCTGCTCCCATCTTACCTACCCAGCCCTATTCCTCTTGAAAGCATGGCTTGCAAGTTGGTCACCTCTCCCATCTTCACCCTGGCCATTGCTACCATATACTGGCCTCCAGGCGCCACCTCCCCATTCCTCTCTGAATCTGCTCTCCTTTACTTTCATCCAATAGTCTTCTCCTCCTGTGTGATTTCAACATTCAACTGGACTCTCCTGGCTCGGCATCCACTCTATTCACTGACCTCTGCACCTCGATTTCCCTCTCTATTCTCCCTTCTGGGCCAACCCACACAGCTGGACAAACTCTGGATGCCCTCATACACTCTGACCTATCCCCCCTCCCATTAGTCAGACCACTCTCTCCTCCCATCTGGTTCCATTGACCCCCTGACTGCCCCCCCCACACCCCAAAGGTCCAACCAACCTCGTTCACTAATATCTGCCCGATGAAACGAGTGACTGTGGCTGCCTTCGCGTCCACCTTCACTCCCTCTTCACCCTCCCACCTCTGACTGTACCCTCAGCAACCGCCATCTTTCCATCACCAACACTTGACATTCTTGCACCAGTCATGAGGATCCGTCTGAAACCTGCCTCAAAGCTTAATACTTGGTACGACACCGAAATTGCAACCCTGAAACTAAAGTGCGGGCAGCAGAAAGGAATTGGCTAACCTCAGGCTCATACTTTGACAAACTGGCCTGCCGCCTCTACCAAAGGCAATACAGACTTGCCATCCATGCGAAGAAAAGAGCCACAATCAGGCATGGGTCTTCAGTGCATCCAATAACACAGCGGAACTTGTCAAAATCTGCAGCGAACTAGCCAACCTCTCAGCCGTCTCCTCCCCCTTCTCCTTCTCCTTTCTCAGGCCCTCAGCAATGCACAGGCCTCACTTTTGCCACCAAAACTCAGGACATTCGGACCACCCTTTCTACACTTGCTCTCAAGCCCTCCCAGACCCCGCTGCCTGCTCGTTCACCCTTCTCTTTCTTCTCTCCTGTCACACCTGAAGAAGTTACCAGAGTTGTCTGCGCCATCAAGGTCTCTTCTAAACAGGTCTCCTCTTGCTCATCCAGGGCCATCAAGGAGAACATTGGCTCTCTTGCCTCTGCTCTGGCTAATTTATGCAATCACTCGTCACTGGATCTTTCCCGCTTCCCCTTAAGCACTTCTTGTTCGTCCACTCCTGAAAAAAACATCCTCTGACCCTACCTGCATGCCAGCTATCGCCTTATCTCCATCACCCCTTTCCTGGGGAAGCTGCTTGAGAAGCTGGCCTTGCCCCAACTAAACTTTCACACTGAACTTGTTGGTGACCTCCACAACCATCAATCTGGATTCCGAGCCTCCAGAGGCACAGAAACTGCTCTTCTGAACACACTTTAAGAACTGCTCGCATCTCTTGACTCCAACTCCCCAGCTGTCCTTATCCTTCTCAATCTCTCCTCTGCATTTGAAACAGTTAATCATTACATCCTCATACAAAGGCTCCACAATACACTTGGTATCTCGGAACGGGCACTGGATTGGCTGTCCTCTTTCCTCAATAACCGCTCTTCCCAAGTCATCCTGGTCCCCTTCTCTCCTACTTCCATCTCCACCTGTGGTGTCTCCCAGGGCTCTATACTCTCCCCCTGGCTCTTTAACATCTACCTTGCTCTCCTTACAAGCCTCATCTCCTCTTTCTCCTCCAAACTCCAGTGTTATGCAGGCGACACACAGCTCTGCTTCAGACTTCCTGCTGACCCACTTGCACACTACATCATCCCCGTCTGTCTATCTGCCCTCCAGTCCTGGTGCGCCTCCAATGATCTCTGCCTCAAGGCCTGTAACACAGATTCTTCCCATTGGGACCTCTCCTTCCCCTCACTCTGGCCTTCCTCCTTGGGCTCTCCCACTGCGCCTTCAACTGAAGCCAGAAACCTTCGAGTCATCTCTCTCCTTCCTCCCTCACACTCCGGACATTGCCAAGAAGTCCAACTCTCAGCTCTTCCTTCTCAAAGGAATTTTACTTTTTCTCCCTTTCCCTCAGAGGCTCAATCTGACTCAAGGCCTAGTTCTCTCTAGACTTGACTACTGTAACCGCCTCCTCCTGAATCGTCCTTCCACTCTACAACCCCTCCATCTTATCCAGAATAGGGCAGCAAATCTTATCCTTAAGCCCAGGGACCACATCTCTCCTGCGCTAAAAAGTCTTCACTGGCTCCCAGTTGCTGCACAGATCAAATTAAAATCCCTCTGCATCATCCACAAGGCTGTCTGGGCCCGGGGACCACACCATCTTCAACTTTATCTCACTAAATACTCTCCCACTAGACCACTTTACTCATCTGACATCAACTCTGTGTGTAAAGCATTTTGCTAAACAGAGGGCAGGTGGGCGCTAACTTTCCTCTGCAGGCTCCCTCCTTTGGAATAATCTCCCCCTCCCCCTGCGCCTTGAGCAGTATCTTCTCAAATTCCTGGAGTTCTAAGACTCCTCTTTCCTCTCCCCCCCCCCCCTTCTCTCCTCTGCTAATCCCACCGTTGCTGAATCGGTGTCCTTGGTCCTTATGCATCCTCTGAGCATTGACCTCCCACACCAATTCTTCCCAGCTCCTGTCTATCCACAGCACCTTGCATCTGTACACCCTCCGCTCTCGAGGCCCGTACTTACACCTCTCGCGGCCCAGGACGTGTAGCCTCCAACATTCCTTGCACTTAGTCTGTGGCTCACTGACAAGCTCGGACTCCCTTAGCACTTACCCCCTCTTCCCTCTTCCTTTTCAGCACTTGCATGTTAAGAATACTCACAAGGCATAGGTTCTTCCCTCTCCCTTTTCCCCCCCTCTCCTCTTAAATATTGTGTTGTAATGTATTTTCCACCTTCGCTCCCTCCCTACCCTGTGGGTGCTTTGAAACAGTATTTTCTTATTGTATAAGCACCTAACAAGCAAACAATAAATAATACAGATCCTATGGTTTGTAGGGTGTTGCAGTGGAAAAGTAAGCCCCTTCACTTGAGGAAAAATGTCATGCAACAGACATAGTCACTTACATGCAACTCTTGTTCTCCAGCATGGGTCTGGCATGGATTCACATGCTCATGAATATTCCCCTTCGTCAGGCTTGGAATCCTTGGTAAAGAAAAAAAAAAATCAGTTTCAGTTTCGTTTCTGAACTGTCTTTCTACTAATAACCAATCACTGGTCTCTGGGTCATACTGCCCCGAGCCAATGACTGCTCTCTACCTAAGCCCCTCCTCCGGCAGCCATCTACAGATTTGGTAGCACGTAAAGTGGCAGTAGGACCAGGAGAAGAGCCACAGAGGTGTAGGCGGGAGGGTTCACATGTGAATCCATGCTGGAGAACAACAGTTACAGGTAAGTAACTTGTTCCTTCTCCAGCATGGGCTCTGGCATGGATTCACATGCTCATGAATAAAGAATACATCGCAGTACACACATTGACAACCAGAGGAGGTGGCAAAGGCTCAACATAAGCATCTCTTACCTCCTCACCAGGCTCACCTTCAAGCGAACAGGTTGTGCAGCACTGCTTGGCCGACTCTGGACTCCTCCCTGGAATCCCTGTCAATGCGGTACAATCTCGTGAAGGCGTGCGTTGACCTCCAAGTAGCAGTCCTGCAGATGACCAGCAGGGGGACCCCAAACAGGAACGCCGTAGTTGCAGCGATCGCTCTGGTGAAATGGGCTCTCGGACGGCCAGGCAACGCTCGGTTTGCCAACCGGTGAAAATGGGTGAACGAGCCGGAGAGCAACCTGGAAATGGAAGCCTTGGAGAGGGCCTTCCCATGGTTCACAGGGCCAAAGGTCAAGAAATGTTGTGACGTCTTCCGGAAACTCTTGTGCGGTTCACGTAACACTTCAGCGCTCTAGCCACATCCAGCGAGTCCTCTCGGCCGGTGACAAAGGTGTCGGAAAAAACACAGGCAACACCAAGGGCTCGTTTAGATGAAAGTCCGACAGCACCTTGGGCATGAAGGAGGGGTGTGTCCGCAGCACCACCCTTGTTTTGGGAAAATTCAAATAAGGTGGCTTACAGGACAGGACATGAATCTCACCCACTCGTCATGCAGATGTGATGGCCACGAGGAAGCCAGTCTTCCACGACAAGAACTTCAGTGGACCTGTCTGCATAGGTCCGAATGGAGGGCACATGAGCCTAGTCAGCACCACATTGAGTTCCCACGCCGGTGCTGGAGCCTTCACCGGTGGTAACGAACGAAACAGTCCCTTGACAAACTCCTTAACCAGACGGTGAAACCATAAATACGACTGTCCCGGAGATCAGGTGTAGCGGGAGGTAGCCGCCAGATGAACTTTGATGGAAGCATGGACCAGTCCTGCTTTGGCCAATGACAGCAAATACGGAAGCACCTGCGGAGCCGTGACTCGTAGAGGGCTGATCTTCTGTTCACAGCACCAAACAGCGAACCTCATTCATTTATGTCCATAGCATTTAAGAGTAGACGATGCCCTGGCCTTGGCAAGCACCTCCTTGCAATCCGCTGGGGCGTTATAACCCCTGAACTCTAATGCTGCAGGAGCCAGGCCTTCAGGTTCAGCGATCCTGGGTAGCGGTGCAGAATTGCACCTCCTTCCCTGGCGAGAAGATCTGCGACCACCAGAAGCATGACTGGAGGGGATGCTGACATGTCAAGAAGGTCCCGGTACCAGATCTGCCTCGACCACGCTGGTGCGATGAGGATCATCATGCATCGGGACTGTGAGTCGATTGACTAGTCGAAGAATCATCGGCAAAGAGGGAACGCATACAGAAACAGACCGACCCAGGGGAATGAGAATGCGTCTCCCTTGCTCCCGGCTGGGGAAACCTGCTGGCGAACCTCCCGCACTTGGTGTTTGTCGCTGTCGCAAATAAATCTATCTGGGGATTGCCCCATGTGCGGAACAGGTGATTCACTTGGTCCTGCCAAAGCTCCCACTCGTGGCAAGAGCGCAGCTCCCTGCTCAGAAAGTCAGCAACAGTGTTTTTCACTCCTGCCAGATTAAATGGGATGAGTAACATCCCCTGGGCGACGATCCAGTGCCATAGGTCCTGCGCTTCTCTGGAGAGTGCCGGGGATGTGGTGCCCCCCTGCTTCCTGATGTAAAACATCGGGGTGGTATTGTCCGTGAAGACCCGCACCACCTTGCCCTCGAGGGACGGAAGGAAAGACTTAAGGGCCCAAAACATTGCCCGCAGCTCCACCACGTTAATGTGCAACCTTTTCTCCTCCGGTAGCCACAGGCCTCTACTAGCGTGAAGACTTCTGGTGCAAGCTCCCCATCCTTCCAGGGAGGCGTCCGTCGTGACAGTCTGTCTCCTGGTGCGGTGGGGTTTGGAAATCCGCACCTGCGGACAGATGTGCGTGAACCCCCCACCACTGTATCGCTCGACGGAAACTCACGTTGAGTGTGATCTTGCCCTCGAAGCTTCCTGACACTTGTATCCAACAGGCGTCGAGGAACTCCTGTAGGGGACACAACCGTAGCCTGCACAGCCGAGTGAGGCAGATGCATGACGACATCATGCTGAGCAGATGATGGACATCACCATGGCGTTCTTCAGGGCCAACAGCCGCTGTACCTTGCACAAGATGGCCGCTATCCTCTCCTCCGACAGAGACGCCAGGCACGAAACTGTGTTGAGGCGGGATCCCAGAAACAGCGAGTCCTGCGATGGAGTCAAGCAGGACACTGCATAGTTCACCGAGAACCCCAAATCCGTCAGTAGGCGAACAGTGCTCGCCGTGTGGTCGAAGGCAATCTCCTTCGAACTGGCCCGGATGAGCCAGTTTTCCAGATACGGGTAGACTTGAATTCCCCCGCAAATCGCAGCTGTGTCGCCACTGGTGCCAGGCACTTGGTGAAGACCCTTGGCACCAACTTCAATACGGAGGGAAGGCTCTTGAATTGATAGTGCTTCCCTTGAACCACGAAACGCAGGAACTTGCGGTGCCCCTTGTGAATGGGGATGTGGAAGTACGCATCCTCCAAGTCCAGCGACAAAGTCCCCCTCTTCCAGCTGTCCAAGCACGTGCTGAAGAGTGACCATCCAGAATTTTTGGGACTTGATGCATTTGTTTAGTCGAATGAATGGGCCTTCAGCCTCCGGTCTACTTTTTGACGAGGAAGTACCTTGAGTAATCTCCAGAGCCTCTTTGGGACGAGCTCTATCGCGCCTTTCCTTAGCATGGCCCGCACCTCCAGCAGCAGCTGAGGGGCTTGGTTTTCGTGCCGGGCCACAGGTGGTATTCGGGAACAGTTCCGTTGAAATTCCAGGGTGTGTCCGCGGGCAAGAGCGTCCAGCACCCAACGGTCGGTGGAGATGTTCTTCCACACAATGACAAAGTTCGCCAGACGGCCTCCTACCGGGGTGCACGGGTGGGGGCCTGACGCCACGGCTGGTTCAATCCTGTTTGGACATCTAAGGGCCGCCTTGGGGACCCTGGCGACGACAATGTCCTCCTGCAAAAGCCTTTGAGCAGCCCCTGTTGGTTTCCTGGGCCAAAGAGCGGGTGGGTTGGTGGTAAGAAGTGGAGCCCCCGCAGGAACCTGGGGACTTGCTGCCTGAGTGCTGAAAGGTCGGCCTCCGTTGTTGAAGAGTACCCAAGGCCTGCGCCGTCTCCATGGCTTGCAAAGATTCATCCACAGTCTTCCCGAACAAATTGTCCCCGACCATGGGCATGTACAACACCTTCGACTGAACCTCTTGACAAAAGTTGGTGGCCTTGAGCCATCCACGACGACGAAGGCAAATGTTGTTGCCCATTTGGCGGAACCCTGCATCGGCCATGTGCATGGCCACTGTGATGGCGTGGTCCGACGCCACTTCGTTTTCCTGCAGAATTTCCAGCCCTTCCGACCTCGTCGTCGGGGATGAAGTCAAGGATGGCAGCGATCTTGAGCCACAGCTACCGGTCACAACGTGCTACGATGGCGAAGGCGTTGGCGGCCTTGATGGTAGTCGGCGCAGAATAGATGACCCGTCGTCCCATGGCATCTAACTTTTCCCTCGCTGCCCGGAGGTGTGGCTGCCGAAGAAGAAGCACCCGAGGACGGCTTCTTGGCTGCTGCCAACACCACCGAGTCTGGAGACGTTGAGCGCGCAAGTGCTTGGGCGCAGAGTCCGGCACCCTGTACTACTTCTCCAGGCGATCCCTCTTCGCCGGGGCCGTAGAAGGGTTCGTCATGAGAGACAAACCTGTCTTCCCAAATGTTATCCAGGAGCGGGACCAAGAGGATGGTCTTACTCTTCACCTCGTGGCTCTGATATAAGAAGCCCTCCTTCTCCACTGGGGTGAGCTGAAAAAGTTCCAAAGCTCTGGAGATCATTGAGTGGAACGAGCCAATCTCGTCCGGCGGAGAAGATCTAGGAGGCGGAGACGGGAGGTTCCATATCCCGTCGTCCGTGCCTGCCGTATCAGAATCTGTCTCACCCCTCGGGTGTGGGAAAGGGGGGCAAGGAGGCAGAGAGTGTACTCTCCTCTTCTTGGTCGGAGGCTCCCCCATTGTCAGGGAGTCGGCTGGCAGTGCGGGTGGGGTCGCCGGCGCGATGGGCATCCTCCGAATCTCAGAAGCCAGCGTATGCAGCGCTGAGAGAATGTCCACCGAGAGGTCTCGAGGAGGTAGCTGAGGTGGGGGTGGCAGCTGAGGCGGAATAGGCAACTGGGGCACCGGCTGTTAGCCCAGGCCTCCGTCACCATGCTGCTCTTCCTCGACTGTGTCCTTGCAGTCATCACCTTCTCTACGTTTTCCTCCTCCTGGATGGTTTGGAGGCAGGTGAGCTCCTTCTCAAGAGGTCTCGAGGAGATGACGGGCATCTTCTTCTCTGGGGTCTTCTCTATGGGCTGGAACGCAGCCTCCCTCCTGGGAGGAAGGGACACCCTCGCCTTCGGGGTCGCGCCCTGCAGAGCCGCCTCGGCAGCCATCGCCGGGGCGCTGCCACCCCCCCGATGGAAGGCTGGGCCTTCATCTGGTGTACCTGGGCCTTCACGGTCAGGGCCTTCTCCTTAGGGGGGAGGGTCTGAACCCCGATCCCCCTTGGTCTTCTCCGTTAGGGCAGACTTGGGCCTCTCCTTGAGTTGCCCGGATGATCAGATTTCCTCTTGTCCAAAGATCCTGAGCGTTGACTGGTGGCCGCCGAAGAGCCTGTCGCAAAGGCGCTCCTGGTGACAGTGGACTTGCGGTGCTTAACCTTCTGTTGAACACCCGCGGGAGGGGCACCCTTAAAGATCTTAGAAGCCCGCTCAGCCTTCTTGGAACTGGGAGGGGCATGCTGCTGGGACCCAACCAGAGTAGGGGCCTTGGCCTATAGCCACTCGTTCAGCCGCCTGTGCCGATCCTTCATCGTGCGAGGGACCATCTCCTGGCAAAACACACAATCCTCCTTGTGCATCGGGTACAGGCAGCAAAAGGCACTCAGAATGCTTTTTGTCCGAAAAGACATTCTGCGAGACACAGCTGGAGCATATCACCCTTGAGGGGCGCTGAAGAATCAGAAAATGGGTCCCTGTTAATCGGATGGGTTGATCAATGGAGCACAAGGCTCGATTGACCGAAAAATAATACTCTTCCAAAATGCGAAAGAGTAATACTCTTTCAAAACGCAGAATAAGCTAGAGAGCTAAACACGAGGACTCCCAACACTTGAACGTGCAGTAAAAATCTGAAGAAGGCTGCCAGAGGAAGGGCTTAGGTAGAGGGCAGTCATTGGCTCAGGGCAATATGACCCAGAGCTCAGTGTTTAGTTGTTAGGAGAAAGTTAGTTCAGAAATGAAACCGATATTTTCTTTTTCAAGGATTCCCAGCCTGACGACTGGGAATATTCATGAGCATGTGAATCCATGCCAGAACCTATATGCTGGAAAACTATGACATTAACCTCTTTTGCCTCATTAGCTCCCTTCGGCATTGTAGTGGATATCTCATCCAACTCTGGTGTCTTCAAATAAACTTCCCAAACGTGACTCCAACTTCTCAGATTGTAAATATTTGGAAATCGTTAAATTTTGTACTAGGTACTGGGATCACTTGGCTCATACAATGCCTTTGCCTGTATACAGATGCTCAGGCTGCAAAAGAGGCAACTTGGACACAATCAGAGGGCGTATGCCACACCCCCTTTTATTTTGCATTGCCGGGGCGTATAGGCGTTTGAGGACTTTATGCAGTTGTCTGCCTTAAGTAGTCTTACTGCATTACTGCCAAAGTGCCCAAGGAACAGATAATGATTTGAGGGAACCAAAGAGCAGATGACAATGCATTACTTACCGTAAAAGCATTTCTGATGGTTGTATCTGCTTAGATTCACATGCTGTGCATAGGTCCGACATCCAGTGGTCACTGCGGAGTATTGCATTTTGTTTTTCGTAGTCGAAAAGGGGACGTCGACAAGGCGTGTCTGTAACACTATCCCTATAGTGACGTGCGTTGTACCCACAATCCCTCACGCGTCGAGGTCCCTCTGTTTGTATTTTTCTGCCCTGAGGGAGCCTTATAGACGTGAGTGAGTACAGAAAAGAGAGATATAAAGGAAGTCTATGTTCCTTCCATCCGAGCGGGGAGGAAGGGTGGGCGCATGTGAATCTAAGCAGATACAACCATCAGAAATGCTTTTACGGTAAGTAATGCATTGTCTTCTGATGTTTGTTAATCTGCTTAGAATCACATGCTGTGCATAGACTAGCGAGCAGTACCCGGAGTTGGCGGTGGGTTATGAGAAGGAACAGTAGAGAAAAGATGTCTTAATACTGCCTGTCCCACCTGGGAGTCAGATCTAGAGTGTGCATCTAGACAGTAGTGTTTTGTAAAGGTGTGCACAGAACTCCAGGTAGCCGCTTTGCAGATGGACTCAAGGGGAACATTTGCAATGAATGCTATGGAAGCCCCAGTGCCTCGAGTGGAATGTGCTCTTGGCTTGAAGGGTAGTTCTCTCTTAGCAAGAGTGTAACAGAGAGTGATGCATTGAACAATCCATCTAGATATAGTGGATTTTGAGACCGCATCTCCTTCTCTTCCTGCTGCCACCGAGACAAAGAACTGATTAGTCTTTCTCAGTGGTCTGGTTCTTTCCATATAGAACATGACAGCTCTGCGTACATCTAGTGTATGCAGACTTTTTTCTCCCGAGCTGGAAGGGTTTTGAAAGAACGTTGGTAGTTCTATAGTTTGGTTTACATGAAATTTCGAGATGAATTTAGGTGCAAACCTTGGGTGTGTGCGTAGAACCACTTTATTTTTGTGAACTGTTACAAAGGGGTCTAGTACAGAAAGAGCCTGTAGTTCACTTACTCTCCTAATGGAGGTGATAGCTATTAGGAAAGCAGTCTTAAGGGTGATATCTTTAAGAGTTGCCTTGTGCATGGGTTCGAAGGGAGGGCCCATGAGTCTGGAAAGTACCACATTTAAGTCCCATCCGGGAGCTGGGTTAGCTATCGGAGGGTGTATCCTTTTTACCCCCTCCATGAAGGCTTTGATAACTGGTATCTTCCACCACGACACTTTAAGTTGGGAAGTGGTGTATGCAGAAAGTGCCGCTAGGTGGACTTTAATGGAATTGAATACTAAACCTGAATCCAGTAAATGGGTCAAGTATAGAATAATGTCAGTAGGAGAGCAGTCAACTGGGTTGATGCTAGTACCTCTACACCAGATAACGAATCTTTTCCATTTGCTAGAATAGCAGTGTCGAGTATTAGGTTTTCTGGCTTCCCTGAGGATGTCCATACATCTCTGTGGGAGTTGTAAATGTCCAAATTCTATGATCTCAGGAGCCAGGCTGCTAAGTTCATGGTCTGAGGGCATGGATGCAGTGTCCTGCCCTTGTCTTGTGACAGCATGTTGTACGGGCAGGGAAGTTTCACTGGGGGAGATAGGGACATCTCCATCAAGTGAGCGAACCAAGGTTGCCGTGCCCACATTGGGGCCACTAGTATCATGGTAACCTGCTCCTGGTGCATCTTGTGCACCACTTTGTTGAGAAGGGGAGTCGGGGGAAAGGCGTAAACAAATTTCCCTGACCATTGAATCAACAGACCGTTCCCCTTGGACTGGTTCTGGGGGTACCTGGAGGCGTAACTTTGGCATTGTGAGTTCTCCAGGGTTGCGAACAGGTCTATTTCCGGGAATCCCCATTGCGTGAAGATGTCTAAGACGATGTCTTCGTGCAATTGCCATTCGTACTCTTCGGGCAGGGGGAAGTCTCTGCTGAGTTTGTCTGCTAGCAGATTGAGTTCCCCTGGTACATGTTGTGCTAGTAGGAACATGTTGTGTTTGAGAGCCCACTTCCATATATTCTGGGACAGCTTGGACAGTCCTGGAGAGTGAGTGCCCCCTTGCTTGTTGAGGTAGTACATGGCTGTGGTGCTGTCTGTGAGGACCATCACTGTCTTTCCTTGTAAGTGTTCCTGAAAGGCTTTCAGTGCTTTGAACACCGCTAGTAGTTCCAGCAGGTTTATATGCTTGGATGCTAAACTCGGAGTCCACACTCCGTGTGCCGTTTGATGGGATAGGTGAGCCCCCCATCCTGTAAGGGATGCGTCTGTGGTTAGAGTGGCTTCCACTGCGGGTGTGGCAAAAGTTTTCCCTAATAACAGGTTTTCTTTTGTCCACCACCGTAGCGAGAGAACCAAGGCCTGCGAGACCACCACTAGATCGTCCCATTGTCCGCTGGCCTGACACCACTGGCTGTAGAGCCACTCTTGCATTGGGCGCATGCGCAGGCGCGCGTGAGGTACCAAATAAATACATGACGCCATCATCCCTAGCAAGCGCATTGCTTTGCGTACCGTCACCTCTCGGCCTGCTACATAATGGGGAATTTGAAACAGCATGTTTTGGACCCTCTCGTTGGAGGGGAATACGAGGCCGTCCCTTGTTCGAATTAGAGCCCCTAGGAATTGTTTGGTTTGGCTGGGGTCTAAGCTGGACTTCTTTTCGTTGATGGAGAAGCCCAGTTGGGACAAAAGGTCTACGGTCTTTTGGGTATTGGAGAAGCATGTTTCGTAAGAATCCCCTGTTATGAGCCAGTCGTCGAGGTAAGGGTATACCGGGATGGATAATCTGCGCAGGTGGGCCGCTGCCACTGCCAGTACTTTCGTGAATACCCTTGGTGCAGATGCTATCCCGAAGGGTAGTACTCTGAACTGGTAGTGTTTGTCCTCTATTTTGAACCTGAGGTATTTTCTGTGCGATGTCAACATTAAAATATGAAAGTATGCATCTTTCATGTCCAGTGTTGTCATGTAATCCCCTTGTGATAACAGTGGGATTACCTCCTGTAAGGTCACCATACGAAACTTTTGGGGTTTGACAAATATGTTCGCTGGGCGCAGATCTAATACAGGGCGCATGGTTAAGTCCTTTTTGGGTACAAGGAAGTACACTGAATAAATACCTTCTGTTACCTGTGATAGGGGGACGGGCTCTATAGCTTCTTTCTTCAGTAGTTCTTCCACCTCTTGAAGAAGAATGGAGAGGTGTTGCGGTGTCATGCGCCGGTTCCGTGGGGGTTTGTACTTCGGGGAACCGTTGAACTCGATGCAGTATCCGTGGGCTATGGTGGATAATACCCAACGGTCTGACGTGATTCCCTCCCATGCTGAAAGGAACGATGTTAGCCGGCCCCCGACCGGTGATGCATGGGAGGGGACCCGAATTTTCGGGTCATTTGCTGGTATTGGGCGTGGAACCTCTGGGGCTGGAGCCACGACCTCTTCCTTTGCCACGGCGTTGGCCTCTTTGACTGAACTGGGTGTTACCCTGGTTGGTGGGCCAGTTGGAGCCAGAGTAATATTGTTGTTGTTGGTTCTGCTGCTGTCTTTGGCCACGAAAGGAGCGTTTATTACCATAGCCTCGCCTGTTAGGGGGCCTAGAAATTTGATCAAGAGTTTTGATGGTATCAAACTCTTTTTTAGCATGTTCTAGGGCCTCATCTACTGCTTTCCCAAACAGATGCGTCTGTTCAATGGGTTTATTTATGAGGGAGGCTTGGGTTTCGGGCTTAAAACCTGAATTGCGTAGCCAAACGTGGCGCTTGAGAAGTATTCCCTGCACTAGGGAGCGGCCAGCCGTCTCAGCGGCATCTAGGGAGTTTTTAACGATGCCCTGGT
Source organism: Ambystoma mexicanum (assembly GCF_040938575.1). NCBI lineage: Eukaryota > Metazoa > Chordata > Amphibia > Caudata > Ambystomatidae > Ambystoma > Ambystoma mexicanum. The sequence goes on from NC_090924.1 coordinate 702,515,986, forward strand.
TTACCAGTGTGCCCTCTGATATTATAGCTAGCAGGCGAGAACGCAGAGGTTCAGGTGCTTCCTCTGCTTCGCTGCGCAGCTTGTTCCACTGTGCATCTGCGTAGCTAGCTAAAAGTGAGTTGTTATTAGCAATTCTAGTGGAGAAGGCGGCGGAGGTCGTGATTCTCTTCCCCAGTGCGTAGAGTTTTTTGCCTTCTTTGTCTGGAGGTGCTTCACTAGTGGATAGTGGCACCCCTGCTCTTTTTCTTGTGTTGGTAACCACAAGGGAGTCCGGAATAGAGTGTCCTCTGATGTATAAAGGGTCAGAGGATGAAGGGCTGAAGAGCTTTTCTATTCTAGGGTTGACCCCTCTTACTAGAGCTGGGTTAGTAAGGGAAGGAGAAATTCTTCTTTTAATAGAAGCCAGGAGAGGAATAGATTGGCTAACAGGGGCTTTTTCTTTGATGACTTTTTCTACAAAGTCGATGTCTGGAAGAGTTTCCCCTGTATCAATCTCAAAATGCGCTGCTGCCTTGCGCAATAGTGCATTGAGGGAAGGTTGGTCATCTATGGGAGAGGAGTTCCCATGTGAATCCTTGAGAGGAGAAGGGAGAAAGGCATCAGGGTCTGAATGTACTGATGGGGATTGCCAAGGCTGCACTGACGGTGAATGCCAGGGCTGCGAGGTAGCTGTATCCTCTTTAAACCCTGTAGGAGTGGTGTAAGGATCTTCTTCGAACCCCTCTTGCTCAAGTTCTACCTCTTCTTCTCCACCCAAACACTCCTCATCTTCTTGGAGGTATTGCTCCTCCTCAGTGAGGTCAACCAGCCTAGGAATCTTGACTCTAGGGTCATCCTGTGGCCATTCTCTTTGTCTTTTGTGAGTGGGTGGGTCTTGGTTTCCTAGAAACCTTTCCATTTTCTCCATGCAAGAATGGAGTCTTTCAAGGGTCTCATGGGGTACCCCTGAATAGTCTAGAGGGGGAAAATTAGTGTTTTCGCCTTCGAATCGTTTCGAACGCTCCCACAGCGTCGACGAGAGGTTCCCGTCTCCTTCTGAAAAGCCTTCAGGTAGTTCGGAAGCGTCCTTTGGAGAAAGGGGCAGTTCCTGGCTACTTTTGTGTTTTTTCGACGCGGTATTCGACGTTTGTTTCGTCGTCCGCGTACGTTCGTCTTCGGCGACAATTCTCGCTAGGCTCTCGGCCACGATTTTGTCCGTCGAGGGCTTTGGTGTCGACGTTGTGTGCGTTGCGCGTTGTACCTCGACGGTCGCTCTATGGAGCGTTGCGTCGGATGTTTTTGGGGTAGCGCCCGTGTTAGATGGAAGCCCAATCGCTGGTCGCGGCTGCGTTTGCGGGTGGGGCTTGTGACCTTTACGGTCTGCGGTAGACGCCGGAGTGCCCTGCGTCCCCTTCGGCGCTGATGGATCCTTCGTTCTCGACGAAGAAGAGCCGTGGGTAGTGTGTTTAGCCTTATGGGGTCTGTGTGCGTCCTTGTCGCCGGGGTGTTCATCCCCATAAGCAGGGCGTGAGCCGAGCCCGTCGGGGCCGGGGACGGACGACGAGGAGCGTGAGCGCTCCTTCTGGGGGTTCATGACTTCCGTAACGGACGTCGAGTTATCGCACTCCTCGTCACTTTCAGTAACAGCGGCAGCGGGTGAGGAAACTGACTTCGACATCGCGTAGTCTGCCCACCTCTTAACCCTACGTTCTTTAAGAGTCCTGGGTTTTAAGAGCTTGCAGGCTGCGCAGCTGTTCTCTATGTGATCGAGGGGTAAGCAACGATTACAGAGCTTGTGCTTATCTTTCCAAGTATATTTGCCCCTGCAGCGTGGGCAAAACTTAAATGGTGTCCTCTCCATAGCTGAGGCAATAATAGCTGGCGATAACAACCCCAAGGGAAAGAAAAGGGAGAAAGAAAGACATTCTCAAAGAGAAGAGACAAAGTTCTAACCCCCACTCTCCCTACTGTAAGTTGGCCGTCGAGGCCAGGCCACGTGTTCGGCAGCGCCGAAGGATCTCCTCCGCTCTTCCTCTCCGTCGAAAATAGTTCGGCGGAGAAACAGCTTCACAGCTAACGTCGAGGGGGAGGGATCGTTACCAGTATATTAAGTTATGACAAAAGGACCGAGGTCCGTGGTAAGTATAGCAATGTCTCTCTAGGAGCTCCGCGAAAGGCGACCAGAAACTGGGCGGAAAAAAACAATCTGAGGGACCTCGACGCGTGAGGGATTGTGGGTACAACGCACGTCACTATAGGGATAGTGTTACAGACACGCCTTGTCGACGTCCCCTTTTCGACTACGAAAAACAAAATGCAATACTCCGCAGTGACCACTGGATGTCGGACCTATGCACAGCATGTGATTCTAAGCAGATTAACAAACATCAGAAAAATCTTTACTTGCCCGTTAGTGACTGATCTTTGATCTTACGTGCATCTCCTCGTGGGTTAGAAAAAGTATCATGTATAGTCCGGTGTTCTGGGAAAATCCGGGAAAGCACAGTAACAAGCTTCGCTCTTGCAGCGGGTGTTGAGGAGTTAGGACCGGATCCACAGCAGACACAGATGAAAGACTTCCAGCAAGCACAGCACAGTATGGTAAACCAAGGTGTCCACACGGTAACACTCCCCATTACGTTGGGCGTGAGAAGGACTTGGGGCAGGGAGACATTTCCCCTGGAATAAGTTGCAACATGAGGAGGGAAGCCGTCCTCTTGAGCTACAAAGAATTTTGGTTATTCTTTTGAAAAATAAATTTGGTGGAGCGAAACCAGGGGAAGGGGGTAATTCCCCGGAACTGTGAATAGTATTCATTTGGAACTTTTGTTGCATTTACACCTTTTTGTTGAACTTGAATATTTGTGCCCTTTGCAAGTCAGAGACATTACCGTTAGCACCTTCGAGTTACTTTTAGAGTGTGAGGGCTAGGATAGGATTTCAGACAGGGCATTTTCTGATTCGGACTTCTTGACACGCGACAGGCCCTTAGTTTTAGTTGAGGTGGGGAAATACCTCCTAGGTTAGGGACATTGAAGTATTTTCCAATCCCTTTATTATTTAATAAAGGTTATAGGCAAACACCATGAATCCTCTCTGTCTGCATCTCATTCCTGGGTCTTCACAGAATCCTCTAATAGTAAAGCAGTTTAATTGAGAAAATAAAAATGCAGTCACTTTAGTGTGCCGTTTTGGGCCACTGTCATGATGCCTACCTCCGGGCATCCGGATCAAGCCCATCAGCCCCGGGAGCAGGCATCCAGACATTTACAAAAACCCCAGCAGCCCCAGCTAGGGGCTGTTTGGGTTCAGTCCTGGCACCGTAGGCACCAGGCTCATAATAAAAATCAGTCCTGGCGCCTTAGGCGCCAGGCTCATAGACATTACTTACCTCATGCAGACCATGCTGCAAATAAATCCAAGCCAACGTGAGGCCTGGATGGGACTATTTTACTACAGGGACTATTTTTTACTCGGGTGTGGTCCTGGGGAACTTCTTTCCTGAGACTACTTTGGAGGCTATTTAAACCACGCCCAAACAAAAGCACATGCTTCGTGTTATTCTGCATCCAGCAGCGTGACTCTCACCGTGCCTGCAGCCAGCATCCAGTCTTCTGCCACGCCCGCGTGCCTGCAGCCAGCATCCAGTCTTCTGCCACGCCCGCCTCTAATCCGGAGCTCCTAGAATAAAGAGGAAGAAAAGGACAAGGTTAGAAAACAAACTTATTTCAAATTCCTCACCTGATTCCAGATCCATTTCATCTCCCGACCTGGAAAGTATATCAGTCCTGCACGCGTCGAATCGCCAGCTCCAGCACGGCGCCATACTCACCAGTTCTCACAGCAACTTTCAATCCGGCACTGTCTCCAACATTTCTTCGCGTACTCTGGCACCTAGGGGCACAAGAACAACAAGGTGAGCCAAGGGAATCAACAAATACCTCTTAACACCATAGACTTACCTGATTTACCACCAGCGGTATTATTCTCCATATCTTCATATGCCGCATCTGTAAAGAGGAAGAAAAACAACACGTTAACGCATCCAATAGTTACCGGACAGCGTTGGGTAACACAGACTCTTACCTGAACGCCAGCAGCAGCTACGAGACCTTCTCACGAACTCAGTCGCAACTTAAGGCAGGAAGGGGACAAGAGTGAACATAGGGCACATTGAACTCTTTGAACTTGATACTTACCAATCCCGCCTGGGACTTCAGAGTCAATGCTTACCGGAACTCTCCCAACGCCTTCAAACCAGTGAAGTAACTGGTATCTACGCGCCCCTGCAAGACACGCAGGATGGAGAGCTCATCTTTTACAAACATAAGGTGAGGTTACTAAGGGGATATCGTAGGTGATTAGTGGGGGAGAGCGAGAACAGTTGGGAGGCCATCACTAAAACCCACAGGTGGCTAATCCCCGTCTCCACTTGCAGGAAAATACTTCTTCGGGTCCAGCAGACAAGACTAGGCGGGCCAGTCCAGACAGTCATCTCTGCACTACGCATCACGTTGACGGAGACCGCAGCTGTCCAGGTGCGAGCGACACCCCTGTGGGGTCCAGGTGAGTGTAACACCACTTACCCCAAGGCAATGGGCAATGCCTCCATAGGTTCACCCCCGGAGGCCATCTTCAGATACTAATGTGAGCCAAATGCTTCGCATGCAAATCTATGAAAGATACCAATGCTGGAAAACCGGAGTTACTAGCAAGTAACTTATTCCTTCTCCAGCATTGGATCTTTCATAGATGCGCATGTTATTTGAACAGATTAAGCAGCAGTATATACATACTCAACTATGCATAAAATGCCAATTCAGGAGGAAGACAGGCGCATCTTCAAGAAAATCTCAACTTTGGTGTGCAGATGTCGAAAATCAGCTTTTCCAAATTTGGATTCCTCGCTCGAAGGTTGTGGCAAAAGGAAATGCAAGCAGAAGGCCATTGGAAAACAAAAGACTTAAAGCTTTGACCCTAGCTAAGGGGTGAAAACGACACGCACAGTGAGGCAGACATCCGAAATGGCTTGGTATGGGCAACATAGTCTTTAAGTGCTCGCATCCAGAGAGTGGAGGGAGCGCTCAGCAGGTGCAGAAGGAGAGGCGAAGATGACTAGCAGTATCAGAGGGTCACTGAAGTAAAACGATGAGGGCACCTTCGGCATGAACATAGGTTCAGTCCTTAAACTGACCTCGGATTTGTGGAAAATAAGATAGGGAGGAATGGCAGGCGAGGCCTGAATTTAGAAAACCTCCTGGTTGAGGTGATGGAGACCAAGAACACTGTTTTGCATGGAAGGAACTTAATGCGAGCCTTATGTAAAGGCTCAAAAGGGTGACCCATTAATTTAAAGAGTACAATGTTTAGCAAGCTCCCAAGAAGGAGCTGGTGCAAGTACTGGTGGAAAGGCATGGAAGAGGCCTTTAAGAAACTCTTTCATGAGTTGATTAGACCACAGTGAAGGTACATTCGGGGTGCATGTGAAGCAAGGAAAGGCAATCCCCGATATCCCGACTGGTACAAGTCGGTGTATCAGGTCAAGTCCTTGACTGGTTTGCTTCCTTTCTGAAGGATAGATCTCAACCCCTTCTGCTGTCCGCATAGCTTTCTAAATCTTCTGGTCTCACTTGTGGTGTCCCTCAACATTCTGCTCTTTCACCTATTCTCTTTAATAAATACATCTGGCCTTAGTGTGCCTCATCCGCTCCCTCAGCATCCGGTGCTATTCATATGCCGACGACACCCAGATCCTGATCCGGCTAGATCTGGATCGGACTGAGGCGGTGTTATGCCTTCACAGGTGCCTGTCGGCCGTGGGGGAATGGATGGGCCTTAATTGGCTTAAGTTGAATGGGGACAAAACAGAAGTGTTGGTGGTGGGCTCCCCTCCGGACCCTTCTCTTTGGATCTCTTTGGATCTCAACTTTCTGGCCCCTTTTCTTTGGGTTCCCTTCCTGTGCCTGCAGTGAAGGTAAAGAATTTGAGGTGATGACAGCCACTCTCTCGATGGAAGCCCAGATATCATCAGTCTGTAAGACTGGGTTCTTCCATTCGAAAATCCTTCGACAAATTTTACATCTTATACCACCTGCCCTACGGCCACAGGTTGTGTCTGAAATGGTTGCTAGTCGATTGGATTACTGTAATTCTTTGCATCTTGACCAGCCCAAGGGGTTGATCCACCGATTACAGCGCCTCCAGATCTTTGCAGCCCGGGTAGCGACTGGATTACAGTATGGTATTCACATTTCTCCAGTCCTATGCAGTCTACAATGGCTGCCAGTGCCACAACTTATCGAATTTATTGCACTTTGTATTGTGCATCGGGCGCTTCATGGTCTTGGACTGAAATATTTGCGTGCCAAATTTTCTTGCCATCTCCCTAGACGCCCTCTGAGATCTGAATCAGCTAGCTTGCTGTTTGTTCCATCCCAAGTGGGTGGGTGTGCTTTTTCTGTGGCAGCAGCACAGTTTTGGAACAAGCTTCCTCCTGAAATGAAAAAGATTCATAACCATCTGGCCTTTAGGAAGGCCTTAAAAGTATTTCTTTTCTGTTAAATATAGATGGACCGATATCTGTAGGGATGTGCCTTCTCTCTCTAGCGCCATGATGCTTTCGGGCGACCGTGCACTTTACAAGAAGTCATAACATAACAATCAACTGAACCCTGATGGAGGTCTGGGCCAACCACCATGTGCTAAAGAGAGCAAGTACGGCCAAATTTATTCTTGCCGTTATTGAAGTGCATCGACTCATGAACAGCACACAACATTGAGGCGCTTCCACTTTTATAGCAGGAGACAGCCATAGGTGCACAGGCCTTTGCCAAAATGTCCTTGGAGTCCTGGGGTTTGACAATATGGTCAAAGAGCAAGTTACTTTCTTACCTGGTAACGTTCTTTCGATGGGATGTTCCTCCGACGTATTCCTCATCTTTTGACAGTGATCACCTCAGCTGTGCTGCATCGGAAATCTTTTGGCATAGGCGTCCTGCGTCGATGTGCTCCCTCGATGACCACCTCCTACGGTCGACGTCACCGGATGTTATATGTAAGACGCACGACGCCCGTAGCCTCAGTTGTAGTTTTTCCCCCCAGAACGTGTGGTACCAATCTTCTGCCAGTATTACTACAGAAAGCCTTGCAGAAACGGAAGCTGCAATTGCATAAGAAATTCTGTAGAGGGGCAGGTAGGGAGGGTACGATGTGGAATACGTTGGAGGAACATCCCATCGAAAGAACGTTACCAGGTAAGAAAGTAACTTGTTCTACGAGGGGATGGGTCCTCCGACGTATTCCACATCTTTTGACAAACTCCCAAAGCAGTACCAACGTAAGGAGGTGGGAAAAGAATTTAGAATATTTTAGAATGGCCAATCAAATTGCGGAATAAAGGACTGCCTTGCCACAGGCCAAATCTTGCCCATGGATAGAGTCCAGGGAATAATTTTTCACAAAAGTATGGACAGAGGCTCATGTGGTTGCTTCGCAAATATTGTGACTCGGAACACCCCTCTGTAGTGCAGTGGAGGCAGCCATACCCCTAGTAGAATGAGCCTGTAAGCCTATTGAAGGGTCCTTTCCCATCAAACGATAACACTCAGAGATCGTCAAAATGATCCATCTAGACAAGGTCTGCTCGGACACAGCCTGACCTAAACACCTTCCAGCGTAACCTATAAAGAGCTGATCGTCCACTCTGACCCGGGACATTCGTGAGAGATAGAAACTCAAAGCTCTCCTAGGGTCCAACCTATGGAGCCTCTCCTCCTCCTTACCAGGATGTGGAGGATGATAGAATGCCGGAAGAATTACCTTCTGGCTCAGATGGAATTCTGACACAACCTTCAGAGGAAAGCAAGGCCGTACCCGAAGAACAACCCTGTCCTTATGGAACACAGTGAAGGGTGGTTTGGCGGAAAGTGCCTGCAACTCACTCACTCTGCGGGCGGAAGTAACCACAACTAAAAATACAGTTTTAAAGGACAATAGTCGCAATGGACAAGAATGCAAGGGCTCAAATGGAGCTATTAGGAACTTTAAAACCAAATTCAAATCCCATCCCGGCACCTGGAAAGGTGATGGTGGAAACACATGAGTTAGCCCTTTTAGAAACGGAGATATCAAAGGGATTTTAAAATAAGAACATTCCTCAGACGAGCGCTTAAATATGGACAGCGCCGCTAGGTAACCCTTAATGGTACCCACATGCAGGCCCTTATGGGCTAAAGAAAGCAAAAAAGACAAAACCAAAGGAATGGAACACTGGAAAGAATCCATATTCTGTACCCTGCACCAGTCGCAGAACTTCTTCCAACGATACAGGGATTTCATTGCGGACCTTCTGGCTGAAAGCAACACCACCATCACGTCTTTAAGGAGGGCCCAATCCTTGTATCTCAGCCTTTCAGATACCTAGCGTGAAGGCTGAGAGACGTGACCTCTGGATGGAGAACTCGACCCCTCCTCCCGTGAGAGCAGATCGTCTCGGTAGGGAAGACCACGTGGAGGGCAGATGGACATGTCTAGAAGGCCCGGGTTACCATGCTCTCCTGGCCCATGCAGGAGCAATGAGGATCATCCGGGAACCGAACCTCCGAATCCTCCGCAACACCTGCGGAATGACGGGGACTGGAGGGAAGGCGTACAACAGTGGGAAGGACCACTCCACCACGAACGCGTCCCCCAAGGCTCCTTTTGGAGGAAATTCCCGCGAGCAGAATCTCTCGCACTTCCGGTTGACACTGGTGGCAAAGAGATCCACTTGTGGGGTTCCCCAAAGGGCAAAGATCTCCAAAAGAACTTCCTGAGCCAGCTCCCACTCGTGAGAGACCGTGTTCTGCCTGTTCAGAGCGTCCGCCGCTGCGTTTTCGTCTCCGGCAAGATGAACTGACGAGAACGAACTTCCTGCTGGATTGCCCAGAATCAGAGCTGCATCGCCTCTCTGCACAGTGGGAGCGACCCTGCCCCCCCCCCTTTTGTTGAGGTAGTGCATGGCCACTGTTTTGTCCGTCATAATCAGGACATTCTTCCCCCGCGCATACGGCAGAAAAGCCTTCAGGGCTAGCCTGACAGCCCGAAGCGCTAACAGTTTGATGTGGAGTCTGGACTTGGACCGAGACCAACGACTGCTGGCTGTCAGCTCGTTGGCATGAGCTCCCCAACTCGTGAGGGATGCGTCTGTCACGATAGTCACCTCCGGCCACGGTTGCCAAAACAGAGCCCCTTTGAACAGATTTCCTTCGACAGCCCATCACAGAAGGTCCTGGTCGACCGAGGGCGGAATCTGAACGGGGTCCGACATCCTGCCGGAGAACTGCGACCACTGTCTCTTGAGTGCCCACTGCAGAGATCTCATCCGCAGCCTAGCCTCTGGCACCAGTAAAATGCATGAGGCCGAACAATCAAGAACTCAAACGCCGGGAGACTCTGGCCACGTTGAAACTTGTCCACCATCTTCAGAATGTGGTGAGCCCTCACCTGGGAGGCGAACACTGGCCCAGGGATGTGTGTAGCACTGCCCCTATCTACTGGATCTGCTGGGTTGGTGTCACATGAAACTTCTTTAAGTTGAGGGAGAAGCCCAGCTTGTGAAGGGAGCAGCAGGTGACGTACAAATGATCCAGGACTTGCTCGGGAGAGCACGCCCTGATCAACCCATCGTCCAGGTAGGGGTAGACGTAGACGTGAATCCCCCTTTTCTGAGATGCGCTGCCACCACCACCAGCTTGGTGAAGACCCTCGGGCGGAGGTCAATCCGAACGGCAGGACCCGAAACTGAAAATGTGGGTCGCCAGGTACTTCCTGTGCTTGGGATGAATCGGCACATGAAAGTACGCATCCTTGAGGTTGAGAGAAACCAACCAATCCTGAAGTTGAAGGGCCTGGAGGACTTGAGAGAGAGTAACCATCTTTTTTCGGGATCAAAAAATATGGTTAATACCATACCTTGTTCCTCTCCGCTACAGGTGCCAGTTCTATGGGACCTTTCTCTAGCAGGGATAGGATTTCCTGCGCAAGGAGCTGTTCCGGACGCTTCAAAGAGCTTCACCGGTGGATTGTCGTGAGGCCTCTGCCAGAAAGGAAGACAGTGGCCGTGGGCTATGATCTCCAGAAGCCACACATCTGAAGTAATGGCACGCCTTTCTACAAGATGCTGCACCAGCCTTCCCCCAACCGGCGAACCATGACACATGGCCTCATGACTGTGTGGAAGTGGAAGCGGCTGCGGCAGTGCCTGAGGGCAAGGAAGCAACTGCCCGAGTGGCTTTGGCACCTCGAGTACCTTGCTTTCCACCTCTGGTACTCCAACGGTGGCCCCTGTTAGGGAGAATTCTCATTCAATGGCTAATTTCCCTTACCTACTGAGTCCCTCAGCAGCTTTTCTGGAGTTTATTTTTTCCACCTGGTAAGAGAGAGCTTTTCCATGTTTTGCCATGTGTATTTTGACTGTTTTTGTGATTGTGGACTCTGGAGTACACCACTTCAGTAGCCCCACTCTTGTGTGTTACACAACACCTTCAGTGCAGTAACACAGTGTTGTCTCTTAGGCTTCCTACCGACTCCATTTTCTGGGGCCGACTACTGTCCCCCAGAAAAGGGTAAAGTCGCCATTAACTTTACCTGGTCACTTTTTAACCACGGATCCAGTACACCCCATCTTATAAGGAGTATTGGAAAGGGTTAATTCTTAGCCCTTTTTATCCGTGCCTCTTGGAGCATTGTTTCGCTCCCTTAACATTAAGACTTGGCTGGTGGCAGTGGTATCTACCCTAATTTTCCTACCATGGTTATTTTATATAACGTGGTAACGTTTTAGGCTATTTTGGTAGCCTCGAACTTTAAACCCGCTTGCCCAAATATTTTTTATTTCGGCTCCGGTTGGGTTTAATCACCATTTCTTTTTGTTAACATCCTTCTTAGGTGTTTCTTTGCGCGGCAAACCAGGTTTGCCTCCTTTGTGCGCCGACCTTGGGCGGGCTTCTGACCAGAAGCCCTCCTTTGGCGTCTGGGTGTCTAGGTGGGCTGAATGTGAGGGAGGGGTGTAGTCACCCCCTGCACAGGGTCTCCTTGGAGACCCAAGTCGCACTTTGTGTTGATTGGCTGAGGTGGTGTCTGGGCTGGACAATCCACCTGCTGAGTGATCGACAGCCAGGCTGTGTGAATGGGGGATTTTGGCATAAAAGGCAGGACTCTTGGGCTAGAAGGCAGAGTTGCCACTGGAACTGCAAGGAACCGAAGAGAAGCGGCGAAGAAGACGGATGCTGCAACCACGGATCCCGGTGAAACCCTGCTGCAGTCCTGAGCCATCTAACCTTCAACGACAAGAGAAGATCCAGTCCTGAGTCTTATTCCCTTAAGCCTAGTGGGATCAACCAGCTCACCCTTTCTTCAGTCAGAGCATCCTCTCCTGGGTCGAAATCACTGCTCTGCTGTAGTGGTCCGGATAGCCATCAGAAGAGCCCTGTCCTGATTTAAAGGAGCGCACCTTTTATTCATCTTGGTCTTTTTCGCTGCTGCTGGCCTCATTCCTGGGTAGTACAGATCGCTCCAGACGTCGTCCTTGTCCCCACGACTGAAGCCGCAGGATCTGTGAGTCTGCAGGAACTAAAAGGAACAACTGCCGTGGCACCAGCTTTTCTCCAACGGAATAAGGTACTGTGCACATTTGGTGGTTCTCTCCGACTGACCATCCAGAATCTGGATTAACCCTTTTCCTCCTCGAAGATTTATACTTTCTTCCCTCCCTCTTATAACTTTTCCTTCCATCTGACAATATCCAAGTACTCTTGGCATCTCGAATCTCGAACTGTTCAACGTGTGATCCTCGGCAACTGAGCATCTGCTCCATTGACACTGGCGCAGGCCTATTGACTTCAAATCTGTATCTTTGAACAAGTCCTCTGATTTCCTTGCCTAGACAAAAGTATTGCCTGTGATTGTATACCCTTTTCCCTTGTTTGAAATTCTAAAGTACAAAGTATGTTTTAACTTCGTGAGCATTTCTATCCGCGGGTACGCGTTAGTATCGCAACACCGGTCTGTCAAATTCTAACGTACTTAACTTGAATTTGATGGAACAAGTGGAAGTGGTTGTGTGGGGTGTATTTTACGTGTGGTTTTGAATTTATAGAAGTGAAGTGTTTCATGAACAGATGATTTTAAATAAATGTACTTATATTTTTTTTTACCTGAAACCTTGAGTCAGTGTTTGCTCGAGTCACAGTAACTGTGGTCCTTTGTGTAATCTCTACTACTGTTCATTTATTCTTGAGATAAGTCTCGCTGCTCCGCTACTGCTACCACTTTAACAGTGTAGTACAGGCTTGTACCAAAGGTGAACTTGTATTACCACTTGTAGTCTTAATTTTGTGTAGTGGTCCCTAAGGGCACTGCACAGGATTCTGCTTAACAAGGGGGGCAGCGGTGGGATTTGGAAGTATAGTGATTACACTTAGAGTGCTGCTATTGCTTTAGTTCAACTAACCACAAGGCTAAACACCACTAATTCTATTAACTGAGAAATCATGTCAAATATGGAAAGCTACACTGAGGAGAATCTCTTAAACTACACTGCTGAGGTTTTGAGAACCATGTGTAGGGAGAGGAGTGTCTCTGGTAAAGGAAAAAAATCTGACCCGGTTGATAAGTTATTGGGAAAACAAAATCTGGAGAGTGGGTCAGAAGGACTTACTCCGCCAGCAAATGTGGATACTGATGTTTCCGATTCTGAGAGTGTTGAAGAAGAAGTAGATAACCCTTTGTTAGGAGTTCCTACCAACCCCTTGACTGCTCAGCAACCACAACCTCTGTCCACAGGGACCCCCTCAGGTCCTACACTCACTCCTGAGTTTATTGCACTAGAGAAAATGAGAATTGAATTAGAAGTGAAACGTATTGAAGCACAAACTGCCATGAAACACCAAGAATTAAGGCTCAGAGAAATGGAGATGGCTCATGCTCTAGAAATGAAGAAATTGTCTTTGGAAAATGTTTCTCTCCCAGAGTCTTCTAGGTCTTCCAGCCCTAAGAGACCCCGTATGCCCATAGGATTGGTATGTATCAGACTAAACTTGATGTTTTGGATTGGTTAGCAATGTTTGAGTACAATCATGGGATTCAGGGTATCTCAGGGAATCAGTTGATTCCTTGGCTTTTTTCTAGGCTTCCCCCTATTGCAAGTGATGCTGTAATGGAGTTGGGGGAGGAGGATAAGCAGGATTATGAGTGTGTGAAGCTAGCATTAATGGATAGATTTGGGAAGACTCCTTCTCAGTACCTTAAGAGGTTTAATACCCGCAAAAAGCATGATGGTACCTCTTGGGCTACCTGGGTGTGTGAATGTTTGAAAAACTTAGATGGTTGGGTTAAGGGTAACAAAGTGAACTCTTATGAAGGTTTGAGGAATCTTGTAATGTTGGAGTCTATTTTTGATGTCTGCTCTCCTGAGCTTAGAGAGCACTTGGCTGATTCAAAGGAGATATATCCTAAGAAGTTAGCTAAGGCTGCTGAATTGTGGGTTGCCAACAGGGCTACTCACAAGGATTCTGGGGCAACTCAGAAGAAGGATGAGGGAAAGCAGCCAAAGAAAGACAACAAAGAGAATTCCAATAATTCCACTCCAAAAGAGGGCCCGAACATAACCAGGGTAGTCCACAAGGGAAACCAAATCAGGCTACTGTACCCTCTGGTCCCAAACCAGATGGTGGACAGAACAAACCCCCATTCCATAAAGCATTTGGTAAATGCTTTGTTTGTGGGTCAACTGACCATGTGCAAGGAGATCCCAGATGTAAGGGTAAACCTTCAGGGGTCAACACTGTCTCCTTAGCCTTCTCCCAGGTGGATTAAGTACCTATAGCCAGTGGAAACTTTCAGTTACTAGCTGATGAACCCATGAGAGTCTCAGCTAGTGTTTTAGTGTCATTCGGTCTTTGGGAACAACAGAACTTAGAAGTCTATAATTCAATCCCAGATAATACTAACGAGTATTACAAAGATAGTGTTCTTGTGAATGGTCAGGAAACCCCTGCCATCAGAGACACTGGAACCAGCATAACTGTGGTTGATGAATGCTTTTTCAAGATGGAGGATGTTGCTAAGGCACCCAAACACCTAACCAAGTTAGCTGGAGGCCCTGTGCAAATGGTTCCCCAGTTACCAGCTCTTATCCAGGGTAATGACATGACTGTCAGAATACCTGTAAGTGTGCAAAATAACGTGCCTGGGAGGGTCCTGATGGGTAATGACCTTAAAACTCTTGGAGTTGTGTCCAGTACTCCCAGGCCACCCAGCAAAAGGAAGCAGGAGCTCACACGGTCTGCTAGGGAGAGAACCTTGAGAGCCTCTCCTGGGGATTTGATAGAAGAAACTATTACCCCAAGTCCACAGGACTTCCTTACTACTATTGCAAGACAGAAAGAGACCAAGGGGAAACCCAAGTCTGCCAGCAAGAAACCAGCAAGCACTCCTGTGCCCAGAAGGACATCCTCAAGATTGTCCAAAGTCACCTCTGTGACTCTTTCACCAGCTGAGGCGGAGTGTGAGGTTCAACCCTGTATGGTTCAACTAGATGCTGAGGAATCAGCTCTAGAGGAAGATCTTACTCTGGTTGGAGATCCTGACCCTGTTGAACATCCTGAGCTGCAGTCTTTACTGGCAGAAGGTGGACCCAACGGGGCAGACTTCAGCAGAGGACAAAGAGAGTGTCCTACTCTTGAAGGTCTTCGCCTACAGGCAGCTTCTCAGCTCAAGGGGACTGAGCCTGGGAAGTATAGGTTGCTCTGGGAAGATGGCCTCTTCTACAGTGAACCGAATCAACCCTTGGAGACTGCAAAAGACTTGTAGTACCTCTAGTGAACCGACTCCAGTTTCTGCAGTTAGCCCACGAGATACCTTTGGCTGGTCACTTAAGTTTTAAGAAAACCAAGGAAGGGCCCTCTCTTTACTTCTACTGGCCTAAAATGGGTTCAGAAGTAGACAAATTCTGCAGGAGCTGTCACACTTGCCAAACTTCAAGCAAGAGTTGAGCCAAGAATGTGGCACCCCTGGTGCCTCTCCCAGTAGTGGGAATCCCTTTTTGAGAGGGTCGGGATTGACATTGTTGGTCCTCTTGACCCTCCCACATCTTTGGGCAACAGTTTTATCCTGGTTGTAGTGGATCATGCCACTAGGTATCCTGAAGCAATACCTATGAGGACTGTTACGGCTCAGGCTGTGGCCAAGGCCCTACTTGGTATTTTTACCAGAGTAGGTTTTCCTAAGGAGGCGATATCTGACAGGGGATCACATTTTATGTCCCACTACATGCAAGCCATGTAGAAAACCTGTGGAGTCCCCTAATAGTTCTCTACTGCTTACCACCTACAAACCAATGGGTTGGTAGAGAGGTGCAACAGAACTATGAAGAGCATGATAGGTGCCTTAGAATAACCCCTTAAAAGAAAGTGGGACCTTCTACTGCCATGCCTTCTCTTTGCATATAGAGAAGTCCCTCAGGAGGGAGTAGGTTACAGTCCCTTTGAACTTCTCTATGGCCATCCAGTCAGAGGTCCACTGGCCCTGATTAAGGAGGGGTTGGAGAGTGCTCCTTCCCCCAAGCCAGTCAGAGTGACTGACTTTCTGATAGGTCTCCGGAGGAGAATGTCACACATGATGGCAGAGGAAAGTGATAACTTGAAGGCTGGTGCTCTGGTCAAACATTGGCATGACCAGAAGGCTAACATGGTTGAGTTTACTGAAGTCCAGCTTGTTCTTGTTATGGTCCCCCCACAAGGCAGAGGGCCTTGCAGGACAAATGGATAAGACCCTTTAAAGTTGTGGGTAAACTTGGAGAGGTGAACTATCTGGTGGACTTAGGCAATCCTAAGGAGGCTCCTAGAGTCTTTCACATCAACCGTTTAAAGGCTTATGTCTCCAGACATGACATAGGGGCCTTGCTACTAGCTTCAGCTCAGGAGGAGGAGTAGAGAACCTCTACCTGACCACCACAGAGGCTTACCTTTAAATGAACAAGTGAAGTGGAAGGAGTTAATCTCTCTTCTAGTCTCACATCTGACCAGCATCATGAGTGCAAATTACTGTTAAATCAGTTTGCCTCCCTGTTCTCGCTTTCACCAGGCTTGACCCCTTGGTGCCAGCATGATATCCTCACTGGTGACTGACTGCCTGCCTGTCAAAAGCAGGGAGTACAGAATGTCAGATAATGCAAGGACCCACATAAGGAATGAGGTCAACAAGATGCTTGATCTCGGGGTTATAATGCACCTCTACTAGTCCATGGTCTAGTCCAGTTGTGCTTGTACCAAAGGCAGGATCTAAGGAGTTGAGATTCTGCGTGTACTATAGAGCTCTAAATGCAGTCACTAAGACCGATGCCCACCCTTTACCAAGGACAGATGAGCTGGACAAGATTGGTGCAGCCAAGTACCTCAGCACATTTGACCTCACATCAGGCTATTGGCAAATAGCCCTGACAGACCATGCCAAGGAGAAAACTGCATTCTCCACCCCAGCTGGCCTCTACCAATTTAAGGTAATGCCTTTTGGATTAAAGAATGCACCTGCTTGAAATCCCATCCCACCTTGGGTGTCCTTTGGGCAGTCTGGAGGGAAGGCCCCCAGACGGCGCACCTAACGACGTGGCCATCCCCAATGTCCTCTCTCTGGGGACACCCGTTCAGATTAGGTAACAGGGGTTTTTCCAAGGCACAGGCATGGTCTGACGCGGGTCTGGAGTGGGTGGGACAACTGTTCCGGGAGGGGGAATTCCTGCCCTATGAGGACCTAAGGGACGCCATTGGGCGGGGGTCTCTTTCCGTGTTTGAGTATCTACGCTTGAAGGGAATCCTCGGCGACCAATCATGGGGAGAGAACTTGAGGAGGCAGTTGACCCCCTTTGAGAAGTTCCTTGATATGGCGACCTCTAGAAAGGGAGCCGTCTCCGGAATGTATAGAATCCTCAATACTGTGAAATTGGTAGAACGGAGGGGCTTTCGCTCATATTGGAACGATCTCGCAGGGGAGGTGATTTCGGAAGACGCTTGGGCTAGGATCTTCAAAATTGCTTTTCACGGTAATTTGTACACGGCAGATATGGAACATAACTTTAAGATTCTGCAGGGATGGCACAGGGACCCTGTGAAACTATCTAAAATGTTTACGGCGGTGTCCCCCGACTGCCCGAGGGGCTGCGGCCAGAGGGGCTCACGAGGCCACATGTGGTGGCACTGTCCGAAAGTGCAGGCATACTGGGCAGAGGTGAGGGGCTGGATGGCTGAGGTCACGGAGGAACTGCTTCCCCAGGCCCCCCTGACGGTGCTGTTGGGCCTCCCGCCAGAGACCTCGGACCTCTACAGGTACCCCAGAATGTGGGAAACGATGCTACGGGCGGGGAGAGTGGCATTGGCACAGAAATGGAAGAGCCCGGAGACCCCATCCAAGGCTGACTGGCTAAAGAAATTGAAAAACTTGTTTCTAATGGACAAACTAACGGCCATGGTGAACAACGATTCTGGGTCATTCCTTGAAAATTGGCAGGGGGTAAGGGAGGCCTGGGGATGGGATGTGCACTGAGGCCAGGGGGGGTGGCCGAGCGGGGCTCGGGGGGACTAAGCCGAAAGACTGGACCATAAAGTACCAGGGCCCCCCATGGGCGGAATGGGCGCCCACGGCCCGGGGACATTCGGTCGGCCGTCGGCCGTCAGAGAACACCGACGCTCACATTCACTACCAAAGTAACGGACGCAAAAGAAAAGTCCAAATCTCCCTATGTCATGGATCAAGTTGGTAAAACGAGGGGTGGGGGGAGGGGGGGTTCGAAGAGGGGGGCGGTTGGGTGGGTGGGGGGGGGAGTTTGCTGGGCAAGTGCACCGTGAACAACTGATGATTACAAATATTGCCTGCTTGTTATACTCTTTAAAATGCCAATAAAACCAAAGTTTAAAAAAAAAAAAAAGAATGCACCTGCTACATTTCAGAGGATGGTCAATCAAGTTCTGAATGGGATGGAGGACTTCTGCATGGCATACTTGGATGACATTGCAGTGTTTAGCCCTACATGGAAAGAACATATTGATCACTCGGGATATTTATTGCAGGCTCTGGAACAGGCCCACCTTACCATAAAGGCAGGTAAATGTCAAACTGGTCAGAGTACAGTGGTCTACCTTGGACATGAGGTAGGAGGAGGTGAAATAAGGCCATTGCCTAGCAAAGTACAAGCTGTGCAAAACTGGACCACCCCTACTACTCAAACCCAAGTGAGAGCCTTCCTAGGTCACACTGGGTATTACAGGAACTTCATTGAGAACTATGGGACCATAGCTTCTACCTTGAATGTAATCTCCTCTCCCAAATTTCCTAAAAAGGTCAGGTGGAATGAGGAGTGCAATCAAGCCTTTGAAGGTCTAAAGAAAGCCCTTTGTCAAGCTCCAGTCCTAAGAGCTCCTGACTTACCACCAACCCTTCATTGTACAAACAGATGCATCTAATGTAGGTATAGGTGCAGTCCTTAGTCAACTGGATGAGAAAGGTAGGGACCATCCCATTTGTTTCATCAGCAGGAATTTAAAGGATCCCGAGACAAGGTGGGCAACAATAGAACATGAATGTTTAATGAGCCTGTGTGACCACAGAGAGCATGCATGGAGCATGTGTACCCGAATATGGCAGCCAGATGGACCTTGATCAAGGCATGAGTAGGGCCAGCTTTAGCCAGCGAGAACAGGTATGGGAGAAGCTGCAGAACAGTTACGCCCATAGGCGTGCTCTTCCACGTCCGGCACTACACTGTGAAGCGCTTCCACTTGTGCCTGTGGCAAAACAACTTCGAGGTAGCCCTGGCCTTTGCCAAGATCTTCTTGCATTACAACGGCAGGGAAGAGTGGCCAAATTCCAGGGCTGAAGGACTAAGGCCATGAGGCACAAACATGCTGGGTCATGGTGCAAGATTGATCCTTCTCTGGAGAGGAGGTCAGGAAGTTGAGGCAGCCGGATGTCCAGAATCACTGACAGAAGGAGATGGTCCGAGTACCAGATCTGCCTCGGCCACACCGGTGTGATGAGAACCATCCTGCAGGGGCAAAGTGTGTTGATCACATGCAACAGTAGTGGAATCAGTGGGAAGGCACACGAAGAGCCCCTCCCAGTTAAACGGGAAGGCATCTCCCTAGAATGCTTGCCTGAGTATATCTGCTGGAAAACTTCCGGCACTTGGAGTTGACAGTTGTCACAAAGAGGAGGTTGATCTGAGGCAGATCCCACTCGCTGAAGAGGTGAGACACCTGCGTTTGCTGAAGCTCCCACTCTTAACAGGATCACAGCTCCCTGCTAGGCGAGTCCGTAATGGTGTTTTTGATGCCTGTCAGGTGAAAGGGAACGAGTACCATGTCTTGAAGAATGGCCCAGCGCCACAGGAACTGGGCTTCAAGCGACAGAGCAGGGGAGCGTGTTTCTCTGTTTCCTGATGTAAAACATGGTGGTGTTGTCCGTAAAGATCTATACCACTTATCCCTGTATCCAGAGTTTGAAACAACGTGAGGGCCCAGAAGACCGCCCATAGTTTCAGGACATTTATGTTTAATTCCTTCCCCCACCGGGAACCAGAGGCCTCTGGCGTGTGAATGTCCTGTTTGTGCCCCCCCCAGCCCCCCCAGAGTGGCGTTGGTAGTGATTGTAGCCTGGTACAAAGGGATCTGAAAGGGGGATCCTTTAGTGAAGTGTGACCCAACTGACCACCATTGAAGAGTCAGAATGCTCGATTTAGGGCAATCTTGTCTGTCTATGTGCCTGTGACCTGCTAACACCTGGCATTTAGAAATTTCTGGAGGTGCCGCATTTGGAGCCTGCAAAAGGGAACCAGATGGATGCAGGAGGACATCATGCCCAACAGGGATTTGATGGACTGGACTGTTGCAATGGACGCCGTCAACAGCCACGGAACCTCCCCCCCCCAGGATGGCTTTCACCCTCTCATCCGAGGGAGTCACCAGACACGAGATGCGTTCTGAGATGGCAACAAGCAGGACTTCAGATAATTGATGGAGAATCCCAGCAAAATCCCAAGGTGGATGGTCTTGGCCATGTGCTGCGTTGCCTGTGCGTGGGAGTAGGACCTGTTGGGCAAAGTTTGTATGCAGTACCCTTTGGGACCACTACACACAACTAGGACTACAGGTGTAAGCAAAACCAACCTTTGGTATAAGTATGTACCACACAGTTTTTGGTAGCAAGCTGAGCAGCCAGGCTTATCTCAAGAGGGAATGTGAGCTTGTAATGATGTTACACAGAGGTCTACAATCACAAGTATTCAGATAGACACTTATACTCAAGGTTACTTGGTAAAACACTTAATTTATTACAGTCATTTAGAAAACATTCACTAAAAAGGAGGCAACCAATATCACACAAAAATATACTACAATACTTTACACTAACTAGTTCTGAAACATTTAAGCTACTTTGAAGGAGGAGCAAAATGGCATTCAGAGAGTTTGAAGTAGGAGCAAAAAGGCATAAGTTAATAAAAACAAATATTAGAGTTACTTTAAAACAGTGCAAATAGTTTGCGTTCACCAGAGAAGTCGACTTAATGCAATACGTAGGCCAAAGTCAATCGTCTAGAGTCTTTTATAGGTAAAACGTTTCTGGTATTTAAATAGAAAAAAGTCTTTGCCACGGTTCTTAGAAGTAGTTCACGGAAGAAAGGTTAATATGTTTGGTCACAAGCTGACTAGGCCTGCAAGTTGCCAAAGTTTCACAAACTTTCGTAGTGAGAGGTAAGTTCTCTCGGTTGGACGTTCCTGCAGATCTTGCCGTTCCGGAGCCTCAGTCGTGGGGACAAGAGGGAGGACGTCGGGGGACTCCTGCACTGCACGGGGACTGGGCACAAAGCTGGAAAAACTGGCAATTCTTCGATTCCGGTAGCTGTCTTCAAGAACACAAGCTGGTGTCCTTCTGCCTGGTGGTTATTCGGTTTTGTGTCCAGAATGGTGTCCAGGTGGCTTACGAGTTGATTGGTCCTACCAACTCAGACGAAGAGGTTTGTCCTGGAAGGGCTTCTCTGTCGAGATGAACTTGGCGATTCGTACCTGCAGCAGGGCTCCACCGGGCAAACCAACGGTCCAGTAGTTGCAGCAACCGTCCTCTTCTAGTTAGTCTTCGGTTCCATCGTAGCAACCGTCCTCTTCCAGTTAGTCTTCGGTTCCATCGTTCCAGTGGTCGACTCTGCCTTCCAAGCCAAGAGACTCGTCTTTTATTGAGTTTTCTCCCTTTCATTCCAGCCTAGCTGCCACTCACCCAGCAGGGTGGCTGTCCTTGCCAGAGAGTCAGCCAGCCAATCACGCCAGAGTGCATTTGGGTCTCCTAGGAGACTAAGCACAGCGAGTTTCAGGCACCTCCCTCACTTTCTGCCCACCCCAGACACTCAGACGCCAGAGGCGCTCTTCAGTCCTGAAGCCTGCCAAAGGCATAGAAACAAAGGGACCAAACCTAGTTTGGCGCAAAGAGACAAACTCTGGAAGGAACTTTCCAAAAAGAAACGGTGAAAAAAGAAGACCGGGACCTGTTTTTACAGAGGGGGCTTGGAAAAAATGGCTCCCGCGACGGTCTAACGCTACCGTTGTTCGCGGTCGGGAAAAATCACGGTAGTTCATTGTAAAACCACTGCCACCAGCCATTTTGAGAGGAAAGGGTAGAAGGGGACTGCTACATGAGTTTCTAGACACAGGGGATACTAGGTAACCCCTCCAGCACTCTATTGGAAAATAGTGTGTGCTGGGTCTAGGAATTTAAAAAGACTAGTAAAGTCAATTTAACTTTACTTCATCTGGGAAACAGTAGTTTATCCCAGAGAAGGTGTTTAAACCTTGGGACAGCCTAAAAGGCTTCCCTGTGTCACTGCACTGAGGGTGCCGTGTGACACATATGAAAAGATGATGCCTATGGAATCTAAAACCACATAATCAAAGAACACAAGAGTAAAACACACATCAAAATACATGAGAGAGTGGGAAAAAAGGCTCACACTCTACAGGTAAAAAATCAAGTCCTCACAATCCAAAATCTGCGGGTCTCTAAGGTGAAGGGAATTAGCACATTTATGAGAATTCTCCCTAACAGGACCGGGTTTGCAAATTGTCCAGCTAAGGGTAGACGTGGATTCCTTTGTGACATAAATGCGCTTCTACTGGGCCAAGCATTTGGTGAATACCCTGGGAGCAGATTTCAGGCCGAAGAGATGGGCCTTGAATTGGTAATGCTGCCCCTAGACGACAAAATGTAGGAACTTCCGTTGTTTGCAATGAATGGGGGGGATGTGGAAGTATGCGTCCTCCAGGTCGGCGTTGCCAGAAAATTCCCTTCCTCTAGCTGGTCGAGCATGTACTGCAACGTGACCATTCTGAATTTCTGAGATCTTGGCTACTTGTTTAGGCATCGCAAGTCTGGGATTGGTCGCCACCCTCCTGACCTTTTCCTTTCGGAAAGTATCTGGAGTACACTTCGGAGCCCCGGAGGCACTGAGGGACCAGTTCTATTGCCCCTTTTCGTAACATGGCCTGAACCTCCTGTAGCAGATGGGCCATGTGAAGTTCTTGAAGGGCGACAAAAAATCTAAAGCATGCCCCTGCTGAAGATCGTCCACCACCCATTTGTCTGTGAAGATCTTTTGCTACTGATTGACAAAGTTTGATAGTCGGCCTCCCACTGGGGTGCAAAAGTTGGAGGGCAGGTCCTTGGCTGGATCAGGTCTGCTTGAACTCTTGTGTCCTGGATTTGGGGGTGAGGGCACTACGAGATTGGGTGCCACTGCTACAGGACTGGGAGTGACCACTGTAGGCCTCTTGGGTGGTGGAGGGGGAGACCAGTTGATAAGGGGTAGTGTAACCCTTGGAGGATCTGGAGACTCTTGCCTTTTGGGGAACGAAATAGCCAAGTTTCAGGGAATGAATAGGGAAATTGCTTCAGGGTCCCCAGACGGCGCACAGTCTCAATGTCAGTCTTGATGGCCTGGAGAGCGTCATCCGCCGCCTTCCCAAACAGGTTGTCCCCATCAAATGGGATGTACACGTCCTTGGTCTGCACGTCTGTGTGGAAATTCAGGGCCTTCGGCCAACCTTGGCACCGGAAAGCCACACAATTCCCCATCTGGCGGTACCCTGAGTCCACTATGTTGAGCGTGACAGTGATGGTGTGGTCTGATTCCACTTCTTCCTGGAATAGGCACACGGTTTCGGCCTTCTTGGCATTAGGGAAGAAGTCCAGTATGGAGCGCAGCTTGCACCACAGTCGGACAGGATGGTGAGGACATTGGCAGCTTTGATGGAGAAGGCTGCTGTGCTAATGATGCGCTTGCCAGCCGAATCAAGCTTCTTGCCTTCCTGGTCAGGAGGCACCATGGACGACTATGAGGGATTGGCCGACACCATCAAGTCCGGAGAAGGCTGGGACCTGAGACACCTGGGGTCCGTATCCAGAACCCGGTACTACTTCTCCAGCCTGTCACGCTTCACTAGTGTGGTATTTATAGCCTTTATGACTGCCAATCCATCTTGCCAAATGTCGTTCAACAGGACTGTCATAATGGTCTTTTTTGCTAACTCCCACCATTGAAAAAGGAAGCCTTCCTTCTCCTCTTTTGACACTAGATTGAAGAGCTTAGCCGCCTTCCAGATGATCGGAAGGCGCCAATCTTGTCCGGTGGTGAAGCCCTGGCTGGTTCGTCGACATCCAACGGTTCCCCATCTGCGGGAACATAGTCATTCTCATCTGTGTGAGTTCCAGTGGCATCAGTATCTGTGTGAACCAACCCCTCCGCCAGAGGGGCAGGGCCTACACTGGTGCCCTACAGGGTGGTGTTGGCTGGCATCGATGAGGTCTTGGAGGACTCTTGGCTGGCACAGGAGCAGCAACTGCTGAATCTCTGCCACCAATGTATGCAAGGTAGTTAAAATGTCCAGGGACATGTCCCTTGGTGCAGGATCAGGTGCAGGTGGTGCAGCAGGAGCTGGCCTCAAGCCCCTTGGAAGGCTAAACAGCTGGTAAGGCTCATGGGATGGTAATCCCTCATGAGTTAGGGGTCCATGGCCCCCTTCCCGGGCTGAGTAAAAATCTTCAGGCAGATCCTCCTCAGGACTGGTGTAGATATGTGATCTCCTGGGGGATCCCAAAGAAGTCAGAGGAAACACGTTGGTGGCACTGGGCAGAAAGTCCAGAGCTGGAAGCAAGTCTCTCACCCCATCACAGTCTCTTGAAAAGGACGATATGACAGGATAATGCAGAATAGGAATGGGTGCAGCCGTTGAGCGGATCGTGGTGGGGACCATTGACGGGTCTAGACCCTGGCTGAGGCAGCTGTCGTGGAGTCGAAGAGGACGGTCGATGACTAAATTAGTCACTGAAGGAAGGCTTGTTTTTCCCCAGACTTGGCCGACGGAGCGCTCATAGCCGAAGTGGTCATCAACAGGGTGACGGTCCAGGACAGTGAGGAGGTCATTGACGGGGCGGTGGTCCTGGTGGATGAGGCTGTCGTTGATGGGGCCCTCGGTGCAGACAGTGTCGAAAGCGGCAGTGCCATTGACTGGTCCTTAGAAGATCCTCTCTTCGACGGTTTATGCTTTGACAGTGTCAGCAAATTTCTCGCACATGGCGGCAACCCGCCAGCTGGTATCAGAGATTGACACGTTCCAGAACTTGGTGCCGCAGTTACGGAGACCGTTTACGAGGATGCTGATGGAGCGTTGGATTTCAAATTCTTTTGGATCTTCACAGAGGAAGCATCCTCAAAGGACCTCGACCTCTTACCAGAGGGATTATTCTCCGAGGACCTGCTGGCCCTTGATGAGGCATAACTGCGCCCGGAAGCCGCATCAGAGGCCTTCCCTTCCTCGATTCGTACCACTAATCTCCGGTGGTGATCCTTTTTGGTCTTCGACAAGAAGGATTGGCAGATGGCACATCCATTTGTGTCGTGGTCCGGGTGAAGACAAATGAACTTGAGGTGCCAGTCCTCGACGAAGATGTTCTACAGGCCTCAGCTTTCACAGGCCCTGAAGAGGCTTTTCTTTGTAGCATCAGCCATGGAGATGTAGAGATGTAGGCCCAGGCATGTTGGCGTCACAGGTTGAAGATCCAATGATGGATAGAAGATCTTCGCCGACGAGTCCCCGCTGCCGCTAGTCGCTGCGTGACGGTAGAATAAGAGATGTAAGATATCTTCTGAAAAAATGCGAAAAACAGCAAAAAAATACATTTGAGGAGTGAAGCACCAGGACTCCCAAACCTAGTAAGGTGTGGTCAAATATGAAGATGGCCACCAGGGGTGGAGCTTAAGAGGACAAGTGTCATTGGCTGGGGGCAGTATGACCCAAAGGCACTGATGGGCTATAGAGGAGATGAGCAGTTTAAAGCTAAACTGCTTTCTTTTTTACCGAGTATTCCCAGACTGACAGGGAACATTCATGAGCATGTGAATGCATGCAAGACCCCATGCTAGAAAAAATGACCGCAAAACAACACTAAGAACACTAAAGTGACTGCAGTTTCTTTCATTTTCTAAATGAAACTACTTTAATGGTACCAAGGATTTACAGACAGGGAATATTCAAACAGTATGTGGATCTAGGAAAGATCAAATACTTAAGAATACACCAGACCAATGACTAGATGGCAGAATATAAAGAGCATGTTAATCAGAACAGAATCACAGGTCCCATGAATAAATACAATCTATATGCATATACACACTGTGGACTTTTTGGACACTGGGTCTTCTTTCTTTAGTTTACTAGTTCGGGACATCCTCGTTGGGATAGAAAAAGATGGGCTTTTATCCGACCCCATTGTTATCCTAATAAAATGGCGAACTTTGAGAAAGCTGTACCTTTGCAACCGTCTTACATTTCCGACACCTCGCAACACACACAGATACACACATTTACATTTTTGCTTACCTATTCATAACAATTGGTGGAATCCCCATATTGTTTTGTGCCATTACTTTGTTGATTCCTTTCAGTGCGACCATTTTTGCTTTCATTATCGGATCTGTGAT
Source organism: Ambystoma mexicanum (assembly GCF_040938575.1). Taxonomy (NCBI): domain Eukaryota; kingdom Metazoa; phylum Chordata; class Amphibia; order Caudata; family Ambystomatidae; genus Ambystoma; species Ambystoma mexicanum. Next base: position 702,542,018 of record NC_090924.1, read on the forward strand.
GGCATCAAAATCTACAATAACAGAAAAAAAGAGACCAAAAAAACGTAAACATGTTTATTGTAGCTAAATTAATTAGCAATCTTCCTTTATGAAACTGACAAATTCAAAAGTGATTAACAACGCAGTGTCAAGTAACACCTAAGGAGTGTACATTTGCTATGAATAAGATTAGTTGTACTTCATTTGATGACCTAAGCCAAAACTAAATCTGAAGCAACATTCTCAGAGTATCTTCTTAGTTTACCCCAACATTCTTTCAACATCTGTTGTCCCCCCTGCCATGACTGTGATTATGGTTGCAGCACAAGACAAAGAAACCCCAAAAATGTGGTAGTTAGGGTTTTTACAGCAATCAATACACTGCATCTCCATCATAAAAACGTAACTCTACTGCAGCGCTTATGACAGGTCATCTCTCATTGTGCGTTTTCCCTGACAAATCTGGCCTTCCGTATGATTTTACAGGTTTTAGGTTTATATTTTGTGCATTGGCCCTCACATCTAATTTCAAGGGAGTAATAACTGTGGGGTCCTACCTTCTTTGTCTCTATTCGCTGTTCATGTCCTTTACCGTTTGTTGGCACAAGTACCTGATTTCTGCTACTGTATGTGCATTAGTAGTACATGGAAGGAACAGGTACAAGTGACTTAGCTGTAACTCTTGTTCTCCAGCATGGGTATGGCATGGATTCACATGCACATGAATATTCCCCGTTGCCAGGCTGGGAATACTCAGGAAAAAGGAAAGCAGTTACACTTTTGCCTGAAAACTGCTTGTCTCCTCTATAATCAATCACAAGTTTTGGGTCACACTGCCCCTAGCCAATGACGGTCGTCTCCCTAAGCCCCAACCCATCAGATTTGGTAGAGCATGGTAAGTGATGGTATGAACCAAGAGCCAGAGAGGGGAACGAGGGGGGTTCACATGTGAATCCATGCCAGATCCATGCTGGCGAATAGGAGTTACAGGTAAGTAACTTGTTCCTTCTCCAGCATGGGATCTGGCAGGGATTCACATGCTCATGAATATGATCATGCAGAAGCACATATATATACACAACCGTAGGAGGTGGCAAAGCTCAACAGAAGCAATAACTTACCCCTAGAACAGAATCACCTTAATAAAACAGGTTGCTTAGCACTGCTCGGCCGACGCAGGACTCTTCACTGGAATCCCTGTCGACAGTAGAATAGCGTGAAGGTGTGGGTGGACTTCCACATAGCACCCTGCAGAGGTCGGGCAAGGGTATACCAGAGAGAAATGCTGTCATCGGTGCTATGGCTCTGGTGGAATGGGCACGCGGCCGGCCTGGTAGAGGACTTTTGGCCAGACAATGACAGTGCATGATACAGCCAGAGAGCCACCTGGAAATGGTAGCCTTCGACAGGGCCTTCCCAAACGCAAAAACTGGCCCAAAATTCACAAACAGTTCAGATGTTTTCCAGAAATCCAGGATCGCATGCAAACTTTCACAAAACAGGTGAATCCGGACATGAAGACAGGATTCTGCAGGAGTCGCCAGCTTCAGACGGTGACAGGAGATCTTTGTAGGATGAACAAAGGAACAGGCCCTGCACAGCTCATCTTCGGTGGAGGAGGCGGAAACTCCAGGAGCAGACGTCTTGTACGAAGACGATCCACGAAGTTCCAAGAATGCACTCAGAATGGCAAAGGCTGCAGCAAGGTAGCCAGACCACTAGGGGATCCATGGACACTTCTGAAGGCCCAGCAGGCATGGATCTTAGGCGTCAGGACAGGTTGTTCCCAGAAGTCTAGGGGTCGAAGCTCCAGCAGGGGCCATCTTGAGATCAGGACAGAGGGGCAGGGCTTCACCGAGACTTGGAAGGAGGCAATGCCAGTAGGCTACAACAGTCTTTGGGTTTTCAGTGAGCTGCACTTCTTCATAAGGGTCTTGGTTCCAATGATTATCTCAAGAATGGCTGCAGGAGTCCTCCCCTTATCTAGAAATTGGATTGGGGTCGCTACCAGGTCCACCAATGGTAAGGGTATACACTATTCAAACTGGCTGGGGCTGTCCAATCATAGACAGCCACTGGCCACACATTCTGCCCAGCAAAAGACACTTTGGCTTGCATGTGGACTGAATTCAGACAGACCCAACTCCCATTATCAGGCCATACACAAGACCACCACTTTGCACAGGAAAAGAGAGGCTTTGCTGAGGAAAGGGTGTTCCATAAATAGCAATTCCGGCCAGAAAGTTTACGATGCCAGCTGAGCTGGCTAGGATATATCCGATATGTATCTACGGAGGAAGCTATTGATTAGAATGCTAATTTATCACACAGGTTCCTCATCTCCTAAATCCAGCCCAGACACAGGTTGCTTCTGGGAATGTTTTATCAAGCCACCAGGTGGCGCAATGAGACTCAGCCCGGTCATGGTTCCTTGGTGCCATCTTGTGACAGAAGAGATGTCACACATACATATACTTGAAGCCACCAGCATCATTTTCTCCAGTACCACCTTAAACCTAATGTCATATGCAAGGAACACCATAACTGCAGAACTTCAACTTTTGGCAATTTACATTAAAAAAAGAATATGAATACTTTCTAATTGGAATTTTTCACAATCAGAATTGAGGGGTACGCAGGTGGGCAATAGTAATCTGTGGGAGTAATGAATGTATCCATCAGAAAAAACATTATCGGAGACCAGTCATTTTCTCTTCTAATGGATACAATTCCTACCACAGATTCCTGAACTTCTGAAAGTCTACATAAACTGCGTACATAGAAATCTGCAGATGGGAAGATTAAGAATGCTCGAACTAGGACGCTCTGAAGAACGTACTTGTCCAGTTTTGCATCCTCGCCTGCAAGGCAATCAAGATGGTAGTGCTTTGTGAAGATGCACAACCAAGGCAATGTGGGTATCTAACAGGTGTCCCAAATCGGAGCTCAAGTCACCACCTGTCCTCCTCATGGAATTTGCAGCTAGCCCTAGGGGTAATTCCTAGTGGGCCAACTCACAGTACATTTTTATACAGATACTAGTCCATCAATAAATGATTGGCTGATGACCCTTCTTTTCTTGGGACCTGCAAAGAACTTGGTATCAAGCTGAAATTCTTTTGTACTCAACAACAATTATAAGGCTATTTTAGGATCTATTTGGAAGCTTTCCTCCGTTTTTTCAGTGAAATCAAGGGGGGAAAATACACAAAACAAATATTTTGACAGAGATGAAATTTTGATACCATTTTTGGCAAAAGGGAAGGCTTTACTCTCAAAGTAACTTTCTTTCGTAAATTGAAAGAAGGAAGGGGAAGCTGAAAGCGCCAGGAGCGTAATGACAGTCTTTGCGGATGTGAAGGTCACTGAAAAGGCCACCTATAAATGAAATTGGCCACAAGAATTGGAAAGGCCAAAAGAAACTTCAATGAAAGAGGGCGGCCATTGGCTGGTTCCTTGTCTCATTCTCTGGGAGTAAGCGATGCCTCACTTAGTGTCCAGGACTGGCACTAGGAAACGCAACCATTTGGAGGAGGTCAATGACTACTTCTCAAGATTGATGCAAAAACCAAACTCATGGAGGAAGCAGTGCATCTCAGTTAGGCCATGTAGGGCCACCTCTTCCAATCTGGTATGTAGGAGCCAGTCGGCAAAGTAGCGAAAGACATGCACGCACTACAAAGTGGTAGTGCCTCCCACCATAAAACAAAGTTATTACCGATGTTTGGGCTGAATAGGGACTTCAAAGTGCCCATCCCACAGATTTGAAAACATAAGCAAGGTGTGCCATTCCGAAGCCTGGAGGGTGTACACCAGGATGACTGTGCTGAACCAGTCCTATGGGAGGAACCTGTTGAGTCTTAGGTCCAAGATGCGCTGTAGTCCTCCATTCCTCTGGGTAAGAGAAAGTATAGGGAATACCAGGCTTGTTCGACTTCCTTCAACAGTAGTCAAGATATTTCTTATATCCCGGAGGAGGCAAAGGAGGAGAGGTTTGGCATGTTGTTGATAGGAAGAGCAGACGGTATCCCTGGTCTGCAATCTGGAGATTCATCTGTCTCTAGGTATCCACTGCAATGTCCTGTAGTGAAGTCGGGTCTGCCCTACACAGGAGACTTATGATAGCCAAGGGAATAGTTTCTTACCTGTAACTCCATTTCTCCAGCATTGGATCTTTCATGGATTCACATGCTTAGACTAGATTGTATAGCAGTAATCCTGAAAGAAAGGCGGTGTGAATGCAATCCAACACCTTCCTAAGCATACATACATATATATATATATATACACACACATCCATATAACCAACATATGCATCCAGGTATATATCTACCTATACATGCCTATACACAAGTACATATAACTGCAAACATATAAATATATAAATGTACATACATGCATCAATATATCTGCATAAAATAAGTAAAGACCCTTCCCGAATAGGGCTTACCTTATTGAAACAGATGGCGCAAGACTGCCCTTCCCATCTGTACATGGTCCGCATGCTGCCGTTCGAGGCAGTAATGGCGGGTAAATGTGTGAGGCACCGAACATGCCGCCGCCCGGCAAATGTCCGTCAGCGGAATTCCTGCCCACAACGCCGTCGAAGACAAAGTTGATCTCGTGGAATGAGCTTGGATGCCCTTGTAGCGGTTTTCCCACCTTGGAATGACAAAAAGCAATAGTCGACGAGACCCATCGAGCCAGTCCTTGTTTTGAAATTGCCTTTCCCCTCGTCGACGGACCATATGCAATGAAGAGTTGCTGCGTAGATCCGAGTTGCTGAGTCCGATGAAGATAACATTTTAGAGCTCTCTTCACGTCCAAGGTATGGAGGGCTTTCTCCGCAGCCGATGAGGGGGTCGCGAAAAAGGTATGCTGGACAATTGATGAGTGTTTATGATAAGCAGTAGGAACCTTTGGGATGAAACAAGGATTAGTCGACAGCACCACTTTGACCTTAAAGAACCTTAGGTACGGCGGATCTACGACCAATGCTTGTAATTCTGAGAGCCGCCTAGCTGACGTAATAGCTATTAGAAAAGCCAACTTCCACGATAAGAACTTCATCGACGAGGTAGCCATCGGTTCAAAGGGGGCTTTCATTAACCCTGCTAGCACCACATTAAGACTCCACGTTGGTGGAAAGCGCTTAATCGGCGGGAATGTACGGAACAGACCCCTCATGAAGTGTTTTACCAGCCTGTCACTAAACAAGGGAGACAACTGCCTCTTCCTCGTGAACCTAGAGATGGCCGCCAGGTGTACCTTTATTGATGAAAAAGACAATCCGCTCTTCGCCAAGTGTAGCAGATATGGTAGAAGTTGCTCCGGAGTTACCCTTGGAGGTTGCACTCCCGGCTGACTTTGACACCACTCACAGAACCTTCTCCACTTACATGCATATGACTTGTTGGTGGCACGTGCTGCCTGCAGGATTCTCCGACAATCCGACGAAATGCTCAGGGCACCAAATTCCGAAAAGTCAGGAGCCAAGCGGTGAGATTGAGACCGTCTGGATTGTGATGCCACACTGTCCCTTTGTCCCGGGACAGGAGGTTCAGGACCTTCGGAAATGTTATTGGTTGCTCTATTGACAGTTGAAGCAGGTCGGAAAACCACGGCTGCCTCGGCCAATACGGGGCCACTAGGATGACTCGACACCTGTACCTGCGTATCCACTGCAGGGTTCTCCGTATAAGAGGGAACGGGGGGAAGGCGTAGAGAAACTTGTCCGTCCACGGGAAGGAGAACGCTTCCCCCAGAGAACCTTCCTGTGGCCACCTGCTGGCGTACAGCTTGCACGTCTTGTTCACCTCCGTTGCGAAGAGATCCAGCGGAGGTTGCCCCCACTTCTCGAAGATCTTCGATAACTGAACGCTGTCTATCTCCCATTCGTGTATTTGGTCCATTTTCCTGCTGAGGGAGTCCGCTTGCTCGTTCCTTACTCCAGGGAGATGGTGAGCTACGATGGATATATCGTGCTTCAGAGCCCAATGCCACACCTGAGCCTCGATGGAAAGGGTTCTGGACCGCGTGCCCCCTTGCTTCCTTAAGTAAAACATTGCTGTCGTGTTGTCTGTCAATATTCTCAATACTGACCCTTTGATGTGTGGTAAGAAAGACTTGAAGGCCCAGTGCACTGCCCTCAGCTCCAGAACGTTGATGTGCAGGAGTGACTCCCTCCGGGACCATCGACCTTGCGTTTGGAGAGTGCCCATATGTGCTCCTCAACCCGTCAGGGACGCATCCGTCACTAAGGTCAGCCGAAACTCCGGCTCCTGTAGGGGTACCCCTCTGGATAGGTTCTGAAAGCTCTGCCACCATTGAAGAGCCTGCAGGAGCTCGTCGTCGTCGACGGTCAGGTTGTCCGACCAGAGCCCTTGGGCCTGCGTCCACCGGTCCGTCAGGAACTCTTGAACTGGCCTCATGAACAGGCGGCAGTTGCTCACTAGAGGAATGCAAGACGCCATAGCGCCCAGAATCGACATCTTCTCACTGATACTCTGGTATTGATCCTCCACCGACTTGAGTTTGGTGATTCTGTCGACGGATGGCCTCACTAACCCTGACTGGGTCTCGAACTGTGCGCCCAGGAACACTAAACCTCTCAATTGCATCAACAAATATTTCTCGAACTTTACCGCAAACCCCAGCCGCCGTAAAAGTTGCATGGTGGCCTGCAAACATGTGCCAGTTGACATAGGGGAGGACCCCCTCACCAACCAGTCGTTGAGATACGGGTACACGTGATGGCCTTGCCTTCTCAACCAGGCTGCCACTGGAGCCAAACATTTCGTGAACGTTCTGGGAGAGGATTTTAGCCCAAAAGGAAGCACTGTGAACTGGTAGTGAGTCCGTCCTACCACAAACCTTAGGAACTCTGTGTCGTCGACGCATTGGTATGTGGAAGTACGCGTCCTGCAGGTCCAGAGATGCCAGAAAATCCTCTTCTTGAACGGACCGGATCACTTCCTGGAGCGTGAGCATGTTGAATTTTAGGCTTTTCAACGTCTTGTTGAGATCGCGCAGGTCTAGAATGGGACGCCATTTTCTGTTTGGTTTTTTCACCACGAAGTATCGGGAATAAACCCCTTGTCCCTCTGCGATGCCGGAACCAATTCTATAGCTCCTTTTTGTAGCATAAGTGCTACTTTCTGCTGCAACACGCTCAGATGGGGTTGAGCTAAAAACACTAGTGGAACATGCGGAGGGTTGCTTTTGAATTGCAGGGAATGTCCATACCTTACTGTGTCCAACACCCACTGATCCGTTGTTATTTGCTCCCATTCGTCGACGTAGTGCAATATCCTGCCTCCCAGAACTTTCCGACGCCCGTCATTGTTGGTCTTTGGTCTGCTTATCTCTCGTCGACAATGAGTAGCCTGTTCTCATCCTGGAGGTCTGGTAGTCCCGGCATCGTTTTGCCACCTGAGAAGCCTGTCTGTACCCCTGGGAGGAGTACGCCGGCCTATTGAAAGATCTGTCTCTCGACGCCGAGAATCGGGAGTTCCCCGATGCTCCCCTAAAGGGACGAAAAGACCGAAAACTCTGTCCACTTTGGAGGGCACCCAAGGAACGCGCCGTGTCAGAGTCCTCCTTCGTGCCCTTCAGGGCCTCATCCACCTTTTCGCCGAACAGAAGGTCTCCCTCAAAAGGCATATCCAGCAACTTGTATGCACCTCTGGTCTAAAGTTGGTGCATTTAAGCCATGCTTGCCTTCGTAGAACCACCCCGTTGTTGACTTGTTTAAACCCCGATTCAGCGAGGTCTACAGCGATGTTTATAGCATGATTTGAGGCCTCCTCACCTTCCCGGACGAGTAACATTGCCGCCTTCCTATGTTCTTCCGGAAGATGCTCCAGCATAGGTGCCAGCTGGTGCCACATTTCTCCGTCATATCTGGCTACTATAGCCAGAGAGTTGGCCGTCTTCACTGTAGTTGCTCCTACCGACAACACCTTCTTGCCAAAGGCATCTTGTCTTCTGGCCTCGTTTTCCGGGGGGGTCGTGCATTTGTGCTGGGCCCTCGCTTTTCTCGCCGCCGCCGCTGACACCACCGAGTCAGGGGTTGGTTGGGAGGACAGACACTTGGCGGTGGATTCTGGGGCCTTAAATTTCTTCTCCAGCCGACCTTTCATTGCGGGTTCTGAGAAAGGGTGACGCATTGTCTGTAAACCTCCCGCCACACATGATCCAGGATGGGTACTGAGAACACCGACCTCCTCCTCTTTCCCATGTGGTCGAAAAGAAAACAATCCTTTTTCTCTTCCTCCTGGGCCAATCCGAAATCTGTACACGCTTTGCTCATCATGGCGTGAAATGACCCAATGTCGTCCGGGGGAGACGGCTGAGCTGGGCTCCTTGGGGCTTCTAAATTCAGCCTCTGACTCCCAGGTTGGATCCATGGAGGGGGATAATGAAACATCCGACAGGGTCCTTGTGTCCGAATGTAGCAGTTCACCCTCCTCCTGGCGTGCACCTGCGAGGTCCTCACTTGCTGGTACCGTCAAAGGCACTGTCTGAGTTGGCCCACGGGACGGGCCGGTTCGTCGATGGTGGATTTAGCCGGAGTTGCTTGAGGTAGTCTCTCGTCCAATGTTTTCAATAGGGTCTGCAACGTGGATAGAACCTCCAGCGATCAGATCGACTGCGGATTAAGAGGGGTAGACACCAGAATGCTGGTTCCCCCGGAGAGAGGCTTGCCAATTCCTCGTAACCAGAGTTCTGCAGGGCCAGCTACCCTCTCACACTCCTCATCTCCCGAGGACACCGACAAGGCCGCCTCTTGCTGCAGCAAGGCCTCCGGTAAAACCGGGTCGAATACTTCTGGTCGCCAGGCCTCCTGCGGAATCTCCGTCGACGAGGGAAAAGCCGGCCCTTCGTCGGCACCACCTGCGGCCCAAGAACAGACAAGACCAACTGTGTCAATGGTAGACAAGGGGTCGACGACTGCCCTGCCATTGACGACGGTGGCGGTCGCGTAGGTCCCTGAGGCAGTCCGCCTTTTCTGAACTTGACCTGCGTTTCTCCGATTCTCGACTCGAGGCTGATCTATGTTGATCGCCTGATGAGGATTTCGACCTTTCCTTTCTCTCCTTCTTCGACGAATATGACAAGGTTTTCTTCAACGATGACTCGTTTGCGGAATGGCTTCCCGATGACCCTTTCTCCGCCGGCTGTGGTTTCTTCACCGGGGGTTCCGCCGATGTCGAGCGGCCCCTGAGGATTTTGATGCTGAGGCCACGCTGTGTGTGGAGCCTAACACCGAAGGCGGGTATGCCCCCGCTCCATCGCTCAACCATGTCACTAACCGCCGACTTCGGTCTTAAAGAGTCTTTTGGGAGAAGCCTTTACATATGTCGCACTTGTCTGCCGAATGGTGAGGGTGTAGACAATATATGCAATCCATATGTCCGTCCCCCTCATACACTTTCTTCAACCCGCACATAGCGCACGGGCGGAACAGAGCTTTTCCAGACATCAGGACGAAGCTCAACGACACAACCATGACAAAATAGTAGACTACGCGAGGTGATCCCACTACTTTGGAGATGGTTGAAATCTGAAGGGAGCCGCAGGGGTGGTGCATTTATACCGCTACGTCCTATTGGGTCATGCGTAAGCGGCCCCTAAAACGACAGATGGGACACAGAAGTGTCAGAAGTTTTTCCTATGGAAAACGGCTTTATAAGTGTACCGAGGGTTCCCAGTCTGACGACGGGGAATATTCTAAGCATGTGAATCCATGAAAGATCAAATGCTGGAGAATGAACAGAAATAAAATAGGAATGTTTTGCAGCAGAGGACCCTGAAGGTAGAGATAAAAGTCTTCAACTTAGAGGAACCTATAGCCTTATAGTAGAAGTGTCACACGTAAGACCTGTAGGTCAGGCCATTGAAACCCCATCATCAGATCCACCCACATGGTGGGTCCAAATTGCTGATAGGGGAGAGCAAGGGAAGGAACAAGTTACTTACCTGTAACAGTTGTTCTCCAGCATCGGTCTGGCATGGATTCACATGCTCATGAATATTCCCCATCGTCAGGCCGGGAATCCTCGGTAAAGAAAAAATCAGTTTCGTTTCTGATCTGTCTTTCTCAGTAGTAACCAATCACTGGTCTCTGGGTCATACTGCCCCCAGCCAATGACTGCCCTCTCCCTAAGCCCCGCCTCCGGCAGCCATCGTCAGATTTGGTAGCACGCAAAGTGGCAGTATGACCAAGTGAAGAGCCGTAGAGGGGTAGGAGGGAGGGTTCGCATGTGAATCCATGCCAGACCCATGCTGGAGAACAACAGTTACAGGTAAGTAACTTGTTCCTTCTCCAGCATGGGGTCTGGCATGGATTCACATGCTCATGAATATAAGAATACATAGCAGTACACACATGATCAACCAACGGGAGGTGGAAAAAAGGCTCAATATTATGCATTACATCAAAACTCAACATTAAGCAGTTCTTACCTCCTCACCAGGCTCACCTTAGGCAAACAAGTTGCGCAGCACCGCTTGGCCGACAATGGACTCCTCCCTGGAATCCTGGTAGACACAGTAGAATCTCGTGAAGGTGTGCGTCGACCTCCACGCAGCAGCCCTGCAGATGTCTAGCAGGGGCACACCAGACAAGAAGGTTGTGGTAGCAGCGATAGCTCTGGTCGAATGGGCTCTCGGACGGCCAGGCAACGGTCGGTTTGCCAACCGATGACAGTGCGTGATGCAGCCGGAGAGCCATCTGGAAATGGAAGCCTTCGAGAGAGCCTTCCCTTGGTTCACAGGTCCAAAGTTCACAAAAAGCTGTGATGTCTTCCGAAAACTCTTCGTGCGGTCCACGTAGAACTTAAGTGCTCTAGCCACATCCAGCGAGTGCAAAGTCCTCTCGGCCGGTGACGAAGGCGACGGGGAGAAAACCGGTAACACCAAGGGCTCGTTGAGGTGGAAGTTCGACGGCACCTTGGGCATAAAAGAGGGGTGTGTCCTCAGCACCACCCTCGTGTCGTGAAAAGTCAACTATGGAGGCTTGCAGGATAGGGCCTGGATCTCTCCCACTCGTCGTGCGGAGGTGATTGCCACAAGAAACGCAGTCTTCCACGACAGGAATTTCAACGGTGCCGAATGCAGGGGCTCGAATGGCGCCCCCATGAGCCTGGTCAGCACCACGTTGAGTTCCCATGCCAGGGCAGGGGCCTTCACCGGCGGGAACGATCCGAACAGTCCCTTCATAAATTCCTTCACCAGGTGATGGGACCACAAGGACGCCCGTCCTGTGGTTCTGGTTTATCGGGAGATCGCAGCCAGATGTATCTTGATGGAGGCGTGAGCCAGTCCAGCCTTGGCCAGTGACAGTAGGTACGGCAGCACTTGAGGGGCCGTAATCCGTAGAGGGTTAATCTTCTGTGCACGGCACCAGACAGAGAACCTCTTCCACTTATATCCGTAGCACTTGAGAGTTGAGGACGCCCTGGCTTTTGCAAGGACCTCTCGTACCCTCCAAACTCTAGTGCTGCAGGAGCCAGCCCTGCAAGTTCAGCGACTCCGGGTCGTGATGAAGTATGGCGCCTCCTTCTCTGGAGAGAAGATCCGCGTCCGTCGGCAGCTTGACTGGTGGGGACGCTGACAAATCCAGAAGGTCCAGGAACCAGATCTGCCTCGGCCACGCCGGTGAGACTAGGATCATCCTGCACCGGGACCTCTTGAGTTGGTTGACGAGTCAGAGCAGCAACAGCAACGGAGGGAACGCATATAGGAACAGGCCGTCCCAGGCGAACGAGAAAGCATCGCCCATGCTCCTCGGCTTGGGAAACCTGCTGGCGAGCCTCTGGCACTTGTAGTTCGTCGCCGTCGCCAACAGGTCGATCTGCGGTTTTCCCCATCGTCGGAAGAGTCGATCCACTTGATCCTGACGTAGTTCCCACTCGTGGGACGAGCGCAGCTCCTTGCTGAGTGAGTCGGCGATGGTGTTCTTTATCCCTGCCAGATGAAAAGGCACCAGAAACATCCCTTGGGCGATGGCCCAATGCCACAGATCCTAAGCTTCCTTGGAGAGGGCTGGGGATCTGGTTCCTCCCTGCTTCCGGATGTAGAACATCATGGTGGTGTTGTCGGTGCAGATTCTCACCACCTTGCCCTTGAGGGACGGGAGAAAAGACCTGAGGGCCCAGAACACTGCACGAAGCTCCAGGGTGTTGATGTGGAGTGTCTTCTCCTCCGGGAGCCAAAGGCCTCTCGCATGAAGTTCTCCGGTGTGCGCTCCCCACTCTTCCAGGGAGGCATCCGTCGTCACCGGTATCTGGTGGGATGCGGTCTGAAAGTCTGTGCCCGCCGTCAGATGAGCGCAGGTACCCCACCACCGGATCGCTCGTTGGAAGGTCTCGTCGAGCGGGATCCTGTCTTCGAAGCTGCATGTCGCTTGGATCCAGCGGGAGTCCAGGAACTCTTGCAGAGGGCGCATCCGAAGCCTGCACAGGCGCACAAGATATATGCAGAAGGACATCATCCCGAGGAGGGACTTGATGGACCTCACCCTGGCCACGTCCGTGGCCAGCAGACGCTGCACCTTGCCCAGGATGGCCTTCGTCCTTTCCTTTGACGGCGAGGCCAGACGCTCCACTGTGTCGAGCTTGGCTCCCAGAAACAGCGCGACTTGCGACAGGACCAGGTGGGATTTGGGAAAGTTGATGGAGAATCCCAGGTCCGTGAGCAGCTGGACGGTCTTTGCCGTGTGATCCACGGCGAGCTCCTTTGTCCTGGCTCGGATGAGCCAGTCGTCCAGGTAGGGGTAGATGTGGATCCCCTGCAGGCGCAGCCACGCCGCCACTGGTGCGAGGCACTTGTTGAACACCCTGGGTGCCGACTTCAATCCGAACGGGAGGGCCTTGAACTGGTAGTGCCGTCCTTGGACCACGAACCTGAGGAACTTTCGGTGTCCTTTCAGAATGGGGATGTGGAAGTACGCATCCTCTAAATCCAACGACGACAGGAAATTGCCCTCCTCCAGCTGTCCCAGCACGTGCTGGAGGGTGACCATCCGGAACTTCTGTGCCTTGATGTACTTGTTCAGTCGTCGCAGGTCCAGGATGGGGCGCCATCCTCCCGTCTTCTTTTTCACTAGGAAGTACCTTGAGTATACTCCGGAGCCCGGGAGCCTCTTCGGGACGAGCTCGATGGCGCCTTTTTTGAGCAACGCCTTTACCTCCAACAGCAGTTTAGGGACGTGATTTTCCTTCCTGACCACAGGTGGAATGCGGGGGCACTTTCTTCGAAATTCGAGGGCATGCCCCTGGGCCAGAGCGTCCAGCACCCAACGGTCGGTGGAGATGGACTCCCACACGCTGACGAACTTCGCCAGCCGGCCTCCCACCGGGGTGCTTCGGTGGGGGTCCGACACCGCTGTCGGTTCAATCTTGCTTGGAGGACGCCTTGCTGACTTGGCCTCCCTGGCGAGCGGCGGGGCCCACCCGACTTGCCTCGTCCTCTATAGGCTTCCTGTGACGAGGAGCAGGTCGCTTGGCGGTACGTAGAGGAGCCACCGCCAAATCCCTTGGAGGCACCCTGCTTGCCTCAGGTGCTCCGAAAGGACGGCCTTCGTTGCCGGAAAACGCCTAGGGCCCTAGTTGTCTCCATGTCCGCCTTGATGGCTTGGAGGGACTCATCCACTGTTTTCCCCAACAGGATGTTCCCGTCGAACGGCATGTCCAACACCTTGGCTTGTACATCCTGGTGGAAATCCGTCGCCTTGAGCCAACCTCGTCGTCTAAGGCAAACGCTGTTGCCTAGCTGGCGGAAACCGGTGTCGGGAATGTCCGTTGCCACCCTAATGGAGTGGTCCGACACCACTTCGCCTTCTTGAAAGATCTCTAGGGCCTCGGCCCTCTTGTCATCCGGTAGGAAGTCCAACAGGGGGGCGATCTTGTACCATAACTCCCTGTCGTAGCGGGCCACGATCGCGAGCGCCGCCTTAATCGTTGTTGCCGCCGACGAGATAACTCGTCATCCGATTGGGTCCAGCTTCTTCCCTTCGCCGTCAGGCAGGGAAGTTGACGTTGAGGCTGATGCCCCGATGACCCCTCCAGCCCACCCTGCTTTCTTCTTGGCCGCCACTGAGACGACCGAGTCAGGGGTCGGCTGTGACCCAAGGCACAAAGGGGCAGCGTCGGGGACCCGGTAATTCTTCTCGTACCGATCCCTCTTGGCAGGCGTCGTAGACTGGTTGTTGAGAAGGGCGAGTCCCTCGTCCCAGATGTCATCCAGCAGAGGCACGGCAAGCACTGCCTTCCTCTTGGCCTCGCGCCATTGGTAAAGGAAACCTTCCTTCTCTTCGGGGCAGAGCTGAAAAAGCTTGGATGCCCTGGCAATCATTGCATGGAAAGATCCGATCTCGTCGGATGGGGAGGCACGGGCTGGCGATGGGAGCTCCGTCCCGTCGGTACCCGTCGTGGCCTTGTCCGTTCCTGTGTCATCCCCAGGGACGGGGGATGTGGGTAAAGGCCGAGCAGGCCGCGAGGGCTGAGATGGCGGGGCTGGATGGATCCGTCTTCTCTTGTTCGGGGGGCTTCCCGCCTGGCCCGGCTCTGGTTCCTTCATCGAGCCTGGTTCCAGATCCTTTGTCGGTGGTAAGGGCAATCTCGTCCTTATCTCCGAACGTTATCCTGCGGCTCCGGAAGCAACGGGCGCGACGGGTGACTAGGACCCTCGCCGGTGCCGGTGTCACGCTCGTCATCACCCTCGTCGGGATCCCTCCTGTGGGGACGAGCCTCCTCGACGCCCTCGTCGAGGCCCTCTAAGACTTGTACCAGCTCCTCCTCGGATGCTGTATCCGTGTCCACAATGGCCACCAGCCCCCCCCTCTTTTTCCACCAGGGTCTTCACAGGGGTCTTTTCAATGGGTCTGAAAGAGGCTTCCCTCCGCGGAGGCAGGAAGACTCTGGGCCCTGAGGTCGCCTCCACTGGTGTAGCATCCACAGGCTGCGCCAGGGCCGCCGCAACTCCCTCGATAGCGGCCTTGGCCGGGTGAATCAAGGCCTTCACCGCCTTAGGCGTGCTTGAGGCCTTCACCTTGGGGGGAGGGTCACCGCCTTGCTCCCCCTCGGCCGAATCCTTCGAGATCGACCGGGGCCTCTCCAGAAGCTTACCCGAGTTCTCGGATTTCCTCTTCCCCGAACCAGAGCGTTGGCTTGTGGTTGATGGTGCTGGGGAAGGCGCGCCCTGCCTGGCAGCCGAAGAGCCCGACCGTTGATGCTGTCCTTCTGCATATATCGGTGCTTTGCCTTCTGCTGGGCACCCGTCGCCGGGGCGCCCTCGCAGGACTTAGAAGACCGCACGGACTTCTTCTCACCCGACGGACTCCTTCCTTCCAGCCAGTTGGAGAGACAAAGGTGTTGGTCCGTTCCAACATGTTCCTGCAAAACGCACATTGCTTCTCCACGTGCGTTCTGTCCTCATGAAGGCAGTAGAGACATTTTGAATGCTCGTCCTCCTTGAAGACATTCTGTAGCTGGCATCCAGGGCAAACCCTGAACAGCTTTCCGGGCGTCGAGCTTCCTTTCTCCTGGGCCACGTTCGGGTAGGCAGCAGAAACTTCTGGAATCCCCCAAGAAGCGTAACCCTTGAGGGGCGTAGACAAATAAAATAAAATCTGACACGGATACCTGTTAATCAGATGTAAAGACGGTGGATCTTGAGACTATTTGACCGAAAAATGAGTAATTCTCTTTGAAAAAGCGCGAAAACGCAGCAAAAGCTCGAGAGCTAAACACCAGGACTCCCAACACTTGAGCGTGTGGTAAAAATCTGAAGATGGCTGCCGGAGGCGGGGCTTAGGCAGAGGGCAGTCATTGGCTGGGGGCAGTATGACCCAGAGACCAGTGATTGGTTACTACTGAGAAAGACAGATTAGAAACGAAACTGATACGGATTTTTTCTTTACCGAGGATTCCCGGCCTGACGGGGAATATTCATGAGCATGTGAATCCATGCCAGACCCCATGCTGGAGAAAAATTCTTATGCTGCAATGACTTTAGTTTCTGCATCATGAAATAAAGATGCTGTCATAAGAAGCTGATTAATTGTAAATCACCACCAAAAAATTTAAAGGTTTAAAGGTTTACAATGCAATGTCTAGTAAAAATGAAACTAAAGAAAAAGAAATACATTGACATTAACAGCCACCTTAGCATTACATAGCTACTTTCTTTCCAGCAAAAAAATAAATAAATGGTACTTGCCCTTAGTGGCATCATTCATGAAGGGAGAAAGGCAATTATTCTGAGCAGATACACAATAACGCTCCATAAAACATCACTGTTGGCTGGAATCATTCAAAGGATGTCATGCCTGAAACTTTACCAATATCTGAAACCGAGATGAATCTACAATTATGATGAAATGACCGGATCACGTTCTTTCAGCAGTCCAACACAGCGTTGCAGGTGCATCGTCATTTGCACCCTTAAAATTGCTTAACATGGCTAAATTTCTCTCTTCGGCTGGTGCCTCCTTCTGGAACAGGGCCTGGGGCCTTAATACCTTCAACTCTCTTCCTAAATATCTTCCTTATCGAGCTCTTCGCCCATCCGCCTCCGACTCCCTCAGGGGTCAGTCACTTCTCCAAGCACCGAGTTGGTGGTAGATCTCTCTCTCTCTCTCTCTCTCTCTTCGGCTGGTGCCTCCCTCTGGAACGGCCTCCCTTAAACTTTAGGAGAACCATTTCTGGCTCCGGAAGCAACTCCATACCTTTCTCTTTGCTTCTACCTTTTCTCTTCCTCTGCTGACCTCCTGGCTGTAACCAGAACTGCACTGGCTACTTGGACACTCTGATCGGTATGCAGTGATAAAATTGCAGCA
Source organism: Ambystoma mexicanum (assembly GCF_040938575.1). Classification (NCBI taxonomy): domain Eukaryota; kingdom Metazoa; phylum Chordata; class Amphibia; order Caudata; family Ambystomatidae; genus Ambystoma; species Ambystoma mexicanum. The sequence goes on from NC_090924.1 coordinate 702,558,840, forward strand.
AAAAAGTCGCATATACCAAATAAATAAATAAATAAATAAATAAAATATTGCTGCTAAAATGCTGTGGTTTGACCCGGTAAAGGTGAACCCCGGTATACCATTTAAGAGGAGCAGGGTTTGAGGGGGGTGTCCCCCGCTCCCATTAAATGGTATAATGGGTCCAGGGATTGCAGGTAATTACTTACTGCTCTGTAACGTTCTTTCTGATGGATCTTTTTCCCCACGGACGCCTCATCCATGATATCCTATCCACAGCGCAGCTGCTCTTCTGAAATTTTCCACCGTCAGGAGGCGCAGCGCAGATTCTGGTTAGCCCTGTCCAATGTCTCTACGTACCTGTGCCGGACAAGACATCAGAGACAGTTTATATTGAGGCACTGCATCCTGTAACCTCAGCTCCATGCTTTTTCCTCTAGCACTCTGACTATGAGGGACCGTTGGTTTACTGACTATCCACCAAGAATGGCAGGAAAGGAGGGCGGTGAGGAATCTGTGAGAGGAAGATCCATCAGAAAGAACATTACTGAGAGTTAAATAATTTGTTCTTCTAATAGATTCCTTCCTCCCACGGATTCCTCATCTATGATAGACTCCTAAAGAAGTACCAAAATCTGAAGTATGGAGCCGGACAAGGACACCACCTAGACCAGAAAACTCTGGAGGACAGAGATGAGAGTCACTCGTCTGGTAGAATGGGCTCTGAGACCCTAGCACATAGTTCCCAGCCAGATATTAGCACTCCGAGATGCAGAGAAAGATCCACCTTGACAGGGTCCGTTTAGTCACAGCTCTGCCCTGCCAGCACGAGCTGCAGCGTACTAATGAAGAGCTGAGATCTCTCCTAGTCTCCCTCGTCCGAGGGACGCAGTGGCGGAGGACCCACACCAGGTCCAGCCAATGGAATCGTTATCTGTCTTAGAAGGAGGAGGCAGAGGAAAAACCAGAGTAAGATGGATCTTTTGCAAGCGATGAAAATTATGGGACGGCTTTGGAAGAAAGGAAGGTCTCACTCTCAAAGTCACCTTCTCTTTGGAGCAAATTAAATAGGAAGAGAACGCCTGGAGCTCACTCACCTGTCTGGCGGAAGTGACGGGAAACCAGGAAAATCACATTTAGGGTGAGCAATCTAATAGAACAAAACAGGAATGTAGGGGCTCAAATGGAGCACAAATAAGTAATGTCGAAACCAAATTTAAATCCTGTGCTGGAACCACAAACCGGCATGGAGGAAACGGTTCTTTGTGATATTTCCGCATATTGAAGACCAAACACAAAAAAGATTGATCATTTATGTGCAGCCCTGAATATGCCGAAATATCACTTTGCAGGATCCCCAAACCAGTCCCACACTGGAGTTTTTTTTTGTCGTTCGGGGGGGGGGGGGGGGGGGGCAGGTGTCGGAGGGGGGGCTTCATGGTTCAACCCTTAAACCGCCATTCCCTCACTCTCCGCCCCGCCCCCACAACAAACGTCTTTCTCCCATCCCACCAACAACCACCCACACACTTAGGCATTCTAACATGCACACACCTACAGTTATCCCGCTCCCCTTCTCTCCTTCGTCCCTTCCTCCTCCCCCTCCCCAAATCTTACACTTACACTCGGACACAAACACACACACACACACACACACCCACCCACCCAGTAACACACGCAGCACTGTCAAAAACACCACACTTACCTGGGCCCCATCGACTTCGGCCTCCCTCGTGTCCGTCAGCCCCTGCGCGTACTTGTGTATGTCGCAGGGGCTGACAGTTCGATTTAGAAAGACCGCTGAGAGCGGTCTCCGACCGGTCTTTCTAAATCGGTCTTTGAAGAAATCGATTTTTCAAAATCAATTTCTTCACTTAGTGCTGGAGGAATCTGGTTAAACAATCCCTGCACGAACTGCACGACAGTGGCGAATGTGAAGAATGAGCCCTGTTCCAAGGACCTCTTGAAAACTGAAATAGCAGCAAGATATCCCTTAACAGTGCCAGAAATTCAAAAATAGGGGATAACTGACAGGATAATGGGTCCTAATGAGCAGGCTATTTTCCTCTCAGGCGAGGAATCATAGGTAGTGGAAGCAGACCTATGGCGCCTTTACTTCATCGTTCTCGAAGATGAGGAATGGTGTGGACTGCTCCTGTAACGGGAGCATTTCTTAGACCTTTTCCTCAGACAAGTCCCTTTTCGACAGTGTCGTCGAGGGGGATTTTGAAGGGCACCTACCTGCTGCTAACAAACACGTTACTAACCTGTAACTATTGTTCTCCAGCATGGGTCTGCCATGTATTCACATGCTCATGAATATTCCCCGTCAGGCCGGGAATCATCAGTAAAGGGAAACCTTTTTCTTTTCACTTACAAACTGTATTTCTCCTTTGAACCAATCACTGTCCTCTGGGTCGTACTTCCCCATCCAATGACAGTACTCTCCCTTAGCCCCTCCTCTGGTAGCCATCTTCAGATTTGGTAAGCACGTAAAGTGGCAGTATGACCAAGAAGAGCAGCAGAGGCGTCGGAGGGATGGTTTGCATGTGAATCCATGCCAGACGCATGCTAGAGAACAATAGTTACAGGTAAGTAACGTGTTCCTTCTCCCAAAAGGGGTCTGGCATGGATTCACATGGGCATCCGTCGCTAGGGAAGGGAGACTGAACCTTTTTCACCCGAAAAAACCTTCTTACCCTTTAAATTTAGAGGCGCGCATGGTGCGGCTCTGGGAGCATGCGCTCCCCTGACTGTCCACTGGCACCCCTCCTTAGTCCCCATTGACGCGTCAACAATATGAACAATGCCTAATGACAGCAGTATTATTAAGGGGTGGGGGAGGGAAGAGGATGGTGGTATGTATGGAGTAAAAAAGGAGACTATGGACTAGGGGTACATTAGTCACTATGATGACCAACTATTAATTACTCCTACATCCCGTCCCCTTTCCTCCATACTGCATGGGCGATTATAACTGAATGTAGCCCCAGGGTGGAGAGGTGACCCTCATTAAGAAAATGAGTTCCTTTGAACCGCCTGTCCGAAAGCCGCGTCTGACCAAGAGCCGGCGTCCAAACAGTAGTGCTTGCAGAAAGCCGAAGTGATGGCCCAAGTGGCCGCCCTGCCGATGACCTGCCACGGTACCAGTCTCTGGAATGGGGCCACTGTGGTATTGGCTCCGACAGCGTGGGCATGCATGTTAGCTGGAAGTGGTTTGTGCTGCCCCTCATAGGCCTCCTTGATGGCCGAAACCATCCACCTTGCTATAGAGACCTTGAACGATTGATAACCTGGCCTTGACCCCCCACAACCCCAAAGTTGTCAAACACAGTGTCCGACTTGCAGAAGCTCTTGGTCCTGTCCAGATAGAATTTCAGACTGACATCCAGACAGTGTAAGACCCTCTGAGCATCGGTCTTAGGACCGGCAAAAAACGTTGATAAAACGATCTCCTCGTTCAGATGGAAAGCAGTGACTACCTTAGGCAGGAACGCAGGGTGAGTGCTCAGGACAACCTTAGTAGCATAGGGTTCTGTTGCCACCGAAGCCTAGACCTCGCTGACTCCGCGAGCAGAGCTGAGAACCACCAACAAAGCTGTTTTAATTGTGACTAATCTGATGTCCGCGGACGCCATAGGTTCAAAAGGTTTGCGCGCCAGGGTGCCCAACACTACATTGAGATCCCACACGGGTTGTTGCTTCTTGATGGGTGAGGCTTGCCAGATGCCGCTTAACCACCGGGTTGGAGGAGGAAAAGCCCCCCTCAGAATTCCTGTAGGCGCCGATGGCTGCCAAGTAGGTGCGGCAGGTGTCTATTTGCACCCCTGAGTGAGCAAGGTGTGCCTAGAATGAGAGCACATCATCCAGTGTGCAAGTGAGGGGGTTGATCTCCTTAGATTCCACCCAGTGACAGAACCTGGTCCATTTAGTCCTGTACTGGCTCCTAGTAACCCTGCTCCTAGAGCCCGGTATGATGTCCAGGTTAGCTCGAGACATGCTCAGATGCTTCAGTGTGACCTGCTCAGGAACCACGCTGCGAAGGATAATTTCTGCCGAGTGGGGTGTATGACCCTGCCCTCCTGCTGCGAGAGGAGATGAGCTGGGCCCAGCGGCAGGTGAATTGGTGGCCTGGTCGAGAGGCTGAGGAGCTCCCAGATCCAAGGTCTTGCCGGCCACCACAGAGCTATGAGAATGATGCTGATGTGACACTATTCTCTTTTCTTGCAGATCATCCTGTGGATCAGGGGTCTGGGAGGGAATGCATATGCCGTAATGCCGTTCCATTGCATCGTGAATGCGTCGCCCAGGGAGCCGGGGCCTTGCACCCACCAGGATGCGAACTACTGGCACTTCCTGTTGGACCAGGAGGCAAAGAGGTCCACCTGAAGATGCCCCCATCTGCCGAAGACCCTGAGCAGGACCGGATTGTTTAACTGCCATTCATAATTGTCTATTCACAGTCTGCTGAGCCTGTCCGCTTCCAGGTTGGACTCCCCCGGGAGGTGGATTGCAGTCAGGTAGATTTTGTTTTCCAGGGCCCATTCTCACATGCAGACCGCTAGGCTGCACAGCGGAGGGGACCTGGTGCCACCCTGCTTGCTGACTTAATAAATGCTGGTGTAGTTCTCCGTCTGGATGTGGACGACCTTGCCCCCAATGAGCGGGAGGAAAGCCTTGAGAGCTAGCCAATAGCCTTCAGCTCCAGCCAGTTGATTTGAGCTTCCTGCTCCTGCAGGGACCAGACTCCATAGACACTGGTTGTCCAGCATAGCCCCCCCCCAGCCATCCAGGGAGGAATCCGTGGTGATGGTGACCTGAGGGGGTGCCTGGCGGAAGGGCTTGCCAGTCTGCAGGTTGCAGTCCCTGGACCACCAGGTGAGGTCCGGGTGGAGAAGAAGAGGAATGCTGACAAGCTCCGCTTGGGAGCCCACCTCCTGATTCCATGAGGCTGCGAAGTGCAGCTGCAATCTCCTCATGTAGTCTTGCGTGGGGGACTGCTAGTAGGACTGCTGCCAAGATCCCCAGTAAGTGCTGGAACCACCAGGCCGCGGTCACCTCTCGATTGAGGAAGTGACCTACGGCCCTTTTGATGGCCATGATCTTGTCCTCAGAGGGGAAAACTCTCTCTGAGTTTGTGTACCATATGAGGCCCAGAAAGGTCAGGCTCCGAGTAGGCTGCAGCAGAGACTTCTTGAGGTTGAGAGAAAATACCAGCTCGTGGAGAGTGGTCATAAGAGCGGAGGAAGTGTGATGCACCGCCTCCGGAGATCTCACCCTGACGAGCCAGTCGTCCAGGTATGGCTAGATGTAGTGGCCCTGAGAAGGGCAGCCACTGCATTAGTCTGGTAAACACCCTGGGGGCTGCGTTGAGGTCAAAGGGTAGAACCTTGTATTGGAAATGGCAGCCATTGCTCCTGAACCACAGAAAGAATTGATAAGGCTGCCAAATAGGGACGTGTAGATAAGCGTCCTTCAGATCCAAGGAGCACATCCACTCTCCCCTGCACAGTGTCTCCACTATGAGTGCTGGCGTAACCATCTTGCATTTTTGAAGAGGGAGGTTGAGGGTGAGAGGTCCATCACAACTCTCAGGCCAGCCTGTCTTTTTTTGTATGGTGAAAATCCTTGAGTAGAAGCCCAAGCCTCGCTGGGAGGCTGGGACTTCTTCCACTGCCTGGCTCATAACGAGCAACCGAATTTCCACCAACTGAGTTGCTGTCCCAATCTGTGGGATGGGAGGGGAGGAAAGTGAGGAATCAGTAGATGGTACCCCATGGACACTAGGGAGAGGATCCAGGGGTCCAAGAACTTCTGATGCCAAAACTGTGCATGAAGGGCAAGCCTGCCCTCCACCAGAGACCTGTGAACCCGAAGGGGCGCTTCATGCCTTTTTTCACTCCGAGGCTGTTGAGGAGGAGGTGGACTGAAAGAATCCCTTGCTCCCCCCCCCTTTTGTTGTTTGCGCCAGTGCCGACTCTGAGGAGGGTCAGGCTGCTAAGACCTCCATTCTTGAAAGCCCCTGAACCCGCCAAACGCCCGCCCCTTCTTGGATGCGAGTGGGTGTACACCTTGGGCGTGGCCTTCGTAAGAATAAAGATTTCGCAGTTTGGGAACTGTTTTTCTTTTTATCTAGTTCCTCATCGGTGGTGGAGTGAAAGGTTACCACCCTTGAATGGAAGGTTCAATATGCGTTCCTGGATGCCTGTGTTGAATTTAGTAGCCCTGAGTCAGGCAGTTCTCATGTCCGTGGCAATGCATATGGCCCAGCCAGAGGAGTCAATGTGGATCACGGTGGACTCCATGATGTCTTGCGCCACCAGTTTAGCCTATGCCAGTCCCGCCTTGAAACGTGCCTGGCACTGCACCGAAGTTCTGGAAGGAAGTCTGCTATTTCCCACCAAAGCCTCTGGTTAACGGCTGCCAGCATGGCACCCGTGTTGGATTGATGAAGATGCAGCGACGATGGAATAAAGCTTCTTCCTGTACGCCTCCAAGATCATCTCCTCCTTGCCTAACAGCACAGAGGACAAGGTGACCGAGGACGACTGAGGCTTTGAGTAGAGTGATGCTGCAGCAATCACTGAAGAGTGCGGTTGAGGGTTTGCCGACAGCAAGAGCGGATCCCCCTCCATTTGCCTATACGTGGCGTTGATTGACAGGCTGGACCGAGTGAGGGTTAAGCCATTCATTTTTGGCCAAGGTGACAACGACCTTCTGCATCGGGATCCCTGTTCTAGCCATGGGGCACAGAGTGAGGACCTCGGCCAGGACCCCCGCCTCCGATTGTTCGACCTCGGGTTGAGGAAGCCCCAAGTACTCTGCCAAACCTGCGAGACGTTTGTGGAGGGCCTTGTCTGATGGCGTGTCGGAGTCCTCTTCCTCATCCGTGTCCACCAGGGTGTCTGGCTGGTCTGGAGAGAGTGGAGGAGTGCTAGCGCCGAGGGCTGCAGTGGGGAGACTGGATCCAGAGGCTGGAGCAGAACCACCTGAACCGTGGGAGGCAGGGAAGCCAAAATCGAAGGAGCCAGCAAGGGCAGCAGTGGCTGCACTGGAGCCATAGGAGGAATGACTATAGGTGCAGGCGGAGGGGCCGGAGTGAGCATGTCCCTGATCACATTCCAAATGATGGCACCCATCTTAAGGAGATCTCATGAGAGTGAGGAACTTCTCAAAGAACCGGTCCTCACAGGGCGGTGGGGTGGCAGGTGAGGTTGACGGGGTAGCGGGCGGCTGCTGGGGCCGGTGAATACTCTGTCTTGCTGGCTGCGGGGTAAACCTGCCCTACTATGCCGATGGATAAGCTGTAGGCCACGTACCTGGTTGACACCAGTCCCACCTTGTAACCCGTTCTCCCACCTGCTCTGTTCCAAGGGGTGGCATCGGACGAGCAGCCATTTTTTCTGGCGCAGCGGCTATTCTTTACAAGCTGCGTGCCACATGCCCAAGTGCTTGGCTCACTGGGCCTGGGCTCCTCCAGGACTCTTGGCGGTCGAGCATGAGACCTACCCTGCCCCTCAGGAAAAGGCATGGTAGGTGTGTGGCCCTCGGCAGTATCATCGGTAGTGCTGGTTGGCACTAGGGCGTAGCCTCTCGGAGAGTACACCGAGTAAAAGAACCTTGCGGTCCCTCAGCACCATCTCCGGAAGGATCTAATGACCCCGGGGCCTGGTGGCCTGTAGCTGAAACAGTCTTGGTACCAGTGCTGGTGCGAGAACATGAAAGGTTCCTCCCGCTCGGGCGGTTCTTTGGAAAGGAGTCGCCCTTGCAGGGTGCGATGGAAAAAAACGGCCCTACCTTGGGCCTTGACTCATGTCTCACGAAGTCCTTCAAGTCCTCTGGAGGCGACTTCTAGACGAGCTCCCTCCACCAAGCTAATCTGTTCTTCAGGACACGCGGTGTAAGCGCGTCGGATGCGGTACACCCTCCCAGCTGAGGTCGGGGCCAAGGTAGCGGAGGCAAAGAGCATGGGGATCGTTAGTAGGGAAGAGCCCTTCGCAGGCTGGACACCTGCTGAAGCCCGCGTATGTCTACATGCGCCGGGGAGGAGCGTGGCTCCAGAGGACAGAGCACCCGATTGATAAAAAGAAGACAAAGACAGAAGAAAGTATCTGGGGAAGAGCATGTGGTATTACAAGGCCGAAGCCAAACCCAGGAGCGCTGGTGAAATCGGCCTGTTCCTGTCGACGCGGAAAAGAGGACTGAGGAGTGGTACCAGTGGGCGGAGTCAGGGGAGTGCAAAAGCCCAGGGCCGCACCCCCATGCACCTCTAAATTTAAAGGGGGAAGATTTTTTTCTGGTGAAAAAGGTTCTGTCTCCCGTCACTAGCGAGGGACGCCCATGCAGTATGGAGAAAAGGGGACGGGACGTAGGAGTATAACTAATACATAGCAGTACAACATAACACATCCACGGGACGTGGCAAGGCTCAACAGAAGAATTAACTCACCTCTGAGACAGATGCACCTCAGGCGAACAGGTTGCGTAGCACTGCTTGGCTGACTTTGCACTCCTCCCCAGAAACCCTGTTGACGCAGTAGAACTTTGTGAAAGTGTGCGTTGGCCTCGACATAGCAGCCCTGCAGATTTCCAGCAGGGGTACACCAGACAGAATGCTGTTGCAGCGATCGCTCTGGTGGAGTGAGCTCTCAGACGGCCGTGCATCAGTCGATTCGCCAACCGATGACAGTGCGTGATGCAGCCGGAGTGCCACCTTGGGATGGAAGCCTTGTTCAAGGCCTTCCCATGGTTCACAGGACCAAAGTTCACGAACAGTTGAGAAGTTTTCCGAACTCTTTGTGCGCGTCACATAGAACTTCAGGGCACAAGCAACGTCCAGCGAGTGCAAGGCCCTTTCAGCCGGTGACAAAGGTTTGGGCGAAAACACAGGTAACACCAAAGGCTTGTTGAGGTGGAATTCCGACAGAATCTTTGGCATGAAAGAGGGGTGTGTCCGCAGCACCACCCTCCATTTGTGGAAAGTCAGATATGGTTATTTGCAGGATAGGGCCTGGATCTCACCCACTCTCCTGGTAGAGGTGGTGGCTACAAGGAAAGCAGTTTTCCATTCGAGGAACTTGAGAGGGGCCCGACGCATAGGCTTGAAGGCCCCTCCCCACCCCCCATGAGCCCCATCGGCACAACTTTGAGTTCCCAAGCCGTGGGAGGAGCCTTCACTGGCGCGAAAGATCTAAACAGTCCTTTGAGGAAGTCCTTTATGATGTAACGCTCACCTGATTCCCGTAGAGGCGCCGGTCTTGACTGGGCGTATACCGTATCTTCAAAGGTGATGTGTAACACACGGCTGTCTCTTTGGGCTGGACCTCTGTGCACTGTATGTCTGACTCGAAGGGTAAGATGTCTGCAGATAGAAAATATGGGATTAAGGAACTGGGTTATTGAATGTCTCTCTCTTCTTCCCTTTCTCTTCTCCTGTAGAACCCCAAGGGTTAACGCTCTCACCTTAGGTAAGTGAACGCCGTGCTCTCCATCTGCCTCGGGGCAGGGTGCTGTAACCAGTTTCTTCACTGGATAAGGGGAGCAGGCCTCTTGACTTCAGAGGACTGCTGTCCATCGTTTACTGCACGAACGGTAAGTTTCGAGTAATTCTAATGTCTTTAAAAGTCTTTAGTAATGATGTCTCTTGTTTTGCAGGGTTCCGGCGATGGCGGATGACGGGCTGAAGTGAGTTGAAGATGGAGCCCGTGTGATGAATAGAAGCGCCTGGAAGCACGTAAGTAAGCGCTTGTTGCCTGCTTCACGATGTGCTCCAACTGTCTTTTTATTTTGCAGGTACAAGTTCGGAGCGGCTGCAGGGTGCCGGAATACCCACTGGGTTAGATGTGGAAAGGAGTAATGGCACTTGAGTATTAAAGTTCCCCAATGTCTTTAAACGCACCTTGTTTTGTCTTTCAGATGCGGGATGCAGCGCCGAAGGCCTCCGGAGCGTGCAAAGAGTTGGTAAGCTTTTGTCTTTCAGATGCGGGATGCAGCGCCGAAGGCCTCCGGAGCGTGCAAAGAGTTGGTAAGCTTTTGTCTTTCAGATGCCGGAATGCAGTTTGAAGACCTCCGGAGCGCACGAAGAGTAGGTAAGCCTTTGTCTTTCAGATGCCGGAATGCAGCGCGAGGCGTTGGTGACAGCCGATGAACCAGGTAAGTGAAGAGCTGTCATTGAAGACCGTAATGCTAACCTGTTCTTTCTTGTCTTTATAGGTGTTGCTGAAGACTGGATTCAGGATGTTAAGCCTTTTTCCTTAGGCCCAGGATCAGATGCAGAAGACACGATGAGCGTTCTGCTGCAGAGGATGCAGAATAACGCAAAGCAAGATTCATCCATCGGGTGTGGTTTAAATAGCCTCCTGTAGTGCTTAGGTCTCTCCTTCCAGAGCCACGCCTAGGTAAGAAAAGAGTTCCTGCTTTCCAGAAGAGTTCCAGTGTTCTGAATCTAGGGAGTGGCTCCTGCCCCACCCAACAGGAAAAGTAGTTCCAAACAGAAGAGGATCAGAGGCTCAACTGGCAGGCAAGTAAGCAGCATGGTCTGCTGCAGGTAAGTCCACCCAAGCATTATGAGCCCGGCGCTTCCAGCGCTGGGACTGGGCATATTTATGAGCCTGGTGCCACTGGCGCCAGGACTGGGTCCAAAAGGTCCCAATTGGGACTGGTTGGCACTCGGAACCTGGGTTATGGATCTGCTTCCAAGGGAGTTGGGAAAACCCTGACCTTTTGGAAGCAGAGATCATGACATATGAGTTGATGAGACCAAAGTGAAGATCTTCCTGGAGACCAGGTGTAGCGGGAGATAGCCGCCAGATGTACTTTGATGGAGGCGTGCGCCAGTCCAGCCTTGGACAAGTATATCAAGTATGGAAGAATCTGCAGAGCCGTGACCCTCAGAGGGGCAATCTTCTGAGACCGGCACCACGTTGCGAAACGCTTCCATTTGTGAACGTAGCACTTCAAAGTCGACAACGCCCTGGCCTCGCCAAGGACCTCTACAGTCCGATGCAACTCACAGCCTCCAAACTCTAGGGCTGCAAGAGCCAAGCCCTCAGGTTCGTCGATCCTGGGTCATGGTGAAGGATTGCATCTCCTTCTCTGGTGAGAAGATCCAGAACTACTGGCAGCTTGACCAGAGGCGACGTTGCCAGGCTGAGAAGGTCCGGGTACCAAATCAGCCTCGGCCACGCCGGGCGAGGAGTATCATCCTGCATCAACACTGTCTGAGTGTGTTGATGATTCATAGCAGGAGAGCAAACGGAGGAAACATACAGAAACAGGCCTTCCCACGGGAAGGAGAACGTGTCCCCCATGCTCTTCGGTTGGTGGAATCTACTGGCAAACTTCTGGCATTTGGAGTTTGCTGCCATCACAAACGGATCGATCCGGGGCCTGCCCCACTTGACTAAGATGCAGTCCACCTGGTCCTGCAGAAGTTCCCACTCGTGGCAGGAGCACAATTCCCTACTAAAGGAGTCTGCAATAGTGTTCTTGACTCCCGCCAGGTGAAGAGGTACAAGGAATATCCCCTGTCCGACGGGCCAGTGCCACAAGTCCTGTGCCTCTTTAGAGAGCATTGGGGATCGAGTACCCCCCTGCTTTCCGATGTAGAACATTGTGGTGGTGTTGTCTGTGAAGATCCTCACCACCTTGCCCTTCAGAGACAGAAGGAATGACTTGAGGGCCCAGAACACTGCCCGTAACGCCAGGATATATATATGGAAATCCTTCTCCTCCGGCAGCCAGAGTGCTCTGCCGTGTAGATGTCCAGTGTGGGCTCCCTAGCCTTCCAGGGAAGCGTCCGTGGTGACAGTCTCCTGGTGTGGGGTTTTTTGAAACCCTTTGCCTCGGGCGACATTGGAGCGAACCCCCCCACCACCCTATCACCCGACCAAACTCCCCATCAAGCAGGATCTTGTCAGCGAAGCTTCCGAACACGTGTATCCAGCGATTGTCGAGGAACTCCTGAACAGTTTGCATCCGTAACCTGCAGAGCTGGATAAGGTAGATGCAAGACGACATCATGCCGAGCAGCAACTTGATGGTTTGCACCCTGGCGGTCTTCCATGAAAGCAGTGGTTGCACTTTTCCCCGAATGGATGCTACTCTCTCCTCCGAGGGCTAAGCCAGGTAGAAGACCGTATTGACTCTGGCTCCTAGGAACAGTGCGTTCTGCGATGGTGTCAAGCAGGACTTCAGATAATTGATGGATAATCCCAAATCTGTCAGCAGCTGGACGGTTGTTCCGTGTGTCCGACGGCTAACTCTCGCGTCGGGCCCAGATGAGCCAGTCGAGGAACGGGTACACGTGTATACCTCGTAGACGCAGATGGGCACTTCATGAACGACCTGGGGGCCAACTTCAAGCTGAAAAGAAGGGCCTTCAACTGGTAGTGCCATCCCTGCACTAAGAAGCGTAGAAACTTGCAGTGTTTCTTGTGAATGGGGATGTGGAAATAGGCGTCCTCATGGTCCAGCAACGCCAAGAAGTCTCCTTTTTCCAGCTGGCCGAGCAGGTGCTGCAAAGTGACCATCCTGAACTTCTGGGACTTGAGTTAATTGTTCAGACTTCATAGGTCTATAATGATCCTCCAGCCCTCGGTGATATTTTTGACTAAAAAGTATCTGGAATAGACTCCAGAGCCCTGGAGTCGTTGGGGGACTAGCTCTATCGCCCCTTTTTGCAGCATGGCCCACACCACCTCCAAGAGCTGTGGGATGTGCTGCTCCTGCCGGGCCACCGGAGGGATTCACGGACACCGGTGCTGAAATTCAAGGGTATGTCCTTGGGCGAGAGTGTCCAGCACCCATCTGTCGGTAGTGATCTTCTCCCACTCGCTGAAGAATCCAGTCAGCTGTCCTCCCACTGGGCTGCACGGGTGAGGGCCCAACATCCTTGCCTGTTCAGACTTGCTTGGGCACCAGCGTCCTGCCTTCCAGGCGACGGCGGCTCCGACCACCTCCACCGTTGGCATGGGAATGGCCTCTGTAGGCTTCCTGAGTCGTGGAACTGGAAGGCTGATGGTACAATGAGGAAAAACCTTTTGACGACCTGCTCCACTTCCCTCTGGAGTAGCAGAATGAAGAGCAGTGCTGAAGGAGCGTACACAGGCAACAGGGCCGTCCCTGTATCCGCCTTGAAGGCCTGTAGTGACTCGTCGACTACCTTTCCAAAAAGGTTATCTCTGTCAAAAGGCATGTCCAGTACCCTCGTCTGGACCTCCTGGCGGCAATTGGTGGCCTTCAACCAGCCTTGGTGAAGAAGGCAGACACCGTTCCCTGTCTGCTAGAACCCTGTGTGGGCAATGTCCAACGCCACCGTGGTGTGATCCAGCGCCACCTCTCCCTCCTGGAAGAGGGCGATCGCCTCCATCTTATTGTCACCTGGGAGGAACTCTAGAATCGGCCCCAGCTGCCGTACCTGGCCAGTGCGTTTGCCGCCTTGATGGTGGACGCTGTAGTGTAATTGGCCTTCCTTCCCATAGCGTCCATCTTCTTCCCCTCGCTGTCTGGAGGGAGAAAAGACGATGAGGACGGGTTAGCCGACAGTTTCCTCGCGGCTGCCAAAACCACCAAATCAGGCCCCTAGGTGCGGATTCCAGGACCCCAGTACTACTTCTTCAGCCTATCCCATTTGGCCAGAGCCATGCAAGGATTCTTCAAGAGGGCCAGGCCCTCCTCCCACATGTCGTCCAGAAGGGGCACCGCCATGACAGTCTTCCTGTTGGCCTCGTGCCTCCGGTACAGGAAACCCTCCTTCTTGGTTTCCTCAGGCACAAGCTTCAAAAGCTTGAAGGCTCCGACGACCATGGAATGGCACGACACCACGTCATCCAGTGGGGATGCCCTTGGATGCGCAGACCTGCCGCCCATTGCAACGACATAGTCGACGCTGTGGCCGTACCCATCCCTGTGTCCACTGGGGGAAGAGGGTACCTGACGGGGATATTAAAACGGGGGCATCGGATGATGCTTCCTCTTTCCCAGAGGCTGATCAGAGGGTCGGGGGGCATAGGAACCAGGCCCTGCAGCATCCTCTTCTGGATCTCCGACACCAAAGTGTAGAGGGTCGACAGGATGCCCAAAGATGCATCCCTTGGTTGTGCTGGCGTGATCGGAACACTAGGCCCTGCGCGCGCCGTCGTTCACGTCTTCGTGGACCGTGTGTAAGGACTCAAGGTACTCGTCGTCTGTGGGCAAAACTTCCATGGCCTCGGGCTGATCCAGGGGCTCTTCGCCCCCAACTCAAAATTAGGCACACGCAACTGCTTCTTGATGTTATATTCACAAGTTTGAGGTTTGAACAATGGGTTTAACAAGGTTGGGTATTCTGTAAATTACAAGTTACTCACCGTAGTGACTAACTTACTCTTAGTCCATAGTCCCCTTTCCTCCATACTGTCGGTAGGGACGCGAGACCACCCTTTTCACCAGAAAAAACCTTCTTCCCCTTTAAATCTGGAAGCGCACAGGGGTGCAGCAATGGGAGCATGGGCTCCCCCGACTGCCCACCGGTGCCACTCTCTAGTCCCCCTTGAGGCGTCGACAATATTATAATTGCGTAACTGACACCAGTTTTATTAGGGGGGTGCGGGGGGGGCGGTGGGACGTATGGAGGAAAGGGGACCAAGAGCACGTTAGTCACTACGGCGAGTAACTTGTAATTACTCTCACGTCCCGTCCCCTTTCCTCCATACTGTATGGGTGATTACAACTTAATGTAGCCCCAGGGTGGAGAGGTGACCCTCCTTAAGAAAACAAGTTCCTTAATGCTGCCTGCCAGAATGCCGTGTCTGAGCTGGAGCCGGCATCCCAACAGTAGTGCTTGTAATGAGCAGAGGGGGTGGCATCAGTGCGCGCCCTGCTAATGACCTACCACGGTACGTGTCTCTGGCGGACGACCGCCATGGCCTTGGCTCTGAATGTGCGGGTATGCATGTTTTCTAGAGGCAGCTTGCGTTGCCCCTTCTAGGCCTCCTTCAGGAGGCCACGATCCACCTTACAGTGGAGGCCTTGGAAGCCTGATATCCTGACCCTGACGCTCCGAGGGTGATAAACAGAGCCTCAGACTTGCAGAAGCTCTTAGTCCTGTCCAGATAGAACTTTGGCACTCGTCTAGCATGAAGAAAGTGCAGAACCTTCTGAGCACCTCAGGGTCAGCAAAGAAAATAGGGAGTACTATCTCCTCATTTAGATGGAATGCAGAGACTACCTCAGGTACGTACGTGGGATGCGTTCTGAGGACCACTCTCTGTCCTGTGAAAGGTATTGTATGGCTAGGGTGCCATTGGAGCTTGGATTTCGCGGACAGCGTGCAGCAGTAATACCCACCAAGAGGGCTGTCTTAATGGTGCCTAGCCTGATGTCCGCAGATGGCATTGGCGCAAAGGGTTTATGCGCCAAGACGCCCAACATTATGCTGTGGTCCCACACAAGGTGTGGCTTCTTGATGGCAGGGTAGAGTCTGCAAAGGCCCGTCATATGTCTTAAGCACCGGATTAGAGGATGAGAAAAAACTTCCTCCTCTGAGTTCCGGTAGGCTCCAGTTGCCGCCAGATAGGCTTTGAGGGCGAGCCAGATGGCCACCCACTCGAGCCAGTCGATGAGGGCTGCCTGCTCCTGACAGAACCCTCTCTGTGGACCCTGTGGATGTCCAAGGTAGCTTTCCATCCCGCTAGGGAGGAGTCTGTGGGGATGGAAACATGCAGAGTTGGCTGACAAAGGGTCCTGCCTATCCGTAAGCTGCTGTCCGTGCTCCACCAGACTAGGTTGTGACAGATGCGGTGGAATGCTGACCGGCTCCACTGGGAAACCTTCTCCCGATTCCAGAAGGCTGCGCAGTGTACCTGCAATTTAGGCGTTGGTACCACCATGCTGAGGTCACTGTTCTGCTGAGAAAATGCCCCCGGGGCCTCTGATGGCTGAGATCTGGTCCTCTGAAAGGAAAATTCTTTTGGAGCTTGTATCCCAGATGAGGCCCAGGAATGTTCGAGTGACTGGGCTCCAGCTGTGACTTCTTGAGATTGATGGGAAATGCCAACTCATGTAGTGGGAGCATAAGGGCACAGGCGGTGTGGAGGACTGCCTCCGGGGACCTTGACCTGATGAGCCAGTCTAAGTATAGATCGGCGTGGTGATCCTGGGCACTAAGTGGGGCTGCCATGTGATCATCTGTCCTGTACAGACCTTGGGGGCCGAATTGAGGCCAGAGGGTAGAAACTTGCATAGGAAATGGAAGTCCATGATCCTGACCTACGAAAGGACCGATGGGGCTTCCGATCGGTACGAGAAGGTAAGCATCCTTCAGATCCAGGAGCACATGCAGTCTCCCGTGCCCAATATCTCCGCGCTGGGGAACCATTGTATGACAAAAATCCACAAATAGGCGACCAGACCCCGATGGGAGGCCGGGCTTTCCTCCACTGCCCGCCTCTCTACGTGCAAGCGTATTTCCAACCACAGAGTTATTGTCCGAATCTGTGGGAGCGGAAGGGAGGAGAGAGGCGGTACAGGGATCGGTAGGCAGAAGCCTGAGGACACTGTGTGGAGGATCCAAGGGTTCAGGAACCTTGTGCGCCCGCATGGGCGCGCGTCTAGCTATATGCCCTAGGGGTGGCTTTAGTGAAGATGGATAACGATTCAGCAGTCTGGGGACTATTCCTCCTCTTATCAAGTTCCTAGTCCGTAGTGGAACGGAACAGGTCGCCCCTCGCCACCTCCCCTCTACCCCCAAGGGAAGGTCCAGTGTGCGTTCCTGGGTGTCAGGGTTGAATTTGGTCGCCCGTAGCCCGGTAGTGCTATTCCTGCCAGTAGCAGTGCAAACGGCACCACCTGAGGTGTGAATGCACGCCACGGAGGGCCCCATGCAAATATTTTTGGCCGGCGTCAGCCCTGCCTTGAAGGCCGTAGTGTGAGGCTGTGAGAGTGCCAAAAAGCAAGAGGGGGCCCTCCCGCTGCCTCAACTTGGTGTCAGGGCACCTGTTGGTAGGCTGCGCCGAATGGGGTTCAGCTGTGATGAACTGACCCAAACGGCTGCTGAGTAGGAGTCCATGGGGCTGCCAAGACTGTTTGAGGCACGGGGCCAATGTTGTGGGCACTGGCATGGGCAGCTGGAGATGCACTGGAGCCGGAGGCGCTGGAAGCAAGGGCGGAGTGGCCGTGGGTGCTAGCGACAGAACCGGAGGGAGTATGTCCCGGAGGGTGATGGCTTTTCAAGAAAACCCATCTTCACAGGCCAGTGGAGCACTTGACGGCGCAGGCATGGGCGCGGGGCCCCGAGGGTGCTGCGGCCTTAATCCACTCTGCTGTACTGTCTGCGGGGAGAATCGGCCCTGCGACGATGAAGGGTATGCCGTGGGCCACATACTTAGTGAAGACTAGTCCCACCTGGAAACTCGTTCCCCTACTTGTTCCCCAAAGGGGGATGGTGTCTGATGAGTCGTTATTTGATCGGGCCCTGCGGCCATTTTGTCAGGCTACGTGTCGTATGCCTGTGTTGTGGTGCTTGCCGCGTTGGGCCCCGCCTCTTCCACGACACCTGGTGACCGAGGTTGAGGCCTACCCTGCACCTCAGGATGGGGCCTGGTAGGCGGAATGCCGTCGGTAGTGCTGCGTAGAGGTGCCCCCCCCTCAGATGTCTGTCTGGGACTGGGGGGTAGCCCTTTGGGCCTTACCCCGGTAAATGAACCTTGTGGCCCCTACGCTCAGTCACCAATAGGATCTCACGACCCTTCGGCCTTGCGGCCGGTAGCAGCCCTGGTACCTGCACTGGTACAGGGACCTGGAAGGTCCCTCCCGTGCCTCCTGGACGGAGACAAATCTGCGGGGTGTGTGGTGCGTACAGGTGTTAGGCAGAATTATATGCCGTACCCTTTGGGAACACCACATACAATTAAGACTACAGTACAAATTTACCTTTGGTACAAGCCTGTACTACACTGTAAAGTGGTAGCGATGGCTGAGCAGCCAGACTTATCTCAAGAGTAAGTGAGCAGTACAAGATAGTTACACAAAGGACAGCAATTACTATGATTCAGGCAAACACTGACAAAGGTTTTCAAGTAAAAGAATATACATTTATTTCACTCTTCAGTTGCATAACATTACACTATTATAAGCAGTCTACAATCACACTCTTAATACACCACACCCCTTAAATTCCAGACAAGTTAAGCTCACAAAATGAAGTGGGAGCAAAATAGCACTCCAGCTATTTAAAAGGGAGGGAAAAACAAAGTTATTAGAAAATTAAATCAAATCAACAGGTATGTAACTCAGAGCAATTGAACAATAGGAACTACAATGATAAAATCACATGGAAAAGGCTTAGGGCCAAAGTCAATGGGTCAAAAGTCTTTTGCTCAAGATAATACAGTTCAGGGTAGTTCGCGGTAAAGTCTGTGGCATGGATCCCGGACAAGGTTGGTTGAAGAGTTCAAAGAGAAGAGAAGGACAAGCCCTCAGATTGGAGAAAGATTTCGAACACTTTCACCGTGGTTGAACGTAACGAGCAACCGATTGCACAGTACCTTAAAACGGAGAGGAAGCTGTAGCTGAGGCGGACGTTCCTGGTAGTTCCTGCAGGCTCACTGTTCCTGAAGCGACTGTCGGACTGACGAGAAGTAGGAAGACTGGAGTGTCCTGCACTACCCAGGGAAGAAACCAGCAGCAGAGCAAAACGAATAAAAGGTGCGCTCCTTAAAACTCAAGCAGGGTCCAACCTTCCTGGCTATCCGGCCCACTGTAGCTCTGTACAGCGAATTCGACAAGAGCAGGGGTCCTGGTTTGCAGTTAGGGCAAACTGGTTGGTCCCACCAGCTCAAGGGAAGAAGTTTCCTAGAGGATCTTCTCTGTCGTCGGATTCTGAAGATTCAGACCTGCAGCAGGGCTTCACAGGGCGGTTTAGTCGTTGTAGGGGTCCTCTTCCATCAGTTCCTCGTTGGTTCTTTCGTTTCAGTGGCGACTCAGCCTTTCCAGTCCCAGAGACCTGCTTTTAATGCAGTTTTCCACCATTCATACAGCCTGGCTGTCAATCACCCAGCAGGGTGGCTGTCCTGGCAAGGACAGTCCCCTCAGCAAATCAAACAGGCGTGCGACTTGGGTTACCAAGGGAACCCATGGCAGGGGTCCGAAGATCCCTTCCTCACATCCTGCCTACCTAGACTTCTGTGCAGAAACCCGCAAAAAGACGGTGAACAAAGGATTCATCCCTGGTTTGGCGCACAGAGAAAAACATGAGAAAGACTAACAAAAAGAAATGGCAAATAAACCCAGCCGGAGCCAAAATAAAATGTATTTGGTCAGCGGGTTTATGTTCGAGGCTAATATAATAGTCTGAAACAATACCATAGTTATATAAGAAAAGTTAGGGTAGTTAACACTGCCACCAGCCAACTCTTGATGTAAAGGGAGCAAAACAAGGCTCCAAGAGACAGACAAAAAGGGATAAGAATTAACCCTTTCCAATACTCCATGTAAGATGGGGTGTACTGGGTCTGTGGTTTAAAGTGACTAATAATAAAGTTAATGGCAACTTTACCTCTTGGGGGGGGGGGACAGTAGTAAGCCCTAGAAAATGAAGTCAGTGAGAAGTCTCAAAGACAACCCTGTGTCACTGCACTGAAGGTGCTGTGTAACACACATGTAAAATATGAGGCCATGGAGTAGGTGAGGCTCCAGTGCTCAAGATCACACAAAAAGTGAAAATACACAGCAAAACACATGTAAGAGTGGGAAAAAGGCTCACACTCTTACCAGGTGAAAAAAATAAATCCTACCAATCCAGCAAAGCTGCTGAGGGACTAATTGGGTAAGGCAAATCAGCCATTTATGAGAATTCTCCCTAACACTCGCCCCCCCTTGGACATATGCCCGGTACTGGGACATAGCCCCTAGGGTGCAGCACCAGCAATTGAACCTTGCAGCTCCCCAGCACAGTCGCCTGTAGGATCTCACGACCCCTCGGCCTGATGGCTTGGAGCTGAAGCAAACAGCCTTGGTTCCTGCCCTGGTACTAGGACCTGAAACGCTTCCCGGCGGAAGGAGCCGCTTTTGCGGGGTACGTGGTGCATACAGGCGCACCCTTGGACATTTGTCTGGTACTGGGGCATAGCCCTTCGGGCGTAGACCCGGTAATAGACCCTTGCGGTCCCTCCCGCTCCTGCGCTTCCTGGGAATGGAGTCACTTGTGCAGGGTACGGGTTGTGTACAGGCTCCCCCTCGGACATCTGTCTGGCACTAGGGTGTAGCCCCTTGGATTAGACCCGTTAATAGAGCCTTGCAGCCCCTCAGCGCAGTGTCCGGTAGGCTCTGACGACCCCTCGGCCGACGGCCGGTAGCGGTCTTGGAACCTGCACTGGTACCAGGACCTGAAAGGTCCCTCCTGCACCTACGCTTCCTGGGGAAGGAGTTGCATATGCGAGGTACATGGTGCGTACAGGCACCTTCTCAGACCTTTGTCCGGTACTAGGGCATAGCCCCTCGGGTTAGACCCAGTAATGGAACCTTGCGGCCCCTCAGCGCAGTGTCCGGTAGGATCTGGCGACCCCTCGGCCTGACGGCTGGTAGCTGTAGCTACCTTGGAACCTGCATTAGTACCAGGACCTAAAAGGTCTCTTGCGCCTCCTGCGGGAGGAGTCGCCTTTGCGGGGTAAGTGATGCGTACAGGAGCCCCCCTCAGACCTCTGTCTGCTACTAGGGCAAATCCCCTCGAGTGTAGACCCGGTAATAGAGCCTTGTGGCCCCTTATCGCAGTCACCGGTAGGCTCTAGCGACCCCTCGGCCTGGTGGCCGGTAGCTGTAGTAGCCTCGGTACCTGCACTGTAACAAGAACTTGAGAGGTCCTTCCAGCTCTATGTGCGGATGAAAACAGTGCCCCTAACCTTGGGCCTGGACTTGTTCTGACAAATTCCTTCGAGTCCTCTGGCTTCCGAAGAGCCCCGTCCAACAGGCTAACCTGTTCTTTAGAGTGCGTTGTAAGCGCATTGCATGCGGTACAGAACTCCCAGCCATGGTCAGGGCCAGGGCAGCGGAGGAAGTGATGAGACGTAGGGAGAGCCCCTTGCAGGCGGAGCACCTGCTGGAGCCTGCTGACGTCGAACTGTGCTGGGGAGGAGCATGGCAACAGAGGTATCTGATTAAAGACAAGAAGAAGATAAAAAAGAAAATACTTATCCGGGGAACAGCACGTGGAATTTCAAGGCCAGAGGCCTAACCCAGGAGCGCTGGTGAAAGCGGGCCGATCCAGTCGATGTGGAAAAGAAGACTGATGAGTGCGCAGGTGGGCAGAGTCAGGTGAGCCCATGCTCCCAGGGGCGCACCACTGCGCGCCTTTAGATTTAAAGGGGAAGAAGGTTTTTTCTGGTGAAAAAGGTTCTGTCTCCCGTCCCTAGCGAGGAACGCCCATACAGTATGGAGGAAAGGGAACGGGACTTAAGAGTATGATCTTCGCAATGTTCAACTTCCTGAATTGGTGACACGTGACCACTCCTTCAGATAGCAACAGTCTTAGAATAGTGAACAATGGATCTAAGCAGTATTTCCTTTCTACGCGAGTAAAAAGACAATTTACACACGAGTGCTACATTTCACATTATTCAAGTTCAACAACTTCTGCTCGCTTCATTTATGAACGGGGAATTGTGTACTGTTGCCTGCAATGCTCACGCAAAGCATTAGAACGCAGAGTTTCCTCACTGGCTACTTCAATACCTGTTCTGAGGGTCGCACTGCTTCTACCACAACATCTGCTGGTTCTAGCTGCTGAAGGACTCCCACCCTTCCTCTGTGAAGGAGTCTCTGGTCCAGCCACACATTTCTGGAGACCCTCTTGCTCAAGAGACCCATGGCTTGGAAACTGCTCCTCTCCTCAGTCTACAGCACATTCAGCATGCAGCAATAACGCTCACATGGGGATAGACCTCTCTCCTGCACGCCTTCCATTGCACAGCCTCTGCACTTCAGAGTTTGGGGGAACAGGATCCTCTCAGAACACGCAGGTGAAATCTGCTGTTGCCAAGTTCTGGCTTCCCTCTTGTTCTCCAACTTCTGCTTGGTTTGCCAGCCTTGTGCCTTGTGCCTTTTTTCTGCTACGGCTTGCATTCCAGTCACAGTTCCAGCTCCCTCCCCTTCCTCCAATTGCCTGCACCTGAGGGCGACATTTATGCCTCTGAAGTTCCTTCAGGTGTGGGCTGTTCGGCTCAATTGCCTCACTGCTGCAATAGCAGTTAGGCTTAATTACATGACTGCTGCAACTGCATGCCTCTTCAGCCCTCTTCCTCGTCCCAGTACTTATGGGATTATGGGACATGTAGTCTCCTTCAACAAAGATAGCTTTTATAACGTTTGGGTTAATTCTAAGGGTAGATGTAGTTGCCTTAACATTATAAAAGGAAAGACTGTTAGAATTAGTGGTTCTGGAGGAAGACAATGATTTTAAGGCATTTTCTGTAGATCCTTTTACATTATGCCTTTTGGGAGTAAGGAGGGTGCTTGAGATACTATGAAAGATTTCTCTGTTAATAAAGCTTGCTCAGAATTAACATAACTTGTACCCTGAGTCACAGAGCTTTTTTGTGGGTCAGGGACAATATAACAGCAATATGCTATTACCCGTTTTGCCAATCGAGCAAGGCACTTTCAGAGGACAAATACTGTGTCTCATCCCACAGGATCTCCTCACCACCCTGGGCTCCGTCTCTCATCCCAGGTGATCCTCCAGCAGTACACCACCCACAAGATCAGGAGGCTTCTGCCTTTCCCTGGCCATCTGAGAGGGGACTTTAGGCAGGGTTTCAGTAAGGGATTGTAGCAGTGGACTCATCTCGCCACGCGTGATGTGCTGTCTGATGCGAGGATCGGCCCGTGCTTCCAACTCGGTGACGTGGCGGTGTGCGAGGAAGGGACGGTTGGAAGCAGGAAAAAAGGAAGTCGGAGGCTAGTGGGGCTCACTCTCCCACTCTTTCTAAATCCTGTCACACTTAATTCCTTTTAGAATAAAGCCCTTCCATTAACTTAACTTCTGCGTCCTTGTAACTGTCATGATACTACAAGTGGCGACGAGGATGGGATGTCTGTCATAACCATGGGATATTTGGAACTCACACAAACCTTATCACTTCTATTACAAAGGATACATTCCCAAACAGTTCTCTGAATTTGAAGGTCACATCCCGGTCACCAATAATCACTTCTTAGCCTCTGCTTCGTCTTGATAATCCCCCTGATGACCGTCATGACCCAAGGCTATTATTCTCTGACGCACACCCAACAGTGGGATGATCCTGTCGCCACGCGTTACCATATCACCTTGAATGCTTAAGTAATCAATGACAATCCAATATGTTAACAAATCTAGATCCTCAAAGTGACCCTTCCTTCGAGGACCACTTTCTTCTAATATTCGTTTAAGTTGCTAGAAATATCCTTCCGGTCGTAGGAGACATGGTAAGGATCAAGCTGCCTCCCGTTCTCAGGAATGGGCCGTGCAGATGGTCCAAGCCCATTGGGATGACTGAAGTTTTTAAACATGCTATACGGGTGGAGGATGGATGTGGTGGGAACATGGAGAGAGTATTTGTGGTGAGGAGTTTGGAGGTATAAAAGGAGGAGTTGGTGTGAATGGTCGATTTGATGTGGAGAGTGATGCTGAAGGGGTGAGGAGACGAGAGAGTTTTCCTCGTCTAGCAACATAGCTGAATGTCTTCGCCGGTCAAGATGGGGAAGAACTTAACGAAGACCTTGACACCTGGCTGAATTTGTGTAGGGGGAAGAAAGACCTCTTTGGCGTTTCATTCGTCTGTGAAGCAGGGAGGATGTATAGCAGTGGACTCATCTCGCCATGCAGGAGGTGCTGTCCGCTGAGAGGATCGGCCCGTGCTCCGAGCTCAGTGATGCAACTGTGTGTGAGGATGGGACAGTTGGAAGCAGGCGAAGAGGAACCTGGAGTCTGGTGGAGCTCACTCTCCCTCTCTTTCTAAATCCTGTCACGCTTAATTCCTTTTACAATGAAGCCCCTCCATTAACTTACCTCCGCATCCTCATATCTCTCATGATACTACAAGGATCCATAGGATTCTTCACACTAAGCCCTAACGGTCTCCATTGTCTATTTTGAATTATGTTGCTTTCTAACATTATGGCCCTTTAGTTAAGGGGCCATGCAGGACTGAATTCCTTGCATACTTTTTTCTTGCAGCCAAAGAAATTGAAAGTGGGTGAATCCCTGGTCTTTTTTTTAATTTAAAAGCGAATGTCCAGCTCTGTGTGCGATTATCTTTGTACGATCATTTGTCATGTGAGCACCATCCGATGAAGAGGTCTCTAAGACTTTGAAAGCTAATGGACCAACTCACTTAGTCCAATAAAAAGTTATCAAAAATGTATTTTGTTTGATTTTAAAACTGGACTAATACAGTGCCAAACTCTTTCTCTGCACATAATATATACCAAAATGTACCAAAACCAATGGCACATCTGCCAAGTGAGGAGGAAAGAAGCACAGCGACATTTACTTTGACTGTTTGCAAGAAATAGAATCTGAAACCAAAAGGACTCCAGATCTGGAAACCACTGAACTACCCACAACACAACCTATGCCGAGCAGACATGCAGAAAAGCATCAGAAAAAAAATAAGTAATCGTCTCATTTACCAGCTCTATTCCAAGAGGACCAGACTGAGGAATGACAAACATCGTCACAACAGAGCTGCTAGAGCAAATAAAGGGCCCATCACCCTAACTTGGACCCTGCATGAAAGGCCATCATAGAGGAAAGGAGCCCACTGATTAAGAGGAAGTGGAGAAGTGAATTGACGGACAAGGCAGGAAGATTATGGTGGCATGCTTGGTCATGGTTTGATGCGAAGAGATGCAGTGTAGGTTAAAGATTAAGGCGTCACAATAGGAACCTAGAGCAGAAGAGTTATATGCTGGGTGATGACAAGATTGGGATGCAGCAAATTAATATTCATTGTGTGGTGGGCAGTGGGTAATTAGGAGGCGATTATTGAGTTAGTCTCCGAAAACTATTGTGCAACTATCTAATGTCATTGAATTTGGTTTAATTTGTATTTTCAGGTAAGTTCACAGGGCAACAGATGCTTCTTGGCTTAAGAAAGTATGGACAGAAGGGGCTGTGGGCTGGATAGGTATAGGGCTGTTGGTCAAGGTGTATGCACATCTCAGGAACCGTGATTAGACCCACCATGCAATTCGGAAGAGAAGTAGAGAGGGGTCAGGGTAATAAAAATTAGGGATCCGAATGGTAATGATTCCCAGATAGGATGTCATAGGCTTTGCTTAATGGTCCCTCCTGGAATTTCAGTGTCCTCTGATCATATCAATAAGGGAGCAGCCTTTCAGCATATTAAGAGGTTGGGTTCGGACCTACTCATTCTCCCAGAAACCCACTTAGCGGGGGACGAACGTACCTTTTTCAAAGACGTCTTGTATACATAAATATATCATGCTGGTTTTAGGAATGGTTCCCGGGTGGACGGCAATTTTGGCCTGGAAACAGCTATCATTGAAGATGTTGGACTCCAAAAAGGATGCAAGGTGTAGATACTTGGCGGTCTCCGAGAAGACGAGCAATGAGATCATCCCTTGATAAACGAAAACAGGCTAAAAACATTGCAGACTTCTTAAATATCATGGATAGAGCCAGAGGTAGAACTGGCTGGACCCAAACTATATTTGTATATTGGGCCTAGTCAATGCCACCGACAGATGTGTAGAGGGAATTCACCAAGGTAACGTTTTTTTAAATCTTTAATTCCGGGGTGAATCGATACATTTCACACATTAGGTTTCTTCCTAACGTAAAGGCTCTTAGAATGTTGGAAGCTACCTACCTTATAATACGGATATCTGATGCTCCCCCCCCCCCAATCCCTGGTAGTAGTGACTTTGATGGGGTGTTGGGACCTTTGCATATCAGTTGGAGATACTGAAATATTGAAGTAATGGATGAATTTAGAGAGGAGCCAACCATTCTCTTTCAGGAAAACGTAGGGTCAGTAATGCTGTGGGAGGTGTACAAGAATGGCAAGGGGACAAGACATTGCTTTCATTTAAAAATAAAAGGACAGATGGGTGGAGCTGGCATGAACAGAGCGAGAATTCTCAGGACTGGAGAGTTTATACAGTTAAAAGAGGATGGAATATGCAGATTGTTCTGGAGAAAACATATTGAAATCCTTGTTGACAATGCGCAGCACCAGAGCTGGCTTTCAAGAAGTAGGGTTTATGAGCAGGGAAACAAAAAGAGACCGTCGCTGCATATTACATAAAGTTATAACCGAGTGATAGGAAAAGTGACGATTCAACATTTGAGGCCTCTGTGTAGGATCTTCTAGTTGGACATCTAATATACCAATAAAAGGATGCTATGGCGATCTCAATAACTGATTAGAGCGAGCTATACAACAGTTACCAGTTGGGAAGACGCCAGGTCATGATGGGCTCTCAGATGAACAATGCAAAGCGCTCAGTGAAGAAACTAGTGAGTACAGCCTTAGAATGTTTGTTTCTCAGTGACAAGGGATCATCTGTAAAGATCTGAAAACAAAGGTAAACACAGGAACACAAAGAAAGGAAATCACTCTTGTGGGCACTATGGTTCAATTTGTTTATTGAACAGTGAGACCAAAATATTAGCTAATAAATTGGCAATTAGACTGCAGGCAGTGAAAAATTGCAGGTCCATTTGGATTGTGGCTTCCACCCGGGCAGAGCTACAAGAATACGTGTTGCCACTACATTAGGGGGTTGTCAGCATAACAGTGATATTATGAGTCAACTCACAAGAAGCATTTGACTCTATAGAGTGGACTTTTATGTGGGCAGTGGTTGAGAGGGTTCATATTTTGCTTGTGGTCCTCTTGTAAAAAGAGGGTCAATGGGCACATTTCCGTGGAATTCCTTTGGACCAGGCAAAAAGGAAGGGCATCCCTGCTGTCCCCCCTCCTCTTTGACATGACTATGGAGCCCCTGGATGAATGGATTAGGAGGGACCCGATACTGGCTGGATTTCAATGGCCGAATACGATAAAAGACATTGTTTCATTGTACGCAGATGACCCTCTGCTGTAGCTAAGCAATTTGATCTTATCGGTGCCTAGCTTCACCATTGGAAAAGTGGGTGTTAGAAGCCAAAATCCTGGACAAGAGAATTTCTAATTTATAGAAGGTTAACAATACAATGGACCCCTTGACTAAACAAAGTGAAATGGGTAGTGGACTTTGGTGCATTCGAGAATGGGGACTGGACAGATGCGTTATGTGCTCATAGGCAAGTGAGAATAATTGCTAGAATGCAATTGATCCCATTCAAAATACTACAGAGTAAATTACTTGCTGTACAGACTGGTGAGGAAGGGTCGAAGGGAGGATGCAACTGAATCAGTCATAATAGCCAGTGGCACACTTACATGCATCTGTTCAGCTCATGCCCACATCTTCAAGTTGCAGAAGTAAGCAGAGTACTGAAACCACATCTTGACGTTGCTCCCAAATATACCCTGCTGAGGATATGGATGGAGTGCTCAAGAAATTCTAAATTGCTATGAACGGGATTACTGCAAATAGCAATAATGCCTGGAAATGGCGGGGCATACAAGTCCCCAAGATATCTAAATGGAAGATAGAGCTCAACAGGGCTATGGATATTGTGAAATTAATTTATAAACCGAGGGGTTGTACTGTCAAGCCTGACAAAATATGGCAAACGTGGCAATTGAACCAGTAATGAAAATGGTACACTTATGGTCTTCCTTGCAGGTGGAGTTTATTGATATTGCTGCAGAGGAAACCGGGGGCTACATGCCGGAGGAAGTTGCAGACAATATTATGGATTTATAACCTCTGCAAGGTCTGTTGAAGGGGTTAAGAATATTCATTATTGAGGTTTTATGTTGTTTATAGGATTGTCTTTATGGAGACTGTGATGCCGGACACATATGGGTAATAAAATTAGATAATTGAAAGGTTGTTTTTCTTCTGGTTAAAAACTCAAAAAAGTCTTCATAAAAAAAGACAAGATTTTTCTAAAATGATGGGCCTTGTGCAAGGAAAGTCTGAAGAGCTATTAAACGAAAGGGTTATTTGTTTGGTCAATTTGTCTAGAAAATGGCTACGGAAAAACAATAAGATGCAAATAGCTATTAATGTAAAAGTAAAATTGTCATTTGTTTAAACTGTGATTTAGTCTAACTTTTCACAAAAAGTAAAATAAATGGAATACATACCAACATTAGGGAAAAATGGCTCTGAACGTTGGCGAATCATAGCTTGCATCTGTCTTTGTTGCTGCTGTTCTTGTCGCTCCTGATCCAACAGATCCTGCAGAAGAAGTGGTTGCTCTTCTAGAAGAAGTGGCCTTTCTCGATTTTGCTGTAGCATCAGTTGTTGGGGACCAGACAGGGCACTAGGGCCTGGCTGATTTCCCACAGATGCAATTTGGTTTTCAGGCTCCATGGTCCCAAATGTGTGACCAGTTGGCTGCATGGGAATACCACCTGTGTTTACAGTTGGCCCCTTAAAGGTATGTTTCAGCCTTGCCACCATAGTCAAATTAGAGCTTGCAGCATGCTCCATCATTTGTCGTGGAGGTGTCATTATAGTGTGAGGGGTACCCAATGACTGATTTGATTGTGCTGGTGTCGGAGACTGTGGCGGAGAGCTCAAACAGAATGTTTCAGAGTTTTCTGATTTTTCACTTGCTACCAAACCTCTAACTGGCGTAGGTCTGGTTACACTGCATGTAACGATTACACCTTGGCTAGACAACGGAGGATGGCCTTGAATGACATTTCGACAAAGTGCACTAGATTCCGGATTGTTTTCATTGCTAACCCCCTGACTGCAAGACTCCGTAGCAGCAGTTATCGGACTCAGCCCTGAACCCGTACTAGGAGAATGGCAAGACTGACTGGAGCCAGGCTCCACATTTTCAGGTGTTCTTTCTTCTTGTGAATTTGGGGTTATGATTTCAGTTTTTACTTCAGTAGCATCTGTTTTGTTTAGTAAAGGGACTACAGGTGAATTTGCCAGCCGACTCTTTTTCTCACTGTTTTTGGCAACATTACTCTTGCACAAGAGATCACATTTATCATCGATTGGGACATTAAGATCTAACTCTTCACTAAACATGCCCTTCTTGTCACCTAAATCAAGTTCTCCAGCTGTGTATGCGATTATGTCAAACTCTTCTGATCTAAGAAGGTCATCAAGATTGGGGTCATTGGCCTCAATATTGTCCAAAGTGTCCAGCTCATCTCCTTTGCCATCGTCTGGGTCCAGGTTTAGATTTTCAAGATCTTCATCATCTAAATCTTTTACTTCAACTCCTTCAAGATCTTTCACATCTAAATCTTTCCCTGTAGAGTTATCAGTGTCACGCTTGTCAGGCAATCCTTCAGTTGTCCGTTTAGAAAGTTGCATTTCGCCTGAAACTTTAGTGGGGGAGGTTCCAGACAAACTAACTGATGAAAAAGAATCAACTTGTTCATGATCCCCCGAATGCAAAGCAAGTGTATGTGGATGGTTTAAAGGCATACGATTTTGCTGAGATTCTGATAAATGATCAAAATGCATAGGTATCCGTATGGTGCCAGGTAAACCTGGTTGATTATTTCTCATCGATTCCATTAGTCTTGGCCCCGGAAAGTCTTGTTCAGGAAAGAACCCTGTCTGTCTATGATGCTGGGTGGCAGCTTCGATTACATTAGTACCAGGAGGAGCAAAAATAAGTCTAGGTCTGCCATCAGGGGGTCTGTGACGTAACTCAATATATGCCTGTCCAGATATGTTATGCTGCTGAACAGGCATACCATGTGGTGGATAATGAGAAGTTAGTCCAATAACACTACTCATTTGTAGATTTAAAGGCCTGGGCATATTAAAGGGCAATGATCGTATTTGCTGTGGAACACAAGGAGCTTGCATTTGTAATGGGGGTCCAAAAAAGCGTTCTTGGCCAGGTGTTAGATGATAGTTCCCTCCGGAAAAGGTAAATCTGAAATAAAATAAAATGTTTATAATGTAACCCACAGTCATTTACGTGTCTCTGATGTATCAGTACTGATTAATAACAATTTAACTTCGGTTTTACATGATTTTGTTTTACACACTTTGGGATAACAGTAATATCAATTTTACAGAGATATGTAGTGAGTAGGAAAAATGGGTTAAAACAAACAAAAGTACCCAACTTACTTTCAGAAAGGAGAAGTTATCAGTATTAATGTAATATTTATTTAGCAAAATAATTGACATTCATAACTTAGAAAACAATAAAAGTCCTAATTTCTTTGCTGATATCCAAAATATCTTGGATCAGGGAAATAAAATCCTACTATGTAGTCTTAAAATGATTTTGTTTACAAAGTTTCAGCAATAAGAAAAACATTTAGTTTTTGGAAGGTTTCGCAAGTTCAAATTGTGTGCCAGAGCTAATACAGTTTATATACAATTATTAGAACATATTTACAAAGGTTTTCAGGCAAAACAAAAGTAATAAAATCATACTAAAAATTCAGGATTTGAAAAATGCATTTTTACACAAAATGTAACTATATAATACTTGACAGGCTAACCGAGAAAGGTGCTAAAAGAAGTATTCCACCCATTTGAAATTACATTTAGATTAATGCATGGTGGTATCCCAAGGTACAGTTCGGTAGAGGCTGAAAGAAGAGGTTAACTGGGTATATCCCTTAGTTGACCAATGATTTCCATTTCAGCGCACACGTTGTGGGGAATAGTTGACTTCGAAATCCTTTACTTATGGAAAAACTACTTTGTCAAACTACAAAATGAATGGTTTCGAAAATGCTTGCACCAACATTATCAATATAATCAAAAGAATAAAACCCAAAAGTTACTGAAATCAAAGAAATTTCAATGATAAAAACAACCAAAAAGAAAGCATCTCTGGGGTGTTTACATCAATCGCATCAACACTTTCCAAGCTCCCTAAACAGACTCTGTATTTGGCAGCCTTTGATTCTCTGCTGTTGGAAATTATCCTGGTTATGGTTTCAATCTGGTGTATCTGCTGGGATTTACGGATTGGGCTTCAGGACCTATTTATGCATTTGGCCCAGCCCAGAATGGCAGTGTAACTACAGAACCTCTTATTACCTAATCGGTCAATGGCTCAGTGAGACAACTTGCATAAACCACAAGGCTGCCATTGTGGCGCTAGGCGGCCCCGTCACAGTGGTCGCCCGATTCTGAAATGGTCCCTTCACTACCATGCATCTCTAGCTCCTATCTCTGCAAATCCAGGGTATGCTGTAACATGCAGTGAGCGGAATGGACAGCAAACATGAGGCAAGTGATTTTTTGTACAGGTTTGTGAGCGGACCTGTCAACCAACCTCTCTTTTCGGTGGCACACTTTAATAATAATAGAGGCACTGGGAATGCACCATTTACCACCTTTGTATCAATAACTAATTGCGTCAGAGTACCTGGCTGGCCAATTTTTGACTTTGAAGGATAAACGACACCAACTGGTAGCTCAAGCTAAAAACAAGCAGCCCCTCAACTCCACAAAACAGTAAATTCAAGGGTGGCGAAGGGTCTTGTACCTAGTACCCCTCATTGGAGAGATCGGAATGACCATCAGGAGCATGGTTGGTCTGATCAGCTGCTCAAAAGATCTTTTCAGAATAATGTCCCTAATTATCAAGACAGAAGCATAAGGGATGGACAAAAAGCTAAAATGTTGGCTCCTCCAGTGGCTCTGCAGAATGGGGGCTTCTCAAAAGGTGCTAGAGACAAAGAACTACCAGGGGCCGAAAGCAATTACAGCTCTTACAGGGCATTTCTGGATAGAATGTTATCAGTGGACGATGGGCTGAGGCGAAAACGACCTGAGATTGTTTCAACACATAGCAAAATTGCGTGACATAGCATCTGATGATATTACAGCAGTGGAGTTTCTACTGTTATGTACAATCTGTTTTTGCAATCAGTTGAGGCCTTGTGGCCCCTAGGTTTCGACAGAGACAAGAGTGACCCTAAATGCTACAGGTGTGGAACGCCTCGCGAGTATGAGCACCAGATCCCTATAAAAGAGGTGGATAAAGGGTTAAGGTGTAACAGATCCCCAGTTACAAATGATAATCTGGTCCGTGGAGTCACTGGGTCCCCTGCCCCAGAGGCTGAGCAGTTTGACAACAAACACCCCTTAAGGATTACCTTTAACCGACAGAGTAAGAGGTTGATAGTCACGCAAGCAAACCGAAAAAACCTAATCAACCTAAGAGGGCGAACTGGGGGTGGGTGGTGAAGATCCTGAATGTCAACAAGACCCAGTAACGCCTGAATCCCCCAACTAGAGATCTGATGGTATTGGCTTTCTGGAACATGCGAGGATTCAGACATTTGTTCAACAGCGACCAGAATGATCTAGTAAAATTCAATATTTTACGTTTCTCAGAAACTTGGCTTTTAATTGCTCCTTTGGTTGAGGGCTTCGATCTTTTCCTAAACCTTGCTAAGAAAGGAGTTAAGAGTAGGCCGTCTACGGATCTTCTGACATTGATAAAGAAGGGCCAGGGAATGGAAGTTGTCAAAGCCAGAAATCTCAACCCATACATGCAAACAATATCAGTGGAAAGGAAGAATCAGGAGGCCTTGACAACCCTTTGTTAATAATTAGACATTTGTATTGGAACCCATTTGTCTGGAAGGATGGGAATTTGTCAACACAGTAATGGCACTGAAGAAAACAAAAGCTAGGGCGGAAATCTGGTTGAGAAAATTAGAGGAGTGACTTTCACATGTTAAATGGCCACACCCCACGGGACATACCGGGTGCTACTACCTGATGAAGATTTAACCGCTCTACTCTAGATTACTTTTTTCTCTACTGGCGTTTCCCCTCTGATTAAATCATTAGAAGTCATTAAAATGAAAAATAGTGACCACGATCTAGTACAGCTGACACTGTGGTCACCAGTAGGTGAAAAAACAGAGTCATGGGAGTCTGAGGTGGTTGTGGGACAGAGAAGAAACAGACTTATTAAATGATAGCAATGTTATCTCTCTCAACAAACGAAACATCACAGCCCTGAGCCACATGAATATCGGTTGCGATTACGTATCTTGATGTTAAAGTGGGTGGATTGAAATCCCAGTTTAGACCAAAGCATTGTATGACACTGAAGTGGCCGAAAAGAAAACTTGCACTCAATAGGGATATTAGAATATTCCGTTATCTACCGTGGTCTGAAAGACTAACCTTGAGTAAAAAGCGAAGACAGCAATATAAAAACTGGTTAATATCATACAAGAGCACCACTTCACCGAAGGAATGCTGAAGATTTGCCAGCCAAGGACTACGTTTGTGGCGTCTCTTCAATGAGGTGGGTGGTCGGCATATGACTCTTCAGTGTAACGCAGTGAAGGAAGTAACTGGTATCTTTCTTTGGTGCCCGGAGTCTCGTGTTAGTATTACATCGGAAGGGGCTCGGTGGAACTTTAGTATCTTGAAGGAGGAGGTCTTTGGGATTATAAAGAGGGCAAGTAATTCCAGGGCCCCGAGCCCTGATGGCCTTTCGAACTTCATGCTCAATGGAGCCCCGGAAGAATGGGCTGCCTTCTGTGCGAATGTATTTAATGAGATCACGACCAGGAAGGAGGTCCACAATTTCTGGAGAAAGGCTGTGGTTGTCCCGTTCATGAGGGGCAACAGGGCGGATCCAAAGAATTACCGCCCTATGGCCCTTCTCGATGTTTTGGGGAAGATCTATGCATTCCTTGTTTTGGTCAGACAAACGCTGGTAGCTGACTCAGGGCACTGTGATGCAAGACAAACAGGATTTGTAAAGTAAGTGGGATGCAGCCTGAAACTGTTTTTGTTAAATATTTTCAAGGTCAGGGCAATAAAGGCGAAGGGTTAAGTCTATATCGCATTTGTCGACTAGGTGCAAGCATTCAACAGTATAAATAAAGTAATTATGGGTTAAAATGGCTGTGTGGGACTGCTCCAGTAACCTCCTTTCGCCAATTATGGCTCTGTACTCTAACACCTCTATGCAGGTTAGACTGCCTCTAGAAGGGTCTACTGTCTAGAGAAATTACCACCTCAAGGGGACTAAAACGGGGCTGTACACTCGCCCCAGAACTGTTTAACCTATTTATATCAGACCTACAGAGGGTAATGGAGGGGGTGGGGGGGAGGTAGGGAGGGAGGAGGGGTGTGGGGGGGAGGGGGGAGTGCTGCATTTCCACCTAGGAACAATGGGGAGACAGCTGGTTGGATGCTATACGCAGATGGCTTGGACCAAACCCCAATCGGACTGCATCAAAAATTAGACGCCCTACAGGCTTATGTGAAGCAAAATGGTCTGAAAGTGAACGCATCGAAACCAGCGATTTTGATGCTAGAAAGTCTAAAAGCGTGTAAACGTAACTTATTTTATTTATTTAAATTTATATAGCGCTCAAACAGCCCCTGGGCTTTGAGGCACTGTTACATGTGATGAGCTTAGTTACATGGGCCACCTGAGTGGCCTTTGGAACCAATGCAGACTAAATACCTACATTTATATTAAGGCAGGTAATATTAAAAGCGTAGTATACAGGTAGCACATGGTGATGATTAAGTGAAGAGTAGAGTCTTGACAGCTCTGCGGAAGGCAATGTGTGAGTTTTCAGTAACTCTTTGGCGATTGGGAAATAAACGAGTGAATCTAGTGGAAAGTGTTAGATACTTAGGAATTCCGATACATTCCAGTTTAAATGACAACCCACGCAAACTGGAACTGAAAGCCAAGATGAGGAATTTGGCCACCTAACATCTTATAATTCACAAGACGTTTGGTACGTTTTCACTCCTCCCCGGGCTGACATTTTATAAGCAAAAGGTCATAGTATACGCAGCTGAGGCCTCGTTATTCCCATCATGGAAGATTTGGCCTTCCTTAGAAGGGTTATTTTGGAGAAGAATTCTTCACTTACCCGGATGTGTACCAATCGCAATTATTAAGCACGAATTGGGGCTCCTCTTAATATATGCTTTAGTGGCCGGGAAGTCCCTAGTTTTGTATTGCAAACTCAGAAGTCACCCCCCCAATTTGATGTACTAAAATCGAAAAAAGGAATTAAGTTGGCTGGTGTCTTGGAAACGTGGTTTAAAAATTGTGCTGCATTACTGTGTAGTGCCGATATTATGGAGGAGATGCAGAAAGCCAAACCTAACGCTGCTAAAAAGAAACTATGGTACTGGGAATGGATGTCCACTGAAACCCTAAAGACGCAATACTGGTTATTGGAGCATCCGAGTAGAGAAAAGCGGTGAACACTCTGCCTAAATACCTGGTAAAGTTTCCAAGCTTCGAACACTGTTCTTTATAAAATTCTGGATGAACCCGTTTCGCACACCAGAGAGATTCTTAACACTCTGAACAAAGTTTTGGGTAGGCGGGATGAATGTAGGTTATGTAATAAGTCCATAAGGAAACATTGAAGCACTTGACACTTTATTGTCCAGCCTTGACACATCTGAGAACAAAATTCTTAGGGGAATTTGTACATGAAACACCCACCAGGAGTGCATCTGAATGGTGGGATTGCTTGTGTTAGGGAGAACATTTTAAATTGATCTTTGTGTTCACAAAATTTGTAGATTGAAATATTTAATCAGTTTTAGTATGATAAATGGGTGACAGGGAGGGTAGAATTTGTATATCTTGAAGATTTTGCTTTTAAGTAATGTAATGTTTAAACAGTGTTTGTGATGATTTAAATTTATAGGAATTATGTAATCTGTATTGTGAATTCTATTTTGTTTGCCTTGTTCGGATTTGGTTTTGTTTTATGTTCTATCAAGTGGTTTGCTTTTCTTTTTCCTGGTTATCTTCTGTACTACGCCTTGTCGAAAGTTTGTAATAAACTAAATGACATAATAAAAATAATAAAAACATTGGCTTTAAAGTAAACCATAGGGTTCTAGTAAGAATCCCCAATTATGGATGTGTATACATATTTGATAGTAGTGTGAAAATACTTGCTTCAAGGTTTGATTGCTTAATGTGTAGTTTAAAGGCCCAATACATCACTGTATATTTTAGTACTTACCTATCTAACCGGAAATATTAGAGTGCTCTGTGTGTGCGCGTCATTGTAGCCCTGGACTACTCTCACAACCATCCCGATCCTAAGCCTTGCAGCTCTGCTACCCATCTTGATTGGGTTTATCTAGACTTCAGTGTCTTTCCAGCTCACCAT
The DNA here is from genome assembly GCF_040938575.1 of Ambystoma mexicanum. Lineage (NCBI taxonomy): Eukaryota > Metazoa > Chordata > Amphibia > Caudata > Ambystomatidae > Ambystoma > Ambystoma mexicanum. The sequence continues at coordinate 702,595,052 of NC_090924.1, forward strand.
AATAAGATGACCTCCCAAACTCCACCTTCAGGGTTGATTTTTGACGACATTCTTAACATAAGGATGGCTGAAAAGCGATGGTCGGAGGGGGCGTGGTCAGCGGCTGACCAAGATGGCTGCTCTTTAGAGGGTCACGTGAGTCTGATGTGGAGTGTACCACCAATTAACCCCCTGAAGCAGGGGCCTTGCCTCCCAGACGTGCCCTCTGCAGTTTCTGGGGGCCTGCTCCCGGCCTGATCTGTGGCTGGCGGCGCCTGCCGCCTAGTGCCATGCCGGGAGCCGCATGGCCTGGGCCCCTTACGAGAGGAGTAGTGCCCCGGGAGGACACTGTGCCCCGCGACCTTGGTGGGAGCGGTGCAGGGACCTGATTTGCTCGAGCTGCGGGCGCCGGAATGCAGCGAACCTGGGACTGGCATTAACCAGCCCCGACAAACAAGGACTGCGGCAGCACATCCAGACTTGGAGGGGCTGAGAGCCTCCCCCGGCGACAGCGATCGGTGGATCGACTCAGTCTGCCTGTGTGTCGGATCTGGCAGCGAGGAGCAGTGCTGTGGACTGAACTGGGCTGGTGCACCCAGACCCCCATTGTAGAGCAGGCCAGCTTTCGCTCTGTCTGCTGATTTTTTACCTCCATGGGCATCCTGAGGCACGCTGCAGCCCCACTTTAGACTACTGGATACAGGGTGAGGTACTGGAGTTCCCGGCTAGACAGGCTTGCCGCCCCTGCCAGTGCTCTGTGTTATTTCCTCCCTTTCACCTGATTGAAATGAGGCATATGTCCTGGGGCACCCAGTAAAACAGAGGTGAGGTGCCCCCCCACCCCCGAAGAATGTGCGCTCGGTGATAACACTGTGGGCTCCTGCAGCAGAGCGCTGTGGTGCTAACAGCTCCGCTAAATTTTCTGGGGAAGGTATGGAGGCGACCATGGAAGGGGATGCTGGTCCCCCCCACTCACAAAGGTGGATTTATTAGAATGTATGGCCACCCTGGAGGAGATGATTGCCACCTCGGTCAAGAAGGAGATTGCTGCAGCAACGGAGGGGCTGAAGAAGTCTTTCAAAGGGCTCTTTAGGGACCGGCGGCAGATTAACACCAGAGTGGGGGACGCCGAAGAATGTATACATTCCCTGTAGTAGGATGTCGTACAACTGCAGGCGTAGCAGGCCCGTGCCAAGCAAGGAATTGAGGAACTCCACGATTGAAGATTTAGAAAATAGGCACAGACGGTAGGTATAACCTCAGAATCTGGGGTCTGGAAGAGGCTTCCGAGAAGTCCGACTTGAGCGCATGGGTCCTCCGCTTCTTTAAAGAGACCTTCCTTGATTATATCGACAAACCCCATCATCCTAGACAGGGTTCATAGAGTTGTCCCCCTCAGGAAGAACCCTCTGGGTCAACCTAGGGATATCTTAATGAAATTCCACGCATTTACTGTTAAGTAAGAGATCCTGTGAGCATCTAAATCAATGGGTGAGATAGCATAGGGTACACAGAAGCTGCTCATTTTTTAGGACTTGGCAGCGCTCACCCTTCCGAAGCGGCTAGCATTCAGGCCAGTCACGGAAAAACTCAGGCAGGAACAGATGCAGTACCGATAGACATTCCCGTTCGGCCTACTCTTTACCTGGGAGGGGAGGCAGTGGCGTGTTACCGCACCAAAGGAGGCAGCCCAGGTCATAGGGATCTCGCTTGACCTGAGCAAGGAGGAGGACACTGATAGACTATGGAGGAGCAATGGTTTGGTGTACTGGATCGCTGGTCTGCCTTGTTGCCCCCTCCTCCCCCCACATCCCCCCACATCCCCCTGCAAGTGTAAACCCTGATTGGTTAGGGGTGCCTTCCACTGGGACGGGAGGCGGAGGTGGCAGGCTTGTCTGTGTTGGGAATTTGATTCCAGGCGAGGCAAAGCTGCTTCTACACTCCTGGGGATGTTTATTGCGTCTTGTTTGTGTTAAATGTTGTTGATGGTTTTGAATGTTGATGGAAGCATTCTCATGGGTTGTTTACAGAGTACTGGTGTTAGGGGATTTCTAACTATTATTGCGGGCACGATTGGCTTCACCCTATTGTAGCCATGGAGTTACGTTGTTTGTCTCATAATGTTAGGGGCCTGAAGTAGCCCAGGAAAAGGAACATTTTGCTGCATAGGCTAAAGCGTCAGCAGATTGAGATTGCTTTCATCCAAGAGACGCACCTGCGTAGGATAGATGTGGGCAGAATGCAAACTAGGGAATTCCCACAGCAATTCTCCACACACTGCCTTAAGAAGTGAGGGTGGGGATCCTACTTGGGAAGAATACCCCACTCCAGGTAGAGAGGGTGAAGTATGATGGGGAGGGCCACTATATGTTGTTGGGCTTTTGGGGGGCTCCCAAGTCATGCTAGCATCCATTTACGGACCCAATGTGGGTCTGAATGATTTTCATTTTGCAGTCCTGGGGAGCTGTTAGCATTCTATGCGAGGCACATTACTATGGGAGGTGCGGGGCGGTGGGGGGTTTAAAGTGCCATGGACAATAACCTGGATGAATATAAAGGGGATCACTAGGGATCTGTGAGACCCTCTAACATGCTGCTCAAACAGTTTGCGGACATGTAATTGGTTGATGTGTGGTGGCATATGCATCCCGGCGAGAGAGACTATACTTCTCACATTCCCATCGTATATACTCAAGAATTGACTTCTTCTGGGTAAGGGAGGAGCTCGTCCCCAATGTGGGCAGAATCCACATAGGCACTATTGTATTCTCAGATCATGGAAACTCAATCAGGCGCTCCTGCATGACCCCCATCATACGTGATGAGATTAGGGTTATGATCAGAGATTTTACAGAATAAACTCTTGGGCCACATTTCTGAGGAAGTCCCTGGGGATGCCTTTAAGGGGTAGATAAGGGGCATATGCATCTTCAAGGCTGCTGTGCTCAAGATGCTGAGAAGAGCTGAGGGTGCCATGCTGACCCAAGAATTGCAAGCTAATGACTGAGCAAAGAGAGACGGGTTCCCATAAGGCTTTCTGTGCTCTACAGGCAGTTTAATAAGTTTGAGACCTTGAGGGCAGAATTTAGTATCATTCGGGCCAAGCTAAAATTGAGGACGGTAACAAGGCCAGGAAAATATTAGGTTGGAAGCTTAAACAGAGGACCAACTCTTGCAAGATATCTGGATCGTCAATGGTGCTGGAAATAGTCATAGCAGCAATAAGGAAATCTTGGGGAAATTTGATGCCTTTTACCAGGTGATAAATGCTTCAGACTATCCAGACCCAGTCTCGATAAGAGTTCCCTGGAGCACTGTCCCATGCCGAAAGCTCTCTGCGGAGCAGCGCGACCTCCTGGACAGTGAGTTCACTAAAGAGGAGATTCTATGGGCAATTTCTTCTTTGAGGCTGGGGAAGGCCTCTTTGATGTCCTTCTGGACCCCCTGCATGTGCTGTTCAATAGGATATTCTTGTAGGGTATCTCTCTGCAATCTATGGGGCAGGCTGGAATATCTCTGATTGCCAAGCCTGGTAACGATCCTGTGTCTTGCCCCCTTGTACAGGCCTATTATAGTGCTCAACACAGATAAGAATCTCAAGATTCTTACCTTCAGGTTTGATAAGGTACTTCCTTTACTGGTAGGAGAGGAGCAGGCAGGATTTGTGCAGGTCGCAGACAATGTCTGAAAACGTGTAAGCTTCATCGGTGTAGCCCATCGCACAGGTAATCTGTCCATATTGCTAGGGCTAGATGCTGAAAAGGCAGTCGATCGCGTTGAATGGCTTTTTCTCCAGAGGGTCCTGCAGAGGAGTTCATAACAGGGGTACTCCCTGTATTCATGTCCCTAAGCACAGATTTCTGCAAATGGGGGATGGGTGGGCTATCTCCCAGGCCTTTACTCTCTCTAGAAGCACTAGGCAGGGATGTCCCCTCTCCCCCCTACTTTTTTGCGTTGGCGGTGGAGCCCTCACGGTGAGGGCAAAGATGTCCAAGGGCATTCACGACATATCACAGGTGCAGGGGTGAAGCACAAACTTACCCTCTTCGCTGATGTGATCCTCTCCCCGTCGAGAGTCAAGGCCTCCGTTTCCATGCTCCTGGACGGGTTTCGGGATTTAAGGTGAATTTAGGGAAAACTGAGGCTCTGTACAAATCCTTTCCTGGGATGGGACGCTAGCTTTTTTAAGGAAGGTAGCTCCCTTCAACTGGGTGGCGGGGAAGCTCAAATATCTGGGGATTGACCTTACCCGTCAGTGGGACGATCTATACCGGGCCCACTAACCCGCTCTGTTTGATGCCATCAAATTGGACCTTAGGTCGCGGGGAATGAAAGCTATTACATGGTTCGGGAGGATTTTGGCTATTAAAATGAACGTCCTCCTGAGGCTATTATGCCATTTCCAGGCTCTCCTGGTGGCGAACCCCATCCAGTTCCCCAACTCAGATGCAGCAAGCGATCATGGGATGTATCTGGAGGGGGAAGTAGGCCAGAATCTCTAAATCCACTCTCCATAGACCCAGGGAAATCAGGGGTATGGCTCCGCCCGATTTTCACAGGTGATCGGGCACCGCAGCTTAGGGTAATTCACGACTGAGTTAATCCTTTATACGTCTAAGGGGTGGTGCATGCTGGAGGAGGACGTGGTGGGCAAGCCTCTACGCTACATCCCATGTTTGCCAAAAGGAGAGAGACCGCAGAGTGTGTAGGAGCTTCCGGCCACAAGGGTAACTATGCAGGTTTGGGACTCTGTGGTAGGTGGTATGGGTCTGTCTACATTTTCTAGCCCACTTACGCCAATCCACTTCAACTCCAGTTTCCTACCAGCCTATGACGGGAGCAGGTTTGCTAAATGGAGGGTGGGGGGATGTGAATTCCACACACGTTTGTGGATGGCAAAATACAGTTGTTTGAGTCCTGTAAGGAGACGTTTCGAGTGGGGTAGAGAGACAGATTCCAGTTCTGGTAGCTGCACCACTGGGTGATGCAATCAAACATCCGACAAGCAGCGTCCAGGGGACTCATGGGGTTAGAAAAATTTAAGTTACTCACTGCAGTGACTAGAGTACTCAGCCCATAGTCCCCTTTCCTCCATCCTTGTGGACGTCCCTCAACATGGGGAAGGTACAGGCACCTTTGGTAGCGAAGAATTGAGCTTCCCCTTTAAATTTAGTATAGGGCATGGGGCAAGGCCTTGGGCGTGGGACCACCCTGTCAAGGCCCCAACCTCTGCTGCCTCACCTCAGTCCCCTTTGAACACACCGGACGCTTAGATACCTGGCTATGGTTATTACCTATTAGCCATTGGCATACTAGTGGGCGAAGGCGGGTGGGACGCATGAAGGAAAGGGGAATATGGACTGTGTACTCGAGTCACTTTACTCATATATCCCGTTTCCTCCATCCTTGTGGGTGGAGCTGTGATAACCTGCCTCATATCTAGAACTAAGCAAAACGTTTTTTCAGAACAGCCTGGCCAAACTCTGCATCGTGCCTGAAGCTAGTGTCCAGTGAGTAGTGCTTACAGAAGGCCGACGGAGTGGCACAAGTAGCCGCCTTGCTGATGACATCCCAAAAAGCATGACTCAAACACGACATCCGTGGCCTTGGCTCTGACCGCATGGGCATGATTCCCCTCAGGAACAGGTCTGCCCATGGCCGTGTATGCCTCTGAAAGGGCCTGAACCATCCAACGGGCGATGGAAGCCTTGGCTGCCTGAGAACCAGGGGAGGAGCCCCCAAAAGTCACGAACAATGCCTCAGACTTCCTGAAGGATTTCGTCTGCAAAAGAGAAAACCTGAGGACTCTTGAGGTCCAAGGAATGCAGGGCCCTCTCTGCCTCCGACTGTGGGTTCGGGAAGAACACCGGCAGGCAGATATCTGGATTCAGATGAAATGGAGAGACCACCTTTGGCAAGAAGTTCGGTTGAGTGTGCAAGATGACCTTGTCGTGAAACGTGGTGAAGGGCTTGCACGAGGATGCCTGTAGCTCACCAACACTGCAGGCAGAGGTGAGACACCAGTAAAACTGTCTTTAGTGTCACCAAGCGGATGTCCAGAGGCCATCGGCTTGAATGGCTTGCGGTGCAAAGCTGCAAGAACCACAGAGGTCCCAGACCGGGTGCAACCTATGCACCGGTGGAAAAAGCCTAAACAACCCCTTAAGGTAGGCCTTAACCACCGGGTTGGCCGGTGAAAACACATGATCTGGGTAATTCTTCTAAGCCGCAATGTGTGGCAAGTATCCACTTGAACTCCAGAATGAGCCAGGTGTGCTGAAAAAGCCAGTACGTCATTCAGAGGACAGGTGACAGTGTCCAGACCCTCACCAGAAGCCTAATGACAGAACAGAGCCCATTTACTCTTATACTGGAACTGCATTGAGGGACGCCTGCTGAATGATGTCCCAGTTGTCATCCAAACATTGAGCATGCTGAACCTCAGCTGGTCAGGAACCAGGCCGCCAGGGCAAGCTTGGCCGGGTCTGGATGTTCCACTGCTGCAAACAGATCCAGGTCTGCAAACCGCCAATGCTGGAACAGGGGCAACAAGAAGGGGCAACAAGAAGTCTGAATACAGCGCACATTCGTAGGTGTTGAACCCCTGTCGGCTCAGCTGGTCCGCAATCTGCATGGTTGTCCGCTGGGAGGTGGAATGCTGAAATCCAAACTCCCTCCATCAGGGCACATTCCCAAATCGCTCCATGCAGGTAGAGGGAACAGGTACCACCCTGCTTGTTCAGGTAAAACATTATAGTAGAATGGTCCGCCCTGACCAGAACGGACCTGTCCCTAATGAGGGGCAAAAAAGCCTTCAAGGCCAGGCCCACTGCCCTGAGCGCGAGCAGATTGATATGCTGGAGGGCTTCTGTCCTGGACCAAACGCCATGAATCACGTAGCCCTCCAGCCTGAAAAAGAGGAGTCTTATCACCAGGGAAGGCTCCGGTCAAGTTAAGGGGGCTCACACTGAAATATTATCGCCAGGTGGAGTTGGAGGCACCTTGACTTGAAGCAAGAATGAAGTACAGGGAGCACGCATGAGGCCATCAGGCCCAGAAGGTGCTGGAACCACCAAGCCGAGGCAGTCTCATTGGCCATAAAGTGCCCCAACGCCTTGTGGAGGGACAGGAGCCTCTCGGTTTTAGGGAACACCAGCTGAACGGTAGTGTTCCAACACCCCCTAGGAAGACCAGTCCCTGAGATGGGCACAACTGTGACTTTCTTTGGTCGAGGCAGAACACCAGCTGCTGAAGGATATCTCCCAATCTCTGGCAGGAGTGCACCAACAATTCAGGTGACCCTGCCCTCACCAGCTAGTCATCCAAATATGGGTACAAATGGTGGCCCTCCAAGCTGAGAAGGCCCGCCGCTGCTTTCATCAACTTTGTGACAACACGAGGGGCAGCACCTTGTACTGAAAGTGGTACGACAAATACGGCAGTCCAACACACTTTAAGGGGTCCACCTAGATATCAGAGTGTAACGATCCTTTACATTGACCCTAACACAAAATGTGTTTTAGCTCTTCACTTAGTGTTTTTTTTTTTAAATAGGGATACGTTGTTCCTACAGTACCGGCCAATAAAGTAATCATTGCCACAATTCTGAACGACAACCATCTTATCCAAAACCTTTAATGTTCCATATGAGTAAGGTACAAAACTGGTTATTTTTCTTCTGAACATGCAGATGTAAGACAAACTGGTGCTGAAGCTGAATAACAAAAGAGAAAATGTATTTCCTGTTCCTTGACCTATCCACTATTAGATAAGCGGCACACCAGCGCCAACTAGGGACAGCTCCAACTAGGCAGGTGTAGATAGCACTTCTGTATCATCTATGCCTCTCTGTCCATGTGAAAACTACAAATAGATCATCCATTATCCAGTTCCACACCCTAGCATTAACAGTGTTCTTGGAAAACAACGTTACGATAGAACCAGTTCCATCTGCCATCGTCCCACTGTTTCGTTTAGAGACCACTCAATTTTCAGCGCATTACACATGCTCAGCTGAAACACAAATAACAGGGTATGTTTCGCCTCCACCCCCCTCCTTTCATGTTACGACATAATTGCAAACCACAGAAACCTCTGATGAGGTTTGTAGATGGGCACATGCAGGTACGCATTTTTGAGGTCCAGGGAACACATTCAGTCCCCTGCACACAGAGACTCGACTATGTGCGTGGGAGTAATCATCTTGAAGCATTCCAGCGGTAAAGGCAGATTTAGAAATGACAGGTCCAGGACAGCCCTCAGACCAACCTGGTTGTTTGTGGGTACCACAAGAATCTTGGCATAGTAACTGAAGACCCGGTCTACAAGAGAAACTGGTTCCATCGCCTGCATCTCCAATATAGACAGGATCTCCCATTAAAGAGCCGGCGACCCGAACTGACGAAGAGGAGGAGAGGATGGAAGACATAGGAAGATGAAGACAGAAGCCCATGGAGACTACAGAAAGGAGCCACGGGTTACTGAAGAGACGCTTTCAGGTGTCCTGCACCAGAGCCAAAAGACCCTCCTCACAGGCAGGCTGTTTACTCTGACCTTGACGTCACTGCTCTTGGAGTCAGAGGAGGGGGAGCGGAAAAACCTGTGCAACGTCCTCTTCCGTTTCCTCCTGTTGCAGGGCATTGGCTTGCCACAGATGCAGTCTTGAGATGGCATATCAGCGCTTTCCCAAAGACTCTAGGACCTTGTCCTCCTTGGAAAAAAACAATGTGGCTCCCATGGAGTAAGACTATGGTTTAGAATACAAGGTGGCCGCAGCCACCACTGAAGAATGAGGTTGCTCATGGGAGGCCAGGAAGATTGGCTCCCCGTCCGTCAGCCTGAACCTGCTGTCCAACTTCTTGTTCATCTGGGCGTTGGCCCTGGGGTTCTCCCAGACCTTTTGCACCACCTGCAGGGCATCCTTCTCCCTCAGCTTGCGAGCTGGTAACCTGGAAGGCCTCAGGTCTGCCCCTGGAGCATCCAGTAGAGCCCCCGGGTTCCTCGGCTTGTGCGCCAGTAGCCTTAGAGGCCTCAGGCCTGCCAATACCTATATACGAGGAACCCTGATCCGTGGGAACCCCGGGGAAGGAGTCGCTGCGCTGCAGAGCCGTGCTGAACCAATGGCCTACCTTGCCTTAACGAGAGGTCCTGGAGACAAAGTCCTTAAGGTGGGGTGGAGAAGTGTGGAAAATCTCCCTCCACTGTGACAACAGATTCTTCAATGCCCTGTGACCGAAAATGCATCCCAGCGGTGGCCGGGCCCCAAGCACTCAAGGCAGAGTGCATGGGGGTCCAAGGCCGGGAATGAGCAGTTGCATGAGACATGTCGTAAATACTCCTGTGGCTGACGTGCACCGGGGGAGGCGAGGCACCGAAGGGAAGTTAAAACAAGATTTAAAAAAAAAAAAAACAGGGAGCAAGCAGAAAGCTAAAAAAAGGTCTGAGCTGGCTGCCAGGTCCAATACAGTCCTTGCAGAAAAAGGGACTTGGCACTTACCTGCATGTGTGGTGGCATTGTCCCAAACTGAAACTGTATTGGTCTGAGGTGGTACACACGCTCAGTTGCATTGTGGGGGCATCTCTGATGCTAGATCCCATTGCCCATCTTGTGAGGGCTTTCAAGGGGCAGTTACACATGGGACATAACATCTCCCTGGTTCTCACAATGCTACTGGTAGCAAAGGTTACTATAGATCTTTCTGGAAATCCCAGAGGGTCCCTACCGTAGATGACTGGTGGTCATATATGTGGGGGGTGATGCATTCGGAGAAGGTGGTCCATTTCTCTGAGAACAATACACAGGCCTTCTTTCGGAGGTGGGGTGAATTCTTGACATATTCTCGGACTCACAACAGAGACTTTACCTGCCTGGCCAAGCTGTGGGCCAGGGGCCTGCTGGATTGGTCCTAGACTGTGGCCCCAAACCCCACACAGCCAACGGAGCCGACTGACACTTATCCCCCTTTGCTGATTTTTAAATTTAGATAACCGTATTTGAGTATGCAATTTTCTGGATTCTTCCGTATGTTGTTTATAATGTTTTATGTTCATCTTTTCCAATTTCCTCTGCTATGTCTACCTTATGTCTGGGAGCTCAATTGCAGTGGTAACATATGCACAGTATGTTTGTCTTGCAGTTTATTTATGTGACTAAAAAAGATATTAATTAAAAAGAAAGAAAAGCAATGGTCTGAGACGTTGTCCACAGCAAAGCCAGTGGTTATAATGGATTCAAAACCTTCCTGTTAACCTCCTTTAGTTTTCCTTATACACTCACACACTAGGGATGTAACGGTATAACGTTAAAGATACCGTGAACCACTTAATTGAACAATAATAACCGTCACATTGTTTATACCGTTATACCGTTCATACCGTTAAGTGTGCTTTTCAATCTGATTTGGAAAGGCTGCAGTAAGCAATTGCTGCACAGTCTTGGTTTTGCACTGTTGGATGTGCCGTCTGCCAAGTAGTTTCAGATGGAGCAGTTTTTAATGCCATTCCATAAACCACACGTGCCTTACACAAAATCAATATGTTAGCAATAGGAAGAATAGATACAGTGCCAAGAAGGAAAAGGGTTTACTTTGGGGTGGCGGCTTTGGGGTTTATATATTTATAATGGATAATGTTCTCTGAACATATGGCAATGGGGGATTTCCCTGGTTCTATCATTGAATTTACATATAATAAGTCACACTGCGAAATTCACTCATCTCTGTGGGTATTCCCTGCTGCCATACCAAAGGGTAACATGTCAGTGATTACTGAACACCTTTTGGCCCGCAAGTAAACTAAAGGCTGTAACGTAAAAAGAAAGTGCGTGTGTGTGTGTGTGTGTATGTGCACAAGCGTATACTACCATCAGCCTCCATTGATCTGTGGCATGCATGTTATCAAGATGGTAACATGTTCATCTTCATCAGTAGCCAGTGGGGAAGCAAAAAGCCTAAATGACCACTTAAGAAAAGCTTTTCAGTTTGCTTTGCCAGTTGCAGCAGGCCTCCACCCCACCCCCTCCTCTCCACACGTGTGTTTGTGTTTGGTGGAAGCAAGGCATTTCAGTGGAAAGTATGTTGAAAAGCCCAATTCTGGCCCTGGGTGCCTGGTTTTGTTTGTGATGATAAATCTGTCAATTTATGACCTTTTAGAAAATATTTAAGATCAGTTAACTCCACCTGCTATACCGCGATAACCATGATATACCGTCATTTGGCAAGAAGGTTATCGTACCGTCATAAAACGAATACCGTGACACCCCTATCACACACAGACAGTTAAGATGGATTACCAAAATCAGCCCTGGTAGTAGGCTCTTGGGCGGCCACTTTATCATGGTGACCAGGGAAGACACAGGTTAGCCAAACCAAATCAAGGTGATGTAGCAGGGCATTCAAGGCTTAGTCTCAGGAAGGGTGTGAAAGTGGTCTAGGGCTCCAATGAGTCCACACAGAGTAACAGCAGTAATTCCAGTTAGACAGTAAGTATAAACATACAATTATTTATTAGGCATTTAGTTTACATACTAAGCAGATAAAAATACCAGGCAAATATTGCCACTCAAAGCCTTTACAAAAAACACAAACACGCATATATCCACACCCACCCTTAGGAGAGATACATTAGCATTTGATACAATGGCCAGTTCAACACAGGTATGCAGTTTAGATGGAACAAGTTACGTACCTGTAATTCCTGTTCTTCAGCATGGTTCTGGCATGGATTCACATGCTCATGAAAATTTCCCGTTGTCAGGCTGGGAAACCGATGAATAGAAAAAAGCACATTTGCTATAGCCCGAAAACTGCATTTCTCCTCTAAACCAATCTCAGTTCTTTGGGTCATACTGCTCCTCCCCCTCCCCCAATCCAATGAGTAGTCTCCCTAAGCTCACCACCTGGTGGCCATCTTCAGATTTGGTTGCGCACGTAAAGTGGCAGTATGAACCAAGAAGAGCCACAGAGGGGACGGTGGGAGGGTTTGCATGTGAACCCATATAGGACCCATGCACGAGAACAGGTGTTACGGGTAACTAACTTATTCCTTCTCCAGCATGGGGTCTGGCATGGATTCACAAGCAATATACTTACCTGTGGAACAGACTCACCTTAAGTAAACAGGTTGCGTAGCACCGCTTGGCCGAAGCAGGACCCCTAAACTGGAATCCCTGTCAATGCAGTAGAATCATGTGAAGGAGTGGGTGGAACTCCAAGTAGCAGCCCTGCAGATGTTGAGCAGGAGGGCACCAGAGAGAAACGCTGTTGTTGCTGCCGTGGCTCTGGTGGAGTGGGCTTTCGGCCGGCCTGGTAGCGGTCTGTTGGCTAGGCGATTACAGTGCATGATGCAGCCTGAGAACCACCTAGATGTAGAAGCCTTATACACGGCCTTGCCGCGATTCACAGGTCCAAAGTTCACAGAGTTGAGATGTCTTCCGAAAATCCTTTGAGCGTGCCACATAAAACTTCAAGGCACGAGCAGGCCAAGAAGGTTCGGAAAGAACACTGTCGGGACCAAAGACTTGTTCAGATGGAATGCAGAGGGGACCTTTGGCATAAAGATGGGGCGAGTCCGTAGAACCACCTTCGCAGGATGGAATGACAAATAAGGTTGCTTGCAGGAGGGTGCCTGAATCTCCCCCAGCCCCCTGGCCAAGGTGATGGGCACTTGAAAAACAGTCTTCCATGAGAGGAACTTCAGAGGGGTCTTATGCAATGGCTCGAGTGGAGGTCCCATGAGTTTAATCAAACAACTTTTTAGCTCCCAAGCTGGTGCCAGAGCCTTCACAGGTGGAAAAGTCCTGAAGTGACCCTTAAGGAACTCCTCGGCAAGCCTCTGATACCACAGTAAGGGCTTGCCCGGGATGCAGGTATATCTGATAATGGCTGCCAGGTGCACCTTGATAGAGGCTTGAGCCAGCCCAGCCTTGGCCAACGAAAGCAGGTACGGAAGGAGTTGCAGAGCTGTGACACGCAGATGTTATCTTCCGAGTCTTGCACCACACTATGAAGCGTTGGTTACATGTGATTATAACTAAACAATAAATAACGACCACCACTTTGGTCAAAATATTTATAACGAAAAAAATACAGAATTTATTTTTAATCTCCAAGCCCCCTGTTCCGCATAATTACTAATGCCACCCCATCCCTTCTCCCCACCCGTTGTAACCACTTACCCCACCCCTCATATATATAGTAAAAAAATTAGTAATTTTCCATTTGTTATAATCACTGCATACTGAAGCATTTACATTTGTGGGCGTAGCACAACAACGTAGACTATGCTGTGGTCAAGATCTTCTTGCACTCTAGAAGACACTGGGTCGTGGTGCAGTATTGTTTCCGTCTTTTCTGGAGAGAAGGCGGGGAAGGAGAGCCAGTCGGATGGACTGGGCCAACGACAGGCAGAGCAGGTCCAGGTACCAGATCTGCTGAGTCCACGCCGGAGCGATGTGCATCATCCTGCAATGACATTGTCTGAGTGTGCTGATCAAACGTAGCAGGAGTGGGATCAGTGGAAAGGTACAGGTAGAGCCCATCCCATGGGAACATGAAGGCATCACCATGCTCGTCGGCTGAGGAAACCTGCTGGAGAACCTCTGACAGTCACGAAGAGGTCGATCTTGAGTTTACCCCACTTGCTGAAGAGAAAAAAAAGGTGCTCCTGGCAAAGTTCCCATTCACGGCAGGAACGCAGCTCCCTGCTGAGGGAGTCTGCAATGGTGTTCTTGATGCCGTCAGGTGATGGAACGAGAAACAGGTCTTGAAGAATGGCCCAGTGCCACAGAGTCTGGGCCTCCGTCACGCTCTGTTTCTGGATTGAGAACATGGTGGTGGTGTTGTCTGTGAAGATTCTCACCACCTTTCCCCGCAGTTGAGGCAGGAATGATTTGAGGGCCCAGAAGTCTGCCCAGAGTTACAGGACATTGATGTGAAGGTCCATTTCTGTGGGGAGCCGGAGGCCTCGGACATGCGATTGTCTCGTGTGAGGAACCCAAGGGCATCCTCCCAACTACTGCCCCCTTGCATCCTCTTCTCAGGTGGCCACGGAAAGGCCATTGCCTTGGATCCTGACCCTGAGGGTGGAGATGCAGGGGAGGATCACCTGGGTGGAGAGACCTTGGGGAGTGAGGAGAGGAGGTCTGTAGGTGAGGCATGATATCCCCCATTTCCCATTTCCCTGTTGAGAATGAGTCCAACACTCCCCCCAACTTTTGTAGGGTATTTTAAGCCAGTTTCCCTTCCCTACACACCTACTGTCCCACATCCACATACCTTTACAACTGGGACGAGGAAGAGGCAACTAGGAGTAATGCACACGTATAGTCAGTTTTAACACTATGTTACTAAGCCGAGGAAGAGGACTATGGAAGGCCAGGCATGTCCAGTGAATTACTAGAATTGTGGTCAGGCAAAGGACTTGCACCTGCGACCAATTGAAAGTCCACAGGTGCATAAAATAGTAGACGGTGAGGAGAAGGGGGAACCTGCCTCAATTACCTGAGCAACATGTTCACAGCTGGAGCTTGGGAACATGGAAGATTCTCAACCGCCGTAGACCATTGCAGCAAGGTTTCCTAGTAGCAAGCACTATTCGCTGGAGCTCCTGACACTTACCCAGGAAGAAAAGGGAAGTCAAAGAAGACTGCAGAGACGCCCGGAGGAGCAGCCGAGTACCGCGGAGTGCGAGAGGGAACACTCATTTCGGGCACTCTAGGGTTGGGAATTTGACATTTTGAGTGAAAAGCGAATGTACAGTTGTGAACACAGTGAAAACACGTTCAAAAGCATTTAATGAACAAAGTGAAAGCTCATAATAAGGACAAGTGAACTAATCAGAAAAGCACGCGTAAAAGACAAGTTGATGAACTTGAATGGACATTGGGAAAAGCCAAGTGTAGAAAGGATTTACACCACAGAGTGACTTGAATACAAGTTGCGGCAAAGCCAAGAGACTACCATTGTGAAAGCTACAATGAATGTGAATTACTGACAAGTCCAGGGAGAAAAACTGTGTCGTCGAAGGAAAACCAAGAGTATCACAAAGTGCCAAGGGTTATCAGTTGCGTGACCTGAAATGGGTGGACCATGTGATCTGACAACTGCACCTAGACTGAGTAGCCCTACTGGAGAAAGAACTAAAGAAAGCCATCAAAGTCGATGCTGCATGACAATTGCTGAAGGGAAAGGAAGCATTTGTTTGAGTCATTAAAGAGCCTAGAGGATTACAAAGTTAAACTGACAGCATTCTTACAAGTCAAGAGGCCTACAGTAGTTCTAGTGGAGGAACTCCTTGTTTGGGCAAAGGAACCCCCAAGGTTTCTGGGAACTGTGTTAAACTTGGTAAAGGGAACCCTAAGACATTTTGGTACCGTGTTGAACTTGGGGAAGGGAGCCCCGAGAACTTTTGGAACTATTTCTGAACTTGGGAAAGGTAAAGCTGAAAACAAGCCAGAGCTTGAAGAAGCTCATAACTTTACTTTGAACACTGTTTCTTTTGGTTCCGACATCCCTTCACATTGTATAGCTCTAGTTGTGAGGGCAAGTATAGGTTTTGGACACAGACTGGTGTTTGTGTTGAACTTGACACAAACTGGCCTTAGTTTTTTTAGGTAGGGAGATCCCACCTTAGCTTAGGGCAAGTTAGGCATTACTTCATCCTGTCAAATATAACAAAAATATGGACCAATAGATCAAAGATGATAGAGCACTACTGTTTAAGCAATTTAACAGCCAATGGTATGTATTTCATTTCATATCCATGTACAAATATAAAAACGCAACTCAAAAAACTTAACCCATCAATTGTACTCATCTATTCTCATTCACACAAAATAAATTCACTAAAATCCTCCTAACAATGGTGTCTAATGTCACCATATCGCAATGAGCTAGTACACATTTAACTTTAAGCCATGCTATTTAACAGATGTGTCCCTCTGTATCAATTACAGGAGGTCTAAACAGTTGACATGTGTTTCGTTAATATTCAATAGGGCCGTAGATCTCTTGCCCATTCGATTCTGCCAACCTTCATCAGGACAGAGGTCAACTACCAGCTGTTGTGTTGTCTCAATAAATGTGGATGGGGTGAGCAACGTAATCTATAAAACAATAATACACCAATTATTCTTTCTTTGTAAGCCACTGTCATCTTAAATCAATTTACAATACATAATCAATGTGGGCACTGTAGCTTCTTATATTATTAGCAGCATCAAACTCACCTCTATTCCACTATTTCAACAGTGTTGGAAGCGAGTAATGATACTTTGGGACAAAACCTTTTTTACGCTCTGTCTAGGTATACAACAAATTGCAGATAACCCTGCAGAACAAGAAACAAACAGGTCTGGTATGTAAAAATACGTATGGCCTATGCAAGCAGCCTCACCCTGACCGCCTATATTACTTTGAGCGGAGAGTGAAAATACTCACTTAGTGCATCATGCTTCTGAGGCCCATATCAGTTAGGCATCTGCTGGTTAGTCAGGTTTTCATCAACATCATGTTAGCGGTCCGATAGCACAGTGAGTAGAGCGCTCGCTTTGACATCTGTGCAGAGCCTGCTGATGGAGGTTCGAATCCCGGCAGGGCCAAACTCAGCCTTTAATCCATCCGAGGTCGATAAATGAGCACCACACCCCGTGGGTAATAAAAAGCAGCACTCCTGTGAGACGGTGACTTTTAGACAGGGATCAAATACTACCAACTGGGTCACAAAGACGGATTGTATTTACTATAGGAACAGGCATATCAGTGCATATCCATTTCATGCGTTCTAATACACTGAATCTGCCCATCAGCCTGCATGGGTTAACTGTATTGGTACAATTTACATTACAATAGGAATTGCACCTTCTTCCCAGCCTACAATTACTGCAACAATTCATGTGAAGTTAGACTAATATCGGTACAATTGATTTTTAGCTTTACTAATTTTGTAGTCCATAATTTCTATCAATACTCCTTTTTTAATTAGGTTGCTTACTCCACCGATTATTAAATAACAAGGCACTTTATATGCACACATGTGCTTAACATAATAACGCACGTTGGCTTCAGTGTAAGCATGGTACTAGGAGTATGTTGATTTCAATTATACACTTCTAACATGGCGGCGGCGGCTACAGTACATACGGAGCTTGCAGTAGATCCTACCTCCGCAGTTCATGTACTAGTATAATATACGGTGCCTGATGGCGCGCGAAGCACCAGCTCAAACAGGCGGAGATGCCGGGGAGTAATGGTCTTTCGCGTAAGCCCCTGGCTTTCACAATTAGCCTGGGGGGCTGCGCAGGTGACTGGCTTGCCATCCTTAAATTACCTATGAGTACCTAATTGAGTTTTTTTCTTTGTTCTCTGTCTTATCTCCCCGTTCTTCGTGGAATCATTCTGTGGATACGGACCACAGACACCTAATCCCTTCTACACGCAACAAGCGTTTATATAGGTATGTTGGTGAATAATATAAGTGAACAGTATGTAAACTTCCTAAGTGCTGATCTTCACAAATTAATTTAGTGATAAAATTGGGGTTGTTTTAATTGGTTGTTTTCTTCCTTGAATAGTGGAGCCCACAGTAATTATTGTGCATCAACTTGATATAACCTATTGGTAAGCATTTCATGGCAATTATCAATTATTTAATTTTTACATTTTCCCTAGTTTTTATATTATACAAAATTAACATGCACTCACCCATATTCTTTATTTAAATCCTAGTCAGGTTGATCAATTTCACGGAACTTAAGGTAATGAAATATTTTTCTCTTGATTATTTTGGCATGAACATTAACTGGAGAAACAATTGAATGTTACCGTAATTATTAGACTACAACTAATTTTACATCGATTATTTCTTATGTCTCCATTTTCCTTGCATTTTTTGTGGAATTTCTCACTGTGGTTGTACCACACAATATCCTTTTTTGTAATGTGATTCAGGATGCAATTCACTGTATGTGGTGGTTTCATTTTTGCTTTTCTTACGATTTGTTCATTCGTGGGGTTGACCGCACATATGCCCCATGCTTGGATATGTTTTTGATCTTTTATTTATACTTACCATGCTTAGCTGTGTTCAACTCATTTTGCATCTTTTGAAAATTTGTGTAATTAACTTTCAGCCTCTGATGAGCTCTTTAGCTCGAAACACGTGTCAGGCTGTTCAAAGGCGGTTCGATAATTAAAATTCATCTACAATCGCGATTGTATTTTTGTCCTGTGCGCGGACAACAGGCAAACCACCTCAACATATAACAAACAGTAGTGCTCTGTCATCTTTGGTCTATTGGTCCATATTTTTGTTATAGGTGTATACTCACCTGGAGGACTTTACATTTTTTTTACGAGGTACCCTATGTTTTTTTTTTGAAAATTCATCCTGACAAAGACCAATAAAATATTTTTATTAAGAAAAGTGTATCTGTTGGCTGTGTCTTGCTTCACGATGCCTTCACACTGGTGTGGGCCCCCCAACCTTTCAATGAGGCATCTCTTGTGACCGTAGCCTGGTACGATGGGATTTGAAAAGGAGTTCATTTCATCAGGTGCACTCCTCACCATTGTAGACCTTGCTGGAACTCCTGGTTGAGGGCGATCTTGTCCGTCCAGCAGCCCGTGACTTACAGCCAACCGCACATCCAAGACTTCTTGAAGAGGTCTCATCTGGAGCCTGCAAAATGGAACAAGGTGGATGCAGGAGGACATCATGCCCAACAGCAACTTGAGGGCCCGCACTGTTGCAGATTTTGCAGACGATAGGTGATGCACCTTGCCTAAAATGGCCGTCAGCCTCTCTGAGGGGGGTGGACAGGCATGTGACAATGTTGAGATGAGCGCACAGGAACGGAGCATTTGGCGATGGCTCCATGCAGGACTTCGGAAACTTGATGGAGAATCTGAGTTCCGTCAGAAGGCGCATGGTCGCCTCAGCGTGCTGGATAGCCAGCACGTGGGAGCGGGTGAGCCAGTCCAGATAAGGGTAAATGTGTATGCCCCAGAGGCATAGATGAGCAGACACCGGAGCCAAGCACCTCGTGGACAGCCTCAGTTCAGGTTGAAGGTTATGGCCTTGAACTGATAGTGCCGTCCATGGACCACAAACCGCAGGAACCTTCAATGTTTTGGTTGAACGGGGACGTGAAAGTAGGTGTCCTCCAGGTGCAAAGTTGCACGTGCAGCAACATGATCATCCTGAACTTCTGGGATTTCAAGTTCTTGTTGAGGCGCCTTAAGTCTAGGGTTGGCCACCACCCTCCTGACTTTTTCTGTACTAGAAAGTATCTAGAGTACACTCCGAAGTCCTGGAGGCCCTGGGGGACGGGTTTCATCGCCCCCTTCCTTAACATAGCCTGAACCTCCTGCAGCAGTTGGGCCATGTGTAGTTCCTGACACACTACAGGAGGAATGAGAGAGCACCCAGTTGGAATTCCAGGGAGTGCCCATGATGGACATTCAGCACCTATTTGTCTAGGGTGATGGACAAAGTTCGCTAGCCGGCCATTCATTGGGGTGTGAAAGTTGGGCCTGGGTCCACAGCGGGTTCAGGCCTGCTTGGGTGTCCGTGTCCTGGTCTGTGTGCGATGACCGCACTGTCAACATCTGCCGAAGGTTTGGGAGTGTCTCCTGTAGGCTCCATGGGGGGGAAGAGCAGGAGGGCTGGCGATAGGGTGCCGAGTATCCCCTGGAGGACCTGCCAGACTTCCCTCTCGAAAAACGTAAGGACGATGGTCACCTCTGTCTCTGTGTCCCAAAAGAACAGGCCATCTCTGTGTCGGTCTTAATCGATGGGAGCATCTCGTCCACCGCCTTTCCAAACAAGTTGTTCTCATCGAAAGGCCTGTCCACTACTTTGGACTGCATGTCCGCCATGAAGTCTGTAGCCTTCAGCCAAACTTGACATCGAAGGGCCCCCCCCCCTTGCTCTTCTGGTGGAAGCCAGCGTCGCAATATCGGAAGCCGTGATGGCATGGTCCGAGGCTACCTCACCCTCCTGGAACAGGGCCAGGGCATTAGCCTTCTCATCATCCAGCAGGAAGTCCAAAGATTGGGCCCAGCTTATAGCAGAGCTCCCGGTCATACCGGGACAGGATGGCCAGGGCATTGGCAGCTTGGACCGTGGAAGACACGGCGTAAATGATGCGATTCCCCATTGAGTCAAGAAGGCACCAGCGACAAGAATGATGGGTTTGCTGAACACTTCCTGGCTGCCGCAGACACCACAGAGTCTGGAGAGGTCTGCGATCTCAAGCACCTTGAGGACGAGCTTGGGACTCTGTACTTCTTTTCCAGCCTGCCTCTTGTGGGGTGCGGTGTTTGGCGTCTTCATCAAGGTCAAACCTTCCTCCCACACATCGCTAGCAGAGGGATCCACATGACTGTTCCGTGAAGACTCCCGGCGTTGAAAAAGGAACCCCCACTTCTCCTTCGGTACCAGATTGAAGAGAGCAGAAGCCCTTGAAATCATGAGATGAAATGATCCCACTTCGTCTGGGGGCAATGCCCTGGCAGGCTCATCCGTGCCTAGTGGTTCCCCATCTGCTGGGATATAGTCATACACATCGGTATAAGTTTCAGTAGTGTCCGTATCTGTGCCGTGTGTGGCACCAGGGGCAAGGGACGGTGAGGCGGCAGTGGTGTCGGCCGACGTCTAGGCCTTGAAGGGTCTTTAGGCCCGGCATGGGCTCAGTTTACAAACTAGTCTAGGAGGGCTTCTGGCCAGAGGCCTAGGAAGTCTACGGACCGGGCCCGGGCACCTGAGCAGCAGGCAGTCTTTGTTGCATCTTTGACACCAAAGTGTGGAGGGTCTTAAGGTTGTCCAAATATGTGTTTCTGGGAACTGGTGAAAGCCCGGAAGGAGCAGTTGGCAACTGATCCTGGCTGGTGCGCCTTAAAGGGCCAGACAGCAGATCAGGCTCTCTCAGCTGAGATCCATCTCTGGAGTTAACCCAACCCCCCCCCCCCCCCCCAAGGACCCCTTTGTGGTCAGAGTAATAGTCTTTGTCCAAATGGTCGTCGTCAGAGCTCGTGTAGATGTGAGCAGACTCCTTCGGAGAATCTCCCGGAATTATCAAGGACATCCTCATCTGCCTGGAGAGGAACTCCATAGGCGCTGGCAGGTCCTACTGCCTTGGGAATGACGCGACCACGGGCACCTACACAGGCACAACCACTGTGGTTGTCGGCAGAGCCGCAGCAGAAGCAATAGGCCGTGGAGGAAACGACACTTGTGGGGTTGCTGCAATATTGATTGTGGAGACGATCACAGTTGCCAGGCTCCCTTTCAACAAAGCAGTGGTGGTCGAAGTCGTAGCCCTGGTCGTTGACTGTGGCGTTGACAGGGGGCGAGAGGAGCCACCCGAGGACTTCTCCTTAGTAGCCGTGTCCGAGGACGATAATCAAAGTGGTCAAGGACTTCCTCTTGGAGCAGCCCTAACTGGCAGGCTCGCTGAGGACATAGATGGAGACGGTTAAGTTGACCTTCCCGAACTGGGACCTGTAGCCACGGCGAACCCAGCGGGATCCATAGCGAGGTGCTTACCCTTCTTTTGGACTACCAGGGAAGGGGCGCCCTCAAAGTTCCTCTACCTCTTCTCAGAGGGAGCTCACTCATGAGACTGGCCGATCCTGGATGAGGCATGACCGTGCCCGGAGGCCGCGTCAGAGGCCTTTCCGCCAACTTGAGCCACGCTGATAACATGCTGTAACTGTCCTTTTTAGTCTTCAAAAAATCACATCAAATTTCACACCCTTCCTCATCGTGATACGGATGCAGGCAATACGAGCACTTGTGGTGTCAATCCTCGACCAACATTTCGTAGACCACATTTTGTGCATATCTTGAAAAGACTCCTTTTCAGACATTGTAGAAGGCACGAAGTAGGCCCAAGCCTGGGCCTCCAACATGAAGTAATAACTGCCAATGAAGCAGATCTTCACCAACAACAGATCCCTGTTGAGGGTAGTCGATCGGACCAATCAGCAAAACAAATTTAAAAAAAATAATAAAAAATAAAAAAAATAAAGTATCCGAAAACTGTGAGAAAAAAAAAATCACTAATAACTCAAAGAGCAACAAGAGAGGACTCCAACACTGAAACATGCAGTAAAAATCTGAATGTGGCCACCAGGGGTGGAGTTTAGGGAAACAAATGCCATTGGATGGGAGCAGTATGACTCAAAGGACAGAGATTGGCTTAGAGGAAAAATGCTGTGAAACTTTATTTTTCTTTTACTGAGGATTCCGAGCCTGATGACGGAATATTCACGAGCATGTGAATCCATGCTAGAGCCCATGCTGGAGAAGCTAATGTGTGCAATTCTAACAATACAAGATTTCACAAAGTCTTTCAGTACTGATAGTCTTGGTGATTAGTCACTTTCTCCAAAAGAATGAGCAAAACAGTTAAGTGAAGTAATGCAGAAGACTTCACTTGCATCCAAGAAGTCAAGACAGGGTTCAAAACAAGTATGCATAGAAGGCTTTCGATAGAATTAATTGGAAGTTTATGAAATTCACTTTGTGTAAAATGGGCTTTGGTAAGGCATTCGTGAACATGGTGAATTGTCTGCACAATGGTGGGGCGGCCAGAATTTGGGTGAATGGTACTATCTCTGAGGAATTCAAGTTGTATAGAGGTACGAGACAAGGTTGTACCATAGTCCCCTTTTTGTTTAATATAGCCTTGGAACATCTGATCACACCTATACATCAGAATGTGGACTTTCGAGAGTTGAAGATCGGGTCAATGGAACGTAAAAGTGTTGGCTTACGCAGATGATTTTGTTGTTGCACTTTCCAACCCACATGATTGTCCACTGTTAAAGAGCATGCTTGATGAATTTAGGATGCTATCTGGGCATAAAATAAACTGAACAACTACTGAAATATTTCTGTTAACGGATATTTGTTGCAGGGTAAGACTTTAAACGCTACCCAGATCTAGAAAAAAGATAGGGGCTTAGTTCTTAAGAAAGCGGCATTGTTGTTTAATCACACTGAATTGTACTCACCCATCTGGCTAAACATGAAATACAGACTGCACAACCTTTCCAACTTACAAATATTTATTATATGTCTGAAATACCATAAACTAGTAGACCTTTGCCAACTATCGTGACAACTCAAAATGCTCCACTGGCTAAAAGAAAATGATCTGAATGTTTGGTTGCATAGAGGTGCTTCATTGTGGTTTAACCGTACACTCCAATTACGTAATAGGATGCTATACTGGAAAAGTTGGAGCTCAAAGGGTATATTACGTGTGTGCATATAATATAACTGACTGGGGAGGGAGAGACAGAGATTCATAGACATAAGTAAGCTACTATTGCAGAGAATCCTTAGGACAAATGTCCCGTTAGTTGATAGACCAGAGCTTTTGAAGACTTTTGACTGTTCTCTGTGAATGTTGTCATTCTATCATGGGCTAATACCTATTGGTTCTAGGATCTCTGATAGGTGGGAACGTTTACGATTAAAACAGTCTACGGAGCCGGGCTGTGAATTATAACAGGATGAATGGGAAAGGGCGACCAAGAAGGCTACCATGAAGAAACTAGATCTTGCTTTGTGCTTTGTGTGGCAGAACATTTTGGGGAGACTAAATTGGACCCCTGATAGAAGGTGTTCACTAGGTCTTCTGGAGGAAGATTGTTGTTGGAGGTGTGGTGTAGGTAGGGGGATGCTGTTATACATGTTGTGGAACTGCTCTAAGTTCAAGGCATTCTGGAGTGAAGTACTTGATCGTATAGAACTGGTAGTGAACACCAATGTGTCAAGGTGTCCTAAATATAATATACTGCTGCTGGGTAGGGGTAACAGAAGTAAATTTTAAATTTGGAATTGTGGACAATCAGGACAATCATTGTTGCTCAGAAGCAAATCTTAAGAGTATGGGAAACTAGAATTGTGATATTTTCACGAATGGCTACTAACTCTCACTGCACTTTATAGTAGATAGGTTGTTTTTATATGTCAGTATGAATAAATGTTTGTATGTTTTTATGATTAAAGCTGTGATGAACATCACATTGAAATGATATAATGCACAGCATCAAAGTTAGTTTGGGATGTGCATTTGGGGTCGTGCTAAATTGTACTTAGCCCTGACGATCTCTAAAAGCACAAGTGCTTAGGTGGGGATGCCTACTCCTTTTGGTAGATTGAAGCCCAAAAACATTCCTCCTGCAGCAGCTGCTGCTTTCTAGCTTGAATAGCGGTCTTGAAGAAGCAGTTTATTTTTTCTCCTCACACAAGTTGCCTGGCGCTGGCCTAGTGAGGTGATCTTTGCTGCTGACCACATCCATCTTTTTCTGGAGGTTTCCTGTCGCAGTGGGATGTGTGGTGGTCTACATCTCAGGGTGCCTGGGCCATTCAGCATCAGGTGTCTGGAACCGCCCATTAATCAGATCCATTCCAAAAACCTATGTAATCCCTGTAACCCCTACAAAGGACCTAACAATAGAAGTTAGTGGACCCAGCAAATCTAGGAACACTAGCTGTGTTTTCTATGCTTTCAAGTGGAATCTGAGTAATGAGGACAAACCTGCATAAGACAAGCATTACTCACCGTAATAGCATTTCTGATGATTGTATCTGCTTAGATTTACATTCTGTGCATAAAGTCTGACATCCAGTGGTAACCGCAGAGTATTGCATATTGTCTTTCGAGAATCGAAAGGGGACGTCGACATGGGCGTGCCTGTAACACTATCCCTAACGTGATGTGTAGTGTACCCAAAATCCCTCACACGTCAAGGTCCCTCCGATTGTATTTTTTCTGCCATAAGGGAGCCCAATGACTATCGTGAGTGAGTACATAAAAGAGAAAGTAGTAAGACGTCTATATTCCTTCCACCTGAGCGATGAGGAAGGGTGGGTGCATGTGAATCTAAGCAGATACAATCATCAGAAACGCTATTACGGTGAGTAATGCATGTCTTCCGATGCATGTTAATCTACGTAGAATCACATGCTGTGCCTAGACTAGCGAGCAGTACCCGGAGTTGGAGGTGGGTTGTGAGAAGGAACAATAGTGAAAATATTTCTTAATAATGCTTGTCCCACCTGAGAATCAGACCTAGAATGAGTGTTTAAGCAATAGTGTTTAGTAAAGGTGTGTACAGAAGTCCAGGTTGACGCTTTGAAAATTAACTCTAGGGGAACATTTTCAATGAAAGCTACGGAAGCCCCAGTGCCCCGAGTAGAATGTGCTCTAGGCTTGAAGGGCAGTTCTCTCTTAGCAAGAGTGTAACAGAGTGTGATGCAGTTGACAATCCACCTTGAGAAACCTGATTTACAGACAGGACCCCCTTCTCTACCAGCTGCCACTGAAACGAAAAATTGGTTTGTTTTCCTCAGTGGTCTAGTTCTTTCCAGATAAAACATGACTGCCCCATCTAGTGTGTGTAGGCTTTTTTCGGCCACGTTAGTGGGGCTCTGGTAGAAAGTAGGCAGTTCTTTTGATTGGTTCACATTGAACTTGGAAATAAATGTAGGCGCAAATCGAGGGTGAGTGCGCAGGACCACCTTATCTCTGAACTGTAACGAAAGGGTCTAGAACTGAAATGGCCTGTAGTTCACCAACTGTCCTTATAGGAAGGCTGTCTTATAGGTAAGATCCTTGAGACTTGCCTTATGCATAGGCTCAAAAGGAGACCCCATAAGTCTAGTGAACACCACATTTAGGTCCCATCCGGGAGACTGGTTAGAAATGGGGGGATTAATCCTTTTAACCCCTTCCATCAAAGCCTTAATAACTGGTATTTTCCACAACAACACCTTATGTTGTGATGTAGTGTAGGCTGAGAGAGCAGCTAAGTGAACCTTCAGGGAATTAAAACCCAGGCCGGAGTCTAGTAGATGAATCAGGTACAATACAATGTGAGTAGGAGAGCAGTCAATAGGAGCGACGCCCTTGGAATTGCACCAGATAAAGTGCTTCAATTTACTGGAGTATTAATAACGGGTGTTCGGTTTTCTCGCCTCCCTAAGTATGTCCATGCATCTCTGACGGAGTTGTAGGTGCCCAAACTCTATGACCTCAGGAGCCAAGCTGCTAAGTTCAGGGTTTGCGGGCATGGGTGAAGAGTCAACCCCTTGTCCGGATATAACATGTTGTACGGGCATGGCAGTTTCATTGGAGGCAATAGGGACATCTCCATCAGATGAGAGATAAAGGGTTGGTGGGCCCACATGGGGGCCACCAATATCATGGTCACTGGTTCCTGGTGCATCTTGTGCACGATCTTGTTGAGTCGGGGGGGTGGGAGGGGGTGGGAGAAGCATAAACATAAACAACAGTTTCCATGACCATGTTATCCAGAGCCCGTTCCCCTTGGATCGGTTCTGGGGGTATCTGGAGGCATAATCTTAGCATTGAACATTCTCCAGAGATGCAAACAAGTCGATCTCTGGGAAACCCCATTGTGCGAAAACATTGGAGACAATGTCTTTGTGTAGTCACCATTCGTACTCTACGGGCAGTGAGAAGTCTCTGCTGAGCACGTCCGCTAGAAGATGGAGTTCCCCTGGAACGTGTTGAGAACACAGGAACACCCTGTGTTTCAGAGTCCATTTCCAAATGTTCTGGGACAGCTTGGATAGCCCTGGAGAGTGCGTGTCCCCTTGCTTGTTCAAGTAGTACATGGCCGTGGTGCTGTCTGTGAGAATCAGGACTGTCTTACCCTGGAGCTGTGTCTGAAAGGCTTACAGTGCTTTGAATACTGCTAACAATTCCAACAGATTTATGTGGTTGGCCTCTGGGGAACACACGCTGTGCGCCGTTTAATGAAGGTGAGCCCCGCACCCTGTGAGAGATGAGTTTGTCCCGAGAGTGGCTTCTACTGTGGGGATGGTAAAGTCCTTTCCCTTCAAGAGGTTTTCCCACGGCCACCACTACAGAGAGAGAATGAGGACTGGCGAGACAACTACCAGATCTTCCCATTGCATGCTGGCCCGACACCTCTGGCTGTTGAGCCACTCTTGCATAGGACACATGCACAGACGTAAATGCAGGACGCCATCATTCCTAAGAGTCGCATGGCTTTGTGTACCGTCACCTCTCGACCGGCTACATATTGAGGGATCTGAAACAGCATGTTTTGAACCCTTTCATTGGAGGGGAAGACGAGGCCGTCTTCTGTTCGAATTAGAGCCCTTAGGAACTGTTTGACTTGACTGGGGTCTAGGCTGGATTTCTTCTTGTTGATAGAGAATCCCAGGCTCAATAAATGGTGTATCGTCTTTTGAGTATTTAACAAGCAGGTTTCGTAGGAATCCCCCGTTATGAGCAAGTCGTCGAGATAAGGATAAACCGAAACGGATATTCTGCGCAGGTGCGCTGCTGCCACTACTTTCGTAAACACCCTTGGCGCCGAGGTAATGCCGAATGGGAGCACTTTGGACTGATACTGCTTGTACTCTATCATGAACCATAGGTATTTATAGGTGAAATATGAAAGTATGCATCTTTCATATCCAGTGTTGCCATGTATTTCCCCCTGTTTCACCAGAGGGATTACCGTCTTGCAACGTGATCATACAAAACTTTTGAGGTTTGACAAATTTGTTCGCTGGGTGCAAATCTAGCACAGGCCGCATGGTAAGATCCTTTTTGGGTACAAGAAAGTACACTGAATAAATACCCTTGTTTACCTGTAGAAGAGGGACGACTTCTATGGCACCCTTTTCCTGAAGGATCTCAACCTCTTGCAGAAGGATGCATAGGTGTTCTGGCATCAGGCGTCTTGATTTTGGTGGTCTGAATTGAGGTGGTCGGCAAAATTGTATGCAGTACACGTGGGCGACGGTCTTGAGCACCCACTGGTCTGTTATTCCCCTCCCATGCATGAAGGAATGATGTTAGATGTCCCCTTACTGGGGAAGCATGGGAGGGAACCCGAATCCGAGGGTCATTTCTAACCTGAGGCCGGGGAGCCCATGGGGGTGGAATTCTGGCCTCTGCCCTTTCCACGGCGTTGTCCTCTGGGTGGATACATGGTGGTGGGGTTAGATCCTTGTCCTGATGACCAGTTTTTTCCTGAACCATCCTAGTTTGGAGGGGAACGAGATAGCCCACGCAAAGTAACGACGAGAGCCGCTCCCTCTCTGTTGTGAAGGCCTTTGGGTAATCTGGTTTAAGGTCTTGAGAGCCTCATGTTCCTTTTTGGCTGTCTCAAGTGCTTCGTCCACGGCCTTGCCGAACAAGTTGGTTTCCTCAACCGGCTTGTTTATTAAGGATGCTTGGGTTTCAGGCTTAAACCCGGAGTTCCTTAACCAGACGTGCCGTTTCGGCCAAGGTCCTTCCTGCTGTTTCAGCAGCGTCCAAAGTGTTTATTGTGGTTCACTTGCTTGCCTTCTGATACAATCGCGAGCAATCTAGCTCGCATTGGTTTAGGGACCTCTTGAAGGCCCTCTTGCAGCAGGTTCCACTGTACATCCGAGTAGCTAGCCAACAGAGTGGTGCTTTTGGCTATTTGGGTGGAGAATGCAGCAGTCGTAACCCTTTTCCCCAGTGCATACAACTTCTTGCCTTTTTTTGTTACGGGCGGTGCTTCACCTGTAGAGAGGGGGGCACCCGCTCTCTTTCTCGTAGTGTTAACTACCAGGGAATCCGGAGTGCCATGCCCCTTAATGTAAAAGGGGTTGGTAGGAGAAGGGCAAAACAACTTCTCTACCCTGGAATTAACCACCCTGGTCTGAGCTGGTGTTAACAATGAAGGCGCCAAATGTCGCTTGATAGAGGTCAGTAACGGAATGGCCCGACTTGGCGGAGGCTTTTCCTTCAGTATGTCCTCTACAAAATCTGAACCCAGCACAGCTTCCTGTGTGGCGATTTGGAAACATTTTCAGCCGCCTTCTTTAAGATGGCGTTTTGGAAACGGCACAGGTGAGGCCTGACTGGAGTGGTAGGAGGGGAATCCATTCACAGAGTGTCAGGTTCCAGGGTAGGGGACGCCCAAGGTTGATTATCAACCGGATGGCTGTCTTCCCAATTATCCATGGGATCAGCAGGATCATCAGTAAGGTCGCCAAAGGGATCATCATCCTGTACGTAGGGATTTATAGGAACCTCGTCATCAGTAAGGTACTAAATGTTTTCTTCATGAGGATCCTCAAAGGTCCTCTGAAACTCGGCCATAAGCGTATAAGGAAGCTCCTCACGAGGCCTATTGGGAGAAAACCTCTCCAAGAATTCAACAAACTTTTCCAGTCTGTTCATGCACCCCTCAAACTTCTCCCTGGTCCATGATGATGAACCAGGGGAGGAAAGGGGTCTTCTTGACGATTTTCCCGTGCAGAACGTTGGGATTTATCTCCTAAAGTCTTGGATAAAAGACAAGGGGCTCTCAGAGTACTCTTTTCGGGGCTCCGGGCGTTGAGACGTGTCTCTAGACGCATCTTTAGGCCCTTCTTTCTGTTTTGACGTCTCTTTCGACTATTACTTTTGTTTAACTGCTGAAGCGATCCTCGCGATACTATCGCTGATGCTCGGGGTTACAGCGAGGTGTGACGGTTGAGCCGGTGGCTGCGCAGTGGATTTCAGCACCACCGGGGCCTTAAGCAGTGTCGGCGCTTTCTTCTGAAGCATCTCGATGGCTGCGTGTGTTTTGATGCTAGCGCCCTTACTCTTGGACTGCTGGATGCATGCTGCTGTTGCGGGGAGGGCTGCCGATCATAAAGATCAGAGGGCATCAAAGTATCCGACGTGCCCGTTGGCACTTTGGAGCACTTCGACTGGACCGCCGAAGCAGAACTGTGGGTTGTGTGGGAATCGGGTGCGTCCCTGTCGCCGGGATGTATTGTCCCCATAGCAGGACTCACGTCATGCCTATCGGGGCCGGTGATAGATGCTGCAGATCGAGAACTCTCTGCCGTGAGGTCAATGGCTTCCGAAGTGGAGCCTTGGTCATCGCTAGTCCCTTTGTCACACTTGGCGGCGGGGGAATGACTTTCGGCATGCAACATACTGTAGGCCGCCCACTGCTGCTCATTAATAGGCATGCGACGTAGAAGTTTACAGGCCGCACAGGACGCCTCGTTGTGGTCAAGAGGAAGACAACTATCGCACCGACCGTGCTAGTCTTTCCACAGATATTTTGCCTTACAGGAAGGACAAAATCTAAATGGAGTCCTGTCCATAGCGCAGGATTGTGATAGCAACAACAAATCCAAGGAAATAAAGAGGGGAAAAGGAAAGGCATTCTTGAAAAGAATATGACCACCCCGACAACACACTCCCTACTGTACAGGCCAGAAGGCTCGGCCATGTGGTTGGCAGCGCCAACCGGAACAGCCGTTGAAATTCCGTCAGCCGTCTTCGTCGGTGGCACAGGAACTAACCGTAGAAAGGAGTGACAAGGAGAATAAGCGACCGAAGGTCGAGAAATATAACAATAACGCAATTTTTTATGAAGAGCTCTGTATTAGGGTGACCAGATAGCTGGGTGGAAAAATAAAATCTGAGAGACCTCGACGCGTGAGGGATTTTGGGTACACTACATGTCACGTTAGGGATAGTGTTACAGGCACGCCCATGTCTACGTCCCCTTTTGATTCTCAAAAGACAAGATGCAATACTGTGCGGTTACCACTGGATGTCGGCAGGCAGGAAGTGAGGGAGGAGTTTTTCACTCCCCTGCTCTTTGTTTTCCTGAGTGCTTGAATGGAACCAGCTTCCTATGGGGGTCTGGCTGTCCTGATTGGACAGCCACCGCCCCTTTCTATAAACTGCTGAGCGGAGTATGTGCTGAAACTGAATAAAAGGTGAGGGTTCCTGAGGTGAAAGGCAAGACTACCACTGGAAGCAGAAGTAACCGAAAAAGAAGACGCCAGAGACCCCTGAAGACCCTTTGGAACACCGTGAAGCGACTACTACTGTCCTGACCCAGCTTTCTGTGCGACAGAGGAACACAGACGAGGACTGCAACTTCCCCTTGACTGGGGGTTGGGGGGGGTGACAACCAGTCCCAAGACGAACTTTAATCAGAGCCATCTCCCTAGGTCCTGTGACGTTCCAGAGCTGTAGAAAACCCCAATACCAGGAAACCGACCAAATTGAAGTGCATTGTTGTGGAAAGGCCCAATCCGCCTAAGTTTCTGCTGAGCTCCAGGTGAACCTCCAGAGACACAATCCGACCCATCCAAGTCCCCTCAGCAGAGTGCAGGACCAAAGAAGATTGACTGGGCAAATCGTCACCTTTGTTGGTACTGCAGAAACGTTGACAAAACTGCAGTGACCAGAAAAGGTTGCTGAGATGCGTGCTATTGGTTCTCCCCCAAGACTGATACTGAGAGATTCCATCCCTTTTACTGCCTTTCATCATCAGACCAAGGAATCCCAAGGTCAGGTCCAGCGCTGCCACATCGAGGAGAATCCAGCCACAAACATTTCTTCAAACCAAAGGTACTGTGGGGAAAAAGGTATTGCTTACCTTAATCCGAAAAGTCGCTCCAGAGTGTTGGAATGCATGTAGAGGTGTCCAGGGAAACCTCCTCTTACCTCTGACCCAAGTTGCTTCCTGTGTCCCTTTAGCAAGTACTTTACCAGGGTCTCCAATGTTGGTTTATCTTCTTGCAACTTAGAGACTAGCACATATCCACACTGGTTTTCACTGTTCTGCTGCTTGTCAAGACTTTGAGACCTCTCTGAACAGCCTTTAGCTATGGCTGCCTTTTGGACTTAAAAAGACTTGTAGTGCAAAGAAACTGACTCTATAATCTTAAGCCCTGCTAGTGTTATACTTACCAACTGTTTTCCTCCCTAAAAGTCATTATCTTACGCGGTTTGGCTAACTAAATACAATGACTGTATTACTTTGGTGTGCGCAAGTGCGCGTTATTACCGATAATGCAGTAGAACTGTCCGTGTCAAAATTCAGCGTTAAAAAATTGAGGGGAGCTAGGAGCTATTTAGAGCCTGCTTCTAGCATAGTAGAACCTGGTTAGCTTGAAACCAACAGTTACTAGAAGCTACTTTTGGCTCCTAGGGCCAACTGGTGCCTTCCAAACAGGTAAATGTGACATTAACATTGAGTATTTGAGAATGTTAAAAAAGAAGAAATGGAACACATCGAATATACATTTAAACACAATGGTTCATACAAAGGGACAAAACGTTAATGGAGCATCTCTGGTAGCTCCTGGTTACCCTGCAGTAGCTCCTGCTTACAGTGTGATGCCTGACACCCAGGAGCTGGTTTTAGCTACTGCTCATCGAATTTCAATTTCGAATCCTGAAATGCTGTAACAATTGTAACCACAAGCAACTTCATACTAGGTAGTGGCTTTTGAAAAGTATTCTAAAGCATTGTAAAGTGTTTTGGTTTAATGTGCTAAGTATTTAAAAGTGATTCTTATGTAACTATAATACATCTATATTTTAAATATACATTTATTAAGTGTTCCTTTGAAATGCATTACTAGCTAGGTTCAGAGTACTTAACTACAGCTCACATCTTCCTCTTGTGATAAGCCTGACTACTCTGCCACTCTACCAAGGTTTCATGAGTAGCACAAACTGATACTAAGAGTTGGGGGATCTACAAACCATAGGGAGAGTTTTGCAAAGTCTACCTCACATTGGACTTTGGGAAAACTCCTCTAACAATGGTCCTCATCAGTGGAGTTCTGGCCAAGAAATTGCTCCCCGGGAGTCCTTTGGAGGGGTGGGATTTGGAGAGTACAACAAATCTCTGGCACATACCTTTGTTTTCACATCCTTGGAACATTGTACTTGCTTGTTGGCTTTGATAAAACTTGTTTCTCCACTTCTAAATACTCCCTACAAAGGTTTCTTCTTGGGCCTCTTAAGGGCACTGGCCCTACTCCTCACCTTAGCAGTGGAGGATGTTTTTAAGTGTTAGGGGACTTATTTTATTGTGCCCATTGCCATTTCAATAGTGAGCTTGAATTTCTAGTGATCCTAATTTACTAACCTGTTTTACATGCTTTACTGCACAAGGTTTTCTTAGGTTTCTGAATTGAATAATCTTGAGCTGTCTTAAAAGTACATTGTTGGTGTTCTCTATTGAGAACACCCATTGCAAATGCATATGCATATGTCTATAGTAGTCCGATAGTAATACTTACCAGTTATTTGTATTGCACGTTGTGTGTTCAGGCCTAATAAAGACTATTCTTATACTTTACTGTTCAACTGGAGTTATTTTATTTTTTATTAGGTTTTCACATACAATGATTAAAACTAAATTAACTTAACATTCCCCCCACTTATATTCCAGAACCCCCTTAACCAAACCTTCCCAAACTCCCTTGCCCCCCGTACACCGAATGACAATCTATTTTTAATTTATTAAAGTATGCCCAATATTCGTAGATTCTGCAGACAATGTTGCTCCATATAGTTCCCATGCAAAAAGTACAGTATCGATGCCCATTCCGTTGAAAATTTAGTCTGCGCCCTTTGAATCTTATAGGGGATCCATTGCGATTAAGCAAAATTTCACCATTTCTGGTACCACTCTCATATGTGGAGGGTCTACGGATTTCCAGGGTTTTTTTTATATTGCATTTTATTGAATTTAAACAACAACAGAATCAACGAAAACTACAAGAAAAACAAGATCAAAACATACGCATTCAAGGAACAAATCAATAAGTGAGGGCACAATAAGAGTCAAATGATCTCCATTTGTCGCCCTTTCCATCTACAGTTCAGTCTAGTGTCTTAGGGCCTCATGAGGTTACTGGGATTCTCTCTCCTCCCATTTGTCCCAGATCTTAGAAGCTTTGGTCGGGCAGCCTCTTGCTTTATAAACTCTGCACTCTAACATTGCAAGCGTGTCCATATCATCTGCCCATTGTTCCAGTGTTGGGGATTCTGGGGCTCCCCATTTTTATGCAATGTTCCGCTTCATCTGTCCTGCGGCCATAGATATGAGCAATCCTTCCCATCAGTAGTGTTCTCATCAAGAGAGCCCAACAGCAACACCTTCGGGTCCATTGTTATATTGCGGCCTAGCACCCTGGATAGTTCATTGCAGCATTTCCCCCAGAAAGTCTGGATCCGCGGACATTCCCAGAGGATGTGTATGAATGTACCAACCTCCCCCCACAAGGGAGGCAGTTCGGGTTTGGGGCACGTTTCCAGCCATGCATCATGGTTCTTGGGTAATATATTCTGTGAAGGATTTTAAGTTGGACCAAGCGGAGTCTGGAGGAGATGGCAATCTCCCTGGGATGCATTAGGATCTGGATCCAGTCCTCCGGGTCTATGGCTCCCACATCGTCCTCCCATTTGGATTTAAGACGAGGAAGTTCCCGAGTAGCAAAGGAGGACATGGCATTATACAGTATAGAAGTGACTCTAGTAGGGATATGTGCTGGGAGTATATTGCGTTCTATGGGTGTGTACTCGGGAATAGCGGGGTCCAACTGGATATGTGTTCATAGGGCGTGAGTCAGTTGAGAATGGTGATAGCATTCGGTCGCTGGAAGGTGGAATTTCTGCTGCAATGCTACAAAGGAGGCGATTTCCCCATCTATCAAGACATCCCCAATCCGTGTGATTCCGGCCTCCACCCATTTGGGCCATGGTCTGAGTTTCCCCAGTTCGGCCAGGTTACTGTTGTGCCACAGGGGTTGTGCCGTGGTGATCTTGTCTTTCCATCCCACATAGGCGTGGGCCCGTCTCCAGACCCTTGAGACATGTGTTGCCATTGTTTGGGGTAGGGGTCTGGGGAGGGGCTGGTAGAGCAGGGGTAATGGGTCAGTGTCGTGGATGGCTGCAATTTCCGCCTTTATGTGCGGGAGCTCCCTATGCCCATGCAATAGGTCGTTAACCACTGCCAGTTGGGAGGCCCAGTAGTAAGCTCGGAGACAGGGGACGCCGATGCCCCCCTCCCAAACCGATCTTTGGAGTGTAGCCAGTGCAATACGAGGCTGTCCCCCTCCCCATATGAGGTCTCTAAGGATGGAGTCAAGGCGGTCAAATTCGGCGCCTTGAATCTCCAGTGGTGCATTTTGTAATACATAGAGGAATCTGGGCAGGGCGATCATCTTAAAGAGGGTGGCTCCGCCCATTAGTGTCAGAGGGAGAAGCCTCCAGTGGCGGACATCGTCTTTAAAACGGTCCATGATCGGCTGGAGGTCATGGGCTGCGTAGCGCGTCAGGTCCTCCGATATCCAAATCCCAAGATACCAGAAGCCGATTGGTTCCACCTTGTATGGGCATTCCCGGGGGACTGCCACTGTAACGCCCTTTACCGGGAACAGGATAGATTTGTCCCAGTTGATTCTCAGCCCACTAAATTCTCCGAATCGGATGAGCATTTGCGTTACTATGGGGCAGGTTTGTATCGGGTCACCCAAGTATATCAAGAGGTCGTCCGCGTACAGAGACGCCCTGTCTTCGTGCCCCTCCGGCCACCAGAATGCCAACCAGTCTTTGCTCTGGCGGAGCCACAGGGCGAGTGTCTCTATCGCGAGGGCGAAGAGAAGGGAGGACATGGGGCATCCCTGCCGTGTGCCCTTGCCCAGGGAGAAAAGTTCAGAGGGCCACCCATTACCTTCACCTCTGCTTGTGGGTCTGTGTAGAGAAGTTGTACCCATCCCAGGAAGTTGTCCCCAAATCCCATTCTTCGCATAGTTTCCCAGAGGCTGTCCCAGCGAACCGAGTCAAACGCCTTTTCAAAATCTATGGCAAGTAGTGCAAGCGGTTTGTCTATGATAGGAGCCCTTTCCAGCAGTAGGTGGAGGCGCCGCAAGTACATACGTGTCGATTTATGTGGCATAAACCCACATTGGTCCAGGGAGGTAATTACTGCTTGCAACTGGTTGGCCAGGATCTTGGCAAGGATTTTGGTTTCGCTATTGAGTAATGAGATAGGCCTATAGGAGGCACATTGCCCCGGTGGTTTACCTGGTTTGGGAATAACTACTATCGTGCCTTTACGCAGATTCGGCGGGAGAGCGCCCTGGTCGCGGGCCCCGAGAAACATTTTGTGAAGGTATGGTGCCAGTTTCTCTCCACCCAATTTCTTCCAGGTCTCGACCGAGAACCCGTTGGGGCCTGGTGTTTTCCCCGACTGCAATTGAGCTACAGCTTCAGCGATCTCTGCTTCGGTGAGAGCCGAGTCCAGTTGTGCCCTCTGTTGTTCGATAGGAATGGCAGGGTGATATTATCTAGTAGGGAGGGATCCAGAGGGGACACTGGGGCAGCGTACAACGTAGCATAGAAGTCAGCAAAAGCTTGTGCTATATCCCTGTCTGAGTGGCATATCCCATTCTGCGGGGTTATGATCTCTCTAACGTGGCGTTGACCCTCATCTCTTCTCTCGAGCCAGGCCAACATTTTTCCAGCTTTGTCCCTGTGTTCATATACCCTTGACCTGGAGTCTTGGTGGGCTTGCCTGGCATTGTCTAATTCGATATGTCGAAGGCGTTCTCTAGAACCCTTAAGGGATATGAGAGACTCCGGCCATGGGTCACGAACATATTTGGCTTCCCAGTCGCCCACATCAGTTTCCGCCTCCAGCAGCTTCCGAAGTCGCTCCCTTTTGTTACCCGCTACCCAGGAAATCGCCTCCCCCCTCAATACCGTTTTGTATGCTTCCCATATCGTGACTGGGTCATCGACCGTAGGGGTATTAATTTCAAAATATTCATTAGTTACTTCAGTGAGGTGGTCAACAAGATCAGGGGAGCCCAGATAGTAGCTATTCAGCCTTCATGATCGGGGTGGTGTTTCCCTTTGTATGCGCAGTACCGCCATAAGGGGTGAGTGGTCTGAAATGCCTCGAGAGAGAGTAGGTCTGCAGTGGTCGCCCTGTGTATATCAGTGTTTGGGAGGAAGAGGTAGTCTAGTCTGGACATGGACCCGCGTGCTCCCGAGTGTAACAAGTAGGCCTCGTCCCCAGGGTTGAGATGCCGCCACACGTCCCGAAGGCCCAGGGCCGATGCAAATTGTGCTAGTTGGTGGGAGTGTTCGGGTTACAGTCCCTGATGTGAGTGCGAACTTTTATATTACACATGACATCATTAAAATCGTCCCCCAAAATCCACGTATCAGGTTGGTGTTTCGCCATAAGGGTGACCAACTCCTCCAGGAATTCCTCTCCCAGTCCTGGCGGGGAGTTCACTGACGCAATGGCCAGTGTTTCTTGTACCAGTGTTCCTATAACCACCACATAGCGACCCCGGGGTCTTGTTCAACTATTAGCGATGTGAATGGGACGCGTTTATGTATCACGAGAAGAGTCCCTCTGGATCCCATAGTGTATCCCGCATGTAGGGCCAGTCGGTAGTTGGTTCTACGAAAGAAAGTGCAGCTAGTCCCAGCTAAGTGTGTCTCATTTATCAGGGCGACGTCGGGAGAATGTCTGTTCAAGAACTGCAGAACAAGACGTCGCTTGATTCCGGACCCCAGCCCGTTCACGTTCCATGTGATTATTTTGAGAGACCTGGGGTGCTCAGGGGGTTGATGCGTGGGTCAGTGTGGTCGCCATTTATTGTGTACAGTATCAGGTTCGCAGACATTATGGGTTGTTTCATGGAGTTGCCATATTTCGGGTGTGTTGGGTGGCGTGATTCATTAGTTTCGTGAATGCGTAATAAACGTGTATTAATACTATAACAAAAACAACAAACTCACCCATCCCCCTCCCTATACTCCACCCCAACACGAAGTAACTGTCGCCCGAACATCGTTGGCACTCGAAACTAGAGTGTCAGCTCAAACTTGGGGTCCTGGCTGGCAGGCGAACAGAGAGGGTCCCCTCTGGTTCGCAGCTCCTACCGCCTTTGATCATTCCGTAGTTCTTAGGGTCCACTTATGAGGCCGGCCTCTCTTCGGTTCGATATTCCATCGCTTCCTAGTGTTCGTTGGTTTCCCTCGCTTTAATTGGCGGGGTTTGCCGCTTGTTACAGGATCGCTGGTTCCTGGGCCTCCGGGTGCCCCCCGGGAGGAGGGGGCGATCCACCCCAGGCCGGGGTCTCCTTCCCCGATCAGTCGGTCTTGCCGTCCAGTCCTCTTCAATGTGCGTTTCCGCCCATCTCCAGGCCTCCTTCGGATCCGTGAAGTGAACTGTGGTTCCCTTGTGGTGGATCTTGAGTTGGGCCGGAAACAGCAGTCCGTATCTTACTTTCATGTGGAAAAGTTGCCTCTTCAGCGGTTCAAACGACTGTCTTGCCCTCTATACCTCCCAGGTGTAGTCAGGGAAAAATGCGATTCGGGAGCAGTTATGGGTGATTGTACCCTTAGAGCGAGCCATTTGAAGGAGTGCATCTCTGTCCCGATAGTTAAGGAATCTTGCTATGATCGTTCTGGGTGGTGTGCCTGGTATAGGCCTGCCCGATGGCATTCTGTGAGCTCTCTCCACCGAGAAGAACTTGGAGAAGGGGAGAGGCGCATAGATGTCCGCCAACCATTGTTCCAGGAAGAGCTCCATACTGGGCCCCTCCCAGGAAGAGCTTCATACTGGCCGCCCCCCCCCCACCCCTCCCCGCGGAAGGCCGAGGATGTGTATATTGTTGCGGCGCGATCTTCCTTCCCCCTCATCCACACGGGCCTCTAACATTTTCAGAAGATTTAGTGTCTGGGAGAGTAGTTGATTAATGCCTCTAATGTTATCTTCAGTCCCCGAGATGCACTGTTCCGCCTCCCTCGTAGAGTAGAGTTTCTGTAAATCGTGGAGCAGAAAGGAGACATCCGCCGCTATACTGTCAATTTTCATCTCCATCGAGAAGCGGGAGCTGGCAATGGCGGCCATCAAGTTTCTCAGGGAGAGGGCAGTCTCGTCCAGGGGGGTGGGGTTTGGGGGGGGGTGCGTGTCTGTGGTGTGTGAGACTGCGAGACCTGGGCCTGTGCCACCGCAAAGTGTCCATCTTGCTTTGTGTAGAGGCTTTTTTCAATTTGTCTTTGCCCATCCTTGGAGAGAGGCAGTTCCGCCTGGTTATGTGCGCCCGGGAGAGACCGAGGCTTGCTGTGGATCGGGTAGGACAGCGTGTGCAACGGCAGTCCCGGTCAGGCGAGTTTTTCAGCAGAGGTCTCTCGCAAGTGTGGCTCAGAGAGGGGCTTCCACCTCGGGTTTACCAATGCGTGGGTTTGGGCTGGTGACTGGGGCCACTCACCGGCCTCACTGGATGTTGCGGTAAGAGTCTTCCCGGCTCGGCCGTCGAGCTCCTCGTGGGCCAGAGATGGTCCGGCGATTTCCGTCAAGTCTGCTTGCAGTACCGCCGCTCCTCGCAGCCCGACAGGCCACAAATTGCATCACGCGCCAGCGGCAGCCATCTTGGGAGCGCGGGAGCCCTCTCCATTTCGCTCTTCACTCGCCTCGGGTTCGCTCTTGGGGCTCCGATTTTCCCTGAATTTTGCATCTGATGGTGCCCCAGTGCGTCAGCTTTCGATGCAGGTGTCAGAAGCGTATAGAACTCTCAGGAATCAGGCTATAAAAGACAGGATATTTGCGGCGGTCACGGAGCCGATCAAACTCACATCCGCTCCATTGGGCTGCTGGCCACGCACCCCCCCCCCCCCCCGGATTCCCTGTTTTGAGGCGCTACTAACAGAGCTGCCAACCGGAGAGTAAAAAAAGCCTTCCTTTTATACTTTGGGCAATGTACATTGTCTTGCTGTGCCAGAACCAAGATGCTTTCACCTAGGGTCCTCTCAATTTTCAAAGCAAACATTGTCCTCATTCTCCTGGACCTCCTTCCAGAAGTGGGATAGCTTGGGACACGACCAACAGGCATGCAACCAATCCCCTCTGCCCCTGCATTCCCTCCATCATGAGGCCGAAACCGATGGAGCAATTTTATGCAGGCATTCGGGGGTATAGTGCCATGGGAACATTACTTTGATCCAGAATTCCCTAATCTGTATGGACCTAGTCATTTTAAGAATATCCGTCCATAAATGGGACCATGTTTCTTCCGTTGGTGTGAGCTCCAAGGTTTTTGCCCAGGCTTGTTGATATGCGAGGGGCCTTAAAGGTTCGTCATTTAAAAGTTTGTAAAGTCTGGAGATCAAATGTTTATCTCCCGAACTAGACGTTAAAAACTGTTCAAATGGTGTTAATATCCTTATGGCCACTGATTTATTAGATGGGGCCATCAACGAATGATGGACCTGGAAGTAGTGAAAGTGTTGACTCTCCTGAAGGGCTAGCTCCACTTAACATACAGTAAATGACTTAATATCCTTCCCCAGAAACCCATCCCAACATTTTGTGCATCCCTGTGTTTTCCATTTGAGAAAGGAACTAGCAGCCATACCTGGAGTGAATTGTGGGTTCGCAAATAGGGGGGGGGGAGGGAAATGAGGTAATGTGATGCTGCCGAATAGCATGATCTCATATTTCCTCCACCAAGCCTGTGATCTCACTATGATGATTGTTCCAAGGTCTATCTATTCTAGGTAATCATAGTTTCTCTCCCATTCTAGGTCCCACAGTAGCCCCTTACATCGGCTTCCATCTCCTATTCAGGCCTCCCCCGAACCATTCTTTTATCATTTGTAACTGCGCTGCTCTATAGTAGTCTAAATTTGGGGAGGCCCACCCCTCCCCTATTAGGACGGAGCATTAATGTTTTCAAAGCAATACAGGGGAGTGGTCTGGGGGAGTTTGTTATTCCATATAAAATTTGAGATTATTTTGTGCAATTTGCACAAAAAGAAAGCCGGGATTCGGATCGGAAGGGCCTGAAATATATTTAATACCTTAAGGTGGGATCACCATCTGTAACGCTCACCTGGTATCCACGGGGACGTCACTCAGCCTGTTCTGACCTCATACGACCTCAAACCCTTCCCTGGAGGTTTATTCGACTGGAGACTGGGCCTGAAACACAGGATTGGTAGAGTTTAACTCCCTATTGTCTCTGTTTGCTTGAACCCCTTCTTCACCGGGGTCCAACCCTTCCCTTTGATCCACAGCTCACCTTGTTTTCTTGGATAGTGTGCTCTGACCTGCTTTCAGCGCAGGGGCGCGTTGATTGATGCAGGCTCGTTGCTGCCTAGTTACTTCACTGGCAAGAGTCCGACAGGTAAGTATAATGAGTCTTTTGAACAGTTCTCTAACTTCGTTCCTTTCCTTCCTTAGATGATGTCCGGCGTCCGGGGATGGTGGCGTGCTGCTGAGATGAGTAGCGCTGTAGGTGAGTGAGAGCGCGATGCACCCCTTTCGTATTTGCATTGAACTGAGTTCTTTTTCTGTGTCTTTTAGGTGCCGCGACGTTTTCAGCGTGGATGCCGGTTATGAAGAACAAATGTGGTGGGTAAGCACGGTATGCGGCGCCTCTAGATGTTTCCAAGCTAACCTGGAGTGTCTTTTCCCTCTTGCAGATGGATGAGAAGTTCCGGAGACAGAGTTCCCCCAGAGCGGCTGCGTTTGAAGCTCGTACAGTATTTTTAAAAAATAAGCAAAGATTTGCAGAATGCTTACTAATGCCTTTTTTCTGTTCTTTTCCCTTTTACAGAGGAAGCAGCTTGCCGGGATGGGAATGACACCGCCGAAGATGCCCGCAGAACAGAAGGAGTGATTAATGATTGGCAGAAGCGCTGCAAGGTAAGACTGTTCCTAACGGTGTTCTTGCAGGAGCTGAGCAAAGAAGAAAGATGCAGGCCTACTGGAGACCGATCCGAACACGGTGAGTGTCACGCTGCAGGTGCAGAAAACGCAAAGCATGTTTCTCAGCCTGGGTGTGGCTTAAATAGTCTCTGGGTATCCCAGGTGTCTCTGGGCTGAACCACACCCAAGAGACTAGAACGCACATGCAGTTCTGGGAACCGAAATATGTGAGGGCATCCATCTTGTCCCCATCAATGCACTACAAGTCCAATCCCCAATGTTATCCTATGGGAGTGAGTGAGTCTGGTGCCACAAGCGCCAAGTCTGACTCCAAGTGGGTCTTTGGAGGAATGGAGAGGCCCTTGAGGGCCATGTAGGTGGTTGTGGCCTGGCTCCAGCCTGACATCTTGGAGGGCTGAGGACATGAGGGGCAGGAATCATGACACCATCTTGACTGAATTAATCTGACCACTCCATGATACCATCAAGGGTCTCCAAGACTCAGCCAGCTTCTGAATCTCTGCCAAGAGTGGGCGAAAGTTGGCGGAGTATGGTTCCCCTAGGGTACGTGTAATATTTACACCCAATGCCCGTATACCGTTTGTCCGCCAATGAAGCAGCGTCATTTACATTGCTTTAGATAGTTCCCCTCGTTTAAGCCAGAGATTTAAAATTTCAGACTTTATGATGTTAATTTTAAGACCAGCGACCCCACCAAACTCTTTTAATTGAGTAAGTGCAGTGGGTAGTGAAATTCTGGGGTCAGTGATCATAAGAAGCATATCATCTGCATATGCCATGAACTTATGACTTTCTCCCCCAAACGGTTACTTTGAATGGCCCCTGCTTGACGGAGCCGCAATAGCAATGGTTCTAAGTGCATTGGATAAAGAAGGTGATAAAGGGGGCAGCCCTGCTTCGTGCCCCTCTGAAGAACCTTTGGAGATAGATGGCCGTTTATAAGCAATCTGGCCGATGGATTCACATAATTAGCTTGTACCATCGCTATATATTTAGGTCCAAAGCCCACAGCTCAAAGTAGCAAATAAAAAGGACCACTCCACACACTGAAAAGCTTTATCAGCATCCAACGACACCAAAATAGCCTCATCCCCCTTTTTAGCAACCTTTGAGAAGATGAGATTCTCTGAATATTTTCATGTGTTTGTCTGCCCTTTATAAATCCTGTGATCAGGATGGATAAGTTAAGGCATAAGGTCTTCAAGGCGGTTTGCAAGGATTTTAGTAAATATTTTTGCATCAATGTTCATGAGGGCTATTGGTCGGTATGAACCACATTTAGCTGTGTCTTTCCCTGGTTTCGGAATGAGGATTATTTTGGCTTCCTCCATTGAAGCACAAATGTTACCCCTTTTAATAAAAGAGTTGAAGAGGTTGGTTAGTTTTTCAGCTAAAGTTGTTAAAAACTTTTTTATAAAAAGCAGCCACATAGCCATCTGGTCCTGGAGCTTTGTCAATTGGAAAGTTGGCTATTACAAACAATACTTCCTCCTGAGTGATATCTTCATCTACTCTTGCACTATCCGCCTCCGAAATGTTCCCCAACTGGATTGATTGCAAATATTTCTGATTTGTATAGTGCCGTGTAAAATGCATGGAAGTCGGTTGTCATTTTTTCCGTCGTTGTTACCCTTTTCCCTAAAGTGTCTTCCACCGCCTGTATTGTTTGGGACTCTATTTTCTGTTTTGTCTGGGTAACATTCTATCCGCTTTATTTGCCTTCATGTATACTATTGTCACCAGGAGGATAGCTCAGCCGCAATGTGTTCGCCTTGGAAGCAAGACAACATGAAGCAACACAGGTTCCATCCCCGGGTCTGCGCTTCGAAACCTCTGGGTATTTAAGCGCGTTATAAATACGCAACTAAGACAAAAAAAACAATTACGCAACAAAAAAACAATTCCTGTAACAGTGCCTCGATGCCTGCGGCCTGTGTGAGCGCTTTAAAAATGCAAATAAATAAATAAAAATACTTTCTGCCTTAAATACAATAGGCTTTTCTCTGCCTGTTTAGTGCGTATTAATTACAGTCTGCCTTTAGCATCGCAGTATTGCCTCTGAAGGTTCTGTGAAGAATTGGTCTCCATCTGTTTTAACGTGTGTCCTTTACCTTCCCCTCCAAGTCCATCTCCATTTTACGCCTACGTTTCTCCCTTTTTTCGCTTGTGTTGCTATAAGCTCCCCCCTAAGGGTAGCTTTTAAAGTGTCCCTGACTATATCCAAGCTCATTTCCCCACCCAAGTTAGTGTTAAAAAAAAAAATGGGTGTCCACGCCGGTTACTCTACATATCAATTGGACTGTGGCCCAAAAATAATCTATCCTTGAAAAGGACTTGTGAACATGAGAGCAATATATATATATGCTCTCTGCTCTCCATTCAAATTTGGCCAGATATCTTTAAGGGTCAGCTACTCACATTTCTGTCTAAGGACCCGGGAAGGGGGAGGGCTTGCAAACATGGTACTAGAGCTCCTATCCCGTACAGGGTCCCATGCAATGTTTAAATCCCCCATTAAAATTATTTCTACCTGACCGAATTGACAACATTGTTTTCAGAAACCCCTCCTGTCCTGTATTTGGAGCATATACAGAAAACAAGGTTATAGTAATCGCCCCCAATTGTACCAGTAAAAAGAGAAAGCGACCTTCCCCATCAGCTTGTACCCCAGTAATAGACCTGCACACCTGCTTTAAAGGCAAACAATACCCTGCTGTTTTCCCCTTTGCATTAGCCTGCCTGATTATTGGATATTGCTTAAGCTTCAACTTACGCAGACCCTGATATTTG
The DNA here is from genome assembly GCF_040938575.1 of Ambystoma mexicanum. Classification (NCBI taxonomy): domain Eukaryota; kingdom Metazoa; phylum Chordata; class Amphibia; order Caudata; family Ambystomatidae; genus Ambystoma; species Ambystoma mexicanum. The sequence continues at coordinate 702,639,376 of NC_090924.1, forward strand.
ATGTGAGTTTCTTGTAAAGCAACAAGATTGGGCTGATGTGTGTGTAATAATCGCTCCAATTTCCTACTCTTAAAAGGAGTATTAAGCCCCCTTATATTAAGAGTCAAACGCCGGAAGGTAAAATAGCTTTACGCAGCCTCGGGATGATTCTCCAAGGACATCCCTCGGACCTTCAGATTCCATTTCCATGTATCCGCCCTAACCCCAAATACTTTATTTTTCAACTCCCAATTTATAGCCAATCCCTCCCTCCCCCAACAGTTCCCCAACAACGCTCCCTCTCCCTGGTGTAGACCATCTTTGCTATTCTCTCCTCAGACTCCGTCCTTGGAGAAGGCCTACCTCCTAAACCAGGGACAAATGCAGGATATACTAAAATCCTCTTTATGTCTCTCTTATGGGATCCAGGCTGAGCCTTTACATAAACCCAGATTTACAATGTAGCATTTATGTTCGTGAAATGTACCTTAGTTGTCCATATCAACTTCCTCTCTGCGAGTTGGAACTCCGCTCATTCAATGGAAAGGAGGCTTTACTGCAGATGGCGGGCCTTTTTGATTTCTTGTCCGGGTGCGCTTTATTGTTGTCCATTCCCAGTATTGTGGACCTCTGGGTGCATATTCCCGAGCCCTAGTATTTGAGTCCGATTGACCTTCCTGGTCCAGGCACAAGATTCGTGCTCCCTCCTTTGTTGCCACTCGATACGGTTTACCATCCCAACTGAACAAAAGTCCAAAAGGAAAAGTCCATCTATATAATATCTTGTGCGTTTGCAGGTGTTGCAAGACGTCACGCATCTCTCCCCTTTTTTGTAGCGTCGGAGGAGAAAGATCCTGATCTAATTTGATTTCGTTTCCGTTTAGTGTAACCTGTGCTGCTTTTCTGGCTTCTATCAGGATTTGTTCCTTCTGTGGGTAATCAGTCATAGCAACCAGAATGCCTCTAGGTCAAGCACCTGCATCCTGGTGGTTTGGACCATCCCTGTGTATTCTGTCTATTAGGATTGTAATCTCTGCTTCCGTATTCAGTAGGCCTCCAAACACTCCTGTAACTTCTCTCAGAGCAGAGTCACTCATTGATTCTGGAATATTTCATACTCAAACATTAGATTTTATTCACCTATTCTCCAGGTCCTCACTTTGCAGCTCCAGATTGTGAGTTTTTCTGGCCAACTGTTTGAGAAGCTCTTCAGATTTCATATTATCCTGAGCCAAATCCTGTAATGCTTTCTCATTTGTGTCCGGTCTTTCTTCAAGAGAAGAATTGTCTTTCTGTATATCTGATAGGGCTGATTTAAATTCTGCAGTAAAGGTATCAAATTGAAGTTGCAAGGAGGCAGAAAGTTTGTCTTGAAAAACTTGAAAACACTGTTCTACGTCCTCCTTAGAGGCTGCCATGTCTGTATTCGTAGTGTCCTTCCGTGTCTCCGCCAGCTCCGTACCTTGTTCCGGATGTATTTGAGCCCCACTCGACCTAAGCCAGCAGCTTCTAATTGGGTTCTCTTTAGGAGTGGGTGGTAGCGAAGGGATACACACTCTTTCCTCTTCCCCCTGGTCTCTGGCATTGACCAAGTGCCCCTCTAAGTCCAGATCCTACCAGTATGTTATGCCTAAATGAGCCCCTGTGTTCTTTCTCCAGTTTAGGGTTTCCAAGTCATCCGATAGTTACCCTTTATAAAAAAATATATCAAACAAATCTCCTCTATTGGCAATTGAAGGGATTTTTCTAATCTTCTTGCGGTAACCGCCTGACTTCTTCCCTTCCCCAAACAGCTTTAAGACAATTGCATTAGCATACAGGGAGTCCCCGAGACTCGGTTCAGGTTAGCAAATTCCAGCCGCCAACTATTCTCCATGAGTAGCCCCACCTCCAAGTATGCCTTGTGATAGACCGTCCCAGTCTCTGAATATCTGCTTTCCCCTGGACGTTCAATGTTAAATTGGGCGGTGTCCCCAATGGGAGGATGGGGTTCTCTCATCGTTTATTCCAGGTCTCAAACTTGCTCAGGCTCGGCAATTGTGATGGGGCTTGTTCCATGCCGTTGCCTAGGTGGCGGCTTGATTCAGGTGATGTCAACATTCCACGGTAGCTCCGGAGAGCCGAGCCTCCCTTTTGTTCCTCAATGTTTCTGGTTATTTGTTAATGGGGCACAATCCACCGGATCTCCGTTCTCTCCCTCAGGTTCCCGTCGTGCTCTCTGAACTGTCGGGAGAGATTGCTTCTCTTCCACTAGTCCTCACAAGATTGGGATTTCCTTACTGTCACCCCAATGCTTAACGTGGAGGAATCTTGAATTTGTGCTTAGAAAGGCACATCCCACGGATCCAGGCTTCTAATGGGGCGCGGAGCTTGATCTACTGTGTCTTTACTATACGGTGGCCATCTTGAAAATGAACTTGAGTTATTTTGAGTGATCACCCCTATATACCCACCTAGCTTGATGGAGTTTATCTAGATCCAAGTGTCTTTTCCCTGGTCACTATAATAGCATGGCCACTGGGGCTGGTTATGAAAATTCATCTCAAGAACAAGTAAGTGGGAGGTTCCCAGGTGGCTCCCCCCACTAGATTCAGGTACTGCCGCCACCACCAATTGAGACATTTTCAGGTGATGAGTGAAGGAAACTGTCCTCCCCACAGCCTCACCCCCCCCCCCACCGTCCCCAGATTGCTGGTCTCCTGATACCATTTCTGCACTAAGCGTAGCAAAATTTGCGTCACGTTGAGCCTAGCAGAGGGCACTGATAGAATGCATTTTACCAGAAGCCCGAGTAGCTTTCGATATTAACAAGTGGAGATGTTCCGCCTGCTGAGGAAATAAGGGTTCAAGCTGAATGTCCAGCATTCTCTCCTGAGAATGAAAAACCTTTGCCAACACTGTCCCACTTGAAACAAAAAGTTCAAGCTCAGTTATTTGAAGGCTGATCGTAAGCCAGATTTATTCTGAAGACAACCAAACAGTCATCCATGTAAGCATACAAGTGCATACCCCTTGACCTTAGGACTGCCACCATGAACTAATATGCCCTGGAGCCTCACCGCCAAAGGCCCGGGTAGCGATTGGCTCCCCCATGCATGCCTACTCCTCCCGCCTTAAAGGGAGAGGAGGGAGAGCGGCAGGTGAAGCAGTCGGGTGAAGGCCAAGGGAAAAGGCTTCTTCTGCTCTCTGCTGCGAGAGTGTGTTCCACATCTGCAGAATCCACCAATCCTGAAGACACAAGGGAAACATGAATGGGAGTGTGCCCTCCCATTCATTTCAACCGCTGCGCTCCAAGCGGCAATCGGCGGGCCAAAGATGGCCGACATCTTTGCTTTGGCAACACACAACAGTGATATGCCCGTGTGCCCCATCGCCGAAGGGTCAGGTAGCAATTGGCTTCCCATGCCTGCCTGCTCCTCCCCCCCCCGCCTTAAAGGGAGAGGAGGGAGACCGGCAGGCGAAGCCGTTGGGTGAAAGTCAAGAGAAAAGGCATCTTCTGCTCTCCGCTGCTCGAGGCTGCCGCCACTACAGGCAACAGTCCATACCACCAAGGTAAGCGGGCGCCTCCTAGAAGAAACGCTGTACCCTTCTCCACATGTACTCTTGATATCTCCTTGGCTGCCACTTCCATGCCTAATGTCCTCTCCATCAGGGCCACACGCCTTAGAGCACGTACCCTCGCCTCTCCTCTTGCAACCAAATTCCCACCCTGCCATATTAGGAATGCACGGCTAGGGTCTAGGCTCACCTCCCTTTCTAGCGCCCTGCACATTCCTTTTAATCTTTTCCCCCCGCAATAACCTCTCCGGGGGCCACCCAGCTCCCGCGGTCACCCACATGACCCCCATCCCCTGCTCAAATGCACATCGGGCTCATGCCAGACCCAACATAAAGCCATCTTAACTGGTTTGCCACCCACACATTGCATGGCGCTGTCTGTGCAGCCCACCCGCCATATCACCTGTGCCATCCCGCCACCCTCAAGGCCTCCTCCCTACCAGACACATGTGCCTCTGCAAAGAAAGGCACACAGATCGCTACAGCTCACCTCCTTGCCAGCTCCTCATGGACCAAGCTTGCCTGCCACAAGACTACTTCGCATGAAAGTAACCTTCCCTTTGAATCACTCGCTGTCTGTGGAGCATTTGGCACAGCCCCTGCCGGCAAATGCCCCACTGATCCTAGTAAGGAATCTGGAAGAGACATTGTCCGTACCTCTACTGGAAGTAAAGGTAACCACCACCAAGCCCTCTAGCTACACCGCCCATGTTGTTAAGAGTTTCGGCCCCGTTGTTGCAGCATGTTGCTGCCCCCAGTATGCCTCGTACTATGAAAATAGTTTCTGCCAATTTTACTACCCTCATGTTGCCTGCAGTTGCTGCCACCATTATGCCTGCCATTGCGAATATTGATGTTTCTGTAAACGTGGCTGCCCCCACATTGCCTTTTGCTGCTGCTATTGAGGTTTCTGCAAATTTGACTGCCTCCATTGTGCCTGCAATTTCGAATATTGATGTTTCTGTAAACGTGGCTGCCCCCATATTGCCGCTTGCTGCTGCCTCTACTGGGTCAGCAATTTCGAATATTGATGTTTCTGCAAACTTGGCTGCACCCACGTTGCCTTTTGCTGCCGCTATTGATGTTTCTGCAAATTTGAATGTCCCCTTGTTGCCTCTTGCGGCTGCCCCCCATTGTGCCCGTTAACACTAATACAGCTACATTGTGTACCCCCGGCCCACCACCAACAGCCAACGGAACTGCCCCCCTCCCCCCGCCCTCTGGTTTACCCTCCTCCTACCCCCGATTTACTCAAGTCCCACCCCCACTCTCTCAACAGCGCCCTCATCAATGCAGAGTCGCTCCCTGCCCATGCCCTTGACAATAACGATTTTATCACTAACCTTGATCTACTAATCATCAGTGAAACTTGGCTCCATGAAGCTTCAAGACTTGCCCTTGCCCTGGCCCTCCCACAAGGCTACACCATTTTTAGGCATGATCGCACCCTCCAGAAAGGTGGAGGTTTAGACTTCATAGCCAAAGAGACGATAACTATGAGAAAGGTTCAAGGAGAACTAGGCTCTGTGTTAGGTAAGATTGTATGCAGTACCCTTTGGGTGCACTATAAAAACCCTGACCTTCGGGCAATAGGAACACAACCTTCGGTATAAGTCTGTACTACACAAGTTGGTAGCGTGTTGAGCAGCCAGGCTCATGATATGATATGGTATTTGTAACGCGCCTATACACAAGTGTTTGTGTATCTCAAGAGGGATCCATGCGAGCTGTAGGGGAGTTACAGATTCACAGTGACAAGTATTCAAATAAACTCTTGCACACAAGGTTTCTTGATTAAACAATTATTAATTTATTTAACAGACAGTTTGAGTAAGCCTTCGTCAGAAGGGGCAATATACTAGTAACACACAAATACACTCCAAAATAGACACTCTTAGCTTCCCTAAATCAGCAAATACCAATTTGGGATGGCACACAGACACTTCCTACACCCTGAGGTGACAAATAGCTAGGACACTGTGGACATTAATATATCACTGTTGCATTTAGGGTAATACTTATGAGTATGCCAGAGAAAATGATTAGAATACAACAAGAGATCAGACAAATATTCTGAAGCAGGCAAGTACTTTTAGTAACCCCCAATGCAAAGTAAGAGGGAAGAAGAGTTAATTAGGGAGCCAGGCCAAAGTAAATTGGACAAAAGTCTAGGTGAGCTGTATTCTTGCAGGTAGGTAAAGTTCTTGCACAATGTTTTAGAAGTCTTTGTAGAAAAGGAGAAATCAAAGTAGGGCCACAAGCTGATTAGGCTTGTGAGGTAAAGAAGATGTTAGCAACTCTACAGAAGCAACCAAGACAAGTCTCCACTGAGAACAAGTGAGGTTACACAACAAGAGGCAAGTTCTCTTGACTTTACAGTACCTTTGGTTGGAAGAAAAACAGTTCCAGCTGGCTTCTGATCCTGTGCAGCTCTGCAGATCCTGTGTTCATGGGCCTCAGTCATGGGGACAAGAGGGAGGACGTCTGGAGGACTCCTGCACAGCAACGGAGGCGACAGAAAAGGACCAACTTCTATTCAGTGGCACTTCGTGGTTTCAGCTCCTCGCATCTCAGCAAATAGCATCGTCGCAGACTCGTGGCTGTTGAGATGGGCTTTCCTTGCATCTGGGGTCCAGCACGTTGTTGCGGTGGCTCAGGCTCTGTCAGTCCTGCTTCCTGGGAGTCTGGAGGATCTTCCTGGATCTCTTGGCCAACTTAAAAGCAACGCACACGATCTGGTGTTCCTCTCCCTGGCTCTTCGGTTTCCAACAGCAACTGCAGTGGAAATATAACCAGCTTCGGAAGGATGTCCAGGTGGCTTAATTTGGAGTTCATTGGTCCCACCAACTCAGGGGGAAAAGTCGTCCTTCCAGGGCTTCTCTAGTCGAGGCGGATTAGGAGCTTCGGCACAGCAGCAGGGCTTCACCGGGCAAACCAACAGTCCAGAAGTTTCAGCAGGTGTCTCTTCCAAGTTCTTCTTCGGATTCCTACATCCAGTGGTCGACTTTGCCTTCCAAGCCAAAAAGCCTCGCCTTTTATGCAGGTTTCTCCCATTTATTTCAACCAAGCAGTCAGTCTCCCAGCAGGGTGGCTGTCCTTGCCGGACAGCCTGCCGGCCAATCACCTAAGAGTGCATTTATGTATCCTAGCAGACAAAGCACAGGGAGTTTGGGCACCACCTCCACCTCCCTCGCTTCCTGTTCCCTGCCAGACACCATGGAGCCAGAGGCGGGCTTCACTCCCGAATCCCACCAAAGGTAAAACAAACAAAGGGACCAAACCTGGTTTGGCGTGCAGAGTAAATCTCAAGAAGGACCTTTCCACAAAGAAATGGTGAAATAAGACGACTGGGGCCATTTTGACAAAAGTGGCACCCTTGGGTGCTTTACTGCAGCTGCAAATGCAGCCCGCGGTAAAAGCCCACCACGGTAGTTAAAAGTAAACCACTGCCACCGGCTTTTCATTTAGGAAAGGGTAACAAACATATTACATGAGAAGCTAGACAAAGGGGATACTAAGTAACCCCTCCAGAACCCTATAGTAAGATGATGTGTGATGGGTCTAGAAAGTTAAGTGTGAAGTAAAGTCAATTTCATTTCACTGCTCTTCTTGGAAACTATAGTTTATCCAAGAGACGGTATTTAAACCTTTGGGAAATCTAAAAGACTTCCCTGTGCCACTGCACTGAAGGTGCTGTGTGACAAGGTAAAGATGATGCCTGTGAAGTTTGTCAGACTCCATACTTAGCACTAAACTGAAAATTCGACCCCAACAGCAACTAATTGCTCCTTAAAGTCAACCCATCCCCCAACTGTACCATTGCCCTCCACATTGTGCACTATCCTCCAGTGCCATTCGCTGATTTCCAGGATGCCCTCCTTCATTCCATCTCTGACAATCTAAAGAAAACCACCAAAGCTATTCTCCTGGGAGACCTCAACCTAGGCCTGAACGACCCTGCTGTCTCCCATGCAGTCTCCCTCAACAAAGCTCTTTCGCACCTTAGGCTTCAAACAAACCGTGACCAAGCTCACCCACATCAAAGGACGCACCCTGAGTGGATCGCCCACCACAACTGCCCTACATCCATCACATCCATCTCACCTATTCCCTGATCAGATCACCACTCCATCCGTTTCAAACTTAAGCTAGCTAAGGAGCCTTCCACACTCATGGCTCCACTCCCACCTGCCCACACCAGAAGCTCCCGGCAGCTAACCAAGGAAAGGCTCCTACCCCACCTCCTTGTGCCGGCCCTCAAGTCTACCTTCTTCAATGACCCCGGTCTTCCTTGCCTCCACCTACAACTCTATCACCCAAGCGGTGGACTCCATAGCCCCTCTGACGCTTAGGAAAGCCAAGCGCACTAAACACACCAATGCGTGGTTCTCCCCCGAGCTTCTTGAGTTGTGTGCCAGGACTGCACACTCATCCTGGCTAGCAAAGCGACTCCGCCAAATTAGCTTTCCAGACCATCTCAAAAGAATACAAAGCTGCCATTATCAAAGCCAAGTCCAACTTGTTCAACACTAGGATAGCAAACGCTAAGTCAGGCTCTAAAGAGATCTTTGCCATTTTCAGAGAGCTGGAAACGCCAGCTCCCACTCCGCCAGCCCTCACTATAAACAAGGATTGGTGTAACAGTATCCAGGATGCAATGCTGGACAAGCTGAACATCCTTCAAAACAGTATCATTGAACAACAAGCCCTAAAACTTCAAATATCTAACCTCCACTGTAACACTTCCTGTGACACTCACTCTTTACCTTCAGGGAAATAAACGTACAGGAAGTCACTGCCCTCCTCAAATCTATTAAACCCTCCAACTGTAAAGGAGATGCCTGCCCAGCCGAGATTATCAAAGAAAGTGCATCCACCCTCGCACCTTTCATCACAGCCTTTATCAATGCCTCCTTTACATCAGGCTATGTCCCTGCCTGCCTCAAGGAAGCTTGGGTACGGCCGCTTCTGAAAAAACCTGTGCTCGACCCTACCATCCCAGGGAATTACAGACCCATCACCACGGTCCCTTTTTAATTGAAAAACCTCAACAAATCAGCTTATCTGCCGGTCCACAAATTCCTAGGAGAATGACATTCTTGGTCTCCGGCAGTCTGGATTCTGTCCCGGCCATGGGACCGAAACTGCACTGTTGGACCTCAAAAACCAGATTGATTTCAGGGACGCAGGTAAACCCGTCCTCCTTTTGCTTCGCGACTTATCCGTAGCTTTCTACTTCATGGACCATCACACCCTCTGCAACCATCTCTCCTCCGCTGTCAATTTTTCACCTAGCGCCACAGCCTAGATCACCTCCTTTCTCCAAGAAAGAGTTATGAAAGCTTTTTCTGACCAAGCGTGTGCCAGCCCTAATCTGATCAAATGCAGAGACCCACAAGGAGCTTGCATATCACCCATCCTCTACAACTTGCTCATGAGGCCACTATTCAACTTACTGGATGCACTAGGAATCACATATACGCATTATGCCGATGACATGCAGGTCCTCATCCCCCTAACTGGTGACTATGAGGCCGATAGGGAAACCCTAAAGTCCATTTACGCCACTATTCAAACGTGGATGGCAGAAAACGGTTTGTGTCTGAACGGTGAAAAAACCATACTTATTTTCTCGTCTCACCAGGAACTGTTAAGAAACACGATGAAAAATACAAATCCTTCTTGATCGATAACACTTCCATCCCTGTCTCACAACCAGTAAAAACCTTGGGGTCTACTTAGACTCTAACCTTTCTAAGGTCAGGCAGGTTAATGCCATAGCATCAGCTGCGGTCTACCACTCTAAACTGCTTACTGCAGCTATACCTTTTCTGACAGAACAAAACTGCCTTACCATTGCCAGAGTAACAATCGGGTCTCGTCTTAATTACTGCAACACCCTCCTGGCTGGCACCTCTGCAAAAAACATTAGAAAACTGCAGACTATCCAAAACAATGCTCCGAGGATGCAAACCGGCATATCCAATAGGGACCATATCTCTGCAACCAGGAAAATGTTCCACTGGCTCCCTATCAAGGAATCCATCATTTTCAAATCCCTCGCCCTTACCCACAATTGTCTGCATAACACACTCCACTTTACCTCTCAAAGAATTGCTAGACCCTCCTCAGACCAACCTACTAGAACCGCATACACAAGCCTTATCACCATTCCTAAGACCCTTAGGACCTGCGCAGGAGGATCAAGTTTCCCGGTCATTGCCGCAAAACTTCCTTCCCCCGCACTTAAGAAGCATTGACACACACAGCCTTCAGGAAAGCTGACAAAACACTGCTGTGTGTATAACTTGACCCCTCTGTTGCCTCTGAACACAAGCTACCTTACCCATGCTTTGTAACCCGCTTTGCTAATGTATTATTTATGAAAACACATTCACTTATGTACTTGCTTAACTGCACCCTGTTAGGCCTTTGCTGAAACCATGAGCAAAGCCTCTGCCTGTAACTAAGACTTTCTGCAACAGCGCCTCGATGCCCTTGGGCTGTAGTGCACTTTACAAACCTAAATAAATAACATAACATTAACCATCTTTGGGACTACACAGGAAGCAGAGTTGAGACCGGGGCAAAACCATGTACTGGAAATCGGCTTCATAATTGAGAAACACAGGAATTTGTAGTGTGATTTCCAAATTGGGTTTTGGAAGTGAAACGAATTACTTACTCATCTCCCTGTAATGTTTTTTGTTGGATGTACTATATATTTCAGTTTTGATATCTATCTCACAGCACAGTTGCTCTTCGGAAACTTTTTTGCCGCCAGGGGGCTCAGCGTGGTTTTGCCTCTATACACCGAAGAGTATGTCAGGCCAGTATACATTAAGGCAGCGGTATTCAAACTGTGGGTCACGACCCCCCAGGGGTCCGCAGGTGCATCCCTGCCCCCCCCGAGAGCTCAACATGAAATATAAAAAAATAAAAAATATAACTTTTTTTTTTAGATTGGAAGAAATGGGCAAGGGTTTCTCACATGGTCGGGCTGATGCATGAAACTGTCTCAGGCAACAATGAAAAAGTGGGCCGCAGTTGTAAATGGATATTCATTCTTTAGTCACAGAGTGCGCCTCATTACAACTATGGCGGTACGGTAACAACGGTGACGGTAAGCTACCGGCACCGTTGCTACCGTACCGTCATAGTACGAGTTGTGCTTGCGGGTGCCTGACAGCCCTCCAGGTCTGACCTGGCAGGCCGTGTGGCACCCACGAGCACAGCTCGTTGGATGCACCGGCACTGTTATTAAACAGTGCCGGTGCATCCGAGCTCCCCATTCCCATTGAGCCCTATGGGGCTCAATGGGAATGGGGATCTACCGGTACCGGCACCCGCGAAAGGGCAATTATCAGGTCCGCCTAACTCAGCATGACCCGGTAATTGCCCATTTGCGGGTGCCGGATCCGCATGCAACTCCGGCGGCAGCCATGCCAGTTTTACCGGCACAGCTACCGCCAGGGTTGTAATGAGGCCCACTGTTTCAATAGTACCCAAGGGGGTGCTTTGGGTTAAAATGTAAGTAAATAGTGATATATTCAGCAACAATGGTCAAAATTACAAACTGCATAGTTAAGTAACTCATCAAACTGGTCCACATTGGCCAAAATGGTGGCCCATTTTGACTGGCCCACTTCAGCATTTTACGTTTTTGGTACAGGCATTGCCCTATAGGCCAGTCGAAGCCTGGGGGCTCATCCATAATGGCGAGGGGCCGCCCACCCAGTGGCCCCTCACCCATTATGGAGGAACTAAGGAGCCAGCCCAGTGAAACCGTGAGCACTCCCTCGGCTGCTTTTTCCAGCTGATGGAGTGCTCCTGGGCTGGTTGAGCTGTCAAAGGGAAACACTGTTTCCCTTTGACAGTTCAGTTTAGTTCCCCAGCCGCACATGCTCACTGAGCCATGCAAGTGCTGCAGCGTTTTGATTCGCCAGCATTACATAGCTCATTGGAAATGATGGCTGGGGCACTGCATGTCTATGTCCGAGGGGGAGCTCCTGCGCCTACTCGCACATACGGACAGAGCAGCCTGGAGCAGGGCGTTTCAGGATCCACACGCAGGCCAATGCAGAAGGTACGTTTATGTTCATTGTTTTTATTTAAACATGTGTATGGATGCATGTATGCTTATGTTATGAGTGATTGTATGGTGATGGATGCTCGTGTGAATGATAGCGTGATTGCTGTATGAATGTGCAGCGCCTTGCATACACACAATCATGTTGATTGTGTTAGGCCCAGTGGGGCCTAGAGGACAGCGATGGTATCTTTTTACTGGACATCTAGCATAGATGTCCAGTTAAAAAATATCATGCCTGCCCCCTGGGCCCCCCAGCACCAATTGCAAACTGTTTGGCTATTTACCCATTTTCTTGTTAAAAGTATGCTCTACAATGCAACATTTTAACCCATTATTTAAAAAAAAAAAAAAAAAATCACAGGGGGAAACGCCCGTCCCCCCCCGAACCCTCCTTTTTGGTTCGGGCTCCCTCAATATGCTCGGTCGCTATGGCATTTTTGGGGGAAATAGTTATGCCCCTCCACATAAAAAAAAAATCACCAGCCGCCACTGGCCCTCAGACTGTTGCGAACGGGACGGGGGGAACCCAGGGACTATGGTGGGAGCACAATGGGCAGGAACCATGGGATAGTGGTGAAAGCAGAGTGGGGAGAGCCCAGGGTGTGATGGGGTGGGGAGAGAACAGCGAGTGAGTAGAAGTGGGATGAGGGAGCCAAGCGACTGTGATGGGAGCAGGTGACGGTGCACAATAGATACTGTCCATTTGGCATTTCTGGGGGGTCTCGACCTGCCCACATTTTTCTCAAGGGGGCCCCGGCCAAAAAAGTTTGAAGACCACTGCATTAAGGCAATGCACCCGTGACTTTAGGTCCGCCTTTTTCCCCTAGCAATGTAATGCCGAGGGAACGCAGAACCAAGGTGTGCTAGTTATCCACAAAGCGGGGTGAATCCGTGTGAGAAACATCCATCAGAAAGAACACTACCAAGAGGTAAGCAATTATTTTCTCTAATGTCTTCCTTCCTCTCACAGACTCCCATAGCAGTAGGTAGCTCTCGAGGAGGGCAAGGACACCAACTTAAACCAGAAAACTGAAGCCATGCCAAAACAAGCACCCTGACTAGACAGAATCCAATCAGTAATGTTAAACTAACATGTGCAAAGAAACCCTTATAGTCGCCTGATAAATGTCCAGAACAGAGACTCGACGTTGCAGAGCAGAGGTGGCACATCTTTACCAGCCAGATCATCGCATCCCAAGAAGGGGATCCAACATTGACAGTCTTGGCCAGCACAGGCATCAGCAAAACCAATGAAAAGCTGGTCATCTTTCTGGCCTCTCTAATCCGAGAGATGTAGTAGCTGAGGTCCTACACTGGAGCTAACCGATTGAATCGTTCCTTGGCCTTGGAAGCATGAGGTAGAGGAAAAAAGACAGGAAGATGCATCTTTTGAGAGGGATTGAAATCAGAGACCACCTCCGGGAGAAAGGATGGCCTTGCTCTCAATGTCACCTTCTCCTTGGAGCAAACCAAGCAGGTAGGTTTAAAGGAGGACACCTGGAGCCAGCTCACCCACCTGGGGGAAGAGACAGAGACCAGGAAAAATCACATTAAGGGCGAGCAATTTTAAACAAAAAATTAATAGTTACTCACTGTAGTGACTAATGTACTCCTAGTCCCCTTTCCCCATACTGTATGGGTGTCCCTTGCTAGGGACGGCAGACGGAACCCTTTTCACCAGAAAAAAAAAAACATTCTTCCCCCTTCAATTTAGAGGCGCGCCCCCAGGAGCACGCACTCCCCTGACTCTGCCCACCGCTGCCACTCCTCAGTCCCCATTGACGCGTCGACAATATTTAACATTGCCTAATGACACCAGTATTGGGGGGGGGGGGGGGAGGATGGTGGGACGTATGGAGGAAAGGGGACTATGCAGACGACTGAGTAACTATCCCCTTTCCACCATACTGCATGGGCGATTACAACTGAATGTAGCCCCAGGGTGGAGAGGAGACCCTCCTTAATAAAAACAGATTCCTTAGAACTGCCTGTCCGAAAGCAGAGTGTCTTAGAGCAGGCATCCAAACAGTAGTGCTTACAGAAAGCCAAAGGGGTGGCTGCCCTGCTGATGACCTGCCACAGAACCTGCCAATGGAACGCAACAGTTGTGGCCTTGGCTCGGACAGCGTGGGCATGCATGTTAGCTGGAAGTGGTTTGTGCTGCTCCTCATAGGCCTCCTTGATGGCCGATACCATCTACCTTGCTATTTATTTTTAAATGTTTTTATTGGCATTTGTATTCATGCTGGTTTGCATGTGTAGGTGACATTTATCTGTTTACTAGGGTGCGGGTTTCAACTTTTGGGAAATGTCTTCCTTTTTTTTTTTGACAAAACATTTTTATTGTATTTTGTAACATAAGCAAAGCAGCCTCCAAACCGGGGGCCGAGAACAACAAAACAGCAAAAAAGGGGACAACAAAATTAAAAGCACCCCAGGACAGCACCTTCAGTCACAAGTCCACATAGCATTATTAATCTCTCTCATCACCTTGGGTCGCGATCTCCCCGTCCCACCCTCCATCCATTCATGCAGAGATCACCACTGTCCCCGAGTGTCAAGGCCAGGTTTCTTCCCATTTCCCCCATATTTTAGATGCTTTGTTCGGTCATCCTCTTGCGCCATAGACCCGGTGCTCTATCATGGCACATGAGTCCATGTCCACTATCCATTGTTCCAGTGTCAGGGGGTCGGGCACTCCCCATTTATGCGCAATATTGCGTTTCACCAGGGCCATCGCAGTGTTCAATAGCAGTTTTTCCCATTTATTCGAGTCAGACATATCCGGCACACCCAGAATTAGAACCCTCGGATCTAGTTCAATAGGACAAGTCAGAGCCCTGGACAATTCCGTACAGCATGCATTCCAGTAGACACGGATCCAGGGGCATGACCAGAGTGTATGGTAAAAGGTGCCTTCCTCCTCTCCACAGCGGAGATAGTTCGGACTTGTTGCCCTCTTCCAGCCATGTAAGATAGTTAGAGGGTAGTACACCCTATGCAGGATTTTGAGTTGCACTATTCAAAGTCTGGAGGAGATGGTTGCCAGGGGGATGATCCCCGGGTGGACACTTGGAGCATGCCAACATCTCTCATGGCATACATTCCTGAAGCTTTATGTATTCATGGAGGTTTGTCATCCGAGGGGTCAAACATGTCCCACACCAGTGTTTTCCAGGCCTCATATGCACCACTCATGTCCGATTCAGACCTGGCAGCCCCTGCACCCCACGCACTAGTTTCCGCCTCCACCCAGAGCTTAAGCTCTTTGTACCAGCATAGGTATTGTGGACTCCCTGCCGACTTCCAGGTCATTGCAATGGTTCTTTTGGCCAGGATGCACGCCATGTCCATGAGCTTAGTCACGTGCTTGTGTTTACTGTTCCTGGGGTATGCGCCCAGCAGGCATTTCTTCGGAGTCTATTCATACCGCACCATTCCTGCTTTCCTGCAGGCTTGCTTAATTCGTGCCCAGAACTGCTGAACTTGCACACACCTCCAGAACATGAGCATCAGCCCTGCCTCCCCCGATTTGCACCAAGGGCACAGTGGGTTTGCGTTCCTATTCAACTTGGTCACCCTTCGTGGGGTCATATGTGCGATACAGGACATTCAATTGAATCAGTCGTAATCGAGCATTTGACACTTCTCAGGGGTACGCTAATATCCTCTTCCATTCCTTTTTAGTTAACTCTACCCCCAGATCAGTCTCCCACTTGTCTTTCAACATCGCACTTTTTGGGTTGGGTCTGTCCGCCAGCATCCCATATAGCCTGGATACTAGCTTCCAGCCATCATTCAGTATAAACATTAGTGCCAACAAGGGGTTCTCTGCCAGTTCCTCAGGCCATTTTGCCCATTCCTTCCTAGCCACCTTCCGTAGTCTTTGATACTACAGGAATTGTCCCTTGGAAAGCCCTTCTTTTGCTTGCAGTGACTAATAGGGGTGCCCAAGGTTCAGCAGTGCTTTAACTCTATACCACACACTCCTGCCCAACCTCACAACCATGGGGTTGCTACATTGACAGTTCAGGGGTACCCATAGAATTTCTTTCAACTGCGCAGGTGGTACCAGTTGCAGCAATTCTGTTTCCAACGTAACTTCATCTGAAAGCCATTTAGTTACGAAGCTGAGCTGGGGTGCAAGGTAATATCTTTTGAAGTCTGGCAGTTGCACTCCGCCCTCCCTGTGGGGAAGGTATCGTGCGGTGAGTGACAGTTTGTGTCAGGCAGCACCCCACAAGAACCCCCGCAGCATCATCTCCAATGTGCGAAAGAATGATGTTTTGACATAATAGAGGACATTTTGAAAATGATACAAGAATCTTGGTAATATAATAATTTTAGTGATGGCCACCCTACCCATCAAAGACAACGATAACCTGGACCAGAACACCACAGATTTCCATAGCCCCTTTACCACTGCTGCAGTGTTTTTCTCATGCATTTGCACCTGTGTATGCAGTATGTTCACACCTAGATACCTGAAGGTCACTAGTTGCCACTGGAGCCCGACTTCTGGTAAACCCTCCACACTTCTACCCCGCACCCTGCTAGTGGAAATGTGCAAGATTTTCTTCCTGCTAATGCAGATCCCTGACACTTCAGCATAATTATCCAAGACCTCCAGTATCACTGGAACATTCAGGTGCTGGTCCCTTCGGCGTGAGGTGAGCCTGCCCATCTCTGGGCACTCTGCATTCATCTGCTGCCCAAACTAGGCCCCCAGGCCCCAGAAGCGCCCCTCTCACACCCCGCACCTCCTTCCTGTTCTCTTTCCCCCTCCCGCCCCGCCCATCCACACTCATATTGGCTGCCGGGGTCTCGTGACCCAGCTCACACCAGCTCCCCCACCAACAGCGAGGAAGCCGGCGTGAGGTGAGCCTGCCCATCTCTGGGCACTCCGTGTTCATCTGCTGCCCAAACTAGGCACCCAGGTCCCAGAAGCGCCCCTCTCCCACCCTGCACCCTCTTTCTGGTCTCTCTCCCCCTCCCGCCCCCGTCCCGCCCCCATTGCTCCTGTCGGCCCTCATCACCGCTCCTCCCAGGGCAGCCACCTGCCCATGCAACCCTGCGGCTAAGGGCCCTAAGGCCAAGGGCGGCTTCAACAGAGGCGGGTCCAAGAAGTATCAGCAGGTGTCTGCAGGGGAAGCAGTGGCCGGCCGGAACCATCATCTACAAGGACCAGTAAGGTAGGAGTGGCCTGGGTCAGGAGTAGAGCAACTACTCTACCCTAGATTCTGAGCCACTTACCAAACGCAAAGTAAAGAAGGTAATTAGCCCCCTCTGCATCTCGTTCTCTCACCCTCAAACCTAATCATTATTTAATACTGTACCAATCTAGCCAGGCACAGACCTATACAGGTCTCTCCAGTTCACCAGGGGTTCTGCCTCCAAATTGCATTGTATGACGCGTACATCACATTGATAGGCCTCTCTCCCACTATACAGGTCTCTCAAATCTAGTCGGGCTTTTGTGTCCAGATTGCATGGTAAGTTTTTTAGTAAGCCTAGCTGCGCCCTCAAACTCACTCCTCAACCAGTACATGCCCCCCCTGAACCTACATGGCTAGCTCACCGCGGTGACGTCCACTGTGCAGGACTCCCAGCCCTAGCTGTGTCTGGTTTCGCGCTCCACTGCTTCAACTGATCCTCCGCTCCAGCTGTGCTTGGTATCAGATAACACTACTTCAACTGACCCTCAAATACAGTTGCTCAGCCCGATACCCTGTTGCTCTCCTAGGCATGGGCCTCCTCCCTACTGTGCAGGATCCTCGAGTCTATCTGTGCTTAGTATCGTGCTCCGCTGTTTCGGCTGACCCTCAAATCCAGCTGTGTTAGGTCCAGAACTCTCATCTTCCTAAGTGTAAGCCTTTCTCCCATTATACAGGGCCCCTAATGTAACTGTGCTTAGTTCAGTACTCTATTAATCCCGGAAACCCATCACTACCTAGCTTAATCAAGTCCCATCCCACCAGACCGTTTAATACACTAACCCTCCCCGACAGTGCACCCTTAGGAACCACACCCTACCCACCGACAGAAACGACAGACTGAGCTAGAAAGCACCCCAACGTATGCAGAGACGGAAAAAAACAAGATCACTGTGCCTGCACAACACAGCATAGAGGACCAATTACCCTACTACGCCTGCACCTTAAACTGAACAATGACCCGACCCAGAAAAGGACGCTGAGAAAGAGAACATGATCATGCAACAAGAGACACGAACACACAACACAGACAGAACCTAGAAGAAGCAGCCCCATTGGAAGGAAACACGCCTAACGCAAACATAACCGGAACAAAATCTGTAAGAAAAATCCTTATACCTCACACCTTACCTCGTGACAACCGCGGGACACCAACGCCTCAACACGGAAACCTCGAGACATGCAAAGAATTTCCTGAAACACCCGGAAAAAAGATGGGAGCACTCAACAAGAGAGTGGGAGGGCTCCAAACCCACCATCCCTTACATCACAAGAACAGAGGGGCACCATCTATTTCCACAACATCCCACACAGTACGGCGAAGCCCCGACAACCAACAATGCTACCTCCGACCCAACAATCGGACTCTGTTAACGTATTGGACCGCTTCAATGAAGAAGCAGCCGTCGCCGCTCTTCATCCTACCAACACCAATGCGGAAACACCACGACCAGACAACTACAAACTTGAACAACGAATAACCACAAAACCACACCCAGAGAATACACTGTAACTTAATAAACGCAAGGTCCAAACATTCAATGGAAATATACGACGTCCTATCAGAAGGAGTCATAGACATACTATTTGTAACCAAAACATGGCTAGACCACAACTACAAGATCACCCTCAACAACTGCCTGCCTGAAGACTTCAAATGCATCCAAGCAAACAGGAAATCCAAAAGAGGGGGCGGGGGGACTAGTGATCCTTAATACTACGGCTATCAGTAAACCCCAAAACTAACCTGAAATTCATACTGATATACAGACCACCAACCTACGATGCGACTTTCATAGACGCATTCACGGAAGCAATCACCATCCTAGCCATCAAGTACAATCATCTGATCATCCTCGGAGACTTCAACATCTGGTTCGACGAAGAAACCACAACAACACAAAAATCCTTAACTGCCCAACTAGCAGCCATGAACCTACAACAACTAGTCAAAGGAGCAACACACTCAGCAGGGCACACACTTGACGCAATCTTCGCCAACAAGGATCTCATCACCACGGCACCCCCAGTTCAAATGCTCTGGAGCGACCACCTCATCATTCCATTCATAATCACAACGGCCGCTCCAACAAAAAAGCAACAAGAAAAACCACTGATCACGATGAAAAGAAACTGGAGAACCATTAAAAACTCCAACCTAACCGAGCTCCTAGAACTCAGCAAACCACAAGCATCAACCAAGGTAGAAGCAGACCTAGACAAAAAAGTTGCCCTGCTCCAGACCTGGATCGCAACAACATCGCCAAAGAAAAGCCCTTCACCCCATCACGTAAGAAAACAGTAAAATGGTTCATCCCACTACTCAACGCCATGAAAAGAAAAAAACGAAAACTAGAAACTGAATGGAGGACCAACAACACCACTGCAAACAAATTGTAATTCCTGCAACAGATCCGCTCATATAAAAAGGAAATAGAAAAAGCGAAGAGGAAGGGAATAGTTTCTTACCTGTAACTCCATTTCTCCAGCATTGGTATCTTTCATGGATTCACATGCTTAGAATATTCCCCGTCGTCAGACTGGGACCCCTCGGTACACATATATAGCCC
Source organism: Ambystoma mexicanum (assembly GCF_040938575.1). Taxonomy (NCBI): domain Eukaryota; kingdom Metazoa; phylum Chordata; class Amphibia; order Caudata; family Ambystomatidae; genus Ambystoma; species Ambystoma mexicanum. The sequence continues at coordinate 702,658,788 of NC_090924.1, forward strand.
TTTTCAAAGGAAAACTTTCGACACTTTTGTGTCCTATCTACGTCCTTCTAGGACCCGCCTACGCATGCTCCGCAGGCCGTGCTAGTATAAGAGGCCCGCCCCCGCGGCTCCCCTTCAGATTTCGGCCCCTCCAAAGTAGGAAGGGTTAAATTTATCACATACATTACATACGGGGAGGTTGGCGGGCGCATGTGAATCCATGAAAGATACCAATGCTGGAGAAATGGAGTTACAGGTAAGAAACTATTCCCTTCTCCAGCATTGGATCTTTCATGGATTCACATGCTTAGAATAGATTGTATAGCAGTAACGCTTGAGACGGCGGTGAGAATGTAATGTAACAATATATATCCTCACCCTACTACACAAAGCATATCTCCCGTAGGGATAAGTTAAGTCATATAACATTGCCCACATAAAGTATATCGCCCTTAAGAGGGTAGATAACCGAATCTCCACAGGGAAGAGCTTACCTTACTGAAACAAATGGCGCAGGACAGCTCTTCCCATCTGCACCTCGTCTGCATGCTGCCTGGCAAGGCAGTAGTGGCGGGTAAACGTGTGGGGCACTGACCATGCCGCCGCTTGGCATATGTCCGTCAGCGGAATCCCAGCCCATAACGCTGTTGAGGAGGACATCGACCTTGTAGAATGAGCTCTAGGATGTCCTTGCAGTGGCCTTCCGGCCTTAGAGTGACAAAAAGCAATCGTCGACGAGACCCATCTAGCCAGTCCCTGTTTAGAGATTGCTTTTCCTCTCGTCGACGGACCATATGCGACAAACAGTTGCCGAGTAGCCCTGATGTCTTGTGTACGATGTAGGTAAAATTTCAGGGCCCTCTTAACGTCCAGGGTATGAAGAGTTTTTTCTGCTGCCGATGATGGAGTGGCGAAGAAAGTAGGCAGAACCACGGATGAGTGTTTGTGGTATACCGTCGGAACCTTCGGGACGAACATAGGGTTAGTTGCCAGGACTACCTTGTCCTTAAAGAATCTTAGTTAGGGCGGGTCCACGACCAGCGCTTGTAGTTCCGAGATACGTCTGGCTGATGTGATAGCTATCAGGAATGCCAACTTCCACGAAATGAATTTTATGTCGGACGTGGCCATAGGCTCGAAAGGCGGTTTCATCAAGCCTGCCAACACTGTGTTGAGGCTCCACGTCGGGGGAAAACGTTTCACCGGAGGAAAGGCTCGAAATAAACCCCGCATGAAGTGTTTTACCAGTCTGTCACTGAATAGAGGAGAGGACTGCCTCTTCCTTGTGAACCTCGAGATGGCTGCCAGGTGTACCTTTATCGACGAGGGGGACAATCCCTTTTCTGCCAAGAGGAGCAGGTAAGGTAGAACTTGTTCCGGCGTCACCAACAATGGTTGGAGGCCCCGTTGTCCTCTACACCATTCACAGAATCTCCGCCACTTATAGGAGTAAGATTTGTTAGTAGAAGGGGCTCTAGCCGCCTGTAGAATTTTTTGGCAATCCTCTGAAATGTCCAAGGCGCCGAACTCCAAGAAGTCAGGAGCCAGGACGTAAGGTTGAGACTGTCCGGGTCGTGATGCCACACCGTGCCTCTGTCCCGGGATAGAAGGTACGGGACTTTTGGAAACGCTATGGGATGTTCCAGCGATAGATGGAGGAGGTCTGAGAACCACGGTTGCCTCGGCCAGTATGGTGTCACTAGAATCACCCGGCAATTGTATCTGCGTATCCACTGTATTGTTTTCCGTATGAGGGGAAACGGGGGGAAAGCATAGAGGAACATGTCCGTCCATGGGAAGGAGAACGCCTCCCCCACCGATCCCTCTTGGGGCCATCTGCTTGGAAATTGCTCGCATTTCTTGTTGTCTTTGGTCGCGAAGGCGTCCAGAGGGGGGTGACCCCATTTTTCGAACACTTTCCTCAAGTGACCCGTGTCCACTTCCCACTCGTGTATCTGGGCCATGCTTCTGCTGAGGGAGTCGGCTTGGCCGTTCCTCACTCCTGGAAGGTGATGAGCCACGAGGGAAATTTCGTGTTTCGATGCCCAATGCCATGTTTTCTGGGCTTCTATGGAAAGAGTCCTCGATCGTGTCCCTCCTTGTTTCCTCAGATAAAACATGGCTGTTGTATCGTCGGTCAGTATTCGCACTCGCGAACTCTTGATGTGTGGTAGTAACGCCTTCAAAGCCCATCGTACCGCTCTGAGTTCCAGTACGTTTATGTGTAGGAGTGACTCAGTTGGAGACCAGCGACCTTGCGTTTGGAGAGCCCCCATGTGCGCTCCCCATCCGGTTAGGGACGCATCCGTAACTATGGTGCTCTGAAACTCCGGCTCCTGTAGGGGCACACCGTTGCTCAGATTGTGGGAACTCTGCCACCACTGGAGGGTCCGACATAGCTTGTCGTCGTCGACGGTTATCCTGTCCGACCACGATCCCTGAGCCTGTGTCTATCGGTCCGCGAGGAATTCTTGGACTGGCCTCATGAATAGTCGACAGTTTCTCACCAGATGGATGCAGGATGCCATGGCCCCCAGGACCGAAACATACTTTCTCACTGAGATCCTGGTGTTCCGCCGTAGCCGGGCCGCTTGTTGAATGAGTCTTGAGGTCCTGTCGAGGGAAGGTTTCACCAACCCTAACTGAGTCTCGAACTGTGCCCCCAAGAATACCAGCGTTCTCGATGGCCGCAGAGAGGATTTCTCGAAGTTTATGGCGAATCCTAGTCGTTGTAGAAGCTGCCTGGTGGCTTGCAGACTTGTGTTGGTCGACGCTGGGGAGGATCCCCTAACCAGCCAGTCGTCGAGGTATGGGTATACATGGTGGCTTTGCTTCCTTAGCCAGGCAGCCACTGGAGCCAGGCATTTTGTGAACGTTCTGGGGGAGGTCTTGAGCCCGAAAGGAAGAACCGTGAATTGGTAGTGAGTTCGCCCTATTACAAAACGTAGGAATTTCCTGTGTTTCCGACACATTGGAATATGGAAATACGCGTCCTGTAAATCCAGGGACGCCAGGAAATCTCCCTTTTGAACTGCGCGGATCACTTCCTGCAGAGTGAGCATCTTGAATTTTAGGCTCTTTAAGGACTTGTTGAGATCGCGTAAGTCTAGAATGGGACGCCATTTGCCGTTCGGCTTTTTTACGACGAAGTATCTTGAGTAGACTCCTTGACCTCTCTGTGATGTTGGAACTAATTCTATCACGCCCTTCGCTAATATGAGTGGAACCTTTTGTTGCAGTACCTTCATATGGGACTGAGCGGTGAACGCAGGTGGAATTTGCGGAGGGTTGTGTTTGAATTGCAGAGAGTGTCCGTTTCTTATGGTGTCTAACACCCATTGGTCCGTCGTTATCCTTTCCCATTCGTCGACATATGCTGAGACTCTTCCCCCCAGAACGGTGCGTGGTATGTCACTGCTGATCTTTATTTTGCTTGTCTCTCGACGACGATGGGTATGATGGTCGTTTTCTGGAAGACTGGAAGTTTCGTCGACGGTTAGCCGATTGTGAGGCACGTCGGTATCCCTGGGAGGGGTAAGCCGATCTGGCAAAGGATCTGTCTCCAGAAGAGAATCTCGAATTACCTGAAGCCCCTCTAAAGGGACGAAAAGACTTGTAACTTCTGCCACTCTGGAGGGCACCCAATGAACGTGCCGTGTCCGAATCTTCTTTCATCCCTTTTAGGGCCTCGTCCACCTTCTCGCTGAAAAGAAGGTCTCCCTCAAAGGGCATATCTAAGACCTTGTATTGCACCTCTGGCCTGAAGTAGGTACACTTAAGCCATGACTGTCGACGCAATACCACCCCGTTGTTGACTTGCTTGAAGCCTGACTCAGCGAGATCCACCGCGATGTTTATTGCATGATTTGAGGCTTCCTCACCCTCTCGGACCAGTAGCATCGCCGCCTTCCTCTGTTCTTCTGGAAGATGATCAAGCAGCAGAGCTAATCTGTGCCACATCTCCCTATCGTACCTGGCCACAATTGCCAGAGAGTAGGCGGCCTTTACTGTGGTCGCTCCCACGGAGAGCACTTTCTTCCCAAAGGCATCTTGGCGTCTCGCCTCGTTCTTAGGAGGAGTCGTGCACTTGTGCTGTGCCTTTGCCTTCCTCGCTGCTGCCGCCGACACCACCGAGTCCGGTGTTGGTTGGGAGGATAAACACTTGGGGGTAGACTCTGGAGCCTTAAACTTTTTTTCTAGGCGTCCTTTCACTGCTGGTTCTGAGAATGGGTGTCTCATTGTCTGCAACCCCTCTTTCCATACATGGTCCAGTATTGGTATCGAGAACACCAACCTCCTTCTCTTGCCCATGTGGTCGAAAAAAAAACAATCCTTTTTCTGTTCTTCTTGGGACAGACCAAATTCTTTGCATGCCTTCTCCATCATAAAATGGAATGACGCGATGTCGTCCGGAGGGGACGGGTGAGCTGGGCTTCTGGGGTTTTCCAACTCCGCCTCTGACTCCCAGGTAGGATTCCTGGAGGGGGATAATGAGATATCCGACATGGCCCCCCTGTCGGACTCCGAATCTGGCAGCTCACCTTCCTCCTGTGCCAGTGTTGAGATTGGCGTGCGTGGGTGCGTCGGTTGACGGGACGGGCCCGGCTCGTCGACGAGTGACTGTGGCAGGCTTGCCTGGGGTAGTCGCTGGTCCAACGACTGCAACAAGGACTGAAGCGTGGACAGAATATCCAACGACAAAAGCGATTGAGGATTGAGGAGAGGGGCAGATACCGGTGTAACGGAGGCCCTCGTCGACGACTTGTCAGCCGCTCGTAGCCCTAGGTCTGCTGGGCCAGCAACTCTCTCGTTCTCGTCCTCCGAGGACAGCAACATAGCTTGTTCTTGTAGCAAAGGCTCCGGGGGGGTCGGGTCAAAGACTTCAGGCCTCCAGGCCTCCTGTAGGATCCCCGGTGACGAGGCCCTCGTCGACGCCATTGTCGACGGGACGGTGGATGCCCCCTGTGCAAGTGGTAGGGAGGCGGTCGATGACTGGACCGCCGTCGACGAAGACTTTGCAGGTGGTTTTGGCGATCCCGCCTTCTCCACACTGTGCCCGCTTTTACTCGACTCTCGACTCGTGGTCGATCTGTGATGATCGCCAGAGGAGGATTTCCTTTCCTTCTCATGCTTTTTTGATGAGGATGATTTCTTTGCCGAGGTGTCTCTAGTGGAGTGACTTCCAGACGACTCTTTTTACGACGGTCTAGATTTCTTCGCCGGCGGTTCCGACGAAGCCGCTCAGCGCGATGTTTTCGCCCACTGTGTGGAGCCCACCTCCGAGGGGGGGGTATGCCCCCGCTCCATCATTCAGCCATGCCACCAGGCGTCGGTTCCGGTCTTTGAGGGTTTTTTGAGAAAACCCCTTGCATATGTCGCAGGTATCCGCCGAATGGTGAGGGTGGAGGCAATATATGCAGTCCATATGTCCGCCCCCCTCGTACACCTTTTTTAAGCCGCATGTCGAGCATGGACGGAACAGCGCTTTACCTGACACAGAGGACATTATTACTCGAAATCCAATGACGCAACCTAGTACAAAACAGTAGGACAACACGAGGAGATCCCACTACTTTGGAGACGGTTGAAATCTGAAGGGGAGCCGCGGGGGCGGGCCTCTTATACTAGCACGGCCTGCGGAGCATGCGTAGGCGGGTCTTAGGACGACGTAGATAGGACACAAAAGTGTCGAAAGTTTTCCTTTGAAAAAGGCTATGTGTAGCGAGGGGTCCCAGTCTGACGACGGGGAATATTCTAAGCATGTGAATCCATGAAAGATCCAATGCTGGAGAAACATTACGACAACCGAATCTTCAGAGCACCAAATGCACTAAAAGAACTCTTCAAAATCAAACGAAATAAAAAAAAAACACCGGGCTGCAACAACACACCAATTCCATCAATGAAACTTTGCAATGACCTAGGAGACCACTTCAAAAACAAAATAACCTCCATCCAACACACCATACAAAACAGACCAAGCAATATCAGCTCAAACCCCAGCGCCACCGATGAGGAACAGTCAAACAAGCTACAAAGCTTCCCAGAAATATCAGTTGAGGCTTTCGTCAAACTGGTAAACCAAAGCAACAAATCAGGCTCTCCTGAAGACCCGTGCCCCCCGGACATGCACAAAACAATTCTCAAACAAGGAACCCCCATGGAATACCACAGGAATCTCTTCAACCTCTCAATCTCAACAGGCAAAGTACCACAGGCCTTCAAATCAATGTACATCAAGCCGCAACAGACACATCAGGAAAGGTAGAGGACTTATCCAATTACAGACCCATCTCCAATATAGCCTACATCGCCAAATTGCTAGAAACGTACGTCTACAAAATAACCCAAGAATTCATAGAAGAGCACTGCCTACTAGACCAGGCACAAGTTGGTTTCAGACCAATGAGAGGAACAGAATCAGCTCTCCTGTCAAAATGGGATGACCTAAAAACTAACGCAGACTCGGACAATAGCACCGCCCTGATTCTCCTTGATCTGTCCGCAGCTTTCGACACTGTCAACCACGACATCCTCATAAAGAGATTAGAAGGACTAGGGAGAACAGACACCGCCATACTATGGATCAAATCCTTCCTAGCAAATAGAAGCGAAACCGTATGGGTGAAACCTTTTAAATCCAAACCTAGAGACTCCAAGTACCACAAGGATCATCCTTCTCGCCGCTTCAATTCAACATCTACATGTACCTATTAATCAAACTCCTCAAAAAACACGGCCTCACATGCTACAACTACGCCGACAAAACTCAAATAATCTTCAACATACAAGACACCCGAGAAGAAAACACTACATTAGAGAATTTCCTTCATGAGATATTCAACTGGATGAACCTCAACCATCTCAAAATCAACCCAGGCAAAACAGATTATTGTTTCAAAAAAAGGGAGGAGACATCAGCTACATCCCCTGATATGCAAATTTCAGACGATTGAATTTGGATTAAATAAGGACAATGAAATGGTGCACTTTTTATGAAGACCATGAAACTTGAATCCAATTCTTATTCCTTATTTTCCCATAGGTGTGGTTATACATTCTTTTGGTCATTACTGAACAGTGTACCTTGAATCATATTTTTATTTTTTAAATGAATGTATTCAGAAACCTGTATCTGCATAGCATCAGACACAACCACAGACCATATGTACAGTTCATACTCATCGAATAACACTTCTCATTCGAGCAAGACACCTCCATTTGGCAGACAAATGTGTTTTGAACCTTATAATAGTTTAGCTTCTGACACAATTACAAAATGTATTAATACACACAGATCAAACTTTTCAAGGATACATATCAATGGACACCTATTTGGCACATCCCAATTTGATTGAAGAATGTGTTTTGAACCTCATAATAGCCTAGCATCTGCTACAATTACACAATCCCACAATCCATGAACACCTACAAATCTTATTTGTTAAGCAATACATATCCAAAGCCACCTATTTTGCACAGCAAATCCATATGCTGAAGGAATTTTCACTGGGACAGTTATAGGGAAACCAATATATCAATGGCGAACACCTTGGTCTTTTTGAGCTTTTTTTCAACCTGAGATAGGGATTTACCCCTCTTAAAAAGAGGAGCAGCTGCCGAGTTTTTGATGTCGTTTTTTTGATATGTCCATTTTCAGGCAGAAATATTTTGAAATTGCACCTTTCAGCATTCTACATTAATAGATTACTTGTATGTAATTCTGCACATTTTAGAACTTATGCAAGGTTGACAAAGTTTTGTTAGTGAACACGAGTATGGGAAAATATGCACATTAACAGTGCACTTTCCGGGCTTCGGAGCCCAAAACATGGCGGCCAGGATTGAAACGCCTATGTGGCGCAATCGAAACTGAAAAGGGACATACGGTTACCATAGTAACACAAAGCCAGGTAGGGGCCAGAATACACACTGCCAACGCGAGGAAACAGAGCAAACACTTTTCAGGTAATCTCCAATGTTCAAAAGACGGACGTGTGGGGAGCTTATTGAATATAGCATTTTTTTTTTTTAAACACTTTATTTTTGGAATTTAACCCACTATACAACTACACACCCACATTAGGGTGGAAAGTAACTTTGCGCCGTCGTCTTAGAACATCCCTTCAACCCCGTCACCTCCTCCCCGCCCGCGCCCAGCCTCTGCAGAAGCTCGTCCCTCCACTCCCGACTCGTGGCCTGGGGCAGAGATTGTCCAGGAATAGATTCCTTTAGGGTGTGTCTCCTGACTCTGAGGTGTCACCTGAGGGAGGTTCCGCCTCCCTTATCAGGAATGATGTCAGCGGGCCCCAAATGTCAGGAGGTCGAGCGTGTAGAGGTAGGAGTTTTATAAAGTCCGTCTCTACATCCTGGTAGTAGAGTAAGTCTTTGCGCCAGGCTGTGTAAGCCGGAGGGGGACCCCGGCCCCACGCCATGGCCACTCTTCTTCGGGCAAGTGTCAGCAGGACCCCCGTCAGCCTCCTGGATGGGACGGAAAGCAGCCTCGTCATGCCGAGCAACGCGGCTGTATGTCTCGGGTGTATGGCTTCCCCGACTATCGCCGTCGTCGTGTCTAGCACTTGGTTCCAGAAAGGGGCTATTTCAGGGCACTCCCAGGCCAGATGGACAAAGTTCGCGGATAAGGAACCGCATCTCTTGCACTCCGCATGCGCGTCCGGGTGATGTTTGTTGGTCTTTTCGGGCGTGTGGTAGGTTTGATGGAGGAAGTTGAAGTGGATGAGTTTGAGGCGTGTATTGAGTGCGATTTTCTGATTCTGCTTCAGGACGTAGCCCCAATCCTCATCTGAAATGGCTGTGTTTAGTGCCCTTTCCCATCTGGATTTTGCTCGGGTGACGGCGGGGGTCGCGCTAGGGATTAGTGCTTTGTATATTTGTGACACCAGCCTGCCGTCGCCTTGGGCTTGAATAACATCATGCAGCAATTGCCAGGTAGGTGGTTGGTTCGGGAAGCCTGGCAGGAGGGACTGAAATGTATAGCGAGTCCGGAAATAGAGGAAAACGTCCAGTGCGGTGTTGCCCCCTTTCGTTTTTGCTTGGGCTGGTGTCAGAAAGCCTTCCTCCGTGAAGAGGTCTCCTAGAGTATGAATATGAAGCTTCTCGACCCACTGGTGAAAGACCTTCTCCGAGGTTAGGGGGATTCCGGGTATAAACTTGACTGGTAAAAGAGGGGAGTATCGTGTTTGCACCCCGAGACTTTGGGCTAGGGTTGACCAGACTTTGTACGTCGTGAGCATCGCGTTCATCGTGTGGTTGGGAACGTGAATCTGGCCAAAGATTACTGCAGTCAGAAGATTAGGCGTTGCCAGGGCTCGCTCCACTTGTACATGAGGGCGGATTGTGTGAGTCGCATACCAGTGGCTGAGGTATTGTGCCTGGGCAGCCCAAAAGTATTTCTCCAAGTCTGGGAGGGCCAGTCCCCCGTTGGGCACTGGAAGAATCAATGTTGAGTATGCCACTCTGGCTGGTTTTCCTGCCCAGAGAAGTTCAAGAACCAAGCTTTTCAGCTTCTTCAGAAAGGTTTTCGGTAATAACACAGGGATATTGTTAAAAAGATACAGCAGTTTCGGGAGGACCACCATCTTGACCAGTGAGGCCCTGCCCCAGAGCGTTAGTGGAAGTGTCTTCCAGCGTGCAACTTTGTCCTGGAGGGCCTTGACCACTTCCTCATAGTTATTGCAAAACACCTCATGCTTGTCCAGGGACAGCTGTATCCCCAGGTACCGGACACCAGCGGTATTCCACATCAGATTGAATTCGTCTGTAAACTGTTTTGTGGCCCTGGTCAGTGGGAAGACGACGGATTTGGAATGATTAATTTTTAGCCCAGAGGCTGCTCCGAATTTAATGACTTCCCTCATGACTGGGTTCAGGTTGTCCTCAGGGTCACGAACGAATAGGGCCACATCGTCGGCATATAAGGAGATGATGAGACTGTGTGGGCCGATGATAAGCCCCCTCTGTTGTCTGAGTTCCCGAAGGTTAGAAGCGAGCGGCTCCATCACCAGGGCGAAGATTAACGCTGACAGAGGGCAGCCTTGTCGTGTACCTCTTTGCAGGTCTATTGACGCTGATTTTGCAGAGCCTACAATGATGTTTGCTCGTGGCTTGGTGTACAGGAGAGAGACGAGCTTGATGAAACGGGCTCCCAGACCCATCCTGGTGAGGACCATAAACATAAACGGCCACTCCACTGAATCGAACGCTTTCTCTGCGTCTAGAAGTACTGCAGCTGCCTGACTAGAGGGGTCTAGTGCCTCAATGATGCCGAACATTCTCCGGATGCCGAAGGTCGTGTTGCGGCCTGGGATGAAGCCGGCTTGGTCTGCTAGCACAAGGGCAGGCATCAGGGGCATCAATCTATTGGCTAGGACCTTGGCAAGTATTTTGTTGTCGAGGTTAAGTAACGAGATTGGGCGGTACGATGCGCAATCTTCTGGCGGTTTGCCTGGTTTGTGGAGCAGGATGACATTGGCTTCACAGGCGGAGTGGGGGAGAGTCCCGACTTCCAGTGCCTCTTCGTACACTGCCGCCAGGAGGGGAGCCAGGGTGTCCGCAAATGCTTTATAGAATTCTCCCGTTAGGCCATCTGGGCCGGGTGCCTTGGAGGCGGGTAGGGCCTTTATAACTGCTTTAATCTCTTCCTGCGAGATCATTTCATTCAGAGGTTCCCGTAGGTGTTGTTCGACCCAGTAGAGCTCGGTGTCTTCTAGATATTCCGACGGGGTGTTTGAATCGTTTGGGAGTTTCGTACTGTAGAGGGCTTGGTAGAATAGCCTGAATTCTTCTGCAATCCTGTCGTCGGTGTGGATCACCTCGCCTTGTTTGGTTCGGATCCTTTCGATTTGGGATTGTTTGTTGTCGGCTCTGATTAGCTTCGCCAGAAGTGCGCCTGGTTTTTGACCCTCGCCATATTGGCGGACTTGACTGGGGCGGCTTAAAAATTTGACCTCTCGCTCTGCAGTGGCATTGAATTTTTGCAGTTCTATTTTCAAAGCTGCCGCTGTCTGTGGGTCGGATGAGTTCGTGTTCTGGATCTCGAGAGATTTTAGTTTACTTTCGATAGTCGCAAGCTCGCTCCTGATGAGCTTGAGGATGCCGTTTTCTTTGGCGTGGCAGACTCCCCTGATGAAGCATTTTAAAGACTCCCAGATTGTGCCTGGTGAGGGGACAGAGCCAAGGTTGGCTTCAAGAAACACGTCCATCTCTTCTCTTAATTCGGCGGTAAAGGCTTCGTCGTGTAAAGAGCCCGTTTTGAATCGCCAGCGCTGCAGGGGCGGCGTGGGGTTGGACGGCTTGAGATTGAGAAACAGCGGTGAGTGGTCTGAGAGCGTTCTTGGATGAATGCAACATCGGCCACGAGTCCAGGGGCCGTATGCTGAGGTGAGTAGATAGTCGATCCTGGAGCTCGTGTTGTGGACCGCGGAGTGGAAGGTAAAGTCCCTCAGCTCTCCGTTAGAAATTCTCCAGACATCATGAAGATTAAATGCTTTGCAGATTTCCTTGATTTGGAGGCTGGCCTTCGAGGGTGGCAGCGGAGTGGCTCTTGATCTGTCTCTCATGGGGTCTAAAACAGTGTTCATGTCTCCGCCCCAGATTATTGTTGCGTGGTCGTGGGTGGAGAGCTGTGTCATCACCCATCCAAAATTGTCAGGCCCGTCCACATTTGGCGCATAGGAGTTAATGAAGGTCATTTTTTGACCTGCGATGATGCCGCATACCAGTACGGCTCTTCCTTCAGCGTCTTTCGTCGAGTGAAGTAGACGAAACCCGAGCCTCCTGTGTATGAGTATAGCGACTCCTCTCGAGTATGTAGAATAGGATGAGAAATATCTGTGGCAACCCCAGCTCTTGGCCCACTGATGATCTGTCCCTGGGCTAAGGTGCGTTTCCTGGATCAGGGCCACATCCACCTCATGACGTCTGAGGTACTGCAGGATTTTTCTGGATTTTGCTGGGATCCTGCCGCCTCTTATATTCCACGTTAGGACGTTGAATGGGATGAGTAGAGTGTTATATCAGACCACGTTGTCCTTCCGATCTGTTGGGCTGATTTGGCAATGAGTGGTCTAGTGCCAGGTTTAGGGCTCCGGGGTGGAGGGCCCAGTTGTGGCGGCGAGATTAACACTGAGCAAGGAGCAAGCGGGGAGCGGGACGGTCGGGAGCCGGCGGCGCTGAACATTACCAATGCCCTCTGAGGGCACGAACTCCGGGCAAACCCCAACTGGCCCGAAACTTTCCTCTCCGAAGGGTGGACAACCCCCAACTGGCCCACCGAGAGGCCCTTCATTGTCCAACTGTTAACCCAAACGGCCCATGGCATCTCCATGCCGAAGAATGAACCTCCACCTCCGTGGAACAAACTCAACTAAAACTAAACTTAACGGTGGCTGAGCTAGGGGCGCGCGGGGCCCTCCAGGTGTCCCTGCCCCGTCTTCAGCTCAGCTTGAAAGTTCCGGCTTGCTCCGTGCAGTGGACTAGTTACTGGGTCGCTACCCAGCCTTACACTTTATGGAGGATTCCTGGGATTCCTTTCTCTCTGCGGTCTGGGGCGGGCTTGGTTTTGGTCCGGACATCCCAAACGGTCCAGGAATAGGTTTGCCTCCTCCGGGGTTTGGAAGAACTGGATCTTCCCTTCGTGCTGGATTCTGAGGCGCGCAGGGTATAGCATTGAGTACATCATTTGACTGTTTCGGAGTCTTTGCTTGACACTGGCGAACGTTTTCCGTTGTACCTGCACTGATGGGGAGAAGTCGGGGAAAAAATGAATAATGTCCCCCTCGTGGCGCAGCTCGCCTTTTTCTCTGGCAAGCCGGAGTATGGAGTCCCGATCTCTGTAATTCAACAGCCTTGCTATTATTGGTCTGGGTGTCGAGCCCGGAGCTGGTCTAGACATGGGAACACGGTGAGCCCTCTCTACGATAAAGAGATGTGATAGAGCCTCTCGTCCGAACAGGTTTATGCAGAGGGACTCGACGAATACCTCCATTTTCTCCTGTGTTTGCTGTTCTCTCACTTCCACTATCCGAAGGTTGTTCCTTCTTGATCGACCTTCCAAGTCTTCACACTTAGCAATTGTTGTTTTGAGTTGCGATTCTAGTAGGGAGACTTTGTTGGTTAGAGTCGTTGAGCTGTCGTCGAGATTTGAGACTCTCTGCTCTATGTCGTTCAAGCGTTCAGTTTGCGAGTCCATCCGATGTTGTAGTAGGTCGACCTTAGATGCAAGACCATCCATTTTATTGCTCAAATTGCCGATTCCAGCTTTCAGGTCGAGGAGGATTTCTTTGATTTCGGAGGGGTTACCACTAGGATCTTCTTGTTGCGGGTCGACTGACATTGAGGCAAGGTCATCCTGGGGGAGTGGTGGTCTGGGTGTTGAGCCGCTTTCAAAGTTTAACTTCCTCTGGTACTTGTCGGCCTTCCCCATCGTGACCGCAGATGTGGGAATGACTGGTGACGGTAGCGGGAGTGGGGATGGCAGTTGTCGGCAACTTCTGTCCAGACTCTACCAGGGGCGCCAGCGGGACCCTTCCCGGGGCTGGCCTGGTCGCAGGCTGAAGTGGCTGGTGATCTTGTGGGTAGCGCAGGTTGAAGCGTCACCAACCGGTGATCACGGGCAGTGGGGAAGGGCTCCGAGAGCTTCTGTGGGGTGGGCTCTGCAATTCGGGGTATATGACACTCTTGCTGCGGGGTGGCGTAAAGTGTTCGGGCAGCGATGTTCTGGGCACAGCCGGAGCAGGGTCTTGATGGGCTGCTTCCTTGCTCTATGGAGGTCCCGGCTGTCTGAGGGGAGGGGGCAGCCGCGTGTTGGTCCGGCGCTCTACGGGGAGTGATGAAGTCTTCCCCCCGACTCCTTACCTCCACACCCGCTCAGCCTCTTCTTTGTCCCGGTCGCGTTCCACGCTGGGCGCACTCGGGCCCCGGGGAGAGGGGGGGGGGGGTCGTGGTTCCTGGTTCTGTGTTGTCGCCTGGGCAGCGATGGTCTCTGCGAACTCAGCAGGGGCTGTACGGGCACCGGAGGTGGGGGAAGGTGCCGGCCTCCGACTGCTGCTGCGGCCCTCGCCCCACGGCCCTCGGCCCCGGAGCCGGGCGCCGGAGCGGGCGCGGCAGAGGTGGGCGGTGACGCCGTGAAGGAGCCGCTGTTCCTGTCTCGACTCCCCTGAGGCCGACGCCGGGCGCCGGGGTAGCTTGTGGCCGCGTTTGTTGCACGGCTGCCGGGGACTGGTGGGGGAGGAGGCTGGAGGGGGGAGGGGGGGCACCTGTGTCCACGTCGACACTCAGTCTTCTGGCGGGTGCCCGCCCGGAGTTGTCGTCTGCCCTCCTGGCGCCCTTGTCCCGGCTCGGCTTCTGGTGGGGGGGGGGGGGGGGGGTTACCGCTGGCGAGGAGGCGGGGTATTGGCTGGTCGGTGCCCCGCCAGCCAGCTACGCGAGGCTCGGGGACAGAGCCGCGCGGGCCGTGCTCCGACTTGGCGGCACCGATTCAGCTCCAGATTTTCGCAGACTGGGGAGACCGGGAGGACACGGATCTGTGGGCCGCTGCACTGATCTGCCGGGACTTGTAGGATTCTGCAGGATTAATACGGGGCGAAGCGGGAGCTTTAGGCCTGGTCGGCCATCTTGGATGGCCCTCTAGCGCCCTCTATTGAATATAGCATTTGAGTTACGGTCACCAGAATAACTATGCGATCATGCACAGATCACACAAGGACGTTCACATTAGTATACACAAACGCTGGCGTGCCGCTTCATGCTAGGTATAGTGATCATTTCATTCAAGCGTATGAAGTTTAAATGTATAATAAGATGGTGAATTAGGTATGCTCTGGGGATCTTTAAACTCTGTACTCGAGTCAGTGTTATTAAAAGGAGAATCCGATCACAGATCACACGCAGATTAGACAGGGCGTGCTGTTGAAGTAAAACTGTCACGCCAGACATTTAGAAGGCTTGGATACTTAAACCATTTCATAAAATCAAGCGATTTATTAATGCTGCATGAATTACAATATTGGAATTAATAATGAACATGTATGAACAAGGACGCATGTGAAGTATTGGAGTTACTTTTGAGGAAACTGACACCAGGCATTAAGATTGTCTGAATAACCAAACCATTTTTACAAAATTAAGTGATTTACCAACGCTGCATGAATTACAATATTGGAATCAATAATGAACATGTATGAACAAGGATGTATGTGATGTATCTCAATGACTATAGTCTAACGTATTTTCAGGAGGGTTTGAACCCATTGAACTTTTTTGAACATGACATTTAAGGAGAATAGACCACTAACCTGGTAAGAGAATCACAATATTATTTTAATACAGTGGATTCCATTACTATACTCTTATGATTTTGAAATGACGATTGTAGTTAATTTGTAATTTGGGAACTTCCTCAACTACTTTTTGGGTTCTTGTACTTGGCTCTATGTGTTATGATGTGCGTTAACTCCAAAATAATATTTTGCGCTTCTGGAATGACGATAGCTGGTTTCTTTGGTGTCATTCAAGGCAGCCTAAACATGTAATGATGGTTATATATGTACTTTTCCTAAGAACCAACAGTTACTGACCTGTTAAATATATTTCTTCCTTGTGTTTCTACAAAATCCTACCTACCCTACCACCCCCTCCCTAATGTATTTCATTATTTACCACTCTTATTTTTACTTTCTAGGATTATGGATTTTCCACTGTTCGATTGAATGTATGTATATATTCATTTGAATCCGTTTCTTTCTTTCGAATTTGCCCTGATTTGACAAAGGCACATGTAGTGCTGAAACACGTGTAATCCAAAAGGGCACCACAACGTTATATGAATTTCAAACCTTTGTGTGGCATGATTAAAAACTATAACTTCGTTTTTCAACCAAAATGAACTTGTGGGGCACCTTTTTCTTTGTGCGAGGAAAGAATTAACTTGTTTTTCCAAAAAGAGGTAGGGGTCTTTGCCTCTTCTTTTCCTCACACCTTTGCGACACCGCAGTATTCAGAAATCGAATTGGGGCGGAGGACATAAGAAAGATGGCACAAAAAAACCCTGAACCCCCTCTTTCCCTTATCAAGGATGTCCATCAGATCATCCTGTTCAAAGGGGAGGGTAGGCCTACTCCACCCCATATAGTCTGCAACTTTAGAGATTAAGTTGTCTATATGAAGCATATGCATGCTGACCAGTTTCAGGTCTAACAAAATACAGCTCTGGTGAGGTGTCTACCCCACTGCCCGTTTCGAATTATTATAAAGATCTTTCAATGTAGACTTTCGAAATACAGCTCTCAGGCACATTTGGTGTACCAAATTGAAGACCAAAAGAAGCATCATCGTCTGATGACTCATTTTCCTCATAAATTGAGGTGAGAGATTTGAAATAATCTTTACTTGGTAACGGAATATAGGTCTAGTCTGGGATAGGCATCGAAGGCTTAAGAAACTGAACGTGACGCTCGAAGAGTCAAAATCCTTTTCTGCTTCGATGGCGCCATCTGTTTAGATGGTGTGGTTGGCGTTGACAGTACAGCTAGTGTCGATGGCGCGGCTGGCGTCGATGGCGTAGATGGAACTGCCGATGTCGAGGACGTAGCTGGCATCGATGACCTCGACTTATTTTTGGACTTACGGCTCTAAGGATCCTTCGATGACTTGTCATCGCCTTGAGGGCTCTCGATGAGGATCTGGCCTGCCTCCCGGGTTCAAGGCAGCGCAGGATCGAGCCCTTTCCAGCTTCTTTGAAAAGTGCAGTAGGAGCATGGCTTGCCGAAATATTTTTTAGCATTTCAGATCCAAATGTTTCCCATTTGGCAAGTGTGGAGCTTTTTGTGCGACATACCACCCTCTCAGGGAAGGTGTCCGACGACGGTCGAAGAATGTGACCTGTGGTGCCTCTTTTATGACTAGACGACGGGGAGTGGTGTGACCTTGATCTTTTAACCTTCTTCCTTCGGGGACAGTCGCCTCTCAGCTCGTCTGACGAAGGTTTCTCTGACAGCATAGTCGATGGGTATTTTTGGAGGTGTTTACCTACCACCAATTTCCCCATTCGCTCCTTCAGAGCCTTTCCAATCATTGACTGGCACTTGGAGCAGTCCGAGGTCTTATGCTCCACCCCGAGACACCAGACAAACCTGGTGTGGGTCGGTGAACGACATCTTAGAATCACAGTCCCAACACTTCATCAACCCGGTCTTCACGGGTAGTAGGTGTCGAGGAAGAAGATATTATTGCGAAGAACAAAGGATGTGCGTAGTAGTTTCCCGAAGCGTTAGCTTACACAGAAAAACAGAACTGAAGCCAAAGGGTGCTGCCCCTGCTATATATGCCTTCGATAACATAATTCTCGAGACAGAGGCCCTCAAGGGACATCAAGTTGACTGCCTCAACGCACAACACCCTCAGCTGAAATTGTTTTCAGAAGCAGCTGAAGCTGGATATCGAATATCAAAGATGAGGAATATGTGGGAGGACACAATCCATTGGAAAGAACATTTTAAATATAATAGGCAATAGTCACCGTCATCCCTGTACAGGACTGTAAACTCATTAATGTTGGATTAGTCCGTCAGATTGCATAAAATATACGGCTTGATTTATTACCTTTTAGAAATGCATCCACTGCTGGTTAATCTCCCATTAATCTTCCATTACACGCCATCGGTTCCATGCGAAAATGCCCCCAGCATTAAAAAAATGTAGTCAGGCAATACAATCAATGCAAAGTGTGAAAATGTTGCCAGTAATAAGGTCGCCAAAAAAAGCAATTCTTAAAATGCACAAAAGTGCAAGGCTGTAACCCTAATAATGGCCCAAACCTTAAATAAAACCTCCACAATCAACCCAACTCCGCTCCTAAACCTTACCCAATTCTAATAGCTACCCTGAACTCTGACAGAACACTAACCCCTTAAGTGCGGTAAAGAATTTTATGTGCATGTTACTCAATACAAAATCAATGGAAAATCAACAGCGAACCTAATTCAGGCCTCATCACCAGCTCACCACAAAGTAGTCGTTGCCTTAACCCAAACCCTTCCTCTAATCCTAACCTTAGCCATACCCTCATCACCAGCCCTCCCCAACTTTCCTATCCATTTCTTTAGCACTTACCCAAACCATTACTCTATCAGGCCTAGTCTTACCATAACCCCTGCCCCAACACTTACCCTGACACTTAATCTACTCCAACGACTAACCAAACCCCCCCAGGCATCACCAGCCCTTCAACAACCATGCTGACCGCAATTCTTACCCTAATTCTATTCTAAATCTTTACTCTAATTCTTAGCCCCATCTTTAGCCCAACCCCAATTCTAACCCTAAACCAGGCAATCGCAAACCCACAAAACCCTCCTTAACAATAACAATTACCATAGCAGAACAACATTTTGGCTACTTTTCAGCTGCATTTTATGACTTTTTGCTTTTTTTCACCACAACTATTTTGCCAACTACATTTTTGCTGTCAACTTTTTCACTAGATACCAATTGCTCTCATACTCAAAGAGAGGCAAGTTCTTGCTATTCTTATACTGCCTTTTGGGGGCTGGAGCAAACATTTTGGGAATTTCCCATGCTTCATCTTCCTCATCAGAGACTCCCATTGTTGGTACAAGTTGCTCAAACTGGGTGCTTGAATTGCCCATGCTCATAATATGTACATCTTCTCCCCATGATCTTCTACACTCTTTAATACAAGAGATAATCATATTCAATATATGGTCTCCCTTATCCCCAGATACTCTTGTAGTAGATATGTAAGAGCAGAATCCTATTCCCACTGTGGACACGTACATGCATTTCCTGAAAAATCAGGGGAGTCTGAGACTGGGTTCAATAATACTGCACTGATACCAAGATCCACCCAAATAAAAAGACCGCCACACTGTCTGCCACCTGGCCCTTTCATGGCATTATGTTGCGAAACCTTTTAACACAATCAGCTGTGGTCCATGTTTCTTGGAAGATCATATTAGAACAGATAAAATGATACCAGCAACTATCAATATGGTTTTATGGCAAGACCTGCTATATTCCATGCCAAAAAGTAAAAGTCACTGTGTGCCATTGAAATTTGCAGAGGGGTTATAATGGCGAAACCGTGAACCGATTTTTCCTAGACTTGCAATCAGACATGGCTCGACTAGGAACTATACTCTATAGGCCTTAACCCTGGGGGACTCAGAGTGGGAGTACAGGTCTGCCAGTAGGACAGCATCCAATAGACGTAGGATTTCCTGAAACCCCAGAAGAGAAAGTACTTATCTGAGCTGTCTGGCATTATTAAAAGAAACATGTAAAGTTATACAGTGTGTAGTTAATCTCGAATGAAAGCAGATAACTTGAAGAGGACTCCCAACACTTGAACGTTCAGTACGAATCAGATGACGGGCTGTAGGGGTAGAGCGAAGGGAGACCCTTCCTGTTGGCCAAAGGATAAAATGACCCAAAACGACTAAGAGAACACTTAAGTGACTGCAGTTTTTCAAATTTAAATGGAAACTGCTTGAATGTTAATGAGGATTCCCAGCCTGACGACAGGGAATATCCAAACAGCATGTGAATCTTCAAAAAAGATCCAATGCTGGAGAATAACATGCACCCACACTAGTAGAAACTATTTCCACCCACCGACTCCCTCCCTGTATTTACAGCCTCTTTCCCTGCTTTCCATTCCTCCCATTACTTCACTCTTGCTCTTGTTCTGCGTTACAGCGAACCAGAATCTGGCTACTAGAGGTGGGGCCACAATATGACCTGGACAATGATCTGAGCTTTGAAACTCCACTGGTGATTAGGTGCAGTACACAAAAGCATAGTAAACGGCTGCTAAACTTACTAGAGGTCACAGTCGTTTATAAAAGTTAGGTGTCTCTTCAGCGACTTGCACACAACTATAGAGCAATTATAAACTGATCACTGTTGTCCACCTCAAGAAGATACAGCCAATTTCTGCACAATAAACTAATCAATGACAATGGTCTCAAATTTAAATATCAGGTCAATAGAATATCAGATCAACATTTCAATTTTTGGCATACCTTTGAGCATGAGGCCTCATTCCCATAGCAGAAATGTCTCCTGTAAACGGTGGTCTGCCAAATTGACTATTACCAGGAAATGGTCCACGATGGTCTTTGCTATGCATAGGGAATCTTTCACTTGATTGTGGCATAGCAGTCCGAATTATACCAGGGTAAGGTGGTGGGGGTCTGCTGAAAAGTTCATTCTGATGATTTAGATCATCTTGCTGCCAGTTCGAAGCAGGACCTGCCGGGGGAGAGGTGGCTGCATCCTGCATTCCCTTGTCTTGGCGTCCAGCGTTCTTGTTTTGTTGTTGTATCAAGAGACGTTCACGCAACATCTGGCGCTGGAAAAATAAACAACAGCAATTGATCATCTTAATTCCTAAAAATTGATGGGCAGTGGAAATGCATTATGGTTCCTTTCCAGATTAAAATAAGTAACTGAAAACAAAATTCAACTGTCATATTTCAAAACGCAACATGCTTAATTTCTTTAAGTTCTCTCTACACAAAAAAGAACAGCATTAGAACAATATTTTATTGTTGTAATCAACTGGCAACGCCACCTGCAAGTCCTGAACAGTATCCCCGTAGGGAAGCTTCTCGTTCCATACTTTTATTGACACTACATTTTTAATCTGTTTATTAGCAACAGAACTGATTGCACACCAAAGTAACCATCTATCAGTCACAGATCACAATGAAGTGCATCAACTAATTTACAGCCATTTACTTCAGTTAATAAATCAAAATTCAGGCCCTCTCAATCACTAACACCATAAGCCATCCAGAGGATAATGGAGGAGGAAAGCAGAGTAAAACTTGTGAAAAATAGGTTGACTCAAACAGAAAAAAACAACAACTCTCTAGCCTATGCTACAGGTGCAAAATCTGGAGTACATCAAGAACAAAACTGTCCACCCGGATGCATCCCCTGCCTACAACAAAATCTACATTAAAAAAAATACTGGAAAAGGTGAAGGTGGTTCTCCATCGTCTTCTAGAAACACCGTAGCAGCATCAGTTGAGTCTTGCAGGGTAATGAACTCTCACTAGTACCTCATTTCTTTAAGTATCTTTAAATCCAGCATTTCCATTATCTGCGAAAGCGTTTCAGGGCTCATCTCCGGGAAAAGACGTACTACTATCCTCCAAAAGTTACCTTTTTTCTCTTACTCATAACCCAGACAATGTGACTGTATTGCTCATTGCTCACCCTATCCCTGGTTTTGGGCAACTCATTGGAAGTTTGAATGTCATTACTACCATTGGGCAGAAGCCATCTCCCAGTGTCTCCATTAAATCAAATCAGTTGCAATTGGTAGCTGTAGGACATGTACCAATGACACAAATAGGAATGCCTCTTCTGTAGTTTTCCAACTGCTCCACTTTACATTCAGTCTCAACACCACGCGCTGTGCGCTGCAGGAATTGCTTACAAATCTTGCATTGCATCAGCTGACCTGTGAAACTATTGTATTTAGTGTCAGTAAGAAATAGGGATTGTTCTAACCAAGGGACCCTTACAGCATTAATGGCCTGTTGGGTAGCTTCTGTGTTGGTGGGCCAATCTGTGCTTAAGTTTTTGATGGTCCTCAGGAGCCTTTTCTCAACTCTGGTAAGCTCCAGCTCTTACTGAGGCTGCACAGGGGAAAGCTAGTCAGCCGTGTTCTTGCATCTACCAGACGAAAAGATAGTAATCCCAATCTCATTTTTTTGCACCATAAACAGTGTGATGAGGAGAGACGATGTCAAACACTACAAAATGTTTTTTTTATCACAGACAATACGACTCTTCACACTTGAAATATTGAGGTACCTTCAAATTGCTTCTCTGAATTGAGGGCAAAAACCGGCAAGGGTTAGTAACCAGATCTGCTCCATTAAAACAGAAACATTGGTTCCAGAATAAACAAATAAGGCCATGCTGGGATGACAAATCATACTTTCAAATACATGCCCACTGGCTGCAGAAATGTCCAGGTACCCCACTGATCCCATCCGTCACACTCTGCAGAGCTTGAGCACCGTATCCACCCTTCTTTGGCAAGCGCCAGTTCTCTTTGTGCTCAGGAGAAGTCTGACCACCAGCAGTGCCATCTTGTCTCTGCAGGTCGGTGGTTCAGAGGAGGAAAAATGCTCCCAAATGTCATGCCTGTACTCGCTCATCTCTAAAGTTTGTAACTTCAAAAGGTTACAGAGCACCTTCGCTCAAATCAGACTGAGTGATTGTCTTTTCTGGGCACTCTTGTGAGCAAGAGCGCGAAGCCTGCAAAAATAGAGGCCATCTTCGAGCTTTGTTTGTAAACTAATATTAGAAGTAAAAATAACACTGCAACCTTAGGTGTCGAGGCGTAGTCTGGCGTAACTAAGAGGAGAATGTGAAAAGCATGACTGAATTTTGTCATAATCCTCGCTGTATTCCGACATGTGCGGGTAGCCATGCCTGTGGCCAGCGTCCACCGGAGTGGTGCGTTTTACATACCTAGCAGATTCTGTGGTGATTTGTTGTTCGTGCGCCCAATCAGGTATTGGCTTCTTCAGTAGATTCATGCAGCTGCGATAAAACAGTTAGTTCACAGTCTTTGCTCCAACTATTTGCAACAAGAGGAGCACGGGGTGTACTTCTAGGTGGATAGCGTGGCGAGTCTACCCAGATATTGTGCGCTTACTGAACCTTTTCAGTTGTTACCTTTACCATGGGTGTTAGGGAGAATTCTCATAAATGTGCTAATTCCCTTCACCTTAGAGACCCTCAGCAACTTTGCTGGATTTTGAGGGCTTGATTATTTACCCGGACAGAGTGTAAGCCTTTTTTCCCACTCATGTGTTTTGATGTGTGTTTTACACTTGTGTTCTTTAATCATGGAGTTTTAGATAAACGCCATAGGCCTTATCTTTTCATGTGTGTTACACAGCACCATGACTGCAGTGACACAGGGATGTCTTTTAGACTTCCCAAATGTTTAAGTACATTCTCTGGGATAAACTACTGTTCCCCACAGAATGTAAAGTGAAATTGACTTTACTAGCCTTTTCCAAATTCCTAGACCCAGCACCATTTTACAATGGAGTGCTGGAGTGGTTACATAGTATCCCCTGTGTCTAAACACTCATGTAGCAGTCAAATGCTACCCTTTCCTATTGAAAAGGCTGGTGGCAGTGGTTTTACAACAAACTATCATGATTTTTCCGACCACTAACACCGGTAGCTAAAAATCACGTGAGTCATGTTTTTCAAGATGGCACCTTAAGCCCCATTTGTTTAAACGGGTCCCGGTCTTCTTTTTCCGCCATTTATTTTTGGAAAGGTCCTTCTAGTGTTTGTCTCTGCACGCCAAACCAGGTTTGGTCCCTTTGTTCGTGTCTCTTTGGTGGGCTTCAGGACTGAAGTCCGCCCTTGGCGTCTGAGTGTCTGGGGTGGGCAGGAAGTGAGGGAGGTGCCCACAACTCCCTGCGCTTAGTCTCCTAGGAGACTAAGATGCACTCTGGCGTGATTGGCTGGCTGACTGTACGGCAAAGACAACCCCCCTGCTGGGTGAGTGACAGCTAGGCTGGAATGAAAGGGAGAGAACTGTTTAAAAGGCGAGTCTTGTGGGCTGGAAGGCAGAGTCGACCACTGGAACAAAAGAACCGAAGACGAGCTGGAAGAGGACAGCAGCTGCAACACTGGATCGTTGTTTTGCCCGGTGAAGCCCTGGTGCAAGTCCGAATTGCCAAAGTACATTCGACAGAGAAGCTCCTTCAAGGACAGCTTCTACCTTTGAGTTGGTGGGACCAATCAACTCCTAAGACACCTGGATACCATTCTCAAGGCTGGTTAGGTTTAACCAGGGAGAGGGACACCAGTTTGTGTTCTTGAATCTACAGCTAGTGGAACTGAAGTGACCAACGTCCTCCCTCTTGTCCCTACGACTGAAGCCCAGGAACAGCGAGATCTGCAGAAACTGCCAGGAACCACGACTTCAGCAACATTTGTTTTCTTCATACAAAGGTACTGTGCCAACCCGATTGAGAGAACGCCACTCTTGCGGTGAAAGTTTGTGAAACTTTCCCAACTCGCAGGCCTAATCAGCTTGTGACACCACAAATGATTCTTTTTCATTTAAACTACTTATGAGAACGTTTGCAAAGACTTTACTGTTTGATTCCAGAACTGCTTTCTCCTATCCAGAACAGTAGCCCATTGAATTTGGCCTGGCCTATTGACTTGAATTGACCTATTCTGGTGAACTGAAACTATTTGCACTGCCTAGAAAGTATATGTAATCTATTCTACTTACTTTTGTCCTTTTTGCTCACTGCTAAGTAACTGAACTGCCATTTGGCTCCTTTTTCAGGGGAGCCCAAAACATTTGTATTGTAGTGTATTGGTATATAATTTTAAGTGGTCTTCTAGTGAAATGTTTTACAAATTATTGTGTAATAAATGAATAAGTGTTTTACCAAGAAACCTTGAATATAAGTGTCTACTTCAACCACTGTGATTGAAAGTCCTCTGTGAAACTACTTGTACTGATCACATTCACTCTTGAGATAAGCCTGACTGCTCAGCCCGCTACCAACAAACTGTATGGTACAGACTTATACCAAAAGCTGGTCTTGCTAACACCTGTAGTCCTAATTGTGTGTGGTGGTCCCAGAGGGTACTGCATGCAATTATGCCTAACACTGGGCAGCCCATACTATAGTTTCATAAATGCACAATACCAGCCCATCCCTCAAATCCTTCCAGTGCGATTCCGTAGCTAGTTCTTGATTGCCCTCCTTAAGTAATGCACGAGAGCCCTCTCCACCCCCCAATCTGGCATTATGGCGCGAGACATGGCCGTGGCTCAATTCCTCCCATGATAATTCCCTGCACTGCATCCCAATCTATCATGATTCTATCACAACCACTTTGGGACGGAATTGTCTGTTTTCTCGTACATGTTAGGCGCAGTGACTTATCAATCATGTGACATTTCATATATGAAGGGTTGGGTTTCAGCTAGTGGTGCTTGTGGGAAACCAGGGTCATAATTGGTGTATGATATTGCGTGTGGTCTGGGCCGCCGCAATAGCTACCAGTGTCGCCAGGTGCTGAGGTTGGGACCGTCGAGAACGCGTCCGGGGCAGCCTTGTGCTGAGTGTTACCATGTTCGGATTGGGAATTGGAAGGTTAAGGGAGGGGTTTCAGGTTAATGCGGCAAATAGCCAGGTTGTAAGGACTTTTTTGGAAGGAAAGTGATATAACTTTGCTTTCATCCTTCTTTGCATTTACCCCGCTGTACAAAGCCATTGTGCAAATCTGTAATGCCACTTTATACACTCGACCTAGAATATAAAAAAACTGTGGGGCCGAATAAGTAGCCTATTTGCAGCCTTTTTGCGAGCCATCCTGCGAGTAAGCTGCAATCAACTCATTTGGCAGCGCCACAGCCTTAGGCAAGATGTTGAGATACACGGCTCTGATACACCAGCTGTAGCCGCGTGATCAAATAATGGGGTAGACAGGAGGTTCACGCCCCCGATGACTTATGCAGAACTAATTTGTTCTTGCTGCACGGTGTACAGCCGTCCTTCGCTAGAAACAAGGTGAGACGCTAGTGAGGCAACGTGGTTTTTCACACAGGTAGGCGGGGGGGGGGGGGGGAGTCGTTAGCATGCGCTGGCTCTATTACAACAGCGGCCCCCATTGCGAATCTAGAATGAGATGAACAATATGGCCAGCTACAAGGCATACATGTCAGATTCATTCTGCCATTTAAGACTATAAGAAGCACTTATTAATACACGCAATGCACAAATCATACATTCAGCACAAAACATACGTGCAGGCTCAACCGCCAGTACACACCAGCCTTCAGGCAGCAACCAGCGGCTGACTAGGTAGGTGCTTATAAAAATTATTATACTGGATTTTCATTCACTGATACCCCGAGGGAGCACAAGTACACCAATGTTGAAATCCTTAGTGCATGCGCACACAACTGGAAGCTGGATGCCTCATCCCCTCCCCTTCACAACCTTATTTGTCCCCCCCCCCCTCCCTCTCACAAAACTCCCCTCCCCATTTCCTGCTCTGAAGTACAGGCCTCTGTAATGCTGAAGGCACCTTACGATCTTGTTGAAAAGAAACAAGCATATACTTGTATGTCAAACAAGTACGGCACATACTATGACGACAACGTCTAAGGTATTATAGTACAGCATTTGGGAGTAACCCATTGCTTTCCCATTCTGTCTCCTTATAGGGGACGGAGGTGACCAACGTATTTGCACATGCAGATATTTCTTAGAGTAACACCATACATCCAGAAGTAATCGGTCCTGACGAAGATGACATTATCCACAAGTTGCCATTGAAACCGGTCAACAATATAGATCGTGAGCTTGTCTCACAATTATCACGATGTCCACAGAATAGGTCTGGGACACGCTAGCAATCAGATACATTCACTGGTTGTGAGAATTACTTTAAGGTTATCCCTACACAGAGGGACATTTTAATACCCAAGAGTACCATTTGTTATCGTCTGAAGCCTTCGGGCCGGAGGGTGAATAAAATCAAAAAATCCCATCAGTGTTCCAACAGACACAGAAGAGACGTGATCTTATCTAGTCTCGCCTTCTCTTTGGCACACTTTTGGGTTTTTATTTGAAAGCACAATCCAATGAATGTGAAAAGTGGCGAAGACGGACAGATCCTCTCCCACTATCCCTATTAGATAGGCGGCGCACCACAGGCCACCTAGGGAGAGCACCACCGCCACCCCCCCACCCCCGACAGGGCCAGGGTGTTGTTCTTTCGGGGACAGCTTGAATGATCAATTGGTTTGCCTGCACGTACGAGAATGCTATGGTGATGTAAAATAGTTGCTCCCATAACTGAAATCTCCTGAGAGCCAGCGGAATGAACGGAATTGGCGGGAACACATTAAGAAAATGTAATGTCCAGTGGACTTCGATGCGTCCCTTCCACCCCCAAGAGCTCCCGGATTAAGAAATACCCTGGAGCAGAAAACCACTCCCTTTCTATTCACTCTGGAAGTGAAGAGATCCAAAAGAGGAGTTCCCCAGTGGGAGAAATCTCCAGACATTCCTGGTAAAAGTTCCCTAACATGGAAGGCTGAGGTCTGTCTACTCAAGGCATCCAGCAAGATGGGAAGCAGTCGCCTTTTTAAATAATCAAACCCAAGTACTGTGTTCCCAAAGCATACAAAGTGTGCAGTGCAACTATATATAGTAACTCTGACACCATGTACGGCGCATAGGGGAGCAGCTGATGCAGAGCTGCCCTGCGCCCCCTGGTGATAGAAAAATGTCTGAAGATGGGTTATGCTATGATACATATATTGGGGATCCAAATGAGGAAGAAATCTATTGGCATTTCAAGAATAGGGAGTGGTGAACAAACAAGGTCTAAAAGTGCAAGGCTTCTTGGCCAAATCCCCACGCACAGCTGCAGGTGGTTTCATTAACACTAGAGGACTTGGTGCGAAATGTCAGTGTTAAATGGAAGGACTGTCTAATTGGGAGGGGGCCATGGTTTCAGTATTTAAGTCATGTCGTAATGCAAAGCATTCTACAGTGTTTGCACACTGATCTGGGCAGACCTATAGGGAGCAGATTGCATAAAATACAGGTTGGGCTAGGTGTCCAAGGCGCCAGCCCGTGATGGGTTAGATGGCATGTTGACAAGACCCACCTATGTGCTCAAAGATCAACTTCTGAAAGGCTTCAAGCCCTCCCTCTAACAGAAATGGCAGAAATGGACAAGTTTCACAGCTTCAAATATCTCACCAAATGTAGTCATTCATTCCCCCTTGGAGGTAGGAAAGAACCACTAACTTTCAGGCTACTCGAGCAGAAGCAGTGCAGAACAGCATTTAAGCACTGCAGAGCCTGGACATTAACCATTTCCAAGCCCTGGACTGAGCTTGTATGTGTTCAATGGCAGGTCAAAGCAGAACGCTTTCCTCCACCAGCAGCACTGAAGCTGCTGGCGCCTTGGCTAGGATGTATAAGCATCTTTTGCTGGATTCCTTCCACTGCTTCAGAGTAGAGGAGCTAGTGGTGAACAGCGCCAGCACTAATGCAGGTGGTGATTCTGTGGAGTCTGAGGCAGATTTCCATAAGTCACACTGCAGTTTCTTGTATAATGAAGGGGAGTGGCATTTAGAAAGAGTAGGACTGAGAGAAACCTACTGTATTTTCCTCTTGTACTACTAATTATTCTTTCTGCCAGATACCTTACTGGGCTGGGATTCCTTTGGCCTGTTGGTAGTGGGACTGGAGCTTTTCTCCTTTTGTGGCAAAAGGCTCAGATGGAGCCAGACACCAACATGTTCTGCTCTTCTGCAGAGCAGTGACTAGCTTGGCAACATGCTCTTTAATGAACTGAGGAAGCACAGATAGATTTGCTTGAGCCAAAAATGTGGCCTAATGGCGCTCTTTGGGTCCAGAACCAACAGAGAAAAAGCGCCACTATGGGTATGACACCGCCATGGGCTTTGCAGAAACCTTAAACAGAAAAAGTTCCAAGTTAGGGAACTCCCGTCCCCTGCACACTTTCAATAGCTCAATAGATGAGCCCAACTGAGTAGATCTCTAGTCAATTAGACCAGGGCCAAATTCTCTTTTCAAACATGGTTTACATTTCTAACATTAGATGGCCTAATGTTCTTACAAAAAGTAAGAGTACTTCTCTTCATCAGGGGCGTAATCTACTTTAAAATTTTATCTACAGAATAAAATTAAAACGTATCAATATTAAATTCTATAATGATCACATGTGATAAGTTATTATTCCATAATGTGCTAAACTTCTAATTATTCATAACTGGAATAGTCAAGTAATCTGAATTTTAAAAAATGCAAATAGTTTTTGTTGATCATATCACATGGTTAATTTGACCACAACATCTAAGTTTATCAATATCATCTTATTTGAGAGATGAACAAGTTATTCTCTTACCTGGTAACATTCTTTCGATGGGATAGTCCGACGACGTATTCCATATCTATGACATATAATCACCACAGCTGTGCTGCTTCGGGAAAATCTTCGGCGTCTGCGTCGATATGCTGCCCTCGAGGACCTCCTCCGACGGCCGACGTCACTGGATGTTATAAGTAGGACGCACGACGCCCGTAGCCTCAGTTGTAGTTTTTTCCCCAGAACGTGTGGCACCCGTCTTCTGCCAGTCTGACACACAAAGCCATGCGGCAACGTAAGCTGCAATCGCATAAGAAATTCTGTAGCAGGGAAGGCAGGGAGGGAGCGATATGGAATACATCGGACCATCCCATCGGAAGAACGTTCCCAGGTAAGAGTAATTTGTTCTTCGAGGGGATTGGGTCCTCCGACATATTCCATATCTATGACAGACTCCCAAAGCAGTACCAATGCAAGGAGGTAGGAAAAGAATTTGGAAAACAGAAATTAGAATGCCCAATCAAATTGTGGAGTAAAGGACCGCCTTGCCAAAGGCCAGATCCTGCCCACGGATGGAATCGAGGGAGTAGTGACGTACGAAGCCCAGGTGGCTGCATCACAGATGTTACGAATAGGAACACCCCTCTGTAGGGCAGTAGAGGCAGCCATACCCCTGGTAGAATGGGCCCGTAAGCCGACCGGTGGGGTCCTTACCCGCCAAGCGGTAACACTCAGATAGCCAAAATAATCCAGCGAGACAAAGTCTGTTTCGTCACAGCTTGTCCCAAATGCTTTCCAGTGTAACCAATGAATAGTCCACTCTGACCCGGGACGTGCGTGAAATATAAAAGCTTAACGCTCTCCTAGGATCAAGCCTATGGAGCCTCTCCTCTTCCTTACCAGGATGTGGAGGAGGATTAAACGCCGGAAGAACAACCTTCTGGCCTAAATGAAATTCCGACACCACCTTCGGAAGAATGGAAGGACGAACTCTAAGGACAACCCTGGCCTTACGAAACACAGTGAAGGGTGGCTTAACTGAAAGTGCCTGTAACTCACTCACTCTACGAGCGGAAGTGACCGCAACCTAAAATACAGTTTTAAGAGTTAACAGTCTCAAAAGGTATGAATGCAAAGGCTCAAACGGAGCACCCATCAGAAACTTGAGAACAAGGTTCAAATCCCAACCGGGCACCTGGAAAGGTGATGGAGGGAACACATTAGTGAGCCCTTTCAGAAATTGAGAAATTAAAGGAATTTCAAAATAGGAACATTCTTCAGACAAGCGCTTAAATATGGACAGCGCCGCCAGGTAACCTTTAACGTTACCCACTTGCAAGCCCCTGTGGGCCAAAGAAAGCAAAAAAGACAGAACCATGGGAATGTCACATGCAAAAGGATCCACATTCTTAACCCTACAACAGTCGCAGAACTTGAGCCAACGGCAACGGTACAGGGACTTTGTTGCTGGCCATCTGGCCGAGAGCAACACCTCCATCACGTCTTCAGGGAGGTCCCAATCCTTATACCTCAACCTTTCAGAAACCAAGCGTGGACGTTGAGGGATCTGACCTCTGGATGGGGAACCTGACCCCCCTCCCGTGAGAGCAGAACGTCTCGGTAGGGAAGATGACGTGGAGGGCAGATGGACAAGTCGAGAAGGTCCGGGTACCACGTCCTCCGGCCAGGAGAGCCAAAACGGTGCCCCCTTCATCAGATTGCCTTCGACAGCCCACCACAGAAGGTCCTGGGCGACTGAGGACGGCACCTGAACAGGGTCCGACATCCTCCTGGAGGACTGAGACCACTGGAGCTTGAGTGCCCATTGCAAAGATCTCACCCGCAACCTGGCCTCTGGCACCAGAAGAATGCAGGATGCCATGAGGCCGAGCAATCTCAAGAACTCGAATGCTGGGAGACTCCGGGCAAGCTGAAACTTGTGTACCATCTGCTGAATGTGATGAGCCCTCACCTGGGGAGGAAAACGCTGCCCCAGGGACGTGTCGAGCACTGCTCCGATGTACTGGAGCCGCTGTGTTGGTGTCGAATGGGACTTCTTTAAATTGAGGGAGAAGCCCAGCCTGTGAAGGGAGTGGCAGGTGACTGACAGATGCTCCAGGACTAGCTTGGGAGAGCGCACCCTGATCAACCAATCGTCCAGGTAGGGGTAGACGTGAATCCCCCCTTTCCTGAGGTGCGCTGCCACCACTACCATGAGCTTGGTGAAGAGCCTCGGGCGGAGGTCAATCCGAACGGCAGGACCCGAAACTGAAAGTGCGAGTCACCAACCGCGAACCTCAGGTACTTCTTGTACTTTGGATGAATCGGCACATGAAAATAAGCGTCCTTGAGGTCAAGAGACACCAACCAGTCCTGAAGTTGAAGGGCCTGGAGGACTTGAGAGAGAGTAACCATCTTGAGCTTGTCCTTCCTGAGGAGTTTGTTCAAACCGCGCAAGTCCATGATGGGTTTCAATCCCCCGTCTTTCTTGGAAATCAAAAAATAAGGGGAATACCATCCCTTGTTCCTCTCCACTACAGGCATCAGTTCTATGGCGCCTTTCTCCAGCAGGGATTGAATTTCCGGCTCAAGGAGCAGATCCGGACTCTTCAAAGAGAGATTCCCCGGTGGTTTGTCTTGAGGCCTCTGCCGGAAAGGAAGACAGTAGCCGTGGGTTATGATCTCCAGAACCCACACATCTGAAGTAATGGCGCACCACTCTGCAAGATGCTGCGCCAGCCTTCCCCCAACCAGCGAACCATGGGACATGGCCTCATGACTGAGCTGAAGTGGCTGCGGCGTTGCCTGAGGGCAAAGAGGCAACAGCCCGAGCGGCCTTGGCACCTCGAGTACCTTGTTTTCCACCTTTGGCACTCCTACTGTGGCCCCTCTGACTGGCAGCTCCTCTCGCTTTATCAAAGGATGAGTAATAACGAAAGGAACCTCCCCTCCATTGCTGTCCCCTAGGACGAAAAGGCGGAGGTTGGCGAACTGCAGCGCCTAATGACTTTGTTGCAGCTTTGGAGGTCTGCAACCTCTCAAGGCTCTCGTCAGCCTTGCTGCCAAAAAGATGTTCCCCGTCAAAGGGCATGTTGAGGAGCCGGGCCTGCACATCAGGAGCAAACCCCGACTTCCGCAACCATGCAAACCTGCGTATCACGGTGCTCACCGCCATGGACCGGCTGATGCAATCTGCCATGTCCAAACCCGACTGAACAGCCTCACACATGGCATCCTTGCCATCCTGAACCATGGCAAGGAAACCATCCCGTTCATCCCCTTCGGGAATATGTTCAGCTGCTAAGTTCCACAGAGTGTGCGTGAAACGTGACAAGGCACATACAGAGTTTCCCGCCTGAAGCGCCATACCCCTGAAGAAAACACTTTCTTTGCCCAGCCGTCAAAACGCTTGTCATCCCTATCAGGAGGGATGGTAGGATACGACGCCTGCCTTGCCGGGGCCGTAGCTGCCTGCACCACCAAACTCTCTGGAGTGGGGTGCTTGGTCAAGTAGCAGGGGTCACTACTGGCTGGGCGGTATTTTCACGGCAAAGACTTGCCCACTGCCGGGAGACTCTCCGGAGCAGTCCAAGCCGCCGCCACCCTCCTCCTCCTCTGTAGAGCCATATGGAACGGCAGTACCGGGTCAGTTGGTGGCCCTTGGTCGAGGATATCCGTAAGGTCATCCTGAAGAAAATCCCCTGGGGGAGCAGACCATCCCAAGTACTCAGTGACCTTGGACATAAGGCGCCGGTATGAGGAGTCGGCATGAGTGCCAGGCTCAGGCCTACAAAACTTCTCCTCCGGAGAGGTGTCAAGCCCACTGCCATCGTGCAAGGATTGCTGCGGGTCTTCAATTTGGCTATGGCCCGAGAAAATCTCGTCCGGTACCGTACCTGGAACCATGCCATCATCAGAGCCCTCATCCACCTCTGAAATAAACTCAAGCTGGCGGAAAGAAGGCACAGAATGTGGAACAAAGCCATGCTTGGCCTTTGCTAGAGCCTTTCTAGGCGGTTCCACCGAGCCCCGGAGAACCCCCGTCGAAACAGCCTCGAAAGGCGTCGAGTGAATCGGCGTCGACTCCGAACGCGGCACCGACAGCATCGATGGCGCCGACAGTCCTCGAGGCCGGGACACTGAGTGTGCACCTCGACAGCCGGGGCGCCGATGGCGTCGGCGACTTCTTCGAAGGCGGGGCCTCGAAAGAGTCAGTCGACGACCTCGGCGCCAACGTCTTCCTAGAAGACACCACAGGTTCACACGGTCTCAAGCGTGTCGAAGACCGGGACCTGGAACGGGCATGCTGAGAACGATTCCCCTTGTCCGAGCGGGACCTCTCCCGCGAATCGTGACGACCACCCGAGCCCGAAGGCATGCGAGCGGTGTCTCTCGACCTATCATGACCGACCCCACTCAGAGGAGCGGAAGGACCAATTCCCTGCGATTCGAGAATCGCCAACATTTTCTTCCCGAAGGAAGCCCATTCCTCCGGGGTCGCATGCTTGTAAGCGACCCACCGACGGGTGGAGTCCTCGGAAGAGGACGGGGAAGGCGACCGGTGATGGCGCTTCCGGGAGTGCCTCGAAGACAACGACGTGGAGAGTGACCCCTCAAATCGTCCGTCGAAAGCCCGGCAGACCTCGACTTCGGTGGCTTGAACACCTTACCTACCGATAACAACTTCTTGCGCTCCCACAAGGCTTTTGACGTGAGCGACTGGCAGTCGACACAGTCATCCCTATCATGGGCCTTCCCGAGGCACCAGAGGCAGGTGTTGTGCGAGTCCGTAACCGACATCTTGGACCCACAGTCCCCGCACTTCTTAAAGCCTGGACGCGGTGTGGAAGACTAGGCAGAGAACTTCACGAAGAAAGTACTTCACAATACGAAACAGGTTTGAAGAACCGAGAAAGACCAGGAACTCCAAAGAGTCGAGGCACGCCGAGATCTCCGAAGAGAACATGTTCGCGGAAAAAAAACAGAACTGAGGCTACGGGCGTTGTGCGTCCTACTTATAACATCCAGTGACGTCGGCTGTCGGTCCTCGAGGGCGGCGTATCAACGTCATCGACGCAGGACGCAGACGCCGAAGATTTTCCAAAGCAGCACAGCTCTGGCGATTACATGTCATAGATTTGGAATACGTCGGTCGAAGGACCCAATCCCCTCGAAATCACGGTTTGATCCAAAATATTTCTGAAATACATGCCCAAAAAACAATCAATTAATTTAAAAAGTTTCTAATAGAGTCATCTAGTTCAGCAGTTCATTACATTAATGAGTTAGCAGTTCATTACATTAATGAGTTTAATCTTGATTAAACTCATTAATGTAATGAACTACATTGAAATGTTAGAAATTGAAACCTTGTTTGAAAAGAGAATTTGGCTCTGGTCTAATTGACTAGAGATCTACTTTAAACTGCTGGGCTCCTCTATATTCAGCTATTGAAAGTGTGCAGGGGATGGAAGTTCCCTAACTGGGAACTTTTCCTGTTTTTGTTTAATTTTCAACCCATATGCCAGGTTTAATTCTCATCTCCTCTGCACCACAAGTTTTAAAAAAACAGACAAAATTCTAAGATTAACAAGAGACATTATTGTCAAAACATCTATTGTAATAATAGGAGTGCTGGGTGCTTACATGTTGGATTCTTTGCGGAAACCTTGTCAGGCCTGAAGCTGGACACCACTACTGGAGTTACGACAGAGGCAAAGAAACACAAAGTAGTGCAATTTCAAGGCAGAGTACAATCCATAGAAAAAAGGAACAAGTTACTTACCTGTAGCTGTTGTCCTCCAGCATGGGTCTGGCATGGATTCACATGCTCATGAATATTCCCCGCCGTCAGGCCGGGAATCCTCGGTATAGAAAAAATCAGTATCAGTTTTGTTTCTGATCTGTCTTTCTCAGTAGTAACCAATCACTGGTCTCTGGGTCATACTGCCCCCAGGCAATGACTGCCCACTCCCTAAGCCCCACCCCTGGCAGCCATCCTCAGATTTGGTAGCACGTGAAGTGGCAGTATGACCAAGTGAAGAGCCGCAGAGGGGTAGGCGGGAGGGTTCGCATGTGAATCCATGCCAGACCCATGCTGGAGAACAACAGTTACAGGTAAGTAACGTGTTCCTTCTCCAGCATGGGGTCCGGCATGGATTCACATGCTCATGAATATAAGAATACATAGCAGTATACACATGCACAACCATGGGAGGTGGCAAAAGGCTCAATATCAAGCAATACAACAACTCAACATTAAGCAACTCTTACCTCCTCATCAGGCTCACCTTAGGCGAACAGGTCGCGCAGCATTGCCTGGCCGACTCTGGACTCCTCCCTGGAATCCCGGTCGACGCAGTAGAATCTCGTGAAGGTGTGCGTCGACCTCCACGTAGCAGCCCTGCAGATGTCGAGCAGGGGCACACCAGACAGGAACGCCGTAGTAGCAGCGATCGCTCTGGTCGAATGGGCCCTCGGACGGCCTGGCAACGGTCGGTTTGCCAACCAGTGACAGTGCATGATGCAGCCGGAGAGCCATCTGGAAATGGAAGTCTTCGAGAGAGCCTTCCCTTGATTCACAGGTCCAAAGTTCACAAACCGCTGTGATGTCTTCCGAAAACTCTTCGTGTGGTCCACGTAGAACTTCAGCGCTCTAGCTACATCCAGCGAGTGCAGAGTCCTCTCAGCCGGCGACAAAGGCGACGGGAAGAAAACTGGCAACACCAAGGGCTCGTTGAGGTGGAAGTCCGACGGCACCTTGGGCATGAAGGAGGAATGCGTCCTCAGCACCACCCTCGTGTCGTGAAAAGTCAAGTATGGAGGCTTGCAAGACAGGGTCTGAATCTCTCCCACTCGTTGTGCAGAGGTGATGGCCACGAGGAATGCTGTCTTCCACGACAAAAACTTCAACTGCACTGAATGCATAGGCTCGAATGGGGCCCCCATGAGCCTAGTCAGCACCACGTTGAGCTCCCACTCCAGAGCAGGGGCCTTCACCGGCGGGAATGATTGTAACAGTCCTTTCATAAATTCCTTCACCAGTCGATGAGACCACAAGGACGCCCGTCCTGTAGTTCGGGTGTAACGTGAGACGGCAGCCAGATGTACCTTGATGGAAGCGTGAGATAGGCCAGCCTTGGCCAAGGACAATAGGTACGGCAATACTTGAGGGGCCGTAACCCGCAGAGGGTTAATCTTCTGTGCACGGCACCAGACAGAGAACCTCTTCCATTTGTGTCTGTAGCACTTGAGAACCTCTCTGCAGTCGGCCGGGATGTTGTATCCTCCAAACTCTAGTGCTGCAGCAGCCAGGTCTGCAAGTTCAGCAACTCTGGTTCGTGATGAAGAATGGCGCCTCCTTCTCTGGAGAGAAGATCCGCGTCCGTCGGCAGCTTGACTGGTGTGGACGCTGACAATTCCAGAAGGTCCGGGAACCAGATCTGCCTCAGCCACGCCGGTGCGACGAGGATCATTCTGCACCGGGACCTCTTGAGCTGGTTGACGAGCCGGAGTAGCAACGGCAACGGCGAGAATGCATAAAGGAACAGGCCGTCCCAGGGGAACGAGAAAGCATCGCCCATGCTCCTCGGTTGGGGAAACCTGCTGGCGAACCTCCGGCACTTGGAGTTCGCCGCCGACGCGAAGAGATCGATCTGGGGTTCGCCCCATCGCCGGAAGAGTCGGTCCACTTGATCCTGGCGCAGTTCCCACTCTTGGCACGAGCGCAGCTCTCTGCTGAGTGAGTCGGCAATGGTGTTTTTTATCCCTGCCAGATGAAAAGGTACCAGAAACATCCCTTGGGCGACGGCCCAATGCCACAGATCCTGGGCTTCCTTGGATAGGGCAGGGGATCTGGTTCCGCCCTGCTTCCGAATGTAAAACATTGTGGTGGTGTTGTCGGTGAAGATCCTCACCACCTTGCCCTTGAGGGACGGAAGGAAGGACCTGAGGGCCCAGAACACTGCACGGAGCTCCAAGATGTTGATGTGGAGAGTCTTCTCCTCCGGGAGCCAAAGGCCTCTCGCGTGGAGACCCCTGTGTGCACTCCCCAACCTTCCAGGGAGGCATCCGTCGTCACCGTCACCTGGTGGCCGGGGCTAGGAAACCTGTTCCCGCCGTCAGATGAGAGCGGACACCCCACCATCGTATCGCCTGATGGAACGCTTCGCGAAGCGGGATCCTGTCCTCGAAGCTGCCCGTCGTCTGGATCCCGTGGGCGTCGAGGAATTCTTGCAAGGGCCGCATCCGAAGTCTGCAGTGGCGCACCAGATAAATGCAGGAGGACATAATTCTGAGGAGGGACTTGATAGACCTCACTCTGGCCACGTCCGTGGCCAGCAGACGTTGCACCTTTCCTAGGATGGTCCTTATCCTTTCCTCCGACGGTGAGACCCGCCGCGCCACTGTGTCGAGCTGTGCTCCCAGAAACAGGGCGACTTGCAACGGGACCAGGTGGGATTTTGGAAAGTTGCTGGAGAACCCCAGGTCCGTGAGCAGCTGGATGGTCTTCGCAGTGTGTTCCACGGCGAGCTCCCTTGTCCTTGCCCGTATGAGCTAGTCGTCCAGGTAGGGGTAGACGTGGATCCCCTGCAGGTGCAGCCGCGCCGCCACCGCTGCTAGGCACTTGGTGAACACCCTGGGCGCCGATTTTAATCCGAACCGGAGGGCCTTGAATTGGTAGTGCTGCCCTTTGGCCACGAACCTGAGGAACTTTCGGTGTCTCTTTAGAATAGGGATGTGGAAGTATGCATCCTCCAAGTCCAACGAAGACAGGAAATCGCCCTCCTCCAGCTGTCCCAGCACGTGCTGGATGGTGACCATCTGGAACTTCTGTGCCTTGATGTATTTGTTCAGTCGTCGCAGGTCCAGGATGGGACGCCATCCTCCGGTCTTCTTCTTTACGAGGAAGTATCTTGAGTAAACTCCGGAGCCCCGAAGCCTCTTTGGGACGAGCTCGATGGCACATTTCCTGAGCATCGCCCTTACTTCCAACAGCAGTTGAGGGACGTGATTTTCCTTCCTGGCCACGGGAGGAAGGTGGGGGCACCTCTTCTGGAACTCGAGGGCATGCCCCAGGGCCAGGGTGTCCAGCACCCAACGGTCGGTGGAGATGGACTCCCACACGTCGAACTTCGTCAGCCGGCCTCCCACCGGGGTGCTTCGGCGGGGGCCCGACCTGACGGTCGGTTCAATCTTGCTTGGAGGCCGCTTTGCCTCCTTGACCACCTTGGCGACGACGGCGGGATCCACCTGACTTGCCGCGTCCCCTGTAGGCCTCCTGCGACGAAGATCTTGCCGCTTGACGGTACGTAGAGGAGCTGCTGCCGGCTCCCTTGGAGGCACCCTGTCTGCCTCCGGAGCTCTGAAAGGACGGTCGTCGCTGTTGGAGCACACCCAGAGCACGGGCCGTCTCCGTGTCCGTCTTGATCGCCTGAAGGGACTCATCAACCGCCTTGCCAAAAAGGTCATTCCCCTCGAAGGGCATGTCCAAAACCTTGGTCTGTACGTCCTGGCGGAAATCCGTCGCCTTGAGCCATCCTCGTCGTCTCAGGCAAACGCCGTTGCCCAACTAACGGAAACCGGTGTCGGCGATGTCCGTAGCCACCGTAATGGCGTGATCCGAGGCAATCTCACCTTCCTGTAAGATTTCCAGGGCCTCAGCCCTCTTGGCGTCCGGAAGGAAGTCCAACAGAGGGGCGATCTTGAACCACAACTCCCTGTCGTAGCGGGCTACGATGGCCAGGGCGTTGGCCGCCTTGATGGTCGTTGCTGCAGATGAGATGACCCGTCGTCCCATCGCATCCAGCTTCCTACCCTCGCCGTCCGGCGGGGAGGTTGAAGTCAAGGCCGATGCCCCCCCCCGCTTTCTTCTTGGTCGCCGCCGAAACGACCGAATCCGGGGTAGGTTGCGCCCTAAGGCACAAGGGGGCAGCATCGGGGACCCGGTACTTCTTCTCGTACCGGTCCCTCTTCGCAGGAGCCGTGGCAGGGTTCTTGAGGAGGGCGAGCCCCTCATCCCAGATGTCATCAAGAAGCGGTACGGCGAGGACCGTCTTCCTTTTAGCCTCACGCCGTTGATAAAGGAACCCTTCCTTCTTCTTTTCTTCGGGGCAGAGCTGGAAGAGCTCGGATGCCCTGGAAATCATAGCATGGAAGGATCCAATTTCGTCGGGTGGGGACGCCCGGGCAGGGGGGCGACGGGGGACACGTCCCGTCGTCGCCTCCGTCGTCATCCATACCCGTCGTATTCGTGTCCATGCCTGTATCATCTCCGTGGGTAGTGGACCGGGGGGAAGGCAGAGAAGGCCACAGAGGCGGGAGAGGAGGCCTAGGATGCGTCCTCCTCCTCTTAAGTGGTGGGCTCTCCGAAGGTCCTGGCTCCGGTTCCCCCGTCGAGTCTGGCTTCAGGTACCTCCGTCGGGGGTAGGGGCAACCTAGTCCTTATCTCCGAGCATAAGGACTGGATGGCTGACAAAATGGCCGCCGAGGTGTCCTGAGGCGCCAAAAACGGCGGGAGCGAGGGCTCTTGAGGAGCCTCGTCTGCGACACCGTCGCCCTCGTCGTCGCCCTCGTCGGGGTCCCTCCCTCCTCCACGACTTGGATGAGCTCCTCTTCAGAGGTCGTGTCCGTATCCACGAGGGCCACCAGCCCCTCCCCCATCCTTTCCAACGAGGACTTCGTGGGGGGTCTTCTCGATGGGCCTGAAAGACCCCCCCCCCCCTCCGCGGTGGCAGGGAGACTCTGGTACCTGAGGGCGCCTCCACTGGTGTAGCCTCCACAGGCTGAGCCAGGGCCGTGGCGACATCCTCAATCGAGGTCTTAGCAGGGTGAATTAAGGCCAACGTCACCTTCTGTACGCCTGGGGCCTTCACCTTGGGGGGAGGGTCCGAGCCTCGCTCCCCCTCTGCCGTAATCTTCGAGATCGACCGGGGCCTCTCCAGAAGCTTCGCCGGGTTCTCGGACTTCCTCTTACCGGAGCCAGAGCGTTGGCCCGTGGTTGAGGGCGCCGTGGAGGATGCGCCCTGCCTGGCAGCCAAGGAGCCCGACCGTTCGGCGCTCCCGGTGACCGCGGTGCTTAGCCTTTTGTTGGGCCCCCGTCGCCGGGGCACCCTCACAGGATTTAGAAGACCGCTCTGACTTCTTTTTCTTCTTCTCGCCTGGCGGACTCTTACCTTCTAGCCAGTTGGCGAGACGGAGGTGGTGATCCTTCATGGTCCGCTCCGACATGTTCCCACAAAACGCACAGTTCTTTTCCTTGTGCGTCTTGTCCTCGTGGAGACAGCAGAGGCATAACGAATGCTCGTCCTCCTTGAAAACGTTCTGAAGCTGGCATCCAGGGCAGGTCCTGAACAGCTTCCCGGGCGTCGAGCTCCCTTTCTCCTGGGCCATGTACGGGTAGCCTTGGAACTTCTGGAATCCTCCAAAAGCATAACTCGATGAAATCTTCACCCTTGAGGG
Organism: Ambystoma mexicanum; assembly: GCF_040938575.1. Classification (NCBI taxonomy): domain Eukaryota; kingdom Metazoa; phylum Chordata; class Amphibia; order Caudata; family Ambystomatidae; genus Ambystoma; species Ambystoma mexicanum. The sequence goes on from NC_090924.1 coordinate 702,699,192, forward strand.
GCATAGAAACTCCGAAACAGATCCCCGTTGATCGGATGTAGAAACGGTGGAGCTTGAGGCTCTATTTAACCGAAAAAATGAGAAAATCTCCTGAAAAAAGCACGAAAATGCAGCAAAAGCTCGAGATCTACAGCAGGAGGACTCCCAACACTTGAACGTGCGGTAAAAATCTGAGGATGCTGGCCAGGTACGGGGCTTAGGGAGAGGGCAGTCATTGGCTGGGGGCAGTATGACCCAGAGACCAGTGATTGGTTACTACTGAGAAAGACAGATCAGAAACGAAACTGATACTGATTTTTTCTATACCGAGGATTCCCGGCCTGACGACGGGGAATATTCATGAGCATGTGAATCCATGCCAGACCCCATGCTGGAGAAAAGAGGTTTCAACCTGCACCACATTTACCATCCGGACATCATATCCAAAATCCTGGGTGCCAGTGATGTGTAGAGGAGCCTTTGCAGACCATTACCTGGTTCAGCCCACTACTTTGTGGCTGAAAACCTTTTCAAAGCTAGAGTAAGACAATGAGAATAATTCTAAGATGAACCCGTGGGACAAAGGAATACATCAGAAATAGGATCACTGTTTAGATGCAACCTTCAATACTTGATTTTGCAAATGAGAGAAGAAATGCTAGATCTTTACTTTGGCAAGACGCACTGTGTGGACTGGAGTCGAGCAGAAAACCTAACACCAGGAACCTCCAGGTTTGAGAAAAGGGGTAAGAGTAACCACAAACCCAGGGTCTAGGACCCGGATATATTCAAGATGACTATCTTAAGAATTTGCCCATATGATAGTACCTGGCAGGCGAGTGAACCAGAAATATCAGGACAACAATACACAAAGGAGAAAACAGGTTTGGGAACCTACACCTTGAGGAGGAGATTCTCACTAGCCATCTTCTTTGTGGCAGTACCTGGCAGGCGACTGGACAAGGTCTGCCAGATAAAGACTTAAAAAAACCTGGTTCTGGGACCAACATCAACAAGTACATATATCAGAGAGGACAGGGGATGGCAGACATTACACCTGGCATTGTGAACTATGACACTAAAGCCAAGAAAGGCCAGGGGAAGGGAGTGATTCACCCCTGCTGTTGTGAACTGGGAAATTAAGGCCAGGTAAGGCCAGGGGAAGGGATTCATTATCCCTGGTGGTCTGAACTGTAAAACTAAAGCCAAGAGAAAGTGAGAAAGCCAAGGAAGGCCAGCTGAAGGGAGTAATTTCCCCCGTGCTACGTGTGGAGAAAAACACAGAGCCAGGCATCAAGAGAAGGAAGACATTCTCCTGACAAATGAATTTACAAGAAGAATCAAACCAGTGATGCAGGGGGAAGGGAGTCATTCCCCTTGGTGGTGGAAAACCAAGGAACCCAATAGTGAAAGAGCAACTATGGGCAATAAGGAATGTTGATGTTTGAATTGGAACTTTACCTTTTCGGTTTGAATTGAGAAATGTACTGCTTTCATTTGGCATTTTAACCAGGAATTTTGTTTTGTGCCTTGGACAGGGAGTGAGAGCTAGGGAAGGGGAGTCATTCCTGTAGGTAAAGGTCCCACCTAACAACTGGAACTTTGATCTGCAGTCCAGATGGGAACCACTCCTCTGGACCAAGATGATCCACTACCTCTTTAGTTTAATAAAAAGTGTGAGGGACAGAAGTAGGCTTTTTGACACATGATGGTTTATACGGACATCTTGACCGAAATTTTAGAATTTTAGTTGCGTTAGGGAAATCCCTTTTAGAGTTAAGTTAGGTTAGGTTTTCTCTTTATTTTGATCTTAAATAAAAGTCTCTAGCAATCACTATGCCACCTGTGTGTCAGTCTCCTCCTTCTGCACCCTTACACCACAAATTCAAGTGTGGTGTCGAAGGTTAAAAGCAAAGGATCAATGCTTTTGGATGATCACCATCTGGACACATTGGGTCCAATTGCAGGCTGTCAATCAATAAGCAATCTTTAAGCTGCAAATTATCAGTGAGGGCTGATGTTCTGCATTCTGGCACAGTTAAGACAAGATATTCTTGTCAATTACAACACAGTGCACCACATAATCGGTGCTCAAGAGTCGGATGACCCAATCTAGAGTCTAGCGGCTAGCAAGCGTCTAATTCACTAGCTTCAAGTAACCACTCTAAATGCAAACATTAAAAGGACTACCCGGCACTTTTGTATTAGCTGCGCTGGGAAGAAAGGGTCTTTAAAGCTATTGGCGTGCTGGATAGAATACAGGGTACTATTTGAAAGCTAGGCAAATGTTGTAAAAGTAATTATTTCTAAAATCCATATTGATTTATGCACTGTCTCTTTTCCGGTGGCGTGCATACACATTTTGCGGTTTCCTGCAAATTCTAGCATTTGTCCAAGGATGAAGCAGAGCTGGTCTTGCCCAGTTTTACTTGCAAAGACTTCCATATTCTTACAAAATATGGGGAAGGGAAATAAGTGGTATGGTATTGGTGACTGCTAATAGAAAACCTGAGGAACTTCCGGTGTGGTTCCCATATCGGTACATGTAGGTAGGCGTCTTTTAGATCGACCAATCGTTTATCTGAACTGAGCCAAGAATTTAAAGTGGCATAATCATCTTGAACTTCTCGTTGGGGAGATAGATGTTGAAACTGCAGAGGAGCAGGACTGCCCGTAGGCCAGCCTGGTTCTTCTTGGGGATCGAAAAGATATTCAAATAGAACCGTAGACCACTCTCGATGTGTGTGGGGGTGAGGGGGTGGTTTGGGGGTACCAGGTTCTATAGCCTGCATGTATCTACTGCAATAGGAGCGTGGAACCCATTTGTGTCATAAGTGGAGCCAGAGGGGGCAGATGAGAAATACTAAGGTGGAAGCCCCTGGAGAACAACATAGTACCCAGGGGTCATGAGAGATGGCCAAGCAGCTGTTCAGATGTAATGACAGTCTGCAGTCAACTGGAATGAGGTGGACCAGAATCTGAGTGTCATTGCTTGTTTGCATAAACGGTGGCAGCAGCAGAGTGAGCAGAAAAGAATCTTGCCAGTCCTGGGCTACAGTGTCCTTCGGTGAAGGGGCGCCCTCCTTGACCGGAATAACAGGGAGAAACGCAGGTGAAAACTACTGGCAGTGGAGACGGCTCAGTGTAGCGGCACTGGCGGCGGAAGCGGTGATGCAGGTTGTGGCAGAGGGACCGGGCTTAGATGTGGCAGAGGCAGGACCTGTGTATCCATGAGAGGCACAGGTGGTAGTGGTGCTATTAGTGGAGTAGGATTGGAAGGCACTATGGGTTGAGGTACCATCTCCTGTATTAGACCCTTTAAATTGTTGTCAATTAATTCATCAGGTTCAGCAAGTTATCGAAGAACCAGTCCCCTTGCAATTGTGACTGAGCTGCGATAGAAGTCGATATTGGGCCGTCCATGTGTGGGTCACTGTAGGTGGAGCAGAACCGGTGCTGCAGGTACTCAGTAGGGTTGTTGTGGCCAATGGTCCCACGAGGACGACTGGGCGGAGGGGTATGCTGGGTAAGCGCTGCACTCAATTCCATGCGATATGTGGCATGAAGGATTTGCGCGAGACTGTCGGTGTCAAGGACTGGATCCACACTAATGGTGACAAAAGTTCCTCTTACCAGAATCTGTTTGCATCTTGATGAGAAGAGATGGTCTATCCCAGTACGAGGCTAGCCTGGTTCCTGTAAAACTTCGGGTACCAGGAGGACCTGCCCCAAGAAAGGCCAAAAAAGGGGAACCTTCATGAGGAAGAAAACCATGAGATAGGATCAGGGTGCGCTGGTGTAGTAGCAATGTAACCCTTTAGATGAGTAATCTTTTCTGTGTAGTAATTATAGTCAAAGGGAGGATTGTGCAAAGCTGGGATACAATAGATGCTGCCCAATCAGGAGTACTCAGAGATAGGACAGTAGGGGAAATAGATCAGAGTTGAGATTGAGCTGTGGAATAACAAGATTCTGAGCAGAGGGGGATAGGAGAGCAAACTGCATAGGACGGAACACCAGGTAGCCAACAGGGACGAAGAATAACAGATCTGAGGAGGGAAAGAACAAGAAGGCAAAGACGGACCAGGTGGAGAACCAAGGAGGAAGAAGAGAAGGCAGAAGGCGGGCACAGGCTTGGAATCAAGGAGAAATATACACAGAAGAAAACTAGCGTACCCGCAACCAAGGAAGTTGCGAAACACCGGGCAGCCAGAACCCAGGAACATGAGCGCCATCTAGATGACGTGAGGCAGGCAGAAACTAGACGGCTGCTCTCTGCTTGCGCCGAAATGTGTAGTGGGCACCTGGCAGTCAGCAGCCAGGAAATTGGAGACTCTTGCCTCTTGGAGGTGAACCTAGCTGCCAGCTCACCTGGGAAAGACGATGCAGGGGACCAACCTTTCACCTACCTAGGTTTCTGGTCTGTGTGTCGAAGAATGTATCTGGGCTCCAAATTTTTCCTGCCCACAGGGGGCCAGTTATTTGTATTCCGCCATCTTAGATTCCATGGATTGGTCCTGGCTCTCTGCCATCTTAGGGCTGAGCATGTGGGTTATTTTGGTTGGGACACAAAGGCTCTTTCCCGGGGGTGTGGAGCCCAGAGACAAAGGACTTAAGTGACGCTCAGAATCGTGCCTGGTGACAGGCACTCAGGAAGTTTCTGAGAGCCGTCCAGAAGTCACAGCTGTACCCTCAGTAGCGAGTTCACCAGTAATTTGTGCCCCCTCAAGCACGTGCATGCGGGCTAAGCCCCATGGAGCCCCCAAACCAGGGTTCAGTAACAATTTCGACAGGCGCCGGAGGTCAGTAAGAGGCTTTGTAGAGCACTCGACTCGGAGGTTAGTAATAGCTTTGATGGCTACCCCACTGTGGGTCTAAGAGACAGATTCTTCCAGCTCAAACCGGTCCCAGGGAATGAATCATCTGGGAGGGGTGCCTGAAAAAAGATAGGACTTATTTGCCAGGGGCACAAAGATCTGGCCCGTCATGCCTCAGCAAAGTCCTTCACTAGGCAGGGAGGAGAGTCACTGAGAGGTCCTTCCAACAATTCAACCGGCATCCCAATGCCCAAGAACTGAATGTAGCGCAGGCCGAACAGGAATCCCATTGGTGCATGGGTCCCAAAAACCTCAGACAGAGGCCATGGGTGTCAGAAGGACACTTCCAGACTGTTAGGCAAGACTATGCACAGTACCCTTTGGGTGCACTACAGAAACCTTCACCTCCTGGCAGTAGGAACCCAACCTTTGGTATAAGTCTGTACTACACAGGTTGGTAGTGTGGCTGAGCAGCCAGGCTAATCTCAAGAGGGGTCAATGTGAGCAGTAAGGTTGTAACACAGAGTTTCACAGTGACAGTTATTCAAATGAACACTTACACTGAAGGTTTCTTGATTAAACAATTATTAATTTAACAGTCAGTTATACAAGTCTTCTTCAGAAGGGAACAAAACATGTAACAATTATAATACACTTCAAAACACACTCTTAGTTTCTCTAAATCAGATGATACCTATTGGGGATGGCACCCAGACACTTCCAACACCCCCGGGTGACTTAAATAGCTAGGACACTGTGGACATCGATTTATCATTGGTAGATTTAGAGCAATACTATATTTGGTGCAAAGGTTAGATATGGGAACAAAACATGAACCTTCCAATGTCAAGTAAATGTAACCCTTTCCTGGGAGAAAGGTAAAGACAGAGTCAAAGGTACGAATAGTCTCTCCGGGAGCCAGGACAGCCAATGTTAGTTGAACAATGTATAGTGGAGCTGAAGATCTTTGCTGGTAAGTAAATGTTTTTAGAAATGTTTGTAGAAATAAAATTCACTTGAAGGGCCACAAGCTGGGAGGCTTGTGAGGGCAAAGATGCAAGCAACTCTGCAAGGTTAACCAAGGCAAGTCTCTACTGAGAGCAAGTAAGGCTACACCACAAGAGGTAAATACTCTTAGGCTTTACAGTACCTTTGGTTAGAAGAAATTGTTAGAGCTGGCTTCTGTTCATGTACAGCTTTGCAGATCCTGGTGTTCCTGGGCCTCAGTTATGGTGACAAGAGGGAGGACGTCCGAGGACTCCTGAACTGCAATGGGAAGGTCAGCGGCAGCAATGGGCAAACTTCAATTCAGTGGCACTTCAGCGTTTCAGCTCCTCGCATATGACAACAAATAGCAACACCGTGATTCTCGCATACCACTTCAGACTTTCCTCGCATCTGGTGTTCAGCATTCTGTTGAGGTCGCTCAGGCTTGGTCAGTCCTGCTTCAGGAAGTCCGGAGGATCTTCCTGGTGCTCGGGTCAGACTTTAAAGTGACCCACTCGATTTGGTGTTCCTCTCCCTGGCACTTCGGTTCCAGCAGCAGAAGTACAGCCAGCTTCGAGAGGATGTACACACAAGTTCACTTTGGAGGTGATTGGTCCCACCAACTCAAGGGGAGTAGTCGTCCTTGCAGAGCTTCTCTAGTCGAAACGAATTTGGAGCTTCAGCACAGCAGCAGGGCTTCACCGGGCAAACCAACCGTTCAGGAGTTGCAGCAGGCGTTTCTTCCAAGTTCTCCTTTGGATTCTTTCGTCCAGTGGTCGACCTACCAAGCCAAAAAGTCTCACCTTTTATGCAGGTTTCTCCCATTCATTCCAGCCTAGCTGTCAATCACAACACAGCAGGGTGGCTGTCTTTGCTGAACAGTCAGCCGGCCAATCACCTTTGGGTACATTCCTGTAACCAAGGGGATTAAGAACAGGGAGGTTCGGGCACATTCCTCACTTCCTGCCCCTGTCAGACATACTGGAGCCAGAGGCGGGCTTCACTCGTAAATCCTGCCAAAGACAAAAACAACAAAGGGACAAACCTGATTTGGCACGCAGAGTAAATCTCAAGGAGCTTTCCAGCAAGAAATGGCGAAAAAAGTGACCAGGGACATTTTGACTAAATGGGCACCCATGGGTGCCTTACTGCAGCTGCGAACGCAGCCCGTTCTAAAAAAAACACAATGGTAGTAAAAAGTAAACCACTGTAGAAAGGGTAACATAAAAATGTTACATGGGATACTAAGTAACCACTCCAGCACCCTATGGTAAGATAGTGTGTACTGGGTCTAGAAAGTTACAAAAATTAAGTACAGCCTGCAGTGTATATCCATCTCTTTCCTCGCTTGCTACATCTCAGCTTTTCTAACTGATCTCACGCTCCCTGCACACCTAACTTGACCTTCCAGCAACTTGCTGTTCTTGGAGCTTAGGTAAGTCCCGTGGCTTTGCATCATTGCTCACCTGCACCAGCCCCTTGGATAAAAGCAAATAGCTTTTATTTTAATAGCATCTGGCATTTTATTCCACTGCGTGAATTCACGCTGCTGAAAATCTGAGGATTCACATGTTTGCAGTAATCGTTGTGCTTCTTGATCTCTGCTTAATGCTGTGATTGTAAACTGCACCCAGTGGTGGGTGTTGCTCCGTAATTTCACAGATTCGACTCTTTCACTGCTGATGTCTCCCTTCCAAGATGGTTGCACTCTTTACTACACTGTCCGTGTAGTCTGGGCCTGACCCTCTACCATTGGCTACCTGTTCTAGTTCAGCCAATAGGTCGCACAGGTCAGCAGGAGCCGGCCCAGTCATCGAAGGCCCCTGTCTGCCCGATTAAGCTAATGCCAATACCTGGCCCTACCTGAGGCTGCCAGCTCACTCAGCTATGAACCTGGACTAACAAGACTATTACTTCCCTCTCCATGGGTTAGTTCCCTCCTTCCGTTTACCCTTTTTTCCCCCTTCATGGTCTTTCACCCTCCCCTCTTGCTGTTCCAACTGTTCTCTGTTATGCTATCTAATTACTTTCGTTCCAGGACTCACCTGTAACGCATACCCCATTTCTTTTATCAATGGTGCCTTAGCATTTACCTTTGAAAGTCAAATTTGCATATTTCTCCTACTCCCTCCTCCCTCTACCTGCTCATGGCGTTATCTGTTTCTCCTATCTACGCCAACTGCTTCTCTGTCAACTATCCTTCCCTTCTCACTAAATCTGGCAAGAAGAAATAAAAAAAAAAGGATATCTTGGCCTCCAACCCAGGTCTCCCCATCGCCGATACTTATTCCAGCGCCTCTGCCAGACAAACCCTCACTGACATCCTCTGTCGTCCCTTTACCAGATCTCTGGAGCCCTCATTTGATCTCTGTGCTCTGTCCTGTCTCCTCCTCTCCCATTAATGGTGGCACCCGCTGGGAAGTCCTCATGGATTCCTTTGACTCCTTCAGAGTCATCATTAATGTCTACCTAAATGGCACTGTTATGGTGCAAGGCCCTCAGGCCAATCTCCTCTTTGATAGGAGCTTTCCCCGCCTCACTAACTTTCTTTCATCTACAGCTGTCCACTAGTCTCCTCCCTTGGCTACCTTGCCCTCTTTTCCTTCCTCCTCTGCCCTAACTCAAACTCTCTCCACCCCTCCGCAGGGCATACCCCTGATTTGTACCCCTCCCCGGAAGGTCTTTAAGGCTGGCAACCTTCATCTTGCCACACTCGCTCTGCTGTCAAACACTCCTCTGACATCTGCCACCTTCTTGAAGAACTTGACCTTGATGTCCTTGGGCTTACCGAGACATGGTTCACAGCCGGCTCTGTCACAAGCTTTGACACTCTCCTCCCTGATGGCTACAAGATCCTCTCCGCCGTCAGATCCACCCAGCCCAAAGGGGGTGTATCCCTGATCTTCCCTGAGTGGATTCCTGCCTCCATCATCACCACTCAGACTTGCACCTCTTTGAAATGCCTTGTCTTTAGGCTCTCTCTCGCTCGCTCGCTCTCCTAGCCAATCTCTTACTGTTGCTACTTTCTACCTGCCCCCTGGTCAAATCGCCTCTTTTCTCTCTGAGTGGGCAGACCTCTCCTCCTCCCTCCTGGCCTCAACCACTCATCTCCTCCTCCTTGGTGACCTCAACATCCATCTTGATTCTCCCTGTTCCTCATCTGCGCTCTTTCGGGACCTCTGCGATTCACTCTCCCTCTCTATCCTCCCCTCCTGCCCGACTCACTCTGCTGGTCACACATTTGATGTCTTGATCTCCTCTATTCCCCTCACCACGCCTCTCTCGGAGTGATCACTGCCTACTCTCCTCCTCTCATCTTTCCATCTCCTCCCCTCAAGCCAAACCTACCCAAGACTGCCACCCACCTTCTCGGACATCCGGCCCATGAAGCGTGTCAGTCGAGGCATTCGCCGCCACCTTCTCCCCCTGCCCCATTTCCACCCAGGGCTGACTCTCACCCTGACAGTCCTGTCCCTGCTCTACTACTCTATTTCTGATACTCTTAATGCTCTTACCCCTGTCATGAGGATTTGCTTGAATTCCAAAGCCAAGTGCAATTCTTGGTATGACTTTGACCTAGCTACACTTAAACATAAGTGTAGGGCGGCTGGAGAGGAAATGGAGGGCTTCTTGTTCATCCTCTGACAAACTGGCCGGCCACCTGCTCCAAAGGCAATATCGACTGTTCGCACCAAGAAGAGAGTCCACATTCAAGCCCATGTCTCTGCAGCATCTAACAACTCGGTCGAACTCTTTAAAATCTGTAAGGAGCTGGCCAACCCTGCTGCAGTCTCCACCCCTCCTCTCACATCGCAGGCTCTCTGCAATGCCCTTGCCTCTCACTTTATCTCGGGACATCTTGTCCACCCTCTCCTCCACTCTTTCCCCCCTCCTCCTCTGCTTGCTGACTCTCCTTCAGCTACCCCCCACCCTCTTTCTCCTCCTTTCCTCTTTTCTCCCCTGATGAGGTTGCTAGTTAAGTCCGATCTATGAAAGCCTCATTAAAACTGGTCCATCCTTGTTCCGCTAAAACCATTAAGGACCACATTGATATCCTCGCTCTGGCCCTTGACGATTTCTGCAACCTCTCCTTTGCCTCCGGATCTTCCCCTCCCCTCTGAAACACTCCCTTGTGCATCCTATCCTCAAGAAACCCACAGCTGATCCTTCTTGTCCGGCTAACTATCGCCCAATTTCCATTACTCCTTTTTTGGGTAAACTCCTGGAAAAGTTGGCCATCTCTCTGCTTAATGTTAAAGGACATTTGTACCGCACACTATCACCACCGGAGTGGACCCCTGGCGCTCTGGCGGCTCTGAAACCAAGAGGGGAAAGGGAGGGCGAGTTAGTGGGAGGAGGCTGGACAAGTGCAAGAGAGCAGTGATGTGCTGTTGGCAGCCTCAGACCGGAGGGTCCGTTGGCTCGGCCTGTGGTGTTTGCAGCCGGTAGTCGTCGTGTACTGTTGTGTGAGTCTATGTGTGTTTTTGTTTTAATGTTGCAGTGTAGTGAAGTTTGTGGTGCTGTAGGTTTGTGGTTGTGTTTGGTTTGTAGTTTGAGAGGTGTATGCAAAGGGGGAAGCTGTTAGTGGAATGGTTAGTTGGCATTTCTGTCTTGAAGTGAGGCATTGAGTTAGCGTGATCTTCCCAGAAAGGGTGTGGGGACATTTCAGCACCTCGGTCCTGATCTGGGCTTGTCCGGTATTGACAGTCCCTTTCCCATCTGTCCTCCACTTCCATAAACTGCCTTCACCCTTAACCCTACCTGCCTCTCTTTCCACTCAGACGGCCAGTGTACCTGCTAAGGACCACTGCTCAGTTTGTGTGGTGATTGCTAACATATAGAATGCTCTAATGGTGCGGTACCTTCTGGCACTTATGGGGCGAGTGTTGGAATCCTCAGTCCAATTCTGTTGGTTCTATCCATGATCACCAATCTGGCTTCAGAGCTGCCAGAAGCAGGGAAACTGCTCTCATGAACATCTGCTCTTCAACCTTGACTCCAACATTCCCTCTGTCCTCATCCTACTTGATCTCGCCTCTGCTTTAGGCAACCTGGGTATCACAGATCAGGCTCAGGCCTGGCTGACCTCATACCTCTCTGATAGACCCTCCCAGGTACAACTAGGGTCCTTCCTATCGTCTATCTACCTCTCTAGCTGTGGTGTTCCCCAGGGGTCTAACCTCTCGCCCTGGCTTTTCAACCAATACCTGGCAACTCTCGCCTCCTGCATTTCCATTTTCTGCTCCAATTTCCAGTGCTATGCTGATGACACCCAACTCATTTTCAGGCTTCCTTCAGTCACCTCCTCTCCTTCCCTCATCTCCGATTGCCTAATCGCCATTCAAAATTGGTGTGCCAACGATCTTTGTCAAAATGCCAACAAGACTGAGAGCCTCCTCATTGGTACATCTTCGCCATCCTTTCTCCCACTGTCTGGCCGGCCTCCCTTGGCCGCCCTCCTACCCTTACCTATGAGGCCAAGAACCTTGGGGTCATCTTTGACTCCACAATTTCCTTCACTGCACACATCTCTGACATCTCTAAAAAGTCAAACTTCTTACTGCACCTCCTCAGAGGTACCCTGCCTTTCCTCTCCTTCCCTCAGAAGCTCACTGTCTCCCAAGCTCTGGTTCTCTCTAGGTTGGACTATTGTAACAGCCTCTTTCTAAATCTACCTGCCTTCACACTCCGCCCTTTACAACTAATCCAGAACAGGACTGAAAGACTGGTCCTCAAGCCCTGGGATCGTATCACTCTAGCTCTGAAATCCCTCCATTGGCTCCAAGTGGATGCAAGGATTACATTTAAAACCCCCTGCATTGTCCACAAGGCTTTCTGGGGCCTGGGGCCAAAATACCTTCAACTATCCCTCCGTAACTACCTCCCCTCTCAAGCCCTTTGCTCCTCTATTTCTAACTCCCTCAGGGTCAGTCGATTTTCAAAGATACAAGCTGGGGGAAGATCTCCGTCTTCACTGGGGCCTCCCTTTGGAACAGCCTGCCTGCCACCTTGAAATGTGAGGAGAACCATCTCTGGTTCCGGAAGCACCTCAAGACCTTCCTCTTCGCTTCTGTTTTTGCCCCTCTTCTTCCCTGCTGATCCGTTTTCTTTCTCGGCACTGTGCAACTGGCCACCCTCTGTCCTTCGGGTCCAGGTACCTTCTCACCCTGCCACCCTCCTACACTGCCTCCGGGCCAAACCTTGCACTGGGGTGTGTATCAGTACCCATACAGCCCACCGCCTACTTCTCTGCTGCACTCATCAGATATACCCTAACTGCTTAACCTAGCACTTGTCACTTGTTGGCTGCACTACTACGGTTTATCGCCTTTATTTTACATATTTTTTTTCTTTCTCTGTTCTCTCCTCTGTTCTGCACTTTCCGCCTCTCCCCCTTTGCATACACATTCCCCCTTTACCTTGCCCCATGCACTTGCACGCTCTTAATGTCACTGGGCCTACTGAGACTTTTATTTTGTTCTCCCCTGTTCCCCTCCCTTTGCCTGGTCGCGCTCTGAATCATTTGTGTATGAGCGTGATATAAATAAAATATTTAATTTCAAATAAAGTCGATTTCACTTCACTGCTCTTGGAAACAGTAGTTTCACCAAGAGAAGGTATTTAACCCTTTGGGAAATCTAAGAGACTTCCCTGTGCCACTGCACTGAAGGTGCTGCGTGTCGCAATGCAAAGATGATGCCTATGGAGTTTGTCAGACTCCAAAGTCAAAAAGAAACCGAATAAATCACAAAAAAATACACGAGAGATAAAAAGTCCTAAATTCCAGCAGAAAGAGCTTGGGGTCCCTAAGGTGGAGAGGAATTAGCACAGTTCTGAGAATTCTCCATAACAATGCCACAGCAGGCGCAACAACGAAAACCATTTATCACCGGCACACACAGGAGTACAACTGAGGTAAGATGGCATGCAGCAAAAGATCATGGAAAGAAAAAAAAAACAATTGGAAAATAGCAGCAATGAAAGAATTTTGTAGCAGGTGCAAGGCGTCCAGTCCCATTGAGCGGTAAAAAGGACTGGCAAGTGAGGCATGTGGGTGGGGTCAGTGTGGGCAGGCATGCCCAGCACGACCTGCTTGTGCAAAATAAAAGGGACATTATTATATTGCAGTGCAAAAAAGGCTCAGTTCCTATCCTCGTGGGACGAGTATCCATCCCATCAGTATGGAGGAAAGAGAACGGGACGTTGGAGTATGTGGGTTCTCATCCGACTACTCCACCATACTTGACACTGATCAATGTGAAAATTCTAGTAAAGATTTGCACGCACAAGACAAGAGAACGTTTAACTGGGTATATATATAAAAAAAAGAAAAAGTGCTTCTGTCCTTAGTGGCTCATATCCCTCCTTTTAGCACCAGGGATGGAATGCATAATCCATGGCAATAAGAGTGTATTGGTTACCATAGTATGCGGCACCTCAGGCTACAAAGTTAATTTCATACTATGATGAATGGACATCATTTCAGCAACATCCAATCCCTCAGGCAAGATTTTGGTAGATGTAGACTTCAACACTTGTCTGAAGACTCAGACAATTTCCCAGCATTAAAAAGCTTGGCTTCAAACTACTGTGCCAGGACCCTGGTCATATACATTGCAATACAATGGTCCTGTTCCATCAAAGATCTTCCTTTTACCCTCTAATCTGGTCTGACCACCATCTCACACGAGAAGCCAGTTTGTCTACATAAAACCTGAACAAAGTGACCAGATAATCGTTTCCAAATAATTTTTATATTTCCACTCACACAGCATGTTAGGTCAGAAATCTATTTAGTGTATCTTTAACTTTGGAATACCCTAGACTATGCAGATTGTTGTTATCTTTACTTAGTTATGTCAACAGTATAACTTCTTCCAAAGTCTCACTGTAGACTGCAACTGCATTTTGGATGTGCTGGCCAAATTCACCTGTAATGCTACCATAACATGGGGTGTCATAAACTATCCCATTTTGGAACCATGTTCCTAACATTTCAGTCGCAGCCTTGTAGCAGCTGGGTGTTTTACTTTGGTTGTACAATGATACAGCCTTCATACCACTTTGGTAACCATTTGCTCCCCGAAAAGGAATTGGACAGCAAGTGCTTTTCAAGTCCTCTGACATGGTCATTTGCAAATTAGCTTTTCCTGTTGTGATTTAAAGCAGTCATAGCTTTGAATGGTGACTGGAAGACGGTTGGGGGGCGCAAGTCAAGTTTAAGTGCATGTGAGCGAGTGTGCACGTGTGGGTATTTGTAGACTCTAAGCCATTCACTACAACCCATCTGTAAATGGGTCCAGAGTAGCTGGCTGAAGAGATTAGAACATCTATATCTGTTGAGGCAAAGCTCTACCACGGTTTCATCTAGCAGAATTCTGTTTCAGGCTCTCCTCCCTCTGGCAGAAATAGCTGCCTACTCCGTCCCTACACTCCCCTGTGATCTCCCCTATATGCACCTGAACCATATAGTCAGAACCATGTAGTCACTGAGAAAAAAGTGGGAGCTCCTGCTGCCAGTTGAAATCTAAATGGCATCTGCTATTGTTCAAATTGGATCTTCCACCGTGGGACCAGCGGTCTGAACTTCAACGGCTGTTCTTCCTTAAGGGCACTTCCTGTGTCCAGTCTCAATACACTGTCTGAAACTGAGTTGTGCTCTGGTTACCGAGAACTAACACTAATTTTATATACAGAATAAACAACAAGGTAAGGACCAGATTAGAGAATGAATATGTAGAGAGAAAAGAGTTAGAAACACCATACATCGCCTTAAAACAAGGTCACTACACTTTTTTAAAAATTGTTTTTGGTTAATCAAATAACCTTTACAACTTTATCAAAACACATTTTTCATTACAGTACATATTAAATAAATTCACACTTAGATTTCTCTAAACACTATGATCAGAGTTTACAATTCATATCTCTAAAAACCTCTTACAATTACACAACATATAAAATACATAAAACAAGATCATTTAGTCATCTTTGAACTAAAAAAGTAGAATGCAAACACTTGAGGTCACCTTCTTTCGTAAATACCAAAAAGAGAGCACATCCAAGCTGCAGGTATGTTTAAGGATTCATATCAACATGCTGCCATGCCAAACTTCCCTTATAATCCAATTTCCAAAAAGTGCTCATTAAGTACCTCAAGAACTTTAGTTAACCTTAAAATCAGGTGAATACTCTTTCCCCCTCATTCATCTATTCCATAATAAAATTCTGGCATTATATGATTCAGAATACCAATACTTTCCAAATTCATGAATTCTAAGTACTTCAAATTTTGAACAGAAGATTACTAAGTGTTTTAGAGACTCTACAGTGTTTGTAATACCGCAAAACCGACACTGCATAACTTTTGCCACTTTAAAAAGTCCTTCCCTAGAAAGATCAGGGTGCCCTCAGAGTCACAGGTCCAAAGACCATTCTTTTCAGAAGGCCAGGAATCCTTTTAGAAGTCTCATCAGCACAATGAAGAAAGGACCATCATGTTGTCGATGACCTCAGCCGACCCACACCCAGGAAGGAAGAAACCCAAAATGCAAGTGTCATGCGGTAGGACTGTAGAAGACCAACTCTTAGGAGTACAGGGCTCCACCTCTTAGGTTTGATCTGAACTACCTAAACGGTTTGGTATCTATGATAGAGTAGCTAGGCTTAGCCTAGGAGGAAGAAGGGCTGTAGGTGAGTACAGAGACCTTTGAGCACACTTACAGTCAAGAAAACACGTACACACTATAGTTGTATAAAACATGGTTATGTATTATAAACTAAGGCAATGTTAAAATTAGTGCAATTCAGGAAAGTAAAAATAGTTCACAGATCGAAATATACAGTAGATATTTGCTGTTGCAATATTCAATTCAATAGTAGACCTTAAAATGAGAAATAGGTAAGTTTAGGAGTTGCCGCAGGTTAGCAAATCAATCATCCGCCAACATTTACTTAAATAGCAACACTGGTAGGTGAATAACTTTGTATAGGCCTTATCAGGGGAATGTGTGTCTCAAAAGTCAGATGGGGTTACTGGGAGGCCAGTGACCCGTGGGCGGCAGAACGAAGGAAGGTAGACGTAGTCCAATCACAGATGCTTTCGCGTAAGAGACAAGTAATGCAATTTGATTCAAAGGGTTCAGGGGGGGCTAGGTAGGCCACCTGAAGGATTTCTGCCTCTACGATGGATGTACTAAGGCACGGGAGAACACAGTTGGGTCTTCCACCCAGCTCAGGAGGAGCAACACAACTGTGCAGTTAAGTACCCAGGCGTGAGACAGTACCTTGTTCGATAAATAACAGATATGTCGCAGGCGGGTTCCCAAGGTGAGGCGACAGCAGCTCCAGTTCAGAATTCTGACCTTGGTTGCTAAAGAATTAACATTTGGTGGGAGCAGGCAGTCAGACACGGTCACAAGGATGCCCAGCAGACTATCTTCACGGAACAAGGTTGTGGAGGCTCGCTTTGTAGCAGCGATGGTCGTCAGCCGGCAGACAGTCTTCCTTCTCTCGGTCCACGACTCAGCTGATGGGGCTTCTATAATCGGGATGGAGTATCTGTAGGCTCAGACAGATAACCACAAGTTTGCAGCCAGAACCGCGCTCAAGGAGACGATGCATCGCACCAGTGCCGGAGGTCCCATGGTATTTGGATATTGCGGGCCCAGAAAGTTGCAGCTCGTCGTGGGATGGCTCAAACTGCAGCTGGTCTCGAGACCAGTAAGACCCACCTGTCCAAGGGAGGACGTCATCCGATCTGGCTATTGTCTGTCCCACAGAAAAGAGGGCTCGAGCTGCAGCAGTCACTCAATCGGCTGCAGGAGTCGTCCTTTCTTCATCATCGGAATTGATTTCAGTGGTCGACTCTGGCTTCTGCATCATGACCCTTGCCTTATATATAGGAACCCAGCCAATCAGCATGTATGCTACATTCAAACTTTGGGTTGTGGCTGTTCCAAGGGGACAGCCAGGCACCCAGACAGAACTGGATCCAAGCAGATACACTGGAGGACAGGCTTCTCAATGTAATCTGTGAGAAACCAGAAGGTATCTCACCCACTAGTCCCCGGGGCTCTGTCATCCAAGTGGCCAGGACACAGCCATCACTTTTGGATCCATTTCCTGGGGGTAGACCGGTGTGGGATGATCACCTGGGTGAGGGCTCTTAGGGGAGTGGGACACCGGATGGCGAGATGCGGTTTCCCCTTCCGTCCAACACCTTTACCCGATCCTAGGATATTTGGGAACTCAACCCGCCCCCCCCCCACCCCTCCCACAACACAAACGTTCTCACGGACAGTTAGGTATCGGAGAAGAAGGACTAACACCCGAGCCATATACCCGACATGTCCCAATACAATGATCAGGCAATTACTGACCATCACACACACCTGACTTTCATTACACTTCTCCACAAGGATAAAAGGCAGAGCACAAGTGCACACCCTCAGCAAGGCAAAGCAGGTGAGGAAGCAGCAGTTCCAAGATGGCAGTTTAACACAAGGAGACAGACGGCAAAACAGAAGGGGATCGCAAGGAGGGAAGTGCCCTTTATCTTTTCGACGAGAAAACGTTACTTTCATGAACCCGCGAGAATAGAAAGCGTAATACCAGGGAACCAGGCTGAAGAATCCTGCATTGTGTGTCAGAAGTAACCTGGGCCTTCCTGCGTCGATAAGCAAGGCAGTGAAAATCACATGCCGCTGTGGTATTGTCCTTGGCTCCTACAACAAAGCAGCACCAATGGAATTAACACAACCGGTGAGTTGGGGAGACTGATATCAAACCGATCTGCGTGGAAGCCAAGGTTGCACACTGCAACATTGTATGGTGAGCGCTGAAGCAAACAGAGTATTAAATGCATATAACCAACGAGAGTAAAAATTGAACAACAGATGAGTGATTGAACTTTGAAACCAAGATATGATACCCTTCACAGAGTAGTCCGGCATCAAGTGTGTGCTAATTCGCAAAGTCTCTGTAAGGTATCCAACTAAGAGTTGAGAAAGGTGAAAGAGTGGCAAAGAAATGTACATTGAAGGGGTATAGCGACGAGTCAAGCAAAATCCCGTGCACAATCGAAAGTCTTCGATGCCAATACTGCCAAGCAAGTTGATCCAAGCCCCAATGAGGGCGATCAATTGAATAAGTTGATGACAAAATAGAGAAAGATGGTCTGAGCCCGAACAAGTGAGATCAATTGAAAGCTTTTGGGATAAAGCAGGTTTGTGTTATAAAGTGAATAAAATTGGTACGAAACCTGGCCGAGGGAGAAATATTGAACGTTGCGTTAAAACAGATCTGAGCCCGGATGGGTGGGGGGGAAGGATCCCGGTGTGAATAGTGAATCACCTGAAAATAGAGTATGTGTGAAATTCCGAGAGGAAAAGATGGAACAAGTTACTTACCTGTAAATGTAGTTCTCCAGCATGGGTCTGGCATGGATTCATATGCTCATGAATATTCCCCTTGGTTTGGCTGGGAATCCTCAGATATTGAAAAAGAAATCAGCTTCAGTTTCATTTCTGAACGGTCTTTCTCCTAACAATGACTGCCCTCTACCTAAGCCCCTCCTCTGGCAGCCATCTTTAGATTTGGTAGCACGTAAAGTGGCAGTAGGACCAAGAGAAGAGCCGTAGATGGGTAGGCGGGAGGGTTCGCATGTGAATCCATGCCAGACCCATGCTGGAGAACAACATTTACAGGTAAGTAACTTGTTCCTTTCCAGATTCTCCTACCACTTACGGGGGATCATGAGGAAGATCTGGCTTTGGTGAATAGAGTCTATAGCATCGTTCAGGCATGTATGTCTAACCATGGCCTGTGTTTGAACGATGACAAAACAGAGCTCATCATCCTGGGCACCGCAACTTGCATTTCAAAACTCAACCTTAATTACTCGCCATTCATTATTGATGGGAATACTATTAAGGTCACCAGAGAAGTAAAACCCTTAGGCTTTTACCTCGACTCAACCTTATCCCTCACTAAACAGGTAAATTCATTGGCTTCCTCTACGGCCTACACATGTAAACTAATGAGAGCAGGAAAACAATTCCTGTCAGTTGACAGTTGCTTAATGCTTTCTAGAGCCCTCATCCTATCGAAACTGATTATTGTAATGCTCTCTACATAGGGGCAAACAAACAAACCATTAACAGAATACAAGTGCTACAAAATAATGCTCTCAGGGCTGCCGTAAGCATCCCTAGAAGAGTACACATCTCTGAAATAAGAAGGAAACAAATGGCTCTCCACCCAAGGAAAAAAATCAATCTCAAACCGGCTTCCCTCATCCACAAATGCTTAAATAACAAAGCCCCCTGCTACCTAACACAATAATTTATCAGAAAAAACTCCACCAGACCGCCAAGAATAGCCAACCCCAACTGTCTTCAAGTGCCAAGATTCAAACTGTCCACCATTGGAGGGTCCAGTTTCCCAGTTAGGGCAGCACAATTGTGGAACTCCCTGCCACACACACTCAGATCTGACCAAACATTTATCAAATTCAGAAAGAATACAATTAAATGGCTCATAGAGAATAATATGTAACCCACTCTCCCCTACCGCACTAACTTAGCCCTGCCTGTAAATATCTGTAAATTACGACATGTCTACATTCATATGCCGCTATACCTGTTCTATGCTGCTTACCTTCATCCTGTAACACGCAGGTAACCTGTCTTTACCTTTGCTCCTAACTTCTGTAACTAAGCTGCAAGTTCTCTTTTTACCTGCGCCCTGATACCTCTGGGTCCGGCGCACACAGCAAATAAACAAACAGAAACTGGTCTGGCATGGATTCACATGCTCGTGAATAAAGAATACATACCAGTACACACACATGCAACCACGGGAGGTGGCACGGCTCAACAGAAGCAATCTCTTACCCTCCTCACCAGCCTCACCTTCAAGGTGCAGATGTCCAGCAGGGGCACACCAGACAGGAACGCCGTTGTAGCAGCGATCGCTCTGGTGGAATGGGGTCTCGGACGGTCAGGTAGCGGTCGGTTGGCCAACCAGTGATAGTGAGTGATACAGCCGGTGAGCCACCGGGAAATGGAAGCCTTGAACAGGGCCTTCCCATGGTTCTCAGGACCAAAGTTCACAAAAAGCTGATAAGTTGTCCGGAAACTCTTCTTGCGGGCCACGTAAAACTTCAGCGCTCAAGCCATCTCCAGCAAGTGCAAAGTCCTTTCAGCCGGCAACAAAGGCGTCAGAAAAAATACAGGCAACACCAAGGGTTCGTTGAGGTGGAATTCCGACAGAACCTTGGGCATGAAGGAGGGGTGCGTCCGCAGCACCACCCTTGTCTCGTGAAAAGTCAAGTAAGGCTGCTTGCATAACAGGGCCTGGATCTCACCTACTCGTCTTGCAGAGGTGATGGCCACGAGGAAAGCGGTCTTCCACGACAGAAACTTGAGCAACGCCGAGTGCATAGGTTCGAATGGGGCCACATGAACCTAGTCCGCACAACATTGAGTCTCCATGCCAGGGCCTTCACCGGCGGGAACGAGCCGAACAGTCCTTTGATGAACTCCACCAGAGAAGACCATCCCGAAGATCTGGTGTATCGGTAGATAGTCGCCAGATGTAGCTTAATGGAGGCATTAGTCAGTCCCGATTTAGCAAATGACAGTAAATAGGGAAGTACTTGAGGGGCTGTGATCCGCAGAGGGTTGTTCTTCTGCGAACCGCACCAAATTGCAAAGCGCTTCCATTTGTGTCCTTAGCATTTTAAAGTAGATGACGCCCTGGCCTTGGCGAGAATTTCTTTGCAGTCAGCCAGAGGATCGTAGCCACCAAACTCAAATGCTGCAGGAGCCAAGCCTTCAGGTTCAGAGACTCCGAGTCTTGGTGAAGAAAGGCGCCTCCTTCCCTGGTGAGAAGATCCACAACCACTGGCAACTTGCCTGGCGCTGACGCCAACATGCTGGTGCGACGAGGATCATCCTGCGTTGGTACCATCTGAGTTGATTGATGACTCGAAGAAGCAACGGTAACGGAGGGAATGCATACAGAAACCGGCCTTCCCAGGGAATGAGAATGCGTCCCCCATGCTCCCCGGCTGGGGCGACCTGCTGGCGAACCTTTGGCACTTTAGATCAGTCTGGGGATTGTCCCATTTGATGAAAAGGTAGTCCACTTGATCTTGCCAAAGTTCTCACACGTGGCAAGAGCGAAGGTCACTGCTAAGAGGGTCAGCGACTGTGTTCTTGTAACGCTCACCTGATTCCCACGGAGGCGCTGGTCTTGGCAGGAAGGTGTCTGTGACCCGAAAAGTGATGTGCAGGACTCGATTTGCTTCTGGGGCCGAACCTCTTCGCACTGTGTGTTGAACTCGAAGAGTGAGATTTCTGCAGGTGAAAGAATATGGGGGTTAATGAATGTCCCTCTCTCTCTCTTCTTAGCTTCTCCGTAGAGCCCCCAGGTCAACGTGCTCACCTTAGATAGGTGAATGCTGGACTCTCCATCTGCGTCTGGTGCAGGGTGCCGTTGCCAGTTCCTTCACTGGTGAAACATAGGCCTCTTGAAATCAGAGGATCGCTACCGTCGTTAACTGCACGAGCGGTGAGTTTCTGGACACCTTTTTAGTCCTTTTATTCTTTAGGTGCGCGGGCACGTTAATATAGAACAGGACTCTGTATAATGCTTTTTCCTATTTGTCTTGCAGGGCTCTTGAGATAGGAGATGGTGTGAAGAGAGTCGAAGTTGGAGCCAGAGCCTTGGAATGAAGCGCTTGGAAATGCGTAAGTAAATGCAAGCGCTCTAACTGTCTCTTTTCCCTTGCAGCTGTGAGTTCGTGCTGAAGAGATGCTGGAAAACGCCGGAGTATTTGCAGGCGTTCTACTGTGGCGAGCGCGAGGGACGTGAGTAAATACCTGTCTAATGTCTCTTCGTTTGTCTTTCAGATGCTGGGTTGCAGCGTTGAAGAAATCCGGAATTCGCGGAGTGCCGGTAAGTAATAACAATTCTTTTGTCTTCACAGGCGGAGGTGCAGCGTGAAGAAATGTTCGCTGCCGATGGATCATGTGAGGAAAGCGCTGCGTGTAAAGGTTGCAGTGCTAACCTGTTTCTTGTCTTTGCAGGTGCTGCTGAATACTGGATACAGGAGTGGTAAGTATTGTTCTTGCAGGTTCAGGATCGGAAGGAAGAAAGGCTGGAACAGACTCGGTGAGCGTTCTGCTGCAGATGCAGAATAACACGAAGCACGTTTGTTCAATCGGGTGTGGTTTAAATAGCCTTGGAGTGATGAGGCATCTTCCTCCACGGCCCCGCCTAGGTAAGAAAAGAGTTCCAGAAGAGTTCCCGTGTTGTATCCAGGGAGTGGAGCTTGCCCCACCCAGGTAAGAAAGTAGTTCCTGTTCACAGAGGATTCCTATGTGGCTGGTAAGTAAGCAGCATGGTCTGCTGCAGGTAAGTCCACCCAAGCATCTTCATACATATTATGAGCCCGGCGCTTCCAGTGCCGGGACCGAATGCTTTGATGAGCCTGGTGCCACCGGCGCCAGGACAAGGTCCAAAAGGTCCCAGTGGGGACCGGCTGGTGCCTAAGATAACGGTTAGGGACCTGCTTCCAAGGACGTTGGGCTGTTCCTGACTCCTTGGAAGCAGTGATCATGACAGCTCTTTACTCCTGCCAGATGAAACGGAACGAGGAACATCCTCTGGGGGACGGCCCAGTGCCGTAAATCCTGTGCCTCTTTGGAGAGGGCTGGGGATCTGCCCCCCCCCCCTGTTTCCGGATGTGAAGACCTGCACCACGTTGCCCCTGAGGGACAGCAGGAACGACTTGAGGGCCCAAAACACTGCCCATAACTACAGAACGTGGATGTGCAAGGTCTTCTCCTCCGACAGCCACAGGCCTCTGCCGTGAAGACTTCCTGTGTGGCCTCCCCATCCTTCCAGGGAAGCGTCCGTGGTGAAGGTCTCCTGGTGAGGTAGGGCCTGGAAATCCGCGACTGGCCAGATGAGAGCACACACCCCACCACCTTATCGTTTGACGGAAACCTTTGTCGAGAGCAATCCAGTCTTGGAATCCTCCGGACACCTGGATCCAACAGGCGTCGAATACCTGCAGCAAGCACATCCGTAAACTGCAGAGTAGGATGAGGTAAATGCATGACAACATCATGCCAAGAGAGACTTGATGGCCCTCACCGTGGCGATCTTCAGTGCTAACAGCCGCTGCACCTTGCCCAGGATAGCCGCCATCTTCTCTTTTGACGGTGACGCCAGGCATGACACCATGTTGAGTCGGGATACCAGGAACAGCTTGTCCTGCGATGAAGTCAAGCAGAACTTTGCATAGTTCATTGAGAACCCCAGATCAGTCAGTAGGCGGACGGTCCTCGCCGTGTAGTCAACGGCGACTTCTCTTGACCTGGCTCGGAGGAGCCAGTCGTTCAGGCAAGGGTAGACGTGGATCTCTTGCAGTCGTAAATAGGCGCCCACCAGCACCAGGCACTTGGTGAAGACTCTGGGCGCCAACTTCAGTCCGAAGGGAAGGGTCTTGAATTGGTAATGCTTCCCCTGAACGACGAAGCGCAGAAACTTGGGGTGTCCTTTGTGAATGGGGATTTGGAAGTACGCATCCTCCAGGTCCAAAGATGACAGAACGTCGCCCTCTTCCAGCTGCCTGAGCAGGTGTTGAAGAATGACCAATCGGAACTTCTGGGACTTTATGCATTTGTTCAGTCGTCTCAGGTCGAGAATGGGGCTCCAGCCCCTGGCCTTCTTTCGTACGAGAAAGTACCTTGAGTAAACTCCAGAGCCCCGGAGCCGCTTAGGAACTAGCTCTATCGCCCCCTTCTTTAACATGGCTCGAACTTCCAGCAGCAGCAGCAGCTGAGAGGCGTGGTTTTCCTGCGGGCCACCAGTGGTATTCAGGTACACTTTCGTTGAACTCTAGCATGTGTCCGTGGGCAAGAGAATCCAGCACCCAGCAGTCGGTGGAGATGGTCTCCCACGTGCTGTCGAATTTCACCAGCCGGCCTCCCACCGGGGTGCACAGGTGGGGCCTGCCGTCCTGGCCGGTTCATTCTTGCTTGGTGGTCGACGGCCACCTCACCGTCCCCAACGACAGCATCCTCCTCTGAAGGCCTTGGAGCAGCCCCTGTTGGTTTCTTGGGCCGAGAAGTGGGAGGGTTGGTGTTAAGAGGAGGAGCCCCTACCGAAACCCCTTGAAGATCGGCTAGGCTTGCCTCCCGAGGACCGAAAGGATAGCCGTAGCTGCTGTAGCGTGCCCAGGGCACGTGCTGTCTCATTCTTGATGGCCTGTAGGGACTCATCAACAGCTTTCCTTGAAAAGACTGTCCCCGTCAAAGGGCATGTCCAAAACCCTTGTTTGGACCTCTTGTCGAAAGCTGGTGGCCTTGAGCCAGCCACGACGGCGAAGGAAAACGCCATTGCCCATCTGGCGGAAACCCTCGTCCGCGATGTCAAAGGCCACTGTGATGGCGTGGTTCGACGCCACTTCGCCCTCTTGTAGAATCTTCAAAGCCTTTGCCCTCTTATCGTCGGGGAGGAAGTTCAGTAGAGGGGCAAGCTTAAACCAAAGCTCCTGGTCTATAGTGCGTTGGTGGCCTTGACGGTTGTCCCCGCAGAGTAGATAACCTTCCTACCCATCGCATCCAACTTCTTCCCCTTATTGTCAGGAGTGGTGGACGCTGCAGAAGACGTCTAGCTCGACAATTTCTTCTTGGCCGCTGCAGAAACCACCTAATCCGGTGACTGTTGTGCCCGCAAGCACTTGGGTGCAGAGTCCAGCACCCTGTAGTTCTTCTCCAACCGGTCCCTCTTCGCTGGGGCTGTAGAAAGGTTCTTCATGAGAGTCAGTCCTTTAGCTCTTAAACATTTCCATTGGCTCCCAGTGGATGCAAGGATTAAATTTAAAACCCTCTGCATTGTCCACAAGGCTTTCTGGGGCCTGGGTCCAAAATATCTTCAGCTATCCCTCCGTAAATACCTCCCCTCTCGAGCTCTTCGCTCCTCCTCCTCCAACTCCCTCAGGGTCAGCCGTTTTTCAAAGAAACGAGCTGGGGGTAGATCTCAGTCTTCGGTTGAGGCCTCCCTCTGGAACAGCCTCCCTGCCACTCTAAAACTTGAGGAAAACCATCTCAGGTTCCGGAAGCACCTCAAGACCTTCCTCTTTGCTTCCTCCTTCGCCTCCCCTCTCCCCTGCTGATCTGCTCTCTTGGCACCTTGCATTGGGACACCCTCTGTCTCTGGTCCGAGGTTCCTGCTCTTCCTGCCACACTACCGCACTGCCTCCGGGCCACCCCTTGCACTGGGGTTGTATCTGTACCAATACAGCCCCCCTTTTTTTCCCTCCTGCACTTATCAGACCCACCTGATCTGCTGCCTCAAACCTAGCACTTGCCACTTGGCTGCACTACCACTTTGTGTTGATTTTATTATTTATTTTTGTTATGATTATTTATATTGTTTCTCCTTTGCTCTGCACTTTCCACTTTCTCCCTCCCCTCCATGCACTTTTCCCCTCCCCTTCTCCCATGCACTTCCACGTTCTCAATGTCACTGGGCCTAGTAAGATCGTTGTTCCGTTCTCCCCTGTTCTCCTCCCTTGCCTTGTCGCACTCTGAAACACCTGTGTAAGAGCGCGATATAAATAAAATATCATATCATATATCCCAAATGTCATCCAGGAGCAGGACTGAAAGGATGGTCTTCCTCTTCGCCTCGCAGCACTTATATAAGAAGCCCTCCTTTCTCTTCTCCTTTGGCGTGAGCTGGAAAATCTCTGAAGCTCTGGAGATCATCGCATGGAACAATCCTATCTCGTCCAGAGGGGAGGATGTGGGCATAGACGAAGGGAGGACCCCCATTCCGCCGTCATCATCCGTGCATGTCGTTGCTGTGTAAGACTCTGTCTCTCCTGAGCATGGTGGCAAGGAGGCATCAGGTGCCTCTTCCTCTTCTGGGCCAGCGGTTCCTCTGTTGTCAGCGGGACAGCAGGCTCCAGTGATGCGGGAGGAGCGGGTGGCAGGGTCGCCGGCATCCTCTGTATCTCCGATACCAGAGTATGAAGGGTCGAGAGAATGTCCATTGAAAGGTCTCTAGGCGGCAGCTGGGGTGTAGGATTAGGACCAGGGCCCTTGTCGTCCTGAGGCCCTCAGTCGCCTTCATCGACTGTATCCTTGTTGTTGCCCTCGTTGTGGGGCGCGACTTCGGCGCCGCCATCGCCCTCCTGGATGGTCGAGAGGTAAAAAAGTTCATCATCCTCGGCAGAGGATATATCCGTGCACTGGAGGCCCCAAGGCCCCCCCCACCCTTGTCGCATCCAGCAGGGACGGCCTCGGGGAAATGGTCAGCATCCCCTTCTCCGGGGTCTTCTCAGTGGGCTTGAACAAATTCTCTCTCCTGGGAGGAAGGGACACCCTTGCTGTCGGAAGGGCGCCCTGCGGGTCCGCCCCTACGGCCTTCAATAGGGACGCCACCACCCCTTCGATGGAAGGTGCCGATTACGTCTGGTGCACCTGGGCATTTACGGCCAGGCCGGGCCCCTTGTTCTGCTTGGCCTTCATGGTCGCCTCGGACACCTTTTCCTGCTTGGCCTTCTCCTTAGGGGTCAGATTGGATCCTCAATCCCCTTTGGCCATCTCCGCCAAGGATAGGCCGGACGCTGTACCCTGTTTGGCCTTCTTGGTTGTCTCCGGGGCCACCTTTAGCTTACCCGGGTGATCAGTCAACGCTCTGGATCTTGATCCAAGAGAAAGACGGAAGACTGATGCAGCCTGGGATGTCAAAAGCGCCCTGTCCGTCGCAGAGCCTTATGCAGCGGCTCCCCCGACGGTTGCGGACTGCCGGTGCTTGGCCTTTTATTGGACCCCCACGGTAGGGGCGCCCTCAACGGACTTAGAAGCCAGCTCAACTTTCTGGATCCGGGAGAGTCATGCCCCTGGAAACCACCCAGTGCAGAGGCTTTGGCCTGCAGCCTCTCTTTCAGCCTTTTACGCCAATCCTTCAACGTGCGTTTAGAGAGATCACAACAAAACGCACAATCCTCCTCCTTATGCGTTGGGTACAGGCAGTACGGGCACTGGGAATGTTTGTCGTCCATGTACACATTCCGCAAACCGCAGCCAGAGCAAAGCTTGATGAGGGAGGGGAATCCTTCTCGTCAGACATGATCCATGCAGTGTATGCCTGAAGAATCTTCTGGAAGCCTCCACAAAGAAACTAGATGAAATCCACCCTTGAGGGGCGCTGAAGAATCTGAAAAACGGGTCCCCATTAATCGGAAGGAAGATCGATGGAGCACACGGGATCGATTGACCAGAAATTTTAGTATAACTCTTGCAAAAAGCGAAAAATCTCAGTAAAAGCTTGAGAGCTAAGCATGAAGACTCCCAACACTTGAACGTGTGGTAAATGTCTGAAGATGGCTGCCAGAGGAGGTACTTAGGTAGAGTGCAGTCATTGGCTGTGGGCAGTATGACCCAGAGCTCAGTGATTAGTTGTTGGGAGAAATATAGTTCAGAAATTAAACTGATTTTTTTCTTTTACAGAGGATTACCAGCCAGATGATGGGAAATAGTCATGAGCATGTGAATCCACGCCAGACCCCATGCTGGAAAAACAAGAGTTTAAGATTGGGGGAACCAGTCAAACTTGCAGAATGCCACGAGATACGACTAGAACAAGTGGAGGAGAATGTCAGTGACAATCTAAAAGTGAACCAGAGGAGGAGAAATCAAACCAGATGGTGGGAAGGAATTCAGGAGCCATCCCTTCGTCTAGATCCAATTAAAATGACAATCTTTTTTGGAATTTGAGACTTTGTGGGGGTTTTGGAGAAACCTGCCTTTTGTTTTGAGCTCTTTTTGGGACAAAGGCTTTATCTAGTAAAATTAAGAAGAACTATCTCATCGACTAACGCAAGGTCAAGACTATACAAACTCTAGAAGAAGAACTCTTTCCCTGGTTCAGGACCCTGTTCTAGGTGTGTCTGAAAGAGGGAAGACTTTCATCGGAGTTAGATGGACTGTGCCTACTTTGCAGGGACCGAGACAGGGTAATAGCTCTGGGCAAGAGGTTGGGAACCAGTACCCACAAGTTGTCTTGTTGCAGTGTTTTATTGTGTTTTTTCCTTAATTTGGGATGAGAAAGCTCTTTTGATGTACGTTTCAGCTAGTCTGAAACAGGCATCAAAATATTTTGGGAGGCAACCTGTGATTCAACAGATTTAGAATCATGTGCTTGACGCGGTTGCAAAAGCGTTGATGTCCGAACGTGGCCATACTCCGGGTTTCAGCAAAGGTTTTGATGAACACATAGGTGATGCTGGCTTTTTCGACAATACCGCCGAGGAATGCCTGTGAGATGTGTGTTCAGAAGGAATGTGTGCCTGCCACTAGATTTTGGCATATGCACAGCATGTGATTCCAAGAAGAGCCACAAGCCTCAAATCATACATTACTTACACTAATCATATTTCTGATGTTTCTATCTGCTTAGATTCACCTGCGCCTGCCCTTCCTCCCCACTTGGGAAGGTACATAGACGTCTTACACAACCTTTATCTTTGCACTCGAGCATCACTTTATGCTCCCTCGTGTCAGAAACAAAACAAAGAGAGGGACCTTGACGCGTAAAGGACCAGGGGTACAATACACGTCACACATGGATAGTATTACAAGCATGCCCAGTTGATGTCCCTTTTAGAAACGCGAAAACAAGAATGCAATACTTTGCACCTACCAGTAAATGCTGGCCTATGTGGCAGTCGCCACCCTATAGCTAAGGTTCAACCATTGTACATAGACTTATTGCAAAGTTCTATTGCTAACATTGTTTGACTCGCTGAACAGATTTGGGTGACATTTTACCCAACAAAAAGTTGTCACAAGACCCCATCCCAAACCGGAAAGTTTGTGAAAGATGTAAAAAAATAAAAAATAAATTAAAGTTACTAAGAAAACAAAATCTTCCATTCATTTTCCCTAGAGAAAAGTGCAGTTTTTGAACAGCCATCACAGGAAAATCCCCGGGCAGATTTGGAACGGTTATATGTGATTTTACCGACCACAATTACAGAGTGGTACATTTCATCACGGGCAAAACACAAACACTGAATTTGGGTACATTTTTATTGGGGGGGGGGGGCCGAGGGGCCCCTTTCAAGCCCCCCCGATTTTCTACCCTTTTAACGCCACATCAACCCCATCCCAAACCATTTTGCATATATATTTCCCTTTATATATTTATGTAATCTTTTCAGTGTTATTGTCCGCTCTGTTATGTACCACTCTGTAATGTTTACAATAAAATGATTGGATACCATTTGGAACGAATAAGAAACAACTTGGGCACAAAGAATTGATTTCATTTCCTTGACTGGTGTTAGGCAGAATTGCACGCAGTACCCTCTGGGAACACCATACACAATTAGGACTATAGGTGTAAGCAAAAACCAACCTTTGGTACAAGTCTGTACCACACACTTGTTGGTAGCGAGCTGAGCAGCCAGGCTTATCCCAAGAGGGAATGTGAGCAGATGAAGTTACACAGAAGTATCACAATCAACAGTGGTTCAAGTAGACACTTACACTCAAGGTTTCTTGGTAAAAAAAATACTTCTACATTTATTTACACAATCCCTCAGAAAACATTCACTAGTAGAAATCAACTTAATATTAAACACCAATGCACTACAGTAACAAACTCTAAGCTGTAGTGACAGTTTGAGCTCCCCTGAAAAAAGGAGCCAAATGGCACTTCAGTTACTTTCAATGGGAATAAAAAGGCATACGTTTGTACAATGGGTTAGAAAATACTTCTGTTAGGTTCAGTGTACCTGGAGGGTCAGTTCAATTCAATTCAATAGGCCAGGCCAAAGTGAATAGTCTAGTGTTCTTGGATAGGACAGAGCAGTTCTGGTACAATGGAGAAGTCTTTGTAAAAGTTCCCAGAAGTAGATTAGACGAAAAAGAGATATGCGAAGTCAAACAGAGTCTCGTGAGTCTGCAGTGAGCAGTGTGGTCGTGGTCTGCTCTCTATTTTCATTGCCTGTGGGCGGACTTTCCTGACAAAAACTCTGGTAGCCCGCAGAGTCAAGCAGAGTCTTGGGAGTCTCTGGAGGTTTGCGAGGCTACTGCTACTGCTATAGCTGCAACTACCACGAAAACCTTCTCATGGAACGTAACAAGGACCACGCGTGGAAGCAGCATCGCCACCCTCTCACCCGCCTCCAACTACGACGCGGATGTGAGACTAGTTGTGAAGCAAGTCTTGGAAAATTAAGTCATCATGAAGACGCGAGCTGCTCAATGCACTTAAGTGATGTTGAACCTGTGGGTGCTTTGGTTGACTTTGCTGTGAACCGTGATGCGACTTCTGACAATAATTCATTTACCCACTCGAATGCAAACAGCTCGGAAGGGTCGCATATTAATGGGCAGGCGAGCGACTCTCATAGTAAAACCTGTGCAGTCTCCGATGCCGCGACACGTGCTTCACCCCATGCACATTGACATCACAAAGCTTAGAGCAGGATGTTATTGCCCATGCATGTTAAGTCATACGACCACATACTCCAAAATATTACATCACCAACTGCTGCTGAACTAATAGTGTTGAGGGGCGCGACTTGCATACATGTACTGCACCCTGGCGTGGGACAAAGTGTCTAAGTTAAAAACATTCTCTAAGATGTTAACTAGCAAACGATCTGACATACCACAGCACCTGACCTCTGAAAATACGGGCGCCTGGATTCAAAGTGCTAACTATTCATCAAAAGCAGTGTTCGTAGTGCCCTTGCAGCTGCCGTTGAACGCAGCCATCGAGCCACGGCCTGAGAGTCGCATTCCACTGTGGACCTCTATAGCCCCCACTCATCCTACACTGCTTTCGTTAGGGTGCAATGAACACCTACACCAAAATAACAACGAAGCATTAGAATATAAGGAGCCTGATTCAGCGTTTCAAACAGACGTCGACTTTGTTTCAAATGAGTACTGGACTTATCCAACGAGTCAGACGACAAAAGTCCAAATCAAAGAGCGGTGCGACTCCTTGGCCATAGTAAATAAGCTGTTGCAGGACTTAACCAAAATGAATGGCACACTAAATGCTAAATAGGCAATAATGGATGTTAGGTCTGACACACAGGCCGTGGACAAACAGCTTCAAGGCAGTTCTTTTTCATACATGAATAATGTCACACTAAACAGTCCGGTCATAAAATGGCCAGCTGGTGCAAGAAAAAGACATCGGATAGATCCCCTGCCGGGTGTCCTTTGTTCACAGAACAGAAACACCAGCCTGAAAAAAACTGTTTGCTCAAGCCCCTGCACAAACTGAGTCCCAGGATGTGAGATTCCAGTAATGAAGAAAAGGAACCACTTCATAAAACTGATTGGAACTCCTCCACCTCCACAAAAATCTTCCTCGGAGTCTTCCATTATGGAACGACAGTATCCAAAAGTAAGGCGTCTCCAGAACAAAGCAATCAAACATCAAGCTATGAGGGAGCTTATTACAGCAAATTTAGTGAAGGAAGTCCTAAATGACAGTGTCGATTTCTATTGCTCCAATGATGAAATTGTACAAACAAATTAATGACAGCATAAAAGATCTCTCCACTCTTTCAGCACTAATGAACTCCAAACTTGCAAGTGAAGAACTGGATAATGCCGATTCAAAGTCAAAAATATAGCATAACATACAAAGAGTTGATGGATCCATCAGGGAACTGGCGGACCAGAAAAGAGATAACAGTGAAGACAAGAGGCTATTGGCAGAACTGGCCCATGAAGCATTGGGTCGACTTAAATACAATCAAAATGAACACACGGATGATAGACAAGGAGAAGCCTCAAATTTTCCAAGCGTAGAGATTAGTTCAGGCACAAATCCAAAAAGCCTGTCGAGGAAGCACTGTGATGCTGGAAATGCATCGGAGGGACAGGGACTCCGTATCCTTGTCCTTTACTGCTTGTTATCGTGTGTTCCGACGTGTTTTCCGCGCAGGAGTTCATGTGGGACTCCTGGCGGTGTAGCTCTCTCCTTTGGTTTTGGTGAACAGACCCATGGGATACCCTTATGGCACCCATGGGTAGGGAGTACAACCCTGTGCCCCTAGTATGTTTTTGGGCACCTGTGTGCAGCCCACAGACCAGGGTATGGGCTGGTGGAAGCTACGTGCTGAATTGACTGGTGCCCTGAGCGTTCTCCATTTTGGGATGCCCAGGCCCCGTCATTGGAATTGGTAGATTCCTGATGGAGACAAGATGGCCCCCGTGTCCTCTTGCCTTCCATCGCCAGTTACCTTGATCTTCCCTAAGTCCCGGGAAGCCCCGACTCCGTCCCTTCCCCCTGAATGGCTGTTGGGTGGAAGTTCCATATATGGTAGTGTGGGGGAAGTATTGACCAGACTGGCTGGAGCCTTTCCAACAACCGTATGTTGTGGGTACGCCTGTGGCTGGGACCTGGGTGAATGGAGTGTGAGACAAATACGCATTCTGTGTTGTGGATGTCTAGTATCTGGTGTTTGACACAATGACTGAGACAGCCCTGCCCGAAACTAGTATGAATGCAGTGTGGAGTATTGAATGGCCGGGTACTTGTCCCAATACACATAACTTGTTGTGAGTGTCTGGAGAGAAGTGAATGGCCTGAATGCACTGTGTGCCTGATTGGCTGTCTGCCTGCATGAATGCCCTTTGCCCTGATTGGATGCTTGAGTATGACCCAACGGAATGAATGGGAGATCAACAGTATATCTGGGGACCTCTCACTGCTAGGAAGTGTTTTCAGAAGCTGAAGTCCACTACGACGAGTAACTGGAGTAACACTGAAGCTTAACCTTGAAGCCCTGCTGGATGAGAAGAATCGCTGTTGCTCTCCTTCACAATCGAAAAGCGGCTGTGTCTCCAAGGACTGACCCAGAGAGGACCTGGTAAAGCGCCCTCTTCCCGAGCTACGAGGGACCATCGTGCACCAGCTGATCTTTGCCAAAGCTAACTGGTAGACAGACCTTCGACAGGCTGTCAACCCGAGACAGGGACTGCCGCGGAATCCCAAGGAGAATCACCCGGACTGTTGTCCGCCACCGACGACCAGAGCCGCCTTGCTCCCGTTTGACTAAGAACTTCATTCGAATACAAGGACGCTCTCGTCCGCATCACCGCCGTCTAATCCCGCAGGAGAAGGCCTGACCGTCGACGTGCCGAGGAGCATCGACCGGTGGGTTTCCCACCACCCAAAGACCACAGAGACGCCGATGACTCAACGCCTTTGCTGGGCCACAGTTCTTCAAACTCTTTGTGGTCCAGAACTATCGACACCGAGGTGCCCCGCACGCCTCTTCCTTGCAGGACGTTTACGCTTCCCCCGTCAATGAGCACCGCTGGGAACGAAGCTGCCACTTCATCGTCGTAGCTCACCCTGTTCTCTGCAGGATGTTCAACGACCGGCGACTGTTGCCTTAAAGGGAGGACACTCAAGAAGGGCCGTCGATTATCCGACAAGGAATGCTAAAACGCAAGGTACTTTGGGGTTGCAGAACTATTGGGAATTCGTTGGTGAACAATATATGGACTGGGCTTGTATCTTTATTCTACAGGTTGCCCAGGTGGGGGGCGGGGGGATCTCCACACAGAGCTGTGTTTAACGGTAGTGACCAGTATTTCTGCCAATTGTTCTTACCAACTGCTTTCCTCTTACCTCTATTGTTGGTTGCCTTTACAAACTGATTTGTGTGCCATTTAACCGTACAGTTGATGCACTTTAAAGAGATCTAATAGTAATTGTGGTACCACGTAGAACTGTATATTTGCCATTATAGGTAACCGAGTACAAAGTGAGTTATCGTCATATAGTACATAACCTTGAATATTAATTATATAAAGACTGTTTTAACCGATAGTGTGCGGACATTCCTTTGTGGGTGCTTGGGGACTACACTGTACTTAAGAACCAGCCTGCATCACCTCCTGAGAAGCTAGGCCTTGATTGCTCGACCACGTAACAATAATAGAGAATCTTGGCAGGGGTCCTGTGTGCCGCTCCTCTACCATATAGAGAGCAGAAGTACAGACACGCCGCTCCAGTCCTTTACAAGGACAAACCTGAAGAGACCATCAGACCTACTGTCACCCCCGGTATTGACCCTCTATTACCAAAACAAGTTACACTGATGGCAAAAGCAACGAGTGTGGTGTTAAGGCAACCAGCCCAGTGTAGCTCTGTGAAGGGCCCACCTGGGAGGCTTGATGTAAGCGACAGTGAAGCGTGTACCAAAACTCAGGTGGAGGCAGAAGTTTCATCTGCTTCAAATCAATCGAAATCATGTAAAAATGAAGGAAACCAGTGTGATACAACCTTAATTGAGGTGGGCTCTCCACGACCGTCCACCTCTGCCAATGGTGATGGAATCATAGGCAATACGGAGGCGAGTGAGGCCTCACCTGCGGGAGAGAAAGATAGAACCTATGCAACCTTTCAAATAAAGAACCCAATCATGGGTAAGATAACTCGAAAAAAAAAACTGAAGAATCAAAAAT
This sequence comes from Ambystoma mexicanum, assembly GCF_040938575.1. Taxonomy (NCBI): domain Eukaryota; kingdom Metazoa; phylum Chordata; class Amphibia; order Caudata; family Ambystomatidae; genus Ambystoma; species Ambystoma mexicanum. The sequence goes on from NC_090924.1 coordinate 702,733,510, forward strand.
GTAAAAGAAAACGAAACAACTGCGGATCTAGGAAATTTGAGGAATTTAAAATCTGTGAATGTCTTCGTCATCCCAAAGCAGAGAATCGACAAACCTGGTATGGTGGGACAAGTGGCCAAGATAAATGTCAAGTGTCCGGTTAAGCGACAGCCCAAACCGAATGCAACCTTGGAAAATTCATCAAGCAACTTAATGACTATGTCCACGTACGAAGATAATGATTCCTCGAATGAGAGTCAAACAAGCGGTCTTGAAGAAATCAACGAACCTGCGGCTACAATTATACATCTGACTCGTCATCCATTGTTAAGATGGATTTCTGAACTCTGGGGCAGAGGTTCAGAAGGCCAGCCTAGTTTCTTGGAACAGGGTAACCTCTGGACAAGCCAGACCAATCAGGGTAGAGATGGCAGCGGTCAAGGCTAAGTCTCAAGAGGGGTGAGGGTGACTGAAAGACCTCAATGAGCACACAAAGCAAGGACACTTGCAAATTACTCCAGACAGGTGTTATATTAAAAATATAGACACATTTATTACAAGGCCTTTGTAACATCGACCATAAAAAAGAAACACAATAATACGAAAGTAAACCAACACATCACAATCAGTCAATACATATACAAGACCGAGGGGTCTAAGGAGTTAGGAGCACGTAATATGTAGACCACCTATCAGGCAGTTCAGGAAGGTGAATGAAGCGATGCAGAACAAGTCCCCCACTACTCAAGCAAGGCCTCCACTTGTGGGCAGAGGCAGGGTGAGAGTGGGGGATAGAGTCGCTGTTTCTCAACAGCAGTAGAAAAGAAACGTGCTCCTGCACGAGGAGCCACCGGTTGGGGTATGGACTACTCACCGGTCCCCGACGCAGGCAGACCCAGACTTCTCCAGTTCAGATCTCGTTGCTGGCAGGTTCAGCTGCGATCGTCAGGACGTCTCGACACCGTGTAGATTCTGTGTAGCAGGATGCAGAGTCGAGGGTGTCTCAAATGCAGCGGACGTGCACAGGTTGTTACCACAGCAGGGCAACATGGCAACTGCGTTTACTCTAGTCCGGGCGCACTCGTCTCACTTCAGACCTGGGAATGCCAAGTGTACGAAATTCGGTGTGAGGGTGCCGTGGACGCAGACCAAGCAGTAGACCAAGCTTCGAGGGCTTCGTCGAAATGACGGCGGTGACAGAGCAAAGCGTCCTGCGTAAGCTGGTCAGCCCATTGGTTGGCCCAGTGACACTTCTGAAGAGGCTTACTTGCAGGGTTTGATGAAGGTGCCGGGAATAGTTGATCCCACTATTCCAATGGGTCGAAGCGCCTTCGCAGACCTTCTAGGACGATCAGATGCAGAGTGGCCTCGCAGGACGACATCGGCTCAGGGTGCCAAACCTTCAGCGGGTCACCAGAGGTTCCTCGACTCAGCTTCTTGTTGCAGGATACTTGGCTCCTTATCCCTTGTTCGGTGTGAACTCAGGAGATCGACCTGGTAGTGGTGTTTTCAGCCTCCTCTTATCCAAAGTTCCCTTCGCGCCAAAACGGAGAGGACCCAATGGGAGATCTGCTCACAAACACTCACACCATACGTGGACCTATCACGGACCAAGGTGGTCCCAGGCATTCAGGACATTCTAGACTCTCTGGCACCCAGGATGTGTATTGGGAACAGACATCCAAGCCCACATCCTGGAGGCACACACAAGGCATGCAGAAGCCTGCGAAAGATTTGGGGTTTCGCGGGAAAGGGCATGACCAAATAAGGACAGCCCCGGGTCGGCTCGACCTGGGGGAAGGTGAAGTGGCAAGACGGTCAGCGGACAGGACAAAGAACCTTGTGGCGTGGCCATTTTGGGAGCCAGGCCACCTCTTCGTGCCAAACACGGTAAGCACGGATAACATGGCAAAAAAGGGTTAAACACACAAGAGAAACGATAGCTGCCACCAGTCCTGTCCGTGACACATTTGCACAGTTCATAATAAGTCCAGCGAGAGTGGCTAGAGCCTTTGGAATGACTAGAGACCCAAGAGCGTGGTAAAGTAAGTTACAGTGCACTCTTGTTACATGTTGCACAAAAGCTGCAACATGAGGAAAGGACTAAGGGAAACAAAGTCTCCCAGTACTGACTGTCTTAAGGGCATGCCAGTTTCCCCATAAGAATTGAGCGAAAGACCAGAGGAGTGCGGCAGAAGGCTGCGCTTCTCTGGCAAAGTCTAGATCAGGGTGTAAAACAGCAGCATAAAGTTTGGGGTTTGACACATGGAGGGAAAATTACATACAATTATGAAATCTTTCCTAACATCCATCAATAGTGCCTCCGAGTCCAATACTCAGGTTCCCACATCATGTACGACTCCTTTATTCACAGACCCCTCCGAGCCAAACTCCCAAGTGTTTGGTCGAACATGTCATTTGCTGCTGCCTCCAGAAACTCCAGAGGCACCGATTTTAATTGCCAAAGGGCCAAACTTTCTAACTATGGATGAAAAAAGGAAGCGCTTGGTAGCGTTGAGTGTTGCACATGCCGGCTTAAAAAGCCTCAGCGCAACAAAAGAGAACACCAATGGTCAAGATCAGCCTAAACTAACGGCGAACAGTATGAAGGCTAAACCAGATTCCCTTGCAAACCACCAACAAGATCTGCAGAATAAGCCATCGAAAAAAAAGGCTCCTGTGAAGTCCACGATAGCCGGAATTCACCTACTGTGGAAACTAAAACTGCTAATCCCAAGGGGAAAACGGCAAAATATCAATTGATCATCGAATGAATCTCAACCTGTAAATATGGGTTAACCCTGAACAGAAATAATGTGTTGCGTCTCCTTCACCATGTCCCTGGTTTAAGATTGATAGAGTCCAGTGACATCCAAACTGTGGAATTTATGGATGAACTCCATAATGACAGAGTTCGCCTCCACATTGGTTCAAGATTGATATGCGACTTGCTGCTAAATGCCTTTCACTTCATATTGTCTCTAGGCTTTGATATTCATGAAGAACGCCTAGATTCTATTGACAACAAAACAACCTTATGTGAAACCCTAGTGAATCAAAGTGTCAGCTCAAACCTGGCTAAATTCAAGCTAGGCAAGCAGGCCTCAGCAGAGGTCAATCCGGGGGATCACTCTGAAAATGATTTTGGTAGAGGGAGCCCAAACTTGAGAGAACAGGCGGATGAGCCAAAACAAGTAATTCAGGAAGAGAAAATTAAAATCACCTTCACCTGCAACCCAATACCTAAGCATGATCTCAGCGATGCGCTGGGTTGTGTGAATGACACAAATAATCAAACACAATGGAATTGGTTAGCTGGAGTCCTGGGAGGCCAATCTAGCTAATGCCAGCAAGGGCGAGAAGGCCCAAACCTCAGTATTGTATCCTGGAATACTAGAGGTTTTTATCACCTCTTCAAGGATCCCGTGACATGGATTGAGGGAGTAAACATCATAAGTCTACAAGAGACGTCGATGGCTAGTTGTCCTATATCAGATGATTTTGACCTGGCAACGAACCCAGCAATAACAAGACAAAAAGGTAGACCATCAGCTGGGTTGCTGACCTTAATCAAGAAAAACAAAGGTTTTTTGGAAACCTGAATTTGTCCTCGCTGGAAAACTCCTTCTGGTCTAAAGTTTTGTGGCTCCCCAGGGGTGTCTCGACTGCATGTATAAGATACAAGCTTGGATTACTTTCCATTAATGCAAGAATAATGTGGAACACCCTAAATGAGTATCACAAAATGAGTTCATCTCAGGTGGCCCCTCAATATGAAATGTTGAAAGATCCAAGTGAGTGGGAACAGCAAAAACATAACAATAAGGGCTCGGCGTGAGGAAAAAAATATTACCCGTCATTGGCTCAGATAACCAGACGTTGCAAATTAATCAGAATAAAGTCAAAACATCATTATGGCTCCAAGATTGGATCGACACTGAAGACATCCAGCATAAACACAGGGCCATGAGTTTGGTCCAGACTGAAGCTAAGAAGTACAACACAAACCAGGCGTATTTAGAACAATTTCCTGGAAAAGTCTGTAGGTTGATATTTACCAAATTCCACTTAAATCAGTTACCAACAAGAGAAACCCTACACTTTTGGAAAGGAGACAAACATCTCGGTCATGCAGACTGTGTCAAAATCCACACGAAACTCTGAAGCACCTCACCTTGTTCTGTCCGGGCTTGCTAGAAGAACATAACCTGCATTTAGGTAGATTTTTTATATCAAGACCTTCTTTGGATGCTGAAGATGGTGGCGCAAACTGCATTCTGACTCTGATCGAAAGCCGACGATTGACCTAACTACCTAACTTTTTTTTTTTTTTAGAAAAAGTAGTAACCAAATTGACAGCTAAAGATTGAACAAAAGAAGCGCTTGCTACTTTCTATATATATTATTCAAATATTTTTCTTTTGTTATTTTCCATTTTCTTTTCCATCACTTTGCGCCTTAGTATTAATTCATTCATTTATTTATTATTTTGCGCTTCAATCTAAGTAGTTTATCTTTTTGTTTTCATTGTATTAATGTTCAACTCTTCATCTTCCTAATTGATGCTCTTGGTTTCTTCTTTTGTCTGTAGCAACAACATTACAAACTAGTGTTTGTACTTTTTATATTTGTTCTGAATTTTTAAAAAAGGTTTGTAACAAACCAATAAAAATAAAAAAATAAAAATATATGCTGGGTCACAAGCTGATTAGGCCTGTAAGTTGGGAAAGTTCCACGAACTTTCACCGCGAGAGTTAGGATGTCTCAGCCGGATGGCACAATGTCTTAATGTGAAGCAAAAAAAGATGCAGCTGAAGACGTTGGTTCCTGGCAGTTCCTGCAGAACTCACTGTTCCTGAGCCTCAGTCGTGGGGACAAGAGGGAGGACGTGGGGGACTCCTGCACTGCACAGGATCGTCGTTGAAGCAAACAAAATGGAGTCACCTCAGTTCGAGTAGCTGTAGATTCAAGAGCACAAACTGGTATCCCTCTACCTGGTTAAACCTTAACCAGCATTGAGAATGGTATCCAGGTGTCTTACGAGTTGATTGGTCCCACCAACTCAAAAGGAAGAAGCCGTCCTTGAAGGAGCTTCTCTTGTCGAATGGAGGTCTGGCAATTAGGATTCGCAGCAGGGCTTCACCGGGCAAAACAATGGTCCAGTGGTTGCAGCAGCCATCCTCTTCCAGCTCGTCTTCAGTTCTTTTGTTCCAGTGGTCGACTCTGCCTTCCATTCCTGGAGACTTGCCTTTTATCCAGTTTTCTCCCTTTCAATCCAGCCTAGCTGTCACTCACCCTGCAGGGTGGCTGTCCTTGCCAGACAGTCAGCCAGCCAATTACATCAGAGTGCATTTGGGTCTCCTAGGAGACTAAGCACAGGGAGTTTCGGGCACCTCCCTCACTTCCTGCCCACCCAAGACACTCAGACGCCAAGGGCGGACTTCAGTCCTGAAGCCCGCCAAAGGCTCATATACAAAGGGACCAAACCTGGTTTGGCGCGCAGAGTTTAACAATAGAAGGACCTTTCCACAAATAAACGGCGAAAAAAGAAGATCAGAGTCTGTTTTTACAGAGGGGTCTTGGGCGTCATATTGAAAAACATGGCGGCCCCGATATTTGGCTACCGGTGTTCACAGTCGGGAAAAATCATGGTAGTTCGTTATAAAACCACTGCCACCAGCCATTTCAATAGGAAAGGGTAGCTTTTGACAGCTACATGAGTGTTTAGACACAGGGGATACCAAGAAACCCCTCCAGCACTCTAAAAGAAGTTAGTGTGTGCTGGGTCTATGAATTTAAAAAGACTAGTAAAGTCAATTTAACTTTACATTCTCTGGGGAACAGTAGTTCATCCCAGAGAAGGGTATTTAAACCCTGGGAAGTCCAAAGGACATCCCTGTGTCACTGCACTGAAGGTGCTGTGTGACAAAAGAAATGAAAAGATGATGTTTTATGGAGTTATCTAAAACTCCACAATCAAAGAATACAAGAGTAAAAAACACATCAAAATACATGAGTAGGTGGGGGAAAAAAGGCTCACACACTCTCCAGGTTAAAAAAATCAAGTCATCAAAATCCAGCAAGGTTGCTGGGGGTCTCTAAGGTGAAGGGAATAAGTACATTTATGAGAATTCTCTCTTAACAACTGGGTTGGGGTATATCCATCGAGTAGTTTGGATGGATTCATCCAGTAGTTTGGTTACTTATATGCACTGGTCAAGGTGTCCATGCTCTACGAACATTTTATGAAAAGTAAAAAAAAAAAAAAGAAGAAAAAAAAAATATATATATATATATATATATATATATATATATATATATTGGCCTTGGTGCTTTGCGGCAGAGGTTTTCACAACTGAAAATCCGCCATTTTTATTTTGCTTGATGCGAGCGATTCCCACGATAAAAGCCGAAAAAGAAAGAACTCATACCATTTGCAGGAAGAAAAAGGATGCCATTATGCTTTGGAAGGAACTCCCCCCTCCCCATCCCCCCACATGACCGTAGAGAATCTACAAACCTGCTCGACTTCAGAAAGACATCCAAATATCTTCTGTTTAAGTAATCACTCATAAGGGAATGACATCTCTTAGATGGCTTGGCCGTAGGCGCTATATAAATACCAATCACATCAGGCTAGAGATCAGGAGTGGGAAAGAAGACACTGTGTGAAGTTGGGGATGGGTTTGGGAGCCAGTTACGGGTAGAACATTTTCTGTTTATTGGGGAGGAGACCGCAGGAAACGCACAAGACTACAGTAGTAACGCTGCAAGGGGCGCTTGTAAAAAATGTGCATCACACAAAGTGATGGGAGTGGGTTAGTGAGGAGAAAAAGCAATTCAGTGGAGGATTCCTGAAAACAAAAACAAGGGGGGACACATTTTGAGTGCACATGAGGACGTGGAAGATTGATTCCGAGCATTTATTGACGTTATCACTGGAATAGATGACCACTATACCTCAGGGATTTCTGTTATTGGAAATGATTACTGTGAAACTATCACGGGAATGGGTTAGAAAAAAAAGATTTAACATCTGCAGTATGTACATCTACTGGGCAGAGGGCAAGGGGTGTTTGGTAACAAATGAATGGTGTGACATGGCAAGTGGCCATGGCTAGTGGGCCCAAAATAAATTTATTGGTGCAGCAAGCAGAGGCTGTTGGGGAGAATTCTCATTTATGTCCCGATTCCCTTCAAACTTAGAGACCCCCAGCTCTTTTGCTGGACTTAAGACTTTTTAATTTTAACCCTGGTGAGAGACCTTTTTCCCCACTCGTGTTTTTACCTGCTTTGGATTTTCTTTTCACTATTTTTGCAGTCTGACAAACTGCCTACATATCTGCTTTTTATATGGCAAAACAACACCTTCAGTGCAGTGTCCCAGAGAAATCCTTTAGATATCCCATAAGGTTTAAATACCTTTACTTGTATGAACTACAGTTCCCAAGAATCGTAATGTGAAATTGGCTTTGCTTACATTTTCTCTTTGTAGGTCCAGCACACACCATATTATGTGGAGTGCTGGGGTAGTTACCTAGTAGCCCCTTATCATAATCTCTCATGTAACATTTTTACGTTACCCTCACTAGTATACATGGCTTGTGGCAGTGGTTTACATTTTCCTACCATTGTGCTTTTCTACCGCAGGCTTAACCCTCAGCTGCAGTACAGCACTCATGGGTGACCAATTTGTCAAAATGGCCTATCCTCTTTTTCTCCATTTTCTGTTTGTGAGGTCTTTCTTGGGTTTTACTCTGTGCATTGAGACATGTTTGAGCCCGCCCCTCGCTCCAGTGCGTCTGGAAGGACAGGATGTGAGGGAGGGTCCCGAAACTACCCTGACCTTTGTCTCTAGGAATGCCTGAATGCACCTAGTCCTGATTGGTTGTGTGATTGACAGCCTAGGCTGTGCATGAATGGGAGAAACCTGCTTAAAAGGCAAGGGTTTTAGGACTACAGGCAGAGTTGACCACTGGGAGAAATAGCCGACACCTGACAAAGGCTCCATTAGCCATGCTTTCAGTGCAGCTCTACACTCCTCTGCTGGCTGGCTACGTGAGTGCAGCGTTGCTTTCCACAGAAGACTGGCCGAGTGCAGCTCCAGCTGGGAGGCTGCTGTGGGAAGTTTGAGGTCCAGGCTCCACTTTCTTATACGTGGTGAGGGAAGCGCTGGGTGTTACTATGGCGGACGGGTCTATGTTGTGCGTAGCGGCACTTGCTGTATTTTCTGTAGATATGCCAGTGAGCTGTGCATGAGTGGTCTGCACTTACACATATAGCCATCAGCCTTTTACATACACGTGGATGGATGGGATTATAAAAACGCAAACAGTAATACCCACAGGGCAAGGTAAAATAAATCTTAAAATTAACCTTCACCAAGGACATTGCTGGTGTGAATCTAATGTGAAGTGGAGACGGACTTGAGAAGGCACAATCTCACAGCATCGGGTGAGACATGACACTGCTAGTTGGATAACATTTGCAGACACAAGGTTGAGCAAATGTGGATCATTGGCATATCAAATGGGACTGCAAATTAACCATCAATTTTACCATAATGACCAAATTGTATTGCATACAAAAAACAAATGGTAGCCGGTGAAGATTGTGTAGTGCGGGTGATTTACTTGAAGAAAAAAAATAATAAAACAGCAGCATTCAACAGTGGCACTCTTGACCAGCTGCAGTTTTTCATGCAGAAAACTCTGCACATAGTGCATTTTCGCAGTGAACAAAACAAGCACATGTGTAAGTAGTGTCAGGTCAGTTGAACGTGGTGGGACACTAACCTCTGTCTCGAATAAAATACTTGTCTTAGTTGTGTTTGACTGCATCAACATAAGGGTTTGTTAGTCCGCTTTTCCTTGTTCTTTCTGTTAATGTAGCCTTTGTGTATTACCAATTAAGTAGCCTGATAATTTATTAAAATAAATCTAAGTTATTATTTGATTTCTTGTGGGGGAAGCAAAACAGTGGAATTAACAGACCAAGATTCAAACTTCCAAAGTTGGTTGGTAGTTTTAATATTCCACACTTAGATTCAATGCTCAAGCTTTTTACATCAAGGAGGAAGATTAGACAGATTGTGATTTGTCTCAGGAGCGTCCCATTTCAGTGGTTTGCCATGAACTTTCTTATTCTTGAAAGATTAATGCATTAGTTTGATGTAAGGCAATTAAAGCTTTAGGTCTGACTGCAACAGCCCAAGGAGTAGAGTAGCAGGTAATTAAAAGATGGAGGAAGAAGAGTAATACTTTAAATATTTTAATTTGGCTAGTTTTCAAATCAAAATTAATGTTTTCCCGAATTTTCACGCAGTCAGACTGATTTTAGAAAAAAATTATTATGCTAGTAATCTTGTTGATGAAAGTTTTGAACTCTGACATTTTGTACTTGTGGTTTGTGTAAGGGAGAATTTTCTCAGAAATGGGTTAATTCCCTTCTACCCTAGAGACCCCCAGCTCTTTTGCTGGACGTAGGACTTTTAATTTTAATACTGGAGAGAGTAAGACCCTTTCCCCACTCATGTATTTTTCTGTGATTTGAACTCCGTTTCTCTTTTGGTTTTAGAGTCTGACAAACTCCATAGGCATCATCATTTTACATTGTGAACCACAGCACCTTCAGTGCAGTGTCCCATAGAAATACTTTGGATTCCTGCTAAGGTTTAAATACCTTCTCTTGGATAACTACTGTTTCCAAGAGCAGTGAAATGAAATTGACTTTATTACATTTGTAACTTTCTAGTCCCAGCACACACTATCTTACAATCGGGTGCTGGAGAGGTTACTTAGTATTCCCTTGGTCTAGTTTCTCATGTAACATGTTTATGTTACCCTTTCTACAATTAATGGAGGGTGGCAGTGGTTTACTTTTTGTACGATTGAGTGTTTCTACGGCAGGCTGCAGTAAAGCACCCGTGGGTGCCCATTTTGTCAAAATGGCCCTGGTCGTCTTTTTTTTCACCATTTCTTGTTGGAAAGGTCCTTCTTGAGATTTACTCTGTGCGCCAAACCAGGTTTGGTAGCTTTGTTCATTTTGTCTTTGGCGGGATTCACTGTTGACGCCCGACTCTGGCTCCAGCATTTCTGGCACGGCAGGAAGTGAGCGAGGTGGCCGAAAGTCCCTGTCCTTAGTCTCCTTGGTTACAGGAATGGACCCAAAGGTGATTGGCCCACTGGCTGTCCTTGGAGGACAGCCACACTGCTGTGTGATTGACAGCTAGGCTGCGAATGAATGGGCGAAACCTGCATAAAAAGGCGAGGTCGTTTGCTTGGAAGGCAGAGTCGACCACTGGACGAAGGAATTTGAAGAAGAACTTGGAAGAGATGCTTGCTGCTACTCCTGGAACGTTGGTTTGCCCAGTGAAGCCCTGCTGCAGTGCTGAAGCTCCGAATTCGCTTTGACTAGAGAAGCCCTGCAAAGGAAGACTTCTCCCCTTGGGTTGGTGGGACCAATCTAACCCACGACAAATTCATCTGGAAATCCTCTCGGAGCTAGCTGTACTTCCCCTTGCTGCTGCATGAACCGAATTTCAGGGAGAGGAACACCAGCCTCGAGTGTCGGGGACGTCATTTCACCAAAATGCCGGGGGTAGCGGATGTGACATCACACGACCCTTTACCCCTGATGACATCACAGGAAGTGATGTCATTTGACCCCACCCCAAAATGATATCTCGGGAAGTGATGGAACACGACCTTTCACCCGTTGACAAAACAGAAGTGGCATCACATAGCATTGTACACTACGAAAAATATGGTTACAATATCACTATAATGTGATGTACATTTCAGTGTGCATAGGCCCATATTACCAAATTACTGTGAATACAAGCAGACGACCATGACCAAATGATAATGATGTGTTATTATATAGCACTTACGCTTAAGCACTTTACATAGAAGAAATATACACCCAATATCACCCAACCTGTGTTGGTATCCATTTATCGACCTCAGAAGGATGAAAGGCTGAGTTGAGGCGTTTAAGAAGAGTCTAAATCAGTGACTCACCCCCTAAAGTGTGCCTGAAATAAACCTTTAATGAGTCTAGCAATTATTGTATAGAATTCTAGAAAGACACATTTTTTAGCATTCCTATTCTTTCTTATTTAGGGTCAGTGCTGAAAGTTAGACTTGTGGCACTCCTTATTTTTCTCCTTTTTTTAGGGGGCCTGAACAAGAAAACTTCTTTTTTTTTTTTTTTTTAGAGGTCGCAAGGGAGACCTCTGCCGACTCCCAAATGATGTCCCTGTCGAGTGGGTCTTCTTTATTTCGGACCCGAGCTCCAGGAAGATCCTCTGGGCTTCCATGAAGCAGGACTGACTAAGCCTGAGCCGCCTCAACAGAGTGCTGGTCCCCAGATGCGAGGAAAGTCCATAAGGCATCAGAGAAACCGCCAGAGTGCTCATCGCGAGAAGCTGAAACCGCGAAGTGCCGCTGATAAGTTTGCCCATTGCTGCCACAGACTTTCAAACCATAGTGCAGGAGTCCCCCCACGTCCTCCCTCTTGTCCCCACGACTGAGGCCCAGAAACAACAGGGTCTGCAGACTGCAACAGGAACAGAAGCCAGCTGGAACCAATTGCTACAGACCTAAGGTACTGTAAAACTAATGGGTACTTGCCTCTTGTTGTGTAGCATTGCTAGCTCTAAGTAAAGACTTGCTTTGGCTTCCCCTTGCAGAGTTGCTTGCAGCTTTGCCCATCACGAGCCTCCCAGATTGTGGCCCAACAGTGATTTCTTTTTCAACGAAATCTCTCTATAACATTGTGCAAGACTTTTTACTTACCTTCAAGAAGAACTCCAGCTCCCCTAGACTTCGCTCAATTGACATTGGCTGTGCTGGCTCCCTGAAGACACTTCTAACCTCTGACTTTGTGCTTTGATATGTCCCTCCATAAAGTCACACATTCTATAATTTGTGTAGCTGGGAAAGGCTTAATGTACATTGCATTGGAGGGTTCAAAAGTACTTACCAGTTTGAGAAACTTGTTAACCATTGTTTCTTCCCTCTAACCTTTTCCTTTTAACACCAAACTCAGTATTGCTCTAAATGTACCTGTGATACATCAATGTCCACAGTGTCCTAGTTATTTAAGTCACCTAGGGTGTAGGAAGTGTGTGTGCCATCCCTAATGGGGATCTACTGATTTATTGAAACAGAGTGTGTATTTTTGAAGTATATAAGTGTTACATATGTTCTCCCTTCTAAAGAAGGCTTTTTCAAACTGACCTATTAAATAAATGTTTAATCAAGTATGCGTTTTATGTGGATACTTGTCACTGTGAAGGTCTATGTTACAACCCTACAGCTCACATTGAACCCTCTTGAGATGAGCCTGGCTGCTCAGTCACTCTACCAACTTGTGTAGTATATGCTTATACCAAAGGTTGGGTTAACTATTGCACAGAGGACAAGGGTGGTGCAGTCTCCTAAATGGTACTGCATACAATCTTCTCTAACAGTTTGGTTCAGGGCAGGGCCATCGTCCTTTGCTGCTGCCTGCTAATCCCGTAACATTGCCATTTTGTTTCCTTCTTACGCGGCCCGCGTGGCCCGATTCCAAAATGGCGGCACGTATAGTTTACAACAACGTTGCCTAGCAACGACGCTCTACATTGCGACAACTACCCGCCGGCAGGCGGAAGACGTCAGCTGCGGCTCATCCGGGAAGGCCCACAAATAAGGCCCTGTTTGGCGCCTGTTGTGCGCGACAAAAGGCACTTAAACCTACTGAAGTCACTCACAAGCTATTTACTGGAGTCGTAACCCGAACTGACACTGCCACTATTCAGCTACACAGGTATGAACTGCCTTACAAACTTATTTTCTACCAACCGCCATGTCCTATTTCAGATCTCCTACAATAGGATTCCAGGTGCATAAACATTGCGGTTATATACCTTGGCCTGTTTCTAACTACTTTAATTACACTGACCATGTTAGCTTGCCTCACGTGTCTTTTGCAGCGACTGAAAGATTAAGATTATACTTGAAAAGCGCTAATATTTGTCAGTACTGCTTATCACTAACACTGCCACTGTAATTAGCGCTGTTCGCTCACAGCACTCAATCTTGCGCATCTGCTGTTGATTACTTTGTTCATCCATATCTACGTCAATTGCAACTGGCCGCATGGTATTGTGTCCCTGCCTCATGTGTCTGTAAACTCTTATGTGATCATATTTGCCTTGACTAAGCCCATTTTTGATCACACGTTGCTAACGGTTGCCTCCGTTTAGTGCACATTACGTTAACCTAGCCCATGCTTAACAAGTACCTTAAGCCAATTTTTGCAAAATAAACATAACGCAATCATTGCTGGGTATTAATTTATACCCACGGCCGAGCTCAAAGCAGACAACTCTGTTGCTCCTTACAATATTTTTGCCACTCACCTCATCATACCCAGTGCCCTCTGCTGTAACTTGCAATTAGCCAAATATTAAATATGTATTGCTACTTATTGACACTCTGCAGCACACTTTTCCCACTGGCCACGTCCAATAGCGCTAAACATGTGACCCCAGTTTACAATTTAGTTCACTCAGACATCACACAGTATACCACGCTATGACACATTAACGCTACCAATGTGACTGCCTACTACGTCCCCCTCCCAGTTCCTACCACACTTGCTTCCACGCAGTAACCACTTCATCTTAACCATTGCACAATGCCCCTTACAAACCCTTAATTGAACTCACCTGCCCTCTGGCTGAAACATTTCACCACCAAGCCCAAATCTTACCAACAATGCTCTCTCATGCATAGGAATAGTAGATTAGGCTCAATATTCTGCCACAAATATCTACCCTTGCATCACCACATCTCAACTAAATACAATCCACCCCAGGGACACAGTTCACCTACACCTAACCCCTCTCCTGTCTCTATCTCACACCACTCAACTGACCCAACACTCCTGCCCTTACATCCTAAGCCAAAGATAGCTTGATTAAATGTGCCCTCATTAATGCTAGATCACTGCTAGCTCATGCATTAGATATCACCGATTTTCTTGTAACACAAGACAGACTTATTAGCGATCACAAACTTGGCTGCATGCTGCAGCTGGTCCGACTTTATCCTTGGCCACCCCTGACAACTACGCCATCATCAGATGTGATAGGAACTCTAACCTCTCCAAAGGTGGAGGTGTCGCCTTCATTTTTAAAAGATCACTCTAACTTAGGCCTCTCTCTAATCAACAGATTCCCTCGGCCGAAATACTGTTAAACTTCCTATATTGCCCAACCAAACCGCCACTATTCACTCTATCCATCGACCACCAGGACCCAGATGATATTTCATCACTTCTTGCAGAGAACACCAAACCTAACTCCTAAATCATATTATTGGGTGACCTAAACTTAGGATTCTAAGACCCCAATGATCCCAGAGCTACTTACCTTGCCAGTACCTTAACCGACCTAGGATTTTCTCATCATATTAACACCCCTAGGCACAATAAGGGTAGAACCCTCGATTGGTTGTCTGACTTGAACTGCAGCATTGACTCAGTGGCAATCACACCATGCACGTGGTCAGACCATCACAAAATTACCTTCTGCATCAAATCCAGTCAACAATACATCAAACCAAACATTGCCCCATCTATCTGCACTAGAAATAAAAAAGACATTACTAAAGATAAACTACTTCCCATTATCCTCCCCCTCAATAGAACATCATCCACATGCTCTGACCCCACAGTACTAGTTGATACCTATAACCAAACCATCCAAAAGGCACTCAACATCATAGCCCCACTTAAACTACGCAAACCTAACCTCCAAGCCCATCTTAATTCGTGGTTTACTCCACACCAGAGAGAACTACATAAAAAAAGAAATGCTGAGGCCCATTGGAAAACCCATCCCACAGAATCTAACAAAAGCTCTTTAAGCCCAGCTTCCACTAACTACAAAGAAGCAATATACCTTGCTAAAAAAGATATGTACAATAACCGTATTCTCCAGGCTGAATCCAGCACAAAAGAGCACTTTAAAATTTTAAAAGAGTTGGAATCACCCATAGCGCCTATTAACACCTGTAACACTGATTCTGATTGGTGCACAAATATCCAAAAAGCCCTTATGGGCAAAATAGCCACACTTCAAATCAAAATTAACGCCAAAAAAAGACAGCCTCCACCCAGATTCGCTACCTAACCTCCACCCTAACAAAATACTCCCTTTCATACACCATGCCAAACCCTTCTACTTTACCCCCCTCTCCATTACAGAGGTAGAAAATATTAAAAAATTGAAGCCTTCAAACTGTCAAGGAGACTCTTGTCCCACCCTCATCATTAAAGATGCAGCACATGACCTCGTCCCCTTCATTACCACTCTTATCAACATCTCTTTTCAATCTGGAATAGTCCCAGATAACCTTAAGGATGTCTGGGTCATCCCTCTCCTAAAAAAGCCACCCACTTCTAAAAAAACCTACTCTTCAGCCAAGCAAACCCAGCAACTACAGATCCATTACTACGGTTCTGTTTCTCTTGAAAATCTTGGACCGCGCCGCTTACCTACAAATCCAGGAATATTTGGAAAGCAATATTCTCCTAGGCCTTCGCCAATCTAGTTTCCGTCCCAGATACGGAACTGAGACCTCCCTCATCGATCTTAAATCACAAATTGACAATTTAAACAACAATGGTAAGCTGGCTCTCCTTCTCCTATTAGACTTGTCAGCAGTATTTGACCTAATCAGCCATCAAATTATCTGCCACCACTTGAAAAATGCTGCACATTTCTCTAATGAAGAGACTTCTTGGAACACTTCTTTCTTGCAAACAGAAACATTAGGGTCTTCTCCCCATCTGCTGAACCCTCGCCAGTTCTGTGTGGGGTCCCGCAAGGGTCGTGCGTCTCACCCACACTATACAATGTCTTCACAAAGCCACTCTGATATTCTTGACTATCTGGGTGTCACCTACACTAATTACGCTGATGACACCCAGATACTCATCCCCATCACTGGTGACTACATGAAGGACACAAAAGCCCTTAATGACGTTTACTTGGTCATCCAGGCTTGGATGGCTAATCATGGGCTTTGCCTAAATTATAAGAAAACCGAGTTACTCATCCTCCCCTCACATCACAGACTTAACAAATTAGACCCTGCCATCAAAACCTTCACCATCGATGGTAACCTCATCAAGGTCTCTATTGACACAAAAACGTTAGGCATTTACCTCGACTCTCTTTCCCTTACCAGACAAACCAATGCAGTAGTCTCAACATCAGCATACACGTGCAAATTGATCACCGCATGTAGGCCCTTCCTGACTACAGCCAACTGTATCATCCTGGCTAGAACTCTAATCATGGCCAAAAATGACTACTGCAATGCCCTATATCTCGGACCAACCAAAGGAATATCAACAAACTATAGGTATCACAAAACAACGCGATAAGAGCTGCCCTCAACATACCCAGAAAGGCTCACATTTCAGATACCAGGCGCAGTCTACACTGGCTCCCTGTTACACACCGAATATAACGGCCCCTGTCTATTTAGAGAACCGCTTTACCACCCACGCTTCGTCACGCCCACTTAGATCAGCACGCACTCACACCTTATCCACACCCATATTTAAGCTACAAAAAGCCGGGGGGTCCAGCTTCCTTGTCCTCGCCGCTAAACTTTGGAACACACTTCCCAACGCACTGAGAGCCGAACCTTCCTATCACACATTCAAAAGTAAGGCTAAAACTTGGCTCTTCACTCAGGACAACTTTCCTACTCGAGCCTAACCCTACTTTCTTAACTTCACACCGTACTTGAATACCTCTTTGTGTATAAAGTCCACCTTTTTCTGTATATTATTTCCTTATGTATTTACTCCTTTTATGTAACTTAACAGATGCTTCCACTGATTATGCCTTTGCTGCCTTTATACTGTCTTTATGCTCTGTAACCATGTATACATGATGTTTATGCGCCAGATGCCTTCGGGCAAGGTGCACAATACAAATAAAACAAATACTCTCATACATGTTAATTGACGGACAAGGTGGCTTACTTCTGGCTCATCATTTAGCCCTGTAACAGTATGTAAAATAACTCCTCATTACTTTCTCCGATCGGTTAAAGTTGATCCAAAGCATACACATTTTCAAGACATTTTGATCTATAAACAGACCTGGAGCTTAAGGCAATAAATACCAACTGGAAAGAGCCTTACAGGTTATCTTCTGTTCATTTGTAGAGTTTGACTTTAATGACCCATATGCTTTAAACTAATTCGAAAATGAACATATGGGCCCAGTACTATTTGTTTGTCTTGAGAATTTTTGGAATCATATCTAGAGGGAAGATTCCCTGTGAGACAATAGTTAATTCCAATGCACAGATTCAATTACAGTAGGTTTCAAAGCCGAAGTATTGAGGTGTGTAACACATTAATTTGCATATTGGCTTGTTTATCCTTTGCAACAATTGTTTTTAAAAGTGATGAAGCAACAATATACTAAATCTACTTAAATAAAAAAAATATGTATATTTTTGTCCTGGGTGTCCTACCTATTGAAGTCACGATGCACAATATTTTTTTTAAATAAAATATATAACTTTAATCAAATCCCAACACAAATATGTTTTCAGAGCAGGATACAAACACTAATAAAAGAACAAAGGTTTCTTTTTTATTTACACTCACCTGTCTTAGTTTCTCGTCTGTGTCAGCTTGGGGTAGAGTTATTGTGTTCTGTGCATCCACTATTGTCGAAGATGCATTAGGCAAAGGAACATGCAACACTTTATTGAACTGCTGCCCTTGAGAACTGAGTGGAGAGTTCTCAGATACAGGAAAACCTCCACCTGATCCAGGCCTTGGCACATCTACACATTCATGACCTAATTGACTAGATCCAAAGTTCTCTCCAGAATGTGGTCGAGGAGTCATTGGAGGTTGATCATAGGGATCACATGGTGTGGTTCGTTGGATAAGGCTGTATGAATCTAACTCAGTAGATCCTGCTGTCCTTACAATTTGAGCACATGGGTCTGAAGGTCTTACAAATGTTCTACACACATAGGGCCCTCTTCTCTGTTGTGCCAGTAAGGAGGAATCGTGTGTTGTCATTAAATCTGGTCTTGGTATAACATGCTGTATAAAACTCTCAGGAATTACAGATCTTGGGGTTCCAGGCATGCGAGAATAAATGTCACCTATACCAGGCCTTAATGCAGTAGATGCCTTACAAAATGGATCAGTAAGATTAGGCCGCAATGTTCCATGAGGTTGTGAATAAGCATCATTGACAATCTTCATTTGACTTTGTGATGTTGCTTGTGGAGGAGCAGTGGGATCATCAAGAAGCCTTGGCTTTCCTGAAGGATAGTTGTGGTGATCTGAAGGTCCCCGATTAGGTTGCACATACATTTCTCCTACAGTAGACCTAGGTGCAGATGAAAGTTCGCTGAGGTGGTTCACTGGCTGTTGTGAAGGTCTTGGTGTAGGAGGTTGCTGGCTATATACATCAATGACCGTTGGTCTGGTAATAGATGAAGCTTTGGAATATACATCTCCAGCAGATCTCGGGTTGCAGGGAGGATGAACATATTGATCCTGAGAACTAGCCCTTAGTACAGATCCAGGCTGCGAGAAATTATCACTTTGTTGCCTAATTACTCTTGGTAAATGGGAAAATGAATCACTCATTGCAAGACGAGGAGTCGGAGGCGGCTGACTATAAGGATCAATGGGCGCATTCTGAGAAAAGTTGTCAATTGGCCTCGGAGTCATGACAGATCTTGGGGCTGTTGAATTTGCAGTATAAGGGTCTTGTGAGGACTCAGGTGGGCACTGTGGAGGTTTAAAATGGCTAGTGCTGCCATCCATATTATGATGATTCTGCGATGGGGGTGGCCTTGTAAATGAATCCTCAATCATCCTGGTGTGTGCAATATGTGGTCTTTGAAAAGGTTCAGACCTAATGGATGGTTTTGTAAATCGGTCATGTCCATCAGTCACCAATGAACCCTTTAATGACTGGTCCACATTCACAGAAGGCCTTGATAGCTCTACTGGCCTGGGAGCAGCTGCAGATTTTTCATAGATTTCACTCCTACATGGGGATGAACAGAATGTGTCTCTATTTGGTGATGGTCTATCAGTAGGGGATTCATTTGCTTGAACAAGTCTGAATATTCCTGATGAAGGGGAACATGCATCCATTTGTGGAAGTGAATTTCTTCTAGAAATGCTTGGCCTCGGAGTACCTACCATTTTTGCATAAGGGTCAATTGGTGATGATGACCGAGAACCAGGAGAAAATATCTGTGGTGATAGAGACTGAGGAGGTTGACTTAACGAAAGGGGATCCTGCATCTGAATTCGTGTTGGTGTTGGTGGTGGAGCTTGTGGTTTCAAAAACACATCATCCGACGGTGTAGAGTTCGGTGTACCAGACAGCTGTTTTGGATGTACATCTTTGTTAAATGGCTGCTGTGTAGGAGACAAGCATCCATTACCTTGCTGAGGCGTTAAGGGGCTCTGCATCCCACTGTTGGGTGTGTCACTATCAGAATGGCTCAGAGGTTGTTGGGAACCAAACTGATGTTGCTGCTGCTGTTGCTGTTCACTCTTTACTTGCTCAAGTTTTTGTGTGGCTTCAATTTTAGCTTGTTGCTTACTTTTTTGACGCATTTGCTGTCAACAAAGAAAAAAGCTTGATCAAAACTGCGACACTAAAGTAAACAATAATTGAGAAATGCAAATTTCTGTAAACTGCTAGTCTTCTACATTGCATACAGTACAAATAAGAATATACTGTATTGGCGCTAAGGCAAAGTACACTGATCAAATAGGCTTTCCTTTGTGTTTTCCACTGAAACTGATCAAGAGTCAGACAGGATTGGAAGAAACATACACTTTTGCACATAGCAGTGTGAACTTTGGATTAGGCAATATTTAAGACCTACAAATGCATCTAATGGGATCAACAGAAAACATCTGTGGTTGCTCTCACACATACACAAAGATTAGCTAGTGTGGGAGTACTAGAATGCCTGGCAGCAAACAAACAGCTTAATATGTACCTGCTCCCTTCTTTCACTACAAATCGGTCATAAGGTTAGACAGAGGCTATGAATTATGAAAGATAACGACCGAGGAGTGTTAACCTTAGGAAGAATATTGTGGCTGCCGACAATCACATCCCCACAAAATCTAAATAGATGTTGCCTATCCAGAGTATGAGATAGCAGAGCAGCTGCTTTATGCAAAGGACATTGGCACTCTGCTCACTAAGTGGTCATTGCCCTGTGGGAAGCTTGAAACACAATTTATTTGATGTATAGGCACCTTACAAATGCACAATAAATGTGGATGTGACAAAGATTACTTTATTTGACCTATCTGATAAAGTGACCAATTTGGAGACGGGATGAGGTGGAGTGAAGATGAAATTGCCTGCAGGGGGAGATCACTGGAGGTTTTAGGGCATAATATGAAATTAAGGCAGAAGTCAGGAATCTTCAGGACCAGATCATCCACCATGAAATTAAATGTTGCAAAAACAACATGTGTGAAGTGACAAGATCCTCAAGCACAACAAGGAGGGTTTCAGCAAGTTACTTTTTTCCAGTTACATTAGATTACATTAAGATCACTAGTGAGAACCACTGGCACCCAGGCAGGGTGTTATGGAGAATTCTCAGAAATGTGCCAATTTCCTCTACCTTAGACACCCCCAGCCACTTTGCTGGATTTTGAGGACTTGATTGTTTTAACCTGGAGAGAGCGAGACCCTTTTTCCCCCCACTCTCTCATGCATTTTAATGTGATTTTGTACACGGTTTCTTTTTGGCTGTGGAGTCTGACAAACTCCATAGGCATAGTCTTTTACATTGGGTCACACAGCACCTTCAGTGAAGTGACACAGGTAAGTCTTTCAGATTTCCCAAAGGTTTAAATACCGTCTCTGGGATACACTACTGTTTCCCAGAGCAGTACAGTGAAATTGACTTTACTTACATTTGTAACTTTCTAGACCCAGCACACAATATCTTACGGGCAAGAATGGAGGCTCAAGCAGTAGTACAAATACAAATAAAAGGTGAGGATTTTTGGCTTGGAAGGCAGAGTCGACCACTGGACGAAGGAATCCGAAGAAGAACTTGAAGAGGACGCCTGCTGCCACTCCTGGAACGTTGGTTTGCCCGGTGAAGCCCTGCTGCTGTGCTGAAACTCCAAATTCGTATCGACAGAGAAGCTCCTGCAAGGACGAATTCTCCCTTTGAGTTGGTGGGACCACTCAAGTCCAAAGTAAGCCACCTGGACATTCTCTCAACACTGGTCGAGTATCCACTTCAGTCGCTGCTGGAACGGAACAGCCAAGGAGAGGAACACCAGTTTGTGTGCGTTGCTTTTAAGCTGGCCAAGAGCTCCAGGAAGATCCTCTGGACTCCCAGGAAGCAGGACTGACCGAGCCTGAGCCCCTCACCAGAGTGTGGTACCCCAGAAGCAAGGAAAGCCCATCTCGACAGCCAAGAGCCACAGTGTTGCCATTTGCGGTAGACGCAAGGAGCTGAAACACTAAACAGCCACTTGTTTGAAGTTTGCTGGTTGCGAGCGGTGTCTGTCCCATTGCAGTGCAGGAGTCCCCAGAAGTCCTCCCTCTTGTCCCCACAACTGATACCCAGGAACAGCAAGATCGGCAGAGCTGCACAGGAACAGAAGTCATCTGCTGCACTTTTTCTTCAACCTAAAGGTACCGTAAAGTCTAAGAGAACTTACCCCTTGTTGTGTAGCCACTTGTCCTCGTTGGAGGCATGCTTAGTTGCATCTGTAGAGTTGCTGCCAGCTTCTCTACTTCACAAGCCTAATCAGCTTGTGGCCCTACTTTGAATGCTTCTATTCTTCAAAGACTTTAGGCATTGGAAAAGACTTTCTACTTACCTGCAAGAAGTGCTTTAGTTCACCTTGACTTTTGCTAAACTTAACTGGCTTAGGCTCCCTGAATGACGCTTCTCTCTTCTGCTTATGTGTTGTGCCTTCCTTCCAGGAAAGGGTTAACGGGCTCTGAATTGGAGGAGTTGTATTGAAAGTACTTACCTATTTAAGAATAACTGTATGAATACTTGTTTTATTCTGAACTCTCTTCTCTTTAACACTACTCCTAAGAATATTCTAAATGCGACAGTGATATATTGTCAACAGCACCCTAGCTATTGAAGTCACCTGAGGGTGTAGGTAGTGCCTGTGTGTCATCCCAAATGGGTATTTGCTGATTTAGCTAAGAGTGTGTATTTTGGAAGTATATTCGTGAGGTGTTTTATATTGATCCCTTCTGAAGAATGCTTATTCTAACTGACTGATAAATGAATAATTTTTTTTATCAAGAAACCTTGTGAGTAAGCGTCTATTTGAATACTTGTCACTGGGAATCTCTGTGTAACTCCTCTACAGCTCACATTGACCCCTCTTGAGATAAGCCTGGCTTCTCCACACGCTACCAACCTGTGTAGTGCAGACTTATACCAAAGGTTAGGTTTCTATTACCAGGTGGTCAGGGTTGTTGTAGTGCACCCAAAGGGTACTATATACAATCTTGCCTAAACACAGGGGCTCTCCAACTGCTTGAGTCAAGAAACTTTCCTACAAGCATACACTCACTCACACCATAACATTCTCTGTCACACTAAACAGTCACTCTGTCACAAACATTCTCTCTTACATCACCAGACTTCTACATCCATCCCAAGCACTACACAACACATCTTCCTTCCTGCCAGGTCTCGCCACATCACAACAAAGCACATCACAACACATCTCCTTTCTTCACATAAAGCATCCATCCACCACACACATGCCCACATGGGCTTGACACATTAGACACAGACACACACACACACACACACACACACACACACACACACACACACACACGGTGCACCTTTTTATTGAGAGGCGCAACTCAAGAACAATAACATTACGGAAGACGTGCCCCCTTTTTACTCCAGATGAATCGCCATAGCTCAATCACTCTCAAATGACGGGGGTCAAACCCCCCTTTCTACGGTATACACGCATTTCGTCGCCCGTATTTATATCGCGGGACTTTTCATCGCCGACCCTTTCATCGCCAATTTATTTTTTTTAACATTTTTTTTTAGGGGGGGGGGGGTGTTTGTGCGGGTTGGAGTATGTTTATTTAAGTAAGGGGTGGATTGGGGGGGCGCAGCCACCCCATAAAAAAAAAAAAAAAAAAAAAAAAAAAATATATATATATATATATATATATATATATATATATATATAATGTTGGCGATGAAAGGGTGGCGATGAAAAGTCCCACGATGTAAAATCTTTCTACTCGGGCTGAGTTTCAACAGATCAACCACACTTGCAGGTCAGAGGTCAGAACCCCTTTCTACTGTGGTTGGGATCAACATCACATGTCGGAATGCATACATACGCCCCCATCTACTATGGTTAGCACCATCAATACGCAACCGCACTTACAAACTCCACGGGAATACAAGTGTACTGCATTACTTGACAAAGTCCATTGCTACATGGATATGCAGCCAACAGCTGAATATTCCTCAAAATATGTTAGTCCCTTGAATTTGCATCATACCACACTCCCTTGTACTCATTAGCAATAATACTTTTGACATTGAAAAATACTTAGCTTTAAAGCCCTTGTTGCTGCCATGCAACATAGAGCTAAAATTCCACAAGCTGGTTAAGCTAAACATATGAAAATTCAGCTGTGATTATCCTGCCACTCTCACTGCACCATCAACACACATTGCGCCAACCATTGCCTCAACAAAATACTTCCTGCACATTTCCTAAATCTTTTCTTTGCGGTTCCTCCACAGCAACAGTCATCCTCACTGCTACAACAATGATCCTCCTGCAAAGTTACAGCATAACGATGGCTCTCTTGATCTCACCAAGTGTTGATTCCTTGAGGCTCCTTACCAGTCACTCTTGATGTGCCCGTATGACTTCACAGCGCATATGCAACGCCAAATGAATTCCTGTTTCTGTTGCGCTTCTGACCAGGCACTAAGAAGCCTCTTCCCAGCACGGCACATCACAGCTATATTTAATGTGCACTGCGCGTCTCAGAAGTAAAACTGTTTTTTTTCCCCCTAAAACTGTTTCTATGAATTCACAAAAGAACATATGATGTGTTGGGTAGAATTTCATTTCTGTGCATAATTCACACCACTTGTGGGACTGAAAGCACTTTTTGCTGCCCTCTTGGATTTGTGACCAGTTTTCCTGAGTGAGTGGGAACCTTTTTCCAAACTCCCTCAGTCTTTCACTCTACCCCTGGGAATGTTTTTCAACCCTTTTGGTTGCATCTTTTTGGAGTCATGCTTTCCACCAACTGTTAAGGCATCTGCAATTTATTATTGAAGCACAGCACTTTCTGTGCAGTGTTGCTGGGAGCTCTTTGAGCCGCCCTTTTTATTTTCCTTGTCATAACTATTGTTATCAATGACAGGGGGATACTTTCTATACTATGCTACCTGACTAATTTAGTGGAATTAGGACACCCCCCACCTTATGTTGAGCGCGCTGGGGCACAATATATCCCATTTTCCACTTCTCCTCTAACTTTCTAGTTACAGTGACAAGTTATTCTGAGTGGCTGGTGGCAGATGATATTTTCTAGCGATTTATACATGCAGGCTGCTGGCACAGTTGTGGTAAGGGACATACGGGTCACCACTGACCTAAAATGGCGCAGTCTTTTTTTTTCACAAACTCTTGGTTACTTGTCCTTTCTTGAGACTTCTTCTACCTTTGTGGGTGGGGGAGGTCTTGCTAGGTCTTTTGTGAGTTTCGTTGCCAAAGCCCGCCAATGCTCTCTGCATTCCTGAAAGGACAAAGTGGGGGAGGTGACCGAAACTCATGTCTTTGTCCTGCACTGTGTCTACCAGTTATTTTGGACAAACCAGCCCCCAGATGTGCATGATGGCTTGAATGGTGATTGGTGTATCCCGACAGTTTTCCTGCATAGAAGGCGAGAGGTCCTGGAACAGAAAAGGAGAGTCGACCAATGGAAAGAATGTGAAGGATGTCTGCCGCCCCTTCCAGCGACTGCTGGGTAACTGCTGCTGCTCCAACCTGCTCCTGCTCAACAGGGAAGATTCAGATCAGACAACTTCTTCCCTTGGGCTGCTAGGCCTAAACAGTCCAGACAAACTACATTTTGAGCCGTCCCTCAAGAAGCTGCAACTATCCTGGGCGGCAATTCCTCAATAACTTGGGACGTGGACCAATTTGCTTCGCATCGTCTCTAGAAGTGCAATTTTGGCTTGTGGGCATCCTGCTGGGCCTACAGTGACTCTTTCTCTGAGACATCTCCCCTTCCCAGTCTGGGACTGAGAAACGAAGAGGAGTCTACAGCCATCGCTGAACTGAAGTCTGTGTCAGGTCCCAATGAGAAAGTATTATGAAGGTAGTCTGCTGGGCTTCCCATCGCAGGAATCTTGACTGCCTGCTCCAGCCGAAAGTTCCATCTTCAGCCTACAGGCCTAGAATCCGAACAGGAGTTGCTGTCGTCTCACCATGGGGACACGCCCGTGACATAGTCTTCTTTCTTCATAAAAGGTACTGTCCCACTCCTAGGTGCTTACCTGGGTTTTTACTGTGTTGCTCTGTACTCCTGAGCTTCTCGAGACACATTGGGGTGGACAACCCAACTGTGTTCTCCCAGGCCTACGGACATTGGTCTTTTAGGTAACAATCCTCCAGGGGGTTTGCCAACTTCCCTGAAACATATTTCAACTAAACATTTTACCTAACTTCAACATATAAGAAACCTGCTTATTTGACAACGCCTTCCTCCGCCCATGGGCCCTGGTCACCCAGTGTCCCCACCGACTTTGAAATGCTTGTCCCCAGATAGAGATGGACTTCCTAAAGTACTGGCTGAAAACTACTTACCAGAATCTGTGTTGCGTTACTTAATGTTGGTTACAAGAATTGATTTTCTACTTGAATGCGACTCTGACTACTTACCTGAATATTGTCTAAGAGTTTACTATTGCACCGACTATTGCTTAACACAAGTATATATGTACCGTGTGGTTTCTACCTTGGCTAATGACGTAATAAAACTGGATATTTTTTAAGGACAATTTATTGTTTTTGGTCTTCAATGACGGACGAAGCATTTCTCTGGCGAGTATTATATATATATATATATATATATATATATATACTTATTTTTTCTGACATGAACTAGCATGAGGAATAGCGCGAGTACAGAGTATCCAAGCAGATAAGATAGATGAGACTACAAGCATCCATGCGCCTTCTCTCAGAGGGGAGGAAGGGCGAGCGCATGTGAATCTAAGCAGATACAAGCATCAGAAATACGATTACGCTGAGTAATGTATCCCTTCTGAGGCTTTTGGAATCTGATTAGATCACATGCTGTGCATAGATTAGCGAGCAGTGCTAGATGAAGGAGGTGGGATGTGAGAAGGGTCATGAGCAAAAAAAATGTCTTAGAACCACTTGTCCCACTTCAGTATCTGTCTTGGAATGAGTGTCAATGCAGTAGTGCTGAGTAAAGTTGTGAATAGAGCTCCATGTAGCTGCTTTGCAAATGCTGTCAAGGGGTACATTTGCAATGAAAGCCAGAGTGGCTCCAGTACCTCTTGTGGAGTCGGCCCCTTGCGTAAAAGACAGTTTTATCTGAAAGGGAATAGGGCACTTGGATACATCAGACTATCCATTTTGAGATGGCATTCTTAGAGACATGATCTCCCTCTCTGCCTGGAGCTATGGAGACGAACAGCTGATCTGTTTTTCTTGGCAGTCTGGTCTTGTCTACATAGTAGAGGACCACCCTTCTCACATCTAGTGTGTGGAGTTTCGCTCAGCAGAGCTCTTGGGTTCTTGGAAGAAGGCCGGTAGCTCAAGAGACTGGTTAACATGGAATTTTGAAATTAACTTTGGTGAGAACCTAGGGTGAGTGCGTAACACCAGTTTATCCTTATGAATAGTAAAGAAAGGATCCTGCACTGAGAGCCTGGATTTCACTGACCCTTCTTATGAAGGTGATGGCTACTAAGAAGTCTGTTTTATAAGTCAGATGCCTGAGACTAGATTTAGCTTAGCAAGTACCACATTAAGGTCCCATCCTGGTGGTGGGTTAGAAATTGGAGGGTGGAGTCTCTTTACCCCTTCCATAAATGCTTTGACAACTGGCACTTTCCACCATGACCCCTTGTTATGGGAAGTGGTGTAGGCTGATAAAGCTGCCAGGTGCACTTTAAGTGAGTTAAACACTAACCCTGCATCCAGTAGGTGGAACAAATGGGTGATAACATTAGAAGGAGTACAATTAACTGGGTTGATTTGCTTACTATGGCACCAAATTACACATCGTTTCCATTTGTCATAGTAACAGTGCCTCGTGTTTGGATATCTTGAAAGAGTCAAGAAAACCTAACATCATGTCTGAACTCTGACTTCAGTAGGCATGCTGCCAAGTTCGAGTTGGGCTGAGGATGCACTGTTAGTCCCTCGTGCTGGGAGAGTAGGTTGTACTGGCATGGGAGCTTGATGGGGTTGCACACCACCATTTTGCATAGGTGTGGATACCATGGTTGTCTCGCCCACATAGGACAAACCAGGATGAGCGTCGTTGGTTCCCTGTGGATCTTGTTCACCACCACCTTCCTCATTAGAGGGGTTGGTGGAAAAGCGTAGGCAAACATCCCTGAACAATTCATCCATAGGGTGTTCCCCTTGGAGCCTGCCTGGGGGAACCTGGATGCAAAGTCTGGGCATTGTGTGTTTTCGCTTGTGGCGAATAGGCCTGTAGTGGGGAAACCCCACTGAGAGAAGGTCTCCTACGACTTCTTCGTGTAGTCGCCACTCGTGTTCCTCTGAGAGGGGATCTCTGCTCAGAGCATCTGCTAGAGAGTTGAGTTCCCCCGGAACATGTTGGGATGACAAGTAAATGTTCAGTCCGAGTGCCCATTTCCAAATGTTCTGGGCAAGCTTGGACAGATTGGGAGATCAAGTGCCCCCTTGTTTGTTTAGGTAAAACATTGCAGTCGTGCTGTCCGTTAGGATCTGCACTGACTGGTTGGATAGGAGGGGTTTGAATGCCCAAAGCTCCCTGAAGACTGCCAGAAGTTCTAGCAGATTGATGTGGTTCTGAGCCACTGTGTGAGACCAGAGACCCTGAGCTGTATGGTGCAGGTAGTGGGCTCCCCACCCTACTAGGGAGGCGTCTGTTGTGACAAAGGCCTTGTTAGGGAGAATTCTCTGTAAAGGCTAATTTCCCAAACCTAGTGAGTCCCCCAGCAGCTTTGCTGGATTTTTGGGGTTTATTTTTTTCTCCTGCTAAGAGGGAGACTCATTTCCTCCCACTCTTAGGCATGATTTCAGATGTTCCTTTGACTTTGTATGTGTTCTACGGGCTATGGGGTCCTTTACCCCATAGGGTTTTATGTGTTTTTGATTTGTGGGTTACAAAGCACCCTCCGTGCAGTAACCCAGGGGTGTCGCAGCGACCCCCAAACATAGACTCCATACCCTGGGACTGACTACTGTCTCCCAGGGCATGTAAAGTCACCATTGGCTTTACTAGTCTTAAATTGTGAACAGAACCAGCACAAACCATCATATTGTGGACGTACTGGTCGGGGCAATTCGATTGCCCCGGGGTCTGTTGTTCGAGGGGGCACTGTCCAGTCACCCCGACCAAGTTTTGGCTGGTGGCAGTGGATACTACTTTTTATATTCAACCGCGAATATATTCCTATGGGATTTTCCCATTGTTCGAGGCAACCACTTTTTAATATAGCCTCGAACATACCGCCGCTTTATTAAATTAATATAAATTCACCGGTTGGCATTTTTTGCCGAAACTTGGTTCCAAAATGGCGTTTGTGTTCGCTTCTGTGACTCCAACCCAAGTCGAGCCCTTTGTTCCACTTTTTGGCGGGCTTCTCCACAGAAGCCTCCAAAAGTGGTGCCACTCTGTCTGGGTACCACAGGGGGTGTGGGAGGGGGTTTAGGCACCCTGGACTGAGTTACCTTGGTAACTCAAGTCGCACTCGTGTGATTGGCCCAAGTGGTGAGCCGCCCGGCTCACCACTTAGCATGTTTGAGTGACAGCTAGGCTGAATGAATGGGGGTTTCTGCATAAAAGCAGAGCTTTGGGGACTGGAAATTCAGAAGTCGCCACAGGACCTAAAGAATCCGAAGAGGGAGAAGCTGAGCCGACCTGCAACGACGACACCACCGGTGGAGCCCTGCTGAACCGTCTCATCACTTTTCCCGACGATAGAGGAGATCTCCAGTCCGGAGAGTTTTCTTCCTTTGACTGGTGGGGATAACCAGTTTGCCAGTCTTTTCGCCCTACTGGACCATCTCGTGGCCGCCTTGCCCGTGCCAAGCACCCCGGCAACCTGAATACCATGGTTTACCACTACCGCGAAGAAAAGGGTGATACCTACCTTGTAACCGGGAAACTCTGCGGCTGGTTTCTTCCCTGGCAGCGCAACAACCTTCAGCTGTCCTCCAATTCGAGACCTCCTCTTCCTCTGGACGAAACACCGACTTGCACCCGCTGCCAGGAACAACTGCCCCAGCTGGAGCGTTCTTCCCACTATCAGGTACTGTGTCCCGCCTGGCTTCCCTTGCGACAGATTGTTCGGGGTGACAGTAAATCCTCGACTTTCTAACCTGGGTTAGCCTGGGGCCTAACCCCACTTTGTGATCCTGGACACATTTCGCTTGCTCTCTCTAAGAGTGGGCCTGGCATTTCAACTTCCTTGCTCTCCAGTAGACTTTGCCTAACCTGCCTCACTGTGGTTCTTTGAAAAGTATTGAAATTGTGTGCTTTCATAACTTTGCCTTTTCCCTCCCTTTTTCTATAACTTATTAGAGTGCCATCTTACGTTAAGCGCTCACCTCCGTCTGAAAATAAGTGGTGTTTCTCACGAAGACTTGTCTAATAAGTAATTAGGGTTGTGTATATATATATATATATATATAATAGTGACTGTCTGTTGAATTTAGTTACCTCTTTGTGTGCTAGTGTAATTTACAAGTGTCGTTAAATAAATAATTCTATACTTTTACACCAAAGCTCTGGTCAGTGTTTGCTTGTGCTACTGTATCTCTAACTATTGTGTATACTCTATATACTGCCTAACTCATCTTTAGAGAAGTCCGATTGCTCAGCCACAGCTACCAGGTAAATCTGGGTGGTACAGACTGCTACCAATTGGGTTTACCGCCAACCACCTGTAGTCCTAAATCTTTTGCAGTGGTCCCTAAGGGAACTGCACAGGTTTCTGCCTAACAGGCCTGTATCTCTGGATCGTAGAAAGGTTTCCCCTTCGTAAGACTCTCTCTTGTCCACCACCAAACACTCTGTACTAGTCTTGGCGAAACTACCACTAGATCGTCCCACTGAACACTTGCTTGAGACCACTGTTTCGCCAACCATTCTTGCATGGGCCGCATGCGCAGGCACGCGTGGGGAACCAGGTAAACGCAAGATGCCATCATGCCTAGCAAACGCATCGCAGGTTCCGAATTCTTTCCTCTGATGGAAAGGTCAACCCCTCTTGGGTGTTTAGGACAGCTCCTAGGAACTGTTTTGTAGTGCTTGGCACCAGGCTTGATTTTTTTTTTGTTCATGGAGAAGCCCAATTGGAAGAGGTCGATAGTTCTTTGAATATTTAGTCAGCAAATTAAGGGGGTTTCCCCTATGATGAGCCAGTCGTCCAGGTAATGGTACACTGGGATTGCCTCCCTGCGTAGGTGCGCTGCTCCCACCGCCAGTACCTTGGTGAATACCCTTGGAGCTGAGGCTATACCGAAGGGCAGCACCTTGAACTGGTAGTGCTGGTTGTTTATTTTGAAACGCAAGAATCTTCTGTGCACTGGGAACATTGAAATATGAAAATGGGCATCTTTCATATCCAATGTTGCCATGTAATCCCCTTTTTTAGTAGGGGGGGGGGGATTACCTCTTGGAGTGTAGTCATGCAGAATTTTTGTGGCTTGACATACTGGTTTTCAGGGTGCAAATCTAATACTGGGCGCATTGTTAGATCTTTTTTGGCACAAGGAAGTAGGTTGAATAAATACCCCTGTTTACCTGGTTGCCCGGGACGAGTTCTATGGAGTCCTTTGCAAGTAGAGTGGCAATCTCCTCGATAAGGATTTTCTGGTTCTCCAATGAGTGTACCTTCTGTCTTGGAGGATGGTCGTGGGGGCGTGCTAATAGTTCTATACAGTATCCTGCGGACAGCACCCATCTGTCTGAAGTGATCCCCTCCCATGCGTGGGTGAAGGTGGAAATGCGCCCCCCCTACTGGGGATGCATGGTAGGGGACCCGAAGAGGAACGTCACTGTTTACTAGGTGGCGTACCACCTCTGGCAGGGCTGGCTCTACCCCTAGTGAGGCCCCTGCGCTGGCCTTGGGTGAATCCCTGTGATGTTTGGAACCAATTGTTGCCCCAAGAGGTTCCTTGATTCCGTTAGTAGTTACCCCTCTGGGAGCTTTGGCCGCGAAAGCGACAAAAATGATCATTTCCCCTCTGACCTGGGGGTTTATTTGTGAGTTGCCCGAGAGATTTTAGGGTCTCGTACTCATCTTTAGCCATCTTTAGTGCCTCTTCCACTGCCCTGCCGAATAGAACGTTCGGCTCTACCGATAGTCTATAAACGTGGCTTGGGTCTCGGGTTTGAACCCCGACTACCTTAGCCAAGCGTGGCATTTTATTACTGTGCCTTCGGCTATCAATCTTCCAGCATTATCTGCTGCATCAAAATTTGATTTATGGATGCATCCAGATATGGACCTTCCGTCTGCTACAAGTTGGGCCAACTGGCCTTTTAGTGGTTCAGGTGCAGAGGCTACTAGAGCAGCTACTTGTTCCCACTGATGGCAGTTATAGCTTGCTAAAAGAGTGGTACTGTTAGCAATACGTGCCCGATAGGCTGACGTGGAGGCAACTTTCCTACCCAGAGCATATATCATTTTGCTCTCCTTATCGGGAGGTGCTTCTGAAGAAGCTAGTGGTGTACCTACCCTCTTTCTGGTGGTTGTTACTACCAGGGAGTCGGGTTTTAATTGACCCCTTATGTACATGGGATCGGAGGGTACGGCCCAGAATAATTTTTACACTCGTGGATTCACTGCACAAGTAAGATTTGGGGTTACCAGCAAGAGAGAAATTCTACGCTGGATTGATTTTAATTTTGGGATAGCCTGGGTAATGGCTCTCTTGTCCCGTAGGATTTCTTCCATGAAATCCCTATCTTCTTGGACACCCTGTGTGTCTATCTGAAAATGAGCTGCTGCTTTAGCCAGTACCTCATTAAGGAGTGGCTGATTATCAATCCGTTAGTCATGCACCGGGGGGTTCCTTAGGAATTGGGGAGTCAAGATAGTAGGCTTCCGCCTCATCTTCTTCCTGGTCCTAGTCATTCCCATAATAAGAAACCCCTGTCTGGTCTTCCAGCATGTGTGTTTCTGTCTCCTCGCCATAGGACTCTGGATGGTAAGGTTCAATTAGCAAAGGGTCTGAAACCAATCCCTGCGCCGGAGCCTCAGAGCGGAGCCTTTGAAGGGGCAGAGGTAGCTGATGTGTTGACATAGCTATGGAAATAATTAGGGTCTTTTTCATAGACATCCTTCTCATCACCCTATCAATATCCGCTGAGTTCCATTCCCTGGAACTGGGAATAAACCTTTCTGGTTCCTCATACATGCCCATATCATGAGGAGTGGGAGGGACAATTTTACTCTTAGGAGTAGTGTCAGGGACCTTGGACTTCTCTATCACTTTAGGAGCCTTCTGTTTTTCTTTATGGTGTTCTGAAGGTTTCTTGTGTTGTTTACCCACCTTCCCGTGACTAGAGGAATGTTTTCCAGAGGTTTTAGGAGTTTCCGAGGGTTGCGACGCTTCGCGCTGAGGTTCGGAGGTAGTAGAAGGAGGGTGCCGAATCTCGGGTGTAGACGCTACACGCTTTGACTTGGGAGCATAGAGGTCGGAATCATCTTCTGACGATCGAGCCTCTGGAACTACTTGCAGTGCGGCACCTTTTCCAACCGCGGACGGTTGGTCTTTGTCATGTGGTGATCTCGAACGGGAACGCTCAGAGGACAGAGAATCGTTGGACCGCGCTCTCAGTGCCTTCCGTTGCCGATCGCTCGACGTGCGTGTCGAGTCACGGCTGGGGCTGATGTGTTTAGAGGAAGTGGTGAGGGTTGCGCTTTTGCCGTCGGGTGTTGTCCCCATAACTGGGCCGCTGGCCAGTCCTCCGAGGTCGGGGGCTTGCGCGTGGGTTTCTGCAGTCACCCCTCTGCCCTCACTGTCCGATACGGTGGCGTTGCTGCCATCGCTGAACGACCCTTCGACGTCCATGGCCTCTAGTTGCCTGGCGTAGTGGGCCCAGCGCTTCGTCGAGCAGTCCTTAAGTGTTTTAGGCTTGAAGAGCTTACAAGCTCGACACATTGCCTCGGGATGGTCTCGTGTGAGACACAGATTGCACGTATTGTGTTTACCTACCCAGGGAAACTTCCTGTTACACTTAGGGCAAAATTTGTAAGGAGTACTCTCCATATGTGTAAATCTGGCAGCAGGCTGTGTATATGTAGGAAATAAATGTGCGAAAGTGATTACCAACCCCCACTCTCCCTACTTGTACAGGGCCGAGGCCAGAGGCCTTCCAAGGCCCAAGGTCCGTCGTGTAGTTTGACGGCTGGTTCCCTCGATCTTCGCTGACGTCGATCTTCGGCATAGGATGGAAGATAACGGGGAAAATGTTTAACAATATTTAGGTATAATTGGCAAATGCCAAAGGAACTCTGCAACATGCGTCTGACTAGTATGGCGGAAAAAACAATCTGAGGGCTCTACACACGGGAGGGATCATGGATAAATGGGACGTCACACTAGGGATAGTATTACTGGCACACCCTAGTTTGACATCCCTATTCGAGTTTCGAAAAACAAACTGTAATACTCCACAGCTTCCACTAGATGTCGGCCTATGCACAGCATGTGATCTAAGCAGATTCCACAAGCCTCAGAAATATGACAATGCATTACTTACCGTAAAAGCATTTCTGATGGTTGTATCTGCTTAGATTCACATGCTGTGCATAGGTCCGACATCCAGTGGTCACTGCGGAGTATTGCATTTTGTTTTTCGTAGTCGAAAAAGGGGACGTCGACAAGGCGTGTCTAACACTATCCCTATAGTGACGTGCGTTGTACCCACAATCCCTCACGCGTCGCGGTCCCTCTGTTTGTATTTTTCTGCCCTGAGGGAGCCTTCTAGACGTGAGTGAGTACAGAAAAGAGAGAAATATAGAAAAGGATGTCTATGTTCCTTCCATCCGAGCGGGGAGGAAGGGTGGGCGCATGTGAATCTAAGCAGATACAACCATCAGAAATGCTTTTACGGTAAGTAATGCATTGTCTTCTGATGTTTGTTAATCTGCTTAGAATCACATGCTGTGCATAGACTAGCGAGCAGTACCCAGAGTTGGCGGTGGGTTATGAGAAGGAACAGTAGAGAAAAGATGTCTTAATACTGCCTGTCCCACCTGGGAGTCAGATCTAGAGTGTGCATCTAGACAGTGTTTTGTAAAGGTGTGCACAGAACTCCAGGTATCCGCTTTGCAGATGGACTCAAGGGGAACATTTGCAATGAACGCTATGGAAGCCCCAGTGCCTCGAGTGGAATGTGCTCTTGGCTTGAAGGGTAGTTCTCTCTTAGCAAGAGTGTAACAGAGAGTGATGCATTGAACAATCCATCTAGATATAGTGGACTTTGAAACTGCATCTCCTTCTCTTCCTGCTGCCACAGAGACAAAGAACTGATTAGTCTTTCTCAGTGGTCTGGTTCTTTCCATGTAGAACATGACAGCTCTGCGTACATCTAGTGTATGCAGACATTTTTCTCCCAAGCTGGAAGGGTTTTGAAAGAACATTGGTAGTTCTATTGACTGGTTTACATGAAATTTCGAGATGAATTTTGGTGCAAACCTTGGGTGTGTGCGTAGAACCACCTTATCCTTGTGAACTGTTACGAAGGGGTCTAGTACAGAAAGAGCCTGTAGTTCACTTACTCTCCTAATGGAGGTGATAGCTATTAGGAAAGCAGTCTTAAGAGTGAGGTCTTTAAGAGTTGCCTTGTGCATGGGTTCGAAAGGAGGGCCCATGAGTCTAGAAAGTACCACATTTAAGTCCCATCCGGGAGCTGGGTTAGCTATCGGAGGGTGTATTCTCTTTACCCCCTCCATGAAGGCCTTGATAACTGGTATCTTCCACCAAGACAATTTAAGTTGGGAAGTGGTGTATGCAGAAAGTGCCGCTAGGTGGACTTTAATGGAATTGAACACTAGACCTGAATCCAGTAAATGGGTCAAGTACAGAACAATGTTAGTGGGAGAGCAGTCAACCGGGTTGATGCTCTTACCTCTACACCAGATGACAAATCTTTTCCACTTGCTAGAATAGCAGTGGCGAGTATTAGGTTTTCTGGCTTCCCTGAGGATGTCCATACATCTCTGAGGGAGTTGTGAATGTCCAAATTCTATGATCTCAGGAGCCAGGCTGCTAAGTCCATGGTCTGAGGGCATGGATGCAGTGTCCTGCCCTTGTCCTGTGACAGCATGTTGTACGGGCAGGGAAGTTTCACTGGGGGAGACAGGGACATCTCCATCAAGTGAGCGAACCATTGCAGCCGGGCCCACATTGGGGCCACTAGTATCATGGTAACCTGCTCCTGGTGCATCTTGTGCACCACTTTGTTGAGAAGGGGAGTCGGGGGAAAGGCGTAAACAAATTTCCCTGACCATTGAATCGACAGACCGTTCCCCTTGGACTGGTTCTGGGGGTACCTGGAGGCGTAACTTTGGCATTGTGAGTTCTCCAGAGTTGCGAACAGGTCTATTTCTGGGAATCCCCATTGCGTGAAGACGTCTAAGACGATGTCTTCGTGCAATTGCCATTCGTACTCTTCGGGCAGGGGGAAGTCTCTGCTGAGTTTGTCTGCTAGCAGATTGAGTTCCCCTGGTACATGTTGTGATAGTAGGAACATGTGTTTGAGAGCCCACTTCCATAGATTCTGGGACAGCTTGGACAGTCCTGGAGAGTGAGTGCCCCCTTGCTTGTTGAGGTAGTACATGGCTGTGGTGCTGTCTGTGAGGACCATCACTGTCTTTCCTTGTAGGTGTTCCTGAAAAGCTTTCAGTGCTTTGAACACCGCTAGTAGTTCCAGCAGGTTTATATGCTTGGATGCTAAGCTCGGAGTCCACGCTCCGTGAGCAGTCTGATGGGATAGGTGAGCCCCCCATCCTGTAAGGGATGCGTCTGTGGTTAGAGTGGCTTCCACTGCGGGTGTGGCAAAAGTTTTCCCTAATAACAGGTTTTCTTTTGTCCACCACCGTAGCGAGAGAACCAAGGCCTGCGAGACCACCACTAGATCGTCCCATTGTCCGCTGGTCTGACACCACTGGCTGTAGAGCCACTCTTGCATTGGGAGCATGCGCAGGCGCGCGTGAGGTACCAAATAAATACATGACGCCATCATCCCTAGCAAGCGCATTGCTTTGCGTACCGTCACCTCTCGACCTGCCACATAATGGGGGATCTGAAACAGCATGTTTTAGACCCTCTCGTTGGAGGGGAAGACGAGGCCGTCCTTTGTTCGAATTAGAGCCCCTAGGAATTGTTTGATTTGGCTGGGGTCTAAGCTGGACTTCTTTTCGTTGATGGAGAAGCCCAGTTGGGACAAAAGGTCTACGGTCTTTTGGGTATTGGAGAAGCATGTTTCGTAAGAATCCCCTGTTATGAGCCAGTCGTCGAGGTAAGGGTATACCAGGATGGATAACCTGCGCAGGTGGGCCGCTGCCACTGCTTTCGTGAATACCCTTGGTGCAGATGCTATCCCGAAGGGTAGTACTCTGAACTGGTAGGTGTTTGTTCCCTATCTTGAACCTGAGGTATTTTCTGTGCGCTGGCAACATTAAAATATGGAAGTATGCATCTTTCATGTCTAGTGTTGTCATGTAATCCCCTTGTGATAACAGTGGGATTACTTCCTGCAAGGTCACCATACGAAACTTTTGGGGTTTGACAAACTTGTTTGCTGGGCGCAGATCTAATGCAGGGCGCATGGTTAAGTCCTTTTTGGGTACAAGGAAGTACACTGAATAAATACCTTCCGTTAACTGAGATAGGGGGACAGCCTCTATAGCTTCTTTTTTCAGTAGCTCTTCTACTTCTTGAAGAAGAACGGTGAGGTGTTCCGGTGTCATGCGTCGGTTCCGTGGGGGTCTGTACTTCGGGGAACCGTTGAATTCGATGCAGTATCCGTGGGCTATGGTGGATAATACCCAGCGGTCTGACGATATTCCCTCCCATGCTGAAAGGAATGATGTTAGCCGGCCCCCGACCGGTGATGCATGGGAGGGGACCCGAATCTTCGGGTCATTTGTTGGTATTGGGCGTGGAACCTTTGGGGCTGGAGCCGCGACCTCTTCCTCTGCCACGGCGTTGGCCTCTTTGACTGAACTGGGTGTTGTTACCCTGGTTAGAGGGCCAGTTGGTAGCAGAGTAAAATTGCTGTTGGTTTTGCTGCTGGCGTTGGCCACAAAAGGAGCGTCTATTGCCATAGCCGCGTCTGTTACAGGGGCCTAGAAATTTGGTCAAGAGTCTTGATGGTATCAAACTCTTTCTTCGCATGTTCTAGGGCCTCATCAACTGCTTTCCCAAACAGATGTGTTTGTTCTATGGGCTTATTTATCAGGGAAGCCTGGGTTTCCGGCTTAAATCCCGAATTGCGCAGCCAGACATGGCGTTTGAGAAGTATTCCCTGAACCAGGGAACGGCCAGCCGTCTCTGCGGCATCTAAGGAGTTCTTTACGATGCCCTGGTTTACAAGAGTTCCCTCTGAGATTATAGCTAACAGGCGTGAACGCAGGGGTTCTGGTGCGTCCTCTGCTTCGCTGCGCAGCTTGCTCCACTGTGCATCTGCGTAGCTAGCTAGTAGGGAATTGTTATTTGCAATCCTAGTTGAGAAGGCGGCGGACGTCGTGATTCTCTTCCCAAGTGCATAGAGCTTCTTGCCCTCTTTGTCAGGTGGTGCCTCACTAGTGGATAGTGGTACCCCCGCTCTTTTCCTTGTATTAGTAACTACGAGGGAGTCCGGAATAGAATGTCCTCTGATGTACAAAGGGTCAGAGGACGAAGGGCTGAAGAGCTTTTCTATCCGAGGGTTGACCCCTCTGACTAAGGCAGGATTGGAAAGGGAAGGAGTTATTCTTCTCTTTATAGAAGCCAGGAGCGGAATAGACTGACTAACAGGGGCTGTTTCTTTAATAATTTTCTCTACAAAGTCTATGTCAGGCAGAGTCTCCCCTGTGTCTATTTCAAAATGCGCTGCTGCCTTGCGCAATAGTGCATTAAGTGAAGGTTGGTCATCTATGGGAGAGGTGTTTCCAATAGGTGAATCCTTGGGAGGAGAAGGGTGAAAGACATCAGGGTCTGAGTGCACTGATGGGGATTGCCAAGGCTGCACTGATGGGGATTGCCAGGGCTGTGAGGTAGCTGTATCTTCTTCAAAAGCTCCTGCACTAGTGTAAGGATCTTCTTCAAACCCCTCTTCCTCATGTTCTTCCTCTCCACCCAAACACTCCTCATCTTCCTGGAGGTATTGCGCCTCTTCAGTGAGGTCATATACGTCTGTAGAAGGGGGAAACAGCCTAGGAATCTTGACCCTAGGGTCATCCTGGGGCCATTCTCTTGGTCTTTTGGGTGTGGGTGGGTTTTGGTTTCCCAAAAACCTTTCCATATTCTCCATACAAGAATGGAGTCTTTCAAGGGTCTCATGGTGTCCTCTCCATAGCTGAGGCAATAATAACTGGTGATAACAACCCCAAGGGAAAGATAGGGGAGAAAGAAAGACATTCTCAAAGAGAAGATAAAAGTTCGAACCCCCACTCTCCCTACTGTATGTTGGCTGGCGAGGCCAGGCCACGTGTTCGGCAGCGCCGAAGGATCTCCTCTGTCTCTTCCCCTCCGTCGAAAACTTGCTCGGCGGAGAAACAGCTTCACAGCTAACGTCGAGGGGAGGGATCTTTAACAATATAATAAGTATAATTAAGGACCGTTGTCCGTAGTAAGTATTTGCAATGTCTCTCTACGAGCTCCGCGTAAGGCGACCAGAAGCTGGGCAGAAAAAAACAATCTGAGGGACCTCGACGCGTGAGGGATTGTGGGTACAACGCACGTCACTATAGGGATAGTGTTACAGACACGCCTTGTCGACGTCCCCTTTTTCGACTACGAAAAACAAAATGCAATACTCCGCAGTGACCACTGGATGTCGGACCTGTGCACAGCATGTGATTCTAAGCAGATTAACAAACATCAGAAATATATATTTGGTT
Organism: Ambystoma mexicanum; assembly: GCF_040938575.1. Taxonomy (NCBI): domain Eukaryota; kingdom Metazoa; phylum Chordata; class Amphibia; order Caudata; family Ambystomatidae; genus Ambystoma; species Ambystoma mexicanum. The sequence continues at coordinate 702,772,941 of NC_090924.1, forward strand.
TGCATTTGATCTAATTTGCATACCCACGATGCCTTGCTGTTGTGGCTCAGAACTGGAGGTGTATTTCCAGCGTTGGCTACTAGTGATGGTTACTAGGTGACGTTGTGGAATGTGGGACTTGGCTCAAATGGACTTTCCTATATGAATATGTTTATTTACCTGTCATTCCAATACTGTGCTAGTTGCCGTAGTGTTTATAATAAATGACGATATTTTATAAACCACAGTGTGCAGGTGTGCCATGAGGTCTTTGTACTTACCTACAGCCCTTCACCCTCTTAGAGTAAGCCTGGCTGCTCGTCCACTGCTACCAAACCTTTTTGGGTAGTTCAGGCCAAACCGAAGAGTTGGAGCCCTGTGCATCCAACAGTGAGCCTTCCACAGTCCTATCATAAGCAGACTTTTACTAACTCCATAACAAGATCAACAGGTCTAACTACTGCTATGCTGTCCTGGGTTTTGCACTGTGGACTGTTTTTGTTGATTTCTCAGCTTTTTGCCATGTTTTCCATTTCTTTCACATTTACTTCCTTTACATTTATTTCCGGTCAGTTCGGTGTTGTTGCTCCCACTCATTTAGACATTAGCTGTTTTTGCTGATGCATCTATAACTCTGACTACTACAGTTTAGATCATTGCATGGTTGTCTGGTACAGTCTCTTTACTGCCACAATATGTTTATTTATATTGGCACCTCTTTCTTTGTGATGCCAACTTGCTTGTTCTTTCTTCCCCTCAGCTCAGAATGAGAAGCTTACACAGTGTGCCACATGAATTTAAGATGCAAAGTTTAACTTTGCGTCTAGTACATACAAACCATCATGCTTTACATGTCTTCAACAGGGTACCTAAAAAACCCTAAAATATGCCAGGCACAGGGTGAATGTCAGATAAGTATATTTGTGTGGCACCAGTTGGCAAGCAAGTAAAATGCAGCTGTTGGTATCAAGCTGACAAGGCTCTTCTAGGCTATCCATCCCCAGGAGGTAAATCGTTTCCAGTAATTTCGAACCCTGCGTTGGGAGGCCTGGGAAAAAGCCATGGTTAATTGGAACAGATTGCACATTTTCATGTTCACCAATGTCCCTTAAGACCTTGTGCATGCAGGGAAAACCTTTTGAGAGGCTTAAGCTCTAGCAATAGAGCACAGACACATGGCAACACCCACCAACTGAAAACTGTTCCTGATTTAAGTCAGAACTACAACCAAACCCAAAACAAGCAAAGTTTGTTTAGCAAGAGGGATTGGGATCTATTCGGTTTACAAATGAGTCACACCAAACCTAATTACATGAGGTAATTATAGGACACTGGGGGGGGGGGTCATACTGTATGTACTTTTTCTCTCTACTAATTACATCTGGTGACTTCTTTTGCCATTTCATCCATGTCTAGTTTAAAGAGACTGTCAAATGCTGTGACAGTGCAGTCCAAAAGAGCTCAGCCCAATTATTATTCCACCAACTGAGTTGAATGCACCCCAACGCCCTCTCCGTAGCAAAACGTGACCAAGATCAACCTCCTGCTCTTGGAATACAACTTGAACATTCCCGGAATTACAGACTCCTTCAATCCCTTTCTCAATGACAGAAACCCAACCCAAATGCAGCATTATCCTCAAAAGCTGATCCTCGGACAGGAGGAGGTGGTGTTGTTTTTATCCACAAAATGTCTATCCTGTTAACACTGAAGACCTCATTCTCCACACTATATCAGAATGGCCCATGATCAAATGTTCCCCATCATTCACTTACACATTCCACCTGATTGACCTTTGCCCCCACCGCTCCACCAAAGATAAACCTTTGCTGACCCCTTTGCTCAACACCTTATCTTATATTACATCAACACCATTTCAGGAGATTTCTACATCTGGTCAAATTAATCCAACATCCCAGGCACCAGCTATTTCCTCATTAATATTGGAGGCACTTGGTTTCAACCAATTGGTCTCGAAATCACTCAAATCAACAACGGCTACTCTCTTGACATGCTACTCACAACTGATTTCTGAGGCATCTCCTACAGAGACCTATCCCTGTTGGGACCATTTTGGCAATCAGATTTTCATCCACCTTAACTCCCCACTTCTTGCCAACAATACGACCGGTGAAACCTCAACAGCAAACTCTAAGAAAATACCTCAATTGATTCCCTATGCCCTTTATATGACAGCTGCCCACCATCCCATACACTGATCCAGTAGTTCACTGAAACAGCCTCAAATAGTCTTGTACGCACTTAACAAAATGCCCCATAGTAAATTAGACTCTCCCCTAAAAAAGCGTTAAGAAAAATAATTCACACCACACATTTTACAATCAAAAACACCATTTCTGCTTCCTCGAATGCAAACAGCAACAGTCCTGCTCCCTGCAGCTAAAATCGCCTACCTTTCCCTTCCTTCAGAGGCCACAAAAAACATAATGAACACAAAAAAGCCCAACTCATCACAAGGATTTGCAATGTCCCAACAATGCCAACGAATGATTCGAAGTTCACAATGCACTTTCTAACTCTCTGAACTCTTTTGTGCCACTTCCTGTCTCACTTGCTAAATGCAAACTCTCCACAATTCTCCATTGACAAAATGGACTCCGTCAAACTATCTCCTCTTAGAATCCTCCGAACTCACACAGCATTGCTTCTTCCAATTCAGCAAAACAAACGAGGCAATTGCTGGAAGGTTTAGAATGAATCTTAACCTCTGGCATTGCTCTGGACAACCCTCCAGACCATCGTTCTTCGCCTGCCAAGCCATTACAAAAGGGGAAAGACCATATGCAAATCAGGTTTAAGCACACTCCAAAAGGGGCAGTCCAGCCAAAACTGCTTGGTGACCACCCTTCTGCACGAGACCACAAGCATCCTTAAACATGTTTCGGCCTTGTTGGGCTTCATCAGTGAGGGCTAAAAAACGGTGGCATAGAGGGTTGCCCAGAGCAATGCCAATGGTTCAGATTAATTCAAAACCTTCCACCCATCACTTTTTTGGTTTCAGTTGGTCTCCCAAGTGGGTCCCTTGCTCGTTGCACCATAGGCAGCAAGCTGCTCCTCACTAAGGAGGTCCAACAAGGCCAAAACATGTCTGGGGTTGCTTGTGTTTCTGCGCAGAGGGGACCTGAACTAGCAGTTCGTGCAGAGCTGCTCCCATTGGTGGCAGTACCTGACTGATTTGCATATGGCTGGACCCCTTTTGAAATGGCACAGACAGGCTAAAAAACAGATATGGAAGGACACCCAGAGCAATGCCAGTGGTTCAGATTAAGTGAAAACCCTTCACCCCTTGTGCTACACTCTAAAAATCAAACTCAGGATACCCTCTTGACCCTTGCCCCCCTGGCTCGTGCCACTTCGGTTAGGAAAGATTTCATAATTGTATGTAATTTTCCCTCCATGTGTACACCCCCAAACATGTTGCTGCTGTTTAGACAACACTGACTGACTGCCAGAGAAGCACAGCATTCAGCTGTACTCCTCTGGGCTTTCGTTCACTTTTTCTGGGGAAACTGACATGCCCTTAAAACAGTCAGTACTGGGAGACTTTGCTTCCCTTAGTCCTTTTCCCATGTTGCAACTTTTGTGCAACATGTAACACGTGTGCAATGCATCTTACCATACAGCACACTTGGGTCTATAGTCATTTTCCAAAGGTCCTAGAAACTGTCAGACTTTTTCTGAACTGTGCAGGTGTGTCATGGACAGGACTGGTGGCAGTTATCTTTTTGCATTCTTTTTAACCCTTTTCTGCCAGGTTAGCCGTGTTTGGGACAAATAGGTGCCCTGGCTCCAAAATGGCCATGCAACGAGGTTCTTTGTCCTGTCCTTTGGCCATCTTGCCCCTTCACCTTCCCCAGGTCGAGTGGACCCGGGTCAGTCCTTATTTGGTCATGCACTTTCCTGCGAAACCCAATGCTTTCACGGGCTTCTGCATGCCTTGTGTGTGTGCCTCCAGGATGTGGGCTGGAACGTCTGAGTCCAATACACATCCTGGGTGCCAGAGAGTCTGGAGTGCCCCGAATGACTGGGACCACTGTGGTCCGTGATTGGTCGACGTATGGAGTGTTTGTGAGCAGATCTCCCATTAGGTCCTTCATTTTAGCACGAAGGGAACTTTGGATAAGAGGAGGCCAAAAACACCCATACCATGTCGATCTCCTGAGTTCTCACTTAAAGGATAGGATCCAAGTATCCTGCAACTACGAAGACGAGGAACCGCTGGTGACCCGCTGGAAGGTTTGGCACCCTAAGCTCGCTGTCGTCCCGTGGGACCCCTCTGCATCTGGTCGTCCTACAAGGTCTGCGAAGAAGCTTCGACCCATTGGAATAGTGGGACCAACTATTCTCAGCACCTTCACCAAAACCTGCAAGTAACGTTTCTCGGAATTGTCCCTGGGCCAACCAGTGGGCTGACCAGTTTACGCAGGACCTTTGCTCTGTGTCTGCCGTCGTTGCGAGGAGGCCCTCGAAACTTGTTATACTGCTATCTCTGTGTCCCCGGCACCCTCACACTGAACTTCGTACACTTGGCATTCCCAGGTCTGAAGTGAGACGAGTGCACCAGGACCAGAGTAAACGCAGTTACCGTGTTGCCTGGCCGCGGCAACATCTTTTGCAAGTACTCTAACATTTGTGACAATCTTACCCCTGAAGCCTGCTGCAGTGAAACTGGGTCATTTCATCCACCCGGAGCAAAGAAATCACCACTGTCCTATTTGGGAATCATCGCTGTATCTCAGGAACTGAAAGCCACAGATACGTTCTTTTTGTTGCATTCGAACTTGCAACCCGAGTGGACTGAACGGGCGAAGTTTGGGTCCAAAAGCGCCTGGGACCGGTGAGTACTTGCAACACTAACCGGTGGCCCCTGGTGCTAAGGGCCCCTTTTACGCATGAGTGGCCCCTGGGGTCCCTTCTTTCCACTGCTAGTGCGAACTAGCGACTCCATCCCGCTCTCTGGAACTGCCCCTGCCTTCAAGTGGAGGTCCTCCCTGAATAGTTCTTCATCGCCTCATCCACCTTCCCGAGCTGCTAGAGTCCCCTGAAGAGACCCTATTTTTGCCCATTGGAACAACCGTGTTCACTTGCATTGCATGTACTATTGAGCATAAGGCTCTCCTCTTCTTAGGGCTTGGACTGCCTCTTAGTTAGGTGTGTTATCAATGTCGAAAAGGGCTTAAAGACTATCTGCACTGCCTGTTTCCTTCCCATATAGGTTGTCGACATATTTCGTGCATTTAACCCCTTTAGACCGCAATGGTCTTGTATATACATTGTATTGATGGTGTTGTGTTGGTTTACTTAGTGTTACTGTGATTATTCCGTTATGGTCTACGTTACAAAGGCCTTGTAATAAATGTGTCTATATTTTTTGATATAACTGCTGCCTGGAGTAATTTTTAAGTGTCCTTGCTCTGTGTGCTCATTGAGGTCTTTCAGTCACCCTCACCCCTCTTGAGACCTAGTCTTGACCGCCTGCCATAGCTACCCTGATTGGTCTGGCTTGTCCAAGGGTTACCCGGTTCCAAGAAACTAGGCTGGCCTTCTGAACCTCTGCCCTCCAGGACAGAGTTCAGAAATCCATCTTAACAGCTTCTGTAGCACAGAATCTTATGAACAGTCTTGGATGACCTGCACAAGACTGCTGATTACAGAACAACCATAAAAGGTGCCTTAATCTTGGCTATTTTTGATAGTAGACCAAGAAACCCCCATAGCCCGCCTGACATCAGTATCCAAACCGCTACCCTACCTTGCTTTAGGCTTTCTTAATCCAAGATGTCAAATTGCTCCCTCCCCCACATCAATTAAACCCTTACTGTCTCCACAGTGAGATGCTACAGAGTTACCCCCAACCGCTACAACATAGAACTACACTTTTTATCATGTTGGCTGCACCTTGAGCCTCACCCGCTAATCCTAGGCCAATGGCACCAAAAAGTTCTGGTGAGACTGAACAAATCCCCATTCACCTCAAGCTCCAATGCTGCATGATTGCCATACATAACCTGATGCATGACAATAGGCTAAAACCCAGAGAAAATCAAAGCTCTTGTAACAAACCAACACCCATCACTCTGGTATCTTTCCATATGGCGTCCATCCCTTGAGCCTAAATCTTCTCCGACAACTTGTTCCTTTTCCAGCATGGGGTCTGGCATGGATTCACATGCTCATTAATAAAGAATACATAGCAGTACATACATACACAACCACAGGAGGTGGCAAGGCTCAACAGAGGCAATTACTCTTACCTCCGGACCAGGCTCACCATCAAGCAAACAGGTTGCACGGTATTGTTTGGCCGACCCTGGACTCCTCTCTGGAATACCGGTCGACGCAGTAGAATCTTTTGCAGGTGTGCGTAGACCTCCACGTAGCAGCCCTGCAGATGTCCAGCAGGGACACACTAAACAGGAACACTGTCATCACAGCGATCGCTCTGACAGACTTCATTTTGACTCCAATCTGTCCCAACATGCTCAAATACATTGTCATCACCTGCTTTTTCATCTTTGCTTCCAGTTCTGATCCTTCTAATGTTCCCCAAAATAGTTACAGTGGTGAACACCATAACTGCTCAGGATTGGACTATTGACAGTGCATTACTTGGCCTTCCCTCAGTGCAATTACGCAGACTCAAAAGGGTACCGAACGCATCTACCCACTTTCACGATCGCCTCAGAACCATTAAGCACCACATCCTGCACCACATCCCGCACCCCCTCTTCCCTCCATTGGTTTCCCATACAAAAACCGATCAACTTCAAACCCATGTGTATTCGTGATTTCAACCAGATTTCACCACCTTTCAATGCTTCAAACTGTATCAAATACATCCCCTCCAGAAACAGCCACTCATCCAATTTGTTTCTCTCCACATGCACATTTCACAAAACTGAGGGACGAGCCACCTTTGCTTTTGCTTCTGGACTTTGGAACAACCTATACCTTAACCTCAAGAATAGTACCGTCTACCTCTTCTTCTGCTGAGCCCTGAATACCTGGCCCTTCCAACAAAAGTAACTTCTTCACCCTCTCCCTTTTTGGAACTTCCAGCACCAAGAGACAACTCGAGTGAACACTGTGCTTTACAAATACCAAAAATAAAATACATTAATAAATGGTTATGGCACAGGTTACAGCAGAATGGATTATGTGAACATGTGCAATCACATTCATATGATTAGTACTTGTGCGTGTCACGTTGCCACAATCTCGTGCTACCAGTCTGAATCACTATAGTCACATGAGTGATGTGCGGGAGCCTACCCTGGCAACTAGCTCTTGAGGCTTCCACAGCTGGGTAAACACAAGCATGCTGAATGGCTTCAGGATCAATGTCTCAAAGAACTATGCAGGAGTTGTCCGATTTGAAGTCTGAGGCGCAGAAAGCTACGACGAAGGCTACGAAGTCTATGTGACAAGGGCATAGAAAGGAGTTTCATTCTGCAATAAGATTTCTGTGATGCAAGGTTTGAAGGCAGAGTCTGGCAATGAAGGAGTGGGATTAACTGTGCACCTCCCAAAAGGAAAACCATAAGATTGTGCACAAAGTTACACTAAGAAGTTTGCGGGTTAGGAGATTGGATACATGCCGCTCCGTGTTGAAGGCTAAAATCGAGATGGCAGTTTTACAAGGAATTGAGATTTGGGAGTTCTCTTGTGCACTTGTCAAGGTCTCACAGAACATATTCATGAGGAAACTAGTTTCACTCCCTACACCTGGAGATGCATACAGCACGAGTTAGGCATGCCCAGCATAGGCTGTAATGCGCCAAAAATAATTTTAGACTACTTTCTTAAAAGTCAGGTTTGAAATCATAATATAGAGTATGCCCTCACAGAGTTTGTAACCTCCACTTGCAGGTAAAGTACTGTTGGGACTCGAATGGGATTGCCTTAATGAAGAGATGGTGCCTCGAGGAGTTCGTGAACATCAGGAATATGTCCAAACGACAACTGAAAAGGTTACTTAACTGAGGGTTGCAGAAAAGAAATATAGTAGAACCCAGCCCCATATTGAAAAGGTGTTGTCATTAAAACTCTATAGTAAAGCCTGTGTTTATGTAGCCCCAACTCATTTTATGACCAAAATAAAATCTCAAAAGTGTAGAAGGATTACCCTGATGATTAGGTTAAATGTGCTTCCTTTAAAAGGCCCAAACAAGTCGATGGGCTTAGAGAAGTTGTGTGCTTGTGGGTTGGATAAGGATTAGGATCTTACACATTTCGTATTAATTTTTAAGTTTTCTTTACTGATCTGAGAAAGATGACTTAGGTCACACTTTATAGGGAATGCCATTAGGTTGTGTGCCAATGCTGTGCTTTTGTTTATGGATTATAAGGAACACATTGCTTACCTGTAAATGTTGTTCTCAGCATATATCTGGCATGGACTCACATGCTCATGAATATTCTGCGTCATCAGGCCGGGAATCCTCGGTAAAAGAAAAAAGTTTCACTTTCACTTACAAACTGTATTTCTCCTATAACCCAATCACTGAGCTCTGGGTCATACTGCCCCCAGCCAATGACTGTCCTTACCCTAAACCCATCCTCTGGCAGCCACCTGCAGATTCGGTAGCACAAAAAGTGGTAGCATGACCAAGAAGAGCCGCAGAGGGGAAGGAGGGAGGGATCGCGTGTTAATCCATGCCAGAGCCATGATGGAAAACAACAGTTACAGGTAAGTAACTTGTTCCTTTTCCAGCATGGGGTCTGGCATGGATTCACATGCTCATTAATAAAGAATACATAGCAGTACATACATACACAACCACAGGAGGTGGCAAGGCTCAACAGAGGCAATTACTCTTACCTCCGGACCAGGCTCACCATCAAGCAAATAGGTTGCACGGTATTGTTTGGCCGACCCTGGACTCCTCTCTGGAATACCGGTCAACGCAGTAGAATCTTTTGCAGGTGTGCGTAGACCTCCACAAAGCAGCCCTGCAGATGTCCAGCAGGGACACACTAAACAGGAACACTGTCATCACAGCGATCGCTCTGGTGGAATGGGCTCTCAGCAGCGGCTGGTTTGTGTGATGCTGGAAATGCATCGGAGGGACAGGGCCTCCATATCCTTGTACTTTACTGCTTTTTATTGTGTGTTCTGTCGTGTTTTCTGCGCAGGAGTTCATGTGGGACTCCTGGCGGTGCAGCTCTCTTTTGGTTTGGTGTACAGGCCCATGGGATACCCTTATGGCACCCATCTGTGGAGGTACAACCCTGTGCCCCTAGTGTATGTTTTTGGGCACCTGTGGGTGGTCACAGAGCAGGATACGGGCTGGTGGCAGCTCCGTGCTGAATTGACTGGTGTCCTGAGCGTCCTCCATTTTGGGATGCCCAGGCCCTGTCATTGGAATCGGTATATTTCTGATGGAAACAAGATGGCCCCCATGGCCTCTTTCCTTCCATCGCCCGTTACCTTGGTTTTTCCGAAGTCCCTGGAAACCCTGACTCTGTCCCTTCCCCCTGACTAGCCTTTGGATCGAAGTTACATATATGGTAATGTGGGGAAGTGCCGACCAGACTGGCTGGAGCCTTCCCAACGACCGTATGTTGTGGGTACACCTGTGGGTGGGACCTGAGTGAATGGAGTGTGTGACGAATTTACACTTCTTGTTGTGGATGTCTGGTATCTTGTGTTTGACACAATGACTGAGACAGCTCTGCCCGAAACTGGTATGAATGCAGAGTGTAGTGTTGAAATGTGTGGTACTTGTCCGAATCCACATTCTGTGTTGTCAGTGTCTCGATGGAGAAGAATGGCCTGAATGCACTGTGCGTCTGATTGGCTGACTGACTGCTGAATGCCCTTATGAGTGATTGGTTGCCTGAGTGTGACCCAGGAGAATCAATGGGAGATCCACTAGTATATCTGGGGGCCTCTCACTGCTAGAAATCGTTCTGAAGCTTAAGAGAAACTGGAGTTGAAACTGAACCTTGACCTTGAAGCCCTGCTGGAAGAGAAGAATTGCTGTTGCTCTACTTCGCCGATCTGAAAGCAGTTGCGTCTCCAAGAAATTATCCAATAGAGTACCTAGTAAGGAGACCTCTCCCCGAGCTACGAGGTTTCATCGTGCACCAGCTGATCTTTGCCAAAGCTCCCTGGTAGACAGACCTACGAAAGGCTGCCGACCGGAGACGGGGACTGCCATGGAATCCCAAAGAAGCACCCGGACTGTTGCCTGTCACCGTCAACGACCGCCGTCGCCGACCAGAGCCACAGTGCTCCCGTTGCCTAAGAACATTTGATCCAAGGATGCTCTCTTGTCCCGCCGGAGAGTCAAGGCCGCCGACGCGCCAAGGAGCATCCACCGGTGGGTTTCCCACCACCTAAAGACCCCAGAGACACCGGACGACTCGACGCCCTTGCTGGGTCACAGTTCTTCAAACTCTTTGCGGTCCTGAACTATCGACATCGAGATGCCGCACACACCTCTTACTTGCAGGACATCTACGCTCAGTCGTTGCCGAGCACTGCTAGGAACGAAGATACCACTGCCCTGCCGTAGTTCACCCTGTTCAACGCCGGACGTTTGACGACCCGTGGCTCCTGCCTTAAAGGATGCACTCAAGAAGGGCCATCGATTTCCGGACGAGGAACTCTACAACACCAGGTACTTTGAGGTTGCTGAACTACTGGAAGACTTGTGAACAATATATGGACTGGGCTTGTGATATAGCTTTATTCTACAGGTTGCCCAGGTGGGGGTGGAGGGGGAATCTCCACACAGAACTGTGTCTAGGTAACAGGGCCAGTATTCTGCTAATTGTTCTAACCAACTGCTTTCCTCTTCTATCTATTGTTGGTTTCCTTTACAAACTGATGTGTGACATTTAACTGAACAGTTGATGCACTTTAAAGAGATCGAATAGTGATTGTGGTACCACGTAGAACTGTATAGATTTTCCATTGTAGATAATCGAGTACAAAGTGAGTTATTGTGATCTTGTACATAACCTTGAACATTCTATAAAGACTGTTTTAACTAATACAGTGTGCGGACATTCCTTTGTGGGTGCTTGGGGACTACACTGTACTCAAGAACCAGCCCGCATCACCTCCTGAGAAGCTAGGCCTTGATTGCTCGTCCATTGCTAACGTAATAGAGAAACTTGGCTGGGGTCCTCTGTGCCTCTCCTCTACCATGTAGAGAGCAGTAGTACAGACCCTCCTCCAGTCTTTACAGTTTGCCAACTGGTGACAGTGTGGAATACAGCCAGAGAGCCACCTGGAAATTGAAAGTTCACGAAAAGTTGAGACGACTTACGGAAACTCTTTGTGCGTGCCACATAGAACTTCAGAGCACGCGCCACATCTAGCGAGTGCAAAGTCCTTCCAGCCGGTATCGGAAAAAACACAGGCAACACGAATGGTATGTTGAGGTGGAATTCTGATGGAACCTTTGGCATGAAGGAGGGGTGCGTCCGCCGACTCGTGGAAAGTCACATAAGGTTGCTTGCATGAGAGGGCCTGGATCTCTGTGACCAAAGATAAGACCGTCCCGGAGACCTGGTGTAGCAGGAGATAGCCGCCAGATGCACTATGATGAGGCATGGGCCAGCCCTGCCATAGCGAACACTAACAAGTATGGAAAGATCTGCAGGGCTGTGGCCCTCAGAGGGTTGATCTTCTGCGATCGACACAGTCGCAAAACGCTTCCACTTGTGCTCATAGCACTTAAGAGTCGACGATGCTCTGGCCCTGGCAAGGACCTCTCTGCAGTCCACTGGTAGCTTGTTCCCACCAAACTAAGGCTGTGGGAGCCAGGCCTTCAGGTTCAGTGATCCTAGTCGTGGTGCAGGATTGCGCCTCCTTCTCTGGCGAGCAGACCCGTAACCACTGGCAGTTTGACTGGAGGGGACGTCGACAGGCTGAGAAGGTCCGGGTCCCAAATCTGCCTCAGCCACATCGGGGCGATGAGGATCATCCTGCACCGTTTCATTTGACAGATGACTCGTAGTAGTAGAGGCAACAGCAGGAACATTTAGAGGAACAGGCTTTCCCACGGGAACAGCGCGTCCCCCATGCTCCCTGGCTGGTGGAACCTGCTGGCGAATCTCTGGCCCTTGGAGTTTATTGCCGTCGCAAACACATCAATCTGGGGTCTGCCCCACCTGAGGAAGAGGTTGTCCACTTGATTCTGTCGAAGCTCCCACTCATGGCAAGAGCGCAGCTCCCTGCTGAGGGAGTCTGCGATGGTGTTCTTGACTCCCACCAGGTGAAAAGGAATGAGAAACATCCCTTGGGTGACGGCCCAGTGCCCCAAGTTCTGCGCCTCTCTGAGGAGCGCTAGGTATCTGGTGCCCCCCTGCTTCCAGATGTAGAACATTGTGGTAGTATTGTCCGTGAAGACCCGCACCACTTTGCCCTTGAGGGACAGAAGGAACGACTTGAGGGCCCAGAAAACTGCTCACAGTTGCAGGACATTTATGTGGAGATCTCTCTCCTCCAGTCGCCACAGGCCTATGGCGTGGAGACGTCCGGTGTGGGCTACCCAACCCTCCAGGGAAGCGTCCGTGGTGACTGGTATGGTGGCTCTGGGAGTCGGTGCTCCTGGCGATGTTGGCGCGCATGCCCCACCACTTTTATCGCTCGACAGAACTCCTAGTCGAGAACAATCCTGCCCATGAAGCTTCCGGACACTTGGATCCACAGAGCATCAAGGAATTCCTGAGGGGCCACATCCACAACCTGCGGAGTCTGATCAGGTAGGTACACAACATGCCGAGCAGCAACTTAATGGCTCGCACCGTGGCGATCTTCAGTGCCAACATCCATTGCACCTTGCCCAAAATGGCTGCGATCCTTTCTTCTGAAGGGGCCACCAGGCAGGAGACCGTGTTGAGTCTGGACCCCAGGAATAGAGCATCCTGTGATGGAATCAAGCAGGACTTTGAATACTTCACAGAGAATCCTAGATCCGTCAGCCATCGGATGGTCCTGTCCGTGTGGTCGACAGCGATTTACCTTGACTTGGCCCGGATGAGCCAGTCGTCAAGGTACGGGTACACATGTATCCCTTGCAGACGTAGATGAGCCACCACTGGTGACAAGCACTTCGTAAACACCCTGGGCGCCGACTTCAGTCCGAAGGGAAGGGCCTTGAATTGGTAGTGCTTTCCCTGTACGACTAAGCGCAGGAACTGCTGATGCGTCTCGTGAATGTGAACATTGTGGGATGTTTTTATCCACGCATCCAAGCCCTACCTCAAAACTGTGCAGTACTGACATGGAAAACATCATGATGGCCAGAGCTTCCCAGAAAATGCACAGGGAAATGCATGAAGAATAGGCTGCCACTCATTTTTGCCGTGGGCACAGAAAGACACTGCCTAAAACCACCATTGGACTACCCACACAGTAGTCTGAAACCATTGGGAATGGCAATGCTGATTGCCAAAAGCAAACCCATAACTGTTGGGAATTCATTTTCTTAAATCCCAAAAAGGGGTGCAGTACCAGTACTCACCACTATCCAAAAGCCGGCGTTTTAAAACAACACCAGATTTTACTTTTTTGTAGAAAACTGAATAAATGAACCCAAAGCAGGCCAAAGAAAGACTTACTGAGAGGTGGATCCAATGTAAAGTTATATTCTGAAGTGACTTGAAGGTTTATAACAAGACTGGCTGAGCTGTGGATTTCATCAGTTTAAGTAAATTTGGACTGAAAGACACTAAAAAATCTAAATGTTTAAAAGAAATGAGTGACCTACTTTTGAGTGTCACATAGGTTGCAATTGTTTAAATGTCATAGTTTTAAACTTAGAATCAGCATCCTAGCTGCATATGTAAAAAAATGTCTTGACTTAAACTGGGGAACAGAAATGACATGTAGCTAAAAACTGGCTTAAAGAGATTCCAATTTTGCCTGGCAACTACCCCCCATCAGGAGTGAAACTTGAGTCACAGCTGTGTTCCCAGGCCTATCTGCCTTTTGCTGGCCACACTAAGGATATGCCATCTCTCTGATAATTGAATTAAGGGGAGCCCCCACAGAATACAGGAGCTCTGAACAATGCAACCCCCTTCACCCAGGCAGATGGTTTATTGCAGATGTCGTAAATGGAGCTTCCTCCTGGAAGGACAGGGGAGGAGCACTGCCTGTGAGAGCAAGCTGGCCTGGCAGAACTGGAAAAACCAGAAATTCAACCTTGTGCTGGGGGGAAACCACACCCCTTTGGGGCCAGAACATAACTCTAAAAAGATGAATAACTCATAGTACGGACTTGTGAAAATTATTTAAATGACACCATAATTCTTGTGATTTTTCTGCCCACATTTTAAGACGTGTTAGGACCCGGTGGTATGTTCAGGGGGGTTTTAGCGGAAAAGAGGATATTACTCAAAATATCCTCATGTGAAAAATCTGACACTTCATCAACTAATGTCCATACTCCTTGCGCATATGTGTGTAAATTTGGGTTAATGTCCGAAATTGCAAACCAGTTAAAAAGTGCAAAATATTGCCATTTCTGAATGCAAGCTCTCAGGAAGAGCAGATTTGGACAGGGTATGCCTCCTGTGATATGTGAAGGGTGCATGTAATTTTAAACAAATGTGTACCTGTGCAAATATGTTTTTTGAGCAAATATAGATTGTGTGTAAAGTTGACAGGGGTGGGTTCTCTGTATCATAAACAGACCTCATCATGATGACACTTCATTTCATTCCCCCAATCAGGGGAGAAATGAAAGCTTGGCCAATGACAAGTGGAGAGGGGTAGGGTCTAGTGATGCTGCACACACACCCATTTTCAAAACAGATGAAAGCAGACAGACAGGACAGATAGAGACCTTCAAATCCATTTGCAGCTGGAAGCTCTGCCGGGAAAATCCATACTTTACCTCCCTCAACCTTCAGAGAGCAGACATAGAGACTTCAAATCTATCAAATTTCCAGAACCAGAGAGAGAGCAGAGCTGACCCAGATCACTGTTAGCAGAACCAGAGACCCAGACCAGACCAGCAGAGTAGAGCTGACCCAGACGCTGTGCGCAGAGACCGTCCGGGGCGAGTGAAGAAAACCTGACCAGATCCGTGGCGAGGCCCATTCTATGTCTAAATATATTGTGAGTACATAGCAGAACTGTGCAGAACCAATCTCTTAGTTAAAATAATATAATTCAATCTATTTTAATCTAAGTAGAACTGCCTCAGTACTGTCACCTGTCTTTTGTAAAGCTGTCACTTGTCATTTTCTAGTTGCAAGCTGCACTTGTCTTTTTGAACTTTAACATTTCAAATCTGAAAAACTACCTTTATTTAATCGCTCATATCTCCGTGACCGTTTGTCCTAGAGACTTGCAGTAACTTTCATCTGGAAGCTGAGATCCTAGGCTTTCCTAGGACCCCAAAACGATAGTGATAGTCCTTGTAGTTCCTCTGTAATCGCGCCCGGCGCACTCGGAAAAATCTGCCGCGATTTGACATTTTGCCGCGATTTGCAAATTTCTCAACGTGTGAAAACAGAAGCTTCTTGCTTTCAGTTGCCAAAAATTCGTTTAACCTGCTAGTTACACCCTAGATCCTTGCTAAAGTGAGCCTGGACTAATATTAACTTGATACCACTCACCCTGAACCTCTAGAGGGAATTAAAAGCATTTTAGCATATTTTTCACTTCATTGCCAGCACATGTAAAAGCATTTGGGCCTGTGTTTAAAACTCCGATCTGTAGTCTAAGCTTGCCGGGGTGAACTGAATCACATTTGATTGCATTTCTGAGAACTGTGTGCTTTCCTTCCATTTCCTTGCATTGCATAAAAGGGGGGAGGGGATTGCCAGAGAAAAGTGATTACATTGTTTTGTTGAAATTATATTGAGTATTTTCTGTATTGCATTTCATTCAACATTACATCCATCTGAACTTAGATTAAGTATTCTCTACCACCTTATTCTTCTGTTCCTATTCACAAGTGTGCTAGAGCCAGATTCTCCGTTGTTAATCTTTATCATATCAGATTAAGTGTGATATTCAATTACTAATTTATTATAAAGCGTGATATAATATATATTGTTTAAATTCTCAAATAAACCTTTTAACTTGCAAAACAGAACTACTTCTTGGCTCAGTGGGGTCAGGGGGATTCCAATAGAGGGGTGTTATATAGGGGTAGTCATCCAGAACGCATGAACTGGACAAAGATATATCAATAAGGGTTTCCATTCAGTATCCCAGACTAGGCATTGACTTAGCTGTAGTGTTGAATTGAATCCTCTTACAACATGGAAGTAAGCGTCCTCTAGATCCAGCGACGTTAGGAAATACCCCTTCCTCCAGTTGGCCGAGCACGTGCTAAAATAGGACCAACCTGCATTTTTGGTACTCAAACTTGTTTAGTCGCTAGCAGGTCGAGAATGGGCCTCCAGCCCCAGGTCGTCTTTTTTACTATGAAGTATCTGGAGTAAACTCTGGAGCCCCAAAGTCGCTTTGGAACCCGCTCTATCGCCCCTTTTCTTAGCATGGCCCGTAACTCCTGCATGAGCGGAGGGATGTGCTGCTCCTGTCGGGAAACCAGTGGTATCCGCTGACACTTGTTAGGGAGAATTCTCTGTATAGGCTAATTTCCCAAACCTAGTGAGTTCCCTAGCAGCTTTGCTGGATTTTTGGGGTTTATTTTTTTCTTCTGCTAAGAGTGAGACTCTTTTTCACCCACTCTTAGACATGATTTGAGATATCCTTTGACTTTGTAATGTGTTTTATGGGCTATGGGGTCTTTTACTCCATGGGTTTTATGTGTTTTTGGTAAGTGTGTTACACAGCACCCTCAGTGCAGTAACACAGGGATGTCATAGTGACCCCCAAACATAGACTCCATTCCCTGGGACTGACTACTGTCTCCCAGGGCATGTAAAGTCACCATTGACTTCACTAGTCTTAAATTGTGAACAGAACCAGTACAAACCATCATATTGTGGAAGCACTGTTAGGGGTAATTAGATTGCCCCTGGGTCTGTTTTTCGAGGGGGCACTGTGCAGTCCCCCCTCGTCGAGTTTCTGGCTGGTGGCAGTGGTTACCACGCGAAATATTCCACCAGAATATTTCCTATGGGATTTTCCCATTCATTTTCAACGCACCACTTTTTTTGGTGCAATGTTAAAGATACCGCCTGGTTATTTATTTAATATTTATTTCCCGGTTGGGTCTTTTTGCCAGGACTCGGTTTTAAAATGGCGTTTGTGTTCGCCCCTGTAACTCCAACCCAAGACGAGCCCTTTGTTCCACTTTTGGCGGGCTTCTGCACAGAAGCCTCCAAAAGTGGTGCCACTCTGTCTGGGTCTACAGGATGTGTGGGAGGGGGGTTTAGGCACCCTGGACTGAGTTGCCTCGGCAACTCAAGTCGCACTCTTGTGTGATTGGCCCAGTGGTGAGCCGCACGGCTCACCACTTAGCATGTTTGAGTGACAGCTAGGACTGGTGAATGGGGGTTTTCTGCATAAAAGCAGGGCTTTGGGGACTGGAACTTCAGAAGTCGCCACAGGACCAAAGAATCCGAAGAGGGAGAAGCTGGGCTGACCTGCAACGATGACACCACCGGTGGAGCCCTGCTGAACTGCCTCACCACTTCCCGACGACAGAGAATATCTTCAATCCGGAGAGTCTTCTTCCTTTGAACTGGTGGGGTTAACCAGTTCGCCCTCTTTTCGCCTTCCTGGACCGTCTCGTGGTCGAATCGCCGGATAGCCATGCTTCACCACTACAGCGAATAAAAGGGTAGTACCTTTTAACCGGGAAACTCTGCGGCTGGTTTCTTCCCTGGCAGTGCAACGACCTCCAGCTTTCCTCCACGTCGAGATCTTCTCTTCCCATGGAAGAAGCACCGACTTGCACCCGCTGCCAGGAACAACTGCCCCCGCTGGAGCTTTCTCACCATTTCAGGTACTGTGTCCCACCAGGTCTCCCTTGCAACAGACTTTTCAAGGTGTCCTGTAAATCCTTGACTCTCTATCCTGGGGTGACCTGGGACCTGCTAACTAACTTTTTCTGAACTGATCCAACTCTTTTTGAACTATCTGCCAAGACTTTTAAAGTATATTTCAACTGTGTGATCTTGGACACATTCCGCCTTGCTCTCTCCAAGAGTGGGCCTGGCCTATGAACTTTCTTGCTCTACAGTAGACTCTGCCTTCCTTGACTTGCTGTGGCTCTTCTAAAAGTGTTGGTATTGTGTGCTTTTCTAATTCTGCCTTTTCCCTCCCTTTTTAACTAACTTATTGGAGTGCCATCTTAGATTAAGCGCTCACCTCTGTCTGCAAATAAGTGGTGTTTTAACTAAGACTTGTTCAATAAGTAATCAGGGATGTATATATATTGATAGTGACTGTGTTTGAACTTGCTTGCCATATTAGTGCTAGTGTATTTTTACAAGTGTGTTTTCAAATAAATAATTATATACTTTTATACCAAAGCTCTGGTCAGTGTTTGCTTGTGCTACTGTATTTTGGTACCTAATGTGTATGCTCTATATAGTGTCTAACTCTTCTTGAGAGAGGTCTGACTGCTCAGCCACAGCTACCAGGTAAATCTGGGTGGTACAGACTGCTACCAATTGGGTTTACTGTCAACACCTGTAGTCCTAAGCCTTTTGCAGTGGTCCCTAAGGGAACTGCACAGGTTTCTGCCTAACAACACTTCTGCTGGAATTCGAGTGTGTCCGTGGGCAAGAGCGCCCATCACCATCGGTCGTTGGAGATCTTCATCCACTCGCTGACGAAGCCCACCAGTTGGCCTCCCTCCCACCGGGGTGCATGGGTGGCGGCCCGATATCCTAGCCGACATCCTAGCCAGTTCAGTCCTGTTTCAGAGCCTGCGAGCCGCCTTGTGAGCGACAGTGACGGCGGCCACCTCCGAACGCAATGGAACGACCCCTGTAGGCCTCCTTGGTCGTAGAACAGGAGGGATTACGTTAAGAGGAAGGTCGGCCTATGAAACCCTTTGACGATCTTCCGGACTTCCCTCCTGAGGCACGAAAGGAAGGGCAATGTTGCTGAAGTGTGCCTAAGGCCCGGGCCGTCTGTGTCCGTCTTGATGGCCTGCAACGACTCATCTACATCCTTCCCAAAGATATTGTCCCTGTCGAACGGCATGTCCAGGACCCCCATCTGAACGACGACCGAGGAAGACACTGTTCGCCATTTGGCAGAACCCTGTATCTGCGATGTCAAGGGCCACCACTGTGCTAGCATGGTCTGTTGCCACTTCGCCTCCTGGAGGCTCTCCAGCGCCTCGACTTGCTCGTTGTCGGGGAGGAATTGCAGCAACAGGACCATCTTGTACCACAGCTACCTGTCGCACCTGGCCAGAATCGCAAGAGCATTTGATGTCTTGACTGCTGTTGCCGCCGAGTATATCACCTTTCGGCCAATGGCGTCCAACTTCTTCCCCTCGCTGTCCGGGGGAACGAAGGCTGAAGACAATGGATTTGAGGACTTCTTCCTCAAAACCGCTGGGACATCAGAGTCTGGGGAAGGCTGCGATCGCAGGCACTTTGGTGGGGACTCCGGCACCCAATATTTCTTCTCCAGCCGGGCTCTTTTTGCTGAGGCTGGATTTTTCATCAGCGCCAGGCCCTCATCGCAAACGTCGCCCAGGAGAGGCACTGCCAGTATGGTCTTGCTTTTAGCCTCTCGGCGCTGGGCCAGGAACACTTCCTTTTTGGTCTCTTCTGGCATCAACTGGAAGAGCAGAGGCGCAGGCTATCATGGAGTGTAACAATCCCACATTGTCCGGAGGAGATGCTCTCGGTGGAGGGGAACACTGCCGTCATCCGTGTCAGTCATCGCTGTGTCTGTCCCCGTATCCCTAGGGTGCGGGTGTGGGGGCATTGAAGGGGCGGGTATGTGAGGCGGTTGAGGCGGTGTGACGTGTTGCTTCCTATTCTTCATCGGCAGTGGGCCCGGTGCCACTCAGGCCACGGGTGCCGTCAGCATCCATATCTGTGTCTCCGACACCAGTGTGTGGAGTGGACAGGATGTCCAGCGAGACATACCTGGGAGATGGAGCGGGAAGGGGGAGTAGGCTTGCTGGGCCCAGCGCCTACATTGTCGTCATCGGCTCCTCAGTCATCATCCCCCTCGACTATTCCACAGTCATTGTCCTTAACGTTTCCGCCATAGTCATTCTCCATGTCCTCCAGTACTGTGTTAATGAACACCATGTTCTCTTCATCCAAAGAAGAAATATCAGTGCCCCGGAGCACAGTAGAGGGCTTCACAGCCCCCTCCACACCCCTCTTCGCGTCCTGAGAGGTCAGAGCTGGGCTCATGGCTGACATCCTTTTCTCCGGTGTCTTTTCCATCGGTTTGGCCAAAGCCTCCCGCCTGGGAGGAAGGGCCAATTTGGGTATCGTCTGGGCCCCCTGGGTCGGGTCAGCCCCTTTAGCCTTGGAGAGGGCAGCCGCCACCAGCGCGATCGTTGAGGATGTGGTCTGGGCCACCTGGGCCTTCAGGGGTAGGACGGCCACCTTAACCTGTGCCTTGGCCTTCTCCGGCATCTCACATAGCTCCCCCGGGTTAGCAGGTTTCATCTTCGAGGAGGAGTTTGAACTATGGCTTGAGATGGAGGCCAATGGTGATGAGCGCGCTCTGCTCGTCGCGGGACCCGCTTGTGCGGCGACCCATACGGAAACGGACTTGCAGTGCTTGGCCTTGTCTTGGACCCCCCACAGATTGGGCAACCTCAAAGGACTTAGAAGCCTGCTCCTCTGACTGGCCGGTGCTGAGTGCGACATGCCCCTGCTTGCCACACGGGGTAGAAACCTTGCCGTTGCGCCACGCCGCCAGTCTACTGTGTCGTTCATTGCCAATCATCCTGTGTAGCTGACTGAAGACCAGAGGACGACTTCTAAAGAGGCCTGGCAATCTTTCCTGCAACTGTGCCAGTGAAGCCCTGCTGGACTGCCTGATCTGAGAAGGCCCGCGTCAGTTTTCAACCCTTGGACTGGTGGGACCAACCAGTCTCAACACCTTCTCATGAGCCTGGAGCCTTTGAAGTGTCCATGGGCCGCCCGGTGGACTCACCATCTCCGAATTGCCAGAACTGTTGCTTTTACGTGTTTTTGTCAGGAACTTTGGTAGTCGCCAGCTAGTCCTACAAGTCGCCTTCCTGCCAAGCTTCAGCATCAAGGGCTCCTGTCCTGGAAGTTTGTCTTTGTTCGCAACTGGAGAGACGCCTGGTGTCACCTGTGTGTGATGACTGTCGCTGGAGCTGGCCTTCCCCCATCTGGAAGTGTGTCCTGAAGTGACCTACATCAGTGCCACTCAGCTCCTGAACCAGACAGGAATCTTCCTTGCACACACAGCTTCTGGGCATCTTCTAATGGATCCAAAGGCGAAAAAACCTTCCTCTAGCGACCCCCATCCAACATGCAAAGTGCTTTGGGAAAAATGGGAGTAAGGGCAGCGAGTAGTGGCAATACTTACCAGTGCCAGTATCTCCTCCATTATAAAATGTTTAAGAAGTTTGATTTATTCCATTCTCTTGCTTTTTAAACTTTTAACTAACAGATAAAATATTGTACTTGCCTGTAAACTCCTTCTGAAGTCTGTTGGAACTCTTCTCACACCCACAAGGACGCTTCCTGCCTTTGTCCCCTATCTGAAAGGAACTTTGTGAACTTTTGGGCACAAAGCCCGATTAAAACCTAGGGACTAGACTTATAAAGTTAGGGCTTCTATTCTTATGGACTGGTTTTCTCCCTGCATAACTACTTATGTTCCCTTTCAGGTGTTTAGGTGAATTGTATGCATTCATAAACAAAGGTGACTGTATATATGTTTTATATTTAGAGTGTTATGTGACAATATTACCAACTTGATTCATGTTCCTAGTGCGTTTTTGGTCCTATAATAAATATAGTATGTTTGTACTTGCCTGCCTATGTAGAATCATTGTTTTTTTTCCAGTTTTATTTTCATTTTACTTATAACAACAAAACATGAAAAAGAAATTTGTAGCAAAAAATTATATACATAATTACAAACACATAAATATCCCCTCCCCCTTTACAGATGCCAGGTACACATCATATAATATGAAATTGTCAGATTCAATACAATGTCAGAAATTTGCCCCAAATTTTCATAAACGTATGCGTTTGTAGAATCATTGTGTATTTCACTATGGACTCACTGTGGGCGCCTGACCCCACTCACTTCTTCTGAGATTTAGCCTTGACCACTCGCCACACTTACCGTGATTGGGTTTGGCTAAACTAGTTCCCCTGTTCACCAACAGGGGTGGCCCTTCTGAAATCTGTACACCAGGCCAGATTTGAGAAATCTATCTTAACAGACAGCCTCTGGCCACTGCATCTGCCCATCAACAGACACACTCTGGCAGCATAACCAACATACGTCCATACAGACTTCCCCTTTCCCTGTGAAAGCTTGAGCTTTCCCTGGGAAAGTCTGTTCATCTATTTGTAAATCTAGGCATTCCAGGGCAGGAAGGTTGTCAAACTACAAGATGGGCAAAGAACGGGAGGACATTTCATGGCACAGACATTTCTGAGTTTATGGTACTCTAATTGGAATTAAGGAGTAAAATGCAAAAGTGTACGAGACTTACTCATCATGCAAGTAATAAAGTTAGAAAAATCAAAGCTACATGGACACAAAGTGATCCTACTTCACTTTGTCTACTAGGGAGATCAAGGTTTCTCCTGCACAGATAGCCATAGGGATTGATCAGGGCCCACTAAACAGATAGGCTTACCAAAGTATGTGGAACAAAAAGGCGCCACTTACCTCAAGAAAGTTTCAAACAATAGCAAAAGGTACGGTGTCCCATTGAGATCTACAGAGGGAAAGCAGCAAAAGAAGAATCTGTTCTAACAACGCCTGTTTAGCTGAAATTCAAGAATCTGGCCATTTGAACAGATTTTAGGAGGCCACCCTAGTCATAGTAAACAGGGTGTTAAGACTTTTTCTAAAGTCCAACTAAGGGCTTCATACAACCATAAATCTGAGGCAGTAAATAAGCTGCACTCTTAGTATAAGGCTGTATTACCCGCAAATATGGTAGCATGGACAGAGCAGCCAGGCTTCTTTTAGGAGGGAGAGGGGATGAAGCTTGTTACAAAGAAATTGTAGCATTAATATGGTCCAAAGAAACACAAACGCTATGTATAGTAAAAATAAAGGGTTTATTTAAACACAAGTAGACCACAATAATCATTGGGTAATTAAGTACTATAACATTAAATAAACCCAATCATAAAAAACAACTCAATACCCATGGTATGCAGACCAAGGTACAACCTTACTTAGAGGAGCAAGAAGCAAGCCAAGGTCAGCCAAACCTAAGGTTATACATTCAGGATAGTAATATACTATTCTTGGGGATTAATACCAGGTTCGATATACTTTTAGAATACAATCAGTATTTCTTAGTGTAGTTGAACCGGTCAGTCAAGCAGCGACACTCAGTTATGAAATCACATAAGAAACCAACCTTATTACAAGTATACACCTTGCAACATTACTTTTTAGAACTTAGTTCAGGGCTAGTGATTCAACTCATACTTTCTGTAGGGGCCTCAAGCTACTCAATGATAAGTATGAACACTTAACTATTTTAGAATGCACTAAGCAAAGGAGAAATTACTCACCATAATGATCTTTCTATGGATTCTTCTCCCGCATATTCCTCATCTAATAGATCTCTTCAGCCAGCTCTGCTGCTTCAGAGAACTTCGACAGGGGCGTAGAGGACTGCGACTCGGCCGTCGATCCGTCTAGCTTGGAGATCGACCGTCAGCTTCGGACATGATATCAGGAGTCATGCATATACTGTGTCACTATGCCCCATACCTCAGTTCCCCTTTTGTCCCTGTGTCTGAACAATGCAGAGGGAACTATGGGAGACAAGGCTCATCAGCCTACAAAAACCTTAAAAAAGGGAAACTTCCCAGAAATGAAAGCTTGGAAAAAGCTTTTTTTAGAATCAATGGAATATATGCCATCGTCAGGCCTCTCTTTGCTTAGATAGGTGCGCCAGGCCATAAACACTTTGAGCAGGGATCCATAGGAGGATTATGCGAGTAATTTCTCCTTAAATTGATTGCTTTTTCGCCCGCAGATCAACTCATCTGATAGATTCCCCAAGCAGTTAAGATGACGGAGGTGGGCGGAAAGTGTTACAGTAGCAGATTCTGCAGCACTGCCCTACCAAAACATGCATCAGAACCCGCAGACAACATTCAGACAATAGTGTCTAGTAAATGTGTGCAAGGATGACCAAGTGGCTGCACGACAAATGTCCCAAATGGGGACTCGCCTTTGTAAGTCAAGTGCGCCCTGATGCCTGAAGGAAGCTCTTTGCCTGGAGATTGGTAGCACTCCGCGATGCACAGGATGATCCACCGCGATAGTGTCTGCTTATTTACAGGCAGACCTTTGCGCGACAAAGAAGGGGCCATGAACATCTGGTCAGATTTCCGGAAGTCCTAGCGACATAAAAACTAAAGTTTTTTTTTGTATCTAAGCAATGGAACCGCTCCTCAGAGGGATGTGGTGAAGAGTAGAAAACTGGTAGGTCTATGGCCTGAGAAAGGGGGAAGGAACAAGTTACTTAGCTGTAACTGTTGTTCTCCAGCATGGGTCTGGCATGGATTCACATGCTCATGAATATTCCCCGTCGTCAGGCTGGGAATCCTCGGTAAAAAAAAAATCAGTATCAGTTTCGTTTCTGAACTGTCTTTCTTAGTAGTAACCAATCACTGGTCTCTGGGTCATACTGCCCCCAGCCAATGACTGCCCTCTCCCTAAACCCCTACCCTGGCAGCCATCCTCAGATTTGGTAGCACGTAAAGTGGCAGTATGACCAAGTGAAGAGCTGCAGAGGGGAAGGAGGGAGGGTTCGCATGTGAATCCATGCCAGACCCATGCTGGAGAACAACAGTTACAGGTAAGTAACTTATTCCTTCTCCAGCATGGGGTCTGGCATGGATTCACATGCCCATGAATATAAGAATACATAGCAGTACACACATGCACAACCACGGGAGGTGGCAACAGGCTCAACATTAAGCAACACAACAACTCAACATTAAGCATCTCTTACCTCCTCACCAGGCTCACCTTAAGCGAACAGGTTGCGCAGCACTGCTTGGCCGACTCTGGACTCCTCCCTGGAATCCCGGTCCACGCAGTAGAATCTCATGAAGGTGTGAGTCGACCTCCACGTAGCAGCCCTGCAGATGTCCAGCAGGGGCACACCAGACAAGAACGCCGTAGTAGCAGCGATCGCTCTGGTCGAATGGGCTCTCGGACGGCTGGGCAACGGTCGGTTGGCCAACCGATGACAGTGCATGATGCAGCCGGAGAGTCATCTGGAAAAGGAAGCCTTCGAGAGAGCCTTCCCTTGGTTCACAGGTCCAAAGTTCACAAACAGCTGTGATGTCTTCCGAAAACTCTTCGTTTGGTCCACGTAGAATTTAAGCGATCTAGCTACATCCAGCGAGTGCAAAGTCCTCTCGGCCGGTGACGAAGGCGACGGAAAGAAAACTGGCAACACCAAGGGCTCGTCAAGATGGAGGTCCGACGGCACCTTGGGCATGAAAGAGGGGTGCATCCTCAGCACCACTCTCGTATCGTGAAAAGTCAAGTATGGAGGCTTGCAGGATAGGGCCTGAATCTCTCCCACGCGTTGTGCGGAGGTGATGGCCACAAGGAACGCCGTCTTCCACGACAGGAACTTCAACAGAGCCGAATGCAAAGGCTCGAATGGTGGCCCCATGAGCCTGGTCAGCACCACGTTGAGCTCCCACGCCGGGGCTGGAGCCTTCACCGGTGGGAACGATCAGAACAGTCACTTCATAAATTCCTTCACCAGTCGATGAGACCACAAGTAAGGCCGTCCTGCAGTTCTGGTGTATCGGGAGATCGCTGCCAAATGTATCTTGATGGAAGCGTGAGCTAGTCCAGCTTTGGCCAGCTACAGTAGGTATGGTAGCACTTGAGCTGCCGTAATCCGTAGAGGGTTCATCTTCTGTGCACGGCACCAGACAGAGAACCTCTTCCACTTATGTCCGTAGCACTTCAGAGTTGAGAACGCCCTGGCCTTTGCAAGAACCTCTTTGCAGTCAGCCGGGATATCGTACCCTCCAAACTCTAGTGCTGCAGGAGCCAGACCTGCAAGTTCAGCGACTCCGGGTCGTGATGAAGTATGGCGCCTCCCTCTCTGGAGAGAAGATCTGCGTCCGTCGACAGCTTGACTGGTGGGGACGCTGAGAGGTCCAGAAGGTCCGGGAACCAGATATGTCTCGGCCACACCGGTGCGACGGGGATCATCCTGCACTGGGACACCTTGAGCTGGCTGATGAGTCGAAGCAGCAGCGGCAACGGAGGAAACGCATACAGGAACAGGCTGTCCCAGGGGAACGAGAAAGCATCGCCCATGCTCCTCGGCTGGGGGAACCTGCTGGCGAACCTCTGGCACTTGGAGTTCGTCGCTGTCGCGAACAGGTCGATCTGGGGATCGCCCCATCGGTGGAAGAGCCGATACACTTGATACTGGCGTAGTTCCCACTCGTGGCACGAGCGCAGCTCCCTGCTGAGTGAGTCGGCAATGGTGTTTTTTATTCCTGCCAGATGGAAGGGAACCAGAAATATCTCCTGGGCAACGGCCCAGTGCCACAGATCCTGGGCCTCCTTGGATAGGGCTGGGGATCTGGTGACTCCCTGCTTCCGGATGTAGAACATCGTGGTGGTGTTGTCGGTGAAGATCCTCACGACCTTGCCCTTGAGGGACGGGAGGAACGACTTGAGTGCCCAGAACACGGCGCGGAGCTCCAAGATGTTGCTGTGGAGAGACCTCTCCTCCGGGAGCCAAAGGCCTCTTGCGTGGAGATCTCCGGTGTGTGCACCCCATCCCTCCAGGGAGGAGTCCGTCGTCACCGTCTCCTGATGTGCCGGTGGCTGGAAGTCCGTGCCCGCCGTGCGGTGTGCACAGGTGCCCCACCACTGGATCGCCCGACGGAAAACCTTGTTGAGCGGGATCTTGTCTTCGAAGCTGCCCGCCGCTTGCATCCAGCGGGCGTCGAGGAACTCCTGTAGAGGACGCATCCGTAGCCTGCACAGGCGCACTAGATCGATGCATGAGGACATCATACCGAGGAGGGACTTGATGGATCTCACCCTGGCCACGTCCATGGCTAGCAGGCGCTGCACCTTGCCTAAGATGGCCTTCGTCCTTTCCTCCGTCGGAGACGCCAATCGTTCCACTATCGAGCTTCGCTCCCAGAAACAGTGTCACCTGCGATGGAACCAGATGGGATTTCTGGTAGTTGATGGAGAACCCAGCTCCGTGAGTAAGCGGACGGTCTCCGCCGTGTGCTCGACGGCAAGTTCTCTTGTCCTTACACGGATGAGCCAGTCGTCCAGGTAGGGGTAGACGCGGACCTCCTGCAGGCGCAGCCGTGCCAACACTGGTGTTAGTCACTTGGTGAACCACCCTGGGTGCCGACTTCAATCTGAATGGCAGAGCTCTGAATTGGTAGTGGCGTCCTTGGACTACGAATCTGAGGAACTTCCAGTGTCCTTGTAGGATGGGGATGTGGAAGTAAGCATCCTCCAAGTCTAACGACAATAGGAAGTCGCCCTCCTCCAGCTGTCCCAGCACGTGCTGGAGAGTGACCATCCTGAACTTCTGTGCCTTGATGCATTTGTTCAACCGACGTAGGTCCAGGTTGGGGTGCCAACGGCCTGTCTTCTTTCTGACAAGGAAGTATCTTGTGTATACTCCGGAGTTCCGGAGCCTCTTGGGGATGAGCTCGATGGCACCTTTCTTGAGCATCGCCTTTACCTCCAACAGCAGTTGAGGGACATGATTTTCCTTCCTGGCCACGGGAGGAATGCAGGGACACTTCTTTTGGAATTTGAGAGTCTGCCCATGGGCCAGGGCATCCAGCAACCAACGGTCGGTGGAGATGGACTCCCACACGCTGACTAACTTCGCCAGCCGGCCTCCCACCGGGGTGCTTCGGTGGGGGCCCGATGCTACGGCCGGTTCAATCTTGCTTGGAGGCGGCCTAGCCGCCTTGGCGACGATGCTGAGATCCTCCTTGCTTGCCGCGACCCCTGTAAGCCTCCTGGGATGAGGAGCGGGCCGCCTGGTGGTACGTAGAGGAGCCACCGCCTGATCCTGTGGAGGCCCCCTGTCTGCCTCCGGCGCTCCGAATGGGCCGTCGTTGCTGAAGGATTCCCAGGGCTCGGGCCGTCTGTGTCGGCCTTGATGGCCTGCAGCGACTCATCCACCGTTTTCCCAAACAGGTTGTTGCCGTCGAACGGCATGTCCAACACCCTGGTCTGCACGTCCTGATGGAAGTCTGTCGCATTGAGCCAGCCTCGTCATCGAAGGCAAACACTGTTGCCTAACTGGCGAAACCCGGTGTCGGCAATGTCCATTGCCACCGTTATGGCGTAGTCCGACGCCACCTCACCTTCCTGCAGAATCTCCAGGGCCTCCGCCCTCTTGTCGTATGGTAGGAAGTCCAGTAGGGGAGCCATCTTGTACCACAGCTCCTGTCGTAACGGGCCACAATCGCTAAGGCGTTGGCCGCCTGGCGTCCAATTTCTTACACTCGCCGTCAGGTGGAGAAGTAGAGGTTGAGGCTGTCGCCCCGCCGCCTTCTTCTTGGCCGCCGCTGAGACGACCGAATCCGGCGTAGGTTGAGCCCTGAGGCACAAAGGGGCGGCGTTGGGGACCCAGTACTTCTTCTCGTACCGGTCCCTCTTGGCAGGCGTCGTGGACGGGTTCTTCAGGATCGCAAGTCCCTCGTCCCAGATATCGTCGAGTAACAGTACCGCGAGGACCGTCTTTCTCTTGGCCTCTCGCCGTTGATAGAGGAAACCCTCCTTCTGTTCCTCGGGGCAGAGCTGGAAGAGCTTGGATGCCCTGGCGATCATGGCGTGAAAGGTGCCAATTTCGTCAGGCGGGGAAGCCCGAGGGAGTGGTGATGGAAGGTCCATCCCGTCACCACCGTCATCTGTCTCCGTCGTCGTATCCGTCGCTGTGTCATCCCTGGGGTCTGGTGAGGGGGATGAGGGCTTCACGGGTCGTGGGGGCATGAAGGGCGGGGAGGGATGAACTCTCCTCCGCTTGTTCGGAGGGCTTCCCGACGGGCCCGGTTCTGGATCGTCCGCCAGGGTTCGAGGTAATCTCGTCCTTATCTCTGTGTATAAGGTTTGGATTGCCATCAAAATGGCCGCCGAGTTGTCCTGGGGCTCGGGCAATGGCTGCAACGGGAGGGAAGGCTGCTCCTCCACTGGGGCCTTGTCAGCACCACCGTCGCTTTCTTCGACCACCTCTTCGGGATCCCTCCCGTGGGATCGTACCTTCTCGAACCTCTCGTTGAGGTTCATCACAGTTTCCACCAGCTCCTCCTCAGAGGCTGAATCCGTGTCCGTAATGGCCACCGCCCCCCCCCTCTTTTTCCACCGGGGTCTTCACGGGGGTCTTGTTGATGGGCTGGAAAGAGGATTCCCTCTGCGGTGGTAGGGAAACTCTGGGCCCTGAGGTCGCCTCCACTGGTGTAGCCTCCCACAGGCTAAGCCAGGGTCGCTGCGACTCCCTCGATAGAGGCCTTAGCCGAGTGAATAAAGGCCTTCACCACCTTGGGCGCGCTTGAGGCCTTCACCTTGGGGGGAGGGTCACCGCCTCGCTCCCCCTCGGCTGAATCCTTCAAGATCGACCAGGGCCTCTCCAGAAGCTTTCCCGGGTTCTCGGATTTCCTCTTCCCCCGCTCGGACCTTTTCTTCTTCTCACCTGCTGAGACCTTCGCTAGCCAGCTGGCGAGGCGGGTACGACGATCCCTCAGGGTCCGTTCCAATAGGTTCTTGCAGAACGCACAGTCCTTCTCCACGTGCGTCTTGTCCTCATGAAGGCAGTAGAGACATCTCGAATGCTCGTCCTCCTTGAAAACATTCTGTAACCCGCATCCAGGGCAGTTCCTTAACAGCTTGGATCTGGGCGTCGAGCTTCCCTTGTCCTGGGCCATGTCCATGGTAAGCCTCAGATCTTCTGGAATCCTCCAAGAAGCGTAACTTGATGAAAACTTCACCCTTGAGGGGCGTAGAAAATTCCGAAACGGGTCCCCGTTGATCGGAAGTAGAACGGTGGAGCTTGAGGCTCGATTTAACCGAAAAATGAGAAAATCTCTCAGAAAAAAGCGAGAAAACGTAGTAAAAGCTCGAGAGCTATAGCACGAGGACTCCCAACACTTGAACGTGCAGTAAAAATCTGAGGATGGCTGCCAGGGGAGGGGCTTAGGGAGAGGGAAGTCATTGGCTGGGGGCAGTATGACCCAGAGACCAGTGATTCGTTGCTACTAAGAAAGACAGTTCAGAAACGAAACTGATACTGATTTTTTTTTTTACCGAGGATTCCCAGCCTGACGACGGGGAATATTCATGAGCATGTGAATCCATGCCAGACCCCATGCTGGAGAATTCAGATACCACTTTAGGAAGAAAACCATGCCTGTCTTTATGGGAAACCTACCTTTTCCTGAAAGAACCAAAGGAACAGGGGCTTGCAACACAAGGCCTGAAGTTCGCTAACCCTACTGGCTGAAGTAATCGCAACCAGAAAGGCGGTCTTCAAGGATAGCAGCTGTAATGAACAGGAATGCATGGGCTCAAACAGAGCCGCCATCAAGAATGTTTGAACCAGATTCAAATCCCAGTCTAGGACAAGGGGAGTTGGTGAAAATTTATTTACAAGGCCCTTCCGGAATTGGGCCATACCAGGGATTGCGAAGAAGGAACCTTGGTCTGGAGACCTTTTAAAAACACAGATAAGGCTGCCAAATATCCTTTGACTGTGGTGACCTGAAGGCCCACTGACGCCAATGACAGAAGGAACTCCATAACTACAGTGGTGGGGCAAGAGTTGGAGTCAATCTCGCGTTCCTTGTACCACGCCTTAAATCTTCTACACCTACACGTGTACAATGACCTGGTAGATGGTCTGCGTGCAGCCAGTAACACTTATAGTACTTTCTCAGAGAGGTCCCAGTCATCACACCTCATCCTCTCAAGAGCCTTGCATGTAGCTGGAGGGAGTCTGGGTTCGGGTGAAATGCCCGATCGTCAGACTGGGTCAGGAGATCTGGGCGCCGAGGCAACCAGTGAGGTGGACAGATGGTCAGATCCAAGTGGTAGGAGTTCCAAGTTCTCCTCGCCCAGTCTGGGGCGATCAAGCGCATGGTTGCCTGAACCTGCGTGGAGGTTTGGGGGGGTGGGAGGGGGGTGAGGAGTGGTGGAGAGGGAACATCCAATCCACCAGAAATGTGTCCCCCAGTGCACCTTTCGCTGGGAATTCCCTCAAGCAAAACGGTCTGCACTTTCTGCTGGACTCCGTGGCAAACTGGTCCACTGATGGGGTACCCAAGCGAGAGAAGACCTCCTCTAGGACTTCCTGGCACAGTTCCCACTCGTGTGAGACTGTGCTGCGCCTGCACAGAGCATCCGCCAAGCTGTTCTCTGTCCCCTACCAGATAAACTGCTGAGACAGAGTTTGGTTCTCCAGCAACCAGAACCACAGCTGCATTGGGGGAAGAGAGTGCACCCCACCCTGCTTGTTTAGGTTGTGCATGACCACTGTGTTGTCCGTCAATCAGGACATGCTTCCACTTGAGAGACGGGGCGAAAGTCTTCAGGGCTAACCAGGTGGCTCGGGACTCCAGCCTGTTGATATGCCACCTGGCTTCTTCGTAGTGAGTGCCCCAACCCTTCAGAGACGCATACGTGACCACTCGGGCCTGAAGCCAGAAGGACTCCCCCCACCATAAGATACCTCTTGACAGCCCACCAGGTGATTTTGTCGACTACTGACCTGGACAACCTTAGGGGTGTCATGAGGGCTCAGAGGTACTGAGATCACTGACTTCTGAGGAGCCACTGAAGGGATCTCATGCGCAACCTGTCTCTGGCACTAGAAAAATACAGGAGGCCATGAGACCTAGGAGGCAGAGGAAGGAAGCCGATGGTAATTTGACGTAGTTCAGAAACAATGCCACCATCTGTGTTATGCTGTTGGCTCTCTCCTCGGGTGGGAAAGCCTTCCCTACCCGAATGTTTTGAACTGCTCCGATGAACTGGACCCTTTGGACTGGTGTAACTTGCGATTTCTTCAAATTCAGGTAGAAGCCCAGCTTGTGCAGTAGTTGGCAGGTGTCCTCTAGATGAGACAAGACAACTACCACTGACTTCCCTCGGATCAGCCAGTCCAAGTACGGGAATACATGGACCCAGGATCTCCTGAGGTGAGCCGCGACAAGCGCCACAACTGTGGGGAAGACCCTTGGCGCAGAGGTCAACCTAAAGGGAAGCACCATGAACTGAGAGTGGTTGTCCCCTATGAGGAACTTCCTGTGGTTTCTTTGTAGCGGCACATGGAAATAAACGTCCTGCAGATATATTGACATCAGCCAGTCCTGAAGTTCAAGAGCATGCAGAATTTCTCTCAGCGTCACCATCCTGACTTTGTCCTTCCTCAGGAACTTGTTCAAGGCCCTTAAGTCAAGAATGGGACGCAGACCTTCTCCCTTGTTGGGTACCAGGAAACAATAGGAATACCAACCAGATCCTCTCTGCTCTGGTGGTGCCTTTTCCACAGCACCATTCAACAACAGGGCTCTCAGTGCTTCCTGGAGCTCATGTGCCAGTTGGTTTGGGGTTGGGGGGTCTGTCCGGAGGCTTTCTTAAAAAGAGCAGACAATAACCCAACAGAACGAGCTGTAGAGCCCAGGCATCTGAGGTAATCTGCCACTGGGGCCAATGCTCACCAACCGTCCACCAACCGGTAAGCTGTGGCAGAGGAAATCAAAGCGGCTTAGACGGTGGAGCCGCCCCTGCTGCTGTTTGCTGACCTCTTGAAGTCCCTCTGCCCCCCTGGGGTGCAGGAAATGCCTTTGCCCCTGCCTGGCCGGTTAGAGCTACGCCTTTCTGCCTTAGAGCACATAGCGCCTATCCTCCGTCTCTAGAGGCACAGGTTCGGCCGGCTGTGCAGAGATTTTGCAGCTAATTTTGACTCTTTAAAACTTTCCAAAGAGTCGTCGGCCTTCTGGACGAAAATGAATTCTCCTTCAAAAGACATGTCCAGAAGCCTATTCTGAACATTTGGCGAGAACACAGAGGTCTTAAGATATGCTTGTCTTCTCAAGACTACAGCCGATCCCATCGAACGGCCCACACAGTCGGCCACGTCAAGTCCCGTTTGCAGCAACTGCCTGGCCACCTCCATCCCATCTTCCACCAGCTGTAAAAATCCATCCTGCATTGACCCTTCGGGGATGTACTTGGCTGCATGCTCCACAGCTTTCCATAAGCCAAAGTGAGTATTTTGCAAATCTGCAGGCTACATTGGTGGCTTTCAGCACCATGCTGCCATAAGTAAAAATCACCTTGGCCATTGCATCCAACTTTTTACCTCCTCCATCTGGGGGCAGATTTGAAGTGGAGGCCGCAGGTCTGGTGGATATTGTGGCTCCCTATATCACAAGCCCTTTCGGAAAAGGGTGAGAGGCCAGAAATTATGGTCTACTCACGCTGGCCTGTACTTCCCTGTATTGTTAGAGCTGACTGGGGGAATGGAACCGGGATGCTGCCGCAAGGAGGATGAGGGGTACGGGGTGGGGGGAGCGGGGGGGGGAGGGGGGGGGGGAAATCAGCAATTGCCGGATTGAGGGGCATGTTGTGTTCCGTCACCGGACCCTCATCCAATATGTCCGTCAGTTAGTAGGCCCAAGTAGGCACTGACACCAACTTAAGACCTAGGGTGTCTATCACCCTTCCACTAGGGCCCTGAACTTCGATTATGAGTGTAGGGTTGGCCCTGTTGGAGCTCTAGATCTGGAGATGTGTCCAGGCCGCTGTCTTCATGTAGACCTTGGGTCAGAGGTAACCGGTCCGCCTGATCGTCAAAAAAAAAATCGACTGCTCCTGCCCCAGTATATATGGGATCCAAGTCCTCTTGATTTCCCTGGTCGGTGTCGAAAATAGACGTCACAGACTCGAAGAATCCCAACCTGGAGAGGGGAACAAAGGACTTGGAGCTGACAGTGCATCCTTCGGCGCTAACAAAACAGTCATCGTCGTCAATCGGAGCTTGTGCAACACTGGGACGTCGGGAACATCAGTGTCTCGATGGCCTTGAGAAGGAGCAGGTATCGAAGGCTTCTGCTAATTTCTCGGTGTCGAGCCCAAAGGCTTTTCAGACGTCGATGTCGACGGTTTGGCATGTGAGGGGTCGGGAGTCCAGAGCAACGCTTCAGCCTCTGATGCTTGCTGTTCAGGGGGGGGCACCCGCACCTGCAACAGCCTGCGTTTTAAACAGTCAGCATCTGGCTCTTGAAATCTTCCCACTCCTCTCGAGTGGTCGGCCCAGCCAAGGGCTTAACTTTCGCCGACGATGAGCTGGACTCGTGTAGACGACTGTGGCGCTGCTTCTTCTGCGAAGAGGAGGAAGAGTGGCTCCCCAAGTGTGACTGCTTCTTGGCCTTCCGTCGATGCTTTTCCTTTTCGAGGGTGGGCACTTCAGTCTCGGAGGACTGGATGTTCCACCGCGCCAGGGATTTCTGAGATGGTTGGCACAAAGCAAGTTTGGTGGCCCGGTCGCGATGTGGCCAGAGTGCATTTTGGTGCACTATCAGGAAATCAGCTGTCAAGAAATTGTCAGCACCAAACAGACATAGAAAATCGGACTGTGTTTCTGCACCGTTTATGTCCCCTGTTTCCTGTTTAGTAACAAAGAAGCCTGTCCTTGTCAATGTGAAGCTCGGCAAGACCCCAATGCGTTTCCTGTCGTACCGCAAGCGTTGGGGTTGCCGTGGGAACAGTGGCATCCAGCACACCGGTTCCCATTCACTCGCAGACTGCAGAGCTGCTTACAACAGAACAGCTGACCCCGATATAAGCCCCGCCCAGACCCACAAGCAGCGCTTCTGAATTTGAATTCAGCTGCACTATTTTGCTTCTATGTTTCTCTGATATTGGACTTCTGGACTTTGTTTATCGACCTTGGTTTCGTCTCAACCTCCGATACACTATGCCTGGATAATTTCGACCCAGAACTCTTACGGACTGCTTTTCGCTCACGGCTTTGTTACGTTTACTGCCTGGAAGGTTACGAACTCAGAACCAACTACGGTACTCCTGTGCTTTGTGGATTATCTACGTCTTCATAGTTTTCTTGGAAAATTTGAGAACTATTTTGTGCCCCAAGACCCTGACACGTGCTCAGACTAGAGACTGCCTGATTGAGCACGGGTCTTGTGGTTTGATAGGCGTCTTCGTGCCGTCTGCGTTAGGTGTTTGTGGACGGCGGGACAGGGGAGTCTTCACCTCATCAGCCTTCATCTCTGCTCAACAAGGACTCCTTGCAGCACCTCTGGTGGTAAGACTTTCCAAATTCATTTGTATACATTAGACTCTGAACCAGTTATTTAGTGTTCCTTTTGGGTATTTTCTTATCGCTTCATCCTCTGCCTACAGGGTTACACCCATCTAGATTCTGGGAACAGGACCTTTCGTTTCTTTCAACCACGACTTGTATGGTGTATCCTGTCTTACAAACACGTAAGCATTGCGACTCATACTTTGTTTTCCACATGAATTTTTATTAAACATTTTCCAGAAACAGAACATAGCCGTAAACCACTGATAGAAAACATCTCAAAGAACAGCCAACCCAAACCCACCCTACGCACCCTCTCCCACCCCCCGCTCATACAAAACCATACCCAAAGGGACAATGGAGAGTCAATCATCACACAAACTCGGGACCAAATAGACAGTCAATGCTGACAAAGCAGGCTCACCTCAAAGACAAAAGAGGACCTTAATCATAATAGAAAGGACTACACATGCTGTAGGCTACTCGTGTTTCTCAATTCTCAGAGTCTCATTGATTCACAGTCTTCGTGGAGCAGCACTACCATCCAATCTTGCAAAAACGAGTTCATAGTGTCATGAGTGAGGGCTGAGAGTTTCTTCTATGTGAAGATCGCCCAGAGTTTTGCTAACCAGTCTGCTTTGGATGGCACCGCAGAGCCTCTCCACTTTTGGGCCAGGGCAAGCCTCCCGGACGCAGCATAGCCTGGACCACCCGTGGCAGGGATGCCTCATCCAAATCCGAGGGCGGGACGCCAAAGAGGAAAACAAGGGGCTGTAGAGGCAGATCAGCACCAGTAATCTCCTTAATCCAGCTCAGGAGCTCTGACCAGAATAACTGAGTAGCGGGACACCCCCACCAAAGGTGAAACCAGGACCCACGCTGACCACAATCCCTTGGGCAGAGCGGTGACGACCCCGAATACATTCTAGCGAGCCTCTCTGGTGAAAGGTGCCATGCGTGAAGCATCTTGAAATTATGCTCCATAGCTGCTGTGTACAGGGCTCCAGAGAAGAGAACCTTGAAAATGGACAACCAGGTAGTCTCATCTATTTCCCCTTCCACCCATCTCTCCCACTGTTTCTTAAAGCTCAGTCTGGACTCTGAGTTTGCTGTAATCAGGGCATTGTAAATTTTAGAGCTGGAGCCCTGCCTAGACTTGGAGTCCATTATCACGCTTTCCAGCGGTTTGAGGGGGCAGGTCAGATCGTCAACCCACTGTCATGATCCCCCTTCACTCGCATTAAGTCAAAAATCGAGATCGAAGCTTCCCCCAAGCTATCGTAGTCAATATATACACCCTGCCAGAACAGTTGAGCTGCCCGCTCCAACCCCCGTCTGACCACCCCTGAGTCCCACGAAGATTCCTCTTACCCAACTCAAAAGGGGGAGCCCACACCGAGGACAGGGGGGGAGGGCCAGGAAGAGAGAGTTACAATTCCCCTGTTTTCCTCCACAGAGACCACAACACCGACAAAGTGGGGTGCGTTCTTACCACATTTGGGAGGGTCCTGTCCACGCCCCACAGGAGATCCCTAACTTTGCTGGGGTGAACATGGATATCTTCAATATATGACCAAAAGGTCCTCATCTCGTCTCTCAAATGGTCCAAGAACACCCTTAATTGAGCCGCCTTGTGATAACGTCGGAAATCAGGCAGGCCAAAACCTCCATACGATCTAGGGAGGGTTAAGGTCCCATGCCCGACCCTCGGCTTCTTCCCTTTCCAAATGAACCGGAGCACTTCCGAGTGGAGAGCTTTAAAGAATGAGTCCGGGATAGCGACTGGGAGAGAGGAGAACAAATAAAGCAGGCGAGGTAGTAAGTTCATCTTGACCGACACCATACGGCCAAACCAGGAGAGCGTCAAGGGAGACCCGCGCCAGAGATCTGTGACAATCTTCGCAAGAACAGGAGGGAAATTAACTTCAAAAAGACAAGTCAGGTCCCTCAGGATCTGCAGACCCAAGTACGGCATAACCTCCTGCTCGATTCTAATACCCTGCCAGGTGTCTAATCCCCCACTTCCAAGTTCGCGCTGCCCATAGGCACCAACCACGATTTTGCTAGTTTAATTTTCAACCCGGAGAATGAACCAAAAGCGCAAATCAGATCAAGAAGGTTTGGGAGCCAATGCCGAAGGTTGGTTATATATACCAGGACGTCATCCGCGAAAAGCAAAAGCTTGAAGTCGAGATCGCCACAACGGACCTCTGCTATCCCCTGATGATTTCTTACAGCTATAGCTAGGGTTTCCCTCGCCAGTGCATAGAGAAGGGGCGAGATCGGACAGCCCTGCCGAGTCCCTCGAGTTAAGGAGAACAGAGCAGAGGTCAATCCAATAACTGCCACTCTGGGCGACGGGCCATTGTACAGCATTGCAATCCACCTACAAACTCTCACCCCAGCCCCATTTTCAATAAAACCTTGCTCAAGTAGGCCCACTCGACCAAAGGCTTTTTCTGAGTCCAATAACAGAAGATAAGCCTCCTCCCCTTTAAGGGCAACCTCGTGCATCAAACCTAGCAAATTCCTGGTATTATCTCCTCCCTGCCTCCCGGAATAAAACCCACTTGATTGCCATGAACCAATGACGGGAGATGTTGGGCTAACCTATTCACCAAAAGTTTGGCTAGTATCTTCACGTCCGTGTTGAGCAGGACGGTAGGACTGACACTTTCTCAGGTCCTTCCCTTCCTTGGGGATTACAACAATATGGACCGAAAGCATGGATGGAGGGGAGATGGCCTGAATCAAGAACACCATTAAAGAGTCTAGACAGAAATGGGGCAAGGGCGTAACGAAAGGATTTATAAAAGAAGACTGTGAATCCATCATCCCCCGGGGTCGTACCTGCTTTCATAGCGCTGATGGTATCTATCACCTCTTGGGGCGATATGGTCTCTCCAGGGGGTTGGCTTTCTCGTGGGGGGAAGGGATTGGCAAAGCCTCCAGAAAACTATCTATATTCGTCCCATCTCCTTCATATTCAGTTTTGTACAGGCGCTCATAATACTGACAGAATTAGTCTGCTATCCCAGGGTCATCCCGACAACACACCCTGTCTGGAAGGATAAGCATGTCTACCCTCCTACTCTCTCTGAGCTCGCAAAGCCTCCATGCACGGATTTTGTCGGCTTTTTCACCCTTCTCCATGTATTTCTGCTTAAGGAAGGACAACTTCCTTTCAGTTTGCCCCACAAAGAGACATGCAAGTTTCGCTTTAAGTTGTTGGAGCTCAGCCACTT
Source organism: Ambystoma mexicanum (assembly GCF_040938575.1). NCBI lineage: Eukaryota > Metazoa > Chordata > Amphibia > Caudata > Ambystomatidae > Ambystoma > Ambystoma mexicanum. The sequence continues at coordinate 702,811,597 of NC_090924.1, forward strand.
CCCCGGAAACAACTGGGACCTCAATTTGCCCCCTGGCTGAATAGCCTCAATTTTGTCCGAGGAGCCTCTCCTCCCTACCCCTCTCCCGCTTCCTTGCCGCTCCCAGCCCTATAAGGACACCCCCGATTGTGGCCTTAAAGGCCTCCCAGACCCCCTTCAGGCCTACCTGCCCATTGTCATTGAACTCGAAGAACTCTTATGGCGGCTAGGATAGCCTGAGCTAGTTCCATGTCCTTCAGTAGGAGATCATTGCAGGACCACCGCCCAGGCCCTTGAACTGCAAGGGGAATCACCAATTGAACCCTTACCATGTCAAGGTCGGTCCACGGGGTCGCCTCCAACCTCACTTCCGAGATCCTGTCGTACAGCCCCTTGTCGACGAAGATGTAGTCAATTCTAGAGAATGAAGAGTGAGGTTTAAAAACATTTTTTTTTTTTAAAAAAAAGGTGTATAACGGTTCCCGTCCTTCTCGAGCTGAGTGGGAATACCTGAGCCCTAGCTCATCATTGGTGCCCTTGAAAGAGGCCGTAAGGCGCCTCTGCAGCTGGGAGTCTACAATCGGACGGCTAGGTAGTCTGTCGCACGTCTGGTGGAGAACCATACTGAAATCTCCTCCCACCACCAACGCGTCCTTAGTAAATGTTATAATTCTGAGCTTCACCTCCGACCAGAAACAATCCTGGGCCTCATTAGGAGCATAAATGGAGATCAAGGTAACCTAGGCCCCTCTAAATTCCCCTTTAACCATTACATAACGACCCTCTGGATCTCTAGATTGGGCTTGTGGGGAAAAATGGGCCTTCTGGGAGATCACAATCGCCACACCTTTTTTCTTGACCTGGGAGGATGCGTGAAGACCTTTTGTATTGACCGTGCTTTCTGAGCAGGCTCCACACCTCTCACACCCAGTGGGTCTCTTGGAGGAACAAAATGTCAAACTTCAGCCTATTAAACTCCTTCACCACCATGGACCTTTTATAAGAAGAGTTGAGACCTTGTGTGTTTAAAGAGCCCAGAGCCATTGGATGACTACAATCAGCCATCAAATGTATAAGGTCTAGCCTTTGATCCCTGGGAGTTCAAGCTCCCTGGGGAAAACACACTCGATTGATTCTCCAATGGTCCCCCAAAGCGTGAATTACTATCCAAGTAATCCAAACTCCAAACGGTTGATGAACAAAAACACACCCATAAGCCCATAACAAAACACCCAATCCCCCCACCGCCCCCCACCTCCCTCTTTCCAGAGCGCCTGGAATAATTGCGACATCTAGCTGCTGCACAACCAGGCCACCATTAGCCGCCTCCACCAGGGCCGCCGGCAACATGAAAAAACCACAGCGTTCTGAGCCCCCCCGCACACCAAACAACAACAAATATTCCCCACAGACCCCACTCCCTCCTGCATTTTTACAGATTGCCTAGACCACACCCCTCACGGAGCTATGCAGTCCAGTGTACCCCCGGGAAACCTAGGACCCCCAGCCCGAATCATGTGGCTCCCAGGAACCCTTGAGGCAAACCATGAAAAATCCTCCCGCTCAGGTTAAGTCGCAGGCTGCCGGGGATGGCGGTGCCACCTTTCTATATTTCCTGGGGCCCCGGATGCGACGCCTGTCCACACATTCTGAAGATTCCCGGTGATCACCATCTTCCCCGCTCCCACCTTCTTTGCCAAGCCTCGAGGTAGGATCTCCCAAAAGTTCTCCCTAACAGTGACCAGTGAATTCTCTTCTAAGGCTAATTTCCCTTACCTATAGAGTCCCTGAGCAGCTTTGCTGGATTTGAAGGGTTTATTTTTTTCTCCTGCTAAGAGTGAGACCCTTTTTCCCCCACTCTTAGACAGATTGCTAGTGTGTGTTTTAGGCTATCTTGTGTGCTTATGGTCTATGGGGTTTTCTCACCCTCAAAGGAATCATCTTTTTACATGTGTGGTGGACAGCACCCTCTGTGCCGTACCACAGGGGTGTCGTAGCGACCCCCAAACATAGACTCCATACCCTGGGTCAGACTACTGTCTACCAGTGCATGTAAACTCCTCACTGACTTTACTAGTCAATTCTTATGAACAAAACCAGTACAACCGATCTTACTATGCAAGTACTGGGAAGGGTTATTGGTTTTTCCCCAATGTTCATTTTTGAGGGGGTACCATACAGTCCCTCTCTCAAAAGTTTCTGGCTGGTGGCAGTGGTTACTACTGTAAATATTGGACCGCAAATATTTTCCTACGGGATTTTACCATTGTTCGAGGCTACCACTTTTTCTGACAGCCTCTAACATACCGCTGGTTTATTTTTATAGTAACATTACTCTGGTAGATTTTTATTGCCAGAACTTTGAGTATATTTCTTTCTCGTGTCTTTCTCTATAATCCTAACCCAGGTCGGAGATCCTTTGTTCGTCCTTTTGGCGGGCTTCTGCACAGAAGCCCTCTTCTCGGCGCCACTGGGTCTGGGGTAGACAGGATGTGTGGGAGGGGGAATAGGCACCCTGGACAGGGTTGCCTACGCAACCCAAGTCGCACTCTGCCCTGATAGGCTGGAGGGTTCTCCCGCCAGGAGAGCCACCCCACTGTGTGAGTGACAGCAAGGCTGTATGAATGGGGGACTTGCTGCATAAAAGCAGGGTCCTGAGGACTGGAGGACAAGACGTTGCCACTGGAACTAAGAAACCGAAGAGGAGAGAAGCTGAAGACATCTGCAACGACAACCACCGGTGAAGCCTTGCTGCAGATCCTCACCACTTTTCTCCAACGACTTGAGAAGATCTTCCTCTACAAGAGTCTTCTTCCCCTGAGCTGGTGGGGCCAACCAGTTCGCCAATCGCCTTCCAGGACCTGCCTTGGTCGAATCGCCAGTGCCCTGCACTCAGAGACCGGATAGCCAAGCATACGTCCAGCACGACCGCGATTTAAAGGAGCGTACCTTTTATTCATTTTGGCAGCACCGCAGCTGGTTTCATCCCTGGGCAGTGCAGTAATTTGAACCTTCCTCAACGACAAGAGCCTCTCTTCCTCTGCTGCATCTACCAAACTGCAGGAACTGCCAGGAACTACTGCCAGTGCAGGAGCCTCTTCCACTTTTAAGGTACATTGTTCCACCAGGCCTCCCGCTTCGTTGGGTACTGCTAAAGGTGTTTTAATTCCTTTACTTACCTACTGGGTTGGCCGCCCCCATCATCTAACATTGTCTTTCACCTTCTGCAACCGCCTTTTCAAATCATTAAAGAAAGACTTGACTTCAGCTACTAGAACATTTCGCTCCTGGGCACATTGCTCTGTACCATGGACTCTGGCACAGGCCTAGTGACTGTCTAAATCTGTTACAACTGCCTTCTCTAGAATGCTTCTCACCTAGAAATGTGTTGGTGAACCTAACTATAATCACCTTTTTCTTTCCTCTTTTTAAACTTGTGAAGTGCCATTTTGCTCGGTTTTCACCTCAGTATTGCATATGCTAAAGTACTGCTTTGCCTAACTGGTGCACAATCTTATTAGGAAGTGTTGCTGGTGTGTTAAAGAGTATAACCCTATATAACTTGTCCTTTCCCTCCCTTTTGAGAAATTGTTAGAGTGCCATTTCTGCTGGGTTTTCACTGTGCCATTTTGCTCAGTTTTCACTCTTGCTCAAACTGGTCTACAATTTCAATAGGGAGTTGTGTATACTTCTCGATTTGTGTGTGAACATTAGTGTGTGTAAAATAAATATATATCTTCTTTTTGATACAAATCTTTGGTCAGTGTTTCCTTGTTCCATAGTATTGTAGTCCTAATGTGTAAACCCTGAATACTGCTCATCTCCCTCTTGAGATACGTCTGACTGCTTAGCCACAGCTACCAACTAAATCTTTGTGGTACAGACTGATACCAAAAGGGATTTTATTGAATATACCTGTAGTCTTAATCTTCTGTAGTGCTCCCTAAGGGAACTGCACAGGATTCTGCCTAACAGTCACTCTCTGAATGTCGGACTCCGTGACAAGGGAATATTTATAACCTTCAACTTCAAATGAGAGCCAAAATGGATGGCCCCAGCTGTATAGCACTCCCTTGGACTGCAGGCACTTCGTCAGGGGCCCGCAAAGTCTCCGGCGTATGAGTGTGAGCGCCGATAGGTCTTGGTAGATCGTTATTTTAGAGCCCTCCCAGTCGATGGGCCCTTTTTTCGTGCTAGCTCCAGGATCTTGGTTTTCTCAGCATAATAATGGAATTTCGCGAGGGCTGATCTAGGACCACCGGCACGTCCTCCCGCTCTATGGGCTATATCAATTGTTGGCTCGCTGGTGTTCCCTCCGTCATTTACTTTAATTGCTTTGACCGCTCTCACAATGTCCGTCTGCGTCTCTCCTTCCTGTTCCGGAATGCCAAGAAACCTTAGGTTATAGGGCCGCTCTGTTCTCTAGGTCATCCAGTTTAAGGGTGACCTTCTCCTCCTGTCTCTCCAACTCCGCCAGTCGCCTGTCAAACTGAGTTTCGAAGAGGTCAGTTGAGGTTTGATTGGCCTCCAAGGCTTGGACTCGATCATCTACAGCATCCACCTTCTTGTCTAGGGAATCAAGCCTTCGGCTAATGTCCACTCTAAAACCTCGTATCTCCTCCAGCAGAGCTGCCATGTTTCGACTCATTGATTGGGCCTCCATAGCCTCTGGCTGGCTCGCGGGCTACATATTGCCCCTTTCCCTCGTCTGCTCAGGGGAGCGCCGGAACTTCTATAAGGATTGGGATTAGTCCATCAAAAAAGGAGAAGATGGCCCTGAAGAAAGCAGGAATAGGAGACCCGGAGGGCTGGCTAGATCCGGATACTCAGGCTGCCCGAACCCCTGAGCGCCACTCGTCACTCACACCACCTCTCTGTCCCGTGCAGATCCAGGCCAGAGACAAGCACCTCAGGGTTCAACCGCCCGGCACCCGGCCAGCCGCTCAGTGAGACACTGCTGGGGGTGTATCAACAATCAGTCGCTAAAGCAGGGGTGGTGGGGGTCGGAGTGAGCCAATTGCCCCCACCAGAGAAGCGAAGGAGCCGATCGACTCTTGCTGAATAGAACGCTGGTGGGAGCTGGAGAATTTACCCGCTGTAGCACACCCAGTAACGGGGACTGATATACTCATAGGCTTTCCTTCCTTTGAGACCAAAAGCAGGAACCCTACCAGCTGGGAAGTTGAACAGGGAGGGCACTCCCATTAAGCGCAACGTGGGGAGTAGCACAGCATTACACAATGGGAGGGCAAAACTCGGGTGAGGGGGGCAGGGGTGGGGGGGATTTTCCCCCCAGCCAGGCGGCTGTTATGACGATGAGAAATCACCAGGCGACCTAGTAACCTAGTAGACACCCTGCAGGTAGGAACAAGACCTCTGGGTCAGCTCGCCACCACAGATCCTCACGGTCCCTGCCCTACAGGACCGGCTTTGCTGCCACTCAGTCCTCCCTTCCCGGCTTGTGGTCCTCCACTGGGGTGCCCACTCTGGCCACCACTTTGCCGCCTATGAATGCGCACCTACTGTCCCAGTGGGCGGGCGTATTATCTCTGTACTTGGGGCGGGCACTGATGTCGAGCGAAACTCAAAGCAGTGTTTTCTCAGGCCACAGAAGCACTATTCCTGCTAGGGTGCCATACTCCGGTCACCGCCTCAGTGAGGGGATCCCCAATATCCATTCAATCCGGTGTGGGCAGGGTTAACAGTCCTTCCCCCTGATGACTAATGCAGCCGACAGGGAATCCAGCGTTACCACCGTCTGTGCTCTTCTTCTCCACTATGCTCTGGGGGTATCACCGCAAGCAACTGGTCAAACCAGGGAACATCGCTTGACCGTAGTTATTTGCGCACTTTCAGCCCGCTACTGCGGCGTCGGCTCCATCCGCGCTGGAGTGTCGGGTACTTCCTCGGTTGTTCAAGCGGGCGTCCCCGCAGCAGCAGCAGCCAGGAGGGGGGAGTTCAATCCGACTCCAAGCCCGCACCTCTTGCGAACCGTAACTCCAGGGGTCCGCGGGCTGGCGTAGGCTCCTTCACCGGTCCTTTCCACAGGCAAGCTTTCTGCCCCGGGCTGCAGAATGTAAGGGGGCTCTCCCGCTCAACAGCCCACCAACACCAGCGCTCACTGCTCAGGTTCTGCCAAAGGTTGGGCCCGCCGACCACTGCTACCACCCGAGTCTCGCAGTCCGGACTACGGGCTCCCCTCAGCCCCTCTCAGTGTCGTGCACTGCTAATCGCGCTGCGGCCCAGAGCACCGCCCATCCGCCACCATCAATCTGGAGAGCTCGCTGCAGGCTCTTCGGCAGGGCCGACCTCCTCGCGGTCCCCGCTCACCACTAGGATGTGTTCTTTCTCGGATCTTTCGGCACCTCCGGGCTCGTGCTCAGTTGCCGCTCGCGGGCCTCAGCAAACCTCCAGGGGAGGTGGGGGGGGGGGAGTTAGGTATCCACTCCCGCCAGGCGGGGGGAGGAGGGGGCTCAAATCTCTAATTTAGGTGCCCAGAGAGGAGACCGGCTGAGAAACTTCTACACATCTCAGTGTGTCACGACCCTCACCCAACAAAACCCCCTCTGGCAAACCCATTGGCCAGGTGGAGTCAGGACTCGGGCCTCTAGAGCCTGGCATCCTCTTCAAAAGCCCTCATGGGGCCAGTCCTGGCACCTATGGCGCCGGGCTAATACAACATGAAAGACAATGTGCTTGGGAACTGCTTTATTGTATTGTCAGCCAACATGGAGGCATCCACATAGCTTGGTTCCTGGGAACCAAGCTATGCGGTATTGTGTTTTTGGTGTGGTAGCCTAGGGACTACTTTACCTGGACTATTTTGTTGGGGCTATTTAAACCACACCCGAGCAAGACAACACGCTTTGCGTTACTTTGCAGCTTGCAACGTTACGCTCACCGTGTCCAGCTATTCCCCCCCGAACCTCCGAGAAGCAGAACCTGCAAGGAGACAGAAGGAACATCATTAGCAGCGGCATCTTACCTGCAGGCTTCATCTTTAGCCACTCGCAGCTCCTGAGAACAGCTTCCTCGAATCTGCACGCCTCCCGGACAGAACGACCTGAAAGAGGAAGATAGAGGCAACATTAAAGAAAGCACCAGAGACATTTGCAAATTACGAACTGCTAAAAAGGCTTACCTGGCTGGTCGCCTCTCAGCTGGCACCACTCCGGACATTCCACTCGCGCTGAAGAACACCGACTTACAAGGAAGGAAAACACAGGTTAGCAAAGGCAAGACTTTGCAGCACTGCGCATAGCGCTTACTTCCCGCATGATAGCGCTCTTAATGCGTCATCATTTACCAGTGGGGCTCAACCAAGCCAGTTTGCCACGCTGAAGCTCTGCATACCTAAGGGAGAAAAAGAGACATTTTAAACAAAGAAAGGCATGCAGGATAACAACCATACTAAAGAACAGCAATAAGACCTACCTCAACAATATCAAATGGGCTGGCGTCAGTGAAGTAACTGGACCGCACACGCCCACGAAAGACAACGCGCTCCGGCAAAGAAGGCAGGACAGAGAGCACGCCTAACTCTACCAAAGGTGAGGAGAGGGGCCCCAGAGGGGCTGAAATCATACAGGGGTGGAGGGAGGATACTTACCCCGGCCGGTCAGTCTTGAACACAGTCCTCCTGTATTTGCAGGCAGAACCTTCCCTGCAGACCACATCTGGGCAAAGCTGAGAAGTATACCAGAGAGTAACCCGGCAGGGTGGCGTCCCTGTGGATACCAGGTGAGCATAACACAGTGCCCCTTGGAGGCAGCCGACTCATACTTTGTTAAAGCTTTACATTTAAAGTGTCAGGTATTGATTGTGTGCTTTTCTTGCAGCCAGCGGTCATGGTGTTCCTGTCCCTTGATGTTTCACCAACTTCCGGTCAATAGATCTCCCACTCTGTCCTTTAGTACACTGGAGTTATATTGGCAGAAAGAATTTGTCATTTACACGACGCGCTCAAGAAACCAAGTGGAGGGTGTATCTGACATGCACAAGGCACATCCCTCTGTGTCGTGATCCTTCCCTGGACACCACAGACAACTGTCGTGGGGGTCGGTCATCCACATTTTGGATTGGCAGTCGGTGCACCTTTTAAAACCTGAAATACGGGAGCGGCAATCGCGGTCAAGATTTTTAGAAAAAAGTGTTCGCATTTCTGACCAAAAACAAAATGTTGAAGACTTGTGTCGTGTTCCTCACAGCAGAGTGTTGAGCATGCAGAAAAGAAACTGAAGTATGGGGCGCAGTGAAGCAGTATATGTACGACACCCAACGTCCCGTCCGGAGCAGCCAATCTTGCACCGAGCAAAACGGATCGTCGGCCGAGTTGAGGTCCACTATGCCCCCTGTTGAAGTTTTCCACTGAAGCAGCAGCGCTGGATGAGGATATCTATCAGATAAGGAATCTGCGGGAGAAAAGGAATTAATTGAATAACCCTTTATCGTGGAGGCTTGAAGCACCTGATGGGCCAAGTGCAGTAAAAAATGACAATACAGTAGAAGTCTTGCATGTAAAAGGATCAATACTTTTATCTCTGCACCAGCGGCATAATTTGTTCAAACGACAGCGTTTGCCAGACCCATGCTGAAGAACAAATGTTACAGGTAAGTAACTTGTTCCTTCTCCAGCATGGGGTCTGGCATGGATTCACATGCTCATGAATAAAGAATAGATTGCAGTACACACATGCACAACCATGGGAGGTGGCAAAGCTCAACAGAAGCAATCTCTTACCTCCTCAGCAGGCTCACCTTCAAGCGAGCAGGTTGCGCAGCACTGCTTGGCCAACTCTGGACTCCTCCCTGGAATCCCTGTTGACGCAGTAGAATTTTGTGAAGGTGTACGTCGACCTCCACGTAGCAGCCCTGCAGATGCCCAATATGGGCACACCAGACAGGAACGCCGTTATAGCAGCGATCGCTCTGGTGGAATGGGCTCTCGGGTGGCCAGGCAGCGGTCAGTTGGCCAAACGGTGACAGTGGGTGATATAGCTGGAGAGACACCTGGAAATGGAAGCCTTGGACAGGGCCTTCCCATGGTTCACAGGACCAAAGTTCGCAAAAAGTTGAGGTTTTCCGGGCGATGTGAAACTTCAGCACTTGAGCCACATCCAGCAAATGCAAAGTCCTTTCAGCCGGCGACGAATGAGTCAGAAAAAACGCAGGTAACAAAGGTTCGTTAAGGTGGAATTCCGACGGAACCTTGGGCATGAAGGAGGGGTGAGTCCGCAGCACCACCCTTGTCTTGTGAAAAGTCAAGTAAGGCTGCTTGCATAACAGGGCCTGGATCGCACCCACTCGCCTTGCAGAGGTGAAGGCCATGAAGAAAGCTGTCTTCCACAACAGACCTTGAGCAGAGCTGAACGCATAGGTTCGAATAGGGGCCCTTGAGCCTAGTTAGCACCACATTGAGTTCCCATGCTGGAGCCTTTACCGGCGGGAACAAGCGGAAAGGTCCTTTGATAAACTCCTTAACCAGACGGTGCGACCACAGAGAAGACCGTTCCAGAGATCTGGTGTAGCAGAAGATAGCCGGCAGATGTACCTTAATGGAGGCATGAGCCAGTCCCGATTTAGCCAAAGACAGCAAATACGGAAGTACCTGAGGGGCCGTGACACGCAGAGGGTTGATCTTCTGAGAACTGCACCAAATTGCAAAACGCTTCCATTTGTGTCCGAGTATTTTAAGGTAGATGACGCCCTGGCCTTGGCGAGAATCTATTTGCAGTCTGCCGGAAGATCGTAACCACCAAACTCTAATGCTGCAGGAGCCAGGCCTTCAAGTTCAGAAACCCAGGGTTGTGGTGAAAACTGGTGCCTCCTTCCCTGGCGAGAAGACCTGCAACCACCGGCAGCTTGACTGGCAGCGACGCTGACATGCTGAGAAGGTCTGGGTACCAGATCTGCCTCGGCCACACTGGTGCGACGAGGATCAACCTGCATCAGTACCGTCAGAGTTGATGACTCGAAGAAACAACGGCGGGAACGCATACAGAAACAGGCCTTCCCAAGGGAATGAGAATGTGTCCCACATGCTCCCCGGCTGGGGGAACCTACTGGCAAACCTCCGGCACTTTCATCGCTGTCGCAAACAGATCGACCTGGGGATTGCCCCATTTGAGGAAAAGGTAGTTTGCTTGATCCTGCCGAAGCTCCCACTTGTGACAAGAGCGTAGGTCACTGCTGAGGGGGTCAGTGACGGTGTTCTTTACTCCTGCCAGGTGAAAAGGAATGAGTAACATCCCCTGGGCGACTGCCCAGTGCCACAAGTCCTGCGCCTCTGAGGATAGCGCCAGGGACCTGGTGCCCCCCGTTTCTGGATGTAAAACATTGTGGTGGTATTGTCCTTGAAGACCCTCACCACTTTGCCCTTGAGGGACTGCAGAAACGACTTGAGGGGCCAAAATACTGCCCGAAGTTCTAGGATGTTCATGTGTAATGCCTTCTCCTCTGGTATACACAGGCCTCTGGCGTTAAGAAGGCCGGTTTGGGTTCCCCATCCTTCATGACCATTTCCTGGTACGGGGGGCTCTGGAAGTCCGTGCTTCCGGCGATGTTGGAGAGCATGCCCCACCACCAAATCACACAACGGAACTCCTCGTCGAGCGCGATTCTTGTCTGGAAGCTTCCAGACACCTGGACCCAACAGGCGTCGAGGAACTCCTGTAGCAGGCGAATCCGCAACCTGCAGAGTCTAATGAGGTATATGCATGACGACATCATGCCGAGAAGAGACTTGATGGGCCTCACTGTGGCGATCCTCATGCTAACAGCCGTTGCACCTCTCCTCGGACGGTGACGCCAGGCATGACACCGTGTCGAGCCAGGATCCCAGGAACAGTGTCCCCTGCGATAGTGTCAAGCAGAACTTTGCATAATTCACAGAGAACCTCAGATCCGTCAGTTGGTGGACGGCCCTGTCTCTTGATGTGGCCCGGATGAGCCTGTCGTCCAAATAAGAGTAGACGTGGATCCCTTGCAGTTGTAGATGGGGCGCCACTGGTGCCAGGCACTTGGCGAAGACTCTGGGCACCGACTTCAGTCCGAAAGGAAGGGCTTGGAATTGGTAATGCACGCGTTGAAGAGTGACCATTCGGAACTTCAGGAACTTTTTTCAGTCGTCTTAGGTAGAGAGTGGGCCTCCATCCCCCAGTCCTTTCGTACGAGGAAGTACCTTGAGTAAACTCCAGAGCCCCGGAGCCGCTTTTGGAACTAGCTCAATCGCACCTTTCTTTAACATGGCCCGAACTTCCAGCAGCAGTTGAGGCACGTGGTTTTCCTGCCGGGTCACCAGTGGTAGTCGGGGACACTTTTGTTGGGACTCTAGTGTGTGTCCGTGGGCGAGAGAGTCCAGCACCAAACTGCCAGAGAGGGTCTTCCACAGGATGACGAAGTTCGCCAGCCGGCCTCCCACCGGGGTGCACAGATGGGGGCCAGACGTCCTGGCCGGTTCAATCTTGCTTGGCGGTTGACGAGGACGTTGATCAGCCCTGAAGGCCTTGGAGTGGCCCCTGTTGGATTCCTGAGTATACGAGCGAGATGGCTGCTGGTAAGAGGTGGAGTCCCCGCTGAAACCCCTCGAAGACAGGCTAGACTTCCCTCCGGAGAAACGAAAGGACGGCCTAGGGAACGTGCCGTCTCCGTGTCTGCCTTGACATGGAGGGATTCATCCACAGCCTTACCAAACAGGGTGTCCCCGTCAAAAGGGCATGTCCGAAACCCTTGTCTAGACATCCTGCTTAAAGTTGGTAGCCTTGAGCCAGCCACGACGGTGAAGGAAAACACTTTCCCATCTGGCAGAAACCCACGTCCACGATGTCTATGGCCACCGTGATAGCATGATCCGATGCCACCTTGCCGTCTTGAAGGATCTCCTAAGCCTCAACCCGCTTGTGGTCGAGGAGGGAGTCCAGGAGTGGAGCTAGCTTAAACCACAGCTCCCGGTCGTATCTGGCTACAAAGACAAGGGCGTTGGCCGCCTTGACTGGTTGCCGCAGAGTAGAAGACTGTCCTACCCATCGAGTCCAAATGCTTCCCTTCACTGTCCGGGGTGGATGAAGAAGACGACACAGAGCCCAACGATTTCTTCCTGGCGGCCGCCAAGACCATTGAACCTGGCGACTGTTGAACCGCAAGCACTTGGGTGCAGAGTCCGGCACCCTATACTTCTCCAACCGGTCTCTTCACTGGGGCTGTAGAGGGGTTCTTCATCAGAGCCAGCCTTTCGTCTCAAACATCGTCCAGTAGAGGGACCGAGAGGATGGTCTTCCTCTTGATCCCCTGCGCTAATAAAAGAAGCCTTCCTTCTCCTCCGCCGTGAGCTGGAAAAGCTCAGGCGATCATCGCGTGGAACGATCCTATCTCATCCGGAGGAGCGGCTCTGGGCGGAGGTGACGGGAGGTCCGCCATCCCGCCGCCGCTGCTGTCTTCATCGCCGTGTCCGATTCAGTCTCCCTTGAAAAAATCCGAAAAATGGGTCTCTGTTAGTCGGAAGGATGACCGATGGAGCACACTGGCTTGATAGACCAAAAAATAGAGTGAACTCTCAAAAAGCGAAAAAACGCAGGAAAAGCTCAAAGAGCAAAGCACGAGGACTCCCAACACTTGAACGTGCAGTAAAAATCTGAAGATGGCTGCCAGACGAGGGCTTACGTAGGGGGCAGTCATAGGCTGGGGCGTGTATGACCCAGAGCTCAGTGATTGGTTATTAGGAGAAAGACAGTTCAGAAATTAAACAAACTAATTCTTTCTTTTAGAGAGGATTTCCAGCCTGACGAGCAGGAATATTCATGAGCATGTGAATCCATGCCAGACCCCATGCCTGAGAACTCTTAAAGAAAACAGGACTGAACGGGAGATATTAATAATGGCACCTCGAACAAACAGTTTGGCTCCACATTGAACAATAGCAGCCGTAAGTAAAGATTACATAAGTGAAGATCGCCACATATCAGCACTCCGGGTTCCCCAAGCCCAAGGGGGTGCATGGCAACAGATCCCATGGAAGTCAACTGGAAGGGGGAGCTGAATTCATAAGTGCTGAACAGAACTGTGCTACAGAAGAAAGTACAGCGCGAGAATTTCTATATTCCGGCATTAAGAACAGTACACGTGAATTAACATGTTGGAGGTGGCAGGCCGTTTAGAAGCACTAGCTGGGGAGAGGATATCTTTCCCCCAGATGCCACAGGCAAAAGGCACTCAAGCCCATCCCAAACCATAGCGTGCATACATGCTCGAGACCCGGAATCTAGTACAGCAGAAACCTCATGAGTGGAGTCGACAACGGGGAAGTAACCAAGTAAGTCCGCAACACTCAAATGGTGGTCAATAAGGAAGAACGTCTATGCCTCCAGGAATTTCAGGAAAACATCACATCTTTTCAAGAGCAATTGTCATCATTAAAGCTGGAGCTGAAATAATCAATGAAGGTTGAGACTGCAAAATTAGAAGAGCGGATAAATACCAATGAACGTGCCATCCAGGAAGTAGCAGAGGACACAAAGTGATATACTCCTGGTACACCTCTGAACACACAATATAGAACGACAGTGCAAAGACCAAGGAAACGGGTCAAGAGGATGCAACATTCGCCTGAACAACATCCTGGAAAATACTGGGGATAAAGATATGAAGGACACGATACAACCTTTCTCTGATGACATACCACTGGCGGAAATTGTGATAATACAGAATACACTGGGTTGGTCCCATGAAGAAAGCGCAAGACCAAGAGATGTTCTGGTGGCAATGGCTTCTTATGGCCAGAAGGAAAATGTCCTCAAGGCAGCTCGCTTGGCAAGATCTACTAAGATCAACAAGTTACTCACCTGTAACTATTGTTCTCCAGCATGGGTCTGGCAGGATTCACATTCTCATGAATATTCCCCATCAGGCTGGGAATCCTCGGTAAAAGAAAAAACTGTTTCACTTTCACTAACAAACTGTATGTCTCCTTTAAGCCAATCACTGTCCCCTCGGTCATACTGCCCCCATCCAATGACAGTCCTCACCCTAAGCTCCTCCTCTGGCAGCCATCTTCATATTTTGCAAGCACGTAAAGTGGCAGTATAACCAAGAAGAGCCACAGAAGGGACGGAGGGAGGGTTTGTATGTGAATCCATGCCAGACCCATGTTGCTGAACAATGGTTACAGGTAAGTAACTTGTTCCTACTCCAGCACGGGGTCTGGCATGATTCTGGCATGGATTCACATGCTCATGAATGACGAATACATTGCAGTACATCATTACACAACCACCGAAGGTGTAAAGGCTCAACAGAAGCAATCCACTCTTACATCTAGAACACACTCACCGCAAGCAAACTGTACGAGGAGGAAAAAAGCTTTTGACGACCTGCTTGACTTCCCTCTGGAGGAGCAAAAAGAAAAGCGGTGCTGCTAGAGTGTGCCCAGGAATGGGCATCCTCCATATCTACTTTGATGACCTGTAGGGACTCGTCGACGACCTTCCAAAACAGGATATCTCAGTCGAAAGGCATGTCCAGTACCTTCGCCTGGACCTCCTGGCAGGAATTCGTGGCATTCATCCAGCCTTGGTGACGAAGGCAGATACCGTTCCCCCATCTGCCAGAACCCTGTGCCAGCAATGTCCAGCGCCACTGTGATGGCGTGATCTGACGCTACCACCCTCTCCTGGAAGAGGGGGATTGCCTCCATCCACTTCTCGTCGGGGAGGAACTCCAGAATCGGACCCAGCTTGTACCACAGCTCCCTGTCGTACCTGGCTAGGATCGCCAGTGTGTTGGCCGCCGTGATGGTGGACGCCCATTAGGGAGAATTATCAGAAATGTGCTAATTCCCTTCTACCTTAGAGACCCCCAGGTCTTTTTTGCTCGACTTTTGATTTTACTATTCTGGAGCGAGAGACCTTTTTCCCACTCTCTCATGTATTTTTCATTTATTTGAACACTGTTTCTCTTTTGGTTTTGGAGTCTGACAAACTCCATAGGCATCACCATTTTACATTGTGACACACAGCACGTTCAGTGCAGTGGCACAGGGAAGTCTTCCAGATTTCCCCAAGGTTTAAAAGCCTTCTCTTGGTTAAAACAACTGTTCAAGAGCAGTGAAGTGAAATTGACTTTACTTAGATTTGTAACTTTCTAGCCCATCACACACTATCTTGCAATAGGGTGCTGGAAGGGTTACTGGACGAAGGAATCCAAGAAAAACTTGGAAGAGACTCTTGCTGCAACTCTTGGACGGTTGGTTTGCCTGGGGAAGTCCTGCTGCAGTGCTGAAGCTCCGAATTTGCCTAGACTAGAGAAGCCCGGCAAAGGAGGACTTCTCCCCTTGGGTTGGTGGGACCGGATCGACCCCAAGACAAACTCATCGGGAAATCCTCTCTGAGCTGGCTGTACTTCCATTGCTGCTACAGGATTGCCAGGGAGAGGAACACCAGAATAGAGCGTGTCGTCTAAGTCAGTCAGACCCCGAGCTCCAGGAAGATCTTCTGGGCTCCCATGAAGCAGGACTTACCAAGCCTGAGCCACCTCAACAGAGTGCTAGACCCCAGATGCGAGGAAAGTCCATAAGGTATCCAAGAAGCGTAGTGGTGCTATTCGCGAGAAGCTGAACCGCAAAATGCTACTGATCTGAAGTTTGTCCATTGCTGCCGCCGACCTTCAATTCGTAGTGCAGGAGTCCCCAGATGTCCTCCCTCTTGTCTCCACAACTGAGGCCCAGGAACAACAGGATCTGCCATACTACAACTGGAACAGAAGCCAACTGGAACCAATTTCTTCAGACCTAAGGTACTGTAAACTAAGAGCTAGTTACCTCTTGTCATGTAGCCTTGCTAGCTCTCAGTTTAGACTTGTATTATTTGCCTGTTACAGAGTTGCTTGCAGCTTTGCCCTTCACAAGCCTCCTAGCTTGTGGCGAAACAGTGATTTCATTTTCTACAAAGATTTCTAAAACATTGTACAAGACTTTTTACTTAACCTTCACGAAGTGCTTCAGCTCCCGTAGACTTTTTCTTAATTGATATTGGCTGTCCTGGCTCCCTGAAAGACTCTAACCTATGACCTTGGGCTTTAATTATCCCTCCAAAAAGTCACACATTCAATAACTTTTGTAGATTGGAAAGGGTTAATCTGCATTGCATTGGCGGGTTCCAAAGTACTAACCTGCTTAAGAATATTTGTTAACCATTGTTTGATTCCCCAACCTTTTCCTTTTGACACCAAACTCCGTATTGCTCTAAATGTGTCAGTGATATATCAATGTCCGCAGTGTCCTAGTTATTTAAGTCAGCTCAGGGTGTAGGAAGTGTGTGTGCAATCCTAAATGGGTATCTACTGATTTACTGAAACAGAGTTTGTATTTTTTAAGTGTATTTTAATTGTTATACAACTGTTCCCTTCTAAGGAAGGCTTATTCAACTGAAAAGAGCTTAATCTCTTCATTGCATAAGGTATTCATAGAAAATGCCCCAAAGGTCCTACGGTCATACATGAAGAAATGGGAATTGATGGGGCATTGTTAGGCAGAATTATATGAAGTACCCTTTGGGAACACTACACACAATTAAGACTACAAGTGACCGTACAATTTTACCTTTGGTACAAGCCTGCACTACACAGTTATAGTGGTAGCAGTAGCGGAGCAGCCAGACTTATCTCAAGAGTAAGTGAGCAGTACAAGAGTTAAACAAAGGGCAGCAATTATTATGGTTCAGGCAAACACTGACTCAAGGTTTCTAAGTAAAAGAATATATATTTATTTACTTAACAGTTTTATAACAGTTCACCTTTCTAAGCAAGTCAAAAAACACAATCATAAATACACCACACCACTTCCCTTAAATTCCAGACAAGTTAAGCTCAAAAATGAAGTGGGAGCAAAATGGCACTCCAGCAATTTAAAAGGGAGGGAAAGACTAAGTTAATAGAAATTAAATCAAACCAACAGGTAAGTAATCAGGGCAATAGAACAAGAGAGACTACAGTGAGGGGATCAGATAGAAAAGGTTTAGGGCCAAAGTCAATAGGACAAATGTCTTTTTTTTTTAAATTGAAACATCAGCCTGAAATGTCACAGCGTTATCGCTGTGGCATCAGACTTTTATTACTGCATTAGTTTACAGTTGATCACAGTGATCCTCCTAAAAAAAAGACAACAGAAAAAGAAGAGAAAAAAAGGAAGGGAAACAGCCAGTGCCAACATTCAATCGCTCATCAGCATCTTAGTTAAAGATGTTGTAGTTAATCATTTCCCTCCAATTCTAATGAGTCCACAAAGTCAACTATCGCACAGCATAATTTCACGGAATTGCCAGCCATGGCATATGACCACCAGTCTCGAGACTCTGAGCTCGCAGGACTAAAGTTTCCAAGGTGCAGCATTCGTTTTGACTTAAGCTTTGTGCATTTTGTTAAGAGATGTTCTATGGATTCAGTTTCGTTCAGACAAAAGCGACACTTATCATCAGTTACTTTTTTTTAGAGGACGAAGCCACAGCGTCACTCTAGTATTTATAGCATTTAGGCGAATTCGCAAGAACTGTTCACGATGATGTCTAGACGGGCAATTTATTAGGTAGCTACATAGAGGACCTAGCTTGTGTTCGCCTATTCCGGAATCCAAAGTTGAAGCCATCTTAAGCCGTAGCTCATTATTCTGTATCCAATTCGCAATTTCAAACTTTTTTTTCACGGACTGCGGTCTCATCATCAGATCATCGATATTCAACTCAGCACAAGCTAAGATCTGTACCAGGCGATGTTTCCACTCTTCAAGAAGAATTGATTTACCTGTTCCAGGTCTTGTTGAAAAAATCTGATAAGCAGGTGGAATGGGCGTAGTAATCATCTTCCGGAGTGCCATCAAGGATTTCCACATAACTCCGGCATGTAAGGAAATTAAGGACAGCTCATAGCTTAACTGGATCATTGAGATGTAAGTTGGTAGCTTCAAGACACGCCGCCAGAATATGCCTTCCAGTTTCTGCCAAAATGTAACATCAATGCTCCAACCTGCTTCTGATCCGAAAGTGATTGCCGGAACTACTTTTTGAGAGTAGAATGTCAGTATCGGGGTTAGAGTAAATTTCCCGTAGGATTTATTTAACAACTGAGCTTGAATACTGAATTGAATCATACGATTTGTCAAATCAGTTTTCCAATGATGTTCACATAGTGAGTTGTTAAAAGAAATTCCCAAATATCTTATTGAGTCCACTACGTCAAGATGTTTCTTATCAACTTGCCACGTGAAAGAACGTTGTTTTTTGGGGTTTGTTTTGCCAATGATGATAATCTTTGTTTTTTCAGTGTTTATTGCCAAGTCGTTGTTATTTAGATATTCGTGTAGATTTGCCAATTGCCGTTGTAGGCCTATCTGGGTCTTATCTAAGAGGACCACATCATCAGCGTAAATGAGGCATCCAATTTCTGCGTTGTTTAAAATTGGTGGAAAGCATCTCACGTTTTTACGGTGCACTGGAATGTCGGCAATAAACAGTTTGAATAACTAGGCGGCTAATGGGCAGCCTTGTTTCACACCCATATTCGTAGATATTTGTTTGGATAAAGTCCCTTGATTGTTTAATCTTACACTAATCATTAATCTTACACTAATGACTGTATCTGAGTATAGTGCTCGTATTGGATCAATCAATTTACTTGGAGAGTTCCAATTTTTTAGTTTTTGCCATAGTTTTGATCAATTGATACGGTCGAAGGCGCCACGTTGATCGATAAACGCTACATAGTCGTGTTTTGGCCCTTATACTTTCGAGTTTTAAGATGGTCATTATCAGCAAATTCACTTCAACCCCAACGCCTTTAGTGAATCCAGTTTGTCGAATGTCGGGAATTTGTTCCACTACTGACCATTGTACTAACCGTTGACGTAAAAAAGACGCAAAGATTTTACCAATGGTGTCCGACAGGGCAATTGGGCGATAGTTGGTTGGATCTGCCCGATTGCCCTTCTTGTAAATGGGAACTATTATTGCTTCGTGCCATGACACCGGTATCGTCATTGTTGATGATACTCTTGAGAATAAAGATTCTATGAATATCGCCCATTCGACTTCGTTGTCTTTCAGCATTATATTGGTTATTAAGTCTGGACCGGCGGCGTTTGAATTCTTCAAAGACCAAATGGCCGTTTTTATATCTTCAGCAGATATTTGCATATCCCATGAAGGAAGGTTCTGTTCAACGCAACCTTCCTCTTCGTATTGTGGGTTGCTGAAATTTTTGCAAAATGAAGTTCCCATTGCGCTGAAACAATCCCGTTTGTTACGATGGACTGATATTTTGAGTTACCAGTGTTGAGGATTGCCCCTATTTCGCGTGTGTTCCTCTGGACTATCTGTTTCATTAGTAACTCTGCCTTGTCTTGTTCTATTATGAATTTCTGAGATTTTAGCCAATTTCGATACAGTTGGCGACGCTTGTGGATTGCGATTTTAATGGAGGTTGTGTCGTTGGCGATCATATGCCTCTTCTTCAGGTTCCTCACATCCCGTTGCATCGCTTTTTTGGCTTGCGTCAGTATCATTGATGATAGATGTTTATGTTTTTGACCCATAATAGAGTTTGACGCTCGTACAGTTACAAAATCTGAAAACAAGGGAACGTACTCAACCGACGATTCTTCGTCATTAGTGAAATTCTGATTGATTTTTTGTATTTTTGATCTATCGATCCTAAGACGATTTCCGCCAGCATTTACTAAAACAGGAATGTCATGGGATCTAGTTTCTGTTGACCATTCCACTGTGCAGGTCAGCCGCATAAGATTGTGGTCACTAGTTGGCATAGGTAGAATTGATAATGACAATTCTTTTTCAATTAGATTTTGCGAAACCCAAAAGTAGTCAATGATTGAGTGAGCCTTGTTGTTCGACCATGTTTGTCTGGGTGGTTGATCTCCTGACACATGTCCATTGACCATTTGACAGTTCCGAATATAAAGCGCCCGACTCGTGCCCACGACAGACTATTTCGTTGGTCGGAGCTAACTTATATATCTGGTTAGCATGATCGTATTTAAACCATGTACAGTTTAAATCACCGGCGCAAATTATTGAATGATTCTTGTAGTTCAGTATGGCTTTATCAATGATATAAATCAATGAATCAAGGAAGGATTTTGTGTTGATTTTATTCGGGTTCCAATACCCATTTAAAATGAGCAAGTGCTTCCTTGTCCCTGTATTTTGGTTGTTTGATTGCAGTAATGCTCCTTGCACAAACGGGTTGGGAGTAAATGAGTCTATAAGTTGCCACCAGGTGTTTATCCTGATCATCATCAGTAGGCCAGAGGAAGGACGACCCTTTGCGTTTTTAATTGCTGGATTTAATAAGATCACGAATTCATCTCTGACTGGGGGCACACTTAACCATGTCTCTTTTAGGCAGATGACAAATACCTTTCCCAATTCCACGTCAAATTGATTGAATAAATGGGTGAACCCTCTAGCATTCCAAGAAAGAAATTCTCGCAAACATTCATTTGCGATGGCTGGTGGCTAATGCCGGTTTACTTTTTCGTTTCGCATGTTGTGTTTTGCGGTCTGATTCGAACGCAGTCTTTGAAAATCCGCATTATACAGGTTCCGGCGTAAATCAACACATCTTTGTTCTGCTTTGTTGAGAGCGACGTGCTCTGGACTGGACTTTGACATAGCGGAGCCGGAACTAGATGGTTCAAGTGAAATGTCGAATCCAAAGCTCAGTAGTTCATCTGCAGCATTCAAGATGGCGTTACGAACTAGAGCTGACGAGATGTGCAGTAGAACTTGGTCGCAGCATCGTTCAGTTGCATACTCCACAATTAGTATGTCATCAGACGTGATTGTTCGAAGTGAAGGAATGCAGGTAAGTAGTTTCATCACATTGCTGCGATTCAAGTTCAAGTCGTCGTCGTCGTCCTGATGGAGATTTTGCAATCTCAGTTTACAAGTCGCAAAGTTATTTCCAGATCCCAATGATGTAGAGGCCCGTGATATGTATCGTGCTGGCTTGTTTTTTTGAGAGCTAGTGTGTTTTGGATTCAGTCGTGATGGCATCTTTTCCTTATTTTCCTCAGACGTCCCTGGCCTATGATCAGGCTTCTTGTTCCTGTTTGACTCAGAGGTTAAAATCGATGCGCGTCGAGCTTGAGGGGCTTCCCAAGCCACACCAGAATTCGTTGTAGATTGTTCATTCGCTATATCATCGGAATATGTGGAAAGATCACAGATGTCGATCGTAGATCTGGGAGAATTGCTTGTGATACTTTCCAGATCAGAGTCAACTCTTTGATGCTTACTAGGAGGAACTGCATATGAGCCAAGGTCCTTTGTTGGATTTTCTCCATCCTTTATGATGTTCGGGGCGTTCAGATTAGACGTCTTGACCCGGTCAATTAGACCTGACTTGGCATCTGCAGGTACATTTCGAATAAAGTTTCGTAGTTTTGAGACCGTGTTCCTTTCCTGATTGCCTGCCCTCCTTTTTCATGTCTTGTTTGAACCAATGGTCGTTTCGAGACACTGTCAACCTTCTTTAACGTTTCCTCTAATGATTTAGCTGGTCCTTTGAAAATTCCAAAGGACATCGTAGACATCGTAGATGTGTGCTTTAAAGGTTGTTCATTCATTGGTTGACACGTTGATTGAACTGGATCTAGGTCATTACAAGGTATATCAGAGTTTATTTCGCTTGCAAAGGAACCTAGACCAGAATGAGAAGTTGTTTTAGAAGAACTAGTTACTCTTACCTTGTAACGTTCTTTCGATGGGATGTTCCTCCGACGTATTCCTTATCTTAGATAGAAATCCTTCAGCTTTGCTGGCCTCGGAAAATTTTTTCGCCAGAGGGCGCTGCGCGTCGATGATCGCCGAGTCGATGACCCTCGACGGCCTCCGTGCCGACGTCGACGTCATCCTGCCTATAAAGGCCGCGCGCAGCGTCCGTTGCTCAGTTCCGTTTTGTAGTCCCCAGTAATGTTTTTGGATTAGACTAATCACCTTGAAGGAGCATAGGCTGCAAACCCACAGGAAGTCATACTGCGGGGATGGATGGGAGGGTCGATAAGGAATACGTCGGAGGAACATCCCATCGAAAGAACGTTACAAGGTAAGAGTAACTAGTTCTTCGAAGGGATTGTGTCCTCCGACGTATTCCTTATCTTAGATAGACTCCCATAGCAGTGGTATTGTGACTGGAGGCGGGAGTAATAAAAGTTATGTTACCCTTCCAGAATGGACAGAGTGTAACACAGCCTTGCCGAATCTAGTTTCTTGACTAGAGGAGGAATCCAGGCTATAGAATTTGGTAAATGTATGTGCGGACGACCATGTGGCAGCCGCACATATATCTCGAATTGGTACCCCTCTTTGAAGGGCTGAGGATGTTGCGATACCCCTGGTAGAATGAGCCCTTAGATTTTGAGGAGGCTCCTTTCCTGCCAATTTGTAGCACTCCAGAATGGCTAAAATAATCCATCTGGAGATGGTTTGTTTTGTTATTGGAAGGCCCAACTTATGTCCTGCATAACCTACAAAGAGTTGGTCTGCTTGTCTGATCTTAGCCAATCTGCTGATATAGAAGCTCAAGGCTCGCTTAGGGTCCAGCCTGTGCAGTCTCTCTTCCTCCTTCCCCGGATGAGGAGGAGGGTAGAAAGAAGGTAATATAATCTTCTGAGTGATGTGAAACTCCGAGACTACCTTCGGGAGGAAGTTAGGCTTCACCTGAAGAACAACTTTGTCCTTGTAAAAGATTGTATGTGGAGGTTTACACGATAAGGCTTGCAACTCGCTAACCCTTCTAGCAGATGTCAATGCTATTAGCAAAACAGTTTTGAGGGTGAGAAGCTTCAATGAACAAGAGTGTAGTGGTTCAAAAGGGGCACCCTTTAGGAAGTTTAAAATTAGGTTTAAATCCCATAAGGGAACTTGAAAAGGTTTCGGGGGATAAACATTAGTTAATCCTTTTAGGTATTGTATTACCAATGGAATTTTGAAGTATGAAGGCTCCTCTGCAGTGCGCTTAAAGATTGATAGCGCTGCGAGATAGCCCTTAATTGTGCCAACCTGTAGGCCTGAATTAGCCAGGTAAAGTAAGAATGACAACACCATAGGTGTACCACAAGAAAAGGGTTCAATATTCTTTTCTCTGCACCAGCTGCAAAATTTGTTCCAACGGCAGCGGTATAGAGTTTTAGTTGCCGGCCTTCTGGCCGAAAGCAACACCTCCATAACATCATCCGGAAGGTCCCAATCCTTGTACCTCAACCTTTCAGACACCAAGCGTGAAGGTTGAGGGTCTTGATGGCTGGATGGAGAACCTGACCTTCCTTCTGCGAGAGAAGATCCTCTCTGTATGGCAGTCGAATTGGAGGGCAGATGGACATGTCTAGAAGGTCCGGGTACCACGTTCTCCTGGCCCAATCCGGGGCAATTAGGATCATGGTCTTCCGAAACCTTCTCAACCTCCTGATCATTTGAGGAATGACAGGGACCGGAGGGAACGCGTACAGAAGTGGGAACTCCCAGTCCACTACGAACGCATCTCCTAGAGCTCCTCTCGGGGGAAATTCCCTTGAGCAAAATCTGTCGCACTTCCTGTTGATACTGGTGGCGAACAGATCCACTTGAGGGGTTCCCCAAAGGGCGAAGATCTCTTGAAGGACTTCCTGAGCTATCTCCCACTCGTGAGAGACTGTGCTCTGCCTGCTCAGAGCGTCCGCTGTCAAGTTCTTCTCTCCGGCTAGGTGAATTGCCGATAGAGAGATTCCTTCCTGAATTGCCCAAAACCAGAGCTGCATCGCCTCTCTGCACAGTGGTAGTGAGCCTACGCCTCCTCTTTTGTTGAGGTAGTGCATGGCCACTGTATTGTCCGTCATTATTAGGACGTTTCTTCCCCGTACAGACGGCAGAAAAGCCTTCAGCGCTAGTCTGATGGCTCTCAGCTCCAACAGGTTGATATGTAGTCTGGACTCCGATGGAGACCAACGACCGCTGATGGTCAAGTCGTTGGCGTGAGCTCCCCACCCCGTGAGTGAGGCATCCGTGACTACTGTTATCTCCGGCCATGGTTGCCAAAACATTTCTCCTTTCAGGATGTTCTCCCGACAGGCCCACCACTGAAGGTCTCGGGCTACTTTGACCGGGATCCGAAGGAGATCTGTCATCCTTCCTGAGAACTGTGACCACTGAGTTCTCAGTGCCCACTGGAGGGATCTCATTCTCAGGCGAGCCTCCGGCACGAGGAATATGCAGGATGCCATGAGGCCTAGCAACCTCAGAAAGTCGTAGGCTGGGAGATATTGGGCATTCTGAAATCTGATGACCATCTGCAGAATATCTCGAGCCCTCACCTCTGGTGGCAAGGCTTTTCCCAGGGAAGTGTCCAGGACTGCTCCAATGAATTGGAGTCTCTGTGATGGTATCATCTGTGACTTCTTTAAATTGAGGGAGAAGCCCAGCTTGTGAAGGAAGTGGCAAACATAATCTAGTTGTCTCTGAGCCTGTTCCGAAGATACAGCTCTGATCAACCAATCGTCTAGGTAAGGGTAGACATGAATCCCTTCCCTCCTTAGACTTGCAGCCACAACCGACATTAGCTTGGTAAAGACCCTCGGGGCGGAGGTTAGCCCAAATGGCAGAACTCGAAATTGATAATGAGAGCTGCCAATTGCGAACCTCAGGTATCTCCTGTGCCTGGGATGGATCGGCACATGGAAATAAGCGTCCTGGAGGTCTAGAGATACCAACCAGTCCTGAAGCTGGAGGGCCTGAAGGATCTGAGAGAGAGTCACCATCTTGAACTTGTCCTTTCGGAGGAATTTGTTCAATTCCCGTAAGTCTAAGATGGGTCTCAGTCCTCCGTCCTTCTTCGGTATTATGAAGTAGGGGGAGTACCAACCCTTGTTCCTTTCCGCTACAGGTACCAGTTCTATGGCACCTTTCTCTAGCAGGTCTAAAACCTCCTGCAAGAGGAGCGGATCTGGAAGCTTCAAAGGGTTGTTCCCCGGTGGATGACTCTGAGGGATATGTAGGAAGGGCAGGCAGTAACCTTGGGCCACTGTCTCCAGAGCCCAAGCATCTGACGTAATAGCCTGCCATTCCGTCAGATGGTGAGTTAACCTGCCCCCTACTGGTGTTCTGTGAGGGGAGACCTCAGAGTGGTTTTGAAGCGGCTGATGCAGTTGCCGAAGGTAAAGTGGCTCCTGCTCCTGCGGGTGCGGCTTTCTTTCCCCTACCCCGTCCACCACGGGTAAATCTTCCTTGGCCTCTTTGAGCCGGTCGTCCCCTGCCCCTTCCATATGAGGAATAGTAACGAAAGGACCGTCCTCTCCACGATGATCCCGAAGGACGAAAGGTATTCTGACGGATAGCAGCTCCCAATGACTTGGCTGCTGCCTTGGACGTTTGCAGTTTCTCCAAACTGTCATCCGCCTTCTTTCCAAAGAGGGTAGAACCGTCAAAGGGCATATTCAAAAGCCTGGTCTGCACGTCAGAGGCAAAACCAGACTTCCTCAACCACGCATGCCTGCGGATTGTGGTACTTGCCGCCATGGCCCTGCTGATACTGTCAGCAGAATCTAGGCCAGTTTGTAGGGTCTCGCACATCGCATCTTTACCATCCCTGATGATGTTTAAAAATGCGTCCCTTTCCTCTCCTTCTTGGAGGCAGTCAGCCGCTGATGAAGCGCACTCCCAAAGGGTGTGGCTGAACCTAGCGAGCGTACAGGTCGCGTTAATAGACTTTAACGCCATGCTACAGGCAGAAAAAACCTTCTTAGCCATGGCATCATACTTTTTGTCATCCCTATCCTGCGGAGCAGTGGGGTATGCAGATGTGCTGCCTGATGAGGTTGCAGCCTGTACAACCAAGCTCTCAGGAGTAGGGTGTTTTGACAAATATTCAGGGTCAGAACTAGCCACCCTGTATTTTGTTGACAGTTTTTTATTTACTGCCGGGATAATTTCTGGCGTTTCCCAGTTTGTCAAAATCCTTCTCTGTAGAGCAGAGTGAAATGGAACCACAGGATCCTCCTGTGGGCCCTTGTCCAGTATGTCAGTGAGGTCATCCTGCTGAAAGGCAGGAGAAGGTGCAGACCAACCCATAAATTCTATGATTCTAGACATCAGAGCTCTATATGGAGTCTCCGCATGTTCTCCTGGGTCTGGTTTGATAAATTCTGCTTCAGGAGAAGTGTCCAAGCCACTAGCTTCCTGAAGTGCATCCTGAAGATTTTTTAATCTTCCTTCCTCAGAGGCGAAAGTCTCTGGCTCTGGTGATGTGGTCCTCTGTAAATCAATATCTTGGTCTGAATCCTCCCTTTCCTCAAAAATCGAGGTTAAAGGGGGATACATTGGTTTTTGGAATGGTATAAACCCCATTTCCAATGCAGAAGGAGCCATCATCACAGGCCTTGAAAACGTCGATGTCGTCGACACCGACGTGAAAGTACTCGAAGGCGCCGTGAAAAGCGTCGAGAAATGTGTACTAGGCCTCGAAGAACTCGAAAGGATCGGAGTCCTGCTCGAGAACGACGTCGACGTTCTCGGCGTCGAGTCGGAGGTCTTTTGTCTAACCGTTGGCTGTGGAGTAGCCGTGGTTCTTTCCTTCACCGGCGTCGATATCGGCGTCGACGTCGGCGTCGACTCGATCGACTGATGCGCCGATGAATCCTTCGACAACGGCGTCGATGGCGCCGACCTCTGTTTCGAAGGAGTTTTCGACGATGGCGTCGATGATGCTTTATCTCCCGATGGCTCGAGGCGCTTTCGGGTTGACTTTTCCGCCGGGTACTGCGACTCGCGGCGTTTAGATTTTTTGGGTTTTTTACCCGGGGTATCACCCTCAGCTGTCTTCGAGGGGGACGATTATCTTGACGAGAACTGAGCAACGGTGTTCCGAGGCACAACGAAGCGCGGAAAAACGGAACTGAGCAACGGACGCTGCGCGCGGCCTTTATAGGCAGGATGACGTCGACGTCGGCACGGAGGCCGTCGAGGGTCATCGACTCGGCGATCATCGACGCGCAGCGCCCTCTGGCGAAAAAATTTTCCGAGGCCAGCAAAGCTGAAGGATTTCTATCTAAGATAAGGAATACGTCGGAGGACACAATCCCTTCGAAATCACCTTTGATGTTAATTTTATTTCAGGTCTATTTATAGACCGTTCTTGTGAATTATTTGGGTCCCGAGTCGTGGGTTCAACAGTGAGGGTTGAAGTTACATCAGATCTTCCCACGCACAATAGGACAGTTGGTCGAGATTCGGTTTTAGAATTCGTCACAGCAGACGAATGTCGCATCCACTTCACTGCCTCAAGTAAGCCGTCAGATAAAGAGTCGTTTTGACAATGATGGCGTGCAGCAAGATCGCTTAGGCATTCTTGCAACCGCAATGTTCATTGAGCTTCCTGCGTCAGCCGAGCTTGTAAGAAGTTTGTGGCTGAGTCAAAACTGTCCATCTTTTCTTTTAATGAAATTATAAGTGAGGTCTGATCCTTATGAGCCTCATGAAGGGACTCGTACATCTTCAAGAACGGCAAAAGAGCTGCAGATGAAGCAGCCAATACATTATTGTATATCTGCATAGCAGCGGCTGATGAGAGACTGGGTTTCGACTCAACACCAAGCTTGTCTGCTGAATTTGAGTGAATGCTGTTTGCCGATTCTGACTGGGGATCAGATGTTAATAATGAATCCCCAGTTGCATTCATTGAAGCGACTTTCGATGAGTGTAATTGAATTGAACGTGTTCCCCTGATTCTTGGTACACACACTGGAGGTGTCTTGTGATGTTGAATGCGAGATTTATGTGACAAGTGGCTTGTTTCCTGGGTTACTCCATCATTGGAGGCACAGTTGATGCCTGTTGGTTGACCGGTCAAAATGAAATTTCCCGTTAAGACGTCCCTCTGCACCCCACAAGATGATTCCGAAATTTCATTGCTGGATTTGAGGTTGCGATGAAGTGAATCAATTTGAGGTCTTTGATCTACACGAACGGATACTGAACTGCTCGTTTGTTTCATAACGTTGTCTTTCTCAGAAAAATAGGGCCGTGGATATGTGAATATAGCACATGTCGGTGATTCTGTAATTGTTTTTGTTATAATTTCTCGACGTGGCACTACTCTTAGTTCTTGGTTATCAGAAACCAATGTCTTTTGCTCAAGATCACACAGTTCAGGGTAGTTTTCGGTAAAGTTTGTGGCACAGATTCCGGACGAGGTTGGTTGGTAGAAAAGTTAGTTCGAAGAGAAGAGAAGGACAAGCCCTCGGATTGGAGAAAGATTTCAAAACACTTTCACCGCAGCTGATCGAAACGGACAACCGGATTTGCACAGTACCTGGAAACGGAGAGGGAGCTGTAGCTGAGGCGGACGTTTCTGGTGGCTCCTGCAGGCTCACAGTTCCTGAAGCGACTGTCGGACTGACACGAAGTAGGAAGACTGGAGGGTCCTGCGCCACCCAGGGAAGAAACCAGCAACAGAGCAAATCAACAAATAAAATGTGCGCTCCTCAAAACTCAAGTAGGGTCCGACCTTCCTAGCAATCCAGCCCACTGTAGCTCTGTACAGCGAATTCGACCAGAGGAGGGGTCCTGGTTGGTCCCACCAGCGCAAGGGAAGAGGTTTCCTGGAGGATCTTCTCTGTCGTTGGATTTGGAGATTCAGACCTGCAGCAGGGCTTCATCGGGCGGTTCAGTTGTGGTAGGGGTCCTCTTCTTCCAGTTCCTCGTTAGTGCTTTCGTTCCAGTGGTGACTCTGCTCTTCCAGTCCCAAAGACCTTCTTTTTATGCAGTTTTCCCCCATTCATACAGCCTGGTTGTCAATCACACAGCAGGGTGGCTGGCCTGGCAAGGCCAGTCCCCTTAGCCAATCAGACAAGAGTGCGACTTGGGTTGCTAAGGCAACCCATGGCAGGGGTCCGAAGATCCCTCCCTCACATCTTGCCCCTCTAGACTATCAGGCGCCTTAAGGAGGGCTTCTGTGCAGAAGCCCGTGAAAAGACAGCGAACAAAGGAATCATCCCCGGTTTGGTGCGCAGGGAAAAACACGAGAAAGACTAACAAAAAGAAATGGCGAATAAACACAGCAGGAACCAAAATAAAATGTATTTGGTCAGGCGGGTTTATGTTCGAGACTACTAGAATAGCCTGGAACAATACCACATTTATATAAGATAATATTGGT
The DNA here is from genome assembly GCF_040938575.1 of Ambystoma mexicanum. Classification (NCBI taxonomy): domain Eukaryota; kingdom Metazoa; phylum Chordata; class Amphibia; order Caudata; family Ambystomatidae; genus Ambystoma; species Ambystoma mexicanum. Next base: position 702,840,760 of record NC_090924.1, read on the forward strand.
AGGAAAGTTAGGGTAGTTACCACTGCCAACAGCCAAGTCTTAATGTTAAGGGAGCGAAACGAAGGCTCCAAGAGGCACAGCCAAAAAGGGATAAGAATTAACCCTTCCCAATACTCCATGTAAGATGGGATGTACTGGGTCTGTGGTTTAAAGTGACTATATAAAGTTAATGGCAACTTTACATGTTTCTGTAGGACAGGGGTCAGCCCGAGAAGAATTGAGTCAGTGGGAAGTCTCAAAGACAACCCTGTGTCACTGCACTGAAGGTGCTGTGTAACACACCAAAAGTGGTGCACATGGAGTAGGTGAGGCTCCAGTGCCCAAGATCACACAAAAAGTGAAAATACACACAGCAAAATGCATCTAAGAGTGGGAAAAAAGGCTCACACTCTTATCAGGTGAAAGAAATAAATCCTAGAAATCGAGCAAAGCTGCTGGGGGATTCTTTAGGTAAGGGAAATTAGCCATTTATGAGAATTCTCCCTAACAGGCATACAATACCACAAGACACCTGGGAGTTCCTCTAGAGCAATATACCAAAACTAACTAGAGCTATACAACTCAGGGAGATGTGTTACAAAGTGATGGTTCAATGGCAATACACCCCTGATTCACAAGATGTATGCCTTGAGTTTGCCTCAATGTTGGTGAGGAAGTACAGATAGACCAGACTGGGCTCATATTTGGTGGAAATGCCCAGGGATCACATCATTCTGGGAATCAGCGAACATACGATTGGAAGAGATATTCGGTAACCAGATGAAAATTGGGAGGAAGGAATGCTTTCTGGGGCTATGGGATCCAAAATTGAAAATGCCAATAAAAACTATTGTTTTAAAAAGCTTTGCAATAAAACACTAAATACAACCCTCAACACACAGGGTAAAACACACCAAGCACACTCACCTGTCTAAATTTCCATTCCTGTTCATGTTCAGACTCTCTTTGCCTTAAGGGATCCTTAAAAAGATCAGAGTCAACACGAGAATTGGGATCGACAATCTCCTGCTGCTGTTGTCTTTTCATCGAATCATTTGACAGCTGTACTTTGTTAATACGCAGAGCCGTCCTGTTCTCTCTGGCTTTTTGCTTGGAAATAATGAAAAAACTGTTAGGTAAATTCATATCTGTTGTGTAAACAGCAACATGATAGCAACATGATACTTTATGAGCCCACAAAGAAGAAGTTATGCATACCACATATGGTGCCCTCTCCTGAGAGCTGGCTTTTCTCCAAAGTTTAGCAATCTGCTTCACTCTTGTAGACCAGTCTTCAACAGAAAGAAAGCACCGAAAATGTGAGTTTACAGCAGTTGAATGCCTGAGTGTGCTTTAGAGGTCACACATTTGAAAGGTAAGAATATATATAATTGCCAATAACGTCAGTTCCCCATATAGCAGGTGTGAACGATCCTTCCACCAGAGTTACTTTCAAATTCCAAACTCATCAGTTGCGTCCAAAGACAACCGACATCATCCACAAAACAAACTGACCCAACCAAAACCATAAACCCTTTTGAATCACGCCATGTTCTCTGGCTGTACTCGAGAACGTTTTCATTTACCAGATCTGCCACAAGAAGACATCAGGCGCTGTAACATAAGTACTAGAAATTATATCTTATTGTTGCAGAATCAGTACATTTTCAGTCCTACACTGTGAAATGCTGGAAGGAAGAAAACAGATATGACCCCTCATATAACATGGTAAACTCAAGAATGTTACTGAAACAAGAGACAAAAGTTAAGGCTCTGCCTGGATTTCCTTTCTTCCTTACATAATACTACTTTAATTGGCTATGCTATTTTTTTTATTTAGCATTTACAGTAAACAGTCACATTTCTATACATGTCACTTTACCAAATGTTTTTACAAACAAATGAAAATCACAAAATCATCATCAAAATCCAAAACAGCAATCACATAATCCACCAGATCCAATCCCAAAGTAAGGGGCAAAATCAGATGGATTGATCAGAAGAATTGCAATCTTTTTCCAGAAGACTGTCAAGTAGACCATACATACTTCGTGGGATCCCTCCATATAGAGTGACCAGAGTTCATTGGCAGATAGGTCCATTCTCAGACCAGCTGATCTAAGTGAAGCCTCTCGTAAAGGCTTCACAGAGGAGCACGTTGCCAGGAGAGTTTTGCTGATTCCAGTACAGTGTCCTCACACAGTCTACATACAATTCCTGGAGTGTCTGGGGATTTTTTGACATGCCACTAGTATTTCCAGTGCCCTTACTTCATTGAATTTGACTTTTAGATTTTCCCACACCAGCGCGTTACCCAGAAAATGATGAATATACTTAGGAAAATAGTCCCTAGTTTGAATATACTCGAGGGAAGAAGCAAAGCTTTTATTGGCCAGATTCACAATCAGTAGGTCCTTGCTACTAGCTCGTAAAATAGATTTCAATGTGTGCTTTTACTTTCGAAGCGACATTGCTACAATGTTTTCTGGCAAAAAGCCAAGCCATTTTTAAGTAACGGATTTAATAGTTGCAATTGGTTATTACTTTGCTTGTTTTTTCTTCAATTGCTTTGCTACATTCCAGTATTCAGTTTTTAATTTAACTGTTATAGTAACTGTAGAGTGTTGCTGCTCTGTCCGAGAGCAACCAAAAAGTGAAATTGTAAATAATAGTATTGCGTGTTTAGGCAGGGTTTGAAATTGAGGGGAGCTGGTAGCTATTTAGTTCCTGTTTATAGCCTAGAAGGGCCTGGGTAGCTTAAGACCAATGGTTATCAGGAACTACTTTTGGCTGCCCAGGCCAAATGATGCTGAACGAACACAACTATGTAAATTGAGCTGTGCATTTGGGAAAATCTATAAAACATTGGGATACTTATATATTGCATTTGAAGCATAAGGGGTAATAAATGGATAGATTAGATGCGTGCATTTTATGTGGAAGTTAGATTTGCGTAGCACTACGTACTAGCTCCTCGTTCCCCAGTGTATCTGGTTACTGCTGGATACCCAGGAGCGGCTTGTAGCTCCTTCTTAGTCAACCATAATTCTAAGCCCTTTTTAGGTTAATACTTACCCGTGGTTTTTAATTGCTAGTAGTTGTCCAAGGCCTAAAAATATGACAAACATTACCTAGCAGTAGTCTTTCTGATGTTGGTACATGCTTAGATTTGCATGCTTTGCATAGACCGCCAATCTAGTGGTTGTTGCAGAGTATTATATTATTTGTTTTTGAAGTCGAAAAAAGGGCGGTGACAGGCTGTTCCTGTACTACTATCCCAATCAATGATCCTTGATGCATCAGCATCCTCGGATTGTTATTTTTCTGACCTGAGGTTATATAAAGTCTAAATGGACTTCATGTGTGCTGAAAGTGTAATAACAATAAGGAAAAGTATCACTCCTTTTCTATACGCATTGACAATAAAACATACGTTTTTCTTTCTACATAGAGTGTTTAATTGTGCATGCTGTTTGTTGTACTTTCAACCACGTAGAGGAGAAAAAGGATAGGCACATGCCAACCTAAGCAGATACAAGCAACAGAAAGATGACTGATCGGAAATGTTGGTCTTCTGAGAATTGTGGATATGCCTATAAACACATGCTTTGCATAGACCATCAAGCAGTACTCAACGAAGGTGACGGTTGGACTGAAGGAACAGTAACAAACTTTGTATCACTGGCTGCCCCACCTGTGAAAAATGTCTAGCCCGAGTGTCAACACAGCAGTGTTGTGTAAAGGTGTGCACTGAGCTCCATTTGCTGCTTTACAAATCGCTTAAAGTGGAACGCTAGCAATGAAGGCTGCCATAGCTCCTGCACTACATGTAGATGTAGTCACTCAATGACTTCACTGCAGCTTTACAGGTCTGCAACCTCTCAAGGCTTTCGTCAGCCTTGCTGCCAAAAAGATGTTCACCATCAAAGGGCATGTTGAGGAGCCGGGCTTGCACATCCGGAGCAAACCCCGACTTCCGCAACCACGCAAACCTGCATATCACGGTGCTCGCCGCCATGGACCGGCTGACACAATCTGCCATGTCCAGACCCGACTGAACGGACTCACACATGGCATTCCTTGCCATCCTGCACAATAGCAAGAAAACCATCCCGTTCCTCCCCTTCGGGAATATGATCAGCCGCTAACGAAATACAGTTCCACAGAGTATGCGTGAAACGTGACAAGGTACACACGGAGTTGGCTGCCTGTAAAGCCATACCCCCTGAAGAAAACACTTTCTTCGCCCAGCCCTAAAAACGCTTGTCGTCCCTATCAGGAGAGATGGTAGGATACGACGCCTGCTTTGCTGGGCCGTAGCCGCCTGCACCACCAAACTCTCCAGAGTGGGGTGCGTGGTCAAGTAGCAGAGGTCGCTACTGGCTGGGCGGTATTTTCGCAGCAAAGACTTGCTCACTGCCGGGAGACTCTCCGGAGCAGTCCAAGCTGCTGCCACCCTTCTCTGCAAGGCTATATGGAATGGCAGTACCGGGTCAGTTGGTGGACCTTGGTCGAGGATATCCGTCAGGTCATCCTGCAGAAAATCCACTGGTGGTGCAGACCACCCAAAGTATTCTGTGACCCTCGACATAAGGCGTCGGTACGAGGACTCGGCATGGGTGCCAGGCTCAGACCTACAGAACTCCACCTCCGGAGAGGTGTCCAGACCACTTGCGTCGTGCAACGACTGTCGCAGGTCATCAATCTGGCAATGCCCAGACAAAATCTTGTCAGGTACCTCCTCAGGAACCGTATATTTCTCAGACCCTTCATCCACCTCAGAAATATAATCCAGAGGCTGGATTGAGGGCACAGAAAAAGGGACAATGACATTTTTTGCCTTGGCCAGAGCCTTTCTAGGGGGTTCCACCGTACCCCGGGGTACCTCCGACAAAGCAGCCCCGAAAGGTGTCGATGGAATCGGCATCGAGCGTGGAGCCGACGGCTTCGACACAGTCCTTGAGGGCGGAGTCCCGAGTGTGTCCTTCGACAGCCTGGGCGCCGAAGGTGTCGACGGCTTCCTCGGAGGACGGAGCCTCGAGATAGTCCCTCGACAACCTCAGCGCCGAAGGCATCGATGTCTTCTTCGAAGACCTCATTGGCTCCGACGGTCTCGAGGGCGTCGAGGACCGGGACCTGGAGCGGATATGTCTAGAGCGACCATCCTTGTCTGACCGGGACCTCGAAGGTGCCCGGTGATCGCGACGACCGCTCGAGCCTGAAGGCGTGCGAGTGGCGTCTCTAGCACGGTCACGGCCGGCGTCTTTTGACGGCGCGGACGGAACAGAGCCTTGCGACTGAAAAATTGCCAACATCTCCTGCCGGAATGCATCCCATTACGCAGGAGTGGAGTGCTTGTTGGAATAAGCCACCCGCCAACGGGCGGGGTTCTCGGACGAAGAAGGCGACCGATGCCGGCACTTCCGTGAGCGCCTAGAGGAGGCAGAGGAATGGCAGTACCTACTCCTGGACCGAGACCCCCCCCCCGGACATATGCAGACGATGCAGAGAGTCACCCCTCGAATCGTCAGTCGAAAGCCCAGTAGATCTCAACTTCTGGGGCTTGGCCACCTTACCTACAGAAAGCTTCTTTTTATGCTCCCGCAAGACCTTCGATGTAAGTGACTGGCAGTCTACACAGTCATCCGTTTCGTGGTCCTCACCGAGGCACCAGAGGCAGGCATCGTGCGAATCCGTCAACGACATCTTAGACCTGCAGTCCCGACACTTCTTAAAACCCAGCCGCGGGGTGGAAGAAGACAAAGACATCAAGGAATTAACAACGAACAGGTTCGAAGAACCGAAAGAACAGAACTCAGAAGAACCTAGGCGTGCCGAGATCTCCGAAGCGAACACGTTCGCTGAAAAAACAGAACTGAGGCTACGGGCGTCGTGCATCCTACTTATAACATCCGGTGATGTTGGCTCGACGGAGGCCCTCGAGGACAGCGTATCGACGTCATCGATGCAGGATGCCGAAAGATTTTCCGAAGCAGCACAGCTGTGGTGATTACTGTCATAGATCTGGAATACGTCGGAGGACCCAATCCCCCTTGAAAATGTATTTCAACATTAAGAAAAGTCAGAGGGACTTCTCAGTGGCACTGCAGAGGGTGATGTGTGTCACTATGCAAAAAGTAGATGCCTATGTAGTTTACCAGACTCCATTAAAACAGTAAGAATTTAAAATTCCAGTCAGTGAAACAGAAAGAAGTGGTAAAAAGGGCCACTCGCTCAGGAGGTAAAAATCAAAAAAGTCCAGACTCCAGCATAAGTGAGGTTAATTAGCATAGAAACTAAAAATTATCCCCAATAGACGTGATTCGCACGGTCAATCTTCTTCACGGTCTGCAGTTCCGCACTCGGACAAGGGGGTCTGGGCGAGTTGGATTGGATCTCTGGAGTATCCTTGAGGGCTCAGCAAAGATTTGGACGGATTCGGCTGTCCATGACGATGTACTCGAAACGGACAGTAGGTCTCCTGGCATTGGGGTTTGCAGCTCTGGAAAAACACAGGACCTCTGGCGATGGCTCAAATCAATGTTAGTCTTGGGACTGGTTGTTTCCACCAGCCAAAGGGAAGGAGTTGTCCTCCTTGGAGCTCCTCGGTAGCACAGAAAACGGGGCCAGGGCAGCAGTGGTCACTTCACAGTGTTGCAAAGGGTATGCAGGCATCTCTGGTCGTCTTCTTCGGTTACTTCAGCTTGCAGTGGTCAACTTGCTTTTCACTTCAGGAGCCTCACCTTTTATACAGTTCCTTCACACACTCCTTTGCAAACTCTCAGCAAATTTACAGAAAGGGGCGTTTGCATGTCCAATCAAGACAGCCAGGCTACCAGTGGGAGCTGGTCTATTCTGGACTCCTGCCCCACTTCCTGCCTGGCCAGATACTCTGGAGCCTAGGCGCGGACACCCAAGGGTTCCCACTAAAGGCAAAACACACACACACTGACCTACCCCCTCCCAGAATGGTAGAAGGAGGGCTAACCAAGAACAACCACACTAGTAATGGCGAAAAAAGAAGGGAACAATTTGGAACTTGGGTGCCCCTATTGTGCACTACCGAGGCAATAGACATAGCCTGCGGTAAAAAGCTTACACAATAGTTGTTAGAACACGTCCAGTGCCACCAGCTAGGAGATTGTCTATGTGACTAAAAAGTCACAGGTGCAGAGAGAAGGGGGATACTACGTATCCCTTCGGCACTCCACATAGGGTGGTGTGTGCCAATCTCTCTGACTAACGTTTTGGGAGAGATACTAAGCATCTCTCCATATTCAAGAACTGTACTTACTCTAGGCTAAATAATAGAATCTGAAAAGGAGGACCCGGAGGGACCCCAACAACACTGCCCATAAGGAGCTGTGTGCTGCAATAGTAAAATACAGATGCCTTTAAGAGTTATGGAGAAGACTAGACACCATAGAACAGGTAAAATACAAAGAACAGATTTCCAAAAGACAGAGTCCATAAGAATGAATTCACGATTAAAGAAAAAGGTCCAGAAGTCCAGCAAAAAGTGCTTGGGGTCTCTCTAGGAGACGGATGAATAATAAAAATGATCAATCTCACTAACACTCCCCATTGAATGAAAATGTGTTTGAGTACATTTGAGTTCCACTCCCACTCGTGCTCCAGCAATTGTGCTCTGCTTAAGCTATCCGCTAGACCGTTGTGTTCCCCTGGAGCATGTCGAGTTTGGCGGTGTATTTACTGTTGACAACAACACTTTCAAATTCTTTGAGCGAGTTTTGGCAATTTTGGGGCATGTGATCCCTCCTGTTTGTTGGTGTAAAACATGGCTGCTGCACTGTTTGGTGCGATAAGAACATTCTTCTCCTTTAGATATTGCTGGAAAGTGTTTAGCACCCTGTGTACAGCTAGAAGTTCCAGTATGTATATGTGTTGGTCCATTAGTGGGAAGGACTGTGTCGCTTGAGCTGGTAGGTACCCGTTACGGCTGTGTCTGTTGTAATGGCTAGGTGACTTGGCGGACTACCAAAAGGTTTTCCATTTTGCACACCATCTTGGAGCCAAACATTCCCAAGATTGTACCATCCCCTTTGCTTGAGAACACTTTCACTAGCCATTCTTGTAAAATACACATTTTATTCTGGCGTGTGGCACGATGAAAATGCAAGAGGCAATCATGCCTAGCAAGCCCATTACCTTTTTGACTCATCTTATCTGCCGACTGGCTACATAACAGGGGATCTGGTTTACTAGGTTTTGAACACTCACGTTGGAGGGGAAAACTAGTGTTGCTAATGGCCCCTAAAAATAATTTTTCCTGGTTTGGGACAAGGCAGGATTTCTTTTCATTGATTGAAAACCAAAGTTTGTGTATAAGATCGATTGTGGCTTGAGGATTTCTGAGACATACTTTTGGATCTTCCCCGGTTATTAACTAGTCGTCCAGACTAAATTCCCTGCAGAGGCGTGCCGAGACCATTGCTACTACTATCGTGAACCCTCAAGGTGCTGACAATTCCAAAGGGAGTACCTTGAATGGATAACGAACATGACCTAGTTTAGGCACATTCAATGTGCTGGGGGCATTACAATATGAAAATATGGATCTTCCATATGCAATGTTGCCAGAAAATCATCCTCCTTCAGAAGGGGAATTACCTCTTGTAATGTTGTCAATCTGATCCTTTGTGGTTTTACATATTTGTTTCCTGGTCTTGATCTAGCACTGCCCATTCTGTTTTGTATTTCTTTGGCATAAGTGTTAGAACTGAATTGTTATAGGAGACCAACCTAGTTTATAGTGACAGGTACAACTCCGGGAGCTGTAGTCAAATACGTTCAAGGCAGCTAGGCAAGTGGGCAAGGCCAAATCTAAGAAAGGGTGAGCCTGTTAAGGGGTCCCCAATGAGTCCACACAGTGAAGAGTCACTGAACACACTTAGATATGCCGTTATAAAAACACTATGTATGGTCAAACACTACTATGAAAAATGACTACTACCATGAGGTATCACACAATACTCATAATTAGATACATCTATATCAGTCACTGCAGCAGGTCAAAAAACATTACATACCCCTATAAAGGAAGGGAAGTATTAGTACATAACACTACTGGTCCACAGAAATACACTAGCTTCAGAAATCCATCCCAAGGTTGTATGGGTGTTCCCAAAAGTTCAGCAAAGTTCCAGTTTTGTGAGACGTTAAATAGTTAGTGGGGGCTTCTGCAGACATGAGAAGGGTTCCAAAAGGTAAAAAACAATTAATTCTGATGAATAAGACTGTTCCTGATTTCTGGAATGCATGCACAACAAGCAATGGCAAAGCCAAACAATTCAAAACGTTTTACAAGTTAGCAAAACTTTTAAAAGGAGAGATATGGGGGGTTGGAGGGGTTAAAGGTAAGAACCACTGTAACTCACCACTGTACTCCGGTTTCTCTTAGAACTTGGCAGGTCTTCAGACAGTTGTCTGAGGTGGAATTCCCGTCTTTTCTTCTGGTCCTTGTTGCTCAGGAGTTGTAGGTTCAAGTGAGTCTCCGGTTGGCGACAATCACTGGTTCAAGCTGTTCCTGTTGATGATTACAACTCATATCGATGCAGGCCTCCTCTCAGCACATGACTGGATGTGGAAAAGCAGTTTCAGACGACTGTCATCCTTGCCTGGCGACAGGCGGGAACGCGGTTGGAGTCAGCCTCGTATCACTGGTTCCTTGGATGCTGGAAACACAAAATTTGGCAGAGATGACCACAGTAGGATGAGCTTGTGGTCCACACAGTTCTGAGCCAAAATGCGGTATGGCGACATCTGCAGCGCGGTAGCCTAAACTCTGAGCTGGCCAGCCACTAGGGCATCCAGGGGCACTTCCGAGGGCTGCTCTTCGCAGGAAACAGTGGAGACGTCGAGACTTGTTGAACCAACCACTCCAAGGGCCAAAGCACCTTTGCAGGACTTCAAGAGATAACCAGAAAAACAGTGCTCTTCCAGGACAGCAGCAGAAGTTAGTCACCAGGCCTACTTCCAACAGGTCTCCGGCCTCCTCACAAGTCATGCAGCTGGACAGGATACTTGGCGTCTTCATGATACTCCAGGATCTCTCAGGAAACTGGATGCAGGTAAGAATCAAAACTCCCACTAGCCAATCAGAGATCTGACTGACGCACCCACACCCACCAGCAGTGGTGGTGGTGGTCCAAACAGCACCAATGATGGTGAAACTAATGCATCCCACCCAGACACACAAACCAGTTTGTGGATTGGAGCCACACAGTCCCAGCCTGCTTCCTGACAGCAAACGCATATGGCCCTGAAGTAGCCCACGAAAAGCCTCCTCTTTCCCAGGTACTGCATGTCCATATAAGGATTTCCCGACCTAGCAGGCCAGGAAGAAGGTTAGTGACAAGATGGCCAAGGAAGGAATAAAAGACCATGTGGCATGGTCATGTTAAGATGATCGCCACAGTTAGAAGCCCAACACGGTAAGGCTAACTAAAAGTCCACCAAAAAATAGAAAAACTTAACTGCTGCCACCAGTTCATCGCTAGTAACCAATATTAGTCTAGGGCAATACAAAATGTTACCCCCATAGCACTGCAATTTAAGATGCATTGTGCAATGATAAAAAGTTACCAAAAGCGGCAACAAAATCAAAAGACTAAGCAAAACCAAGTTTCCCCAGTACTGACAGCATGAAGGACTAGTCAGTTTCCCCATGACAAAAGAGCAAAAGTCAGTGTAAAACCTTACTGTAAAAAGTTAGGCCCAAATTCAAAAACAAAAAGCTAAACGTTTGGAGGTCCATAAAAATGGAGGGAAAGTTGCTAAAACAGAAAACATTGCCTGAGTAGAGAGAATAAATGCCATGGTTTACCTGCGATTTCTCCATTGCTCCTGTTTTTAGCAATTCCTGGATCTCAGCTTGTAATGACTATGTTCTGGCTGCATTCCTTGGGGGCAGATTGCATGGTCTTCTGATGAATTCGATGCAATAGGCCTTTGCCATGGTGGACAAGACCCACTTGTCTGATGTTATTTCCTACCATGCGCAAGTGTACAATGTTATTTGATCCCCTATCGTGTTAACCTGGGAGGAAAGGGGAGCCAGGGTGTCAACGCTTTGCAACAGAGGCCTTTCTTCTTGCAGACTTAACTTTTCCATGACTTCTTCCTCCACCTACACTGACTCTGGAAGCCTACTGGTGTTGTGCCTTGTTGGCTTTGGTTTGCAAATCAAGTATTTGTGCTTTGTGTATTGTTAGGGGAGTCTTCCTAAAGTCTTCCAACAGGTGAGACTATATAAAACTATCCCTTGGCATACAGGACCCAACTCTTAGTTTAAGTCTGTACTACCCAAAGGTTTGGCAGAATGGCAGAGCAGCCAGGCTTATCTCAAGAGGAGGATGTGGGCTGTAGGTAAGTACAATGTACTCAGTAAAAACAAAGACCCAAAGAAACACACACACAATTGCAGTTCTACTAAAATATAAACTTATTTTATGTACACAAGGAAAACTTCTATTCAGATAAGTAAATACTATTTAGACTAAGAAACACAAATGGAAACTTAAGCAATACTTTTTCAGGCGAGTGAACCAATAGTAGTGGAATGCACCCAGTTCAATGAAAAATTAATTCGGTGTCACTCAAAGTCACTCAAAGTTTTGTTGTAAGTAAAAAGGGTTATTCAGCAGTAGCAACAGCAGCATACTACATTGTAAAACTTTTCAATGATTCCAATACTTTAGCAGTCGTTGCATACCTAGTTTAGAGTTCTTCAGAGTCAGTTGAGGGAGTGCAAAGTCATGTGCAGCAGCAGAAAATGCAAAGTGCCACAGGATATTTCCATTACCTTCAATTAGGATGCTTTAGTGGAGGAAAAACGTAACCAGGGACCTTGTAAAGGACTCCCTACAGGTGCACAAGCATTAGGCCTGGTAAATGGGTATCGGTGGGCAATAGGTATGGGTGAACACCCAAGCACCTGATACAGCACTCCAGTAATACAGGAGCAACAATTTGGCTTGAGGCAAGTACTACCTTGAGCCCCCAGAACCTTAGAAGATGAAGCTGGATTGTTTCCTGTGCAGCAGCGGTGGACCCTGTCTCCTGTTACTTGGTCGTGGCTACGGAAGGGATGTTGCAGCAGCAGTTGCCAGAAAGGACTCTCAGCAAGGAACACGTCTGACTCCATCGGTCTGCAGTTTCAGCACCTTTTTACAAGCTCCAACAGTGAACGGTTACCGCCTTTTCAATCTGCCTCGATTCTGCAGTCCTGCACTCTGGTGAGGGGACTTTGAGGAGGGGGATCTTGCCTCTGGAGGACCAACTGGAGCTCACCAAAGTTTTGGGAAGATATGTTCATGGGAAGACGATGCACTGCAACTGGGTCGGAGGTCCCCTGGTATTGGCGGTTTGCAACACTGGAAGGTCACAGCACATTGGCAGATGGCTGTTTCTGCAGGTAGTCTGATGGCAAGTTGGTCCAACCAACCAAAGGGAAGGCGTCCTCTTCAGAGCTCTTCTGTTGAATTGAAAACTGGGTCAGGACAGCAGTGATCTCTTTGCGGTTACTGGAAGGGTCTGCCAGCATCTCTGGTCATCTTCTGCTTCGGATCTTCTGTTCCAGTCGGTGACTTACCTTCTACCTCAAGAACCTCACTTTTTATCAGGATTTCACATTCATCCACAGCAAACTCTCCCTGAAGTTTACAGAAAGGGGCAGCCAGCCCCCAGTGGGAACTGGTTCCATTCAGGAACATCAGCAGACAAGGAATAGCAGAGTTTGGGGATCCTCAAATGGTGGTTTCCTGTCCTCGCAGACACAGTGGAGCCTGGGCGGGAACACAAAGGGTTCCAGCCGAAGACAAAACCTCACAACAAGAATCCCTCCCGCCCCACCCCCCTCTGAGGAGGGGAGAAGGGCTAACTAAGAACCAGCACACAAGAAATTGTGGGGGAAAAAAAGGAGCCACCTTGGTGGAACATAGGTGTGCATCCTGAGCATAACTGCAGCTATAAATGTAGCCTGCGGTGGAAAATGTACACAAACGTCGGTAGAACACATACTGCCATCGTCCAGAAGTACAGGCTTGTTCCTTTAAATAAAAAGTTACAGGAGTAGAGAGAAGGGGGATACTGGGTATCCCCTCCCCAGTCCACACAAGGTTGTGCGTGCTGATCTCCCAAAAGGAAAGGCTAGGAAACATACAAAGAATCCCCTAGCCTTAAGAACAGCCGTTGTTAAAGAAAATCTGAGGAAAAAAATGAGAACCCAAAAGGGCCCTCAAGAACACCGAACATAGGGTGCTGTGAGCTGCAAAAGTGAAACACAAAGCCCTTTAAAAGGTATGGAGCAAAGCAAGACTCCATAACAAAGTACAACATATAAAACAGAATTACCATGATTAAAGAGGGGAAACAGGCTCCCCTCATTCAGAAATCCAGCAAAATGTGCTGCGGGTTTCACTAGGAGAGGGGATTATGCATAAGACTGCTAAATCTCCGTAACATGTAGAGGCAGACCTGAGCTGCTGTCAAGGAAAAACTTTAGGTACGCAATCTACATTGATTGCCTGGAAAATTCCACTGTTGAAAGAGTTTGCCTGCTATCTGACCTAAGGTTTTGATAGTTTCATGTTATTTTTTTGACCTTTTCTAACGCTCCATATACAGCTTTCCCAAAAAGAGCATTGTCCTTAACCAGCATGTCCTTAACCAGCATGTTTGACGAGAGAGCCTGTGTTTATGTTTGAATGTTGACCCTTGCAGCCAAGCATCTCTTTTGACAACAGTTCCTTTTGCAATAAGTATGCCCGTAGCCTCGGCCGAATCAAAGGCATTTTTCATAACTGCATTTGTGGGATGCTTGCCCACTTGTAGGACATTGAGCATCTTGACTTAAGGGGTTCTTGGACATACCTAACCAGATCATCCATCTGATCCCACTTTGCCGTTATAGCTGGCCAACAGGGTAGTGGCATTGGCAATGCAAATCTTGTATTCTGTGCAGGCTGCTACCCTCTTCCCCAGGGCATAATATTCTTGCTCTCTATATCATGTAGAGACTTTAAAGGGGCCCCAGACAGTTTGAGTTTTAGACACTACCAGTGAGTCTGGCATACGATGGCCTCCTTAGTTTTAACTGGAATAACCACAGAAGGAGTTCTCCACCATTTTAGTGATTGCAATAAGGGAAACATACTTTACAATTTGCTTTGGTTCGTTGAGGAATTGCTCATAAAATCTGTGTTCCTCAGACTCTTGCGTCTCCATTTTAAAATGCTCAGCAGCCATTTTCGAATGTGATGAAAATGTGATCTTCTGTTGGGGATGACAAAGTTGGGTGGTCAACAATATCTGGGGAAGGCACAGAGTATATCTGGTTCAATATTTGGATAGCCATTCAATGTACCCTCCTACTCATCAGTGTAATTCCTCCACCTCGATGGGGTCAACATCTCCCAGTTGTGTCTTTTGTTTGGGCTTTTTTGGTGGTACAGTGTCTTCTGTAATGATAGGTTTCCTCTTAATGTGTTTTTTTCTCTAGGAAATCCATGATCGTGGAGATCTTGTCCATTGTTTTTTCAAATCTCTTCTTGGTCCACGAGGTTGAAGGGGACTGGAGTGGAAAAACAATGTTGTCCTCCTCTTGCTCTGATTCAGAGATGTTAGGGAGAATTCTCAGAAATGTGCCAATTCCTCTCTACCTTAGAGACCCCCAGCAACTTTGCTGGATTTTAGGACTTTACATTTTTAACCTGGAGTCAGTGAGACTCTTTTTCCCACCCTCTCATGTATTTTTAATGTGATTTGAACTCTGTTTCTTTGTTAAGTATGGAGTCTGACAAACTCCATAGGCATCTTTTTTACCTTGCGTCACACAGCACTTTGTGTAGTGGCACAGGGAAGTCTTTTAGATTTCTCAAAGGTTTAAATACCTTCTCTTGGATAAATTACTGTTTCCAAGAGCAGTGAAGTGAAACTGACTTTACTTACATTTTGTAACTTTCTAGACCCAGCACACACTATCTTACTATAGGGTGCTGGAGGGGTTACTTAGTATCCCATTTGTCTAGCTTCTCATGTAACATTTTTATGTTACCCTTTCCTCAATCAGTGGCTGGTGGCAGTGGTTTACTTTCAACTGCCATAGTGTGCATTTACCCTGGGCTGCGTTCGCAGCTGCAGTAAAGCACCCAAGGGTGCCATTTTTGTCAAAATGACCGCGGTCTTCTTTTATCACCATATCTTTGTGGAAAGGTCCTTCTTGAGATTTACTCTGCGCGCCAAACAAGGTTTGGTCCGTTTGTTCATTTTGCCTTTGGCGGGATTTAGGAGTGAAGCTGACTCTGGCTCCAGGATGTCTGGGGGACGGGGGCAGGAAGTGAGGGAGGTGCCCGGAACTCCCTGTGCTTAGTCTTCTCGGAGACCCAAATGCACTCTGTAGTGATTGGCCGGCTGACTGTCCGGCAAGGAAAGCCACCCTGCTGGGTGACTGTCAGCTAGGCTGGAATGAATGGGAGAGAACTGAATAGAAGGCGAGGCTTTTGGCTTGGAAGGCAGAGTCGACCACTGAATGAAGGAACCGAAGAAGAAATTTAAGAGGACGCCTGCTGCAACTCCTGGACCGTTGGTTTGCCCGGTGAAGCCCTGCTGCTGTGCTGAAACTCCAACCAAATTTGTATCGACAGCAAAGCCCCTGCAACGACGAATTCTCCCCTTGAGTTGGTGGGACCAATCAACTCCAAAGTAAGCCACCTGGACATTGTCTCTGAGCTGGTTGACTTTCCACAGAGTTGCTGCTGGAAACTGAAATACCGGGGAGAGGAACACCAGATTGTGTGTGTTGCTTTGAAGCTGGACTCCCAAGAAGCAGGACTGACCCAGCCTGGCCCCCTCAACAGAGTGCAGGACCCAAGAAGCAAGGCAAGCCCATCTGGAAAGCCAGGAACCACAGTGTTGCTATTTGCTGTACACGCGAGGAGCTGAAACACTTAAAATATACTTGTTTGAAGATTGCTGGTTGCGAGCAGCGACTATCCCATTGCAGTGCAGGAGTCCCCAGAAGTCCTCCCTCTTGTCCCCACGACTGAGGCCCAGGAAATGCGAGACCTGCAGAGCTGCTCAGGAACATCTGCTGCACTTTTTCTTCAATACAAAGTTACTGTAAAAGTCAGAGAACTTACCTCTTGCTGTAGAGTTGCTTGTATCTTCTACTATATCATATACTATTCACAAGTCTAATGGCTTGTGGCCCTACATTGATTCTTCAAAGACTTCTAAAGCATTGTGCCAAGACTTTTCTTATTTACCTGCAAAGTAGTGCTTCAGGTCATATAGACTTCATCCCCACTGACTTTGGCTTAGCCTGTTCTACTGAATCACTCTTATTGGGGGATTATTTGCCTGCTTAAGAATATTTGTGGTCTCTTATGTTTTAATAACCTTTTTCCTTTGACTTACTCTTAAATGACTCTAAATGCAACAGTGATATATTAATGTCCCCAGCACCCAAGCTATTGAAGTCACCTGAGGGTGTAGGTTGTGTCTGTGGTCCATTCCAAAAAGGTACTTCCTGATTTAGAAATATTAAGATTGTATATTTTGTGAAGTATAATTGAGTGTTAGTTATATTGCTCCCTTCTGAAGTAGGGTTACTCTAAATGAAAATGAATAATTGTTTATTCAAGAATCAATGCGTATAAGAGTTTAATTGAATACTTGTCACTGTGAATCTCTGTGTAGCTTGCCTACAGCTCACATTGGCCCCTCTTGAGATGAGCTTGGCTGCTCAACATGCTACCAAAACTGTGTAGTACAAGCTTATACCAAAGTTTGGGTTTCTTATTACCTGTAGTCAGGACTGTTGTAGTGCATACAATCTTGCCTAACAAAGACAAATCGGAGGGGAGATGGACATGTCCAAAAGGTCTAGGTACCACGCCCTCCTGGCCCAATCTAGAGCAATTAGGATCATGGATTTCCTGAACCTTCTCAACCTCCTGATTACGTGAGGAATGACAGAGAAAGGAGGAAACGCGAAGAGAAGTGGAAACTCCCAGTCCACCACGAACGCGTCTCCTAGAGCTCCTCTCGGGGGAAAATTCCTTTTAGCAGAACAGTTTGCACTTCCAATTGGCACCTGTCGCAAACAGATCCACTTGAGGGGTTTCCCAAAGGGTGAAGATATCTTGAAGGACTTCCTGAGCTAGTCCCCACTGGTGGGAGACTGCTCTGCCTACTCAGAGCGGCCGCCGTTGTGTTCTTCTCTCTGGCTAGATGAACTGCTGATAGAGGGATTCCTTCTTGTATTGCCCAGAACCAGAGCTGCACTCCTTCTCTGACCCTACACCACCTCTCTTGTTGATAGTACATGGCCACTGTGTTGTCAGTCATTATCAGGACATTTGTTGCCCGTACACAGGGCAGAAAGTCCTTCAGCGCTAGTCTGATTGCCCTCGGCTCTAAAAGGTTGATGTGTAGTTTGGACTCCGATGGGAAACAACAACCGATGGTCAAATCGTTGGTATGGGCTCACCACCCCGTGAGTTAGGCGTCCGTCATTGCCATGATCTCTGGCCATTGTTGCCAAAACTATTCTCCTTTCAAGATGTTCCCCCGACAGGCCCACCACTGAAGATCCACTGAGACCGTTTGGGATGAGTAGAAGATCCGACATCCTTCCTGAGAACTGTGACCACTGGGCCCCGAGAGCCCACTGGAGAGATTTCATTCTCAGGCGAGCCTCTGGCACCAGAAAAATGCAGGATGCCATGAGACGGAGCATCCTTAGAAAGTCGAACGCCGGAAGATGCTAGGCATCCTGGAATTTTGTCACTGTCTGCAGAATGTCTTGAGCACTCACCTATGGTGGCCAGGCTTTTCCCAGGGATGCATCCAGGACTGCAGTCTTTGTGATGGTATCATGTGGGCCTTCTTGAAGTTTAGGGCGATGCCCAGACTGTGCAGGGAGTTGCAAGCATAGCTTAGATGATCTAGGGCTTGTTCTCGAGAACTGGCCCTGATCAGCCATTCGTCCAGGTAGGGGTAAAAAAGAACCCCCCCCCCCTCTCCTGAGACTTGCTGCCACAACTGCCATTAGCATGGTGAAACCGCTTGGGCTGAGGTTAGTCCAAATGGCAAAACCCCAAACTGATAGTGAGAGTTGCCAACGGCGAACCTCAGGTACTGTCTGTGCTTGTGATGGATCCGCACATGAAAGTAAGCATCCTGGAGGTCCAATGATACCATCCAATCCTGAAGCTGGAGGGCCTGAAGGATCTGAGAAAGGGCTACCATCTTGAACTTGTCCTTCCTGAGGAACTTGTTGAAGTCTCTTTAGTCCAAGATGGGTCTTAATCCTCTGTCCTTCTTTGGAATTAGAAACTAAGGGGAGTACCAACCCTTGTTCCTCTCCGCTACAGGTACTGGTTCTATAGCACCTTCCTCTAGCAGGGTTAGTATCTCCTGCTTAAGGAGCAGATCTGGAACTTTCAAAGAGTTGTTCCCCCGGTGAATGACAGGTTTTTGCAAGAAAGTAAGGCAGTAACCTTGGGAACTGATTCCAATGCCCAAGTATTGTATGTAATAGCCTGCAATCTGGCTGTCCTCTGCCTTTTTCTGACCGCGGAATAATAGCGAAAGGACCTACCCCTCCAGGGCGCACTTGTGGGGTTATTTGGAGATTGCCATATTGCAACTCTAAGGGATTTGATTGCCGCCTTGGAAGTTTGCAGCTTCTCCAAACTTTCATCAGCTTTATTCCCAAATAGATGTGTGCCATCAAATTGCATCTTGAGAAGTCAGGACTGAACGTCTGGGGCAAATCCTGACTTCCAGAACCAAGCAAATCTGTGTATTACCGTACTAGCCGCCATGGCTCTGCTGATGCCGTCAACAGAGTCGAGACCAGTCTGGAGGTATTCGCACATAGCATCCTTCCCATCCTTGACAATGTTCAAGAAACCGTTTTGTTCACCCCCTTCTGGGATGTGGTTAGCTGCCATAGAAATACAGTCCCAAAGGGTGTGGGTAAATTTCGCCAGCATGCAAGTGGCATTAGCCTATTTTAACGCCATACTACTGGCCGAGAAAACCTTCTTGGCCATGGCATTGTATTTCTTGTCATCCCGACCATGTTTAATTGTGTGATAGGCATTTTGTTTGCCAGAAGAGATAGCTGCCTGTACTACCAGGCTTTCTGGTGTTGGATGTTTTTGAAAGGTATAGAGGGTCAGAAGATAAAGCTCTGTATTTTGCTGTTAGTCTCTTATTCACTGCTGGGACAACTTCGGGTGTTTCCCAGTTGGAAGTTACCCTTGTCTGCAGAGCCTTATGAAATGGTACAACAGGGTCTTCCTGTGGTCCTGTATCTAGTATGTCCGTTAGATCGTCCTGTTCGAAAACAGGTGCGGTCCAGGATCATCCCATGTATTCCATTACTCTAGTCATGAGTTGTCTATAGTTGCTCTCGGCATGATCTCCTGGATCTGCCCTACCAAATTCGATTTCAGGGGAAGTGTCAATAACACTTGTCTCATGCAGAGTGTCCTGCATGTTCTTTATTGGAGACTCTTCCGATAGGAGGTCCTCTGGTATAGAAGGTGTCCCATATGCAAGACCAAATGGTCTTTCCTCCTCAGATGACTCTTCTGCATCTTCATAGATTGAAGAGAGAGTTTTAAAAGAGTGAGTCAAGTTGTGGTGTTGAATTCTCCTCAAAAGACGAAGGCGCTATAGACGTCATAATGGGAGCCGACGGTGTCGAAATAGTCGATGTTGATGGTTTTGACAAAATTGTCGATGGTTTGGAAGGTTTCTCCGAAGCCGCTGATGGCTTTGACATTAACGTTGAGGTCCTCGATAACTGTCAGAGGAATTGTGATAAACGGCATTGATTAGGTCAACGCTCGTGGTGTCGATGGCTTCTCCCTCGATTTTGGCCCCAAGGGCGTCAACAACGCACCTTTCAGGATTGCCGTATGGGTTTCTTTCGGCGTTGATGAAGACGATCTTTTGAGTTTGGGATTAGATCGCGCTCGAGGAGTTACCACGGCTGGGGTTGAGGACTCGCGGCTTCTGTGCTTCCCAGGTATTTTGTCTTGGGTATTGCCTCTAGGTGTATTCGAGGGGGGCAAGGCCGCGTTCTCGAACCCCTTCATCATACTCACTCTGAATTCCTCCCATTGAGCCAGAGTACTGTGTTTTGAGGGACAAACAACCCTTTCGGGTGAACTAGATGAGGAAGTGGACGATGATCTATGGCGCCTCTTTTTGCCATGCCTCGATTACGAGGAATGATGCGACCCACTTCGGGAACGTTTAGGATTTTTATGACGAAGAGACGAAGGCCTCGACTCGTCAGAAAATTTACGTTTGGACGGGGTAATAGATTTTTGAGGGCTACCTCTCTCCAACTTCCCTCTGCGCTCCCTCAAAGCCTTGGCCGTCATCAACATGCATTCATCACAATCTGAGCATGGATGTTCTGCCTCTAGACACCACAGGCAGATCCTGTGTGGGTCCGTCATGAACATTTTTGCACCGCAGTCATTGCATTTTTTTAAAACCGGACTGGGGATTTGTCAGACGATGAGGAAGCCACCTCGTTCAAAAACTATTTTCTCAGGTAACTCAAAGAAAATCAAAGAATCACATGGAACAAATCGTTACATTACCGAAGCTGTGAAGTGCAGAAAAACAGAACTGAGCAACGGGCGCTGCGCAAGCTACTTATACCTGTGATGACGTCGACGTCAAGATGGAGACCACCCGAGGGACAGCGCCCTCTACTGAAAAAAATATTCAGAGGCCGCATGCTGGATATTGGGAAATATCAAAGATAAGGAATATGTGGAAGGACACAATCCATTCGTACAAAAGTTACAGGAAAGTAACTTGCTCCTTCTCCAGCATGGGCCCTGCATGGATTTAGATGCACATGAATAGCGAATACATAGCAGTACAACATTACACAACCATAGGAGGTGGCGAGGCTCACCAGAAGCAATTAACTCTTACCTCCGGAACAGACTCACCTTCAAGTGAACAGGATGCGTAGCACTGCTTGGCCGATTCTGGATCCCTCCCTGGAATCCCTGTTGACACAGTAGAACCTCTTGAAGGTGTGCGTGGAACTCCACACAGCCGCCCTCCAGACGTTCAGCAGGTGCACACCAGACAGGAACGCTGTCACAGCGATCGCTCTGGTGAAGTGGGCTCTCGGACATCCAGCCAGTGGTTGCTTCACCACCTATGACAATGCATGATGCAGCCAGAGAGCCACCTTGAAATGGAAGCCTTGGACAAGGCTTTCCCATGGTTCACAGGACCAAAGTTCACTGACAGTTGTGAAGTCTTCCGAAAACCTTTTGTGCGCGTCAAGTAGAACTTCAAGGCACGAGCAATGTCCAGAGAGTGCAAGGCCCTTTCAGCCAGTGACTAAGGATCTGGAAAAAAAACAGGCAACACCAAAGGCTTGTTGGGGTGAAATTCCGACTGAACCTTCGGCATGAAAGAGGGGTGCGTCCAGTCAGGCATGGTTGCTTGCAGGATAGGGCCTGGATCTCACCCACCCTCCTGGAAGAGTTGATGGCCACAGGGAAAGCCTTTTTCCACGAGAGGAACGAGAGGGGGGCCTGATGCATTGGCTCGAAGGCTCCCATGCCCCCCCCCCACCATGAGCTTCGTCAGAAACACGTTGAGTTCCCAGTCCTCAGGCAACTCGTATCCATCAAACTCTAGGGCTGCAGGAGCCAAGCCCTCAGGATCAGCGATCCTAGGTCATGATGCAGGATTGTGCCTTCTTCTCTGGTGAGAAGATCTGGAACTACCGGAAACTTGACCGCGGGTGATGCCGACAGACTAAGAAGAGCCGGCTAACAGATCTGCGTCGGCCACGCCGGGGCATGGAGTATCATCCTGCATTGGCAAGGTCCGAGTGTGTTGAAGACTCGTAGCAGGAGAGGCAACAGAGGAAACGTGTACAGGAACAGGCCAACCCACAGGAAGGAGAATGCATCCCCCAAGCTCCTTGGTTGGGGGCATCTACTGACAAACTTCTGGCATTTGGCGATCGCCGCTGTCGCAAACAGATCGATCTGGGGCCTGCCCCAATCGACGAAGATGCAGTCCACCTGGTCCTGCCATAGTCCCCACTTGTGGCAGGAGTGCAACTCCCTGGTGAAGGAGTCTGCAATGGTGTTCTTGACTCCCGCTAGGTGAAGAGGAACATCTCCTGTCCGACAGCCGAGCACCACAAATCCTGTACTTCCTTTGAGAGCTCTGTGGATCGAGTCCCCCCCAGTTTCCTGATTGATGTAGAACATTGTGGTGGTGCTGTCTGAGGATCCTCACCACCTGGCCATTCAGAAACAGAAGGAACGACTTGAGGGCCCAATACACTGCCCGCAGCTCCAAGATGTTGATATGGAGAAGCTTCTGGACACGACACATGTACCCAGCGAGCATCCAGGAACTCCCGAAGAGGTCGCATATGTAACCTGTAAAGCCGGATAAGGTAGATGCAGGACATCATGCCGAGCAACGACTTGATGGATCGCACCGTGGCGGGCTTCATCAACAACAGCCGTTGCACCTTCCCTTGAATAGCTGCTACCCTCTCCGAGGACACTGTATTGAGTCTGGCACCAAAGGGATCCGTTGACACCTGCACTGAAACTCCAGGATATGTCCTTGGGCGAGAGCGTCCAGCAACCATCGGTCAGTGGGGATCTTTTTCAACTCACTGATGAACCTCATCAGCCGGCCTCCCACTGGGGTGCATGGGTGGGCGCCCGACATCCTGGTCGGTTCAGGCCTGCTTCGGCACTGGCGAACTGCACTGCGGGTGCCAGCGACACTGTCTTCTACCACCGTAGGAGTGGGAATGTCCTCTGTAGGCTTCCCGAGTCGTGGATCTGGAAGGCTGACTGTACAACGACGAGAAACCTTTTGAAGACACGCTCGACTTTCCCCTGGAGGAACAGAAAGAAGAGCAGTGTTGCTGGAGCGTCCCCAGGGAACGGGCCGTCGCCATATTCACCTTGATGGCCTGTAGGGACTCGTCAAAGACCTTCCAGAAAAGGTCATCTCTGCCGAAAAAAGCATGTCCAGTACCTTCATTTGGACCTCCTGGAGGAAATTTGTGGCCTTCATTCAGCCTTGGCGACAAAGGCAGACACAGTTCCCCATCTGCTGGAACCCTGCGTCGGCAATGTCTAGCGCCAATGTGATGGCTGTGATCCAAAGCTAACTCGCCTTTCCTGGAAGAGGGAGCTATTGCCTCCATTTTCTTGTCGTCCGGGAGAAATCCAAAATTGCACCCAGCTTGTACCACAGCTCCCTGTCGTACCTGTCCACCTTGATGCTGGACGCCGCAGTGTAAATCAACTTCCTTCCCATGGCGTCCATCTTCCCCTCGCTGTCCGGAGGAACTGAAGAGGAAGAGGACGCGTTAGCCAAGGGTTTCCTCGCGGCAGCTGAAACCCGCTAATGCGGCAATGGTTGCTACCTCAGGCACTTGGGTGCGGATTCCGACACCCAGTACTCTAAAACAGCCTATCCTGTTTGGCCGGAGCCGTGTAAGAGTTCAAGACGACCAGGCCCTCCTCCCACACGTCACCCAGAAAGGGCACTGCCACGATTGTCTTCCTCTTGGTCTCGTGCAACTGGTACAAAAAACCCTCCTTCCTGGTTTCTCCGGGCACAAGCTGGAATAGCTCAGAGGCTCTGGCGATCATGGAATGGAACGACCCCACCTCATCCAGTGGGGATGCCCTAGGCTTTGGAGACCCGCCAAGACGGTCATCGTTTGCTGGGGGGAGAGAGCCTGACATGGATGTGGAGGGTGAAATGGGGGCATCAGATGACGCTTCCTCTTCTTCACTGGTGGCTAATCGGGGGCATGATGGACCATTGGAACCGTGCCCTGTGGCATCCTTATTGAAATTTAAGAGCAAACTATGGCCCGAGGGCATCTTCTGGATCTCCGACACCAAGGTGTGGAGGGTTGACAGGAGACACCTCACTCAGCTGAGCTGGCGTGACTGGAATACTAGGCCCCTCACCCTTCCCCTCTTCCACGTCCTCGTGAACCGTGTGTAAGGACTCCAGGTCCTAATTGTTCACAGATGAAACTTCCATGCTTTGGGACACGGCCTGAGGCTGATCCGGGGCCTCCCCCCCACCCCCAACCCTTTTCTACCCAGATGGGCCGGAACCGGGTTTTGAGACGGTGTCACCTTCTCCGGCATGCAAGCAGACTTTGCCAAAGTCACTGCGGTGGATTCGCACCTAAGGGGTAGGGATACCTTCTGTGCTGCGGGGGTCAGACCCCTTAGCCTTTCGGGACAGCAGCCGTCACCAACTTTCGTTGACAAAGTCTTATCCTGTGCCGATTGGGCCTTCTTGGGCACTTTGGCCTTTTCTGGCTTCTCCCGCAGTTTAGCAGGGTTGGACAATTTCCTTTTCAAGGAGGAGCATGATTGGCAGCTGGCAATGGAGGTGGAGGGCGAGGTCTATCGAGCCCTGTTCATTGCGGGACCCGCTTCCGTGGCGACCTCGGTGGACCCGGACTTGCGGTTCTTGGCCTGGTCTTGGGCCCCCACGAATGAGGCACCCTCAAAGGACTTAGAAGACCGCTGCTCGGACTGGCCGGTCCTGGGTGAGGCATGACTCTGCTCGGAGCACGGGGCAGAGGCCTTGGCATTCAGTCAAGCCACAAGTCTTCTGTGCCTATCCTTCGTCTTCTTGGCGAAACTGAGGCATCTCTCAAATTTTCCTTCCTTCCTTGTCTGGATGCAGACAGTGGAGGCATTGCAGTTGCTGGTCTTAAACACATTCCGTAGCCTGCATTTGGTGCAGGACTTGAAGAGGGAGCTTCCTTCCTTCTCCTGCGTCATGGTCTGAGGGCGCGAAGTAAGCCTGATGGCCTTCTGGAAACTTCAACGATCTTCGCCCTTGAGGGGTGCTGAAATTCACCGACAACAGATCCCTGCTGTCGGCAGATGGAGAAGAGCATACAAGGGCTCTTTTGGTACAAAATACAACCTTTTTCTGCCAAACACACAAAGTTGGCTGCCAGAGGAGGGACTTGGGGAGAGGGCCGTCATTCGATGGGGGCAGTAAGATCCAGAGGACAGTGATTGGTTTAAAGGAGAAAGACAGTTTGTAAGTGAAACTTTTTTTTTCTTTCTTTTACTGAGGACTCCCAGCCTGACGGGGAATATTCATGAGCATGTGAATCCATGCCAGACCACATGCCGGAGAAGCATTGTTACTTAGTATTTGTGCATCTATTCCAAACGCCAGATGCCGCTAAATGCGGCCACGTTTTTCATCTTCCTCTCCTTTTCAACCATGTGTTAGGGAGAATTCTCAGAAATATGTTAATGTTAAAGGATATTTGTACCGCGCACTATCACCACCGGAGTGGTCCGCAGGCGCTCTGGTGGCTCTGAAAGAGGAAGGGAAGGGGGGTTAGTGGGAGGAAGCTGTTAAAGTGCAAGAGAGCAGTGATGTGCTGTTGGCGGTCTCAGCCCGGTGGGTCCATTGGCTGGGCCTGGGGTGTTTGCGGCTGGTAGTCGTCGTGTACTGTTGTGCAAGTCTGTGTGTGTTTTTTGTTTGTTGTTGCAATGTAGTGAAGTTTGTGTGGTTTGTTGTGCTGTAGGTTTGTGGATGTGTTTGGTTTAGAGTTTGAGAGGTGTATGACGAGGTGGGAAATTGTTAGTGTGATTGGTTAGTTTGCATCTCCATCTTGAATTGAGTACCTGGGCTTGTGTAATCTCCCCAGATGGGGTTCGGGAGCACCCCTGCGCTTCTGTCTGATCTGGGGCCGTCTGGCCTTCAAGGTCCCTTTCACATCTGGCCCCTCCTCCATCAGCCTCCCTCGCCGCCCTACCTCTGGTCCCTTCCCACTCATATGGCCATTGCACATGCCCATGTCCACAACTCAGCTAGTGTGGTGATTGCCAATATCCCGTCAAATTCCACAACACTGTAGTACCTGATGGTAACTAAGTGGCGAGTGCCGGTGTTGGATGGGATTAGGGTGGGGTTGTTGACTCCGTCTCCATGGGTGTCGCTTGTGTTCCACTCTACCCGGCGTCACCCGTCCAGGTGACGTGGGATCTTCTCAGTTCTGCGAGTTGTCCGTTTCCACTCAGTAATCCCTTTTCCTTTGTTTTGGTTTTCAGTATGAATCTGTTGTTTTGAAGAGCCAGGATTTTAGTAATTTCCTAAACTTTAGGTGCTCTTTGGTGTTTCTCATTTCTTTTGGATGTTGTTCCAGGTTTTTGCGGCTAAGTGGTAGAAGGAGGTGCCTCCAATTTTTTTCTTGAGGTATGGTTTTGGTTCCAGGCGGATATCATTACTTGACCTGAGGAGTCTTGTTGGCTTGTAAATTGTTATTTTCTTATGTAGGAATTCTGCTCCTTGTCCACCGATTGCCCAGTGCGTTATGCACATCGTTTTGAAGGTGATGCAATGTTTTACTGGGAGCCAGTGTAGTGTTTCTAGGGCAGGAGTGATGTGTTCTCTTCTTGGTAGTTTGAGTAGTCTGGCTGCTGTATTTTGGATCCGTTGTAGTTTCTTCAGGACGTATTCTGGCATTCCAAGGTAGAGGCTGTTTGCATAGTCGATTCTTGACATGATAGGCGATGATAGTGAGTGTTTTGTGCGTGAAGGAGAGGAAAGGCAGGATTCTTCTTGCTGTGTGGAGGAGGAAAAAGCATTTCTTGACTGTTGCATTTATTTGTGTTTCTAAGGTTAGGGTGTTGTCCATCAGGATTCCCAGATTTTTTACTACGTTAGATGGTGCGGCTCCCATTTCCATTGGCCACGGGATGGCGGTTTCGTTCTCTTGGTCTTTGGATATGATCATGATTTCTGTCTTTCCTGGGTTGATTTTCAGGTTGTTGGCATTCATCCAGTTGAAGACTTCTTTTAGACACTCGATTAGGGTTGAATGATCGGCTTGGGTGTCTTTGATTCTGTAGATCTGAGTATCATCTGCGTAGTTGTAGCATGTAATGTTGTATTTTTTGAAGATTCTGATAACCAGGGTATGGTAGATGTTGAAATACAGTGGTGATAGTGAGGATCCTTGTGGCACTCCACAATAATTAACTTGGATTGGATTTGAAGGGTTTAAACCATACGGTTTCTGTTCTGTCTGCTAGGAATAATTTAGTCCAGAGTAGTGCTGTGTCTGTTATGCCTATGTCTTCTAGTCTTTTGGTAAGGGTGTCATGACTAACTGTCGAGGCTGCGGAGAGGTCGAGT
The DNA here is from genome assembly GCF_040938575.1 of Ambystoma mexicanum. Lineage (NCBI taxonomy): Eukaryota > Metazoa > Chordata > Amphibia > Caudata > Ambystomatidae > Ambystoma > Ambystoma mexicanum. The sequence goes on from NC_090924.1 coordinate 702,867,994, forward strand.
AGAATAACGGCTGAGGTTGTGTTTGAGTCTGCGTTTGTTTTTAGGTCGTCCCAGATGGATAGTAGTGCTGTTTCCGTTCCTCTTGCCGGTCTGAAACCGACTTGAGCTTGGTCTAGCAGGTGGTGTTTTTCTATGTGTTCTTGGATTAGTTTATATACGTAGGTTTCCAAGAGTTTGAAATCGGCCTGTAGTTGGAGGTCTTCTATGTCGCCACTTGTGTTTTTCACAAGTGGTTTGATATATGCTGAATTGAAGCTCCTCGGTACAGTTCCTGTTGCTAGTGATAAGTTCAGAAGGTTTCTGTAGTATTCTACTGGCGTGCCTTGTGCGAGGATTAATATGTATATGTCCGGGGGCAGGGATCCATGGGCTTTCTTGCTGTGTTTTAGCAGCATTGCGAATGCCTGTGCTGATATTTCAGGAAAGGTTTTGAGTTTGTACTGAGGTTCTGCGATAGGTTCGCTTGGTAGTATGTTGTGGTCGGTTGTTATGTTTTGTATGGTTTGTCGGATGTCTGATTTTTTTCTTGAAGTGGTCTGCCAGGTCGTTGCATAGTTTCTCTGAGGTGGTTGGGGTGTTGTCACAGCCCGGTGGGTTTCTCATCTCTTTAATGTTAAACATTTCTTTTTGCACATTGGTGGCATTGATGATTAGGTCATAATGCCTTCTCTTCGCCTTTTGAATTTCCTTCTTGTATGTGCGGATGTGTCTCTGGAACCGTTTTTTTGTCTGGGTTGTATTCTTTCCTCCGTTCCAGTTCCATCTTTTTGTTTTCCTTTTTCATGGTGCTTAATAGTGGGGTGAACCATTTTGCCATTGCCCTTTTTTTATGGGGTGAATGGTTTTTCTGGGGCAATCTTGTCGATTGTGTCTGCAATCCATTTGTGTAGTAGCTCCGCTTTCCCGTCTAGGTCAGCTAGCTCTAGTTCTGTGGTTGAGGGTTTGGACAATTCCAGTTGTTCTAATAGGTTGCTTTCTTTGACGTGTTTCCAGTTTCTTTTTGTGGTGGTTGTGAGTTTAGGAGGTTGGGTACAGATTTGAGTAGGCAGAGTGATCACAAATGGGATGATGAGATGGTCGCTCCACAGTATTTGTATTGGCAGTGCCGTGGTGATGAGTTTTTCCTCGGCGAAAATTGCGTCGAGTGTGTGTCCTCCCGAGTATGTTGCCCCTTTGACTAGTTGTCGTAGTTTCATGGTAGTGAGTTGTTCGATGAGTGAGTTTTGGGAGTTGGCGTGACCATCTCCCCTAGGATGATTAGGTGTTCGTGGTTGAAGTTGTCGACTAAGGTTGCATCATATGTTGGTGGATGTACACCAAGATGAATGTGACATTGGTTTTTGGGGGTGCTGTTAGGTGTATTACCATGGTTTCCCAGTTGAGGATGTTGAGCGGTTCGTCTGTTTTTATTTTCAGGTGTCTTTTGAATGCTATTGCGATGCCTCCTCCTTTTTTGTTTTTCCTGTTTATTTGAAGGCATTTGAAGTTGGTTGCAAGGCAGCATTGGAGTGTGATTTTGTAGTTGTCGTCCAGCCATGTTTCTGTGATGAACAGGATGTCAATGCTGTTGTCATCGACTAGGTTGAAGATTTCTGTGGAGTTTTTTTACATGGATCTTGCGTTTATAAGATTGCAGTGGAGTTTGGAGGTGCTTGGTTTGGACTTTCTTGTTGAGGTAGTCTTCTGATCGGTGTTGAGGTTTTCTTCCTGGTCGATCTCTTGTTGAGGTGTAGGTTTTGGGGTGTCAGCATCTTCGAAGAGTTCTTCCAGGTTCTGTCTTGGGTTTTTCTTTTCATTGGGTTCGTCTTCCATGAGTTGTGGTTGTCGATTGGAAGTTCTTCTTGCTTTGGTGATGTAAAGTGTTATCGCATCGGTCATGTGTTTGTGGTTTCTTGTGTTGTTCATCCTTCTTCTGCGCGCTTGTGTTGGGCAGTTAGATGTTGCCGATTCTAGCGGTGGGTTGGTTTGCTCTGGTGATCGGTTGTCAGCGAGATAAGGAGTTAAGTAGAGGGATTTGTCTCTTCTCTCAGTGTTGGTTCGATTCTTGTTCCTGACTGCAGGGGTGTGTTCTGTAGTTGTTGTGATTCTTTGTTGCTTTTCTGGGGTGTTTGTCCTTTCTTCTCTTTTTCTTTCCCTCAGAATGGGTCGTTTGCGTGGCATAATAAGATAGAGAGTTGTTTAGTCTTTGTTTGCTGATGTCCTGTTGGTTCTGCTTTGGTCTAGTTGTCTTGTGGTGTAGTAATGGGTGTGGAGGACTGTCTGCTAACAGTTAGTGCTCTGTCTGTAGGCGGTATTTCCGGCTGATGTTGCCGACTCGTTCAGTCGCTGTCTTGAGAGGGGTACGGGAGGTGGTTAGGGTTATAAAGTTGGGTTTAACGGTGGCTCTCTTTAGTGCCCATCTAACTAAACGCGGTTCGCTGCAGTTAACTACCAGTGTGGGTTTACGTAGGATATCTACTAGTTGAAGGGTGATTTCTTTTTTTAAGGGGCGCAGTTAGGACTTGCGCCTTGCCTTATGAGGTGTGAGCCCCTAGTCGGGGCATCATTCCACAGTAATTCACTGGTGGGTTCTGTCACACTTTAGAGTGAGTTGGTCAACAGGGTTTGAGAGGCCTGTCTAGATGCCTATTAAAGAAATTAAGTATCAAACAATGCAGCCTGGAAATAGAATCCTTACCAAACCTGAGGGACTGGTATAGTGGGTGAGAGGCCTATCAATGCAATCTAAACATCACCCAATGTATTATGGAGACAGGATCCCTATAAAAAATTTGATAGACCCGTATAGTGGGAGAGAGGCCTATCAGAGGAATTTGAATATCACACAATGCTGCCCGGAAATAGAACCCCTCCCAAACCGGAGGGATCTGTACAGTGGGAGTGAGGCCTATCAATGCAATCTGGACATCACACTATGCAATATGGGGACAGAACCCCTATTGAATATGAGAGACCTGTATAGTGCGAGAGATACCCATCAATGCAATCTGAGCATCACACAGTGCAGCCTGGAAATAGAACCACTACATGCTAATTCCCTTCTACCTTAGAGACCCCCAGCTCTTTTGCTGGACTTTAGGACTTTGAATTACTAACCTGGAGAGAGAGACCTTTTTCCCACACTCTCATGCATTTTTATTTGATTTGAACACAGTTTCTTTTGGTTTTGGATTCCGACACAATCCATAGGTATCTTTTTACACTGTGACACACAGCACCCTCAGTGCAGTGTCACAGAGAAATCCTTGGGATTTCCGCTAAGGTTAAAATACCTTATCTTGGATAACTACTGTTTCCAAGAGTAGTAAAGTGAAACTGACTTTACTTACATTTTCCTCTTTATAGACCCAGCACACATCTTACAATAGGGTGATTGAGGGGTTACTTAGTATCGCCTTTGTCTAACTTCTTGTGTAACATTTTTATGCTACCTTTTCTACAATGGCTGGTGGCAGTGGTTTACTTTTTCCTACCATTGTGTGTTTTTACTGCGGGCTGCGTTTGCAGCTGCAGTATAGCACCCATGGGTGCCCATTTTGTGAAAATGGCCCCGGTCTTCTATTTTCTCCATTTCTTGTTGGAAAGGTCGTTCTTGAGATTTACTCTGCGTGCCAAAACAGGTTTGGTCCCTTTGTTCATTTGGTCTTTGGCAGGGTTCACTGGTGAAGACCACCTCTGGCTCCAGCGTGTCTGGCAGGACGGGAAGAAAGGGAGGTGCCCGAAACTCCCTGTGCTTAGTCTCCTTGGTTACAGGAATGCACCGAAAGGTGATTGGCCGACTAGCTGTCCTTGGAGGACAGCCACCCTGCTGTGTGAGTGACAGCTAGGCCGCGAATGAATGGAAATGACTTGCATAAAAGCATAAAAGTCGAGATCTTTTGCAAGGAAGGCAGGCGACCACTGGACAAAGGAACCGAACAAAGAAACTGGAAGAGAAGCTTCTTGCACCTCCTGGACCGTTGGTTTGTCCTGTGAAGCCCTGCTGCAGTGCTGAACTCCTATTTTGACATTGACTAGAGAAGCCCGAAAAGGACGACTTCTTCCCTTGGGTTGGTGGGACCAGTCGACCTCAAGACGAACAAGACTGAAACCCCTCTCTGCTGGCTGTACTTCCATTGCTGCTGCAGGAACCCAGTGTCAGGGGACAGGAACACAAGAATAGAGTGCATCATTTTTAAATCAGACCCGAGCTCCAGGAAGTTCCTCCGGACTCCCTCGAAACAGGGCTGACCAAGCCTGAGCCACCTCAACAGAGTGCTGGACACCTGAAGCAAGGTGTCCAAGAACCACAGTGGTGCTATTTGCAAGTCGCGGAAAACCGCAACGTGCCGCTGATCTGAATTGCACCCACTGATGCCGCTGACCTTCAAATCGTAGTGCAGGAGTTACCAGACATCCTCCCTCTTGTCCCCACGACTGAGGCCCAGGAAGAAAAGGATCTGCAGGAACTACAACAGGAACAGAAGCCAGCTGGAACAATTTCTTCAGACCTAAGGTACTGTGAACTAAGGGGGACGTGGCTCTTGTTTGTGTAGCTTGGTTACTCTCACTGGAGACTTGCATTTGCAGAGTTGCTTGCAGCTTTGCCCTTCACAAGCCTCCCAGCTTGTGGCCCAACAGGGATTCCTTTTTTACAACAAAACTCTTAAAACATTGTGCAAGACTTTTACCTACCTTCAAGAAGTGCCTCAGCTCCCCTAGACTTTGCTCAATTGACATAGGCTGCCCTGGCTCCCTGAAGACTCTTCTTAAAATCGGACTTTGTGTTCAACTGGCTCTCCAAAAAGTCATATATACTTTACTTTTATAGCTGGGAAAGGGTTAATCTACATTGCATTGGGGGAGTTCAAATGTGCTTACCTGTTTGATAAACGTGTTGACCATTGTTTCCTTCCCCAACCTTTTCCTTTTTGCCACAACTTCAGTATTATCATTAAGTGTGAAAAGTGATACATTAATGTCCACAGTGTCCCAACTATTGAAGTCACCTCAGGGTGTAGGAATATCTGGGTGCCATCACAAAAGGGTATCTACTTACTTCATTGCACTGAAGGATTGGATTTTGAAGTGTATTTTTATTGTTGCCAAATGCTCCCTTCTAAAGAAGGCTTATTTTAAAACTGACTTATATTAATAAATAATGATTTAATCAAGAAACCTTGCGTATAAGTGTTATTTGCATACTTTTCACTGTGAAACTATTTTGCAACCCTACAGCTCACATTGACCTCTCCCGAGATAAGCCTGGCTGCTCGGTCACACTACCAACCTGTGTAGTACAGGCCTATACTAAAGGTTGGGTTACCTAATGCCAAGAGGACAAGCCTGGTGTAGTCTCCCACAGGGTTACAACATACAATCTTGCCTAACGCCATGGAATCAAAAAGATTAACTCTGATGAAACATAACTAGAACCTTGTATTAGCAGCATGTCCTTCACTTGGGCCCAGAGATGTGTACTCCAAGTCCTCGGTTGCCAAATTTAATTGGCCCCATCTGATAGAAGTCCCTTATTTGACCTTATCCGCTTGTTCATAGGCCGAGACCTCACAGTTTGTTTGATAATGAAGGACTTCCAATTAAAATCACGTCAATACCCGAGAGAACTTTCAGTGCTGGGATTCCAACTAAACAAAGGGAACTGTGCTAAAATAGCAATCAGGGGATGTCCAACTCAAGTTCTTTCTGTGTCTGTCTGGAAAATTGTTTTTTCTCAAGAAAATCAAATGGCCCTCAACACACACAAAATACCCCGGCTGCGATCAATTACATCAGCTGACTTGTTGCAAGTGGAATTTAATGTGGTGTACATATTTGGTAGCTAAGCACTTTAGATCAAATTTGTTTATTAATATTCTACTGGAGGAAGCGCCATCCTTTTTAATGCTAGATTATATTTTTAAATGTTCACAAGACAACAGTGACCTTTTGGAAAAAATAAGTATGTTATGTTATGTTACTTGGCATTTATATAGCGCTCTATATATCATTGGTATGACCTCAAAGCGCTGTTTGGTTGAATGCCCTCGGGAAGACAATGCATTACTTACCGTAAAAGCATTTCTGATGGTTGTATCTGCTTAGATTCACATGCTGTGCATAGTCCGACATCCAGTGGTCACTGCGGAGTATTGCATTTTGTTTTTCGTAGTCGAAAAGGGGACATCGACAAGGCGTGTCTGTAACACTATCCTTATAGTGACGTGCATTGTACCCACAATCCCTCACGCGTCGAGGTCCCTGTTTTTGTATTATTTCTGCCCTGAAGGAGCCTATTAGACGTGAGTGAGTACAGAAAAGAGAGAAAGGTAAGGATGTCTATGTTCCTTCCATCGAAGCGGGGAGGAAGGGTGGGCGCATGTGAATCTAAGCAGATACAACCATCAGACATGTTTTTACTGTAAGTAATGCATTGTCTTCTGATGTTTGTTAATCTGCTTAGAATCACATGCTGTGCATAGACTAGCGAGCAGTACCCGGAGTTGGAGGTGGGTTGTGAGAAGGAATAGTAGAAGATAGATGTCTTAACACTGCTTGCCCCACCTGGGAATCAGATCTACAGTGGGCATCTAGACAGTAGTGTTTTGTAAAGGTGTGTACAGAACTCCAGGTTGCTGCTTTGCAAATGTACTCCAGAGGGCAATTTGCAATGAAAGCTATGGAAGCCCCAGTGCCTCGAGTAGAACGTGCTCTTGGCTTGGAGGGTAGTTCTCTCTTAGCAAGAGAGAAACAGAGTGATGCATTGAACAATCCATCTAGATATAGTGGATTTTTAAACTGCATCTCCTTCTCTTCCTGCTGCCACCGAGACATAGAACTGATTAGTCTTTCTCAGAGGTCTAGTTCTTTCCATGTAAAACATGACAGCCCTGCGCACATCTAGTGTATGCAGGCTCTTTTCTCCCAAACTTGAAGGGTTCTAAAAGAACGTTGGTGGTTCTATTGATTGGTTGACATGGAATTTAGAAATGAATTTTGGTGCAAACCTAGGATGTGTGCGTAGAACCACCTTATCCTTGTGAACTGTTACAAAGGGGTCTAGCTAGTATAGAAAGCACTTGTAGTTCACTCACTCTCCTAATGGAGGTGATAGCTATCAAGAAAGCAGTTTTAAGAGTGAGGTTCTTAAGGGATGCTTTGTGCATGGGTTCAAAGGGTGAGCCCATAAGCCTGGTAAGTACCACATTTAGGTCCCATCCGGGATCTGGGTTAGCTATAGGAGGCTGTATTCTCTTTACTCCCTCCATGAAGGACTTAATAACTGGGACTTTCCACCATGACACTTTGTGTTGAGAAGTGGTGTATGCGGAAAGTGCAGCTAGATGAACTTTAATGGAATTAAAGACCAGACCTGAGTCTAATAAGTGAGTCAGGTAAAGAATAATCTGTGTGGGAGAGCAGTCAACTGGGTTGATGTTCTTATCTCTACACCAGATGACGAAACTTTTCCATTTGCTGGAATAGCAGTAACGAGTGTTAGGTTTTCTAGCCTCCTTAAGAATGTCCATGCATCTTTGAGGCAGTTGTAAATGTCCAAATTCTATGACCTCAGGAGCCAGGCTGCTAAGTTCAGGGTCTGTGGGGATGGGTGTAGTGTTCTGCCCTTGTCCTGTGACAGCATGTTGTACGGGCAGGGAAGTTTCACTGGAGGAGATGGAGATGGAGATATTTCCATCAAGTGAGCGAACCATGGCTGCCGGGGCCACTAGTATCATGGTAACTGGTTCCTGGTGCATCTTGTGCACTATCTTGTTGAGAAGGGGACTCAGGGGGGGGGAAGCGTAAACAAATTTCCCTGACCATGGTATCGATAGACCGTGCCCCTTGGATTGGTTCTGGGGGTACCTGGAGGCGTAATCCTGGCATTGGGAGTTCTCCAGAGTAGCGAACAGATCTACTTCTGGGAATACCCATTGTGTGAAGAAGCGAAGAGGATGTCTTCTTGTAACCACCATTCGTGCTCTGCGGGCAGAGGGAAGTCTCTGCCGAGTTCGCCTGCCAGCAGATTGAGTTCCCCTGGTACATGTTGTGACAACAGGAACATGTGTTTGAGAGCCCACTTCCAGATGTTCTGGGACAGCTTGGACAGTCCTGGAGAGTGAGTGCCCCCCTTTCTTGTTCAGATAGTACATGGCTGTGGTGCTGTCTGTGAGGACCATCACTGTCTTCCCTTGCAGGTGTGCCTGGAAAGCCTTCAGTGCTTTGAAGACCGCTAGCAGTTCCAGCAAGTGTATGTGTTTGGACGCTACGCTCGGAGTCCAAACTCTGTGTGCAGTCTGATGCAATAGGTGAGCCCCCTATCCTGTGAGGGATGCGTCTGTGGTTAGAGTGGCCTCCACTGCAGGGGTGGCGAATCGTTTCCCTATTACAAGGTTTTCCTTCGACCACCACCGTCGCGAGAACCAAGGCCTGCGAGACTGTTAGGCAGAAACCTGTGCAGTTCCCTTGGGGACCACTGCAAAAGATTTAGGACTACAGGTGTTGGCAGTAAACCCACTTGGTAGCAGTCTGTACCACCCAGATTTACCTGGTAGCTGTGGCTGAGCAGTCAGACTTCCCTCAAGAAGAGTTAGGCAGTATGTAAAGTATACACAATAGGCCCTCAGACACAATAGCACAAGCAAACACTGACCAGAGCTTTGGTATCAAGGTATATAATTATTTATTTAAAAGCACACTTATTGAAACACTCCAGCACTATTATTGTAACTCACTCTAAACACAGTTACTATTATTCTATATACATCCCTTATTCCTTATCAGACAAGTCTTAGTTAACATCACTTATTTCCAGACAGAGGTGAGCGCTTAACTATAGCTGGCACTCCAATAAGTTAACGAAAAAGGGAGGGAAAAAAGCAGAATGTAGGAAAATACACCACACTAATACTTAGGAACTCTTAAGCAAGTCAGGAAAGTCAAAAGTTACTTATGAGCCAAAGTCCATAGGCCGGGCCCACTCTTGGAGAGCAGGGCACAAATGCACCCAAGATCACACAATGACAACAGGCTTAAAAAGTCTTGCAAAGAGTTCAGAAAGGTTTTAGTTAGGCTCAGGAAAGTTTAGCCAGGGTGTCCCAGGCTAACCCAGGGTTGAAAGCCGGGGGCTAAATCTACCCCGTACAGTCGGTTGCAAGGGAAGCCAGGCGGAACACGGTACCTTATGTGGAAAGGATCCTCCAGCGGGGGAAGGTGTTCCTGGCAGCGGGTGCAAGTCGCGGCGTCGTCCAGAGGAAGAGAAGATCTCGACGTGGAGGAAAGATGAAGGTCGTTACACTGCCAGGGAAGAAACCAGCCGCGGAATTTTCCGGTTAAAGGTACTACCCTTTGATACGCGGTAGTGGTAAAACGTGGTATCCCGGTTGCCGGGTTGTTTGGCACAGGCAAGGCGGCCACGAGATGCTCCAGGAAGCGAAAAAGGAAGCAGACTGGTTATCCCCACCAGTCGAAGGAAGAAGACTCTCTGGGCTGGAGATCTCCTCTGTCGTTGGGAAAAGTGGTGAGACGGTTCAGCAGGGCTCCACCGGTGGTGTCGTCGTAGCCGGTCGGCTCAGCTTCTCCCTCGTCGGATTCTTAGGTCCTGTGGCGACTTCTAAACTTCCAGTCCCCAAAGCCCTGCTTTTATGCAGACAACCCCCATTCACTCAGCATAACTGTCACTCAAACATGCTAAGTGGTGAGCCGGTCGGCTCACCACTTGGGCCAATCAGGACGGAGTGCGACTTGAGTTGCCTAGGCAACTCAGTCCAGGGTGCCTAAATCCCCCTCCACCCCTCCTAAGTATCCCAGACAGAGTGGCACCACTTTGGAGGGCTTCTGTGGAGAAGCCCGCCAAAAAGTGGAACAAAGGGCTCAACTTGGGTTGAAGTCACAGAAGCGAACACAAACGCCATTTTAGAACCGAGTTCTGGCAAAAAATACCAACCAGAGAATTAATATTAAATAAATAAACCGGCGGTATGTTCGAGGCTATAGGAATTAAATAATTTAAGTTGGTAGCCTCGAACAATGGGAAATCCCATAGAGATATATTCGCGGTCGAATATAAAAAGTAGTATCCACTGCCACCAGCTAAAACTCGATCAGGGGGGACGGAGACGTGCCCCCTCGACTAACAGACCCCGGGTCAATAGAATTGCCCCAGCCATTACGTCCACAATATGATGGTTTGTACTGGTTCTGTTCAGAATTTGAGACTAGTAAAGTCAATGGTGACTTTACATGCCCTGGGAGACAGTCAGTCCCAGGGTATGGAGTCTATATTGGGGGTCACTATGACACCGCTGTGTTACTGCACTGAGGGTGCTGTGTAACACACATCACAAAAACACATGAAGCCCCATGGAGTAAAAGACCCCATAGCCCATTAAACACATCTAGAGTCAAAGAAACACACTCAAATCATGCCCAAGAGTGAGGGTAAAAGAGTCTCACTCTTGGCAGGAGAAAAAAATAAACCCCAAAAATCCAGCAAAGCTGCTGGGGGACTCACTAGGTTAGGAAATTCAGCCTAAAGAGAGAATTCTCCCTAACAGAGACCACCACTAGATCGTCCCATTCAACGCTGGCCTGACACTACTGGCTGTTGAGCCATTCTTGCATTGGGCGCAGTCGTGCTGAGGTACTAAATATATACAGGACGCCATCATTCCTAGCAAACGCATTGCTTTGCGCACCGTCACCTCTCGACCGGCCACATATTGAGGGATCTGAAACAGCATATTTTGGAACCTCTCGTTGGAGGGGAAGACAAGGCCGTCCTTTGTTCGAATAAGAGACCCTAGGAATTGTTTGATCTGGCTGGGGTCTAGGCTGAACTTCTCGTTGATGGAGAACCCCAGTTGGAACAAAAGGTCTACATCTTTTGGGTATTTGAGAAGCATGTTTCGTAAGAATCCCCTGTTATGAGCCAATCGTCGAGGTAAGGGTACACTGGGATGGACAACCTGCGCAGATGGGCCACTGCCAGTACTTTCGTGAATACCCTTGGCGCTGACGCTATGCCGAAGGGTAGCACTCTGAACTGGCAGTGTTTGCCCTCTATCATGAACCTGAGGTATTTTCTGTGCGCTGGTAACATTAAAATATGAAAGTATGCATCTTTCATGTCCAGGGTTGTCATGTTATCTCCCTGCGAAAGTAGGGGAATTACTTCCTGTAGGGTCACCATGCAAAATTTTTGAGGTTTGACAAATTTGTTGGCTGGGCGCAGATCTAGTACAGGGTGCATGGTTAAGTCCTTTTTGGGTACAAGGAAGTACACTGAATAAATACCTTCCGTTACCTGTAATAGAGGCACAACCTCTATTGCTCCTTTTAGTAGCAGTAGTTCCACTTCTTGAAGAAGAATGGCGAGGTATTCCGATGACAGGCGTTGTCCCCTTGGGGGTCTGTACTTGGGGGACCGACTGAATTCTATACAGTACCCGTGGGCTATAGTTGACAATACCCATCGGTCTGATGTTATTCCCTCCCATGCTGGTAGGAAAGATGTTAACCAGCCCCCGACTGGTGATGCATGGGAGGGGACCCGGATCTTTGGGTCATTTGGTGTTGGTAGCCGGGGGAACCTCTGGGAGTAGGGCCCCTGCCTCTGCCCTTGCCACAGCGCTGTCCTCTTTGCGTGTACTGGCCACTGGTTCCCTGAGTAGAGGACCAGTTGCCTGAAGTGTACTGCTGTTGTTGGCGTTGCCCTCGAAAAAAGCATTAGTTGGCAAATCCTCGCTTTTTGGGAGGCCTTGAGATTTGGTCTAAGGTCTTGAGGGTGTCTAACTCTTTCTTTGCAGTCTGCAGTACGTCGTCCACTGCCTTCCCAAAGAGGTTAGACTCCTCTATTGGTTTGTTAATGAGTGACGCCTGTGTTTCTGGCTTAAAACCGGAATTGCAGAGCCAGACATGACGCTTCATAAGAATTCCCTGCACTAAGGAACGGCCAGCCGTTTCTGCAGCATCAAGAGTGTTTTTAATGATGCTCTGGTTAACCAGAGTTCCTTCTGTTACTCTGGCCAATAAGCGAGTTCTTAAGGGCTCAGGAACTTCCGAGGTCTTGCCGTAAGTTTCCCCATTGGGCATCAGCATAACTTGCCAGTAGTTTATTATTATTGGCAATTCTGGTTGAAAAAGCTGCCGAGGCTGTAATTCTCTTACCCAGGGCATAGAGCTTCTTTCCTTCCTTGTCTGGGGGTGCTTCGCTGGTCGACAGCGGAACCCCCGCTCTTTTCCTTGTGGTAGTTACCACCAAGGACGCAGAATTGAGTGACCCCTAATGTATAATGGGTCTGACTGAGAGGGAGTAAACAATTTTTCAATTCTGGGATTGACCCCTCTTACCAGTGCAGGTGTGGACAGCGATGGGGTAATTCGTCTCTTAAATGAGGCGAGGAGGGGGAATGGTTTGACTAGTGGGAGGTTTTTCTTTAATGATCTTTTCCACAAAATCAGTATCGGGGGTAATTTCGCCAGTTTCAATCTGAAAATGCGCTGCTGCCTTTCAAAGTAGCGCATTGAAGGTGGGTTGATGATCTATTGGTGATGGATTCCTAACCGGTGTGGTCTGAGGAGAGGGAAAGTTTAAGATGTCAGGGTCTGTAGACTCTGTTGGTGACTGCCAGGTCTGTGAGCCACCTTCATCTGGGTCTTCCTCGAAGACCCCCCCCCACACATGTCAGTGTATTCCTCAAAACATTCTTCTGTTCCTAGGTTTTGTTGGTCTTCACTATTTAAGAACTCCTCATCTTCCTAGAAGTGAGAGTCTTCTTCAGTGAGGTCATAAGTATTCATGTCCTCTTGGAAGGGGTTAAATAATCTAGGATATTTAGCCCTAGGGTCCTCCTGAAGCACCTCCCTTGGTCTCTTAGGTGTTTTATTTTCAGGAGTGGACATAAATCTGTCCAGCTTGTCCATACATGATTGGAATCACTCAACAGTCCAGCATGGTAAACCAGAACGGTCTGGAGGTGAAAAAGGAGGTCCCTCTGTCTCTATCCATCTAGGTCTGTCCCATAACGTCGAGGATAAGGTCCCTTCGCCTTCTGAGAAACGTTCTCGCAGGCTAGGGCCTTTCTTTCGACGGTGGGAGCGGTCCCTGCCTTCCTTCCGGCATCCTCAGCGCTTCCCTGGCCTTGTGAGCGGTTTTCGGCGTGTCACTCGCCATCTGTTTCTGGCCGTCCTTGGAAACTATACGCGCCAAGCTCTCGACGATTAGTTTCTCCGTCGAGGGTTCGTCTGGCGTCGTACTGGGCAGTGCTGAGTCTCTTTTGGCGACAATAGCGCTCTTACGCGGCACGTCGCCTGATGTTTTGGTGGTAGCGCCCTTGTCTGCAGGTAGCCCAGTCGCTAGTCACGGTTGCAGTGGCGGGGAGGGCTTGCGACCCTTCCGGTCGGTGGAGGTCGCGGTAGGCCCGGCGTCCCCGTTGGCGCTAGGGCTGTCTTCGTCTTCGACGAAGACGTGCCGTGGGTTGTGTACTTATGTTTGTGTTTTCTGTGTTCGTCAGTGTCGCCGGGGTGTTCATCCCCATAAGCAGGGCGTGAGCCGAGCGTGTCGGGGCAGAGGACAGACGAGGAGCGGGAAGGTTCCCTAGAGAGGTCTACAACCTCCGAAGCGGAGGTCGGGTTATCACTATCCTCGTCACACTCGGCGGCGGGTGAGGAATCAGACCGAGACATGGCGTAGGCTGCCCACCTTTTGACCCTGCAGTCCTTTAAAGTCTTAGGCTTAAGAAGCTTACAGGCCGCACAGTCCTCTTTGTGGTCGAGGGGCAAGCAACGGTTACACCGTTTGTGCTGGTCTTTCCAAGTGAATTTGCCCTTGCAGCGCGGACAAAATCTAAAGGGAGTCCTCTCCATAGCTGAGGATACAGTTAAAACGTGATAACGACCCCGAAGGAAATGGAGTGTAAAGAGAAAGGCATTCTCAGAAAGAACAAGAAATGTCCCGACGACCCCACTCTCCCTACTGTCTTAGGCCGGCAAGGCCAGGCCACGTGTTCGGCAGCGCCGAAGGATTTCCTCCGTCAAAGTCACCGCCGAAGTTCTTATTCGGCGGTGAAACCGCTTCTCAGCTACGACGTCAAAGGAGTGTTCTAATGTATATGTTCTTAAATAACGACCAAAGGGTCGAGTAAATGTCTTTGCAATTTCTCTCGAGGAGCTCCGCGTAAAGGCGACCAATATCTGGGCGGAAAAAAACAATCTGAGGGAACTCGACGCGTGAGGGATTGTGGGTACAATGCACGTCACTATAGGGATAGTGTTAGACACGCCTTGTCGACGTCCCCTTTTCGACTACGAAAAACAAAATGCAATACTATGCAGTGACCACTGGATGTCTGACTATGCACAGCATGTGAATCTAAGCAGATACAACCATCAGATAGGGTTGTAAGGTGCGTGGGTGAACCAGATGTGTGTGCAGCTGTTGCAATTGCCGGATGGTAGCTGCATCCTAGCGTTACTTGTGGTGCCGAAGATATCAGTTGGATGTGTGCAGTCTAGTGGGTGGACATCCAGACTGGGGTCTGGCTTTGTTAGGCCTGAAGGACGCATATGTGAGTAACTAGGTCGCAATGTGCTTGGCTAGCTGCTTTTTATTAGGGTGATGAGGTGTTCATGTGATATGATGGTTATCTTTAAGGCGCCCAAGACCAGGCATGTGAACAGGATGGCAGGGAGCAGAGCGACACACGGACACAGACAGGGCTTACAGTGACGGGAGGGAGGATACAGATATATTGCAACAGCATGGAGAACAGGAAGGCAGGGTACACAGTGATACACGTGTGGGGCATGTTAACATTTACATTTGTATCCAGATGAGATTCAGGCTAATGTTCATAGCTCCATAGCTTCATAGTGCGGCATTGCTAGCATTCACATTCCTATCTAGAAGTGATGCATGTCGCTATTTACAGGTCTAACCAGGTGTGGCATTGCTAGCATTTACAATCCTGTCTGGGTCTGGCGCAGGCTAATGTTTGCAAATCTAATAGTGTGGCATTGCTAGCATTCACAATCCTATCAACAAGTGAAGTAGGCCACTGTTTACAATTCTAACCAAGTGCGGCATTGCCAACAGTCACAATCCCATCTAGATGAGACGCAGGCCAATGTCCACAACTCTAACCCAGTGTAGCATTGCTGACTATCACAATCATATCCAGATTTGACGCAGTTCAGACCAAGCGTGGCATTGCTAACCATCACAATCCTATCTAGATGCGACGCAGGCTAGTTTTCCGAATTCTAACTAGGCAAGGCATTGCTAACATTCACAATCCCTTCCGTGTCCTGGCGCAGGCTAACATTCATAATTCTAAGTGTAGTATTGTTTAACAATCAGAATCCAATCTAGATGCGACGCAGGCTAATGTTTGCAGTTCTGACTAAATGTTGCATTGCTAACATTCACAGTCCTGTCTGTGTCTGGCGTAGGCTAATGGTCACTATATTCCGTCATTCCGTCCCGTCCCATCCCATCCCATCTGTCCCATCCATTCCATTCGTCCCAACCATCCATATGATGAAAACACATGGTGAAGATGAGATGCATCCTGATATGTTTAAATGTAGATAAGACTGCAATCTTTAAAAAAAAAATATAAGTATGCTAAGTACTTGTGAGGAAGACAATTTGTAATCTAGCAAGGAAAATTAGAGTTGCCTTAGATGGAAACTCTAAACGACAGGTTATGCTGACCTCAAACATTGAATCTTCCCCTAATACGATTATTGACTGGTTGACCGTCACATATGCTTTACATGCTAGTGGGTCTAGAAATGGTTCAGGGAAATAGACTATTGTCTCATGGAATACAAGTAGACATGCTCATCGTTTGAAGAATTTTCCTTCTACTGTGCATTCTACTGCCCATTCAATAACTTGTCTTCAAGAAACATGGATAGTGGATGTTCTAATTTATTTATTGGGCATTTATAATGCGCTTATACAGCAAATGGTGTTGCAAGGCACAACGTGACAAGGGGGCGGGGGAGCAGGGATGAAGAAAAACAAAAATGGTCCTACTAGGCCTTGCGTCATTCGTATCATGAAGTGCAGTAACAAGAAGTGCGGAGGGCGGTAGAATTGCCGGTCAGAGCAGAATGCGCTAATGCCAAGGAAGAAAAGGAAGTGCAGGTCAGAGTGGCAAGAGCGCAAAGCGGGGGTGCGGTGGAGCTTGGGTTAGGTGAGTGCTAAGGGAGGCCAGGTGGACAAGTGCCAGGGGAAAGGAGGTCGACATGCCAAGTCCGAGGAGCAGGGCTGGATGGGCTAAAGGGCTGCAGGTCCAGCCAGGCTAGTGCAGAGCGAGGGAGCCGGTTCGGGGGAGGCAGAGGAGACTAAGTGCAGGGGTATACTTGTAGACAGGGACTGGTTCCCTAAATGAATCAGAAGGAACCAGGCAGCAAGTCAAAATGAGGCAGAGGGACAAAGGGAAGGAGGAAGAGGGACAAAGGGAAGGAGGAAGAGAAACAGAGGGCCCTGAGAAGCTTCCAGAACTTAAGGAGATTCGGCCCAAGTCTGAGGGGCACGGAGGCCATTCTAGACAGAACCTGCAAAAGAGATCTACCTTCTCACTCTCTGCATGGAAAAGGGTCTGATCTGCAGTGAGTTGGAGCTAGAAGACTGAAGGGCTCTAGCAGAGAGGTATTTAGGGAGAGAGAGTTGGATGTAGCGGGGTCCCATGCCACAGAAAGCGTTGTGGATGATGCAGAGGGTCATGAACTTGATCCTTGCAGCAACCAGGAGCCAGTGGAAAGATTTTAGGGCTGGAGAAACGCTGTCCCTGGGATTGAGGCCAAGGATAAGTCTTGCAGCCCTATTCTGGATTAGTTGAAGGGGGCAAAGGGAGGATTTAGATAGATTGAGGAAGAGACTGTTGCAGTAGTCCAGCCTAGAGAGGACCACAGCTCTGAAGACATTGAGTTTCTGGGGGAAGGTGCAGAAAGGGAGAATGCTTCTGAGGAGGTGCACCTGGAAGTGGGCCTTCTTCGAGAGGCTCTTGATGCGAGGAGAGAGGAGTCAAAGATGACACCAAGGTTTTTTTCCGCACAGGAGGGTTGGGAGGCAGGGGGGCATGGAGTGCGTTCAAAGTAGGAGGGAAGGAGGGAGCAAGGGTCCCAATGGCAACTGGCATTAAGGCAGAGATCGTTAGCAGTACACCATGCCTGAATAGCAGTCAGAGAGTCAGGAATGAGAAAGGAAGGAGGCAGTGGAGGGAAATGTTGAAGGAGAGCTGCGTGTCATCCGCATAACATTGGAATGAGGAGAGAAGGCGGAGATAAAATGGGCTAGAGGGGCAAGTTAGATGTTGAAGAGCCACGCTGAGAGGATAGAACCCTGAGGGACACCGCAAGTGGAGAGTGTGATGGGGAGAGAAAAGGGCCCAGCTGAACCTAGGAAGGTCGGTCAGAGAGGAAGGAGGTCAACCAGTCCAGTGCCAGGTCTTTGATGCCAAGGGTAGCACAGAGCCAACTAATAAGGGTGGCATGAATGACTGCATCAAAGACAGAGGAAAGGTCAAGAAGGATGAGAATAGAGGTAGAGTTGGAATCGAGATTTGAAAGCAAGTCTTCACGCGTGTTCAGGAGTGCATTTTCTGTGCCTCAGACTGCTCTGAAGCCATACTGGTGGTCGTGAACGAAACTGCAGGGGAGTTTTCCTAAAGGCCCACTTGGAGGTAAGACTTTAGCAAACTATCCCAGTGGTAGATCCCCTACTCTTAATATCAATCTGCAATACTGCTGGAACCTTGGTAGAGTGGCAGAGCAGTCAAGTGTATCATAAGAGGACTATGTGAGCTATACTTAAGTACACTGAACCTAGTTAGATATGTACATCAAAGAAACACTTACACATACATTTATATATAAAATATAGATTATATTTACACAAGTGTCACTGATACATACTTCGCACAATAAACCAACACAAACAGGGATACTTTTCAATACTTTCAAAAGGCCACGTCTTAGGTGGTAGTTGCTGAAGGTGTACAATTGTTACAGGAGTTTACGGTAATTACATTTAGTCTGCATACACATATAAGATGGTGATTTTTTGGGAAGGAAAACAGTTGGTTAGTGTTAGCTTCAGGTTCTAGAGGCGATTTCCCTGCACAGCTTTTAAAATCCAAAAAGCAGCCCTAGCTAAGAGGCATTTCCGAAAGGCTTTAAGTCTTGAAAATCAGCCGAAGTCAAAAGTGGATACTTTCTAGTCTCTAGGAAGAAAGATACAAGAAGACAATCAATGTTGGCGACCCTGTTAAAGGACTTGTTAAAGGGACACAAGCAGCGTCTTCTGTCGGAGGTAAGAGGGGGTTGCCCTGGACACCTATGTGCACTCCAAACCTCTGGAGCGACTTTCTGGAACAAGGTGAGCAATAACTTTTTCCCCATAGTTCCTTAGGTTTGAAGAAAATGTTTGTGGTAGATGCTCCATGAGGTTGCAGCTCTGGACCCAAACTCCGGATTCCTTGGACTGATGACGAAAGGCTTGACAATGGACAGGATCTCTCAGCAGTAGTCTTGAGAGAGGACCTCTGGCACGGTTTTCATCTACTTCTCTGGTCACTGCGGTTTTGGCGCGTTTTCTGCAGCACCAACTAAGGACGTGATTCGCCTGGTCATTCTTCTTCGGATCCTGCAGTCCCACATTCTGATGAGGGGGTCTGGACGAGTTGGATTGTGTCTCTGGAGTGTCGTTAAGGGCTCAGCAAAGAGTTGGATGAATTTGGCCTTCCCACTACGATGCACTCAAAATGGGCAGCAGGTCTCCTGGGTATTGGGGTTCTGTAGCTCTGGAAACTCACAGGACTACGGGAGATGGCTCAAAGCTAGTCTTTGGAATGGTTGTTCCCACCAGTCAAAGGGAAGGAGTCATCCTCTTCCAAGTTCCTCAGTCTCACAGACAAAGGGTCAGGACTGCAGTGGTCGCTGCACAGTGTTGCAAAGGGTCTGCAGGCATCCCTGGTCATTGTCTTCTTTGGTTACCTCAGCTTCCAGTGGTCGACTTGCTTTTCACTCCAGGAGCCTTTTATATAGTTCCAGCACTCACTACTCTGCAATCCTCCTCAGCAGTTTCCAGAAAGGGGCGTTTGGCTGTTTAAACAGGACAGCCAGACCCAGCCAGTGGGAGCTGGTCCCATTCAGGCACTCTGGCAGACAAAAGACAGGGGGGTTGGAAAACTCCTCTCCCCCTTCCTGCCTGCCCAGACACGCCTAGGGCTGTGAATGAATGGGAACTTGCATAAAAAGCGAGGTTTTTGGGACTAAGAGCAGAGTCGACCACTGGAGGACAACATCCAAAGCAGAAGACTAGAAAAGACGCCAGCAGCACCCTCCTGGACCGCAAAGTCCCCGGTGAAGCCCTGCAGCTGTGCTGACCCAGTTTTCAAATCTACAGGGAAGACCCGTAAAGGACAACTTCCTCCATTAGGCTGGTGGGACCAACTAGCCTCAAGACTAACTATTTTGGCGCAACCACCGACTTACTGCGACTTTCCAAGGCTGCAGAAGCCCAATACCCTGGTTAACTCGATCACTTGTGAGTGCATTCTTTAGGCAAGATTGCATACAGTACCCTGTGGGAGACTGCACTAGCCTTGTCCTCTCGGAAATCGTTAACCCCAACTTTTGCTATATGCATGTACTAAACAAGTTGGTAGTGTGATTGACCCCTCTTGAGATAAGCCTGGCTGCTAAATGTGAGCTGTAGGGTTGCAACATAGAGCTTCACAGTGACAAGTATCCAAATAACATCAAGGTTTCGTGATTAGACTATTATTTATTAATTTAACAGTTCAGTAAGCCTTCTTTAGAAGGGAGAAAATATTTAACACTTAAATATTATTCAAAATACACTCAGTTTCAATAAATCAGTAGGTACCCATTTGGGATGATACACAGACACTTCCTACACCATGAGGGGACTTCAATAACTAGGACACTGGACATTGATATATCACTGGTACATTTAGAGCAAAAATGAGTTTGGTGGGAAAAGGTTAGTGAATGAAACAATGGTTAACAGGTTTCTCAAACAGGTAAGCACATTTGAACCCCCAATGCAATGTAGATTAACCCTTTCCCAGCTATACAAGTAAAGAAAGTATGACTTTTGGAGGGTCAGATCAAAACACAAAGTCAGAGGTTAGAAGAGTCTTCAGGGAACCAGGACTTGAGCAAAGTTTAGGGGAGCTGAGGCACTTCTTGAAGACAAGTACAAAGTCTTGTACAATGTTTTTAGAGAGCTTTGTAGAAACTAGAATCACTGTTGGGTCACGAGCTGGGAGGCTTGTGATGGGCAAAGCTGCAAGCAACTCTGCAAAAGGCAAGCACTGCAGGTCTAAACTGAGAGAAAGCAAGTTACACAGCAAGAGGTAAGTACCACTTAGTTTACAGTACCTTAGGTCTGAAGAAATTGACTCCAGCTGGCTTCTCTTCCTGTTGTAGTATGGCAGATCCGGTTGTTCCGGGCCTCAGTAGTGGGGTCAAGAGGGAGGATATGGAACAAGTTACTTACTTGTAACTGTTGTTCTCCAGCATGGGTCTGGCATGGATTCACATGCTCATGAATATTCCCTGTCAGGCTGGGAATCCTCGGTAAAGAAAAAATCAGTATCAGTTTCGTTTCTGATCTGTCTTTCTTAGTAGTAACCAATCACTGATCTCTGGGTCATACTGCCCCCAGCCAATGACTGCCCTCTCCCTAAGCCCCTCCGCTGGCAGCCATCCTCAGATTTGGTAGCACGTAAAGTGGCAGTATGACCAAGTGAAGAGCCGCAGAGGGGAAGGAGGGAGGGTTCGCATGTGAATCCATGCCAGACCCAAGCTGGAGAACAACAGTTACAGGTAAGTAACTTGTTCCTTCTCCAGCATGGGGTCTGGCATGGATTCACATGCTCATGAATATAAGAATACATAGCAGTATACACATGCACAACCACGGGAGGTGGCAACAGGCTCAACATTAAGCAATACAACAACTCAACATTAAGCATCTCTTACCTCCTCACCAGGCTCACCTTAAGCAAACAGGTTGCGCAGCACTGGTTGGCCGACCCTGGACTCCTCTCTGGAGTCCTGATCGACGCAGTAGAATCTTGTGAAGGTGTGCGTCGACCTCCACGTAGCAGCCCTGCAGATGTCCAGCAGGGGCACACCAGACAGGAACGCTGTGGTAGCAGCGACCGGTCTGGTCGAATGGGCTCTCGGACGGCCGGGCAGCGGTCAGTTTGCCGACCGGTGACAGTGCATGATGCAGCCGGAGAGCCATCTGGAAATGGAAGCCTTCGAGAGAGTCTTTCCTTGATTCACAGGTCCAGAGTTCACAAACAGCAGTGATGTCTTCCAAAAACTCTTTGTGCAGTCCACGTAGAACTTCAGCGCTCTAGCTACGTCCAGCGAGTGCAGAGTCCTCTCGGCCAGCGACGAAGGCGACGGGAAGAAAACTGGCAACACCAAGAGCTCGTTGAGGTGGAAGTCCGACGGCACCTTGGGCATAAAGGAGGGGTGCGTCCTCAGCACCACCCTCGTGTCGTGAAAAGTCAAGTATGGAGACTTGCAAGATAGGGCCTGGATCTCTCCCACTCGTCGTGCGGAGGTGATGGCCATGAGAAATGCTGTCTTCCACGACATGAACTTCAACGGCGCCGAATACATAGGCTCGAATGGGGCCCCCATGAGCCTGGTCAGCACCACGTTGAGCTCCCACGCCGGGGCAGGGGCCTTCACCGGCGGGAACGATCGGAATAGTCCCTTCATAAATTCCTTCACCAGGCGATGAGACCACAAGGACGCCCCTCCTGTAGTTCTGGTGTATCGGGAGATGGCAGCCAGATGTATCTTGATGGAGGCATGAGCCAGTCCAGCTTTGGCCAGCTACAATAGGTACGGCAATACTTGAGGGGCCCTAATCCGCATTCTGTGCACGGCACCAGACAGAGAACCTCTTCCACTTATGTCCATAGCATTTGAGAGTTGAGGACGCCCTGGCTTTTGCAAGAACCTCTCTGCAGTCAGCCGGTATATCGTACCCTCCAAACTCTAGTGCTGCAGGAGCCAAGCCTGCAAGTTCAGCGACTCCGGGTCGTGATAAAGAATGGCGCCTCCTTCTCTGGAGAGAAGATCCGCGTCCGTCGCCAGCTTGACTGGTGGGGACGCTGACAAGTCCAGAAGGTCCGGGAACCAGATCTGTCTCGGCCATGCCGGTGCGACGAGGATCATCCTGCACCTGGACCTCTTGAGCTGGTTGATGAGACGGAGAAGCAACGGCAACGGAGGGAACACGTACAGGAACAGGCCGTCCAAAGGGAACGAGAAAGCATCGCCCATGCTCCTCGGCTGTGTGAACCGGCTGGCGAACCTCTGGCACTTGGAGTTTGTCGCCGTCGTGAACAGGTCGATCTGGGGTTTGCCCCATCGTTGAAAGAGCCGATCCACCTGGTCCTGGCGTAGTTCCCACTCGTGGCACGAGCGCAGCTCCCTGCTGAGTGAGTCGGCGATGGTGTTTTTTTATTCCTGCCAGGTGGGAGGGAACCAGAAACATCCCCTGGGCGACAGCCCAGTGCCACAGATCCTGGGCCTCCTTGGACAGGGCTGGGGATCTGGTGCCTCCCTGCTTCCGGATGTAGAACATTGTGGTGGTGTTGTCGGTGAATATCCTCACCACTTTGTCCTTGAGGGACGGAAGGAACGATTTGAGCGCCCAGAACACGGCTCGTAGATCCAGGATGTTGATGTGGAGAGACTTCTCCTCCGGGAGCCAGAGGCATCTTGCGTGGACATCTCCGGTGTGGGCCCCCCATCCTTCCAGGGAGGCGTCCGTCGTCACCTGATACGCCGGGGTCTGAAAGTCTGTGCTTGCCGTGAGGTGCGCACGGGTACCCCACCATAGAATCGCCCGACGGAACTTGTTGAGCGGGATCCTGTCTTCGAAGCTGCCCGCCGCTTGAATCCAGCGGGCGTCGAGGAACTCTTGTAGGGGACGCATCCGAAGTCTGCAAAGGGGCACAAGGTAGATGCATGATGACATCATCTCGAGGAGGGACTTGATGGACCTCACCCTGACCACATACGTGGCTAACAGGCGCTGCACCTTGCCCAAAATGGCCTTCGTCCTTTCTTCCGATTTCTTCCCAAACAGGTTGTTGCCGTCGAACGGCATATCCAACACTCTGGTCTGGACGTCCTGGCGAAAGTCTGTCGCCTTGAGCCATCCTCGTCGAAAGGCAAGCCCCGTTGCCCAACTGGCGAAATCCGGTATCGGCAATGTCTGCTGCCAGCGTTATGGCGTGATCCGACGCCACCTCACCTTCCTGCAGAATCTGTAGGGCCTCCGCCCTCGTGTCGTCCAGTAGGAAGTCTAGCAGGGGAGCTATCTTGAACCAAAGCTCCCTGTCGTAACGGGTCACAATCGCTAAGGCATTGGCCGCCTTAATCGTCGTCGCCGCCGACGAGATGACTCGTCCTCCCATGGAGTCCAACTTCTTGCCCTCGCTGTCCGGCGGGGAAGTGGAAGTTGAAGCCGCCGCACCTGCCGCTTTCTTCTTGGCCGCTGCCGAGACTACCGAGTCCGGCGAAGGCTGGGCCCTGATGCACAGGGGGGCGGCGTCGGGAACCCGGTATTTTTTCTCGTACCGGTCCCTTTTGGCAGGTGTCGTGGAAGGGTTCTTCAGGATAGCCAGCCCTTCGTCCCAGATGTCGTCGAGCAACGGTACCGCAAGGACCTTCTTTCTCTTGGCCTCCCGCCGTTGGTAAAGAAAGCCTTCCTTTTTCTGTTCCTCAGGGCAGAGCTGGAAGAGCTCGGATGCCCTGGCTATGATGGCGTGGAAAGAGCCAATTTCGCCGGGCAGAGAGACCCGAGGCGGGGGGGGAGGTGATGAAGGAATATCCGTTGCATCATCCCCACCGTCATCGTCCGTCCCCGTCGCTGTATCATCCCGAGGGTCCGGCGAGGGGGATGAGGGGTCCACAGCCTTGTGGGCACGAAGGGCAGTGCGGGGTGGACTCTCCTCCGCTTGTTCGGAGGGCTTCCCAACGGTCCTGGTTCTGGATCCTGTGTCGGGGTCCGTGGTAACCTCGTCCTTATCTCAGTACATAAGGATTGGATCACCAACAAAATGGCCGCCGAGCTATCCTGGGGCTCTGGCAAGGGCTGCAACGGGCGGGATGGCTGCTCCACTGGGCCCTCGTCGTCGCCATCGTCGCTATCTTCGATCACATCAGCAGGATCCTTCCCCTGGGATCGAACCTTCTCGAACCTCTCGTTGAGGCCTTTCACGGTTTCCACCAGATCCTCCTCGGAGTCTGAATCAGAGTCCGTAATGGCCACCGCCCCCCCTCTTTTTCCACCGGGGTCTTCACGGGGGTCTTAACGATGGGCTGGAAAGAGGATTCCCTCCGTGGTGGCAGGTAAACTCTGGGCCCCGAGGCCGCCTCCACTGGGGTAGTCTCTGCCGGCTTCGCCAGGGCCGCTGCGACAACCTCGATAGAGGCCTTTGCCGGTTGGATTAAGGCCCTCACCACCTTAGGTGCGTCCTGGGCCTTTGCTTTGGGGGGGGAGGGTAATCGCCTCGCTCCCCCTCGGCTCCCTTCGAGATCGACCGGGGCCTCTCCAGAAGCTTACCTGGGTTATCGGACTTTCTCTTCCCCGAACTAGAGCGCTGGCTCGTGGTTGATCGTGCCGAGAAAGTCGTGGCCTGCTTGACAGCCGAAGAGCCCGACCTTTCGGCGCTCCCGGTGCCCGCGGACTCGCGGTGCTTGGCCTTCTGTTGGGGCCCCCGTCGCCGGGGCGCCCTCACAGGACTTAGAAGACCACTCACCTGCTGTGCCCTTCTCCAGCCAGGCGGCGAGGCGGGAACGACGATCTTGCTTGGTCCGTTCCGACAGGTTCTTGCAGAACGCACAGTCCTTCTCCACGTGCGTCTTGTCCTCATGAAGGCAGTAGAGACATCTCAAATGCTCGTCCTCCTTAAAAACATTTTGCAATCCGCATCCCGGGCAGCTCCTGAACAGCTAGATCCAGGAGTCGAGCTTCCCTTGTCCTGGGCCATGTCCGTTGAGGTAGGCCTCAGACCTTCCGGAATCCTCCAAGAAGCGTAACTCGACGAAAACTTCACCCTTGAGGGGCGTAGAAGAATTCCGAAACGGGTCCCCGTTATCGGAAGTAGAAACGGTGGAGCTTGAGGCTCGATTAAACCGAAAAAATGAGAAAATCTCCTGAAAAAGCGCGAAAACGCAGTGAAAGCTCGAGAGCTAAAGCACGAGGTCTCCCAACACTTGAACGTGCGGTAAAAATCTGAGGATGGCTGCCAGGGGAGGGACTTCGGGAGAGGGGAGTCATTGGCTGGGGGCAGTATGACCCAGAGATCAGTGATTGGTTACTACTAAGAAAGACAGATCAGAAACGAAACTGATTTTTTCTTTACCGAGGATTCCCAGCCTGACGACAGGGAATATTCATGAGCATGTGAATCCATGCCAGACCCCATGCTGGAGAACTGAGGACTCCTGCACTACGATTTGAAGGTCAGCGGCAGCAATGGGCAAAGTTCAGATCAGCGGCACTTTGCGGTTTCAGCTTCTTGCGAATAGCAGCACTGCGGTTCTCTGATACCTTGTGGGCTTTCCTTGCTTCTGGGGTCCAGCACTCTGTTTGGGTGGCTCGGGATTGGTTAGTCCTGCTTCGAGGGAGTCTGGAAGATCTTCCTGGAGTTCGGGTCTGACTTAAAAGCGATATGGTAAGTGAAGTTGCCTGGATCAAACATTATACAGAATTGTACAAGAGCAAGGGTGAAAGAAAACCTGTGATACTTGATGAAACAAAACCATGGGATCTAAGGATTGACGAATTGGATATTTTAGAAAACATAAAAAGATTAAGCTCCTCGCGAGCATATGGACCAGATGGTCTTACAAACAACATGCTGAAACAAAATCCAGTTGAGTGGGCTAGTTTTTGCAGAACTGTCTTTAATATCGTCATTGAAAAAAAACAAATCCCAACGACTTGGAAGAGCACTATAATTGTTCCAATTTTTAGAAAAGGTATTCGCTCTGATCCTAAAAATTACAGGCCCATTGCACTTCTTGATGTTGTCGGAAAGATCCTCGCTACACAACTTGAACAACAACTGTCATCATGGATTAGAGAGTCAGGAGCATACGACATAAGACAATCAGGGTTCGTGAAAGGTGTCAAATGTAACCTGAATCTATTTATAATCAACCTACTAAAAATGGAGGCGATAAGGAAAAAGGAAACTGTATTTGCAGCGTTTGTTGACCTTGCGCATGCTTTTGATGCAGTGGATCGCGAACTGCTATGGGAAAAGCTAAAAAAGAAGAACTGTCCAGAGGGCTTGATCCATGCAATGAAACAGCTATACACTGATACGAATATCAAAATCCGTTTGGACAAAAATGGCTCTCTATCAAGATCCATAACAACAGAAAGGGGTGTGAAACAGGGCTGCCCATTAGGTGCAATCCTGTTTAACTTTTTCATCGCAGACATAGGAACAACGTTTGAAGAGATCAGATCGTACTCACCCAAAATTAACAACACAAAAATAGAGTGGATGATGTACGCGGACGATATGGTGTTGTTGGACCTAACGGAGATTGGTCTACAACGTAAATTAACTGCTCTACAATCATACATCATGGAGAATGGATTGTTGATTAACAGTGCCAAGACTGAGATAATTGAATTGAAGAACTTACAAGGACAAAGAACAAAAAAGTGAACTTTCAATGGAAGATACTTTCTAACAGCTTAAAGAAATCCACACAAATAAGATATCTTGGATCTACGATAAGCGCAAAAATCAACAAAGAGCCTATGAGAGTTGCAAAGGCAAAAGGTAAACAATTTACGGCACAAGGTTCACTTATTAATAAGAAATATGGTAAATTCAGTCTGGAACCAGTAATGAACTTCTACAAGAGGAAAGTTGTGCCCTCTCTAATCTATGGCGCAGAGACTTCATTCGGTTGTTCTTATAAGGTGTGGGAAACCTGTGAACATATTTTTTGGACAAAAATTTTGCACTTAGGAATAGGAGTTCCAAGAGTCTGTATTAGATGTGAGTTAGGTCTAACATCTATTACAGCAAAAATAACTGGAATTCGTTATCTTTGTTTGGGAAAATGACAGACCCAAATTGTGCTCCTCAATTCCGAATTCTGAAACCATATCCAGGAAGCCATGATCAATCGATACAAAAGCTGTGGATGGCAAACTGTAAACTGATGCTGGAGGCACTTAATGTTGCGGAAGAAATGTTGTGGTGGAATCCGAATAAGGTCAAAATCAAGTTGTGGCAATGGGACTGGATGTTAATCTGCCACCAGAGACTGCAACATAAATGTATGGAACTTGTCCCGATTGAAGCTAAACCATGTAACAAATTATCGAGTTATATGGTTAAGTTTCCAAGTAAAAATCTTTGTGACGTGTTTGAGATTCAGGTTAAATCAATTTGAAACTAAAGAAATCTTAAGGTACGGAAGGAAAATACCACCTGATGATGTAATGTGTAGGTTCTGTAAAAACGATGCTGAAACCTTGAAAGATCTGGTTGCTTTTTGTCCTGTGCTTTGTGGAAAAAGTGTGTTTTGGAGATGAAATTGGAAAAAGAGCAACTTAGGAATGTGAAGACTGGTGGGCAGCTTTATTTGAAGGATCAAATAACAGACTGACATTTGCTTTGGTTTACTTTCTAGAATATATTAGAAATGTCCTATGATTGAAGACCTAATGCCTTCGGAATGGAGGATGATGCAATACTGTTTATGGTCTCTTCTGTTTAATGTTAACCTAGTACTTCATATTCAATTGGATGGCTAGTTGATCTTGACAGTCAACCAAAGTAAAGAAGAGTGTACTTAAGAAGGGACAATTTGATTTAAATTGAGTTGCTGGACTTGCATGCTCCATTGCTGAGTAGATGGACAGTTGACGAAATTGTGTATTTTCCTCATTGACTCTTCTTTAATTTTCATTTTATTTTTGTTTTAGTCCTTTTTAAAAGTTTGTAATAAACTGTATAAAAAAAAATAAAATAAAAAAAAAAAAAAGCGATACTCGATTCTGGTGTTCCTCTCCCTAGAACTCTGTTCCTGCAGCAGCAAATGGAAGTACAGCCAGCAATGAGAAGATTTCCAGATGAGTTCTTCTTGGGGTCGATTGGCCCCACCAACCCTAGGGGAGAAGTCATCCTTTGCACGGCTTCTCTAGTCGAGGCTAATTCGGAGCTTCAGCACTCCAGCAGGGCTTCACTGGGCAAACCAACGATCCAGGAGTTGCAGCAAGCGTCTCTTCCAAGTTCCTCTTCGGATTCCTTAGCCTAGTGGTCGACTCTGCCTTCATTGCAAAAGACCTTGCCTTTTATGCAAGTCTCTCCAATTCATTCGCAGTTTAGCGGTCACTCGCACAGCAGGGTGGCTATCCTTTAAGGACAGCCAGCCGGCCAATCGCCTTTGGGTGCATTCCTGTAACCAAGGAGAAGAAGCAATGGGAGTTTCGGGAACATCCCTCGCTTCCTGCCCTGCCAGACGCTGGAGCCAGAGGCGACCTTCAACAGTGAACCCAGCCAAAGACAAAACAAACAAAGGGACCAAACCTGGTTTTGTGCGCAGAGTACATCTCAAGAAGGACCTTTACAACAAAAAATGGTGAAAAAAAGACGACCAGGGCCATTTTGACAAAATGGGCCCCCATGGGTGCTATACTGCAGCTGCGAACGCAGCCCGCGGTAAAAACACACAATGGTAGGAAAAATTAAACCACTGCCACCAGCCATTAATTGTAGAAAGTGTGGGATATATTGACCCATTCAACAGCATTTCCCCACATCACCAAGCGGCATTTGCGCAAGAAACAGCAAATGGCTGCGCTGGCTCCTGTGCGCACAACAACCTCAAAACTGCGTTTTTGCAACAAAAAGATGGCTGCACCGTCCTGCCAAGCACACTTCAGGCAGAATGGAACAAGGGGACACACTGAAGGAGCGTGCCAGTGTGTTCTGAAACATATAAATGGAATAAAGTGAAAAGGCAGCACTGCTTTGCCAAAAACCCAAAATTCCCCTTCAAAATGAAACGTTCACCCTTTAAAAATGCTGCTTTGACGCCAATTCCATCTGTTCTCTCAAACTACTGTGATTAAAAAGGCCCTGCCATGCCCAATATATTTCATTGTGCCTCAGAAAAACCAGGCATAATTCCTGAATGACTGGCCCTGTCAAACCAACTTTGAGAACTTGCACAAGAACACACATGTATTTCTTTCCAAAAGTATCCAAAGCTCAGCAGTTCAAAAAGATTCTAACTCTCTGAGCCAGGTCAGTTTCATATAGCTGTGCTTCAGACATAACTCCTGCTTTCAAGAAAATGACTTTGGCTTCAAAGACAGTGTGGGAATCTAATGAAGCTACCAAACCGAATTTAAAGATAGAAATGCTAGCTTTCACCACATATGTAAAAATGGGCTTTTGCAAACTGAAGGAAAAAAATGACCCGTTTAAAAAGTAAATTGTTGAATGAAAGCTTGCATTACCTAGTAATGTGAAGGGGCTGTGTTGTTGGTGATAATACACACAGGTTTGTTGGCATTCAGGACCCAAAATAAGAAAATAAAGACTTTAAAATACATGGGCTGGATTTGCAAGCCCTGAAAAACCAGTTATTCCAGATGGCAGAGTTAAAAGCTTCCCCCTAAGGAAGGGAGCCACACCATAAACTCTCAGCAGATACTAACACCGAAATGATAATTACTAGGTTGGAAATAATCTAGGCTAGGCTAGCCCACCGACAATGGATCTCCCAGGGCAAGGAAGTTTGAAGTGTGAAGGGGCAATAAAACATCCAATCAAGCTGAGAAACCCTCACCTTGCTTCGAAGGAAATTACAGTTGGTTGCAGTTGAAGGAAAAAAAATTATCCAGTGACAAAGGACTGCCATTTGTTTCCAAAGACTATTTCATAAATAAACTTTAAAGACTTATCTCTGCAGCAAGACTTTGTAAAAATGTTTGCAGTGTAAAAGTGCATGTTTGGGCTTTCTTTTAAGACTTGGTAGAATTGACACCTTGGGGACAGAAATGGCCAAGTATGGCGGATTACAAGAAAAGCATCGATGTTGCAAATGCACATACACACCTTATGATAATCCACACCTTTGTATAAAGTTATAGAATTTTGAGTAATATAAATCCCATTGAAAAGTGCAAAAACTGGTAGAAGGGTGAGAAACGGTCTCATGGACTAGAGGATTGGACTGCAATGTGCTGCACAAAATAGGTAAACTGTGTATATAATTTGCTAAGAGATTCCAATTGTATAAATGTATGTTTGTGGCTAAATCAGATTTTAGTTAAAGTAACTGTGGGAGGTTTTTGGACATTGTAAAACTCACATCATAAATCTGACATTTTCCTGAAATTCAACTAGCTGAGAGCGAGGGGGAGAGGATCACCCTTGTCCAATCCTGTTAGATGCGTGTTTAGTTAAGCCTGCCCCAGTCATATACTTTGATGATGTCAATATGCATTATAAATAAGAGTCCCTGACAAGATTCTAGAGACACTCTTCCTGACGCTCCTGCGCTGTGTTCCTGTTCCATCCATCCAGATTCCAGATCCCAACTACAAGGCCAAAGCATTATCAACCCTACTCCAGGCACCACTGCAAAACCCAAGCATTGCTGATCCTGCTCCAGCAAGGCCTAAATTCTGAAAACCGACTAAAATTCCAAAATAACCAAAGGGAAAGCTGTGGTATTTTTGGAAAGCATCCTGATGCCACTATCTGCATGCATTCTGCCATCCTTCTGACCTTTAGTATCCAGTGACCATAATTTCCATTCCAGAAGTGCCATCCAGTGACCAGAACTGCCCAGCTGTTTGCCAGGCGCTCTGCCATTTAGTGACCAGAACCGTTGACTGTCCAAAATCCCTAACTAAAAGTGGACTGCGAGTATTTCACCACCCATAGAAACCATAGCATATCTTGCATTTGTCCTTATCCTATTCTCCAAGTCATCCTATCCTTACCCTGCTAACTTGTTCAAACTGTCAGAATCATTCTTGCAACCCTGCCCTTGATTTTTAGTGCTAGCGCCATCTCTTTAGTAATTTTGTCTTGTTCAATCCTAAGCCCTTTGTCCTATTTCGAGTGATCGGACTGTTTCCGCCAGGGTTGGGCGCTGAGCTGATAGGGTTGAACTTGCGAATGAACCCTGGAGCTTACTATGCCCCTCTTTGGTGGCCTAGCCTGAATACTCTAGTGTAAAGTAAAACTGTTCTTGTCACAACTGATTTCCTTTCCAATTTCGTGCCTTCATTTTACTCAAAGCACACCTTTCTAGAGCTTGCATAACTCATCCAATTTAACAGCTCAAGACTTACTTTCACTTCCATATAGTTCCTGTGATATATCTCTATCCACCAACCCAAAAAACACACTCCAAATTAGTCTATTTCACCCGTTTTTATTAAAAAATGTTTGGTTAATTTTAGGCGGGAATGGAAAAAATGCAATTTTCACACGTCATTTTGCTGCAACATGTTTTAAACTTGCCACTCATTTTCAAACTGTATGTTATTGTACTCCATTCTTTGTGATTGTTGATGTATTTGCATTGTTGCTATAGGGAGGAATTCTATTTGCTTCAAGGTTTTTAACACAAAAACATTAATTGTCCATTTTCGAGTGTCATTTTATAACATTGCAAGGGGTTCAAAATCTTTTTTTCTCTCTTATTTGGGGAGGAAAGGTCAGATTTGTATTCCGTTTCTGGCCTCTTATTCCAGATTACCTGCTGCTTCTGTTTATCCACTCAGAATTGATTATTTGTGGGTTGAGGGAACCTTGCAGGGTGAAATTCTAATTTGGGTGCTATCTTTCCTAAATCAAAAGGTGCTCCTATTCCGCTGTGCTGTGTATGTTCCACTAGCAGGTTAAACCAAGTTCTTTGCTCACATTCTCATTGCAATTATCACCCCATTGGTGATTGCTGCCACATATTTCAAAAAGTGTACGATTTATTTTGAATTCTCAAATAAATACATTTTGCATTTTACCAACCAGCCTGGTTCATGGTCCATTGTGACCCGGGGTATTTGAAAAGGGGGTGTGACATTAGTGGTGTACCATCTCAATATTGAATCAATATAAAAAATAAGCATTTCAGTTGTGCTCTGCATACTAGGCCGAGACCAAGGTGTGTGTCGCCTGATTGAAATCCTTAACAAATTGGTATCATACAAATGTTACATGACAAAGTAGACAAAGGGGATACTAAGTAACCCCTCCAGCACTCTATGTAAGAAAATGTGCGCTGGGTCTACAAAGTTACAAAAGGTAAGTACAGTCAATTTCACTTTACTGCTCTTGGAAACAGTAGTTTAACCAAGACAAGGTATTTAAACCTTAGGGAAATCTGAAAGACTTCCCTGTGCCACTACACTGAAGGTGCTGTGTGTCACAATGTAAAAAGATGATGCCTATGGAGTTTGTCAGACTCCAAAACCAAAAGAAATACAGTGTTCAATGAAAAATACATGAGCGAGGAAAAAGGTCTCCTCTCTCCAGGATAAAAATTAAAAGTCCTAAAGTCAGCAAAATAGCTGGGGGTCTCCAAGGTAGAAGGGAATTTACACATGTCTAAGAATTCTCCCTACTGGCCAGATCTTCGCAGGCATCCAGAGCACCCTACAGAAGAAAGAAATCCACGTTCAGAGTCCCCCTCACTAGAATCCAGGGCCGGAGGGGATCAAGGAAATCCTAACCAGAGCTTTTCGTTCTTCATTGGTGCTGAGAAAAAGGCACCAAAACCACAAAGCCGCTGAATCGACGGAAATCCATTGTTGCAGAGTCCCTCTCTTTCGAGGGCTGCCGCAGGAGCCCTCCAGACGTCCTTTTCGTCACTGCGACCAAGGACCAGGAACATGGGTCTACTGCATTGCATCTTACAGGCAACCAGCTGGAACACTTTCTTAATTTTCAAGGTACTGTGGGGTTTGAAGTATTTCATCCTTTTGCCATGTGGGGTGCTTCATATCTTTGGGAGTGCGATTTAACCCTACACTAAGTTGACCTCAACTTACATGCAATGGCCTTACAGTTTGTGCTTTCCTAAGTTCACTCCTCTTGAGTGGCTGTGATTTCTATTTTGAACACAGACTATTTAACAACATTTTTCCAAGAAGAAAAGCATCAGAATATTGACTTTGTCCATTGACCTTGGATGTCCTGGCTCCCTAAAGGCCTCCTTCTCAACCTATTGGCTTTGGCAGTGCTTGTTCCCTTACAGGTTTTAAATGTTGAACACATTAATGCTGGGATGATTGACTGCCTGCATCCCTTTGGGAGAATGTAACTGTTCTGATCTAACCCTAACCTTTCCTTACTTAAAAAATCAATATAGGAAAGGTGATACTATATAAATGCTATACTGACCTCAAATGATGTCACCTCCGGGTGCTGGAACATGTGTAACATATGAATGAATGACTTATCTGCTTTATTGTTCACTGTTTGAATTGAATCCTACCTTGGGATTAATGTTACAGCTAATAACTGCTTTTTAAAGAATGCTTTACATATCTGTGTGTATAAATACAACTTCAAGTGATTAAGTGTCTAATTGGATACTTGTGTTTATTGGTTTCATTGCACAGCTCTAATTACCCCTCTTAAGATAAGGCTGGCCGCTCAGTCAGTCACACTATCAACTTGTGTAGCACAGGCCTATATTAAAAGGTGGGTTACCTAATACCAAGGAGATAAGTCTTGTGTAGTCCCACACCAGTTGTACTGCACTCATTCTTAACTAACACTCTTGAGGAATCTTTAGCTGGTCTTACTGGTAGTTTGAATATTTGCACTGAGTGCTTTTTTGCAGACTCTTGCAACAGTTCCCTGGTGTCATCATGAGAGACAGTCAATGCATTCACAGTGCTCCCCAATGCAACATTGTTAAGTGAATCTGTTCCCACGTTTGGGTTACTTCAGTAGGTTTTTGCCAAACTATTAAGCCCTTCTGAAACACTAAGTCAGAGTGGATTTGCCACAGTTTGACACACCTTGGGAAGCTATATTAACATTGGTCAAATCGCTATGTTTAGTGAATAACCCAGCTGCTTGCGTGGCTTCCTCCACTCCCTACATTTCTTACATTTCCCTGTCTGTCAACACGTAGCTCAGGAGGGTCTTTTGGCAGCTGAATCTCCCTATATCTTCATCATCATTACTAGGAGCATTTGCCAAATTGGCCGCAGTCTCCGTCAAGTGAAGATTCCTAAGGAACTTCCTAGAATTGGCTCTCTGTTGGTTTCCCCTGACATTTTTTGATTTTCTTAAAGCTTTCTTTGGTTGAATCTCAGTTTGAGGGATTTCCACGGTATTCAAAATACTTATGGATTGATTTAATTCACCTTCCTACATACCATGCAAACCTGTTTCCCAATCAGCCTTTTCCATCCCTACTTGTTTATCAAGCATTACAATTACTACGGGTTTGCATAAAGGAAGAAGTTATTTACCTGTAACTATTGCCAGACACATGCTGGAGAACAATAGTTACAGGTAAGTAACTTGTACCTTCCCCAGCATGGGGTTTGGCATGGATTCACATGCTCATGAATAAAGAATACAGAGTTGTACAACATTACAAAATCACGGGAGGTGGCAAGGCTCAACAGAAACAATTCACACTTACCTCTGGAACCGACTCACCTCAAGCGATCAGGTTACATAGCACTGCTTACTTGCCCCTGGACTCCTCTCTGGAATCCCTGTCGACGCAGTAGAACTTTGTAAAGGTGTGCGTGGACCTCCAGATGTCCAGCACAGGGACGGCGTCTCAGCGATCGCTCTGGTGGAATGGGATCTCAGCCAGCCAGGCAGCGGTCGGTTTGCCAACCAATGATAGTGTGTGATACAGCCAGAGAGCCACCTGGAGATGGAAGCCTTGGTCAAGGTCTTCCCATGGTTCACAGGGCCAAAGTTCACAAACCGTTGAGACGTCTACCGAACACTCTTTGTGCGAGCCACACAGAACTTCAGAGCACGAGCAACATCCAGCAAGTGCAAGGCCCTTTCAGCAGATGAAGAAGGATTCGGAAAAAACACAGGTAACACCAAAGGCTTTTTGAGGTGGAATTGCGACGGAACCTTTGGTATGAAGGAGGGAAGCGTCTGTAGCACCAACCTGCGATTCGTGGAAAGTCCGATATGACTGTTTGAAGGATAGGGCCAAGATTTCGCCCACTCTCCAGGCAGAGGCGATGACCACAAGGAAAGCAGTTTTCCACGAGAGAAACTTGAGAGGAGCCCCAATACAGAGGCACAAAGGGGCTCTCCCACGAGCCTCGTCAGCACCGCGTTGAGCTCCCACGCCGGGGCAGGAGCCTACACCGGCGGGAAAGATCGAAACAGTCCTTTGAGTAACTCCTTGACGAGACGGTGGGACCAAAGAGAAGATCTTCCTGGAGACCTGGTGTAGCGGGAGATAGCCGCCAGATGCACCTTGATAGAGGCGAGTGCCAGCCCCAAGTACAGAAAAATCTGCGGAGAGGGGTCATCTTCTGCAACTGGCAACACGTAGCAAAACAATTCCACTTGTGACCGTAGAACTTTAGAGTTGACGCTCTGGCCTTAGCAAGGGCCTCTCTGCAGTCCTCCGGCAAGTTGGATCCTCCAAGCTCTAGGGCTGCAGAAGCCCAGCCCTCAGGTTCAGCGATTCTGGGTGGTGATGCAGGATTGACCCATCCTTCTCTGGCAAGCAGATCCGCGACCACCGGCAGCTTGACCGGAGGCGATGCCGACAGGCTGAGAAAATCCAAGTACCAAATGTGCCATAGTCACGCCGGGGCGACTAGTATTATCCTGCATCGATATTGATTTGATTGAGGACTCGTAGCAGGAGAGGCAATGGGGGACGAGGGGGTCGTGGGGACACATACAGGAACAGACCCTCCCACAGGAAATAGAACGTGTCCCCCATGCTCCTCGGCTGTTGGAACCTGCTGGCAAACTTCTGGCATTTGGAGTTTGCCGCCATGGCCAACAGATCGATCTGGGGCCTGCCTCACTTCCTGCAGATGAGGTCCACCTGGTCCTGCTGAGATTCCCACTCATGCCAGGAGTGCAACTCCCTGCTGAGGGAATCGGTGATGGTGGTCTTAACTCCCGCCAGGTGAAAGGGGATGAGGAACATTGCTTGTCCGACGGCCCAGTGCCACAAGCTCTGCGCCTCTTTGGCGAATGCTGCAGATGGGTTACCCCCCTGCATCCTGATGTAGAAATGATAAGTTACTCACCGTAGTGATTAACGTATACTCTTAGTCCTTAGTCCCCTTTCCTCCATACTGAATGGGTGTCCCTTCCAAGGGACGGGAGATAACCTTTTTCAACAGAAAAAAACCTTCTTCCCCTTTAAATTTAGAGGCGCGCGGGGTGTGCGTCCCTGGGAGCATGCTCTGTCCGGACTCCGACCTCTGGCGCCACACCTCAGTATCCATAGACACCTCGACAATAGATCACCATTGCCCAATGACACCAGTTTTATTAGGGGGTTGGGGGGGGGGGGGTGGTGGGACGTATGGAGGAAAGGGGACTAAGGACTAAGAGTAAGTTAGTCACTACGTGAGTAACTTCTAATTTCTCTTAAGTCCTGTCCCCTTTCCTCCATACGGCATGGGAGATTACAACTGAGTGTAGCCCCAGGGTGCAGAGGAGACCCTCCTTAAGTAAAAAGGTTTCCAAGAACCGCCTGTCCGAAAGCCGGGTCTGATCTAGAGCCGGCATCCAAACAGTAGTGCATGCAGAAAGCCGAAGGGGTGGCCCATGTGGCCCTGCTTATGACCTGCCAGGGGACATGCCGCTGGAATGTGATGGCTGTTGCCTTGGCTCTGACCGCATGGACGTGCATATTGGCCAGCATTGGCTTATGCTGTCCCTCG
This sequence comes from Ambystoma mexicanum, assembly GCF_040938575.1. Taxonomy (NCBI): domain Eukaryota; kingdom Metazoa; phylum Chordata; class Amphibia; order Caudata; family Ambystomatidae; genus Ambystoma; species Ambystoma mexicanum. The sequence goes on from NC_090924.1 coordinate 702,904,955, forward strand.
TATGCTTCTTTGATGGCCGAGACCATTTAACAGGCTACTGAGTCCTTGGAGGCCTGATATCCCGGTCTTGCTCCGCCGAAGGTGACAAAAAATGCATCCGACTTGCGAAAGCCCTTGGTCCTGTCTAAGTAGAACTTCAGGGCATGACTGACATCCAGGCAGTGCAGAACTCTGTGCCTCATCCTTGGGCTCAGAAAAAAATGAAGGTGCACAATTTCTTCCTTCAGATGGAATGGAGAAGGCACCTTAGGTAGGAATGCTGTGCGTCTCCGCAGGACTACCTAATCCCTGTGAAACGCAGTACAGGGCTCCGAGGCGACCAGCGCCTGGATTACACTTATCCTGCGAGCCAAGGCCGTCTTAATGGTGACCAGCCTGTCGTCTGCGGACGCCATTGGCTCAAAATGGGTGTGGCCTCTTTATGGGCGGTTTGAGTCTGGCGAGTCCCGTCGGATGCTTCTTGGCAATCTTCTTCTGAGTTTCTGTAGGCCCCAATGGCTGCCAAGTAAGTGCAGCTAGTGTCTGCCTGCACGCTCGAGTGGGCTAGGTGCACCAAGAAGGAGAGCACGTCGTCCAATGTACATGCAATCTGCCCAGTGGCAGAACCTGGTCAACTTGCTCTTATACTGGGCCCTGGTAGCTTTGCTCCTAGCCCCCTGTATGATCTCTAGATTAGCCCGAGACAGGCGAAGGTGTCCTAGCGTGACCTGTTCAGGAACCGGCTGTGAGGGCTGGTGCTGTGGTGCAGGGTGGATGACCCTGCCACCCCAGAAGATGTGCTCTGGCCCATCGGAAGGCGCATGAGAGGTCTCTCCGAGAGGCTGAGCAGCTCCGAGAACCATGGCATGGCTGGCCACCAAGGAGTTGGCAAGACTCGTTTATCTTGCATATCACCCTGTGTATCAGCGGCGTGGGCGGGAAGGTGCATGCGGTCATGCCATTCCACTGAATTTGAAATGCGTCGCCCAGGGAGCTGGGGCCCTGACCCGGCCAGGAGGCGAACTGTTGGCACTTTCTCTTGTCCCAGGAGGCAGAGGTCCATCTGGGGGTGTCCCCATCTGCTGAAGATCTCCTGCAGTATGATGTCGTTTAGCTGCCACTCGTAATTGTCCGCTCCCAGCATCCTGAGCCTGTCCGCCTCCAGGTTGGATTCCCCCGGAAGGTGGATGGTCGTGAGGTAGATGTCGTTTTCCAGGGCCCATTCCCACATGCTGACTGCCAGTCTGCACAGTGGAGGAGACATGGTACACCCCTGCTTGTTGACATAAAACATGCCGGTTGAGATGTCTGACTGAATGAGGACGACCTTGCCCTCGATAACTGTAAGGAAGGCTCCGAGTGCTAGCCAGATCGCATTTAGTTCCAGCCAACTGATGTGGTACTCCTGCTCCTGCCGGGTCCAGGTGCCATGTACGCAATGGTTGTCCAGGGTGGCCCCCCCATCCATCGAGAGAGGAGTCCATAGTGATGGTGACCTGTGGGGTAGGTTGCCGGAAAGGCTTGCCCGTCCGTAGGTTGCGGTCCCTGGACCACCAAGTGAGGTCCAGGTGAAGAGGAGGAGGAGCCTGTGTCCCAAATGAGCTCGAAGGTGTTCAGAGTCGGCGTAGGCTGCAGCTGCGACTTCTTGAGATTGAGCGAAAAGCCCAGATCGTGAAGTGTGTTCATGAGGGCGCGAGAGGTGCGGTGGACCGCTTTCAGAGATGTGCTCTGACGAGCCAGTCGTCGAGGTACAGATAGATGTGGTGGCCCGCCACAGTATTCATCAGCCTGGTAAAGACCCTGAGGGGCCGAGTTGAGGCCAAAAGGAAGCATCTTGTTTTGGAAATAGTAGCCCATGATTCTGAATCATAGAAAAGAACGATGAGGCTGCCAGATCGGGATGTTTAAGTATGCATCCTTCAGTTCCAGGGAGCAAATTCAGTCTCTCCTGCACAATGTCTCAGCTATTAAAGCTGGCGTAACCATCTTGAATTTTTGTAGAGGTAGGGAGAGGTTGAAAATGTCCAGCACAACTCTCAGGCCCGCCTGGTTCTTTTTCTGAAGGGCGAAAATCCTGGAGTAGATGCCCAAGCCTCTCTCTGGGAGGCTGGGACTTCCTCCACTGCCTGGCTCTCGACGAGCGACTGGATCTCTGCTAAAACAGTTGCTGTCCCCAACCTGTGGGAGGGGAAGAGGGAAGAGAGGCTGGGTACCCAGTGGATACTACAGAGGACAGCAAAATTCTGGCGGCAGAACTGTGCATGGAGAGCAAGCCTACCCCCCCACTGGAGACACGTGGACCCGGAGTGGCGTGTCATGCCTTCTTTACCTCTGAGGCTGTTGCAGAGGAGGGGGACTGAAAATAGCCCTAACTCCCCCCCCTCCCTTTTTTGTGCCAATGTTGGGTTGATGAACAGTCAGGCTGCCTGGACCTCCGCTCTTGGAAGCCGTGGAACCCTCCATATGTACGCCACTTGTCAGAGCGCTGTTGTGACTGGGTGTACAGTTTGGGCGTTGTCTTTGTATGGATGTATAAAGACTTGAGTCGTTTGTGAGCTGTTTTTCTTTTTGTCCAGCTCCTCCTTCGTGGTGGAGTGCAAGAGGTCACCCCCTTCAAAGGGAAACTCTAATATGCGTTCCTGGACATCCGGGTTATATTTAGTAGCATGGAGCCAGGCTGTTCTTCTCATGTCCGTGGTGATGCAGATGGCCGGGCCAGATGTGTCAATGTGGGCCACGGTGGACTCCATGCTGTCTTGTGCCACCATCTTGGACTCTGCCAATCCCGCCTTAAATCATGATTGGCTCTGCGCAGAAGCTCTGGGAGGAAATCGGCAATTTCCCGCCAAAGCCTCTGGTTAACGGCTACCAGCATGGCATCCGCATGGACTTCACGAATATGCAGGGACGCGTTGGAATACATCTTCCTGTACGCCTCCAAGATCTTCTCCTCCTTGCCTTGCCACGCCGTGGAGGAACAGGCAGAGGACGACTGAGGCTTGGAGTATAGTGATGCCGTAGCGATCACCGAAGAGTGCGGCTGAGGGTAGGCCGAAAGCAGGAGTGTATCCCCCTCCATCTGCCTGTACTTGGCGTCCAGGCGTCGATTGATCGGCTGGACCGAGTGGGGCTTGAGCCAGCCCTTTTTGGCCAAGGCAACTATGTCCTTCTGCATAGGGATCCCCGTTCTCGCTGCAGGACGTAGCGTAAGGACTTCAGCGAGGACACACCCTGATGGTTGCTCAACCTCGCGTTGAGGAAGGCCCAAGTACTCTGCCAGCCCCGCAAGACCTTCAAGGAAGGCCTTGACTGATGGCGTGTCAGGGTCCTCCTCCTCATCTGTGTACACCTGAGGGTCCGGTCGGTCTGGCACCGGTGGAGGGAGCCAAAGGCTGGGGAGTGGAGACAAGAGCCGGAAGCTGGTACGGAACTGCCTGTACTATCGGTTCGAAGGCCGGAGCAGGTGGCGGAGGCTGGACAGGGGTGCATGTACTGGGGCCTGCAGTGTCGGAGCCATTGGCAGGAGCACGTCCCTGATGGTATCCCAGAGGATGACCCCCATCAGAGGAGATTTCATGAGCCGAGGAAAATATTTAAAAATCTGTCCTCACAGGCCATTGGTGTGGTAGGAGATACTGACGGGGTAGCGGGCGGCTGTTTGAGCCATTGAGTACTGTTAGGCAGAATCCTGTGCAGTTCCCTTAGGGAGCACTACAGAAGATTAGGACTACAAGTGAGAGCAATAAATCTGCTTTGGTATCAGTCTGTACCACAAAGATTTAGTTGGTAGCTGTGGCTGAGCAGTCAGACTCATCTCAAGAGGGAGATGAGCAGTATTCAGGGTTTACACAATAGGCCTTCAGTACTATGGCACAAGAAAACACTGACCAAAGATTGGTATTAAAAAAGAATATATATTTATTTTACACACTTCTAGTTAAACACATTGATCAAAAGTATTAAGCAAGTTAAATTCAGTCAAAGTATACACAACTCCCTAGTTAAATTGTAGACAAGTTTGAGCAAGAGTGAAAACTGAGCAAAACGGCACAGTGAAAACCAAACACAAATGGCACTCTAGCAATTTCTCACAAGGGAGGGAAAGCACAAGTTATACAGAAATATCTTCTTACAAACCCTAGCAAAACTTCCCATCAGTCTGTGAACAAATTTAGGCAAGGCAATACTTTACCATTAAGAATACTGAAATGACAACTGAGCAAAATGGCACTTCACAGGTTATAAAGTGGGAAGGAAAAGGTTGTTATAAGAAGTAGGTGCACCAACACAGTTCTAGTTGAGAAGCAATCTAGAGAAGGCAGTTCTAACCGATTTAGCCACAGTAAATAGGCCTGTGCAAGAGTCAGTGGTACAGGGCAAGGGCCCAGGAGCCAAATGTTCTTGTAGCTGCATTCAAGTCTTTGGTTAACTAATTGAAAAGGTGGATGCAGAAGGTGAAAGACAATGTTAAGAGAGAGGGCGGCCAACCCAACAGGTAGGTAAAGGATTTAAAATACCTTTAGCACTACCACGCAGAAAGGGCGGCCTGGCGGACCAATGTACCTTTTAAATGAAGAAGTGGCTCCTGCGGTGGCGGTTATTCCTGGTAGTTCCTGCAGTTTGGGGGATCCAGCAGAGGAAGAGAGGCTCTCGTCGTGGAGGAAGGTTCGAGTTACTGCACTACCCAGGGATGAAACCAGCCGCGGTGCTGCCCGATGAATAAAAGGTACGCTCCTTTAAATCCCGGTCCGGGTGGACTGGTGCCTGGCTATCCGGTCTCCAAGTACAGGGTACTGGCGATTCGACCAAGGCAGGTCCGGGAAGGCGATTGGCAAACTGGTTGGCCCCACCAGCTCAAGGGAAGAAGGCTCTTGCAGATGAAGATCTTCTCTCGTCGTGTGGAGAAAAGAGGTGAGACGCTGCAGCAGGGCTTCACCGGTGGTTCAGTTGTTGCAGATGTCTGTCTGGCTTCTCTCCTCTTCGCTTCTTACTTCCAGTGGCGACGTATTGCTCTTCCAGTCCTCAGGACCCTGCTTTTATGCAAAAAGATACCCATTCATACAGCCTAGCGGTCACTCACACAGTGGAGTGGTCATCTTGGCGGGAGACCCTCCAGCCGATCAGGATAGAGTGCGATATGGGTTGCTGAGGCAACCCTGTCCAGGGGTCCTACTCCCCCTCCCACACAATGGACCCACCCCAGACTCAGTGGCGCCGAAAGGAGGGCTTCTTGGCAGAAGCCCGCCCAAAGGACGAACAAAGGATCCCCGACCTGGGTTAGGAGTCTAGAAAAAGACAAGAGAAAGAAGTTATATTAAAGTTCTGGCAAATAAAACCTACCGGAGTAAAGTTAATATTAAAATACACTGGCGGTATGTTAGAGGCTGTCAGAAAATGTGGTAGCCTCGAACAAAGGGAAAATCCCATAGGAAAATATTTGCGGTAGTAACCACTGCCACCAGCCAGAAAATTTTGAGAGAGGGACTGTACGGTACCCTCTCGAAAACGAACATAAGGGAAACACTATTAACCCTTTCCAGTACCTCCATAGTAAGATGGGTTGTACTGGTTTAGAGATGTCATTCTATGGCTAATTTCCCTTACCTATAGAGTCCCCCAGCAGCTTTGCTGGATTTGAAGGGTTTGTTTTTTTCTCCTGCTAAGAGTGAGACCCTTTTCCCCACTCTTAGGCATATTTGCTATGTGTGTTCTAGGCTATTTTTTGTGTTTAATGTCTATTGGGTTTATCTCACCCTCACAGGAACCATCTTTATCCACATGTGTTTCACAGCACCCTCCGTGCAGTGACACAGGGGTGTCATAGCGACCCCCAAACAGACTCCATACCCAGGGCATGTAAAGTCCCCATTGACTTTACTAGTCAATTTTTGTGAACTAAACCAGTACAACCCATCTTACTATGGAGGTACTGGAAAGGATTAATAGTGTTTCCCTTATGTTCGTTTTCGAGAGGGTACCATACAGTCCCTCTCTCAAAAGTTTCTGGCTGGTGGCAGTGGTTACTACGAGAAACATTCTACCGTGAATATTTTCCTATGGCATTTTCCCATTGTTCGAGGCAACCACATTTACTGACAGCCTCTAACATACCGCCGGTTTATTTTTATATTAAATGTATTCCGGTAGGTTTTATTTGCCGGAACTTTTATATAAATTCTTTCTCGTGTCCTCCTCTAAAATCCTAACCCAGGTCGGGGATCCTTTGTACGTCCTTTTGTTGGGCTTCTACCAAGAAGCCCTCCTTTTGGCGCCACTGAGTCTGGGGTGGACCCATTGTGTGGGAGGGGGAGTAGGACCCTTGGACAGGGTTGCCTCAGCAACCCATGTCCCACTCTGCCCTGATAGGCTGGAGGGTCTCCCGCCAGGATGAGCACTCGCTGTGTGAGTGACAGCCAGGCTGTATAAATGGGGATCTTTTTGCATAAAAGCAGGGTCCTGAGGACTGGAAGAGCAAGGCGTCGCCACTGGAACTAAGAAGCCGAAGAGGAGAGAAGCCAAAAACACCTGCATCAACTGAACCACCTTCGAAGCTCTGCTGCAGCGTCGCACCACTTTTCTCCACACGGCGAGAGAAGGTCTTCATCTGCAACAGCCTCCTTCCCTTGAGCTGGTGGGGCCAACTAGTTTGCCTATCGCCTTCCCGGACCTGCCTTGGTCGAATCGCCAGTGCCCTGCACTCGGAGGCCGGATAGCCAGGCACCCGTCCACCCGGACCGCGATTTAAAGGAGCGTACCTTTTATTCATCGGGCAGCACCGCGGCTGGTTTCATCCCTGGGCAGTGCAGTAACTCGAACCTTCCTCCACGACGAGAGCCTCTCTTCCTCTGCTGGATCCCCCGAACTGCAGGAACTGCCAGGAACAACCGCCACCGCAGGAGCCTCTTCTACATTTTAAGGTACTTTGATCCGCCAGGCCGCCCTTTCTGCGTGGTAGAACTAAAGGTGTTTTAAATCCTTTAGCTACCTGTTGGGTTGGCCGCCCCTCTCTTTTAACATGGTCTTTCAACTTATGCATCCACCTTTTCAATTTGTTAACCAAAGACTTGACTGCAACTACAAGAACATTTTGCTCCTGTGCCCTTGCCCTGTACCACTGACTCTGGCACAGGCTATTGACTGTGGCTAAATTTCTTAGAACTGCCTTCTCTAGATTGCTTCTCAACCAGAACTGTGGTGGTGCACCTACTTCTTATAACCACCTCTTCCTTCCCACTTTTATAAACTGTGAAGTGCCATTTTGCTCTGTTTTCATTTAAGAATTCTTTATGCTAAAGTACTGCCTTGCCTAAACTGATTCACATACTTAGGGGAAGTGTTGCTAGGGAGTGTAGGAAGATATTTCTGTATAACTTGTGCTTTCCCTCCTTTGTGAGAAATTGCTAGAGTGCCATTTGTGTTTGGTTTTCACTGTGCAGTTTTGCTCATTTTTCACTCTTGCTCAAACTGGTCTACAATTTATTTAGGGAGTTGTGTATACTTTCTTTGACTGAATTTAACTTGCTTAATAACTGTGATAAATGTGTTAAACTAGAAGTGTGTAAAATAAATATATATATTCTTTTTAATACAAAGCTTTGGACAGTGTTTCCTTGTACCATAGTACTGAAGGCCTATTGTGTAAACCCTGAATACTGCTCATCTCCCTCTTGAGATAAGTGACTGCTTAGCCACAGCTACCAACTAAATCTTTGTGGTACAGACTGATACCAAAGGGGATTTATTGCTCATACCTGTAGTCTTAATCTTCTGTAGTGCTCCCTAGGGGAACTGCACAGGATTTTGCCTAACAGGCCCCTCGGGTAACAACCCGGTAAAAGAAACGTATGGTCCCTCAACACTGTCACCGGGAGGATCAACTGACCCCTAGGCCTGCCGGCCTGTAACTGATATAGCCTTGGTACTTGTGCTGGTATGAGGACCTGAGCAGTCCATCCCGCACAGGCGAGTCCTTGGGAAGGAGTCTCCCTTGCGGGGTGCGCTGGAAAAGAGTGCGCTGGGCTTTGATCAGTGATAGACTAAGTCCTTTAGATCCTTTGGAGGCCATCTCTTGAAGAGCTCCCTCTATCTGGCTAGTCTGTTCTTCAGAGACCTCAAGGAAAGCGCATTTCACGCGGTACAAGCTTGCCAGCCGTGGTCTGCGCCAAGGCAATGTAGGCAGAGGGCGTGGGGGTCTTTAGTTGGAAAGAAACCGTTGCAGGATGGACACCTGCTGAACCCTGTGGAAGTCGACATGCACCGGGGAGGAGCGTGATGCCTGAGGACCGAGTACCTGAATGATAAAAAGACAAAAAGACAGAAGAGAAGAAGTATTCACACGTGGAATTACATGGCCGGAGCCAAACCCAGTAGCGCTGGTGAATTCGGCCGTTTCTGTGAAAAAGGGGACTGAGGTGTGGCGCCGGAGGGCAGAGTCGGGCAGCGCATGCTCCCAGGACCGCACACCTGCATGCCTCTAAATTTAAAGGTGAAGGTTTTTTCTGATGAAAAAGGTTCTGTCTCCCGTTCCTTGGAAGGGACGCCCATGCAGTATGGAGGAAGGGTAATGGGAAGCAAGAGTACATCATGGCAGTTTTGTCCATGAAGATCCTCACCACCTTGCCCTTCAGGGACGGAAGGAAAGAGTTGAGGGCCCAGAACACTGCCCGCAGCTCTAGGACACTGAAGTGAAGATCCTTCTCCATCAGCAACAGGGCTCTGGCATACAGACGTCCAGTGTGGGCTTCCTGGCCCTCCAGGCAAATGTCCATGGTGACCGTCTCCTGGCATGGAGGGGTTTTGAAACCCTGTGGGCCGGGCGATGTAAGAGTATGCACCCAACGGAACACCTCGTCGAGAGGGATCTAGTCTACAAAGCTTACGGCCACTTGCATCCAGCAGGCGTCCAGGAATCTTGAAGAGGCCGCATCCGCAACCTGCATAGTCTGATAAGGTAGTTGCACGACGACGACATGACTAGCAGCAACTTGATGGTCCACACCCTGGAGTTTTTCAGCGACAACAGCTGTTTCACCTTGCCCAGCAGGGCCTATATCCTCTTCTCCGAAGGCGCCGCTAGGCAGGAGACCGTGTTGAGCCTGGCTCCCAGGAACAGTGGGATCTGCAATGGTATCAACCAGGACTTTGGATAATTGATGGAGAATCCCAGATCTGTCAGCCGCTGGACGGTCATCTCCGTGTGTTGACGGCAACCTCTCTTGAGTTGGCCCGGATGAGCCAGTCATCAAGGTACGGTTACACGTGTAACCCTCATAGACATAGATGGGCCGCCACTGGTGCCAGGCACTTCGTGAACATCCCTGGTAGAAGACTAGAGGCCTAAAGGGAGGGCCTTGAATTGGTAGTGCCTTCCCTGCACCACAAAGCGTAGGAACTTTCAGTGCTTCCTGTGAATGGGGACGTGGAAGTAGGCGTCCTCCAGATCCAGAGACGTTAAGCAGTCTCCTTCCTCCAGTTGGCCGAGCACATGCTGACACGTGACCATCCTGAATTTCTGGGAATTGAGGTACTTGTTGAGACGCCGCAGGCCCAGAATGGGCCTACAGCCCCTGGTCGTCTTTTTGAGTAAGAAGTATCTGGAGAAGACTGCGGAGCCCCAGAGTAGTCTTGGGACTAGCTCCATCGCCCCCCTTTCCTAGCATGGCCAGTACCTCCTGCAGGAGCTGAGGGATGTGCTGCTCCTGCCCGGCCACCGGAGGGATCCGCGAAAACTCTAGTTGAAACTCCAGGGTATGTCCGTGAGCGAGAGCAGCCAGCACCCATCTGTCGGTGGAGACCTTTTTTCCACTTGCTGACGAACCACGTCAGCCGGCCTCACACTGGGGTGCATGGGTGGAAGCCTGACGTCCTAGCCTGTTCAGTCCCGCTTATGTGCCTGCATTCCGTACTTGGGGGAGATGACAGCACTGACCACCTCCACCAAAAGCCTTGGAACGCCCTCGGTAGGCCTCCTGGTCGTGGACCAGGAGGGCTGACGGTGCGACGAGGAGCTTCTACCAAAACTTTCGTCAACCTGCCCGACTTTCCTCTGGAGGCGCGAAAGGAAGAGCAGTGCTGTAGGAGAGTACCCAGGGCACGAGCCGTCTCTGTGTCAGTCTTGATGGCCACCAAGGACTCGTCAACGGCCTTCCCGAAGAGGTTATCCCCGAAAGGCATGTCCAGTAACCTCGTCTGGACCTCCTGACCGAAATTGGTGGCCTTCAGCCAGCGACGACTAAGGCAGACCCCGTTCCCCATCTGCCAGAAACCTGTGTCAGCGATGTCCAGGGACACCATGATGACATGGTCCGAAGCAACTGCCCCCTCCTGGAGGAGTGTGATCGCCTCCAGACACTTGTCAGGCAGGAACTCCAGAATCTGTGTCAGTTTGTACCACAGTTCCCGGTCGTACCTGGCCAGGCTAGCCAGCACGTAGGCCTCCTTGAGGGTCGACGCAGGAATAGATGGACATTTCTCCCCATGGTGTCCGGAGATACTGAGGACGATAACAGGGTTAGACCATCTCTTCCTCGCAGCCACAGACACCACTGAGTCCGGCAATGGTTGAGCCCGTAGGCACCTGGGAGCGGACTCTGGCACCCAGTACTTTTTCTTAAGTCTATCCCGGTTGGCCGGGGCGGGATTCTTCAACAGGGCCAGGCCATCTTCCCACATGTCATGCAGTAGGGGTGCTGCCATGATTGTCTTCCGCCACCCCCCCTAGCCTTGCGCCTCTGGTAGCAGAAGCCTTCCTTTTTGGTCTCCTCAGGTGTCAACTGGAAGAGCTCAGAAGGTCTGGCGACCATGGCATGAAACGATCCCACCTCATCTTGTGGATACGCCCTCGGCTGCAGCGAACCGCCAGCCGTGACGATGTCTTACTCCATCATCGCTGTGTCCGTCCTGGGCCCCCAGGTGTAGGGCACATGGCATGGGTATGGAAGTTGATGTGGCGGCGGTGGATGGCGCTTCCTCTTTTTCGCAGGAGGTTGATACGGGGCTACCGGGGCCTGCAGCATCCTACTCAGGATTTCAGACACTAATGTGTGTAGAGTTGAAAGGATGTCCAGAGATGAATCTAGGCGGGCGGGCGGCCTACTGGGCCCCTCGCCGTGGTCGCCCTCAGCGCTTGCACAGCAACCCTGTTGGAAACGCACTCCCAGTGCTTGGCCTTGTCTTGGGCCCCCACAGATGGATCGCCCTCGAAGTACTTAGAAATCTGCTCCTCGGACTGGCCGGTCCTGGGTGTTGTATGACCCTGCTACGGACACGGGACAGAGGCCTTGGCGCTTAGCAATGCCGCCAGTCTACTGTGATGATCCTTCATCGTTCTCTTGGAGAAGCCGAGGCAGATCTTGCAATTCCCTTCTTTGTGGCCCGGGTGAAGACAGAGGCATTGAAGGTGTTTGTACTCCACAAACAAATTCCGCAGTCGGAGCAAAGCTGGAAGAGGGAACTTCACTCCTTCTCATCCGCCATGGTCGGGAGGTGTGGAGTAGGCCCGATGACCTCCTGGAAACTGATGAAAACTCGACGATCCTTGCCCTTGAGGGGCACGGAAATACACTGACAAACAGATCACTGCCTGTCGGCCGATGAAGAGAAGAGCACAGGTTCCGTTTGACAAAAATAGGACTTTCGCATGAAAAAAAAGTGAAAACCCTACAATAGCTCACGGAGCAAAACTCAAGGACTCTCAACACTTGAACGTGCAGTAAAAATCTGAAGATGGCTGCCAGAGGAGGGGATTAGGGAGAAGGCAGTGATTGGTTTAGTGGAGAAGAACAAGTTACTTCTTACCTTGTAACGTTCTTTCGATGGGATGTTCCTCCGACGTATTCCTTATCTTAGATATCTCTTTCCAGCTTTGCTGGCCTCGGAATTTTTTTTCTCTCTAGAGGACGCTGCGCGTCGACGTCCGCCGAGTCGATGTCCCTCGACAGCCGCCGTATCGACGTCGACGTCATCCTGCCTATAAAGGCCGCACGCAGCGTCCGTTACTCAGTTCCGTTTTGTAGCCCACAATAATTCTTTCTGGACTAGACTAATCACCCTGAAGGAGCGTAAGATGCAACCACAAGGGAAGTAGTACTGCGGGGATGGATGGGAGGGTCGATAAGGAATACTTCGGAGGAACATCCCATCGAAAGAACGTTACAAGGTAAGAAGTAACTTGTTCTTCGAAGGGATTGTGTCCTCCGACGTATTCCTTATCTTAGATAGGCTCCCATAGCAGTATTCTGTTATTGGAGGAGGGAGTACTGATGAATAGAGTGCAATACTGCCCTTCCAAACCTAGTTTCCTGACTTGAGGAGGAATCAGAGTTGTAAAACAGTGTAAAGGTATGGACGGACGACCATGTGGCAGCCGCACAAATGTCTCGAACCGGCACTCCTCTTGAGGGCCGATGAAGCTGCGATACCTCTGGTCGAATGAGCCCTACGATTTTGAGGGGGCTCTTTTCCTGCCAGTTTATAATATTCCAAAATGGCTAAAATAATCCATCAGGAAATGGTCTGCTTAGTTATCGGTAGCCCCAGCTTGTGACCTGCGTAGCCTACAAACAGCTGGTTTGCTTGTCTTATCCTAGCCAGTCTACTAATGTAAAAACTTAAAGCCCTTCTTGGGTCCAGCCTGTGTAAGCTCTCTTCCTCTTTCCCCGGATGGGGAGGAGGATAGAAAGATGGAAGGGTAATCTTCTGTGTGATATGAAATTCAGAAACCACCTTTGGGAGGAAATTAGGCTTCACTTGCAGAACAACTTTGTCTTTGTGAAAGATTGTATGAGGGGGTTTACAAGAAAGAGCTTGTAACTCGCTCACCCTTCTAGCAGATGTAAGTGCTACTAATAAAACAGTCTTAAGGGTAAGAAATCGAACAAGAGTGGAGTGGTTCGAAAGGTGTGCCCATCAGGAAAGTTAGGACTAAATTTAAATCCCATAGAGGAACCTGGAATGGTCTTGGGGGATAAACGTTAGTTAACCCCTTTAGAAACTGTATTACCAAGGGTAACTTGAAATAGGATGGTTCTTCCGCAGTACGCGTAAAGATGGATAGCGCAGCGAGATAGCCCTTGATGGTGCCAACTTGAAGGCCTGAATTCGCTAAATAAAGTAGGAAGGACAAAACCATTGGTGTACCACATGAAAAGGGATCGATATTCTTTTCCCTACACCAGCTGCAAAATCTGTTCCAACGGCAGCGGTATAAAGATTTTGTTGCTGGCCTTCTTGCCGAAAGCAACACCTCCATAACGTCATCAGGGAGGTCCCAATCCTTGTACCTCAGCCTTTCAGAAGCCAAGCGTGAAGGTTGAGGGTTTTGATGTCTGGATGGAGAACCTGACCTCCCTTCTGTGAGAGCAGATTCTCTCTGAGTGGAAGTCGAACTGGAGGGCAGATGGACAAGTCTAGAAGGTCTGGGTACCACGTTCTCCTGGCCCAATCCGGGGAAATTAGGATCATGGTTTTCCGGAATCTTCTCAACCTCCTGATCATTTGAGGGACCGGTGGAAACGCGTACAGGAGTGGAAACTCCCAGTCCACTATGAACGTGTCTCCCAGAGCTCCTCTCGGGGGAAATTCCCTTGAACAGAACAGATCGCACTTCCTTTTGACAATGGTGGCGAACAGATCCACCTGAGGGGTTCCCCAAAGGGCGAAGATCTCTTGAAGGACTTCCTGAGCTAGTTCCCACTCGTGGGAGACTGTGCTCTGCCTGCTCAGAGCGTCCGCTGTCAAGTTCTTCTCTCCGGCTAGGTGAACTGCCGATAGAGATTCCTTCTTGGATTGCCCAAAACCAGAGCTGCATCGCCTCTCTGCACAGAGGTAGTGATCCTACGCCTCCTCTTTTGTTGAGGTAATGCATGGCCACTGTGTTGTCCGTCATTATCATGACATTCTTTCCTTGTACAGATGGCAGAAAAGCCTTCAGCGCAAGTCTGATGGCCCTCAGCTCTAACAGGTTGATATGTAGTCTGGACTCCGATGGAGACCAACGACCGCTGATGGTCAAGTCGTTGGCATGGGCTCCCTACCCCGTGAGTGAGGCATCCGTGACTACTGTTATCTCCGGCCAAGGTTGCCAACACTGCTCTCCTTTCAGAATGTTCTCATGACAGGCCCACCACTGAAGGTCTCGAGCCAACCTGTCGGGAACCTGAAGAAGATCTGTCATTCTCCCTGAGAATTGTGACCACTGAGATCTCAGTGCCCACTGGAGAGATCTCATTCTCAGGCGAGCCTCTGGCACTAGGAAAAAGCAGGATGCCATGAGGCCTAGCAACCTCAAAAAGTCGAAGGCTGGGAGACGTTGGGCATTTTGAAACTTGGTGACCATCTGTAGAATATCTTGAGCCCTCACCTCTGGTGGCGAGGCTTTTCCCAGGGAAGTGTCCAGGATCGCTCCGATGAACTGGAGTCTCTGCGATGGTATCATTTGTGACTTCTTTAAATTGAGGGAGAAGCCCAGTCTGTGAAGGGAGTGGCAAACATGATCTAGCTGGATCTGAGCTTGTTCCGAAGATACAGCTCTGATCAACCAATCGTCCAGGTAGGGGTAGACGTGAATCCCTTCCCTCCTTAGACTTGCAGCCACTACCGACATTAACTTGAAGACCCTCGGGGCGGAGGTCAGCCCAAATGGCAGCACTCGAAATTGATAATGAGAGTTGCCAATTGCGAACCTGAGGTATTTCCTGTGTTTGAGATGGATTGGCACATGGAAATAAGCGTCCTGAAGGTCCAGAGATACCAACCAGTCCTGGAACTGAAGGGCCTGAAGGATCTGAGAGAGAGTTACCATCTTGAATTTGTCTTTCCTGAGGAATTTGTTAAATTCTCGCAAGTCCAAGATGGGTCTCAGTCCTCCGTCTTTCTTTGGTATGAGAAAGTAAGGGGAGTACCAGCCCTTGTTCCTCTCCGCTACAGGTACCGGTTCTATGGCACCTTTCTCTAGCAGGTCTAAAATTTCCTGCAAAAGGAGCGGACCTGGAGCTTTTTGAGAGCTGATCCCCGGTGGATGACTCTGAGGTATGCATAGGAGAGGCAGGCAGTAACCTTGTGCAACTGTCTCCAATGCCCAAGCATCTGACGTGATAGCCTGCCATTCCGCCAGATGTTGAGTTAACCTGCCTCCTACAGGTGTCTTGTGAGGGAAGTCCTCAGTGTGGTTTTGGGGCGGCTGATGCAGATGGTAAAGAGGCACCTGCTGTTGCTGCGGCTTTTGAATATCTACCCCGTCCACCTCGGGTAGTTCTTCTTTGTCCCCTTTGAGCCGGTCGTCCTCTACCTCTTCCGAATGCGGAGTAGAAGCGAAAGGACTTGCCTCTCGCAGAGGTTCCTGTGGGACGAAAAGGTGTCTGACGGATTGCAGCGCCTAGGGATTTTGCTGCTGCCTTTGATGTTTGCAGTTTTTCTAAACTGTCATCCGCCTTTTTCCCAAACAAAGAAGAGCCATCAAATGGCATGTTCAAGAGCCTGGCTTGCACATCTGGGGCAAAACCAGACTTTCTCAGCCAAGCAAATCTCCTGGTTGTTTTACTTGCCGCCAATGCTCTGCTGATACTGTCAGCCGAATCAATGCCCGTTTGGAGGGATTCGCACATAGCGTCTTTACCGTACTTTATGATATTTAGGAACGCCTCCCTTTCTTCTCCGGGATGCAGTCAGCCGCTGTAGAAGCACACTCCCAAAGTGTATGGCGAAATCTAGCAAGGGTGCAAGTACCATTAACAGATTTTAACGCCATGCTACATGCCGAAAAGACTTTCTTAGCCATAGAATCGTATTTTTTATCGTCCCTGTCCTGTGGGAAGGTAGGGTAAGCAGTCTTGATGTCAGTAGAAGATGCTGCCTGTACCACCAGACTCTCTGGGGATGGGTGTTTGGACACAAACTCAGGGTCTGCAGAAGATACCCTGTATTTAGTAGACAGTTTTTTATTTACTGCCGGGACGAGATCTGGGGTTTCCCAGTTCGTCATTATTTTTCTTTGAAGAGCTTTATGAAAAGGTACTACAGGATCCTCCTGTGGACCTTTATCAAGAATATCCGTGAGGTCATCCTGTTAGAAAGCCTGTGAAGGTGTTGACTACCCCATAAATTCTGTAATCCTGGGCATTAAGGCTCTATAAGGGGTTTCAGCATGCTCCCCCGGGTCTGGCCTAGCGAACTCCACCTCTGGGGAAGTGTCTAAACCACTTGCCTCATGTAAGGAATCATGGAGTTCCTTTAATCTGCGTTCCTCTGAGGATAACTCCTCTTGAACTGGGGTTGCAGATCCCTGCAACTCAAATGTCTCTTCTTGGTCAGACAGTTCTCCCTCTTCCATAATTGAGGACATTGTTCTCAATTGGTCTGAACTCACAAAGGGTGTGAAACCCATCTCCAAGGCAGAGGGTGCCAAACTTGCCGTAATCGGCCTCGAAAACGTCGATGTCGTCGACGCCGAAGGCTTCGAACGTGGCGTCGAACGTGGCGTCGAAAACAAAGGTGGAGGCCTCGAGGTCCTCGATAGAATCGGAATTCTGCTTGAGGATATCGACAATCTCGACGACATCGTCATCGAAGACCTGGGAATAGCCACTGGGTGCGACGCAACCGTGACTTTCCTTGGCGTCGACGCCGGTGTTGAGGATGGCGTTGAGTCGACAGACCCGTGTGTCGAAGGTCCCTTCGACAACGGCGTCGAAGACTTCGACCTCGGCGTCGATGGAACCTTCGAAGAAGGATTCGAGGTCTTTGCTTTACTCAAGGGTTCGTGACGCGCTCGAGAAGCTTCCTTCGGCGGGTGCTGCGACTCGCAGCGTTTTGGACCTTCGGATCTTTCGACCAGAACATTGCTCTCGGCAGTCTTCGAGGGGGTCGAGGCCGCTTTCTCGAAGACGATCATATTTTTTCGGAATTCCTCCCATTCAGCCCGGGAACTTTGTTTCGTGGGGCAAGGGATTCTCTTAGGTGAAACAGAGGAAGAGGACGAAGAAGGGGATTTTCGGCGTCTCCTTTTCGAGTGCTTCGATCTCGAGGAGTGATGGGACCCGCTTCGAGACTTGGAGCGCGAATGGTGACGAGGAGACGAATGTCTCGACTTCGTTGAGGAAGAAGCAGCTTTAGAAGTCTTACCTTTTTCCAGCTTCCCCCTACGCTCCTTCAGGGCCTTAGCTGTCATGGACATACAGTCCTCGCACTCCGAACAATGGTGTTCAGCTCCCAAACACCACAGACAGACCCTGTGAGGGTCCGTCAGCGACATCTTTTTTCCACAGTCTCGGTATTTTTTAAAGCCGGACCGAGGGGTCGTCGGTTCAGACGAGGAAGCCATCGAGTATGGCTCGAATATCTCGAGGAAAATGGAATAATATCTCTACGAAACTGAGCAACGATATTCCGAGGCACTGAGTAAGCGCGGAAAAACGGAACTGAGCAACGGACGCTGCGCGCGGCCTTTATAGGCAGGATGACGTCGATACGGCGGCTGTCGAGGGACGTCGACGCGCAGCACCCTCTAGAGAAAACATTTCCGAGGCCAGCAAAGCTGGAAAGAGATATCTAAGATAAGGAATACGTCGGAGGACACAATCCCTTCGAAATACAGTTTGCAAGTGAAACTATTTTCTTGCGGGGGCTGCCTGGCAACCCCCGCACTGGGGAGTCCCACTACCAGCACTTGACACCTGACTTCTGCACTTACTTTTGCACTGCCACGTGATGGCCGTTACTTTTTGCCGTTATTCCTCCCTGGTACTGCACTCTCCCTTCTCCCTCCCCCCCGCACTTTCCCCTTCCCCCGTCCCATGCACTTGCGCGATCTGAATGACACCTGGCCTAGTAGGATCGTTGTCTGTCCTCCCTTCGTTCCCCCTCCCTTGCCTCATCGCGCCTTGAAACACTTGTGTATAGGCGCGTTACAAATGCCATATATCGAGGATTCCCGGCCTGACTGCGAATATTCATTAGCATGTGACTATGCCAGACCCCATGCTGCAGATGCAGAATTATAGAGGAGAATAAGTTACTTACCAACTCTTAACGTTCTTTCGATTGGATGTTCCTCCAATGTATTCTACATATTTGACATGTAATGTCCACAGCTGTGTACTTCGGAAACTTTTTCAGCAGAGGGCGTCCTGCGTTGATGGCGTCGGGTCGATGTTCCTCGAAGGCCTCCACCGAGGGCGACATAACTGGATGTTATAAATAGGACACACGGTGCCCGTAGCCTCAGTTTATATTTTTTCCTCTATAACGTGTGACATGCACACATCCAGTGCCAGCTTGACTGCACATAGCCTTGCGGCAACGGAAGCTGCAATCACATAGGAAATTCTCCAGAGGGGCAGGCTGGGAGGGCGGTGTGAAATACGTTGGAGGAACATCCAATCGAAAGAACGTTACCAGTTGGTAACTTGTTCTTCTAATGGATTGTGTCCTCCAATGTATTGCACATCTTTGATAGACTCCCAAAGCAGTAGCAGAAAATGGAGGAGGGAAAAGAATGTAGAGTACCCATTCAGATGGCAGAATAAAGAACCGCCTTAACAAAGGCCATATCTTGACCATGGAGCGTATCCAGGGAGTAATGTTTAACAAAGGTGTGGATAGAAGCCCATGTGGCTGCATCACAAATGTTCCTTATAGGAACTCCCTGCTGTAGGGCTGCGGAAGTAGCCACTCCCCTAGTGGAATGAGCTTGCAACCCTTCCGGAGGGTCCTTGCCCATCAATCAGTAACATTCAGTAATGGTGAGGATAATCCATCTGGACAAGGTCTGTTTGCCAACAGCCTGGCCCAATCGGTGACCAGCATACCCACAAAGAGTTGATTGTCCACTCTGACCTTAGACATCCTAGGGTCCAATCTATGGAGCTGCTCCTCTTCCTTACCAGGATGAGGAGAAAGATAGAAAGAAGGAATAACCACTTTCTGGCTCAAATGAAATTCAGATTCTACTTCAGGTAGAACGGAAGGACGAACCCTCAGTACAATCCTGTCCTTGTGGAACACAGTAAAGTGCGGCTTAGATGAAAGTGCCTGCAATTCACTCACTCTGCAAGCGCAAGTAACCGCAATCAAGAACACTGTCTTGAAGGACAATAATCTCAAAGGACAAGAGAGCAAAGGGTCAAACGGAACACCAATGAGAAATTTCAAAACCAAACTCAAATACCAAACCAGCACCTGGAAAGGCGACATTGGGAACACAATAGTCAGTCCTTTAAGAAATGGAGAAATCAAATGAATCTTAAAATAAGAACATTTCAAGGGGTTCTAATCAAAGTTTAAGGTGTGTTAATGTATATGTTCTCCGATGTGCTGAGTTATAAATAAACAAATAAAAAAAAATAAGAACATTCTTCAGATGAGCGCTTAAATATAGACAGCGCCGCCAGGTAACCTTTAATGGTACCCACTTGAAGGCCCCTGTGGGGCAAAGAAAGTAAAGACAAAACCGTAGGAATGGAACACCGAAAAGGATCAAACTTGTGTCCTCTGCACCAGTCGCAAAACATCGCCAATGGCAACGGTAAATGGATTTTGTTGCTAGCCTTCTAGCCGAAAGCAACACCTCCATCACATCATCCGGGAGGTACCAATCCTTATACCTCAACCTTTCAGATACTAAGCGTGAAGGTTGAGAGCCCTGACCTCTGGATGGAGAACCTGACCCCTCCCTCTCGCGAGAGCAGAAATTCTCAGAAGGGAAGACTGCGTGGAGGGCAGATGGACATTTCTAGAAGGTCTGGGTACCACGCTCTCCAGGCCCAATCCGAAGCAAAGAGGATCATGTGGGAGCCGAACCTACCTAACGTCCTTAACACTTGAGGAATGACGGGGACTGGAGGAAATGCGTACAGCAGTGGGAAAGACCAATCCACTATGAATGCGTCTCCTAAGGCTCCTCTCGGAGGAAATTCCCTTGAGCAGAATCTCTTGCACTTCCGGTTGTCACTGGTGGCAAAGAGATCCACTTGTGGGGTTCCCCAAAGGGCCAAGATCTCCAGAAGGACTTCCTGAGCCAACTCCCACTCATGAGAGATCGTGTTCTGCCTGCTCAGAGCGCCCGCCGCCGTATTTTCTTCTCCGGCCAGATGAACTGCTGCGAGCAAAATACCTTGCTGGATTGCCCAGAACCAGAGCTGCATTGCCTCTCTGCACTATGGGAGTGACCATACCCTCCCCTTTTTTGTTGAGGTAATGCATGGCTACTGTGCTGTCTGTCATGATCAGGACACTTTCCCCCATACAGACGGCAGAAAAGCCTTCAGGGCTAGCCTGAGTTTGGACTCCAACAGAGACCAACGACCGCTGGCGGTCAAGTAGTCGGCATGAGTGCCCCATCCTGTGAGGGAAGCATCTGTCACTACAGTCACCTCCGGCCATGGTTGCCAAAACAGCTCCCCCTTCATCAAGTTCCCTTCGTTGGCCCACCACAGAAGATCCCAGGAGACCGAGATTGTAATCTGAACGGGTTCCGACATCTTGCCGGAGAACTGTGACCACTGCATCCTGAGGGCCCATTGCAAGGATCTCATCCCCAGCCTGGTCTCTGGCACCAGAAAAATGCAGGATGCCAAGAGGCCGAGCAACCTTAAGAATGCAAAATCAGGGAGACTCTCAGCATATTGAAACTTGTCCACCATCTGCACAATGTGATGAGCTCTCACCTTGGAAGGAGAGCACTTCCAAGGATGTGTCTAACACAGCCCTGATGTACTAGAGCTGTTGGGAAGGTGTCAGATGCGAAATCTTGAAATTGAGGGAGAAGCCCAGCCTGTGGAGGAAGCGGCAGGTGATACCTAAGTGATTCTAAGCTTGCGCGGGAGAGCGCGCCCGTATCAGTCAGTAGTCCAGGTAGGGGTAGACATGAATCCCTCCCTCGCCTGAGGTAAGCCACCACCACCACCACAATTAACTTGGTAAATACCCTCGGGCGGAGGTCAATCCGAATGGCAGGATCCGAAACTGAAAGTGTGAGTCGCCAGCAGCAAACCTCAGATACTTTCTGCGCTTGGAATTAATCGGCACATGAAAGTAAGCATCCTGTAGGTCCAGAGACACCAAACAATCCTGAAGTTGAAGGGCCTGGAGGACTTCAGAAAGAGTAACCATCTTGAACTTGTCCTTCCTGAGAAGTTTGTTCAACCACCGAAAGTCCAGGATGGGTCTCAATCCCCAGTCTTTCTTTGGGATAAAAAGATATGGCGAATATCATCCCTTGTTCCTCTCCGCTACAGGCACTAGTTCTATAGCGCCTTTCTCTAGCAGGGTCAAGATTTTCTGCACACGGAGCGGATCCGTAAGCTTCAAAGAGAGATTCCCTGGTGGATTGTCGTGAAGCCGCTTTAGAAAGGGAAGGCAGTAGCCGTGGGATATTGTATCCAGAACCCACGCAACCGAAGTAATGGCTCGCCATTCTTCGAGATGCTGAGAGAGTCTGCCCCCAACCGGCGAACAATGGGACATGGCCTCATGACTCTGTTGGAGCGGCTGCGGCAGCGCCTGAAGGCAAAGAGGCAGCTGCCTGAGCTTTGGCACCTCTATTTCCCTGACCACCACGGGTACTTTTTCGCGGACCCTTTTGACTGGCGGCTCCTCTCATCCTATCAAAGGAGGGGTAGTAACGAAGAGAGCCTCCCCTCCACTGCTGTCCCCTAGGACGAAAAGGCAGAGGTTGACGCACAGCTGCGCTTAAATATTTTGCCGCAGCTTATGAGGTCTGCAACCTCTCAAGGCTCTCGTTAGCCTTGCTGCCAAACAAATTCGCGCCATCAACGGGCATGTTCAAAAGAGGGGCTTGCGCATCCGGAGCAAAACCCAACTTCCGCAAACACGCAAATCTGCGTATAATGGTGCTCGCAACCATGGACCGGCTAACACTGTCGCCCGTGTCCACACCCAACTGAAGGGATTCACACATGGCATCCTTGCCATCCTGCACGAGAGAAAAGTACCCATCCCTTTCTTCCCCCTCGGGAATATGCTCAGCCAAAGGGAAACAGTTCCAGTGTGTGTGAAAACCTTGTTAAGGCACAAGTGGAGTTGGTCGATTTAAGCGCCATTCTCCCTGCAGAAAACACCTTACGTGCCCAACCGTTTTTGGTTAACGATTTGTTAACAGCTGGAAGATATTCCAGTCACTGCCAAGCAGCTGCCACCGTTTTCTGTAAGACCGGGTCAGAGGACGTACCCTGATCTAAAATATCCGTAAAATCATCTTGCACAAAAGCTTTGAGAAGACAGGAGCAGCTCAGATACTCTATGACCCTAGCCATGAGCCTCCTGTAGGACGGCTCCGTATGAGCACCAGGCTCAGGCCTGCCAAATTCCACTTCCGAAGAAGTGTCTAGGCCACTAGCATCATGAAGAGTTTGCCTCAATTCTTCCACTTGGCTATACCTTGAAAAGACAGTAGCCCCCATCAGGTTCAACAGGATCACGATCAAAGTCGGACCTCTACTCCTCCTCATAAATGTCATCCAGAGGGAGGTAAAAGTCCTTTCACGGAACAACCTAGGGCCTGGATTCCAGAACATGCCTCACAGACTTGGAAGTAGTCTTCCTAGGAGGATCCACAGTAACAGGGATCTCGACTGTAAATTTAGGGCAAAAGGCCCCGAAGGCGGCGAGGGTGCCGATGACTTCGGCATCAACGGCGACATGGCGCCGAGGGCTGATATCACGGCAAAGCTTCGACGTCCGTATCCGACAGAGTCAACACCAACTTCGAGCCCTTAGGCGGTTTCTGTAGTTTTGCTGGGGAAGAGGACCGAGACCGGAAGCACGTCTTGCGACCATCCTGAGCCTTCTCCAAACTGGACCTCGAAGGCTCCCGAGGATCGCGCCGAAGGCATGCGAGCCACGGATCGAGACCGTTCCTTGCCGGCTTCGTTAGAAGGCACGGGCGGAACTGTGCCTTGCGATTGGAAAATCACTAACTTCTGCTCCCTAAAGGCAGCCCATTCCTCCAGAGTCGAGAACTTTGTCAGGCAAGCCACTTTCCTTGCGGCACCATCATCCGAGGAGGATGGGGAAGGCGACTGGTGACGGTGCTTCCTCGAATGCCGGGATGAGGACGAATGGCGGGACCCACTCCGGGAAGAGATCCTCGGGACTTCTTCCGACACGGTGAGTCACCCCTCGAATCGTCGGTTGACATACCCTTGGATGAACAGGACTTACTCGGTTTCGAACCCCTACCTACCTAAAGCTTTCCTTAACACTCGCGCAAGGCCTTGGCAGTCAGCGACTGGCATTTGGAATAGTCTTCGGTGTCGTGCCTCTCACCCAAGCACCACAAACAAATGCAGTCCCAGCAAGTCTTGAAGCCAGACCGCAGAGTCTGAGGGGTTGAAGAAGACATTCACGAAGAATACACGAGGCGCGCCGAGTCTCCAAAGCAAACACGTTTGCAGAAAAAAACGGAACTGAGGCTATGGGCGTCATGCGTCCTACTTATCACATCGGGTGACGTCGGCCGTCGGAGGAGGTCCTCGGGGATGGCGCATCGACGCAGGACGCAGTCGCCAAAGATTTTCCGAAGCAGCACAGCTGTTGACATTACCCGTCATAGATATGGAATACGTCAGTGGACCCAATCCCTTCGAACAACAGTTACAGGTAAGTAACTTGTTCCTTCTCCAGCATGGGGTCTGGCATGGATTCACATGCTCATGAATACAAGAATACATAGCAGTACACACATGCACAACCACGGGAGGTGGCAAGGCACAACATTAAGCATCTCTTACCTCCTCACCAGGCCCACCTTCAGGCGAACAGGTTGTGCAGCACTGCCTGGCCGACTCTGGACTCCTCCCTGGAATCCCGGTCGACACAGTAGAATATCGTGAAGGTGTGCGTCGACCTCCACGTAGCAGCCCTGCAGATGTCCAGCAGGGGCACACCAGACAAGAATGCTGTGGTAGCAGCGATCGCTCTGGTTGAATGGGCACTCGGACGGCCGGGCAACGGTCGGTTTGCGAACTG
Source organism: Ambystoma mexicanum (assembly GCF_040938575.1). NCBI lineage: Eukaryota > Metazoa > Chordata > Amphibia > Caudata > Ambystomatidae > Ambystoma > Ambystoma mexicanum. Next base: position 702,928,916 of record NC_090924.1, read on the forward strand.
GTGACAGTGCATGATGCAGTCAGAGAGCCACCTGGAAATGGAAGCCTTCGAGAGGGCCTTCCCTTGTTTCACAGGTCCAAAGTTCACAAATAGCTGTGACGTCTTCCGAAGGGTCTTCGTGCAGTCCACGTAGAACTTCAGCACTCTAGCCACATCCAGCAAGTGCAAAGTCCTCTTGGCTGGCGACGAAGGTGACGGGAAGAAAACAGGTAACACCAAAGGCTCTTTGAGATGGAAGTCTGACAGCACCTTGGGCATTAAGGAGGGGTGCTTCCTCAGCACTACCCTCGTCCCGTGGAATGTCAGGTATGGAGGTTTACAGGAGAGGGCTTGGATCTCTCCCACTCGTCGTGCGGAGGTGATGGCCACAAGAAACGCTGTCTTCCACGATAGGAATTTAAATGGTGCCGAATGTAGAGGCTCAAATGGCGGCCCCATGAGCCTGCTCAGCACCACGTTGAGCTCCCACGACGGGGCCGGAACCTTCACCAGCAGGAAAATACCTGAACAGTCCTTTCATGAACTCCTTCACCAGGCGATGGGACCACAGAGATGATCACCCCAGAGTTCTGGTGTAGCGGGAAATCTCTGCTAGGTGGATTTTGATGGAGGCATGAACTAGCCCCGCCTTGGCCAGCAACAGTAGGTATGGTAGCACTTGAAGGGCCGTAATCCGCAGAGGGTTAATCTTCTGTGCACGGCACCAGACAGAGAACCTCTTCCATTTGTGTCCATAGCACTTGAGAGTCGAGGACGCTCTGGCCTTTGCAAGCACCTCTTTGCAGTCCGCTGGGATATCGTACCCGCCAAACTCTAGTGCTGTAGGAGCCAGGCCTGCAAGTTCAGCGACCCTGGGTCGTGGTGGAAGATGGCGCCTCTTTCTCTGGCGAGAAGGTCCACGTCTGTCAGCAGTTTGACCGGGGGTGGGGTCCGGGAACCAGATCTGCCTCGGCCACGCCGGTGCGACGAGGATCATCCTGCACCGGGACCGTCTGAGTTGATTGATGAGTCGCAGCAGCAACGCAACAGTGGGAACGCATACAGGAACAGGCCGTCCCAGGGGAATGAGAAGGCATCGCCTCCAGCACTTGCCGCTCATCGCAAATAGGTCGATCTGGGGAATGCCCCATCATTGGAATAAGAGATCCACTTGATCCTGCCGCAGTTCCCACTCATGGCACAAGCGCAGCTCCCTTCTGAGTCAGTCGGCGATGGTGTTCTTTATTCCTGCCAGATGGAAGGGTACCAAGAACATATGTTGGGCGACGGCCCAGTGCCACAGATCCTGGGCTTCTTTGGATAGGGCTGGGGATCTGGTGCCTCCCTGCTTCCGGATGTAGAACATTGTGGTGGTGTTGTCGGTGAATATCCTTACCACCTTGCCCTTGAGGGTCGGAAGGAACGACCTGAGGGCCCAGAACACGGCTCGGAGCTGCAGGACATTGAGTGAAGTGACCCCTCCTCTGGGAGCCAAAGGCCTCTTCTGTGGAGATCTCTGGCGTGCGCTCCCCATCCCTCCAGGGAGGCGTCTGTCGTCACCGTCTCCTGATGTGCCGGGGTCTGGAAGTCCAAGCCCGCCACCAAATGCGCGTGGGAGCCCCACCACCGGATAGCTTGGTGGAAGGGCACGTTGAGCGAGATCCTTTCTTCAAAGCTGCCCGCCGATTGCATCCACCGGGCGTCGAGGAACTCTTGCAGTGGAAGCATCCGCAGAATGCACAGGCGCACGAGGTAGCTGCACGAGGACATCATGCCGAGCAGGGACTTGATGGACCTCACCCTGGCCGCGTCCATGGTTGACAGCCGTTGCACCTTTCCCAGGATGGCCTTCTGCCTTTCCTCCAACGGGGAAGCCAATCACGCCACTGCGTTGAGCCTGGCTCCCAGGAACAGAGCGACTTGCGACGGTACCAAGTAAGATTTCGTGAAATTGATCGAGAATCCCATATCAGTGACCAGTTGGACAGTCTTCGCTGTGTGCACGACAGCGAGTTCTCTTGTCTTTGCTCGGATGAGCCAATCGTCGAGGTAGGGCTAGACGTGGATCCCCTGCAGGCGCAGCTGAGCTGCCACTGGTGCTATGAACTTGGTGAACACCCTGGGCGCAGACTTCAATCAGAAGGGAAGGGCCTTGAACTGATAGTGTCGCCCTTGGACCACGAATCGCAGGAACTTTCGATGTTCTTTTAGAATGGGGATGTGAAAGTAGGCATCCTCCAAGTCCAGCGATGATAGAAAGTCGCCTTCCTCCAGCTGTCCCAGCATGTGCTGGAGGGTGACCATCCGGAACTTCTGGGACTTTATGTACTTGTTTAGACTACAAAGGTCCAGGATGGGCCGCCATCCGCCGGTCTTTTTCATTACAAGGAAGTATCGCGAGTACACTCCGGAGCCCAGGAGCCTCTTTGGGACGAGTTTGATGGCTCCCTTTTTTAGCATCGCTCGCACCTCCAGTAAAAGTTGAGGGACGTGGTTTTCCTTCCTGGCCACAGGTGGAAAACTGGGACACTTCCTTAGAAATTCCAGAGTATGCCCGCGGGCCAGGGCATTCAGTACCCAACGCTCGGTGGAGATGGACTCCCACACGCTGACTAACTTCGCTAGCCGGCCTCCCACCGGGGTGCTCAGGTGGGGGCCCGACGCTACGGCCGGTTCAGTCCTGCTTGGCCGTTGCCTTGCCGCCTTGGCCTCCTTGGTGAATTCGACGAGATCCTCCTGTCTTGCTGCGTCCTCTGTAGGCCTTCTGCGATGAGGGAAGGGCCGCCTGGCGGTACGACGAGGAGCCGCCACCGAATCCTTTGGAGGCACCTTGCTTGCCTACGTTGTTCCAAAAGGACGGCCATCGCTGTTTGAGAACGCCCAAGGCGTCTCCATGTCTGCCTTGATGGCCTGCAGTGACTCATCCACTGTCTTGCCAAACAGGTTGTTCCCGTCAAAGGGCATGTCCAGAACCCTGGTCTGGACGTCCAGGCAGAAATCCGTCACCTTGAGCCAGCCGCGCCGACTAAGACAAATGCCGTTGCCAATCTGGCGAAAACCGATTTCAGCAATGTCCATGGCAACTGTGATGGCGTGGTCCGAGGCCACCTTGCCTTCCTGTAGGATCTCCAGGGCCTCAGCCCTCTTGTCATACGGGAGGAAATCCAGCAGGGGAGCGCTCTTAAACCACAGCTCCCTGTCGTAGCGTGCCACAATCGCGAGGGCAGTGGCAGCTTTAATCGTCGCCGCAGACAAGACGACCCGCCGTCCAGTTTTTTTCCCCTCGCCGTCCGGCCGGGAAGTCGAAGTAGAAGCCGTCGCTCTCGCCGCTTTCAACTTGGCCGCCGCGGAGACAACCGAATCCGGGGACGGCTGAGCCCTAACGCACATGGGGGCGGAGTCCGGGACACGGAACTTCTCGTACCGGTCTCTCTTAGTAGGAGCCGTGGATGGGTTCTTCAGGAGCGTCAGCCCCTCGTCCCAGATGTCGTCCAGTAATGGAACTGAAAGGACCGCCTTCCTCTTGGCCTCACGCCATTGGTAGAGGAACCCTTCCTTCTGCTCTTCGGGGCAGAGCTGGAAAAGCTCTGATGCCCTGGCGATCATGGCGTGGATAGAGCCAATTTCGTCGGGCCCCATTGTCACCGTCTCCGTTCCCGTCTCATCCCTCGGACCAGGAGAAGGAGATGAAGGTTGAGAAGGAGATGAAGGTTCAGAAGGCCGTGAGGGTTGGAAGGGAGGGATGAGTTGTTCTCCGCTTGCTTGGTGGACTTTCCGACGGTCTGGGCTCCGCTGGATCGTCCGTCGGGGGTAAGGGTAACCGTGTCCTTCTCTCCGTACACAAGGCCTGAATGGCCATCAAGCTCGTCCCCGAGTTGTCTTGTGGCATAGGCACCGGCTGCGACGTGAGCGATGGTTGGGGAGCAGGCTCCGTCCCCTCCACGGCTCTCGGTTCCTCGACGGCACTGTCGTCGCTTTCTTCACCCGCCTCGTCGGGATCCCTCCTGTATGACCGGGCCTCCTCGAACTTCTTGTTCAGGACCTTGGCGACGCCTGCCAGCTCCTCTTCAGAGGCTGAATCTGTGTCTGTAATGGGCACCGCCCCCCTCTTTTTCCACCTGGGGTTTCACGGGGGTCTTATCGATGGGCTGAAAAGAGGATTCCCTCCGCAGTGGCAGCGAAACTCTGGGCCCCCGAGGTCGCTTCCACTGGGGTAGCCTCCACAGGCTTCACCAGGGCAGCCACGACTCCCTCGATTGCCCTAACCGGGTGAATCGGGGCCTTCACGACCTTGGGCGCGCCCGAGGCCTTCACCTTGGGGGGAGGGTCACCGCCTCGCTCCCCCTCGGTTGTCTTCGTCAGGATCGACCGGGAGTTCTCCCGAAGCTTACCCAGGTTCTCCGACTTTCTCTTCCCCGACCCAGAGCGTTGGCTCGTGGTTGATGGCGTCTGTGATGTGTCCTGCCTGGCAGCCGAGGAGCCAGACCGATCGGCGCTCCCGGTGCCCGCGGACTCGCAGTGCTTTGCCTTCTGTTGGGCCCCCATCGCGGGGTGCCCTCAAAGGTCTTAGAAGTCCGCTCGGACGACTTCTTCTCACCTGCTGCTGGGCTCATCCTTTCCAGCCAGTTGGTGAGGCGGATACGACGATCCATCTTAGTCCGTTCGGATATGTTCTTGCAAAATGCAGTCCTTTTCCACGTGCGTTTTGTCTTCGTGAAGGCAGTAGGCGCATCGAGAATGCTCATCCTCGAAAACATTCTGCAATCCACATCCAGGGCAGCTCCTGAACAGCCTGGATCCGGGCATCGTGTTTCCTTTGTCTTTGGCCATGTCCACGCGGGGTAGGCCTGAAAGATCTTCCGGAATCCTCCAAGAAGTGAAAAGCCTTTGAGGGGCGTAGAAAATTCCGAAACGGGTCCCCGTTGATCGAAGTAGAAACGGTGGAGCAGGAGGCTCGATTGACCGAAAAGATGAGGTTAAACTCTTTGAAAAATCACAAAACGCAGTAAAAGCTCAAGGGCTATAGCACGAGGACTCCCAACATTTGAACGTGCAGTAAAAATCTGAAGATGGCTGCCAGAGGAGGGGCTTAGGTAAAGGTCTGTCATTGGCTGGGGGCAGTATGACCCAGAGACCAGCGATTGGTTATTAGGAGAAAGACATTTCAGAAACAAAACTGAAACTGATTTTTTCTTTATAGAGGATTCCCAGCCTGACTACAGGGAATATGAGCATGTGAATCCATGCCAGACCTCATGCTGGAGAAGTTCACCAACTGGGGCTTCCTTCTGTACAACCTGTCTAGAAAAAGTCTACATTGGGTTTTATCCACCTTGAATAACATTGGGTCATTTGCAAAGTGTAACATTGAGTTTTGCTTTCCCTGGTCTGCTTTATACAGATTCGAAAACAGTCTAAGGTTTATACACACCTTTAAGTTGCAAGTAGCCCCTTTAAAAAGGTATATAGGTTTTACTCTCCTTGAATAGCTATGTGCCATTCTAAATAAGTGTAATGTGGTTTAGCTGAACTTGGTCTGCCTGGTGCAATCCTAAAATAGCGTAAACAGTTATTGCTTCCACTGATCTGAAAAGCAACTGTAATAGTTTATTACAAAATGAGGTTTTACTCACTTGGTGTTAGGGAGATTTATCATTGTTATGCTTCATCCCCTCTCCCAGTGAGACCCTCGGCACTTTTTGCTGGATTTCTGAACCTTTTTCTTTAAACCCTGAATGAGTGGAGCATTTTTCCACTAATGCATTCTTGTGGGCTCTGTCTTTTGGAACTCTATTCTTTGTATTCTACCTGTACTATGGAGCCCACCTACTCCATAGCTATTCAAGGCATCTGTATTTTACTACTGCAGCACACAGCTCCTTATTTTCAGTGTCGCTGGGGACCGATATGGTCCTCCTTATAGTTTTCTTACCCTAAAGTAACTACAGTTCTTTAGGATAGAGATGCTTACTGTCTCCTAAAACTAATTTGAGAGTTAGGCGCACACACACCTTATGTGGAGTGCCAAAGGGATAACTAGTATCCCCCTTATATCTGCTCCTGGGACTTTTTTTTTTCACATAGACAATCTGCTAGTTATGGCTGGTTACAGCGGTTGTGCTCTACCAACTATTGTGTCTTTTTTATAGTGCAGGCTATAAAAACAAGGTTGTATTTATAATTGCCACGCCTTTTGTTTTAAGAAAGTCCAGGCAATTATGAATACTTTTCCAGCATCCGGCAGATTATTCATAAGGGAATAGTTTCTTACCTGTAACTCCATTTCTCCAGCATTGGTATCTTTCATGGATTCACATGCTTTGAATATTCCCCGTCGTCAGGCTGGGAATCCCCGGTACATTATATAGACCCTTTCCCGTAGGAAAACTTTTTCGACGCTTATGCGTCCTATCCACCTCGTTTTGTATCATGCGTGCCCGTACCGTCAGGACGTCATAATATAAATACAGGCCCCGCCCCCGCGCTCCCTCAGATTTCGGCCCCCAAAGTAGTGGGGGAACCGGTTTGCATGTTCAGGGGAGGCAGGTGGGCGCATGTGAATCCATGAAAGATACCAATGCTGGAGAAATGGAGTTACAGGTAAGAAACTATTCCCTTCTCCAGCATTGGATCTTTCATGGATTCACATGCTTTGAATAGATTACATAGCAGTACCACCCCCAAGAGGAGGCGTGCATGCAAACCCATATACTTTCTTCGCAAAGGCCGTTCCCTATGATCATGTATACATCAGTAATAGTTAACATAGGAAAACGAACCACATACAGTCATAAATTCCACAGGATGCAACCCCTCAGCCGGGGCTTACCTTATTGGAATAGGTGTCGAAGCACCGCCTGTCCCATCCAGGTGTCTTCGGCATGTTGCTGCGACAGGCAGTAATGGCGGGTAAAGGTGTGTGTAGCCGCCCAGGTAGCCGCCATGCAGATGTCCCCTAGAGGGACTCCGGCCCACAGTGCCGTCGACGATGCCGCTGCTCTAGTTGAATGAGCTCTTGGCCGTCGTAGAAGAGGCTTCCCTGCCCTGGAATGGCAGTACGAAATGGTAGATGACACCCATCTTGATAGTCCTTGCTTTGAAATGGCTTTTCCTCTAGCACCCAAACCATAGGCCACGAACAGCTGTCTCGTTTCTCTGAACGGTTGCGTACGATGAAGATAAAACTTGAGAGCCCTTTTTACATCCAATGTGTGTAGCATGCGCTCCGCTCCCGAGCATGGCTCCGGAAAAAACGTAGGCAACACAATAGAGGAGTGTTTATGGAACACCGAAGGAGCTTTTGGTATGAACTGTGGGTTAGTGGCTAGGACTACCTTGGTCTTGAAAAATCGTAAGTATGGTGGGTCTACCATTAGAGCCTGAACTTCTGAAATACGTCGGGCTGAAGTGATGGCCACCAGGAAGGCCAATTTCCACGACAGAAACTTTAGAGACGATGATGACATTGGCTCAAAAGGAGGCTTCATAAGAGACGTTAAGACCAGATTGAGGCTCCACTCCGGCGGAAATTTCTTCTCTGGAGGGAAACTCCGAAAGAGGCCTTTAAGGAAGTGCTTAATTAGGCGGTCGCTGAACAATGGTGCCGAGTGCCGTCGATGAGTAAACCTGGAAATGGCTGCTAGGTGTACTTTTATTGACGACACCGACAGGCCCTTTTGAGCTAAGAACAGAAAGTATGGAAGGAGCTGTTCCGGCTTAATCCATTGCGGGGCCAAACCTGGTTGATCCTCACACCATTGACAGAAACTTTTCCATTTGTACGAGTATGAGGCGTTTGTGGAAGGTGCTCTTGCCGCTTGCAGGATACGCCGACAGTCCTCCGGAATCGTTAGCCGACCAAATTCGGCGAAGTCAGGAGCCAGGCCGTCAACTTGAGGCTGTCCGGGTCGTGATGCCAAACGACACCCTCCTGTCGAGACAGAAGGTCGGGGGTCTTCTAGAATCTCATCGGTTCCGCCGCCGCTAAGTGTAGTAGGTCTGAAAACCACACCTGTCTGGCCCAGTATGGGGCCACCAGAATTACCCGACATGGGTACCTGAGGATCCATTGCAACGTCCTCCGGACAAGGGGAAATGGAGGGAATGCGTACAGGAATTTGTTCGTCCATGGGAATGAGAACGCATCCCCCAGTGAGCCCTGCTGAGGCCATCTGCTTGCGTACTGGTGGCATTTTTTGTTGTTCTTCGTTGCAAACAGGTCTATGGAAGGGTGTCCCCATTCCTTGAATACTTGTTGAAGTTGTTGGTCGTTCAGCTCCCATTCGTGAACTTCGTTCATTTCTCTGCTGAGGGCATCGGCTTCCACGTTTCTCACGCCTGGTAGGTGGAACGCTAAGATTTGCATGTTGTGTTGCAGGGCCCAATGCCAGATTTTCTGTGCCTCCGTCGATAGGGACCTGGAACGTGTCCCTCCTTGTTTCCTCAAGTAGAACATCGTAGTGGTGTTGTCCGTCATGACACGCACCACCGAGTCCCTCAGTTGAGGAAGAAAAGACTTCAGAGCCCATCGCACTGCTCTCAGTTTTAGCAGGTTGATATGCAGGGAGGACTCCTGCAAAGACCACTGGCCTTGTACCTGTAACGTATCCAGATGAGCTCCCCATCCGCTCAGCGATGCATCCGTCACCACCGTCTTTTGGAACTCTGGTTCCAGTAGAGGCATCCCTTTCGTTAGATGAGTAGACACTCTCCACCAGCCGAGTGCTTGAACTAGTTGTTCGTCGACGACCAGTCTGTCGGACCAGCGACCTCGGCTCTGCGCCCAACGGTCCGCTAGAAATTCCTGGCAAGACCTCATAAACAGACGGCAGTTGTTTATCAACGGAATGCAGGACGACATGGTCCCTAGCAGGGACATGTACTTGCGCACTGAGACCTTGGTACCGCCTCTCCATTCCGACGCCTTGTTTTGAAGTTTCTGAATTCTTTCGCTGGATGGTTTCACCAGGCTTGTGTGTGTATGAAACTCCGCTCCTAGAAAGACCAAGGTCCTCGAAGGCTCTACGGAGGACTTGTTGAAGTTTATTGCGAAGCCCAGTTCCTGTAAGATGGACATTGTGGCTCGTAGACTGTCTCGTGTTTGTTCCTTGGATGAACCTCTGACCAGCCAGTCGTCTAGATATGGATAGACATGATGACCATCCTTCCTTAAATGGGCCGCTATAGGGGCCAATCACTTGGTGAACGTCCTGGGGGAGGACTTGAGCCCGAACGGGAGGACCTTGAACTGAAAATGCTTTCTCCCGACGACGAATCTTAAATACTCCTGTGTCGTGGGCGTATTGGGATGTGAAAATAAGCATCTTGAAGGTCTAGTGATGATAGATAATCCATGGGTTGCACCGACCTGATAACCTCTTGGAGCTTTAGCATTTTGAATTTTAGGCTCTTTAGCCACTTGTTGAGTACCCTCAGGTCGAGAATGGGCCTCCATTTGCCGTTTGGCTTTTTGACAACAAAGAACCTGGAATAAACTCCTTGTCCTTCCTGTGCCACAGGAACTCTCTCTACCGCCCCTTTTCGCAACATAAGCGCCGCCTCTTGTCGTAGGATTCAGAGGTGGGGCTGTGTCGAGAATAAAGGAGGAAGACGCGGAGGCTTGTCTTTGAATTGCAGCGCATGACCCATGCGAATCGTGTCTAGGACCCATCGATCTGTGGTGATGCATTTCCATCGGTCGAAGTGATGAGAGACTCGACCCCCCAGGACGTTCCGAAGGCCGTCATTGGTTGCTGGTTTGCTTGTTCTTCGTTGACGACGGACCTGAACCTCGCCGCCTGGAGGCTTGATAGTCCCTGCTTCTACGTGCCGACTGGGACGCTCGTCTGAACCCTTGTGAAGAGTACGAGGGCCTGTTAAATCCACGGTCCCTCGAGGCTCCAAAGCGGGAGTTTCCAGAAGCACCCCTGAAGGGGCGAAAAGAGCGAAAATTTCTACCCGTTTGAAGGGCGCCGAGGGACCTAGCAGTATCCGTGTCTTCTTTCATCCCTTTCAGCGCTTCATCAACCTTTTCGCCAAACAGGTGTTCCCCTTCGCATGGCATGTCCAGGACTTTGTACTGTACTTCAGGACGGAAAGTAGTACATTTGAGCCTCGCTTGTCGACGAAGCACTACTCCATGGTTGATTTGTTTGAAACCAGACTCTGCTAGGTCAACTGCGATATTAATAGCGTGGTTCGAGGCCTCTTCGCCATCCCGCACCAGTAACATAGCTGCTTTCCGGTGTTCGTCTGGCAGGTGTTCTAGGATAGGGGCTAGTTTGTGCCACATTTCCCTATCATATCGTGACACGATCGCTAAGGAATTGGCTGCTCTTTCGGTCGGAGCGACGACAGTGAGCACCTTCTTTCCAAAGGCGTCCTGCCTCCTAGCCTCGCTTTCCGGTGGCGTTGAACATTTTTGCTGGACCCTGGCCTTCCTAGCCGCTGCCGCCGACACCACCGAGTCAGACAGAGGCTGTGATGTTAGACATTTTGGAGTGGACTCCGGAGCTTTAAACTTTTTCTCGATCCGTCCCTTCATGGCTGGCTCCGAGAACGGATGGCGCATCGTCTTGAGACCTTCTTGCCACACGTGGTCAAGGATTGGGATGGCAAATACCGATTTTCTCCTTTGACCCATATGGTCAAAAAGGAAACAGTCTTTCTTCTGCTCCTCAGGAATCAAGCCGAATTCGGAACAAGCTTTCCCCATCATTGCATGGAAGGCTCCCACATCATCAGGGGGAGATGGCTGTGTCTGGCTCCTCGTAGACTCCAACTCTACATCCAAATTCCATGTTGGGTCCCTCGACGGTGACAGGGAGATGTCTGACCCCGAGTCATCCAGTATAGAGTCGGACTCCGACAACTCACCCTCCTCCTGAGCTCGAGGACGATCTTTCACCGCCTGGGGAGCCGATGGGTGTTTCGTCGTCGAGCGAGCCGTACAAGTTTGCTCGTCGACGGAAGGTACAGACAAAAGTGACGATGACGTCCCAGGTTGAGGGAACTGCGTATCCAGCCGCTGCAGGAGCTTCTGAAGAGTATTAAGCACATCCAGAGACAAAACCGTCTGGGGGTCAGTAACGTGGATGATATAGGTACCATACCCCCGCTCGCACTCGTCGCCGTTGTCGTCGACGTGGAAGGCCGTAAGCCTAAATCCGATGGCTGCAGAACCATGTCACCTTCCCCTTCCGCCGAGCAGGCCGTGTCTGGCTGCAGTAAGACCTCAGGGGGGATCGGGTCATAGACCTCAGGCAGCCAAGCCATAGACTGAGTCTCCGTCGACGAAGGAATCCCAACCGCTGCTGCTTGAATGGTAATAGGCATCGTCAATGACACCGAGGTCGACGAGCAAGTCGTCGTCATCGAGCCCTTAGACTTCGTCGTCGATTTCGATGCCGACTTTCCGGCTGAAGCTTCTCGACTCATGGAAGACCTGGGACGGTCCCCTGAGGAGGATTTTGACAGCGCTAGCCTCTCCGTCTTAGATGATGAGGAGGAGGAGGGCTTTTTATGTGATGAGGAGGATCCAGCATGTTTCCCCTTATGCTTGTCCTCAGCGCGAATTTCTGCTGGCCGTACCTTCTTCGATGGAGGCTCCGACTTGCTCCTGGAGGCCGTGGAGCCAACTTCCGAAGCCGGGTAGGCACCCGCTCTGTCATTAAGCCAGTCGACCAGCCTTGTTTTACGGTCCTTAAGGGTTTTTTGGGAGAAACCCTGGCATATCTCACATGTATCCGCCGTGTGGTGCGGGTGGAGACAGTAGATACAGTCCATGTGGCCGTCTCCTTCATAAACCTTTTTGAGGCCACAGGTTGCACACGGGCGAAATAACGCCTTTCCAGACATAATTCTCCAGAATTTGAACTTCGCCGAAGCGAAACAGACAAAACAACCTAGTTTTCACTAGTAGTAAACACGAGGATCCCACTACTTTGAAAGACGGTTGAAATCTGAGGGAGCACGGGGCCTGTATTTATATCATGACGTCCTGACGGTACGGGCACGCATGATACAAAACGAGGTGGATAGGACGCATAAGCGTCGAAAAAGTTTTCCTACGGGAAAGGGTCTATATAATGTACCGGGGATTCCCAGCCTGACGGGGAATATTCAAAGCATGTGAATCCATGAAAGATCCAATGCTGGAGAATTGCTGCAACTTTAGTTTTCAGTTTCCCGTGCTCAGGAAACTAGAAAAGAAAGTCACAGCAATTATGAAATCTCCGCCAGTGGCCGGCGAAGAATTGCTCTGCCGTTCATGTTACTTTTTTTGTGCTTCCCTGGGCTTGGGGAGCACAGAAAACGTCAAATGAAAGTGAAGGCAATTACTGTGGCAGCCTGCTCTCTTGGTGTTAAGCCCTGCTCTCTGGCAGCAGTAAGCAAAAGCTCCCAGTAGGGAGAACCAAGTGCTTCTAAATTACCTGGATGCTCACCGGCTTACTGGGGCCATTCTTTCTCTCCTGCATTTCCCTTTTTGGATCCACCTGTTCCTATCATGACTAGCTTCTCCTGTACAAGTTAATTTTACATTTTATCTAATAAATATTCTCCCAGGAAAGTGAAGGTGTGTACTGCACATCAGTGAAAGCACTCTACAAATAAAATGAATAGTGTATAATAGGTCTGGAATACAGTCTTTACAACCACATCTTTGAAAAAAGGCATGCATATTACTTGCTACAGTAGGGGGGAAAAAAAAATAAAAAAAAAATTGGCCCATGAACAAGCAATGCTAAATTGTGTCACAAAAGAATACAAAATATTAACGTCCTACTAAAATTACTTAAATGCAAAAGACAACCATTATAGCTCTATATCTTACCAGGAAATTCTTCCTTAAGATTTGAGAAGTTCATATTGGTGTACAGGACAGGGGCAACTGTTGCCATTTCACCAAGCGCTTCTTCTTTTTCCCACTTAAGGGTGCTTCTTTGGGCATTGGACATGGTATCTCCTTCTCCCTCAGTTGCTTGTGCTGAAGGATTCCAAGAGTTACTGGGATCATTCATTAATGTGTTGAATATTGGATTCTTGTCCCTGGGGGAAAAAAAGCAGTTTTTTAATATACCAAATACATTCACAATTTACACTTTTTCTCAGGATACATGTATAGTATTAAAAAAGTATACGTCTTGCAGAAATTAGTCAAAGTTAGACCGGTCAATTTGATTTTTATAAACTCTCAAACTGTTGTAAAGTAAAAGACAGATGTGGTAATGACTGGTTACAGAAATCACAGTGACAAGATGTAAAATCATGTAAATGTTATAGGTTTTGCCCATGCATGCAGCAAGAGCACCCTGTTTTGTTTTACTTTTTCCCCTAACTGGTTTATTTCGTTTTCCCCTGATGAATACTACTGTGAAGACTCATCAAGGACACATCATGTGCACCCCCAAGAGACTAGCTTCTCTCACGGTTAGGGTGCCCCAGAAGGCACCTTGGTTCCATATGAGAGTAACCTTGCATGGTTTGCTGTATGGGCTTGACTAGCTGGTGCTAACGTGAAAAATTATATTTGGACAAGCCTTTTGTACACCAGGTGTGTCCCCATTAGAGCATCCTGTATCAAATACAGCACTGATTCCAACAGCTACTCTGAGCTCATACAAGAGGGTAAGTAGGATACACATAGCAATATAAGATCCTGGCCACTGCCCACCTCGGAGCAAGAGCTGCAGGTGTCAAAACCATATATGGCTGGATTTGTGAATGGGTGCCGGAAATGCTGCTGAAATCCACAGAGAAGCTTGCTAAAGTTTGCATGCAGTACTAAGATGGCAGCAACACATTTTAAAGGAGGCGTCCCTCTGATTGGAAGCGTATTGTTCACTCAGCTTTCTAAATACATCAGTATTCATCCATACTTTGTCAAAACGGATGGAAATTGAGCTTGGGGTATAATCCCGACACGACAACTATGCCAAACCAAAGAGGAACGTGTAAATTGTCTGTAGGACTGGCTGATGTGTGGGGGTGTGTGGGGTACATATTAAAATATGTTAGGGGCCTTAATGCTTGCAGCTGGGAAAACCTGGTGGAGATAGCTGTGTGGTGCATAGATTCTAATGGAGGTGTTTCCTAATGCAAACACCAATGGGTAATTTCCCTGATTTTTTGTTTTTTATCATCATTGAGGTTGCATAACATGAGTGTTACTGTTTGTGCTTTTGAACCCCCTTGTCCTCCCCTACCTCCACACTCTCCTCACCTGAACTTCCTGAGTTGTCTGTGTCTAGTAGATTCCGCCGGCTTAGGTAGTCTCTTCCCTTTTTTGGTGGTACTTGCCTGTCTTGGAGCGAAGCCACAGTGACCGCTGACTGGACAGCCGTCCCGGGACTCCTCTTCCGGGAGCAAGCCGGAAAACAGGGAAAAACCCACACAGGGGGGAAAAAACCCTTAGTGAGGAGATCGTAGGCAGGTAAGCAGGCGAAAGTCCAAGGCAAAACTTACAGGCAGGAAGATGTGCAGAAATCCGCCGGAAGGATAACCACCAAGGAATATCCGACGAGGAAAAAACTCCGGTAGCGGAGGAGATTACTGCGGGTGAGTTGAGGAATCCCTACGAGGTAGAGAACAGGCAGCCGAGGAGGGAATGGTACCGCAGAACCACTGGGCCCCGGAGAACACAGCCCAGAGAGAAAGAGAAAGTATGAAGGGAAAAACTGGAGGACCGCTAGCGGAGAGGGAAGCGGCAAAGGGGAAAGAAAGCCCGCCGCCGAAGCAGCGACCGAGAGGGGGAAGGAGAGAACACAAGATGGCCGCAGGATCAGCGAGATAAAAAGGAAGAGGGGAGATCCACTGCCGGAGGTGATGGCAGAGAGAAAGAAAAAAAGTAGAAAACAGTTCCGCTAGGAGAGCGAAAACAAGCCGGCACCAAGATCCGCTGCAGGAGCCAAAGCGGGCAGAGGATAACAGGAGGAGCCACAAAACAGAGCGAAGGAACCAGGGTAGCTGGAGCGAGAACAAGCGAGGTTGAAACGCAGCGACTGCCGGCAGGAAGGAGAATATAACTCCCGGCAGACCTGCACCCGGCCAATAGGCCTATACCAGAAACAAAGAAGGGACTGCAATCCCTATCTGCCGGTTCGCAGTCTCCAAAGTGGAAGGAGCCGCCAACCGCGGTAATGATTGCGGGTGACAATGAGGCCCAATGGAACTTAATTAATCTCCAAGGATATTCAATGCCTCACACCGAAGAGTAGAAAGCAGGGTAAAACTCAACTGTCATAACCTAACACTGTTTACAGAGGTATGTCTTTGGCTGGGAAGTATAATATTTAAGTGACACAGCCTTTGTGAAGATAGAGGTTTCCTTAGGGGATATTTGTATAAAATCAGTCCAATCAGGTAGCTCCAATTTTTTGGCAAAAGCCTGGCTCTGGTGGATGGGGGGGGGGGTTGAGTAGCGACATAGTAGCATGGGACACACGAATTGGGCTCTGCACGGCACAAAGAAAGACCGCAGGGAGCTGAAACCCCTAATGACTATTTGAAAAATCTTTTAAGCTCTGTCAACAAAGTGTTAATGCAGTTGAAACCCAGCATGGAAGGGCAACATAGTGCTCAGAACTAGCACAATGCTGAATACTTCAAGGCCTGGCTGTACCAGCAAATCACACATGAAATGTACAGATTTAAAGTAGTATTTGATTAATATAGTGAACCCTGACCTTGCAAGGTCAGAATTGTCGGTGTATGAATCTGCCTGAATAGATAACATTATTAGGCTCAGTGAGAGGGCCAAAGAGTCAGCAGTGCACATAAAAAACATGTACTAACCTCACTGTTTTTTAAAAAGAAAATTATTGTATTGAACTGCATTGACTTTATTTCTTATTTGTTGTTGCATATGGTTTATTCAGACACCCTCACAGGGTCTTTTTAATTCCAATATTTATTTATGTTTAAATGAATTAAAACACATTTTTTGTACATTGTTTGGTTTTGGGTTAAAATGTTTCAAACTTTGGGGTGTCTCACGTAAAGTATTTATGCAACTCTCTGCAAGTCCTCTGTTGGCGCACTATCTTGTAAGAATCAGAGTTTTGAGAAATGGGGTAATTACCTTCTCTTTTGCTCTTACACATGTCCTTGACACACGAATGTTCTCCCCCATTAAAAAAAAACAGGGTCTTCCCATTTCTTGATACCCACAAAGACAGGTGACAAATAGCTAGGACACTGTGGACATTAATATATCACTGTTGCATTTAAGGCAATACTTAGGAGTATGTCAAAGAAAAAGTTATTAGAATAAAACAAGAGATCTCACAAATATTCTGAAGCAGGTAAGTACTTTTGGTAACCCCCAATGCAAAGTAAGTTAACCCCTTCCTGGAAGGAAGACAAAACACACAGCCAGAGGGGAAAAAAATAAATAAATAAAGAGTCATTCGGGGAGCCAGGCCAGGTCAAAGTCAATTGGACAAAAGTGTAGGTGAGCTGAAGCAATTCTTGCAGTTAGATAAAAGTCTTGCACAATGTTTTAGAAGTCTATGTAGAAAAGAAGAAATCAAAGTAGGGACACAAGCCGATTAGGCTTGTGAGGTAAAGTAGCTGTTAGCAACTCCACATAAGCAACCAAGACAAGTCTCCACCGAGAACAAGTGAGGTTACACAACAAGAGGTACGTTCTCTTAGACTGTACAGTACCTTTGATTAGAAGATATGGTTCCAGCTGGCTTCTGTTCCTGTGCAGCTCTGCAGATCCAGTGTTCCGGGGCCTCAGTCGTGGGGACAAGAGGGAGGATGTCTGGAGGACTCCTGCACTGCAACGGGACTGTCAGTGACAGAAAGGGACCAACTTCTATTCAGTGGCACTTCGCGGTTTCAGCTGCTAGCGTCTCAGCAAATCGCACCACTGCGGACTCTTGGCTGTTGAGATGGGCATTCCTTGCATCTGGGGTCCAGCACTCTGTTGAGGTGGCTCAGGATTGGTCATTCCTGCTTCTTGGGAGTCTGGAGGATCTTCCTGGAGCTCTTGGCCAACTTAAAACACACACAATCTGGTGGTCCTCTCCCTTGCACTTCGGTTCCAGCAGAACTGCAGTTGAAATACAAACAGCTTCGAGACGATGTCTAGGTGGCTTACTTTGGCATTGATTGGTCCCACTAACTCAAGGGGAGAAGTAGTCCTTGCAGGGCTTCTCTAGTAGAGACGAAATCTGAGCTTCAGCACACAGCAGGGCTTCACCGGACAAACTAATGGTCTAGGAGTTGCAGCAGGCGTCTCTTCCAAGTTCTTCTTCAGATTCCTTCATCCAGTGGTCGACTCTGCCTTCCAAGCCTCGCCTTTTATGCAGGTTTCTCCCATTCATTCCAGCCTAGCTGCCAGTCAAACAGCTTGGTGGCTGTCCTTGCCATACAGCCAGCAGGCCAATCACATTTGGGTGCATTCCTGTAACCAAGGTGCCCGAAACTCCCTGTGCTTAATACAGGGAGTTTCGGGCACCTCCCTCACTTCCTGCCCCACCAGACATACTGGAACGAGAGGCGGCCTTCACTCGTGAATCCTGCCAAAGGCAAAACGAACAAAGGGACCAAACCTGTTTTGGCACACAGTAAATCTCAAGAAGGACATTTCCACAAATAAATAGCAAAAAAGACGACCACGGCCATTTTGACAAAAATGGCACCCTTCGATGCTTTACTGCAGCTGCAAACGCATCCCACGGTAAAAGCACACCACGGTAATTAAAAGTAAACTACTGCCACCAGCTATTCATCGAAGAAATGGTAACATAAAAAATGTTGCATGAGAAGTTAGATGAAGGGGATACTAAGTAACCCCTTCAGCACCCTATTGTAAGATAGTGTGCGGCGGGTCTAGAAAGTTACAATACAAGTAAAGTCAATTTCACTTAACTGCTCTTGGAAACAGTAGTTTCACCAAGAGAAGGTATTTAAACCCTTGGGAAATCTAAGAGACTTCCATGTGTCACTGCACTGAAGGTGTTGTGTGTCACAATGTAAAAGATGATGCCTATGGAGTTTGTCAGACTCCAAAGTTAAAAGAAACAGTCTTTATATCACAAAAAAATACATGAGAGTGAGAAAAAGGGCTCACTCTCTCCAGGTTAGAAATTAAAGTCCTATAGTCCAGCAAAAGAGCTGCGAGTCTGTAAGGTAGAAGGGAATAAGCACATTTTTTGAGAATTCTCCCTAACGCTTGTCTTTTCCATGTAATAGATAACCGCTCTCCTCAAATCTATTGTGTGGAGGCTTCTTTCCACCATGTTAGTGGGGTTCTGGAAAAAGGTGGGTAGTTCTATTTACTGGTTCACAAGGAACTTTGAAATAAATGTAGGCGCAAATTGTGGGTGAGTGCGCAGGACCACCTTATCCTTGTGAATCGAGAAATAGGGGTCTTGTACTGAAAGGGCTTGCACCTCACCAACTCTCCTTTATTGATGTGATCGCCACAAAGAAGGCGGTCTTGTAGGCGAGTGCTTTCAGGCTAGCCTAACAAATAGGTTCAAAAGGAGGCCCCATTAATCTAGTGTGTACAACTTTCAGGTCCGAACCAGGAGCTGGACTGGAAATAGGGGGATGAAGTCTTTTTACCCCTTCCATAAATTCCTTGATTACTGGAATTTCCCACCACAAAACATTCTTCTGGGACGTGGTGTATGCTGAAAGCGCAGCTAAGTGGACTTTTAAGGAATTGAAAACCAGGCCTGGATCTAGCAGGTGAGTTAGGTACACTCAAGACCTTAGGAGCCAGGCTGCTAAGTTGAGAGTTTGAGGTAATGGATGTAGTGTTTTCCCCTTGTCTTGTGACAGCATGTTGTAAGGGCATGGCAGCTTCCTGGGAGGGGAGACCGACATTGCTATGAGATGAGAGAACCAAGGTTGGCGGGCCCACATCGGGGCCACCAGAATCATCCCGACTGGTGCCTGGTGCATCTTGTGCACTATCTTGTTGAGCAGAGGAGTTGGGAAGGTGGGTGCGGGCGGGGGCGCGTTGGGGGGGGTTAACACTCGTAGACAAATTTCCCTGACCATGTTAACCAGAGACGGTTCCCCTTGGAGCGGTTTGGTTGGTACCTGGAAGCATAAATCTGGGCATTGTGCTTTCTCCAGAGTTGCGAACAAGTCGATCTCTGGGAAGCCCCAGTCTGCGGAGATGTTGAGGACAAGGTCTGTGTAATCGCCACTCGTACTCTACGGGTAGTGGGATGTCTCTGGTGAGTACATCCGCCATAAGATTGAGTTCCCCTGGAACGTGTTGTGACAAAAGGAACATCTTGTGTTTGAGAGCACATTTCCATATGTTCTGTGACAGTTTGGAAAGCCCTGGAGAGAGGGCCCCCTTGATTGTTTAGGTAATACATGGCCGAAGTACTGTCTGTGAGGAATAGGACTGTCTTCCCTTGGAGGTGTGTTTGGAATGCATTCAGGGCCTTGAACACTACGAGCAGTGCCAAAAGGTTTATGCGGTTGGTTGCTACTGCTGGGGACCACATGCTGTGCACCCTCTGATGTGAAGGAGGTGAGCCCACCACCCGGTCAAAGATGCCTCTGTGGTGAGAATGGCTTCTACTGTGGGGGTGGTGAAGGTCTTCTCTTGCAAGAGGTTTTCCCTTGACCAACACTGCAGAGACTGAACGAGGTCTCCAGAGACAACCACTAGATTGTCCCATTGTCTGCTGGCTTGACACCATTGGCTCGAGAGCCACTCTTGATTGGCGCGCATGCACAGACGTGCATGTGGAACTAGGTAAATGCAGGAGGCCATCATCCCTAGCAGTCGCATGGCTTTGCGTACAGTCACCTCATGACTGGCTACATAGTGGGGGATCTGGAACAGGCAGTCTTTGGTCTGAATTAGAGCCCCAGAAACAGTTTGACTTGGCTGGGAGTCTAGGATGGACTTTTTCATGTTGATCGAGAACCCTAGACTGAAGAGGAGTTCTAACGTCTTCTGGGTATTTGTTATGCATGTTCTGAACTAATCCCCTGTTATTAGCCAGTCGTGGAGGTAAGGGTAGACTGGGATGGACTGCCTGAGCAGGTGAGCAGCTACTACCGCCAGTACATTCGTAAACACCTGGGGAGCGGAGGCAATGCTGAAGTGAAGAACCTTGAACTGATAGTGCGCGTCCTCTATCATGAACCTTAGGTACTTTCTGTGCGCTGGCAACATAGAAATATGAAAGTATGCATATTTCATATCCAATTTTGCCATGTAATCTCCCTGCACCAGCAATGAGATTACTTCCTGCAATGTTGTTATTCTGAACTTTTGCGGTTTGACATATTTGTTTACTGGGCACGAGTCTAACACAGGGAGCATGGTGAGATCCTTTTGGGTACAAGGAAGTACACTGAATAAATGCCCTTTTTATCATGTGGATAATGGGGCCGACTTCTATGGCGCCCTATTCCTGAAGGATCTGCACCTCTTCCAGCAGGATCTGCAGGTGTGCTGGTGATAGGAGTCTGCTCTTTGGTGTATGGTATCGAGGTAGCCGGTGGAACTCGATGCAATTCCGAAAGGTGACGGTCTTGAGCACCAGTGGTTCTGATGTGATCCCCTCCCATGCATGAATAACCAGGTTACTCACCGTAGTGACCACCTTACTCCTAAACCCATAGTCCCCTTTCCTCCATACTTATGGGACATTCCTCCGTCCTGTGGGACGGGACCGGAACACTTTGTAAAAGCATCCAAAAATGTGCAAACATTTTAGTCCTTCCTCTCTTTCTACGCGGGGTAAAGCATGCGGCTGTAACCCCGCCCATCTCAGCTCCACCCCACGCATCGCCCAATAGTCCTTTTCTATCGCCAGGTCAGAGACCTTTAAGCAATAACAGAGGAACCTTATTAGAGGGGACGGCAGGCGGGCGTATGGAGGAAAGGGGACTATGGACTAGGAGTAAGGTGGTTACTACGGTGAGTAACCTGGTTATACTCCTATGTCCCGTCCCCTTTCCTCCATACTTATAGGAGATTCCCAAGCACTCCTCACAGGAACTATGGGTGGATGGAAATCCCCTTACTGAAAAAGGTTCTTCAGCACAGCCTGACCAAACTGAGCATCAGATCTGGAGCTCAGATCTAGACAATGTTTACAAAAAGCCGATGGGGAGGCCCAAGTAGCTGCCTTTGCGATGGTCTCCCAGGGAACATATTTCTGAAAGGCAACTGCAGCTGCCTTGCCCCGCACCAGGTGTACATGAATACCTTTAGGAGGCTGCAGTCCTTGGACAGTGTAAGACTCCGTAATGCAGGCAGCGATCCATCTGGAGATAGTCGCCTTAGAGGCATGCTTACCTTGTGGATTACCAAAGGTCACCAACAGTTGAGAAGAGCTCCTAAATTCGGATGTTCTGTCCAGATAGAACCTAAGAGCCCTTCTAACATCCAGGCAATGCAGAACCCTTTCCGCTTCTGAAGCAGGGTTCGGAAAAAAGACCGGCAGGGAGATTGACTGGTTCAGATGGAAATCAGAGACCACCTTCGGCAGGAAAGCAGGGTTTGTCCGTAGGACCACCTTATCCTTGTGAAAAACCAAGAAGAGATGCTCCACCCACAAAGCCTGGAGCTCACTCACACGCTTTGCTGAAGTAATGGCAACTAAAAAGGGCACCTTCCACAACAGGTGTTTAAGGTCCACCGTGGCCATTGGTTCGAAGGGTTTATGGCACAACACTAAGGACCACACTGAGATCCCACGCCGGGTGCGGTTTACGAACCGGGGGATAAAGGCGCATCAATCCTGCGAAATGTCTCTTAACCCCTGGATTGGACAGAGAGTAAGAGGATTGGTCCGTAGATAGGTAGGCGGATACCGCCGAAAGATAAGTTCTGCATGGCAGAACGTGAATGCCCGACACTGCGAGGTGGGATACGAAGGACAGCACAGTGTCAATTGTAGCCGCCCTTGGGTCCAGCTGTTTGTCCAAGCACCAATGGCAGAACCTAAGCTATTTGCTTCTATACTGAGACCTAGTCGAGGATTTCCTGGCTGCTTCAATAATGCGCATGTTATCCGCAGGCAGGTTGAGATGTTCTAAGGACCTGAACTCAGGCACCATGCCGCCAAGCTGAACGATTGTGGGGAGGGGTGCCACAGCTGTTGATCCCCCCCCCCCGGTGAAGATGATCAGGAGTCATCGGCAGCCTGATTGGTGCACACACCGACAGGTGTTGAAGTTCTGAGAACTAGAGCCTGGCCGGCCACCATGGGGCTATAAGCAGAAGAGAACAGTTCACTGTGTTCTTCAGCTTGCAAATCTTCCGATGAATCAGAGGCAGAGGCGGGAAAGCATAGGCCCTCATGTTGTGCCAAGGAATCTCGAGTGCATCCCCCAGCGAGGAGTCTCCCAGACCATTTCTGGAGGCATACAGAGGAAGTTTCTCGTTTGCCACTGTTGCGAAGAGGTTCACCTACGGGGTGCCCCTATGCAGGAAAATCCCAGAGAGGATCTCCGCCATCAGTTCCCACTCGTAGCTGACCATCGTCCGCCGACTGAGGGCATCTGCCGTGACGTTCAGCTGGCACGGAATGTGTAACGCCACTAGCCAGACACCATGACGAACAGCCCCCTCCCAAATCTGGATGGACAGGTCCACGAGAGGAGGAGACTTGGTGCCCCCCCCTGCTTGTTGATGTAATACATTGACACCACATTGTCCGTGCGGATACGGACCACCTTGTTGGCAATGATCGGTCTGAACGCCTTGAGCGCTAGGAAAATCGTCAGAAGCTCCATATGATTTATGTGGGAGAGCTTGTCCTGAGGCGACCAAAGGTCCGAGACCTGAAGAAGATACAACGTTGCACCCCACCCCAGAAGGGAGGAGTCTGTTGTGACAGTTACTGGGTCCTGAAACCCCGCTCACACCGACAGGTTGCTGAGAGATGACCACCACTCCAGGTCCTTTCTCATGGAAACCAGAATCAATATCAACTTGGAGTCCGGATCCACGGCTTGACGCCAAGAACTGCGCAGAGCCATCTGAGTCTGCCTCATCTTGAGACGGGCGAGAGGTAGAGCCAAAACACACGAGGCCATGAGGCCCAGAAGCCTCTGGAACCACCAGGCTGACGTGCTCTCCGACTGCGCAAACATCTGACACATGGCCAACAGATCCGCCATTCTGTCCCCGGTCAGGTAAACTCTGCAGTCGATCGTGTTCCAGCGAAAACCCATGAAAATCGAGTCCTGAGAGACCATCGTGGAAGATTTCCGCCAGCTCACCGACAGCCTGAGGTTGAACAGGAGCTGGAGGAGAGACTGAAGATTGCAGGTGGCTTTCAACAGGCCCAGGCTGCGTAAAAGCCAGTCGTCCAAAAATGGATACCGTGCAGATGAAGATAGGCCGCGATCACCGACATCTTCGTAAAGACACGCGGCGCCGAGCTGAGGCCAAAAGGAAGCACTTGAAACTGGAAGTGCTCTTCTACTACAGAGAAAGAAAGATATCTCCTGTGTGGATTCCAGATCAGCATATGCATGTACGCATCCTGAAGGTCCACCACGCTGAGCCAATCGCCCATCTGCAAAGAGGATCGTATCTGGCCGGGCGTGACCATCTTGAATTTCTCTTGGGGTAGGAAAAGATTGAACTGGGAAAGGTCTAGGATGGTGTGCAGGCCAGCCTGGTTGGGTTTGGGCACCGTAAACAGTTGGGAGTAGAAGCCCTCCCCTCACTCCCCCAGGGGAACGGGTTCCACAGCTCTGGGTTCCAGCAGTTTCTGAACGTCGGCTTTTAGGGAGGACGACCAGACTGCTGGAAAGGAGGGTTGAAGGGTGGGGTAGGGGGTAAGGGTAAGTGGAAAGCCCGCCCGAGCGACTGACAAGACCCACCGGTCCTCAGTGATGGTCTGCCACGCCTCCCAATGAGACGCAATGCGCCCTCCCACCGGGGAGTCGTGCAAGTGCAGAGAACCCTCATTTGGCATGTTTTCCGGTGGTGTTACCACCTGAACCCAAAGAGGAGGCTGAGGAGCGGGAGAAAAACCGAGTCCGCTGCTGCCTCTGACGGGAATTTCCCGAAGGGGTATCCACTCTGCGGGATATCCGATCTAGAAACACCCTGAAACCAGAGGAGGGCCGGTTTTGCAGCAACGGTCTCTGGGTCCTAAAGGGAGTTTTAACCAAGACAGACAAGGACTTGGCCATCTGGGTGCTGTCCTTCGTTTTGGTGAGCTCTACATCCGTCGAGGAATGAAAAAGCTCTTTACCGTCAAACGGCAGGTCCAACACCTTGTCCTGCACCTCCTTTGAGAACTTGGTGGTGTGCAACCAAGCTTGCCGAGAGGTATCAATCCCCAGCATAAGGCCCCGAGCCGAAGTGTCAACGTGATGAGCCGCGGCCTCCAGCAGATCCTGGGCCAAGACCCTGGCATCCGATAACCCCACCTTAAAGTCGTCCAGCTTCTCGACCGGAATGAACTCCTCGAACTCCGCCAGACCTTTCCATATCTTCATATTCGCCCCCGCTAACAGCAGTTCTGCATTGGCCTGCTGCAACTGCAGGGCCCAGTTAGCAAAAATCTTCCTCCCAAGGGAGTCGAGAAGCTTGTCCCCTTTCCCCAGGACCCGAGTAGCCGTCCTAGAAGAGGATACAGCAGGCCTGGACTGTAAAGTGGCCGCAGCCACCACCCTGGAGGAGGGGGGCGGACAAAATGATAGAGCCACCTCTTCTGAGGAGTGCAGCCTGTAGCGCGCGTCAATTTTCTTATTGACGAAAAGTCCAGAGTGCGGCTTTTCCCAGACTCTACGGACTTCGGCCAAAACGTCCTTCTGCAAGAACAGGCCGGTTCGCTCCGAAGGAGACAAGGTGAATGCCCCCCGAAAGCACACCCTCCTGCGGAGCTGGTGCCTCGGGCACTGGAACATCTAACAGGCATATCATGTCCAGTACCCAGTTGTGAAAAGCTCTAATAGAGCGGGGCTGGTCTTCGCTGTCTTGATCGCCCTGCGCATCATCCGACAGGTCAGGGTCCTGCTGGACCACGTCGGGCACCGCCGTCCACAGGGAACAATAGAGGCAAGGGTGGGAAGGGTAGGGGAAGGAACCGTAGGCAAAGGTGGCAACGGCGGAACCACCGGAGGTACGGATGGAGCCGGAGGCGCAGGTGGGCATATCTCCCTAAAAAGACCCTTGAAATACTCCCTCATGGGGTCGGTACGCACGAGTACCTGAAACTTGCCGAAAAAGCCATCCTCCGGAGAAAGCTTTGGAGCTGCCGGAGAAGGCCTCTCATGACGAGGATAATTCCAAGGATGCAGAGGGGAGGGTTGCCAAGCAGGCCCATCCCCGGAGGTGTCCACATAAATCAAGGGTGCTGAACCCACAGGCAGCGAGATGTTGTGCGGAAAGGGCATCTGAGCGTTCCAGTCGTAAACTGGACGAAACGGGTGCGCACAAGGAACCTTATGTTCACCTACAGAACCGCTCCGCATACCTGGATTGACGTCAAAAAATGCCATTTTGACGTCACCTGAGGGGAACTGCGGCACGTATGGAAATGAGGCAGGGGTCCCCGCTGGTGGATCAGGGGTCTTCATTTTAGCCTTTACACAAGGAACCTCGGCGAAGCCAGTACTGTGCAGCCTGGACTGTTTCTGTGACATATCAATAGCCAAATTAGTTTTCACAGGAAGGACCTCGGCAATGCCGGTGTAGAAGGAACTTGGCTCACTCCTTGCCCCCTCAACGGTTCTGGCGTCCCCACAAGAGCTTGAACGGTAAGAAAACCCTTTCACTGATAAGGCCTTCCCAGGCCTCTCAGAACTGTTGGTTTCCTTAGCCTCTGTACGAGGGACCTCGGACCCAGGTCCGGTAGTAGCCTTTCCACTGCGGGCCTCAAACATACGCTCGGTCTTAGCAAGCCCAGCCGAGGCCTTGGGGCGCACCCCAGTACTTTTGAGGGAATCCGAACAGGAGGCCTCAGAGCAAGCTCTGGTACCCCATGACTCAGCAGAACTAGGTCTACAAGTAGCCCCCACAGGAGGGTCCTCGGAGTGCACTCTGGTATCCACAGGCCCCTTACGGAGACCCTCAGGGAAAACTCTGGTACAGTTTTTAGGCCCAGAAGGCACCGCAGGGAAAGCACCGGTGACAGAGCAGTCAACGCCCCTCCCGGACTTGGAAGACCCCGGGAAGGTGTCTCCCGGCCGGGGTGCTCTAAAAAGTAAAGAACTTACCAGGCGTTTCTTCTTTTTGTCGATGAAGGATTGAAAATGAGTAGGAGTACACTGGAAAACCTCCTCCCAGCGCTCCAACCGACGAAATGCCCGGACCGAAAGGGAATCACAATAGAAACAGGAGTCCCAACGGTGATCGGGACCCAAACACTCTAAACAAAGAGGATGGGGATCCGCCCTCGCGAAGCGTCGCTAACACGAGGAACAATTTGGAAAGTCTAGTTTAAATGACAGACAGACTAGTAGGCGATCGCTAGCGAGAGCCAGAGAGGAGGAAAAAGAACAAAATCTTCTGCGGATTCAAGTGCGTCCAGTCCCGAGCGAGCGGAGAAAAGGGCAGATGGCTGATGCGCGGGCGGACCCGAGATGGGTGGGGTTACAGCTGCATGCTGTACCCCGCGTAGAAAGAGAGGAAGGACTAACATTTTTGCAAAATTTTGGATGCTTTTACCGAGTGCTCCGGTCCTGTCCCACAGGACGGCGGAATGTCCCATAAGTATGGAGGAAAGGGGACGGGACGTAGGAGTATGAATGAATGATAACCGTCCCCTGAAAGGGGACCTGGACGGGCGAGTCATTTTGATGCAGAGGCTGGGGAGCCGCTTGGGGTGGAGTTTCTGCCTCTACCCTTGCCTCTGTGCTGTCCCCTTTGCTGATATTGGCCATTGCCTGCTGAGTACCATGGGGTACCTCCTGTGCCATATTGCCCATGTGGAGATCGGGAGAAGGACCGACCCTGAAAGGAACAGCGAGCGTTTGCACTGCCCCACTGTTGAAAGGGCTTGGCTGCGATCAGATTGAGGGATTTTAGCATCTCATGCTCTTTTTTAGCCGTTTCCAAGGCGTCATCCACAGCCTTACCAAACAAGTAAGACTCTTCTACAGGCTTATTTATCAAGGAGGCCAGAGTCTCTGGCTTGAAACCTGAATTTCTTAGCCAACCGTGTCCCTAGAGGAGAGTTCCCTGTGTCAGAATGTGTCCAGCCATTTCAGTTCTAGTGTGTTCTTGAGAATGTTGTGGGTCACCTGTCTACCATCTGAGGCAACCCCCAGCAGGCATGATTGCGTGGGTTCAGAGACCTCCTGGAGGATTTCTTGGAGCAGGCCCCATTGCACGTTGCAGCAAATAGTGCGAAGGGTGGTATTATTTGCAATTCCGGTAGAATAGGCTGCAGACGTGATAATGCGCTTTCCAAGGGCACTACGTTTTTTTCCAGAGCTTATTAGGAGGAGCCTCTCCCGTAGACAGTGGAACCCCAGCCCTTTTCCTGGTGGTTCTAACAACGAGGGAGTCTGGTGTGGCAGGACCTAGAATATACATAGGGTCAGGTGGAGAGGGGCAAAAACAGTTTCTAAACCGGAGGGTTTACAGCCCTTATAAGGGAAGGTGGCAGTAAGGAAGGAGGAGCAAGGTGCTTCATTATGGAATTCAGGATCTGAGGAATGGCTTGACTTGTGGGAGGTTTTTCTTTAACAATGTCCTCAACAGCCACCTGTGTGGCGAACTGAAAGTGGTCTGCTGCCCTCTTTAGGATGGCATTGAATACCATTTGGTCATCTATTGGCAATGGTTGCCTCTGTTGATGTGAGCAAAGTGTGTCCAGACAGATGATGTCTGGGTCAGGAGTGGGTTGAGAGCCAAGGTCGTTCATCTGCTGGTTGATCTTGTCCCCAGTCTGGGCACTGGTGAGTTGTGTCCCGACCAAAAGGATTGCTCTCATGACTAAAAGGATCCTCTTATGTTTCTTCTGGCTCAAAAGAACAAGTTACTCTCTTACCTGGTAACGTTCTTTCGATGGGATGGCCCGACGACGTATTCCATATCTATGACAGTAATCACCACAGCTGTGCTGCTTCGTAAAATCTTCGGCGTCTGCGTCCTGCGTCAACGGCACTGGATGTTATAAGTAGGACGCACGACGCCCGTAGCCTCAGTTGTTTTTTCCCAGAACGTGTGGCACCAGTCTTCTGCCAGTGACACACAAAGCCATGCGGAAAACGTAAGCTGCAATCATGACAAGACCGACTACCACTTTAATCTGTGTTATCGGATTCAACATTGCCTTTTTTCGGGTGCTGCCAAGCGACCGCTTTGAATCAGTCCAGCTTCGCTCGTCTAGACAGCCGTGACAGGAGACGATACGTCCCTTCTTTTCAGCGCGATTCACTTCGGGTTTCCACTCTACACGCATGCGCTTTTCCAGTTACTTACTTGTTCCTGAGTGTTCCAGTCGCATTCGCAACGGACACTGCGAAACCGTGACTCTGCATACTACAGCAGCCGTGGAACGTAAATTTTGAGCCACTACTGCTCTCCTTCATTTCTCTGCCACACGAACTCACTAGCGCTGTTAACTCCAATACTACAACGTAATGTACAGCATTACTGCTAGACTAATATTTCAGCGAATTTTTGAGCTGCCATTATCTCATCCTTAACCTCCTTCACCTGCTACTTTACTATGGGGATGCCTAAGATCTTTAACATCCACGAGCGGGTTGAGCTCCTCTTCCAAATAGGATCCAGCCTTTTTACTGACGCTAAGACCTATGATGTTCCAATGGCCTTTGTGGTTACTAAAGTAATAATATAGTTCTACTCTCTATCCTTACAGTACAATACCAGCTCCTAACCCTATCCGCTCTTCCAACCCTGACAGCATTATCGCTGCACCAGAAGACCTAAGACCAACACAATATGAAGTCTTAAGTTTCATTTGAAAGCTTGCTGCTATTAATACTACCAAGATGGCGCTAGCTGCCCTACCGCTATTTGTGAACTGTGTAGGATAGTAGCACCATGCCTTCAGATTAGAGAATATTTAGTTAGTTTTTTGTTTGTGTGTTTACAGGGACACCTCTGGGGACTGCAACACTATGAATCTAGGCAGTACCTAGATAATACTTACCGACACTAAGACGGTAAGCACCCTATTGTAGGGCGTTTTTTTCCTTCAGTGTATAATGACTAAATCACTGTCTAAGAAACCACAATAATCACAATGTGGTTTTTTGTCTTTATGATTAGGTTTGGCCTGGTACTTTCAACATGTATTAAGAACAATTGTTTATGAACAGCGATCAATCTAGACTAATCCACTATCAATACGATCAAGGACTCTACGCTGCCGCACCTGCCAGAACTTAGCTTAGTTCTATCAAGCTTCCAACTTGACTAAAGCTGAAGACAAGTTTTGTCTCAGCCTCCACACCCCCCTGAAGAAGTTCCTATAACTAATCCCAAGGAATACAGGAACGAAACATGTAGGGCTACTACAGATACTAACACTAAGTACCTGAATAAGGAATTATAACCAGCAAAGGTGTATTTTAGGTACTGTGAAACCAAAACACCATATCCTGAGACACTTGACAAGAATAGGTCTCACGTGTTATCTTTAGTGTGGCTCTTTCTGTTTACCAAAACAAGTCAAAGGTTGCCTTTTCTTTAAGTTTTCAAACTACAATTGTAAATTACCTGACAAATCTAGAATTCTTCTGTATTTTGAAGTCAGATTCAGTTAAAGTATGCTGTTTGTATTTTATTAACACTTTTTGGTGATTAGCACAAAGCACTTTATTTAAACAGCACTGGTCACTGTCAATTATTTTACTGACTAAATTTTATGTGCATGTTTTTATAACCTTATAGATTGTGTATTAAAATTGTTTTTAACTGAACATATAATGAAGTCAGGTTGTATTCTCCATGAACTTCGTAGCGTTACTGTCTGACATGTTTTAGTGTGTTAGTTCATGTTCAACCAGGATACAAAGTGTCCAAACCTTTATGAGGGACGGGAGCCTTTATGTTCTACCAGTTCTATGGCGCCTTTCTCCAGCAGGGATTGAATTTCCTGCGCAAGGAGCTGATCCGGACTCTTCAAAGAGAGATACCCTGGTGGATTGTCTTGAGGCCTCTGCCGGAAAGGAAGTCAGTAGCCGTGGGTTATTATCTCCAGCAACCACACATCTGAAGTAATGGTGCGCCACTGTGCAAGATGCTGCACTAGCCTTCCCCCAACCGGCGAACCATGGGACATGGCCTCATGACTGAGATGAAGCGGCTGCGGCGTTGCCTGAGGGCAAAAAGGCAACAGCCCGAGCGGCCTGGGCACCTCGAGTACCTTGTTTTCCACCTCTGGCACTCCTACAGTGGCCCCTGTGACTGGCAGCTCCTCTCGCTTTACCAAAGGATGAGTAATAACAAAAAGGAACCTCCCCTCCATTGCTGTCCCCTACGACGGAAAGGCGGAGGTTTGCGAACTGCAGCGCCCAACGACTTTGCTGTAGCTTTGGAGGTCTGCAACCTCTCAAGGCTCTCGACAGCCTTGCTGCCAAAAAGATGTTCCCCGTCAAAGGGCATGTTGAGGAGCCGGGACTGCACATTAGGAGCAAACCCAGACTTCTGCAACCACGCCAACCTGCGTATTACGGTGCTCACCGCCATGGACCGGCTGACACAATCTGCCATGTCCAAACCCGACTGAACGGCCTCACACATGGCATCCTTGTCATCCTGAACCATAGCAAGGAAACCATTCCAGTCGCCCCCTTCGGGAATATGTTCGGCTGCTAATGCAACACAGTTCCACAGAGTGTGTGTGAAACGAGACAAGGCACATACGGAGTTGGCCGCCTGAAGCTCCATACCCCCTGAAGAAAACACTTTCTTCACCCAGCCGTCAAAACGTTTGTCGTCCCTATCCGGAGGGATGGTAGGATACGACGCCTGCTTTGCCGGGGCCGTAGCCACCTGCACCACCAAACTCTCCGGAGTGGGACAAGTAGCAGGGGTCGCTACTGGCTGGATGGTATTTTCACGACAAAGACTTGCCCACTGCCGGAGACTCTCCGGAGCAGTCCAAGCCGCCGCCACCCTTCTCTGCACAGCCATATGAAATGGCAGTACCAGTTCAGTGGGGGGAACAAGATCAAGGATGTCCATGAGATCATCCTGAACAAACTCCCCTGGGGAAGCCGAGCCGAGACATAAGGCGGCGGTACGATGAATCAGCATGAGTGCCAGGCTCCGGCCTACAAAACTCCACCTCCGGAGAGGTGTCCAGTCCACTGGCATCATGCAGTGACTGCCTCAGGTCATCAAACTGGCTATGGCCCGAGAGAAGCTCATCTGGCACCTTAACCGGAACCAGGCCTTCATCAGAGCCTTCATCACCCTCTGAAATGTACTCCAGGCGGTGAGAGGTAGACACCTGGGGACCAAAGCTATGCTTGACGTTAGCCAGAGCCTTTCTAGGGGCTAACCCCGTACCACGGGGCCCTTCCGACACCACCGCCTCGAAAGGCGTTGAGGGTGGCGAACGAGTCGGCGCTGAACGAGTAGGCGCCGAACGAGTCGGCGCCGGCGTCGAGACAATCAGCGGCGATGTCGAGTGAATCGGCGTCGACGTCAGCTGCAGCGCCGCCAGCATCGACGGCGTCGACACAGGCCTCGACGCCGGAGCTCCAGCGTGTCTCTCGACGACCTAGGCGTCGACAGCGTCAACGACCCACTCGGAGGCGGAGCCTCGAGATAGTCGACGACCTCGGCACCACAGGCGTCGACGTCTTCCTCGAAGACGGCACAGGATCACGCGGTCTCGAGCGCGTCTAGGACCAGGACCTGGAACGGGCATGGCGAGAACGGCTACCCTTGTCCGAGTGGGACCTCTCCCGCGAGCCACGCCGACCATCCGAGCCCAAAGGCGTACGGGCGGTGTCTCTCGACCGGTGCCGTCCGACCCCACTCTGAGGCGCGGACAGACTGGTGCCTTGCGATTCGAGAATCGCCAACATTTTCTTCCCGAAGGAAGCCCATTCCTCCGGTGTCACTTGCATGGTGGGGATAAGTGACCCGCCGACGGGCGGAGTCCTCGGAAGAGGACGGGGAAGGCGACCGATGCCGGCGCTTCCGGGAATGCCTCAAAGAGGCAGAGGAGTGGCGAGACCGACTCCTGGAAGGAGACCCACTGGACTTCCAACAATGACGCGGAGAGTCACCTCTCGAGTCATCCGTCGAAAGCCCCGTAGACCTCGACTTCCAGGGCTGAGACACCCAACCTACCGACAACTACTTCTTGCGCTCCTGCAAGGCCTTGGCCGTGAGTGACTGGCAGTCGACACAGTCGTCCGTATCGTGGGCCTCCCCGAGGCACCAGAGGCAGGCGTCGTGCGAGTCCGTGACCGACATCTTGGACCCACAGTCCCCGCATTTCTTGAAGCCTGGACACGGGGTGGAAGACGAGGTAGACATCGTCACGGACAGGCTTTTTTCACAAAAACCAAACAGGTTCAAAGAACCGAGAAGAACACAACAAACTCCAAAGAGTCGAGGCGTACCGAGATTCACGAAGAGAACACGTTGGCGGAAAAAACAGAACTGAGGCTACGGGCGTTATGCGTCCTACTTATCACAATGGGGGACGTTGGCCGTCAGAGGTCGTCCTCGGGGACGGCGCATCGACGTCATCGACGCAGGAGCCGAACATTTTCCGAAGCAGCAAAGCTGTGGACATTACCTGTCTTAGATATGGAATATGTCAGAGGACCCAATCTCCTCGAAACTCTAACACACACCATATAGATGCAGCCTGATAAATGCACACAATGCAAAAACTCAGGAAAATACTTTACTGCAATGCAAACGTGGACTATTCACTAAAAAAAGTAATCTTTGTTACACAGGATACTTCCCAATTGTTACCAAGTTTACAATCGTATTATTGACAGGACCCGAACATGCAGGCAAAATAAATATGCATGTATATTTCTCCCCATGAGCAACTACACACAAAACAGCAGAACTTAAACAAAAGGAACCCTTTGTTATCTCACTGTTTTGAGTCTTTCTGAAAAGCTTGTTGCACAAAGTTAATAGAGTAAATGTCTTGTTTTCAGACTGCCTCCCTAGACCCACGATTTCACCCAAGCAGATAATCAAGATAGTCTGGTTTCTGTCAAGTCATCTGCCCTCTGCTAGCCAATAGAGAGTAAATAAATACGCAGCAAAAGATAAAAGCGGTTGTATTTGCAAGATTTTAATGCATAAAAAGGCCTTGTACAGCGATTATCTGTAGGCCTGCCCAGAAAAATTATGTTGTCATAAGTGGAGAGGTTGGCAATGGCGTCAGAGGGATTCATGGCAAATTTAGGGTTCTAGGATGCACCCGTAGATCAGGAGGAACAGTAGGCTTCATTGGTCGTTGAGCTTGATGCTGATTGGGAATGCTTCACAATCTATGCCGGTTGAGGGGAGTGGAGCAGATGTGTTTTTTTTTTTTTTTGCACTATTGCGATTACTGTCCCTCTTCGGTTTTCTCTGTTAGAATGTATTAGTTTAAGTTGTTGGGTATGGCTTTGTGGTGATTATTTTATAATTGTCCGATAGCCATTTTTTGTGAGTAAGAGCGTGTCAGTGTCACCTTTGCTTAGGAGATCGTACATTTCTGTTGTGTTGACCCATGGCTCTTATGTTGAGTAGACTGCATTGTAGAGTGTGCATTTTTCCTTGTTCTTTGCCGAGTATCATTTCTCGTGTCTCGGTTGGGGTGATGCCCGTCAGATTTTTGGTTCTCCCTTAGGTTAGGTTATTTGCTGGTTGTGTAGTTGGGATCTCTATCTTTCGTTGTAGAGTTCAATTAAGTTGAGAGATGAGTTTCTTTTATTTATTTATTTACTATTTGCCGGTTAGGCGCTTAGACAGAAAGTAGAATACTGTTTCGAAGCGCCCATAGGGCAAAGGGAGGGGAAAAAGGGAGTGAACCACATTACAAAGCAATATTTTAGAGCAGTGGGAGGAAAAAGGACAAACCTACTATGCCATGTGAGTATTCAGAAAGTGCAAGTGCACCAAGGAAGAGGGCAGAGGGGGTAAGTGCTGGGGAGTCCAAGCTCATGGGTGAGCCACAGATGAAGTGCTATGATTCTTGAGTGCTACACAGCCAGAGCCACGTTAGGTGTAAGTGCGAACCTCCGGGGCGGAGGGTGTGCAAGTGCTGAGGGTAGACAGGAGCTGGGACGATTGTGTGTGGGAGGTCAGGGGCCCTGAGGATGCATAAAGGCTCCATGTGACAATATTTCATTAGAGGTTTTATCTGCTTACTGTATATTTTAAAGAACTAATAAACTATTGAATATTTCTATACTTACCAAGCTGCAGTAACTGCTCTTGCTCTGTGGGACTAATTGCAGTCCTAGACTACTCTAACAACCTTCCTGAGACTAGACGTTGCTGCTCTGCCACCTTACCTTTGTTGGGTTTGGCAAACTCTCACGTGTTATCCTTGTTCACCATAATAGGGTGGCCTCCCAAAAGTCTTCACCCACGCTGCTTTTGGAAATCCATCTTAACATGTTGTGTCCACCAATATGGGATAACCCATGTCGGAACATTACTTGGAAGATTGCGGGGACCTAAAGAGTTACGTCATGATATATCACGTTAAGGCTTCCAAGTTCGACAAGAAGCCAGTCACTCAATTTATATGGCAGAACACTGAGCAAGGGGGTGAATTGGTTCCCAACCACAGGACTGCACACCCTTTCAAACATTTGGTCACTCAATCACTGGGGTGGAGGGAGAGTTTGCCACATTCAACTTTCCTAGGCTTCTTCTAGGGTCTTACCCTTGAGCACAAAGAAAATCACTCACAGAGGTCACATCAATTTCAGGCAATGGCATCCCCCACTAAGGCAGGCAACAACCATGGCAAGAGAGGCAAATCTGTAGCCTACTCAATAATAGCACCAATGCCTGACCATGTGTCTTTGTGCTAGATTTCACAAAAGGGTTCCCGGTAGGAAAAACACTGGTGTAGAGCTGACTAAATCAGACTAAAATCAAACAGATTGCCACCAACCAATGGGGATAACAAAGCCAGCCTTTCAAAGCTATTAACACCGGAAAATAGTGTATTTGGTGCACCTCAACCTTAAGAAAATTAGACTACATAAGGCTACAAACATCAGCATTCGCGACGGAGTCCTTCGACTAGACTTATCAGGGATAAGGGCAGGCAAATGAGATTGAGAAAGACAAAAAAAAACTCAGGGCCTCACATCAGTGTGGTTTGATGGAACTTTGTTTCACAAGTACAGACCCTTATCACTCACAATGTTGCTGTAGCCGGTTTTCGACACAAGCATGACGGCCCTCAATTAACAGA
Source organism: Ambystoma mexicanum (assembly GCF_040938575.1). Classification (NCBI taxonomy): domain Eukaryota; kingdom Metazoa; phylum Chordata; class Amphibia; order Caudata; family Ambystomatidae; genus Ambystoma; species Ambystoma mexicanum. The sequence continues at coordinate 702,964,237 of NC_090924.1, forward strand.
ATGGCTTAAAACATGCAGGAACAGAGTTGGAGACCATCTCACACAGCACTACCACATGTATTAAAGCAATGATCATATCATATTCACTGCTCCAACAAGGGGGGCAATTTTACCTGGTTTCAGAATATGGCAATTGTGCAATTGGAGTGAAAGTGCCTAATGCAGGCCCACATGTCAAAGATCCATTGGAAAGATGTGGGCGGGGGACTATCAGGCCATTCATTAGAGGAATTCTTGAATAAACACCACCTCCTACAGAAAAAAAAGAAACAAAGCAATTCATTGACATTTTGAAAATAAATGTTAAGGCATCAAACATTTGCAGAAAACAGTTCGGGAACAACAAAGATAAATAAACAAGTCATGTTTAAACAGGGCGACAAATTACTAGTTCAAACCAAAATTTGCATAATTTTTCAAATAATAAAACTGAGAAAGTACGCACACATCCACAACCTTATCTAGAGGATTTAAAAATCGTACATAATTATCTCAACCCAAAAAATCCTATATAAAAGAAACGCATTGCTTTTAAGTCTGCATTTCCAAAGAAAGATCAACATGCAAAAATAGATACACAAATTATGGCGCATGATAGATACGTATTAACAGATGCACCTATTACCCTGCCGCTAGCTGTGGCAGGGTTCATCCATGTTTGCTGCACAATTGCCCAATGCATTCACAACTCTTTCTGAGATGCGTTATTTAGTCCAATTACCCCAGCGCTTTTTCATTCCACTATTCCTCTTCAATCACAGTTATATATTGGTAATTATAGTTATATAAGCACATGGTTTCTAACAACTATACTGTCAGCTGCATGGCGTTTATTCACTTTGGGAATTGAAAGAACTAGAATATTCCTTCCTCAGTTTTGGGGTAGATTTCTGTGTGTGTGAAATCCCCACTCCTTGCGTGTCCCCCAGCACTTTTTTCTGGGCACCTGAATTTTTTGCTGATTCTTCTGGGTGAGTGTGAAGCTTTATCCACACTCCTCTTTTTACTCTTGAGAACCTTTTTAACACCTTTTTGAAGTCATGATTTCCTCCAACTTTTAGGCATCTGCTTTTTACTGAAGCAACACACAGCACCTTCTGTGCAGTGTTGAGAAGCCCATAAAGTGTACCTTTCATGGTTTGTCTTTTCCCAACTAACTCTTGCAGTTACCAGGGCAGGGAAGGCACTTTTTATCCTATCTATGTTTTATTTTTGCAATATCAGCACACAGCCTGAAGCGGTATGTTGAGGAGATATACAGTGTCCCTTTTCTCGTCAATCCAGTAACTTTTCGTAACTATGTCAAGCCCATCTGTTCAGGCTGGTGGCAGTACCTTTTACACAACCTTTTCTGATCTTTTCAATGTAGTTTGTTGTCGTAGCTCCAATGAAAGTAAATAGGGCACCCCATACCAAAAATGGAGGTCTTACTTTTTTATGTCCATAACAAGATGGCTTGTCCCTTCGGATGCCTTCTACCATGCTAGGTTTGGGAGGGTCCCATTGTCCCTTTGGCTTCGCCGGGCTTCCCTTGAAAAGCCTCGAGGGACAGGAAGTGGGGGAGGACAACCGAAACTCTCCTGCCTCTTGCTCTGCAGTGCGCCTGGCTGAAACCAGATCAGACTGGGAGGCTGCCTGTCCCTTTTGCACAGCCATTCTCCATATTTGAATGGTGCATGGGACATGATTAGTGGACTAAGCTGGTGTTGCTGGATACATTCCGGGGTCCTGGAGCAGAAACCAAGAGTCAACGACTGGACAGAAGTATCCAAAGAGGAGGACCAAGAGGGACGTCGCCAGTACTTCCAACGACTGTTGAGTTGCTGCTGCTGTCCTGACCTAGTCACTCCAATCGACAGGGAAGATGTGAAGAAAACAACTTCCTTCCATAGACTGAAGCTACAATGTGTACCATCATCCGAAGAGCTGTGACCCCATCACCACCAGGCCTACAAACTCCCAATACCTGGGGTGCTGTGCTGAATCGCTGTGCATAGTCTCCGGAAGCGCCGTTTCACCTGAAACTTTGTGGGCATCCATTTAAGCCTGCGACTCGAGCCAGCTCCAGAAAGTCCACTCACAAGAGGCAAGAAACAGAAGAGTTGACCGCTGCAAAAACCACCTGTCCACTGAGTCTGCAGAAGGCACCAACAAGCCATCACCTTGAAGATCCGCTGCTGAACAGCCCTCTGCTTGAGTGCTGTCACTGTCTCCCCAATACCAGGGCAGAAGAATAGGAGACCAGGCCTTTTGTCACCTAACCGCTAAAAATGTCCTGCAGCACCACCTTCAATCCAAGGTACTGTCCATGACCGGTATAACATACCTGGGGTTTGCTTGTATGATTATGCGACTCTGGAGGCTGCAGATAGCTAGTAACCTGCTAAACCTCAGGTCCCGATAGAGTAACCTTGGGGCGGAAAACTCTTTGTACTCTAGCAGTAAAATTGCCTGCCAGAGGACTCTGGTCCTTGGGGCACCCATTCAGGGGGGAGTCATAACCTCCCTGAGCACACATGTAACCAAACAATCTCCTTTCCTACAACACTAGAAAATCGATCTGGACCCTAGCACTGTGAACACTGTATTTTGCCCCTTCCCGCCTTCTCCCAGTCAACCTGCAGCTAATGGTGGCCATGTGGCCCATCTGAACTTTGAGACACTCAAACTAGGTAGGGTTGGACTGTTAAAACAGGATTCGGGGGAAGCTATAAAAAGTGGAAACTTTTGCATAAATGAAACCATGAACAAGTAGGTCATGCAAAATGTTCACATATGCATTTAGACAGCTTTTTTTCAGCAATAATTTGCTATTAAAAGGAGGTTAGCTCTCTCCTCTACTTTTACATAAGTGAGCTAAACTAAGTCTGCCCTTCTCTAGGCACTTGCATGCATCCATATCTTTAATACGTGATTCAATATGATTGGTAATGCTGCTGCCAAGGACACATTCTACTCTGTCCATTACAAGCTTTGCAAACTTCTGCAGGACCCTTTTGCAAAATGACTAGCGTGAACTTTCCCTCCACTAATTTTTCTGCAGTTTTGGGTTTGGAAAACTGAAGAAATACAGTTGTGCAAAAATTCAGCTTTTCCCTATTTTCTGCTTTGTTGTTCCCCCTTTTTACGTACATTTCAAAATTGTGGTCCCACATTTTCTTCTTTCAAAAACAGAATGATTGGAGTTTGCTATTTGGTACTCTCCGATATAATAGCTCCGTTAGGTAGACTTTTCAGTTCTTATGCCAATTCCCCACAACCTGAGAGACCCCCAGCACTTTTACTAGATTGCTGGGATTTTTTAATGTATTATACTGAGTGAGTGGGATTTGTTTTTACCACTCCCTCACTCTTTTTGCTCCGACTGTGGAACCCTGTTTTACTGCTAATGTAATTCTTTTTACTTTAAGGGAGTCATGCGTTTCCTCCATGTAGGTCATTACAGGCACCAGTAATTGATTGTTGCAGCACACAGCACCCTCTATGCAGTGCTGCTGGGGAACAGCTTGGGCTTACCCTTTCATTTGTATCATTTTCCCATGAGAACTACTCTGAACTAGGATACTTTTTCATCTTAATTACCTTTTCTTTTGTGGGACCAGCACACACCGCCTTATGTGGGGTGCCGAGTGGTTACACAGTAACTCCTTTCCCACTGCTCCTGTAACCTTTTTGTTACAGTAACTGAAACACCTAAATGGATGTTGGCAGTGGATACCTTTTCTATCGTGTGTGTGTTTCAGTAACTCGCAGGCGGTTTCCACAGCTGCAGTACAGCAACCCTGGGTGACCATATTCCCAAAATGGCCCCAGTCTTCGTTTATCACAATTTTTCATTTGTGTTCCTTCTTGGCGCTTCTTCTACCAATCCAAGAGGGGGTGAGCCCTCTGAGTTTTGCCTTTGGCGAGATTCCTTTGTGAAGCCCGCCAAGGCTGCACTGGAAAGGAAGATCCAAAGAAGACTACTAGAGACACCTGCAGAACCTTCCGTAACCGCAGAAGCACTGCTGAAGTACCGCTGCTGTCCTGACCCCATTTTTGAATCGACAGGGAAGCTCCGCCAAGAACGACTTCCTCCTTTGGGCTGGTGGGCATGGCCAGCCTCAAGACACTATTCAATTTGCTTTTGGAGTACTGTTTGGGTTTTTACCCATATCCAGTTGCTCAGGCCGAACAACTTGTCCCCTACAGGAAGGCTTTGCCTAAGTTCCTGGAACCTCTGAAAGAACAACTAACTTGTTACATACCTGTGCTAAGAAGGTTTGCATCAAAACTGTTGCATTTCTATTTCTTCCTTCCTTCTGGCTTTGGCACTGCTTGTATCCCTCCAAAACCTTAACTGAAGAACTCCTTTTCTAGTAAGGGAAAAGATGGCCTCATCCATACAAAGAATAGCTACCATGTTGCTTATCCGTCAATGTTGCATTTTTAGATATTCTTAAAACTAACTTATAACCCAATAATGCAGAGTTGATACAAGTAAGTGTTTTACTGACCTGACTGAAGTCACTCTGTGTGTGGATAGAAAATTACGTTTCATGTTATTAGTTGATACACTATTCCTTTGGTTATTACTTGCCTTGTGTGTATATGTAAAATAAATATATAATTTTGATGTAACTAAATGTGTAAGTGTTTCTTTGGATCTGTGTATGTTCCAATTTCTGTGTACTAATTTAGAGATCACATTCCTCCTCCTAAAATAAGCCTGGCTGCTCTGCCATTCTACCAACCCTGGGTAGTATAGGCCTATATTAGAACTTGGGGCCCTGAAACAAAGGGATAAGTATTGTCCACCTATAACTATTTTAGAAAAACGTACCCCACACTTGTGGCAGTGGTGGGATTTGTGCAAATTAGATTACATGAACTACTGGAAATACTTGTGTCCAGAGACACGATCCACAAGGCTAATACTAAGAATAAGTACACCAACAACTGTTAAAATGGTTAATTTTGAGGAAGAGACCCTTGCAGCTTGTATAGTAGATAGACAAAGAATTGTGCAAAGAAAAAAAAGTCTGTTGTAAGGGTAGAAAGAATGACCCAATCCAAACTTTACAGAATCACCAAAACCCTAGCAGTAAGCCTGTTACCCCTACTCCCAACATTGATCTGTAAGAAATTGATGAGGATTAAAGTTTAGAACTAAGCTCTAATTTGCATCATGGATCAAAAGATGGAGGAGAGCCAAAAGTGTCTGGGAACAGCCCCTTCGAATCCTTCTCCTGTTCCTCAGTTTCTTCCTACGACGACCCAGTCAGGTCAAATTAAGCCCTGAATATCTATCTCCTGAGAAATTGATAATTTAACTAGAATTCAGGAATCTGACCAATCAATGTGAAGGCAAAGAGGAAACTCTGAAAAAGAGAAATGCAGCATGAATATTCCATGAAAAATGTGTCTCTTCACTACTTACTTTTCGGGGTCCTCTCAGTCTGAGGTGTCCATGAAGTCTCACCTGCCTAAAGAGGTGAGGGGTGTGTATGTTATGTTAAGTGAAATTCTTTAAGCGTGGCATAGACCAGAGGGTATCTTGGCGCTATTGGTGCATTATCCACTGGTAGGTCCACAAAAGGAGGAGACAGAAAAAAAAACACTCTAAACAAAGAAAAAGGTCTTGAGTTTTTTTTCTCAGGGTCAGGTGATCAACACTATCCCTCAGAGCTAGAGGGAGGGAGTTCCAACAAACTGCAGCCGCCACTTAGATGCCCAGCCACCCATAGTATTCCTAGCCACTGAGGGACATGAAAGAGCAAAAGAGCTGCAGATCGAAGATTGCGAGAGGGAGCTTATTTAAAAAATCTTCTTCTGCAAATCCACTGCTCCAGGGCCATAAAAGGCCCAGTGAACAATTCAGATGGATTTCAATTTAATTCTAGCCTCCACCAACAGCCAGTGAAGATCACGCAGCACCTGAGAAGTATGGGCTAATTTAGGCAGGCCTCTGGTCAAACGGACAGCAAAATTCTGAAGTATCTGAAGGCATAGGGTCAAACATTTGGGCTAGATTTGGGCTAGTAGAGAAACAAAGCATTCCAATAGCCCAGAGTGCCTGATATGGTAGCAGAAACCACTTGACTTTTCAGACTCTGGATTATAAGGCATAATCTTCCTCAGTGTCCTGAATTTGAAATGACAAGATCTACATCTACCACTGACCTTTGAGAGCATGGAGAGCAACAGAGATTTGTACTCCCAGGTTCTTAACTATGGGGGCCAGGGTCCGCAAAGGGCCTCAGGTATGGGCCAAAAGTTATTTGTAGATATAGAGGATACAATAGAGTGTTTTCCCACAACCATGATTTCAGTTTTTTCGGAATTAAGCCTGCACCAATTGGCATTCATCCAATTACCAATGGCGGAGAAGCAATTGCTCAAGCAAGATGACATCAGATCGCAGTCACAATCAATACAGAGGATTGGCTGTGTCTGATCTGCATAAAAGCGGCATCCGGGGGCACGAGTAAGTTTTGCCAGAGGAAGGACATAGATTGAAAAGTAGGGGAGAAATGGCTGTCCCATAAGGTATTCCACAGAAAAGAGGGGCAGGAGCAGCAGAGAAGTGAGAAAGAGAAAGGATTTGGGTTCTGCCATACCAAACAAATCAAAAGCAGCCCCGCTAATACCATTCTCCTCAAGGTGTTGACACAGTGTAGCATGATCAATCGTGTCAAAGTCTGCCGAGAGATCTAGCATGATGAGCAGCCCTACACCGCCCTGGTCAAGGATCAGAGATTGGTTATCTGTGTTAGGGGATTTTTCTGAAAGTCAGTAAGATCCTCTGTTGCATAGAAAACGGGGTCAGGGCAGTAGTGTTCGCTTCACAGTCTTGCAAAGGGTCTGCAGGCGTCTCTGGCCGTCTTCTTTGGTTACTTCTATTTCATGTGGTCGACTGGCATTACACTCCAGAAGCCTCACATTTTATGCAGTTCCAGCACACTCTCCTCTGCAATCTCTCAGTATTTTACAGACAGGGGCGTTTGACTGTTTAATCAGGACAGCCAGATCCCCCCGCCCCCCTGTGGGAGCTAGACCTATTCAGGAACGCTGGCAGACAAAGGACAGGGGGGTGGAAGGCTCATTCTCCACTTCCTGCCTGCCCAGACACTCTGGAGCCAAGGCGGGGATACCCACTGGTTCCTGTCAAAGGCAAAACACACACACAGACCTCCCCCACCCGGAATGGTAGAAGGGCTAACAAAGAATAACCACACTAGTAATGGTGAAAAAAAGAAGGTAGGCCCCAAGTTGGTACAAGTGGTGCCCCTATTGTGCACCACTAAGGCTATGGTCATAACCTGTGGTATAAATAATACACAATAGTTGGAAGAACGCATCCACTGCCACCAGCCATAACAAGGCGATTGTTTATGTGACTAAAACGTCACAGGAGCAGAGAGAAGGGGGATGCTAAGTAGGGTTTTGGGAGAGAGACACTAAGTATCCTTAAGAACTGTACTTTACTTAAGGATATAGAAAAATAACCTTAAAAGAGGACCTTAAAGGTCCCCAGCAACACTGCCCATAAGGAGCTGTGTGCTGCAGTAGTCAAATACAGATGCCTTTAAGAGCTATGAAGCAGACTCCATACTACAGGTAGATTACAAAGAATAGAGTTCCAAAAGACAGAGCTCACAAGAAGGAATGAGTGGAAAAAGGCTCCACTCATTCAGGATTGCAAGAAAAAGTTCCAGAAGTGCAACAAAAAGTGCTGGCGGTCTCACTAGGAGAGGGGATGAAGCACAATGATAAATCGCCCTAAGAATCCATGACAGAGATTAGTACTGACTCTGTTCCCATAGTAGGGCGGAAGCCAGACTGAAAAACGTCCAAGATCGATGACTGTTCCAAGAAATCCTTCAGCTGAGGGGTTACTATTGCTTCAAGAACCTTTGAAGAAAATTGGCCCGGCACAGCAAGGCTGAGGTGGGGATTCTTTAAGAGAATACGGCCATGGCGCATTTCGGCACCAGAGAGATAAAACTGGAAGACACAGAAATATACAAAGCTCCTGTAATAATCAGATTAAGATCCTTGCCATATTTTTTTATCAATTTTTAGAGAACAAGATCTCTAAGAGGATGATTTATTCGTATTAGGATTTGTATGACATGGTACTCAGTAAATGGGGAGAAATCCAGGAGTGAAGGGCTTTTCCCAGCTAAGACGGGACCTAAAACAGCAGAGGGGACCATAAGGTCCAGGGATGAGGCAGAAATACTTTCTCGAATCATGGCCATCTCGTCATTAAAAAAAGCCAACAGGGTTGGTGACGCAGGTATGAACGAGGCGGCAGCAGAAGCGGTAGAGTATTCACGAACTGCAGAAATGAGTTCTTTAGAGCTAGTCGCTGCAGTGAAAATATGATTTCAGAAATAAGCAATTTGGCGTTTTTTATATGGCCTTCTGGTACGTCAGTCGAGTAATTTATTCTTTAATCTCCTCTAAAAAGGTGCAATGCCAGTGGCGTTCTGCCAGTTTACATTGGAGTATCTAGTCAAGAAGCTCAGGAGAGAACCAAGAAGCAGATCTCCTAGATTTAATATGATTATTTTCAGGCGCCAGATCTGCAGCAGCCCTACACACGATTTGAAAGGCAGATAGGGAGTCTAGGTCAGGCTCCAGCATACTGCAACCATATTGCTGACAAATGGAAGCGGACAAAGTGGGAGATTCAACCTGCCTCCAGTACAGAGAAGAAAAATAATGTGGCTTTTTCCTAAGGGATATAGGCGGCAGGAGAAGCATAACTAGCACAACAAAATTGTCAAACTTCGACTTGGAGGGCTGGATATTTCGCAGCACTTTTAGGGTCTGAAAAAATAAGGTCCAGCTTGTGGAAATTGAGAATGGGTAGGACCAGATACCAGCTGCTCAAAATGGAGGTCAGAAAACCAAAAACTTGGCAGCAAGAATGTTAGATAGGTCATCTAAACCCCCAAGAATAGCCAACAGATGATATGGAACAAGTTACTTACCTGTAACTGTTGTTCTCCAGCATGGGTCTGGCATGGATTCACATGCTCATGAATATTCACCGTCAGGCTGGGAATCCTCGGTAAAAGAAAAAAATCAGTTTCATTTCTGAACTGTCTCTCTCCCAACAACAAATCATTGACTAGGGGAAGTATGACCCAGAGCTCAATGACTGCCCTCTACCTAAGCCCCTCCTCTGGCAGCCATCTTCAGATTTGGTAGCACGTAAAGTGGCAGTAGGACCAAGAGAAGAGCCGCAGCAGGGTAGACAGGTTTCGCATGTGAAACCATGCCAGACCCATGCTTGAGAGCAACATTTACAGGTATGTAACTTGTTCCTTCTCCAGCATGGGGTCTGGCATGGATTCAGATGCTCATGAATAAATAATGCATAGCAGTACACACATGCACAACCACGGGAGGGGGCAAGGCTCAACATAAGCATCTCTAACCTCCTCACCAGGCTCACCTTCAAGCGAACAGGTTACAAAGCACTGCTTGGCCGACTCTGGACTCCTCCCTGTAATCGCTGTCAACGCAGTAGAATTTTGTGAAGGTGTGAGTCGACCTCCACGTAGCAGCTCTGCAGATGTCCAGCAGGGGCACACAAGACAGGAACGCCGTTGTAGCAGCGATCGTTCTGGTAGAGTGGACTCTCGGACGGCGAGGCAGCGGTCGGTTTGCTAACTGGTGACAGTGGGTGATACAGCCGGAGAGCCACCTGGAAATGGAAGGCTTGGACAGGGACTTCTCATGGTTCACAGGACCAAAGTTCACAAAGAGCTGAGAGGTTTCCGGAAACTCTTCATGCGGGCCACATAAAACTTCAGCGCTCTAGACACATCCAGCAAGTGCAAAGTCCTTTCAGCCGGCAACGAAGGGATCAGGAAAAACACAGGCAACACCAAGGGCGCGTTTAGATGAAAGTCCGACTGCACCTTGGGCATGAAGGAGGGATGCGTCCGCAGCACCACCCTCATCTCGTGGAAAGTAAAGTAAGGTGGTTCACAGGAGAGGCCCTGGATCGCCCCCACCCGTCGTGCAGAGGTGATGGCCATGAGAAAAGCTGTTTTCCACGACAAAAACTTAATTGGTGCAGAATGCAGAGGCTCGAACGAAGGTCCCATGATCCTAAAAAGCAACACATTGAGTTCCCACGCCGGGGCCGGAGCCTTCACTGGTGGGAACGAGCGGAATAGTCCTTTGACGAATTCCTTGACCAATCGGTGCGACCACAAGGATGGTCGTCCTGGGGATCTGGTGTAGCAGGAGATTGCTGCCAGATGAAAGCTGGAGGTTTTAGGCCAGCCCCGATTTGGCCAACGAAATCAAATATGGAAGCACCTGAGGGGCCTTGTCCCTCAGTGGGTTGATCTTCTGTGAAAGGCACCAAACAGCAAATCTCTTCCACTTGAGTCCATATCATTTCAAAGTAGACGATGCGCTAGCCTTGGCGAGAACTTCCTTGCAGTAAGCCTGGAGATCGTAGCCACCGAATTCTAGCGCTGCAGGAGCCAGGCCTTCAGGTCAGGCGACCCTGGATCGTGGTGAAGAATGGCGCCTTCTTCCCGATCGAGAAGATCTGCAACCACTGGCAGCTTGACTGGTGGTGCCGCTGACATGCTAAGGTCTGGGTACCAGATCTGCCTCAGCCACGCCAGTGCAATGAGGATCACCCGGCACTGACACTGTTCGGGTAGATTGATGACTCGAAGCAGCAACAGAGCTAACACGTACCGAAAGGAGCTTTCCCAAGGGAATGAGAATGTGCCCCCCAATGCTCCCCCGCTGGGGAAAACTTCCGGCAAACCTCTGGCACTTGGTGTTTGTCGCCGTCAAGTCAATCTGGGGATTGCCCCATTTGCAGAACAGGTTCTCCACTAGGTCCTGCCGAAGGTCCCACTCGTGGCACGAGCGAAGTTCCCTGCTCAGAGAGTCGGCAACAGTGTTCTTGACTCCTGCCAGATGAAACGGGATGAGGAACATCTCCTGAGCGACAGCCCTATGCCATAAGACCTGTGCTTCTTTGGAGAGTGCTGGGGACCTGGTGCCCCCCCTGCTTTCTGATGTAAAACATTGTGGTGGTATTGCCTGTGAATACCCACACCACCTTGCTCTTGAGGGATGGCAGGAACAATTCGAGTGCCCAAAACACTGTCCTTAGCTCCAGCACATTGATGTGCAAAGTCTTTTCCCCCGGCAGCCACAGGCCTCTGGCGTGAAGACTTCCAGTGTGGGCTCCACAACCCTCCAGGGAGGTGACCGTCATTACAGTCTCCTGATGTGGTGTGGCCTGGAAATCACTGCCTCTAGTCACATCAGAGTGCACGCAACACAGTGGTCAAAGTGTGTGAAAAGAAGTGGTGGAGCTATGTTCCCTACTAGCCTGCCCCCGCTCACCACAAACCCCTTTGCTGCGCCACCTCCCACACACAATATAAACGCCCAAACAAATGTGCCTGTTTAAAGGAACGTTCATTACAGTGCAACTGCTTCCTACACTATTTTACAACGAAACCATTCCAGAACGTTTTTTTTTAAATATAAAGTATAGGAACAGTAAAGCTTAGTTAAAAAAAGTAGAGGAGCACTGCTCCCGACTACTCCCTTCGACCACTGATGTCACACCATCTTATCGCCCAACAGAACTCCTCGCTGAGAGCGATCTTGTCCTGGAAGCTTCCGGACACCAGAATCCAATGGGCGTTGAGGAACTCCTGCAGTGGTCGCATCCGTAGCCTACATTGTCGGATGAGATAAATGCATGACATTGCTTGATGGCCCTCACTGTGGCGATCGTCAGAGCGAGCAGCCGATGTACCTTGCACAGGATGGCAGCCACTCTCTCCTCCGATGGTGAAGCTAGGCACGACACAGTGTTGAGCTGGGATCCCAGGAACAGCGCGTCCTGCTATGGACTCAAGCACTTCACCGAGAACCCCAGATCCATCAGTAGGCGGACGGTCCTCGCTGTGTGGTCCACGGCGATGTTCCTTGAGCTGGCCTTGGTGAGCCAGCCATCCCAGTAAGGATACCCAGAGACTATTTAAGCCACGCCCAGGCTGAGAAACATGCTTTGTGTTTTCTGCACCTGCAGCGTGACACTCACCGTGTTCAGATCGGTCTCCAGTAGGCCTGCATCTTTCTTCTGCGCTCAGCTCCTGCAAAAACAAGAACACCGTTAGGAATAGCCTTACCTTGCGGCGCTTCTGCCCATCATTCATCGCTCCTTCTGTTCTGCGGGCATCTTCGGCGGGGTCATTCCCATCCCGGCACGCCGTTTCCTAAGGAAAAGGGAAAAGAACAGAAAAAAAGGCATTAGTAAGCATTCAGCAAATCTTCGCTTATTTTTTAAAGACTGTACGAGCTTCAAACGCTTACCTGAATCCCAGCCACTCTGGGGGAACTCTGTCTCCAGAACTTCTCATCCATCTGCAAGAGGGAAACGACACTCCAGGTTGGCGTGGAAACATCGAGAGGCGCCGTATACCGCGCTTACTCACCGCATTGCTTCTGCATAACCAGCATCCACGCTGAAAACATTGCGGCACCTAAAAGACACAGAAAAAGAACTCGGTTCAATACAAATACAAAAGGGGTGCATCGCGCTCTCACTCACCTTCAGCGCTACTCATCTCAGCAGCACATCGCCATCCCCGGACGCCGGCCATCATCTAAAGAAGGAAAGGAACCAAGTTAGAGAACTGTTCAAAAGACTCATTATACTTACCTGTCGGACTCTTGCCACTGAAGTAACTGGGCAGCAACGAGCCTGCATCAATCAACGCACCCGTGCGCTGAAAGCAGGATGGAGAGCACACTTTCCAAGAAAACAAGGTGAGCTGTGGATCAAAGGGAGGGGTTGGACCCCGGGGAAGAAGGGGTTCAAGCACACAGAGACAATAGGGAGTTAAACTCTGCCAATCCTGTGTTTCAGGCCCAGTCTCCAGTCGAGTAGACTCCAGGGAAGGGTTCAAAGTCGTAACAGGTCAGAACAGGCTGAGTGACGTCCCCATGGATACCAGGTGAGTGTTACAGTGATGTCACTGTTTTACAGTTTATCGAAAAATATGTCACTTGTGAAATTCCTTCACAAACAACAAATGGTGACCTTCATGCACATATTTTACAATTTCAAAGACACAAATGTGGGAAATATTGTCGTTGCAAAAACAAAGGGAAATACTACACCAAATGCTGCTTAGGTTTCCCTGGACCAGTTACAACTACAGGTCAAGTAAACAACTTCATGTCTTCAGTTAGATATGGTGTCAAAAGGTAAATCAACTAAGAACACATATTACATAAAAAGGACAGAAGAAGCTAAATATATCAATGATTACAATGCCATCATTGCCCTCCTATGTAATACAAACACAGATGTGCAGTACACTGCAGACAATTCCACTGCAGTTGCACGATATGTCACATCCTACTTAACCAAACCAGAAAAAACAGAGCTTCAAGAACTCTGGGATGACTTATCTGACAAAACACTGTCACAGAAATTGTACAGCGTAGGCATAAAAATGCTCTCAGAGAATGTGGCTGCTATGAATCTGCAGACCGTTTAACCAGTACTGCTTTGCATGGAAAATCTGAAAATATAGTATGGCTAAGTCTTGGTCCTGCTAAATGTAGAAAAAGTTCTCAAATCATATGAGGACATAGAAACAATAGCCAAAAATGATCCCAACAGCCAAGACATTTTGAAAAACAATGTACTAGACACATACTACCCCCAAACAGGAGTACCACTTTGGAAACCATGTGTCCATACCACATAGCCCAAAACTTTACATCAAAAATAATATAAAACCAGATGAAAACAAAAGGTAAGTACAGAGTGACTAATTGTGAAGGCAGCTTAGTGAACCTTACCAAATGAAGCTTAATTAATCATATCAAATTGTCATTAAAAACTCCTCAACATAAATAACTATATTACATGTCTCTGCTACAACTTTTTAAACCATGGAGAAAAGAAGAAGAGTTACTGGAATCTATGACTCCTATGAAGACGCTTTCAAAGCAACTGAAAGTACTATAACAGATGTAAACTTTTACACAGTACAAAACAATGTTGCACAATGAACAGCAACACGAAGAAGAACTCCAGGCTCAAGTAGATGAGGACACTCCCGTCAGTAGTCAACCTTCTCTAACAGGAAGCTAAGAACCACTGGGACAGCCACTAATAGCAAATGATGCAGAATTAAGTAGAAAACATTATCTGTCGCTATGAACAAGTGACAGAAGACTTCAATATACTGAAATAAAAACTGAACAATGAGCGTACAACATGAAAATAAAAATTGTACCCGCCAAAACTACAAACCAATACTGCTATACGTCAGTGGTCAAGCTGGTTCAGACAAAACATTCTTAATCAAAATCATCAGCCAGTTCCTTCAACAATTGACAAACAACAAACTGTCAGCTGTTATAACTGCCCTCATAGGTTTAGCTGTCTACAACATAGGCGGTGTCACTTTACACGAAAAACTACTCCTTCCAGTATAACACCAAAACCAATTAGATTACTACAAACTTTCTACAGAAGCTGCAATGGAACTATGCAGAGTTTTGAAACAAATGAATATGCTACTAATAGATTAAGTGAGCATGGTCTCAAACCTAATGTTGGCTTTGATTCACCTCAGATTACAAGAGGTACTCAAAACAGACTACGAAGAGCTCTTTGGAGGAAAACACATTGTTTTCGGAGATCTTCTTCGATTGAACATTAGTGAAAGGTGAACCTATTTTTAAAACCTTAAGGCACAAACTCTGCCGTAAAACTCTTGGCAGCATATGAAATGTCAACCTTTGGCAACATTTCCAATACAGAGAATTAACAGAACACATGCGCCAGTCTGCAGACCTCACATATGCCAACATTTTAAAAAGTATTAGAGTTGGTGTACTATCTTAAGAAGCACAAGCAATATTAAAAACTCGGCACATCCATGCACTCTATTGCCATAACTCATGTGCTACTGATGTCATGGAAAAATTAGCACACAAAAATGTCAATTGTATGTCCTTGATGCCAACTCTTGCAAGCTGTTCAGAATTCAATGAAACAATGCAGAAAAAAGAAATGCAACCAATAATCAAAATTTGCTCCACAGACAAACTGGACATACATGGTATGACACTACCCATGTGTCAACAAGCCACAACAAGACTAAATACCTTAGAAAACTATCTCCAACACAGCTGGTTTGGAGAAAATATTAAAATTATCTTTAAACTGTAGAGTAATGCTTAAACGTAACCTTGGCGTGGAGCAAGTACTAGTTAATGGAGCACTTGGTACAGTTGTTGGCTTTCAAACATACCAACGTGACAACAACAGTTTGTCAACGTTCTCTTTGACAAACTATCAGAAGTTAAAAGGATAGGACGCTCAACAGCCCGCTTCCTTCTTTTCAAAGACATGTATGTACGCAGAGAACAATTTTCTCTAACTCTAGCATATGCAGTCACCATTCACAAATCACAAGGTCTTACCCAAGACAAAGCATTAATAGATATTGGGAGTACAGTTTCTAAAGAAGGCATGAGCTATGTAGCACTATCACGCTTACGTACATTTGACAGACTATTTCTTATCAACTTTGATGCAAGTAAAGTAAATGCAGATATTCCTTGCATTCTAGAATACAATAGACTACGTTCACTGTACACCCCCCCATCTAAAAACCTATCCTGTTCCACAAAAAGCAAAACGTTGTAAAAGAAAACTATTTCAAACAGAAACAATACAGGATATCACTGCAATTCCTCCAAAGAAAGTAAAAGAAGCTAATACTTCATCAATTACCGCTACCAAAGAAGAATCTAATGCTCAAAGTAACTCAAGTACTTCTTCAAAGAAGCAACACACTCCGACCAAATGACTTGGACACAGAACTGTCAGGTCCATTCAAATTTTGTAATATAACTGGTGTAAATTGCTTCGCAAATGTAGCAATAAATATTCTATTCCAATTGACACCAATTATTGACAACATTTGCTTACACAATACAGTCTGATTGTGTTTGAAAATTTTAGTCCTTCATAGAAATGCAACCAACAATCCTGACAACACCTACAGTGTTCATGGAATAAGACAAGAATTGGACTACTGTGTTGGAATGGTCAAATTCACTTTAAACTCACAAGAAGTTCTGCAAGAATTTCTAAATGTACTTACTACAAGTACTGGAAAACAAAAACATACCTATAAATGAAATCTTCCAGATTTCATACATCTGGAAACATACATGCACTCTCTGCAGCCATGTGGCACAAGAACAAATCCCTAATGAACACTTTGTGTATGTATCCATACCTAATTGTGAATCCATTTCAGCAACTTGTACAAAAGGCAAACCATGGCAGATTATGTACTACCTGCAATTCTGATTATCGCTCCACCTTACAAATACAGACACATAGTAAATACGTAATAGTAATGCTTTTATGTTAATGCAGATGGTACCAAAAACAACTGCAAGCTGACTGGATTCACACATGGTCAAGTATCACTTGGTAAGAAAACCTTCACAACAATAGGTGTAATCTGCCACGCAGGAGTCACAACCAATGCAGGTCACTACACTGAATATATAAAAAAAAATTGTGGATGGTTTGAATGTAATGATAGTACCACTACTCTAAAGCAGAGATTACCAGCAAATCTTATAAAAGCTTATTTAATATTCTTAAAACCAAAATGTAATAACTAATCTGTGCATAAACATTAACAAAACTTCAATTACAAAACTATAAACAGTTAGAATACGCCAACAGGTATCTAACTGCCCCAAAAAATCTGCAAAAAGCCAACAGATAGAAGATCAGCAAGAAACAACAAATAAATACTGAAAACAAAGAAATAAATATATTGTACCATAACAAAAAAAGCTTTTTTACCCAGCATGTATTTTTTTTCTCCCACAGACCCAAAGATTTAATAAACAAACACAGAAACTTGGGTGTAAGAATCAAACATTTTAACTGTGGTATATGGGCTACTTGTAGGAGATATTAACTACAATCAATGCATTACTAACAACCCAAAACCAACATCATACTAAAGTAAAATAGCTACTAGTGCATTTATCATGTCCGCAGACAACCGTGAAGACCGCGGACATCAGGGGCAGCTGCCACCTAAACAAATACAGCATTTGACCCATCTCTTACTCTCCCACCCTCCCCAAGCACTCTTACACACCAACACACTCCACGAAATTGTATTTTTCCCCCGTTGGAAGGATCCAAGATGACGGGCACATCAAAACAATGTGACGCATCTCACACTTCACCCCAGCCAATCAGCGAACACATCGCATGTCCGCTGACATGACGCAAGCCGATTAGCCAATCAGTGTCCTGTCCGCGGAGCTAACAGGGAAATGTGTCCGTGGAGTAGAACTAGATATCACCAATTTTTTTAGACCTACTTTTTGGTCGTTTTTTAAAAAAAACTACTGGACGGATTTGCACCAAATTTAAAAAAGCAAGCTTTCGGGACCAAGTCGCTGCTCCTGCCGCAAATTTGGCGCAAATCCGTCCAGCGGTTTGAGCTGTAGGCATGAGCAAAGTTTTTTCCCCATTAACTCTAAGGGAAAAAAATAAATTTTGGGACCCCCCTCTATAACTTTGCCCCCCCCCCTGCACCAAACCTCACTAAACTCTAAACTTTGTAAAAAAAAAAAAAAAAAAATTCAGAGCCACCCAAAAAATGCTCTTACTATGGGATTAGCAACTTAACTATAACTACATGGCAGCTAACGCAGGCCATGATATATACATCTCTCTATCTCTCTCTCTATATATATATATATTGAAGAAAAACCGGGGATGCAACTCAGTTCAAGAGTAGAAATAGATTTTTATATTGAATTGAAGTAGAAAGCACTAAGCACTTTATGATAATCCGAGGTTGATATGCACTAAAGCACTAGGCACTTTAGCAAGCTGCTAGCACTAGGCACTTTTGTATGCACTATGCACTTTATGCATAAAGGCACAAGGCACTTTATATAAAGAGTGTGCAATTGTCGCCGTCAGCCATATGGCATTATAGCGATTGGACCGTGTTTGAATGAAGGGACTTTTATTGGAACTAATGTAATGGATCAGTTGGTTGGACAATCCATATTGAGTGAAGAGTAAATCCCGAAATGATTATTTAATCATGGATTAACGTAGATCAACTTTGTAGGGACTAAGCCCTGTTCAAAGATGTCCGCCTGCCGTACAAACACAATTAAGTCCCTTCTTTTATGTTCATGGTCGTTGGATCCCCATGTCCCATTTCTATGTCTACAGGCATGTTTTATGTATTTAAACACTAGGGTGGCAGCACATGGGTATTGTGAGCAAGCCACAAGTAACGCTGTGAAACGCGTCGACTTTTCTGGGAAGCTAGAATGTTGTATTTTAACTAATAAAAGAAGCCATCACGGATTTGCTGGTTACGGACTGATTATTGAAGCATGGTATGAAGGAGAGTGCTCCTCGCATAACTGACGTTCAGCCAGTTCTTTTGAAAATATATATATATACATAAAAGGGGTACATTACTCACCGTAATCGTACTTTTGATGCTTGTATCTGCTTAGATTCACATGCTGTGCATAGGCCGACATCTAGTGGAAGCTGCAGAGTATTACAATTTGTTTTTCGAAACTCGAAAATGGGCGTCGACACAGGGCGTGCCTAGTGTGACGTCCACTGTACCCATGATCCCTCACGCGTGTAGGACCCTCAGATTGTTTTTTCCGCCATATCATTTCTGATGGTTATATCTGCTTAGATTCACATGCTGTGCATTTAGTCCGACATCTAGTGGTAATCGCCGAGTATTGCATCCTTCTTTCCAAGATCGAAAGGGGACATCGACATTGGCGTGACTAACACCATCCCTAACATGATGTGTAGTGTACCCAAAATCCCTCACTCATCGAGGTCCCTCAGATTGTGCTTTTTCTGCCCTTAGGGGGCCTTATAGTCAGCGTGAGTACAGAAGAGAGGTGCAAGATGTCTATGTTCCTCCTACTACATGAGGAGAGGTAGGGTGGGCACATGTGAATTTAAGCAGATGCAATCATCAGAAATGATATTACGGTGAGTAATGCATGTGTTCTGATGCTTGTTAATCTGCTTTGAGTCACATGCTGTGATAGACTAGCAAACAGTACCCAGAGATGGTGGTGGAATGTGTGAAGGAACAGTAGCAAAGATGTCTTAGCACTGCTTGCACCACCTGAGAATCAGACCTAGAGTGTGTATTTAGGCAATAGTGTTGTGTAAAGGTGTGTACAGAACTCCAGTTTGCTGTTTTACAAATGGACTCAAGAGGAACATTTGCCATGAATGCTATTGTAGCCCCTGTGCCCCGAGTAGAGTGTGCTCTATGCGTCAAGGGCAGCTCTCTCTTGGCAAGAGTGTAGCACAGTGTGATGCAGTTTACGTTCCACTTTGAAAAAGCCGATTTAGATACAGGGTCCCCTTCTCTACCACCTGCGACTGAAACAAAAAACTGGTTTGCTTTTCTTCGTTGTTTTGTCTTTTCCAGATAATAGATTGAATTGAAATTTTATTTCTATCGCACTCATACACAAGTGTTTCAGAGTGCGACAAGGCATGCGAAGAGGAACAGGGGTGAACAAAATAACATCTTTCTAGGACCAGTGACATTGAGAACACGCAAGTGCATGGGGGAGGAGGAGCAGAAAAGTGCATACAAGGGGGAGAAAATGAAGAGTGCAGAGCAAAAGAAAAAACAGATAAATAATAAGTTAATAAATAATAAAGGCAACAAATAATGGTAGTACAGCCAGCAAGTGGCAAGTGCTGAGTTTAAGGCAACAGACAGGATAGGTCTGAAAAGTGCAGGAAGAAAAAAAAAAAGGGAAAAAAATGGTTGTCTGTATGGGTACAGTACAAACCCCAGTGCAAGGGGTGGCCGGGAGAGTGGCAGGGTGAGCAGGTACCTGGGCCCGGAGGACAGAGGGTGGCCAGGTGCACAGTGCCGAGAGAGAACAGATCAGCAGGGGAGGGGGCAAAGGCAGAAGCAAAGAGGTAGGTCTTGAGGTGCATCCGGAACTGGAGATGGTTCTCCTCAAGTTTTAAAGTGGCAGGGAGGCTGTTCTAGAGGGAGGCCCCAGCCAAAGACAGATCTACCCTCAGCTCGTTTCTCAGAAAAACGACTGCCCCTTAGGGAGTTCGAATTAGAGGAGCCAAGAGATCGAGCGGGGCAGTATTTGCTGAGGGATAGCTGAAGGTATTTTGGACCCAGGCCCCAGAAAGCCTTGTGGACAATGCAGAGGGTTTTGAATGTAATCCTTGCATCCACAGGGAGCCAATGGAGAGATACGATCCCAGGGCTTAAGGCCAAGGATAAGTCTAGCAGTCCTGTTCTGGATATGTTGCAGAGGGCGGAGAGTAGAGGCAGGGAGATTTAGAAAGAGGCCGTTACTATAATCCAACCTAGAGAACCAGAGCTTGGGAGACAGTGAGCTTCTGGGGGAAGGGGAGGAAAGGCAGAGTACCTCTGAAGAGGTGCAGTAGGAAGTTTGACTTTTTAGAGACATCAGAGATGTGGGTGGAGAAGGAAAGTGTGGCGTCAAAGAGGACTCTGAGGTTCTTGGCCTCAAAAGTGGGGATAGTATGAGGGCCAAGGGAGGTTGGCTCGAGAGTGAGGGGCAAGGAGTGTGCTGGTGGGAGCGCTCTCACATCCATTGTGTGGAGGCTTCTTTCGGCCACGTTAGTGTGGTTCTGGAAAAAGGTGGGTAGTTCTACAGACTGGTTTACATGGAAATTTGAAAATAAATGTAGGCGCAAATCGTGGGTGCATGCGCCTGACCACCTTATCTTTGTGAATTGTGACAAATAGGTTCTGAACGGAAAGAGCCTGCAGTTCACTAATTCTCCTGATCAATGTGATCGCCACCAAGAAGGCAGTCTTGAAGGTAAGTGCTTTAAGGGCAGCCTTGTGCATTGGTTCAAAGGGAGGCCGCATTAGTCTATTAAGTACAACGTTCAGGTACCACCCAGGAGCTGGGTTGGAAATAGGGAGATTAAGTCTTTTTATCCCTTCCATAAATGCTTTAATCACTGGGATTTTCCATCACAAAACCTTTTTCTGGGATGTGGTGTATGCTGAAAGTGCAACTAAGTGGGCCTTTAGGGAATTGAAAACAAGACCTGAATCTAACAGGTCGGGTTAGGTACAGGACGATGTGTTGGTGTGAATTCAATAGGATTGATGCTTTTGTCATTACATCAGATGACAAAGTGTTTCAATTTGCTGGAGTAGAAAAGTCTGGTGTTAGGTTTCCGTGCTTCTCAGAGTATGACCATACATCCTTGAGGGAGTTGGAGGTGCCCGATCTCTACGAACTCAGGAACCAGGCTGCTAAACTGAGAGTTTGAGGGCATGGATGTAGTGTTTCCCCCATGGTCTTGCAAAAGCATGTTGTACGGGCATGGCAGCTTCCTGGAAGGGTAGACGGACGATGCCATTAGATGGGAGAACCAAGGTTGGAAGGCACACATTGGGGCCACCAGAATCATCCGGACTGGCTCTTGGTGCATCTTATGCACTATCCTGTTGAGCAGGAGAATCGGGGGGGAAAAGCGTAGACAAATTTCCCTGACCATGTTATTCAGAGACAGTTCCCCTTGGAGTGGTTCTGAGGGTACCTGGAGGCATAATATGGGCATTGTTCACTCTCCAGAGTTGCGAACAAGTCTCTCTCTGGAAAGCCTCAGTCTGCGAAGAAGTCGAGTACAATGTACTTGTGCAATTTAATTGCTGCTCATGCTCTACGGGTCTGGGGAAGTCTCTGCTGAGAACGTCTGCCAGGAGATTGAGGTCCCCTGGAACGTGTTGTGACAGGAGGAACATCTTGTGTTTAAGAGCCCATTTCCATATGTTCTGGGACAGTTTGGACAGCCCTAGAGAGTGACTGCCCCCTTGTTTGGTCAGGTAATGGCTGTAGTACTGTGCGGGAGGACTAGAACGGTCTTCCCCTACAGGTGAGTTTGGAAAGCCTTCAGGGCCTTGAACACTGCTTGCAATTCCAACAGGTTTAGGTGGTTGGATGCTACTGCTGGGGACCACACGCCCTGTGCCGTCTAATGAAGGTGAGCCACCCAGTCAGAGATGCGCCTGGAGAGTGGCTTCTGTTGCAGGGCTGGTGAAGGATTTCCCTTGCAGGTTTTCCCTTGACCACCACTGCAGAGTCTGAACAAGGGCTGCCGAAACAACCACTAGATCATCCCATTGTCCGCTGGTCTGACACCATTGGCTTGAGACACACTCTTGCACAGGGCGCATGCGCTGACTCGCGTGTGGGACCAGGTAGCTACAGGAGGCCATCATCCCTAATAACCGCATTGCCTTGCGTACGGTCACCTTGTGACTGGCTACATAGTAAGGGATCTAGAACAGCACATTTTGAGCCCTCTCGGAGGAAAAGACTATAGCGTCTATGGTCCGAAATAGAGCCTGCAGAAATTGCTTGGCTTAGCCGGGGTCCAGGCTGGCTTTTTTCTCGTTTATCGAGAGCCCAAGGCTGAGGAGATCTACAGTCCTCTGGGTATTTGAGAGACATGGTGTTAGGGAGAATTCTCTGTTTAGGCTGAATTTCCCTACCTAGTGAGTCCCCCAGCAGCTTTGCTGGATTTCTGGGGTTTAATTTTTTTCTCCTGCCAAGAGTGAGACTCTTTTACCCTCACTCTTGGACATGTTGAAGTGTGTTTTCTTGGTTAAACCTTGTGTTGAATGGGCTATGGGGTCTCTTACTCCATAGGGCCTCATGTATTTTTGTGATGTGGGTCACACAGCACCCTCTGTGCCGTGACCCAGGGGTGTCCTAGGGACTCCCCAACATAGACTCCATACCCTGGGACTGACTACTGTCTCCCAGGGCATGTAAAGTCACCAAAGACTTTGCTAGTCTTGAATCCTGAACAGAACCAGTACAAACCATCATATTGTGGACGTACTGGCTGGGGCAATTCGATTGCCCCAGGGTCTGTTAGTCGAGGGGGCACGTCTCCGTCCCCCCTGATCGAGTTTTGGCTGGTGGCAGTGGAAACTACTTTTTATATTCGACCGCGAATATTTCCCTATGGGATTTCCCATTGTTTTAGGCTAACACATTTAATTATTTATTTACGGTAGCCTTAAACATACCGCCGGTTTATATATTTATTTTTATAACTCCGGTTGGGACTTTTTGCCAAAACTTGATTCTAAAATGGCGTTGGTGTTCGCCTCTGTAACTCTGACCCAAAGTGGAGCCCTTTGTTCCACTTTTGGCGGGCTTCTCCACAGAAGCCCTCCAAAGTGGTGCCACTCTGTCTGGGGTACTTAGGAGGGGTGGAGGGGGATTTAGGCACCCTGGACTGAGTTACCTTGGTAACTCAAGTCGCACTCCGTCCTGATTGGCCCAAGTGGTGAGCCGCCCGGCTCACCACTTAGCATGGTTGAGTGACAGCTAGGCTGGGTGAATGGGGGTTTGCTGCATAAAAGCAGGGCTTTGGGGACTGGGACTTCAGAAGTCGCCACAGGACCAAGAATCCGACGAGGGAAGAGCTGAGCCGACCTGCTTCGACGACACCACCCGGTGGAGCCCTGCTGAACCGTCTCACCACTTTTTCCCGACGACCGAGGAGAACTCTTAACGGAGTGGCTCCTTCCCTTAACTGGTGGGGACAACCAGTTTTCGCCTTCTTTCCGTTCTTTGAGGTATCTCGTGGCCGCCTTGCCTGTGCCAAGCACCCCGGCAACCGGAATACCACACTTTACCCCCATACCGCGAAAGTCGGTACCAACCCTTTAACCGGAGGACTCCGCGGCTGGTTTCTTCCCGGGCAGTGCAACGACCCTCTTCTTCTGCTCTTCAGCGAGAACTTCTTCTCCCCTGACCGACGTCGAGCCCTGCTGCCACTGCCTGGAACAACTGCCACCGCTGGAGGATCCTTTCCGCTTAAGGTACTGTGTTCTGCCTGGCTTCCCTTGCTACCGACTGTACGGGGTAGATTTAGTCCCCGGCTTTCGAACCTGGGAGTGCCTGGGACACTTTGGCTAAACTTTCTGAGCCACTCTAACCTCTTTTTGACTCTTTGCAAGACTTTGAATCTCTAACTAACAGTGTGATCTTGGGCACATTTTCGCTCCGGCTACTCTAAGAGTGGGCCCTGCCTAGTGACTTTTGCTCACCTGTGACTTTATTCTTCTTTAAGCCTATTGCAAGTGCTCTGGACCTTAGAGTGGTGTGTCTAACCCATTTCTGCTTTTTCTCTCCCTTTCTTGGAAACTACTAGAGTGTCATCTAACGTTAAGCACTCACCTCTGTTTTAATTAAGTGGTGTTTACTTAGAGTTGTCTAGATAGGAGAAAGGATTGAATCTACTTTCATTATAACTGTGTTGAAGTGCTTTTACTATATTTTTGCTAGAGTGTTTTTAACTTATGTGTATTTTAAATAAATAACTATATACTTTTGAAACCAAGCTCTGGTCAGTGTTTGCTTGTGCTATTGTGTTTTGGTACATATTGTGTATACTTTACATACTGCCTAACTCTTCTTGAGAGAAGTCTGACTGCTCAGCCACAGCTACCAGGTAAATCTGGGTGGTACAGACTGCTACCAAAGGGGTTTACTGCTCTACCTGTAGTCTTAAATCTTTTGCAGTGTTCCCCAAGGGAACTGCACAGGTTTCTGCCTAACACTGGTGTACAGCGGTGGGATTTGTATTGAGTATACATTTTATTGTGCTTTAGATACCTTAGTGCAACTAACCACAAAGCTTAGCACTGAAAAAGTAAAACCTCTAACATGTCAGTTATAGAAAGCTATAGTCAAGAGTCCCTTGCAGCCAAAACTGCTGATTGTTTAAGAGTGCTCTGTAAACATAAGGATCTCCTGACTAAGGGCAAGAAAATGGAGCTGATTGAAAGATTGTTAGCTAACCAAAGTCTGGGTGATGGTTCAGAGGAACCTACCACTCCAGCAACTGTAGATGACAGTGTTGAAGTTAACATGGAGCAAAATGTTGATGTTTCTGAGGAAGAGTCAGAAGAGGAGGGTGAGGCTGTTGTAACTGTCCCCCCTAGGCCTCTGCCTGCTCTACCTGCTGTACCTACTGGACCTTTACCAGGTCCCACATTTAGTCCTCAGTACTTTGAACTGGAGAAAATGAAGCTAGAATTGGAGTATAAGAAACTTAATGCTCAAACTGACAAAGAACTAAGGCTAAGGGAAATGGAGCTCAAGTATGACTTAGAAATGAAGAAATTATCTGTTGAGAATGTTTCTCTCTCTGGCTCCTCTAGAAGTTCCAGTCCTAAAAGACCCCGGATGCCTAAAGAATTGGTTGGTATGTATGAGCCTAAGTTGGATGTGTTGGATTGGTTGTCTCTGTTTGAATATAATCATGGGCTCCAGAACATCACAGGAAATGACTTACTCACCTGGTTGTTCTCTAGGCTTCCCCCTGTTGCCACTGATGTGGTAATGGAGATGGGGGAGGAGGATAGGAAGGACTATGAATGTGTGAAACTAGCTTTGATAGCTAGGTTTGGGAAGACCCCTTCCCAGTATCTTAAGAGGTTTAGGAGCCTCAAAAAGCATGATGGTACCCCTTGGGCTACCTGGGTGAGTGAATGTTTGAAAAACTTAGAGGGATGGATTAAGGGTTACAAGGTGAACACTTATGAAGGTATGAAGAATTTGTTTATGTTGGAGACTATTTATGATGCCTGCTCTCCTGAGCTCAGACAACACTTGGCTGATTCCAAGGAATTAGATTCCCGGAAACTAGCTAAGGCTGCTGACTTGTGGGTTGCCAACAGGGCCACTCACAAGGATTCTGGGGTAACTCAGAAGAAGGATGGGGAGAAACAGCCTAAAAAAGACTCCAAAGAGAATTCTAATAATTCCTATCCCAAAGAGGGCCCCAAACCACAAAATAACCAGGGTAAGCCACATGGGAAACCTAGTCAGGCTACTGTACCTTCTGGCCACAAGCCAGAAGGAGGTCAGAACAAGCCACCCTTCCATAGAGCATTTGGACAATGCTATGTCTGTCAGGGTACTGACCATGTCAAAGGAGATCCCAAGTGCAAGGGTAAACCTGCAGGGATCAGCACAGTCTCCTTAGCCTTCACTCCTGAGGATGAAGTACAGATGGCTAGTGCCCACTTTGAACTCTTTGCTGAAGAACCCTTGGGTCTTCAAGCAACTGTAAACTTAGAGCCTATGGGTCTGGTTAGTCCCCAGAATAGGGTTGTGTATAACTCCCTACCTGTTAACTCTAAGGTGTATTATGTGGACAGTGTTCTTGTCAATGGCCAGGATACTCCTGCCAGGAGAGACACTGGGGCCAGCAGAACAGTAGTGGATGAAAGCTTCTTTCAACCTGAAGATGTGGCCAAAGCACCCAAAGGTCCCACTAGGATGTCTGGAGGCCCTGTCCAAATGGTTCCTATTCTACCAGCCCTCATTCAATGTAACAACATGACAGTAAGGATCCCTGTCAGTGTTCAGGCTGAGGTACCTGGGAAGGTCCTGTTAGGGAATGACCTAAGAACTCTAGGAGTAGTGTCACATACCCCCAGGCCTCCCAGTATGGAGAAGCAGAACTTAACCAAATTGGCTAGAAAGGCTACCTTGAAGGACCCTTCTAAGCCTGTGGGACCCTCTACTGAGAACCCCACTACAAGCCCTGGGTTTAGTAAGTTGACCTCTGACCCAGGCACCTTTCCGGATAGTATGCTAGGAACATGGGAGCCCCAACCAAGCTCCATCATTGTTCCCCTAGTCTCAGAGTCTCTGACTCCCCCTGCTTCTGAGGAAGAGGTGGATAGACCAACTAGGCCCCTATCTGGACCCGAGAGAACTGGTAATTCTCAGTGCTGGTGGAAAACCAGAAAAGAAAAGTCTAAGGCCAAAAACCTTCAGACTGTTGGACCTTCTACTGAAGACCCCAACTCAAATCCTAATATTAGGGGGGGAACTCCTAAAATAGGTAAGGGTAGATCTAAGAGGAAGGGGAAGCAGGTACATTGCCTAACCCCAACCCCTCCAACCAAGAGGCCTAAGACCCAACCTGCTCCCACAAGAGAGGTGGTGAGGAACCTTGGAGGCCCCTCTAGATCTAAGGGAATCCTTTATAAGGACCCCTTGAAAAAGCCTAACATAGGTTCAGAAGTTGTACCAACTTCTGAGGGACTGGTCAACCAGATCCCCTATAACAAAAAGACTGATGTTCCTCAAAGGGTCTGTAGGTCCGTTAGCTTACAAAAGAAAACCTTTGAGTTCACCATTGAGCACAGGTCAGGGTGTCACCATCAAAATGCTGATGGACTCTCTAGGATGTATATCATCGACTAGAGGTATGAGGTTCATCCAGGAGTGGATTAAATCCTCCTGTCCCTTAGTCTGGGGGGGGCGAGTGTTAGGGAGAATTCTCTGTTTAGGCTGAATTTCCCTACCTAGTGAGTCCCCCAGCAGCTTTGCTGGATTTCTGGGGTTTAATTTTTTTCTCCTGCCAAGAGTGAGACTCTTTTACCCTCACTCTTGGACATGTTGAAGTGTGTTTTCTTGGTTAAACCTTGTGTTGAATGGGCTATGGGGTCTCTTACTCCATAGGGCCTCATGTATTTTTGTGATGTGGGTCACACAGCACCCTCTGTGCCGTGACCCAGGGGTGTCCTAGGGACTCCCCAACATAGACTCCATACCCTGGGACTGACTACTGTCTCCCAGGGCATGTAAAGTCACCAAAGACTTTGCTAGTCTTGAATCCTGAACAGAACCAGTACAAACCATCATATTGTGGACGTACTGGCTGGGGCAATTCGATTGCCCCAGGGTCTGTTAGTCGAGGGGGCACGTCTCCGTCCCCCCTGATCGAGTTTTGGCTGGTGGCAGTGGAAACTACTTTTTATATTCGACCGCGAATATTTCCCTATGGGATTTCCCATTGTTTTAGGCTAACACATTTAATTATTTATTTACGGTAGCCTTAAACATACCGCCGGTTTATATATTTATTTTTATAACTCCGGTTGGGACTTTTTGCCAAAACTTGATTCTAAAATGGCGTTGGTGTTCGCCTCTGTAACTCTGACCCAAAGTGGAGCCCTTTGTTCCACTTTTGGCGGGCTTCTCCACAGAAGCCCTCCAAAGTGGTGCCACTCTGTCTGGGGTACTTAGGAGGGGTGGAGGGGGATTTAGGCACCCTGGACTGAGTTACCTTGGTAACTCAAGTCGCACTCCGTCCTGATTGGCCCAAGTGGTGAGCCGCCCGGCTCACCACTTAGCATGGTTGAGTGACAGCTAGGCTGGGTGAATGGGGGTTTGCTGCATAAAAGCAGGGCTTTGGGGACTGGGACTTCAGAAGTCGCCACAGGACCAAGAATCCGACGAGGGAAGAGCTGAGCCGACCTGCTTCGACGACACCACCCGGTGGAGCCCTGCTGAACCGTCTCACCACTTTTTCCCGACGACCGAGGAGAACTCTTAACGGAGTGGCTCCTTCCCTTAACTGGTGGGGACAACCAGTTTTCGCCTTCTTTCCGTTCTTTGAGGTATCTCGTGGCCGCCTTGCCTGTGCCAAGCACCCCGGCAACCGGAATACCACACTTTACCCCCATACCGCGAAAGTCGGTACCAACCCTTTAACCGGAGGACTCCGCGGCTGGTTTCTTCCCGGGCAGTGCAACGACCCTCTTCTTCTGCTCTTCAGCGAGAACTTCTTCTCCCCTGACCGACGTCGAGCCCTGCTGCCACTGCCTGGAACAACTGCCACCGCTGGAGGATCCTTTCCGCTTAAGGTACTGTGTTCTGCCTGGCTTCCCTTGCTACCGACTGTACGGGGTAGATTTAGTCCCCGGCTTTCGAACCTGGGAGTGCCTGGGACACTTTGGCTAAACTTTCTGAGCCACTCTAACCTCTTTTTGACTCTTTGCAAGACTTTGAATCTCTAACTAACAGTGTGATCTTGGGCACATTTTCGCTCCGGCTACTCTAAGAGTGGGCCCTGCCTAGTGACTTTTGCTCACCTGTGACTTTATTCTTCTTTAAGCCTATTGCAAGTGCTCTGGACCTTAGAGTGGTGTGTCTAACCCATTTCTGCTTTTTCTCTCCCTTTCTTGGAAACTACTAGAGTGTCATCTAACGTTAAGCACTCACCTCTGTTTTAATTAAGTGGTGTTTACTTAGAGTTGTCTAGATAGGAGAAAGGATTGAATCTACTTTCATTATAACTGTGTTGAAGTGCTTTTACTATATTTTTGCTAGAGTGTTTTTAACTTATGTGTATTTTAAATAAATAACTATATACTTTTGAAACCAAGCTCTGGTCAGTGTTTGCTTGTGCTATTGTGTTTTGGTACATATTGTGTATACTTTACATACTGCCTAACTCTTCTTGAGAGAAGTCTGACTGCTCAGCCACAGCTACCAGGTAAATCTGGGTGGTACAGACTGCTACCAAAGGGGTTTACTGCTCTACCTGTAGTCTTAAATCTTTTGCAGTGTTCCCCAAGGGAACTGCACAGGTTTCTGCCTAACACATGGTCCGTATGAATACCCAGTTATTAACCAGTCATTGAGGTAAGGATAGACTGGGAAGGACAGCCTGCACAGGTGAGCAGCTACTACCGCCAGTACCTTCGTTAACACCCTTGGGGCTGAGGCAATGCCGAAGGGGAGAACCTTGAATTGATAGTGGGTGTCCTCCATCATGAACCTTAGGTACTTTCTGTGCGCTGCTAACATAGAAATGAGAAAGCATGCATCTTTCATATCCAATGTGGCCATGTAATCCCCCTGCAGCAACAGCAGGATTACCGCCTGCAATGTTGTCATTCTAAATTTTTGCGGTTTGACATACTTGTTCGCTGGGCGCAAGTCTAACACAGGGCGCATGGGGAGATCCTTTTTGGTTATAAGGAAGTACACTGAATAAATATCCTTGTTTACATGGTAAATGGGGACGACTTCTACGGCGCCCTTTTCCAGAAGGATCTGCACCTCTTCCAACAGTATTTGCTGGTGATCAGCGTCTGCTCTTCGGTGGGTTGTATTGAGGTGGAACTCGATACAGTAATCGTGGGCGACTGTCTTTAACGCCCACTGGTCTACTGTGATCCCATCCCATGAGTTGATAAATGGCAGACGTCCCCCGACCAGGGAGCCATGGTAGGGGACTCGAACCAGAGAGTGACTTTGCGGTGCAGGCTGGGGAGCCTTGTGGAGTAGAGTTCCTGCCTCTACCCATGCCTCTGCGTTGCCCTCTCTGCTGGTATTGGTTGTTTCCAGATTAGCCTTGGCTGGAGGACCATTGGGTACTTCCAGAGCCATATTTATTATGGGGAAGACCTTGAGGAAGACTGACAGCAAAAGAGCAGCGAGAACCTGAGCCTCCTCGCTGGTTGAAGGGCTTGGTCGTGATTTGGTTGAGTGACTTGAGTGTCTCATGCTCTTCCTTAGCAGTCTCCAAGGCGTCGACAGCCTTGCCAAATAAGTTGGAGTCTTCGACAGGTTTGTTAATCAGATAGGCCAGAGTCTCTGGTTTGAAGCCAGAGTTCTTCGGCCAGGCACGTCTCTTAAAAAGACTCTGCTGGGCTAGAGTATGTCCCGCATTCTCAGCAGCATCAAGAGTGTTCTTTAAAATATTAGGGGTCACCTGTCTGCCCTCAGTCACGACCACCAATAGGCGTGATCGCATGGGCTCTCTGACCTCTTTAAGGCCTTGCTTCCACAGGCCCCATTGGACGTCGCTGTAACTAGCGAGGAGAGTTGTATTATTAGCTATTCAGGTAGAATAGGCCACACATGTAGAAATGCACATTCCTAGAGCATAACGATTTTTGCAATCTTTATCAGGGGAGCTTCCGCTGTGGATAGTGGAACCCCTGCCCTCTTTCTAGTGGTTGCAACAACCAGGTAATATGGAGTGGCGTACATAGGGTCAGATGGAACGGGGAGAAACTATTTTTCAACCCGAGGGTTGACTGCCCTTGTGAGTGAGGGTGACAATAAAGATAGAGCTAGACATTTCTTTATTGAATTGAGTAGCGGAATAGCCTGGCTAGTGGGAGACTTCCCTTTGAGAATATTTTCTACAAAGTCGCCCTCAGAGGCTGTCTGTTGGTCCGTTTCATCCTTCCCATCTGTTTAGTGTGTTGCATTTGTTCCATCCTTTTTATTGATTCGATTTTTGTTCCATGTGTTTTTACTCACTTCATCAGTTCCACCCGCCTCATCCGTCCCAACTGTGTATCTGCTTTTGAATGAGTGTCAATGCAGTAGTGCTGAGTCAAAGCATGTACTGAGCTCCATGTAGCTGCTTTGTAAATGGTGCCCAGCGGGACATTTGCGATGAAAGCCAAAGTAGCTCCTGTACCCCTTGTGGAGTGAGCTCTTTGTGTGAAAGGCAGTGTTTTGCTTGATAAGGAGTAACATAGTTGTATGCATCTGACTATCCATCTGGTGATGAAATTTTTGGAATGCGGTATCCTTCTCGACCAGTTGCTACTGAGACAAACAGTTGGTCTGTTTTTCTAAGCTATCTGGTCTTGTTTACATAGTAAAGGACTGCCCTCCTTACATCTAGTGTATGGAGTTTTTTTCTCAGTTGAGTTTGTAGGGTTCTGGAAGAAGGCCGGTAGCTCAATGGATTGGTTCACGTGGAATATGGAAATTAACTTGGGTGAAAACCCAGGGTGTGTTCGTAAAACCAATTTATTCCTGTGGATGACAAAGAATGGGTCCTGCACTGAAAATGCTTGAAGTTCACTAACCCTTCTTATGGATTTAATAGCCACTAAAAAGTCGGTCTTATACGTCAGGTGTTTTAGACTTGACTTATGCATAGGCTCAAAGGGGGGGTCCCATGAGCTTTGCGAGTACTACATTGAGCTCCAAGGCTGGTGGTGGGTTTGCATTTGGAGGATGGAGTCTCTTTACTCCTTCCATGAATGCTTGATTGACGGGAACTTTCCACCATGGTGTAAGCTGATATAGCTGCCAGGTGGACCTTTATAGAGTTGAATACTAACCCAGAGTCTAACAAGTGGAGCATTTACTTTAGAATGTGGGATGGAGTACATTCTACAGGGTTTATCTGTTTAGACTGGCACCAAATTACAAATCTCCTGCACTTGTCGAAACAAAAGTGTCTTGAGTTAGGTTTACGAGCCTCCTTGAGGATGTCCATACACCTAAGTGGAAGATTTAGATATCCAAACTCTATGACCTCAGGAGCCATGCTGTCCGGTTCATTGAGTGTGGTTGAGGATATACTGTTATTCCCCCGTGTTGGCTCAGCAAATTGGTGTGGCACGGGAGTTTGATGGGATCGCACATCGCCAGTTTGTGCAGATGTGGATAGCATGGTTGTCTTGCCCACATGGGAGCAACTAGGATGAGCGTCATGTGTTCTCTGTGAATCCTGTTCACTACTCTACTCAGAGGAGTTGGGGGGGGGGCGGGGTGTAAGCAAATCTACCCGACCAGCTCATCCATAAGGCATTCCCCTTGGAGTCTGGCTGGGGAAACCTGGACGTGAAGTCTGGGCATTGCTTGTTTTATTTTGAAGCGAACAAGTCTAGCGTGGGGTAACCCAATAGTGAGAAGATGTGGTCTACAACATTTGTGTCTAGTTGCCACTCGTTTTCCTCTGGTAGGGGATCTCTGCTTAGCGAGTTTGCTAGTGTATTGAGTTCCCCTGGAACATGTTGGGAAGATGGGAACATACCCCGTTTGAGTGCCCATTTCCATATTCTCCATGCTGGCTTGGACGGACTTGGAGAATGTGTGCCCCCATGCTTGTTAATGTAAAACATAAAATGCAGTGGTGCCGAGGTGCCGTTGGTTAGTATCTGTACTGACTGATTTGTCAGCTGTGCTTCGAATACCACTAGAAGCTCCAGAAGTTTGATGTGGTTCTGTGCTGTCATGCAAGTTTACAGACCATGTGCTGTGAGATGAAGATGATGTGCCCCCCACCTCGAGAGTGACTCTTCTGTTACCACTGCTTGCACTGATGGATTGTGGAAGGGTTTTCCCTTCAACAGATTGTCCTTCGTCCACCAGCGAAGGTCTTCTACTAGTGTTGGCGCAACGACCACTAGATTGTCCCACTGACCTCTTGCCTGAGACCACCGTTTCGCCAACCACTCCTGCATGGGGCGCATGCGCAAACGTGCATATGGGGCCAGGTAAATACAAGATGCCATCATGCCTAGCAAACTCACAGCTTTGCGTACGCTTATCTGGTAACCGGCCTCATATTGAGGTATTTGCAGTAAAATGTTTTGTACCCTTTCCTTTGAAGGAAAGGCTAGCCCTTCTTCTGTGTTTATGACCGCTCCTAGGAACTGTTTGGTCTAGTTTGGCACAAGGCTTGATTTTTTCTCGTTTATCGAGAAGCCCAACTGGAAGAGAAGGTTTATAGTTCTTTCAGTATTTTGCCTGCAAATAAGGGGAGACTACCCTATAATCAGCCAGTCATCCAGGTAGGGGGGTACACTGGGAGTGCCTCCATGCGCAGGTGTGCTGCCAACAGCGCCAGTACCTTGGTGAATACCCTTGAAGTGGATGATATGCCGAAGGGTAGCACCTTGAACTGCTAGTGCTGGTTTGCTATCTTGAAACGCAAGAATCTTCTGTGCGCTGGAAACATTGAAATATGAAAATAGGCATCTTTCATATCCAATGTTGCCATGTAGTCCGCCCTGCTTTAGCAGTGGGATTACTTGTAGCGTTGCCATGCAGAATTTTTGTGGCTTGACATCGGTGTTTGCAGGTCGTAGGTCTAATACTGGGCGCATTGTTGGATCTTTCTCTGGCACATGTAAGTAGGTTGAATAGACACCCTTGTTTACCTGGTTCGCTGGGACAAGTTTCAATGGTGTCCTTGAGTTGCAGCATTGCAACTTCATCCAGAAGGACGCGTTGTTGCTCCTTCGTGGTTGGTTTTTGACGCAGGGATGGTTTGAGGGTCGCTGAAGTAATTTCATGCAATAACCGCCTGCTACGGTCGTGGGCACCCACTTATCCGAGGTGATTCCCCCCATGCGTGGGTGAAGTGTGTAATCACCCTCCTACTGGAGAGGCATGGGACGGGACCTGAAGTGGGTGGTCATTGTTTAGTAGGTGTTGCTCCACCTCTGGAAGTCAAGGACCTCCCCCGGGCACGAGATATGCGCTGGCCTCTTTGGAAACCTTGTGAAGCCGGTCCCTGATTGTTTCTACAGGATGAGCCCTGGCTTTGTCCGTAACTGGAACCCCTTTGTGAATTTTGACCTCGAAAACGGCAAAAATTGCTTCCGCCCCTTTGGCCTGGTGGCTTATGAGTTAGCTGGCCTAAGAGTGTCATACTCTTCTTTGGCCGATTTTACAATTATTATTTTTTTATTTTGTTTTATTAAGGTTTTCAAACACATCTTAAACATTACAGAAACATTGTTTGGATCATATCATGAATATCAAGTTTTCACTCCCATCCCGTTCCCAAACAGCCCCATGACGACTTTACGACAGCCCTCCCCGCTCCCCCTGTGGAACGGTGTCTCCTCTGGCATTTATCGATCTTGATCATTCTCCTGGTCGTGGCATGTGGCCAGTTTTCCCGTTTGTTGCAAGTCACTGGCTTTGGCCGCCTGATTGGAGCACAGTCTAGAATGAATTTTGGGACTCCTCGGGTGAAACATTTCTATAATGTAAATTAGTTTCGCTGGGCGTGATCATCAAGCCACTGAGATCGGATTCCTAGATCCTAGTACAATACAACCCCTTAGGTGCGGGACATTATTCACAAATCCTCCCCATAACAGTTCATATTGAGTAGATTTCCTGTGGAGGGC
This sequence comes from Ambystoma mexicanum, assembly GCF_040938575.1. Lineage (NCBI taxonomy): Eukaryota > Metazoa > Chordata > Amphibia > Caudata > Ambystomatidae > Ambystoma > Ambystoma mexicanum. Next base: position 702,999,108 of record NC_090924.1, read on the forward strand.
TGCAGTAATCTTTTCCACTGTGCAGATATTGGAGGCCACATTTGTCCACTCTCTTTTCCTGTACCTTAGCCGTTCAAACAGTATGAGGAGGGGTCCATTGATGCATTGGATCCCGTCCAGTTCCCTGATCCATCCCAAGACCTCATCCCAGAACATCTTAACACAGGGGCATCCCCACCACATATGCCAATAGTCCGCCTTCTCGCCACACTGGCGCCAGCATAGGGGACTGTTCGGCAGAATCCTGTGCAGTTCCCTTAGGGAGCACTACAGAATATTAGGACTACAGGTGAGAGCAATAAATCCCCTTTGGTATCAGTCTGTACCACAAAGATTTAGTTGGTAGCTGTGGCTGAGCAGTCAGACTCATCTCAAGAGGGAGATGAGCAGTAGTCAGGGTTTACACAATAGGCCTTCAGCACTTTGGAACAAGGAAACACTGACCAAAGCTTTGTATTAAAAAGGAATATATAGATATATATTTATTTTATACACTACTAATAAAACACATCATAGTTCTTAAGCAAGTTAAATTCAGTCAAAGAAAGTATACACAACTCCCTAGTTAAATTGTAGGCAAGTTTGAGCAAGAGTGAAAACTGAGCAAAATGGCACAGTGAAAACCAAACACAAATGGCACTCTAGCAATTTCTTACAAAGGAGTGAAAACACAAGTCATATAAAAATATCTTCTTATAGGCCCCAGCAACACTTCCCATGAGTTTGTGAACCAGTTTAGGCAATGCAGTACATCAGTATAGCAAATACTTAAATGAAAACTGAGCAAAATGGCACTTCACAAGGTTTGAAAGTGGGAAGGAAGGGGTGGTTATAAGAAGTAGGTGCACCAACACAGTTCTAGTTGAGAAGCACTCTAGTGAATTCAGTTCTAACAAATTTAGCCAGAGTCAGTAGGCCTGTGCCAGAGTCAGTGGTACAGGCCAAGGGCCCAGGAGCAAAATGTTCTTGTAGCTGCAGTCAAGTCTTTGGTTACCGATTTTGAAAAGGTGGATGCAGAAGGTGAAAGACAATGTTGCGATTGGCAAACTGGTTGGCCCCACCAGCTCAAGGGAAGAACGCTCTTACGGATGAAGATCTTCTCTCGTCGTGTGGAGAAAAGTGGTGAGACACTGCAGCAGCGCTTCACCGGTGGTTCAGTCGTTGCAGATGTCTTTGGCTTCTCTCCTCTTCGGCTTCTTAGTTCCAGTGGCGACGTCTTGCTCTTCCAGTCCTCAGGATCCTGCTTTTATGCAAAAAGAACCCCATTCATACAGCCTGTCACTCACACAGTCGAGTGGTCATCTTGGCGGGAGACCCTCCAGCCTATCAGGATAGAGTGCGACATGGGTTGCTGAGGAAAACCCTGTCCAGGGTTCCTACTCCCCCCTCCCACACAATGGACCCACCACAGACTCAGTGGCGCCGAAAGGAGGACTTCTTGGCAGAAGCACGCCAAAATGACGAACAAAGGATCCCTGACCTGGGTTAGGAGTTTATAGAAAGACACGAGAAATAAGTTATTTTAAACTTCTGGCAAATAAAACCTACCAGAGTGTTAGGCAGAAACCTGTGCAGTTCCCTCTGGGACCACTGCAAAAGATTTAGGACTACAGGTGTTTGGCAGTAAACCCACTTGGTAGTAGTCTGCACCACACAGATTCACTTGGTAGCTGTGGCTGAGCAGTCAGACTTCCCTCAAGAAGAGTTAGGAAGTATATAGAGTATTCACAATAAATCAAGAGAACACAATAGAACAAGTAAACACTTACCAGGGCTTGGTGTAAAAGAGATAATTATTTATTTTAAACCACATCTAGAAAAACACACAGGCACTAATAGTAAGCAATTCAAAAACACGGTCACTAAAAGATATACACTCCCTTAAAAGAATATTAGGCAAGTCTTCAGTAAAGCCCCACTTATTTTCAGACAGCGGTGAGCGCTTAACGTAGATGGCACTCTAATAATTTGTTTTAAAAAGGGAGAGAAAAGCAGAGAATCAATTGAAACAGATCCCAAAACTTTTTCACGAACACAATAAGAGAGGAAGGCAAAGTAACACCGTGAATTAAGAGTCAGCAGGCCGGATCCGCTTTAAGAGGATCAAAACGAAATGTGTCCAGGGTCACACAGTTGCAGTGCACAAAAGTCTTGTAACGGTTCAAAAAGGAGTTGGACCAAAGAAAGGGACCAGTTAGAGGGTCAAGGCGGCCAGCCCAGTCCAGAAGGTTAAGGGGTTATTATAACCTTGTAGCAATCTTTAGAAAAGGAGGCCTGGCGGACACGGTACCTTAAAGTGGTGAGAATACTCCAGCGGGGGCAGTTGTCCTGGCAGCGGATGCAAGTTGGTGCTTCGTCCGGCGGAAGAGAGGATCTCGTCGGGGAGGAAGACAGGAGTCTGTTGCACTGCCAGGGAAGAAACCAGCCGTGGAGTTTCTCAGGTACAAGGAGCGGTCCGTTGGTACGCGGTCCAGTGGTAAGTGGCTATCCGGCTGCCGGGGTGCTTGGCACGGGCAATTCGACCACAGACCGGTCTGGGGGGCGAAGAGAAGAAGGTAAACTGGCTGTGCCCACCAGTCAGGGGATGAAGCCTCTCCAGCCGGGAGATCTTCTGTCGTCGGGAAGTGGTGAGTCGGTTCCTCATGGCTCCACCGGTGGTGTCCTCGTGGTAGGTCGGCTCAGCTTCTCCCTCGTCGGATTCTCAGGTCCTGTGGCGACTTCTGAAGTTCCAGTCCCCAAAGCCCTGCTTTTATGCAGCATACCCCCATTCACTCATCCTAGTTGTCAATCAAACATGCTAAGTGGTGAGCCGGCCGGCTCACCACTTGGGGCCAATCACACAAGAGTGCGACTTGAGTTACCAAGGTAACTCAGTCCAGGGTGCCTAAACCCCCTCCCACACCCTCTGTGGTACCCAGACAGAGTGGCACCACTTTTGGAGGCTTCTGTGGAGAAGCCCGCCAAAAGGTGGAACAAAGGGCTCGCCTTGGGTTGGAGTCACAGAAGAGAACACAAACGCCATTTTAGAATCGAGACCTGGCAAAAAATACCAACCGGCAAATTAATATTAATTAAATAAACCAGCGGTATGTTCGAGGCTATGAGAATTAAATAATTAAAGTTGGTAGCCTCGAACAATGGGAAAATCCCATAGGGAAATATTCCCGGTCGAATATAAAAAGTAGTATCCACTGCCACCAGCCAAAACTCGATCAGGGGGGACGGAGACGTGCCCCCTCGACTAACAGACCGCGGGGCAATCGAATTGCCCCGACCAGTACGTCCACAATATGATGGTTTGTACTGGTTTCTGTTAATAATTTGGGACTAGTAAAGCCAATGGTGACTTTACATGCCCTGGGAAACCGTAGTCAGTCCCAGGGTATGGAGTCTATGTTTGGGGGTCGCTACGACAACCGTGTCACTGCACCGAGGGTGCTGTGCAACACGTGAATAAAAATGGTTACTGTAGAGGTGAGAGAAACCCCATAGACATTAAACACAAAAATAGCCTAGAACACACACAGCAAAAAATGTCCAAGAGTGGGGAAAGAGAGTCTCACTCTGAGGAGAAAACAAAAAACCCTTCAAATCCAGCAAAGCTGCTGGGGGACTCTATAGGTAAGGGAAATTAGAATGAGAATTTTCCCTAACAGGCACTCGTTGACTGGAACATCTTTGACAGTCTGTAAGAATCATGCTGCCATCTGTGGAGTAGCTTAATGGCGTGCAGTTTGCACTGGCTCGCTATCGATATTTGCGAGGCCCCTTTACATATTTTCCCCCAAAGGTCAGGGCCTATTTCTGATCCGAGATCTCTTTCCCACCTGAGCTTCAGATCTACAGTTGACCCCTTTCCAGCATCTATTAGCACTCTGTACATGGCTGAGATTAAACTTTTGGATTTCGTCTGTTATCCAGGAGTTGTTCAAAGGGGGTAAGATCTCTCTGGACCCTCTCTTTCATTTGTCCCTCACAAAGATTCCTTTAAGCTGGAGGAAGGGAAAGACCGGAAGATGGCCTATCCCCAGAGCCTCCTCTAGTTCTATGATCGTGACAAACCTGCCCTCCCTCCAGAGTTGACCAATTCTCTTGAGATCCGCTTCAAACCAAGATTGGAATCTTTCGTGGTTAGGAATGTCTTCTCATACCCCCGGTTCCCAGATATGATTCAAAGGAGACGGCCAGGAAGTGATACCCGCATGTCAGCTCCCTCCCTCCAGATCTGCTACATGGTGCCCAACAACAGATAGTCCATTATTCTGCTTAGTAGCTTATTTCTTGGAACCCATAGCCATTCTGTGACCGGGGCCACATTGTAATTGTCCATATCTATCTATCGGAGCCCTTTCTGCCCTCTCAGATGGGGACAAGAACCCTTAGCTGCACCGCCTCGGAATATTTCTTGAGATCCGGCAGGCCCACACCACCCTCGTCTTTGGGCAGCGTTAGAACCTCATATGCTTTTATGGCCTTCTTCCCCTGCCACAGGAACCTCAGGATTGCCCTTTTTACTTCACCAAAGAAGGGTTTTGGGTGTCGAATCAGGAGCATTTGGAATGGATACAAAAATTTGGGCAGACCCATCATCTTCATTGCGTTTAATCTACCAAGCCAAGAGATTGTGAGTTTTTGCCACTTTTCTAAATCGGCACGGAAGCTTGAGAGAAGATGAGGAAAGTTGGCATTGTATAGTTTATCCAAGTTCCTTGTAAGATTTATTCCCAAATAGCAAAGAGTGTCACCTCCAATCATTAGGCCCAGTGGGGCGAATCTTTCGGTGTCACTCTGATCAGGTTCTCGCAACGGAATCAGAATCGACTTGGACCTATTCATCTTGAAGCCAGATAGCTCTCCATGTTGTTCAATCAAGTGTATTGCTCTAGGTATGGATGTCAAAGGCTTCTGTAAGTGTAACAGTAGGTCGTCCGCATACAGGGCCACCTTACATTCCCTCCCGACTAGGCTTACGAACAAAGGGAACAAACCTGGTTTGGCGCGCAGAGTTAAACACCAGAAGGACCTTTCCACAAAGAAACAGCAAAAAAAGATTACCAGAGTCTGTTTTTACAGAGGGGTCTTGGGCACCATATTGAAAAACATGGCAGCCCCAATTTTTAGCTACCGGTGTTCGCAGTCGGGAAAAATCATGGTAGTATAAAACCATTGCCACCAGCCATTTCAATCGGAAATGGTAGCTTTTGATAGCTACAATAGTGTTTAGACACAGGGGATACTAAGAAACCCCTCCAGCACTCTATAGGAAGATAGTGTGTGCTGGGTCTATGAATTTAAAAAGACTAGTAAAGTCAATTTAACTTTACATTCTCTGGGGGAACAGTAGTTCATCCCAGAGAAGATATTTACACCTTGGGAAGTCCAGAGGACATCCCTGTGCCACTGCACTAAAGGTGCTGTGTAACAACAAAGAAAAGATGATGCCTATGGAGTCGTTTAAAACTCCATAACCAAAGAAAATAAACCCAGAAAAACAACAGAATTAAAAGATCAAAGTCCCAAAGGTCAGAAAAGAGCTGTGGGTCCCTAAGGTAGAGAGGAATTAGCACCATTATGAAAATTCTTCCCAACAGTCCGCAGCTGGAGCACAGCTTGAAAAGGGATCTTCCCTCCTTCTGCTCCGACATGGTCTGGAGTGCAGAGTAGGCCCGATGGCCTTCTAGCCGATTCTGTCCTTGATGTGCATTGAAATTTACCAACAAATAGATCCCCGTTTGTCAGCCGATGTAGGTCTCACAACACTTGAAGAATGCCAGAGAAGAGGCTTAGGAAGAGGGCAGTCATTGGCTAGGGGCAGTATGACCCAGAGCTCAGCGATTGGTTTAGAGGAGAAATACAGTTTGTAAGTTAAACAGTTTTTTTCTTTTACCAAGGATTCCCGGCCTGAAGACTGGGAATATTTATGAGTATTTGAATCCATGCAAGACCCCATGCCTGAGAACATTCCTTCCCATGGCATCCATTTTCTTCCCCCTCGCTGTCCGGAGGGACTGAGGACGAGGAAGGGTTCGCCGACCGTTTCCTCGCGGCCGCTGAAACCACTGAGTCTGGCGATGGTTGCGACCTTAGGCACTTGAGTGCAGACTCCGGCACTTCCTCTCCAGCCTATCCGCTTCTTCCAGAAGGCCAAGCCCTCCCCCCACACGTCATCCAGAAGGGGTACCGCCATGATTGTCTGCCTTTTGGCATCTCGCCTCTGGTACAGGAAACCCTCCTTCTTGGTCTCCTCGAGCGTAAGCTGGAAAAGTTCAGAGGCTTTGGTGACCATGGAATGGAATGACCCCGCCTCATCCGGTGGGGACGCCCTCGGCTGCGAAAACCTGCCTGCTGTGACTAGGTCAGTCGACGCCGTGACCGTATCCGGGTCCACCGGGGGCGGGTGCCTGACACGCATGTGGAGGCAGGGGCGTCGGATGATTATCTCTCTTCTTTACGGGAGGATGATCAGGGGAGCCATAGGAACCTTTTACTGAGGATTCCCGGCCTGACGATGGGGAATATTCATAAGCATGTGAATCCATGCCAGACCCCATGCTGGAGAATGTAAAATGCAACCATAACTGGACTTCAGAAAAACGTACCCAACATGCCCTCCCTGCTGACATTTCCGCAATCATACTTTACCATCTCTAATAACCGTCCTAGTGCTTTTTTTTATTGAATTGTGTAGGGCTTGAATAATCTTCAAAGGTTCCTTTAACCCCTTAAGTGCCAGGCTTGGCACTTAGGGGTTAATATATCAATGAATTGTTCTCACACTATCAAGGTACTACCAATATGCTGAACATTAACAAAGCACACAACTTTGCTAAATTAGCTCTTTTGACAAGGGGCTTTGCTTTCATATTTAAGGACACTATCACTGTTCCTAGAGAGAAACACGTGGTTCAATGTCACCAGAAGTATCCCTACCTGCAAATAATGTTCGGCCTCTGTAGACCCAGATGTAATTCTATCCCATTTGTCAATGACCTTTACTACTAGGTTTGCGAATTTTACTCCCTTTAGGGAGTATAAAATATCATTGCTTCAAAATAGATGGTTCAAAGACATCAATGAGGAAAATGTTTTCAATACCTCCTTTACTTTATTTCTTTTTAAAAAAATGTGTTATCAACAATTTAGTTAACTGCTCATTCTTTTAAGGTGATCCTTACACTCATCAATGTGATTGGTCCTCCGTTAAACTGAATAATACAACTATTCTCCGGCATGTACAGTTATTCCATGCAGCTAAGGATTGTGAACTTCTTTCCATGCATTGAATCTAAAAGCATTGATTTGAGAACAAACATACCGTGACAGTGTAAAGGCATCAGTTGTGGGTGTGGAGGTAGTTGTGTCAAAGGTGGCGGCTGAGAGTTTATAGGGCTAAGTACAGCAGTAAACAAGTCTTCAACATCTTTTCCTTCAAGCTCTGTCAATGTTAAATGGAACGTGTTAATTCAAGGCCTTCCCAATAAAAGCATACAATAAGAGTAAAAAAGAAATAGGTTGCACATACCAGGAATTTTGAATAATTTCCCAAGTATCGCACCTGTGAAAAGACAGAATAAAATGCAAAATTATATTAAACAAAATCATTATCACCAGCGAAAAAATACAATTAAATATCAAAACACGATGATCAATGTATAACAATTATGTAACTTTATGCATTTTACCATCTGTGACCATTTTGTCCAGCTCTGGACTAAGGATCCCATCAAGCTGCTCTTCACTCAAATGCCGGGAGATTCGATTAATACTTGGCTGAGGCAAAGCCGATGAATCGGAGATGGGTTCCATGTCCAATCCAGCTAAAGTAGTAAATGCAGGCAGTCAGTGAGTGAAAACATGGGCATAAACTGTATCTTTCCCAATAAACCACAGTCACACTTAAGCTATGTCTAATTAAGTAAAATGTCTTGGTCAGTATGCCAGTGGAGCCCAGTTAGTCTCATTTTCATATTTCTCAGAGAGGAAATAAGTCGATCATACACACTGTCTAGAGTTGGAGCAGTTTTATGGTACAGGACAAGGAACATGTTTCATAGGTCATGAACCTCTTAGGGAATTTCATATCTATTGCTCGATTAGCAGATAATGTCCGAAAGTGATCCGACACCTTTTCTTGAGGGACAATTGTTGGCAAGAGCAAGTGGTCAAAAGTCAGACTTTTCCTGCCCTTAGTATGTTCAGGTTTATTGCAGGAATCAGCTTAACTCCCTCCTATTATTCACAATGTGCACTATTTATCACCACTTCTCCTCCTAGCTCCCACGCAGTCCCTTTATCCACTTTTCACAATGTTCTGGCTCTTTCCTCAACGGGTTCCCTCCTATGGCATAGCCTCCATCTTTCTCTAGGTATTAAGCTGGATCTCCTTAAGTTCGGCAAGCATCTCAAGACTTTCCTGTTCTCCTCCTCTTTCCCTCCTCTGCTAAACCCACTCAGTCGCTGAGATTGGTGGACTGGACCCTTAGTAGTCCTACTGGGTCCTGGCCTTCTGTCCAATCGGCTACAGCATCCGCCCTTCTTTGGGCCCACTCTGACCTGTGGTGTCCATCCGGTATGCCTTTTTTGTACTGGCGGGTGACCCCACTCTTACCAGGTGGTCACTGCCCCGCACTTATCTGTTCCCTTTTAACTTGATCTCTCGCACTTCCCCTTCTGCAGGACCATATATATATCTGCACTTGCACGGTACAAATGTTCATGAGGCCTAGTAGAACTGCTGTTATTTGCATTTCATTGCGCATTATTTATTCCATTGTTTTATATCCCCGGTTCCCTTCGTTTTGACTTGTGGGCGCTTTTAAACACAATTCCTACAGTATAAGAGCCTTACAAATGCCCAATAAATGAACAAATAAAATAAAATATAGGCAAATCTGATTTTTCCAAGACTAAATCATGCCATATTTTGCTACAACTTGATATCTTAAGTGCTGCAGTGGATTATGACTGGCCAAAAGTAAACCTGAAGTGATTGCCACTGCCTCTAGATCTAAAACTGTTGGCATGCTACTAGAATGCTGTGAAAAATACATGGTTGCACTTCAATCAAGTTAATGTTTTACGAATTAGAAAAAAGTGAAAAAAACTTAGCTGAAAAGAGGTCAAATATTAGTCTAACAAAGCGAAGAATATAGTCATTATTTTAAAAAAAAACGCATTTAGCTTCAATTTGGAACAACGGCCACGGAGATAATTGGTAAATAGATAGCGTAGAAGATAATAAATGATACACAGATGTGTCCATGATAGCAAGCAATATATAGAAGATAACTAGAACAGGTTGCAAAAGCAAGTTAGTCATTTGAGCACAAAGTATATTTTGAGATTTGTTTTCCTATAAAAATCTAATTTCATCAGTAAATTCATGCAAAGTGTTGTCAATAACAGACAGGTGTAAAGACAATGTACAAATTTGAGGAACATGTGAGTTTTGCAAAGCATGGAAAGAATGCTCTCGCGTCTGTGGTAGGATTATGATGTTTGGTATTCACCAACACAATATCCATGCATCAAAAACAATTACATTTGCAGATAAATTGTCTTGAAACAGCTTGTAGTAAGTTTTTGAAAACCTGAATGCAATAATGTTGCAGAATTCTCTGTAATATGTTTAACCGCACATAAAGATAGACCTATTGGTGTTAGGCAAGATTTGGAGCAGTACCCATTGGGTGCACTACAACAACCTTGACCTCCTGGTAATAGGAACCCAACCTTTGGTATACGTCTGTACTACACAGGTTGGTAGTGTGGCTGAGCAGCCAGACTTATCTCAAGACGGGTCAATGTGATCAGTAGGGTGGTTACACAGAGATTCACAGTGTCAACTTTCCAAATAAACACTTATACTCAAGGTTTCTTGATTAAACAATTATTAATTTAACAGTCAGTTTGAATAAGCCTTCTTCAGAAGGGGCAATATCAGTAACACACAAATACACTCCAAAATACCACACTCTTAGTTTCTCTAAATAAGCAAACACCCATTGGGGATGGCACACAGACCCTTCCTACACCCTCAGGTGACAAACAGCTACGACACACAATTATTCTGAAGCAGGTAAATACTTTTGAACACCCCAATGCAAAGTAGATTAACCCCTTCCTGGAAGGAAAGGTAAAACACAATGTCAGAGGAAAGAAGGGTTATTCAGGGAGCCAGGCCAGCCAATGTTAACTGGGTAAAAGTCTATGTGAGCTGAAGCACTTCTTGTAGGTGAATAAAAGTATTGCACAATGTTTTAGAAGTCTTTGTAGAAAAAGTAGAATCAATGTAGGGCCACAAGCTGGGAGGCTAGAAGAAGATGCAAGCAACTCTACAGAAGCAACCAAGATCAATTAAGGCTACAACAACAAGAGGTAAGTTCTCTTACACTGTACAGTACCTTTGGTTAGAAGAAATGGTTCCAGCTGGCTTCTGTTCCTGTGTGACTCTGCAGATCCTTTTGTTCCTGTGCCTCAGTTGTGGGGACAAGAGGGAGGACTTCTGGGGGCTCCTGCAACACAACGGGACGGTCGGTGACAAAACGACAAAGGCACCTTGCAGTTTCAGCTCCTCGCGTCTCAGCAAATAGCACTACTGCAGTCTCACGGATACCACTCAGGACAATCCTCGCATCGGGGGTCCAGCACTATGTTGAGGTGACTCAGGCTTGGTCAGTCCTGCTTACTGGGAGTCCGGTGGCTCTTCCAGCAGCTCGGGTCCATCCTAAAAGTGATTCACTCCGTTTGGTGTTCCTCTCCCTGGAACTTCGGTTCCAGCAGCAGCGGACGTACAGCCAGCTCCGAGAGGATGTCTAAATGAGTTCACTTTGGAGTTGATTGGTCCCACCAACTCAAGGGGAGAAGTCGTCCTTGGAGGGCTTCTCTAGTCGAAACAAATTCAGCACTTCAGCAAGCTTCACCGGGCAAAGAAACAGTCCAGGAGTTGCAGCAGGCGTCTCTTCCAAGTATTTCTGGGGGCCTCTCACTACTAGAAATCGTTCAGAAGCTGAAGTTAATACTTGATGCTTATCCTTGAAGCCTGGCTGGAAGAAGACTACTTGCTGCTGCATTTATTTCGACCCGATCCGAAAGCTGTCGAGTTTGCCAAGGACTGATCCGAGGGAGGACCTGGCTTGGAAACCTCTCCCCGAGCTACCATGAAACATTGTGCAGACCGCTAAACCTTTGCCAAAGCGCCCTGGAAGCCCGCCCTCGAAAGACTTAACCGGAGACCGGGACCGCCGAGGAATCCTAAATAAAGCACCTGGACATTCCGTCCACCGGCGTCGACCAGGGTTCGGAGGATCGCCGTAACTGCTGGAGGCCCGTCGAAGCAGTGTTGCCCAGAAGCGGGGACAGCTTGACGATGTGCCGTTGACGACCAGAGCCACACCGCTACATTGCCTAAGAACATTTGAATCCAAGGACTCTCTCGACAGCACTGCCGACTGCTTTGCCCTGCCGGAGAAAGTCAAGGCTGCCAAGCCAAGGAGAAACCGCCGGTGGGTTTCCCGCCAGCCGAAGACCACAAAGCCGCTGACGACCAGACGTCCTTGCTGGGCCTAAATTCTTCAGTGACTCTTTACAGCAACTAACTATTGACGCCGAGGGGCACTGCATGCCTCGTCCTCACAAGATGTCCACGACCGATCGTCAACTAGCACCGCCAGAACCGAAGCTGCTTCCTCGACGACAACGAACCTTTCCATCGATGACTCATCGCCAGGGTTCACCTTATTCGAGGACTATCGACGATCTGTGGCTCCTGCCTTAAGGGGGGTCACTCAAGAAGGATCTGATGATGACCCATCGAAGAAATCGGCTTTTCCACGTACATTGTGGTGATAGAACCTTTATAGAAGGAATAAGACTCATACAAACAATATATGGACTAAGCTTGTATCATATCTTTATTTACAGGTTGCCCAGGTAGGGGATCCTCATACAGAACTGTGCCTAGCAGTAGGGGCCCAGTATTCTGCCCATTGTCTTAACCCACCTGCTTTCCTCCTATGTCTATTGTTGGTTCACATTATTAACTGATTTGTATGACATTTGAACTGAGTACAGTTTATGCATTTAAATGGAATCGATGAGTAATTGTGGTACCACATAGAAACTGTATATATTTACCATTTTAGAATATCTTGAGCAAACAGTGGGTTTTTGTGATTGTGTGCATAACTTGAGCCTATTTATATAAAGAACTGTGTTTTCACTAACAGTGTGTGGACATTCCTTTGTGGGTGCTTGGGGACTATACTGTACTTAAGCCTGCATCACCTCCTGAGAGCTTAAGCCTTGATTTCTTGTCCACATTTACCAAATGGAGAATCTTGGCTGGGGTGTTCTGTGCCTCTACTCTGCCATATAGAGAGCAGGAGTACAGATACCCCACTCCAGTCTTTACTGTCAGCCTTTGGGGGAGGATATTGGCAGGCCACCCTATTATGGTGCACAGGGAAGAGACAGATAATAGTCTAACGCAATCACGGTAAGGTAGCAGAGCTACCATGCGTCCACAGAGAGCAACACTACTGATTTCAGTTAGGCAAGTATAAAAATATACATTAGTTTGATATACACTAAGGAAGTACAACCTTTTAGCCTAATATTGTCACAGCAACACTAATAAAACCAATATTACATTCAACCTTGGGAGAAATAGAAATGCATTTGATTCAATGTCCAGTGAAACACAGGTAAGTATTCAGATGCATTAGAAACATATGGGGCACTTCAGGATAATCATAGTGCATACCTAGAGCTCTTCTAAAGTCCAACCCTAAGATGGTATGGGTCCTTGTGACAGAAAGTCACCAGTTCCAAAGTATATACTTCACAGGTAGTTTTGATGAAGACAGTGGCAATGCCAGTGGTTATGATTAACAGGAGTGAAAATGTTAAAGTCTAGGAAAGCAAAGTCTCTCAATCGCAGTCCTTGGAATAGTCCTAGGAAAGGATCCTTCACCAGGCCTCCAATGACCAAAGCCAGGAAAGAGTGATTTAGGGAGAGGGCATTACGCCCATGTAACCCCATGGTGGACAGAAACAGGTAGGTTAACTTGCCACTCTGATCCAATCTCCCACCCCCCGACTAAGATTTCTACAGAGGTCATTGCAGGTGTTCTGGAATCCGCTCCGGACACATACTAATGAGCTTTTTCATCTAGGTGACATAGGACTACTTCTATTCTAGTGTCAGATGCATCAGTTTGTACTATGAAAGGTCTCTAGAACTGAGAACAGGTGCCTGGCAAAATGAATCCTTCAAGCCCTAAAAGACCTTCTTGCAGCTCACTGACCAAGGAACGATTTTAGGCTTCTTTGGAGGGGTGAGTGCAGTGAAAGGGGCGGCTATGGTTCCATAGTCAGCCATGAAATTCCTGTACTACCCAGTGAGGCCTAGAACAGCGCTCACCTGGGTTTGGGTTGTGGGAGTTGCCCAGAACTGTGCAGCTTGTACTGTTCAGCATCTCTCCATTGCTTTACTAGCCAAGATTATGGCTGCCTGCCGAAATACTGGCTCACCACATGAACTCTGCCCAGCCAGGATTATAAAAAAAAGGTTAAATCTTTTGTAAAGCCAGATTTATACCAGATGATAAAACAGCTTTGGAATGAAGAATCATCCCAGGCTGTTTGAAATTCGCTACAATCATGCCACTGCACAAAACACCTTCTTTGGAACGTGGTAATCTCACCATCACCCCATTTCCTTCCTTCCTTCCTTCCTTATCCTTGCAAATTTACAAAGGCGGTGTTCAATCTCTCAACTGCAATCCTTTGTGGAAGAAATGTCTTTTGGATGATGCCCAAGCAGGCTTCCACCCTGGGCGGAGTGCTGAGCTCGTGGTAGTGGCTCAATGGATGACATTGGTCGACTGGTGAACGATTGCGGGGGTACCTGATTTTGTGGGACCACACTGCTGCTTTCGACACATTCGACCATTCTATTTTATTGACCAGGCTCTATACTTTCAGTATCTGCACTAAAGCCATAGCTTGGCTTTCTTCTTTTCGTTCAGGTAAACCTCATCAGCAAAACGTCCGCCGTTTGAATCTTCCAAAATAGGAATTTGAGGCATACCAGAAGGTTCTTCAATCAGTCTGTTGCGGTTTGATTTTTATACAAGACCTTTAACAGCCACAATCAGGTCATTTGAGGCCACAATTTGTATTTATGCAAATGACACCCAGCTGGGTTTTCATTTGGGGCACTTGGATAAGATATGAGCAGTCAGGTTCAAAGATTGTTTGGAACAAGTCAGTATCTGGATGAATTCTAAATAGTCTGAAATTAAATATTCAGGAAGCTGAATATTTGTTATATTCAACCCCTTCTTCTCATTCACAACTTAATTTCATAGTGCCACTTTAGCATCAGCCTTCAATCTGTGGTCTATCGAATTCTGGCACTCACAACATGCCCTGCTGTATCCTAGAAAGATGGGCATCTGGCAGGATAGTTTGCTCTCCCTGGATTACCAGATAAGTATGGTCGTCAGCGTTTTCTTTTCACTTGCAAAAATGTTTCGTAGATCTCACACACACACAATTAAGATGGTAAATGCATTTATAGCCATTCTGGATTTTTGCAATGCTGCATACTTTGGTGTGCCCAAAACGGTGCTATGTAAGCTATACATTGTGCAGAATGCTAAACCCATAATGATTTTTAATTTGTGTCTGAAGCCTCACATTTCTTCAGTTTTACAGTCATTGCACTGGCTACCAGTGGAGAAACGTTTCCAGTTCAAATCTAATTGCCTGGTGCATAAGTTAATTTATAGCCAGGCCCCTTCCATTCTTTAGTGATCAGTTTGTACATTACAAACCGCAGTGTCTTTTGCGAACTACTTTTGCTAGTCTGCACTTATTTAGCACAACAGAATGAATAATCTTTTACAACATGCTGGAGACCAGTGATGCGGGCCGGGATTTGAACCTTTGTTGCTCTGTGCTGTCTTGCTTCCATAACAAACCCGTTCCCCCTGAGCCATCCTCCCGGAGATGCAGTAAAACAGATTATAAGAAACATACACAATCAGAGTTAAGTATCCAATTGGGAACTCCACAATGCTAGAGAATAATGAAAGGTAAGTACTGTCACAATGATCTCAGGTTTCGCAAGAGAGTGGGTGTTGAAGTTACTACATGGCTAAATAAAATGTATAAGACTGCACCACAGTAACAATGCAAACCTAAGAACAAGTCTTCAAAAGAGGTCAAGGTAAATAACCAGATTATGGCTATGGAGTGCAAGTCCTAAGTTCACCCATAAGAAGCAACGGCTCAACGTGTAGACAATGCTTTAGCCAGGAACACTTTGTAATAAATCCAAAGTAGGCTTCCTGCAAAGGATGGGAGCGGCTACCAATACAGGATGCCGAGGGAGACTCCAGACAGGATTCCTATACCAAGGTTCCAGTAACAAAGGTAATGAACGGGTAGCTTGAAGATTGGGCTTTACTTACAAAGGAATGAAATTGGATCAACTGCTTTCAGAGAATGCAGTATTGGAGGTCCAGGGGCCACAGGTGCACATGGTTCTTTTGACAACTAAGACAGCTGGGTTCAGGTGGTTCAGGTCTCCATCAGCGGCATAAAAGTTACAACTATCGCCAAGGTGGCCTTATGCTGATGATTAAGGTAGCCCACTGCTTCTGATCCAACAGTGTCTCCGGGCCTCAAGACAAAGGACAGAAGGAATCAGGCTCCAGCAAAGATCCTCCACTTGCAGAACCAACAGGAGCAGAGCTACGATGTCCAGGTCCAGTGACTAGGGTGCATTGCAAGATTCACAGCCCCAGGCTACACAATTAAAGCAACAGGAGTCATAACCATTCTGGATGATGTGTGCTAGCACCAGGCCCAAGTCTCTTCTGAGTGCCAGGTGGAGGACTTAAAGGATGCAGAATTTTAAATTGATTTGGCCTACCATTTTAAGGGAGGGAGGAAACAGTGGAAGGTCACCTTGTTTTGGATGGTCTGGGCAATAGTTCTCCCAGAAACAGTTTTTGCAGCCTCCAATGCAATGTATTGTATTCATGGCTCCAGTGGCCTATAAAAGGAATGGCTCCATTTCCTCTCATGACACACAAAAATCCTGTGCATGGTGGAGGGAGTCACAACGCCAGCTCAGCCCACTTTTCAACAGACCTGCAACATTCGACCTCTGGGCAGCTTTCCAATCACACAAAAAAAATGTATTCACAGGTTTGGCATGTGTAATAGGGCCTTCTCCAGCCCCATACCCTGCCAAGCAAGTTACACAGGATTTAGAATTAGAGACCACATTTAAGTCCCACACCAGGACCACAGGGGAAAAGTGTTCACTAGCGGTTTCAAACATTGAAGGACCAAAGTCACTGTGAAGTTAGTG
This sequence comes from Ambystoma mexicanum, assembly GCF_040938575.1. Lineage (NCBI taxonomy): Eukaryota > Metazoa > Chordata > Amphibia > Caudata > Ambystomatidae > Ambystoma > Ambystoma mexicanum. The sequence continues at coordinate 703,015,495 of NC_090924.1, forward strand.
TCTTCATCTGGTGTGCACTTAAAAATGGAGAGCTCTGCTCGATAGCCCTTGGCAGTAGCCATCTGAATCTCTGCCATGTTAGCTGCAGCAGGGAAGAGTACTGTAGTGATGTCGCATGAAAGAGGATCCAAATCTTTAGCTCTACACCAGCTGCAACATTTCTTCCATTGGCAGCATTACAGAGCCTTAGCTGACAATTTTCTCGCCGAGAGCAAAACTTCCATGACTTCTTCGAGAAGGTACCCATCCCTGTGCCCCATCATTCCAGTAGCTATGCGTGGTGATGGAGTCTGCTGATATTCGGTTAAGGATCAGAACCCCTTCTTACAAGAGTAGGTCCATCATCTTTGGAAGACATTGTGTGGTGCAGATGGCCTAGTACAGAAGATCAGAGTACCACGTCCTCCCGGCCCACTCCAGAGCCATCAGGATCATGGCTGTGCCAAACCTCAACCTTCTGATGACATGTGGTATGACTGGAATCGGTGGGAAAGCATATCTAAGTGGAAAATTCCAGTCCACTACAAATGCGTCCCCCAGAGCTCTTCTAGGGGAAATTCCGTGGAGCAGAACAGTTCACACTTCCTGTTGGGGCTGGATGCGAAAAGATACAATTGAGGGGTTCCAGTGGTTGAAGATCTCTATAAGGATGTCCTGGTACAACACCCATTCATTGAAGAGCGAGCCCTCCCGGTTGAGACCATCAGCCGTTGTGCTCTCCTCTCCTATGTAAATCGCTGGCAAGGAGATTTGTCTTTCTAACATGCAAAACCAGAGCTGCATTGGCTCCCTGCACAGTGGCAATGACCTCTACACCTCTTGCTAAGGTAGTGCATGGCCACTGTACTGTTCGACATGATTAGGACCGTTTGCCCCTGTATCAAGGGCCAAAAAGCCAGCCATACCATGTTGATCCCCCTCAGCTCTAAGAGGTTTATGTTGCATTGCATCTCCACTGGGGACCAAAGTTCACTTGCCGCGAGCTTGTTCAGGTGCGCGCCCCAGACTTTCAATGTAGCATCATTAACTATGGACACTTTCGGCCAAGGTTGCCAAATGGGTTCTCCCGTCATTAAGTTCCCTTTGCTGGACCACCAAAGGAGAACCTGTCAGATGCTGGTTGTTACTTGTAGAAGGCATAAGGATTGTTTGTTAGTGTTAGGGAGAATTCTCATTTCTGTGCTAATTCCGTTCAACCTTTAGAGATCCCCAGTTATTTTGCTGGTATTAGGAATTTTTAATTTTAACCCTGGAGCGAGTGAGACCTTTTTCTCACTTGCTCATGTGTTTTGACCCGATTTGGATTATGTGTTTTCACTGTTTTTGGAGCCTGACAAATTCCATAGGCATCTGCTTTTTGTAGGGTGACACAGCACCTTCAGTGCAGTGTAAACTGAGAAATCCTTTAGATTTCTCATAAGGTTTAAGGGTACTTAGTAGCCCCTAATCCTACTCTCTCACGTAACATTTTTATGTTACCCTCAGTACTTTAAATAGCCGGTGGCAGTGGTTTAATTCTTCCTACCATTAAGCATTTCTACCGCAGGCTGAACCCTCAGCTGCAGTACAGCACCCATGGGTGACCATTTTGTCAAATGGCCCCCGTCTTCTTTTTTTGCCACCTTCTGTTTGTGAGGTCTTTCTTGGGTTTTACTGTGTGCGTTGATAGGAACAAGTTACTTACCTGTAACTGTTGTTCTCCAGCATGGGTCTGGCATGGATTCACATGCTCATGAAAATTCCCCGTCAGGCTGGGAATCCTCGATAAAAAAAAAATCAGTATCAGTTTCGTTTCTGATCTGTCTTTCTTAGTAGTAACCAATCACTGATCTCTGGGTCATACTGCCCACAACCAATGACTGTCCTCTCCCTAAGCCCCTCCCCTGACAGCAATCCTCAGATTTGGTAGCATGTAAAGTGGCAGTATGACCAAGTGAAGAGCTGCAGCGGGGAAGGAGGGAGGGTTCGCATGTGAATCTATGCCAGACCCATGCTGGAGAACAACAGTTACAGGTAAGTAACGTGTTCCTTCTCCAGCTTGGCTCCCTGTAAGCGATATTCAATCAACACTACAGCTAAGTCAATGCCTAGTCTGGGATGCTGAGGAAAACCCTTATTGATGTTTTTTTATGTCCAGTTCAGTTCAGTTCTCTGGATGACAACTCTTTTATAACACCCCCCTCTTAGAATCCCCCTGAACCAAGAAGTAGGTTTATTTTCCAAATTAAAAGGTTTATTTGAAAATGTAACATATATATATATATCACACTTCTATAAATAAATTGATAATGGATATTACACTTGTGAATATGAGCAGTAATCAGCAAGAGGTAACTTGAATAGGAACAGAAGAATAAGGTGGGAAAGAATGCTTTATATGGTTCAAGGAAACGCAATGATGAATGAAATGCAGTACAGAAAATAACTTGATATGGCTTCAACAAAAGACAATGTAATCACTTTTCCTTGACAATTCACCCCCCCCCCATGCAATGCAAGAAATGGAAGGAGAGCACACAGTCTTCAAGAATCCCAACAAAATGCAATACGAAATGCAGCCCCCCCCCCCCCCCCCCCCAGCAAGCTTAGAGGAAAACAGGTAGAGGTTTGAAACACAGGCCCAAAAATGCTTTGAATGTGATGACAATGAAGTGAGAAATGTGCTAAAAATGCTTTTAATTCCCTCTAGATATTCAGGGTGAGTGAGATGCTTGTTGGTATTAGTTCAGGCTCACTTTAGCAATGCTCTATGAGTTATTACCAGGTTGCAAACGGATTTTAACAAAGGAAAGAATGGAGCTGCTATTTTGACAAGTGGAGAAATTGAGCCAAATCGCAAATCGCGGTAAATTTCGCTGGAAAGCCTAGAATCACAGCTTTAAAATGAAAGTCAAATTTCGTTCCTAGCCCAAACGGTTCCAGAGATACGGACGATTTAATAACGGTAGATTTTCGGATTTAAAGTAAAACTCAAAATGACAGGTGACAGCTTGCAGCTGCAGAATTGACAGGCAACAGTTGTGCAGCTTTAAAAATGACAGATGACACGATTTCTAGGAGGCTGTTCCAATTAGGTTAAAATAGTTCGGATTAGATTATTGTAACTAAGAGATTGGGTTCTGCACAGTTCTGGCGGATACTCACTCCTAATTTTGAAATGAATGGGCCTCGTCACGGATCTGGTCAACTGGACTGGACTGGGCGGTTCTGCTCACAGCGTCTGGGTCAGCTCTGCTCTGCTGGTCTAGCCTCTCTGGATAAGGCGGGTCAATCAGGCACCGGTTCTGCTCACAGCGGTCTGGGTCTGGTCTGCGGTTCCGGCAACAGTTCTTGGCAAGGAATTCAAACAGCTCGCCCGGCTGTTGAATAGTTTGGTTAGGTTTGCTGGATTCTGAAGGCCTGCTGAGAATACTTTTGCTTGCAGTGGGCCTTCTAGGTTCAAAGTTCTGTAGTCTATGTTTAGCTTGGAAGTCTAAGTGTTGGATCTCTGGATGTGAAGTCGTCGGTCAGCATGCTCCGCAGCAAATGGAATTGAATCTCTACCTGTCCCTGCAGTCTCTTTTTATGTGTTTTGGAAGTGGGTGTGTGCGTGGCATAACTGAGCCTGCCCCTCTCTACTTGTCATTGGCCCAATTCTCCCCTCTCCCATGATTGGGGGAATTGGGTTGTGAGTCAGAGTGATGAGGTCTGTTTATGGGTCAGAGGATCCTCCTCTGGTCAATTTGCCCACAAATCTATATTTGATTCAAATACATATTTCCCAGGTACACAAGTGGTTGACATTACATACACACATCATATATTACTAAAGATAGTCCCTGTCCCGACTCTGGCATTTCTAGGAGCTTGCATTCAAAAATGGCAACTTATTTTCGATTTTAGTGGGTTGTGCAATATGGGATTTTCATCAAAAATTATACAAAGGTACATTTCCCTTCCACATATATCCCAGTAACTTTCCATGTCTCTAGCTTAAACACATTGTCTACAATATTCATAATTAGCGGGGTTTTGCCCCAGAACATGGTACAAATCGGAGTTTGGACTCAAATCGTGATGTCATTTTTCAAACTAAGACACCCAAAGTTGTACATTCCTGTCATTTGGTTACAATAAGTTATCACTATTTCTATAAAATATATATTTGTTGCAATTCAACTCCCCAAGTGTTTGGGTCCGCCTCCAGAAGTCTGGGTGGGTCAGTGATCACACGTCTCTCCTTGCTGGCAGAGGGCTGTTGACAGGAAACACTCAAAATTAACATACCCCATTCAACAGAAAGAGCCTTTTGTGTGGGCTCCAGCAGGCTGCCTGGAAGTCTCTCCTCAATCAATCAACAGGGTCATGTGATATCCTGCCTCCTGGTGTGGGAATCTCTGAGGTGTTAAGAGTTCTCAGCCTCTTGGCCTCTGGGAACAGCAGGTGGCTAAGATTTTCAATTAACCAACAAGCTTTGAAGTCCCTGCCCCTCTTGCAACTCCTAAATACAGTTTCCCTGTCAGAGTTTAGACCGCTAGCGCCACCTTGGGGAATTTGTCGGTACTGCATCCATTTTTGAGTTCTCTTGATTTACTGCATTTCAATAGAGTGGTCTTTTGCTTGATAGTATAGGGCCCTTGCTTAACATTGTTTAGATTGCATCCTTACAGTAGAGTGGTGATGTGGAATCCCCCACAAGAAGGTTGCATCTTTGGAGTGGTCTCGTGCCAACTGCGCAATTCTCCTATTCTGGCGTGAATGTGGGCGGCGATAGCTCATCCCCACATCCACCCAGTCTATTGATTCAACATGGGTCAAAACCCTTGACATCCCAGAAACAGTGCGACTTGCGAGGGGACCAGGTGGGATTTCGGGAAGTTGATGGAGAACCCCAGGTCCGTGAGCAGCTGGACGGTCTTCGCTGTGTGTTCTACGGTGAGCTCCCTTGTCCCTGCACGGAGGAGCCAATCGTCCAGGTAGGGGTAGACGTCGATCCCCTGCAAGCGCAGCCACTGGTGCGAGGCACTTGGTGAAAACCCTGGGTGCCGACTTCAATCCGAACGGAAGGGCCTTGAACTGGTAGTACCGTCCTTGGACCACGAACCTGAGCAACTTTCGGTGTCCTTTTAGAATGGGGATGTGGAAGTATGCATCCTCCAAATCCAACGACAGGAAATCGCCCTCCTCCAGCTGTCCCAGCACGTGCTTGAGGGTGACCACCCGGAACTTCTGTGCCTTGATGTACTTGTTCAGTCGTTCAGCCATCCTCCTGTCTTTTTCACAAGGAAGTACCTTGAGTATACTCGAGAGCCACGGAGCCTCTTCGGGACGAGCTCGATGGCACCTTTCTTGAGGATCGCCCTTACCTCCAGTAGTAGTTGAGGGACGTGGTTTTCCTTCCTGGCCACGGGAAGAATGCGGGGGGACTTTTTTAGAAACTCGAGGGCGTGCCCCTGGGCCAGGGCATCCAGCACCCAACAGTCGGTGGAGATGGACTCCCACACGCTGACGAACTTCACCAGCCGGCCTCCCACCAGAGTGCTTCGGTGGGGGCCCGACGCCACAGTCGGTTCAGTCTTGCTTGGAGGACACCTGGCCGCTTTGGCCTCCCTGTCGACGACGAGATCCACCCAACTTGCCCCGTCCTCCCCTATAGGCCTATTGCGTCGAGGTGCGGGCCGCCTGGCGGTACGTAGAGGAGCCACCGCCGAATCCCTTGGCGGCACCTTGCTTGCCTCCGGAGTTCCGAAAGGGCGGCCGTCATTGCTGGAGAACTCCTAGGGCCTGAGCCGTCTCCATGTCCGCCTTGATGGCTTGGAGGGACTCATCCACTGTTTTTCCAAACAGGTTGTTGCTGTCGAAGGGCATGTCCAACACCTTGGTTTGTACGTCCTAGCGGAAATCCGTTGCCTTGAGCCACCCACGCCATCTAAGGCAAACGCTGTTGCCTAGCTGGCTTAAACCGGTGTCGGCAATGTCCGTTGCCACCGTTATGGCGTGGTCCGACGCCACCTCACCTTCCTGCAAGATCTCCAGGGCCTCCGCCCTCTTGTCGTCCGGTAGGAAGTCCAACAGGGGGGAGATCTTGTACCACAACTCCCTGTCGTAGCGGCCCACGATCGCAAGGGCATTGGCCGCCTTAATCGTTGTTGCCGCCGACGAGATAACTCGTCGTCCCATCGCATCCAGCTTCTTTCCTTCGCCGTCCAGCGGAGAAGTTGATGTTGAGGCCAATGCCCCCCCCCCCCCGCTTTCTTCTTGGCCGCCGCTGAGACGACCGAGTCAGGGGTCGGTTGCGCCCTAAGGCACAGGGGGGCAGCGTCGGTGACCCGGTACTGCTTTTCGTACCGATCCCTCTTAGCAGGCGTCGTAGACTGGTTCTTGAGAAGGGCGAGTCCCTCGTCCCATATGTCATCCAGCAGAGGCAAGGCGAGGAGCGTCTTCCTCTTGGCCTCGCGCCGTTGGTATAGGAACCCCTCCCCGTCGGGGCAGAGCTGGAAAAGCTTGGATGCCCTGGCAATCATAGCGTGGAAGGACCCAATCTCGTCGGGCGGGGAGGCCCGAGTCGGAGGCGATGGGAGATCTGTCCCATCGTCACCACCGTCGTCATCCGTGCCCGTCGTGGCCGTGTCCGTTCCCGTGTCATCCCCAGGGACAGGGGCAAAGGTTGAGCAGGCCGAGAGGGCTGAAAAGGCGGGGCTGGATGGGTCCGTCTCCTCTTGCTTGGGGGATGGACCGACGGGCCTGGTTCTGGCTCCTCCGTCGGGCCTGGCTCCGGCTCCTCCGTCGGAGGCCGGGGCAAATCTCATCCTTATCTCGGTACATAAGGATTGTATTGCCAACAAAATGGCCGCCGAGTTGTCCTGCGGCTCCGGAAGCAACAGTTGGAACCTCGTCGGCACCACCGTCGTTCTTGTCGCCCTCTTCGTCGGGATCCTTCCCGTGGGGCCGGGCCTCAACGCCCTCGTCGAGGCCCTCCAAGACGAGGTTGTGTCCGTATCCACGATGGCCACCCCCTCCCCCTCCCCCTCTTTTTCCGCCGGGGTCTTCACAGGGGTCTTCTCGATGGGCCTGAAAGAGGCTTCCCTCCGCGGGGGCAGGGCAACTCTGGGCCCCGAGGTCGCCTCCACTGATGTCGCCTCCACAGGCTGCATCAGGGCCGCCGCAACTTCCTCGATAGAGGCCTTAGTCGGGTGAATCAAGGCCTTCACCACCTTCTGTGGGCCTCTAGCCTTCACTTTGGGGGGAGGGTCACTGCCTCACTCCCCCTTGGCTGGATCCTTCGAGCCCGACCGGGCACTCTCCAGAAGCTTCGCCGGGTTCTCGGCTTTCCTCTTCCCCGAGCCAGAGCGTTGGCTCGTGGTTGATGGCGCCGGAGAGGATGCGCCCTGCCTGGCAGCCGAGGAGCCCGACCGTTCGGCGCTCCCGGTGCCCGCGGACTCGCAGTGCTTTGCCTTCTGTTGGGCCCCGGTCGCCGGGGCGCCCTCACAGGACTTAGAAGACCGCTCGGACGACTACTACTTCTCACCCGACGGGCTCTTCCCTTCCAGCCAGTTGGAGAGAAGAGGTTGATCCTTCATGGTCCGCTCCGACATGTTCCCGCAAAACGCACAGTCCTTCTCCACGACGTGCGTTTTGTCCTCATGAAGGCAGTAGAGGCATTTCGAATGCTCGTCCTCCTTGAACACATTTTGTAGCTGGCATCCAGGACAAACCCTGAACAGCTTTCCGGGCGTCGAGCTTCCTTTCTCCTGGGCCATGTCCGTGTAGGCCTCAGAAACTTCTGGACTCCTCCAAGAAGTGTAACTCGATGAAAACTTCACCTTTGAGTGGCGTAGAAAATCCAAAACGGGTCCCCGTTGATCGGATGGAGAAACGGTGGAGCTTGAGGCTCTGCTTAACCGAAAAATGAGAAAAATCTCTTTGAAAAAAAGCGCGAAAGCGCAGCAAGCTCGAGAGCTAAAGCACGAGGACTCCCAACACTTGAACGTGCAGTAAAAATCTGAGGATGGCTGCCAGGGGAGGGGCCTAGGGAGAGGACAGTCATTGGCTGTGGGCAGTATGAGCAAGAGATCAGTGATTGGTTACTACTAAGAAAGACAGATCAGAAACGAAACTGATACTGATTTTTTCTTTACCGAGGATTCTCAGCATGACGGGGAATATTCATGAGCATGTGAATCCATGCCAGACCCCATGCTGGAGAACAGGTGTTATGCATGATTGTATGCAGTATCCCGTGGGAGACTGCACCAGCCTTGTCCTCTCGGCAATAGTTAACCCAAACTTTGGTATAAGCATGTACTACACAGGTTGGTAGAGTGACTGAGCAGCCAGGCTTATCTCAAGAGAGGTCAATGTGAGCTGTAGGGTAGTAAGAGATCCACAGTGACAAGTACCCAAATAAACACTTACACAAGGTTGCTTGATTAAACAATTGTCAGTTGAATAAGCCTTCCTTCTTAAGCTGGTAATTACTTTTTGAACCCCCCACCCCATGCAAAGTAAATTAACCATTTCCCAGCGACACAAGTTATGGAACGTGTGATTTTTTGATGAGGGATAGTTAAAGCACAAAGTCAGAGGATAGAAGAGTATATCAGGGAGCCAGCACAGCCAATACCAATTGAGTAAAAGTCTAGGTGTGCTGAAGCACTTCTTGAAGTTAAGTAAAGTCTTGCACAATGTTTTAGAAATCCTTCTAGAAAATGAAATCACTGTTGTGCCACAAGCTGGGAGGCTTGTAAGGGGCAAGGCTGCAAGCAACTCTGCAAAAGCAACCAAGACAAGTCTCAACTGAGAGCTCGCAAGGCTACACAACAAGAGGCAAGCAGCCCCTTGGTTTTACAGTGCCTTTGCATTGAAGAAATTGGTTCCAGCTGGCTTCTGTTCCAGTTGTAGTATGGCAGATCCTGTTGTTCCTGGGCCTCAGTCGTGGGGACAAGAGGGAGGACGTCTGGGGACTTCTGCACTGTTAGGCAGAATCTTGTGCAGTGCCCTTAAGGAACCCTACACACAATAAAGATTGCCATGCGGCTAGCGCAGGAAGTCTTGATTCTATTAAAGACACGGAGGCGAGCATTATGCTCATCTTCTTTAATTACTGCTAACCACAGCTTTTTAAATCTTTGTTTTCATGTATAACACTTTTTTTTATTTATTTTTTTATAACTCGTATAAACAGAGAAAATAAAAAATGAAAACATCCCTTTAACATGACAAAACTACATTTCCCATTAGGCTTCTCTGCCTGGTAGTCCCACAGCCTCTCTTTCACTGTCCAATCCGGCAATCCTTCCTGCTATAAGTCCCTGTTTCCCTGGGTCCCTTCCTCTTCTTTTGCAGCGCACCGATTAACTGAACAAAGTCTAAAATCCAACTGAATTATCGTAACTCCAAACAGAAATTGTCTTTTCTATCCTCGATAGCTTTGCCGTGCTCTAAATTCGCAGGTCTGCTGCCTTCCATACACTAATCTCTGTTATTCTTTTGATCCTCTTCTACGCAAAAAGAGAAATGCGAATGTTAGGGAAGGGGAATACAGTTCGTCACATATCATAACCAAGTCTTTACGTAAACAACTTTGAAACCATTACAGATCATAACTTAACACCCATCGCTGTATTCCATAGGGTGGGATAATGCTCGCCTCCGTGTCTTTAATAGAATCAAGACTTCCTGCGCTAGCCGCATGGGCAATCTTTATTCTATGACAAGACCGGAGGCGAGCATTATGCTTGTTCAAAGCTTTCTACCACAGCAGCTGCTATATTGGATACTGGTTTGAAATAAAAAGTCTTAAAGACTGAGTCGCTCGACCAGTCTGCTGCTTTCATGATCTCTTGCAGTGGAACTCCTACTGCAAAAGCCCGTGAAGCCATTGCTCCCCTGGTTGAATGAGCCCCAAATTTAGACGTGTCTATACCTGCCAATTCCATTATTTCCTTCACCCATCTAGCTATAGTAGCTGATGTGACTGCTTTGTATGGTTTTATACGCGCTATAAGCAATTGTTTCACTCCTTGTGGCCTAACCGCTGATGTAGCTGCTTCATAACACTTTATGCAATTTGCCACACACAATTTCTCATTATTCGGCCAATATGGGTATGAGATCACTTTGGAATTGGTCTTTGTACGCTGCGCTATGGTAAAGGCTATCCCTTCTTGGTAATACATCTTTCTGTCTATCTCGAGTGCTTTAACGTCTGAAACTCTTCTACAAGACACTAAGCAAAGGAGTGTAGCTAATTTGCCTGAAAGTTGCTTTTCTGACAGAAAGTTGTTACTAGGTCATTGCTCAAACAGATGTATGATTTTTTGGACATCCCACAGTGATGAGTATTTGGGTCCGGGAGGTTTGCTCATCTTCACACCTTTCAGCAATCGGGACACCGCAGGGTGTTCCCCCATTGGTGCCCCGTCCACTAACTCGTGCCCCGTGGAGATTGCTGACCTATAGACCCCTACGGTCCTGAAAGCTCTACCTTGAAGGGAGGCTGGCTAGGAAATTCACTACTTGCACTACAGGTGCTGAAATGGGAAATATACTACTCCTCCTGCACCATAGGTCCCAGGCTTGCCATGCGGAATTATAGCTCCTGATCATAGATGGGGCCCATGATAGATAAGTCTTGTAGCGTCTTCTGAAAGGCCTGGCAATCGCCATCTATGCCTGAAATTCTGCACGCTATCAGTGACAAGGATTGATCCTCATTCAGAGGATGAGGAACTCCTGCTGGATCGACCAGCAAGTCTGGTCTGTATGCAATCTTCTGTGGAAAATCCGTAGAAAGTTCCATCAGAACTGGAAACCAGGCTTGCGACTTCCACTCTGGCGTCACTATCACTATTTCAGCCTTGTCTCTGCGCACTTTTGCTAGTACCCTCGCCAGCATCGCGAAGGGAGGAAAAGCGTAGTGCTTCTGAGACGCCCAATGATGCATGAATGCGTCAGTGCCTTGGGCTTCCGGGTCTAGCCTCCAGCTGAAGTAGTTCGCCCGTTGAGTGTTCAGTCTCGAGGCGAACAGGTCTATGTGCAGGGGACCCCATTTCGCTTCCAATCTCTCGAATATGTCCCATGTAGTTTCCAGTCGCTGTAATCCACTAGGTGTCGGGAGTTCCAGTCCGCCACTGAATTCAGGGCCCCTGGGAGATACTCTGCCTTCACTGTGATTTGTCTCTGTAGGCAGTCGTACCAGAAATCTTTCGCTAATTCCGCTAACATCTTGGACCTGGTACCTCCCAGTTTGTTGATATATCTTACTGCAGATATATTGTCCATCCTGAGAAGTATGCTGCAGTGCGCTTTGTCCCTGGTAAATGCTTTCACTGCGAAAGATCCCGCTAGCAACTCTAGACAATTGATATGAAGTTCTAATTTTTCTTTTGAGCATCTTCCTCCTGTCTCTATCTCGCCACATCGCGCCCCCCCAGCGGGACCTGCTGGCATCTGACTCTATAACCAACTCTGGTACGTCACCGAAAATGGCGCGGCCGTTCCAGGCTTCCATATTGTGGAGCCACCAGATGAGCTCGGACTTGCTTTCTTCGTCTAAGGGCACTAGTCGATGGTATCTCCAGCCTTTCCTTAGGTATTTGATCTTCAACCTCTGAAGAGCTCGAAAATGTAATGGGCCGGGAAATACTGCTTGTATGGATGCTGCCAAAAGCCCTACTATCCTGGCTAGGTAACGAAGAGAGATCAGCGGCTTCTTGAGCGCTGTCCTCAGATCTTTCTTGATAGCCTTCATTTTCCGAGTTGGCAACTCCAATGTAGCTTTCTTTGTATCTATGGTGAAGCCTAAGAATTCTAGCTGCCTGGTTGGTGCTAGCTCTGATTTGTCTCCGTTCACCAGGAATCCCAGATTGGAGATCAGCTCTATTGCCCAGTGGACCTGCTTTTGTAAGCGGTCTTTATCTTCGGCCATGAAAAGGATGTCGTCTAAGTAGACAATCATCCGACATCCTTGTTCTCGAAGTGCTGTCGCAATGGGCCTCATGAGCTTGGTGAACGCCCATGGTGCGGATGCTAGACCGAACGGCAGGCATTTGAATTGCCAGAGCTCGTTTCTCCATCTGAATCTTAGGAAGTGTCGGAAAGGCGCTGCTATGGGCACGGTGAGATATGCGTCTTTCTAGTCCAGGCGCGCTAGCCAATCTCCCTTCCTGAGCAAGTCTCCTAGTAGATGGATCCCTTCCATCTTGAAATGTTTGTACACTAACCAGCTGTTGAGCTCCTTCACATTGATCACTGGACGAACTTTGTCCTTGCGATGTACTAGGAAAATATTGCTCAGGAAGGAATGGGCGCTCTCGGTCGCTCTCTCTATCGCGTTTTTCTGCGCTAAAGCTTGGATCTCTGCTTCTAATAGAGATTCTTCTGTTTGCGTCATTTGAATTCTGTGAGGAGGCAGATTCTGCACTGGATGATCTATGAACTCTAGCATAAAGCCTTGTACGGTCTGAAGGACCCACGCATCTGACGATAACTCGCGCCAGTTGTGCAAATAGAGTGTTGTCCTGCCCCCCACAGGAGGACAGGTCGCTGCGCGTTCTCTCACCTGTATTGTTGCTCTGGTGTCGGTAATATCCGCGTCCCTGACGTCTCCGCGAGCCTCGTCCTCTGTTCGGGAAGAAGGCGTCTTGCTGTCGGGTCTCCCAATATTGGGCTCTGGGGCCTTGCGCTGTTCTGTTATTGAAGCGGCCGGTCGAGCGGCCTCTATATCGACCGGCCCCTGAAAAAACTCTCCCCGGAAACACCTTCCTGATGGAGGCCTGCGCCTTTTACAGCGCCGTATATGTACCGACGAACCTGTTCATCTCCTTAACGAATGTATCACCGAACAGGAGACCTTGGGCGCTTTCCCCGGCTTCATAGGACGCTAAGTCCCCAAGTTTGTTATCGATTTTCAATAGGGCTGATCTGCGCCGTTCCGAAGATATAGCGCAGTTTGCATTGCCTAGCATGCAGACTGCTCTCTGTGCCCAGCTTGCTAGGATGGATGGGTCGACTGGCTCCCCTGTATCTCTGGCCCTTTCGGCCAGGTCCATTATCTTTGCTATAGGGCCGGCTATGTCTAGCAGCTTGTCTTGGCATGTTTTCCATGCCCTATCCATACCTTTCCTGGTGTCTTTCCCTGCCTTCGTAATGAAGGTTAGCATCTTTGCGTCGAGTTCGGTTGTATCTGCAACTTTCCCAGTCAGCTCTGGCCTCCGACACTCAGCTTTGAGTCTGAACCTAATGTCTTTTTCCATAGGCTTCCTCATTTTTTTGGGCCATATAAAATGGCTACTCTTGGAGAAGGCATCCAGTCTGTCGATCTGGGGTGACTTATGGTGTCCCGGTCGAACATGTCTGATATGTCCTCTTCATCCAGAAGGGCCTCCACACTGCTGGCTTTAGGCTCACCTGCACTCTTTTGCGAGACCACGCTTACTTTGCTTATGCTTTGAACATCCTCCTCTGGCTGTTCTTGATCTGAGTGCTCCGAGGATGATGAATAGGCATCCCCTATATTTTTTGCCCCTGGGGTAGGGGGTACAAGGTTGGGCAGGGCTGTCTTCGTAAGGAAGGCACTTTTAAGCCTGTTGAATGCATCAGCCACCTCTAGGGATTTATCCTTCCCTGTATTTTCGCCCGGGGGAGTAGAAGAGTGTTTCCTCTTCCGGGCCACTTTCTTCCCCTTCTCACCTTTTTGCAGAGGATTTTGTGTGGAGGTTCCTTCTCCGGGATCATCAAGCGTGCCAGCTTTTCTGCCCAGCATCTCTTCCAGGACTAATAGCTCTCCTGTAGAGGCTTAACTCCTAGTGCTGCGGCTTGAACTAATGAGTTGCCTAGTACTCTCTTGAAGCTTTGGGAAAGGTCTATATCCTCCTCCATGCATTCTGCTTCCTGGTCCAGTCCTCCTTCACTCCAAGCCTCATTTCCCATGCTGTATGCTATGGTAATTGTATGTGCCGTACAGAGGAAAACTAGTGGGTTAAAGACGTAGCTCCTCTCCTCTACAATGGCCACTGAAATTATTTATTATTATTATCTCTTTTTTTTGTAAATCTTTTAAATCTGGGAAACCTCTGCTGTGCTAGGGCGAACCGCTAAGAAAATAGCGAAATTTGCGCTCCTGGGAATGAAATAAGGGCAAAGGACTAGCCGTACATTTTCTCCGAGTGAGAAACGTTCCACTGAGGAGATTGTAAGTCGATGCGCATGCGCGCGCTTCACCTCGTCTCTAAGGTCGGTTGGGCTTACTCCGCGTATTACGCGAGCTCCATCAACATTGAACGCATTGCTGTGCGGCTGGCTGCCTGAGCCCTAAAGCGAGTGTCAGATCACTCACGGGCTCGGCAGGCGGCCGCTCTGAAAAACACTGTTACTCGCGAGGTCAGTGCATATAAAGCTCGAACGCTATGCCGCTTGTTAGTCACACGGGCGCACATTTAAGAATAAGTAAGTCCATTCTTGAAACGTTTCAACAGACAAAGATAGTATAATCAAGCACTATCCATAATAAACGTCACTTATCTGTGGCTGCAGCAAAAAAGAAGAGGAAGGGACCCAGGGAAACGGGGACTTATAGCAGAAAGGATTGCCGGATTGGACAGTGAAAGAGAGGCTGTGGGACTACCAGGCAGAGAAGCCTCATGGGAAATGTAGTTTTGTCATGTTAAAACGATGTTTTCATTTTTTCTTTTCTCCGTTTATACGAGTTATAAAAAAAAATTTAAAAAAGTGTTATACATGAAAACAAAGAAAGATTTAAAAAGCTGTGGTTAGCAGTAATTAAAGAAGATAAGCATAATGCTCGCCTCCGGTCTTGTCATAGAATTAAGACTACAGGTGGCAATACAAGTTAACCTTTGGTACAAGACTGTACTATGCTAAAGTGGTAGCAGTAGCGGAGCAGCCAGGCTTGTCTCAAGAGTATATGAGCAGTAGCAGAGATTACACAAAGGGACCACAATTACTGTGACTCAAGCAAACACTGACTCAATGTTTCAGGTAAATAATATAAGTACATTTATTTATTTTTTTCAACCATTTGTTATACACACGATACTTCTATTAATTCAAAAACCACACGTAAAATATACTTCAACTAACCAATTCACCTTGTACGGTATACTTCAAGGTAAGTAGCCTGTGTTTTAGCGGGACGGTGTTGTGAAACAAAAGACGTTACCAGGAATACACTTGCGATCACCTTTTGACAGTAATGACAGTTCGGTCTTACTAAAGAAACACGTATCCACAGCAAGAAATGTTAATGGGGCAAAAACACACTTAGCACCCGAGATACCGAAAGAGAGTTGGGGGCAAAAATCATAGGCAATACTTTTGTCAAGGCAGACAGAACCATAGAACACTCTTCGACAGATATTCAAAAGTAAATAGGCCGGAGCCAGTGTCAAGTGGAACCGGGTTCCTGTTGTCGAGGATCACACAGTCGGATAGTTCACGATTCAACGTAGCTAGGAGTACTTAGATATTGTCAACAGAGGAAGCAAAAGTTATAAGAAAGAGGGAAGACAAGGGCAAGCCTTGGAGATGAAGAAAGGGATTCACCCTTATTTCTCAAGCAGAACACAGTACCTTATTCAAAGAAGAGGCTGGTGCCAAGGCAGTTGTTCCTGGTAGTTTCCTGCAGACCCACGGTTCCTGGAGCTTCGGGACGAACTACGTCGTCTGGAGGGGTCTGGACCACACAGGGATGAAGCGGGCAGCAGCGACGGTGAATAAAAGGTGCACTCCTTAAAAACAGAAGAGGCTCTTCAGATGGCTATCCGGACCATTACAGCAGTGTGCAGCGATTTCGACCACGAAGAAGATCCTCTGGCTGTAGAAGACGAGCTGGTTATTCCCACCAAGCTCAAGGGAAGACGACTCCGGACTGGATCTTCTCTGGTCTTCGAAGGGTAGATAGCTCAGGACTGCAGCAGGGCTTCACCGGGACGGGGTAGTTGCAGCAGTCGACTTCTTCTCCGCTTCTCTTCGGTTCCTTGTAGTTCCAGTGGTGACTGACTTTTAGCCCAAGAGACCTACCTTTTATGTGAAAATCCCCCATTCACACAGCCTGGCTGTCAATCACGCAGCAGGAGGGTTGTCCAGCCCGGACAACCACCTCAGCCAATCATGGTAAAATGTGACTTGGGTTTCCTAGGATACCCTGTGCAGGGGGTGACTACACCCCTACCTCACATTCAGCCCACCTAGACACCCAGGCGCCTTGAGGAGGGCTTCTTGGCAGAAGTCCGCCAAAAGACGGTGAACAAATGAGGCAAACCTGGTTTGCAGCGCAAAGTAAAACACAAGGACTTTAACAAAAAGAAATAGCGAAGAAACCCGACTGGAGCCAAAAGAAAAAGTATTTGGTCAAGCGGGTTTAAGTTCGAGGCTAATATAATAGCCTAAAACAATACCACGTTTATATAGTATAATCACGGTAGAAAAGTTAGGGTAGACACCACTGTCATCAGCCAAGTCTAAATGTTAAAAGGGCGAAACAATGCTCTAGGAGGTACAGATACAAAGGGCTAAGGATGAACCCTTTCCAGTACTCCATGTAAGATGGGGCGTACTGGATCTGTGGTTAAATGACTAAGTAAAGTTAGTGGCAACTTTACCCTTTTCTGGGGGACAGTAGTCAGCCTCAGAAATGGAGTCGGTGGGAAGTCTAAAAGACAACCCTGTGGTACTGCACTGAGGGTGCTGTGTAACACACAAAAGGGGGCTACTGAAATGGTGTACTCCAGAGTCCACAATCACAAAAACAGATGAAATACACATGGCAAAACACAAGTAAGAGTGGAAAAACAGGGTACACTCTTACCAAGTGGAAAAACAAACTCCAGAAATCCAGCAAAGCTGCTGGGGGACTCACTAGGTAAGGGAAATTAGCCATTACATGAGAATTCTCCCTAACATGCACTACGAATTGAAGGTCGGCGCAGCAATGGGCAAACTTCAGATCAGCAGCACTTCGCGGATTCAGTTTTTCCAAATAGCACCGCTGCGGTTCTCGGATACCTTATGAACTTTCCACGCATCTGGGGTCAAGCACTCTGTTGAGGTGGCTCAGGCTTGGTCAGTCCTCCTTCATGGGAGTTTGGAGGATCTTGCTGGAGCTCGGGCCCGACAAAGACGACACACTCGATTCTGCTGTTCCTCTCCCGGGCAATCAGTTCCTGCAACAGCAATGGAAGTACAGCCAGCTCCGAGAGGATTTCCAAATGAGTTAGTCTTGGGGTCGATTAGTCCCACCATCCCAAGGGCAGAAGTAGTCCTTTGCAGGGCTTCTCTAGTCGAGGTGAATTCGGAGCTTCAGCAATGCAGTAGGCTTCACTGGCCAAACCAATGGTCCAGGAGTTGCAGCAAGCATCTCTTCCAAGTTCTTCTTTGGATTCCTTCGTCCAGTGGTCGACTCTGCCTTCCAAGCAAAAGACCTAGCCCTTTCTGCAGGTTTCACCCATTCATTTGCAGCCTAGCCATCAATCACATAGCAGGGTGGCTGTCCTCCGAGGACAACCAGCCGGCCAATCAACTGAGTGCATTCCTGTAACCAAGAAGAGAAAGCAGAGGGCGTTTCGGGCCCCTACCTCGCTTCCTGCCCTGCCAGACACGCTGGAGCCAGATACGGGCTTCACCAGTGAATCCCGCCAAAGACAATCTAGACAAAGGGAACAAACCTGGTTTGGCACGCAGATTTAATCTCAAGAAGGACCATTCTAACAAGAAATGGCAAAAAAAGAAGACCAAGGCCATTTTGACAAACTGGATACCCATGGGTGCTTTAGTGCAGCTGCAATTGCAGCCCACAGTAGAAACACACAATGGTAGGAAAAAGTAAATGACTGCCACCAGCCATTAATTGTATAAAGGGTAACACAAAAATGTTACATAAGAAGATTGACAAAGGGCATACAGCACCCTATTTTAAGATGGTGTGCACTGGGTCTATAAAGTTACAAATGTAAGTAAAGCCAATTTCATTTCACTGCTCTTGGAAACAGTAGTTTAACCAAGAGAAGGTATTTAAACCTTTTGGAAATCTGGAAGACTTCCCTGTGTCACTGCATTTAAGGTGATGTGTGATACAATGTAAAAAGATGATGCCTATGGAGTTTTTCAGACTCCAAAGTCAAAAGAAACAGTGTTCAAGTCCATGAAAGATACACGAGAGAGTGGGAAAAAGGTCTCACTCTCTCCCTCCAGGTAAGAAATTAAAAGTCCAGCAAAAAGAGCTGGGGTCTCGAAGGTAGAAGGGAATTACAAAATGTCCAAGAATTCTCCTTAACAAAAGGTTTGAGCCCTTTGTTTGACTTGCCTTTGTCAGACTTCAGCCATGCAGCCCGACCATGGCTCCAGTGTGTCTGGAAGGACAGGATGTGCGGTAGGGTACCGAAACCCCCCTGTCCTTTGTCTCTAGGAAGGCCTAAATGCAACTAAACCCGATTGGCTGACTGGCTGTCCCTTCAGGACAGACACCCTGCTGTGTGATTGACAGCCTAGGCTGTGCATGAATGGAAGAAACCTGCTTAAAAGGGGAGGGTTTTGGGACTACAGGCAGAGTCGACCACTAGGAGAAATAACTGACGTACAAACCGTGAACGAAGCTTTCTGCAACCTCATGTACCTTTGAATTGCCCGGTGAAGCCCTGGTGCTGCGCTGAACTCCGTTTTTTCCCCTTGACAGTGAAGCTCTGGACGGAACGACTTCTCCCCTTGGGTTAGTGGGACCAACTAACCCCGAGACGAAATCCACTAGACCATCACCCCTGACTTGCTGTGCCTCCTATTTTGCTTCGGAAGCCCAATGCCAGGGGTCAAGTATCCGTAGTCGAGTGAAACGTCTGAAGGGGAAATGCATCTGACCAGAATCTCCAGGAGTCTCCCAAGGACCCTCCAGAAGCAGACAACCAGATCCCGAGTCCCCGCACCAGAGTGCAGGACCCAAGGAGTGAATGAAGCACAACCGGTATCCGAGATCCACGATGGTGCAGTTTGCTAAGCAATGAAACCGCGAAGTGCTGCTGAATCGAAAAGAGCCTGTAGCTGTCGACAAACTCCCAAGTAACACTGCAGGAGCACTCCAGACGTCCACCCTCTTGTCCCATGACTCAGGAACAAGGGTCTGCAGCGCTCTAGCAAGACAGAATCCAGCTGGACCACTTTTTCAAACCAGAGGTACTGTTTAGGCTTGGGGTACTTACCTTATTGCCTTGTTTTGCTGTGCTCTTCTCAGTTGGTAATTGCATTGGCTTAAATTGTAGAGTTGATCTCAACTCTGTTCTCACAGGCTTAACAGCTTGTGACCCTACAAGTGATTATTCTACAAACTCTAACTTTGTGAAACACTTTGATCTAAGAAGTACAACAGATCCATAGACTGTGTCCCAATTGACTGTCCCGGCTCACTGAAGACTCTTTTAGTCCATGGACTTTGATACCGTTTGACCCTCATAGGTGGTAGCTTAGTGGATACTACTGTTGGCAAAGGCTTATCTAGATTTCATTGGAAGATTTAGTTGCCCTTCGGCTGAATTGCATGCAGTACCCTCTGGGACTACCACATACAATTAAGACAACAGGTGTAAGCAAAACCAACCTTTGGTATAAGTCTATACTACACAGTTTGTGGTAGCAAGCTGAGCAGCCAAGCTCATCTCAAGAGGGAATGTGAGCAGTAAATCAAGTTACACAGAGGACTTACAATCACAGTGGTTCAAATAGAAACTCTCAAGTTTTCTTGGTAAAACACTTTTAGATTTATTACACAGTCATTTAGAAAACATTCTCTAGAAGGAGGCAACTTAATATTATACCCCAATACACTACAATACAAAACTCCAAGCTTTTGAGACAGTTTGAGCTCCCCTGAAATAGGAGCCAAATAGTCGTTCAGTTACTTAGGACTAAACAAAAAAGGCACAAGTTATGGGAATAGATCACAAAAACTGATTAGATAGTGCAAATAGTTTCATTTCACCAGAAGAGTTCAATTCAAGTCAATAGGCCTAGGCCAAAGTCAATGGGCTAGTGTTCTGGTTAGGAAACAGCAGTTCTGCTATTAAACGGTAAAGTCTTTGCAAAAGTTCTCAGAAGAAGTTTCTTCGAAAAAGAAACATTTGTTGGGTCACAAGTTGTTTAGGCCTGCAAGTTGGGAAAGTTCCATGAACTTTCACCGCGAGAGTTAGGATCTCTAAACCGGATGGCAGAGTACATTAGTATGAAGCCAAATGATGCAGCTGAAGACGTTGGTTCCTGGCAGTTCCTGCAGAGCTCACTGTTCCTGAGCCTCAGTCGTGGGGACAAGAGGGAGGACGTCGGGGACTCCTGCACTGCACAGAATCGTCGAAGCAAACAAAATTGAGTCACTTCAGCTTGAGTAGCTGTAATTCAAGCACACAAGCTGGTGTCCCTCTCCCTGGTTAATCTTAACCAGCCTTGAGAATGGTATCCAGGTGGCTTATGAGTTGATTGGTCCCACCAACTCAAAGGAAGATGTCGTCCTTGAAGGGGGCTTCTCTGTCGAGGTGAGTATGGCAATTCGGACTTGCAGCAGGGCTTCACCAGGCAAACCTATGGTCCAGTGGTTGCAGCAGCCGTCCTCTTCCAGCTCGTCTTCGGTTCTTTCATTCCAGTGGTCGACTCGGCTTTCCAGTCCAAGAGACTCGCCTTTGAAACAGTTTTCTCCCTTTCATTCCAGCCTAGCTGCCACTCACCCAGCAGGGTGGCTGTCGTTGCCGGACAATCAGCCAGCCGATCACGCCAGAGTGCATTTGGGTCTCCTAGGAGACTAAGCACAGGGAGTTGTGGAAACCTCCCTCACTTCCTGCCCACCTCAGACACTCTGGCACCAGAGGCAGTCTTCAGTCCTGAAGGCCGCCAAAGGCACATGAACAAAGGGACCAGACCTAGTTTGGCGCGCAAAGAGAAACACTAGAAGGACCGTTCCAAAAGGGAATGTAGAAAAAAGACGATCGGGACCTGTTTAAAGAAAGGGGCTTAAGGCGCCATCTTGAAAAACATGGTTCCTGCGATTTTTAGCTAGCGGTGTTCGCGTTCAGGAAAAATCATGGTAGTTCATTGTAAAACCACGGCCAGCAGCCATTTCGATAGGAAAGGGTAGCATTTGACTGTTACTTGAGTTTCTAGACATTCACCCCTCTTGAGAGGCCTGGCTGCACAGTCACACTACCAACTTGTGTAGTACAAAACTATACCAAAAGGTGGGTTACCTAATACCAAGCAGATAAGTGTTGTGTGGTCTCACACAGTGTGACTGCATAATTCTTACCTAGCACTTATCTTGTTTGCTTCCTTGCTCTTAGACTTGGGGCTGTTCTCTGGATCACTCCGGGCTACACACTTTTGGATGCACAGTAAAGTGCAGAAAATAATGTTTGGTTTGGATTTCCGGGCATCATGCCAGGTCTTATCTTTGTTATGGAACACAGAGTAAATCACGTAAACAATGTTTCCGGGATGCATTTACTTTCTGGGAAGTGTTTCAAGTGGCTCAAATATAGTAAACAGAACTAGAACAATTATTGAAAGAACTACAACAAACTACAGCACTTCCTGCAAGGGCTGTAGCCACAGGGCAATAAGAAAGCTTGTAGAAACTGGATAAAACGTTTAGGCAATCTGCTTTGGCCTTGCTTTCAACATAAACAATATTTTTGCTTCTCTCAAAAGATGCTTAACACGGACAATGGGCTGATTATCTAAACAGCTTTTTTGCTTCGGTTAGATATTTTGCTAATAGGGGGAGTTGACAGATATGCTCAGATACTATCAAAAGGTTGACTTCGGAAGATAAGAGCAGAAGACTAGCTGTGCACGGCCAGTCAGGAGCTAGCAGAAGTCATGAGGCAGACTTGAAGCACTCTTTATGCAAATCCTATGAAGAGGGGCAGCATCGAAATCCTTGCTTTTTCTGTCTGATTTTTTTGAAGCATCTGAAATTGGATATTTTGGCTTTTTGAGTAGCAAGGGGAATTCTTCTTTGCTTTTGAGATGAACTATTAATTTGGACTGAGTGGTAAGGGGAGTATTATTAATTTCTGCCCATAGTATAGCAGCTCACCACCTATGAACAGATCTTATTCGTAATTGGCTGATGTAGGCACCATGGTTGATCCCAATTGACTGACTCTTTCTGAAGAATGTTTGCCCTTTTTTTTATTTTTTTTTATTTGTAACATCTAGTTTTTTTACATACTTTTATTATTACAATTCATACCAGTACATAAGTCCCAATTTATCTTTACAATTACATTCTAAGCTTTTCAGTTTAGGACCTTATCTAGAAAATGTATCACTGAGCAGGTTAAATGTACCGAGCTTCCACTCAGTATCCGGATCCACAGGTCTTCCATCGAGTCATTTGAAGGCTTGAATTAACTCAAGTGGGTGGATCTCAGCACATTTAAGGCCACACATTCAATTGTTAGGTGTTTTATTGTCTCTATGTGGATTTCACAATGCCGACAAGCTTCATCGGTAGCTAGCTTTATTTTTCTCAGCACCAACATTTGGTTTGTTTTCAGTAGGTTCAGTCTAAGTCTGAGAAATCAATCTCTATGATATCGTGAGGGAAATTGGCATAGATACTTCGGCATATTGTCCACTTTATTCTGTGTCGGACCCAGGTCTAAAGCTGTCGGCATCTTTGCGTACCTATCCAAATTGTCTATCCATAGCCACTCTTTCAATTTAATTCTCGCAATTTGTGGCCGATTCAACAATGTATCCATTGAGATATTTGCATCTAACATGATGGTTTTCACTTTATCTGACCATCTCAAAAGCAAGCCTGTATGTTGATGTTTTCCCGCTGATCTTTATATTTTAAAGGCTGGTTCACAATGCATTATCTCCATCTTGCGTAGCAATGATAAGGATTTCCAGAGTACTGTTCCATAGAGACTTTCCAGTGCCAGTTTGTGGCGTATGATCGTCATTGAGAGATATTTAGGCAGTCTCAGAACTTGCCGCCAGAATAAGCTTTCCAATTTGGTCCAGATCTTATGGTCCAAATTCCAGGCGGCTTCTGCTCCAAAAGTTATTGTAGGCACTACTTTTTGAAGGTAGAACATGGGGAGCGGTATTGCCGAACACTTTCCATACAAGGTGTGTAGTCTCGCTCCTTGTAGGGAGAGCATTCTGGTCCGATTGAACAGATCTCGGACCCAGCTCCACTCCCGTATTGAGATGTTCGTCAATATTCCAAGATAGCGAATTTCTTTGACTTCTTCAATGACTTTGTCGGTTCGCCATTTAAAGTTCTTATTTTTGGCGTTCCGATCACTGCCAAACTTCATGATTTTGGTTTTGATCACATTGATTGATAGATCGTTTTCAATCATATAAGTTTCCAGTTTCGACAGCAGCCGTTGTAGGCCTATCTGAGTTTTATCAAACAGTACTATGTCGTCAGCATAGATCACGTAACTTATATGATGTCCGTTGATTTTCGGAGGGAAACAATTCACATTTGCTAGGGCCATGGGAATGTCAGCAATATAAAGCTTAAACAGAGTGGCAGCAAGTGGACAGCCCTGTTTCACCCCTCTGGTAGTAATGATTGATTTAGACAGGTCTCCACTTGCATTTAATCTTACTTTGATTGAAGTGTTAGAATGCAATGCCTTAATTGGTGACAGCGAAGAGTTTGGAGAGTTTCTTTTTTCTAACTTCTCCCATAGTTTATTTCGACTTATTGAATCGAAAGCCTGTTGCAAATCGATAAAGGCCATGAATAACTGGGCCTTATTATTCAGTGCTTCTAGCTTCAATAGGTTCACCAAGGTTAAGTTGTTCTCTATGCCCACGCCCTTTGTAAATCCTGTTTGTCTGATATCTGGTAGATCTATTTCCTTTGCCCATGGAGTTAACTTTTTTTGCAAAAATGTCGCCAGCACTTTGCCGATAGTATCTAGGAGGGCAATCGGGCGGTAGTTGGCAGGATCGTCCCGACTGCCCTTCTTGTATATTGGTACTATTATTGCTTCAGTCCATGATCTCGGCATCTGCTTTCTGTCTGCTATCGCCACAAATAGCGTTCTGATGAAAGTTGAGCACGCATATCTGTGTTCTTTTAACTGTGTATTGCTGATCCCATCCGGTCCAGCAGCTTTCCATGTCTTTAGTTTGTCTATAGCCATAAGAATATCTTCTTTGGACTCAATTATGTTCCAGGCTATATCAGTGGTGCCACTTTCAGCGCGCTGTATCATCTCCATTCCTGTAAAGACCTTTTGATAGTGCGTCACCCAGTCGTTTTCCCTCACTCCATTTATAATGAGGGCGTCCTGGTTTGCTGTTCCTTTATTCAGGATTCCCCAGATTTCTCTTGAGTTGTTTTTTTTGATCAGTGCCAACATTTCTTCACCACGTTCTTGGTCTCTCAAATAGGAAAAGGATTTCAACCAATTCCGATATTGTTGTTTTCTCTGTTTTAAGACGCTCGTAGCATTCATTCCATACACTTTTTTCAGTTTGATCAGGTCTTTCCTTAGCTGCTTTTTTTGGTTTTTCACGATGAAACTCCATTTATGCTTGTGCTCATTAAGACTTTGACAATTTCTCTTCGAAAAACCTGGTTTCAAACAAGCGAGCAGCGGTATATAGTCAAATGACTCAACATTGTCATGGTATGTTTCCTGGATTTCATTTGATATTTTAATGATTTGACGGTCATTTATACGTAGACGGTTTCTCCCATGATTTACTTCTAGTAATTGACTATTGTTGCCAGTTTGCTTTTTGCACATTAGCTTGCAGGACATTACTAATGTATAGTGGTCACTGTTTATGGTTGATGTAATTTGTAAATTATTGATTGCTACAAAGACATTTCTCGATGTCCAGAAATAATCTAAGGTTTTTTTGTAGCCCATGTTTTCCCAGGTGAAATTTGGTGGTATATCGCCTTTCGCATGGCCGTTTACCATCATACAATCGCGGGCTTCCAGATTTCCACGCCATTGCGATCTTCTTGCATTACCTTGGCATTCGACAATCGATTTGTCTTCTACAAGCTTCTTGTGTTCATCAAACCATGAGATGTTCAAATCTCCACACAAAATAATTGCAATGTCCAAGCAAGTCCTCTGGTAGTTATCAATTATTTTCATTACAGCAGCTATGAATGCATCAGCAGAGATTTTTAGTGGTTTCCAGTACACGTTCAACAATAAAAGATGTTTTTTATTATTGTGAGCGTTCGTGGTCTGAAGTAATGTTCCTTGGACAGAACTGTTGGGGTTGATTTTTTCCATTATTTCCCAGTTAGTGCCTGATTTTATCATGATGAGTAGACCCGAAAATGGCCGTCCCTTGTTTTTCACGGCTGGATTTAGCAGTGTCTCATAGCCATCTTTAACCGAGGGCTCACGCATCCAGGTTTCTTGGAGACAAATTGCAAAATTGTCGGTTAGCTCGACCGGAAAGTCATTATATAAATGATTAAAGCCCCTCGTATTCCACGAAATCACAGTCACAGGTGCATCATTTTCATCTTTCGTGAGCTACTTCTTCGTTGACTTGACTCCAGCGCTCCCGTTCTTTAAGTTTAACAATGGTGCAGTATTAAACTGTCTCCGTAGGTCTTCACATCGCTGATCCATGGATACTTTTCCGCTTTTGGACTCCGGTGTCTCGATTGTGCTTTGTGTACTTGTTGGATCATAAGACGAGATCTCAAACCCCAAACATAGAATATCTTGCTTCGCGGTTAATAGCATATTACGTACCGCTTGGGAATTGATGTGCAGTAAAACAACATCCACTCGATCTTCCGATAAGTAGTCAACAATGCGGATGTCATCGGACGTTATGGTCCGCAGCACTGGTACTCCATGCAGTAGGCGCATAGTGTTAGCACGATTCAGATTGACATCTAGTTCATTTCTAAATATATTTTCAATCATTATTTTTTGAGACGCAACCTTAAAGGCACTGCGAGGGGCTTCATGTGATTTCGAAGGAGAATGTCGACTCTGCGCTGTTGTGTGTTTTGGATTCAATACAGATCGACAGTTATTTGATGGCTTGGAACTAGAATCTATATGTCTTTTTTCCATTCGAATTGAGTTTTATAGGAGGCTCTTTCTTTCGCCCATAACTCTCCATTTTTATCTTTATGGCAACTTGTCTTAATTAAGTGATGTTTCTCTTGTTGTATTCGGCTTAAAGAGTTAGAGCTACTTGTCGACGTATTCCCACCGTCCACCACAGATCCTCCAGAACAATCTTCAGTTTCGCCATCAGAATATGTGGACATGTTACATAACTCTTCCATTAGAACCGCAGAGGAAGATGAACTCATGTCGGATTCAATTCTCCTCCGCTTTTTTGGATATTACAATCACTTTATTTGCAGGTGCTGCATTTTTCTCTTCGTGTCTATCTTTGTTATTTGTGTCCGGTTTGCCAAGTATTTTATTTTCATGTAGCTTAGCTTTTACAGGTGTGGTCAGGTTTCTTATAAATTGCTTTATATTACTTCTATGTTTTGTAGAAGTCTGTATGTTCTTTTTTTTTCCAGCTTTTTCTTGGCGTTGCCATTTTTCTGTGAGATTAGTTTTTCTTTACTTGCCGTGATCTCAAGATTTTTAGCCGGACGACTGAATATGCCATATGATGCCTTTGCATAAGAACACTAAGGAATCTCCAAAAGCACCTCCGGCGTCGAATTTGCCTCGCAGGCCTGGTTGCTGGAATCAGCCATCACGTCTTTGGTACCTATTGCAGATAGATGTTTTACGCTGGCCGTGATTTTGTTTGGTTCGTTATTAGTTCCATTTGTCGTTGACGTAGCTGTTGTTATTCCACTTTTTACTGTTAGGTCAATAAAAACGTGTAAGTTAGGCTCATTGGCTGATGTATTTTCGTCATTTGAGTTTCCTGCTAATGCTGTGTCCACTTCTATTTTGCATTGAATCCCTACATCTGTGCCACCGTGGGTGATGTTTGCAATAGAAGCTTGTTTCACCAGTAGTTGAGATTGCATTTGTTTTGTGTTGCCAGATATTCCATCTAGAAGCAGTTTGATTCCTTTATGTTCTAACATCTGCTCAAAGTGTCTGCTTGTATGTTCGGCAGATTGAATATTTTCAGCTTCTTGTCTTATTTGAAAAGCCACAAATTGCGTTTCAATTTTATTGATTTTGTCATCTAGTTGCCTCATTTCAGCTCCATTATTTTGTGAAGATTCATTTAAGCTTTCATACAGCTTTATAAATGGTATCAAGGCTAGTGAAGTGGCAGCCAAAACATTGTTGTGAATCTGTATGGCAGCAGCAACTGACAAGTTCGATTTTAAGGCAGGGTCTTTACTTTGCGGGCTGCCGCTATTCTCCTTACTTGGTGAACTCAGGTCGCTCCTGTTATTCGCTGGGATGGTTTTCGGCCGTTGCTGCATGTGCTTATCTGACACTTGATTGCTCTGACTTTTCGATTTGGAGCTGGGATCATCCTTAGAGCAAAGGTTCTTTCCTTTACTTTTAAAGCACTCCGTTGTTACATTCGCCAGGTTTCAGCCCAGATTAGCAGTGTCGTTTTCCAGCTCGATAGATTTTTGGTTGGAGCCTGTCGCTTTACCACTGGTGGAGCGCTCGTGTTCGCCTTCTTTATTATGTCCCATGGCTGTTTCCATAGTAGTGATATCACTTGAGGTGCCTAAAGAAAAGCTTGCTGTTAATCTCTCCTTCATTTCCTCAAAGTCGGCTAGGAGTCTCTTGGTCCGACGTGCTTCTCTCGCTGCCAAGTCGATCTCCTTCAAGGGTAAATCATTGCGGGAACCCTGTTGTATTCCATTAAGTACCCTATTTCAGCTCGTGAAGAATTGTCACCACTGTTTATTCCGGTTGAGGCATTGTTTTTACTGCTATTGCTATTACATGCAAGTGTTGACTTCATGTTTTGGTTGAAGTTCTTAGGACCAATTGCAATTTTCTGTATAGGGGTGCTTTCCTTACGTAAGTTCACATGCTGTTTAGCAGACACTGGGAAAGTACATTTCAGCAAGCTTTAATCTAATGCTATATTCGGCACCTCAAGCGCAAGTAATTCATTATCGGTCACATCAAAAGGAGATTGGAATGCTTCCGCATTTATTTCGATCACTTCTGCAGCATCGTGCTCACAGTCGTTTACCCCATTATTCAGCCTAGCACTTGGTAAAATGCTGCCCCATATATTCATAATATTTGTATTATGCAGGTTCGTGGGATCCATACGATGTTCAACAACAAAATTGTTCTTGCTAACCATTCCATTTTGCAAGGCTACAGTATGCGCGCTGACTGCCTGTGCAATTTCGTGGTTCGCTAGGTCACCTAGATATAGTTGTTGTGGTATGGAAAGTACTTCATCATCAAGGTTCTCCATGGGTTTTACCTCAGTGTCTGCCACCGAAGCCTGAGCAGGCGCTGGGGCCTTTAGTGAGTTATCCGAGGTCGCCTCGAACACCGCAGACACCGGCTCGAGCTCTGCTTGAGTCCGAGTTTCTAGAGTGCTCAGTGCTGCTTTTGTTCGACTCAGACATCCCCTCTCGCACATCCAAAACTGTGTCCATAGTGCAATGGACCTTACGAGGAGCGGAAGCAACAGCGGGTGCCAGTCCACTCCCACTTCTTTCTTCGCCCCCTTCATTTGTATCGTCGGGATGACGCGGCCTTAGTACACTCCCATTTTCGTTTCCACTTTCTACATCACTCCCCGCGACACTATCTACATATAAGTCCATATCTGCAGTGGTACCGGGGAGGGGTACTATTGAATTCTGGGCTTGTTTTAGCTTAAGCCGTGTCAATGGCCCATTGTCACCCATGAGTGCCTCTTACCTCTTGATTTCAGGCAGGCGCCGCTGCCCTCCGCCGCCCGCTGCGGACTGCTGCAGACTGGACTCTGCGCACGGACTACGTGCGCGCTCCACGCTTTGCTGGTCTTTTTAACGTCAGTTGTGCTTTTTTTTCCTTAAAGGCACATAGAATGCTCAAAATCACTGGAAACACAGTTTTATAGAAGTCAATGGTGATTTTGATAGGTGTTTTTTTGATATTTTGGGGGCAATTTTCTCCAGCCCTCATTTCTCTACTTCCTACTGATAGTGATTAGGAAGTTTTACCCATCATTGATATCACATTGATATCACATTGAGAAAGATACTGAAGTATTGAAAAGGGCAGGTGCTTATATGAAGATTGTCTAGCGAAATCTGGTGAGGCAGGCAGTTACTTTTAAAGGTGGCTACAAGGTCTCCGAGAAGGTTGATTAGTCTTGAGTAGACTTTAGTGGCAATGGCTGATTTCAGCATATTTATTAATAACATTTTCCATATTAAGTGTGTTGTGTGTATAATGGTAGCAATGTTTTTATGACTTATTACTCATAATTAAAAGATTTACATTATAAATGTGTACAAACCATTGAGTGTGTATCACTTAGAATTTGGTCAGAAGCATTTACACATGAACATTAGGAGTGGGGCATCTGTTAAGAATTGATGTGATAACACTGTGTGAGACTGCACAACACTTATCTGCTTGCTATCAGTTAACCCACATTTTGGTATAGGGCTGTACTACACAAGTTGGTATTGTGACTGAGCAGCCAGGCCTATCTCAAGAGGGATAAATGTGAGCTGTAGAGCTGTAACCATTACATTCGCAAATACAGGTAACACACTCAAGGTTTTAGTTATAAACAGTTATTTAACATCAATTTTTAAAAAAGTGGTCTTTAAAAGGGTCAAGATATGTAACAATAAAATATACTTTCAAATACGGTTCCACAATCATCACAAGTTAGTGGATACTCTTTGGAGATGCTTTTTTGCTTTTTACACTCTGAGGCGACTTCATTCACAAAGACACTATTGGCATTTGTATATCACTAGTTATACTTGCAGAGTCCTAAATTGCAGAAAGCAAAGGTTAAAACAAGAAAAAAAAGGGTAAACAGGTTCTCAGGGCATGTGAGCATACTTAAATCTTCCAATGAAGTCTAGACAAGCATTTCCCAGCAATAACAGTCTAAAAACAAGTTACCACCTATGAGGGACAGAAATATAAAAGTCGATGGACTAGAAGAGTCTAAAGGGAAACAGGACAGCCAAAGTTAATTGGAGCACAGTCTATGGAGCAGTCTCACTTCTTAGTTAATACAAGTCTTGCACAAAGTTGGAGAGTTTTGTAGAAATCACTTGCAGGGTCACAAGCTGTTAATTGTGAAAAGCTGAGTTGGAATCAACTCTATGGTTAAGCTACTGCCAGTCTCAACCGAGAAAAGCAAAGCTCAAGACAAGGAGGTAAGTACCCGTAGTCTAAACAGTACCTCTGGTTTGAAGAAGAGTGGTCCAGTTGTATTCTGTCTTGATGCAGCGATGCAAATCCTGGGTTACTGAGCCTCAGTCGTGGGGACAAAAGGGAGGACGTCTGGAGGACTCCTGCGGCAGAAATTTGGAGGTCGTTGGCAGTTATGGGCTCTTTCCGGATCAGCGCAACTTTGCAGTTTCAGTGCTCAGTAAACAGCACCACTGTGGATCTCTGATAACGGTTGGGCTTCCTTCACTCCTTGAGTCCTGTACTCTGGTGAGGGGACTCTAGCTCTGGTCGTCTTGATTCAGGGGGGAGGGAGGTGGGGACCTTAGGAGACTCCTGGAGCTTCTGGCCGGATTGCAGACGTTGCAGTCGACTATGGATTTCTCGGCCCTTGGCACTCGGTTCTTGCAACAGCGAAGATGTACAGCCATTAAGGGAACATGGAGCAGTGGAGTTTGTCTCGGGGTTAGTTGGTCCCACTAACTGGTTGCATTCATGCACTCCTAGAGAAAAAGGACAGGGGAGATTCAAGAACCTCCCTCACATCCTGCCTTTCCAGACACACTAGAGCCAGAGGTGGGTTCAGGACTGAACCCTGCCAAAGGCACAAAAAAAAAAAAAAAAACAAAGGGCTCAAACCTGACTTGTCGTGCAGAGTTAATCCCAAGAAAGAATTCACAAACAGAAAATGGTGAAAAACGAAGACCGGGGACATTTTGACAAAAATGGTCAGCCATGGGTGTTATAATGCAGCTGGGGATTCAGCTTGCGCTAGAATAGAACAATGGTAGGAAAATTAAACCACTGCCACCAGCCATTTAAAGTAGTGAGGGTAATATAAAAAATTTTTTTACATGAGAATGTATGAAGAGGGGCTACTAGGTAACCCCCCCCCCCCACCCCCCGCCCCCGACACATAAGATGGTGTGTGCTGGACTAAGCAAAGTTGATTTCACTTGACTATTCTTGGGGGATGAGGGGGAACAGTAGTATCCTTAGGATAAACTAAAAAGATGTCTCTGACACCGCACTGAAGGTGCTGTGTCACACCATACAACATGTAGATGCCTATGGAGTTTGTCAGACTCCAAAAACAGTGGAAACATACAATCCAAATCAGTTCAAAATACATGAGAGTGAGCAAAAGGTCTCGCTCACTCCAGCAAAAGAGCTGGGGGTCTCTAGGGTTGAAGGGAATTGGCACAGAAATTAGAATTCTCCGTAACAGCATCTGTTTGAAATGCTGTATATTGGTATGCCGTAAATGGAATGTCTTTAAAACACATATAAAGGGTTACTGGAAGTTTTGAGCAGTGGACCATCACTACAATATGAGTGACATTAATGAACCACTCCTATTCAGATGACAGAGCAACTGCACACTGCAAGGGGTTGATTGCCTGCTCTCTTTTCTGCTGCACAGTGACAGGTATATATTCTTTACCCTGCCTCTATTCCTACCACAAACCCTGCTGGGTGGGGGGGGGGGGGGGTTCTTGTTAATTCCCCTAGGGGAGGGAAGGTTCAGTGAGGTAGGAGTGAAGAAATTCACATCAGAGGGAGAAACCGAAACCTGGGGAGGAGGTTGAAGAGCTGCATTTTCCTCTAACAGGAGCAGTATTCCCAGATATGGACCAGGAGGTAAAGAGCATCTTGTTCTTTACAAGTGCCAGTTTGTGGTCCAAGGTAGCACCCATTGTCCAAGTGGACTGGGGCATTTAGATAGGCTTCAGAAGTGGGAGAAAAGACAGGGTCCTCAAAGGAGGCCCTGGCAGTAACAAGAGGCAGACTGGGGAGATGGGTCTTACATAGATACCCCCACAGAGGGGTATCAGGTAATAATATCGCCACATATATGGTCGCCATAAATAATATTGCCGGGAAAATGTTGTGGCAATATTATTTGGGTGACCATATAAATGGCGACAGGGGCAAAAATAATTTTTAAAAAAAAATGTGGGAGTTGCGGGGGGTGTTAGGGAGAATTCTCTGTTTAGGCTGAATTTCCTAACCTAGTGAGTCCCCCAGCAGCTTTGCTGGATTTTTGGGGTTTATTTTTTTCTCCTGCCAAGAGTGAGACTCTTTTACCCTCACTCTTGGGCATGATTTGAGTGTGTTTCTTTGACTCTAGATGTGTTTAATGGGCTATGGGGTCTTTTACTCCATAGGGCTTCATGTGTTTTTGTGATTTGTGTTACACAGCACCCTCAGTGCAGTAACACAGGGGTATCATAGTGACCCCCAATATAGACTCCATACCCTGGGACTGACTACTGTCTCCCAGGGCATGTAAAGTCACCGTTGACTTTACTAGTCTTGAATTCTGAACAGAACCAGTGCAAACCATTATATTGTGGACGTACTGGCTGGGGCAATTCGATTGCCCCGGGGTCTGTTAGTCGAGGGGGCACGTCTCCGTCCCCCCTGATTGAGTTTTGCCTGGTGGCAGTGGATACTACTTTTTATATTCAACCGCAAATATTTCCTTTATTTATTTAATTACGATAGCCTCGAACATACCGCCGGTTTATTTAATTATTATTAATTCTCCGGTAGGAATTTTTTGCCAAAACTCGGTTCTAAAATGGCGTTTGTGTTCTCTTCTGTGACTCCAACCCAAGTCGAGCCCTTTGTTCCACTTTTTGGCGGGCTTCTCCACAGAAGCCCTCCAAAGTGGTGCCACTCTGTCTGGGGTACTTAAGAGGGGTGGAGGGGGATTTAGGCACCCTGGACTGAGTTGCCTAGGCAACTCAAGTCGCACTCCGTCCTGATTGGCCCAAGTGGTGAGCCGGCCGGCTCACCACTTAGCATGTTTGAGTGACAGCTAGGCTGAGTGAATGGGGGTTTTCTGCATAAAAGCAGGGCTTTGGGGACTGGAACTTCAGAAGTCGCCACAGGACCCGAGAATCCGACGAGGGAGAAGCTGAGCCGACCTGCCAAAGACACCACTGGTGGAGCCCTGCTGGACCGTCTCACCACTTTTCCCAACGACAGAGGAGATCTCCCGCCGGAGAGTCTTCTCCCTTTGACTGGTGGGGATAACCAGTTTCATCGTCTTTTTGCCTTCCCGACGCATCTCGTGGCCGCCTTGCCTGTGGCAAGCACCCCGGCAACCGGAATACCACGTTTTACCACGACCGCGAAATAAAGGGTAATACCTTTAACCGGAAAACTCTGCAGCTGGTTTCTTCCCTGGCAGTGCAACGACCTTCACCTTTCCTCCAAGTCGAGATCTTCTCTTCCCCTGGACGACAACGACACTTGCACCCGCTGCCAGGAACAACTGCCATCGCTGGAGGATCCTTCCCACTTAAGGTACCGTGTCCCGCCTGGCTTCCCTTGCCACCGACTGTGTCCATAGTACTCTTAGTCCATAGACCCCTTTCCTCCATACTGTATGGGCGTCCCTTCCAAGGGACGGGAGACAGAACCTTTTTCACCAGAAAAAAACCTTCCCGCTTTAAATTTAAAGAGCACAGGAGTGCGGCCCAGGGAGCATGTGCTGCCCTGACTCCGCACTCCGACGCCACAACGATAGAATTAACATTGCCTAATGATCCAGTATTATTAGGGGAGGGTACTGGTGCGAAGTATGGAGGCAAGGGGACTATGGACTAAGAGTACGTCAGTCACTACAGTGAGTAACGTATAATTACTCTTACGCTCCGTCCCCTTTCCTCCATACTGCATGGGCGATTACAACTGAATGTAGCCCCAGGGTGGAGAGGAGACCCTCCTTAAGCAAATAGGTTCCTGAGAATCGCCTGTCCAAAAGCCGCGTCAGATCTAGAGCCGGCATACACACAGTAATGATTGCAGAAAGCCGAGGGAGTGGACCAAGTGGCCGCCCTGCTTTTGGCTTGCCAAGAGACATGGAGCTGGAATGCGATGGCCATTGCCTTGGCCCCGACTGCGTGGGCATGCATGTTGGCCGTTAGTGGCTTGTGCTGGCCCTCGTACGCTTCTTTGATGGCGGAGACCATCCAGCGGGATATGGAGGCCATGGAAGGCCGATCGCCTGGCCTTGAGCCTACGAAGGTGACAAACAGGGCATCCGATTTGCAGAAGCCATTGTTCCTGTCCAAGTAGAACTTCAGAGCACACCTGACATCCAGGCAGTGCAGCACTCTGTGCTTCGTCCTTAGGATCAGCAAAGAACGTAGGAAGGACTATTTCCTTGTTCAAGTGGAAAGCAGATGGCACCTTGGGCAGAAATGCTGGGTGTGTCCGCTGGACTACTTTGTCACTGTAAAAAGGTAGTTTATGGTTCCGAGACGACCAGTGCCTGGATTTCACTGACTCTACGAGCCGAGGTGAGGCCGACCAGTAAGGCAGTCTTGATGGTGACAAGCCTGATGTCCGCGGACGCCATTGGTTCAAACTGTTTGTGTGCCAGGGCGCCCAATACCATGTTAAGGTCCGACGTGGTATGTGGCCTCTTGATGGGAAGGGAGAGCCTTGCGAGACCCGTCAAATGTTTGACAATAGGACTGGAGGAGAAGATCCCCTCTGAGTTCTTGTAAGCCCCGATGGCTGTGAGGTATGCATGACTGGTGTCCACCTGGATCCCCCGAAGTGGGCGAGGTGAGCAGAAAAGGAGAGCACGTCGTCCAAAGTACATGCCAGGGGGTCGATTTCCTTGGAGTCTGCCCAGTGGCAGAACCTGGTCCATTTGCTTTTATACTGGGCCCTGGAAGCCTTGCTCCTTGCGCCCTGTATGATTTCCAGATTAGCCTGGGAGAGGCTGAGGTGCTGCAGCGCTACCTGCTCAGGTACCACACTGAGGGCTAGTTTCTGAGGCGCTGGGTGGATGACTCTGCCCCCCCCCCTCCTGCGCCAGAAGATCAGCTGGGCCCGTCAGGGTGAATCAGAGGCATCTCAGAGAGGGTGAACAGCACCGAAAACCATGGCCTGTCTGTTAGGCAGAATCCTGTGCAGTGCCCTTAGGGACCACTACACACAATTAAGACTGAGTCGTAATACAAGTTCACCCTTGGTATAAGCCTGTACTACTATGTTAAAGTGGTAGCAGTAGCGGAGCAGCAAGGCTCATCTCAAGAGTATATGAGCAGTAGTAGAGATTACACAAAGGACAACAATTACTGTGACTCAAGCAAACACTGACCCAAGGTTTCAGGTAAAAAATATAAGTACATTTATTTTTAAACCATCTGTTATGAAACACTTCACTTCTATAGATTGGAAACCACACGTAAAATACACCACACACAACCAATTTCACTTGTGCCAGTAAATTCAAGGGAAGTACATTAGGATTTGACAGACCGGTGTTGCGATATTAACGCGTACCCACGGATAGAAATGCTCACGAAGTTAAAACGTACTTTGTACTTAAGAATTTAAAACAAGGGAAAAGTGAATAAAAATCAAAGGCAATACTTTTTCAAGGCAAGGAGACTTGAGGACAAGTTCAAAGATACAGATTAAAGTCAATAGGCCTGGGCCAGTGTCAATGGAGAAGATGCTCAGTTGCTGAGGATCACACCTTTGAACAGTTCGAGATTCGAGATGCCAAGAGTTCATAAAGATTGTCAAATGGAAGGAAAAGTTATAAGAAGGAGGTAAGAAAGAACAAATATTCGTGGAGGAAAAGGGTTCACCCCGATTCGGGCTGGTCAGACGGAGAGAAAGATTAAGTGTGCACAGTACCTTATGCCGTTGGAGAAAAGCTGGTGCCACGGCAGTTGTTCCTGGTAGTTCCGGAAGACTCACGGTTCCTGCGGCTTCAGTTGTGGGGACAAGAAGGATGTCTGGAGCGATCTGCACTACCCAGGGATGAGGCCAGCAGCAGCAAGACAGAAAACGATGAATAAATCAGGAGAGGGCTCTTCTGATGGCTATCCGGACCACTACAGCACAGGAGTGATTTCGACCCAGGAGAGGATTCTCGGACTGAAGAAAAGACGAGCTGGTTGATCCCATCAGGCTCAAGGGAAGACGACTCCGGACTGGATCTTCTCTTAGTCGTTGAAGGGGTAGATAGCTCAGGACTGCAGCAGGGCTTCACCGGGACTCGGGGCTGCAGCAGCCGTCATCTTCTCCGCTTCTCTTTGGTTCCTTGCATTTCCAGAGGCGACTGCCTTCTAGCTCAAGAGTCCTGCCTTTTATGCCAAAATACCCCATTCACACAGCCTGGCCGTCAATCACTCAGCAGGGGGGTTTGTCTAGCCTGGACAACCACCTCAGCCAATCAATACAAATTGAGGAGGGCTTCTGGTCAGAAGCCCGGCAAAAGTCGGCCAACAAAGGAGGCAAACCTGGTTTGACGCGCAAAGAAAGACGCAAAAAGGATGTTAACAAAAAGAAATGGCTATTAAACCCAACCGGAGCCGAAATTTAAAGTATTTGGGCTAGCGGGTTTAAAATTCGAGGCTACTAAAATAGGCTAAAGCAATACCACATTATGTAATATAATCGCGGTAGGAAAATTAGGGTAGATATCACTGCCACCAGCCAAGTCTTCATGTTAAGGGAGCGAAACAATGCTCCAAGAGGTACAGATAAAAAGGGCTAAGAATTAACCCTTTCCAATACTCCAAATAAGATGGGGTGTACTGGATCTGTGGTTAAATGAATATGTAAAGTTAATGGCAACTTTATCCTTTTCTGGGGTACAGTAGTCAGCCCCAGAAATAGAGTCGGTGGAAAGTCAAAACGACAACCCTGTGTCACTGCACTGAAGGTGCTGTGTAACACACAAAAGTGTGGGGCTACTGAAGTGGTGTACTCCAGAGTCCACAATCACAAAAACAGATGAAATACACATGGAAAAACACAGATAAGAGAGGGGGAAAAGCTCACACTCTTACCAAGTGCAAAAAATAAACTCCAGAAATCCAGCAAAGCTGCTGAGGGACTCACTATGTAAGGGAAATTAGCCATAGAATGAGAATTTTCCCTAACACTGTCCAGCCACCATGGAGCTATTAGAATGATGTTGAGTTGGCGAGACTCCTTGATCTTGCAAATCACTGTGAATCAGCGGTGTTGGCGGGAAGGCGTAAGCCTTCATGCCGTTCCACTGAAGCGGAAATGCGTCACCCAGGGACCCGGGGCCCTGTCCCTGCCAGGAGGCGAACTGAGGGCACTTCTTGTTGTGCCAGGTGGCAAAGAGATTCACCTGGGGATGACTCCACCTGTTAAATATTTCCTGAATAACGTTTCTTTAGCTGCCACTTGTACATGACCAGTCCCAACCTGCTGAGCCTGTCTACCTCCAGGTTCGATTCCCCAGGGAGGTGGACTTTTGTGAGGTGGATGTCATTTTCCAGGGCCCACTCCCACATGCTGATTGCCAGTCTGCATAGAGTAGGGGATCTGGTGCCTCCCTGCTCGTTGACGTAGTACATGCTGGTTGAGTTGTCTGTCTGGATGAAAAGATGGTCTCTGAACTACATGTCCAGGACCCTCGTCTGGACTGCTTGTCTGAAGTTGGTGGCCTTCAGCCAGCCACAACAACGGAGGCAAACCCCGTTGCTCATCGGGTGGAACTCTATGTCCACTTTTAGGGAGAATTCTAATCCTATGGCTAATTTCCCTTACCTATAGAGTCCCCCAGCAGCTTTGCTGGATTTGAAGGGTTTGTTCCTTTCTCCTGCTAAGAGTGAGACTCTTTTTCCTCACTCTTAGATATTTTTGCTATGTTTGTTCTAGGCTATTTTTATGTTTAATGTCTATGGGGTTTCTTTCACCTCCATAGGAACCATCTTTATTCACATGTGTTACACAGCACCCTCCGTGCAGTAACACAGGGTTGTCGTAGCGACCCCCAAACAGACTCCATACCCTGGGACTGAATACTGTCCCCCAGGGCATGTAATGTCCCCATTGACTTTACTAGTCAATTTTTGTGAACTAAACCAGTACAACCCATCTTACTATAGAGGTACTGGGAAGGGTTAATAGTTTTTCCCTTATGGTCATTTTCGAGAGGGTACTGTACAGTCCCTCTCTCAAAAGTTTCTGGCTGGTGGCAGTGGTTACTACCGTAAATATTCGACCGCAAATATTTTCCTATGGGATTTTCCCATTGTTCGAGGCTACAACATTTTTTGACAGCCTCTAACATAACGCTGGTGTATTTTAATATTAACTTTACTCCGGTAGGTTTTATTTGCCCAAACTTTAATATAACTTCTTTCTCGTGTCTTTCTCTAAACTCCTAACCCAGGTCGGGAATCCTTTGTTCGTCCTTTTGGTGGGTTTCTGCCAAGAAGCCCTCCTTTCGCCACCACTGAGTCTGGGGTGGGTCCATTGTGTGGGAGGGGGGGTAGGACCCTTGGTCAGTGTTGCCTCAGCAACCCATGTCGCACTCTATCCTGATAGGCTGGAGGGTCTTCCGCCAAGATGACCACTCCACTGTGTGAATGACAGCTAGGCTGTATGAATGGGGATCTTTTTGCATAAAAGCAGGGTCCTGAGGACTGGAAGAGCAAGACATCGCCACTGGAACTAAGAAGCCGAAGAGGAGAGAAGCCAAAGACATCTGCAACGACTGAACCACCGGTGAAGCCCTGCTGCAGCGTCGTACCACTTTTCTCCACACGACGAGAGAGGAACTTCATCTGCAAGAGACTTCTTCCCTTGAGCTGGTGGGGCCAACCAGTTTGCCAATCGCCTTCCCGGACCTGCCTTGGTCGAATCGCCAGTACCCTGTACTCTGAGACAGGATAGCCAGGCACCAGTCCACCCGGACCGCAATTTAAAGGAGCGTACCTTTTATTCGTCAGGCAGCACCGCGGCTGGATTCATCCCTGGGTAGTGCAGTAACTAGAACCTTCCTCCACGACGAGAGCCTCTCTTCCTCTGCTGGATCCCCCGAACTGCAGGA
Source organism: Ambystoma mexicanum (assembly GCF_040938575.1). Classification (NCBI taxonomy): domain Eukaryota; kingdom Metazoa; phylum Chordata; class Amphibia; order Caudata; family Ambystomatidae; genus Ambystoma; species Ambystoma mexicanum. The sequence goes on from NC_090924.1 coordinate 703,054,654, forward strand.
ACTACCAGGAACAACCGCCACCGCAGGAGCCACTTCTTCAATTTAAGGCACATTTTTCCGCCAGGCCACCCTTTCTGCGTGGTAGTGCTAAAGGTGTTTTAAATCCTTTACCTACCTGTTGGGTTGGCCGCCCCTCTCTCAACATTGTCTTTCAACTTCTGCATCCACCTTTTCAAATCGTTAACCAAAGAATTGACTGCAGCTACAAGAACATTTTGCTCCTGTACCACTGACTCTGGCACAGGCCTATTGACTCTGGCTAAATTTGTTAGAACTGCCTTCTCTAGACTGCTTTTCAACTAGAAATGTGTTGGTGCACCTACTTCTTATAACCACCCTTTCCTTCCCACTTTCAAACCTTGTGAAATGCCATTTTGCTCAGTTTTCATTTAAGTATTTTCTATACTGATGCACTGCCTTGCTTAAATGGGTTCACAAACTTTTGGAAAGTGTTGCTAGGGTGTGTAAGATGATATTTCTATATAACTTGTGTTTTCCCTCCCTTGTGAGAAATTGCTAGAGTGCCATTTGTGTTTGGTTTACACTGTGCCGTTTTGCTCAGTTTTCACTCTTGCTCAAACTTGTCTACAATTTAACTAGGGAGTTGTGTATACTTTTTTTGACCAAATTTAATTATTTGTATAAAATAAATATATATATTCTTTTTAAGACAAAGCTTTGGTCAGTGTTTCCTTGTTCCATAGTACTGAAGGCCTATTGTGTAAACCCTGAATACTGCTCATCTCCCTATTGAGATAAGTCTGACTGCTCAGCCACAGCTACCAACTAAATCTTTGTGGTACAGACTGATACCAAAGGAGATTTATTGCTCTCACCCGTAGTCTTAATCTTCTGTAGTGCTCCCTAAGGGAAATGCACAGGATTCTGCCTAACATCCACAATGTCAAGGGCCACGTTGATGGCATGGTGCAACGTCACCTCACCTTCCAGAAGGATCTCCATTGCCTCTACCCGCTTGTCCTCGGGGAGGAAATCCAGGATCGGAGCCATCTTGTACTATAGCTCCCCGGTCGAACCTGACCAGGATCGCTAAGGCGTTGGCCGCCTTGACCATAGTCGCTGCCGAGTAAATGACCTTCCGTCCCACGGTGTCCAATTTCTTCCCCTCGCTGTCCAGGGGGAACAGAGGTTGATGACGATGGGTTGGACGACAACTTCCTTGCCGCAGCCGAGACCACCGAGTCCGGCGATGGTTGAGATCGCAGACATTTGGGCGCAGACTTCGGCATTCGATATTTATTTTCTAGCCGATCCCTCTTTGCCAGTGCTGTGGACTGGTTCTTCAGAAGTGCCAGCCCTTCATCCCAGACGTCATCCAGGAGCGGTACCGATAGAATGGTTTTCCTTTTCGCCTCCCGGCGTTGGTACAGGACACCTTCCTTTTTCTTCTCTTCCAGGGTGAGCTAAAAAAGTTCAACACAATGGCGATCATGGAATGGAAGGATCCCACTTCGTCCGGCGGAGCAGCCCTTGGTGGCGGTGTCAGTCGTAGCCGTGTTTGTCCCCGTGTCCCTGGGAGGTGTGGGGCGGGGCGGTGACGGTCAGAGTGGAGGTGTAGGGTGTCTCCTCCTTTTCTTCGGCGGTGGTGGTGGCTCCGGTGTCAACCGGGGTCATCACCGGTGGAGGCGCTGGTGGTGCCGTCGGCATCCTCTTCTGAATCTCTGACACCAGTGTGTGGAGGGTCGCGAGAATATCCTGCGACAGATCTCTGTGCCTCAGGTGCCTGAGGGACAGGATACTGGGCCCAGAGCCCATGTGGTCGTACCCTAACTTGTCATCGGCATCAATAAACTCCTCCGGGATGTGTGTGAACGGAAACAATGTCTTCCTCATTGGACCAAGAAATATCCATTACCTGTAGCTCCTCCATGCCCCGCCTTTCTTCGAGTCCTGAGGGGGTCGGCTTCGGGCTGAGGTCCGGCATTCTTCTCTCCGGAGTCTTCTCTACTGGTTTGGCCGAAGCCTCCCGTCTGGGAGGAAGAGCCATCATGACCACCACCGGGGTACCCTGGACCGGGTCAGCCCCTTTCACCGTCGAGAGGGCAGCAGCAACCATCTCAATAGAAGACGTCTTGGCCTGGATCACCTGTGCCTTAGCTGGCAGGACGGACACCTTGTCCTGCTTGGCCTTCTCCGGGTTCCCTTGCAGCTTCTCCGGGATAGCTGTCTTTCTCTTTGAGGAAGAGCTGGAGTGATGGCTGTATATTGAGGCTGATGGAGACTATGAACGTGACCTGACCGTTGCGGGACCGGCTTGCGTGGCGACTCCGGCGGACTCACGGTGCTTGGCCTCGTCTTGGGCCCCTGTGGATGGAGCGCCCTCAAAGGACTTTGAAGTGCGCTCTGGCTGGCTGGATCCGGATGAGGCATGTCCCTGTTGACCACAAGTGGTAGAGGCCCTGGCTTTGAGCCAGGTTGTCAGTGTCAACGGGGCCGTCGCCGGTGGTGCCATTGACAGTGCCGTCGGCATCCTCTTCTCAAATTCCAACACCAGTGTGTGGAGTGTCGAGAGAATATCAAGTGACGGATCTCTGGGAGGTGCATGGGGAGTAGGGCCGCTGAGCCCAGCGCCCATGTCGCCGTCCCCGCCGACAGTCGCAGCCTCCGGCAGGTACATACTCTACGTTCCAGTCGTCGTGCCCAACATATTCCGTGATGGTGTGGACGAACCCTCGTCCTCCACATCAGAACAAGAAATATCCGTGCCCTGGAGTGCTTCTACACCCCCCTGTTTTTCGGGACCTGAGGGGTCGGTCTCGGGCTAAGGGACGGCATCATCTTTTCCAGGGTCTTTTCCACTGGTTTGGCCCACGCCTCCCTCCTGTGAGAAAGAGCCACCTGGCTGTCGTGGGGGTACCATGGGCCAGGCCAGCCCCTTCTGTCTTTGAAAGGGAGGTCACCACCAACTCGATAGAGGACGATTCAGCCTGGATCCCCTGGGCCTTCACATGCAAGTCATTCTGCTTGGCTTCCTCCGGTTTCTCCCGCAGCTTCCCCATAGTAGCTTTTCTTCGACGTAGAACTGGAGCGATGGCTGGAGATTGAGGCTGCTGGAGACGAACTCGCTCTGGCCGTCGCGGGACCCTGACTGAAGCGGACTTGCGATGCTTGGACTAGTCTTGGGCCCCCACGCATGGAGCGCCCTCAAAGGACTTAGAAGCCCACTCTGGCTAGTGGTATCCGGATGAGGCATGCCCCTGTGGACCACACGGGGTAGAGGCCCTGGCTTTGAACCACGCCACCAGTCTGATGTGCTGATCCTTCATAGTGCAGCTTGGTAAGGCCACGACAGATCGCGCAATTTTCATCCTTGTGCATCGGGTGAAGACAACAAAAGGCACTGGGAATGGTCGTCGGCCATGAAAACATTCTGCAAAACGGGAGCTGGTGCAGAGCTTGAAGGGGGAAGCCCTGTCTTCCTTCTCCCAAGACATGATCCGGCACAGTGTAGGCCTGATGGCCTTCTGTAAACTTCCAAGAAGAAACACTTTAGGGGTGATGAAAGATGCCCTAAAACTGATCTCCGTTAATCGGATGAAGAACTGATGGAGCACACGGACTCGATTGAACAAAAATATGGTTTTCCTAGCCAAAAAGGGCAAAAAACGCAGACAGGTCTAAGAGTGAAACATGAGGGCTCCCAACACAGGAACATGTGGTTAAAAATCTGAAGACGGCTGCCAGAGGGGGTGGGGGTCTTAGGGAGAGGGCATTCATTGGCTGGGGCAGTATGACCCAAAGCTCAGTGATTGGTTTATGGGAGAAAGACAGTTTGTAAACAAAAGTTAAACTGTTTTTTCTTTTACCGAGAATTTCCAGCCTGACAGGGAATATCCATGAGCATGTTAAGGATTTCAATTGGGCGACGCGCACCTTGGTCTCAGCCTAGGATGTAGTGCTCAATTGATGTGCCTTTCTCTATATTTTAAATGGATTCAATTTGAGATGGTACACAACTCGTATCACACACCCTTTTTTCAAATACCCCGGGTCACAATGGACCATGAACCAGGCCGATTGGTGAAAATAACAAAATTTATTTTTAAATTCAAAATAAATCATACAATTTTTAATGTGGGGAAGCAATCACCAATGGGGTGATAATTAAAATGAAAATGGAAGCAATACACTTGATTAACCTTCTAGACAAACATACTAATACTAAGCACAATTGAATAGTAGTACTATTTGAATTAGGAGAGAGCACCCATGTTAAGGTTCCCCCTGCAGTGTTCCCTCAACCCACAAATAATCGAATTCTGAGTGGATAGAAAGAAGCAGCAGGTAGTCAGGAATAAGAGGCAGAAAATAGAATCCCTCACAGAATAAGAGGCAAAACGGACTTTAAACCCTTAGCAAAGGCCTAAAATAACACTAAAATTTATTTTACAAATAATTAATGTGTGGTTAAATTACAATATACATATGTTTTATCACAATAGCATGTATGTTATATCACTGGCAATCACCAGGCAATGGATCAGCAAGAGGCATACAATTCGAAAACGAGTGAAAAGTTTAGAGCATGCTGCAGCCAAATGACCCGTGAGAAAACTCGCAATTTTCTCAATTCCCGCTTTAAATAAACCAAACGGTTTTCAATAAAAACGGGTGAAATACTCTGATTTGGACTGCGGTTTTGTGGCTGAGGGGTTGATGTATATCACAGGGACAATATAGAGGTGAAAATAGGTCTCTTGCTGGTGAATTGATAGAGATTTGGAAGGTAGAGTGAGGTTTGTTTTTAGGAAAATAGAGCATTTAAAGTGAAAACTTCAGTTTTAAAAGAAAGGCAAAGGTTACTTAAAACGAAATTATCTAGACTATATTGTTAAAGAGGAACACATTAAGCTCCAAGGTTGATTCAGGAGGTCAACCTTGTCCCCCCAGTGCTCAACCACAACAATAAAATATATGGAAATTAGTTTGATTACTCCAAATATGACTAAGGGCTTTTAATTTACACCAGACAAAATTGAAAAGAGAAGGCGCTAGAACTTAAACATTAAGGACAGGATACGAGGATAATTATAACAGTTTCAAGAAGTTACCAGGGTATAAATATGACTACTTGGAGAGTGGGATAAGGACAAAGGCAAGACAAGGTAGGCTATTTGTTTCTATGGGGTGGGGATTACACTCAATCCACTTTTGGGATTTTTGGACAGTCAAAACGGTCTGGTCACCACACAGCGGCGTGCCTAGAAAAAGTCAGCTGGGCAAGGTCTGGTCACTGGATAGCAAACAGCTGGGCAATTCGGATCACTGGATGGCACAGGTAGCACTGGATGCAGTTAGTGGGCAAGCAGTGAGTGGGCAGCAAGCCAGGCTGATTTCAGGATGCAAAAGATACCACAGCTTTACATTTTTTGTGAATGGGAGAGTAGTGGGTTTATTTTGGATCAATGACCTTGCTGGGACAGGATCAGCAATGCTTAGGCCTTGTAGTTGGAATCAGCAAGATGAATGGAGTAGATCAGGAACGCATTGCAGGAACTTCAGGAATAGAGAGTGTGTCTAGAGTCATGTTATTTTTAATGCATAGTGACGTCATAGAAGTATATGGCTGGGCAGGCTTAGCTAAACAAGCCTCTAACCCACTGGATTGGTCAGGGGTGCTAATCTCTGCCTCGCTCTCAGCTGGTCGGATCTAAAGGGCAGGAGGGCAGAATTATGATGGGAGTTTTACAATGTCCAAAAACCTCCCACAGTTACTTTAGCTAAAATCCAATTTTGCCCCAAGAAATGTTCAGCCTAAAATTCTGTAACTTTACACGCGCATACATACTATCATAGGGCCTATTTCTGTTAAATTTTAACGTTCCATCAATTGTCCTTTCCCCATGATTCACATTCTTCTGGCGTTTGTGTCCGATACATGCTATTGACAGCCAAGACCTCTTATTTGAAAGCCACAAATATCACATTTAAACTGCTAAATGTTTATATTTTTGCAAAGTCCTGCTGCAAAGATAAAAGTCTTTAAAGCTTATTTCTAAAATAGTCTCTGGAAAGAGACGGGCGCTCCTTTGTCCTGCACTGGACCATTTTTGTTGCTTTCAGCTACCACCAATTGTCATTTCCTCCAGAGTAAGGTGGGGATTTCCAAGCTTGATTGAAGGTTTATTGCCCCTTCTCCACTTCACACTTCCGTGTCCTGGAAATTCCATTCCATTCTCAGCAAAGACCAGATTCTATCCAACCTAGTAATTATCACTGGGGTGTTAGTTTCTACTGAGAGGGCCCCTTTTGTTTCTGTCATCCTCTCAGCAGAAACCTGTTTTTGGCGGACATCCCTCCCTGCAGCCATTGAAGTTTGATTTAATTCTATTTATTTTTGTTCTGAATTGGAAGAAAACCTGCTGAATAGAACCCTCTCATACATTGTATTTTCACAGCACAATCCTCTTTCACATTGCTAGGCAAGAAGAGGTTTTTGTTCAACATAGTACTCTCAACAAGCATTTTTCTACTTTAGTTTGCAAAGCCCTTTTTTACACATGTTGTACAGCTGCTAGCACTTTGCTTTCAAATTCGGTTTCTGGCTTTCCATCTGGATTCCCACACTGTTTTGCAGCCATAGTTATTTTCTTGAAGGCAGTAGTTTGTTTGAACCACCTATGCACTGAAATTGACATAGCCCAGAGCTGGAGTTTCTTTGAATTACTGATCATTGACACTTTGTAACTTAAAAAGTGAAGCTTTTCCAGTGCAGCTGAAAATAGAGTTTTTGTTGATTTTTTTTTTCAGATTTGGTTTGACAGGGCCTGTCATTCAGGGGTCATACTTGATTTTGTTGAAGCACAATGGGGATATGAATGGGCATGGCAGGGCCTCATTAAAAACAGTAGTTTGAGAAAGAACAGATACAAATAGCGTCAGAGCAGCATCATTTTAAATTAAAATACCCCCTTTTCAATGGGGACTTTGGGGCTGGCAGCAAAGCAGCACTGCTTTTTCACTCTTTTGTATATGTAACACCACACTGGCAAGCACCCTTAGTGTGCCCCCTTGTTCCATCCTGTCCAATATGTGCTTGGCAAGATGGTGTAGCCATTGTTTTGTCGCTGCAAAATGCAGTTTTGAGGCCATGCTTCTCACAGGAGCCAGAGCAGCCATTTTGTTGTTTCTGCAGATGCGCAGCTTGGTGATGTGGCTAAGTACAGCCCAGTTGGGTCAATATATCCCACAATGTGAATCCATGCCAGACCCCCACGCTGTAGAAGTAACCGAAGAAGACTACCAGAGACGCCTGCAGACCCTTTGCAAGACAGTGAAGCGACCAGTGCTATTCTGACCCTGTTTCCTATGCGACAGAGGAGCTCAGAAGAGGACTCCTTCCCTTTGGCTGGTGGGAACAAACAGTCCCAAGACAAACTTTGAAACTAGCCATCTCCCGAGGTCCTAGGAGATTCCAGAGCTGCGGAAATCCCAATACCAGGAGACCTGCGCCCATTTCAAGTGCATCGTCGTGTAAAGGCTGCATCTGTCCAAATCTGTGCTGAGCCCGTAAGGACACTCTAGAGATCTGATCTGTACACCTTCACGAGATTCTACTGCATCGACCGGGATTCCAGGGAGGAGTCCAGAGTCAGCCAAGCAGTGCTAAGAAACCGGTTAGCTTGAAGGTGAGCCTGGGGAGGAGGTAAGAGATGCTTGATGTTGAAATAATGTCGAGTCTTGCCACCTCCTGTGGTTGTGCATGTGTGTACTGCTATGTATTCTTTATTCATGAGCATGTGAATCCATGCCAGACCCCATTCTGGAGAAGGAACAAGTTACTTACCTGTTACTGTTCTTCTGCAGCATGGGTCTGGCATGGATTCATATGCAAACACTCCTCTTCTCTTGGTCCTACTGCCACTTTATGTGCTACCAAATCTAAGATGGCTGCCAGAGGAGGGGCTTAGGTAGAGGGCAGTCATTGGCTGGGGGCAGTATGACCCAGAGACCAGTGATTGGTTATTAGCAGAAAGACAGTTCAGAAACAAATCAAACTGACTTTCTTTACTGAGAAGTTCCAGCCTGATGACGTGGACTATTCATGAGCATGTGAATCCATGCCAGACCCCATGCTGGAGAACAGGAACCTTCTGCCGGGTTTTAGAAAGAGTAGAGGCCGGAAATGTTTAGAACCTGAGAACGGGCTTTAGAGAGCTTTTTCCAAAGCTTCTGGAGAGTTTTGGATAAATGGGCCCGTTTTGACACGTCTTTCAATGTTGCCACATCAGAGGGTGAAGATTTAATGGAAACGCCCGCCGAAGAAGACTTCATGCGTGTGCAGGCCCTGATGGCGGGTGCGCAAAGGGCGCTGATCCACGAGGTTCAGCAGGACCAGTCAAATCCTTCAGCGGGCGAAGGGTTTGCCGGTGGATCCGGTGAGGCAAGCGTAGGGGTTGTGTGTTTAGGCCTAGGTGTAGCATGCCTGCCCTTGTCGCGGGGGTGAGATTTCCCCATAGCGCTGTCGATGGCATGCTTGTCAGGGCCGGATACGTGTCAGTTCCACTGTTAAGTTGACTGCTTCCGAATCAGAGCCATGGCTGCTGACAGACTGTGCGTCCAAGGCGACGGCAACTCTCAGCCCGCATAGCGTAGGGCTCTCGCACCCCCCACTTAATACGCCTGTCTTTTACGGTCTTAGGCTGAAAAAGCTTTCAGGTCTTGCAACGCGACTCGCCATGTTCACGAGAGAAGCACCCCGATTACACTGGCCAAGGATCTCTTTCCAGGGAAATTTACCATTGCAAGACAGGCAGAATTTAAAGTGTGTTCGCTCCATCACGGAGTGAAATGGCAGAAGGACTGAAGGAAAAAGAAAAGGCGGGCCAAAGAAGAGGCATACTCAGGAGAAAGTCAGTAATAACAGGGCCCCACTCTGCACTGCGAGGCTGAGCCGGAGGCCCAAAGCTGCAAGGAATCAGTCGCGGAGTCATCCGTGTAAGGACCGTTTGGGAGGCAGGATCATTTGTTGAGTAGCCGTTGAGGCAGCTGTCAATGAAAGTAAGCGCGAGACTCTTAAAAGTAGACAAGCAATATAAACTCTATATGAGCTCTGCATGTGCTACCTAGATAGGCGGAAAAAAACAATCGGTGGGTCCTTGACGTGTAAAGGATTTTGGGTACACTATACGTCACGCTAGGTATAGTGCTAGAGTCACGCTCATGTCGACATCCCTTTTTGATCTTAGAAAGAAAGTTGAAATACACTCCAGCGATTATCACTAGATGCCGGACTATATGCACAGCATGTAATTCTAAGCAGATTCACAAGCATCAGAAAATATTTTTATAAATTGTCTAAGAATAATCCTTGATTACTTCACTGTGTGGACTCATTGTGGACCCTTGACCCAACTCACAATTTCTGAGATTTAACCTTGGCCACTCTCCATGCTACCTTTATTGGTTTGGCTAAACTCTCAGAAGTTTCTCCCTATTCACTATAACTAGGGTGGCCTCCTAGACTCTGTCCACCAGGCCAGAATTTAGAAATCCATTGTAGCAATGTGGAAAATCCATCTCATTAAAAAGCTTTGAAGGTGGGTGGTCCAGAAGTCACAGATGCCTAAGATGCACAGGGCAGAGGTGGAAACAGCATGATCAGCAATGGTGTGGGGAATACCATTCCCTAAGGAATACAGTATTGAAAATAAGTAAAAAAGCAGCAGGCTGCTGGTTCATTTTTGATGGAAAATGTCAATAGTGGACTGTTTTAACGCCTCCAGTACAGTCAACGAGAGGGGGAGGGGGTAGTACTTTTAACATGTTACCAGAATAGGAATTGCTTATTCCTGAGCTATGATTGAAACCTGCTGACTTGGTCGGACCAATGGATCCAATGCCTGATCGATTGGGTAGTGAGGTGGCACAGGAAACTGATTTGATCTTCAACTTTGATCTCTTGGGCCCCTTTTCAAACACTTTAGCATGCTCTGAAGTTGCTTTCCCCTATCGGGACTGCAGGCGTGACTAGTCGTGCCATGATTGGAGGAAGCGAGAATGCCTCCCACCTACCTACAGTGAACACAGAACACAACAGCAACCTGTTTTAGGATGGCCTACACAAGTATAGTCGGTTTTTAATCCTTGAAAGACGTACAAATCAGCTGGTGGAAACAGCCATGGAATGCATTCATTGTGTTGCACTGTCTCAAAGAATCTAACATGACACCCTCTGAAAAACATTACTTCAGCAGAATTTGTAGCAGAATGCACTAAAGCACTTATGAAAAACATTTTAATGCAAGGTATAAGAGCAGGATAAGAGATGCACTGAGGGGAGACTGCTGTTCAGTCAAAACAAATCATGTGAGGTGCTAAGTTTCAAACTTGATTGACTGGTTAAAAAAATAAAGGGCTGCTACAACAAGAATGTTTAACAGTGGTTCTGTCAAAGCACAGGAAGAGATGTAGCTTTAGAGGGACTAACTGGTATTTTGTATGCAACTAAAAAACGAATCAGGCCGTTTAGTCACTTGAAGGGGAGTCCCGGATTCCTAGCAACATTGTAATGAAGAACTTTACAAGTAACTCCACTACAGAAAATAGCAAGTGCTCAAAAAGATCACAGACATTCAATAAACCGAAGGCAATAGGTATATGCATGAATTAAAACAGTCTATGAACACAACCTGTAATGCTTGCAAGCTTGCTATTTATACGAAAGTAGGTTATTTCTACCAATGGACTTTACACAGTTTAGGGTCTTATCGAACAGGGAGGATGAGTTCTCGACATGGAAAGTGCATAAACCAAGACCCAAACCAGATAAAATGGATGATTAACACATTAAAGTAATTTAAAGGAAACATATTGGGTGTGAAGAACATGAAAAAACTGCAATGTGCAGAGACCATCAAAATCACCTTTATAATAGAAATACATGTACTCTAATTTCTAGAGAGGTTTCTAATTATTGTGACTATGAAATAGAAATTTAATCTTGGGATATCTTAACATGATCACTAAATAGCTTTTAAATATACAATTAAGGTACAGGCATGTTAAGCCAGAAATCCTATTTTCGGTTGATTCTAGGGTCACTTTTTGGGGCCCCTAAACCTTTTGCTTTTTCCCCTCGTCTTTTTCAGTTTCTTAATATCTTCTCCTGAAGGCCCCCTGCCATTATTTCCCTTATACCTTAAATAAGGCATAGGGTATTGGGTCGCCCCTAAGGTGGCCAGTCCCAAGGGGGCCTCCCAGGCAACCCATTTCTTTCCTGGTGTAATTGGTGCAATATAACTTGGCTTTAGGGAATAGGTTGGTGGCAGCTGTGCTTCGATTTTGGCTTCACCAGCGGTGCAAGCAATTATATTGCGTTGGTTACCCAATTCACCTTTTTCGTAGGCACTGAGGCACCAGTGTTATTTTTTTAAAATCCTGCTCCAGGCCATTTTCTAGGGCTTTCCGAGGTGGCATCAAAATGGCCCTTCTGACCATGTGGGCTTTTTGTGAGCTCATCACGGCTGCCTCAATACTGGTCTGAACTGATTTAAGCGAGTAAAGGTCCCTGAACTTGCCCTCATACAACCTGCCCACCAGCCCCTTTTTGCGATTGGCTGGTTGACCTGTAGCCAAGCCCCATCCACTGGGGTATTTTGGTTCTGCCCTGCCCTCAACGTGCTCTATTGCTGCTTTGTCCCTGAAAAGGCCGACCTGGCAGAGGAGTATTTGTGTCATTTTGGCAATTTGTACAGCCCTCAAGTGCCGTATCTGGGCCTTATTATGGTTTGGGTTCTTTACTTCCAGAAGTCTAGACCGGATTTCTTGGAGACTCCACATCTACTGGGTTGAGCCCTCCACTTTGGGACAGTTTCTGGACCATTTTACCGCCCTGATTTACTTCTGCTTGGCTGTGGAGCAGCAAGGTTGTTTTTGCGCTGGATCGTCAGTCTAGGCAGGTAGTCTAAAAGGTGCCAACAGTCGTCCTCATCCTGGGACCGTTTAATGCCATACTGCTGCCTTTTGTTGTTCGCCCTACTGCTGTAAGATGTGTCTTCAGGTTCCCTGTTTTTATGAGACACCCCCTCGCTGGATCTTTCACTCCCGCCTTGAGGGTAGAAACCCTGGGAGGAGCGTCTGTTTTTCTGCGTTGCTTTGGCTTTCGTTGGCCGAGGGTTCAAGTCCTAGCAAGGCAAATGTGCCATCCCTCAACCTGTGGAGAAGAGCAGCCTATTTACTTCAGGGTGGATGGGCGTTTATCTCCTATGGAACTGAACCTCTCCTGAAAGCGACTATGGGGTGCTTACCTGCACGCTGGACATTTCTACTGGAACCCCCTAGGGGTTCATTGAAAAATAGACTAACGCTCGCTATTTCAATACTTATCCGTGATTTTCTATCCATATTTAAAGTCATCCCTTGCATTTATTCACTGCTAAATTTATACGAAACACCAATGGCAACTGGTAACATTGTGTATATTTTTCCAGATAATTTAGCAGGGATGTAACTATTGCTGAAATGTTCATTGAGGTTTAGACACTTTTGCTAATTTTCACAAATGTCCCATTCTCGTTGGAACCGTAATGTATGGTTCTGGGCAATTAGGCATTAATACTGTAATAAGGTGGTCTAAATTAAGGGAATGCCGAGTTTTAGGCCTAGATGTTGTGAATCTAGTTGTCCTTTAGGTTAACTTGCATTTCCCTTTTTTATCCCACAAGCTTTTGTGTATTAGGTGCTGGCTACCAGGCCTACGACCTTTTCACACCTACTAGGGTTGGGATGTGCAGGCTATTTGTAGCTTACCTACTTGTTGAGTTGTAAAGTATACTGGTTCTCACCACCCCCTTGTTATTTTATGTTGGGTGCTGGTCCTTGGCAAAGGATTTGCATATATACATGGGGTTGGGAGAGTCCTTGTCTAGGCATTACAGTTTTTATACATATACTTGGCATCTGTTTAATACTGTGCATTATCCTCTAAAGTACTTATTTCATCTGATAGAAATGGCTCTGGACTGGTTGACCTTCCTCTGACCAACCTTCTCGGGGTCAAATGGGCTCCTTTCTCTCATCCATCTCACTATCTACCTGTGGTGTCCCTCAGGGCTCTATCCTCTCTCCTTGGCTTTTCAACAGGTAGCTTTCCCCTTTAGCCCTCCTAAGACTTACCCTGGGCCTCAAAGCCAGGGACTGCATCTCTCCAGCCCTAAACCTCTCCACTGGCTCCCAGATGCTGCGAGGATCAGGTCCAAGATTCTCTGCATAATCAACAGGGCCTTCTGTGGCCTGGGACCCTGCTACATCCAACACTCTCCCTAAATACCTCCCTGCTAGAGCCCATCGGTCTTCGAGCTCCAACTCTGCAGATCAGACACGTTTCCAAGCAGAGAGTGGGAGGGTAGATCTATCTCCTCCGCAGGTGCCTCCCTCTGGAATTGCCTCCATGCCCCTCTCCGACTTGAGCCGGATCTCCTTGAGTTCCAGATGCTTCTCAAGGCCCTCCTTTTCTTTTCCTCATTGGCTCTCCCCCTCCCCTGCTAATGTCCCTCTCTGCCTCTTGACTGGCTGCCTGGTGTAAGGGAGACATGGTATGAACAGTAAGACAGACATAAGTGACCACAGTTCAAGGGTGTTTATTGAACTTCAAAAGGGGTTTGAAAAACACCTATCCAATACTAAATCTAAAGATGGGAGCAAGCTACGACCATCAAATGATAATAATGCAGACCTAGTGGTGTCTCCAACAGCAAAAGTTCCTATACTTAAAACAAAAAACGACGATTGCCAATCCTTACCTCTAAATACAAATAGTGTAGGAAAAAATGTTAAGTAAAAGCAAGAAGTGTTCAAGAAATGATATCTCCGGATATTCAGGCCGTTGGCCACTCTTCCCCATGTTATCAGCACGGGACAAGGCGGCACACTTGAGCTTAACACAGTCTCCGGCTTCTCTAGCACAAGGGTGCAGTTAAAATATTCGCATCAGGGCCTTCCGTGCCCAAGTCTCTCTGCCTTTCAGTCTCTTCTTTCAGATGGCCTGATGCGACAAACAATACGATCTTTTCCTCTTAGATTTTCACATGAACTAATTTTCACAGGTGATTCAGTGAATCACCTGGTATCCCCCTCAGCCAGGCTCAGATTCTCTTTAACACAATGCTCGTAGGATTTTCATGTATCCAATTTCTCAGGTCATTCACGGTTCACCCGGATCCGTTTTAACACAATGTTCAATCAGTCTCCCTCCGTTGGGCTAGGACCAATTTAATTCACTAACAAACTTGCTTTAACAAGCTTTTAAATTGATCTCCCTTTTTCGGGCTGGGACCAACTTTATCTACTTTGTCATCCCCTTTCTTGGCAGTATCAACATCGAAGACTCAACTGTGCACAGGATTTTGCTTGACCTGCCCCAGGACCATTTCATTGCACAGTTCTTTGCCACTCTTTCACTTATCTCAACTCCCAGTTGGACACCTTGCAAAGACCTTCGAAGGAGCACGCACGCAGTGCCGGACCACTCTGTCAAAGGTATTGTATCTTGATTTCAAAGTTCAATCACTTATCTGTTGTACAATTTTACTTGCGTTGGATATCAAATACGTTTCATACACCGTTTGCTTCAACGCTCACCATACAATGTCGCTGCTTGCAACTTTGGCTTCAACACACACCGGTCTGATATCAATCTCCAACTCACAGGCTGTGTTGATTTCAATGGCGCCGCTTTGTTGTACGAGCCAAGGACAGTACCACAGCAGCAGGGCAATTCTCCCTGCCTTAATTATCGACGCAGGAGGGCCCCGTATCTCCTAGACACAATACAGGATTCCTCAGCTTATTTTCCAAGTTTTATGCTTTCTTTTCTTGAGGTTTCGTGAAAGTAACGGTTTCTTGATGAAAAGGCCAAAGGCACCTTCCCTCACTGTTTCGCAGTCTTGTCCTCGTGTTACACTGCCATCTTGGAACTGCTGTTTACTTGTGTGCTTTGCCTCGCTCAGAGTGTGCTCTTGTGCACCACCTTTTATTTGGGTGGGGAGTTGTAATGGAAGTCAGGTGTGCGCGATGGTCAGTAATTGCATGACCATTGTATTGGGACATCAATACATGAGAAAGTGTTGGCGTTGTGAAGGGGGGGGGCTGACTTTTTAAGTATCCTACCTGATAGGATGGGGTAAAGGTGTTACAGAAGGGGATACCGTGTCTCGCCATCCGGTGTCCCACTCCCTGAAGAGCCCTCACCCAGGTGATCCTCCCACACTGGTCCACAAACAGGACCTGAATCCAAAAGCGATGGCCTTGTCCTAGCCACCTGGATGACAGATCCCCCGGGAACTAGTAGGCGAGACACCTTCCGGTTTCTCACACTGGTTTCCTCCAATTCTTAAAGGGCACCAGATCCTACTGGTACGTCTTGTTATTGCACTTGCACGACCAGATTACAAAGGCCTAGTAAGACCATTGTTTGTTTTTCTTCATCCCTGCACACCCCCTCTTATCTTCTTGTGCCTTGAAAAACCTTTTGGTGTATAGGTGCATTATAAATACCCAATAAATAAATGTGTGACTGTATTTAAGTATATATTTCTCAGTATATTTTCTGGATGTTTGTGTACTAATTGTACCTCTGTACCAACCTACTACCTCCTACCTTAAAGTTGAGCTTTGTTGCTCTCCCCATGCTACCCAAGAGATTTGGCTTCCCTTTGTCAGGTGTTCAATCCTTTTTCTTAGGGTTGGTTGCAGTGGCATCCTTAAAAGAGGGTGGCAAAAAGACTGCCTTAACAATACCCATTACAGTTTGGCACAGTCATTAGCATTTAAGCATGTTCTCTTAAAACCAGGACATTTCTGGACTTGCTTCCAAAAACAGAACACAGATGTAATATACTTTCAGAAAACCCAGCACACTTTCGCCACCTAAAGGTGGCAAAAATGCATTAAGTTAAAAGGAGCTACAGCTATAAATGCTTTCCTCTTGAAGTGCAAAGCATGAACTATTAAGCTCATGAAACGATAGTGGTGATCTGTGCAGAATGACTAACTGCTTAGCTTCTTGCAGGAAATCAAAGCTGAAGCAGTGTGCAAAATGTAAAATTTTGTACAAGAATATGGGTCCTACTGAGGGAGTATGCAAAACTAAAGAAGAATTACAAAACCAAACAGGGCTACCAAGGAAATGTTATACTAAAGAATTCAGAAATGCTGTTATGCGGCATACCAGATCGTCTTCCAGTCTTTACGAGATCATCAGAAAACACACCAAGAAGATCGTCATCAGTATTCAAGACATCAGAAAGATCCGACAGACGGTCTAATGTGCTACCTGGTGAAACAACCAAAATCATAGTTTACTGCTTATATCCTGTGAAATTTGGCAATTAAACAATAAGCCAATCTTGGTCTAGAAAATATTATGCACAAATACATGCTTAATTTAAGGCATCACCAGTTACATAACTTTTGATAACTTAAGTCTCATAATTGTCAGAACTTGAAAGGGTATTAAACATCTGAATGTAGGGGGTGCTTTCATCTGAAGAAGCCTGGCTGACACCCCTGATCAGTCCAAATGATGTGTTTGCAGTGTGTTCACCTTTCAATAGAGAAGTTAACTTTAGAAGATCAGCTGTATTCACAAATTCAAATTGAGTCTGTTAAGTGGCAAATTGAGGGCTGGCAAGGGTTCAGAAATCTTTAATTTTGTCTATTAGGTGGTGTTAAATAAGATTGATCTTTTTGCAACTTTCCCTTCATAGTTTCTAGGGACCCCCTTTCTTTTGGCTCTGTTTTTGAAAGGTTCTGACTTTTTGAAGGGAAGTAAAACCTTCAGCTTCACTTCCACCTGCCTTGGCTCATTTGTTATGGGGAAACTGATCAATCCTTCAGACTATCAGTACTGGGAAACTAGGTTTTCCTTTTGCATTTTGTAAAATATTAACCTTGCACACAGCATCTTACCATGCATTGCAATGGGGGTACACATTGTTATCACCGTAGCTTTTTAAACTTGGGATTTTTGGTTACTTTTATATGTGCCTAAAAACAAGCTGGAGGCAGCAGGTACATTTTATGAAATGTTTGCATTATTTTTAGTGATCACATTCGAGTTTACCGTATATGCCTACTAAGTGTGGCTCGTGCCTTAACATGGTGCGCTACTACATTTTCGTTTGTTCTTTGGCCACATTGTAGTTTGGCATTTTTTCTCCCTTGCCATGTCAGGAAAGCCCTTATGCGGTCATGGACTTGCTCGAGAAAGCTGCTTGTTTCGTGCGCTAGTGATGCCTTTGTATGTATGTGGCCTAGGAAGAGGGTGGGACCGTCTGGTTTCACTCCACATCCTTGGTGCAAGAGTCTAGAAGTGGGGCATCTGTGAAATCAGTAGTTGTCCCTGACTGGACCACCACTGGCTGGTTGAATGGATCAGCTCCCTGGTATTAGTGGGCTTGGACTTGCTCCCAGCCTGGATAAGAAGAGGACTCTTGCAGCCATTTGTTCAGATCAACATTGGAGTCAAGAATCCCGTGTAGAAGAACAGACTGACGATCCGAAGATGACCCCTGAAGAGGCCAAGCATCCCTTCTTGTGCCTGGCCTGGTGAAGCCCCTGTTGGGACTACCTGATCGCCAAAGACCCTGAGCGGTTGACCAACTAGTCAATACCTTCGAGGATCTAGCCGCCACGAACCGTCGGAAGAGTCCCTGGAAGACACCCTGTGGACTGACCAGCTCTCTTGTGCGCTAACTGCCAGAACCATTGCCGCTCCGTGGTTGCAATCTACAGCTCAGGACACAAGTCTCCTTTACTCTGAATTTCAGCGCCCCAGCATCAAGGGATCCTGTCAGAGAAGATTATGTGACCACGACTGGAGGAAGGATGCCTCTCCTTGCCTGCGTGAGGAGATGGTTGCTGGAATTCGCCTACACCCATACAGTGAGGCGTCCAGAAGAGGCCTGCATCGGCGTCACTTGCATTTCTTAAATCGCTCGTGTTAGGGGGGTTTTGCCAAAGTACTGTGTGACAAGACTTTTGAAAGCCCACCTTGGTTGAACAGCTAAACCCCTTCGGTTTAGTCTGAACTACCCAAAGGTTTGGTAGCAATGGCTGAGCAGCCAGGCTTAGTTTAGGAGGGAGGAGGGCTGTAGTGAGGCCACAGTACTCAGAGAATACACCTAGTTCAAGGAAACTTACACCCTAGAAAATAAGGCATTTCTTTGGATACACTAAGGCTTGTAGCTTTCATGTAAGACAAATACTATCACACAATAATATAATAGTAGAAAAGTTGCAATATTCACAGTTATATACTTTAAAATAGCAATAAAGGGAACACATTACATAATCAAACCTCCTGAAACATATGCAAACTTATAGGAACCTTAACTTTTTATAACTTTAGCTTAGCCTATCTTAGAAAGTCCAGCCGTATCTTAGGTGAGTCTCACAAAGTCAGAGGGGACACTGGGGCACCCAGGGCTGAATGAGACAAGGCAAGAAAGCAGAGTTCAGGGATGAAAGGATCATAATCCAGCAAAAAACTCTTCAGGTTTGCAGGATAGTAACAATCAGGTTTGCTTTGGCAAGGAAATTTACAGTTTCCCTAGCCGGATAGAAACAAGGACAAGTGACTCAAGGCAAAGTAGAGCACACTGGCTTGTCCACCCCAATGTAGCTAAAGGTAGGCCCTGGAGAAGTGCAATGATTAGCTAATAGAGCCCCTAGGAACAAATGAACAAAACAGCAAGTTCCAGTTAAGAACCTAGGAGCAGGACAGTACCTTTTCAATGAAGAACACGATGCCACAGGACGTTCCCCAAGGGGAGGCGACCGCAGACCCCGGTACAGGTTTCTTGGCCTTGGCGGCTGAAGAAGTAACATTGCAAGGGATCAGACAGTTGCGCTCTTGCAGTGTGATGCCAAGCAGATCTTCACAGCACAGGTTCGTTGGAGCCTTTCACAGGCTTCGGGATAGCGACAGTTGTCGCACAGCAGACTTCTCTGGTTCTAGGTCCTCCACTCGGCTGAGAGGACATCTAGGAGCGGGAAAGGTTCAATGCAGGCCCAGAAGGATGCCCACAAGGTTTCAGGCTAAAAGGCATTTCACAAAACCATGCACCACAAAATAGCACAGGTCCCAGGGTATTTGGAGTTTGCAGCTCTTCGAGGGACAGCACCAGATGCAAGTCGTCTTGAGACTGGTTAGGCCCACCAGCCCAGAGGAGGAAGTCATCTTCAGGAGATCTTCCTTGTAGCTCTGAACTCGAGGCCGGGTCAGCAGCGGACACTCAACAGCTCTGGCAGTCACTTGGCAGTTGCAGGTGGACACTGTCCAAAGAATTCCTCTTTGGATCTTCAGTCCAGTGGTCAAATCAGTTTCTGCTCCAGGACTCCAGGAGCCTCACCTTTTATGCAGGAACAGTGGCTGACCCACCAATCACCAGACATGCATCCATTCAAAGTTGGGGCGCGGGTAGCTGTCCAATGGGGATAGCCAGCCTCCCAGTGCAAACTGATTCCAGGCAGGCACATTGCAGGACAAAAACCAGGAGAGTCTCGTCCACCTCCTCCACTTCCTGTCATTTCAGGCAGTCTCTGGGCGGGCGGAAGCCGGCCAACAACAAAAGACCCATCAAGACATCCCCCACCCAAGCAGGTAGAAGAACGATCAAGAAAGAACACGCCATCAAGAACCGGGCTCCGAAAAATATAGCCACCATTTTAGGCAAAGGGTGACCGCAGCTGCAAAGGCAGCCTGCAACAAAAGTCCACAAAAAGTCACGCAAAAAGGTACACTGCCACCAGCCTCTAAGATTAACTTGGAACAGTAAATAAGTTAAGACACATTGTTTCCCCTCAGCACTCCACTTAAGGTGGGGTGTGCTGATCTCACAAAATAAAATACAGGTGGGGAAAAAAAGGGTACACTGGTAGCATGTGTAAACACGGGTAAAATAAAAAGGGGAGCTCGAGGAGCACTGTGCTGCAATAATAAAATGCAGATGCCAGCATATCTTCATTAAACAGTACCAAAAAGGGGTAAAAGGGGTTCTATGAGGGGTCAGAAATGTGAAGCAGACAACTTGGCAAAGGTTGCTCACAAGAAGCCATTTTATTAACTCATAAGGGATTGATAAACGCCTCACTATCCCTAACCCCACAGATTTTCCCTCTGCATCAAAATAAACTAAAGGAAAACACTAACAAAAGAAATCTGTCCCTCCCACTTATACATACATAAAACTCATAAAGGAAATGGAGCAAGTTACTTACCTGTAACTGTTGTTCTCCAGCAGGGGTCTGGCATGGATTCACATGCCCATGAATATTCCCCGTCACAGTGGGAAGCCTCACTAAAAGAAAAAACAGTTTCACTTTCGTTTCTAGACTGTCTTTCTCCTATAAACCAATCACTGAGCTCTGGGTCATACTGCCCACAGCCTTCCCATGGTTCACAGGGCCAACATTCACAAAAATATGACAAGTCTTCCGGAAACTCTTTGTGCGGGCCACATACAACTTCAGCGCTCGGGCCACATCCAGCGAGTGCAAAGTCCTTTCAGCCGGCGACAAAGGCATCGAAAAAAACACAGGCAACACCAATGGTTTGTTGAGATGAAATTCCGATGGAACCTTGGGCATGAAGGAGGGGTGTGTCCGCAGCACCACCCTAGTCTTGTGGAAAGTCAAGTAACGCTGCTTGCAGGACAGGGCCTGGATCTCATCTACTCTCCTGGCAGAGGTGATGGCCACGAGGAAAGCTGTGTTCCAAGACAGGAAACATGAGCGGCGCTTGATGCATAGGCTCGAATGGGGATCCCATGAGCCTAGCCAGCACCACTTCGAGTTCCCACACCGAGTGTTAGGGAGAATTCTCTGTTTAGGCTGAATTTCCTAACCTGGTGAGTCCCCCAGCAGCTTTGCTGGATTTTTGGGGTTTATTTTTTTTTTCTCCTGCCAAGAGTGAGACTCTTTTACCCTCACTCTTGGACATGATTTGAGTGTGTTTCTTTGAATCTAGATGTGTTTAATGGGCTATGGGGTCTTTTACTCCATAGGGCTTCATGTGTTTTTGTGATGTGTGTTACACAGCACCCTCCGTGCAGTAACACAGGGGTGTCATAGTGACCCCCCAGTATAGACTCCAGACCCTGGGACTGACTACTGTCTCCCAGGGCATGTAAAGTCACCATTGACTTTACTAGTCTTAAATTCTGAACAGAACCAGTACAAACCATCATATTTTGGACGTACTGGATGGGGCAATTGAATTGCCCCGGGGTTTGTTAGTCGAGGGGGCACGTCTCCGTCCCCCCTGATCGAGTTTTGGCTGGTGGCAGTGGATACTACTTTTTATATTCTACCGCGAATATTTTCCTATGGGATTTCCCATTGTTTTAGGCTACTACCTTTATTTAATTATTTACGGTAGCCTCGAACATACCGCCGGTTTATTTAATTAATATTAATTCTCCGGTTGGTATTTGTTGCCAAAACTTGATTCTGAAATGGCGTTTGTGTTCTCTTCTGTGACTCCAATCCAAGTCGAGCCCTTTGTTCCATGTTTTGGCGGGCTTCTCCACAGAAGCCCTCCAAAGTGGTGCCACTCTGTCTGGGGTACTTAGGAGGGGTGGAGGGAAATTTAGGCACCCTGGACTGAGTTGCCTAGGCAACTCAAGTCGCACTCCATCCTGATTGGCCCAAGTGGTGAGCCGGCCGGCTCACCACTTAGCATGTTTGAGTGACAGCTAGGCTGAGTGAATGGGGGTTTGCTGCATAAATGCAGGGCTTTGGGGACTGGAACTTCAGAAGTCGCCACAGGACCTAAGAATCCGACGAGGGAGAAGCTGAGCCGACCTGCCACGACACCACCACCAGTGGAGCCCTGCTGGACTGCCTCACCACTTTTCCCAACGACAGAGGAGATCTCCCGCCGGAGAGTCTTCTTCCTTTGACTGGTGGGGATAACCAGTTTCACCGTCTTTTCGCTTTCTCGACGTACCTCGTGGCCGCCTTGCCCGTGCCAAGCACCCCGGCAACCGGGATACCACGTTTTACTACGACCGCGAAACAAAGATACCACCTTTAACCGGAAAACTCTGCGGCTGGTTTCTGCCCTGGTAGTGCAACGACCTTCATCTTTCCCCCAAGTCGAGATCTTCTCTTCCCCTGGACGACGACGCAACTTGCACCCACTACCAGGAACAACTGCCACCGCTGGAGGATCCTTCCCACTTAAGGTACCGTGTCCCGCCTGGCTTCCCTTGCTACCGACTGTACGGGGTAGATTTAGCCACCGGCTTTCGAACCTGGGTTAGTCTGGGACACCCTGGCTAAACTTTCCTAAAGCCTCTCTAAACTCTTTTCGAACCCTCTGCAAGACTTTCTATGCCTAGTGTAACTGTGATCTTGGGCGCATTTGTGCTCTGCTCTCTCTAAGAGTGGGTCCAGCCTTTGGACTTTGGCTCACCAGTGACTTTTGCTCTTCTGCCTTGCTAACAGTGTTCCTGAATCTTAGAGTGGTGTACCTTTCCATATTCTGTCTTTTTCCCTCCCTTTCTCACAAACTTATTAGAGTGCAATCTAGTTAAGCGCTCACCTCTGTATGAAAATAAGTGGTGTTTTACTGTGACTAATCTGATAAGGAAAAAGGGGTGTATATATTACAATAGTAACTGTGTTTAGAATATTTTACAATAAGAGTGCTGGAGTGTTTCAACTGTGTGTTTTAAAATAAATAATTATATACTTTGATACCAAAGCTCTGGTCAGTGTTTGCTTGTATTATTGTATCTGAGTGCCTATTGTGTATACTTTGCATACTGCCTAACTCTTCTTGAGGGAAGTCTGACTGCTCAGCCACAGCTACCAGGTAAATCTGGGTGGTGCGGACTGCTACCAAGTGGGTTTACTGCCAACACCTGTAGTCTTAAATCTTTTGCAGTGGTCCCTAAGGGAACTGCACAGGTTTCTGCCTAACACCGAGGAAAGCGCCTTCACCAGAGGGAACGATCGGAACAGTCCCTTGATGAACTCCTTAACTAGAATAGAGAACACCTTCCCGGAGATATGGTGTAGCAGGAGATAGCTGCCAGATTCACCTTGATGGAGGCATGCGCCATCCCCGACTTAAGCAAAGAGAACAAGTATGGTAGGACTTGAGGAGCCGTTACCCTCAAAGGGTTAATCTTCGGCGACTGGCACCAGTCACGAAATGCCATGGCCTTGTCGAGAACCGCCCTGTAGTCCACAGGCAGCTCGTATCCACCGAACTCTAATGCTGCAGGAGCCAGGCAGTCAGCGATCTTGTGCCGTGGTGCAGGATTGCGCCTCCTTCCCTGGCGGGAAGATATGCGACCACCCTTGATTGGAGGGAACGCTGACATGCTGAGAAGGTCCAGGTACTAGATTAGCCCCGGCCAGGCTGGAGCGACGAGGATCATCCTGCACCGCAGTGAGTTGAATGATGACTCGAAGTAGCAGAGGCAAAGGAGGAAACGCGTACAGAAACAGTCCTTCCCAGAGGAAAGGCGAATGCGTCCCCCGTGCTCCAAGGCTGGGGGAACCTGCAGCACTTGGTATTCGTCGCAGTCGCGTTGGGCCAGCACAGGCACCGAGGCCTGGACCTTCACAGGAGGTTGAGGCAGTACAGGAGGGCGTGTGTCCTGGATGATCCCCCTGAGAATAGTACTCATCTGAGAGGATCTCATGAGGGTGAAGAATTTTCAAAGAACCTGTCCTCACAAACTGGTGAGGAGCCTGTGGGACTGGGTCCTTGAACCTGTACCTGTTGCTGTGCTCTCGCCACCAGTGGCCTGGCATAGCTAGGGTCTGAGAATCGACTTGGCACGGATGCAGTTGGATATGAGGTGGGCCATGTAACTGGCGTGGACCAATCCCACCTTGACGTGCGTTCCGATGCTAGCGCTTTGGAATGTGAAGGCCCTAGAAGCGCCGCCATTTTGTTTTGTACTGTGCCACGTGCTTGCTGCAAGCCGACCAGAGTACTGGGCCCAGCATCCGCCTGTGCACTTGATTGCAAAGGCTTGGACGTTCCCTGCACCTCAGGTAGGTACCTGGAAGACGGACTGCCCTTGGCCATGGTGCCGATAGTGCTTGCAATGCGTTTAGGTGCCCCTTCGGGATCAAGCCCGGTGTCAGAGCAGAGCCCCTCGGGGAGATCCCCAGTTCAAGAGTCTTGAGGTCCTCAGCAGTGGGACCGGGAGGGTTCGTGGACCGCTCAGCCAGATAGCAGGTAGCAGGTAGCTTCTCGAGCCTCAGTATCCTAGCTGGTCCTAGGGCCTGTAAGGCCCTTCCTGCTTGGATGCTTCCCAAGGAAGGAGTCGCCGTTGCGGGGTGCAGAGGAGGACAAGGCACCTACCTTTGCCCTGGTCTTCCTCCTGACGTACTGCTTTAGATTCTCCAGTGGTGATCTTGCGAACAGCTCCCTCCAACTGGCCAGGCGGTTCTTCAACAAACGCGGGGTAAGTGTGTTGCACGCTGAGCAGCTGTTCCAGCCGTGGTCTGGACCAAAGCACCTGAGGCAGACCGTGTGTGG
The DNA here is from genome assembly GCF_040938575.1 of Ambystoma mexicanum. Classification (NCBI taxonomy): domain Eukaryota; kingdom Metazoa; phylum Chordata; class Amphibia; order Caudata; family Ambystomatidae; genus Ambystoma; species Ambystoma mexicanum. The sequence continues at coordinate 703,079,180 of NC_090924.1, forward strand.
ATCCGGCAGGGTGAAGGAACACTCACAGGCCAGACACCTGCTGAATCCCGCTGTTGTGTATATGCGCCAGGGAGGAGCATGGCACCAGAGGACAGAGCACCTAAAATTCTCAACTATTCACTATGGAAGGAAAAAGGAAAAAAAAGTATCATGGGGAAGAGCCCGTGGAATTACAAGGCCGGAGACCTAACCCAGGAGAGCTGGTGAAATCTGTCCGCTACCGTTGATGTAGAAAAGAGGACGGGGAGTGCATGCTCCTGGGCCGGCGCCACATGCTTATCTAGATTTAAAAGGGGAAAACAGGGTTTGCTGGTGAAAAAGGTTCAGTTTCCTGCAGGGTATGGAGGAAAGGGATGGTACGTAGGAGTACATTAGGAAGAGATAAAGTGAAAGTCGAAGTGGCCTGCAGAATTTTGTGGTAAAAGCCTTGCACATTCGAAAGTCTTTGACATCAGTGAAAGGTCCGAGCCCGACTGAGGGGGACCGGAAGCATGAAATAAGTTAGGGGAAGGGGACCCCTAAAGAATGTGAATGAAGATTGGGGAAGGGAACCCCTTCAAGCGCTGCGATTACGAGGTCTTAGCCTGGCTGAGGGAGACCTACATGAACTTTTGTTGAACTGTGAAGGAACTTTCAAAAGCTGGAATAAGTGACTAACGTGGAAGGCCAAGCGGGCCTCGACCCACGTTTTAAACTGTCTTTTTTATAACCTGAGCTAGAGTGCGTCATGCTGTTTACGGGGGCCACCTTACTCCGCGTTGTCTAACTTGAGGAAAGCTAACTCAGGCACATTGATCCTTTGTTATAACACTGACTTTCCTTTCCATACATATTCCCCTTTACACATGTTTTGTAGAAGAGAATGGGCAGGCATTGGGTTTTGTTAGCATAGACCATTTTGATTTGACTGACTAGCACTGTATTTTTATTATTATTTGTGTTAGACAGAATCCTGTGCAGTACCCTTAGCGACCACTACACACAATTAAGACTACAAGTGGTAGTACAATTTCACCTTTGGTACAAGCCTGTACTACACAGAGAAAGTGGTAGCAATGGCTGAGCAGCCAGACGTATCTCAAGAGCAAATGAGGAGTAGTAGAGATTACACAAAGGACTACAATTTCTGTGACTCAAGCAAACACTGACTCAAGGTTTCTGGTTAAAGAATATAAGTACATTTATTTTTAAACCATCTGTTCACAAAACACTTCACTTCTATTAAAATAAAACCACACTTCAAACATACTACACACAACCAATTTCCCCAGTGTAGATAAATTCAAGTTAAGTACATTGGGATTTGACAGACCGGTGTTGTGAAACAAAGACGTACCGGGAGTAAATATGCAATCACTTTTTGACAGTAATGAAAGTTCAGTCTTACTAAAGATAAGTGTACCCACGGGAAGAAATGTAACAGTAGTCAAACACACTTAGCACATGAATTCACACAAGAAAATTGGGGATCAAAATCATAGGCAATACTTTTGTCAAGGAAGGTAGAATCAGAGGGCACCTTCTAACGAGTAGATAAAAGTCAATAGGCCTGCGCTAGTGTCAAGTGTAACAGGGGTCCTCTGTTGCCGAGGATCACACGGTTAGTACAGTTCACGATTCGAGATTGCCAGGAGTACTTAGATATTGTCACGAAAGGAGGCAAAAGTTATAAAAAGGGAAGGAAGAAAAGGGCAAGCCTTTGGTGAGGAAGAAGGGTTCAACCCAATTCCTCCAAGTTGGACACAGTACATTATTCATTGAAGAAAGCTGGTGCCATGGCAGTTGTTCCTGGTAGTTTCCGGCAGACTCTCAGTTCCTGGAGCTTCTGTCGTGTCGGCGGCCAGAACAACCACCTCAGCCAATCGACACAAAGTGTGACTTGGGTCTCCAAGGAGACCCTGTGCAGGGGGTGACTAACGCCTCCCTCACATTCAGCCCGCCTAGACACCCAGACACCAAAGGAGGGCTTCTGGACAGAAGCCCGCCAAAGGTCGGCAAAAAAAGAAGGCAAACCAGGCAAACCAGGTTTGGCGCGAACAGGAAAACACAAGAAGGACTTTAACAAAAAGAAATGGCTACTAAACCCGACCAGAGCCAAAATAAAAAGTATTTGGTCAAGTGGGTGTAAGGTTGAGGCTAATATAATAGCCTAAAACAGTACCACGTTTATATAGTATAATCACGGTAAAAAAGTTAGGGTAGATACCACTGCCACCAGCCAAGTCTAAATGTTGAGAGCAAAACAAAGCTCAGAGAGGCACAGACAAAAAGCGGTAGGAATTAACCCTTTCCAATACCCCATGTAAGGTGGGGTGTAGTGGGTCTGTAGTTTAAAGTGACTATATAAAGTGAATGGCAACTTTACCTGTTTCTGGGGGACAGTAGTCAGCCCCAGAAAAATTGAATCAGAGGGAAGTCTCAAAGACAACCCTGTGTCACTGCACTGAAGCTGCTGTGTAACTCACAAAGGTGGGGATCATGGAGTGGTGTGGCTCCAGAGCCCAAGATCACACAAAAAGTAGAAAGACACATGGCAAAACACATCTAAGAGTGGGAGAAAGGCTCACACTCTTACCAGGTGGAAAAAATAAACCCCAGAAATCCAGCAAAGCTGCTGAGGAACTCACTAGGTGAGGGAAATTAGCCATAAATGAGAATTCTCCCTAACAATTTGATGGTAGAGACTACTCCCATCTTAGCTTTAGGGCAAAGTAGGAGTTTTTCCAAACCCCAGAAATTGTATAAAGGTTTTGAAACTTGTAACTCCTGTGTCAATGTCATACTTGTGATACCATGCCTCCCTTACATTTGCTTGTAGTTTTCTGAGGTCTTCCCGTGCCATTTTAGGCGGGAACGACCTCAGTGAATGTTTCTTCCTTGGCTGGAATCCTTTGTATTCCACGCCCAGGCTCCAGAGTGTCTGATAAAGCAGGAAGTAAGGGAGGAGTCCAAAACTCTGCAGCCTTTTGTCACCTTGCCTGAAAGGAACCATGTCTCAATGGAGGGGGAGGGGGTGGAGGGGGCTGGCTGTTCTCATCGTACAGCCAGGCTGCCTCTTTCTGTAAACTGCAGGGAGAGATTGCAGACGTTGTGCTGTAGTTCCTGATAAATACTCCGAACCTGAAAGCTGTTTGCAAGTCAATCACTGGAGCTGAATACAAAGAGGAAGATGAAGCAAAGACGTCTGTAGCGATGTCCAGCCACCAGGGAGCCAGATGTGACGCTTCCATGCAAACAACCTGGGGGTCCCGAAAACTACTCCTATACAGAGGTTTATGAGATTCAATACGCTGGAGAGGATGACAACTCAGAGAATTCAAGCAATAGACTAGGGCAGGACTGGATAAGAAAGGAATTCTGCCTTGAAAGTTTAAAAGTACTTAATTGCTAAAGAAGTTAGTGTGGTAACTATCCCTGTGAAAAAAGAAGTTACAAAGTGTCATTAAGTTTATGCTTACCTTTGAGCTGCATTCTGCCCCTGTAAAAAAAGAAAAAGAAAAAAGAAAATATATATATATATATATATATATATATATATATATATATATATATATATATATCTACATTTTGAATGGTGTTTCCCCCCCTTCTAAAAAGCTATACGTGTTGGTACCGTTGTATCATTGCTTAACTGATTTGAGTGTAAAAGCTTACCAATAGGGTTTACCTGCCTTGAAATACATTTTGTCTTTCTGAAAGTGTAACATTGGGTTTTGCTTTCCCAGGTCTGCTTTATACAGATTCAATGTGAGTAAGACCAGGGACAGCCAAGCATCCAGTTTGTACTGGATCCAAACAGTCTCATTGGAGGACAAATACAAGAGGAGTTTCAGTGACCTCCCAGTCTCCTGTCCTCCCAGACACACTGGTGCCTTCAGGCGGGCTTCACAGAGGGACCCATGCGAAGACCTAAAACACACACGGACCTCCGCGACCCAGCATGGCAGGAGGAGGAGCAAGAAAAAGTTGCAGAAAAATGAAGACGGGAACCGTTTTGGATCAATGGTGTCCCATGTGTCCCTTACAGAAGCTGCAAATACAGCCTACAATGTAAGCTTTACAAGTTTATAAAACCAAAAAGGAAAGCTCAAGGCGCTGCCAGCAGCACTACACAAGGTGCTGTGTGATGCAATAGGAAATTACAGTTGCATAGAAAAGATGGAGTAAAGTAGACTCCATAAAAAAAAGCTCAAAAAGGGGTTCCCGCTCACTCCAGAGAGCAGTAAAAAAAACAATAGTCCAGGACAGGAAAAAGCGCTGGGGGACTACCCAGGTGAGGAGAATATCACACAAGATGGAAATTCTAACCAAGAGTTCCAATATGGAAGGGAGTTAAAGAATTGTGGGGAGGATTCAGTTGGAGAAGGAAGAGTGAGGATGACCGTGAAGCTGGGCGCTTGATTACACATTCCTTGCTTGATGTTAGGGAGAATTCTCAGAAATGTGCTAATTCCCTTCTACCTTTAGAGACCCCCAGCTCTATTTGCTGGACTTTAGGACTTTTAACGTCTAACCCGGAGAGAGTGAGACCTTTTTCCCGACTCTCATGTATATGTCTGTGATTTGGACTCTCTTTCATTGGACTATGGAGTCTGACAAACTCGATGGGCATCATCCTTACATGTGACAGACAGCATCTTCAGTGCAGTGGCACAGGGAAGTATCTCAGATTTCCTAAAGGTTTAAATACCTTCTTTTGGTGAAACTACTGTTTCCAAGAGCAGTGAAGTGAAATTGACTTTACGTACATTTTTATAACTTTCTAGACCCAGCACACACTATCTTACAATAGGGTGCTGGAGGGGTTAATTAGTATCCCTTTTGTCTAGTTTCTCATGTAACATTTATATGTTACCTTTTCTACAATTAATGGCTGGTGGCAGTGGTTTACTTTTTCCTATCATTGTGTGTTTCTACTGCGGGCTGCAATTGCAGCTGCAGTTAGACACCCATGTCCATTTTTCTCAAAATGGAAGGAACAAGTTATTTACCTGTAACTGTTGTTCTCCAGCATGGGTCTGGCATGGATTCACATGCTCATGAATATTCCCCGTCGTCAGGCTGGGAATCCTCGGTAAAGAAAAAAAAACAGTATCAGTTTTGTTTCTGATCTGTCTTTCATAGTAGTAACCGATCACTGATCTCTGCGTCATACTGACCACAGCCAATGACTGCCCTCTACCTAAGCCTCGCCTCTGGCAGCCATCTTCAGATTTGGGAGCACGTGAAGTGGCAGTATGACCAAGTGAAGAGCCACAGAGGGGTAGGCGGGAGGGTTCGCATGTGAATCCATGCCAGACCCATGCTGGAGAACAACAGTTACAGTTAAGTAACTTGTTCCTTCTCCAGCATGGGGTCTGGCATGGATTCACATGCTCATGAATAAAGAATACATAGCAGTACACACATGCACAACCACGGGAGGTGGCAAAGGCTCAACATTAAGCATTACATCAAACTCAACATTAAGCAAATCTTACCTCCTCACCAGGCTCACCTTAGGCGAACAGGTTGCGCAGCACTGCTTGGCCGACCCTGGACTCCTCCCTGGAATCCCGATCGACGCAGTAGAATTTCGTGAAGGTGTGCATCGACCTCCACGTAGCAGCCCTGCAGATGTCCAGCAAGGGCACACCAGATAGGAACGCTGTGGTAGCTGCGATCGCTCTGGTGGAATGGGCTCTCGGACGGCCAGGCAGCGGTCGGTTTGCCAACCGATGACAGTACATGATACAGCCGGAGAGCCATCTGGAAATGGAAGCCTTCGAGAGAGCCTTCCCCTGATTGACAGGTCCAAAGTTCACAAAGAGTTGTGACGTCTTCCGAAAACACTTTGTGCAGTCCACGTAGAACTTCAGCGCTCTAGCCACATCCAGCGAGTGCAAAGTCCTTTCAGCCGGCGACTAAGGCGACGGCAAGAAAACAGGCAACACCAAGGGTTTGTTGAGGTGGAAGTCCGACGGCACCTTGGGCATGAAGGAGGGGTGCGTCCTGAGCACTACCCTCGTGTCGTGAAAAGTCAAGTACGGGGCCTTGCAGGAAAGGGCCTGGATCTCTCCCACCCGTCGTGCAGAGGTGATGGCCACAAGAAACGCTGTTTTCCACGACAAGAACTTCAATGAAGCCGAGTGCAGAGGCTCGAACGGAGGTCCCATGAGCTTGGTCAGCACCACGTTGAGCTCCAGCGTGCGCCAGTCCAGCTTTGGCCAGCGTCAGTAGGTACGGCAGTACTTGGGGAGCCGTAATCCATAGAAGGTTAATCTTCTGTGCGTGGCACCAGACAGAGAACCTCTTCCATTTGTGTCCGTAGCATTTAAGAGTTGAGGACGCCCTGGCCTTTGCAAGAACCTCTCTGCAGTCGGCCGGTATGTCGTACCCTCCAAACTCTAACGCTGCAGGAGCCAGGCCTGCAAGTTCAGCGACTTCGGGTCGTGATGGAGGATGGCGCCTCCTTCCCTGGAGAGAAGATCCGCGTCCCCTGGCAGCTTGATTGACGGGGACGCTGACAAGTCCAGAAGGTCCAGGAACCATATCTGCCTCGGCCACGCAGGTGCGACGAGGATCATCCTGCACCGTGACCTCTTGAGCTGGTTTATGAGCCAGATCAGCAGTGGCAATGGAGGGAACGCGTATAGAAACAGGCCCTCCCAGGTGAACGAGAAAGCATCGCCCATGCTCCTCGGCTGGGGAATCCTGCTGGCGAACCTCCGGCACTTGGAGTTCGTCGCCGTCGCGAACAGATCGATCTGGGGTGTACCCCACCGTCGGAAGAGGCGGTCCACTAGATCCTGTCGTAGTTCCCACTCGTGGCACGAGCGCAGCTCCCTGCTGAGTGAGTCGGCGATGGTGTTTTTTATCCCTGCCAGATGAAACGGCACCAGAAACATCCCTTGGGCGACGGCCCAATGCCACAGATCCTGCGCCTCCCTGGACAGGGCTGGGGACCTGGTTCCGCCCTGTTTCCTCATGTAGAACATGGTGGTGGTGTTGTCGGTGAAGATCCTCACCACCTTGCCCTTGAGGGACGGAAGGAAGGACCTGAGGGCCCAAAACACTGCACGGAGCTCCAGGACGTTGATATGGAGGGACTTCTGCGTCGGGAGCCAAAGGCCTCTCGCGTGCAGATTTTCGGTGTGCACTCCCCACCCTTCCAGGGAGGCATCCGTGGTCACTGTCTCCTGGTGGCCGGGGGTCTGGAAGTCCATGCCCGCCGTCAGATGCGCGCGAGTGCCCCACCACCGGATCGCTCATCGGAAACTCTCGTCGAGTGTGATCCTCTCCTCGAAGCTGCCCGTAGTCTGGATCCAGCACGCGTCCAGGAACTCCTGCAACGGGCGCATCCGGAGCCTGCACAGGGGGATGAGGTAAATGCAAGAAGACATCATTCCGAGGAGGGACTTGATGGACCTCACTCTGGCCGCGTCCGCAACCAGCATCCGCTGCACCTTGCCCAGAATGGCCCTCGTCCTTTCCTCCGACGGATAGACCAGAAGCGACACTGTCGAGCTTCGCTCCCAGAAACAGTGTGTCTTACGCGGGCGCCAGGTGGGACTTGGCGTAGTTTATGGAGAATCCCAGGTCCGTGAGAAGTTCGACGGTCCTTGCCGTGTGCTCCACGGCGAGCTCCTTCGTCTTCGCTCGGATGAGCCAGTCGTCCAGGTAGGGGTAGACGTGGATCCCCTCTCGGCGCAGCTGCGCCGCCACCGGTGCGAGGCACTTGGTGAACACCCTGGGTGCCGACCTCAGTCCGAAGGGAATGGCTCTGAACTGATAGTGACGCCCCTGGACCACGAACCTGAGAAACTTTCGGTGTCCCTTTAGGATGGGAATATGGAAGTAGGCATCCTCCAAATCCAACGACGACAGGAAATCGCCCTCCTCCAGCTGACCCAGGACGTGTTGGAGGGTGACCATCCGGAACTTCTGTGCCTTGATGAATTTGTTCAGTCGTCGTAGGTCCAGGATGGGACGCCATCCTCCCGTCTTCTTCTTCACGAGGAAGTATCTTGAGTAAACTCCGGAGCCCCGAAGCCTCTTTGGGACGAGCTCGATGGCGCCCTTCCTGAGCATCGCCTTTACCTCCAAGAGAAGTTGAGGGACGTGATGTTCTTTCCTGGCCACAGGGGGTACGCGCGGGCACCTCTTTAGAAACTCGAGCGCGTGACCCTGGGCTAGGGCGTCAAGCACCCAACGGTCGGTGGAGATGGACTCCCACACGCTGACGAAGCTCGCCAGCCGGCCTCCCACCGGGGTGCTTCGGTGAGGGCCCGACCCCACGGCCGGTTCAGTCCTGCTTCGACGAGGCTTTGCCGCCTTGACCTCCTTGGCGACGACGGCGGGGTCCGCCTGACTTGCCTCGTCCCCTGTAAGCTTCCTGCGACGACGAACGGGCCGATTGACGGTAGGTGGAAAATCCGCCGCCGGAACCTTTGGAGGCACCCCGTTTGCCTCCGCCGCTCCGAAAGGGCGGCCGCCGTTGCTGGAGAACCCCAAGAGCACGGGCCGTCTCCGTGTCTGCCTTGATGGCTTGAAGGGAATCGTCCACTGTTTTCCCAAACAGGTTGTTTCCGTTGAACGGCATGTCCAAGACCCTGGTCTGCACGTCCTGACGGAAGTCAGTAGCCTTGAGCCATCCACGCCGCCTAATGCACACGCCATTGCCCAACTGGCGAAATCCAGTGTCAGCGATGTCCGTCGCAATAGTAATGGCGTGGTCCGACGCCACCTCTCCTTCCTGCAAGATCTCTAGGGCATCCGCCCTCTTGTCGTCCGGTAGGAAGTCCAGAAGGGGGGCCAGTTTGTACCACAACTCCCTGTCGTGGCTGGCTACGATAGTCAATGCGTTGGTCGCCTTAATCGTCGTCGCTGCAGACGAGATGACCCTGCGTCCCATCGTATCTAATTTCTTTCCCTCGCCGTCCGGCGGGGAGGTCGACGTAGAGGCCGCGCCCCCCCCGCTTTCTTCCTGGCCGCTGCGGAGACGACCGAGTCCGGGGTCGGCTGTGCCCGAAGGCACAAGGGGGCCGCGTCCGGGACCCGGTACTTCTCGTACCGATCCCTTCTAGCCGGCGTCGTGGATGGGTTCTTGAGGAGGGCGAGGCCCTCATCCCAAATATCATCCAGTAGAGGTACGGAGAGGACCGTCTTCCTCTTGGCCTCGCGCCGTTGATAAAGGAAACCTTCCTTCTTTTCTTCCGGGCAGAGCTGGAAAAGCTCAGATGCCCTGGCGATCATGGAGTGAAACGATCCAATCTCGTCGGGCGGGGAAGCCCGGGTGGGAGGTGACGACGGCAGATCCTCGTCGTAAACCTCGTCGTCAGTCCCCGTATCATCCCCACGAGTCGTGGACGGGGAGGAGGGCTGAACAGGGAGCGATGGCTGAAAAGGAGGTGGAGGATGAATCCTCCTTCTCTTAGGGGGAGGGCTCCCAGAAGGGCCTGGCTCCGGGTCCCCCGTCAGGAGCGGTTCCTCCGCTGGTGGTGATGGCAGTTTCGTCCTTATCTCCGAGCATAAGGACTGTATAGCCAACAAAATGGCCGCCGAGTTGTCTTGCGGCACTGGTTGAGGGGATTCCGACGGGGCGGTCAGAGGACCCGTCGGCACCCTCGACGTTAACGTCGTCTCTCACGTCGGGGTCCCTCCCGACAGGCTGGTCTTCTTCCACGCCAACGCCGTAGCTTAAGACTTCGATCAGCTCTTCCTCAGAGGTTGAGGCCGAATCCACGACGACCCCCTGCCCCCTCTTTTTCTTCTCCGTCGGAGGTTTCACGGGGGTCCTGTCGATGGGCATAAAAGAGGACTCCCTCCGCGGTGGCAGGGAGACTCTGATCCCCGAGGTCGACACCACTGGTGTAGCCTTCTCAGGCTGAGCCAGGGCCGCCGCGACTGTCTCGATAGAGGCCTTGGCCGGATGGATTAAGGCTTTCACCACCTTAGGTGCGCTCACCGCCTTCTCCTTGGGGGGAGGGTCACTGCCTCGCTCTCCCTCCGATGGGGCCTTCGAGATCGACCGGGGCCTCTCCAGGAGCTTCGCCGGGTGCTCGGCCTTCCTCTTACCCGAACCAGAGCATTGGCTCGTGGTTGATGGTGCCGGGGAGGGTGCGCCCTGCCTGGCGCCCGTAGAGCCTGACCGTTCAGCGCTCCCGGTGCCAGCGGACTTGCGGTGCTTGGCCTTGTGTTGGACCCCCGTCGCCGGGGCGTCCTCAAAGGTCTTAGAAGACCGCTTGGATTTCTTCTTCTTTTTCTCGCCTGACGGGCTCTTCCCTTCCAGCCAGTTGGCGAGACGTTGATGGCGGTCCTTCATGGTCCGCTCCGACATATTGCCGCAAAACGCACAGTCATTCTCCACGTGCGTCTTGTCCTCATGTAGGCAGTACAGACAAAAGGAGTGTTCGTCCTCCTTAAAGACATTCTGAAGCTGGCATCCAGGGCAGACCCTGAACAGGTTTCCGGGCGTCGAGCTTCCCTTCTCCTGGGCCATGTCCGAGATGGGCCTGAGAAACTTCTGGAGTCCTCCAAAAGCGTGGGTCGACAAAATCTTCACCCTTGAGGGGCGTAGACTAATCCGAAACGGGTCCCCGTTGATCGGATGAAGAAACGGTGGAGTTTGAGGCTCTTTTGACCGAAAAATCAAAGTTTTTGAGAAAAAAACGTGAAAAAATAGCACTAACGCTCGAGAGCAATAGCACAAGGATCCCAACACTTGAACGTGGGGTAAAAATCTGAAGATGGCTGCCAGAGGCAGTGCTTAGGTAGAGGGCAGTCATTGGCTGTGGTCAGTATGACGCAGAGATCAGTGATTGGTTACTACTACGAAAGACAGATCAGAAACTAAACTGATACTGGTTTTTTTTCTTTAGCGAGGATTCCCAGCCTGACGACAGGGAATATTCATGAGCATGTGAATCCATGCCAGACCCCATGCTGGAGAACTGGGTATTCTTTTTTAGCCATTTTGTCTTTCGCGGGATTCACTGGTGAAGCCCACCTCTGGCTCCAGCTTGTCTGGCAGGTCAGGAAGTGAGGGAGGTGCCCAAAACTCCGTGCTTAATCCCCTTGGTTACAGGAATGCACTCAAAGGTGATAAATCAAGAAAAGGGAGTCTTTCTCCTGACCCTTCATTTGAACAAATTGTTCTCTAGTTACTTGTCACATGGTTATAGTACACTATTTCAGGAGGAGGGAGTCATCTTCCTGATCTTTATTAGCCATTTCGTTTGTTTAGTGGTAGGGACAGAAGAGGATTTTTGAAACAGGACGGATATTTTGGTTGGACATTCATCCGGACGAGCCTCCACGTTATCTTTACTCTAGGAAGGGATTTCCCTTTAGAGTTAGGGAATATAGGTGTTTGGTTATTGGAAATAAAAGTTTATAGCCAGATTACCACTTTGTCTGCCTTCCTTCTTCCGACCTACCAGAAGGCACCATACCAGGGAGTGGTGAGAAACCACATGCTGCGGTTGTGGTAAATGGAGTTGGGATATTGATGTTGGTAGACACAGGTTCCAATTATACCATTTTGGATGCTCGCTTGTGGGAAGAGATTCAAATCTACGAAACTGGAGCTTTCCTTTGTGAGGGCAAATGTCTATGGGGGTTCACATATAGAAATAATGAGTATTTCAGGCCAAGTTGGATTGCAAAAGGGTGGGTTACTGTGGCAGGTATGTATCAAGCAGAGGAGGACGATTGCTTGGTTGATTTCATCAGAGCGAGATGGTGATTGTGGTTAACCCCAGCGTCCCAGGTCCTATTGCTGTGGTACGCAATGGTATGGGTGGTGCGCCGGAAGAAGTTCATGAAGGGGTGTTTAGAAAAGGTTTGGGATGAAGGACATCATCCGTTATTAGGTTGAAGGAGGGTGCAAGGACAACAGTAGCGCAGGTCGGGTCTGTGCCAATTTCAATGAGGCAGGAAGTTGCCATAGAGATAATGAGTGTGGCGGTGGGCCTCTAATCACCTTAACCCAAAGCAATCTGTGAGAATCCAGAAGGTGTCTCACCAGCTAGCCCCCAGGTATCTGTCAGGAAGCCAGGACACGGCCATCTCGTTTGGATCCAGTTACTGGGAGTGGACCAGTGCAGGAGGATCACCTGGGTGAGGGGTCTTCAGGGAGTGGGGGACATGATGGTGAGATGCAGTATCCCCTTCCCTGTAACACCTTTACCCCATCCTACCAGGGAGAATATGTAAGTCACCCCCCCCCCCCGCCCCTTTACAACACAACCAATTTCTCACGGACAGCTCTCTATGTGAGAGAAGACGGAGTAACACCCAAGCCGTATACCTGACATGTCCCAATACAATGGTAAGGCAATTACTGACCATCACACACACACCTGACGTCCATTACACTTCTCCACACGGAGAAAAGGCGGAGCACGAGAGCACACTCCGAGCAGGGCAAAACACACGAAGAAGCAGCAGTTCCAAAATGGCAGTTTAATACGAGGCGAAAGACAGCAAAACAGAAAGGGATCGCAAGGAGCGAAGTGCCCTTGACCTTTTCGACAAGGAACAGTTACTGTCACGAAACCTCGAAAATAGAAAGCATAAAACCAGGAAACCAGGCTGAGGAAATCTGCATTGTGTGTCGCAGGTACCCAGGGCCCTCCCGCGTCTATAGTCAAGGCGGGGAGAATAGCTTGCTGCGGTGGTGTGGTCCTTGGCTCCTACAGCAAAGCCGCGTCACTGAAGTCAGCATAGACCGAGTTGGGGAGACTGATACCAGACTGGTTTGTGTTCCAGCCAAGGTTGCAAGCGGCAACATTGTATGGTGAACACTGCAGCAAACAGTGTATGAAACACATGTTATAACTAATGCTAGCAACAGTGAACAACAGATGAGTGATTGAACTTTGAAACAGACAGAATATACCATTGACATAGTGGGCCAGCACCGCATGGGTGCTCACTCAAAAGTCTCTGTAGGGTATCCAACTGAGAGTTAAGAAAGGTGAAAGATTGGCAAAAGAACTGTACATTGAAGTGGTCCTGCGACAGATCTAGAAAAATCCTGTGCACAATCTAAAGTCTTCGATGTTGATACTGTCAAGCAAATGGATGACAACCTAGAAAAAGTTGGTCCGAGACCGAAGGAGGGAGATTAATTGGAAGCTTTTGGAAGAAAGGAAATTCGTGGTAAAGTGAATTAAAGTTGGCCTGAGCCCATATGAGGAAGACTGATTGAACATTGTGTTGAATCTGATCTGAGCCCGGCAAAGGGGGATCTGGGTGAACCGTGAATCACCCGGGAAATTGGATATGTGGAAATCCGACAAACTCTCTTAAAGGGGATCTGAGACCGGCAGATGGGCATCCGGGGTGCACAGGAATACACGAACATTTTAACATTGTGTCGAAAGAGGATCTGAGGACAAATGAGGGGTGAAGGAACAATTTACTTACCTGTAACAATTGTTCTCCAGCATGGGACTGGCATGGATTCACATGCTCATGATTATTTCCCGGCGTCAGGCTGGGAATCCTTGGTAAAGAAAAAAAATCAGTTTCACTTTTGAACTGTCTTTCTCCTAACAACCAATCACTGGTCTCTGGGTCATACTGCCCCCAGCCAATGACTGCCCTCTTCATAAGCCCCTCCTCTGGCAGCCATCTTCAGATTTGGTAGCACGTAAAGTGTCAGTAGGACCAAGAGAAGAGCCGCAGAGGGGTAGGCTGAAGGGTTTGCATGTGAATCCATGCTAGACCCATGCTGGAGAACAGTTCCAGGTAAGTAACTTGTTCCTTCTCCAGCATGGGGTCTGGCATGGATTCACATGCTCATGAATACAAGCATACATAGCAGTACACACAAGCACAAACACGGGCGGTAGCAAGGCTCAACATTAAAGCATCTCTTTCCTCCTCACCAGGCTCACCTTCAAGCAAACATGTTGTGCAGCACTGCTTGGCCGACTCTGGACTCCTCCCTGGAATCCCAGTCGACGCAGTAGAATCTCGTGAAGGTGTGCATCGACCTCCACGTAGTAGCCCTGCAGATGTCCAGCAGGGGAACAGCAGACAGAAACGCTGTCTCAGCAGTGATCGCTCTGGTTGAATGGGCTCTCGGATGGCCGGGCAATGGTCAGTTTGCCAACCGGTGACTGTGCATGATGCAGCCGTAGAGCCATCTGGAAATGGAAGCCTTTGAGGGGGCCTTCCCTTGGTTCACAGGTCCAAAGTTCACAAACAGCTGTGATGTTTTCTGAAACACTTTGTGGGGTCCACGTAGATCTTCAGCGCGTTAGCCACATCCAGCAAGTGCAATGTCCTCTCAGCCGGCGACGAAGGCGATGGGAAGAAAACTGGTAACACCAAGGGCTCATTGAGATGGAAGTCTGACGGCACCTCGTCTCGTGGAATGTCGGGTATGGAGGTTCACAGGAGTGGGCCTGGATCTCGCCCACTCGTTGTGGGGGAGGTGATGGCCACAAGAAACGCTATCGTCCACGTTAAAAACTTCACCGGTGCCGAATGCAAGGGCTCGAATGGGGGACTCATGAGCTTGGTCAGCACCACGTTCAGCTCCCACGCCGGGGCAGAAGCCTTCACCGGCGGGAACAAGCGGAACAGTCCCTTCATGAACTCCTTCACCAGGCGATGCGACCAGAGACAACCGCCCCGGAGTTCTGGTGTAGCGGGAGATAGCCGCCAGAAGGATTTTGATGGAGGCGTGAGCCAGCCCCGCCTTGGCCAGCGACAGCAAGTACGGCAGCACCTGAGGGCCCGTAATCTGCAGAGGGTTGATCTTCTGTGCACGGCACCAGAAAGACAACCTCCTCCATTTGTGTCCATGGCACTTAAGAGTCGAGGACGCCCTGGCCTTTGCAAGCACCTCCTTGCAGTCCGCCGGGATATCGTACCCTCCAAACTCTAGTACTGCAGGAGCCAGGCCTACAGGTTAAGCGATCCTGGGTCGTGATGTAGGATGGCACCTCGTTCCCTGGTGAGAAGATCCGCGTCTGTCGGCAGTTTGACTGGGGGGATGCTGATATGTCCAGAAGGTCCGAGAACCAGATCTGCCTCGGCCTCGCCGGTGCAACGAGGATCATCCTGCACTGGGACCGTCTGAGTTGACTGATGAGTCGCAGCAGCAACGGTGGGAACGCATACAAGAACAGGCCGTCCCAGGGGAATGAGAATGCGTCGGCCATGCTCTCCGGCTGAGGAAACCTGCTGGCGAACCTCCGGTACAAGTTTGTCGCCGTCGGAATAGGAGATCAACTTGATCCTGCCGAAGCATCCACTCGTGGCAAGAGCGCAGCTCCCTGCTGAGCGAGTCGGCGTTCTTTATTCCTGCCAGATGGAAGGGTACCAGGAACATCCCCTGGGCCACAGCCCAGTGCCACAGATCCTGTGCTTCCTTGGATAGGGCTGGGGATCTGGTGCCCCTCTGCTCCCGGATGTAGAACATCGTGGTGGTGTTTTCGTGAAATTCCTCACCACCTTGCCCTTGAGGGACGGGAGGAAAGACCTGAGTGCCCAGAACCCGGCTCGGCGCTCCAGGACTTTTATGTGTAGTGACCTCTCCTCCGGGAGCCAAAGGCCTCTTGCGTGGAGATCTCCGGTGTCCGCTCCCCATCAGTTCAGGGAGGTGTCCATCGTCACCGTTTCCTGATGTTCCGGGGTCTGGAAGTCCATTCCTGCCGCTAGATGCGCGCAGTTGCCCCACCACCGGATCGCTTGGCGAAAAGTCTCGTTGAGGGAGATCTTGTCTTCGAAGCAGCCCGCCGCTTGTATCCAATGGGCGTCGAATAACTACTGCAGTGCCTCATCCGCAATCTGCACAGACGCACGAGGTAGATGCACAATGACATCATGCCGAGCAGGGACTTGATGGACCTCACCCTGGCCACTTCCATGGTCAACAGTCATTGTACCTTGCCCAGGATGGTCTTCGTCCTCTCCTCCGACAGTGAAGCCAACCGTGCCACTGTGTCGAGTCTGGATCCCAGGAACAGGGCGTTCTGCGACAGTACCAAGGGGGACTTTGCGAAGTTGATTGAGAATCCCAGTTCCGTGAGCAGGCGGACGGTCTTCGCTGTGTGCGGCTGGGACGTGGGATCCTCCGTCTCCTCCACGGCCCGCAGCTTCTCGTAGGCTCCACCATTGCTCTCTACGTCTGCCTCGTCGGGATCCCTCCCGTAGGACCGGACTTCCTCGATCTTCTTGTCCAGGATCTTTGTGACGCCAACCAGCTCATCGTCGGAGGTGGCATCTGTGTCCGTTTTGGCTACCATACCCGCCCCCCTTCTTTCTCGCCTCGAGGGTCTTCGATAGGTTGAAAAGATTATTCCCTCTGGGGTGGCAGGGAAACTCTAGGCCCAGGAGTCTGTTCCATTGTGATACCCTCCACAGGCTTCATCAGCGCCTCCACGACTCCTTCAATCGAGGCCTTTGCGGGGTGATTCAGGGCCCTCACGACCTTGCTCGCGTCTGGAGCCTTCATTTTAGGGCGAGGGTCACCACCTTGCACCCCTTGGCTTTTTCAGTCAGGATCGACCAGGCTTCTCCCGAAGCTTACCCAGGTTCTCCAACTTACTTTTCCCGGAGCCAGAGCGTTGGCTCGTGGTTGATGGTGTCGGGGACATCACGCCCTGCCTGGCAGCCTAGGAGCCCGAACCAACGGCGCTCCCGGTGTCCGCAGACTTGCGGTGCTTTGTCTTTTGTTGGGCCCCTGTCACCGGAGCACCCTCAAAGGTCTTAGAAGACCGCTCTGAATTCTTCTCACCTGCTGCTGGGCTCTTCGCCTCCAGCCAGTCAGCGAGTCGTTTACGACAGTCCTTCATGGTCCGGACGGACATGTTCTTGCAGAACGCACAGTCCTCCTATACGTGCGATTTGTCGGCGTGTAGGTAGTAGAGGCACCGGGAGTGCTCATCCTCCTTAAAGACATTCTGCAATCCACATCCAGGGCAGTTCCTAAACAGCTCAGATCCAGTAGGCGTTGTGTCTCCTTTGTCCTGGGCCATGTCCACGTGGGGTAGGCCTCAAAGATCTTGCGGAATCCTCCAAGAAGAGAAACTCGAAGAAAATTCGCCTTTGAGGGGCGTAGAAAAATTCCGAAACGGGTCCCCGTTGATCGGAAGAAGAATCGGTGGAGCTTGAGGCTCGAATTGACCGAAAAATAAGAGAAAACTCATAGAAAAAAGACAAAACGCAGTAAAAGCTTGAGAGCTATAGCACGAGGACTCCCAACACTTGAACGTGCGGTAAAAATCTGAAGATGGCTGCCAGAGGAGGGGCTTAGTCATTGGCTGCGGGCAGTATGACCTAGAGGCCAGTGATTGGTTGTTAGGAGTAAGACTAACTGATTTTTTTCTTTACCGAGGATTTCCAACCCGACGACGGGGAAGATTAAAATCTAAACAAATACCAATTCAACACACATCCTGAGAAAACAATCGAAACCTAGGGAAACAACTCTGGTGCCCCAGGTTTATTGCTGGAAAAAAGCAAAATGGCTGAATCACCCTGAACAATAAATAAGCTCCCATTGTTAGGCAGAATTATAAGCAGTACCCTTTGAGAACACCACACACAATTAAGACTACAAGTGACGGTACAAATACACCTTTGGTACAAGCCTGTACTACACAGTAAAAGTGGTAGCAATGGCTGAGTAGCTAGACTTCTCTCAAGAGCAAGTGAGCAGTATCAAATAGTTACACAAAGGACGGCAATTACTATGGTTCAAACAAACACTGATTCAAGGTTTCTGAGTAAAAGAATATACATTTATTTACACATCAGTTGTATAACATCTCACTAAGGTAAAGCAGTTCAAAAATCACACTCTTAATAAACCACACCACTCCCAATAAGTTCCAGACAAGTTAAACTCACAAAATGTGGAAGCAAAATGTCACTCCAGAAATTTAAAAGGGAGGGAAAGAAAGTTAGGCAGAAATTGAATCACACCAACAGGTAAGTACTCAGGGCAATTGAGCAAGAGGAACTACAGTGATAGAATCAGGTAAAAAAGGCTTAGGGCCAAAGTCAATGGCCCTAAGGTCAAAAGGCTCTTGCTCAAGATCACACGGTTCAGGGTAGTTTGTGGTAAAGTTCGTGCCACGAGTTCCGGACGAAGTTGGTTGGCAGAAAAGTTAGCTCAAAGAGACGAGAAGGACAAGCCTTCGGATTGGAGAAGGATTTCACACACTTTCACCGCGGCTGAACGAAACGAACAACCGGATTTGCACAGTACTTTAAAACGGAGAAGGAGCCGTAGCTGAGGTGGACGTTCCTGGTAGCTCCTGCAGGCTCACGGTTCCTTAAGCGACTGTCGGACTGACAAGAAGTAGGAAGGCTGGAGGGTCCTGCACTATCCAGGGAAGAAACCAGCAGCAGAGCAAAGCAACAAATAAAAGGTGCGCTCCTTAAAACCCAAGCAGGGTCCGATTTTCCTGGCTATCCGGCCCACTGTTGCTCTGTACAGCGAATTTGACCAGAGGAGGGGTCCTGGCTTGAAGTTTGGGTGAACTTGTTGGTCCCACCAGCTCAAGGGAAGAAGATTCCTGGAGGATTCTCTCTGTCGTTGGCGTTTGAAGATTCGGACCTGCAGCAGGGCGTCACCAGGCAGTTCAGTAGTTGTAGAGGTCCTCTTCTGTCAGCTCGTCGTCGGTTCTTTCGTTCCAGCGGCGAGACTGCATTTCCATTCCCAGAGACCTGCTTTTTATGCAGTTTTCCCCCATTCACACAGCCTGGCTGTCAATCGCACAGCAGGGTGGCTGTCCTGGCAAGGACAGTCACCCAGCCAATCAAACAGGAGTGCGACTTGGGTTACCAAGGGAACCCATGGCAGGGGTCCTAAGACCCCTCCCTCACATCCTGCCTACCCAGACTCTAAGGCGCCTTAAGGAGGGCTTCTGTGCAGAAGCCCGCGAAAAGACTGCGAACAAAGGAACCAAAACTGGTTTGGCGCGCAGAGTAAAACACGAGAAACAATTTTACAAAAAGAAATGGCGAATAAACCCAGCTGGAGCCGAAATAAAATATATTTGGTCAAGCGGATTTACGTTCGAGGCTAATAAAATAGCCTAAAACAATATCATGGTTATTTAAGATAACCGCGGTATGAAAAATAAGGTAGTTACCACTGCCACCAGCCAAGTCTTGATGAAAAGGGAGCGAAACAGTGCTCTAAGAGAAACAGACAAAAAGGGATAATAATTAACCCTTTCCAAAACTCCATGTAAGATGGGGTGTACTGGGTCTGTGATTTAAAGAGACTACATAAAGTTAATGGCAACTTTACATGTTTCTGCGAGACAGTAGTCAGTCCCAGAAAAATGGAGTCAGTGGGAAGTCTAAAAGAAAACCCTGTGTCACTGCACCGAAGGTGCTGTGTAACACAAAATAAATGATGCCCATGGTATAGGTGAGGCTCCAGAGCCCAAGATCACATAATTGGTAAAAAAAAAAAAAAAAAACACACAGCAAAAGAGTGGGAAAAAGGCTCACACTCTTACCAAGTGAAGAAAAAAAACTAGAAATCCAGCAAAGCTGCTGAGGGACTCAGTAGGTAAGGTAAATAAGCCATTTTGGAATATTCTCCCTAACACCCATGCACTTAACAGATTACATCTTCCTTCTGCGATACTGCCAAGCCATAAAAACCCTGCCCGGTGTGTTGGCTGACCCTCTGCTCGGTTAATCATTACCTCGCCTACGGCTTCCAACCCCGTAAAAACTTTCTCCCAGTCACTCAAAATTCACCTTGCCAACCCCTGAATGCAGAATTAAACCAATTTCTAAGAAGAACACACTGTTTAGATTTGTAAATTCTGTGTGTGTATACCAGTGCATGCATGTTTAATAAATTAATAGTTACTCACCGTAGCGACTAACGTACTCATTGTCCAGAGTCCCCTTTCCTCCATACTGTAGGGGTATCCTTCACGAGGAATGGGAGACGGAACCTTTTTCACCAGAAAAAAATCTTCCCCTTGAAATTTAGAGGAGTGCAGTGGCGCGGCCCTAGGAGCATCTGCTTACCTGACTCCGCCCACCGGCGCCACTCCTCAGTCCCCAATGACACATCGACAATATTTAACATTGCCTAATGACATCAGTATTATTAGGCGGGGGGGGTGGAAGGACGTATGGAGGAAAGGGGACTATGGACAGAGTATGTTAGTCACTACGGTGAGTAACTTAATTACTCTTACGTCCTGTCCCCTTCCGCCATACTGTATGGGCGATTGCAACTGGATGTAGCGCCATGGTGGAGAGGAGCACCTCCTTAAGAAAAGCGGTATCTTAAAACCGCCTGCCCAAATGAGTCTGACCTAGCGGTGGCGTCCAAACCCTAGTATTTACAGAAAGCCGAAGGGGTGGAACAGGCAGCCGCCCTGCTGATGACCTGCCATGGCACATGCTGTTGGAACGCGAAGGCCTTCGCCTTTGCTCCGACCGCATGGGCATATAAGTCAGCTGGCACTGGTTTGTGCTACCCCTCATAGGCCTCCTTGATGGTCGCAACCATCCACCTTGCTATGGAGGCCTTGGAGGCCTGATAACTGGGCTTGACTCCCCGAAGCTGACAAAAAAGGCGTCCGACTTACCGAAGTCCTTGGTCCTGTCCAGGTAGTATTTCAGCACGCGTCTGACATCCAGACGGTACAAGACCCTCTGAAGCTCGTCCTTGTGGTCGGCAAAGAAAGTGGGTAAGACTATTTCCTCGTTGAGATGGAAGGAGGGCACCTTGGGTAATAACGCAGGGTGCGCCCGCAGGACGACGTCCCTGTGAAAAGTGGTGTAGGTTTCTGATGCCACCAGAGACTGGATCTTGCTGACTCTGCGAGTTGAGGTGAGGTGAGGCCCACGAGCAGCGCTATCTTTATGGTGACCAGCCTGATGTCCGTGGACGCCATAGGCTCAAAAGGTTTGTGCGCCAAGGCGCCCAACACAACATTAAGGTCCCACACCAGCTGTGGCTTCTTTATGGGCGAGTAAAGCCTGTGGAGGCCCGCCAGATGTCGCTTGACCACCAGGTTGGAGAAGAGGCCCTCTGAGTTCCTGTAAGCCCCTATGGCTGCCAGATAGGTGCAGCATTTATCCACCTGCACACCGGAGTGAGCGAGGTGTGCTGAAAAGGAGAGCACGTCGTCCAAGGTGGACTTAAGAGCGTCGATCTCCCTAGAGTCGGCCCAATGATAGAATCCAGGCCATTTACTCTTATATTGGCTCCTAGTAGCCTTGCTTCTAGCGCCCTGGATGATCTCTAGGTGTTAGGCAGAATCATATGCAGTGCCCTTGGGGACCACTGCACACAATTAAGACAAGTGGTAGTACAATTTCACCTTTGGTACAAGCCTGTAATACACAGTAAAGTGGTAGCATTGGCTGAGCAGCCAGACTTATCTCAAGAGCAAATGAGCAGTAGTAAAGATTACACAAAGGACTACAATTAATGTGACTCAAACAAAAACTGACTGAAGGTTTCTGGTTATAAAAATATAAGTACATTTATTTTTAAACCATCTGTTCACAAAACACTTCACTTCTATTCAATAAAACCACACTTAAAATATACTACACACAACCAATTCCTCTTGGTTAGATCATTTCAAGGTAAGTACATTAGACTTTGACAGACCAGTGTTTCGAAGGAAGGAACAAGTTACTTACCTGTGAATGTTGTTCTCCAGCATGGGTCTGGCATGGATTCACATGCTCATGAATATTCCCCGTCAGGCT
The DNA here is from genome assembly GCF_040938575.1 of Ambystoma mexicanum. Lineage (NCBI taxonomy): Eukaryota > Metazoa > Chordata > Amphibia > Caudata > Ambystomatidae > Ambystoma > Ambystoma mexicanum. The sequence goes on from NC_090924.1 coordinate 703,100,885, forward strand.
GGGAATCCTCGGTAAAGAAAAAAATCAATATCAGTTTCATTTCTGATCTGTCTTTCTTAGTAGTAACCAATCACTGATCTCTGGGTCATACTGCCCCCAGCCAATGACTGCCCTCTCCCTAAGCCCCTCCCCTGGCAGCCATCCTCCGATTTGGTAGTACGTAAAGTGGCAGTATGACCAAGTGAAGAGTCGCAGAGGGGAAGAAGGGAGGGTTCGCATGTGAATCCATGCCAGACCCATGCTGGAGAACGTTCCTTCTCCAGCATGGGGTCTGGCATGGATTCACATGATCATGAATATAATACATAGCAGTACACACATGCACAACCACGGGAGGTGGCAAAAGGCTCAACATTAAGCATTACATAAACTCAACATTAAGCAACTCTTACCTCCTTCACCAGGCCCACCTTCAGGCGAACAGGTTGCGCAGCACTGCTTGGCCGACTCTGGACTCCTCCCTGGAATCCCGGTCGACGCAGTAGAATCTCGTGAAGGTGTGCGTCGAACTCCACGTAGCAGCCCTGCAGATGTCCAGCAGGGGTACACCAGACAAGAATGCCGGAGTAGCAGCGATCGCTCTGGTCGAATGGGCTCTCGGACGGCCGGGCAACGGTCGGTTAGCCAACTGATGACAGTGCATGATGCAGCCGGAGAGCCATCTGGAAATGGAAGCCTTCGAGAGCGCCTTCCCTTGGTTCACAGGTCTAAATTTCACAAACAGCTGTGATGTCTTCCGAAAACTCTTCGTTCGGTCCACGTAGAACTTAAGCGCTCTAGCTACATCCAGCGAGTGCAAAGTCCTCTCGGCCGGCGACGAAGGCGACGGGAAGAAAACTGGTAACACCAATGGCTCGTTAAGATGGAAGTCCGACGACACCTTGGACATGAAGGAGGGGTGCGTCCTCAGTACCACCCTCGTATCGTGAAAAGTCAAGTATGGGGGCTTGCAGGATAGGGCCTGAATCTCTCCCACGAGTCGTGCGGAGGTGATGGCCACAAGGCTATCTTCCACGACAGGAACTTCAACGGAGCCGAATGCAAAGGCTCGAATGGCGGCCCCAGGAGCCTGGTCAGCACCACGTTAAGCTCCCAGGCCAGGGCTAGAGCCTTCACCGACAGGAACGATCGGAACAGTCCCTTCATAAATTCCTTCACCAGTCGATGAGACCACAAGGACAGCCGTCCTGTAGTCCTGGTGTATCGAGAAATCGCTGCCAGATGTATCTTGATGGAAGCGTGAGCTAGTCCAGCCTTGGCCAGCAACAGTAGGTATGGTAGCACTTGAGGTGCTGTAATCCGTAGAGGGTTGATCTTCTGTGCGCGGCACCAGACAGAGAGCCTCTTCCACTTATGTCCGTAGCACTTGAGAGTGGACGCCCTGGCCTTTGCAAGAACCTCTCTGCAGTCAGCCGGGATATCGTACCCTCCAAACTCTAGCGCTCCAGGAGCCAGGACTGCAAGTTCAGCGACTCCGGGTCGTGATGAAGAATGGCGCCTCCTTCTCTGGAGAGAAGATCTGAGTCCGTCGACAGTTTGACTGGTGGGGACGCTGGGAGGTCCAGAAGGTCCGGGAACCAGATCGGTCTTGGCCACGCCGGTGCGATGAGGATCATCCTGCACCAGGACCTCTTGAGCTGGCTCATGAGTCGAAGCAGCAGTGGCAACGCAGGAAACGCAAACAGGAACAGGCCGCCCCAGGGGAACGAGAAAGCATCGCCCATGCTCCTCGGCTGGGGAAACCTGCTGGCGAACCTCTGGCACTTGGAGTTTGTCGCCATCGCGAACAGGTCGATCTGGGGTTTGCCCCATCATCAGAAGAGCCAATCCACTTGATCCGGCGTAGTTCCCACTCGTGGCACGAGCGTAGCTCCCTGCTGAGTGAGTCGGCAATGGTGTTTTTTTATTCCTGCCAGATAGAAGGGAACCAGAAAAATCCCGTGAGCGACGGCCCTGTGCCACAGATCCTGGGCCTTCTTGGATAGGGCTGGGGATCTGGTGCCTCCCTGCTTCCGGATGTAAAACATTGTGGTGGTGTTGTCGGTGAAGATCCTCATGACCTTGCCCTTGAGGGACGGGAGGAACGACTTGAGCACCCAGAAAACGGCGCGGAGCTCCAAGATGTTGATGTGGAGAGACCTCTCCCTCCGGGAGCCAAACGCCTCTTGCGTGGAGATCTCCGGAGTGCGCGCCCCATCCCTCCAGGGAGGCGTCCGTCGTCACCGTCTCCTGATGTGGCGGAGTCTGAAAGTCTGTGCCCGCCGTGAGGTGCGCACAGGTGCCCCACCACTGAATCGCCCGACGGAAAACCTTGTTGAGCGGGATTTTGTCTTCAAAGCTGCCCACCGCTGGCATCCAGCGGGCGTCGAGGAACTCCTGCAGAGGACGCATCCGTAGTCTGTACAGGCGCACTAGGTAGATGCATGAAGACATCATTCCGAGGAGGAACTTGATGGATCTCACCCTGGCCACCTCCGTGGCTAGCAGGCGCTGCACCTTGCCGAAGATGGCCTTCGTCCTTTCCTCCGACGGAGACGCCAATCGCTCCACTGTATCGAGCTTCGCTCCCAGAAACAGTGCCACCTGCGAGGTAACCAAATGGGATTTCGGGTAGATGGAGAATCCCAGCTCCGCGAGTAAGCGGACGGTCTACGCCGTGTGCTCAACGGCGAGTTCTCTTGTCCTTGCACGGATGAGCCAGTCGTCCAGGTAGGGGTAAACGTGGATCCCCTGCAGGTGCAGCCACTGGTGCTAGGCACTTGGTGTACACCCTGGGTGCCGACTTCAATCCGAACGGCAAAGCTCTGAATTGGTAGTGGCGTCCTTGAACTACGAATCAGAGGAACTTTCGGTGTCCTTTTAGGATGGGGATGTGGAAGTAAGCATCCTCCAAATCCAATGACGACAGGAAGTCGCCCTCCTCCAGCTGACCCAGCACGTGCTGGCGGGTGACCATCCTGAACTTCTGTGCCTTGATGCATTTGTTCAACCGACGTAGGTCCAGGATGGGGCGCCAACCGCCTGTCTTCTTTCTGACGTGGAAGTACCTTGGGTATACTCCGGAGCCTCTTGGGGACGAGCTTGATGGCACCTTTCTTGAGCATCGCCTTTACCTCCAACAGCAGTTGAGGGACGTGATTTTCCTTCCTGGCCACGGGAGGAATGTGGGGACACTTCTTCTGGAATTCTAGAGTGTGCCCGTGGGCCAGGGCATCCAGCACCCAACGGTCAGTGGAGATGGACTCCCACACACTGACGAACTTCGGCAGCCGGCCTCCCACCAGGGTGCTTCGGTGGGGGCCCGACGCTACAGCCGGTTCAATCTTGCTTGGAGGCGGCCTTGGCGCCTAGGCCTCCTTGGTGACAACGAGATCGATCTTGCTTGCTGCGACCTCTGTAGGCCTCCTGGGACGAGGAGCGGGCCGCCTGGCGGCACGTAGAGGAGCCACCGCCTGATCCCTTGGAGGCCACCCCGTCTGCCTCCGGCGCTCCGAAAGGGCAGTCGTTGCTGAAGGACTCCCAGGGCTCGGGCCGTCTCTGTGTCGGCCTTGATGGCCTGCAGCGACTCATCCACCGTTTTCCCAAACAGGTTGTTGCCGTCGAACGGCATGTCCAACACACTGGTCTGCACGTCCTGATAGAAGTCTGTCGCCTTGAGCCAGCCTCGTCGTCAAAGGCAAACACTGTTGCCTAACTGGCGAAACCCGGTGTCGGCAATGTCCGTTGCCACCGTTATGTCGTGGTCTGACGCCACCTCACCTTCCTGCAGAATCTCCAGGGCCTCCGCCCTCTTGTCGTCTGGTAGGAAGTCCAGTAGGGGAGCTATCTTGTACCATAGCTCCCTGTCGTAACGAGCCACAATCGCTAAGGCGTTGGCCGCCTTAATTGTCGTTACTGCCGACAAGATGACCCGTCGCCCCATGGCGGCCAATTTCTTTCCCTCGCCCTCAGGTGGGGAAGTAGAGGTTGAAGCTGTCGCCCCCGCCGCCGCCTTCTTGGCCGCCGCTGAAACGACCAAATCGTGTCAGCTGACCCCTGAGGCACAAGGGGGTGGCGTCTGGGACGGGGTACTTCTTCTCGTACCGGTCCCTCTTGGCAGGCGTCGTGGGCGGGTTCTTCAGGACCGCAAGTCCCTTGTCCCAAATATCGTCGAGTAACGGTACCGCGAGAACTGTCTTCCTCTTGGCCTCTTGCCGTTGATAGAGGAAATCTTCCTTCTTCGGTTCCTCGGGGCAGAGCTGGAAGAGCTCAGATGGCCTGGCGAACATGGCGTGAAAGGAGCCAATTTCGTCGGGCAGGGAAGCCCGAGGGGGTGGTGATGGAAGGTCCATCCCGATCGTCGCCACCGTCGTCATCCATCCCCGACATCGTATCCGTCGCCGTGTCACCCCTGGGATCCGGAGAGGGGGATGAAGGCTCCACGGGCCGGGAGGGCCTGAAGGGTGGGGCGGGGGGGGGGGGAGGAAATCTCCTCCGCTTGCTCGGAGGGCTTCCCGACGGGCCCGGTTCTGGATCGTCCACCGGGGTTCGTGGTAATCTCGTCCTCTCCGTGCATAAGGTTTGGATTGCCGCCGAAATGACCGCTGAGTTGTCCTGAGGCTCGGGCAATGGCTGCGACGGGAGGGATGGCCGCCCCTCCACTGGGGCCTTGTCGGCGCCACTGTCGCTTTCTTCGACCACCTCTTCAAGATCTCTCCCGTGGGATCGTACCTTCTCGAACCTCTCGTTGAGGCTCTTCGCGGCTTCCACCAGCAGCTCCTCCGAGGCTGAATCTGTGTCCGTAATGGCCACCAGCCCCTCCCCCCCTCTTTTTCTACCGGGGTCTTCACAGGGGTCTTGTCGATGGGCTGAAAAGAGGATTCCCTCCGCTGTGGCAGGGAAACTCTGGGCCCCGAGGTCGCCTCCACTGGTGTAGCCTCCCCAAGCTTCGCCAGGGCAGCCGCGACTCCCTCGATAGAGGCCTTAGCCGGGTGAACCAAGGCCTTCACCACCTTGGGCATGCTTGAGGCCTTCACCTTGGGGGGAGGGTCACTGCCTCGCTTCCCCTCGGCTGAATCCTCCAGAAGCTTACCCGGGTTCTCGGATTTCCTCTTCCCCGAACCAGAGTGTTGGCTCGTGGTTGATGGTGCCGGGGAAGGCGCGCCCTGCCTGTTAGCCGAAGAGCCCGACCGTTCGGCGCTCCCAGTGCCCGCTGACTCGCGGTGCTTAGCCTTCTGTTGTGCCCCCGTCACCAGGTTCGCCCTCACAGGACTTAGAAAACCGCTCAGACCTTTTCTTCTTCTCACCTGCTGGGCCCTTCACCAGTAAGCTGGCGAGAACGACGATCCCTCATGGTCCGTTCCGATAGGTCATTGCAGAACGCACAGTCCTCCACATGCGTCTTGTCCTCATGAAGGCAGAGACATCTCGAATGCTCGTCCTCCTTGAAAACATTCTGCAACCCGCATCCAGGGCAGTTCCTGAACAGCTTGGATACGGGCGTCGAGCTTCCCTTGTCCTGGGCCGTGTCCATGGTAGGCCTCAGATCTTCTGGAATCCTCCAATAAGCTTAACTCGACGAAAACTTCACCCTTGAGGGGCGTAGAAAATTCCAAAACAGGTTCCCGTTGATCGGAAGTAGAAGCGCTGGAGCTTTGAGGCTCGATTTAACACAATAATTAGAAAATCTCTTTGAAAAAGCGCAAAACGCAGTAAAAGCTGGAGAGCTATAGCACGAGGACTCCCAACACTTGAATGTGCGGTAAAAATCTGAGGATGGCTGCCAGGGGAGGGGCTTAGGGAGAGGGCAGTCATTGGCTGGGGGCAGTATGACCCAGAGATCAGTGATTGGTTACTACTAAGAAAGACAGATAAGAAAAGAAACTGATACTGATTTTTTCTTTACCGAGGATTCCCAGCCGGACGACCGGGAATATTCATGAGCATGTGAATCCATGCCAGACCCCATGCTGGAGAAGATGGGGCGTACTGGGTCTGTAGTTTAAAGAGACTACATGAAGTTAATGGCAACTTTACATGTTTCTGGGGGACAGTAGCCAGAAAAATTGAGTCAGGGGGAAGTCTCGAAGACAACCCGGTGCCACTGCACTGAAGGTGCGGTGTAACACACAAACAGTGGGGCTCATGGAGTGGTGTGGCTCCAGAGCCCAAGATCACACAAAAAGTAAAAATACACATGGCAAAACACATGTAAGAGTGTGAGAAAGGCTCACACTCTTACCAGGTGGAAACAAATAAACCCCAGAAATCCAGCAAAGCTGCTGAGGGACTCACTAGGTGAGGGAAATTAGCCATAAATGAAAATTCTCCCTAACACTAGGTTAGCCTGAGATAGGCTTAAGTGTTTCAGCGTGACCTGTTCAGGACCCTGCGAGGGCTAGCCTGTGAGGAGCAGGGTGGAGTACCCTGCCCCCCTGCTGGGCCAAGAGAGGAGCTGGGCCCAAATGTAGGTGAATGGGTGTTCTGTCCGAAAGGCTGAGGAGTTCGGAGAACCACGGTCTGGCCGGCCACCAGGGAGCTATCAAAATGATGCAGAGGTGGCGAGATTTGTTGATCTTGCAGATCACCCTGTGGACTAGGGGTGTGGGCGGGAAGGCATATACGATCATGTCGTTCCACTGGATCTAGAACGCGTTACCAAGGGAGCCGAAGCCCTGCCGTTGCCAGGAGGCGAATTGTTGGCATTTCCGGTTGTCCCGAGAGGCAAAAAGATCCACATGCGAAAGCCCCCACCTGAGGAAGATCTGCTGAGCCTGTCTGCTTCCAGGTTGGATTCCCCGGAGGTGGACATCCATGAGTTAGATGACGTTCTCCAGACCCCATTCCCACATGCTGACTGCTAGGTAGCACAGTGGAGGGGATCTGGTGCCCCCCCTGCTTGTTGACATAATACATGCAGGTGGATTTGTCCGTCTGGATAAGAACTGTCTTGCCATCGATAAGAGGGAGGAAGGCCTTGAGAGCCAACCGTATGGCCTTCAATTCCAGCCAATTGGTGTGGGACTCCTGCTCCTGCCGAGTCCAGACTCCATGGACACGGAGGTTGTTAAGGGTGGCTCACCAGCCCTATCGTTAAGAATCTGTAGTAACTGACCTGAGGGGCCGGCTGCCAGAAGGGCTTTCCCTGCCTCAGGTTGAAGTCCTTGGACCACCAGTGGCAGCCAGAGGAGAAAGGGAGGAATGTTGGCCGGCTCCTCTTGGGAGCCCGTCTCCTGATTGCATGAGGCTGCGAAGTGAAGCTGCAATCTCTGCATTCGGACTTGTGTACAACACAGCCAAAAGGACTGCTGCCATCAGGACCAGTATGTGTTGGTACCACCAGGCCGAAGTCACGGGCCTGGAGAGGAAGAGAGGGAAAGACCATCAGAGCTTGCGGCCCAAGAAGTTCAGGCTCTGCATGGGCTGCAGCTGAGACTTCTTGAGATTGATAGTGAACCCCAGGTCATGGAGTGTGTTCATCAGAGTGGAGGCAGTAGGCTGAACCGCTTCTGGAGAGGTGGCTTGGACAAGCCAGTCATCTAGGTATGGGTAGACGTGGTGGCCTAGGGCCCTGAGGAGGGCTGCCACTGCATTCATCAACCTGGTAAATACCCTGGGAGCAGAGTTGAGGCCAGGGGTAGCCCCTTGATTGGAAATGGAAGCCCATGATCCTGAAGTGCATAAAGGAACAATGCAGCTGCCAAATAAGAACGTGTAGGTAAGCGTCGTTCAGATCCAGGGAGCCCATCCAGGCTCCCCTGTCCAGTGTTTAACCATCTTGAAGTTTTGCAGAGGGAGAGAGAGATTGGGGGTGGAAAGGTCCACCACAACTCCCAGGCCAGCCTGGTTCTTCTGTATGGATGAAAATCCTGGAATAAAAGCCCAAGCCTCGCTGGGAGGTTGGGATTTCTTCCACAGACTGGCTCTCGACGAGTGACCGGCTCTCCGCCAGCAGAGTTGCTGTCACATATAAGACTAATGGGGGAGATCCCAAAATCCATTCCTTATACGGAGTGGATACCTACCTTGGTTTGGGGAAAGACAAATACTTACTATAGAGAAAGGTAGGAGAAAGGTTTTAGTCAACCGTTATACCCTATTACGATGAACTACATGCGTATTTCACAAAAATATATTTATTTTAATAATTTCAGCATAAAATGTCTCATAAAATGGAGAAATGTTCATTATATTCATCATCACACTCTAGAAATAGAATAGATTCTAACAAGGACAAAGCACATACATACAATAATTCTTAAAAAACATAAGCAGCAAATGTATATCTCTCATTGGTAAATGGATCGGTCTATAGGACAAATCCTATTAGGACACAGTTTTAGATCATTTACAATCTCTAGGTAGTTATGAATAGTCTAGTATTAGTTCTAGACTATAGACTCGACATGTTTCAGTCCTCTTGATGGTGGTGGGACTTTCTTCAGGAGTAATCAATAGTGAATTTTTAGAGTAAATGCATTGCTGTTATAAAAATCTTTTTTTAATGAGGCTTCATTCAATATTAAGAAGGGCAACTGTTGACAAAAAAACAAAGAACAAGAATCAGAACTTGTGCTGGTATTCTTTAAACACTATGAATGTGCTATGGGCAAATTTCAGCGTTAAACCAAATTTACCTAAATTCCCATGTGTAGTAGAGCCCTCTAAGGAAGGAGAAACGGCCACAATAGTTGGACAGTTTTCTAATAAGAAGACTGTTTCTTCTATGGGTTCCTATGAAAAAATTCATAAAAATATAAGGATCAGTGGAAACGGCCAGGTTATCCCCATCAGTGCTCTGGAAATACTCGATCATAGGTTCACAATATATGACCATTAGTCAGATAGAGTGGCAGTTCTTTTTTTAAAAAAAAACGTTTACTCAACCGGTTTCTTAGTTGACTCTGCTAGATTGTTTGGAAACATATTGTTTCTTTTTGGGGCTAAAATTTCTTACCTCCGTATGCTAAGTCCGGTAAATCCGGGTCTCTTTTGTTCAGTTGGTTCAAGTATCTATTCCCGTTGTTACAGGTATTGTTAGTGTAACTCTGTAAATGAACAAATCGTACATGGACTATGGTTAATAACCATTTTTAATGACAGTTTTTTGAAAAACCTGTTTAGGATTTTAAATCGTCCGGATGGATATAGAATTCTACATCTCTGTAGTAGTTAAGAATGTTTTTTGTGTGTTATTGTCATTTCTCTTTGGCAGTAATCTATGGCTTTTATCTATGGCTTTTAAAAGGACCTCTATCCCGCGTTTAGGTAAAGGCTCACGTTTACCTGTGGTTTCAGCGCGGTCTCTTTTGAGTGCTCGCGGCGATATTGTCTCGCTCGGTTGATCTCGTTTCCCGTCATGAGCTTTCTGTTAGTGGGACTCCTTTAGTGAAGCTGATTTCCGAATCCATGCCGGAAGACGCCGGTTATACGTCGTGTACGGGCGCCATCTTGGGAGGTTCTAGTTATCAGTGTTCTAGTCCTTTTTTAGTGTTTGTCATTGCTTGCCCGAACTAACCATTTGATTAGTATAGCGTAGATTTCTTGGTTGGACAAGCAGATTTTTCATATAGACTCGGGTATGTTCAGTTTTTGGACTGTAAAAGTTTACACTTAAGTTGTTTATTAATGCTTAATAAACAACTTAAGTGTAAAAGGAGTCCCAAGCTACACTAAAGGAGTCCCTCTAACAGAAAGCTCAGGACGGGAAACAAGATCAACCGAGCGAGACAATATCGCCGCGAGCACTCAAAAGAGACCGCGCTGAAACCACAGGTAAACGGGAGCCTTTACCTAAACGCCGGATAGCGGTCCTTTTAAAAGCCCTAGATTGCTGCCAAAGAGATGACAATAACACAAAAAACATTCTTAACTACAGAGATGTAAAATTATATATACATCCGGACGATTTAAAATCCTAAACAGGTTTTTCAAAAAAACTGTCATTAAAAAATGGTTAACCACCATAGTCCATGTAGGATTTGTTCATTTACAGAGTTACATTAGCAATACCTGTAACCACGGGAATAGATACCTGAACCAACTGAACAAAAGAGACCCGGATTTACCGGACTTAGCATACGGAGGTAAGAAATTTTAGCCCCAAAAAGAAACAATATGTTTCCAAACAATCTAGCAGAGTCAACTAAGAAACCGGTTGAGTAAAAGTTAAAAAAAAAAAAAAAAAGAGAAGAACTGCCACTCTATATATCTGACTAATGGTAATATATTGTGAACCTATGATCGAGCATTTCCAGAGCACTGATAGGGATAACCTGGCCGTTTCCACTGATCCTTCTATTTTATGAACTTTTTCATAGGAACCCATAGAAGAAATTGTCTTCTTATTAGAAAACTGTCCAACTATTGTGGCCGTTTCTCCATCCTTAGAGGGCTCTACTACACATGGGAATTCAGGTAAATTTGGTTTAACGCTGAAATTTGCCCATAACACATTCATAGTGTTTAAAGAATACCAGCACAAGTTCTGATTCTTGTTCTTTGTTTTTTTGTCAACAGTTACCCTTCTTAATATTGAATGAAGCCTCATTAAAAAAAGATTTTTATAACAGCAATGCATTTACTCTAAAAATTCACTATTGATTACTCCTGAAGAAAGTCCCACCACCATCAAGAGGACTGAAACATGTCGAGTCTATAGTCTAGAACTAATACTAGACTATTCATAACTACCTAGAGATTGTAAATGATCTAAAACTGTGTCCTAATAGGATTTGTCCTATAGACCGATCCATTTACCAATGAGAGATATACATTTGCTGCTTATCTGTTTTTTAAGAATTATTGTATGCATGTGCTTTGTCCTTGTTAGAATCTATTCTATTTCTAAAGTGTGATGATGAATGTAATGAACTTTTCTCCATTTTATGAGACATTTTATGCTGAAATTATTAAAATTAATATATTTTTGTGAAATACGCATGTAGTTCGTCGTAATAGGGTATAACTTGACTAAAACCTTTCGCCTACCTTTCTCTATAGTAACAAGTTGCTGTCACAATCTGTGGGAGAGGAAGGTACTGGTAGGCGGTACCCCGTGGAGGCTACAGAGACGATCCAGGGGGCCCAAAAAATTATGGCACCAAAATTGCACATGAAAGGCAAGCCTGCCGCCCACCGGAGACACGTGGACCCGAAGGGCGCGTCATGCCTTCTTTCCCTCTGAGGCTGTTGCGGAGAAGGGGGGTGGAACAAGCTACTTACCTGTAAACTGTCCTCCAGCAGGGGTCTGGCATGGATTCACATGCTCATGAATATTCCCAGTCAGGCTGGGACTCCTCAGTAAAGGAAAAAAAATCAGTTTAATTTCTGAACTGTCTTTCTCCTAGCAATCAATCACTGGTCTCTGGGACATACTGGCCCCAGCCAATGAATGCCCTCTACCTAAGCCCCTCTGGCAGCCACCTTCAGATTTGGTAGCACATACAGTGGCAGTAGGACCAAGAGAAGAGCTGCAGAGCGGTAGGCGGGAGGGTTCAGCATGTGAATCCATGCCAGACCCATGCTGGTGAACAACTGTTGCAGGTAAGTAACTTGTTCCTTCTCCAGCATGGGGTCTTGTGGATCAGTGCCCTCTGCGCACCCGCCATCAGGGCCTGCACACGCATGAAGTCTTCTTCGGCTGGCGTTTCCATTAAATCTATGATGTGGTAACATCGAAAGACGTGTCAAAACGGGCCCATTTATCCAAAACTCTCCGGAAGCTTTGGAAAAAGCTCTCTAAAGCCCGTTCTCAGGTTCTAAAAGGTTTTTGTTCCGGCCTCTACTTGTTCTAAAAACCAGCAGAAGGATTCTGTTCTCCAGCATGGGGTCTGGCATAGATTCACATGCTCATGAATAGGCCCCGTCATCAGGCTGGGAATGCTCGGTAAAGAAAGTCAGTTTGTTTCGTTTCTGAACTGTCTTTCTACTAATAACCACTAACTATATATAGTAATAACTAAGAGCCGGACAACCCCCCTGCTGAGTGATTGAGACAGGCTGTGAGAATGGGGTATTTTGGCATAAAAGGCAGGACTCTTGGGCTGGAAGTCAGAGTTGCCACTGGAACTGCAAAGAACCAAAGAGAAGCGGAGACGAAGACGGCTACAGCAAATCCTGAGTCCCATTGAAGCCCTGCTGCAGTCCTGAGCCTTTAACGACAAGAGAAGATCCAGTCCGGACTCTTCTTCCTCTGAGCCTGGTGGGATCAACCAGTTGATCTTCCACAGCCAGAGGAGCCTCTTCGTGGTCGAAATCGTTGCACACTGCTGTAGTGGTCCGGATAGTCACCTGAAGAGCCTCTCCTGTTTTAAAGGAGTGCAACCTTTATTCACTGTTTCGCTGCTGCTGCTGGCCTCATCCCTGGGTAGTGCAGATCGCTCCAGGGTCGTCCTTCTCGTCTCCCTGACTGAAGCTCCAGGAACCGTGAGTCTGCAGGAACAACTGCCGTGGCACCAGCTTTCTTCAACAAATAAGGTACTGTGTTCCGACTTAGAGGAATTGGGGTGAACCCTTCTTCCCCCCCCCAGAGGCTTGTCCTTTTCTTCCTTCCCTCTTGTAACTTTTGCCTCTTTTTGTGACAATAAGTGCTCTTGGCAATCTTGAATCGTGAACTGTACTAACCGTGTGATCCTCAGCAACAGGACCCCTGTTACACTTGACACTGGCGCAGGCCTATTGACTTTTATCTTCTTGTTATAAGTGCCCTCTGATTAGATCTGCCTTGACAAAACTATTGCCTATGATTTTTATCCCCAATTTTCTTGTGTGAATTCATGTGCTAAGTGTGTTTGACTACGGTTAAATTTCTTCCCGCGGGCACGCTTAGCTCTAGTAAAACCAAACTTTCATTACTGTCAAACAGTGATCGCATATGTACTCCTGGTAACGTCTTTGTTTCACAACACCGGTCTGTCAAATCCCAATGTACTTACCTCCTTTAATTTATCTACACAAGGGGAATTGGTTGTGTGTAGTGTATTTAAAGTGTGGTTTTATTTTAATAGAAATGAAGTGTTTTGTGAACAGATGGTTTAAAAATAAATGTACTTCTATTTTTTAACCAGAAACCTTGAGTCAGTGTTTGCTTGAGTCACAGTAATTGTAGTCCTTGGTGTAATCTCTACTACTGCTCATTTGCTCTTGAGATAAGTCTGCCTGCTCAGCCACTGCTACCACTTTTTCTTTGTAGTACAGGCTTGTACCAAAGGTGAAATTGTACTACCACTTGTGGTCTTAATTGTGTGTAGTGGTCCCTAAGTGCACTTGCATAGGATTCAGCCTAACAGGTGACCATCCTTAACTTCTGGGATTTGATGTATTTGTTCAGACGGCGGAGGTCCAGGATGGGCCTCCAACCGTATGACTTCTTGACGAGGAAGCACAGAGTAGACTTCAGAGCCCCATAGCCTCTTGGGAACGTGCTCTATTGCACCCTTTTTTAGCATGGCCCGCACGTCCAGCAGAAGCTGAGGGATGTGGTTTTCCTGCTTGGCCAATGGTGGTATGTGAGGACACTGTCGCTGGAATTCCAGGGTGTGTCCGTGGGCGACAGCGTCTAGCACCCAACGGTCAGTGGAGATTATCTTCCACAAGCTGACGAAGTTCACCAGCCGTCCTCCCACCGGGGTGCGCGAGTGAGGCCCCCGACGTCACGCTGGTTCAATCTTGCTTCGCCATGGAGGTGCCGCCTTGAAGGCCTTGGCGACGACAGCAACCTCCTTTAGACTTGCTGCGGCCCCTGTAGGCCTCCTGGGCCGAAGAGCGGGACTGTTTAAGGTAGGATGAAGAGCTTCCACTGAAACCTTTGGAGGCGCCATGGGATTTACCTACGGAAGTCCGAAAGGACAGCCGCCGCCATTGAAGCATGCCCAAGGCTCGAGCCATCTCCGTGTCTGCCTTTATGGCCCGAAGGGACTCGTCCACAGTCTTACCAAACAAGTTGTCCCCGAAAGGGCATGTCCAGTACCCTCGACTGAACATCCTAGTGAGAATTCGTGGCCCTTAACCATCCACGACAAATACTGTTGCCCGTTTTGCGAAACCCTGTGTCAGCAATGTCTGTGGCCACGGTAATGGCATGATCCGAAGCCACTTCTTCCTCCGGCAGGATCTCCAAAGCTTAGGCCCTCATGTCGTCGGGAAAGAAGTCCAGGAGGGGAGCGATCTTGAACCAAAGCTCCCTGTCGTAACGTGCCACGAGGGCGTTGGCAGCCTTGATTGTCACTGCCGACGTGATGACTCATTGTCCCATGGCGTCCAGCTTCTTCCCCTCGTTGTCCGGGGAGGAGGTTGTTGAAGAGTAAGAGCTAGAAATCATCTTCCTAGCTGCCATCGAGACCACCAAATACAGTGAAGGTTTGGATCTCAAACATTTGGGTGCAGAGTCCATCACCCTGTACTTTTTCTCATATCAGTCCCTCTTTGCCGGGGCACGAGGATGAATTCTTCATAAGGGAGAGTCCTTCGCCCCAAATGTCGTACAAGAGCGGAATTGAAAGCACATTCTTCCTCTTAGCCTCCTGGCGTTGATACAGGAAACGTTCCTTCTCCTCTGGAACCAGTTGAAATAGTTTGAGGCCCTGGTGATCATGGTGTGGAAATATCCGATCTCGTCGGGCGGCCAGGCTCTGGGTGGCGGCGATGGGAGGTCTCCTAACGCACCATCGTCGTCTGTGCTCGCCGTCTCCGGGTCCGTCTCATCCCTCGGCGGAGGGGAGGGAGGTGAAGGGTGACAAGGCAGCAGAGGGTGAACTGTCCTCTTCTTGACTGGGGGTTCGCTTGATGACCCAGGTGCCGCGGGGTCTCCTGCCTGCATAAGGGGCATCCTCGTCCGGATCTCCGAGCACAAAGTGTATAGAGCTTTGAGAATGTCCACTGAAAAATGTCCGTCGGAGGTGGAGGAGGTTGCTGAGGTGGCTGAGGTAGCAGAGGTGGGAGAGACTGTTGCAGAGGTGTAGGGTCCTCTATATCTACACCCTGCACCTCCTAGTCTGTCTTGTTACCACTCTCGATGTCTCTCTCGCCAGGGTCCCTCCCGAAGGATCTGGCCTTGACAAAAAATGGTCTGGAGGGTAGAAAGTTCCTCCTCCGAAGAGATGTCTATGCCCTGCAGGATTACCATGCCCCCCCCCCTTTCCTGTGACCAGGGGAGACTGCTTCAGAGATATGACAGGCATCGCCTTCTCCGGTGTCTTCTATAGACTAAAAAGACTATTCCCTCCTAGCCGGCAAGGAAACTCTAGCCACCACTCCTTCAATGGAAGGCTTCGCCGGGTTAATTTGGGCCTTCACGACCATGGCTGCCTTCTTGGGGGGAGGGTCAGGGCCTCGGTCCCCCTTGGTCTTCTCCACCGGTTCTGTCCTAGGGCTTCACCAGAAGCTTGCCCGGTTGGTACGACTTCCTCTTCTTCGCCGAACCCAAGCATTGGCTCGCGGTTAAAGGTGCTGGAGACACTGAGCTTGCCCTGGCCGCCGCGGACCCCGTTGCAACGGTGCTACGGGTGCCTGAGGACTTGTGGTGCTTAGCCTTATATTGGGGCCACATCGCCGGAGCGCCCTCAAAGGTCTTACAAGACCGCTCAGATTTCTTCTTGTGGCTGGGGGAGGCATGCTGCCAGGACTCTCCCATAGCAGTGGCCTTGGCCTGAAGCCACTCGGTGAGACGCCTGCATCGATCTTTCATGGTGCAGGGGACCATCTCCTTGCAAAACGCACAGTCATCCTCCATGTGCGTTTCGTCCGATTGCAGGCAATAGAGGCACAGGGAATGCCCATCGTTCCAGTAGATGTTCCGTAGGCCGCATCTTGGGCAAACCCTGAACAGAGGCGTGGAGTCTTCCTTCTCCTCTGCCATGTCCACGCGGGGTAGGTGTCATGATGCCCGCTTCCGGGGAGCCGGTTCAAGCCCTGCGTCCCCGAAAGCGGACATCCAGTCCCCAAAGAAGGACCCAGCAACCCCATATAGGGGCCCTTTGGACAGTGTCCTGGCGCCACAGGCGCCAGGCTCATTATGGATGTGCTTGGGTGCACTTACCTGATGCAGACCATGCTGCAGGATCCCGGCCTCCTTGAGGCCTGAAAGGAACTACTTTACCTGTGGGACTAATTTACCATCCGGGCGTGGTCGGGGAAGGATACATACCTGATTGGAGGAGGGATACATACCTGGAACTTCTTCCAAGGCTATTTAAACCCCACCCTAACAGCCACACGTGCTTCGCGTTGTTCTGCATCTAGCAGCTGGACGCTCACCGTGTCTGCTCCTGCATCCTGACTTCTGCCACGCCTGCCAGCATCCTGAATCACCTGCAAAGGAAGAGAAGAAGAGAACAGAAGAAGGAAAAGTCCTTACCTGCTAAAACCGCATCCCGGAGACATCTCGCCGACAATCCTGAAAAGGAAGACTTATTTAAAAGCTCATCGCGTCGATCGCTGCAGCGCCGCATTCCACTCACCTTTACAGGGCGCCGGATTCGCAGCCACGCCCCAGAGCCTAGGGAGAAAAAGACCAGAACAAAAGGTGAGAGAGGAGGGAATAAGGAAAGCTAAATCTCCATGTTAAGACTTACCTGCTGATTCATTCCCTCTCCATTTCGGGTCCGCGCCGCATCCTGGCTTTTCCGGACCCCGGCCCCTAAAGGGAAAAAGAGACATCAGCGTTAATGAGCGAATGAAAATACATTACCAAAAAACGCTCATTAAAGACTTACCTGATTTCTACAAGGATTTCACCTCTCATCTCGGGTCGGTGCCTGTTCCCCGGCATTCCGTACCCCGGCCCCTATGGGGAAAAATACACTAGCATTAGTACATTAATGCATGGACACAAGGGGAACCTCTTATCAAAAAAACTTACCTGGAAGCCAAGCAAGTTTGGTTCTCACCAATCCGAAAATCCAGTGAAGTAACTGGATACCAACGCGCCCCTGCATCAGAAGCAGGATGGAGAGCTCGTCCTTCCAGACCCTAAGGTGAGACGCTATGCGGAATCGCAGAAGGGTTTCGAGGAGGGTGAGAGGGGAAAGTGGGAGGCCGATTGCATTACCCCGCAGACAGTTAATCCCCTATTTTCGCCTACAGAAGGATACTTCTGCGAGCCAGACAAGCCAGATTTGGGGGCCCAGTCCAGTCTGTCTTCCGAACCCTGCGCATCACCTTAGAAGAGGTCACAGCAGCGCGAACCAGGCCAGCGCCTCCGTGGGAGTCAGGTGAGCGTTACAGTAGGCCTCTAAGAATCTTTTGGAATCTTACCTCAACATAATTCCGCCCTTGAGGGGCGCTAAAAAATCTGAAACGGGTCCCTGTTAAATTGGATGAAGGATTGATGGACCTTGAGGCTCGATTGACTGAAAAAATTGAGTAAACTCTAGAAAAAAGCGCAAAACGCAATAAAAAGCTAGAGAGCTAATTACCAGGACTCCCACTACTCTAACGTGCTGTAAAAATCTGAAGATGGCTGCCAGAGGAGGGGCTTAGGTAGAGGGCAATCATTGGCTGGGGGCAGTATGACCCAGAGACCAGTGATTGGTTGTTAGGAGAAAGACAGTTCAGAAATTAAACTGAAACTGATTTCTTTCTTTACCAAGGATTCCCAGCCTGACTGGGAATATTCATGAGCATGTGAATCCATGCCAGACCCCATGCTGGAGAATGGAAAAATCCCTTGCCCCCCACCCACCCCAAGCCCCCTGTTGTTACCTCCGATGCTGACTCTGAGAACGGTCCGATTGTTTGGACCTCCGTTCTAAGAAGCCTCGGAACCCAGCAAACGCCTGCCCCTTGTCGGAGCATTGCTGCGATTGGGTGTAGGCCTTGGGCGTGGTCTTTGTAAGAATAGCTAAAGACTGCGGTTTGCGAGCTGATCTTTTTATCTAATTCCTCATCCGTGGTGGAGTGGAAGAGGTCACTGCCCTAGTGGGTAGGTCCAATATGCGTTCCTGGACATCAGGATTAATCCTAGTAACCAGGCAGCCCTCCTCATGTCAATGGCAATGCAGATGGCCCGGGCAGAGGTATCCATATGGGCCACGATGGACTCCACAATGTCCTGCACTACCAGCCTGGATTCTCCTAGTCCCGCCAAGAAGCGCGCTTGGCTCTGTGCCGGAAGTTCCTGGAGGATGTCCTCAATTTCCCGGCAGAGCCTTTGGTTAGCGTCCGCCAGCATGGCATCTGCGTTGGCCTGCCGCAGGTGCAAGGAGGAGAGTACAGCTTCTTCCTGTACGCCTCCAAGATCTTCTGCTCCTTGATTAGCATTGTCGAGAACAAGGTGGCCGAGGACGACTGAGGCTTGGAATACAGTGACGTCTCAGCTATCACAGAAGAGGGCGGTTGGGGATGCGCTGAAAGCAAGAGTGTCTCCCCCTTCCACCTGCCTGTACTTGGCGTCGAGGCACCGATTGACAGGCTGGGCCAGTTGCGGCTTCAGACACCCCTTCTTGCCAGAGCGGCTTTATCGTTCTGCATTGGGATCCCCGTTATGGTAGGGGGTCTTAGGGTGAGGACTTCTGCTAAGACCCCCTCCTCAGGCTGCTCTACCTCGGGCTGAGGAAAGCCCAAATACTCTGCCAAAACTGCAAGGCGTTCGTGGAAGGCCCTGGCTGAAGATGGCGAGTCGGGGTGGTCCTCCTCGTCCATGTCTGCCAGGCTTGGGGGGGTCCGGAGCTGGTGGAGGAGCGCTGGGCGCTGTGGGCTGTAGAGTTGAGACCAGAGCCGGTGGCTGCTCCAGTGGATGGTTTGGAACAGACTGTACTGTGGGAGGCAGGGAAGCCGGAATCTGAGGAGCCAGCTGGAGCAGCAGGTCTGCGCTGGGGCCAATGGCAGCAGACCCATCAGAGGAATGACTATGGGTGCCGGTGGGGTGACCTGTGGGAGCATGTCCCTGATAGAAGCCCGGAAGATGGCTCCTATCTGGGGAGTTTGCATCAGCCCTAGGAACCTTGCGAAGAACCGGTCTTCGGAGGATGTAGAGGTGGCAGGTGATACTGACTGAGTGGCCAAGGGCAGCTGGGGCCAGGGCACACTCCACCCACTCAGCGAGAGGGGCTATCAGATGAGAGGCCATCTTGTCTGGCGTGCCTACTGTTAGGCAGAAACCTGTGCAGTTCCCTCTGGGACCACTGCAAAAGATTTAAGACTACAGGTGTTGGCAGTAAACCCACTTGGTAGCAGTCTGTACCACACAGATTCACTGTGGTAGCTGTGGCTGAGCAGTCAGACTTCCCTCAAGAAGAGTTACAGTATACAGAGGATACACAATAGGTACAGAGGCACAATAGTACAAGCAAACACTGACCAGAGCTAGGTGTAAAAGTATATACTTATTTATTTTAAAGGCACACTCATAAATTACACTAGCACAAAAAAAGGTAAAAAAAAAAAACACAGTTACTATTACTCATATGTACATCCCTAGTTATTTGTTGGACAATTCTAAGTTAACACCAGTTATTTCCAAACAGAGGTGAGCGCTTAACGTTAGATGGCACTCCAACAAGTTATCAAAAAAGGGACGGAAAAGGCAGAAATAATGAAAGCAGCAAGGTAAAACACTTTTCACATAAGGTTAGAAAGGCAGTCAATTGTGGAGCAAGGAGAATTGGTTCGGGGCCCGCTTTAGAGGGAGCCAGGCGAAAATATGCCCAAGATCACACAATGTCGAAAGTCTTTGCAGGTGAGTAGAAAAGGTTTTACTACGTTTAGAAAAGTTTAGTTAGGGTGTCCCAGGCTTACCCAGGTTCGAGAGCCGAGGGCTAAAACTACCCCGTACAATCGGTGGCAAGGGAAGCCGGGCGGAACACAGTACCTTTAAAAGTGGAAAGGATCCTCCAACGGTGGTAGTCGTTCCTGGTAGTGGGTGCAAGTCGCGGCGTCGTCCAGAGGAAGAGGTGATCTCGACGTGGAGGAAAGCTGAAGGTCGTTGCACTACCAGGGATGAGGCCAGCCGTGGAGTTTTCCGGTCACAAAGGATTTTACCCCTCTTTCGCGGTTGAGGTAAAAAGTGGTATCCCGGTTGCCGGGGTGCTTGGCACAGGCAAGGCGGCCACGAGATGCTTCGGGACGGCGAAAAGAAGGCAGCAACTGGTTGTCCCCACCAGTTAAGGGAAGAAGACTCTCCGGCGGGAGATCTCCTCTGTCGTCGGGAAAAAGTGGTGAGGCAGTCCAGCAGGGCTCCACTGGTGGTGTCGTCTTGGCAGGTCGGCTTCTCCCTCTTCGGCTTCTTAGGTCCTGTGGCGACTTCTGAAGAACCAGTCCCAAAAACCCTTCTTTTATGCAGCAAACCCCCATTCATACAGCCTAGCTGTCACTCAAACATGCTAAGTGGTGAGCGGGGTGGCTCACCACTTGGGCCAATCACACTAGAGTGCGACATGAGTTGGCAAGGCAACTCAGTCCAGGGTGCCTAAACCCCCTCCCACACCCCCTGTGGTACCCAGACAGAATGGCACCACTTTGGAGGGCTTCTGTGCAGAAGCCCGCCAAAAGTGGAACAAAGGCTCGACTCGGGTTCAGGGTTACTGAAGTGAACCTAGACGCCATTTTGGCGGCGAGTTCTGGCAAAAAATCCCAACCGGTGAATTTATATTAAATAAACCGGCGGTATCTTTAACATTGCACCAAAAAGTGGTGCATTAAAAACAATGGGAAATCCCATTGGGAAATATTCCGGTGGAATATTTCCATGGTATCCACTGCCACCAGCCAGAACTCGGCGAGGGGGGACGGGACAGTACCCCCTCGACAACAGACCCAGGGGCAATCTAATTGCCCCTACCAGTACTTCCACAGTAAGATGGTTTGTACTGGTTAAGTTCCTAAGTTAAGACTAGTAAAGTCAATGGTGACTTTACAGACCCAGGGAGACAGTAGTCAGTCCCAGGGTGTGGAGTCTATGTTTGGGGGTCTCTATGACACCCCTGTGTTACGGCACTGAGGGTGCTGTGTAACACACATTCAAAAACCAATGATAGCCTATGGGGAAAAAATACTCCATAGCCCATAAGCACATAGCAAATCACAGTAACACTCTCAAGTCATGTCCCAGAGTGAGGGTAAAAGAGTCTCACTCTTGGCAGGAGAAAAAAAATAAACCCCAAAAATCCAGCAAAGCTGCTGGGGGACTCACTAGGTTAGGAAATTCAGCCTAAACAGAGAATTCTCCCTAACACCTACCATTTTGTTGAGCTGCGCGCCACGTGCCCAAGTCGTGGTGCCTGGCTCGCTGGAAACAGCCCTGTCCAAGAAACATGGTGTTGGAATGAAAGGGCTATCCCGCACCTCAGCCTGTGACCTAGAAGGCGTATTGCCCTTGGCAGATCTGCCAGTAGTGCTGCGTGAAGGCGTCCCCCCGGACATGTCGGTACTAGGGCGTTGCCCCTCAGGAGTAACCCCGGTAAAAGAACCTTGCGGTCCCTCCGCACTGACAAAAGAAGGATCCATAGACCCCCCCTCAGCCATGAGGCCAATAGCTGGACTTGCCTCAGTATGTGTGCTGGTACTAGAACCCAACAGGTTCTTCCCGGTCAGGCGCTTCCTTGGGAAGGAGGCGCCCTTAAGGGGTGCGATGGTGAATAGAGCCCTTTTCTTTGGCATAAAGCGATGTTTGACAGTCCTTTAGTTCCTCTGTAGGTGACTTCTGGAAGAGCGCCTTCCACCTCACTAGCTTGTTCTTCAGTACCTGTGGAGTCAATACGTCCCAAGCGGAACAAGCTTGCCAGCCGTTGTCGGGGCCAAGGCAATGGAGGCAAAGGGCGTGGGAATCTTTTGTAGGGAAGAGCCCTTCGCAGGGTGCACACCTGCTGAAGTCGACATGCGCCTGGGAGGAGCGTGGCATTGGAGGACCAAGTACCTAATGAAAACAAAAAGACAAAGATAGAAGAATATCCGAGGAAGAGCACGTGGTATTACATGGCCGAAGCGAAACCCAGGAGCGCGGGTGAATTTCGGCTTGATCCCGTCGATACGGAAAAGAGGAATAAGGAGCAGTGCCAGTAGACGGAGTCAGGTGAGTACATGTTCCAAGGGCCAAGCCCCAGCTTGCCTCTAAATTTAAAGGGGAAGAAGATTTTTTTCTGGTGAAAAGGGTTCCGTCTCCCGTCACTCGCGAGGGACGCCAGTACAGTATGCAAGAAAGGGGACGGGACGTAAGAGTACTATTGTGTCTTCATCACAATGGGTTCTTGACAAATCCCTTCCCTTGCATGTGCATTACGGAACTCCTCATTGCCCAGCTTCTAGGCACCTTGTAGCAGACCATATCTAGATCGTGTTTATATTTCATTGGAGATTTTGACATTTATCTTGCTGGACACATGCAAATCTAAAATGTATCAACTTGAACACAAGTAACACATCCCATTCACATTAACTATGCTGGCTACATATAACATTGCAACATTGTGCCAACTTCACGGCACCCCCATTCACAAATATGGCGTGCGCAATGTGAACCCGTGTTCCTCAGTGGGACCTTTCCTGACCATCCCAACAAGAGGTTGAAGAGTGAGTGTGATTGAACCTGTCGAAGTCTCTGAGTGGGTGTTGCCAATGGTTGTGGTGCATAATCGTAATGGGCAGATCCAGTTGTGTACAGACCTTCGTGAATTGAAACTGGAAGTTGCGGTAGAAAGATTTCCACTTCCCAACGATGGGGAGCATGGTGACTGGTGCTAAGGTGTTTTGCATGCTACATGCTGGCTCTGTGCATCACCAGGTGAGATTATACTGAGATTGTTAGGATCTCACCACGCTTGGGACCCCAGAAGGGACATTTAGGTGTAAAAGGATGCTGTTTGGACTAGTGTCAGCAACAGCATTTTCTTCAAAGGAAGATGCATCAGTTGAAGGAATGGATGGGGTTGTGTAATCAGGATATCTTGTTTAGAGGGAACAGTATGCAAAAGCATGACCAGAGGCTTGGTAGGGCGTTGACAGTATTGTCAGAGGTGTGTATGACACTCTTTAAAGAAAAGAGTAGGTTTAGGGACCATTCTACTGAGTATTTGGAACGCAAGCTCAGCAGGAAGGTGTTAGAAACAAGGGGTGAGTTGTTGGAGTCCATAATGGATGTGGCAGCTCCAAACAATAGGCAAGAGGCTATGTCATGTTTAACTGTCGTTGAATACTATACCAAGTTTGTGGTACATTTCACAGACAGATGCAATACCAAAAGGGAACTTTGCAAGAAAGGCTACACTTTTGTCTGGTATGAGAAATGTCATATGGAATTTCAGGATATAAAACAGTTGATTGCCAGAGCACTGGCCAACTTTGACATGATGCAAAACATTCATCATGACAGATGCCAGTGACAAAATGTCTAGGTTCTGTGCTTATGCAGCAGCAATGTGGTATGGAGAAAGAAGAACAAGTTACTTACCCCTGGTAATGTTCTTTCGACTAGATGTTCCTCCAAGGTATTTATCTTGGATATGTAATGTCCAGTTTTGGCTGCTTTGGAAATTTTTCGGCAGAGGGCGCCATGCGTCGATGGAGTCGAGTCGATGTCCCTCGAAGGTCTCGGTCGAGGGCAACGTCATCGGATGTTATAAGTAGCATGCACACCGCCGGTTGGCATCAGTTCTGTTTTTCCCCTCCTCGTATAGCAGATATGCCCATAATACGGGCCTGACCATACTCAGCCTTGTTGGAACGAAAGCTGTAGTAGCATGGGAAATTCTACAGAGGGGTAGGTTGGGAGGGACATGAAGAATATGTTGGACAAACATCCAGTAAAAAGAACGTTACCAGGGGTAAGTTACTTGTTCTTCGAATGGATTGTGTCCTCCAACATATTCCTCATCTTTGACAGACTCCCAAAGCAGTATCCATGAACATTCTTTTCTCTGCACCAGTCGCAAAACGTATTCCAACATCAACAGTACAGAGACTTTGTTGCTGGCCAAAAGCAACACCTCCATCACATCATCTGGGAGGTCCCAATCCTTGTACCTCAACCTTTCAGAAATCAAGCGTGAAGGTTGAGAGTCTTGACCTCTGGATGGAGAACTCAACATTCCTCTCGCAAAAGAAGATCCTCTTTTTGCAGAAGACGTATCAGAGGACAGATGGACATGTCCATAAGGTCCGGGTACCACAGTCTCCTGGCCCAATCGGGTGCAATTAGAGTCATGTGGGTCCCAAACCGTCTCAACCTCCTAAGTACTTGAGGAAGGATGGGGACTGGAGGAAACGCGCACAGTAACAGGAATTCCCAATCCACCACGAACGAGTCTCCTAGAGCTCCTCGGAGGAAATTTTCTTGAGCAGTACTGCTCTCACTTCCGGTTGGCACCAGTCGCAAACAGATCCACTTAAGGGGTTCCCCAAAGGGTGAAGATCTCTTGAAGGACTTCCTGAGCTAGTTCCCACTCGTGGGAGACTGTGCCTGCCTGCTCAGAGCGTCTGGGGCATGTCAGTGTCTCCGGCTTGAACTGCCGACAGGGAGATTCCTTCTTGCATTGCCCAGTACCAGAGCTGCATTGCCTCTCTGCACAGTGGTAGTGACCAGATGCCGCCACTCTTGTTGAGGTAGTGCATGGCCACTGTATTGACTGTCATCAGGACATTCTTTCCCCGTACAGACAGCAGAAAAGCCTTCAACGCTAGCCTGATTGCTCTCTGCTCCAAAAGATTGACATGTAGCTTGGACTCCGATGGAGACTAACGGCCGCTGAATGTCAGATCGTTGGCGTGAGCTCCCCACCCTGTGAGTGAGGAATCCGTCACTACAGTTATCTCTGGCCATGGTTGCCAGAAGTGTTTGCCCTACTTAAAACTTTCCTTGCAATCCACCACAGTAGATCCTGAGAGACTCTGACCGGAATCTGAAGGTGGTTCGACATCTGCCCTGAAAACTGGGACCATTGTGATCGGAGAGCCCACTGAAGGGATCTCATTATCAGGCGGTCCTCTGGTCCCAGATTAATGCAGGATGTCATGAGACCGAGCAACCTCAAGAATTCAAAGGCTGAAAGACTCTGGGCACTCTGGAACTTGGTTACCATCTGGAGAATGTCTTGAGCCCTCACCTTGGGAGGCGAGCACTTTCCCAAGGATGTATCTAATACAGCCCCAATGTACTGGAGCTGTTGGGAAGGTGTCATATGGACCACGTTATTTACCTGTAACTGTTGATCTCCAGCATGGGTCTGGCATGGATTCACATGCTCATGAATATTCCCCGTCGCTAAGCATGGAATTCTCGATAAAAGAAAAAATCAGTTTGTTTCATTTCTGAACTGTCCTTCTCCTAACAATCACTGAGCTCTGGGTCATACTCCTCCCCCCCCACCACCACAACTCCCTCCCCCACCCCAGCTTATGACTGCCCTCTACCTAAGCCCCTCCTCCGTAAAGTGGCAGTAGGACCAAGAAAAGAGCCGCCGAGGAGCAGGCGGGAGGTTTCGCAAGTGAATCCATGCCAGACCCATGCTGGAGAACAACAGTTACAGGTAAGTAACTTGTTCCTTCTCCAGCATGGGGTCTGGCATGGATTCACATACTCATGAATAAAGAATACATAGCAGTACACACATACACAACCACAGTTTGTGGCAAGGCTCAAAATAAGCATCTCTTACTTCCTCACCTTCAAGCGAACAGGTTGTGCAGCACTGCTTGGCTGACTCTAGACTCCTTCCTGGAATCACTGTCGATGCAATAGAATTAAGTGAAGGTGAGCGTCGACCTCCACGTAGCAGTGCCGCACATGTCCAGCAGAGGCAGACCAGACAGGAATGCAGTTGAAGCAGGGATCGGCCTGGTGGAATGGGCTCTCTTGACAGCCAGGCAGTAGTCTGTTTGCCAACCATTGACAATGGGTGAGCCGGGGGGGGGGGGGGGGGGGCAGCGTTGCCGGCATCCTCCTCTGTGTCTCGGATACCAACATATGAAGTGTAGAGAGAATGTCCATTGAAAAATCTCTAGGTGGCAGCTGAGGAGCAGGGATAGGCAGCTGGGGCGTAGGATCAGGGCTACGAGCCTAGTCGTCCTGAGGTTCCTCAATGGTATCCTCGTCGTAGGGCACAACTCAAGCGTCCCCCTCGTTGCCATCGCCCTCCAAGATCGTCTGGAGGTAAACAAGTTCATCCTCCTCGGCCGAGGAGATGTCCGTACCCTGGAGGACCTCAATGCCTCCCCCAGCATTTCTTTGCGTCCAGAGAGAACAGTCTCGGGGAGATGATCAGCATCCTCTTCTCCGGGGTCTTCTCAATGGGCTTAAACCAAGTCTCCCTCCTTGGGGGAAGGACACACTTGCCATCGGAGAGGTGCCCTGAGGAGCCGCCACTGCGGCCTTCGAAAGGGACGCTACCACCAGCTCGATGGAAGGGACCACCTTAGTCTGGTCCACCTGGGCTTTTATGGTCAGGCTGGGCCCTTTGTCCTGCTTGCCTTCACGTTTACTCCTGACACTTTTTCCTGCTTGACCTTCTCCTTAGGGGTTAGGCCCTCGCTCCCCTTTGGCCTTATCCATTGTGGGCAGACGGGACACCGTACCCTATTTTTTCTTCTCCTTGGTTGTCTCTGGGGCTACCTTCAGCTTGCCTGGGTGATCCAACTTCCTTTTTGATGAAAATCCAGAGCAATGACTGGAGACCGATGCAGCTGGAGATGTCGAACGCGCTCTGCCCGTCGAGGAGCCCGTCGCTGCGGTCCTCCTGACATTAGCAGACTCACGTGCTTGGCCTTTTGTTGGAAGCCCGCAGGAGGGGCGCCCTCAAAGGACTTCAAAACCTGCTCAGCTTTCCCGGATCCGCGAGAGGCATGCTCTGGCGAACCACCAGGTGCAGAGGCCTTGGCCTGCAGCCACTCTTCCAGCCGTTAACGCCGATCCTTCAGTGTGCATTTCAAGAGCTCACTGCGAAACACACAATCCTCCTCCGTATGCGTTGGCTAGAGGCAGTACAGGCATTGGGAATGCTTATCGTCCATGTAAACATTCCGCAAACAGTAGTCTGAGCTGTGATACTGGAAATGCATCAGAGGGTCAGGGCTTCTGAATCCTTGACCTTTATTGCTTTTTATCATGTGTTCCGACTTGTTTTCCATGCAGGAGTTCACGTGGGACTCCTGGCGGTGCGGCTCTTCCTGTATGTGGTTTGGTGAACAGACCCTTGGCGTAGCCTTATGGAACACGACCCTGTACTCCTAGTGTATGTTTTTGGGCACCTATGTATGGCCCACAGAGCAGTGTACGGGCTGGTGGCAGCTCCCTGCTGAATTGACAGGTGCCCTGGGCGTCCTCCATTTTGGCATGCCCAGGCCCAGTCATTGGAATCAGTGGATTCCTGATAGGAAACAAGATGGCCCCTGTGGCCTCTTGCTTTCTATTGCCTGTTAGCTTTTCCCGAATTCCCGGGAAGCCCCGACTCTGTCCCGTCCCCCTGACTGGCTGTTGGGTGGAAGTTCCTTATATGGTGTTGTGGGGAAGTCAAAGCCAGACTGGCTGGAAACTTCTCAATGACTATGTTGTGGATACGCCCGTGGGGTGGGACCTGGGTGAATGGAGTGTGTAACGAATATGCATTCTTTGTTGTGTGTGTCTAGTATCTGGTGTTTGACACAATGACTGAGACAGCCCTGCCCGAAACTGGTATGAATGCAGCGTGTAGTGCTGAATGGCAGAGTACTTGTCCGAATCCACATTCTGTGTTTTGAGTGTCTGGATGGAGAAGAATGGCCTGAATGCACTGTGCACCTGATTGGCTGACTAACAGCCTGAAAGCCATTCTGAGTGATTGGTTGCCTGAGTGTGACCCAGCAGAGTGAATGGGAGATCAACATTATATCTGGGGGGCCTCTCATTGCTAGAAATCCTTCAGAAGCTGAAGTTGATACTTGATGCTTACTCTCGAAGCCAAGCGAGAAGGTGGTGAATGGCTGGTCCCTTCCGTGTAATCTGAAAGCTGCTGCGTCTTCAAGAACTTATCCAAGAAAGGACCTGGTAAGGAGACACCTTCCCAAGCTACAAGGGACCATCGTGCACCAGCTGACCTTTGCCAAAGCTCCCTGGTAGACAGACCTACAAAAGGCTGCCAACCAGAAAAGGGGACCGCCGAGGAGAATGAAGAAAAGCACCTGACAGCCGTCCACCATCAACGACCGCCGTCGCCAACCGAGCCGCTGTGCTCCCATTTGCCTAAGAACATTTTGATCCAAGGACTCCCTTGTTCATCATCGTCGACTGCTTTCGTCATGCCGGAAAAACTCAAGGCCGTCGACGACCGAGGAGTATCCGCCGGTGGGTTTCCCGCCACTCGAAGACCTCGGAGACACTGACGAAGCCAGTCGTGGGCACGTCACGTTCACCGACGCCAAACGCTGACGATTCAATGCCCTTGCTGGGCCAAAGTTCTTCACTAACTCTTTGCAGCAACGAACCATCGTCTTCGAGGTGCACCGCAAGCCTCACCTGTTGCAGGACATTTTCGATCACTCAAAGAGCACCGCAAGGACCAAAGCTGCTGTCTCAACAACAACGTTCACCTTTCTTCATCTCGGAAGTTCGAAGACCCGTGGCTTGCGCTTGAAAGGGACTGCATCCAAGAAGGGCCCGACGAAGAACTCTTCAGCACAAGATACATTAGGTTGCAGAACTATAGAAGAGGATAAGACTCTAGTATACAATATATGGACTGGGCTCCCCGACACTTGCATCCATCGGGCGCCGAGGCACTCCTGTAGTGGATGCATCAGCAGCCTGCACAATCTAATGAGGTATATGCATGACGACATACCGAGCAGAGACTTGGACCTCACCCTTGCGAACTTCAGGGCCAACAACCGTTGTACCTTGCTTAAGATGGGCGCTATCCTCCCCTCCGACAGACGCCAGGCATGACACCGTGTTGAGTCGGGCTCCCAGAAACAGCACGTCCTGCGATGGAGTGGAGCAGGACTTTGCATAGTTTATCGAGAACCCCTGATCCGTCAGGAGCTGGACGGTCCTCGCTGTGTATTCGACGGCGATGTCCTTTGAGCTTGCCCGAATGAGCCAGTCGATCAGATACAGGTATACGTGTATCCCTCGTAGATGCAGCTGTTCCGCCACCGGTGCCAGGCACTTGCTGAATACCATTGGCGGAGACTTCAATCCGAAGGGAATGGCCTTGAACCGGTAATGTTGCCTTTGAACCGCAAAGCGAAGAAACTTGTGGTGCCCCTTGTGGATGGGGATATGAAAGTAAGTATCCTCCAGGTCCAGCAACGACAGGAAATCTGCCTCTTCTAGCTGTCCCAGAACACGTTGAAGAGTCACCATCTGTCATGATGCCTACCTCCAAGGAGCCAGACCAGGCCCAGCTACCCCAGAGGCAGACGACATGTCCCCGAGGGAAGTCTCAGCAGCCCCAAGTAGGGGCCCTTTGGACTCAGTCCTGGCGCCTTTGGCGCCAGGCTCATATTGGACAACAGTCCTGGCGCCATAGGCGCCAGGCTCATAAAAGATGACTGTGTTTAAAGGTGCTTGGTGTAAACTTACCTGATGCAGACCATGCTGCAACATCCGGGCCATCTAGAGGCCTGAATGGGACTACTTTCTCTTTGGGGACTACTTAACCACACGGGTGTGGCCGGAGGAGGAATACATACCTGAGAGGAAGGATACATACCTGGAACTACTTTGAAGGCTATTTAAGCCACGCCCAAGCAGCAACTCACGCTTCGCGTTGTTCTGCATCTAGCAGCTGGACGCTCACCGTGTCTGCTCCTGCATCCTGACTTCTGCCACGCCCGCCAGCATCCTGGAACACCTGCAAAGGGAGAAGAGAATAGGAAAAAGAGAAGTCCTTACCTGCTAAAACCCGCATTCCGGAGACATTTCGCCGACGATCCTGAAAAGGAGGCCATTCATTTTAAAAGCACATCGCATCGTTCGCTGCAGCGCCGCATTCCACTCACCTTTACTAGGCGCCTCCATGTTCATCAGCGACCATCTGGATCCGCAACCACATTTCAGCGCCTAGGGAGAAAAAGACAAGAACAAAGGTGAGCTAGGGAAGAGAATAAGAAAACCTTAATTTGCCATCATAAGACTTACCTGTTGGGTCATTCCCACTTCATTTCAGGTCGGTGCCGCATCCTGGCATTTCCGGACCCCGGCCCCTAAGGGGAAAAAGAGACATCAGCGTTAGTGAGCGAATGCTAAGACATTACCTGAACGCTCATTAAAGACTTACCTGATATCTACTGGAACTGCACCTTTCACTTCGGGTCGGTGCCATATCTCCGGCATCACCGAACCCCGGCCCCTATGGGGAAAAAAGACACAAGCATTAGTGCATTAATGCAAGGACACTAAAGGAACCTCTCATCAAACAACTCACCTGAGTTTCCTTTGTCGGTTCCATTGCTCATCTCGGAATCTTTGTTCTGCACCTGAAATAGAGACAACGGACAATTATTATTTCGGGCTCATACTTATAAACAGAATTCTCACAGTACTTTACCGGGAAGGTCAAGCAAACTTGAACTCTCTACAATCCATGATCCAGTGAAGTAACTGGATTACAACGCGCCCCTGCATCAGAAGCAGGATGGAGAGCTCGTCCTTTCAGACCCTAAGGTGAGACTTCACGGGGAATCGCAGAAGGGTTTCGTGGAGGGTGAGAAGGGAGTGGGAGGCTTACACATTATCCCGCAGATTGGTAATACTCCCTTTTCACACACAGAAGGATATTTCTGCGAGTCAGACAAGCCAGATTTGAGGGTCCGGTCCTGTCCATCTTCTGAGTCCTGCGCTTCACCATAGAAGAGGCAACAGCACTCCAAACCAGGCCTGCGCCTCCGTGGGAGTCAGGTGAGCGTAACACCATCTGCAACTTTTGGGACCTGATGTACTTGTTCAGACGACGGAGGTCTAGAATGTGCCTCCATCCACCGGTCTTCTTTTTGACGAGGAAGTAACGAGAGGATAGTCCGGTGCACCAGAGCCTCTTTGGGACAAGCTTTATAGCGCCAATTTTTAGCATGGGCCGCACCTCCAGCAGCAGCTGAGGGACACAGTTTTCCTGCTGGGCCACTGGTGGCACTCGTGGACACTTTCGTTGAAATTCTAGGGTGTCCCCGTGGGAGAGAACATCCAGCACCCATAGGTTGGTGGAGATGGTCTTACACACGCTGACAAAGTACACCAGTCGGCCTCCCGCCGGGGTGCACAGGTGTGGGACCCACGCCACGGCTGGGTCAATCTGGTTTAGACGTCGAAGTGCCGCCTTAGAGACAATGACGTCTTCCTCCAGATTTGGCACGGCCCCTGTAGGTCTCCTCGGCTGACGAGCGGGAGGGTTGATGGTAGGACGAAGCACCTCCACCGAATCCTTTGGAAGAACCTTGGGATTTTCCGCCGGAAGTCCGAAATGACAGCTGTCATTGTTGAAGCGTGCCCAAGGCATGAGCCATCTCAGTGTCCGCCTTGATGGCCTGAAGAGACTCGTCCACGGTTTTCCAGTACAAATTGTCCCTGTCGAAGGGCATATCCAACACCTTCAACTGAACATCCTGGCGAAAATGACTGGCCCTCAGCCAGCCCCGCCGACGAAGGCAAACGCTGTTGCCCATTTGGCGGAACCCCATGTCGGCGATGTGCGTGGCCACTGTAATGGTGTGGTCCAATGCCACCTCGCCTTCCTGTAGGATCCCCAAAGCTTCCACCCTCTTGTCGGGAAGGAAGTCCAGGAGGGGAACCGAACTTGAACTAGAGCTCCCTGACGCAACGTGCCACAATGGCAAGGGCGTTGGCGGCCTTGACGGTAGTTGCCGCCAATGTGATAACTCTTCGCCCCATGGCATCCAACTTCTTCCCCTCACTGTCCGGGGGTGGGGGGGGGGAATGGGTGTTGGTGAGGCCGCCGAAGGGAAGGAGCCCGAAATTTTCTTCTTGGCTGCCGCCAACACCACAGAGTCTGGAGACGGTTGGGATAGCAAGCACTTGGGTGCAGATTCCGGCACCCTGTATTTCTTCTCATAACAGTCCCTCTTCACCGGAGCCGAGGAAGGGTTCTTCATGAGGGACAGCCCCTTGTCCCAAATGTCATCCAAGAGCGGGATCAAAAGCACGGTCTTCCTTTTTCCCTCACGGCGCTGGTATAGGAAACCCTCTTCTCCTCCGGGACAAGCTGAACAGCTCTGATGCCCTGGAGATCATGGCGTGGAGAAAGCCTATCTCGTCGGGTGGCCAAGATCTGGGAGGCGGAGACGGGAGATCTCACAACCTGCTGTCATCGTCCGTGCCAGTGCACATCGTTGCCGTGTCAGAATCCGTCTCATCCCTCAGGGGAGGGGTTTGGGGGGAGACGGAGGGTGAACTCTCCTCTTGGATGGTGGTTCCCCTGGTAGTACCGGCGGGGCCGCCTGGCGCAAGAGGCATCCTCGTCCAGATCTCCGAGCATAGGGTATGCAGAGCAGTGAGAATGTCCACTGAGATATCTCCAGGTGGTTCCTGAGGTGGTTGTGGCGATGGAGGCAAGGGCGTTTGCGGCTTAGGCTGGTCCTCCAAGCCCTCAACGCCCTGCTGCTCCTCGTCATCAACTTCGTCACCCTCGTCTGGATCCTTCCCGTAAGGGCTGCTCGCGACGCATTGTTCCTCCTGGACGGTCTGAAGGTCGGTAAGCTCCTCCTCCGAGGAGAGATTCGTGCCCTGGAGGGCAACCGTGCCCCCCCCCCCTCTCCGTGACCAAGGGAGACTGTTTTGGTGAAATGATCGGCATCATCTTCACCGGTGTCTTTTCGATGGGCTGAAAAGAGGACTCCCTCCTGGCAGGCAGCGATACTCTTTGGGGCCGTGCCCTGCGGATCCACCACAGCGGACTTCACGAGGGAAGCCACCACTCTTGATGGAAGATTGGGCCTTCGTCAGATGTACCTGGGCCTTCACGGCCTTGATCGAGCCTGTGGCCTTCACCTTAGGGGAGGATCTGAACCCTGCTCGCCTTGGCCTTCTCCGGGGGGCCTGTCTGGGTCCTCTCCAAGAGCTTACCCGGATGGTCAGACCTTATCCTCTTTGAAGATCCTGACCGTTGGCTCGTGGTTGAAGCAGTTGGGGACGCTGTACTCGCCCTGGCCGCCAAGGAGCCCGTCGCAACGGCGCTCTCGGTGACAGTGGACTCGCGGTGCTTAGCTTTATGTTGTGCCCCCGTGGGAGTAGCGCTCTAAAAGGTCTTACAAAACTGCTCAACTTTCTTCTGGGCAGGGAAGGCAAGCTGCCGGGACTCACCCAGAGCAGGGGCCTTGGCCTGCAGCAATTCGTTGCGACACTTGCACCGGTTGCTCAGCGAGTGGGGCACCATGTCCTGACAAAACGCACAGTCACACTCCATGTGCATCGGGTCCGAGTGCAGGCAGTAGAGGCACAGGGAATGGCCGTTGTCTGAAAAGATGTTCTGCAGGACGCAGCCTGGACAAATCTTGAACAGGGGCGCTGAGTCCATCTCATCCGCCATGTCCACAAGACGTAGGCCTTGAAGATTCTAGATTCCGCCAAGACGTAAACTCGATGAAATCTGCCCTTCAGGGGCACTGAAGAATCCAAAAACGTGTCCCTGTTAAACGGAAGGTAGATCGATGGAGCTTGAGGCTCGATTGACCGAATAAATAGAGTAAAACTCTTAGGAAAAAAAAGCACAAAACGCAGTAAAACCCTGAGAGCTAAGCATGAGGTATCCCAACACTTGAACGTGCAGTAAAAATCTGAAGAGGGCTGCCAGAGGAGGTGCATAGGTAGAGGACAGGCATTGGCTGGGGGCAGTACGACTGTAAAGCACCAGAGGGGGGTGTCTGTACTCCTGCTCTCGATATGGCAAATGAGAGGCACAGAGGACCCCAGCCAAGATTCTCCGTTATTGGCATTGTGGCGAGCAATCAAGGCTTAGCCGTCAGGAGGTGATGCGGGCTAGTTCTTAAGTACAGTGTAGTCCCCAAGCACCCACAAAGGAATGCCCACACAATGTATTAGTTAAAACAGTCTTTATATAATTAAGGTTCAAAGTTATATACACAATCACAATAACTCACTTTGTGCTCAGTTAATCTACAATGGCAAATATATACACAGTTCTACGTGGTACCACAATTACCATCAGATTTCGTTAAAGTGCATCAACTGGACTTAGTTTAAATGTCACACAAATCAAGTAATAAAGAAAACCACCAGGTTCCACCTGGTGAACCGCCACTACCACCAGGCACAGTTGTGTATGAGGATTCCCCCCACCTGGGCAACCTGTAAATAAAGATATATCGTACAAGCCCAGTTCTTATATCGTTCACAATAGTCGTATTTCCTTCTAAGTAGTTCTACAACCCCAATGTACCTGGAATAGCAGAGTTCAACGTCGGGTCTTTGACAGATCCTTCTTGAGGGGCTCCCTTTAAGGCAGGAGCCACGGATCATCAAGATCCCACGAGGAAAAAGGGTGAACACTGTCGTTGCTGCAGCAGCTTCGGTTCTTGTGGTGCTGGTTGTGCTGGTTGGCGATCAATCGAAAACATCCTGCAAGCGGAGGCATGCAGTGTACCCCAAGTGTTCGTTGCCGCAAACAGTCAATGAAGAACTATGGTCCAGCAAGGGAGTCGGGTCATCGGCGAATGTGACGCGACTACGGCTGGCTTCAGAAGCTTTGTCGACGTCTGAGGTCCGAGGATGGCGGGAAACCCACCATTGGATTTTCCACGGTCGTCGGCGGCCTGGACTCTCTCCAGCAGGACAAAAGCTGTCGACGAGGATGAACAAGGGAGTCCTTGGATCAAAATGTTCTTGGGCAAAGGGAGCACTGCGGCTCTGGTCGGCGACCATGGACAGCACTCTGGTGATTCTCTTCTTTCTCCTCTGCGGTCCCCTTCTCCGTTCGGCAGCCTTTTGTAGGTCTGTCTACCAGGGAGCTTTGGCAAAGATCAGCTGGTGCACAATGGTCCCTCGTAGCTCGGGAAGGTCTCCTAGCCAGGTCCTCTCTTGGATCAGTTCCTTGAAGGTACAGCAGCTTTTAGATTAGCGAAGGACAACAGCAACAGTTCTTCTTCCAGTGGACTTCAAAGTTAAGCATCAGATTCAACTCTGCTGGGTCACACTCAGGCAACCAATCACTCAGAAGGGCATTCAGGCAGTGAGTCAGCCAATCAGGTGCACAGTGCATCCAGACCATTCTTCTCCATCCAGATACTCACAACACAGAATGTGGATTCGGACAAGTACTCTGCCATTCAGCACTACACACTGCATTCATACCTGTTTCGGCCAGGGCTGTCTCATTCATAGTGTCAAACACCAGATACTAGACACCCATAACATAGAATGCGTATTAAGCGCACACTCCATTCGCCCAGGTCCCACCCCACAGGCGTACCCACAACATACAGTAATTGGGAAGGCTCCAGCCAGTCTGGCCTGGACTTCCCACAACACCATATATGGAACTTCCATCCAACCACCAGTCGGGGGAGAAGGGACAGAGTCAGGGATTCCCGGGACTTTGGGAAAAGTAAGCTAACAGGCGATAGAAAGCAAGAGGCCACAGGGGCCATCCTGGTTCCCATCAGGAATCCACTGATTCCAATGACGGGGCCTAGGCATCCCAAAATGGAGGATGCGCAGGGCACCTGTCAATTCAGCACGGAGCTGCCACCAGCCCGTACCCTGCTCTGTGGGCCACACACAGGTGCCCCAAAAACATACACTAGGAGTACAGGGTTGTACTCCCACCCATGGTTGCCATTAGGGTATCCCAAGGGTCTGTTCACTAAACCGAATACAAGAGCCGCACCGCCAGGAGTCCCACATGAACTCCCGTGCGGAAAACAAGACAGAACATACAGGATACGGCAATAGAGGACAAGGATATGGAGGCCCTGTACCGCCAATGCATTTCCCACATTACAATGACCCAGAGACCAGTGATTGTCAGGAGAAAGACAGTTCAGAAATGAAAATAATGTTTTCTTTAACAAGAATTCCCAACCTGACGGAAATATTCATGAGCCTATAAATCCATGCCAGACCCCATGCTGGACAACCACCCTTAGACCTAGAGCGCTTGGCCTTCTTCCTCCGAGGCCCGACTTGGACACCTTGCCTACCTTAAGCTTCCCCTTTCGTTCCCTCAAGGCTTTTCCTGTCATGGACTGACACTTGGAGCATATATCTGTGTCGTGGCCCTCGCCGAGGCACGACAGACTCGATGCAGGTCTATGATGGACATCTAGGAGCCGCAGTCCCAGCATTTCTTGAATCCGGACTGAGGTGTCGTCGGAGTAGAAGACGAAGACAAATGCAAAAACCAACAGCAAATACTGTCGCAGTACGAGGCGCGCCGAGTTTCTCACAACGTAAACGCGTTTGCGGAAAAACAGAACTGAGGCCAACGGGCGCCATGCGTGGTACTTATAACATCCGATGATATTACCCTTGATGGAGGCCTTCGAGGGACATCGACTCGACGCCATCGACACAAGGCGCCCTCTGTCAAAATATTTCCAAAGCAGCCCAAGCTGGGCATTACATGTCAAAGATGAGGAACACATTGGAGGACACAATCCATTCGAAATTGCTTTTGTGTCCAGAGTTCTAAGAGGTGCAGAAACACATTCTGTGATTGACAAGGCAGCTCTCCGTGTGATTTAGGATATCAAGAAATGTAAAGCATTTCACTGGGGAAGGACATTTGTAGTGTGCACATATCCCAAGCCCTTTCTTGGGATATTCATGCGTTAGGGGCTGAATGGAGTCTCTCGAAGAATTGTCAGGTGGGTGACTTCTCTGAAAAGGCAGGAGCTTGCAGTGGAGCATGCATCAGAGAAGGATACTACCATGGCATACTATCTGTCCAGTCTCTCCCAGGTAGAAAATGAGAATGAGCCTCCGGATGTGGATATTGAAGTAGAGGATCAAGCATTTGTAGTTGGCGAGGATACTGTGGGGAGGCAACAAGGGATGGATGCCATCACTGAGGAGGACTAGCTCAATCAAGTTATGGAGAATGTCGGTAGAGGATCTTTCTAACACGGGTCCACCCGGTAAACTTACCAGCTATTTCCTGGGCTAAATCGTACCAGTTTTTCTTTGAGTATATCCTTGAAATTTGGAGTTTGGAGGATCGTCAACTTGTGCGACAAAGCACCTGCTCCAGCAATTTAAGCCTTCTGGTACTGACAGAAAACGAGCATGGCCTGCTCTTTTGTTCGACAATTGAAGATTGCCTATCTACTGTCCCGTAGACTTCTGCATCTCTTCATGCCAAGAGTGTCCAGACGTCCAGTTGCAGAACCATATAACTGGACCCCAAAGTTCATACTAGCCAGACCCAATCCCAAATCCAAAATTGACCTCTGCGCCCACAGCCCCTGGACATTCCTCGATCTGACACATCGCAGAAGTAAGTGTGCCCAGCGGATCTAGAAATCCCTCAAGTTGTCTCTGGAAGAATCGAATTAAGGGGGGGGGGGGGGGTGACACTACCTATTCCTGCCCCACGCTTCCGCTACAGGGTTACTTGGGTGTAAAGTCCTGACCCAATCTCTCCCTTGACTAAGATTGGTGGTGGGCTGGTCAAGCCCCTCCCAAGCCTTTCCTAGCATGGTGGAATTGCGGCAGATAAACAATTTTCATGAATTCTAGAACTCTTAACCCGCAACCTCTGGCACTGTTCAAATCCAAAAGAAAGCCTACCTGAACAGTATAACGTGTGGAACTGGTGACGTTTCATTTCAGGGCTAATACTAAGGATAGGATCTAATTCGACGATTGCTTATAAGCGTTTACTACATTATTTTATACTTTAGTACTTTAGTACTGAGATTCGAACTGGGTCTGATCTCCTTGGGTTGTCGTGCGGACTGGAAGCTCTTGTCGCTTTACCGGGACATTATCCTTGCCAGACCTCTTACCCTCTTTTTCGACGTAAACTAACATCATAAAAAGGGTAAATTGAAACAACTTCTTGGACTGGAGAGAAAAGTGGACGAAATTTTATTGAGGCTGAATTTAAAAACAGAAATACTCCTCGCTAATCCTCTGAAAATCAAAAAACAACTTGAAATATGTGACTGGATCCGCACGATCGAGGGGGTCAGACTTTTGAAACCACCGAACCTCTTTTTGAAAGTCGAGAGAAAAGCAGGCACACTACCACGTTATCTTCAAAAATTCCCAGATCATAACATTCGAAATAATTTTCTTAGATTAAGATTGAATCTGGCCCACACTGGAGAAATCTTGGCCAAAAGAAACCAGAGCGATAAGGCCAAAAAGCTCTGCAGGTCTTGTGTCCTACCGAACTCACAATCATTGAGACATTTGCTGTTAGAATGCGAGGGTACTTGGAGGGCAAGAGTGCAGTTGCTCGGAAGATTTGTCCATAGAGAAGAGACCCTAACACAGGACTCCTTTTGGGATAGACTGATTTCTGGTCAAGAAGTCATGCTTACTACGGCTGTTGTCAGGGTCCTGGAAAACTGCGAGATCCTATCAAAACACAACTAAAATGTCATTCCTTTTTATATTTTGTAAAGGTTTTCTTTGTAAAACCATAAAGAAAGAAATAATAAAAAAAAATTAAAAAAAACTTTAGTACTTACGTCTGTCTACTGGTTTTGTACTGTTTTATTTACTTCACGTGAATTACCACTCACACTTACTGAAAGTATTGTTTTTGATTATGCTGCTACTTAACTGCCCCAGGGTAAAGAGTAGGGGTTCTAGTCACAACCCACCACCCAAATAGTGAATGTATATATGTATTTTGATATTGGTATAGTAACAGAACTTACCTGAGGTTTTCATATGTTTAAAGTGTATTCTAAGGTCTAACAAATATTTGTAAATGTGTATACTTGTCCAACTGGAATGAATGGTGTGCTCTGCAGGTCTCTCATTGTAGCCCTAGACCACTTCACACCCCTCACGATTGTAAGCCTTACTGTTCTACTACCCTAACTTGACTGGACAGCAGTTTCTTTACATTTCACCATAATAAGACTAGCCACTCCGAATCCACCCCAAAATTCCTCCTAATTGCATTATCGTGGCTAAAAAGGCAGCCTGGAATACAGCAACTACCAAAAAAAAAAAAATAAATAAAAACAAATAATAAACTTGCTGTTCAACCCTGACAAGCCCACCTATCCTCACCAGGAATAGGCGCAACATCACGGCAGACAATCTAAGACCTCATTCTCCTCCCTATCTTAAACTCCCTGCCTGCGTCCTCTGAACCAGCGTCACTAGTAGAACTTTACAACTCTACTATGACCACTGCCTTAGACATCATTGCACCTCTCAAGATGCATAAAAGCAAACCTAGAGCCCACCTAAACACCTGGTTCACCTTCAAACTTAAATCCCTTTGCGCAGAAAAAAGGAAAGCTGAAGCCCAGTGGAAAACCGATCCCACTGCAACTAACAAAACTGAACTTCTGAAAATCACAGCTAATTACAAACTAGAAATACTTCAATCCAAACGCGAGCCATACAATGATCGGATCAACAAAGCCAGCTCGAGCACCAGAGAACTCTTTGTCATACTAAGAACTGGATTCACCCACCCCTCCAACTGACACCAAAAATAAAGTATGGTGCACTAACACCCAAAATGCACTATCCAACAACATTTCTCTCCTCCAAGACAAAATAGCAGCCAAAAAAAATTCAACCTCCCGCATCCCACTACCCAACAATTGTAACCTCAACGGTTTAAATTTACCACAGTATCCATTAAAGAAGTAGAAAACATTATAGCCTCACTGAAGCCCACCAGATGCCAGGGAGACACCTGCCCTGCATCAGTAATTAAAGAAGCTGCCAGCGACCTAGCCCCCTTCATTACGACTCTAATCAACTTCTCATTCACAACCTGGACCATCCCCACCAACCTCAAGGACGCCTGGGTCCTACCACTCCTAAAAAAAAAAATCCTTGGACCCAAATATACTGACCAACTATAAGCCAATCAGAACAGTTCCCTTTTTACTAAAGCTTATCGACAGAGCAGCCTATCTCTAGATACAACCGTATCTTAAGCTTAACAACCTACTAGGACTCCACCAGTCTGGATTCAGACCTCTACGTGGCACAGAAACAGCCTTGATTGATCTAAATAACCAAACTAATTAACTTCAGGACAATGGAAAACTAGCCCTCCACCTCCTCTTAGACCCGTCGTCCGCCTTTGACTTGGTGGACCATAAAGTCCTTTGCAAGCACCTCTCCCAATCAGCCCACTTTTTGCCAGAAGCCACAAACTGGATCCACTCCTTCTTGAACAGGTCCACAAGAGTGTTATCTCCATCGGCCTCAGCAGACCCCACACCCATAACATGTGGAGTACTGCAAGGCTCCTGTGTTGCACCCACCATGTATAACATCTTCACCAAGCCTGTGTTCGATTACTTGGATCATCTGGGTGTCACCTACACCAATTATGCAGATGACACCCAGATCCTCATTCCACTAACTGGTGACTACTTACGGACTTGGCGAACAAAATCTATCTCATCATTCAGGCATGGATGGCCACTTACGGGCTATGCCTGAATGATGAGACGACTGGGGTACTGATCCTGGGAGCACCTGCTAGTCTCAACAAACTTACCAATCACTACCTCTCCTTTAACATCGGCATCGATATCAAAGTGGCAAGGGAAGTGAAAACCTTTGGTTTTTACTTAGACTCTGCCCTAAACCGTGCAAGCAAGTTAACGCCACAGCCTCAGCAACTGAGTAAACCTGCAAACTGATCCGCACCTGGAAACCCTTACTATCTACAGACAGTTGCATTACCTTAGCAAGAGCCTTGATTTTATCGAAACCCGACTACTGTAATGCGCTCTACTAGCCGCCAACAAATAGGTCATTATAAAACTCCAAATCCTACAGCACACACTCAGAACTGCATTCAACATCCCTAGGAGACAGCATATAACTGAATCTAGACGAAACAACTGGCCCTCAATTAAAAACAGAATACATCTCAAGACCGCATCCCTCACCTATAAATCCACAAACTACTCCGCTCCCCATTACTTAATGTAAAAATTCATCAACAAATCATCAACCCGCACCATGAGAACATCGAATTCCTTTTACTGCAAAGTCCCAAGATACAAACGAAAAAAAAGTCACAGGTAGTAGTTTCCTGGTTATGACGCAACCCTGTGGAACTCACTGCCTATAAATCTAAGAACCGACCAAACCTTTACCGTCCGAAAAAACACTACGAACTGGCTAGCAGACAACGCTTTGACTCCCCTATCGGTACCCACGCGTACTGACCAGTGTATATATCCTTGTATAATAACACATTTCTCTTCATGAAAATAAATCATGTAAATTCTTATGTAAATATTGTGATTCACTGTATTTTGTATGCAACCCTTATGCAACATGTACTTTACTGCAAATGCGCCAAGATACCTTTGGGTGAGGAGCGCTATATAAATAAATCTGCTACCAGCCTGTTCAAAGGTGCCTGGAAAGCAGCAAAAATACTACTTAGAACTAAGACAAAGGATATCAAGTCTCGCCTTCCTAGTTAATGAAAAAAATCCCAGCGAGTTCAAGACTAGTGCTGGGAGTTTTCAGGACAGAAGGTAAGAATTGCAAAAGTAACATCTCTGCAACAGGGGTGAAGTCAGAGCAGAAGGTCAGGGTTCCATTGCTGTAAATCGAGGGAAGGATACAAATAAATCTCTCAATACTCACATTAGGAGGTTTGGCATTCTTTGGCTGGTTGTTTTTGCACCGTCCCAGGGTTAGTGGGTGTAGAGTCCTAAGGAGGGCGGTGTTAAAAACAGCCTTAACACCTTAACAATAGAATTTCTGGGGATTCCATCTGCTTAGTCAAATGCTATCCATAGTCCGCCATGTTGTGGTAGGTCGACGTTTTACAAGTGATTCATTTCCAACATAAAAGTAGGCGTTGACAGGGTGTGTCCCTGCCATACCAGTCTTACCCTAGATTCACATTGCACCCTAGTGCCCCCTCTGGAGCTACAGACTCAGATGGAACAAGTTACTTAACTGTAACTGTTCTCCAGCATGGGTCTGGCATGGCTTCACATGTTCATGAATATTCCTAGTCAGGCTGGGAATGCTCAGTAAAGAAGAACTCAGTGTGTTTCATTTCTGAACTGTCTTTCTCCTAATAACCAATCACAGAGCTCTGGATCATACTGCCCCCAGCCGATGACTGCCCTCTACCTAAGACCATCCTCTGGCAGCCATCTTCAGATTTGGTAGCACGTAAAGTGGCCGTAGGAGCAAGAGAAGAGTTGCAGAGGGTTAGGCGGGAGGGTTCGCATGTGAATCCATGCCAGACCTAGGCTGGAGAAATTATAAGTTACTCACTGTAGTGACTAACGTACCCTTAGTCCCCTTTCCTCCATACTGCATGGGCGTCCCTTCCAAGGGACGGGAGACTGAACCTTTCACCAGAAAAAAACACCTTCCCCTTTAAATGTAGAGGCGCACAGGGGTGCGGCCCTGGGAGAATGCGCTGCCCTGACTCCGCCGCCACACCTCAGTCCCCATTGACGCGTCGACAATACATTTAACATTGCCTAATGACACGAGTATTATTCAGGGGTTGTGGGGGATGGTGGGACGTATGGAGGAAAGGGGACTAAGAGTATGTTAGTCACTATGTTGAGTAACTTCGAATTACTGTTACGTCCCGCCCCCTTTCCTCCATACTACATGGGCGATAACAACTGAATGTAGCCCCAGGGTGGAAAGGAGACCATCCTTAAGCAAATAGGTTCCGGAAAACGCCTGTCCAACAGCCGCATCAGATCTAGAGCTGGCATCCAAACAGGAATGCTAGCAGAAAGCCGAGGGAATAGCCCAAGTGGCCGCACAGCTTATGACATGCCAAGGGACATGGCGCTGGAATGCGATGGCGTTGCCTTGGCCCCAACTGTGTGGGCGAGCATGTTCGACGGAAGCGGCTTGTGCTGGCCCTCGTATGCTTCTTTGATGGCAGAGACCATCCAGCGGGATATGGAGGCCTGCTGGCCTGGTCTTGCACCTCTGAAAGTGACAAACAGGGCGTCTGATTTGCGGAAGCCCCTGGTCCTGTCAAGGTAGAATTTCAGGGCACCCCTGACATCCAGGCAGCGCAGAACTCTGTGCCTCCACCTTAGGATTGGCAAAAAACATAGGAAGGACTTTCTCGTTCAAATGGAAAGGAGACGGCACCTTAGGCAGAAATGTTGGATCAGGACTACCTTGTTCCTGTGAAAGATAGTATATGGTTCTGAGGCGACCAGCACCTGGATTTCGATTACTCTTCGAGGTAAGGTTGTCTTAATGGTGACCAACCTGATGACTGCGGACGCCATTGACTCAAATGGTTTGTGCGCCAGGACGCCCAAGACTACGCTCAGGTCCCACACGGGGTGTGGCTTCTTGATGGGTGGGTAGAGCCTTGTGAGCCCCGTTAAATGTTTGACAATTGGATTGGAGGAGGAGAAGACACCCCCCCTCCTCCTCAGAGTTCCTGTAAGCCCAGATGGCTGTGAGGTAAATGCTGCAGGAGTCCACCTGCACGCCAGAGTGGGTGAGGTGCGCCGAAGGAGAACACGTCATCCAGAGAACATGCCAGGGGGGGGGTGTTGGGGGAGGTGGGGGGGTCGATATCCTTGGAGTCTGCCCAGTGGCAGAACCTGGTCCATTTACTTTTATACTGGGCCCTGGTAACCTTGCTCCTTGCGCCCTGTATTATTTCCAGACTAGCCTGGGAGAGGCTGAGGTGCCTTAGCATTACCTTCTCAGGAACCACACTGAGGGCTAGTTTCTGTGGCGCGGGGTGGATGACCCTGCCCGTCTGCTGCACCAGCAGATGTGCTGGGCCCGTCGGAAGGTGAATCGGTGGCATCTCAGAGAGGCTGAGTAGCACCGAAAACCAT
The DNA here is from genome assembly GCF_040938575.1 of Ambystoma mexicanum. Classification (NCBI taxonomy): domain Eukaryota; kingdom Metazoa; phylum Chordata; class Amphibia; order Caudata; family Ambystomatidae; genus Ambystoma; species Ambystoma mexicanum. The sequence goes on from NC_090924.1 coordinate 703,144,754, forward strand.
GGCCTGGCCAGCCACCATGGAGCTATTAGACTGATGTTGAGCTGGCATGACTCCTTGATATTACAAATCACTCTGAATCAGCGGAGTGGGCGGGAAGGTGTACGCTGTCATACCGTCCCACTGAATCCGAAATGCATCACCCAGGGGAGCGGGGGCCCTGTCCCTGCCAGGAGGCGAACTGAGGGCACTTCTTGTTGTGCCAGGTGGCTAAGAGATCCACTTAGGGAAGACCTCATCTGTTGAAGATCTCCTGAATAACTAGGTCGTTTAGCTGCCACTCGTAATTGTCCGCTCCCAACCTGCTGAGCCTGTCCGCCTCCAGATTGGATTCACCCGGAAGGTAGACTGCCGTGAGGTAGATGTCGTTTTGCAGGACCCACTCCCACATGCGGATTGCCAATATGCACAGTGGAGGGGATCTGTTGCCTCCCTGCTTGTTGACATAGTACATGCTGGTTGGGTTGTCTGTCTGGACGAGGGCAACTTCCCCTTGAGAAGTGGAATGAATGCTCCGAGCCCCAACCAGCTGGCGTTCAGCTCAGACCAATTGATGTGGTTTTCCTGCTCCTGTCGAGTCCAGGTGCCATGGACCGAGAGATCGTCCAGGGTGGCTGCCCAGCCCTCGAGCAAGGAGTCTGTGGTGATGGTGACCTGCGGGGTGGGATGCCGGGAGGGCTTGCCCGTCCGTAGGTTGCAGTCCCTGGACCACCATGTGAGGTCCGGGTGGAGAGATGGAGGAACGCTTATCTCGGATTGGGAGCCCCGCTCCTGGTTCCATGAAGCCGCAAAGTGCAGCTTACTCCTCATCCTAAGTCTCTTGTGAGGAACGGCCAACAGGACCGCCGCCAGGAGACCAAGGAGATGCTGGTGCCGCCAGGCCGAGGTCACTTCTCTGCGGAGTAAGAGTGGTGGCCCTCTTAATGGTCCAGATCTTGTCCTCCGACGGAAACACCCTCTCGGAGCACGTGTCCCAGATGAGGCACAAGAATGTCAGAGTGTGTGGGCTGCAGCTGCGACTTCTTGAGATTGAGCGAGAAGCCCAGATCGTGCAATGTGTTCATAAGAGCATGGGAAGGGTGGTGAACCTCTTCTGGAGATGTACCTCTGACGAGCCAGTCATCGAGGTATGGGTAGGTGTGAAGGCCCTCGCTCTGAGGAGGGCAGACAGTATTCATGAATCTGGTAAAGACCCTGGGAGCCAAGTTGAGGCCAAAAGGAAGGACCGTGTATTGGAAATGGTAGCCCAAGATCCTGAAATGTCGGAAGGAACGATGGGGCTGCCAAATCGGGACCTGTAGTTACGTGTGCTTCAGATCCGGGGAGCACATACAGTCTCTCTTGTACAATGTCTCCGCAATAAAAGCTGGCGTAACCATCTTGAATCTTTGTAGAGGTAAGGAGAGGTTGGAAAGGTCCAGCACAACTCTCAGGCCGAGCCATTTTCTTTTTTTAATGGTGAAAATCCTGGAGTAAAGGCCCAAGCCTCGCTGGTAGGCTGGGACTTCCTCCATGGCCTGGTTCTCTACGAGCGATCAGATCTCCGCAAGAAGAGTTGCTGTCCCAACCTGAGGGAGGGGAGGAGAGGCTGGGATAGGTAGGCAGTACCCAGTGGATACTACTGAGAGGATCCAGGGGTCCGTGCAATTCTGGCACCAGAAGTGTGCATGGAGAGCAAGCCTGCCCCCCCCCCCCCACTGGAAACATGTGTACCCGGAGGGGTGCGTCATTCCTTCTTTGCCTCAGAGGCTGTGACGGAGAAGGGGGACTGGAAAAAGCCCTTACTCTTCTCCAACCCCTTTTTGACGTTTGCACTGATTTGGAGTCTGCAAGCGGTCCGGCTGCCTGGATCTCCGTTCCTGGAAGCCATGGAACCCGCCGTACATACGCCCCCTGTCAGAGCGCTGCTGTGACTGGGTACACGATTTGGGCATGGTCTTTGTCAAGATGGATAAAGACTTGGCCGTTTGTGAGCTGTTTTTCTTCTTGTCCGGCTCCTCGTCCGTGGTGGAGTGGAAGAGGTCCCCCCCTGTAAAGACTGGAGGGGGCGGGAGGTCTATACTTCTGTTCTCTAAATCGTATAGGAGAGGCACATAGGATCCCAGCCAAGATTCTCTATTACGGTAGCAATGGACAAGCAATCAAGGCCTAGCTTCTCACGAGGTGATGCAGGCTGGTTCTTAAGTACAGTGTAATCCCCAAGCACCCACAAAGGAATGTCTGCACACTGTATTAGTTAAAACAAAGACTTTATATAATTAATGTTCAAAGTTATGTACAATATCACAATAACTCCCTTTGTACTCGGTTATCTACAATGGCAAGTCTATACAGACGTGGTACCACATCACTATTCGATCTCTTTAAAGTGCATCAACTGTACAGTTAAATGTCACACAAATCAGTTTGTAAAGGAAAACAATAGATATGAGAGGAAAACAGTTGGTTAGAACAATTGGCAGAATACTGGCCCCGTTAACTAGACAGTTCTGTGTCGAGATTCCCCCAACTGGGCAACCTGTAGAATAAAGATATATCACAAGCACAGTCCATATATTGTTCACAAAAGTCTTTCCAATAGTTCAGCAACCCCAAAGTACCTGGTGTTGTAGAGTTCCTAGTTGGGAAATCGACGGCCCTTCTTGAGTGCACTCCCATGAAGGCGGGAGCCAAGGGTCGAACGTCTGGCAATGAACAGGGTGAACTACCGCAGGGAAATGGCAGCTTTGTTGCTAGCAGTGCTAGGTGACGACGGAGTGTAGAAGTCAGGGCACCTCGATGTCGATAGTTCAGGACCGCAAAGAGTTTGAAGAACTGTGGCCCAGCAAGGGCATGGAGTCGTCCGGAGTCTCTGTGGTCTTTAGGTGGCGGGTGCTCCTCAGCGTGTCGGCAGCCCGACTTTCTCCGGCAGGACAAAGTGGTCGACGGTGCAGACGAGAGCATTCTTGGATCAAATGTTCTTAGGCAACCGGAGCACTGCGGCTACGGTCGGCGACGGCAGTCGTCGACGGTGACCGACAACAGTCCGGGCGCTTCTCTTTGGGATTCTGCGGAAGTCCCAGTCTCCGGTTGGCAGCCTTTCGTAGGTCTGTATACCAGGAAACTTTGGCAAAGATCAGCTGGTGCACGATGGTCCCTCACAGCTCGGGGAGAGGTCTTCTTACCAGGTCCTCTCTTGGATAAGTTCTTTGAGTTACAACCGCTTTCAGATCGGCGAAGTAGAGCAACCACAATTATTCTCTTCCAGCAGGGCTTCAAGTTCAAGCTTCAGTTTCAACTCCAGCTTCTGAACGATTTCTAGCAGTGAGAGGCACCCAGATATACTAGTTTATCTCCCGTTCATTCTGCTGTGTCACACTCGGGCAACCAATCACTCAGAAAGGCATTCAGAGGTCAGTCAGCCAATCGGGCACACGGTGCATTCAGGCCATTCTTCTCCATCCAGACACTCGCAACACAGAATGTGGATTCGGACAAGTACCACGCCATTCAACACTACACACTGCATTCATACAGGTTTCAGGCAGGGCTGTCTCAGTCATTGTGTCAAACACCAGATACCAGACATCACAACAAGAAGTGTATATTCGTCACACACGCCATTCACCCAGGTCCCACCCACAACATACGGTCGTTGGGAAGGCTCCAGCCAGTATGGTCGCCACTTCCCCCATACTACCATATATGGAACTTCCTCCAAACAGCCAGTCAGGGGGAAGGGACAGAGTCAGGGCTTCCCGGTACTTCGGGAAAACCAAGTTAACAGGCGATGGAAGGCAAGAGACCATGGGGGCCATCTTGTCTCCATCAGGATTGTACCGATTCCAATGACAGGGCCTAGGCATCGCAAAATGGAGGCTACTCAGAGCACCTGTCAATTGAGCACGGCGCTGCCACCAGCCCGTACCCTGCTCTGTGGGCCACACACAGGTGCCCAAAAACAAAGACTAGGGGCACAGGGTTGTACCGCCACCCATGGGTGCCATAACGGTATCCCAAAGGGTCTGTACATCAAACCAAAAGAGAGCTGCAGTGCCAGGAGTCCCACATGAACTCCTGTGCGGTAAACACGACAGAACACATGCTAAAAAGCAGTAAAGGACAAGGATACGGAGGCCATGTCTCTCCGATGCATTTCCAGCATCACACTGTCCTTCGAACGGAAGGTCTGATATATGTTCCTGGACGTCGGGGTTGACTGTCCGTTCTCATGTCTGTGGCGATACAGATAGCACGGCCAAAGGCGTCAATGTGGGCCACGGTGGATTCTATGAGGTACTGCACCACCAGCTTGGCCTCAGCCAGTCCCGCCTTGAAACGTGATTGGGTCTGCGTAGGGAGTTCCGGGAGGAAGACCGCAATTTCCCGCCATAACCTTTGGTTAGCGGCAACCAGCATGGCATCGGCGTTGGCCTGACGAAGATGCAAGGACACGTTGTAATACAGCTTGTTCCCGTACGCCTCCAAGATCCTCTCCTTGCTTAGCAGCGTCGATGAGGAGGAGGCTGAGGACGACTGCAGCTTGGAGTATAGTGATGCTGCAGCGATCACCGAGAAGTGCGGCTGAGGATGGGCCGATAGCAAGAGTGTATCCCCCTCCATCTGCCTATACTTGGCACCCAGGCGTCAATTGACCGGCTGGACTGAGTAGGGCTTGAGCCAACCCTTCTTGGCTACATTGATCTGCAGTGGAATTGCTGTTTTGGCCGAGGGGCGTAGCGTGAGGACTTCATCAAGCACCCCCTCTGCCGGTTGCTCAACCTCGGGTTGAGGTAGGCCCAGATACTCTAGGGCAGACTTCAGCAGAGGTCAAAGAGAATGTCCCTCTCTAAAAGGTTTTTGCCAACAGACAGCTTCCCAGCTGGAAGGGCAAGAGGCAGGGAAGCATGGGGTTTACTGGGAGGGTAACCGCATCTACAGTGAACCTACTCAGTCTACCCCAGGAGACTACAGAAGACTTGTAGTGCCCCAGGAGGTGAGGCAACAGTTCTTACAGTTAGCCCATGAGATAACTCTAGCTAGTCACTTAAGTTTCTAGAGGACCAAGGAGTGGTTATCTCTGTATTTCTACTGGCCCAAGATGGGGGCTGATGTAGAAAAGTTCTGTCAGACTTCTGGCAAGAGTGAAGCCAAAATTGTGGAACCTTTAGTGCCCCTCCAAGTGGTAGGAGTCCCTTTTGAGAGGGTGCTGATTGACATTGTTGGTCCCCTAGACCCTCCAACCTCTTCAGGCAACTGATTTATATTGGTGTGGTAGACCATGCTACCAGGTACCCTGAAGCAATATCTATGAGAAGGGTCAAGCAGGGGTTGGGTTCAGCCCCTTTGAAATACTCTATGGTCATCCGGTTAGAGGCCCTTTGACCCCGATCAAGGAAGGGTTGGAGAGTGCTCCTTCCCTCAAGCCAGTCAGAGTCACTGACTATGTGCTAGGTCTCCGGAGAGAATGGCACGAATGACAAACGTCTGATAACCTAAAAGCAGGTCAGGCACTGGTCAAGCTTTGCCATGACCAGAAGGCCAATAGGGTAGAGTTTACTCCAGACCATCTAGTTTTGGTTATGGTACCTACAAGGCAAAGGGCCTTGCATGACAACTGGATTGGACCCTTCAAGGTTGTGGGTAAACTTGGAGAGGTGAATTATTTATTGGACTTGGGAAATCCCAAGGAGGCCCCTAGGATCCATCACACTAACCATCTGAAGGTTTATTTTTCCAGACCAGAACTAGGAGATTTTCTTCTAGTCTCTGATCAAGAGGAGGAGGAGAGTGAGCCGCTGTCTGATCTCCTCAGGGGACAACCCTCAGATGAGACAATTGAAGGAGTAAAACTCTCTACAGTTTTGACTCGGTAACAGGAGGAGTGCAAAGCTCTGTTAAATCAGTTTGCTTCCCTGTTCTCACTAACACCAGCCTTGACCCCCTTGAGGCCAGCATGATACTCTCACTGGTGATAGTCTCCCTGTCAAAAGCAGGGGTTACAGCATGTCAGACCATGCAAGATCCCACCTAAAGGAAAAGTCAAGAAGATGCTTGATATCTGGGTTATAGAGCCATCTACAAGTCCATGAGCTAGACGAGTTGTACTAGTACCAAAAGCAGGAAACAGTTGAGATTCTGTGTGGACTGTAGAGCTCTTAATGCAGTCACCACGCCTGCTGTCCATCCTTTACCCAGGAAAGATAAGCTGGTGGACAAACTTGGTTCAGCCAAGTTCCTCAGCACATTTGACCTACCCTCAGGATATTGGCAAATAGCTGAAAACAGTATTGTCTACCCCAAAGGGCCTCCAGTTTAAGGTTATACCTTTTGGACTTAAAAATGCACCTGCTACATTCCGCAGGATGGTGAATCAAATTCGGTATGGGATGGAGGACTTGTGCATGGCATGCTTGGACGACATTGCAGCGTTCAGCCCCACTTGGGAAGAGTATCTTCACCGCCTTGGATATGTTTTGCAGGGTCTGGAACAGGCCCATCTGACCATAAAGGCTATTAAATGTCAAATTGGTCAGAGCAAAGTGGTCTACCTTGGACAAGAGGTAGGAGGAGGTGAAATAAGGCCATCGCCTTGTAAAGTACAAGATGTACAAAACTGGGCCACACCTGCTACCCAGACCCAAGTGTTAGGAAAGATTTCATAATTGTATGTAATTTTCCCTCCATGTGGCAACCCCCAATCTTTTTGCTGTTGATTTACACCCTGATCTAGACTTTGCCAGAGAAGCGCAGCCTTCCGCCGCACTCCTCTGGGCTTTCGCTCAATTCTTATGGGGAAACTGACATGCCCTTAAGATAGTCAGTACTGGGAGACTTTGTTTCCCTTAGTCCTTTCCTCATGTTGCAGCTTTTGTGCAACACGAAACAAGAGTGCACCGTAACTTACATTACCGCGCTCGTGGGTCTCTAGTCATTCCAAAGGCCCTAGAAACTCTCGCTGGACTTATTATGAACTGTGCAAGTGTGTCACGGATGGGACTGGTGGCAGCTATCGTTTCTCTTGTGTTTTGAACCCTTTTTCGCCATGTTATCCGCGCTTACTGCGTTTGGCACAAATGAGTGGCATGGCTCCAAAATAGCCATGCCACGAGGTTCTTTGTCCTGTCCGCTGACCGTCTTGCCACTTCACCTTCCCCCAGGTCGAGCCAACCCAGGGCAGTCCTTATTTGGTCATGCACTTTCCCGCGAAACCCCAAAGCTTTCGCGGGCTTCTGCATGCCTTGTGTGTGCCTCCAGGATGTGGGCTGGGATGTCTGGTCCCAATACACATCCTGGGTGCCAGAGAGTCTGGAGAGTCCTGAATGCCTGGGACCACCGTGGTCTGTGATAGGTCCACGTATGGTGTTAGTGTTTGTGAGCAGATCTCCCATTGGGTCCTCTCTGTTTTGACGTGAAGGGAACTTTGGATAAGTTTGGATAAGTTCCCTTCACGTCAGGAGGAGGCTGGAAACACCACTACCATGTCGATCTCCTGAGTTCACACCGAACAAGGGAAAGGGAGCCAAGTATCCTGCAACAAGAAGCTGAGTCGAGGAACCGCTGGTGACCCGCTGAAGGTTTGGCACCCTGAGCCGCTGTCGTCCTGTGAGACCCCTCTGCATCTGATCGTCCTAGCAGGTCTGCGAAGGCGCTTCGACCCATTGGAATAGTGGGTTCAAATATTCCCGGCACCTTCATCAAACCCTGCAAGTAAGCCTCTTCGGAAGTGCCCCATGGCCAACCAGTGGGCTGACCAGCTTACGCAGGACGCTTTGCTCTGTCACCGCCGCCATTTCGGGGAAGCTCTCGAAACTTGCTTAACTGCTTGCTCTGCGTCCACAGCACCCTCACACCGAATTTCGTATACTTGACATTCCCAGGTCTGAAGTGAGACAAGTGCGCCCGGACCAGAGTAAACGTGGTTGCTGTGTTGCCCTGCTGTGGTAACAACCTCGACCCTGCATCCTGCTACACAGAATCTACACTGTGTCAAGACGTCCTGATCATCGCAGCTGAACCTGCCAGCAACATGAACTGATCTGGAGAAGTCTGGGTCTGCCTGCGTCGGGGACCGGTGAGTAGTCCATACCCCAACCGGTGGCCCCACGCGCAGGAGCTTGTTTCTTTTCTACCGCGGTTGCGAACAGCGACTCTATCCCGCACTCTCATACTGCCTCTGCCCACAAGTGGAGGCCTTGCTTGAGTAGTGGGGACTTGTTCTGCATCGCTTCATTCACCTTCCTGAACTACCTGATATCCTCAAAGAGGCCCTCTTTTGTCCATCGGCACCAGCGCGTGCAGGTACTTTTGAGCATAAGGCTCCTCTCTTCGTAGGGCTCGGACTTCCTCCTAGTTAGGTGTATTTCATATGTCGAACTGGGTCTAATGATTACTTGCACTGCCTGTTTTCCTCCCCATCTAGGTGGTTTACATATTACGTGCTCCTAACGCCTTAGACCCCTTGGTCTTGTATATATATTGTATTGATTGTGATGTGTTGGTTTACTTTAGTATTATTGTGATTCTTTGCTATGGTCGATGTTACAAAGGCCTTGTAATATATGTGTCTATATTTTTAATATAACACCTGTCTGGAGCAATTTATAAGTGTCCTTGCTTTGTGTGCTCATTGCGGGCTTTCAGTCACCCTCACCCCACTTGAGACTTAGTCTTGACCGCCGCCATTGCTACCCTGATTGGTCTGGCTTGTCCAGAGGTTACCCTGTTCCAAGAAACTAGGCTCGCCTTCTGAACCTCTGCCCCTCCTGGTCCGAGTTCAGAAATCCCTATCAACACCAACGTAGAGCCTTCCTAGGTCTCACTGGGTACTACAAGAACTTCATAGAGAACTATGGAACCATAGCTTCTCCTTTAAATGTGATCGCCTCACCCAAAAACCCAATACCCAAGAAGGTCAGGTGGAATAAGGAGTGCATTAAGGCTTTTGAAGGACAGAAGAAAGCCCTTTGTCAAGGTCCAGTCTTGAGAGCGCCAGACTACAACCAATCCTTCATTGTGCACACCGATGCTTCTAATACAGGGTTAGGTGCAGTTTTGAGTCAGCTGGATGAGAAGGGCAGGGAACAACCCATCTGCTTCATCAGTAGAAAACTGAAGGACTGTGAGACAAGGTGGGCAACTATTGAACTTGAGTGTTTTGCCACTGTGTATGAAGAAGTTCAGACCATACTTGTATGGTTCTACTTTTGTTACTCAGACGGACCACCAATCCTTGAGATGGTTAATGCATATGAAGGGGAGAATCCTAAATTGTTAAGGTTGTCAATCAGCCTCCAAGGTTTTGGTTTTACCATAGAACACAGATCACGGTGTAATCACCAAAATGCTGATTGTCTCTCCAGAAAGTATAACCAACTAGATTAGGAGAATCATCCAGGATTGGATTAAATCCTCCTGTCCTAGTTTGGGGGAATGAGAATTCTCATTTCAGTGCCATTTCCCTTCAACCTTACAGAACCTCGCCCCAGCTCTTTTACTGGTCTTTTTTAAATTTTTAATCCTGGAGTGAGTGAGACCTTTTTCTCATTCTTTCATGTATTTGACCTGATTTGGATTCTGTATTCTCTGTTTTTGTAGTCTGACAAACTCCATAGGCATCTACTTTTTGTATCGGGACACCTTCAGTGCAGCGTCACAGAGAAATCCTTAGGAGTTCTCATAAGGTTTAAATATCTTTTCATGTGTGAACTACTGTTCCCAAGAAATAGTGAGGTGAAATTGACTTTACTTACCTTTTTAGGTCCAGCCCACACCATTTTATGTGCAGAGCTGGGGGGTTAGTAGCCCCTTTTTCTACTTACTCATGTAACATTTTATATGTTACCCTCACTACTTTAAATGGCAGGTGGCAGTGGTTTAATTTTCCTACCATTGTGCATTTTTACCGCAGTCTGAATCCTCCGCTACAGTACAGCACCCATGGGTGACCATTGTGTCAAAATGGCCCGGTCCTATTTTTTTGCCATTTCTTGTTAGTGAGGTCTTTCTTGGGTTTTACTCTGCGCGCCAAACCAGGTTTAACCCCTTTGTTCATTTTTCCTTTGGCGGGCTTCAGTACTGAACCCCCGCCTCTGGCTCCATTGTGTGTGGGAGGGCGGGAAGCGAGGGAGGTGCCCGAAACTCCCTGTCCTTTGTCTCCTTGGTAACCTGAAAGCACCCAGTACGGATTGGCTGGCTGGCTATATTAGCAGGCCAGCCACACTGCTGTGTGAGTGACAGCTATGCTGTGGATGAATGGGAGAAACCTGCATAAAAGGCGAGGCTTCTTGAACAAAAGACAGTCTACCACTAGACGAAACATCTGACTAAGGAATCGTGAAGAGAAGCTTGCTGCATCCTCCTGGACCCTTGAAGTGTCGAGAGAAACCCTGCTGCAGTGCTGAAACTGGTTTTCCAAATCGACTAGAGAAGCTCCGCAGAGGACCTTTTCCCTTGTGTTAGTGGGACCAACTAACCCCAAGACAAACTTTGCTGGAAGACCTTTCCCCAACTGGCTGTACTACACTGCTGCTGCTGGAATAGAGTGCCAGGGGTCGAGAAATCCGTAGTTGAGTGTGTAAAGCACCGTAGGGGGATATCTGTACTCCTACTTTCTATATGGCAGAGTCGAAGAACAGAGCACCCCAGCCAAGGTTCTTTATATTGGTATCATGGACGAGCAACCTGTGGTACCACTCTTTCTATAGATTCCTTTAAAATGCATTAACTGCTAACAGTTCATATGGCATATGTATCAGACTATAAGATGAATCCACGATAGACACAGAAAGGAAGCAAGTTAAATCAAGCAATGGCAGAACCGTCTGACGTCCAGGGAGCTTTTGCAAAGATCAGCTGGTGCACTATGGTTCCTCGGGGAGAGGTCTCCTAGCCAGGTCCTCTTTTGGATCAGTTCCTTGACAGTCACGCAGCTTTCAGATTTGCGAAGGACAGCAGCAGCAATCCTCCTCATTCCAGCGGGCTTCAAAGTTAAGCATCAAGTATCAACTTCAGCTTCTGAATGATTTCCATCAGTGAGAGGCCCCCAGATATACTGTTGATCTCCCATTCACTCTGCAGGGTCACACTCGGGCAACCAAACATTCAGAAGGGCATTCAGGCAGGCAATCAGGTTCACAATGCATTCAGGCCATTGTCCTCCCTTGCAGACACTCACAACAAGGAATGTGTATTGGGACAAGTGCCCAGCCATTCAGCACAACACACTGAATTCATACCAGTTGCAGACAGGGCTGTCTCGGTCTTTGTGTCACATACCAGAAACTAGCCACCCATAACAAGAAGTGCATATTGGTCATTCACCCAGGTCCCACCCCAAGGGTGTACCCACAACATACAGTTACTGGCAAGGCTCCAGCCAGTCTGGACTTCCCCACAATACCATATATGGAACTTCCAAACAACAGCCAGTCAGGGGGAAGGGACAGAGTTGGGGCTTCCCAGGACTTTGGGAAAAACAAGTTAACAGGCAATAGAAAGCAGGAGGCCACAGGGCCATCTTGTCTCCTATCAGGAATCAACTGATTCAAATGGAAGGGCATGGGTATCCCAAAATGGAGGATACTCCGAGCACCTGGCAAATTCAGCATGAACCTGCCATCAGCCCATACCCTGCTCTGTGGGCCACACACAGTTGCCCAAAAACATACACTAGGGGTACAGGGTTCCACCCCCACCCATGGGTGCCATAAGGGTATCCCAAGGATCTGTACACCAAACGAGAGAGTGGAAGAGCTGTACTGCCAGGAGTCCCACAAGGACTCCTGTGCAGAAAATAACAGAACATACACGAAAAAGGACTACAGAACAAGGAAAGGGAGGCCCTGTCTCTCCAATGCATTTCCAGCATCACAGAGTGCATCGTCTTTAAGCCGGACCAGAGCTCCAGGACGATCCTGAGGAACCTTGCGAAGCAGGATAACCCAACCTCCAGTCACCTCACCAGAGTGCTGGATTTAAGGAGCAAAGAAAGTCCATCAAGTGTCCAAGATCCACAGTGGTCCTATTTGCCAGTAGCTGAAACCGCGAAGTGCCGCTGAACTGAAAAAGAGCCCGTAGCTGCAACAGACCTCTGGACTGCTGTGCAGGAGTCCTCCAGATGTCCTCCCTCTTGTGTCCCCACGAATGAGGCCCAGGAACACATGATCTGCAATTCTTCAACCAGGAAAGAAGCTGGCTGGATCCTCTTCTTCTAACCTAAGGTACTGTTCTGACTAAGGAATAATTAACTCCTTGTCTGTAGCTGGCATTATCTCACTTGAGACTTGCAGTAGCTGCTTTTTGCAGAGTTGATCTCAGCTCTACCTTTCCCAAGCCTAACAGCTTGTGGACCAAAAGTGATTTTCTACAACTCTCTAACTTTGTGCAAGACTTTTGTGCTATCTAAGAAGTGGCTCAGCTCCATAGACCGTGTTCAAATTGACTATGGCGGTCCCGGCTCCTTGCAGACTCTTCTGTCGCATTGACTTTGATTCCAACTGTCACTCATATGTGGTAACTTTTTTGAAACTGCTACTGCTGGGCAAAGATTGTATCTAGACTTCATTGGGGGATTTTTAAAAGTGCTCACATACTCAGAGAACCTGTTAACCTATTTCCTTCCATTAACCTTCCGTTTCCACAACCTCAGAATTTTACCATGTGTAAAAGTGATATATAAATGCCAATACTGTCATAGTAATTAAAGTCACCTCAGGTTGTAGGGAGTGTGTAGGAAATATCCCTAAAGAGTATGTACTAATCTTGATTTTGAGAACGTATTATGAAGCATTTTTATTGTTGCATATTGCCCTTTTTAAAGAAGGTTTATTTAAAACTGACAGTTAAACTCAAGGTTGTCTAGTAAAATAATGATTTAAGTGTTATTTGGATACTTTATTGGTGGATTTAGATACTAAGTTCTACAGCTCACATATACCCCTCTTGAGATAGTCTGGCTGCTCAGTCACTCTACCAGCTTTTGTAGTACAGACATAATAGGTGGGTTAACTAATATCAAGAGGACAAGACTGGTGTAGTCTCCCACAGGGTTACTGCATACAATCTTGCCTAATGACACAAACTATCCCTAGTTTCTTTGGGTAGGGAAACCCCACCCAAGCATAGGGCAAGTTAGGCCTTACTCAATCCTAACATTTGAGAAATAAAGCTTTATTTCAGAAAAGTGAATCTGTTGTCTGTCTTACTTCGTGATGCCTTCACGCAGCCACGCTTATCTTAGGAGGGAGATGTGAGCAGTGTAGGCAAGTACAATGAACTACATAAGTCCAAAGAAACAAAAACACTATACTTCAAGTTAAGTATTAAACAGTTAATTGGACTCAGTTCAAAGGTAAGTCAAATCGTTTGTTATAGCAACTCAGAAAATGTTCTGTTGCAGAATAAAAAGGTTAAGCAACACCAACAATAGCAGATCAGTACTTTAAAACACTTGTATTCCTTTTCAGAGGCCTTAAGGCTTTAGCAGCCCATCCCCATCCAGGGAGGAGTTCTTAAAAGTCAGATTGGAGGTAAAGCAGATAAGGTACAGATGCAGAAAAAGCAAAGTTGCAGAGGATTCTTCAATAACAAGTAAAGGGCTTCTGTTATTCAAAATAATTTCAGGTACCTTGGGCGCACAAGCGCCTTGGGTGAACGGTATGGGCGAACACCCAAACACCGGAATCAATGCTCCAGCAACAAAGGAGCAACAGAGTGACTCATGGTATTCACTACCACAAGTCCCACAGTACCTGAGGAGTGATGAAGATGCATCGGGATTCTTTCACTGTGCAGCAGAGGTGGACCCGGGCTCTTGTTCCTTAGTTGTGGGGACTAAAAGAGGGACTCTGGAAGGGATGTCGGAGCAGCAGTCGAGAGAAAAAACTCCCAACAAAGGATTCTTCATGGTCCAACACCGGTCTGCAGTTTTGGCACCTTTTCACAGACTCCAATGTGGAACAGTTCTCGTCCGAACGATTTACCTCGCTTGCTCGGTCCTACACATTGGTGAAGTGACTTTGAGGGGGATCTTTCTATTGACTGTCTGGAAGAGTCCACCAACGTTTCGGGAGTGTTTGTTCATGGGAAGAGGGAATTCAATCATGCTTGATGTCCCAGGATATATACGGTCTGCAGCCCAGTAAGGTTGCAGCATGTCATGGGATGGCTTAAATTGAAGGTCGTCTTAGTCCTGATTATGCCCACCAGTCCAAGGAAGAAGGAACAAGTTACTTACCTGTAACTGTTCTCCAGCATGGGTCTGGGCATGGATTCACCTGCTCATGAATATTCCCCGTCAGGCCGGGAATCCTCGGTAAAGAAAAAATCACTATCAGTTTCGTTTCTGATCTGTCTTTCTTAGTAGTAACCAATCACTGGTCTCTGGGTCATACTGCCCCCAGCCAATGACTGCCCTCTCCCTAAGCCCCGCCTCTGGCAGCCACCCTCAGATATGGTAGCACGCCAAGTGGCAATATGACCAAGTGAAGAGCAGCAGAGGGGTAGGTGGGAGGGTTTGCATGTGAATCCATGCCAGACCCATGCTGGAGAACAACAGTTACAGGTAAGTAACTTGTTCCTTCTCCAGCATGGGGTCTGGCATGGATTCACATGCTCATGAATAAAAAAATAAATAGCAGTATACACATGCACAACCACGGGAGGTGGCAAAAGGCTCACCATTAAGCAATACAACAACTCAACATTTCTTACCTCCTCACCAGGCTCACCTTAAGCGAACAGGTTGCGCAGCACTGCTTGGCCGACCCTGGAGTCCCGAGCGACGCAGTAGAATCTTGTGAAGGTGTGCGTAGACCTCCACGTAGCAGCCCTGCAGATGTCCAGCAGGGGCACACCAGACAGGAATGCCGTGGTAGCGATTGCTCTGGTCGAATGGGCTCTCGGACGGCCGGGCAGCCGTCGGTTTGCCAATGGGTGACAATGCATGATGCAGCCGGAGAGCCACCTGGAAATGCAAGTCTTCGAGAGAGCCTTCCCTTGATTCACAGACCCAAAGTTCACAAAAAGTTGTGACGTCTTCCGAAAACTTTGTGCGGTCCACGTAGAACTTCAGCGCTCTAGCTACATCCAGCGAGTGCAAAGTCTTCTCGGCCGGCGTCGAAGGAGACGTGAAGAAAACTGGTAACACCAAGGACTTGTTGAGGTGGAAGTCCGACGGCACCTTGGGCATGAAGGAGGGGTGCGTCCTCAGCACCACCCTTGTGTCATGAAAAGTCAAGTATGGAGGCTTGCAAGATAGGGCCTGAATCTCTCCCACTCGTCGGGCAGAGGTGATGGCCACGAGGAACGCTGTCTTTCAAGACAGGAACTTCAAAGGCGCCGAATGCATATGCTCGAATGGGGCTCCCGTGAGCCTGGTCAGCACCACAATAAGCTCCCACGCCGGGGCAGGAGCCTTCACCAGCGGGAATGATCGGAATAGTCCCTTCATAAATTCCTTCACCAGGCGATGCGACCACAAGGACGCCCGTCCCGTAGTCCTGGTATATTGGGAGATGGCCGCCAGATGTATTTTTATGGAGGCGTGAGCCAGTCCAGCTTTGGCCAGCGACAGTAGGTACGGCAGCACTTGAGGGGCCGTAATCCGCAGAGGGTTAATCTTCTGTGCACGGCACCAGACAGAGAACCTCTTCCATTTATGACCGTAGCAGTTGAGGGTGGAGGACGCCCTGGCCTTTGCAAGAACCTCTCTGCAATCAGCCGGGATATCATACCCTCCAAACTCTAGCGCTGCAGGAACCAGGCCTGCAAGTTCAGCGACTGCAGATCGTGATGGAGAATGGCGCCTCCTTCTCTGGAGAGAAGATCCGCGTCCGCCGGCAGCTTGACTGGTGGGGACGTTGACAAGTCCAGAAGGTCCGGGAACCAGATCTGTCTCGGCCACGCCAGGGCGACGAGGATCATCCTGCACTTGGACTTCTTGAGCTGGTTGATGAGGCGGAGCAGCAACGGCAATGGAGGGAACGCGTATAGAAACAGGCCGTCCCAAGGGAACGAGAAAGCATCGCCCATGCTCCTCGGCTGTGGGAACCTGCTGGCGAACCTCTGGCACTTGGAGTTCGTCGCTGTCGCGAACAGGTCGATCTGGAGTTTGCCCCATCGTTGGAAGAGTCGATACACTTGATCCTGGCGCAGCTCCCACTTGTGGCACGAGCGCAGCTCCCTGCTGAGTGAGTCTGCGATGGTGTTTTTTATTCCTGCCAGGTGGAAGGGAACCAGAAACATCCCCTGGGCGTCTGACCTGTGCCACAGATCCTGGGCCTCCATGGATAGGGCTGGGGATCTGGTGCCTCCTTGCTTCCGTATATAGAACATCGTGGTGGTGTGGTCGGTGAAGATCCTCACCACTTTGCCCTTGAGGGACGGAAGGAACGACTTGAGAGCCCAGAACACTGCTCGGAGCTCCAGAATGTTGATGTGGAGAGACCTCTCCTCTGGGAGCCAAAGGCCTCTTGCGTGGAGGTCTCCGGTGTGGGCCCCCAAACCCTCCAGAGAGGCGTCCGTCATCACCGTCTCCTGAAAGGCCGGGATTTGAAATTCCGTGCCTGTCGTGAGGTGAGCATGGATGCCCCACCATGAGATCGCCCGACAGAACTCTTCATCGAGAGGGATCCTGTCCTCGGAACAGCCCCTCGCCTGAAGCCAGCGGGCATCGAGGAACTCCTGTAGCGGATGCATCCGAAGCCTGCAAAGGGGTGCAAGATAGATGCAGGAGGACATCCCGAGGAGGGACTTGATGGACCTCACCCTGGCCACGTCCGTGGCTAGCAGGCACTGCACCTTGCCCAGGATGGTCTTGGTCCTCTTCTCCAAAAGGGAGGCCAATTGCCCCACTGTATCGAGCTTTGCTCCCAAAAACAGTGCTATCTGCGATGGGGCCAGGTGGGATTTGGGGTAGTTAATGGCGAACCCCAGCTCCGTGAGCAACCGGACGGTCCTCGCCGTGTGCTCGACGGCGAGTTACTTTGTCCTTGCCCGGATTAGCCAGTCGTCCAGGTAGGGGTAAACGTGGATCCCCTGCAGGCGCAGCCGCGCCGCCACTGGTGCCAGGCACTTGGTGAAAACCCTGGGTGCCGACTTTAATCCGAACGGTAGGGCTCTGAATTGTTAGTGGCGTCCCTGAACCACGAACCTGAGGAACTTCCTGTGCCTTTTTAGAATAGGGATGTGGAAGTAAGCATCCTCCAGGACCAAATACGACAGGAAGTCGCCTTCCTCCAGCTGTCCCAGCACGTGCTGGAGGGTGACCATCTTGAATTTCTGCGCCTTGATGTACTTGTTTAAGCGGCGCAGGTCCAGGATGGGGCGCCAACCGCCTGTCTTCTTCCTGACGAGGAAGTACCTTGAGTACACTCCGGAGCCCCGGAGCTTTCTGGGGACGAGCTCGATGGCACCTTTCTTGAGCATCGCTCTTACCTCCAACAGCAGTTGAGGGACGTGATTTTCCTTCCTGGCCACGGGAGGAACGCGAGGGCACTTCTTTTGGAATTCCAGCGAGTGCCTGTTGGCCAGGGTGTCCAACACCCAATGGTCGGTGGAGATGGACTCCCACACGCCGACGAACTTCGTCAGATGGCCTCCCACCGGGGTGCTTCGGTGGGGGCCCGACAACACGGCCGGGTCAGTCTTGCTTGGAGGCGGCCTTGCTGCCTTGGCCTCCTTAGCTACGAAGGCGGGATCCCCCCTGCTTGCCGCAACCTCTGTAGGCCTCCCGGGAAGAGGAGCAGGCCGCCTGGCGGTAAGTGGAGGAGCCACCACTGGAACCTTTGGAGGCACCCTGTCTGCCCCCGGAACTCCGAAAGGGCCGTCGCTGTTGAAGCACCCTTAGGGCCCGGGCCGTCTCCGAGTCGGTCTTTATGGCCTGTAGAGACTCGTCCACCATCTTAC
The DNA here is from genome assembly GCF_040938575.1 of Ambystoma mexicanum. NCBI lineage: Eukaryota > Metazoa > Chordata > Amphibia > Caudata > Ambystomatidae > Ambystoma > Ambystoma mexicanum. The sequence continues at coordinate 703,162,637 of NC_090924.1, forward strand.
CCAAGAGGTTGTTGCCGTCGAACAGCATGTCCAACACTCTGGTCTGGACGTCCTGGCGAAAGTGTCGCCTTGAGCCATCCTCGTCGTCGGAGGCAAACTCGGTTGCCCAGTTGGCGAAATCCAGTATCGGCAATGTCCGTTGCCACAGTTATGGCGTGATCCGACGCCAACTCGCCTTCCTGCAGAATTTCTAGGGCCTCCGCCCTCTTGTCGTCAGGTAGGAAGTCTAGCAGGGGAGATATCTTGAACCAGAGCTCCCTGGCGTAGCGGGCCACGATTGCTAAGGCATTGGCTGCCTTAATCGTCGTTGCCGCCGACGAGATGACTCGTCGTCCCATGGAGTCCAACTTCTTGCCCTCCCTGTCCGGCGGGGAAGTGGAAGTTGAAGCCGCCGCACCCGCTGCCTTCTTAGCCGCTGCCGAGACGGCAGAGTCCAGCGTGGGCTGGGCCCTGAGGCACAAGGGGGCGGCATCGGGGACTTGGTACTTCTTCTTGTACCTGTCCCTCTTGGCGGGCGCCGTGGAAGGGTTCTTGAGGACAGCGAGCCCCTCGTTCCAGACGTCGTCGAGCAAAGGCACCGCAAGGAGCGTCTTCCTCTTGGCCTCTCGTCGTTGGTACAGAAACCCTTCCTTTTTTTGTTCTTCAGGGCAGAGCTGGAAGAGCTTGGATGCCCTAGTTATCATGGTGTGGAAAGAGCCAATTTCGTCGGCTGGGGCAGCCCTTGGGGGTGGGGGGGCGGGGTGATGACGGGATGTCTGCTGTGTCATTGCCGCCATCATCGTCCGTCCCAGTCGCTGTGTCCGTCGCTGTATCCTCTCTAGGGTCCGGCGAGGACAAGGGGTCCACAGGTCTCGCAGGCACGAAGGGCGGGGCGGGGTGGACTCTCCTCCGCTTGTTCGGAGGGCTTCCCGACGGGCCCGGTTCTGGATCCTCTGTCGGGGTCTGTGGTTATCTCGTCCTTATCTCGGGACATAAGGATTGGATTGCCAACAAAATGGCCGCCGAGCTATCCTGTGGCTCGGGTAATGGCTGCGACGGATGGGATGGCCGGTCCACTTGGCACTCTACGTCGCCATTGTCGCTATCCTCGATCACGTCAGCAGGGGCCGCCCCCTGCGATCGAACCCTCTCGAACCTCTTGTTGAGGACTATGAACCTCTTCTTGAGGCCTATGCTCTCGTTGAGGCCTATGACTGGACCTCTCGTTGAGGCCTTTCTCGGCTTCTACCAGTTCCTCCTCAGAGGCTGATTCCGAGTCTGCAATGGCCACCGCCCCCCCCCCTCTTTTTCCGCCGGGGTCTTAACGAGGGGCTGGAAAGAGGATTCCCTCCGCGGTGGCAGGGATACTCTGGGCCCAGAGGCCGTTTCCACTGGCATAGTCTCATCCGGCTTCGCCAGGGTCGCAGCGACCACTTCGGCAGAGGCCTTTGCCGGATGGATCAAAGCCCTCACCACCTTAGGTGCGTCCTGGGCCTTCGCCTTGGGGGGGGGGGGAAGACGGTCAGCACCTCGCTCCCCCTTCGAGATCGACCGGGCCCGGGTTCTCGGACTTCCTCTTCCCCGAACCAGAGCGCTGGCTCGTGGTCGAACGTGCCGGGGAAGTAGCGCCCTACCTGGCAGCCGAAGAGCCCGACCTTTTGGCGCTCCCAGTGCCCGCGGACACGCGGTGCTTGGCTTTCTGTTGGGCCCCTGTCGCCGGGGCGCCCTCACAGGACTTAGAAGACCGCTCAGACTTTTCTTCGCCTTCTCACCTGCTGTACCCTTCTCCAGCCAGGCGGCGAGGCAGGAACGGCGATCTTGTTTGGTCCGTTCCGAAAGGTTCTTGCAGAACGCAGTCCTTCTCAACGTGCGTCTTGTCCTCATGAAGACAGAGATAACGCGAGTGCTCATCCTCCTTGAAAACGTTCTGCAATCCGCATCCAGGGGAGCACCTGAACAGCTTGGATCCGGGCGTCGAGCTTCCCTTGTCCTGGGCCATGTCCGTTGAGGTAGGCCGCAGATCTTCCGGAATCCTCCAAGAAGCGTAAACTCGATGAAAACTTCACCCTTGAGGGGCGTAGAAGAATTCCGAAACGGCTACCCATTGTCGGAAGTAGAAATGGTGGAGCTTGAGGCTCGAATAAACCGTAAAAATGAGAAAATCTCCTGAAAAAGCGTGAAAACGCATCAGAAATCTCGAGAGCTAAACACGAGGACTCCCAACACTTGAGCATGCGGTGAAAATCTGAGGATGGCTGCCAGAGGCGGGGCTTAGGGAGAGGGCAGTCATTGGCTGGGGGCAGTATGACCCAGAGACCAGTGATTGGTTACTACTAAGAAAGACAGATCAGAAACTTAACTAATACTGATTTTTTCTTTACCGAGGATTCCCGGCCTGACGACGGGGAATATTCATTAGCATGTGAATCCATGCCAGACACCATGCTGGAGAAATTCGTCCTCTTCGGAGCGTCCCTGTCAATTCGAAAACATGGTCAGGACAACAGCGGTCACTAAAGCGGGCTTCACCAGTTGCTGGAAGGTGCTGCAGGCATCTCTGGTAGTCTTCCTCGGTTCTTCTGTTCTAGTGGTCAACTTGTCTTTTGCCTCAGGATCCTCGCCTTTTATCCAGGAACCCAGCCAAATCCAGTGTCACCCATCATTCAAACTTTTTATTTTACATTTTTATGGTATTTACTAAGCGCAGACCTAGCTTCGACAAGCAACAGAGCGCTTTACAGAGGTATATACCAATACAGATACATAACGGTGCGCTTTACAGAGGTATACAACAGAACATATGCATAACCAAGTGCTATTTTTTTTTCTTTATTTGTATTTGACTCTCCTAACAAGTAGGAGAATCTTTACAAAAGGAAGAAGAATACAATCACATTACATAAAGTACCTACAAACATGGAACATTACAATATATAATCATAAAAAAGAAATAGAAAGTGACCATCCTTCAAGTAAAATTACAGACCAAGAATTCCTATGACATATTGCTAAAGGAAAAGAGAGAAAAGGAAAAAAAAGGAAATAAACGATAAAAATATCTACTCATTAAAATATCTACTCATTAAAATGGGCGTGCATCATCAATCTTATACAGATTTGCAAAGGATAGAGGAAAGGGAAAGAATAATTCATGACGTATTCATGTAACAGTCTTTTTCCAATTCTCTTGCAATTACATTACATAGTTTGGTTAGAGCAAATATGAGCGGTTTATGGTTGCCTTGCATCATTCTAGCCCAAAGGAAAGGAAGGCAATCAGTAAAGTTAATATTTACAAATTCAGTTAGTAAAATCGTTCTTTGATTCTTAAAATGGGGACAATATAAAACCAGGTGTTTTAATGTTTCAATGGTTGCGGTGCACATAGGAAATCTGCAGTGAGGACTCGATGCATACAACTTATGACCAACCCATTTTACTACTCTTTCTTTGGTATGGAACAGATTAAATTTAAACCAAAGGAACAGCTTCCGAGTAGAGTTACAGGGAAAAAGCACAATGTAATCGTATCTTGGGATACGTTTGTGTGTAAATAAGTGATATTCTTTGTAAAGTTTGTATGATCTCATTCTATCGAGGGTGGTACACCAATCGAGTTCGAACAGTTTTTTTTTGGCATATCCTGGTCTGTAGTGAACATCATCCACAGTGATGTTGGCCATCTTAAGTATAGCAGCCATTTTTGTCACATAGAGAGCCATAGAGGACGTGGGCAACAAGTTAATGGTACGATTCAGCTCAACATATAGGGAGTTCGCTATAGGATGTCCAATCTTAGCGAAATTGGTTAGAAGTCGCCATTTCCAACGAGTGGATAGAGCGACTAAACCTAATTCATGCCTCAAGATTACGTTAGGTAGGGACATCGGAAGCGACATGGCACGTTTCAGGGCAGTTCCTTGCAATTGATCCAGAATTGGGCCCATCTCACCCATACATATGTCGAGAGAGTACAGAATTACACTCTCAATTTTTAGAGTTAAAAACTCGATGAGGGGAGTTAGTGAAAACTTACAGTATTTCGCATAAATTACCTTGGATTGTGAAATCAGGGGTCTGATCTTTTTATTGAGTAGGTCAGTCCACATTAAGATAGAATTTTTCTCTGTTAGATGATAACCCAAATAAATCGTTTCTGTAATGAGAGGGATGGGAGTCTGCATGATGTGCCATTGCGACTTGCCAGTTCGCTTCCGAACACCAAATTGCATTACTGCTGTTTTGGCAGGGTTAGGCGTCAAATTGTGTGCTAATGCAAATTCCTCAAATAGCCGTAGTTTGAGTTGGAGGCCTGACGGGGTGGGATCGAATAGAATAATATCATCTGCAAAGGCGAGCCATTTGAGACGGATCAAGCCAATTTTAACAGAGAAGAGATTATTTGCATCCCAACCTTTATCGAGATCGGACAGGTATAGATTGAAAAGGGTGGCTGCGAGGTTACAGCCTTGCTTTAGGCCTACCTCTGTGCTGATAGCTTTAGTAATACGTCCCTCTGAGGTGAGCTTAATTCTATAAGAGGTGTTAGTATGTAAGACTTTGAGCCAGTAAATAAGGACAGATGGAATTCCCATATTGGTAAGTTTGGCCCATAATAAGTTACGAATCACTGTGTCGAAGGCTGAGGACATGTCGATGAGGGCAATGTAAACAGGATTAGATGTTAATTTCTTAGCTTCTGCGATGGTAAAGGCCATAATCATGGCATTAAGCGAGGTGGACATACCTTTCCTAAAGCCAGTTTGGTATTTGGAATATAGTCCTAGTACTCCAATGTGATTCTCCAGGTCGTGAAGAAGGAGAGAGGCAAATAATTTAGCCGCAGTGTCAATTAGCGCAATAGGTCGATAATTCTGCGGTAGCGCAGCATCTCCTTTTTTAAAGATCGGGATGATATTGGCAGTTAGCCATGAGACAGGAATAGCTCCTGTATTAAGGATGAACTGAAACTTGGTGTTTAAGATACATGCCCACAAATCCGGGTCATCTTTGTATAGACAGGGAGGCAGGCCATCGGGGCCGGATGATTTAGGATAGTTGAGTTTAGATATCGCCCACTTGATGTCAGCGATGGTCCAAACCAACCGCGGCAGGTCATGATATCTTAAAGCAGAGATCGTTATATTCGAAAATCGCACAGGAGTCTTAAATTTGTGTCTGATATACTCATACCAGGTGGATTCTGATATAACATTCGGCGTAGAAAGCGATACTTGGGAGGTGTGACTCTTGATCGTTCGCCATATAGTACGAGTATCGTGGGATACAATGGCTCTAACAAGTCTGCAATTTATTTCATTGTGTCTTATTAGCCTTTTCTGCTTCAAGCTGCGTTTATATGCTGACACGATAGAATTACGCCGCGCGAGATACCGTTCCCGCGAAAGATCAATGGATTTTTTCAAAGCTCTAAGAGCCTTGTTTTTCTCCCGCTTCTGTGCTTTGCAAAGAGGATCAAAGAAGTGATGATTTTTAATATCGGTTCTTTTCTTTTTGCTAAAATATATTAGTGCTGCATGCGTTATTTCAGCATATCGCTGCTCAAGAACAGTCGTGTGCATTCGTTCCGAGTTGTTCCAAAGTACTATGGCTGACTTTACAAATTGAGTGAATTGCTTGCACAGTGTCATAGACCATCTGATAGAAGTCATAGAACGATCTACTTCGCACAATGCAGTAGCATGATCAACACCAGTAATGGAAATGTCGAATTTCAAGTTGCCTGATAACACAGCGTGGTCACCAAAAGGCAACATGGAAATTTTTAGAGGAGATGATCGTAGAAGCAAATTGTGACTAACAAATATGAAGTCAATTGTTGACCTTTTTCCATCCCTTGACCATGTGATCCAATTTGACGGGTCAACGGGGGGGAACAAGATCTAGATCCCAATCTTTCAAAAAGGACCTCCATATATTACCTCTGGTTTTCGAAAGTAGGTTTCTAGAAGATCCACCAGTTTCATTGGGGGTTCTGCAATCGCAATTAAAATCACCACCAAGGATGATTTCAATATTATCGTATTCGTGAGTTACAAATTCTAAACAATTCTCAACTGCCTCAATCATCTCATCAATGGGGGTAGTAGACGGATTCCAGTAAATGGTCATAACAATTAAATGACGATAATTGTGACTGTTGGTTTCCAGTAATATTGCTAGAAGGTTATTAGCATGCCAAACATTTTTTGAATTAAACATGAGGGCATTGTCTATAGCTATCATAATACCACCAGATGGACGACCGGCAGGAGCTCGTATAGCGGGAATATGATGCGTTGAGTAGTCAGGCAAGAAAAGGGAAGTGGTTTTCATAGTCTCCTGAAACATAAGTATTGATGGACGACTAAGGCAATCAAGGGTTGAATGCCATTTCATAAGGTTAAGGTAGCCACATGAATTCCACGATTGAAAAGAGAGTAGAGTTTTAGAAGACGGCTATGAAGTGGGAGAGCGGTCCGTGGTTTTTAAGAGAGAATTAAGCATGGGGGCAAGCCATGGTAGGTCATGAGAGATGCCTACTTTAAGCAGGAGCTCGGTGATTACATCATTGGCAGCCCCGTGATTTTGAGATTGCAATGAAGCGTGTGATTCGGGGCTCAGAGCCTGAGGACATTTAAATTGAATGAATTTGGTAGCCTCTGGTTCGTTTTCCAGTGAATTCAAAGTGAGGCCTTCTTCATAGATACCTTCTTTATTGAACCATAGATATTTCTTTACAGCCTCTGAAGCTAATTGGATTACAGCACGATAATTGTTGTCCGTGGCTAATGACACTCTCAGAATGTCTGCCGATTTAAACATCCGTAGTTGAGGGATGCGATTGAATAGTGCCAAAATGAAGGCCCGATTAATCCGGTTCGTACCAAGTAGATCGCTTTTCCCCTCAAATCCTAATAGATGGTGCTTTTCTGGGATGATTTGTTCATTATTGTCAGATGACTGGTCAAATGATTTTGGGAGAGGATCAGAGGCAATTTCACTGGAAGGAACATGGTGAGAGATCATAGATGGATCTTGATGAAAAGTTACATTGGAAGAATTAAATTTCAGTGGTCTTTCATTAAGTTCCTTCCTAAGGATATCTAAAATTTCATGATGGGATAGCATGGTAGTAGCTCGAGGATCAAAGTTGCAGTTACCTGTTAAAAGGCCCTGCTTCGAGGTGCAGTTCTGGGCATGAGATGGAAGTATGGTACATTGTGGCTGACCGTTAGGAGGCAGAATAGAAGGTTCCATAACAGGTTGGAGAGCCAACAATGTTACCTTTCCTAGTCCGTTACCGGACATCACAGAGCTAGTTCTACTGGGGAGATCAATATTGTCGTGCAAGGTAGGACAATAATTAAAATCATTGCACATATGAGAGAGTGCTGGTAATGTCGCCTTATTACTGCTAGATTGTAAATCAGTCGAAGGTGCAGGTGCTAGATGCACAGATGGTGAACCGGAGGTATTTGGAGCATTGTCCCGAGCCTTGACATCGTTCATTGGATTGCTAGTGGTGACATTTCCGTTAGTTCCAGAGAATGAAGTACATACTTCACTATATGTTCTAGAAGTGGAATTAGTTGGACAATCAACAAGTACGATTTCATCATGCCGAGTGGTGCGATTTCTCCCACAGACCGGAAAGTAGGTGGCCAGGTTAGATTTAGCTCCTACTAATGGTGATGATATTTGTCCTTTGAGCACTGAGTTAGTTGGTATTACATTATTATTTTTCGTTTTACGTTTTAAGGTGGATATTTCAGTAGAGTCAATTTGCTGTTTTTCAACTCGATTAGTATCAGGAGTGGTCAATCTAGCAACATCAGTTGTGGGTATTGTGGTGGGTAGCCCAGTCGTCTCACAAGAATGAGCTACAACATAACTAGCAGACATATCTGATGTTATAAGTGGAAATAGGACATCTTGGCTTTCTTTCGAAAGTTGATTAAGGTCAATATGATCCTCATCTATTAGTGTTTCGACAGAGATCTTAATATTCGAATCAGTTGCAGGATTTGGTTCTTTTATGTCGGTATTCTTCTTTCTTTTAGCATTTCTTTTGACAGCTCTTTGGTGAAGTTTCTTAGCTCTCCGTGACATGAAACCAGTATCATTACCACTGGAAGCAGGGACCGGAGGTTCAGATTGCATATGTTCGAGAGCTGTCAGAAGAACAGAAGGGCTGTCAGAACCATTCAAAGAGGTTGGAACTACAGATGAATATAGAGCCATGAGAGTATTCATTTTCTCTATGGCAGATTTCAGGTCGCAGGAAGAATTGTGACATTTGCACAAGGCAGAATCTATTGGTGTTTGCACGGGCGTAGCAGGCGGAACGAGAGTCAAGTCCAGGCAGCACTGAATGCTTTTATTTTTCATAGGTGAATTAATAACAGGTGGATGGGTCGTGGGGCATACATTGTGGAGATTTTTAAGCGTTTCGGCTGCAACAATGAAGCCTTCGATCCGATCCATCTTTGAGGTTAACAGTGATTGCGTTGACTTGATCTCCCTCAGTGCAAGATGGGTCAAATCATGACCTTTATCCAATAACCAAGTGCTATTCAGAGGTAACAGAACAGATATGCAGCTGGGGGAATGATCGAGAGGGGCACAGGGGTTGGGTACAGCTGTACCGGGTGGCAGGTAGGAGAGGGGCAGGCGGCATCTAGCGAGTCAGGTGGTGTGAGGGGCCACGTGATGACCTAGGAGTTGAGGAGGGGAGATTCCTTGAAGAGGTGGGTCTTGAAGTGGGAAACCTTGGGTGGTGGCAGCCTCCCAGTAGGAACTGCATCTAAGCAGGCATGCCAGAAGACAAAGGGCTGTAGGGTTTCAGACTCCTCCCTCGTTTCCTGTCTTCACAGACACTATGGAGCCTTGGCGGGATTCCCGCCAAAGACAAAAGTCAAACCAGGGCCTCCCCCAACCAGGTTGATAGAAGGACCAAGAAAGGACACAAACAAATGTCAAAAAAAGAAGGTGGCCACCATTTTGGGTCAATGGTAACTCTTCTGTCCACTACCGCAACTGTGAACACAGGCTGGGTAGGAAAAATGCGCAAAAATTGGTAGAACACATGCACTGCCACCAACCATTCTGGTATGCTTGTCACTAACAGAAATGATACAGGAGCAGCGAGAAAGAGGATACAAGGTAAACCCTCAGCACTCCACGTAGGGTGGTGTGAGCTGATCATACAAAAGGAAAAGCTAAGAAGGATACAAAATATCCCTCTATACTCGAGAACAGTACTTAATGAAATCAAAAGAATATGAAAAGGATGCTCCAAAGGGCTCCCAGCAACATTGCATAAAAGGTGTTGCGTGCTGCAAAAGTGAACGGCAGATGCCTTAAAAAGTATTGATGATAGCAAGACTCAAGTAAAAACAGAATGAACAAGGGTTGCAGTGTCAGAACACAATTAATGAATGTGGGGAAAAAGGCTCCACTCCTTCAGGAGAACAAGAGAAATAACCAAGAGTCCAGCAAAAAGTGCTGGGAAGGGGGTAGGCGGGGGTCTCACAGGTAGGGGGGGCTTTTCCATGAAAATGAAAGAGCTCCCTACAGGCTGAAGCACTGTTAGGTAAGATTTCCACAGAGCTGGTAAATCTTCCTTTCCTGGTTCAACTCCAGAACTTTGCTTTTCTAGTGGGATATTTTTCATGAATACCTCAGTGAGTGGGAACCTTTTTCCACACTCACCTAATCTTTAACTCTTTTTATGGGTGTCATTTTTAAGACTCTCCATAGTGTCTTTTTAAAGTCATCATGTCTAACAACTTATTGGCAATAAGTGCCTGTTGTTGCTGGGTTGCCCTAGGGACTCCTCATTTAACTTTCTTGTGCTAACCTTAAGTGAACTACAGTTCCCAAGGGTAGAAAGGATTTTTGGATCCCTTTTTCATTTTATTCTGTGAAACAAGCACACCCCACCTTATGTGGAGTGCTGGGGAGATACAATGTATCACCTTTCACATTAAAACTGTAACAATTCTGTTAGTGACAAACTTACCTTTAATGGCTGGTGGCAGTGATACCTTTTACTAATTTGGTGCACCTTCTTTTTCTGCCATTTTAGTGTTTCTGGTCATTTCTTGTTCTTTCCCCTGACATCCAGGGTGGGAAATTCCTTTGAGTTTTGTCTTTGGCGGGAGTCCCCTGGACACCCCTGCCCAGGCTCCATTCAGTCTGTAAGCACAGGAAGTGGGGGAGGAGTCCAAAACTCCCTCATCTTACGCCTTCCTTCAACTGCGACAAATCCCAGTGGGGGGCTGGCTGTCCTGATTGGACAACCAGACGCCCCTTTCTTGTAAAATGAGGGGAGAGAATGCAGAGGTTGTGCTGTACTTCCTGATAAATACTGGAAACCTGGAAGCTGAAGTCATGTCGACCACTGGAACAGAAAACCAAAGAGAATGACAAAGGAAAAGCGGCGGCAATGATTTCCAGCGACCGGAGAGCATGCTTTGTAACCGGAGCCTGCTGCAGCCTTTCCTTCCAATCGACCCGGGGTCTCCAAAAACGACGACCCGAACCCAGAGCCTGGTGAGACCCACTAGACTCAAGACCACCTGCATTTTGAGCCATCCCATGGGTTGCTGCGACCTTGCGTTCTTGCAATATCCCAATACCCAGGGACCTCCAGCCGCTGTGTGGTGCACAGTCTTCCGAATTCCGAAGCTCGCTGAAACTTCGCGGGCATCCTGGTGTATCTCCAGAGACACGAATCGAGTCCGAAAAGTCCCCTCACAAGAGTGCTGGACCTTTTAAACGACGAGAATTCAACCGCAATTTTCTGTCTTCTGTGCTCCTTGAAAAAGCGCCAAATTTGCAGACCTATATGGGAAATCTTGCCTAGAGCCTTCTTCATCGATCCCTGCTGCAAAGTCCCTTCTGAAGTCTTGTGTTCAGTCTCCAGGACAGGGAATCCACTGACTGGGTATTTGTCTGCAGTACCTGAAGTTCACCTACTGCAATCTCTTCATTGCTGAGGTACTGTGTTGGCTTGGGTATATACTTGCCTTAAGCCTGTTGGGATTTCTGTGTAGTCCTGGGGTGTTTTCGGTGATTGGGAGGTCCCTCATCCAGTGCACCCAGTCCCACTGCTACAATCCTGCTGGGGTGTCTTCTGTGAAGCCCATGGACCCTCTTCTAAGCCTAGAAGTAAAGTACTCACCTATTTGCCAGTTTTCCTAAGGAAACTCTGACTTTTGCTACTAAAGAACTTATTCTAACACTGCCTGTTGTGGTCACTAGTACTAGTGACCCCCCTTCTGCCACCGAATACACTCATGCTCCAAAAATAAGGGAAAGACTTTGTAGGGATTGGGACTTCTGCCTAGAAAATAAATCAATTGTTTTACTTACTTGTAAAGAGTTGGTGGGTAACTAATTCCAAGAGTGAACGGTTACAAAAGTTATTACTGATCTTGAATGTGTGATGCACTATTCTTAAAAGTATGGTTAGCATCTTTTCTTCCTTAGCCACTGTTTTGCCAGTCTAATAGAAAGTAGATGTGAAGGTATTTTACTCTCCTGTGATTAGGTTGTGCCTCTTTACAAAAGTAATGTGTTGGTTTCACCAGATTATTCCTGAAGGGTAATTGTATGAGTGTCCCCCAACTGTTGGTATCATCAGGTTAGTCATGTTAGGATAACTGTATGAGTGTCCCCCCAACTGGGTCTTGCTTCCCCTGACTTGCTGCTAGCCTGTCTTACTACATTAGGTTGTTGTCTACCTAGAATAACTATTCAGTAAAGTATGACATTGGGTTTTACTTTCCCCTTCAGTGTGAAGTTCAAGTGTGTGGGTTTTACTTACCTTGTGTTAGCTGCGTGCCATCCAAAACAAGTTACCAGAGTTATTGCTTACCTCAATCTGGGGTTCCCAGATTTCCAAAGCATCTGTAATTTTATATTACTTCATTAGGATTCTACTGCACCTAGAATAAGTGTTTCACTATTCACCAAAAAAAAGTATATTGTCCAGTTGACTGTTTATGTGATTTGTTCCAAGAGTCACGGTACAATTTGAAGGGCCTACTGCCCTTGTATTACCAAAAGTAATCTGAAAGTAACCATTGGTCTTTTACTCCCAAAGAATAGGCTTGACCTATACTAAATGTGCATAACAAGGTTTTGACTTCCCTAGAACTACTGTTAGGTGTTCCAAATAAGGTTTATACTTGGGTCTGTGTACTTTCAAGTATAGTGTTGTGTTTTATATTGTGATTTCATATAATGTGTTATTACTTACTGAACCCCTAGATTTATCTGGGCCTACTTGTATTTAAATAAATCCTTTATTTTTACAATACATAGTGTTTCAGTGTTGCTTTGGATCATTTGTATTACAATTTTCACTTGTACTGTGTCTACTGCCCTCTCTCCCTCCTACGATAAGCCTGGCTGCTCTGCCTACACTGCCATGTACTCAGGTGGTACAGTCTTATACTAAGAGTGGAGACTTGTACTGCCTCAGTTGAATGGTTTTAAAGAAGTGGGTATCACTTCAGAAAAACTGTCCAAACAAGCAGCAATGAGGGTCTTTCAGAGATCAGGCAGAGGAGCAGGGCTTCAAATGGCCAGTGACTGGATGGTTGCTAGTCCACTGCAGAATTTGTCTTCGGGTCATCAGCAGGCTGCACTTCTTCAAAGGAATCAGGGCTCCAAAGTTGATCTGCAGAATGGCTGCAAAAGTCTCCCGCTTACCAAGAATTGGAGTTGGAAGAAAGTGCAAGCCCACCGATGGAAAGGATCTGGCAAATTGAAACAGACAGTATTTGTGCAATTAGGGACAACTACTGGTTTCACATCTGCCCGCAGCAGACTCTCTGGCACACAGGGATGTGAACTGGGAACAGACAGTACCAGCTCCCTCCCTTTGACGAGCGCGTGCACACACAAACCTGTGAAGGCAGCTGCCCTCCCGGACAAGTACATTAGGGTGATTGCCCCCTTCAGTAGCCATTTGTGGTAAACGCAAAAGTGCATGAGTAAAATAAAATAAAAAAGGTCAGCATGTAAAAGTTGCACTGCACGGCACAGTGCTGTGGGCAATTACCAAAAAAGAATTGCAAAAAGAAACTAAGTTCTTAGTACTGATAGTCTGAGGGACTAGTCAGTTTCCCCATAACAATTAGAGAAAGGGAAGTGATGCTGAAGGCTTTACTTCCTTCCAAAAGGTCAGTGCAGGTTAAAACATCAACACAAAGGGTATCCCATTGAAATCAATGGCAGGAAAGGTGCTAAAGAGAATATCTTTGCTAACAGTGACAAAAGGAGGGTTTCACTAGGTGCCTTCCTCCTTCTGATATGTGGGCGTAACCAATCTACAGTCCTGCATGGCTGTCTTACACACACTACACTTCAGAAGCATCACTGGAACTCCCAAGTGCCTGGACCATCCTCAGAAGGAACATGGTTGTGGCTTGACCTTTTGTCAAGCTTTCCAAATCCTATTTGTACTATGTGTGAATGAGACGGTAAACGCAAATTGTATTTGAAAAAGTACTATGTAATAACAGAAGAAAAAAGATCATATATTTTGAGGCATCCCACATCAAGACACAAAGCTCATATCAGTAAGGCTATTAGACCCAAATGGTAGTTATGACATTGAACACCCAATATATATTACAGAAAAGTATTGTAATGCTAAATTAGCCATACATTGATACACATATATATCAAGCTTTACAATTAAACATTGAAAAGTAATAAAGTAAAAATTGAGAAATTCAAGAAGCTTACTCTTCATACCTTGTAATCTATGCTTAAGTGGAACTAGCGACGAAACAGAGCCAAGACGTGTGTCAGATGATATATCCAGAACTTTCATGCTGAAATTGGTTTTACCCAAAACCGGAGGAGGGCATTCTGATGAATTATTTAGCCTCTTCTTTTTTTGCCGACTTGTAGCCAAGAGGTTTTTGCCAAAAAATGCTTCCTACATGAAACAAATTAAAAAAGTGATTATGCACCGGCTTTTTCCTTTGCGGTGTGTTGTAAAGGCAACCTGCAGTAAAACAGAGGACACAGATAAATTTAAGATGATACAGATTCACGACCTAGACTACATGCATGTTAGGAACCAATAGAAAGGACAAGTGTGGTGCTGGAAATGCATTGGTGGGACAGGGCCTCCCTGTCCTTGTTCTGTAGTCCTTTTTCGTGTGTGTTCTGCGTTATTTTCTGCACAGGAGTCCATGTTGGACTCCTGGCAGTGCAGCTGTTCCTCTTTTTCATTTGGTGTACAGGCCCTTGGGATACCCTTATGGCACCCATGGGTGGGGGTACAACCCTGTACACCTAGCGTATGCTTTTGGGCAACTGTGTGTGGCCCACAGACCAGGGTATGGGCTGGTGGCAGCTCCATGCTGAATTTGACAGGTGCTCTGAGTATTTTGGGATACCCATGCCCTGCCATTGGAATCAGTTGATACCTGATAGAAGACAAGATCGCCCCTGTAGCCTCTTGCTTTCTATTGCCCATTACCTTGTTTTTCCCAAAGTCCTGGGAAGCCCTGACTGTCCCTTCCCCCTGACTGGCTGGTGGGTGCAAGTTCCATATATGGTATTGTGGGGGAATCCAGGCCAGACTGGCTGGAGCCTTCCCAGTGACTGTATGTTGTGGGCACACCCTTGGGGTGGGGCCTGGGTGAACTGGAGTGTGTGACCAATATGCACATCTTGTTATGGGTGTCTAGTGTCTGGTATGTGACACAAAGACTGAGAGAGCCCTGCCCGAAACTGGTATGAATGCAGTATGGAGTGCTGAATGGCTGGGTACTTATCCCAATACACATTCCTTGTTTTGAGTGTCTGAGAGGGAGGACAATGGCCTAAATGCACTGTGGGCCCGATTGGCTGGCTGCCTGCTGATTGCCCTTCTGAGTGATTGGTTGCCCGAGTGTGACCCAGCAGAGTGAATGAGAGAGAGAACAGGGGAGAGAACAGTATATCTGGGGTACTCTCACTGCTAGAAATCGTTCAGAAGCTGAAGTCGAAACTGATGCTTACTCTCAAAGCCTAGCCTGAAGAAGGTGGTTGACTGCTGTTACCTTCACCGCAATCCGAAAGCTGACAAAACTGATCCAAGAGATGACCTGACTAGGAGACCTCTTCCCGAGCTACGAGGGACCATCGTGCACTGCTAACCTTCGTCGAAGCGCCCTGGAAGCCAGCCTTTGAGAGCCGGTCAACTGGAGACTGGGACCGCCGAGGAGAACGAAGAGAAGCACCAGACATTCCATCCACCATCGTCGACCACGGTTCGCAGGTTTGCTATAACCACTGGAGGCCAGTCGAAGCCGTGTTTCCCAGAAGTGGGAACCGCTTGACGCTGAGCCGCCGAAGACCGGAGCCGCAACGCTCCATTAAGACACTTTGAATTCAAGGACGCTCTCGCCAGCACCGCCAACCGCTTTGTCTCGCCAAAGAATGTCAAGGCCACCGATGAGCCGAGGAGCATCCGCCAGTGAGTTTCCCGAAACCCAAAGACCACAGAGACACCGGACGAGCCGACGCCCTTACCGGGCCAAAGTTCTTCAGTGACGCTTTGCGGCAGCGAACTACTGCCGTCGAGGTCCACCGCACGCCTTCTCTTCGTAGGACATCCACGGCAAATATTTGACAAGCACCGCCAGGACCGAAGCTGCTGCCTCAATGCCTTTGTTCACCAGTTCATCGAGGGATCTCGATGATCCGTGGCTCCTGCATTAAAGGGAGCCGCTCAAGAAGGATCCGTCGACGACCCAATGTCGAACTCTGCTATTCCAGGTATATTGGGGTGGTAGAACCATTTTAGAGGGAAATAAGACTCCTATAAACAATATATGGACTGGGTTTGTGTTATATCTTTATTTTACAGGTTGCCCCTGTGGGGGGATCCTGGTACAGAACTGTGGCTGGTGGTAGGGGCCCAGTATTCTCCCTATTGTTTTAACCAACCCTCTTTCCTTCTATGTCTATTGTTGGTTCACTATATTAACTGATTTGTATGACATTTGAACTGAGTACAATTGATGCATTTTAATGGAATCAAAGAGTAATAGAGGTACCACATAGAAACTGTATATATTTACCATTTTAGATTATCCTGAGCACAAAGTGTGTTATTTTGATTGTGTACATAATTTGAGCCCATTTATATAAATGTTAAACGTTAAGGGTATTTGTACCGCGCACCATCACCAACGGAATTGGTCCCCAGGCGCTCTGGCGGATCTGTAAACAATAAGGTGGGATCGGTTAGTATGGTGAAGAGGGAGTAGGATAGTGAGGAGTGGTCTGTTGGCAGCTTCAACTCGGTATACACTGGGTGCTGAGCTTTGGTGCGGGTATCGGATCAGTGTCAGTCCGCGTGTGCTGTTGCTCCGGCTTATGTGGTGTTGTAGTGTTGTGAAGTGCGTGCGGTTTGTTGTGCGAGAGATGGTTGCGTGAGTTTTATGAGTGAGATAAGTATGCAAAGATTGAGCTTATATTGGTTACTGGGTTACCCGTCCTTTAACATGCTAACATTCATAGTTCTGTCCAAGTGTGGCACTTGTTGGCCTTCACAATCCCGTCTAGATGCGGCGCAGGCCAATGCTTAGAATTCTACCCATGTGTGGTCATGCCAACATTGACAGTCCCATCTAGATGCGTTGCAGGTTAGTGTTTAGAAATAGGTCTAGGTGTGGGCATGCAAACATTCACAACTCCATCTGGAGGCTACGCAGGCTGGTGTTCACAATTCTAAGTGTGGCACATGCTAGCATTCAAAGGACTGTGTTTTCACAAACCGTGTGTGGACATTCCTTTGTGGGTGCTTGAGGACTACACTGTACTTAAGAACCAGCTTGCATCACCTCCTGAGAGCTTAAGCCTTGATTGCTCACCCATAGCTACCGCATAGAGATTCTTGGCTGGGGTGCCCTGTGCTTCCGCTCTGCCATATACAGAGCCCCCTCCAGTCTTTACAATATGGACTTTTTTTGTTGTTGCAAGATTTCAGCTAAGAAAGTTCGGTTACATTTGCCATGAAGCCTGTACTTGCTTGTTCAGGGGCTATATTTCTGTGTAGGTAAAACATTTTGTGGAGGTGGTTTTCTGCATAAATGTGGAGCAGGGTAGGGTAGCAGAGATCCTCCAAAGCAGATCTGGAAGAAGGGAAACGGTACAAATATTGAAGAGATGTGTGTAATGTCCTATTATCCTGATGTTAAAAGATTGGCAGTGGTTGACAAGACCAGCTAAAGCCCATAAACACTTGTGTGGTTATTCTGTGTCCCATAGTCCATTGTGTTAAGTGTTTGTGACAGATAAAACATGTGTTTCATGTAGCAAACTCGCTAGCGTTTACAAAAACAACTAATTGCAACTCTTGATTTCATTATATTCGCTTTATCTTTGCCTCCCTTAGACAACTCACTATCTGTTGTAATAAATGCAGCAGATCACTTATTCATGCATTTCACCATCTCAAGGTCCTTCCACCTTCTGGCTCTCATTACAAGCAGTACATTCAAACCAGATTATCTGGTTCTCCATCTGGATTAAATCAGGTCCTCCTTTAAAATACTAGCTCCACAAAGCTTTGTCACCACTGGAAAGGAGTCTGCAGATTTAAATATGGCATAGGCAAATACCTTTGAAACCCACTATTCGGCCCAATTGTTCACTGCATCTTGCCTCTGCCACCAATCTTGGTAGCCCTGCTGAAAAGAAAGCAGGCGACTACCATGCGAAAATCTATCAATGGCCTAAGTGCTGCTATCTCTCTTCTCCTTGCTTCCCACAGAGAATCTCTCAACTAAATCCATTCACTACAAAACCTAACTTCATTTCTGCTCACATCCTCAGCAACTCTATTCCATCCTCCATTCTGCCCCCAATCCATGCTCCAAGTCTTTCTCCCGGATGACTGATTCTAGTGATTTTGGATGAAAAATAAAGGCCAGGCAAACTCACTGCTTGTGTCTTTGCTTTCTTTCTCCTTTCCCTCACCCCACACTTCTCCCAGGCCCACTTTGGCCGCCTCTCCTCCTCCTCCTTTCTGACAACACCTGGCGATGTTTCTAGACAAGTCTGATCTATGAAAGTGTCGTCCAAACAGGTGCTACCCTGCTCCTCCACAACTATCAAGTACCACATTTCCACCCTCGCACCAGCCTTGGCTAATTTCTGTAATTATTCTTTCGCCAGTGGATTTTTCCCCTCGCTCCTCAAGCACTCCCTTGTGCACCCCCTCCTAAAAAAAGCCTTCTGCCGATCCCACCTGTCTGGCAAACTATGGCCCAATTTCTATCACTCCTTTTCTGGGCAAACTCCTAGAAAAGCTGCCTATCCCCCCAGCTAACTATACACACTGAATCGCTTGCTAGTTTCCATGACCATCAGTCTGGCTTCAGAGTAGCCAGAACACCCATGAAACTCTGCTCTCCAATCTTGATTCCAGCTCTCCCCCTCTGTCCTCGACCTTTCCCTGCTTTTGATAAGGTCAATCACACCACCCTCATCAATCAATTTAGTGAGAACCTCGGCATCACTGATCAGGCCCTGCCGTGGCTGACCTCCTTCCTCCTGGACCGACTCTCCCAGGTCCAACTTGGGTCCTTTCGCTCCACCACCTCTCTCTCCACATGTGGTGTCCCCCAGGGCTCTTTCATCTCACCCTGGCTTCTGTGGCCCACCAAATCTCTACCTTCTCTTGTAACTTTCAGTGTTATGCAGATGACACTCCGCTCTCTTTCATGCTTCCCTCAGCCTCCTCTCCGTCCTCGCTCATTCCAGATTGTCTATCCGCGATTCAGGATTGGTGCACCAGTAAGACAGATCCCTCTCATTGGAACCCGTGCTCCTGCTTCCCCTCTCCCTCTTGCCGCCATCCCTGGGCCCTCTTCCCTTGCCTTCCTGTGAGGCAAAAAACCCTGGTGTCATCTTCAACTCCACTCTCTCCTCACATCACAGACCTTGCCAAGAAGGCCCACTTCCAGCTGCACCTCCTCAGATGTATTCTACCTTTACTCACCTTCCCCAGAAGCTAAGTCTCCAGAGGCCTGGTTCTCTCAAGCTGGACTACTGCAACAACCTCCCTCTCAAGCCCTACTCTTTGCCCCCAGAAACTAATCCAGAACAGGACTGCAAGACTTGCCCTTGGTCTCAAGCCCAGGGACTGCATCTCTGCTGCCCTGAAATCTCTCCACTGGCTCCCGATGGCGGCAAGTATCAAGTTCAAGACCCTCTGCATAGTCCACAAGGCTTTGAGGCCAGGGCCCTCACTAAATCCAACGCTCTCTGCCTAAATACCTTCCTTCTAGATCCCTTCGCTCAGCTACCTCTAATTATGAGGGTCAGACGCTTCTCAGAGTAGAGAGTGGGGTGTAGATCTCTCCCCTCTGCAACGCCTCCTTCCCCCTCTCAAACTTGAGTTGTACCACCTGAAGTTCCGGACGCGGCTCAAGGCCATCCTTTTCGCCTCTGCCTTCTCTCTCTCGCTTCCATGCTAACTTATCCATTGAGGCGCTGAATGGTTGCTTGGTACCCTCAGTCTCACTGGGTTCCAGGATCCTCCATGACCAGTCTTCCTTGATCTGCCTCACGACCTACAGCGCACTTAGGGGCTGTAAATGTAACCCCTACAACTCCCCTGCCTCCGTGCACTTAAACAGAGCCGCGCTGTCCTTCCTGCACTTACTCAGAGCCATGCTGGCCTGATCGCACTTCCCCTTACCTTTCCCCTGCACGTCCTCCCTCTCTCTTACCCCTGCACTTCTCCTTGTCGCACTTGCACAATCCCAATGTCACATGTCCTAGTAGGACAGTTTGTCTGTTCTCCCCTCTCTCCCCTCCCTTGTGTTGTGGCACCTAGAAACACTTGTGTACAGGCATGTTATAAATATATCACTGTAAAAAAATATATATATATTACCCACCTCCTACCTTTCTTCTAAACACCTTCATCCTTAAATTTCTTACCTCTTGCCACATGAAGAATTAGCACCTCTGTTCCAAGCTGCCAATCATGTAATACTAGTCAGTCACAGTTCTCGCACACCATCAATTTCTGTGTTATTCAACCATTTGATGGCCACTTGGACCACACTTCACCTGCTTCAATACAACTGCCCTAGCCATTTTTTTTAAATTTTTTAAAAAAAAAATGTAAATGCAAAAAATAATTCTGCTGGTCTAAACAACCAAGCCAATTATTTTCCTTTCTCCAAGTTTCTGGAACATGTGGTGTCCAACCGGTTCATATATCTGGAAAATATTGTGTGCTACCGTGCTCCGATCAGAGTTTGAGTTCCCTGAACAATGCTCAAGACTTAAAGCTCCCCTTCATCCCACTTCACATCTCTGCCCCATTTTTAATGTTTACATGGATGGACTCCTTTCTCCCTGAGCACTCTTTTCCCAATCTCTAAAATGAATTATCGCCGCCCTTCACGTCGGAGATAAGGGAAGATAAGTCCACGGTCCCCTATAGTACACACTGTACACTGCTTTCATCCGTTAACTGTTCAGGCTACTTTGGATGCTACAACGAATCCAGGGAATTTGTCCTTTCTCCTCAAAGGGGGAGGAGCGTCCTCCAGTGAGACTAGGGAGGTGAGCCTGCTACGCAAAACCATCCCCTAGGGCTTTGTGCAGGCAGGACCTCTCTGGCAGGGGCTCATCCTTTAAGCTGTAATCTCTGGACCAGTGGGACTACATCTCTCAAAGACATTTCATATAAAGAATCATTCCCTTACCTTGGGGAGCGCTGATGTGAAGCCGTCAGCTGAAAGGACGACGTGAAGAGGACGCGAACGCACGGAACCAATGCTGCCTGGAGGCAGGAAAAGGCGAGTATGTCGTGGGTGGCGAGACCACACAACGCTGGAAGGCACAGGGGCTTACCCAGCTCTCTGTCCAAGAGCCAAACCACTGCAAGCCTGGTGGAAGACGTGCGTGCTGGGGAGCAGGTCCTTGCTGGTGGAAGCACAGGCGGAGAGTCCCAAGGAGAAAGATACCGCTACTGACGGAGCATATACCCCTCTTTGCAGACAAGACTGCGTCACAGCAGGTAAGTGTGTGTAAATCAGAGAGGAAGGAGGGTGGTACAACTCCACAGCAACCCGTGAAAGTTCAGAACTTCATAATCCATGGGACCACTGAAGATACCTGCCAGAGTCAGAGAAGGGGAAACAATATCCCATGCATCTAGTAAGATCCCCAAACAACCTTGTATAAGGCACAGATTGCGTGGGGGAGCCAGAAAGATGTACCAAAGAAGTGATTGTCAGTCAGGCGAAAAAACCCGAGGAATGGAAACCCAAATCCCCTTATGTAAAAAGGGACTGATAGAAACCGGATTCCAAGAAAAAAAGCCCCAAAGCGGGGGAACACGAATAATATACACCAAAGCTGGGTGCGAGTCACCTCAAGCAGTCGAGAAAACCCAAATAAGGAGAATACATAACCCCTCTGCTAAAGGGTTACCAACCGAAGACAAACGAAGAGAAATACCTCAAAAGGGTGGGCAAGGAAAATATACACAAGAGCTTGGTGTACGTATACCCGGGAAGAGGATCCCAAGGGAAGATCCTACACTGGGCTATCAAAACTACCCATAGAAATAGACCAGCTGTTAAGATTAGGACGAAGTGCATTGACAAGAATTGCCAATGATATACTTAAGGGACCTGCGAGTTGCCCCAATCACTTGAGTCAGAAGAGGAATCGGTCATGGGGGCTAACTGTACTTTTGTATAAGACTTTTGTATTGAACACTTATTGGGAGGGTGGCAAGAAACCCCAAAGATTTGGGGAACCTGAGAAGGACATTGCAAAACACATAGAAAGGGAGTCACACACCACCCAGCCAAGGCAGAAATTAGGTTTGAGACACAACATTCAGTTGTATAATGCGTCCTGAAGATCGCTTTTAGAATTTACTTTCCTAGACAGGGACACACTCACGTAGCAATAGGGCCAATTGAGGGATTGTCCTTGTAAAGAAAGGATTCTGTGTCCAACATGATCAGCTGCCCAAGTCCTACCTTCCCTTCATCACAACCATGAACATTTTGTGGTAACGAAACTCTCAAAATCTCCACTATAAAAATGATCCGTTTGCATCTCCAACTGTTTACGATCCATCACTGGATAGCTCCTCCCACTCCAATGCTTCATTCTTCGAAAATAGGAGTTATCTACTTCCCAACTCCACTAGGCTAACAATCTGTGGATGCTGTTTGCCAACAACCTCAAACTTCTGCAATGTATCACTTCAATGGCTACGCAGCCAGGCCAGTCGATCTGAACAGACAAGCTATTACGGCAGTTATTGTAAAAACCTCTATTGAAGGATTTACAACCACTGACCTTAGTGGGGCTAACACACCGACAAGAAAGGGAAGCCAAAACCATCTTAAAGGCAAGTAACGGTGACACAGTGACAAGGTTTACCCGTCGGGTAGGGAAAGAAGGCCGAAGCAAAGTTACAATTAGTCCATACAATTATCTCTAGAAAATACACATTGATATACTGAAAAAATATATTTGTATTGTGTCATAGATATGGATCTCTAGCAACTCAAATAAGTGCTTAGCACCCAATATACACCGATATGACTAAGCTGTGGAAAACAGCAAAACATCAATTTCTTCTCTTTTTTTTATAAAATTAATGATTTTGTTAACCAGAGATATCCCCATAGACTTTTTTCATGGAGCCGCGCAGTACCAGTGTATCTGTAAAGCTATTCTCGCTAATTTGTTGGTGCACATAATACACACTACGTTACAAAAACAGTAAGGAACAAGTTACTTGCCTGTAACTGTTCTCCAGCATGGGTCTGGCATGGATTCACATGCTCATGAATATTCCCCGTCATCAGGCTGGGAATCCTCGGTAAAGAAAAAATCAGTTTGTTTTGTTTCTGAACTGTCTTTCTGCTAACAATCACTGGTCTCTGGGTCATACTGCCCCCAGCCAATGACTGCCCTCTACCTAAGCCCCTCCCCTCTGGCAGATTTGGTAGCACCTAAAGTGGCAGTAGGACCAAGTGAAGAGCCGCAGAGGGGTAGGCGGGAGGGTTCGAATGTGAATCCACGCCACACCCATGCTGGAGAACAGTAACTTGTTCCTTCTCCTGCATGGGGTCTGGCATGGATTCACATGCTCATGAATAAAGAATACATAGCAGTAGACACATGCACAACCACGGAAGGTGGCAAGGCTCAACATTAAGCATCTCAACATTAAGCAACTGTTACCTCCTCACCAGGCTCACCTTCAAGCAAACAGGTTGTGCAGCACTGCTTAGCCGACTCTGGACTCCTCCGTGGAATCCCGGTTGACGCAGTAGAATTTCATGAAGGTGTACATCATCCTCCACGTGGCAGCTCTGCAGATGTCCAGCAGGGGCACACCAGACAGGAACGCCGTAGTTGCAACGATCGCTCTGGTCGAATGGGCTCTTGGACGGCCAGGCAACGGTCAGTTTGCCAACCAGTGACAATGGGTGATGTAGCCCCAGAGCCACCTGGAAATGGAAGCCTTATAGAGCCTTCCCTTGGTTCACAGGACCAAAGTTCACAAACTGCTGTGATGTCTTCCGAAAACTCTTAGTGCAGTCCACGTAGAAATTCAGCGCTCTAGCCACATCCAGCGAGTGCAAAGTCCTCTGAGCCAGCGATGAAGGCGACGGGAAGAAAACTGGTAACACCAAGGGCTTGTTGAGATGGAAGTCCGAAGGCTTACAGGAGAGGGCCTGGATCTCACCCACTCGTCGTGCAGAGGTGATGCCATAAGAAAGGCAGTCTTCCACAATAGGAATTTCAGCGGCGCCGAATGCAGAGGCTTGAACGGAGGACCCATGAGCCTAGTCAGCACAACATTGAGCTCCCACGCCGGGGCTGGAGCCTTCATCGGCGGGAACGAACGGAAAAGTCCTTTCATGAACTCCTTGACCAGGCAGTGCGACCACAGCGACAACCGCCCTGGAGTTCTAGTGTAGCGGGAGATAGCTGCCAGATGAATCTTGATGGAGGCATGTGCCAGCCCCGCCTTGGCCAGCGACAGCAAGTACAGCAGCACTTGAGGGGCCATAATCCGTAGAGGGTTTATCTTCTGTGCACGGCACCAGACGGTGAACCTCTTCCATTTATATCTGTAGCACTTAAGAGTAGAAGAAGCTCTGGCCTTGGCAAGTACCTCCTTGCAGTCCGCCGGGATCTCATATCCTCCAAACTCCAGCGCTGCACGAGCCAGGCCTGCAAGTTCAGCGACCCTGGGTCATTGTGCAGAATCGCACCTCCTTCCCCTGCGAGCAGATCTGCGTCCGTTGGAAGCCTGACTGGAGGGGATGGTGAGAATTTGGGGTTCCTTCCTTTCCAGATGGTCCGGGTACCGTATTTGTATCGGCCACGCTGGTGCGACGAGGATCATCCTGCACCGGGACCGTCTGAGTTGACTGATGAGTCGCAGTTTCAATGGCAACTGTGGGAACGCATAGAGGAACAGGGCGTACCTGGGGAAGGAGAATGCATCCCCCCATGCTTCCCGACTGGGGAAACCTGCTGGCGAACCACCGACACTTGGTGTTCATGGCCGTCGCAAATAGGTTCATCTGGGGAGTGCCACATCATTGAAACAGTAGGTCCACCTGATCCTGCCGGAGCTCCCACTCATGGCAAGAGCGCAGGTCCCTGCTGAGTGAGTCGGCAACAGTGTTCTTCACTCCTGCCAGATGAAAGGGTACCAGGAACATCCTCTGTGCGATGGCCCAGTGCCATAGATCCTGCACATCCTTGTAGAGGGCCGGGGATCTGGTGCCCCCCTGCTTCCGGATGTAGAACATTGTGGTTGTGTTGTCGGTGAAGACCCGCACCACCTTGCCCTTGAGGAACGGAAGGAATGATTTTAGGGCCCAAAACACAGCCCGAAGCTCCAGGACGTTGATGTGTAACGACTTCTCCAGGTGGCAGCTGATGGGCCGGGTTACGGCCCTCATCATCCTGAGACTCCGACAGTATCCTCGTTGACGCCCTCGTCGTAGGGCGTGACTCTCGTCTCCATCACCATCATCTTCCTGGATGGTCTGGAGGTACACAAGCTCATCCTCCTCAGCAGAGGAGATTTCCGTGCCCAGGAGGACCTCAACGCCTCCCCCCTTTCTTCAGGGGACAGTCTCAGGGAGATGATCAGCGTCCTCTTCTCCAGGGTCTTCTCAATGGGCTTAAGTGAAGTCTCCCTCCTGGGAGAAAAGGACACCCTTGCCTTTGGAGGGCCACCCTGCGGGTCCGCCCCTGCAGCCTTCGAAAGGGACGCAACCACCACCCCGATGGAGGGCGGCACCTTCATCTGGTGCACCTAGGCCATCACGGTCAGGCCGGGCCCTTTGTCCTGCTTGGCCTTCGCGGTTACTCCAGTCACCTTTTCCTTGGCCTTCTCCTTAGGGGTCGAGTCCACGCTCCCCCTTGGCCATATCCGCCGTGGGTAGGCCAGACGCGTACCCTGTTTAGTCTTCTCCCTGGGCGCCTACGCGGCCAGCTTCAGCTTGCCCAGGTGATCCCACTTCCTCCTGGATGAAGATCCAGAGCGTTGACTGGAGACTGATGCAGCCGGAGATGTCAAACGCACCCTGTCCGTCGAGGAGCCCGCTGCAGTGGCGCTCCCGACTGTAGCAGACTTGCGGTGCTTGGCCTCAAAGGACTTAGAAGCCCGCTCAGCTTTCCTGGATCCGGGAGAGGCATGCTCCTGGGAACCACCTGGTGCAGATGACTTGGCCTGCAGCCACTCTTCCAGCCGTTTACGCGATCCTTCAACATGCGTTTCGAGAGTTCACTGCAAAACGCACAATCCTCCTTATGCGTTGGCTACAGACATTGGTAATGCTCATCGTCCATGTGAATATTCCACAAACCGCAGTCGGAACAGAGCTTGAAAAAGGAAGGGGAATCCTTCTCGTCCGACATGATCCATGTAGTGTAGGCCTGAAGAATCTTCTGGAAGCTTCCACAAAGAAATTTGACGAAATCTGACCTCGAGGGGCGCTGAAGAATGCGAAAAACTTGTCGCTGTTAAATCGGAAAGATGATCGATGGAGCATACTGGCTCGATTGACCGAAAAATATATAACTGTTCCAAAAAGCAAAAAATTTGCAGTAAAAGCTCGAGAGCTAAGCACAAGGACTCCCAACACTTGAACGTGCAGTAAAAATCTGAAGATGGCTGCTTGAGGAGGGGCTTAGGTAGAGGGCAGTCATTGGCTGGGAACAGTATGACCCAGAGCTCAGTGATTGGTTATTAGGAGAAAGACAGATCAGAAATGAAACTCAAACTGATTTTTTCTTTTACGGATGATTCCCAGCCTGAAGACGGGGAATATTCATGAGCATGAGAATCTATTCCAGACCCCATGCTGGAGAAGGAAGGGCTACACAGCAGGCTCTCCGGTCGCTGGAAATCGTTTCAAGCCGCAAATTCCTCATCTTCCTCTTCAGTTTTGGTTTCAGCGGTCGACTATCTCTTCAGCTTCCAGGTTCAGACTTTTATGCAGTAAGCCAGCCAATCAAACAGCCTTGCAACATTCAAACTTGAGGGGGAGAGGGGGGCGGTTTGGCAAAACTTTCTGGACAGTCAGCCTCCCAGTTTGAACTGGAATCACTGAAGATAAAAACATTACACAAAGGAATTTCCTGCCCTGGATGTCAGGGGAAGGGAAAGGACAAGGAACACTAATATGCTAAGAAAACAAGACAGGGGCCGTTTTGGTAAAATGATCACCCATGGGTGCCTTTGCCCATGGTAAAGGTGCACCGAATTAATAAAAAGGTTCACTGTCACCAGCCATCCATAAGTTTGTCCCTGTAACAAACATTACATTTAAAATGAGAAAGGGAATACTCAGTCTCTCCCCAGCACTCCACATAAGGTGGGGGTTGCTGGTCTCACCTAAGAAAATGTAAAAGGGATCCAAGAATCACTTCTAACCTTGGGAACTGTAGTTCTCACAAGGTTAGCCAGAGAAAGTCAAAAGGGGAGCCCCTTGTGCAACCCAGCAACAATAAGCACTTATTGCCTAAAAGTAATGACACCCATAAAACGAGTAAAACAATCTGAGTGTGGAAAAAGGTTTCCAGTCACAGAGCTATAAGGAAAAGTAATCCATTACTAAAGCAAAAAGTTCTGGGGTTGACACAGGTCAAGAAGATTAATCATTACTATGAAAATCTTATCCAACAAACACTCAGTTTATCCAAGATCCGGACTGGGAGGTCACTCAGGTCCACCAATATTAAGGGTCTGGCACCATTCAAACTGGCAGTGGCTATTCCATTATGGATAGCCACTTGCCATGACATCTGCCCAGCAAAAAACAAACACCTGGATGTGTACTGGAACCAAACAGTCGCAGACCCCACATCCGGGCACTCGCACAACCGCCTCTCTGCCTGCGAACCTAGCAGCTTTTTCCACGAAAGGGCATCAATATATGGCATTTCCTGACTTGAGAAGGAAGGAAAGAGGCCAAAAAATACTATGAGTAAGGGAAAAGCCAAAACCTTTGCGGCACAGACATCTTAAGTTGCTATTCCTTTGTGGTAATTCTAATGGTGCAAAAGTAAAAATTATTTTTCAGAGTTCAAAAATATCTGCTGCCACAAGCTCATCCATTGTAAAAGTAACAAGCTATTATAGAAACAGTTATAAGGATACAAAGCATCCTAACCGCACTTTCCTTAAGGGTGATGTATGCAATTGCAATAGAAGAAATTCACAGAGAGACTCTCATTAGTGATATCCTTATGGACTAATCAGTTTCCCCATAACAATAAGCAAAAGTAACAGCAAAGTAAAGCAGGCGGCTTTACTTGGATCCAAAAAGTCAGTTCAGAAGTTCAAAGAAAGCAAAAAGAAAAGGTGTCCCACAGACATCTAAGGGAGGAAAGCAGCAAAAAGCAAATCTTTTACAGAACCATGTAAACCTATGGAGGATATGGAGAGGAGTCGGGGGAGGTGGGGGAGGAGGGTTGTGTTGGGGACGAACGGACAGATATGTTAACTTACCCCTCTTACTCTGAATTCTCCAGAGACCACTTCAGAGATTCCCGATTCCATTGGGGACACATACTTCTGTGCTTGGTTCAGTTGACGCAGACCGATGCGTCGCTGATGCAGAGGTTGTTTTCAGGCATGGGAGTTAGTCTAATCTGTCGCTGTACAGAACTGTCCAGCTGAACACCAATTTAACGAAAGAAAAATACTTTTGTAGAGGAGGTAACCTCAGGAGACCGCCAGGGAGCCAAGACAACAAGCTGGATCGAAGAACCCATGATAAGGTTGCAACAGGTGATCTTCGTTTGGCGAACAAAAGTGCAGGCCCTGCACAACTTCCGTTTGCACTAAAGGAAAAAAATGAACTTGCAGGCATCCTGCAGCACAAGTTGAACACCCTCCAAGTTCCAAGGATGCACTCGGAATGGCGATGATTGCAGCAAGGAAGCCCAGGACAGAGCTGGACAGTCCATGGGGTGATACAGAACACTTCAAAGGTCTCAGCAGACAGATCCTCAGGCAGGGGGGTCAACAATGGTTTCTCCCATCGGTCCAGGGGACAAAGAACTGGTGTGGGCCTTCTTGATATTGGACAGAGGAGCAGGGTTTCACCAGGACATGTTTGGAGGCGATGCAGATCGGCTGCATCTTCATAGGGGTCTTGGCTACAAGGATGATCCCTCAATTGGCTGTCCCCGTTTTATCCAAGATTTAGATTGGAAGTGTCACAGGTACACCAAAGGTAAGGGGCTGCACCATTCAAACTATCAGTGGCTATCCAATCGTGGTTATCCACTGACCACACATTCTTTCTAGCAAGAGACACCATGTGACCTGGAGAGCCCACACACAGAGCCCACTTTGCCCTGGAATGCAGCAGCTTTCTGCAGGAAAGGGAATTCTATGTATGGACATTTCAGACCCAGGAGGACAGGAAGAAGACCAAAGGACAACATGGCCAACAGACAAGCGCAACTCTTGTGACACAGTCATTTTAGAGTTTATGGTACTCTTTATGGCATTATGCGGTAAAATGCAAAAGTGCATGGTTAACAAAATATAGAAAAAAAACACTCACCAGCTCATTCTGTACACATTGCATTTGTAAACACAAAGTTACAAAAGAAAAGGTTATAAGGAAACAAAGTATCCCAACCGCACGTCACTAAGTTGGTGTGCAGCTTTAAAAATATGGTCGCCAAGAGGATAAGCAGGTGAGTTGACATGTATGGCTCCCAAGTCTCCAACGTAAAAAGGGAAGAGGCTACAAAATACCACAAGATGATCTATTAATGGCTGCCTCTGTCCTCGTCACATTCTATGCTGTCAGTCACAATCCAGATAGTCTACGGGCTATAGGTTAGAGGCAACATTGCTTCCACAGTTCACATCTCAGTGTTCTGGCTGGTTGCTCAGATCTGCAGCAAATTAGCTGCAGTACTTGGTTACCATGCAAGATTCTGTTCTGGACGTACTGGGATCTCTGGCAAAATCAGGAACAAGACAGAATGAGAATGCAGCAAATGCAGAGCTTCCAGACCAATTTGCTATTTTAGCTGGACACTACGCATGCAATGTTCAAAATAGATGTAATACTCAATTTAACAGCCAATACCCACATTTCTTTTTGTGGTAAACAGTTAACACGCATGTATACATTACACTCAAAACTGCCTGGACTCAAGGAAGTTCATTCTATAATTATTACCTGCAAATAGTTTGGGAATGTTTCTTCTAGTTTATTTTTCTTTTTCCTGTAACGCTTCTTAATTTTCTCGGTACTGTCAGATTCATCAATGGGAGCGTCTGGTAGCAGTTCACTCCAACCTTAAACATATATGTAGAAACCAAAGCACCAATATGTTAAATGGAAACAATGCAATTGTTGTATACATGTAAATGTTGCTAAAAACAGCTCTGAGATTTACCAAGTATTTAAAAGAAACTGTATATGAACACAGTTTCCTAGATGTGGTGTAAAATACTTGCTAGGCAGCGTTTGTGGAATATATGAACTCATAACAACAACATGACATTACCATCATCCAGGCCAAGTCGCTGCTCAGAAACGGAACCAGAAGAATCTTTTCTAGACAATGACCGCTTTGCTTTCCCTTGACCGGTACGGCTTCTTTGGCGAACCATGAATCCACCGATACCTAAACGGGAAAGGAACCCCAAATTCAGTATTTACACTACTTTTTAGCTCAGTTTAAAAAAAAAAAAAAGGTACATATTTAAAGACATGCATAAACGCACAATCTGTGAGAAATCGTGCAACTACTCCGATGCAAGAGGTTTTTGGAATTGCCGGTCTGGTCCCTTGTCTCTGATCAGTAGTGGACTCAAAGTGTGACAAATGTAACCATAACAGAATGGATATACTATATGCCACAAACTTAAATATTCTGCAGACTGGTGTGAATTAGCTTTTGTTCACAAGCAAGCACACTTTAAACCATATCACTTACTATCACAGGCTGTCCTGATGGAGAGGTATGATGGAACCTGAGCAGTACTGTTTACGTATATCTCTAATACTTGTATTAAAGGAAATTTTAGGAGCTACCACTGTCAGTGTTCCAAGTGGTCAACAGAGTGAATGAGCAAGGGCTTTTCACACTACACTTTGTCTTAAATACTATCTGGGTACCTTAGGTTACGCAGCAACTCAGATTAAGCCATCACAGGCTAGGTATGTAGGTGTAATTAACAACATTTAGAAATAGACAATTAATTGCTTTAAAAAACAAATATATAAAATACTTTAGTAGTCCCAACCAAGTAAAGTTAAAATGAATACTATATACTACACAAATTGATATCTACACATATAGACAGTAGCATTCCCAAAGGTAGACTACAGAACAAGTTACTTGTTACAACTTGCTACCTTAACTATGCCTTGAACCTGCATTTCTTGTACATTTCCTGCTCTTCTGTAAATTTCTATACATTTTTGGATTTACATTGCATTTTCTTCTTGTATTATTTACTGTCTTTGTATATTATTGTAACTATGTAACTAAGTAAAGCACCCAGATACCCTTAGGTTTGGTGCGCTATATAAGCAAACACACACAAACACACAAACACACACAAACACACACAAACACAAACAAACACAAACACAAACACAAACACACACAAACACACAAACACACACAAACAAACACAAACAAAAACCTGTAACTGTTGTTCTCCAGGGGTGTTAGGGATAATTCTCATCTATGGCTAATTTCCCTCACCTAGGAAGTCCCCCAGCAGCTTTGCTGGACTTCTGGAGTTGTTTCCACTTGGTAAGAGTGAGAGCTTTTTCCCCACTCTTACCTGTGTTTTGCTATGTGTTTCTACCTGTTTTTGTGATTGTGGACTCTGAAGTACACCACTTCAGTAGCCCCCTTCTTTT
This sequence comes from Ambystoma mexicanum, assembly GCF_040938575.1. Taxonomy (NCBI): domain Eukaryota; kingdom Metazoa; phylum Chordata; class Amphibia; order Caudata; family Ambystomatidae; genus Ambystoma; species Ambystoma mexicanum. The sequence goes on from NC_090924.1 coordinate 703,194,067, forward strand.
TGTGTGTCACAGCACCTTCAGTGCCGTGGCACAGGGTTGTCTTTGAGACTTCCCTCAACTCCATTTCTGAGGCGACTACCGTCCCCCAGAAAAGGGTAAACCATTACCATTAACTTTAATTAGTCAATCTACCACAGATCCAGTACACCCCATCTTCCATGGAGTACTGGAAAGGGTTAATTCGTATCCCTTTTTATCTGTACCTCCTAGAGCATTGTTTCGCTCTTTCAACATTTAGACTTGGGTGGTGGCAGTGGTATCTACCCTTACTTTCTACCGCGATTATATTAGATAAACGTGGTACTGTTCTTGGCTATTGTATTAGCCTCGAACATAAACCAGCTTGACCAAATCGTCTTTCTTTTGGCTCCAGTTGGGTTTATTCGCCATTTCTTTTTGTTAGTCCTACTTTGCGCAGCAAACTAGGTTCGCCTTCTTTGTTCACTGTCTTTTGGCGGGCTTCTGCTCAGAAGCCCTCCTCAAGGCGCCTGGGTGTCTAGGTGGGCTGAATGTGAGGGAGGGGTGTAGTCACCCCCTGCACAGGGTATCCTAGGAAACCCAAGTCGCGCTTTGTCAATATTTGGCCAGGGTATTTGTCCAGGCTGGACAACCCCCCTGCTGAGTGATTGACAGCCAGGCTGTGTGAATGGGGGTTTTTCGCATAAAAGGCAGGTCTCTTGGGCTAGAAGTCAGAGTCGCCACTGGAACGACAAGGAACCGAAGAGAAGCGGAGAGAACGACGGCTGCTGCAACTACCCCGTCCCAGTGAAGCCCTGCTGCTGTCCTGAGCTATCTTCCCTTCAACGACTCAGAGAAGATCCAGTCCGGAGTCTTCTTCCCTTGAGCTTGATGGGGATAACCAGCTCATCTTCCACAGCCAGAGGATCCTCTTCCTTGGTCGAAATCACTGCACACTGCTGTAGTGGTCCAGATAGCCACCTGAAGAGCCTCTCCTGTTTTTAAGAAGCGCACCTTTTATTCCTCGTCGCTGCTGCCGGCTTCATCCCTGTGTGGTGCAGACACCCTTCAGACGTCCTCCATCACAACGAAGCTCCAGGAATCGTGGGTCTGCGGGAAACCAACAGTAACAACTGCCAGGGCACCAGCTGCACCATTGGAACAAGGTACTGTGTTCTACTTGAGGAAACTGGGTGAATCCCTTTTCTTCATTTCCAAGGCTTGCCATTGTCTTCCCCCCTTCTTATAACTTTTGCTTCTGAACATTGACAATATCGAAGTACTTTTGGCTACGTTGAATCGTGAACTGTCCGACTGTGTGATCTTCGGCAACAGCCCCCGGCCCTTTGACCTTTGAACTCCTGTCTCTGAGCGTTTCTGGATTCTGCCTGCCTAACCAAAATATTGCCTGTGATGTTTGCCTCCAACTCCCTCTGGGTATCTCAGGTGCTAAGTGTGTTGTTGCCCCGGTAGCATTTCATGTCACGGATATGCATTTATTTAGTAGACCGAACTGTCAAAAAGTGATCACAATCGTATTCGCGGTAACGTGTTTTGTTGGTAACATCGGTTCATTCAAACACACAGTACTTACCTTGAGACTTACTGTACAAAGTTAGTTGTAGTATACTTAACGTGTGGTTTTTATTTGAGTTTAATAGAAGTGTTGGGTTTATAATGAATGGTTTAAAAATAAATGTACTTATATTTTTTTTACCTGAAACCTTGAGTCAGTGTTTGCTTGAGTCACAGTAATTGTGGTCCCTTTGTGTAATCTCTGCTACTGCTCATATACTCATGAGATAAGCCTGGCTGCTCCGCCACTGCTACCACTCTGACATAGTCGTACAGGCTTGTACCAAAGGTAAAACTTGTATTGCCACCTGTAGTCCTAATTGTGTGTAGTGGTCCCTAAGGGCACTGCACAGGATTCTGCCTAACAAGGGGTCTGGCATGGATTCACATGCTCATGAATATTCCCTGTCATCAGGCACGGAATCCTTGGTAAAGAAAAAAAATCTGTTTAATTTCTGAACTGTCTTTCTCCCAACAACCAATCACTGAGCTCTGGGTCATACTGCCAACAACTAATGACTGCCCTGTACCTAAGCCCCTCCTCTGGCAGCCATCTTTAGATTTGGTAGCACGTAAAGTGGCAGTAGGACCAAGAGAAGAGCCGCAGAGGGGAGGGTTTGCATGTGAATTCATGTCAGACCCATGCTGGAGAACAACAGTTACAGGTAAGTAACTTGTTCCTTCTCCAGCATGGAGTCCGGCATGGATTCAAATGCGCATGAATAAAGAATACATAGCAGTACACATGCACAACCACGGGAGGTGGCAAGGTTCAACATAAGCATCTCTTACCTCCTCACCAGGCTCACCTTCAAGCGAACAGGTTGCACAGCACTGCTTGGCCAACACTGGACGCCTCCCTGGAAACCCTGTCGACGCAGTAGAATTTCGTGAAGGTGTGCGTCGACCTCCCCGTAGCAGCCCTGCAGATGTCCAGCAGGAGCACCCCAGAAGACAGGAATGCTGTTGTAGCAGCGATCGCTCTGGTGGAATGGGCTCTCGGACATCCAGGCAGCGGTCGGTTTGCTAACCGGTGACAGTGGGTGATAGAGCCTGAGAGCCACCTGGAAATGGAAACCTTGGACAGGGCCTTCCCATGTTTCACAGGGCCAAAGTTCACAAAAAGTTGCGACGTCTTCCGGAAACTCTGTACGGTCCACATAGAACTTCAGCGCTCTAGCCACATCCAGCGAGTGCAAAGTCCTTTCAGCCGGCGACAAAGGCGTCGGAAAAACACAGGTAACACCAATGGCTCATTTTGATGAGTCAGATGGCACCTTGGGCATGAAGGAGGGGTGCGTCTGCAGCACCACCCCTGTGTCGTGAAAAGTCAAGTAAGGTGGCTTACAGGACAGGGCCTGAATCTCACCCACCCGTCATGCAGTAGTGATGGCCACGAGGAACGAGGTCTTCCACGACAAGAACTTCAGTGGAACGGTCTGCATAGGTTCAAATGGAGGGCGATGTAGCGGGAGAGAGCTGCCAGATGAACTTAGATGGAGGCATGGGCCAGTCCTGCTTTGGCCAACGACAGCAAATACGGTAGTACCTGCGGAGCATGGACTCTTAGAGGATCGATCTTTGTTGCACAGCACCAAACTGCGAACCTCTTCCATTTATGTCCGTAGCATTTTAGAGTAGACTATGCAGTGGCCATGGCAAGCACCTCCTTGCTGTCCGCTGGGAGATTGTAGACCCCGAACTGTAGCCAGGCCTTCAAGCTCAGCGATCCATGGTCGTGGTGCACAATTGCGCCTCCTTCCCTGGCGAGAAGACCTGCGACCACCGACACTTGACTGGAGGGGATGCCGACATGATGAGAGGGTCCGGGTACCAGATCTGCCTCGGCCACGCCGGAGCGACGAGGATCATCCTGCACCGGCACCATCTGAGTTGATTGACGAGTCGAAGAAGCAACAGCAACGGAGGGAACACATACAGAAACAGGCCGTCCCAGGGGAATGAGAATGTGTCGCCCCATGCTCCCTGGCTGGGGAAACCCGCAGGCGAATCTCCAGCACTTGGTATTCGTCGCCATCGCAAACAGATTGATCTGGGGATTTCCCCATCTGTGGAATAGGTGATCCACTTGGTCCTGCCGAAGTTCCCACTCGTGGCAAGAGCGCAACTCCCTGCTGAGAGAGTCGGCAACGGTGTTCTTAACTCCTGCCAGATGAAAAGGAATGCCGAACATCCCCTGAGCGACGGCCCAGTGGCATAGGTCCTGCGCTTCTTTGGAGAGCGTCAGTGATCTGGTGCCCCACTGCTTCCTGATGTAAAACATTGTGGTGGTATTGTCCATGAAGACCCGCACCACCTTGCCCTTGAGGGATGGTAGGAAGGACTGGAGGGCCCAAAACACTGCCCACAGCTCCAGCACGTTGATGTGCAACTTTTTCTCCTCAGGCAGCCACAGGCCTCTTGCGTGAAGACTTCTGGGGTGAGCTCCCCATCCTTTCAGGGAGGCGTCCATCGTGACCGTCTCCTGGTGAGGTGGGGTCTGGAAATACGTGCCTCCAGACAGATGAGCGCGTACTCCCAGCCACCTCATCACTCGACAGAAGCTCTCATCAACCGCGATCATGTCCTGGAAATTTCCAGACACTTGTATCCAACGGTCGTCAAGGAACTCCTGTAGCGGGTGCATGCGTAGCCTGCACAGTCGGATGAGGTAGATGCAAGACCACATCATGCCGAGCAGTGACTTGATGGTCCTCACCGTGGCGACCTTCGGTGTCAACAGCCGTTGCCCCTTGCCCAAGATGGCGGCTATCCTGTCCTCCGACGGAGACGCCAGGCACGACACTGTGTTGAGTCGGCATCCCAGAAAAAGCGTGTCCTGCAATGCAGTCAAGCAGGACTTTGCATAGTTCACAGAGAACCCCAGCTCCGTCAGTAGACGAACAGTACTCGCCGCGTGGTCGACAGCGATGTCCTTTGTGCCGACTTCAATCCGAATGGAAGGGCCTTGAATTGGTAGTGCTTCCCTTGAACCACGAGGCGCAGAAACGTGCAGTGTCCCTTGTGAATGGGGATGTGGAAGTACGCATCCTCCAAGTCCAGCGACGACAAAAAGTCTCCCTCTTCGAGCTGCCCGAGCACGTGCTGAAGAGTGACCATCCCGAACTTTCGCGACTTGATGTATTTGGTCAGTCGACGTAGGTCGAGGATGGGCCTCCACCCTTTGGTCTTCTTCCTCACGAGGAAGTACCTTATGTACACTCCGGAGCCTCTTTGGGACGAGCTCCATCACCTTTCTCAACATGGCCCGCACCTCCAGCAGCAGCTGAGGGATGTGGTTTGCCTGCCGGGCCACCAGTGGTATTCGGGGACACTTCCGTTGAAATTCCAGGGTGTGTCCGTGGGCGAGAGCGTCCAGTACCCAACGGTTCGGGGAGATGTCTTCCACACACTGACGAAGTTCACCAGCTGGCCTCCTACTGGGGTGCACAGGTTGGGGCTTGACTCCACGGTCGCTTCAATCCTGCTTGGACATCGATGGGCCGCCTTGGGGACCCTGGCGACAGCGAAGTCCTCCTCCAAAGGCCTTGGAGCCCTGTTGGTTTCCTGAGCCGAAGAGCAGGAGGGTTGGCGGTAAGAAGCGGAACCCCCACCGAAACCCTTGGAGGATCCCTGGGACTTGCTGTCTGAGGGCCGAAAGGATGGCCTCCGCTGCTGAAGAGTGCCCAAGGCACGTGCCCTCTCTGTGTCCGTCTTTATGGCCTGTAGAGACTCATCCACAGCATTCCCGAACAAATTATCCATGCCGAAGGGCATGTCCAACACCTTCGACTGAACGTCCTGACCAAAGTTGGTGGCCTTGAGCCAGCCATGACAAAGGCAAACGCTGTAGCCCATTTGGTGGAACCTCGCATCAGCACTATCTGTGGCCACCGTGGTGGCGTGGTCCGACGCCACTTCGCCTTCCTGCAGAATATCCAGCGCTTCCGACCTCTTGTCATCGGGGAGGAAGTCCAGGATGGGAGCGATCTTGAACCACAGCTCCCGGACGTAGCGTGCCGCAAGGACGTTGGCGGCCTTGATGGTCGTTGCTGCAGAATAGATGACCCTTCTTCCCATGGCAGCTAACTTCTTGCCCTCACAGTCTGGAAGGCTGGATGCTGCCGAGGAAGAAGCGCAGAGGACGACTTCGGGCTCTGTGGTGTCAGCGGCGGCCAAGGAGATGGTTGGGCATGCAAGCACTTGGGCGCAGCGTCTGGCACCCTGTACTTCTTCTCAAGGCGATCCCTCTCTGCCGGGGCCGTAGAAGGGTTCTTCATGAGAGACAAACCTTCGTCCCAAATGTCATCCAGGAGTGGTACTGAGAGGATGGTCTTAATCTTTGCCTCGCGGCGATGATATAAGAATCCCTCCTCCTCCTCCTCCTCCTCCTCCTCTGGAGCAAGCTGGAAGGGTTCTGCAGCTCTGCAGATCATTGCGTGGAACGCGCCTATCTCGTCCGGCGGGGAAGATCTGCAAGGTGGCCTTGGGAGGTCCCCCATCCCACCGTCGTCCATGTCAGGATCCATCTCATCCCTTTGGGGTGGGGGGAGGGGGTGTGGAAGAGGTGGTTGAAGGGGGCCAAGGGTGGCAAGGAGGTGGAGGGTGTACTCTCCTCTTCTTGGCCAGAGGCTCCCCATCAGCAGGGGGTCAGCCGGCACTGCAGGAGGGCCTTCAGCACGACAGGCATCCTTGTCACTATCTCCGAGAGTGCAGAGACAATGTCCACTGAGAGGTCTCTAGGGGGCAGCTGAGGTGGAGGGGGCAGCTGAGGTGGAGGCGGAATTGTGAGCTGGGGCACCGGCTAGACGCTCAGGCCCTCGTCACTGTGCGACTCTTCCTCGTCTGTGTCCTCTCTGTTGTCCCTCTCATCATCACCTTCACTGGCGCTATTGTCGTAGAGCTCCTCTTGGATGGTTTGCAGGCAGACAAGCTCCTCCTCCGAGGAGATATCCATACCCTGGAGGGCCACCGGGCCTCCCCCCCCCCCCCCCTCTTCACGTCCAGAGAGGAAGTTCTCAGGGAGCTGATGGGCATCTTCTTCTCTGCGGTCTTTTCTATGGGCCGGAACGCAGCCTCCCTTCTGGCAGGAAGGGATACCCTCGCCTTCGGGGGTTGCGTCATGCAGAGCCGTCTCATCGACCATTGCAAGAGACGTCACCACCCCCTCGATGGAAGGCTGGGCCTTCGTCGGGTGTACCTGGGCATTCATGGTCAGGACCGCAGCCTTGTCCTGTGAGGCATTCCTGTACTGCCTGGCCTTCTCCTTAAGGAGAGGGGGCTGTGCCCCGATTCCCTGTTGGCCATCCCTGGCAGGTCAGACTTGGGCTTCTCCTCGAGTTTTCCCATATGGTCTGATTTCCTCTTGGCCGAAGATCCTGAGCATTGATTGGTGACTGAAGCTGGAGACGTCCAACGCGCCCTGGCCGTCGCGGAGCCCGTCGCAACGGCGCTCCCGGTGGCAGTGGACTCGCAGTGTTTAGCCTTTTGTTGGACCCCCGTGACCTCAAAGGTCTTAGAAGCCCGCTCAGCCTTCTTGAACTGTGAGAGGCATGCTGCGGGGACCTACCTAGAGAAGGGGCCTTGGCCTGTAGCCTCTCATTCAGCCGCCTGTGCCGATCCTTCATCGTGCGAGGGGCCATCTCCTGGCAAAACGCACAATCTTCCTCCTTGTGCGACGGGTACAGGCAGTAAAGACACTGGGAATGATTGTAGTCCGAAAAGACATTCCTCGAGTCGCAGTTGGAGCAAATCCTGAACAGGGGTGTTGAATCCTTCTCCTCCAACATGGTCCACGCGGTGTAGGCTGAAGACTCTTCTGGAAGCCTCCACAAAGAAACTCGACGAAATTCGCCCTTGAGAGGTGCTGAAGAATCTAAAAAACGGGTCCCCGTTAATCGGAATGTAGATCGATGGAGCACAAGGCTAAATTCACCGAAAAATTGAGTAAAACTCTTCCAAACAGGGAAACACAGTGAAAGCTCGAGAGCTAAACAAGTGGACTCCCAACACTTGAACGTGCAGTAAAAATCTGAAGATGACTGTCAGAGGAGTAGCTTAGGTAGGGGGCAGTCATTGGCTGAGGCAGTATGACCCAGAGCTCAGTGATTGGTTATTAGGAGAAAGACAGTTCAAAAAGAAACAAACCAATTTTTTCTTTACTGAGGATTCCCAACCGGACGACAGGGAATATCCATGAGCATGTGAATTGGTTCCAGACCCCAAGCTGGAGAAACAACATTTTCCACTTACAAACACGCAACACTGGTGCTGCGGGATGCCCTGGGCGGCACGGCCTGGTGGTGGAACAGAGGTGAGGAGGCTCGTTGGGGGAGGAGAACATGTCGGAGGGGTGGTCACATGTGGACGTGAAGCACAAAGGGTCAATGACTGGCCTTAGGAGTTAAAGCAGTTCTACTTTGCCTTCCCTTGCCATGTTGTACGAGTGGGCGCTGGGCCTCATATAGAACGCCAGCTGATTTGGAGTGAGTGGGCAGCACACTGCGGGCTAGCTGCACCTAACGTTGGGAACCACACAAGAGGCCTCTGGGGATATAGATCGGCAGAATGAACTCCACTGCAGTTACAACAAGATGATCCTGGCTGTATGCTGCCTGTGTGGTAGCTTCCCTCACTGAATGTCTTGGAGTCTGCTGAAGGAGGCAGGAGAATAGGTTGAAGAAAACCAGCTGTGAGTCTGCCCTGCTGAAGTCTCCCCAGCACCAAACTTGAGGATCTCATGGGAATTGCCCCTCAAATTGCGGAAGGCCCGTGTAAGCTCTAGTTAGCTCCTCAAATACCCCCAGCACAGGGTAATTGAGGCACCTGGAAGGGACAGGCAGTGCTATAAATGAGAGGCATACCCAATGGTGATGCATCACTGGAGGCTTAAGCTCTGACCCCCCCGGCCCTCTGCTATGTCAGCTAAAACACGTAAGCAGGGGAAACGGGGAGATATTACCACAATGCTGAAACCTGACATTGAAAACAAGCGCAATGAGGTGGCTACAGCCCAGATTTATGGAACCAATACCCTCCTGGCCATGCTGGCGCAAATTACTACCGAAGCAAATATACTGAAGCTGATGGCGAAAATACGCAAGGACATCTACAAGAGCACTGAAGAACTCTCACACAAGACCCTTGCCCTAGACAAAAGAGTGACCGAGCCTGAGCAGAGGGCAGCTAAGGTTGAAGACACATTGTGTGAGCAATCCTATGAGGTGGGCGAGTCCTCCAACAGACTGGAGGCCTTGGAGGTGCAATGTGTGGCCCTGGAAGACCAGCAGGAGGATGGGGAGAACCGCTCCCGCAGGAACAACATCCGGATTTCAGGGTGTTTCCGAGGGGATAAGAGACGACGAGCTCACAGGATTTGTGGCAGACCTTTTTCGATCTTTATTGAAGCTAACAGAGGAATCTGCTATAGTACTAGACATAACTCATCGCACTAGGTCCAGGATCTCTTCGCCACCGGACAGGCCCCCAGATGTTCTCACATGGGTCCATTTGTTCCAGGTGAAAGAGAGCATAATGTCAGGTGCTCAGCCCTTAGCAAGCATTCCCTTTCGAAACATGTCGATCTCACGGTTTCAGGCTCTGGCCTCTACAACCTTGACAAAGCGAAGAGCGCTTTGTCCAGTGGCTGAGTGGCTACGAAATAAGGGCATCCCTTACAGATGATGGTTTCCAACTGCGCTCCATTTTGCATACAAGAACAGGCGATGGATCACCCGAACAATGAAAGAGGCAGAGGGCATGATGAATGCAGGGGAGGTTATCGAGAGAACGTCCGAGGATGAGGAGTTGGGCAGAGATGAGGGGCTTGTGACATCACGGAAGTGGATTGAAAATTGGAAAGGGGAGAAAGCTGAAGGGTCCCGTCAGGAAGACATGAATGGCTCTGCGGGTTGACGGGTATGTTGCAATGTTAACCTGAGGAGTGGGAAATTACAAGTTACTCACCGAAGTGACTAACGTAATGGGAGACAATCTTTTTTACCAGAAAAAACCTTCATGCCCTTTAAATTTAGGGGTGCATGCGCCACACTGACTCCGCCCACCGGCACCACACCTCAGTCCCCATTGATGCACCGACAACATTTAACATTGCCTAATGACACCAGTATTATTAGGGGGAGGATGGTAGGACGTATGGAGGAAAGGGGATTAACAACTAAGTAAGTTAGTCAATACGGTGAGTAACTTGTAATTACTCTTACGTCCGGTCCCCTTTCCTCCATACTGCATGGACAATTACAAGAGAATGTCGCCCCAGGGTGAACAGTGGACCCTCCTTACGCAAACAGGTTCCTTAGAACCACCTGTCCAAAGGCCAAGTCTGGCCTAGAGCGGGCGTCCAAACAGTAATGCTTGCAGAAAGCCGAAAGGGTGGCCCAGGTGACCGCCCTGCATATGACCTGCCACGGCACCTGCCGCTGGAAGGCGATGGCCGTGGCCGTGGCCTCGGCTCTGACCATGTGAGCGTGCATGTTAACTGGCAGCAGCTTGTGCTGCCAGTCGTAGGCCTCTTTGATGGCGGAAACCATCCACCGTGCAATAGAAGCCTTAGATGTCTGATACCCGGGCCTGTGGCCTTCGAAGGACAAAAAGTGCATCCAACTTCCGGAAGCCACTGGTCCTGTCCAGGTAAAATTTCAGAGTGCGCCTGACGTCTAGACAGTGCAAGACTCTGAGCCTTGTCCTTGGGGTCAGCAAAAAACATAGGCAAGACTATTTCCTCGTTAAGATGGAACACATATGGTACCTTAGGTAGGAACGCCGGGTGAGTCAGCAGGACCACCTTATCCCTGTGGAAAGTGGTATAGGGCTCCGAAAGCCACCAGAGCCTGCATTCTCACTGACACTGCGAGCAGAAGTGAGGCCACAAACAAAGCGGTCTTAATGGTGACCAGGCTGATGTCCGCAGACGCCACTGGCTCAAAGGGCTTGTGCGACAAGGTGCCCAACACCACATTAAAGGTCCCACACAGGGTGTGGCCTCTTGATGGGCGGGTAGAGCCTGGACAAGCCCGCCAGATTTTTGACTATTTGGTTGGAGGAAGGAACAAGTTACTTACCTGTAACTGTTGTTCTCCAGCATGGGTCTGGCATGGATTCACATGCTCATGAATATTCCCCGTTGTCAGGCTGGGAATCCTCAGTAAAGAAAAAAATCTGTTTCGTTTCTGAACTGTTTCTCCTAACAACCAATCACTGGTCTATGGGTCATACTGTCCCCAGCCAATGACTGCCCTCTACCTAAGCCCCTCCTCTGGTAGCCATCTTCAGATTTGGTAGCACGTAAAGTGGCAGTAGCATCAATAGAAAAGCCGCAGAGGGGTAGGCGGGATGGTTCGCATGTGAATACATGCAAGACCCATGCTGGAAAACAACAGTTACAGGTAAGCAACTTGTTCCTTCTCCAGCATGGGGTCTGGCATGGATTCACATGCTCATGAATAAAGAATACATAGCAGTACACACATGCACAACTACAGGAGGTGGCAAGGCTCAACATTAAGCATATCAACAACTCAACATTAAGCATCTCTTACCTCCTCACCAGGCTCACCTTCAAGCGAACAGGTTGCACAGCAATGCTTGGCCGACTGTGGACTCCTCCATGGAATCCCTGTCGACGCAGTAGAATCTCGTGAAGGTGTAAGTCGACCCCCACGTAACAGCCCTGCAGATGTCTAGCAGGGGCACACCAGACAGGAACGCCGTACTTGCAGCGATCGCTCGGGTCAAATGGGCTCTCAGGCGGCCAGGCAGTTGGTTTGCCAACCGGTGACAGTGGGTGATGCAGCCGAAGACACACCTGGAAATGGAAGCCTTGGAGAAGGCCTTCCCTTGGTTCACAGGGCCAAAGTTCACAAACAGCTGTGATGTCTTCCAAAAACTCTCTGTGCGGTCCACGTAGAACTTCAGCGCTCTAGCCGCATCCAGCAAGTGTAAAGTCCTCTCAGCTGGCAACAAAGGCGATGGGAAGAAAACAGGTAACACCAAGGGCTCATTGAGATGGAAGTCCGACGGCACTTTGGCCATGAAGGAGGGGTGCGTCCGCAGCACCACCCTCGTCTTGTGGAATGTCAAGTAAGGTGGTTTACAGGAAAGGGCCTGAATCTCTCCCACTCGTCGTGCGGAGGTGATGGCCATAAGAAACGCTGTCTTCCACGACACAAACCTCAGCAGCGACGAATGCATAGGCTCGAACAGGGAACCCACAAGCCTTGTCAGCATCACATTGAGCTCCCATGCCGGGGCCAGAGCCTTCACCGGCGGGAACGAACGGAAAAGTCCTTTAATGAATTGACCAGGCAGTGACACCACAACGACGACCATCACAGAGTTCTAGTGTAGCGGGAGATAGCTGCCAGATGAACCTTGATGGAAGCATGGGTAAACCATGCCTTGGACAGAGACAGAAAATATGGCAGCACCTGCAGGGCCGTAATCCGTTGAGGGTCGAATTTCTGTGCCCGGCACCAGACGGCGAACCTCTTCCACTTATGGCCGTAGCATTTCAGCGTAGACGAAGCCCTGGCCTTGGCAAGCTCCTCCTTGCAGTCCGCCGAGAGATCGTATCCACCAAACTGTAGCGCTGCAGGAGCCAGGCCTGCAAGTTCAGCGACCCTGGTTCGTGGTGCAGAATCGAACCTCCTTCCCTGGCGAGAAGATCTGCAGCCACCGGAAGGTTGACTGGAGGGGACGCCGACATGTCTAGAAGGTCCGGGTACCATATCTGCCTGGGGCACGCCGGTGCGACGAGGATCATCCTGCACCAGGACCGTCTGAGTTGACTGATGAGTCGCAACAGCAACAGGGGAAAACGCAAAGAGGAACAGGCCGTCCATGGGGAAGGAGAAAGCATCCCCACATGCTCCCCCCGGCTGGGGAAACCTGCTGGTGAACCTCTGGCTCTTGGTGTTCATTGCCGTTGCAAACAGATCGATCTGGGGACTGCCCCATTGTTGAAACAGATCCACCTGATCTTGCCAAAGCTCCCACTCCTGTCAAGAGCGCAGCTCCCTGCTGAGCGAGTCGGCGACTGTGTTCTTCACTCCTGCCAGATGAAAGGGTACCAGGAACATCCTCTGGGCGACGGCCCAGTGCCAAAGATCCTGCGCTTCCTTGGAGAAAGCCAGGGATCTGGTGCACCCCTGCTTCTGAATGTAGAACATCGTAGTGGTGTTGTCGGTGAAGACCCGCACCACCTTGCCCTTGAAGGACGGAAGGAATGATTTTAGGGCCCAAAACATGGCCCGAAGCCCCAGGACGTTGATGTGCAACAAATTCTCTTCCGGGAGTCAAAGGCCTCTTGCGTGGAGATCTCTGGTGTGCGAGTCCCATCCCTCCAGTGAGACGTCTGTCATCACCGTCTCCTGATGTGCTGGGGTCTGGAAGTCCGTGCCCGCCGGTAGATGCGCCCCCACCACCAGATATCTCAGCGGAATGTCTCGTTGAGGGGGATCTTGTCCTCGAAGCTTCCAGATACTTGGAACCAACAGGCATCGAGGAACTCTTGCAGCGGCTGCATCCACAGTCTGCACAGCCGAACGAGGTAGATTCACGACATTATGCCGAGCAGGGACTTTATGGACATCACCCTGGCAACTTCCATGGTCAACAGCCGTTGTACCTTGCCCAGTATGGCCTTTAATCCTGTCCTCTGACGGGGAAGCCAGGCACTCCACCGTGTTAAGCCTGGACCCCAGAAAAAGAGCGTCCTGCGATGGCACCAAGCAGAACTTCGCATAGTTTATAGAGAACCCCAGTTCCGTGAGCAGGCGGACATTCATCGCTGTGTGCTCGACAGCGAGTTTCCTTGACTTCGCTCGGATGAGCCAATCGTCCAGGTAGGGGTCGACGTGGACACCCTGCAGGCGCAGCCGCGCCGCCATGGGCACCAGGCCCTTGGTGTAGACCCTTAGCGCTGACTTCAACCCGAAGGGAAGGGCCTTGAACTGGAAGTGTTGCCCCTGGACCACAAAGCATAGAAACTTTTGATGCCCCTTGTGGATGGGGATGTGAAAATAAGCATCTTCCAGGTCCAGCGACGACAGGAAGTCCCCTTCCTCCAGTTGTCTCAGCACGTGCTCGAGGGTGACCATCCGAAACTTCTGGGACTTGATGTATTTGTTGAGGCTGCAGAGATCCAGGATAGGCCGCCAACCATCAGTCTTTTTCCTCACAAGGAAGTACCGCGAGTACACTCTGGAGCCCTGGAGCCTCTTCGGGACGAGTCCTATGGCGCCCTTTCTCAGCATCGCTCGTACCTCTAGAAGCAGTTGCAGGACGCTTGCCTGGCCACTGGTGGAACGCGGGGGCACTTCCTTTGGAACTTCAGGGTGATTCCGTTGGCCAGGGCGTCCAGCACCGAACGGTCAGTGGAGATGGACTGCCACACGGCGACAAAGTTCGCCAGCTGGCCTCCCACCGGGGTGCTCACGGGAGGTGCTCACAGGGGGCACAACGTCACGACCACTTCAGTCCTGCTTCATCTTGGATGATCCACTTTAAGGGCCTTGGTGACGAAGATCGCCTCTGGCTTTGCTGCGCCCCCTGTAGGCCTCCTGGGCCGAGGAACGGGATGGCTGTCGATACGAAGAGAAGTTTCCACCTAATCCTTTGGAGGTACCATGGGACTTGACTCCGGAGGCCCGAAAGGACGGCCGTCGATGTTGGAGTGCCCAAGGCACGAGCCGTCTCAGTGTCTGCCTTGATGGCTTGCAGAGATTCGTCCACTGTCTTGTCGAACAAGTAGTCCCTGTCGAAGGGCATGTCCAATACCCTTGTCTGAAAGTCCTGACGGAAATTGGTGGCCTTCAGCCAACCACGCCGATGAAGGCACACGCCGTTCCCATCTGGCAGAAGCCAGTGTCGGCGATGTCCATGGCTAGCGTGATGGCATGGTCCAATGCCACCTCGCCTTCTTGTAGGATTTCAAGTGCCTCAACCCTCTTGTCGTCCGGAAGTCCAGGAGAAAGCGATTTTAAACCAAAGCTCCCTGTCGTAGTGGGTCACGATGGCAAGAGCATTGGCCGCCTTAATGGTCATTGCCGCCGACGAGATGACCCCGTCGTCCCATGGCGTCCAGCTTCTTTCTCTCGCCGTCCGGTGGGGAAGTGGAAGTCGATGCCGCCGACCCTGCAGATTTCTTCCAGGCCGCTTCCGAAACCAAGTCCGGTGACGGCTGGGGCCCGAGACACTTCAGTGCAGAGTCTGGCACTCTGTATTTCTTTTAGTACCAGTCTTTTTGCCGTGGTCGAGGACAGGTTCTTCAGGAGGGACAGCCCTTCGTCCCAAATGTCGTCCAACAGCGGGATCGAGAGGACGGTCTTCCTCTTGGTCTCTCGGCCCTGATAAAGGAATCCCTCCTTCTGTTCCTCGGGGATCAGATAAAAAAGCTGTGAGGCCCTAGTGATCATGGTGTGGAACGAGCCAATCTCGTCGGGCGGAGAATCCCGGGGTAACGGCGACAGGAGGTCTGTTCCTTCGTCAGCGGCTCTGTCTCGTCGCCGGCTCCGCCTCGTCCCTTGGCAGAGGGGATGGAGGTGAAGGATGGCAGGGTGGAGGCGAATGGACTCTTCTCCGCTTGGGTGGAGGGTCCCCTAATAGTCCAGATGCCGCTGGAACGCCCGCCGGAGGCAAGGGCATTCTTGTCCTCATCTCTGAACACAGGGTGTGCAGGGCTTGCAGGTTGTCCGCCGACATGTCTGTCGGTGGTGGCAGCGGTTGCGACGGGAGCGTGGGCAGCAGCGTGGTGTCCGGTTCCTCACCGTCCTGCCGCCCCTAGTCAGTTTCCTCATCGCTTTCCACGTCCGTCTTGTGGGGGTCCTTCCCGTAGGACCTGGCCTCGATGAACTTCTTGTCAAGCACTGTCTTCAGGCCCAAGAGCTCCTCCTCGGAGGAGATATCCGAGTCCGGCAGGACTACCGTGCTCCCCTCCCCCTCTTCTCGGTCAGGGGTGACTGCCTCGGGGAGATTGGCATCGCCTTCACAGGGGTCTTTTCAATGGGCAGCAAAGACGATTCCCTCTTAGTGGGCAGGGAAACTCTTGGCTTGGGGGTCGTCTCCACTGGGACCGCATCAGCGGTCTTCGCCAGGGATGCTACCACTCCCTCAATCAATGTCTTAGCCTGGTGAACCTGTGCCTTCACGACCTTG
This sequence comes from Ambystoma mexicanum, assembly GCF_040938575.1. NCBI lineage: Eukaryota > Metazoa > Chordata > Amphibia > Caudata > Ambystomatidae > Ambystoma > Ambystoma mexicanum. Next base: position 703,209,772 of record NC_090924.1, read on the forward strand.
GGCGCGTCTGAGGCCTTCACCGTGAGGGGAGGATCAACGCCTGCCTCCCCCCTTGGCTTTCTCCATCGGAGTCGACTGGGCCTTCTCCCGAAGCTTACCCGGGTGGTGTGACTTCCTTTTCTTCGCCGAGCCGGAGCGTTGGCTCGTGGTTGACTACGTCAGGCGATGCTGGCCTGGCCTGGCTGCCGCGGAGCCCAAACCAACGGTGCTTGCGGACTTGCGGTACTTTGCCTTATATGTTGGGCCCCTGTCGCCAGAGCGTCCTCAAAGGTCTTCGAAGACGGCTCAGATTTTCTCACCGGATCTTTGTCTGCAGCCACTCGGTGAGCCGCTTGCAACGGTCCTTCATGGTGCGTGGCACCATGTCCTTGCAGAACGCACAGGCCTCCTCCATGTATGAGCTGTCCGAATGTAGGCAATAAAGGCACAGTGAGTGCCCATCGTCCAGGAAGAGATGTTCCGCAGCCTGCAGCCTGGGCAGATCCTGGACAGAGACATCGAGACTCCTTTATCCTCGGCCATGTCCACGTAGTGTAGGCTTCCAAGAATCTTCTGGAATCCTCCAAGAAGTGGATTCAACGAGAAAACGCCCTTGAGGGGCATAGAAAGTTTCGAAAAACAGGTCCCCGTGTTAGGCAGAATCCTATGCAGTGCCCTTAGGGACCACTGCACAGAGTTAAGACTACAGTGGTAATACAAGTTCACCTTTGATAAAAGCCTGTACTAGACAGAAAGAGTGGTAGCAGTGACTGAGCAGCCAGACTTATCTCAATAGCAAATGAGCAGTAGTAGAGATTACACAAAGGACAACAATTACTGTGCACGAGCAAACACTGACTCAAGGTTTCTGGTTAAAAAATATAAGTGCATTTATTTTTAAACCATCTGTTCACAAAACACTTCACGTAAAATAAAACCACACTTCAAATACACCACACAACCAATCCCCTTGTGAAGAACAATTCAAGGTAAGTACCTTAGGATTTGACAGACCGGTGTTATGAAACAAACGACGTTACAGGGAATACATATGCAATCACTTTTTAACAGTAATGACATTTCGATCTTACTAAAGACACGCATATCCGCGGGAAGAAATGTTACAGAGGTAAAAACACACTTATCACCCGAGTTACCACAAGAGAGTTGGGGGCAAAAAATCATAGGCAATACTTTTGTCAAGGCAGACAGAATCAGAGAACACTTTCTAACAAGAAGGTGAAAGTCAATAGTCCTGCGCCAGTGTCAAGTGGAACAGGGTTCCTGTTGTCAAGGATCACACAGTCAGATAGTTCACGATTCAAGGTTGCCAGGAGTACTTGGATATTGTCAGAAGGAGGCGGCAAAAGTTATGAGGGAAGGAAGAAAAGGACAAGCCTTTAGTGAGGAGAAAAAGGTTCACCCTAGTTCCTCTAAATCAGACACTACCTTATTTCTTGAAACAGCTGGTGCCACGCCAGTTGTTCCTTGTAGTTTCCTGCAGACTCACAGTTCCTGGAGCTTCAGTCGTGGTGACAAGAAGGGACGACGTCTGGAGCGATCTGTACTACCCAGGGATGAGGCCAGGAGCAGCGACGGTGGATAAAAGGTGCGCTCCTCTAAAAAAACAGGAGAGGCTCTTCAGATGGATATCCGGACCACTACAGCAGGGTGCAGCGATTTCGACCACGAAGGGGACCCTCTAGCTGTGGAAGATGAGCTGGTTGACGCCACCAGGCTCAAAGAAAGGAAGACTCCAGACTGGATCCTCTCTGGTCGTTGAAGGGTAAATAGCTCAGGACTGCAGCAGGGCTTCACCGGGACTCGGGGTTGCAGCAGCAGTCTTCTCCGCTTCTCTTCGGTTCCTTGCATTTCCAGTGGCGACTGACTTCCAGCCCAAGAGGCCTGCCTTTTATACGAAAATCCCCCCATTCACACAGCCTGGCTGTCAATCACCCATCAGGGGGGTTGTCCGGCCCAGACAACCACCTCAGCCAATCATGACAAAGTGTGACTTGGGTTTCCATGGAGACCCTGTGCAGGTGGTGACTACACCCCTCCTTCACATTCAGCCCACCTAGACACCCAGGCGCCAAGAGGAGGGCTTCTCTGCAGAAGCCCGCCAAAAGACGGTGAACAAAGAAGGCAAACCTGGTTTGTCGCGCAAAGTAACACACAAGAAGGACTTTAACAAAAAGAAATGGGGATTAAACCGGACCGGAGCCGAAATAAAAAGTATTTGGCAAGCGGGTTTAAGTTTGAGGCTACCACAATAGCCTGGAACAATACCACATTTATATAATATAATCGCGGTAGAAATGTTAGGGTAGATACCACTGCCACCAGCCAAGTCTAAATGTTAAGAGCAAAACAAAGCTCAGAGAGGCACAGATAAAAAGGGGTAGGAGTTAACCCTTTCCAATACTCCATGTAAGGTGGGGTGTACTGAGTCTGTAGTTTTAAAGTGTCTACATAAAGTTAATGGTAACTTTACACGTTCCTGGGGGACAGTAGTTGAGGTAGACAAGGGCACGGCCCCGATGGTGTCGACAACTTCCTCGACCCCTTCCCAGACTTCAATGGTCTCGTCGGGTACGAAGACCAGAACCTGGATCTGGCACGTCTGGGCGATCAACCGGAGCCTTGTCAGAACGGGACCTCGACAGTTCCCAATGTTTATCGCGCTGAATGCCCGGGCCCAAAGCCACGCAAGCATCAAACCGAGACCGTTCCCCGCGGCTTCAACCGAAGGCGCGGACAGGGCAGTGCCCTAGGATTGAAAAATCGCCAGCATTTTCTCCCTGAATGCCTCCCACTCCTCCGGAGTAGAGCATTTAGTAGAGCACGTCACTTTCCTCGCGGAGCCATCATCCGACTAGGAAGGCTACCAGTGACGCTGCTTCCGGGAGTGCCTCGACGAGGACTAGTGGCGAAAACCACTCATGGGACCGAGATCCCCTAGACTGCGTCCGACAGGGAGAGTCACCCGTCGAGTAGTCAGTGGAAAGACCAGTAGTTTTTATGGATTTATGGGCTTTAGATACCCGACCTACCTGCAACTTCCCCTTAAGCTCCTGCAAGGACTTGGCAGTCAACGACTGGAACTTCGAACAGTCGTCCGTGTCGTGGCTCTCGTCCAGACACCACAAGCAGAGACAGTTGGGTCTGTGATGGACATCTGGGACTTACAAGTCCCTGCACTTTTTAAGCCCGACCGCGGGGTCGGTGGGGTAGAAGAAGACTACATTATCGAAGTAAATAACACGAGGCACGTAGAGTTCTCGAAGCAAACACATTTCCAGAAAAAACTGAACTGAAGCTACGAGCGCTGTGCGTCCTACTTCTAACATCCAATGACTTCACCCTCGACGGTGGCCTTCGTGTGACATCGACTCAACGCCATTGACCCAGGACATCCTCTGCCGAAAAATTTCCAAAGCAGCACAGCTGTGGACATTACATGTCAAAGATGTGGAATATGTTGGAGGACACAATCCATTCGAAAGGTTTATACTGTGTGGGGGGTTTGGTGCCATGGGTCAGGTAAAGCCATGAGTTACCAGCGGCGAGGGTAAGGGTGGTGGAGGGGAGGGGGGTATTTTATTTAGGGGTGTTTTATTGTCTTCTAAATCGGTTTCCCTGTTGGATTGAGGAATGCCCAACTTTTTCTCCAATTAGAGCACAGTTTGTGGTTGGGAGGGATGAGGTGGGGTGGGCAGGTAGGGGGAAAGGTATACTTAAAATGTTTACTGTGGGAAAGAGGCTAGATCACATGTGCAACTGTGGGGGCGGTGGAAAAGTGACGAAATGCTATATATGGTGTTTGGCAAGAATTGATGTAGTAACCCTGTGGGAGACTACACAAAACTTGTCCTTGTTAGGGGGAATTCTCACTTATGGCTAATTTCCCTCACTTAGTGACTCCCTCAGCAGCTTTGCTGGATTTCTGGGGTTTATTTTTTCCACCTGGTAAGAGTGTGAGCCTTTTTCCCACTCTTACAGGTGTTTTGCCATGTGTATTTCTACTGTTTGTGTGATTTTGGGCTCTAGAGCACACCACTCCATGAACCCCACTTTTTATGTGCGTTATACAGCACCAGTGCAGTGACACAGGGTTGTCTTTTAGACTTCCCACTGACTCCATTTTCCTGGGGCTGACTACTGTCCCCCAGAAACATGTAAAGTTGCCATTAACTTTATATAGTCACTTTAAAACTACAGACCCAGTACACCCCATCTTACATGGAGTACTGCAAAGGGTTAATTCCTACCCCTTTTTGTCTGTGCCTCTCTGAGCTTTGTTTTGCTCTTTTAACATTTAGACTTGGCTGGTGGCAGTGGTTTCTACCCTAACTTCGCATAAAAGGCAGGACTCTTGGGCTGGAAGTCAGAGTCGCCATTGGAACTGCAAGGAACCAAAGAAAAGTGGAGAAGACGACAGCTGCTGCACCCCCGAGTCCCGGTGAAGCCTTGCTGCAGTCCTGAGCTATCTACCCTTCAACGACCAGAGAACATCCAGTCCGGAGTCTTCTTCCCTTGAGCCTGGTGGGGTCAACCAGCTCATCTTCCACAGTCAGAGGATCCTCTTTGTGGTCGAAATCGCTGTACACTGCTGTATTGGTCCGGATAGCCATCTGAAGAGCCTCACCCGTTTTAAAAGAGCGCACCTTTTATTCACCGTCGCTGCTGCTGGCCTCTTCCCTGGGTAGTGCAGATCACTCCAGACGTCGTCCTTGTCTCCACGACTGACGCTCCAGGAACCGTGAGTCTGCAGGAAACTACCAGGTGCAACTGCCGTGTCCCCAGCGTTCTTAAACGAATAAGGTACTGTGTCCGACTTGGAGGAATTGGGGTCACCCCTTCTTTCTCACCAAAGGCTTTTTCTTCCTTCCCCCCCTATAACTTTTGCCTCCTCTTCTGACAATATCTAAGTACTCCTGGCAATCTTGAATCATGAACTGTTCTGTGTGATCCTCGGCACAGGGACCCTGTTCTACTTGACACTGGTGCAGGCCTATTGACTTATCTTGGCGTTAGAAGGTGCCCTCTGTTTCTCTCTGCCGTGACAAAAGTATTGCCTATGATTTTTATCCCCAATTCTCTTGTGTAAATTCATGTGCCAAGTGTGTTTGACTACGGTTACATTTCTTCCCGCGGATACGCTTATCTTCAGTAAGACCGAACTGTCATTACTGTCAAAAAGTGATTGCATATGTACTCCCGGTAACGTCTTTTGTTTCATAACATCAGTCTGTCAAATCCTAAGGTACTTACCTTGAATTGTTCTGCCCAAGGGGAATTGGTTGTGTCTAGTGTATATGAAGTGTGGTTTTATTTTACTAGAAGTGAACAGATGGTTTAAAAATAAATGTACTTTTATTTTCTTTTTTAACCAGAAGCCTTGAGTCAGTGTTTGCTTGAGTCACAGTAATTGGAGTCCTTTGTGTAATCTCTACTACTGCTCATTTGCTCGAGATAAGTCCGGCTGCTCAGTTACTGCTACCACCCTTTGTGTAGTACAGGCTTGTACCAAAGGTGAACTTGTATTACCACTTGTGGTCTTAAATCTGTGCAGTGGTCCCTAAGGGCACTGCATAGGATTCTGCTCAACAGTCCTCTTGGTATTAGGTAACCCACCTTTTGGTATAGGCCTATACTACACAAGTTGGTAGTGTGACTGAGCAGACAGGCTTATCTCAAGAAGGGTAAATGTGAGCATTAGCAATGAAATTCACTAATACTAGTAGCCCATTAACACCTACAGTCAATGTTTCAGTTATAGTTATTTAACATCAGTTTTTAAATGAGCATTCTTTAAAAGGGCAATATATGTAACAATCAAATATACTTTTTTTATTGTTTTATCAAAATAAGATTTTACAATAAGTTATTTCTTTCAGCATTTCATCAGACGATCATCGCAGAACAGGACTTTGATACTTTTGCACAGTTTTGTTGAGGCCGTAAAAGGCTTCGACGTTGTATTTGAGTTCAGCTAAATGCATTGGATTAGAGACTATTTATCTGGTTGGTGACCACCTTTGTCATTTAGTAGATTGGTCTCAATGTGTTCGATCATTTTAGCCAGTGCAATTTGCCATGTAGTTTTCTCACCTCCTATTAATCGGCACCACCATGTGTCTTCTTCGGCCAAGATGTCAAAGCCTGCCATTCGTGATAGATATTGTTGCCTGATGGCAGTTGTGGCTGGACAAATCATGATCAGGTGCCTTAAAGTTTCTTTTGATGGATAAGGATCATGTTTACAGAAGCGACAGCCATTAGTTGATGTCTGACCTCGAATATGCAGAATCTCATTTGTTTTGAATAGATTCAGCCGTGCTCGTAAGATTAAGTTTCGTGCCTGTCTGCTTGGACATTGATTTACATAGTTTTGCAGCTCATTTCTTTTTAATGTGTTGCTAGGTAGATGAAGAGTGAGTTTTAGTTTTGCGGCATTGTCTATCGTAGAGGCCCAATCATTGTCTTTTATTTTCCTTAAAATTTTGCATGGGTTGGTTATGAGTTCTTCCTCATTTGACATGATATTATTTAGAACCGCTTGATTTTGATCTTGCCAGGTATTTAGCATGTTACAGTTTCTGCTGTCCATTTCCCATTTTAACAACCTAAAAACTTAATTGCCGCTGTCCATTCGACATTTTCTGTACAGCATAATGGAATTGCAGAGCACTGTGCATTCTAATGACAACAGACTTAGTTCTCGTCTGATGGCTGGCCCTGGTGTTGAATTTGGTAGATGCAGCACTGTGCGCCAAAACAGTGCCTCTAACTTGGGCCATAAGTGTGTTGGTATCGTGGGCATTGCTTCAACGCCATGTCTCACTGTCGGCACCACCTTCATTTTATAGAAATTGATCGTTGGAACCAAGGAAAAGTTTCCGAATTTGCCATCGATGACACTAGCTTGGGCAGCTAGTTTTTTGATCTTTGAATAAATTTCTGCCTGCATGGCTGTTTCTTTTTCTGAGCTGTCCATGATCACTCCTAGGTATTTGAATTGGGCAACGGTCTCAATGCTGGTTTCTCCCAGGTGCCATTTGAAGTTGTTTTTTTGTTTTTTCTCACAATTTTGGAGAATCATGACCTTCGTTTTGCTCGTGTTGATTTCAAGGTGATTTTTTGTAGCATACACTTGAAGAGAACTGATTTTCCGCTGGAGCCCTATTTCTGTCTGATCAAAGATTGTCTGTCGTGGACCTAATTTTGGTGGAAAGGCCCTGGTTGAGTCTTCTATGCATTTGATGTCGCCGATATAAGTGAGAAAGAGTGCTAATGCCAGCGGGCACCCAGGTTTTACACCTTGTTCACTGTGAATTTCGTCTGATAGCACGCCTTCACGATTCAGACGTACTCTCAGTGAGGTGCGATGGTGTACTGCTTGAATGGGGGCGAGTATGGATTTAGGACACTGCCAGGCTTTTAGTTTGTCCCATAATACCTGTCTCTCGACCCTTACAAAGGCTTGAGTGAAGTCGATGTATACAAAAAACAGATGGCGTTTGTTTTGTAGAGTCTTAGCTTTTAACATGCTGCATGCTAAGATGTTACTGGTCGTACCTGCATTTTTCTTGAAACCGGCCTGAAAAGGATCATTGCTTTTGGCTCCGGCTGCCCATTTTTGAACTTTGGTCATGAGTAATGAGGCATATACCTTGCCCATTACATCAAGTAAGGCAATTGGTCGAAAGTTCTCAGGATTTGTTAAATTTCCTTTCTTGTAGATTGGAATGATTATGGCTTTGGTCCATGATTGTGGAATAGATTGTGTTTCAGTACACCGGCGGAAGATAGCGCTCATTAAGCTTGCCCATTCTTTGGGATGGTTTTTTAGATCTGCATTTGAAATGCCGTCCGGAGCTGGAGCTCTGGAGTTTAGCTTTTTAATGGTGTCAAGAATATCTTCTTTTTCTAAATTAATCCACGTTACACCATTTTCTTGTTGCTCTTGCGACGGAGGACTTGCAGCTGACCGAAATACTTTGTTAAAGTGCTTTTCCCAAGTAGCTTGACAAATGTTGTTTAGAATATGGTTGTCTAGCGTTTTGTCTGCGTCACGTATTAGCGTCCAGAAATCTCTACTGTTGTTGGTGACGAGAGTTTTGGTTATGTGCTCGGCATCTGCCTGATGTAATTTGTGCCTTTGAAATCTTACCCAGTCCTTATACCTTTTCTTTATATCTTTGATGTCATTTAACACGTCTGTGTTAGCGGATTTACGAGCTGCTCTTAGCGCTCTTCTGTATTCGCGCCTTTTCTTGACAAGTTTGTTGTTGTAGACGTGTTTAGTGCTTTGATTAGATGCAAACCCATTTCCTCTTTTTTGGCGGATGTACGGGATCAGTAATGGTTGATAGTCGATACCATCAGTGCCTGCAGAGTATCTGTTTTCATTGTACTTGTTTGTCACTTTGGTGATATCTGAAACATTTATTCTTAGCCTTGTGCCTTGCGCATTAGGCGCGATTTGGGTGGTGAATTTCAGATGCTTATTACTTTTTAAATTCCAAGCAGTTTCAAGCAGGTTGTGGTCGCTCGATGTACGACGCACCATTAAAGATTTCGTAATAAGGAGTAATGGCTGTGAAACGAAGATATAATCAATGGTTGTGGCTGCGGGTGGGCGCTCCCACGTCGGTATTCTGTCCGATGCTGGAAATGCGTCATCTAGGTTATGAAGCCCTTGCGATTTACTAAACTTTAGCCATTCTTTGCCTCGTTGTGCAGATGCCCGATAGGCTGCCGATGCTTTCTTTGACTCTTTGCAGATGGCATTTAGGTCTCCACACATTAAGATGGCGGTGGCAGGATATTCAGTCGTGGCTGCAACGAGCAGATGTTCACACAGATCGATGAATCTTTTTGCGGCAATTGATGCTGGGTTCCAATATAAATTGACTATGATGACATGTCTTGGTCCTGGATTTGAGTTAGACATGTCTTGCAAAGAGACTAGTACTGCTAGCAGCAATTGGTTTGCCATAAGCGTTTTCTTTACTTAAACTCCGGATCCGTTACGGCAGGCTGTCAGTAAACCTGATGTTGGTCGACCTTTGTTTCCTCTGGCAGCTGGTGCTAGGATGGTCTGATATCCTTCCATCGTTGGTGTTTGTTGGAGCCAGGCTTCCTGGAGACATGATATCAAATTCCCCTAGTTGGGCCCACCTGGCATCGTCAGATGGGAGTGGCCGCATGTATTCCAGGAGCAGAGGGTGAGTTGGGTTGGCCCTTCTTTTGACGTGTCACTTGTCGCAGAGCCACCCTTCAGGAATGGCTATTTCGTACGATGTGTGGTAGGTACCTTTGGTGGCCAAGCCCATAGCCCTGTTTTGTTACTTGAAGATATGTCTTTCTTATTTTGTGCACTCTTAGATTCCTCTTTTGTTTGTAAATTCATTTTTTTGTTTAGTTTTTGACTGTTGTCGGATCTTTGCTCTTTTGTGTCTCGGCTTCTCTCCCTTGGTTTGGAAGATATTTGTTTGTGTGCAGGTATTTGCGGCTCTCTTATGAGTGTCGTGATGTTGTAAGTCTGGGTTGTCCACTTTTTTGAAGTTGGGGTTTTTCTGATGGTTCACTTCTGCCTTTTTATACAGGGGAAGCCTGTGTGTAGAGTTGTCATGTCTGGCTCTGGAACCACTTTGCCGTCTGCGTACTGAGGCATCCGGACTTTTATGAGCCTGATAAGCTGATTGATCTTCGATGTGAAATCCATAACTGTGGATATCATGTTTGTGCTTTAGTATCTTTGTGTATACCGTGTGGGAATTCAGAAGGAGTAGAGTAGCTGCACCAGATCGATTATGCCATGGCTCCACAATTTTTATGTCTGCCGAGTGGATATCTCGCAGTTTCTCAATTAGGCTGAATGTGGCCATGACAGATCTCCTATTTAGGATATCGTCAGTGTTGCACCTTCTTTGCGTCATCCGTATGAGCCACCTGTGGCTCGTTTGTTAGGTTTGTGGTGCGGGTCTTTTGGCGTTAGTCCTCTGACCCTGTAGTCCTCGTTATTTCTCCGGCTTGATCTGTTTGTTGCTTTTTCATCTGTACGTGTGTATTCATCTCTATCATGATGATTTTTCGTTGTATTTCTGTCGTGTTTCTTATTTTGGTCACCATGAGTAGTGAGACGTGAGCGTTGACGTGATGTTTGTGGTTTCTTTTGTTTTGCAGGGTTGTCACTTGGTTGCCAGTCAGACACATCTCTCTCCCTCCTGGTTTTCCAGTCCGGGTCAAAGTTGGTGTTGTTACTCTTTGGTTTCTTGTGGTTAGTTTCTTTGTCAGGCGTCTTCGTCATGTTGTTTGCTTTTCTGTGACGCTTACCGGCCTCGGTGGTTTTGAAGTGATATTCCAAGCGGTTGCGTTTTTCTTCCAGTGTTTCAAAATTGCTTTCTTTTTGATCTTTATTATTTCCTCCCATGAATGTGGTTACTTCTTGATTTGTTGAATGCACATTTTCCTTGGCTTTGCTGATTTGTTCTGATGTTACAGTTGTATTTAGATCACCTTCGGGGTAGACGCTAAGATTCAGTAGTGCGTCTACTGTGTCTGAACCTTCTGAAAAGTTTCTTGCCGCTGAATTCCTTCTAACTTTGGGTCTTTCATTTGCCTCGTTCCCTCTGGAACACGCTGCGTTGCTAGTGAGAGCTTTTTGGCTTATTTCTACTATACTATAATATAATATACTTTAAAATACTTTTCCAGAATCAACACAAAGGTAGTAGATACTCTTTAGAGATGCTTTTCACACACTTCCTACACCAGGAGAGGACTTCATTCATCAGGAAAGTAATGGCATTTTATCACTTGTTATACTTTGAAGATTCTGAGGTTTCAGAAAGCAAAGGTTAAAGGAAGGAACAAGGTTAAACAGGTTCTCAGGGCATGTGAGTATACTTAAATCTTCCAATGAATTCGAGACAAAACCGTCCCCAGCAATAACAGTCTAAAACAAGTTACCACCTATGAAAAAATCAAAGTTGGCTGCAGGGATCCAGAACAGCCAAAGTCTATTGGAGCACAGTCTATGGAGCTGAGGCACTTCTTGGTTAATAAAATTCTTGCACAAAGTTAGAGTTTTGTTGAAAATCATTGTAGAGTCACATGCTATTACACTTGTGGATGGTAGAGCTGAAATCAACTCTAGCAAAGTAATAGCTACTGCAAGTCTAAACTGAGAAGAGCACAGCTAAAGAGGAAATGATGTAAGTAACCCAAGTCTCAACAGTACTTTTGGTTTGAAGAAGAGTGGTCTAGTGGATTCTGTTCTGTTGCAGCGGTGCAGACACTGGGTTCCTAAGCCTCAGTCGTGGGGACAAGAGGGAGGACGTCTGGAGGGCTCCTGTGGAAGCAATTTGGACGCCGTTGGCAGCTATGAGTTCTTTTCGTGCCAGCTGCACTTTGCGGTTTCAGCGCTCTTGAAACAGCACCACCCCGGATCTTGGATACCGGTTGGGCTTCCTTCACTCCTTGAGTGCTGCATTCTGGTGAGGTTACTCTAGCTCTGGTCATCCTGCTTCTGGAGGGTCCATAGGAGACTCCTGGAGCTTCTGGCCGGATTGCAGACGTTACACTCGACTATGAATTTCTCAACCTCTGGCACTCGGTTCCTGTTGCAGAAAATAATTGCAGCCAGTCGGGGAAGAGGGTCTCAGGGTTAGTTGGTCCCACTAACGCTAGGGAAGAAGTTGTCCCTTCTGGTGCTTCTCTATCAGAAAAAGAAGTTTCAGCACAGTAGCAGGGCTTCACCGGGCAATTCAAAGGTACAGGAAGCTGCAGCAAGCTTTGTTCATCGTTTCTTCCACAGGAGTTCCTCCCAGTGGTCCACTCTGCCTCTAGTCCCAAGACCCTCGCCTTTTAAGCAGGTTTCTCTCATTCAAGCACAGCCTAGGCTGTCAATCACACAGCAGTGTGGCTGTCCTGAAAGGACAGGCAGCGAGCCAATCAGGACTGGGTGCATTCAGGCATTCCTAAAGACAAAGGACAGGGGAGTTTCGGGAACCTCTCTCACATCCTGCCATTCATGACACACTGGAGCCAGGGGCGGGCTTCAGGGCTGAAGCCTGCCAAAGGCAACAACTAACAAAGGGCTCAAACCTGGCTCCACGCGCAGAGTAAAACCCAAGAAAGACCTCAAACACAAAAAATGGTGAAAAAGACGACCGGGGCCATTTTGACAAAATGGACATCCATGGGTGCTATACTGCAGCTGAGGATTCAGCCTGCGATAGAAAAGCACAATGGTAGGAAAATGAAACCACTGGCACCAGTCATTTAAAAGTAGTGAGGTTAACATAAAAATGTTACATGAGAATGAAGGATAAGGGTTCTACAATGTAACCCCCAGCACTCCACTTTAGATGGTGTGTGCTGGACCTACAAAAAGTAAAGTTAATTTCACTTTACTCTTCTTGAGAACAGTAGTTCACACAAGAAAAGGTATCTAAATCTTATGAGAAATCTAAAGGAGTTCTCTGTGACACTGCACTAAAGGTGCTGTGTGTCACCATGCAAAAAGTAGATGCCCATGGAGATTGTCAGACTCAAAACACAGTGGAAACATCTAATCCAAATCAGGTCAAAACACATGAGTGAGAAAAAGGTCTCACTCACTTCAGGTTAAAAAAAAATGTTTTTTTTTAAAAACACATTTTGTTTTTATTATGTGAAAAATACAAACGTGTTAAACAGTACACTGGAAAAATCCAACAATAAAACAATTGACAGGCAAGGTAGAGATTTTGACAATGTCAGCTAGAGGCACCAGATCATCTTCCTGGAGAAATCATGGGAAGGGGAACGTGCAGTCTTCTTCCGTCACTGCACTACAACACCTAATATGGGGCTCAGCCAACAAAGTTGATTACGACCAAGTGTAGGATGGTGTTTGCAAAGAGGAAGTCTGCGAAGGCTCGCTCCGGAGAGATGCCCTGGAAATCTGATTTGTTCTGGGGGTTGATTTGGATCCAGAGGCAGAGTCCAATGATGAAGGACCCCACACAGGAACTGAAACTGGACAGGAAGGAGTTAAAATTAAAATGTTCTTATGTCCAGCAAAAGAGATCGAGGTCTCTAGGAATGAAGGGAAATCACACAGAAATGAGAATTTTCCCCAAACACAAAGGTCGAGCTCTTACGGAAGGAGGAGGTGTCAAAGATTAAGAAGATCACGGGGCTAACTCTCCCTATGGACCACTGGGTAACAGGGCTAGCGGACACGGGCAAAGGGCTCTTTCCCTTGTCGTGTCCAATGGCCATGCTGATTGGGCACCTTCTCCTGGCGGCCAAACTGACTATTGCATGCATTTGGAAAAAAGAGGAGGGGCCGCTGGTCCAGATTAGATGGTTAAAAATATGGGACATTATAGTGGCAGAATAAAAAACTGCAATTCGTGAGGGGAGGCACAATAAATATTTGTCTGTATGGAGGCCTTTCATTGACTCTGCAGAAAACTGACCATCGATTGGAGAGGGCCTTCCATGGTTCACAGGGCCACAGTTCACAAAAAGTTGTGACGTCTTCCAGAAACTCTTAGTGCGGTCCACATAGAACTTCAGCGCTCTAGCCACATCCAACAAGTGCAAAGTCCTCTCAGCCGGCGACGAAGGAGTCGGAAAAAACACAGGTAACACCAGGGGCTCATTTAGATGAAAAGTCTAACGGTACCTTGGGCATGAAGGAGGGGTGCATCCGTAGCACCACCCTCGTGTCGTGAAAAGTCAAATAAGGTGGCTTACAGGACAGGGCCTGAATCTCTCCCACTCGTGCAGAGGTGATTGCCACCAGGAACATTGTTTTCCACGACAAAAATGTCAGTGAAGCCGAATGCATAGGCTCGAACGGCATACCCATGAGCCTAGTCAGCACCACATTGAGCTCCCACGCCGGGGCCGGAGCCTTCACCAGCGGGAACAAGCAAAATAGTCCTTTGACAAACTCCTTAACCAATCGATACGACCATAAGGATGATTGTCCAGGAGATCTGGTGTAGCGGGAGATAGCCACCAGATGAACTTTGACGGAAGCATGGGCCAGTCCTGTTTTGGCCAACAACAACAAATACGGAAGCACCTGTGGAGCAGTGACCCGCAGAGGGTCCATCTTCTAGGTACGGCACCAAACAGCTAACCTCTTCCACTTGTGCCTGTAGCATTTCAGAGTAGATGAAGCTCTGGTCTTGGCGAGCACCTCCTTACAATCTGTTGGGAGCTCGTAGCCCTCAAACTCTAGTGCTGCAGGAGCCAGTCCTTCAGTTCAGTGATCCAGTGTCGTGGTGCAGAATCGAGAAGATCTGCGACTGCCGGAAGCTTGACTGGAGGGGACGCTGACATGTCCAGAAGATCCAGGTACCATATCTGTCTCAGCCACGCCGGTGCGACAAGGATCATCCTGCACCAGGACCGTCTGAGTTGATTGATTAGTCAAAGAAGCAACAGCAACGGAGGGAACAGATACAGGAACAGGCTGTCCCAGGGGAAAGAGATTGCATCCCCCATGCTGGGGAAGCTGCAGGCGTACCTCCGGCACTTTGTGTAAGTTGCCGTCTCAAACAGATCAATCTGGGGATTGCCCCATCGGCAGAACAGGTGATCGACTTGGTCCTGCCGAAGTTCCCACTCGTGGCATGAGCGCAGCTCCCTGCTGAGAGAGTCAGCAACTATGTTCTTCACTCCTGCCAGATGAAAAGGGATGAGGAACATCCACTGGCTACAGCCCAGTGCCAAAGGTCCTGCACCTCTTTGTACAGTGCTGGGTATCTGGTTCCCGCTGCTTCCAGATGTAGAACATTGTGGTGGTGTTGTCCGTGAAGACGCGTACCACCATGACCTTGAGGGACAGGAGAAAGGACATGAAGGCCCAAAACACTGCCCATAGCTCCAACCGTATCACTCAGCACTTGTATTCAACGGGCGTCAAGGAACTCCTGCAGCGGACGCATCCATAGCCTGCACAACCGAATGAGGTATATGCATGAAGACATCATGCAGAGTAGGGACTTGATGGACCTTACCCTTGCGAACTTCAGAGCCAACAGCCGTCGTACCTTGCCCAAGATGGCCGCTATCCTCTCCTCTGACAGACGCCAGGCATGACACTGTGTTGTCGGGATCCCAGAAATCGTGCATCCTGCGATGGAATCAAGCAGGACTTTGCATAGTTCACTGAGAACTCCAGATCCGCCAGGAGTTGGACGGTCTTCGCCGTGTGTTCGACGCGATGCCCTTTGAGCTTGCCCGGATGAGCCAGTCGTCCAGCTAAGGGTGCACGTGGATCCCTCATAGGCGCAGCTGCACTGCCGCCAGGCACTTGGTGAACACTCTTGGCGCCGACTTTAGTCCGAAGTGAAGGGCCTTGAACTGGTAGTGTTGTCCTTGAACCACAAAGCACAGATAATTGCGGTGGCCCTTGTGTATGGCAATGTGAAAACCGGCGTCTTAAGACGACAGAAAATCCCCCTCTTCCAGCTGTCCTAGCACGTGCTGAAGAGTCACCATCCAAAACTTTTGAGACTTGATATGACATGCATTACTTACTGTAAAAGCATTTCTGATGATTGTATCTGCTTAGATTCACATGCTGTGCATATGGTCCGACATCCAGTGGTAACCGCGGAGTATTGCATCTTGTCTTTCGGGGAACCGAAAGGGGACGTCGGCATAGGCGTGTCTAACACTATCCCTATTGTGACATGTAGTGTACCCAAAATCCCTCACGTGCCGAGGTCCCTCCGATTGTATTTTTTTCTGCTATGCGGGAGCCCTAGGCTATTGTGAATGAGTACATGAAGAGAAAAAAGTATTAAGACGTCCATGTTCTTTCCACCCCGAGCAGGAAGGCAGGGAGGAGGCATGTGAATCTAAGCAGATCCAACCATCATAAATGCTATTACGGTGAGTAATGCATGTCTTATGATGCTCGTTAATCTGCTTAGAATCACATGCTGTGCATAGACTAGCGAGCAGTACCAGGAGTTGAAGGTGGGTTATGAGAAAGAACAGTAGAGAAATGATGTCTTAATACTGCTTGTCCCACCTGAGAGTTAGATCTAGAATGAGTGTCTAGGCAATAGAATTTTGTAAAGGTGTGTACAGAACGCCAGGTTGCCGTTTTTTTTGCAAATGGACTTGAGGGGAACATTTTCAATGAATGCTATGGAAGCCCCAGCGACCCCGAGTAGGTGTGCTCTAGGTTTTAAGGGCAGTTCTCGCTTAGCAAGAGAGAGAAACACAGTGTGATGCATTTGATAATCCACCTTGAGATAGCTGATTTAAAGACAGGATCCCCTTCTCGGCCAGCTCCCACAAACTAAAAACTGGTTTGTTTTCCTCAGTGGTTTTGATCTTTCCAGGTAAATCATGACTGCACTAGTGTGTGTAGGCTTCTTTCTGCCATGCTTGTGGGATTCTGGAAGAAAGTGGGTAGTTCGATCGATTGGTTCAGATGGAACTTCGAGATGAATTTAGGCGCAAATCTGGGATGAGTGTGCAGAACCACCTTATCCCTGTGGAGTGTAACAAAAGGGTCTAGAACAGAAATGACCTGTAGTTCGCCAACTTTTCTAATACAAGTTATAGCCACTAGGAAGGCCGTCTTGTAAGTAAGGTCTTTTAGACCCGCTTTATGCATTGGCTCAAAGGCAGATCCCATGAGTCTGGTTAAAACCACATTTAGCTCCCATCCGACGCGGGGGGGGGGGGGAATGGGAGGGGGGGAATTCTCTTCACCCCTTCCATAAAGGCATTAACCATTATTTTCCACCATGACACTTTCTGTTGTGACGTGGTGTAGGCTGAGAGAGCAGCAAGATGAACCTTTAGGGAATTGAAGACCAGTAATGAGTCTAACAAATGAGTTAGCTACAGCACAATGTGTGTGGATGAGCCATCAATGGGATTGACGCCCTTGGCATTACACCAGATGATATAGCGTTTCCATTTACTGGAATAGCAATAGCGCGTGTTAGGTTTCCTAGTTTCCCAGAGTATGTCCATGCATCTCTGAGGGAGCTGTAGGTGTCCAAACAATGACCTCAGGAACCAAGCTGCTAAGTTCAGAGTTTGTGGGCATGGGTAGAGGGTCTCCCCCCTGTCCTGAGACAACATGTTGTACGGGCAGGGTAATTTTACTGGCGGGGAGAAGGACATTTCCATTAGACGAGCAAACCAGAGTTGACGGGCCCACATGGGGGCCACCAGAAATATGGTAACTGGTTCCTGGTGCATCTTGTACACTATCTTGTTGAGTAGGGGAGTCAGGGGGATGAAAAGTGTAGACAAATTTCCCTGACCATGTTATCCAGAGTCAGTTACCCTTGGAGCAATTCTGGGGGTACCTGGAGGTGTAGTCTTGGCATAGGGCGTTCTGAGTTGCGAACAGATCGATCTCTGGGAAGCCCCATTCTGCGAAGACGTTGAAGACGATGTCTTCGTGCAGACACCGTTCATATTCTACAGGCAGTGGGAAATGTCTGCCGAGCATTTCCGCCAGAAGATGGAGTTCCCCTAGACGTGTTGGGACAGCAAACATCTAGCCCTGGAGAGTGTGCCCCCTTGTTTGTTTAGGTATTACATGGCTGTGGTGCTGTGTCAGGACCAGAACGGTCTTCCCTTGTAGTTGAGTCTGAAAGGCTTTTAGTGCTTTGAACACTGCTAATAACTCTAGCAGATTTATATGGTTGGATGCTACTTGCGGGGATCACACTCCATGCGCTGTCTGCTGAAGCAGGTGAGCCCCCCCCACCTCACCACCCCCTGAGAGATGATTCTGTCATGAGGGTGGCTTCCACTGCGGCGGTGGTGACAGACTTTCCCTTCAAGAGGTTTTCCCTTGACCACCACTGCAGAGAGAACGAGGGCTAGCGAGACAACTACCATATCTTCCCATTATCCGCTGGCCTGACAACTGGCTGTTTAGACACTCTTGCATGGTACGCATGCGCAGGCACACGTGGGGAACCAAGTTTATGCATAATGCCATCATACCTAGCAGCCGCATGGCATTGCGTACCGTCACCTCTCGACTGGCTACATATTGAGGGATCAGAAAAAGCATGTTCTGAACCCTCTCGTTGGAAGGGAAGACAAGGCCGTCCTTCGTCCGGATTAGAGACCCCAGACATTGTTTTACTTGACTGGGGACTAGAATGCACTTCTCGTTGATGGAGAATCCCAGACTGAACAGAAGGTCTATGGTCTTCTGGGTGTTCAAAAAGCATGTGTCGTAAGAGTCCTGTTACGAGCCAGTGGTCGAGGTAAGGGTAAACCGAGATGGATAGTCTGCGCAGATGTGCTGCCACTACTGCCAGGACCTTTGTAAACACCCTTGGCACCGAGGCAATGCCAAAGGGGAGCACCTTGAATTGGTAATGCCTGTTCTCTATCATGAACCTTAGATATTTCCTGTGCGCTGGCAACATTGAAATATGAAAGTATGCATGTCCAATGTTGCCATGTGGTCCCCCTGTTTCAACAGCGGGATCACTTCCTGTAACGTTACCATGCAAAACTTTCGAGGTTTTATAAATTTGTTCGCTGGGCGCAGGTCTTGAACAGGGCGCATGGTGAGGTCCTTTTTGGGTTCAAGGAAGTACTCTGAATAAATACCCTTCTATGGCGTCCTTTCCCAGAAGCGATGGCACCTCTTGAATCAGGATCTGCAGACGGTCCGGCGTGAGGCGTCGTGAACGTGGCGGTCTAAACTATGGTGGTTGGGCGAATTCCACGCAGTACCCGTGGGCGACTGTCTTTATGACCCACTGGTCTGAAGTTATCCCCTCCCATGCCGTGAGGAAAGATGTTAAGTGCCCCCTGACAGGGGTGACATGGGAGGGGACCTGGATCCATTGGTCATTTCTGACCAGAGGTTGTGGCTCCACTGGGGTTGGGGCCTCTGTGTCTGCCTTTGCCACGTTATTGACTCCTAGGTGGGTAGTTGGTGTTTGTCCAGAGTTCCAGTTTCCCGTATTGTAGTTATTTTGACCTGAACGGGATTGGCCTCGAAAGGACCGATTAGAAACTCCTCCCCTTTGGGGGGAAGGCTTCTGAGTTATTTGTTGTAAGGATTTAAGAGCCTCATGCTCTTTCTTGGCCGTCTCCAGAGCATCGTTGACTGTTTTACCGAAGAGATTGATCTCTTCTATGGGTTTGTTAATAAGAACGGCTTGTGTTTCAGGATTGAACCCCGAGTTGAGGAGCCAAGCGTGCCGCTTGAGTAGTGTGCCCTGGGCCAGGGACCTGCCTGCCGTCTCAGCAGTGTCCAGAGTGTTTTTAATTATATTTTGATTTACTTGCCTGCCTTCGGCCACGATGGGGAGTAGTCTGGACCTAGCAGGTTCGGGAACCACCTGGAGACCTTCTTGTACAAGGTTCCATTGTGCGTATGCATAACGGGCAAGCAGCGTAGTGTTATTCGCTATGCATGTGGTGTATGCAGCTGCCGAGCTAACAACCTTTTAGATTCCTTATCTGGAGGTGCCTCCCCCGTAGCAAGTGGTACCTCTGCCCGTTTCCTGGTGGTAGAGACTACCAAGGAGTCAGGGGTGGCGTGGCATTTAATATATTGAGGGTCCGTAGGAGATGGATGAAATATATCTCCACTCTTGGATTCTCTGGCCGGGTCTGAGTTGGCGTGACCAGGGAGGGGGCCAACCTTCTTTTAACATAGTTCGGGAGAAGAATGGCTTGGCTTGAGGGGGGTTTCTCTTTGAGAATGTCCTCCACAAAATCTTGTTCGGGTACTGCCTCCTGGGTGGTGATCTTAAAGTGCTCTGCTGCTTTCCTTATGATGGCACTGAAAGCCATTTGATAGTCTACAGGTGAGGCCTGGCGAGCCGGATTGGTGGGAGGGGAATCCAGGCACATGACATCAGTGTCCTGATCTTGCTTAGGGGGTGTCCATGGCTCTGTCTCCACTTGCTGGGTCTCCTCCCAGTTCTCCATGTCATCCACCTGGTCATCAGGGTAGCCTTGCAGGAAGGGTGGGTCTTCTTCCTCATATAGATGTCTTGGTAAGTGTCCATCTGGACCACATCTTCAAGGTGGACAGAAGCCGAAGGGTCTTGAGAGTCAAGATTTTCATGGAAACGTGAAGCTGACACCAAAAGAGGGTCTTGACGAGATCTCTTAGTGGAAGGATTCTCTGAACGTGAGACAATCCTTTCTAGACAGTCCATCCATCCTTCGACCTTTTCCCGTGTCGACTAAGATGAACCAGAGGCGGAAAAAGGTGGAAAAACATTTTCCTCTCGTTGGCATTGAAATTTGTCCCCAAGGGTGTTGGACAGAGGCTCCTGACTGTCCTCGTAGGTTTCGCGATTACTGGGGCACCATTGCGCGTCTTTAGACACGTCAGCGGCACGCTCCATGCATTTCGACAGTTTCCTAGACGACAGCACAACTGCCACAGTAATCCTTGAGAGACTGTCCTCAATCTCTGCCGAATCTGCATGAGTCAACGGGTCAATGGTAGATTTACTGCCTACGCGGAGACAGAGCTCCTAGCGGTTGATTTTGCACATGCGGAAAGGCTAGGAGGCCTATTGGTAGGTTTCGGGCCTGCCAGGGCCTTAGGGGGCGCCGGAACATCGATGTTCGCGCTTCGGCATCTAAACCAGATTTAGAGGTAGCGCCCTTAATTTTGAGTGCCCAGTCGCAAGACGCTGCTGCGGATGCGGGGAAGGCTGCTAATCTCCCGATCAGAGGATTCCATTGAAATTATCGGTGGTCCTGTTGGCGCTTTCACCTTTTTCAGTGGAACCGTCAAAATCGGTGATGGAGTTGTGTGCTTAGTGTGTAATTTCTGTACACCCTTGTCGCTGGGTGTTGTCCCCAAAGCGCGACTTACGTCGGGCCTAGCGGGGTCAGGGACAGGCATGGCAGACCCAGAAGCGTCCGCCTCAAGGTTGCTGACATCCGACACGGAGGTCTGGTCATCATCAGTGCCCCCATCACTTTCGACGGGTGTGGCAGTTGGGGAAGAGTGCTCCACCCGCGACATGCTGTACACGGCCCACCGTTTTACACAGCGCTCCTTAAGGTTCTTTGGTCAAAGGAGTCTACAGGCCGCACACCGCTTCTCGTTGTGATCTAGGGGTAGACAAGTGTTACAGGTACTGTGCTCGTCTTTCCATAGGTACCTGACCCTACACTTAGGGCAGAACCTAAATGGTGTCCTTCCCATACCGAAATGTATAGGCAAAGATGACCAGACCTAGAGGGCAAAGGGGGAAAGAGGAGACACATAACAAAAGATATGGCCACCCGACCCCACTCTACCTAGTGCGTAGGCCGACCAGAGGGCCCGGCCATGTGGATGGCTCAGCCGCCGGATCTTAGGTGCCGAAATCCATCGCCATAGAAACTTCCTGCAGTCTTCGCCGAAGTTGCTTGAATCGCTGTCAAAGTGACTTATGGGGAAAATAACCCACAAAATAGGTATAAAGACAAACAATGTCTCTTATGAAGAGCTATGCTATAGGGCAACCAGTTATCTGGGCAGTAAACAACCATCTGAGGGACCTGTCGCATGAGGGATTTTGGGTACACTACACGTCAAGATAGGGATAGTGTTACAGACACCTATGCCGACGTCCCCTTTCGGTCCCCGAAAGACAAGATGCAATACTCAGCGGTTACCACTGGATGTATATACACTGGATGTGATTCTAAGCAGATTAACAAGCATCAGAAATTTAGGTTATGATATGGCATTTTTAACGTCCCTATACACAAGTGTTTCAAGGCACGACGAGGCAAGGGAGGGGGAACAGAGGGAAGACCGAGACATCGATCCTACTAGGCCAGGTGTCATTCAGATCGTGCAAGTGCATGGGAAGAGGAAAGGGGGAAAGTACAAGGGAGAGGGGGAAGAGGGAGGGGATAGTGCAGTACATGGGATGATAGAATAAATAACAGTAAGTAAAAGTAAGGCCAGCAGGTGGTAAGTGCAGACATCTGGTGTCAAGTGCTGGTAGTGGGGGACTGTAGGGCTACAGAGACAGTCCCCAAGTGCGGGGGTTCCCAGGAAGGCAGTGCAGGTGTGCGACTGGCAGGGAAGGGGACATGGGCCCGAGATCAGAGGGTGGCCCGGTAAACAGTGCAGTTTCAGCCAGGAGTTCAGCAGGGGAGAGGAGAAAAAGCAGAAGCAAAGATAAAGGTTTTGAGGTGCTTCCAGAACTGGAGATGATTCTCCAAGTTTCAGGGAGGCTGTTCCAGAGGGAGGCCCCAGTCGAAGACAGATCTACCACCAACACGTTGCTTGGAGAAGCGACTGACCCTGAGGGTGTTGGAGGTGGATGAGCGAATGTTAGGCAGAATCCTGTGCAGTTCCCTTACGGAGCACTACAGAAGATTAAGAATACATGTATATGAAAGAAAATCCCCTTTGGTATCAATCTGTACCACAAAGATTTAGTTGGTAGCTGTGGCTATGCAGTCAGATTCATCTCAAGAGGGAGAGGAGCCGTATTCAGGGTTTACACATTAGGACTACAATACTATGGAACAAGGAAACACTGACCAAAGCTTTGTATCAAAAAGAATATATTTATTTTACACACTCGGATGTTCACAAACAAATCACTATGATAAAAGCAAGTTAAAACAGTCAAGAAAAGTATACACAACTCCCTATTTAAATTATAGGCAAGTTTGAGCAAGAGTGAAAACTGGGCAAAACGGCACAGTGTAAACCAAGCAGAAATGGCACTCTAGTAATTTCTCAGAAAGGAGGGAAAGGACAACCTACCGGTTTAGACTCTTTAACACACCAACAACACTTCCAAAATATATTGTGAACAAGTTAGGCAAGGCAGTACTTTAGCATATGCAATACTGAGGAGAAAACCGAGCAAAATGGCACTTCACAATATTAAAAAGGGGAAGGAAAAAGGTGGTTATAAAAGTTAGGTGTACCAACACATTTCTAAGTGAGGAGCAATCTAGAGAAGGCAGTTGTAACTGATTTAGCCAGAGTCAATAGGCCTGTGCCAGCCCAGGATCAAACTTTTCTAGTAGCTGCAGTCATGTCTTTGTTTAACGATTCGAAAAGGCGGTTGCAGAAGGTGAAAGACAATGTTAGAGGATAGGGGTGGCCAACCCAGTAGGTAAGTAAAGGATTTAAAACACCTTTAGCAATACCCAACAAAACGGGAGTCCTGGCGGATCAATGTACCTTAAAAGTAGAAGAGGCTCCTGCGGTGGCGGTAGTTCCTGCAGTTCAGGAGATCCAGCAGAGGAAGAGGTACTCTCGTCGTGGAGGAAGGTTCGAGTTACTGCACTGCTCAGGGATGTAAACAGCCGCGGTGCTGCCGACACGAATAAAAGGTATGCTCCCTTAAATTGCCGTCGTGGTGGACTGGTGCCTGGCTATCCCGTCTCTGAGTGCAGAGCACAGGTGATTCGACCAAGGCAGGTCCTGGAAGGCGATTGGTGAACTGGTTGGCTCCACCAGCTCAAGGGAAGAAGACTCTTGCAGGCGAAGATCTTCGAGTCATTGGAGAAAAGTGGTGAGGCGCTGCAGCAGGGCTTCGCCGGTGGTTCAGTCGTTGCAGGTGTCTTCAGCTTCACTCCTCTTCTGGTTTCTAGTTCCAGTGGCGACGTCTTGTCTCCAGTCCACAGGACCCTGCTTTTATGCAGCAAGACCCACATTCATACAGCCTAGCTGTCACTCACACAGTGGGGTGGCTCTCTTGGCAGGAGAACCCCCCCCAGCCTATCAGGGCAGAGTGAGACTTGGGTTGCGTAGGCAGCCCTGTCCAGGGTGCCTATTCCCCCTCCCACACATCCTGTCTACCCCAGACTCAGTGGCGTTGAGAGGAGGGCTTCTGTGCAGAAGCCCGCCAAAAGTACAAAAAGGATTCCCCGACCTGGGTTAGGATTATAGAGAAAGACACGAGAAAGAAATATTATCAAAGTTCTGGCAATAAAAACCTACCGGA
The DNA here is from genome assembly GCF_040938575.1 of Ambystoma mexicanum. NCBI lineage: Eukaryota > Metazoa > Chordata > Amphibia > Caudata > Ambystomatidae > Ambystoma > Ambystoma mexicanum. The sequence goes on from NC_090924.1 coordinate 703,233,708, forward strand.
GTAAAGTTAATATTAAAATAAACCGGCGGTATGTTAGAGGCGGTCAGTAAAAGTGGTAGCCTCGAACAATGGGAAAATCCCATAGGGAAATATTTGCGGTAGTAACCACTGCCACCAGCCAGAAACTTGAGTGACTGTACGGTACCCCCTCGGAAATGAACACTAGGGAAAAACTATTAACCCTTTCCAGTAATTCCATAGTAAGATGGGTTGTACTGGTTTAGTTCATAATTATTGACTAGTAAAGTCAATGGAGACTTTACATGTCCTGGGAGACCGTAGTCAGTCCCAGGATATGGAGTTTATGCTTGGGGGTCGCTACGACACCCCTGTGGTACGGCACGGAGGGTGCTGTGTACCACACATTAAAAAGATGATTCCTATGAGGGTGAGAAAAACCCCATAGACCATAAGCACACAAGATAGCCTAGAAAACACACTAGCAATCTGTCTAAGAGTGGGGAAAAAAAGGGTCTTAGCAGGAGAAAAAAAATAAACCCTTCAAATCCAGCAAAGCTGCTGGGGGACTCTATAGGTAAGGGAAATTAGCCTTATAAGAGAATTCTCCCTAACAGTGAAGAGCTTGAGAAGGAAGATATTTAGGAAGTCAGAGTTGAAGGTATCGAGGCCCCAGAAGGCCTTGTGTACAATGCAGAGAGTTTTGAACAAGTCTTGCAGTCCTGTTCTGGATGAGTTGCAGAGGGCGGAGAGTAGAAGCAGACAGATTTAGAAAAGGGCTGTTGCAATAATAGTCCAGACTAAAGAGAACCAGAGCTCTGGTGACATTGAGCTTCTGGGGTAAGGAAAGGAAAAATACCTCTGAGGAGGTGCAGTAGGTAGTGTGACTTCTTAGAGATGTCAGAGTTGTGGGAATGTGGAGTTGAAGATGACACTAAGGTTTTTAGCCTCACAGGTGGGCGCAGGTAGAGGGCCAAGAGAGGCCGGCCAGAGAGTGACAGGAAAGGAGGGAGCGGGTGTGCCAATGAGGAGAATCTCATTCTTACTGGCATTGAGGCAGAGATCATTGGCGGCACACCACGTCTGGATGGTGGAAAGTCAGAGATGAGAGATGGAGAAGAGGTGGCTGAGGGTAGCCTGAAAATGAGCTCAGTGTCATCCGCATAGCACTGGAAGTTTGGGCAGAGAACGGCAATGCGGTGGGCAAGAAGGGTCAGGTATTGGTTAAACAGCCAGGGAGAGAGGTTAGCCCCTGGGGAACACCCCAGGTAGAGATCAAGATCGAGGAGCGGAAGGACCCAAGTTGAACCTGAGAGGGTCGATCAGAGGAAAGAAGTCAGCCACGCCAAGGCCAGACGGGTGATACCCAGGTTATCACGGAGACGATTGAGCAGGATGGCATGGTTCACTGTGTCAAAGGCAGAAGAGAGATCAAGTAAGATGAGGACACGGGGTGTTGGCGTCAAGGTTGGAGAGACGGTCTTCATGGATGATCAGGAGAGCAGTTTCTGTGCTTCTGGCCGCTCTGAAGCCAGACTGATGATCATGGAGACAACTAGCAGGTTCAGTGTGAATAATGAGCTGGGAGATGGCCAGCTTTTCCAGGAGTTTGCCCAGGAAAGGAGTGATGGAGATTGGGCGATAGTTAGCCGGGCAAGACAGATCGGCAGAGGGTTTCTTAAGAAGCGGGTGCACAAGGGAGTGCTTCAAGGGGGAAGGGAAGACTCCAGTGGCGAAGGAGTGGTTTCATAACTCGGCCACAGCAGGAGCCAGGGAGTCAATGAGGTCCTTGATGGTTTTGGAGTAGCATGGATGAACCTGTTTTCACGAGACTTTCATAGATCAGACTTGTCTGGAAACCTTGTCTGGGGAGAACAGGGGAAAGGCAGAGAAGGGGAGGAAGAGAGGTGGCTGAGAAAGGGCGAGAAGAAGAGCAGGGAGTAGAGGGGGGAAGGGGAGGAGGAGGAGAGAGAGGACAGGATGTCCTGAGTTTTAGAGATGAAATGAGAAGCCAGAGCCATGCAGAGGGCCTGAGAAGGGATAAGAGAGGTAGAGACTGCGGCAGGATAAGCCAGTTCCTTGCAGATTTTAACGAGTTCAGCCGAGTGTTAGGGAGAATTCTCATTTATAGCCAATTTCCCTCACTTAGTGAGTCCCCCAGCAGCTTTGCTGGACTTCTGGAGTTTATTTTTTTCCACTTGATAAGAGTGTGAGCTTTTCCCCTCACTCTTAACTGTGTTTTGCCATGTGTATTTTTCTGTTTTTGTGATTGTGGACTCTGAAGTACACCACTTCAGTAGCCCCCTTCTGTGCGTCACCCAGCACCTTCAGTGCTGTGGCACCGGGATGTCTTTGAGACTCCCACCCCCCCCCCCGACTCCATTTCTGAGGCTGACTACAGTTCGCCAGAAAAGGGTAAAGTTGCCATTAACTTTACTCAGTCAATCTACCACAGATCCAGTACACCCCATCTTCCATGGAATATTGGAAAGGGTTAATTCGTATCCCTTTCTATCTGTACCTCCTAGAGCATTGTTTCGCTCTTAACATTTAGACTTGGCTGGTGGCAGTGGTAGCTACCATAACTTTTCTACCGCGATTATATGCACCCATTCCAGTCCCTTTATAGTGTTAATTATGATAATGCCTGTGAACTTGGCTTGTACATACAGTTGGTAATTAACAAAATTAAAAGCAACATCCCATTTATCATACTGGGAAATATCTAGAACAAGGAAGCAAACAACAAGTTACATTTCCTTAGATCCAAGGAGTTGACCGTCCCAAAATTTGTGAAACATGGATAGTATTGACGGGTAATAGATTTGCCTTGCAGCAATTTATATTATGTACCTGTTTTCAAAGACAATAGCCCTATACAATATGGGCTATCCTAGAAATGATCAGTTGCACGGAGGCTCTCGTGTCTCCATCTTGTGTTGTGTTTTCAATGTAATGGTATCAATTTGGGAATGCATCCAAAATTGTTAACATAAATATTCTTACAATACAAATCCGTATACGTTGAATGCCATTGGAGATGTCACAACAATCTAACAATTGTCTTTTCCTCTGTCTTTTCACCTTCCCCTCTTCTCCAACATTGTCATCCGGTGTATATTGATGATTAATAACAATATGTCTAATCTGGTGTAGAGGTCATATGGACAGTGCACTATTTAAACTTAAGAGTCATATTATTAAAGTATGCCCTGACGAGGACCCAGAGGGTCCAAACACGTGTTGGCAATTTTGTACTTTGAAAATGTATGTATTAGACAATCTGAATATTCGTTAAATATACTCCAAGTAAACCATTTTTGCATACAATCTACATGGTCAAATGAACAATTGGACAGGATTTGCCACCATTGAAGCACATTTCTTGCTTTTGCAATACGGTGAATTGAACATGCAGACATCAATTGATATCAAATTCTATTAATCTTTAATTTTTGTTAAACTGGCATCAATGCCAATAAAATGTTCACTGCTGTCAGGCAATTTCATTGGAGGCATCACATCTTTTTCTACTCTCACAAGGTGTGTAGAGCGCGGAGGAGGAGAATAATTGGATTACATATTCTTTATAGAGGTGGGTTGGGGTAACCCATAAATTCTATATGTAACGCAGCCTCACTCACTCCCGTTACCTAGCACCTTTCCAATCTAACTTCTGAGGTTGTAATTAGTGAAGGTCTTCTGCGCACCACAAACTAGGTATCCCACATACACCATACACAACTATAACTGAAAAGAGGTGTAGAATTCCTTTTCTGTGTGAATCTTGAAATGGCTGCCAGTTGAACCTTGATAGACGATATTGCCAGACAATCCTTTGCTAATAGCAGAAGGTAAGGAAGGAATTGCTGAGGTGAAACACGTAATGGCTGTAGGTCAGGCTGCTGAGAACACCAGACACAGAACCTTTTCCACTTAAAGGCATATGATGCATTGATAGATGCAGCTAGTGCTGCAGCCAAAATGTGTTGGCAATCCTGAGGTATATTTAGGTCTCCGAACTCTGATTGGTCAGGAGACATGCGGCTAGGTAGATGGAGCCCGGGTTGTAATGGCACACCATCCCCTTGTTCTGAGTGAGAAGATCCGGCTAGGAACCCAGATGAAGAGGGTTGTCCCTCGCCAGGTGAAGAAGGTCTGAGAACCAGATCTGTCTGGGGCAGAACGCCGCTAAAAGGATGATTTGCAGGGAACCTTGTGAATAATCGAAAAGGCGGAAACGCGTAGGCGACAACCTGGTCCATGTAAAAGAGACTGTTCTCCTCCCCCTCCCCCCCTGGAGTCCGGATGAGGAACTCTGCTGGCAAAGTGAAGGCACGGCTTGTTCTCGGGACTGGCAAACATTTTACGAATATCTTCGCCGCCTGGGCGTCATTCAGTTGCCGCAGATGTGGATACCATGGTTGTCTCGCCCACATAGGAGCAACTAGGACGAGGGTCATTTGTTCTCTGTGCATCTTGTTCACAATTCTGCTCATTAACTGTGTCGGGGGAGAGGGGAGGGTGGGGGGCAGAAGCATAAGCACATTTCCCCAACCAGTTCGTCCACAAGGCGTTCCCCTTGGAGTCTGGCAGGGGGAACGTGGACACAGTCTGGGCATTGCTTGTTTTCTTTGTAGCGAACAAGTCTAGTGTGGGATAACCCCAATGAGAGAAGAGGTGGTCTATGACGCTTGAGTGTAGTTGCCACTCGTGTTCCTCTGGTAGGGCATCTCTGCTCAGAGAGTCAGCTAGAGTGTCGAGTACCCCTGGAAGGTGTTGGGAGGATAAGGATATCCCCCGTTTGAGTGTCCATCTCCATATTTCTTGCGCCAACTTGCATAGACTTGGAGAGTGTGTGCCCCCCCCCCTGTTTGTGGATATAGAACATGGCAGTTGTGCTGTCTTTTAGAATTAGAACCGACTGGTTTGTCAGTTGCATCTCGAATGCCTGAAGTGCTTTGAGTACTGCCAGTAGTTCCAGCAGGTTGATCTGGTTCTGTGCAGTGCTGTGTGGTGAAGGTAATGAACCCCCCACCCGGAAAGTGACGCGTCTGTCGTGGAAGGGTTTTCCCTTTAACAGATTTTCTCTCGACCACCAGTGTAGGTTTTGTACCAGTGTTGGCGAAACGGCCACTAGATCGTCCCACTGACCACTTGCCCGAGACCAGTGTTTCGCCAACCACTGCTGCATTGGTCGCATGTGCATACATGCGTGTGGGACTAGATAAATGCACAATGCCATCATGCCTAGTAACTGCATTGCTTTGAGTACGCTTATCTGGAGACCGGCTTGTTACTGGTATTTGCTGAAGCATGTTTTGAACTCTTTCCATGGACGGAAAGGCTAAGCCTGTTTAGGTATCTAATACAGCTCCTAGGAATTGTTTCGATGTATTTGGTACAAGACTTAATTTTTTCTCATTTATCGAGAAGCCCAATTGGTAGAGAAGATCTATGGTTCTTTGCGTATTGAGTTTGCAAAGATGGGGAGTTTCTCCTGTGATCAGCCAGTCGTCCAGGTAGGGATACACTGGGATTGCCTCCCTGCGCAGGTGCGTTGCCACCACGGCTAGTACCTTGGTAAATACCCTAGGAGCCGAGGCCATTGCGAAAGGTAGCACCTTGAATTGGTAGTGCTGGTTTGCTACTCTGAACAGCAAGAGTCATCTGGGCGCTGGGAGCATTGAAATATGAAAATAAGCATCATTCACATCTGTTATGGAGAATTCTCACGCAAGTGCTAAATCCCCTCTACTTTAGAGCCCTGCAGCTCTTTTGCTATATTTTGGGGCTTTGAACTTTTCATTATTCAATGCGTTTTACTTTAGTGTTCTTTCGTTATGGAGTTTTAAAACAACTCCATAGGCATCATCTTTTTTTCTGTGTGTGTCACAGCACCGTCAGTGCAGTGGCACAGGGATCTAAAGCTGACTTACCAAGGTTTAAATACCTTACCTGGGACTGACTTCCGTCTCCCAGAGCATGTAAAGTTAAATTGACTTTACTAGTCTCTTTAAATTTACTGACCCAGCACACACTATCTTCTTATAGAGTGCTGGAGGGGTTGCCTAGCATCCCCCCCAAGTCAAAACACTCATGTAACAGTAAAAGGTTACCCTTTCCTACTTTAAATGGCTGGTGGCAGTGGTTTAGATAAAACTACCAGGATTTTTCCAAACCGCGAATAACGATAGCTAAACAAAATAGGGTGAGCCATTTTTTTCAATTTTCAATATGGCACCCAGGACCTATCTGTAAAAACCGACTCTGGTCACTTTTTTTGCCATTTCTTTTAGGAAAGGTCCTTCTTGTGTTTGACTGTGTGCCAAACCAGGTTTGGAACCTTTGTTTGTTGGCCTTCGGCGGGCTTCAGTGCTGAAGCCCTCCTCTGGCGCCTGAGTGTCTGGGGTGGACAGGATGTGAGGGAGGTGCCCGAAACTCCCTCTACTTAGTCTCCTAGGAGACCTGAATGCACTCTGGTGTGATTGGTGTTAGGGAGAATTCATCTTCAAGGGCTCATTTCCCTCACCTAGTGAGTCCCCCCCCCCCCCCAGCAGCTTTGCTGGATTTCTGGAGTTTCTTTTTTTCCACCTGGTAAGAGTGTACATCCTTTTTCCACTCTTACATGTGTTTTGACCCATGTGTTTTACTCATTGTGTGATCTTGGGCACTGGAGCACACCACTCCAGGTGCCCCTGTTCTTGTATGGGTTACACAGCACCTTCAGTGTAGTAACCCAGGGTTGTCTTTAAGGCTTCCCTCCGACTCCATTTCGCTGGGGCGGACTACTGTCCTCCAGAGAAAGGTAAAGTTGCCATTTACTTTACATAGTCACTTTTTTCCACAGACCCAGTACACCCCATCTTACATGGAGTACTGGAAAGGGCTAATCTGTACCCCTTTTCTGTCTGTACCTACCTGAGCATTGTTTCGCTCTTAACATTTAGACTTGGCTGGTGGCAGTGGTATCTACCCTACCTTTTCTACTGCGATTATATTAGATAAACGTGGTAATGCTTTTGGCTATTTTAGCAGCCTTAAGCATAAACCCGCTTGACCAAATCGTCTTTCTTTTGGCTACGGCTGGGTTTATTCGCCATTTTTTTTTGTTAAAGTCCTTCTTGTGTTTCACTTTGCCTTCTTTGTTCACCGTCTTTTGGTGGGTTTCTGCAGAGAAGCCCTCCTCTTGGCGCCTGGGTGTCTAGGTAGACGGAATGTGAGGAAGGGGTGTAGTCACCCCCTGCACAGGGTATCCTAGGAAACCTAAGTCGCACTTTGCCATGATTGGCCGAGGTGGTTGTCCAGGCTGGACAACCCCCCTGCTGCGTGATTGACAGCCACGCTGTGTGAATGGGGGTTTTGCGCATAAAAGGCAGGTCTCTTGGGCTAGAAGTCAGAGTCGCCACTGGAACTACAAGGAACCGAAGAGAAGCGGAGAGAACGACGGATGCTGCAACTACCTCTTCCCGGCGAAGCCCTGCTGCAGTCCTGAGCGATCTACCCTTCAACGACTAAGAAGATCCAGTCTAGAGTCTTCTTCCCGTGAGCCTGGTGGGGATAACCAGCTCATCTTCAACCAGAGGTCGCCGTCGTGGTCGAAATCGCTGCACACTGCTGTATTGGTCCGGATAGCCACCTGACGAGCCGCTCCTGTTTTTAAAGAGTGCACCTTTTAGTCGTCGTCGCTGCTGCCGGCTTCATCCCTGTGTGGTGCAGACCCTCTCCAGACGTCGTCCTTCATAACGAAGCTCCAGGAATCGTGGGTCTGCGGGTAACCAACAGGAACAACTGCCAGGGTACCAGCTGCACCATTGGAATAAGGTACTGTGTTCTGCTTGAAGAAACTGGGTGAATCCCTTTTCTTCATATTCAAGGCTTGCCCTTGTCTTCCCTCCTTCTTATAACTTTTGCTTCCAAACATTGACAATATCAAAGTACTCTTGGCTACGTTGAATCGTGAACTGTCTAACGGTGTGATCTTAGGCAACAGGCCTCCGGTGTCACTTGAACTAGGCTCCGGCCCTTTGTCTTTTGAACTCCTGTTTCTGAGTGTTTCTCGATTCGGTCTGCCTAACCAAAATATTGCCTGTGATTTTTGCCTCCAACTCCCTCTTGGTATCTCAGTTGGCAAGTCTGTTTTTGTCCCGGTAGCATTTCATGTCACGGATACGCGTTTATTTAGTAGACCGAACTGTCAAAAAGTGATCGCAACCGTATTCGCGGTATCGTGCTTTGCTCATAACACCGGTTCATTCAAACACAGGGTACTTACCTTGAGACATACTGTACAAAGTGAATTGGTTAGTTGTAGTGTATTTAACGTGTGGTTTAATACAAGTGTTGTGTTTATAACTGATGGTTTAAAAATAAATATACTTATATTTTTTACCTGAAACCTTAACAGTGTTTGCTTGAGTCACAGTAATTGTGGTCCCTTTGTGTAATCTCTGCTACTGCTCATATACTCTTGAGATAAGCCTGGCTGCTCTGCCACTGCTACCACTCTGACATAGTAGTAGGGGCTTGTACCAAAGGTAAACTTGTATTGCCACCTGTGGTCTTAATTGTGTGTGACCCTAAGGTCACTGCACGGAATTCTGCCTAACAATTGGCCGGCTGGCTGTCCGGCAAGGACATCCACCCTGCTGTGCGAGTGACAGCCAGGCTGGAATGAATAGGGGAAAATTGTTTAAAAGCAGGTCTCTGGGACTTGGAAAGCAGTCGACCACTGGAACGAAAGAACCAAAGACGAGCTAAAGGAAGAGGACTGCTGCAACTCCTGGATGACCAGTGAAGCCCTGCCGCAGGTCTGAATTGCCTGAAACTCCATTGACAGAGAAGCTCTTCAAGGTTAACTTCTTCCCTTGAGTTTGGTGGGAACAACCAACTCGCAAGCCACCTGGACACCGTCCACATCTGGTCAAATTTTCATCAGAGTGCTGTTGAAAACCGGATAGCCAGAGGGAACTAAACCAGCTCGTGGACTTAAATCGACGTCTTGCTACAGCTTTTGGCCTCATCCCTGGGCAGTGTAGGAACCTCCAGACATCCTCCTCTTGTCCCCATGACTGAAGCTCAGGGACAGAGCGATCTGCTCGAACTGCCAAGAACAACTGCCTCAGCTACAGCTTTCTTCATTGACAAGGTACTGTGCAAACGGGGTTCGGAAATATTTTCGGCCATCAAGAAAGTGCGTGAAACTTTCCCTCAACTACGAAGGCTTGTCCTTCCCTAAATATTCAAACTTTTCGCCTAGCCAAATTCTTCTAAACTCTGTGGCAAAGACTTAACCGTTAATTACCAGAACTGTGCTATCCTAAACAAAAGACTCTGAACCATTGACTTTGGCCCAGGCCTATTGAGAAGAATTGCTGGATGTATTTAACTGAAACCTTTGCTCTGCCTATGAATGTATTTGGGCTGTCTATTCTTATAACCTTGTCTTTTTACTCCTTAAATAAGTATCTGAAGTGCCATTTTGCTCCCACTTCATTGGAGCTAAACTTGTTCATTTACTTAGCGGTTGTATTTTTGTGGTTTATTAGTGTGAGATATTGAGCTGCTTATGCTAGTGTAATGTTTTCTAACTGCGTAAATAAATGTATATTTCACCAAGAAACCTGAAGTGTATATTTGAATCGCTGTATTTGTTGGTCCTTTGTGTAACTTGTTCTACTGCTCACTTAAACTGCTCAGCAAACGCTATCACTTTACTGTGTAGTACAGGCTTGTACCAAAGGTGAAATTGTGCGTACACTTGTAGTCCTAATTGCCTGTAGTGTTCCCAAAAGGGTATTTGTGTGATTCTGCCTAACAATATCCAATGTTACCATGTAATCCCCAAGCTTTAGCAGAGGGATTACATCTTGTGGTCTAGTCATGCAGAACTTTTGTGGTTTGACATATTTGTTTGCAGGGCGCAAGTCTAATACTGGGCACATTGTTAGATCTTTCTTTGGTACAAGGAAGTATGTTGAATAGATACCCTTGTTTACCTCGTTTGACGGCACGATCTCAATGGCGTCCTTGAGGAGTAGCGCGTTGACTTCTATCAAGATGGGTTGTTCCTCTCTTGACGTCTTCCTCTTGCACAGGGGGAGGTTTGATGGGGTTTGTAGGAGCTCCACGCAATAACCTCACGCTACTGTTGATATCACCCACTCGTCTGTGGATATGCACTCCCATGCGTGGGTGAATTTTGAATTCCGTCCCCCGACTGGGGAGGCATGGGAGGGGACCTGCAGCGGGGCGTCATTGTTTGGGAGGCATTCCTTCACCTCTGGCAGTGGAAGGTCTCCCCCGGCTGCGGCCTCTGCGCTGGCCTCTAGGACAACCCTGGGACGCTCGACCATGGTTGTAATTCCAAGATGTATTCTGGTTTTGTCCGTAACCGGAGCCTTTTTGATTTTGTCCACGAACACAGCGAAAACTGTTTCCTCCCCCCCACCCCTGGTCCGGTCTGTTTATTAGTAAGTTGGCCAAGGGGCTTGAGTGTTTCATGCTAGTCTTTGGATAGCTTCAGAGCATCCTCCAATGCTTTGCCAAATAAAACATTAGGTTCTATTGGCATATTGAGCAAGGTTGCCTGGGTCTCTAGTTTAAAACCGGACTGTCAAAGCCAGGCATGGCGCTTGAGAATAGTGCTCTCTGCGATGACGCATCCGGAATTATCTGCAGCGTCAAGGTTGTTTTTAAGCTGAATGCTGGCAGTGACTCTGCCTTCGGCTGCGACAAGGGCAATTTTAGATTTCAGAGGTTCTGGAGCAGAGTCAGCTAGGGCAGTAACATCGTCCCATTTAGTACAGTCATAGCTCCCCAACAGTGTGGAATTGTTAGCGATTCTTGCTTTGTAAGCTGCGGAAGTAGTCACTTTCCTACCCATGGTGTAGAGCTTCTTGCTCGCTTTGTCTGGTGGTGCTTCGGAAGGGACCAAGGGTGTACCAGCTCTCTTCCGGGTAATCGTGACAACCAGTAAATCTGGCCTAAACTGTCCTCTTATCTACAAGGGATCAGACGGGGCTGGGCGGAATAGATTCTCTATTCTTGGGTTAACCTCCCTTGTTTGAATGGGCGTTTCAAGTGAAGGTTGGATCCTTCTTTGAACGCACTTCAAAATGGGTATGAACTGGGTGGCAGCCTTCTTGTCCCCCAGGATGTTCGACAACATCCTTGTCCTGCTGAGTCTCTTGAGTCTCAATGCCAAAGTGCTCAGTTGCTTTGACCAAAATGTCATTAAACAGGGATGGATTATCCACTGGGGAATCAGGTAACAGGGAATCCTGTGTAACAGGAGAGTCCATGGCATAGACCTCCGCCTCATCGTCATGATTATGCCCCTCATCCTCTAGATCATAGTATTGATCATCCTCGTGATATTCTTCTGTGTCTGCATGTATAAGACCTGCAGGACTTTTTGGCAGTAGACATATCAAAGATCAGAAGAGATGAGAGATCTCGTTCCTGATGGCTGGGATGATTGACGGGGCTGAGATCAGTGAGGGGCGTATTTTGTAAGCTCTCAAAGGCTTGAGGGTGCTCTTCAAAGAAGTTAGAGTAATGTCCAGAATGACTTTCTTTGCTATCTATGTTCTCAGCTGACCATTTGGCTGAGCTGGGGAAAATGCCAGGGTAAGGAACAGCAGGTGTGAGGGTATAGGCAGACCCTCCATATCCTTTTGTAGGGTTTCATCAGTCTCCTGTACAGTGTCTCTGGCAGGGATAGGCCACTCACTATGAAGTTTGTCCTTAAGGGACTTATCCTTGTGGGACTTATCCTTGTCTCTTTGCACATCTCTATCATCATAGCTCTTAGAGGACGATATCTTTGAAATAGAAGTTGTTTTTGACAACACAGGTTAAGTTTCGGCACTGGGAAGAGCCTGCGCCGCGTCCTTCGACGTTCGGTAGACGAGGATTTATGGGCGGCGCCTTTAGTATTATGGGGCCTCTCATGAGGCGACCGACTTTTTGAGTGCCCAGAGGACAGAGTATCCGCAGATCTGCCCCTAGACGCCGAGTCTCGGCGTGTGCTTGACACATCGCCGTGGGTATGTGTTTAGTGTGGGGAGATGAGTGCTTTTGCCGCTGTGTGTAATTCCCACAACAGAGCCGCCGGCCTGTCTTCCAGGGTCAGGGGCTAGCACTGGGGAACGTGGAAGTTCCCAGTCAACCTCATCGCCCAGTGTTTCGTCCTACGATCTTTAAGGGTCTTGGGTCGAAAGAGCTTGCAAGCCCGACAGTGCCCTTTGACATGGTCCCGATTAAGACACAGGATACACACCTTGTGCTTATCGATCAACGGAAATGTTTTATTACAGGATGGGCAAAAATAGGTGTCCTATCCATGATTGGGGCAGGCAGCAGGGCGACAAAGGAAAGGGTTGGAGAAATACATTGTGAAATTACAGCCCCCCCCACTCTCCCTACTGTAAGGGACTAGGCCCGTTGGGCCTTCCAAGGGCGAAAAGGAATCGATCGAAGTTTCTTTGTCCGGACGGTTCGTCTTGTCCTTCAATCGTTGATTCTTCACCGTGTCGAGACACAGCAGTCGAAAAAGGACAGGAAGATTAACTATTTTTAAAACTTTGATAAAGTAAATAGCGTTAGCCAAAATTGCACTCTGCGATAAGCAAATGCTCAAGATGGCAGAAAAAAAAAATCTGAGTGACCCCGACACGTGAAGGAACATGGGTACAGTGGATGTCACAGTTGGAATAGTATTACTGGCACGCCCTGTCGACGTCCATTTTCGAAAACAAATACTCTGCAGCTTCCACTAGACTTCTGACATGAGGTAGCATGAGGAGTAGCGTGAGTACAGAGTATCCAAGCAGATTGATAAGACTACAAGCATCCATGCGCCTTCTCTCAGAAGGGAGGAAGGGCGGGCGCATGTGAATCCAAGGAGATATAAGCATCAGAAACACGATTAGGGTGAGTAATGGATCCCTTCTGGGGCTTGTGGAATCTGCTGAATCACATGCTGTGCATAGGTTAGAGAGTAGTGTTAGAAGAAGGTGCGATGTGAGAAGGGTAATGAGCGAACAAATGTCTTAGAACCGCTTGTCTTTAGTATCTGTCTTGGAATGAGCGTCAATGCAGTAGTGCAGAGCAAAAGTGTGAATAGAGCTCCATGTAGCTGCTTTGCAAATGCTGTCAAGGGGTACATTTGCAATGAAAGTCAGTGTGGCTCCAGTACCTCTTGTAGAGTGGGCCCTTGGCGTAAAAGGTAGTGTTTTATCTGAAAGGGAATAGCACAGTTGGATACATCCGACTATCCATTTTGAAATGGCATTCTTAGATATGTGATCTCCCTCTCTGCCTGGAGCTATGGAGACGAACAGCTGATCTGTTTTTCTTTGCGGTCTGGTCTTGTCTACATAGTAGAGGACCGCCCTCCTCACATCTTGTTTGTGGAGTTTCACCTCAGCAGAGCTTTTGGGTTCTTGGAAGAAGACCGGTAGCTCAATAGACAGGTTAACATGGAATTTGGAAATTATCTTCGGTGAGAACCTAGGGAGAGTGCGTAAAACCAGTTTTTCCTTATGAATAGTAAAGAAAGGATTCTGCACTGACAGCCTGAATTTCACTGACCCTTCTTATGGAGGTGATGGCTACTAAGAAGGCAGCTTTATAAGCCAGATGTTTTAGACTAGATCTGTGCATGGGTTCAAAGGGAGGTCCCATGAGCTTAGCAAGTACCACATTAAGGTCCCAACCTGGTGGCGGGTTAGAAATTGGAGGGTGGAGTCTCTTTAACCCTTCCATAAACGCTTTGACAACTGGTACGTTCCACCATGACACCTTAGGGGAAGTGTTGTAGGCTGATAAAGCTGCCAGGTGCACTTTAAGTGAGTTAAACACTAACCCTGCATTCAGTAGGTGGAGCATATAGGTGACAACATTATGAGTACAATTAACTGGTTTGATTTGCTTATTCTGGCACCAAATTACGAATCGTTCCGATTTGTCACAGTAACAGTGCCTCGTGTTAGGTTTTCTTGACTCTTTCAAGATATCCATACATCTGCGGGGTAAATTGAGATGTCCGAACTCTGACTTCAGGAGCCATGCTGCCAAGTTCATCGAGTTGGGCTGAGGATGCACTGTTAGTCCCTCGTGCTGGGAGAGTAGGTTGTACTGGCACGGGAGCTTGATGGGGTCGCACACGGCCAGGTTGCGTAGGTGTGGATACCATGGTTGTCTCGCCCACATAGGAACAACCAGGATGAGTCTCATCAGTTCCCCGTGGATCTTGTTCACCACCTTCCTCATTAGAGGGGTTGGTGGAAAAGCGTAGGCAAACATCCCTGACCAATTCATCCATAGGGTGTTCCCCTTGGAGCCTGGCGGGGAGAACCTAGATGCAAAGTCTGGGAATTGTCTGTTTTATCTTGTGGCGAATAGGTCTAAGTCGTCGTAGGAGACCTCTTCTCTCCCACTGAGAGAAGAGGTCTCCTACGACTTCGTGTAGTCGCCACTCGTGTTCATCTGAGAGGGGATCTCTGCTCAGAGCATCTGCTAGCGAGTCGAGTTCCCCTGGAACATGTTGGGATGACAGGTAAATGTTCCGTTTACCCTTATTTGGTGACCGGACAGATATTGAGGAATTTGCAGCAACAGGTTCCAAATTCTTTCCTCTGATGGAAAGGCCAACCCCTCTTGGGTGTTTAGGAAAGCTCCTATGAACTGTTTTGAGGTGCTTGGCACCAAGCTTGATTGTTTCTCGTTGATTGAGAAGCCCAATTGGAAGAGGAGGTTGATTGTTCTTTGAATATTTAGTCTGCAAATTAAGGGGGTTTCCCCTGTGATGAGCCAGTCGTCGAGGTAAGGATACACTGGGATTGCCTCCCTGCGTAGGTGCGCCGCCAGTACCTTGGTGAATACGCTTGGAGCCGAGGCTATACTTAAGGGCAGCACCTGGAACTGGTAGTGGTACTGTTGGTTGTTCATTTTGAAACGCAAGAATCTTCTGTGCGCTGGGAAAATTGAAATATGAATATAGGCATCTTTCATATCCAATGTTGCCATGTAATCCCCCTTTTTTAGTAGGGGGAGGATTAGCTCTTGAGGTGTAGTCATGCAGAATTTTTGTGGCTTGACATACTGGTTTGCAGGGCGCAAATCTAATGCTGGGCGCATTATTTTTGACACAAGGAAGTAGGTTGAATAAATACCCCTGTTTACCTGGGAGCCCGGGACGAGTTCTATGGCATCCTTGGCAAGTAGAGTGGCAATCACCTCGAGAAGGATTTTCTAGTGCTCCAACGAGTGCACCTTCTGTCTTCTGGCCTGTCTTCACAAATGTTATGAATGGGAACACCCCTCTGCAGGGCAGTAGAGGCAGCCACACCTCTAGTAGAAGGGGCCCGTAAACCTACCGGAGGGTCCTTACACGCCAAGCGGTAATATTCAGAAATTGTCAAGATAATCCACCTAGACAAAGTCTATTTAGTAACAGCTTGTCCCAAACACCTTCCAGCGTATCCAACAAAGAGCTGATAGTCGACTCTGACCCGGGACAGATGTAGAAACGTAAAGCTCTCCTAGGATCCAACCTATGGAGCCTCTCCTCTTCCTTACCAGGATGCGGAGGAGGATAGAACGCCGGAAGAATGACCTTCTGGCTTAAATGAAATTCCAAGTAATAAGAAAAGGGGTAAACCTGCAATTTTAATCCCTGGTCCTTCAGGTAAAGTACATTATATTGAAACAAAGTGGACCAGTAGAATGGGATGACAAAGTATTTTCTCAAATATACATTTTTAATATTTAATAACTACAAATTGCACATAATTCATATGACAATGCATTACTTACCGTAAAAGCATTTCTGATGGTTGTATCTACTTAGATTCACATGCTGTGCATAGTCCGACATCCAATGGTCACTGCAGAGTATTGCATTTTGTTTTTCGTAGTCGAAAAGGGGACGTCGACAAGGCGTGTCTGTAACACTATCCCTATAGTGACGTGCGGTGTACCCACAATCCCGCACGCGTCGGGGTCCCTCCGTTTCTATTTTTTCTGCCCTGAGGGAGCCTTCTAGACGTGAGCGAGTGCAGAAAAGAGATATAAAAAGATGTCTATGTTCCTTCCATCCGAGCGGGGAGGAAAGGTGGGCGCATGTGAATCTAAGCAGATACAACCATCAGAAATGCTTGTACGGTAAGTAATGCATTGTCTTCTGATGTTAATCTGCTTAGAATCACATGCTGTGCATAGACTAGCGAGCAGTACCCGGAGTTGGAGGTGGGTTGCGAGAAGGAACAGTAGAAAAAAGATGTCTTAGTACTGCTTGTCCCACCTGAGAATCAGACCTAGAATGAGTGTCTAGGCAATAGTGTTTTGTAAAATTGTGTACAGAACTCCAGATTGCCGCTTTGCAAATGGACTCTAGCGGAACGTTTGCAATGAATGCTATGGATGCCCCAGTGCCTCGAGTAGAGTGTGCTCTTGGCTTGAAGGGTAGTTCTCTCTTAGCAAGAGTGTAACAGAGTGATGCATTGAACAATCCATCTAGATATAGTGGACTTTGAGACTGCACCCCCTTCTCTTCCTGCTGCCACCGAGACAAAGAACTGATTAGTCTTTCTTAGTGGTCTAGTTCTTTCCATATAAAACATGACAGCTCTGCGCACATCAAGTGTATGCAGGCTTTTTTCTCCCAAATTTGAAGGGTTTTGAAAGAACGTTGGTAGTTCTATTGACTGGTTGACATGGAATTTCGAGATGAACATCGGTGCAAACCTCGGGTGTGTGCATAGAACCACTTTATCTTTGTGAACTGTTACAAAGGGGTCTAGAACAGAAAGAGCCTGTAGTTCACTTACTCTCCTAATGGAGGTGATCGCTATTAGGAAAGCAGTCTTAAGAGTGAGGTCCTTAAGAGTTGCCTTGTGCATGGGTTCAAAGGGTGAGCCCATGAGCCTGGTAAGTACCACATTTAGGTCCCAGCCAGGAGCTGGGTTTGCCATCGGAGGGTGTATTCCCTTCACCCTTTCCATGAAGGCTTTGATAACTGGGACTTTCTACCATGACACTAAGTTGGGAAGTGGTGTATGCAGAAAGTGCCGCTAGGTGGACTTTAATAGAATTGAACACTAGACCTGAGTCCAGTAAATGGTTCAGGTACAGAACAATGTGTGTGGGAGAGCAGTCAACCGGGTTGATGCTTCTTCCTCTACACCAGATGACAAATCTCTTCCATTTGCTAGAATAACAGTGAAGGGTGTTAGGCTTTCTAGCCTCCCTGAGGATGTCCATGCATCTCTGCGGGAGCTGTAAATGTCCAAATTCTATGATCTCAGGAGCCAGGCTGCTAAGTTCATGGTCTGAGGGCATGGATGGAGAGTCCTGCCTTGTCCTGTGACAGCATGTTGTACGGGCAGGGAAGTTTCACTGGAGGAGATAGAGACATCTCCATCAAGTGAGCGAACCATGGCTGCCGGGCCCACATAGGGGCCACTAGTATCGTGGTAACTTGTTCAAAGCATCTTGTGCAGAATCTTGTTGAGAAGGGAAGTCGGGGGGGAAAAGCGTAAACAAATTTCCCTGACCATGGAATCGATAGACCGTTCCCCTTGGATTGGGTCTGGGGGTACCTGGAGGCATAATCTTGGCATTGTGAGTTCTCCAGAGTTGCGAACAGGTCAATTTCTGGGAATCCCCATTGTGTGAAAACGTCGAAGACGATGTCTTCGTGTAACCGAAATTCGTACTCTGAGGGCAGAGGGAAGTCTCTGCTGAGTTCGTCTGCTAGCAGATTGAGTTCCCCTGGTACATGTTGTGACAGTAGGAACATGTGTTTGAGAGCCCACTTCCAGATGTTCTGGGACAGCTTGGACAGTCCTGGAGAGTGAGTGCCCCCTTGCTTGTTGAGGTAGTACATGGCTGTGGTGCTGTCCCTGAGGACCATCAGTGTCTTCCCTTGTAGGTGTGCCTGGAAGGCTTTTAGTGCCTTGAACACAGCCAGTAGCTCCAGTAAGTTTATGTGCTTGGATGCTACGCTCGGAGTCCACACTCCGTGAACAGTCTGATGGGATAGGTGAGCCCCCAATCCTGTGAGGGATGCGTCTGTGTTTAGAGTGGCTTCCACTGCGGGGGTGGCGAATGGTTTCCCTATTACCAGGTTTTCCTTCGACCACCACCATAGTGAGAGAACCAAGGCCTGCGAGACCACCACTAGATCGTCCCATTGTCCGCTGGCCTGACACCACTGGCTGTTGAGCCACTCTTGCATTGGGCGCAGGCGCGCGCGAGGTACCAAATAAATACAGGACGCCATCATTCCTAGCAAGCGCCTTGCTCTGCGTACCATCACCTCTCGACCTGCCGCATATTGAGGGATCTGAAACAACATGTTTTGGACCCGCTCGTTGGAGGGGGAAGACAAGGCCGTCCTTTGTTCGAATTAGAGCCCCTAGGAATTGTTTGATCTGGCTGGGGTCTAAGCTAGACTTCTTCTCGTTGATGGAGAAGCCCAGTTGGAACAAAAGGTCTTCAGTCTTTTGGGTATTTGAGAAGCATGTTTCTTAAGAATTCCCTGTTATGAGCCAATCGTCGAGGTAAGGGTATACTGGGATGGACAACCTGCGCAGGTGGGCAGCTGCCACTGCCAGTACTTTCGTGAATACCCTCAGTGCTGATGCTATGCCGAAGGATAGCACTCTGAACTGGTAGTGTTTGCCCTCTATCATGAACCTGAGGTATTTCCTGTGCGCTGGCAACATTAAAATATGAAAGTATGCATCTTTCATGTCCAGTGTTGTCATGTAATCTCCTTGTGATAGCAGGGGGATCACTTCCTGTAAGGTCACCATATGAAACTTTTGAGGTTTGACAAATTTGTTTGCTGGGCGCAGATCTAGTACAGGGAGCATGGTTAAGTCCTTTTTGGGTACAAGGAAGTACACTGAATAAATATCTTCCGTTAACTGAGATAGAGGCATGACCTCTATGGCCCCTTTTTCCAGTAGCTGGTCCACTTCTTGCAGAAGGATAGCGAGGTGTTCTGGTGTCATGCATCATCCCCTTGGGGGTCTGTATGTTGGGGAACTGTTGAGTTCTATACAGTAGCCGCGGGTTATGGTTGATAGTACCCAGCGGTCTGATGTTATTCCCTCCCATGCTGGAAGAAAATATGTTAATCGGCCTCCGACCGGCGATGCATGGGAGGGGACCCGAATCTTCGAGTCATTTGGTGTTGTTGGCTTGGGAACCTCTAGGGGTGGAACCCCGACCTCTCCCTTTGCCACAGCGTTGTCCTCTCTGGTTGTATTGTCCACTGGTACCTTGGTTAGAGGACTAGTTGTTTGCAGAGTATTGCTGCTGCTGATTTTGCAGCTGGCGTTGGCCTCGAAAAAAAGTGCCTATTGCCATAGCCACGTCTGTTAGAATGCCTAGAAATC
Organism: Ambystoma mexicanum; assembly: GCF_040938575.1. Classification (NCBI taxonomy): domain Eukaryota; kingdom Metazoa; phylum Chordata; class Amphibia; order Caudata; family Ambystomatidae; genus Ambystoma; species Ambystoma mexicanum. The sequence goes on from NC_090924.1 coordinate 703,253,078, forward strand.
TGGTCTAGGGTTTTGATGGTGTCAAACTCTTTCTTTGACGTTTCTAGTGCCTCATCAACCACCTTCCCAAAGAGGTTGGCATCTTCTATAGGCTTGTTGATTAGAGATGCTTGTGTTTCAGGTTTAAACCCCGAATTACACAGCCAGACATGGCGTTTGAGGAGTATTCCTTGGATTAGGGAACGGCCAGCCGTTTCTGCAGCATCCAGAGTGTTTTTCACGATGCTTTGGTTGACTAGGGTCCCTTCAGTAATCGTGGCCAGAAGCCGTGTACGTAGGGGTTCTGGCACGTCCTCGATGTCCTTATGTAACTTGCTCCATTGTGCATCTGCATAACTTGCTAGCAAGGAGATGTTGTTTGCAATCCTTGCAGAAAAAGCAGCAGAGGCTGTGATCCTCTTCCCTAGGGCATACAATTATTTACCCTCTATCTGGTGGTGCCTCGCTGGTTGACAGCAGGATCCCTGCTCTTTTCCTTGTATTTGTCACCACTAGGGAGTCTGGTACAGAGTGGCCCCTGACGTACAACGGGTCTGAAGAAGAGGGACTGAATAGTTTTTCTATCCTCGGGTTGACCCCTCTGACCAACGCGGGGGTAGATAGTGAAGGGATAATTCGTCTCCTTATTGAGGCGAGGAGGGGAATGGTTTGGCTGACAGGGGGTTTCTCCTTGATTACCTTCTCCACAAAGTCAATGTCAGGAGAAATCTCCCCAGTGTCTTTTTCGAAATGCGCTGCTGCCTTGCGTAGTAGTGCATTAAATGTAGGTTGATCGTCTATAGGTGACGTGTTCCTATTATGCGAGTCCCAGGGAGGGGACAGGTTTAGGGCATCAGGGTCCGAAAACGCCTATGGGGACCTGCCAGGGCTGTGAAGCACCTTCCTCTGGGTCTTCTCCGAAGCCCCCACCTATATCTGGATTATCTTCAAAACCCTCCTCCTCTAGGTTTTGTTCCTCTTCGTTGCCTAAAAATTCGTACTCCTCCTGAAAGTGGGGGTCCTCTCCAGTGAGGTCATAAATCTACATCCTCTTGGGAGGGATTAAGTAGCCTAGGGAATTTAGCCCTGGGGTCCTCCTGAGGTCCCTCTCTTGCCCTTTTGGGTGTTGGTAGGTTTTGAGTCTCCATAAACCTCTCCATCTTCTCCATACAGAACTGGAGTCTCTCCAGGGTCTCATGAGGTACCCCTGAGCGGTCTGGGGGGGTGGGAGGGGAATAGGGTATTCGGCCTGAAAACGCTTTGACCTATCCCATAATGTCGAAGAAAGGTTTCCGTCGCCGTCTGAAAAGCCTTCTGGCAGGCTAGGAGTCCCTCTAGATGAAGGGGGCAGTGCCTGCCTTCCTTCCAGCCTTTTCGGCATTTCTCTAGCCTTCTGAGCGGTATTCGATGTATCTTTCGCCGTCAGCATCTGGCTATCGGTGGAAACAATCCTCTCCAGGCTCTCGACGATTAATCTGTCTGTGGAGGGCTCTGGTCTCAACGTTACGTGCGTCGTGTGTTCTACGGCGACGGACGCTCTCTGACGGAGTGCTTCGTCTGGTGGTTTGGGGGTAGCGCCCTTATCTGGGGGGAAGCCCAGTCGCTGGTCGCGTTTGTGGTTGCGAGGGCGGCTTAACACTCTTACGGTTGGAGGACGCCGCCGGTGGAACCTGCGTCTCCGTTGGCGCGGATGGTTTCTTCGTCTTCCACGAAGAGCCGTGGGTTGTGTGTTTATGGGAGTGTTTTTTGTGTGCGTCAGTGTCGCCGGGGTGTTCATCCCCATAAGCAGGGCGTGAGCCGAGCTTGTCGGGGCCAGGGACAGAAGACGAGGAGCGCGAGCGCTCCTTAGAGAGGTCTACGACTTCCGAAACGGATGTCGGGTTATCGCATTACTCGCCACTTTCTGCTGCGGCGGCGGGTGAGGAATCGGACCTCGACATGGCATAGGCCGCCCACCTCTTGACCCTGCGTTCCTTTAAAGTCTTAGGCTTAAGAAACTGACAAGCCGCGCAGCTGTCTTCCTTGTGATCGAGGGGCAAGCAACGGTTACACCGTTTATGCTTGTCTTTCCAGGTGAACTTGCCCTTGCAACGCGGGCAAAACCTAAAGGGTGTCCTCTCCATAGCTGAGGAAATATTAAGCTGTGATAACAACCCCGAGGGAAAGGGAGGGGAAAGGGAAAGGCATTCTCAAGAGAGAAACAAGAAATGTCCCACAACCCCACTCTCCCTACTGTCTTTTGGCCGGCGAGGCCAGGCCACGTGTTCGGCAGCACCGAAGGATCTCCTCCGTCTCGTCCCCGCCGTCAAAGTTCTTGCTCGGCGGAGAAACAGCTTCGCAGCTACGTCGAGGGAGGGATCTATGTAATGGATATTAATAAGGAACGACCAAAGGTTGAGTAATGAATTTGCAATGTCTCTCGAGGAGCTCTGCGTAAAGGCGACCAATATCTGGGCGGAAAAAAACAATCTGAGCGACCTCGACGTGTGAGGGATTGTGGGTACACCGCACGTCACTATAGGGATAGTGTTACAGACACGCCTTGTCGACGTCTCCTTTTCGACTACGAAAAACAAAATGCAATACTCCGGAGTGACCACAGGATGTCGGACTATGCACAGCATGTGATTCTAAGCAGATTAACAAACATCAGAAATGTATGATGTAAAACCATAAAATCAAATAATTCATTCCATCACTTGGGCATTCATATCTTAAGCAATCACACTTAATCCCCTACTTTCACTTTCAAACCATCCAACACTAAAACCAATTTGACATATCAAGGCAGTGTCAACTACTGTTCCGAGTATAATCTTCCTTAGTTTTTGCCTATACTGATGACCCGGTCCAAAGTATCAGGTGTCAGAGATCTGGTGTTTTTATTAATCCAGATGCACACTGCAAGTCGTCTGCAAGTCGTCGACACGTGTTTCGGTCTCAAAAGACCTTCTTCAGGAAGTAGGGCACAAGGAAACTCTTCCCTTTTAGAAAGCGTGTAGGCCAATGTTCATTCCCCAAGACCCAACTTCTAGGGTAGGCAAGTAGAACGTCGGAATCAATCCTCTACAGGACTCTATAGTATTCTAGACATCAATCTCTGTTGATCCATGCGATAAAAATTCCTTCACGTGCCTTCGGCGTAATCAACTGATATATTCCAATTGTTGTATCCGGATGGTTCCCATATGGACCAATGCACAGACCTCACCAGGGTCTTCCACCACGGCACAGGTTCGTGGCGTTCGGAAAACAGTCCAGCGGCGCGTCTCTACTCTCATACGCATATATTGTTTCAATATATTTGTTTCAATATTAAATGAAATTTCAACACAACTTTCGGAAGAAAAGAAGGACGAACCCTAAGGACAACCCTGTCCTTATGGAACACTGAAGGGTGGCTTTACGGAAAGTGCCTGCAACTCACTCTGCGAGCGGAAGTGACTGCAACTAAAAACACAGTTTTCAAAGTCAACAGTCTCAAAGAACAAGAATGTAAAGGATCAAACGGAGCTCCCGTTAGGAATTTTAGAACCAGGTTCAAATCCCAACCGGGCACCTGGAAAGGTGACGGTGGGAACACATTAGTGAGCCCTTTCAAAAACTGAGAAATCAAAGGAATTTTAAAATAAGAACATTCCTCAGGCGAGCGCTTAAATATTGACAGCGCCGCCAAGTAACCCTTAATGGTACCCACTTGCAGGCCCATGTGCTCCAACGAAAGCAAAAAAGACAGAACCACAGGAACGGCACATGAAAAAGGATCCTCATTCTTAATCCTGCACCAGTCGCAGAACTTTCTCCAACGGCAACGGTACAGGGACTTTGTTGCTGGCCTTCTGGCCGAAAGCAACACCTCCATCACGTCTTCAGGGAGGTCCCAATCCTTATACCTCAACCTTGAAGGTTGAGGGACTTGACCTCTGGATGGAGAACCTGACCCCCCCTCCCTGTGAGAGCAGATTGTCTTGGTAGGGAAGACGGCATGGAGGGCAGATGGACATGTCGAGAAGGTCCGGGTACCACGTTCTCCTGGCCCATGCCGGAGCAATGAGGATCATTCGGGAACCGAACCTCCGTAACCTCTGCAGCACTTGCAGAATGACGGGGACTGGAAGAAATGCGTACAGCAGTGGGAAGGCCCACTCTACTACAAACGCGTCCCCTAAGGCTCCTCTTGGAGGAAATTCCCGCGAGCAGAATCTTTCGCACTTCCGGTTGACACTGGAGGCGAAGAGATCCACTTGTGGGGTCCACCAAATGGCGAAGATCTCCAGGAGAATCTCCTGAGCCAGCTCCCACTCGCGAGATCGTGCCCTGCCTGCTCAGAGCGTCCGCCGCTGCATTTTCGTCTCCGGCCAGACCTGCCGAGATTGAAATTTCCTGCTGGATGGCACAGAACCAGAGCTGCATTGCCCCTCTGCACAGAGGGAGAGACCCTGACCCCCCCCCTTTTTGTTGAGGTAGTGCATGGCCACTGTATTGTCAGTCAGAATCAGGACATTCTTCTCCCGCACAGACGGCAGAAAATTCTTCAGGGCTAGCCTGACGGCCCTCAGCTCCAACAGATGGATATGGAGTCTGGACTCCAACTGAGACCAACGACCGTTGACTCAACGTTGGCATGAGCTCCCCATCCCAAGAGGGATGCGTCCGTCACGATCGTCACCTCCTGCCAAGTTAGCCAAAATGGAGCCCCCTTCATCAGACCGAGGGCGGAATCTGAATGGTATCCGACATCCTGCCGGAGGACTGTGACCACTGTATCTTGAGAGCCCACTGCAGAGATCTCATCCGCAGCCTGGCCTCTGGCACCAGGAGAATGCAGGATGCCAAGAGGCCGAGCAACCTCAAGAACTCGAACGGCGGGAGACTCTGGGCATGTTGAAACTTGTTCACCATCTGCAGAATGTGATGAGCCCTCACCTGGGGAGGAAAACACAGCCCCAGGGATGTGTTGAGCACTGCTCTGATGTACTGGAGCAGCTGGGTAGATGTCAAGTGGGACTTCTTTAAGTTGAGGGAGAAGCCCAGCCTGTGAAGGGAGTGTCAGGTGACTGACAGGTTATCCAGGACTAGCTCGGGAGAGCACGCCCTGATCAACCAATCGTCCAGGTAGGGGTAGATGTGAATCCCCCCTTTCCCGAGATACGCTGCCACCACCACCACCATGAGCTTGGTGAAGACCCTGGGGGAGGAGGTCAATCCGAACGGCAGGACCCGAAACTGGCAGCGAGTCTCCAACCGCGAACCTCAGGTACTTTTTGTGCTTGGGATGAATCGGCACATGAAAGCAAGCGTCCTTGAGGTCGAGAGACACCAACCAGTCCTGAAGTTGAAGGGCCTGGAGGACTTGATAGAGAGTAACCATCTTGAACTTGTCCTTCCTGAGGAGCTTGTTCAAACCACGCAAGTCCATGATGGGTTTCAATCCCCCGTTTTTTTTCGGGATCAAAAAATATGGGGAATACCATCCCTTGTTCCTCTCTGCTACAGGCACCAGTTCTATGGCGCCTTTCTCCAGCAGGGATTTGATTTCCTGCGCAAGGAGCGGATCAGGACTCTTCAAAGAGATTCCCTTGTGGATTGTCGTGAGGCCTCTGCCGGAAAGGAAGACAGTAACCGTGGGCTATGATCTCCAGAACCCACACATCACGCCATTCTACAAGATGCTGCGCTAGCCTTCCCCCAAACGGCGAACCATGGGACATGGCCTCATGACTGAACTGAAGCGGCTGCGGCAGTGCCTGAGGGCAAAGAGGCAACTGCTCGAGCGGCCTTGGCACCTCGAGTGCCCTGTTTTCCACCTCTGGTACTCCTACGTTGGCCCCTTTGACTTGCCGCACCCCTCGATCTACCAAAAGACTAGTAGTATCGAAAGGAACCTCCCCTCCATTGCTGTCACCTCGGACGAAAAGGCAGAGGTTGGCGAAATGCAGCGCTCAACGACTACGCTGCAGCCTTTGAGGTCTGCAACCTCTCAAGGCTCTTGTCAGCCTTGCTGCCAAAAAGATGGACACCATCAAGGAGCATGTTGAGAAGCCGGGCTTGTACGTCAGGAGCAAACCCCGACTTCCGCAAAGCACGCAAATCTGCGCATCACGGTGCTCGCCGCCATGGACCGGCTGACACAGTCTGCCATGTCAAGACCCGACTGAACGGATTCACACATGTCATCCTTGCCATCCTGAACGAGGGAAAGAAAACCATCCCATTCCTCCCCTTCGGGAATATGTTCAGCTGCCAAAGAGACACAATTCCACAGAGTGTGAGTGAAACATGCTAAGGCACACACTGATTTGGCAGCCTGTACAGCCATACCCCTGAAGAAAACACTTTCTTTGCCCAGCCATCAAAATGTTTGTCGTCCCTATCAGGAGGGATGGTAGGGTACGACGCCTGCTTTGCCGGGGCCGTAGCCGCCTGCACCACCAAACTCTCCGGAGTGGGGTGCGTCGTCAAGTAGAAGGGGTCGCTATTGGCAGGACGGTATTTTTTCGGCAACGACTTGCTCACTGCCGGGAGACTCCCGGGAGCAGTCCAAGCCGCAGCCACCCTTCTCTGTGAAGGTCAGGTCATCCTGTAGAAAATCTACTAGTGGCGCAGACCACCCCAAGTACTCCGTCACCCTCGACATGAGTCGGTTGTACGAAGATTCAGCATGCGTACCAGACTCAGGCCTGCCAACCTCGACCTCCGGGGAGGTATCAAGAACACTGGCGTTGTGCAAAGACTGATGCAGGTCCTCCAACTGGCTATGACCAGGCAAGAGTTCGTCAGGAACCACACCTTCCTCAGACCCTTCATCCACCTCAGAAATATAATCCAGAGGCTGGAATAAATCCCTGGCTGAGGGCACAGAAAAAGGCTCAAATACAGGCCTCACTGACTTTTTCAGGGCCTTCCTCAGAGTTTCCACCTATGCACGGGGTACCTCCGGTAAAGCCTCCACAAAAGGCGTTGAGGGCTTCGATGGAATCAGCGACGACATTGAGCGTGGCGCCGATGGCTTCGACACAGGCCTCTAGGGCGGTGCCCCGAGCGTCTCCTTTGACAGCCTCAGCGCCGATGGCGTCAACGACTTCCTCGGAGACGGAGCCTCAAGAAAGTCCCTCGACGGACATGGTCCCGATGGCGTTGACATCTTCTTAGAAGACCTCACAGGTTCTGCCGGTCTCGAGGGCGTCGAGGACCGGTACCTGGATCGGGCATGGCTAGAGCTATCCACCTTGTCCGATCGGGACCTCGAAGGCTCTCTATGATCGCGCCGACCGCCCGAGCCCAAAGGCGTGCTAACTGTGGCACTAGCACGTTCCCTGCCGGCTTCTTTCGAAGGCGCAGATGGAACGGAGCCCTGCAATTGGAAAATCGCCATCATCTCTGTACGAAATGCACCCCATTCAGCAGGAGAAGAATGCTTGTTTGGACAAGCAACCCACTGTCTAGCAGAGTCCTCGGACGAGGAAGGCGACCGGTGACGGTGCTTCCGCAATTGCCTCGAAGAGGCAGAGGAATGGCGGGAACCACTCCGGGACCGATACCCCCCCCTGGACTTACGCCGACGACACGGAGTCTCACCCCTCGAATCGTCGGGCGAAAGCCCAGCGGATTTCAACTTACGGGGCTTGGAAACCCTACCAACCGACAGCTTCTTTTGCTCCCGCAAGGCCTTTGATGTCAAAGACTGGCATTCGTCACAGTCATCGGTGGCGTGGTCCTCGCCGAGGCACCAGAGGCAGACGTCGTGCGGGTCCATAAGTGACATCTTGGAACCGCAGTCCCGACACTTCGTGAATCCTGACCGCCGGGTAGAAGAAGACATAACTTCACAAACCAAGTTCGAAGAACCGATAGAATCAGAAGAACCGAGGCGTGCCGAGATCTCCGAAGCGAACAAACGGAACTGAGGCTACGGGCGTCGTGCGTCCTACATAAAACATATAACATCGGGTGACATCAGCCGTCAGAGGAGGTCCTCAAAGGGGCGTATCAACGTCGACAGCTGTGGGGATTACCTGTCAGATGCGGAATACGTTGGAGGAACCAATCCTTTCGAAATATGACAATGCATTACTTACCGTAAAAGCATTTGATGGTTGTATCTGCTTAGATTCACATGCTGTGCATAGTCCGACATCCAGTGGTCACTGCAGAGTATTGCATTTTGTTTTTCGTAGTCGAAAAGGGGACGTCCAAGACCTAAATAAATAGAATTGCATTTGTATACATTCTACCAAACTTGTTTTGAGTGCTTAACGGGACCCTTCACCTCACTCACAAGTCTTAGTAAGCCTTCTTGCTCAGTCACACTCCCTTGATAGAGGTTGGCTAGACATTAGTGTTGTTCACTGTTCATTAGAATAGGATGGCCTGTGAGAATCTGTCCACGGGGCGGATTCTTAAAACCCATCTTAAAAAGGTAGCCTTACCCGTGGGCCAGAATTGCTGACCGGAACCTTCACAGTGAAAATGCATGGAAGGGAGGTATGAACGTCAGTAATTAGTGGAGCAGATGAAATAAGGTGAGAATTTAGAAAATTGACTAGGATGTATGCACCGTCATCCGCAATCCCACTCGTGAGGGAACCCCAGGAGTGGAACAGCTATTAAAATGGGCAGTTCTGGTAGGGGACACCAGTAATGGATACAGGGCTGTGTCAGCAAATTAATTATCAGGGTTGGAGCAGAGTAATCAAGTGACAGTAGAAGAGCTGCAGAGAAGGGACAGTGGAATAAAGCAAGAAACCCCAAAGATCCTCCTCTTTACAGAGAGAAGTAAAGTGCCAATTTTCCATTCTGGGAAGAGCTGGACATTGGCGCAGCAGAGCATCATTCAGATCTGTATCATGGCGTGGGGCTGCAAGGTCAGGAATGAGCTAGTTGCAAGATGCAAGGTTACTCCCTTGAGCCTTTAGAGCTGCCCACTGGAAATGTTTGGGCCACAACTCGCAAGCCCATGCATCTGATGACACGTTCACGCATTGACCAGCCAAATAGAGTAGCAACTTTGATGGATATAATGAAGTGTTAGAGCCTGCACCAAAGGGGTTTGTTGTGTGGTATGTGACTGCCGAGGTTCATGGTAATGAGCCAAAGGACTGTAACAAGAGCAAAGTTCACCTAACACAAAAGAGGGAAATACCTGCCTATGGCTTCCGGTGACTCAGCATGTTCATGACTCCTTGCCCAGAGGGCAGGGTTTATGCATCACAAAGGGAAACTTTGAATGCACCCATTAAAGAGGTTTAGAAACTACATTCCAAAATGTGCCATCTAGCAATAGAACCAGAAACCACGATAACAAAAGAAGCACAGAATGCAGGCTTCGAGTGGTTACAGCTTGGATTCTACAAGTGCTTATTGTGTAGGACATGCTTGAATTCTTTGCCTTATAACGGGTGAATAGTGAAGTGAGAAAGCGGTGTAGCAAGATGTGTGAATTTGCACATCACTTACCTGGTCTATATGGCTTTCTTTTTTTCTTTTTCACAATATCAACTTCGATCCCCTTCGTTTCATCATGTGCACATTCCCGTTCTGGACTGGAATCAGATTTTACATCACAGTCCATTAGCTCAGCTTCTAGAAAGAAGATGATTTAAACAAAGACTTTCTGAAATATCAAACACCAGGGTCTAGATTGATAGTCAAGAGCTAATATAGTTGTATTTTTTAAGCATATCTTTCAAGAAAGTAAATGTAAATTAGAGCAAGAAGTGTAACTTTGGGTGGAATTCAAGAATCCTAAAACTTGAGTGAAACAATTTAAATTTGATTGGAGGGTAACTGGGAGTCACTGAATTTATTGAAAAATGCTTTTTTTGTTGGAAAAAAGTGTTTGCTTTAGACAAACTGAACATATTACTTAACTCTCAGTAATGTTCTTTCTGATTGATGTTTCTCCAACGGATTCCTCATCTATGATATCCCTATCCGAGCGCATCTGTTCTCTGGAAAGTTTACCGCCACGGGGTGCCTGCAACAGACAGGACATCGGGGTCAGCATATATAGCAGCACTGCACCCAGTGGCCTCAGTTCCACCCTTTTTCCACTAGCACTTGAAGCACAGGGACCATAAAACCGATGGTGTACTAGATTCCAGTAAAGAGGTGCAAGTAGAGAGCAATGAGGAATCTGTGGGAGTTACATCCACCAGAAGGACAAGTTACTTACCAACTGGTAACATTCTTTCAACTGGATGTTCCTCCAACGTATTCCTCATCTTTGACATGTAATGTACAGCTTCGGCACCTTCGGAAAACATTTTCGGCAGAGGGCGCCCCACGTAGATGGCGTCAAGTTGGTGTCCCTCGAAGGCCTCAGTCCAGGGTGATGGTCATCGGAGGTTATAAGTGGCATGCACAGCACCCGTTGGCCTCAGTTTTGTTTTTAGAAACAGAAAAGTTCCCAATTAAGGAACTCACATCCCCTGCACACTTTCTAATATCTGGATGACCAGACCAACAATTAATTTGTATTTTAAACAGTACTTCTAATAATATCTTTTTAAAGAAACATTTAGCATGAAAAAAGCTTAGGGAAGTCAATTATTGAAGAAATCAACATTCAGTCAGAGTAGGACACAAGAACCGAAATTCATGTTTATTCTTGATATTGAAATTGTAGAAGGCCCAACGCGTTTTGAGTGGTACAACACTCTTCATCAGGGGCAAATCAAACAGTTCTAAGGAAAGATATGTACAAAATTTACATTATAATAATGTTTTCAATTGATCATTTTACAAAAACAGCTTGTACAACCAACTTGAACAGTATATAGGCTAATTAAATGAGCATCATTGGCGCTAAATATCATAATTTTGAGATGCAATGACACCCAAGGGCTAACATTTTCAAACTCAATAGTTCCCTTAATGTTACAATTTATTAAACAAAGTGAGTCAGCATCATGAGCTTACTTAATAGACTGAACAATGTGTTAAGAAATATTGTAAGGTCATGTGGTGGTTATAACAAAAGTGGACTGAAAAACAGAAAAGGAAATTCTAACCTTGTGAATATATAAAAATATCTTCAAGTGAAGAGATGGTGGATCCGGGAAGGGGATCTCCAGTAATCGACCAAACAGTACTAGATTAGTAATGTCAACGCACTCATATCTGTAGAAAGGAAGTGGGTATCAGAGACTAGTAAATAAGTGCAGTAATCAGGAAAGGCTCAAGCAATAATCAACTTGGGACTACACTTACGATTGATAGCGATCTATCTGGGTGGTGGAAAATCATCTTTAGCCATGGTGTGAAACCCACGGTAATCAGGAAACCAAGAAGGTGGCTTGGAAATACTAAAATTGTAGCCAGTGACTGGAAGAGTTGTTCAACAGATGTCCACTGTCACTAAAAGGAATAGAAATAGAGAGGTGGAATAATATCAAGGTATAGCCGAATTTGAAGGAGGTGAAGGGCGACGTAGGAACAGGATTCTGCATAGGGAGTGTAATTAGAGGTGAGGAGCTTCTTACCTGTGTAACCACAGTACTGCCAACTGGAGACCGGAGCCCAAAGGAACACCGACGCCATTGTCAATGCTGTGTGTGTTAATGTTGCGTTAAAAGGCGTGAAGTCATCACGCTGATGCGTGTGACGCTACGTCTTCAAATTGGGTAAATATCGGAAGATGTGTTACAAATAAAAGAATAAAAGGCAGGGTATCACAATAGTGGAGATATTGTGACTACCATTGGGATAGTGCCGAGTGCAAAAAAGGAGCGAGGCTGCAGACCAAGGGGTCCGGGATGTTAAACACATGACGTCATCACGCAAACGCGTGCCTGACGTCATGTGTAAACAAACAGGCCGGGCAACTCCATGTCCCTGCAGGGAGAGGTGAAATGTTAAGGCAAAATGAGATGAAAACAAGTATGCCTCATATTGATAGTAGCTTGGGTCAGCCTAACAGTGCGAGCGGCTCCTGATTAAAGGCAGCTTGTGATAGAGTTTAAAAGCTGAAGACTGATCAGAAAAACATTGAAAAAAATTTAAACCGCCTAGGGAAAGTCACCAGTTAAGCCAACTGGTGATGATCTTGTGGAGAGGAGGATAAAGTAGCTTGTTATATGCCACTGCTCATAGACAACCCGAGCGCGGGTTTAGTGGTTCTGATAACTCAGTATATGTGCCAAAAGGTATCAGGCGCACAGTGCGAAGGAGTGATGTGGTAGAATAGTGACAAACTTAAAGTGCAGGACTGATGTCATAGGTCGAGCAAAGGAACTTTATGAAGGTTGTGTACAGACATAAGTTGACTGGAATAGATTTTGGGTCAAAAGTTGTGGATGAGAAGAGGATAAAAGGAATTCATATACCAAGCGTAGCAAAATATCAGGGTGAGTTAATGAACCCTGTTCTGGGTATAATTAATTCTATTATCATGATATATGGGCCAGCCCACTACACTGCCCATAAATGGTTCACAATTTAGTCATATCAGGGTTTCATAAGACATATGATCAGACAAACTGAACTACATATATAGTCAAATTTAAGAGGCGCAAGGCTGCCCATCGGATTGGAGCACAATCTAATGGTGGCCATGCAGTTATTTCATCAGCTTCATTATTTAACCAAGAAGAGTGAGGTTGGGCTAAAGGTGGTAAACAGGATAGTAAAACAAGTAGTGTATTGACAGCAATTCTAAATTCTTAGATAAAAGGACCCAAGTAATAGTCTTTGTTGAGCTCCAAAGGGGACATTGCATCAAGTTTGTGGATCCAATATAGTTCTTTTCGTGCAAGTAGTTTAGGTAAATCACCTCCCCTTTGTAGGGGGTGCACTACTTCCAAAATCGCAAATCTCATCTGAGAGATATTATGATTGTTGTCCCTAAAGTGCCGGAACACCGGTGATCTGAGATTTATGCTCGGTCCATCTTTCCTTGGCTTTTCTACTGGTCTTCCCGACGTAGTATTGGCCACAAGGGCATTTGATGGTATAAATTACATTTTTGGAATCGCAAGTTGCATAGCTTTTCAAGGAAATCTTCTTGCCATTGTTGGGATGTCTAATGTGATTGCCTTTTATGATGTTGGAGCAGTGTTGGCAAATAAGGCAGGGAAAAGTACAATTTTTTGTCTTGTTAAGTGTCCTCTGGGTCGAAGTTTTAGGTCTCTCAGCTTTTATCAGTGTATCTCTAAAATTCCTTCCTCTTTTATACGCTAGCATAGGAGGAGCTGGAAAAAGGCAGTTCGGATCTGATGTAATTAGGTTCCAGTTTTTAGTGATGATCTTTTTGACTTGGAAACTTTGTGCTGAGTATCTCAATGTGTAAATCAAGTTAGATTTAGTCTGTGTTGGTTGTTTATTCAATAACCTGTCCCGAGGTTGCAATTCTGTTCTGGTGATGGCTTGTGTCACTATTTGTTCAGGAAAACCTCTTTCCAGAAATCTCGATCTCAGTCTCAAATTCTGTTTGTAGTTTTTCTGTGCTGGAAGTGATCCGTTTGGCTTGTAAAAGTTGACTGTAAGGAAGATTGTTCTAAAGATGTCTTGGGTGGAAACTTGTGAAATGTAAAGAGCTATTAACATCAGTTCGTTTCCTATACATTGTTGTTAATAATTCATTGTTTTTCCAATCTACTGTTACATCCAGAAAATTCACATGTGGTCTTCCAATCTCTATTGTGAACTTAATCCGCGGGTTACATTGATTGATGTAATGCCAAAATTCTGTCAATTCTTGTTCTGTACCCTTCCAAAGACGACATCGATGTATCTTGTCCAACAGTGTAGTCTATTCCTTTTACTGACAGTGGACAACTGTCTGTTGAACAACTCTTCCAGTCACTGCTACTATTTTAGTATTTCCAAGCCACCTTCTTGGTTTTCCGATTACCGTGGGTTTCACACCATGGCTAAAGATGATTTTCCACCACCCAGATAGATCGCTATCAATCGTAAGTGTAGTCCCAAGTTGATTATTGCTCAAGCCTTTCCTGATTACTGCACTTATTTACTAGTCTCTGATACCCACTTCCTTTCTACAGATATGAGTGCGTTGACATTACTAATCTAGTACTGTTTGGTCGATTACTGGGGATCCCCTTCCCGGATCCACCATCTCTTCACTTGAAGATATTTTTATATATTCACAAGGTTAGAATTTCCTTTTCTGTTTTTCAGTCCACTGTTGTTATAACCACCACATGACCTTACAATATTTCTTAACACATTGTCCAGTCTATTAGGTAAGCTCATGATGCTGACTCACTTTGTTTTATAAATTGTAACATTAAGGGAACTCTTGAGTTTGAAAATGTTAGCCCTTGGGTGTCATTGCACCTTGAAATTATGATATTTAGCGCCAATGATGCTCATTTAATTAGCCTATATACTGTTTTCAAGTTGGTTGTACAAGCTGTTTTTGTAAAATTGTTATCAATTGAAAACATTCTAATGTAAATTTTGTACATATCTTTCCTTAGAACGGTTTGATTTTCCCCTGATGAAGTGTCGTACCACTTCGAAACGCGTTGGGCCTTCTACAATTTCAATATCAAGAATAAACATGAATTTCGGTTCTTGTGTCCTACTCTGACTGAATGTTGATTTCTTCAATAATTGACTTCCCTAAGCTTTTTTCATGCTAAATGTTTCTTTAAAAAGATATTATTAGAAATACTGTTTAAAATACATATTAATTGTTGGTCTGGTCATCCAGATATTAGAACGTGTGCAGGGGAAGCGAGTTCCTTAATTGGGAACTTTTCTGTTTATTACTTTACGCAACCTGGGTGTCAAGGTTGCCTATCTCTCCTCTGCACCTCACATCTATTCTCTAATTTCTTTCAATTTCCTACTTTACACACTAATCCATTACAAGATTACCTACACTAATAGAGTGTGCCATATCCGTCCAATTTTGTTTCTTCCTCAGTTTTGTTTTTCCCATCCTCGTGCAGCAGAAATTATAAACACGGGAATGACAGTACTCAGCCTTGATGGAACGAAAGCTGTAATAGCATGGGAAATTTTACAGAGGGGTAGGTTGGGAGGGTGATGAGGAATAAGTTTGAGGAACATCCAGTCGAAAGAACGTTACCAGTTAAGTAACTTGTTCTTCGAATGGATTGTGTCCTCCAACGTATTCCTCATCTTTGACAGACTCCCAAAGCAGTATCCATGATTGGAGGAGGGTGAAGAATGTGCATATTGATAATCTTAAACGGCAGAGTAAACTACTGCCTTACCTAAAGCAACATCATGAGCATGGGAAGTATCCAGAGAGTAATGCTTCATAAACGTGTGTATTGAGAACCGCGTTGCCGCATCACATATGTTCTTAATAGGAACACCCCTTTGAAGGGCTGTCGATATAGGCATGCCCCTGGTGGAATGGGCTCGTAAACCCTCACGAGGGTCTTTGCCTGCCAGTCTATAGCACTCAGATATGGCGAGGATGATCCACCTAGACAAGGTCTGTTTGGAAACAGCCTGGCCTAGCTTGTGTCCTGTACACCCTACTAAGAGCTGGTCATCCACTCTCAATTTCAACATTCTGGAAATGTAAAAGCTCAACGCTATCCTAGGGTCCAACCTATGAAGCATTTCCTCTTCCTTCCCCAACGAGGTGGAGGATAGAAAGCTGATAGCACAATCTTCTGACTTAAATGAAAGTCAGAAACTACCTTAGGCAAGAAGGAGGGTTTACCCATAACACAACCCTGTCCTTGTGGAATACAGTAAAGGGTGCTTGGAAGACAGTGCCTGCAACTCGCTCAATCTATGTGCTGATAATATAGAAACCAATAGTATTATGTTAAAGGTTAAAAACCTTAACGGACATGTGTGCAAAGGCGCAAAGGTTCAAATGGGGCACACATTGTTAGGCAGAATTGCATGCGGTACCCTCTGGGGTACTTCAGTCCTGAAGCCCGCCAAAGGCTCACGAACAAAGGGACCAAACCTGGTTTGGCGTGCAGAGTTAAACACCAAGGACCTTTCCACAAAGAAACAGCGAATAAAGATGAGTCTGTTTTTACAGAGAGGTCTTGGGCCCCATATTGAAAAACATGGCAGCCCCAATTTTTTTTTAGCTACCGGTGTTCACGGTCGGGAAAAATCATGGTAGTTCTAAAACCACTGCCACCAGCCATTTCAATAGGAAAGGGTAGCTTTTGACAGCTACAAGAGTGTTTAGACACATGGGATACTAAGTAATCCCCCCAGCACTCTATAGAAAGATGGTGTGTGCTGGGTCTATGAATTTAAAAAGACTAGTAAAGTCAATTTAACTGTACATTCTCTGGGGAACAGTAGTTCATCCCAGATAAGGTATTTAAACCTTGGGAAGTCCAAATGACGTCCCTGTGCCACTGCACTAAAGGTGCTGACACACACAACAATGAAAAGATGATGCCTATGGAGTTATCTAAAACACCATAATCAAAGAACACAAGGGTAAAACCCACATCAAAATCCATGAGAGTGGGAAAAAAGGCTCACACTCTCTCCAGGTAAAGAAAATCAAGTCCTCAAAATCCAGCAAAGTTGCTGGGGGTCTCTAAACTGAAGTGAATAACCACATTTATGAGAATTCTCCCTAACGCACATCAGAAAGGTTCAAACAGGGTTGAGGTCCTGAAAAGGAGATGGATGGAACACATTATTGAGCCCTTTAAGAAATTGAGTCACCAGTGGGATCTTGAAATAGGAGCTTCTTCTGATGAGCGCTTAGAGATTGATTGCGCCGCCAAGTAGCCCTTAATGATGCCAACCTGGAGACCTTTGTGTGCTAATGAAAGCAAAAAGGATAAAACATCCAGAGTTTTACACTGAAAAGGATCAACATTCCTTTCTCTGCAACAATCGCAAAACTTATACCAACGGCAAAGAGATTTTGTTGCCGGCCTTCTGGCCGAAAGCAACTCCTCCATTAAGTCATCCTGGAGGTCCCAATCCTTATATCTCAGCCTTTCAGAAACCAAGTGTGAAGGTTGAGATTCTTGACCTCTGGATGGAGAACCCAACCCCCCCCTTGAAAGAGAAGGTCCTCTCTTTGTGGATGATGCATCGGAGGACAGATGGACATATCCAGAAGGTCCGGATACCACTTACTCCTGGCCCAATCCGGGGCAATTAGGATCATGTGTTTCCCGAAACCTTTGCAACATCCTGATTACATGAGGAATGACGGGGACTGGAGGAAATGTGTACAGTAGTCGAAACTCCCAGTCCACCACGAACACGTCTCCTAGAGCTCCATTTGGAGGAAATTCCCTTGAGCAGTACTGCTCACACTTCCGGTTGGCACCAGTCGCGAACAGATCCACACAAGGGGTTCCCCAAAGGGTGAAGATCTCCTGAAGGACTTCTCCTCTCTGGCCAGATGAATGGCCGATTGGGAGATTCCTTCTTGAAAAGCCCTGTACCAGAGCTGCATTGCCTCTCTTCAAAGGAGGTAGTGACTGTTAGGGAGAATTCTCAAAAATGTGCTAATTCCATTCACCTTAGAGACCCCCAGCCGCTTTGCTAGATTTTGAGGACTTGATTTTTACCTGGCGAGGGTGTGACCCTTTTTCCCACTCTCTCATGTATTTTGATATGCGATTTACCTGTGTGTTTCCTTTGGTTATGGAGTCTAACCAACTCCATAGGCATAATTTTTTCAATTGTGTCACACAGCACCCTCAGTGCGGTGACATGGGGAAGCCTTTCAGGCTTTACCCAGGTTTAACTAACTTCTCTGGTATGAACTACTGTTTCTCAGAGTAAGTAAAGTGACATCGACTTTACTAGTCTTTTAAATTCATAGACCCTGCACACCCTATCCTACAATAGAGTGATGGAGCGGTTACTTAGTAGTATCCCCTGTGCTTAGATACACATTTAGCATTCAAATGCTACCCTATCCTCTCAGAATGGCTGGTGCCAGTGGTTTTACAAAAAACTACCATGATCTTTTCCAACCGCAAACTATCCGTAGCTCCGGTAACGTTAAATCACGGGAGCCATGTTTTTCAAGATGGCGCCCAGCCATCGTTGCTTAAATGGTGCCCGGTCTTCTTTTCTCGCCATGTCTTTGTGTAAAGGTCCTTCTAGAGTTCCTCTCTGCGCGCCAAATCAGCTATGGTCTCTTTGTTCATTTGCCTTTGGCGGGCTTCAGAAGTGAAACCTCACTCTGGCCCCAGAGTGTCGGGGGTAAACAGGAAGTGTGGGAGGTGCCCGAAACTCCCTGTGCTTGGTCTCCTAGGAGACCCAAATGCACTCTGTGATGATTGGCTGGCTGACTGTCCAGCAAGGATGTTAGGCAGAATCACCTGCAGTATCCTTGGGGACCACTACAGGCAATTAGGACTACAATTTGCACAATGTCAAGGGGAGCAGAAGATCTTCTTTGCAGGTAGTTAAAAAGTCTTGCACAATGTTTTTAGAAATGTTTGTAGAAAATAGAACACTTGAAGGGCCACAAGCTGGGAGGCTTGTGAGAGGCAAAGCTTTAGCAACTCTGCAAGGTAACCAAGACGGGTCTCAACTGAGAGCAAGTAAGGCTACACAACAAGAGGCAAGTTCTGTTAGACTTTACAGTACCTCTGGTTAGAAGAAATGGTTCCAGCTGGCTTCTGTTCCTGTACAGCTCTGCAGATCCTGTTGTTCCTGAGCCTCAGTCGTGGGGACAGGAGGGAGGACGTCTGGGGACTCCCGCTCTGCAATGGGAAGGGCAGCGGCAGCAATGGGCAAACTTCAATTCAGCGGTTCGCTGTTGTTTCAGCTCCTCGCGTCTGACAGCAAATAGCAACCGCGGTTCTCGGATACCAATCTGACTATCCTTGCATCTGGGGTCCAGCACTCTGTTGAGGTGGCGCAGTCTTGGTCAGTCCTGCTTCAGGGAAGTCCGGAGCATCTTCCTGGCGCTCAGGTCCGAGTTAAAAGCAACGCACACAATCTGGTGTTCCTCTCGCTGGCACTTCAGTTCCAGCAGCAGAAGTACATCCAGCTCTGAGAGGATGTCCAGGCGGGTTTACTTTGGAGTTGATTGGTACCACCAACTCAAAGGGACAAGTCGTCCTTGCAGGGCTTCTCTAGGCGAGGTGGATTCAGAGCTTGAGCACGCAGCAGGGCTTTACCGGGCAAAACAATGGTCCAGGAGTTGCAGCAGGCGTCTCTTCCAAGTTCTTATTCGGATTCCTTCGTCCAGTGGTCGACTCTGCCTTCCAAGCCAAAAAGCCTTGCCTTTTATGCACGTTTCTCCCATTCATTCCAGCCTACTGTCAATCACACAGCAGAGTGGTTGTCCTTGCAAGACAGCCATCCGGCCAATCACCTTTGGGTGCATTCCTGTAACCAAGGGCATTAAGCACAGGGAGTTTCGGGCACCTCCCTCAATTCCTCTCCTGCCAGACATACTGGAGCTAGAGGCAGGATTCACTCGTGAATCCCGCCAAACACAAAACAAACAAAGGGACCAAACCTGGTTTGGCACGCAGAGTAAATCTCACGAAAGACCTTTCCAACAAGAAATGTCGAAAAAAAGAACGGGCCATTTTGACAAAATGGGCACCCATGGGCGCCTTATCGTGGCTGCAAACGCAGCCAGCGCTAAAAACACAATGGTAGGAAAAAGTAAACCACTGCCACGAGCCATTAATTGTAGAAATGGTAACATAAAAATGCTACATGAAAAAACTAGACAAAAGGGGACACCAAGTAAACACTCCAGCACCCTATTGTATGATAGTGTGTGCTGGGTCTAGAAAGTTCCAAATGTAAGTAAAGTCAATTTCACTACACTGCTCTTGGAAACAGTTTCACCAAGAGAAGGTATTTAAACCTTTGGGAAATCTAAGACTTCCCTGTGCCACTGCACTGAAGGTGCTGTGTGTCACAATGTAAAAGATGATGCCTATGGAGTTTGTTAGACTCCAATGTTAAAAGAAACACAGAAAACACATAGAATTAAAAGTAGAAAGTCCCAAAGTTCAGTAGAAGAGCTGGGGGTCTCAAAGGTGGGAGGAATTACATTTCTGAGAATTCTCCCTAACACCCTCCCTCTGTCTCCCCACCCCACCCCTCCCGGTCTTGTTGTGCCTATGTACGTACACAGGGATTAGAAGAGGGATATGGTTTTTAAGTAGTGTTGCCATTTGAGAAGAAACAAGTGGCTGTGGATTGCAGTATATCAATGCTCACTATTATAAAGTAAGCAACATAACAGCCAGAGAAACCATGAGTGAGGCTTTTTTGAAGATCATACCCTGAGAATGTATGCACTGACAATTTTGACAGGTAAGGCAATTTGCGATTAAATGAGATGCCAAGAATCAGACACTGGCTAAGAGGTGGAGCTGGGATACACGTAAATAAAGATGTATACCACCCTTCATGTAAACAGTCTAAACAGAACATTTATTTAGGCAATTTCACTCGATAATTGCTTTCAGAGTAAGCTCTAAGTTGTATCAATCCTCTAATTCTATTATTTATCAACGTTATAGCAGAATTGAGCTAGTTGGAGGGAGAAGAGAACAATCTTGTATTTACATCTATTCTTTAATTCATATTGATAATAATGAAGAAGTGATTTAAACGAAGACAGTTGAAATTCACATTAAAATCTGTATTCCATTCTACAATAAGCATAACAAAATTAAAGAAAAAAACATTAATCTTCATGATTCATAATACAAAAACAAAACATTTAAGCAACATGACAAACAAAATTAAAGTTTCAACATGTGACCTTAGAGGTGAGTTATACAAGAAGGAAACTTGAATGTAGTTCCCTTATTTAAACACCCTGTTCTAGGTGTCTTGAAGGGACTCCTTGGATTGTTCCTAGTAATTACTCTATTTGGTAAAAAATGCAGGAGTTGGTGAAATTTCCAAAAAGTTATTTTCTTAGGGCTCGGCTATCGTCCGGTATCTGGGTCTTTTAAAGTAAAAGAATTCTTTGCCTACGTGGTGCTTGGTTCCCTACCAAGCTCTTCACGTTTCGGCGGTCGTTCAGCTTTTTCATACATCCGCCTTCATCAGGGCGTCTTATATAAAGACCCTGTGTGGATATACAAAAGACAGATTGAAGTTCCCCCTCTCATGACTAGTCAGTATGTATCTGACTCTGTATCATTGAATTATAACCTCTGATTTATCGGCTGTGGCTTTACCTGCCGATAAGCTGATCCCAAGTCTTGGGTTGAGTGTGGTCTGGAGTGCTAGGCCATCCCTTCCCCTCCTGTGTGGCTGCTGCTGTACAACGTTGTAATGAAAGTTGGGAACCGTGGTGTCCGGAGTCCCTTCCCTAGTTATGGTGTAAGCTCTTGTCCCTGTAAGTGTAAACAAAAAGAGATGGGGGAATTCGAATTAGAGATCTCCTGTTGATGTGGTCCTTGTATTCGAACATGTGGAACACCATTGTCGCATGTGGGGAGCCGTACCTGGTCAGATGTCCAGGCTTGTGTTCAAATATAGAGGATGCGGAAGGAGCTGGAAGGGTATGCCTTATGGTGACTAAATCTCCAGCTTCTGGTTTTCCAGTGGCGTCTCCCTGCAAATAGATGACGACGATTGAATGAACCAAAGTGGGGCTGTATGCTAATTTTGGCACCCAGGAAATGCAGGAAGAGGTTGAAAAGATTTTGTAGGAAAAAATGGTGGTACCTGCACAACAATGGCTTGTAGATGACTCTATCCCCGAGTTCAGTGGTTATCCCGGACTGGTTACCTACGGTATGGAGGCCTGTAACACAAGCCAATGATTGTTGTCAGGGTAATGTATGTTTACTGTTGGTGTTAGTTGTTAGAGAATTTGGTTGATAAAACTGGGCGGAATGGATTGTTTATGATACTAGATGCCGCACCAGTTAGCTCCATGCGTGGCCAAATCTTGCTTCTTATAAGTATTGGTTTTTAAGGAAATGAATTAATCAAAAAATGGGCGGACTAGGTTGTTCGTAATATTAGTGGCCATAGCGATAAGCTTCGTATGTAGCGAAATCTTGTTGAAAATGTGGCTGGGGCTATGCAGTGTCGCTTACCTGTGTGCCGCCCGTAGAGTACCGCTGGATTACAGATGCAGGCGAAAACGTCTGTGTCCGTCTTGGTCCGCGTTGCTCTGTGTTCTGCTGTGTTCGTTGCCATGGATTTGCAGACAATAGTTCTGCAACCTGATTGGGGCACGTGCCCCCGGAAGCCCTGTCTGTATGAGAACTACTCCCAGTGTCGTGTTCTATAGTCCAGGTGGTAAGTTTGCTGCCATTGGTTGGGACAGTCTAGCGCCCTTGCTAATTGGTGCTCACGACCCCGGAAGCTCCGTCTCGGGGCTGTCTCCACGTAGTGTTGTATTTGGTAGTCATGGTGACGAGGCTACTGCCAGTAGTTGCACCAGTCCTGCGCCCTCGCTTAGCATCCAAAACGTCTGGGAGAGGCAGAGAAATGTGTCTCAGTCCGTTTTGTGAGTGAGTATTATTGTGTTCTTACTAGTGTGAGTTTTTGTTATTAAACAGAAGTTTCACAGAGTTGGCTAGTCTCAGTCCAAGAAAAGGAAGTCCTGGTGCGCTGGCCTCATTCTGGCTGGAAACCAATTAGAGTCTAGAAATGGAGCATGTGAGTGTGTGTGTGTGTAAACGCAATTATAGAAATGTCTTATTGCTGTGCACCCTCCCACTGAGTTCTGTCGAGCACTCAGTTGGGGAAGCTAGAAAATGTCCAGAGGGGATCCCTATTGCTATGAAAAATGGAAGTCCTTCAATGTGTCAACAGTTGAAAAATGTCATTCAACCCCTGGTGGTACGAATCCAGACTATGAATCCATCTGGATTCCTTGTGAAGTAAGCTATTTGTCAGATCTGCTCCGCCCTTCACTCTCTCTAAAACCCACCATTTGATGTCATTGGGTGAGTGTCTAGCTTCCACGAAGTGTGGAACCAAAGGTGCTGACAATGTTTTGCAACGAATCTTCGATCTATGTTCCGATATTCTTAGATGTACTGCTCTCATTGTCTGTCCTACATATCTCAAACCGCATGGACATTCTATGCAGTAGATGACTTGAGCACTCTTACAGTTCATGACATCTTTCAACGTCCAATCTCTCTGGCCAATCTTGAAGGTTTTCATTTTACTCGTAAATCGGCATGCCACACAATTCCCGCATGGATGATGTCCTTGTATCGGACGTAATGTTCTTTGTCCTGTTCGGGAAGGTTCAGCTTGGAAAAGGGAATGCACTAGATGTTCTTTCAGATTTTTGGCCCTCTTGTATGCAAATCGTGGTGGTTCGTCCTCCGGTAGATTCCATGTGTCACTACACAAATTAGGCAGTCAACCCCCTGTTCGGGTGAAGCTTCTTTGGGTTGCAAGAGCTGTTCCCTGTTGGTATTGAGGGCTCTCTTCATTGATTGGTTTATGAGTCTTTTAGGGTAGCCTCTTTCTTCTAATCTTTTATTTTGGAGTGTGTACAGAAATCTTCCGAGTGCAGTTTCTGCATATCCGCAGAAATTGACCATACGGCAAATTTTGTTTTGTGTGCATCGGGTGATTGCTCGTATGGCGTAGAAGGGTGTTTCTATCTGTAGTTTTCCCATGAAGATCACAAACAAGTTTGCCGTTGAGGTCCAAAACGGGGTTCTTCGATTTACTATGTTCAATGGTGAACTGTATGTCTGTATTACAAGAATTCAACCATTCCCAAAATGTTAAGAGTTGATTCAGTTCCCCTGTCCAAATGAAAATAACATCATGTACCTATGCCAGTGGTACATCTGTTCTATCCAGTGGTTCAGTGGAGAAAACACGTATTCCTCCTCGTATTTGGCCATATGTAGAATGGCCAAACTGGGGGCGAACGCTGCCCCCATCGCGGTCCCCTTGGTCTGGAGGTACATCCGTTTATCGAAAGTGAAAACATTCTTCTGAAGGGCTATCGTCATTAATTCTATAACGAAGTTTGTGGGAACGCGATCTTCTGAGGGGTTTCTAGTGAGCCACTCTCGGGTACATTCTATTGCAGCCTCTTGCGAGATGTTAGAATAAAGCGCTTATGTCCATCGTGACCAAAAACTGGGTATCTTCTGGGTCAAATGGTAATTCTTCAAACGTACTGATAGTGTGCGCGGTTTGCATACCGAGTGGTTGCAAGAATTTATCCACAAACTTACTCAAAGGTTCCAAAACCGATCTGCATCCTGAGACTATTGGCCTTCCTGGAGGGTTAATTGGGTCCTTATGAATCTTAGGTAGGGCATATAAATATTGAGTTTTGCCCCCTGGAGTGGTGAGAAAATCAGCTTCCTTGGAGGAAATCCAGTCCCGTTCTAATGCGTAGTTTACTACTTGTGATATTTCCAGATTCAGATCTTTGTGGGATCCTTGCGGAGGATGGAGTAACATTCACGATCCCTTAAAAATGGTCAGCACCATGTTTTTATATTGGGTTGTAGTCATGATCACTATCCCTCCTTCTTTATCTGCCGATTTTATGACAATCTCCTTGTTATTTTGTAAATCTGTAAGGGCTTGTTTCTCGTCCCTTGTTAGGTTGTGATAGGCTCCAACCTGTCTGTTGTTCTTATTATCCTGGAGTTTGGAGAAATCCTGTAAAATGCATTTTTCGAACATCAAGATTTCATTGGGTACCTGACCGTCCGATGGGATACACGCCCACTCTGCAATTTCTGCACATTATCACTTTCTTTTCCAGTTCTTAAAATGAACTAAAATAATCTTATTTTATAGAATGGATTTGTAAAGTACACAAATTTACATAGCCCAACATGACCATTTAAAAAGAAAACGTTATAGAAGCATATTAATCAAAATGTGCATTATTTTAGATTCATAGTCTACATTATCATTATACAAGTACTAGCCTACTTATTGACGTGATCTTAAAAGATTTCATCTGGGTTACTGTTTTGTGCTTTAAAACACACCCGAAACAAAGGCTTGTAAAAATTGCTATTTAAAAACGTGCAGAAAATCTTTGATTTGGACAAAAAGCAAACTGCTTTTGTGTCAAATAAGCATATCTTAAAAATATGCTTGCCAGAGGGGCCTGCAATTGTTGGTTTGCTCTCTTCGGTCTAAAACCCCTTCCACTCAAATGGCCTAAAGCAAGAGAAAGATCAGGTAATGGGCTAAACAATGACACCAGCATGTGATCAGGCAAACCTTTTCAGATTAAGACAGCACAGTACTGTCAGTGATTCAGAGGATTTCTTCAGGATGACTATCAATTGCCAGCAAAGCCAGGATACAAGCATGAATGCTTTGGTTCAACAGTCGTGAATTTGGATACCTAATCATCTCTCCTAAGTAACCCTTTATGCTCATCATTAGAGGTGGCTGCCTAGGTCTTACAACTCCACGTCTGAACAAACCAATTTCTAGACCTTCACCATACTAATGCTATGTTAGTTTCTATAGTAACCAGTATCTGGCGCAAGTACATTGATGATACCAGCACCTGTTGTGCTACAAAACAAAGTACAAATGCCTGCAGGTTTATCATCTTCAGACAAAGGAAAGGCTGAGTGAGCCTTGATGGAATTTGGTACTGTAATCTTGCAGATGAACAGAGGTCTCTGCAATGAGTGC
Organism: Ambystoma mexicanum; assembly: GCF_040938575.1. Lineage (NCBI taxonomy): Eukaryota > Metazoa > Chordata > Amphibia > Caudata > Ambystomatidae > Ambystoma > Ambystoma mexicanum. The sequence goes on from NC_090924.1 coordinate 703,278,605, forward strand.
TTAACAACACACTGAGCTACTTTCTTCACCAGCAGCTCACTCAAATGTATCAATATGCATTTTAACTGTGGCTATTTCACATGATCAATGTAATCCCCACAGAAAAATGAGAATGCAAAAGGTGTTGTGCTAAGATGAACACAAAGCATTGGAGGATGAATTAATCATAACAGAGCGCAGTTGTCAACAACAGACATGTGATAGCTTTAAAGCCTCAAATATCATGACGTGCTATTGAAGTTTGGTGAACTATGGGAACAGACTTCTTTCAGACAATCTTCTGGGGGCTTACTTTCAAAGTGTGGGCCCGGGGCAAGAGCCCCTTTTGCCCTCCCATAACAGGGTCTCTGCTTACAGTATTCTGAAAACTATATCTCACTGTACTTTAAAAGTGTATGTGCTCTTAGTAGAACACCCCAGGGTGAATGCGTCTATAAAGATAGTGAACAGGTTAGTGTGTTACTTACCTGTGGTTTATCATTGACGTTTGTTCAAGCCTAAATAAATAACTGTACTTTTATACATTCTGCTTAACTTGTATTAGTACATGGCTTGGTGGGTGGCTGCCTCCAAACCAATCAGGATGCTCAGAACGGGTTTTTACCACAGGGTAAAACCGCCACTCTGAGCGTCTTCAGAAGCGGGAGGCTACTATCTTCCCTGCTGGTACCAAGGTGCCCCCCTTCTCCCCACCCCCAATTTCCACATCATAACCCTATCCCCACTTTCCTTGTGCTCAGTCGCCCCTTGCTGGAGCCCACAACACTGTTCCTGTACAGGTCCGTTGCAGCAATGGAAACCATGGAAAGGGAGAAAAGACTATGTAGTTCCCTTGTCCCTGATCCATGAAAGCAATCTTGTTTTGTATCCCCCCCCACCCAAGTTGAGAAACGGCAGGTTTGCCGTTTCTCAAATTGAAAAAAAACCATAGCATCCTGGTACATTGTGCAGGGATACGAATAGCAATAAACCCCTCCTGGCGGGGGCATTACTGGGGCCATTACCGGGCCAGTAATGCCCAAGGGTAATGTTAAAGCCCTCGACAAAAGGGTTTATTGCTTAAGTATTAAGCGTGCTCTGTGCTTAACTGAACCCTTCACCACTCTTGCGCCCTCCCAAGTATAAGCCTTGGTGTTCAATCTCCCTACCAAGATAGAGTTTGGCTAGATATTACTGTTCATCCTTCAGCAGAATTGCGTGGCCTTTCAGAATCTGTTCTCGGGGCGGATTCTGAAAATCCATCTTAACACACTTATACGATTTGCCCTGAAATTTCACAAAAACCTCTGAGGCCAGCATCTCGGATTGCAGATGAGGCAGAATCTGTACTTTGTGTACTTTTGTATCCCAAGTCCTTCAATTCCTTGTTCTACGAACAAACACGATGGAGGAAAAACAGATCGCTTTCATATGTGGAAGCATTATGAGTGACATGAACGTAAGGCATTTAGTTTGAATACATCCATATCAGCGCTTATTTTAAACTCTTAAAAAAATAAAAATAATATATGGCCCAACTTCTAGATAGCAAGATATTCACAGCATATGTGAGTTTAAAAAAGATTCATGCTGCAGAAGTGTCTTACAATGAGGCTCCCATTCAGCTACTGCCTCCCCCCTGGTTCAGCTGCAAGTAGCAGCTGGTGCCAGTGATGATCACCAAGCAACCAAGATTACCCAACACCAGCTTTAGTTGAACACTATATAATGGCCTGTAAAAAGCATTACCTCGGCTATCTTCCATCTCTCCATCCCGGGAGTGTTCGGACTGAAGTTCTGGGGGTGTTTGTAGAACAGCCACACTATTCTGGTTGATAATCTTCAGTTTTAGCTTTGGTTTAGAACGTTTCTTTCGTGTGACAGTTGCAGTAAGGCTCTGCAAGTGAGTGAGTCCAGACTCCGTCAAACAAACTCCATCCTGCGTGAATGTCTTCGGAGGCTCTATAACAGTTAAGAAAACAAAATGCAATAGACCATATACTTAAATTAAATCTATTTATATATCATATGAAAGTCAGCACCATCTACAGTCAAGCTCTGAGAATAAGGCACCAGCAATAATGAGGCTGCTTGCAAAAACTGTATGGAGTTCACCTCGTATTCCAACCGCATGACTACCCTTCGCATATTATACAGCTGCATATTCAGTTATTAAGAGAAACACCCATTTGGAATACCAAGAGTCGAGGCAAATGAGGCAGGATCCCATTTGCACAATATTGTGCGCACTGGTATGGTTGAACTGATCAAGGAGTTACATCATAAGAGCCTGCGCCCTTTCCTTAGAAGGAAAGGTCATAACTTTTATTGTGCCCAGAATTGCCTAGAGGAACTTTTTGGACTGGAGGTTAACTAAGCCGAACTTTGTCAAACTTCGAGAACCCTGGTTGGTGAAGGAGATCTATGGTACTTTGTGTGTTTTTTTGGCATTTCCTGGAGTCTTCCCAGGTTACAAGCGAATTACCCACATAGGGGAAAATGTTGATCTATTGTCTGCTCAAGTGTGCTTTGACTACCAACAGCACCTTTGTGAACACATGGTGTGGGTGCAATTCCAAAAGGTGCACTATGAGTTAGTAATGCTTTGTCCTGGCCGTTTACCTAAAGCACTTTCGGCAACTTTGGTAGAACAAATTACTTAACTCACAGTAACATTTTTTCTGATGGATGTTGCTCCCACGGAGGTTCATGCTCTTCATAAACTTTTACACTGCTGGGGCTCGCAGCGTGGCTCAGCGTTGGCTCTGCCCAATGCCTCTATGTGCTCCACCGACAGGATGTTTCAGCCAGTATATATTGAGGCACTGCACCTGTGACCTTAGGTGCACCCTTTTTCCCTAGTACTCTGATGCTGAAGGACCGCAGAACCAAGGAGTACTAGCTTTCCACAAAGTGGGGTAGGTTGAATGGGCGACGAGGAACCTATAGGAGAAACATCCATCAGAAAAAACATTACCAAGAGGTAAGTAATTTGTTCCAATGGATTACTTCCTCTCATGGATTCCGCCTCTTTGATAGATTCCAATAGCAATACTTTGGTCCGGAGGAGGGCAAGAACACTGCCTAAACCAGAAATCTCTGAAGGACTGCTCTAACAAAGAAACTACTTACCGCTCGGTAATGTTCTTTCTGATGGATGTTCCTCCCACAGAATCTGCATCTATGATATCCCTATCCCAATACAGCTGTTCTCCAGAACCTTGGCGCCCCGCATCAGCTCAGTCAGACGCCTCTATGCGCCCCGCGCCAGACATGACTGAGTTAATGTACAGGCCTAGAAAAATCTTCAAAACCTGCTAGATTTGCAGGTCGAGTAATTTAGTTTATCTACTAAACCTTGGAGAAATGCACTCAACCCACACACTGGAAGGCACTTTTCCCATTACTGAAAAAACACGGTGCCCATTACTGGGGCCGTCTCCTTGCATTTTCATAACCGTGAGGACCAATGCTGCTTGGATTTTTAATATCAAAACTAATCGGCATGAGTCGCCATGTTTTACTGGGAAAACATGGTGACTCCAGAAACAGACACAAATCCAGATTTATTGATAACACACAGACTAGCACCATATAAATAAATTGCCTGTTGCGCGGTCAGCTGAAACGCATTGCATAGTTGTTACACCTGTGATTTACCCTTAATAACAATACAAATTGTTACACAGCACTTTGTGCTGAATTATTCCTGCTTGCCATGTACTGACAGGTGTTATTATTGCTGCACTTAATAGTGCACAATGTATCAACCTCGGAAGAACGAAATGCTAAATTGGCCGTGCTGGAGACTCACCCATGAAGTGTGTGCTGGCCTCATGTGAGAGGAGAACACAACTTGGGAGCTGTCGTGAGAACTTGGGGATGTGCAACATATAGAATCTTCGGTTCCCTGCACAACACAGAAATGGGGTAGACATGTAGCACAAAGACACAGCAAAATCATGGTGCATCCTGTCATGTAGCACACTTATATGTGACATTTTCAAGCTGGTATTTTACATAGCAGCTTGCATTGCAAGTAGTTTCCACAGATTTTGGATTTTTTCAAAGCCAATTATTGGGGTGGTGCCTGCAAACCAGGCTGTGTCTAATTATTCACTTTATAGAGAATATGCCAGTTCCCTAGAAAAAGTGGAGGGAATATACCTATATATTTGAAGTCTTTTCCTTGTCATAGGACCAGGCAGGTTTTCTTACGCTTTAAGCTCAATCAATTCTACACTAGAGCTACGCCGATTAAGGGTGTGGGGCTTCTACTAAATTGTCGTTTCTGCAAATGTCAAGTTGTCATTGAAACTCTCAAACATTGGATATTGGATTGCAAAGCTCCCTGTACAATTAGACTCACTGCTTTTGTTAAGGAAAATTAGTTTTTTTCTCTGAATATTCCAGAGAATTGCTTTGGTCTAGACCAGTGGTCTTCAAACTTTTTTGGCCAGGGCCCCCCTGAGCAAAATTTGGGCAGGTCGGGACCCCCCAGAAATGCCAAATGGACAGTATATATTGCGCGCCGTCACCTGCTCCCATCAAAGTTGCTGGGCTCCCTCATCCCACTCCTACCCAGTCGCTGGTCTCTCCCCACCCCATCACACACCCAGGGCTCTCCCCACTCTGCTCCCATCACTATCCCATGGTTCCCGCCCATTGTGCTCCCACCATAGTCCCTCGGTTCCCCCATCCCGTTCCCAACACAGTCTGAGGGCCAGTGGCGGCTGGTGAATCTTTTTTAAGTGGAGGGGCATTAAGGGGAGGTTCGGGGGGGTTTCCCCCTGTGAATTTTTTTTTAAATAATAGGTTAAAATGTTGCATTGTAGAGCATACTTTTAACAAAAAATCGGTAAATAGCCAAACAGTTTGCAATTGTTGCTGGGAGTCCAGGGGGCAGGCATTGATATTTTATTTCTATCGCGCTCGTACACAAGTGTTTCAGAGCGTGACAAGGCAAGGGAGGGGAACAGAGGAGAATAAAACAGCGATCTTACTAGGCCCAGTGACATTGAGAACGCGCAAGTGTGAGGGGAAAAGTGCATGGAAGGGGGGAGAAGTGGAAAGTGCGAAGCAGAGGAGAAACAGATAAATAACAATAAATAAATAATAAAGGCAACAAACAGTGGTAGTGCAGCCAGCAATTTGCAAGTGCTATGTTTAAGGCAGCAGACAGGGTAGGTCTGATAAGTGCAGGAAGAAAGATGGTTCTCCTCAAGTTTTAGAGTGGCAGGGCGCTGTTCCAGAGGGAGGCCCCAGCCGAAGACGGAGATCTACCCCCAGCTCGTTTCTTTGATAAACGACTGACCCTGAGGGAGTTGGAGGTAGAGGAGTGAAGAGCTCGAGAGGGGAGGTATTTGCGGAGGAATAGCTGAAGGTATTTTGGACCGAGGCCCCAGAAAGCCTTGTGGACAAGGCAGAGGGTTTTGAATGATAGATGTCCGGTAAAAAGATACCATCCCTGTCCCCTGGGCCCCACTGGTCCTAACACAATGAACATGATTATGTGTATATGCAAGGCGCTGCACATTCATACAGCAATCACTCTATCATTCACATGAGCATCCATCACCATACACTCACTCATAACGCATCCATACACATGTTTAAATAAAAACAATGAACATAAACGTACCTTCTGCATTGGCCTGTGTGTGGGTGCTGCTCCAGCTGCTCTGTCCGTATGTGCGAGGAGGCGCAGGAGCTCCCCCTCGGACATACAGACATGCAGTGCCCCAGCCAGCATTTCCAATGAGCTATGCAATGCTGGCGAAGCAAAACGCCCCAGCACTTGCATGGCTCAGTGAGCATGTGCGGCTGGGGAACTAAACTGAACTGTCAAAGGGAAACAGTGTTTCCCTTTGACAGTTCAGCCAGCCCAGGAGCACTCCATTAGCTGGATAAAGCAGCTGAGGGAGTGCTCACTGTTTCACTGGGCTGGCTCCTTAGCTCCTCCATAATGGGTGAGGGGCCACTATGCAGTTAGTAATGTTGACCATTGTTGCTGAATATATCACAATTTACTTACATTTTAACACAAAGCACCCCTTTGGGTACTATTGAAACAGTGGGCTTCATAACTACTCTGGCGGTAGCTGTGCCGGTAAAACCGGCACGGCTGCCACTGGAGTTGCATCCGGGTCTGGCACCCGCGAATGGGCAATTACTAGGTCATGCCGAGTTAGGCGGACATGATAATTGCCCTTTCGAAGGTGCCGGTAGATCCCCATTCCCATTTGAGCCCCATATGGCTCAAATGGGAAGGGGGAGCTCGGATGCACCGGCACCGTTAATAACGGTGCTGGTGCATCCGACGAGCTGAGGTCAGACCTGGCGGGGGCTGTCAAGCACCCACGAGCACAACTCTTACTATGGCGGAACGGTAGCAACGGTGCCGGTAGCTTACCAGCACCGTTGTTACTGGTCCGCCATAGTAGTAATGAGGCCCAGTCTGTGACTAAAGGAATGAATATCCATTTACAACTGTGGGCCACTTTTTCATTGTTGCCTGAGACAGTTTCATGCTTCAGCCCGCCCATGTGGGCCACCCCTGCCCAAAAAAAAAAAAAAAAAATCTTTTTTCATGCTGAGCTCTCAGGGCCCCCCTGGGATGCACCCGCGGACCCCTAGGGGGTCGCGACCCACAGTTTGAATACCACTGGTCTAGACGGATGTGGGGAACGACTAGATCGATTGTTGCGCCCGTACGTTTTCTGAACGGTATAGATTTTAATTGATAATCAGTCTTCATGTACTGTGGAATTGATTATTGCTTTGTACCTTTTATCTTCTATGAACTCGGGAAAGGTTCATTTGTTTTTTTATTTTTACTGTGTGTTTTGTGTAAATTAAGATTTGTTTTCTTGTTTTATCCTTTTTATGCTTTGTAAATTTGTGAAGGGTTGTCTGTAAACCAAAACAATTCAAATAACATTTTAAAAACAAGCTTTGCAGGCTTAAACCGCTCGCCCCGCTCTGGGTATCACTGCTATGTTCTGGGTATTTAAAGAGTTTCTCGAGGATTGTCCTTTTGAGAGGGAGTTGGTTAATGGCAACTGGCCCTCTGGGTGTAGTCGTCTCTAGTGCAGGCAGAATGTTTGAGAGAAGGCACCTATCGTATCCTCAAATATAAGTAAAGGGGTCCAGCCAGAGGGGACTGCAATAACTCAGTCTCTTAAGAAATGTGTTGTGCTCCAGTGTTCCTCTTCCTAAGTTCTAATCATGCAATAAGTGCAAATGGTTTGGGCATTAGCACCATTACAAATTTGGTAGCATGCACAATATAGATCGATATAAATGAAAAAAACAAGCCATCAATGTTGACTGCAACATGTTACATACATCAAGTCAGTTTTAAATTGCAGCACACATGGTTTGAAAGAAGAGGCAGTCCAACCCGAACTGCTAGGTAGGTTACATACCTTTTGCACGAGACCAGAAGCATCCCCAGACATGTATCAGCATCATCAGTGAGGCTTAGCTTGGTTCTCTAGACCCAGCAGGCTTGGATCCCACGTCTGGGGACTGCTTGCTATCGGTGTAATGTTTTTACTCCACGAGCCTGTTTGTTGGTGTTCCTTAAATTACCCAAATGATGAAAGTGTGGCGGCTCACCCGTTTGGTTGTGTGTGATGCTAACTAAGGAGGGATGGAGCTGGTAAATTGGAGTTTAGGGCCATAGCAGTGTTTTGCATTAGGGTGTGCTCTGACCTATATCGTGTTGCAGTACCGAAAGCAGAATGTTTATTGGGGATGACAATAGGTGTGGAAGGAAGTGGGGCAGCAACTGTGGGAAAAAGTACTATACCTAATGGGAGAGTATGTGGTCCCCCACACCCTCTCGCATGGGGAGAGGTAAAAATTGGGAATGGCTCTACTGCGAAAGGATAAGAGCACAGAAACACTGTTGCCTTGCTTGAGGTAAGGTGATCCGCAATGGCTGAAATTCCTTGCACCTTCGAGCATGAGCCCAGTCCCATAGTGCAAGGGGAGTGGAAGCATTGCCCATTCCGCACACACACCCAGCAGCAGTAAAGACATCTCGCGTTTCTCTGCAGCATTTTCTTCTGCCATTTAAAAGCGGCCCATTTTGAAATTCTTTTAAGAATAAGTAGCAAATGATCACTGCAATTAAGCCTCGATTTTCAGAGGATGGGCTGAGGTGTAGGCAGGATGTAGTAGAACTGGCTGATGTTTCTGGCCAAAAGCTCCTTGTATCCAAATTAACATTTGCTGTTTATAAATTCGAACATTTATAAAAAGGCGCGTGCCCCTGTGAGTCAGCCCCCACAACTCCATGCGGTGTTACAGTAGTTTGCAGAACTGCACAGACTGGTGCTACATATCCCTTCATGTTTAGTGCACTGTACGGAGGGCATAGCGTTGGGTTTAAATAAGTGTGGGTGTCATGCCTGAAACAGCTGCCCAGCCGATTGCTACTGCTCTCATAGGGCCTCTGAAAACAGGGACATATTGTAGCTGGCACACACGGTGTGCATGCAAAGCTCACAATAAAGTGACTGTAATTTTAATTTGCGTCACTGACTGTTTTGCAGCAGCCTCCCATCTTCAAAGCACAACTTTACCTTTGGTGCACTGTGGTGGAGGACCACTTAAACAGCCAGCCTAAAGTTCAGTAAGGCAGTTGGGATTTCTGGTCCCCTTCACACACAATTGTATGTGTGTGGATGGGGACCGTAATCCGCATGAACTAACACGTCCCGTAACTGTAGTCAATGGAGTGCCTTCTGTGGTTGGGAGGTTGTCCACAATTTCTTTCAATGGTGCCTGTGGGGCTCATCATGCAGACATTCTGCCGCCAAACCGTAGCTGCTGTGACCTAGTGAATGTCTATTAACCCATGCAATCGCAGCCTAATCGCCGTGATTAAGAAAGGAGAGCGCACCAGATGTACGCAAATCTTAACTCGTCCCAACTGCATTCTCATAGCTCCCAACCTTTTGCGTCACCAAGGCGGGTGAAAAAAACAGATTTTCTTTTTGGCATGTGTGAGCCCATAGAAGTGAATGGGCGTATGAGGGACTTGGAGGGTAATTCAGCTGCTTGCAAGGCAGCCGACACCCGCCAAATGCGCCTGAGTTTTGCGCTATGCATTCTTAACCGCAAATTGCGAGTGACGACTGCAAATTTGGCAGGCTGATGTAAGGGAGAAAACTACTATTAGAAGCCTGCTTACTGAGAATAGAAATATGCAGAGGTAACAACCCTGTTGAAAGACGTTGGATAGAACATTTAAATGCTGGGCACAGTGCACTGCTGCCATCTATAGGCTTCATGGAGATTGCAGCATCTTTATTATAAACCATGATTTCCTGAAGAGGCTAGCCCACTCGGACTAGTATAACTAAAATGATGCACGACCCGTCAAAAACAGTACTCGCCAAAGTGAGCGGGCGAGTGGATTTTTTTTTAGGCCTGATGTATATAGCGGCGCTGTGCCCGGTGACCTCAGTTCCACCCTTTTTCCTTAGCACTCTGACGCTGGTGGACCGTAGAACCGATGTGTACTAGCTTCCAACAAAAAGGTGGAGGTAGATGAGGAATCCGTGGGAGGAGCATCCATGAAAAAAAAACATTACCAGGAAGTAATTTGTTCTAATGGATTCTTCATCTATAAGACTCCCAAAGCAGTAAACCTGGAGGAAGCAAGACGACCACCACCTAAAGCAGAAAACTCTGGTGGACCACCTTACTGAAACAGGCATCCTGGAATGCAAGGGCATCCAAGCAGTAATGCTTAGCAAACGTGTGCAAGGATGGCCACGTTGCCGGCTGGCAAATAACAAGGACTGGGACTGGGACTTCCCTTTGCAATTCAGAAGTGGCAGCTAATCCACTGGTAGAATGAGCTCCGAGAACCTGAGATGAACAAGTTACTTTCTTACCTGGTAACGTTCTTTCGATGGGATGGTCTGACGACGTATTCCATATCTATGACAGTAATCACCACAGCTGTGCTGCTTCGGAAACTTTTTCGGCGTCTGCGTCCTGCGTCGATGACGTCGATGCGCCGCCGTCGAGGACCTCCTCCGACGTCCGACGTCATCCGATGTGATAAGTAGGACGCACGACGCCAGTAGCCTCAGTTGTAGTTTTTTCCCCCAGAACGTGTGACAATAGTCAACTGCCAGTCCGACACAAAGCCTTGCGGAACGTAAGCTGCAAACGCAACAGAAATTCTGCAGCGGGGAAGGCAGGGCGGGAGCGATATGGAATACGTCGTCGGACCATCCCATCGAAAGAACGTTACCAGGTAAGAAAGTAACTTGTTCTTCGAGGGGATTGGGTCCTCCGACGTATTCCATATCTATGACAGACTCCCAAAGCAGTACCAAATCAAGGAGGAGGGAAAGAATTTAGAAACAAAATTTAGAATAGCCAATCAAATAGCAGAGCAAAGGACCGCCTTGCCAAAGGCCAGATCCTGCCCTCTGATGGAATCGAGGGAATAATGCCGCACAAATGTATGCACTGAAGCCCAGGTGGCAGCATCACAGTGTTGCGAATAGGAACACCCCTCTGCAGGGCAGTAGATGCAGCCAAGCCCCTGGTAGAATGGGCCCGCAAGCCAGCCGGAGGGTCCTTGCCCGCCAAGCGGTAACACTCCGAGATGGCCAAAATAATCCAGCAGGACAAAGTCTGTTTCGTCACAGCTTGCCCCAAGCGCTTACCAGCGTAACCAATAAAGAGTTGATCGTCCACTCTGACCCGGGACATGCGAGAAACATAAAAGCTCAAAGCTCTCCTAGGATCAAGCCTATGGAGCCTCTCCTCTTCCTTACCAGGATGCGGAGGAGGATAGAATGCCGGAAGAACAATCTTCTGGGCCAAATGAAATTCCGTCACTACCTTCGGAAGAAAAGAAGGACGAACTCGAAGGACAACCCTGTCCTTGTGAAATACAGTGAAGGGTGGCTTAACAGAAAGTGCCTGTAACTCACTCACTCTGCGAGCGGAAGTAACCGCAACTAAAAACACAGTTTTCAAAGTCAACAGCCTCAAAGGGCAAGAATGTAACGGCTCAAACGGAGCACCCATAAGAAACCTAACAACAAGGTTCAAATCCCAACCGGGCACCAGGAAAGGCGACGGAGGGAACACATTAGTGAGCCCTTTCAGAAACTGTGAAATTAAAGGGATTTTAAAGTAAGAACATTCTTCAGATGAGCGCTTAAAGATGGACAGCGCCGCCAGGTAACCCTTAACGGTACCCACTTGCAAGCCCCTGTGGGCCAAAGAAAGCAAAAAGGACAGAACCATGGGGATGTCACATGCAAAAGGATCCACATTCTGAACTCTGCACCAGTCGCAGAACTTACGCCAACGGCAACGGTACAGAGACTTAGTTGCGGGCCTTCGGGCCGAAAGCAACACCTCCATCACGTCTTCAGGGAGGTCCCAATCCTTATACCTCAACCTTTCAGAAGCCAAGCGTGAAGGTTGAGGGATCCGACCTCTGGATGGAGAACCTGACCCCCCTCCCGTGAGAGCAGATCGTCTCGGTAGGGAAGACGACGTGGAGGGCAGATGGACAAGTCGAGAAGGTCCGGGTACCACGTCCTCCGAGCCCACGCCGGAGCAATGAGGATCATCCGGGAACCGAACTTCCGTAACCTCCGCAGCACTTGCGGGATGACGGGGACCGGAGGAAACGCGTACAGCAGCGGGAACGACCACTCCACCACGAACGCGTCTCCTAAGGCTCCTTTTGGAGGAAATTCCCGCGAGCAAAACCTTTCGCACTTCCGGTTGACACTGGAGGCAAAGAGATCCACTTGAGGGGTCCCCCAAAGGGCGAAGATCTCCAGGAGAATCTCCTGAGCCAACTCCCACTCGTGAGAGATCGTGCTCTGCCTGCTCAGAGCGTCCGCCGTCACGTTCTCGACTCCGGCCAGATGAACTGCCGAGATCGAAACTTCCTGCTGGATGGCCCAGAACTCGAGCTGCATCGCCTCCCTGCACAGAGGAAGTGACCCTGCCCCCCCCCTTTTTGTTGAGGTAGTGCATGGCCACTGTGTTGTCCGTCAGGATCAGGACATTCTTCCCTCGCACAGTCGGCAGAAAAGCCCTCAGGGCTAGCCTGACGGCCCTCAGCTCCAACAGATTGATATGGAGTCTGGACTCCGACGGAGACCAACGACCGCTGACTGTCAGCCCGTTGGCATGAGCTCCCCATCCCGTGAGGGATGCATCCGACACGATCGTCACCTCCGGCCAGGGAAGCCAAAACGGAGCCCCCTTCATCAAGTTGCCTTCGACGGCCCACCACAGAAGGTCCCGGGCGACCGAGGGCGGCACCTGAATCGGGTCCGACATCCTGCCGGAGGACTGCGACCATTGCATCTTGAGTGCCCACTGCAAAGATCTCATTCGCAGGCGAGCCTCTGGCACCAGAAGAATGCAGGATGCCATGAGGCCGAGCAACCTCAAGAACTCGAACGCTGGGAGCGTCTGGGCATGCTGAAACTTGCGCACCATCTGCTGAATGTGAAGAGCCCTCACCTGGGGAGGAAAACACTGCCCCAGGGAAGTGTCGAGCACTGCTCCGATGTACTGGAGCCTCTGCGTTGGCGTCAAATGGGACTTCTTTAAATTGAGGGAGAAGCCCAGCCTGTGAAGGGAGTGGCAGGCGACGGACAGATGATCCAGGACCTGCTCGGGAGAGCTCCCCCTGATCAAGCAATCGTCCAGGTAGGGGTAGACGTGAATCCCCCCTTGCCTGAGATGCGCTGCCACCACCACCATGAGCTTGGTGAAAACCCTCGGGGCGGAGGTCAAACCGAACGGCAGGACCCAAAACTGAAAGTGCGAGTCGCCAACCGCGAACCTCAGGTACTTCTTGTGCTTGGGATGGATCGGCACATGGAAGTAAGCATCCTTGAGGTCGAGTGACACCAACCAGTCCTGAAGCTGAAGGGCCTGGAGGACTTGAGAGAGAGTAACCATCTTGAACTTGTCCTTCCTGAGGAGTTTGTTCAAACCGCGCAAGTCCATGATGGGTCTCAATCCCCCGTCTTTCTTGGAAATCAAAAAATAAGGGGAATACCATCCCTTGTTCCTCTCCGCTACAGGCACCAGTTCTATGGCGCCTTTCTCCAGCAGAGCTTGAATTTCCTGCGCAAGGAGCGGATCCGGACACTTCAAAGAGAGGTTCCCCGGTGGATTGTCGCGAGGCCTGTGCCGAAAGGGAAGACAGTAGCCGTGGGTTATGATCTCCAGAACCCACACATCCGAAGTAATGGCACGCCACTCTACAAGATGCTGCGCCAGCCTTCCCCCAACCGGCGAACCATGGGACAAGGCCTCATGACTGAGTAGGAGCGGCTGCAGCGTTACCTGAGGGCAAAGAGGCAACTGCCCGAGCGGCCTTGGCACCACGGGTACCCTGTCGTCCACCTCTGGTACCCCTGCGTTGGCCCCTTTGACTGCCAGCTCCTCTCGCTCTACCAAAGGACGAGTAATAGCGAAAGGAGCCACCCCTCCACTGCTGTCCCCTAGGACGAAAAGGCGGAGGTTGGCGAACTGCAGCGCCCAACGACTTCGCTGCAGCTTTTGAGGTCTGCAACCTCTCAAGGCTCTCGTCAGCCTTGCTGCCAAAAAGATGTTCACCATCAAAGGGCATGTTGAGGAGCCGGGACTGCACATCAGGAGCAAACCCCGACTTCCGCAACCACGCAAACCTGCGTATCACGGTGCTCGCCGCCATGGACCTACTGGCGCATTCAGCTAAGTCCAAACCCGACTGAACGGACTCACACATGGCATCCTTACCATCCTGGACCAAAGCAAGGAAACCAACCCGTTCGTCCCCTTCGGGAATATGTTCAGCCGCTAACGCAACACAGTTCCACAGAGTGTGCGTGAAACGTGACAAGGCACAAATGGAGTTGGCCGCCTGAAGCGCCATACCACCAGAAGAAAACACCTTCTTCGCCCAGCCACAAAACGTTTGTCGTCCCTATCAGGAGGGATGGTAGGGTACGACGCCTGCTTTGCCGGGGCCGTGGCCGCCTGCACCACCAAACTTTCCGGAGTGGGGTGCCTGGTCAAGTAGCAGGGGTCGCCACTGGCTGGACGGTATTTCCGCGACAAGGATCTGCCCACTGCCGGGAGACTCTCCGGAGCAGTCCAAGCCGCCGCCACCCTACGCTGTAAAGCCATATGGAATGGCAGAACCGGGTCAGATGGGGGACCAACATCAAGGATGTCCGTCAGATCATCCTGCACAAACTCCCCTGGGGGAGCAGACCATCCCAGATACTCAGACACCCTAGCCATAAGGCGCCGGTATGAGGAATCGGCATGGGAGCCAGGCTCAGGCCGACCAAATTCCACCTCCGGAGAGGTGTCCAGACCACTAGCATCATGCAGCGACTGCCTCAAATCGTCAAATTGACTATGGCCCGAGACAATGTCATCCGGCACCTGATCAGGAACCAGGCCAACCGAATCCTCATCCGCCTCCGAAATATAATCCAAGTGGTGGAAAGGCACCTGAGAGTGCCTGCTCTTAGCCAGAGCCTTCCTAGGGGGTACACCCGAGACACGGGGCACCTCCGACACGAAAGGCGTCGATGGCGTCGAGCGAATCGGCGCCGCCGTCGAGAAAACCGGCAACGGCGCCGAGAGGATCGGCGTCGACGTCGAGGAAATCGGCGTCGACGTCAGACGCAGCGCCTCCAATATCGGCGGCGTCGACACAGCCCTCGAAGCCGGAGCCCCGAGCGTGTCCCTCGACGACCTGAACGTCGACGGCTTCGACGACTTCCTCGGAGCCGGAGCTTCGAGAAAGCCTGTCGACGCCCTCGACGCCTCAGACGTCGATGTCTTCCTCGAAGACATCACAGGTGCACACGGTCTCGATCGCGTCGAGGACCGGGACCTGGAACGGGTACGGCGAGAACGAGCCTCCTTGTCCGAACGGGACCTCTCCCGTGACTCGTGCCGACCACTCTTGCGAGCGGCGTCTCTCGACCTCACACGGCCGACCTCACTCGGGGGCGCGGACGGTTGAGTACCCTGCGACTCAAGAATCGCCAACATTTTCTTCCCGAAGGAAGCCCATTCCTCCGGCGTCGCACGGCTGGTGGGATAACCGACGTGCCGGGCAGAGTCCTCGGAAGAGGACCTGGAAGGCGACCGGTGACGGCGCTTCCGAGAACGCCTCGAAGAGGCAGAGGAGTGGCGAGACCGACTCCTAGAAGAAGACCGACGAGACCTCCGACGATGACGCGGAGAGTCACCCCTCGAATCATCCGTCGAAAGCCCCGCCGACTTCGACTTCCGGGGCTTGGACACCCAACCTACCGACAATTTCTTCTTACGTTCGCGTAAGGCCTTGGAAGTGAGCGACAGGCAGTCGACACAGTCATCCGTGTCGTGGGCCTCCCCGAGGCACCAGAGGCAGGCGTCGTGCGAGTCAGTCACCGACATCTTGGACCCACACACCCCGCACTTCTTGAAGCCCGGACGCGGGGTTGAAGACGAAGTGGAAGACATCGCTGCGAAGGAATATTCACAAACGAACAGGCTCGAAGAACCAGAAAGAACAGAACTCCAAAGAGTCGAGGCTAGAACCGAGAAACACGAAGCAACACGTTCGCGGAAAAAACGGAACTGAGGCTACTGGCGTCGTGCGTCCTACTTATCACATCGGATGACGTCGGACGTCGGAGGAGGTCCTCGACGGCGGCGCATCGACGTCATCGACGCAGGACGCAGACGCCGAAAAAGTTTCCGAAGCAGCACAGCTGTGGTGATTACTGTCATAGATATGGAATACGTCGGAGGACCCAATCCCCTCGAAACATCCTTACCAGCCAGCACGTAGCATTCTGATATGCAGAGAAGGGTCACAGCCCTGCCAGCACGAGCACCAGTGTAACCAACAAAAGCGGTTCATCTTTCCTAGCCTCTCTAGTACAAGAGATTTAGAGCTCAGAGCTCAAGGGTCCAGTCGATGCAACCATTGCACCGCTTTGGATGGGTGAAGTGGAGGAAGGAATACAGGAAGATGGATCTTCATAAAGTAATGGAAATTCAAGGTCACCTTTGGCAGAAGTCACCTTCTCTTTGGAAAAAAACAAACAGGGTAAAACTGACATTGCCTGCAGCTCACTCACCCGTCTCGTGGAAGTGAGAGCAACCAGGAAAATAACTACGGGCGAGGTACAGGAAGTAAAGGGTTTCAAACAGAGCACTCAAAAGAAACATTAAACAGAGGTGGGGGGATGCAAACAAACAAATCTGGCACACTGATCTGCACGAAGCACCTGCACAGACTAAGGACAGAAGGTGCTGACCATTGCCATTGAAACGCACAATTCGATGTTTATTTGCTTTATTATGTTGAAAAAAAAAGACGTTAAAACTAAATTCAAATCCCATGCCTGAAACACAAACTAGCAGGAGGAAATTGGTTATATAAACCCTGCAAAAATGCGTAACAGTAGGGATTGTGGAAAACAATCCCTGTTCTTGGTACCTCTAGAATACCAAAATAGTGGTGAGGTAACCTTTTACCGTGCCAACCTTCAGGCATGCCTAGCTCAAAGATAGCGGAAAATCAAACATGGGATCTTGGACAGAACAAAAGATTGAGGTTTCTATCCCGGTACCAAATAAAAAATGTACACCACCTGCAGGCATAATGGATTTCCTAGCGGGCCTCCAAGCTGAAAGGAGTGCATCAAG
This sequence comes from Ambystoma mexicanum, assembly GCF_040938575.1. Classification (NCBI taxonomy): domain Eukaryota; kingdom Metazoa; phylum Chordata; class Amphibia; order Caudata; family Ambystomatidae; genus Ambystoma; species Ambystoma mexicanum. The sequence continues at coordinate 703,295,303 of NC_090924.1, forward strand.
GAGATCATCCAACATGTCCCACTACTTGTATCTAAGCCTCTCAATAGTCAAGCATGAAGGCTCAGACTGCTGAGCTATGGGTGGAGAACCCGCAACCCCCAGATGGGAGCGCATAAAGACTCTACTCAGAAGGTGACAGGGAGGGCAGGTGCACATGTCCAGCAACTCCGGATAACACGCTCTCTGGGCCCATTCTGGGGCGATTAGTATCGTCGCGGTTCTGAACATGCGCAATCTCCTGAGAAGCAGCGGAATGACCCAGATAGGCAGGAATACATATTGGAGGTTGAAAGTCCACTCTACCATCATTGCGTCCTCCATAGCTTCCAGACAAGGAAATTCTCCCTGGAGCAGAACTCCTCGCACTTCTTGTTAACACTAAAAGCAAAGAGGTCCACCTAACGAGTTCCCCAACAGGAGAAGAGCTCCTCCAGAACTTGCTGTCAGATCTCCCACTCGTAGGAAGCCAAAGTCTGTCTGCTCAAGGAATCCGTTGTGGCATTATCTTGTTCGGCCATATGAGCCACTGTCAGACACTTCTCCAGAGCGCAGAACCACAGTCCTATTGCTTCTCTGCACAGAGGCATCGACCCGTCACAACCTCGTTTGTTGAGGAAAAGCATTGACTACTGACCATCAGGATCAGCACACTTATTGCAAAGCGACTAGGGCAAGCCTGATCACCCTCAGCTCCATCAAGCTGATTAGTTCACAAGACTGATAGACTCTGTGGGAGACCAGTCTGCTTAATGCAAGATCTACAGGTGAGCACCCCAGTTAGAGATACATCGGTGACGACTATCACCTGGGGCCAAGGTTGGCAAAAATAACGCACCTTTTTGCAAGTTGTCTCGTGCTGCCCACCACACAAGATTCTGAGCCACCTGATCCAAGACCTGCAAGTGGTCTGACATGTGGCCCTGAAACTGCAACCATTGCCAACTGAGAAGCCACTGAAGAAATCTCATGAGCAGCCTCGCCTCTGGCATCACTAAGATGCAGTAGGCCATGAGGCCCAGAAGGTGCAGGAAAGCAGAGGCTGGGAATTGTCGCTGTGATTGAGGACATTGACCACCCGAAAAATGTTCTCCGTCAGGTCCAGGGGTGTCATAGGTTGACTAACCTGAGCGTTGAAGGGGTTTTTTCTGGGCCTTTTTATTTCAAGTAGCTCTTGTGGTTTCACCCTTGACTTGTTTTCAGGATAGGGCAATTATCCCAGGCCAAGATGGAGGACGTGACTGCAGTGACGGGTTCCAATCAGAATAAAGGACGAGTACCCAACATTCTAAACTGCCTTTCATTCTCTTTGCCCTTAAAGGCAGGTCAGGTTTGTTTCTTCCCCTTAAGTTAGGCCCAAGAATGTTTTCACAATGAAGGTGAGGAAGCTTGAAACTCTGCAGATCCTGTGTTCCTGGGCCTCAGTCGTGGGGACAAGAGGAAGGACGTCTGGCGGACTCCTGCACTGCAACGGGACGGTCGGCGACAGAAAAGGACAAACTTCTATTCAGTGGCACTTTGCGGTTTCAGCTCCTTGCGTCTCAGCAAATAGCACCACCGCAGACTGTTGAGATGGGCTTTCCTTGCATCTGGGGTCCAGCACTCTGTTGAGGTGGCTCAGGCTCGGTCAGTCCTGCTTCCTGGGAGCATCTTTCTGGAGATCTTGGCCAACTTAAAATCAACACACAATCTGGTATTCCTCTCCCTGGCTCTTCAGTTTCCAGCAGCGACTGCAGTGGAAATACAACTAGCTTCGAGAGGATGTCCAGGTGGCTTACTTTGGAGTTGATTGGTCCCACCAAATCAAGGGGAGAAGTCCCCCTTGCAGGGCCTCGCTAGTCTAGGGGAATTCGAAGCTTCAGCACAGCAGCAGGGCTTCCCTGGCAAACCAACAGTCCAGGAGTTGCAGCAGGCGTCTCTTCCAAGTTCTTCTTCGGATTTCTTCATCCAGTGGTCGACTCTGCCTTCCAAGTCAAAAAGCCTCGCCTTTTAAGCAGGTTTCTCACATTCATTCCATCCTAAACCAATCACCTAAGAGTGCATTTCTGTCTCCTCAGAGACTAATCACAGGGAGTTCCGGGCACCTCCCTCGCTTCCTGCCCCCGCCAGAAACCCTGGATCCAGAGGCGAACAACGGGACCAAATGTCGGATGGCTCACAGAGTAAATCTCAAAAAGGACCTTTCCACAAAGATGGCGAAAGACGACCGGGCCATTTTGACAAAAATGGCACCCTTGGGTGCTTTACTGCAGCTGCAAACGCAGCCCACAGTAAAAGCACACCAGGGTAGTTAAAAGTAAACCACTGCCACCAGACATTCATCGAGGAAAGGGTAACAAAAATGTCACATGAGAAACTAGCCAAAGGGGATACTATTGTAAGATAATGTGTGCTGGGTCTAGAAACTTACAAATGTAAGTAAAGTCAATTTCACTACACTGCTCTTGGAAACAGTTTATCCAAGCGAAGGCATTTAAACCTTTGGGAAATCTAAGAGACTTCACTGTGCCACTGCACTGAAGGTGCTGTGTGACATAATGTAAAGATGATGCCTATGGAGTTTGTCAGACTCCATACTTAAGGAAACACAGAAAACACACAGAATTAAAAGTACTAAGTCCTAAAGTTCAGCAAAAGAGCTGGGAGTCTTAGGTGGGAGGAATTAACACTAAACTGAAAATTCTCTCCAACAATGCCCCTGTGGATCACACGGGGTAGAGGTCCTGGCTCTGAGCCACGCTGCCGGTCTTCTTCCCGACGAGGAAGTACCGCAGGTACACTCCAAAGCCCCGGAGCCTCTTCGGGACAAATTCTATTGCGCCCTTTTTCAGCATCGCTCGTACCTTTAGAAGCAGTTGTGTAACGTGGTTTTCCTCCCTGGCCACTGGTGGAATGCGTGAACACGTCCTTTCGAATTCCCGGGGGGTGTATTTGGTCGAGGGAACCAGCACCCAATGGTCGGTAGAAATGGACTTCCACACGCCGACTAAGTTAGCCAGCCGGCCTCCCACTAGGGTGCTTGCGTAGGGGCACGACGTCACAGCCGGTTCAGTCCTGCTTCATCACGGATGTCCCACCTTGGCGACGACAACGGTTTCCTCTGGCTTTCCTGCGGCCCCTGTAGGCTTCCTGAGCAGAGGAACGGGGAGGTTGACGGTACGAAGAGAAGTTGCCACCGAATCCTTTGGAGGCACCCTGGGACTGGCCTTCGGCGGCCCAAAAAGGATGGCCGTCGCTGTTGGAGTGTGCCCAAGGCACGAGCTGTCTCGGTATCTGCCTTGATGGCTTGCAGAGATTCATCCACCGTGTTGCGAAACAAGTTGTCCCCGTCGAAGGGCATGCCCAATACCCTTGTCTGAACGTCCGGACGGAAATTGGTGGCCTTCAGCCAACCTCGCCGAAGGCAAACGCTGTTGCCCATCTGACGGAAGCCGGTGTCGGCGATGTCCGTGGCCACCGTGATGGTATGGTCCAATGCCACCTCGCCTTCTTGTAGGATTTCAATGGGCTCTGCCCTCTTGTCGTCTGGAAGGAAGTCCAGGAGAGGGGCGATGTTAAACTAAAGCTCCCTGTCGTAGCGGGCCACTATATTGATATTATATTTCTATCGCGCTCGTACACAAGTGTTTCAGAGCGCAACAAGGCAAGGGAGTGGAACATGGGAAAACAAAACAGCGACCTCATTAGGCCCAGTGACATTGTGAACGCGCAAGTGCATAGGAGAGGGGAAAAGTGCATGAAAGGGGGACAAGGGGGAAGTGCGAAACAGAGGAGAAACAGATTAATAATAAAGGCAACCAACCGTGGTAGTGCAGCCAGCAATTTGCAAGTGCTAGGTTTAAGGCAGCAGACAGGGTAGTTCTGATAAGTGCAGGAAGAAAAAGGGGGGGCTGTATGGTACAGATGCAGACCACAGTGCAAGGGGTGGCCCGGAGGCAGTGCGGGAGGGTGGCAAGGTGCGCAGGTACCTGGGCCCGGAGGACAGAGGGTGGGCAGGTGCACGGTGCCAAGAGAGAATAGAACAGCAGGGGAGAGAGGGAGTAAAAAGCCGAAGAAGAGAGGAAGGTCTTGAGGTGCTTCCGGAATCGGAGATGGTTCTCCTCATGTTTTAGAGTGGCAGGGAGGCTGTTCCAGAGGGCGGCCCGAGGCGAAGACAGATCTACCCCCAGCTCGTTTCTTTGAAAAACGACTGACCCTGAGGGAGTTAGAGGTAGAGGAGCGAAGAGCTCGAGAGGGGAGGTAATTGCAGAGGGATAGCTGAAGGTATTTTGGACCCAAGCCCCAGAAAGCCTTGTGGACAATGCAGAGGGTTTTAAATGTAATCCTTGCATCCACTGGGAGCCAATGGAGAGATTTCAGAGCTGGAGAGATACGATCCCAGGGCTTGAGGCCAAGGACAAACTTCTTGACAAGCACTGTCTTCAGGCCATAAAGCTCCTCCTCGGAAGAGATATCCGAGTCTGGCTGGACTACCGTGCCCCCCCCACCTTCCTCTCGGCCAGGGGTGACTGCCTCGGGGAGATTATCAGCATCATCTTCACGGGAGTCTTCTCAATGGGCATGAAAGACTATTCCCTTTGAGTAGGCAGGACAACTCTCGTCTTGGGGATCGTCTCCACTGGGACCACATCCACAGCCTTCGCCAGGGATGCCACCACTCCCTCAATATACAACTTCGCCTGGTGAACCTGGGCCTTCATAACCTTGAGCACGTCCAAGGCCTTCACTGTGGGGGGAGGGTCAATGCCCCGCTCCCCCTTGGCTTTCTCCGTTGGAGTCGACCAGCCTTGAGAGAGTGCCCCAGATGAGAGAGTGCCCCAGGACACCGAACGAGAATGTCTAAATATGGAGGACTCTTTCCATCTAGCTGCCTAAGCAACCAGGGAGCTATTGAGGATCATAGATTTGGACATGGCCTCAATTCTGGATCATTAGGGCAGTATAAAACGACACAGGCTATTGTCTGATGCCAGTGCTCCAGTAGGGTCTAACAGCAATAACCCTTCGGGAGTACTGGCAACTGACACCCAGCGTACAATGGGGGAGGGGGGGGTCTTAAAACTTGCATTTAGCCCAGTGCGTGTCAACCACGGACCATGGAGTCTGCAATGCATTTCCCAGGATTGCGGTCCAAACATCTAGGGAGGGGCAAGACTCCCAGTTAAAGCATGATTGTGCCCCCACTTAGATATCCATAGGGGGCCTTATTCCATGACATCGTATCTCCACTACTATCTAACTTGAACATCAACCTTAATCATGCACTAAAAACATTGAAAGATACGCAGGACCATCTGGGCGGGGTGCTCATGCGTTAGGAGACAGCCTTTAATGATTTAACTAATCGCATGGCATTTTTGGAGGGTTTTCTTAGGTGATTGGCACCCCAATTAGTGCAATAAGACAAGATACTGACATTTTGGAGGGCAATACTGTGAAACTAGAAAACCTTGATGCCAAGGTCACGTTAATCCTCCAACAGCTGTCAACGCGGGAGACTATCCAGCGGGTCACTTTGGAGGAGTTATCTGTAGCTTCGGTTGTCAACGGTATAGTTGTCCCCAAGCATCGATTGGAACTTGCCAGTGTTGACATTCCACACGTTCTGCATCCAGCAGATACACAGGATAGTCCTTCGGCTTTAGTGGCGGAAACAGCACACCTGGACAGGTTGCAGACAAAAAATGACACTGGGGCCTCTTAGGAAGAATTTGCAGAAAAGTGCCAATTCCTCTCTACCTTAGAGACCCCCAGGTATTTTTGCTGGACTTTAGGACTTTTAATTTCTAACCTGGAGACAGTGAGACCTTTTTCCCCACTATCTCATGTATTTTTCATTGATTTGAATACACTGTTTCTTTTGACTTTGGAGTCTGACAAACTCCATAGGCATCATCTTTGCATTGTGACACACAGCACCTTAAGTGCAGTGGCACAGGGAAGTCTCTTAGCTTTCCCAAAGGTTTAAATGCCTTCTCTTGGTAAAACTACTGTTTCCAAGAGCAATAAAGTGAAATTGACTTTACTTACAATGTCTCACTTTCTAGACCCTGTACACACCATCTTACCATAGGGTGCTGGAGGGGTTACTTAGTATCCCCTTTGTCTAGTTTCTCATGTACCATTTTTATATTACCCTTCCTACAATTAATGGCACGTGGCAGTGGTTTACTTTTTACTACCATTGTGTGTTTTTACCGGAGGCTGCAATTTCAGCTGCAGTAAGACACCCACGGGTGCCCATTTTGTCAAAATGGCCCAGTCTTCTTTTTTCACCATTTCTTGTTGGAAAGGTCCTTCATGAGATTTACTCTGCACACCAAACCAGGTTTGGTCACTTGGTTCGTTTTTTCTTTGGCGGGATTCATGAGTGAAGCCCGCCTCTGGCTCCAGTATGTCTGGCAGGGGCAGGAAGGGAGTGAGGTACCCAAAACTCCTGGTGCTTAACCCCCTTGGTTACAGGAATGCACCCAAAGGGGATTGGCCGGCTGGCCGTACTTCGAGGACAGCCACCCTGCTGTGTGATTGACAGTTAGGCTGGAATGAATGAGAGAAACCTGCATAAAAGGCGAGGCTTTTTGGCTTGGAAGGCAGAGTCGACCACTGGATAAAGGAATCCGAAGGAAGACTTGGAAGAGATGCCTGCTGCAACCCCTGGACAGTTGGTTTGCCTGGTGAAGCCCTGCTGCTGTGCTGAAGCTCCGAATTAGTTTCGACAAGAGAAGCCTTGCAAGGACGACTTCTTCCTTTGGGTTGGTAGGACCAATCAACCCCAAAGTGAACTCGTTTGGACATCCCCTCTGAGCTGGCTGTACTTTCACTGCTGCTGGAACCGAAATGCCAGGGAGAACACCACCAAATCGAGTGGATCGCTTTTAAGTCGGACCTGAGCGCCAGGAAGATCCTTCGGACTTCCCTGAAGCAGGACTGACCAAGCCTGAGCCACCTCAACAGAGTGCTGGACCCCAGATGTGAGGAAAGTCTGAAGTGGAATCCGAGAACTGCAGTGTTGATATTTTCTGAGACGCGAGGAGCTGAAACCGCAAAGTGTCGCGGAATAGAAGTTGGTCCTTTTCTGCCGCTGACTGTACCATTGTAGGAGTACCAAGAAGTCCTCCCTCGTGTCCCCACGACTGAGGCCCAGGAACAACAGAATCTACAGAGCCACACAGGAACACAAGCCAGCTGGAACCATTTATTCTAACCAAAGGTGCTGTTCAGTCTAAGAGAACTTACCTCTTGTCTTGTAGCTGTTACGCTCACCTGATATCCCCAGGGGCGTCTGGAAGGCTCTGAGATCTGGAACCCTGGATGCATAGTTTCCCAGTGCTGAATAATGAATCTTAGTTATTTGTAGGGTGAGCTATCCGTCCTGCGTTTCTTGTGCAGGGGCACTTGACGTTTGTTGGCGAGCTGCCCGAGTTGCTTCACTGGTGCAGCACGCCTTCCTTGGGCCCAGGCCTGCTGTGACCCCAAATCTGCTGGTAGGCAGGTAGGTTTAATTGTAAGTCTTTGTTCTGTTTATGGTGGGAATTTGTTAATGTCTTTATCCCCTTTTCAAGTGCGAAGGTCTTGATGCTGGCGTACCGGATGGAGAGGCACATTTCTAGATAAGAGAAAGTGCAAAGCGCAGCAACTTGCTGCCAGAGGCGGTGCTTAGGTAGAGGGCAGTCATTGGCTGTGGTCAGTATGACGCAGAGACCAGTGATTGGTTATTACTACGAAAGACAGATCAGAAACGAAACTGATACTGGTTTTTTCTTTACCGAGGATTCCCAGCCTGACGACGGGGAATATTCATGAGCATGTGAATCCATGCCAGACCCCATGCTGGAGAACCTATGTTTACTTCTTCTCCTCGCAGGCCACTGTGGTGCTGCGAGTGGATGAGAGCGCGATGAAAAACAGGCCCCCCGGAATCCGTTAAGTTAAGTACAGCGCTGTGCGGTTGTTTAATATTGAAAGCGAATCTGAATGTGTCTTTTCCTTTGCAGATGTTGCTGTGGTGCTCCGGATGGAAGCGTGGCATAGCGCGATGGAATTCAGGTAAGACTGATGGAATTCGATGTTTTGGAAATTTGTGTTCTAATATTGTTTTTCCCTTTCTCGTTATTGCAGGTCGCAATGTTCGAATAGCAGCTGTGGTAGCGGTTCGCCTGAAGTCCTTATGCTAGTACTCACTGGTGAGTGATGTTTCTTCTTCTCTCGGTTTCCACAGATTACAGCCCAGCTGAGATTCTGAGTGCTGGATGGTGTTTTCTTAGGTAAAACAGAATAATCTTGTTCTTGTAGGATTACAGGAAGATGCTGAAGACCAGGAGCTGGACACGGTGAGCGTCACGCTGCTGGTTGCAGAACAACACAAAGCGTGTTCTGCAGTCAGGGTGTGGTTTATATAGCCCAGGGAAAGTAGTTCCAGGCCTGCCACACCCAAAACACTAGACCACATGGCTTGGTTCTTAGAACTAGACTGTGTGGGTGCTTCCATGTTGGATTTAAAGGCCCATGTACATAAATGGGACCTAGTTTGAACAGCCCTTCCTTCCTACATATGAGCCTGGTGCCAAAAGGGCCAGGACTGGCTCCAGGAGCCCTTTTGCAGTGGTTTTAAGGCCCTCAGGGTTCTTGTGGGAGCCAGAACGTGTGCCCCCTCACAGTGGCTATGACCCGAACTTCGGTTCCCAAGGGCGTTCAACCTACCAGCACCTTCAGACCATACCAATAGTATATAAGGCGCTATATAAATGCAAAATAACAGAACATAAAATAACAAATGGGTATTTGCTGATTTAGAGAAACTAAGAGTGTGTATTTTAGAGTGTATATGTGTGTTACTATTATATTGCCCCTTCTGGAAAAGGCTTATTCAAACTGACTGTTAAATAAATTAATAGTTTAATCAAGAATCCTTGAGTGTAAGTGTTTATTTGGATACTTGTCACTGTGAATCTCTGTATAGCTCCCCTACTGCTCACATTGACCCCTCTTAAGATAAGCCTGGCTGCTCAGCCACACTACCAACCTGTGTAGTTCAGACCTATACCAGACCTATACCAAAGATTGGGTCCCTATTGCCAGGAGGTCAAGGTTGTTGTAGTGCACCCCAAGGGTACTGCATACAATCTTGCCTAGCGGTTTTATTCCCCAATCTAACCTTTAAACCAAACTCAGTATTGCTCTAAATGTACTAGTGATAACTCCATGTCCACAGTGTCTCAGCTATTTAAGTCACCTGAGGATGTAGGAAGTCTGTGTGCCATCCCCAATGGGTGTCATCTGATTAGAGAAACTAAGTGTGATCTGAAGTATATTTTGAAGTGTTACATGTTTTGCTCCCCTCTGAAGGTGGCTTATATAACTGTTAAATTAATATGTGTTTAATCAAGAAACCTTGTGAGTGTAAGAGTTTATTTGAATACTTTTCATTGTGAATCTCTGTAACAGCCCTACTGCTCACATTGACCCCTCTTGAGATAAGCCTGGCTGCTCAGTCACACTACCAAACTGTGTAGTACAGACCTATAGCAAAGGTTGGGTTCCTACTGCCAGGAGGTCAAGGTTGCTGTGGTCTCCCAATGGGTACTGCACACAACCTTGCCCAACAGGACCTACCTACGTGATGCATCTTCAACATTTAACTATGAAAACTTAAAAGATCAAGATAGGAGATTGCCACCATTCATGCAGGCAGGCAATCAGGCTCACAGTGCATTCAGGCCATTCTTCTCCATCCAGACACTCACAACACAGAATGTGGATTCGGACAAGCACCTAGCCTTTCAGCACTCCACACTGTATTCATACTAGCTTCGGGTAGGGCTGTCTTAGTCACTGTGTCAAACACCAGAAACTACACACCCACAACATGAAATGCATATTTGTCAAACACTCCGTTCACCCAGGTCCCACCCCACGGGCGTACCCACAACATACAGTCATTGGGAAGGCTCCAGCCAGTCTGGCCTGGACTTCCCCACAGTACCATATGGAACTTCGACCCAACAGCCAGTCAGGGGAAGGGACAGAGTCAGGACTTCCGGGACTTCGGGAAAACAAGTTAACGGGCAATAGAAAGCAAGGGGCCATTATGTCTCCCATCAGGAATCAACTGATCCCAATTGCATGGCCTGGGTATCCCAAAATGGAGGATACTCAGAGCACCTGTCAAATTCAGCATGGAGGTGCCACCAGCCCATACCCTGCTCTGTGGCCCACACACAGGTGCCTCAAAAACATAGTAGGGGTACAGGGTTGTACCCCCCACCCATGGGTGCAATAGGGGTATCCCAAGGGTCTGTTCACCATGATCAAAAAGAGGAAGAGCCGCACCACCAGGGGACGCACATGAACTACTGCGTGGAAAACAAGACAGAACACATGATAAAAACAGAATAAAGGACAAGGATACGGAGGCCCTGTCCCTCCGATGCATTTCCAGCATCACACCCCGGGACAGCCGTTGAGCTAGAGGGCCACCCACCCAAATGGGAGACCGGCACCAAAGGCCAGGGACATCATCGCTGACCATCATGGAACTCTGGCTGGGCGGCAATACAGGCTTTGCCTCCACATAGGGATGGGGACCCTGCCGATGGACTTTGGGGCTATTAACCTACCTGGGAGACAGGCGCCCAAGGCAACTGGCAGCACCCCAGGCCGTCCTGGAGCTCTGTCAAGCCGCATTAGAGCTTTTTTGGGAGGGACGAGAACCTGCCGATTGGCCCCATGACGGCTGCTGGGCTGGGGACAGTCGACACGTGCGCGAAAGCCACAGCCGGGACAGCCCTCCCCCCAGCGTTCCTAGAGAGCTCTGGCTGGGCTACATTACAGCTCTGGTCGGCCCACATGGGAGACCGGGGCCCAAGGCCAGGAACATCATCCTTGACTGTCGTGGAGCTCTGGCTGCATTGCGTTACAGCTTTTCCCTTTAGGGACTGACGGTGCACTTGTGGATGGACAAGCCACATGGGAGGCAGTCGCCCAAGGACAGGGAAATCACTCCTGACCATCCTTGAGCTCTGGCCTGGCTGCATTACAGGTTTTTCATCCAGGGAGGAATGGGGACCCTGTCAGGGCTCCCTGGGATAGTCGCTGGACTTGGAGACGGTCAAATCACATTGGAGATCGGCGCTCCAAGGCTAAGGGCAGCAGTCCCAGCCGTCCTAGAGCTCTGGCTGGGCTGCGTTATAGCCTCTCCCTGGAAGGTGGGATGGGAACCCTGCTGGGACTCCCTGGGACTGCCGTTGGGCTTGGGGACAATCGACTCACATGGGAGACAGGCGCCCAAGGCCAAGAACATCACCCCCCCCACCATTCTGGAGCTTTGACTGTGCCTCATTACTGCTTTTCCCTCCAGGGAGATATGGCGACCCTCACGGGGCTCTCTGGGACTGCCGCTGGACTTTGGGACGGTAGACAATTGTTCTTATCTAGACAGGATTGTGAATGTTAACAATTGCCACATTTAGATAGAATTGTGAATATTAGCCATTTCCACACTTCGACCAACCTGTGACTATTGGCCTGCGTCACATCTAGACAGCTTTGTGAACATAAGCTTGCATCACATCCTTTTCAGATCTGCCAGAGCGCCAGGCAACCACTCCAATGGTGATAGTGCGCCATACAAATATCCTTTAACTTCTTTTCACCCAGGTAAGCGCACTCACACATGAGGGGTACCGTTTTCGTCGCGACACCTGTGGGAAGGCAGGACAGTTTTGCTGGCGTGTTTGTGGTTTCCTGGTGGCGAATGTCTGAAAATTAAGTTTTCTTTCCCCTACATTTATAACTTTACCGGGTCTTGTGGGTAATACATTCTAGGGTGATTTGCGCAAGTCAGGCCTCTGGGTTCTCACGGGTGTCTTTTTAAAATGTGTTTATTTTATTAAATGATTTACGGTTTATTATAAAACTTTATCATATAGACAACTCTTCCCTTCAAAATCAGTTAAGCAGAGTAAATTTAGAACCTCCAAAAACATTATGTACTTAAAATGTTTGATTCAAACATTCTTTAAAAATGTTATCAAAGAAATTGTTGCTGTAAGCATCCAAATTTCTTCTGCCTCCATTGTTTGGCACTGTTCAGTTTGCCCATATGTTTAGTTCTCAGATCTGTCAAGCCATGACACAATAAGGTCACGTGTTTCAAGGACTCGGTCAGTTTTTTGTTCGAGCAGAATCTGGATCCTGATGCAACGAATTTCCTATAAATCTGTAGAAGCTGGTTCGTAGCAAATAAATCCATCTGAAGCGCATAAAATGGCTCCTATACCACACATTTGGGGCTTTTATTAGATACTTGGGGAGAACACCCTGAGCTTTGGTTTCCAGCCTTAGGACACACTGCAAACAGTGCATATTTTTCTCCTCTAAGGTTTGAATCCAGTCGTCTTGACAGAGTTTCCATTTTACTTTTCCGGGAATGTTAACTAGTTCCTCTAGATCGAACCGTGAATGCTCCAAGATTAACCTGCATCCGGCAGACCATTGCTCTATAAGAAAAGTACCACCTCTAAGAAGTTTGTTTTTCAGGATTTTATATGGACTTTTAGGAGCCAGCAACATACATTTCGGAAGGAGTGCCAATGTTTGCCATAAAGCCCTTGCTTGCAAAGAGATGAGGCCCAGTTCATATCCGATTAATGCCGTAGATATTAGATCCGGGAGCTTCAAAACCTTTCTCCAGAAAGCTGTCTCCAGTGAGGACCAGGTGTCCCATGGTGTCATAGGGAATCATTCTGTTCCATATATTAATCGGGGCACTACTTTGAGATTATAGAAGGACAGGACCGGTAAAATGGAAAATTTGCTTGAACCTTTTTTAATCAATCTCCCTTGGCCAGTCATAATCTGCAACATAGATTTCAGGGTCATCTGTCGAGGTTGATCGTTCTTACTGTTAATTGCACCCAGGTAACCAAATCGGGTGACTTTGGCCAACCACTCTCGGCCCGCATACTATGTATAACAAGGTTTTACCCAACCATTATGGGGACCTAAGACCATGATGTTCGTTTTTATGGAGTTGATTGAAAGTCCATTGATGTTCATGTATTCCCCGAGGGTGTTTAAGCTCCTCTGTAGCCCAATGGAGGTCTTGTCCACTAGAACGAGGTAATCAGCATAGAGCATCCAAGCTAGTTTCTCCTCTCCGTTTTTAGGAAGAAATGCTCTGACCTTGTCCAGCGATTCCCCTACATCTGAGAGGAACAAGCTGAACAAGGCCGGAGCCAATGGACATCCCCAGGCCTCTGTATGTGTTAGAATGGATCTAGTTAGGAGTCCTCCAGCATTAAGTCGTACTTGGACACTGGTTGACTGATAGAGGGACTTGATGGCATCTAGTAATATGGTTGGGCAATTCCAAGCCTCCATTTTGCCCAAAGTAATTGACGATCTATACTGTCAAAGGCCTTTTTTTAAGTCAATAAATGCCAGATAAATGTTTGTGTTTCTGTTAAAGGCTTCAGCTTTGAGAATATTCAACAAAAACAGGATTAGGTCAGTGCCCACAACTTAGCAAAACTAGTCTGCTTGGGATCCTCTCTCCCTGTTGTCATAATCCATGCCTGGAGTTGTTTCAAAAGAAAGGCAGCAACCGGTTTACCAAAAGTGTCTAGGAGGGCGATCAGTAAGTATTTGGCAGGATCAGATTGTTCGCCCTACTTATCGATTGGGACAATTATTGCCGTTCTCCATTATTCAGGGATTTTGCCACTTCTCATAATCTGTTTAAAGATATCTAAAATTAGGACAGGCTCCAGGAGTTTCTTTGATCATATTATTCGTAATGCCATCCGGGCCCAGAGCCCTGGAACAATTAGCTTTATGAGAAGCATCATGTCCAAGTGATGCAGCAGGAAAGGCCAGCCAAAGTTGTTTCTAGTGTCCGCTGCTTCTTTTGTCGGCATCAGATCCTATCCCAGTGTGACGTTATGGTTATTCTTTCTCTGGTAGAATGCGTAGTGTCCCCGCCTACCAGAGAAAGAAGAACCATTACTTCACACTGGGATAGGATCCGATGCCAACAAGTGATGATGTAATACGAAACCACTACCACACAAAGAAAACTTTAAATGAAATTACTGTTGTGAAATTACTTTTGTGAATTGTACATAAGGATATGTTTCTCCTGAGGAAGAGAGATTAACTCTCGAAACGTGTTGAGCTTTTCGATTTTTGGGATTTGAATTTTGTGAATTCTTTGAACCTTAATTTTTTGGAACCTTAATAATTCATGTATGAGTTTTCGGACATGAGATGTATGAGAACAATACATACACATGTAAACCATTATGATTATAGTGGAAAACTTGATTTTCTAAAATTGTGATTATTTCTTAAAACTAAAGTGCATAAATTGTGTATTTAATGAACTCAAGAATAACTAATTCATTCATAACGAATTTAACTCATTAACTTTGTAATTAACTTTGACTGGACATTATCGCCAGTACTTCTAGGTGTTCAGGGGACGAGAGTGCCCATATAATATGGTCACTTCACTTAACTCATTATTTCTTTGACTTACAATACCAGAGTCATTTATTCTCCCCCGCACCCTTCACATTCTCCGAGAGCCTTTGTAGCTCCAAAAAACCTGAAATTGTTCACCTAAGAGCATTTCTTTCAAGATAATGGTGTGCTTCATCTCCATTTTTTGTTAAGTAGAGATCATCTACTAACCTAAACAAACTCAACACAGACTACACCTCCTCTAACATAGATGGGAACAATATTCCAGTGGCTAAAGAGGTACAAACACTTTGTTTCTACCTAGAATCCACACTAAATTTAATCAAACAAGTCAACGCTACTGCCTTAGCCACAGCCTACACTGGCAAACTAATAAGGGCCTGTAAACCATTGCTTTCCACCGAAAGTTGTCTTACACTAGCTAGAGCCCTCATCTTGTCCAAATTGGACTACTGTAACAGACTATCTAGGCGCTAGTAACTTTGTTCTCAAACTACAAATCATGCAAAATAATGCTCTTAGGACTGCGCTAAGCATCCCAAGGAGAGAACACATTTCAGGAATCAGAAGACAACACAACTGGCTATCCATCAAGGATAAGATGCAGCTGAAAACTATGTCTCTTACATTTAAATCCTTGAATAAGGCCGACCCACCCTACCTAACTGAGAAATGTACATTCATTCAAATCTTCTTAACGGATCACCATGTCCACCAATACCAGTAGCTTCCCAGTCATGGCTGCCAAGCTATGGAATACACTCCCATCTGCCCTCAAGACGACCCAATCCTTCACTAGCTTCAGGAGAAAATGTATCACTTGGCTAACAACGAACGACCTACTAAGATAAAAGGAGTCCAACATGCCTAAAGGTTCCCTAAGACTAACTCCACATCAGCATCCATCTCTTAATCATGTCAAAATTCTGCAATTGAGGTCTTCCTTATATGCAACTTCTATTACTTGCAACTCAACTAAAGTGTATGCTACTGTATTCTGTATTCTACATTGTGTGACCTGTTTAAATGTATCCTTGTTCTAACTAAACTGTACTGTTCTAATTCCAACTGTAATCTTGATCTAAAAGTGCCCAGATACTTCTGGGTTAGGCGCGTTATAGAAATAAATTAAACAAAAACAATGTTTATAAAAAGCGATCCATAATTTCTCCGATACCCAGTTTGCTAATGAATGCGTACACAATGCATCCCCCTTGTTAAGCATTTGCCAGGAGCTTCTTGTATCGTTTTTAAGTACAGCAGCAAGTACACTTTAGGAGTCCTTTTGGTAGATCGTGGCTTTATATAGGACTAACCAGTTTTTATATTTTTGCTTTTTTTTTTACCAACATTAGGTACTGAGCCTTCTCTGGATGGATTATCCTTTTCATATCCTTGCGAAGGATCCTTTTTTGTTGTTTCACTGTCAAATGTATGCTTATGTAATAATGCACCGTCCTGATTTTTTTTTATGCTGCCTTGTATTAAAAAAAAGCGGCTTGTAATTTAGGTCTTTTCCTCAAACCACCAGTTTGACAAATTGTTTATGTATAGCGTGAATGTCTTGTTGCCTCAACCTCAAGCTATTGTCCCCCCTGTGTGACTTCTACATTCATATCAATGAAGCCTCATTTTTTTCTCTACATCTCTCTCCAGCTTAATTCCAGCAGGGCATGATCACTTGAGGCCCTAAGGGTGACTTCAAATATGATGTTTTTGGGTTATTATTGAGCTAGAAGCCGACACAAGCCATTTGGGCCTACTCGTCTACGTTTTGCTTGATGTTTATAGCTATGGTCTGAACAAAATGGTTGGGATTTTTTACTGCCTTCACAGAAATCCTATTTCCAGTTTTCACAAAAGTCAGTAGACCGGCTGAAGGGCATCCCCTCATGCATGTGTAGGCCAGATTGAGGGAAGAAGTGTAGCAGTCAAGTGTAGGAGGCACTGCTGTACTGGCCCAATGACTTTGGCTGACCTAGGCTCCTCTTCTGAACTTACTGGCTTTGGCATTGCATGTTCCCTTACAGGTTTTAATTGTTGAACACTAGTATTGCTGGGATAGAAGACTGTACATCCCTCAGGGAGAATCTAAATGGTTTACTACTTACCAAGTATGTTCTGATCTGAATTTAACTTTCCCCTCCTTGAAACTCAATATGGTAATGGTGATCACAAGTGCTAATACTAACCTCAAATGACGTCACTCTGTGTACTGGAATGTTTAGCATAAGACAAGTTTACTCACCTACTTTATTGCTCTTGTTGAACTGAATCCAAACTTATATTAAAGGTACTATTAGTTGCTTCTTTTTAAAGATGGTTTAATTATCCTTGTTGTATATATAAATAAATATGTATACTATAACTCCAAGTGTGTAAGGGTTCACTTGGATACCTGCATTGACCAATTTCATTCTACAGCTCACGTTACCCCTCTTAAAATAAGCCTGGCTAGTCACTACCAACTTGTGTAGTACAGGCCTATATTAAAAGGTGGGTTACCCAATACCAAGGGACAAGTCTGGTAAAGTCCCACACCAATTGGACTCTACAAATTCTTACCAATAATCAAATGTAATAATGACGTATGTTCAATTTAAAAGAACTAGAACTCAATATAGCCGATAAACAGAATCCTTCTTGGATTATGTGAATACAGGCAGGACAGAAACAAATTGCAATTAGCCATTAGACATTGGAAACTGCTTCATCAACACAATTAGAAGAACACTTTCACTACCAAAATTATGTTACGGTTTACTGATAAGATTGCTTCCAGACTAACACTGTTAGGAGACTTTTAATGCTCAAATCCATTCCTTGTATGCAGCTTGAAAGGAGAAGCCACATAGAGTTTGACATGTTACGTGAGACAAATTGGGGTCACAGTAATAATCCATTGAAACCAATGGAACAAACATTGGTGCAGGAAAAGGGGGTTTATTTACAGGGTGGCAAACACAATTTGGGATTGCATGGCGATCTGTATATTCTTGTCCACGGTGCTTCTTAAAAGATTAGACAAACTACCCTCAGAGATTGAGTCCTGTGTTCGTTTTTGACAGCAGGTATTTGCTTACTGATAAGCTCTGTGATCAGAGCTCTTCAGCAAAAGACAGGTGAGCTTGGAGGCACACAGGTAAAAGTAAATAGGACATGTACATAGACTCAGGGCTGCAGCTCAGCCACTTTTCTTAAGCAAGACTATGTAAATGAGTTTAATATAGAATTAGCACCATGTGATTGGCAAGCAGACAATCAGGTTTCTCGGATCGTGGGCAGTATGTACCCTGTCCACTTTCTAAGAATTATTGGCTGCTCCCCTTTTTCGAACCTCCTGTGTCACCTGCCTGCGCCTCCCCTCTATAGGCATCGGACTCCACCCTCACCACTTCCATACAACTGCCGGGCCACACATACCAGACTCCCATGCCACAATTTCTTTAATTTTCAGCTGTTAATGAAATGGAAGACTGGTTTAACATGAAGCACCCATGCAACATTTCAATGGGTGTCAGCTTTGTTAGTTCTCTCTCCCACAAAAAGGGACCATTAGCATTGCGGAAGAGTCAGGGTGCTAAAGAAGCTTGACCATATATTGGTCATGCCATTCCAGGTTATAATGGCCCATGACTACATTAATGGATCTCAGTGCACTACGGCCTATTAAATCAGCTGGTGGTGCAGCACTGTACGGCCTGCCAAAGGAGTGATCATGGCAAAAGAAACATACAGCACACTTTCCGGAGAGATTTGACCTCTGTGCAAGTTGAAACACACCCAGGGTGAAAATTAATTTTTCCACGATAGTGCCCTGTAGAAATGTTGATTCCTATGTGCACATGCTTGGTTCAAACAGATATATTTGTTTTCAAAGAAGCATTTTACTTTTTTGCCAAATGAACTAAGGTTTATGAGGTGTATGCCAAGTTCTGCAGATTTTTCTTTGCATTCTGACACTTGTAGTCCTGCATTAACCATTATAAATCCATAACTCAAAAGTGCCGCAAAACAAAAAAATAAAATAAAACATTGGTAAGCACCTCCAGAATGGATTATGGCATGTTGGCATGTATTGGGCACTGTTCTGTGATCACAAGGGGAGTATCTTGAAAAAGGATAACCAGCAGCAGCCAGAACGTGAATGGCTAATGGAGAATTAGTATGTGATACAGTTGAGGCCAGTAGGGCTCCACGGGTTAGAGGATATTTCCCAAGCAATCTAGTGAACACAAATGTATGCCTACCAATATAGAACACCACCAGTGCTGGATTAACAGCATCTGCATAATCACAATAATTAATTATACAAAATGCAATTGTACAGGTGCATCAAAAAAAGCTAACTGTATAAGAGACCGAACTTTCTAGCACAACAGGTATTTTTGACTTGGAAGTGGGTTTGACAAAATTCTAATAAACTGTCATTGTTTCCAGAAATGACTGTATTGCAAATGGTGACTGATGTGTGACCAGGTATTTGCATAAATATGTTATGACTCAACCAAAATTGTACCTGGTTCTTTCGCTTTGGTTATAATCTGAGCCACTATTGGAGATTCACACCCATCAGAGGAAGGCACTAAAATAAAGAGAAGAAATTAATCAAAGCAGACATTTTATTAAGCACGTGTCCAAACATCCTAAAACAGTAGTTTCAGAAGAACAAAATATTGCAAGATTGTCACCAATTTTCCGCTCTGTGTCAGACAAAGTATTATTATATTTGTGCAAAGGTAATCTCCAAAGTCTTGAAATTGTGCTGTGTTTGTCTGAAAACATAGCTTTTACCATCCAACTAAATTCATGTACTAACCAAAGCATAAACACCCAGGTAACATTACTTAATTGATAAAATGCAGCTCAGAACGGGGGGGTTCACATTGGGATATTTACCGGCATGCGGGTTTCCAGTGGACAACTGGGGAAGTCACCATTTCGGGCATTTCCCCTTTCATGCAGAACATATAGCTGACCACAATGCTAACTTCTTCAGGCCACTGGACCACAGTCCCTACCACTTTGGCCAATGAGGCTGAAATCTAACCTGCCAGAGTAGATGTAACAAAACCTCAGAACGAGGTTCTTTCTGGGCTCCAGAGTCCTTCAGTCTTACTCTGGGGCAGGGCTATTCCCTGCACATCATGCACATTCACAACTGGGTTTCACTGGACAACAGTGCCACGTAGGACTAGGCGCAAGCTAAGCACAATAATAATTCCGGAGAACTCTGGCTCAACTAGATCGTTTTTGTGTGTTTTATTGGGCCTTGGTTATACAAATATTATCCCAAACCCTGTATTCCGAACTTTGAATCCGTGTCTAGGACATTTGGATACTACCGCAGAAGTCACTGCCCCGGAGAATACACTAAAAAACTACAAACCTGAAACATACATGATTTTACATCAAGAGTGTATTTTGAAATATAGACACTGCGTGGAAATTACCATATTGTGTGGTATTGCATCTTATGCTGTATCTTTTCGTCTCCCTGTTCTTGACTAGTGTGTAAAGCATTGACTGCTCTGCCCCATTTACCACAAGGTCTACCATATAAAAAGAAGTTTTGCAACTAGGCAGAGATTGATCACCCTGAACATCTAAAATAGTGTATAAGAAAGCCAACTACAGGAACAGTTTTACTTTGCATAAAGAAATAGCACACAAAAGGTTTTGTGGAAACACTATCTTAGTACATTTAAGCAAAAATGTTGGTGAAGGTTACAGATAAGTAATTTGGCTTCAGAATATCTTAGTATTTGATACACACTGTATACAAGGTTAATTTTCTCTGGGGAGCATCGTGGGTTATTTGTTATCAAAGAGATGTCCATGCCATAGTTGGAGTCAGTTGTGATAGTCTGTGTTCGTGAATTTCACTTCCACAAGAATATCAAGTAGTGGCAGGGTCACAGTCAAGTATTTATCAGTGTTGGACTATGGGACAGTGGTTTCTGGTATGACAGATGTGCTGATGTAATGCAGGCGGTCCCAGCAGTGATTAACTATGAAGCAGATGCACTCAATGGTGTACAAGCACCAAGGCAGCGGTACCAGATGTCTTGCACATTTTATGTTGCGGCAGAGATTATGGCACAAATGTTCCCGTCTTTGCTGACTCTCTTCCGGTATCAGGCTTTTGTCAAGTTGAAAGCATCAGACTATTAGTTACATAGCAGATCTGTGCCAGTGTTCTTGTCTCTGATGGTAGGGGCATCAACGCACAAACATAGTCAAGCAAACATGCCCAAAAAACAGGCTTGTGACTCTGCCAGTCTGACCAGGTCATGAGATGGTCTCATTCCTACTTTGGGTAGCCACCCAACCCACTAGCTGGCTGCCACATTCAATTTTTGCAGGCTTTCCTAAACAATGAGGTGTGGCCTCCCCAAATGTTTTAACCTCTCCATCGGTCAACTCTTCCAGCCCTATGCTGTATTTAACCTGTTTCTTGCACTTATCATACTATTCTCCTCCTCATTTTATGTTACAACACTTGCACGATCCGAAACTGTGGCAAAGCCTAGTAAGATCGCTTTGTTTTTGTCTCGTTTCCTCATCCATGTGCGCTGCTACCATCACTTCCTTCCTCCATCTCCCTCTTTTCCCTGCATTTCTTGTTTTAGCACTTGCATGTTCTGAATGCCTGAAGGCCTAGTGCAAATGTTGGTTTTGTTTCTTCTTCCTGTTCCTCCATCCTTGCCTCGAAGGACCTTCAAACACTATGTTGCTGAATAGGCGCATTAGCAATAAAAAATAAAATGCGCTTTTGAACTTGCTCATCTGCCTTATTATTTTAAGAGTTTATAAATGAGACGTGTATGGCTAGCTGTGTGTATAAAAATGTTCTCGGATTGTAGAGAACACAATATGCATAATTGCATTTAGCAGTATTTTGTCTGCTGCAAAGACCGCATGCGCCGTCACACATGTAGTGATTGTTAAAAGGAGGCTAAAAAAAATGTCATTTTTGTTTCAATCGAAAATAACCAATATATCTGCTACTCCGTATTTTTCAATGAATTCAATTATTAATACAGCTTTGGATTTTCATCTTCAGAGATCATTTAATGTATAATAATGCATTAGAAGGACCGGCTAAATAAAAAAAAACATTTTAGCCTAACTACATGTGATCTCTGTTTTCTTCTATTTGTCAGTTGAATGAAAAACGATTGTGGGCTCCAAAATAGTGTGTCGAATTCAAAAGTATGTTTTGTCTTCCTGGATATCTTCCAAAAATATTGCAATATTTCTGTGCATGTTCCATCAGAAAAAAAAAGTAATTTTCTGGTGCTGCGGCAATGTTTTGAAGTCATCGCTTGATGCGATTAACAATGTTGGTTTTTGAAATTCACCAGTTTTCATCAGATTGCTGTTTTTCCCATTTGGGAATTACTTGTCACTTGTTTTTTGCGTAATATAGCGATACTTGTTTGGTGAACAATGTTTGTTTATATTCTTCGGAATCTCTGCAAGCCATAAAAAAATGTTTAATGTAATTCACAGATGTTGCTAATAAGTTGTGAGACCAGTGGATGTATGCGTTTTGTATGAACTAACCCCTTTCATCATTTCCAAAAATGTTCAAATCCCAAAGCCCTGCAGGCAGGCAAAAAAAAAAGCTGCAGAGAAAAAAATATGCGCAGGCTGTACATTTTGTTGAGTGGCTAAGCGGCTTGATTTCAGTTTAACCAATATTAAAAAAGGATCTCAGGAAATCATTTCAGATCCGTGTGGAACATCAAACAGCACCACTTGACATGTGTTTTCACACCACAGTACAACTTAAACTTAAGCAGGGCCCAGATCAACAACTGTAGTCCGTCTCCAATAAACAATGAGTATAACTAAACGTTTCTAACCAGTAAAAATAATTGTTGCGATCAATCACTAGTTCCAATTCCCTCAGTCACGACACCTGTGTCCTGTGATATTAATTGCTCCGCCTGCTCAGTTTTTTTCGGATTCCGAATCTTTATTACGATTCAACTGGCCAAACCCGCTCCACCGCCCCTGCTGCCGGCCACTTGAGCATTGCACGTCCTATTTGTACCAGTCACCTCTATCGAGTTAATCACTCGCATGCTCTAAATGACCCGTTCCATTTGCAGTGGACATCAAATATTTAGACATTAGGTCGTGTCTCAACTACTGCTACACTGTATCTACTAATGCTTTACTGTACATACCATTGGGAATATAATCTGCTCTCAACAATAGTAACAGATCTGCTCACGACCTAAAATGTGTTGCACGTCACATCAAGCGCCGCCTTTAACAACTGTACAAAACAGTGGGAAGTATCCGTACTCCACGCAGGTTTGCGGTTGCCTTAGCGTATCAAATCCCATCTGCCTTACTACACTAGTCTCTAGGCCTTCCTTCACCGTTAGCTTGCATGAATGCTGATCATACTGCTTACGTAGCGCCCACCTAATGTATCAAACGTCATCAGCTAGATTTAGCATGCGGCTTGTAGCAGCCTTGCGCACTGCCCTAGCGTCTCAATTGCCATCATTGTACTAGCTTCTAGGCCATCAGTCTCGGTTAGCCTGCCTGACTCTAGCAGATACTGCTCACACAGTTTCTACCCATTGTGTCAGATTCTATTAACTAGCACTAGCATGGCCCATTCTGTCTAGTAGTGCACTAATCAGAGTGTGATCAGTCCTAAAATTCCAATTAACTGATACAGCTCACCCACTGCCACTCAGCGCTGACCTTTGTGCCAATCGTCCTTAGGCAGCACAATTTCTCCCACAATGGCCTCATTCCACAGAATCACTCGCAATGGCCTCCTTCCTACCGTTATTCCACACCATCACCCCGACCAATTTCCTACCACCACTGTATTCCAATAATAACAGCTGCATTCCAGTGGAAAGCTCCACGGGAGCTGTAACTACTGCCTCAATCAGCCCTATTGAATGGATACAGTGCTTCGCAGCTCCTCTCACCCACTTATCCCACTGCATGTCCACATCGGAAACGGGAGACTAGGCTCTCGCTTCTCTAACCAGAACGTTACTCTAAGAATGAACAGTCAATCCACCCAGCCTACGCCTCAAACACAACCAAACCACCTGCGCAGCAGCAGTACCCAAACTTCCTCAACCACCCCACCCTCTGATCTTGTCAAACTCTCCAGCCAACCCTTCCATGATCTACCATACCTATCTAACCCAAGTGCAAAATAACCCCTACCCGGCCCTCTACCCTCCCCTATCAAAGGCGCATTTATCAACGCTTGCTCACTAGTGGCCCAGGCCACCGAGATTTTACCTCTTTACAGCCAACCATCTAGACTTCCTAGCTATCACTGAAACCTGGCTCCACCCCATAGCAGGCCCAGCACTCTCACTAGCCCTGCCAGAAGGCTACACCATTATCAGAACAGACAGAAACTGAAATGAGGAGTTGCCTTCATCTCAAAAACCCACCTAGACCTCAGAGATACCACCCTCCCTTCTGCAGAGCTCTTATCAAATAAACTCACGCTTTCGCCCACCCAAACGATACTTCTGCACCTCATTTACTGCCCTCCTGGTCCGACCTCATCCTTTAACGAAAACATCACCAAACTCCTCTCTTCCAACACCAGACTTGGATCCCAAACCATTCTCATGGGAGACCTCAACCTAGGTCTTCACGACCCTAACAATCCACAAGCACTAGCCGTGGAAAATTCCATCATCCAACTGGGTTTCAAACACTGAATCACTGAACCGACTCATTCCAAAGGTCGAACACTGGATTGGGTGTCCGACCTCAACTGCTCCATCACGATTCTTCATAATGAACCAGTGGCCTGGTCAGACCACTACTTCAAATCCTTCTCAATTCAAGGAAACATCCCCCCCCCCCCCAATACCACCTCTGCCCCACCCACACTCTAGAAACTGTCATAACATCTCAATCAATAGTCTACGTCCGCTTATCAACAATATCTTGGACGCATCCAAGTATAAGGACCTTGATTCAAACAAGCTGGTCGATCTATATAATGCCCCACTCAAATCAGCGCTAGACACCACAGCACCCCGTAAACTAAGAAAAGCCAAACCCATTGCCCATCTCAAGAAGTGGTTTACTCCCGAATTAAAAATCTTAAACGCCAAAAGAACAGCGGAAACCATCTGGCGCAAATCACCCACCAGCCAGAATAAAACTTCATTCACCTCAGCGGCTGCAACCTACAAAGCAGCCATCCTAGCCACCAAAAAAGAAGCATACAATACCAGAATCCACAATGCCAAATCAAGTACCAAAGCGCTCTTTAGCATCCTAAAGGAGCTCGAATCTCCAGCACCTCCCTCCCAGGACTGTACCAAGGATACGGCATGATGTACAAAAATCCAACAAGCGCTAGCTGACAAAATCACCCTACCACAAAGTAAGATCGATGCCAAAGAAATTAGCCTCTCACGTTGCCACCGCCCTAAACCTGTGCTAGAGAATAATCATACACAATGCACACCTTTCACATTCTCCGAAGCAACACCGAAGGAAGTGGAAGACATCAAAACTTTGAAACCTTCCCACTGTCAAGCTGACATCTGTCCAGCTTCTATCGTTCAGGAAGGAGCCAAAGACTGTGACCCCTTCATTGCCACTCTGATAAACTCCTCCTTCAAGTCTAACCAAGTCCCTAACAACCTCAAGGAAGCCTGGGTCATGCCGTTCATAATAAAAAAAAAACCTGACTCAAATCAAACACTCCAACGAATTACGGGCAGAGTGTTTGGCGAGTGTTTGGACTTGGGACTTGCCACCACTCCTTTTTCTGCTGCCTGCGCCCGAGTGGCTCTACTACCTCCATTACCATCAGTGGGAGGCTGGAGATGGACCCTCCCCTATAATACCACAGCTCCTAGCGGAGCGTTTGCGGAGTTTTTGGCGAGTGCTCGGCGTGGTGTAAGACAGAAGGACAAACATGGACCATACACCCGCCATGATCCCTGGTGATGCAGCCATTCCACAGGTATCCCGTACCCGTAGCCGCTCGAAATTGCCTGCTGTTGGGGGCTCTACAGGGGATAAACTAGAGGCGGCGAGTAGCATGTCAGATGATGTTGGACTAGTTGATGCCCTCCGTTCGGCCTGATGACTGCATGGAGCCCTCAAATGACAGACTCGACTTTCCTGACCCACCCTTCTCCCACATTCCCAGAAAATTTCTTAACAGCGGTGGACAGGCTCCGCAGTCCGCTGCGGTGCGGGTCTCCGCTTGGCAGGGGCTCGCCGCGGGCTGCGACGGAGACGGCTGCGATGCGCATGCGCGCAGTGGAGCTGCGCATGCGCACAACGCCGGAGTCTCGTCGAGTGGGTCAGGCGGAACTCTGGAACCAGCATGTATGTTGGGGAAGCCACTGCAGGCGGGCGCCGGCTATAAATGTGGCAAATAAGGATGCTTTCTGCCTGCCACAGGAAGAAGCTTCTTTTTTTTAAAAAAAAAAATAATAATTAGCAAAAATAAAGCCCCAAAAACTTTTATACCAAGCATACTCTATGAGAGTATTGAAGCAGCAGGCATCTTGGATGGTATGGAAAGTTCACAAGCCCCAAATACAAAGACTTCCCTTACAAAACAAAATGCACAGAAATCTAGTGAAAATGACAAACCAAATACTTTGTCCTCCCACAATAAAGAACCAATGTGTGATATTGAAAAGGGACATTCACAAGCTAACACAAAAAACATTGACACAAGGAAAAACAAAAATAACAAATAATCCATCAAATGGGGCTGGTGACCTTCCGAAACCACTCTCCACTCAGAAATTTAGACCGCGTGCAAAGTCCTTTTCAGGGATAAGAACAATCAGATGGCACTTCAAAAAGAAAGACTTACCTACTTTACAGAAAGACATGAGTCTGGCAACTGGGATCATGGATGCCAAACAACAACTAGACGAAATGGAAATGTCAGATCATGACCTTGTGCTAGCGTCTGGCCGATGCGAGCAATTAAGCTCCCACAATGAACAGATAGAACCAGACAAAAGCGGTAACAGCAACCCACCAAAGGATGCTACGACTATAGCAAGCATTGGAAATACAAATGTCCCTGCAACAATTGTGATCATTCCGCAACAAAAACATTCAGAAAAACTGGAAGAATTTCAGAAGCTGTCTTTTAAGGAACCAAGAAGTACTTCAACTCTGCAGATACCGCAAGTAAAAAGATTCTTTGAAGAAGTGGATGCAAATAAATCTAGTGCAAACATGGTCCCGGTAAAAAGGAAAAAAAATGAAAATGGAAAAACAAGAGTTATAAGTATTGAAGAGGTTTCAAAGGAAAAAACAACTTCAGAACAGCGAGGGGAGCCAACTGTGCATTCACAAAAATCAAAGGAAGATGTCCCTCAGGAACTAAGCAGTACCCTGACTGTGGACTTGCAGCTGGAAGACGAGGAACAAACTGTGCCGGGCCGCATTTTGGCCGAAATTAAAGAAAAACATCTTGGAAGAGAACAAGTTCCGTCACACAACCCTTGGCCAATTACAGATATTTGTGCAAACATGCAAGCTGCAGTAGGATCTATGAGGACCATAGCACTTGCACCATACTTTAAGTTATATGAGGCACTTCACGAAAACTGCAAAGATCAATCTAATCTATTGGCTCAAATCCAGTTCAAGCTAACATGTGTAGAAAAACACTGAGGTTGAACAAGTAAGAAGGATCCAGGAAAAAGCGTCGGAAAATGTTATAGTTAAGACGCTAATCGAGCTAACTGAGGAAACTCGGGAAGACAAGAGCGTTTTTGCACTGTTTCAGTGATACTATCAACTTACTTAAAACAGAGAGCTACAAAAACAATGTCCAACATAAGGATAAAAGTACCTCAACAAAAATAAAGGACATAGAGTCAAGGCCAAGTGATGAGCAAAGAAAGGTAAATGTGACGATTGACAGGAGTAAAAAAAACTGAAACAGAATACCTAGGAAAGACTGAATCTATAGTCAGTCGAGCACTGGCACCTGGCACTCCGAGAACAGAGGGAAAACAGGGAGTGTCCCTGATAAACAGCCAACCGATACAGGATACTCCTAACAATGACTGCGAAAACCAGCCTAATGGTATTCATCCATTATTCAACATTGAAAATCTAAAAGAACCAAACAGACCAGACAAGTTGGAAAAACCAATCAAAACTTCGGAAAAATTATATAAAAGATCAAAAGATGCTGTAGAAAAATCAAATAAAAAAGCTAAAAACTTGCCCAACCAAAAATGCTTGACTAATGATGGAACACGGCAGTTCATTAGAAACAAAGCCTATAGGAAAAGAGATAACGAAGTCCACCCAACAAGTACCACTAATTAAAAAAAAGGATGACGTATGTCAAACAAAGAAACAAGTACGAGAATACATTAAAGATGTGGAACTAGAGAGTACATTAGAAAGCTCCATAAATGAGTCCTATGGTCAAGAGTCTTTGTTACTCTTATCTGTTTATGAGGATGACAGCTTGCAAGAGTCAACGGAGGAATGTGAAGAACCCGTGAGCAATAAAAACAACGCTCCGGAATGCCTTGAAGTTCCAGCCTTGACTTTCCGAACTCTGCAAGAAAAAAGAATGCAGGTTGCAACAAAAAAGGACTTGGAAAAAAAGCAACGCCACGTGCTTAAAGACATGATCAAACAATCAGATCAAGAACGAGAAAGATGGAGCACACAAGATCCTAAGAGCTCGAGAATGAAAAACAGGAACAATCGCGACGAGAAGATGGACAGACGAAGCGATAAGAAGAATTCTGAGCCTTACGGCAATCAGAACAATACTTTTAAATTAAGAATGGAGAGAGTCCCAAGAGCAAAGATGGCCTGATCCTAAATAGATCAAACCTAATGAATCTCTTGCATAAAGTGCCTCAATTGAGAGTGATTGAACCAAAAGACATCCGAATCATAGAATTTCCAAATGAAGAAGATTTGGATAGAATCTGTATACACTTTAACTCAAAGGCAGTTATGAACTCAATATGGCTAGCTGCGGATGACCTCCGGGTTTTGATGTTAAAACAGAATGTCCACAACAGAGAGAAAAGGAAACAAAAAAGGGCACAAAGCCCTGAAGAACAAAAAAATGCTTGTGAGAATCAAAGTGAAGAGGAAGTGGATTTCAGACCTATACGTTTCTCACCAACAGTATTACGGGGCCCATATGCTCTACGTATGAAAATCAAAGGAAATGAGAAAGTGAATCTGGTCAATCAACCAAATAATGACCGTCCCCATTGTAACTCAAATCGATACAGAAAAATCATGGGGCTGGTTAGCGGAAACATTGAACGCAAAAACTAATGAAAAAAAATATTAGACCGAAGGATTAGGGCTACGAGGATCAACAAGCTTTGCTTCCTGGAACACAAGAGGCTTTCATCATTTGATTGAAAAGTGAAATAAAGAAATTCTAACTGCAGATATTATCTGCATTCAAGAGTGCTGGCTTCAAGAACAGCCATACATACAAGGAGCAACTTGTTACTTGAATAAAGCTCTTAAAGGTAAAAAAAGGCAGACCTTCTGCAGGCTTATTAACTATCATAAAGAACACATATGGTGGAAATGTAATTCGCACAAAGCACATGTGTGCCCATACCTCTGGAGCTTGCTTTAAGATTTCATTTGTGAGGCCATCCGGCCCTGGGGCTCGCGATCTGCTTGCTTTTGTGATCAGTACCAAGATTTCACTTAAATTGAATTTGATGTCCCAATCTTTTTCCTTTCTGGCATCTTGAGGCAGTAGATCTGTTGCTGGCTCGCGATTATATTTTTCTTGAAAGTATTGTTCCCACGTTGTTTCATGTATAGGGTTAAATTGTTCCTCACTTTGGTGATTTCCTTTTTGATTTAGCAGTGTCCATAGATATTTTGCATTTTTATTTTGAATCGCCATCAGCATATGTTCAGAGTCTTTTTGAAATTATAGAGCTCTATGGGATTTAACCCAATTTCGATAACCTTTTTTCAATTCTTTTCTTTTTGTTTGCATATCATCATAGGCAATATTCTGTTTTTTTAAGGCTCTTAAATCTCTAGACAGCTGTCGTTTTTTTTTCGCTATATCAGTATTGAAACAATGCGCCCTGATTTTTGTGGTTCTTCTATTTGTTTCGGTGGTCACTTTAAAGATTCTGAGGCAAGATTCATACTCCACGTCTTTTCCTGTTGAGGTTGCCCATTTGTTTATTGAATTTGTTAGCATGGGAATCATTTGTGTTGTTAATCTCAGTCTGTTTCGCCCCTCATTTACACGAATTTCAGTAGGCCAAGTATTCCTTGGTACCACATCCCTTTTATGCTCTATTGCTGGGTCTGAGCATGTAAGGATTAAGATTTTATGATCACTACTTTTTGTTGTATTTTCAGGGAGAGTATTCTGCCAAAAATGTCTCGGTCAACAAAAAAGTAGTCTAGTGTTGCGCATGAATTATGCGATGACCATGTGGGTTGTCCTTCTAGATCTCCTTGGACATTACCATTTACTTGCAAGAGATCACATAACAGAAAATGTCCACCTCAATATCAAATATTGAATAAGGAAGCAGGAAAAATGCCCTTTGGGCCACTGGAGGAATGGAAAGCGAAATGTAATGAGCTGTTGCAAAACTTAAAAGTTACGACAGAAGCCCTTCTGAAACACCCAAAGAGGGTAAAATTACTCTTACTATCAATTGACTGGGCAGAAACAGAGTGTTCGAGAGTAGCTTCGAACTATCATACCTTATCAGATAAGATAACTAGATGCCCACAGTTATTGCATGGATACCTAGAAAAAAGCACCAATCGGAATCATAGAGACTTAATAATGCGCTTTCGTCTGAACATTTTAAGCACAAAGATCAACCTGTTCAGATATGGCCTGGCAAAGGAAAAATTATGCAGACTATGCAAACAAGAAAAAGAATCGTCTCGACACTCAATGCTGTTTTGCCCTGAACTTCGATCTGAAAGGGGTGGTCTATTACTACCAATATTGTCACCATCATGTGATCTGGACCCTGATTTATGGTGGTCAGCTCTATATGACGACCCAAGTAAGAAAACCATCAAAGGCTTGGTATTTTCCTGGAATCCATGCTAAAGAGACTGGAAGGGAATTAAGACCATCATTAACAAGGAACATCTAAAACACAGAGCCAAACCTGGATTGAAACCAACATCGAACTAAGAAAGAAGAAATAGGAGATGTTTGGCTTGTGCATGGGGAGGAGGGAAAACTTGTACATAAGCAAAAGCTTGTATTTTGTGTACGCTGAATGCTTTAAATTAAAAAAAAAATTTAAAAAAAATTACAGCCATCCCCTTCCCTTTAAAAATCCTAGACCGAGTTGCATATCTGCAAATTCAGAAGCATCTAGAGGAGAACAACCTTCTAGGCCTCAGACAGTCCGGCTTCAGACCGAGACATGGTACGGAGACCGCTCTCCTAGATCTAAAGATCCAGATGGACAAGGCAAAGGACAAAGGCAAGCTAGCGATCCTGCTTCTAGACTTGTCAGTGGCCTTTGACCTTGTCGACCACCAAATCTCAACCGGCCATCTCACCACAGCTGCAGCCTTCTCTACCAATGCATCGGACTGAATCAACTCCTTTCTATCCAATCGGATCACTAGGGTTTTTTTCTCCTTCAGCCTCAGCAGACCCAAACCCCACACTCTGCAGAGTCCCTCAAGGCTCTTGCTTGTCACCAACGCTTTACAACATATTTACAAAGCTTCTATTTGATCGACTGGACAGCCTGGGTGTCGTCTACACTAACTATGCAGATCACACCCAAGTCCTCATATTGAATGATGTCTACCTAGAAATCCAGGCCTCGATGGCGACCAATAGCTTATGCCTCAATGATAAGACCGAGTTCGTGATTGTCGGCACTCGGGCACGTCTGAACAAGCTGGATCATAGGTATACTTCCTTCAGTATTGACGGCAACGCGATCAAGGTCTCAAAAGAAATAAAAACTCTGGGAGTCTATCTTGACTCAACATTGTCCCTCAAGAAACAAGTCCGCTCCCTGGCAGCCTCCACAGCCTATATCAATAAGGTGATCTACAGCTGCAAATCCTACCTGTCCATTAGCAGCTATCTAACAATAGCCAGAGCTTTAGCGCTGTCAAAAATGGACTACTACAACACGCTCTTTCTAGGCTCCTCTGAACTCAACTTAAACAGGCTTCAGGTCCGTCAAAACAACTCACTGAGAGCAGCACTTAACCTACCCAGATCCAGCCACATCTCAACACTTAGACGCAACACCAACTGGTTGTCAGTTCGTGACAGAATCACTCTCCATACATTGGTGATAACTCACAAATGCCTCGCTAACACAGCCCCCAAATACCTGGCTGACAAATGCTGCAAGCACCAACCCTCTCGCACCACTAGATCTGCCCTATCATTACCCCACAGTACCCAGGTTCAACTTAAAAACTGCAGGAGGAGCCAGCTTCCCAGTCCAAGCAAACAAATGTTGGAACTCCATTCCCCTCCTTACAGACAAGAACGCTCATTCCTGAAACTCAAATCTGGAATAAAAAAATGGTTGAGCAATAAGTCTCTCCCTTGAAAACACTTCTGGAGATTTCTGACTACCACCTAACCGTATCTCTAGACCTGCCTACTGCTCTTGCTCTAATGGTATTGTACAAATTTCATATCCATCTGTAACTTCGGGTACTCCTAAACTGTTATGTTATTTTATTGTATTTTATTTTATAGACCTACTTGTAACCCCTGGTCTACCTTTGTTATGTTATTGCTCTTCACCATTTTTGTAACTCCTAAGTTTTTCCAGCGCCCAGTTACCTCAGGATTTGGTGCGTGATATAAATAATAAACAAAAACAAATGCATTTATACAAACGCAAACAGCTGAGTTGCCAAAGTAGGGCTACAGGGCCATTCTAGCCTAATCCAAGGTAACGTAGATGACCCCTTCAGTGTTTTCGCAAGTATGGACATTCTTTCAAACTATAACTCGGAAATATGCAATGCTTCCCACATACATTGAGTGTTCTTCAGGCAGTGCTGAATTAACCATTTATCAGGTTTTAAACATGCTATATTCTGCAAGACTTAATGAGTGCATAATCTATGCTTTCAACTGCACAGTATTGTGTTAAGAGTAGCATTCCTTTTTGTGTGAAATTATCTCAACCTGTGAGTCACCCAGCACTTTTTGCTGGACTCTTGGATTTGTATCCAACTCTGCTGAGTGAGTGGGAACCTTTTTCCACACTCTGACTTTTACCCTGTGTTTGGGAACCTTATCTCTTTTGGATACTCTTTTGGAGTTACACTTTACACCAGCTTAATGGCATCTATGATTTGTGATTGATTGCAGCAGACAACACTGTCTGTGAGGTGTTTCTGGGAAGTGTTGGGCAAAGTTTGAATGCAGTACCCTCTGAGAACACTACAAATAACTGACTACAGATATAGGCAACCCAACCTTTGGTATAAGCTTGTACTACACAGTTTTGGTAGCGCGTTGAGCAGCCAGGCTTATCTCAAGAGGGGAAATGTGAGCTGTAGTGGAGGTACACAAAGATTCAAAGTTACAGGTATTCAAATAAACTCTTACACTTAAGGTTTCTTGCATAAATAATTAATAACCTATCAGTTATAAAGCCTTCTTCAGAAGGGAGCAATAGAATAGTAAGACAAATATACTTCAATACTGTACACTCGTTAAAGAGTAAGTAAAAGGCAAAAGTTATTAGAACACAAGAAATACAAATAATCATAAGCAGGACAAATACTTTCAGATAGCTCTTAGAAGAGACATTCAATTCAATAGGCTAAGCCAAAATCAATAGGCCAAAGTCTTTGTATAGGATGCAGCACTTAAGGTAAGTAAATGGAAAAGTCTTTCAACAAGTTCTAAGGAGTCTTTGAGAACAAGAAGAATCAAATGTAGGGCCACATGCTGGTTAGACTTGTGAGCTTCAGAAGTTACAAGCACTTCCACAGTAAGTGGTAAATTCTCTTAGACTAGTTTTACAGTAGCCTAGTAATGAAGAAAAAGATGCAGCTGAAGACTTCTGTTCCTGTACAGCTCTGCAGATCTCTGTTCCTGGGCCTCAGTCGTGGGGACAAGAGGGAGAACATCGGGGGACTCATGCACTGTACTGTTTTTCAGTGGCTGTTTCACCTTCCAGCTCCTTGCGGAACAGCAAATAGCAATAAGCGCGGTTCCTGGCTGTCAAGATGGACTTTCCTTGCATCTGAAGTCGCGCACTCAACTGAGGGCGGTCAGGCATGGTCGGTCCTGCTTCGTGGGAGTCCGGAGGATCTTCCAAAAGCTTTCGGCCAGCTTACAAGCAACGCACACAATCTGGTGTCCCTCTCCCTGGCTCTATGGTTTCCTGCAGCACTCTGAAGAAATGCAGCTAGCTCCGAGATGGGTGTACAAGTGGCTTACTTGGGAGTTGACTGGTCCCACCGACTGAAAGGGAGAAGTCGTCCTTGCAGGGCTTCTCTATCGAATCAAACTTGGCGATTCGGACCTGCAGCAGGGCTTCACTGGGCAAACCACTGGCCCAAGAGTTGCAGCAGCCGTCCTCTTCAAACTCTTCTTCGGTTCCTTCATCCAACTCTGCCTTCCAAGCCAAGAGACTTGCCTTTTTTTCAGTTCTCTCCCATTCATTACAGCCTAGCTGCCACTCACCCAACAGGGTGGCTGTCCTTGCCGGACAGTCAGCCAGCCAAACATCACACAGTGCATGTGGATCTCCTAGGAGACCAAGCACAGGGAGTTTCGGGCAGCTCCCTCACTTCCTGCCTACCCCAGACACTCGGGTCGGGAGCCAGAGGCGGGTTTCAATCATGAAGCCTGCCAAAGGCAAATGATCAAAGAACAAACCTGGCTTGGCGCGCAGAGAAAAACTCCAGAAGGACCTTTCCACAAACACATGGTGAAAAAAGAAGACCGGGAACCATTTTAGCAATGATGGCTGGGTGCCGTCTTGAAAAACATCCTTCGATTTAACGTTACCAGAGTTGCGAACAGTTCGGAGTCGGGGTAAATCATGTAGTAAATCATGGTCGTTCATTGTAAAACCACTGCCACCAGCCATTCTGAGAGGAAAGGGTAACATGTGAATGCTACATGAGTAGCTAGACACAGGGGATAACAAGTAGCCCCTCCAGCACTCTAGTGTAAGATAGGGTGTGCTGGGTCTAGGAATTTAAAAGACTAGTAAAGTAAATTTCACTTTACTGTTCTGGGAAACAGTAGTTGATCCCAGAGAAGGTAGGTAAACCTTGGAAAAGCCTGAAAGGCTTCCCTGTGTCAATGCACTGAGGGTGCTGTGTGACAAATGAAAAAGATGATGCCTATGGAGTTGGTTAGACTGCATTACCAAAGGAAACACAAAGGTAAAATACATATCAAAATACATGAGGGTGTGGGGAAAAAAGGGTCACACACACTCCAGGTAAAAAAAATCAAGTTCTCAAAATCCAGCAAAGTTGTTGGGGTCTCTAAGGTAGAGGGAATTAGCACATTTTTGAGAATTCTCCCTATCAGGAAGCACCTTAAGGCTTTCCTTTTTACTTTTCTGTGATAACATTCTGTTATCAGGACAGGGGGATCCTTTTTATCCACCCTGACATATTTTGTGGAATCTTATGTGGCGTGCTGACTCAGAACTGCATGGGTCCACAGCTTGTCCTCTAGCCTTCCTGTGAAATTTCAGAGTCCCAGCATCCATGGGTCCCAAGATAGAAGGCTAACATCTGTGACGCCTGCGGTCACGTGCATTGGTGACCAGCCCTGAAACCGGCTTTCAAGCATCTGGCCGAGTGCCTAGAAGAGGCCTGCATCGGTGTTTGCTGCATTCATGCATCAGCTCCTGGACCTGACCAGCTCTTCTCTTCTCCTGGACATCTGTGACCGGAACAAACGGCGGGACAACTAACCTCAAGTGACCTCTCACCCCTCCAACCCCCGCAACAACTTGCCAAGTATGAGGAAAAATTGGAGTGCGTGGCTAAGTTACGACACTTACCTGCACCCCTATTTCCATTCTTTCAAAGTTTTAATCTTTTAGTAACTTTTGGCTTTGGCAATACTTGTTATTTAAAGCCCTCCAAAATGTAGAAAAAAGGTTTTACTCAGCAGTTAACCTTTTTATCGGTCTACTGGAACCTCCTTCAAATCCACAGGACCCTCCTCCTAACTTTTCCCACTCCCTAAATCTCTTTGGAAACGTTGTGAACTTTTGGACACAAGGCCCCATACACGTTAGGGCTGGAAATTTCAAGTAAGGGTTGCTATTCCTGGGGACTGTTGGTGTATTGATCAATTACTTTGCTTCCCTTTCAGGTATTTGGGGGGTGGGGATGAATTTATTTGGATTATTTTACACTAACTCACTGTAATTACCTGTTCTTAGTCATATTCATAGTGTGTTACTGGCCATAAATATAGTATAAATATAGGATTTTTATAACTGTCTAATCCTCGATTGCTCACTGTGTGGACCCATTGTGGACTGCTGACCCCCCACACTTTCTCTGAGACTTAGCCTTGACCATGCTACCTTGATTGATTTGGTTACAGCTCCCAGAGTTTCCCTGTTCACAACTAGGGTGGCCTCCTAAATATCTGTCCACCAGGCAAGAGTTTAGAAATCCAGTCTAACACATTCCATGCAAACACAAGGTCCTGAGGTGGATGGCAAAGAGCGATCACTCACTGTACCCAGTGCAACCACAGATTTGAAGAGCGTGCAGCTGGTTATGGAAATCAAATTTCTTTAGAGTCGCAAAAAGTGTGCAATCTCTCCCAACTCAAATCAATTTCTTCTAAAGAAGACAGAGCTGCAAATCTGTTAATACGCTTTCAAGGTTTCCACTGATGGTATAGATTAGTCCATCCACCAAAACATACACATTGGCCTGCACTTCTATTTAAACCAGGGATACGGAGGGTTACCAATATTGGACCCCGCCTCGTTCTGAAGAATATGCATTATGGTAAGCACTTGCATAGTCCATGACACTTGTGTACAAGCGCGTTATAAATGACATATCTGTGCAACAAATAGGTCACTGAAATTCAAACCAATACAGTCAAAAGGGAAATCTTTCTTGCCAGTCCCAACCCACGACAAACCTTGTCCATTAATGTGTGCTGCCTTTTAATTGCCCTCGTTACATGTTATGAGTTGGACCAATAAAGGTTTTTATTAAGTAGGTTTGCTACTCACTCTTGTTAGGATGTACAACGGGGTTAAAATGGTCCAATCCGGAGTACATTTAGGGGAAAGCACAGGGACTCAAGCAAACTTTATAAAGCAAGCATACGAGTCGGGATACACTGCTGAGCACGTCCACCCAAATTTGAGATGTTTTAACTGAAGGGCGATTTCTATCCTCTTCAGGCCTGTTGCTCATATCAGGACTTGATCTAAACATCCATTGGCTAGTACTCGAAATTAATCTTACTGATTTATCACAGGCAGGAATAATAAGCTCCTCCTTTGTGCCAATAAGGGGCTCAGCCGGACTGACAGGACCAGAGATGGGACACTCCTGGAAACCACCCAAGAAGTCACAACAGCAGCAGATGGAATAGGAGGTGGCTTGATGCCGGATTGACAGTCAATTTCTCCTTTAACAAGTGCGATGCTCAGTCACTAAATCCTCAATCCTAGCCAGCCGATCTGTTAAAACTGAAAAATGCTTTCATAATAATGTTCAAAAGTTTAAATTGTGCACCCCCTCCCCCTTTTTCTTTTTAACTACATCTGTGTCTGACCCTTTCCGGGCAATTTCGAAGACAACAGTAAAGCTTCAGATCTTGGTGTTTTCAAATCACCTTTGCTAACCTCCAATTCATTAGAACCGAGTGCACAATCATGGGAAACAATAGCTAATGATATTTTGCGCAAGAGGCAGAGTCACCAACCCAGGACAGTGTATTACATCAGGTTCAGAAAAAGCAATCACCACTTTAAAATATGTGAATCTAGAGATGTCACTGTTCTCTACAAATGGGCCCCGTGTCAATATGTGCGATTTATAACTCGGTGTCTCAATTGTACGAGTTCTATATTTTTTGCGCACGACTGGCTTGTCAATCACGTCCCATCTCATTCTGTCTCTTGGCCTACAGTTGTGTCCCTTGACTCTCGATCTGTCAGTTTCCTTTGCTGTCAATATCTTTCGCGATCCTGTTAATTCACTTCCTTTACTCACTCTTATGTCCGTTCTCTCTACCACTCCTAGTTGTCTCTTCATCGCATGTGGACTCTCCCCGCTTATGATTCCAACCTTCTCTCTCAGTTTTCCCTCCATCTTCTTACAATATTTATATTCTCCCTTGCGATACTGCTCTGCCTCATCTCTATCCGGTCTCTCTCAACTTCCCACCCTTTTCCTTTACAGTCCTCTTGCCCTCTAGTTCTGTCTGTGCTTTCTCTTCACCTCTCAATTCAACCTTTTAATTATTTAATCCCACACTCCTCTAACCCACCAGCCCATGTCTCCTTCTGCCTCACTCTGCCTGTCTGGCTGTCTCTTCCTTTTCTTTCCTTTCCGTCTGTCCATTCGTTTCCTGTCTCTCCCCCCCCTGTCTACCACCGTCCGTCTGCGTCTACCCCCCTGTCTACCTCCGTCCGTCTGCATCTACCCCCCCTGTCTACCTCCGTCCGCCCCTTCCTTTCCTGCCCGTCTGCCCGCCCCTTCCTTTCCTGCCCGTCTGCCCGCCCCTTCCTTTCCAGCCCGTCTGCCCGCCCCTTCCTTTCCTGCCCGTCTGCCCGCCCCTTCCTTTCCTGCCCGTCTGCCCGCCCCTTCCTTTCCTGCCCGTCTGCCCGCCCCTTCCTTTCCTGCCCGTCTGCCCGCCCCTTCCTTTCCTTCCCTGCCCGCCCCTTCCTTCCCTTTCCTGCCTGCCTGCCTGCCTGCTCCTTCCCTGCCTGCCTGCCCCTTCTTTTCCTGCCTGCCCGCCCCTTCCTTTCCTGCCTGCCTGGCAGAATCCTGTGCAGTGCCCTTGGAGACCACTACACACAATTAAGGCCACAGGTGGCAATACAAGTTTTACCTTTGGTACAAGCCTGTACTACTATGTTAAAGTGGTAGCAGTAGCGGTGCAGCCAGGCTTATCTCAAGAGTATATGAGCAGTAGCAGAGATTACACAAAGGGACCACAATTACTGTGACTCAAGCAAACACTGACTCAAGGTTTCAGGTAAAAAATATAAGTACATTTATTTTAAAACCATTTGTTATTAACACAACATTTCTATTAATTCAAAACCACATGTAAAATACACTACAACCAACCAACTCACTTCGGTACACTCTAACTCAAAGTAAGTACCCTATGTTTTAACGGACCGGTGTTGCGAAACAAAAGACGTTACCGGGAATACACTTGCGATCACTTTTTGACAGTAATGACAGTTCGGTCTTACTAAAGAAACGCATATCTGCAGCAAGAAATGTTACTGGGGCAAAAACACACTTAGCACCTGAGTTAAACAGAGAGAGTGTTGGGGGCAAAAACCGTAGGCAATACTTTTGTCAAGGCAGACAGAATCATAGAACACTATTTGACGGAATTCAAGAGTCAATAGGGCGGGGCCAGTGTCAAGTGGAACCGGGTTCCTGTTGTCGAGGATCACACAATCGGACAGTTCAAGATTCAACGTTGCCAGGAGTACTTAGATATTGTCAACAGAGGAAGCAAAAGTTATAAGAAGGAGGGAAAACAAGGGCAAGCCTTGGAGGTGAAGAAAGAGGGATTCACCCTAATTCCTCAAGCAGAACACAGTACCTTATTCAATGAAGAAGCTGGTGGCACGGCAGTTGTTCCTGTTGGTTTCCTGCAGACCTACAGTTCCTGGAGCTTCGGTGCGAAGGACGTCTGGAGGGGTCTGCACCACACAGGATAGGAAGCCGGCAGCAGCGACGGTGAATAAAAGGTGCGCTCCTTAAAAACAGGAGAGGCTCTTCAGATGGCTAACCGGACCACTACAGCAGTGTGCAGCGATTTCAACCAAGAAGAGGATCCTGTGGAAGATGAGCTGGTTATCCCCACCAGGCTCAAGGGAAGACTACTCCCGACTGGATCTTCTCTGGTCGTCAAAGGGTAGATAGCTCAGGACTGCAGCAGGGCTTCACTGGGACGGGGTAATTGCAGCAGCCGTCTTTGCCGCTTCTCTTCGGTTCCTTGTAGTTCCAGTGGCGACTGACTTCTAGCCCAAAGAGACCTGCCTTTTATGCGAAAATCCCCCATTCACACAGCCTGGCTGTCAATCACGCAGCGGGGGGGTTATCCAGCCCGGACAACCACCTCAGCCAATCATGGCAAAGTGCGACTTGGGTTTCCTAGGATACCCTGTGCAGGGGGTGACTACACCCTACCTCACATTAAACCCACCTAGACACCCAGGCGCCTGGTTGAGGGCTTCTTGGCAGACGCCGGCCAAAAGACAGTGAATAAAGGAGGCAAACCTGGTTTGCCACGCAAAGTAAAACACAAGAAGCACTTTAACAAAAAGAAATGGCGAATAAACCCAACCTGATCCAAAAGAAAAAGTATTTGGTCAATCGGATTTATGTTCGGGGCTAATATAATAGCCTAAAACAATACCTCGTTTATATGATAATCACAGTAGAAAAGTTAGGGTAGATACCACTGCCACCAGCCAAATCTAAATGTTAAAAGAGCAAAACAATGCTCTAGGAGGTACAGATAAAAAGGGATACGGAGTAACCCTTTCCAGTACTCCATGTAAAATGGGGTGTACTGGATCTGTGGTTAAATGACTAGATAAAGTTAATGGCAACTTTACCCTTTTCTGAGGGACACTAGTCTGCTTCATAAATGGAGTCGGTGGGAAGTCTAAAAGACAATCCTGTGTCACTGCACTGAAGGTGCTGTGTAACACACAAAAAAAGGGGACTACTGAAGTGGTGTACTCCAGAGTCCACAATCACGAAACCAGGTAGAAGACACAAGGCAAAACATGGATAAGAGTGGGGGGAAAAGCTCACACTCTTACCAAGTGAAAACAAACTCCAGAAATCCAGCAAAGCTGCTGGGGGACTCACTAGGTGATGGAAATTAGCCATAAAATGAGAATTCTCCCTAACACTTGTCCCTTCCTTTGCTGCCTGTCCCTTCCTTTCCAGCCTGTCCCTTCCTTTCCAGCCTGTCTTTCCGTCAGTCCATCTGCCTGCCTGTCCCTTCCTTGGCTGTCCGTCCCTTTCCTGCCCCATCTGCCTGTCCCTGCCTTTCCACGTCTTTCCCCGTCTGCCTGTCCCTGCCTTTCCCCGTCTGCCTGTCCCTGCCTTTCCCCGTCTGCCTGTCCCTGCCTTTCCCCGTCTGCCTGTCCCTGCCTTTCCCCGTCTGCCTGTCCCTGCCCTTCCCCGTCTGCCTGTCCCTGCCTTTCCCCATCTGCCTTTCCACCTGCCTTTCCCCGTCTGACTTTCCACCTGCCTTTCCCCGTCTGACTTTCCACCTGCCTTTCCCCGTCTGACTTTCCACCTGCCTTTCCCCGTCTGACTTTCCACCTGCCTTTCCCCGTCTGACTTTCCACCTGCCTTTCCCCGTCTGCCTTTCCCCCTGCCTTTCCCCGTCTGCCTTTCCCCCTGCCTTTCCCCGTCTGCCTTTGTCCCTGCCTTTCCCCGTCTGCCTTTGTCCCTGCCTTTCCCCGTCTGCCTTTGTCCACGTCTTTCCCCATCTGCCTGTCCCTGCATTTCCACCTCTTTCCCCGTCTGCCTTTCCACCTCTTTCCCCGTCTGCCTTTCCCCGTCTGCCTTTCCCCGTCTGCCTTTCCCCGTCTGCCTGTCCCTGCCTTTCCCCGTCTGCCTTTGTCCACGTCTTTCCCCATCTGCCTGTCCCTGCATTTCCACCCCTTTCCCCGTCTGCCTTTCCACCTCTTTCCCCGTCTGCCTTTCCCCGTCTGCCTTTCCCCGTCTGCCTTTCCCCGTCTGCCTTTCCCCGTCTGCCTTTCCACCTGCCTTTCCCCGTCTGCCTGTCCCTGCCTTTCCCCGTCTGCCTTTGTCCACGTCTTTCCCCGTCTGCCTTTGTCCACGTCTTTCCCCGTCTGCCTGTCCCTGCCTTTCCCCGTCTGCCTGTCCCTGCCTTTCCCCGTCTGCCTGTCCCTGCCTTTCCCCGTCTGCCTGTCCCTGCCTTTCCCCGTCTGCCTGTCCCTGCCTTTCCCCGTCTGCCTGTCCCTGCCTTTCCCCGTCTGCCTTTCCACCTGCCTTTCCCCGTCTGCCTTTCCACCTGCCTTTCCCAGTCTGCCTTTCCCAGTCTGCCTTTCCCAGTCTGCCTTTCCCAGTCTGCCTTTCCCAGTCTGCCTTTCCCAGTCTGCCTTTCCCAGTCTGCCTTTCCACCTGCTTTTCCCCGCCTGCCTTTCCACCTGCCTTTCCCCGTCTGCCTTTCCACCTGCCTTTCCCCGTCTGCCTTTCCACCTCTTTCCCTGTCTGCCTGTGTCTGCCTGCCCCTTCCTTTCCTGCCTGTCCCTTCCTTTCCTTTCCTTTCCTGCCCCTTCCTTTCCCGTCTGCCTGTCCCGTCCTTTCCTGCCCGCCTGCCCCTTCCTTTCCTGCCCGCCTCTTCCTTTCCTGTCCGCATGCCCCTTCCTTTTCTGCCCGCCTGCCCCTTCCTTTCCTGCCCGCCTGCCCCTTCCTGCCCCTTCCTTTCCTGCCTACCTGCCTGTCCCTTCCTGCCTGCCCATTCCTTTCCTGCCTGCCCCTTCCTTTCCCCACCCATCTGCCTGCCTGCCCGTCCTTTCTCGCCCGTCTGCCTGCCCCGTCCTTTCCCGTCTGCCTGCCTGTCCCGTCCTTTCCCGCCCGTCTGCCTCTCCCTTCCTTTCCTGCCTGTCTTCCTTTCCTGTCCGCATGCCCCTTCCTTTTCTGCCCGCCTGCCCCTTCCTTTCCTGCCCGTCTGCCTGCCCCTTCCCTTCCTGCCCGTCTGCCTGCCCCTTCCCGCCCGTCTGCCTGCCCCTTCCCTTCCCTTCCCGCCCGTCTGCCCCTTCCTTTCCCACCCGCCTGCCTGCCCCTTCCTTTCCCACTCGCCTGCCTGCCCCTTCCTTTCCCACTCGCCTGCCCCTTCCTTTCCCGCCCGCATGCCCCTTCCTTTCCCGCCCGCATGCCCCTTCCTTTCCTACCCGCATGCCCCTTCCTTTCCTACCCACATGCCCCTTCCTTTCCTACCCACATGCCCCTTCCTTTCCTACCCACATGCCCCTTCCTTTCCTGCCCGCATGCCCCTTCCTTTGCTGCCCGCATGCCTGTCCCTTCCCTGCCTGCCTGTCTGGCCCTTCCCTGCCTGCCTGCCTGTCTGGCCCTTCCCTGCCTGCCTGCCTGTCTGGCCCTTCCCTGCCTGCCTGCCTGTCTGGCCCTTCCTTTCCTGCCTGACTGGACCTTCCTTTCCTGCCCGTCTGCCCCTTCCTTTCCTGCCTGCCTTTCCTGCCCCTTCCTTTGCTGCCTGCCTGTCTCTCTTCCTTGTCCGTCTGTCCCTTGCACTTTCACTAGGACTTTATACCATTTCCAGTGCTTCAAAATATTGGCCCCATAATGCCGGGCGCGGCGCCGCCCGCAGTGCGGACACACAGCCCAGCCCAGCCCTAGATTGGCCCATCACACTGCTGCTGCTCCATGTCACATGTTTGGCGCTGCAGCAACTGCTGGCACAAGCCAGTAGTGGGATGGATGGGGAAGGGCAGACGACCTCATGGGAACTCAGCTCTCATTACCATTAAACTTTGCACTGGAATTGCCTACAAGTGTTTAAAGCAGTCTTCTGAGAGTTAATGACTTAAAATTGGAGTTGTAAACACGCTACTGGTATAGTAAAATTGTCTCACCATGCAGTTCCTTCAGCCATTCCATTTATAAACACACTGCATGTCTTTCACTGAAGTAGTGTTTAAAACAAACATTGGCAAAAAGCCAACATTTCTGGCTTGTGCATAGGTTTTAAGCTTTTGCCAGTCAGTGCTATTAGATACCAAGGACCATTTTGCACCTGGCTGCTACCAACAAACGGCTGTGCCCAAGTGCCTTTCCCATGCCTACACAAAAGCCCAAACTGTTGGCATTGCCAATGCTTGTTTTTGTTAGGTGCAGGAGCACCGTGGCGTGCTCCCTTTGTGTCAGCAGCATTTGTGTACTCTTGCACACCTAGCACCCCCACCCACCCCTTATGGGCTTTTCTCTTGTCACTCCATGTTTGCAAGCACCCCCTTGAGCAGTACGCGTCCTTGCATTAGTGCCTTGCACTAAATTCCTGTTATGAACCAGCGTTGGCAAAAATTAACCGCTGGGGTTTAAATGTACAATCTGCAGGTTATGTACAGTTCACTGCAGCATGGCACAACCATCTACTTAGCTGTCTCTCTGGAATTAGTCTATAGTTTGCAGGCCACATACAGTATACCGTTATTGCGTCGCAGGCCTTTTCATTGCAGTTTTTTTACCTCATTTTTATTCGAAACAAAAACTCGTATTTTTGGGGGGGGGGAATTATAAAAATTGGTGTGGGTGAACATGAATTTAAACCCCCCCCTGAAAAAACAAAAAACAAAAACAAACGCGTTTTTTTCGAAAAAACCTGCGATGAAAAGTCCTGCGACGAAATAACGTAGTACCCCACATACATCTGCAGCAGGCACATGAACCTGTCAAGCTATCATCCAGGGATTGGACTCGATCACCAGCAGGCTAATCAGAGATATCTGCTGCCGGCATGGTAACATCCTGAGCTATTGTACAGGGATGAGAACCCATGACAATCAGGCTACATCCAAATCTCTACAGCAGGTGCATTAACCTTCTTAGCTATTTTACTGGAATTGTCTTTTGACCTGCAGGTTACACAAATGTGGCGACCATAACTAGTGACATGGAGGACATGGAGGACGCCCCCTCACTACTATTGCAACAGAGAATTTACAGTGCCCACCCCTAGGACAAGTAGACTTAGGAAGGGCAAAAACTCAACCCGGGCAATGTTTTGGGGCAACCTTTTATTTACATAGGCTGCACTCCTTTCAAAGGTTCCTTAATTATAAAGGCCACCTCACACACTCCTTAGGTTCTGCTCACAAATATTGCGTGCGACTCATTAGGCCCCTAGCCTGTCACAGGAAGACTCCACAGGTTTGGGAGCTTCGGCATTTATAGTTGTGATGCACATGTATGCCTATTGTTCGGCAGTTGACTCTGTGATCCCTCCCAAGGTGTAGACCTGAAGAAGG
Organism: Ambystoma mexicanum; assembly: GCF_040938575.1. Classification (NCBI taxonomy): domain Eukaryota; kingdom Metazoa; phylum Chordata; class Amphibia; order Caudata; family Ambystomatidae; genus Ambystoma; species Ambystoma mexicanum. Next base: position 703,340,020 of record NC_090924.1, read on the forward strand.
TTCTAGTTGTAGAATGTTCGTCTCTTGGTGATTGCGTCAACAGGTTCCAAACTCTGCCTGCGAGTTCATTCATCCATCACCCCAAACAGAAAGGATACTCTCCAGTATTTCATTACATAAAAAAATGCAAGCGACATGCTGAGACAAATAATCTTTCACTGCAAGGTAAACATAGCAAATTATTGATTATTTTGTCATGGCAGCTCTTCTTTTCATGTGTTGCTTGGAAACCTTTAGTCGCGCAGTAGGCTACTTAATCTCTTACTTGATTTTCTCCGAGCCTGTAACGCTCACCTGATTCCCGCAGAGGCGCCGGTCTTGACTGGGTGAATGCCGTATCTTCAAAGGTGATGTGTAACACACGGTTGGCTCTTTGGGCTGGACCTCTGTGCACTGTATGTCTGACTCGAAGAGTAAGATGTCTGCAGATAGAAAATATGGGATTAATGAACTGGGGTTATTGGGTGCCTCTCTCCTCTTCCCTTTCTCTTCTCCTGTAGAACCCCGAAGGTTAACGCCCTCACCTTAGGTAAGTGAACGCCGAGCTCTCCATCTGCCTCGGGGCAGGGTGCCGTAACCAGTTTCTTCACTGGATAAGGTTGCAGGCCTCTTGACCTCAGAGGACTGCTGTCCGTCGTTAACTGCACGAACGGTAAGTTCTGGGCACTTCAAATGTCTTAAAAGTCTTTTGTAATGATATCTCTTGTTTTGCAGGGTTCCGGCGATGGCGGATGGCGGGCTGATGAGAGTTGAGGATCGAACCCGCGTGAGGAATAGAAGCGCCTGGAAGCACGTAAGTAAGCGCTTGTAGCCTGCTTCACGATGCGCACTAACTGTCCCTTTTATCTTGCAGGTACAAGTTCGGAGCTTTAGAGAAGCTGAAGGGTGCTGGAATACCCACTGGATTCGGCGTGGGAAGGAGTAATGGCACGTGAGTAATAAAGTTGCCCAATGTCTTTAAACGAACCTTCTTTTGTCTTTCAGATGCGGGATGCAGCGCCGAAGGACTCCAGAGCGTGCAAAGAGCTGGTAAGCTTTTGTCTTTCAGATGCCGGAATGCAGTGCGAAGACCTCCGGAGCATGCGAAGAGTAGGTAAGCCTTTGTCTTTCAGATGCCGGAATGCAGCACGAGGCGTTGGTGACAGCCGATGGACCAGGTAAGAGATGCGCTGCCACTGAAGACCGTAGTGCTAACCTGTTCTTTCTTTGTCTTTACAGGTGCTGCTGAAGACTGGATTCCAGGATGGTAAGCCTTTGTTCCCTTAGACCCAGGATCAGAAGCAGAAGACACGATGAGCGTTCTGCTGCAGAGAATGCAGAATAACGCAAAGCAAGATTCATCCATCGGGTGGTTTAAATAGCCTCCTGTATTGCTTAGGTGTCTCCTTCCACAGCCACGCCTAGGTAAGAAAAGAGTTCCTGCTTTCCAGAAGAGTTCCAGTGTTCTGAACCTAGGGAGTGGCTCCTGCCCCACCCAACAGGAAAAGTAGTCCCAAACAGAAGAGGATCAGGGGTTCAACTGGCAGGTAAGTAAGCAGCATGGTCTGCTGCAGGTAAGTCCACCCAAGCATTATGAGCCCGGCGCTTCCAGCGCTGGGACTGGGCATCTTTATGAGCCTGGTGCCACTGGCGCCAGGACAGGGTCCAAAAGGTCCCAATTGGGACTGGCTGGCACTCGGAACCGGGGTTATGGGTCTGCTTCCAAGGGAGTCGGGCAAGTCCTGATCTTTTGGAAGCAGAGATCATGACAGAGCCCTCCATTTGACAGATTCAGTCTTCCGCAGACATATAGGGTCCGATTCGCAGAGTGTTTTCCTATGGGATTATGCCATTATAAAACACTTGTGTATTGTGTGGCATTAAATAGGGAAGCCAATTGTCCGATGAAAAGACAGAAGGCCTTTGGGGTCGGTAAGAACTCTCGTGAGTTGCACATGACCCGTGATCTCTCAAACTGACGTTTTATCAGACAAAAATGTGAATGGAGGCAGCGATTCTAATCCGCGGTTCAAATTCGATTTCTGCCAACTTGACATTTCAAGACTGCAGCAACTAACATGCTACTCCGTGGATTGCTATGGCAGTACTAGCTTTTTAATTATTTGCTGACGTTAAACGTAGTTCCCAAAATCAATACCACCAATGCAAACAATGTAGAGGTAAAGAAATAATATGCACCACCATCCAGTGCTTAATTTGTGCCGGACGGTGGGTCCGCTGGATCAAGGCTGCCGCTTACATTATTATTGCGGCCACCGCCGGCGGCGCCGCGGCGGGCGCAATAATAATGTAACTTATGTAAGGCAACTTAGCCTTAGGCTGCAGCCTGCAAGGGCCTTACCTTAGGCAGCTGAGCTGCCTAAGTTGAAGTTGCCTTAAAGTTACTTACAATATTATTGCGACTGGCGCGGCGCCGCCGGCGGTGGCCGCAAATTAATGTAAGGTAAGCGGCAGCCAGGCAGCCTTGGTCCTCCGACCAAGGCTGCAGCGGGGGCGGGGCGCTTCACGCTTTCCCTTATTGCGGGGCCAGGCGGCGGCCGCACTGGCTATGGGATCTGCATCATCAATGATGATGCAGATGATCCCATAGCCAGTGCCGCCGGCCCGCTCGCATTGCCTCGCGGCCTGCTGCCACTGAGTCGGGCCAAATCCTGCTCTGCGGAGCGGCGGTGCCGCGGCAGCCATGGGGCGGCAGTGGCACACACACGAGAAGCTGCATGCATAATTTGCACGCCACACCGGCGGCCGCTGTCAAAGTGGGGGGGGGGGGGTGGGGGGTCGCACCATTATTATGGCGTGCGCCGCCCGCGGCCCGCCGCCGTGGATGTCACGATAACTCAAGTTCATTTCACGGCGGCGGTGGCGGGTAGATGCACGCATTAATAATGTAAGCTGGACCGAACTACAAAAGAAAGTTAACTTAGGTAAAGAAGACAGTACTACAAAAGAAAGTTAAATAAAAGATACTTACCGTGTTGTTCAGCAAGCGCTGCCCCCTGAGGAACTCAAGTTAGTAGGCCCGGGCGGCCGCACACGGAACGGAACCAACCACACGTGCAGGGCAGGCTCTCAGTCACGAGTCTCACGCCACGCCTTAAGCTCGTGAAATGAAGGTGGCCTGCCTCTGCAACAACAGACCCACGTGACTCACCCACCCCCACACACTCGCGTCATCATGTCATTTCACTGGCTGGAGCCTGGAGGCGAACAACAGCCAATGAAAACTGTACATTCTGTGTTACTATACAGAATGTATCAAATAGTAACAGAATGTTGGCTTTCATTGGCTGATGTTGCTGTGCTGTAGGCCCAGCCAGCCAGGAGCCAGCAATGGCCTGCAACTGCAAGGAGAGCAGCAGAATGATTTATGATCATGGAAACTAGTTAAAATTGGAACAAACAAAGGAATTACACGTGCGCCAGCCGCCCAATGATGTTCCGGTCCCCAAAAAAAGAGTTCCGGTGGCCCCCACCGCCTACCACCGGCACAAATTAAGCACTGAATTTACAACTTAAACTTTTATAGATTTAACATTCCCCTTCTCAAGGGGTAAGGCATTCAAATGCCTGCGGTTGCAATAGCAGGAACCAAATATGTATGCATTATGCTAACATCAGCGTTTTCTAGCTTCAGAAGTGAGCTTCCAATGGCTTGTGTGTGCTGAAATTATAACCTCCAGTCACGTCATATTTTCCAGTTGTATACAGGCATGCAAAAAGGGATTCGGAACCAGAGAGGAAGGCACATTTCTATGTTCATATGTTAGGTAAGAATTGGTGCAATAACACAGACTACACAACACTTACCTGCTTGGTATTAGGTAACCCACCTTTTGATATAGGTCTGTACTACACAAGTTGGTAGTGTGACTGCTTGGCCGACTCTGGACTCCTCCCTGGAATCCCTGTTGATACAGTTGAACTTTGAAAGTGTGCGTCAACCTCCACGTAACAGCCCTGCAGATGTCCAGCAGGGGCACACCAGACAGGAATGCCGTTGTAGCAGTGATCTCTCTGGTACAATCGGCTCTCGGATGGCCAGGCAGCGGTCAGTGTGCCAACCGTTGACCGTGAGCGATACAGCCAGAGAGACACCTTAAATGGAAGCCTTGGACAGGGCCGTCTCATGGTTCACAGGACCAAAGTTCATAAAAACTTAGAAGTTTTCCAGAAACTCTTTGTGCGGTCACATAAAACATCAGTGCTCTAGCCAAATACAGCAAGTGCAAAGTCTTTTAAGCCGGCGACGAAGGCGTCGGAAAAAATACAGGTAACACTAAGGGCTCATTGAGGTGAAATTCGGACAGAAGTTAGGGCATGAAGGAGGGGGTGAGTCCGCAGCACAACCATCGTCTCGTGAAAAGTGAAGGATGCTTGCATGACAGGGCCTGGATCTCATCTACTCGTCTTGCAGAGGTGATGGCCACGAGGAAAGCTGTCTTCCATGACAGAAACTTGAGCGGAGCTGAAAGCATAGATTCGCACGGGCCGGAGCCTTCACTGGCGGGAACAAGCAGAACAGCCCCTTGAGGAACTCCTTAACTAGACGGTGCGACCACAGTGAAGACCGTCCCAGAGATATGGTGTAGCGGGAGATGGCCGCCAGATGAACCTTGGAGGCGTGAGCCAGACCCGATTTAGCCAATGACAGTAAATACAGCAATACTTGAGGGGCCGTGACCCTCAGACGGTTGATTGTCTGAACGGCATCAAACAGTAAATTAGCATTACCGTAGCGTTTTAAGGTAGAGGACGCCCTGGGCTTGGCGAGAATCTCTTTACAGTCCACCGGAAGATCGGATCCACCAAATTCTAACGCTGCAGGAGCCAGGACTACGGGTTTAGCGACCCCTGTTGGTGGTGCAGGTTTGTGTCTCCTTCCCTGGCGAGAAGATCCGCGACCACTGACAGTTTGACTGGAGGGGACGCTGACATGCTGAGAAGATCCAGGTACCAGATCTGCCGCGACCACGCTGGTGCGACGAGGATCACCCTGCACCGGTAACATGTAAACAAGTAATGGCGGGAATGCATAAAGAAACAGGCCTTCGCAAGGGAATGAAAAGGCGTCTCCCATGCTCCCAGGCCGGCAGAACCTGCTGGCGAACCTCAGGCACTTGGTGTTCGTCGCTGTCACAAACAGATCGATCTGGGGACTGCCCAATTTGAGGAAAAGGACGTCCACTTGATCCTGCTGAAGATCCCACTCTTGGCAAGAGCGCAGCTCCCTGCCGAGAGATTCTGTGACAGTGTTCTTTACTCCTGCCAGGTGAAATGGGATGAGGAACATACCCTGGGTGACGGCCCAATGTCATAAGTCCTGAGCCTCCTTGGAGAGCCCTGGGAACCTGGTACCCCCATGCTTCCAGATGTAATACATTATGGTGGTATTGTCCGTGAAGACCCTCACCACCTTGCTCTTGAGGGACAGCAGAAATGACTTGAGGGCCAAAAACACTGCCCGCAGCTCCAGGACGTTGATGTCTAACGTCTTCTCCTCGGGCAGCCACAGGCGTCTGGCATGAAGACATCCGGTGTGGGCTCCCCATCCTTCCAGGGATGCGTCCGTCGTGACAGTCTCCTGGTATGGGGGTCTTTGAAAATCCATGCCTCTGGCGATGTTGGCACGCACGCCCCACCACCGTATCACTCGAAGAAATTCCTCGTCGAGCACGATCCGGTCATGGAAGCCTCCAGATACCTGACCCAACGGGTGTCGAGGAACTCCTGTAGACGGCGCATCCGCAACCTGGAGGGCCGAATTAGGTATATGCATGACAACCTTATGCCGAGTAGCGACTTGATGGTCCTCACCATAGCGACCCGAAGCGCCAACAGCCGTTGCGCTTTGCCTAGGATGGCCAATATCCTCTTAGACGGTGACGCCAGGTAGGCCACCGTGTCGAGTCTGGATCCCAGAAACGGCGCCTCCTGCGAGGGAGTCAGGCAGGACTTTGCATAGTTCACAGAGAACCCCAGTTCCGTCAGCAGACAGACTGTCTTCACTGTGTGAGCCAGTTGTCCAGGTAAGGGTACACGTGGATCCCTAAATGGGCCGCCACTGTAGCCAGCCACTTGGTGAAGACCCTGGGAAGTCCAAAGGGGACAGCCTTAAACTGGTAATGCTTGACTTGAACGACGAAGCGCAGAAACTTGCGCTGTCCTTTGTGGATGCGAACATAGAAGTATGCATCCTCTAGATCCAAGAACGACAAAGTATCCCTCCCCTAGCTGGCCGAGCAACTGTTGCAGAGTGACCATCATGAACTTCTGGGACTTAATGTACTTTGAGTCGTCGCAGGTCGAGAATGGGCCTCCATCCCCCAGTCTTCTTTCCTACGAGGTACCTTGAGTAAACTTCAAAGCCCCGGAGCCGCTTTGGAGCCAGCTCTATCACCCCTTTCTTTAACATGGCCCGCACATCCTGCAGCAGCGGAGGGCTGTGGTTTTCCTGATGCGCCACCGGTGGTATTTGAGGACGCTTCCGTTGGAACTCTAGTGTGTGCCTGTGGGCGAGAGCGTCCAGGACCCAACAGACGGAGATGGTCTCCCACACGCCAAAGAAGTTCGCCAGCCGGCCTCCTACCAGGGTGCATGGGTGGGGGGCCTGACGTCCTGGACGGTTCAATTCTTGCTTGGAGGCCGACAGGCCGTCTTGCGGTCCCCGAAGATGATGGCATCAACCCCCAAAGGCCTTGGAGTGACACCTGCTGGCTTCCTGGGTTAAGAAGCGGGAGGGCTGGTGGTAAGAGGCAGCAGCCCCGCCGAAACCCTTCGAAGGCCAGCTAGACTTCCCTCCTGAGGAATGAAAAGAGGGTTGTTGTCATGGCCTGGAGGGATTCATCCACAACCTTCCCGAACAGGTTGTACCCATCAAAGGGCATGTCCAAAACTCTTGTCTGGACCTCCTGCATAAAGTTGGTGGGCTTGAGCCAGCACGACGAAGGCAGACACTTTCCCATCTGGCGGAAACGGGTGTCCGCAATGACCAGGGCCACTGTAATGGCGTGATCCAACGCACCTCGCCTTCTTGCAGGATCTCCAAAGCCTCTATCCGCTTATCATTGGGGAGGAAGTCCATGAGCAGCGCCAGCTTAAACCACAGCTCCCAGTTGTATCTGGCCACGATTGTGAGGGCTTTGGCAGCCTTGACTGTCGTCGCTACCAAGTAGCGCCCATACAATCTAAATTTCTTCCCCTTGTTGTCCAAGGGGTGGAAGAAGAAGACACCAACCTCAACGATTTCCTCCTGGCGGCCGCCGAGACCACAGAGTCCTGCAACGGTTTTTACCACAAGTACTTGGGTGCAGAGTCTGGCACCCTGTACTTTTTCTCCAGCCGGTCTCTCTTCACTAGGGCGGTCGAGGGGTTCTTCCTCAGAGCCAGCCCTTCCTCTTAAACATCGACCAGGAGTGGGACCAAAAGGATGGTCTTCCTCTCTGCCTCCAGGCGGTGATGTAAGAAACCTTCCTTCTTTTCCTCTGGCGTGAGCTGGAAAAGCTTGGACGATCATTGCATGGAAGGATCCTACTTCGTCCAGCGGAGTGGCCCTTGGCGGAGGTGATGGGAGGTCCAGCATCCCGCCGTCATCATACGTGCCCGGTGTCGCTGTCTCCTTGGGAGAGAGGGAGGCAATGGGTGGCCTGGAGGCTCCACAATGTCAACGGGGTGGCCGGAACTCGTGCCGCGGGTGGATGGGCCGTCGGCAACCTCCTCTTTATCTCCAAAACCAGGTTGTGGAGGGTCGAAAGGATGTCCAGTGAAAGATCTTTTGGCGTTACATGGGGGTGGCAGGCACGCTGGGCCCAGGGCCATAGTCGTCTCGGGACCCTTCCTCATTGTATCCATCGACAGTAACCCTGTCGTCGCCCCCGTCATGGGGTGATTCCCCCACCCCCTCTCTCTCGTCATCATCATCGTCCCGTGGACGTAAAGGATCTCATCCTCATTGGACAAAGACATGTCTGTTCCTTGGAGGTCCTCACGCCCCCCCGCCCTTCCTTTGGGTCCTGAGGGGTGGGTCTCAGGCTGAGGCCTGGCATCCTCTTCTCCAAAGTCTTCTCAAGTGGCTTGCCCGAAGCCGCCTCCTGTGAGGAAGAGACACCCTGGCCGTCTGGGTACACTGGGCCAGGCCATCCCCTACGGCCTTCGAGAGTGACGCTACCACCACCTCGATGGAGGGGGACAGTTTTGCCTGGGGCACCTGGGCCTTCACTGAAAGATGGGATCCCCTGTCTTGCTTGGCCTTCTTCACGGCCGGGTCAGACACCTTGTTCTGTTTGGGCTTCTCCTTTGGGGCCCGGTTGTACCCCTTGTCTACTTTGGCCTTCTCCGTTGCGGTTAGGCCAGACATTGTACCCTGTATGCCCTTCTCTTGTATGGCCTTCTACAGATTCTCTCTCAGCTTCCCCAGGGTAGCTGACGTCCTCTTGGACGAAGAACCAGATTGGTGACTGGAGATCAAGGCCGATGGGGAGGACTATGGCACCATGACCATCGCGGACCCGCAGCAGCAGTGACCCCGACGGAAGTGGACTTGTGATGCTTGGCCTTATGTTGGGGCCCCCACGGATGGGGCGCCCTTAAAGGACTTAGAAGCCCACTCAGGTTTGCAGGATCTGTGAGAGGCATGCCCCTGGGTACGACCCAGGGCAGCGGCCTTGACCTGCAGCCACGACTCCAACCGTTGGTGTCGATCCTTCATCGGGTGCTTCGTGAAGCCACGGCAAATCACACAATCGTCTTCCTTATGCGTCGGTACAGGCAATAGACAAATGGGAATTTTTGTCTACGAAGAAGCCGTCGTTTGGCACCTGGGTGTCTAGGTGGGCTGAATGTGAGGGAGGGGTGTAGTCACCCCCTGCACAGGGTCTCCTTGGACAGTCAACTCACATTTTGTATTGATTGGCTGAGGTGATTGCCCGGCCCAGACAACAACCTCTGCTGAGTGATTGACAGCCAGGCTGTGTGAATGGGGGATTTTCGCATAAAAGGCAGGACTCTTGGGCTGGAAGTCAGAGTCGCCACTGGAACTGCAAGGAACTGAAGAGAAGCGGTGAAGAAGACAGCTGCTGCACCCCCGAGTCCCGGTGAAGCCCTGCTGCAGTCCTGAGCTATCTACCCTTCAACGACAAGAGAAGATCCGGTCTGGAGTCTTCTTCCCTTGAGCCTGGTGGGATCAACCAGCTCATCTTCCACAGCCAGAGGATCCTCTTCGTGGTCTAAATCGCTGCACACTGCTGTAGTGGTCCAGATAGCCATCTGAAGAGCCTCTCCAGTTGTAAAGGAGCGCACCTTTTATTCACCGTCGCTGCTGCTGGCCTCATCCCTGGGTAGTGCAGATCACTCCAGACGTCATCCTTCTTGTCTCCACGGCTGAAGCTCCAGGAACCGTGAGTCTGCAGGAAAACTACCAGGAAAAACTGCCGTGGCACTAGCGTTCTTCAACGAATAAGTGTGTCACACTTAGAGGTATTGGGGTGAAGCCTTCTTCACCAAAGGCTCGTCCTTTTCTTCCTTCCCTCTTATAAAGTTTGTCTCCTCTTCTGACAATATCCAAGTACTCCTGGCAATCTTGAATCGTGAACTGTTCTAACCGTGTGATCATCGGCAACAGGAACCCTGTTCCACTTGACAATGGCGCAGGCCTATGGACTTTTATCTTCTTGTTAGAAGTGCCCTCTGATTCTCTCTGCCTTGACAAAAGTATTGCCTATGATTTTTATTCCCAACTCTCTTGTGTGAATTCATGTGCTAAGTGTGTGCGACTACGGTTACATTTCTTCCCGCGGGTACGCTTATCTTTAGTAAGACCGAACTGTCATTACTGTCAAAAAGAGATCGCATATGTACTCCCGGTAACGTCTTTGTTTCATAACACTGGTCTGTCAAATCCTAAGGAACTTAACTTGAATTGTTATGCACAAGGGGAATTGGTTGTGTGTGGTGTATTTGAAGTGTGCTTTTATTTTACTAGAAGTGAAGTGTTTTGTGAACAGATGGTTTAAAAATAAATGTACTTATTTTTTTTTTTAACCAGAAACCTTGAGTCAGAGTTTGCTTGAGTCACAGTAGTTGTAGTCCTTTGTGTAATCTCTATACTGCTCATTTGCTCTTGCGATAAGTCTGGCTGCTGAGTCACTGCTACCACTCTGCGTAGTACAGGCTTGTACCAAAGGTGAACTTGTATTACCACTTGTGGTCTTAACTACTTGCAGTGGTCCCTAAGGGCACTGCATAGGATTCTGCCTAACAGTAACACTGAGATTCACAGTGACAAGCATTCAAATAAACTCTTAAAGACGGTTTCTTGGCTAAACAATTATTCATTCATTTAACAGTCAGTTTGAATAAGCCTACTTCAGAAAGGCAATGTAAAGCAACACAAATATACTTCAAAATACACACTCAGTTTTCTAAATACGCATTTGGGATGGCCCACCAACACTACCTACACCCTCAGGTGACTTCAATAGTTAGGGTGCTGGTACATTAATATATCACTGTTGCATTTAGAATAGTATTGAGAGGAGTGTCAAAGAGAAGAGCTTTCAGAATAAGACAAGTGTTCACACAATTATTCTTAATCAGGTAAGTACTTTCAAACCCCCCACCCCCCATTTCAAAGTCAGTTAACTCTTTCCTAGAAGGAAAGCAGAACACATAAGCAGAGGAGAGAAGTCTCATTCAGGGAGCAAGACCAGCCAATGTTAAGTTAGCAAAATTCAAGGTGAACTGAAGCACTCCTTGTAGGTAAGGAAAAGTCTTGCACATTGTTTTAGAAGTCTTTGTAGAATAAGAAGAAATCAAAGTACAACCACAAGCTGATTAGGCTTGTGAGGTAAAGAATCTGTTAGCAACTCTACAGAAGCAACCAAGACGAGTCGCCAACGAGGACAAGTGAGGTTACACAACAAGAGGTAAGTTCTTAGACTGTACAGTACCTTTAGGTTGAAGAAAATTGCAGTAGATGGCTTCCGTTCCTGTGCAGCTCTGCAGATCCTGATGTTCCTGGGCCTCAGTCGCGTGGACAAGAGGGAGGACTTCTGGGGACTCCTGCACTGCAATGGGACAGTCACCGACCGCAACCGGCAATCTTCAAACAAGTGGTACTTCGGTGTTTCAGCTATTCGCGTCTACCGCAAATAGCAACACAGTGGTTCCTGGCTGTCGAGATGGGCCTTCGTTGCGTCTGGGGTCCAGCACTGTTGACGTGGCTCAAGTACGGTCAGTACTGCTTCCTGGGAGTTCAGAGGATCTTCCTGGAGCTCTTGGCCAGCTTAAAAGCAACACAAACTATCTGCTGTTCCTCTCTCTGGCTGTTCGGTTCCAGCAGCAACTGCAGTGGAAATACAACCAGCTTCGAGAGGATGTGCAGATGGCTTACTTTGGAGTTGTTTGGTCCCACCAACTCAAGTGGAATAGTCGTCCTTACAGGGCTTCTGTAGTCGAGACAAATTCAGAGCTTCATCACAGCAGCAGGGCTTCACCGGGCAAACCAACGGTCCAGGAGTTGAAGCAGGCGTCTCTTCCAAGTTCTTCGGATTCCTTCGTCCAGTGGTTGACTCTGCATTCCAAGCCAAAAAGCCTTGCCTTTTATGCAGGTTTCTCCCATTAATTCCAGCCTAGCTGTCAATCACCCTGCAGGGTGGCTGTCCATGCCGAACAGCCAGCCGGCCAATCACCTAAGAGTGCATTTCTGTCTCCTAGGAGGCTAAGCACAGAGTTTCGGCCACCTCCCTTGCTTCCTTCCCCACCTGACACCCTGGAGCCAGAGGCAGGCTTCACCCATGAATCCCGCCAGAGGCAAAACCAACAAAGAGACCAAACCTGGTTTGGCGCGCACAGTAAATCTCAAGAAGGACCTTTCCACAAAGAAATGGCGAAAAAATAAGACATGGCCATTTTGACAAAATGGCACTCATGGGTGCTTTACTGCAGCTGCGAACGCAGCCCGCGGTAAAAGCACACCAGGGTAGTTAAAAGTAAACCACTGCCATCAGCCATTCATCGAGGAAAGGGTAACAAAAATGTTACATGAGAAGCTAGACAAAGGCGATACTAAGTAACCCCTGCAGCACCCTATTTTAAGATGGTGTACGCTGGGTACAGAAAGTTACAAATGCAAGTAAGGTCAATTTCACTGCACTGCTCTTATAAAAACAGTTTATTAAAGAGAAGGCATTTAAACCTTGGGCAAATCTAAAAGACTTGCCTTTGCCACTGCGCTGAAGGTGCTGTGTGACACAATGTAAAAGATGATGCCTATGGAGTTTGGCAGACTCCACAACAAAAATAGAAACAGTGTTCAAAATCACATTAAAATACACGAGTGGGAAAAAGGGTCCCACTCTCTCCAGGTTAAATATTCAAGACCTCAAAATCCAGCAAAGTTGCTGGGGGTCTCTAAGGTAGAGGGCAATTATCAACTTTTGAGAATTCTCATTAACACCCGATTTAGACAATGACATTAAATACAGAAGTATTTGAGGGTTACCAGACATTTGGTCGAAAAAAATTGGTCGACCAGACAAATGGTCGAACCAATTTGGTCGAAAACCAAATGGTCGAATTTTTTTATTTTTTATTTTAACCCTTTTTTTTATTTTTTTGGGGGGGTCCCCCCCCCCCAATCCCCTTTTTTTCTCTAAAAACCCCTTTTTTTACAAAACGAAAACCCAAAAAATAAATATATAAATAAAAAAAAAATTCGACCATTTGGTTTTCGACCAAATTGCGTCGACCAAATGTCATTCGACCAGTTTTCAGTCGACCAAATGACTGGACACCGTATTTGAGGGGCCGAGACCCTCAGAGAGTTGATCTTCTGCGACCGGCACCAAGTCGCAAAATGCTTCCATTTGTGTACATAGTACTTCAAAGTCGACTACGACACCCTGGCCTTGGCAAGCACCTCCCTGCAATCCGCCGGAAGCTCGTAACCACTGAACTCTAATGCTGCAGTAGCCAGGCCTTCAGGTTAAGCGATTCTGGTTTGTCGTGCAAAATTGTGCCTCCTTCCCTGGCAAGAAGATATGCGACCACTGGCAACTTGACTTGTGGGGACGCTGGCCCCCTGAGAAGGTCCGGGTACCAGATCTGCCTCGGCCACGCTGGTGCGAAGAGGATCATTCTGCACTGGTACCGTCTGAGTTGACTAAGTAGTAGCGGCAACGGAGAGAACGCATACAGAAACAGGCCTTCCCAAAGGAAATAAGAATGAGTTTCCCCCCCCCCCCCCACCCCCATGCTCCCCGGGTGGGGCAACCTGTTGGCGAAACTCTGGCACTTGGCGTTAGTCATTGTCACAAACAGATCGATCTGGAGACTGCCCCATTTGATGAAAAGGTTGTCCGCTAGATCCTGCCGAAGCTCCCACTGATGGCAAGAGCGCAGCTCCATGCTGAGAGAATTTGTGACTGTGTTCTTTACTCCTGCCAGGTGAAACGGGATGAGGAAAATCCCCTGGGCGACGGCCCAGTGCCACAAGTCCTGCCCCTCTTTGGAGAGCGCTGGATATCTGGTGCCCTCCTGCTTCTGGATGTAAAACACGGTGGTGGTATTGTCCGTGAAGACCCCGCACCACTTTGCCCTTGAGGGATGGAAGAAATGACTTGAGGGCCCAAAACACTGCCTGTAGTTCTAGGACGATGTGTAGCGTCTTCTCTTCTGGCAGCCATAGACCTCTGGCGTGAAGACGTCCAGTGTGGGCTCTCCATCCTTCCAGGGAAGCATCCGTCATGACAGTCTCCTGGTATGGGGGGCTCTGGAAGTCCGTGCTTCCAGCGAATTTGGAAAGCACACCCCACCAAGTTCTCTTGACAGAACTCCCCGATGAGTGCTATTTTTTCCTGAAGCCTCCTGACATCAGGACCCAAGGGGCGCTGAGGAATTCCTTTAGTGGACACATCCGCAACCTGCAGAGCTGAATCAGGTATATGCAGCACACCATGCTGAACAGCGACTTGATGATCCTCAACGTGGCGACTCTCAGTGCTAACAGCCGTTGCACTTTGCCCAGGATGGCCGATATACTCTCCTCCGACGGTGACACCAGACAGGACACCGTGTCGAGACTGGATCCCAGGAACAGGGCGTCCTGTGATGGAGTCAAGCAGGACTTTGCATAATTCACGAGAGCCCCACGTCTGTCAGCAGTCAGACGGTCTTCGCAGTGTGGTCAACCGCAATGTCCCTTGACTTGGCCTGAATAAGCCAGTCGTCCAGGTAGGGATAAACATGGATCCTTTGCAGTCGCAGATGGGCTGCCACCAGAGCCAAGCACTTGGTGAAGACTCTGGGCGCCGACTACAGTTCGTAGGTGGAGCCTTCAACTGGTAATGCTTTCCTTGAACGACGAAGCGCAGAAACCTGTGATGTCCTTTGTGTATGAGGACATGAAAGTACGCGTCCTCTAGATCTATGACAGAAAGTCTCCTTCAGCGGGCCGAGCATGTGCTCCAGTGTGACCATCCTGAACTTCTGGGACTTTATGTAGTTGAGTCGACGTAGGTCGAGAATGGGCCTCCAGCCCCCCGGTCTTCTTTCTTACGACAAAGTACATTGAGTACACTCTGGAGCCCAGGAGTCGCTTTGGATCCAGCTCTATCGCCTTTCTTTTTAACATGGCCTGAACTTTCTGCAGAAGCTGAGGGATGAGTTGTTCCTGCCGGGCGACCGCTTCTGTTGAAATTCTAAAGTGTGGCCGTGGGCGAGAGCATCCAGCACCCATCGATTAGTGGAGATGGTCTCCCACACACTAAGTTCGCCAGGGGGCCTACCACCGGGGTTCAGGGGCCCACGTCTTGGCTAGTTCAGACCTGATCGGCTGTCGGCGTGCCGCCCTGGGATCCTTGATGGTGGCCACCTCCGAAGGCCTTCAAGCAACGCCTGTTGGCTTCATAGGTGGAGGAACGGAAGGATTGGCGGTAAGAGGATGAGCCCCTGCCAAAAGCCTTCGAAAACCTGCTAGACTTCCCTAGGAACGAAAGGACGGCCAGTGTTACTGCAGGGTGTCCAAGGCACAGTCCATCTCTGTGTCTGTCTTGATGGCCTGGAGGGATTCATAGACAGCCTTCCTGAACAGGTTGTCTTCGAATGGCATGTCCAGAACCCTCGTCTGGACCTCCTGTTTAAAGTTAGTGGCGTTGAGCCACCCACAGCA
The DNA here is from genome assembly GCF_040938575.1 of Ambystoma mexicanum. Taxonomy (NCBI): domain Eukaryota; kingdom Metazoa; phylum Chordata; class Amphibia; order Caudata; family Ambystomatidae; genus Ambystoma; species Ambystoma mexicanum. The sequence goes on from NC_090924.1 coordinate 703,355,183, forward strand.
GCGAAGGCAAACCCTGTTTCCCATCTGGCGGAAGCCTGTGTCCGCAATGTACAGGGCCACCGTGATAGCGTGGTCCGACGACACCTCGCCTTCCTGGAGGATCTCCAAAGCCTCGACCAGTTTGTCATCAGGGAGGAAATCCAGGAAAGGATCCATCTTGTACCAAAGCTCCCGGTCGTATCTGGCCACGTTCGCTAAGGCATTGGCCGCCTTGACCGTCGTTGCCGCTGAGTAGATGACCTTTCTACCCATGGAATCCAATTTCTTCCCCCTCGTTGTCCGGAGGTGCAGATAAAGAAGACGGAAAAACCCAACAACTTCCTGGCAGCAGCCGAGACCACCAAGTCCGGTGACGGCTGAGACCGCAAACACCTGGGTGCAGACTCCAGCACCTGGTATTCCTTTTCAAGCCGGTCTCTCTTCGCTGGGGCCGAGGCAGGTTTCCTCAGCAGAGCCAGCCCTTCATCCCAGATGTCCTGTAGGCCTCCCGGCGCTGGTACAGGAAGCCCTCCTTTTTCTCCTTTGGGGTGAGCTGGAAACACTCCGACGCGCGGGCGATCATAGAATGAAGGGATCCCACTTCGTCCGGTGGAGAAGTACTCAATGGCAGTGATGCAGTATCTCCCTTCTCCACGTCGTTGTCCGTCGTCACCATGTCCCTTCCTGTCCCCGAGTGTGCGTGGGGGGGGGGGGGGAGAAACTACAGTTGGAAATGAGGTGTAGGATGCCTCCTCTTCTTCACCGGTGGTTGCCCCCGTGTCAACGGGGGTCACTGCTGGTGATGCTGCTGCTGGCGTCGGCATACTCCTTTGAATCTCCGACACCAGTGTGTGGAGGGTCGAGAGGATGTCCTGCGATATGTCTCTCGGAGGCACCTGGGGGAAAGGGTCACTGGGCCCAGTGCCTATGTCATCCCCGTCGATGTTGCAGCTTCCGGCGAGTGCCCCCCCCCCTGCACCTCCTCCTTCCTTTTCCATCATCGTGGTCACAACCCTGGATGGTGTGGACTGAAAGTATCTCCTCCTCGTTGGACAAAGAAATGTCTGTGCCTTGGAGTTCTTCTCCGCCACCGCCACCCTCCTTCAGGTCCTGAGGGGGTGGGCCCGGGCTAAGCTCCGGCATTCCCTTCTCCGTAGTCTTCTCCACTGGCTTGGCCGAAGCCTCCTGTCTGGGAGGAAGGGCCACTAGGACTGGGTAAGCGCCCCCTCGCCTTCGAGAGGGCGGCAGCAACCATCTCGATGGAAGAGGACGTCTTGGTCAGGACCGCCTTGGCCTTAGTTGACAGGATGGACACCTTGTCCTGCTTGGCCTCCTCCGGTGTCTCCCGCAGCTTTCCCGGGGTAGCTGACTTTCTCTTGGATAAAGAGCTGGAGAGGTGGCAGGAGATCAAGGCAGACGGAGACGATGAACGCACCCTGACCGTTGTGGGTCTGCTGACATGGGGACCCCGATGGAAGTGGACTCGCGTCCCTAGGCCTTGTGTTTGGCCCCCCACGGATGGAGCGCCCTCAAAGGATTTAGAAGCCTGCTCAGGTTGGCTGGATCCAAAAGAGGCATGCCCTTGTGACTCACCGGTGGTAGAGGCCCTGGCCTTGCGCCACGCCGCCAATTGGACGTGTCGATCCTTCATCGTGCGCTTGAAGCCACAGCAGATCTCACAATCCTCTTCTTTATTCGTCGGGTGTGGACAATACAGGCACTGGGAATGCTTGTTGTCCGAGAAAACATTCTGCAAACTGCAGCTGGTACACAGCTTGAAGAGGGAAGCTCTGTCATCCTCCTCAGACATGATCCGGCACGGTGCAGGCCTGAGAACTTCTGGAAGCTTCCAAGAAGAGTCACACTGAAGAACCACAAAGGTTAATTCGTTCTACAAGTTGAAAAGTGCCAACGTGTGTTGTCATTCTCTCAATCTTGCCTTGGTGAACAGTGTAGTGCTAAAAGGCACCCAACAACAAGTAGGAATCTCTAGTGTCTATGTGGGGCTGTCCCTAATTTTACAGAACTGACAACCAACCATATCAACTGCAAGTAGTTCATACAGCAGTGAGCCCCCTGTAAAGGTGTATTTTTGAATCCTTCCAATTAACACTGCACAAGAGGACGAACAGTCTTTCACTCCTTTTTTAGTCAAGACATTTTTTTGGAAAAACATAGTTCCTTTTTATCTTTTGATTTTTAACTGCCTCTGCTAGACATAGAATCTCCAATAAAAATGTGAAGTTATTCCTTTGAATAGCAGACACATGCCCAGTTTTTCCAATTTAGCATGTGCCTTTTAGACCTATACTGTTCACCAAGGCAAGACAGAGAATGACAACACACGTTGGCACTTTTCAACTTGTAGAACTAATTAACCTGTGTGGCTCTTCAGTTTGACTAGATTATTGGGCAACCCACAGTTGGTAACCCCGAACAGACCCCTTTTGTGATTTTGTAGCTTCCAAGAAGTAACACTTGACAATTTCTGCCCTTGAGGGGTGATGAAAGATGCTGAAAAAAAAATCAGGTCCCCATTAATTGGAAGGATTAGCGATGGAGCACACAGGCTCAATTAAACCGAAAACAGGGTTTTCCTAACAAAACTGCGGGGGGGGGGGGATAAAGAAAGCTCGAAGAGAGAAACGCGAGAGAGCAATAGCACGAGGATCCCAACACTTGAACGTGCGGTAGAAATCTGAATATGGCTGCCTGAGGACGGGCTTAGGTAGAGGGCAGTCATTGGCTGGGGGCAGTATGACCCAGAGCTCAGTGATTGGTTTATAGGAGGAAGACAGTTTAGAAACGAAACTGAAACTTTTCTTTTACCGAGGATTCCCAGCCTAACGTCAGGGAATATTCATGAGCATGTGAATCCATGCCAGACCACACCCTGGGAAAGGAAGATTTCCATGCTTCCAGTTCTGACTTTCTATCGCCAGAAAGTCGTTCCGATTTTGTCATTTGGGGCAGAAGCAGCACTGAACCTATCATGGCGGATATGATATGGCATTTATTACGTGCCTATACACAAATGTTTCAAGGCGTGACGAGGCAAGGGAGGGGGAACGGAGGGAAGACAGACCACGATCCTACTAGGCCAGGTGCCATTCAGATTGCGCACGTGCATGGGCAGGAGGAAAGTGCGGTGGGGCTAGGGGGAGAGGACAGTGCAGTACATGGCATAATAGAATAAATAAACAATAAGTAGAAAGTACAGCCAGCGACTGCAAGGGTAAGTGCAGAGATCAGGTGACAAGTGTTGGTATTGGGACTGTAGGGATACAGAAAAAAGTTCCAAGTGCGGGGGTTGCCAGGAAGGCAGTGCAGGTGTGCGACTGGCGGGGGAGGGGACCTGGGCCAAAGAACAGAGGGTGGCCAGGTGACCAGTGCAGTTTCAGTATCAGCCAGGAAGTCAGCAGGGGAGAGGAGGAGAAAAATCAGAAGCAAAGAGAAAGGTTGTGAGGTGCTCCCGGAACCGGAGATGATTCTCCTCAAGTATCGGGAAGGCAGGGAGGCTGTTCCAGAGGGAGGCCCCAGCCGAAGAAAGACCTACCACCAACTTGTTGCATGGAGAAGCGACTGACCCTGAGGGAGTCGGATGAGCGAAGAGCTTGCAAAGGAAGATATTTAGGAAGCAAGTGTTCAAGATAATGATCCCACAGAAGGCCTTGTGGACAATGCAGAGGGTTTGGAACGTAATCCTCGCAGCCACTGGGAGCCAATGCAGAGATTTCAGTCCTGGAGAGATACGATCCCTGGGCTTGAGGCCAAGGACAAGTCTCGCAGTCCTGTTCTGAATGAGTTGTAGAGGGCGGAAAGTAGAAGCAGGCAAATTTAGAAAGAGGCTGTTGCAATAGTCCAGCCTAGACAGAACCAGAGCTATGCAGACAGTGAGCTTCTGGGGGAAGTAGAGGAAAGGAAGAATACCTTTGAGGAGGTGCAGCTAGTAGTGTGACTTCTTAGAGATGTCATAGATGTGAGGAGAGAAGGAGAGTGTGGTGGTGTCGAAGATGACCCCAAAGTTTCTAGCCTCACAGGCGGGAGCAGGAAGAGGCCAAGAGAGGCCGGCCAGAGAGTGACAGGAAAGGAGGGAGCGGGTGTGCTGATTAGGAGAATCTCGGTCTTACTGGCATTAAGGCAGAGATCATTGGCGGTACACCACTCCTGGAAAGCGGACAGTCGGAGATGAGAGAGGGAGAATAGGTGGCTGAGGGTAGCCTGAAAATTAGCTGAGTGTCATCCGCATAGCACTGGAAGTTGGGACAGAGCGCCGCAATGCGGTGGGCAATAAGTGCCAGGTATTGGTTGAACAGCCAGGGAGAGAGGTTATACCCCTGGGAGACACCACAGGTAGAGAGAGGAGAGGAAGGGCCCAGGTTGAACCTGGAAGGGTCGATCAGAGGGGAAAGTCAGTCACGCCAGGGCCTGACCAGTGATCCCCAGGTTATCACGGAGACGGTTGAGCAGGATGGCATGGTTGACCATGTCAAAAGCAGAAGAGATATCAAGTAAGATGAGGACACAGGGGGTGTTGGAATCAAGGTTGGAGAGCAGGTCTTCACGGATGTTCAGGAGAGCAGTTTATGTGCTTCTAGCAGCTCTGAAGCCAGACTGATGATCATGGAGGCAACCAACAGTTGTGTGGAGATTGAGCTAGGAGATGGCCAGCTTTTCCAGGAGTTTGCCCAGGAAGGGAGTGATGGAGATTGGGCGATAGTTAGCCGGGTAGGAGGGTCGGCAGAGGGTTTAAGAAGAGGGTGCACAAGGAAGTGCCTCAGGGGGGATGGGGGAGATTCAGGAAGACTCCAGTGGCGAAGGAGTGGTTGCAGAAGTCGGCCAGGGCAGGAGCCAGGGAGTCAATGTGATCCTTGACTGTTTGAGGAACAGGCAAGAACCTGTTTTGACGAGACTGTCATAGATCAGACTTGTCTAAAAACCTTGTCTGGGGAGAACAGGGGAAAGGCAGAGAAGGAGGGAGGAGAGGTAGCCGAAGAAGGGCCAGAGGACGAGCTGGGAGTAGAGGGAGGAGGGGGCGAGGCCAGGATGTCCCAAGTTTTAAAGATGAAATGAGAAGCCAGGGCTGTGCAGAGGGCCTGGGAAGGGACAGGAGAGGTAGAGACTGCGGCAGAATTGGCCAGTTCCTTGCAAATTCTGAAGAGTTCAGCTGAGTTGTAAGATGCTGCAGAGACACAGGCTTGGATGCGAGCTCTCTTCTTGGTGAGGACGGAGAGACGGTATTGCCTTTGGAGTAGGCGGCAGGCCACTTTGTAAGAGGATGTACATAAAGCACGTCATTTCCTCTCAGCCACCCTGCACTTGCGTTTAAGGTTGACGAGGTCCGAGTCGTACCAGGAGTTGCACTTCGCTTTGGGCTTCAGGCGGATCCTCATGACAGGGGCAAGAACATTGAGAGTATCAGATATAGAGTGGAGCATGGAAAGGGCTGTGTCAGTGTGTCAGTCAGCCAAAGGGGGAGAGAGGGTGAGAAAGTGGCGGCGAAAGCCTCAGCTGACACAGGCTTCATGGGTCCGATGACCGAGAAGGTGGGTGGCAGTGATGGCATTGGCTTGGCCTGAGGGGTAGAGAGGGTGAGCTGGGAGGAAAGGAGATCACTCCAGGAGAGAGGAGTGGTGAGAGGGAAAGAAAGGGGAAATGGATATTCATTCCTTTAGTCAAAGAGTGCGCCTCATTACAACTATAGCGGTACGGTAACAACGGTGACGGTAAGCTACCGGCACCGTTGCTACCGTACCGTCATAGTACGAGTTGTGCTTGCGGGTGCCTGACAGCCCGCCAGGTCTGACCTGGCAGGCCAGGTGGCACCCACGAGCACAGCTCGTTGGATGCACCGGCACCGTTATTAACAGTGCTGGTGCATCCGAGCTCCCCATTCCCATTGAGCCCTATAGGGCTCAATGGGAATGGGGATCTACCGGTACCGGTACCAGCGAAAGGGCAATTATCAAGTCAGCCTAACTAAGCATGACCTGGTAATTGCCCATTCGCGGGTGCCGGACCCTTATGCAACTCCAGCGGCAGCCATGCCAGTTTTACCGGCACAGCTACCGCCAGGGTTGTAATGAGGCCCACTGTTTCAATAGTACCCAAGGGGGAGCTTTGTGTTAAAATGTAAGTAAATAGTGATATATTCAGCAACAATGGTCAACATTACTAACTGCATAGTTAAGTAACTCATCAAACTGGTCCACATTGGCCAAAATGGTGGCCCATTTTGACTGGCCCACTTCAGCATTTTACGTTTTTGGTACAGGCATTGCCCTATAGGCCAGTCCGAGCCTGGCGGCTCATCCATAATGGCGAGGGGGCGCCCACCCAGTGGCCCCTCACCCATTATAGAGGAACTAAGGAGCCAGTCCAGTGAAACCGTGAGCACTCGTCAGCTGCTTTTTCCAGCTGATGGGAGTGCTCCTGGGCTGGCTGAGCTGTCAAAGGGAAACACTGTTTCCCTTTGACAGTTCAGTTTAGTTCCCCAGCCGCACATGCTCACTGAGCCATGCAAGTGCTGCAGCGTTTTGATTCGCCAGCATTACATAGCTCATTGGAAATGCTGGCTGGGGCACTGCATGTCTGTACGTCCGAGGGGGAGCTCCTGCGCCTACTCGCACATACGGACAGAGCAGCTTGGAGCAGGGAGTTTCAGCATCCACACGCAGGCCAATGCAGAAGGTACGTTTATGTTCATTGTTTTTATTTAAACATGTGTGTGTATGCTTATGTTATGAGTGATTGTATGGTGGTGGATGCTCGTGTGAATGATAGAGTGATTGCTGTATGAATGTGCAGCGCCTTGCATACACACATAATCATGTTGATTGTGTTACGCCCAGTGGGACCTAGGGGACAGCGATGGTATCTTTTTACTGGACATCTATCATAAAATGTCATGCCTGCCCCCTGGGCCCCCCCCAGCACCAATTGCAAACTGTTTGGCTATTTACCCATTTATTTGTTAAAAGTATGCTCTACAATGCAACATTTTAACCCATTATTTAAAAACAAAAATCACAGGGGAAACCCCCCCGAACTCCCCTTTTTGGTTCGGGCTCCCTCACTATGGCATTTTTGGGGGAAATAGTTATGCCCCTCCACATAAAAAAAAAAAATCACCAGCCACCACTGGCCCTCAGACTGTGTTGCGAACGGGATGGGGGGAACCCAGGGACTATGGTGGGAGCACAATGGGCGGGAACCATGGGATAGTGGTGGGAGCAGAGTGGGGAGAGAACAGCGAGTGGGTAGGAGTGGGATGAGGGAGCCAAGCGACTGTGATGGGAGCAGGTGACGGTGCGCAATACATACTGTCCATTTGGCATTTCTGGGGGGTCCCGACCTGCCCACATTTTTCTCAAAAAAGTTTGAAGACCACTGGTCTAAGATGTTTAATGGGGCAGGTATTAAAACCAGGTTTAATTGTACCCAATTTCAGAATGATGTGCTGAATATTTGGATGAATCGGAACATATTCTTAAAAACAAGCATGCTATTCCAGGGCTATAGTAAACTATACAATGCAAACTATGACTTGTGATAATGAAAGCTTTCAAATTTCCACTTACCATGAGTTGGTGTTACATAGGGTCTGCACATTGAGCAGTCAAAGCCACCGTCGGCTGCATTTTCCACCTCCTCCTCAGTGTGAAGGTTCTGACAGCTCCCATGTACCCACCTACAAATTAAATGCAGCATATTGATAAATAAAAATCCTGTAACATGGACAATTATCCACACATTCAGACAATAATGAAGAGTAGAATACTATTCTGTTACCTGTTTCACTTGATCATTGTCACTGTTGCGATTAAACCTAAGAGCAATGGCTACAGCTGTTAAGAGAGATTCGTCTAAGACTATATTTCTAGGACCCAGATATATTATAACTGGAAACATGGGCAGGAGTACCCCTTTTTTAAAAAATGTTTTAAAAACTGTGCTATTTTCTCCCTTGCAGGGAGGACAAGTGGCACATGTGATTCTAAGCAGATACAAGCCAAGACTGGGTAATATTTTTCTTCAGGGGCTTGCAAGTCTGCTTAAATTCACATGGCAAGAATAGATGGGCAAGCAGTTGTTAGGCAAAGTTTGCATGCAGTACCCTCTGGGAACACTACAAACAACTGACTACAGGTATAGGAAACCCAACCTTTGGTATAAATTGTACTATGATATGGCATTTATAACGCGCCTATATACAAGTGTTTCAAGGCACAACGAGGCAAGGGAGGGGAACAAGGGGACAAAACAAAACAATGATCCTACTAGGCCAGGTGTCATTCAGATCGCGCAAGTGCATGGGAAGGAGGGAAAGGAAAGTGAAGAACATGGGAGAAGATGATAACAATAAATAAAATAAATAGCGGCCAGCAAGTGGCAAGTGCAAGGTTAAGGTTAAGAGCGGACATCAGCTATTGAGGTCTGGTGGGGGGACTGAAGGGATACAGAAAGTCCCCGAGTGTGGGGGTTGCCAGGTGGGCAGTGCAGATGTGCGACGCTAGCAGTAGAGGGCCCTTAGCCAGGGATCAGAAGGGTTTCCAGGTAGCCAGTGAAATAACGGTTTCAGCCAGGAGGTCAGCAGAGGAGTGGAGGAGAGAAGGCAGAAGCAAAGAGGTTTTGAGGTCTTTCTGGAACCGGAGATGGTTGTCCTCAAGTTTAAGGGAGGTTGTTCCAGAGGGAAGCGCCAGCCGAGGAGAAAGATCAACCACCAACTCGCTGCTTGGAGAAGCGACTTACCATGAGGGAGTTGGAGGCGGATGAGCAAAGAGCTCGAGAAGGAAGGCCTTGTGGATGATGCAGTGGGTTTTGAACTTAATCCTTGTAGCCACTGGGAGCCAATGCAGAGATTTCAGTTCTGGAGAGATATGATCCCTGGGCTTGGGGCCAAGGACAAGTCTTGCAGTCCTGTTCTGGATGAGTTGCAGAGGGCGGAGAGTAGAGGCAGGCAGTTTTAGAAAGAGGCTGTTGCAATAGTCCAGCCTAGAGAGAACCAGAGCTCTGGAGAGAGTGAGCTTCTGGGGGAAGGAGAGGAAAGGCAGAATACCTCTGAGGAGCTGCAGCTGGTAGTGTGACATCTTGGAGACGTCAGAGATGTGAGGAGAGAAGGAGTGTAGAGTCGAAGATGACCCCAGGATTTTTGGCTTTGCAGGTGGGAGCGGGAAGAGGACCAAGAGAGGCCGGCCAGAGAGCAGCAGGAAAGGAGGGGGCGGGTGTGCCGATGAGGAAAATCTCAGTCTTACTAGCATTAAGGCAGAGGTCATTGGCAGTACACCACTCATGGATAGCAGACAGACAGTCAGATGAGGGAAGGAGAGGAGGATGTAGAGGGTAGCCTGAAAATGAGCTGGGTGTCATCCGCATAACAATGAAAGTTGGGGCAGAGAGCGGCAATGTGGTGGGCAAGGAGAGCCAGGTATTGGTTGAACAGCCAGGGAGAGATTTTGGACCCCTGGGGGACACCACAGGTAGAGAAAAAGGTGGCAGAGAGGAAGGATCCAAGTTGAACCTGGGAGGGTCAGTCAGAGAGGAAAGAAGTCAGCCACACAAAGAGCCTGACCAGTGATAGCCATGTTATCATGGAGACGGGTGAGCGGGATGGCATGGTTGACAGTGTCAAAGGCAGATGAGAGATCAAGCAGGATGAGGACACAAGCGGTGTTGGAGTCAAGATTAGAAAGCCGGTCTTCACGGATGTTCAGGAGAGCAGTTTCCGCGCTTCTGGCAGCTCTGAAACCAGGCTGATGGTCATGAAGGCAACCAACAGAATCAGTATCGAGATTAAGCTGGAAGATGGCCAGTTTCTCCAGGAGCTTGCCCAGGAAGGGAGTGATGGAGATTGGGCGATAGTTAGCCGGACATTAGGGGTCGGCAGAGGGTTTCTTAATAAGGGGATGCACAAGGGAGTGCTTCAGGGGGGATGGGAAGACTCCGGTGGCGAAGGAGTGATTGTAGAAATCAGCCAGGGCAGGAGCCAGGGTGTCGATGTGGTCCTTGATAGTTGGAGGAACAGGGGTGAACCTGTTTTGATGAGACTGTCATAGATCGGACTTATCTAGAAACCTCGTCTGCGGAGAAAAGGGGAAAGGATGAGAAGGAGGGAGGGGGGTTTGGCTGCAGGATGGCCAGAGGAAGAGCATGGAGTAGGGGAAGGGAGAGGATAGGCAAAGAGTGAGGACAGGATGTCCCGAGTTTGAGATGAAATGAGAGGCCGGTGCCATGCAGAGGGCCTGAGAAGGGACAGGGGAGGTAGAGACTGAGGCAGGATTGGCCAGTTCCTTGCAGATTTTAAAGAGTTCAGCCGAGTTGTTAGATGCCGCAGAGACACAGGCTTGGATCTGAGCTCTCTTCTTGGTTAGGACAGAGCCGGTATTGCCTTTGCAGTAGGCTAGTATGTCAGAGGATGTATATGAAGCACGCCATTTCCTCTCGGCCACCCTGCACTTACGTTTTAGGGTGACGAGGTCTGAGTCGTACCAGGAGTTGCATTTGGCTTTGGGCTTCAGGCGGATTCTCATGACAGGGGCAAGGATATCGAGAGTATCAGGTATAGCAGAGTGGAGCATGGAGAGGGCTGTGCCAGGGTGAGAGTCAGCAAAAGGGAGAGCGAAGGTTGAGAATGTGGTGGCGAAAGCCTCCGCTGACATGCGCTTCATGGGTCGGATGACCGAGAAGATAGGTGGCAGTGATGGAGGTGGCTTAGTCTGAGGGTTAGGGAGGGTGAGGTGGGAGGAGAGGAGACAATGATCACTCAAGGAGAGAGGTGTGGAGAGAGGAACAGAGGGTGAGGTCTGAGGAGATCAGAACATCCAGAATGTACCCTGCAGAGTGAGTCGGGCCAGAAGGGAGAAGAGTGAGTGAGAGCGCATCGTAGACGTCGCAAAAGAGTACAGAGGATGGACAGGAGGCATCCAGGTGGATGTTGAGATCACAGAGAAGGAGGAGTTGGGTGGTCGAGGCCAGGAGTGAGGAGGAGAGGTCCACCCACTCAGAGAGGAAGGAGGAGATCTGACCAGCTGGCCGATAGATAGAAGCCACAGTAAGGAAATGGCTAGGTAAGAGAGCCTGCAGACAAGGCATTCAAAAGAGGAGTAGGACTGCGTAGGAGTGACAGAGGCAGGAATCCACTCGGGGAAGATCAGGGCAACACCTCCTCCAGAGCGGTTGGACCTGTGCGCAGAGAAGATCTTATAGCCATCAGGTAGGAGCGTGTCAAAGCTAATGACAGAGCTGGCCGGGAACCATGTCTCAGTGAGACAGAGGACATCAAGGTCAAATTCTTCCAGAAGGCAACAGATATCAGAGGAGTGTTTGATAGCAGAGCGCGAGTTAAGGGTGGCAATATGGAGAAGGTTGCCATCCTTGAAGGACTTCCAGGGAGGGGTACAAATCAGAGGTACACCCTTCGGAGGTGTAGAAGGAGCCCGAGAGGGGGCAGAGAGGGAAGGAGACGGCAAGGTAGCCAGGGAGAAGGCAGAAGGGTGGGGCGGGGAAGCCCTGGGGAGGGTGGGAGAGGGGACAGCGGGAGAAGAGAGGAAATTGACGAGGCGTGGGAAGCGTCTATAAAAGAGGTGAAGGTTGGACAGGGGGCCTTGGACGAAGACTGTCCCGTTCGAGTAGACATTGATGATGACCTTAGAGGAATGGAAGGAGGCCAGGAGGGGTGCCACCATTATTGGGAAAAGAGGAGAAGGGAGAGAGCACAGACCATATGAAGGGTCCATAGGTCTGGCGAAGGAACGACGAAGAGGATGTCGGTGAGAGTTTCCTTAGAGGAGGCACTGGTGTAGGTGTCAGCGATAGGGAGCTCTGGGTTGGAGACCAGGATGTCATTTTTAAACTTCTTACTGCCAGATTTAGTGAGGCGAGCAGGATAGTCAATAGAGAAGCAGTTCGAGAAGATAGGAGAGAGCGCACCATAGAGTAGGTGGGAGAGGAGAGAGGTGGACGTACTGGAGGAGGGCACTAGAGTAGGCAGACAAGGAGTGAGAGGCAGGCAAGTTGCACAATCGGACAGGATGATGCCACTCAGACTTGCGGAGCTAACATATTGCACAGTTAAGATAGGACAGACACCGCGAAAACGAAAATCCTGAATAGAGGGAGAAAGGCCTAGGTTACACAATGCAATTTTAAATACTTAGCCAGTGCATATTATAGGTATTGAAATGGTGCAAAAAAGTAGACAGGAGAACAAAACTACTAAGTTAGTGGGTCCGCTAAGGTAGATGGTAGGAAATTAGCGGACAGCTGCAGACACAACCAGGAGCCGCCAATCAGGGAGTCGCCCTTTACCTGGGGGCCCTTAGCCGAAGAGGGCTGCCCAGGGATGGTCAACTAAGAGCACCCAGTGGCCAATCAGGACAGGGAAGGGGCTGGCTGGGAGGCAGGGGGGAACAAGGCAGTGGCAGAGGTGGGAGGGGGGAGGAGGACAACGCGCTTAGAGCGCAAAAGTAAAGAAGACAAAAGAAACATGCAAAAACAACACCTTACTTGGGCACCGGGGCAGGCGAGTCCTCCTGCTGAAATATGGAGGCAGATTACGGTCAGCTGCAATCTCCGCTCCGCCGGCAATAAGATTGCCGCTGACCGTGAAAACTATTAACAGTTTTGCTAGCGTGTTGAGCAGCCAGGCTTATCTCAAGAGGGGTCAATGTGTGCTGTAGTGGAGTTACACAGAGATTTACACTTACAAGTATTCAAATGAACTCTTACACTCAAGGTTTCTTGAATAAACAATTATTAATTTGTCAGTTAGAATAAGCCTTCTTCAGAAGGGAGCAATATAATAGTAACACTCAAATACACCTCATGAAATACACAGTCTTAATATCTCTAAAACAGTAGATAACCTTTTGGGATGGCCCACAGACACTGCCTACACCCTCAGGTGACTTCAATTGCTAGGGTGCTGGGGACATTAATATATCACTGTTGCATTTAGGATATATAGTAATAAGTCAAAGGAAAAGATCATCTAGAACAAACAAGAGACCACAAATATCCTTAAGCAGGCAAATACTTTTGGATCCTTCCAGAAAATCATTCAGTACAAAAGGCTAAGCCAAAGTCAATGGCCAAAAGTCTTATATATAGGATGGAGCACCTATGGTGATGGAAAAGTCTTTGCACAATGTTTCAGAAGTCTTTGAAGAAAAGATGAATCAAATGTAGGGCCACAAGCTGATTAGACTTGTGAGTGGTAGAAGATGCAAGGAACTCTACAGCAAGAGTCAAGTTCTCTCAGACTTTGTACAGTACCTTTAAAATAAAGAAAAGATGCAGATGACGACTCTGGTTCCTGTGCAGGCAACTCAGTAGGTCTCACTGTAGCTGGGCCTCAGTTGAAGGGACAAGAGGGAGGACGTCGGGGGACTTCTGCAATGCACTGAGACGGTCAAAACTCGCAACCAGCAAACTTCACTTTCAGTGGCTGTTCAGTGTTTCTGCTCCTCGCGTCTACCGCAAATAGCAACACAGTGGTTCCTGGCAGTCCAGATGGACTTTCCTCGCTTCTCGGATCCCGCACTCTGTTGAGGGGGCTCAGACTCGGTCAGTCCTCCTTCCTGGGAGTCCCGAGGATCTTCCTGGAGCTCTAGGCCAGCTTAAAAGCAACGCACTCAATCTGGTGTTCCTCTCCCTGGCTATACGGTTTCCAGCAGCAACTCCGTGGAAATTCAACCAGCTCTGAGATGGATGTCCAGGTGGCTTACTTTGGAGTTGATCGGTCCCACCAACTCAAGGGGAGAAGTCGTCCTTGCAGGGGCTTTTCCGTCGATGCAAACCTGGCATTTCGGCACTGCAGCAGGCCTCACCGGGCAAACCAATGGTTCAGGAGTTGCAGCAGGCGTCTTCCTCAAGTTCTTCTTCGGTTCCTTCGTCCAGTGGTCAACTCTGCCTTCCAAGCCAACAGCCTTGCCTTTTATTCAGTTCTCTCCCATTCATTCCAGCCTAGCTGTCAGTCACCCAGCAGGGTGGCTATCCTTGCCGGACGGTCAGGGGGACAATCACCACAGAGTGCATTTGGGTCTCCTAGGAGACTAAGCACAGGGAGTTTCCCTGCCTATCCCAGACAACCAGGAGCCAGAGGCGGGCTTCACTCATGAATCCTGCCAAAGGCAAAGTGAACAATGGGACCAAACGTCGTTTGGCACGCAGAGAAAATCTCAAGAAGGACCTTTCCACAAAGAAATGGAGAAAAAAAGAAGACCTGGGACATTTTGACAAGAATTGCATCCTTGGGTGCTTTACTGCAACTGCGAACGCAGCCCATGGTAAATGCACACCATGGTAGTTAAAACGAAACCACTGCCACCAGCCATTCAGCGAGGAAAGGGTAACATAAAAATGTTACCTGAGAAGCTAGACAAAAGGGGATACAAGGAAACCCCTCCAGCACCATATTGTAAGATAGTGTGTGCTCGGTTTAAAAAGTTAGAAATGTAAGTAAAGTCAATTTCACTTTACTGCTCTGGGAAACAGTAGTTTATCCCAGAGAAGGTATTTAAACCTTTGGGAAATCTGAAAGACTTCCCTGTGTCACTACACTGAAGGTGTTGTGTGACACAATGTAAAAGATGATGCCTATGGAGTTTGGCAGACTCCACAACCAAAAGAAACACAAAGCTCAGAAATCACACTAAAATATGAGTGTGTGGGGGTGGGTTTTTGTTTTAGGGGGATGGTGGGGAGGGGGGCTAATAGCCTCACTCTCTCCAGGTAAAAAAAATGAAGTCCTCAAAATCCAGCAAAGTTGCCGTGGGTCTCCAAGGTAGAGGGAATTAGCACATTTCTGAGAATTCTCCCTAACAGCAGTACATCAAGCAGGTGGTAGAGCCAACGGTACAGTTGCCAATAAATGCCTTAACACCATTTGTCCCACTCGTGAGTCTGACCTTGCATGAGTAGTGCAGTGTGCGAAAGTGAGCAGTGTACTCCAGGTTGCAGCCTTATATACTGCTTCCACTGTAACATTTGCTAGGAAAGCAAATGTAGCCCCTGTACTACAGGTTGAATGTGCTTTAGTTTTGAAAGGAAGTGTTTCATTTGAAAGTGTGTAGCATTGTTGTATACACTTGACAATCCATCTAGCAATGATTTCTATAGTAACTGGATCTCCTATCATTCCCGTTTCCATACACAAAAAAATGTATCAATCTTTCTACTTTGTATTTTTTGCTTAAGAAGAAAATGACTGCTCTTCGCACAACAAATGTATGAAGCACTCTTTACCTGTTTTAAGGGTTTTGGAAGAAAGATGCATGTTCTATGGACAGTTTTACCTGAAATTTAGATATGTACTTTGGTGAAAACCTTGATTGAGTTCTTAACACTACTTTACTTTCGTGAATGGACACAAAAGGTCCCGACATGGATAATGGATGTAATTCACTTCTTATGGAAGTGACTGCAATCAGAATAGCAAACTTCCAAGTAAGGTCCTTTTAATTGAAGCTTTATGCATAGGTTCAAAAGGTGGATCCATAACTTTAACAAAATGTTAAGATCTCAACCTGGTGGCCAATATGCAATGGCGGGTAAATACGTTTAACCCCTTCCATAAAAGCTTTGATAACGGCCATCTTCCACCAAGAAGTCTTGTGTTGAACTGTAATGTATGCCGATAAAGCAGCTAAATTGAAATTTAGCAAGTTAAATACTGGGACTGAGTCGAGTAGAGAAAGGAGGTTAGTTGGTATGTTTGTTGGAGTACAGTTATTAAGACTGATATTTCAGTCCATAGCCGCGGTAATGCACAATAGGGGCACTCAACAAACTTGGTGCCTTCCTTCTTATACTATTCTGGGAAGGGGCAGGCCTATGTGCGTTTTGCCTTTGCAGGAACCCTTGGGTGTCCCCGCCTAAGCTCCAGCGTGTCTGGGCAGGCAGGAAGTGGGGGAGGAGTTTTCCACCCCCTGTCCTTTGTCTGCCAGAGTGCCTGAATGGGACCAGCTCCCAATGGGGCTCTGGTTGTTCTGATTGGACAGCTTTACGCCCCTTTCTGAGGAAGATTGCAGAGGAGTGCTGGTACAGGATAACAGGCGAGGCTCCTAGAGTGTGAATTAAAGTTACTCACTGTAGTGACTAGAGTACTCATAGTCCAAAGTCCCCTTTCCTCCATTCTTGTGGGCGTCCCCCAACATGGGGACGGTCCCAGAACCTTTGGCAGCAAAAATGTGAGCTTCCCATTTCAATTTAGTATAAGGCACAACATCAGGCATCAGAACACACGGCCAAGGCCACACCCTTCGGCACCTCACCTAGGGGTCCCCTTTGAACACATTG
Organism: Ambystoma mexicanum; assembly: GCF_040938575.1. NCBI lineage: Eukaryota > Metazoa > Chordata > Amphibia > Caudata > Ambystomatidae > Ambystoma > Ambystoma mexicanum. The sequence goes on from NC_090924.1 coordinate 703,371,458, forward strand.
GATGCTTAGATACCTGGGTACTCTTAGTACATTAGCCCTTGGAATCCTAGCGGAGGAAGTCAGATGGGATGCAAGGAGGAAAGGTGACTATGAGTACTCTAATTACTATGGTGGGCAACTTTAATTACTCATTCGTCTCGTCCCCTTTCCGCCATCCTTTTGTGCCATTACACCGAAGAAGAACATCGGGTGGAGCGGAGATAACCTCACTCATATCTAGGACGAAGCAAAGAGGTTCTTCAGAACCGGCCAACCAAACTATGCATCGCGCCTGGAGCAGGTGCCCAGTGAGAAGTTCCTACAGAAGGCCCACGGAGCGGCCCAAGCAGCCGCCTTGCTGATGTCATCCCAAGAAGCAGGTCTCTGAAATACGACAACCGTGGCCTTGGCTCCAACCACATGGGCATGAACCCAACAGTTTTGCCCATGGTCGTGTACGCCTCCGAGATGGCCTGAACAATCCAACATTTTGAAATGTGAAATGTGAAGGGCTTGCACAAAGACGATGCCTGCAACTCACTAATCCTGTGGGCAGAGATTAGAGCCACCAAACCGTCTTTTGTGTCACCAAGCAGATGTCCAGAGAAGCCATTGGCTCGAAAGGCTTGCACTGCAAGGCTGCAAGACCCACATGGAGGTCCCAGACCAGGTGCGGCACCAGCGGAAAAAGCCTAGACAACCCCTTAAGGTGGGTCTTACCAACCGGTTTGGCCGCCGAAAACATGCTCTGGGGAATTCATGTAAGCCGGCAATTAAGTGCGGCGAGTATCCACCTGAACTCAGGTGTACTCAAAAAAGCTGGAACGTCATCCAGACGACAGGTTACAATGTCCAAAACCTTGTCACAAGCCCAATGACAGACCATAGTCCATTTGCCCTTATACTGGGACCGAGTCGAGGGCCTCCTGGCCTGCTGAGTGATGTCCCAGTTGTCCTCCGAAAATTGAGCAGACAGAGACCCACTGGTCAGGAACCAGGCCCCCAAGGCCAGTTCCCAATGTTTCACTGCCCCGCCCTGCTGCATCAGGAAGCCCAAGCTAGAGATCGGAAGGTGGACGGGACCCTGGGAGCACAACTGCAGCATATCAAAAAACCAGGGTCTCGAAAGCCAGTGGGGGGCCATCAGGATGAGGCTGCAATTCACCAAACCCCAGACATTGCGGGGGTTCCGTTGGAACAGAGGGGCTGGGGTGAATGCATAACATCTGCGGCCATGCCAACAGAAGGCATCTCCCAGAGACTCCTCACCCTGTCCTGCCAAGAAGCAAACTGGGGGCACTTGGAATTCAGAGGGGATAAAAACAGATCTAGATCCGCGAACCTAAATGCTGGAACAAGGAGTCAGTGTGCACCTCTCACTCGTAGGTGTTGAACCCCGAGCAGCTCAGCCGATCCGCTTCTGCATTGCTGTCCCCCAGGAGGTGGACTGCTGAAATCCAAACTTGCTAACTCAGAGCCCATTCCTAGATCGATACAGCCTCCATACCCAGGGGGGGGGGGGGGCGTGTGTGTGTTAGCCCTCCAGCTCTTTTGCTAAACTTTGGGACTTTGAAATTTTAATTTTCAATGTGTTGTCTGTGTTTATTACTTTGGTTATGGCGTTTTAGCCAACTCCATAGGCATTTTCTTATTTGTTTCACAAAGCACCTTTAGTGCATTGTCACAGGGATGTCCTTTGGACTTCCCAAGGTTTAAAAATACCTTCTCTGGGATGAACTACTGTTCCCCAGAGAATCTACAGTTAAATTGACTTTACTAGTCTTTTTAAACTCATAGACCCAGCACACATTATCTTCCTATAGAGTGCTGGGGGAGTTACTGAATATCCCATATGTCTAAATGGCTGGTGACAGTAGTTTTATAACGAACTACCATGATTTTTCCCCCACCGCAAACACCGGTCAGGTTTTTCAATATAGTGCCCAAGACCCCTCTAAAAACAGACTCCGGTCATCTTTTTTTCGCTGTTTCTTTGTGGAAAGGTCCTTCTGGTGTTCAACTCTGCGCGCCAAACCAGTTTGGTCCCTTTGTTGTGAGCCTTTGGCGGGCTTCAGGACTGAGTGTCTAGGGTGGGCAGGAAGTGAGGGAGGTGCCTGAAACTCCCTGTGCTTGGTCTCCTAGGAGACCCGAATGAACCCTGGCATGACTGGCTGGGTGACTGTCCGGCAAGGACAGCCACCCTGCTGGGTGAATGACAGCTAGGCTGGAATTAATGGGAGAAAACTGTTTAAAAGAAGAGTCTCCAGGACTGGAAGGCAGAGTCAACCACTGGAACGAAAGAACCGAAGACGAGCTGGAAGAGGACGGCTGCTGCAACCACTGGTCGTTGGTTTGCCCGGTGAAGCCCTGCTGCGACTCCAAATTGCCAGATCTCCAATCGACAGAGAAGCTCCTTCAAGGACGGCTTCTTTCCTGGAGTTTGTCTTTCCCTTGAGTTGGTGGGACCAATCAGCTCAGAAGACACCTGGATACCATTCTCAATGCTGGTTAAGGTTTAGCCAGGGAGAGGGCAACCAGTTTGTGTCTTGAAGAGACTCCATTTTGTTTGCTCCAACAACGAACCCGTGCAGTGCAGGAGTCCCCCCCACCCCGACGTCCTCCCTCTTCTCTTGTTCCCACGACTGAGTCTCAGGAACAGCGAGATCTGCAGCAACTGCCAGGAACCACCGTCTTCAGCTACATCTTTTTGCTCACATTAAGGTACTGTGCCATCCGGTTGAGAGATCCTAACTCTCGCGGTGAAAGTTTGTGAAACTTTCCCAACTTGCATGCCTACTCATCATATCATTCTTTTTCATGTAAACTACTTCTGAGAACTTTTACAAAGACTTCTCCATTTGTACCAGAACTGAGCTGTCCTATCCAAGAACACTAGACTATTGACTTTGGCCTGGCCTATTGAATTGAACTGACCCTCCCGGTTCACTGAACCTTTGCATTGCCTAAAATAGGTGTTTTCTAACCCATTGTACAAACCTATGCCTTTCTATTCCCATTGAAAGTAACTGAAGTGCCACTTGGCTCCTTTTTCAGGGGAGCCTAAACTGTCTCTAGAACTAAGTTCGTTACTGTAGTGTATTGGTGTTTAATATTGAGTTGATTTCTACTAGTGAATGTTTTCTAAATGATTGTGTAAATAAATGTATAAGTATTTTTACCAAGAAACCTTGAGTGCAGTGTCTACTTGAAGCACTTTGATTGTCATACTTCTTTCTGTGTAACTTCATTTAGTGCTCACATTCCCTCATGCGATAAGCCTGGCTGCTCAGCTCGCTACCAAAAAGTGTGTGGTACAGACTTATACCAAAGGTTGGTTTTTGCTTACACCTGTAGTCCTAATTGTGTGTGTGGTGGTCCCATAGGGTACTGCATGCAATTCTGCCTAACAGGGAGAACAAGTACCACCCTGCTTGTTCAGGTACAACATCTTAGTCGAATTGTCCGTCCTGACTAGAATAGACCGGTCCCCGATTAGGGGCAAAAATGCCTTGAGGGCCAAGCCCACTGCCCTGAGCTCGAGCAGATTGAGATTCAGGAGGGTTTCCGTCCTGGACCAAGCACCATGAATCACGTAGCCCTCCAGAGTAGCCCCCAGCCCAAAAGAGAGAAGTCAGTCGTCAACAACAGGGTAGGCTCCTATCGAGTGAAGGGTGCTACCACTGAAACATTGTTCATCATCCACCAGCGAAAATCGGGCAGTAGGAGCAAGGTATTGGGATTTTATCCGACTGAGACCCTGTCTCCTGATCCCAATTGACCACCAGGTGGAGCTGGAGACACCTCACCTTGAGGCGAGCATGCTGTAAAGTGAGCATCTAGGAGGCCCTCAGGCCCAGAATAGGCTGTAACCACCAATCTCTCTGCCGTGTGACCGCATCTCCCCCAGCCCTGCCAACCTCGTTCACGAACATCTGTCAGATGAAACTAGTGTCAGCTGCTGCCTTCGCATTCACCTTCATCCGCTCCCTCTTTCCCCAATGTAGACGCTACCTTTGACCCTGCTCTCTGCAACCTCCATCTGGTCATCACCAATACTCTTGACACTCTTGCCCCAGTCATGAGGATCCACCTGAAACATGCCTCCAAGAGTAACACCGGGTATGACTCCGAACCTGCAGCCCTGAAACTCAAGTGCAGAAGGAAGTGGCAGCCTCAGGCTCACCCTCTGACAAACTGGCTTGTCGCCTGCTCGAAAGGCAATACCAACTCTCCAAACGCTCAAAGAAAAGAGCCCACATGCAGGCTCATATCGCTGGTGCATTCAACAACACAGCCAAATTCTTTAAAATCAAGAAACTAGCCAACACTTCTGCAGTCTCCATCTCAGCTCTTCCCTCCCAGTCCCTCTGCAACATACTGGCCACACACTTCACTACAAAAACTGAGGCCATCCTGAGCACCCTTGCTTCCCTTTCCCAGTCCCCGGCCTCCCATGTCATCCGAGCCCTCCCCCTTACCCCTCTGCTTTTCTCTCCTCCTCCTCCTCCTCCTCTCCTATCACACCTGATGAGGCCACCAGAGTTGTCCGCTCCATGAAGGTCTCCATCAAACAGGTATCCCTCTGTTCCTCCAGAACCATTAAAGACATTATTGGCTCTCTTGCCCCTGCATTTGCGGATTTCTGCAACCACTCTTGCCACTGGTTCTTTCCCCTCTTCCCTCAAGCACTCTCTTGTGCGCCCGATCCTGAAAAAACATTCTGCAGACCCTGCCTGTCCAGCTAACACCTCATCTCTATCTCGCCCTTCCTTGGGAAACTTGTAGAAGCTGATCTTCCCCCAAGTGACCCAGCACACTTAACTGGTTGGTTGCCTACATGACCATCAATCTGGATTCCGAGCATCCAGAGGCACGGAAACTGCTCTTCTGAACACATGTGAAGAACTGCTTGCATCTCTATGTTCTAAGTCTCCAGCTGCACTCTTTACTTGATCTCTCCTCTGCATTTGACAGTCAACCAGTCCATCTTTCTAAAACGGCTCCAAAATACCCTAGGTATCTCGGAGCTGGCACTTGACTGGGTGACATCCTTCCTCAATAACGGTCATCCCAGGTTATTCTGGGCTCTTTCTCCTCCCCCAGCTTTATCTCCACCAGCAGCGTCCCCAGGGCTGCAACCTTTCTCCCTGGCTCTTCAACAACTATCTTACTCTGCTTGCACACCTAATGTCAAACTTTCTCATCTAACTTCCAGTGTTATGCTGATGACGCCTCTTCTTCAAACTTTCCTCTGATCCTCTCCTTACTTCCTCCATCATTCCTGACTGCCCATCTGCCATCCAGTCCTGGTGTGCCTCCAATGATCTCTGCCTCAATGCCAGCAAGACTGAGATCCTTCCCATTGGGACTCCTGCTCCTTTCTTCCCCTCACTCTGGCCACCCTCTATGGGCTCTCCCCCTTCTCCTTTATGCGAAGACATAAACCGTGGAGTCATCTCCGACTTCCTCTCTGTACTCCCTAACATTCAGTGCCTTTCCAAGAAGGCCCACTTTCAACTCCACCTCCTCAAAGGAATCCTTCCTTTCCTTACTTTCCCCCAGATGCTGAATGTCTCTAGAGCTCTGGTTCTCTCTAGACTACTGAAATAGCCTCTTCCATAATCTACCCTCCTCTTCTCTACGCCCCCTCCAGCTAATCCATAATAGGGCTGCAAGACTGGATTTATCCTTGGTCTCAAGCCCAGGGACCGCCTCTCTCCAACCCTAAAATCTCTCCACTAGTACCCAGATGCTGCAAGGATCAAATTCAAATCACTCAGCATAATCCATAAGGCTTTCTGGGGCCAAGGGCCATGCTACCTACAACTGACTAAATACTCTCCCTCCAGATCTTTACATTCCTCCGGCACCAACTCTATGTCGAGCGCTTTGCTAAACAGAGAGCTGGTGGCCAATCTCTTTCCTTGCTGGCTCCCTCCTATGGAACAGCCTCCCCCTACCTCGGTCTTGAGCCGGATCTCCTCAAATTCTGGAAGCACCTCAAGACCTTCCTTTACTACACATCCTAATTGCTCCCTCCCTCCCGTTAAATCCTGTAGTTTGAGATTGGCTACCAGGGCCCTTGTGTTCACTGTGGTACTGGCCTCTCTCACACAATCGCCTTAAGCCTCCACCACTCCCAGCACTTGCCTTGGCACCCACTGGCCTGTGCTATAACGGGCCTGCACTTATTTATTGCAGTTGACCACTCACCAAGTAACTTAACAGCTGCTTACTCTCAAGCACTTCCCTGTGGTACTCCGAGCACTTACCCCCCCCACCCCCCATGCCTCATCCCTTTTCACTATCTGCACTTAAACACTCAGAATGCTCACAAGACCTATTAGGACTGTATATTTCATTGTTCTATTTGCATTTCATTCCAATGCTCCCTCCCAGTTGCCCTGTGGGCGCTTTGAAACACAATTTACTAGTTGTATAAGCGCCTTACAAATGCACAATGAAATAAAATAAAGCTGAGGTGGTTGAGTTGGCTAGAAAGTACCCCACTGCCTTACGGAGGGACAGGAACCTTTCGGGCATAGGAAACACCCGCTGAATGGTAGTGTTCCAATGCACCCCTGGGAAGACCAGTTCCTGAGATGGGCACAACTGTGGCTTCCTCTGGTTGAGGGAGAACCCCAGCTGATGGATATCCACCAATCTCTGGCAGGAGTGCACCACCCCTTCGGTTGATGCCGACCTCACCAGCCAGTCGTCCAAATAAGGGTACAGATGATGGCCCTCCAAGCGGAGAAGGCCTGCCACCGCATTCATCAACTTCATGAAGACACGAGGGGCCAAGTTCAGGCCGAAGGGCAGCACCTTGCACTGAAAGTGGTAACACAATCGTGAACCGCAGAAACTTCTGATGCGATTGGTAGATAGGTACATGCAGGTACGCATGCCCGAGGTCTAGGGAACACATCCCGTCTCCTGCACATAGAGACTTGGCTATGTGCACGGGAGTAATCATCTTGAAGCGTTCCAGCAGTAAAGACATATTTAGAAATGGCAGGGCCAGGACTAACTTCAGGCCAGCCTGGTTGTTCTTGGGCACTGCAAAAATCCTGGAATAGTAACCGAAGCCCCCCCCCCCCCCATCTACAAGAGGAACTGGTTCCATCGCCTGCTTCTCCAAGAGTGAAAGGACCTCCCGTTTAAGAGCCGGGGACCCGATCTGAATAACAGGAAGAGAGGATGATAGACTGAAGCCCATCGAGACCATGGATAGGATCCATAGGTTGCTGAAAAGTCGCTTCCAAGTGTCCTGGAACAGAGCCACATGGCCACCCACATGCGAGCTGCATTCCCAGACCTTGACGCCACTGCTTCTTGGGGTCAGAGGAGGGGTGAGAAAAAAAAACAACGCAACATCCTCTGCTGCTTCCTCCTGTTGTCGCTGGGCAACCCGGCAGGCCTCCGTGTACAGCAGGCCCGGAACCACTTGAAGCCAGAAAGCACGGGACTTGGTGAGTGATTTCTACACAGGTTTTGTCAGGATCGCCAAGGACTTGGCGGTTTGAATGGAGGTTTTCGTCTTGGTGAACTCTTCATGGGTTGACCAATAAAAAAGGTCTACGCCCTTGAATGGCAGATCCAAGAACCGTTCCTGTGGGTCAGATGAAAACTTGGTGGCGTGCATTCACACTGTCCTTTTCATCTCAACTCTGCTGGCTGTGTCGAAGTGGGAGACCGAAGACTCCATGAGATCCTGTGCAATGACCCAGGCATCTGCCAGAGCGGCCTTGGAGGAGGCTTGTTTGTCCGAAGGGAGGTCAGGCAGAAAATCCCTGTGATCTTGCCACAGCTTCTGGTTAGACGCAGCCAAGAGGGCGTCCGCATTGGCTTGCCGCAGATGCAGTCCCGAGATCGAATAATAATTGTTTCCCAAACACTTGGAGGACCTTGTACTCCTTGGAAAGACAACTGGAGGTGGCTCCCATGGAGGAAAACTATGATTTAGTGTTAGGCAGAAACCTGTGCAATTCCCTTAGGGACCACTGCAAAAGATTTAGGACTACAGGTGGTTGGCAGTAAACCCAATTGGTAGCAGTCTGTACGACCCAGATTTACCTGGTAGCTGTGGCTGAGCAGTCAGACTTCTCTCAAGATGAGTTAGGCAGTATATAGAGTATACACAATAGGTACAGAGATACAGTAGCACAAGCAAACACTGACCAGAGCTTTGGTGTAAAAGTATATAATTTATTTAAAGACACACTTGTAATTTACACTAGCACAAAGAGGTAAATAAATTCAACACAGTCACTATTATATATATACACCCCTAATTACGTATTAGACAAGTCTTAATGAGAAACACCACTTATTTTCAGACAGAGGTGAGCGCTTAACATAAGATGGCACTCTAATAAGTAATTAAAAAGGGAGGGAAAAAGGCAGAGATATGAAAGCACACAAATTTCAATACTTTTCAAAGAACCACAGTGAGGCAGGTTAGGCAGAGTCTACTGGAGAGCAAGGAAGTTCAAATGCCAGGCCCACTCTTAGAGAGAGCAAGCGAAATGTGTCCCGGATCACACAGTGGGGTTATGCCCAAAGAGTCTTTATAAATAGTTCACAAAAAGATTGAGATCAAGTCAGGAAAAGTTAGTTAATAGGTCCCAGGCTAACCCAGGTTAGAAAGTCGAGGATTTACGGTCACCCCGAACGATCTGTCGCAAGGGAAGCCAGGCGGGACACAGTACATGAAAGTGGGAAGAACGCTCCAGCGGGGGCAGTTGTTCCTGGCAGCGGGTGCAAGTCAGTGTTTCATCCAGAGGAAGAGGTCTCGACGTGGAGGAAAGCTGAAGGTCGTTGCGCTGCCAGGGAAGAAACCAGCCGCGGAGTTTCCCAGTTACAAGGTACCACCCTTTTCTTCCCGATAGTGGTAAAGCGTGGTATTCCGGTTGTCGGGGTGCTTGGCACGGACAAGGCGGCCACAAGATGGTCCAGGAAGGCGAAAAGACGGGCAAACTGGTTATCCCCACCAGTCAAAGGAAGAAGACTCTCCGGACTGGAGATCTCCTCTGTCGTCGGGAAAAGTGGCGAGACGGTTCAGCAGGACTCCACCGGTGGTGTCGTCGTTGCAGGTCGGCTCGGCTTCTCCCTCCTCAGATTCTTTAGGTCCTGTGGCGACTTCTGAAGTTCCAGTCCCCAAAGCCCTGCTTTTATGCAGAAAACCCCCATTCATTCAGCCTAGCTGTCACTCAAACATGCTAAGTGGTGAGCCGGGCAGCTCACCACTTGGGCTAATCACACAAGATTACGACTTGAGTTGCCGAGGCAACTCAGTCCAGGGTGCCTAAACCCCCTCCCGCACCCCCTGTGGTACCCAGACAGAGTGGCACCACTTTTGGAGGCTTCTGTGGAGAAGCCCGCCAAAATGTAGAACAAAGGGCTCGACTCGGGTTGGAGTTACAGAAGCAAACACAAACGCCATTTTGGAAGCAAGTTTCGGCAAAAAATACCAACCAGTGAATTTATATTTATTTAATAAACCGGCGGTATGTTCGAGGCTATTTTAAAAAGTGGTAGCCTTAAACAATGGGAAAATCCCATAGGAATATATTCGCGGTCGAATATAAAAAGTAGTATCCACTGCCACCAGCCAAAACGTGGTCGGGGGGGGGGGGGACTGGACAGTGCCCCCTCGAACAACAGACCCCTGGGGCAATTGAATTGCCCCAACCTGTACGTCCACAATAGGATGGTTTGTACTGGTTCTGTTCACAATTTGAGACTAGTAAAGCCAATGGTGACTTTACATGCTCTGGGAGACAGTAGTCAGTCCCAGGGTATGGAGTCTATGTTTGGGGGTCACTACGACACCCCTAGGTTACGGAGGGTGCTGTGTAACCCACATACCAAAAACACATGAAGCCCTATGGGGTAAATGACCCCATAGCCCATAATACACATACAAAGTTAAAGGAACACCTCAAATCATGTCTATGAGTGGGAGGAAGAGAGTCTCACTCTTACCAGGAGAAAAAAATAAACCCCAAAAATCCAGCAAAGCTGCTGGGGGACTCACTAGGTTTGGGAAATTAGCCTTTACAGAGAATTCTCCCTAACATTTAGAATACAAAGAGGCAGCAGCCACCACTGAAGAATGAGACTACGGGTGGGAGGCCAGAAGGATTGCTTCCAATCTGTCAGCCTGAACCTGCTGTCTAATTTCTTGTTTATCTGGGAGTTTGCCCTGGGCTTCTCCCAGACCTTTAGCGCCACCTGCAGGACATCCTTCTGCAGGGGGATGCCAGATGGATCGAGGTGTGCTTACCCAAAGACCTCTGCTAGCACTCCCAACTCCTGGGGGGCTTCCTCAGGAGGAGGCACCCCCAAGAACTCAGCCTGACCATGAAGGCCTTAACGGATGCAGAGGGTTCATCGTCCTCAGTCATCATCTGCACCCCTTTTTCACAAACCGAGGGGAATCCGGGCACTGGGACACAGGGTTCCCCCCCTAAGTCAGACGCCGAAGAACGGTACAGCAGCTGTTGAGGGGGAGGCGTAGGTGGTGGTGGAGTCTGAACAACCGGGAGGGCCTGGACTGGGGGAGGGACCAGAAGCGCTGGAGAAATGCGAGAACCACCCAGAGGAAGGGGGGGGGAAGAGTACCTCTCACTATATCCTTCAGGAGCCCCTTAATTCGAGGGGGAAACGCATGAGGAAGAGGAAGCACTTGAAGAAGCGGTCCTTGCAAGCCGCCGGGTCCCTGGGCCTGGCCGAGGTGCTGGGCCTCCACTCCTGGTCAAAGCGCTGTGGCGCCTGGGGAATGTAGCCGTAAGGCTGTGATGGGTAAATTTATCTCTGACTAGACCAGATACCTGTACTGTACAACCCGCTGCCGTTTCCGGAGGGAAGGGGACTGGGATCATCATCATGCAAAGCCCATTCGATGGGTGAGAGCACGGGCAGGCCCTGAACTGGATCCAAGATGGCCGCCAGCCTAGCAGGCTCCACCACATGCCTCTCCGCCATTATGAAGCCTATGCGCAACGCCCTGGGCAGGAGGGCACAGAGCACCCAAGCCACGAGAGGCCTCGGACACAGGAGGATAGCTTGGGTCTTGCAGAAGCGTCAACCTCAGATCACTCTGGTAGGCGCAGAGTCCTCGGCCGGCTGTCGTAACGCCCTGACTCATGAACTCTGAGCAAACTCCGGTTGCCCAGATGCCCTCAGCAACTGTGCCGGTAGCCGTGCTGGATCAGCTGAGGACAGACTCTTAGAGGGGGCACTCGATTCCTTAACCCATGGCATTAAAGAAGAGGACGAACCTGATCATTCTTCTGAGGACAAGCTTGGGAGCCAGTAGCCTTAGAGGCCTTGGGCCTGCCAGAACCTGAATCCGAGGCACCCCAATACATGGGAACCCCGGGGAAGAAGTTGCTGTGCTGTGCAGCCATGCTGAAGGGAGGGCCTACATTGTCTTGACGAGAGGTCCCAGAGACAAAGTCCTTACGGTGGGGTGGAGAAGTGTTGAAGATCTCCCTCCACCGAGACAACCAATTCAATGCCATGCGACCGAGAGTGCTCCAAGCTGAACATGCGTCCCAGTGTTGATCGGACCACAATCACTCAATACAGAGTGCATGGGTGTCTGAGGCCGGGAACAAGCGGTCGCATGAGGCACATCTCAAGAAACCTCCTGCGGCCGAAAGAGCCCGGGGAGGCGAGGCATCGAAGGGAAGTTAAATAAGATTGAAAAAACAAAACTGGGAGCAAGCGGAAAACTAAAGAAGTCTATGCGCTGCCCGCCAAGTCCAACACCGTTCGTGCAGAAAAAAGGACTGGGGTGAGGCGCTGGAGCACAGGGCCTCAGCGGGGTGTTCCCACGGCCAAGGCAGTGCCCCCCCGCCCCTTCCCCACGCTATATTAAATTTAAAAGGGGAAGCTCCATTTTTGCTGCCAACATTTCTGGTACCGCCCCCATGTTGGGGGACGCCCACAAGAATGGAGGTAATGGGACGGGACATTTGAGAAAGCAAAATGTCAACCCCTGGAAACGGAAGGCACCGAAGACGACAGCCAGAGAAGTCTGGAGACCCTTTGCAAAACTAAAGCGACCACTGCTGTCCTCACCCAGTTATCTGTACGATAGAGGAACTCCTAAGAAAACTTCTTCCCTGTGACTGGTCGGAACAACCAGTCCCAAGACTAACTTTTATTTGAGCCATCTCCCTAGGTCCTATGAGTTTCCAGAGCTGCAGAACCCCAATAACAGGAGACCTGCTGCCCATTTCTAGTGCACCGTCATGGAAAGGCCAAATTCATCCCAGTATTTGCTGAGCCCTCAAGGAAACTCCAGAGACACAATCCAACTCATCAAAGTCCCCTCATCAGTGTGCAGGACTGCAGCACCCGAATAGGATTGACCGCGTGACCAGAGTGACCAGAGAAGTTGATGAAAGCCATGCCAGAGGTCCTCCCTCGCGACTGCTGCTGAGAAATCGCATCAATTTTCCTGCCTTTCTTCATCAAACCAAGGAATCCAGAGGTCGGGTCCAGAGCAGTAACATCGCGCAGCATCCCGCAAGAACATTTTCTTCAAAGATGAGGTAGTTTGGGGGAAAAGGTATTGCTTACCTTATTCCAGAAAGTCGCTCCAGAGTGTTGGGGTGCACGTAGAGGAGACCAGGGCAACTCCCTCTTACCTCAGACTCATGTCCCTGCTTATGTCCCATTAGCGATTCCTTTAACTGGGTCACCAACGTTGGATAAGCCTTCTTGCATCTTCCTTCCTCGAGACATAGTATTCACTGGAACTTTTGACTTCTGCTTCTTTTCAAGACATTAAGCCTCTTAGCTAGAGTATCGTTTTGGACTTTAAAAGACTTGCTCTAAGTAGAAACTACCTCTAGACCCTGAAGCTCTGCTAGTATAACACTAACCAAATGTTTTCCTCCCTAAAAATAACTAATGTGTATGCTAACTCAATTTAGTTACCGTATTACTTTGTGGGTGCGCGTAGTTAACGATAATATGGTAGACCTGTCAAACTCCTGTAACAATTGTAAGCATTCACCAACTACCAACTAAGTGATCTTTTGAAAGTATTGAAAAGTAGAACTGTGTGTTGGTTTATTGTGCTAGGGATTTAAAAAAGTGACTTGTGTAAATATAATAAATCTACATTTTAATATAAATGTAAGTGTTTCTTTGATGCACATTGACTGGGTTCAGCGTAATTATCTACAGCTCACATCTTCCTCTTAGGATAAGCCGGACTGCTCTGCCACTCTAGCAAGGTTCCCGAGTAGTACAGACTAATACAAAGAGCTGGGTATCTACAAACCACTGGGATAGCTTACTAAAGTCTTAACTCCAAGTGGGACTTTAGGAAAACTACCCTAACAATTGTTGCATGTTCCTGATGCAACATAAGTTTCGGGAGTGGAGGGATTTGTTTCAGGTCGTCGGGGGGTGTTGTGGACATTGTAAGCAAATATCCCTAACCAGCTCATTGATAATGCATTGCTAATGGACCCCTCTTTGGGTTCCTGGATGCAAAGTTTGGGAATTTTGTGTTTTCTGCTTTTGCAAAGATATCTAGGTCTGGTTGCCCCCACTTTACAAGGATCTGTTTGAGTACTTTGGTGTTCAATTCAAACTTGTGTTCTTGTACTATTTGCCTGCTTAAACTGTCTGCTAGCAAGATGTTATGCTAAGTGGATTTGTTTTCACTGAGGCACTACTTCCAAATTATTTGGGCAAGGATGGACAAGTCCACTGAGTGCGTGCTCCATTCTTAGTTGACATAGAATAGGACAAGTGTTGTCTGCATTGATGAGCACACTATTGTCTTTCAGGTTTGACTGAAAAGAGTGCAGTGCCATTTCTACTGCTAGACGGTCCAGGAGATTTTGTTTGCGTCTCTTGGCTTGTAGCGCTGGCCACCCTCCTGCTGTTTTGTGGTACTGACAGCATACCCCCAACCGGTCATTGATGTGTTGACAGACAGATGAATAAGTCATCCATGACTATGGCCACTCCCCCAGCCAAATATCATAAAGGTGAGAAATGTTATTCTTTAAGGCAACCATACCGCCCTTATCCCAGGCAGGTACAGGAAGGGATTAATACGATGTAAGCTGAAGATGGCAAGAATAACTAAAAACTGACCCCAGAATCACACATATGCATCCATTACACATGACGCACATATGCACTCAACATGAAGAAAACGCACTACGTCAAATATAGATTAAAAATATTAACATTGCAACCATAAAGACATGAAGAATACCAACAAACAATATATAAGCTGAATACAACACGAACACCACATGATTATAGCTCAATAAAAAAAATGAAACAGTAATGGCCAGCGATGCATTACGCTTCTAAGTAAATGAAAGGCTTCAAGGTTTTTAGAATTCAAAAAGCTGAAATAACAAAATACCGAGCCCAGACAGTAGCTCGTAGCTTGAGCCATGGTTACTAAAATATTAGCGAGTGTCGGAGCACCACAGACCAGGCACGAGAGGAATGTTCCCAGGACACAGATGGAATACTCCTGAATTAATTCAAGTCTGGAAAAATACAACCGATCATTGTGAGCCAGGTGCAGGGTAATTATAAGTCAGAAGGCCCCATGAAAAATAAGCTCCAGAGAGTCCGTAGAGGTAGAGGAGACCATAACACTCGCATCACAGGTTGAATTAAATCCAAACACGGTCATCCCAGACGTGACCAATAATTAACACAAATAGGACACCTGCCTCACTCCTTCTGCATATTCCCAGACACAAGACATTGCACAAGGTTAATTAAAAAGGCGATCACTCTGGCTCATGGCCTAGAGATGAGGGATGTTATGTTGCTTGAATTAGGACAATCAGCCCATGGACCTCCCTTCCCCCTAATCCCTTTTGGCTCATGTCTTGAAAACCTGTCAGCTGCCCAAGGTTGGTCAGTGCAATGCGAATCAATTCAAACGCCTGTCATTTTAATGGGTTATTTATAACGTGCTTAATACCCAGAAGTTTCCAAGCATGCACCTGGTGACAAGCTACCCATTATTGAATTAACCAATAGTTAAACATATAAATGATGTTTTATTCTTATCAATTTAGAGGTGGTCTCAGGAGGAGCCATCAGTTAAGCATAATCCAATTAAATGTTTACCCATATAGAAAATGTATATAGTCAATTCCCCTAACCAATCCCCTCAGGGTTTTTTTTTTTATCAGTAGGTCATTCTGACTTGTTTTTTATATAAAAGATGTTTTGTATGAGAGCTCTGATAGCAAGAATCATTTGTTTGTATGCGGTCCCTGCTTTATTGAGGATGTTAACAAAGCAGGGTATTGTTTTTTTACTTGGTCTATTCCTGCTACAGAGTCAGTTTTTCTGGCTCCTGATCCTCTGCATAAATCTGTGGGTTTCCAGGCCATCATTACAAATGATAGAAGAGGTGATGGTTGGCTAGGGGTAGTCAGATTGCTAAGGGTTCCCTGCCAAGGCCCGAAGACGAGGTGACCTGTGGAAAGCAGCATCACGCGTGACCAAAGAGGTCGACAGGAGCCCCCTTGTAGAAAAAAAATCCTATTCGGTCCCTGCAGGACGTCCCGTAGAGCGCAGGGCGATTAGGGGAGACTCGATACCGAAAACCCCCTGGTGATCCAAAGAAGTATAGGATAGTATCAGCCTGGAAAAACAATGGGGGGGGTTATGGGGGTAGTTGTTGAATACTGGGTGAATTGTGATGAAGATGATGACCGTCTGGACTCTAACACCTAGAGGAATAAATTCCGATTAGGATCCCACATGCTACATATAGTTAAGGTGTTATAACAACTTTGTTACTAGACTGAGCAGGATTGACCTGAGAGCCTTGCAGGGGTACATCATAGATAACTGTGACTGGGGTCGCGCACAGTGGATTGGCCCCGTTATGCAAGATTTGGAGCAGTACCCTTTGAGTGCACTACAACAACCTTGACCTCCTAGCAATAGGAACCCAACCTTTGGTATAAGTCTGTACTACACAGGTTGGTAGTGTGGCTGAGCAGCCAGGCTAATCTCAAGAGGGGTCAATGTGAGCAGTAGGGTGGTTGCACAGAGATTCACAGTGACAAGTATCCAAATAAACACTTATACTCAAGGTTTCTTGCTTAAACAATTATTAATGTATTTAACAGTCAGTTTGAAAAAGCTTTCTTCAGAAGGGCCAATATATCAGTAAAACAAATACATTCCAAAATACACACTTAATTCTCTAAATTTAGCAAACACCCATTGGGGATGGCACAGACATTTCCTTCACCCTCAGGTATGTAAATAGCTAGGACACTGGACATTAATAGATCACGGTTGCGTTTAGAGCATACTTAGGAGCATGTCAAAGTAAAGGGTTATAGAATAAAACAAGAGATAACACTATTATGCAGCTAATTTTTGAACCCCCAATGCAAAGTAGATTAACCCCTTCCTGGAAGGAAAGGTAAACCAGTGTCAGAGGAAAGAAGAATTATTCAGATAGCCAGGCCAGCCAATGTTAATTTGGTAAAAGTCTAGGTGAGTTGAAGCACTTCTTGTAGGCGAATAAAAGTCTTGCACAATGTTTTAGAAGTTGCTGCAGAAAAAGTAGAATCAATGTAGGGCCAGAAGCTGGGAGGCTTGTGAGAAGTGCAAGATGAAAGCAACTCTACAGAAGCAACCAAGACAAGTCTCAACTGAGATCAAGTAAGGTTACAACAATAAGAGAAGTGCTTAGACTGTACAGTACCTTTGGTTAGAAGAAATGGTTCCAGCTGGCTTCTGTTCCTGTGTGGCTCTGCAGATCCTTTTGTTCCTCTGCCTCAGTTGTGGGGACAAGAGTGAGGACTTCTGGGGAATCCTGCAACTCAACGGGACGGTCGGCGACAGAAAAGGACAAACTTCTATTCAGCGGCACTTCACGGTTTCAATTCCTCACGTCTCAGCAAATAGCACCACTGTGGTCTCATGGATGCCACTCTGGACTTTCCTCGTATCTGGGGTCCAGCACTCTGTTGAGGGGGCTCAGACTTGGTTATTCCTGCTTACTGGGAGTCCGGGGGATCTTCCAGCAGCACTGGTCTGTCTTAAAAGGGATGCACTCCGTTTGGTGTTCCTCTCCCTGGCACTTTTGTTCCGGCAGCAGAAGTAAAGCCAGCTCTGAGAGGATGTCCAAACGAGTTTCCTTTGGAGTTGATTTGTCCCACCAACTCAAGGGGAGAAGTCGTCCTAGCAGGGCTTCTCTAGTCGAAACGAATTCAGAGCTTCAGCACAGCAGCAGGGCTTCACCGGGCAAATCAACGGTTCAGGAGTTGCAGCAGGCGTCTCTTCCAAGTTCTTCTTCAGATTCCTTCGTCCAGTGGTCGACTCTGCCTTCCAAGCCAAAAAGCCTTGCCTTTTATGCAGGTTTCTCCCATTCACTCACTCACTCACACGGCAGGGTGGCTGTACTTGCCTGACAGCCAGCCGGCCAATCATCTTTGGGTGCATTCCTGTAACCAAGGGGATTAAGCACAGGGAGTGTCGGGCACTTCCCTCACTTTCTGTCTCTGCCATACATACCGGAGCCAGAGGTGGGCTTCACTCGTGAATCCCGCCAAAGACAAAACGAACAAGGGGACCAAACCTGGTTTGGCACGCAGAGTGAATCTCAAAAAGGACCTTTCCAGCAAGAAATGGCGAAAAAATAAGACTTTATGGCTTGGAAGGCAGAGTCGACCGCTGGACGAAGGAATCCGAAAGAGAACTTGGAAGAGACGCCCGCTGCAACCCCTGAACCGTTGGTTTGCCCAGTGAAGCCCTGCTGCTGTGCTGAAGCTCCGAATTCCTTTCGACTAGAGAAGCCCTGCAAGGACGACTTCTCCCCTTGTCCCCAGTGTCCTAGCTATTTAAGTCACCTGAGAGGGTAGGAAGTGTCTGTGTGCGATCCCCAATCAGTCTTTGCTATTTAGAGACACTAACAGTGTGAATTTGTGTTACTGATATATTGCCCCTTCTGAAGAAGGCTTATCCAAACTGACTGTTAAATTAATAATTGTTTAATCAAGAAAGCTAGAGTAGAAGTGTTTATTTGGATACTTGTCACTGTTAATCTGTGTAACCACCCTACTGCTCACATTGACCCCTCCTGACATAAGCCTAGCTGCTCAGCAATACTACCAATCTGTGTAGTACAGACTTATACCAAAGGTTGGGTCCCTATTGCGAGGAGGTCAAGGTTGTTGTACTGCACCCAAAGGGTACTGCTCCAAATCTCTCCTAACAGGCCCTATATGTGGTAAGCAAATTAGAAATGTTCTGGCTCATTACAAATGGATTGGTCCAAGATTGTAAGCAGGCAGTTCCTTGATTCTGGTTCACTTGAGATCAATTTATGACTGGACATGGTCAGTACCTGGCTACCCATTATTCTTATTAGGAAGACTCGTCTGAGAATGTGAGCAGTCTTAAATCCTGAGAATTACCAAGATTTACCTGATGTCAATATGTAACATGCAAATGGTTACCACATTATGCAGTGGGGTACTTCAATACTGTGCAACCCTATAGACATTTGATGTCTGTGAATTTAGTAACTATAGTATCAAAGTGGTAAATAAACTGTATTAAGATTATGATACAGAGATGAATATACTCCGGTTCTTTAAAGATGAAATTGCATTAGGTGAGACCGTGGGACTAGGCATAACAAGTGGAATCCTATGAAACATCCTGCAACCACTAGACCAGGGGCGAAAATATAACTATTTGTATGTAAAATAGAATTTAGATAGAGATGCCAGTGAGAGACGCATGAGTGTGTGTGGGTTAGTACACACCGCAAGACGGTGCTCCCTGCCCATGAATATAATATTGTGCCTGCAAATTGACAGTAAGAATAGACGCAGGGCACCCGATCGGGAACCCGATCTACTGCCTCAGCGCTCCTTAACCAAAATAAGTGAATTAACTCCCATTTCACATAGACACAGACACATACATAGATTCGCCCTGTTTATTATATACCAGCGATGGGGAGATGTCATTAAGTGGATGAATAGGGGCGTGGCACCAACCCCGATATTTGTAATATTTAGGACTAGCTGGATGCTATTGGCGCAAGAAATGTAAAGCAAGGAATAACCTTTAAATATTTAAGGGAAGGTGTTCCACGTTTAATATGTCCCATGCAAGTCCATTTGTGGTATTCCAAGATGGCCACCACACAACACGTTATTACTGAGTTATGTATTAAAAGGGAGGCAATAGCATTATAGAGCTTATAAATCATGGACATTGAGCCCCGACCGGTTTAGCCAGTGGGGTACCTCGTTGTCCATGGAGTTTTGATACTTTATCATGCAAGTACAGGATGCAGGGAATAAGGGAAGGGGGAAAGTAAGACATCAGCATAGTGGATACTACGGGACACTATTTTGTTGCATATTTTTTCAGGAACATGCCAACTAGCTCAAAGCTTTATGAAACTACATTGCCCTGGGAGGACAGATGAAGTGGACCTGGGTGAGCATTTTCATCCTTGTTTATGTGGTGTACCGTGTTTTTAAATGTTGGCAGTACATAGCTGGGACTAACACTTGATTGATAATAGTTTCTTTACTTTGGTTTTAGGCACACACATTAGCCAACATCAGGCAAATAAAAGAGGTTAGTGATTGACATAAGTTACTTAATATGGATACACATTAGAATGTAATGCAATGACACTGTATTGTACCTTATAGGTTGGTTGAAGAATTCGAATTCACAACAGAAAAAGACAGCTTGAAAGCCTTGGAAATGGATAGTACATCTGAAATGCGTCAGCATTAATGAGAGTAAGCTATTTGTGTATTGTTTGTATTGACTCTTACCCTTAAGCTGTCTGTAGCCAAAAGAATTCCTTGGTCTAAACACATGTGCGACGATGAGACAAATTAATCAACCTATTTTGTTTTATTTATATGTGGAAACAAAAGTGTTGGGTAAGATTTTCATAATTATGATAAATCTCCCTAGCCTGTATCAACCCCAGAACTTTTTGCTTGTACTAGGTAACTATATTACCTTGTCCCCAGGTGAAGGGGAATGTTTTCCTCGCTCACCTAGTGTTTTACTCTTCATGGGTGACCTTTGTATGTCTCTTCATAGTGCTTGGTTGTAGTTCTAGTTTCCTATATCTTTTTGACTTTGGCGGGGTTGCCTCTTTGGGATCCCGTTAATTTCTCTTTCATGTACTTGGGTGAACTACTGTTCCCAAGTAGCAAAGAGGGATTTTTCAGCCCCTTTACATTTTATATAAGTGAGCCAGCACACCCCATCTGATGTGGCGTGCTGGGGGATACAATATATCCCCTTTCTTATTTACCTGGTAACATTTGTGTTGCAATTGCAAGTTTACTTGAATGGCTGGTGGCAGTGGATTTACCTTTATAACGTAGTCATTTTTACTTGCAGGCTGTTATTGCAGCCTCAGTAATGCACAGAAGGGCTACTATTTTGCTTAAATGGTGGGTTCCTTTGATCACCATTTCTTGTGTGCGTGTAGTTTGCGGTCTTCCCCAGCCATTCTAGGCAGGAAAGACCTCAGCGTAAATTCTGTCTTCACTGGGAATCCGTTGGATGCATACCCAGGCTTCAGTATGTCTGAAAAGGGAGGAAGCGAGGGAGGAGTCCAAAACTCAGCAGCCCTTTGTCTTCCACCTTACCTGAAAGGAACCAACTCAGACCGCTCCTTTCTGTAAAATGCAGGGGTAGATTGCAGAAGTTGTGCTGTGATTCCTGTGAAAACACCCAACCTGGAAGCTGCAGACAAGTCAACCAGTGGCGCTGAAATCAAAGAAGTTGAAGAAAGGACAGCTGTAGCAATTTCCTGTAACCGGTGAGCCTGCTGTGTAACCAGAGCCTGCTGCAACCCTTTCAATTGACCTGGGGGTCCTGAACGGGACAACTCCGCAGAGGCTGGCGAGATGCACTAGTCTCAAGATGACCTGCATTCTGGGCCATCACACAAAGTTCTGCAACCTTGCTGGTCTGCTATACCCCAATACCCTGGGACCTCGAGCCATTGTGCGCTGCATGGTCTTACAAATTCCGAATCCGTCCGAAACATTGGTGGCCTCCAGCTGGCTCTCCAGAGACACTATTTGAATCCCTGATGTCCCCTCAACCGAATGCAGGACAGAGATTGAAGATCATCAACTGGCAATATTCGTTCTTCATCTGGCTACTCTAAAACGGTGCCAAATACACAGAGCCATGAGAATTTGTCCATTGCTGGAAGCTTCCTCTAGCGACTGCTGCTGGAAGTTCCTGTCAAGTTCTTTCGTCACCAGACCAAGAATCTAGGGACCAGGTCCTGTGCTGCTGCATCCTGAAGGCATAGACTCTGAAGCACTTCTTTTCTCCTAAGGTACTCTGGGTGATGGGTATAACTTACCCTTAAGTCCTGTGTAAATCGTGTGAGGCCGAGTGGGTGATTCGTGTGGTTGGGAGTTTGTCTATACCACTTACTCAGGCCTATTGATGGAACACCTATAGGGAGCCTTCTCAGAAGTCCCTGAACACTAACTTTGAAAGATCTCCTATGGAACTTTGACTTTCCTGAAACTGAACCCTATCTCACCCTGCCTACAGCTGTATCATAGACCACTAGGGTCCCTCTTCTGCTTCAGAGGACTTATGAAATAGACTTGGGAAGGACAGGATAAGAAAAGGATTCTGTCTTGATAAGTATAACAAGTCTAAAGTACTTACTTGCAGAAAGAATTCGTGTGATAAATATCTCTGTGAAAGAAGTTACAAAGCGTCATTAAATTATACTTACCTTTGAGTTGGTGTGACCCCCCCCTAAAAAGTATACAAGTTGCTCTGAATGGTGTCCCCACCCCCCTTCTGAAAAGTAACAAGTGTTGGTACTGTTTTCTCATTGCTTGACTGAGTGAGTTTAAAAGCTTACCAATGGGATTTACCTACCTTGAATAACATGGTGTTGTTCTTAAAGTATAATTGGGTTCTGCTCCCCCTGACCTGCTTTATACAGACCTAAAACAGTCTAGAAGTTAATACTTGTTTTATTAGTTGCTTGAAGCCCCTCTTAAAAGTATATGGTTACTTACCTTGAAAAGCTGCAGCTCTTCTCAGATTGTCACGGTGGGCTGAGCTTCCCTTGAAACTGCTTAGAGCATTTCCAAAATAGTCATCGGGTCAATTACTTCTTAATGTGTAATAGGGTGTTGTTTTTCCTGGTTTGCTTAGTGCATTCTAAAAAAAAATAGTTACTGTATGTTCATACTTGTCATTGAGTAGCTTAAGGCCCCTCCAGAAAGTATGAGAGTCGTTTTACTAGCTCTGAACTAAGTTCTAAAAAAGTAATGTTGCAAGGTTTATACTTTTAACTGGGTTGGTTTATTATGGGATTTCATAACGGAGTGTCACTGCATGACTGATGGGGTCCACTACCCTTGAAATACTGATTGTATTCAAAAAGCACATCTAACCTGGTTGTATTCCCAAGAAAAGTATATTACTATCCTGAATGTATAACCTTAGGTTTGACTCACCTTGACTTGCTTCTTGATCCTCTTAAGGTTATACCTTGGTTTGCATAACATAGGTATTGATTTGTTTTTTATAAGTGTGCTCATATAGGTTATAGTACTTGATTCCCCAAGATTTATCTGGGCCTACTTGTATTTAAATAAACCATGTATTTTTACAATCCATAGAGTTTCTTTAAAGCATATGTATGCTATAATTTCTTTGTACCAAGCTACAGCCCTCTCTCCCTCCTAAAATAAGCCTAGCTGCTCCTTTGCTGCTATCCCCATCCTCAGGTGGCACAGCCTTATACTAAGAGTGGAGCTTTTATACTGACTCAGATGTATGGTGTTTATGAAGTCTGTTCAGGCTTAAGAAAAACTATCCTAACAAAGTCTTTCTGAAGCATCATTTGGGAGGAAAAAACTCAACTTTCAGTGTGGAATTAAAGATATTCATGTTGAATGTGTTACTATTTTAATTATTTTGTTACTATTTGACAATTTTGTGAAAAAAGGTCTTACATTTAATGTAAGGGATTACGTCCCACAGGAGTGCATTTGATTACCTGTTGGCAACATGTTTTTTTTTTGTTCCTATACCTTCTGACAAGGTCAGAAAAGACTTTGCAGTAAACCTCGTACGAGGTAATGATCTAGGAAGTATGCATAGTAAACCCATTTGTGAGGTGAGAACGAATAAAAAGAGAAGATTACCTCACCAGGAGTTGGGAAGACGGTCCGTATTGTATAAATTTGTGTAGCGATTGCTGGCACCTGATTTTGGGTGTTAAGGTACTTTAGATTTTGTAAAAAGTGGATTTTTGTGTATAATGTAGCTTGTGGAGGACACAGAAATGTGGTGTAGAGCAAAGGGTTTTGTGTGCAGCAAGAGGAGTGGAGTGCTGCTGCTTGGGCGTGAGCGGCGTCTGGTGTCGCTCGGGAACTCTGTTGTAACGCGGAAGGCGTGGCTTTGGGGAAAAATGCATAATATTAAGAGTAAGAAATATTGTTGGAGGAGAGTGCAGGATGCATAGAGAAAACTAAAAGAAAATGAAAGGTGCAGAAAGAGAAAGGAAAAAAGTAACAAATGGAGAGAGAGAAACAATGATATGAAAATAATAAATGATTAGGAGGCGGCAGGCTCCAGCCCGAAATGTATTACAGCTGAGCCGGTAAAAAATATACCCACATATCTGGGTATTCTAATCCACCATATTCGTATTTGGAGGTTAAAATATTGTACGCTATGCGGGGTTGCCTACCAGCCCATACCAATTTAACCATCATTTTCTTAACACGGGTCCAATACCTGGTCAGAGGCCATATAAAAGCATCTTGGGGAGTATGACCATTTTGGCCAGTGCTACACGAGCCGCCTGCGAGATCGGGAGCCAAATCCACCCTCTGTTCCAAGCCCTCCAAAACCCTCACAATTATCCTTTTACAGTGTCCCTGGCCGAGTGGACACCTCAATCCCCAGGTAACGCAATCCCTGTGGACACCACCGAAATTCCACATCTTCCTGTCGCACTCCTGGGGTTAGCGGGAGAACCTCAGATTTATTCCAATTTATCTGCAACCCGGACTGCTCCCAGAATCTAATCACTTCCTGGCTCAGCGGAGCCAAATTAGTTCTGGGATGTTTGACATATAATAGGATATCATCCGCGTACATCGATATAATCGTACGCGAAGCATTCACCCAAACCCCCGGTGGACGTGCATCTCCCGAACATGACATGCCAACAGCTCCATAGCTAAGGCAAACAGAACCGGGGAAAAGGGGCAGCCCTGCCTCGTGCCCAGAGTGGGGTATATAAAATCTGAGAGCGCACCATTCGTATAAATGGCAGCCTGAGGAGCAGTATACAGCAGCCTAATCCAACTAGGTAGCCAAGGCGGTTTCATATCCGAATGCTTTATGGGGTCTGCTTTGGGGGGATAGGGGTTCGCACCAGAGAGGTGAGGTCCAGCCATCTCTTGTTTCCTGTAGGGCTTGGGGGCATTTAGCACGAATATTGTCATGTTCCCCAGATTATCATCCAGAATTTCCGGTATACGATGTGATAGGCATCTCACTCTCCCATGAGCAAACATTTAAGAACATTTTCGAAGGCTGGCGGTACAGAAATTTGGAGATTTGGTAGCAAATGGCAGCTTTAGGCAATGGGAGGACTTGCGAACATGGGGCGGAACATAATGCGGTGACCCAGCTCCTCTACTATAGACTTAGGGGGATGTTGAGCTCGAAATGGCTGAATTTCCCAGTGGCCCCTGTGGTGCATGAAACCCAACGTTATGTGCTCCAACCGACAACAACAAGCAAATTGGTGGCCACTATTTATGCTATGATTAGAAGTGGGAAGGGAATACAGAGGCAGAGATTCATGGTTCTGTGGGAAGCCTCCTTAGAATTGATGAGCCAGGCGCAGTGGAAACTGATCTGTATGCAAACAAGGAAGATTTCGTTTAATGCTAGATATAGGGTGGTTCATTAAAAATGTCTGCATCAGGCCTACTATACCCCACAAACGCTGAGTAAATACTATCCGTAGAAATTGATAGTTTGCAAAAGGTGCGGTAGGGAGCTAGCAGACTTATCACATGGCTTGGGACTGCCTGCACGTTAGGTCTTATTGGGAAAATGTGGAGGGGGGAATGAAGGAAATTCTTTCCATCACGAGTACACTCTCACCGGCATTGTGGCTTTTGGCACTCATTGAAAGTGGAACTCGTACAGAGAAAAAATTGTTGGGCATGGGGTCGGCTGTGGCCAGATATGTGATAGCCAGGTCGTCGGGCAGACGCCGCCCTCCAACGTTCGCTGCTTGGTTTGAACATATGAAACTGTGTGAACTTAGAAAGACCAGATATGCGGCGATGCTCCTGCGAACAGTCAACCTTGGGACTGTTGGCCCCCTTTTCGCCGGTATGTTCTTCAGCTGCACCATTCTGATCAAGCTTCGGAGGGGAATGCAACAGAGGGTGAATGAAGGGGCTCAGGATGGATGGGCTCAGAACGATGACGTTTTTAAGGGGGGTGGTGGGAGAAGGGCGACGCTGAGCTTTTGCATCTGTTTGATATACTAGTACGATGGGTGGTGTTGGATGACGGAGAACGGAACAGTGACTGGGGGAAGGGGGGTATTTAGGTTTGTTGTTGTTTGAGTATTAAACTGAAATAAAGAAAGTTACAAAAAAGAAAAGAATAAAAGAAAGATGACAAAGGGAAATAGATGAGATTATCAGGGGACGTACGCTCTGTTGGGTAAGGATTGGTGCAATCACGCTGTGTGAGACTACACACGTATCTGCTTGGTATTAGGTAACCCACCTTTTCGTATAGGTCTGTGCTACACAAGTTGGGAGTGTGACTGAGCAACCAGGCCCATCTCAAGAGGGATAAATGTGAGCTGTAGAGCTGTACAATTGAAATTCGTAAATACAAGTAGCCAAGTAACACTTAAGGTTTCATTTATAAATCGGTATTTATTTAACGTCAGTTTTATATAAGCATTCTTTAAAAAAGGCAATGTGTTATAACAATTTAAATACACTTTAAAATTACTTTTCACAGTCATATAAAGCCAGTGGATCTTTGGATATGCTTCATACACTACTCCGGCACCCTGAAGGGGCTTCAATCACAAGGATAGTATTTGCATTTATATATCACACTAATATACTTTTGTAGACTCTAACTTGCAGAAAGGAAAGGGTTAAGGAAGTAAAAAGGTTAGAACAATTTCTCAGCAATTGTGAGGACAGCTGAATCCTCGAATGAAGTCTAGATATGCCTTTCCCAGCAGTACCAGTATACAAGCTACCATCTAAGAGGGACAGATGATATCAAAGTCTATGGATTTAGAAGACTGCCTTTAGGGATCCAGGACAGCCAAAGTCATTTGGACACAGTCTACGGATCTGATGCAATTCTTGGACAAAAGTCTTTCAAAGTTAGAGAGTTCAGAAAAATCACTTAGGGTCATGAGCTGTAAAACTTGTGAGAAGGGAGTTGGAATCAATTCAAAAAAGGTAGCCAATGCAATTCCCCAGTGAGAAAAGCGCAGCTAAAGGCAATAAGGTAAGTACCCCAAGCCTAAGAGGTACCTCTGGTTAGAAGAAGAGTGGGCCAGCTGGATTCCGCCTTGCTACAGCGATGAAGACCCTGGTTCCTGAGCATCAGTTATGGGGACAAGAGGGAGGACGTCTGGAGGGCTCCTGCGGCAGTACTTGGGAGGTCGTCGGCAGCTCTGGACTCTTTCCGCTTCAGCAACAGTTTGCGGTTTCAACGCTTAGCAAACAGCACTGATGCAGACCTCGGACACCGGTTGGACTTCCTTCACTCCCTCGGTCTTGCACTGTGGTGAGGGGACTCAGGATCTGGAGGTCCTGCTTCTGGAGGGTCCTTCGGAGGCTCCTGGAGCTTCTAGCCGGATGTGTGCCGTGGCAGACGAACTCTACTACGGACACTCGACCCTGGCAATGGGCTCCTCAGCAACAGAGAGGCACACCAAGTCAGGGATGGTGGTCCAGTGGAGTTCGTCTCAGGGTTAGTTGGTCCCACTAACCCAAGGGGAGAAGTCGTTCCGTTTGGAGTTTCTTTGTCGAGGTGAAAAAGGTCAGCACAGCAGCAGGGCTTCACCAGGTAATTCAAAAGACCAGGAGATTGCAGCAAGCTTCGTTCACGGTTTCTTAGTCAGGTGTTTCTCCCAGTGGTCGACTCTGCCTGTAGTCCCAAACCCCCCTGCCTTTTAAGCAGGTTTTTCCCATTCATGCACAGCCTAGGTTGTCAATCACAGCACGGTGACTGTTCTGAGAGAACAGCCAGCCAATCAGGACTAGTTGCATTCAGGCATTCCCAGAGACAAAGGACGGGGGAGTTTCGGGAACCTGTCTCACATCCTGTCCTTCCAGACACACTGGAGACAGGGGCAGGCTTCAGGACTGAAGCACGCCAAAGGCGAGAAACAAAGGGCTCAATCCTGTCTCAACGCACAGAGTAAAACCCAAGAAAGACCTCACAAACAGAAAATGGTGAAAGACGACGACAGGGGCCCTTTTGACAAAATGGTCAACAGTGCTGTACACAAGGGTTCAGCCTGTGGTAGAAAAGCGCAAAGGTAGGAACAAGTAAACCACTGCCACCAGCCATTTAAAGTAGTGAGGGTAACAGAAATGGGTACATGAGAATGTAGGACAAGGGGCTACTAAGTAAAACCCCAGCACTCCACATAAGATGGCGTCTGCTGGACCCACAAAGAGAAAAGGCAATTAAAGTCCATTTCACTTTACTGTTCTTGGGAACTGTAGTTCACCCAGGAAAAAGGTATTTAAACCTTAAGGGAAATGTAAAGGATTTCTCAGTGACACTGCACTGAAGGTGCTGTGTGTCACCATACAAGAAGCAGATGCCTATGGAGTTAGTCAGACTCCAAAAACAGTGAAAACAAAATCCAAATCAGGTAAAAACACATACGAGAGTGAGAAAAAGGTCTCACTCACTCCAGAGTAAAAATGAATTAGTCCGAAGTCCAGCATAAGAGCTGGGGGTCTCTAAGGTTGTAGGGAATTCGCACAGAAATGAAAATTCTCCCTAACATGCCCCCAGACAGAAAGGGAAGACAACCGAAACACAAATTACTTACCCCTCTTAGTATTTTTTTGACTATTCCTCCCACGTATTCCTCATTTTAGATGTCATTCCAGCATCAGCTGCTTCGGAAAATTGTTCTCTGTAGAGGGCACCGTGTGTTGTGGACTCTATGTCCCCCGTTTGCTCTCGAGCAGGATATCACTGACTGTACATATAGCAAGAAACGCGCCTGTTACTTCAGTTCTTTTTCCTCTCTTCCAGAGCACACACATTTGTGAGGCCAAAACGACCAGAAGGTAAAGAGGAAGGTGTAATGAACAGAAATTCTACTGGGGGAGCAGGATGGAAGGGGAGAGGAGGAATACATAGGAGAAACATCCAGTTGAGAACATTAACAGGGATAAGTAATTTTTTCTTCTAATGGATTATGTCCTACCACGTATTCCTCATCTTTGATACACTTCCAAAGCAGTATGTGGAGGAGGTGGGAGCAAGAATGTACTTATTAATGCTATGAAGTACAGCTTTCCCAAATCCTGCCTCCTGTCCAGACGCAGAGTCCAGTCAATGATTTGAAAATGTATGCAGAGGGGACCAAGTGGCAGAAGCACAGATGTCTTTTACTGGTACCCCTCTCTGTAAATCTGAGGTGGCCACACCCATAGTAGAGTGCGCCCGCAGGCCCACAAGAATGTCTACCCGCTAAATTATAGAATTCTGGAGACCCCCAGCAACTTTGCTGGATTTTGAGGACTTGATTTTTTTTACCTGGAGAGAGTGTGACCCTTTTTCCCCCACTCTCTCATGTATTTTGACATGTGTTTTACCTTTGTATTTTCTTTAGTTAAAGAGACTAAACAACTCCATAGGCATCTTTCACAAATGCGTCACAAAGCACCTTCAGTGTAGTGGCACAGGGAAGTCTTTCAGATTTCCCATGGTTTTAATACCTTTGCTGGGATCAACTACCATTTCCCAGAACAGTGGAGTGAAATTGACTTCACTTAGCCCTGTACATTTCTAGACCCAGCATGCTGGAGGTGTTACTTTGTATACCCCCCCCTCCCCGACTAATTACTCATGTAACAGTCAAATGTTACCCTTTCCTCAGAATGGCTGGTGGCAGTGGTTTTACAAGGAACTACAATGATTTTTCCCGACCGCAAACTATTTGTAGCTCCGGTAATGTTAAATCGCGGGAGCGATGTTTTTCAAGATGGCGCCCAGCCATAGTTGCTAAAATGGTTCCTTTTTTTTTTGTTGCCATGCCTTTGTGGAAAGGTTCTTCTAGAGTTTTGGTCTCTATTGATTCGCCTTTGGCAGGCTTCAGAAGTGAAGACCGACTCTGGCTCCAAAGTGTCTGGGGTGGGCAGGAAGCGAGGGAGGTGCCCGAAACTCTGTGTTTGGTCTCCTAGGAGACCCACATGCACTCTGTCCGGCAAGGACAGCCACCCTGCTCGGTGAGTGGCAGCTAGGCTGGAATGAATGGGAGAGAACTCAATAAAAGGTGAGTCTCTAGGCTTGGAAGGGAGAGTCGACCACTGGAACGAAGGAACCGAATAAGAGCTTGAAGAGGACGGCTGCTGCAACTCTTGGACCGTTGGTTTCCCCGGTGAAGCCCTGCTGCAGGACCGAATCACCAAGTTCGCACCGACAGAGAAGCCCTGCAAGGACGACTTCTCCCTTTGAGTTGGTAGGTCCAATCAACTCCCAAGTAAGCCACCTGAACACCCATCTCGGAGCTGGTTGCATTTCCTCGAGTGCTGCAGGAAACTGTAGAACTAGGAACAGGGAAACCAGATTGTGTGCATTGCTTGTAAGCTGGCCTAAAGCGTTTGGAAGATACTCTGTACTCCCACGACGTCGGACCGACCGGGCCTGACCCTCAGCTAAGTGCAGGACCTCAGAAGCAAGGACAGTCCTCTTTGATAGCCAGGAACAGCGTTGTTACCAGTGCAGTAGCTGAAACGCGAAACAGCCACTGAAATTGAAGTTTGCCAGTTGCGAGCTATTGACCAGTCCCAGTGCAGGAGTCCCCAGACGTCCTCCCTCTTGTCCCCACGACTGAGGCCTAGGAACAGTGAGATCGGCATGAACTGCCAGGAACAGAAGCCATCAGCTGCATCTTTTTCTTTATTGTAAGGTACTGTAAAACAAGACAGAGAACTTGGCTCTCATTTCTAAAGTGCTTGAAACTTTTGCAACTCACAGGCCTAATCAGCTTATGACCCAACATATGATTATTCTTTTTACAAACTACTCCTAAGAACTTGTGCAGACACTCTTCCGTTTACTTACCAGAACTGATTTATCCTATCCAAGACTTTAGCCCATTGACTTTGGCCTAGCCTATTGAATTGAATCTTCTGGTGAACTCAAAGTATTTGCACTAAGAATAATTGTAGTCTTATGTTCTGATAACCTTTGCCTTTTACTCCTCTTTGAAAAGTATTCTGAATGCCAACAGTAAGATATTCATGTCCCCAGCACACAACCTTGTCACTAAAATCACTTGTGGCTGTACGTTGCGTCTGTGGGCCATCCCAAAAGGGTCTTGTCTGATTCAAAACTTAGAGTGTACAGTATTGAAGTATATTTGTGCGTGATTATATGATTGCCTCCTTCTAATTAATGTTTTATAAGTGACAAATTATTAAGAGTTTATCCAAGAAACCTTGAGTGTAAGAGTTTATTTGAACACCTGTGTTTGTAGACTTCTGTGTAACATCATTACTGCTCATATTTCCCCTCTTGAGATAATAATAATTTGGCATTTTATATAGCGCTACGAACCCTCAGGTATCTGAGCGCTGTTTATTATTACCCACGGTGTGTGGAGCTCATTTATCGACCTCGGAAGGATGAAAGTCTGAGTTTGGGCCTGCCGGGATTCGAACCTGCGTCGGCGGCCTCTGCACTGATGTCAAAGCGAGTGCTCTAATTCGCCTGGCTGCTCAACACGCTACCAAAACTGTGTAGTACAGACATACCGAAGGTTGGTTTGCTTACACCCGTAGTCATAGTTATGTGTAGTGTTCCCAGAGGGTACTGCATACAAACATTGCCTAACACCAAGTATAAATCAGCGGTGTTAGGACAGTTTTTCTGACCATACAAATTAGACAGTACAAAACTCCACTCTTAGTATAAGGCTGTACCACCTGAGTTTTGGCAGCATAGACCGAGCAGCCAGGCTTATTTTAGTAGGGAGAGAGGGCTGTAGGAAAGTACAAACATGTAGCATATGAATGGTGCAAAAAAAAAAAAAAACACTTACACCCAGAAGTATTATAAAATAAAAAGGTTTATTATAAATACAAGTAGGCCAAGGTAATCTTGGTGGGTAAGTACTTTGTCATAAAGTCCTAAAAACAATATAAAAACAATACAATGCTTAAAGTACACAGACCAAAGCATAGACTTTGTTTAGAATAACAGTCCTTCTAGGCAAATCAGACCCAATCATATACATTTAGAATAGAACACACCCATTCAGGGGGCGAAAACCACAAGTTACTTTTTGACTACTGAAGGTAAGTCCTTCACTATTCTTGGAGCATGAGTGTTCTCAGTAGTAGGAGGGGTTCACAAGTCTCTAGCGGCCAACAGACAGGTCCCGCTAGGCACAGATGTAGCAAATGTCAGAGTTCCTGAGCAAAGCTGTTCAAACAAGTAAGTATTTTACTTTAAGAGGTGGAGAAAGGTTACAGGGACTTCAGAGAAGACACCATAGAGGGATTCCAGCAGTGGGCCTGGGTGAACTTGGTGAGAGGCCTCCCAATCACATGAACCACCCCCAAAGCTTCACAGGAATCACAAAAGGCTTAAGGTAAGTAATACCCCAGCACACAGTACCTCAGCACAGAAAAATAGTTTGCAGCTGGACATCTTCAGGATCTGCAGCCAAAAACAGTTAATGAATTCCTTGTCGTGAAGACAGGACACTGGAATGGAATTTGCAGTAGGCATCAACGGGAAGACTCGAGGCAAGACCTTCTTCGCGGCTGGATGCAGTTCTGTGCATTTGGAGCCCTTTTCAGGTGTCAGGAGAAGACTGAATATTGCTGGTTGGATTCTCGTTGCTAATCTGGTCCTGAACTCTGGTAAGGAAACTTAAAGGACTCAAATCAAGTCTCTGGAGGTCCAGCAGGATACACCCAAAGTTTCACCAAAATGTGGAAATTCGGAAAGGCTGTGTACCACATAATGGCTCAAGGTATTGGGGTATTGCATCCCAGCAAGGTCGTAGCATGCCGTGGGATGGCTAAAAAAAAATCCAGGTCTTCTTGAGACTAGTGGATCTCACCAGTCTCCGTCAGGGTCATTCTTTTTAGGATCGCCAGGTCGCTTGAAAAGGTTAACAAAAGCAGGCTTCAGTTACATAGCAGGCTCTCCTGATTGCTGGAAATAGCTACAGCAGTCTTCTTCATCTTCCTCTTCAGTTTCAGCTCCAGTGGTTGAGTTGTCAGCAGCTTCCAGGTTTGGAGTTTTGATCTGAAACTACAACACAACATTTGCAATCTCACTACATTTTACAGCAAGGGGCGGTCTGGCTGTCCAATCAAGGACAGTCAGAAACCCTACCCCCCTCCCCCCTCAACCCCCCACAGGGAGTTTATTCCTTTCAGGCAAAGTGAAAGACAAAGGGCTGAAGTGTTTGACTCATCCATCGCTTCATGCCTTCTCAGACACTCTGGAGCCTGGGTGGGAAACCCAAGGGATTCCCACTGAAGATGAAACTTCCACTGATGTCATTCCTGCCTAGAATGACCGGGGAAGACCTCAGAAACAGCAGGCACACACGAAATGGTGATAAAAGAAGGAGGCAACCATTTTAACAAAATAGTGGCCCTTCTATGCATTACCAAGGCTGAATTAACAGCCTGCGAGTAATAGTGACTAAAAGGCATAAAAGTAGTTACACTGTCAAAAGCCATTCGAGTAAACTTGAAATTGTAACAAAGTTTTACAAGGTAAGTAAGAAAGGGGATACATTGTATCCACCCAGCACTCCACGTAAGGTGGGGGTGGTGGCTCATTTATATAAAATGTAAAGGGGATGAAAATCCCTCTTTACTATTTGGGAACAGTAGTTCATCCAAGTACATCAAGAAATTAACAGGGGAGCCCAAAAGGGCAACCCATCATATGCCCAAAAGTTATAGGAAACTATAACTCCAACAATACCCTATGAAGAGACAAAAAGGTCACCCATAAAAAGAGTAAAAGACTAGGTAAGAGGGGAAAAAGATTCCCGCTCACCTAGGGGCAATGTAAAATAATTAGCAAGTCTAAGCAAAAGGTTCTGGGGTTGACACATGTCAGGAAGATGCATCACTTATATGCAAATCTTACCCAACAAGCAGAACAAGGTTTGCTTGGTCACAGCCAGTCCTAGCTTGTGACCTGTGTAACACAAACAATTGGTTGTCTTTTCTAAGGTTTGGGTTAGGGAAGTATTCCCAAAGTCCACTTTGGAGGTAGACTTTACAAAACTAACCCAATGGTTTGTAGATCACCCCCAACTCTTAGCATCAGTCTGTAATACTCATGGAACCTTGGTAGAGTGGCAGAGCACTCAGGCTTATAAGAGGAAGACGTAAGCTGTAGTTAAGTAGACTGAACCTAGTTAGTAAAGGAATTCAAAGAAACACTTACACAATAAATGTATACAAAACATATATTTATATTTACACGAGATGTTTTAAAATACTTATCACATTAAACCAAAACACAATAGAATACCTGTATAAACTTTTCAAAGGCCACTGCTG
Source organism: Ambystoma mexicanum (assembly GCF_040938575.1). Taxonomy (NCBI): domain Eukaryota; kingdom Metazoa; phylum Chordata; class Amphibia; order Caudata; family Ambystomatidae; genus Ambystoma; species Ambystoma mexicanum. The sequence continues at coordinate 703,405,315 of NC_090924.1, forward strand.
TGTCCGTAGGTGAGAGCGTCCAGCACCAAATGGTCGGTGTGGATGGTCTTCCACACACTGACTAAGTTCGCCACCCGGCCTCCCAGCGGGGTGCACGGGTGGGGCATGACGCCACAGTCGGTTCAATCCTACTTAGATGTCGAAGGGCCGCCTTGGGGACCCTGGCGACGTCCTCTAAAGGCCTTGGATCGGCCCCTGTTGGTTTCCTGGGCCGAAGAGCGAGAGGGTAGGCGTTAAGAAGCGGAACCCCCGCCAAAACCCTCAGAGGATCCCTGGGACTTGCTGCCTGAGAGCCGAAAGGACGGCCTTCGTTGCTGAAGAGTGCCCAAGGCACGTGCCATCACTGTCTTTATGGCCTGTAGGGACTCATCCACAGCCTTCCCGAACAAATTGTCCCTGTCGAAGGGCATGTCCAACACCATCGACTGAACGTCCTGACGAAAGTTGGTGGCCTTAAGCCAGCCACCACGACAAAAGCAAATGCTGTTGCCAATTTGGCAGAACACCACGTCAGCAATATTCATGGCCTCGGATGGCGTGGTCTGACGCCACTTCGCCTTCCTGCAGAATTTCCAGCGCTTCCAACCTCTTGGTGTCGGGGAGGAAGTCCAGGATGGGAGCGATCTTGAACCACAGCTCCCGGTCGTAGTGTCCAACGATGGCGAGGGCATTGGCCGATATAAGAATCCCTCCTCCTCCTCCTCCTCTGGAGCAAGCTGGAAGAGTCCTGAAGCTCTGGAGATCATCGCGTGATATGGGCCTAGCTCATCTGGTGGGGAAGATCTGGGAGGTGGCAATGGGAGATTCCCCCATCCCAACATAGTCGTCTGTGCCCGTGCCCGTTGTGTCAGGATCAGTCTCATTCCTCGGGGAGGGAGAGGTGGGTAAAGGGGGCGAAGGGTGGCAAGGAGGTGGAGGGTGTACTCTCTTCCGGGCCGGTGGCTCCCTCGTCGGCAGTGGGTCGGCCGTCGACGGCACCGGGGGAGGGGCCACCGACGCAATAGGCATCCTGGTCCATATCTCAGACCAGAGTATGCAGTGCAGAGAGAATGTCTCTAGGGGGCAGCTGAGGTAGAGGCGGAATAGGGAGCAGGGCACCATCTGGGAGCCCAGGCCCTCGTTGCTGTGCTGCTCTTCCACAGTATCCTCGCCATAGTCACCCTCGTCATCATCGGCATGCTCATCGTAGGGATCCTCCTGGATGGTTTGCAGGCAGACTAGCTCCTCCTCAGAGGAGATATCTTTACCCTGGAAGGCCACTGGGCGCCCACCCCTTCTTGGCCTCCAGAGGGGAAGGTCTCGGGCAGATGATGGGCAGCTTCTCTGGGGTCTTTTCTATGGGCCAGAATGCAGCCTCGCTCCTGGGAGGAAGGGATACCCTCGCCTTCGGGGTTGTGCCCTGCGGAGCCATCTCGGCAGCCTTCGCAAGAGACGCCACCACCCCCTAGATGAAGGCTGGGCATTTGCCGGGTGTACCTGGGCCTTCACGGTCAGGACGGGAGCCTTGTTCTGCGAGACGACCTAGTCCTACCTGGCCTTCTCCTTAGGGGGAGGGTCCATGCCCAGATCCCCCTTGGCCTTCCCCAGCAGGCCGGTCTTGGGCTTCTCCTTGAGTTTGCCTGGATGGTCTGACTTCCTCTTAGCCGAAGATCCTGAGCGTTGACTGGTGACTGAAGCTGGAGCCCGAGACGTCGCACGCGCCCTGGCCGCAGAGGAGCCGTCACAACGGCGCTCCTGGTGGCAGTGGACTCGCGGTGCTTAGCATTTTGTTGGACTCCCGGGAGGGGCGTCCTCAAAGGTCTTAGAAGCCCACTCAGCCTTCTTGGAACTGGGAGAGGCATGCTGTTGGGACCCACCCAGAGCAGGGGCCTTGGCCTGTAGCTACGCATTCAGCCGCCTGTGCCGAGGGGCCATCTCCTGGCAAAACGCACAATCTTCACCCTTGTGCGACAGGTACAGGCAGTAAAGACACTGGGAATGCTAGTCATCCGAAAAGACTTTCCGCAAGTTGCAGTCGGAGCAAATCCTGAACCGGCGTGTTGAATCCTTCTCCTCTGACATGGTCCACACGGCGTAGGCCTGAAGAATCTTCTGGAAACCTCTATGAAGCAACTCTATGAAATTCGCCCTTGAGGGGCGCTGAAGAATCCAAAAAACGGGTCCCTGTTAATCGGAAGGTAAATCGATGGAGCACAAGGCTCGATTGACCGAAAAAAATTGAGTAAAATTTCCAAAAAGCGAAAAAATGCAGTAAAAGCACGAAAGCCAAACACAAGCACTCCCAACACTTGAACGTGCGGTAAAAATCTGAAGATGGCTGCCAGAGGAGGGGCTTAAGTAGAGTGCAGTCATTGGCTGGGGACAGTATTACCCAGAGCTCAGTGATTGGTTGTTAGGAGAAAGACAGTTCAGAAATGAAAAACAAATTCTTTCCTTACAAAGGATTTCCCAGCCTGACGGGGAATATTCATGAGCATGTGAATCCATGCCAGACCCCATGCTGGAGAAGTAACATTCAGAATCTTAAGGGTGTGGCTCCCTGGTGGATGATCTAGAGGACTTTAAGAAAGGGAGGCAGTAATCTTGGGCTACCATCGGCAAGGCCCAATCCTCATAAGTAATGGCCCGCGATTCTTCCCAACTTTGATTGAGCCTGCCCCCCACAACAGTCCTGAGGACCAAGGCCTTATAGAGGTTCTGGGGCAGCTGTTGTAGAGGCTGATGGTAAGGAGGCTGCCGCTTCGGCTGACATTGCACCACAACTTCGTCCACCTCGAGGAAATCTTTCTGGCACCTTTGGTTTGCCTGGCCCCTTTGCCCTTCCAAAGGATGTATGTTAACCAAAGTGCCAACCCCTCCAACCTTGGGAAGTCGTATAGGCCAGTTGGGGCTGCCATACTGCTGCGCTAAGTAATTTAACTGCCGCTTTAGATATTTGGAGATTCTCCAGACTTTCATCTGCTTTGCTATGAAACAGATGGGACGCGTTCTGAAACACGTGTATGAGCGCGATACAAATAAAATATATCATAGCATAACCTAGATTGAACATGAGGCGCAAAGCCAGATTTACGCAGCTAAGTGAATCTGTGTGACACAGTATTGGCTTCCTTGGCCCTGCTGACACTGTCAGCAGAATTAAGTACAGACTGCAAAGACTTGTGCATGGCCTCTGTACTATCCTTAATATTTCCTCCCCCTTTCTGGGTTATGTTCCGCAGCCATAGCTATGACGTCCCATAGCATAAAGATAAATTTGGCCAGGGCACAAGTAGCATTAATAGACTAACGCCATACTACTGGAAAAGAAAACCCATAGCCAAAGAGTTGAACCTCTTATCGCCCTCAGGTGGTAGAGTCGGTTGGGCGAAAGCCCTGGATGTTGTTGTAGCAGCCTGCTCCACCAAACATTCGGCAGTCAGATGTTTGGTTAGAAAATCCAGATCTACACTAGATGGCTTGTATTTTCTAGTGAGATTCTTGCTCGCTGCATGGTTTGTATTGTGGGTTTCCCAATTCGCCATTGCCCTCTTCTGTAAAGCAGAGTGGAATGGCAAAATAGGATCCTTCTGAGGACCGGTGTTCAAAATATCTGTGAGGTCACCCTGCTGGTAAAACGTAGCAGGCCTTCCCAGATACTCTGATTATTCATGAGTGACCTGTAAAAGGCCACTGCATGATCAGAGGGGTCCAATGTCGCAAAACCTACCTCACGAGAGGTATCAAGGCCATTTGCATTTTGTAAAGAGTCAAACAGGTGTTCCATTCTAAACTCCTCTGAAATTAGAGCCTATGGAACATTTGTGGTTCCATACTCATGCCCAAAAGGAGGAGTGGCCTGGTCAGAAATCTCATTCTGCTCACAAATGGAACACAATGATTTAAAAATGTCTTTACAGTAACGGCTGATAAACCTTGGCAGTTTCCGCCGACAGAACGATCTGTATTAACCCTTAGGGACCACTGCAAAAGATTTAGGACTACAGGTGTTTGGCAGTAAACCCACTTGGTAGCAGTCTGTACCACACAGATTCACTTGGTAGCTGTGGCTGAGCAGTCAGACTTCCCTCAAGAAGAGTTAGGCAGTATGTAGAGTATACACAATAGGTACAGAGATACAGTAGCACAAGCAAACACTGACCAGAGCTTTGGTGTAAAAGTATATATTTATTTAAAGACACTTGTAAATTACACTAGCACAAAAGAGGTAAGTAAATTCATCACACAGTCACTATTATATATATGCAACCCTAATTACTTATTAGACAAGTCTTAGTGAGAAACACCACTTATTTTCAGACAGAGGTGAGCGCTTAACACAAGATGGCACTCTAATAAGTTATTAAAAAAAGGGAGGGAAAAAGGCAGAGTTATGAAAGCACACAAGTTTCAATACTTTTAAAAGAACCAGAGTAAGGCAGGATAGGCAGAGTTCTACTGGAGAGCAAGGCAGTCAATTGCAAGGCCCACTCTTGGAGAGAGCAAGCAGAAGGGGTCCAGGTTCACACAGTGGGGTTATGCCCAAAGAGTCTTGTAGATAGTTCACACAAAAAGGATGAAATTAAAGTCAGGAAAAGTTAGCTAGGTTGTCCCAGGCCAGCCCAGGTTAGAAAGTCGAGGCTTTACTGTCACCCCGAACGATCTGTCGCAAGGGAAGCCAGACGGGACACAGTACCTTAAGTGTGAAGGAAGCTCCAACGGGGGCAGTTGTTCCTGGCAGCGGGTGCAAGTCGGTGTTTCGTCAAGAGGAAGAGGAGGTCTCACCGTGGAGGAAAGAAGGTTGTTGCACTGCCAGGGAAGAAACCAGCCGCGGAGTTCTTTCGGTTAAAAGGTACTACCCTTCTCTTCGCGGTAGTGGTAAGCTGTGGTATTCCGGTTGCCGGGGTGCTTGGCACGGGCAAGGCGGCCACGAGATGCTCCAGGAAGGTGAAAAGAAGGCAAAACTGGTTATCCCCACCAGTCAAAGGAAGAAGACTCTCCGGACTGGAGATCTCCTCTGTCGTCGGGAAAAGTGGTTAGACGGTTCAGCAGGGCTCCACCGGTGGTGTCGTCGTTGCAGGTCGGCTCAAGCTTCTCCCTCCTCGGATTCTTAGGTCCTGTGGCGACTTCTGAAGTTCCAGTCCCCAAAGCCCTGCTTTTATGCAGCACACCCCCATTCACTCAGCCTAGCTGTCAATCAAACATGCTAAGTGGTGAGCCGGCCGGCTCACCACTTGGGCCAATCACACAACAGTGCGACTTGAGTTAACAAGGTAACTCAGTCCAGGGTGCCTAAACCCCCTCTCACACACTCTGTGGTACCCAGACAGAGTGGCACCACTTCTGGAGGCTTCTGTGGAGAAGCCCGCCAAAAAGTGGAACAAAGGGCTCGACTTGGGTTGGAGTCACAGAAGAGAACACAAACGCCATTTTAGAATCGAGTTCTGGCAGAAAATACCAACCCGTGAGTTAATATTAAATAAATAAACCGGCGGTATGTTTGAGGCTATAAGAATTAAATAATTAAAGTTGGTAGCCTCGAACAATGGGAAAATCCCATAGAGATCTATTTGCGGTCGAATATAAAAAGTAGTATCCACTGCCACCAGCCAAAACTTGATCAGGGGGGACGGAGACGTGCCTCCTCGAACAACAGACCCCGGGGCAATCGAATTGCCCCGACCAGTACGTCCACAATATGATGGTTTGTACTGGTTTCTGTTCATAATTTGGGACTAGTAAAGCCAATGGTGACTTTGCATGCCCTGGGAGACAGTAGTCAGTCCCAGGGTATGGAGTCTATGTTGGGGGGTCGCTACGACACCCCTGGGTTACGGCACTGAGGGTGCTGTGTAACCCACATCAAAAACACATGAGACCCTATGGAGTAAAAGACCCCATAGCCCATAAAACACATGGAAAGATAAAGGAACACCTCAAATCATGTCTAAGAGTGGGAGTAAAAAGAGTCTCACTCTTAGCAGGAGAAAAAAAAATAAACCCCAAAAATCCAGCAAAGCTGCTGGGGGACTCACTAGGTTTGGGAAATTAGCCTTTACAGAAAATTCTCCCTAACAGGCACGAGCAACATCCAGCGAGTGCAAGGCCCTTTCAGACGGTGACAAAGGTTTCGGGGGAAAACAACAGGTAACACCAAAGACTAGTTGAGGTGGAATTCTAACGGAACATTAGAGATGAAAGAGGGGTGCACCGCAGCACCACCCTCAATTCGTGCAAAGTCAGGTATGGTTGCTTGCAGAATAGGGCCTTGACGTCAGACGTGATGGCCACACGGAAAGACGCTTACAACGAGAGGAACGAGAGGGGCCTAATGCATCAGGTCAAAGGGGGCCCCCCCCCCCCCATGAGCCTCGTCTGAACCACGTTGAGATCCCATGCCAGGGCAGGAGCCTTCACCCGCGGTAAAGATCGAAAAAGTCCTTTGAGGAACTCCTTGAGTCGGTGAGACCACAGAAGATCTTCCGGCAGACCTGGTGTAGCGGGAGAAAACAGCCAGAAGCGTGTGCCAGGCTGGCCTTGGCCAAGGAGCAAGTATGGAAGAATTTGCAGGGCTGTGACCCTCAGCGGGGTAATCTGCGACCGGCACATGTAGTGAAACGCTTCCACTTGTGACCATAGCACTTCAAAGTCAACGACGCAGAGGCCTTGGCCAGGATCTTGCTTCAGTCCGCAGGCAACTCGTATCCACCAAACTCCAGGTCTGCAGGAGCCAAGCCCTCAGGTTCAGCGATGCTGGGTCTCTGGTGAGAAGATCCAGAACTACTGACAACTTGACCGGGGCGACGCGACAGACAGATACGGTCGGATACCAAACTGCACAGGCCACACCAGGGCTATCTGTATCATCCTGCATTGGCACTGAGTTTGTTGATGACTCGTAGCAGGAGAGGCAATGGAGGAAAACAAAGGAACAGGCCTTGCCACAGGAAAGAAAACATGCCCCCCCGCTCAACCCCACCTCCTTCCTTGGTTGGTTGGTGGAACCTGCTGGCAAACTTCTGGCATTTGGAGTTCGCCGCCGTTGCAAACAGATCCATCTGGGCCTGCCCCACTTGACGATGCGGTCCACCTGGTCCTGCCAAAGTTCGCACATGTGGCAGGAGCGCAACTCCCTGCTGAGGAAGTCTGCAGTGGTGTTCTTGATTCATGCTAGGTGAGTGGAACAAGGAACATCTGCAATTCGACAGAACCAGCACCACAAACCCTGCGCTTGGCTAGGGAGAATTCTCATTTATGGCTATTTTCCCTCACCTAGTGAGTCCCCCCAGCAGCTTTGCTGGACTTCTGGAGTTTATTTTTTTCCACTTGGTAAGGGTAAGAGCTTTTCCCCCACTCTTACCAGTGTTTTGCTATGTGTTTCTACTTGTTTTGGTGATTGTGGACTCTGAAGTACACCACTTCAGTAGCCCCCTTCTTTTTGTGTGTCACACAGCACCTTCAGTGCCGTGGCACAGGGTTGTCAGACTTCCCTCGACTCCATTTCTGAGGTGACTACTGTTCCCCAGAAAAGGGTAAAGTTACCATTAACTTTACTTAGTCAATCTACCACAGATCCAGTATACCCCATCTTCCATGGAGTACTGGAAAGGGTTAACTCATATCCCTTTGAATCTGTACCTCCTAGAGCACTGTTTCGCTCTTTTAACATTTAGACTTGGCTGGTGGCAGTGGTATCTACCCTAACTTTTCTACTGCAATTATATTAGATAAACGTGGTACTGTTCTTGGCTATTATATTAGCCTCGAACATAAACTAGCTTGACCAAATCGTCTTTCTCTTGGCTCCGGTGGGGTTTATTCTCCATTTCTTTTTGTTAAAGTCCTTCTTGTGTTTTACTTTGCACGGCAAACTAGGTTCGCATTCTGTGTTCACTGCCTTTTGGCGGGCTTCTGCCTCCTTCTACATTTTGCTTCCGAACATTGACAATATCAAAGTACTTTTGGCTATGTTGAATCGTGAACTGTCTGACCGTGTCATCTTCAGCAACTGGCCCCGGTGTCTTTCGACCCTGGCTCCGGCCCTTTGACTTTTGAACGCCTGTCTGAGTGTTTCTTGATTCTGCCTGCCTAACCAAAATATTGCCTGTGATTTTTGTCTCCAACTCCCTCTAGGTATCTCAGGTGCTAAGTATGTTTTTGCCCCGGTAGCATTTCATGTCACGGATACGCGTTTGTTTAGTAGACCGAACTGTCAAAAAGTGATCGCAATCATATTCGTGGCAACGTGTTTTGTTCATAACACTGGTTCATTTAAACAAAGGGTACTTACCTTGAGACTTACTGTACAAAGTGAATTGGTTAGTTGTAGTATATTTAATGTGTGGTTTTTATTGAGGTTTAATAGAAGTGTTGTGTTTATAACGAATGGCTTAAAAATAAATGTACTTCTATTTTTCTCAGTGTTTGCTTGAGTCACACTAATTGTGGTCCCTTTGTGTAATCTCTGCTACTGCTCATATACTCTTGAGATAAGCCTGGCTGCTCCGCCACTGCTACCACTCTGACATAGTAGTACAGGCTTGTACCAAAGGTAAAACTTGTATTGCCACCTGTGGTCTTAATTGTGTGTAGTGGTACCTAAGGGCACTGCACAGGATTCTGCCTAACAGCTCTACCTTAGAGAGCGCTGGGGATTGAGTGCCCCCCTGTTTGCTGATTTAGAACATTGTGGTGGTGTTGTACGTGAAGATACTCACCACCTTGCGCTTCAGAGAGGGAAGGAAAGACTTGAGGGCCCAGTACACTGCCCAAAGCTCCAGGATGTTGATGTGGAGATCCTTCTAAACCAGCAGCCACAGGCCTCGGGCGTGCAGATGTCCGGTGTGGGCTCTCCAGCCTTCCAGGGAAGCGTCCGTGGTGCCGTCTCCTTGTATGGAGGATATTGAAACCCTGTGCCCCTCGGGCGATGTTGGAGCGGATGCCCCACCACCTTATTGCCCGACAGAACTCTCATCAAGCGGGATCTTGCTCGCGGAGCTTCTGGACACCTGTACCTAGCGAGCGTCCAGAAACTCCTGAAGATGTTGCATCTGTAGCCTGCAGATAAGGTAGATGCAGGACATCATGCTGAGCAACGACAATGGTACGCACCATGGCAGTCCTAATCAACAACAGCTGCTGCACCTTCCCTTGAATGGCCTCTACCCTATACTCCGAGGGTGATGCCAGGCAGGACACCGTACTGAGTCTTGCTCCTAGGAACAGTGCGTTCTGCAATGGTGTCAAGCACGACTTTGGATAGATGGAGAATCCCAGATCCATCACCAGCTGGACGGTCACCTCTGTGTGTAGGATGGCCAACTCTCGTGAGCAGTCCCGGACAAGCCAGTCATCGAGGTATGGGTATACGTGTATAGCCAGTAGATGCAGATGGGCCGCCACTGGTGCCAGGCACTTCGTGAACATTCTGGGGGCCGATTTCAAGCCGAAAGGTAGGGCCTTGAACTGGTAGTGCTGTCCCTGCACTACGAAGCGTAGAAACGTTCAGTGTTTCCTGTGAATGGGGACGTGGAAGTAGGTGTCCTCCAGGTCTAGCAACATCAAGCAGTCTCCTTTTTCCAGTTGGCAGAGCATGTGTTGCAAAGTGACCATCCAGAATTTGTGGGACTTGAGGTATTTGTGCAGACGTTATAGGTCTAAAATGGGCCTCCAGCCAACGGTCTTCTTTCTGACCAAAACGTATCTTTAATGGACTCTGTAGCCCGGAGTTGCTGGGGAACTAGCTTGATCGTCCCTTTTCGCAGCATGGACCGTACCTCCTGCAAGAGCTGAGGAATTAGACTCCTGACGGGCCACCAGAGTTATCAGCGGACACCTGCGCTGAAACTCCAGGGTATGTCCTTGGGCAAGAGTGTCCAGCACCCATCTGTCGGTGGGGATCTTTTTCCACTCGCTGACTTACTTAGTCAGTCAGCCTTTCACCGGGGTGCACGGGTGGGGGCCCGAGGCCCTGGTCGGTTCAGGCTTGTTTCGGCACCAGAGTCCTGCCCTGCGGGCGACAGTGACGCTGTCCTCTGCCACTGTAGGCCTGGGAAAGGCCTCTGTAGGCTTCCTGAGTCGTGGATCGGGAAGGCAGACGGTACAATGAGGAGAAACCTTTTGAAGACCTGCTTGACCTTCCTTTGGAGGAGCGAAAAGAAGAGCAGTGCTGCTGGAGGGTTCCAGGGGAACAGGCATTCACTGTATCTGTCTTGATGGCTTGTAGGGACTCGACGACCTTCCCGAACGGTTATCTCCTTCAAAAGGCATGTCAAGTACCTTTGCTTGGACCTCCTGGCGGAAATACGTGGCCTTCATCTAGCCTTGGCGACGAAGGGAGACACTATTCTCCATCTGCCGGAACACTGTGTCGGCGAAGTCCAGCACCACTGTGATGGCGTGATCCGAGGCTACCTCACCTTCCTGGAAGAGAGCGACTGCCTCAATCAACTTGTCAGGGATTAACTCCCAAATCAGACCCAGCTTGTACCACAGCTCCCTGTTGTACCTGGCTAGTATCACCAGTGAGTTGGCCACCTTGCAGGTGGATGCCACAGTGTGAAATGACCTTCTGTCCCATGGCATCTATCCTCTTCCCCTCTATGTTGGAGGGATTGATGACTACTAGGAGTTAGCTAATCGTTTCCTCGCGGCCGCTGAAACCACCTAATCTGGCGATGGTTGCGACCTCAGGCACGTGGGTGCGGATTCCGGCACCCATACTTCTTCTCCAGACTATCCCGTTTGGCCAGAGCCGTGCAAGGGTTCAAGACGGCCAGGCCCTCCTCCAACACGTCATCCAGAAGGTGCACTGCTATAATTTTCTTCCTCTTGGCCTCGCCCCTCTGGTACAAGAAACCCTAATTCCTGGTTTGTTTCAGGAACAAGCTGGAATAGCTCTGGCGATCATGGAATGGAACGACCCCACCTGGTCCGGTGGGGACGCACTAGGCTGCTGAGACCCGCCGCCCAAATAGTCAACGTCATCTGCCGTTCTGGGTCTGCTGGGGGAGAGTGGGACAGACGGGGATGCAGAGGCTGAAATGGGGGCATCAAATGACGCTTCCTCTTCGCTGGCAGCTGATCGGGGTCCTGGACTACCATTGGAACTGGGCCCTGTGGCATCCTCTTCTGGATTTCCAACACCAAGGTGTGGAAGGTCGACAGGATGTCCAGAGAGACATCCCTTGGCTGAGCTGGCGTGATCGGAACACTAGGCCCTACGATGCTGTCCTCTTTCACGTCCTCGTGGACCGTGTGTAAGGATTCCAGGTCGTCGTTCGTAGACGAAACTTCCATGGTTTGGGCCACAGCCCAGGACGGATCCTGGGCCGCCTTGCCGCCCCCTTTTTTCCACCCTGGAGGGGATGGAACAGGGTTCTGAGATTGTGTCCCCTTCTCCGGCGTGCCAGCAAACTTTGCCAAATTCATTGCAGTGGTTTTGCACCTCGGGGGGCAGGGCTATATTCTGCGCTGCAGGGGCTACCCTCACAGGTCAGCCCCCTTAGCCTTTGTGAAAGCAGCCGTCACCAACTATTGTCGACAAAATCGTATCCTGTGACAATTGGGCCTTCTTGGGCAGCTAGGCCTTCATCTCCTCTGTCCACGGCTTCTCAGGCTTCTCCAACAGTTTAGCCGGGTTGGACGATTTCCTTTTCGAGGAGGAGCTTGATTGCCAGCTGGCAATGGAGGCAGCGGGTGATGTCGATCGCCCCCTGTCCTCAGTGGGACCCGCTTCCACGGCGACCCAGGTGGACCAGGACTTGCAGTTCATGCCCTTATCTTAGGGCCCCACTGATGAGGCGCCCTCAAAGGACTGTTAAGACCGCTCCTCGGATTGGCCGGCCCTGGGTAAGACATGACCCTGCTCGGAGCACAAGGCGGAGGCCTTGGCGTTCAGCCACACTGCCAGTCTACTGTGCCTATCCTTCGTTGTCATCTTGAAGAAACCGAGGCATATCTTGCATTCTCCTTCCTTGTGGTCTGGATGCAGGCAGTCGAGGCATTGCAGCTGCTTGTCTTCAACAAAAGCATTCCGTAGCCCGCACTTGAACAGGGATCTTCCTTCCTTCGCCTCCATCATGGTAGGAGGGCATGAAGTAGGCCTGATAACCTTCTGGAAACTTCAACGATTTTCGTCCTTGAGGGGCACTGAAATTCACGGACAACGGATACCCGCTGTCGGCAGATGGAGAACAAAGCACACAGGAAGATGGCTGCCAGAGGAGGGGTTTAGGGAGAGGGCTGTCAGTGGATGGGTACAGTATGACCCCATAGGACAGTGATTGATTTAAAGGAGAAAGACAGTTTGTAAGTGAAAGCGTGACGGGCAATATTCATGAGCATGTGAGTCCATGCCAGACCCCATGCTGCAGAACGCAATTCCTTTGAAAGAGAAAGCAGTTTAGAAAGATGCTGCAACTGATACTTTAAAAGCACCCGCTTCCAGATAGAGAGACAGAAGCCATGTGAAGGAGGATTTGCAAGTTTTACAAAAGTAGAAGGAATGGGGCAAGTAGTACAACAGGGAAAAGAGGATGGTCTCCACAAGATGGGAGAAGGAACGCATTGCAAGAAGTAATAAGTGGGACATAAATAAGTCCCTTCAGAATATTCAAATTTGAGGACAGGGAGGATGATGAAAGTGATGATACAATGTTTATAGATGAGGAGAGAGAAGAAAATGAAGGGGAGGCTGTTAAGAAATATTTCTCTTTACTATACCTTTCCTTCCAATCTTTATGGAACGACCAAATGTTTTGCTTTTATTTTTTTTATCCGACCTGTACTTTTTCTGGCCTTTGCTCATATGTTACGGGGAAACTGATATGTCCGTCAGGCTGTCAGTACTGGGAAGACTTCTTTACCCTAAGTCGTGTTACTATGTTACTACTTTTGTTATCACTTGTGGTAACTATTTATCATTGTGCACAGCAGCTTAAACTGCAGTACAATGGGGTGTATTTTCTTTGCTCTAGAAAAATCGAGGATTTTTGGTTACTCTAGGAGTGCTAAAAGGATAGGCTGGTGGCAGCAGTGACTTTTCCCCACTTTTTGGGGACTTTTTGCGTTTTAGCTTTACCACGTTTACCACATTTGTCTACCAACTGTGGCTACTGGTCAAACATGGCCGTGCCATGAGATGTATCGCCTGTTCTTTTGCCATCTTGTTCTTTAGCTTTCTTCCTGGCCTCAGAGGGCAGGAAATCCTTATAAGGACTTCCAGTGGTGGTGATCGGCTGGCCTTGCAAGACTAACACCTGCGAAATTTTGGCGTCCTAGCCTAAGGGGAAACCGAGATAGAAGGGAAAGTCCAACCGCGGCTGCTGAGTCCTTTTGCGTCGCTGTGCACAGTGACCACCGTACGAAAATGGCTTACCTGACCAGAGTCTAGTCCTGAGAAGGGTGCTGAATCGAGTGTTTCTGTATTCTTCGACCGAGAGTCCTTGCAACAGTAAAAGACACCAACCAGAGATAAGCTTGAACCTGCAACCTCTGGGAGTCTAGGACTTCGGCTTTCGGCGGGAAAAGCAATGGACACTCATCCTTTGTTCTGCCAAGTCTGGGTAAGAATTAGAGTATGGGGGTAAGTTAAGAGTTTAACTTACCCCTATACTCCCATTATAATTCAATGGGCTTATAATAAAGCTTCTTTCTAACACTTTTTGCTTTGCCATTGCTTGCTTGCGCAAGACATCTGACTGTTGGGGCTACTTTTGGGCATTAGTCTAACATGAACCCTAACCGTAAGAACCCTTCACTGGACCCCAGAGACCCTAACTGCATATTTTCCTGCATCTTAAATTCTGTGGAACTGTAACCTGAACTATTTGGCACAAGGCCCCAGGCAACTTTGGGTTGGACAATTTTAGATAGGGATCATCTGTGGACCTTTTTTGCATAAAACTGGTCTAACCTTTCCTTTGTAGGAGTTTCTCATTTGTATTATGCCTTATAACCAAGTAAATGTATACATGTATTTAGTTTGATAGTTGTGTGATATGTCTACCTGCTTTTAGTCATTTTTCTATAGTGTGTTTTGGCCATAATTAAATAACTATTTGTATACATCCTGTCTAAGTGTAATCTGTGATTCCCATTGTGTGACCTCATTGTGGACCCTTTACAAGCTCCCCCCCTGTGAAGAACTTAGCCTAGACGTCTGTCATGTTAAGGATGTAAATCGGGCGACACACCTTGGTCTTAGCCTAGGATGTAATGCAAAATTGGAATGCTTTCTCTCTATTTTCTACAAATTCAATTTGAGATGGTACACAACCCGTCTCCACACCCCCTTTTTCAAATACCCCGGGTTACAATGGACCATGAGAACCAGGCCGGTTGGTGGGAATGCAATATTTATTTTTAAAATTCAAAGAAAATCCTACAAATTTTAATATTGGGCAGAGATCACCAATGGGGTGATGATTATAATGGAAACTGAAGCAATACACTTGGTTAAGCTTCTACTAAAACATATCCAAAGCACACATGAATAGGAGCACTTTTTCTCTTTTGTTAGATAGCACCTGAGTTAAGATTTCCCCCTGCAATGCCCTCCCAAACCCAAGTGAAACGAAGGGACAGAAAGAAGCAGCAGGGAGTCAGGGATATTGTGCAGCAAACATAATCAAAATCCGATCTTCCCTCATAAAATAAGAGGCAATGCCATAAAATGACCATCGGAAATTGACAAATAATGTGCCGTTAAATCTATGAGGCAAATATGATTTCTCATAGTAGCAGGAACGTATAACACTAGCAACTATAAGGCAAGGTATCACAAAAAGCATACAGTTCACAAAGCAAGTTGAAATTGAAAGCAGTGCAGTCAAATCACACATGGAAAAGTTGCATTTACACATTTGCAGTTTTAAATGTCTAAAGGTTTTTTTTTTTTAAACTTGGGAAAAACAGAATCGGAATGCAGTTTTTAGGCTCGGTGATAGATGCACATCACAGGGACAATATAGACGTGAAAGGGTGACTATAGCTGAAGAATTGAGAAGGTGGAATGAGGTTCGATTTTAGGGGAAAAAAAGCAGTTAAAAAGAGAAAATCTGTTTTGAATGAAAAAGGAAGAGTTTCACTTAGACAAGATTTAGTGGCTAGAAAAGAGGAACGCCACCCATGAATATAAAAGTTATGTTGCAGTTGTAACCCTTCACGCAGTGTACCCCTTTTCTTTAGGGAAAATTAATTAATTTAATCAAAATATTGCTAAGGAGTTACAAGATGGGATGAATGAAAGAATTGCGTCAACACTAGGGAATCAAGGACAAGATGCACAGAGAATTCTAACAGTCTTAAACAAGTTTTCAAGGCAAGGATATGATAACTTAGAAGTAGAACAAAGACAAAGTATCAAGATGGGGTAGACTAGGTGGGGCTATGGGATGGGGAAATACTCACAATCCACCCTTGAGTTTGGAATTTGGACAGCCAACCGGATTCTGGACTCAAAAGATTCTGGTCACAGGATAGCAGGTGAACACTCCTAACAGCAAAAAGCTGGGCAAATCTGGTCACTGGATGATGGCCAGGATACAGCGGGCAAAAAGCTGTTCTGGTCACGGGATACATCCCAAAAGGGTACAACAGCTTTTCACCTTTGTTATTGGGATTTTAGTGGAATTTCTGGATCAATGGCCTTGCTGGGATAGGAGCAGCTATGTTTTGGCCTTGCCGGGATAGGGTCATCAATGCTTTGGCCTTGCAGTAGAGTCTGGAATCTTGCAAAGGTGAATCTGAAATGTCAGGATACGCAGGCGCTGGAAATTAAGGAGAGTGTGTCCAAAGTTCTGTCAGCCACCCTTATTTATAAGGCATGGTGACATCATAGGATATAGTAGGGCAGGCTTAGGCTGGCTACGCCCCTAACAACTGGATTGGACAGGGGTGATTGTTATCGCCTTCCTATAAGCTGATAGGACTTTTAGAGACATGACATCAGCTTTATGATGTGGGTTTACTATGTCCAAAACCTCCCACAGTTAATTTTACCACAACTCAGTTTTGGACATAAGTGGCACATTTTTACATTTGTGGAATCTTAACAAATTACTTAGGCAGATTACATATTTTATGCAGAGCATGGCAGTCCAATTCTCACAACTGTAGGACTATTTCGCCCTTTTAATAGTTTTTCAAAATTTTTGGTGGGAAATATATTACTTAAAATTCTAGAACTTTATACATGTGTACGTATCAAAAGGCATGCAAGTATTGAATTTCACACAGGAATCATGTACACTTTCCTCAGACTGTCCAATTAATTTAAACTTAACCGCTTTAGATTTCTGCAAAGTCCTGTTGAAAAGATAAAAGTCTTAAAAGTTTATTAATCAAATAGTCTTTTGAGGCAAATGTTGAGCATTGTTCAACGTAAACGGTGAGTTGGCTTTGAAGCTCCCAGCAGAAGTTGCGGGGACGTGCGATTTCCCATTTCACATGTTTGTGTCCCAGAATCTCTACTGTAAGAGGCCTCAGCCCAGACAAACATCTCCCAAGCCCGGGCTGTTTAGTGCTTTTGGGTCCATTCAAAGTTTTCAAAGGTGGAAATTACCAGGAATGTGTCCTCGAAGTTTATGGTGGCTCCTTTTGGGGGGCAGGGGGGGAGAACTCAGTTTAGCCAGCAGGAAAATCTGTTCTGGAGCTCCCAAAGCAGCAAGCGAAGGCATTTAATTCTTGATTTTATTTTATCTTGTCCTGAATCATAAGAAAGCTTGTTGAATAAAATCTCTCATATCTGTTTTCCAGCACAAACCCCTTTACATTGCTAGGCAAGGACAAGTTTTCATTCAACATTGTACTTTTAAAACAGGCAATTTTTTTTGGTTTGCACAAGCCCGTTTTGACACATGGTGAATGCTGCTTGGATTGCCCTCTCAAATTCGAATTTTCTCTTCCATCTGAATTCCCACGTTGTTCTGTAGCCCTAGTCAGCTGCTTTTACACAACAGTCTGTACAAGGCAAAGGGCCCCTGAAATGGACATCTGCACAGAGAGCTAAGGCTTCTTTAAAGCGTTGATTTTTGTCATTGTGTAACTCAAAAGTCAAGCATTTTCCCCATGCAGCTTTAAGTGAAGCTTCTTTTGATTTCTCAGATTTGGCTGTCAAAGCCGGTCATGCAGGGATAAAGCTCTCTTCTGCTAGAGCACAATGTGAATATGGATGGGCATGGCAGGGACTTTTTGATAAAAGCAACGTGATGTGGAATAGATGAAAATCGCATCAGGGCGGCATCCTTTTTAGTGTAAAACATTGCCTTTTCAATGGGAACTTTTTGCAAGCAGCAGAGCATCGCTGTTTTGATTCGCTTCTTTTGGGTGCACGCAAGAACACACACTGGCATCTTTCTTGTTGTGCTCCCTGTTCCAACTCGTGCAATAGGTGTTTGGCAAGATGGTGCAGCCATCCTTTTGCTGCTGCAAAATGCAGTAATGGTGCTCCAAGGAGCCAGCACAGCCATTTTGCTGTTGACTGCAGAAGCGCAGCTTGGTTATGGATGGGAATTTCGCCGAGTGGGTCAAAGTACCCCACAGTCACTGCTACCTAAACTGGTTTGGCTACAGCTTCCCAGAGTTGTTCCTGTCACAATATAGGTCGGCCTTCTATACATCTGTCCACCAGGCCACAGTAGAGAAAATCAGTCCCAACACACCCTTCAACAAGCATAAGGACAGGGAAAAAGACAGCAAGGGTAGATTTGGAGGAACCAGAAAGGAGCAGGCCAGAACCCACTGAATATCCCAGACACCAAAAAGAAGTATTTTAGAAGAAGGAAGCGTGTATGTGAATAGGTTGCAGAATCTACTGGGGTGAAAGATGTTAGGGAGAATTCTCATTCTATGGCTAATTTCCCTTACCTATAGAGTCCCCCAGCAGCTTTGCTGCATTTGAAGGGTTTTTTTTTCTCCTGCTAAGAGAAAGACTCTTTTTCCCACTCTTAGACATGTTTGCTATGAGTGTTCTAGGCTATTTTTTGTGTTTAATGTCTATGGGGTTTTTCTCACCCTCATAGGAACCATCTTTATACACATGTGTTACACAGCACACTCTGTGGTAACACAGGGGTGTCGTAGCGACCCCCAAACAGACTCCATACCCTGGGACGGACTACTGTCTCTCAGGGCATGTAAAGTCCCCATTGACTTTACTAGTCAATCTTTATGAACAAAACCAGTACAACCCATCTTACTATGGAGGTACTGGCAAGGGATAATAGTTTTTCCCTTATGTTAATTTTCGAGAAGATACCATACAGTCCCTCTCTCAAAAAGGTTCTGGCTGGTGGCAGTGGTTACTACCAAAAATATTAGACCGCAAATATTTCCCTATGGGATTTTACCGGTGTCCAGTCATAATATCGAAAAAAAAATTTTGAATGTCAAAAAAGTCGAATCAAAAATGTCGAAAAAAAAATGTCGAATTATTTTTTTTTTCGATATTTTTGTTTGGGCTCTAGTTTATATTTAAAAAAAAGGTAAAAAAAAAAAACGGGGGTTGGGGGGGAACCCCCCATTTCGAAAAAAAAACGTCAAAAAATAAATTCGACATTTTTTTTGACATTTTTTTTTCGACTTACGAAATTTTTGATTTCGAAATTATGTCTATAAACCGATTTTACCATTGTTCGAGGCTACCACATTTACTGACAGCCTCTAACATACCGCTGGTTTATTTTTATATTAACTTTACTCTGGTAGGTTTTGCCAGAACTTTTATATAAATTCTCTCTCGTGTCTTTCTCTAAGATCCTAACCCAGGTCAGGGATCCTTTGTTCATCCTTTTTGGCGGACTTCTGCCAAGAAGCCCTCCTTTTGGCGCCACTGAGTCTGGGGTGGACCCATTGTGTGGGAGGGGGAGTAGGACCCATGGACAGGGTTGCCTCAGCAACCCATGTTGCACTCTGCCCTGATAGGCTGGAGGGTCTCCCGCCAGGATGACCACTCCACTGTCTGAGTGACAGCTAGGCTGTATGAATGGGGATCTTTTTACATAAAAGCAGGGTCCTGAGGACTGGAAGAAGACGACGTCGCCACTGGAATCAAGAAGCCGAAGAGGAGAGAAGCCAAAGACATCTGCATCAACTGAACCACCGGTAAAGCCCTGCAGCAGCATCTGACCACTTTTCTCTACATGACGAGAGATGATCTTCATCTGCAAGAGCCTTCTTCCCTTGAGCTGGTGGGGCCAACCAGTTTGCCAATTGCCTTCCCGGACTGGTCTTGGTTGAATCGCCAGTGCCCTGCACTCAGACCGGATAGCCAGGCACCCGTCCACTCGGAGTGCGATTTAAAGGAGCGTACCTTTTATTTTGTTTGGCAGCACCACGACTGGTCTCATCCCGGGCAGTGCAGTAACTCGAACCTTCCTCCACGAGAGCCTCTCTTCCTCTGCTGGATCTCCCAAACTGCAGGAACTGCCAGGAACAACCGCCATCGCAGGACATCTACATTTTAAGGTACTTTGTTCCGCCAGGCCTCCCTTTTCGTTTGGTAGCGCTGTTTTAAATACTTTATCTACCTGTTGGGTTGCCCGCCCCTATCCTCTAACTTTGTCTTTCACCTCCTGCAACCACCTTTTCGAATCATTGAACAAAGACTGGACTGCAGCTAAAAGAACATTTTGCTCCTGGGCTCTTCGCCCTGTACCACTGACACTGGCACAAGCCTATTGACTCTGGCTAAATCTGTTACAACTGCCTTCTCTAGATTGCTTCTCACCTAGAAATGTGTTGGTGCACCTTACTCTTATAACCACCTTCCCTTCCCACTTTTTAAACTTGTGAAGTGCCATTTTGCTCGGTTTTCACCTCAGTATTATACATGCTAAAGTACTGCCTTGCCTAAACTTGTTCACAATCTTATTGGGAAGTGTTACTAGGTGCCTAAGAGTATATTCCTGCATAACTTGTTTTTTCCCTCCCTTGTGAGAAATTGATAGAGTGCCATTTGTGTTTGGTTTTCACTGTGCTCTTTTGCTCAGTTTTCACTCTTGCTCAAACTGGTCTACAATTTAACTAGGGAGTTGGGTATACTTTTGACTGATTTTAACTTGCTTTTATGACTGATTTATGTGTTGCACTAGAGGTGTGTAAAATAAATATATATTCTTTTTAATACAAAGCTCTGGTCAGTGTTTCCTTGTGCCATAGTACTGAAGCCCTATTGTGTAAACCCTATACTGCTCATCTGCCTCTTGAGATAAGTCTGACTGCTTAGCCAAAGCTACCAACTAAATCTTTGTGGTACAGACTGATGCCAAAGGGGATTTTATTACTCATACCTGTAGTCTTAATCTTCTGTAGTGCTCCCTAAGGGAACTGCACAGTATTCTGCCTAACAAAAGAAAATTAATATGAGAGTGTTAGTGAGAATTCTCAAAAATGTGCTAATTCCCTTCACCTTAGAGACCCCCAGCAACTTTGCTGGATTTTGAGGACTTGATTTTTTACCTGGAGAGAGTACGAGCCTTTATTCCCCACTCTGTCAGGTATTTTGATGTGTATTTTACTCTTGTGTTCTTTGATTATGGACTTTTAGACCACTCCATAGGCATCTTTTCATGTGTGTCACACAGCACCCTCAGTGCAGTGGCACAGGGAAGCCTTTAAGGCTTTACCAAGGTTTAAATATCTTCCCTGCGATCAACTACCATTTCCCAGAACAGTGAAGTGAAATTGATTTCACTTAGCCCTGTACATTTCTAAACCCAGCACACCCTATTTTACAATAGAGTGCTGGAGGGGTTACTTAGTATCCCGTGTCTCTAGATACTCATGTAGCAGTCAAATGCTACACTTTCCTCTCAAAATGGCTGGTGGCAGTGGTTTTACAATAAACTACCATGATCTTTCCCGACCGCGAACACTGGTAGCGTTAAATCACGGGAGCCATGTTTTTCAAGATGGCGTCTGAGCCCCTTTTGTTTAAACCGGTTCCCGGTCATCTTTTTTCGCCATTTATTTTTGGAAAGGTCCTTCTAGATTTTTTCTCTGCGTGCCAAACCAGGTTTGGTCCCTTTGTTTCATCGCCTTTGGCGGGGTTCAAGGCTGAAGACTGCCTTTGGTGCCTGTCTGGGGTGGCCAGGAAGTGAGGGAGGTGCCCGAAACTCTGTGCTTAGCCTCCTACGAGACCCAAATGCACTCTGGCATGATTGGCTGGCTGACTGTCCGGCAAGGACAGCCACCCTGTTGGGTGAGTGGCAGCTAGGCTGGAATGAAAGCTAGAAAACTGGATAAAAGGCAAGTGTCTTGGCTTGGAAGGTAGAGTCGACCACTGGAATGAAAGAACCGAAGACGAGCTTGAAGAGGGCGGCTGCTGCAACTCCTGGACCGTTGGTTTGCCCGGTGAAGCCCTGCTGCAGGTCCAAATCACTAAGTTCATCTCGACAGTGAATCCCTGCCAGGACAACAACTTCTCCATTTGAGTTGGTGAGACCAATCAACTGAACCCTAAGCCACCTGTATACCATTCTCAGAGCTGGTTCTATTTTCCTCAGAGTGCTGCAGGAAACCTTATAACCAGGGAGAGGCACACCAGTTTGTGTGCTTTACAACAGCTACCGGAATTGAAGATTTGCCAGTGCCAGCTTTTTGACCAGTTCCAGTGCAGGAGTCTCCCGACGTCCTTCCTCTTGTCCCCACGACTCAGGCTCAGGAACAGCGAGATCTGCAGGAACTGCCGGAACAGACGTCTTCTGCTACATTTTTTTCTTCATTTGTAAGGTACTGTGAAATGAGACAGAGTACTTACCTCTCGCAGTGAAAGTGCTTGAAACTTCCCAACTTGCAAGCCTAATCAGCTTGTGACCCAACATATGATTCTTTCTTTTACAAACTACTTCTGAGAACTTTGGCAAAGACTTTACCATTTAACTACCAGAACTGTTTTATCCTATACAAGACTTCAGCCCATTGACTTTGGTCTAACCTATTGCATTGAATCTACTCCTCTGGTGAACTCAAAACATTTGCACTGTCTAAGAATACTTGTAACCTTTTTATTAACCTATGCTTTTTTGCTCCTCCTTCAAAGTACTCCGAATACCATTTTGCTCCTCCTTCAAAGTAGTTTAAATGCCTCAGAATCTTCTAGTATAAAGTACTGAAGTAGTATAATAAAAAATAATAATTTCGCATTTATATAGCGCTATGAACCCTCAGGTATCTGAGCGCTGCTTATTATTACCCACAGTGTGTGGTGCTCATTTATCGACCTCGGAAGGATGAAAGGCTGAGTTTGGCCCTGCCGGGATTCAAACCTGCGTTAGCAAGCTCTGCACGGATGCCACTTGACCGGTATATATATATATATATATTTGTGTGTGATGTATATTGCTTCCTTCTATTGAATGTTTTGTAACTGACTGTAAAATAAATTAATAAGTGTTTTACCAAGAAACCTTGAGTGTAAGAGTCTATTTGAATACTTGTAATTGTAGACCTCTGTGTAACCTCATTACAAGCTCATATTCCCTCTTGAGATAAGCCCGGCTGCTCAGCTCCGCTACCAAAAACTGTGTAGTACAGATTTAAACCAAAGGTTGGCTTTGCTTACACCTGTAGTCCTAGTTGTGTGTAGTGGTCCGAAAGGGTACTGCATACAAACTCTGCCTAACAGAGAAGTGGTTACAAAGACAAGGGATAGGGATTACACAGTTCTATTTACTTAGAGAAAGGAGGAGAACAGCAGCAATATGTTCTGTGACCACAAATAGACAATTTACTTGTAAGCTATCATTGACCTCAGGAGCAGGCAAATGGATTTATGAATTAGAAAGAATGATAGCAGGAATGACTTTAGCAGTGGGTGACATAAAAAGCTTGCTCACTGCCATATTAGGAGAGCAGGCAGATGACATTTGGAAGCGGGAGGGCTATACTGGAGTGAAGGCCCAGAACACCAATCATGACGGAGCACCTTTTTTTAATAGCCAAGCAAATGTATAGAGAGAACTTACAGTTCAGTACCCAGACTCGTCAGACATAAGAGCTATTATGACGCTTAAGATGTGTGACGATGAGGATGTGGCTGCCTATATTCAAGAGAAGTGGTGGCTAGAAACAAGAGAACTGTGGGACAAAAAGAACTATTTATCATATTAACCAGGGGTTGCCTGATGCATGGCAGAGACAATTGAAAAAGATTGTGGGGATGGAAGTAAAGCATAGTTCACCACTATCCTTTAAAACAAGAGAAAGACCAAAAGAAAATTGAGGACAGGAAGATGGAGGAAGCAAAATAGTACAGAAAAAAAAGTTCTGTGGAAATGGCAGTATTGACAAATGCAAGAAAAGGTTTTGTCACATAAGGGGAGCCGCAGGTACAACAAGTAGTTCATGGAAAGTTTGCAGGAAGGGGAGAATATAATTGTTTTCCGCAGGGATGAGCTGGTGCTTGCAGAGTTAGAGGGTTCAGATTTCAGGCTCCACAGAGAGCAGAATTTAATGGAGGGCTACCTAGGTTTGGAGAACAGACAGCAATGTTGGACATGTGGTAAGATGGGGCACATTTCACACGTATGCAGAAGTAGAAGAGTAATGCAGCAGAGTTGGCCAACAACTGATCCAAGAGGGGGAAAACACAGCCCCCCACTATAAAGCACAGAACCACCTGAATATTATGCCTAATATCACACGAAGTATAGAACACATTCACCACAAATGCAACCTACATAGCAAGGAAGGCCAATGCAAAAACAACAAGCACAAATACAAACACAGCAAGTACCAATGCAGACACAGCAAGTGGCGATACAGACGTAAGCACCTACACAACAGAATGAAACGGTACCATGGAATGCAAAGAAACTACCACAGGCACGCACACCTAGGATAGGGGGAATACGTCACCGGCACATGACTGGATTTATACCTGCAATAAGACAAGACAACCCACAGAAATACTTGATGTGTTCTATCCTATAAGTTACACGAGACCCACAAGAGGAACGGAGAGATGGGGCAATGTGGGGGTGGCCACTAATCACCTTAACCAAAAGCAGGCCCACAACTTAAGGGAGCGCACGTTTGTACATAAAGCAAGTTTATTGTACAATCAGCCAGGGGAAGTTAGATGACGCTGTAGAGACAAACTAACCAGAGTCTCTCAGAGCCACACAAGTTGGTACATTATATACATGTTTGCAACAGTTTGAACACTCCCATATGGGATACATTACTCACCGTAATCTTATTTCTGATGCTTGTATCTGCTTAGTTTCACATGCTGTGCATAGGCCGACATCTAGTGGAAGCTGCGGAGTATTAGTTTGTTTTTCGAAACTCGAAAATGGGCGTCGACACAGGGCGTGCCAGTAATACTATCCCTAGTGTGACGTCCACTGTACCCATGATCCCTCACGCGTCTAGGACCCTCAGATTGTATTTTTTCTGACATGAGGTAGCATGAGGACTAGCGCGAGTACAGATGATACAAGCAGATAGAAGATAGATAAGACTACAAGCATCCATGCGCCTTGTCTCAGAGGGGAGGAAGGGTGGGTCGCATGTGAATCTAAGCAGAAACAAGCATCAGAAATATGATTACGGTGAGTAATGTATCCCTTCTGAGGCTTGTGGAATCTGCTTAGATCACATGCTGTGCATAGATTAGCGAGCAGTGTTAGAAGGAAGTGGGATTTGAGAAGGGTCATGAGCAAATAAATGTCTTAGAACCGCTTGTCCCACTTGAGTATCTGTCTTGGAATGGGTATCAATGCAGTAGTGCTGAGTAAAAGTGTGAATAGAGCTCCAAGTAGCTGCTTTGCAAATGGTGTCAAGGGTAACATTTGCAATGAAAGCCAGAGTGGCCCCAATGCTTCTTGTCGAGTGGGCTCTGGGCATAAAAGGCAAAGTTTTGTCAGAAAGAGTAACACAACTGGATACAGTTGACAATCCACTTGGAGATGGCACCCTTAGAGACGCGATCTCCCCCTTTGCCTGTGGCTATGGAGACAAACAGTTGATCTGTTTTCCTAAGCGGTCTGGTCTTGTTTACGTAGTAAAGGACCACCCTACGCACATCTAGGGTGTGTAGTTTAACCTCAGCCGAGCTTTGTGGGTTTTGGAAGAAAGCCGGAAGCTCGATGGACTGGTTTACATGGAATTTAGAAATAAACTTAGGTGAGAACCTAGGGTGTGTCCGTAAAACCAGCTTATCCTTATGAATGGTAAAGAAAGGATCCTGCACTGACAGAGCCTGAATTTCACTGACCCTTCTTATGGATGTAATGGCTACTAAGAAGGCAGTCTTATAGGTCAGGTGTTTGAGACTTGTCTTATGCATGGGCTCGAATGGGGGGCCCATGAGTTTAGATAGCACCACATTCAGGTCCCATCCTGGTGGTGGGTTAGATATAGGGGGAGGAAGTCTCTTTACTCCCTCCATGAAGGCTTTAACCACGGGTACCTTCCACCACGACACCTTGCTATGTGAGGTGGTGTACGCTGACAGTGCTGCCAGGTGTACCTTTAGTGAGTTGAAAATCAAACCTGCGTCCAGCAGGTGGAGCATGTATGTCACGATTGTGGAAGGAGTGCAATCAACTGAGTTGATTTGTGTATTCTGGCACCAGATAACAAATCTCTTCCATTTGTCGAAGTAGCAATGCCTCGTGTTCGGTTTCCTAGACTGTTTTAGGATGTCCATAGATCTCTGTGGTAAATTGAGATGTCCAAACTCTATGACCTCAGGAGCCATGCTGCTAGGTTCATGGAGTTGGGTAGAGGATGCACCTTCTGACCTTGGTGCTGGTACAAAAGATTGTACCAGCCCAGGAGTTTGATGGGATTGCACACCGAAAGTCTGCGTAGGTGTGGAAACCACGGTTGTCTCGCCCACATGGGAGCCACTAGGACGAGCGTCATCGACTCTCTGTTCATCTTTTTCACCACCTTCCTAGAGAGGAGTTGGTGGAAAAGCGTACAAACACATCCCTGACCAGTTCATCCACAGAGCGTTCCCCAGGGAGTCTGGTTGGGGAAACCTGGATGCGAATCCTGGGCACTGTCTGTTTTCGCTTGTGGCGAATAGGTCTATAGTGGGGAAACCCCACAGAGAAGAGATCTTCTACGATTTCTCTGTGTAGACACCATTCGTGTTCCTCCGGAAGGGGATCTCTGCTCAAAGCGTCCGCTAGAGAATTGAGATCCCCTGGAACATGTTGAGATGACAAAGATGTTCCGTCTGAGTGCCCATATCCAAATTTTCTGGGCAAGTCGACAGATTTGGCGAACGAGTCCCTCCTTGCTTGTTCAGGTAGAACATGGCTGTCGTGCTGTCCGTCCGGATCTGCACCGACAGGTTCAGCAGGTGGGGCTCGAACGCTTGAAGTGCTCTGAAAACTGCCAGAAGCTCTAGCAGGTTGATGTGATTCTTGACCACTGTGTGAGACCAGAGACCCTGAGCTGTGTGGTGGAGATGGTGAGCTCCCCATCCTGTCAGGCATGCGTCCGTCGTGACTACCGCCTGTATCTCGGGATCGTAAAAGGGTTTCCCCTTGGATAGATTGTGTCTTGTCCACCAGTGGAGGCTTTGTACAAGTGTTGGCGAAACGACCACTAGATCGTCCCACTGACCACTTGCCTGAGACCACAGTTTCGCCAACCATTCTTGCATGGGACGCAGGCGCGCCTGGCGGACCAGGTAAATATATGACGCCATCATGCCCAGCAAACGCATTGCTTTGCGTACTGTTACCTGGCGACCGTTTTGATATTGCGGAATTTGCAGTAGTATATTCCGAATTCTTTCCTCTGAAGGAAAAGCCAACCCCTCTTGAGTATTTAGAACAGCTCCTACGAACTGCTTGGAGGTGCTGGGCACCAGACTTGATTTTTTCTCGTTTATGGAGAAGCCCAATTCGAAGAGGAGGTTGATAGTTCTTTGAATGTTTGTCCTGCAAATTACTGGGGTCTCCCCGTGATGAGCCAGTCGTCCAGATAAGGGTACACTGGGATTGCCTCCCTGCGTAGGTGTGCCGCCGCCACCGCAAGTACCTTGGTAAATACCCTTGGAGCCGAGGCTATCCCGAAAGGCAGTACCTTGAACTGGTAGTGCTGACTGTCCACCTTGAAGCGCAGATATTTTCTGTTCACTCGGAACATGGAAATATGAAAATAGGCATCTTTCATATCCAATGTTGCCATGTAATCCCCCTTTTTTAGGAGGGGAATTAGCTCTTGGAGAGTAGTCATGCGAAATTTTTGGGGCTTGACATACTTGTTTGCAGGCCGTAAGTCCAATACTGGGCGCATTGTCAAATCTTTTTTTGGCACAAGGAAGTAAGTTGAATAAATACTCTTGTTTACCTGGTTCCCGGGACGAGTTCTATCGCGTCCTTTGCAAGAAGATTTTCAATCTCTTAGAGTAGGATCTTCTGGTGGTCTAAGGAGTGTATTCTTTGTCGTGGAGGGTGGTTTCGGGGACGCTCTAGGAGTTCTATGCAGTATCCTGCGGACACTGTGGACAGCACCCATCTGTCTGATGTGATCTCTTCCCAAGCTTGGGTGAAGATGGAAATGCATCCCCCTACTGGGGATGCGTGAGAAGGGACCCTGAACGGAGCGTCACTGTTTTGGTGGAGGCGTGCCCCCTCCTTTATTGGGACTGCCTCTTCCCCTACCACAACCTCTTGTTACCCCTGCCATAACTCTGGGTAGACTGCTGGTTAGTGTTCCATGTAGTACCCTGGCCTTGGGAATAGTTTGAGCCTCTTTGGGAATTTTGTCTGCGAGGCCGACAAAAATTGCCATTCCCTCTCTGGTTAGGGGGTTTGTTGGTTAGTTGCCCTAGGGACTTGAGTGTCTCGTACTCGTCATTCTTCAGTGCGTCCTCGACCGCCTTTCCAAACAATAGATCCGGCTCTACCGGCTTATCTATCAATGATGCTTGGGTCTCGGCCTTGAAACCAGACTGCCGTAGCCAAGAATGCCTCTTGATGACCATGCTTTCAGCAATTAATCTGCAGGCGTTCTCCGCGGCATCAAAGGTTGATTTTAAAATGCAACCTGACACGGCTCTCCCCTCTGACGAAACTCGTGCCAATTGGCTTTTTAAGGGTTCTGGGGCGGAGTCTATGAGAGCCGCGACTTCTTCCCACTGGTGGCAGTTGTAACTAGCCAGCAGGGTGGTGGAGTTGGATATCCTTGCCTGGTAGGCGGAAGTGGAGGCTACTTTCCTGCCCAAGCCATAAATCTTCTTGCTCTCCTTGTCGGGGGGAGCTTCGGATGAGGACATGGGTGTTCCCGCCCTCTTACGGGTGTTTGTAACAACCAGGGAGTCCGGTTTGAGATGTCCCCTTATGTACAGAGGGTCAGAATGGGCTGCCCTGAAAAGCTTTTCAATTCTGGGGTTTACTGCCCTAGTGAGATTGGGGTTAACAAGGGAAGGGTCTATCCTCCTTTGTATTGACTTAAGGATAGGGAATGGCCTGAGCAACAGGTCTCTTTTCTCCCACCAATTCCTCTGCAAAGTCCCTCTCTTCCTGAGCACCTTGGGTGTCAATGTGGAAGTGCTGTGCCGCTCTGGACAGGACCTCATTCAGGAGAGGCTGGTTGTCGACAGGGGAGTCGGTAACCGCGGGCTCTTTCTCTACCGGGGAATCTACCCTGTATGTATCTGGGTCGTCGTCCTCCTCCTCCTCTTGGTCCTCATCATCCCCATAATAGCCTGTCCCAGTTTGTTCTTCGAACATGCCCATGTATGGATCCTCACCAAAGGATGGATCTTCCTGATATTGAGAATAGGGCTGTATATAGTGCTTCCCCCCGGGACTTCTTACTTGGTGGTATTGGATCCTTAGAGCCTGAGGGAGTTGCCCCTTCTGGGGTATAAGAGAAAGTGTTCCGGGTTTTTGGCGTAGAAATCTGCCAATGATGACATCCTTGACATTACTCTGTCTATGTCATCACTGGACCATTCCCTTGAACTGGGAATAACTCTTTCCTGGAGTGCTTTCCCCGTTTCATCCTGACTAGACCTACTTGTTTGAACAGGGGTCTTAGGGGCAACAGACTGAGATTTGTCCCGACTAGACTTACTGGCCTGAACAGGGGCCTTAGGGACAAGAGACTGAGACTTGTCCATCTGTTTAGGTGGAGAAGAATGTAGTTTAGGAGTGGAAGTAAGCTGGGACTGCTTACTTCGTTGTTTTCCCCCCTCCCTGCAGGTGGAAGAGTGTTTCCCCGATTTTTGGGCCCTATCAGAGCTTTTCGGTGCCTGGCGCCGAAATTCGGGGGTAGAGTCCCTGTCTCTAAAGAGTGTAAGGGATTCGGTAGCAGCCTTTGCGCTGCCTGCAGACGCTGACTCCTGGAGTGCGGCCTGGGGGTAGAGGTCGGTGTCTTCCGACGACCGAACCTCAGTCACTAAGGGGAGCGAGGCACTCTTAGCAACAGTGGAGGGTTGCCTGGTGTCATGCGGCGAACGCGAACGCCCAGAGGACACTGACTCGGTGGACCGTTCTCTTCGTGCCTCTTTACGAGAACTCGACGTGCGCGTCGAGTCTCGGTTGGACCTTTGTTTGCTGGAAGTGGTGTGGGTAGCGCTCGTGTCGCCGGGGGTCTTCCCCATAGCTGCCCTGCCGGACAACCTTCCGAGGTTGGGGACTTGCGCTTGGCTGTCCATCGACGCCACATTGCCCTCGCCGTCCGAAAGTACAGCGCCACTGCAATCGCTGAAGGCACCCTTCGCCGCCATGGCCTCTTGCCGCCTGGCGTGGTGGGCCCAACGCTTTGTCGAACGGTCCTTAAGGGTCTTCGGTTTAAACCGACTGCACGCTCTGCAATTCGCCTCAGGGTGGTCCCTCGGACCAGAGGTAAGCAGAGGGCAGAGGTTACACGTGGCGTGTCTGTCAACCCAAGGATACTTGCGGTTGCACTTGGGGCAAAATTGAAAAGGGGTACCCTCTATACGCACCCTGTGGCAGCGGGCTGGGGGTGTAGGAATTTAAGTAATGTACCTATATTAATCAGAGTGTAGGATATGTGCCACCCCCCACTCTCCCTAGTTGCAGGGCCGAGTCCAGAGGACTTCCGAGGCCCAGGCCGAGGCCAGAGGCCTTCCGAGGCCCAAATCCGTCGCTGTAGTCCGACGGTTGAATTTTCTCCGATCCGGCATCGAGTGTCGATGTTCGGAGACTCGACATATAGGTGGAATAAACAGGGAAATATATAACAATATTTGTAAAATCTCACTAAGTCAGGGAACTCCGCTCAGTGATTCCGACCAGCATGGCGGAAAAAAACAATCTGAGGGTCCTAGACGCGTGAGGGATCATGGGTACAGTGGACGTCACACTAGGGATAGTATTACTGGCACGCCGTGTCGACGCCCATTTTTCGAGTTTCGAAAAACAAACTGTAATACTCCACAGCTTCCACTAGATGTCAGCCTATGCACAGCATGTGATCTAAGCAGATTCCACAAGCCTCAGAAATGTTATTACAATTCAACCCCCACATGTGACTGGATTGACCAATCTTTCTCCAATTCCCCTGTTCTCATTGCTTGTTTATCTGAACTACCATCTTCAGCTAATATGTACAACACACACCCTTTTAGAATGTGTCAGTGGTAGGTCATAACATCACCACATACAAACAATTCATTACAAGTTCCAGCTGGACTGACCTCCTAACCCCAGACGTAATTGCACATGGTTTGCAAGAGTACTTCTAACAATATGAATAGGGGAAGAATAAACCGGTTCCCTTTGAACTGCCGATAACCATCTCACCTACCCCGACTTGCTGGCCACATTCTAATCTAAACGACTACCAATTCAACACAGATGAACTCTGATCACATCCTGGGAAAACGATCAAAACCCATGAAGTATCTGTCACTCTGGCCTTCACCCCAAGTTTATTATTTCAAAAGACAATGGCTGGATCCCTCTGAACAATAAATAAAACACTCCCATGCAATTGAAAGATTACATCTGCCTTCTGCGATACTGCCAAGCCATAAAAACCCAGGGCAGACTTGTTGGCTGACAATTTGCTTAATTTAGTGGCTAATCATTACCTCTCGTTTAGCCTCCAACCCTGCAAAACCTCCTGTTCTCCTTAGAATAAACAATGGTTATTCCACCCTTTCAATTTATAATCGTCGGACCCAAAAGCTTTTATCTAATAGACAGGACTATAACTGTACATACCTGTAACTTTGTTGAAGTATCTTCTGGAATATTTCACAACCACAAGAACTCTATCTACATCAGTCCTCTCCCACCTAAGAAGCTTTGTGACTTTTGGGAACAAAAGACCATACATCATAGGGGTTTGACTTTTAAAGTTATGGCATAATTCTTGTGATTTGGTTTCAATCTACTCCATCACTATTTACCTTCTTTTTGTTGTCCAAGTTATCAAATGCATTCCTAAGAATATATATATGTTTGATAATGGAATAGTGTGTGATATTACTACCTGCTTATTTCATTTTCTAGTGTGTGTTTTGGGAGTAGAATAAATATAGTATTTTTGTACTTGCCGGTCTGAATTGAATTACTGTGTGCTTCACTATGTGGACTCATTGTGGAACCCTGACCCCAATCACTACTGAGACTAAGGGCCTGATTCATGGAATGTATTTCTATGGGATTGTGCCATTATAAAACACTACCATGTATCAGGCCACAAGCCTTGACCACGCTACACGCTTACCTTTATTGGGTTTGGCTAACTTCTTAGAGATCACCTGTTCACTATAACTAGCGTGGCTTCCTAAAATCTGTTCACCAGGCCAGATACTAGAAATCCATCTTAACATGTTACTAAAATAACTAATGACATATTGCAAGAGGAATGCAATCGACCATTTTCAACATCACAAACGGACTTCAGACTTTCAGAAGACATCAAAACAGGCTTAGATAATAAAAATTAAGGGATCCATCATTTTATTTTTTGATGGGGACCATACATCATTCTCTAAGTTTTAAGAGTTTAAGATGTTTTAATTGAGCAACAGCCAGTTTAGGGGAATTTCACCCCAAACCCGGGGCACAAATTATTTAATGAAGTTATTTCTTTTTAACCTGGGACAAGCCAGTTTAACAGCATTGATTCCCTGCCGTCCTTTTTGGGAAAAGAAACAGGTTTGGATAGAGGGTCCATTGATAAACAATACAAATATTTCAATCAATTGAAATAAACATACTACACATCAATGGAATCCCAATGTCAATGGTTACCACATTGAAGATTGAATGGTTTATTCAATTGTCAATGCTACATTTTCTTGAATACATGCATTTATAAACAACCACCTCCCATATGTATATTTGGTTTTTCTATGAGTGCTAATTCAACATTGTTATGATAGATTCCTCAACTCTGGCCTGGAGGACAGAGTTCAGGAGGCCACCCTAGTTATAGTGAACGCTGGGAGTTCAGCCAAACCAATCAAGGTAGCAGGGAGTGTGGTCTAGGCTTAGTCACAGGAGAGATGAGTGAGGTCAGGGGTCCACAACGAGTCCACACAGTAAAGCAGTCAAGGATTACTCTTAGTAAGTATAAAACAAGCTATATTAGTGTCCAAGAAACAGTAGAAAAATTAATCGAGCAGGTAATACCATCAAACAATACTACAAATATAAAACATATATACAGTCACTGTTAGTCAATGCAAAGTAAACCGCTCACCAGCCCAATACATGAAACAGAAGGTAAGTAATTAACAATCGCACCAATAGTCCAAATAATAGGAACCCAAACTTGTAAAGGACAACCGCTGGATTTTCAGCAAAATACTGGCTGATGCGCCTAAACTCAATGGAGTGAAAAATTAGTGCTCTGTGGTATGCTGATGATCTTGTCTTAGTCTTGAAACTTTGCAACATATAGTAATGGAGTGTTCAGCCCTTACGAATTTGAGAAGATCTCACTTTGTAAATCATTTTGCGTATTTTGCTCAAATTGACCCTACAAATAGATGGGTCGCCTTGGCAGCTACTGAATGTATGAGCATTAGACTTGCCACAATTAATTTTTTAAAGGCTTTGAACATGGAATGAAAAATTGTGTCGCTGCTCTTAACTCTGATAAATTTGTTTGCAATCGTTTTATCTTTTCGAAATAATGTATTGAATACTGACATCTTAACTTGTGAATTTATATGAATGTCTATTTTTCTATCTGGAATGTAAAAATTGTTTGTTTTTATCTTTTATGCTTATGAAATTTTTACTATGTATAAATTGAAAAAGTTGATGTAATTTCAACTATATTCAATAAAAAAAAAATTTAAAAAAATACAACCGCAAGTTGATTGGAAACTTTCGGGCACAAGGACCCCAAAGTTCTCAAATAGTTTTAAGAGTTTAGAAAAAGTACAGGAGAGGGTCCTATGGATGTGAAGATTGGTCCAGAAGAATATTATGTTTGCTTGTATAATGCAAGGCCACCCAAGGGCATCAATGTCCAAGGAGTTTACTGGTAAGTAAAACAAGTTTCAATCTTTTGGGGGGCTTTAAGAACAAGGGTGAAAAAGCCTAGAATAGTAAAATAAAGCAACGATCTTCACAAACTTTTAAAGGGTGGATATAGGGGCACCGTTAAGTATTGTTACTACTCACCACCCATACTGCAATTTTTCCTCAGTCTTGGCACGTTTAAGGAGAATAGCTGGAGGTAGGTTTTCCTGCCATTGGATCCAGTAGCAGATGCCCAGGAGCTGTGGGTGTAAGCGAAGTTCCGGTCAAGTTCAAGAGCAGAATGCAACCTTTTCCAGTGGACGAATTCAGCAGGCACCGATACAGGACTCTTCTGAACGTTCTACCAGACGTGGGAATGGTCGGTTCCAGCGACTGTCGCTGCGCATGGCAACAGCAGAAGTCTCAGTAGTTGCTGTCAAAGAAAGAATTCCAGTTCCAGACCACTTGATACTGGGATGTTGTAACTTTGCAGGAATAAAAGCGGGAGATCACCAAGGTTCCAGACTAAAACACGAAAGGCGACGCTTCGGGCACAGATTCCCAAAATGGAGTTGGTCAGTCCACTGGGTGGTCCTGGGACACTTGAAGACTCCAAACTGCCGGGCCACGAGAAAATGTCGAGACTGGTGACTCCACCAGTCCAAAAGGTCAAAACCAGTAGCCAGACAGGGCTCCAGAGGGACAGCAGCAAGAGGTGGTTTCCAGGCCTCTTCAGGTGGTAGGGAGAATTTCTATTTCTTGTGCCAAATTCCCATCAACCTGAGACACCCCCAGCACTTTTGCTTGACTTCTGGGATTTCTTGCTTTACTCTGAGTGGGACTGTTTACCAATCACTCATACTTTTGCTCTGAGATGGGAAACCTGTTTTTCTGCCACTATGATTCTTTTTAATTTATTTTAAAGGAGTCTTGCTTTCTTCCATGTATTTCACTATAAGCATCTGTAATAAACGTTTGCAGCACAGAGCATCCTATGTGCAGTGTTGCTGGGGAGTCCCTTGGGATTCCCTTCCTGTTCTTTATTTATTACTTTTTTTCCTTAGAATTACTGTTTAAGGATAGCAAGATACTTTTATCTTACTTAACTCTTTTTGTGGGATCAGCACCCACCACCTTATGGTGTGTGCTGAGGGGATACATTGTAAATCCTTTCCCACTGCTCCTGTAATTTTACATTGTGTTAGTTACTCGAAGGCTGTTGCCACGGCTGCAGTACAGCACCCATGGATGACCATTTTCTCAACAGAAAAAAACGTCTTCCTTTATCGCCATTTTTTTTTGCTTGTCCCCTTTGTTGGCCTTTCTACAATTCCAGGTCGGGGTGAGTCCTCTGAGTTTTGCCTTTAGCGGGATCCCAATAGCCTGTGAAGCCCGTCTAGGCTCCAGTGTGTTTGCTGAGGCAGGAAGTGAGGGAGGAGCCTGAAACTTCCCTGGCCTTTGTCTTAGGGTATGCCTTGCTGGAACCAGTTTGAACTGGGTGGCGGGCTGTCCTGCGAGGAAAGCCACCCTAAGTGGTTGACAGGTCCATAGGACTGAATGAATGGGTTCCTGCATAAAATGCAAGGCTTTTGGGATAGAAGGCAAGTCAACCACTGGAACTGAAGCTCTGAAGACTACCAAAGACGCCTGCAGCACCTCTAGTAACCACAGAAGCATCGCTGAAGTACCACTGCTGTTCTGATCCAATTTTTGAATCACCAGTGAAGCTCCACCAAGGATACTTCCTCCTCTGAGCTGGTGAGCATAACCAGGCTCAAGACAATCTTCAATTTGCGCTAAACCCCCCCTAACTCCCCGGACATCCTACAATCTTCCTGGGCTGCAGAATCACAATACCCGGGGGTACCTCGACCACCTTGAAGTGCATTGCCTTGGTGTTGACAAATCTAGCTGGAACTTTGGTGGCATCCGTGTGGACCTCCTGAAGCACAAATCTTCTCTTCAACGTCTACTCACGAGAGTGCAGGACCGAGAAACCAAGATGATTCCAACCGGCAGTGATTGTTAGCTACTGGTGCTGAGAAAAAGGCGCCAAAACCACAAACTGATGCAGAAGTACAAAGATTTCTGTACTGGCAAGTCCCTAGCTCGACTGCTGCAGGAGCCCATCCAGGGTCCCCCCTTTCGACACCACGACCAAGGACTAGGGGACCGGGTTTGCAGCCGTATATTCAGCTGCTTCAGTTTCTTCAAACTCAAGGTACTTTGGGGCTTAAGGGAAACTTACCTGAAGCAGTTTGTGTCGCTCCTTTTTGCTTTTGGATCACTGTTTATACTGTTTGAGGTGTTCACTCTTTTGCAGTCGCCCAGGACTTACAGCCTGTTCCCCCCTCCAGGAAAGTCTTCTCCCAAGCTCCTGAATTTTTTCCAAAGCCAATTAAATTGTTACTTACTTGTGCTAAGATTTGCATCAGAACGGTCCTATTCCTAACAGTAAATCCTCTGTACATCTTGCATGGGCATTGCTCGTTTCCCTCCACAACCTGAACTGTAGAATTCCTTTCTTGGTAGGGAAAATACTGCCTAAACTTTATAAGTACTTCTACTGACCTTAACTGAAGTCACTCAATATGTATAAGAAAAGTAAATAATATTTCTTGGAGTGTTAACTGTCTTGCGTATTTATAAACAAAAAAGAAAAAAAATCACTATTTTTGAAAACTACAAGTGTGGATCTATGTATGTTCCGACAGCTCACATTTCTCCTAAAATATGACTTTCTGCTCTGTCCCTCTACCAACCTTGGGTAGTACAGGCTACATTCATATTTATATATTAGAAGTTGGGGCCATGAAATCAAGGGATAAGTCTTGTAGAGTCCAAAACCGTTCTTTGTCATTTGGGGGCACGAATGTGCAGCATGAATCTCCTATTTTGCGGCAAACCCCTCCTTCCATCGTCGTGATCAGGTCGAGCACATATCGGTCTGGAGGATCATCAATCTTATAACACGCATCTCAACCTTGATTGCGTTGAGGCCTTGTTCTGAATCATTTGCAGCTGTATGACCTCCCAACGCACAATTTGCAGCTGCTTGGCATTTGCAGCTGTCTGAAACCCAGGCAGTAGTAGAGATGCGGAAAAAAGTTTCTTCTTTGCTGAACAGTCTATATTCATTGAGTATTTCTTTGGGTAATCGAGAGCGAAAGAAGTCTTGAGACAGGTAATTAGATATTTTCCTATGCAACTTGTTCTTTTCTTTTTCAGGTAAGATACGCAGGATGGGGGGACTGCAATGGGCTTCTGGTGCCCCCCCCCCCACTGTTGGACCTCGGGTTGGAGCCATCAAGCTCTTCGATCACACTGTGAGGTGGTCTTCAGGGATCACGAGAAGCGCTGAATGCAATGTAGCCAGTGAGCAGTAGCACCTCCATTAGGGCGTGAGGTGCAAGAATACCTGCTGTCCACACACCCAGTAGTAGTCCATTACTACAGCGTTGCCTTTTTTGAGGTCTGGAATGAACAAGGTTTTATTGCATCTTTGGTGGACCCCTATGAAAACAGTTCCTTTGTTGTAAAAACATAGTTCATAAGTCTTTTGCTGTTGCACTTTTACTGGCTTTTCCATTGCTTCGATCCACGTCAACTTTGCAATATGTTAATTCCAGAATGGCGCACATGCTCTATTCAATTGGGCCAACACTTCATCTCTGAACCCCAGTAGCCCTCCTGCCGTGCAACTCAATGATGTTTCTTGCCACATACTTTACTCCTTGTAATTTCAGGTACGGCATCCACATACACTGGAGGTTTTCAGGATTTTGAGTGCATTGTAGCTTTCCAGGGTCCATAACTTCTAGTTGCATACTCTGCGCCTGGAAGGAACCTCACAGCCCACACAGTGCCAGATGAGCCAGGCATTGAGCCTCTAAAATGGGTATTTCTTGTGGTACATTGGGGCTTGCAACACGGTTGGCATCAATAACTACCATTCACCACCCTCATCCCCACTGAGGTCATGTCTGCGTATTAACTATTTGAGAGTTCTGGATGGTGCACGTTTTCTATTCTCTCTATACTAACTACATGGCACTCGTCATACTTTTACTTTCTATGTTGCCTGTTATCACATGCTAAAACTTTGTTATATACACTGTCAAAAGAACTGGTGGAATCAGAATGTATATTGTTAAAAGTGTTATGTTCATTAGTAGTACTAACAGTATTATTTTTTAACTGGTCATTTACATGGTATCATACAAGTTACTTTTGCTATTGCAAATGGAATTAGAACCAGTTAAGTCCATTGCGAAAATCACCTGAAAAGTAATGCGTTTAAAGGGAGAGTGAGTATGGAAGAGTGCAAGAGTGCACTCCCTGTGCAAATGTAATGCGCAGCAGCTTTGTGTAGGGCCTGTGTGGGTATATTGGAGTATATTCCTTTATTCTTTTTTAAAAGGGACTCAAGGACTGTGGTTGCGGATGGCCTTTGGGTGCTGTAGACAAGGGGCCAGTCACTGTTTTGGTGTGGGCTTGGGCTGGGTGCTTAACAGACCTTGGACAGGTGCACACATCAACATAGTTACTTTACTTTGACAGCAAGGGGAATGGTGTATATGACCTGAAAGGGTCCGTTATATCTGGGCTCGCTCCACCAGCACACAAAAACAAATGCAGCTGGATGACGTTGCTGGCATGTCAGTTGCGTCACCGGCTTCTTACTCAGTCTGGGGCGGTGCAATCTGTTTGGAGACATTTTATGGCCATCGTTAAAGTGGACAAATAGTTGCTAAAATCTTCCTCCAAGATGGATGCTGCCCTGTGAGCGTCCGACGCTCGGTTAATAGATGAGTGGTGTATGCATGACCTCGTGGGGTGATAAGTGGTGGTCCTTGCAGAGCTGCGTGCATAATCTAAACAAGTGGCAAATAGTGCACCCAATATTTCCTTATTGTGGTGCACAGCTTTGACAGCTTGCTCTTCAATGGGCTGTTGATCCATTCTACGACCACATTAGCTTGGAGGGGGTAAATTGTGCTCACCCTATGCTTGACGCCCAGTAATGCCGGAACCTCTTTCAAAAGTTAAAGTAATGCGTGCCGTTATCTGACCTTAATGCAACACACACGCCCCATCGAGGAAACACCTCATGCAAAAAATGTGGTGGCGCACTTAGCATCTGGATGTGCACAAGGTCCTGCGTCCACCCATCGTGAGAAGGGACACAGGACCACAATGGGAAAACGAGATTCATTGCACCTTCCACCCATGTTCACATAATCAACATGCAGTTCATGGAACAGACCAGAAGGGTGGGGCAAGGTGCCTCCGATAGTACTCAATGGAAGCCTTGTTTAGTAACTATGGCACATAATGTAATGTACAGCCATTTTAGTCACTTTTTCCTGTAGATTGGGGACAAACCAGTCATTTCGTACGTCTGCTGCGATGTGCTGCTTGGAAACGTGATGGATGGTTTAGCTGATCGAATGCGACCAGTAATAACTCATGTGGCATCACCGCTTTCCCAGATATCTCTTGCCTCCCTATAAAAATCAGATGGGGACTGTTTACACCTCCTTTTCTCCAAAAGCACTTTCTCTTCTTGGGGTGCCCGTTCCTGTAACTCAATCAGCTGTGCAATTAGTAAGGCATTGTATTGTGCTGGCAACTGTTCAGTGTTGGGGGTTAACACAGGACTCTGAAAGTTGTGGCACTATAAGAATTACTGCCGTTTGTGAGACCTGGTCTGTGTTATTAGTGTGAGCGGTGCATTTTACGACTGCCACTAGAGATTATTGGGATAATGCATGAATTAGCTTGTCCAATAATGCAGCATGTTGAACAGGAGATCTGTCAGCTCTCCTGAACCCCCTCATCCATCACCATGCAAAGGCCAGCATGCACTGTGGTGGTGATATATGCTGAGTCGGAATAAATGGTCACATGGCACCCTTGAGATGCTTGTAGCATTTAAATAAGCACTAGGAGTTCGGCAACCTGAGCCAAAAAGTGCATTGGTTATCTTTTCTGCACTTGTGTCTCTTATTCCCCATTCACCAGATGGACCACTGCTGCACAAGTATGCTTTAATCCTGTGTCCTGGTCAATTGTGGCAAACCATTCAATGAAGAGGGCCCCCCCACCCCAAGCAGTATATCATGTGCTTTTGGAATATCAGCTTCCTCTCCTTCAAACGTTACACAGTCATGGCAGGCCAAGTCTTTATCAAAGCACATTTCTGTCAAAAAGGTGGCAGGGTTAACAGTTTTGCACCGTACAATGTGAAAGTTTGCACTTGATAAAATCTCATATGCAGACGCACGTCTCGTGGACAGTGTGGATTTAGAGCGTTCTAAAATGGCAAAGACTATATGCTCAACATACAATGTTACAGAGCATCATATAACAATAGTGGAACACATTACAATTGTAAATGTGGCAGCAGTAAGTGCTTTCTCACAAGCAAATTGGCCCTGCATTACTGAATCGAGTATACCACTGCAATAAGCCAATGGCTTGCGGCCCAACGTGGTTTTCTGGGTCAGCACTGCAAGTCATCAGTTGCCCACTGGAGTGGGAGAATAAATAGAACTCTGGTGCTTGTAATCTGGGGTTGCCAACAATGGTGTGGTGGATAGGACCTCCTTGAGGTCATTGAAATT
This sequence comes from Ambystoma mexicanum, assembly GCF_040938575.1. Classification (NCBI taxonomy): domain Eukaryota; kingdom Metazoa; phylum Chordata; class Amphibia; order Caudata; family Ambystomatidae; genus Ambystoma; species Ambystoma mexicanum. The sequence goes on from NC_090924.1 coordinate 703,445,345, forward strand.
GGTGAGCATGTCCTCCGTCCACACTATTTTTTTTTGTCCTTTTGGGCTTCCTTAAGGCCCTGCACAGAAGAGCATTTGCATTTCTTTAATTGTTGTGAGCTGCAGGATGGAGCGCACAGAGGTGCCCAAATCAGGAATTATTCTTTTGCCATTAATAGAAATCAATTGACCCTCCTGGAGGCAGTACTGTAATTTAGCCTCATCTACCTTGTATCACTTGCAGGCCGAGAGCTTTAGGAGTGTTATAGAGTCATTCCTGCGCTGGTGCGTCAACCTATTGAATAATGGTACTAGGCACCCGAATATTGCCTAGATCAGCGTGCAGTATACTGTTAAAAATGCTGGGAGACTCACAGTACCCTTGAGACAGTCTTGTGTGTTCAAAGCGCATACCCTCATGCATAAACGTGGTGAGGTATTGTGAATCAGGGTGCAAGGGAACAGAAAAGAAGGCTTTCTTAAGATTCACCACTGTAAAGTGGGTTGCCTCTTTGGGGATGTTAAAGTATTGTCGCAGGTTTCGGGACCAATGGAAATTCCGCCTGTTCAATGTCATTAAGAGGGTGCCAATCAGGATTCATTCTCCAGCTCCCCTCTTTTACCTTTTTTTTATCAGTTATATAGCTGTTTTGCATGGGGAGGTAGCTGGTATAATTATCCCATGATTTATTAGGGTAACAATAGTGTACCGTTTACCCTCCTGTGCCTCTATTGATAAAGGATACTGCCTCACCCGGGGCAACACGGCACCTGGCTTGAGTGTTATTCAAACCGGGGTCACTTCTTGTTAAGAGCCCAATGTTGTGGGCATTTGTTGTCCAGAGCCTCTCAGGGAACTGCTCCAAGTCTGTATTAGTGAAGGGGGGTAGGGCTAGGAGATCGATCAGAGGATATTGCACTATTCGATACTGCACCATGATGATGTCACAAGGACTAGAAATCGCAAGCACAATCTCGCAATCATCTCGTCGATCTTCAAACAAGTCTGCAGCAAGTGCTTCTCTGAGAGGCATTGTAGGGTCAATTCAAAACCCTGCGCGCCACTCCGACCCATCTTAGTCGGTCCCAGTCACAACAATCCATTTAGGTAGCACAACCAGACACAGTAAATCTAGCAATACTACTGTTCCTGTCAATAATTCAGGGGTTACCACAGGCCGGAAAATGAAGTCAGAAAGCACTCGCCAACAGGCCGTACCAATTTGGGTCACTGCCTCGAGAAGCACTGTTATGCCATACACAAACATATTGGGGTCAACAGGAATTCCACAAACTACTGCTTCTCCTCCCCTTGCGGGTATTACGGTCATTGCTCACATGGCTGGAGTGGCACACACCTTTCCTTGGTCTGTGCAGGAGATGGTCGTATTCAGTTTCCCCTAACCGGTCTCACCAACAAATTTATCAGGGAACTTTCGGAATACAACTGATTTGCATGCACCACTTTTACTCCTATCTTGATATCCAGTTTTTTTGTGTAGGGAACCGTGGCAACATCACCAGAGAAGCACTGTGCGTCAAGAGTTTTACCTGATAGTGGAAGTTTCCCTTACTGATGCATGATTTAGTGCCACCTGTGTCAACCATGAAGATGAATTGCTGGTTACCTATCTCAGCACCCATCAAGAGTTCCTCGTCAGGGTGGACTGTCAGACAGGACTGGGCACGCAAGAGTTCTCTGTGGATTGTCCTAGTCAGGGTACGTGTTGGTTCCAGGGAATGTGAAAGGGTTGTTCCCCCACCACGCTCACTCCCCAGTAGGGTACGACTATGCCATTCGGCACCGTATCATTCGCTGACAGGTTATTTCCGTAAATGGTATTCTGTTGGGGCATCAACGATTGTGTCACATGAGGATTGTGCACCTGCAAGGTTGTGGTGATAGTTGAGTGTAGGCTTAATGCATCTCAAATGTTATGGAGGTTGGCCTTGGGAACTGTACCTGTGGTTAGGGCTGGGGTGGTGGGCAGTAATAGTTATAGGGGTTGCATCACGCCCCATGCCTGCTCCTCCAGTCCCTTGCAAAATGTCCCCACTCAACATTGCTCGAGCACTGCAAGGGCCCCATACCTGCTCCCCGAGGTTCCATACCCCCAACCCCCCCGATCCCCCTCTGAATCTGCCCTTCCCACACTGCTGACCTCTCCTTGCTGCCACTCCGGGTAGGGGGACTGAGTAACCAAAAATCCCATGTGTGAAAAGCTAGGGTGTTACAAAAGGTATCCCCATTGCAGTGCACTGTAAGGTGCTGTGTGCAATGTTAAAAAGTACAAGAATTGAAAAGGGAAACAGTTTCCTAGTATGGAGTCTTAAGAATTGACCAGTTTCCCCATGACAATGAACACAAATCAAGTGAAGCTGAAAGCTTTACTTCTCTTAAAAATGTCTGAACAGGATATAAAACCGTATTCTTTTTGGATTTGTTTAATTATGCAAATTAGGTGACTGTACATATTTGTGCACAGAAAACACCACACATTAGCGGTTCATATATCCTAGCATCTGCTGGATTTTAGATCCATTGTATCAGAGAATAGAAAGCAAAAATCTATCAGACAAACATAAGTCTTGCTGAAATCATATCATCATTGGGTTCACCTGAGTGAGAGCAACCTGGCAAACTAACTAGTAACATGATCACATGTGATGAAAATGAGGTTTTAGAAAAACAATTGTTTATTTTAGATCTGTCTAGCATATCACCACATCAAATGGGAGGAAAACTGGATTTAGAAGTTACTGCCACTTGACTGCCCTCATTTATATGTCCAATGAGTACAAAATGGATGGTTTAGCTTGACGTCACTTTTGGAACATTATCCAATTACATACCCTGGCCAATTACATTAGAGAAATGATACCCACCTCTAAAGGTAGTGGTTTTCAAATCTATAGAAGTCCAAACCCATAGATTATGGGCACTGACTCTCTCACTGACTGGGATGGACTGACTGATGAGAAGAAAGGAGAATTGACTACAGAATGGAGAATGGAATAGATTGCTTTCCTTTGGACCAATCTTGGATTGCCAGTAGTGTACTATAGGAGAGGCCCACCTGGAGTTAAAACCAAATGGCCTTTTTCTGTGGAAAGGGAAATGGAATGGTACAGTACAGAAGGAGAGAAACACGGCTGATTAGAGAAGCTGACACCATCTAAGAATACTGTTGCCCACCTGTTAACAGAGGAGGAGAATGTAACCAGTGCTTAAGAAGATGCCGACCTCTTTGACAGACAACCAAGAGTAATGTTAATGGGAAATGAAATTACTATAGAGAAGCCCCTCAACGCTCTTACCAGAAAAAATACAACCCACTAGGGTAGAAGACCCAGCACACATCTTGCAAGGGAAACGTTTTAATTTCCACAAAAATAGAAATGCTCCAGCAGACATCTGCTGCCACGGAACATTCTGTCGAAATCAGTATGAACAACACTTTTGCAAGGCGTACAGCATCATCAGTGACGTAAATTACATAATATACAATTCCAAATGGCTGGTTGGTCGAGACCCTATACAATGCCTACCTGTTCCATAAGGGATGCCAGGCCTTTGGTCCCAGCCCTGTCTGTCCATCTCCTTCCATGTTTGTGCCTCCTTGCACATCATCAGTCATAGGGTTGTAACTAATTGGCAATTATGTAAAGAAAAACAATGCTGCCTCTATCTCTATTCTGATGTGCACCTGGTACTGCAGACATGGGCTAAGAGGATACTTCAAGACCATCCCTTCTAACAAACTACAGCTCTATTGAGGACATGTTGGCGTCCAATCAATGTTTCCCACCCTTGTTTTTAGCTATGTTTTATCCCTCCTGGCACCTCAGAGCACAAATCATGCGACCAATGGTGAAGGCAACTGATAGCCGTTTTCAGATCTTTTCCGATAGTTTGCGGGTCCAACAGTTTTATGGTTGGTGGTTTGGGACTGACTGGTATCTTGGAATGCTGCGGGTCTTGGGACTTTAGAGTGCTATTAGAGTTTGGACAGGAAAGGTTTGAGGCTCATGCCCTCCTTCTCGTGGGATCGCTTTTCACACTGAGCTCTCAACCTCGTGGCCTTGCTGGGCACATTCCTTCTGGAATGTGAAATGTTGGCAAGATGAGACAATGAAGGGTCTAGGAATGGCTGCAGCGATGGCCTTCCTCACCGGTTTCCAAGCTACAACCTATTCCTGCCTGCATATACTTTGTTTCTATGTGTGTTGCCCGGGCCTGCGGAACTGCCTTCAGCACAAAACTAGCCCTCGATTCCAATATGGCTGCTACTATCCAAGATGGTGTTTGGTGACCAGAGCAAAACGTGCACAACCCTTCCTGCACTATGGCCCCTAGCAACACCCCTCAACCCCTGTAACCTCCATAGCCCCTACTACACATTCCCAGGCCTATCTCATCCGAAAGCACCGTCGGGCCTGGGTTTATCAATCCTCCTTCCCAACATTCCCCCCTTTCGTTAATACTACATTACCAAACTCCCATGTGAGCTCGTCCTTTTCACCCCTTCTTTCCCTTTCCAATTTTTCGGCTTCCAAATAGGTAGGCGACTCTTCCTTAGGTACCCATGCCTTACATATGGACCGTAAACTTTCTCCTGCCTCTGCATATTTCCCAGGGGTATTTGTCATATATACATCCTCCATCCCCTGCTAAATCTACCCAGTGTTCTGTGTTGTTCTCGGGGTCAGGTGGGGGTGAGGGGATTGGGTCGCACTGTGGTGGTACCTGGCAGGTGAAGACGTTGCTCTATCGCAACAATGCGTGGCTTGTTTAGATTGTCAGTCTTAACTGCACCATATTTTGTACCACTAGTTGCCTCCCGTACTCCAAATGAAACCATCTTTGCGCTGCTCGGCACTGCTTTGGCGAAACACTGAAGTCGCAGCTGGCAAGTACAGATGATTACCAATATGAACATTACCATGGGAACAAACATCTTCATGATCGTCCCCATCCAGGATGGTGCCTATGAAGAAAGTCTCCTGTATGCCTGCTTCCGTTTTCATTTGAGTGCCGAGAAGTTGTAGGGCCCCTATTATATCGGTAAGAGACCCGTTTTCTGCATCATGTGGTCCGTTGTTACAGCATGAATCTAACATTTTCTTGCAAACCCCTCCCTCCATGCCAGTGATGAGGTCCAGCACTTATCTATTCTGCAGCGTCATCTGTCCGATTGCTCGCATTTCCATCTCGATCGCATTGAGGCCTTGTTCTTTGCCAATGGCCAGCTGGATCGCTTCCCACCGCACGATCTGGAGCCACTAGACATTTGCGGCAGTCTGCACCACCGGCATCAACAGTGATGCAAAAAATGTTTGTTCTTTGCTGTAGAGCTGGCATTGATCTGGTATATCCTTAAGCAATTGTGAGGAATCGTGCGATAGAATTCGATCTCCTCCTCCTCCCCAATATTTCTCTTTTCTTTGCCGCTGGCAAGATGTTAAGATCTGCTTCTGCTTTGGCACTGTGGTGGGGATACCGGACCTATGTGTAGTTGTTGGAAATGACAAGCCACCTGGTCCCACCATCAAATGGACCACCATGAGCGCAGAGTGCAAAATGTCCAGCGGGCCGGGGCCCCTCCATGATGGTGCCTGCTGGCCATTCACTGGGTAGTTTTCCATTATGGCAGCTGTTCCTATTTTGAGATCTGCAATGTATATTGTTTAGTTGCACCTACTATTGACCCCCACAAGGACGCTCCCTTCATTGTAAAAGCACAGTAAAAGCACAGTTCATATGGACCCTGCTTTTGCACTTTCACTGGTTTCTCCATTGCCTCGATCCATGTGAATTTCACCACTTGTTCATTCCAGTATTCGGCGCATACACTGTTCACTTTGTCCATTATTTCCTCTGTGAATCCTGCTAGTTCTCCTGCCATGCAGCTCATTGTAGTTTTTGCCAACTGTTCACCACAAACTTGACATCGTCCAACTTTAGATACAGCTTTGCAGGCACTGCTCACTCTTGGGGTTTTGGGCACATTGTAGTTGATCAGCGTCCGCAACTTCTAGTTGTGCGCTTTGTGCCTGGAAAGTGCTTCGCAGCCTGTAGAATGTCAGACGGAGTAAACATTCAGCGCCCACAATTTCAATATCCTGCAGCATTAATACCTTGGGGGCTCGCGACGCATGTGGAATCAAGGATCATGCGTAACCGCTTCCATTTGCTTTCGTTTTCCCCACTGAGCTCAGGTCTGCGTATCAACTTACTTAACTCTGGATTGTGCACATCTTCTATTGCATCTAACCAAAGTCCTTGGCATTGACCATATTTAGCCCATCTAATTTGTCTTCTAAAACACTATGGCCCATCAAAATGTGAACCCCTACAAAAGAAAATATAATTTGTGATTACGCTAGAGAACACATTAAGAAACAATGATAACATGCGAAAATTCGCAACATTCCATATACGTGGCTGGGTGACAAGAGCATCAGTAACGGATGTATTAGACTGTGTGTCATGGACTGCGGCCGAAGCATTATTTGGGTCGGTTACGTTTGCACTTAAATTTGCAACGTTAGTAAAGATCCCTTTGAAACATAGTGTTAAAAATCCCTCAGAGCCATTAGTAAACGATCCATTTACAATAGCTGCATTTCCTACCCCTGCTTTTTATATCACTATTCCATATAAAAATACACCATAAATATATTCCTAGTCCAAACATAGTAATAGCTTCCCAATGTACATATTTATGTGGGGAAAACAGTTCCAGGAGAATTTCTGAAAACGAGAATGTTGGTTTTTATAGATTGAGTTGTTGGACCCATGTGCATCCATTGCAGGGTAAATAAATGGGAGAAAGACAATCGAGAAGGAAACAATAGAGAGGACTCTGTGCAAACAATGCGTAAAAGTATTTTTATTGATCTGAGGTATACTCGTAGAATCCTTTTTTTTCTTTTTTTGTTAACGTTAAAGACACTTCGGGGAAACACCAGCAATCAATCTGCAGCTGGCTTTTGTTTATAGAGTTTTTACTTGAAGAGAGATTACTTGGCATACCCTTAATGAGTAAAGTTTAGTAATTTACTGAGTTTGGGCTGGGAGTGTGGCCTGGGCTTCTTTGCGAACATCAGATCGATGCACCCAATTCGGTAATTCATGAACTTTTACTGCACGGGGAGTAGCATAAACAACTTCAAAGGGGCCATTATATCTAGGCTCGCGGACGTTTCTTTACAAAGGCATGGAAAAGCTGTGGGTGGAGTATCAGCTGCAGCGCTGGTCGTCTCTTCAGTCCTTGGCAGTGTGATCTGTTGAGATGGATTTTATGGCTTTGGTTAGGGCACAGAAGTAGCTACTGTTAGGCAAGATTGTATGTAGTTACCCTGTGGGAGATTACACTAATCTTGTCCTCAAGGCAATAGGTAACCCAACCTTTGGTATAGGCCTGTACTACACAAGTTGGTAGAGTGATTGAGCAACCAGGCTTGTCTCAAGAGGGGTCAATGTGAGCTGTAGGGCTGCAACAGCGTTTCACAGTGGTATGTATTCCAATAACACTTAAACTCCAGGTTTCTTGATTAAATATTTATTTATTAAACAGTTCGTTTTAAAATAAGCCTTCTTTAGAAGGGGATCAATTGGCAACAATAAAATACACTTCAAAAATACACCTTCATTTTCAGTTAAGTAAGTAGATACCCTTTTGGGACGTCCCACACCCTAAGGTGACTTCAATAGCTAGGACACTGTGGACATTAATATATCACTTTACACTTACATGCAGTACTGGAGTTGTGGAAAAAGGGTAGGGTTAGGGAAGGAAACAATGGTTATGAAGTTTCTCCAAACAGGGAAGTGCTTTACAATCCCCCAATGAAATATAGGTTAACCCTTTCCGAGCTATACAAGTAAGTTATGTATGACTTACTGAGGGACAGATCAACACAGTCAGAAGGTAAGAAGAATCTACCATGGAGCCAGGCAGCCAATGTCAGTTGAGCAAAGTCTAGGAGAGCTGAGGCAATGCTTGAAGACAGCACAAAAGTCTTGCTCAATGTTAAAGAGAGTTTTGTAGCAAAAATAATCACTGTTGGCCCAAAAGCTGGGAGGCTTGTGAGACGCAAAGATACAAGCAACTCTGCAAAAGGGAGAAAATGCAAGTCCCCAGTGAGAACAAGTAAGCTACACACAACCAGAGGTAAGTACTCCTAGTAACAGTACCTCGAGTCTGAAGATAGGGATCCAGCTGGTTTCTGTTCCTGTTGTAGCCCTGCAGATCCTGTTGTTCCTGGGCCTCAGTCGTGGGGACAAGAGGGAGGACGCCTGGGGACTCCTGCACTACGGTTTGAAGGTCGGAGGCAGCAATGGGCACAATTCAGATCGGCTTCACTTTGCGGTTTCATCTACTTGCAAATAGCACCACCGTAGTTGTTGGACCCCCTTAGGGGCTCCCCTTGCTTCTAGGGTCCAGCACACTGTTGAGGTGGCTCGTGATTGGGTGAGTCCAGAGAATCTTCCTGGAGCTTGGGATCCGGCTTTAAAATGATGCACTGGATTATAGTGTTCCTGTCCCCTGGCACTCGGTTCTAGCAGTAGCGAAGTAGTACAGCCTACAGGGAGAGAGGTTCCAGTCAAGTTCGTCTTGGGGTCAGTTGGTTACACCAATCCAAGGGAAGAAGTTGTCCGTTCTGGGCTTCTTTATTTGATTTGAAATATGGAGCTTCAGCACTGCAGCAGGGCTTCACCGGAAAAACCAACTGTCCTGGAGGGTGCAGCAAGCTTTTCTTCCAGTATCATCTTCGGCTCCTTCGTCCAGTGGTCGACTGTCATCTTTGACAGACTCCCAAAGCAGTGTTTGTTTTGGTCGAGGGGAAAAAACGTTACCAATGTTTTCCATGAACCGAAACGAGGACAGCTTTTCCAAAGCTTCCATTCTGACTCAGGGAAGAATCAAGGCAGTAATTGTTAGTGAATGTGTGTATTGTAGACCACATAGCTGCCTCACAAATGTATTTGATGGGAACTGCCGAAGAGGTAGCCATGCCCCTGGTGGAATGGTAACCGGAATCAAGTATTTTTCCTCTTTTTTGTTAACGGGGGATCAAGTCTCAAACAGGAAAAACAGTCAGAGCACACATACACAATGTGAGAAAATGATTAATCCTCTTACCGCCAATTGCAAATAGATTGGTGTTGTCATGTAATCCTCAAAATAACATAACCAGAACAATTATATAATGGGACCAAACATCACTCATTACTAAACAGATTTAATAACAAACACAAAACAAACTAGACAAAATCATTTCATTTGTCATGGTTTGCTAAATCTAAAAGCTTGTTCACAAATAAAATACATAGAACAGATTTCATGGGGATCACAACATTAGTAATCTATAATCAGATAAATTGTGTAAAGAAAACCAGACTCTTATTAGTATAGGTTTTTTCAGATAGTCAACATGTTTCGGCATCATTTTACATTAGACACTATCACTAGTGTCCATGTCGATATAGATATAAGGGCCATCTTCAGGACAAACATTTTAGTGGTTGAATCTTGTATACCCCAGAACCTGATGTTCATAGCTTAGCAGTCGATCTTGCAGGCTTAGTTTAGACAGTAGACCCGACGTTGTTTCAAAGGCGTACACTGGGCATTCGTCATTCGGCACAAAATGTAACCGGCTTCAAAAGTCTTTCACAATCCTAACAGTATCGTGAATTTTTTTATTTTTTTTTATTTTGATACAGATGAAATCAATCAACTTTTCAAAATACATAATTGCAAGCATAAGATAACAATTACAATTAGGAACATAACGAGAGACAAAGGAGCAATTTAAAAACGAAAACAAGAAAAAAAACAAAACAATCCATAAAAAGCCTGAGAACTAATCAAATAATTTTCCATGTAGATAGCAACAGATATTTACAAATAGAATCATGGTTCTAATTGATTACAAATAGATTATAAATAGATTTCAGTAGGTAAAATGGTTTCCAAAAAATGCACCAGGGCCTTTATGACCGAAAATCTTGTGCCATTAAATAAAATGCTCCATGTCTCAATTTCATCCCGTTCCATGTACAAATTCAACAAGTTTGTAAAGTATTTAGCTCGAATGTCCAATTTAGGACACGATAATATCACATGTTGCAACGTTTCCCTCACACTATGTGATTCACAGAACCGACACAAGTTTACATCAGAAGGAACAATTTTACGCCTCACCAGCACTTCCCTCGTAGGCCATAAGTTCATCCTTAAAAGTAAGAATTGATTCTGAATTTTTGCCGAAGGACATTTCAAAAGATAGTCAGCCACTTGACGCATTCGCTTTATACCAAAAATTCTAGTGTTAAAATCTCTATAATTTGAGCAACGATCATAGTTCTGAATCCAGTCCCATTGATAATATTTTGCTTTAGCACTTAATGGGTTATCAATTAGAAACTGTAGGGAGATGGCAGCTTCCACTAAAGTATTTAGGACAAGACTTCGCCATTTTGAAGGGAAGGCCAAAGTGGAGGAGGATAAGTAGCGGGCAACCGTACTCAGTATATTATTAGTCACACCAAGCAAACATTTACGAAAAAAGGAGCACATTCTCCATTTAACCCTGCTCGATAAAGAGTTCAAACCCAATTCGAAGCGCAGTATGGGCATGGGCAGACAGTTTGGTAGATGCAACACCTTTCTCCAAAAAGCAGCCTACAGTTTATCCCATGATTGATCATTAGAATACAACTTTGATTCGGCACCATATAGAAGAATAGGGATCACTTTTTGTTCATAAAACATGAACAGATGCCTTAAAGTAAATTTATCATACTTATAAACAAGTATTTGGGCCTGAGACATCAAAGTCAAAAGTTTTGACTGCAACATAATCGAGTATTTAGAGTCACCAACACTATTTTGAATAAATAGACCCAAATATTTATATTCTGAGACTATTTCCATTGGTTCTTGTTACAGACGCCAAACTGCATTTTGAATCTTGGATCTCCCTCTGGGTCTACAAACCAGGATCTGCGATTTTTCCAGATTTACTATTAGTTGATTCTCCAAGGCATAATCAGACAAGGCAGATGAGATTCTGGAGACCCTTTGGAGTTTGGGATACCAAAACAAGGTCGTCAGCGTAGAGCAACCATGGAATACGCTGGCCACCCAATTCAGGGGCATCCGACAATATACGATGAAAAGAGAGGCCCATATCAAAAATAAACAGATTGAACAATGTTGACGCCAGAATACACACCTGTTTAAGTCCCAAAAATGTGGCAAAAGATGATAAAAGGCCTTCAAAAGAGAGCCTAACATGCATGGAAGTCTCCGTGTGTAACTGGATAAATAATGACAGCAACGAGGAAGTGCAACCAAGAGACTTTAACTTGTGGAATAACAGATTACGATTTATGGAGTCGAAAGCTGAACGAAAATCAAAAGCAAAATATAAGGATTGTTTCCTGGCCGCATATTGTGACTTGAGCATGTTTAGTGTGATCATGTTAGGGAGGGTTCCAAGGCCACACACAAAGCCTGATTGTAGAGGATCTGTCTTAGAGTATTTTTTTGACCACTTTTTCAACTGTCTCAAAATTAGACGAGTAAATCTTCCCAGGCACATCAAGGAGGGAGATGGGACGATAACTGGCTGGATTGGCCCGATCACCCTTCTTGTAGATAGGGATGACAATTGCCTGATTCCAGGACATCGGGATCCTCTGAGAAACATTAATAGACTCAAATATAAGGCAAAGTATATCCGCCCAGATGTCCAGGAATTGTTTAAGATGTATATTGGCCAAGCCATCCGGCCCAGGTTCTCTAGAATTGCTTGCTTGTTTTATAAAGTACAAAATATCATCTCTGTCAAAACATTTATGGAAAGGAGGCAGAGACTCTGACATAAATAAACTTGAACGTGACGGGGGTGCTGCAAATAATGCAGAATAATGCTGGATCCACATCGCCTCCGTCACGTCATTCGTTTGAACAGCCAACTGATGACCTGCTGTTACTTGGTTTATGATATTCCAAGACTGAGCTGTGTTCTTAGAGGCCAAAGAATTTAACATAATACTACCATCAGTTTGATAAAGTCTGGCCCTCATGCCTCTTACCCAGTTTCTGTACTTGGTTTTAATATGAGAGAGAACGGCTGCTCGCATATCTTGGGGGAGCTTAAGAGCAGCCCTCCTGTCTGCCCGAAGCGTGGCTTTTCTGGATCTGATTTCATGATCGAATATATGCAAATTAGCTATTTGCTTCTGTTTTTGTACAATTGAACCTGGTTGGAACAGTTGCATTAAATCACGATATACTACATCCGCAGGGCAAAGGCCCTCTTTTCCACTATTCAATTCCACATAATAGCAATTCCTGAAGGCTGCCAGGGATGTCTCAGACCATCTTAATCTGTTCCTGGCAGGATTTACCTTAAAGGAGCCCATAATAGAAATGGGGTTTACTTGGGCAACAAAAGAGTTTGAGGTCCAGATCATATGTAACATATTATGGTCACTCACTTATGTGTCAATTATTTTTAAATACTGTGACATTGTTTAACATGTGTGCATTGACATACATAAAATCAATGGTTCCTTCGCTCCTACCACGATGCCAGGTAGATCTAGATGGAATATCATGAGGAAATGCTCCATTTAATATGAACAGGTTTCGAGACTCAATGAAACTTGTCCACTTCTGAATGTGAATTCTTTCAGATTGACATGGAGGACCCAAACAGTGCAAATTTAAGTCACCAGCTAGGAGGATGCGATCAGTATGGCCTTCAAGCATAACAATATCAAAGGCCTTTGTCACAGACTCGAGGAAACAATCAGAGATACCCAAAGGATTCCAATAGATATTTATAGCAGCACAAGAGAAATGTTCCCCTAAGATTTTTGTCATTTGTAAAAAGGCACTTGGGGAATACCATGGTTCGATTTTTAGGGATGAAGCATGCTTAACAGCCGTCAACAAACCAGATGTAGGGCGCCCCCAAGAACCTTTCACTGCTGGGGACAAGATGACATCATAGTTGTTCCATGATGGGACACTAATAAACCAGGATTCTTGCAACATAATGACATCATGATCCAATAGCAGCACATTCCTATTATTCAGCAAATGTCTATTTCCTCTAGAATTCCAACTGATGAAAGACAAAGCACATTTTACAGATTCATGATGCTAACATTGACTACTTTTGGGATCACAAATGCATGTATGGGAGATCGATTCTTGTTTTTTATTTATTGGTTGATTTAGGTGAGAAACCTGTTGACAATGTACTAAAGAGTCTGATGGCTCAGACAGTGTGGAAGGTGAAACCCAATTCAGAAAGTTGTGATTTTACAGCCCAAATTGTGTTTACCACAATTCTCGAATTGATCCACAGATTTACAGAAGTGCCATTTGATCGATTAATGAATTCCACAAGCTCGATATCAATTGTGCCAATGTCATCGAGTTCAGAAATCTCACCGAAAATTGCGAGAACAGAGGCACGATTGAGATTATATTGTTTGGCTGGAGCAGGCATGCAACTAAGTGTCAATGCATGAACCGCTGGGCGCTTAAGGCCTACAGTCACACGTTTTTGGTTTGCTGACAGAGGCGGAGCTTTTGAGGTTTGCTGATCTACCGACCATGCTTTAGATTTAGAAAAGGCAGAATTCTCGAAAAACTTGGTCAATGAGGACTGGATCAGTCTTTCCATGTCTCCAGTGGCAACAGTCTCAGAAGCGGATACAGTTGACTTAATCTTGAGCAGGCGCCTGGGGGACAGTCTGAGGAGGCACAGCCTTGGCAAGATTTTGTGAAGATATTTGCAATGGCTGTGCAAGAGGCGCAAAGGATTTGAGCATGGGCGCTGATTCACTCGGCGCAAAAGTCAAGTTTTTGAGAACAGATTTAGTTACCATATATTCATCGATGGCTTGCCTTAATTCTTTAAGTCGCATTTCTTTGTCTACAGCTCCCATCGATAAGGCCGATTTGAATGAGAAACCATTGGATGTCTGATTTTTGAGTGTATTTTTAGACATGTCAGTCGCCACATGTATCAAGTCATTTAAAGGACTGATCTACAACCGGTGCTACTGGCGCCGGCATTAACCTTGCTTTCCGTGTCTGTGAGGAGTATTTTTTTGCAATCACTTTGGCCGCAACAACTGAGGTCGCAGCAGGTATAGAAAGATTTTTGACAAAAGATTTGCTTTGTGTGGAACGTTTGGCCACAGATTTAATGTTTTTAGATTTTTTGGAGGGGGCGGCCTTTTTGAACCCCCCCACCTTACAACATCAAATGGGTTCGTATTAACATCAAACAATGGGTATGTTGGTTTCTTTTGCTGAACTAGAGGAGTGTCATGTGCGCCACTTATAAGATCTATTATGGGATTTGGGAAGCATGGAATAGGCTGATATATTTGTGAAGGAGATACAGGCTGGAAAGAAGTCTGAGAAGCTGCAGGCCTCCTACTGCTAGGTGGAATGTGAAATTGTCTCAGACTTTCCAATTTATTGGCAAGTGTGAGATGCTCCGCCAATAGCTGGTTAAGTTGGTTAGAGTGCCGATCAGCCTTTTGTAACTAACACCTCAAACAACTTAGCTAGAGCTAAGATAGCAGTGTTCATTGAAGTAAGAGCTATCCCAGTATTTACACTGAGTTTCAGCCAGGCCAGACTCAGGAATACCGTGGGTCGTCATTTTACGCGGAGTTGGAGCAATGAATGACAAATTAGCTACAGAATTAGCAGCACTGATATTTGTAAACAAAATGGGAGATTTAGACAGATTTTCAGAAAGAGTATAAGTGGAAAAAGCAGTGGCATTTGTTTCAAGATCTATTACAGGCATTTCCCCAGTGTTTGGAATAGAAGACATTTTCGAGTTCGAGGAATTGCTTATAGATATGACAGGGCTGTCAGGAGATTCAACAGGGGGCACAACAGCACCAGTCAACAGGTTATTTAACAGAATACTGTCTGTAAGAGACACATTTTCTTTAGCAAAAGTAACTGTAGCAACGGCCAAAGGGCCGGATTTTACCGCCTCTTCAGTTATACCCTCTTCCGTTCAACTCTTGACTGGATGTTCATAGACCGAGTCCTTTTTTAAAGCAGTAGATGTTTGATCCACACGGCCAAGTGCTGTTGGTATGTTTCCTTTGTTAGGTTCAAGAGGGTTCACAAGGCTTGATTCACAGCAAAATGGTCGAATGTCCATCCCTAAAAGAATTTCTGTTCTTGTTTTAGGCTTTGTTTTCAAGTTGCTCATACGAGGGGTAGAGCTTAAGCAAGGTTTTTTATTTATAGCAGAAGAGAAATTTACATGTGAATTTTCACCATTAGTATAGTGAAAGGCCGAAACTGGGGGCATACCTGTTTTTAAGCAGGCAATGCCTCATTTCAAGAGGCGCCAAATACACCAAAGTGAAAAGAAAAGAAAAAAGAAGAAAAAATAGAAGTTATTTACAATATTAACAGAACCAAGAGAACCTCGCCACACGCGACGAGCGCCGCGAAGCGGCAAAGCGGGACTGACCGGGACTTGCTCCGGTGCGCACGCGTTGTGCGCGCACGTTCAAGGCTTTATAGCACCGCCCACAGAAGCAGCAAGCAATGCCTAAAATGACAGAGAAACACGTTAAATAAGGTCCAAGTATAGTCGTATACAGCGTGGTATACTCCTGTTAAAGTTCACCTTCTGGTAGTTGTTGTTCAATTCACAATAGTGTCCAACAGTTCAGGTAATAAACACAGGAGCATCAGCAAAGTGCAGCGGCAAAGCGGGACTTGACCGGGACTTGCTCCGGTGCGCGCCTATTCACGTATCGTGAATTCATGTAGGAGGTTGACATCTACGATGACGTGCTTAGTAAGCCAACCTTCTGTGTGATTGACAGCTAGGCTGGACTGAATGGGAGAAACCTGCATAAAAGGCGAGGCTTTTTGGCTTGGAAGGCAGAGTCAACCACTGGATGAAGGAATCCAAAGAAGAACTTGGAAGAGACGCCTGCTGCAACTCCTGGACCGTTGCCGGTGAAGGCCTGCTGCTATGCTGAAGCTCCAAAATCGTCTCGACTAGACAAGCCCTGCACAGACGACTTCTCCCCTTGAGTTGGTGGGACCAATCAACTCCAAAGTGAACTCGTTTGGACATCCTCTCGGAGTTAGCTGTACTTCCACTGCTGCTGCTGGAACCAAAGTGCCAGGGAGAGGAACACCAAATGAAGTGCATCACTTTTAAGATGGACCTGAGCTGCTTAAGATCCCCCCCTGCCCCCGGACTCCCAGTAAGCAGGACTGACCAAGCCTGAGCCACCTCAACAGAGTGCTGGACCCAGATGAGAGAAAAGTCCAGAGTGGTATCCGTGAGACCGCAGTGGTGCCATTTGCTGAGACGCGAGGAGCTGAAACTGCGAAGTGCCACTGACCGTCCCGTTGTGTTGTAGGAGTCCCCAGAAGTCTTCCCTCTTGTCCCCACGACTGAGGCCCAGGAACAACAGGATCTACAAAGCTGCACATGAACAGGAGCCTGCTGGAACCATTACTTCTAGCCAAAGGTACTGTAAAGTATGAGAGGACTTACCGCTTGTTGTAGTCTTACTTGATCTCAGTTGAGATTTGTCTTGGTTGCTTCTGTAGAGTTGCTTGCATCTTCTACCTCTCACAAGGCTCCCAGCTTGTGACCCTACATTGATTTTACCTTTTCTACAGAGACTTCTAAATCATTGTGCAATACTTTTACTTACCTGCAAGAAGTGCTTCAGCTCACCTAGACCATTGTTCAATTGACATTGGCTGGCCTGGCTCACTGAATGACACTTCTCCTCTCCTCTGCTTGGGTCTTACCTTCCCTCCAGGAAAGGGTTAATTTACTTGGCAATGGGCGGTTCAAAAGTACTTACTTGCTTCAGAATATTTGTGTAATCTCTTGTTTTATTCGGTAATCTCTTTAACACTCATCTCAGTATTGCTCTAAAGGTGCCAGTGATACATTAATGTCCACAGTGTCCTAGCTATTTAAGTCAGAGGGTATAGGAAGTGTGTGTGCCATCCCAAATGGGTATTTGCAGATTTAGACAAATTAAGAGTGTGTATTTTGGAGTGTATTTATTTGTGTGTTACTATTATATTGCAACTTCTGAAGAAGGCTTACACAAATTGACTTAAATTAATAATTGTTTAATCAAGAAACCTTGAGTGTAACTGTTTATTTGGATACTTATCACTGTGAATCTCTGTATAACTCCCCTACCGCTCAAATTGACCCATCTTGAGATGAGCCTAGCTGCTTAGCAACACTACCGACGTGTGTAGTACAGACTTCTACCAAAGGTTGGGTCCCTATTGCCAGGAGGTCAAGGTGGTTGTAGTGCACCCAAAGGGCACTGCTCCAAATCTTGCCTAAAAAGTAGCCAGTCGAAGTGGGTGATTTATGGTGCCTCCTCTTCGACTTACTCGACAAGCAGGGTGAGAGCCACTCCTCGACCTGGACATTTTCACCTTCCTTCGAGGAGAGTCGCCTCAGACATCGTACAACAAAGGTTTCTTCAACATGGTCGTTGATAGGGATTTCTTGGGGTTTCTACCTCCCGTGAATTTCCCCTTTCTATCCCTCAGGGCATTTACAGTCATTGATTGGCATTTCGAGCAGGCCGAAGTCTCGTGCTCCATACCAAGACGCCACAAGCATAGTCGATGCGGATCAGTTATCGACATCCTGGAATCGTAGTTCTAACACTTTTTAAAACAGGTCTTTGGGGTAGTCTGTCGAAGATGAAGAAATGTTTTTGCATTTCGCAAATGAAACTTTTGAAGCGCGCTGTAGTTCTCGAACTGTAAGCTTACGCGCAAACACGGAACTGAAGCCAACGGGTGCTGTGGTATATATACCTTCAATGACATCATCCTAAAGACAGAGGCCCTCGAAAGACACTCGACTGCATCGACGCACAGCGCCCTCTGACGAATTTCTTTTCCAAAGCAGCTGTAGCTGGATATTTAATATCAAAGATGAGGAATACAGGGGAGGACACAATCCATTGGAAACTTGTTTACAATTTTTGCATTATATTTAGTGTGCACATTCGCGTTTACCATGTATAGCTACTAAACATTGCCAGTGCTTGCAGGAGCTGCCACACTTGCAAATTGTCTGGCAAAAGGGGATCCAAGAATGTGGAACCTTTAGTGCCCCTCAAGAGTTGTGGGAGTTGCTTTTGAGAGGGTGGGGATTGACATTGTTGGTCCCCTAGACCCTCCCACTTCCTCAAGCAACCGGTTTATCCTGGTTGAAGTGGACCATGCCACTAAATTACCTGTGACCATACCAATGAGAACTGTTACTGCTCAAGCAGTGGCTAAGGCCCTAATTGGTATTATTCCCAGAGTAGGATTTGCAAGCCATGTGGAAAACCTGTGGGGTCACCTATAAATCCTACCACCCTGAGAATAATGGGTTGTTAGAGCGGTTTAACAAAACTATGAAGAGCATGATTGGTGCTTTAAAAGAACCCACTTAGAAGAAAGTGGTATCTTCGACTCCCATGGCTTCTTTTTTCCTACAGAGAGGTGCTTCAAGCTGGAGTGGGCTTCAGCCCGTAGGAGCTCCTCTGTCATCCAGTCAGAGGCCCTTTGGCCCTGATTAAAAAGTGTTCCAACCTTGAAGCCAGTACGAATTACTGGCTATGTAACTGGGCCTCAGACAGAGGATGGCACACATGACGACAGAGGCTTCTGAGAACTCGAAGGCTGGTCAGGCTCTGGTTAAATATTAACCCAGACCAGCAGGTTCTTATAATGGTCCCAGTAAGACAAAGATTTAACAGGACAAGTGAACAGGAGCCTTCATGATTGTAGCCAAGCTTGGAGAAGGTAATTATTTGGTGGACCCGAGCAACCCCAAGGAGGCCCCGTAGGGTCTTTCACACCAACCGACCGACTGAAGGCCCATCTATAGGAGATTTGCTTCTAGCCTCTGATTAAGAAGAGATGAGTGAATGCCTCCCAGATATTCTAAAGGGACATCCTTAAGATGGGTCTAAAGAAGGAGGAGCGGAAGAGTTGGCAGTAAGAAGGAGACCCTGCCATAACCCTTCAAAGAATGGGAGACTTGCCTCCCGAGATCCAAAAGGACGGCGGTCGCTGCTTTAGCGTGCCCAGGGCATGTGCCATCTCCGTGTCCGCCTTGATGGCCTGTAGAGACTCATCTATGGCCTTCCCGAAAAGGTTGTCTCTGTCAAAGGGCTTGTTGAAAACACTTTTCTGGACCTCCTGCTGAAAGTTGGTGGCCTTGAGCCAGCCACGGCGGCAAAGGCAAACACCATAGCTCATCTGGCAGGAACCTGCGTCAGCGATGTCAGTGGCCACCATGATGGCGTGGTCTGATGCCACCTCGCCCTCTTGCAAAATCTCCAACGCTTCTGACCTCTTGTCGTCGGGGAGGAAGTGCAGCAGAGTTGCAAGCTTGAAACAGCTCCCGGTCGCAGCGCGCTACGATGGCGAGGGCATTGGCGTCCTTGATGGTCATTGCAGCAGAGTAGATAACTCGCCTTCCCATAGCATCCAATTTCTTCCCCTCGTTGTCAGGAGGGGTGGACGCTGCGGATGATGATGTAGAGCCTGACAACAACTTCTTGGCCGCTGCAGAAACCACCAAGTCTGGTGACGGCTGGGCACGCAGGCACTTTGCCTCAGAGTCGGGCACCCTGTATTTCTCCTTTAGGCGGTCCCATTTCGCTGGGGCCGTAGAGAGGGTCTTCATGAGCGCCAGACCTTCAACCCAAAGGTCATCCAAGAATGGGACTGAAAGGACGGTCTTCCTCTTCACCTCAAGGCGCTGATATAGGAAACCCTCCTTTTCCACAAGCGCGAGCTGGAAGAGCTCCGATGCTCTGGAGATCATTGCATGGAACGATCCGATCTCGTCCCGCGGAGAGGATCTGGACAGAGGCGATGGTAAGTTCCCCCATCCCGCCGTCATCCGTGGCAGTCATCGTCGCTGTGTCAGTCTCTGCAAGGGGTGGCGGAGAAGGAGGCAAAGAGTGGCATGGAGGCATCGGGTGCCTTCTCTTCTTGGACGGTGGGTCCCCCGTTGCCGGCCGGGTGGATGGATGGCACCAGATCAACTGGGAGAACAGGAGGCGGCATTGCCGGCATCCTCATCTCAGATACAAGTGTATGGAAGGTGTGAAGAATGTCCACTAACAGATCTTTAGGTGGCAGCTACGGTGTGGCGACAGACGGGCAGCTGGGGCAAAGGCATAGGGCCAAGGAGCTCGTCATCTAGAGGCCCTCTGTCCGCTTCTTCAACAGTGACTCAGTCGTCGTCGCCCTTGTCGGCGCCCTCGTCGTAGGGCGCGACTCCAACACTTTCCACGTCGTCACCGCCTTCCTGAATGGTCTGGAGGTAGACTAGTTCCCTGCCCGGGAGGACTTAAACGCCTCCCCCCTTCTTCGCGTCCAGAGGGGACAGTCTCAGGGAGATGACCGGCATCTTCTCCAGGGTCTTCTCAATGGGCTGGAACGCAGCCTCCCTCCTGGCAGAAAGGGAAACTCTGGTCTTCGGAAGGGCCCCCTGCGAGTCCGCCTGTGCAGCCTTCACAAGGGACGCTACCACCACCTCGATGGAGGGAGCCATCTTCATCTGGTGTACCCGAGCCTTCACGGTCAGGCTAGGACCCTTGTCCTGCTTGGCCTTCGTGGTCACTCCAGACACCTTGTCCTGCTTGGCCTTGTCCTTAGGGGCCTTCTCTGGCGAGGGTAGGCCGGACGCCGTACCCTACTTGGCCTTTTCCTTGGCCGTCTCAGGGGCCACCTTCAGCTTGCCCAGGTGATCGAACTTCCTCTTGGATGAAGATACGTAGCGTTGGCTGGAGACCGATGCAGCTGGGGACCTAGGACGCGCCCCTGCCATCAAGGAGCCCGCTGCAACAGCGTTCCCGGCGCTAGTGGTCTCTGGGTGCTTGGACTTTTGTTGGACCCCTGTGGAAGGGCGCCCTCAAAGGACTTATAAGCCCACTCAGCTTTCCCGGATCCGTGAGAGTCATGCTCCTGGGACCCACTCAGTGCAGAGGCCTTGGTCTGCAGCCACTCAGTCGCATACGCCGATCCTTCAACGTGCGTGTAGAAAGTTCACAGCAAAATTCTTCCTTGTGCGTCGGGTACAGGCAGTAAAGGCACTGGGAATGTTTGTCATCCATAAAACCACAGTCGGTGCAAGGCTTGAAGAGAGGTGGAATCCGCCTTGTTCGACATGATCCATGTGGCGTAGGCCTGAAGAATCGTCTGATGCCTCCTTGAAGAAACTTTGAAATCCCCCCTTGAGGGTCGCTGAAGAATCAAAAAAACAGGTCCCCGTTAAGGATGATTGTCATGATTCCTGCCCCTCATGTCCCCAGCCCTCCAAGATGTCCGACTGGAGCCAGGCCACGATCACCTACATGGCCCTCAAGGGCCTCTCCATCCCTCCAAAGACCCACTTGGAATAAGAGTTGGCGCTTGTGGCACCAGACTCACTCACTCACTCCCATAGGATAACATTGGGGATTGGACTTGTAGTGCATTGATGGGGACAAGATGGATGCCCCCACATAGTTTGGTTCCCAGAACTGCATGTGCGGTCTAGTCTTTTGGGTGTGGTTCAGCCCAGAGACAGCTGGGATACCCAGAGACTATTTAAGCCACACCCAGGCTGAGAAACATGCTTTGCGTTTTCTGCAACTGCAGCGTGACACCGTGTTTGGATCGGTCTCCAGTAGGCCTGCATCTATCTTCTGCGCTCAGCTCCTGCAAGAACAAGAACACCGTTAGGAACAGCCTTACCTTGCGGCGCTTCTGCTCATCATTCATCGCTCCTTCTGTTCTGCGGGCATCTTTGGTGGTGTCTTTCCCATCCCGGCACGCCGCTTCCTAAGGAAAAGGGAAAAGAACAGAAAAAAGGCATTAGTAAGCATTCTGCAAATCTTTGCTTATTTTTAAATACTGTACGAGCTTCAAACGCTTACCTGAATCCCAGCCGCTCTGGGGGAACTTCCACGCTAACCCCGAGTGCCTTTTCCCTCTTGCAGATGGATGAGCAGTTCCAGAGACAAACATCTAGAGGCACCGCATACCGCGCTTACCCACCGCATTTGTTCTTCATAACCGGCATCCACGCAGAAAACGTTGCGACACCTAAAAGACACAGAAAAATAACTCTGTTCAAAACAACTACGAAAGGGGTGCATCGCGCTCTCACTCACCTTCAGCGCTACTCATCTCAGCAGCACGCCGCCATCCCCGGACGCCGGCCATCATCTAAGGAAGGAAAGGAACGAAGTTAGAGAACTGTTCAAAAGACTCATAATTGCCTGTCGGACTCTTGGCCAGTGAAGTAACTAGGCAGCAACGAGTCAATCAACGCGCCCCTGTGCTGAAAGCAGGACGGAAAGCACACTATCCAAGAAAACAAGGTGCGCTGTGGATCAAAGGGCAGGGTTGGACCACGGGGAAGTAGGGGTTCAAGCACACAGAGACAATAGGGAGTTAAACTCTACCAATCCTGTGTTTCAGGCCCAGTCTCCAGTCGAATAGCCTCCATTTTTCCCCACATCACATTGATGTCGCCATTCAAAAAGGAGTTACGTCGACGAGAATTTGAATTTAAGATATTCCATGTGTTAAATAAAGACCAGTCTTCTTCGGACTGTGGATGACAAGACTGAGGAAAGTCAACCCCAATTCGACACCTCTTGGTTCTGGGCAGCTTCTCGCTTGCTGTCCATGTTAGAGGCATGTTACTTTAAGCCTTAGTTTAATTTGGACTGGTCTTATCAGGTTGACATGCATTATAACATCCAAAACCTTGAAGATAGCTTCCTGTTCAATTATAATCTTTCCCACAATTTTTTTATTGAAATGTATTGCACATTTCCCCAAGTGTTTGTAATCGAAAAGGTGAACATATTTTTTATCAGCTGATGAAATTAAATTCAGTTGTTGAATTGTAGTTGGAGCTAGCAGTCTACTTCTATTCAGTGGGATGTTATGATCAGTGTTGCATATAGATTCAAAGATTAAGAAGTACTCCATCCCCTTTTGAAACAGACTGACGGACCTCTTCTGCTTACAGATTTTTTTCTCGTTGGGCGCACAACTGAGTCAATTGAAACATTGTCCTGAAAATGGGCACCACGGTGAGAGTGCATGCCCATTTGTGGGCATTTGTTTTTGCTTAAGTCTATCTGGGTGGGTGTGTGGGGGCTGGGGTGGGTTAAGACTCCGGTTGGTTTTTGCGCTCAATGTTTTTCTAATCTTCGGTGTTTCTTTGTTGCTCCTTAGCTTACAATTCCATGGATCCTCCTCGTTTGGGCATGTTGCATGAATGATTTCTCGCTGTCAGCTTTGTGTCAGTGCTTTGGACAGATGTTTGCAGTGGTGCCCGCCTGGGCTTTGACGATTCCACTTTAGTACTGCTCCTTTTGTCTCATCCTCAGTGCTTTGACTCTCGTCCCTGATACAGATATCTCTCGAGTTAGTGTCATTGCTCTTCATTTCATAAGTATTTTTTCCTGCAAATGAAATGTTTTGCAGGAACTTGTGGGACCCCCTTATTAGAAATTGTGTCCTCCTTTCATGTTTTAAGATTTTCTTGGTCTAACGTTTTTGTTTTCGTCCTCCATTACATTGAGTTTGTTTGTTTTTGTTTGCTGCAGTATTTCATTAACTTGGGGATCTCAAGTGAATCTCTGTCCTTCACAGCATTTGCCTTTTTTCCTCGTCAGGGGAACCAGTAGCATCAGAGACATTTATAGGTGATTTATCCGAGTCCATATTCACCAGCCTCTCGCTGTGGATCGATGCACATGGGTGTGGTTTGTTAATCAAAACTGACTATCTTGTTTAAGGACTGTGTTGTGTCGTAATTCGTAAGCCATAGTCTGAGGCGAATAAAAGATTACAAAACCATATTTAGGGCGGCCAAAGATGTTGAGCCTCCCTCCATTGATTAGCCACAGCTTGAATCATTTCCCTTGAAAGGCAGGGAACTGTGATCTTCCGAAGTCATAGAATCATTAGTTCTGTGACTATCCGGTATAAGTGGCAGGAATCGCCTCATTGAGGGTGTCCCGAGTTCTGAATAAGTTGGGAGAGACACTTCTCTCAACCTTTTAATCGCCTGTAACTCGTTTTCGAAGCTAACATAGGTATCGAAGATAGTGGTGTTCTCTTAGTGTTCCACATACGTAATAACTTGTCCTGAAATTTGACACTAAATTGTCCATACTTTCCTTGTTTGGTTGTGTATCGTTTATTGTTATTAAGGTATTGTCTGAAATCGTGGACCAGTCTTTAATTACTTGGCTGAACAGCTTGTGTGGCTGATGGGGGAAGAACGTAGATATCTGCCCATGTTTCTTTTTTCCAGGAGTTTACCTGGTGCGCCAATGTGTTCTGTGGAGTTACCGGCGGGTTGCGCAACAGCACTCCTCAGCGGATAACGCTTTAATTTGCCTTGCATGCCTATGTAATTAGTTACCAAGGTCAAAGGGACTAGCCCTGCAGGCTCCTCAGACCCTTTGCTGCTTATTGATTAAGCTCAAATGGTCAGTTAGTGTAGTGCCAATTCCCTTCAACCTTAGAGACCCCAGCTCTTTTGCTGGAATTTAGGACTTTTTAATTTTTACCGTGGAGTGAGTGAGCCCTTTTTCTCACTCGCTCATATATTTTTATCTAATTTGGATTCTGTGTTTTCTTTGTTTTTGGAGTCTGACAAACTCCATAGGCATCTACCTTTTGCATGGTGACACACAGCACTCTCAGGGCAGTGTCACAGAGAAATCCTTTTGATTTCTCATAATGTTTAAATACATTTTATTGGGTGAAATACAGTTCCCAAGAATAGTAAAGTGAAACTGACTTTACTTACCTTTTCTCTTTGTAGGTCATGCACACACCATCTTATGTGGAATGCTGGGGGTTATTTAGTAGCCCCTTTTCCTACTTACTCATATGACATTTTTTGTGTTACCCTCACAACTTTAAATGGCTGGTGGCAGTGATTTAATGTTCCTACCATTGTGCTTTTCTACTGCAGGCTGAATCCTCAGCTGCAGTATAGCACCCATGGGTGACCATCGTGTCAAAATGGCCCTGGTCGTATTTTTTCGCCATTTCTTGTTTGTGAGGTCTTTCTTGGGTTTTACTCTGCAAGCCGAACCAGGTTTAACCCTAGTGTTCGCCTTGCCTTTGGCAGGCTTCAGTACTGAAACCCTCCTCTGGCTCCAGTGTGTCTGGCAGGGCAGGAAGCGAGGGAGTTGCCAGAAACTCCCTGTACTGAGTAACATGAAAGCACCAAGTCATGATGTGCGAGTGACAGCTAGCCTGTACGTGAATGGGGGAAACCTGCATAAAAGGTGAGGCTTCTTGAGCTGAAGACGGAGTCGACCACTGGAAGAAACATCGGAATCGTGAAGAGAAGCTTGCTGCATCCACCTAGACCGTTGAACTGCCCGATGAAGACCTGGTGCTGTGTTGAAACTCCTTTTCTGAATTGACTAGAGAAGCTCCGGAGAGGACGACTTCTTCCCTTGGGTTGATGGGACCAACTAACCCCAAGACAAACTTTTCTGGAAGACCTTCCCCAACTGGCTCTACTACTTTGCTGCTGCTAGAAACGAGTGCCAGAGGTCTAGAAATCCATAGTAGAGTGCAACGTCTAAGCCGGACCGAAGCTCCAGGAAGATCTTGAGGACCCTCCTGAAGCATGACGACCCAAGCTCGAGCCACCACACCAGTGTGCTGGACTCAAGGAGTGAAGGAAGCCCATCAAGTGTCCAAGATACACAGTGGTGCTATTTGCCGGTAGCTGAAACCCGGGAAGTGCCGCTGAACTGAAAAGAGCCTGTAGCTGCCGCTGACCTCTGAACTGCTGTACAGAGTCCACCAGACATCCACCCTCTTGTCCCCACAACTGATTCCCAAGAACATAGGATCTGCAAGTTTGTCACCAGGATAGAAGCCAGCTGGATCCTCTTCTTCTAACCTAAGGTACTGTTCCGACTATGGGGCCGGTAGCTTGCTTGTCTCAGTTGAGGTTCACAAGTGTAACAGCTTGTGGCCCAAAGCTGATTTTCTACAACAAACTCTCTAACTTTGTGCAAGACTTTTTGCGATCTAAGAAGTGCCTCAGCTCCATATACTTTGTTCCAAATTGACATTGGCTGTCCCGGCTCCCTGCAGACTCTTCTGACCCATTGACTTTGATTCGAACTGCCCCTCATAGGCATTACAATGGTTTTTAACTAATATTGCTGGGAAAGGGTTTATCTAGACTTCATTGGAGGGGGAGGGGGGGGGGTTTAAAAGAGTTCACATGCTCGGAGAACCTGTTAACTTTATTCTTCCCTTAACCTTTCCACAACCTCAGAATTGTACCAAATATAAAAGTGATATATATAAATGGCAATAGTGTCCTAGTAATTGAAGTCACCCGAGGATGTAGGAAGCATATATCAAGCATCTCTAAGGAGTATCTACATGCTGACCTTGATTCTGAGAACGTGTTCTGACCTTGATTCAGAGATCGTGTTCTGAAGTATATTTTTACTGTTGCACATTGCATTTTTAAAAAAAAAATACTTATTTAAAACAAACTGACCGTTAAATAAATAAGTATTTTATTAGAAGGCCTTCAGTGCAAGTGTTACTTGGATACTTGTATGTGTGGATTTCGATGCTAGAGATCTACAGCTCACATTTACCCCTCTTGAGAAGTCTGGCTGCCCAGTCACACTACCAACTTGTGTAGTACAGACCCATACCAATAGGTGGGTTACCTAATACCAAGAGGACAAGACTGGTGTAGTCTCCCACAGGGTTACTGCATACAATCTTGCCTAACACGAGTATCAGGGGGTTAATTGGTGCACTACGTCCTAGTTGACAGTAGGACAGTGTCAGCAGAAAAGGAGGGTCGGAGAATTGTGTAACCGGTCTGATAGCTCACCGCTCGGCGGCTTCAGGCTGGGTAATAGTTAGCAGTGCCTCATTCAGAACGCTGTCCGTCACTCGCCTGCTCGGACTGCAGGGTCTGCCCCACTCTGCTCCATGGACTTGGGGATGTTTTGTAAAGGAGCTCGGCCGCCAAAACGAACGCCACAGACAGACTGCAGCAACATACTAATGCAGGAACTGCTCCACTCTGCCCCATTCTGCGAGTGGTTATTGGAAAATTGCCATCATTGACCATGCCAAGGAGAAAACTGCATTGTCAACCCCAGAAGGCTTGTACCAGTTAAAGGTCATATCTTTTGGTTTGAAAAATGCAATTGTCACTTTTTAAAGAATAGTAAATCATATTCTGAATGGATTACAGAACCTCTGCATGGCATACTTGGATGACATAGCAGTGTTCAGCCCTACCTGGGAAGAACCGCTTATCCATCTTGGACAGGTGTTGCAGGCTCTTCATCAGGCCAATCTGACCATCAAGGCAAGCAAATGCCAAGTTGGGCAGAGTAAAGTGGTCTACCTTGGGCACGAGTTACGAGGAAGCAAGATCATGCCCTTAACCAGCAAAGTACAAGCTGTACAAGACTGGGCCACCCCTACTAAAACTTAAATGAGGCACTTTTTAGGACTTGCATGTTATCACAGGAACTTCACCGATAACTATGGGACCATATCTTCTCATCTGAATACAATCTCTTCTCCTAAATACCCCTAGAGCAGTGGTCTTCAAACTTTTTATGCCATGGCCCCCCTGAGCAGAAAATAAATTGTTTGGGACCCCCCCTGCCCCGCCCCTCTGTGTTGGTGTTATTTTTTTTATAGAGAGGGCTGCAGAATGCGTGGTGCCATAATTATGAAGGGATATACTGTTGGGGAGACATTCCAAGACACTAGGACAATCACATCCAATCCAAACATAGAAACCGTGCAAGTAAACACAAAATTCTCCAGTAGGGCTTTTATTTTCTCAAAATACATTCCTATTAGTATATTCAGCAGAAGGCAACTTGATTTTACAGAGCAAGCACTAATGGGAAGGGTGGGCATGTCTCTCTGCAGAGAGTGAGTCAATGTGCGGCTTTATTTTTGAGACCGCCACTCTGAGGTTGTCCTCCACTTCCAGCCTTGTGCGATATTTAGTTTTCAGTACAGCCAATGCTGAAAAGCCTATTTCGCACAAGTAAGAAGACCCAAAGGGTAAGAGAGACTGTATAGCAGACCTTGTAGGATACTCCAGGATTACCTTCAGCCAAAAATCACCCACTGCAATGCTCCTAAATTCAGATTGCAGAAGAGTGTCCGACTAAACCTCAATCAGTTCCTCCTGGGCATCAAATGGAAGATGCACTACCTCTGCCAGAAAAGGCTGCATCACCCAGTCATTAATGCCAGCATTTTCTTCAGGGAAGTATTTATCAAAGCTGGACCTTAATGTTGTTAGGTGACTTGTGATTGGTTCTAGGACATGCAGCAGGTTGTACTTATATTTCCTCAATTGCTTCTGCAAGCACTGGGAACTGAACTGCTACCCCAGCTCCAATTGTTCGTTTCCAGAGGTCTAGCTTCCTCTTGAAGGCAAATACTTTTTTATTAATGGTAAATGAATTGGCATTGGCTTCTTGCAAAGACATAGTGAGGTTATTTAGCTAATCGAAGATATCAGCAAGGTATGCCAAGAGCACAAGCCAACGGGGATCCCACAGATGGTATGGTTTGCTTTGCCAGTGTCCACATCAAAAAGGAATTGCTGCACTTCATTTCGAGTTCAAACACACGTTGCAGCACTCTTCCCCTGGACAGCCATCTGACTTCTGTGTGAAAGATCAAACCATCATGTTCTGACCCCATTTCTGCATACAGAATTGCAAAGAGATGTGCTCTTGTTGGCTGTGCTTTAATGGCATTAACTATTTTTACAGCTGAACTGAGCACATCAGAAAGTTCATTGTCCATATTCCGAGCAGCAAGTACTTCACAGTAAATGATGCAGTGTGTCCATGCAACATGTGGAGCGACTGCCAACACTTTGGCCTTCAACCACGATCTATCTCCACACATTGAAGGGGCGCCATCTGTGCAGATTCCTACGCAGGCTTCCCATCTCATACAGTGGCTGCTCATAAAACAATGTAAAATGTCAAACAGTTCTGATGCTGTTGCCCTGGTTTTAATGGCCTTACAAAACAAAAAGTCTTCCAATATTGTGGTTGCCCCACCCACAGTACCTTACATAGGCTATTAAAGGAGGCTCTCGGGATATATCTGTTGCCTCATCCAACTGTAAGGCAAATAGACTCTTTTGCAGCTGTGTGATTAATTGAGCAGTGATATTTTCTTCCATCTCAGACACACGTCGTCTGATGGTGGTGTCTGACAGAGGAATCATTTTTAGCTTGTCTGCTATGCTTTCAACACCCATTCTCCTGCACATTGCGATGGCTGCTGGTAGAACGACTTTCTCAGCATCAGTGAATGTTTTTTTATTTTTGGCAAGGGGTAGGCAACATCATAAGATGCCTTCAGTGCACTGGCTGGAGTAGAAGCAAAATTTTGCACTGTACTTTCCTGCTGACTTGTAACTTGCGAGCAAATAAGTCTCTGCTATTGCCAATGAGATCCCCATGTTTTGTTTCCAAGTGGTGTCTTAATTAGGCTAGTTTCATGCTCCCATTGGCTAAAGTTGCTCCACACACTGAGGCCTCATTTCACCTCGGATCACAACAGAAGTAAATCCAAGGTCTAAATATGTGCCATCATACTTCTGGGTTTTTGCAGTTTTTTTTCCTGCGTCAATGTCTGCGTCTGCTTTCCTTTTCAAACTACTGTTTTTGGGAAAAAAAGAAGTGCTCCATTTCAAAATGGGTTACTCACCTATGAAAAAAATGTAAACTCCCATATTAATGCCTTTTCATATGCTTTGATAACTTCATTTACGTACCGGATGAGGTACAGTAGGATTTGAAAACGATAATTCACAAACAAAAATGCAAAACATGTAGCTGTGACAAAATCACACATGCACCAGAATGCTTTTGAGCAAAAATTAGGGGCTGAAAAAAACATGGTCCTCCAAAAGTGCACCACATGTGTTGTGATGTTCTACATGTCCTATGGTTCCCGACTTGAAGATCTGGTTAGTTTGCAGAATCCAAAGAAAGGCAAGGGACATTGCTAACTGCTTGTGCTAGCCACAAACCATTGGGGCATTATGTGGTGGTCCTCCAAGAAAGAAATTCTACCTTTGCCTCCAATAAGCCTTCAGACAACCATAGCCGCTTCACCCATCCCTTCACAATTCACTATTCACTTGTACAGAGACCTCGTTTCTCCCCCGCTTAGAGAGGAACCATTCTGCGTCACAGCGCTTGTAATGCAAAGCGCACATATTAAGCAGCACCACAAAAAAACAGAACTGAATACACCACTGAGCTAAATGAATTCTGACTGGCAACATGGGGGCTGTTGCTCCCCCTCCCCGAAGACTCAGTCAAGGCCCCTCATGTGAAAAGTTTGAAATTCTCTGGCGCCTCTAATTTGAAAAGGATTAAATGCCCCGGCTCCTTCCCCGGCCACTGTTGCTGCAGGGGACAGGAGGACCATGGGGTCTTTGTTCTATTCCCTTGTACGGAGTTCCCACAGACATCTTTTCTCCCCTGCTTAGAGTGGAACCAGTCTGCGGCATACAGCTTGTAATGCAAAGCGCACATTTTAAGCACCAGCACACAAAAAAAAAACTGAATACGTCACTGAGCTAAATGAATTCTGACTGGAAACATGGGGGCAGTTGCTCCCCCTGCCTCGAAGACTCAGTGAAGGGCCCTCATTTGAAAAGTATGAAATGCCCTGACGCTGTCCCTGGCTTCTACTGCTACAGGAGAAATAAGGACTGTGGGGACCTCTGTTCTATCAACTAGAACAGAGGCCCCCATGCTTAAATTTTCCTTGCGCTTCTGGGCACTTTATTCATTGGTCATGTATGTAAATAAAACTTACCTTTTGAAAGTAAAAGAATAGAAAAGCAGGAACCTTGTGACAGCATGTAACTCCGGAGTTGATGGACGCAATCTGAAGCAGGATCACTGAAGCTGCAGGTGAGTACTAGTTATTGTTGGAAGAAGTGGCGCCTTCCATCCTCATTGGCTGTCAGTCAGCCAGATTGAGCCAGCAGCACAGCTTGAGGCCCTTGCCAAATGCAAGTTTAGAGAAACTGGCTGCCATGATTGGTCCACTCTCCCTACCACCATTCCCATCTGAAAGTAGGGCAGTATGTCACCAATGAGCCATCATTACTCGTTTCCTGCTCTGCACTCATATGAGAGGGGCTAGTCATGCCTGCAAAACAAGGTGTGCGGTTTACCTTGTTTCATGAATAGGCTCCTAATGGAGCCTGCAGGGCCTTACAAAAGCCAGGCCCCTGTCCTCAGTGTGACAGGGGCCGGGCCTTTGTGGGGCCTCAGGCTCCATTAGGAGCCTATTCATGCAGACAAAAGAAAAAGTACACACCTTTTGCCAAGATGACTTGTCATCACAGTAAACTAAGTGTGTGCTTTTTTTTGTCTTCCTAAATAGGCTTCTAATGCGAGCCTGAGACCTGACAAAGACCGGCCCCTGTAGCACTAAGCATGTGTGGCAGGGGCCATGGATCGAGCTGTTGCTCGTTGATGAAGCAACAGCCCGATCCTTTTGTAATGGATGCTAATGTATACTTTCAAGCTGTGGATGCGCGGCCCCCTGGGCATGAGGCTGTGACCCACCAGAGGCCCGTGCCCCAGTTTGAATAACGCTGCCCTAGAGGGTGAAGTAGAATGGAGACTGAGAAAGCATTTCAGAGGCTGAAAGATGGCCTCTGTAAAGCTCCAGTGCCAAGAGGTCCAGATTACAGTTGGGCCTTAGTTCAGACTGATGCTTCACATGCAGGGATTGGAACAGTCTGGAGTAAAATTGATAGCAATAGCAGGGAGCACCCTGTTAGGGAGAATTCTAATTTCTGTGCTAATTTCACTTCAACCTTACAGACCCACAGCTCTTTAGCTGGACTTTTTTTATTTTAACCCTGGAGTGAGTGAAACCTCATGTGTTTTGATCTGATTTGGATCATGTGTTTCCACTGTTTTTGGAGTCTGACAGACTCCATAGGAATCTACTTTTTGTATGGGGGCACACAGCAGCTTTAGATTTCTCATTTGGTTTAAATACCCTTTCTTGTGCAAACTACTGTTCCCAAGAACAATAAAGTGACATTAACTTTACTTAGCTTTTCTCTTTGTGGGTCCTGCACACACAATCTTATGTGGAGTGCTGGAGGGTTACCTAGTAGCCCCTTCACCTACATACTCCTGTAACATTGCTTAGGTTACCCGTTAGGCAAGAATTGATGTAGTAACAGTGTGTGAGACTTCACAACCCTTGTCCTCCCGGCACTAGGTAAGCCACCTTTTGGTAAAGGCATGTACTACACAAGGTGATAGTGTGACTGAGCAGCCAGGCTCTTCTCAAGAGGGGCAAATGTGAGCTGTAGCAATGAAATTCGCAAATACAAGTAGCTAAGTAACACTTCTACTCAAGGTTTCAGTTATAATTATTTAACATCAGTTTTTAAATAAGCATTCTTTAAAAAGGGCAGTTTAGGGGCGTGGCTTGGAGCCGCCGCAAGTGGCATGGTTCCTTAGGAGCTCCTGTGTGGCTCATCGCGCCATCACCGACTTTGCCGCCTCCAGACCCCGTTATAAGGTGAAAGCGGAACGCCTCATGCATGAAGCCACCCTGCTGCTGCCCAACGAGCGGATTCCCGCTCTGTAGCCGAATTGCGGAGTTTCTGCGTTTATTCCCCGCGGGTCCCGCACTGAGTTAAGATGGCGGCCGCGGGGCACCAGCAGAAGAGTACCTCCATAAGGGGGAAGGGCAGGCGCACTACAGCAAACGAGGCCGCCTAAAGCTTGAAGCTCTTCATCCCGCACTGGCTATTCCAGCATCTCCCCCTGTAGTAAGCGACTACAACCAAGCCCACCTGCAGCAAGCATCCCCGGGATCCAAAGCGGCGTAGGAGGAGTGACAGCGGAGAACGACGCTGCCCCCACCGGAGCCCCTCTCGGCCCCGAATCGGATGCCCGATGATGGCGCACCTATTTCCCCGCCACACTGCACGGGGATTAGCTCATACCCCGCTTCCTGAGTCTCAGCCGGGCCAGGGCTGGTCCCCTTCGAGGAGGAGCTGTGAAAGGGGGGTGCCGCCGCACAGGTGCTTGCAGCTTCTCTCCCCCGGCATTCGCTCCAGAGTTAGCGACCCAGCCTCCTAGCCGGATACCAGCCGTGGGCAGAGGAGCCCACCACATCGCACCAGCAACATCTCCGGTGCACAGCAGCCGGATCCCGCTCAGCCCTACAGCCCGGCAGTCTGTTGTCCGCAGCAACCCGCCGGCAGCATACCAGACCTAAGCAGCCGGGGCCTCGAGGGTTCATGTGCAGCCCCCTCGTCCTCTGAGGTCCGCACCAGAACAAGCACCCTAAGGTGAGGATAGGGGAGGAACAGGGGGACCGCCCATCCTAAGCGGCCGCTCTCTCTGCAAACAACCTGGGCCCCAGGAACTCCCTCAAAGCTCCTCGCCCCGGCACTCTAGCGCACCTCTTTACGCCACTAGGATCCAGCAGTCAAACCGCCGAATCCCGGCATATACAGCAAAGAACTGCTGACAATCCATCGCAGGTCATTAACAGAGCTCCCTGGAACGTGCCTGGTGGGCGAATTGCCCAAAGTGGAAACCTGAAATCTCTCCAGGGGACTGATTATTCAAAATCTCACGAAGATAGCCTTATCCCTGCAACCCAACAATGCCAAAATGTCAAAAAACAGCAAGACGGCTAAACAAGCGGACATTGTTTCCCTATTATCTAATACTGCAAATGAAAAATCCAGGAAGGGGGACACGCCGGAAGACGCCTCCGGCAACCCCATGTCTACTGCTTCCGTACCAACCCATGGCCCATCCCAATTGGTCACTAAGGCCGACCTACAAGACCTACTTTCGGCCCTGACCAAGGAAATTCAAAACAGCACAGGAGAGGTCACAAAGAAAATCGGTTCTCTGGATAATCGGGTAGGAGAAGTGGAACGCCGAAAAGCCGAGATTGAATCTGAGGTCTGTGACCAGCGATTTGAAGGCGAGCAGGACAGGGACAGAATTACAGCTCTGGAGACAAGATGCAACCTTCTGGAGGCGAAACAGGACGACGCGGAAAACTGCTCTCGAAGGAATAACATTCGTTTACGAGGGATCCCGCCCACAATTCCAGATGCATAACTGGAAGGCTATGTCTCTGACCTGTTCAGATTCATCATCACACTTCCGGACACGCACCTCTGGAGCTGGACCGGGTCCACAGAACATCCCCGAGGCGAGAATCTGCTTTCCCCCCGGACGTCCTAGCTAGAATCCACTTTTTCCGTATGAAGGAGGAAATCATGCGCGAGGTGAGGCAAATGCGCCAGATCACCTTTCGTGGATCCACGATTTCACTCTACCAGGACTTGGCTGCCTCCACCCTCCAGAAGCGAAAAATTATGCGCCCGCTAACGGAATGGATGCGAGAAAAAAAAGACCCCATACCAATGGGGATTCCCAACCTCAGTTAAATTCAAATGGGAAGGTACCATGAGACAAATTTACACTCCGAAAGAAGCAGAGAAATTCATGGGTCTCAGAAAGTCAGATGGGGAGTCCGAATCAGAAGAACCAATCCGCCCCCCCGGAGGATAAATCTCCCACAGGTGCCTGGTCAAAAGCTGGCAGAAGACGCAGGCTGCGAGGTCCCCCCCCCCCCCCCCCCCCCCCCCCCAAGAAAAACAACCCGGGATGACCAAACCAGCATTTTTTCTTGGTGGAGTCCTGGCACTCTAGATCTGGGCTAGCACCCGTTGCAGGTATCCCGTTTACTGAGAAGGAGCATCTCATCGCTTACAACGACTCGAGGTTCATGCATCAATAAAGCCCTCAGAAACATTCGCTTACAAGTTCACTATCAGTGCAGGAGCAATGTTTGAGCTCCAACATCTTTCAGTTCAGCGGCCAAGTTGGCCAACGCTGGCGCTTTGATGCCACCAGTTCCCCAGTGGCAGCAGGACAATAGTTCTACTACCAGTTCAAGTTGGGGAGAGGAGGGGGGGGGACATAGGCTAACAGGGCACTTAGCCCAGGGATGGGTGCGCTGTACCCCGTGGGGTCCGGCTTTTCACTCATCACAGCAATAGGACATAACAGCAACTAAGCCTTCAGCAGAACAATGCAGCAATCTATCTCCTCCAGCAGTTTCTTGACCCCGTGGTGAGGTCATGGATCGAAACATATCTAATGCGGCAGCAAATAGCAATGGCTGATGCTAGTGAGATAGTAATACTCTCATGGAATGTCCAAGGCCTGAACTCACCAAGAAAGCGTAAGTCAGTTGAACACAGATTGGGGCAATTATCGGGAGACATCGTTCTTCTCCAAGAAACTCACCTACTACAGGAAGATGAAAACCGGGTGAGATTCAGCAGGTATAAAAACAGGGCATACTTTGCCTCCTCTGGACAGAAAAAAAGGGGAGTAGCAATTCTACTAAGCAACAGAGTCCCACTATCGAAAATCACCATAAAAAGAGAACCGGAGGGCCGCTTTCTACTTCTAAAGGGCTTAATTTGAAGAACTTCCCATCACCATAGTCTCAATTTATGGTCCCAACACCTCCCAAGCCAACTTCATCACAAACTTCATTCCGATCATTACAGCCTTTTGTGAAGGTCATCTAATCATGAGTGGAGATTTTAACTGCATGCCAAATCCTCAAATGGATAAGACTTTACCTCCCACGAACCCGGACTTTGCACAAGCACTATCAATAGCCAAACTGCTCAGCGAAACCGAATCCGTGGATGCATGGAGACTATTCAACGGCACTACAAGGAACTACACACACTACTCCTGTGTGCATAAAGGCTTTTCAAGAATAGATCTCATACTAATGTCTGAGTCCTATTCCCCTGCCTTAACAATGCAGAAATCCACACCTGCATGATATCGGATCATGCCCCAGTATCAGCTAAATTAGCCATTTCAGGCAGTAAACGACTTGCGCAAAGGCACTGGAAACTTAATGACGCACTGCTATTAGACGTATGCATCTGATCGGAAACTGAAGAAACGCTCCTCAACTATTTCAAAGAAAATACAACGGAGAGCTCGCCTATCAACATCATCTGGGATGCCATGAAAACAGTCAGAGGCACACTGATTAGCGCTGGACTGAAACAGAGAAGAGTCGCGAACATCATGGCAGCTAAACTGGAGGGAAAAGTAAAACACCTAGAGGATGAACTGAAATTACGCAGCTCCAGGAAAACGGAGAGAGCCCTGAAGAAAGCCAAAACAGCACCAGAAATGCATTGTTCCTATCGCACAGCGAAGGCCTTAGCATTTACTAAGCAATTTATTATACCAAAGGGAACAGGGCGAATAAAGTGCTCATGCAAAAATTGAAAAAACTCCGGAGTCGAAACAATATTCTGAAACTAAGAAGGGAAGATGGAAAAATGCACTACTCGGAGGCAGAAAAAATTGAAGAGCTAATGAACCACCATAAATCAATCATGGCCGGGAACCCCACAGCACTGGACAATCTGCCAGAATATTTGAGCAGATTTCCCCCCCCGCCAACCCCTCCCCTCCCCGAGATACATCCCAGCTCGAATCCCTAGAACTACCCATCTCCACCGAAGAAATCATAGACGCAATCAAGTCGCTCAAGCCAGTCGCGCCAGGCCCGGACGGCCTACCTGCAAATTTCTATAAAAGTTCGCCAGAATCCTAGCTCCTCAAATGACAGCCCTATTTAACTCCTTCATTGACTCAAAATCAGTAACCGGATCAATGGCAGAATCACCTACAGTACTGTTACACAAACCTGGCAAAGACCCCGAACTAGCAGCTTATCATCAGCCTATCTCACTCCTAAACAACGATGGGAAGATCTTTGCCAAAGTACTGGCCAGCAGACTGGGTCCAACTTTACCAATTCTAATTGATCAAGACCAGACGGGGTTCATCCCTGGGAGGGGAACTCACGACAACATCAGAAGGACGATAAAGATCATCGAATGTGCCCACAAACTAAAGGTAGGAATGGCCGCTGTATCGCTAGACGCACACAAAGCCTTTGATCTGGTAGACTGGGGGTACATTTGAGCAGTCCTGGAGCACCTGGGTTTTGACCCAAATTTCATCACTTGGGTAATGGCCAACTACCAATCTCCCACCACACAGCTGCGAGTCAATGGGGCCAGATCTAGCAAAATCCACATAACCAGGGGGACTAAGCAGGGATGCCCACTCTCACCTTTAATCTTTGCTCTGTCTATGGAGCCCTTTGCCGCAAGAATTAGACAAAACTCCAGCATAAGTGGGCTAACGGTGGGGGGCCATGAATATAAAGTAGCGCTATATGCGGACGATGTCCTGATAACAGCGACTAATCTGGCAAAGCTCTATGGGAGGAAATTTTAGAATTCGGGGCCCTGTCAGGGTTCTCGGTAAACCTATACAAATCCACAGCCTTGGCGGTTAATCTCTCTGAACGGGAAAAAGACACTCTCAGACCACTAATGCCAATCCCCTGGTCTACGGGCCCAATCGGTTATCTCAGGGTACACATCCCCAAGGACCCATCGCGCCTGTATTCGAGTAACTTCCCGCAATTGATCAGAGATCTCCAAAACGATCTCAAAAGATGGAAGCCCCAGGAAATGTCTTGGTTCGGTAGAATCACTGCTATCAAAATGAACCTAATCCCCAGATGGCTGTACCATTGCACAGCACTCAGCACTCCCCGTCCATATACCGGGTCCGGCCCTAGCAGCCTTACAAAAACAAATCCAAAAGTTCGTATGGGGGGGGGGGTGGGGGGGGGGGGTGTGAGAAACCTCGCATAGCCAAACGAATAATGTTGAGGGGCATACCACAGGGAGGCCTGGGAGTACCAGACCTAACGAGGTACACTCTAGCTACGCAGTTATCTCAAGCTTTCGCATGGGTCCAAGAGACAGACAAGCCGAAATGGACACAACTCGAAGAAGCTTGGTGTCCGATACCACTCTCAGTCCTCCCACACCTGCCAACAATGAAACCGCAGGCAAATAGTGGACCCCTACTAGCGACGATGACAACAGTTTGTTTCTGGAAAGAAGCGGCCCGTAAATGGGGCCCCTAACTCCCATTTGGAATAACACAGAATTCTCCCCAGGCCTGTCGACGCATGATTTTCAACCCTGGATAGAGGGAGGCCTACGGACGACTAGCGACTTCCTAGAAACAGGGGCGCCCATCTCGTTTGAAAGGTGCAAAGTAAAATTCGGGGTGGGGGAACGGGAAAGATTCCACTATGCCCAAATCCGTCATTGGCTGTCCCACAGAGCAACCAGGGAAAAGTGCTCCAGAGAATTAACAGCACTGGAACTTTCTTTAGCAACCCCCACAAGTAAAAGCAGGATCTCGACCCTTTATCGACTCCTCGACAGAGCAGACCCCTCTAAAAAAGAAAGGTATATGCTTGAATGGGAAAAGGATCTGGGAAAGGTAATTGCAGTCGAAGAATGGGGGAGAATTTGGGCTAGACTACATAAAAGCTTGCAATGTATCAGACAGAGAAGGGGGCTATGAACTCTGCTACAGGTACTATGTAACTCCGGCGCAAATTAACAAGGCTAATCCATCCATACCCGGAACTTGCTGGCGAGGATTCCCAGATCCTGGCTCACTATTCCACATGATATGGGCATGCCTGAAAGCTGAAGTGTACTGGAGAGAGATAATCATATCAAAGAAATCACGGGCCTCTCCATTCCGTGGGATCCCAGAGTCATTCTCCTGGGCGACACAGGTGGGGGTGAATTCCCAGTCTCAGGCCACATACCCAGGCTGTGTACGCATCTACTTCTAGCAGCAAAAATAGCAATGGCCCGTGTGTGAAGGGATAAAGAAGGCCCCTCAGTGGCCCTTTGGTGGGCGAAATGTTGGGACATAGCGTTCGCCAAAAAAATCACGGCGATCCGTGCGGGCTTCCTAAATAGAACCATAAACATATGGGATCCGTTTATGGACTATACAGTCAAATTTACGGCCCTCACCAGGAGGCCACCGTTGACCAGATGGCTCCAGGGCAGCCCGCTCTACTGAACCACAACCCTAAGCCATGGCCACCCTTTATGCCGCAACCAGTATATCCCACCTGGCATCCAAGGACAAGATGGTCCATGGACAATGATGCTTCTCCCAGCATTTGGGCCCCCGCACACCGGTTTTCCCGACAGTCACTGCTGCTTTAACAGATTATTGAATGCTGCACTATAACTGCTGTCATGATCAATGTAATGCTCTTTAAAAATGCCAATAAAATGTTATTAGATTTGGTAGCACGTAAAGTGACAGTAGGACCAAGAGAAGAGCCGCAGAGGGGTAGGCGGGAGGGTTCGTATGTGAATCCATGCCAGACCAATGCTGGAGAACAGTTACAGGTTAGTAACGTGTTCCTTCTCCAGCATGGGGTCTGGCATGGATTCACATGCTTGTGAATACAATAATACATAGCAGTACACACATGCACGGAAGATGGCAAGGCTCAAAATTAATTTCAACAACTCAACATTAAGCATCTCTTACCTCCTCACCAGGCTCATCTTCAAGCAAACAGGTTGCGCAGCACCGCTTGGCCGACTCTGGACTCCTCCCTGGAATCCTGGTCGACGCAGTAGAATCTCGTGAAGGTGTGCATCGACCTCCACGTTGCAGCCCTGCAGATGTCCAGCAGGGGCACACCAGACAGGAACACCGTAGTTGCAGCAATCCCTCTGGTTGAATGGGCTCTCGGACGGCCAGGCAAAGGTCGGTTTGCCAACCGGTGGCAGTGTGATGCAGCCGGAGAGCCATCTGGAAATGGAGGCCTTGAAGAGGGCCTTGCCGTGTTTACAGGGCCAATTTTCACAAACAGCTGTGACATCTTCCGAAAACTCTTGAGCAGTCCACGTAGAACTTGAGCGCTCTAGCCACATCCAGCGAGTGCAAAGTCCTCTCAGCCGGCGACGGGAAGAAAACAGGTAACACCAAGGGCTTGTTGAGATAGAAGTCCAACGGCACCTTGGGCATGAAGGAGGGGTGTGTCCTCAGCACGACCCTCATTGCGTGGAAAGTTAAGTACGGAGGCTTACAGGAGAGGGCCTGGATCTCTCCCACTCGTCGTGCGGATGTGATGGCCACCAGGAATGCAGTCTTCCATGACAGGAATTTCAGAGGTGCCGAATGCAAAGGCTTGTACGGGGGACAC
Source organism: Ambystoma mexicanum (assembly GCF_040938575.1). Lineage (NCBI taxonomy): Eukaryota > Metazoa > Chordata > Amphibia > Caudata > Ambystomatidae > Ambystoma > Ambystoma mexicanum. The sequence continues at coordinate 703,485,670 of NC_090924.1, forward strand.
GGGAGCCTAGTCAGCACCACATTGAGCTCCCACGCCGGGGCCGGAGCCTTCACCGGCAGGAACGAGCTGAAAAGTCCTTTCATGAACTCCTTATGCGACCACAGCGACGATCGCCCCAGAGTTCTGGTGTAGCAGGAGATAGCCGCCAGATGGATCTTGATGGAGGCGTGCCCGCCTTGGCCAGCGACAGCAAGTACGGTAGCACTTGAGGGGCCTTAATCCGTAGAGGGTTTAACTTCTGTGCACGGCACCAGACGGAGAACCTCTTCCATTTATGACCATAGCACTTAAGAGTCGAAGCAGCCCTGGCCTTTGCAAGCACCTCCTTGCAATCCACCAGGATCTCGTATCCTCCAAGCTCTAGCACTGCAGGAGCCAGGCCTGCAGGTTCAGTGACGACAGGTCGTGGTGCGGAATCGTGCTGCCTCGTTCCCTGGCGAGAACATCTGCGTCCGCCAAAGCTTGACTGGAAGGAACGCTGACATGCCCAGAAGGTCCAGGTAACATATCTGCCTCGGCCACGCCGGTGCGACAAGGATCATCCTGCAATGGGACGGTCCGAGTTGACTGATGAGTCGTTGGAGTAACAGCAACGGGCTGTCCTAGGGGAATGAGAATGCATCCCCAATGCTCCCCAGCTGGGGAAACCTGCTGGCGAACCTCCACCACTTGGCGTTTGACGTCGCAAACAGATCGATCAGGGGATTACCCCAACGTCGAAACAGTAGGTCCACCTGATCCTGCCGAAGTTCCCACTTGTGGCAAGAGCGCAGCTCCCTGCTGAGTGAGTCGGCAGTGTTCTTCACTCCTGATAAAGCGGGTAAATTACTGGCGTGGCTGGAGCGACGGGAGGAAGGGCACAGACATGTTAGATTAATCACGGACAGCCCAAATGGACCTGCCCAAACAGATCCAGAAATAGCGGAGGCCTTTGCCAACTTTTATGCCTCGCTCTACGCCGCCCCAACGGCCCCCACAGACTCATCTCTTCTGGAGGAGATTATGCTCAGGCAGTTGTCGGAACCCCAAAGAGCACACCTAGATAGGGAAATAGACGAAGCTGAGATCGCGGAGGCTGTGACCCAGCTACAATCGGGGAAAACACCAGGCCCAAATGGCTTCCCAGCCGAGACCTGGAAGAAGTTAGGCACCAACAAGATGGCGGCCCCCCTCCGCGATCTGTTCCTAGCCGCCAAGACGCAGGGCGCCCTTCCTCCGGACCTACGAACCGCCAATATCGTGGTCATTCCCAAACAAGGAAAACCTCCCGACCAGTGTAAGTCGTATAGACCGATATCGCTCATTAACAGCGAAACTAAAATCCTGGCCAAGGTATTGGCCAACAGGCTCCAAACGGTCATATCGGCACTGGTCCATCAAGATCAATGCGGCTTCATGCCGCAAAGATCGACCAGAATGAACCTACGTCGTTTACACCCGCTACTGGAAAGGGCCCCAACCCTTAATACACCACTTGCGCTACTTGCAATTTATTTTGAGAAAGCGGTCGACTCGGTGGTATGGGCAAGTCTCTGGACAATAATGCGGCATATGGGCATAGGCGAAACCTTTCTCAGCTGGGTTCAACTTCTATACGAGGCCCCTTGGTCGCAGTCAGGGTAAACGGTTGGACCTCTAGAACCTTCCCATTGGGCCGGGGCACTCGGCAGGGCTGCCCACTGTCCCCTCCCCCTTCTCTCTTTGCCCTAGCAATCGAGCCACTAGCCCGATGGCTCCGACAGGTAACTACATGGTCCGGATTCCAATGGCCAAACGGACGGGAGGATAAACTCTCCCTTTATGCAGATGACCTATTATTGTACTTAATAGTAACCCGGACCATGCATTCCCCATCATAGCCCAAATGCTGACGACCTACGGGGATTTCAGTGGCCTCAGGGTAAACTGGGGGAAATCAGTCCTCTTCCCAGTTAAAGGCGACAATCTAGCAATTCCCCGGGACACCCCATGTCGAGTGGAGAGGGAAGGTTTTCGCTACCTGGTCACTGGGACACTATCAAACTATGTGCTGCATAACCTACATCCGCTGGTCGACCGCTTCGCTGGTGATGTACAGCACTGGATGCTCCTGCCACTAACACTCATGGGGAGAGCGGCCCTCTTTAAGATGGCACTTCCACGTTTCCTCTACATCCTGCAGAAAGCCCCGTTGGCCATACCGAACTCCGAGTTCACCCGGGTAGAGGGCCTCTTAAAGAAACTGATATGGAAGGGGGGGCAGCCTCGAATAGCACTAGCCACGCTGCAGCGCTCTATTTGGGAGGGGGGCATGGGAGTCCCACATCTCCGTTCCTACTACTGGGCCAGTCAATTAAATGTAGTCAATGACCTCCTCCATGGGGATCCAGAACTCACACACATCAGAGCGGAATTACCCATTACCCAAGACACCCCACCAATCCGAATAATATACCAAAGCCTATCCAGACCCCCCCGCACAAACAACTTCATCCCATATCACGATTGTCTGGAGGCAGGCACATAAGCTGGGGGAACAGGATCACTACGGCACAGCCACTATGGGGTAATCGTATGCTGGCGGAGGTTAAAAAGCTGACCACATGGACCCGGTGGGTGAGGGCCGGGATAACAACAGTGGGAGAGGTTATCGCGGATGGCGCCATCCTCCCGTTTGAAACGCTCCAACAGAAATTTGGAATCCCGGCAGCGGAACAATATTATTATACACAACTAACATGCTCTCAGGGGTTACAGGCAAGAACTTGCCGACGCACCAGATTATACACCCTTGGAACGTAACCTGTTAACACAACATATCCCCACCAAGGTAACGACTATACTGTATTAAGCCATCAATGCATTCTCTACTCCGGAGCTGACCAGCCTCAAAACCAGATGGAAGGGGGACGTTGGGGATATCAACCCCGTGGACTGGATTCAGGTACTCATGCACCCTCACGAAATCGCAATAGACTCCAGAATAAGACTGGTACAGCTTAATATACTCCACAGGGTATACTACCCCCGTGTGGCCCTTTTCGGTTGGGGAAGCGCAGCAGATCCCAACTGCCTGAGATGCCGGGGGAGGAGGGCACTTGTTTCTATCTCCTCTGGGAATGCCCTAAAATCAGGGACTTCTGGACACAATGCTCACAATCACTTACAAGAACTCTGGGCCGTACAATAACACTACAACCCACAATAATGCTACAGGGCGCTCCGGATTAAAGCACCTCGAACAAATGGGAGGGTATTTTTCTCTCCACGGCAATGGGCCTGATAAAGCGGGACATAGCACAGAAATGGGGGGCCCCGGAATGCCCAACAGTCGACCAACGGGTCAATGAAATGGACATCTGCGCGACGAAAGAACACAGAATATACACAGCAAGGGGGTGCCCTGCAAAAGCTACAAAAATCTGGGGAAAGTGGGAAGAACGTGAAACCTGACCTGAGAACTATTGGTGGGCAGCGGCAGGAGCACTGGGGTCCTATTTGGAACATTACAGGGAATATACTACTGGAGGTGATACATGGAGTGACAAACAGGAACAGACCAAGGAATCAACCCGGGATGGGGGGGGAGGAGGGACTGTTGATATGTTGTATGAATGTGTTTAAATCACCAATAAAATATGTTTATTAAAAAAAAAAGGTCTTAAAAGACTGCTCGGATTTCCTCTTGGGAGAGGTACGTTGCCAAGGCTCACTTGCCGCCGGGCTCCTTGACTCCAGCCAGTCAGCGAGTCGCTTGCGACGGTCCTTCATGGTTCGGGAGGACATATCCTAGCAGAACGCACAGGCCTCCTCGACATGCGATTTATCCGCGTTAAGGCAGAAGCACTGGGAGTGCCCATCCTCGAAGACGTTCTGTAGTCCACATCCTGGGCAGATCCTGAAAAGAGGCGTCTAGTCTCCTTGGTCTTCGGCCATGACCATGAGGGGTAGGCCTCCAAGATCTTCTGGAATCCTCCAAGAAGTGAACTTTGACGGAAAAAAAAAAAACAAAAAAAAAAAAAAAAAATCGCCCTTGAGGGGCGTAGTGATTTCCAAAACGGGTCCCCGTTGATCGAAGATTGATCGGCGGAGCTTGAGGCTCTAATTGACCCACAGGGTACTGCATACATTCTTGCCTAACAGTGGGCAACCATAGAAAGTGAATGTTTTGCCATTGTGTGGTCACTGAAGTAGTTTAGGACATACTTGTATGGTTCTACTTTCATTATTCAGACTGACCACCAACCCTTGAGATGGTTAATGCAGATGAAGGGGGAAAATCCAAAATTGCTGAGATGGTCAATCAGCCTCCAAGGGTTTGATTTTACTATAGAACAAAAGTCAGGGTGTAATCCCCAAAATGCTTATGGTCTCTCGGGAAAGTATTACCGACTGGAATAAGAGCTTCATCCAGGGGTGGATTAAATCCTCCTGTCCCTTAGTGTGGGGGTGGGGGCGGGTGTTGGGAAGAATTTTCATTTCTGTGCTAATTCCCTTCAACCTTAAAAACCCCCCCTGATCTCCCCCTCCCTGAACTCTTTTGCTGGACTTGGAACTTTTTAATTTCAACCCTGGAGCAAGTGAGACCTTGCTCTCGCCCTCATGTGTTTTTACCCGATTTGGATTGTGTTTTCACTGTTTTTGGCATCTGACTAACTCCATAGGCCCCTACTTTTTGTATGTCGACACACAGCACCTTCAGTGCAGTGTCACAGAGAACCCCTTTAGATTTCGCTAAAGGTTTAAATACCTTTTCTTGGGTGAACTACAGTTCCCAAGAACAGTAAAGCGAAATTGAATTTACTTCCCTTTTCTCTTTGTAGGTCCAGCACACACTTTCTTATGTGGAGTGCTAGGGGGTTACTTAGAAGTCCATTATCCTACATTCTCATTTAACATTTTTATGTTACCCTCACAACATTAAATGGCTGGTGTCAGTGGTTTACTTTTTCCAACCATTGTGCTGTTCTACCGCAGGCTGTACCCTCAGCTGCAGCATAGCAACCACGGGTGACCATTTTGTCAAAATGGCATTGGTCGTCTTTTTTGCTATTTTCTGTTTGTGAGGTCTTTCTTGGGTTTTACTCTGTGCGTTGAGTCAGGATTGAGTCCTTTTTTTGTCTGGTCTTTGGCAGGCCTCAGCACTGAAGCCCGCCCCTGGCTCCAGTGTGTCTGGTAGGACAGAATGTGAGGGAGGGTGCCTAAACTCCCCTGCCCTTTGTCTCTAGGAATGCCTGAATGCAACTAGTCCTGATTGCCTGGCTGGCAGTCCTTTCACGACAGCCACCCTGCTGTGTGATTGACAGCCTAGGCTGTGCATGAATGGGAGAAACCTGCTTAAAAAGCTGAGTTTTGGGACTACAAGCAGAGTCGACCACTGGGAGAAACCCCAGACATGGAATCCGTGAATGAAGATTGCTGCAACCTCCTGGACCTTTGAATTGCCTGGTGAAGCCCTGCTGCTGTGCTGACCTTTTTCATCTCGACAGAGAAGCTCCGGACAGAACTTCTCCCCTTGGGTCACGGGGATCTACTAATCCCAAGACGAACTCCACTGGATCACCATCCCCTACTGACTGTGCTTCTTCATTGCTGTGAGAGCCCAGTGCCAGGGGTCGAGTGTCCGTAGACGAGTGCAACGTCTTCCGCGGAACGAATCCGGATAGGAGCACCAGGAGACACCCAAGGACCATCCAGAAGCAGGACCTCCAGATACAAGTACCCTCGCCAGAGTGCAGGGCCGTGGGAGCGAAGAGAGTTCGGATCGGTGTCCGAGATCCGCATCAGTGCTGTTTAACAAGCGCTGAAACCGCGAAGTGCCGCTGAATCGAAGAGACCATAGTTGCCGACAACCTCCCAAGTACCGCCCCAGGAGCCCTCCAGAAGGCCTCCTGCTTGTCCCCACGACTGAGGCTCAGGAACCCGGGTCTGCACCGCTGTAGCAAGACAGAATCCAGCTGGAACACTTCTTCGAACCAGAGGTACCTTTTTGCTCCTCCTTAAAAGTATTCTGAACGCCACTTTGCTCCTCCTTCAAAGTAGTCTGAATGCCTCAGAAACTTAACTAGTATAGTACTGAAGTGTATTTGTGTATGATATTTAACTGCCTCCTTCTAGTGAATGTTTTATAACCAACTTTTGAATAAACTAATAAGTGTTTAGCCAAGAAACCTTGAGTGTAAGAGTGTATTTGAATACCTGTGATTGTAGACCTCTGTGTAACATCCTTACAGCTCACATTCCCTCTTGAGATCAGCATGGTGCTCGGCTCCGCTATTAAAACTGTGTAGTATAGATTTATACCAACGGTTGGTTTTGCTTACACCTGTACTCATAGTTGTGTGTAATGGTCCCAAAGGGTATTGTATACAAACTCTACCTAACAGAAAGTAAAATGGTTAGAAGCGTTTCTCAGTAAATGGGAGGACAACTAAATCCTCCAATGAAGTCTAGATAAGACTTTCCCAGCAGTACCAGTGTTGTACACCAAGCTACCACCTATGAGGGACAAACAATATCAAAGGCAATGGACTAGAAGAGTGCCTTCAGGGAGCCAGGACAGCCAAAGTAATTTGGGACACAGTCTATGGATATGATGCACTTTTTGGATCAACATCTTGCACAAAGTTAGAGAGTTCTGAAAAATCACGTGTAGGGCCACAAGGTTCTCAGTGAACTTCAAAGGACTGGCCATTTGCTCACTTGGGAAGTAAGAAAAAAAACCTGGCCTGGATTTTGAATGGAAATTACTTATTGGTGCCTCAGAACTTTGTGACATTTAACATGGCAGCCAAAATAAGCAGGCGAGTGAAAAATACAAACTTATAAATCTGAACTCATACTAGACAGCGAGACAGTTGAAGATTTGTTAGGAGTTCTTACTACATAAGGAGCCAAAGATACACTGATTGTGCCGAAACTATTAAAGTTGCGATCTTAAAATTGTATGTACATGATCCACTGATCAGCGCCTAGAGATGCATCGAATTAGAAATGATTAATCCAAACTGTTCCAGTGAAAATTGATAAAAATCCGTAGAATGAGAAAGACAGCTCGCACAAAGATGGGGATTGAATGTGGATGTAGACAATCAAATATCACACGTGTCCAATTTTATTAGGGTACATAATGTTAGAAATGTTCATGTGTGCAAGAGTTATGTTTTGGTAAAAATCAAGGTGTGAGTTCCTAAATCCTGTCATAATGATGACAGCTCTGATCAGACTGCCAACCAGGACAAAGGCACATGCCTGTAGCCACTCACAGACATGGGGGCGGGGGTGTTTTTGAAGTTCTGCCCACGCCATAAAGTTTGTAATGTATAAATATAGGAGTTTCACTACACATAAGACACACTGCTTGCTGAATCATCCAGATGTCCGCGCAGCACCTTATTCCAGAACTCTTCATCTTGAAGCTGACCCCAGAATTCTTAAAAGATCCAGATTTCTTTTCAGAATCCAGACTTAGCACTGCTTAACTCTTGTCAGCTTGACCCAATTGCAAACATACATAACTTAAAAGAATAATTCTGAGTCAGCTTGGCTTGCTACCATTAAGGCTTGCCCGCTGAAACTTGCATCCTGTCATCTACCGTGTCCAGTAACCACAAGGGCCCATCCTAATCCAGCCTGAGGCGCAGTCCAAAATTGACCGAACCGCGTCACTGATCCAAATACCTCCCAAGGTGCCTTGCTGTCAGTAGAACTGACCCAACCCTATGACAGAACCGGACGGTCCAATTTAATTATAAAGGACTGCAAGTATAATAGGAAGAACAGTGACCCATAATATATTTGCATTGTATTATCCCTATTTCAACCCATCCCATCTTTAATTCAGAACCCTAGCATTGTTAGAATCCTTCTTGCGCTGATTTTCTCATCTGTGTTACAAAACCATAACTCCTTAGTGATTTCAAGTAACTAAAGTAAAACCCAGAAGAAATTGAGGACCCATCACGTGAATGGTTGCGCTGGCCAGGTAGCCATGAAGATTAATGACTATGAAAAGAGAGGCCGCACCTATTTTGCAAAAACGCCTCCCATTGAAACCTCTTTAACTTCAATTTTAAAGATAGAAACGAAATTTCGCACTGATACCTGGGAGTATTTGACACGTTTTTCTCCAATATTGCATGGTAAAAGTTTGCCGCGAGTTTACAAAGTTCAAAGGTTTACATGTGTCTTTTGCCCATTTCAAAGTGCTTCTTCCATCCCATCTTGATATGCAGTGTGTATTGTGGTTTATATTATAGCTCATGTGTGTTAGGAACTTTTTAGAGTTGCTTTCCTTAGATTTTTTCTCAATTTAAGCATTTTTGACCATTGTGCATTATTTTACAAAACCATTTTTCATCTGTCATTTTAAGAGAGTCCATTTTACAAAACGGTGTTCTCTCTGGTTTGGGGGAAGGAAGATTGCCTATAAACTCTAGAACTCGTCGTTCATTCCTGAAAACCCGCCGATTACTCCATTGGTGTAGGATTGCTCATTTGTATTCAAAATCTTTGCAGGGGGAATCTTAACTTAAGCGCTATCTGTTCACAAACCCAAACTGTTCTTTTTCCTGCGTTTTCTATTCTGCATCATTATAAGTGAATTGAATTGCTTTGCTTAGTTTCTAAATTGTATTGTCACCGTTGGGTGATTGCTGATATATGACAATGCATTACTTACCGTAAAAGCATTTCTGATGGTTGTATCTGCTTAGATTCACATGCTGTGCATAGTCCGACATCCAGTGGTCACTGCAGAGTATTGCATTTTGTTTTTCGTAGTCGAAAAGGGGACGTCGACAATAGTGTACCCACAATCCCTCACGCGTCGAGGTCCCTCCGTTTGTATTTTTTCTGCCCTGAGGGAGCCTATTAGACGGGAGTACAGAAAAGAGGTATATAAAAGAAAGTCTATGTTCCTCCATCCGAGCGGGGAGGAAGGGTGGGCGCATGTGAATCTAAGCAGATACAACCATCAGAAATGCTTTTACGGTAAGTAATGCATTGTCTTCTGATGTTTGTTAATCTGCTTAGAATCACATGCTGTACATAGACTAGCGAGCAGTACCCAGAGTTGGAGGTGGGTTGTGAGAAGGAACAGTAGAGAAAAGATGTCTTAACACTGCTTGTCCCACCTGGGAATCAGATCTAGAGTGGGCATCTAGACAGTAGTGTTTTGTAAAGGTGTGAACAGAACTCCAGGTTGCCGCTTTGCAAATGGACTCCAGAGGGACATTTGCAATGAAAGCTATGGAAGCCCCGGTGCCTCGAGTGGAGCGTGCTCTTGGCTTGAAGGGTAGTTCTCTCTTAGCAAGAGTGTAACAGAGTGATGCATTTTACAATCCATCTAGAAATAGTGGATTTCGAAACTGCATCTCCTCCTCTTCCTGCTGCCACAGAGACAAAGAACTGATTAGTCTTTCTCAATGGTCTATTTCTTTCCATATAAAACATCACTGCTCTGCGAACATCCAGTGTATGCAGGCTCTTCTCACCTAAGTTTGAGGGATTTTGAAAGAAAGTTGGTAGTTCTATTGACTGGTTGACATGAAATTTAGAGATACATTTTGGTGCAAACCTAGGATGTGTGCGTACAACCACCTTCTCCTTATGAACTGTAACAAATTGGTCTAGTACAGAGAGCGCTTGTAGTTCACTTACTCTCCTAATGGAGGTGATAGCCATTAGAAAAGCAGTCTTAAGAGTGAGGTCTTTAAGTGTTGCTTTGTGCATGGGTTCAAAGGGAGACCCCATGAGCCTGGTTAGTACCACATTTAGGTACCATCCGGGAGCGGGGTTAGCTATGGGAGGGTGGATCCTCTTCACTCCTTCCATGAAGGCTTTAATAACTGGGACTTTCCACCATGACACTAAGTTGGGAAGTGGTGTATGCAGAAAGTGCAGCTAAATAGACGTTAATAGAGTTAAACACCAAGCCTGAGTCTAGTAGGTGAGTCAGGTACAGAACAATGTGTGTGGGAGAGCAGTCCACTGGGTTGATGCTCCTTCCCCTACACCAGATGACAAATCTTTTCCATTTGCTAGAATAACAGTGACGAGTGTTAGGCTTTCTAGCCTCCCTGAGAATGTCCATGCATCTCTGCAGGAGTTGTAAATGTCCAAATTCTATGATCTCAGGAGCCAGGCTGCTAAATTCATGGTCTGAGGGCATGGATGTAGTGTCCTGCCCTTGTCCTGTGACAGCATGTTGTACGGGCAGGGAAGTTTCACTGGAGGAGATAGGGACATCTCCATCAAGTGAGCGAACCAAGGCTGTCTGGCCCACATAGGGGCCACAAGTATCATGGTAACTTGTTCCTGGTGCATCTTGTGCACTATCTTGTTGAGAAGGGGAGTCGGGCGGGGGGGGGGGAGCGTTAACAAATTTCCCTGACCATGGTATCGATAGACAGTTCCCCTTGGATTGGTTCTGGGGGTACCTAGAGGCGTAATCTTGGCATTGCGAGTTCTCCAGAGTTGCGAACAGATCTATTTCTGGGAATCCCCATTGTGTGAAGACATCGAAGACTGTCTTCGTGTAGTCGCCATTCGTACTCGAAGGGCAGAGGGAAGTCTCTGCTGAGTTCGTCTGCTAGCAGATTTAGTTCCCCTGGTACATGTTGTGACAGTAGGAACATGTGTTTGAGAGCCCACTTCCAGATGTTCTGGGACAGCTTGTACAGTCCTGGAGAGCGAGTGCCCCCCTGCTTGTTGAGGTAGTACATGGCTGTGGTGCTGTCCGCGAGGACCATCACCGTCTTCCCTTGCAGGTGTGCCTGGAAGGCTTTCAGTGCCTTGAACACAGCTAGTAGCTTCAGTAAATTTATGTGCTTGGATGCTACGCTCGGAGTCCAGACTCCGTGAGCAGTCTGATGGGATAGGTGAGCCCCCCCCCATCCTGTGAGGGATGCGTCTGTGGTTAGAGTGGCTTCCACTGCGGGGGTGGCAAATGGTTTCCCTATTACCAGGTTTTCCTTCGACCACCACCGTAGCAAGATAACCAAGGCCTGCGAGACCACCACTAGATCGTCCCATTGTCCGCTGGCCTGACACCACTGGCTGTTGAGCCACTCTTGCATTGGGCGCAGGCGCGTGTGAGGTACCAAATACATACATGACACCATCATTCCTAGTAAGCGCATTGCTTTGCGTACCGTCACCTCTCAACCGGCCACATATTGAGGGATTTGAAACCGCATGTTTTGGGCCCTCTCGTTGGAGGGGAAGACGAGGCCGTCATTTGTTCGAATTAGAGCCCCTAGGAATTGTTTGATCTGGCTGGGGTCTAGGCTGGACTTCTTCTCGTTGATGGAGAAGCCCAGTTGAAACAAAAGGTCTACAGTCTTTTGGGTATTTGAGAAGCATGCTTCGTAAGAATCCCCGGTTATGAGCCAATCGTCGAGGTAAGGGTATACTGGGATGGACAACCTGCGCAGGTGGGCCGCTGCCACTGCCAGTACCTTCATGAATACCCTCGGCGCTGATGCTATGCCGAAGGGAGCACTCTGAACTGGTAGTGTTTGCCCTCTATCATGAACCTGAGGTATTTCCTGTGCGCTGGCAACATTAAAATATGAAAGTATGCATCTTTCATGTCCAGTGCTGTCATGTAATCTCCCTGTGAAAGCAGGGGGATTACCTCCTGTAGAGTCACCATACAAAACTTTTGAGGTTTGACAAATTTGTTCGCTCGGCGCAGATCTAGTACAGGGCGCATGGTTAAGTCCTTTTTGGGTACAAGGAAGTACACTGAATAAATACCTTCTGTTACCTGGGATAGAGGCACAACCTCTATAGCTCCTTTTTCTAGTAGTTGGTCCACTTCATGAAGGATGACGAGGTGTTCTGGCGACATGCGTCGTCCCCTTGGGGGTCTGTACGTAGGGGAACTGTTGTATTCTATACAGTAGCCGCGGGCTATGGTTGATAGTACCCAGCGGTCTGATGTTATACCCTCCCATACTGGAAAAAAGGATGTTAACCGGCCCCCGACCGGCGAAGCATGGGAGGGGACCCGAATCTTTGAGTCATTTGGTGTTGGTGGCTTTGGAACCTCTAGGGGTAGGACCCCGACCTCTTCCCTTGCCACGAAGTTGTCCTCTTTGGTTATATTGTCCACTGGTGCCTTGGTTAGAGGACCAGTTACCTGCAGAGTATTGCTGCTGCTGCTGCTGTTGCTGCTGCTGGCGTTGGCCTCGAAAAAAATGTTTGTTGCCATAACCACGTTTGTTGGGAGGCCTTGAAATTTGATCTAGTGTCTTGATTGTGTCAAATTCCTTCTTTGCGGTCTCTAGTGCCTCATCCACCGCCTTACCAAAGAGGTTTGCATCTTCTATAGGTTTGTTAATAAGAGATGCTTGTGTCTCATGTTTAAAGCCTGAATTGCGTAGCCATACATGGCGTTTGAGTAGGATTCCTTGAACTAGGGAACGCCCAGCCGTCTCTGCAGCATCCAGAGTATTTTTAATGATGCTTTGGTTGACTAAGGTCCGTTCAGTCACCGTGGCTAGAAGGCGAGTACGTAGGGGTTCCGGTACCTCCTCAATGTCCTTACGTAGTTTGCTCCATTGTGCATCTGCATAACTTGCCAGCAAAGAGTTGTTGGCATTTCTTGCATAAAAGGCAGCTGAGGCTGTGATCCTCTTTCCTAGGGCATACAATTGTTTACCCTCTTTATCTGGCGGTGCCTCGCTAGTTGACAGCGCGACCCCTGCTCTCTTCCTGGTATTTATCACCACTAAGGAGTCTGGTACAGAGTGGCTCCTGATGTATAACGGGTCAGATGGAGAAGGGCTAAATAATTTTTCTATCCTCGGGTTGACCCCTCTGATCAACGCGGGAGTGGATAGTGAAGGAATAATTTGTCTCTTTACTGCGGCAAGGAGGGGAATGGTTTGGCTGATAGGGGGTTTCTCCTTAATGATCTTTTCTACAAAGTCGATGTCAGAAGTTTCCCCGGTCTCGATCTCGAAATGCGCTGCTGCCTTGTGTAGGAGTGCAATAAAGGTAGGTTGATCGTCTATGGGAGATGTATTCCTAATAGGTGAGTCTTTGGGTGGGGACAGGTTTATGTCTTCAGGGTCTGAAAAGGCTGATGGGGACTGCCAGGGCTGTGAAGCGCCTTCTTCTGGGTCTTCTCGGAAGCCCCCCCTCACCCATATCCGGGTTGTCTTCAAAACCTTCCTCCTCTAGGTTTTGTTCCCCTCCATTGCCTAAGAATTCGTCATCATCCTGAAAGTGGGGGTCCTCTTCAGTGAGGTCATATAGATCTACATCGTCTGGGGGGGGGTCCAGGGGGAGCAGCAGGGGGGTGGGGGTACTTGGCCCTGGGATACTCCTGAGGTCCCTCTCTTGATCTCTTGGGTGTTGGAAGGTTCTGAGTCTCCATAAACCTCTCCATTTTGTCCATACAGAACTGGAGTCTTTCTAGGGTTTCTTGAGGTACCCCGGAGCGGTCAGGGGGAGAAAAGGGAGGACCTTCCGTTAGAAAATGCTTCGACTGATCCCCATAACGTCGAAGAGAGGTTCCCCTCACCTTCTGAAAAGCCTTCTGGTAGGCTAGGAATCCCTCTTGACGGAGCGGGCGGTTCCTGCCTTCCTTCTGACGGGTGTTTCCCGGGCCTTATTAGCGGTAACCAACATCTCTTTCGCCGTCTGTCTCTGGCTATCGGTGGAAATAATCCTCGCCAGGCTCTCGACAACTAAACTGTCTGTCGAGGGTACCTCCAGCGTCGACGTTACAGGCGTCGCTTGCTCTACGCCGACAGGTGCTCTCTGCCAGTGCGCGTCGTCTGGAGGTTTAGTGATAGCGCCCTTATCTGGGGGTAGCCCAGTCGCTAGTCGCATTTGCGGTTGCGAGGGGGGCTTCAGACTCTTACGGTCTGAGGAGGTGACCGGTAGGACCTGCGTCTCCTTTGGCACCAATGCTCTCTTCGTCTTTGATGAGGAAGAGCTGTGGGTAGTATGTTTATGGGAGTGTTTTCTGTGTGCGTCCTTGTCGCCGGGGTGTTCATCCCCATAAGCATGGCGTGAGCTGAGCTTGTCGGGGCCGGGGACGGATGACGAGGAGCGTGAACGCTCCTTAGAGAGGTCTACGACTTCCGAAACGGATGTCGGTTTGTCACATTCCTCGTCACTTGCGGCGGCAGACCTAGACATGGCGTAGGCTGCCCACCTCTTGATACTACGGTCTTTCAAAGTCTTCGGCTTAAGGAGCCGACAGGCCGCACAGCCGTCGTCTTTGTGGTCGAGGGGCAAGCAACAGTTACACCGTTTATGCTCGTCGTTCCAGGTAAATTTGGCTTTGCAACGTGGGCAAAACCTAAAGGGTGTCCTCTCCATAGCTGAGGAACAGATTGCATGTGACAACAACCCCGAAGGAAAGGCATTCTCAAAGAGAAACAATAAATGTCCCACAACCCCACTCTCCCTACTGAATTTGGCTGTCGAGGCCAGGCCACATGTTCGGCGAACGCCGACCAACCTCCTCCGTCGAAGGCACCGCCGTCGGAGATCTTGATCGACGGTGAACAGCTTTGCAGCTACCACGCCGAAGGAGGGATGTAAGTAATAATATAAGTTAAGGGCGACCAAAGGTCGAATAAAGTTTTTTGCAATGTCTCTCGAGGAGCTCGGCGTATAGGCGACCAATATCTGGGCGGAAAAAAACAATCTGAGGGACCTCGACGCGTGAGTGATTGTGGGTACACTGCACGTCACTATAGGGAGTTACAGACACGCCTTGTCGACGTTCCCTTTTCGACTACGAAAAACAAAATGCAATACTCCGCAGTGACCACTGGATGTCGGACTATGCACAGCATGTGATTCTAAGCAGATTAACAAAGATCAGAAATATATATATATTGAACTTGTAAGTGATTTTGATTTAAATAAATATTTATCTTTACAAACTAGCCCGATTCCTGGTTCAGTGTGACCTGCGGGGGTTAGGGGGTATTTTGAGACTGGTGTGATATGAGTGGTATATCATTCAGAATATTGAACTTATAGACAAAAATAAATAAGTGTTTCATTGCACACTACATTGCTAGGCGGGACCTGGGTGAGTACCCAATTGTCACACTACCAACTTGTGTAGTACAGACCTATACCAAAAGGTGGGTTACCTAATAACAAGCAGATCAGTGTTGTTTAGTTTCACACACTGAGACTGCACCAATTCTTACCCAACAGATTCTTATATTATACAGCAAATAGAAGAGAAATGATTCCATTAAGGCACAAGGTTTTCAGCAGTGTAAGCCTGTTATAGATTTTTTAATGTTATCTGTTGATGTTGTCCATTCCACACTGTTCTTTTTTAGCATTTATTGCCCTTTTATTAAAGTGAGGTAATTTCCAAAATGAAGTAATTTGATTTATCAATTAATTTGTAACCAATTGAGTGGTGTATTGTATTCTACAATCTGAGCATATCATCATGGGTTCCAAGGAGACCATCAATGTCTATTGTACAGGCTCTTTTCGAACTTGTCTATCAGTCTCCCCCAGTCAATGATGGCAATGCAGTCTGACAGTCTAGGAACAAGTGAACGCCATTCAGGAATAATGGCAACATGCTATATGGATCCTGTGGATATTAAGGAGTGTTGCACAGTGCCTTCTGTGCTACTGGAGGGGAAACAAAAGCATCAGCTGGGCTATCACTGTGCCAGATGTCACTTTCCCTTGGGGTTTGGGGAAGGGACTTGCGGCCAGCAAACCCATCCCGCCCGGGGAACCAGCCATTGATGTTCACCCTAGAATGACTCCACAATCCACTTCTATGCAGACATCACCGTTCCACTTTTTGACCAGCAAAGCTCCACTGCTCACACCCCTCTGCTTCTTTGGCACCAGGTGTCAGCTGAACACTTGCCTCTATATCTTTCACATCAACAAGTTAATTATTACAGAGTGCGGTCTATTGAATCAGAACTTATTTCTATCAACATTTCTTAGCTGCCATTTCTGCTGCTGCTGGCTGGAAGGACCCAATCACTCACTGGGGTTAGGCAATGTTTTCCACTAGTGTCCATCAATTGCTGGTGTTGCCCTATTTTACAAATGATTTGCACCTGACCTTTCTGTGAACTTTCTAGCATGAATTATTCGTAATAATTTATTATAACCACTCTCACAAGAGGTCATTTTTAATTCAAAGTTATGGTTAAGGGCACAGGGAGTACAAAGAAAGACTTTCCAGCAGACCGCCTAGCCACACATCAAATCAGCCTATTTTTAAACACATGGAGGGCTTTTCAGTTTCTGATACTCTTATACTTCAAAGCCGACCAATAATCCTTTAAAACACGAACTCTATATCTATCAATATGCATAAAATGCTCTGGTATGTTTCGGCACTCAGTTGATTCAATGTATCAGTTTAAGGTGCCCTCTGCTGCCCAAATGGCAAAATGCACCTATGTGCCCTTCCACTTCAACAGCAGATATCATTTTAACAAACAGAATGAGCATGGTTCTACATGATCGCAAACATTCGGAATAATTTCAAGTTACTTCTTTCCAACCCCACTTCTCTTCACACAGGGCATAGTGGTTCCAGTGTCAATGAACAGTTAATTGCTGGCTCAATGCTTCAGTCTCTAAAGAGCGAAACGATGTAGGACGAATACCTCTTAATGAGCTTAAAATGTAAGTAGGTGCTGTAATTATGCTGCTAAGCAATGTTATTCCATTAAGGGGACTCTGCAATGGACACACTGCAATGGAACAAGCTTGACAATTACGCTTCTACAAAGACATCGTAGTGGTCAGAGTAATCGATGGATTAAACGTAGATACTGTTCCTATACCGCGCGTACATCTAATTCCACCTGATACAAATATGCCTTTCAAAAGTAAAAGAAGACAGTTTGCTATACGTTTAGCTTTTTCAATCACCATTAATAAGTCACAGGGAAAGACTTGAGAGATAATCTGGCTATATCTTCTGAAAACTATTTTGTCACAAGCAAACATATGTTGCTCTCTCAAGAGTTCGATCAGTCGGCTCATTAAGTGTTGTATCTGAGAAGAACGAGATTGTTAATTGTGTTTACAATGAGATATACAAGTGAATACATTAATACAAGTGTAATAATCTTAATAACTTTCCGTAAATGCCAGAACAACGTATGTTATGCCGGGAACAGCTAGTATTGAGAATTGGGCTTGGAAAGGCAAGCAAAACTGCATAAGGGTAGGAGATTTCAGAAGGAAAGATTAGTGCCAAGCAGAACATTGTAAAACCAATTATTATGGCTGTTATGATGCCTCATCCTTACATGTGCTGTTCAATTAACCAAGTCTCAAGTACAGGAGGAAACACTTAACAACCGATTCGCATCAACACAATTTTTTTAAGCCAATATAAAGGAGCTCACCTATCGCATTGCCTGCACTGAAGAATGATTTCTTGTTCTCTGTAGTTGCAGCAGCAGATCGGACAAGTTGATAGACTGGCACAAGGCGCACACTGCGTATAATTATTCTGCCACTCACACCTAATACCGGGGGTGAGAGCTCTACAATTTGTGCACCACACACACCTAGACAAAAAATAAAATACAGAATGATTTACTTCTCAATCACAACGTTTTTCTCAAATATTATGAAATAACAAAAGGAGAAAATTCAAATAGGGGGGAATGATTCATCAGGTGCTTCAATCAACAACTTTTGAGCTGAAAAAAATACAATCTTGATTTTAAAAAAAGGGCAAGCAAAAATGTATGCTCTGGCTGTGCACAGCAAGGTGTTCTCTTTTTTGCAAATCCTTGTTTCCCCAAACATGCTGTGAGGAAAGTTCAGGGCTTTAGGTTTTTAGGTGTATCAAAGTGTCTGTGAATCTGCCTTTCTCATAAGTAATGAAAAAGGCTTGGTTTCCACCTAAATGCAAAAGCAGAATTGTGTGTTTCCTCTAAACCCCTTCCACAATCCTAACCTCTGCTTCATGCACGGACCCACCGCCCCATTTACCTTTATTTTATTTCCTTCATTTATTTCTGCACTCCCAACCAGCACTGATGCTCTGCTGCTCACTCTCGCATTGTCAAAACTGTTTTCCATGTTTGTCAGGGTGCCCTCCTTAAGCCGTCCAACATGCCCTGCTACCATAATGGGGCCACTTTTGCTGCCTGCCTTCCACCCATCCTTGCATTAACAGAGAAAGATGGTAACAGAAGGCATAGGATTGAAAAGAACTAATGGTAGGAAAGATTTTCTTTTTGATGCTTTCCTCAGACTTCTGTGTGACACCTGTTCTTTTTGGTTTGTTTTGAACACTGTCCTGACTTTTTGGACGAATGCAAAGCCTTCTACTTTACTTCCCTGGCCTATTTGCTCATCCTTATGGGAAAACCAATCAATCCCTAAGACGATCAGTACTGAGAGACAATGTGTCTCTTTGTGAATTTCTTGTATTACAATTGCACACATCACCTTGCAGTTAGGATACTTTCTATCTTATCTTTTCATATAATGGCTTTTTGGTTACTTTGATAATGTGGCTAAGGCAAGCTTGGTAGTGGCAGTGATATTTTTACCATCTTTGATCTTTACTTGTGTGCTTTTGCATTTACCGAAAACAGCTACTAAAGGAGGCTAGCACCCCAAGATGGCCGTGACACAAGGTTTTTCACTTGTTCTTTAGCCATATTGTTATTTGGCCTTCCTGCCTTCTTTATACGGAATGCCTTTTCACAGGGAAAGCAGTGGCTTTCAAGTGCTATTGGGCGGTTTGAGGAGAGGGCTGGGCCTGTCTAGTCCCAGCATTGGGTAAGATTTTCATATATAAGATGAAACTTCCTGACCTGTGTCAACACCAGAACCATTTGCTTGGAATTAGTAATTATTTTACCTTGTGCATAGGTGAGCGGGAATCTTTTTCCCCTCTCACCTAGTCATTTACTCTTTTTATGGGTGACCGTTTTATGTCTCTGCTTAGTGCATGATTGGAGTTATAGTTTCCTATAACTTTGGTCTGACTTTAATGTACTATGACAGCAGGCAGCATTTTAAAAGCAGTGGCTGCCTTTTAATTCTCATTGTTTCTTGGTGAACTACTGTTGCAAAGTAGAAAAGTGGAAAAGTGGAATTCCCATCCGCTTTACATTTTCTATAGCGAGCCAGCACACCCCACCGTAAGTGGAGTGCTTGGGGGGATACAATGTATCCCCTTTTTTACTTACCTGGTAGCATTTATGTTACAATTTCAAGTTTACTTGAATGGCTGGGGCAGTGGTTTTACCATAGTGACATTTTAATCATTACTCGCAAGCTGTTAAATCTGCCATGGTAATGCACAGGAGGGCCACAATTCTGATAGAATGGTGGACCCATTTTTGCCAATTCTCAAGTTCTTGTTGTTTCGGAGGTCTTCCCCTGCCATTCTAAGTGGGAACGACCTCAGTGGAAGTTTTGTCTTCGGCAGGAATCCTATGTATTCCCCCGGCCAGGCTCCAGAGTGTCTGAGAAGGCAGGAAGTAAGGGAGGAGTCCAAAACTCAGCAGCCCTTTGTCTTCCACCTTGCTTGAAAGGAACCAACTCCCAGTGGGGGGGCTAGCTGATTGGACAGCCACACCGCCCGTTTCTGTAAACTGCAGGGAGAGATTACAGAAGTTGTGCTGAAGTTTCTGATAAATACTCTGAACCTGGAAGCTGCTGACAAGTCGACCACTGGAGCTTAAACCGAAGGAGGATGAAGAAAATGACAGCTGTAGCGGTTTCCAGTGACTGGAGAGCCTGTCCGAACCCTTCCTTCAAATCGACATGGGGTCGCAAACACTACTCTTACCCAGAGGCTGCCGAGATCCATTAGTCTCAAAAGGACCTACATTTTGAGCAATCCCACGACGTGCTGTGACCTTGCTGGGCTGCAATACTCCAATACCCTGGGACCCGAGCCATTGTGCGGTGCATAGTCCGAATCCGTCCGAAACTTGGTTGCCTCCTCCTGGTTCTCCAGAGACCGGATTTGAGTCCTCATAGTCCCCGCACCAGAGTGCCGGACCGAGAGTGAAGAGAAACCGGCCAGCGATAATCATTCTTCATCTGGCTCATGTGAAAAGGCGCCAAATCCACAGAGCCGCCAAAATCCATGAAGTATCTGTTGCTGGAATCCTCCTCTGACGACTTGCTGCTGCAAGTTCCCATCCAGTGTCCAGTTCTTTAGTCACCAGACCAAGAATCCAGGGACCAGGTCCAGTACTGTTGCATCCGAAAAGCATCCACACTGAAGCTCTTCCTTTCTCATAAGGTAGTGTGTGGGCTTGGGTATTACCTTAAGTCTGGTGTGCATCCTGTGAGGCTGAGAGTGATTTGTGGGGTTGGGAGTTGGCCATACCACTTGCCCAGGCCTATTGCTGGAACACATATCGGGATCCTTCTCAGAAGTCCCTTGTTAGGTAAGATTTTGACAGAACGGATAAATCTTCCTGACCTGGGTCAACCCCAGAACTTATTGCTGTGCTAGTGGGATATATTTCCTTAATATCTCAGTGAGTGGGAACCTTTTTCCACACACAGAATCTTTAACTCTTTATGGGTGTCTTTTTTTGACTCTCCATAGTGTCTTTAAAGTTATGCTCTTTAACAACTTATTGGCAATTAGTGCCTGTTGTTGCTGGGTTGCCCTAGGGGCTCCTTTTAACTTTCTTTGGCTAACCTTGAGAGAACTACAGTTTACAAGGGTAGAAAGGATCTTTGGATCCCTTTTACATTTTATTCTATGAAGCCAGCACACCCCACCTTATGTGGAGTGCTGGGGAGATACAATATATCCCCTTTCACATTAAAACTAACAATTCTGTTACAGGGACAAGCTTACCTTCAATGGCTGGTGGCAGTGATATCTTATATTAATTTGGTGCACCTTTACCGCGGGCTGTGTTCACAGCTGCAGTAAATGGCACCCAAGGGTGATCATTTTACCAAAATGGCCCCAGTCTTTTTTTTGCCATTTTAGTGTTTGTTGTTTCTTGTTCCTTCCCCTTACATCCAGGGTAGGACATTCCTTTGTGTGATTTTTATCTTCGGCAGGAGTCCCTTGGATGCCCCGCCCAGGCTCCAGTCTGTCTGTGAGGGCAGGAAGCAAGGGAGGAGTCCAAAACTCCCCAGCCCTTGCCTTGCTTGAATGGGGACAAATCCCAGTGATGGGCTGGCTGTCCTGTTTGGACAACCAGACTGCCCCTTATAAAATGTGGGGAGAGAATGCAGAGGTTGTGTTGTAATTCCTGATAAATACTGCGAACCTGGAAGAGGAAGAAAAGTCAACCACTGGAACCGAAACCGAAGAGAGATGAAGGAAACGCGGCTGAAACTATTACAAGCGAGCGGAGAGCCTGCTGTGTAACCGGAGCCTGCTGTAGCCCTTCCTACCAATCGACCTGGGGACTCCGGAAACAACGACCACAAACCAGAGCCTGGTGAGACCCACTAGACTCGAGACGACCTGCATTTTGAGCCATCCCAGACGTTGCTGAGACCTTACGTTGTTGCAATACACCAATACTCTGGGACCTCAAGCCATTGTGCGGTACACAGTCTTCGGAATTGCGAATCTCGCTGAAACTTCGTGGACATCCTGGTGGATCTCCAGAGACATGAATCGAGTCTGAAAAGTCCCCTCACCAGAGTGCTGGACCTTTGTAACAATGAGAATTCAACCGCGATTTTCTGTCTTCTTCTGTGCTGCTTGAAAAGGCGCCAAATCCGCAGAAACTCATTCAGCTGCGAGGGAGACCTTGCCTAGATCCTCCTTCGTCAAACCCTGCTGCAAAGTCCCTTCTGGGGTCTAGTTTTCAGTCACCACAACAAGGAATCTACTGACTGGGTATTTGGCTGCAGACCCTGGAGTCCTCCTACTTCAAAATCATCTTCAATGCTGAGGTACTGTGTTGGCTTGGGTATGTACGTACCTTAAGCCTGTTAATATTTCTTTGTAGCTGTGGGTTGGTTTCTGTGATGGCGAGGCCTCTCATCCAGTGCGCCCAGTCCCACTGCTAGAATCCTGCTAGGGTGTCTTCTGCGAAGCCCTTTGACCCTCTTCTAACTCAGAAGTAAAGTGCTCACCTGTTTGCTCAGTCTTCTAAGGAACTCTGACTTTTGCAACTAAAAAACCTATCCTGACACTGCCTGTTGGTCACTACATTCTAGTGACCCCCGCTCCTGCCACTTAGAACACTCATGCTCCAAGAACAAGGGAAAGACTTAAGGGATTGGGACTTTTGCCTATAAAAGAAAGTATGTGTTTCAAAGTTACTTACTTCTAAAGAGTTGGTTGGTAATTGTAACTCCAAGAGTTAATTACAGAATGTCTTACTTACCTTGGATGTGTGATGCACAATTCTTAAAAGTATGGTTAACATCTTTTCTTCCTTAGAAACTGTTTTGCCAGCCTATTAGAAAGTAGATGTGAAGGTATATTACTCTCCTGTGATTAGGTTGTACCCCTTCCCAAAAGTAAAGTGTTGGTTTCACCAGATTAGTCCTTTGAGGAGAATTGTACGAGTGTTCCCCAACTGGGTCTTGCTTCCCCTAACTTGCTGTTAGCCTGTCCAGAATAGGTCTGTATTAGTTTGTTGCCTACCTAGAAAAACTGAGTCATTCAGTAAAGTGCAACATTGGGTTTTACTTTCCCTGTGCTATCTAACCTAGAGTCTGTGGTTCCAACTGTCCCTGATAAGTCATACTTCAGGCATCCTTATAGCTGGGAAAGATCTAACATGGTCTTCTTGTGAGATATAAAAAGTATATGGGCTTTACTTACCTTGAGTTAGCTGTGTGCCATCCCAAAAATATGTTTCAGGAGTTACTGCTTACCCCAATCTGGGGTTCCCTGATTTCAAAAGCACCTGTAATTGAATATTACATCCTTAAGTTTTACTCACCTAGTATAACCTACCACAAAAGTTTTGGTTTTTTCTGTACCTGGAATTAATGTTCCACTATCCATTAAAAGTATATTGTCCAGTTGACTGATTGTGTGATTTGTACTGAGAGTCACTGTGTAACTGGTAGGGTCTACTGCCCTAGCATTACTGAATGTAATCTGAAAGTAAAGATTGGTTTGTACTCCCCAAGAATAGCTGTGACATACTGAATGTGTATGACAAGGTTTTGACGTCACTAAAACTACTGTTAGGTATTTCAAAGGTGGTCTATAGTTTGGTCTGTGTACCTTTAAGTATAGTGTTGTGTTTTTTAGAATTGTGATTTCATATAATGTGTTAGTACTTATTTAACCCTAGATTTATCTGGGCCTACTTGTATTTAAATAAATCCTTTATTTTCACATACATAGTGTTTCAGTGTTTCTTTGGACCATTTGTATTACAATGTCACTTTTACTGATTCTACAGCCCTCACTCCCTCCTAAAATAAGCCTGGCTGCTCTGTCTGCGCTACCATGTACTCAGGTGGTACAGACTTATACTAAGAGTCGAGTCTTGTACTGCCTCAGCGAAAGGTTTTACTAAGCTCTTAGTTGGACTTCAGAAAAACTGTGCTAACATCCCTGAACACTAACTTTGAAAGTGAAAAATTGTTTAAAGAAGATCTCCTATGGAACTTTGACTTTCCTGGAACTGAACCCCATCTCAACCTGCCTACAGCTAGCACCTAGACCACTAGGGTGCCTCTTCTGCCTGTGAGTGAACTCATGCAATAGACTAGATAATAAAGGATGTCTTCAAAAAGTATAACAAGTGTAAAAGTACTTAGTTGCTGAAAGAATTAGTGTGGTAACCATCTCTGTGAAAAGTTATAAAATGTTCTTAAATTATACTTCCCTTTGAGTTGCAGTGTGCCCTCTAAAAAGTATAGAAGTTGATTTACTTACTTTGAATGGTGTTTCCCCCTTCTGAAAAGTAATAAGTGCTGGTACTGTTTTATCATTTATTAACTGAATGAGTGTAAAATCTTACCAATAGGTGTTACCTACCTTGAAGAACATTGTGTTCTTCTTAAAGTGTAATTGGGTTTTGCTCCGTCTGATCGGATTTAAGCATACCTAAAAACAGTCTAGAAGTTAATATGTGTCTTATGAGTTGCTTGAAGCCCCTCTTAAAAGTATATGGTTACCTACCTTGAATAGCTGCTGCTCGTTTCAAATTGTAACACTGGGTTGTGCCTCCCTTGAAACTGCTTAGAGCATTTCCAAAATAGTCATAGGGTCGATTACATACCTTGAATAGCATTGTGTTCTTCTTAAAGTGTAATAGGGTTTGGCTTTCCCTGGTTTGATTAATGCATTCTAAAAAAGTTAGTGTGTTCATACGTCTCCTTGAGTAGCTTAAGACACCTCCAGAAAGTATATGAGTTGTTTGACTAGCTCTGAACTGAGTTCCAAAAAGTAATGTTGCAAGTTGTATATTTTAACTGGGTTGGTTAATTATGTGATTTCATAACTGAGTGTCAATGCATGACTGATAGGGTCTACAGCCCTAAAAATACTGACGGTATTCAAAAAGTATATCTAACCTGGTTTTATCCCCTAAGAATAGTATATTACTATCCTGAATGTATAACCTTAGGCTTGACTTGCTTCTATGCTCTCCTAAATAAGCTTACACCTTGGTGTGCATACCATAGGTATTGAATTGTTTATGATTGTGTTTATGATTTGATAGTACTTACCACCAAGATGTATTTGGGCATACTTGCATATATATGGGATACATTACTCACCGTAATCGTATTTCTGATGCTTGTATCTGCTTAGATCACATGCTGTGCATAGGCCGATATCTAGTGGAAGCTGCGGAGTATTAGTTTGTTTTTCGAAACTCGAAAATGGGCGTCGACACAGGGCGTGCCAGTAATACTATCCCTAGTGTGACATCCACTGTACCCATGATCCCTCACGCGTCTAGGACCGTCAGATTGTATTTTTTCTGACATGAGGTAGCATGAGGAGTAGCGTGAGTACAGATGATCCAAGCAGATAGAAGAGATAAGTTAAGACTGCAAGCATCCATGCGCCTTCTCTCAGAGGGGAGGATGGGTGGGTCGCATGTGAATCTAAGCAGATACAAGCATCAGAAATACGATTACGGTGAGTAATGTATCCCTTCTGAGGCTTGTGGAATCTGCTTAGATCACATGCTGTGCATAGATTAGCGAGCAGTGTTAGGAGGCGGGATTTGAGAAGGGTCATGAGCAAATAAATGTCTTAGAACCGCTTGTCCCACTTGAGTATCTGTCTTGGAATGGATGTCAATGCAGTACTGCTGAGTAAAAGTGTGAATAGAACTCCAAGTAGCTGCTTTGCAAATGGTGTCAAGGGGAACATTTGCAATGAAAGCCAGAGTGGCCCCAATGCCTCTTGTCGAGTGGGCTCTGGGCGTAAAAGGCAAAGTTTTGTCAGAAAGAGAGTAACATAACTAGGTACAGTTGACAATCCACTTGGAGATGGCACCCTTAGAGACGTGATCGCCCTCTTTGCCTGTGGCTACGGAGACAAACAGTTGATCTGTTTTCCTAAGCGGTCTGGTCTTGTTTACGTAGTAAAGGACCGCCCTACGCACATCTAGGGTGTGTAGTTTAACCTCAGCCGAGCTTTGTGGGTTTTGGAAGAAAGCCGGAAGCTCGATGGACTGGTTTACATGGAATTTAGAAATAAACTTAGGTGAGAACCTAGGGTGTGTCCATAAAACCAGCTTATCCTTATGAATAGTAAAGAAAGGATCCTGCACTGACAGAGCCTGAATTTCACTGACCCTTCTTATAGATGTTATTGCTACTAAGAAGGCCGTTTTATAAGTCAGGTGTTTGAGACTGCTTTTATGCATTGGTTCGAATGGGGGGCCCATGAGTTTAGATAGCACCATGTTAAGGTCCCATCCTGGTGGTGGGTTTAAATAGGAGGGTGAAGTCTCTTTACTCCTTCCATGAAAGCTTTAACCACTGGTATCTTCCACCACGACACCTTGTTATGGGATGTGGTGTATGCTGACAGCGCTGCCAGGTGTACCTTCAGTGAGTTAAATACCAGACCTGCATCCAGCAGGTGGAGCATGTATGTGACAATTGTGGAAGGAGTGCAATCAACTGGGTTGACTTGCTTATTCTGGCACCAGATAACAAATCCTTTCCATTTGTCAAATTAGCAGTGCCTCGTGTTTGGTTTCCTAGATTCTTTTAGGATGTCCATATTTCTCTGTGGTAATTTGAGATGTCCGAACTCTATGACCTCTGGAGCCATGCTGCTAGGTTCATTGAGTTGGGTTGAGGATGCACTGTTTGACGTTGGTGCTAGGACAGTAGGTTGTACCAGCCAAGGAGTTTGATGGGTTCGCACACCGCTAGTCTGCGTAGGTGTGGGAACCACGGTTGTCTCGCCCATATGGGAGCAACTAGGACGATCGTCATTGACTCTGTTCATCTTGTTGACCACCTTCCTGATGAGAGGTGTTGGTGGAAAAGCGTATGCAAACTTCCTGACCAGTTCATCCACAGGGTGTTCCCCTGGGAGTCTGGCTGGGGGAACCTGGATGCAAATCCTGGGCGCTGTGTTTTCGCTTGTGGCGAATAGGTCTATATTGGGGAAACCCCACTGAGAGAAGATGTCTTCTACAATTTCTCTGTGTAGACACCATTCGTGTTGCTCTGGGAGGGGATCTCTGCTCACAGCGTCCGCCATAGAATTGAGATCCCTGGAACATGTTGAGATGACAGGAAGATCTGAGTGCCCATATCCACATTTTCTGGGCAAGCTTGGACAGATTTGGCGAACGAGTCCCTCCTTGCTTGTTTAGGTAAAACATGGCTGTAGTGCTGTCCGTCCGGATCTGCACTGACAGATTCAGCAGGTAGCGCTCTGAATACTGCCAGAAGCTCTAGCATGTTGATGTGATTCTTGGCCACTGAGTGAGACCAGAGACCCTGAGCTGTGTGGTGGAGGTGGTGAGCTCCCCACCCTGTCACGCATACATCGGTTGTGACTACCGCCTGTATCTCGGGATCGTAAAAGGGTTTCCCCTTGGACAGATTTTCTCTTGTCCACCAGTGAAGGCTTTGTACCAGTGTTGGCAAAACGACCACTAGATCGTCCCACTGACCACTTGCCTGAGACCACTGTTTCGCCAACCATTCCTGCATGGGAGGCATGCGCAGGCGCACGTGGGGGACCAGGTAAATACATGACGCCATCATGCCTAGCAAACTCATTGCTTTGCGTACCGTTATCTGGCGACTGGCCTGATATTGCGAAATTTGCAGCAGTATATTCAAATTCTTTCCTCTGATGGAAAGGTCAACCCCTCTTGCGTGTCTAGGATAGCTCCTAGGAACTGTTTGGAGGTGCTTGGCACCAGACTGGACTTCTTCTTGTTTATTGAGAAACCTAATTCGAAGAGGTCTATCTTCCTTTGAATGTTTGTTCTGCAAATTACTGGGGTCTCCCCCGTGATGAGCCAGTCGTCCAGGTAAGGATACACCGGGATTGCCTTCCTGCGTAGGTGTGCCGCCGCCACCGCCAGTACCTTGGTGAATACCCTTGGAGCCGAGGCTATCCCGAAGGGCAGTACCTTGAACTGGTAGTGCCGACTGTCCATCTTGAAGCGCA
The DNA here is from genome assembly GCF_040938575.1 of Ambystoma mexicanum. Taxonomy (NCBI): domain Eukaryota; kingdom Metazoa; phylum Chordata; class Amphibia; order Caudata; family Ambystomatidae; genus Ambystoma; species Ambystoma mexicanum. The sequence continues at coordinate 703,513,217 of NC_090924.1, forward strand.
AGTACCTTCTGTGGGCTGGGAACATGGAAATATGAAAATAGGCATCTTTCATGTCCAATGTTGCCATGTAATCCCCCTTTTTTTAGGAGGGGGGGGGATTACCTCTTGGAGAGTAGTCATGCAAAATTTTTGGGGGTTGACATACTTGTTTGCAGGCCGTAAGTCTAATACAGAGCGCATTGTCAAATCTTTTTTTTGGCACAAGGAAGTAAGTTGAATAAATACCCTTGTTTACCTGTTGTCCCGGGATGAGTTCTATCGCGTCCTTTGCTAGAAGATTGACGATCTCCTCGAGGAGGATCTTCTGGTGGTCCAAATAATGTATTCTTTGTCGTGGAGGGTGGTTTTGGGGACGCTCTAACAGTTCTATGCAGTATCCTGCGGGCACTGTGGACAGCACCCATCTGTCTGATGTGATCCCTTCCCAAGTTTGGGTGAAGTTGGAAATGCGTCCCCCTACTGGGGATGCGTGAGAAGGGACACTGAACGAAGTGTCATTGTTTTGGTGGAGGTGTGCCGCCGCCTCTACTGGGGCTGCTTCTACTTTTACAACATCCTCTCTTATTACCCCTGCCATAACCCTGGGTAGACTGCTGTTCCATTGTGTACCCTGCCCCTGGGAATAGTTAGACCCTCTCTGGGAATTTTGTCCGCGTGGGCGACGAAAATTGCCATTCCCTCTCTGGTTTGGGGGTTTATTGGTTAGTTGGCCTAGGGATTTGAGTGTCTCATTCTTGTCCTTGGCATTTTTCAGCGCGTCCTCGACCGCCTTTCCAAACAATAGATCCGGCTCCGCCAGTTTATCCATCAATGATGCCTGGGTTTCGGCTTTGAACCCAGACTGTCACAACCAAGCATGCCTTTTGATAACAGTACCTTCTGCTATCAATCTGCCGGCGTTATCCGCTGCATCAAAGGCTGCTTTTAATATGCAACCGGACACGGCTCTTCCTTCTGCCGAAACTCGTGCAAATTGGCTTTTTAAGGGGTCTGGGGTGGAATCTACGAGTGCCGCGACTTCTTCCCACTGGTGGCAGTTGTAACTCGCCAGCAGGGTGGTGGAGTTGGCAATCCTTGCCTGGTAGGCGGAAGTGGAGGCTACTTTCCTGCCCAAGCCATAAATCTTCTTGCTCTCCTTGTCGGGAGGAGCTTCCGATGATGAGGGTGTTCCCGCCCTCTTACATGTGTTTGTAACTACCAGGGAGTGCGGTTTCAGATGCCCTCTTATGTACAGTGGGTCTGTTTGGGCTGCCCTGAAAAGCTTCTCAACTCTGGGGTTTACCGCCCTAGTGAGATACAGATTAACAAGGGAAGGGTCTATCCATCTTTGTATTGACTTAAGGATAGGGATGGCCTCGGCAACAGGTTTACTTTCTCCCACTAACTCCTCGGCAAAGTGCCTCTCTTCCTGAGCACCCTGGGTGTCAATGTGGAAGTGTTCTGCCGCTCTGGACAGCACTTCATTCAAGAGAGGCTGGTTATCGACGGGGGAGTCGGTAACTGGGGGTTCTTTATCTACCGTGGAATCTAGCCTGTGGGTTTCTGGGTTGTCGTCCTCCTCTTGGTCCTCGTCATCCCCATAGTAGCCTGTCCCAGTTTGTTCTTCCAACATGCCCAAATCTGGATCCTCACAAAGGGATGGATCTCCCTGATATTGAGAATAGGGCTGTATACTGAAGGGGTCTGAAGTAGGAGCTTCAACCAGGGACTTCTTACTTGGGGGGTATAGGATCCTTAGAGCCTGAGGGAGTTGACCCGTCGGGGGGTAAAAGAGAGAAAGTGTTCAGGGTTTTTGGCATAGAAATCTGCCAATGATGACATCCTTGACAAGACTGTCTGTGTCATCACTAGACCATGCTCTTGAACTGGGAATGATTCTTTCTTGAAGGCCTTTCCCTGTTTTATCTTGACTAGGCCTACTGGTTTGAACAGGGGTCTTTGGCATAACAGAAGACCGAGACTTGTCCATCTGTTTATGTGGGGTAGAATGTTTTTGAGGTGTGGAAGGAGGCTGAGACTGCTTCCTCTGTTTTTCCCCTTCCCCGTGGGTGGAAGAGTGCTTACCCTGTTTTTTCGCCCCTACGGAGCCTTTCGACGCCTGGCGCCGAGGTTCGGGGGTAGTGTCCCCATCTCTGGAGTGCGGAGGTTGGGAATCGGGAACAGCCGTTGGGCGGCCTGTTGACGCCGACTCCTGAAGTGCGGTCTGGGGATAGAGATCAGCTTTGTCTTTGACAATTGAACCTCTGTTACCTTGGGGAGTGAGGCACTTCTGGCAACAGTGGATGGTTGCCTGGAGTCATGTAGTGATCTAGATCAAGAACGCCCAGAGGACACTGATTCGGACCGTTCGCTATGTGCCTCTTTCAACGTACTCGACGTGCGCGTCGAGTCTCGGTTGGACTTCATGTGTTTTGTGGAAGTGCTGTGGGTAGCGCTTGTGTCGCCGGGGGTCTTCCCCATAGCCGCCCTGCCGGACGACCTTCCGAGGTCGGAGACTTGCGCTTGGCTGTCAATTGACGCCACGTTGCCCTCGCCGTCCGAAAGCACGGCGTCGCTGCCATTTTGAAGGCACCCTCCGCTGCCATGGCCTCTTGAAGCCTGGCGTGGTGGGCCCAACGCTTGATCGAACGGTCCTTGAGTGTTTTCGGTTTGAACCTACTACACGCTCTGCAGTTAGCCTCAGAGTGGTACCTCGATAAGCAGAGATTGCACGTGGCGTGTCTGTCGACTCAAGGGTACTTGCGGTTGCACTTGGGGCAAAATTGGAAACGGGTACCCTCCATAGGCACCTTGTGGCAGCGGGCTAATAAGTGCAGGAATATATAAGAATGTACCTATATACCAAAAGAGTGTAGAGTATGTCTACCCCCCACTCTCCCTACTTGCAGGGCCGGGGGGCCAGAGGCTTTCCGAGGCCCAAATCCGTCGTGCAGCTCTCGACGGTCGATTCTTTCTCCGTGCCGGCGACGAGTGTGGATGTTCGGTGACTCGACGTTGGGGTGTAGAAATGGGGAAATATAACAATATTTTAGCAAAAGTATGGCTAAGGCCAGGGAACTCAGCGGAATGCGTCCTACCAGTATGGCGGGAAAAAAACAATCTGAGGGTCCTAGGCGCGTGAGGGTTCATGGGTACAGTGGACGTCACACTAGGGATAGTATTACTGGCACGCCCTGTGTAGACGCCCATTTTCGAGTTTCGAAAAACAAACTGTAATACTCTGCAGCTTCCACTAGATGTCGGCCTATCCACAGCATGTGATCTAAGCATATTCCACAAGCCTCAGAAATCTCTATACACTTTCAGATAAGTTCCTACATGAGTATTAGTTGTCTTTCCTATATTCCACTTGAAATGTCCAATGACGAGATATGAATAATATTGAGCTTCACATTGAATCTAGAAGCCTCAAAATACTATACATGTCCCGTAGGTCCGTGGAGCCTAACAAAAAATATATACAAGTAAATATCACATATTGGTAATCATTGAGTATTGGTATGAGTTGGTGCCCAACTTAATGTTAGATTTATTGAAATGCAAGTACTAAAAGGATAAGCTGTGCCAGTTGTGTTAGGAATTTTAAATCAGAGGATAGTTGCTGGATGATCCTAATCATCGCTGGCAAAATGGTAATTCACCTGTGATAGCACATTGTCCTTGTGTACTTGGACAGTAACAAAAAGTGAATAAGGAAAACCAAGAACCCATCAACATTGAAGATTTTGCAGCAGGAGGACTTCACAGACTGGTTATTTTGTAGCAGACCCTGGATTCCTTCTCGTGGTGACTGAAAACAAGACCTCAGAAAAGACTTTGCAGCAGGGATCGATGAAGGCTTTAGGCAAGGTCTCCTTCGCGGCTGAATGAGGTTCTGCAGATTTGGCGCCTTATCAAGGAGCACCGAAGACAGAAAGTTGTGGTTGAATTCTCGTCGTTACAAAGTTCCAGCACTCTGGTGAGGGGACTTTTCGGACTCAATTCGTGTCTCTGGAGATCCAACAGGATGCCCACGAAGTATCAGCGAGATTCGGAAGACCGTGCACCACACAATGGCTTGAGGTCCCAGGGTATTGGTGTATTGTAACAACACAAGGTCCCAGCAACGCCTGGGATGGCTCAAAATACAGGTCTTTGAGTCTAGTGGGTCTCACCAGGCTCTGGGTCGGTGCCATCATTTTCAGAGTCCCCAGGTCGATTGGAAGGAAGGGCTACAGCAGGCTCTGGTTACACAGCCGGCTCTGCTGTCGCTGGAAAGCGTTTCAGCCGCGTTTCCTTCATCTTCCTCTTTGGTTTTGGTTCCAGTGGTCAACTTTTCTTCAGCTTCCATGTTTGCAGTATTTATCAGGAATTACAACACAACCTCTGCATTCTCTCCCCGCATTTTACAAGGGGTGGTCTGGTTGTCCAATCAGGACAGCCAGACCCCCACTGGCATTTGTCCCCATTCAAGCAAGGCAAGGGCTGGGGATTTTTGGACGCCTCCCTCACTTCCTGCTCTCACAGACAGACTGGAGCCTGGGCGGGGAGTCCAGAGGACTCCCGCCGAAGACAAAACTCGCACAAAGGAATTTCCCGCCCTGGATGTCAGGCCAAGAAACAAGAAACTACAAGAAACACTAAAATGGCAAAAAAAGAAGACACGGGCAATTTTGGTAAAAATGGACACCCTTTACTGCAGCTGTGGACACAGCCCACAGTAAAGGTGCACCAAATTAATACAAGGTATCACTGCCACCAGCCATTGAAGGTAAGCTTGTCACTAACAGACTTGTTAGAGATTTAATGTGAAAGGGGATAAATTGCATCGCCCCAGCACTCCACATAAGGTAGGGTGTGCTGGTTTCACTTAAAATGTAAAAGGGATCCAAAGATCCTTTCTACCCTTGGGAACTGTATTTCACTCAAGGTTAGCACAAGAAAGTTAAAAGGGGAGCCACCAGGGCAGCCCAGCAACAACAACAGGCACTTGTTGCCAATAGATTGTTAAAGAGGATAACTTTAAAAAGACACTATGGAGAGTCTTTAAAATGACACCCATAAAACAGAGTTAAAGATTCTGTGAGTGTGGAAAAGGGTTCCCAATCACTGAGGTATTATAAAAAAATATATCCCACTAATTAAGCAAAATGTTCTAGGTTTGACCCAGGTCAGGAAGATTTACCAGTTCTGTGCAAATCTTAACTACTAGTCGAAGACGACCTTCCAGGACAGGATCCCTTGATGCTAGGAAGTTGGAACTTGGCAGGAAGGTTGCTTGTAGCATGAGCTGGCGACCACCGAAGTGCCGGATGAAAATGCAGAATGGTGACCCTTCTGACACGGTAGCCCAATACAGAGCTGGTCAGTCCACTGGGTGGTCCAGGACGATTCCAAGGGCGCAGAACTGTGAGAAGACGTTGAGACTAGTTGGCCCCACCAGACCAAGGGTTGAAGCACTGAATAGGGCCATCTCCTATCAGGTAGTCCAGCAGGGCTTCACCGAGGAAATTGCAGGGAAGGATGCAAAGCCTCTTCAGGAGTCATTCACAGGTCTTCAGAGGGTTGCACGGCTACACAGGATACTTGGCTCCAACACTGACCTCCTGGATGGCTGCAGGACAACGACTCTTATCCCAAATCCAGGATCATGGCAAATACCAGGCCACCAATGGTAATGATCTGCACCACTCAGCCAGCCAGCCAGCCAGCAGAATTCCAATCAGGGACCACTGTTTCACTCATGCATGCATACCAGACCTTCTGGCACCATGGTTGTGAAATGGGACCAGACAGTCCCACCCATTTCCAGGGTCCACATACAAATAGTACACACAAGCCTGCAAAAACAGCTTTCCCAGGCAAAAGCATGACCATGTTGGTGATTTGCTGGCCTGACAAGGCAGGAATAAGGCCAAGAAACAATATGGTCAAAATACAAGCGAAATAAACATTGTGCAATGGCCATTTAAGCCAGTAGCCATGTTTAGTAGCCAGACAGAGTCAACACGAATGTGCACACAAAGTACCGCAAAAATGGTAGAACAGGTAACTGCTGCCACAGGCTTGTCTTTAGCCACATATAAAAGTAAACAAAAAATCCTAAGTGTAAAAGTCTAGGGTGATACCAATGTATCCCATGCACTGCATTGCAAGATGTGTGTGCAAAACAGGTAAAAAGTCAAAGACAAAAGGGAATCAGTCCCCCAGTAATAAAAAACTGAAGAACTGTTCAGTTTCCCCCATGACAAATGAGAAAAAGGCCATTGAAGGAAGCTCAAGGCTTCACTTCTCTGTTACAGACTCAAAAACAAAAGCAAAATGTTTGGGGGTCCATAGAATATGGAGGAAACGTTGCTAAAATCTTTCCCAACACAGTTAAACCCTATGAAGGTTGGGGCAGTTGGGGGGCAGCCACACGGTTTACCAGAACAAAGTGGCCTCTCAGAATTTGTACATGGCTGGTGTCTATGGAGGGAAAGCAGCAAAAAGATATTTCCTAAAAGGATCAATAACTAAAGTCCCCCTACACCCATTGCCATAAGAACTGACCAGTGCACCAGAACAAGGGCGCTAAGAAAGGGACGGGGGTTAATTTTTTACTTTTTTTTAAAAAAGACCACTATCCCAAAAATCAGTCCAAGGTCTCTGTAGAGATGTCTCTTATTAGTCACACCGGACACACAGACCAGCTGTGGAGACTTCAGTTATTTCCAGGCAAGGCTTTATTTTACATATGTACAATCTGTACATTGCTCCAGTTACTCTTGTTATAGTTACAGCATGCGTGGACATTGACCGGGACATGGAAAGGTATGAACACCACTCACAAAGGAGCAGACCCACCGGCCATCCATTCAACCCAGCTCAGGCCCCCAACTGACACTCACAGAACATTCACACACAGATCCACCCAACATTCTCCTGAGCTGCATTCATGCACCAACATTCTACAGCAAGCATCCAGGCAAGTGGCAAGACAATACAACATTACAACAGTCTCTCACACCCATATGCGTTTTTGTTGAGATCATTGAAGTAGATGGGAAATGTTGGGGTTTTACATTGTTAAATCTTGGAAGACTGTTGTACCAAGATTCCCAAAATAAAATAAGAAAATGGCACCAAGTTGTGCACAACAGTTATTATGATATTACTTACCGGATAATGGAATATACGTTAAGAGAAGACCACTAGTGGGAGTTGCAGGATTCGAGAAACTTCATGCACCAGTTGGTCGAAAAGAACACATGAACGTGTCCCAATAAAAACCCAACTGTAAATGTACCCTCCAGTCCAGAAAAATCGGTTACTAAAGAAACTAAAGTACATTTTTGTAGAGGGAACATAAAAATAAATGACACTTGGGAATAAGGTTTATGAATACATGAATTACCATTTGCATTTCCAGCCCCCTTTAGGGACCGTCTGTAATGGTGGATCAAGGCAGTACGTGTGGTAGCTGATGTCACAATCGTCACAAAGGAGTAGCCTTCCAGGATCCGTGGCCTTTCCACAAGCTTCACACACTGTGCATTCCAGGCACCGCCACCCTTTTTTAATTATCACTCTGGTGAGCTGCAGAAAAAGATAGGCAGTCATTCTCTGTACACTCATATCACACACTCACAATAATTAGTGCCTTTGAAGTCTTCAATATTAGCATCTGAATATGTAATGTTGAGGTTCATTCTGTTCAAGCATTTTGTATACTGCTCACCATCCAACCTCTCACTTCCCAAAGAGGTCTCAGGTAGTGTATGCGCTTTAGTTGCAATAATTTATGGACATTCAATTATATTTCCTACAGTTTTCCATATTTTTGCTCTAATAGCCCTTTATACAACTGTGTACAATCAATAGATAGGTTAATTAAACTCTTAAGACAATCTGTATTAAATTGGACAAATGTGAATCTTTATTGAACATGACTAGTATTTTAAATTTAGGATTTTGCCAAACTTCGCAGCAGGAGAAACTGCAGGAGAAACTGACAAATTTTGACATTTCACTAAAATAAATGATCGTCCAAGCTGACAGATTCTAGCCCCTCGCAACAAGAACGACCTAATTTATGTTGCTTTTAAATTGCACCCATGTGACATGTGGTGTTGTAATTTCAAGTCAGTGGAAAAAGACGGCAAGTGCAAAGAAAACAATATACTCAGTGTCACAAAGTAAGCTTAAAAAACATAAGAAAAATTGCATACAAAACTTAAAACTCACCTTAATGTTGACACAAAAAGGATGGTAGCATTGGCCACACTGGGAGCAGGCAAGCAGTCGTCCCTCAGCACCCTGGCCAAAGCTCCCACAAACAACGCACATATCCTACAAGTCATAAAAACAGATCGAAAGAATAAAGCTATTAGTACAGTGTTATAAGAAATATATATCCATGTATACAATCATATTCACAATATATGAACGCAGTGGTAAAGGAAATCTAGGTAAAAAAGGCTCCTATAATGTGCGTCTTCGTGCACACCCTTGTAATGCGCTGGCTCACCGCCATGGTAGATTCAAAGCACCTGAACTTGTGAGCATTGTGCCTCCATCCAAGGAAAGTCAGACCTTGTGCCTGCTGGATATAGGAGCGTTTAAAGAGTAAAGTAAAAGGGGACAAATATGGGTATTGAAGCTAAAGAGGGGCGATTCAGAGCAGTACCGTTGTGTGTTAACGTGGGTGCATGTTGGTCCATGAAAATGGCTAGGTTATAGTGCGAGACCAGAGACGGTAGGTTGTGTTTCGATATGCTAAGTATTATGTTTTCCAGACAGTCTTGGTTAACAAGAGCTCAAATGTAAAGCTGGGTGTGTAAGGTGTTCAGTGATGTGCTCGAGCAATTCAAATAGATGTATAGAATAATTTACATGCGGTTCTGATAATGTAAAAAACACAGGTGAATGCCAGAACAGTACGAGTTGGACATGTCAAAGGAGAATGTGTTTGGTAAAAAAAAAAAAAAAGGAGAAGTTATAAGTATTGGTAGAAAATACAGACATCCTAGCAAACTGGGAAGTTCTGAATGACAGTGAAGGAAGCTGTAGGTTTCTCGCCATAAAGTGGGGGTCTGCAATCTTTGCCACTCCCAATGCTTCAGATTACATCTCGATTCAGACCTGGACCACACTCCATAATTAAGGCCACATCTGATCTGTATTATACTCCCGTCAACATTGAGCAATGGGTAGTTTGTGTGTATACTCTCCAGACTGCTTGTCTCTTCTCCAGCATACATAATAGACAGAGGGAGCAGTCTCTTTGATTCTTTGTGAGGTGAGGCAACTTGAGATGGATTTATAGAATGCAGCCTAGTGGACCAATTTAAGGAGCCCGCCCTACTTATAGTGAGGAGGGGAACTAGGAGGTTAGTGTTAAGAACGCTTTCTCTTTAGGCAACTTTAAATCCATTTCTGCTTTTGAATCAGCCCTGACTTTTTACAGGGAAGGGAAGCCTTCAGGTAAACTTGACTGGCCTTTTGCTCATTTTGTCAAGGCGAAACAGATCAGTCCTTCGGACTATAAGTACTGGGAAACAGATTCTCTTATCCTTTGGGCAACTTTTTATCAGTGCACACAGCATCTTACAATGCAGTGCAGTCGGGAATACTTATCACCCTCTTTTTTTTTACACTTGGGATTTTTGTTTACATTTATATGTGCAAAGACAAGCTGGTGTCAGCAATTACCTGTGAACTTTTACTAGTAAGAGCACAGATTACCCCTAATATGACAATTCAGATTTCATTGATATATCAAGCACCTTCCCAAGAACTAGCACATTTTGTAAGACATGCATTACTCACCATAATTGCATTTCTATTGATTGCATCTGCTTAGATACACATGCTGTGCATATAGTCTGACATCTAGAGGTAATTGTTGAGTATTGCATCTTTCTTTCGGGGATCGAAAGGGCCGACATGAGCGTGCTTGTAACACCATCCCTAACGTGACGTGTAGTGTACCCAAAATCCATCACGCGTCGAGGTCCCTCCGATTGTGTTTTTTCTGCTGTGAGGGAGCCTATGACTATCGTGATTGAGTACATAGAGTGAGAAAGGAGTAAAATGTCTATGTTCCTTCTACTCCAAGAGGGGAGGAAGGGTGGGCGCATGTGAATCTAAGCAGATACAATCATCAGAAATGCTATTATGGTGAGTAATGCATGTCTTCTTGTTAGGCAGGATTGCATGCAGTACCCTTTGGGTGCACTACAACAACCCTGACCTCTGTGCGATATGAACCCAACCTTTGGTATAAGTGTACTATACAGGTTGGTAGCGTGTTCAGCAGCCAGGCTTATCTCAAGAGGGGTCATTGTGAGCTGTAGGGCAGTTACATAGAGGTTCACAGTGGCAAGTATTCAAATAAACTCTTACACACAAGGTTTCTTGATTAAACAATTATTCATTTATCTAAGTCAGTTTGAGTAAGCCTTCTTCAGAAGGGGGCAATATAATAGTAGGAACAAGTTACTTAGCTGAAACGGTTGTTCTCCAGCATGGGTCTGGCATGGATTCACATGCTCATGAATATTCCCCGTCGTCAGCCCAGGAATCCTCGGTAAAGCAAAAATCATCATCAGTTTCGTTTCTGATCTGTCTTTCTCAGTAGTAACCAATCACTGGTCTCTGGGTCATACTACCCCCAGCCAATGACTGCCCTCTCCCTAAGCCCCGTCTCTGGCAGCCATCCTCAGATTTGGCAGCACGCAAAGTGGCAGTATGACCAAGTGAAGAGCCGCAGAGGGGTAAGGAGGGAGGGTTCGCATGTGAATCCATGCCAGACCCATGCTGGAGAACAACAGTTGCAGGTAAGTAACTTGTTCCTTCTCCAGCATGGGGTCTGGCATGGATTCACATGCTCATGAATATAAGAATACATAGCAGTACACACATGCACAACCAACGGGAGGTGGCAAAGGCTCAACATTAAGCATTACATCAAACACTCAACATTAAGCAACTCTTACCTCCTCACCAGGCTCACCTTAGGCGAACAGGTTGCGTAGCACCGCTTGGCTGACCCTGGACTCCTCCCTGGAATCCCAGTCGACGCAGTAGAATCTCGTGAAGGTGTGCGTCGACCTCCACGTAGCAGCCCTGCAGATGTCCAGCAGGGGCACACCAGACAAGAAAGATGTGGTAGCAGCGATAGCTCTGGTCGAATGGGCTCTCGGACGGCCAGGCAACGGTCGGTTTGCCGACCGATGACAGTGCATGATGCAGCCGGAGAGCCATCTGGAAATGGGAGCCTTCGAGAGAGCCTTCCCTTGGTTCACAGGTCCAAAGTTCACAAATAGCTGTGACGTCTTCCGAAAACACTTCGTGCGGTCCACGTAGAACTTCAGCGCTCTAGCCACATCCAGCGAGTGCAAAGTCCTCTCGGCCAGTGACGAAGGCGACGGGAAGAAAACAGTTAACACCAAGGGCTTGTTGATGTGGAAGTCCGACAGCACCTTGGGCATAAAGGAGGGGTGCGTCCTCAGCACCACCCTCGTGTCGTGAAAAGTCAAGTATGGAGGCTTGCAGGATAGGGCCTGGATCCCTCCCACTCGTCGTGTGGAGGTGATGGCCACAAGAAACACTGTCTTCCACGAAAGGAACTTCAACGGTGCCGAATGCAGGGGCTCAATGGCGCCCCCATGAGCCTGGTCAGCACCACGTTGAGCTCCCACACCAGGGCAGGGGCCTTCACCAGCGGGAACGATCAGAACAGTGCCTTCATAAATTCCTTCACCAGACGATGGGACCACAAGGACGCCTGTCCTGTGGTTCTGGTGTATCGGGAGATCGCAGCCAGATTCATCTTGGAGGCGTGAGGCAGTCTAGCCTTGGCCAGCAACAGTAGGTACGGTAGCACTTGAGGGCCTGTAATCCGTAGAGGGTTAATCTTCTGTGCACGGCACCAGACAGAGAACCTCTTCCACTTATGTCCGTAGCACTTGAGAGTTGAGGACGCCCTGGCCTTTGCAAGGACCTCTCTGCAGTGAGCCGGGATATCGTACCCTCCAAACTCTAGTGCTGCAGGAGCCAGACCTGCAAGTTCAGCGACTCCGGGTCGTGATGAAGTATGGCGCCTCCTTCTCTGGAGAGAAGATCCGCGTCCGTCGGCAGCTTGACTGGTGCGGACGCTGACAAGTCCAGAAGGTCCGGGAACCAGATCTGCCTCGGCCACGCCGGTGCGACGAGGATCATCCTGCACAGGGCCCTCTTGAGCTGGTTGACGAGACGGAGCAGCAACGTCAATGGAGGAAACGCATATAGGAACAGGCCGTCCCAGGGGAACGATAAGGCATCGCCCTGCTAGCGAACCTCTGGCACTTGGAGTTCGTCGCCGTCGCGAACAGGTCGATCTGCGGTTTTCCCCATCATCGGAAGAGTCGATCCACTTGATCCTGACGTAGTTACCACTTGTGGCACGAGCGCAGCTCCCTGCCGAGTGAGTCGGCGATGGTGTTTATTCCTGCCAGATGAAAGGGCACTAGAAACATCCCTTGGGCGACGGCCCAATGCCACAGATCCTGGGCTTCCTTGGAGAGGGATGGGGATCTGGTTCCTCCCTGCTTCCAGATGTAGAACATCGTGGTGGTGTTGTCGGTGAAGATTCTCACCACCTTGCCATTGAGGGACTGTAGAAAGTACCTGAGGGCCCAGAACACTGCACGGAGCTCCAGGATGTTGATGTGAAGCGGTTTCTCCTCCGGGAGCCAAAGGCCTCTCGCATGAAGTTCTCCGGTGTGCGCTCCCCACCCTTCCAGGGAGGCATCTGTCGTCACCGTTATCTGGTGGGATGGGGTCTGAAAGTCTGTGCCCACCGTCAGATGAGCGCGGGTGCCCCACCACCGGATCGCTTGTCGGAAGGTCTCTTTGAGCGGAATCCTGTCCTCAAAGCTGCCAGTCGCTTGGATCCAGCGGGCGTCTAGGAACTCTTGCAGAGGGCGCATCCGAAGCCTGCACAGGCACACGAGATATATGGAGGACATCATCCCGAGGAGGGACTTGATGGACCTCACCCTGGCCACATCCGTGGCCAGCAGACGCTGCACCTTGCCCAGGATGGCCTTCGTCCTTTCCTCCGACGGCGAGGCCAGGCACGCCACTGTGTCGAGCTTGGCTCCCAGAAACAGTGCAACTTGCGACGGGACCAGGTGGGATTTGGGAAAGTTGATGGAGAATCCCAGGTCCGTGAGCAGCTGGACGGTCTTTGCGGTGTGATCTACGGCGAGCTCCCTTGTCCTTGCTCGGATGAGCCAGTCGTCCAGGTAGGGGTAGATGTGGATCCCCTGCAGGCGCAGCCGCGCCGCCATCGGTGCGAGGCACTTGGTGAACACCCTGGGTGCCGAATTCAATCAGAACGGGAGGGCCTTGAACTGGTAGTGCCGTCCTTGGACCACGAACCTGAGGAACTTTCCGTGTCCTTTTAGAATGGGGATGTGGAAGTACGCATCCTCCAAATCCAACGACGACAGGAAATCGCCCTCCTCCAGCTGTCCCAGCACGTGCTGGAGGGTGACCATCCGGAACTTCTGTGCCTTGATGTACTTGTTCAGTCGTCGCAGGTCCAAGATGGGGCGCCATCCTCCTGTCTTCTTTTTCACGAGGAAGTACCTTGAGTATACCCCGGAGCCTCTTTGGGACGAGCTCGATGGCACCTTTTTTGAGCATCGCCCTTACCTTCAAAAGCAGTTGAGGGATGTGATTTTCTTTCCTGGCCACGGGTGGAATGCGGGGGCACTTTAGAAATTCGAGGGCGTGCCGCTGGGCCAGGGCATCCAGCACCCAACGGTCGGTGGAGATGGACTCCCACACGCTGACGAACTTCGCCAGCCAGCCTCCCACCAGGGTGCTTTGGTGGGGGCCCGACACCGCTGTCGGTTCAATCTTGCTTGGAGGACGCCTTGCCGCCTTGGCCTCCCTGGCGACGAGGGTGGGGTCCACCCGACTTGCCTCGTCCTCTATAGGCTTCCTGAGACGAGGAGCGGGCTGCTTGGCGGTACGTAGAGGACCCTCCGCCGAATCCCTTGGAGACACCCTGCTTGCCTACGGTGCTCAGAAAGGACGGCATTTGTTGCCAGAGAACGCCTAGGGCCTTAGCTGTCTGTGTCCGCCTTGATGGCTTGGAGGGACTCATCCACTGTTTTCCCAAACAGATTGTTCCCGTCAAATGGCATGTCCAAAACCTTGGCTTGTACGACCTGGCGGAAATCCGTCGCCTTGAGCCACCCTCGTCGTCTAAGGCAAACGCCATTGCCTAGCTGGCGGAAACCGGTGTCGGCAATGTCCATTGCCACCGTAATGGCGTGATCCGACGGCACTTCGCCTTCTTGCAAGATCTCCAGTGCCTCGGCCCTCTTGTCATCCGGTAGAAAGTCCAACAGGGGGGCGATCTTGTACCATAACTCCCTGTCATAACGGGCCGCGAGGGCGTTGGCCGCCTTAATCGTTGTTGCCGCCGACGAGATAACTCGTCGTCCCATTGCGTCAAGCTTCTTTCCTTCGCCGTACGGCAGGGAACTTTATGTTGAGGCCGATGCGGCCCCCCCCCCGGTGATCATTGCATGGAAAGATCCGATCTCGTCGGGCGGGGAGGCCCGGGCTGGGGGTGATGGGAGCTCCCTCCCGTCATCACCGCTGTCGTATCTGTCGGTACCCGTCGTGGCCATGTCCGTTCCCGTGTCATCCCTAGGGACGGGGGACGTGGGTAAAGGCTGAGCAGGCCGCGAGGACTGAAAAGGCGGGGCTGGATGGATCCGTCTTCTCTTGTTCAGGGGGCTTCCTGCCGGGCCTGGCTCTGGCTCCTCCGTCGAGCCTGGTTCCGGATCCTCCGTCTGTAGTAAGGGCAATCTCATCCTTATCGCCGAACATAAGGATTGTATCGCCAACAAAATGGCCGCCAAGTTATCCTGCGGCTCCGGAAGCGACGGGTGACTAGGACCCTCGCCGGTGCCGCCGTCACTCTCGTCGTCATCTTCGTCGGGATCCCTCCCGTGGGGACAGGCCTCTTCGACGCCCTCGTCGAGGCCCTCTAAGACTTCTACCACCTCCTCCTCGGATGCTGTGTCCGTGTCCACAATGGCCACCGCCTCCCCCCTTTTTCCGCCAGGGTCTTCACAGGGGTCTTTTCGATGGGTCTGAAAGAGGCTTCCCTCTGCGGAGGCAGGGAGACTCTGGGCCCCGAGGTCGCCTCCACTGGTGTCGCCTCCACTGGTGTAGCCTCCGCAGGCTGCGCCAGGGCCGTCGCGACTTCCTCGATAGAGGCCTTGGCCGGGTGAATCAAGGCCTTTACCACCTTGTGTGGGCCTGTGGCCTTTACCTTGGGGGGAGGGTCACCGAATCGCTCCCCCTCGGCCGGATCCTTCGAGCTCAACCGGGGACTCTCCAGAAGCTTCGCCGGGTTCTCGCCCTTCCTCTTCCCTGAGCCAGAGCGTTGGCTTGTGGTTTATGGCGCTGGAGAGAATACGCCCTGCCTGGCAGCCGAGGAGCCCAACCGTTCGGCGCTCCCGGTGCCCACGGACTCGCGGTGCTTTGCCTTCTGTTGGGCCCCTGTCGCCAGGGTGCCCTCACAGGACTTAGAAGACCGCTCAGACTTCTTCTCACCTGACGGGCTCTTTCCTTCCAGCCAGTTGGAGAGACGAAGGTGTTGGTCCCTGATGGTCCGTTCCGACATGTTCCCGCAAAACGCACAGTCCTTCTCCACGTGTGTTTTGTCCTCATGAAAGCAGCAGAGACATTTCGAGTGCTCGTCCTCCTTGAACACATTCTGCAGCTTGCATCCAGGGCAAATCCTGAACAGCTTTCCGGGCATCGAGCTTCCTTTCTCCTGGGCCATGTTCCGGTAGGCCGCAGAAACTTCTGGACTCCAAGCAGCGTAACTCGACGAAATCTTCACCCTCGAGAGGCGTAGAAAAATCCGACACAGTTCCCCGTTACTCGGATGTAGAGACGGTGGAGCTTGAGGCTCTATTAGACAGAAAAATGAGAAATTCTCCTTGAAAAAGCACAAAAACGCAGCAAAAGCTCGAGAGCTAATCATTAGGACTCCCAACACTTGAGCGTGCGGTAAAAATCTGAGGATGGCTGCCAGAGGCGGAGCTTAGGGAGAGGGCAGTCATTGGCTGGAGGCAGAATGACCCAGAGACCAGTGATTGGATACTACTGAGAAAGACAGATCAGAAACGAAACTGATACGGATACTGATTTTTTCTTTACCGAAGATTCCCGGCCTGACGACGGGGAATATTCATGAGCATGTGAATCCATGCCAGACCCCATGCTGGAGAAACACGTAAATACACTACAAAATACACACTCTTAGTTTCTCTAAATCAGAAAATTCCCATTTGGGATGGCACAGACAATTCCTACACCCTCGGGTGACTTAAATAACTGGGACACTGGACATTAATAGATCACTGTTGCATTTAGAGCAATAGTTAGGGATATGTCAAAGAAAAAGATTAGAAAAAAACAAGAGATCACACAAATATTCTGAAGCCGGTAGGTACTTTTGGTAACCCCCACAAAACATGTCAGAGGGAAGAAGAGTCATTCAGGGAGCCAGGCCAAAGTCAATTGGGCAAAAGTCTGGGTGAGCTGAAGGAATTCTTGCAGGTAGGTAAATGTCTTGCACAATGTTTTT
Organism: Ambystoma mexicanum; assembly: GCF_040938575.1. Classification (NCBI taxonomy): domain Eukaryota; kingdom Metazoa; phylum Chordata; class Amphibia; order Caudata; family Ambystomatidae; genus Ambystoma; species Ambystoma mexicanum. Next base: position 703,529,844 of record NC_090924.1, read on the forward strand.
GACGTCTTTGTAGAAAAGAATATATCAAAGTAGGGTCACAAGAGAAGGCTTGTAAGGTAAAGAAGCTGTTAGCAACTCTACAGAAGCAACAAAGACAAGTCTCCACTGAGAACAAGTGAGGTTACACAACAGGAGGTAAGTTCTCTTAGACTGTACGGTACCTTTGGTTAGAAGAAACCGCTCCAGCTGGCCTCTGTTCCTGTGTAGCTCTGCAGACCCTGTGTTCCTCGGCCCCAGTCCTGGGGACAAGAGGGAGTATGTCTGGAGGACTCCTGCGCTGCAATGGGACAGTCGGCGACAGAAAAGGACCAACTTCTATTCAGTGGAACTTCGCGGTTTCAGCTCCTCGCGTCTCAGCAAATAGCACCATCGGGGACTCTTGGATGTAGAGATGGGCTTTCCTTGCACCTGGGGTCCAGCACTCTTGATGTGGCTCAGGCTCGTCAGTCCTGCTTCCTGGGAGTCCGGAGGATCTTCCTGGAGCTCTTGGCCAACTTAAAAGCAACGCACACGATCTGGTATTCCTCTCCCTGGCTCTTCGGTTTCCAGCAGCAACTGCAGTGGAAATACAACTAGCTTCAAGAGGATGTCCAGGTGGCTTACTTTGGAGTTGATTGGTCCCACCAACTCAAGGGGAGAAGTCGTCCTTACAGGGCTTCTTTAGTTGAGGCAAATTCAGAGTTTCAGCACAGTAGCAGGGATTCACGGGGCAAACCAATGGTCCAGGAGTTGCAGCAGGTGTCTCTTCCAAGTTCTTCAGAAATCCTTCGTCCAATGGTCGACTGTCTTCCAAGCCAAAAAGCTTCGCCTTTTATGCAGCTTTCTCCCATTCATTCCAGCCTAGCTGTCATTCACCCAGCAGAGACTAAGCACAGGGAGTTTCAGGCACCTCCCTCGCCTCCTGCCCCCCGCCAGACACCCTGGAGCCAGAGGCAGGCTTCACTCGTTAATCCCGCCAAAGACTAAACGAACAAAGGGACCAAACCTGGTTTTGGCGCGCAGAGTAAATCTCAAGAGGGACCTTTCCACAAAAAAATGGCGAAAAAAGAAGACCGGAACCATTTTGACAAAAATAGCACCCTTGGGTGCTTCACTGCAGCTGCAAACGCAGCCTGCTTTAAAAGCACCCCACGGTAGTTAAAAGTAAACCACTGTCACCAGCCATTCATCAAAGGGTAACAAAATTGTTACATGAGAATCTAGACAACGAGGATACTAACAAACCTCTCCAGCACCCTATTGTAAGATAGTGTGTGCTGGGTCTAGAAAGTTAAAAGTCTAAGTAAAGTCAATTTCACTTCACTACTCTTGGAAACAGTAGTTTATCCAAGAGAAGGTATTTAAACTTTTGGGAAATCTGAAAGACTTCCCTGTGCCACTGCACTGAAGGTGTTGTGTGGTACAATATAAAAGATAATGCCTAGGGAGTTTGTCATAATCCACAACCAAAAGTAACAGCGCACAAGTCATAGCAAAAATACATGAGTGTGGGGAAAAAAGGTCTCACTCTCTCCAGGTAATGAATTAAAGTCCTCAAAATCCAGCAAAGGTGCTGGGGATCTCTAAGGTAGAGAGGAATTTGATCATTTCTGAGAATTCTCCCTAACACTTCTGATGCTTGTTAATCTGCTTAGAATCTCATGCTGTGAATAGACTAGCGAGCAGTACCCAGAGGTGGTGGTGGGCTGTGTGAAGGAACAGTAGAAAAGATGTCTTGACACCGGTTGTCCCACCTGAGAGTGATCTAGAATGAGTATCTAGGCAGTAGTGTTGTGTAAAGGTGTGTATAGAACCCACGTTGCTACTTTACAAATGGACTCAAGAGGAACATTTGCAATGAATGCTATGGAAGACCCACTGTCCAGAGTACAGTGTGTTCTTGGCTTGAAGGGCAGATCTCTTGGCAAGAGTGTAGCACAGTGTGATGCAGTTTACGATCCGCCTTGAGATGGCCGATTTAGAGACAGGGTCCCCTTCTCTAACAGCTGCCACTGAAACGAAAAACTGCTTTGTTTGTCTTAGGCGTTTCGTTTTTTCCAGATAATTTATCACTGCTCTCCTCACATCAAGTGGGCTTCTTTCTGCCATGTTAGTGGAGTTCAGGAAAAAGGTAGGTAGTTCTATTAATTGGTTCACATGGTATCTCGAAATGGCGCAAACCGTAGGTGAGTGCGCAAACCGTAGGTGAGTGCGCAGGACCACCTTATCCTTGTGAGTCGTGACAAATGAGTCTTGAACTGAAAGGGCCTGCAGTTCACCAACTCTCCCGATAGATGTGACTGCCACCAGGAAGGCTGTCTTTTAAGTGAGCGCTTTAAGGCTAGCCTTATGCATTGGTTCAAAGGGAGGCCCCATTAGTCTTGTCAGTATCACATTCAGGTCCCATCCGGGTGCTGGGTTTGAAATAGGGGGATGAAGTCTTGTAACCCCCCCCCCTGCATAAAAGCCTTGATCACTGGAATTTTCTACCACAAAACCCTTTTCTGGAAAGTGCTGTAAGCCAAGAGTGCAGCTACGTGGACCTTCAGGGAAATGAAGACCAGACCTGAATCTAGTAGGCGAGTCAGGTACATAACAATGTGCCTCATTACACGGTAGGCGGTAGCCATGGCGCTATTAGCGCCATGGCTACCCCCTTACCGCATTCCGGGCCCGTGTTCCCGGAATGGGGACTTACCAGGTCATTCCGACCTTGGCGGGACCGGTAAGTCCCCATTCCGGGAACCATTCCCCATTCCCATTTGAGCCCCAAAAGGGCTCAATGGGAATGGGGAAGGAGCTAATAACGGCCCCGCTAATAGCGGGCCCGTTATTAGCTCTGAAGTCCCTCAACGGGTCCCTTCCTTAACGCTTGGTAACACGGTAAAACCAGGCGTTAAGGAAGGGGCCCGCTAAGAGACCTTGTAGTAGGGCGGTAAGGGATTACCGGCGCCGGTGCCTTTACCGGTGCCGGCAATCCCTTACCGCCTACCGTGTAATGAGGCCCAATATGTGTTGGTGAGCAGTCGATGTGATTGACGCTCTTGGAATTGCACCAGATGACGAACCGTTTCGATTTTTTGGGTAGCAATGTCTGGTGTTAGGCTTCTGTGCTTCAGTATGTCCCTGAATCTTTGAGGGAGTTTGAGGTATCCGAACTCTATGCTTTCAGGAGCCAGGCTGCCAAGTTGAGAGTTTGCAGGCATGGATGAGCGTCCCCCCCCCCCCGTCCTGTGACAGCATGTTGTACGGGCATGGCAGTTTTCTTGCCGGTCAGACCGACATTGCCATCAGTTGAGAGAACCAGGGATGGCGGGCCCACATCGGGAAACCAGAATCATAGTGACTTGAGTAGGAGAGTCCAGGGTGTGGGGGAACGTGGAAAAAGTAGACATTTCCCTGACCATGCTATCCATAGACCGTGCCCCTTGGAGCGGTTCTGCGGGTATCTGGAGGAGGAGTAATCTGGGCATTGTGCGAGCTCCAGAGTTGCGAACAAGTCGATGTCTGGGAAGCCCCAGTCTGCGAAGATGTTGAAAATAATGTCTTTGTGCAATCGCCACTCATACAGGTAGTGGGACGTCTCTGCTGAGCACGTCCGCCAGAAGATTGAGTTCCCCTGGAAGGTGTTGCGACAGGAGGAACATCCTGTTTGATAGTCCATTTCCATATGTTCTGAGACAGTTTGGATAGCCACGGAGAGGGCGGGACTACTTGCTTGTTCAGGTAATTCAAGGCCGAGGTGCTGTCTGAGGGGACTAGGACTGTTTCCCTGTAGGTGTGTTTGAAATGCCTTCCAGCAATTCCAACAGGTTTATGTGGTTGGATGCCACCGCTGGGGACCAATTGCTGTGTGCCATCTGAAGGAGGTGAGCCCCCCCCCCCACCCAGTCAGCGATGCATCTGTGGTGAGTGGCTTCTACTGCTGGGGTGGTGAAGGTCTTCCCCTGCAAGAGGTTCTCCCTTGACCACGAGAGGGGAGAGGGGAGAGGGAGAGAGAGAGAGAGAGAGCCACTAGATCGTCCGATTACCCGCGGGCCTGAAACCATTGGCTTGAGAGCCACTCTTGCATGGGGCGCATGCGCAAATGTGTGTGAGGGACTAGATAAATGCAGGAGACCATCATCCTTAACAGTCCCATGGCTTTGCTTACGATAACCTCGCGATTGACTACATAGTGAGGGATCTGGAACAGCATGTTTTGAATCCTCTCGGAGGGGAAGACAAGCCCGTCTTGGTCCGAATTAGAGCCCCCAGAAATTTTTTGACTTGGATGGGGTCTAGGCTGGACTTTTCCTCGATCGAGAATTCCAGACTGAAGAGATCTACTGTCTTTTGGGTATTTGATAGGCATGTTCCGTACAAATCCCCCGTTATAAGCCAGTCAAGGCAAGGAGATACTTGAATGGGCTGCCTGCGCATGTGAGCCGCCACTACCGTCAGTACCTTCATAAACACCCTTGGGGCTGAGGCAATGCCAAAGGGAAGGACCTTGAACTGATAGTGCTTGTCCTCTATCATGAATCTTAGGTACTTTCTGTGAACCAGCAACATTAAAATACCAACGTATGCATCTTTCATATCCAATGTGGCCATATAATCCCCCTGTGTTGACAGGGGGATAACTTCCTGCAACGTTGTCATTCTGAACTTTTGGGGTTTGACAAATTTGTTCGCTGGGCACACGTCTAGCACAGGCGGCATGGTGAGATCCTTTTTGGGATCAAGCAAGTACACTGAATAAATACCCTTGTTTACCTGATGAATGGGGACGACTTCAATGCACCCTTTTCTTGAAAGACCTGCACCTCTTCCAGCAGAAACTGCAGGTATGCTGGAGATAGGAGTCTGGATGTTGGTGGATGGTATCGAGGTGGCCGGAGGAACTCGATACAGTAACCGTGGGCTATTGTCTCGAGTACCCACTGGTCTGAAGTGACCCCCCCCCTCCCATGTGCGAAGAAAAGATGTTAAACGTCCCCCGACCGGGGAGGCATGGGAGGGGGCCCGGACTGTTAAGACATTTTTGAGCGGAGGCTGGGGAGCCTCTAGGGGTGGAGTTCCTACCCCTGCCTTTGCCTCTTCGCTGATCCCGCTGTTGGCATTGACTGGTGGCAGCTGCACCTTGTCCGTAGGACCTTGGCATACCCCATGTTCCATACTGATTATGTGGGGAACAGGAAAAAGATTGTCCCCGAAAGGAGCTGCAAGAATTACCTCCCCGCTGTTGGTAAGGTTGAGCAGTAATTTGGTTAAGGGACTTGAGTCTCATACTCTTTTTTTTGTTGTTTCTAGGGCACCGTCCATAGCTTTCCCAAACAAATTAGAGTCCTCCACCAGTTTGTTTATGAGTGAGGCCTGGGTTTCCGGTTTGAACCCTGAGTTTTTGAGCCAAGTGTGCTGAGTGCCCTGGGCTAGAGTCCGCCCCGCCGTCTCAGCTGCATTCAACGCATTCTTGCGGATGTTATGGGCGACCAGTTTCCCTTCCGAGACAACCACCAGCAGGAGTGATCGTATCAGTTCTTGGACTTCCTGGAGACCCCCTTGAAGTAAATTCCACTGCACATTACCATAGCTTGCGAGAAGTGTAGCGTTATTAGCAATCCTGGTGGAATATGCCGCTGAGGTTGTGATGCGTTTGCCGAGGGCTTACAACTTTTTACAGTCTTTTTCGGGGGCTGTTGTGAAGTAGACAATGGTACCCCGGCTCTTATCCTGGTAGTAGTAACTACTTGTCAGTCTGGTGTGGCATGCCCCCGGATGTACAACGGGGCAGAAGGGGAGGGGCGAAACAGTTTTTTGACCATAGGGTTAATCCTGTACAGCCTCCTGAGGGGCAATCTGAACATTTTCTGCAGCCCTTTTCAGGAGTGCATTAAATGACATTTGATCATCAATGGGTGAAGCTGGTCTCGGTAGAGGCGAGGAGGGGGGTGGGGAGAGATGAAGACAAAGGGTGTCTGGGTCAGGTGTAGAAGTTGGTGAAAGCCAAAGTGTTTCGACAGCAGGCTATCGGCCCCAGTCCGGACATGGGTCAGGTGAATCCTGCCCAAAGGGATTGTCTTGTTGGTCATAGGGATCTCCATAGACCTCTTCAGGTTCCGAGTATTCAAAAACCTCTTCCTGTGGAGTCTGGCTGTAGAGTTTTTGTAACTTTGGAAAACTATGCCAGGAATCCTCCTCCCTAGGTCTATTAGGGTTAAAATATTTGTCAGAGAAGTCTAGAAATGTAGACAGCTTGTACATCCAGCTTTCAAACCTTACTCTGATCCATGTAGATGACCCAGTGGGGTCAGGAGGGAAAGGCTCTCCAGGAGAAAAGGGGTCCCAAGAGGGAGTGGCCTTGTCAAAGTCTTGGAGAGGGGCTGGGACCCATCTGAATACTCCTCTCAACGAGAAGATGTAGACTTTGGCTTATTCGCCGAAAAAATGATGTTAGCGAGACTCTCGCGTAGCTCTGGCAGGTTCAGGAGAGATTTTGACATGCCTGTAGGCATCATCGAGGTCTTCAGCACCGCCGAAAACTCTGTGGCGGATGCGCTCTTAGATGGCGCGTCGGCGTCCTTCTGTTATTTTTAGCAGAGACGCCCTTGTGTGTTGAATGCCCGGACGCATGCCGAGCCGACGGATGCCAGGAGGGCTGCCGATCCAAGGGATCAGAAGGCGCTGCTTAAATTTGCAACTGGCCTGTTGGCGTCTGTTGCTTCCTCAACTTATCAGTCGAGGGAGCGCGTAGGATTGTATGTTTATCCTTATGTGGTGTGGGTGTGCCCCTGACACCGGGATGTAGCTTCCCCAAAGCACTACCGGTGGCCTGCCTGACTGGGCAGGGAACGGGAAACTGGGAACCAGACTGTTCCTCGGGTAAGTCTATGGCCTCCACATCGGAACCATGGCTGCCACTTGAGTCCTCGTCACTCGAGGCGCCTGCGCCGAAGGAACCACTCTCGGCCTACTGCATGGGGTTGGCCGCCCACTGCTTCGTCCGCCGATCTTTTAGCGTCTTCGGATGACAAAGTTGGCAGGACTTGCAGGATCGCTCGTTGTGATCACGAGGTAGATACTTGTTACACTTTTGGCAACTCTCCATCCACTAATACTTTCCGTTACAGGACAGACAGAACTTAAAAGGAGTCCTCTCCATAGTAGAGGTAAAGGGCGGCAGCCAGACAAGAAGGGAAAATAGAGGGAGGAAAGGAAATGCATTCTTAAAGAATCAAACTCTGGGGCCCAACTCTCCCTACTGTATAGGCCCGGCCAGAGCGCGAGGCCAGCAGACGACAGCGTCGACCGAAGTACCAGTCGCCGAAAGTCAGATCTCTCCAGCATAGGGGTCCACAGCATTCGAAGACCAAAACGACCAATGGTCGTGGGACAAAGTTATACGTTTTGCAATATTTCTCTAGCGAGCGTCACATATGAAGAAAAAAAAATCTGAGGGACCTCGATGCGTGAGGGATTTTGGGTACACTACACATCATGTTAGGGATAGTGTTACAAGCACGCCCATGTCGACATCCCCCCTTTCGATCCTTGAAACAAAGATGCAATACTCCATGCTTAACATTAGATGTCGGACTATATGCTCAGCATGTGATTCTAAGCAAATTAACAAGCATCCGAAATGTTTCTTCACAGCCGATTGCAAACCTAGCCCAGATTCATCCCAATCGGTTTCTGATGGGGGATTTTAATCTCCATCCTAATGATCCTACAGATATGCACGCTAAAAATCTAGTGACTAGCCTTGCTAACTTCTCTTAGTCTACGCAACCATCTCCATACATACTGTAGTGGAAACACCCTTGACCTAATCTTTTCTGAAAAAAATACTTACTGCCACTTTTGCCCCTCTTCCAGTGCTATGGTTGGATCATTTTATGCTACCGTTCACCATTGCCTTATCACTCTGCCCCCATAAGTCCACAAACTGTCTTCAAACACGTCAGTTCTGGAACAGGGTAGAACCCAATATACTGGAAGACCACCTGGTCGCTACTACCAACCACTCTCTGGTGTGTGACGGACAAGAACTGTTACACACCCTTTTTAATGGTTTAACCAAAGGTAGCAGACTCTCACTCAAGTGGAAACTGTTTGGACGGTCCAAACCGTGCACACCATGGTTTACCACCAATCTGCAAATTTGTAAACGAGTTTGTCGGCGCCTTGAGCGCAGTCGGCGTACTAACTACAACCAGGAAGCCCGAACAGTTTATAAGCAAGCTGTAATTCACTATAACAAGATGATTGGTGACGAAAAATGAAGGTTCTACGCTAACCGCATTAGTGAGGAAGCATGCTTTTCGCAGGAGCTCTTTAAAGTTGCCAAAGAGCATTCCTCGCTTCCTCTGGTGAAAGACAATACGTCCAGTTCACAGACGCAATGTGATGCTACCTTTTTTACTGGCAAGATTAGCTGCATTCGGCAAGCCATTACAGACAAAAGTCACCCTTACTGAGGTTGCTCAGAAGACAGGGCCCCTACCGGACTGGTCAAACCAATCCAAACGGTGCTATTTCAATTTGAACTCGTGGATGACACAATCGTGTACAGGGCTCTGAGCCAGCTTAAATCAGCATCCCCAATGGACCCTGTTCAGATATACATTATTAAGGCTCTTCCCCAGTAAGCTATTTCTGTTTACACTGCAGCTCTTCACTATTCATTTTCTTCAGGGTAACTCCTGCCCTGTTGAAGCATGCCTTGGTTACTCCTCTCCTAATAAAGCCTCACCTTGATCCTTCCATAGTGGAGAATTACCAACCTATGTATCTGTTGCCAGTTTTAATGAAGATTATGGAGGTTGCAGTCACCCAGCTTATTTCCCTGTTTTCTGGAAAACAATTGCTTACACCCCTATCAATCGGGTTTCAGGCCTTTTATGGGCACAAAGACTGTCATGATCTCACTTTTGGATGATTTAGCCATGTACAAGGACCGCGGAGGGGTAGGAGTGCTGATTCTCTTACCTATCTGCTGCCTTTGATACTGTGGATCAGGGCATTCTCTTGGGCCTTCTGGTGCAGTTTGGAATTTCTGCCTGGTTCTTGCAGAAAATTCTCCAACTGTCTCCATTCATGCCCGTCCACCTCCTTCCTTCCTCTCTTGTGTTGTGCCTCAAGGATCGCCTCTGTCGATACTTTTGTGTAATCTTAACTTCCGTCCGTTGGTGGACCTCATCCCGAAGTTTGGGGTTCTTTTCTACACGTATGCTGATGACACAACTATTGGTGTTTCGTCTCAACTCCCCACTACTGATCCCCCACATAAATTGAGAGACTGCTTGTCAGCTATAGGCAGATGGATGTCTTCTAACTGGTTGAAGCTCAAATGGGGGAAAAACTGAAGTGCTCGCGTTTGGTCCCCAGATGGCAACTAGAACCTGGAGTTCCCAGTTTTCGCCCGATTCTCTGGGGCCGTGCCCTAGCGTGTCAGAACAGCTTAGGTGTGAGGCTTCTCCCCAATAACTCCAGTGAAGCAAAGATATCGCAAGTCTGTGTTAGGTGAGTATTCCTAAAGTCCACCTGGAGATGAGACTATAAAACTATCCCTTGGTGTACAGGTCCCAAACTTACTATAAGTCTTTACTACCCAAAGGATTGGTAGAATGGCAGAGAAGCCAGGCTCAACTTGTGAGGAGGATGTGAACTGTAGCTACGTACAATGGATCCAGTCAATACAATAGCCCAAAGAACTCTTGCACACTGAACGTTACAATAAAATATAGGTTTATTTTATATGCACAAGGCAGGAAAGTAAATACTATTTTGAAATAGGAAATACACAGGAAATATAAACAATACTTTTCAAAGTTGCCTGCTTGAATAGTATCTGCTCACGCTTACAATCGTTACAGAAAATAACAGTAATGACAGTTCTACAGTATAATATGTAATGCCGCGGACCCGCATTTCTTTCAGAGTAGGGAGTAGAAACAAGTTGCTTACCTGTAACTGTTCTCCAGCATGGGTATGGCATGGATTCACATGCTCATGAATATTCCTTGTTGTCAGGCTGGGAATCCTCGGTAAAGAAAAAAAAAAAAATCAGTTTCATCTCAGAAGTGTGTCTTTCTCCTAACAACCAATCAATGAGCTGTGGGTCATACTGCCACCAGCCAATGACTGCCCTCTACCTAAGGCCCTCCGCAGGCAGCCATCCTCAGATTTGGAGGCACGTAAAGTGGCCGCAGGACCAAGAGAAGAGCCGCAGAGGGGTAGGCGGGAGGGTTTGCATGTGAATCCAGCCCAGACCCATGCTGGAGAACAACAGCTACAGGTAAGTAACATGTTCCTTCTCCAGCATGGGGTCTGGCATGGATTCACATGCTCATGAATAAAGAATACATAGCAGTACACACACGCAAAACCACAGGAGGTGGCAAGGCTCAACATAAGCCTCTCTTACCTCCTCACCAGGCTCACCTTGAAGCGAACAGGCTGCGCAGCACTGCTTGGCCGACTGACTCATCCCTGGAATCCCTGTCGATGCAGTAGAATTTGGAGTGCGTCAACCTCCACGTAGCAGTCCTGCAGATGTCGAGCAGGGGCCCACCAAATCGGAACACCGTTATAGCAGCGATTGCGCTGGTAGGATGGCCTCTCGGACGGCCAGGCAGCAGCCGGTTTGCCAACCGGTGACAGTGGGTGATACAGCCGAAGAGCCACCTGGAAATGGAAGCCTTGGACAGGGCCTTTCAATGATTCACAGGACCAAAGTTCACAAAGAGCTGAGAAGTTTTCCAGAAACTTTTTGTGCGGGCCACAAAAAACTTCAGCGCTCTAGCCACATCCAGCGGGTGTTAAGTCCTTTCAGCCGGTGACAAAGGAGTCAGAAAAATCACAGGCAACACCAAGAGCTCCTTTAGTCTAGAGCGAACTTGTCCTGGAAGATTCCGGACACCTGATTTCAACAGGCGTCGAGGAACACCTGCAGTGGGCGCATTTGTAGCCTGCAGAGCCGGGTGAGGTAGATGCATGACAACATAATGCCGAGCAGAGAGTCGATGGCCCTCACTGTGGCGATCTTCAGATCCAACAGCCGTTGCACCTTGCCCAGGATGGCCCCTACCCTCTCGTCCGACAGAGAAGCCAGATATGACAGTGTTGAACTGGGATTCCAGGAACAGTGCGTCCTGCGATGAAGTCAAGCAGGACTTTGCATAATTCACTGAGAACCCCAGATCCGTCAGTAGGCAGACTGTCCTCACCGTGTAGTCGGCGGCGATGTCTCTTGATTCGGCCCGGATGAGCCAGTCGTCCAGGTAAGGGTAGGCGTGGATCCCTTGCAGTCGCAGATGGGCCACCACGAGGGCAGGCACTTGGTGAAGACTCTGGGTGCCGACTTCAGCCTGAAAGAAAGGGCTTTGCATTGGTAATGCTTCGCCTGAACGACGAAGCACAGAAACTTGGTGTCCTTTGTGAATGGGGATGTGGCAGTATGCATCCTCCAGGTCCAACGAGGACAGAGTCTCCCTCTTGTAGTTGTCCGAGCACATGTTGAAGAGTGACCATTTGGAACTTCTGGGACCTTATGTATTTCTTTAATCGTCGCAGATCAAGAATGGGCCTCCAGCCCCCGGTCTTCTTTCGTACGAGGAAACACCTTGAATAAACTCTGGAGCCCCAGAGCCGCTTTGGAACTAGCTCTACCGGCCATTTCTTTAGCATGGCCCGAACATCAAGCAGCAGCTGAGGGACGCAAGTTTCCTGCCAGGCCACCACTGGTATTTGGGGACATCTTCGCTGGAACTCCAAAGTGTATCCGTGGGAGTGAGCGTCCAGTACCCAACGGTCAGTGGAGACAGTCTTCAACACGCTGACGAAGTCTGCTAGCCAGCCTCCCACTGGGGTGCATGGGTGGGGGGGCCAGACATCCCGGCCAGTTCATTTTTGCTTGGAGGTAGACGGGCCGCCTTGAAGCAGCCCCTGTTGGTTTCTTGGGCTGAGGAGCGGGAGGGTTGGCAGTATGAAGAAGCCCACGCCATAACCCTTTGAAGATCGGGGAAACTTGCCTCCTGAGGACCGAAAAGGACGACAGTCACTGCTGTAGCATGCCCAGGGCATGTGCTGTCTCCGTGTCCGCCTTGATGGCCTGTAGACACTCATCAACAGCCTTCCCGAAATGATTATCTATGTCAAGCTGCATGTCCAAAACCCTAGTCTGGATCTCCTGTCCAAAGTTTGTGGCCTTGAGCCAGCCACGGCCGCGAAGGCAAAAGCCATTGCCCATCTGGCGGAAACCTAAGTCCGCAATGTCCGTAGCCACAGTGATGCCGTGGTCTGCCACCACCTCGCCCTCTTGCAGAATCTCCAACACCTCTGCCCTCTTATCATCGGGGGGAAGTCCAGCAGAGGTGCAAGCTTGAACCACAGCTCCCAGTCAAAGCGCGATTTGACAGTAAGGGGGTTGGCGACCTTGATGGTCATCACTGCAGAGTAGATAACTTACATTCCCATTGCATCCAATTTCTTCCCCTCATTGTCCGGAGGGGTGGACGCTGCCAAAGACATAGAGCCCGACAACGACTTCTTGGCCACTGCAGAAAGCATCAAGTCTGGCAACGACTGGGCCCGCAAGCAATTAGGCGCAGAGTCCGGCACCCTCTACTTCTCTAGGCAGTCCCTCTTTGCTCGGGCCGTAGAAGGGTTCTTCATGAGCGCCAATCCTTCATCCAAATGTCAACAAAGAGCGTGACCAAAAGGATGGTCTTCCTCTTCGCCTTGCAGTGCTGGTATAAGAAGCCCTCCTTCTCCTCCAGCGTGAGCTGGAAGAGCTTGAATGCTCTGGAGATCATTGCATGGAAAAATCTGATCTCTTCCGGCAGAGAGGATCTGGGCGGAGGAGACTGGAGGTCCCCCATCCCACCGTCGTCGTTGCTGTGTCCAACTCAGTCTCATCTGTTGGGGGTGATGGAGAAGGTGGCGATGGGTGGAAAGCATGCAGCGGATTCCTCGTCCTCTTCTTGGATGGCGGTTCCCCCGTTAGAACGGTCAGCGGCATCACCGGCATCCTCCGATACCAGTGTATGGAGGGTGAAGATAATGTCCATTGAAAGATCTCTAGGTGGCAGCTGAGGTGCAGGGAAAGGCACCTAGAGCGTACGAGCAGGGCCAGGGCCCTAGTTGTCTTGCAGCCCCCCCGTCGCCTTCTTCAACTGCATTTTCGCCGTCCACATAGTTGCCCTCATCGTTCCTCCTCGGCAGAGAAGAGATCTGTGCCCTGGAGGACTAAAACGCCTTCCCTGGTTTCTTCACATCCAGTGATGAGTGTTAGGGAGAATTCTCATTTCATGGCTAATTTCCCTTACCTAGTGAGTCCCTCAGCAGCTTTGCTGGATCCCTGGAGCGGTTTCTTTCCACTTGGTAAGAGTGAGTTTTTCCCCACTCTTACTTGTGTTTTGCTATGTGTTTCGACCTGTTTTTTTTGTGTGATTGTGGGCTCTGGAGTACACAGCTTCAGTAGCCCCCTTCTTTGTGTGCGTCACCCAGCACCTTCTGTGCAGTGGCACAGGGTTGTCATTCAGACTCCCCCCGACTCCATTTCTGAGGCGACTACCGTCCCCCAGAAAAGGGTAAAGTTACCATTAACTTTACTTACAGATCCAGTACACACCATCTTACATGGGGTGCTGGAAGAGTGAACTCTTAACTCTTTATCTGTACCGCACAGAGCATTGTTTCGCTCTTTTTAACATTTAGACATGGCTGGTGGCAGTGGTATCTACCCTAACTTTCTACCGCGGTTATCTTAAATAACCGGGGTAATATTGTAGGCTATTGTATTAGCCTCGAACTTAAACCCGCTTGACCAAATGCTTTTTTTTTTTGGCTCCGGTACGGTTTATTCGCCGTTTCTTTTTGTTAAAACCCTTCTTGTGTTTTACTTTGCGTGGCAAACCAGGTTTGCCTTCTTTGTTCACTGTCTTTTGGGGGGCTTCTGCTAAGAAGCCCTCCTCTAGGCGCCTGGGTGTCTAGGTGTCTAGGTGGGCTGAATGTGAGGGAGGGGTGTAGTCACCCCATGCACAGGGTATCCTAGGAAACCCAGGTCACACTTGGCCATATTGGGCAAGGTGGTTGTCCGGGCTGGACAACCACCCTGCTAGATGATTGACAGCCAGGCTGTGTGAATGGGGATTCTGCGCATAAAAGGCAGGTCTCTTGGACTGGAAGTCAGAGAGTCGTCACTGGAACTACAAGGAACCAACGAGAAGTGGAGGAGAGGTCGACTGCTGCAACTAACCAGTACCGGTGAAGCCCTGCCGCAGTCCTGAGCGATCTACCCTTCAACGACTAAGAGGAGATACAGTCCAGAATCGTCTTCTCTTGAGCCTGGTGGGGATAACCAGCTCACCATCTTCAGCCAGAGGTCGCCTTCGTGGTCAAAATCGCTGCACACTGCTGTAGTGGTCCGGATAGCCACCTGAAGAACTTCTCCTGTTTTTAAGGAGCACACCTTTTATTCATTGTCGCTGCTGCCGACCTCATCCCTGTGTGGTGCGGACCCCCTCATCATCCTTCGTGCTGAAGCTGCAGGAAAGCGTGGGTCTTCCGGGAAACCAACAGGATAAACTGCCGTGGCACCAGCTACGTTCTTTGAGAAAGGTACTGTGTCATGTTTGAGGAATTTTGGGTGAAATCCCTATTTCTCTATTTTAAGGGATGTCCTTACTTTTCAATCCTTCTTATAACTTTTGCTTACGAACATTGACAATATCAAAGTACTCTTGGCAACGTTGAATCTCGAACTGTCCGACTGTGTGATCCTCGACAACAGGAACCCTGTGTCATTTGACTTTGGCTCCGGCCCCTTAACTCTTGAATTCCTGTCTATGTGTGTTCTTCGATTCTGTCTGCCTAACCAACATATTGCCTGTGATTTTTGCCCCCAACTCTCTCTGGGTATTTCAGGTGCTAAGTGTGTTTTTAGCCCGGTAGCACTTCTTGCCATGGATACGCGTTTATCTAGTAGACCGAACTGTCAAAAAATGATGGCAATTGTATTCACAGTAATGTGTATTGTTTCATAACACCGGTGCATTCAAACACAGGGTACTTACCTCGAATAATACTATACAAAGTGAATTGGTTAGTTGTAGTATATTCAACGTGTGGTTTTTGACGAAGTGTTGTGTCGATAACAATTGGGTTAAAAATAAATTTACTTATATTTTTTACCTGAAACCTTGAGTCAGTGTTTGCTTGAGCCAAAGTAATTGTGGTCCCTTTGTGTAATCTCTGCTACTGCTCATATACTCTTGAGATAAGCCTGGCTGCTCCGCTACTGCTACCACTATAACTTGGTAGTACGGACTTGTACCAAAGGTAAAACTTGTACTGCCACCTGTAGTCTTAATTGTGAGTAGTGGTCCCTAAGGGCACTGCACAGGATTCTGCCTAACAGACGGTCTTGGGGAGATGATCGGCATCTTCTTCTCTGGGGTCTTCTCAATGGGCTTGAACGCAGTCTCCCTCCTGGGAGGGAGGGACACTCTTGCCTTTGCAAGTGAGCCCTGTGGGTCTGCGCCTGCAGCCTTCGAAAGGGACAATACCACCACCTTGATAGAAGGCGCCACCTTCGTCTGGTGCACTTGGGTCTTCATAGTCAGGCCAGGCCCCTTGTCCTTTGTGGTAGCACCGGGTACCTTGTCCTGTTTAACCTTCTCCTTAGGGGACAGGTCGGAGGCTCGGTCACCTTTGGCCATCTCCGAGGGTAGGCCAGGCGCCATACCCTGTTTGGTCTTCTCCGTGGCCCGGGTGATCAGACTTCCTCTTGGATGAAGATCCAGAGCATTGACTGGAGACCGATGCAACTGGGGATGTCTAGCATGCCTTGGCCGCTGAGCAGCCTGCCGCAATGGCGCTCCCGACGGTAGCAGACTTGCAGTGCTGGGCCTTTTGTTGGACTCCCGCGGGAGGGGGTGCCTTCAACAGACTTAGGAGCCCGCTCAGCTTTCCTAGATCCGGGAGTGGCATGCTCCTGGGAACCACCCAGTGCAGAGGCGTTGGCCTGCAGCCACTCCAGCCGTTCACAGCAAAACACATAATCCTTCATATAAATTGGGTACAGGCAATACAGGCACTGGGAATGTTTGTAGTCCATATAAAAATTCCACAAACCGCAGTCGGAGCAAAGCTTGAAAAGGGAAGGGGAATCCTTATCCTACATGATCCACGCGGTGTAGGCCTGAAGAATCTTCTGGAAACCTCCACGAAGAAACTTCAAGAAATATGCCCTTGAGGGGCGATGACGAATCTGAAAAATGGGTCCCCGTTAATCGGAAGGATGATCGATGGAGCACAAAGCTCAATTGACCGAAAAATATAGTAAAACTTCTAAAAAAGCAAAAAACGCAGTAAAAGCTCTATGCACGTGGACTCTTATGTTAATGTTAATGTTAAAGGTCATTTGTACCGCGCACTATCACCACCGGAGTGGTCCCCTGGCGTTCTTACTTGAACGTACGGTAAAAATCTGAAGATGGCTGCCGGAGGAGGGGCTTAGGTAGAGGGCAGGCATTGGCTGGGGGCAGTATGACCCAGAGCTCAGGGATTGGTTGTTAGGAGAAAGACAGTTCAGAAATGAAACTGATTTTTTTCATTACCGAGGATTCCCAGCCTGACAACGGGGAATATTTATGAGCATGTGAATCCATGCCAGAGCCCATGCTGGGGGAAGTAAGCATCATCTAGGTCAGATGACAGAAAGTTTCCCTTCTCCAGCTGGCCGAGCATGTGTTCAAGCGTGACCATTCTGAACTTCTGGGACTTTATATACTTATTCAGTCGTAGCAGGTCGAGAATGGACCTCCATCCCCCGGTCCCTTCATACGAGGAAGTACCTTGCGTAAACTCCGGAGCCGCTTTGGAACTAGCTCAATAGTCCCTTTCTTTAACATGGCCCGGACATCCAGCAGCAGCTGAGGGAAGGGGTTTTCCTGCCAGGCAACCGGGATTTGGGGACACTTTCGTTGGAAGTCTAGAGTGCTTCCGTGGGCGAGAGCGTCCAGCACCCAACAGTCGGTCGAGCTGGTCTTCCACATGCCGATGAAATACGCCAGCCGGCCTCCCATCGGGGTGCACGGGTGGGGGCCAGACATCCTTGCTGGTTCAATCTTGGTTGGTGGTAGACAGGCTTGTGGTCCCTGGTGACGATGTCCGCCCCTGAAAGCCTTGGAGCGGCCCCTGTTGGATTCCTGGGTCGACGAGTGTGAGGGCTGGTGGTAAGAGGAGCCCCTGCCGAAACTCGAACGGCTACACTTCCCGCCTGAGGAACGAAAGGACGGCCGGCATCGTCGCCTTTCCGAACAGGTTCTCCCCGTCAAAGGGCATGTCCAAAACCCTCGTCTGGACCTCCTACCTAAAGTTGGTGGCCTTGAGCCAGCCACGACGGCGAAGGAGGATGCCATTTCCCATCTGGCAGAAATCAGCGTCCGCAACGTCCATGGCCACTGTGATGGCGTGATCCGACACCACCTCGCCTTCTAGGAGGATCTCCAAAGCCTCTACCCGCTTGTCGTCGGGGAGGAAGTCCAGGAGCGCAGCTAGCTTAAACCATATCTCCTGGTCATATCTGGCCACGATAGCGTTGGCAACCTTCCTACCCATCAAATCCAATTTCTTCCCCTAGTTGTCCGGAGGGGTGGACGACAGAGAAGACGATGAACCTGAGGATTTCACGGAGCCCGATGATGGGTGAGAACGCAAGCACTTGGGTGCAGAGTCCGGAACCCTGTACTTTTCCAGCCAGTCTCTCTTCGCTGGGGCTGTAGAGGGGTTCTTCATCAGAGCCAGCCCTTCATCCCAAACATCGTCCAGGAGCGGAACCGAAAGGATGGTCTTACTCTTCACCTCCCGGTACTGATATAAGAAGCCTTCCTTCTTTTCCTTTGGCGTCAGCTGGAAAAGCTCTGATGCTCGGGCGATCATTGAACAGAAAGATGAAGATCATCATCATCGTCAGTGCCCATCGCCGCCGTGTTCTATTCAGTGTCCTTTGGGGGAGCGGGAGGGGCGGAGAAGGGGGCAAAGGGTGGCATGGAGGCATTGGGTGCCTCCTCTTCTTGGCTGGCGGTTCCCCCGGTGTCAGTGGGGCGGCCAGCGGCCAGCACAGGCGTCGAGGGAGTAGCGGGTGGCGGGGTCGCCGGCATCCTCCTCTGTATCTGGGACACCAGAAGGGTCAAGAGGATGTCTAGTGAAAGGTTTCTATGTGGCATCTGGGGTGTAGGGGTAGGGTCTGGGCCCTCGTCCTGGGGCCCCTTGTCACCTCAATATACTGTATCCCTGTAGTCGCCCCTGTCGTGGGGCGAGTCCCTGGCGTCTCCCTAGTCATGACCCTCATGAACGGTATGGACAGAAATGATCTCATCCTCATCTGCCAAAGAAATGTCCATTACCTGCAGGCCTTCAACACCCCTCACCCCGCCTCCCCTTATTCGGGTCCAGATGGGTCGGTCTTGGGCTGAGGTGCGGCATCCTCTTCTCCGGGGTCTTCTCAACAGGCTTGTTCAACGCCTCCCTCCTGGGAGGAAGGGTCACCCTTGCCGTAGCACCCTGCAAGGCCGCACCTACAGCCTTTGAAAGGGACGCCGCCACCACCACCAGGGGAGGTGGGGGGGTACGATTTCACCTGGTGCACCTGGGCCTTCACGATAAAGCCAGGCCCCTTGTCTTGCTTGGCCTTGCCCTTCACTGCTGTGTCAGAAGCCTTCTCCTCTTTGGCCTTCTCCTTCGGGCCGATCGGACCCTTTTTGTCTCCTTTGGCCTTCTCTGTCGTGGGTAGGTCGGACACCGTACCCTGCTTGGCCTTCTCCAACATGGTCTTCTCTGGGTTCTCCCTCAGCTTGCCAGAGTTATCCGACTTTCTCTTGGATGAATAACCAGAGCGTTGACTGGCGATCGATGCAGACAGGGGTTACGATTGCACACTGACCGTCGCCGGACCCGCAGCAGCAGCGACCTCGACGGAACAAGACTTGCGTTGCTTGGCCTTGTGTTGGGCCCCAACAGCTGGGGAGCCCTCAAAGGACTTAGAATCCCGCTGAGGTTTCCCCAGATCCAGAAGAGGCATGGCCCTGGGCTTCCCACAGACTTTTCATGCCACCTGCATGACATCCTTCTGGAGAGGGATGCCAGACCGGATTGTGGTGCGCTTACCGAAGACCTATGCTAGCACTTTCGACTCCTGGGGGGGGGGGGGTTTCCTCAGGCAGAGTGACTTCAAGAACTTCACCCCCGAAGACTGGCATCCACGACCAGTCCAATGGCTGTTGAGGGGCAGGCATTGGTGGTGGTGGAGGGGTCTGAACAACCGGTAGGGCCTGGATCGAGGGGGGGGCCGGCAGCGCTGGAGCAATGGGAGGAGTACCCAGAATAGGGGGGTAGGGTCAGTGCCACCTGCGGGATGACCTTCATAATATCCTTCAGGAGCCCCTTCATCCAGTGGAACGCATACAAAAGAGGAAACACTCAAAGAAGTGCCCCTCGCAAGCCGCCAGGGCGCTGGGCCTCTGCTCCTACTCGAAACGCTGAGGCACCTGGGGCATGTAGCCATAATGCTCCGATGGGTAGATGAGTCCCTGAGGAGACCAGATGTCTGTACCGTACAATCTATTGTCGCTTCCAGAGGGAAGGGGAATGGGATCATCCTTGTAAAGAGACAAGCCCCCTTGCCCCTCAAACTGAATGTATAAAAGATAGGCCCCACCCCCTTCAAACCGAATGCAGATAACCTATCAGGTTGATTAATGACACTGCTAAAATCAGAAATATATTGCCTTTCAGAAAAGCGCTTTAAAAGGCGATCTATTTTGTGGGGTCAGAAGGCCGTGCATAGTAGATATGTCGAGTAGTGCATGCTTATAAATTGGAGCAGATAGTAAGTCCTGATCAAGAATAGGTCGATACACCATTTTGTGATAAACCAGGCATTGTCAGGCAATTTCTAAGATGGTGGATTTCGGCTAGTCATGATGAGGTCAGTGGATAACTTTTTTCATAGAAGTTCATGAAGAGGCCACTGGTGTAGAATGAGTTAGATGAAACCTGTTCAGACCGTGTCTGAGTGGCAGGTAGGCCAACTAATCACAGGCAGGAAAAGGGGTTGTACATTGATCATTGCATTACCACACCTTTCTAGATTGCATAAAGGGGGTGAGAGCCCTGGGAAAGTTGGGAGTTGCAGATTGTTCTTCAGTATGCTGTGTCCTGCTCTGCTGCAAAGAAGTACATCCTCGCCGCCATTTTGAAGCCTTGCACCACACCCTGGGTGGGAGGGCGCGTAGGCCCTGAGCCATGAGAGGCCTCAGGCATGGGAGGATACAGCATGGGTCTTGCACCCAAAGCAGAAGCGGCGACGTCAGAGAGCACTCTGGTAGGCGTTGAGCACTCTGGTAGGCGTTGAGCCCTTGGCTAGCCGGCAGGCAATTGTAACGCCCTGAATCTTGACCTCGTAGCGAGCTCCAGTAGGCTGTTGTTCTTGGCATCTGTGCCGTTAGCCGTGCTAAATTGTGCCGAGGACAGATTGGAGGGGGCACTCTACTATCCCCTGAGGTAGAAAGGGACAACCTTGATCGCCCCTCCATGGACAGAACGGTAGGTCCCCTGAGCACCTCAGCTCGGGACCCGGTAGCCAGAAAGGACCCGGGTCTGTCCAAGGAGCACCCAGAAGTGCCCCCAGTGCCCTTGGCTAGGGAACCGGTAGCCTTCGAAGCCTCGGGCCGGCCAGAATCTGAATACAAGGAACACCGATCTGTGGGAACCCCCGGGAAGGAGTTACAGTGCTGAACAGAGGGCCTACCTTGCCTTGAGTAGCAGGCCTGGAGACAAGGTCTTTAAGGTGGAGAAGTGTGGAAGATCTCCCTCCACCGCAACAACAGATTCTTCAATGCCCTGTGACCGAGAGCGCTGCAAGCCGAAAATGAGTCCCAGCAGTGGTTTGGCCCCAAGCACTCAAGACAGAGCGCATGTGGGACCTAGGCTGGGAACAAGCAGCGGCATGAAGCACATCTCGTGAATCCTCCTGCGACCGACATGTGCCAGGGGAGGCGAGGCACCGAAGGGAAGTTAAATAAAATTGAAAAAACCAAATGGGGAGCAAGCAGAAACTTAAAGCCTCTGAGCTGGCTGACAGGTCAGACACCGTCAATGCGGAAAAAGGGACCAAGGTGAGGTGCCGGAGAGCAGAGCATCTGCGGGGCGGTCCTATGCCCGAGGCCGCACTCTGCCGCTGCACTAAATTTAAAGGGGACGGTCAATTTTCTACTGCCAAAGGTTCTGGTAGCATCCCCATTTTGGGGGACGCCCACAAGGGTGGAGGAAAGGGGAGTGGACGTATCAGTATTCAATTTTAATAAGCTGAGAAGTTGAAAGACCAATGAACTAATTCACCTTTTATCAGGAAAGACTACTTTTAAAGCAGAATATTGTTATGCATTTCCGCAGTTTGTCAGGAGAAATTATCTTTCGGGGATGTTGACAAGTAACGGATTGGGTGCTTCAGCATAACCTTGGATGTACTCTGTGTGGGTCTGTACAAGGTAATGAGGAAACAATACCAGAGATAAATTTCACAGCATAAGAATGAGTTGTTGGCCTGTAAAACATATCCGACAGGTATGCACTCTAATCCGGTGTAGCATGTTTCAAGATCTTAAGTGAGTTATATAATACTTCAGCAATGAGCAACCATCCATTTGTGGTGCTTAAAGTATGAAACAGGCAGAAACAACATGGTTGAGAGTATGGGGACCGCTAAGAAATAACTAACCAAAAGTAACCACACTGAACCATAAGCTTCCATTAATTTGGACAAACACTGAAAATGATCACCAGTTAAGTTATTTATTTTAGCCACAACCAGAGAAGGAAACAAAATCAGAAATCTGAGACAACCTTACCTGATGTAAAGTAAACTTGTCACTGCTAGAAAAGAGGACAACAGTATTATGCATTGCATTGTCTTCTTCATCCTTGATCAGTGACATATCAAAGGTGGCTACCTAAAGAGAATGCAAAATTGTTAATACAAATAAACACTTTTCCTTTTTCTGCTTAGATCACAAAACAATAATTGATGTTTGATCTATGAATATACTTACACATTTTCTAAATGGAAATAAACAGTGACAGATATGCTAACTTTATTTTTGCATAGCGGGGGCGGTTCTTGTCCATAATGGGCAAGGCAGTACAGACTTGCCCATCATGGAGAAGCCACACCAGCCGAGGAGCACAGCCTCAGCTGCCTGTTGCAGTCGATGGAGTGCTCCTGGGCTGGCTTGAACTGTCAAAGGCAAAGGAAACTAAGTTTCCGTTTGACAGGTCGTACCTCAGCCGTGCATATCCAATAAGCCATGCAAGGCCAGATGCGTTCTGCTTCCCCAGCTTTGCATGGACCATCAGGGATGCAGGCTGGGGTAATGCCATTTGTATATGTGAGGGGACTCTCCTGCTCCTCCCCGCACATACAAAGGGATCAGTGTGGTTTGTCAGAAGTGCTCCGGCTCCTGTGCACATGTACAGGAACCAGGAAGCACTCTTTGCTTCCTGTTCATGATGCACATGAGTCGGAGGCTTTCTGGTGGAGTAGGGCGCATGTAACATTTTATTTTTAAAGTATTGTCTGTGTTTTAGTGACTCAGCGAGTAAATGATGTATGGACTTTAAGATGGTTATCTAGAATCTGGCTTAGAGAGCATATTTTAGGAGGCCACCCTAGTTCCATTTAACAGGGGAACTGCGAGAGGTTAGCCAAAATCCAAACAAGATGGCAATGACGAGCAGTCAAGGCCATTCTCCGAGAGTGTGAGAGTGGGGTCAGGGGCCCGCCAAGTGAAGCACACAATTTAATTTAGACAGTAATGTACACAAATGCTACATTTATGCTCAGCCCAAAACATTTCCTAAAAAATTAAACAAGCACTTGAGAATATCGCACAACACTAAATAATAAGACATGCATTACTCACCGTAATAGCATTTCTGATGATTGCATCTGCTTAGATTCACATGCTGTGCATGTAGTCAGACATCTAGTGGTAATCACAGAGTATTGCATCTTTTTTTTGAAGATTGAAAGGGGACGTCGACATGGGCGTGACTTACACTATCTCTAGCGTGACATGTAGTGTTAGTGTATCGATTGTGTTTATTCCTGCCATGTGGGAGCCTTATAGTCAGCATGAGTGAGCACAGAAGAGAGAAGGTATAAGATGTCTATGTTCATTATACTCCATGAGGGGAGGAAGGGTGGGCGCATGTGAACCCAAGCAGATATAATCAGAATTAATGCATGTCTTTGAATGCTGGTTAATCTGGTTAGAGTCACATGCTGTGCCTAGACTAGCAAGCAGTTACCAGAGGTGGTGGTTTGGATGTGTGAAGGAACAGTAGCAAAGCGATGTCTTAACACCGCTTGTCCAACCCGAGAATCAGACCTAGAGTGGGTATCTAGGCAATATCATTGTGTAAAGGTGTGTACAGAACTCAAGTTGCTGCTTTGCAAATGGACTCGAGCAACATTTGCAATGAATGCTATGGTAGGCCCTGTACCCTGAGTAGAGCGTGCTCTATGCGTGAAGGGCAGATCTATCTTGGCAAGAGTGAAGCACAGTGTGATGCAGTTTACGATCAACTTTGAAATAGCTGATTTACAGACTTCTCTACCAGCTGCCACTGAAAAACAAACACGTTTTTCGTTTCTTAGTTGTATGGTCTTTTCCAGATAATAGAGAACCGCTCTCCTCACATCCCTGGACTTGCTATCCTGATAAACAATGATATCAAGTGAACTAATAATATGATTTCATGCTCCGAGAAGCTGTTAGTGATCGAATTAACTCTACAAGCAAAGGTCTCTACCACCTTCCTCATGATTTGCTTGTATTGGACTCCATCAAAGGTGGTGCCGTCATTTCGGAACTCGCTAAAATTCTGGAGGATGGCTTCCTTCGCAATCCTCACTATTTGAGGTGGGTAGATCTCTTTCTTCGGCTGGGGCCTCCCTCTGGAACAGCCTCCCTGCCACTCTGAAACTTCAGAACCATCTGCGGTCCCAGAAGCACCTCAAAACCTTCCTCTTTGCTTCAGCCTTCAATAACCCCCCCCCACCCCCGCTGATATTTTCTCTCTCTGCACTGTCGCACCTGGCATACCTTCAGTCTTCTGGGCCACATACCTGCTCACCCTGCCACCCTCCCGCACTGCCTCCGGGCCACCCCTTGCACTAGTCTGCATCTGTACCCATACAGCCCCCTCCCCCTTTTTTTTCTTTCTGCACTTATCAGACAAACCGTGTTCTGCTGCCTTAAACCACGTAAATTGGCTGCACTAACACGGTTTGTTGCCTTATTTATTATGCATTTATTATTATTCATCCGTTTTATCCTTTGATCCGCACTTTCCATTTCTCCCCCTCACATTCACTTTTACCCTTTCCCTCTCCCATGCACTCCCACGTTCTCAAGTCACTGGGCCTAGTAAGATTGTTGTTTTGTTCTCCCCTGTTCCCATCCTTTGCCTTGTCTTGCTCTGAAACACTTGTGTATGAGCACGATATAAATAAAATATCAATTCAATTTTGTCGTTATTGGAGGCGATTTCAAATACAATTGTGTAAGCAGTGCTGGCTTTAATCATATCTCAAGCACTTGTAAGCGTGATTCAGCAGCTGCTTCTTGTGGTCTAAACTGGAACTCATTCTTTTTGGAATGTGATATCCATATGGAGGAATTTAAGGAAGGTATGCTCGACTTCACTTGGCAAAGAGGCAACCATAAAACTCACATTAATTATTACTATGTCTCTGCTCATTTGTTAAAGAGATGTGAAAAAGTGAAAACATTTTATCCGAGCCTTGGTGATCATACGATCAAACTCTTAGCTGTAGGCACTGGACAAATAAAATATTGCCTGCTCTCTCGTTACTCAAAGTTGAGGGTTCTAGACTTGGTTAGGTGGAATAATAAATGTCACAAATGTGCTGCCATACCTAAGAGTTAAAAAAAAAAAAGAGCAAACATCTGTGAGCATGAAAGTCTATTATCTAGGGTGGATTCACCCTAGTACTGTTGCTATTGGACTCTCTGCTTCCATCTTGTATATTTTACATGACTGCATTTTAAATTGCTATTTTAAAATTCTGATTTTATACTTTGTGATAATTTGCATTTTATTGGTATTACTCTTCACAGAAACCATTTGCTCCTTCTGTTTGTTCAAGTTTGATTAAACACAGAAGCTGTCTAGCTGTCTGCACGCACTTGTGGGTATAAACTACATTACCTAGAACCCCTGTAGTCCTCGCGCCTATATTCTACTAAACCCGGCGCGAAAGCGCCAAGACAGTCTATGCCGGTCCGTGGTGCTCTGGGGTCTGCGGGGACATTGTTTTGTGACTCATCCCGGTAAGTACCATGAGCTCAACTAGTATCCTGGCTTTAACTGCCAAGGAAAGAGCAGTCTCGGAACAGAGGACAGCTTGTTTTTTAGAAAGGGTTCTGGAATCTAGCGTACACCTACAGAGTACACAAACTATGTAATATGGGGAAAAGCTGCCGTGAGACAGTTAACATGGGAGTAGGAAATCCCTGTGATGTGAAGTATCTGGTGGACAGTATGTGCAAAATAATAAAAAAGTAAAAGGAAGGCTCACAGGGCTAATAAGACTGACTGGGACTACACCTGTCCCTGAGAGCAACGCTAATCCCACACACTCAAATGTATATTACTTAACACAGTCTCTGTTAAAACACGCCTTAGAAGTGGCCTCATCTCTGCTCATAACATCGCATGTGTGAGGTTACAGAAACCTGGAATCACATTGCTGCTGGACCTACTCTAGCCATGGCCATACCTCATGGCTATAATATATTCTGCCAAGACAGACAGGAAGTTCTAGGTGGTGGAGTTGCAATCATTTTCAGAGACTCTCTGAATGTCTGGAGATTGGATGTCAGGAGTATCACCAACTGTAATACCCTCCACATTAAAATAGGGCTGTATGCTGAGAGTACTCTGAATATTGTCTTTGTATACCGTCCTCACGCTGTTATGAAATATTTTAATAATCTATCTGACCTGCTATTAACTTTCTTAAAACCCTCTACTAAAATTTTACTTCTCAGGGATTTTAACTATTGGTTACAAGACAAAGATTTGCAAGCCAAAGCATTAGATAAGGATCTTTCTAATCTGGGCTTCCTCCAATTCATGAAGGTTCACACACATGTAAAAGGTAACACACTTTACTGGTTGGCAGGACATAATGTTATTCCTATTAACCAGTCAGTCCCTGCCCATGGTCTGACCATGCTTTTATTGATTTCAAAATTATCACTGAAAAGAAAGTCCTAAACAGGAAGCATATTACCACCTTAGTTCGGGGGAGAAACCTGAAAAAGTTGGTTCCATCTAATTTCATCGCGTGATGTTTTTTAGCAGGGTTTTTTTACCGCACAAACACATCAAATTGTTTTCATTTATTTTGGGGGGCTTCTCCACAACCCCCCCCCATTCACTTTCAATTTATATTACCCAAAACCCACACCCCAAAAATATAATTTCCCCCTCCCCCCTAAAAAAATGTGATGGTTTATTTTCGATAATACATTCACAGTAAAAAATGCTGTGAAAAACTTCCCGCGTGTTAGGCAGAATCCTATGCAGTTCCCTTAGGGAGCACTGCAGAAGATTAGGACTACAGGTATATGCAATAGATCCCCTTTGGTATCAGTCTGTACCACACAGATTTAGTTGGTAGCTGTGGCTGAGCAGTCAGACTTATCTCAAGAGGGAGATGAGCAGTATTCAGGTTTACACAATAGGACTACAATACTATGGAACAAGAAAACATTGACCAAAGCTTTATATCAAAAAGAATATATATTTGTTTTACACACTCAGTTCTACACACAAATAACCATCATTAAAGCAGATAAAACAGTTAAGAAAAGTATACACAACTCCCTAATTAAATTGTAGACCAGTTTGAGCAAGAGTGAAAACTGCACAAAATGGCACAGTGTAAAACCAAGCAGAAATGGCACTCTAACAATTTCTTCAGAGGGAGGGAAATGTCAAGTTATACAGGGTTAGACTCCTAAACACACCAGCAACACTTCCCGATTGGATTGTGAAGTTAGGCAAGGCGGTACTTTAGCATAAGTAATACTTGGGTGAAAACCGAACAAAATGGCACTTCACAATATTTAAAAGGGGAAGGAAAAGGAGGTTATAAGAGTTTAGGTGCACCAACACATTTCTTGAGGAAAAGCAATCTAGAGAAGGCAGTTGTAACAGATTTAGCCAGAGTCAATAGGCTTGTGCCGGAGTCAGTGGTACAAGGCAAAGTGCCCAGGATCAAACTGTTCTAGTAGCTGCAGTCAAGTCTTTGTTTAACGTTTGAAAAGACGGTTGCAGAAGATAAAAGAAAATGTTAGACGATAGGGGCGGCCAACCCAGAAGGTAAGTAAAGGATTTAAAACACCTTTAGCAGTACCCAACGAAACGGGAGGCCTGGCGGAACAATGTACCTTAAAAGTGGAAGAGGCTCCTGCGGTGGCGGTAGTTCCTGGCAGTTACTGCAGTTCGGGAGATCCAGCAGAGGAAGAGAGGCTCTTGTCGTGGAGGAAGGTTCGAGTCACTGCACTGCCCTGGGATGAAGCCAGCCGCGGTGATGCCAAAACAGAATAAAAAGGTACGCTCCTTTAAATCGCAGTCGTGGTGGACGGGTGCCTGGCTATCCGGTCTCCGAGTGCTTGGCACTGGCGATTCGACCAAGGCAGGTCCTGGAAGGCCGATTGGCGTACTGGTTGGCCCCACCAGCTCAAGGGAAGAAGACTCTTACAGGTGAAAATCTTATCAAGTCGTTGGAGAAAAGTGGTGAGGATCTGCAGCAGGGCTTCACCGGTGGTTCAGTCGTTGCAGATGTCTTCGGCTTCTCTCCTCTTCGGATTTCTTGGGTCCAGTGGCAACGCCTTGTCCTCCAGTCCTCAGATCCTCAGATCCCTGCTTTTATGCAGAAAACCCCCCATTCATACAGCCTAGCTGTCACTCACACAGCAGGGTGGTTATCCTGGCGGGATAACCCCCCCCCAGCCTATCAGGGCAGAGTGAGACTTGGGTTGCCTAGGTAACCCTGTCCAGGGTGCCTATTCCCCTCGCACACATCCTGTCGATCCCAGACTCAGTGGCACCGAAAGGAAGGCTTATGTGCAGAAGCCCGCCAAAAGGACGAACAAAGGATCCCCGACCTGGGTTAGGATTTCAGAGAAAGAAATACTATTAAAGATCTGCCAATAAAACCCTACCGGAGTAAAGTTAACAAAATAAAACAGCGGTATTTTAGAGGCTGTCAGTAAAAGTGGTAGCTTCGAACAACGGGAAAATCCCATAGGAATATATTTGCGGTCGAATATTTATGGTAGTAACCACTGCCACCAACCAGAAACATTTGAGAGAGGGACTGGACGATAACCTCTCGAAAATGAACACTTGGGAAAAACTATTAACCCTTTCCAGTACTTCCATAGTAAGAGGGGTTGTACTTGTTGTGTTCATAACTATTGACTAGTAAAGTCAATGGGGACTTTACATGCCCTGGGAGACAGTAGTCAATCCGAGGGTATGGAGTCTATGTTTGGGGGTCACTATGACACGCCGTGTTACTGCACTGAGGGTGCTGTGTAACACACATGTAAAAAGAGGATACCTATGAGGGTGAGAAAAACCCCCTAGACCATAAGCACAAAAATAGACATATTGCTGATGTGTGATTTAGGCTAAGAGTGGGAAAAAGAGTCTCACTCTTAGCAGGAGAAATAAAAGAAACCCTTCAAATCCAGCAAAGCTGCTGGGGGACCCTATAGGTAAGGGAAATTTGCCTTTTAAGAGAATTCTCCCTAACACAGCGATGAAAGGACGTTGTACCAAAAAGTTGAACCCTGAAGCATTGGACACATGGATCTGGCCGTTACTGAAAAAACTGACAGGAAAGCTCAGTAAATAATATTACCAATATGTATGAGGATACTATGCAGAAAGCAGTTGACACCCTAGCACCCCTACGAAATATGAAGGTGACACAAAGAGCAACCAATTTATGGTTTTCCTCTGAATTACAAGACCTAAAAAGTATTAAGATTAAAGCTCTACATAAGTGGAAAAGTTCCTTGACAGATCATGACAAAGAATTATATAACTCACATGTAAAACGCTATAAAAATGCTGTCACTTTGGCAAAAAAAGCCTATTTAGATGACTGCATAAATAAAGTACAGTCTAAATTGAAGGAACTTTTTAAAGTCTTTAAAGAGCTGGAAACAACTAAACATGGAGGCATATACGATTATTAGAGATACCAACTGGTGCAACCGAGTCCAAGAGGCCATGGATGCCACACAAAACAAAAATTAAAAATGGCATGCTTATAGCAAATAAGAGTTCTACACAAAAAGACCCTGATATAGTCAGCCCTCGATATAAGGAATGGAAACCAGAAGAGTTGTTTTAATTTAAATCTATTGACAAAGCTGAACCTGCTTTGAAATACTCAAGCCATCAAATTGTAAGGTGGATGTATACCCTTCATTAGCCATTAAGGCATGCTCTGTTGCCTTCATCACCACTCTTGGCCGGTTTGTCAATGCGTCATTCAGAGACTGCTGTGTGCCAGTTTGTATCAAGAATTCATGGATCACTCCAATTTTGAAGAAGCCCGGCTTAACACCATGTGATCCATTGAACTACCACCCTATATCAAATTCCCCTTTCTGTAAAAAAACCTAGATAGGGTGCATTACACGCAAATGCTCGTTCATATGAGATCCCACTGTATCTTAAATCAGAAACAATCTGGTTTTAGAGAGACATTGGATGGAGACAGCATTGCACGATTTAAAATCCAGACTTCTCGTCACATAGATCAAGGAAATAAAATCATGCTTATGAACTTGGACCCATCTGCCGCCTTCGACCTGGTGGACCACTCATTGCTGGCCACCAGGTTGGGGGATAGGGGGCAGTTGCTGGCTTTTCCATCTCAGCAGCATAATGGGTCAAATCCTTTTCGGGGGGACGTCACTGGAGAGTGACTAGTACTTTGGCCGATGCAACTACCAAGGAACTAATTCAAGGGGTGCTGCAGGGCGCTTGCCTTTCCCCTCATTTTACAGCTTTTTCATAGATCCATTCTTGGACTTTCTGGATATCAAAGGCATTGAATTTGCAAACTATGCAGATGATAGTCTAGAGTTTATTTTAATACTTGTCACTGTGAATCTCTGTGCAACTCCCTTACAGCTCACATTGACCCCTCTTGAGAGGAGCCTGGCTACTCGACCACACTACCAACCTGTGTAGTACAGACTTCTACCAAAGGTTGGGTTCCTATTGCCAGGTGGTCAGGGTTGTTGTAGTGCACCCAAAGGGTACTGCATACAATCTTGACTAACATCACAATGTTGAAAAATCTACGATAGTGGTATTTGTTGGCTGGAAATAATTCAAAACCATGAGGTGGGATGGAGGGGGTTGTAGTAGAATGTGTACTTCATATGCGTTATATCTTGGTTACAACCTGTATGATACTTCCTCAGCAAACATGTGGAGGAAATCTCACACTCAAGCTTAGACCGCTTCTTTCTCAAATGAAAGTGTTATACAAAAAACTCTGCAAATTCTCCCTCACTCCAGCAATTTAATTTAGTAACCTAAAAATGTAATCAATTTTACTCTTATGGACTAGAAATGTGTCTGGTTGAAATGGACGATTTTCTTAATCAGTTACAGGGTCAGATATGGAAGGAGACTCTGGGCCTTGCCAAATCTTTGCCTAACCCAATCGTTAGGCATGAACTGGGATGAACTCTGTAGCTTCCAAATTTCATTGGAGACTCCTAAATAACTACGCAAAAATGATGAACCCTCGCAGAAATTCACTGTAGGAAAATCTTGGTCAAATGTTAAGCGAAACTCCTCAGCCGACCTTGCTTAAATTGGGGGAAAGAACATTACACATCTTTTTAAAGATTGGCGCTGAGGAACAAGAACTGATATTACAAACAGGTAATCTAAAAAAAAAGCTTTACTGCTTGGACTGGGCACTCGCGATTGATTGATGCATTAGGCAAAAATCGTTGACATTGGGAATATGCTTGCTTTACAAGAAAAAGAGCCACAAGGAGTGTATACTTACAGCGTTTCCTGTGTGATAAAGCTCAGAATCTATATATGAGATTTAAATTTAATTTGTTCCACACCAGAGAGCGTACCAAACACTGGGATAAAAATGGCTCTAAGGGAGGAGATACTACGTGTCACTTTTGCTCTGATGCCAATTCAGTGGAAACACTCCAACATCTCATAATCACATGTACCTTTTTTGAATTGGACAGAATTAGGTTGCTCAGTAAAATCAATGTTGGTGATACCAGCTTCAAGAAACATTTGATGGATGAGCTGTATGTGCGGCAAAACGGTCTGATAATTTCGCTCACCAACTTTCTCAGGGTAATTATGGAAATTATGCCAAACGTGTTGGGTAAATATGGATTGTGGATGAAAATGGCCTCTCAGTCACTTATACCGTTGCATGCTTACACTGTTGCATTGTAGACCAGAGTACTTGAGGAGTACACACTAAACATTCTCTTGCACTTCTTGTACATGCATTGTTTTGCACCTTGGATTATGGCAATTCACCTCTGTGTAGGTAGAAGAAGAATTTAAAAATGTGTTTGACTTGTTTTGTTGACATGTTTAATTGTGTCGAATAAGGTGTTATTGTTAAATCTGATTTGTTAACGTTGTTTTGTAAAAATCTATCTTGCGTATCCTAAAACCTGGAGTTCTGCAACCAATCGTTGCGCACTTGAATTAAGTTTCTATCTTTTTTGTCTACATTTGTGCATGTGTCAGCTCTTCACTCTTTATTAACATAGCTTGCGGTTTCCCCACTGGCTGAAAGATGAATTTCTAATTTTAAATGTACCATGCTTTTAGGCTAAAGGTGGTTTTGGAAATGTAAAAAAGTTATGATGTTTTTAAAGGGCCTGCAGTTCACTAACTCTCCTTATCGATGTGATCGCCACCAGGAAGGTGGTCTTGTAGGTGAGTGCTTTAAGGCTAGCCTTGTGCATTGGTTCAAAGGGAAGCCCCATTAGTCTGCTAAGTCCAATGTTCAGGTTCCACCCAGGAGCTGGGTTGGAAATAAGGGGATGAAGTCTTTTTACCACTTCCATAAATAAATGCTTTAAATCACTGGGATTTTCCACAACTAAATGTTTTTCAGGGACGTGGTGCATGCTGAAAGGGGAGCTAAGTGGGCCTTTAAGGAACTGAAAACCGGACCTGAATCCAACAGGTGGGTTAGGTACACGACGATGTATTACACCAGATGACAAAGCGATTCCATTTGCTGGAGTAGCAATGCCTGGTGTTAGGTTTCCGTGCTTCTCGAAGTATGTCCATACATCCTTGAAGCAGTTGTAGGTGCCCGAATTCTATGACCTCAGGAGCCAGGTTGCCAAGTTGAGAGTTTGAGGGCATAGATTTAGTGTTTCCCCCCTGGTCTTGCAACAGCATGTTGTACGGGCATGGCAGCTTCCTGGGAGGAGAGACCGACACTGCCATGAGATGGGAGAACCAATGTTGGCGGGGCCACCAGAATCATCCTCAATGGCTCTTGGTGCACCTTATGCACTATCCTGTTGAGCAGGGGAATTGGGGCAAAGCGTAGACAAATTTCCATGACCATGTTATCCAGAGACCATTCCCCTTGGAGCGGTTCTGAGGGTACCTGGAGGCGTAATCTGGGCATTGTGCATTCTCCAGAGTTGCAAACAAGTCGATCTCTGGAAAGCCCCAGTCTGCGAAGACGTGGAGTACAATGTCCTTGTGTAATTGCCACTCATGCTCTACAGGTAGGGGGAAGACTGCTGAGAACGTCCGCCAAGCGATTGAGTTCCCCTGGAACGTGTTGTGACAGGAGGAACATCTTGTGTTTCAGAGCCGATTTCCATATGTTCTGGTAGAGTTTGGATAGCCCTAGAGAGTGAGTGTTCCCTTGTTTGTTCAGGTAATACATGGCCGTAGTACTGTCTGTGAGGATTAGAACTGTCTCCCCCTGGAGGCAAGTATGGAAAGCCTTCAGGGCCTTGAACACTGCTAGCAGTTCCAATAGGTTGAAGTGGTTGGATGCTACTGCTAGGGACCACACGCCCTGCGCCATCTGATGAAGGTGAGCCCCCACACCATGCCAGAGATGAGTCTGTGGCGAGTGGCTTCTACTGCGGATACGGCGAAGGTTTTCACTTGCAGGAGGTTTTCCCTTGGACACCACTGCAGAGACTGCACGAGGGCTGCCGAGACAACCACTTGATCGTACCATTGTCCACTGGCCCGAGCTTAGCTTGAGAGCCACTCTTGCAGAGGGCGCATACGCAGACGAGCGTGTGGGACTAGGTAGATGTAGGAGGCCATAATCGTTAATAGCTGCATGGCCTTGCGTACGGTCACCTCGTGACTGCCTACATAGTGAGGGATATGAAACAGCAGGTTTTGAAACCCTCTCGGAGGGAAGGCGAAGCATTCTTTGGTCTGAATTCGAGCCCCCAGAAATTGTCTAACTTGGCTGGGTTCCAGGCTGGACTTTTTCTCGTTGATCGAGAACCCAAGGCTGAAGAGGAGATCTATCATCCTATGGGTATTTGATAGGCATGTTCCATATGAATCCCACGTTATTAGCCAGTCGTCAAGGTAAGGATAGACTGGGATGGACTGCCTGCGTGGGTGAGCACCTACTACCGCCAGTACCTTCGTGAACACCCTTGGGGCGGAGGCAATGCCGAACAGGAGAACCTTGAATTGATAGTGGGTGTCCTCTATCATGAAATTGCGGTACTTTCTGTGCACTGCCAACATTGAAATATGAAAGTATGCATCTTTCATATCCAATTTGGCCATGCAATCCCCCTGCCACAACAGCGGGATTACCTCCTGCA
This sequence comes from Ambystoma mexicanum, assembly GCF_040938575.1. Taxonomy (NCBI): domain Eukaryota; kingdom Metazoa; phylum Chordata; class Amphibia; order Caudata; family Ambystomatidae; genus Ambystoma; species Ambystoma mexicanum. Next base: position 703,563,824 of record NC_090924.1, read on the forward strand.
ATGTTGTCATTCTGAATTTTTGCTGTTTGACATACTTGTTCGCTGGGCTAACACAGGGCGCATGGTGAGATCCTTTTTAGGTACAAGGAAGAAAACTGAATAAATACCCTGGTTTACCTGGTGAGCGGGGACGACTTCTACAGCGTCATTTTCCAGAAGGATCTGCACCTCTTCCAGTAGGATTTGCAGGTGTGCTGGTGATAGGAGTCTGCTCATCGGTGGTTGGTATCGAGGTGGCCGGTGGAACTAGATACAGTAACCATGGGTGACATTCTTAAATACCCACTGGTCTGATGTGATCCCTCCCATCAGTGGATTAATGACAGACACCCCCCCCCCCCCCACCGGGGAGGCAAGGAAGGGGACCCGAACCGGGGAGTCACTTTGCTGTGGAGGCCGGTGAGCCTCATGGACTAGAGTTCCTTCCTCTACCCTTGCCTCTGCGTTGACCTCTCTGCTGGAATTGGTCATTTCCAGATTAGCCCTGGCCGGAGGAATAGTGGGTACTTCCAGAGCCATATTCATTATGGGAAGACCTTGAGAAAGAATGACTGCGAAAGGAATGGCGAGAACTTAAGCGTCTTCGCTGGTTGAAAGGGCTTGGCCGTGATTTGGTTCAGAGACTTGAGCGTCTCCTGCTCTTTCTTAGCAGTCTCAAAGGTGCCTTCGACAACCTTGCCAAATAAGTTGGGAGTCTTCAACAGGTTTGTTAATCAGAGAGGCCAGAGTCTCTGGTTTGAATCCTGCGTTCTTCAGCCAGGCGTGTCTCTTAAGAAGAGTCCCCTAGGCTAGAGTATGTCCTGCAATCTCAGCAGCGTCAAGAGTGTACTTTAAAATGGAACAAGTTGCTTACCTGTAACTGTTGTTCTCCAGCATGGGTCTGGCATGGATTCACATGCTCATGAATATTCCCGGTCGTCTGGGAATCCTCGGTAAAGAAAAAATAAGTTTCAGTTTCGTTTCTGAACTGTCTTTCTACTAGTAACCAATCACTGGTCTCTGGGTCATACTGCCCCAAGCCAATGACTGCCCTCTACCTAAGCCCCTCCTCTGGCAGCCATCTTCAGATTTGGTAGCACGGAAAGTGGCAGTAGGACCAAGTGAAGAGCCGCAGAGGGGTAGGAGGGAGGGTTCACATGTGATTTCATGCCAGGCCCATGCTGGAGAACAACAATTCCAGGCAAGTAACTTGTTCCTTCTCCAGCATGGGGTCTGGCATGGATTCACATGTTCATGAATATAAGAATACATAGCAGTACACACATGCACAACCACGGGAGGTGGCAAGGCTCAACATTAAGCATCTCTTACCTCCTCACCAGGCCCACCTTCAGGCGAACAGTTTGCGCAGCACTGCCTGGTCAACACTGGACTCCTCCCTGGAATCCCGGTCGACGCAGTAGAATCTCGTGAAGGTGTGCGTTGACCTCCACGTAGCAGCCCTGCAGATGTCCAGCAGGGGCACATCAGATAGGAACGCCGTGGTAGCAGCAATCGCTCTGGTCGAATGGGCTCTCGGACAGCCGGGCAACGGTCGGTTTGCCAACCAGTGACAGTGCATGATGCAGCCGGAGAGCCATCTGGAAATGGAAGCCTTTGAGAGGACCTTCCCTTGGTTCACAGGTCCAAAGTTCACAAATAGCTGTGATGTCTTCCGAAAACTTTGTGCAGTCCACGTAGAACTTCAGCGCTCTAGCTACATCGAGCGAGTGCAAAGTCCTCTCGGCCGGCGACAAAGGCAACGGTAAGAAAACCGGTAACACCAAGGGCTCGCTGAGATGGAAGTGCGACGGCACCTTGGGCATGAAGGAGGGGTGCGTCCTCAGCACCCCCCTCGTATCGTGAAAATTCAAGTATGGGGGTTTACAGGAGAGGGCCTGGATCTCTCCCACTCGTCGTGCAGAGGTGATGGCCAAAAGAAACACAGTTTTCCACGACAGAAACTTCAACGGTGCCGAATGCAGCGGCTCGAATGGCGGCCCCATGAGCCTGGACAGCACCACGTTGAGCTCCCACGCCGCGGAGCCTTCACCGGCGGGAATGACCGGAACAGTCCCTTCATAAACTCCTTCACCAGGCAATGGGACCAGAGAGATGATCGCCCCGGGGGCCTGGAGTAGCAGGAGATCGCCGGTAGATGTATCTTGGAGGCGTGCGGCAGCCCCACCTTGGCCAGCAACAGTAGGTACGGCAGCACCAGAGGGGCCGCAATCCGCAGAGGGTTAATCTTCTGTGCACGGCACCAGACCGAGAACCTCTTCCATTTGTGTCCATAACACTTGAGTCGAGGACACCCTGGCTTTTACAAGCACCTCCTTGCAGTCCGCTGGGTTATAGTACCCTCCAAACTCTAGCGCTGCAAGTTCAGCGACGCCGGATCATGGTGGAGGATTGCGCCTCTTTCTCTGATGAGATCTGCGTCCGTCGGCAGTTTGACTGGGGGTGGGGGGAGGCCGACATGTCCAGAAGGTCCGGGAAACAGGGGAACCAGATCTGTCTTGGCCACGCCGGTGGGACGAGGATCATCCTGCACCGGGACCATTTGAGTTGGTTGATGAGTCGCAGCAGCAACGGCAACGGAGGGAACGCATACAGGAACAGGCCGTCCCAGGGGAACGAGAAGGCATCGCCCATACTCCCCGGCTGGGGGAACCTGCTGGCGAACCTCTGGCACTTGGTGTTCGCCGCCGTCGTGAACAGGTCGATCTGGGGAGTGCCCCATCGTCGGAAGATGAGGTCCACTTGATCCTGCCGCAGTTCCCACTCGCGGCACGAGCGCAGCTCCCTGCTGAGTGCGTCAGCAATGGTGTTTTTTTATTCCTGCCAGGTGGAAGGGTACCAGAAACATCCCTTGGGCTACGGCCCAATGCCACAGATCCTGGGCCTCCTTGGATAGGGCTGGGGATCTGGTGCCTCCCTGCTTTCGGATGTAAAACATTGTCGTGGTGTTGTCGGTTAGGATCCTCAACACCTTGCCTTGAGGGACGGAAGGGACGACCCGAGGGCCCAGAACACGGCTCGGAGCTCCAGAACGTTGATGTGTAGTGACTTCTTCTCCGGCAGCCAAATGCCTCTTTTGTGGAGATCTCTGGAATGAGCCCCCCCCCCATCCCTCCAGGGAAGCGTCCGTCGTCACAGTCTCCTGATGGGCCGGGGTCTGGAAGTCCATACCCGCCGTCAGATGCACGTGGGTGCCCCACCACCACATCGCTTGTCGAAAGGTCTCGTTGAGCGAGATCCTGCCTTCGACGTTGCCCGTCGCTTGCATCCAACGGGCGTCGAGGAACTCCTGCAGTGGTTGCATCCGTAGTCTGCAAAGGCGCACAAGGTAAATGCAGGAGGACATCATGCCTAGTAGGGGCTTGACGGACCTCACCTTGGCCACGTCCATGGTCGACAGCCGTTGCACCATGCCTAGGATGGCCTTCGTCCTCTCCTCTGACGGAGAAGCTAGTCGCGCCACTGTCGAGCTTGGCTCCCAGGAACAGGGCGACTTGCGACGGTACCAGGTGGGATTTTGCAAAGCTGATCGAAAATCCTAGATCGTGGAGCAGTAGGACGGTCTTCCTTGTGTGTTCGACTGAGAGTTCCCTTGACTCTGCCTGGATGAGCCAGTCGTCCAGGTATGGGTAGACGTGGATCCCCTGTAGGCGCAGCTGCGCCGCCACTGGTGCTAGGCTCTTGGTGAACACCCTGGGCGCCAACTTCAATCCGAAGGGAAGGGCCTTGAACCGGTAGTGCCGTCCTTGGACTACGAATCGCAGAAACTTTTGATGTTTTTTCAAGATGAGGATGTGAAAGTAGGCATCCTCCAAGTCCAGCGACGAGAGGAAGTCGCCTTCCTCCAGTTGTCCCAGCACGTGTTGGAGGGTAATCATCCGGAGCTTCTGGGACCCGATGTACTTGTTTAGATGACGAAGGTCCAGGATGGGACGCCAACCACCGGTCTTTTTCCTTACGAGGAAGTACCACGAGTATACTCCAGAGCCCCGGAGCCTCTTTGGAACGAGTTTGATGGCTCCCTTCTTTAGCATCGCTTGTACCTCCAGTAGTAGTTGTGGGACCTGATTTTCCTTTCTGGCCACAGGTGGAAAACGGGGACACTTTCTTAGAAATTCCAGTGTGTCCCTGCGGGCCAGAGCATCCAGCACCCAACTGGACTCCCACACACTGACGTTCACCAGCTGGCCTCCCACCGGGGTGCTCAGGTGGCGGCCTGACACTACGGCCGGTTCAATCCTGCTTGGTGGGGGCCATGCCCCCCGGGCATCCTTGCAACAACGAGATCTTCCTTGCTTGCTGCGTCCCCTGTAGGCCTCCTGTGACGAGGAGAGTCGCCTGGCGGTCAGTCGAGGAGCTGCTGTCAAATCCCTTGGAGGTACCCTGCTTGCCTCCGGAACCCTGAAAGGGTGGCCGTCGTTGCTGAAGAACACCTAAGGCACAAGCCGTCTCCGTGTCGGCCTTGATGGCCTGCAGCGACTTGTCCACTGCCTTACCAAACAGGTTGTTCCCGTCGAAGGGCATGTCCAGTACCCTGGTCTGCACGTCCTGACGGAAATCGGTTGCCCTGAGCCAATCGCGCCAGCAAAGGCAAACGCTGTTGCCCATCTGGCCGAAGCCGGTGTCGGCAATGTCCGTAGCCACCGTTATGGCGTGGTCCGATGCTGCCTCTCCCTCCTGTAGGATCTCTAGGGCCTCCGCCCTTTTGTCGCCCAGGAGGAAATCCAGCAGGATTAAACCATAGGATTAAACCATAGCTCCCTGTCATAGCGGGCCACAACCGAAAGGGCGTTGGCCGCTTTTGATGGTAGTCGCCACCGACGAGATGACCCGTCCCATAGCATCCAGTTTCTTCCCCTCGCCGTCCGGCGGAGATGTCGAAGTTGATGCTGCCACTCCCGCCGCTTTCTTCTTGGCTGCCGCGGAGACAACCAAATCCGGGGTAGGCTGTGCCCTAAGGCACATGGGGGTGGAATCCGGAACCCGGTACTTCTTCTCGTACCGGTCTCTTAGCAGGGGCCGTGGATGGATTCTTCAGGAGCAACAGCCCCTCATCCCAGATGTTGTCGAGCAACAGGACCGAGAGGACAGTCTTCCTTTTGGCCTCCCGTCGTTGATAGAGGAACCCTTCCTTCTTCTCTTCCACAGGGCAGAGCTGGAAGAGCTCTGATACCCTGGCGCTCATGGCACGGAAGGAGCCAATTTCGTCGGGCGGTGAGGCCAGAGGAGGTGATGGTGGAAGGTCCATCCCATCGTCACCACCGTCATCCGTCCCGGCTGTTTCTGTTCCCGTATCATCCCTCGGCTCAGGAGACGGGGAAGAAGGCTGCGCAGGCCGAGAAGGCTGCAAAGGAGGGGGTGGATGAATTCTCCTCCACTTGTTTGGAGGGCTCTCCGACGGTCCAGGCTCCGCAGGGTCGTCCGTTGGTGGTAAGGGCAACCCTGTCCTCATCAACGTACACAAGGCCTGGATCGCCATCAAGATCGCCCCCGAGTTGTCTTGTGGCCCAGGGACCGGCTGCTACGGGCGCAATGGTTGGGGAGCGGAATCCTCTGTCTCCACGGGAACCTCGTCGGCGCCACCATCGATTTCTTCGTCCGCCTTGTCGAGATCCCTCCCGTGGGACCGGACTTCCTCAGACCTCTTGTCCAGGAACTTCACAACTTCAGCCAGCTCCTCTTCACAGGCTGTATCTGTGTCCGTGATGGCCACTGGGCCCCCTCTCCCTTTTCCCACCAGGGTTTTCACGGGGGTCTTATCGATGGACTGAAAAGAGAATTCCCTCCGCGGTGGCAGGGAAACTCTAGGCCCAGGAGGTTGCCTCCACTGGGGTAGCCTCCACAGGCTTCGCCAGGGCCGCCACGACTCACTCGATACAGGCCTTAGCCGGGTGAATCAAGGCCTTCACGACCTTGGAGGCGCTTGTGGCCTTCACCTTGGGGGGGGGGGGGGGGGGGTCACCGTCTCGCTCCCCTTCGGCTGCCGTCGGGATTGACCGAGACTTCTCCCGGGTTCTCCGCTTTCCTCTTCACTGAGCCAGAGCGTTGGCTCGTGGTTGATGGCGTCAGTGATTGCGCCCTGCCTGGCAGCCGAGGAGCCCGACCGTTCGGCGCTCCCGGTGCCTGCAGACTCACGGTGCTTAGCCTTTTGTTGGGCCCCCGTCACCACAGCGCCCTCAAAGGACTTAGAAGACCGCTCAGACTTTTTTCTCACCCATTGCTGGGCTCCTCCCCTCCAGCCAGTTGGTGAGGCGGGTACGACGATCCCTCATCGTCCGCTCTGACATTCTTGCAAAACGCACAGGCCTCCTCCATGTGCGTTTTGTCTTCATGAAGACAGTAGAGACATCGAGAATGTTCATCCTCGAAGTAATTCTGCAGTCCACATCCAGGGCAGCTCCTGAAGAGCTTGGATCCGGGCGTTGTGTTTCCTTTTTCCTGGGCCATGTCCACGCGGGGTAGGCCTCAAAGATCTTCCAGGAGGCTCCAAGAAGTGAAACTCGACAAAATTTCGCCCTTGAGGGGCATAGAAAAATCCGAAAAGGGTCCGCGTTGATCGGAAGTACAAAAGGTGGAGCTTGAGGCTCAATTAACCGAAAAATTAGATGAAATCGCTTTGAAAAATCACAAAACGCAGTAAAAACTCAAGGACTCCCAACACTTCAACGTGCGGTAAAAATCTGAAGATGGCTGCCAGAGGAGGGTCTTAGGTAGAGGGCAGACATTGGCTGGGGGCAGTATGACCCAGAGACCAGTAATTGGTTACTAGTAGAAAGAGCGTTCACAAACGAAACTGAAATTGATTTTTTTCTTTACCGAGGATTCCCTGCCTGACGGGGAATATTCATGAGCATGTGAATCCATGCCAGACCCCATGCTGGAGAAATTATGGGTCACCAGTCTGCCCTCAGTCACGACCGCCAGCAGGCATTATATCAGGTGGGCTCTGGGACCTCTCGAAGGCCTTCCTGGAGCAAGCCCCATTGGACGTCACTTTAACTAGCAAAGCGAGAGTTGTATTATTAGCTATTTGGGTAGAATAGGCAGCAGATGTAATGCGCTTCCCTAGAGCATAACGTTTTTAGCAATCTTTATCAGGGGGGCCTTCCGCAGTGGACAAAAGGATTGTCCTCATTCATATCATCCTGTTCTGAGTAATCAAAGGCCTCCTCTTGGTGGACTTGTGTAGGAATGGGAAGCTATTGCAGCTTTTGTGGGATGGGGCAGGAGTCTTCCCCCCTATGTCTCTTGGGAGCAATGTATTTAATCAGAGAAATCTATAAATGATGCCATCTTGTCCATGTAATTCTCAAATCTTTGCCTAGTCTACATGGAAGATGCAGAGGGGTCTGGAAGTGTAAAGGGCTGTTCAAAAGGGGGAGATTTCCATGACAAAGCTTTAGAGTCTGGGGGACTTGAATACTAGTCTCAACAAGAGGGGGTGTGCCCCTTGGTTCTCCAGCTGCCGAAAAACAAAGCCGCAAGATTCGCATAATTTTGGCGGTTGAATAGTGGGTTTCAACGTGCCTTACAGGGCAGTCACTCTACCGAAGCCTTATGTGCTAGTGCACCTATGGATGGCGTGTCGGCAACCATGTGTTTTTTAAGGGAGGGGGGTGGGGAGGGCACTCCTTTTCACCACTTAGCAAGCCCCGCCTACCTGGTGCCTTCCTGCTTGCCGCTCTTTTCCCTACTTAAGGAGCCCTCCAGCCTCTTTTCCTTTGCAGCTGGGGAGCAGGTGTAAGTGGATCTAGGTCACCTGGCCTAAGCCCCGCCCACCTTCTTAGCCCTGCTTCTTCCTTCCTGCTCTTAACTCTTAGATGAAGGTCGTCTGTCGTCCGGGCGTCCAAAGTGAAGGGCAGTCAAAGAAAAGGGCTATTGCTGTTTGGACCTGTTCGGACCAGGAGGATCCAAGGTCCGACCCCGTGCTAAGACAGCAGGTAAGCATGCACCAACATGCGTTTACACCCTCTGTCCCAACAGGCCATCCCCACCCTCTCTGGTCCCCCCCGTGTCGTTCCCTTGTGCACCCCCCTCCCCCCCACCTTCCTGCACACAGGAGTCTGTCCTGATATATTCTGGTTTCACCATCACCGTCTTGTGGCCAATGCTGGATTTTACTTTTATGGACTTCATTGATTCACGGTGCATCACTCTTTCTCAACTCTCATGCTGGACTTCCTTTGCATCTTGTACTCATGGTGGCCCTGAATCATGCTGTTCCATCTTTATCTTGTATCCTGGCTTGCAACATTGTGTTACTACTGACTTCTGCAACTGTATTCGCTCTCCTCTCTTGCTTCTCCACTCTTTTTGACTGCTTACTCTGTTCTCTCCTCCCCTTACTTTCTTCTATGCATTTACTCTATCAGAATTGTCCCTACCATGATAGCAACCTCGTCTGTCCCTCCACTATCCCCTTACTGTTGCAGCCCCTCCCTCCCTTCAGCACTATCTGAAACGTTGTCAGGCCTAGTACAATAGTCACTTGTTTTGTTCCTCCCCTCCCTTTCTGCACCCTTCTCCCTCACCTTTTGTTTTCCTCCAGCTCTACCAGAAATGTCGTCAGGCCTAGTACGATAGTTGCCTGTCCGTTTCCATTTCCTTCCCACTCTCGCCCTCCTTCCTTATCTATGTCTATGCACTTGCACCATCTGAAATGTCGTCAGGCCGACTACGATAGTTAATTTCACATCCTTACTGTTCATGGCCTGTAAGAATGTCGTATTTTCCCTTTTTCCCTTCCTTGCCTTTGAAGCGCTTTGAAACACATTGTGTATAGGCACTATATAAAATAAACTATCATATACCCTTGTGAGAAGAAAACCCCAGTCGCATGCAGAGAAGGATGCGCGGAGGGCGCCGAACCGCAAGGTTTGGAAGATACCGAAGATTTCAAAAGGCCCGCTGGCGTTACATACTTATTTGCTGTGTCCATTGAAGCCTTAGGCGTTGTGTGTTTGGGCTTAGGTGGTGGGTGTGTGCCCCTGTCGCCGGGGTGTGAACTGCCCATAACAGTGCTGGTAGCCAGTCTGTCGGGCCGTTGTTAGGCAAGATTGTAAGCAGTACCCTTTGGTTACACCACAATAACCTTGACCTCCTGGCAATAGGGACCCAACCCTTGGTTTAAGTCTGAACTACAACACATGTTGGTAGTGTGACTGAGCAGCCAGGCTTATCTCAAGAGGGGTCAATGTGAGCAGTAATATTGTGACACAGTTTTACAATACAGTTAATCAAACACACTCGAGGTTTCTTCCTACACCCTCAGGTGACAAATAGCTAGGACACTGGACATTGATTTATCACTAGTACATATAGAGAAATATTCAGTTTGGTGTAAAAGATAGAATAGAGGAATAAAACAAAGGTTAACAAATAATTCATAAACCGGTAAGTACTTTTGATACCTTCCAATGCAGAGTAAATTAACCCTTTCCTGAGGGAAAGGCCAAAGCACAAAGTCAGAGGTAAAGAGGAGTCTCGAAGGGTGCCCGGACAGCCAATGTTAATTTCACAATGCCAAGGGGAGCTGAAGATCATCTTTGCAGGTAGGTATAAAGACTTGCACAACGTTTTTAGAAAGGTTTGTTGAAAATACAACACTTGAAGGGCCACAAGCTGGGAGGCTTGTAAGGGGCAAAGCTTTAGCAACTCTGCAAGGTAACCAAGACGGGTCTGAACTGAGAGCAAGTAAGGCTACACAACAAGCGACGAGTTCTTAGACTTTACAGAATCTCTGGTTAGAGGAAATGGTTCCAGCGGGCTTCTGTTCATGTACAGCTGTGCAGGTCCTGTTGTTCCGGAGCCTCAGTCGTGGGGACAAGAGGGAGGACGTCTGGAGACTCCTACTCTGCAATGGCAAGGTCAGCAGCAGCAAAGGGCAAAGTTCAATTCAGCGGTTCTTCAGTGTTTCAGCTCCTCGCGTCTGAGAGCAAATAGCAACAGCGCAGTTCTCGGATACCACTGCAGACTTTCCTCCCATTTTGGGTCCAGCACTCTGTTGAGGTGGCAGCTCAGGAATGGTCAGTCCATCAGGGAAGTCTGGAGGATCTTCCAAGCGTTCAGGTCCGACTTTAAAGCAACGCACACAATCTGGTGTTCCTCTTCCTGGCACTTCGGTTCCAGCAGAAGCAGTGCAAATACAACCAGCTTCAAGAGGATGTCCAGATGGGCTTACTTTGGATTTGATCGGTCCCACCAACTCAAACGGAGAAGTCGTCGTTGCAGGGCTTCTCTAGTCGAGGCAAATTCAGAGCTTCAGCACAGCAGCAGGTCTTCACCGGGCAAACCAACGGTCTAGATGTTACAGCAGGCATCTGTTCCAACGACCACTGGATGAAGGAATCTTCGGATTCCTTCGTCCAGTGGTCGACTCTGCCTTCCAAGCCAAAAAGCTTCACCTTTTATGCAGGTTTCATCCATTAATTCCAGCCTATCTGTCAATCATACAGCAGGGCAGCTGTCCACACTGGATAGCCAGCCGGTCAATCACCTTTGGGTGCAATCCTGTAACCAAGGGGATTAAGCACAGGGATTTTCGGGCAGCTCCCTAAATTCCTGCCCCTGCCAGACATACTGGGGCCAGAGGGAGGCTTCACTCATGAATCCGGCCAAAAGACAAAATGAACCAAGGGACCAAACCTGGGTTTGGCGCGCAGAGTAAATCTCAAGAAGGACCTTTCTGACAAGAAATAAAACAAAAAAAGACCAGGGCCATTTTGACGAAATGGGAACACATGGGTGCCTTACCGTGGCTGCCCGCGGTAAAAACATGCAATGGTAGTAAAAGGTAAACCACTGCCACCAGCCATTAATTGTAGAAAGGGTAACAATAATGCTACATGAGGGGATACTAAGTAAGCCCTCCAGCACCCTAATGTAAGATCGTGTGTGCTGGGTCTAGAAAGTTACACAATGTAAGTAAAATCAATTTCACTTTACTGCTCTTGGAAACAGTAGTTTCACCAAGAGAAGGTATTTAAACCTTTGGAAAATCCAAAGAGACTTTCCTGTTCCACTGCACTGAAGATGTTGTGGGTCACAATGTAAGAGATGATGCCTATGGAGTTTATCAGACACCAAAATTAAAAGAAACAGTCTATATCACACAAAAAATACGAGAGTGAAAAAAAAGGGCTCACTCTCTCCAGGTTAGAAATTAAAAGTCCTAAAGTCCAGCAAAAGAGCTGGTGGTCTCTAAGGTAGCAGGGAATTAGCACATTTTTGAGAATTCTCCCTAACAGCCGGGGACAGGCATTTGGTAACTGGAAGGTTCTGCCGAAAGGTCTATGGCCTCCAGGTTGGAGCCATGCCTGCCACTGGAATCCTTGTCACCCAAAGCGATGGTCCAGACGGGAGAACTTTCAGTCTGCATTGCTTAGGCCGCCCTCCGTTTTGTCCGCCTGTCCTTTAATGTCTTGGGACGAAAGAGTTTGCAGGACTTACAAGTACGCTCATTGTGGTCACGAGGCAAACGCCTATTGCAGCGGCAATGGTCTTTCCACAGGAATATGCCGTTATACGACAGACAACATTTAAAGGGTGTCCACTCCATAGCAGAGGTAGGCAGCAGCCCGACCGAAAAAGGAAAGCAGGAAAAAGGAAATTCATTCTCGAATAAGAATAACCTCAGGGCCACACCCTCCCTACCGTAAGGGCCTGGCCGGCAGGCTGAGGACGCGCAATTGACAGAAGTCGATCAGTACACAGGCCGCCGAGCAGTGGTGATGTCTACGACGTCAGGAAGTCCACGAAGCAGTCGAAAGAAGCAGAAGACTAGACGACCGTAGGTCGTGGGACAAAGTAACAGTATTGAGCAATATAAACTCTGGCAAGCTCTTCATAAGGCGACCAACTAGTTGGGTGGAAAAAAGAGGGACCTTGATGTGTGAGGGGTTCTGGGTATACTATACGTCACATTAGGGATAGTGTTACAGTCACAGCCATGTCGACACACCCTTTCGATCTTCGAAAGAAAGATGCAATACTCTGCGATTACTACTAGATGTCGGACTATAAAACATATGCACAGCATGTGACTCTAAACAGATTAACAAGCATCAGAAACATGCTGTCATGATGCCTACCCCCAGGGAACCAGACCCCGGAAGCAGGCATCAAGTTATTTTGAGCAAGCCCAAAAACCCCTGCTAGGGGCTGTTTGGGTACGGTCCTGGCGCATATGGCGCCAGGCTCATATGGCGAGTCAGTCCTGGCGCCATAGGCAACAGGCTCAGAGTAGAACTTACCTGATGCAGACCATGCTGCAAGCTTACCCGATGCAGACCATGCTGCAGAGCTCCAAGCCAAATGAGGCTTGGAAGGGACTATTTTACCTAGGGACTATTTTTTACTCGGGTGGTGCTGGGGAGGAATACTTACCTGGGACTACTTTGGAGGCTATTTAAAGCAGGCCCGAAGAGCAGCACACGCTTCGCGTTATTCTGCATCCAGCAGCGTAACGCTCACCGTGTCTGCAAACCTGCATCCAGTCTTCTGCCACGCCCGCCTCGAGTCTGCAGCTCCTAGAAAAAGGGAGGAACAGAAGGAGAAGAGGTTAGAATAAGAGCAAAACCTTCGATCCTTACCTGAATTCCGGATCCACCGCGCCTTCGAGCTGGAAGAAAGAAGCATTTTACGCGCGCCGCCTCGCCTGCTGCAGCGCCGCGCTGAACTCACCGGCCTTCGCAGCATCCTCACGATCCACCGCATCCTTCTGCACGTTTCCGCCGCACTCTGGCACCTAAGGGGAACACAAGAACAGCAAAGGTGAGCCAAGGGAATAAACAGAGGCAATAGTGACTACCCCCATAGACTTACCCGATTACCGCCGGGGGTACTATTCCTCTTCACGGGTCGGCGCAGTCTCCAATGCATCCTCGCCGTACCCCGGCCCCTAAGGGGAACAAAAGGACAACAAGGTGAGACGAAGGGACAAACAAGGGGAACTCTTCTCACCACAATAGACTTACCTAATTTTACCGCCGAGGCATTATTCCCCGAACTTCATATTTTCTCTCCACACCTGAATAAGGGAGCAAGCCACAGGTTACATTCTGACCTTATTTTATTGAACTGTGTAGGACAAGCCAAATCCTTACCTGAACTTCGTCAGCTACCACGAGGAACTCTTCGCTGGGGTCAAGCTGCAAACTGCAAGGAATCGGACAAGAGTGAAAGTCAGACATGTGAACTCTTACGAACTACATACTTTTCGGAGTCAATATTGTTCTGGAACTCACCAATTCCTTCGAGCCAGTGAAGCAACTGGTTATCAACGCGCCCCTGCGCTCAATGCAGGAGGGAGAGCTCATCTTTTCAAACCATCAGGTGAGACTATAAGAGGGGACATCAAAGGTGATCTGTGGGGAGAACAGCGGGGTTGGGGGGGGATTTACGCTCAACCCCAGGAGTGGCTAATTCCCTTTCTCCATTTACAGAAGAATATTCCTATGGGCCAAGAAAACGAAGCTAGGTGGGCCAGTCCAGTCCGTCATCTCGGCCCTACGCGTCACATTGGTGGAGACCGCAGCTATCCAGTTCAGATCGATGCCTCTGTGGGACCCAGGTGACCGTAACACATAGTCACCATAGATTCTAAAAATACATTCAATGACAAATTAACTAAATAAGTAGTGATGCAGTAAGATGGAACCAAGTCACAAGAAATGTTCCCTAGCTTCAGAAGTCCGATCCCTATGAAAAGTGGGGCCTTGTGTCCAAAAGTAACACCGCTTCTCACTAAAATGCATCTGTTAGGTAAGAATGAGTGCAGTTCAACTGGTGAGGACTACACAAGACTTCACTCTTGGTATCAGGTAACCCACCTTTTAATATAGGTCTGCACTACACAAGTTGGTAGTCTGACTGAGCAGCCAGGCTCATCTTAAGAGGCGTAATGTGAGCTGTACAATTGAAATCATTAAGTACAAGTAGCCAAGTAACACTCACACTTAGTCATGTATAGATATTTATAATATACAGAAGGTTTAAATAAGCATTCTTTAAAAGGTTTTATCTACTAGTAACTTTCAACCGAAGTTTAGATTCAGTTTGTAAAAGACAATAACAGTTGGTTATGCTAACGGTCAGTTACAGTCAGTATTGCACTTATTTTCAGTAACCAATTTGGAGTTGTAAACGAAGGAAAGCATAGAAACAGATTTAGAACATACTTTCCACAGTGTTAATCACAGTCTTCCAAAGGAGGCAGATTACATTTTATCCCAGCAATAATAGTGTTCACAATTATAACATATGAGGGAACATGTACAGCGAAAGCCAGTAGGGTTGGAAGGGTGCCTTTAGGCAGCCAGGACAGCCAAAGTTAATGGACAAAGTCAATAGTTCTGATGCACTTCTTCTTAGGTAAAGTCTTAAAGTTACAAAGTTCAGCAGAAATCACAACTCCTCAAGTGATCTACTTTGTAGAGAGCACAAGCTGTTCAGGCCAGTGGAGGAGAGTTGGTACCAACTCTAAAGTGGAAGAAAAGCACTTTGCAGGATAGGAAGCACAACTTATGGCTAAAAGGTGAACACCCCAAGCCCCAAAGTATCTGCGATTTGAAGAAAAATGTTCCAGCTGGATTCCCTCTTGCTACAGCTTGGCCGACCCTCGTTCCTAGACCTTGGTCGTGGTGACGAAACGAAGGACGTCTGGCAGACTCCTGTGGCAGAACTCGGGACCAGTCTCCTCAGCTACGGATTTCCTTTGTTTCAGCAGCACTTCAGTGTTTTGGCGCCTTTTATTCAGTGTCAATAAGAACAAATATCTCCGGTTGGAAGAAGCTTGCTCCCTCAGTCCTGTACTCTGGCGAGGGGACTCTGGATCAATGTTTCCTGTCTCTGTAGGGTCCTCGGGATGCCCAGAAAGATTCAGCCAGATTGGGACTTCGCAAGACGATGCACTCGTCAATAGTCACAGGACCCATGCCATTGGGCTTCTGCAGCTCTGGAGCGGCACAGCAAGTCCGGGGTAGCGCCAAATTGAAGCTCCTCTTGAGGCTAGTTGGTCCCACCAACCCAAGCGAGGAAGTCGTCCGTTACGGGTCTTCCCAGTCGATATGAAAACGGGAGGGTGCTGCTGGAGTCAAGTCTTCTTGGGATGTTCCTCTCCAGTGGTCGACTCTGCAACTAGTTCCAAAAACTTTGCTTTTAATGCGATTTCCCATTCATTCACAGCCTATGCTGTCAATCACACATTAAGGTGGCTGTTCTTTTAGGACAGCCAGCTGGCCAATCAGGGCTGGTTTCACTCAGGTACACAGAGACAAAAGGACAGAGGTTTCGGAACCCTTCATCACTTCCCGTCTTTCCAGGCACACTGGAGCCTGGGTGGGTTTCAGGGCTAAAGCACGCCAAAGGCAATACACACAAAGGACTCAAACATGCATCAACTAAGAGAGTAAAAGCCCAGAAGAAACTACAACAGAAAATGGAGAAAAAAAAAGAAGACCGAGGACAATTTGGGAAAATGGACACCCATAGGTGCTGTACTATAGCTGAGGGTTCAGCCTGCGTTAAAGATGCACACTGGTAGTAAAATTAAACCACTGCCACCAGCCATTTGAAGGTAGTGTAAAAAAAAAAAAAAAAGTTACATGAGAAGTGGGATAGTAATTACCAAGTAACCCCTCAGCACTTTGAATAGGATGGTGGGTGCTGGCCCCACAAAGAGAAAAAAGAGACGGGGATCATCTTACTTTTCTTGGGAACGGTAGTTCACCCAAGAAAATGTATTTAAAACATTCAGAAAAGACCAAGGGACTGTCTAGTGGCACTAAGGTGCTGTGTGTCGCTATACATAAAGCAGATGCCTATTGAGTTTGTCAGACTCCATAAACAAAATCAGTCAGGGAAAACACATGAGGGAGTGTGAAAAAGGTCACACTCACTCAGGTGGAAAAAGCCACAAGCCCAAGTTCAGCAAAAAAGCTGGGGGTCTCTAAGGTTGAAGGGAATTAGTACAGAAATGAAAATTCTCCCCAACAATCTGATGCAGGTAATGTACTTGTGTTGATTGTTCAAAAGAAGAGATGCAACAAAGTATTGATAAGTAAACATGTGTTCTCATCTTTCAGGTTACACTGCTCAGATGCGATGACTAAAAAGCAGTGGAACAGAAGGATACAAAGACATGTTGTCAATTGTATCCTATGGAGGACATGGGGAGAGAAATGCTTTGTGTTTACTTAACCTGTGACTTGTATTTTCCCAGAGGACTGGATGGGGTGACTGGGGGGCGGAGGGGGTTGGATTTCACAAACGCTGGTTCCAGTGAGAGGTACCCAGGAGCTGAGGGTGCAAGGATTCTTCCGGTCAGGTTCAGGAACAGAGTGCAACCCTTTGCGATGGAGAAATTCACAAAGCACCAATGTAGACCTCTTCGGAACACTTTACAGGAAGGGGGAAGTTGATTCCAGTGACGGTCAACGCACACAGACGGCAGGCATCCTTTCAGTCACGGTTGAAGACCTTCCAGAACAGGATCCCTTAAAGATGGGAATCTGATGTTTGGAAGAAAAGTGACTTACACTACAAGCTGGTGACCACCAAAGTTCCAACTGCAAACCCAGAATGGAGATTGTTGCAGCAAGGTAGCCCACTGGATATATGGTCAATCCACCGGGTTGTCCAGGGACACTTCCGAATGCTCAGGAAGGCTGGATCCCCAAGAACACGCTGGTCCCACCAGTCCAAGGATTAAAGCACCGTACGGGGCCTTTGCAGATTAATGTGAGGAGGCAGGAATGAAACGCAGACACAAGTTAGACGTCATTTTGGCTAAAGACTTATTGATAAATAAAAGGGGTTGGGAAAATGCTGTCTCTGCGCTAGAGGAGTTTCCCCAACTAAACTCAAAACGACGTATTGGTCAGTGTCAGAAAGTCCCAAATAAAACGGTCCAGTGCCCATAGTATTATTCTGACCCTCATATTCTAAGGAAATAAGCCGGAAGGTGAAAAGGATAATATCCTCTGCCATCAGCGTTTCAAAAGTGTTCGTTAGGTAAGATTTTCATATCGATATGATATGATATATGATATGGTATTTGTAACGCGCCTATACACAAGTGTTTCAAGGCGCAACGAGGCAGGGAGGGAGGGAAACAAGGGGAAGACAGACAAACGATCCTACTAGGCCAGGTGTCATTCAGATCGCGCAAGTGCGGAGGTAAGGGGAAAAGGAGGAAGTGCAGGGGGAGGAGGTGGGGGGGGGAAAGTGCAGTACAAGGTAAGTAGCGTAAAAAATAATAAATAATAAATAAAAAATAAAAAGGGCCAGCTGGTGGCAAGTGCGAGGTAAGTGCAGAGCAAGTGCTGGGAAGGGGGCTGTAGGGATACAGTGACAGTCCGACAGTGCAGGGGGAGCCAGGGAGGCAGTGCAAGTGGAGAGTGGCTGGGCCCTGGACCGAGGTTGCCGAGAGTGGCCCAGATGCGTTTTAGTGCTGAATTCAGTGGGGAGTTAAGCAGGTTTAGCAGGGGAGAGGGAGAGAGAAGGCAGAAGCGAAGAGGAAGGTTTTGAGGTGCTTCCGGAACCGGAGATGGTTCTCCTCAAGTTTCAGGGAGGCAGGAAGGCTGTTCCAGAGGGAGGCCCCTGCTGCGGAGAGAGATCTACCCCCAGCTCGTTGCTTCGAGAAGCGGCTGACCATGAGGGAGTTGGAGACGGATGAGCGAAGGGCTCGTGAAGGAAGACATTTAGGAAGAGAGAGTTGAAGGTATTTAGGTCCCAGGCCCCAGAAGGATACATTTGCTGACCTGTGTCAACCCCAGAACCTTTTGTTTTACTAGGTAACTATTTTACCTTGTCCATAGGTGAAGGGGCTCTCTCACATAGTATTTTACTATTTTTATTGGGGACCTTTCTATGCCTCTCCATAGTGTATGGTTGAAGTTAGTTTACTACAACTTTTGAGCTTAGGCTGGTGTTGGGGAGAATTCTCAAAAATGTGCTAATTCCCTTCTACCTTAGAGACTCCAAGCTCGTTTGCTGGACTTCAGGACTTTTAATTTCTAACCTGGAGAGAGTGAGCCCTTTTTCTCAGTCATGTATTTTTATTGTGATATGGACAGTTTCATTTTAAACTTTAGAGTCTGACAAACTCCATAGGCATCATCTTTTACATTGTGACACACAGTACCTTCAGTGCAGTGGCAGAGGGAAGTCTTAGATTTCCCAAAGGTTTAAATACCTTCTCTTGGATGAACTACTGTTTCCAAGAGCAGTGAAGTGAAATTGACTTTACTTACATTTGTAACTTTCTAGACCAAGCACACACTACCTTACAATAGGGTGCTGGAGGGGTTACTTGGCATCCCCTTTGTCTCGTTTCTCATGTAACATTTTTATGTTACCCTTTCCTCGATGAATGGCTGGTGGCAGTGTTCAACTTTTAACTACCGTGGTGTGCTTTTACTGCGGGCTGCATTCACAGCTGCAGTAAAGCACCCAAGGGTGCCATTTTTGTCAAAATGGCCCTGGTCTTTTTTCACCATTTCTTTTTGGAAAGGTCCTTCTTGAGATTTATTCTGCGTGCCAAACGATGTTTGGTCCCTTTGTCAGTTTTGCCTTTGGCGGGATTCACGAGTGAAGCCCGCCTCTGGCTCCAGGGTGTCTGGCGAGGGCAGGAAGTGAGGGAGGTGCCCAAAACTCCCTGTGCTCAATCCCCTTAGTTACAGGAATGCACCCAAAGGTGATCGGCCAGCTGGCTTTCCTTTGAGGACAGCCACCCTGCTGTGTAAGTGACAGCTAGGCTGCAAATGAATGGGAGAAACCTGCATAAATGGCGAGGATTTTGGCTTGGAAGGCAGTCTCGACCACTGGACGAAGGAATCCAAAGAAGAACTTGGAAGAGACGCTTGCTGCAACACCTGGACCGTTGACTTGCCCGGTGAAGCCTTGCTGCATTGCTGAAGCTCTGAATTTCTAATCGAATAGAGAAGCCTGGAAAGGAAGACTTCTCCCCTTGGGTTGGTGGGACCAATCCGCCCCAAGACGAACTTGACCGGAACCCCTCTCCCTGCTGGCTGTACTTTTTTGCTGCTGCAGGAACAGAGTGCCAGGGGACAGGAAAACCAGAATCGAGTGCATTGCCTTTAAGCCAGTCACAAGCTCCAGGAAAATCCTCTGGACTCCCTTGAAGCAGGACTAACCAAGCCTAAGCCACATCAGAGTGCTGGACCTCAGAAGCAAGGAAAGTTCTCAGGGTGTCCAAGAACCACGGCGATGCTATTTGCGAGTAGCTGAAACCGTGAGGTGCCACTGATTTTAATTGTGGCCATTGCTGCAGTCGACCGTAGTGCAGGAGTCCCCAGACATTCTCCCTCTTGTCCCAACGACAGAGGCCCAGGAACAACAGGATCTGCAGGAACTACAACAAGAACAGAAGCCAGCTGGAAACGTTTTCTTCAGACTCAAGATACTGTGAAACCAGAGGTACTTGCCTCTTGTTGTGTGCAGCTTGCTTGTTCTCACTGGAGATTTGCTTTGGCTGCCCTTTTCAGAGTTGCTTGCAAGCTTTGCCCTTCACAAGCCTCCAAGCTTGTGGCCAAACATTGATTTCTTTTTACAACAAAATTCTCTTTAACATTGTGCAAGACTGTTGTGCTGTCCTCAAGAAGGGCCTCAGCTACCCTAGACTTTGCTCAATTGATATTGGCTATCCTGGCTCCCTGTAGACTCTTATTACCCTCGGACTTTGTGTTGATCCGTCCCTACAGAAAGTCATACATACCTTACTTGTATAGCTGGGGAACAGTTAACCAGATTTCATTGGGGGATTGAAAAGTGCTTGCATGTTTGAGTAACTTGTTCACCTTTGTTTCCTTCCCTAACTTTTTCCTTTTTGCCATAACTTCAGTATTACCATTTAAGTGTGAAAAGTGATATATTAATGTCCACAGTGTCCTAACTACTGAAGTGGCCTCAGGGTGCTGGAATATCTGTGCGCCATCCCAAAAGGGAATCTACTTACTTTATTGAACTGAAGGAGTGTATTATTGAAGTGCATTTATTGAAGGGTCCATAATTGATTATTTATTGATATACATATAGCAACAAGGCTTTGTATAACG
Source organism: Ambystoma mexicanum (assembly GCF_040938575.1). Taxonomy (NCBI): domain Eukaryota; kingdom Metazoa; phylum Chordata; class Amphibia; order Caudata; family Ambystomatidae; genus Ambystoma; species Ambystoma mexicanum. The sequence goes on from NC_090924.1 coordinate 703,583,899, forward strand.
GAACATAAAAAAAGATAAAATACATTCAGCATATTCATTACAGTCTGATTAAAAAGCACAAATCAGCTTATCGAAGACATGTTAAAATTTCAGCTACATGAAGATAAAACTTAATAAAGTACATTAGGTTGATATTGTTGCCTTGGATAAAAGTTAACCATAGTGAAGGTATTTCAAACACATTTACTGCATTATTATATGCCTTAAAATATTTGAGTCGTAGAAACACAAGGCTTTCACATTCCGTAATCAGATAAGGAACAAGTTACTTACCTGTAACTGTTGTTCTCCAGCATGGGTCTGGCATGGATTCACATGCTCATGAATATTCCCCGTCGTCAGGCTGGGAATCCTTGGTAAAGAAAAAATCAGTATCAGTTTCGTTTCTGACCTGTCTTTCCTAGTAGTAACCAATCACTGATCTCTGCGTCATACTGACCACAGCCAATGACTGCCCTCTACCTAAGCCCCGCCTCTGGCAGCCATCTTCAGATTTGGTAGCACGTGAAGTGGCAGTATGACCAAGTGAAGAGCCGCAGAGGGGAAGGAGGGAGGGTTCACATGTGAATCCATGCCAGACCCATGCTGGAGAACAACAGTTACAGGTAAGTAACTTGTTCCTTCTCCAGCATGGGGTCTGGCATGGATTCACATGCTCATGAATATAAGATTAAATAGCAGTACACACATGCACAACCACGGGGGTTGGTAAAAGGCTCAACATTAAGCGATACAACAACTCAACATTAAGCATCTCTTACCTCCTCACCAGGCTCACCTTAAGCGAACAGGTTGCGCAGCACTGCTTGGCCGACCCTGGACTCCTCCCTGGAATCCCGAACGACGCAGTAGAATCTCATGAAGGTGTGCGTCGACCTCCACGTAGCAGCCCTGCAGATGTCCAGCAGGGGCACACCAGATAAGAAGGCCGTAGTAGCAGCGATCGCTCTGGTCGAATGGGCTCTCGGACGGCCTGGCAGTGGTCGGTCAGCCAACCGGTGACAGTGCATGATGCAGCCGGAGAGCCATCTGGAAATAGAAGACTTCGAGAGAGCCTTCCCTTGATTCACAGGTCCAAAGTTCACGAACAGCTGTGATGTCCTCCAGAAACTCTTCGTGCAGTCCAAGTAGAACTTCAGCGCTCTAGCCACATCCAGTGAGTGCAAAGTCCTCTCGGCCGGCAACGAAGGAGACGGGAAGAAAACGGGTAACACCAAGGGCTCGTTAAGATGGAAGTCCAACGGCACCTTGGACATAAAGGAGGGGTGCGTCCTAAGCACCACCCTCGAGGCATGGAAAGTCAAGTACAGTGCTTTGCAGGTTAGGGCCTGGATCTCTCCCACTCGTTGTGCGGAGGTAATGGCCACCAGGAACGCAGTCTTCCACGACACAAACTTCATAGGTGCGGAGTGCATCGGCTCGAATGGGGGCCCCATGAGCCTGGTCAGCACCACGTTAAGTTCCCACGCCGGGGCCTTCACCGGCGGGAACGACCGGAACAGTCCTTTCATAAACTCTTACCAGTCGATGGGACCACAGGGACGTCCGTCCTGTGGTTCTGGTATATCTGGAGATCGCCGCCAGATGAATCTTAATGGAGGCATGGGCTAGCCCAGCCTTTGCCAGCGATAGCAGGTACGGCAGCACTTGAGGGGCCGTAATCCGTAGGGGGTTGATCTTCTGTGCTCGGCACCAGATAGAGAACCTCTTCCACTTATGACCGTAGCATTTGAGAGTCGAGGACGCCCTGGCCTTTGCAAGAACCTCTCTGCAATCGGCCGGTATATCGTAGCCTCCAAACTCTAGCGCTGCAGGAGCCAAGCCTGCAGGTTCAACGACGCCGGGTCGTGGTGGAAGATGGCGCCTCATTCTCTGGAGAGAAGGTCCGCGTCCGCCGACAGCTTGATGGGAGGGGACGTTGACAAGTCCAGAAGGTCCGGGAACCAGATCTGCCTCGGCCACGAGGATCATCCTGCACCGGGACCTCTTGAGCTGGCTGATGAGTCGAAGCAGCAACGGCAACGGAGGGAACGCATACAGGTATAGGCCGTCCCAGGGGAACGAGAACGCATCGCCCATGCTTCTCGGCTGGGGAAACCTGCTGGCGAACCTCTTGCACTTCGAGTTCGTCGCTGTTGCGAACAGGTCGATTTGGGGTTTGCCCCATCGTCGGAAGAGTTGATCCACCTGATCCTGGAGCAGTTCCCACTCGTGACACGCACGCAGCTCCCTGCTGAGCGAGTCGGCAATGGTGTTGCTTACTCCTGCCAGGTGGAAGGGAACCAGGAACATCCCCTGGGCGACCGCCCAGTGCCACAGATCCTGTGCCTCCTTGGATAGGGCTGGGGATCTGGTGCCTCCCTGCTTCCGTATGTAAAACATTGTCGTGGTGTTGTCCGTGAAGATCCGCACCACCTTGCCCTTGAGCGACAGGAGGAACGATTTGAGAGCCCAGAACACGGCTCGGAGTTCCAGGACGTTGATGTGCAGGAGCCTCTCCTCCGGGAGCCAGAGGCCTCTTGCGTGGAGATCTCCGGTGTGGGCGCCCCAACCTTCCAGGGAGGCGTCCGTCGTCACCGTCTCCTGGTACGCCGGCGTCTGAAAGTCCTTCCCCGCCGTGAGGTGCGCTCGAACGCCCCACCACTGAATCGCCCGCCGGAACACCTCGTTGAGGGGGACCCTGTCTTCGAAGGTGCCCGTCGCCTGTATCCAACGGGCGTCGAGAAATTCTTGAAGAGGGCGCATCCGTAGTCTGCAGAGGCGCACCAGGTAGCTGCAAGAGGACATCATCCCCAGGAGGGACTTGATGGACCTCACCCTGGCCACGTCCGTGGCTAGCAGGCGCTGCACTTTGCCTAGAATGGTCTTCGTCCGCTCTTCCGACGGGGCCACCAGGCGCCTCACTGTATCGAGCTTTGCTCCCAGAAACAGGGCCACCTGCGACGGCACCAGGTGGGACTTCGGGTAGTTTATGGTGAATCCCAGGTTTGTGAGTAGCTGGACGGTCCTCGCAGTGTGTTCGACGGCGAGTTCCCTCGTCCTTGAGCGGATGAGCCAGTCGTCCAGGTAGGGGTAGACGTGAATCCCCTGTAGGCGCAGCCGCGCCGCCACTGGTGCTAGGCACTTGGTAAAGACCCTGGGGGCCGACTTCAATCGAAAGGCAGTGCTCTGAATTGGTAGTGGCGTCCCTGGACGACGAGCCTGAGGAACTTTCAGTGACTTTTGAGGATGGGAACGTGGAAGTATGCATCCTCCAGGTCCAACGACGATAGAAAGTCGCCTTCCTCCAGCTGTCCCAGTACGTGCTGGAGGGTGACCATCCTGAACTTTTGTGATCCGATGTATTTGTTCAAACGACGAAGGTCCAGGATGGGGCACCAGCCGCCCGTCTTCTTCCTGACGAGGAAGTACCTTTAGTACACCCCGGAGCCTCTTCGGGACAAGCTCGATGGCGCCTTTCCTGAGCATTGCCCGTACTTCCAACAGCAGTTGCGAGACGTGATTTTCCTTCCTGGCCACAGGTGGAACGTGAGGGCACTTCTTCAGGAATTCGATAGAGTGTCCTCTTGCCAGGGCATCCAGCACCCAACGGTCGGTGGAGATGGACTTCCACACGCCGACGAAATTCGTCAGCCGGCCTCCCACCGGGGTGCTTCGGTGGGGGCCCGAGACCACGGCCGGTTCAGTCCTGCTTGGAGGTGGTGGCCTTGCCGCCCTGGCCACCTTGCCGACGAGGCGCTCCCTGCTTGCCGCAACCCCTATAGGCCTCCTGAGACGAGAAGCGTGCCGCCTGGCGGTAGGACGAGCCACCGCTGGATCCCTTGGAGGTACCCTGTCTGCCTCCAGAGCTCCGAAAGGGCCGTCGTTGCTGAAGGGCTCCTAGGGCGCGGGCTGTCTCCGTGCCCGTTTTTATGGCTTGGAGGGACTCGTCCACCGCCTTCACGAACAAGTTGCTGCTGTCGAACGGCATGTCCAACACCCTGGTCTGGACGTCCTGACGGAAGTCGGTCGCCCGGAGCCAACCCCGTCGTCGTAGGCAAACACTGTTGCCCAGCTGGCGGAACCCGGTATCGGCAATATCGGTTGCCACCGTTATGGCGTGGTCCGACGCCACCTCGCCCTCTTGCAGTATTTCCAGGGCCTCGGACCTCTTGTCGTCCGGCAGGAAGTCCAATATGGGGGCCAGCTTAAACCAGAGCTCCCTGTCGTAATGGGCCACGATGGCCAGGGCATTGGCCGCTTTGATCGTCGTCGCCGCCGACGAAATGACCCGCCGCCCCATGGCGTCCAACTTCTTTCCCTCGCCGTCCGGCGGGGAATTCGACGTCGAGGCTCCTGACCCCGCCGCTTTCTTCTTCGCCGCCGCCGAGACGACCGAGTCTGGCGTTGGCTGGGCCCTGAGGCACAGGGGAGCGGTTTCGGGGACCCGGTACTTCTTCTCGTACTGGTCCCGTTTGGCTGGTGCCGTGGAGGGGTTTTTGAGAACCGACAGGCGCTCCTCCCAGATGTCATCGATTAGGGGCACCGCGATGACCGTCTTCCTCTTGGCCTCCCGGCGCTGATAGAGGAAACCTTCCTTTTTCTGCTCCCCCGGGCAGAGCTGGAACAATTCGGACGTCCTGGCGATCATGGCGTGGAATGAGCCAATCTCGTCGGGCGGCGAGGCCCGTGCGACGGGAGACCCGTTCCGTCGTCGTCGCCCTCAGAACCCGTCGTCGAGCCCAATGCACCCTCATCTCCCGACTCGTGGGAGGATGAGGAGGGAACTGTAGGCCTTACGGGGGCGAGCGGAGGAGAGGGTTGGGTCCTCCGTCGTTTGTTCTGAGGACTTCCCGACGGGCCAGGTTGCGGGTCCTCCGGCCTGGGCCGTGGGAATCTCGTCCTTATCTCAGAGCATAAGGACTGGATGGCAGACAAAATGGCCGCCGAGCCATCCTGAGGCCTAGGATCCGGCTGCGCCGGAAGGGAAGGCCGCTCTTCCTCACCATCGTCTTCTTCCTCGGTTATCTCCTGAGGATCTTCCTGACGGGATCGAACCTTCTCGAATTGGACTTCGAGGTTCCTCACGGCCTCGGTCAGTTCCTCCTCCGAGGCTGACTCGGAGCTCGAGGAGGGCACCGTGCCGCCCCTCGCTTCTTCCATCATGGCGGCCCCGACGATGGGCTGAAAAGAGGATTCCCTCCTTGGCGGCAGGGAAACTCTAGTCCCGGAGGCAGTCTCCGCTGGCGGTGTCTCTGCCGGCTTGGCAAGAGTCGCCGCGATAGCCTCGATAGAGGCCTTCGCCTGCTGGGTAGGGGCCTTCACCACCTTGGGTGCGTCCCGGGCCTTCTCCTTCGGTGGAGGGGCGACGCCTCGCTCCCCCTCTTCCGAGATCGGACAGGGCTTCTCCCGAAGCTTACCCGGGGTCTCGGACTTTCTCTTCCCCGAACCGGAGCGTTGGCTCGTGGTTGGACGGTGCGCCCAGCCTGGCGACCGAAGAGCCCGACCTTTCGGCGCTCCCGGAGCCAGCGGACTCGCGGTGCTTGGCCTGGTGTTGGGCCCCCCGTCGCCGGGGCGCCCGCACAGGACTTAGAAGCCCGCTCGGACCCTTTCTTCTTCTCACCCGTCGAGCCCTTCTCCAACCAGCTTGCGAGACGGGATCGACGGTCCCTCATGGTCCGTTCCGACAAGTTCTTGCAGAACTGGCAGTCCTTCTCTACATGAGTCTTGTCCCCATGAAGACAGTAGAGGCATCGCGAATGTTCGTCTTCCTTAAACACATTCTGCAGCCCGCATCCAGGGCAGCTGCGAAACAGCTTGGGTCCGGGAGACGAACTCGCATCCTGGGCCATCTCGAAGTAGGCCGCAAATCTTCTGGAATCCTCCAAGAAGTTGATTCAACAAAATCTTCACCCTTGAGGGGCGTAGGAAAATCCTGCCACGGGTAGCCGTTAACGGGAGTAGAAACGGTGGAGCTTGAGGCTCGATTAACTGAAAAAATGTGAAAATTCACCTGAAAAAGCGCGAAACACGCAGTAAAAGCTCGAGAGCTAAGCACGAGGCCTCCCAACACTTGAACGTGCGGTAAAAATCTGAAGATGGCTGCCAGAGGCAGGGTTTAGGTAGAGGGCAGTCATTGGCTGTGGTCAGTATGACGCAGAGATCAGTGATTGGTTACTACTAGGAAAGACAGATCAGAAACGAAACTGATACTGATACTGATTTTTTCTTTACCGAGGATTCCCAGCCTGACGACGGGGAATATTCATGAGCATGTGAACCCATGCCAGACCACATGCTGGAAAAACTGTTTCATTGACAAGATTACCGCACAACCGACAATCTATGTGATTGTATACTGATTTGTTCTGCCAGCTTTTCGGTGATAAAGCTACCAAGACATTAAATTTGAGTAGCAAATATGTCCGAAAAATGTGCGGGGCAGAGTAATCAGATAAATATTTTGGAATGGTCGTACGAGACCATCTCTCCTTACAAAAGTCAACAGTCGATGATACATTTTCGATGTGGTGAATATTTTCTAGAAAAGCACACTTGCCAATTTTGCCCTTCAGCCCAGCCAGTATTTTATATCACCAACCAGGAATGTGTTAGGTCCCTCGTGTAACCATTTCTTATGTAGCTGTTTTAAAACGCCAATTGTACCAATCGGTATTATATCATCAAGAGCCAAGAAGGCCTTCATATAGGGGACAATGATGGTTTGTTTGCACAGTCGTTAGGTGGTGGTAGAATAGGACACATTGGGCCATATAAACGTTCCAAATACCCTTGATGTTAAATTCTAGATTTAAGTATTCAACACTAATGCATTGAGGAAGACGAAGTGCATTTAAGTGTTGCATATTGCTCCCTTCTAAAGAAGGCTTATTTTAAAATGGACTTAAATTATCAAGAAGCCTTGAGTAAACGTTATTTGCATACCTGTCACTGTGGATCTCGATGTCACAACCCTACAGCTCACATTGACCCCTCCTGAGATAAATCTGGCTGCTCAGTCACTCTACGAACTTGTGTAGTACAGGCCTATACCAAAGGTTGGGTTACCTATTGCCAAGAGGACAAGGCTGGTGTAGTCTCCCACAGGGTTACTACATACAATCTTGCCAACACACTCCAACACTCTGGAGTGACTTCTTGGTTAAAAGGTAAGCAATCCCTTTCAATGCACAGTACCTTAGGATAGGAGAAATGCGTGTAGCTGCATTATCCTCTGTGTAGCAGCAACAGACCCAGTCTCATAATTCCCCAATCTGGTGACGAAAGGACTCTGAATGGGATGTCTCAGCAGCAGTCTCAAGAGAGGACCCTTGGCACGGATTGTTTCCATCTCCTTGGTCAGCCACAGTTTTGGCGCTTTTTGCTCAGCACCAACAAAGGACGGTATTCGCCCGGTTGATCTTTGATTTCGGAGTCCTCCACTCTGATGGAGGGATTGGATGAGTCGGATCGTGTCTGTGGAGGTTCACCTGGAACTCAAAGACTTGGACGGATTTGGCCTCTCAAAGACAATGCACTGCAAATGGGTGGGAGGTATCCTGGTATTCGTGGTATGCAGCTCTGCAAAGGCACAGCGCCTCGAAAGATGGCTCAAGATGCAGTTCATTCCAGGGCTGGTTGGTCCCACCAGCCAAAGGGAAGGAGTCCTCTACGGAGGCCGTCTAGTAGAAATCTCGGTCAGGACAGCAGTGGCCGCTTCACAGTGATGCAAAGGGTATGGAGGTGTCTCTTTTGGTAGTCTTCTTTGGTTACTTTAGTTTCCAGTGGTCGACTTGCTTTTCATCTCAGGGACCTCACCTTTTATTCGGTTTCAGCACACACTCCTCTGCAACCTCTCTCACCAGTTTACAATAAGGGGTGCGGGTAGGACAGCCAGACCGCCCCAGTGGGCACTGGTTCCGACTCAAGCAGACAAAGGGCAGTGAGTGAATAACTCCTACCCCACATCCTGCCTAGGCAGGGACACACAAGGGCAAAACACACACACAGACCACCCACCCCCCTTGCAGAATGGTCAAAGGAGGGATAACAAAGAACAACTACGAGAGAAATGGTGAAACAAGAAAGGAGCCACCATGTTAGAACATAGGTGAACCTATTGTGCACAACCGAGGCTGAAAACAGTCTGCGAAAAAAAAAGAAAGCACAATAGTTGAACACGTCCACTGCCACCAGCCATAACTAGAGGGTTGTCTATGTGAATAAAAAAATAAATAAGAGCAGAGAGAAGGGGAATACTAGGTATCCCTTTAGCACTCCACATAAGGTGGTGTGTGCTAATCTCTCATAGTATGACTTTTAGAAGGGATACAAAGCTTCCCTCTATCCTTAAGAACTGTAGTTAGTAAGGATAAATAAAGATTCTCAAAGGAGAACCCAAAGGGTTCCAAGCAACACTGCCCATAAGGAGCTGTGTGCTGCAAAAGTTAAACACAAATGCCTATGCCTTTAAAAAGACATGGAGGAAAGTTGACTCCATAGTTAATGTAAAAACAGAGACCGGGGTTCCAAGAGTCAGAGCAAATAAGAATGAATGAGTGGAAAAAGGCTCCCCCCATCCAGGATTGAATGAAAAAGGTCCTGCAGTCCAGCGAAAAGTGCTGGGGATCTCACTGAGAGAGGATGAAGCAAACAAATGATTCATCTCTCTAACAACCACATCTCATTCTCGGATACTACCACTCCCTCCCTGAGCCGTGCGCACACGACATCATTAGCACGCGATAGCAGCAGCTTTCAAGTCCAAGTGCATGACCTAATATGCCATTTCCTGAACTGGCAAGGAAGGAAGACTGCCAAACTACAATATGGCCAAAGAACAAGGGAAAATCTTGTGGCACGGCCATTTTAGGGCACTTGCCACGTTTAGAAGCTCTACGTGGTAAACACAAGTGTGCCCACTAGAAATAAAAATTGTAAACATAGATTTGCTGCCACCAGCTTGCTTGTCTTTAGGCAGATATAACAGTCACCAAAAATCCCAAGTGTACAGGACTAGGGCAATACAGAAGTATCCCCCTTGGCACTGCATTTGAGGATGCTGTGTGCAATGTTAAAAAGTCACAAACATGTTAAAGGGAAAACAGTTTCCCAGTACTGATAGTAATGAGCAAAAGGCAGGGCTAAGTGAAGCTGAAGGTTTTACTTCCTTTCAAAAGTCAGAACAGGTTAAAAAAAAAAAAAAAAAAAAGAAAGGGGTCCATAGGAACTATGGATGGTGGGAAAGTTGCAAAAAGGAAATCTTTCCCAACTCCTTCCAAGGTGTCTCACCCTTCAAATAGCGGGAGCAACTGGTTTACACACTTCTTCGGGTGTCATTCTGAATGAAGCTCCTGAAAGTGGGGGGCCTAAAGCTGGTCTATATCATCCAGAGCCCCTCACCAGAGAGGGGCTTTTGCTGGAGCCAAAATCCTTCGTTCTTCGGACTAAATATTACACCGTTGGAGAACTACTAAAAGTGCGTCTCAAGGCTTCTGCATCATCGAGGGCATTGTTTCTTAGGGGTGCTGAAGCACACTCTTGGGGAGAATTCTCGTGTCTGTGCTGATTCCCTTCAACCTTACAGACCCCCCCACCTTTTGCTTGACTTTAGGACTTAATTTTAACCCTGGAGTGAGAACCATTTTTCTCACACTCTCCTGTGTTTTAATCAGATTTGATTCTATATTTCCTTTGTTTTTGGAGTCTGACAAACTCCATAGGCATCTACTTTTTGTATGGTGACACGCAGCGCCTTCAGTGCAGTGACAGAAATCCTTTAGACTTCTCTTAGGGTGCAAATACCTTTTCTTAAGTGAACTACAGTTCCCAAGAATAGTAAAGTGAAATTGACTTTACTTACCTTTTCTCTTTGTAGGTCCAGCACACCTCATCTTATGTGGAGTGCTGGGGGGTTACTTAGTAGCCCCTTTCCCTACTTACTCATGTAAAAAATGTTTATGTTACGCTCACTACTTTAAATGGTGCTGGAACCCCCCCCCTTGTCCTTTGTCTCCATGGTTACCTGAATGTACCCAGTTGTGGTTGGCTGGCTGGCCTTGCAGAGCAGCCACCACGCTGTGTGAGTGCAGGCTAGGCTGTGCATGAATGGGAGAAACCTGCTTAAAAGGCAAGGCTTCTTGGACTGAAGACTGAATCGACCACTGGGAAACCATGAACGAAGCTTGCTGCATCCTCCTGGACTGTTGGAATGCCCGGTGAAGCCCTACTGCTGTGCTGAAATCTGTTTTTTCTGATCAACAAGAGAAGCTCTGGACGAAACGAATTCTTCCCTTGGGTTAGTGGGACCAACTAACCCCAAGACCCTTCCCCAAATGGCTGTACTTCTTTGCTGCTGCTGGAACAGAGTGCCAAGGGTGGAGAAATCCGTAGTCCAGTGCAACGTCTGTAAGCCGGCCAAAAGCTCCAGGAGTCCTCTTGAGGATCATCCTGAAGCAGGACGACCCAAGCTCAAGTCACATCACCAGAGTGCTGGACTCAAGGCTTGAAGGAAGCCCAAACAGTGTCCAAGATCCGCAGTGGTGCTATTTACTGAGTGCTGAAACCATGAAGGGACGCTGATCTAAAAAGAGCCTGTAGCTGCCACCGACCATCGAATTGCTGCCTCAAGAGTCCCCAGACGTCCTCCCTCTTGACCCCATGACTGAGGCCCAGGAACACAGGATATGCATTGCTCCAACCAGAAAGGAGCCAGCTGGACCCTCTTCTTCTAACCAAAGGTTCTACTGTTCTGACTTGGGGCTACAGGCCAACCTCATAATTTACCAAGTACAAAATTAATACTGTCCTAGTTAGTGAAGTCACCCCAGAGTGTAGGAAGTGTGTATAAAGCATCTCTAAAGAGTATATACTTGCTTGACTTGATTCTGAGAAAGTATTTTGTAGTATTGTTGCACATTTTGCTTATTTAAAACAGACCGTTAAATAATTATTTTACTAGAACACCATGAGTGTAAGTGTTATTTGGATACTTGTATTGGGGGATTTCGATGCTAAAGCTCTACACCTCACATTTACCCCTCTTGAAATAAGTCTTGCTGAGATAAGTCTGGCTGCTCAGTCACACTACCAATAGGTGGGTTACCCAATACCAAGATGACAAAGGTTCTGTAGTCTCCCACAGGGTTACTATATCACTTCTTGCCTGACACAGACATCCTGGGATTCAGAAGCATGGGATCACTCGAAGGAAAGATTGCTGTTAGCAGCTTTCCCTTCATTTCTATGGAGCCTTAAACATGTTGCTTTTTAACTCTGTCCTGACTTTTTCCAGTGAAGTGAAGCCTTCAGCTTCACTCCACTGCACTTTTGCTCATTGTTATGGAGAAACCGACCAGTCCTTAGGTCTGCCAGTACTAGGAAACTAGGAATCAACAGAGAAGCTCCAGACGGAAAGACGTCTTCCCATGGGCTGGCGTGGCCAACTAGACTGTGACAAACTCCACTTTGACGCAATCCCCAACTTGCTGTGCCTCTGCAGTCTTGCAGAAGCCCAATGCCTGGGTGTTAGGCAAGATTGTATGCAGTGCCATTTGCGTGCACTACAAGAACCCTGACCTCCTTTGGTGTAAGTCTGCACTACATGGGTTGGTAGCGTGTGGAGCAGCCAGGCTTATCTCAAGAGGGGTCAATGTGAGCTGTAGTGGAATTACACAGATTCACAGTGACAAGTATTCAAATCAACTCTTACAGTGTTCAACAAATTATAACCTATGAGGGACAAGCAATGCCAAAGTTAATGGATTCAGAAGGGTGCCTTTAGGGAGCCAGGACAGCCAAAGTCAATTGGACAAAGTCTACAGTTCTGATGGACTTCTTGGATACAGTCTTTCACAAAGTTAGTTACTTCAAGAAAATCAGTGAAGGGACACAAGCTGTTGGGCCTGTGCAGGGGGAGTTGAAGTCAACTCGAAAAGTTAAGCAAGTGCAATTATCAAGCAGGAAAGCACGACTTCAGGCAAGAAGGTAAGTACCCCAAGCCCAAAAAGTACCTCTGGTTTGAAGAAAAGTTGTCCAGCTGGATTCCGTCTTGCAATACAGCCAAGCAGACCCTGGTTCCCCACCCTCAGTCCTGGGGACAAGAAGGACGACGTCTGGAGGGCTCCTGCGGCAGTACTCGGGAAGAACTTCGGCAGCTATGGGCTCTCTTCGATTCAGCAGCACGACACGGTTTCAGTGACTCTCAAACAGCACTGATGCAGAACGAATATCTCTGGTTGGACTTTCCTTGCTCCCTCGGTCCTGGACTCTGAGAGGGCTCTGGATCGGGATTTCCTGCTTCTGGAGTATCCTTAGGAGGCTCTTAGAGCTTTTGTCAGGATTTGTTCCGCAGACAACGTTGCACTCGGTTATGGACACTTGACCGCTGTGTTAGGGTGAATTCTCAGAAATGTGCTAATTCCTTTATACCTTAGAGACCCCAGCAACTTTTCTGGATTTTGAGGACTTGAATTTTTAACCTGGAGAGAGTGAGACCCTTTTTCCCACTCTCTCATGTATTTTAAATGTGATTTGAACCCCGTGTTTCTTTCTGGTTGTGGAGTCTGACAAACTCCATAGGCATCATCTTTTACATTGTGTCACGCAGCACCCTCAGTGCAACAACACAGGGAAGTCTTTCAGATTTCCCAAAGGTTTAAATACTTTCTCTTGGATAAACTGTTTCCAAAAGCAGTGAAGTGAAATTGACTTTACTTACATTTTTAACTTTCTAGACCCAGCACACACCATCTTACTATAGGGTGCTGGAGGGTTATTTAGTATCCCCTTTGCCTAGCTTCTCATGTAACAATTTTATGTTACCCTTTTCTTGATGAATGGCTCGTGGCAGTGGTTTACTTTTAACTACCGTGGTGTGCTTTTACCGGGCTGCGTTTGCAGCTGCAGTAGAGCACCCAAGGGTGCCATTTTTGTCAAAAGGGCCCCCGTCTTCTTTTTGCCCCTAGTTGGACAAAGTTTGGCCGAGATCTGGTTAAGTTATTTTAGTCTCTAATGCTCTTTTTTAACGGTATCCAGGGTCTCATCGATAGTCTTACCGAAAAGAGCAGAATCTACCACTGGCTTATTGACAAGGGAAGCCAGAGTCTCTGGCTTGAATCCTGAATTTGTCATCCAAGTATGGTGCTTCAATAGGGTCCCTTGTTCGGGAACGTGTCCCGCTGTCTCAGCTAAATCCAATCTTCAGGATGCCCTGCATTAACCGGCTTCCTTAAACAAGGCAGTCAAGAGATGGGTGCAAGCTGGTTCAGGGAGGTTCTGAGAGCCCTCCTGTATGAGTCCCGATTGTGCATCATTATAGCTCGCAAGGAGCGTGGTGTTATTGACTATTTAAGTACAGAAGGCAGCAGAGGTGGCGACATGTTTGCAGAGAGCATACAGCTTTCTACAATCCTTTTCTGGAGGAGACCGACGAGGATAGCGGCACTCCTGCCTGCTTCCTGGTGGTTGCAACAACCAGGGAGTCCAGGACAGCATAGCCTCTAATATATAGTGGGTCTGAGGGTGCCAGGCAGAACATCTCCACTTGAGGGTGGACTGCCCAAGTGAGTGAGGGTGTAAGTGTTAAAGAAAATTTTCAAAAATGTGCTAATTTGCTCTACTTTTGAGACCCCCAGCAACTTTGATGGATTTTGATTTTTAGCTGGAGAGAGCGAGACCCTTATTTCCCCCCACTCATGTATTTTGATGCAAGTTTATACCTCTGTGTTTCTTTTTGGTTATGGAGTCTAACCAACTTCAAAGGCATCATCTTTTACAATGGTGTCACACAGCACCTTGAGTGCAATGGCACAGGGAAGTCTTTCAGATTTACCAAGGTTTAAATACCTTCTCTGGGATCAACTACTGTTTCCCGCAACAGTGGAGTGAAATTTGACTTCACTTAGTCCTGTAAAATCCTAGACCCAGCAAACCCTATCTTACAATAGAGTGCTGGAGGGGTTACTTAGTATCCCCTGTGTCTAGTCTAGTTACTCATGTAGCATTCACATGTTAACCATTCCTCTCAGAATGGCTGGTGGCAGTGGTTTTGTAATGCACTACCATGATTTACCCCGACCGCAAACTGTTTGCAGCTCCGGTAACATTAAATCGTGGGAGCCATGTTTTTCAAAAATGGGGCGGAAGCCTCCTTTGTTCAAATGGTCCCTGGTCGTCTTTTTTTGCCATGTCTTTGTGGCCCAAGGTCCTTCAAGTTTTTCTCTGTGCGCCAAACCAGGTTTGGTCACTTTGTTCATTCGCCTTTGGCGGGATTCAGGAGTGAAACCCGCCTCTGGCTCCAGAGTGTCTGGGGTAGGCAGGAAGTGAGGGCGGTGCCCGAAACTCCCTGTGCTTAGTCGCCTAGGAGACCCAAATGCACTCGGTGGTGCTTGGCTGGCTGTCGGGCAAGGACATCCACCCTGCTGGGTGAGTGACAGCTAGGCTGGAAGGAATGGGAGAGGACTGAATAAGAGGCGAGTCTTGGCTTGGAAGGCAGAGTCAACCACTGGACGAAGGAACCGAAGAAGAGCTTGAAGAGGACGACTGCTGCAACTCCTGGACCGTTGGTTTGCCCGATAAAGCCCTACTGCAGGGCCGAATCGCCAAGTTCGCATCGACAGAGAAGCCCTGCAAGGATGACTTCTCCCTTTGAGTTGGTGGGACCAATGAACTCCCAAGTAAGCCACCTGGACACGCATCTCGGAGCTGGTTGTTGCAGGAAACCGTAGAGCCAGGGAGAGAACACCAGATTGTGTGCGATGCTTGTAAGCTAGCCTAAAGCTTTTTGAAGACCCTCCGGACTCCCACGAAGCAGGACGGACCAAGCCTGACCCCCCTCAGTTGAGTGTGGGACCTCAGATGTGAGGAAAGTCCACCTCGACAGCCAGGAACCGCGCTTATTGCTATTTGCTGTACCGCAAGGAGCTGAAACACGAAACAGTCACTGAAAGTAAAGTTTGCCGATTGCTAGCTTTGACAGTGGCAATACAGTGCAGGAGTCCCCAAATGTCCTCGCTCTTGTCCCGACAACTGAGACCCAGGAACAGTGAGATCTGCAGAGCTGTACAGGAACAGAAGTCTTCAGCTGCATCTTTTTCTTCTTTACTAAGGCACTGTAAAACTAGCCTAAGAGAACTTACCTCTTACTGTGGAAGTGCTTGTAACTTCTGTAACTCAAGTCTAATCAGCTGGTGGCCCTACATTTGGTGGTTCTTCTTTTATCAAAGACTCCCAAGAACTTGTGCAGACTTTTCCATTTACTTACCTGAAGTGCTGCATCCGATACAAAGACTTTGGCCTTTTGACTTTGGCTTAGCCTCTTGAATTGAATGACTCTTCTAAGGTGCTATCTGAAAGTATTTGCCCTGCTTATGACTATTTGTATTTCTTGTGTTCTAATAACTTTTGCCATTTAGTTACTTTTTAAAGTGTGTCGTGAATGCTAACAGTAAGATATTAATGTCCCCAGCATCCTTGTTACTGAAGTCACCTGTGGGTGTAGGTGGTGTCTGTGGGCCATCCCAAAAGGGTCTCGTCTAATTCAAAAACTCAGAGTACAGTACTGAACTATATTTGTGTGTGACTAGTCTATTGCTCCCTTCTGAAGAAGGCTTTATAACAGACTGAAATTGTTTATGCAAGAACCCTTGAGTGCAAGAGTTTATTTGAATACCTGTAACTGTGAATCTTTGTGTAACTCCACTACAACTCAAATGTTCCCTCTTGAGATAAGCCTGGCGGCTCAACGCGCTACCAAAACTGTTTAGTACAAGCTTATACACCAAAGGTTGGGTTGCTTATACCTTTAGTCATAGTGGTTGTAGTGTTCCCAGAGGGTACTGCAGTCAAACTTTGCCTAACAGTAAGCAAGGAAGGAGCCAGGCGTTTTTTACAGAGTTCAGGAAGGGAATAGCCTGGCTGACCGGGACCTTCTCTTTAAGGATGTCCTCCACAAAGTCTGAATCGAGTACGGCTGTTAGCTTTTTTTTTTTCAAATAAGTTTTTATTAGCAATTTTAACAAGATTACATGAACATAAAGCCCTCCCCCCATTGCCCATCCCGTGCCCCCCATCCCTTCACTCCCTACCCAGATCCAAGAGCACCTCTTGCTTGTGTGTGGGCGTAACTGCTATATGTGATCGTTGACCTACTCCCCCGGGGCCAACCGCCCAGTATGACCCACTGTGTCAGGCCTTCACAAATCAAACTTGTCTTGTAGCTGAATTATTCCAAGGAGCTCCATGGCCTTGGGGCACCAGGCTCGGCGAGCTCCCGCTTTTAGGTATGACAGTAAATTGGACCAATCGGAAATTAACCGCAAATGTTCACCT
Organism: Ambystoma mexicanum; assembly: GCF_040938575.1. Taxonomy (NCBI): domain Eukaryota; kingdom Metazoa; phylum Chordata; class Amphibia; order Caudata; family Ambystomatidae; genus Ambystoma; species Ambystoma mexicanum. The sequence goes on from NC_090924.1 coordinate 703,600,207, forward strand.
TGGATAGAGTAGGTGAGCCATTCCAAGGCTACCAATGACCAGATTTGAGCTATCCATTCATGTTCTTGTGGGGGTTCTTTCGATTTCCATTTTCGAGCCAAGACCAATGCAGACGACATCACCTATAGCTTACGGTCTGCCCTCGTTGAGAAGGTTTCCAGGACCCCATTTAGACCTAATAAGTCCAAGCCTCTGTTCCGCCCATCCCTGACCCCCAGTACTTGGATAATCGCCCACTGTACTTGTTCCCAGAACAGGTACATTTTTGGTCATTCCCACCAGATATGAGCCCAGGAGCCCAATCCCCCACACTCCCTCCAACATAGGCATGAAGTATTGGGGACTATTTTATTTAGCCTGACCGGGGTTAGGTGCCACTGGAGCATCAGTTTCAGCCACATCTGTCTAATTTGGATCGGTCTTGTAAGTTTGGGGATTTGGGCCCACAACCTTTCCCAATGCGGTTCCCCCATCACCGTGTCTTCTTCCCATTTCTTCATATAGTTTCTGCTCGACAGGACATCTCCTTGCTTGATAGGTTTATAAATGGAAGCCAGCAGCCCCTTATCTCCCCCCCCCTCCCGCCCGAGTCTGTCTAGGTACTTTTCGAAAGGCATGAGAGGACGGGACCCCGCCTGCTTAACTAATGGCTGAGAAAGCCAGTGCCTCATCTGAAGATAAGAAAACTGCTGCCTCACCCCTATTCGTTATATATTTGCATTTTTAAAGCGCTCGCACAGCCCGCGGGCATCGAGGCGCTGTTACAGGAATTGCGTGTTAGTTGCGTAAATAGTTTTTTGTCTTAGTTACGTATTTATAACGTGCTTAAACACCCAGAGGTGTCTAAGCGCAGACCCGGGGATCGAACCTGTGTTGCTTCGTGCCGTCTTGCTTCGAAGGTGAACGACTTTGCAGCTGAGCTATCCTCCCGGGATATACCAAAGTCCTTTTTACACTGCTTCAATTTGTTTGACCTTGTCTCCGATGAACATGTCTCATACCATCCGGCAACACCCTTGGTGCCAGGGATTAAAAGCCGAAGCTGGAGTATAAGCTGGGTGAACTGTGGGTTGCCGAGCAGGGGCGTGGAGGGGTAGGAGGTGATGTGCACCCTTTCTACAGCTTGGTCCCATGCATCTCCCGTTGTCGCAGTTATTATGCTGCAGTACATTTGGTTAGTTCTGTCCAGCCTCGGTAACCACAGCATCCCCTCTAGGTTCCCTCCTACCACCGTTCTGTCCATCGGCCTCCAGACTTTCCCCCCGCATCGTCCCTTTGCCAATCCCGGATGACTCGGATTTGAGCCACCAGATAATATACCCTGAAGTCCAGCTCCCCATGCCTCCCCGGGCTGACAGTGCTTTCATTAGCTTTGCTGCTACTCTCGGGCGCTTCTGGTTCCAAACAAAATGGTTGGTTATTTTCTGGATGGCTCTGAAGGAGGACGCTGGGACGGGTGCGGGGAGTGCCGTAAAGTAGTAAAGTAGCTGAGGTAAGCTTGCCACCTTTAAGGCGTTGATGCTTCCCAGTCAAGATATCCCTAGGGGCGCCCAATCGATCATTTTGGTCTTGAGCCTCTGTAAGAGGATAGTTTGCCTTGTATAGGTCCTCCACTGTTTTGGTTATGTGTATTCCCAAGTACTTTAAAGATTTGTCAACCCATCTATATTTATAAGCCCTTCTGAGGTCTTGCTATGCACTGTGACAGTGAGAGGGAGAGGGAGAGGACTTCGGATTTGTGCGTGTTAATTTTTAGCCCCGCCACTTGGCCAAACCGGTCTAGCTCCCTACCCACTGCACGCAAAGAGGTGACAGGCTGAGTCAATGACAGAATCATATCATCCGCAAAGGCGGCCACCTTGTGGACGTGACCTCTGAATGGTATTAACTCTATATCCTCGGCTGCCCTTACAGCTGCCAGAAATGGTTACGGGTGTAGAGCATAAAGAAGGGGGGGGGGCATTGGACAGCCCTGTTTTGTGCCCCTTCCTACCGGAATCGGGGCAGAGATTCCGCCATTAATTGCTAGTCGGAGGATTGGGTTTTGGTAATTAACACTGACCCGATCGATATAGTTTGGTCCAAAGCCCATCTTGACCATAGTGGCGAAAAGGAATCCACACTCGACCCGATGAAATGCCTTATCTGCATCGATTGCTAGAAGGGCCGGTATTTTCCTTTTCTGGGTCTTTTCAATAAGATGGGTCAGTCTTCTTACGTTATCAGACGTTTGCCTGCCTCTAATGAATCCCGACTGGTCTGGGTGAATTAATTTGGGGAGGATTGTGTCGAGCCGATTGGCTAGTACTTTGGCATGTATTTTGCCATCAACATTTATTAAGGCTATAGGGCGATAGGACCCACAGTCAAGAGGATCTTTACCCTTCTTATGTATTAGGATCACTTTTGCTTCGTCCATTGTTTTGGGAAGGACCTTGGTGATGCCAATACAGTTAAACAATTTAGCAAGGAAGGGAATTAAGACTTGTGTGCTTTGTAAAACTCAGATACAAAGCCGTATGGGCTTGGGGATTTGTCGGGAGGTAGGTTGTTGATTACCCTTCTAACTTCATCTGAAGTTATCTCGCCTTCTAGGAACTCTGCATCTTCCAATAAAATCTGTTGGAGGTCAGTCATGTCGAGATAGGCCTCCTGATCAGGGAGAGCCGGGTTGTTGGAGCTGTAAAGATCAGCGTAAAATTTGCAAAATTTGCTTTCTAGGTCTGTATTGTTGGTGCACAAATGACCTCCCTCCCGCTTGATTTTTAGGATGGTTTTGTCCCCCATCTCCTTCCTTAGCATTCTGGCCAGAAGGCGGTCGGATTTATTGGCTTCAATATAATATCTTTGGCGCAGCCGGGGGAGATTACGCTCCACTGCTTATTTGTACAAGATTCAACTGCCCTGTATTCTCTTTTAATGGCTGCTGACTGTTTATAGCCCATCTGAGCCATAATTCCTTTGAGTTTGGCTTCCAGTTATTGCTCCTCCAGTCTCATCTCTCGTTCTCTTCTGTCCTTGATAGCTATGATTCTCCCACTAATTGTTGCTTGAGGGCGTTCCACCATAGTTGCGGTGCCGACTAGTCGCAGTTGTGTTGAGCGAACTCGGCTATCTCTAACTCCCTGACAAGAATAGGGTCTTTAGCTAGCGATAGGGTAAGTGGAGCGTGATCAGCTAGGGTAAATGCCCCTATTGCCATGTCCGTTGCCCTCCCAAGCAAGGGCTTTGACACCCATATGTAGTCGATACGCGAGTGTGTACTGTGTGCATGCGAGTAAAAGGTGAAGCCCTCTGTGTTCCCGTGGAGTTCCCGCCACGCATCGACTAAGGCCAAATCTTGAATTTTCTTTAAGAGGTCTCCTGAGGGTCTCCCTTGGGTACCCCATGAGGTCGAGCTCCAATCTTTCGAGGGGTCCCATGCCAGGTTAAAGTCTCTGGTTAGCAGAATGTGGGCCCTGGCAAATTTCCCCAGACGGGTGAGGGGGTTTTGCATGAACGGGTCCTGAGCCTGGTTTGGAGCATAGAGGGTCGCTACCGCGTAGGTCTCCGCCCTTCCCTCAAGGGTCACCGCTAAATCCCTCCCCTGGTTGTCTTTCTGCGTCCCTGTGATTGCCAAGTCCAGACCATCTTTCAGAGCAATCAAAATCCGCCCTTTTTTGCTTGCTTGTGTGGCCTGAAAAGAGTATCCCCAGAATTTTATCCTCTGCGTGTCTCTAGTATGAACGTGGGTCTCCTGTAAAGTTAGTATATGGGGTTTTTCCCTCCTCAGAAACTGCTCTACCTTCTTCCTTTTGACCTGCGAATTCAGCCTGTTTACGTTTAACGATAATAGCTTCAATATGTCCGTGCTAGTCATGGGAGGAGTCAGTAAATTTACTTTTAGACCCGGTGAGAGCCGATCCCCTTCGTTCCCTACCCGGGGTGGGGGGGGTGGGGTCGCATCCTGCACCCTACTGGGTGTCAAACTGACTTAGGACTCTTGGATCTTCCCTCTTCCCTGCCCAACCCCTTCCCCTCTGTCAGCCCCCCCCTTTCCAGGCGAGCCCGGCTGACCCAAGGCCCCCTCGTAGTGCAATGACGAGAGCCGGACTCTATATCTAGCCCAGGACCGCCCCACGCAGGATCACCCAATCCCATTCCAAGCCCCCAGCACCCCCCCCCGCTCCACATAATATCTAATGAACAACATGAAACATAACACTCATCTTTGTTGGCAAGCGCCCTCCCCGGGCTCAGCATAAGGACTCAGAAGCTCCTCGTGCTTCAAGATCTGTTGGGGGACCCCCCCCCCACCATTGCCCGGGGGCTCAACCTCTGCTGCTTGGAGTTTTTCCTGGGTGCAATACCCTGTTCCCTCATCCTCGCTCGCTTGGGCCTGACCGTAGACCATTCCCATGATTTGCGCGCGTTGGGGTGAGATTGCGCGCCTGCAAGGGCCAATCTTGTGATGAATGCCCTGCCAGGCGAAGGTCAGGCCGAACGGGTGGGACCATCTATAGCGAATTTGTTGTGATCTCAAATAAGACAGTACAGGACCCATTCACCTCCTTTTTATGAGTTATCTGAGCCAGGTCTTGGTATAAGAAAATTTCATGGCCATTGTAGGTGATGTGTGCTGCCTTCTTGGCCTTTTCCAGAACTTTTTCTTACATGGCAAAGTTGTGGAAGGCCACCAAGACATCCCTCGGCCTCGAGCCTGGTTCTGATCTACGTGGGCCCACCCTGTGGATTCTGTCAAATTGCATCTCAGGTTCAGACTCAGTCAAGGAGGTCGGCAAATATGGATTTCAGTGTTTGTGTTAGCCCCTGATCTGGTATGTCCCCGGGCAGGGATTTGACTCTAATATTTGCTCTCCTGGACCTGTTTTTTCCAGATCTTCAGCCTGTAACTCGAGATTTTGTGTACCCGCAGCCAGTGTTTCCAGAAGATTGTCGACTTTCCTTGCATGCTCTGTCAGCTCTTGGATGGCCCGCTCATTAGTGTCAACTCTTCAATTTTGTTGATGTCCCTTTTAATTTCCCTTAATCCTTCTTCCAGATCTTCTTGCAGCTTGTCCAACTGCTTCTGCCCCACAGCTGTAATCTTATCAACCAATTTGCCCATGAATTGTGTGAGCATGGCCTGGGACACTGGTCTATCTTGCTCCTCCTGGCAGGAGGGTGCAGCTTGTTCGTAGGGCCAGTCTCCCATCTCTTGACCCTCTGTTAGCCAGATCTTTGCGAGAGGGCCTTCCATCCCCTTTTTGGAGCTTTTCAAGGAGGCTGGCGTGTCCTTCACTCTGTTCGACATTTACAGCTGGCTCTGATGGGTATGCTGGTGGCTGTCTATTGGGGGAGCGACTGCTGGCAAGGCGAGAGGGGTGTCATGCAGCTGCGGGGGTCCTCCAGGGGATGGGAGGCGTTGGTGCATTGCTCATCGGCCTACTAGGGTGCAATCCCACTGCAAGGCCCCGCGCTGCCTCTGTAGTCTCTGGTAAGTGGGCCGTTTTGCTGTCACACTGGTGCTGTCCCTGCGCCGTGTGGCCCCCACAGCTGGGCCCGCTGAGCTTCCCGCCCTTCCGAGGGCCGCCGTGCCCTGGTGGCCGAGATCTGATGTGGGGTACGAGGTAAAGTGAGGCCTGTCCAGGTGTTCACCTCAGAGGGAGGGGGGTTAGGGGGTTGAGCTTGACAAGATCTTCTATAAGGCCCTGGGGGATGCTGCTCGTACCCGCGCTATGTTGATGGGCCTCCTAATACTGCAAAAAGTTGGGATCCTGATCCTTCCGTAGGTGCGCAGAGTTAAGGGATGCCCCTTGGGCCCCCCCTGAAGGTATAGGCACTGGGTTGGGCTGCGGCATCCCTCCTTAGCCCGGATGGCTTGTTGCAACACCCCAGGGGCCCATTCCACGCGGGAGCCGAGCGCTCTTGCAGTCCCGCGCTCTCTTCTTACTTGATGGCGCACTTCTCACCCCGCTGTTGCCCCCGGGCTCGAGGTACCGGTTCCCCCAGGACCGGAGGGTCCCCACCACGTCTGGGTGGCCTCCAAGTGCGGGTGGGGAAGGCCGAGCAGTGCCCTCCTCTGTACCTCAGCCCCTCCAGATGCCGCCGGGAGGCTTTCGACATGCCGGTGGCTTTCTATGCGAGCTGCGGGTGCCAGGGAGGGCTGGTTCTGCTTAAGGTTTTGCAGAAGCTACGCAGGTCGGGAGCGCAGGAGTCGCGGTCCTCACAGAGACACAGCCATCTTGGAATCAGGCCCCAACTCTTAATATAGGCCTGTACTGCACAAGTCAGTAGAGTGGCTGAGCAGACTGGCTCATCTTCGATGGGAGTTGTGGGAGCTGTATAGCAGTACAATGAAATCAGTTCACACAGGTATCCAAGTAAACACTTACTCGCTTAAAGTTATATTAAAATATATTTATTTATATATACACAAGGCACACAAGCAAATCTAAAGTGTAGCAACTACTAACAATGTGAAACGGAATCCATTAACCTAAGATGTAAGGTTTAAGATACTTACCTGCAACTATTGTTCTCCAGAATGGGTCTGGGATGGATTCACATGCTCATGAATATTCCCAGCGTCCAGCTGGGTAAAGAAAAAACAGTTCAATTTAAAAAAACTGTTTCTCCTCTAAACCAATCACTGTACTCTGGGTCATCTTGCCCCCATCCAATGACAGTCCTCTCCCTAAGCTTCACCCCTGGTGGCCATCTTCGGATTTCGCAAGCATGTGAAGTGGCAGTATAGACCAAGAAGAGTTGGAGGCGACAGAGTGGGTTTGCATGTTTATCCATGCTGGAAAATAGTTACAGGTAAGTAACTTAAACCTTCGCCAGCATGGGGTCTGGCATGGATTCACATTCTCATGAAGAACACAGCAGTACATATACACAACCACAGGAAGTGGCAAGGCTCAACAGAAGCAAAAACACTTACCTCTGGAAGAGACTCACCTCAAACAGGTTGCGTAGCACCGCTTGGCACACTCAAGACTACTCCCTGGAATCCCTGTCCACGCAGTAGAACCTTGTGAAGGTGTGCATGGACCTCCACATAGCAGCTCTGCAGTGAACACTGGAGTACTCCCAAGGCGCATGCGCCTCTGCTCTCCTTTTCAACCTCTATCTGACCACTCTACCAGGAATCACACGTGCGTGCAACCTCTCCCGTTACAACTACACAGACGATAAGCAAATTATCCTAAGAATCCCCAAGAAAAGCAAAAAACCACGTCCCGACCTTGAAGCTTGTCTCTATGATATTGACCGATGAATGACTAGTAACCACGTCTTTTTGAACCCTAATAAAACTGAAATCATGGTGCGCGGCAATACGGCCCTTCTTCCACAACCGCTCCCACAGCCCCCTCCCTCGGCCTGCACCCTCCACCCCCTCCAATATAGTCAAAAACCTAGGCTGCACTATGGACTCAGGCCTAACCCTTTCCAGTCAGATCAATGTTTCAAAAGTCTGTCACTACCACCTCAAACTTCTTAAGACGCATTTTTCCTTACCTCTCCTACCCATAACAGACTCGCTGCTGTTATGTCAAGACTGGACTATGCCAACTCCTTATACCTGGGAGCCCGGGCATACCAACACAAATTCCAAAGAGCCCAAACGCTGCCGCCAAACTCCTCCTCGCCCTGGGACACAGAGGCCACATCTCACCCGCTTTCTGTACTCTCCACTGGTTCCCAGTCAGACGAAGGGCCACCTTCAAGACCCTAGGCATTACCCACAAAGCAGTGCACAAGACTGGCCCAACGTACCAACAAGAGAAGATAAAACCCTACGTCCCATCTCACCCCCTAAAATCAAGCACTGCCCTCTTTCTAGTGATTCCAATCTCCAATTCTGTCAGGATCGGAGGATCCGCCTTCTCAACCTTGGACCCAACTCTGGGGAACTCACTCCCCCTACATATTCAACACACCCTAAACTACATGTCCTTCTGGAAAGCTCTAAAAACCTGGCTCTTTCCATAATGCTGATTAAAACCTCTAAGGCAGCCGAGACGACCTTGCAACCTGCCAACAAATTTTCAAGAGATCTCAAGCAATGACGCCACTGAATGGGACTATTAAGTCACCAATAAGTTCACTCTGAACGCAGAAATCCCAAACGTGCAATTGAAATCCAGAATAGTGAGCTTGTTAGATCAAAACCTCCACCCAGACACTCACATCTTCTATCACTATGCTCACTCTCTACTCTACACCAACACACAATAGAGTGCAGCTACACGCCTCAATCTATTTTGGACTAGCTGATCACATACAAACGTTACTTCATGAACAACTCAACATTCTGATAAAACGCAGCTATAATCTACGTAAAACGGCCTAGCTGCACACATAAGCGTCCTACACAGGCCCAATGCAACCAGACCCCAGTCTTGGTGACCAACCTCCAGAATGCACATTCAACTCATGATATCTACCACCCCACCTAATGCTAGGATGCAGCTACCTTCAGGCAATCGCATCAGCTGTGCACATAATCTGTGCATCCAAGCACCCTATGATACCTTACTCTCTTGACTGACCTGGCCTACAGTCCGAGGGCATTCAACCCACCAGCGCTTTACAAACGCCACTGTTGCTGCAGTGGCTCTGATGGCATGAGTTCTCGGCCAGCCTGGCAGCAGCCTGCTCGCCATTCGATGACAGTACATGATGCAGCCAGAGACACCTGGAGATGGAAGCCTTCGACAAGGCTCCCCCCCCCCCACCCTCCCAATTTACAGGTCCAAAGTTGACTAACTGAGAAGTCTTCCAAAAACTATTACGTGCCACATAGAACTTCAAGGCACAAGCACCATCCAGCGACTGCAAAGCCCTTGCCCCCAGCGACGACGGATTCGGGAAAAAGACTGGTCACACCAAAGGCTTGTTGAGGTGGAATTCCGATGGCACCTTTGGCATGAAGGTGGGTGTGTATGCAGTACCACCCTTGAAGCGTGGAGAGTCAAGTAAGGCTGCTTGCAAGACAGTGCCTGAATCTCCCCAACCCTCCTGGCCGAGTTGATAGTCACGAAGAAAGCTGTCTTCCACGAGAGAAACTTGAGCGGGACCTGATGCATAGGTTAGAAAGGCACTCCCATGAGCTTAGTTAGCACCACATTGACTCCCAAGCCGGGGGAGGAGCCTCGCCGGAGGGAAAGTCCTGAAGAGTGCCTTGAGGAACTCCTCAAGTCCGAGACCACAGCGGAAGGTCTGCCTGGAGATCTGGTCTACTTGGATATGGCGGCGCAATGCACCTTGATGGAGGAATGAGCCAGTCCCACTTTGGCCAAGGAAATAGAGCATGGCAGAGGTTGAGGGGCCTTGACCCGCAGCGGGATAATCTTCTGAGTCTTGCACCACACGGAGCAGCATTTCCACTTATGCCTGTAGCACTTCAACGATGACGAGGCCCTGGCCAGGATATCCTTACGTTCATCACGTAGAGCATGAACCTCCCACAAACTCTAGGGCTGCAACAGCCATGCCCTAAAGGTTCAGAGACTCCGGGTCACGATGCAGAATCTCGCCCCCACACCACCTCTCTGGTGAGAAGGTCCAGGGACAGAGGTAGCCTAATGGATGGGGCCACTGGCAGACGCAGTAAGTCCAGATCCCAGATTGGTCTCAGCCACGCTGGGGCAACAACCATCATCCGGAACGAATACACATCCGCCATGCTCTTCAGCCGAGGGAAACTGCTGGCGAACCTCTGGCAAAGCTGCCACTCGTGGCAAAAACGCAGTTCCCTGCTGAGCAAGTCCGCGATGGCGTTCTTGACTCCCACCAGGTGAAATGGAACGAGGAACATGCCTTGGCAAATGGCCCACCACCACAAGTCCTGGGCCTCTTTGGAGAGGGCTGGTGAGTGGGTTCCCCTTTGTTTCCGGATGTAGAACATGGTGGTGGTGTCTGAAGATCCTCCCCATGTCCTTTAATGGTGGCAGAAAAGACTTGAGGACCAAGAATACGGCCCAAAATTCCAGGATGTTGATGTGTAGGTGCTTTTCCTCCGGTTGCCAGAGGCCTCTGGCGTGCAACCATCCGGTGTGGGCTCCCCGTCCCTATAGAGAGGTATCCGTGGTGACCCTCTCCTGCTAAGGGGGAACCTGAAACAGAGCTCCTTAGATGAGATGATGGGGAACACCCCATCCCTGTATCGCCCGACGGAAATGCTTTGTTGAGGGCGATCTGGTCTGTAAAGTTCCCAGACACTGGCATCCACCTCTCATCCAGGAACTCCTGGAGAGGTCTCATGCGCAGTCTGCAGAGGCAAACTAGGTTGATGCAGGACGACAACATTCCCAAAAGTGACTTGGACAGCACCGTCGCCGTCTGGTCCAACAAGCGCTGCACCTTGTCTTGTATGTTTCTCACCCTTTTCTCTGAGGGAGATGCCAAGCATGTCACAGTGTCGAGTCTTGCGTCCAGGAATAGAGCGTCCTGAGATGGCTTCAAGCCAGACTTTGGATACTTTATGTAGAACCCAAACTCAGTCAGCAGACATACGGTCTTTGACGTGTGCTCGCTTGCCAGAGATTGTAAGCGGGAACGCACCAGCCAGTCATCCAGGTAGGGTATTATGTGGATGCCTTGCAGACGAAGATGCGTGACCACTGGGGCCAAGCACTTCGTAAACACCCTTGGGATCGACTTCAGGCCGAAAGGTAGAGCCTTGAACTGGTAGTGCTGCCCTTGTACCACAAACTGCAGGAACTTGCAGTGTTTCCTGTCAAGGGTGATGTGGAAGTAAGTGTCCTGCAGGTCCAATGACGTCAGAAAATCTCTTTACTCCAGCTGGCCAAGAATGTACTGCAATGTGACCATCCAGAACTTTTGGGACTAAGAACTTGTTGAAACAACCTAGATCCAGATCCGCTCTCCAACTCCCTGTTTTCTTTCAAACTAGAAAGTATCTGGAATATACTCCAGAGCCCTGGGGCCGCTGGGGGATGGGCACTATTGCCCCTTTCAGTAACATGGACGGCAACTCCTGCATGAGGTAGGGCCCCTGCAGTTCCTGTCTCTCAATCGGAGGGATACGAGGACACCTGCATTGGAATTCCAAGGTGTGCCCCTGTCCGAGAGCACCCATCACCCATCTGTCCATGGTGATCTTCTCCCACGTGCTGACGAATTTTACCAGCCAGCCTCCCACTACGGTGCGTAGGTGGGGGCTGGCAGCCACGGCCGGTTCAGGCCTGCTTGGGGGTAAGCCATCTGCCCTGCAGTCGCCGCCGCCGTTGACCTTCACTGCTTTGAGACCATGTAAGAGTGACACGGTTGCCTTTATGGGGTACTATAACCCTTTGAATAGCTTCCTGGTTTCCCTCTGAAAGAACGAAAGGCCGACAATCATCGCTGTTGCAACGTCCCTAGGGAGTGTGCCATCTCGGTGTCAGTCTTTAACGCCTGCAAGGACTCTACCGCCTTTCCAAAGAGGTTCTCCCCATCGAATGGCAGATCCAGCACCTTAGTCTGCAGGTCCTGGTAGAAGTTTGTAGCCTTTAACCAACCTAGATGGCGCAGAGACACCCAGTTACCCATCTGGTGAAAACCTGTGTCCGCGAGATCTACTGCCACTGTGATCGGAGGACACTTCCCCTTCCTGAAAGAGCTCTAGTGCCTCGGCCTGCTTTGTCTTCGGGCACGAAGTCCAGGATAGATCTCGGCTGGTACCAGAGTTCCCGATCATAATGGGACTAAATGGCCAGGGCGTTCGCTGACTTGATGGTAGAGGCTGCTGGGTAAATTATCAGTTTCCCCACTACATCCAGTTCCTTCCCCTCCAGGTCAGGAGGTCCCATGGCTGCAGATGACTGGTTCGCCAAGTGTTTCCTAGCTGCGGCCGACACCACTGAATTAGGAGAGGACTGAGACCTGGGGACTGAATATGGCACCCTGCACTTTTTCTCCAATGTGTCCCGCTTGGTCAGGGCGGTACTTTGATTTTTACTTAGGGCTAGGCCTTCCTCCCAGATGTCATCCAGAAAAGGAAAGGACATGGTCTTTATCCTCAATTCGCATTGTTGGTACAGGAAACCCTCCGTCTCCTCAGGAACCAACTTAAACAGTAGAGAATCCTTCGACATGACCAAATGAAAAGAAACAACTTCGTCCAGTGGGGAGGTCCTAGGAGTTCGTCCGCATGTGGAGTTTCTCAGTCAGCCGAGATGAAATAGTCATCCTTGTCGGTACCAGTGACCGCGATAGCTTTTCCCGTGTGCAGATCCAGGGCTCCGGGAGGAGTCTTCTCGCAATGAGGTGATGGTGGAGGAGTCGGATGATGCCAAGGACCAGCACCCCCTCTTTAAAGATCCTTTACCGCAGGGGAGAGGATAACCTCAGAGGCTCTGGCACCTCCCGTGGAGGTGTAGGCCCTGATGGAGGCATCCTTTGCTGGATTTCGGCCACCAGCGTATGTAGGGTAGGTCCCTAGGTCTAGGGGTGCACTGAGCCAGAGGAGTGGGATACGGGCTGATGAGTCTCTTCTTCCGCACCGGGGGCGGTCCTCGTCGGGACTATAGTAGAGTAGATCTGATCCTGTCTATCCACAGTAGCCTGCTGTTCCACATACCTGGAAGCCTCCACAAGTGGGACCATTTCCCTCAGGAGGTTGCTGGGTCAAAGCAGCCGCCTGGTCTTTCCCTGTCCCCAGATGCTTTGCCACTGCCTGAGCAGCCGTATCCCACCTTGGGGGCAAGGACAACCATGGAGTGTCCGCCACTTCTTTTTTGGACCCGCTCTCTTTTAGAGCCGTGGTTGACTTAGACAGCCATGTGCTCGTAGTTGCTTTCGCCGACTGTGCCGTCGTCGACTCAGTTGACTTGGCCTGATGTGATGACTTAGCTGGCTTCGAGTCTTCCCTGGATTGTTTCCTCATTGGATTATCCACAGACAGTTTGGACGGGGTATCGACTTTCTCTTCAAAGACGCTCCTTTCGTTGACTTGCTCACTGTGGAAGATGACAGTGATAGCGATCGCCTTTTGCCCAAATCAGGACCTGGATCAGCAGTGAACTCAGCGGAGCTTCTTGGAACCCCGCAAGTGGGGCGTCCTCAAAGGATCTCGACCTCCCCCAGGCGGGAGAACGCTCCTCAGACCGGCCGTTCCTGGATGAGGCTTGACCCTGCCCTGAGGCTGCGTCAGTGGCCTTGCTCAACTTGAGCCATGCCGACAGTCTGCTGTACCAGTCTTTTTTGGTTTTCCTCGAGAAACCATGGCACACCTCCCAACCCTCATCATGGTCCGGGTGCAGGCAGTATAACCATTTATGGTGCAGATTTTCCACGAAGATTTTTCTTAAACCACACTTCGTTCAGAGTTTGAAGAGGCTTTGGCCTTCCATCTTCTCTTCAGCCATGTTGAAAGGGCGCGAAGTGGGCCCAAGGGCGGGTCTTCTCGAAATTTCGATGATCTGACCGTGGATGAATATCTTTGCCGGTAGCGGAGAGCCGCTGTCGGTCTCTGTCTTTCATCAAAGAGGATGAAGCAAAAATGAGTCCAAATTCTAACTATTTTGGAAAAAATTAATTCACAAAAAACATGAAATTTGCCCAGAGAGCAACTTCAGGACTCCCAACACTGTAGTGTGCGGTAAGAATCGGACGATGGCCACCAGGGGGTGGAGCTTAGGGAGAGGTCTGTCATTGGATGGGGCAGTATGACCCAGAGTACAGTGAATGGTTTAGAGGAGAAATACAGTTTTAAAGAGAAACTTTTTTCTTTTACCGAGGATTCTCAGTTGTGCGACAGGGACTATTCATGAGCATGTGAATCCATGCCAGACCCCATGCTGAATAATGCAGGTGAGTAACTTTCTATGTTTTACATATCCAAAGCACAGAGTGAAATCAATTAAGGTCAGTATCAGAACTTGTACATATATCACATTTGCAAAATTGAATTGGATTGAACATTTCAAAGTTAGGCAGAATACAACCAGCAACTGTAAATAACAAATACACTCTCCCCGATGGGTATAGGCAGTCTGTTTCCGAGCCATAAGTGTTCACAATTAAAACCATGGAGGAACCAGCATTGCCAAAGCCAATAGGATCAGAAGATGGACATTTGGGAAACCAGGACAACCCAAAATCAAACAGACAGTTCCAGTTCTAATGAAGATCTTCAGATGAAGTTAGCTCATGGGGAACATACCGGATGGTGCAAGGACTGCAAGGCATGCCCAGATGAACTGATGTCAACTCTCAATTGAAGAAAACAGCACTTCCCAAGCTAGGCAGCACCGAAAATTGCACTAGGTAATTACAACCCAAGCCCCACAGTACCTTGAAAGTGTAGAAGATATTGTAGCTGGCTTCCTTTTAGGTGCAACTTTGCAGACCCAGATTCCTGCTCCTTGGTTGTGGTGACGAAAGGGGGGACTCTTTGGTGGGCTTCTGTGACAGCACTCAGGAGAAGGGGTCGGCAGCAGTGGATTCTGCTCACTTCAGTGTCTCTTTGTAGTTTTAGCGCCAATAAAACGAATATCACTGGTCGCATTCTCTTAGATTAATCGGTCCTGAACTCTGGTGAGGGGACTTTTGGTGAAGAATCTCTGCCTCTGGAGGGCCACACGGATGCCCGGTTTCAGCCGGGTTCAATATTAGGAAGACGAAGCACTCAATGGTCCAGGTACCCCGGGTATTGGGATTCCGAAGCTCAGGAAAGGCACAGCAAGGGGATGGCCCAAAATGAAGACTGTCTTGAGGCTAGTTGGTCCCACCAGCCTCAGGGAGGAAGTCATCCTTGACGGGTCTTACCTGTCGATGTGAAAACGGGGTCAGCCTACTAGTAACCTGCACAAAAGGTAGTATAAAGCAACCACTCCCACCAGCCATTTAAGTTAGCCAATTGTGCCAAAAGGTTGATGAGGAATTACAATCTAAACCCCCCCCCCCTCCCACCCCAGAACCCCACATAGGGTGGTGTGTGCTGGACCCACAAATGAAAAGTTAAGAAAAAAAGTTATCTTACTATGCTTGGGAACTGCAGTTATCACAAGAACATGTAATAAAGAGAAGTCCAAGGCACTTTCCAGTGACACTACACATAGGGTGCTGGGTGTCACATAGCAAAAAACAGCTGCCTATATTAAACCTATAGAGTTTACCGAACTTACACAGAGAAAATAAAAATCCCAGTCAGAGAAAAAGAATGAGTGTTAAAAAGTTCTACTCGCTCAGGAGATTAAAATAAAAGTCGTCCGGAGTCCAGCAAAAGTGCTGTGTGCCTCAGGTTAAAGGTAATTAGCACAGAAACTGACTATTCTCCCCAGCAATGGCTTCTTGGGTGACCATTTTAAAATTGTCAGCCACCTTCTTGAGAAGGTTGTTAAAAAGCATTTGGTCATCAACGGGTGACAAATCCCTGGTTTGAACAGCAGGTCTGTCGAAGATGATGTATGGGTCAGGGTCATGGGTAGAGGTAGTGTGCCAATTTCATCAGTGGGGATCCAGTCTGGGTCTTGAGATGCCTTACCTGGCTCAGAGACATAACAGATGTCCGGGAACACATCTACAGGAGGTTCCTGTGGACGTTGTTCATCCGGGGATGCATAATTTCCACCTGAGGAAAGGAGCCCCAGGGACTTCAGAGGAATAGGAAAAGTATCCACAGGTATATGCCCCTTCAGAATATCATAAAATGGGACATTTCTTCATACATGCCTCAAATCTCTCTCTAGTCCACCCAGAGGAGCTGGCCGCAGTGAAAGGGAAGGGCTGGACAACTAGAACAGGATCCTGCTGCAACGCCTTAGATAGAGGAGAGGCTGGAGAATACCCCTCGGGTAAAGGGGAGGCTGCCGTACAGTCAGAACCAAGTAAATAGGTTTTAGAAAGCTTCACCCAAAGCTTCGGTAGAGTTTTGGATAGGTGTGTTTGTTTCGGCACATCTTTTGATGCTACCGCACCGAGGGCCGAAGATTATATGGGGGTATCCGCTGAAGAATAAGACTTAACGCCATGTGCAGGCCACAATGGCAGGTGCGCAGAGGGCACTGAACCTTGAAGTTCTCCAGGCCCTGTCGAACTTTGACAGGCCAGCGGTCACTAGTGGCTTTCTTGGTGGATCTGTCAAGGAAAGTGTGTGTGTGTTTATGTGTAGGTGTAGCTTGTGTGCCCTTGTCACCGAGGTGCGAATTCCCCATCGAACTGCCGGTGGCATGCTTGACGGGGACTGACACGAAGGAACACTTAAGTTCCATTGCTAAGTCTATGGCTTCCGAGTCAGAGCCGTGGCTGCCGGCAGACTCCTCGTCCGAGGGAGTTACTCTTGGTCTGCACAGCATAGGACGCCCACCGCTTCGGGCGCGTGTCTTAAGGTTTTAGAACAGAAATGTTTACATGCCTTGCAACTCTGCTTGTTGTGATCATGAGGGAGGCACCAATTGCACTGCTGAGGAGTATTTTTCCGAGGAAATTTGTCGTTGCAAAACAGACAGTTTTTTAAAGGGTGCTCACGCCATAACAGGCCTTCTCAAGAGAAAGTCAGTAATAAACAGGGCCAGACTCTCCCTACTACGAGGCCGGGCATGAGGGCCAAGGAAATCAGTTGCCGAGGCGTCGGTAGAAGGGCCGCCGGCGAGGCAGGACAGTCGCTGAGTAGCTATTGAGGTAGCCATCAAGGAAATGAAGACCCGCTTCAAGTAATACAAAGCAATATTAACTCTATACGAGCTGCGCAGGTGTGACCGACAAGATAGGTGAAAAAAAAAAAACCTGTGGGACCTCGACGCGTGAAGGATTTTGGGTACACTACATGTCACTTTAGGGATAGTGTTAAAGTCACGCCCATGGCAATGTCCCTTTTCGATCTACGAAAGAAAGATGCAATACTCTATTACCACTAGACGTCTCACTATATGCACAGTGTTTATTTTCTAAGCAGTGTTTATTTTGAGTGTTGTGTGACATTACCTGCTTATAGTAATTTTTAGAGTGTTTTCTTGGCAATAAATAAATATAGTATTTGTCCAACTACTTGTCTTGAGTTTAATCCTTGATCTTGTTGACTGACTGTGGACCCTTGATCAGGCTCACCCCTTCGTGGGACTTGGTTTTAGGCAGAATCCTGTGCCGTTCCCTTGGGGAACACTGCAAAAAGATTAACACTACAGGAGTAAGCAGTAAACCCAATTGGTAGCAGTCTGTACCACCCAGATTTACCTGGTAGCTGTGGCTGAGCAGTCAGACTTCTCTCAAGAAGAATTAGGCAGTATACAGAGGATACACAATAGGGCCAAAAACACAGTAGAACAAGCAAACCCTGACCAGAGCTTCGTATCAAAAGTATATAATTATTTATTTAACTAACACTTTACAAAATACTCCAGCACTATTAATCAAAGCAAGTTCAAAACACAATCAGAAAAGTATACACACCTCCCTTAAGAATATTAAAGCACCACTTTTTGTCAAAACAGAGGTGAGCGCGTAACTTAGATGGCACTCCAATAATTGGGTTAAAAGGAGAGAAAAAGACAGGTCATAAAAATAAAATCGTTCCCAACATTTTTCAGAGACAAAATTAAGTTACTGAAGACAGGGTATACTGTAGAGCCAAAGTTCATAGGCCAGGCCCACTTTGAATGTAGCAAGGCGAAATGTGCCCAAGATCACACGGTTTAGCAATGCATTAAAGTCTTTGTAGGAATGTTCAAAGGAGGTTGGGTGGTTCAAAAGATAAAGTTAGAAGGTCCGGGGGCCAACCCAGTTGGAAAGCCAAGGATTTAAGGGTCACCTTGAGCAAACCGAAGAAAGGGAGGCAAGGTGGAACACAGTACCTTTAAAGTTGAGGAAGCTCCAGCGGTGGCAGTTCTTTCTGGCAGCGGGTGCAGTTCGTGGTTTCGACCAGGGAAAGAGAGGATCTCGTTGAGGAGGAAACTTGAGTCGTTGCACTGCCTAGCGAAGAAACCAGCCGCAGAGTTCGTCGGTTAAAAGGTGCGTTCCTGGTATTCGCGGTCACAGTGGTGCAGCTTGACTATCCGGCCGCCGGGGTGCTTTGCACAGGAAATTCGACCAAGAGAAGTCCTGGAAGGCGAAATGGCGAACTGGTTGATCCCACCAGCTCAGAGGAAGAAGACTCTTTCAGCAGAAGATCTTCTCTTGTCATCGGGAAAGTGGTGAGGTTGTTGCAGCAGGGCTCCACCGGTGGTGTCGTCGTTGCAGATTGCTCAGCTTCTCCCCTCTTCGGATTTCTTAGGTCCTGTGGCGACTTCTCAAGTTCCAGTCCCAAACGCCCTGCTTTTATGCGACAAAACCCCCATTCAACAGCCTAGCTGTCACTCAGACATGCCAAGTGGTGAGCCGGGCAGCTCACCACTGGTCCAATCAGAACAGAGTGACTTGGGTTGCTAAGGCAACGCAGTCCAGGGTGCCAATTCCCCCACCCACACATCCTGTGGAACCCAGACAGAGTGGCACCAGTAGGAGGGCTTATGTGGGCTTATGTGGAGAAGCCCGCGAAAAAGTGGAACAAAGGGCCCAACCTTGGTTGGAGTTACAGAGACGGACGCAAACACCATTTTAGAAAAGAGTTCTGGCAAAAAGACCCAACCAGTGATTTAATATTGAATAAATAAACCAGCAGTATCTTTAACATTGCACCAAAAAGTGGCGAGTTTTAAAATGAATGGGAAAATCCCATAGGAAATATTCCGGTGGAATATGTTGCATGGTGGTAACCACTGCCACCAGCCAGAAACTCGACAAGGGGGGACTGGCCAGTGCCCCCTTGAAAACAGACCGAGGGGCAATCGAATTAACCCCTTCCAGTACTTCCACAATATGATGGTTTGTACTGGTTCTGTTCACAATTTTGGACTAGTAAAGTCAATGGTGACTTTACATGCCCTGGGAGACAGTAGTCAGTCCCAGGGTATGGAGTCTATGCTTGGGGGTCACTATGACACCCCTGTGTTACTGCACTGAGGGTGCTGTGTAACACACACAAAAACAGATACCCTATGGAGTAAAAAAAAACATAGCCCATAAGCACACACAAAGTCAAAGACATACCTCAAATCATGCCTAAGAGTGGGAGGAAAAGAGTCTCACTCTTAGCAGGAGAAAAAAACAAACCCCAAAAATCCAGCAAAGCTGCTGGGGTACTCACTAGGTTTGGGAAATTAGCCTTATAAGAGAATTCTCCCTAACACTTAGCCTTGACCACTCCATGCTACCTTGATTGGTTTATCTACAGCTGCCCGGGTTGTTCCTGTTCACTAACTAGGTTGTCCTCCTATACATCTGTCCACCAGGCCAGAGTATAGAAATCAAGTCTATCAGACACCATAACCATGACTGCCTTTCATAGCTTATGGGAGGACTATTTGTATAACTTAAGAACTCCAAAAACTAGGCTACTTTTAGGACTTATTTATGCCTTTAATTGAACTATTGCCCATGTGCTGCTGGTGAAAGTCATGTGTTGGGCTTTTGCGGTCTTCCCTTTCTCACCTGAGGCCTCGATTACTATTATTCCTTTTCTCCACATGTTCAATTTGCAACACTCAACTTCTGTTGGTATTTAAAGTGAGGTAGTGTCCATTTTTGACAGCTAATGTTTTATATGTATAGCTATTTACTTGTATGTGTGCAATCTTTTACTTGGTCTAAGTTATAAGTGATTTTTACCCTATACCAGTGTTTACTGTAGGGAAGGCATGGTATCACAAGTATGACACTGAATGGATACAATTTGTAAAACCTTTATTGAAAATGTTGGGGTCTGAGAAACTCCTATTCTATCCTATAACTAAGATGGGCGTTGTCTTGACCAAACGATAACAGTCCTAGTGTAGTCCGTCAAATCAAAATAGCCTACACTAACAAAAACCTAATACCTGCCCTATCTCTTGTACAAAAAGTGTAAAGAGGAGAAATGTATGCAAAGGAAAAATCAGTGTTCAAAAGAATAAAAGGTGGTTGAAAGAGCTCTCCTCCTCATGTTAAACCTCAAATAGTAAGGCTGTCCTTGTAGGCAGAATGACACTTTAAGCAGTTCCAAACCACGGATTGAGGCACGCCTAGCCTGCCACGTTCAAGTGCCTTTCTTGACTTTCAAAATTGTATTTCAACGTAAAGTTCACAAAGGTCCCCCCTCTGCCGGGCTCAGCCCTTACAGTGCAGAGATCACCTAGGTCCCCCTCAGTCGGGCTCAGACCTCTCATGTCCCAGTTCAACACAAACTTGCCAGGGGCTCCTTTGCCCAAGCTTATTGTACTTTGGGTCTCCTTCACTCAGGGACGGACACTTTTCAGATGTCCAAGATTTTTGAATGTTCGTGTCTCTCTTTACAGACCACTTCAACTCAAAGTTCATGCTCAATTCACTTTTGCCGTTTGTTCGCTTTATAACTTCAATGTACCTTTCACTGAGACTTTCGAATGGGCTACTTCCTTTCGCAGGATCACTCCGTTACTTAGTATCGCTGATCTCACAGCTGCCTTTCACTTCAAAGTTCATTCACAGGTCTGCCTTTCTTCGCGTCTCTTCCACACGCATGCAGCCTTTACTTGTGATATAATGTTGCTACTTCATTTGCTTTAACACGCACCGGTCTCTTAGGTCGTTTGCCAACTCACTGGCTGTGTGTGCTTCTTACTTGCTTTGCTATTTCCAATTAACGAGTCACGGTTCGTACCAAAGGCTTGGCTCGCCTCCCCAACTCTGCCTTTCACCCAGGAGGGCTGGCGTCTTTGGAACACAACGCAATCTTCACTTGTGGATCTGGCCTTCTCCACTTGTCTTTTGCAGTCTGCCGGAGGCAACAACCTCCATTAGGGAAACCATGGGGTTTTCGGCCTGCTGCTCTCGGCCCTTGGTCCGTTGCTCTTCTCCAGTAGGTGTGCCTTCGTTCCGGAAGTTCTGCTCGTACTCATGTTCCACCTTATTCCGAGTGTGACTTTAGGTGTTGCCTTTTATTCGTGTGAGGACAACTAACTGGTATCAGACGTGTGCACTTAGTGTAAAGTGCCCGACTTCGCCAGACCGGAATAACAGGACATGTACAGTTTGATGTGAGAGTTAGTCTGGTTACTCTCAGTCATCCTCTTCCACGGCCCAGTGTTTGTGTAAAAAGAGGAAGGGGGGAGGAGGTGGAGTATCATACAAAATAGGATGGAGTAGATTAACAAAAACGGGGTGAATACCGCATCTCACCATCGGCTGTCTCATCCCCACTCGCTGAAGACCCCTTACCCTGGTGGTCATCCTGCACTGGTCCACCCCCAGGAACTGGATCCAAAAGCGATGGCCGGGTCCTGGCCACCTGGATGACAAGTCACTGAGGATTAGCGGGTGAGATACCCTTTGGTTTCTCACATTACCCACACCAAGAGAATGCCTTACTGGGACATCACATTAACAGTGAGTTTAATCATCATGGTTGACTCAAGGTTTGTCTTTCTAAAGCCTCACGCTAGTTTTGGTTTAAAAAAAGAAAACCTAATGGGGACAGTGCATAAGTGAAGATAGAGAACCATGGTGAAAGATCAATGGTCCCTTAAACCTCACAATTGGTCATTACAGTGAAACATTTACCAGGTAACAGGAGTGCCTCTGTAAAAAAAAAAAAATCTTCAGAGGAATAAACAGGAAGAATCAGTGCTAAGAAAATATCATAGAAACAACAACTCGGGAAACAAATAGCATAATTAACTTTTGGGCACTCCAAATGCTTGTAGATAGAACGGAGTCAGAGCAATCAACGATTAAATGGCAAGAACAGGACTTCCCTACTCTGTGCAAAGGGACTCAAGTCTACCAACAGCACCTAGCAATATATGTTCACTCTGGGAACCAGCATTCTAATGTGGTTGTAAGGCAATTTTGCTCAAACACCTAACAAAACGTTACAGAACGTGCACCAAAAAGCTACAAAAACTGAAAACAGGCCAATTAAGTATGCAGCAAGACGATACCTATGAGCAGATTTGGAATAGTAAATATAGGGAAATTCTCAAAATGATTAATTCAACTTACAGTGTGTTAAGGAGAATTCTCAGAAATGTGCTAATTCCCTGCACCTTAGAGACCCAACAACTTTGCTGGATTTTGAGGACTTGATTTTTTTTTTAACCTGTAGAGTGTGACCCTTTTTCCCCACTCTCATGTATTTTATTGTGATATTTTAACACTGTTTCTTTTGCTTGTGGAGTCGGAGAAACTCCATAGGCACATTTTAAACTGTGTCACACAGCACCTTCAGTGCAGTAACACAGGGAAGTCTTTCAGATTTCCCCAAGGTTTAAATACCTTCTCTTGGATAAACTACTGTTTCCAAGAGCAGTAAAGGGAAATTGACTTTACTTACCACAGTAACTTACAATAGAGTGCTGGAGGGGTTACCTAGTATCCCCTTTGTCTAGTTTCTCATGTAACATTTTTTATGTTACCCTTTTCGCACTGAATGGCTGGTGGCAGTGGTTTTGTTTTAACTACCATGGTGTGCCTTTACCGCAGGCTGCGTTCGCAGCTAGAGTAAATCACCCACGGGAGCCATCTTTGTCAAAATGGCGCCCAATCTTTTTTCACCATTTCTTTGTGGAACGGTCCTTCTTGAGATTTACTCTGCGCGCCAAACCAGGTTTGGTCTCGTTGTTCATTTTGCCTTTGGCGGGATTCACGAGTGAAGCCCACTTCTGGCTCCAGAGTGTCTGAGGTAGGCAGGAAGTGAGCGAGGTGCCCAAAGCTCCCTGTGCTTAGTCTCCTAGGAGTCCCAAATGCACTCTGTGATGATTGGCCGTATGACTGTCCGGCAAAGACAGCCACCCTGCTGGGTGACTGACAGCTAGGCTGGAATGAATGGGAGAGAACTGAATTGGATTGGAAGGCAGAGTCGACCACTGAACGAAGGAACCGAAGAAGAACTTGAAGAGGATGCCTGCTGCAACTCCTGGACTGTTGGTTTGCCCGGTGAAACCCTACTGCAGTGCCGAAACCCCAAGTATGCATTGACAGAGAAGCCCCTGCACGGACGACTTCTCCCCTTGAGTTGGTGAGACCAATCAACGCCAAAGTAAGCCATCTGGACATCCATCTCTGAGCTGGTTGAATTCCACAGAGTTGCTGTTGGAAACCGTATAGCCAGGGAGAGGAACACCAGATTGTGTGTGTTGCTTTTAAGCTGGTCTAGAGCTTTTCGGAAGATCCTCCGGACTCCCAAGAAGCAGAACTGACCGAGCTGAGCCCCAACAGAGTGCGGGACCCCAGAAGCAAGGCAAGCCCACCTCGACAGCCAGGATCCGCAGTGTTGCCATTTGCGGTAGATGCGAGGAGCTGAAACACTGAACAGCCACTGAAAGTGAAGTTTGCCGGTTGCAAGTTTAGTTCGGACCATCCCAGTGCATTGCAGGAGTCACCCGAAATTCTCCCTCTTGTCCCCATGACTGAGGCCCAGGAACAGCGAGATCTGCAGAGCTGCACAGGAACAGAGGTCATCAGCTGCATCTTTTTCTTAATTTCTAAGGTACTGTAAAAGGTCTGAGAACTTACCTCTTACTGTACAGTGATTGCCACTTCAACTAACAAGTCTAATCAGCTTGTGGCCCTACATTTGATTCTTCTTTTCACCAAAGACTCCTAAGAACTTGTGCAAAGACTTTTCCCATTTACTTACCAGAAGTGCTTCATCCTATACAAGACTTCTGCCCAGCCTATTGAACTGAATGACTCTTCTAGGAAAATCTAAAAGT
Organism: Ambystoma mexicanum; assembly: GCF_040938575.1. Classification (NCBI taxonomy): domain Eukaryota; kingdom Metazoa; phylum Chordata; class Amphibia; order Caudata; family Ambystomatidae; genus Ambystoma; species Ambystoma mexicanum. Next base: position 703,623,903 of record NC_090924.1, read on the forward strand.
ACTTGCCTGCTTAAGAATATTTGTGGTCTCTTGTTCTAATAACCTTTGCCTTTTACCAACTTTTAAGAGTATTCTAAATGCCAACAGTAAGATATTGTTGTCCCCAGCACCCTAGTTATTGAAGTTGCCTGCGGGTGTAGGTTGTGTCTGTGGGCCATCCCAAAAGGGTCTTTACTGATTTAGAAACTCAGAGCGTACAGTATTGAAGTGTATTTGTATGTTAGTATTCTATTGCTCCCTTCTGAAGCAGGCTTTATAACTGACTGATAAATTAATAATTGTTTATGCAAGAAACCTTGAGTGTGATATTTGAATACCTGTAACTGTGAATCTTTGTGTAACTCCACTACAACTCACATTTTCCCCTCTTGAGATAAGCCTGGCTGCTCAACACGCTTCCAAAACTGTGTAGTAAAAGCTTATACCAAAGGTTGGGTTGCCTATACCTATAGTCATAGTTATTTGTAGTGCTGCATACAAACTTTGTTTAAAAGTGAGAAAGAAGACTGGATTATTCAACTACTTTATCTGAGATCATGAAAAAACATGAAAGGACAATCAGATAGTTAACAACAAACACATGTAATATCAGTGGATTTGGCATCAACTGTTCTCTGCTTTCTTTAAAATAAGAGTAGATTAACAGAAGCATGTTCAGACCTTTAAACATCTTTGATGATATTCACCAAAACCGTAAAACAATTAGAGATAAATAGTTCTTACCCCTGGGAAAATCACGGGACCAAGTCCATTTTTTAACTTTGATCGACCTCTTCCTCCTCGCCCAGAAAGCGCTGAGCCACGCGGTCTTCTCTTCCCTGGGAATCCAGAACCACGACCCTATATAATACAACACAAACATGCTTTAAGGCATCATTGACATTTAAACAATCTACTAGGCTATTTGACGGGGTGTGTTTTCACCCAAGCAGCCAGTAATTTTCTTTAGTCCTGACCAGTTAATAACTCAGTATGATTAACTGGGCCCACAGCATTAATCTTTAGAAATGCCCATTAAGTGTAGATTTGGTCTACTCCAAGGGGCTCAATCCAACTGTTGTAAAAGCATTGCATTCAAAAACCCGGGAAGTACATAAGGGCCAGAAGAGGGGAAAATGCAGAATAAGCACTTAGGAAAACAATATATTTGCTCCCATATCCAACATGAAGGCACTCACTATAGAGCTGCCTTCCCAAAAGCTGCATGGCAGACCATAAAAGGATTAAGAATATAGCCAGGGGTGCTGGAGGACAAGGCGGCACATTTGTTCACTAAAGACAACAAAACTAGCATTGTAAAAATACAGCAGCGAGGTTGCATACGGCTTTCAACACTAACAAAAGCTATCACTGATGCCACTTAAGGCACTGGAATGTCATCTAGCAGTAAACAGTTTGTGTAGGAACTGATGTAACCAGAGCTTTAATGCTCGACTTCTAAACCAAACAAGATTAATCCAAAAAAACTGTTGAGAAGGGAAACGAAAAATACAAGCCAAAGCGAAAGGAAGATGAGAGAGAGGGATTGGGAGTGCCCATTTTCATCAATTAAATTTGCCCCCCACTCCCCCGAAAGGTGGCCTTCCCCAAACGGCAACCTGTCGGGTAACTGCATACGCTTACTGCGCATGTGGTGACGGATGAGGATGCAGTGGGGGATTGGGTGGGCACGGGGGGTGTTGTGTGTATGAATGTGTTTCAGGTTGAGCACGGTAGGTCCAGGGGTGGCGCAGGTGGCCCCCACCCACTGAACACACCGCAGGCAGAGGGGGTAGCTAACAGGGGTGTCCACCACATAAGGCGCTGCCAGGTAAAATGGCGCGCAAAGGGAAGGTTTCCATGCAGCTCCGACACTGGGCTAGGGAACCGGTTTTAGGGGAAAACTGCTTGCATGAAAAAAAACAGATTCATGGGATAAACATCTGCCTGATGTTAAAGATACAAAGAGGGTGGAGCGAGAACAATTACTAATTTTTACCAATAGATTTTGGGGACTTACTCAAATGGTTCAAAGCTGAATAAACTTTACAGCCACGATTGTGGAACATTACTCCTATTAACATGCCATATAGGATACTCTGCTGTGGTTAAAAAGGTACCTCTGTGCCTCTTCAGCAATCAAGCATACCTCAAGATAACTTGGCCAGATAATACAAATGTGTATGCTGGCCCTTTCTGCATCTAAAATAGACCGCAACATTCAAGGCAAGCCAGTAAAGGAGTACTGTTTGGTAATACATAACCTTTTTTTTTCAAAATAACATTTTATTCAAGTATTAATCAGAGACAACAAGAAAGAAACAAATTTAACAGTAGACATCGGAGTTAGCGCATGATTGTGGTAAAATAGTTCATTACAGTGGAAGGAATAGATAATAGGAGAGGGAATTTAGTATGCAACTCATTCATAGCAGTGTTTGGGCGGGAAAATGGCGAGAGGGGGAAATGTCTTAATACTGGACTAGTCCACGTCCATGCGAAGATCAGTTCAGCCAGCGGACGCTAGGCGGCTTTAGTGTAAGGGCCGGGTAACGGTCTGCGTAGTCCATGAATGGGGTCCAAGTTTTCTGGAAGGGAATGAGGTTGCCCAGGTGAATTGCAGTGATTTTTTCCGCAGTAACAATATCCCAACACTTGGCCCACCATAGCGGGATAGAGGGGCCCTCGTGGTGCTTCCCGAGACTAGCGAGGGCAATTTTGGCCGCCAATAATAGATGAGTGCAAAGGCGAGCAGCGTTTCCTGACATCGGTACATCCGCCTCCCCCGGGTCACCCAGCAAAATTATTCCGGTGTCCCACGGGTTGTTCAGGCCTGTTATTGCTCGGACATGCGCCAGAACCCCCTTCCAATAGTGCGCCGCCTTAGGGCAGTCCCATAGGAGGTGGAAAAGCGAGCCCTCTTGCGTGCACCCCCTCCAACAGTTCGTTGAGGGCCTCGCGCCCACTTTATGCAGTTGGGTTGGTGTAATATAGTACCTGAAGCATACTTTATATCCCCCTTCCCTATTGGTAACACATTGGGTACTTTTATGGAGTCTAGACCAAATTTTGTCCCAAACATCAGGCTCCAGTGAGCGGCCCAAGTCCCTCTCCCAGTTCAGCATGTACCTTTCCTTCGCTTCAGGGTTAGCTTTTTCTAAGAGTTTGTAGAGGGTGAAGATATTACCTTTTGGAGGGGATGCTGTCAGTGATAGTTCGAGGGGGGTTAGGTCCCTGGAGCCACGTTCTCTTACGGAGCGTTGTGAGATCCAGTGCCGTATCTGAGTATATCGGAATCGTTCCTCCTCGATGATATTGAACTTCACCTTGCAGTCCTCAAAGGTAAGCGGCTGGCCTTCCTTTAAGAAGTCTGAGATTTTGTGGACCTCCTGCCATTTGGTGAAGCTACGGGTGCAAAGGCCAGGGGAGAAGCCTGGGTTACTTCAGATAGGAGTTAGTGGGCCCAGTGAGGTCTTGATTCCCCAGTTTCTGTTTACAGCTTTCCAACAGTCCACTGTGTTACAAGTTGCTGGAAGCAGAGACATTGCTAGTGGGATTTTCTGAGATTGGATGTGAGGCAAGTCAGAAAGTGGAGGGGATTTACACCATGCTTCCTCCAGTTGCAACCAGGCTGGGCGATCTACTGAGCGGGTCCAAGTGTAAGCGTGTGCGAGTTGAGCTGCGCGCCGATATCTAGAGATATCAGGGAACCCCAGGCCGCCAAGTTGTCGGCTGCGGATCATGATTTTCCTGACAATGCGAGGTCTTCCCCCCCCACCCCCAGATAAATTTCATGATATCCCGTTGTAGGGAGGCAAGATCCGCTTCCAGAATAGGAGTTGGGAGCGCGTGGCAATGGTACAGCACTCTGGGGAGTAAGTTCATTTTTACCGCAGCGGCCCGGCCCAGCCACGAGATTTTTTCTTTGTCCGACCGTTTCAGATCTGCGCGTAGTGATTTAAACAGCTGAGGGAAGTTGCGTTTGTAGATTAGTAGGTCGGATTTGGGGATCTGGATGCCCAGGTATTCCAGCGAGGTGTTGGCCCATGGGATGGAAACTCAGCACATAAGGTACTTCCCTGGCGCCTCGGGAGGTTGATCGGAAGGACAGAGGACTTGTCATAGTTCACCCTGAACCCAGAGCATGTTCCAAACGCTTCCAATTCATCGAGTAGGGGCTGTAGCGAGCTGGCTGGGTCAGTTATGGTGAAAAGTACATCATCGGCATAGAGCGCAACCTTGTGTTCAGTCCCGCCCACCATGACCCCCTTAATGTTAGGATTGAGGAGGATTCTTGCTGCAAATGGCTCCATCGAGAGGGCAAACACCAAGGGAGATAGCGGGCACCCCTGGCGAGTCCCCCTGGACATAGAGATGCTCCTCGATTTCCTCCCATTGACTCGGAGTTGCGTTGATGGGTGTACATAGCATGCCATTAACCAGGTTATAAAGTTGTGACCTAGGCCCATATGTGAGAGGGTGTACCGGATGAAGTCCCAGTTCACTAGATCAAACGCCTTATGTGTGTCGAGAGAGATTACCAGGAACCGAGTTTTCATCCTGTTCGCGGACTCGATATTGAGTGTGCGCCTGATGTTATCGTGTGTTCCTCTGCCCGGGATAAAGCCTGTCTGGTCTTTGTGAATTTGCTCGGGAAGAATCCTAGCCAGTCTGGTCCCAAGAACCTTTGAGTAGATTTTCCCGTCCGTATTCATTAGGGCGATTGGCCTATAAGAGGCCGCTTGCTGAGGGTCCTTTCCCGGCTTCTGCAGTAAGATGGTGGTTGATTTGGCCATAGTGTGTGTTACCTTTTTGGTAGATAGAAATGAGTTGAATAGCAATGCTAGATGCGGGGTCAGAATGTGAGCAAATGATTTGTAAAACTTGGGCGTTAGCCCATCAGGGCCTGGGGCGGTGTTCTTAAGCGATTTAATGGCATCTAGAATTTCCTCTGCGGAGATCGGGGCTTCCAGGGAGCTTAGGGGGGGAAGAGATCGTGGGGGTGTGAAAGGATTTCAAATAACGCTGTTGTTGGACTCTGATCTCTTGAGATGTGGGTGGACCTTGCATGACCGCTTTATGGTGGTCCAGCAGGATTTCAATTATGTCTGAGGTGGCAAATTTACTTATCCATCAGACCCCTTAAGACTAGTGATGATGTTTCTAGTGTGAGTTTTTCGTAGTTTGTATGCTAGCAGCCGGTTCGCCTTATTGCTTTTGTGATAATAAAATTGTTTTGTGAATGCCAGCGCCTTCGCAGTGCGGTCGGCCAAGTGCATCTCCAAAGCCCTCCTTGCCTTTTTTAGTTCCCTGTCCGCCTTTCTGGAGTATTGGGTTTTTAGATCTTTTTCTAGGGAGGAATGTTTGGACTCTGATTGTGTGAGGAGTTTGGAGACACGAAATTGTTCAGAGGCAGCGCTAATAAATACCCCTCTTATAACCGGTTTCATGGTCTACCATAACAGCTCGATTGGTGTTTCGGGGTTCTGGTTTTCTTTCAAGTAGGTGACCAATGAGTCTTCTGCCTTGCCCCTGATCACCTGATCCAGTAGCAAGGAGTCGTTGAGCTTCCAGAATCTAGAAGGGGGGGGGGGGGATCTGGGCCTCCCGAGATAGAGAGGTTGCCGAGACTGGTGCATGGTCAGACACTGTTCTTGTACGGATTTCGATGTTGCTAAAGCAAGGGAATAAGGTACTGGAAGCCAGTAACGCATCGATTCGGGAATGACCACCGTGTGCGTTTGAAAAGAATGTGTAGTCATGTGTGTCAGGATTAGCTACTCTCCATAAGTCAACCGTGCCAGATTCCCTGAGAAATCTAGCAAATGCCAGGGCTCGGGAGAAGTCAGGGTTGGATGGGGGTAGGGACTTGTCCTTTATGGGGTTAGGAACTAAGTTAAAGTCTCATCCGACTAGGAGATGTCCTGAGGTAAAAGTTAGGAGAGGGGGGAGTAGCTCAGCTATGAATTTGTCCTGATTTGCATTTGGGGCATAGATCCCAGCGATTGTGATTAGTTGGTCTGCAATATGACCCCGGATGAGAAGGTATCTGCCCGATGGGTCTTTAACCGTGGGGTTGGATAAAGGGAATTTGTCACTTAAAAGAACTGCCACCCCTCGCTTCTTCTGATGAGTCTCCTGGAGAATTACTATATCTCTTTAAGGCTGCCAGCCTGTGCTCCACCGATTTGTGCTTCCTGGGGGAATTGAGACCTTGGACATTCCAGGTCAGGATGCGGACCTCTCTAGCGTTATTAGGGTCTATTACTTCTGGGTGCATAGCATGAATTGTGCAGGCAAGCTATGCAAGGGCTGCAGGGCTGTGGGACCTTCGAGTGAGCGTGGTATTGTGCTGCAATTACCGATGTCTACTAATAAAACTATAACCATTAATTGGGGATTTTGGGGAGTTGAACAGTTCTTTAAACCCAAAACTGCCCCCACCCTACCCCGCAACTGTGGGAATGAGACCATAAAGCTCATTCATGGGGTTACTGGTGGGCCCCGCCGCCGGGAGTTGCATCCCACTAACAGAGAAGCCACCCGGGTCATGAAATAAAGGATCCAGGGGCTGTGTAGAGCATATGGGCCTGGGGGAGCGTTCTAGAATGCGCGCCTATTGCTGTCCCCCTGGGTATTGGATGTTATTGTAGTATCTCCCGTGTAGGATGTGGGGAAGCTGTATAGCTGATGAAAATCAGGGGTTGCAGGGATCACCAAGAGAAGAAAGACTTTAGTCTGGAGTGTCGGCAACCGAAGGACGAGCGGGGACCTCCAATCAGTTCGGGTTATGCTGCTTCCGGGGGCCCCAGGCCTGCCTCCCCCACCAGCCCGGGACCAGCGGTTGGATATAGGCGAGCCGGGCTGGGATTGAGAACCGGTAGCATGATCCGAGTCCTCGTCTGCAGGTTTTGTTCCTAGGAATCGGCTTGCCTCCTTGAGGTTCCAGATTTGCCTGCGCACACCCTCCCCACTCGAAGCACAGAGATGTGGGGTGGCGCCATCGATATTGAACTTTCTTTTCCTGAAGCCATTCTGTAAGGTTACGAAGGGCTCTCCTTTATTTGAAGGGTTATGCTCGACAGGTCTTGGAATAGTGCGATGTTTGCACCTCTAAAAGTGATTTGTTTTGATAATCTGGCCTCTCTCATTATTTCCTCTTTAACCCTGAAGAAGTGGATCCGGGCGAGAACATCAGGAGGGGAGGATGAAGGTTGACTAGGTGCCGTACGGTGGACTCTGTCGATCTCCAGCGGGGTGCTGTCTGGGAGGGTTATGATGAACCTGAGCAGGTCTTTAACGAAGCTCTCAAGATCTGCGTTAGTGATTGAGGTGGGGATCCCGCAGATGCGGATGTTGTTGCGCTGGGAGCGGTTCTCGCTGTCCTCCTGTTGGAGTTCGAGTGCGTAAGATCTGGCTTCCAGGGTTGCGATTCTGTTTAGGCCACACTCTAGTTCGAAAGCGTTGTCACAAAGACCATTCTCCACCTCCTCTGTGCGCTTTTCCACCCTTCTGTCAAGAGATGCGATCTTCTTGGTGATTTCCTCCGTGCCCTTATGGATCTCCTTGGTAAGGGCTGCTAGCAGGTCTTTTAAGTATGTTTTGGTGGCGAAATGCTCGGCTTGCGGTTGCTGCGGTGAAGGAAGAGCGCTGGATGTCACGGCAGCGGTCCGGTCGGTCCCGCCTGCCTTGTTCTGGCCAGAGTTGGACATCATTGCTGCAATATCTGCTTGTTTCACCGATTTACCACTCTTTAGCATGGTCCCGCCGAGCGGTGGGAGCAGGGGAAGAGGAGCTGCTGCTGTACCGCCGAGACCACTCATAGATCCCGGGTCCAGCCCTGCCAGACAGGTCCAGTATCGGCGGCGGGGGTGGGGGGAAGAGTGCCCAGCCTCCCTCCATTGATGGTCAGTTCAGATCGGCACGGGCTAGGGGGATGCGTACAGAGTGGTTTTGTTAGCTGCCCGGCGATTTGTTCTTTGCAGGACCGGTGGGCCAGACTCTGCCGGTGGGGCAGAAAGCATGAGGCGGATTGAATGGGGCCGAGAGGAGCAGCAGTGAGGATAGCCGCGCCCTCGGTGAGCTCGGAGTCGTGGGCTGTGTCCCGCTGATCAGCTATACTTAAGGTCCCGCTGGCAGTCGCCGGAGCCCCCCACGGGGCAATGATGTGTCCGGGTTGGGGAGGAGGCTCCGTCCGATGGGGCTTCTCCCAGTGCCTCGCCGGAAAAGTGGCCGCAGAAGATGAAGCAGTGGGGTGCCCCACCCCCCACCGGGTCCTCGAATGCTACGGGTGCCCGGTCGCCATTTTAGATTTTCCCAAAAAAATCGGCTGGAGCGAACACGGCTCACCAGGCTTTCAGATGGCATATAATCGCTGCCAACTCCACACGATCGATGCAGCAGGACTTCATAATGCTGTAGATTCTAAGATCGGCTCTGTGGGAGCCCCAGGCCGCGGGGAATTCCCTCCGGCGACGGGGCTGTCCAGGAGAACCTAAGGAGCCATGCCGCACGGTCGGCTCCTGGCCATGCCCCTTGATACACAACCTTTTAAAGAAAAAGGCTATAGTTCGTTTCTTCGCTTTGGCAATGGCAATTGCATAGTTAATATATGCTTTTAGTCACAAATAAACAGATAATGAATTATTGCAGAAATCACGCCTTAATGAGCTGTTAATGGTGACTACTGTAGACTGATCCTTCTGAAGGCGGCCACCTAGCACAAGGTCATTGACTGCTCGTATTAACAACAATAGTGCTCCAGCATATAACCAATTAAGTTGCCCCACCTGTAAACGCTTGCCCTACTGGTTTTCATTTCCCTGCTTCAACTTGTAGAGACTGTAGTTTATGGAAGCGCCACTAGTCTTAAAAGCTCTGGTGGTGCATATATCACATCTGGGAAAACATAAATACAGCCATTATTCTATCTCAAACCTCAATGTTAGGAGAAAGACTTCACGAGGCACATGCAAACAAACTACAAAGCTTCCCTGAAATATCAGTGGAGACTTTCGTCAAACTGGTAAACCAAAGCAACAAATCAGGCTCTCCAGAAGACCCCTGTCCCCAGGACATATCCAAATCCATTCTCAAACAACGAACTCCCATGGAATACCACAGGAATCTCAACCTTTCCATCTCAACAGGTAAAGTAACACAGGACTTCAAATCGGCACACATCAGGCCACTACTCAAAAATACAGCAGAAAATGTAGACGACTTATACAACTACAGACCCATCTCCAATATCCCGTACTTAGCCAAACTGCTAGAAACAAGTTTACAAAGCAACCCAAGAATTCATAGAAGAGCACTGCCTACTAGACCAGGCACAAGTTGGCTTTAGACCAATGAGCGGAACGGAATCAGCTCTCATTTCAATATGCGACGATCTAAAATCAAACGCAGACTCGGACAGTACTACAGCCTTGATACTTCTTGACCTATCCGCAGCATTCGACACAGTCAACCACGACATCCTGATAACGAGATTAGAAGGACTGGGAATAACTGACACTGCCCTACTATGGAACAAATCATTCCTAACAGAGAACGGAAACCGTATGGATGAAACCTTTCAAGTCCAACCCAAGAGACTCCACATGCGGGGTACCACAAGGATCATCTTTCTCACTGCTCCTATTCAACATCTACCTATATCTAGTAATCAAAATCATCCAAAGACAAGGCCTCAACTACTACAACTATGCCAATGAGACAAATAATCTTCAAAATACAAGACACCCGAGAAGAATAATACACTGGAGAACTGCCTTTGTGATATATTCAACTGGATGAACTGGAACCATCTAAAAATGAACACAGGCAAAACAGAGATAATGATCGTCACAAAAAACAGAGGAGACATCGACTCCATCCCCTGGCCAAGTGAACTCGGTAGGACCCCAGCACCATCTTAGATTGTAAAAAACCTGGGGGTCCTGATGGACAACAACCTCACCCTAGAGCCACAAGTTAACGCTCTACTCAAATGCTTTCTCCTGCGATCAGCAAAAAGAATCCTACCGTTCCTATCATTCGCCAACCAAAAACACTTAGCATCATGTCCAGAGTAGACTACGCCAACAGCTTATACCTGGGTATGTCTAAACATATCCTAAAAAAACTACAACGCATACAAAATGCAGCAGCCAGACTTCTTCTAAAACTACCCCAAAAAGAACCTCACACCTGTGGTAAAAATACTACATTGGCTACCAATAAAACAACAAATAAATTTCAAATCAATGTGCATCACGCACAGAGCAATACACAATCAAGGCGCAGAATTCCTGAGATAAATTGCGCCTACACCTCCCGACAAGAACACTGAGAACAAGCAATGACATCCGCCTAGAACTAAATCCCTACAACAGAAAAAAAAACTCGGGAGGATCCCCTCTCTCTCACCAGGCACCAAAAACCTGGAATGACCTACCAAAGAATATACAGAACACAAGAAACCACCTAGCATTCAGGAAACTGCTCAAATCCTGGCTCTTCGCTGCATAACTAGTCTACCAACAAGAACACCCTTGCCGCTGAAACAACGATGAATAAAGATGAACAACCAAACACGAACAGAATCCAAGAAAAACCCCACGGCATTCCATAAAACAATATGAGATCACCACGAGGAGGACACTAAAGACTGAACACATAAAACAGACCAACACAGAAGCATTGCGACAAGTCATCCACCACAACCCGAAGTTCAGACACATACTCACAAGACAGTAGAGAAGAGGAGACAACAACCCCTGCTGTGACTCTCAAGGAGGAGAATAGACACCCCAACATCCCCATACATAGCCAATCAAAACCCAAAACTAAACAGTTCTAGATTACAACAGGAGTGCGCCGCCCAAACAAACATTCCATCAGGTGTAGGCCTTTACTCCACCATGCGGGATGACAATTCCAGCAGGGCTTTAAGAGGCTACTGAATCATTGAAACTGTCTCTCAAATCCAGCTGTGTGTGGTACTATACTCAATTGGTCTGTTGGGCATGGGCCTTTCCCATTGTACAGGACCCAAATCTAGCCGTTTTCGCACCATGCAGGAGTCCCGAAACCTAGGCAATCAGCCATACTGTGAACATTAGATGCCAACATATAACCCACTAACCAAAAGCTCAAACTTCGGCATACATAACTCACTCAAAATCACACAACCAACTCAAGCCGCATGCACCTCACCACACTGCAACAACACAAACTACCCCTACAGCACACGAGGACTGACATCGCTCTGACAGTCGCACCAAAGCTTGTCGCACGGTGTATACCGAGATGAAGCTGCCAACATAACACCACCAGTCTCACGCCGTTGGTGACGGGGCGAGGTACCAATACCCCTAACATTTAATATTTAACATTTCCCACACTTGGATGGAATTGTGGACACTGGTCGGAGTCGCCTCTGGGTGGGATTGTGGGGGCTGGCAGGTGCCGTACTTGGACGAAATTGGTGAATGTTAGCATGTTAAATGTCATATAACCCACCAACCAAAAAAAACTCTAAATCTCTGCATACGTATCTCTTAAAAACTCAAAAAACCATCTCTCGCACAACAACCCGCACGCACTTCACCACACTGCAACACATAAGCTGCACCAACAGCAAACGAGGACTAACTGATCCGATACTTGCACAAAGCTCAGCATCCGGTGTATACAGAGTTGAAGCTGCAAACAAAACACCACTCTTCTCACTATCCTACTCCCTCTTCACCTTACTAACCCATCCCACCTTCTCGTTTACAGATCCGCCAGAGCGATTGGAGACCAACTCCGTTGGTGACAGTGCGCAGTATAAATACCTTTAACATTTAACATATAACTGGCCTCATTAAAAAAGTCCATGAATTCTTTCACAAGTAATTTAAAGTCAAGGGCTCTGGATAGAAATGAGCCTGGTTTACATGGACTTTACATGGTCAAGGGCTGGCTATTGGCACTTGTCATGTTGTGCCTGCTGTTAGGCAAGATTGCATGCAGTACCCTGTGGGAGACTGCACCAGCTTTGTCCTCTTGGTAATAGTTAACCCAACCTTTGGTATAAGCATGTACCACACAAGTTGGTAGAGTGACTGAGCAGCCAGGCTTATCTCAAGAGGGGTCAATATGAGCTGTATGGTTGAAACAGAGTTTCACAGTGACAAGTATCCAAATAAACACTTACACTCAAGGTTTCTTTATTAAACAATTATTTATTAAATTTACAGTCAGTTGAATATGCCTCTTAAAAGGGAGCAATTATATAACACTTAAAATACACTTAAAAAATACACACCGTTTACATAAATAAGTAGATACCCATTTGGGATGGCACACAAACACTTCCTACACGATGAGGTGACTTAAATAACTAGAACAGTGAGGACATCGATATATCACTGGCACATTTAGAGCAATACTGAGTTTGGAGTCAAAAGCAAAAGGTTAGGGAATCAAACAATGGTTAATATTCTCAAGCAGTTAAGTACTTTTGTACCTCCCAATGCAATGTAGATTAACCCTTTCCCAGCTACACAAGTTGTAGAATGTGCGACTTTTAGGAGGGATAGTTAAAGCACAAAGTCAGAGGTAAAGAGTCATTCAGGGAGCCAGGACAGCCAAAGTCAATTAAGCAAAAATCTACGGGAGCTGAAGCACTTCTTGAAGGCAAGTAAAAAAAAAAGTCTTGCACAATATTTTAGAAATCTTTGTAGAAAATGAAATCACTGTTGGCCCACAAGCTGGGAGGCTTGCGTAGGGCAAAGCTGCATGCAACTCTCCAACAGGCAACCAAGACAAGTCTCAACTGAGAGCTAGCAAGCCTAAACAAGAGGTAAGTACCTCTTAGTTTACAGTACCTTAGGTCTGAAGAAATTGGTTCCAGCCAGCTTCTGTTCCAGTTGTAGTATGGCAGATCCTTTTTTCCCTGGACCTCAGTCCTGGGGACAAGAGGGAAGACATCTGGGAAGACATTCTGCACTACGAATTGAAGGTCAGCGGCAGCTAAGGGAAAACTTCAGCTAAGCAGTACTTTGCGGTTTCAGCTTCTCGCGAATAGCACCACCGCCGTTCTCGGATACCTTATGGACTTTCCACGCATCAGGGGTCCAGCACTCTGTTGAGGTGGCTCAGGTTTGGTCAGTCCTGCTTCATAGGAGTCTGGAGGATCTTCCTGGAGCTCGGGTCGGACTTAAAGTCGACACTCTATTCTGGTGTTCTTCTCCCTGACAATCGGTTCCTGCAACAGCAATGGAAGTACAGCCAGCTCCGATAGGATTTCCAGATGAGTTCTTCTTGGGGTCGATTGGTCCCACCAACCCAAGGGGAGAAGTCGTCCTTTGCAGGGCTTCTCTAGTCGCAGCGAATTGGGAGCTTCTTCAATGCAGCAGGGCTTCACCGGGCAAACTAACGGTCCAGGAGTTGCAGCTGGCGTCTCTTCCAAGTTCTTCTTTGGATTCCTTCGACCAGTGGCGCCTCTGCCTTCCAAGCCAAAAGCCTCTCCCATTCATTCACAGCCTAGCTGTCACTCTCAGCAGGGTGGCTATCCTCCAAGGACAGCCAGCCAGCCAATCGCCATTGGGTGCATTCCTGTAACCAAGGCGATTAAGTACAGGGAGTTTTGGCCACCTCCCTCACTTCCTGCCCTGCCAGACACACTGGAGACAGAGGCGGGCTTCACTGGTGAACCCCGCCAAACACAGCGAACAAAGGGACCAAACCTGGTTTAGCACGCAGAGTAAATCTCAAGAAGAACCTTTCCAACAATAATAAATGGCAAAAAAAGAAGACCGGGCCATTTTGACAAAATGGGCACACATGGGTGCTTTACTGCAGCTGCAACCCGCGGTAGAAACACAATGGTAGGGAAAGCTAAACCACTGCCACCAGCCATTAATTGTAGAAAGGGTCAAATCAAAATGTTACACGATAAACTAGACAAAGGGGATACCAAGTAACTCCTCCAGCACCGTATGGTAAGATAGTGTGTGCTGGGTCTAGAAAGTTATACATTTAAGTAAAGTCAATTTCACTTCCCTGATCATGGAAACAGTAGTTTAACCAAGAGAAGGTTTTTAAACCTTGGGGAAATCTGGAAGACTTCCCTGTGCCACTGCACTGAAGGTGCTGTGTGTCACAATGTAAAAAAATGATGCCTATGGAGTTTGTCAGACTCCAAAACCAAAAGAAAGAGTTCAAATCCATGTAAAATACGAACAAGTGCGAAAAAGGTCTCACTCTCTCCAGGATAAAAATGTAAAAGTACTAAAGTCCAGCAAAAAAGAGCTGCGTGTCTCTAAGGTAGAAGGGAATTAGCACATTTCTGAGAATTCTCCCTAACACCTGCCCATTGCATTAAGCTATTTGCTTACACCATGCTTTTGCACCATTTAGAGTATCTCAGACTACAAAACAAAACTCAGCAAATAGTCATGTGTTTACACAAGGTGTTCCTGTTGGGAATGCCCCATATAGATTCATTCAAGTCTTAATAAAACTATTCTTGATCACTGTGCATGTCATCTCATTGAGATAGGCAAATTAATGGGTAATGAAAAAAACTTACTATATGTATATCCAATGATTATTTTGCACTGACAAATCAGCCATGGCATTGTGAAGGGGTGCAAATGGAAGATATAAGCGGCCACCTGGAGGGATATAATTCTGAATCCATAGCAAAAATCCCTATCACTCAGTCTAGGGAGAAGATGGCACACCATGAAGAGTCTCTCGACAACCAGTTGTCAAAATGGAAACACACGTGGACCCTCTTTCAATGGCAAGCTGCAACAAAGTACTTCAAACTTTGGGGAACATTCGGGGAGCAAAAGGAGCATTTTCGTTTTACAGATTAATTCATCCCCACACCACAATTAGCTGTGCCTAGGGCAGAGGATCTCCCAAGTCCAGTTTTTAAGAGGCAACGCAATTCCATGTTTTCAGCCTACACACAGTAAATACATTTAAATGCAGTGAAATTAAATGTGTTCTATTTACATAGTCAGTGGTTAGTCTGACAACCTGGTGTGGCTGAAGTTCTCAAGTCCAGATAAAAAAAAAAATATATATATATATATATATATATAATATTTCTATTTGGTTTGTACAGTAAACCTTTACAAACATTTAACAAATGATTGATAAAATAACTTTGTACATGTGAAAGTCACCTTTGACAATTCGGTATACATAGGATACAAACATAAAATAAATGATATTCATAAAGAGAAGCTCAAATTGCTTATCCTTTTTTAAAACCATTACAAAGGGAATTAAGATATTTGGTCTCTGATAAAGACAACAAATCTAATGAATATTCACATAAAATACATTTGAAAGAAAATGAAAACACCCGATTCTTTTTGGCGGATGAGAGCCCATAGAAGTGAATGGGCGTATGAGGGCCTTTGCAGGTGATTCATCTGCTTTCAAGGCGGGTTACACCCGCCAAAAGCGGGCGAGTTGAGAGCTATGCATTCCATAGTGTGTTTTGATGACATTCACATTTTTTATACCATTTTTTATACACACTTTGTGCGCAACAAGCAGACCTAGGTTACATTTTCTTACTGCTATACTTCTCTCATAGATTCTAAATCAGCATTAATTATGGTAAACATGCGGACAAGTGCAAACACCAACGAATGACTAGAACCCCACATGCATCTTGTTCAGAAGAGTTTTCTGGAGTTACTAGTGTGCCCAATGTTATATTTCCCCAACATTGTACTTCTGGCATCCTTAAAGTGGGGACACTAGTACCAGGTGTTTCAGGGTCTCAACTTGCTTTTCTTTGACGGTACAGAATCGACAGAAGCCCATATTACGAGTCTCCCAGACTTCCAATTTTTAATGCACTCATTGATCTACAGCGGATTGAATTTGAACCTCAAAGAGTCCGGGTTTTCTCACACGGAAAAAATGAGTGATATGGCATACAAGGAATCCTTTTTTTTAATAAAAAAAAAGCACATATTCCTGATACATAGAGTATTGTGCAAGAGCATCAATGGTAACAGTCCAGTTGTACCAGAATAGTTTATTTTTGACATACGCAGTGTTAGGCAGAATTGCATGCAGTACCCTCTGGGACCACCACATAAAATTAGGACTACAGGTGTAAGCAAAACCAACCTTTGGTACAAGTCTGTACTACACAGTTTTTGGTAGCGTGCTGAGCAGCCAGGCTAATCTCAATAGGGAATGTGAGCAGTAAGGTATACATTACTTACCGTAATCTGATGCTTTTATCTGCTTAGATTCACATGCTGTGCATAGGCCGACATCTAGTGGAAGCTGCACAGTATTACAGTTTTCGAACTCGAAAAGGGACGTCAAATAGGGTGTGCCAGTAATACTATCCCTAATGTGATGTCCCTTTACCCATTATCCCACACGCGTGTAGGTCCCTCAGATTGTATTTTTCTGACATGAAGTAGCATGAGAAGCAGCGCATGTTCAATAGTATCCAAGCAGATACGATAGACAAGCTCACAAGCATCCATGCGCCTTCTCTCAGAGGGGAGGAAGGGCAGGCGCATGTGAATCTAAGCAGATACAAGCATCAGAAATACGATTAGTGCGTATTGTATACCTTCTGATGTATGAGATATCTGCTTAGATCACATGGTGTGCATAGATTAGCAAGCAGGGTTATAAGGAGGTGGGATGTGAGAAGGGTCATGAGCGAACAAATGTCTTCGAACCGCTTGTCCCACTTGTGCATCTGTCTTGGAATGAGTGTCAATGCAGTAGTGTTGAGTGAAGGTTTGAACAGAGCTCCATGTAGCTGCCTTGCAAATGCTGTCCAGCGGGACATTTGCAAGGAACGCCAGAGTGGCTCCTGTGCCTCTTGTAGAGGGAACCCTGGGAGTAAAAGGCAGAGTTTTATCTGAGAGGGAATAGCACAGTTGGATACAGACTGACTATCCACCTGGAGATAGCAATTTTAGAAATGCGGTCACCCTCTCTGCCTGGTGCTATGGAGACAAACAATTGATCAGTTTTCCTTAGCGGTCTGATCTTGTCTACGTAGTAGAGGACCGGTTTCCTCACATCTAGTGTGAGGAGTTTCATCTCAGTCGAACTTGTGGGTTCTTGGAAGAAAGCCAGGAGCTCAATAGACTGGTTTACATGAAACTTGGAAATTAATTTAGGTGAGAACGTAGGGCGAGTACGTAAAACCAGCCTATCCTCATGTACTAAAAAGAAAGGATCCTGCATTGACAAAGCTTGAATTTCACTCACTCTTCTTACGGAAGTAACAGCCACTAAGAAGGCAGTTTTATAAGTCAGGTGTTTAAGACTAGAGTTGTGCATAGGCTCAAAGGAGGGCCCATGAGCTTGGCAAGTACCACATTGAGATCCCAACCTGGCGGCAGGTTAGAAACTGGGGGGTGAAGTCTTTGTACCCCTTCCATGAATGCCTTGATAACGGATATTTTCCACAATGAGAGTTTGCTCTGTGAAGTGGTGTAAGCTGACAAAGCCGCCATATGGACTTTTAGGTAGGTAAATACTAACCCAGCGTCTAACAAAAGGAGCATATAGGTTAGAATGCGAGATGGAGTACATTCTAAGGGGTTCATAAGTTTAGACTGGCACCAGATAAAGTGCTTCCATTTGTGAAAGTAACAGTGCCTATAGTGTTGGGCTTTCAAGCCTCTTTCAAGATATACATGAATCTTTGGGGGAGGTTGAGGTGGCCGAACTCTGACTTCGGGAGAAATGCTGCCTAGTTCATCGAGTGTGGCTGCGGGTGCACTGTTTGGTTGTAACGGCAGAGGAGTTGATGGGGTCGCACACTGCCAGTTTGCGCAGGTGTGGATACCATGGTTGTCTCGCCCACATAGGAGCAACTAGGATGACAGTCATTGGTTCCTTGTGGATCTTTTTCACCACCTTCCTCATGAGAGGAGTTGGTGGAAAAGCGTAGGCAAATATCCCTGCCCGGTTAATCCATAGGGCGTTCCCCCTTGGAGCCTGGCTGGGGGAACCTGGACACGAAGTCTGGGCATTGACTGTTTTCGCTTGTGGCGAATAGGTCTATTGTGGGGAAACCCCACAGAGTAGAGGTGTTGTACGACCTTTCTGCAGTTGCCATTCGTGTTCCTCTGGAAGGGGATCTCTGCTCAGAGTCTCCTAGCGAGTTGAGTTCCCCCCGGAACATGTTGGGATGACAGGTAAATCTTCGGTTTGAGTGCCCATTTCCAAATTTGTTGGGCAAGCCTGGACAGATTGAGAACGAGTGCCATGTTTAAGTAAAAAAAAAAAAAATTAACAATAAAATACCACAGGTGTGCTGTCTGTAAGGACCTGGACTGACTGGTTCGATAAGAGGGGTTTGAATGTCCGGAGGGCTCTGAAAACTGCCAGAAGTTCCAGCACATTGATGTGGTTCTGAGCAACCCTATGAGACCAGAGACTGAGCTGTGTGGTGAAGGTAGTGAGCTCCCCACCCTGTTAAGGAGACGTCTGTTGTGACAACGGCCTGAATCTCTAGATCGTAGAAGGGCTTCCCTTTCGTTAGATTCGCTCTTGCCCACCAGCGAAGATTCTGTACTAGTGATGGCAAACCGATCACTAGATCGTCCCACTTAAAAAAAAAACTTGCCTGAGACCACTGTTTCACCAACCATTCCTGCATGGGACGCAGGCGCACGTGGGGAACCAGGTAAATGCAAGACGCCATCATGCCTAGTGAACGCATTGCTTTGCGCACCCTTATTTGGCAACCGGCCCGATATTGAGGAATTTGCAGTAACAAATTTCGAATTCTTTCCTCTGATGAAAAGACCAACCCCTCGAGTATTTTAGGACAGCTCCTAGGAACTGTTTCAAGGTGCTTGGTACCAGGCTCAACTTTTTCTAGATGGAGAAGCCCAATAGAAAGAGGTTGATGGTTCTTTGGATGTTTTGTCTGCAAATTAGGTTGGGCTCCCCTGTTACGAGGCAGTCATCCAGGTAAGGGTACACTGGGATTGCCTCCCTGCAGGTACGGTGCCACCACCGCCAGTATCCTTGGAGCCTAACTATTCCGAAGGGCAGCACCTTGAATTGGTAGTGCGTGTTCGCTATCTTGAAACGCAAGAATCTTCTGCGCTCTGGGAACATTGAAATATGAAAATGTGCATCTTTCATATCCAGTGTTGCCATGTAATTCCCCCCCCTTTTTATTAGGGGGATTACTGCTTGTAGCGTAGTTATGCAGAATTTTTTTGGCTTGACATACATGTTTGCAGGGCGCAAATCTAATACTGGGCGCATTGTGAGATCTTTTTGCACAAGGAAGTAGGTTGCATAAATACCCATTTACCTGGTTGGCCGGGACAACCTCTATGGCGTCCTTTAACAGCAGAGTGGCAATCTCCTCGAGGAGGATCCGCTGGTGTTCCAGAGTGTGTAATTTTTGCCATGGAGGGTGGGGCACTTAACTAATTCGATGCAGTAGCCGTCTGATACTGTGGACAGCACCCATCTGTCCAAGCTGATCCCTCCCCAGGCGAGGATGAAGTTGGTAATGCGCTCCGCCTACTGGGGAAGCATGGGAGGGGACCTGAAGTGCAACGTCACTGTTTCGAAGGTGGCGTACCGCCTCTAGCGGGGCTAACCCTTCCCCGCCCACGACCCCTACGCTGCCCTCTCGGGTAGCCCTAGGAAGACTGATTGGTTATTCCCCCACGATCAGCTCTGATTCTGGCTATAGGTAGACCCTCTTTGGGAATGTTGGACTCGAAAGCAGTGAAAATTACTGTCTCCCCTCTGTCCAGAGGGTTTGTCAGCGAGTTGACCTAGGGATTTTAAAGTGTCATACTCATCTTTCGTCATTTTTAAGGGCATTTTCAACAGCCTTGCCGAATAATACGTTAGGCTCAGCCGGCATGTTTATCAGTGTCAACTGCGTTTCAGGCTTAAATCCTGATTGTCTCAGCCATGCATGCCTTTTAATGATCATACCATCAGCGATTATTCTACCGGCATTATCAGCCGCGTCGAAGTTAGTCTTAAGGAGGCAGCCAGACACTGCCCTCCCCTCGGATGCCACTTGTGCTAACTGGGTCTTTAAAGGTTCGGGTGCAGATGAGAGTAAAGCAGAAACTTCCTCCCACTTGTGGCAATTATAACTCGGCAAGAGGGTGGCACTGTTGGCTATCCTAGCTTGATAAGCCACAGAGGAGGCAACTTTCCTACCTAGGCCATAAATGCTCTTGCTTTCTTTATCCGGGGGAGCCTCTGAGGAAGCAAGTTGGGTGCCTGCTCTCTTCCTAGTGGTGGTGACAACTAGGGAATCTAGTTTTAGGTGTCCCCTTATATATAAAGGGTCAGATGGAGCGGCACAAAATAACCTTGACACGCATATTTACTGCACTTGTGAGTTTAGGGGTTTGCAGAGGTGGCTGAATCCTGCGCTGAACTGATTTAGTAGCAGGATGAACAGAGTTACTGCCTTTTTGTCCCCCAGGATTTGCTCTGCAAAATCCTTGTCCTCTTGAACTTCCCGAGTATCGATTTGGAAGTGTTCAGTAGCCTTGGCCAACACCTCGTTAAGGAGGGGTTGGTTATCGACTGGAGAATCGTTTACAGGAGGGTTCTTAGGAATTGGGGAGTCTAAGGTGTAAAAGTCAGCCTCATCTTCAGCCTCCTGTTCCTCATCATCCCCATAATTAGGGTCAGCATCCTGGTCTTCATCGAATTGAGGGTCTGGGTCTACATGGAAAGAAACAGGGTCATAAGGTTCCACAACAAAGGGGTCCATGAATAAGCCTTGAAAGGGCTCATCAGTGCGAGACCTCTTAGGCGGGGGTTGAGGCGACAGGTGTGGCTTTAGAACCAGATGGAGCTGAGGTGGGAGGGGTGTTCCTATAACTTTGAAAATAATGAGGATCTTTTCATAAAAGTTGGCCATAAAGGTCATCCTCTTCATTACTCTGTCTATATCTTCAGAGCTCCATTCCTTGGAACTTGGTATAGTTACAGATTGAGGGGTGAGGCCTAAGTCCAGATCTGTGGGAGATGTAAAATTGGTTTTGGGGGTAGGCTGAGGTTCTTTAGATTTATTTGCAGCCTAGTCCTCCATATGCTTCTCCTTAGGAGTGTGGGGATCGTTAGAGGACTTTCTATGGTGTTTACCCCCTCCCTCATGGCCAAAAGTGGTCTTTCGAGACTTTTTGGCGCCTTCCGCCTGGTCCGACGCAGCGAGTCTACTTTCAGAGGCGGGATCCGACGCAGAGCGTAGATTTTCGGATGCGGGATTAGACGCAGAGCGTCCAGTTTCGGAAGTGGGTCGGGACACGGCATAGTCAGACGACCAGGGATCAACAGTAGTTTTATGGGCGACAACTTTCCCATCAGAGGACGATTGGGTCCTGTCGTGAGACGAGCGGGAACGCCAAGGACAGGGATTCGGTGGACCGCTGCCTAGGTGTCAACCGTTGCAGATCACTCGACACGCGTGTCGAGTCCCGGCCGGGGCTAATGTCTTTGGTGGTGGGTGTACGTGTTGCGCTCTTGCCGCCGGGTTTGGTCCCCACAACATGGCCACCGGCTGTCCTACGGGGTCAAGGGCCTGCGCCTGGGTAGCCGAAGCTGCCCCATCGCCCTCGCTGTCCTATTCGGCGGCATTGCTCCCATCGCTGAAAGTGCCCTCTACGTCCATGGCTTCGAGCTGCCTGGCGTAGAGGGACCAGCGTTTCGTGGAGCAGTACTTTAGGGTTTTAGGCTTGATGAACCTACATGCCCGACAAGCTACCTCGATATGGTTGAGAGGAAGACACAGATTACAACTTTAATGTGTATCTACCCGGGGGAACTTTCTACAACATTTGGGGCAGAATTTAAATGAAGTACTCTCCATATGGGCAAAGTATGGCAGCAGGGTGAATAATATGTAGGAAAAGGGGAATAAAACCTTTATGACCTCCCCCTGTCTCTTCCTACTGACTGGGCTGAGGCCCGGCGTGGCCTTCCAAGGCCAACGGTCTGTCGCAGCAATCTCCGATGGAAGTCTCTCCGATCCTCACTGGTGTCGTTCTTTGGCGTTCGGTGGACAAAGGATAGGAAGAGATCTAACGTAATTGAAAGTACATAAGGCTTTATGCCGAAAAGAACTCTGCACACATGCGTCCTACTAGTATGGCAGAAAAAACAATCTGAGGGACCTACACGTGTGAGGGATAATGGGTACAGGGGATGTCACACTAGGGATAGTATTACTGGCAAGCCCTATTTGACGTCCCTTTTTCGAGTTTCGAAAACAACAACTAATACTCCACAGCTTCCACTCGATGTTGGCCTATGCACAGCATGTGATCTAAGCAGATTTCACAAACATCAGAAATGGAGTTACACAGAGGTCCTACAATCACAGTGGTTCAAGTACACTTACACTCAAGGTTTCTTGGTAAAACACTTATTAATTTATTACAGTCATTTAGAAAACATTCACTAGAAGGAGGCAACTTAATATTATACACAAATACACTACAGCACAAAACCAATAGGAAAGAGCAGTTCTTGTAGTAAACGGTAAAGTCTTTGCGAAAGTTCTCAGAAGTAGTTTATACGAAAAAGAAGACCAAGTCACTTACCAACTGATAACGTTCTTTCGACTGGATGTTTCCCCAACTTATTCCTCATCTTAGATGTATTCCATCTAGCTTTAGCAGCTTTGGAAACATTTTCTGGGCAGAGGGCGCTGTGCGTTGATGTCGTTGAGTCGAGGACCCTCGGAGGCCTCCGTCGAGGGTGGTGTCATCAGGTATACAAGTAGCACGCGCCGCGCCCGATGGCCTCAGTTCTGGTTTTCCTCCTCTTGCCTTATTGTATCGATAGTGCAGGTAGCCAGGTGTCAGCCTTGCGAGAGTTGAAGTGGCAATAACCTGGAAAATCTACAGAGGGGTAGGATGGGAGGGCGAGGAGGAATATGTTGGAGGAACATCCAGTCGAAAGAACGTTATCAGTTGGCAAGTAACTTGTTCTTCGAATGGATTGTGTCCTCCAACGTATTACTCATCTTAGATAGACTCCCAAAGCAGTGTAGAAAGCTCTCTGGAGGAGGGAGTAGTTTTTTAATATCATTATTATTATATGGCCGAATATAGCACTGCTTTACCGAAAGCAAGCTCTTTAGACTGGGAAGCATCCAGACTATAGAATTTAGAAAACGTGTGCACCGATGACTAAGTTGCTGCTTCACAAATAGATTTTCTGGGAACACCTCTTTGAAAGGCTGTGGAAGAAGCTATGCCTCTAGTGGAATGGGCCCTTAAGCCTTCTGGTGTGTCTTTGCCCGCCAATCTGTAGCATTCTGAAATGCAAAGCACACTCCAACGTGATATGGTTTGTTTTGACACTGATTGACCCAATTTCCTTCCCGTGTAGCCAATGTGAGCTCTTTTCGGATCCAGTCTATGTAATCTTTCCTCCTCCTTACTGGGATGAGGTAGGGGGTAGAATGCGGGCAGAATCATTTTCTGATTTAAATGGAAAATCAGGCAACTTTAGGCAAAAACGAGGGTTTAACCCTCAATACTACTCTGTCTCTGTGGAACACAGTACAGGGTGGCCCAGAAGACAGTGCCTGCAATGCGCTCACTCTTCTTGCAGATGTTGAAGCAATCAGGAAAGCAGTTTTCAATCTTAACCTTAATGGACAAGAGTGCAAGGGTTCAAAAGGGGCACACATTAAAAACTTTAGACCCAGGTTAAGGTCCCAAATTGGGACGTGGAAAGGGTAAGGATGGAACACATTAGTGAGTCCCTTTAAGAATTGTGTTATCAAAGGAAGGAACAAGTTACTTACCTGTAATTGTTGTTCTCCAGCATGGGTCTGGCATGGATTCACATGCTCATGAATATTCCCCGTCAGGCTGGGAATCCTCGGTAAATAAAAAATCAGTATCAGTTTTGTTTCTGATCTGTCTTTTAGTAGTAACCAATCACTGGTCTCTGGGTCATACTGTCCCCAGCCAATGACTGCCCTCTCCCTAAGCCCCGCCCCTGGCAGCCATCCTCAGATTTGGTAGCACATAAAGTGGCAGTATGACCAAGTGAAGAGCCGCAGAGGGGAAGGAGGGAGGGTTTGCATGTGAATCCATGCCACACCCCTGCTGGAGAACAGTTACAGGTAAGTAACTTGTTCCTACTCCAGCATGGGGTCTGGCATGGATTCACATGCTCATGAATATAAGAATACATAGCAGTACCCACCATGCACAACCACGGGAGGTGGCAAGGCTCAACATTAAGCATCCCTTACCTCCTCACCAGGATCACCTTAAGCGAACAGGTTGCGCAGCACTGCCTGGCCGACTCTGGACTCCTCCCTGGAATCCCGGTCGACGCAGTAGAATCTCGTGAAGGTGTGCGTCGACCTCCATGTAGCAGCCCTGCAGATGTCCAGCAGGGGCACACCAGACAAGAACGCCAGAGAAGCAGCGATCGCTCTGGTCAAATGGGCTCTCGGACGGCCAGGCAACGGTCGGTTTGCCAACCGATGACAGTGCATGATGCAGCTGGAGAGCCATCTGGAAATGGAAGCCTTCGAGAGAGCCTTCCCTTGGTTCAAAGGTCCAAAGTTCTCAAACAGGTGTGATGTCTTCCGAAAACTCTTCCTTCAGTCCACGTAGAACTTCAGCGCTCTAGCTACATCCAGCGAGTGCAAAGTCCTCTCGGCCGGCGACGAAGGCGACGGGAAAAAGACTGGTAACACCAAGGGCTCGTTGAGATGGAAGTCAGACGGTACCTTGGGCATGAAGGAGGGGTGCGTCCTCAGCACTACCCTCTTCTCGTGGAAAGTCAAGTATGGAGGCTTGCAGGATAGGGCCTGAATCTCTCCCATGCTTTGTGCAGCGGTGATGGCCACAAGGAACGCTGTCTTCCACGACAGAAACTTCAACGGAGCCGAATGCAAGGGCTCGAATGGCAGGCCCATGAGCCTGGTCAGCACCACGTTGAGCTCCCACACCAGGGCCGGAGCCTTCATCGGCGGGAACGATCGAAACAGTCCCTTCATAAACTCCTTCACCAGGCGATGAGACCACAGGGATGACCGTCCTGCAGTTCTGGTTTATCGGAAAATCGCTGCCAGATATATCTTGATGGAAGCATGAGCTAGTCCAACTTTAGCCAGCGACAGTAAGTATGGTAGCACTTGAGGGGCTGTAATCCGTAGAGGGTTAATCTTCTGTGCACGGCACCAGACAGAGAACCTCTTCCACTTGTGTCCGTAGCACGAGAGTGGACGCCCTGGCCTTTGCAAGAACCTCTCTGTAGTCAGCCGGGATATCATACCCTCCAAACTCTAGTGCTGCAGAGGCCAGACCTGCAAGTTCAGCGACTCCGGGTTGTGATGAAGAATGGCACCTCCTTCTCTGGAGAGAAGATCTGCGTCCGTCGACAGTCTGACTGGTGGGGACTGACAAGTCCAGAAGGTCCGGGAACCATATCTGTCTCGGCCACCTCGCTGCGACGAGGATCATCCTGCACCGGGACCATCTGAGTTGACTGATGAGTCGCAGCCGCAACGGGGGGGAACGCATAAAGGAATAGGCCATCCCAGGGGAACGAGAAAGCATCACCCATGCTCCTCGGCTGAGGGAACCTGCTGGCGAACCTCTGGCACTTGGAGTTTGTCGCCGTTGCGAACAGGTCAAATTGGGGGTTTGCCCCATCGCCGGAAGAGTTAATACTTGATCCTGGCGTAGTTCCCACTCGTGGCACGAGCGTAGCTCCCTGCTGAGTGAGTCTGCAATGGTATTTTTTTTATCCCTGCTAGATGAAAAGGTAGCAGAAACATCCCCTGGGCAACGGCCCAGTGCCACAGATCCTGGGCTTCCTTGGACAAGGCTAGGGATCTGGTTCCTCCCTGCTTCCGGATGTAGAACATCGTGGTGGTGTTGTCGGTGAAGATCCTCACCACATTGCCCTTGAGGGACGGGAGGAATGACTTGAGGGCCCAGAACACTGTTCCCTTTTCCCTGCTCGGATGAGCCAGTCGTCCAGGTAGGGGTAGACGGGATCCCCTGCAGGCGCAGCCGCGCCGCCACTGGTGCTAGGCACTTGGTGAACACCCTAGGCGCCGACTTCCAATCCGAACGGTAGGGCCTTGAACTGGTAGTGCCGCCCTTGGACTACGAACCTGAGAAACCTTTGGTGTCCTTTCAGGATGGGGATGTGAAAGTACGCATCCTCCAAATCAGACAACGATCGGAAGTCTCGTTCCTCCAGCTGGCCCAGCACGTGCTGGAGGGTGACCGTCGGGAACTTCTGTGCCTTGATTTATTTGTTTAGCCAACGCAAGTCCAGGATGGGACGCCAACCTCCTGTCTTCTTCCTGACGAGGAAGTATCTTGAGTATACTCCGGAGCCCCCTTGGGACAAGCTCGATGGCTCATTTCTTGAGCATCGCCCTTACCTCTAACAGCAGTTGAGGGGCGTGGTTTTCCTTCCTGGCCACTGGAGGAATTTGGGGCACTTATTTAGAAATTCCAGAGTGTGCCCGTGGGCCAGGGCATCCAGCACCCAACGGTCGGTGGAGATGGACTCCCACACGCTGACGAACTTCACCAGCCGGCCTCCCACCGAGTTCCTCGGTGGGGGTCCGACGCAACGGCCGGTTCATTCTTGCTTGGAAGCAGCCTTGCCACCTTGGCGACGACGGCGAGATCCACCTGACTTGCCTCGTCCCCTGTAGGCTTCTTGTGACGAGGAGCGGGACACCGGACGGTAGGTCGAGGGGCCACAGCCGAATCCTTTGGAGGCACCTTGCTTGCCTCCGGAGTTCCGAAAGGGCGGCCACCGTTGCTGCAGATCTCCCAAGGCCCGAGCCGTCTTCGTGTCGGTCTTGATGGCCTGCAGCGACTCATCCACTGTCTTTCCAAACAGATTGTTCCCATCGAAGAACATGTCCAAAACCTTGGCTTGCACGTCCTGGTGGAAATAGGTCGCCTTGAGCCACCCCCGCCGTCCAAGGCAAACGCCGTTGCCCATCTGACAGAAACCAGTGTCGGCAATGTCCGTGGCCACAGTTATGGCGTGGTCCGACGCCACCTCACCCTCCTGTAGGATCGCCAGGGCCTCTGCCCTCTTGTCGTCCCGGAGGAAGTCCAACAGGGGGACGATCTTGTACCACAATTCCCTGTTGTACCGGGCCACAATCGCTAGGGCGTTGGCCGCCTTAATTGTCGCCGCCGAGATGACTCGTCGTCCCATGGCGTCCAGCTTCTTTGCCTCGCCGTCCGGTGGGGAAGTTGAAGACGAAGCCGATGCCCCCCCCCCGCCCCCTGCTTTCTTCTTGGCCGCTGCTGAGACGACCGAATCTGGGGTCGGCTGTGCCCTAAGGCACAACAGGGCTGCGTCGGGGACCCGGTACTTCTTCTCGTACTGGTCCGTCTTGGCAGGTGTCGTGGAGGAGGGCAAGTCCCTCGCCCCGGATGTCATCCAGCAACGGCACAGTGAGGACCGTCTCCCTCTTGGCTTCGCACCGTTGGTAGAGGAAGCCTTCCTTCTCTTCGGGTCAGAGCTGAAAAAGCTTGGATGCCCCGGCAATCATGGCGTGGAAGGAGCCAATCTCGTCGGGTGGGGACACCCAAGGAATCGGAGATGGGAGGCCAGTCCCGTCGTCACCGTCGCCATCCGTCCCTGTCGTGGCAGTGTCTGTTCCCGTGTCGTCCCTCGGGACCGGGGAAGGCGACAAAGGCTGAGAAGGCTGTGAGGGCTGAAGGGGCACTGGATGAATTCTCCTCTTGTTTGGAGGGCTTCCCGACGGACCCGGTTCAGCTGGGTCCTCCGTCGGGGGTAGGGGCAGTCTCATCCTTATCTCTGTGCACAAGGCCTGGATTGCCATCAAAATGGCCACCGAGTTGTCCTGCGGCTCTGGCTGCGACAGGCGTGACTGGCACGACGGTTGCTCATCATCCACGGGAACCTCGATGTCGTTGCCACCCTCGCTCTCGTCCCCCTTGTCGGGATTCCTCCCGTGGGAACGGGCCTCTTCCAAATTCTCGGTCAGTTCCTCTTCGGAGGTTGTGTCCGTAACGGCCACCGCCCCCCCTCTTTTTCCACCGGGGTCTTCACGGGGGTCTTCTCAATGGGCTTAAAAGAGGATTCTCTGGGACCCCGAGGTCGCCTCCACTGGGATAGCCTCCACAGCCTTCGCCAGGGCCGCAGCGACTCCCCCGATAAGAGGCCTTAGCCGGGTCAATCAAGGCCTTCACCACCTTGGGCACGCTTGAGGCCTTCACCTTAGGGGGAGGGTCACCGCCTCGCTCCCCCTCGGCTGGTTCCTTCGAGATCGACTGGGGCCTCTCCAGAAGCTTAGCCAGGTACTCTGATTTCTCTTCCCCGAGCCAGAGCGTTGGCTTGTGGTTGATGGCGTCGGTGAAGGTGCGCCATGCCGGGCAGCCGGGGAGCCCGACCGTTCGGCGCTCCCGGTGCCCACGGACTTGGTGCTTTGCCTTCTGTTGGGCCCCCGTCACCGGAGCACCCTCACAGGACTTAGACCGCTCGGACTTCTTCTCACCTGCTGGGCTCTTGCCTTCCAGCCAGTTGGAGAGACGGGTCCGACGATCCCTCATAGTCCGATCCGACATGTTCATGCAAAACGCACAGTCCTTCTCCACATGCGTTTTGTCCTCGTGGAGGCAGTAAAGGCATTTCGAATGCTCGTCCTCCTTGAATACATTTTGTAGGTTGCATCCAGGGCAGATCCTGAGCAGTTTGCCGGGAGTCTAGCTTCCCTTCTCCTGGGCCATGTTCTTCTCGTCCGCGAGGTAGGCCTCAGAAACTTCTGGAATCCTCCAAGAAGCGTAACTCGATGAAGACTTCACCCTTGAGGGGCGGAAATAAATCCGATCAACGGGACCAGTTTTGGAAGTAGAAACGGTGGAGCTGGAGGCTTGATTAAACCGAAAAATGAGATCAATCTCTTTGAAAAAGCGCAAAACGCAGTAAAAGCTCGAAAGCTATAGCACAAGGACTCCCAACACTTGAACGTGCGGTAAAAATCTGAGGATGGCTGCCAGGGGCGGGGCTTAGGGACAGGGCAGTCATTGGCTGGGGACAGCATGACCCAGAGACCAGTAACTGATACTGATTTTTTCTTTACCGAGGATTCCCAGCCTGACAGGGAATATTCATGAGCATGTGAATCCATGCCAGACCCCATGCTGGAGAATTTTAAAGTAGGAACATTCTTCAGAAGAGCGCTTGAAAATGGAAACATTCTTTTCTCTGCACCAGTTGCAAAACGTTTTCCAACGGCAACAGTATAGAGATTTTGTTGCTGGCCTTCTTGCCGAAAGCAACACCTCCATGACGTCATCTGGAATGTCCCAATCCTTGCATCTCAGCTTTTCAGATACCAAGCATGAAGGCTGAGAGTCCTGACCTCTGAATGGAGAACCTGGCCCTCCATTTATGAGAGGTGGTCCTCTGAGGAAGATGTAACAGAGGACAGATGGACATGTCTGGAAGGTCCGGGTACCACGCTCTCCTGGCCCAATCCGGGGCAATTAGGATCAAGTGGTTTCCGAACCGTCTCAATCTCCTGAGGAATGACGGGAATCTGAGGGAACGCGTATAGTAGTGGGAAGTACCACTCCATCACGAATGCATCCCCTAGGGCTCCTCTCAGGGGAAATTCCCTTGAGCAATACCTTTCGCACTTCCGGTTGATTCCGGTCGCAAACTGGTCTACTTGAGGGGTTCCCCAAAGGGCAAAGATCTCTTGAAGGACTTCCTGAGCCAGTTCCCACTCGTGGGACACCGTGCTCTGCCTGCTCAGAGCGTCCGTCGTCATTCTCGTCACCGGCTAGATGAACTGCTGTTAAGAAGATTTCTTCTTAAAATGCCCAATACCAGAGCCGCATTGCCTCTGCACAGAGGTAGTGACCCTTCAACACCTATTTTGTTTAGATAATGCATGGCCACTGTGTTGTCCGTCATTATCAGGACATTTTTTCCTCTGATGGCG
Organism: Ambystoma mexicanum; assembly: GCF_040938575.1. Lineage (NCBI taxonomy): Eukaryota > Metazoa > Chordata > Amphibia > Caudata > Ambystomatidae > Ambystoma > Ambystoma mexicanum. The sequence continues at coordinate 703,653,856 of NC_090924.1, forward strand.
GAAAAGCCTTCAGCGCTAGTCTGATTGTCCTCAGCTCTAAAAGGTTGATGTGTAAGTTTGGACTCCGATGAAGACCAACAACCACTGATTGTCAGATCATTGGCATCAGCTCCCCAGCCCATGATTGAGGCGTCCGTCACTACTGTAATCTCCGGCCACGGTTGCCAAAAATGTTCTCCTTTTAGGATATTCTCTATGCAAGTCCACCACAGAAGATCCTTACGAACCTTGTTCGGAAACTGAAGAAGATCCGTCATTTGACCCGAGAACTCAGCCATTGAGTCTTTAGAGCCCATTGAAGGGTTCTCATTCTCAGGCGTGCCTCTGGCACTAGGAAAATGCAGGATGCCATGAGGCCAAGCAATCTTAAGAAGTCGTAGACCTGGAGATTTTGAACATTTTGGAATTTGGAAACCATATGAAGAATGTCTTTAGCCCTTGACTTGGGAGGCGAGCTCTTTCCCCAAGGATGTGTCTAATACAGCCCTTATTTACTGGAGCTGTTGGGAAGGTGTCATTTGTGACTTCTTGAAATTGAGGGAGAAGCCCAGCTTGTGGAGGAAGTGGCAGGTGACTTTCAGATGATCCAAGGCTTGTTCGGCAGAACGTGACCTGATCAACCAATCGTCTAGGTAGGGGTAGATGTGAATCCCCCCCTCCCGAGGTGCGCTGCCACCACTACCATTAATTTGGTGAAGACCCTCGGGCGGAGGTCAACCCGAATGGCAGGACTCGAAACTGATAGTGTGAGTCGCCAAATACGAACCTCAGGTATTTTCTGTGCTTGAGATGAATTGGCACATTTAATTAATCATCCTGGAGGTCCAATGACACCAACCAATCCTGAAGTTGAAGGGCCTGAAGGATCTGAGAAAGAGTGACCATCTTGAACTTGCCCTTCCTGAGGAGCTTGTTCAAGCCTCTTAAGTCCAAGATGGGTCTCAGTCCTCTGTTCTTTTTGGGAATCAAAAAATATGGGGAGTACCATTCCTTGTTCCTTTCCGCTACAGGTACTGGTTCTATAGCACCTTTATCCAGCCGGGTGAAGACTTCCTGCTGTAGGAGCGGGTCTGGAAACTTAAGAGCGTCTCCCTGGTGGATTGCTTTGAGGTTGCTTTAGAAAAGGAAGGCAGTAACCTTGGGCTATTATTTCTAGAGCCCAAACAACTGAAGTAATGGCTCGCCATTCTTACAGATGCTGTGACAGCCTGCCTCCCCCACAGGTGTCTTGTGATGCAAGTCCTCAAAGTGGTTTTGTGGCAGTTGCTGCGGCTGCTTATGGTAAAGAGGCTGCAGCTGGGGCTGGCTTTGCACGTTTTCCTCGTCCACCACGAGTGGCCTTTTTTTGGCCCCTTTGACCGGCCATTCCTCTTGCCTTTCCATATGAGGAGTAGTAACGATAGGATCGTCCCATCCAAGATTGTCCTGATGCACAAAAAGGCTGAGGTTGCCCAATACCAGCTCCTAAAGACTTGGCAGCCACTTTTGAAGTCTGCAACCTCTCAAGGCTGTCAGCCTTGTTGCCAAAAAGGTGAGACCCCTCAAAGGGCATGTTCAGTAGACGATTTTGCACGTCCGGTGCGAAACCAGACTTCCGTAACCACGCAAATCTGCGCATTACTGTGCTAGTGCCCATGGACCTGCTCACACTATATGCAGTGTCCAATCCAGACTGAAGGGATTCCTGCATGGCTTCCTTTCCATCTTTAACAATGGCTAGGAATCCTTCCCTTTCATCCCCTTCTCGCCGGCATTGAATGAACTCCCACAGAGTGTATGAAAATGTTGCCAAGGCACATGTGGCGTTGGCCGATTTTAACGCCATACTCCCAGCTGAAAATACCTTGCGTGCCCAACCATCCACACGCTTGTCGTCCCCATCCGGAGGGATAGAAGGGTACGCCACCTTACTTGAAGCTGTGGCTGCCTGGATCACCAAACTCTCGTGAGTAGGGTGCTTAGACAGATAGCCGGGGTTGCTACTGGAAGGGCGGTATTTTGAAGTAAGGGACTTATTCACCGGAGGAATAGAGTTTGGGGTCTCCCAATTTTTGCCCACCCTATTTTGTAAGGCTACATGGAAGGGCAAGATCGGATCTTCAGTGGGAGCATGATCCAATACATTGGTAAGATCATCTTGATGAACTGAGTTGGTGGTCTAGCCCATCCTAAGTATTCGACCACCTTTGTCATTAGTTGCCTGTATGAGGGACTGGCATGTTCCCCTGGTTCTGGCCTGCCAAAATCTGTTTCAGGTGAAGTATCGACAAAAATTGAAGTTAATGACTTGAAAAATTCTTTCCTTGGAAGAGGTTTGAAAACCTTTTCTGTGAGAGGTGGGAGAGGTGCATCAGTGGAACCTGAAGGCATTGCAGCCTTTGCAGCCTTCTCTTTTGCAGTCATTTTGACAGCTTCTGGCTGAGTTGGCAGAGTTGGCGCCTTTGGAATATTTGGCGCCGAGGGCTTCGGTGTCAACGTCGACAAAGGCACCGAGAAAATAGTGGTAGTCGACGGAACTGGCTTCGAGGGTGTTGAGGCGCTCTTCGAAGACTTGCTCTTCGAGGTGTGTCGGGTTCCACACGACGTCGATGACCTCGAGCGGTCGACTCAAGTGGTCTTTTTTTCTTGGCGTCCTGGATGGTTCCCGATCCTTTCTCCTTCCATCACCCGGGCTCGAGGGCGCGCAAGTGTCTGAACGGCAATGCTTCCGAAGAAGGCGCGGACCGAGGCTTAGCCTTTTCAAACACCTCCATCATTTTTATTCTGAATACTTCCCATTCTTCGGGGGGAAGAATGTTTTGTGGGGCATTTCATTCTTTTTGGGGATTCGTCCGAAGACGAGGTGGAAGGGGACCGGTGGCATCTTTTCTTGGACTTTTTTCATTGAAGACGAAGAGTGGTGTGAACCACTTTGGGACCTAGACCTATGTTTTTGCCTTTCGTGTCGAGGAGATTTCTCCTCACGGGACCACGACTCGACGCTAAAGACTTTTTGGTCGGATTTTCAACCGACTTGCAGTTTTCCCTTCCTCTCTCGCAAGGCCTTCCCACCATCATTGACTGACACTTCGTACAGGCCTCCATGACGTGGCCTTCACCGAGGCACCACAGACATTGTTGGTGCGGGTCCGTGATGGACATTTTCAAACTGCAGGATTTACACTTTTTGAATCCCGACCGCGGGGTTGTAGTCGGTTCGACGACGAGGACATATCGAATATCTTCGGTAACTTTGTCATAGAACTACTCAAGGCGTGCCGAGTCTCTGAAGCAACACGTACTACGGAAAAACGGAACTGAGGTCAACGGGTGCCGCACGTGGTACTTGTATACCCGATAACGTCACCCTCGACAGAGGCATCCAAGGGTCCTCGACTCGATATCGACACACGGCGCCCTCTGCCGAGAAAAAATTTCCAAAGCAACTAAAGCTGGATCAAATACATCTAAGATGAGGAATACGTTGGAGGACACAATCCATTCGAATCATATGTTGGGTCATAAGCTGATTAGGCCTGCAATTTGGGAAAGTTTCACAAACTTTCGCCGCGAGAGGTAAGTTCTCTCAATCGGGTTGGCACAGTACATTAATATGAAGAAAAAGATACAGCTGAAGACATTGGTTCCTAGCAGTTCCTGCAGATCTCACTGTTCCTGAGCCTCAGTCGTGGGGACAAGATGGAGGACGTCGGGGGACTCCTGCACGCGATCGTCTGAAAACGCTGACAAAATTTGAGTTCCTTCAGTTCCAGTAGCTATAATCCTAACCAGCTCTGAGAATTGCATCCAGGTGGCTTACGAGTTGATTGGTCCCACCAACTCAAAGGAAGAAGTCGTCCTTGAAAGGGTTTCTCTACCGAGATGAACTTGGCAATTCGGACCTGCAGCAGGGCTTCACCGGGCAAACTAACGGTCCAGGAGTTGCAGCAGCCATCTGTTCCAGCTCATCTTCGGTTCTTTCGTTTCAGTGAACACCAGTAGCTAAAAATCTGGGCCGCAATGTTTCTCAGTATGGCTCGCAAGACCCCTCAGTAAAAACAGACTCTGGCCATCCTTTTTTCGCCGTTTCGAGTCAAACACCAGAAGGAAAGGTCCTTCTGGTGTTTGACTCTGCGCACCAAACCAGGTTTGGTCCCTTTGTTTGTGAGCCTTTGGCGGGCTTCAGGACTGAAGTCCGCCCTTGGCGTCTGAGTGTCTGGGGTGGGCAGGAAGTGAGGGAGGTGCCCAAAACTCCCTGTGCTTGGTCTCCTCGGGACCCAAATGCACTCTGATGTGATTGGCTGGCTGACTGTCCGGCAAGGACAGCCACCCTGCTGGGTGAGTGACAGCTAGGCTGGAATGAAAGGGAGAGAATTGTTTAAAAGGAGAGTCTCCAGGAATGGAAGGCAGAGTCGACCACTGTAACGAAAGAACTGAAGACGAGCTGGAAGAGGACGGCTGCTGCAACCACTGGACCGTTGGTTTTCCCGGTGAAGCCCTGCTGCAAATCCGAATTGCCAGAACTCCATTCGACAGAGAAGCGCCTTCAAGGACGGCTTCTTCCTTTGAGTTGGTGGGACCAATCAGCTCATAAGACCTGTGGATACCATTCAAGGCTGGTTAAGGTTTAGCCAGGGAGAGGGAAACCAGTTTGTCTTTTGAAGCTACAGCTACTTGAACTGAAGTGACTCCATTTTGTTTGATCCGACCACGATCCCGTGCAGGAGTCCCCCGACATCCTCCCTCTTGTCCCCACGACTGAGGCTCAGTAACAGTGAGATCTGCATGAACTGCCAGGAACCACCATCTTCAGCTGCCATCTTTTTGCTACACATTAAGGTACAGTGCCATCCGGTTGAGAGATCCTAACTCTCGCTGTGAAAGTTTGTGAAACTTTCCAAACTTGCAGGCTTATCAACTTGTGACCCAGCATATCATTATTTTTCGTCTCGTCTAAACTACTTCTGAGAACTTTAACAAAGACTTTTCCATTTGTTACCAGAACTGATCTGTCCTATGCAAGAACACTAGACTATTGTCTTTGGCCTGGCCTGTTGAATTGAACTGACCCTCCTGGTATACTGAGCCTTTGCATTACCTCACAGAAGTGTTTTCTAATCCATTCTACAAACTTATGTCTTTTTATTCCCATTGAAAGTAATTGAAGTGCCATTTGGCTCCTTTTTCAGGGGAGCTCCAACTGTCCCCACAACTTAGTTTGTTACTGTAGTGTATTGGCGTTTAATATTAAGTTGATTTCTACTAGTGAATGTTTTCTAAATGATTGTGTAAATACATGTAGAAGTATTTTTTTTTACCAAGAAACCTTGAGTGGAAGTGTTTACTTGAACTATTGCGATTGTGATACTTCTGTGTAACTTCATCTACTGCTCACATTCCCTCTTGGGATAAGCCTGGCTGCTCAGCTCGCTACGAAAAAGTGTGTGGTACAGACTTATACCAAAGATTGGTTTTTGCTTACACCTGTAGTCCTAATTGTGCGTGGTGTTCCCAGAGGCTACTGCAGGCAATTCTGCCTAACAGCCGCCTGGATAATATGCATATTATCTGCAAACAAGTTGAAACTTTCTAAAGATTTGAACTCGGGCACCAGGTCGCCAAGCTGAATGCTAGTGGGCAGGGGTGCCACATCTGCTGATGGCTCTGGTGAAGCAGGTCGGGAATCAGCGGAAGCCTGATCGGTGAGCAGACCAACAGATGCTGAAGCTCCGAAAACCAGAATCTGGTTGGCCACCATGGTGCTATGAACAGGAGAGTGCAATTTGTTGTGTTCCTGAGCTTGCACCCGGCTAATCAAAGAAGAAGCCGGAAGCGTAGGCCCTCATGTTGAGCCACGGACTCTAGATCGCATCCCCCAGGGAAGAAGCCCTGAGCCCGTTCCCGGAAGCATAAAGAGAAAGTTTCCCGTTTGATGACACCACAAAGAGGTCCACTTCTGGAGTGCCCCAATGGCGAAAAAGGTCAGAGAGGATCTCTGTGTTTAGCTCCCACTCGTAGCCGACCACCACTCACTGGCTGAGAGAGTCTGCAGTTACATTCAGCTGGCCTGGAATGTGGCCAGCCAGCAGCCAAACACTGTGCTGAATGGCCCATTCCTAAATCTGAATGGCTAGATCTACAAGGGGAGCTGACTTGGTACCCCCCTGCTTGTTGATGTAAAACATGGATACCACATTGTCTGTGAACAAAGTTGTCCGAATCCGCACAATCACTGGCTTGAAAGCTTTGAGCACCAGTAAGATCGCCAGAAGCTCCAGATAATTTATGTGAGATTGTCTGTCCTGTAGCAACCATAGGTCAAAAACCTGAAGATGATCCATCATCGCACCCCACCCAGTAAGGAAGGGCTCGTCGTACTGGTCACTTGAGGGGAGGGTTCCTGAAAGGGAGAACCCACTGACAGATTGCTGGAAGATGACCACCATAAGAGATCTGTCATCATGCAGGGTGGGACTGGAATAATTTTGGTGTCCGGGTCCACTGCCTGAATCCAGGAACTCTTAAGAGCCATCTGTGCGAGTCGCATTTTGAGACGAGCAAGGGGAAGAGCAAGCACGCACGAGGTCATGAGGCCTAGAAACTTCTGGAACCACCAGGCCGACATGCGCTCTGACTGAATAAAAACTTGACACGTGGTTAACAGATCCGCCATCCTATCCACAGTCATGTACACGCTGCAGTCGATCGTGTTCCAACAGAAACCCAGGTCCTGAAAGATCGTCATGGAGGATTTCCGCCAGTTCATCGACGGCCCAAGACTGAACAGGAGCTGAAGGAGAGACTGAAGATTGCTCGAGGCTTTCACTTGAGAAGGACTGCGCAGAAGCCAGTCGTTCAAATATGGATACACAAATACCCTGAAGCCATAGACACCTTCGTGAAGACACACAGCACTGAGCTGAGACCAAAAGGGAGCACTCAGAATTGGAAATGCTCCTCTCCCAGGGAGAACCGCAGATATTTCCAATGAGGGCTCCAAATCAGGATATGCATATACGCGTATTGAAAGTCCACAATGCTGAGCCAGTTGCCCTTCTGAAGAGAGGACCTTATTTGGCAGGGTGTGATCATCTTGAATTTCTCTTGGGGAAGAGAAAGATTGAACTGGGAAAGGTCTAGAATGGTGCGCAGGCCAGCCTGGTTGGGTTTCGGCACCATAAACCGACAGTAGAAGCCCTCCCCTCGTTCCACTAGGGGAACGGGTTCCACCGCCTTGAGCTCTAGAAACTTCTGGACCTCGGCTCTGAGGGAGGTGCCTCTGACAGCTGAAAGGGAGGATTGAAGGATGGGATAGGTGGAGGGGCAGGCGGAAGCCCGTCCGAGCGATTGACAAAGCCCACCAGTCTTCGGTGATGGTTTGCCACGCCTCCAGATGAGACTATTTGTCCTCCCACCGGAGTCTTGTGCGAGCGCCAAAAAATATAATTTTGCAGACTTTCCAGGTGAGAGACTACCTGTCCCTGAAGAGGAGGCTGAAGAACCAACCTTGTTGCTGTCTCCAACGGGAGTTGCCCATCGGTGGATAAGTCCTACGAGACCTGCGGTCCTGGCACACTCTGAAGCCTGAGGAGGGCTGGGATGCAGATCTCGGAGCGTTAACTGGGGGCTTCACTAGCACCGACAGACTTGGCAGTTTCCGTGCTCGCCTTAGTCTTTGTAAGCTCATCATCCATTGAAGAATGAAACTGCTCTTTGCATTAAAAAGGCAGGTCCAGAACTTTATCTTGGACCTCCTTCGAAAAACTTTGCTGCATGAAGCCAAGCTTGACGAGAGGTGTCCACCCCCAGCATGAGGCCTCGAGCTGAGGTGTCGACATCGTGTGCAGCAGCCTCAAGCATATCCTGCGCCAAAACCCTGGCGTCTGATAAACCGCCTTTGACATCTTCCAGTCTACCAACAGGAATGAACTCCTGGAAGTCAGCCAAATCCCTCCAAAGTTTCATATTCGCCGCCGCCAAAATTAGCTCTGCGTTAGTCAGATGCAATTGCAGCGCCGAGTTGGCAAAAATGTTCTTGCTCAAGGAATCTAGCAACTTGTCTTCCTCGGCTAGAACCTGAGCCGCAGCTGCGGAGGTCGCTACCACCATCGAGGACGGGAGCGGGCATGACGCCAAGGCTACTTCCTCGGAGGTGTGAAGCCTTTAACGGGCGGCAATTCTTTCATTTATGTGCAGCCCGGGGTGGGGTTTATCCCAGACCTTGCGGGACTCGGCCAGGACCTCCCTCTGAAAGAACAGGCCAGTGCACTCTTGTGGGGACAAGGTTAGCGCCCCCGAAAGCACCCCTTCCTGCGGAGCGGGTGCCTCAGGCACTGGTATGTCATGGAGTGACATGTTCAGTACCCGGTCGTGGAATGCTCTGACAGAGTGGGGCTGGTCCTCAGTATCATGATCTGCCTGAGGGTAGTCTAGTGCATCCGGATCCACCCGCTGCGATGCGACCAACGTCAAATTGACGTTTCGCTCTGCTGCAGTCTTGTCCACCGGAGAAAAGGGGGGCAGAGGCGGAAGAGACAGAGGGGGGCCAGGAGGCAGAGGAGGTGCCTCTGCCGGGGCTACAGGTGCCGTGACCAGAACTGTCGGGGTAGGATGCAGCACCTGAGGACAGATTTCCCTAAAGAGGCCTTTAAAGTACTCCGTCTTGGGAACAGAGTTCATAAGACTATGAAATTTCCCAAAAAAAGGCATTGTCTGCTGAGACCTTAGGCACTGGAGTGGGCAGAGGCTGATCATGAGGGGCATAACCCCATGAATGCAGTGAGGAGGGCTGCCAAGAGGGCCCGCCAGCAACCGGGGCAGATGTAGGCAGAAGCGAGACCGAATGTGGTAGTGGCATCCGAGCACGCCAGTCATAAGAGGGGCGGAACCGATTCACACCGTCACGTGGAAAAGGTTGTCCACCAAAAAGAAGGTTCCCAGCACCCGTCGTCGATAGTGTGGGTGTGAGGGAAGAATGCAAAATGGCTGCCGAAGACCATGCGGGAAGGCCCGCCATTTTGTGAGCATCTGAGGAGAACTGCGTCACATGTGGAGATGAGGCAGGTGACTCCACAGACTGGTCAGGGCGTTTGATCGAAATTTTAGCCTCGACGCAGAGCCGGTACTATGGGGCCTTGGATGTTTACTTGAAATCCTGTCCCTTGAACTAGCCTCAAAAAGAAGAACCTCAGTGAAGCCGGTAACAGGAGTTCCGGTCAGCAACCTCCCCTGTGATCCCTCAACAGAACCGGTAACACGGCAAGCGCGGGAAAGTTGAGGAATCCACCTCACAGACAAGACCTTAATAGGTCTCTCAGTTCTGTTGGTACACACCTTAGCCTCACTAAGAGGAACCTCCTAACAGAGTCCGGTCTTTATAGCTCCCTCGAGAGGGGCCTCGAACCGTGGTTCGGTACAGAAAGCCTCAACAGAGGCCTTGTTACGCTCCCCTGGCTCCCACAGAGGCATCGATCTGGACTGCTGCGATCTCCACCAATGTGACGCGTAGGGCCGAGATGACGGACTGGACTGGCCCACCTAGCTTCGTTTGCTTGGCCCGTAGGAACATTCTTGTGATGATTTGAAAAGATGAGATCTAAATCCTGCATGGAGCGCAGGGGCGCGTAGATAACCAGTTGCTTCACTGGCTGAAAGGAATTGGTGAGTTCCAGGACAATATTGACTCCGATATTCCCGGCAAGACGCCGTAAGTATGTAGTTCGTAAGAGTTCAAATGCCTGACTTTCACTCTTGTCCGATTCCTTGCAGGTTGCAGCTTGACCTTACCGAAGAGTTCCTCGTGGCAACTGGTAATGTTCTGGTAAGGATTTGTATTATCCAACACAGTTCGATAAAATAATGTCCATATGTAACTTGTTGCTTTCTCCCTTATTCAGGCGCTGAGAGAAAGTATGAAGTCTCGGGGAATAATGCCTCCGGCGGTAAAATCAGGTAAGTCTTTTGTGGTGAGGAGGGTTCCCCTTGTTAGTCCCTTGTTTCACCTTGCTGTCCTTTTGTTTCCCCTTAGGGGCCGGGGTTCGGCTAGGATGCAGTGGAAGCTGCGCCGACCTGTGAAGAATAGTACCCCGGTGGTAAAATCAGGTAAGTCTATGGGGGTATTCCTCTGTGTATTCCCTTGGCTCACCTTGCTGTTCTTGTCTTCTCCTTAGGTGCCGGAGTGCGGCAGGAACATGCAGGAGGATGCGGTGAAATGTGAAGATGCTGTGAAGGCCGGTGAGTTCAGCGCAGCACTGCAGCAGGCGAGGCGACGCGCATAAAATAACTTCTTTCTTCCAGCTCGAAGGCGCGATGAATCGGGAATTCAGCTAAGGATCAAAAGGTATTGCTCTTGTTCTAACCTTTTCTCCTCCTTTCTCCCTTTTTCTAGGAGCTCCAAAGTCGAGGCGGGCGTGGCAGAAGACTGGATGCAGACTTGCAGGCACGGTGAGCGTTACGCTGCTGGATGTAGAATAACGCGAAGCGTGTGCTGCCCTTCGGGCGTGGTATAAATAGCCTCCAAAGTAGTCCCAGGTAAGTATTCCCCCCCCCCCAGGCCCACCAGAGTAAAAAATTAGTCCCTAGGTAAAATAGTCCCTTCCAAGCCTCTTTTGGCTTGGAGCTCTTGCAGCATGGTCTGCATCAGGTAAGTTTTAATCTCTGACTCTCCATATGAGCCTGGCGCCATAGGCACCAGGACTGCACCCAAATAGCCCCTAGCAGGGGTTGTTGGGCTTGCTTGGGGTAACTTGATGCCTGCTTCCGGGGTTGCTGGACTTGGTCTGGGTCCCTGGGGGTAGGCATCATGACAGGCCTCAGGGCGCACCACAGTGTCTGTGTGGGAAGTTCCAAACAAGGAGACCTCGGAGCGAATTCCGGTACCCAACGCCTCAGCACGACTATGCTGGCTATTAGCATCTGATTGGTGGACCTCAGATCGTGATCAGGTATCAGCAGGCCCCTCATGGGAACCCTTGGAGAAAACACGGATGCGCCCATTAGTCCTGCGGGGCACCTCAGGAGAAACCCTGATAGAGCTTTTAAAGCCCCTTCCAGACCTGGGTGCTGGATGCCCTGGCCCACGGCCATATTCTAGAATTTCAAAAAAAGGTGTCCCCGTACTCCATCCGTGGCAAGGAAGGAAAACCACGTCCCTCAACTGCTACTGGAGGTACGAGCGATGCTAAGAAAGAGAGCCATCGAACGCGTCCCAAAGAGGCTCCGGGGCTTCGGAGTGTACTCGCGGTACTTCCTCGTCCGAAAGAAGACCGGCGGTTGGCGATCCATCCTGGACCTTCGTCGTCTAAACAAGTACATCAAGTCCCAGAAATTCCGGAAGGTCACCCTTCAGCACGTGCTGGGACAGCTGGAGGAAGGCGACTTTCTATTGTCGCTGGACTTGGAGGATGCCTACTTCCACATCCCCATTCTAAAAGGACATCGAAAATTCCTACGATTTGTGGTCCAACGGCGACGCTATCAGTTCAAGGCCTTTCCTTTCGGATTGAAGTTGGCGCCCAGGGTGTTCACCAAGTGCCTAGCACCAGTGGCTGCGCCTGCAGGGGTTCTACGTCTACCCCTACCTGGACGATTGGCTCATTCGAGCGAAGTCAAGGGAACTCGCTGTCGATCACACAGCCAAGACCGTCCAACTGCTCACGGATCTGGGATTCTCGATCAACTTTGCGAAATCCCACTTGGTACCGTTGCAAGACGCCCTGTTCCTGGAATCCAGACTCCACACACTGGCGCGATTGGATTCGCCTTCGGCGGGAAGGACGAATGCCATCCTGGGCAAGGTACAACGGCTGTTGACCATGGACGTGGCCAGGGTGAGATCCATCAAGTCCCTACTCGGAATGATGTGCATCTACCTCGTGCACCTATACAGGCTACGGATGTGACCAGTGCAGGAGTATGCGTTCCCCCTGTTGCTGCTGCGACTCAGTCAACTCAGACGGTCCCGGTGCAGGAGTATCCTCGTCGCACCGGCGTGGTCGAGGCAGATCTGGTTTCTGGATCTTCTGGACTGGTCAGCGCCCCCCCTGGTCAAACTACCGACGGACGCGGATCTTCTCACCCGGGAAGGAGGTGCCATTCCCCCATCACGACCCAGGATCACTGAACCTGCAGGCCTGGCTCCTGCAGCACTAGAGTTTGTGCTACCAAATCTGAAGATGGCTGCCAAAGGAGGGGCTTAGGTAGAGGGCAGTCATTGGCTGGGGGCAGTATGACCCAGAGACCAGCGATTGGTTACTAGTGGAAAGACAGTTCAGAAACAAACTGATTTTTTCTTTACCAAGGCTTCCCAGCCTGACGGGGAATATTCATGAGCATGTGAACCCATGCCAGACCCCATGCTGGAGAAAGATGCATTAATTCGCGAAGGCTAACCAGTGGAGACTAGTTAATTACATTTTGCTCAATTAGTGAGAAATAGTTTTATTGACACGCATGTCCGGTTTACTATTCAGTAATGGCGGCCGTTTTTCGTACAGTAGTTGCTAGCATATCAGCATACCTTTGGTCGGTGAAAAGGAAAAACTTAATTTCCCACTGACAACGGTTTACGTCCCGAGAGTGGGACGCTAGGCGAGGGTTACCATAGCAACGTTACTCACGTTGCTATGGTCACAGCATGCACACTGAAACAATAACAATGGCGCCGGCAGACGGGAACCTGTTTTTGCCGACACGTTAGAGATTTTTTGTCGAATACGGAAGCAGGTAAAACAGAAAACCGCTATGATCGCGTATGAACCTTTTGCCTTAATGCAGGTCTAAACTGTTGGATTTGATTCTCGTATGATTTGAGATATATTACCCACTTTAAATTCACTGAATAGATGATGATTGTAGGCGTCATATTATACCGTTGAGCAATGCGATACGCTTTCGCTACCGCACGTTAGCACATTTTGGTACCTTTCACAGCTTACCTAAAAACTCTACCAGTTAATGATGGTGCAGACTTAACAGCCTACGCTTTTGACACTTTATGATTTGCACACTCCTTTGACCTAATGATTTTCAAATAGGAGATGCACACAAGATATTTATGCTTAAGATAAATGTTCTGGGGCGTAATGGACTGTTCAGCTTCTTGTGTTATTATTTTGTTTTCAGATTTCTGCTTGACCTGGGGATTTGACCCCGTTATTGTTTTTTGAGACAACAGTCTTTGTGACTTTGATCCTATAATCCATGGGTAAGCAAACATGTGAGATGGTGCATTGTAATTTGTGATGAACAATATAGGAAGTAGTGTTTGATTTGTAGAATCCATACTAATGGTGTTTTTGTTCGTATTTGTATTTTTTCTTGTTTTTCCCCCCACTTTGTTTTGACTGCATATCTTTGTTGACTTATGTTGTTTTCATAACCCCATCAATCCTCCCCTCCACCAACCCTTGTTTCTCGGTCTATGCACAATGGTTTATCAATTCAAATTGTTTGTTCTTTTTGCGGTATGCTGATACAATATCCGCATGAATCGGTGTTACTCACAATTTTTGATATTCGGCATTTTATTTAATATTTACTATTTTTGAATTGTTGTTTATTATATTAACTCACTTAATAATTTGCGATATGTGATTGTATCATCTATATTAACCTGTGTTAAATGTTTTTGGTGTGTGACAAAAGCCCAGATTTGACAAAGGCTTGAGGCAGCCGAAACACGTGTCATCTACAGTATATGGGCTTAAATGACAATATCTGGTTGATCAATTAAAACTTAACATAAACACGATTGATGGCGCAGAGTTCTGGATTCAATTCCTGGTTTAACCTTTGATATTTAGTTGTGCCTCCCACCCCCCATTTCTTCCAATGTGGCCATATACACAGGTCCAGCATTAGCGGTCTTAGATGTCTGTAAAATAATGGAAAGAACCATGCCATTCCGTGCTGTTCCCATATTTTTGCGAAGGCCCATTTGAAAACGGGATAAGACATCATGATCTTGCAAAAACGTCTCGAGCTCCATAAGGATCAGAATGGTAAATAACTTCTATGTGGCGCCCATAAGGGCGATGGGCCTAAAGTTTGCTGAAAAGATGGATTTCCTTTTTTATAAATTGGAATAATTTTTGATATAAGCCAGGACTCTGGAATACAACTGGTGTTAAAGATATTTTCAAATTTGACTTTTATAATTTGGGACCAAAAGACTGGGTCTCACTTCAGAACACATGCAGGTATCCCGTCTGGCCCAGCTGCTTTGGAAAAATGAAGTTTTTGTATTGCCCACTGTATGTCATCCACAGACCAGCAAGAGCGGCCCATTTGAGACATTAAGGTTTTGATACGCTACTCGCATAAGCAGAAGGAATTAGAAACGCGTCAGCCAGATATTTTACCCATGCCTCGGCCGAGATAGAACTTAAGGAGGGGATTAAATCATTAGTAAAATGTCTCATCATCGACCAGATTGACCTCATATTATGCTTACATAGGTGACCTATGATCTTCTGGTTGTCAGCCATAAGAAGTTTATACTGGAGGCATTTTATATAGTTGTTTTAGGTTTGTAAACTCTTGTGTGTGTTTCAAGTAGTGGGCTATCACCAACATGCTAATTTTCAGTATCCTACTTTTTCTGACCATTTGAGAGTTGCCACATCTGAATTATAGAGATGTTTATGCTGGTGGTTGTTTACATATATTTTCTTTTTGATATTTGAGTTAGAACAGAATGTATTATTAAACGGTTATTGCACATTTCTATATGCTGCAGAATCAGTATCTCATAATGTAATTCATCATCATGCGCAAGTTTGTTTTTGAGCTGAGACGTGAGCAGCCTGCATAGGTTCGATCAAATTCTATAAGTGCTAATGCCGGAGCAGTCTCAATGGTGGGACATGCCAAGGATATCACTAGCGAGATGATACAATGATCACCTACCAAAGGATATTTAATAGTGATAGGGTTACACAAGTGGTGAATGTTGATGGGCACAAATAAAATAGTCCATTATCGATTTCTGTTGACCTCTTTGCCAAGTAAATAAACGGTCCTGTAAAAAAACGGTCCTGATTCGTCCATCTCAACCAATTGGATGTCCCATGCCACTAAAAAAACTCCAGCCATTTGCGTCCTCTCACTATGGAAGAATGTTCATAGTGAGATATACGACAGTTTGTTGCTGGAGCGATCAATACACATGGAGTTAAAGTCACCAGCCACAATCAATTCATAATTACTATTGGACAGGAGTGCATCCTCCAAAAGCATATTCAAGCGTTGTAGAATCAGAGCTTGTAAAGTCTTTGCAGGATTCCAGTATACACAAATGAGTAAATATGCAATGTTGGAGTCAGCATGAGTTATTAGTTCAACAACCAGCAAATCATCGAAAGAACACACTACTTTAGAGGTGGTCATTAGATTAATATCCACAAACACTGCCAGAGGGTCTGTCTGAAGGCCCTATATGTGCCAATGCAGTGTAGGTAGTATAACCACCAGTGCCAAAATTCTGTGTGCTTCGTTTAATTAACACATACTATTGCTGGATTATCGAAATACTTGTGCGAGTCGAATCCTGCAAGTAAATTTCTAAAGCCACAGGAATTCCATGAGTGGAAAGTCAAGCCAATGTGGCTAGGGATTTACATTCTTGTTGTTGATTGTCGACAAAGTTTTTAGCAACGGGTACACCCATGACCAATCCTTTATATTACTGGTAAAGGAGGAAAACTTCGACATTAATTCTACGCTTGGGAGTTCTGTATTGCCACTCTTTGAAGGTATGTGGTTCCCTCCTTTAACAATTGGCTGAAATTCCAAGAAGGTCAATGCATCTTCCTTGAAATGAAATAGGCAAATGTCCAATCCAAGTTGCTTCAAGTCTTCCTGACGTTCCCATATTAATTTGAGCATGATAGGCGACTGGAGCCGACGTATCATTTTGTGACTGACATGCAGCAGCTGAATAACCCCTTCTATATCATCTGAAATTAGACTTCTTAGGGAAAGGATCTGATTAAAACTATTTAGTAAAAAAAGAATGCTTTGTCCTATGGGTTCTATTAACCTTTGGGTCACTAACCCAACCAATGAAGTTAGTGGTGTCTCACGAAAGCTCTTGGATGCCCAATTGTGTGGGTAATGGATTGTTATTTCTATTAGAGGGTGCTGATTCAATCTCGACCGGAATTTCACCCTCCATAAAAGTTGCACTTGCACATGTGCCATCAGCTAGACTAGTTTCCTTTGCAGGTAAAGAGATCACAGATGAGGGAGGCATATTGCCCAAGCTCAACTTGGGTTTCCAAGATGCCAAAGATGCCAAAGCTACTACCTGTGCCTGGACAGACCAATACCTCATCACGTTTACTATAAAGGACAACTGTAACTCGAACAGCACTGTTCCCATCGTCTCCCCCTCTAGTCACACCAGGAACTCTCGCAACATAACAGCAAAAAAGCTGATGCAACTACTGCAGCCGCTTTTCAATGCCACTAACACTAAACACTCAGACCCCACAGTCTTAGTAGACTTGCACAACAAAGCACTACTCAACGCACTAAACACCATCGCCCCAATCCAACTACGCAAAGATAAACCACTTCCTCACTTAAATTCGTGGTTCACCCCACACCTCAGATCATTGGGGAAAGCCAAAAGAAACGCGGAAACGCTTTGGAGAGTCACTCAACACCCATCAATAAAGGGAACTTCCAATCTGCCTCACTAATCTACAAAGAAGCAATCTTGCAATCCAAACAAGATACTTACAACACCTGCATCACATGAGCCTCATCAAATACGAAGGAACTCTTCAATGTACTAAGAGAACTGGAATCACCAGCATCTCCAGCAGTCACATGCACCAAGGACGCTACCTGGTGCTCCAATATACAGGCAAAATTACTAAGTAAAATAACCATGCTGCAAAACAAAATTGAATCTAAAAAACTTCTTATCCTTGACAACACTTCTAAACCCACAACCTCGACGCTAGCCCCAAAACTCTGCAAACCTTTCAACTTCTCCCCTCTCACCATCAAAAAGGTTGAGGACATAATAGCCAAATTACAACCATCAAGGTGCCAGGGCGACATTTGCCCGGCACCCATTATTAAAGAGGCGGCCAAAGAACTTGAACCGTTCATTACGTCCCTCATTAATATGTCCTTCGAATAAGGCATAATGCCAAATACCCTTTAAAGACGCCTGGGTCCTCCCTCTTCTTAAAAAAACCTTCCCTAGACCCTGCCATTCCCAGACACTATATACCAATCACTACGGTCTCTTCTTTTAAAAATGATAGAGCAGCTTACCTGCAAATCCAGGAACATTTAGAAATCAACCACCTCCTTGGCCTCAGGCAATCTGGCTTCAGGCCAAGGCACGGGACGGAAACAGCCCTCATTGATTTAAAGACACAAATAGAGGAGATCAAAGACAAAGGTAATTTAGCTCTCCTCCTACTTCACAATCTGTCGGCAGCGTTCGACTTGGTAGACCACAAAATCCTCTGTGCTCATCTCAGGAGATCAGCACACTCCTCTCACAAACCCACAACGTGGATCCAATCCTTTTTAGACAATAGGATGAGGAGGAGCATTGTCACAAACAGCATCAGCTAACCCTGAAACTGTCACATGCGACATCCCACAAGGCTCCTGCGTGTCCCCCGCCCTCTATAATGTATTCACCAAGCCGTTGTTCGACAACTTAGACTGAGTGTCACCTACACTTACTACACAGATGACACCCAGATACTCATACCAGTCACTGGCGACTATGACACCGACACCAAATGGCTCAATGAGATCTACAGCATCATTCAAGCCTGGGTAGCAAAACATTGACTGTCTCAATGACGAAAAGACAGAGCTCCTCCTCCTAGGCTCTAAACTCAAACTCAACAAACTCAGCAAGCAGAATGACACCTTCACCATCGACGGCAATCCCATCAAGTCTCCAAAGAGGTGAAAACTCTTGGCATATACATAGACTCCTCGCTAAACCCAACGAGACAGGTCAATGCAGTAGCCTCATCCACTGCCTACACATGCAAGTTAATAACAGCCAGCAGACCATTTCTCACTACACCTAATTGCATTACCGTAGCCAGAGCGCTAGTATTCTCCAAGTTAGATTACTGTAACACACGATCTTGGAACTAATCAACAAAACGTGAACAAAAAGCATGTCCTAAATAATAACACCATAAGGGCAGCCCTAAATATTCCTAGATCCCACCACATCGTCGAGGTGAGACGGAACCTCAACTGGCTTTCAATCGAGCAAAGGATAGCCCACAAAACTAACACAAATGTCTGGCCAATTTAGCTCCTCCATACCGGACAAAAAACATTGCACGGAATACTTCAGACCGACCTATGAGATCAGCCCAGGCACACTCCCTCAAAATCCCATAATTCAAATGGCAAAAGGAAGGAGGGGATAGTTTCCCAGTACTTGCAGCCAAGTTATGGAATGCACTACTCCTTCCACTAAGATCCGAACCAGCCTTCAACCCATTCAAAAGAAACAAAAATCTGGCTTTCAACTCAGGAACCTTCGCTCCTCTGGTATTCAGCATGTAACCTGCAAACTACTGGAATATCTCATCTCACCCACACTGTGTAAAGCCTGATCTTTTGTTTAAATGCAGCATTCCATAGCTTTGCCCACTGTATACCTTTGTAAAAATTTTAACTATAAGATTACTGTAACCTATGTTTTCACACATTGTAATGTGTGTAAAATTCTGTAAAATCGTGTAACTGCTGTATATATAAGTACCTCCCATAATTTATGTAACCTGTATTTTTCAGTACCTCTTGTAACTATGTTGTAAGAAATGCGCCCAGATGCCTCCGGGCTGGGAGCGCAATACAAATAAACTAAACTAGGGGCGTTACTAATTAATTCCACAGATTTTTTGTTAGCCAGGAAACTGAGTTTTGGTATTGCCTGTAACAGGGTATTCCACTGGTATTGGTCATACATGTAGAGGAATTGTTATTGAGTCTATGGCTGTAAAGTTAGGCGAGGGTCTAGGAGGAGAGGTTTGATCCTTTGTGGCCGCATTCTCATTGTGTCATTTTTTTGGGGGAGATTGTGGATGAGGGGAAGCTTTAATGTTATTAATCTGTTGATCCTCAGCTACCATCAGCAAAGATTTGCTCTCCTAATTGAGTTGCTGCAAATCCGGCAGTTCATCCTCGGACATATTCACAATCTTTTTTAAATTGGTATTATGTCCCATAATCTTTGGCATACCCTCTTTTTTTTGACCATCATTTCTTTTACATTTGATCTGTTTGCTCTCCTCAATTGCTCCGAGATTTAATCTTTTAGCTCTCCGAGAGAAACTGTGAAGACGAGACTGCGGGACTTGCTCCTCTACTGAAATAACAAGAGCATTGGTATTTCAAAGGATCCCAGTGCCGTCTCAGTTGCCTCGATTAGGTCAGTAAAAGGAGTAGGACTAATCGGGTCCTCACAGGGGATATCCAACTCTGGCTGGTCCTTGTCAAGATTTACACAGCAGTTTTTTTTCGTATGGATATTAGATGCCTGGGTCCATTGGGCATGTTTTTCCAAGTAGGTAATTTTCTTAGCATTAGATTTTATACAGTACCATAGATCTTTGGGTGAGCCTTCAGCTGCCGAGTTGACCGCAGGTGCAGAGTTACTCACCGCTGAAGCATGTGTTTTTTTAGGGGATAACGGGAATTGAAGCATCTCCATTTGCGTGGCTTTATTGCTAGCGGCAACTGGAATTAATATTCCTGCTTAAGGTTTTGTATGCTAGGCCTATAAGCCCGCACATATGAAATCACTGGCAAAGAAACGCCTCCTCGCGTCATTCAAGGCGTGCAACACCTAAGAGGCAAAGTGTTTTCGTTGCAAGACACACAGGCACCGCCTCACCAGGAGCGTGCCTGTAATTAAACAAGTTACACGTTTAGTAACGTGAGATTGTTGTAGTTGTCGAAGTCCAAATATACACTGAAGCTTGGATACAACAGCTCTACGTCAAGTATCACACTACATAGCAAACACCTTCGGCATCAGGCTCATTCAGTTTTCTAGTATAATAGCCTTGTGACAATGCAATTTCGTATGAACACGAACCAATTAATAATATTCACACAACAGTACTGTCAGATGCAAGCCTAATTAACATCAAAACTTCCGAACCTCGCTTGGAGAAGCATGCAAGCGTACAGGTGGATAAGACATTTTGCATTTTGGTATCTTACCACAGTTCGTACAACGCAGAACCATAAACAATGCGCCACATGAACAAAGTTATAGTCCAGACTGAGACCTCTATGTTGGAATCACCAAAGGCCTGTAAACAGCATGACCACTTCTACTGTTGCTCTTGTTCACCACAAAGAAGCTGGGGAAATATTCAAGTCCTAACCTCCTGTGGTAGAATATCTATGGTATTAACCGCTTAACTGCTGCAGCTTTTTGCACCGAATTTGGAACAATTAGAATTAAATGTAATACGCAGGTGCATGTCACATTCTTCACTGAAAGGAATGCAGTGCCGAGAACAAGGAGACATGTTCTTAGCTGTGAAGGGGTTACATCTCAGCAGTCATTACTACAACTTGTGCACCTATTCCTGGGAAAAGTGATACATATCGGGTAGATAAAATAAGTGGTAATGCAGGACAGGCAAACTGAAGCTTAGTCCAACAAACAACAAAGCTTAATGGTGTTCACGCTTTAGGCTTCAAGCAAAATGGAGACTTTTTCCAACCATATCTACGTGTGTGATGACCCACCTACACTGGGTGGATGGCTCAAACGACATTGAATGAAAGATCTGGGGAGGCGTGGCCTGAGCTCATGGCATGAGGCTGCGTACGTTCTAAACTGCCGAGATCCGACAAGATTCTGAATAACTATGGGAAATAAGTTGACCTGAATTGAAATAAGCACACCGGTGGACGCAGTAACCAATTCCCCGACCCCGGAGCTAAGAAGCAGAAATACATTGGTGAAAGGCAGCGGGCTGAGGCGACATTGAAGTGGACACCCCTGCGATTGCAAGATGGCGGACGCGGCACACAGCAGTGAGATAGGAGCAGCTGAGGGCAGGCAGGGATACAAGAGCACGGAGAGCCCAGTCACAGCGACCTAACTGTGGCTGAAAGCAAGGTCCCACAGACAAGTTGGAACACACCGGGTCCAGCGGAGTGACTATCGGGTTGTCTCGCACACGAAGGCGGACCCATAAACCAAAAGCACAGAACTAGGACTGGGTGCGGCAAAGCCAGGAGAATTAGGAGTACGACAGGACGCCGGAGAAGCTAGGAGACTGGGGTAAGCAGGGTGCTGGAAGCACCAGCCTAGCACACGGCCACCACAGCAGGGACCTGGATGGCAGCCCAGAGTCCGCAAGAGGTACAGTGGGACGAGAAGAGGGAACGTGAGCCTGTTGGCGGACAGCAGCAGCGCACACAGGCTGCCACGAACTGGCAGACACCGAAAAGACGGAGGAGGCTGCCCGTGGTGTAAGCTGGACAGAGATACAGAGCTGGGCCACGACAGTAGGAGGAAGGCAACCCACCCTAGGCCTGCGAGGCAGCAGAGGACAGATCCAGGTATGGTGAGGAGCTGAAACTATGAGCTTGGAAAGCAGACAGCAGCAACAGTAACACACTGAGACTGGGCCTCCGATGCAGAGGCACGGCCCGGACCATTGGGGCACCCATAAAACACCAATTGGGTTGAGAAAGGGAACCAAGGCCCTCAACACTGCGACACTCACAAGCAACGACACAGGGCTGAACAGGTCACACACAGCACTGACAAATGCGCTGTGACCCCGCATTGAAGGGCTGAGACCCCCTGGAACCAGGGGCCAGAAACGAGAGAACGCGGACACAAGGATGCTCGAGCAAGCTACCTGGCAGCAAGGGAATAGTCAGACCTGAGGTACCCAAATACGGGAGGAGCAGCAACGTAAAGGCATAGCATGGAAGGACAGAGCTGGGTGCACGCAACAACGCTGAAGGGGGCTAGAGAAGGTAAATCAGAGCCCATAATACTGCAGTACATGCGACCCAACAACATGGTACTGCACGAGATACACACAGTACTGGCAGAACGTGCTGGGACCCCACTTAATAGAGCAGACCCCCTCCGCCCCCGTAGCTTGCGACCAAGGAAGAAGGGACACAAATGCAAAGAAACGAAAATAGAAGTTTGGCAGAAGTGGCGCTGAACAGATCTGAGGGACCCCCACACGGGAGGGACAACAGCGCAAATCAGAAGCGCGCTACCAGACAGCTTTGACGAGTGAGGAGCACGGCGCTCACGGTGACACTGATTAGGGCTGGAGGTGAAACAGGGCCCGCAACGCTACGGCAACTGCAACGCAGCAATAACCCAACGTGGCACGAGACACACAGCGCAGACAAGACGCAGAGTGACAACGCACAGAAGAACGGAGACCCTGAAGCTTGAGGCCAGGATACAAGGAACATGGACGCAAGTGGAAAGGGCAGCCGCACAACAACCCAGAAGCACAAACAGCACAGCCAAGCAAGGAAGCTACCACTAAAGAGGAGCAAGTACTAGAAGCAATTGCAGCGCTAAGAGCCTTCATAGACATGAAGATAGAGGAGGTTAAATCCGACGTGCAGCTGATGAGGCAAGATGTCCGCAAAATTACAGAAAGGGTCACAACGGCCGAACTAAAAGATGACAGAAACCACCAGAGAACTGGAAACGCGGCTGACGGAACTAGAAAGCAGGAATGCAGTGGTTGCAGAAGGGTGCACCCGGCGCAACAGCGTACGCCTGCTGGGAATCCCGGAAGGGATGGAAGGATCCAACCCGACGGACTTTGTGGAAAACTTGATAATACAGGAAATTGGGGCAGAAGAACAAGTTACTTTCTTACCTGGTAACGTTCTTTCGATGGGATGGTCCCACGACATAGTCCATATCTATGACAGGTAATCACCACAGCTGTGCTGCTTCGGAAACTTTTTTCGGCGTCTGCGTCCTGCGTCGATGACGTCGATGCGCCGTCGTCGAGGACCTCCTCCGACGTTCGACGTCATCCGATGTGATAAGTAGGACGCACAACGCCCGTAGCCTCAGTTGTAGTTTTTTCCCCCGAACGTGTGACATTAGTCTACTGCCAGTCAGACACAAAGCCTTGCGGAACGTAAGCTGCAATCGCAAAAGAAATTCTGCAGCGGGGAAGGTAGGGAGGGAGCGGTATGGAATACGTCGTCGGACCATCCCATCGAAAGAACGTTACCAGGTAAGAAAGTAACTTGTTCTTCGAGGGGATTGGGTCCTCCGACGTATTCCATATCTATGACCGACTCCCAAAGCAGTACCAGAGCAAGGAGGAGGGAAAGAATTTAGAATCAAAATTTAGAATTGCCAATCAAATAGCAGAGCAAAGGACCGCCTTGCCAAAGGCCAGATCCTGTCCTCGGATGGAATCGAGGGAATAGTGACGTACAAATGTATGTACTGAAGCCCAGGTGGCTGCATCACAGATGTTGCGCATAGGAACACCCCTCTGCAGGGCAGTAGATGCAGCCATACCCCTGGTAGAATGGGCCCGCAAGCCAGCCGGTGGGTCCTTACCCGCCAAGCGGTAACACTCCGAGATATAATACATCGAGACAAAGTCTGTTTCGTCACAGCTTGTCCCAAACATTTTCCAGCGTAACCAATAAAGAGTTGATCGTCCACTCTGACCCGGGACATGCGTGAAACATAAAAGCTTAAAGCTCTCCTAGGATCAAGCCTATGGAGCCTCTCCCCTTCCTTACCAGGATGTGGAGGAGGATAGAATGCCGGAAGAACAACCTTCTGGGCCAAATGAAATACCGTCACTACCTTCGGAAGAAAAGGACGGACTCTAAGGACAACCCCGTCCTTATGGAAAACAGTGAAGGGAGGCTTAACTGAAAGTGCCTGTAACTCAATCACTCACTCTGCGAGCGGAAGTGACCGCAACTAAAAATAAGAGTCAACAGTCTCAAAGGACAAGAGTGCAAAGGCTCAAAGGGAGCACCTGTTAGAAACCTGAGACCAAGGTTTAAATCCCAACCCGGCACCAGGAAAGGTGACAGAGGGAACACATTAGTGAGCCCTTTCAGAAACTGTGAAATTAAAGGGATTTTAAAGTAGGAACACTCTTAAGACGAGCGCTTAAAGATGGACAGCGCCGCCAGGTAACCTTTAATGGTACCCACTTGCAAGCCCCTGTGAGCCAAAGAAAGTAAAAAGGACAGAACCATGGGGATGTCACATGCAAAAGGATCCACATTCTGAACTCTGCACCAGTCGCAGAACTTTCGCCAACGGCACAGAGATTTTGTTGCTGGCCGTCGGGCCGAGAGCAACACCTCCATCACGTCTTCAGGGAGGTCCCAATCCTTATACCTCAACCTTTCAGAAGCCAAGCGTGAAGGTTGAGGGATCTGACCTCTGGATGGAGAACCTAACCCCCCTCCCGTGAGAGCAGATCGTCTCGGTAGGGAAGACGACGTGGAGGACAGATGGACAAGTCGAGAAGGTCCGGGTACCACGTCCTCCGAGCCCACGCCGGAGCAATGAGGATCATCTGGGAACTGAACTTCCGTAACCTCCGCAGCACTTGCGGGATGACGGGGACTGGAGGAAACGCGTACAGCAGTGGGAATGACCACTCCACCACGAACGCGTCTCCTAAGGCTCCTTTTGGAGGAAATTCCCGCGAGCAGAACCTCTCGCACTTCCGGTTGACACTGGAGGCGAAGAGATCCACTTGAGGGGTCCCCCAAAGGGCGAAGATCTCCAGGAGAATCTCCTGAGCCAACTCCCACTCGTGAGAGATCGTGCTCTGCCTGCTCAGAGCGTCCGCCGGCACGTTTTCGTCTCAGGCCAGATGAACTGCCGAGATCGAAACTTCCTGCTGGATGGCCCAGAACTCGAGCTGCATCGCCTCCCTGCACAGAGGAAGTGACCCTGCCCCCCCCCCCCCTTTTTGTTGAGGTAGTGCATGGCCACTGTGTTGTCCGTCAGGATCAGGACATTCTTTCCTCGCACAGTCGGCAGAAAAGCCTTCAGGGCTAGCCTGACGGCCCTCAGCTCCAACAGATTGATATGGAGTCTGGACTCCGACGGAGACCAACGACCGCTGACTGTCACCTCGTTGGCATGAGCTCCCCATCCCTTGAGGGATGCATCAGTCACGATCGTCACCTGCGGCCAGGGAAGCCAATACGGAGCCCCCTTCATCAAGTTGCCTTCGACGGCCCACCACAGAAGGTCCTGGGCGACAGAGGGCGGCACCTGAACCGGGTCCGACATCCTGCCGGAGGACTGCGACCATTGCATCTTGAGTGCCCACTGCAAAGATCTCATCCGCAGGCGAGCCTCTGGCACCAGAAGAATGCAGGATACCATGAGGCCGAGCAACCTCAAGAACTCGAACGCCGGGAGCGTCTGGGAATGCTGAAACTTGTGCACCATCTGCTGAATTTGAAGAGCCCTCACCCGGGGAGGAAAACACTGCCCCAGGGAAGTGTCGAGCACTGCTCCGATGTACTGGAGCCGCTGTGTTGGCGTCAAATGGGACTTCTTTAAATTGAGGGAGAAGCCCAGCCTGTGAAGGGAGTGGCAGGTGACTGACAGATGATCCAGGACCTGCTCAGGAGAGCGCGCCCTGATCAACCAATCGTCCAGGTAGGGGTAGACGTGAATCCTCCCTTGCCTGAGATGCGCTGCCACCACCACCATGAGCTTGGTGAAAACCCTCGGGGCGGAGGTCAATCCGAACGGCAAGACCCGAAACTGAAAGTGCGAGTCGCCAACCGCGAACCTCAGGTACTTCTTGTGCTTGGGTTGATAGGCACATGGAAGTAAGCATCCCTGAGGTCGAGAGACACCAACCAGTCCTGAAGCTGAAGGGCCTGGAGGACTTGAGAGAGAGTAACCATCTTGAACTTGTCCTCCCTGAGGAGTTTGTTCAAACCGCGCAAGTCCATGATGGGTCTCAATCCCCCGTCTTTCTTCGAAATCAAAAAATAAGGGGAATACCATCCCTTGTTCCTCTCTGCTACAGGCACCAGTTCTATGGCGCCTTTCTCCAGCAGGACTTGAATTTCCTACGCAAGGAGCGGATCCGGACTCTTCAAAGAGGTTCCCTGGTGGATTGTCGTGAGGCCTCTTCCGAAAGGGAAGACAGTAGCCGTGGGTTATGATCTCCAGAACCCACACATCTGAAGTAATGGCACGCCACTCTACAAGATGCTGCGCCAGCCTTCCCCCAACCGGCGAACCATGGGACATGGCCTCATGACTGAGTGGTAGCGGCTGCGGCGTTACCTGAGGGCAAAGAGGCAACTACCCGAGCGGCCTTGGCACCACGAGTACCCTGTCGTCCACCTCTGGTACCCCTGCGTTGGCCTCTTTGACTGCTAGTTCCTCTCACTTTACTGAAGGACGAGTAATAGCGAAAGGAACCACCCCTCCATTGCTGTCCCCTAGGACGAAAAGGCGGAGGTTGGCGAACTGCAGCGCTCAACGACTTCGCTGCAGCTTTAGAGGTCTGCAACCTCTCAAGGCTCTCGTCAGCCTTGCTGCCAAAAAGGTGTTCACCGTCAAAGGGCATGTTGAGGAGCCGGGACTGCACATCAGGAGCAAACCCCGACTTCCGCAACCACGCAAACCTGCGTATCACGGTGCTCGCCGCCATGGACCTTCTGACGCATTCAGCCATGTCCAAACCCGACTGAACGGACTCACACATGGCATCCTTACCATCCTGGACCATAGCAAGGAAACCATCCCGTTCGTCCCCTTCGGGAATCTGTTCAGCCGCTAACGCAACACAGTTCCACAGAGTGTGTGTGAAACGAGACAAGGCACATATGGAATTGGCCGCCTGAAGCGCCATACCCCCCGAAGAAAACACTTTCTTCGCCCAGCCATCAAAACGTTTATCGTCCCTATCAGGAGGGATGGTAGGGTACGACGCCTGCTTTGCCGGGGCCGTGGCCGCCTGCACCACCAAAATCTCCGGAGTGGGGTGCCTGGTCAAGTAGCAGGGGTCGCTACTAGCTGGACAGTATTTTCGCGACAAGGACCTGCCCACCGCCGGGAGACTCTCCGGAGCAATCCAAGCCGCCGCCACCACGCTTCTCTGTAGAGCCATATGAAACGGCAGTACCGGGTCAGTTGGGGGAACAACATCAAGGATGTTCGTGAGATCATCCTGCACAAACTCGCCTGGGGGAGCAGACCATCCCAAGTACTCGGAGACCCTAGCAATAAGGCGCCAGTACGAGGAATTGGCATGAGAGCCAGGCTCAGGCCTACAAAACTCCACCTCCGGAGAGGTGTCCAGTCCACTGCCATTAGCAGTGACTGCCTCAAATCGTCAAATAGGTAGGCCCGAGACCATCTCATCTGCAACCTAACTAGGAACAGGGCCATCAGAATCCTCATCCACCTCCGAAATATATTCCAGGTGGTGAAAAGAAGGCACCCGAGAGTGCTTGCTCTTAACCAGAGCCTTTCTAGGGGGTTCCCCCGTGCCACGGGGTACCTCCGACACCCCGGCCTCGAAAGGCGTTGAGGGCGTCGAGTGAATCAGCGCCGGCGTCAGATGCAGCGCCGCCAGCATCGACGGCATCGACACAGTCCTTGAAGCCGGAGCTCCGAGCGTGTCCTTCGACGACCTGAGCGTCGACGGCCTCGACGACTTCCTCGGAGCCGGAGCCTCGAGAAAGCCTGTCGACTCCCTCGACGCCTCAGGCGTTGATGTCTTCCTCGAACACATCACAGGTGCACACGGTCTCGAACGTGTCGAGGACTGGGACCTGGAACGGGTCCGTCGAGAACGAGTCCCCTTGTCCGAACGGGACCTCTCCCGTGACTCGTGCCGACCACTCTTGCGAGCGGTGTCTCGACCTCTCACGGCCGACCCCACTCGGGGGCGCGGACGGCTTAGTACCCTGCGACTCGAGAATCGCCAGCATTTTCTTCCCGAAGGAAGCCCATTCCGCCGGCGTCGCACGGCTGGTGGGGTAAGCGACGTGCCGGGTAGAGTCCTCAGAAGAGGACCTGGAAGACGACCGCTGTCGGCGCTTCCGAGAATGCCTCGAAGAGGCCGAGGAGTGGCGAGACCGACTCCTAGGAGACCCACGAGACCTCCGACGACGACACGGAGAGTCACCTCTCGAATCATCCGTCGAAAGCCCCGCAGACTTCGACTTCCGGGCTTGGACACCCGACCTACCGACAACTTCTTACGTTCCCGTAAGGCTTTGGCCGTGAGCGACTGGCAGTCGATACAGTCATCCGTGTCGTGGTCCTCCCCGAGGCACCACAGGCAGGCGTCGTGCGAGTCCGTCACCGACATCTTGGACCCACACTCCCCGCACTTCTTGAAGCCCGGACATGGGGTCGAAGACGAAGTATAAGACATCTTCTTACGAAGGATTTTCTCACAAAAACGAACAGGTTCGAAGAACCGAGAAGAACAGAACTCCAAAGAGTCGAGGCGTAACCGAGATTCACTAAGCAACACGTTCGCAGAAAAAACAGAACTGAGGCTACGGGCGTCGTGCGTCCTACTTATCACATCGGATGACGTCGGACGAGGTCCTAGACGACGGCGCATCGGCGCAGGACGCAGACGCCGAAAATAGTTTCCGAAGCAGCACAGCTGTGGTGATTACCCGTCATAGGTATGGAATACGTCGGAGGACCCAATCCCCTCGAAACCTTGTCACAGGGGTTCGTAGTAGAAAGGGCACACAGATCCCTGCAAAAGAGACTGCCGCCGGGCTCACACCCTCGCCCCATGATAGCAAAGATACTGAACTTCCGCGACAGGGAGACCATTCTGAAATTCTCACAGAGGGTGGGAAGATCCATCGAGACAATGCCAGCGTAGCCATATACCCGGACTACACACCTGCAGTGCAAAGGGCAAGTAACTAATTTGTGCCAATAAAGCTTAAACTCAAGAAACAACCTCAAGTACATGCTGATGTACCCGTCCAAACTCAAGGTACGAGCTGTTTTCTTGGAAACGCTGGCGGCGGCCACAATGTGGCTGGAACATAACTTGGATGACGGTCAGAAGACAAAGACATGAAGAATGCCGGCCTGGGGAAAGGATGGGGTGCGGGAGGGACTCGTCAACAGCAAACCTGAGGGTGGGCGACACCGAACAATGAAGCACCTTGTATTGTCAAACGGCAGGAGCAAGGTGGGAACCTCGAACAGAGCAAACAGACACACCCCACAAACTAGTAGGTGTCGGCCAGTTGCTGGCGCACCACAACCTGCACACGGAAGCCCAGATGGGCCAAGCAGATGCGGGGGCGCTCGAGTACCACGGTTGGAACGTGGTAGCTGAGTGCAGGTTTTAGTTTGTTTATTTGGTAATGCGCACCAAACCCTTAGGTAGCTGGGTGCAGCCAAACAAAAAAATCATATAGCTTAGTTACAGTACGTGGGCACAAGTACGTACAACGGATGCATAAATACATAAAAGTACAAATACAAAGCATAGCCTTGCTAAGTCAAGGGAATACTGACATGTATAACTATAAATGCACATATACAACCATACACATCTACATCATATCTGCATACATATATAATATTATAAATAACCATGCGTTCACAATTGCCTAAAGTACAGTGTGATTCAACGAATGCAAAGGTTAGGTAAGGGCTGGGAGTGGTAGCAATAGTCGGTTAGGTGTTGTTAATGCGCAACCATTTGAGTACCTTATGTCTTAATTTAGGGTAGGGTTGTTCTAGTCTGAGGTCAAGTGGTAGCTTATTCCAGCACTGCGCAGCTTTGACAGGGAAGCTAGTTCCTCCCGCTGTTGATCATTTGAACCTAGGAATCTCCAGCATGAATGTGTTAGCAGATCTCGTAGGGCAGGTAGCTGCTCTCCTAGTGATTCTTTCCACTAAATAAGGAGGTGCTAAGTTGTTTAGGCATTTGGAGGTGAGAGGCTGTTTTGAGGAGGATTCTACCCATTATTTTCAGCCAGTTAACCTCTTTCCTGAATTTAGTAATGTGCTCTCTATAGGGGATATCCAACGCTGCTCTAAGGACGTTTTTCTGCAATCTTTGAATTTTATCTGCAATGTATTTGTTGGCTCCGGAGTACAAGGCATTGCAGTAATTTAATATTGACATGAGAGCATTGGCTAGTGTGATGCAGCTAGCACTAGAGAGGTACGGTCTGGATGCTCGGATTAGTTTGCAAGTGTAAATTGTAGAGAAGGCAAGGGAGTTAACTTGTTTTTTTAAGTGTGAGAGAGGAGTCCAAGTAGAATCCTAAAGTTTTAACCACAGGCATCACCTTGATAGAGTTATCAATGTTGAAGGATGCGTAGTTTGGGCTGAGGTTTTGGATGTTGGCTTCAGAACCTAGGATTAGGATCTCCGTTTTATCGTCATTCAGGCAGAGGCCATGGGATGCCATCCATGCCTGAATGAGGGTGTAGATCTTGTTCACCAAGGCTGAGTCCACCTCGAAGTTGCCCGAAAGGGGAATGAGGATCTGAGTGTCGTCTGCATAGTTAGCGTAGGTGACACCCAGTCTGTCCAACTTGTCAAACAGAGGCTTGGTGAAGATGTTGTACATGGTAGGGGAGACACAGGATCCCTGTTGGACACTGCAAGCTATTTTAATGGGGTCAGCAGGAGCTGAGGTGGAGAAGACTCAGTGTGGTTAGCTAAAAAGGATTGGACCCAAGCTATAGCATCTCCGGTGAAGTTGGTGGCAGATCTAAGGTGGTTACATAAAACTGCATGACCCACTAAGTCGAAGGCTGCCGACAAATCCAGTAAGAGTAGCAAAGCTGTTTTTCCGTTATCCTTTAGTTCTTCAATTTGTGTCTTGA
The DNA here is from genome assembly GCF_040938575.1 of Ambystoma mexicanum. Classification (NCBI taxonomy): domain Eukaryota; kingdom Metazoa; phylum Chordata; class Amphibia; order Caudata; family Ambystomatidae; genus Ambystoma; species Ambystoma mexicanum. The sequence goes on from NC_090924.1 coordinate 703,684,712, forward strand.
GGTCTAGCAAGGATGCTTCCGTACCATGGAGGGGGCGGAAGCCTGATTGCCGTGAGCCAAGTAGGTGGTTGCCTTCCAGGCAATCCAGGATTTGTATGTAGGCGGCTCTATCTAGGATTTTAAGTAGAAATGGCACGGTGGTGATCGGTCTGTAGTTGGTGGGGAAGGTGCGGTCCAAGGTTTGTTTATGTATGTGAGGACGCAGGATTCTTTGAGATTGGCAATTACCGTATTTGATTTGAAGGATGAAGTTATAAGCTTGGAGATAAGGGGGCTAGGTCCCTAGCTGCATCCTTTATTATTTGTGCTGGGCATGTGTCTCCCTTGCAGTTTGAGGGTTTAAGGGAGAGTATTATTTTTTTATGTGTCAATTATCTCCAGGGGTTGACTTGTTTGTTGATCAGATGGAGGTAATGTGGCTTTTTTATTTGCAATTTTGCATTGGAGAGAGGACATTTTGTTCGATGGAGCATTTTGTATGTTGGTACACCATACTTTGTCCTTAGGGGCATTGTCTGCTGGTTGGATTGGGGATTCCAGTTCGGAGGATGGAAAATAGCTCTTTGGTATTAGAGTTGGCTTACGCAATCCTGTCATTGAAGGTGTTCTGTTTAGTTTTGGTTATTTCTTTTTTGCACAATTTGGCAAATTCAGTTAGACTGTTTTTATTATTTTCGGAAGGGGAGTGACGCCAAATAGTTTGAAGCTTTCTTTTTTGTAATCTTAAGGATTTAAGTTAAGGAGTAAACCAGGCATTGAAATGTGCTTCCTGCCTAGCTTTGCACAGTTCGACAGGAGCGATCATGTCCAGTGCCTTGGTGATAGCGTTATTGAAGGTATTTACTAGAATTTCAGGGTTGTTGCTTTCCTGTCCAGAGATAGCAGGAAGGAGTTTTTCAGCAGTAATATCCTTCTTGCTTCTGGTCAGGAGAGGGGGTACCAAGTTGCTGGTCTTAGGGCTGAGATGTAGTGTGGCGGAGAAGGTTATTAAACAGTGATCTGTCCATGGTTGTGGGACAATATTGGTGATGTTGATATTGCAGTTTAGTTCAGATACCCAGTCAAGGGTCCTTCCTTTAATGCGAGTTGGGGAAAGGACTTTTTTTTAGTAAGACCATGGTCATTTAGCAGAGCTGCAATTGATTCAGCGTGTTTGCCTGTATCGTTAAAGCCAAGATTAAAATCTCCCATCAGTAATGTTTGAGAGCGGTCTTTTGTATTATTGGCTATAAAGCTAGTTAAGTCTTCTTCAAAAGGTGCCTAGCGGCCCAGGGAGTCTATATATCAGGTGGATAGAGTGCAGTTGTTGGAATGGGGCAATTTAGCTGTGAGTATTTCACATGATGAGTGGAGTGCTGACGTGGTAAGTCTAATGGGAAGGGTCGTTTTGAAGATGGCTAGGCCACCACCTCTTGCATTAGGCCTGTCTGTTCTGAGGATCTGGTAGCTGTCAGGCACCGCTAACATGAGAGTCGGCCCAGCAGCCTCATGAAGACAGGTCTCAGTTATTGCTAGTAGGTTCAGGTTATCATTATTTAGGATATCTGCGATTTCAGTAGCATGGGCTACACAGATCTAGCGTTAAAGAGGGACCCTGTTAACATTAAGGTACTGGTAGGTTTGTCTATTAGAGATGTTTTAGGTGAGAAGGTATTTTGCATAGTATGATTCTTGTTAGGAATTCGAGCGCAGGTATTGGTACTCTGCGTGGATGGGGGAGGAGAGTTTTTTGGTTGGGTGGTAGTGTGTCTATTAGCATTATTGGGGTGGTTTCTTTTGGGTTTGTGAATGCAGGGCAGTCTAGACCCAAGACTAGAGTTTCTATCCTTAGGAAGGCTTGTTTTAATAGCAAGAGTCATAATGGTAAGGGGCAAGGGTAAATAGTAGGTCTGAGCTAATTTAGTAAAGCAGGCAGGGGGCATTTTCAGGCTATGCCGAGAGCATATTATGTACTAACACCTAAGTATAATTTCGGTATGGGCAGCAGGGTATGCTTCCATGCTATACCTAGAGGGTGCTGTGTGCTGGTATCTAAATTCAATTTTAGTGCAGAAGGCCAGAAACACTTATGACTGGAATATGCCAACATCAGAATGCAGTTATAGTATAAAATGCAGAGAAAATTCTGTCGTGCTAAGCCTGGGATGTGCCAACATCTAGATTCGATTTTGGTGCAGATTGCCAAAAACACTCAAGACCAGATTGTGCCATGCGCTAGCATCTGGGTACAGTTGCCATTTAAAAAGGCTGTAGGAATGATACTATATTTGGGAGGTACTATATGCTGGAATACAAATATAGTTCTGCTGCAGGAGCCACAGACACTCATGCTATACCAACAATGTGCTAGCATCTGAGTAGTGTTAGAGTCTAAGAATCAAGGGAGAAGAGAATGCATTACTTACCGTAAAAGCATTTCTGATGATTGTATCTGCTTAGATTCACATGCTGTGCATAGGTCCGACATCCAGTGGTCACTGCGGAGTATTGCATTTTGTTTTTCGTAGTCGAAAAGGGGACGTCGACAAGGCGTGTCTGAAACACTATCCCTATAGTGATGTGCGTTGTACCCACAATCCCTCACGCGTCGAGGTCCCTCTGTTTGTATTTTTCTGCCCTGAGGGAGCCTTCTAGACGTGAGTGAGTACAGAAAAGAGAGATATATAAAGGAAGTCTATGTTCCTTCCATCCGAGCGGGGAGGAAGGGCGGGCGCATGTGAATCTAAGCAGATACAATCATCAGAAATGCTTTTACGGTAAGTAATGCATTCTCTTCTGATGTTTGTTAATCTGCTTAGAATCACATGCTGTGCATAGACTAGCGAGCAGTACCCGGAGTTGGCGGTGGGTTATGAGAAGGAACAGTAGAGAAAAGGTGTCGTAATACTGCCTGTCCCACCTGGGAGTCAGATCTAGAGTGTGTATCTAGACAGTAGTGTTTTGTAAAGGTGTGCACAGAACTCCAGGTAGCCGCTTTGCAGATGGACTCAAGGGGAACATTTGCAATGAATGCTATGGATGCCCCCGTGCCTCGAGTAGAGTGTGCTCTTGGCCTAAAGGGCAGTTCTCTCTTAGCAAGAGTATAGCAGAGAGTGATGCATTGAACAATCCATCTAGAAATAGTGGATTTTGAAACTGCATCTCCTTCTCTTCCTGCTGCCACCGAGACGAAGAACTGATTAGTCTTCCTCAGTGGTCTGGTTCTTTCCATGTAGAACATGACCGCTCTGCGTACATCTAGTGTGTGCAGAGTCCTTTCTCCCAAATTGGAAGGATTTTGAAAGAACGTTGGTAGTTCTATAGATTGGTTTACGTGGAATTTAGAAATAAATTTCGGAGCAAACCTAGGGTGAGAACCACTTTATCTTTGTGAACTGTAACGAAGGGGTCTAGAATAGAAAGAGCCTGAAGTTCACTTACTCTCCTGATGGAGGTGATGGCTATTAAAAAAGCAGTCTTAAGCGTGAGGTGTTTAAGAGATGCTTTGTGCATGGGTTCGAATGGAGAGCCCATGAGTCTGGTAAGTACCACATTAAGGTCCCATCCGGGAGCTGGGTCAGCTATCGGGGGGTGTATTCTCTTTACTCCCTCCATGAAGGCTTTTATAACAGGGATCCTCCACCACGACACTTTGAGTTGGGAAGTGGTGTATGCAGAAAGTGCAGCTAGGTGGACTTTAATGGAGTTAAACACTAGACCTGAATCCAATAGGTGGGTCAGGTATAGGACCACATGTGTGGGAGAGCAGTCAATAGGGTTGATGCTTTTGCTCCTGCACCAGATGACAAATCTTTTCCACTTGCTAGAATAGCAGTGGCGAGTGTTCGGTTTCCGGGCTTCCTTGAGGATGTCCATGCATCTTTGCGGGAGTTGTAGATGTCCGAACTCTATGATCTCAGGAGCCAAGCTGCTAAGTTCATGTTCTGGGGGCATGGATGCAGAGTCCTGCCTTTGTCCTGAGACAGCATGTTGTACGGGCAGGGGAGTTTTACTGGGGGGGATAGAGACATCTCCATCAAGTGAGCGAACCATGGTTGTCGTGCCCACATTGGGGCCACTAGTATCATGGTCACTTGTTCCTGGTGCATCTTGTGCACCACTTTGTTGAGAAGGGGAGTCGGGGGAAAAGCGTAAACAAATTTCCCTGACCATTGCATCGACAGACCGTTCCCCTTGGATTGGTTCTGGGGGTACCTGGAGGCGTAACTTATGCATTGTGAGTTTTCCAGGGTTGCGAACAGGTCTATTTCTGGGAATCCCCATTGTGTGAAGACGTCGAAGACGATGTCTTCGTGCAGGCGCCATTCGTACTCTTTGGGCAGGGGGAAATCTCTGCTGAGACTGTCTGCTAGCAGATTGAGTTCCCCGGGTACATGTAGTGATAGTAGGAACATGTCCTGTTTGAGAGCCCACTTCCATATATTCTGGGCCAGCTTGGACAGGCCTGGAGAGTGGGTGCCCCCTTGCTTGTTGATGTAGTACATGGCTGTGGTGCTGTCTGTAAGGACCATTACTGTTTTGCCTTGTAGGTGTTCCTGGAAGGCTCTTAGCGCCTTGAACACAGCTAGTAGCACCAGTAGATTTATGTGTTTGGATGCTACGTTCGGAGTCCACACTCCGTGAGCAGTCTGATGGGATAGGTGCGCCCCCCCATCCTGTGAGGGATGCGTCTGTGGTTAGAGTGGCTTCCGCCGCGGGTGTGGCAAAGGGTTTCCCTTTTTCCATGTTTTCCTTTGTCCACCACCGTAGCGAGAGAACTAAGGCCTGCGAGACCACAACTAGATCCTCCCATAGTCCGCTGGCCTGACACCACTGGCTGTTGAGCCACTCTTGCATTGGGCGCATGCGCAGGCGAGCGTGAGGTACCAAATAAATACACGACGCCATCATTCCTAGCAAGCGCATTGCTTTGCGTACCGTCACCTCTCGACCGGTTACATATTGAGGGATTTGAAACAGCATGTTTTGGACCCTCTCTTTGGAGGGGAAGACGAGGCCGTCCTTTGTTTGAATTAGAGCCCCTAGGAATTGCTTGATTTGACTGGGGTCTAAACTGGACTTCTTTTCATTGATGGAGAAGCCCAACTGGAACAAAAGGTCTACTGTCTTTGGGGTATTGGAGAAGCATGTTTCGTAAGAATCCCCTGTTATGAGCCAGTCGTCGAGGTAAGGGTAAACTGGGATGGACAACCTGCGCAGGTGGGCCGCTGCCACTGCCAGCACCTTCGTGAATACCCTTGGTGCTGATGCTATGCCGAAGGGTAGCACTTTGAACTGGTAGTGTTTGCCCTCTATCATGAACCTGAGGTATTTTCTGTGCGCTGGCAACATTAAAATATGAAAGTATGCATCTTTCATGTCCAATGTTGTCATGTAATCTCCCTGAGAAAGCAGTGGGATTACTTCCTGTAAGGTTACCATACGAAACTTTTGGGGTTTGATAAATTTGTTCGCTGGGCGCAGATCTAATACAGGGCGCATGGTTAGATCCTTTTTGGGTACAAGGAAGTACACTGAATAAATACCTTCCGTTACCTGAGATAGAGGCACGACCTCTATGGCTCCTTTTTCCAGCAGTTGTTGTACTTCTTGGAGAAGGATGGCAAGATGTTCCGGTGTCATGCGACGTCCCCTCGGGGGTCTGTAGGATGGGGAACTGTTGAATTCGATACAGTATCCGTGGGCTACGGTGGACAGTACCCAACGGTCTGACGTTATCTCCTCCCATGCAGGAAGAAAGGATGTTATCCGGCCCCCGACCGGTGTTGCATGGGAGGGGACGCGAATATTCGCGTCATTTGGAGTTGTTGGGGGCTTGGGAGCCTCTGGGGGTGGATCCCCGACCCCTCCCTTTGCCCCGGCGTTGGCCTCTTTGGCTGTACTGCCCACTATTGGTTTGGTAATTGGTGGCAGGGTATTGCTGATGTTGATTTTGTTGTTGGTGTTGGCGTTGGCCACGAAAAAGGCGTTTGTTGCCATAGCCGCGCCTGGTAGTGGGCTTAGAGATTTGGTGAAGAGTCTTGATAGTGTCGAACTCTTTTTTAGCCATCTCTAGGGCTTCATCTACCGCTTTTCCGAAGAGGTTAGCGTCCTCGACAGATTTATCAAAGACGCCTGTGTCTCTGGTTTAAAGCCTGAGTTGCGCAGCCATACATGGCGCTTTAGGAGTATTCCTTGTACCAAGGAACGTCCTGCTGTTTGCCGCGTCCAGAGAGTTTTTAACAATGCTCTGGTTCACTTGGGTTCCTTCGCCAATAGTTGACAGTAGGCGCGTACGTAAAGGCTCCGGTGCTTCCTCGGCGTCTTTTCGCAGTTTGGCCCACTGCGCGTCTGCGTAGCTTGCAAGCAAGGAATTGGTGTTGGCAATTCTTGCAGAGAAGGCAGCCGAGGAAGTAACTCTTTTTGCAAGGGCATAAAGCCTCTTGCCCTCCTTGTCAGGGGGTGCCTCACTGGTGGAAAGTGGTACCCCTGCCCTCTTTCTAGTATTAGATACCACTAGGGAATCCGGAATGGAATGTCCCCTAATGTAGAGGGGGTCTGAGGGTGAAGGAGTGAAAAGTTTTTCAATCCGTGGATTGACCCCTCTGATCATTGCGGGAGTGGACAGCGAAGGTATGATCCTTCTCTTCACTGAAGCGAGGAGTGGAATGGTCTGGCTGACCGGGGGTTTTTCTTTAATCACTCTTTCTACAAAGTCCAATTCTGGAGAGAGTTCCCCGGTGTCGAGTTCGAAATGCGCTGCTGCTCTGCGCAACAGTGCATTGAACGTGGGCTGATCGTCAATTGGAGACGTGTTCCTAACTGGAGAATTGTCCGGAGGAGTTAGGTTTAGGACATCAGTGTCGGAATACACTGATGGTGATTGCCAGGGGTGTGAAGGTCCCTCTTCTGGGTTAACCCCGAAGCCTTCTTCTATAATGTCTGTTCTGTCTTCTAGACATTCCTCCTGGTTCTGTTCTTCATTGTCCATGAAATCATCTTCTTCCTCGAAGTCTTGTTCCTCCCCAGTGAGGTCATATACATCTTGGAAGTCTGAGGCTGTGTCCTGCTGGGGATCGACTAGCCTCGGATTTTTGGCCCTGGGGTCCTCCTGAGGCCCTTCTCTGGTCCTCTTGTGAGTTTGAGAGGCCTGGGTGCTCATGAACCTTTCCATCCTCTCCATACAGAGGTGGAGTCTTTCCATTGTTTCATGGGGTACCCCAGAGCGGTCTGGCGGGGGAAACATAGGGTTATCTAACTCGAAATGGCTCGACCTCTCCCAAAGCGTCGAGGAAAGTGTCCCGTCGCCCTCCGAAAAACCTTCAGGTGTGTCGGGAGACTCCCTGACTGAAGGGGGTAGTCCCTGCTTCCCTTCGGGCTTTTTCGGCGTATCCTTTAACTTATGCGTAACGCTCGACGTAATATTCGGCGTACGCTTTTGGGCGTCGGCTACAGCGATCCTTGCTAAGCTATCGGCGACTCGCTTGTCGGCGACTCGTTTGTCGGCGGAAGCTTGAGTTTTCGACGCTATGGGTATCGAACGCTCTACGGCGGTCTGCGCTTTCTGTTGATGCGCACCGGCCGATGGTTTGGTGGCAGCGCCCTTGTTTGCCGAAAGCCCAGTCGCAGGTCACGGCTGCGGTTGCGAGAGTGGCTTCGAACCCGAACGGTCCGAGGAGGCCGCCGGTGGAACCTGCGTCTCCTTGGGCGCCGAAGGTCTTTTCGACTTTGTCGAAGAAGAGCCGTGGGTTGTGTGTTTATGTGGATCTTTGTGTGCGTCTGTGTCGCCGGGGTGTTCATCCCCATAAGCAGGGCGTGAGCCGAGCCCGTCGGGGCCGGGGACAGACGACGAAGCGCGTAAGCGCTCCTTAGAGGGGGTTTCGACTTCCGTAGCGGAGGTCGTGTTATCGCGTTCCTCGTCACTGTCGGTGGTAGCAGCGGCGGGTGAACCTTCGGCCTTCGACATCGCGTAGGCCGCCCACCTTTTAACCCTTCGGTCTTTTAGAGTTTTAGGCTTAAGAAGCCGACAAGCCGCGCACCTTTCCTCCTTGTGATCGAGGGGCAAGCAGCGGTTGCACCGTGAGTGCTTGTCCTTCCAAGTGAATTTGCCTTTACAAAGTGGGCAAAACCTAAACGGTGTCCTCTCCATAGCCGAGGCAATAAATCGCGATAAACACCCCAAGGGAAAGGAAGGGGAAAGGGAAAGGCATTCTCAGAAAAGACCCAGAGATGTCCCACGACCCCACTCTCCCTACTGCATATGGCCTGCGAGGCCAGGCCACGTGTTCGGCAGCGCCGAAGGATTTCTTCCGCTCGACCCTCCGTCGAAGATTCTTTTCGGCGGAGAACAGCTTACAACTGCGTCGAGGGAGGGATTATTAATATTAGAGAAAAAACGACCAAAGGTCGAGGAGTTGCAATGTCTCTCGAGGAGCTCCGCGTGAAGGCGACCAGAAGCTGGGCGGAAAAAAACAATCTGAGGGACCTCGACGCGTGAGGGATTGTGGGTACAACGCACGTCACTATAGGGATAGTGTTTCAGACACGCCTTGTCGACGTCCCCTTTTCGACTACGAAAAACAAAATGCAATACTCCGCAGTGACCACTGGATGTCGGACCTATGCACAGCATGTGATTCTAAGCAGATTAACAAACATCAGAACTCTAATGTCATGAAAAGGACAAGTTGAGTGCTGATATCCCGTTACAGTTTTCATACAGGAGGCACTAGGAAGCACTCTGTTGCTATACCTTAGAGTGACATATACATGCAATCAAATATTTAAAGCGAGATAGCAGGGATCTCTTCGTACTGTGCTTGAGAGCTAGGCATAGTGTACATGGTGGTATAAGGCATTAGACAAACAGCATTGTAAGGCAATATGGGCCATCCACCAAGGTAATGAGGTATATGCTTAGGTCGGCTTGCTAATGCAGAAGGCTAGGCAAGTCGCCAGGGGCGCGCTGTGCTAGTTAGCCACACTGTCTTGTGAGAGCAACAGATAAAATGTACCTTGTAATGAGTTCCGCCAAGCAAAGTAACTGGCCGACGGCTGGGAAGTCGTGGACAGGCAAGGACAGTCGAGTGCATTTAAATGAGCACTTTTCCAAAATTTGTTGAATATGCAGTTGAAAAGGTTGAGGGCCAGCGGGCCTACCTCAGAATAATAGGGAGAAGATCAGGCTTCTCATCCGCACGTTACACTACTCCAGCAGTGTTTGGAGGGGCTCTTGTGTGCGCGGGCTCTCCGCGGCGAACAGGCAGCATACAGGAAGTTGGCCTTGTTCCTGGGCCGCCTTCCACGTGGATGCTTCCGCCTTACGGCGATAATGGCACCGAGATAAGCAACACTTGCTTAGGAACCGAGGTGAGCCTCAGTTTCACCCCACGTGGCGCCGGCCATCTCGAGGTCAGGCGCTGCACTCTTTGTGCTGGGGCATACAGATATGATGCACAGTGAACGATTCAGGCAAGCATCCGTGTCCCACACTCTTCGTGCTGGCTTACAGGTAGGATGCAGAGTCCCACGCACGCAGGGAGGGGTAGGTGCATATGGTACTTACACGTACCAGTGGAGGGCTATCGGATGATGCGATGGGGACTGCTCCTGCAGTCCGTGGATCATGGAAGAGCAGAGGGCGCCAGTCTGCTCTGCATGGAGAGATGAATGTGGTTTGGTTTGGAGTTTGTGATGGTTCGTACCTTACAAGGAGCGAGGTATGGGTTAGGAAATGTGTGCATGTGGTATTATATAAGGAACGGGATGAGGGCTACCAGGGGAGTGATGCAATTAGAAAAGCCTGAAAAAGTAACTAGAGACTAGGGGGGCGATGGGTTTTGGGGGGATCCACTAATTGAAATGGCCAACGAAATCAAAGTACTGACATGGAATGTCTGAGGCCTGGGAACATACATGCGTAGGAATCGGGGGAAATCCGTTATTAACAGGAAAAGGGTGGCCTTTGCATTGCTGCAGGAGACCCACCTGACAGAAGACTATGCCCGCGATAACGGAACACTGGGATGGGCAATGCTATGCTGCCCGCTACTCAAAATAAGCCAAGGGGTGCTCATCTGAATAAGTCCGGCAATCCCATTCAAACTACTGAGCTGGGAGGCAGACCCAGAAGGCAGGTACTTAATAGTAAAAGGATGTATTGAGCTGGTGGAGGTCTGCATAGTAAATTCATATTTCCCCCAACCACGGGATCCCAAAACACCTAGACACACTGGGGGCCAAACTAGCCCAATGCTGAGAGTGTTTTTTCTTATGGGGAGGGGACTTCAATTGTGTTAGGAATTGGGCGCTGGACAGGTCTAAAACAACAGCAACCAGAAACGATGCCGCAACGGGGGCGCTCAACACACTAGTAGAAGCTCTGGACCTGGTAGATGTGTGGAGGGAGTTACATCCCACAAAGGTTATTCATACTTCTCATCGCCACACTCCCTGCACATGGGAATTGACTACTTCTTCGTGGCCAAGGGCCATCAAGCACAAATAGAATCGGCACAGTACTTAGGTCAATATTGGACCACTCACCACTGTTGATGAACTGGAAGACACGGAGGCCTAGATCGCCCATACTGCTGTGGCGTATGGCACCAGACGCCCTAACCGATCCAACCTTCACGGAAGAGCTGCGAGACAAAATAGAGGAATGTGGAAAAGAACATAGGTAGCGTTGAAAGATGGGGCACAGTCTGGGAGGCAATTAAAGTAGTGGTGAGGGGCGAGGCCATTGCGGGAGTGGGAGCCATACGGAAAACGCTGAGAGCTGAACTGGAGAAGCTGGAGGAGGAGATAAAACAAAGTCAGATACAAGGGGGACAAGGGAGGAGGAGGTGGAGCTAGCACGGTTACAAGGGGACTGCCAAGAAGCATGGGGAAGGCTCTCCAAGTTCAATTACTCAGTGAATACCGCAAAAGCACATGCCAAGGGTGACAAGCCAGGCCAACTGTTGGCGTGGCTGTGTAAGAGGGAGCACTCATGATTCCAACCACGGAGATCAAAGACATAACAGGAACAATATGTAAAACTACTCCCACCTCTACAGTCATGACCATCAGGTGCCACAAATTGACATATTAAACACACTGGACGAAATAGGCCATCCCAAAATAGATTTTGTCACAACAGGAATCCTTAGAGGCCGAAATCACAGGGGAGGATATCACAGAGGGAATACGGTCACTTGCCTCTGGTAAAACACTGGGAAGTAACGGACTCCCCCCCCCCCCCCCCAGAGTTCTATAAAACATACGAAGCAACCCTGACACCGACTAGCGATGCTGAACTATGACGTCAAGATTCTAACCACCATACTGGCTAGGCGCCTAAACAGGATAATTGGGGGCTTGATACATAGCGACCAAAATGGCTTCAGACCAGGGCGCAGCACAGCGTTGAACTTACGCAGACTACAACACATACTCGAGCAAACAGCTGCATCCCAAGAACCGTTTGCCATACTCTCCCTGGACACCACAAAGGCGTTCGACTCAATATATTGGGAATGGCTGGTGGCAACGCTATGGGAATTTGGATTTGGGAAGGGGTTCCACCGAAGGGTGCGAATATTATACATGAACCCAAAGGCCAGGGTGATAACTGGGAGGATAGTGTCAGCAATCTGGGATATTGAGAGGGATGAGACAGGGATGCCCATTATCCCCAATGCTGTACGTGCTGGGCCTTGAACCCTTAGCAATATACCCCAGGAAGCAACACCTAGATGCTGACATCTGGGTTGGGGGAACATGACACCTGCTGTTACTTTACACGGATGACGTGCTACTTTACACGAGAGATCCGCATCTGAATGTACCGGTGATCCTGGACATACTCGACAACTACGCCAAAGTGTCGGGGATCCACTTCAGCAAAACCAAATCCTGCATATTCACGCTAGCGGGGTTGAGAGGGAGAAATGTCAGCAAGCTACCAGCAGTGGGGCTTAACTGGGAGGTGGACTCGAAGTACTTGGGGGTGTACATTAGACATACACTGGAACAAATGCACGAACACAACACAGCAAAGGCGGTACACGGCTTGAGAAAGTCCAAGAAATTCTGTTTGAAGCTGCCACTATCATGCTAGGCAGGGTAGCCATCACCAAAATGATTATTCTCCCAAGGTTCTTGTACTTCAACAACATGCACTACGCTGGGGCGTCTTTTTTCCGCTCTTTGGAGGTGCTGCTCCAAGAACTCTTATGGGGCGCTAACCGCCACAGACTCACTAGCAATTTTCTCTCTACCATACGATAAGGGCAGGGTGAAATTGCCAAACCTCGAGAGGTACTACCTGGCAGCTCAGCTCAGTCACGTAATTAAATTGCTGGCAGATGAGACTACCTCGGAAACAAACTTACTGCAACACCTAGTGGCTCCCATCAAACTAAAAGAAATACTGTGCGTAACAGGGGGGCCCGCAACACACTCCACCAATAACACTGGGTAGGAAGGTATGGAGGAGAGCGCAAACCTCACTGAAACTATTAAACCTCTACTCACCGGTGGTGCCGATAGTGGCCAACACACAAAGACCACACAGATATGGCAGTGGTAAGAAAATGGGAAGGGAAAGGATATACACATGGGGAGATGTATACGAATATGAGGTCTTCAGGGAATTCAACTCAATGCAAGAAAGAGGAGCTTCTGAGTGGGCAATTTCTCTGGTACAGCAGGGTCCAGGAAACGGCCAAAGCAAGATGGGACGGCTGGCCAGAAGAACCACAGGCGAGCCCACTGCTGACCCCGATGTACAATCTAAACTACGGCTGGAGGCCGACTTCTCGGCTGTACAGCATGCTGATAGTAATACCCAATCCCAAGGGCACAGAACTGAAAGAACAATGGGAGAAAGACACAGGTGCAAGCATAACAGCGAAAGAATGGGAGAGAATACAGAGCTTTCCTAAGGCTCTATTGAGGAACCAGCGTTTCAAACTAATACAACTGAATGTGCTGTACCGCACATACATGACCCCACACAGAATATCAATGTTTAACAAAGAAGCAAGTTCACAATGTCCTTGGTGCAAAGGCGAGGATGCTGACCTGCTACACATGTTCTGGGGGGCGTGTGCAAAGTTTCTGAACACGCATAGAGCGAGCTTGTAGAGAGGCTGGAGTAAAGAGGTATGAGTGGTCACTGAAAGAATGCCTGCTTGGTGCCTACTCCAGAATCAGTAAACACAAACATGTGGTTAGGTTTATGGACCTGGCATGTATAATAGCCAAGAGAATTATCGCCATGTCTTTGAAAACTGCTGCGGGGCCACAATATGGAAGATGGTGTAAGGAATTTGAAAGGTGGGCAGAGACCAAGGTGTGGGCAGAGGGAGTGAGTAGATCGGAACCTGATGGCACCGATAAGTGTGTGGCATGGACAGCGTTGCTCTAGGACATGGTTCACCTGTCCGATGACAAACCCCCATGACTGCACCAACTAAAGCAAGAATCACCTGTGGTGTGCTCAACTAGCCACCCCACGGCACCCAAGTAACATTGTCCAATTGGAGACATGAGGAGCGAAACGGCTAGGCTCCAGACATTGGAATGCTTGACCCAACCGAGGTTATAAATAACACATGGCACGTGTAGGAAGTTGTTTGTTGTTGTTGTTAACCTAAATGTAGGCATGAGAAATGGACACTGAAATGCACAACTGTAACTATACAAATGCCAATATAAACATTTAAAAATAAAAGATCTATACATTTCTTTTGGGAATTCAGTCTGGTACAGAGATCTAAGACCTTCAGCACATGCTATTCTTGAAGCCAAGAAGTCACCAGCTCATACACACCATATATAGGGCAAACCTGAAGTAGCAAAGATGATGGATAGAAGGTAACCAGACATAAATGTTGCTCATCTGTTCAATGGGTGTGCATCACTTAAGACCCTGTTATGTGCCAACGAAAACTTCACAAGCTATATAGAAAAAAGCATGGCACGAGGGGCGCTGTTAAGCTGCCGAAAGAAATGGTCACCAGATCAGGTAGCTGAGTCCACCTGAAGTGCCAAATCTAGCATTTCAACCCACCGGCACGCAAAGATAGCCCTTCCGTGCTCTGCATATCTCAGTATTGAGCCCGTAGACCATCCCTGCTACTGACGGTGACCAGGTTCCGAAGTGTGTGGGCGGCGGCCATTGAGGAGACTATGGCGTGGAAAGCTGCGGCCCGTGACCACAGAGTGCTGCCCCCAGGAGGCTGCCGGATACAGTGATTGCAGGTCCTCCGGGCCCGACTGCCCCAAGCGCTGGCTGCTTGGGATACGTGGGGGACTGAGAAAGCTGCGGTTCCCTCCCCCCCCCCCTTTTGACTGCTGAGTGCTTCTGCGACGTAGGAGATGTATCTGGCCGGACGAGGAAGGGCCTTTCGGCCAGTACTGGGCCCGCTCACCGCCACCGTCCACAAAGAGACCCTGTGATTGTGGGGCACCGACACCCCCCCCATTCAAATTCAAGCAGTGATGGTGAGTGCTGCCTGGCCTCCCACCCCCAGCGGGACATACATCGCTGCCGAGAAGACAGTGGGTGTAGGAGAACACCGCGGGTGAGGGGGTGGGAGGAGCTTTAGCACCAGCCGCCAATCCATTGGTTAGTGCGGGACACAGGGTCTGCCTTGTGCAGGGGAGAAACCGAGGGGCTTGGGTCAGACGGACAGAGGTCGCAGGAGCCGCGGCGTGGGGAGGACGCACACGCCTATCTGAAACTAGCCAGCATTGCGTTCTCAGGGGAAAAGAAACATGCAACCCACATATCATACGAATTCCTAATGGCCCATAGTGAAATGGAGAAACATTGGACCTGTTAAATAGAGTAAGGTATTGGTGGTTTGGACCGAAGCTAGCCGGAAAGAGGGGTTGCTCGAGAACATAGCTGCAGCTAGATTGACTGGTGCCACAGCCAGGTGCAGATCACCCGGGACAGAGAAGAGACTGGCAAATGGGTGCTGCTGGCTACAGGAAAACATTTATGAAAACTGAACTCTGCTGCATAAACGGCCTACCAAGTCAGAAACACATACCACCCCTGTTTTAACCGGGACTCGGTCCACCTTTACCTCGCCACCCAGCCAAACAAAGCAGGACGCGGCACCGTCCCGAGCTGCACATTCATCCTTAACAGATCAATGGGCCAGATACACTGCTGATATCTTTGAAAACAGAGGCCCCAGGTAGCGCTACTGAAATACTGACCTGGTGCAGGGTGCGCCCTGAATATACCATTCTGCTCTTCAATATTGAAAGCCGTGTGAACGCCATATACCCACAATTACTGGGCAGTGCTGAGAATATACAGTTCAATTACATACTGGGTTGCAGATTACCCCAGGACAGTGACAGTATAAAATCTGTCAAGTGTGGCAGCCATGTCAAGAATAACCAAATGCTCACTGGTACTGCAACGGGTATCCTAAAAGCCACCTGTTCAGGTCGGCCATTGGAACCCCACAATCCAGACCTGTAATCCACATCGCATAGCCTAATAACCATATGGTAACGTCCTTCAACAGCATGACAAAAAGGTGCTAATAAGAAAAAAGGTCCAATGGACTCCTTCGCAGGCCCCCGGACACAGGCCACTGGCACGGATGATCAAGCCAACACCAGCCGGGGCGAGACAGCGGAACGCACAACACAAGATGACCACCTCCTCCAAACAATGCAGAGTGGATTTCTGGTAATAAATGTAAAACTCGACGATATCGTCACTACAATGGGCTCCCTTCAAAGCGAAATTGGAAACAGAAAGTGGACGAATAAATAAGGTGGAAACGCGAATCGGCACAGCTAAAGATAACATGATCGTGACATATCGACCATAAAAATAGAGTTAACCATGATACGGAAAAAATGACAACCCGGAATTGCGCTCTAGGTGTAACATACGTATTAGTGGGGTACCCGAATCAGCAAGTAAAGGCTCAATGGAACTGTTGAGACTCTCTTAAAATCGTTGCTTGACACCTCTAAACTGTCCACACATTTTCTTGTTGAAAGGGCTCATCGTACTCTTGTCCCACCGCAGTGTCCAGGAGCACCCCCAAGCACGATTATAGCCAGACTCTTGAATTACAGGGACCATGAAACTAGCCAGAGAACTTGGTACACTGCGATACGAGTCTAGTAAAATCCACATATACCCAGACTTTGCCGCTGGAGTCCAAGCCCAAAGGAAAACATATGACCCTGTAAAGCGACTCCTGAGAACAGGCAAAGTACCATACTCTCTGATCTTCCCTGCAAAACGAAGAATACAACATGGGGGCAGGGCACACTTACGAGTCGCCTGCGGATGCGCTCAGCTATGTCGAAGCCTCCATGCCTGCCCCACCACCACGTCCGCAAAGGGAACAACTCCCCCGAGGTATGGAGAGCATGTTAATGATTGAGCTACAGCAGAACGAAATAAATACTTGAGCGGCAGACTAATCCAATAGGCACGCAAAATGACATGTGTAAGTCTAGGTGGGTGTCCGGGAGCCCGATAGGGGGAAAATGGCAGCCAACAAAGTGCCTCCTGGGTATCCAATGTTCAAATGGGCATACATCGAGTTGGGGCGGATGGTGCAGGGGGAGTTAAACATGTTAATGATAAATGGCATGTTGTGATTCTGTAGGGCGATATGCTTTAAGTGTAAATGAAAACTGCATAACTTGCATTTGGGCGATCGGGATAGGATGGCAGAAAACCAAACACATGGGACGCCAAGATAAATTCCTGCAAGATGCGCACACCAGATATAAATGGTTGATAATTTGAAGTTCATTTCATGGAATGTGCGTGGCCTGAATAACCCGATAAAAACAAGGAAGGTTTGGGCCTATCAAGAGAAGCACACACCTAACGTGGCAATGTTACAGGAGACATACACCCTTGACATAAAACATAGCATAATGGCACCAATCGTAGATACTTCACTTCGTACTCCTCACAAGCCAGAGGAGTGATCACATTGATATGATATGATATGATATGGTATTTGTAACGCGCCTATACACAAGTGATTCACAGATCCATAAACTGCAATACTGAATCTACCCACATTGACCCAGACAGTAGCTTCCACGGGATATTTTGACCCATTCCAATGTGCCCCACTGCATCAATTTACAAATGGTGAAAGTAACAACCCAAAATTGATGTGCCGACTCCTGTGCGTAACAAAATCTTCAAAACTGCGTTTGGGTTACAACCAGAAAAAGGCTTGACACCCTGCCACACACAGTCGGGGGGAGGGGTTAAAACAGTTCTCGCTGCAAGAGCATGCCCAGCGGGCTCTGCCACATTCAACATGGAGCAAAGCAGCCAAATTGTGCTGAAAACCAAAAATGCCTTTTAAAATGTTAGCTTTGCAACCTTAAAAAGTGCTATTTTAGCGCTAGATCCATTCACTTCCATTGAATCATTGAGATTAACAGGGTACTGCAATGCCCAGGATCATCCAGTGTGGCTCAGAGTAACCAGGCCTCATTGACTGACAGCTCTATAAAATGTATCTAATGAAAAAGCAACCCAGGAACACTGGTTTTCATTTTCCACTGGGAAAAATGCGGCTAACTTTGAAACAAGTAACAGAATCAGCTGTGCAGAGAGAAACTCTAAACTAAGGCAGGATACATGTATCCAGACTGCAAACAATCCCAGTACTCAAGGGAAGAACTAGTGCTGACTAAAATGTGTATGTGCTGCAGAGGAAAATATGATTTAAAGAACTTTGTTTCAATGTGTTTTTTCATGAATGAAGTTCAAAATCGCCTGTTGTGAAAGCATGTTTTTGTTTAAAGGCTTAATTCTTTATGAATGTCAAAGGATTGCTAATGGAAAAATCCACCTAGAAACTGTGTTCATTTTATATGTTTAAATGAAAGATTTAGGTGAAACTTAAAGTTAAACCCAGTCTGGAGTTAATTAACTATTAAAAAAAACAATTCTGCTCTAACAGTCCTTAGCCTGGGAAAGGTTGACACTTCACTGCTGGCAGGAAAGGCTAATTGCAGTTGGGAGGCCTCGCATACTCATGACAATGGACCTCATTAGACATTCGTCTGGGCCCCAGGCAAAGACAATAGCAGGCTTGAACACTCGTCCTTCCAGGGGAGGAGCAGGAAGCTCCACTATCCAGGAAGAGGCTTCTCATTGAACTTCAAAGGACTTGCCATTTGCTCACACTTGGGAAGGAAGAAAAAAAACTGACATGTGATTTTTGGGTTTAAAATGCTTATTTTGCCAGTGAACTTCAAGACATTTAACTTGGCAGCAAGAATAAGTAAACGAGTGAAAAGTACATACATATAAATCTGAACTTATGCTAGCCATTTGAAAACTTGGTAGGATTTCTTACGGAGTAGGGAACAGAAGTTATGAAGAATGACCAAGTGCGCAGAAAATATTAATGATGAAAATCTAATATTGTGCAACCATGGTCTAGGGGCGATTGCACATATATGCACCAAATGAGGAAATGTTAAGCCAAACCTTTTATGGTTACATTTGGCAAATTCAACAGAAAAACAACACCAGGTCCCACCAACTTAGGAGTTGGATGTAAATGTGACCCAGAAAATATGTAATTTATGTATCTGATTTTCTTAGAGGGCATAAGTACATAAATATGTATTAGTGGGAAAGTTAGATTTTGGTCCCAATAACTATGGGAGGTTTCCAGATCATCTCATAAAACATGACTGCCCCTTCTCTCATCCAACCAGCTTCAGACACGGGGCCAAAACATGGCTACTTGCCAATGAAGTCTAAAACTCCAGCTCATCACTAACGCCTCAACCCCTCAAATGTTTACATTCAACTTTGTGCGGCTGCCTGTATATATCTTTGATGTCTATACCATGAGAAACTGATTGTACAATAGCCTTAATCCTTATTACGGCAATGCCTGTTTTGTACCATTTTTCTGCAATTCTGTAACCTGCTAAGTGCCTGGATGCCCCAGGGCCAGGCGGTGCTATACAAATAATAAACTAAACTAAGAGCCAGGCGGGAACTGGGCTCTGACCCAATCATAGCATTGTGGATAGTAAGTATCCCCCTACCATAAACTGAGTGATGTCATTTGGCATGATAAATAAGGGAACCTCACAACACACACACTGATTCCTCACTTCATCCTGATTTCCGCGTGGTGCCCTGTTCCCGAATTCTCCATCTTGTTCCTCATCCAGATTTCTTGGCAAAGCCAAGGCCTCAGCATTGCTGAACTCCTTTTCAGCTAGGCCCAAATCCTGAAACCATCCCAAAATTTAAAGGAAGCAATTTGGATCCAATCTGGCTTGCTACCATTCATGCTTGAATGCTACAGACTTGCCATCCCACTGATCTACAGTGTCCAGCAACCAGAAGGGCCAATCCAATCCAGTCCAAGGTGCCATTCCAGGTGACCAGAACTACCACGCTGATCCTGTTCCGCCAGATGTGCCCTGCTGTTCTTTAGACCCGACCCGTGGGATGACCTGAGCCCTTGATGGTCCAAAATCTTAAGTTAAAGTGGACTGTATCAATAAGAATCATAGTAAACCAGAGCATATATTGCCTTACACTGTCCTATCCCAATCCATAACCTATCCCATCTTTAACTTAAGAACCTATGATTTTTTTTTAGGATTTTTTGTTGTCATCCAAGCTTGGATGGCACAACACCAACTATGCCTCATCGATGACAAGACTGAGCTCCTCATCCTGGGCACTACGCAACGTCTTAGTAAACTTGAACCGTCTTACCAATCGTTCATCGATGGCAACACGATCCAAGTGTCGAAAGACACGAAAACCTTAGGCATTTACCTTGACGCCACCTTATCCCTATCCCGACAAACGAATGCAGTTAGATCAGCCTCTGCATACACCTGCAAACTCATTGCAGCCTGCAGGCCATTTCTGACCACGCCAAACACGGTCACACTGGCCAGAACCCTCATCATGGGCAAAACTGACTATGGTAGTGCCCTCTACCTAGGAACTAGCCAAGAGAATCTGCACAAATTGCAAATCTCTCAGAACGCCATTAGAGCGGCTCTAAATATCCCAAGAAACCACCACATTTCGGAATCCAGACCCAATCTACGCTGGCTACCTGTCAAACAGAGAATCTCACTGAAAGCTTTAGGTCTTACCCACAAATGCCTAGCCAACCAAGCCCCCCTCCCCCGTATCTCTGCAACCGGCTATCCCGCCACGCACCTACCCGCCCTCAAAGAACTGCCCAGACCCACTGTTTAACTATCCCCAGGTTCAAACTACAAAAAGCGGGTGGATCAAGTTTCCCTGTCCTGGTTTCCAAGCTTTGGAATGCTCTCCCCCTCACCATTAGATCGGAAGAATGCTTCAGTGCCTTCGAGGCCAAAACAAAAGCCTGGCTCTTCAATCAGTCCTGAAACAGACTGCCTATGTGTCTGCAATGTGCCCACGCTAATCTTTATTCTGTAATTTATGTATATAGCTGTATGTTCTGAATACTTGGCATTGTACCTATAGTTTGAATATATGTATGTTTGCTATGTAACCTGTCTAAGTTGCGCCCTGATGCCTCTGGGTCTGAGGGAGCGCGCTACAAATAAAAAGAAAAATTAAAAAAAATACAAGTGGCCTTGTAACTGGAGATTCACTGGGACTCTTTCTTCGCCACTAAATATAGTTTAAGTAAAATCATCCTGTCATTTTAAAGGCGACTCTGTTTTTCTCTGTTCTATTTTCCTAAAAACACCTCTCATTCAAACTTGCATAACTTCCTCAATTTAATAGATGGAGACTTAATTTCAACTCTGACTTAAACCCAAGACCTTTAGCTACCTCCTAAAAATCGCATCCAAAAACAGTGTATTTGACCCGTTTTTCTTAAAAAAACGTTTAGTGAAATTTAGGCAGTAATTTGCAAACGTTTTACACGTGTGATTTTCAATTCCAATTATTTCCAAACTTCCATAAGGATTCAAAGTGTGTGCTGTTGCTCATACTAAAGCTTATGATTGTTAGCATCTTTTTAGTGTTTCTCCCATAGAGGTTTATATCAATTTAAGGACTTTTTGCACACTTTTGATAGTTTTGCTCAGTCATTTTCAAATGATATTTTAAAAAAGTAAGATTTCCAAACCATTTTTCTCTCTTGTTTGGGGAGGGAAGGGTGTATTCAAATCCTGTACACTGTTCTTCATTCCTGAATACCTGCTGCTTCCTTACATCGGTGTAGAATTGCTTATTTGTGAGTTGAGAAAGTAGCAGGGGGAAATCTTAACTTAAATGCCATCTTTTCAACAAGCCAAAACTGTTCTTTCCCCTGTGTTTTATATTCTGTGTTGCTAAAAAGTTAATTCAAATGCATTATCTACTTTCTTATTTGTATTATCATATTGGTGATTGCTGCCCCATTTATTAAAACATACGTTTGATTTGAATTTTAAATAAATATTACCTTTACCAACCAGTCTGATTCCTGGTCCATTGAAACCTGGGGGTATTTTGAGGAAGGGTGTGATATGAGTGGTATACCACTCAGAATATTGAACCTATAGACACAATAAAATAAGCATTTCATACGTCATTATAGGCACAATTAACGAAGCCGTCACATACGGTCTGAACGTAGATGTGCATGTTTTTACTCCGATTAGGAAGGCGCCAGACAACCTGGTTCTTGACATCTCCAAAGATGGATCCAATTCCAGAAATCTGGGTAATACCAGAACGGCTCAAATGGTACAACAAATGAAAGCTCAATACTCGCTTGTTGACACATGGAGAATGGAGCACCCCAACAAAGCTGAATTTACATAGTATTCCACAGTGCACAATGCTTTATCTAGAATCGATGTTTGGCTAGTATCGGGTGTTTGGCTTGATAGGATGCGCAGGTCCATTATACTGCTGCACACCCGGTCTAACCACTCTCCTATAATTATACAGATAGATCACCTGAAATTAAGCCATTAATTCATTCTATTGTGTAGAATGGCTCCAGCCGCGCTCATGGATGTCGCTCTGGTGGAAACCCCAAGGATAGAAATAGACAATTTTTTCAGCACCAATGAGGGATCAGTGGCGACATACGTCAGTATATGGGAAACATTTACAGTATGGTTCCATTTAATGATTTCCTCAACATCAGGAGACCTCAGAAGCACAAAGAAATAATTGGGTGAAATAGTGACTGAAAAAACTAGAGCATGAATACAGTGTCACAGAGGATAAAGCACTCCTGGGCCTATTAGCGGAAACGCAAGGTCAGATTTACAGCCAAATTGACCCAAACCCGTAAATATGGGGAGAGGACAGACCAAGACACCTCTTGGCGTGACTAGTAAGAGGAGAACGGGAAGCACTACATATTACGGGCATCAACGGTCTGGAAGGCAGGCACATTATAAAGGCTAGTGAGGTAAACAAGGCTTTTAGAAGCTACTACCAGACGTTATATACAAACTCTGATGTCAGGACTAAGGCAGAAGTTGAGAATTACCTAAATGAGACCCTGTTGCCCTGTCTTGATCTGGACTCAGCTGGAGAACTAAGTCACCCGATTAAAGTATAAGATTGCAGAGGCAATAACCTCACTAGCTTCCGGAAAGGCCCCTGGCCCGGATGGATTGGGAATTGAACTTTACAAAACTCCCTCTCCCCCCACTAACTGAAGCTATGGGAGGAGTCGTGCCATATCGGCCAGCTCCAAACCTCCCACCAAGGTCCGATAGTTCTAAAACTGCCCATCAAGCACCTGCACTCGCCTAACATCATGGAAGAGCATAACGTAATAACAGAAGTTGGGGAACATGCTTCACCTCCGTCACCCGAAGGGAACACTGATGACCCAATAGCTGCCAAGTGAAGTGGTAAGAACAGTGCTCCTGAAGCCGGATAGACCCCTGCAGACATGACCTCCTACCTTCCATTGTCATTGATCAATACTGACATAAAAATATTAGCAAAGGTACTTGCAAACAGGCTACTCCTGCATAGGACCACCCTTGTACACCCGGACCAATCAGGCTTTATCCCGGGAAGATCAACCGCATTTAATCTACGCCGGCTGTTTGGGACATTAGCTCAGATAAACTCAGAAGCTTCCGCCGCAGCCGTCATCCTTGACGCTGAGAAGGCTTTTGATTCGGGGTCTTGGAATATCCTATTCAGAGTGCAGGGCAGATTCGGCTTGGGGGCGGGTTTATAAACTATGTGAAACTGCTATATTCAGACGAAGGTGTTGGTCCCTGATGGTCCGTTCCGACAAGTTCCTGCAAAACGCACAGTCCTTCCCCACGTGCGTTTTGTCCTCATGAAGTCAGTAGAGACATTTCAAATGCTCGTCGTCCTTAAACACATTCTGTAGCTGGCATCCAGGGCAAACCCTGAACAGCTTTCCGGGCGTCGAGCTTCCTTTCTCCTGGGCCATGTCCGGGTAGGCCGCAGAAACTTCTGGAATCCCCCAAGAAGCGCAACTCGACGAAATCTTCACCCTTGAGGGGCGTAGAAAAAAATCAGACACGGATACCCGTTAATCGGATGTAGAGACGGTGGAGCTTGAGGCTCTATTTGACCGAAAAATGAGAAATTCTCTTTGAAAAAACGTGAAAACGCAGCAAAAGCTCGAGAGCTAAACACGACTCCCCCCAACACTTGAGCGTGCGGTAAAAATCTGAAGATGGCTGCCAGAGGCGGGGCTTAGGGAGAGGGCAGTCATTGGCTGGGGCAGTATGACCCAGAGACCAGTGATTGGTTACTACTGAGAAAGACAGATCAGAAAAGAAACTGATACTGATTTTTTCTTTACCGAGGATTCCCAGCCTGACGACAGGAAATATTCATGAGCATGTGAATCCATGCCAGACCCCATGCTGGAGAACTATTCAAAACCCTTTGCTATAGCAAGGGGTACACAACAAGGCTGCCCATTCTCTCCCCTTCTATTCGCTCTGATCATCGAGCCACTGGCATGTCATTAGGACACTTCATGGCCACACAGGTATACATCTATCTGTTCCCCCAAGGTGATTACACTTTATGCGGAGGACATCCTCTTGTATCTTTGAAACCAGAGCACAAATATAAAGCCAGTTTTAGACAAAGTTGGGAGTTTCACACTACACTCAGGTTATACAATCAATACAGCCAAGTCAGAGCTATTTCCATTAACGGACAACACCAGGGAACCACCAAACCTCCACGGGTTGCGATGGGCCCCGAACACTGAAATATTTAGGTGTAATAGTTTCAGTGTTTGCGACACCATTACTTGAATGAAACCACGAAAAATACTTGAATACATTAGAACTCAAATTGAATCTATGGACCAAATGCCCAATTTAATTATACGGTAGAATTAAAATCCTGAAAATGGTGGTGGTGCCTAAACTGCTGCATTTCTTTAACACAATCCCACTCTGGCCGGGACGGAAATTTAATAGATTGTGATGATTGGTGGTACAATTCACATGCAAGGGCAAGATTGCACGCATTCAATGGGAGACTATTACAGAACCGTACAACAAAGGTGGACTAGCAGCCCCGGATTTTGAAATATTATTTAGCGGCACAAGCAAGTTACGCTGGGTATTGGTATACACCAGACTCTGAGGTACCACATAAGAAACTGGAATGTTACGTAGCATTCCCGGCTGATATTAGATCAGTAATACTAAGTGCCCAACACAGTCTCCTGTCCGTATGACCCTGTGCGCACCACGGTTAATGCATGGAACCGTATATATAAAAGATTGTGTACGAACCCCCCCCATATTGTAACCGTATACCCCTTTAGAATTTCCATGGACCCCCCCCCCCCTTCATTCGATACAGACATCCAGACAGCATGGGACCCAGATAAAGAACTGAAACTAGGGGACTTTTTTCGGCTGGTAGGTTTGTCAACATAGAAGACTTCCAAACGAAACTAGGGGGTGTGGGGGGGGGGGGTGTTGGTCCGGTAAGGGTGTAGCAGTACTATCATACGCGCATAGTTTTAAAAAAAATTAAAAAGAGGTCCCATATTCCCTCAAGAAACTGTACCCAGCTAATGCATTGAGCTGATTGTGCGGGGGGAAACTGCAAGGGGCTACTGTCAAGACTATATGCCACAGTGCAAAACTGAAGCGGAAATCGTGATACCATTAGACTGAAATGGGAAAAAGACACCAGCTCCACAATAGAGGAAAATAAATGGCGGAAAGACTGCCTCCTCACTAAAGAAGTCTCTATATTGTACGAGTCAAAGCCACGAGTTAAAGTGTTGAATAGACTACATAATATGTCGGGGAAAATATCGCTAGGTTCTCCCCTAACACTGAAAACAAATGCATGATGTGTGAGCAAGAAAGAGCAGACACCATACACATGTTCTGGGACTGTCCTCACATATTTGACTTTTGGCAAAACGTAGCAGATGAACTGCATCAAATCACGCACATCCCCCAACAATGCTCCCCCTTAGATACCTATTTGGTGATACTGCAAAAGCGAAAGTTAAGACCCGCAAACTATTTAATATGGGGTGTCTTAAAGCTAAAAAATGTATTCTATTTAAGTGGAAAACAAACGTAGCACCAACAATACAGGAATAGCTTAGAGAACCAACATTGGTGAACGAAAGAGGCAGGATATGTAGACAATGTTCTGACTTTGCATAGACCCAAGGACATATGGGGTCTATTTCGAGATTACATGAATAAGGTGTAAACGTATTGTGTAACCAATATAGTATTGTGTCAGGGAAAATGTGAAGTACTGTGAAGTGTGTCATTGAAGGATACACGCATGTGGATAAGGGGACAAATCAAACTGGTGCAGAACACGGAATTAATGTAACATGCAAACGCTAATGATACTGCCAATGTTTACCTGTACTCAAATGGAAAAGTGTTAAATAAAGTTAAAAAATAAATATAAAAAGCATGGCATGTCTAGAAAACAACTATCTAATTAGATCATCAGCGTTCTGAACAACAGACCGACCTTTCCTTGCTCCTTGGCAGATCAAGTTTGTAATTCCCAAAAATCTAATGAGGTCCTGACAAAAATCTAATTAGGGAAAGACAGCGACCCTGAGGTGTGATTGAAAGCTTAGGGCTGTGAATGAATGAATGAGGAGAATCTTAAAAAGCAAGGTTCTTGGGACTACAGGGAGAGTCAACCACTGGCAGAAACATCCAAAGAAGAAATCATGAAGAGAAGACCGCTGCAACCTACTGGACTTTGAATTGCCCGGTTAAGACCTGCTGCTGTGCTGACCTTTTTCGTATCGACAGAAGCTCCGGACGGAACGACTTCCACCCTTGGGCTGGTGTGAACAACTACCCCATTACAAACTCCACTTTGGCGCAATCCCCAACTTGCTGTGCCTCTCCAGTCATGCTGAAGCCCAATGTCAGGGGTCGGGTGTCCATAACAGAGTGCAACGTCGTCCGCGGAATGAATCCGGGCAAAATCAGGAGCCTCCTAAGGACACTCCAGTAGCAGGAAATCCCGATGCAGAGTTCCCTCACTAGAGTCCAGGACCGGGGGGAGCACGGAAAGTCCAACAGGAGATGTCATTCAGCATCAGTGCATTTTGCGCTCTGCTGAAACCGCAAAGTGCGCTGAATAGAAGAGAGCCCATAGCTGCCGAAGTGTATCCTGAGTATTGCCGCAGGAGCCCGTCAGAAGTCCTCCCTTGTGTCCCCATGACTGAGGCTCAGGAACCAGGGTATGCTTGGCTGTAGCAAGACCAAATCCTGCTGGACAATATTTCTTCAAACCAGAGTTTTTTTGGGCTTGGGGTACTTACCTTATTGCCTTAAGTCGTGTTTTTTTGTTTGAGATTTACATTGGTTTACCTTTTCCGAGTTGATTTTCAACTCCCATTGCACAGGCTTAACTGCTTGTGTTCCGTCAGTGATTTTCTTGAACAATCTGACTTTGTGAAAGACATTATCCAAGAACTGCATCAGGACTATAGACTTTTGGAAGAGGGGGGGTGGGTGCTCGAGAGCACTAGCAAGATAGCTGCGGGTTGAAGGAGCTCCGGCAGAGACGGAAATATCAGTTGCAAATTACCCCTTTAAGACTTCTTTAGCTTAGGTGTGAATCAATAAAGGCATCACATATATAAGCGACCACATCGTAGGAATATGGAGAGCCATCACAAACATGAAACAGCATGGCGGAGCCTGCCTTGAACTGTGGCATGCGCCAGACAATCCCTCGGCAGCCCTGAAGTGGACACCACCTCCCGACCAAGATACGCAGGAGACCCTCGCACGTCGCCCACAGGCAAACCGAACAGGTAGGATAGATACTGCTGCCCGACCCCAGAATGCTTGATCGACCCATCGCCACCCTACAAACACCAACAATATGAACTGGCCTAGGGAAAATCTCTCCCAACTGACATAGGACAGGCGCCACATCTGTATTACAGCGGCTGCGATCACAGGTGACCCCCGATAGAGATCCTCAGGCTCAGTGCCAGACCAACTGAAATGGTGGAGGTGGTGTGGGGGGGGTAATCAGACAGCTAGCTGTCAGCTGCCACCTACCCGCAACCCCAAGAGGCGCCCCTAGGCAGTTTATTGACTGCACAGGAGCCCTGCATGAAACAAGGGAAGAGCATACAGACCCAGGTAGTCTGAGAAGGAAAAACAAAAGGTGAGCTGTAATACACCAACATACACAAAGGGGGCCACGCCAACCACATCATAAAGATACTAAAAGTAAACATGGCGCAGACATACCCTTACACACCACCAACAGAATAGAACCCAGGGCGCTTGTCTCACTTGCGCTACGGTGGTCTACAGGCCGGGCAACATATCATTTCAAAGGGGCCATGAAGAGAAGCCACTAGCTAAAGACAGGCGTTCCCGACTGCGCGCCATGGGCTACCAGCCCACAGAGAAGGACTGTACAGCAAAGGCGGGGAAAACTACACTGAACATATATACACATTGGATGAACACCCCCCACCCCTCCCCATCAATAAACACAAGAGGCAAGAAACACCCTCACAACAATCTGGGTTGGGCGGGGTGGGGATGCTATAGAGTGACCAAACCCAAGGCCTGGAAAACGAGCCTGGTACCGCACATCACGGCAAACCACCACGACGAGACAACAGGAATAAGCCAGACATGGATGCCCAGACAGAACTCCAGACCATATTGGCTGAGATGAGGATAATTGGCCAATGCACCCAGGAAATTAACATGACCGTACAAGATAAACGGGACCTACAGTACAGACTCGCCTAACCGCACATTCAGAAAGAACGATGGATAACGAACAACGCATCAGTGCGGTAGCAGACAATTAGGCTACGACAGCCACAGACCTGGATGGAGTCATCAGTGAAGTGCAACAGCTAGGAGAAAGAATAGATGATCAAGAAAACAGATCTTGCAGAAACAACCTATGCCTGGTCAGCCTCCCAGAAAACTCAGAAGGATCAGATCTAGAATCCTTTGTGTACAACTTCCTCTGTGGTGAGTTACATATGGAAAATGCACAGGACCACATAATAGAGTTCAAGACCCTATCCTAAAATCGGCACTGGTGAACGGCCACGTATAATAATGCGGCTCCTGAACTTTCAACACAAGATGGCTACCCTGAAAGCCTACAGAGCCGCAACTCTGATGCGCTGGGCAAGCCGATATCAGGATCTACGACGACTACTCATTGGAGGTGTCCAGACGACGAAGGGGCTTCAACCCAATATTTGATGCACTCAAGACCACAGACACCATCTTAAATCCCCAGCAATATGGTGCATTCAACTAGACAAGCAATTGCACTCCTTTGAGGACCACGAGACAACATGGCACTTCAACAACAAAACCTAGTAAAAATGGACTTTGACCGGTCAGCTACAGAGTCTGAACGATCAGACCGCCCCCTCCCAGAAGGGCAGCCACGAGGGGGAAATGGCAAAAAGCGGGCAGGAGGCCCCCGGGGCTGGAACCCAAATCGAAAAAGCCAACTGAGTGAAAATGGAGACAGTTGGTCAGCGAACAAATGCATACACAAACCATGACTCCAAAGGGAGGCCGATAGTGCAACGAAACATCCATACGCACATGAGAGGCACTATGGAAAAGCCCAGTGACATCTCCAATGGCAGGTATTTGAAAACCACATGCAGACCGATGGACATTGAACGCTGAGCAAGACAAACCGCTTTATACTGGGTGTGAACATTTCACGGGAACCACACCATTGCAATTTTCGTCACCCGAGGCCGGCAGTTGCCCTGGCAGGTGAACCTTCTATTGCTGAACCACTGGTTTTACTACAAAATGTGGGGAAGGACTGCGACTCTCAGGTCTGAACCCGCAAACCCCATACATGGGCTCTTTGGCCAAGTCTTGGGAAAGCGCTGTATGGTTGGCCTTCTCAATGTTTATGTTTATACTACTGTTCATTTTCAAGTTCATGTTACATTTAGATTTGGATCTCGATCCGTAAGTTAGAAGTTTGGGGAATACGATTAACGGCATGCTCAGTCACTGCGAACCTAACACGGTAGGATAGACCCTACATGGCCCCGCGACAGACCCTTTCACGTTCATGTAAGATAGCTCAGATCACACCGATAACCCTTAACATCCAGGGGCTGGGAGATCCAATAAAGCGCAGACAAATGCTGTACTATATAAGTGACCTTCAAGGAGATATTGTATTTCTGCAGGAAACCCATCTGAACAAAACTGATTTGGAGAAACTAGAACGCAGATGGGTGGGAATAACAGGCCACTCACCAGGAAAGCAGGGGGTCTCCATTATGATCCAAAAATGGATCCGGTTTGTTAGGGAGAATTCTCATAAATGTGCTAATTCCCTTCACCTTACAGAGCCCCAGCAACTTTGCTGGATTTTGTGGGCTTGATTTTTTTTACCTGGAGTGTGTGAGCCTTTTTTTTACACTCCTTCATGTATTTTGATGTGTGTTTTACTCTTGTGTTCTTTGATTGTGGAGTTTTAAGATAACTCCATAGGCATCATCGTTTCATGTGTGTTTCACAGCACCTTCAGTGCAGTGACAGGAAGTCTTTCAGACTTCCGAAAGGTTTAAATACCTTCTCAGGGATAAACAACTGTTTCCCAGAGAATGTAATGTTAAACTGACTTCACTAGTCTTTTTAAATTCCTAGATCCAGAACACACTATCTTGCTATAGAGTGCTGGAGGGGTTACCTAGTATCCCCTGTGTCTAAAAAACAAAACTCGGGTAGCAGTCAAATGCTACCCTTTCCTATCGAAAAGGCTGGTGGCAGTGGTTTTACAATGAACTACCATGATTTTTCCCGACCGCGAACACTGGTAGCTAAAAATCGCGGAAGCCGTGTTTTTCAAGATGGCACCTTAAGCCCCTTTGTTTAAACGGGTCCTGGTGGTCTTTTTTAGCCATTTCTTTTTGGAAAGGTCCTTCTAGTGTTTCTCTCTGCACGCCAAACTAGGTTTCGTCCCTTTGTTCGTGTCCCTTTGGCGGGCTTCAGGACTGAAGACCGCCTCTGGCGTCCGAGTGTCTGGGGTGGACAGGAAGTAAGGGAGGTGCCCGAAACTCCCTGTGCTTAGTCTCCTAGGAGACTCAAATGCACTCTGGCGTGATTGGCTGGTTGTCAGGCAAGGACAGCCACCCTGCTGAGTGAGTGGCAGCTAGACTGGAATGAAAGGGAGAAAACTGTTTAAAAGGCCAGTCTCTTGGACTGGAAAGCAGTCTCGACCACTGGAACTAAAGAACCGAAGACGAGCTGGAAGAGGACGGCTGCTGCAACCACTGGACCGTTGGTTTGCCCGGTGAAGCCCTGCTGCAAGTCAGAATTGCCATACTCAACTCGACAGAGAAGCCCCTTCAAGCACAACTTCTTCCTTTGAGTTGGTGGGACCAATCAACTCATAAGCCACCTGGATACCTTTCTCAAGGCTGGTTAGGATTAACCAGGGAGAGGGACACCAGTTTGTGTGCTTGAATTACAGCTACTTGAACTGAGGTGACTCCATTTTGTTTGCTTCAACAACGATCCCGTGCAGTGCAGGAGTCCCCCGATGTCCT
This sequence comes from Ambystoma mexicanum, assembly GCF_040938575.1. NCBI lineage: Eukaryota > Metazoa > Chordata > Amphibia > Caudata > Ambystomatidae > Ambystoma > Ambystoma mexicanum. The sequence goes on from NC_090924.1 coordinate 703,715,740, forward strand.
CCCTCTTTGCCCCATTACTGAGGCTCAGGAACAGATTGCTGTTTTGTTCTCCCCTGTTCCCCTCCCTTGCCTTGTCACGCTCTGAAACACTTGTGTACGAGCGCGATAGAAATAAAATAATCAATCTGCAGGAACTTCCAGGAACCAACATCTTGAGCTGCATCTTTTTACTTCATACAAAGGTACTGTGCCATCTGGTTGAGAGATCCTAACTGTTGCGGTGAAAGTTCGTGGAACTTTCCCAGCTTGCAAGCCTAATCAGCTTGTGACCCAACAAATGATTCATTTTGAATAAACTACTTCTGAGAACGTGTGCAAAGACTTTACCAATTAATACCCAAACTGTTCTTTCATATACAGAACACTAGCCCATTGACTTTGGCCTAGGCCTATTGACTTGAATTGAACTCTTCTGGTGAACTGAAATTATTTGCACTATCTAATCAGTATTTGTGATCTATTCCTATAACTTGTGCCTTTTTGCTTATTCCTAGGTAACTGAACTGCTATTTGGCTCCTATTTCAGGGGAGCTCATGCGAGTTTTGTATTGTAATGTATTGGGATATAATATTAAGTTTCCTCCTTCTAGTGAATGTTTTCTAAATGACTGTGTAATACATCGTTAAGTGTCTATTTGAACCACTGTGATTGTAAGTCCTCTGTGTAACTTGATTTACTGCTCACATTCCCTCTTGAGTTAAGCCTGGCTGCTCAGCTCGCTACCACAAACTGTGTAGTACAGACTTATACCAAAGGTTGGTTTAGCTTACACCTGTAGTCCTAATTGTATGTGGTGGTCCCAGAGGGTACTGCATGCAATTCTGCCTAACACCGTTCCATATACAAAACATTAGCTGGGATGGGGGAAGGACGATATGTTCTTGTTCAGAGTCAGGTGCATTTTAGGTAAGAATTGGTGCAGTCACGAGACTACACAACACTTATCAGCTTGGTATTAGGTAACCCACCTTTTGGAATAGGTCAATACTACACAAGTTGGTAGTGTGACTGAGCAGACAGGCCCATGTCAAGAGGGGTAAATGTGAGCTGTAGAGCTGTACAAATGAAATCTGAATACAAGTAGCTAACACTTACACTCAGCGTTTTAGTTATAAATAATTAACAACCTCAAGCATTCTTTAAAAAAGCCAATTTGTCTAACAATGTAAATGTACTTTAAAATCACTTTTCAGAATCTAAACAAGTTAGGGGCTAATCTTTGGATATGCTATTTACACATTTCCTACACCCCGAGGTGACGTCAATCACAAGGAGAGTAATGGCATTTATATATCACAATAATTATATTTTGCAGATTCTTAGGTTGCAGAAAGGAAGGTTTAGGGAAGGAAAAAAAGTTAAAAACAGTTGCTCAGTATACGCAAGGACAATTAAATCTTCCAATGAAATCCAGATAAGCCTTTCCCAGCGGTAACAGTTTCCACTAAGCTACCACCTATGAGGGACAAACAATATCAAAGTCAATGGACTAGAAGAGAGTGCAGAGAGCCAGCACAGCCAAAGTCAATTGGGACACAGTCTATGGATCTGTTGCACTACTTATATCGAAGTCTTGCACGAAGTTAGAGAGTTTGTAGGAAAATCACTTTTAGGGTCACAATCTGTTAAGCCTGTGAAACGAGAGTTGAGATCAACTCTACAATGTGAGCCAATGCAGTTCCCAACTGAGAAGAGCGCAGCAAAACAAGGCAATAAGGTAAATAGACCAAGCCTAAACAGTACCTCTGGGTTAAAGAAGAGTGGTCCAGCTGGATTCAGTCTTGCTACAGCACTGCAGACCCTTGTCCCTGAGCCTCAGTCGTGGGGACAAGAGGTAGGATGTATGGAGGACTCCTCCGGCCCTACTTGCGAGGTCGTCGGCAGCTACAGGCTCCGATTCAGCAGCACTTCGTCGTTTCAGCGCTTAGCAAATAGCACTGTCGCGGATCTCGGATACCGGTTGGGCTTCCTTCACTCCTTGGGTCCTACAGTCTGGTGAGGGGACTCAGGATATGGTTGTCCTGCTTCTGGAGGGTCGTAGGAGACTCCTGGAGCTTCAAGCCGGATTTGAACCACTTCAGATGTTGCACTCGACTACGGATACTCGACCCCTGGCATTGGGCTTCTGTTAGGCAAGATGGTTTTCAGTATCCATAGGGTGCACTACAACAACCCTGACCTCCTGGCAGTAGTAACACAACCTTTGGAATAAGTCTATACTACACAGGTTGGTAGTGTGGACGAGAAGCCAGGATTATCCCAAGAGGGGCTGTAGGGGAGTTACAGAGGTTAACAGTGACAAGAGTCCAAGCAAACTCTTACACACAGGGTTTCTTGGTAAAACAATTTATTTGCCAGTCAACTAATGTAAACCTTCTTCAGAAGGGAGCCCTGTAAAACAACACAAATATACTTCAAAATTATACAATCTCTTAGTTCAGAATCAGTAAATACCCATTTGGGATGGCATACAGCAGGGACTTGCACCCACAAGTGATTTCAATTGCTAGGGTGCTGTTGACATTAATGTATTACTGTTGGCATTCAGAATCAGTTAAGAGCAAGTAAAATGGAAAAGAATATTATAGCAAAGAAGTTACCACAAATATTTCTTAAGCAGGCGAGTACTGTCAGATTCCCCAATAAGAGTCATTCAGTTAAAACAGGCTAAGCCAAAGTCAATAGGCAAGAGTCTAGAAAGGCTGTAGCACTTCTTTGAAGGTAAGTAGAAAAGTCAATGTTTCAGAAGTCTTTGAAGAAAAGGATGAAGCAATGTAGGGCCACAAGCGGTTAGACATGTGACTAGTAGAAGATGCAAGCAACTCTACAGCAAGAGGTAAGTTCTCTTAGACTTTGTACAGTACCTTTAAAATGAAGAAAAGATGCAGCAGATGACTTGTTCCTGTGCAGCTCCGCAGATCTCTGTTCGTGAGCCTCAGTCGTGGGGATAAAAGGGAGGACGTCGTGGGGACTCCTGCACTGTGACAGTCAAAACTTGCAACTGGCAAATTACACTTTCAGTGGCTGTTCAGTGTTTCAGCTCCTTGCGTCTACCGCAAATAGCAACACCATTGTTCCTGGCTGTCGAGATGGACTTTCCTTGCTTCTGGGATCCTGCACTCTGTTGAGGGGGCTCAGGATCAGTCAGTCCTGCTTCCTGAGAGTCCGGAGGATGTTCCTGGAGCTCTTGGCCACGGTAAAAGCAATGCCCACAAACTGGTGTTCCTCTCCCCGGCTATACGGTTTCCAGGAGCAACTCTCTGAAAATCCAACCAGCTCTGAAATGGGTGTCCAGGTGGCTTACTTTGGAGTTGGTTGGTCCCACTTACTCCAGGAGAGAAGTTGTCCTTGCAGGGACTTCTCCGTCGATGCGAACCTGGCATTTCGGCACTGCAGCAGGGCTTCACCAGGCAAACCAGCAGTCCAGGGGTTGCAGCAGGCGTTCTCTTAAAGTTCTTCTTCGGTTCCTTCGTCCATTGGGCGACTCTGCCTTCCAAGCCAAAAGACTCACCTTTAATACTCACCTTATATACAGTTCTCTTCCTCTCATTCCAACTTAGCTGTCACTCACCCAGCAGGGTGGCTGTCCTTGCCGGACAGTCAGCCAGCCAATGACAGAGTGCATTTGGGTCTCCTAGGAGACTTAGCACAGGTAGTTTCGGGCACCTCCCTCACTTCCTGCCTACCACAGACACCCTGGAGCCAGATGTGGGCTTCACTCGTAAATCCCACCAAAGGCAAAAGGAACAAAGGGACCAAACCTGGTTAGGCATGCAGAGTAAATCCCAAGAAGGAACTTTCCACAAAGAAATGGCAAAAAAAGAAGACCGGGACATTGACAAAAATGGCACCCATGGGTGCTTTACTGCAGCTGCGAACGCAGCCTGTGGTAAATGCACACCTCAGTAGTGAAAACAAAACCACTGCCACCAGCCATTCAGTGAGGAAAGGGTAACAAAAAGAAATGTTATTTGAGAAGTTAGACAAAAGGGGATACTAATCCCTCCAGCACCCTATTATAAGATAGGGTGTGCTTGGTCTAGAAAGTTACAAATGTAAGTAAAGTCAATTTCACTTTACTATTCTGGGTAGTTTATCCCAGAGAAGTTATGCAAACCTTGGGAAATCTAAGACTTCCCTGCGTCACTGTACTAAAGGCGCTGTGTGACACAATGTAAAAGATGATGCCTATGGAGTTCGCCACGCTCCATAACCAAAAGAAAGAGTACAAAAATCACATTAAAATACGTGAGTGGGAAAAAGGGTCTCTCTCTCCTGGATAAAAAAAAATCAAGTCCTCAAAATCCAGTAAAGTTGCTGGGGGTCTCCAAGGTAGAGAGCATTGGCACATTTCTGAGAATTCTACCCAACAGCTTCCGAAGCAACGGAGAGGGACAGCAATTTGGGGGTGATGGTCCAGTGGAGTTCGTCTCAGGGTTAGTTGGTCCCACTAACCCAAGGGGAGAAGTCATTCTGTCCAGAGCTACTCTGTCGAGGTGGAAACGGAGTTCAGCACAGCAGCATGGCTTTACTGGGCAATTCAAAGGTCCAGGAGGAAGCAACAAGCTTCGTTCACGGTTTCATCGGGTGTTTCTCCCAGTGGTCGACTGACTGTAGTCCCAAAACCATTGCCTTTTAAGCAGGTTTCTTCCATTCATGCACAGCCTAGGCTGTCAATCACACAGCAGGGTGTCTGTCCTGAAGGGACAGCTAGTCAGCCAATCAGGATTAGTTGCATTGAGGCCTTCCTAGAGACAAAGGACAGGGGAGTTTCGGTACCCTACCGCACATCCTGTCCTTCCAGACACACTGGAGCCATGGTCAGGCTTCAGGGCTGAAGTCTACCAAAGGCAAGCCAAACAAAGGGCTCAAATCTGTCTCAACGCAGAGTAAAACTCAAGAAAGACCTCACAAACAGAAAATGGCGAAAAAAAGACAGGGTCCATTTTTGACAAAATGGTCACCCATGGGTGCTGTACTGCAGCAGAGGGTTCAGCCTGCGGTAGAAAAGTACAATGGTAGGAAAAAGTAATCACTGCCACCAACCATTCAAAGTAGTGAGAGTAACAAACATGTTACATGAGAATGTAGGATAAGGGGCTACTAGTTTGCCCCCCCCAGCACTCCACAAAATATCGTGTGTGCTGGACCGACAAAGGGAAAAAGGTAAGAAGTCAATTTCACGTTACTATTGTTGGGAACTGTAGTTCACCCAAGAAAAGGTATTATACCTTATGAGAAATCTAAAGGATTTCTCAGCGACACTGCAATGAAGGTGCTGTGTGTCACCATACAAAAAGCGAATGCCTGTGGAGTTTCAGACTCCATAAACAATGAAAACACAAACCAAATCAGGTAAAACCACATGAGTGAGAAAAAAGGTCTCACTCCAGGGTTAAAATTAAAAAGTCCTAAGTCGAGCAAAAGAGCTGAGGGTCTCTAAGGTTAAAGGTCATTAGCACAGACATTAGAATTCTCACCAACACCCTATCACATCGCTGAAAATATATGCCCCCACGACCGACACCCCATCCTTTTTTACACATACATTCTCAGCATGCTCACAATACATGGGGTACCTATCCATTGTGGTAGGAGATTTAAATGTGGCTCTTGACCCAGCTAAAGACCACCATGGCACCAGCTCCGGCAACCCCACCAATCTGAGAAAATGGATAGCCCTTCACGCACTAAGGAACGACTTGCGCCCAAAAGATATATGGCGACATATACATGGAAACCACAAGGAATATACATTCTACTGCTATCGAAACCATAGCTACTGGTGAATAGACAGCTGGTTGACCCATGCCAATACATTACACAGCCACTGACTGCAGCATCCTCACAACCACCCTCTCAGACCATGCCCCTGTAATCCTGCGCACATGTCTTCCAGACACGGTACGCAGATCCCAGACCTGGCTCCTCAATCTATCCATTCTTAAGCACCCAGACCTCATCACGCACTTACAGGAAGCCTTAGACGTCTTCTGGGAATCAAACCTCATCCCAGGATATTCTCCCTATAAGTGCTGGGATGCGTTCAAAGTCTTTGTTAGAGGCCAATGCATATCCCGCTGGTCGTACAAACTTTTAAGGCCTGGAGTAAGACTGAAGCCCAACTTACGGAAGAACTCGGAAAAACTGAAAGACGACACAAACTGACCTGAGATAGACAACTTCTATCCCAGCTCAGAAATCCTTCACGAGCTGGTCACAAGCTTACCATTTAGAAAACAATCGACCATTGCATATCATGGCGCTAACATTAAAACGGAGACCGGCATCACAAATGATCACCTCCATTAAGGATGCCTGGCGGCCACCGACTAGTGAGTGACTATCGTATCAACGCCCAATTCGCGGAATACTATATACAGCCTCCCACTCCTGCTCAGCCCAGAACATGAGTGCATTCCTTGACTCCATGACACTACCCAAGATACCCATAGACCAGGGGGAAGACCTGGAAACACCCATTACTGCCTCAGAAATAACGCACGCTATCTCATCGCTCTCCCCAGGGAAGGCATCTGACCCGGACGAGATCCCCATTGACTTTTATAAAACTATGTGCAAAGGGGTGGCAACCAAATTAGAGGCGTTATTCCAGGAGGCAAACAACCATGGGCAACAACCACAATCAATGGTAGCAGCAAATCTAAAAGTCTTTCATAAAGGAGGCAGAGACGCAGAGGTTTGCAGCTCGTACCGATCAATATCTCTGATGAAATCAGATGCCAAGATACTAGCAAAATGCCTTGCACAGCGGATAGAAACTATCCTCCCACATTTGGTCCATAAAGACCAAACTGGTTTTATTCGCAATAAGCACTCAAGAGACAACATCCACCAACTACTACATACATTGGCTGGGGACAGAGACCCAGAGGATGTGATTCTCGCTGATGACGCAGAGAAAGCATTCAACAACGTACAGTGGGAACTCGTGTTCCTCGTTCTACCCCAGATCTGGCTTTCCCCCGCGTTTTATGGCTGATCAAATTACTGTACACCAGACCTACGGCCTCAGTCACCAACAGTATCACATCCACCATGTTTAATCTGGAATACACCAGGGATGTCCATTATCACAGATCAAGGTATGGAAGAACACTGCATCTCCCTGTACACGGACAACCTACTCTTGTATACAAGCAAAAGCCTCACATCCCTGCCATATATACGATCCATGCTACAGGATTCGGTCCAATGGCGGGCTATAAAATAAACTGGAGCAAAATTGAGGTGCTACCCTTAAGGCAAGACATCCCCCCCCCCAAACCCGGCTCTCCGTGGGGTTATACCATTCACACTCCAAATGCATCAAATACCTGGGGATAAATATCAGTGTTTCATTGGCAATTCCGATTTGAACTACCCACATGCCCTAGATAATATCAGCTCAGATCTAGGAAAATGGGACACGTCAGCTCTCTGAGCAGTACGATCAATGCGAGAAAGATGAACTTGCACCCTAAACTGGTATACATCGCTATGATGTTGCCCACCAACCCCTCACCCAAAATGTTTAAGGAACTGGACAAAGCTATTGCTAAATTGCTAAATGTATACGGGGGGGAAAAAAGGTGCAGATCCGCCTCAGTGTGCGAAAGGTGGTTAAAACTGATGGCGGCCTGGCAGTACCATCATTAAAAGCCTACTACCATGCAGCGCAGGTCTGCTGGCTAAAACGATGGCTGGACACAAGCGACAACACCAGCTGGAGGGCCGTGGAACTGTCCCTGATGACACAGCTGTCTCCTTTTGAAATCATGACCACCCCACCCTCCAAACTCCCATCGCCACTCAAGCAACACCCAATCTATAGGATTGGGAATTAGACAATGGAATCGGCTACGATCCGCCAAGGGGTACCAATACAGAATGCGTCATTGTAGTCCTGCATCCGGGCGGTGCTATCATATGGGCAAAAATACACCCTAAACAAGATGTAGAATGGGCAGGTGAGAATGATGGACGTCTGGGAGGAGGGGACTCCATTGCAATTTCAAGCAACACACCACATACTGGGTCTAGGACAGAGTGAGAGGCTCTGCTTCCGCACAATACAGTCCGTAATCCTTCAACATACATCGGAGGATACCCCCAACTTCATGGGTCTCCTGCGAAAGAGAAATGGAAAAACACATTACTAGCTTCCCACACCTCAGCACATTTGATAATATGTCGACCCCCAATAATAAGAGTAGAAAACGTGCCCTGGCGGCATCATGGACCTAAGACCTGGGGATACCGATAGACACCAAAGATATACACAATTATTTTTCTGCTATCCAGATGTCTCCCTGAATCTCAAAACCAGGGAAATACAAATCAAGGTAATACAAGGCATATACTACAACCCAGCTCCTTAGAATGGGTCTGGCCCCCACAGAGACATGCTGGAGAGGCTGTGACAGAATAGACAACATGGGTCATATGATGTGGTCGTGACATAGTCACCACATACTGGCAAATGGTACACCAGCAGATCTCCGACATAGATGGGGCTGATATCACGTACTCCTCTCCGCCCCCCACACGGATGCTATTTGGGGCAGAGAAAAATGAATGGCATTCAGACGCACGGAAGCATAGACTCAGACTAATGCTCTTCATAGCGCATAAGCTACTGATAATACACTGGAAGACGAACTCCACACCTACCACTTCAGAGTGGGACACACGCCTCTACAAAATATGTCTACTAGAACGAGCCACCTTCAAACGGCAACCAATGATAAATGCTGTGTTAGGCAAGATTGTATGCAGTACCCTTTGGGTGCACTACAGCAACCTTGACCTCATGGCAATAGGAACCCAACCTTTGTTATAAGTCTGTACTACACAGGTTGGTAGTGTGGCTGAGCAGCCAGGCTTATCTCAAGAGGGGTCAATGTGAGCAGTAGGGTTGTAACACAGAGTTTCAGAGTTATTCAAATAAACACTTACACTCAAGGTTTCTTGATTAAACAATTATTAATTTATTTAACAGTCAGTTACATAAGCCTTCTTCAGAATGGAGCAAAACATGTAACACTTCTAATGTACTTCAAAACACCCTATTAGTTTCTCTAAATCAGATGATACCCATTGGGGATGGCACACAGACACTTCCTACACCCTCAGGTGACAAATAGCTAGGACACTGTGGACATCGATTCATCACTGGTACATTTAGAGCAATACTGAGTTTGGTGCAAAGGTTAGATATGAGAATAAAACAAAGGTCAAAAAATAAATTCATAGACGGATAAGTACTTTTCAAAACCTTCCAATATCGAGTAAATTAACCCTTTGCTGGGGGAAAGGTAAAATACAGTCAGAGATAGAGGAGTCTCTCTCATGGAGACAGGACAGCCAATGTGAGTTGAGCAACGTCTAGGGGAGCGGAAGATCTTATTTGCAGGCAAGTAAAAGTCTAGCACAATGTTTATAGAAACATTTGTAGAAATAACATTCACAAGAAGGGCCACAAGCCGACAGGCTTGTGTGGCGCAAAGCTGTAAGCAACTCTGCAAGGGCAACCAAGACAATTATAAACTGAGAGCAAGTAAGGCTACACAACAGGAGGCAGGTTCTTAGAGAGTTTACAGTACCGTTGGTTAGAAGAAATGTTCCAGCTGGCTTCTGTTAGTGTACAGCTCTGCAGATCCTAGTGATCCTGGGCCTCAGTCGTGGGGACAAGAGGGAGGACGTCTTAGGACTCCTGCACTGCAATGGCAAGGTTGTTGGGGAAAATTCTCATTTATGGCTAATTTTCCTCACCTAGTGAGTCCCTCAGCAGCTTTGCTGGATTTCTAGGGTTTATTTTTTCCACCTGGTAAGAGTGCGAGCCTTTCCCCCACTCTTACATGCCGTGTGTATGTCTACTTTGTGTGATCTTGGGCTCTGGAGCCACACCACCCCATGAACCCCACTTTTGTGTGCGTTACATAGCACCTTCAGTGCAGTGATACAGGGTTGTCTTTGAGACTTCCCACTGACTCCATTTTTCTGGGGCTGACTACTGTCCCCCAGAAACAGGTAAAGTTGTCATTAACGTTAGTCACTTTAAACTACAGACCCAGTACACCGCATCTTACATGGAGTATTGGAAAGGGTTCATTCCTACCCCTTTTCGTCTGTGCCTCTCGGAGCTTTGTTTTGCTCTCTTAACATTAAGACTTGGCAGTGGTATCTACCCTAACTTTTCCACTGCGATTATACTATATAAACGTGGTACTGTTTTAGGCTATTATATTAGCCTGGAACTTAAACCCACTTGACCAAATACATTTTATTTTGGCTTCCAGTCTGGTTTAGTCGCCATTTCTTTTTGTTAAAGTCCTTCTTGTGTTTTACTTTTTGCGCCAAACCAGGTTTGCCGCCTTTGTTCGCTGAACTTTGGCAGGCTTCTGTCCAGAAGCCCTCCTTTGGCGTCTGAGTGTCTAGGTGGGCTGAATTTGAGGGAGGGGTTTAGTCACCCCCTGCACAGGGTCTCCTTGGAAACCTAAGTGGCACTTTGTGTCGATGGGCTGAGGTGGTTGTTCGGGCCGGACAACCCCCCTGCTGAGTGATTGACAGCCAGTCTGTGTGAATGGGGGATTTTGGCATAAAATGCAGGACTCTTGGGCTGGAAGTCAGAATCACCACTGGAACTGCAAAGAACCAAAGAGAAGCGGAGAAGAAGACGGCTGCTGCAACTCCCGGCGAGTCACGGTGAAGCCCTGCTACAGTCCTGAGCTATCTACCCTTCAAAGACAAGAGAAGATCCAGTACGGAGTCTTCTTCCCGAGAGCCTGGTGGGATCAACCAGCTCATCTTCAACAGCCAGAGGATCTTCTTTGTGGTCAAAATCGCTGCACACTGCTGTAGTGGTCCGGATATCCATCTGATGAGCCTCTCCTGTTTTAAAGGAGCGCACCATTTATTCACCGTCGTTTCGCTGCTACTGGCCTCATCCCTGGGTAGTGCAGACCGCTCCAGACGTCGTCCTTGTCTCTGCGACTGAAGCTCCAGGAACCGTGAGTCTGCAGGAACTACCAGGAAAAACTGCTGTGGCACCAGGTTTCTTCAACGAATAAGGTACTGTGTCCGACTTCGAGGAATTGGGGTGAACCCTTCTTCCTCACCAAAGGCTTGTCCTTTTCTTCCTTCCCTCTTATAACTTTTGCCTCCTTTTGTGACAATATCTAAGTACTCCTGGCAATCTCGAATCGTGAACTGTACTAACCTTTTGATCCTCGGCAACAGGACCCCTGTTACACTTGACACTGGCGCAGGCCTATTGTCTTATCTACTGGTTAGAAGGTGCCCTCTGATTCCATCTGCCTTGACAAAGTATCGCCTATGATTTTTATCCCCAATTTTCTTGTGTGAATGTGCTTAGTGTGTGACTACGGTTACATTTCTTCCCGCGGGTACGCTTATCTTTAGTAAGACCGAACTGTCATTACTGTCAAAAAGTGATGCTTATGTACTCCCGGTAACGTCTTTGTTTCACAACACCGGTCTGTCAAATCCCAATGTACTTACCTTGAATTTATCTGCACAAGGGGAATTGCTTGTGAGTAGTGTATTTTAAGTGTGGTTTTATTTTAATAGAAGTAAAGTGTTTTGTGAACAGATGGTTTAAAAATAAACATACTTATATTTTTTAACCAGAAACCTTGAGTCCGTGTTTGCTTGAGTCACAGTAATTGTAGTCCTTTGTGTAATCTCTACTACTGCCCATTTCTCTTGAGATAAGTCTGGCTGCTCAGCCATTGCTACCACTTTTTCTGTGTAGTACGGGCTTGTACCAAAGGTGACATTGTACTACCACTTGTAGTCTTAATTGTGTGTAGTGGTCCCTAAGGGCACTGCACAGGATTGTGCCTAACAAAGGTCAGCGTCAGCAATGGACAAACTTCAATTCAGTGGCACTTTGGCGTTTCAGCTCCTCGTGTCTGACAGCAAATAACACTGAGATACCACTTCCGAATTGTCTCGCATCTAGGGTCCAGCACTGTTGAGGTGGCTCAGGCTTGGTCAGGGGGGGGGGGGGGGTCTTCCTGGTGCTCGGGACGGACTTAAAAGCAATCCACTCAATTTGGTGTGCCTCTTCCTGGAATTTCAGTTCCAGCAGCAGCAGTGCAGCCAGGTCCGAGACGATGTCCAAACAAGTTCACTTTGGAGTTCATTGGTCCCACCAACTCAAGGGGAGGAGAGGTCCTTGCAGGGCTTCTCTAGTCGAGGCGAACTCGGAGCGTCAACACAGGAGCAGGGCTTCACCAGGCAAACCAACGGTCCTGGAGTTGCATCAGGTGCCTCTTCCAAGTTCTTCGGATTCCTTTGTCCAGTGGTCGACTGCCTTCAAAACCAAAAAGCCTCACCTTTTATGCAGGTTTCTCCAATTCATTCCAGCCTATTTGTCAATTACACAGCAGGGTGGCTGTCTTTTCCAGACAGCCAGCCGGCCAATCACCTTTGGGTGCATTCCTGTATCTAAGGGGATTAAGCACAGGGGGTTTGGGGCACCTCCCTCACTTCCTGCCCCTGCAGGACATATTGGGGCCAGAGGCAGGCTTCACTCGTGAATCCCGCCAAAGGCAAAACGAACAAAGGGACCAAACCTGGTTTGGTGCGCAGAGTAAATCTCAAGAAGGACCTTTCTCACAATGGTAGTAAAGTAAACCTCTGCCACCAGCCATTAATTGTAGAAAGGGTAACATTGAAAATGTTACATGAGAAACTAGACAAAGGGGATACTAAGTAACCCGTCCAGCACCCTATGGTAACATAGCGTGTGCTGGGTATAGAAAGTTACAAACAACAAGTTAAGTCAATATCACTTCACTGCTCTTGTAAACAGTTTTACCAAGAGAAGGTGTTAAAACGGATTTCTGAACTCTGACCTGATGGGCAGAGGTTCAGAAGGCCAGTCTAGTTTCCTGGAACAGGGTAACCTTCTGGACAAGCCAGACTAATCAAGGTAGCATTTGCGGCAGTCAAGACTAGGTAGAAAAGGCAGTCCAATCCCTACGAAGAGTGGAGCCTATTGCTGAAATGTACTTGCAATGCTGGCGCACGCAGTAATGCAGTTGGGCAAAAAGGAGTCTCTTGAAGGGTCTGTAGCAGCTCAGGAAGTTAGGTGAGGTGATGCAGAATAAGTTCCCACTATTCGTGGAGGGTCTCCCAACAGGACAGAACAGGTTCCAGAGTTCAGGAATAGTTCGCACTAGCAGTGGGAAAGAGATGGGCCTCATGGGCCACTTGTGCGTAAAAATGGGCGGATGCACTAGGGGCCACCGGTTAGGGTTGCAATTAATCACCGACCCCTGGCGCACTCCGGGCAAAACTTCAGCAGTCTAGTCCACTTCAGTTACAGGTTCAAATGTGGCAATCTCGCGGCTCTGCCGCTTTCAGCGACTAAGTTACTGCGTTGATTCCCAAACGGGCCAGTGGCAATTTCTCTGCTGCCGGTGGATGGATCAGGCCAGTTCCACTGTAGCAGGCTTCAGGGAACAGAGCGGCACAGCTGCAATGTTTTTGCAAAGTTCGTCACCACGGCTTGGCGACACTGTAACCGTTCGTACTCCGGTTCAGGCGCTCTCTTTACTCCAGGCCTGGGAACGCCAAGTATACAAAATTCAGTGCGAGTGTGCTGTGAAAGCAGTTTATGGGGTACCACGTTCCAAGGGCCTCCTCGAGACGGCAGCGGTATCAGGGCAAAGGTCCTGCACAAGCTGTTCAGCCGACTGGTTGGCCCAGGGACACTTCTGAAAAGGCTTACTTGCAAGTTTTGATGAAGGTGCAGAGAATAGTTGGTCCCACTATTCCAATGGGTCGAAGGGTCGAAGCGTCTTCGCAGACCTTCTAGGATGACCAGATGCAGAGGGGGACAGCGGGCTCAGGGTGCCAAACCTTCCAGGGGGTTCACAGCAGTTTCGACTGTGCTTCTTAGTTTCAGGATACTTGTATCCCACCCTTCGTTAAGTGAGAACTCCAAAGATCGACATGGTATGGGTGTTTGGAGCCTTCTCTTATCCAAAATCTACTTCGCGCCAAAACGAAGAGGACCCAGTGGGAGATCTGCTCACATACACGTACACCATACGTGGACCAATCATGGACCACGGTGGTCCTAGGCATTCACAGCACACCAGACTCTCTGGCACCCAGGATGTGTATTGGAACTAGACAGTCCAGCCCACATCCTGGAAGCAAACACACACACACACACACACACACACACACGCCTGCAAAAGCTTGGTGTTTCGGGGGAGAATGCATACCCAAATAAGGACTCACCTGGGTCGGCTTGACCTGGGGAAGGTGAAGGGGCAAGATGGCCAAATGACAGGACAAAGAACCTCGTGGCATGGCCATTTTGGAGCCAGGCCACCTATTTGTGCCAAACACGGTAACCGCGGTTTACCTGTCAGGCACGGGTTAAAAATACATGAAAAGATAAGCTGCCACCAAGGCACATCCGTACACATCCTTCGAAAGTATCTAGGGCCTTTAGAAATGACAGGAAGACCCAAGGGCACCGTGTACTGTAAGGTATTGTTGCAGAAAAGCTGCAACATGGACAAGGACTAAGAGAAACAAAATCTCCCAGTACTGACTGTCTTTAAGGGCATGTCAGTTTCACCATAAAAAGTGAGCGAAAAGCCCAGGGGAGTGTGGCAGAAGGCTGTGCTCCTCTGGCATAGCCAGACTATGGTGTTTAAACACAGCAAAATGCTGGGGGGGTACACAACTGGAGGGAAAATTACACATGAAATGGAAATCCTTCCTAACTGAAGGTATTTAAACCTTAGGGAAATCTAAGACTTCCCTGCGTCACTGCACTGAAGGTGCTCTGTGTCACAATGTAAAGATGATGTCTATGGAGTTTGTCGGGCCCCAAAGTCAAAAGAAACCGTGTTCAAATCAATGAAAAATACACAAGAGTGTGAAAAAGGTCTCAATCTCTCCAGGTTAGAAGGTAAAAGTCCTAAAGTCCGGCAAAAGAGCTGGGGTCTCTAAGGTAGAAGGGCATTGGCACATTTCTGAGAATTCTCCCTAACCTGCTGCAAAAGGAGAGCGATACTGGTAACACCTGGAACCATGCGCACGCCCTGATAGCCCCACCGCCCTCTCCTTTCTCCCTCCGCTTCTCATCTACATTTTCACCTCCTCCCCCTAGCTACAGAGACGAATGGGTACAGAGTAACGCGGGGGCACCCAGGTAATCAGTGGGACTACCTAGCAACCATTGTGGAGAATATCACTTGCCAGGCCCCATGTCAAGCTGATGAGAGGCAACATAACAGCCAAAATATTAAGGAAAGGGGTGTGACTATAACTTCTATCCATAACCCGGAAACTGGAGCACGTCAGGGGGGTGTGGGGGGGAGTTTGTGAGGCGGGCATGGGAGGTGGCCATTATGGCCACAATGTTGACAGGTGAGGGTAAGATGTTTATGACAGTTAAAACTTGTAGAGTCTGTAAAACATGGCTCGCCTCAAATACTGTACAAGATTCATGTATGTCAGAGTAATGTCAAAATAAAAAACAGCTTTTACAACAAAAAGTACTATAGACTTGGTCCAATTCACTTTGGCTGTCCAGGCTCCCTAAAGGCACCCTTCTAATCTATTAACTTTGGCATTGCTTGTCCCTTCAGAGGTTGTAATTTGTTGAACAATTTTTACTGCTGGGAAAGGCTTACCTAGACTACATTAGAGGATTCAAACTGTCTTCCTGTTATAAGAAAGTATGTCCCAACCTTTCCATTTCCAATTCCTTAACCCTTCCTTCCTGAAACCCAGAGTCTGAAAAGTATATTGGCGTTTATGATAAATGCAATACTATCCTTGTTATTGAAGTCACTTCAGGGTGTAGGAGAAATGTGTTGGCATATCCAAAGGGTATTCACAAACTTTATTGACTTTGTAAAGTGATTCCAAAGTTTGACTGTTACAATTGCCTTTTTAACGAATGCTTAATTAAAACTTATATATGTAAATAAATCTATATTTATAACTGAATCCTTGAGTGCAAGTGCTAGTTGGTTACTTGTATTGACAGATTTCATCTGTTCAGCTCTACAGCTCTCACTTACCCCTCTTGAGAAAGGCCTTGCTGCTCAGTCACAGTACCAACTTGTGTAGTACAGACCTATACCAAAAGGTGGGTTACCTAATACCAAGCAGATAAGTCTTGTGTATTCTCACACAGTGTGACTGCACCAATTCTTATCTAAAGGAAAGATACATTACACCGAATTAGGTTGCAATCACAATGGAAACCCAGACAGAAACACCTACTGCCTGATACTGAAATACTAAGCCATCTAGAGTAGACCAATTAAGACTGAATGAACTAGTGAATGATGATTTACATTGTATACAAACGAAATTCACTGTTGAGTACATGTCTAAAAAAACTGGCAGTAACTAATGAGCTCTGTATCGGACCAAGAACTAACCTACAAATGAAAACTCAAACTGTATACGAGTAAAACTAAAGGTTTGTGCCCTGAAAAAGCCCAAGTAGGGGCAAAACAGTAGAACATGCCTCCAAAAAGGAGGAACATTGGCACAATTGTACAAAAACTGTCTAGAAAGCCAATAAATGCCTAGAAAAACAAACACTCAAACAGAAGCCAGGCGCCTCTGGACTTGGCAAACCCAATTGTAATGAAGAATGTGGCTACATTGCATCTCCACATAACATGGAGTGTGCTGGTTCACTAAAATCAATGTAAATGGGGCGTGAACCCACTTTACCTCTTGGGAACGGTAGTTCACCGAAGAAATAATAAAAAAAGGAAGCCACTGCATTTAAAATGTGTGCTGCCATAGTGCTTCACAGTCAGTCCAAAGTTATAGGAAACTATAACTCCAATCACACACTATGGAGAGACATAAAAAGGTCACCCATAAAAAGAGTAAAAGACTAGGTCAGAGGGAGGGAAAGATTCCCCCTCACCTAGGGACAAGGTAAAATAATGACCAAGTCCAGGCAAAAAGTTCTGGGGTTCACACAGGTAAGGAAGATGCATCATAAATATGCAAATCCTACCAAACAAACTTTTAGCAATAGCTGAAATGGTGAATCTGTCCCTAACTAGGAAGCATGGGAAGTTTGCCTCTACCCAGTAATTGTGGGAAATTCACAGAAAAATAAGTTACTCACCGTAGTGACTAACTTACGGTTAGTCCATAGTCCCCTTTCCTCCATACTGCATGGGTATCCCTTCCAAAGGACGGGAGATGGAACCTTTTTCACCAGAAAAAACGTTCCCCTTTAAATTTAGATGGGTGCGGCCCTGGGAGCATGCGCTGCCCTGACTACACCCTTCGGCGCCACACCTCAGTCCCCATTGACGCGTCGACAATAGATTTAACATTGCCTAATGACACCAGTATTATAAGGAGGATGGTGGGACGTATGGTGGAAAAAGGATCATGGACTAAGAGTACATTAATCACTACGGTGAGTAACTTAAAATTACTCTTACATCCCGTCCCCTTTCCTCCATACTGCATGGGCAATTAACTCTGAATGTAGCCTCAGGGTGGAGAGGAGACCCTCCTCAAGCAACTAGTTTCCTGAGAACCGCCTGTCCGAAAGCTGCATCAGATCTAGAGCCGGCATATAAACAGTAATGCTTGCAGGAAGGCAAGGGAGTGGCCCAAGTGTCTGTGCTGCTTATGACTTGCCAAGGGACATGGTGCTGGAATGCAATGGCCATTGCCTTGGCCCTGACTGCGTGGACGTGCATGTTAGCTGGAATAGGCTTGTGCTGCCCCTTGTATGCTTCTTTGATGGCAGAGACCATGCAGCTTGATATGGAGGTTTTGGAGGACTGATAGCCTGGTCTTGCACCACCAAAGGTGACAAACAGGGCGTCTGACTTGCGGAAGCCCGTGGTCCTGTCCAGGTAGAATTTCAGGGCCTGACATCCAGGCAGTGCAGAACTCTGCTTCATCCTTAGGATCAGCAAAAAACATAGGAAGGACAATTTCCTCATTCAAATGGAAAGCAGACGGCACCTTAGGCAGAAAGCCTGGGTGCGTCCGCAGGACTACTTTGTCCCTCTGAAAGGAGGTATATGGTTCTGAGACGAGTGCCTGGATCTCGCCGATTCTTCGAGGTGAGGCCTACCAGTAAGGCCATCTCGATGGTGACCAGCCTGAAGTCCGCAGGCGCCCAGGACTATTGTTCAGATCCCACACGGGATGTGGCCTCTTGATGGGCGGGTAGAGCCTTGCAAGCCCCGCCAAAAGTTTGACAATCGGATTGGAGGAGGAGAAGACCCCCTTCCTCCAAGTTCCTGTAGGTCCCGATGGCTGCGAGGCAAGTGCGGCAGGTGTCCACCTGCACACCTGAGTTGGCGAGGTGTGCCGAGAAGGTGAGCATGTCGTCCAAAGTACATGCCAGGGGTTGATGTCCTTGGAGTCTGCCCAGTGGCAGAACCTGGTCCATTTACTCTTATACTGGGCCCTGGTAGCCTTACTGCTGGCGCACTGTATGATCTCCAGATTGGCCTGGGAGAGACGGAGGTGCCTTCGCATTACCTGCTCAGGAACCTTGCTGCGAGGGCTAGTTTGTGGCGCGGGGTGGATGACCCTGCAACCCTGCTGCACCAGAAGATGTGCTGAGCCAGTCGGAAGGTGAATGGGCGGCACCTCCGAGAGGCTGAGCAGCTCCGAGAACCATGGCCTGGCCGGCCACCGTGGAGCTATCAGGATGATGTTGAGCTGGTGAGACTCCTTGATCTTGCATATCACTGTGAACAAGCGGAGTGGGCGGGAAGGCCTACGCTGTCATGCCGTTCCACTGAACCCAAAATGCGTGGCCCTGAGAGCCGGAGGCCTGTGCCTGCCAGGAGGTGAACTGAGGGCACTTCTTGTTGTGCCAGGTTGCAAAGAGATCCACCTGGGGAAGACCCCATCTGCTGAAAATCTGAACAACAAGGTCGTTTAGCTCTCACTCTTAATCGTCAGCTCCCAAGTCTATAGCCAGGCTGTCCTTCTCATGTCCGTGGTGAAAAACAAATGGCACGGCCACAGGTGTCAATATGGGCCAGAATGGACTCCATGATTTCCTGCACCACCAGATTGGCCTCAGCCAGTCCCGCCTTGAAACAGGATTGGCTCTGCGTAGGGAGGAGGTCTGGGAGGAAGTCCGCAATTTCCCCCCCATAACCTTTGGTTAGCAGCCGCCAGCATGGCATCGGCGTTAGCCTGATGAAGATGCAAAGACGTGTTGGAATACAGCTTCTTTCCTTAAGCCTCCAAGATCTTCTCCTCCTTGCCTAGCAGCATCGCAGGAGGAGGAAGCTGAGGACGACTGAGGCTTGGAGTATAGTGATGCTGCAGCAATCAGCGAGGAGTGTGGCTGACGGTGGGCCGATACCAAGAGCGTATCCCCCTCCATCTGCCTGTACTTGGTGTACAGATGTCGATTGACCGGCTGACCAGAGTGAGGTTTGAGCCAACCCTTTTCGGCCAGGGAGACTAAATCGGTCTACAGTGGAATTCCCGAGGGGCGTTGCGTGAGGACTTCAGCAAGGACCCCCCTCTGCCGGTTTCTCGACCTCCGGTTGAGGCAGTGTTATGCTTACCTGGTATCCACGGGGGCGCCACACGATACTGGATGGAGGTCTAAGCGCTATCCCGGAACCCTCTCTGCGTGATTATGTGCCAGATGTAGGGTAGCGCCTTAGGTTTTTGTGCGTTGAACTCTCCGCCCTGCGTCTCTGTGCAGGGGCGCATGGTTGGTGCGGGCGTTCCGTGGACCTAGTTGCTTCACTGGTCCGTGTGCCCTCATGTCGGGTCCAGACCGGCTGTGACTGACTCAGCATGCTGTCTTCCAGGTGAGTTATGTCTTTTCCGTCCTTATTCTGTCTTTCTTTCCCTCCGTTTTCTCTGTCATCTCAGCGTTTTGCTCCACTACGCTGTCCTCTAACAATGTCTTTGTTTTCACAGGGACGGTTACGGTCTCAGAGTTGCCGCGCCGATAGCGAAGACCACGGCGAGTTACTGATGCAGAGCGCTGCACTGTTTATTGGTGTTAATTGCTAACATGTGTTCTCTTCTCTGCTTTGAGTGATGAGTGATCGAAGCGTTGCTTGCATAGGTAAGAGCTTTATTAATGCGGACCTTGTTCCTTCTCCCTTGCAGGCTGCAGTGAAACCCGGAGATGGGCGAGGTAAGAGAAACGCAGGGTGCTGCCAGGACTCGCTGCTTGCCCAGGTAAGAATTGTTATTAATGCTGTCCTTGTTTCTTTACCTTTGCAGCAAACTCCGGTGATGGGCGAGGTAAGCGAAGCACAGGATGGATTGAAGGCCGGTTACTTCAAAGGTAAGTGTTCTTGCTTGCTAATGCTGTTCTTGTTCTTCCAGGTTATTAATGGAATCCAGATCTAGGGCTTCAGTATCAGGCCGCCAGAGAAGCAGATGAGCAGGAGCTGGACACGGTGAGCGTTACGCTGCAGGAGTGCAGAATAACTCGAAGCGTGTTTTGCTGTTTGGGTGTGGTTTAAATAGCCCAGGTAAAGTAGTTCCAGGCCCAGCCACACCCAAAACACTAGACTGCATGGCTTTGTTCTAAAGAACTGAGCTGTATAATAGGCCTCTATGTTGGATTAAGGTCCAAAACTGGTATTGCTTTACTCCTGATATGAGCCTGGCGCCAAAGGCGCCAGGACTGACTCCATGTATGTTTCTGATGGAGTTTTAAGGCCCTTGGGGCCAGTGTGAAGGGCTTTAGCCCTACTGCTGCCAGAGGGCTGTTATACCTGAGGGGGTCAGGGGCATGGATCATGACAGGCAGGCCCAGGTACTCTGCCAGCCGTGCCAGGTGTTCGTGGAAGGCCCTGGCTGACGAGGGCGTGTCAGGGTCCTCCTCATCGGGGTCAGGAGGGTCCTGCGTCAGTGGGGGAGAAGAGGGAGCCAGCGGCTGGGGTACACGGACCGGAGGCTGTGGAGGAGGCTAGTACGGAACTGCCTGCGGAATCTGCTGGGGGGCCGGAGAGAGAGGCTGGGCCGGGGGTGCCAGCGGAGAAGCCGGACGTGCTGGAAGCATTGGAGGCAGCACGTCCCTGGTGGCATCCCTGAGGATAACCCCCATCTGAGGAGACTTCATGAGCCTGAGGAACATCTCAAAGAACCTGTCTTCACAGGCCAGAGGAGTGGTAGAGCATATAGACGGGGTAGCAGGCGGCAGCTGGAGCCGCTGCATACCCTGCCTATATGGATGCAGTGAAACCTGCCCTGCGCAAATGAAGGATAGGCTGTAGGCCACGTACTTGGTTGAGGCCAGTCCCACCTTGACACTCATTCCTCGCTGAACTCCTGGAATGGCGGCAGACGGGTGCTTAGGTCTGGCACAGCCCCCATTTTGTCGAGTTGCCCGAGTCGTGTTGTTCGGCTCGCTGAGCCCAGCCTACTTCAAGACTCTTGCGTGTGGATCACGAAGCCTGCCCTGCTCCTCGGGCCTAGACCCGGTAGGTGTGACACCCTCGGCCCAGGGGCAGGAAGAGCTGCGTTTAGGTACCCCCTCGGGCTTGGCACCTCGGACATAATGCCGGTACAAGGGCAGAGCCCCTCGGGTGAAGACCCGGTACAAGAACCTTCCGGTCCCTCAACACTGTCACTGGGAGGATCCCTCGGCCTGTAAACCGGTAGCTGAAGCAGCCTCGGTGCACGTGCTGGTACGAGAACCTGAGCGGTCCCTCCTGACGGGGCAAGTCCTTGGGACGGAGTCGCCCTTGCGGGGTACAATAAAAAAAAAAAAAAAAAAAAAAGAAGAGGCACTACCTTGGGCCTGGATCAATGTTTCACAAAGTTCTTGAGGTCCACTGGAGGCGACTTCTGGACGAGCTTCCTTCACCGGACTAATCTGTTCTTCAAAGACCTCGATGACAGGGCGTTGCACACTTTACAAGCATGCGAACCGTGGTCTGGGCCAAGGCAACGTAGGAAAAGGGCGTGGGGGTCTGAAGTTGGGAAGAGCCTGTCGCAGGATGGACACCTGTTGAACCCTGTGGAAGTCGACATGGGCCGGGGAGGAGCGGGATGCCTGAGGACCGAGTACTTGAATGATAAAAAGACAAAAAAAGACAAAGTAGTATCTGCGCGTTGAATTGCATGGCCGAAAGCCAAACCCAGGAGCGCTGGTGAATTTGGCCCGTTCCCGTCAACGCAGAAAAGGGGACTGAGGTGTGGCGCCATAGGGCGTAGTCAGGGCAGCGCATGCTCCCAGGGACGCACCCTCCTTCACCTCTAAATTTAAAGGGGAAGAAGGTTTTTTCTGGTGAAAAAGGTTCCATCTCCCATCCTTTGGTAGGGATGCCCATGCAGTATGGAAGAAAAGGGACGGGACGTAAGAGTATGAAGAATGTCAAATTGTTGAGACAAATATCAACTTGTCAGTTCATTAGGCATTCACTGTTAATGGCCTCTCGGAGTTGACACTGCATATTTGTTTCAATTTCATTTGTTCGATCATACTGTAGTCATTTAAGCTTTAATCGGATTGCATAGTCTTAGAGGTGTCCATTAGGACTATCCAACTTCAGCTGTTGCTGTGACCGATCACATGCTGTCTTCCGAGTGAATGAAGCCAACTGTTTTTGACAGGTTATCATGTGTATCTGATCTTTTGAGTGAATACTTTGAAGCAATAAGAAAGAAATTCTCTCATTCTAATCGAATGATAGATCATCCGTTAGGAGTGAATACAATCATATGCACTTGGACAGAGCCAAATATCTTCCCAAACGATTGATTCCAGGAGAACGCCATCAATCTTATGAAATAAATGCTTAGATCAACTCTTGCACTGAGAAGTCCTGTGTTCTGGCCTTGCTGTCTGGAAGCCTCCGACCTTCATCCTGAGGAATCTTGTATAAAAAAAAAGAACCTAAGCCCTAGTGACACCTTTTAAGGTAGGAGAAATTGTAGGCTGCGCAAAAGTTACTGGAATGGAAGCTACACCCCACTCCATCAGTGGAACATTGTGAAAAGGTAAACTACCCTCTTTTCTTGTTCTCGTGTCATTTGCATAGATATCGTGTCATTCAATTATACAATCAAAGGTATCTCAAATGGGTTTATGAATCATCTGATTTTATCTCTCTGCAAAAATAACTACAGAGATTTTAATTCAATCGAATGGGTCTTGCTATGTCTGTGCACCTTATTGTGCAGTTTCTTCATGTCAAAAATCCCTTTCTGTAGTGCTACAATGATTTGTAGATCTCTTTGTTGGCCAACAGTGTTGAGATGGATTTCTAGAATCTTGCCCCGTGGACAGGTTTTAGGAGGTCACCTTAGTTCTAGTGAACAGAGATCTTAGAGGTTAACCAACACCCAATAAAAGGTAAACATGGAAAGCATTCAAGGCTATTCTCAGGAGAGTGAGTGGGGTAAGGAACCCTCAATGAGTCCTCACAATACAATGCACAATAATTAAATGTAGACAGGCATGTATAAAAATACAAATATTTATTCTAGGACTTTTACACGAAAAAAAACGAGCAGCTAATTTTGCACAATGCTCAATAATACACATACATTCACCATATGCTCTTAAAATGCATTCAAATGACTTCATCAACACGAGGTAAGTATATCAATGCAGTAAAGATGGAAACATGTCAAAAGTGAATTTTCCTACCCTCAGCAGTTCAATATCTAAGAATGGGGCCTTGTCACAGGAGCCACAATGCTTCTCCCCTGAATGTAGTCTATGCAGGTAAGTTCTAATTTGTTTGTGACGGTAATCGTTAAAAAAAAGATATTTAACAAGGTTAAATTTAAAAAGCTTTACAAGATATTCACAAATTTTAAAAGGCGTTTAGAAATGTTACAAGATTACGAAGATCTCGGGAGGATAGCTCAGGGGCAACGTGCTCCCCTTGGAAGCAAGATGACAGAGCAGCACAGGTTCGATCCCCGGGTCCGCGCTTAGAAACCTCTGGGCATTAAGTGCGTTATAAATAACCTATCATATCATGTCATAAGGCAAGTAATGTGTTCTTAACTTTCAGAAGATACTTTCCAGGATCGACAAGCAAAAGTCAGTGGAATGGGAAATTAGGAAATAAAGGAACTGGTCCCCAATGGTCTCCTATGGTGGAAAGGGAGGGCAAATGCTTCATGATTATGTGTTTACTTACCCAACCCCCCCACCTGACAGTTTTCCCAGATACCGATTTGTCGAACAGGTGTGGGTGGGAGCTTGACGTGTGACTGGAGGTTGGATTTTCCACCACTGGTTCCAGTGAGAGGTGCCCGGAAGCTGCAGGTGCAAGGATTCTTCCGGTCAGGTCCAGAAGCAACCCTTGGCAACGAAGTAATGCAAGATTCACCAATACAGGCCTCTTCAGGGTACTTCACTAAACAGGGGAAGGCAATTTCCAGCAACAGTCTCCACACACTCTTATCTAAAATCTAGCCCGGAAGCATGTCCAATCAAGGACAACTACTGATCTCATGCATGCCTTACACCTAGACTTCTCTGGCACCACTGATGTTGAGTAGGACCAGGTGGTCCCACCCCCTTCCTGGGAGTCACACACACGCACAAAGGCTTCACCAGCTCGCTGTTAAGGGAGTTTTACTAAAGTCCTACTCTGATGCAAGACTTTAGTAAGCTATTCCAGTGGTTTGTAGATCCACAACTATTATCATCAGTCTGTACTAACTCAGTAACCTGGTAGAGTGGCAGAGCAGACAGGCTTATCTTAAGAGGAAGATGTGAGCTGTAGATAAGTAGTTACACAACAGTCAGTGTTAAATAGTCAGCACTTTAAAACCATCACACAGATATACTTTTCAATACTTTCAAAGGGTCATTTCTTAGTTGGTAGTTGCTGAAGGCATACAATTGTTACAGGAGTTTGACAGCTATAGCGGTAATACTGTGGACCCACAAAATACGGTAATTGTATTTAGTCTACATATACATATAGAGCTTCAGGTTCTAGAGGCAGTTTTGCAGCACAGCAAGTCTTTGAAAGTCGAAGACGCAAACCCTAGCTAAAAGGCGGTTCATAGCGGCTTAGTCTTGCAAAGCAGAAGAAATCCAAAAAGTTCCTGTGGATACGTTCTAGTCTCTAGGAAGGAAGATACAAGAAGGCTTAACTAATGTTGCGACCCTGTTAAAGGACTCGCTAAAGGGACCGAAGCAGCGGCTTGAATTGGAGATAAGAGGGTTGCCCCAGGAAACCACGGCGTACAGTCCAATGCTCTGGAGCAACTTTCTGGAATCACCAAAGCAATAGCTTTTTCCCCACAGTACCTTTGGTTAGAAGAAAATGTTCATGCTGGATGCCCCGCGATGTTGCAGCTCTGGCCCCCGGCCTCTGGATTTCTTTGCCCGACTGAAGGCAAGACAATGGACTGGTTGTCTCAGCAGCAGTCTCGCGGGAAGACCTGGGGCCTCGACTTTCTGCAACTTCTTGTTTCACTTTGCAGTCGTGGCGCCTTTTCTGCAGCACCAGCAAAGGAAGCAATTTGCCCAGTCAAAATTCTTCGCTTCCTGCAGTCCTGCACTCTGATGAGGGGGTCTGGGCGAGTTGGATCAGATCTCTGGAGTGTCCTTGACGGCTCAGCAAAGATTTGGACTGTTTGGACTTTCCACGACGATGCACTTGAAATGGGCATCGGGTCTTCTGGAATTGGGATTCCGCAGCTGTGGAACTGCACAGGACCACGGGAGACTGCACAAATCAAAGTTTGTTTTGGGACTGATTGTTCCCACCAGCCGAAAGGGAAGGCGTTGTCATCTTGGGAGCTCCAATATCAAACAGATCAAGAGGTCAGGACAGCAGTGGTCACGTCACAGTCCTGTATAGGTTCTGCAGGCATCTGTGGCCGTCTTCGGTTACTTCAAGGTTTCAGCTATAGTTATTTGACACCGTTTTTAAATAAGCATTCTTTAATAAGGCAAAGGATTGTAACGGTACAAATAAACTTTGAAATTGCTTTTCAGCATCGATAAAGCCAGTGAATAATCTTTGGATATGCTTAATACATTTTTCCTACACCAGGTCAATCATAAGGAGAGTATTTGCATTTATATATTACACTAATATGCTTTGCAGATTCAGAGTTGCAGAAAGGACAAGTTATGGGAAGTAAAAAAGTTAGAACAGTTTCGCAGAAAAATGTGAGCCCAACTGAATCCTCCAATGAAGTCTAGATAAGCCTTTCCCAGCAAAGCAGTAATAGTGTTTAAAAAGCCACAACCTATGTGAAGAGAAGCAATACCAAAGTCAATGGATTCAGAAGAGTGCATGTAGGGAGCCAGGACAGCCAAAGTCATTTGGACACAGTCTACAGTTCTGATGTACTTCTTGGATAAAAGTATAGCACAAAGTTAGAAAGTTCAGAAGAAAAATCACTTCGGGTCATAAGCCTGTGAAATGGGAGTTGAAATCAAATCAGAAAGTAGGTGCAACCCTCAACTGAGACATCACAACTTAATGCAAGTACCCCCAAGCTCAAACAGTACCTCTGGTTAGAAAAAAAGGAGGTCCAGCTGGATTCAGTCTTGCTACAGCCAAGCAGAAATTGGTTCTTGAGCCTCAGTCATGGGGACAAGAGGGAGGACGTCCGGAGGGCTCCTGCGGCAGTACTCGGGAAGGTAGTCAGCAGCTATGCGCTCTTTTCGTTTCAGCAGCACTTTGCGGTTTCAGCGTTTGGTAAGCAGCACTGATGCAGAACGCTGGACACCGGTTGGATTTTCCGTGCTCCCTCGGTCCTGCACTCTGGCTTGGTTTATGCTGCTTGGAGGATAAACATTAGTTAATCCCTTGAGAAATTGTATTACTAGAGGTAGTTTGAAATACCATGGTTCCTCCGCAGTGCGCTTGAAGATTGAAAGCGCTACAAGATAGCCTTTTACAGTGCCAACTTGAAGGCCTGAGTTAACCAAGTAGAGTAGAAAGGATAACACCGTTGGTGTACCACATGAAAAACGGTCGATATTCCCTTCTCTACACCAGCTGCAAAATTTGTTCCAACGGCAGCGGTATAAAGACTTTGTTGCTGGCCGTCTGGCCGAAAGCAACACCTCCATGACGTCATCAGGGAGATCCGAATCCTTGTACCTCACCCTTTCAGAAGCCAAGCGTGAAGGTTGAGGGTTCTGATGTCTGGATAGAGAACCTGACCTCCCTTCTGCGAGAGAAGATTCTCTTTGAGTGGAAGACGGATTGGAGGGCAGATGGACATATCTAGAAGGTCCGGGTACCATGTTCTCCTGGCCCAGTCCGGGGCAATTAGGATCATGGTTTTCCGGAATCTTCTCAACCTCCTGATCATTTGAGGAATAACAGGGACTTGTAGAAACGCGTAAAGGAGTGGAAACTCCCAGTCCACTACGAACGCGTCTCCTAGAGCTCCTCTCGGGGGAAATTCCCTTGAACAGAACAGATCGCACTCCCTGTTGGTGCTTGTGGCGAACAGATCCACCTGAAGGGTTCCCCAAAGGGCAAAGATCTCTTGAAGGACTTCCTCAGCTAGCTCCCACTCGTGGGAGACTGTGCTCTGCCTGCTCAGAGCGTCCGCTGTCAAGTTCTTCTCTCCGGCTAGGTGGACTGCCGATAGAGATTCCTTCCTGAATTGCCCAAAACCAGAGCTGCATTGCCTCTCTGCACAGTGGCAGTGACCCTACGCCTCCTCTTCTGTTGAGGTAGTGCATGGCCACCGTGTTGTCCGTCGTCATCAGGACATTTCTCCCCTGTACTGATGGCAGGAAAGCTTTCAGCGCTAGTCTGATCGCTCTCAGCTCCAATAGGTTGATGTGTAGTCTGTGTAGTCTGGACTGCGATAAAGACCAACGACCGCTGATGGTCAAGTCGTTGGCATGGGCTCCCCACCCCGTGAGTGAGGCGTCTGACTACTGTTATCTCCGGCCATGGTTGCCAAAACAGTTCTCCTTTCAAGATGTTCTCTGGATAGGCCCACCATTGAAGGTCGCGGGCTACCTTGTCCGGAATCCGGAGGAGATCGGTCATTCTCCCTGAGAATTGCGACCACTGAGTTCTCAGTGCCCACTGAAGAGGTCTCATTCTCAGGCGAGCCTCTGGCACAAGGAACAAACAGGATGCCATGAGGCCTAGCAAACTCAAAAAAAAATCGAAGGCTGTGAGACGTTGGGCATTTTGAAACTTGTTGACCATCTGCAGAATATCTTGAGCCCTCACCTCTGGTGGCGAGGCTTTTCCCAGGGAAGTGTCCAGGACCGCTCCAATGAACTGGAGTCTCTGTGATGGTATCATCTGTAACTTCTTTAAATTGAGGGAGAAGCCCAGTTTGTGAAGGAAGTGGCAGACATAATCTAGCTGGATCTGAGCTTGTTCCGAAGATACGGCCCTGATCAGCCAGTCGTCCAGGTAGGGGTAGACGTGGATCCCTTCCCTCCTTAGACTCGCAGCCACCACCGACATTAGCTTGGTGAAGACCCTCGGGCGGAGGTCAGCCCAAATGGCAGAACTCGAAATTGATAATGAGAGTCGGCAATTGCGAACCTCAGGTATTTCCTGCGTTTGAGATGGATTGGCACATGGAAATAAGCATCCTGAAGGTCCAGAGATACCAGCCAGTCCTGGAGCTGGAGGGCCTGAAGGATCTAAGAGAGTTACCATCTTGAACTTGTCCTTCCTGAGGAACTTGTTCAATTCTCGTAAGTCCAGGATGGGTCTCAGTCCTCCGTCCTTTGGTGTGAGAAAGTAGGGGGAGGACCAGCCCTTGTTCCTGTCCGCTACAGGTACCGGTTCTATGGCACCTTTCTCTAGCAGGTCTATAATTTCCTGCAAGAGGAGCGGATCAGGAACTTTTAGAGAGCTGTGCCCCGGTGGATGACTGAGGGATGTGTAGAAAGGGTAGGCAGTAACCCTGGGCAACTGTCTCCAATGCCCAAGCATCTGACGTAATAGCCTGCCATTCCGTCAGATGGTGAGTTAACCTGCCCCCTACAGGTGTTGCCAATCCATGCGTCGAAGGGATCTTCGACGACGGCGGCGAAGACGGTGCCTTCTTACCTGATGGCCCGTGGCGCTCTCGGGTGGAATGTTTCGCCGGGTGCTACGACTCGCGGCATTTTGATTTTTTGGGTTTTTCACCCGGGGTATCACCCTCAGCTGTCTTCGAGGGGGTCAAGGCCGCTTTCTCGAAGACGCTTAACATTTTCTTCCTGAATTCCTCCCACTCAGCCTGAGAGCTGTGTTTTGTGGGGCAGGAGACCCTTTCTGGGGAAACAGAAGACGAGGAAGGGGATCTTCGACGTCTCTTCTTTGAGTGTCTTGATCGACGAATGGTGGGAGCTACTTTGAGATCTAGAATGGGAATGTTTGACGGTGAGGAGACGAATGCCTCGACTCAGCCGAAGAAACTTTCGAGGAGGTTTTGACTGACTTACCTCTCTCGAGCTTCCCCTTGCGCTCCTTCAAGGCTTTCGCCATCATGGACATGCAGTCCTCACACTCCGAACAAAGGTGCTCGGCTCCCAAGCACCACAAGCAGATCCTGTGTGGATCCGTTAGACATTTTTTTACTGCAGTCTCGACATATTTTTAAGCCGGATCGCGGCATTGTCGGTTCCGATGAAGATGCCATCGAGAACGAGTTGGTATATTCGAGTAGATGTAGAAGGTTTATCTGACTGAACTGAGCAACGATGTTCCGAGGCCCCACGAAGCACGGAAAAACGGAACTGAGCAACGGATGCCACGCGTGGCTATTTATGGGCATGGCGACGTCGGCGCTGATACGGTGGCCGTCGAGGGACTTCGACTCGGCGGTCGTCGACGCGCAGTGCCCTCTACAGAAAAAATTTCCGAGGCCAGCAAGCTGGAAACCTATTATCAAAGATAAGGAATACGGCGGAGGACACAATCCCTTCGAAATGAAAATTCTCCCCAACAGCCAGCAAAGGCGAAAAAAGAAGGGATGCCCCAGGTTAGTACATGGGTGCCCCTATTATGCACTACCAAGGCTATGGACATAGCCTGCAGTAAAACAAAAGTACACAATAGTTGGTAGAACAGGTCTCCGGTCACCAGTCATAACTGGGAGATTATCTATGTGACTAAAGTCACAGGAGCAGAGAGAAGGGGGATACAAGGTATCCCCGTTGGCACACTACATACGTTGATGTGTGCCAATCTCTTGGAATAATGTTTTGGAGAGATACAAAGAACTGTAGTTACTCTAGGATAAAGAATAGAATCTCAAAGGAGGACCCCGAGGGTCCTCCGCAACACTGCCCAGAAGGAGCCGTGTACTGCAATACTAAAGTACAGATGTCTTTAGGAGTTTTGGAGAAGACTAGACTCCATAGTATAGGTAGAATACAAAGAATACAAAGAAGAGAGTTCCAAAAGACAAGAGTCTATCAAAATGAAGGAGTGGAAAAAGGCTCCACTCATTCAGGAATAATAAAGAAAAAGGTCCAGAAGTCCAGCAAAAACTGCTGGGGGTCTCACCAGAAGAGGGGATGAAGCATAAAAATGATAAACCTCCCCAACACTAGCAAAAGCAGCAGCTTTCTTGGGTAAGTGCAGGACCTTATATGGGATTTCCTGACTTGGCGTGGCAGGAAGCAGGCCTAACTACAATATGGCCAAAGAACAAGTGAAAATCCTGTGGAACGGCCATTTTAGGACACTAGCCACATTTAGTAGCCAAACTCTGTAAATGCGAATTGCACACTAGAAATAGTGCAAACATTGTAATAATATATCTGCTTCCACCAGCTTGTCTTTAGGCACATATAAAAGTAACAATCCCAAGTGCAAAACTAGGGTGATACAAATGTATCCCCATTGCACTGCATTGTAATTTTCTGTGTGCACCATTAATAGTCATACAAGTCAAAAAGGAAACACAGTAATGATAGTTTGAAGGACTGATTAGTTTCCCTATGATAAATTAGCAAAAGATAAGTGATGCTAAAGTCTTTACTTCCCTTCAAAAAGTCAGAACAGGTTCAGAAACCATGCAAAAAGATTGAGGGTTCATAGAAACTATGGAGAGAAAGATGACAAAAGAAATCCTTCCTAACAAATTGTATGAAGTCAAAAGAGCATTTATCTAGAAGCATAAATACCATGACTTCATATTGCCAATCGTGCATTGTACACATCAAGTTTGTTTAGAAAATGGTTTCCGGTTAATATTCAGTGAATTGCAAACGATCTACGCAGACCCTTGAATCCAGTTGTCAATCATAAAAAAAAAAATATTTTGAAAAGAACACTGATGGAATTTTTTATCGTTAGACACGTTAATGGAACACTTTTCTCTACATCTTATATGTAGCTATTTGGATACTCAAAGCCATGGGCCCCAGAATATTCACAAATAAGCACCATGTAGAAACAGAAGTTGATTGGTCTCACTGGACACACAAACATCAAAGGGCCTCATCACGAGTTTGGCCGCAGCCCTTAAATATAGCAGTAACGGTATTACTGCCACATTTAAGGGCTGGCCAAATCACGAGTTGGGCGGAAAATGCCATTTTTACCTCCAGCTTTTTGCTGGAGGCGAAAAGGACCGTTTTCGGCGAAATTACCTCCAGAAGTTATAGTGCTCCCCAGCACAAATTGCGTCTGACCAAGTTGCTGTAGCGCTATTAGCATTGGGTGGAATCCCAGCGGTATTACCACCGGGATACCGCCCAACTCGTGATGATGCCCAGAGTGTGGTTGTAGCACGGAGGAATGAATCTAGGAATTGGGGCAAGTTCTACCACAGAGTGCATTTTGACAGGGCTGCATTTGGAGTTCAAAGGGAAAACATTTTTGACTGCCTCGAGGAGTCCAAGAAAGCTAAAAGGGGCATATTGCCCATATTCATCGAACAATCTTACCCAGGGTCCCACCTGATTTGCACAGGTAATGAACAATGTTTTTGGGCTGTTTGGCATCACTAATGCTTGGCACACTGCACTGTGAAGGGTTGCTTTTACATGATTACAGAAGGCTGAAGGTATTTTATTAATACAAAAAATCTTAAATTTACCCTTGAACAGCTCATGCTTGGCTAGGTTCCAGCTTGGCATAGATGGTACTTTGAAGCACAAAGACATGCCTGCTAAAAATCATTGAAGACATTTGAGCAGGCAAGATAAACTATTAATGGGGTCATAAATGTGTTTCACTAGGAATGCTTCCCATCTACAATCGCAGCGTCCCTAGAGTTCCCGTTTTATCAAGTTTCCAACGTACACTGTTTAGCGTTGAATGAAAGGATATACACCTTTCGGCTGAGCTCACGGGTCCGATCTTTAAGTACATACAAAGGGAAACAGTTTCATGTGAAAATGTAAACTAGGTGTATTTTGAGAACAGTCAGAAAAAAAAAACAAGGGGCACAGAGAAAGGTGTTGTGGAGAGCCAGGGTGGACCATGGAGGGGAAAACAGGAGTCATAGGGGGACTGGCCATGTAGGAAAAGGGGGAAAAAAAGGGATCCGATACATGACGATGAGGCTGCAAACCCTACCTTGATGAAAACAAAAAATCGGCCAAAGTACATAGATCCCTGACAAATGCCTTAATGACTGCTCAAGAAGCAAATACTGTCTGACCAAAAATATGACTTCGCAAAAAAAAAAAAAAAAAAAAAAAAACACACCCTCAACGTTTTCAAACAATTAATGTGGAATCTCCTGCCCCACCTGGAACAAACATCTTTGGCTTATGCAGAACGTGAAAAATACTATATTCAAAGTATTATCCGGCTTGAAGGAACCCACCAAAATCCAAGGAGTCAAATCAGATTTGCCATCGCAACCAGTTATAGCGAATATATGTAAAGCACTGTGCTCAATTTGTATAGTTACCAACACAGGCACTCTGAAGTAATGTTTGACTGTCGGAAATGCTAAACAAAGCAATACATGAAAATAGTGGAAACATTTGATACTTTGCCTTATTTAGGAATCACAGTTAAGTTTAGCCCTGAAAATGGTATCTACTTAAGTTGTAGTTGTCCAAGTTGAACGGTGTGAGGGCAAAGACATGTGTGTGAATAAATGGTATGGCTCTTTTACTTTATTTAGACGCTATACAATTATGAAACGATAGAAGATGTGAAGTAGCTAACTATCTACCAGACACAAAAGTTAGAAATCCAAAACCTTTTACTTAAGACAAATACATGAAGGAAATTAAAAAGTACATGAACATATATGCAGTGTATTTACCACTTTGATGCTCCAAATGGCATTGCTGAGAAGCTGTCTCGTTTTAAAAATGTCCCGACCCTCTAACCCATCTGGGGACCAGGAAGGTGGGCTCACAGTATTATTCATACTCCAAGTGCCCTAAGATATTTCAGGCGAGAAAGTATATATATATAAAAAAAAAAACAAAATCAAAGCCAGCAAATTATGAAAAAAGCAGAACAACATTTAAACATATTGGTAAATGTTATCTTTGCAGATGTCAAAACGTGCATATTCGTAGAATTAGACATCTTGGAGATACAGCTCATTTAAAAATGGGAAAATAAAAGCAAGACAGCATTCTATTGACATAGCTTGCTTGATGACGTGTGCTTTCTTGCAAAGAGTTTGCAGCGCCAGCAGATACACTCACCCTTGGGGGGTGCATAATCTAGGGCCTAAAACCACCAGGCAACGAAGAAAATCCGGTTTTAGAGGTATACATTACCTACTTTATTTGGGATAGAAGAACTGAAGCAAGTAAGTGAAGTTGTAGCAGAAAAAGGGTGACGATTAAATACTCGAATGACAAGCTTTTATTAGTTATATCATTGTTTTCACACCAGTCCCATTGTTGAGTTTTTTTGCTTTAGTTTGGTCTTTTAATGCTGCACACGGTTCATCCCAATCAACCCTTTACCAAATTTGTTTAAAGATGGAAGGCTTCCTTAACATGGACTAGTTCCGAAAGATCACAATACATCCCGAGTCTAATAATTTTACCTAATGTACATCGAACAGACTCGATCTAAGGTTTACAGATTTTTTTTTTTAAAACATAAAACTCTTAATTGTCCAAAAGTTGCCAACGAAATCAGCCCCAGCATAAGAATACAACAAATACACATTGAGGTAGAGCAAGAATAGGATTCCATCATTTCCCTTCTAATTTATTTAACCATTTGGTTTGGATCACAACTCTGGCTTCACTTCCATTTACAAATAGTCGGCACAGAAAGTTACTTACCTGCAACTCCTGTTCTCCAGCATGGGCCTGACATGGATTCACGTGCCCATGAACATTCCCCGTAGTCAAGCTGGGAATCTTCAGCAAAAAGAAAGCAGTTTTGCTTTAGCCTGAAAGCCGCTTGTCTCTTCTATACCCAATCACTGTCCTTCGGGACATACTGCGCCCATCCAATGACAGTCGTCTCTCTAAATTCAAACCCCGGGAGGCCATCTTCAGATTTGGTAAAGTACGTAAAGTGGCAGTATGAACTAAGAAAAGCCACAGAGGGGAAAGAGGGAGGGTTCACATGTGAATCCATGCCAGACCCGTGCTGAAGAACAGGAGTTACAGGTAAGTAACTTGTACCTTCTCCAACATGGGGTCTAGCATGGATTTGCATGCTCATGAATACGATTACACAGCACAACATATACACAACCACAGGAGGTGGCAAGGCTCAACAGAAGCAATACACTTACACCTGGAACAAACTCCCCTCAAACAAACGAGTTGCGTAGCACCGCTTGGCCGACCGGGGACCCGTCCCTGGCATCCTGTCAGCACAGTAGAAACTTGTGAAGGTGTTGGTGAACCTCCAAGTAGCAGCCCTGCTGATGTCGAGCAGGGGAACACCAGAGAGATAGGCTGTCATTGCTGCGATGGCTCTGGTGGAACAGGCTCTCAGCCGGCCTGAGAGAGGTCTGCTGGCCAGACAATGAAAGTGCATGATGCAACCGGAGAGCCACCTAGATATGGGAGCCTTAGATGGGGCCTTTCCGTGATTCACAGGTCCAAAATTCACAAAGAATTGAGATTTCGTCCGAAGTAATTCATGCGTGCCACATAAAACCTCAAGGCACGAACAACGTCCAGCAAATGCAACGTCCTTTCTGCCAGCGTAGAATGATTCAGTAAGAAGACTGGCAGAACCAAAGGCTTATTGAGGTGGAATTCTGAAGCAACTGTGGTGGGTCCGCAGCACCACCGTCAGTGTGGAAGGACAAGTATGGCTGCTTGCAAGAGTGTCTGGATCTCACTGACCCGCCTGGCCAAGGTGATGGTCCCTAAGAAAGCAGTCTTCCACAAGAGAAACTTCAAAGGGGCCTGATGCATTGGTTCAAATGAGTTAAAACCATGTTGAGCTCCCAAGCTGTGGGCAGGGGCATTCACTGGCAGAAAAGACCTGAAGAGGCCCTTGAGGAACTCCTTGACTAGCCTGTGCAACCACAGAGGTCTCACCTGGCGCCCTAGTGTAACGGGCTATGGCAGCCAGATGCACCTTGATAAAGGCGTGAGACAGGCCAGGGAAAGCAGAAACGGAAGGAGCTACAGAGCTGTATTTCTCATTGGTGTAATCTTCTGAGTCCTGCATCACACAGTGAAGCGTTTCCATTTAAGGCTGTAGCACGACTATGTAGAGGAAGCTCTGGCCCTGACCAGGATCTTCTTGCATTCCAGTGGCAGGGAATAATGCCCAAATTCTAGGGCTGCAGGAGCCAGGCTGTGAGCCTCAGCAGCGCTGGGTTGTGATGCAGTATTGTCCAGTTAGTTTTCTCTGGAGATAAGATAGGGAAGTGGCGGCAGCCGGATAGACGAAGCCACTGACTGACAGAGCAGGTCTTGGTTCAGGATCTGCTGAGGCCACGCCGGAGCAATGACTATCACCCTGCAATGACACCATCTGAGTGTGTTGTTCATACATAGCAGAAGCAGAATCGGAGGGAAGGTGTACGGGGAGAGCCCATCCCAAGAGAACGAAAAGGTATCCCCCAGGCTCCTCAGCTGAGGAAACCTGCTGACGAACCTCTGGCACTTGGAATTGCCTGCTGTCGCGAAGAGGTCGATCTGGAGTTGACCCCACTTGCGGAAGAGAAGGGATACTTGATCCTGACGAAGCTCCCACTAGTAATAATACTGGGTCACACAACCGCTCTCATATGGGGCCCCATATGAGAGCGGTTGTGTGACCCAGTATTATTACTTGGTCTCCAGCGTGTGTTGCAATTATAAGTCCGGGTGTCTCCAGACTTGTCACAGCCAGCTCCTTTTCAATTGGATGTATATTCTTTTTTGAAATATTTGATTTTTACTTGAATATTCTGAACATTTTTGAATACATGGTGGTGCCCACTCTCTTTTCTGTTTGAAGCTCCCACTAGTGGCAGGACAGCAGCTCCCTGATGAGCAAGTCTGTGATGGTGTTCTTGGTGCCTACCAGTTGAAATGGGACAAGGAACACGTCACGTAAAATTGCCCAGAGCCACAGGGACACTGCTTCCAGTGAGAGCGCCTTGCGCACTGCTTCCGGATGCAGAACAGGGTGGTGGTGTTGTCCATGAAGATCCGCACCATCTTCCCCCACTGCTAAGGTTGGACAGATTTGAGGGCCCAGAAGACTGCCCCGAGCTTCAGAACGTTGATGCGGAGGATTTGAAAAGGAGCTCCCTCTGTGACATGTGAGCACACCACCCACCATCATAGAGTTTGCAGGAACTCGTGGGTGAGGGCGATGTTGTCCGTGCAAGGGCTGTTACCTGCAGCCACAGTGCATACAGAAACACTTGTTGAGGCCTCATATGGAGCCTGCAGAAGGGAACGAGGTGGATGCAAGAAGGGAACAAGGTGGATGCAGGAGATCATGCCCAAAAAAGACTTGATGATCCGTACTGATGCGTATTGCGCCAGCGTGAGGTGCTGTACCCTCCCCCAGGATGGCAGTCGCTGTCTCATCTGAGGGGGTAGCCAGGGATTTGAACGTGTTGAGACGGGCGCCCAGGAACAGAGCATTCTGCAATGGCTCCACACAAGAAATGGTGAAAAAGAGACGACCGGGGCATTTTGACAAAAATTGCACCCTTTGGTGCTTTACTGCAGCTGCAGACGCAGCACGCGGTAAAAGCATACCACGGTTAAAAAGTAAACCAATGCCACCAGCCATTCATCAAGGAAAAGGTAAACATGATACATGAGAAGCTAGTCAAAGGGGATACTAATTAACCCCACCAGCAACCTATTGTAATATAGGGTATGCTGGGTCTAGAAAGTTACAATGTAAGTAAAGTCAATTTCACTTCATGGCTCTTGGAAACAGTTTATCCAAGAGAAGGTATTTAAACCTTTAGGAAATCTGAGACACTTCCCTGTGCCACTGCACTAAAAGTGCTGTGTGTCACAATGGAAGGATGATGCCTATTGAGTTTGTCACAGTAGTTATCCAAGAGAAGGTATTTAAACAGAACAGGACTGCGAGACTTGGGATCGTATCTCTCCAGCTCTGAAATCTCTCCATTGGCTCCCAGTGGATGCAAGGATTAAATTCAAAACCCTCAGCATTATCCACAAGGCTTTCTGGGGCCTGGGGCCAACATACCTTCAGTTATCCATTTGCAAATACCTCCCATCTCGAGCACTCCGCTCTTCTAACTCCAACTCCCTCAGGGTCAGTCGTTTCTTAAAGAAACGAGCTGGGGGTGGATCTCCGTCTTCGGCTGGGGCCTCCCTCTGGAACAGCCTCCCTGCCACTCTAAAACTTGAGGAGAACCATCTCCGGTTCCGGAAGCACCTCAAAACCTTCCTCTTTGCTTCTGCCTTCTCCTCTCCCCTGTTGATTCTACTCTCCGTCGGCACCATGCACCTGGCCACCCTCTGTCCTCCGGGCCCAGGTACCTGCTTATCTTGCCACCCTCACGCACTGCCTCCGGGCCACCCCTTGCACTGGGGTCTGTATCTGTACCCATACAGCCCTCCCCTTTTCTTCCTGCACTTTCAGACCTACCCGGCCTGCTTCCATAAACCCAGCACTTGCCACTTGCTGGCTGCACTCCCATTGTTTTTTGCTTTTTTATTTATTATTTTATTATTATTTTTGTTTTTTTCTTTCTTGCTCCGCACTCTCCTTTTGTTCCCCCTTCCATGAACTTCTCCCCCTTCCCACTCTACCCTGCACTTGCGCGTTCTCAATGTCACTGGGCCTAGTAAGATCGTTGTCTTTGTTCTCCCCTGTTCCCCTTCCCTTGCTGCGCTCTGAAACACTTGTGTATGAGCACGATAGAAATAAAATATCAATAAACCTTAGCAGAAATCCAAAGGATTTCTCTGTGACACTGCACTGAGGGTGCTGTGCGTCACAATGTAAAAATGGGATGCCTATGGAATTTGTCAGACTCCAAAACCAAAGGAAACAGTGTTCAACTAAAATAAAAATGCACAAGTGGAAAAAGGTCTCTCTCTCTCTCTCCAGGATAAAAATTGAAAGTCCTAAAGTCCAGCAAAAAAGCTGGAGGTATCTAAGGTAGAAGGGAATCAGAACATTTATAAGAATGTTCCGTAACAGGTACATATGGTAGTAGGAAAGGGGCATTCGGTGCCAGGTAGCTGTTAGGACAGTTTTTCTGAAGTCCAACTACAGGCTTAGTAAAACCATTCAACTGGGGCAGTACAAGACTCCACTCTTAGTATAAGGCTGTACCACCTGAGTTCAGGATAGCGTAGACAGGGCAGCCAGGCTTACCGTAGGAGGGTTAGAGGGCTGTAGAATCAGTACAAAGAAATTATACAAATGGTCCAAAGAAACACTGAAACACTATGTATTGTAAACAAACAAAAAAGATTTATTTAAATACAAGTAGGCCCAGATAAATCTTGGGGAGAAAAAACCATCACAGATCATATAAACACATTATAGAAAAACACTATGCTTGAAGGTACACAGAACAAAGCATATATTGTTATTTGAAACACCCAACAGTTCTAGGGAAGACAAACCAATAGTTACTTTTTAGATTGCTTTCAGTAATATAAGGGTAGTAGAAGCTGGTAGTTGTACTGTGACGCTCACAAGTAATCACTTAGTAAACCAACTGGACAAACTTTTTGTGAATAGTGGAACACTTATTCTAGGAACAGTAAAACACCCAAAACTCTGATTCAGGATAACAGATTTCTAGGGGAGTTGGACATTGGGGTGTAATATTCGATTACAGTTGTTTTTCAGTTCACAGACTAAGGGAAGCAGTAACTAACTTATTTTAGGATAACACAGTTATAGTCAAGGTAAGTAAAACATATACACTTTTTACAGGAGCCATCAGCAACTTAAAGGCAGGTATAAACCCAAATCAAAACCCAGTGTTACACTTTATGAATGACTCAGTTATTCTAGGTAGGTAAAACCTAATGCAGACTTATTTTGGACAGACTATCAGCAGGTCAGGGGAAGCAAGATCCAGTTGGGAACTTACACACCTATTCTCTGAAAGAAATAGTGAAGCCAACAGCATTACTTTTGGGAGAGGCCCAGCCAATTTACAGGTTAGTAAAATAACCTTACATCAACTTTCTATTAGAATGGTTAAACAGTTTCTAAGGAAAGAAAGATGTTGCATGTACTTTTCAGAATGGCAGAACATTACGAAGGTAAGTAATAACTTTATTAACTGTTCACTCTCAGAATTACAGTAACCAATCAACTTCTTTGCAAGCAAGTAACTTTTAAACACGTATTCTCTTTTCTAGGCAAAAGGGCCTATCCCGTAAAAGTCTTTCCCTTATTTTTGGAGCATGAGGCAGAAGGGAGGACACTGGGGTCTAGTGTCCAACAGGCAGGTCAGGATTGCTACAAACAGGTGAGTATTTTACTTTAGAGTTAGTTGAGAGTCCAGAGGCTTCACAGAAGACCCCCTAGGAGGATTCCAGCAGTGGACCTGGGTGAACTGGACAAGAGGCCTCCGAATCACAGAAATCACCCCAAAACTACACAGGACTAACAAGGGACTTAAGGTAAGTAAATACCCAAGCCAGCATAGTACCTCAGCAGAGAAAGATTTTGCAGGA
The DNA here is from genome assembly GCF_040938575.1 of Ambystoma mexicanum. Classification (NCBI taxonomy): domain Eukaryota; kingdom Metazoa; phylum Chordata; class Amphibia; order Caudata; family Ambystomatidae; genus Ambystoma; species Ambystoma mexicanum. The sequence continues at coordinate 703,755,735 of NC_090924.1, forward strand.
GGACTTCAGGATCTGCAGCCAAAAATCAATACTTGAATTTTCATGAAGACAAAGGACAGGACACTGGAAGGACTTTTGCAGCAAGGATCATGGGGAAGGCTCTAGCCAAGGTGTTCCTCGCGGGCGGATGTGGCTCTGGATTTGTCGCCTCTTTCAGGAGCACAGAAGACAGAATATCGCCAGTCAGATTCTCGTTGTTTGCAAAGTCCAGCACTCTGGTGAGGGGATTTTTGGACTGGGATCGTGCCTCTGGAGATCCAGCAGGATGCCCACAAAGTTTCAGCGAGATTCGAAATTAAGACTGTGCACTGCACAATGGCTTGAGGTCCCAGGATATTGGGGTATTGCAGCCCTGCAAGGTTGCAGCACGGCACGAGGTGGCTCGAAATGCAAGTCACCTTGAGTCTAGTGGGTCTCACCAGGCTCTGGGACGGGGTCGTCATTTTTAGAGTCGCCAGGTTGATTGAAAGGAAGGGCTACAGCAGGCTCCGGTTACACAACAGGCTCTCCGGTCGCTGGAAATAGTCTCAGCTGTTTTTCCTTCATCATCCTCTTCAGCTTTGGTTCCAGTGGTCGACTTGTCTTCAGCTTCCAGGTTCGGAGTATTTAACAGGAACTACAGCAAAAACTCTGCATTCTCTCACTGCATTTTACAACATGGGGTGGTCTGGTTGTCCAATCAGGACAGCCAGCCTCCCCCCCAGCCACCCCAACTGGGATGTGTCCCCATTCAGGCAAGGAGGAAGACAAAGGGATGTAGAGTTTTGGACTCCTCCCTCACTTCCTGCATTCACAGAGAGACTGGAGCTTGGGCGTGGGGTCCAGGGGACTCCTGCTGAAGATAAAAATCACACAAAGGAATTTCCCATCCTGGATGTCAGGGGAAGGAACAAGAAAGGACACGAACCACTAAAATGGCGAAAAAACAAGAGAGGGACCATTTTGGTAAAAATGAGCACCCTTAGGTGCCTTTACTGCAGCTGTGACAACAGCCCGCGGTAAAGGTGCGCCAAATTAATAAAAAGTATCACTGCCACCAGCCACTGAAGGTAAGCTTGTCCCTGTAACAGAATTGTTACAGTTTTAGTGTGATCTCCCCAGCACTCCACATAAGGTGAGGTGTGCTGGTTTCACCAAATAAAATGTAAAAGGGATCCAAAGATCCTTTCTACCCTTGGGAACTGTAGTTTTCTGAAGGTTAGGTTGAGAAAGTTAAAAGGGGAGCCCCTAGGGCATCCCAGCAACAACAGGCACTTGACAAAAAGTAAGAGGTTAATTTTAAAAAGACACTATGGAGAGTCTAGAAAATGACACTAACAAAAAGAGTAAAATATTCTGTGAGTGTGGAAAAAGGTTCCCATTCACTGAGGTGTACGGAAAAATATCCCACCAGTAAAGCAAAAAGTTCTGGGGTTGACACAGGTTAGGAGTATTCACCATTTCTATGAAAATCTTACCCAACAGTTGTACCACCGTGTTAGGTGAGCATGTTGCAGGGGCACAGGAGCTTGATTGGATCACACATGGCCGGATTGCGCAGATGCAGAAACCAAGGCTGTCTCACCCACATAGGAGCAATCAGGATTAGAGTTACTTGTTCCTGGTGCATCTTGTGCAGTCTCCTGCTCAGGAGCGGCGTTGGGAGAAAAGCATAAGCAAATTTCCCTGACCAGTTCATCCACAGGGCGTTCCCCATTGGAACTGGGTTGGGGAAACCTGGATGCAAAGTCGGGGCATTGTGCGTTTAGGCTTGTGATGAACAAGTCCTAAGGAGGATAGCCCCTGAGGGAAAAGATAGCTTAAAATGTCTCTGCTGAGTTGCCACCTGTGCTCTTCGGGTAGGGTATCTCTGCTTAGCGAGTCTGCTAGAGAATGGAGTTCCCCTGGAACGTGTTGACACTAGGAACATGTTCTGCTTGTGTGCCCACATCCACATTTTTGGGCTAGACTGGACAGTGTGCCTCCATGCTCGTTTATGTAAACATTGCAGTTATGCTGTCTGTGAGGACTCTTACGGTTTGACCTGTTAAGATGCTCTTAAAAGCTTTGTAATGCTTTGAGCACTGCTAGCAGCTCCAAAAGGTTTTAGTGATTCTAGGCTTTGATTTGTATCCGCAGGTCATGCGTGGTCTGGTGAATGTAATGGGATCCCCATCCAGAGAGTGGCGCGTCTGTTGTAAAAATCGCTTGCACTGTAGAGTTGTGAAATGGTTTTCCCTGTAACAGATTTTCCTTTGTCCACCAGCGTAGAGCTTGAACTAGGGTTAGCGAAACGACCACTAGATCGCCCCACTGACCGCTTCCCTGAGACCACAGTTTCTCCAACCACTCTTGCATTGGGCGCATGCGCAACCGTGCGTGCGATACCAGGTAAATGCATGAAGCCATCATCACGAGCAAGGGCATTGCTTGGCGTACCGTTATTTGGCGACCGGCTAGATACTGAGGTATTTGTAGCAGTATGTTGTGTACTCTTGTTTGACGGAAAGCCTAGCCCCTTTCCTGTTTATATGATCGCTCCTAAGAACCGTTTGGTTTTGGTTGGAACAAGACTTGATTTATTCGCATTGAGAAGCCCAGTTAAAAAAGAAGATTGATTGTTCTTTGGGTATTTTGCTTGGAAATTTGAGGGGATTCCCCAGTTATCAGCCAGTTGTCCAGATAATGGTACACTGGGATTGTTTCTCTGTGTAGGTGCTCCGCCAATACCTTGGTGAATACCTTTGGAGCTGAGGCTATGCCGAAGGGTAGCACCTTGAATTGGTAGTGTTGATTGGCTATTTTGAAGCGCAGGAATTTTCTGTGCACTGAGAACATTGAACTATGAAAGTATGCATCTTTCATATCCAAGGTTGCCATGTAGTACCCTTGTTTTAGCAGTGGCATTACTTCTTGTAGCGTTGTAATGCAAAACATTTTTGGCTTGACAGATGTGTTTGCAGAGCACAGGTCTAGGACAGGGCGCATTTTAAGGTTTTTCTTTGGCACAAGGAAGTAAATTGAATAGATCTGCTTGTTTACCTGGTTTGACGGGACGATCTCTATAGCATCCTTTTCCAGCAGTGCTTTGACTTCTTCCTGCAGAATGTGCTGTTCCCTCCCTTGTGGTTTGTCTGTTTTGGCGGGTGGTTGGGTAGTCTCTGTATGAGTTCTATGCAATAGCCTCCCGCTACAGAGGAAAGTACCCACTTGTCTGACGTGATACCCTCACATGCGTGGTTAAAATGACAAATGCAACAACCTACTGGCAAGGCATGGGAGGGGACCTGGAGCGAGGAGTCATTGTTTGCTCTGTGTGGAGCATCTGTTTGAGGTGGCCCACTGCTTCTAGACCTTTTGTAGCCCCTTTGAAAGTTCTATGAGGTGGACTGTCCCTGCGAGGAACCCCATGATGATTGGGCACCTTAATTGTAGGAGTGTTGCGAGTTTTGCCCATGAAACCGCCTTGTGTTAAAAGCAGCTCTTTGCACAAAGGGCTTGTTTGATAGTTGACCAAGGAATTTTAGGGTATCGTACTCCTCCTTTGCACTTTTAAGGGCATCCAGGACTGCTTTACCAAACAGGGCATTCGGTTTAATCGGCATGTTTGGCAAGGTGGCTGGTGTTTCAAGCTTGAAGCCTGATTGTCTTAACCAGGCGTGGCGTTTAAGGTGCCTTCTGCTATTATCCGGCCTGCATTATCTGCGGCATTCAAGTTGTTCTTTAGGATGCAGTTGACCACTTGCTTACCTTGAGACACTGTTTAGGAGCTGTGATTTATACAGCTCTGGGAATGTTTCAATTTGCTGCAGTACTTGATGCCACTTATGACAATTGTAGCTGGCCAAAAGAGTGGTATTATTGGCAATTCTTGCCTGGTAGGGATCCAAGGAAGACACTTTCCTGCCCAGAGTGTACATGGTCTTGCTCTCCTTATCAGGAAGGGCCTCCACAGATTCTAGTGGTGTGCCTGCCCTCTTCATTGTGGTGGTAACTGACCCCTGATGTATAGGGGTTCGGAGAGGCTGGTCTGAACATTCTTTCAACGCGGGTGTTAACTGCCCTTGTAAGATTAGGAGAGTAAGGAAGGCCGAAGGTTTTTGTATAGATTGCAGGAGGGAAATGAACTGTGTTGCAGACCTCTTGTCCCCAAGAAAGTCTACCACAAAGTCCTTATACACCTGGGCCTCCTGTGTGTCTATTTTGAAATGTTCTGTGGCCTTGAGAGGAGCTCATTGTAGCAGGTTATCTATTGTCAGCGACTGACTGATCCTGATGGTCCAGCGATTTATTTATTGTGCATTTGTTAGGCAATTATACATTAAGTAAATTGTGTTTCAAAGCGCCCACAGGACAAAAGGGAGGAAACCTGGGATAGAAAAAACAATTGATACACTGGAGGATAAAGACAAACCTACTACGCCATGTGAGCATTAAATTGTAGGCTGAAATGAATTGCTCGATTTGCAGTGTTTTTCGGGGTGGTCTCTAGGAAGACAGTGAATACACACTGTCTTTGCAGGGATACTTCCTGTTGAAGGAATAACAACATTTAAAAGGTCTATTTTCCATGATACAGGGTGATGGCAGCAAGACGATGGAAAGGAGGGTCAAAGAATAGGCATTCTCTAAAAGAAAAGAACGTTATGACCTCCCCCACTCTCCCTACTGTGAAGGGCTGAGGCCCAGTGAGGCCTGTGTAGACCACAGACGAAGTCAGTCAAGACAATAATGCAGTCGTCGTCGAAAGCCGCTGCAGTGGCTACGGCAATCTAAAGAAAAGATAGTTTACAATTAAACTTAGATAATAAAAGGCCAGAAGGAACTCCGCAACTTGCGTCCAACTATGATGGCAGAAAAATACAATCGGAGGGACATCGAAGCGTGAAGGTCCATGGGTACAGTAGACATCACACTAGGGATAGTATTACTGACACGCCCAGTCAACGCCCCTTTGAGTTTCGAAAACAAATCGTGTAATACTCCATAATTACCACTAGATGTCGGCCTAAGCATAGCATGTGATCCAAGAAGATTCACAAGCCTCAGAATGAACAAGTACTTACCTGTAACTATTGTTCTCCAGCATGGGTCTGGCATGAATTCACATGCTCATGGATATTCCCTGTCAGGCCGAGAATCCTAAGTGAAAGAAAAACAGTTTCACTTACAAACTGTATTTATCCTCTAAACCTATCACTGTCCTCTGGGTCATACTGTCCCTAGATAATGACTCCTAAGCCCCTCTGGCAGCCATCTTCAGATTTGGTAAAGTAGCAGTATGACCAAGAAGAGCCGCAGAGGGGTACTAGGGAGGGTTTGCATGTGAATCCATGCCAGAGACCCATGCTGGACTACAACAGTTACAGATAAGTAACTTGTTCCTTCTCCAGCATGGGTGTCTGGCATGGATTCACATGCTCATGAACAACATACATATCAGTACAACATTACAAAACCACGGGAGGTGGCAAGGCTCAACAGCAGCAATTACTCTTATCTCTGGAACAGACTCACCTCAAACGAACCGGTTGTGCAGCACTGGTCGGCAGACTCTGGGCTCCTCTCTGGAATCTGTTGACGCAGCAGAACTTTGTGAAGGTGTGCGTGGACCTCCACATATCAGCCCTGCAGATGTCCAGCAGTGGCACACCAGACAGGAATGCTGTTGCATCGATCGCTCTTGTGGAGTGGGCTCTCGGACGGCCAGTTCGCCAACCAATGACGGTGCGTGATGCAGCCGGAAAGCCACCTTGAGATGGAAGCCTTGGACAAGGCCTTCCCCTGGTTCACAGGACCAAAATTCCCCAACAGTTGAGAAGTCTTCCGAAACTAAGGCTTTGGGAAAAACACAGTTCACACCAAAGGCTTGTTGAGGTGGAATTCCGATGGAATCTTCGGGAAATGAAAGGGGGGGGGGGGGGTGTCCGCAGAACCACCCTTGACTCATGGAAAGTGAGATATGGCTGCTTGCAGGATAGGGCCTGGATCTCACCCACCCTCCTGGCAGATGTGATGGCCACAAGGAAAGCAGTTAGGAACTTGAGAGGTGCCTGATGCATAGAGTCTAAGGCACCCCCCGCCCCCTACAAGCCTTGTCATCACCATTTTGCGATCCCACGCCGGGGCAGGAGCCTTCACCGGCAGGAAAGATCAAAGCAGCCTTTTGAGGAACTCCTTGACGAGACAGTGAGACCAAAGAGAAGATCGTCCTGGAGACATGGTGCAGTGGGAGATAGCCGCCAGATGCACCTTGATAGAGGTGTGTGCCAGTCCGACCGTATCCAAGGATAACAAGTATGGCAGAATCTGCAGGGCCGTGACCATCAGAGGGGTGATCTTCTGTGACTGGCACCATGTAGCGAAACGCTTCCACTTGTGACCGTAGCACTTCAAAGTCGACAATGCTCTGGCCTTGGCAAGGACCTCCTTGCAGTGCGCTGGAAACTCGTATCCTCCAAACTCTAGGGCTGCAGGAGCCAAGCCCTCCAGTTTTAAGAAATCCTGGGTCGTGATGCAGGATTGCGCTTCCTTCTACGGGACTACTGGCAATTTGACCGAAGGCAACGCTGACAGGCTCAGAAGGTCCGGGTACCAAATTTGCCTCCGACGAGTATCCTCCTGCATCAGCACTGTTTGAGTGGGCCGATGACTCGTAGCAGGAGAGGCAACGGCGAGAACACGTACATAAACATGCATTCCCATGGGAAGGAGAAAGCGTCACCCATACCCCATACTTCTCGGTTGGTGGAATCTGCTGGCAAACAACTGCCATTTGGTGTACGACGCCGTCGCAAACAGATTGATCGGGGCCTGCCCCACTTGACGAAGATGAGTCGGCAATGGTTTTCTTGACTCCCGCTAGGTAAAAGGGGACAAGAAACATCTATTGCCCGATGGCCTAGTGCCACAAATCCTGCGCCTCTTTGGAGAACACTGGGGATAGAGTGCCCCCCTGCTTCCGGATGTAGAACATAGTGGTGGTGGTGATGTGCATGAAGATACTCACCACTTTGCCCTTCAGAGACTGGAGGAATGACTTCAGGGCCCAGAACACTGCCCGCAGCTCCAGGATACTGATGTGAAGATCCTTCTCCTCAGTCACATGCAACCATCCGTTGTGGGCTCCCCAGCCTTCCAGGGAAGCTTTTGTGGCAACCGTTTCCTGGTATGGGGGCCTTTGAAACCCTGTGCCCTGGGCACTGTTGGAGTGAACGCCCCACCACCTTAATACCCGACTAACTCCTCGTCGAGCGGGATCTTGTCCGCAAAGCTTCCGTACACCTGTATTCCCCTTCCAATTCACTCCCTTTACAGGGTCCACCCATTGTGCCTTCATGAGAACATCCGCCACCAGCTCTATTGTCGACGAAGAGCTTTCTTGAGCCAACTGGGCCTTCGTGGCCAGTTTGGCTGTCTTCTCCTCCGTCCCTGGCTTCTCTGGCCTCTTCAGCAGTTGGGTGACTTCCTCTTGGAAGAAGAGCTTGATAGTTAGCTGGCAACGGAGGCGGATGGTGATGTTGAGCACGCCCTGCCCGTCGCAGGACCCGTTTGCGCGGAGACCACAGTGGAACTGGACTTGAGGTGCTTGTCCTGGTCTTGGGACCCTGCGGGGGAGGCGCCCTCAAAGGGCTTCGAAGTCCACACCTGGCAATTCAGAGTTGTAGCAGGGCTTCACCGGGCAAACCAACGGTCCCGTGGTTGCAGCAGCCGTTCTCTTCCAGCTCGTCTTCGGTTCTTTCGTTCCAGTAGTCGACTCTGCCTTCCAGTCTCGGAGACTCGCCTTTTAAACAGTTTTCTCCCATTCATTCCAGCCTAGCTGTCACTCACCCAGCAGGGTGGCTGTCCTTGCTGGTCAGCCAATCACGGCAGAGTGCATTTGGGTCTCCAAGGAGATCAAGCACAGGGAGTTTCAGGCACCTCTCTCACTTCCTGCCCACCCCAGACACTGAGACGCCGGGGGCAGACTTCAGTCCTGAAGCCCGCCAAAGGCTCACGAACAAAGGGACCAAACCTGGTTTGCCGCACAACGTTAAACACCAGAAGGACCTTTCCACAAATAAACAGCGAAAAAAGATGACCGGAGTGTATTTTTACAGAGGGGTTTTCGGCAACATATTGAAAATCATGGCGGCCCCGATTTTTAGCTACCGTGTTCGCAGTCGGGAAAAATCATGGTAGTTCATTATAAAACCACTGCCACCAGCCATTTCAATAGGAAAGGGTAGCTTTTGACAGCTACAAGAGTATTTAGACATAGGGGATACTACGTAACCCCTCCAGCACTCTATAGGAAGATAGTGTGTGTGGGTCTATGAACTTAAAAAAACTAGTAAAGTCAATTTAACTTTACATTCTCTGGGGAACAGTAGTTCATCCCAGAGAAGGTATTTAAACCTTGCAAAGTCCAAAGGACATCCCTGTGCCAATGCACTAAAGGTGCTGGGTGACAAAAATGAAAAGATGCTGCCTATGGAGTCATCTAAAACTCCATAATCAAAGAACACGAGTAAAACGCACATCAAAATACGAGAGAGTGGGGAAAAAAGGCCCACACTCTCTCCAGGAAAAAAGAAAAATCAAGTCCTCAAAATCCAGCAAAGTTGCTGGGGGTCTCTAAGGTGAAGGGAATAAGCACATTTATGAGAATTAGCCCTAACAGGGTTGGTGGTCTCACCAAATAAAACTTAAAAGGGATCCAAAGATCCTTTCTACCCTTGGGAACTGTAGTTCTCACAAGGTTAGCCAGAGAATGTTAAAAGTGAGCCCAAAGGGCAACCCAGCAATAGGCAGTATGTATCAAAATTTATCAAAGAGGATACAACTTAAAAAGACACTATGGAGAGTCTAAAAAATGACACCCATAAAAAGATTAAAAGATCCTTTGAGTGTGGAAAATGATATAGGGAAAAATAGCCAACGAATAAAGCAAAAGGTTCTGGGGTTGACAAGATTGATCATTGCTATGAAAATCTTAACCAACACTGAGGTAGAGTAAGTGAAAACCGCTGCTAGATGACCTTTAAGTGGATTGAACACTAGATCAGAGTATAGCAGGTAGTGTAATTTATCAGAAGGTGAACAGTCAATGGGACTGATATTCCTTCCACACCAAAAGGCAATGCACCTCCATTTATTGAAGTAACTGAATGTTTGGTGTTTGGCTTGCGTGCTTCCTTTAAGATGTCAATACATCGCTTAGGCAAGTTAAAGTGTCCAAACTCTGACTTCAGGAGCCAAGCTGCTAAGTTGAGTATTTGTGGATGGAGGGTTGATCCTTGATGTTGAGACATGTTGTAAGGGCTTGGCAGCTTGACTATTGGGCAAACTATTTTGAGTAGTTGTGAGAACCATGTGTGTTGGGTAGTGGTGTTTAGGGGTGGGGGTGTATGCAGATGTCCCTGACCATCTGATCCACAGTGCGTTTCCCTTCAACTCTGTCTGGGGAAATCTGGATGGGTAAGCGTGACATTTTGCATTTTGTTGTGCTGCGAAGAGATCTATGTCTGGATGCCCCCAATGCTTGAAGATGTTGTTTAGAATGTGTGTGTGCAATTCCCATTCGTGTTATGAAGGGAGTTTGATGGTTCTGCTCAGCAAATCTGCCAAACATTTGTGGTCCCCTGAAACATGTTTTGAGAAGAGGAATATGTACTTTTGGAGAGAACAATTCCATATTTTCTCTGACAGCTTGGACAGATTTAGAGAAGGTGCCACGTCCCTTTGTTGATGTAAAACAATGCTGTTTTGCTAACTGTAATGACTAGAACTATCCTTGTTAGTAGGTGTTGAAAGGCTTGTAACGCTTTCCACACCACTATTAATTCCAGGATGTTTATATGCTGTTTTGACAGACTGTGTCCACATGCCATGCGCTGTTTGGTGGAGATAATCGGCTCTCCCAGACAGAAATTGATGAGTCTGTTAGAGTGGCTTGTACTGCAGGGGTGAAAAAGCACCCCCCGCCCCCAACAGGTTTTCCCTTGTCCACCACCGCAGTACTTCCTTTACAGCTTGCAAAACAACCACTAAACCGTCCCAATGATCATCTACTTGAGACCATTGTTTCGCCACCCACTCTTGTATCGGGTGCCTGCACAACCTTACGTGTGGCACTAAAAAGATGTAGGAAGCCATAATTCTGAGAAAGCGCATGACCTTTCGACAGCTATCCAACAACCGGCTACATAAGGAACTTTAACTTTGCATGTTTTGTACCCTCTCACTGGAGGGGGAAGGCTGGAGCATCTTCTGTTCGAATCACTGCACCTAAGAATTTGGCTGGGTAAAAGACTTGACTTTGTCGAATGAAACACCCAAAAAAAACAGAAGGTTGATCAGGTCCGAGTGTTCTAGTGACACATTTGAGGTGTTTCTCCCACTATAGACAGACTACAATAAACAAGTCAGCTATTACCAAGCTCAAGTCCCAAAATAGTGTTTTGCTCCACAGGTCAGTGCACGTATAGGGCTTAGTTGATAGATGCCTAGACAGCATCTCCAAAGAAAGTTATTCTACTTTAAATCCAAGTTTTGTGGTATTGTTTTTACATTTTTTGTCGAGTGGAAATTACCACAAGACAGAATCAAGTTCTCGTTTCAAAATTATTCGTCCTGAAGATGGCCCCAATAAACTTCACACCAACAGCACTAGAGATAGTGCAGTATGGATAATGGTGGCCAAAAAATATGTCTACATTTTTAAGAAGCACCAACATCCAGCTTCATCCATCTATGTTGGAATACCCCATTAGAGGTTTCCAAAAAAATCTTATGCAACACATCAGATTTAAGATCGCTAATTGAAATAAGGCAAATTGACAACAATTGTCCCCTAATTGCATCTCCATCAATACGTAGTACAAATGGAAGAGACTAATGTCACTTACCCTACTCTCGCATTTATAGTAATTTGTTTTATCGTACTTTCGATTACTTATTAGATGTTTTAGGATATATTAATAAAATGTAAAAGTTTTTGGCGAAGTCAACTTTCGCGGAGATTCTGTCTTCCTACTTGAAGAAAGGAAAGTAGTAAAACGTGCCTCTGTCCTGTTCAACAATAGGGGACCAAGAGAGGGGTAGTCCATCTTGAGGTGTGTGTGTTGTGTCTCCTATTATAAGCCAGCCGTCCAGATAAGGGTAAACTGGAATGGATTGCCTGAGTAAGTGGATTGCTTGATGCCCAGACCCACTTTGGCAAACGCTTGCCACAAACTACGTCTGTATATATGTATATATTGCCTGTATGCCTGGATCACTATGCACTGTAAATTTGTTGATTTTATGTAACTGTTCGCTCATGTAACCATGTCTAAGTTGCGCACTGATGCCTACGGGCCTGATGGTGCGCATTACAAATAAAACAAATACAAATACCGCTAGCACCTATGTGAATACCAGAGGAGCTGATGCAATGCCGAAGGGGAACACCTAGAACTAGTAGTGAGAGGGCCCTTTATGAACCAGAAGTACTTGCAGTGAGCTGGCAACATTGAAATATGAAAGTATGCATCTTTCGTGCAAAACAAAAGAGGTGATGGCTGGAAGGTTTACAATGAATCTTAACTTCCGGCATTGCTCTGGGCAACCCGCCAGACCTTAGTTCTTTGCCTGCCAAGCCATTACAAAAGGGGAAGACCATATGCAAATCAGGCTACGTCCTAATCCAAAAGGGGCAGTCCAGCCAGAACTCCTTGGTCACATCCCTTCTGCACGAGACGGCAACCATCCCCAAACATGTTTCAGCCTTGTTGGGCCTTAACAATGAGGAGTAGCTTGGGCTGAAACATGACTGGGCATGCTTGTGGTCTTGTGCAGAAGAGATGCGACCTAGCAGTTCGGGCTGGACTGACCGTTTTGGGGTAGGACCAAGCCTGATTTGCATATGGTTTTTCCCCTTCTGTAATGGCTTGGAAGGCTGAAAAACGATTATAACCACGGGCACTGCTCTGGAAAACCCTTCAGACCAATTCCAAACTTCCAGCCATCATATCTTTGTTTTTGTTTTGCATCTTTCATGTCCAGTGTTGCCATGTAGTCACCCTTTTTTAGCAGAGGAATGACTTCATGTAGGGTTATCAGCTTGTATTTTTGAGGTTTGACATACATGCTTGCAGATGTTAGGTCTAACACAGGGTCGATTGTCTAGTCTTTATTTGGAATAAGGAAGTACACAGAATAAATATCCTAGTTTACCTTTAGTGGAGGGACGAGTTCTATTGCTCCTTTTTCAAGCAATGATTGCACCTCTGCTCAGAGTATTTGCTGAAATTCCTTGGACATCCTGGCTGACCGGGGCGGATGATTGCACAGTAACTCTCGGAACTCTATGCAGTAGTCTTTGGATACTGTTGACAACACCCACTTGTCGACAGCGATACCCTCCCATATGTGGGTGTATTGTGAAATGTGACTCCCTGCCAGGGAGACATGCAAGGGACCCTGAACGTGTGCATCATTGTTATGCCGGGGTGGCTGACATTTTTGTGGCTTGGCCTATGCTCAGACCTTGTCCCCCTTCTAAAGCCTTTCTGAAAGCTGGACTGAAAGTTTGCTGGTTGCCCTTAGCCTGACTACCAAGACGACAATGTACTTGGTAAGAAAGGTGACTGATGATCTAGAGAACCCATGCCCACGAAAGGTGCAGCGAGATCTAAATGAGCCCTGTTGCATGAATGGTTTATTTGAATCTGGCCCAGGGTTTTAAGCGTTGCATGCTCTTTTTTGCAGTTTCCAGCACATCCTCCACTGCTTTCCCAAAAAGCACTTCGCTTTCTACAAGTACGTAAATGTGTGTAGCCTGTTTTTCTGGCTTAAAACTAGAATATGTCAACCGAGAAGAACAAGTTACTTACCAACTAGTAACGTTCTTTTGATTGGTTGTTCCTCCAACTTATTCCTCATCTTAGATGTATTCTATCCAGCTTTGCTGCTCTTCGGACATTTTTTCGGCAGGGGGTGCCGTGCGTCGATGTTGTCGAGTCGATGGTCCCTCGAAGGCCTCCGTCGAGGGAGACGTCATTGGGTGTATAAGTAGCACCACGGCGCCCGTTGGCCTCAGTTCTGTTTTTCCACCTTTTTAATCTTTGTTCTTGTACTTTGTAGATTGTGCCGGCAGACAGGTATGAGCCTTGCGAGATTTGAGATGGCAATAACCCGGAAAATCTAGAGGGGTAGGCTTGGAGGGCGATGAGGAATAAGTTGGAGGAACATCCAATCGAAAGAAAGTTACCAGTTGGTAAGTAACTTGTTCTTCGAGTGGATTGTGTCCTCCAACATATTCCTCATCTTAGATAGACTCCCAAAGCAGTATGGACAATTCCTCTGGAGGAGGGGGTAGATTTTTCCATACTCTTAGATGGCTGAGTATAGTACTGCTTTTCCAAAAGTTAGCTCCCTAGACTGGGAAGCATCCAGGTTATAGAATTTTGAGGTGTGTGTAGCGAAGATCAAGTTGCTGCTTCGCAAATGGATCTGATTGGAACACCTCTTTGAAGGGCCGTGGAGGAGGCTTTGCCTCTGGTGGAATGAGCCCTTAACCCTTCTGGAGGGTCTTTTTGCGCTAGTCTGTAGCATTCTGAAATGCAAAGTACGATCCAGCGTGAAATTGTCTGTTTTGTCACCTATTGACCCAGTTTCCTTCCTGTGTAACCTATAAACAGCTGGTTGTCCAATCTAAGTCTGGAAGGTCTAGAGATGTAAAAGCTTAAAGCTCTTTTTGGATCCAACCTGTGTAATCGTTCCTCCTCCTTCGAAGGATGGGGTGGAGGATAGAATGCGGGTAAGACAATTTTCTGACTTAAATGAAAATCAGATATTACTTTCGGTAAAAATGATGGTTTTACCTTCAACACAACTCTGTCCTTATTGGACACAGTATAGGGTGGCCCAGAAGACGGTGCCTGCAATTCGCTCACTCTTCTTGCTGATGTTAGAGCAACCAAGAAGGCTGTTTTCCACGTTAGTAATCTTAATGGACACGTGTGCGTAGGCTCAAAAGGAGCACACATTAAGAATTTTAGGACTAAATTTAGATCCCAGATCGGTACATGAAATGGGTGAGGAGGAAACACATTAGTGAGTCCTTTTAAGAATTGTATTATCAAAGGAATTTTGAAGTAGGAGCATACTTCCGATGAGCGCTTGAAAATCGAAAGCGCCCCATGGTAACCTTTCATTGTTCCGATATTCAGACCTCTATGTGCTAGGGTCAGAAGGAAAGATAATACTTCCGGAATAGAACATAAAAAAGGATCGACATTCTTTTCCAACGGCAACGGTATAGAGACTTTGTTGCTGGCCTTCTTGCCGAAAGCAACACCTCCATAACGTCATCTGGAAGGTTCTAATCCCTGTATCTCAGCCTTTCAGATACCAAGCATGAAGGTTGAGCGTTTTGACCTCTGGATGGAGAACCTGACCCTCCATTTGAGAGAGAAGGTTCTCTCTCTGAGGAAGACGTACTGGAGTACAGATGGACATGTCTAGAAGGTCCGGGTACCACGTTCTCCTGGCCCAATCCGGGGTAATTAGGATCATGTGGCTCCGAAACCTTCTCAGCCTCCTGATGACCTGAGGAATGACGGGAATCGGAGGGAACGTGTACAATAGTGGGAAATTCCACTCCACCACGAACGTGTTACCCCAGGGCTCCTCTCGGGGGAAATTCCCTTGAGCAATACCTTTCGCATTTTCGGTTGATTTCGGTTGCAAACCGGTCTACTTGAGGGGTTCCCCAAAGGGCGAAGATCTCTTGAATGACTTCCTGAGCCAGTTTCCATTTGTGAGATATCGTGCTCTGCCTGCCCAGAGCTGCATTGCTTCTCTGCACAGAGGTAGTGACCCCACACCACCTCTTTTGTTTAGGTAATGCATGGCCACTGTATTGTCCGGCATTATCAGGACATTCTTTCCCCCGACAGATGGCAGGAAGGCCTTCAGCGCTAGTCTGATCACGCTCAGCTCTAAAAGGTTGATATGTAGTTTGGACTCCGATGGAGACCAATGACCGTTGATTGTCAAATCGTTGGCATGAGCTCCCCACCCCATGAGCGAGGCGTCCGTCACTACTGTGATCTCCGGCCATGGTTGCCAAAAAGGTTCTCCTTTTAGGATGTTCTCTGTACAGGTCCCCATAAAAAGGTATTGTCGGACCCTGTTCGGAATCTGAAGAAGATCCGTCATTTGACCCGAAAATTGAGACCACTGAGTCTTTAGAGCCCATTGGAGGGATCTTATCCTCAAGCGTGCCTCTGGCACCAGGAAGATGCAGGATGCCATGAGGCCGAGCAACCTTAAAAAAGTCGTAAGCCTGGAGATTTTGGGCATTTTGAAATTTGTAAACCATCTGAAGAATGTCTTGATCCCTCAACTTGGGAGGCAAGCTCTTTCCCAAGGACGTGTCTAATACAGCTCCTATGTACTGAAGCTGTTGGGAAGGTGTCATCTGTGACTTCTTGAAATTGAGGGAGAAGCCCAGTTTGTGGAGGAAGTGGCAGGTGACTTTCAGATGATCCAGGGCTTGCTCGGCAGAACGCGCTCCGATCAACCAATCGTCCAGGTAGGGGTAGACATGACACCCCCCCTCTCCTGAGGTGTGCTGCCACCACTACCATTAACTTGGTGAAGACCCTCGGGGCGGAGGTCAACCCGAATGGTAGGACTCGAAACTGATAATGTGAGTCGCCAACTACGAACCTCGGGTATTTTCTGTGTTTGAGATGAATCGGCACATGAAAATAAGCATCCTGGAGGTCCAATGACACCAACCAGTCCTGAAGTTGAAGGGCCTGAAGGATCTGAGAAAGGGTAACCATCTTGAACTTGTCCTTTCTGAGGAACTTGTTCAAGTTTCTTAAGTCCAAGATGTGTCTCAATCCTCCGTCCTTTTTGGGGATCAAAAAATACGGGGAGTACCATCCCTTGTTCCTCTCCGCTGCAGGTACTGGTTCTATAGCAACTTTCTACAGCAGGATTAAAACTTCCTGCTTGAGGAGCGGGTTTGAAGACTTCAACGGGTGTCTCCCTGGTGGATTGCTTTGAGGTTGCGTTAGAAAAGGAAGGCAGTAACCTTGGGCTATTATTTCTAGAGCCCAAACATCTGAAGTAATGGCTCGCCATTCTTGCAGATGCTGCGACAGCCTGCCCCCTACAGGTGTTTTGTGATGCAAGTCCTCAAAGCAGTTTTGTGGCGGATGTTGCAGCCGCTGATAGCAGAGAGGCTGCAGCTGGAGCAGCACGTTTTCCTCGTCCACCACGAGTGGCCTTTTTCTGGCCCCTTTGACTGGCCATTCCTCTCACCTTTCCATATGATGTGTAGTAACGATAGGATTGTCCCCTCCATGACTGTCCTTGCGCACGAAAAAGGCTGAGGTTGCCCAATAGCAGCTAATGATTTGGCAGCTGCTTTTGAGGTCTGCAACCTCTCAAGGCTCTCGTCAGCCTTGTTGCCAAAAAGGTGAGACCCTTCAAGGCATGCTCAGAAGGCTCAGAAGGCACTTCTGTACGTTCAACGCGAAACCCGACTTCCGTAACCACGCAAATCTGCGCATTACTGTGCTAGTGCCCATGGACCTGCTTACACTATCCGCAGTGTCCAATCCAGATTGAAGGGATTCCTGCATGGCTTCCTTTCCATCTCTAACGATGGCTAGGAACCCTTCCCTTTCTTCCCGTTCTGGTATGTGCTCCGCCGCCATTGCAATGCACTCCCAAAGAGTAAGAAAATTTTGCCAAGGCACATGTGGAGTTGGCAGATTTTAATGCCATGCTCCCGGCTGAAAATACCTCCCGTGCCCAACCATACACACGCTTATCGTCCCTGTCTGGAGGGATAGACAGGTATGCAAGTTTGTTAGAAGCTGTGGCTGCCTGTATGACCAGACTCTCGGGAGTTGGGTGTTTGGACAGAAAACCGGGGTCGCTATTGGCCGGGCGGTATTTTGAGGTGAGGGAATTATTTACCGGGATAATAGAATCTGGAGTTTCCCCAATTCTTGGCCACCCTATTTTGCAGGGCTACATGAAAGGGTAGTACTGGGTCTTCAGTGGGACCATGGTCCAATATATCTGTTAAATCATCCTGGATGAATTGGGCTGATGGTCTAGCCCATCATAAGTAATCTACTACCTTTGTCATTAATTGACGGTATGATGGACTAGCATGCTCTCCTGGTTCTGGTCTGCCAAAGTCGTTTTCAGGAGATGTGTCAATGCCACTTGCATTGTGTAATGATTCCACCAAGTCCCTCATTCTGCTTTCCTCTGAAATCAAGCATTCTGGGACATTTAGGGTGCCATATTCCAGCCCAAAAGGGATCTCTTCATCAGATCTCTCCTGTTCCTCATAAATTGAGGTCAGGGATTTGAAAAACTCCTTTCTGGGGAGAGGCTTGAAAACTTTCTCTGGAGGAGGAGGTCTAGTACCTGGCTCTGAGGACAATACCGGTTTTGTAACCTTATCCTCTTTCTGGCTTCCCTGGCTTGGCTGGAGCCTTTGGCGCTGAGGGTTTCGGCATAGACGACACCGTGGTCGTCGACAGGGTCTGCTTCGAGGGCGTCGAGGCGGCCTTCGAAGCTTTTCTCTTCGAGGTATGAGGGGTCTCGGATGGCGTTGATGACCTCGAGTGGTCGACTCGAGCATTTTTCACTCGGCGTCCTGGAAGGTTCCGTATCCTTCCTTTTTCGATCACCCGGGCTCGAGGGCACGCGAGTGTCGGAGCAATGGCGCTCCCGGCCGGCTTCCGAAGATGGCGCGGACCGAGGCTTTGCTTTTTCCAACACCTCCATCATTCCGACCCAGAATGCTTCCCACTCTTCGGTAGACAAATGTTTCGTGGGGCATTTCATCTTTTTTGGAGACTCGTCTGATGACGAGGTGGAGGGAGACCTGTGGCGTTGTTTCTTCGATCTTTTGACGAAGACGACGAGCGATGGGAATCGCTACGGGACCTCGATCGATGCCTTTCGCGTCAAGGAGAATTCTCCTCACGGGATCTCGAAGCTAGAGGTTTTTCGATCCGTTTTTCGACCTACCTGTAGCTTTCCTCTCCTGTCTCGCAAGGCCTTCCTCGTCATCACCTGACACTTCGTACAGGCATCCATGTCATGGCCTTCTCCGAGGCACCACAAACACTCTCGATGCGGGTCAGTGATCGACATTTTTGACCCGCCAATTTGCACTTTTTGAATCCCGATTTCAGGGGCGGCGTCGATGACAAGGACATATTTCATTATATATTCTCACACAACTCGAGGCACGCCGAATGTCCGAAGCAACGTATACTGCGGAAAAACGGTACTGAGGCCAACGGGCGCCACGCGTGCTACTTATACACCCAATGACGTCACCCTCGACGGAGGCCTTCAAGGGACCATCGACTCGACGACATTGACACACAGCGCCCTCTGCCGAAATAATTTCCGAAGAGCAGCAAAGCTTGATGGAATACATCTAAGATGAGGAATACGTTGGAGGACACAATCCTCTCGAATGATGCTTTATAAGTGTTCCTTCTGCTATAAGGTGCCCTGCAGTATCTGCTGCATCTAAAGAATTTTTCATGAATTATTAGCCAACTGTTTGCCCTTGGGCACAGTTTTTAAAGTAGGAGCTGAGTGGAAACCTTTCTGAGGAAATGCAGCAGGCACTGAGGCAGGGCTCTTCAGGACACCAACAAATAGAGGGAAGCTGATCTGCAAAGGCAGTCTTCCAGGATAGGATCCCTTGATGCTGGGAAGCTGAAATTTGGCTGGAAGGCACCTTGTAGATGTAAAAGGGAGTTTTCCACAAGTCCCACTGGGAAGTAAGACTTTAGTAAGCTATCCCAGTGGTTTGCAGATCCCCAACTCTTAAAATCAGTCTGTACTAACAACTCGGGACCTTGATAGAGTGGCAGGGCAGGCATGTGAGCTGTATGCAAGTACACTGAATCCATTTAGATTTGAAAATCAAAGAAACACTTACACAAATGCATATACAAATATATATTATATATATACACACACAAGAGTCACTGTTAAATACTTAGCACAATAAACCATCACAGAGATATACTTAGTTGCTAGTTGCTGAACGTATACAATTGTAACAGGAGTTTGACAGTTATTTTGGTACTACCACGCACCCACAAAATAATATGGTAATTGTATTTAGTCTGCAAACACATAAGATAGTGAGTTTTGGGAAGGAAAACTGTTGGTAAGTGTTATCCTACTAGAGCCTGAAGTTCTAGAGGCTGTTTCGCAGCAAAGCAAGTCTTTCAAAGTCAGAATTGCAACCCTAACTAAAAGGCAATTAGTAGCGGCTTAAAGTCTTGCAAAGCAGAAGAAATCAAACGTTCCTGTGGATACATTCTAGTCTCCTTGAAGGAAGATACAAGAAGGCTTAACCAATGTTGGAGACCATATTAAAGGACTTGATAAAGGGACACAAGCAGCGTAAGAAGGGGTTTCCCTGCAGACCTCTACATTCACTCCAATGCTCTAGATCGACTTTCTGGAATCAGGTAAGCAATACCTTTTTCCCCACAGTACCTTTGGTTAGAACATGTTCTGCTGGATGCTCCGCAATGTTGCAGTTCTGGACGCGACCTCCGGATTCCTTGGTATGACTGAAGGCAGGACAATGGACGGGACCACTCAGTAGTAGTCTCGAGGGAGGACCTTGGGCACAACTTTTAACAACCTTTGTTCACTTTGTGGTTTGGCGCCTTTTCTGCAGCACCAACAAAAGACGTGATTCGCCCGGTCGATTATCTTAGCTTCCTGCAGTTACGCACTCTGATGACAGGCTCAGGGTGTGTTGGATTGGATATATGGAGTGTCCTTGAAGGATTAGCAAAGATTTGGACGGATTCGGTCATGAAAAGAACAAATTCGTCTTAGTATTTGCTGAGCCCACAAGGACACTCAAGAGACGCAATCCAACTCGTCCAGACCCCTTAAGTAGAGGGTGGGACCGTAGGAACCGAGAAGATTGACCGGGCGAATCACATCCTTTGTTGGTGCTGCAGAAAAGGTGCCAAAACCTCAGCGTGACCAGAGAAGTTGATTAACGCCGTGCCAGAGGTCCTCCATCGAGCCTGCTGCTGAGGGATCCCGTCCATTGCGCTGCCTTTCGTCATCAGACCAAGGAATCCAGATGTTAGGCACAGCGCTGCCACATCAAGGAGAATCCAGCCAAACACATTTCTTCTAACATAAGGTACTGTAGCGAGATCTGAAGTCGCTACAGAGTGTCAGAGTGCTCAGAGGTGTCCATGGTACACACCTCTTACCTGTGACTGAAGCCGCTGCTTGTGTCCCTTTAGCAAGTCCTTAAACAGGAACTAATCTTGCTACATCCTAAAGACTAGAGACTTTAGATTCTAAGGTAACCACAGGAATCTTTCGTATTCTGCTGCTTTTCAAGAACTTTAAGCCCTCTCCGAACTGCCTTTAGTTAGGGTTGCATTTTGGAACTTAAAAGACTTGATGTGCTAAGTAACTGCCTCTAGAACCTTAAGCCTAGCTAGTTTAAAAACTAACCAACAATGTTCCTTCCTAAAAGTCACCATCTTATATGTGTATACAGAGTACATTTCTTTACCTCATGGGGAGCAGATGGTGAGCAGGTGCAAGTGGATCTAGGTCACGTGGCCTAAGCCATCACTAGCCTGCCTCACATCTAAATAGGTGTTAAGGAGAATTCTCAAAAATGTGCTAATTCTTCACCTTAGAGACCCCCCCGCAAATTTGCTAGATTTTGAGGACTTTATTCTTTTACCTGGAGAGAGTGTGACCCTTTTTCCCCCCACTCTCTCATGTATTTTGATGCGTGTCTTACCCTTGTGTTCTTTGATTATGGAGTTTTAGCCAACTCCTCAGGCATCATCTTTTCATTTGAGACACACAGCACCCTCAGTGCAGTGGCACAGGGAAGGCTTTCAAGCTTTACCAAGGTTTAAATACAGTCTCCGGGATAAACTGCTATTTCCCAGAGAAAGTAAAGTGAAATTGACTTTACTAGTCTTTTTAAATTCCTAGACCTAGCACACCCTATCTTACAACAGAGTGCTGGAGGGGTTACTTAGTATCCAGTTTCTAGATACTCATGTAGCAGTCAAATGCTACCCTTTCCTCTCGAAATGGCTCGTGGCAGTGGTTTAACAACAAACTACCATGATTTTTTCCTGTCCGTGAAAACCGGTAGCGTTAAATCGCGGGAGCCATGTTTTTCAAGATTGGATCAGAGTCCCCTTTGTTTAAACAGGTCCGGGTCGTCTTTTCGGAATTTCTTTTTGGAAAGGTCCTTCTAGAGTTTGTCTCTGCAAGCCAAACCAGGTTTGGTCCCTTTGTTCCATCGCCTTTGGCGGGCTTCAGGATTGAAGACCGCCTCTGGCGCCCGAGTGTCTGGGGTGGGCAGGAAGTGAGGGAGGTGCCCAAAACTCCCTGTGCTTAGTCTCCTGGGAGACCCAAATGTACTCTGGCGTGATTGGCTGGCTGACTGTCCAGCAAGGCCAGCCTCCCTGCTGGGTGAGTGGCAGCTAGGCTGGAAGGAATGGGTGGAAACGGGATAAAAGGAAAGTCTCTTGTCTTGGAAAGCAGAGTCGACCATTGGAACGAAAGAACCCAAGAAGAGCTTGTAGAGGGCGGCTGCTGCAACTCCCGGACCGTTGGTTTGACTGGTGAAGCCCTGCAGCAGGTCTCAATCGCTAAATTCATCTCGACAGAGAAGCCCTGCAAGGACAACTTCTCCCTTTGAGTTGGTGGGACTAATCAACTCGACACTAAACCACCTGGATACCATTCTCGGAGCTGGTTGTATTTTCCTCAGAGTGCTGCAGGAAACCGAATAACCAGGAAGAGGGACACCAGTTTGTGTGCTTTACTACAGCTACCGGAATTGAAGATTTGCCAGTGCCAGCTTTTTGACCAATCCCAGTGCAGGAGTCCCCTGACGTCCTCCCTCTTGTCCCCACAACTGAGGCTCAGGAACAGCGAGATCTGCAGGAACTGCCAGGAACAGAAGTCTTTCTTCATTTGTAAGATACTGTGAAACAAGACAGTACTTAACTCTTGGGGGAAAAGTGCTTGAAACTTTCGCAAACCTAGCAGGCCTAATCAGCTTGTGACCCAACATATAATTCTTCTTACAAACTACTTCTGAGAACTTCTACAGAGACTTTACCTTTTACTTACCAGAACCGTTTTTACCTATCCAAGACTTCAGCCCATTGACTTTGGCCTACCCTATTGAATTGACTTCTGGTGAACTCAAAGTATCTGCACTGTAAGAATAATTGTAATTCTTATGTTCTGAACTTATTTCTTTTTGCTCCTCCTTCAAAGTATTCCGAATGCCTCAGAAACTTAAGTATAGTACTGAACTGTATTTGTGTATGATATTTAACTGCCTCCTTCTAGTGAATGTTTTATAACTGGCTGTTGAATAAATTAGTGTTTAACCAAGAAACCTTGAGTCTAAGTTTATTTGAATACCTGTGATTGTAGACCTCTGTGTAGCATCCTTACAGCTCACACTCCCTCTTCAGATTATCCTGGCTGCTCAGCTCTACTACCAAAAACTGTAGTACAGACTTCTACCAAAGGTTGGTTTTGCTTACACATGTCAATTGTGTGTAGTGGTCTAAAAAGGGTACTGCATACAAACTCTGCCTAACAATAGGATATTGAAGATTAGCAAGTGGCACACTCAGATGGAATAGAGAATGATAGCAAGCATCACACCTAGACATAATTGCAAAGACAGCAATGCCAATTAACCAATCCACTAACAATTTCACCCCTCTGCATACACCTCTCAAATTCTAACCAAACACAACCATAAGCCTACAACACAACAATCCACACAAACTTCACTACACTAACAAAACAAACCACACAGACTTGAACACCACACAACGACTACCGACCATAAAACACCCCAAGCCCAGCCAACGGACCCACCAGGCTGAGGCTGCCAACAGCACATCACTGTTCTCTTGCACTTTTCCAGCTTATTCCTACTAACTCGCCCCCCCCCCCTTCTCTTTTTTCAGTGCCGCCAGAGCACCAGGGGACCACTCCGGTGGTGATGGTGCACAGTACAAATATACTTTAACATTAACCTGGCCCAAGCCCCACACACCTGGCACCTTCCAGGTTGCTGCTCTTTTCCCCACTTAGCAAGCCCCGCCCACCTGGTGCATTCCTGGTTGCCACTCTTTTCCCTACTTAAGGAGACCTCCAGTCTCTTTTCCTTTGCAGATGAGCAGATGCAAGTGGATCTAGGTCACCTGGCCTAAGCACCACCCACCTTCTTAGCCCCAACTCTTCCTTCCTGCTCTTAACTTAGAACAAGGGCTTCTCTCGCCTGGGCGTGTGAAGGGCAGAGAAATAAAAGGGCACTTCCCTTTTGGTCCTGTTAAGACCTGGAGGACCCAGGGCCTGATCCCCTGCTCAGACAGCAGGTAAGCATGCAGCAACATGTGTTTACTCCCTATGTCCCTGCAGTCCATCTCCACCCCTCTGGTCCCCTTGTGCCCCCCCTTCTCGCACACAGGTGTTGTCCGTTTTGCTCTATTCTTCTACCCTGCTCCCTCCCCCCTGCAGCCTACCTCTGCAGGAGTCTGCCCTGATATATTCTGGTTTCACCATCACCGTCTTGTGGCCAATGCTGAATTTGACTTTTATGGACTTCATCTATTTGTGGTGCATCACCATTTCTCATGGTGGCCCTGAATCATGCTGTTCCCATCTTCATCTTGTATCCTGGCTTGCAACATTATGTGTTACTACCGACTTCTGCAATTGTATTCGCTCTACCCTCTTGCTTCTCCACTCTTTTTAACTTCTTACTCTGTTCTCTCCCCCTTTCCCCTCCATCTCCCCCCTTACTTTCTTCTATGCACTTACTCTATCAGAATTGTGCACCGACCTAGTATGATAGCAACTTCGTCGGTCTCCTCCCCACTCAGTCACTTGTTTTGTTCCTCCCCTCCCTTTCTGCACCCCTCTCCCTCACCTTTTCTTTTGCTCCGGCTCTACCAGAAATGTCGCCAGGCCTAATACAGTAGTCACCCGTCTGTTTCCATTTCCTTTCCACACCTCCCCCCTCTTCCCTTCCTAATCTTAGCTCTTGCACTATCTAAAATGTCGTCAGGCCAAGCACGATCGTTAATTTCACATCCTTACTGTTCATGGCCTGTAAGAATGTAATTGTATTTTCCCTTGTTCCCTCCCTTGCCCTGAAGCACTTTGAAACTCATTGTGTATAGGCACTATATAAATAAACTATCACATCACCATCATATCATTTCTGCTAAAATTCGCAAGTGCGCATTATTATGGATAACACGACAGAAGAAAAAGTTACTTGCCCTGTAACGTTCTTTCAACTGGATGTTCCCCCCCATGTATTCCTTATCTTTGATATTTCCAATATCCAGCTTTGCTGCTTCGGAATTTTATTTTCCGCAGGGGGCTCTGTGCGCCGATACCTTTCGACTCCATGTCCCTCGTAGGCCTCAGTCTTGATGTCGACGTCACCAAAGGTATATGAAGCACATGCAGTGCCCGTTGGCCTCAGTTCTGTTTTTACAGATGAAGGATTATCTTGTGTATGACATTTACTCCCCCTGAGAAAGCAGACTATAACCGCAAGGGAAATTTTGCGCGTAGGTTGGGAGGGGCGATAACGAACACCATCAGGCGACACACACCGTGGCCTCGGCCTAGTATGTAGCACAAGACTGAAATGCTTATCTATTTATGTTAGATTCAATATTGAGATGGTACACCACTCATATCACACCCCCTTTTCTAATACCCCGGGTCACAATGAACCAGGCTGGTTGGTAAAATATATCTATTTGAAAATACAAAAGAAATCACACTTTTTAATATGGGGCAGCAATCACCAATGGGGTAATAACAATAGCAATGTAAGCAGGGCACAGTTTAACCTTCTATTGACACATCTACAAAACACCAGGGAATAGGAGCACTTTGATTTTAGGAAAGATAGCACTCAAGTTAGAATTTTCCCCTGCAAGGTTCCCTCAACCCACAAATAATCCATTCTAAATGGATATGAAGAAACAGCAGGTAATTAGGAATAAGAAGCTGAAAACGGATTTCAAATCCGACCTTCCCTCCCCAAATAAGAGAGAAACAGATTTCAAACACCTTTACAATGTTAAAAAATGACACCTGGAAATGGACAAATAATTAATGTGTGTGTGAAAAACCTTGAAGCAAATATAATTCCTCACTAAAGCTACAATGCAAGTACACTAACAATCACAAAGAATGGATAACCAAGAGCATACAGTCTGAAAAATGAGTGGCAGAGTTTAAAATATGTTGCAGCAAATGACACATTGGAAACTTGGCAATTCCTGCTTGAAATTACCCAAATGGTTTTTAATAAAAATGGGTGAAATACACTGATTTAGAAAACGGTTTTGTTGGGGGATAGCTATAGATCACAGGTACAATAAATATGGAAGTGAAAGTAAGTCTCTAGCTGGTAAATTGGTTGAGTTATGCAGGATCTAGAAAGGTGCACTTTGAGTAAAATGGAGCAGTGAAAAAGGAAAGGAAATCAGTTTTGACAAGAACAGTTTTACTCTACACTAGAGTATTCAGGCTAGGCCACCAAAGAGGGACACAGTAAGCTCCAGGGTTGATTCGCAAGTTCAACCCTAGCACTCCAGCGCCCAACCCTGGTGGAACCAGTCCGATCACTCGAAATAGGACTAAGGGCTTATGATTTCCACAAGGCAGAATTACTAAAGCGATGGCGCTAGCACTAGAAATCAAAGGCATGGTTTCACAAATAATGCAGACAATTTTAACAGGAAATCGGGGTCAGAATAGGATGGCTTAGTTCCCCTCTCTAAGGACAAGGCAAGGCAAGGTATACCATGGATTTCTATGGGTTTCTATTAATACTCACAGTCCACTTTAGTTTAGGATTTTGGGACAGTCAGCGTTCTGGTCACCACACAGATCTGGTCTAACAAAGGACAGCCGGACAAAATCAGCGAGACAGGATCAGCTGCGCAGGGACTGGATACCAAAGGATAGTTCCGTTTACCGGATGGCACAAGTACCTCAGGATGCAGTTATATGGCAGCAATTGGTGGGCTGCAAGCCAGGCTGGTATCAGGAGGCTTCCCACAAAAATGCCACCGCTTCTCCCTTTGGGTATTGGGATTTTACAATTGAGGCCTTGCTGGAAGGGTCAGCAATGCTTGGCATGGTAGTTGGATCTGGCATCTGGATCAGTACAAGATGAAGGAAACTAACAGGACGCCGCGCAAGAAATCAGGAAGAGAGTGTGTCTAGGGTCTTGTCACGGATCCTTATTTATAGTGCAAAATGACATCAAAGTATAGGCTGGGCAGGGTTAACCAAGCACGCCCCTAAACTACTTGGATTGGGCAGGGGTGCTAGTCTCCGCCTTGCTCTCAACTGGTTGGACTTCCAATCTCATGGCAAATTACATACACAGGTTACATATGTGCAGCACATATCAGTCCAATCCTCAAGTCTGTGGGACCTTGTTTCGCCCTTCTGATACATTTTGGTAAATTTAAACAAAAGATTTGTCCTAAAATTCCATAACTTAATACACAGATGCGCATTATCCCCAGGGATGTATGTATAAAATGTTATGTTTGCAACATTAATACTTTGATTTATCCGCACTACTTTGCTCTTTCTGTCCCCAAATGTGTCAGTGTGTTCTACCATGTCACTAAAGAAAGCACACAAAAAAAATCACTTTGAAAAATTGTAAAAATGCTGCAGTTTAAAAGTCTTGCTGCAAAGATAGAAGTCTTTAAAGTTTATTCCTGGAATGGTCCTGAGGAACAAAAGACAGTCTCTTTGTTCCTGGGTCCATTTTTTATTTCTGTCCTCCAACTGCTGCCAACTGTCGTTTCCTTTAGAGCAGGGTGGGGGTTTCTCCCTAGATTGAAGTTATATTGCCCCTTCACACTTCTGACTTCCTTCCCTGGGAGCTTCATTGTCAGGGTCCCAGCAGAGACAAAAGTCTGTTCAACTCCGTAATTATCAGGGGGTTGTCAGTATCTGCTGAGAGAGAGCCCTACATTTGGTGCCACCCCCTCCAAGCAGACAACCTGTTTTCAACTCGCAACTTCAGCCACCATTGTTTTCCTTTAATTTCTGATCTTAGAGCCAGAATTAAAGCAAGCCTGTTGCATAAAATAATCCAGGTTATCAAGTCTCACCAGTCACAAACCCCTTCATATTGCCAAAAACTGGCAGGCTTTCATTCACCAGTGTACTGTTCCAACACACAGGCATTGGTTTTTCTTTAGTTTGCAAAAGCATATTTTTATTTTTTATTTTTTATACACGTGATGCAGCCGGCCTTCATTCTTAAATTCTCCTTTATTCACACACTGTCTGCAGCTATAGTTATTCTCTTGAAATGCTGGAGTTGGTCTGAAACACGGATACATTGAAGCAGGCATGGCTCAGCTAGTTAGTCTCTCTGAGCAGCTGAGTTTTGGATACTTTTGCAAAGAAAATGACAGCGTTTCCCATGGAAGTCAAAGTAAAGTTCCTAGTTGATTTATTTAGAGTTGGTTTGACTGGGTTTGTCAATTCAGAACCATGCCTGGTTTTTCTGAGGCACATTGAGACACACAGGGCTTGGTAGGGCTCATTAATCACAGTGACTTTAATGAACAAGGGGAATTCGCATCAAACCCGCATTTTATAAAGGTGAAAAAGGGTTTCTTTTCAATTGAGATTTTTTGCTTTTGCAGCAAAGCAGCA
This sequence comes from Ambystoma mexicanum, assembly GCF_040938575.1. Lineage (NCBI taxonomy): Eukaryota > Metazoa > Chordata > Amphibia > Caudata > Ambystomatidae > Ambystoma > Ambystoma mexicanum. The sequence goes on from NC_090924.1 coordinate 703,783,509, forward strand.
CTGCTTTTTCCACTTTCTTCCTTTTGTTGATGCTGGAACATACTGGAAATCTCCTTCAATGTGCCCCCTTTGTTGCATCCTGCCCAATGTGTGCTTGGCAGGACGGTGAAGCCATTTTTGTTTGTTGAAAAGAATAGTTACTTACCAACTGTAACGCTCTTTTGACTGGATGTTCCTCCCACATATTCCTCATCTTATGATAACTCGTTATCTCCAGCTTCGCTGCTTCGGCAAAAGATTTTCTCAGCAGAGGGCGCTGTGCTCGAGGTTGCGGCGTCGACTGTCCCTCGACGGACTCTGTCGACGTCACTGAGGGTATAAATAGCTCGAGCCGCGCCTGTTGCTTCAGTTCTGTTTTTTCGATGAAACTATAGGAGGAACACCCAGGCGTGCCTCATGACTGATGCACTTTTCGTGAGACGAAAGTGTAAGAAAACGTAAACTGTACTGCGGAGTAGGCTGGGAGGGTCGATGAGGAATACGTGGGAGGAACATCGTCGAAAGAACGTTACAGTTGGTAAGTAACTTGTTCTTCAAATGGATTGTATCCTCCCACGTATTCTTCATCTTATGATAGACTCCCATAGCAGTATCAATCTTGGAGGTGGGAGTACTAAATACTGTTTTCATGGACTGAGTGAATTACCGCCTTGGAAAATAACACCTCATTGGAGGAAGCAGTATCTAAACAGTAATGCTTGATGAAAGTATGCATTGATTTCCAAGTTGCAGCTGAACAAATGTCTGCTGCAGGACTCCCCTCCGCAGAAGTAGCCATTCCCCTTGTAGAATGGGCTCGAAGCCCCTCTGGTGGGTCTTATGCTGCCAATTTGTAGCATTGCAGTATATCCAGAATGATCCAGCGGGATATGCTCCATTTTGTGACTGATAAACCCAGTTTATGACCAGTATAACCCACAAAAAGCTAGTCATCTTGGCGTAATTTTGACATCCTTGAAATATAGAAACTAAGAGCCCTCTTGGGGTCTAGTGTATGTAGTCTCTCCTCTTCTTTGCCCAAATTAGTAGGAGGATAGAATGCTGGTAATATTTTTTGTGACAAATGGAAGTCAGAAACCACTTTTGGTAAAAAGGAAGGTTTAACTTTGAGAACTACCTTGTCCTTATAAAAAAAATAGTATATGGAGGTTTGCATGAGAGAGCCTGAAGTTCACTAACCCTGCGGGCTGATAAGGCCACAAGGAGAACAGTCTTTAATGTTAGAAGCCTCAGTGGACAGGAATGTAAAGGCTCAAAAGGTATACAAGTCAGAAACTTGAGTACCAAATTTAAATCCCAAGCTGGGACATGAAAAGGTACTGGAGGGTATACGTTGGTATATTTAGGAATTGTATTATTAATGGAATTTTGAAGTATGAAACCTCTTTCCGAGGTGCACTTGAAAAAGGACAGCGCAGCAAGATATCCTTTAATTGTTCCTATCTGGAGCCCCAGATTGGCTAGATGTAATAGAAAAGAAAGCACCATTGGGGTGCCACATTGAAAAGGGTCCACATCCTTATCCTTGCACCAGTTACTGAACTTATTCCAGCAACATCGGTACAAAGACTTTGTTGTTGGCCTTCTGGCCGAAAGCAAGATCTCCATTACATCATCCGGAAGATCCCAATCCTTGTATCTCAACCTCTCAGAAACCATGCGTGAAGGTTGAGTGTCTTGACCTCTTGCGAGAGAAGATCCTCTTTACGGAAGACGTATTGGAGGGCAGATGGACATGTCTAGAAGGTCCGGGTACCGCGTCCTCCTGGCCCAATCCGGGGCAATTAGGATCATGGTTTTCCTGAACTTTCTCAACCTCCCGATTACTTGAGGAATCACGGGGACTGGGGGAAACTCATACAGCAGAGGAAACTTCCACTCCACTACGAAAGCGTCTCCCAGAGCTCCTCTTTGAGGAAATTCCCTTGAGCAGTACTGATCGTACTTCCGGTTGATCACAGTGGCGAACAGATCCACTTTAGGGGTTCCCCAAAGGGCAAAGATCTCCAGAAGGACTTCCTGAGCTAGCTCCCACTCGTGGGAGACTGCTCTGCCTGTTCAGAGCATCTTCCGCCGTGTTCTGCTCTCAGACTAGGTGAATTGCCGATAGAGAGATTCCTTCTCGTATTGCCCAAAACCAGAGCTGCATTGCCTCTCTGCACAGTGGTAGTGACCCTACACCACCTCTCTTGTTGAGATAATACATGGCCACTGTGTTGTCTGTCATTATCGGGACATTTTTTTCCCTGTACAGAGGGCAGAAAGGCCTTCAGCGCTAGTCTGATTGCCCTCAGCTCCAATAGGTTGATGCGTAGTTTGGACTCCGATGGAGACCAACGACCGCTGATTGTCAGATCGTTGGTGTGTGCTCCCCACCCAGTGAGTGAGGCGTCCGTCACTACTGTTATCTCCGGCCATAGTTGCCAAAAAGATTCTCCTTTGAGGATATTGTCGTTGCAAGCCCACCATAGAAGATCCTGAGCAACTGCGCTCGGGACTGGCAGAAGATCCGACATATTTCCTGAGAAACGGGACCACTGAGTTCCGAGTGCCCATTGAAGGGATCTCAATCTCAATCTGGCTTCTGGCACTAGGAAAATGCAGGAGGCCGAGCAACCTCAGAAAATCAAAGGCCGGTAGATGCTGGGAATTCTGACACTTTGTCACCATCTGCAGAATGTGGAGAGCGCTCACCTCGGGAGGCGAGGCTTTTCCCGAGGAAGTATCCAAGACTGCTCCGATAAAATGGAGCTTTTGGGATGGTATCATGTGGGACTTCCTGAAATTGAGGGAGAAGCCCAATTTGTGAAGGAAGTGGCAGGTGATCGAAAGATGTTCCTGAGCTTGTTCGGAAGAACGTGCTCTGATCAACCAATCGTCCAGGTAGGGGTAGACGTGAATCCCCCCTCTCCTGAGACTCGCTGCCACCACCGCCATTAATTTTGTGAAAACCCTCGGGGCGGAGGTCAACCCGAATGGCAGAACTCGAAACTGATAATGAGAGTTGCCAACCGCGAACCTCAGGTACTTTCTGTGCTTGGGATCGATTGGCACATGAAAGTAAGCATCCTGAAGGTCCAATGATACCAACCAGTCTTGAAGTTATCTTGAACTTGCACTTCCTGAGGAACTTGTTCAAGTTTCTTAAATCCAAGATGGGTCTCAATCCTCCGTCCTTTTTTGGGATGAGAAAGTATGGGGAGTACCAACCCCTGTTCCTCTCCGCTATAGGTACCTGTTCTATAGCACCTTTCTGTAGCAGGGTTAAAATTTCCTGAAACAGGAGCGGGTCTGGAATTTTGACGGAGTTGGCTCCCGGTGGATGATTCTGAAGCCTTTTTTGGAAGGGGAGACAGTAACCTTGAGCTACTGTTTCCAGTGCCCAAGCATCTGAGGTAATGCCCCGCCATTCCTTCAGATGCTGAGAGATCATGCCTCCCACTGGTGTTGTGTAACAAGGTCTCAGAGTGATTTGGATGCGGCTGCAGGAGCGGCTGAGGGCAAAGATGCTGCTCCTGAGGCTGGTTTCGCACCTCTTCCTTGTGCTCCACGAGGGACATTTCTTTTGCCTCTTTGAAAAGCCTGTCCTCTTCCTCTACCAAAAGAGGAGTAGTACCGAAAAGAACGACCCCTCCAGGAAGATGAGCCGGAATAGGGTTTCTGAGGCTGGCGCATGGAGGAACTAAGATTTAGCTGCCGCTTTTGAGGTCCGGAGTTTTTCTAGGCTTTCATCAGCCTTACTGCCAAACAGCCTTGAGCCATCAAAGGGCATGTTGAGAAGTCTGGTCTGCACATCTGGTGCAAACCCCAACTTCCTCAACCACGCAAATCTGCATAGAACCGTGCTTGCAGCCATGGATCTGCTGATACTATCAACAGTATCCAGTCCAGACTGGAGACATTCCCCCATTGCCTCATTCCTGTCTTTGACAATATTCAGGAAGCATTCCATTTCCTCGCCTTCCGGAATATGATCAGCCGCCACTGAAATACAGTCCCACAGGGTATGGGTGAACCTGGCCAGGGTAGAGGTGACATTGGTTGATTTAAGGGCCATGCTGCCTGAAGTGAAAACTTTACGGGCACAAGCATCAATTTTTTTATCCTCTCTATCCAGAGGGATAGTGGGATATGCGGTTTGTTTTGATGAAGATACTGCCGATGGCGTCGATTAAGTCGTGGAAGTCTTAGACGACTTATTTTTTATGTGGCACCGGAGAGGTGCTCGACTCTCGAAGAGTCTTCGACGACTTGGCATCGACTCGAGTTTTTCGAGTATCCTCGACACTACTGACTTCAACCATAGTAGTTTTTGACTTCCCTTTATCGTCCAATGGAGCGACTTTAGGGGTATGGCTCTTCTGAGGTTTATTCGAGGGGGTCGGGCCGCATTCTCGAATACCTCCATCTTTTTTCAAAATTCCTCCCATTTTCTGGGGGAATCCGATTTTGTCGGACATCCAATTTCTTCGGTCGATGACTCGGAAGATGGAGACCCATGTCTCCTCTTTACTTTTTTAGACGAGGAAGATGACGAGCGTCTCGACCTGCTACGAGATCGAGATCTCTTGGAATGTTTATGGCGATCCGATTCCTTCAAAATCGGTCGATTTTTTGTTTTTGGGACACAGCCTTAGCTTTAGAAGCTTCCCTCCCCACCAACAGTTTACCTCTCCTCTCACGAAGGGCCTTCTCCGTCAGACTGACAGGAGCCACAGTTGTCGGTTCGATGACTTGAACCGAGGCACCAGAGACAAACTCGGTGAGGATCCGTAATCGACATTTTCGATCCACAGTCGATGCACTTCTTAAACACAGTCTTGGGTGTCGAAGGTGTAGAAGACTTTTCTCACAGAAAAACTTGAAGCGCGCCGTTCGATAGCAAAGCTATCGGAAAAACGGAACTGAAGCAACGGGCACGGCTCGAGCCATTTATACCATCAGTGACGTCGACAGAGTACGGAGCCCATCGAGGGACAGTCGATGCCGCAACCTCGAGCACAGCGCCCTCTGCTGAGAATATTTTTTTTCCGAAGCAGCGAAGCTGGAGATAACGAGTTATCATAAGATGAGGAATACGTGGGAGGACACAATCCATTCAAAATGCAGTTTGGAGGCATGGCACTCACAGGAGCCAGCACAACCATTTTGTGCTTTCTGTGCAACTGCAGCTTGGTGATGTGGGGAAATGCTGTTGAGTGGGTCAATATATATCCCCCCCCCCCCACACTCTTCTGAGATTGAGATTTCAAGTCGAGGGAGAATCGGGCAAGTGGGATTTTTTCATGGGCCAAAGCAGGATCAGGCAGGTACGAGTCCTCCTTCCATCCGAGAGCGGCGCGTCCTGCTCCTCTTGGTGTCTCTGGTCACAAGGTGGACCGACAACCACTCCGCTTCCTCTTGGATCTTCCTTTCACGGTGTGGAGCAACACTCCCGGATCTCCTTTGGTTTCTCCCTTCCAGGTTGCCGGGGAGGTCCTCCTTGGTCTTTAGGTAGGCACAACCAGTACAACTACTACAGAACACAAACCGGTTACGACAATTTCCCACTTACTGCCCACCAATCGGGTTGACAGCAGTGAGATACGCAGGCATTCAATGATCGCAGTTGATAATGAAGAAAATACTCCCTGTTACATCATATTTACAAATCTTACCTGCTCCCTTCTGGTTCTTCTTTTCCTTATTCTTATGTTTCCGATGTCTCCTCTGTTTGATTCTCTCTGGGCTTCTCAATTTGTTGCAAAGCGTGCCTAGGGTGAAAACTATTTAGCTGATTAATATGGACCCATTTCTCTTCTGTCAATTCGCCTTTGGGGATGCGGATTCTGTAGGCGACAGGTGAGATTTTGTCCACAATTTCAAAAGTTCCTCGCCAGCTAGGCAAAAATGTGTGCTCTTTGGTCTGGTTCCTTTGGAAATTGTACAAGTAGACCCCGTCTCCTACTTGGTATTCCTTTTTTGTTGTTTTTAGATCATACTGAGTCTTCATCCCCTCTGCAGATCTTTCTAGATTCCGCTGAGCGTATGCAAAAGCATGTTGAAGGTGTTTTTGTAGGTTCTCAACAAACTCATGAGTTGTGGAGGCATTAATTAGTGTCTGCTCCTGTGTTCTATGGTGCAGATGCTGAGGTAGCACCATCCTTCGTCCAGTCATCAGCTCAAATGGAGACATCTTAGTTGCAGAAGAACAAGTTACTTACCAACTGTAACGTACTTTCGACTGGATGTTCCTCCCACGTATTCCTCATCTTGTGATAATTTGTTATCTCCAGCTTCGCTGCTTCGAAAAAAAAAATTCTCGGCAGAGGGCGGTGTGCTCGATGTCGTGACGTTGATTGACCCTCGACAGACTCCGTACTCGGTCGATGTCACCAATGGTATAAATAACTCGAGCCGCACCCGTTGCTTCAGTTCTGTTTTTTCGATGAAACATATAGGAGGAACACCCAGGTGTGCCCCATGACCGATACATTCTTCGTGAGAGGAAAGTGTAAGAAAACGTAAACTGTACTGTGGGGTAGGATGGGAGGGTCGATGAGGAATACGTGGGAGGAACATCCAGTCGAAAGAACGTTACAGTTGGTAAGTAACTTGTTCTTCGAATGGATTGTGTCCTCCCATGTATTCCTCATCTTGTGATAGGCTCCCATAGCAGTAGCAATTTTGGAGGCGGGAGTACCAATTTCAGTTTTCGTGGACAGAATGCAGAACTGCCTTGGCAAATAAACCCTCATTAGAGGAGGCAGTATCCAAACAATGTTTAACAAAAGTATGCATCGTTTTCCAGGTTGCAGCTCCTGTGTCAGCACAAAGGCAGGCACAAAGGCTTGTGTACCTGTCCTGAGCCTGCAAGAAGACGTGTGTGCCTGGAAGGAGCAGGAGCTCCCTACAACACTGCTGGAGCAGTGTAACGTTCACGGCATAATCCACAGCTGCAAGTTAAGCCTGCAGGCTACTTGCAACAGCCTCCCCAACGGCTGTCTGAAATACTGTGATCCTGACGCTGCATTTTATTATTTGGAATTTAATTATTCCTAACAGAAAGTACCCGCACCCCGCAACGGCACTTTTCTTATCTCGCCATCCTGAGCCCAGATTGCCCGGTGCCTCCATTGCCAACCACGAGGCTAACCGCCTCTTAAGATGGCCGCTCCCTGCACACTTACGTGCATCATAGCCTAACAGCCCCCTCCGGCAGCATCCTGCGACTGGATTGGTCCAATGTGCACTATTCTTCACCAATCACGCGCCGGCAAGGCGCACGCCAGCACAGCACGAAGTCAGGCACAAAGGCTTGTGTACCTGTCCTGAGCCTGTCCAGAGAATGCCAAGAGGCCAAGGCGGGCCCCCCTGCTGAAACCTTCCTAGCAGATCCGGTAAGCCACCCACATCTATGCCCTAATCTCCTCTAAGGCATACCCCACCCGGCTTCAATATATGCCCTAGACTGACCGCAAGACCAGAGTTCCTGCAATAGAGAACAATCACTGTCACCAAAGGCCCCACTAACACCAGCTAAGACTATTTGCGTCCCGCCATTTCGGACATCCCTGTAATCTGGAATCTAGATGTCTACTACTACTTATCTGTCATAGATGCACATAGGTGCCACCCTACATATTGCCAACTTGCTCATACTCGAACCTATGCCTCGCCCTATCCTTCAGGTCAACTGTTACTATCTCAAACCCAGGCGTAGCCGAATGTAGCTGAGCCAATTGTTTCATGCGCTGCCCCACTGCTTTTCACTCAATTGCTACTTTTCTAATCTAGGGGTTGCCTATTGCATATGAGCATTGCCCCCATTGTTTTTGAGTAACTTTGCATCTATGTGCTGTCCACTGCTCTTGAGTCAGCTATTCTCATGCGCTGCCCCTCTGCATTCCAGCCAACTGATCACTTTGAATCTACATGATGTCCATTGCTTTTGAGTCAATTCTTCCTATGTGCTGCTCCACTGCACCTTAGTCAACTGCTACTATTGCAAACCTAGGTAATGCCTATTGTATATGAGTGAATTGTCCTGGAGTCATTCTGCACCTTGCACCTACGTGCTGCCTTCTGCTTTTGAGTCAAACGTACTGCCCAATGCATTTTTAGCCAACTGCTACTATCTCAAATCTAGGTGTTGCCTATTGTATCCGAGTCAATTGCTCCCATTGCTTTGAGTCACTTTGTACCTATGTGCTGCCTACTGCTTTTTTGAGTCAATTGTTCCCATGTACTGCCCAATGCATTTTAGTCAACTGCTGCCATCTCAAACCTAGGTGCCGCCCATTACACTTGAGGCATCTGTTTTACTTGCACCTTTTTTACCCTGCTATGCGCACACAGCATTATTTTAGCCCGAATTGCCCACCCCTCCACGGTGACGCCACAAGATGCAGAAATTACAAGCCACACTTGCCCTTTTCACATTAACAACACTCCTAGTCTACACACTTAGACTCGCTCCCACCATTGAATACACTACCCTTCAACACTTGGCCCACTCCCCCGTCATGACACAGACTCAACCCCAACCACTGATGAGTCATAATGACCAAACTGAAGTACTCCAACAATGTTGGTCCTTCGAATCTAAACCATGCAATACCACATCTAGTAACGCCAGACTCCGAGCCAGACTTGCTAAACTATATGAACCACGTGCCAGAACACTGACCTCGTCTAACCGTAGAAAACCTACACCTAATAGAGTACAGAAAAACCACACAGCCTAAACCTGAAGACACAGAATGTACGTATGCACACCTCTGTCACGACCCAAGAAAAGATATGCACATCTCCATCCACCCTCCGCCCACCTAAAAGGTGCATTAATTAACACTAGATCCATGATTGGTCACACCATTGAGATTGAGATCCAGACCGAAGAACTTGACTTCTTGGCCATTACGGAATCCTGGCTTCATGCCGCCGCAGGACCAGCCATCATGTTAGCAATCCCCAACGGCTATACCATACTAAGAGCAGACAGAAGCGAAGCCCGTGGAGGTGGCATAGCCCTTATTGTTAAATCCAATTGATCCACCAGGCTAGCTCCTTCTAATGACACTAAATCCTGCGAAAGCCTAACAGCTAAATTAGCCATTAACAACTCTCAAACCCTCACCATCCACCTTATTTATAGACCTCCAGGCCCTATTGGAACCTTCGAAGAGGACATCTCCACCATTCTATCGCATAACCTAAAACAATCATCACAAGTTATCCTGCTAGGGGATCTTAACTTGGGTTTCAATGATCAAAACGACCCACAGGCAAGCAAAGTGGCTAACCTACTCTCTGAACTAGGCTTCTCACAAAGAGTACTTTACCCTACCCACAACAAGGGTAGAATACTTGACTGGGTGGCAGACCACAATTGTAATGCCTCCATCCTATCGATTTCCCCACTAATTTGGACAGACCACCACCTTATAACATTTGCTCTAGAAACGGACAGACCTACTCCTACCTTAGCCCAGCCAGCACCGTCCATCCCGACAAGGAATAAGAAAAATATCTCCCCAGATAACCTACTCCCACTCATCCTCCCTACACTTAACTCACTACCAGATAACCCAGACCCTGAAACTCTAGTGAATGAGTACAAGAAAATTATGTCCTCTGCTCTGGACTTAATTGCACCACTCAAAGTGAGACGAAGCAAACCCAAAGCCCACCTCAACTCCTGGTACACCCCCCACCTAAAAACTCTTTGCACCAAAAAAAGACAATGTGAGATTGCATGGAAACTACAACCATCTGAAGAAAATAAGAGCACTCGGAGACATAACTACCCTCTACAAAAAGGAAATACTGTCGGCTAAACGGGAAACCTACAACACTGGAATAGCCCAAGCCAACTCTAGCATGAAGGAACTCTTCATCATCCTAAAGGAAATAGAATCTCCCATCCCAGTGCCAGACAACTGTGTCAAAGATAAAATATGGTGCACCAATATTCAGCAAGCCCTAGCTAACAAAGTGACAACTCTCCAATCCAAAATTGCCACAAAAAAATCCTCGCTTAGTCTGGATACTAAGCCCAAAATAACCATCACCCCTCCCAAAAATAACATCGATAATCCTCACTTCAAGTTCTCTAAAGTATCTATTATTGAGACTGAAAAAATCATACTGTCACTCAAACCATCTAACTGCCAGGGGGGATCAATGTCCAGCCTAAGTGATAAAGGACGCAGCTAGAGACCTGGCTCCCTATATCTCAAAACTCATTAACGCCTCATTTGCAACAGGGTCCATACCCAATAACCTAAAAGAATCTTAAGTACTCCCACTGCTCAAAAAACAGACGCTAGACCCAGCTATACCCACAAACTACCGCCCAATCACCAGCGTGCCATTCCTCTTAAAAATCATAGATAAAGTGGCGTACTCACAAATCCAGAAACACCTTGAAACGAACAATTTACTAGGAGTACGGCAGTCTGGCTTCCGTCCCCAGCACGGGACCGAAACTGCCCTCTTAGACTTAAAGGCGCAAATCGATGAGCCAAGGGATCAAGGCAAACCAGCATTACTACTCATCCTGGACTTATCAGCTGCATTCGACCTTGTGGACCACAAGGTCCTTTGTAGGCATTTGGATATGGCCGCGCACTTTTCTGAAGAAGCCACAAACTGGATCCAATCCTTCCTCAATAATAGGACCATGAGAGTCTTCACCACCACTGCGGCAGCAGACTCCATCCCCATCACATGCAGCATACCCCAGGGATCTTGTGTTTCTCCTAGACTCTACAACATCTTCACAAAGCCCCTTTTCGAAGATCTGGACCTTCTTGGTAGCAACCAACACTAACTATGCAGATACTCAGATTCTCCTACCACTTACCGGTGATTACGAGAAGGATTTGGCCTTGGTGAACAGGGTGTATCTCATCATCCAGGCATGGATGGCCACTCATGGACTATGCCTGAATGATGACAAAACTGAAATCATTATCCTGGGCACACCCCCTACCCTCAAAAAACTGGGCCCCAACTACTCTTTTAATATTGATAATAACCAAGTTACAACTGCCCACGCGGTAAAAATTCTGGGTTTCTACCTGGACTCCACACTCTCTTTCAACAAGCATGTCAACGCGATGGCTTCCGCAACTGCCTACACCTGTAAACTGATCAGAGCAGGCAAACCCTTCCTATCGAACAATAGCTGCATCACACTTGCGAGAGCGCTCGTGTTATCAAAGCTTGACTATTGCAATTCGCTCTATATTGGGGCCAATAAGGAAGTTATCAAAAGAATTCAAATCTTGCAAAACAATGCGCTTAGAGCACCACTAGGTATTCCCAGGAGAGCCCACATTACCGAATTTAGAAGAGCCAATAACTGGCTTTCTACTCAGGAGAAAATCCAACTGAAAGTTGCCTCATTGGTCTACAAATGCCTAAACAACGCCGCACCACGTTACCTTTCTGCGAGATTCACGAGAATACAACCTACAAGACTCACCAGATCCGCTAACTCCGACACATATCTACACCTAGAGTTAAATTCACCAGAGTCAGTGGCTGCAGCTTTAAGATCAACCCTACCTCACTTTCCGACATAACCTCATTATGTGGATCAAAAACGCATACAAACTATAGATCACCTACTGCCTGGACCTATTTAATTCCTAGTAGTTTCCGATTAGGACTGTAAATAGGTGCATCTTCATTTTTGCCTGTTGTATATTTTTGTATATTTCGGTTGTACATTTTTGTATATTTCTTGGTTCCCCATTTGCCATGTGCTCTTGTAACTAAGCTTTAAGTTGTCTTATAAAATGCGCCCGGTTACCCCTGGGTCTGGTGCGCAATACAAGTAATAAAAACAAAACAAACATCTGCTGCCGGGACCCCTCTTTAGAGCCGCAAAAGTAGCCATTCCCCTTGTAGAATGGGCACGAAGCCCATCTGGTGGTTCTTTTCCCGCTAATCTGTAGCATTCAACTATGGCTAATATGATCCAGCGGGAAATGGTCTGTTTGGTTACAGATAAGCCTAATTTATGACCAGTATAACCCACGAATAGTAGGTCATCTTGTCTCAATTTAGCCATCCTTGAGATGTAAAAACTAAGAGCCCTCTTGGGATCTAGTCTGTGTAATCTCTCCTCTTCCTTGCCCAGATGAGGAGGATAAAAAAGTTGGTAGTACTATTTTTTGTGACAAATGGAAGTCCGAGACTACTTTTTGGTAAGAACGAAGGTTTAACCTTAAGGACTACCTTATTCTTATAAAAAATAGTATATGGTGGTTTGCGTGAGAGAGCCTGAAGTTCACTAACCCTGCGGGCTGATGATAGGGCCACAAGAAGGACAGTTTTGAGAGTTAAAAGCCTCAATGGACATGAATGCAGAGGCTCAAAAGGTATGCAAGTCAAGAATTTTAGTACTAAATTTAAATCCCAAGTTGGTACATGAAAAGGTACTGGAGGGTATACATTACTAAGCCCTTTTAAGAATTAAATGATTTACGGTATTTTGAAATATGAAGCCTCTTCCAAGGAGCGCTTGAAAATGGACAGCGCAGCAAGGTATCCTTTGATTGTTCCTATCTGGAGCCCCAGATTAGCTAGATGTAATAGAAAAGAAAGCACCATTGGGGTGCCACATTGAAAAGGGTCCACATCCTTGTCTTTGTACCAGTTACTAAACCTGTTCCAGCGGCATCGGTACAAAGACTTTGTTGCTAGTCTTCTGGCCGAAAGCAAAATTTCCATTACGTCATCCAGAAGAACCCAATCCTTGTATCTCAACCTCTCAGAAACCATGCGTGAGTTGAGTGTCTTGACCTCTGGATGGAGAACCCGACCTTCCTCTTGCGAGAGAAGATCCTCTCTTTGCGGAAGACGTATTGGAGGCCCAATCCGGGGCAATTAGGATCATGGTTTTCCTGAACTTTCTCAACCTCCTGATTACTTGAGGAATCACGGGGACTGGGGGAAATGCGTACAGCAGTCGAAAATTCCACTCCAATACGAATGCTTCTCCCAGAGCTCTTCTTTGAGGAAATTCCCTTGAGCAGTACTGATCGCACTTCCGGTTGATCGCGGTGGCGAACAGATCCACTTGAGGGGTTCCCCAGAGGGCGAAGATCTCCAGAAGGACTTCCTGAGCCATTTCCCACTCGTGAGAGACCATGCTCTGCCTGCTCAGAGCGTCTGCCGCCGTGTTCTTCTCTCCGGCTAGGTGAATTGCTGATAGAGAGATTCCTTCTCGTATTGCCCAGAACCATAGCTGCATTGCCTCTCTGCACAGTGGTAGTGACCCTACTCCTCTTTTGTTGAGGTAGTACATGGCCACCGTGTTGTCCGTCATTATCAGGACATTCTTTCCCTGTACAGAGGGCAGAAAGGCCTTCAGAACTAGTCTGATTGCCCTCAGCTCCAAAAGGTTGATATGTAGTTTGGACTCCGATGGAGACCAACAACCGCTGATTGTCAGATCGTTGGTGTGTGCTCCCCACCCCGTGAGTGAGGCATCCGTTACTACTGTTATCTCCGGCCATGGTTGCCAAAAAGATTCTCCTTTGAGGATATTGTCGTTGCAAGCCCACCATAGAAGATCCTGAGCAACTGCGCTCGGGACTTGCAGAAGATCCGACATTCCCTGAGAACTGGGACCACTGAGTTCTGAGTGCCCATTGAAGGGATCTCATTCTCAACCTGGCCTCTGGTACTAGGAAAATTTAGGATGCCATGAAGCCAAGCAACCTGAGAAAATCGAAGGCCGGTAGAGGTCGGGCATTCTGGAATTTTGTTACCATCTGCTGGATGTGGAGAGCTCTCACCTCGGGAGGCGAGGCTTTTCCCGAGGAAGTGTCCAAGACTGCTCCGATAAACTGGAGCTTCTGGGATGGTATCATGTGGGACTTCTTGATATTGAGGGAGAAGCCCAATTTGTGACGGCAGTGGCAGGTGATCGAAAGATGTTCCTGAGCTTGTTCTGGAGAACTTGCTCTGATCAACCAATCATCCAGGTAGGGGTAGATGTGAATGCCCCCTCTCCTGAGACTTGCTGCCACAACCGCCAACAGTTTGGTGAAAACCCTCGGGGCGGAGGTCAACCCGAATGGCAGAACTCGAAATTGATAATGAGAATTGCCAATCGTGAACCTCAGATACTTTGTGTTTTGGATGAATTGGCACATGAAAGTAAGCATCCTGAAGGTCCAATGATACCAACCAATCATGGAGTTGGAGAGCCTGAAGGATCCGAGAAAGAGTCACCATCTTGAACTTGTCCTTCCTGAGGAACTTGTTCAAGTTTCTCAAGTCCAAGATGGGTCTCAGTCCACCGTCCTTTTTTGGGATGAGAAAATATGGGGAGTACCAACCCCTGTTCCTCTCCGCTACAGGTACCAGTTCTATGGCACCTTTCTCTAGCAGGGTTAAAATTTCCTGCAACAGGCGCGGATCCGGAATTTTGGCGGAGTCAGCTCCCGGTAGATGATTGGGGCCTTTTTTTGAAGGGGAGGCAGTAACCTTGGGCTACTGTTTCCAGTGCCCAAACATCTGAGGTGATGCCCCGCCATTCCTTCAGATGCTGAGAGAGCCTGCCTCCCACTGGTGTTTTGTGCAACAAGGTCTCAGAGGAATTTGGAGGCGGCTGCAGGAGTGGGTGAGGGTACAGATGCCGCTCCTGAGGCTGATTTTGCACTTCTTCCTCGTGCTCCACGAGGGAAGTTTCTTTTGCCCCTTTGAGAAGCCTGTCCTCTTCCTCTACCAAAAGAGGAGTAGTATCGAAAAGAACGACCCCACCAGGAAGATTAGCTTGAATAGGGTTTTAGAGGCTGGCGCAAAGAGGCGCCAAGTGATTTAGCTGCAGCTTTCGAGGTCTGACGTTTTTCTAGGCTTTCATCAGCCTTTCTGCCAAAGAGCCTCGAGCCATCAAAAGGGCATGTTGAGGAGTCTAGCTTGCACGTCTGGTGCAAACCCAGACTTCCTCAACCACGCAAATCTGCGTAGCACAACGCTTGCAACCATGGATCTGCTGATACTATCCGCAGTATCTAGTCCAGAATGGAGACATTCCCCCATTGCCTCCTTTCCGTCTTAGACTATATTCAGGAAGCCTTCCCTTTACTCGCATTCCGGAATATGATCATCCGCCACCGAAATACAGTCCCACAGGGTATGGGTAAACCTGGCTAGGGTACAAGTAACATTTGCCGACTTAAGTGCCATACTGGCTGACGTGAAAACTTTACGTGCCAGGGATCAACTTTTTTATCCTCTCTATCTGGAGGGATAGTTGGATAGGCAGTTTGTTTTGAAGTGGATGCTGCCTGAATGACTAAACTCTCTGGAGTCGGATGTTTATTCAAATATTCAGGATCCGTTCCAGCTGGTCTATATTTTTTGGGAAAAGTGCTATCTGCAGCAGCAATACTCTGGTTTCTCCCAGTTTTTCTCCACAGTCCTTTGAAGGGCCTTGTGGAAAGGGAGAACAGGATCTTTCTGAGGTCCCATGACGATTATATCAGTCATGTCATCTTGTTCAAAAATGGGTGAAGTATTACCCCAACCCATATACTCAATTACCCTGGTCATAAGACCCCTGTACCCAGCATCTGCATGCTCTGCAGGATCAGGTCTGGCGAACTCTAATTCTGGGGATGTGTCAATTCCACTGGCAGAATGTAGAGCATCACTCAGGTCTCTCATTCTAGATTCCTGATCAATAAGTTCCTCAGGAACTTGTCTTGTACCATAAGAAAATCCAAGAGGAGTAACTTCGTCCTCTTCAGAAGCAGATACTTCATAAATTGCTGACAGACTTGAAAAAGTCTGATCTGGGCAATGGAGTGAATCTCCTTTCTTCCTCTACTATCCGCGTCGAAGGAATTGATAAATCCTTTGAAATTGTCGAAGGGGTATTCGAAGACTTCGAAGATGACTGATACTGGCATCGAGGATGTTTTTGGTTTTCGAGTCGAAATTATCGACGCCAAGGGCATCGACGAAGTCTAAGTCTTCGACGGCTTGTGTTTTTTGCATGCCACTGGAGAAGTGCTCGACTCTCGAAGAGTCTTCCACGGATTTACGTCGACTCGAGTTTTTAGATTCCTCAACGCTACCGGTCTTTGCCATGGTAGTCTTGGACTTCCCTTTGTCGTCCAAAGCAGCGACTTTAGGGATATGGGTTTTTCGAGGGTCTTTCGAGGGGGTAGGGGCCGCGTTCTCGAAAACCTCCATCATCTTTTTGCGAAATTCTTCCCACTTACTGGGAGAATCCGATTTAGTCGGACATCGAATTTCTTCGGTCGACTCTGAAGAAGAAGATGGAGATCTAGGTCTCCTCTTCATTTTTTCAGATGATGACGAAGTGTCTCGATCTACTCCTAGATCAAGATCTGAGTGCCTATGGCGATCAGATTCCTTTGAATCAGTCGCTTTATGTCTTTGACAGCCTTCTTAGAGGCTTCCCTCCCCACCGACAATTTACCTCTCCTCTCATGAAGAGCTTTCTCGGTCATGGATTGACAGGACCCGCAGTCGTCGGTTCGGTGACTGGAACCGAGACACCAGAGACAAATCCGGTGGGGATCGGTGATCGACATTTTAGATCTGCAATCTACACACTTCTTGAACCCCGTCTTGGGTGTCGAAGGAGTTGAAGACGACGACATTTTCTTCACAGAAAATAAAAGCGTGCCGTTGATAGCGAAGCGATCGGAAAAACGGAACTGAAGCAACGGGCGCGGCTCAAGCTATTTATACCATTGGTGACGTCGACAGAGTACGGAGTCCGTCGAGGGACAATCGACGTCACGGCCTCGAGCACAGCGCCCTCTGGCGAGAATTTTTTTTTTCCGAAGCAGCGAAGCTGGAGATAATGAGTTATCACAAGATGAGGAATACGTGGGAGGACACAATCCATTCGAAGGTGTAGATCTGATGGACAAGCAGTAATCTGATGTCCCAACTTGGCCCAGAGTCTGCCACAAACTTTAAATGCTCACAATGGTTTTATTGTACCTCTCAACTCCACCACTAGAGGACTATCGGTATGCAATATGAAGTTTCCTTTTAACCCCAAGTATCTCCCACATCTTTGTCATCACTTTGCTGGTAAAGTGTCTACCTCAGTCTCACTCAATCCTTTGGGGTAGGCCAAAATGCGAGAAGACGTGATTGATCATCAGGGCAGCTGCTGTTTCTGCATTGCAATTTGGGGCCGGGAGACATTCCACCCATTTGGTAAACAAGCATGTTACGGTTAACATGTACTTGTTCCCCCTAGAGGAGCGAATCAAGGGCCCGATGAAATCTATTTGTAAATCTGACCAAGGTAGTGTCATCCCCCTCTTCTGGAGAGGAGCTCGGTGCGTGAGTGAAGTTGGCTCAAATTGTGCACACACAAGAAACCCCTTCAAGTATTGGTTGAGGTCCTGCCCCATGTGTGACCAGTATGCAACCTCTCGCAAGATTTCTAAAGTAGTGTGAAAACCCTGACGACCGGCTGTGGCCGCATCATGGGCGTGACTTAGCATCAGGCTTTGGAATGAGGTAGGGACCACCCACTTGTCACATACAGATATGGATCTCCTTACCAACAAACCGTCTTGGATTCAGAACAGTTTTGGACAGTTCAACACTCTGATCCTCTTTCCAAATGTAATCTGTATCCGTCAGAGGAAGTTCTCAGGGTCCTAAATGTGTTGCTAAAACGTACCAATAATCGGCACCCCTTTTTGTGCCGGGATTAAAATCAGCATCTGGGGTTTCCTTACTCCATTGGGCAGTTGAGAGCTCATTGTGAGCATTGATCATAGTGATAGCAGTGACCTAGATTTCCCCCAACAGGGACTCTATCTCAAGGAGCTCCCCCTGTTATGGACCTGTCCGACGGCACCTTGGGCATGAAGGAGGGGTGCGTCCTCGGCATTACCCTCGTCTTTTGGAATGTCAGATATGGAGGTTTACAGGCGAGGGTCTGGATCTCTCCCACTCATCGTGCGGAGGTGATGGACACAAGAAACGCTGTCTTCCACGATAGGAACTTCAACAGTGCCGAATGAAGCGGCTCGAATGGTCGGACCCATGAGCCTGGTCAGAACCATGTTGATCTCCCACGCCGGGGCCGGAGCCTTCACCGGCAGGAACGAGCAGAACAGTCCTTTCATGAACTCCTTCACCAGACGATGAGACCACAGCGACAACCGCCCCTGAGTTCTGGTCTAGCAGGAGATCGCCGCCAGATGGATTTTGATGTAGGCATGAGCCAGCCCCACCTTGGCCAGCGACATCAAGTATGGCAGCACTTGATGGGCGTGATCTGCAGAGGGTTGATCTGTGCACGGCACCAGAAGGACCTCTTCCATTTATGTCCATAGCACTTAAGAGTCGAGGACGCCCTGGTCTTTGCAAGCACCTCTTTGCAGTCTGCCGGCATATCGTACCTTCCGAACTCTAGTGATCCAGGAGCCAGGCCTGCAGGTTCAGCGATCCTGGGTCGTGATGTAGGATGGCACCTCCTTATATGGCGAGAAGATCCGCATCCGTCGGCAGTTTGACTGGGGGGTTGGGTGGGGGGTTTGGGGGGGGGCGGGGGGTTGCCGACATGTCCAGAAGGTCCAGGAACCAAATCTGCCTCGGCCACGCAGGTGCGACGAGGATCATCCTGCAACAGGACCGTCTGAGTTGACTGTTGAGTCGCAGCAGCAACGGCAAGAAAGCATACAGGCCATCCCAGGGGAATGAGAATGCATCGCCCATGCTCCCGGCTGGAGAAAACCTGCTGGCGAACATCTAGCACTTGCCGTTTGTCGCCGTCGCAAATAGATCGATCTGTGGATTGCCCCATCGTCGGAATAAGAGATCCACTTGATCCTGCCGAAGCTCCCACTCGTTGTAAGAGCGCAGCTCCCTGCTGATTGAGTCAGCGATGGTGTCCTTTATTCCTACCAGATGGAAGGGTACCAGGAACATCCCTTGGGCAACGGCCCAGTGCCACAGATCCTGCGCTTCCTTGGATAGGGCTGGGGATCTGGTGCCCCCCTGCTTCCGGACGAAGAACATTGTGGTGGTGTTGTCTGTGAAGATCCTTATCACTTTGCCGTTGAGGGACGGAAGGGAAGACCTGAGGGCCCAGAACATGGTCTGGAGCTCCGGGACCCAAAGGCCTCTTGTGTGGAGATCTCTGGTGTGCGCTCCCCATCCCTCCAGGGTGGCGTCTGTCGTCACTGTTTCCTGATGTGCTGGGGCCTGGAAGTCCATGCCCGCCACGAGATGCGCGCGGGTGCCTCACCACCAGATCGTTTGACGGAAAGTCTCATTGAAGGAGATCGTCTTCGAAGCTGTATGCCGCTTGCATCCAACAGGCGTCAAGGAACTCCTACAGTGGCCGCATCCGCAACCTGCACAGCAGCACGAGGTAGATGCACAATGACATGCCAAGCAGGGACTTCATGGACCTCACCCTGGCCACCTCCATAGTCAACAGCCTTCGTACCTTGCCCAGGATGGCCTTCTTCCTCTCTTCTGACGGTGAAGCCAACCATGCCACTGTGTCGAGTCTGACTCCCAGGAACAGGGCGTCCTGCGACGGTACCAAGTGGGATTTCACGAAGTTGATCGAGAATCCCAGATCCGTGAGCAGATGGCCAGTCTTCGTCGAAACCCTTGGAGCCGACTTCAACCCAAAGGACAGGGTCTTTAACTGGTAGTGCCGCCCTTGGACCACGAATCGTAGGAACTTTCAATGCCGTTTGTGTATGGGCATGTGGAAGTAGGCATCCTCCAAGTCCAGCGACGACAGGAAGTCGCTCTCCTCCAGTTGTCCCAGCACGTGCTGAAGCGTGACCATCCGGAACTTCTGGGACTTTATGTATTTGTTGCAACGGCAAAGGTCTAGGATGGGCTGCCAGCTGCCTGTCTTCTTTCAGACGAGGAAGTACTGCGAGTATACTCCAGAGCCCCGGAGCCTCTTAGGGACGAGTTCTATCGCGCCCTTGTTTAGCATTGCTCGCACCTCCAGAAGCAGCTGTGGCACTTGGTTTTACTTCCTGGCCACAGGTGGTAAACGCGGACACTTTCTTTGGAACTCCAGAGTGTGTTCGTGGACCAGGGCATCCAGCATCCAACGTGGGTGGAGATGGACTCCCACACGCTGACGAAATTCGCCAGCCGGCCTCCCACCGGGGAGCTCGGGTGGGGGCCTGACATCACGACGGGTTCAATCTTGTTTTGCCGAGGCCTTGCCACCTTGGCCTCCTTGGCGACGACTGTCCTCCGGTCTTGTTGCAGCCTCTGTAGGCCTCCTGCGACGAGGAACGGACCGCCTGGCGGTACGAGGAACTGCCGCTGAATCCTTTGGATAAACCTTAAGACTTGCCTCCGGAGGTGCGAAAGGACGGCCGTCGTTGATGGAGAGAACCAAAGGCTCGGGCTGCCTCGGTGTCTGCCTTGATGGCCTGCAGTGACTCGTCCACTGCCTTGCCGGACAGGTTGTTCCCGTCGAAGGGCATGTCAAGTACTCTGGTCTGCACATACTGGCGGAAATCGATAGCCCTGAGCCAACTACGCCGGTGAAGGCAAACGACGTTGCCCATCTGGTGAAAGCTGGTGTCGGCGATGTCCGTGGCCACTGTGATGGCGTAGTCCGAAGCCACCTCACCTTCCTGCAGGATTTCAAGGACTTTTGCCCTCTTGTCATCTGGGAGGAAGTCCAGGAGGGGAGCGATCTTGAACTAAAGCTCCCTGTCGTAGCGCGCCACGATCGCGAGGGCGTTGGCCACCTTGATGGTTGTCGCTGCCGACGAGATGACCTGTTGTCCAATGGAGTCCAGCTTCTTCCCCTCGCCGTCTGGTGGGGAAGTGGCAGTTGATGCCATCGCCCCTGCCAATTTCTTCTTAGCCGCTGTGGAGACCAACGAATCGGGGGACGGCTGTACCCTGAGGAATATAGGAGCAGAGTCTGGGACCCGGCACTTCTTCTCGTACCGGTCCCTCTTTGCAGGGGCCGTGGATGGGTTCTTCAGCAGGGAGTCCTTCGTCCCAGATGTCGTCCAGTTACGGGACTGAGAGGACGGTCTTCCTCTTGGCCTCTCGTCGTTGGTAGAGGAAACCTTCCTTCTGCTCTTTGGGGCATAGCTGGAAAAGCTCCGATGCCCTGGCGATCATGGCCTGAAAGGAGCCAATTTCGTCGGGAGGGGAGGCCCAGGCAGGGGGTGATGGGAGATCCGTCCTGTCACCACCGTCGTCGTCCGTCCCCGCCGTCGCCATCTTCGTTCCCGTCTCATCCCAAGGTGGAAGGGATAGAGGTGAAGGATGGAAGGGAGTGGGTGGATGGATTCACCTCCACTTGTTCGGTGGGCTCCCCGACGGTCCAGGCGCCGCTGGATCGTCCACTGGGGGTAAGGGTCTGCAAAGCCATCAAGATTGCTCCAAAATTGTCCTGTGGCATAGGTTGCAACGGGAGCGACAGCTGGGGCCAAGGGTCCTCAGTTTCCTCCACGGCCCGCGGCTTTGCGTCGGCTCCACCGTTGCCCTTTACGTCCGCCTCCTCGGGATCACTACTGTAGGCCTCAAACTTCTTGTCCAGGATAGCTTTGACCCTCAGAGGAGTAATCTGTGTCCATTAGGAGTAATCTGTGTCCATTAGGGCTACGGTCCCCCCCCCCCCTCTCGCCCCAGGGTTTCACGGGGGCCCTCTATAGTCTGGAAAGATGATTCCCTCCGGGTTGGCAGGGAAACTCTAGGCCTGGAAGTCATCTCCAGTGGGATAGCAACCACAGGGTTCACCAGGGCTGTCACGACTCCTTCATTCGAGGCCTTCGCTGGGTGAATCAGGGCCTTCATGACCTTGGGCGCGTCTGAGGCCTTCACCTTAGGGGGGAGGGTCACTGCTTCGCCCTCCCTAGGCTTTCTCCGTTAGGAGCGACCGGGGCTTCTCCCGAAGCTTATCCGGGTTCTCAGACTTCCTTTTCCCCGAGCCAGAGCGTTGGCTCGTGGATGATGGCGTCGGTGACATCGCGCCCTGCCTGGCAGCCGAGGAGCCTGAACCAACAGCGCTCCCGGTGTCCGCAGACTCGCTGTGCTTTGCCTTTTGTTGGGGCCCTTTCCCCGGAGTGTCCTCAAAGGTCTTAGAAGATCGCCCAGACTTCTTCTCACCTGCTGCTGGGCTCTTTACCGCCAGCCAGTCAGTCAGCGAGTAGTTTACAACAGTCCTTCATGGTCCGGACGGACATTCTTGCAGAACGCAGTCCTCCTCCACCTGTGACTTGTCGGCGTGTAGGCAGTAGAGGTACCGGGAGTGCTTGTCCTGAAAGACATTCTGCAGTCCACATCCTGGGCAGTTCCTGAACAGTTTGGATCCAGTAAGCGTTGAATCTCCTTTATCTTGGGTCATGTCCGAATCAGGGTAGGCCTCAAAGGTCTTCCATAGTCCTCCAAGAAGTGTAATTCCATGAAAATCCACCCTTGAGGGGTGTAGAAAATTCCGAAACGGGTCCCTGTTGATCGGAAGAAGAATCGGTGGAGCTTGAGGCACGAATTGACCGAAAAAATAAAAGTAAACACTTTGAAAAAACGCAATACGCAGTAAAAGCTCGAGAGCTACAGCACGAGGACTCCATATACTTTAATGTGCGGTAAAAATCTGAAGATGGCTGCCAGAGGAGGGACTTAGGTAGAGGGCAGTCATTGGCTGGGGGCAGTATGACCCAGAGACCAGTGATTGGTTATTAGTAGAAAGACAGTTCAGAAACTAAACTGAAACTGATTTTTTCTTTACCGAGGATTCCCAACCTGACGGGGAATATTCATGAGCATGTGAATCCATGCCAGACCCCATGCTGGAGACCATGTGGGACTTCTTGAAGTTGAGGGTGAAGCCCAGTCTGTTAAGGGAGTGGTAGGTGTAGCCGAGATGATCCAAGGCCTGTTCTGGGGAACTAACCCTGATCAGCCAATCTTCTAGATCGGGGTAGACGTGAATTCCAGACTCGCTGCCACAACCGCCATCAGCTTAGTGAAAACCCTCGGGCGGAGGTCAGCCCAAATGGCAGAACTCGAAACTGATCAGGAGAACCACCAATGGCAAACCTCAGGTACTGTCTGTGCTTGAGATGGAGAGGCACATGAAAGTAAGCCTCCTGTACCATCCAAACATGAAGCTGTAGGGCCTGAAAGATCTGAGAAAGGGCTACAATCTTGAACTTGACCTTCCTGAGGAACTTGTTCAAGTCTCAAGTCCAAGATGGATCTCAATCCTCCGTCCTTCTTGGGATTAGAAAATACGAGTACCAACCCTTGTTCCTCTCTGCTACAGGTACTGGTTCTACAGCACCTTTCTCTAGCAGGGTTAAAATCTCCTGCATAAGGAGCAGACCTGGAACTTTCAAAGAGTTGTTCCATGGTGGATGACAGGTTTTTGCAGAAAAGGGAGGCAGTAACCTTGGGAAACTGTTTCCAATGTCCATGCATCTGAAGAAATAGCCTGCCATTATGTCAGATGCTGTGACAATCTGCCTCCTAGCACAATCTTGTGAATCAAGTCCTCCGAGAGGTTTTGGGGTGGCTGATGCAGTGGCTGAAGGTAAGACAGCCGCTGCTGTTGCCGTCTTAGTACTTCTTCCTTGTCCACCGAAGGGGAATCTTCTTTGTCCTCTTTGAGCTGGCTGTCCTTTGCCCCTTCCAAATATGGAGTAGCGACGAAAGAACCTACCCCTCCTGGATGTACCCATGGGGCAGTTTGGAGGTTGTCTTATTGCAGCACCAAGGGATTTGGCTGCTGCCTTGGAAGTTTGCAGCTTCTCCAAACTCTCATCACCTTTGTTTCCGAATAAATGAGTGCTGTCAAAAGGCATGTTGCGAAGTCTGGATTGTACGTCTGGGGCAAATTCGGAGTTCCTCAACCAGGAAAAACTGCATCACTGTACTTGCCGGCATAGCTGTGCTGATACTGTCGAGACCAGTCTGGAGGGATTCACACATTGCATATTTCCCATCCTTGACAATATTTAGGAATCCGTCTTGCTCCTCCCCTTCGGGGAGATGGTCAGCCGCCATTGGAAATGCACTCACAAAGGGTGTGTGTGAACCTTGCTAACGTGCACATAGCATTGGCCGATTTTAAGGCCATACTCCCGGCCAAAAAAAAACTTTGTCCATGGTGTCATAACGCTCGTCATCCCTATCCTGAGGTATTGTAAGATAGGCATACTGCCTACTTGTGGAAGCGGCCGGCTAACAGACTTTCTGGTGTTGGGTGCTTGGACAGGTAAGAAGGGACAGAGCTTATAACTCTGTACTTTGCTGTCAACATGTTAATGACGGCCAGAATGACCTCTGGGGACTCTTGGTAGACACACGCCTTTGTAAGGCTTGATGAAAAGGTACAATTGGGTCCTCTTGTGGCAATCTGTCCAAGATCTCACATAGTCTTGCTCAAAGATAGGTGTAGGTCTTGACCACCACATACTCCATAACGCTTGACATCAGTTGCCTGTATGCCACTTCTGCGTGGTCACCAATATCTGCCCTGCCAAATTCCACCTCTGTTGAGGGGTCTATGCCACTAGCCTCATGTAGGTTTTTCATACGTGCATCTTCTGAAATGAATGCCTCAGGCACCAATTGTAACCCAAAGGGTCTGGATTCCTCAGAATATTCCTCTGCATCCTCAGAGGGAGGAGAGAGACTTGAAAAAATCATATCATGGCAAAGGAGCATCTTTCTTTTCCAGTGTTGTCATTTGTCGTGAGGGGAGCCGAAATCGTTGATAGTCGACGTCTTTGACGGTTGCGTAGATGGCTTCTCCAAAGCTATCGGCACCGATGGCTTTGATGATGCACATTTCGACCCTGATGGTGTCGAATCTTTCGGTGTTGATTAGGTTGATGGCTCAGTCCTGAGAGACTCTCTCGACGCAAGGGATTTTTTGATCGCTCTCGTGGAATCTTACCCACTGGGTCCGAATACGCACAGCTTTTGTGCTTACGAGGTCATTCGACCGGAGAATGGGTTTTGGGTGTAGTCAAGGGGGGCAAGGCAGCGTTCTTGAACACCTTTAACATTGGCAATCTAAACTCTTCCCACGGGGCCGGTGAACTTTAGTGGGGCAAACGACCCGTTCCGGTGAGGAATTTGTAGACTAGGACGATGGCGATCTATGGCGCCGTTTGTTTTCGCGTCTAGAGGTCGACGAGTGCCAATTTGTGACAAGGAACGTTTGTTCTTTTTGGAACGAGGAGAAACTGTTCGACTCGTCTGAAATCTTTTGCTTTTTTGACAGAGTTGAAGGGGATTTTTGGGTCCTACCTGCCGCAAGCTTCCCTCTACACTCTCTCAGGGCTTTGGACGTCATGGATAGGCAGTCCTCACACTCGGAAGAAGGATGAGTCGACACCAGGCACCACAGAAAGATCCTGCGAGGGTCAGTCGCAGACATCTTCGCACCGCAGTCACCATTTTTTTTTTAATCCACACCTAGGAGTGGACGACGCCGAAGATTAAGTCATTTCATGTATTCTATTCGAAGAAAGAAGAAAGTATCCAAGAAGTACTCAAAGATATTCCTGTGAAGGATCGAGGTGTAACGCATCCGAAGCCTAAGCACAGAAAAACTGGAGAGGCCAACGGGCGCTGTGCGTGCTACTTATACCTATGGTGACATCAACATTGAGATGGAGGCTACCGAGGGACATCGAATCAACAGGCACCGACGCAGAGTGCTCCCTGCTGAACATTTTTTCCAAAGCAACAAAGCTGGATATTGGAAATATCAAAGATAAGGAGGAGACACTCCATTCGAACTGTCATAAGTTCGAACAACTGTAACTGCAAGCAAATACAAACTAAGAAGTGGCCTTTGAAAAGGATTCTAAAGTAATCCTAAGTGTTTTGGTTCTTGGCTAAGTATTTAAAAGTGATTATTGTGTAAATATAATCTATATTTTGATATAAATGTATGTTTAAGTGTTTCTTTGATGTGCATTACTAACTAGGATCGGTGTACTTACCTACAGCTCAACATCTTCCTCTTATAAGCCTGACTGCTCTGCAACTCTGCCAAGGTTCCTGAGTAGTACAGACTGATACTAAGAGTTGGGGGATCTACAGACCACTGGGATAGCTTACTAAAGTCTTATCTCCAAGTGGGACTTTTAGGAAAACTCCTCTAACAGGTGCCACTTTGGTGTTGGTGTAAGAAGAAACCCATGGCTGAACAAAAAATTATTCTTCTATGCCCACAATTTGCACCCACCTTTTGCTTTCACAGTAATAGATATTTTTGACCTACTGTGGGTACAACATTTTAGTACCAGTTATATACTCAAAACTATTTGAAAAATACACCATTGTACACGTCAGTAATTTACCATCATTAATACCTAAAACCAAATAATTTTTTTTAGACAATGTGTGTGGAATGTTCAGTAAATTGCATAATTCGAACCCCAATTTTCCAAGGTTTTCTCTGGGGAGACACCCAAACTATCCTTGTGGGGTTTAGGCTTGCTTGCTGCTGGACTCGCTTGCAAATTACAAGACTAGCATTTACGCCCTACTAATTCAGTCACCAGCCGCCACTGATTGCCAAATATCTTATCCTAGAGATTAAAGAACTTTGATTATTTGCCTACTTCATAAGACTTTGGCTCCATTCCTACACTGACTTTCGAATTAAGGGATTAGACTTTAAAAGCGTTAAAAACTAGGAAAACTGTAGAACGTAAATTACTACTGCTATGTGTATAACCAACCTTTTTCCTTCCAAAAGACTGAATTTGGTAAGCAAAACCACCTCAATTACCATTCATCTGTAAAGTAACGCGTGGGCGCGGTAGTACTGTTAATACAGTAGAACTGTCATTAGTGTCAAACTAACCATTGTAACTGCGAGAAACTACTACTGAAGTAATCACCTTTGAAAAGTATTAAGAATTCTTGTGTGTTGGTTAGTGAAATAAGGATGTAGCTACCTTGCTTATGTAAATCAAAATAAAATGTACATTCTTAATAACATTTACTGTGCAAGAGTTTCTTTGGACTATTGTACTTACCAACAGTTAACATCTTCCTCCTATGATAAACCTGGATGCTCTGCCATTCTATCAAGATCCTTTCGGTAGTACAGACGTCTAAGAGTTGGGGACCTGTATGCCAAGAGATAGTTTTATGAGGTTTTACCTCAAGTGGACTTTAGGAAAACTCCCCTAACAAGCAGTGTGTGGTTTTCCCTATAGTGGGTGTTGAACCGATGTGTGATTCAGGTGCGATAATCAAGTGGTAGGACGAGTGCTTTGCTTAATACTAGTCTGTACTGCCTTTGGGCTTGTGTACAGCCTTCTGGACACCAAGGGTGGTCTCCAAAGCACAACCTAAGACTGTCCCTAAAGAGCAGAGTGTCGGATGCAAAAAAAATATTTGTTTTCCTCCAGTTTCTTGCTCTTTGGCATGGCTCTCAAAACCGATGCACACTTCCTGTGCCTCAAGAACGTCTGCAGTAGCAGCGTATTCAACCAATCTCTTTTCGGACTCCATAGAGTAAGCTACCCATCTTTGTTATACACTCTTAATGTTTTCAGTATAAAAAGCCTGCGCAGGCTTTGCACCGAGAGTCATTGTGATGACTTGGAAGGCAGTTATTGCACTGTGTGTGTGTGTCCTTCCAAGAGAGCTTTGTATTGCATCTAGGGAAGAATTTAAATTGAGTCTTCTCAATTGGGTAGTGTTAGGACTGATTTTCTATACTCTGGCCTTTGGGACAGATGTATAGAAGGCCACCCTATATTTTGACAGGGAGCTGTAGCTAAACTAGTTCAAGGTAGTAGTGACAAGTGGTCTAGGCTAATTCTCAAGAGGTGGCGAGCTTGTAAAGGGTCCACACAAGGACTACACACAATTGGAATAAAAAAATACACAATATATATATATATATATATATATATATATATATATATATATATATATATATATATATATATATATATATATATATATATATATATATATATATATATATATATATATATATATATATATATATATATATAGTCACTAGACTAGGGCATAAAGATCAGATCCCTGTAAAGGGACTTACAGATTAGATTATGCACTATATGTCCACAGAGAATTAACCCTAGCTTCAAAAGTCCCTTGCCAAGTTGTCTGGGCCATTATGCCCAAACATTCAAGAAAAGTTCTGACACAGTTATTACCGCTGGAAAAAATGAAGGTATGGTCTTTGGGGTCCAGTGAACGATTTAAAGGGTTAGAAGACAAGTTATTCTAACTAACAAAAGTCTCCCCCACTTTCGGAGGTCTTGCGTAAGGAACAAGTTACTTACCTGTAACTGTTGTTCTCCAGCATGGGTTCAGCGATTTCGGGTCGTGGTGGAGGATGGCGCCTCCTTCCCTGGAGAGTAGATCCGCGTCCACCGGCAGCTTGATTGGCGGGGACGCTGACAAGTCCAGAAGGTCCGGGAACCATATCTGCCTCGGCCACGCAGGTGCGACGAGGATCATCCAGCACCGTGACCTCTTGAGCTGGTTGACGAGCCGGATTAGCAGTGGCAAAGGAGGGAACGCGTAGGGGAACAGGCCCTCCCAGGGGAACGAGAAAGCATCGCCCATGCTCCTCGCCTGGGGAAACCTGCTGGCGAACCTCCGGCACTTGGAGTTGGTCGCCGTCGCGAACAGGTCGATCTGGGGTGTGCCCCACCGTCGGAAGAGGCGATCCACTAGATCCTGCCGTAGTTCCTACTCGTGGCACGAGCGCAGCTCCCTGCTGAGTGAGTCGGCGATGGTGTTTTTTATCCCTGCCAGATGAAACGGCACCAGAAACATCCTTTGGGCGACGGCCCAATGCCACAGGTCCTGCGCCTCCTTGGATAGTGCTGGGGACCTGGTTCCGCCCTGTTTCCTGATGTAAAACATGGTGGTGGTGTTGTCGGTGAAGATCCTCACCACCTTGCCCTTGAGGGACGGAAGGAAGGACCTGAGGGCCCAGAACACTGCACGGAGCTCCAGGACGTTGATATGGAGGGACTTCTCCGTCAGGAGCCAAAGGCCTCTCGCGTGCAGATTTTCGGTGTGCGCTCCCCACCCTTCCAGGGAGGCATCCATGGTCACTGTCTCCTGGTGGTCTGGGGTCTGGAAGTCCATGCCCGCCGTCAGATGCGCGCGGTTGCCCCACCACCGGACCGCTCGGCGGAAACTCTCGTCGAGTGTGATCCTCTCCTCGAAGCCGCCCGTCGTTTGGATCCAGCACGCGTCCAGGAAGTCCTGCAACGGGCGCATCCGGAGCCTGCACATGGGAATGAGGTAGATGCAAGAAGACATCATTCCGAGGAGGGACTTGATGGACCTCACCTTGGCCGCGTCGGAAACCAACATCCGCTGTACCTTGCCCAGGATGGACCTGGTCCTTTCCTCCGACGGGGAGGCCAGAAGGGACACTGTCGAGCTTCGCTCCCAGAAACAGTGCGTTTTGCGCGGGTACCAGGTGGGACTTGGCGTAGTTCACGGAGAATCCCAGGTCCGTGAGAAGTTGGACGGTCCTTGCCGTGTGCTCCACGGCGAGCTCCCTCGTCTTGGCTCGGATGAGCCAGTCGTCCAGGTAGACGTGGATCCCCTCGCGGCGCAGCTGCGGCGCCACCGGTGCAAGGCACTTGGCGAATACCCTGGGTGCCGACCGTAGTCCGAAGGGGAGGGCTTTGAACTGGTAGTGACGCCCTTGGAGCACAAACCTGAGGAATTTTCGGTGCCCCTTTAGGATGGGAATATGGAAGTAGGCATCCTCCAAATCCAACGACGACAGGAAGTCTCCTTCCTCCAGCTGACCCAGGACGTGCTGGAGGGTGACCATCCGGAACTTCTGCGCCTTGATGAACTTGTTCAGACGTCGCAGGTCTAGGATGGGGCGCCATCCTCCCGTCTTCTTCTTCACGAGGAAGTATCTCGAGTAAACTCTGGAGCCCCGAAGCCTCTTTGGGACGAGTTCGATGGCGCCCTTCCTGAGCATCGCCTTTACCTCCAGGAGAAGCAGAGGGACGTGAAGCTCTTTCCTGGCCACAGGGGGGGGGATGCGCGGGCACCTTCTTTGAAACTCGAGCGCGTGGCCCCGGGCTAAGGCGTCCAGCACCCAACGGTCGGTGGAGATGGACTCCCACACGCTGACGAAGCTCGCCAGCCGGCCTCCCACCGGGGTGCTTCGGTGGGGGCCCGACCCCACGGCCGGTTCAATCCTGTTTCGACGAGGCTTTGCCGCCTTGACCTCCTTGGCGACGACGGCGGGGTCCGCCAGACTTGCCTCGTCCTCTGTAGGCCTCCTGAGACGACGAGCGGGCCGCTTGACGGTAGGTGGAGAAACCGCCGCCGGAACCTTTGGAGGCGCCCTTGCCTCCGCTGCTCCGAAAGGGCGTCCGTCGTTGCTGCAGAACCCCAAGGGCCCGGGCCGTCTCAGTGTCTGCTTTAATGGCCTGAAGGGAATCGTCCACTGTTTTCCCAAACAGGTTGTTCCCATCGAACGGCATGTCCAGGACTCTGGTCTGTACGTCTTGACGGAAGTCCGTAGCCTTGAGCCATCCACGCCGCCTAAGGCACACGCCGTTGCCCAACTGGCGAAACCCAGTGTCGGCGATGTCCGTCGCAATAATGATGGCGTGGTCCGACGCCACCTCACCTTCCTGTAGGATCTCCAGGGCATCCGCCCTCTTGTCGTCTGGTAGGAATTCCAGCAGGGAGCCAGTTTGTACCATAGCTCCCTGTCGTAGCGGGCCACGATAGCCAAGGCTTTAATCGTCGTCGCTGCAGACGATGTGGAGGCCGCACCCCCCCCGCCTTTCTTCCTGGCCGCCGCGGAGACGACGGAGTCCGGGGTAGGCTGCGCCCGGAGGCACCGGTCTCTTCTAGCTGGCGTCGTGGAAGGGTTCTTGAGGAGGGCGAGGCCCTCATCCCAAATGTCGTCCAGTAGAGGCACCGCGAGGACCGTCTTCCTCTTGGCCTCGCGCCGTTGATAAAGGAATCCTTCCTTTTTCTTCTCCTCAGGGCAGAGTTGGAAAAGCTCGGATGCCCTGGCGATCATGGAGTGGAACGATCCAATCTCGTCGGGCGGAGAAGCCCTGGTGGGAGGTGACGACGGTAGATCCTCGTCGTATACCTCGTCGTCCGTACCCGTCGCTGCCGTGTCAGTCCCCGTATCATCCCCTCGGGTGGACGGGGAGGAGGGCTGGACGGGGCGCGACGGCTGAAAAGGAGGTGGAGGGTGAATCCTTCTTTTCTTGGGCGGGGAACACCAGAAGGTCCCGGTTCAGGATCCCCCGACGGGAGAGGTTCCTCCGTCGGCAACGGTAGTCTCGTCCTTATCTCTGAGCATAAGGACTGTATAGCCAACAAAATGGCCGCCGAGTTGTCTTGCGGCGCTGACAGAGGGGAATCCGATGGGCGATCAGGGGCCCCGTCGGCACCCTCGACGATGTCGTCGTCACCTGCGTCGGGATCCATCCCGACGGGCCGGTCTTCTTCCACGCCAAGGCCGTGGCTTAAGACCTCGATCAGCTCTTCCTCCGAGGTTGAGGCCGAATCTACGACGACGCCCTGCCCCCCCTTTTTCTTCCCCGCCGGGGATTTCACGGGGGTCCTATCGATGGGCACAAAAGAGGACTCCCTCCGAGGTGGCAGGGAGACTCTGAGCCCCGAGGTCGCCACCACTGGTGTAGCCTCCACAGGCTTGGCCGGATGGATTAAGGCCTTCACCACCTTATCCTTGAGGGGGGGGACACTGCCTCGCTCCCCCTCCGATGGGGCCTTCGAGCTCGACCGGGGCCTCTCCAGGAGCTTCGCCGGGTGCTCGCCCTTCCTCTTACCCGACCCAGAGCGTTGGCTCGTGGCTGATGGTGCCGGGGAGGGTGCGCCCTGCCTGGCGCCCGTAGAGCCCGACCGTTCGGCGCTCCCGGTGCCAGCGGACTCGCGGTGCTTGGCCTTGTGTTGGACCCCCGTCGCCGGGGCGTCCTCAAAGGTCTTAGAAGACCGCTCGGATTTCTTCCTCTTCTTCTCGCCTGACGTTGATGGCGGTCCTTCATGGTCCGCTCCGACATATTTCCGCAAAACGCACAGTCCTTCTCCACGTGCGTCTTGTCCTCATGTAAGCAGTAGAGACAAAAGGAGTGTTCGTCCTCCTTAAAG
This sequence comes from Ambystoma mexicanum, assembly GCF_040938575.1. Lineage (NCBI taxonomy): Eukaryota > Metazoa > Chordata > Amphibia > Caudata > Ambystomatidae > Ambystoma > Ambystoma mexicanum. The sequence continues at coordinate 703,815,648 of NC_090924.1, forward strand.
ACGTTCTGCAGCTGGCATCCAGGGCAGATCCTGAACAGCTTTCCGGGCGTCGAGCTTCCCTTCTCCTGGGCCATGTCCGGGCCCGAGAAGCTTCTGGAGTCCTCCAAAAGCGTAGCTCGATGAAATCTTCACCCTTGAGGGGCGCAGACGAATCCGACACGGGTCCCCGTTGATCGGATGGAGAGTCGGTGGAGCTTGAGGCTCTTTTGACCGAAAAAACGAAGTTTTTGAGAAAAAACGTGAAAAAATAGCACTAACGCTCGAGAGCAATAGCACGAGGATCCCAACACATGAACGTGCGGTAAAAATCTGAAGATGGCTGCCAGAGGCGGTGCTTAGGTAGAGGGCAGTCATTGGCTGTGGTCAGTATGACGCAGAGACCAGTGATTGGTTATTACTACGAAAGACAGATCAGAAACGAAACTGATACTGGTTTTTTCTTTACCGAGGATTCCCAGCCTGACGACGGGGAATATTCATGAGCATGTGAATCCATGCCAGACCCCATGCTGGAGAAGCAAGCAATCGCAAAGTTAAAGTGATATAAAAGTTAGCAAAACTTTTAAAAGCGAGTTAAGGGGACAGGTAAGAACCACTGTAAATCACACCCCCTACTCCAATTCTTCACAGGACTTGGCAGGCTGATGGAAGAGGGTCCGAAGTGGCTTTTCCAGTTGTCCGCCTCAGCCCTTGATTCGTAGGGGTTGCAGGTTCTAGCAGAACTCCAGTCGGTGTCTTTGGCTGGTGCAAGGACTCCCAATTGAAAGATGCAGTAGAACACGATGCAGGATCCCTCTCAGGACTGGACTCAACTCAGGTGAGCTGTTTCGGACATCAGTCACGCAGAACTCTAACGCAAAGGGACTCACTTGTCACGATCAGACTTTTCTTCCTATCGCGGGTCCCTTTGATGCTAGGACTCCAACATTTCGGAGGCAAGTCTTGTAGGACAAGCTGGAGATCCCCCAAGTTCCAGGCCTAAACTCCAACTTGTGGCTTTGGCAGCACGGTAGCCCAAATTCCGAGCTGGTCAGCCACAGGTTAATCCTGGGGCACTTCTTCGCAGTGTACAGAGCAGATGGCAGGAATGGATATTGCCTCCCCTCCAAGGGTTGTAGCTCCCTCGCAGGACTAAGATCGACAGCAAGACCAGGCTCTTCCAGGACAGCAGCAGAAGTTGGTTACCAGGCCTCCTTCAGACAGGTCTCCGGTCTACTTGCGGGTCTCACAGCAGGACAGAAGTCTTGGTTCATCAGGTTTCTCCAGGATCTCTCCAGAGTGGGAGCAGGGGTCCACTTATCCCAAAGTCAGGTAAGAGCAGAAACTCCCACTAGTCAATAATAGAACTAGCCCCCACACACACACACACCCCAGCGGTGATCCAATCAGGATCACTGCCAGGAATTCATGCATATGCCTCACATACTGAAACCAGTTTGTGGATTGGGACCGGACAGTCCCAGCCCACAGACATAGCACCTCCAGTAGCCGCCATTAGCCTCGGATTTACCGGCCACTGGAAGTCCAGTTAAGGATTTTACTGCCCTTGGAGGCCAGGAAGAAAGCTACAACAGAAGATGGCCAAAGGACAAGCAAAAAACCTTGTGGCGTGGCCATGCTTGATTACTAGCCGCAGTCAGTAGCCAAACAAAGTATGGCTAAAACGAAAAGCGGGGGAAAAAAATTGTAAAATGTCACTGCTGCGACCAGTTTAACCATTTCGGGCACAAAACCTCTGAGTGTTAGTCTAGGGCAAACACAAAAATATACCCCACTGTACTGCATTGTAAGATGTATTGTACAATGATTAAGGTTATAAAAGTGATACACAAGTTACCAAAGTATTATCAGTATCAAGGCCAAGGGAAACCATTTTTCCCAGTACTGACAGCCTGAAGGACGTGTCAGTTTCCCCATAACAGATGAGCAAAATACAGTGTAGTCACTGCATTGTACAACAGTAGGTTAGATTCAAAAAGAACACTCAAAGTTTGGGGGTCCATTAAAAATCGAAGGAAAGGTGCAGAAAAGAAATGTTTTCCAACATTAGCCAGGAAAAGGGTGATCTATTGTGAGGTGTATTTGTAATAGGAGTTAAATATATTCCCCAATACTTGTGTGTATAGAAAATAACTTGCTGCTCCTCCACTCTCCGTACCGCATCACCTTTACCAAGTACACCTTTCAGCATTCAATTTGTCGTCCAGAGATGGTACGCAGCGCCACTCTCTCGTCTTGTTTGTCACACAGTGGGGTAGGCTTCGGTTAGGAATCGTTCAATCTCCATGTGCTTCCTCTTGATAACTGTTTTGGGCGGAAAATCAATCCAAAGACATTGACGTGTGTTGGATCATGGGTACCCGTACACAGAGTACGGATAGTATTAGTCGCTGTCAATGGGAATTTTTCAAACTCGAAAAAATACGATTTAATATTCCACACCAACCACTAGATGGCAGACTATGAAAATCATGTGAATCTAAGCAGATGTGAATGCTCCATACAGTCTTCCCCTGTATGTCTCAACGCTGTAGCAGTCGCTGTCTTTTGCATTGTCCGCCGATCTTGTTCAGCAGCATTCGGTCTTGAATTTTCCAATCTTGCGTGTCGACGTGTAAACAATTGTGTCCCTGTGCACATAGGATAGGGATACTTTTAAAAGGAACACCCCTGCCAAGACCCAGTTTTTCAAACTCGAAAAAGATGGAACAAGTTACTTACCTGTAACTGTTCTCCAGCATGGGTCTGGCATGGATTCACATGCTCATGAATAAAGAATACATAGCAGTACACACATGCACAACCATGGGAGGCGGCAAGGCTCAACATTAAGCATTTCAACAACTCAACATTAATAATCTTACCTCCTCACCAGGCTCACCTTCAAGCAAACAGGTTGCACAGCACTGCTTGGCTGACTCTGGACTCCTCCCTAGAATACCTGTCAACACAGTAGAACTTTGTGAAGGTGTCTGTCGACCTCCATGTAGCAGCCCTGCAGAGGTCCAGCAGTGGCACACCAGACGGGAACACTGTTGTAGCAGTAATCACTCTGGTTGAATGGGCTCTCGAACGGCCAGGCAGCTGCCTGTTTGCCAACCGGTGACAGTGAGTGATACAGCTGGAGAGCCACCTGGAAATGTAACCCTTGAACAGGGCCTTCCCATGGTCCACAGGACCAAAGTTCACAAACAGCTGGGTTTTCCAGAAACTTTGTGTGAGCCACATAAAACTTCAGCACTCTAGCCACATTCAGTGAGTGCAAAGTCTTTTCAGCCGGCAACGAAGGTGTCGAAAAAAACACAGGTAACACCAAGGGCTTGTTAAAATGACATTCCGACGGAACATTGGGCATGAAGGAGGGGTGCATCCGCAGCACCAGCCTTGTCTCGTGAAAAGTCAAGTAAGGCCGCTTGCATGACAGGGCCTGGATCTCACCTACTCGTCTTGCAGAGGTGATGGCCACGAGGAAAGCTGTCTTCCACGACAAACTTGAGCGGAGCTGAATGCATAGGTTTGAATAGGGCCCCCCTTGAGCCTAGTCAGCACCACATTGAGTTCCCATGCCGGGGCCAGAGCCTCCACCGACGGGAACGAGCAGAACAGTACCATGATGAACTCCTTAACTAGACGGTGCAACCACAGTAAAGACAGTCCCGCAGATCTGGTGTAGTGGGATATAGCCGCCAGATGAACCTTGGAGAAGTGAGCCAGCTCCGATTTAACCAATGACAGTAAATACGGGAGTACTTGAAGGGCCATGACCCTCAGGCTGTGAACAGCACCAAATCGCAAAGCACTTCCATTTATGTCCATAGCATTTTAAAGTAGAGGACGCCCTGGCCTTGGCGAGCATCTCGTTGCAGTCCGCCGGAAGATTGTAGCCCACAAACTCTAATGCTGCAGGAGCCAGGCCTTCAGGTTCAGAGACCCCGGTTCATAGTGCAGAATTGCGCCTCCTCTGGCGAGAAGATCCGCGACCACTGGCAGCTTGACTGGAGGGGACACTGACAAGGTCTGGGTACCAGATCTGCCTCTGCCACGCTGGTGCGACAAGGATCATCCTGCATCAGTACAGTCCGAGTTGATTGATGACTAAGTAGTAGCGGCAACGGAGGGAACGCATACAGAAACCAGCCTTCCCAAGGGAATGAGAATGTGTGCCCCATGCTCCCCAGCTGGGGGAATCTGCTGGCGAACCTCTGGCACTTGGTGTTCGTCTCCTTCACAAACAGATCGATCTGGGGACTGCCCCATTTGAGGAAAAGGTCATCCACTTGGTCCTGCTGAAGCTCCCACTCGTGGCAAGAGCGCAGTTCCCTGCAGAGAGTCGGCGACTGTTATTTACTCCTGCCAGCTGACACAGAATGAGGAACACCTCCTGAGCGACGGCCTAGTGCTACAAATCCTGCACCTCTTTGGAGGGTGCTGGGGATCTGGTTTCCCCCCCCATTTCCAGATGTAAAACTTGGTGGTAGTATTGTCCCTGAAGATCGGCACCACCTTGAGGGACAGCAGAAATGACATGGGCCCAAAACACTGCCTGCAGTTCCAGAACGGTGATGTGTAGCGTCTTCTGACAGCCACAGCCCTCTGGCGTGAAGGCGTCCGTTGTGGGCGCCCCATTCTTGCAGGGAAGGGACTGTCTCCTCGTACGAGGGCCCTGGAAATCCATGCCTCGGGCAATATTGGAGCACATGCCCCACCACCTTATCACTCAAAGGAACTCCTCGTGGAGCGTGATCCTGTCCTGGAAGCTTCCAGACACCTGGACCCAACAGGCATTGAGTAACTCCTGTAGAGCGTGCATCCGCAACCTGCAGAGCCAAATCAGGTATATGCATGACATCAAGCCGAGTAGAGACTTGATGGTCCTCACCGTGGCGATCCTCAGTGCTAACAGCCTTTGCACTTTGACTAGGATGGCAGATCTTCTCTCCTCCGACGGTGACGCCAGGCAGGCCACTCTATCGAGCCTGGATCCCAAAAACAGCGTGTCCTGCGATGAAGTCAAGCAGGACATTGCATAATTCACTGAGAACCCCAGTTCCGTCAGCAGGTGGACAGTCTTCGCTGTGTGGATGACGGTGATCTGGCCCGCATGAGATGGATTGTACGGGTACACATGGATCCCTTGCAGTCGTAGAGGGCAGTCACAGGAGCCAGGTCCTCGGTGAAAACACTGGGTGACGACTTCAGTCCTAAAGGTTGAGCCTTTAACTGGTAATGCTTCCCTTGAACGATCACAGAAACTTGGTGTCCTTTATGTACAGGGACGTGGAAGTACATGTGGAAGAGGCTGCGATACCCCTGGTTGAATGAGCCCTGAGATTTTGGGGTGGCTCTTTCCCTGCTAGTCTAACATTCCAGGATGGCCAAAATAATCCACCTGGAGATGGTTTGTTTTGTTATGGGTAGTCCCAACTTGTGACCTGAATATCCTACAAACAGTTGGTCTGCTTGCCCATTCTGCTGATGTAAAAGCTGAGCTCGCCTAGGGTCCAGCCTGTATAGCCTTTCCTCCTCTTTCCCCAGATGGGGAGGAGGGTAGAATGAAGGCAAGGTAATTTTCTGAGTAATATGGAATTCAGAAACCACCTTTGGGAGGAAATTAGGCTTCACCTGTAGGACAACCTTGTGCTTGTGGAAGATTGTATGTGGGGGTTTACAGGAGAGAGCTTGTAGCTCACTCACCCTCCTAGCAGATGTTAGTGCTACCAATAGGACAGTTTTAAGCGTGAGAAATCTCAATGCGCAAGAGTGAAGCGGTTCGAATGGAGTGCCCATAAGACTAAATTTAAGTCCCACAATGGAACCTGGAATGGTTTTGGAGGTTAAACATTAGACCCTTGAGAAATTGTACCACTAGAGGAATTTTGAAATACGATGGTTTCTCCGCAGTGCGCTTGAAGATAGAAAGCGCTGCGAGATAGCCTTTTACAGTGCCAACTTGAAGGCCTGAGTTTGCCAAGTAGAGTAGAAACGATAACACTTTCGGTGTACCACATGAAAAAGGGTTGATATTCTCTTCCCTACACCAGCTGCAAAACTTGTTCCAATGGCAGCGGTATAAAGACTTTGTTGCTGGTCTTCTGGCCGAAAGCAACACCTCCATGACGTCATCAGGGAGATCCCAATCCTTGTACCTCAACCTTTCAGAAGCCAGGCGTGAAGGTTGAGGGTTCTGGTGTCTGGATGGAGAACCTGACCTCCCTTCTGTGAGAGAAGATTCTCTTTGAGTGGAAGACAGATTGGAGGACAGATTGACATATCTTGGAATGGTCTTGGAGGATAGACATTGGTTAATCCCTTCAGAAATTTTACTACTGAGGGTAACTTGAAATACGATTGTTCCTCTGCAGTGCGCTTGAAGATCGATAGCGCTGCGAGATAGCCCTTGATAGTGCCAACCTGAAGGCCCGAATATGCCAAATAGAGTAAAAAATATAACACCGTTGGTGTACCACATGAAAAGGGATCGATATTCTTTTCTCTACACCAGCTGCAAAATTTGTCATCTGGGAGGTCCCAATCCTTGTATCTCAAACTTTCTGATACCAAGCGTGAAGGTTGAGGGTTCTGATGTCTGGATGGAGAACCTGACCTCCCTTCTGCGAGAGAAGATTCTCCTTGAGTGGAAGACGGATTGGAGGGCAAATGGACATATCCAGAAGGTCCGGGTACCACGCTCTCCTGGCCCAGTCCAGGGTAATTAGGATCATGGTTTTCCGGAATATTCTCAACCTCCTGATCATTTGAGGAACAACAGGGACTAGTGGAAACGTGTAAAGGAGTGGGAACTCCCAGTCCACTACGAACACGTCCCCTAGAGCTCCTCTCGGGGGAAATTACCTTGAACAGAACAGATCCACCTGAGGGGTTCCCCAAAGGGCGAAGATCTCTTGAAGGACTTCCTGAGCTAGCTACCAATCATGGGAACCTGTGCTCTGCCTGCTCAAAGCGTCCGCTGTCAAATTCTTCTCTACGGCTAGGTGGACTGCCGATAGAGAGATTCCTTCCCTAATTGCCCAAAACCAGAGCTGCATTGCCTCTCTGCACAGTGGCAGTGATCCTACGCCTCCTCTTTTGTTGAGCTAGTGCATGGCCACCGTGTTGTCCGTCATTATCAGGACATTTCTCCCCTGTACTGATGGCAGGAAAGCTTTCAGCGCTAGTCTGATCGCTCTCAGCTCTAATAGGTTGATGTGTAGTCTGGACTGATGGAGACCAACGACCGCTGATGGTCAAGCCGTTGGCATGGGCTCCCCATCCTGTGAGCGAGGCGCCTGTGACTACTGTTATCTCCTGCCATGGTTGCCAAAACAGCTCTCCTTTTAAGATGTTCTCTGGATAGGCCCACCATTGAAGGTCGCGGGCTACCTTGTCCGGAATCCGGAGGACATCTGTCATTCTCCCTGAGAATTGTGACCACTGACCTCAGTGCCCACTGAAGAGATCTCATTCTCAGGCGAGCCTCTGGCACAAGGAAGATGCAGGATCCCATGAGGCCTAGCAACCTCAAAAAGTCGACGGCTGGGAGACGTTGGGCATTTTGAAACTTGGTGACCATCTGTAGAATATCTTGAGCCCTCACCTCTGGTGGCGAGGCTTTTCCCAGGGAAGTGTCCAGGACCGCTCCAATGAAATGGAGTCTCTGATGGTATCATCTGTGACTTCTTTAAATTGAGAGAGAAGCCCAGTCTGTGAAGGAAGAGGCAGGCATAATCTAGCTGGGTCAGGGCCTGTTCCGAAGATACGGCCCTGATCAGCCTAATCGCCCAGGTAGGGATAGACGTGGATCCCTTCCCTCCTTAGACTCGCAGCCACAATCGACATTAGCTTGGTGAAGACCCTCGGGGCGGAGGTCAGCCCAAATGGCAGAACTCGATGAGTCGCCAATTGCGAACCTCAGGTATTTCCTGTGTTTGAGATGGATTGGCACATGGAAATAAGCATCCTGAAGGTCCAGAGATACCAGCCAGTAATGGAGCTGGAGAGCCTGAAGGATCTGAGAGAGAGTTACCATCTTGAACTTGTCCTTCCTGAGGAACTTGTTCAATTCTCGTAAGTCCAGGATGGGTCTCAGTCATCCGTCCTTCTTTGGTATGAGAAAGTAGGGGAGTACCAGCCCTTGTTCCTGTCTGCTACAGGTACCGGTTCTATGGCACCTTTCTCTAGCAGGTCCATAATTTCCTGCAAGGGGAGCGGATCTGGAACTTTTAGGGAGCTGTTCACCGGTGGATGACTCGGAGGGATGTGTAGAAAGGGTAGGCAGTAACCTTGGGCAACTGTCTCCAATGCCCAAGCATTGGACGTTATAGCCTGCCATTCCGTCAGATGGTGAGTTAACCTGCCCCCTACAGGTGTATTGTGTGGGAAGGCATCAGAGTGGTTTGGCGGCGGCTGATGCAGATGCCGAGGGTAAAGAGGCACCTGCTGCGGTCTTAGTACTTTTGACCCGTCCACCTCGGGTGGATCTCCTTTGGCCTCTTTGAGCCGGCTGTCCTCTGCCTTTCCCGAATGCGGAATAATAGCGAAAGGACTTTCCTCTCCCAGAGGTTCCTGAGGGGCGAAAAGGAGTTTGGCGGATAGCAGCTCCTAAGGATTTTGCTGCTGCTTTTGAAGTCTAACTTTTCCAGACTGTCATCAGCCTTTTTCCCGAATAATGAAGAGCCGTCAAAGGGCATATTCAAAAGTCTGGCCTGTACATCAGGGGCAAAGCCCGACTTTAGCAACCACGCATGCCTGCGGATTGTTGTACTTGCCACCATGGGCCGGTCTGCTGATACTGTCAGCGGAATCGATGCCCGTTTGAAGTGATTCTCACATGGCATCTTTGCCATCTTTAATGATGTTAAGGAAGGCTTCCTTTTCCTCTCCTTTGGGTATGCAGTCAGCCGCTGATGAAGCATACTCTCAGTGTGTGACTGAACCTGGCGAGCGCACAGGTGGCGTTGATGGACTTCAACGCCATACTACAGGCAGAGAAGACTTTCTTTGCCATAGAGTCGTACCTCTTGTCATCCCTATCCTGTGGGACAGTAGGGTAAGCAGTCCTACTGCTGGATGAAGTTGCCGCTTGAACCACCAGGCTCTCTGGGGTCGGGTGTTTTGACAGGTATTCAGGGTCAGCAGCCGCTACCCTATACTTTGTTGACAATCTTTTATTGACTGCAGGGATAACTTCGGGAGTTTCCCAATTACATGCAATTTTTCTTTGTAGGGCTGCATGGAAGGGGACCACCGGGTCCTCCTGTGGGCCTTTGTCCAATATATCTGTTAGATCATCCTGTTGGAAAACAGGTGAAGGCACAGAACAACCCATAAACTCAATTATTCGTGCCATCAGGGTTCTATATGGTGTTTCGGCATGTTCCCCTGGGTCTGGCTTTACAAATTCCACTTCTGGGGAAGTGTCCAGCCCACTTGCCTCATGAAGTGATTCCTGTAGTTCCTTCAGCCTTCTTTCCTCAGGAGGTGAAATCCTCTGCAGTAGGCAGTGTGGTTCTCTGTAATCCAAATGTTTCCTGGTCAGAATCTTCCCCTTCTTCATAAATTGAAGACAGACCAGGGTATTCTGACCTCTGAAATGGAGTAAAACCCATTTCTTGGGCCGAAGGAGCCAAACTCGTTATTGGACGAGAAAATGTCGATGTCGTCGACGCCGATGTAACAGGCTTCGAAGGCGCCGAAAAAACTGGAAGGGGTCTCGAAAAACTCGAGAGGAGAGGATCGGGATCCTACTCGAGGGCATCGACGACGGTCTCAGCGTCGTGCCGGAGGCCCTTGAAATCACTGTTGGCTGTGGCGCCTTGGTCCTCTTTCATCGGCGTCGACAATGGCGTCGAGTCGATCGACGCGTCGAGGAACCCTTCGACAAGGTGTCGATGGCACCGATCCGTGTGTCGAAGGAATCCTCGACGACGGCAAAGGAATCCTCGACAGCGAAGACGGTGCCTTCTTACCCGATGGCTCATGGCGAAACATTCCACCCCAGAGCGCCGGGTGCTGCGACTTGCTGCGTTTTGATTTTTTGGGTTTTTCACCCAGGGTATAACCCTCCGCTGTCTTCGAGGGGGTCGAGGCCGCGTTCTCGAAGACGCTTAACATTTTCTTTCTGAATTCCTCCCACTCAACTTGCGAACTGTGTTTGGTGGGACAGGAGACTCTTTCTGGGGACACAGAAGACGAGGAATGGGACCTTCGACGTCTCTTTTTTGAGTGTCCAGATTTCGACGAATGGTGGGAGCTGCTTCGAGATCTAGAATGGGAATGTTTGACAGCGAGGAGAGGAATGCCTCGACTCAGCCGACGAAACCTTCGAGGAGGATTTGGCTGACTGACCTATCTCGAGCTTCCCCTTTCGCTCCTTCAGGGCTTTCGCCGTCATGGACATGCAGTCCTCACACTCCGAACAATGGTGCTCGGACCCCAAGCACCATAAACAGACCCTGTGTGGATCCGTTATTGGCATTTCTTTTACCGCAGTCTCGACATTTCTTGAAGCCGGATTGCGGCGTCGTCGGTTCTGATGAAGAAGCCATCGAGAACGATAAGGAATATTCCAGTCGAAATAGATAGTAAACCTGACTGAACTGAGCAACGACTTTCCGAGGCCCCACGAAGCGCGGAAAAACGGAACTGAGCAACAGACGCAGCGCGTGGCTATTTATGGGCATGGTGACGTCGGCGCCGATACGGTGGCCGTCGAGGGACATCGACGGACGTCGACGCGCAGCGCCCTCTGCAGAAAAAAATTCTGAGGCCAGCAAGCTGGAAACGTATCAAAGATAAGGAATACGTCGGAGGACACAATCCCTTCGAAGAACAAGTTATTTCTTGCCTGGTAACGTACTTTCGATGGGATGTTCCTCCGACGTATTCCTTATCTTTGATAATTCGTCTCCAAGTTGCTGGCCTCAAATATTTTCTCTGTAGAGGGCGTGCGCATCGACGTCCGCCGAGTTGATATCCCTCGACAGCCACCGTATCGGCGCCGACGTCACCATGCCCATAAATAGCCAAGCGCGCCGTCCGTTGCTCAGTTCTGTTTTAGAAGATAAGTCATGCCTGAATTGGTTATTGACCTTCAAGGAGCGTAAACTGCAACCACAAGGGAAGTATTACTGCGGGGATGGTTGGGAGGGGCGATAAGGAATACGTCAGAGGAACATCCCATCGAAAGAACGTTACCAGGTAAGAAGTAACTTATTCTTCGAAGGGATTGTATCCTCCGACGTATTCCTCATCTTTGATAGACTCCCATACCAGTGGCATGTAATTGGAGGTGGGAGTAATAATTTCATGTATCCCTTTTAGGAATGAACCGAATTTAATACGGCTTTGGCGAATCTGGTCTCTTGACTAATGGAGGAATCCAGGTTGTAAAATCTTGTGAATGTATGTGCGGACGAGCATGTGGCAGCCGCAAATATGTCTCGGACCGGTACCCCTCTTTGGAGGGCCGAAGAGGCTGCGATACCCCTGGTTGAATGAGCTCTAAGATTCTGGGGTGGCTCTTTCCCTGCCAGTTTGTAACATTCCAGAATGGCCAAAATAATCCACCTGGAAATGGTCTGTTTTGTTATGGGTAGTCCCAACTTGTGACCTGAGTAGCCTACAAACAGTTGGTCTGCTTTCCTAATCCTAACCAGTCTGCTGATGTAAAAGATTAGAGCTCGCCTTGGGTCCAGCCTATGTAGCCTTTCTTCCTCTTTCCCCGGATGGGGAGGAGGGTAGAACGAAGGTAAGGTAATTTTCTGAGTGATGTGAAATTCAGAAACCACCTTTGGGAGGAAATTAGGCTTCACCTGTAGGACAACTTTGTCCTTATGGAAAATTGTATGGGGGGGGTTTACAAGATGGAGCTTGTAATTCGCTCACCCTCCTAGCAGATGTTAGTGCTACTAATAGGACAGTTTTAAGAGTGAGAAATCGCAGCGAACAAGAGTGGAGTGGTTCGAAGGGAGTACCCATTAGGAAATTTAAGACTAAATCTAAGTCCCATAAGGGAACTTGGAATGGTCTTGGAGGTTAAACATTAGTTAATCCCTTGCGAAATTGTATTACTGGAGGTAGTTTGAAATACGATGGTTCCTCCGCAGTGCGCTTGAAGATTTAAAGCGCTGCGAGATAGCCTTTTACAGTGCCAACTTGAAGGCCTGAGTTTGCCAAGTAGAGTAGAAACGATAACACCATTGGTGTACCACATGAAAAAGGGTCGATATTCTCTTCATTACACCAGCTGCAAAATTTGTTCCAACGGCAGTGGTATAAAGACTTTGTTGCTGGCCTTCTGGCCGAAAGCAACACCTCCATGACGTCATCAGTGAGGTCCCAATCCTTGTACCTCAACCTTTCAGAAGCCAAGCGAGAAGGTTGAGGGTTGTTATGTCTGGATGAAGAACCTGACCTCCCTTCTGCGAGAGAAGATTCTCTTTGAGTGGAAGACGGATTGGAGGGCAAATGGACATATCCAGAAGGTCCGGGTACCACGCTCTCCTGGCTCAGTCCAGGGCAATTAGGATCATGGTTTTCCGGAATATTCTCAACCTCCTGATCACTTGAGGAACAACAGGGACTGGTGGAAACGCGTAAAGGAGTGGGAACTCCCAGTCCACTACGAACACGTCCCCTAGAGCTCCTCTCGGGGGAAATTACCTTGAACAGAACAGATCGCACTTCCTGTTGGTGGCGAACAGATCCACCTGAGGGGTTCCCCAAAGGCGAAGATCTCTTGAAGGACTTCCTGAGCTAGCTCCCACTCGTGGGAGACGGTGCTCTGCCTGCTCAGAGCGTCTGCTGTCAAATTCTTCTCTCCGGCTAGGTGGACTGCCGATAGAGAGATTCCTTCCTGAATTACCCAAAACCAGAGCTGCATTGCCTCTCTGCACAGTGGCAATGACCCGACGCCTCCTCTTTTGTTTGAGGTAGTGCATGGCCACCGTGTTGTCCGTTATTATCAGGATATTTCTCCCCTGTACTGATGGCAGGAAAGCTTTCAGCGCTAGTCTGATCGATCTAATAGGTTGATTTGTAGTCTGGACTCCGATGGTGACCAACGACCACTGATGGTCAAGTCGTTGCCATGGGTTCCCCCACCCCGTGAGTGAGGCGTAGGGCTGACAATCTTTTATTGACTGCAGGGATAACCTCAGGAGTTTCCCAATTTGATGAAATCTTCCTTTGTAAAGCTGTATGGAAAGGGACCACAGGATCCTTCTGTGGACCTTTGTCTAGTATGTAAGGTCATCCTGTTGAAAAACAGGTGAAGGCGCAGACCAACCCATGAATTCAATAATTCTTGCCTTCAGGGTTCTATAGGCGGTTTCGGCATGATCCCCCTGGGTCTGGTTTGACAAATTCCACTTCTGGGGAAGTGTCCATCCCACTTGCCTCATGTAATGATTCCTGTAGGTCTTTCAACCTTCTTTCCTCAGAGGTAAAATCCTCTGAAACAGGTGGTGTGGTCCTCTTCAGCCCGAAGGGTCTTTCTTGGTCAGAATCCTCCCCTTCTTCATAGATTGAAGATAATCTGGGGTACTCTGACCTCAGAAATGGTGTAAAACGCATTTCTAAAGCAGAGGGAGCCAAACTTGTCATTATTGGGCGAGAAAACGTTGATGTCGTCAATGCCGATGTGAAAGGCTTCGAAGGCGCTGAGAAAGGCGTTGAGAAAACTGGAAGAGGTCTCGAGGAACTCGAGAGGATCGGGATCCTACTCGAGGATGTCGACGACGTTCTCAGCGTCGTGCTGGAGGCTCTGGGTATAACCGTTGACTGTGAAGTATCCGTGGTTTTCTCTTTTACCGGCGTCGATGTCGGCGTCGATTCGATCGACCGATGCGTCGAAGAACCCTTCGACAACGGCGTTGATGGCGCCGATCCATGCGTCGAAGGGATCTTAGACGATGGCGAAGATGGTGCCTTCCTACCCGATGGCCCGTGGCGCTCAGGTGGACTTTTTCGCCTGGTGCAACGACTCACAGCGTTTCGATTTTTTGGGTTTTTCACCCAGGGTATCACCCTCAGCTGTCTTCGAGGGGGTCGAGGCCGCTTTCTCGAAGACACTTAGCCTTTTCTTCGTGAATTCCTCCCACTCAGTCTGAGAGCTGTGTTTTGTGGGGCAGGAGACCCTTTCTGGGGAAACAGATGACGAGGAAGGGGATCTTCAACGTCTCTTCTTTGAGTGTCTAGATCTCGACGAGTGGTGGGAGCTACTTCGAGACCTAGAATGGGAATGCTTTCGACGGCGAGGAGACTAATGCCTCGACCGAAGAAACTTTCGAAGAGGCTTTGACTGACTTCCCTCTCTCGAGCATCCCCTTGCGCTCCTTCAAGGCTTTCGCCGTCATGGACATGCAGTCCTCACACCCCGAACAATGGTGCTCGACTCCCAAGCACCACAAACAGATCCTGTGAGGATCCGTTAGACATTTTCTTTCCGCAGTCTCGACATTTTTTTAAGCCGGACCGCAGAGTCGTTGGTTCGGATGAAGCCATCGTGAACGAGTTGGTTTTATCGAGGAAATATAAGGTTTATCTGACTGAACTGAGCAACGATATTCCGAGGCCCCACTAAGCGCGGAAATACAGAACTGAGCAACGGACGCCGCGCATGGCTATTTATGGGCATGGTGACATCGGCGCCGATACGGTGGCTGTCGAGGGACATCAACTCGGCGAACGACGTGCTGCGCCCTCTACAGAGAAAACATTTCCGAGGCCTGCAAGCTGGAGACGAATTATCAAAGATAAGGAATACGTCGGAGGACACAATCCCTTCAAATGGGCCTCCATCCCCCATTCTTTCTTACGAGAAAGTACCTTGAGTAAACCTTGGAGCCCCGGAGTCGCTTTGGAACCAGCTCTATCGCCCCTTTCTTTAACATAGCCCGAACCTCCAGCAGCACCTGAGGGATGTGTTGTTCTTGTCGGGCCACCAGTGGTATTCAAGGACACTTTAGTTGAAACTCCAAGGTGTGCCTGGGAGCGAAAGCATCCAGCACCCCTCGGTCAGTGGGGATGGTCTCCCATACGCTGATAAAGTCTGCCAGCCGGCCTTCCACCGGGGTGCAATGGTGGGGGCCCGAAGCCCTGGCCGATACAGTCCTGCTTGGCGGTCGGGGCGCCGCCCTACAAAGGACTTGGAGCAACCCCTTTTGGCTTTCTGGGTCAAGGTGCCGGAGAGTTGGCAGTAAGAGGAATAGCCCCCGCCGAAACCCTTAGAAGACCGACTAGACTTTCCTCCTGAGGAACAAAAGGACATCTGTTGCTGCAGGGTGACAAAGGCACGGGCCGCCTGTCAGCCTTGATGGCCTGGAGGGATTCATTGACTGTCTTCCCAAACAGGTTGTCTCCAACAAATGGCATATCCAGGACCCTCGTCTGGACCTCCGGTCTTAAGTTGATGGCCTTGAACCAGCCATGACGGCGAACGCAAACCCTGTTGCCCATCTGGCAGAAACTCATGTCCACAATGTCCAGTGCCACCATGATGGCATGGTCCGACACCACCTCGCCTTCCTGGAGGATCTGCAAAGCCTCTACCCCTTAGCCATCAGGGAGCAAATCCAGGAGTGGAGCTATCTTGAACCAAAGCTACTGATTGTATCTGGCTGTGATCGCCAAGGCGTTGGCCGCTTTTACCGTCGTCACCGCCGAGTAGATTACCTTCCTACCCATGGAATCCAATTTCTTTCCCTGTTGTCAGGGGTTACGCATGAAGGGGATGATGACCTAGACGACTTCTTTCTGGCGGCCTCCCGAGACCACCGAGTCTGGCGACGGTTAAGACTGAAGACACTTGGGCACAGACTCCAGCACCCGTTACTTTTTCTCAAACCAGTCTCTTAGCCAAAGCAAGATTCTTCATTAACGCTAGCCCCTCATCCTAGACGTCGTCCAGGAGCGGTAGCTACAGGATAGTCCTCTTCGCCTCCCGGCATTGGTACAGAAGCCCTTCTTTTCCTCCGGGGTGAGCTGCAAGAGCTCCGACGCCCAGGCAATCAAGGAATGAAAAGATCCCACCTCGTCCAGCAGAGGCGCTCTCAGTTCCGGTGATGCAGGGTCTCCCATTCCTGGGTCATCGGCCGTATCCGTCGTCTGTGTCCGTCCCCATCCCCCTATGGCGGGAGGGCAGCGACGGTTGGACTGGAGGCATAGGTTGTCTCCTCCTCTTCGCCGGTGGCTGCCCCGGTGTCAAATTGGTCACCAGCGGTGCCGCTGGTGCTGGCAGGGTCGTCGGCAACCCCTCTGAATCTGACACCAGCGTGTGGAGAGGATATGCTGCGACAAATCTCGAGGGGGCACCTGAGGAACCGGGTCACTGGGCTCAGTATCCAGGTCGTCCTCGTCGATGGTATCCACATGATGGCCGCTGCCCTCCGCAGGCATGTCCTCGACATTACCATCCTGGACAGTGTGGACGGAAAGTCTCTCCTTGTCAGATCAAGAAATGTCTGTGCCCTGGAGTTCTTCTGCTGACCCCCCCCCACCCCTTTCTTCAGGACCTGAGGGGTCAGTCTCGGACTGAGGTCCGGCATCCTCTTCTCCAGTCTTCACTATCAGCTTGAACGAAGACTCTCTCCTGGCCGGGATAGATACTCTGGCTGTCGCTGGGGTACCCTGGTCAGGGTCAGCCCCCCCTTTTGCCTCCGAAAGGGAGGCCACCTCGATGATCGAGGGGGATGCTTTGACCTGCACCACCTGGGTCTTCGCAGGCAGGTCAGCCATCTTAGTCTTGTCCTTCACGGGCGGTTCAGAGACCTTAGCCTTTTCCCGCAGCTTTCCTGTGGTAGCCGACGTCTTCTTGGATCAAGAGCTGGAGATCAAGGCAGATGGAGACAATGAACGGGCCCAGACTGTTGCAGGGAGTGGCAACCCCGACGGAAGCAGACTCACTGTGCTTGGCCTTGTGTTGGTCCCCCACGGATGGAGCCCCTTCAAAAGGACTTAGGAGCTCGCTCAGGTTGGCTGGATCTGGACGAGGCATGCCCCCGAGTAGCACCGGAGTAGAGGCCATGGCTTGGAGCCAAGCCGGCAGCCGACTTGTCGATCCTTCATGGTGCGCTTGGTGAAGCCACGGCAGATCTCACAATCTTCTTTATGCGCTAATGTAGATAATACAGGCACTGGGAAACACAGAAGGTCGAAGAGCAAAACGCGAGGACACCAAACACTTGAACATGCAGTAGAAATCTGAAGATGGCTGCCAGAGGAGGGGCTTAGGTTGAGGGCAGTCATTGTCTGGGGCCAGTATGACCCAAAGCTCAGTGATTGGTTTACAGGAGAAAAAGTTTAGAAACGAAACAAAATTTTTTCTTTTACCGAGGATTCCCAGCCTGACAAAGGAATATTCATGAGCATGTGAATCCATCCCAGACCCCATGCTGGAGAATTAATCCGAGCCAACCACGAGATGGCAGACTATGCATAGTATGTGAATCGAAGCAGAGTAACAAGCTCCAGAATTCTTTACTTACATGGATGTTCAATTCAGGTGCACATGTCCAAGAGCACATTAAGAGACTGCACACCGGAATAAATGAATTAATTAAAAACAGAATGATTTGGACTATTGTAGAAGGTGTCATAATGGAAGCAAGAAAAAACTACACAAAAATACAAATGCACAATACAAAAAATGTTTCATAGAGCAAGCGGACTATCATTAAAGAGAGCACTCTTACCTGTCTTGACCTGGGTCTACCAGGAGAAAACTTCCTTTTGGTGATAGCTGGTTTCCCCATGCCAATTTTGGGAGTGATGGATATATGTGTTGTAGGTAGGTTATTATTTAAAAAGCTAAATGTAGGAGGAGTCTGACTTTGAAACATGTCATGTGTACAGTGCATGTCTAATGAAACAGCCGGTGACGAGGACACACTTGTTTTACTTGTATCAAAGGATGTAAATGGCGAGTCAATATCACTAGGAGACTTTCCAGTTTTATCTCCTATTGGTGAACTTAATTCCGTAAAGCTTTCACTTGCAGGGGTAGTTTCCATCTCCATAAGAACTTCAGATGTTTCAGACGTGTTTAAATCATTTTTTTCCAACATGTCTTCATGGGTGCCATCAAGTGCGTATTGTTCTTTGACTTTATGAGACAAATCATATTCATTTGTGGGCCTCAATTTTTCAGGTGGGGAGACCGAGGCTGCAAGTGACATTGGCAGAGTGCAGGCGTTTGCTAAAGACTGGTCAACGATTACCACATCTTGCTCCGGGAATTGCTTCTCTAGCAGTTGGTTCCGAGTTTGCTCTGTCAATGGATCAACACTTTCAGAAACAGCCCTTGCCGGATCCATGTCCTGCAACTTAAACACATATCCAGACTGGCAATTTCCCATTTCATGTGCATCAACTTGCGAGTCCATTGTCCCCCGTTCTCCACTGTCACATATTTGTGCAGGCTCTATAATAAAATTAAAAAAAAAAAACATCAAAATGCACCTTGTTTTAGGGTAAATGGCAACATTAATACTGTAGCAAAACACATACACAATACATATATTATTTTCCTCCAGTTATATTATGTTGGATTTTTAAAAGTCTGCATTCACGGCTTATGGTCTGCAATAAAAAAATTGATCCAAAAAAGGACAGAGAAACAATGTATGATCCAAATGTAAGCATTTTCTTGGAAATATGTAATTACAATTAATCTGACAGCTGTGAAACTACTAACACATAACACCATCAGCTAATGAGATATATACACATCCAGAGATGTACACTTCTCAGCTGTAAAATGCAGTTATAAAAAGTTTGAATATAGAGGGGATACATTATATAGCATGCAATACTTACCTTAACTGCATTTCTGATGCTAGCAGCTTCTTAAAATCAGATGCTTTGCATAGGCCAACATCTAGTGGTAGCTGAGCATTGCACGTAAAGTTTTCTAAGTTCGAAAAGGGATGTCGACTGAGTGTTTGTAATTCTATCGCTAGTGTGACATCGACTGTACCCATGATCCCTCACACGTCGAGGGCTGTCAGATTATTTGTTTCTGACAACAGGGAGTGTAAGGTAAGCGTAGAGTACAGGTATAGATCAAAGGTGTACAAAATCTAGGTTTCCCCTAAGAACCTTCAACTCCAAGACAGGAGGAATGGTGATTGTAAGCTGATACAAGCATCAGAAATACAATTACGGTAAGTAATGTATGCCTTCCGAGGCTTGTGGATCTGCTTAGAATCACATGATTTGCATAGATTAGCGAGCAGTATTTTGAGAAGGTGGGTTGTTTGAAGGTAGCGCTGCAAACAGATGTTTTAACACTGCTTGTCCCACCTGTGTATCACCCTTGGAATGTGTCTCTAGATAGAAGTGTTGGGTAAAAGTGTATACATGTGGCAGTTTTGCAAATGGCATCTAAGGGCACATTTGTTACGAAAGCTAGTTTCCCTTGTGCCTAGAGTTGTGTGTTCTATGCTTGAATGGCAAGGTTTGCTTAGCAGGAGAATAGCAAAGTCAGATGCAGTTGAAAATCCATTTTGAAATTGCTGATTTAGAGATAGGATCACCTTCTATCCCTGTAGCTATGGAAACAAAAAGTTCTGTTTTTGTGATCGTCTTAGTCCTTCATAGGTAGTACATGACAGTTCTTCGTACATCTAGTGTATGAAGGCTCTTTTCTGCTGCGTTTGTGGGGTGTTGGAAGAACGCAGGAAGCTCTACAGACTAATTTAAATGAAATGTGTAGATATACATTTTGGTGAAAATGAGGTTCAGTGCGTAGTACTACCTTGTCTTTGTGTATAGTAACAAAGGGGTCCTATACCGATAGACCTTGCAGTTCACAGACCCTTCTGGTAGATGTAATAGCTATAAAAAATATGTCATATGTGAGATGTTTAAGACTGGCTTTGTGCATATGCTCGAAGGGGGCAACCATGAGCCTTGCAAATACTATATTCAGGTGCCAGCTAGGAGTAGGATTACAAATTGGAGGGTATCATTTCTTCACACCCTCCATGAAGTCTTTAACTACTGGCACCTTCCACCACACAACTTTGCTTTGTGAAGTGGTGTATGCTGAGAGCAGCTAGGTGTACTTTTAGTGAGTTAAAAGACTAAGCCTGAGTCTAATACGTATAGTAGATAGTTAACTATATCTATTGGTGAACATTCAATTGGATTGAGTGAACGTGTTTTGCACCATAACACAAAACGCTTCCACTTGTTAAAATAGCAATGTAGTTTGTTTGGTTTACGTGCCTCTAAGGATTTCCATGCATCTTTGGTCTAGGTTTAAGTGACCAAATTCTAAGGCCTCAGGATCCAGGCTGCTAAATCCAATGTCTGGGGGCACGGGTGGAGTGTTTCCCTTGATCTTGAGTTAGCATGTTGGCTGGACATGGTAGTTTCATGGGAGGACACAGGGACATCATCTGCAGGTGTGAGAACCACGTTTGTCGTGCCCACATAGGAGCCATCAGGATAAATTACTTTTTCCTGGTGTAATTTATGGACTATTTTGTTAAGAGGTGTGGGGGGCAGAGGGGTACACATCTCCCTGATCAACTGAATAGTACTGCGTTCCCTTTGGAACCTTTCTGAAGAAACCTGGATGTGTAATCTAGGCATTGTGTGTTCTCTTGAGTAGCTAAGAGGTCTATTTCTGTGAATCACCAGTTTGAAAAGACGTTTAGTCGCCACTCGTGTTGTGAGGGCAGCACTGTACTTCTGCTTAGCACGTCTGCCAGCGAACTGAGTTCCCATGTAACACATTGTGCTAGGAGAAACATTGTGCTGTCTGTTTGAAAGCTTGAAGAGCTTTGAAGACTGCTAGCAGTTGTAGAAGGTTGATATGCGTTTTGGTAAATATTTGTGTCCACACCCCATGCGCAGTTGGATGAAGAAAATGAGCTCCCCGACCGGTTAGCAATGTGACTGTAGTGATAATTGTTACTTTGATAGTTGGGGCATTGAACAATTTGCACATTGTTAAGACAGTTTTTCTGAAGTCCAACTAAGGCATTAGTATTCAAACTGAGGTGCAACCCCTCTGGGGGGCCGCATGCTCATGTCCAGGGGGTTGCGCACCCACAGTCAGAAAAAAACAAAACTTTTTTTTAGTCTAGAGTCGACTAAGAGTAATCACTGTCAGGACCGAGCAGAAGTTTTGCCCTTCAAGGCCGCAAAATATACACGTTCAGAGAAATGTATTAGTCTTCCTTCTCTGTTTATCACATTAACCCTTATCAGGCAGTGAAATTGAAGTTAACAAATTAGCGGAAATAGTTTTGTGGGGGTAATTATACCACGCCATAGCCCATGGGCATCAGGGTGCAAAATTTACGACAGACTTTTAGGATTTGATGACTGGTTTACTTAAACAGGGTTTTCAGGCTTTTCCTGAAGACCTAGATTGCTTCTGTTCACATTGGTATTGAGATTTTATTCTAGTTTTTTGCAGAAGAAGCGGGGAAAGAAATGCCGGATCCTCTAGCTCTTTGGATCTGTGGGTATGTTTTTTTTTTATATTTGATTTAGTTGCAAGCAACTTTTCAAATTAGTATACAAAATACATACCAATACAATTCATATATTATACAAGGTACATACAAAAATAAAAATTCCTATGTTAATTAACACAATAGATCCAATATACAGTAAAAACAAAACAAATCCCCTTAAGGGGAACAGACTAAATATTAATTGCCAAGCCAGTGTAGCCTAGACTAGTCAGACCTCAACCAATCTTGGCACAAACTTGAAAATCAATTTTTGCAAGAATCAGCAATTTCGCCTCTTTCTATGATCCAGTAAAAACTTTCAAAGAAAGTCAAGATCTCCAAAGGGGGTGGGTAATTGAGTGAGATGGCAATATGAGCATACACTATAACACATAGAAGGTTGGTGGACACTCCAACTCTAAGTCCCATGTAGTTTTGTTTTTCAAGTCAGAATACTACTAAACAATTCAGTAGTTCTCCCACTCCCGATCCTTTGTGCAATTAAGTAAAAATTCTACTTATCGATTCAAAATTTCTCCCACCCCCAATCCTCTGTGCAGTCTTTCATCTTAACTTTCAGACTGGTCTCATGGTGTCTAATTTCAAGCTCTTGAAAAATTTGGTGACTGCAATTACCCACGTGGTTCGTTCGCCACTCATGAGACGAGACCACCATTCCTTTTCGTCATAGGAGTGGAGGTCAAAAAGGATATGGTTGAAATGAACTTTTCTTTGCTGCTCAAGTGCTTGACAATTTAACAGTAGATGTCTTAAATCTTCGATGGAGTCCTTGTTTTGATAGAACCAACAACATTTTTCACCTTGTTTGCTCCTTATGGCTACTACCTCTTCAGTCAGTAATTAATTTAATCTTATTCTCAAAAAATGTTCCCTTAGCTTTTTGTTGGTAAATTTTTGGATGTAATTTGGAGGTTGGTTGATATCATTTATTATCAGAGGTATATTCTTTGTCAATTTGTTTGTTGGCCTGATCTTGCGTTGATGTCTAATCCTGAAGGAGTAATTTTTAAAAAAATGTTGTTGGGTTGTTCGAAAGATCCTCCTCTGTGCAGCCGATTTGGCCCAATCTCGTTTGAATGTCCGTGACCCATCTAGACATGAGCTTAGTGCTCGTTTCCTGAAGTTCTTTGTTAATTAGGCCGAATGTGAGGGCTTGCAGTGTCGATTATCTTCCTGTAAAGCAAGATTCTATTGCGAGCAACTATTGATGAGATGGATTGAAGACTTTGCTCCCTCCGAAACGATGCTATCGGGGTATATTGCGGCAGTTGCAAGACCCTCCGCCAAAACTTTCCTTCCAACTTATCCCATAGGGTTTCCGGGAGATTTGGCATTGCTTCTACGCCATATGTTAGGCTTGGTATGATCTTGGCCTTCTAGAATTTCAGAACCGGTATAAAGGAAAATCTTACATATTTCCCATTAGCAGCTTTAGTCTATGTGATCAGGGATTTCAATTTTTCTTGGAGGGCATCTTGCATTGGTAAGTCCCTTCTGTTTGAGCTGAGGGTCACGCCAAAATATTTGAAGCTGGTAAATAGTTTTTTCCCCCCTCAATAAACCATTTTGAGTTTTAATTTTTTTTCTTTGAAAGTTCAAAAGACATTATCTTGGTTTGGGAGTTTATTTCCAAATCGTTTGCTTTAATGAACAAGGCCAAGTTGTCCAGTTTTCTTTGGAGCCCTATTTGAGTTTGATCAATGATGATAATGTCATCTGCGTAAATTAGTCGGGGTAGATGTTCACACCCGAAGGTTGGAGGGAAAGCTGGAACTTCGGATTTGCTGCCCTTATAATCAGCAATATATGCGTTATATAACACAGGCGCCAAAGGGCAGCCTTGCTTAACCCCCCGGGTCGTTTCAATAGGTTTTGTTAATTGACTATGGCGTACTTGAATTGTTGTTTTGGAATATAATGCTCTAATTTGCGCCAACAGTTGTGATGGGCATTTCCAAGAAATAAGTTTGTTCCAAAATTTAGACCGGATGACCTGGTCAAATGGTGAACAAGGTCTATGAATCCCATAAATACTCTTGGTTTGCCTTCCAAGACTTTGTTCTTCAGTATGCTCAATAAAAGAATATTTGCTGTTGTTCCTATAGATTTAACAAATCCGGACTGCAGAGGATCATGGATGATGATGTTGTTAGTCAAAGTTTGGAATTGGTCCAGTAAGCAAGAGGCAAAGATCTTTCCGATTGTGTCAAGTAGAGCGATTGGACGGTAGTGTTTTGGATTATCCCATGCTCCCTTCTTGAATATTGGGACAATATTAGCGCATTTCCATGACACTGGGATAGATCTGGTCCTATGACATTTTTTGAATACCTCGGAAATGAATATCGACCAGACGTCCGCCTGCTTTTTCAAGTCGAAATTGGTCACCCCGTCAGGACCAGGAGCTCTGGAGTGGTTTAATTTTTTTAATTTTGGCTAATATTTCGGCTGGGTTGTGTGGAATAACCCATGGCTCAGAAGTTTCTTCCGGTGTCTGTATGGAGCAGCTGTTCCTTGCCTGATACAACTGTTTAAAGTGGTTAATCCATTTTACTTCTCCCACGCTGTTCTGTAGGACCTCATTGGATGATCTTGCAGTAGTTTTTACTAGGGTCCAAAAAGTACTTTCTTTTCTCCCGCAGATAGCGCTCAGCATCTCTTCCGAATCAGACTGGTACATTGTTTCTGTGGTTTCTCGCCCAGACTTTGTATTCTTTTTCAGCTTTAATGGCATCTACTTTTATACTGGGTGATGTTTTTTTTGCTCATCTCTTTAGTTTGCGCATCCATCTACGCTTTGTAACTAAATCTTGATCGTATGTGTGAATTGTAGATCTTGTGAAAATTGCTGGTTTTCCGTTCGGTTTTTTGAAAGCCATGAGAAGTGGACGATAGTCTACTGATTTATTAGTTGTACCAATATTAGAATATTGATTGATTAGTTGTGCAATCCCTGCTTCTGTTATCTTAAGGCGCACTGCATTACAATCGGCCTCTAATTCATATTGGATTATCTCAGTTGGTGGTTTTGGAGAAATCCACTTCATCTGCAACATGTTATGATCACTATGGATAGTTCTTACTCCGTTAAGATTTTATTTCTGCAAGTAAATTGCGCGAAACCCAGATGTGATCTATTGTTCTTGTTGGATTTTCTCTTTCCCAAGTTGGAATCCTTTCTATTGCTGTTTCAAACAGCAGATGGAGATTGTGCAGGTCATTAATTTTCATGAGGGATTTCCATAATCTGGCCTTTACTGATGGTTCCGTGTGTTGTCGGTTGGTTACTTTCTGGTCACCAACCCCTTCGCAAGTTGTATTTAAATCGCTGCCAATCAGAATGTGATAAATGTCATGGTTCTCAGACGTCGTTTCAATGACGTTTTCCAAATCATGAAGGAACTCGTTATTAGTAATGGCATTTGGGTTCCAGTAAATATTTATGAAAAGCATCTTTCTTTTTGTCATTTCTGACTTTGCAGTGTGACAGTTACATAGCACTAAAGATGCTTGTATGAAATTTGTTGATGTTAATGCTGAAATCAAATGGAACCCGCTGCTTGGACGAAAGGCTGTTAATAGGCCAGACATTGGGCGGCCTTTAATGCCTCTGTATGCTGGAGTGAAGTGAATTTCGAAGTCGTCCAGGGAGGGTTTATCTAGGATCCACGTTTCTTGTAACATTATTACATCGTGAAGTTCCAGATTTATATCACTTTCTTTAGTCAAGTGAACAAAAGCTAGTATTCCATGAGATAATAGATAGGTTTTCCGTTGGGCATTCTTTGGAGAGTTTGCATGGTCGATATGACAATGCATTACTTACCGTAAAAGCATTTCTGATGGTTGTATCTGCTTAGATTCACATGCTGTGCATAGTCCGACATCCAGTGGCACTGCGGAGAATTGCATTTTGTTTTTCGTAGTCGAAAAGGGGACACTATCCGGTAATTGCTAAGCATTTCTATTGTTTAGAGCTGGCGCAATCAAGGACCATGTTTCCGCCCTCTTACCTCCATTGACTTCAAAATGAGTTGAGCTTTTGGTTTTGTTCGAAGCCAATTTCTGGTCGAAGGTGATTTTCATTGTTGGAATTGGGCCTTTCAGAAATCGATCTGGATCTTTAAAGTCATTTGGTGAATCACTGGAAATCAAGCCGTCGAGTCCTTGGGGTTCTCCCGTTCTGGGAGATTCATGTTGTGATCTTTCCCCGTTGGTTTCTATTTTTGACCGGTTGGTGCTTTTCCTTGACGTTCATTTGTTTTTTCGCTTGCTGGGTTGCTCCTGGAGGTCAGATGGGAACCGAGTTCCCTAAGAGGCAAACGTCTTCTCCCTCCTAGCCAAGATTCATTGTCTGGGCGGTGCGATCTGTAAGTTGATCTGTCCGAGTATCTATAAACGGAAGAGCACTCATTGATTTTGGCTTCATGTCGTCCAGTGCGTTGCCTCGATCATATAAATCATCCGCTGCCTGTCTCATCCAGTCTTTTACTGTTGAGGATTCAATTAACAGAAAAGCTGAGTCATCTCGCCCATCTATTCCTGGCTCGACGATTTTCAAGTCACTTGATCTTAGTCGTTTTAAGTTTGGTATTCTTGAGAATAGATCCATCAGAGTTCTTCTGTTAAGCATTATATTATCCCTTTTGTTAGTCAGTCTTTGGATTTTAAAAGATTTTTCAAGAGTTGTCTTTTTCTCCCGCTGCATTGTTTGTTTGAGGTTTTGATCTGAAAATGTCCAATGTTTTATTGATAAGGGTGTATTTGCTTCATTTGATAGTCTTCTTACTCTGTGGTCATCTAGCGCCACAGACCTGTGATTCGACTTTCAGGGGTTCAGTGACATCGAAAGAATCTTTTTTCCAGTAGATTTTTTTTATTTCCATTCCTCTTTAAATCTACAGTTGTTAGACCAAATTATTAGAGATACAGGTTCTACTGCCTTGTGGCTTTCTTTCAGCATTTTGTTTGTTTGATTTTTTTTATCTTCAAGGGTCAGGAACACCGGAGCCAAAGAGTCCTTTGTTGCTTTCTTTTTTTCCTCTGATGGTAGGTCTCTGTCATCACTTATTCCCATCACTGCTTTCCTTTTTCTCCCTTCAGGCTGTGGATGATTCAATTCTGGGTCATCTTCTAGGTGTACACTCATGTTCAATAAGTCCACGGAATCATCAAGGGCTATCTTGTCTGGTGAGACCTGAACACAGTTTGTCGGATTTTGAAGCCTTGAGCGGACCCTTGGGTGTGTGTGTGTGGAGCGTTTGATTTTTGTATATTCAGCAGCACCACTAGCCGATTATTTGTTTTAGGTGGTTTCTCTGATCAATGTTTATCTGTACTTGCATTTGACTTTGGATCAGATGCCCACACAAAGTCAGCGATTGTTTAGGCCTTTTTGGAAAATATTCCAAAAGATGCCACCTCGTCCAGCTGTTTCTTCGACTTGCTGTTCACTTGAAGGGATTTGTCTAACTGGTTCTGAGCTTATCTTTGAGAAGCTATTCAGGGATATGCATCCTTTTGTTGTTATATCTCCCTTAGATAAATTCTTTGTTGCAGTATTTGATTTGCGTGCTGGCCCTAGGAGTGACGAGTCTGCAGTTACTACAAACTATTCAGTTGTTTGCACTTTTTGAGTTCCAGCTCCTGCAGTCAAGTCAATAAGGCAGTATTCCCCGTCCTGGATTATGATGACAGGTTCATTTGGACATTTATTTGTTTGAGTTCCCTGCGAAAAAGAGCAATTTACTCCTGCATGGTTAGCGATTTTTTGATTAGTTTTGTGGGGTGAGTGCTGTAAATCTTTGCAGGAGATTTCAGTTGTCTGATTCTTTGTGTTTGTTATTTCTATGCTCTTTGCCAGTATGTAACCTTCCAGCAGAGACATTTTTGAAGTCATTGCCGTGGCGATATTTGTGTGGTCCTTTAAAGTTTCCGATATTCCCTCGTACAATTTGCAAAAGGGGCCATTGCGATAGTGATTGCAGATATAATAGTTAGTAAATCGGGCTTTTTTCCTGAGGAATCTGCAGACTTGGGGGTTTAAAGGTCAGACTGCCTTCTCCTTAGTGGAGAGCATAGAGATGCACGGTCTCTTCTTGGAGTGGCTTCATAAGCGTTCACTTTGGTCTTCTCTCTCATTTCTCGTGACGGTGATCTGCTTTCAATTTGAAGTTTACTTGGTGTAATTTGTAGGATATCCAGCAGGCCACCTTTAGGTCCTGGGGCACACAAGGATTCTGGGCATGAATTTCCTGTAAGTTCCAAAGAGGTTTTGCATGTAGTATCCATTTGGCTTGGAGAGGCGGTCTCATTGGTAGGTTGGAGACTTGGGTGGATAAGAGGTTCATCCAAGTTCCTGTCTTCATGCTGCAGAGGTATTGAATCCGCAAATGAAGGTTCAGTTTGATTGCTTGGCTGACTTTCTGCTCTTTGGTGGGGATCTCAGATTACCATAATGCCATCTCAGGGCTTTACTTGATATCATTTTGGATGTAGGGTCCCGAAATTTGTTTGGTGGGCTCTTGGACTAACTTTGATGGTTCCAGTGTGGCAACAGAGTCACCCAGCCCTTCCAATATTTCAGCGTCTGAAATTTCTCCCGAGGTTTGGCCCCTTTTCTTGAAATAATTAAGAACTGATTTGCAGGATATTTTTTCCTCCTTTCGGGGTAGATGTCGACCGTCTCTTTTCTGAGCGTGCCTTTTCCTAAGTGTTATTGATTTTCCCATCTTGATTGCATGTAATTTTTTTGTTAGAAGAACTTGTTTTTCTTGAAGTTTGAGTGGAATTTTTTCCGAGGACTTAATATGCTCGGAATCCGAGTCCAAGGAATCTGATGTTTCAGTTTCGTATGAATACAGGGGTAGTTTATCGATGATTTTATTTATAATCCCACTGGCCATTGTGTTTGTATCTTGCACTGGCATAGAGTCCACTGACTCTTTGTGCACATAATCAATAAGGTCACCAGAGGAAACTGAAGGAGGAGTGTGGGTGTCATCTCTGGGTATAGGGTCAGGCAGAGCAACTGTCCGTGGGAGGCCATGGACCTCCACCTCCAATATCAATTTGCCTGCATGAATGGTGCTCGCTTTCTGTACGTCCGTGTGAGATGGCAGGCCCTCAGAGGGCAACAAGTCTCTTTCAGCACAACGGGGTATGGGCCCGCACCTAGCCAGTCGGCTCCATCTTGCAATCCCTTACCATCTTCATCAATGATTGTAGTCACCTGGGACTGGATGGACTTACTAAGTCCCTGAGTTTCAGGAGGACTGTTAGTAGTTTCTTACCCTACGGGTTCGGGAGACTGATTTGGGGGCATGTGAACAAGTCCCAACACTCCCGCAACCACGTTCGATGTCGCACTGTTGACCTCATCCCTCTCAGGAACAAATAAACAGTCTTGCGTTGTAGAGGATGCGTTAGTTAATAACATTCGTGCACAAGATTGTACGTGCACGCTTACCTGATTTAGCGGAGGTCAGAGGGTGAGGCACTGGAAATCCGCCTCTAAGCTCCACTAGAGTGCAAGTCGGGGCCACTAGCCGACCAGGGCACGGCAGAGTAGAGCTCCTTAATAGGGGCCCGGATGTACGTTCTAATCTGCTTTTTCTGGCTCCCCTTTCGGCCATGTGCTGTCACCCAGAACAGATCCTCTGCTCCTCACAGCTCCACAGGGTCAAAACAGGTATAATTCGCCGCCCTTTTCACCTCGCCGGGCTTATCGCTGCAAGGGTGCTGCGGTAAGCCTTTTAAACTCACTTCAGAGTCACGTGACGTGCAGATGCGTGGATGTCCCAATGTTGAAATTAAAGGGACAGAGCCCCAAAAGTAGTCCGTAGTAGTTTGCAGCACGTTTCCTTCCTCAGAGCAGGGAAGGAGCAGGGGGGCACAGAAGGCTCAGCAGCACAGAGACAGCTCCACATGGTCAAAACCGGTATAATTCGCTCATTTACATTTCCTTTACACATGGCAATATTATTCGTAAAAATTGGACTAGGGCAATCTGAACCGTCATGCGCATATTTGTAAACAACATTTGCCAAATTTGGTCACTCTCCCACTCTGTGTGAAGCAAGAACACGTTATTAAAACACCTCGCTCGCACTTAATTTAAGGCATTACATTCCACCACCAGATGTTGTAGTGTTTCCCTTTGTTGTACCGATAGACAATATCTGCAATAATTTTGGTTGCTTGTCAACAGTTTCCTTTGGCAAAGCAGCTCACGCGTACTCCATAGATTTAATCTGAATCTTAAATAATCAGAATGGACCTTTGGAGAGGGGTACTATAGTAAATATGGATCTGTGGTATGATCAGTCGGTGTGAAGCACTAGAGCGCAGAGACCTGCTTGGTGAGTATTTTCGTACCGTTTGCTTCAGATATAGTGGGGCCTCTCCATGCACACACTTATGCTTAAGGGTCAGTGTCTTGAATTGAATTTCTATTGGTAGCCAGGGAAGCATCTTACTCTACTGTGGGATGTGCTCTATTTTTGTTGCATTGAAAATTATTCTGACTGCATTGTTCTGGATTATCTGCAACTTTTGAATGTTCCCTTTCCCTGCACCATTCAACAAGGCGTTGTAGTAATCCAAGCGGGGCATAATTATGGCCTGTACCAAAGTCCAGCAATTTTTGCGAGATACTAAATAATTGATCTGGCGTAGAATCTTTAGATGGTAATGTGCATTTTTAGTTACATATTTGACATGAGCATCTGTATTAAAGATGCTTCAAATATGGTGTACAGGAATTTTACCCATTCAGCCACTTTCATGTTGCAGGTGTCGATCATAAAACTTGTGTATGATGGGTCAAGTTTCTTTCTAGCCTGGGTAGATCTGAAAACCATAAGCTCAGTCTTAGAGCTGTTTAAACACATCCAGTTTTGTGTCATCCACTCCTGGATGACAGAGTAGATGTGGTTGAGTGTTTTGGTGTCTAGTAGTGTGGTCCCCGCTGAGTTTCATGACCAGTTGGAAATCGTAAGCGCAATTTGTAAAATGGAAGCCCATCCTTTCAGTTTGTCACACAGGAGTCATATATTGAAGAGTATTGGGGGAAATACAGGCTCCCTGTGGTACTCTGTACTTAATTTCAATAGGGTTTAAGCAGACCGTGCCCCAGCATATCTTTGATGTTCTTTCACCTAAAAAGGAGTCAATCCATGCTGCAGCATGTTGAGAACGGTTTCCAACTTTAGCTAAGGTATCCAATAGTCTGGCGAGATCGAGAAGATCAAACGCCGCCGAGAGATCCAGTAAGACGAGCAGGCCCGTTGTTCCCTCATCCAATCGACTTGAGTTTGCAGATCTAGTAATGCAGTTTCAGTACCATAATTGCGGCAGAAACCCGATTGTTTATGGTGAAACACGGAGGTAGATTAAAAATGGGTCAGCAGTTATTTAGTGGCTGCTTTATCCAATATCTTTAAAAGGAAAGGTGTGTTTGTTATTGGGCGTAGGTTTAATGGATCCTTCTCACTAAGCCCAAGCTTTGTAACAATAGGAGTGACCACCACTTCCTTAATGGCAGTTGGCACACTTATGCGCAAAAGAGGAGTTTATAAAACGTGTGAGAAAAGGAGCAAAGATGTTACGCTTGAGAATGATTTTCGAGAGGAGGGTGTCCCCAAAGCAAGTGATGGGTCTGATATTAGCAAGCACGAGGAAGGTATCTGCCCTAGTCATCTATTGAAAGTTAAACTTTGGTATGTACCATCTTCCTCTTTGCAGGTCTCTCCTTCTGGTTTTATGGATGTCTTTGTGAACCATTGTGCATTGTGAATTATTTCACGGGCTAAAAGGACATTATTTGAAAAGCCTTTTGTACATTCTCACAGTCTTCCTTGTTGGGATTAATATCTTGGGTAAGAGCACCAGGTTTCTCCCAATATCTATAAAATTCAAAAAGCTTTTTGGTGCTATGTCCTGCTTGTTCAATTTGAGCATCATAGTATGTACATTTTGCTTCAAGAATCCTTTTCTTAAAGTGATTTTCCATTCGTCTCCATTTTCCACAGAGGGGTCATTGGCCCATGCTCACTCTGCTTTCCTTTTGTCCTGTTTGAGAGCTTTTAAATCTTCTATATACCATTTGTTGGTTTGGGCGGTCTCTATTATCCCTGTTTTAATTGGCGCAACCTCTATCAGTTGGGATATTCAGAGTTTGTCCCTTTCCGCTAATACGTCTGGGGAGTCTGAGTCCGAAGTTTCTGTCATGATGGTTTGCATACATGTTTCCAAATCCCCTGTCTTAATGTTATTGTAGTTTCGGCTTGAAATTTTCTTAGGTGATCCACGAGATAACCCCTTGGGTAAGGGCAGTATGATGGTGCATTCTTTCTGCTTTGGTCGGACCAGACACCTGGGTTAGTGGAAAGATCACAGATTTCAACATTACGAGTTGTCACCCAATCAAGTATGTGGCCCCCAATGTGTGTTGGTTTATCGTTTTGAATAGTAAGTCCTGTATTGGTGAGATATTCTTTCAACTCTACGGCTACCTTGTCTTTTGTGTCTCCCTGCCAACGGTTTAAATCACCTTATAGTATGGTTGAAGTATTAGGGCGATTTGAGGCATTAAGCATGGATAAGAGGTCTCCAATAAATGTAGGCATGTCAATGGGAAGTCTATAAAGCAGATAAAAAGTAATGCAGGAGTTTGCTGTCAGTGTGATTTTAGCACAAAGGACTTCACATCCTGAACATTCAATCTGTGATTAAAAAATTCCTATTTCTGCTAATAGCAACTCTGCCCCCCTTTCCTTCTAGACGGTTCTTGTGTAGCATTTTATATCCTTGTAGTGTCAATACTGAGGCCACTGCTCTATTGTAACAATGTTTCGGTGAGACATAAAATATCAATCTCATTTTCGAGGATATAATCGTGTATATCCAGAGAATGGTTGGGTAAGAACCTTGTATTAAGCAAGGCGAGTTCGAGGGTGTCAGAGGCTGGTGTACTAATTGCCATCTGTGTCTTTATGTTTGAAACATCTAAGGTGTTATCCAGGTTGTTTTTGCATGGTCCGTTAGACCTTACATCATTAAATATGTCGTCAATATGGTCTCTTGTATCTTGAAGGATTGGAGACTTGTTAACAACAAGCTTTTCAGGGGTTTGGTCGGAGTTTACAGTTACCGCTCTGGCCATGTTAGCTTTATTAGTCTGTGTTAGGCTATCTCTTTTTGAAAGGCGGTCACGTGCTTTACTCAGACGGGAGCAAGCCTGAGTTACCTTATTTACCAAATGCAGGGATCTTAGCTTAGAGTCAGCTTTTGCTTTCTCATTGCATAAACAGATGCAGCGCTCATGTTAGTTTACTTGGGAATGATCAGAGTAGCACCAACGGCATCAGGGCGCAACAGACCAGCTGGTCTTGCTCGCACCTGCACGTTTGTGTCCGGATTGCAAATTTGTAGTTCAAAGAACTACAATTCCATTGGGAAATGTAGTTTTCCCAGCTAAGGTGCGAGTGCAGAGCTCTGGCTCCGATTCAAGGCGCCTCCGATTCAAGCCGCCACCAGATATATGCAAGTACTATAGCCCTAAAAAGCTCTTTAGCACTGCAGGATAACTATATAACACTCACAGATAGTAATCCAAACAATTGACAGAATTCAAAAACAGCAATGGGCTAAAACCTTAAACTGCAACCTAAAATTCGATTCCGACTTAAAATGCTACCTTAAAATGCAGTTCTGGTATCATTCATCTCCATCACTATGCCGTGAGTATTCCACCATTCTAAAGGATTGACACCTCATTCGCAGTGATACTTCGTCTAATGTTGGCAGCAGATACCTTAACCCAATTTTCCCGTAGTTAGACTAGCAACGCATCTATTTTATCTCCCCCATGTGTTTTATCATTGTGTTGCTTAGTTTGTACTTCAATAATTGAACATTTAATTCCTAAAATGTGTGCTTATTAGGAGGTGTCACAGACTGACAGTTTTACTGCGAACTGTAAAATGCATAGCCAAGGTTAGGAATTGATTTTGATAGGTTTGGCATGATCGTGAGATGGGCTCCCCTCCAATTAACCTCAACCACACAACACCTCCACCATTGGTTTTCGCCTTTTTGTTTTAGGGGTTTCATTTTAGTGCCATCACACGGCTTACACTTTCACAGTCCTGAAGCACGTTTCAGTCAAGTGGCAAAACGGGATTTACTGCAGGCATATTCACCAGAGCAAATTGTGCGATCCTGAGAGACCTTTTTTTGGGATCCTGAAACCGTTCTTTAGTTGTCAAAGCCACAAACCTCCAGTTGAAATGGGTTGGTGGGGGGAATTGGAAAGGGAGGGAGGCGGGGGTCAAAATTTGCACAACCTTTGACTGAGGCTTTGTTATGTAAACTAACATCATGGGGAGCCCCTTTCGCAGTTCTGTGCCTGGCACACTAGCTAGGTAAAGGGTAACCGTTTTGTTACACTCTGGTTTCCTACAAGACTGAAAAGCAAAGGATGGCAGTATTTAGGTATTCATAACTTCTGTAATTGCTCGGGGCAGACTTGCATACCCTAATTATTTTAACCCATATGCCCAATTCCAGAAGGGGAGCCTCCATTTTATTTTGTTTAAAGCGCAGACCTGGCTCGAGATCAGCTGAGCATTGTGCAGGGTGTTGGTAGCTAGTATTTGGGGTGACATCTTTTAACGGTAGCGCAGTACGTTGAGTTGCAGTCTACTTTATGAGATCTTTCTGAAATTGAAGAATGGTGGGACATTCCGAGACAATACTAGAATAGAGTTCCTGAGGGTGGCTGTATGACAAGAGATTATTTGTTGGTCCTCTCTTTGCTGATGTGACAGATTACCATTTGGCAAGGGTGTATGAGCCCTGGCCAAATGGCCAGTTGTAAATTTTTCATATTAAATGTTTTAAATTTGTATGTACTGTGTATATATATATGATACATTACTCACCGTAATCGTATTTCTGATGCTTGTATCTGCTTAGATTCACATGCTGTGCATAGGCCGACATCTAGTGGAAGCTGCGGAGTATTACAGTTTGTTTTTCGAAACTCGAAAATGGGCGTCGACACAGGCGTGCCAGTAATACTATCCCTAGTGTGACGTCCACTGTACCCAAGATCCCTCACGCGTCTAGGATCCTCAGATTGTATTTTTTCTGACATGAGGAAGCATGAGGAGTAGCGTGAGTACAGATAATCCAAGCAGATAGACAGAAAGGTAAGACTACAAGCAATCATGCGCCTTCTCTCGGAGGGGAGGAAGGGTGGGTCGCATGTGAATCTAAGCAGATACAAGCATCAGAAATACGATTACGGTGAGTAATGTATCCCTTCTGAGGCTTGTGGAATCTGCTTAGATCACATGCTGTGCATAGATTAGCGAGCAGTACCAGAAGAAGGAGGTGGGATGTGAGAAGGGTCATGAGCAAACAGGTGTCTTAGAACCGCTTGTCCCACTTGTGTATCTGTCTTGGAATGAGTGTCAATGCAGTAATGCTGAGTAAAAGTGTGAATAGAGCTCCAAGTAGCTGCTTTGCAAATGGTGTCGAGGGGAACATTTGCAATGAAAGCCAGAGTGGCCCCAATGCCTCTAGTAGAATGGGCCCTTGGCGTAAAAGGCAGAGTTTTTTCAGAAAGAGAGTAACACAGCTGTATACAGTTGATAATCCACTTCGAGATCGCGCCTTTAGAGACGCGATCCCCCTCTCTGACTGTAGCTACGGAGACAAACAGTTGATCTGTTTTCCTTAGCGGTCTGGTTTTATTTACATAGTAGAGGACCGCCCTACGCACATCAAGGGTGTGTAGTTTCACCTCAGCTGAGCTTTGCGGGTTCTGGAAGAAAGCCGGAAGCTCGATGGACTGGTTTACATGGAATTTAGATATAAATTTAGGTGAGAACCTTGGGTGTGTGCGTAAAACCAGTTTGTCTTTGTGGATAGTAAAGAAAGGATCCTGCACTGACAGAGCCTGAATTTCACTGACCCTTCTTATAGAGGTAATGGCTACTAAGAAGGCCGTTTTATAAGTCAGGTGTTTGAGACTACTTTTATGCATGGGTTCGAAAGGGGGGCCCATGAGCTTAGCTAGCACCACATTGAGGTCCCATCCTGGCGGTGGGTTCGAAATAGGAGGGTGAAGTCTCTTTACTCCTTCCATGAAGGCTTTAACTACTGGTACTTTCCACCACAATACTTTGTTATGGGATGTGGTGTAAGCCGAGAGGGCTGCCAGGTGTACCTTCAGAGAGTTAAAAACCAAACCTGCGTCCAGCAGGTGGAGCATGTATGTTACAACGTTGGAAGGAGTGCAATCAACTGGGTTGATTTGTTCATTCTGGCACCAAATAACGAATCTCTTCCACTTGTCAAAGTAACAGTGCCTTGTGTTTGGTTTCCTGGATTCTTTTAGGATGTCCATACACCTCTGTGGTAAATTGAGATGCCCAAACTCTATGACCTCAGGAGCCATGCTGCCAGGTTCATTGAGTTGGGTTCCTGGTGCACTGTTTGACCTTGTTGCTGGGACAGTAGGTTGTACCAGGCTGGGAGTTTGATGGGCTCGCACACCGCCATCCTGCGTAGGTGTGGAAACCATGGTTGTCTCGCCCACATGGGAGCAACTAGGATGAGCGTCATCGATTCCTTGTTCATCTTGTACACCACCTTCCTGATGAGGAGTTGGTGGAAAAGCGTACGCAAACATCCCTGACCAGTTCATCCACAGGGCGTTCCCTTGGGAGTCTGGCTGGGGGAACCTGGATGCAAATCCTGGGCATTGTTTGTTTTCGCTTGTGGCGAATAGGTCTATAGTGGGGAAACCCCACTGAGAGAAGAGATCTTCTACGATATCTCTGTGAAGGACCCATTCGTGTTCTTCTGGGAGGGAGTCTCTGCTTAGGGCATCCGCTAGGGAATTGAGCTCCCCTGGAACATGTTGTGATGACAGGAAGATGTTCCGTCTGAGTGCCCATATCCAGATTTTCTGGGCAAGCTTGGACAGATTTGGCGAACGAGTCCCTCCTTGTTTGTTCAGATAGAACATGGCTGTCGTGCTGTCCGTCCGGATCTGCACCGACAAGTTTAGCAGATGGGGCTCGAACGCCCGAAGCGCTCGGAATACTGCCAGAAGCTCTAGCAGGTTGATGTGGTTCTTGGCTACTGAGTGAGACCAGAGACCCTGAGCTGTGTGGTGGAGATGGTGAGCTCCCCACCCAGTCAGGCATGCATCTGTAGTCACCACTGCCTGTACTTCGGGATCGTAAAAGGGTTTTCCCCTTGCGAGATTCTCTCTTGTCCACCAGTGTAAGCTCTGTACGAGTGTTGGCGAAACGACCACTAGATCGTCCCACTGACCACTTGCCTGAGACCACTGTTTCGCCAACCATTCCTGCATGGGACGCATGCGCAGACGCGCGTGGGGGGGACCAGGTAAATGCATGACGCCATCATGCCCAGTAACCGCATTGCTTTGCGTACAGTTATTTGTTGACCTGACTGATAATGTGGAATTTGCAGTAGTATATTCCGAATTCTCTCTTCCGAGGGGAAGGTCAACCCTTTCTGAGTATCTAGGATTGCTCCTAGGAAATGTTTTGAGGTGCTTGGCACCAGACTTGACTTCTTCTCGTTGATAGAGAAGCCTAATTCGTGGAGGAGGTCGATAGTCCTCTGAATGTTTGACCTGCAAATTCCTGGGGTTTCCCCCGTTATGAGCCAGTCGTCCAGATAAGGGTACACTGGGATTGCCTCCCTGCGTAGGTGTGCAGCTGCCACCGCCAGTACCTTGGTGAATACCCTTGGTGCTGAAGCTATCCCGAAGGGCAGTACCTTGAATTGGTAGTGGCGACTGTCCACCTTGAAGCGCAAGTATTTTCTGTGCGCTGGGAGCATGGAAATATGAAAATAAGCATCTTTCATATCCAAGGTTGCCATGTAATCCCCTTTTTTAGGAGGGGGATTACCTCTTGTAGCGTGGTCATACGGAATTTTTGGGGCTTGACATACTTGTTGGCAGGCCGTAAGTCCAATACTGGGCGCATTGTCAAATCTTTCTTTGGCACAAGGAAGTAAGTTGAATAGATACCCTTGTTTACCTGGTGTCCTGGGACGAGTTCTATCGCGTCCTTTTCTAGCAGAATGGCGATCTCCTCGAGAAGGATCTTCTGATGTTCTAAGGAGTGTATTCTTTGTCGTGGAGGGTGGTTCCGGGGACGCTGCAGTAATTCTATACAATATCCTGTGGACACTGTTGACAGCACCCATCTGTCTGAGGTGATCCCTTCCCAAGCCTGGGTGAAGTTGGAAATGCGTCCCCCCTACTGGGGTTGCGTGAGAAGGGACCCTGAACTGAGCGTCACTGCTTTGGTGGAGGCGTGCCACCTCCCTTGTTGGGGCTGCCTCTGCCTCTTCCACGACCTCTCTTGTTACCCCTGCCGTAACTTTGGGTAGACTGCTGGTTGTTGTTCCATTGTGCACCCTGTCCTTGGGCATAGTTGCCTCTTTGTGAATTTTGGCTGCGTGGGCGACGAAAATTACTGTTCCCCCTCTGGTTAGGGGGTTTGTTGGTAAGCTGGCCAAGGGATTTGAGAGTCTCGTACTCGTCCTTGGCATTCTTAAGTGCGTCTTCGACCGCTTTCCCAAACAATAGATCGGGTTCCACCGGC
Organism: Ambystoma mexicanum; assembly: GCF_040938575.1. NCBI lineage: Eukaryota > Metazoa > Chordata > Amphibia > Caudata > Ambystomatidae > Ambystoma > Ambystoma mexicanum. Next base: position 703,853,797 of record NC_090924.1, read on the forward strand.
TTGTCTATTAATGAAGCCTGGGTTTCTGTTTTGAACCCCGACTGCCGTAACCACGCATGTCTCTTGATAACAGTACCTTCCGCTATCAATCTTCCTGCGTTGTCCGCGGCGTCGAAAGTTGCTTTTAATATGCAACCAGACACGGCTCTCCCTTCTGCCGAGATCCGAGCCAACTGACCCTTTAACGGTTCAGGAGCCGAGGCTATGAGCGCCGCGACCTCTTCCCATTGATGGCAGTTGTAACTTGCCAACAGGGTGGTGGAGTTTGCAATCCTTGCTTGGTTTGGCCGGACGTTGAGGCTACCTTCCTGCCAAACCCGTACAGTTTTTTGCTCTCCTTGTCGGGAGGAGCTTCTGACGACGATAAGGGTGTCCCAGCCCTCTTCCGAGTGTTGGTAACCACTAGGGAGTCTGGTTTAAGATGTCCTCTTATATAAAGAGGGTCAGACTGGGCTGCCCGAAAAAGTTTTTCGACTCTGGGGTTGACGGCTCTGGTGAGGTTAGGATTCACCAGGGATGGATCTATTCTACGTTGGATGGATTTAAGGATAGGGATGGTCTGAGCGACCGGCCTCCTCTCTCCCACCAACTCTTCTGCAAAGTCCCTTTCCTCCTGTACACCGTGGGTGCCGATGTGAAAATGTTCTGCTGCGCGAGCGAGAACTTCATTAAGGAGGGGCTGGTTATCAACTGGCGAGTCGGTAACTGGGGCTTCGCTCTCTACCGGGGAATCTACTCTGTACATTTCCTGCTCATCTTCTACCTCCTCCAGGTCCTCATCATCCGCATAGTATTCAGTCCCGGTTTGTTCCTCCATAATTTTAAACTCCTGGTCCCCTTCAGGGAAAGGCTGTCCTTGGTATCTGGGGTGTGGAGTAGAGTATGGAGTAGAGTAAGGCTGCACCTCGAAGGGTTCAGGTCTTTCGAACCGGGCCTTTTTACTTAGGGGGATAGGATCAGAGGAGCCTGAGGGTGTGGCCCCTTGAGGGTCATACGAAAGGAAATGTTCTGGGTTTTTGTCATAAAAATCAGCTAAGGAAGACATCCTTGACATGACCCTGTCTATGTCTTCACTGGACCATTCTTTGGAAGAGGGTATGACTTTAGTAGGCAACTTAGAGGACTTATCAAGGGTACCCTTGCTGGATGTTGATGTCCCAGTAGATTTGTGTTTGTCTGTCTGCTTAGGGTGGAAGGATGGTCTTACAGGAGTGGAAGGCTGTGCTTTCCGCTGTTTCCCCCCCCTCCCGTGCGTGGAAAAATGTTTTCCCTGCCCCTTGGAGGCCCCAGAGACTTTCGACGCCTGGCGTCGAGGGTCGGGAGAGGTATCTGTGTGTTTCGAGCGTGGGGCCTCGCTGGTGTTAACTGCGGCCTCCGTCTCCTGGAGCGCGGCCTGGGGGTGGAAGTCGTCTTCGTCTTCCGACGATCGAACTACCGTTAATCTAGGGAGCGAGGCACTCTTGGCAAGAGTGGATGATTGCCTTGCGTCATGAGGCGATCTCGATCGAGAGCGCCCAGAGGACACCGAGTCGGACCGTTCTATCTGTGCCTCTTTCCGAGAAGTCGACGTCGTCGAGGTTCGGTTGGACTTAGTGTGCTTAGTGTGTGTAGGGTGTGTAGCGCTTGCGTCGCCGGGGGTCTTCCCCATAGCCGCCCTGCCGGACAACCTTCCGAGGTCGGGGACCTGCGCTCGGCAGTCTTTCGACGCCGTAATGCCCTCGCCGTCCGAAAGTACGGCGTCGCTGCCATCGCTGAAGGCGCCCTCCGCTGCCATGGTCGCCTGCCTGGCGTGGTGGGCCCAACGCTTTGTCGAACGGTCCTTAAGTGTCTTAGGCTTAAACCTACTACACGCTCTGCAGTTCGCTTCGGGGTGGTCCCTCGGCAAGCAGAGATTGCACGTGGCGTGCCTGTCGACCCAAGGGTATTTGCGGTTGCACTTGGGGCAGAATTGGAAAGGGGTACCCTCCATACGCACCTTGAGGCAGCGGGCTGGTAAGTGTAGGAAATATATAAGGTGTACCTATATACCAAGAGTGAAGAGTATGTACCACCCCCCACTCTCCCTACTTGCAGGGCCGAGGCCAGCGGCCTACTAGGCCCGGGCCGAGGCCAGCGGCCTTCCGAGGCCCAGATCCGTCGTGCAGCAGCCGACGGTCGATGTCTTCTCCAGCCGTCGTCGAGGGTCGACGTTGGGGTGGGGAAGGATGTCAATAAATAATTTTAAACTTCAATAATTAGCAAAAGTAAGGCTAAGGCCAGGGGACTCCGCAAGATGCTTCCGACCAGTATGGCGGAAAAAAACAATCTGAGGATCCTAGACGCGTGAGGGATCTTGGGTACAGTGGACGTCACACTAGGGATAGTATTACTGGCACGCCTGTGTCGACGCCCATTTTCGAGTTTCGAAAAACAAACTGTAATACTCCGCAGCTTCCACTAGATGTCGGCCTATGCACAGCATGTGATCTAAGCAGATTCCACAAGCCTCAGAAATATATATATAGTGTGGAACGTTTGTACAACTCACACTAATAATTTAAAACATTCAGAAAATTGTGGGTAATTCTATCTGAGTCATGACACACAGGGGACACCACCACACTCCCCCGTTTTCCTAACAAACAAAGAAAAAAAAGATTCCCAATAAGAGACTCGGACAGACACCCGTAGCAATACCCTCCCCCCCCACCGCTGAGCCAATTGCAAATTGACTTTTTACCCAATTCTTTTTATAAGTGTTCTCTAAAATGCAGCATTTGAACAGATTAGTTAAAAAAAAGAAAACTTGGGTGAGAAACCCCCCCCAAATCCACAGGATTGGTCCGTACAACCTCGCTGTGCTTGGTAGTTATTGTATATCTAGGAGAAATATTTATGCCCGTCCACTTAAAAAATTCACCAGCTGCCACTGGCCCCGAGACTGTGCTGGGTGTTAGGCAAGATTGCATGCAGTACCCTTTGGGTGCACTACAACAACCCTGACCTCCTGGCAATAGGAACGCAACCTTTGGTATAAGCTTATACTACACAGGTTGGTGGCGTGTTGAGCAGACAGGCTTATCTCAAGAGGGGTCAATGTGAGCTGTAGGGGAGTTACACAGATTCACAGTGACAAGTACTCAATTAGACACTTACACACAAGATTTCTTGAATGAACAATTATTAATTTATCAGTTAGGTAAGCCTTCTTCAGAAGGGAGCAATAGAACAGTAACACTCAAATATACTTCACAAAATACACACACTCTAAATCAGAGAGTACCCTTTTGGGATGGCACACAGACACAACCTACACCCTCATGTGACTTCAATAGCTAGGGTGCTGGGGACGTTAATATATCACTGTTGCATTTAGAGTCATTTAGGAGTAAGTCAAAGGAAAAGGTTATTAGAATATACAAGAGACCACAAATATTCTTTAAGCAGGCAATTACTTACAGATCCCCCCCCCCAATGAGAGTCATTCAGTGGACAGGCTAAGCCAAAGTCAATGGGCAAAAGTCTATACGAGCTGAAGCACTTTGCAGGTAAGTAAGAACAAGTTACTTACCAACTGTAACGTTCTTTCGACTGGATGTTCCTCCCACGCATTCCTCATCTTGTGATAAATCGTTATCTCCAGCTTCGCTGCTTCGGAAAAAAATTCTCGGCAGAGAGCGCTTTGCTCGAGGTCGTGGCGTCGATTGTCCCTCGACGTACTCCGTACTCTATCGACGTCACCGATGGTATAAGTAGCTCGAGCCGCGCCCGTTGCTTCAGTTCTGTTTTTTTTTTCGATTAAATATATATAGGAGGAACACCCAGGCGTGTCCCATGACCAATACATTCTTCGTGAGAGGAAAGTAAGAAAACGTAAACTGTACTGTGGGGTAGGATGGGAGTGTCGATGAGGAATACGTGGGAGGAGCATCCAGTCGAAAGAACGTTACAGTTGGTAAGTAACTTGTTGTTCGAATGGATTGGGTCCTCCCACGTATTCCTCATCTTGTGATAGGCTCCCATACCAGTATCAATTTTTTGGAGGTGGGAGTACTATTTCAGTTTTCGTGGACAGAATGCAGAACTGCCTTTGCAAATAAACCCTCGTCAGAGGAGGCAGTATCCAAACAATAATGTTTAACAAAAGTATGTATTTTTTTCAAGGTTGCAGCTGCACAAATGTCTGCTGCCGGGACTCCCCTCTTTAGAGCCGCAGAAGTAGCCATTCCCCTTGTAGAATGGGCACGAAGCCCATCTGGTGGTTCTTTTCCCGCTGGTCTGTAGCATTCAACTATGGCTAATATGATCCAGCGGGAAATGGTCTGTTTTGTTACAGATAAGCCTAATTTCTGACCAGTGTAACCCACAAACAGTTGGTCATCTTGTCTCAATTTAGCCATTCTAGAGATGTAAAAACTAAGAGCCCTCTTGGGATCTAACCTGTGTAATCGCTCCTCTTCTTTGCCCAGATGAGGAGGATAAAACGTAGGTAGTACTATTTTTTGTGACAAATGGAAGTCCGAGACTACTTTTGGCAAAAATGAAGGTTTAACTTTAAGGACTACCTTATCTTTATAAAAAAATAGTTTATGGTGGTTTGCATGAGAGAGCCTGAAGTTGGCTAACCCTGCGGGCTGATAAGGCCACAAGGAGGACAGTTTTTAGAGTCAAAAGCCTTAATGGACATGAGTGCAGAGGCTCAAAAGGTATGCAAGTCAAGAATTTTAATACTAAATTTAAGTCCCAGGCTGGTACATGAAAAGGTACTGGAGGGTATACATTAGTGAGCCCTTTTAAGAATTGAATGATTAACGGTATTTTGAAATATGAAACCTCTTCCGAGGAGCGCTTGAAAATGGACAGCGCAGCAAGGTATCCTTTTATTGTTCCTATCTGGAGCCCCAGATTAGCTAGATGTAGCAGAAAAGAAAGCACCATTGGGGTGCCACACTGAAAAGGGTCCACATCCTTGTCTTTGCACCAGTTACTAAACCTATTCCAGCGACATCGGTACAAAGACTTTGTTGCTGGTCTTCTGGCCGAAAGCAAGATTTCCATTAAGTCATCCGGAAGATCCCAATCCTTGTATCTCAACCTCTCAGAAACCATGCGTGAAGGTTGAGTGTCTTGACCTCTGGATAGAGAACCCGACCTTTCTCTTGCGAGAGAAGATCCTCTTTGCTCAAGACGTATTGGAGGGCAGATGGACATGTCTAGAAGGTCCGGGTACCACGTTCTCCTGGCCCAATCCGGGGCAATTAGGATCATGGTTTTCCTGAACTTTCTCAACCTCCTGATTACTTGAGGAATCACGGGGACTGGGGGAAACGCGTACAGCAGTGGAAACGTCCACTCCACTACGAATGCGTCTCCCAGAGCTCCTCTTTGAGGAAATTCACATGAGCAGTACTGATCGCAGTTCCGGTTGGTCGCGGTGGCGAAGAGATCCACTTGAGGGGTTCCCCAAAGGGCGAAGATCTCCAGAAGGACTTCCTGAGCCAGCTCCCACTCGTGAGAGACCGTGCTCTGCCTGTTCAGAGCGTCTGCCACCGTGTTCTTCTCTCTGGCTAGGTGAATTGCCGACAGATTCCCTCTCGTATTGCCTAGAACCAGAGCTGCATTGCCTCTCTGCACAGTGGCAGTGACCCTACACCTCCTCTTTTGTTGAGGTAGTACATGGCCACCGTGTTGTCCGTCATTATCAGGACATTCTTTCCCTGTACAGAGGGCAGAAAGGCCTTCAGAGCTAGTCTGATTGCCCTCAGCTCTAATAGGTTGATGTGTAGTTTGGACTCCGATGGAGACCAACGACCGCTGATTGTCAGATCGTTGGTGTGTGCTCCCCACCCCGTGAGTGAGGCATCCGTCACTACCATTATCTCCGGCCATGGTTGCCAAAAAGACTCTCCCTTGAGAATGTTGTTGTTGCAAGCCCACCATAGAAGATCCTGAGCAACTGCGCTCGGAACTTGCAGAAGATCCGACATATTCTGGGACCACTGAGTTCTGAGTGCCTATTGAAGGGATCTCATTCTCAACCTGGCCTCTGGTACTAGGAAAATGCAGGATGCCATGAGGCCGAGCAACCCGAGAAAATCGAAGGCCGGTAGACGTTGGGCATTCTGGAATTTTGTTACCATCTGCTGGATGTGGAGAGCTCTCACTTCGGGAGGCGAGGCTTTTCCCGATAAGGTGTCCAAAACTGCTCTGATAAATTGGAGTTTCTGGGCTGGTATCATGTGGGACTTCTTGAACTCGAGGGAGAAGCCCAGTTTGTGGAGGAAGTGGCAGGTGATCGAAAGATGTTCCTGAGCTTGTTATGGAGAACTTGCTCTGATCAACCAGTCGTCCAGGTAGGGATATATGTGAATACCTCCTCTCCTGAGACTTGCTGCCACAACCGCCAACAGTTTGGTGAAAACCCTCGGGGCGGAGGTCAACCCGAATGGCAGAACTCGAAACTGATAATGAGAATTGCCAATCGCGAACCTCAGGTACTTTCTGTGCTTTGGATGGATTGGCACATGAAAGTAAGCATCCTGAAGGTCCAATGATACCAACCAATCTTGGAGTTGGAGAGCCTGAAGGATCTGAGAAAGTCACCATCTTGAACTTGTCCTTCCTGAGGAACTTGTTCAAGTTTCTCAAGTCCAAGATGGGTCTCAGTCCTCCGTCCTTTTTTGGGATGAGAAAATATGGGGAGTACCAACCCCTGTTCCTCTCCGCTACAGGTACCAGTTCTATGGCACCTTTCTCTAGCAGGGTTAAAATTTCCTGCAACAGGAGCGGATCCGGAATTTTGGCGAAGTTGGCTCCCGGTGGATGATTCTGAGGCCTTTTTAGAAAGGGGAGACAGTAACTTTGGGCTACTGTTTCCAGTGCCCAAGCATCTGAGGTAATGCCCCGCCATTCCTTCAGATGTTGAGAGATCCTGCCTCCCACTGGTGTTTTGTTTAACAAGGTCTCAGAGGGATTTGGAGGCGGCTGCAGGAGTGGCTGAGGGTACAGATGCCGCTCCTGAGGCTGATTTTGCACCTCTTCCTCGTGCTCCACGAGGGAAGTTCCTTTTGCCCCTTTGAGAAGCCGGTCCTCTTCCTCTACCAAAAGAGGAGTAGTATCGAAAAGAACGACCCCTCCAGGAAGATGAGCCGGAATAGGGTTTTAGAGGCTGGCGCAAAGAGGTGCTAAGTAATTTAGCTGCCGCTTTCTAGGTCTGGAGTTTTTCTAGGCTTTCATCAGCCTTTCTGCCAAAGAGCCTCGAGCCATCAAAGGGCATGTTGAAGAGTCTAGCTTGCACGTCCGGTGCAAATCCCGACTTCCTCAACCACGCAAATCTGCGTAGCACAACGCTTGCAGCCATGGATCTGCTGATACTATCAGCAGTATCCAGTCTAGACTGGAGGCATTCCCCCATTGCCTCCTTCCCGTCTTTGACTATATTCAGGAAGCCTTCCCTTTCCTCGCCTTCCGGAATATGATCAGCCGCCGCCGAAATACAGTCCCACAGGGTATGGGTACAGGTGACATTTGCCGACTTAAGTGCCATACTGCCTGACGTGCCCAGGCGTCAATTTTTTTATCCTCTCTATCTGGAGGGATAGTTGGATAAGCAGTTTGTTTTGAAGTAGATGCTGCTTGAATGACTAAACTCTCTGGAGTAGGCTGTTTATTCAAATATTCACGATCCGTTCCAGCTGGTCTATATTTTCTTGGAAAAGTGCTATCTGCAGCAGCAATAGTTTCTGGTTTCTCCCAGTTTTTCTCCACAGTCCTTTGAAGGGACCTGTGAAAAGGGAGAACAGGATCCTTCTGAGGTCCCTTGACGATAATATCTGTCATGTCATCTTGTTCAAAAACGAGTGAAGTATTACCCCAACCCATGTATTCAACTACCCTGGTCATAAGACCCCTGTACCCAGCATCTGCATGCTCTGCAGGATCAGGTTTGGTGAATTCTAATTCTGGGGATGTGTCAACTCCACTGGCAGAATGTAGAGTATCACTCAGGTCTCTCATTCTAGATTCCTGGTCAATAAGTTCTTCAGGGACTTGTCTTGTACCATAAGTAACTCCCAAAGGAGTAACCTCGTCTTCTTCTGAAGCAGACTCTTCATAGATTGCAGACAGACTTGAAAAAGTCTGATCTGGGCAAAGGAGTGAATCTCCTTTCTTCCTCTTCCATCTGCTTCGAAGGAAATGGCAAATCCCTCGAAGTTTGAGGGTGTCTTCGAAGTTTTCGAAGAGGACTTCGATAATGGCGTTGATGACGCATTTGGCTTTGGCGTCGAAATTATCGACGTCGAGGGCGTCGACGAAGTTGTCGAAGTCTTCGATGACTTGTGTTTCTTGGCCGACACTGGAGAGGTGCTCGACTCCCGAAGATTCGACGGTTTGACGACTCGAGGTTTTTTGTATTCCTCGACGCTACTGGTCTTGGCCATAATAGCCTTGGACTTCCTTTTGTCGTCCAATGGAGCGACTTTAGGGGTATGGCTTTTTCGAGGTTCGAGGGGGTAGAGGCCGCATTCTTGAAAATTTCCATATTTTTGCGGAATTCTTCCCACTTTCTGGGAGAATCCGATTTAGTCAGACGACAAATTTCTTCGGTCGACTCTGAAGAAGAAGATGAGGGAGATCTATGTCTCCTTCCTTTTTTTCGATGACGACGAAGAATGTCTCGATCTACTCCTAGATCGAGATCTCTTCGAGTGCCTATGGCGATCCGATCCCTTAGAATCAGTCGCTTTATGTCTTTTTGACAAAACCTTTTTTGAGGCCTCCCCACCGACAGTTTACCTCTCTCACGAAGAGCTTTTTCGGTCATCGATTGGCAGGACCCGCAGTCGTCGGTTCGGTGACTGGAACCGAGACACCAGAGACAAATCCGGTGGGGATCGGTGATCGACATCTTAGATCCACAATCTGCACACTTTTTAAACCCAGTTCTGGGTGTCGAAGGTGTCGAAGATGACATTTTCTTCACAGAAAATAGAAGCGCGCCGTTCGATAGCGAAGCGATCGGAAAAACTGAACTGAAGCAACGGGCGGTGCTCGAGCTACTTATACCATCGGTGACGTCGATAGAGTACGGAGTACGTCGAGGGACAATCGACGCCACGACCTCGAGCACAGCGCCCTCTGCCGAGAATTTTTTTTCCCGAAGCAGCGAAGCTGAAGAGAACGATTTATCACAAGATGAGGAATACGTGGGAGGACACAATCCATTCGAAAGTTCTTTGTACAATGTTTTTAGACGTCTTTGAAGAAAAAGAAGAATCAATGTTAGACTTGTGAGTAGTAGAAGATGCAAGCAAATCTACAGCAAGAGTTAAGTTCGCTCAGACTTTTACAGTATCTTTGTATTGAAGAAAAAGTGCAGCAGATGACTTCGGTTCCTGAACAGCTCTCAATGTTCTTGGGCCTCAGTCGTGGGGACAAGAGGGAGGACTTCTGGGGACTCCTGCACTGCAATGGGACTGTCAATGCTCGCAACCGGCAATCTTCAAACAAGTGGCTGTTAGGTGTTTCAGCTCCTCGCGTCTACCGCAAATAGCAACACTGCAGTTCCTGGCTGACGAGATGGGCTTTCCTTGCTTCTGGGATCCGCACTCTTCACCCATATGCACGCATTGTATCTGGAGCCAGCAAGATGGCGAGGGCAGGAGCCCCCACCAACCTACATCTGCCTGGAATCAGGGATCCGACACTGCTCCAAGGAAAGAATTACCCACTCACTTCCACATACGAAGTTTGATGGCCCTGACCTCCCTTACTCAGTCCATTGTAAGGCGCACTATACTGGTGCCCCTCCCAGCACCCTATATTTTTACCCCTTGGCAGCCCAGGCCCCCCCAGGACGCGCCTGCATCAGAGCAGACATTCGTTACAGAAACAAAATGCCGGGAGCGATGCAGTGCCACAACGAGGCTCAGTGTCGTGTTGATTGCTAAGCAACCGTTTGTTTGAATTTGTGCCGCATCCGCCGACAGGCGGAAGAGCCGGCCCACCGAAGGCCATCTAAGGCCCTGTTTGCCGCTGGACGGCGCGCTGCGATTTCATCTGGACTGTGATACAAGAGTTTGCACCATGCTGTTGCAAGGTACCTACCTGATGTAAGTACTACCTCCTTTGCAACATCCAAACTAGTACTCCTTCTAATGACTCATAGTAAGCATGACTGTACACTGTATTGCTGTGTCTGCCAATTAACACTCCCCCATACTACATTGGCCATCCCATACCAGTGACAGAACCTTCATTGACACGCCCACCTTTGTCCTTACATGCCTCCTCTTCATGCTAGGATTAAATACTAATTACCCCGCACGTGGAGTGACCTACAGTGTGCCGTATGATTTAGAATATCACAATACACAGCCTAATGCAACCTTGTGTCTTTTGCTTTTTACCAGCCCTGCCATTTGACTTAGACAGTGCATTACCCGTAATAGCCTGTGCAACTCAAACAAACTTTGACTACCACCTCATGTCATCTGAATTTAGCCCAATCTGTGCTAATTAAAGTTAGCCCTACCTGTGATAATTGAAGTTAGCCTTATCTGCGCTAACCTACTTTTGCCTATTCTGTGATAACTGGATTTAAACCAAACTGTGATAACTGGTATGAGCCCAATCTGTGCTAACTGAAGTCAGACTACTCTGATATTTAGACTTCGCATAACCTGTGATATTTGGAATGAGCCTACTTTGCGACATTTGGAATTAGACTGGCCTGCGATAACTTGAGCAGTATAGTTTGCAATAACTCTGACCTAGACTTCTCCATGAATATGAGCAAAACTCAGAGAAACCAGACACTCCTACTAATATTAGGCCTCTACGTGACCATGGCTACCATTACCATTTCATCATGCCCACCCAAGGACTGAAACATGAGACTTGGAGCAAGACTGCCCTGTCTCGACGAGCCTAAAACCAACTCCAGACTTACCGAAACACTACCCAAGCCAGTGTTACCTGCGATTAGGACAGGACAGGAGGACAGGCAGAACAACCTTAACTCTGCACCTGCCACCACTCTTAAAATTCCTAAGAAAACTCACACCCCTACAATTAAACATCCACCTACCACTAAACCCAATAGTATTACCATTTTATCTTGCGCGCTTATCAACACCAGATCACTTGTGGCTCATGCCAACGAAATCGCAGACATAACTAATGAGGACCTGGACTTGCTTGCAATAACAGAGTCCTGGCTTCATGAGGCAGCAGGCCCCTCCCTTATGCTAGCCATACCAGATGGCTTCCACATACTCCGAGTCGACCGACCCAATGCCAGAGTTGGCGGCCTAGCTTTGATCTCCAAAACTAACCTAGCCATTAGATTAGCCACCCCACCATCATGCCAATCATGCGAGATACTCACAGCCAAACTTCCCTTATAAAGCAACTGCACTCTAACCATCCACTTGATATACAGACCTCCAGGTCCTCTGGGAACCTTTAAGGAGGACTTAACCAGCCTTCTCGCCACCCACACAAAAGAATCCTCTGAGACTTTACTGTTGGGGGACTTTAACCTAGGCTTCAATGACCCTGATAATAAACATGCCCATTCAGTAGCAGCCTTGCTGACGGACTATGGGCTCACACAAAAAGTCCTTGCCCCTATCCATATCAAAGGAAGGACTCCCGATTGGGTGGCCGACCTGAACTGCACCGTTGCCATCAACAACATTGCCCTGCGATCCTGGACGGACCATCATCTAATCTCCTTCTCCGCCACACTAGATCTCCTTAGCTCTAAAACTATCATGGCACCAACATTCCCAACTAGAAGCAAAAAGGATATTACAGTGGAAAAATGACTCCCTCATCTCCTCCCCTCCATCAACAACCTCGCCAGCAATATAGACGCCTACCTGTTAGTGGAGGTTTAGCAACTCCATGACTAAGGCACTGGACATTATTGCACCTACCAAACTGTGCAGAGGTAGACAAAAAGCACACCTTAATGCCTGGTTAAACGCCCCAACTCAAGGAATTACGGCTCCAAAAAAGAAATCTTCAATCCATTTGGCGTCACTCTCCCACTGATGAGAACAAAGATAAGTTAACGGTACCACTTCAAGAACTACAAAAAAGAAAGCTCAAAAAAAAAATACCTTCAATGATAGAATCTTAAAGGTTAAGTCCAACACTAAGGAATTATTCACTATCTTGCGGGAAATGGAAGCACCTATCCCTCCTGTTGACAACGTCCCAAAAGACAAGCAATGGTGTACCACATACAAAGTGCTTTGTCAAATAAAATTGCGTCCCTCCAACTAAAAATAGTGAATAAAAAGGCTTCTCTGCTCCCTCCTGAGCAGCAACCTACCGACCAATCCACACCGGACATAACCACTACACCCCTCAGATTCACTAAAATCGCTATCCTTGAGAGAGAGACAATTATTCTCTCCCTAAAACCGTCTAATTGCAAGGGAGATAGTTGCCCGGCCCAAATTATAAAGGATGCAGCTAGAGACCTTGCCCCCTTCATCTCAAAGCTCATCAATGCCTCCTTCGAGACACGGTGCCCAGTAACCTTAAGGAATCCTGGGTTCGCCCACTGCTAAGTTGCCCGGCCCAAATTATAAAGGATGCAGCTAGAGACCTTGCCCCCTTCATCTCAAAGCTCATCAATGCCTCCTTCGAGACACGGTGCCCCGTAACCTTAAGGAATCCTGGGTTCGCCCACTGCTAAAAAAAAAAAAAACAAACACTGGACCCCTCTATCCCAACCAACTACCGGCCCATCACGACCGTCCCATTCTTACTAAAAAATAATTGATAGGGTAGACTACCTTCAAATCCAGGATTACCTTGAAGCCAACCACCTTCTAGGATCACGTCAATCTGGCTTCCGCCTGCTACATGGAACGGAACAGCCTTAATAGACCTTAAGACTCAAATCGACGAGTTGAAGGACAATGGGAAGACAGCTATGCGGGACTCCTTGACTTAGCAGCAGCCTTCGACCTGGTGGATCACACAGTATTATGCAATCACCTCAGATCTCAAGTGATGCCATAACCTGAGTCCAGTCCTTCCTAGCAAACCACACGATGACAGTCTTTTCCCCTTCAGCATCTGCAGGCCACATACAAACGTCATGTGGCGTTCCACAGGGTTCCTGTGTCTCACCTACTATGTATAACATCTTTACTAAGCCCCTATTCGACAAGTTGGACAGACTGGGTGTCGCCTACACTAATTATGCAGATGATACCCAGATCCTCATTCCCCTTTCGAGCAACTTTCTCGAGGACACGGCCTAGATATACCTCTTCATTCAGGCATGGATGGCATCCCATGGCCTCTGCCTGAATGATGACAAAACTGAGAAAATGATCCTATGCTCAGAGATTAACCTAAAAAAAACTCAGCCCTAGTTATGCCTCCTTTAACATTGACGGCAACTCTATCAAGGTGAAGCCCGTAGTTAAAACGCTAGGCTTTCTACCTTGATTCCACACTTAACTTTAACAAGTTAACACTTTAGCATCCTAAACGGCTTACACTTGCAAGCTTATCCGGGCCAGCAGACCCTTCCTCTCTGAAACCAGATGCATCACCCTGCCTAATGCACTCATAATGTCCAGACTGGATCATTCTAACGCCTTGTACTCAGGCGCCAGCAAATACAATACCGATAAAATCCAAAGGCTGCAAAACAATGCCATAAGAGCCGCCCTAAATATCCCCAATAGTGAGCATATTACCAAATTCAGAAGAAATGCCCACTGGTTAAATATCAAGGATATGATCCTTCTCAAAACAGCTTCACTTACATCTAAGTGCCTAAACAATATAGCACCACCTTATATCTCAGATAGAATAATCAGGAGAACCTCAACACGACCAACTAGATCTGCCAATGCCCACCCCTCCTAGAGATTCCTAGATTGAAACTAGCCACAGCTGGTGGTTCTAGCTTCCCTGTCAAAGCAGCCCTATCATGGAACGCTCTACCTCTAGACATTAGAGCAGAACAACCTTACCCTATATTCAGACGAAACATGCTGAATTGGTTACTTATAAATGACTGCTAACTCTTACCCCACCTCACTAGTACTGCTCTAAATATCCACCACCCTATTGCTGCTCCACTGCTAGCTGGCTGCCTCCGGACAGTCTCAACCTACAGTTTTACCACACCTACTGTACTTGTTACCTATTGCATTACTGGACTGTATTATGTATAAGTGACCTACTGCACCACGTCAATGTAACGGCAAGTGGTAGCATGTTATCTAGGTAAGCCTGTACTCACTGCACCTACTGTAACTAAGCTTTAAGTGTACTTGTCCTGCTTGCGCCCAGCTACCTAAGGGTTTGGTGCGCACTACCAAATAAATAAACTGTGTTGGGGGGCTCAGGCTCGGTCAGCCCTGCTTCCTGGGAATCCGGAGGATCTTCCTGGAGCTCTTGACCAGCTTAAAAGCAACGCTGACAATCAGGTGTTCCTCTCCATGGCGTTTCAGTTTCCAGCAGCAACTCTGGAAAGTCAACCAGCTCCCAGAGAATGTCCAGGTACATATACATGAGAGAGTGGAAAAAAGTGTCACTCTCCAGGTTAAAAAAAATCAAGTCCTCAAAATTTAGCAAAGTTGCTGGGGGTCTCTAAGGTGGAGGGAATTAGCACATTTCTAAGAATTCTCCCCAACACTGGGAGCAGGGTGGTGGGAGCCCAGGGACTGGGCTAGAAGTGGGTGGAGGGAGTCCAGAGACTGCGATGGAAGCAGGTGGGGGAGCTCAGCGACTATACTGGGAGCAGGGTGCTGCGGCACGCGATAGTTCATAGCCATTTGGCATTTTTGGAGGGGCCCAACCGAACCACATTTGGCTCAGAAGTGGCCCAGGCCAAAAATGTTTAAAGACCACTGAACTAAGGGCTTAGCAAAACCATTCAACTGATACAGCACAAGACACCACTCTTAGTACAAGGCTATAACACCTGTGTATATGGTAGAATAGACAGAACAGCCAGGCTTATCTTAGGAGGGAGAGAGGGCTGCAGGAAGGTATAAAGAACATTTAGAATACCAAAGTATTAAGGAGAATTTTCAGTTTCAAAGCTAATTTCCTTTTAACCTTAGAGACCCTCAGCTCGTTTGCTATAATCTGGGATCTTTTTGAGTGATAACCTCCTGATCTTTTTTTTGCCAATCATGTGTTTTTCTCTGATTTGGATTATTAACTGTTTGATCGCATCTGGTAAACTCCATAGGCATCTGCTTTTTGCAGTGACACACAGCACCTTCAGTAAAGTGCTCCCGAGAAGTCCCTTGGACTTTTTAATGTTTAAATACATTTTGATATGATATTTTATATGTATCAGGGTCATACACAAGTGTTTCTTTTGCGAACTACAGTTCCCAAGAACAGTGAAATACCTTTTCTTTTGTGGGTCCAGCACACCACCCTATGTGGAGTGCTGGGGGGGTTACATAGTAACTCCTTATCCCACTTCTAATGTAACTTTTTGTAACACTAACTTGAATGGCTGGTGGCAGTGGTTATTTGTTAGTACCTTTTGTGCAGGGTACTAGCAGGTTGATTTCTGAGCTGCAGTACAGCACCCAGGGGGGACAACTTTTCCAAAATGCCAGTCTTTTTTGCCATTTCTTGTTCGTTAGTTCCTTCTGGGATTTTATTCGGTTTAAATTAGGTTTGAGTCCTTTGTGTGTTTTGCCTTTGGCGGGCTTCAGCACTTAAGCGCGCCAAGGGTTCAGTGTGTCTGGAAAGGCAGGAAGTGAGGAACCCGAAACTTCACTGATCTTTGTTTGTTGGCATGCCTGGCTGAAACCAGTTCCAACTGGGCAGGTGGCTATCCAAGAGGACAACCACCCACCACCACCCCGTGTGACAGCTCTAGAGCTGTGAATGAATGGCACTACAAGGCAGAGTCAACCACTGAAACATATCCAATGAAGAGGACGAGCAGAGGCGGCAGCAGCACCTTCCAGGACCACAAAAGCACCAGTGAAGCCTGGCAGCTGTGCTAAGCCCATTTTCATTTCGACAGGGAAGATCCGTGCAGTACGACTTAGTTTTAGCAGTGCACGGTGGTGGCACGAGATATGGTTGCTTAGCTTGCCATTATTGGTGAATTTCTGGGGGTTTTCGGTTTTACTTGTAACCATAACATCCCTTTAACTTTTTTTAATGGAATTTCATAGGTTTTTATTAGTGCAACTTAACCAGAACGCCCCTTTAAGTAAGATTTTTCACTGAATTGCATGGGTTTTTACCAGTCCATCCTAATTTGCTATAACTTCCTAATATCTCCCTCCACCCCCCAAAACAGCAGCATTTTCGGCCAATGTAGAATATTTTTACTTAAAACTGCCTTTCCCCACCTCCCAGAAACATTTCTAACACTTATATGAACGTTTTCTAACTTTTTCCACTGTTTTTATGTTTGCAGACATTCGCAAACATCAGACGTCATTGCAGACTTTACGGGACCGTGGCACGTGACCGCGCAGCAGGATGTGTTTGCGTCCATACTTCGCGAACAGGTCTGTGCTTCACGAACAGTTTGAAATTGCATTTTCAGCTGATCTATAAAGTTTGAAGCTGAAAATGTACCCTGGCACAGCTCCTACACCTATTCTTACTCATCCATTAACAAGCTGAAAATGTACCCGTGCACGGCTCGGACATCTATTTTTCCGCGTTATCCATTAACAATCGAGGAGACAGAAAATGCTTGGAAGAATATTAGCTCTTCAAAATGGCATCAGCTATTGCCATCCCTCCTCCTCAGAATCCACCACCAGCAGTAGCTGGAGGGCCTAGACAACAGAGGAATTGCAATAATTCAGAACACAATGAAGAGGACCAGGAAGTTTAGGTAGAGGAAATGCCTCCCTCTAGCACCCAGAGAGAATCGGAGGTGTGGCAGTTCTTTACCACTGTTGGGGGTATACTAAAGGTCAAGGCTACCAAAGTGAAATGCATTGTACTCCGTCGCGGAAAACCTGGGCAGTACTCCTACAGGACCACCTCCATGCGCCACTACACAAAATCCAACCACCAGGATGGATGCTCTCAGACAGGCTGTTCCTTTCTCAGGAAGTAGTTGGCTGTCTTCCTCTACCTCATCTGCCTCAAGCAATACTGTGACCACACAGGCTACTCCTCTGAAGCACAACATCCCACCATCTACCTTGACAGCCATAAAAGAGGCTGTTGATCCATATTTTTCCAAGACAACAGTACTCTGTATATAGTGCAACACACCAATCTGCAAGGGGGAGCAGTTTCAAAGTGTTTTCGAAGCTGTAATCAAGGAGCATGAGAAACACTGCGCCCTACCTTATATGTAATGCACGGCCAACATCTTCCCCCGTTTATCTGCCCCTCCATAGCTGTACTTGCTGCCCCTTCCCTCACTTCCTTCCCCACCTTACTTTCTGGCCTCTCCTGCAAAAATAATCAAACATCACCAAACAAAAAAGGTTCCCTTACGAACCACCTTTCACAGTTAAAAATATAAGTAATAAAAAAAATAAGCTTATAGAGTCCATCTACGCATTTTTCAGTAAAGTAGTTCCACTCAATAAGATTCCCCAACATTCCCATTAGCATTTTCTACTATGCCAATGGAATTAATGGACAATTGTATACTAGAGAAAGAAAAAAAGCACATTGTTTTCTGACCCAAATACTTTTCTCTAGCATACAATAAGGATCATAATCCATGGCCCTTCATGACTATCCGCGATCTCCGCATTCCCCTCTCCAGACCATGAATTATTAAAAAACCTGGATTGCAGGAGCACACCATCCCACAAGATGGCCCCTTCTACCGTTTTTACCATTATGTTTATAGCACTCACTCATTGCCTGCTTTGAAACAGTCACACATATATCCAGCAATCAGTTAAAAAAAACTCTACATATAACCCAATCAACATATTAAACCTCCACACACCAACTACCACTTAAAAAAAATTCTTCAAATCTTTTGCATATGCGTTTCACTTGCTTATCCAAACAAATTGTACACACTGCTGCTATAAATGCATATATGCATTGTGCAGTAAAATAAGTGCATGAATGGAAAGAGTGGCAGGGATTATTAGGTGCTCATACAAGCCTAGAAGGAAAGGGCCAAGACATGCCAAACTGGGAGGCCACTAGCTACTTGCTGGGGCAGAGGAATCCCAAGGGTGTGGAACACATCCGCACGACTGTAGAACTGCAAGGGCATTGCTGAAGGGCTTGGGGAGGGGTGGTGTACTGGTGTCAATTATATATAGGGCCTGGAACTTGTGAGTTTCATGAGGACTAGGGCATCAGTCTCCATGGCAATGGTATGAGTTAGCAGGCAAGGGATTAAGTAAAACAAGAACACAAAAGTAAGAGTTTCCAGCTCAAGTATAAGAGGAGCAGGAAGGCTGTTTCAAAGACAGGCACCGGCCGAAGACAGACATGCCACGCGCTCTGTTTCAAAAAGCGTTTGACAAGCAGAGTATAGGAGTTACAGCAGCGGAGGGCTCTAGCAGGGCATTATAAAGGGAAACAAAGTTGGACATATTATAGTCCTTGCAATTAGCAGGAGCAAATGTACACATTTTAGGGCTGCAGCTATACGATCCCTGGGCGTGAGGCCAAGGACAGGTCGTGCAGCCCTATTCTAGATTAGCTGAAGGGCACAGACAACAAAAGGGGAGGCTGTTGAAGTAGTCCAGCCTACACAGGGCAGGGATCTACAGATGTGGAGCCTTTGGGGGTGAAGGTGAGGAACGGTACAATGCCTGTAAGGAGGTTGAGCTGAAAGCATGTGCTTTCTTTACAAGCTTAAAATTTTGAGTAGTAAAGGAGAGAAAGGACTTAAAGATAACCGAGTGTGTTGGCAGTGTTCTGCAGCCTTTTAGTCTCGAACTCTACGCGTGTCTTTTTTCACTGTTTGCTGTGGAGGAGGAGCAAAGGAAACATGACATGGCTCAGAACCCCACAACCCAGCGAAGCAGAGTGCTGCGAGTGTGTTGGCCGTGTTGTGTGGGGGCCGACTTGGACCCGGCTGCTGCTTTGCTGCACACCAATCACTCAGCTTGGTAAGTGGCAGACATTTGCATAAATAATGTTGTGGTGCCTCAATTACTTTCACCTACATTGCTTAAACATCAGCTACGTCTACCATCCACTCTGAACAGTATGTAGAATTTACACAGCTCCACTTATAAAGACGATCTAAAGGCACCATAGCAAGGATCTTCTGAAACCTCGCCACGCACACAAAATAACACGAGTACGATGACTTTGCGTATGGTGTGGCCTGAGGTGCAAATACCTGTAGACGTGGCTGAAGTTGAAAATTCCACTGAAAATGTAAATAGAAAGGGAAAGGTAACAGCAATCGCTTCCCACGTTCTAACGGAGATTCCACCATTTCCGAATAACTTGGTAAAGAAGACATTGCATCGTAATTTGGAATATACCGTTTCAACATCCTCAAAGAAGCAAACAATATAAAGTCTGGAAGCATCCAAAATAATATTGCTGAGCCTAAATGCTTTGGAAAATATATTGTAGGTAGAGAGTAAAATCCATCTTTCTCTTCACAATGAATCAAGTTCTAACTACTCGTGCTAGGCAGAAAATGCATTACGTATAGCTGACAAGGATCTTGATTCAAACCCCTGTGAGTCGCACCCATCCAAGGGCAGGTACTGATGTCCTGCTAACCATCAATACCCCCAAGGGCCATTTCTATGACCCATTCACGGGCAGCAGAAACATAAGAGAAAGACCTGATGCCACTCAGCGCCCACGAATAGTCATTGGCTCGTCTACTCCATAGCCACCCGAGCACCACCTATATTGCAACTAGCGTACCTACCCCATCTCCGATGCCTCATCCCCATTACGATATCGGACTTAACATTCCGGAACACCTGCCCTTCTCCAACATCATTATATAGTCTTTGGACTTTTATAGGATATCAGATGCATATGTTTTATGTTTTGTAGGCAAACACACTAGTACTGCGACTGCGTTCACGTATCGTGACTAGGCCAACTCTGGTCCATCCATTAATCTATAACTTTTGCCCTGTTTTACACATTCCTTGATGCTATATTGTGCCCCTGCCATCCCTACTAGGAGTATGACATGCATTACTTACCGTAAAAGCATTTCTGATGATTGTATCTGCTTAGATTCACATGCTGTGCATATGGTCCGACATCCAGTGGTAACCGCCGAGTATTGCATCTTGTCTTTCGGGGGACCGAAAGGGGACGTCGGCCTAGGCGTGTCTGAAACACTATCCCTATCGTGACGTGTGTAGAACCCAAAATCCCTCACGCGTCGAGGTCCCTCCGATTGTATTTTTTCTGCCATGAGGGAGCCCAAGGCTATAGTGAGTGAGTACATGAAGAGAGAAAGTAGAAAGAAGTCTGTTTCTTCCATCCCGAGCGGGGAGGCAGGGAGGGCGCATGTGAATCTAAGCAGATACAATCATCAGAAATGCTTTTACGGTAAGTAATGCATGTCTTCTGATGCTTGTTAATCTGCTTAGAATCACATGCTGTGCATAGACTAGCGAGCAGTACCCGGAGTTGGAGGTGGGTTGTGAGAAGTAACAGTAGAAAAAAAGATGTCTTAGTACTGCTTGTCCCTTAGTTCTATCCATGTAGAACATGACTGCCCTGCGCACATGTGAAGGCTTCTTTCGGCCATGTTAGTAGGTCTCTGGAAGAACGTGGGTAGTTCGATTGACTGGTTCACATGGAACTTTGAAATAAAGTTCGGCGCAAATCTGGGATGAGTGCGCAGAACTACTTTAACTTTGTGGACTGTTACAAAGGGGTCCAAGACCGAGAGGGCCTGTAGTTCGCTAACTCTTCTGATAGAAGTGATAGCTACTAGAAAGACTGTCTTATAAGTCAGGTCTTTCAGACTAGCTTTATGCATAGGCTCAAAAGGGGGTCCCATGAGCCTAGTTAAAACCACATTTAGATCCCACCCAGGGGCTGGGTGAGTGATGGGGGGGATACATTCTTTTAACCCCTTCTATAAAGGCTTTAATCACAGGTATTTTCCACCACGACACCTTTTGCTGTGATGTGGTGTAGGCTGACAATGCCGCTAGGTGAACCTTTAAGGAACTGCAGACTAACCCAGAGTCCAACAGATGTGTTATATCTAAACCAACGTGTGAAAGCGAGCAATCGGTGGGATTGACGCCTTTGGAACTGCACCAAATGACATAACGTTTCCATTTGCTGGCATAGCAATAACGTGCGTTAGGCTTTCTTGCCTCCCTCAGTATATGTCCATGCATCTTTGAGGGAGTTGCAGATGTCCAAACTCTATGACTTCAGGAGCCAGACTGCTAAGTTCAGAGTTTGTGGGCATGGGTGCAGAGTCTCCCCCCTGTCCTGAGACATGTTGTACGGGCAGGGCAGCTTGACTGGTGGGGAGAGGGACATTTCCATCAGGTGCGCAAACCAGGGTTGGCGGGTCCACATGGGAGCCACCAGAATCATGGCGACTGGTTCCTGGTGCATCTTGTGCACTATCTTGTTCAGAAGGGGATTCGGTGTGGAGAGGGGGGGGGGGCGTAAACAAAGTTCCCCGACCAAGTTATCCAGAGACCGTTCCCCTTGGATCGGTTGTGGGGGTACCTGGAGGTGTAATCTGGGCATTGGGCGTTCTCCTGAGTAGCGAACAGGTCAATCTCTGGAAACCCCCATTCTGCGAAGACGGATACAATGTCTTCGTGCATACGCCATTTGTATTCTTCTGGCAGAGGGAAATCCCTGCTGAGTACGTCTGCCAGAAGATTGAGTTCTCCTGGAACATGTTGGGATATCAGGAACATCTTGTGTTTGAGAGCCCATATCCAGATGTTTTGGGACAGCTTGGATAGCCCTGGAGAGTGAGTGCCCCCCTGCCTGTTCAGATAATACATTGCTGTTGTGCTGTCGGTTAGGACCAGCACTGTCTTCCCTTGCAGTTGCTCCTAAAAGGCTTTCAATGCGGCTTTCAATGCTTTGAACACTGCTAGTAGCTCCAGTAGGTTTATATGGTTGGACGCTACCTGAGGGGACCACACTCTGTACGCTGTCTGTTGAAGCAGGTGAGCCCCCCCCACCCTGTGAGAGATGTGTCTGTCGTGAGAGTGGCTTCCACTGCAGGGGTGGTGAAGGTTTTCCCCTTCAAGAGGTTCTCCCTCGACCACCACTGCAGAGAAAGAACGAGGGCTGGCGAGACAACTAACAGATCTTCCCATTGTCCGCTGGCCTGACACCACTGGCTGTTGAGCCACTCTTGCATGGGACGCATGTGCAGACGCGCGTGGGTGACCAAGTATATGCATGACGCCATCATCCGTAGCAAACGCATAGCTTTGCGTACCGTCACCTCCCGACTGGCTACATACTGAGGAACTTGAGAGAGCATTTTCTGAACCCTCTCGCTGGAAGGGAAGACTAGACCGTCTTCCGTGCGAATTAGAGCCCCCAGGAACTGTTTTACTTGGCTGGGGACTAAGCTGGATTTCTTTTCGTTGATAGAAAATCCCAGGCTGAACAGTAGGTCTACTGTCTTTTGGGTGTTCGAAAAACAAACGTCGAACGAGTCCCCCGTGATGAGCCAATCGTCGAGGTAAGGGTAAACTGGAACTGAAAGTCTGCGCAGGTGTGCTGCTGCCACTGCCAGGACCTTGGTAAACACCCGTGGCGCCGAGGCTATGCCGAAGGGGAGTACCTTGAACTGGTAGTGTTTGTCCTGAATCACGAACCTTAGGAATTTTCTGTGCGCTGGCAGCATTGAAATATGAAAGTATACATCTTTCATATCCAATGTTGTCATGAAGTCCCCTTGTTTTAGCAATGGGATCACCTCTGGAAGTGTTACCATGCGAGACTTCTGGGGCTTTATGAACTTGTTCGCCGGGCGCAGGTCTAGAACAGGACGCATGGTGAGATCCTTTTTGGGTAGAAGTATACTGAATAAATACCCTTGTTTACCTGAAGAATCGGGACGGCTTCTATGGCGTCCTTTCCCAGCAGCGCCTCCACCTCTTGGACCAGGATCTGCAGATGTTCCGGTGAAAGGCGTCGATGTTTCGGAGGTCTGAACTGTGGGGGTCGGGCGAATTCCACGCAATAACCGTGGGCGACCGTCTTTAATACCCACTGGTCTGAAGTTATCCCCTCCCATGCCTTGAGGAAAGATGTTAATCGCCCCCCGACCGGTGAGATATGGGAGGGGACCTGAACTTGGTGGTCATTTCTGACCCGAGGTTGACGCACCTCTGGAATTGGAGCCTCTGCCTCTATTCTTTCCGCGCTTCTGACCCCTCTGGGGGTAGTAAGTGGGGCTTGCAGCCGGTTGACTTGCATTGAAGTTGCCCGTGCCGAAATTATTTTGAGTGGCGCGGGCTTGTCCTCGAAAGGACCGCTGAGAATTGCTGCCCCGGTGTGAAGAGGGTTTTTGGGAAATCTGGTGCAGCGACTTAATAGTTTCATGCTCCTTCTTGGCTGTCTCCAACGCATCGTCTACCGCCTTCCCGAAGAGGTTGGCCTCTTCTATGGGTTTATTGATGATGGATGCCTGGGTCTCAGGCCTGAAACCCGACGTGCGCAGCCACGCGTGTCTCTCTAGGAGAGTACCCTGTGCGAGAGACCTGCCTGCTGTCTCTGCGGAGTCCAGGGTATTCTTTACAACATTTTGATTGGCAAGTTTGCCCTCCGAGACAATGGCGAGGAGCTTGGCTCTGGTTGGTTCCGGAACCTCCTGGAGGCCTTCCTGAAGTAGGTTCAATTGGGCGTCGACATAGCCTGCCAGTAACGTTGTGTTATTGGCAATCCGGACGGTATAAGCAGCCGCCGACGTGACCCGTTTGCCTAAGGCATACAACCTTTTGGACTCCTTGTCCGAGGGTGACTCTCCCGTGGCCAGGGGAACCCCCTGCTCTCTTGCGAGTGTTGGTCACCACCAGCGAGTCTGGGATTGCGTGTCCTTTGATATAAAGCGGGTCGGTGGGGGAGGGCCGGAAGAGTTTTTCGACCCTTGGGTTCACAGCCCTAATCTGAGCGGGTGTGAGTCATTAACAATATTTTCCGCGAAATCCTGTTCAGGCAGTGCCTCAAGCGTGGCAATTTTAAAGAATTCAGCTGCTTTTTTCAACGTGTTGTTGAAAGCCATTTGATCATCCACCGGGGGAGCTTGCCGAACCGGTGCGGATGGGGAAGAGTCGAGGCAAACTATATCGGAATTGTGATCGTCCTGCTGGGTGTCCCTCCCAGTTGTCCGTTGCGCCTTGATCTTCCCCATGATTGTCCAGAAAAGAAGTCTCCTCTTCTTCTATATCGATGTCTCTGTACGTGTCCTTCTGGACATCTTCTTGATAATCAACATAGTGTTGAACATCTAGGTGTTGGGCAACTCGTGTGTGAGGGTTAGGGTCTACCCGAGCTTTTTTCGGTGGAGGTTGATCAGAAGCCCCGAAAACCTGCTCCAGCCGATCCATATACCCCTCAAATTGCTCCGTGGTCCACTTGGATGACCCAAATGGACCCCGCTGAGCAGGAACCGGGTCCTCCGCCCTAAGGCGTTCAGAGGATCTCCTCAGGGTGCTTGAGAGGGGTACCTGGCTCTCTTCGTAAGAGTCCTCAAGATCGTTTTCCAAAACCATGGAAAACTGTGGGCAAAACTGGTACTAGGCCCACCGCCGTAGCAATCCTATTGATGCTCTTACTGATAGTTACCGAATCTTCGGGGAACAACGCCTCCGATGATGGTTTCTCGGGTAGAGGCTTACTCGTAGTTAGAGGCCTACTCGTAGTTTTCGGGCCTGCACGGGCCTTGGAAACCTTGAAACTCGTTGAAGTTTCTTGTTCAGAAACTTCGGCGTGTGTAGTTTGGGGAGTAGTGCCTTTGTTATATTTATTAAGCCCAGTCATGCGCTGCTGCGGATGCGGGGAAGGCTTTGGATCAGATCAATCCGATGGCGCTTGCGCCTTCTTCGACGAGGTTGTCGAGGAGGCCGCTTGGGTTGTGTGTTTTGTGCTGTGCGATTGTACACCCCTGTCACCGGGTGTGGTCCCTGTAGCAAGACCAGAGTCGAGCCTGGAAGGGTCGGGGAAGGGTCGGGGAAGGGCGTGGCGGCTCTAGAATCGTCCGCCTCAAGGTCTACAATGTCCGCGTTGGACGTTTGGTCATCCGATGTACCCGCGTCACTCTCGGCTGGTGTCGCGGCTTAACCGGCACTCCGTAAGGGATTATGTTTAGGAGTTATATGCCGAACACCGCTTTAGTGCTCTAGGGGGAGACAAGCGTACACAAAGTGTACTCGTCTTTCCACGGATATCTGACCCTTCACAGAGGGCAGAATCTAAATGGAGTTCTTTCCATAGCAGAAGGGAAGGGTGACTAGACCAAAAAGGAAAAGTGGAAAAGAGGAGAGACATCATAGCAGTATGGCAAACCCCAAGCCCACTCACCCTACTGTGTAGGCCGGCCAGAAGGCCCGACCACGTGGAGGTCCGAACGCTGGATCTTAGGTGCCGGAATCCACAGCCGTAGACGTTTCCCCCGTAGTCTTCGTCGAAGATGATCTTGATAGATGAAGTGACTTAACGGGGATTAAACCAACAATTCGGTAAGATAAACAATGTCTCATAAAGAGCTCCGCTATAAGGTGACCAGTTATCTGGGCGGAAAAAAACAATCTGAGGGACCTCGGTGTGTGAGGGATTTTGGGTACTACACACGTCACGATAGGGATAGTGTTTCAGACACGCCTATGCCGATGTCCCCCGAAAGACATCCCCTGAAAGACAAGATGCAATACTCCGCGGTTACCACTGGATGCTTTTATCATGCTATTTACCTATACAATGTGTTTACAGATACTATGTTGTACCGCATGTCTAGCCTCATGAACTATAGTGTTTTAAATGAATTGTGTCCCCACCCATTGGAGATTTCTTCGCATACTAGTCCCCCTGACCTACAGTACATGCCCAGCCATTTGATTTACACTGCGCCCCGAACTTCTAATCTAATAATGTATGTTAGCCAAGTCAATCGTCTTGTATACCCTCCCATTAGAGTCCACATTGCGTGCATAGCCCTCGAACATGTACAGTATGACTCGCCACTGCCCTGTTTGCACTAGATGGTTATCTCTACTCTTGCAGTGATTGATTAGCCATGTGATCCGTGTTTACACAGACGCACACTCTTGCTTAGTTATATTCAACTCTAGCAGCCACTACACCTGTCAAAAACTACCTAAAGGAGCAGCATGAGGCGGCCATGACACACACAGCACATAATGGGCCAAACACCTGAGGGATAACCTTGTGTATGCTTCGGTCCCCTCCACCTACTTGATACAACCTACTAACTTCCTTCCTGCTCTTCAACAGTTTCAGAATGTAACCACATCCTCACCAGACAATACTTCCAACATACTGCCACTCACCCTACCCAATGGATAAATACATTTGCCACCCAGCCCACACCCAACATACCTTACCCATCTAGTTTAAGAAACACTAGACTAAGGTCAAGAAGTACCATGACCCTAACAGATGCACTTCTCTATAAAAAGAATCATGACAAGTACAGACCCACAAGAAGCCCACTAAACCAACGACTCAGGAAAACAGGAGACCTCTTAACTCCTGCCCTACTACTAATGCATACAGTACCCATGTTGATAATAACTGGTGGGCACCCTATAGTAGACTCCCAGCTATTATCCCTACTCGGACACACCTACATCAGAGTTATCACTTATCAAAGGTGCTCTCTAATGCGAGATACATCACAGCACATGCGCTTGACATTGCTGATCTCATCCTAATCAACAAACTGGACATACTAGTACATCTCTGAAACATGGCTGCATGCAGCAGCAGGACCGGCTCCATCGTTGGCAATACCAGACGATTATATGATCGTATGAACAAACAGAATGCGAGAGGAGGTGGAGTAGCACTCATCCCTAAATAAACAATTGGGTGCAAGAAAAATACTCAACCACCAATCGTTCACCTCAGGGGAACTCCTTTCCTTAAAAATACCCCTCACAGCTAATTCGACAAGGACTATACATCTCGTATACAGACCACCTGGTTCAGTATCAACCTTGGATGAAGTAATCACCCAGCTCCTCACTAACAATGTCAAACCAGGCTCTAAAATCAGCCTACTGGGAGACTTCAATCTAGGACTTAATGGCCCTAAAGATAACAATGCTTTAGCCTTAGCTAATGCGATAAGTGAACTAGGCTTCATAAACCAAATCACCTCTTCTCTCCGAGCAGATCTATCCTCCTCCCTCCTGGCCTCAACCACTCAACTGCTCCTCCTTGGTGACCTCAACATCCATCTTGATTCACCCTGTTCCTCATCTGTGCTCTTTCGCAGCTTCTGCGATTCGCTCTCCCTGTATCCTCCCCTCCGGGCCGACTCACACTGCTGGTCACACACTTGATGTCTTGATCTCCTCTGGCCTTCTCTTTATTCCCTCACCACTCCTCTCTCCTGGAGTTATTCACTACCTCCTCTCCTCCTATCTTTCCATCTCCCCCCCCCGCCCCTCAAGCGAAGCCTACCCCAATATTGCCACCCACCTTCTCGGACATCCGGCTCATGAAGCGTGTGTCAGTCAAGGCTTTCGCTGCCACCTTCTCCGCCCCCCTCTCCTCTCTCTCTCCCCTCCACCCCTGGCCAATTACACCCTGACACAGCCCTGTCCGTACTTTACTACTCTATTTCTGCTACTCTTGATGCTCTTGCCCCTGTCATGAGGATCCGTTTGAAGTCAAAAGCAAAGTGCAATTCTTGGTATGACTCTGGCCTAGCTACACTTAAACCTAAGTGTAGGGTGGCTGAGAGGAAATGGAGGGCTTTTTGACAAACTGGCCTGCCGCCTGCTCCAAAGGCAATACCAACCCTGTGTCTGCACCAAGAAGAGATTCCACATTCAAGCCTGTGTCTCTGCAGCATACAACAACTCGGCTGAACTCTTTAAAATAAGGAGCTGGCCAATCCTGCTGCAGTCTCCACCTTTCCTCTCGCCTCCCAGGCTCTTTGCAATGCACTTGCCTCTCACTTTAGCTCTAAAACCCAGGACCTCTCGTCCAGCCCTCTCCTCCGCTCCCCATCCTCTCCCCTCTCCTCCTGTGCTTCCCTGCTTACGGACCCTCCTTCAGCTACCCCCTCCCTCTTTCTCTTCCTTTCTCCCCTGATGAGGTTGCTAGACAAGTCTGAGCTATGAAAGCCGCATCAAAACCGGTCCATCCCTGTTCCTCTAAAATCATTAAGGATCACATCGCCGATTTCCGCCACCTCTCCTTTGCTTCTGGATCTTACCTCTCCCTGCTGAAGCACTCCCGTGTACATACGCTCCTCAAGAAACCCACAGCTGACCCCTCTTGTCCCGCTAACTATCGCCCAATTTCCATTACCCACTTTTTGGGTAAACTCCTGTAAAAGCTGGTCATCTCAGCTTAACCTTCATTCTGATGGCTCTCTCCAAGACCACCAATCTGGCTTCAGAGCTGCCAGAAGCACGGTAACTGCTCTCCTGAACATCCGTGAAGACCTGCTCTCCAACCTTGATTCTAACATTTCCTCTGTCCTCATCCTACTTGCTCGCCTCTGCTTTCGACACGGTCAACCATACCACCCTGCTCAACTGTCTCTGTGACAACCTGGGTATCACCGATCAGGCTCTAGCCTGGCTGACCTCTTGGGTCCTTCCTATCTTCCATCTCCCTCTCCGCCTGTGGTGTTCCCCAGGGGTCTAACCTCTTGCCCCGACACTTCAACCAATACATGGCAACTCTCGCCTACTGCATTTCCATTTCCTGCTCAAATTTCCAATGCTATGCTGTTGACACCCAACTCATTTTCAGGCTTCCTTCAGCCACCTCCTCTCCTTCCCTCATCTCTGACTGCCTAATTGCCATTCAAAATTGGTGTGCTGCCAATGATCTTGGCCTAAATGCCAACAAGACTGAGATCCTCCTCATTGGTACACCCTCACCATCCTTTCCCCTCACTCTTGCGGCCTCCCTTGGCCGCCCTCCTACCCCCACCTGCGAGGCCAAGAACGTTTGGGGCATCTTTGACTCAACACTTGCCTTCTCCTCACACATCTGACGTCTCTAAAATGTCAAACTTCTTACTCCACCTCCTCAGAGGTACTCTACCTTTCCTCTCCTCCCCTCAGATGCTCACTGTCTCCCAACCTCTGGTTCTATCCAGGTTGGACTATTGTAACAGCCCCTTTCTTAATCTACCTGCCTCCACTCTTCGCCCTTTGCAACTAATCCAGAAGAGGAATATGAGACTTATCCTTGGCCTCAAGCCCTGGGATCACATCTCCCCAGCTCTGAAATCCCTTCAACGGCTCCCAGTGGATGCACGGATTACATTTAAAACCCTCTGCATTGCCCACAAGGCTTTCTGGAGCCTGGGTCCAAAATACCTTAAACTATCCCTCTGTAAATACCTCCCCTCTCGAGCCCTGTGCTGCTATACTTCTAACTCCCTCAGGGTCAGCCATTTTTCAAGGAAACGTGTTTGGGGTAGATCCCAGTCTTCGACTGGGGCCTCCCTTTGGAAAGGCCTCCCTGCCACCCTGAAACTTGAGAAGAACCATCTCTGGTCCCGGAAGCACCTCAAGACCTTCCTCTTCGCTTCTGCCTTTCCCCCCCCTCTTCTACCCTGCTGATCTGTTTTCCCTATTGGCACTGTGCACCTGGCCACCATCTGTCCTTCGGGTCCAGGTACCGGCACACCCTGCCACCCTCCTGCACTACCTCCGAGCCACCACCTACACTGGGGTCTGTATCTGTACCCATACAGTCCCCCACCGACCTTGCTTCTGAACTTATCAGATATACCATCTGACTAACCTAGCACTTGCCACTTGCTGTGCTTGCTTACCACTGTTTAACGCCTTTATTTATATTTCTCTTCTCAATGTCCTGTGCAAACATTTGACTTCAGTGGCACACTTCTGTGCCAAAGCCACATCTTGGATCAAATCCTTCCTTCTCTGTTAGAACAATAAGTGTATTAGCCACAACGGAAATGGCCGACCCACCACCTGTTCTATGTGGAGTTCCCCAAGGATCCTGCATTTTAATTTACCTTCTATGGAAGACATTACTCACCGTAATCATATTTCTGGTGCTTGTATCTGCTTAGATTCACATGCAATGCGTAGGCCGACATCTAGTGGAAGCTGCAGATTATTACAGTCGAAATAGGACGTGCCAGTAATACTATCCCTAGTGTGACGTCCCCTGTACCCATGATCCCTCACGGGTGTAGGTCACTCATTTGAACAAGTTACTTACCAACTGGTAACGTTCTTCCGACTGGATGTTCCAACGTATTCCTCTTCTTAGATGTATTCCATCCAGCTTTAGCTGCTTCGGAAAATAAAATTCTCAGCAGAGCTCTTCTCGGGTCCAGCCTGTGCAATCTTTCCTCCTCCTTACTGGGATGAGGTGGAGGATAGAACGCGGGGAGAATACTTTTCTGGATTTAAAAGGAAATCAGACAAATTTAGGAAAAAAATGAGGGTTTAACCGTCAATACTGCTTTGTCCCTGTGGAACACAGCATAGGGTGGCCCAGAAGACAGTGCTTGCAATTCGTTCACTCTTCGTGCAGATGTTTAAGCAACCAGGAAAGCAGTTTTCAACGTTAGTAATTTTAAAGGACAAATGTGCAAGGGCTCAAAAGGGGCACACATTAAAAACTTTAGAACCAGATTAAGCTCCCAAACTGGGACTTGGAAAGGAGGAGGGAGGAACACATTGGCGAGTCCCTTTAACAATTGTATTATCAATGGAATTTGAAAGTATGAACATTCTTCTGAAGAGCGCTTGAAAATGGAAAGCGCTACAAGATAACCTTTAATGGTCCCAACATTGAGGCCTCTATGTGCCAGGGACAAGAGAAAGGACAACACTTCTGCGATATAACACAGAAAAGGATCAACATTCTTTTCCCTACACCAGTTGCAAAACTTCTTCCAATGGCAACGGTAAAGAGCTTTTGTTGCTGGTCTTCTTGCCGAAAGCAACACCTCCATGACGTCATCTGGAAGATCCCAATCCTTGTATCTCAACCTTTCAAATACCAAGCATGAAGGTTGAGAGTCCTGACCTCTGGATGGAGAACCTGGCTCTCCATTTGTGAGAGAAGGTCCTCTCTCTGAGGAAGATGTAAAGGAGGACAGATGTACATGTCTGGAAGGTCTGGGTACCACGTTCTCCTGGCCCAATCTGGGGCAATTAGGATCAAGCGGTTTCTGAACCGTCTCAATCTCCTGATGACTTGAGGAATGACAGGAATCGGAGGGAACGCGTGTAGCAGTGGGAAGGTCCACTCCACCACAAACGCGTCCCCTAGGGATCCTCTCGGGGGAAATTACCTTGAGCAATACTTTATGTACTTACGGTCGCAAACAAGTCTACCTGAAGGGTTCCCCCCAAAGGGTGAAGATCTCCTGAAGGACTTCCTGAGCCAGATCCCACTCGTGGGACAATGTACTCTGCCAGCTCAGAGCATCCGCCGTCATATTCTCCTCTCCGGCTAGATGAGCTGTCGTTAAGGAGATTTCTTATTGAATTGCCCAATACCAGAGCTGCATTGCCTCTCTGGACAGAGGTAGTGACCCTACACCAACTCTTGTTTGGATAACGCATGGCCACTGTGTTGTCCGTCATTATTAGGACATTTTTTTCCTCTGACAGATGGCAGAAAAGCCTTCAGCGCTAGTCTGATTGCTCTCAGCTCTAAAAGGTTGATGTGTAGTTTGGACTCCGCTGGAGACCAACAACCACTGATTGTCAGATTGTTGGCATGAGCTCCCCACCCCATGAGTGAGGCATCCGTCACTACTGTAATCTCCGGCCATGGTTGCCAAAAATCTCCTTTTAGGATGTTCTCTGTGCAAGTCCACCACAGAAGATCCTGCCGAACCTTGTTTGGAATTTGAAGGAGATCCGTCATTTGACCTGAAATCTGGGACCATTGAGACTTTAGAGCCCATTGAAGGGATCTCATCCTCAGGCGTGCTTCTGGCAATAGGAAAATGCAGGAAGCCATGAGGCCGAGCAACCTCAAGAAGTCGTAGGTCTGTAGATTTTGGGCATTTGGGAATTTGGAAACCATCTGAAGAATGTCTTGAGCCCTCAACTTGGGAGGCGAGCTCTTTCCCAAGGATGTGTCTAATACAGCCCCTATGTACTGGAGCTGTTGGGAAGGTGTCATTTGTGACTTCTTGAAATTGAGGGAGAAGCCCAGTCTGTGGAGGAAGTGGCAGCCCAAACATCTGAAGTAATGGCTCGCCATTCTTGCAGATGCTGTAACAGCCTGCCTCCCACAGGTGTCTTGTGATGCAAGTCCTCAAAGTGGCTTTGTGGCGGTTGCTGTGGCCGCTGATGGTAAAGAAGCTGTAGCTGGGGCTGGCTTTGCAAGTTTTCCTCGACCACCACGAGTGGCTTTTATCTGGCCTCTTTGATTGGCCATTCCTCTCGCCTTTCCATACGAGTAATAACGATAGGATCGTCCCCTCCAAGATTGTCCCGATGCACGAAGAGGCTGAGGTTGCCCAATAGCAGCTCCTAAAGATTTGGCAGCCGCTTTTGAGGTCTGCAACATCTCAAGGCCCGTCAAAGGGCATGTTCAAAAGACGGTTTTGCACATCTGGTGCAAAACCCGAATTTCACAACCATGCAAATCTGCGCATTACCGTGCTAGTGGGCATGGACCTGCTCACACTATCTGCAGTGTCCAATCCAGACTGAAAGGATCCCTGCATGGCCTTCTTTCCATCTCCAACAATGGCTAGGAAGCATTCCTTTTCTTCCCCTTCTGGTATGTGCTCTGCCGCCATTGCAATGCACTCCCACAGAGTGTACGAAAGGTTTGCCAAGGGACATGTGGAGTTGGCTGATTTTCACGCCATACTCCCAGCTGAAAATGCCTTGCGTGCCCAACCATCCACACGCTTGTTGTCCCTATCCTATCCAGAGGGATGGAAGGGTACGCCACCTTATTTGAAGCTGTGGCTGCCTGGACCACCAGACTCTCAGGAGTAGGGCGTTTGGACAGATAGCCGGGGTCGCTACTGGAAGGGTGGTATTTTGAAGTGAGGGACTTATTCACCGGAGGAAGGGAGTCCGGAGTCTCCCAATTTTGGGCACCCTATATTGTAAGGCTACATGGAAGGGTAAAATCGGTTCTTCGGTGGGACCATGATCCAATATATTGGTCAGATCATCCTGGATGAACTGAGTTGGTGGTCTAGCCCATCCTAAATATTCGACCACCTTTGTTATTAACTGCCTGTATGAGGGACTGGCATGTTCCCCTGGTTCTGGCCTGCCAAAATCTGTTTCAGTTGAAGTGTCAATTCCACTTGCATTATGCAAGGTTTCCACCAGATCGCTCATTCTGCTTTCTCAGAAATTAGGCTTTCTGGGACATTCGGGGTGCCATATTCCAGGCCAAAAGGAACATCTTCCTCCTCAGAACTCTTGTTGTTCAAAAATTGAAGTTAAGGATTTAAAATATTCTTTCCTTGGAAGAGGTTTAAATATTTTTTATGGGAGAGGTGTAGCAGTAGAGACTGAAGGCTTTACAGCCTTTGCAGCTTTTTATTTTGCTGCTATTTTGACAGCTTCTGGCTGAATTGGAGGCTTTGAAACATTTGGCGCCGAAGGCTTCGGTGTCGACGTCTCGATGGAGTCTATGAAATAGTGGTCGTCGACAGAGCTGGCGTGGAGGCGCTCTTCGAAGGCTCACCCTTTGAGGTGCGTCGGCTTCCGGATGGTGTCTGTCTGACTCAACCAATCTTTTTCGTTTGGAGTCCTGGAGGGGTCCGATCTTTTCTCCTTCGATCACCCAGACTCGAGGGTGCGCGAGTGTTGAAACGGTAATGCTCCCGGCCGACTTATGAGGAAGGCGCGGAACGAGGCTTAGCCTTCTCAAATACCTCCATTTTAATTCTAAATGCTTCCCATTCTTCAGAAGAACGTTGTGGGGCATTCCATTCTTTTGGGGGATTCGCCCGAGGACAAGGTGGAAGGGGACCGGTGGCGTCTTTTTTTTGTTATAGACTTTTTCAAAGACGAAGAGTGGTGTGAACCACTTCAGGACCTAGGCCGATGCTTTTGCTTTTCGCGTCGAGGAGAGGTCTCCTCACGGGACCTTGACTCGACGCTAGAAGCTTTTCGGTCGGGTTTGACCTAC
Organism: Ambystoma mexicanum; assembly: GCF_040938575.1. NCBI lineage: Eukaryota > Metazoa > Chordata > Amphibia > Caudata > Ambystomatidae > Ambystoma > Ambystoma mexicanum. Next base: position 703,888,042 of record NC_090924.1, read on the forward strand.
CTGCAGTTTTCCCTTCCTCTCTCGCAAGGCCTTCCCTGTCATTGCCTGACACTTCGTACAGGCCTCCATGTCGTGGCCTTCACCGAGGCACCACAGACATTCTCGGTGCAGATCCGTAATGGACGTTTTCGAACTGCAGGATTTACAATTTTTTGAACCCCGAACGCGGGGTAGTCTGGGTCGACGATGAGAACATACTCGAATATTGCTTCACAATAACTGCGTCACAGAACTACTCGAGGCGCGCAGAGTCTCCGAAGCAACATGTACTGCAGAAAAACAGAACTGAGGCCAACGGTGCCGCGCATGCTACTTGTATACCAGATGAAGTCACCCTCGACGGAGGCCTTCGAGGGACTACGACTCAACGACATCGATGCACGGCGCCGTCTGCCGAGAACATTTTTCCAAAGCAGCTAGAGCTGGATGGAATACATTAAGATGAGGAATACATTGGAGGACACAATCCATTCGAATGTATTTTTCTGACGTGAGGTGGCATGAGGAGTAGCGTGAATACAGAGTTCCCAAGCAGATAAAGCTCATAACATCTATGCACCTTCTCTCAGGGGAGGTAGCGTGTACGCATGTGAATCTAAGCAGATACAAGCACCAGAAATACGATTACGGTGAGTAATGTATTCATTCTGATGCTTGTGTAATCTGCTTAGATCACATGCTATGCATAGATTAGCGAGCAGTGTTATGAGAAGGTGGTGGGTTGTGAGAAGGAGTAGCGGCAAATAGAGGTTTTAGAACCTCTTGTCCCACCAGTGTATCTGTCTTGGATTGTGTGCCAATGCAGTAGTGCTGAGTGAAGGTGTGAACTGAGCTCCATGTAGCTGCTTTGTAAATGCTGTCTAAGGGGACATTTGCAATAAAGGCTATAGTAGCCCCATTACCCCGTGTGGAGTGGGCCCATGGTGTAAACAGTGTTTTATCTGATAAGGAATAGAATAATTGTATACATTTGACTATCCATTTGGAAATTGCACTCTTGGAAACACGTTCTCCTTGTCTGCCTGTAGCCATGGAGACAAACAGTTGATCAGTCTTGCTAAGCGGTTTGGTTTCATCTACATAGTAGAGAACCGCCCTCCTAACATCTAGTTTGTGGAGTTTGACCTCAGCTAAGCTAGCTGGTTTCTGAAAGAAAGCCGGAAACTCAATTGATTGGTTTATGTGAAATTTGGAAACAAATTTAAGGGAGAACCTAGGGTGAGTCCGTAAAACCAATTTGTCTTTATGGATGACAAAGAAAGGGTCGCGCACTGACAAGGCTTGGAGTTCGCCGACTCTTCTTATGGAAGTAATCGCCACTCAGAAGGCAGTCTTGTAGGTAATGTGTCTAAGGGTAGCTTGATGCAAAGGCTCGAAGGGGGATTCCATGAGTTTTGCTAGTACAACATTTAGGTCCCACCCAGGTGGGTATTGGAGAACGTAGTCTCTTCACTCCATCCATGAACGCCTAAATGACTGGCACTTTACACCACAAGACATTACTTTGAGAGGTGGTATAGGCTGATAAACTTGCTAGGTGAACTTTTAGAGAATTAAAAGACTAAACCTGAATATATCAAGTAGGTTAGAATGGGTGATGGAGTACATTCTATGGCGTTGATCGGTTTAGATTGCCACAAAATGACAAATCTTTTCCACTTGTGGAAATAGCAGTGTCTGGTGTTAGGTTTACGTGCTTTTTTCAGGATATCCATATACCGTTGTGGAAGATTAAGGTGACCGAACTCTATGACTTCAGGAGCCATGCTGCTAGGTACAAAGAGTGAGACTGTGGGTGTATTGTTGTCCCCCTGTGCTGAATCAGGTTGATCTTGTACAGGAGCTTGATGGGATCCACATCGCCAGTTTGCGCAGATGCGGATACCACGCTTGTCTCACCCACATAGGGTGCAACTAGGATGCGTGTCATCTGATCCCTGTGTAGCTTATTCACTATTCTGCTGATTAATGGAGTGGGGGGAAGGGGAGGGGTAAGCACATTTCCCTGACCAGTTCATCCATAGGGCATTCCCCCTTTGAGTCTGGTTGGGGGAACCTGGACGCGAATTCTGGGCATACTTTGTTTTCTCTTGTAGCGAACAAGTCTAGAGAAGGGTAGCCCCAGAGAGAGAAGATCATCTGAGTGCCCACTTCCATATTTTCTGAGCCAGTTTGGACAAATTTGGAGAGTGTGTACCTCCCTGCTTGTTGACATAGAACATTGCGGTGGTGCTGTCTGTTAAGACTTGTACCGACTGGTTTGTCAGGTGGTTCTCAAAGGCTTGAAGTGCCTTGAAAATTGCCAATAGTTCCAGTAGATTAATGTGCTTCCGTGCTGTCACTTGTGACCACAGGCCGTGTGCTGCGTAGTGAAGGAAGTGGGCCCCCCACCCGGAAAGTGATGCGTCTGTTATTACGACCGCTTTCGCTCCCGGTTCGTGAAGGGGTTTCCCCTCAAGTAGATTTTCCCTTGACCACCAGTGTAAGTTCTGAACCAGTGTAGGCGAAACAATCACTAGATCGTCCCACTGACCACTTGCCTGGGACCATTGTTTCGCCAACCACTACTGCATTGGTTGCATGTGCAGGTGCGCGTGGGCGACCGGGTAAATGCACAATGCCATCATACCGAGCAGACGCATTGCTTTGCGTACGCTTATCCGGAGACCGGCTTGATACTGGGGTATTTGACGAAGCATGTTTTGTACTCTTTCCATGGATGGGAAGGCTAAGCCTGTCTTTGTATCTAATACAGCTCCTAGGAACTGTTTGGATACGTTTGGTACCAGACTAACTTTTTCTCGTTTATTGAGAAGCCCAATTGGAAGAGAATGTCTATTGTTCCCTGCGTGTTTAGCTTGCAAAGTTGGTAGGTTCCTCCCGTGATCAGCCAGTCGTCCAGGTAAGGGTACACTGGAATTTACTCCCTCTGTAGGTGCGCTGCCACCACCGCCAGTACCTTGGTGAACACCCTTGGAGCCGAGGCTATCCCGAAGGGCAGCACCTTGAACTGGTAGTGCTGGTCTGCTACTTTGAATTCCAAGAATCTTCAGTACACTGGGAACATTGAAATATGAAAATAAGCATCTTTCCTGCCCAATGTTGCCATGTAATCCCCCCCATTTTAACAGAGGGATTATTTCTTGTAGCGTTGTCATGTGACATTTGTGAGGTTTGACAAACTTGTTTGCAGGGCACAGGTCTAGTACCGGGCGCATGGTTAGATTTTTTTTGGCACAAGGAAGTAAGTTGAATAAATACCCTTGTTTACCTCGTTGTGCGGTACAATCTCAATGGAGTCTTTGAGGAGTAGAGCCTTGACCACCTCTACCAGGATGAGTTGTTCTTCATGTGGTCGTCTTTTCTGGTGCAGGGGAAGGTTTGAAGGTCTTCCTTGGAGTTCTATGCAGTAACCTCCTGTCACCATCGACAACACTCACTTGTCTAATGTTATCCCCTCTCATGTGTGGGTGAAATGTGATATTCGTCCCCCGACTCGGGAGGGGACCTGTAGCGGGGCGTCATTGTTTGGAGGGTGTTCCTCCAGCTCTGGTGAGGAAGTCTCTCTCTTCCGTGACCTCTGCGCTGACCCCTGGGGTAACACTGGGATGCCTGTTGACTATTGTTCCACAAGGAACCCTGGCTCCGATTGCATCCGGTGCCTTGTTGCGCATTTTGGCCACGAAAACGGTGAAAATTATTGCCACCCCTCTGGTTAGTCTGTTGGCCAAGGGATTTAAGTCTTTCGTAATCCTCCTTGGCGGATTTAAGAGCGTCCTCAACCGCTTTCCCAAAAAAACAATCGGCTCAACAGGCATGTTGAGCAGGGTAGCCAGAGTTTCTAGTTTAAATGCAGACTGTCTAAACCAGGCGTGACGTTTCAGGATAGTGACCTCCGCAATAAAGCACCCAGTGTTGTCTGCTGCGTCAAAGTTGTTCTTTAGTAGGATGCCAGCTGTTGCTCTGCCTTCGGCAGCCACAAAGTAGAGCTTGGACTTAAGTGGTTCTGGCGCTGATTCAGCAAGGGTTGTAACCTCGTCCCACTTGGTGCAGTCGTAGATTACTAGGAAGGTGGGATTATTAGCAATGCGTGCTTGGTATGCCACTGAAGAGGCCATCTTCCTTCCCATACTATAAAGTTTCTTAATTTCCATGTCCGGAGCAGCTTCGGACAAGGCCAATGGGGTATCGGCTCTCTTGCGGGTAGTAATAACTACCAGAGAGTCTGGTCTAAGGTGGCCCCTTATTTACAAAGGGTCGGAAAGCGCTGGTCGAAAAAGTTTAGATTCTGGCTTTTACTGCCATGGGCCGATTAGGCATCTCCAGAGATTGTTGAATTCTTCTTTGTACCGACTTCAGTAGGGGTATAAACTGAGAAGTCGGCTTACAAACCCCCCCCCCCCCCCCCCCCCAAGATGTTTTCTGCGAAATCTTTATCTAGTTGGGTTTCCTGTGTTTCAATCCCAAAGTGTTCAGCAGCCCTGAGAAGAATGTCATTGACTAGGGGCTGGTTGCCCACCGGGGAATCGGGCAAGGTAGGGTATTGCGGGGGAGGAGAGTCCATGGCAAAAACTACTGTCATCTTGATCATCCTCTGCATCAACGTTGTCAATGCCAATGTCCTCATAATAAGGGTTATCCTCGTCTACGTATTCATCCTCCCCTGCATCCAGATCATAAAGGTCAGAGGATATGCGAGGTGTCTTGTGGACTGGCTAGTCATACAGACCCCCTGGGGGGTTTGACCTTTTTCCAGATGGCTGAGTAGCCAAACTTTACCAGGCAGACAGGCTTGACTGAGTGAGCACAGGTGTTGTCTTTGAGCCGGACGCCTGGGTAGTGGGAGGCGTGTTTGCCAGACTTTGGAGAGCCTGGGGGTGCTCTTTGAAGGAATTTGCTAGTAAAGGCATCCGCTGCATAACTAACTATATCTTGGTCAGACCAAGTAGCTGAACTGGTGATAATCCCCGGATAGGTAGTTGCAGGTGTAGGGGTAGAGGCAAGCATTTCACTATATAACTCCTCTTCCTCCAAATAGATAGGATCAGGCGGATGTGTAGGATCAGGTTCATCTATAATGTCTTGTACAGGAATAGGTTCCTGTGGGGTAGTAGGCTGTTCCCTAGTTTTGACCCTTTTATCCCCTGGGTTCCTGTCCTTCTGAGGGGAACTGGATCTGTGTTTGTCCCTATGATCTTTGCTCGTGAGAAGATTTTTTTTTTAGAACTAGGGACTGTAGTAGGGGCCTTAGGGACATTAGGTCGAGTCTCGACTACAGGAACGGCTGGCGCAACGTTTGACGTCGCAATGCCGAGCGAAGGAGGTTTGAGTCCAGCTTCCTTTGTCTTAGTGGGCTTGTCATGAGGCAGCCGCTCGGGCTGCTCAGAGGACTGTAAATCCGAGGATTTGCCCTTCGCCGTCGACTCTCGGCGAGTGAGTACACTCACGTCGCCGCAGGGTGTGTGCTTGATGTGGGAAGTGTGGTGCCTTTGTCGCCGGGTGTCTTTCCCATAACAGGACCGCCAGCCTGTCTGTTAGGTTCGGGACTGGCACTGAGGAACGTCGAGGTTCCCCGTCACCCTCGCCATCCAAGAGGACGGCGTCGCTGCTGTCGCTGGATGCCCCTTCTACGTCCATGGAGGCCTCGGCCTGCATGGCGTGATGGGCCCAACGTTTTGTCAGTCTATCCTTGAGGGTCTTGGGTCAGAGCAACCTACAGCCCCGACAAGGAGCCTTGTCGTGGTCTCATTGCAAGCAAAGGTTACACACCTTGCGCTTGTTGACCCACGTGTATTTTTTATTGCAGGACGGACGAAATTTAAAAGGAGTACGCTCCATAACGGGGGCAGGCAGCCGGGCGACTCAGGGGAAGGGTGGGAAAATACATGTTATGACCACCCCCAACTCTCCCTACTGTAAGGCCGAGGCCCGATGGGCTTTCCGCGGCCGGGTTGTGCCGTCAAGGTCTCCGGTCAGTCTTTCTTGGTTTTCACTGCGTCGAGGCACGGCATTAGTAAAAGGAAAGAAATACTGATCTTAATACTTTTTAATTTCAATGGCATAAGCCGAAATGATCACTCCGCTTATATGTGACCGCTCATGATGACGGAAAAAAACTATCTGAGGGACATACACTCGTGAGGGATCATTGGTACATGGGACGTTACACTAGAGATAGTATTACTGGCATGCCCTATTTCGACATCCATTTTTGAGTTTCTCCGCAGCTTCCATTATATGCCGCCCTATGCATAGCATCTGATCACATTACATGGTATACAAGCATCAGAAAATATTTATTTTTACAAAGCCATTATTCGACTACCTTAACAGTTTGGGTGTCACCTACACTAACTAGGCAGATGACACCCAAATACTCATACCCCTCTCAGGTTATTAAACGGACACGAAGCTCTTGAGCGAAATATACCAAGTGATTCAGGCTTGGATGGCCATACATGGCCTTTATCTTAAAGACAATAAAACCGAGATACTATTGATTGCATCCCAAGACCACCTAAACAAACTGCCAGAACAGTTCAAATCTTTTGTCAGTGATAACATTACTATCAAAGTTGCAAAATAAGTCAAAACTCTGGGTATTTACCTGGACTAAAAACTCTCGCTTACCAAATAAATCAATGCTACAACTTCCTCAGTAGTGTACACAGCCAAACTCATTACCGCTTGCAGGCCATTCCTCTCCCCGGCCACTTGTATCACCTTGGCTAGAGCCTGGATATTATCAAGACTTGATTACTGCAACGCCCTATCCATCAGCACTAGTTGCTTTAACCTTTACAAACTACAAGTATTAGAGAATAATGCATTAAGAGCAGTGCTCAACATTCCTAAAGCCAATGACATTACTCCTACTAGACAAATGGTCCATTGGCCCTCAGTCAAGAACAAAATTGCCTTTAAAACACTATCCTTAACCAAGTGTCTGGTGAACAAAGCCCCTAAATACTTCAACTGTAAGTTCACCAAGACCCAATCTAACAGACCAACCAGAGCCTCCCAGGTCAAACAAAGAATGGTACCAAGATAAAGAAAAATAGGGGGAAAGTTTCCCAGTCCTAGCATCCAAACTCTGGAACTCTCTGCCTCCCGACATCGGAAATGAAACTGCTTACTAGGCCTTCCAATAAAAAAATAAAATAAACATTGGGATCCTCACAGGAATAATTATGATCCAAGTACCAGGCGGTTTACTCTTTGCGTTGTACTTTAATTTGCCTCTTTTTATCACTCTATTCACTGTCAACTGAAAATGCAACTACATATACATCACCTGTATCCTGTAAATGTAAATATTACTGTATGCACCGTGTTAATCTAAAATGAAACTACTTGTATGTCAATTTTAACCTGTAAACATGCCCCAAGATACCTTTGGGTTAGGAGCACTATATAAATAAATACTAATATCCTTTGTACGCATAATGCAGAGGCAGACAAATCTCAACTTTCTACTCTTGCTGCATTGAGTTTTTTCCTTACTTCTCTTGTAAACATGTTTGAATCCCTCAAAGAAAAGGTTCACACGTATTCCGGCATCTTAAGTGAGCAGCTTTGAAACCTCCTTAGTCTGTTTCGTATGGTAATATTTATTTGTATAGCGTCTATACACAGGCAAGTGTTTCAAAGCGCTCAAGGAGGGAAGAAACAGGGAAAAACATCAGTCGCTCAGAGCCCTTGAATTTCTGAGATAACGGTCTGCACAGGCAGATTAAGTGAATATTATACATTTAACAGTTTAGATACAGCAAATAGGCTTGCTGGCGATTCTGCGTTCTTTTCAAGGGCACATTAAGGTGTGAAGACAAGGGAGAACAGACAACGATCTTCAGACGGGCCTGTATACAGATCGTGCAGTGCGGGAGGGCAAGGGGACCAAGTGCGGCCAGTCAGTAGAGACTGGTGAAGTGCAGAGAGAGAAGCTCTCAAGGTTTTATTACAAAAGCAGTGGGGTGTAGGGCCTTGTGGCAAGTGTAGAACGACTGGCAGGGGTGCCTGGGACCTGTGAGACGGAGGTACACCAGGCATCCAGTTAATAAGCTGTATGGAAGGAGGAAGCAAAGGAAGAGCAGAGAGCTAGGTTAGCAGGGTAGGGTGAGAGAGAAGGAAGTGGAGAAGGAAGGTCTTGAGGAGTTTCCGGAACTTGAGAATTTCAGGCTCAAGACGCAGGATGGCAGGGAGGCTGTTCCGGTTTGAATGGCATACTAAATAATCATCAAAAAGACAAGGCAGGCCTTCTTGTAACAAACAAAAATGCCCATACAGATAGCCTAAAAGCTCTAAAAGGAACAAGTTACTTACCTGAAACTATTGTTCTCCAGCATGGGTTCACATGTTCATGTATAAAGAATACATAGCAGTACAACATTACACAACCACGGGAGGTGGCAGGGCTCAACAGAAGCAATTACTCTTACCTCCGGAACAGGCACACCTTCAAGCAAACAGGTTGCGTAGCACTGCCTGGCCGACCAGGACTCCCCTCTGGAATCCCCGTCGACACAGTAGAATCTTGTGAAGGTGTGCGTGGACCTCCATGTAGCAGCCCTGCAGATGCCCAGCAGGGGCACACCAGACAGGAGCACCATCGTAGCAGCGATCGCTCTGGTGGAATGGGCTCTCTGACGGCTGGGCAGTGTCGGTTTGCCAACCGGTGAATGTGTGATACAGCTTGGACAAAGCCTTCCGATGGTTCACTGGACCAAAGTTTACAAATAGTTGAGGAGTCTTCTGGACACTCTGTGCGTGCCACAGAACTTCAGAGCACGAGCCACATCCAGCGAGTGCAAGGCCCTCCCAGCCGGCGACAAAGCTTCGGGAGAAAACACAGGCAACACCAAAGGCTCGTTGAGGTGGCATTCCAACAGAACCTTTAGCATGAAAGAAGGGTGCGTCCGCAGCACCACCCTCGTGTCATGAAAAGTCAAATAAGGCTGTTTGCAGGATAGGGCCTGGATCTCACCTATCCTCCTGGCAGAGGTTATGGCCACAAGGAAAACTGTTTTCCACAAAAGGAACTTGGGAAGGGCCTGATGCATAGGCTTGAAGGGGGCCCTTCCCCCTGAGCCTCATCAGTTTATTTTATTTTGTATGTTTATATAGCGCCGAAAGGCTGCAGGCATCATGGCGCCAACATAAAACATACATATAACAATACAAAACAAATGCAAAAAAAAAAAACAGTAGATCAGACACTGATACTTAAAACAATAGCTTATCAAGGCTAGCAATCATTAAATTAAGAGGGCAACAGGGCTAAAAGAAAACTATAACCAGCATCAGAGCAGGAAAAACACAATAGACTATGATGAAGGCTTCAGGTATCAATTCAATACAATTCCCAATTTAGTGAAGGAGGACATTTGCTGTAAGAGTGAAATTATGTTCAGATACTGAACCCTACTGAACCCTGAACCTGCTCAACCCGCATCGCACAATGATGCAATCTGTATGGTCATTGGAGCATCACTTGTCAATCTGGGTCCTGCGCAGAAACTTTAGATCTTGGGCCCGCGCTCGGTTAGGGCCTAATTGGCATTGAGCCGAGATTTTATTCTTCAAAGCCTCCCTGGATTCGAAATGGCTTGGCTTGTCAACATTGACAATGATGAAGTTCCTGGGATCCAATGCAAATCTCCTGAGGCTGGGATCCAATGTCCGTCATTTCAGATTTTCTTCACCGAATATCCTTGCAGGGGGACAATGGAGCCCCAAGGAAACTACCTTCAGTACTACACTGAGGATCCACGCCGGGGCTGGCACCTTCACCAGCGGGAACGATCGAAAAAGTCCTTTGAGGAACTCCTTGATAAGATGGTGGGACCAAAGGGAAGACAGTCCTGGAGACCTGGTGAAGCGGGAGATAGCCGACAAATGCACCTTGATCGAGGTGTGTGCCAGCCCCACATTGGCCAAGGACAACTAGTACGGAAGAATCTGCGGGGCCGTGACCCTCAAAGGATTGATCATCTGCATCCGGCACCACATCGTAAAAGGATTCCACTTGTGGCTGTAGCACTGAAGAGTGAACTACGCTCTGGCCCTGGCAAGGACCTCCCTGCAGTCTGCCGGTAGCTCGTACCCTCCGAACTTATAGGCTGCAGGAGCCAAGAATTCAGGTTCAGTGATCCTGGGTCGTGATGTAGGATTGCGCCTCCTTTTCTGGAGAGCAGATCCGTGACCACTGGCAGCTTGACCGGGGGCGACGTTGACAGAATGAGAAGATCTGGGTAGCAAATCTGCCTCGGCCATGCCGGGGCGACGAGGATGATCCTGCATTGGCACAGTTTTGAGTTAATTGATCACTAGCAGCAGGAGAGGCAACAGGCCTTCCCACAGGAAGGAAAATGCGTCCCCTGTGCTCCTCGGCTGGTGGAACCTGCTGGCAAATCTCTGGCATTTGGTCGCTGTCACAAATATATCGATCTGGGCTCTGCCCCATTTGAGGAATAGGGGGTCCACTTGATCTTGTCCAAGTTCCACTCGGGGCAAGAGCGCAGCTCCCTGCTGAGGGAGTCGGTGATGGTGTTCTTTACTCCCGCCAGGTGAAAAGGGAGAGTGCTGGGGACTTGGTGCCACCCTGCTTCCTGTTGTAAAACATTGTGGTGGGATTGTCTGTGAAGACCCTCACCACTTTGCCCTTGAGGGGTGGAAGGAACTACTTGAGGGCCCAGAACACTGCCTGCAGCTCCAGAACACTGCCTGCAGCTCCAGAACATTGATGTGGAGATCCATCTACTCTGGCAGCTGGGGTGGAGATATCTGGTGTGGGCTCCCCAGCCCTCCAGGGAAGCATCTGTGGTGACAGTCTCCTGGTACAGGGGCTCTGGAAACATGTGCCCCCGGCGATGTTGGCGCGCATGCCCCACCACCATCGCTCGACGGAACTCCTTCTAGAGTAATCTTTTCTGCAAAGCTTCCAGACACCTGGATCCACCGAGCGCTCAGGAATTCCTGAAGGGGTCGCATCCACAACCTGCAGAGACGGATCACGTAAATGCACGACAACATCATGGCGAGCAGAGACTTGATGGTCCGCACCGTGGCGGTCTTAGGTGCCAACAGCCGTTGCACCTTGCCTGGCATGGCCGTTATCTAGTCTTCAGAGGAAGCCGCCAGGCAGGAGACCATGTTCAGACTGGCCTGCAGGAACAGCGCTGTTGGGGAGATTCCTCAAAAATGTGCAAATTCCCTTCTACTTTAGAGACCCCCAGCTCTTTTGCTGGACTTTAGGACTTTTTAATTTTCACCCTTGAGAGAGAGACCTTTCCCCCCACTCTCCCATGTATTTTTATTTGATTGGAACACTGCGTTTCTTTTGGTTTTGGAGTCTGACAAACTCCATTAGCATCATCATTGTACATTGTGACATACAGCACCTTCAGTGCAATGGCACAGGGCAGTCCTTTAGATTCCTCAAAGGTTTATATACCTTCTCTTGCATAAACTACTGTTTCCAAGAGCGGTAAAGTGAAAATGACTGTTTTATAACTTTGCAGACCTAGCACAGACTATCTTCCATAGAGTGCAGAGGAGTTACTTAGGAGTTACTTAGTATACACCCTTTGTCTACTTTTTTGTGTTTCCCTTTTTACAATTAATGGTTGGTGGCAGTGGTTTACTTTTTCCTACCATTTTGTGTTTTTACCACAGACTGAATCCTCGGCTGCAGTATTGCACACATGGGTGCCCATTTTGTCCAAATAGCCTGTGTTTCTTCGCCATTTCTTGTTGGAAAGGTCCTTCTTGAGATTTACTCTACGCACCATATCAGGTTTGGTCCCTTTGTTCATTTTGTCTTTGGCAGGGTTCACTGGTGAAGCCCGCCTCTGGTTAAAGCATGTCTGGCAGGGCAGGCAGCCAGGGAGGGGCCTGAAACTCCCTGTAGTTAGTCTCCTTGGTTACAGGAATGCACCCAGATGTGATTGGTCGGCTGGCTGTCCTTGGAGGACAGCCACCCTGCTGTGTGAGTGATAGCTAGGCTGCAAATTAATGGGAGAGACCTGTATAACAGGCAAGGTCTTTTGCAAGGAAGGCAGAGTCGACCACTAGATTAAGGAATCCAAATAAGCACTTGGAAGAGAAGCTTGCTGCAACTCCTTGACCGTTGCCCGGTGAAGCCCTGCTGCAGTGCTGAAGCTCCAAATTCGTCTCGACTAGAGAAGCCCTGCAAAGGATGACTTCTCCCCTTGGGTTGGTGAGACCAAGACGAACTAGACTGAAACCCCTCTCAATGCTGGCTGTATTTCCATTCCTGCTGCAGGAACAGAGTGCCAGGGGACAGTAACGCCAGAATCGAGTGCATCGTTTGAAGCCAGACCCCAAGCTCCAGGAAGATCTTCCGGACTCCTTCATAGCAGGGCTGACCAAACCTGAGCCACCTCAATACTGGCCCCCAGAATCAAGGAAAGACCACAAGGTGTCCAAGAACCACTGTGGTGCTATTCACAAGAAGCTCAAACCGCGAAGTGCTGCTGATCTGAACTTTGTCCATTGCTGCTGCCGACCTTCGAATCGTAGTGCAGGAGTCCCCACATGCCCTCCCACTTGTCCCCGTGACTGAGGCCCAGGAACAACAGGTTCTGCCATGCTACAACAAGAACAGAAGCCAGCTGGAACCATTTCTTCAAACCTAAGGTACTGTGAACTAAGGGGTACTTACCTCTTGTTGTGTAGCTTGCTTGCTCTCCGTGAAGACTTGCATTTGCTGCCTTTTGCAGAGTTGCTTGCAGGTTTGCCTTTCACAAGCCTCCCAGCTTGTGGCCCAAAAGTGATTTCTTTTACAAAAAACTCTAACATTGTTTAAGACTTTTTACTTACCTTCCTTACCTTCAAGAAGTGCCTTAGCTCCCCTAGACTTTGCTCAAGTGGCATTGGCTGCCCTGGCTCCCTGAAGACTCTTCTTAACCTCTGACTTTGTGATCAACTATCCTTCCAAAAAGTCATGCATACCTTACTTGTATAGCTGGGAAAGGGTTCATCTAGATATTGCATGGGGGGGGGGGTTCAAATGTGCTTACCCATTTGAGAAAATGGTTAACCATTGTTTCATTCCCCAACCTTTCCCTTTTTGCCACAACTTCAGTATTACTATTTAAGTGTGAAAAGTGATATATTAATATCCACAGTGTCCTAGCAATTGAAGTCACCTCTGGGTGTAGGAAAATGTGTGTGCCATCCGTATCTACTTACTTTATTGAAATGAAGGAGTATATTTTGAAGTATATTTTTATTGTTGCCAATTGCTCCCTTCTAAAGAAGGCTTATTTAAATAATTATTAATTTAACAGTCCGTTTTTAATCAAGAAACTGAGTGTAAGAGTTATTTGAATACTTGTCACTGTGAAACTATGTTGCAACCCTACAGCTCACATTGAAACCTCTTGAGATAAGCCTGGCTGCTCAGTCACCCTACCAACTTGTGTAGTACAGGCCAGTTCCCTTTTGGCAAGAGGACAAGGCTGATGCAGTTTCACACAGGGTTACTGCATACAATCTTGCCTAACAAGCGCGTTCTGCGATGGTATCAAGCAGGACTTTGGATAGTTGCCAGAGAACCCCAGATCCGTCAGTAGCCGGATGGTCCTCTGTGTGGTCGACAGCTACTTCCCTTGACTTGGCCCGGATGAGCCAGTCGTGGTATGGGTACACTTGTATCCCTTGTAGACGCAGATGGGCCGCCACTGGTGACAGACACTTTGTAAACACCCTGGGTGCCAACTTCAGTCCAAAGGGGAGGGCCATGAATTGGTAGTGTCTTCCCTGTACTAATCCTTGCATCCACTGGGAGCCAGTTGTGAGATTTCAGAGCTGGAGAGATACGATCCCAGGGCTTGAGGCCAGGGACAAGTCTCGCAGTCCTGTTCTGGATTAGTTGCAGAGGGTGGAGAGTAGAGGCAGGTAGATTTAGAAAGAGGCTGTTACAAGGGTTCCAACCTAGAGAGAACCAGAGGTTGGGATACCATGAGCTTCTGGGGGAAGGAGAGGAAAGGCAGAGTACCTCTGAGGAGGTGCAGTAGGAAATTTGACTTTTTGGAGACCTCAGCGATGTGGGCGGGGAAGGAAAGGGTGGAGTCAAAGATGACCCTGAGGTTCTTAGCCTCGCAGGTGGGGGTAGGAGGAGGGCCAAGGGAGGCCGGCCAGAGAGTGAGGGGACAGGATGGTGCAGGTGTGCCGATGAGGAGGATATCAGTCGTGCTGGCATTCAGACAAAGATCATTGGCAGCACACCAATCTTGAATGGCAGTTAGGCGATGAGAGAGGGAGAGGAGTTGGCAGAGGGCAGCCTGAAAATGAGTTGTGTCAGCGTAGCACTGGAAATTTGAGCAGAAAGTGGCAATGCAGTGGGCGAGAGTTGCCAGGTAGTGTGTGTTTCTAACTCCCGGAAAATGGCAAAAAACATATCTAGTCCCGGATTTGGCATTTGCTATACTTGTATTAAATGAGGAGGTTTGACAATGGCTCTTTTGTATTCTTTAGAGATGATTTGAAACGCTAGTTTAGCAGATTCATTAAGGTTAGCTTTCCAATGGGAAAGCGCTGTCCTTTTCCTGGCGCGAAGGTCAAGAAGCTCTTGAGTGAACCATGCATTGGAGTGCTTGGCTTTTCGTTGAGTGAGTAGGGTAATGGAGACAACTACACGAGTGAGGACTGTTTTGAATGCATTAGCAAAGACTTCTGGGTCAGGTAGGGGGTGACCTTCTCCTTGGTGAGCAGACGGAAACATCTTGTGAGTGCTGGGGAGAGAGGAGTCTAACTGGCCAGGTCACTTCATGGTGTCAAGTTCGAATTCTAGAGAGTAATGGTCAGACCAGGGGATAGGAGAGATGTCCTATACCCTAATGGAGCAATTGTGGTGGGCGGCCCAGTCAAGGGTACAGCCTTTAGTATGTGTGGGTTCCATGATGGCTTGGGTGAACCCTAAGGTGGACAAGCCTTTGTTCAAGGAAGCTGCCTGGGAGTTATTCAGGTCATTAAGGCCTAGATTAAGATCTCTCAGGAGAATGGCTCAGGAAGATTTCTTCAGGTTATGGGACAATGAGTGGATCAAGGCCTCTTGAAGTTCAGACAGGTCCTGGTGGTCGATATACAATATGGAGGTGAATAGTACAATTAGGGGGAAAGGTAAGCTTTGAGATGAAGATAATCACTATTATGGCCAAGTTCCCCATTCACCCTTCTGATACGGGTGGTTTCTTTACCAATGAGAGCTACCCCTCCTCCTTTCTGAGGAAAGCGATCTTGTCTAAAAATGGAGTAGCTCGGTGGGATAGCAAGGGCCAGGGCTGGGCCGGATGCTTGGGTGAGCCAGTTTTCACTAATGATCAATAAATCAATGTTACTGCTGGTAATGAGATCATGAACGGCCAAGGCATGGGCAAGGAGAGAGCGGGAATTGATAAGGGCTCATGAAAGAGGAGCGTTCGGTGAGGCCACGTGAGTGGGACTGGGGTACAGAACTAATGGAGCCAAGGAGTGCAGAGAACGAGTGGAGAGCAGCCTGGGAGCCTGATGCAGAGTAGTGCGTTGCACCTACATTTGCAATCAGACTCAGGAAGAGTGAACCGCAGTCGAAGCTGTAGTCCTGACCCCGTGAGCAATGACTTGGAGCTGGGAGAGGCTAATCGGAAACGAGGCAGACGGCTACATGGACTTACGATAACGACCGGTAAGAAAATCTGACACTGATCGCCTACATTTACAGCTCCTTGATAATTATTTTAGTGGGTGCCCCTGCGACTATAATGCTGCCTCATAGCCTCCTGCTATGGAATAGAGACGTGACTTCCAGGGGATAGCTTGTACTTCGACCTGGACCTAGACTGCAATTGGAGGGGGGCTGAAATTGCTCCCAGCGTCCTGGTGTCCTTGGCGCATTGCTGTCCTTTGTGACCATACAGTTTATTACAGAAAGAGACCTGACAATTATTTATGAACCAGGAGTGGCGGGTCACGGATTGGTCTGAGGCTTGTTAATAGGGTGACTGACTAACTAAAGGCATAAACCAGGTGTGATTTGTAGCACCCTCATATGTATTGACCAGATTTACGACAGAGCCACACGTTAATAAGCAAACGTTACCTTTCAATCGGGAATGGAGAAGTGAAAATCCAATTATTGATAGCGTTCATCAGTATCACGATAAATTTGGTAACACAGCGAAGAAAAATGTTACTTCAAATAGGCTCCAAGAACCTTAGAATCTTGCAAGTGATACATTCAGAGCTATAGTTTTAAAAGTGTTTAGGGGCATCTTGCATTATTGAGTTTACCATAATGAAGTTGCGTAGTAAAGCCCTAATAGAAGACAATTTAAGTCCTGAATGGGATGGGTCTTATGTGGGAGCAATGGCTACACAGGGGGAAGAAATGCCACAACAGAGTACAGATAACCCACCACATACCCCCTCCAACTCAAACCAGAGCGCAAGTGCACGTATCGAACTCTAATCCATCAGTGCCCTCCCTAAAAATAGCCCAGTCATGGTAATGGGGCCTGGAGTACACGATTACTACAATAAAGATTCAGAAGAAAATCAACCAACATTTTTGTAAGAAAAGAACGAGGAGTTTGAACGATCTAGAGGATAACATCACTCAACCCTCATTTAGAGAGGAGCACTTCTCCCAAGGAACTCAAGATCAAGAGGGAGAGAAAGCCTCACGAAAACAACGATGAGGCATTCACGCAGAGGGATGTTGCCCATGAGTGCACAGGAAGTGAGGGTCAAGCAAGGGGGTTGAACCCACTAACTGCAACAGATCAGTTGAACCACCACCATACCAATGAGGCAAACTTATCGGCGTAAAATGTTTTCCTAAATTCTCTAGTCAGTCTTCGAGCATCTTAAATCAGAGGTGCAGACCCAAGCTGGGATCCCCCTTGAACTAACAAAAGAGAGACTGAATTGTGAGTTAACTCTGGTGGGGCTGTCTAATGCAATTAACCAAACTGATACCAAGCCTAAATGATTTTAGGCTGGAGACTGTTAAACAAGGACTAGATCTCTCAGCTATACAAGATAGAAAGAAAAAAGAAGAAGAGGCACATACAATCTTGCTACAGGAAGTTTTGAATCAGTTGAAAAACTTCACAGAAGGGAGCAAGAGGGGACGAGAGGAAGGCAGAATCTATAAATCCTTTCGACGATACACCTCTCTCCAAATCATTTTTAGAAGAATTGATACGATTACTATATATGGCTGAGGGGGAGGAAGAAGGAAGAGACCAACATTTACATGCAACTCTGGAAGACCCCCACAGGAACAAGGAGAACCTATTCCATCTTGGACAGAGGCGGGGAACCAGCATTCCAGAGGGAGAAGGAAAGCTAGAGAAGAGAAGCGAAAAAGAAGTGTTCAACTGTATTCCCTATAGTGCTCAGGAAAAACCAGAAAAAAATGACAAATCATACAGGAGTGACAACAAAAGTACTTGAAATGGCTCCCACACGTAAAAGCACCTCAGAATTATTCCAAGATGTTGTGCAAGTGGAAGATGATGTAGGGAACCTTGTGTCACGACCCAAATCCCTGACTCCCTCAGATGCAACAGCCCCCCCACCCCCGACAGCAGGGGGGGCTACAGTCCCCCACAGTGGCTGTAAAGGTCTTAAAAGTCCAACAGTAGAAGACATGGAGTCAGTCCTAGGCACCTTTGTTGCCATGCTCATTATCAAGAATAAGGCAAGTACCCACTTTGGGCTTTAATTCAATATGGAGGCCCATTACGCAGACTAGTGTTTTGGGTGTGGCTGGTTCATTAGGTGTGGCTGCTATATAGGCCACGCCCGGACTGGGTTTCAATCTTCGCGTTATTCTGCACTCCTGCAGCGTAACGCTCACCGTGTCCAGATCCAGTTCATCTGCTACTCCCGGCAACTTGAACCTGAAACCATCTACCTGGATTCCACCGGCTACCTGAAAGAACAGTGTTAACAAAGAACATTTACCTGCGAGTAGCAGCTCCTACATCCATCCGCGCTCGGTGGTCTCGCCCATCTCTGGATTGCACAGCGACCTGTAGAGGAAAAGAAAAGGGACAGCATTAGCAATAACCCGTACCTGGCAATCAGCGGGTCCTGACATTGCGCTTTGTCCCTCTTCCCATTCTGGATTGCATTGTAACCTGCAAAGGCGAAGAAGAAACAAGCGCAATACCAATAAACACTCACCTGAATAGCCACTCGTCGATCGAACATCACTCTGGATCATCAGCGAGCTGCAACCTGGATGAAGAAGAGAAAGGAATACAGGTTAGCAACTAGTTCTAACTACAGCGCCGTGCTCAACTATTTACCTCAGTCTTCTCCATCCGGCGCTGCAGCTCCGCAACTGCTTTAACCCCTGTGGAGACAGAAAGACGTTAAATAGCAAAATAGAGAAAAGGCACAAGAAACTAAGAAGAAAGAGAACAAAGACAGACTCACCTGAACACAATAAGCAGAGTCGGTGTCACAGCCGTTCTGGACCCGACACAATGGCACATGGACCAGTGAAGCAACTAGGCCCTCAGAACGCCCACAGCTAACACGCGCCCCTGCACAGAGACGCAGGACAGAGAGCTCAATGCACAAAAAACTAAGGTGAGACATAGCCTCCAAGGGAGGGACTTGGATCAGTGGGAGGTGAGAGCCCCTCCCACCCCCCCATCACAGGCCCAGTATCTAAATCCTCAGTTTGCCTGTCATAGGCTCGACCCAACAACCAGCATACAAACCAGCAGAGAGGGGTCCAGGACAGCGCACGGCCATCTCTCCAGTAACATGTAGCGCCCCCATGGATATCAGGTGAGCGCAACACCTTGTGGAAAGTTCAAGAGGGGATTCAAGAGATCTCTCTCTTTCAAGAAACCAAGAAGAACGTGTAGACAAAAAACAAAGGATTATAAAGCCTGCCAGTGGGGGAGCTAAGCCGCAAATTGATCGAGATTATCAATGCGAGTGTGGGGCTACAAACGGACCCTCTGATAAAGCAAATGGATGGGCCACACAGCCTGGCAGCTGAAGCCACAACTCACTCCAACATGTCAAATAAGGGAGACATGATAGTGGTGAAGCGACGGACTCAGTTGGCTTTGTCGTCAACAGGATTGCCACTGGCTCCAATCTTCCTGAATAAAAACAGCACCTCTACTGTTGAAAATGAACAATGTTGCAGCGGAGATGTCCAATAAGAAAATGGCACCAATTCTTCTGAAACATCCAGGTATGGAACAAATAAAAATTCCTACGGTCATAGAAATTAAAATCACAAAAGGGAAGACAAATATGCTCCCCGAAAATGCAAATTGGTCTGGCAAAGAGAGATCACTCATGACGCATGAATTTGGAGAAGATCCAGTACAAACCGTCTTAAAAAATAATTTGGGGTTGGAGGAAATCAGGGACGAAGCAGCCCTTGCTTATGCGGTTCTGAGATTGTGGCTTAAAGCAGTGAGGAAAATCCCACAGCGCACCTCACTGTGCAGAAGTGCAATTCTCGTATATTTCAAAAGAGTGCCTAACCTTTACTTATTTGAAACAAGAGACATAGAATTTGTAAATACCCAGACATACATAATCCAAGCATAGCGGAAATTGGCCACACATCGAGAAAGGCACAGAAGGCCATTCTAAATGCCACAAAAGACCTGGAGAAACAAAATCTTATCGTCTTCTCCGCAGCACCAATTGAAGCCATTTGTGTGCTCAGTACCCCACCTGCACGCAAGGAGAATCAGAGAGCAATAGATCCCAAAAGAATGAAAAAACTGCAGCCAAGATTCCCAAATGGACATGCTTACAATCCTTCCTGACATACTATCCCAAGTGTTGCTGAAGCTAGGCTTGGGATCTCAACCCCTTTAGGCAGAATAACTTAAACCTGATAAGTTGGAACACGCAGGGCCCAACAACGTTCACATCTAAAACAATGAAGTATTTAATATTCAGTGATACTTCTATAGTATTTCTTCAGGAAACTTGGTTTGTCAATCCTTCAGTGATTGAAGGCTATATGGCATTTACATTACCTGCTCTGCAAAAAGCCAAGGGACGACCATCAGGAGCTCTTCTGTTGGCAAGTAGAAACTCGCTGAGCAAAGTAGTATCACTGATCTTTAATAACAACAAAGGTATTCAAGCCTGTAAATTCAAACTGCAATCTCCTAAACAAGAACTCCATGTGGTCGCAATAATTATTTATTGGAACCCCTAGCCCATTGACTTTGGCCTAGGCTTATTGAACTGAATCGAGTCCTCTAGTGAACAGAAACTATTTGCACTGCCTAAGAAAGTATTTGTGATCTATTCTGTTAACTTGTGCCTTTGTACTCCTATTTAAAGTGACTGATATGCCATTTTGCTCCTATTTCAGGGGAACCTAATTTACTCAAACCTATTGGTTTTGTGCTGAAGTGCGTTTGTGTATAATATTAAGTTGCCTCCTTCTAGTGAATGTTTTCTAAATGACTAATAAATTAATAAGTGTTTTACCAAGAAACCTTGAGTGTGAGGGTCTACTTGAACCACTGTGATTGTAAGACCTCTGTGCAACTTCATTTACTGCTCCCATTCCCTCTTGAGCTAAGCCTGGCTGCTCAGCTCACTACCAAAAACTGTAGTACAGACTTATACCAAAGGTTGGTTTTGCTTATACCTGTAGTCCTAATTGCATGTGGTGGTCCAAGAGGTTACTGCATGCAATTCTGCCTAACACCAGCGAAGAGCCTGAACCAGGGTTATCGAAAAACAACCACTAGATCGTCATACTGTCCTCTTGGCTGCAACCACTGTTTCGCTAACCATTCCTGCATTGGACACATGCACAGGCACACATATGGAACCCAGCGAATGCATGAGACAATCATCCCAAGCAAGCGCGTTGCCTTGCGTACAGTTACCTGGCGACTGATCTTGTAGTGAGGTACTTGCAACAGCATATTTTGTACTCTTGTTTGAGGGGGAAGCCAGCTCCTCCATTGTGTTTAGGATTGCCCCAAGAAATGGTTTTATTTGGCTGGGAACTAGACTATTTCTTCTCGTTGATGGAGAAACCCAGATTGAAGAGAAGGTTTGTCTTTAGCGTACTTAATTGCAAATTTGAGGAGATTCCCCAGTGATCAACCAGTCGTCCAGATAAGGGTATACTGGGATGGACTTTCTGCAGTGGTGTGCTGCCACTACTGAATGCACCTTTGTGAATACTCTTGGTGCCAAGGCGATGCCGAACACGAGTATTTAGAACTGGTAGTGTACTCCCACCATCGTGAAACGCAGGTATTTTCTGTGCGCAGAGTGCATTGAAATACGAAAGTATGCATCTTTCATATCCAATGTTGCATTGTGGTTTCCCCGTTTTAGGAGTGGAATCACATCTTGAAGCGTGGTCATACAAACCTTTTGGGGTTTAACATTTGTTCACAGGGCGCAGATCTAGTACTGGGCGTATGGTAAGGTCTTTCTTTGGCAGAAGGAAGTTGAATACATACCCTTGTTTACCTCGTTTGCTGGAACGATCTCTATAGCGTCCTTTTACAGCAGCGCCTTCATTTCCTTCGGTAGTATGCATTGTTCTTCTGCTGTCATTTTCTTCTGTCTTGGTGTGCGGTAGGGTGGTTTTTGTAACAACTCGATACAATACCCACCTGCCATGATAGACAACACCCACTTGTGCGAGGTTATCCCCTCCCATGTATGGGTAAAGTGTGAAACTCAGCCTCCTACTGGAATGGCATGGAGGGGACCTGAAACTGTGAGTCATTGGTTGGGAGAAGTTGAACCTCTCCCAGGTGAGGTTCTGCCCCTTTTATTTCCTCTTTGAAAATTGGACAAGGAACCTTAGCCTTGAGACTGGCCCCAAGACGAGCCTGAGAACGTTGAGCACCCTGACCCTGAAATCGCCTAGAGTTTGGGGAGCCCCGTTAGGATTAAGGCTTGTCAACTGTCCAAGGGATTTAAGAGTGTTGTATTCTTCCTTGGCCTTCTTAAGGGCGTCTTCTACAGCCTTCCCGAATAACACATTTGGCTCCACTGGCATGTTTAAGAGAGTTGCGCAAGTTTCTAGCTTAAACCCCAACTGTCTGAGCCAGGCGTGGCACTTGATGAGCATTCCCTGTGTTATGATGCATCCTGCATTATCTGCCGCATCAAGGTTATTCTTTAGGATGCAGTTTGAGACCTGCTTGCCTTCCGAGATGGTCTTCAGTAATTGAGCCTTTAGTGGTTCTGGGACACCTTCAATTTGGCGTTGCAGGTCATCCCATTTGTGGCAGCTGTAAATCGCTAACAGATTAGTGTTAACGATTCTGGTCTGGTATGCTGCAGAGGAGGCAACCTTTCTCCTCTAGGAAAGTATACATCTTTTTGCTTTCCTTGTCTGGCGGGGCTTCTGCCGACGCCTGGGGAGTGCCTGCCCTTTTTCTGGAGGTGGTGACAACTAGGGAATCTGGCTTAAGCTGACACCTAATATTCAGGTGGTCATTGGACGTGGGCCTGAATAGTTTCTCTACTCTGGGTTGACCGCCCTCGTGAAACTAGGCAGCAGTAGGGATGGCTGGATGCATTTTAGGACAGACTGCAGGAGTGGGATGAACAGGGTGGCCAACCTTTTGTCCCCCAGAATATCTTCCATAAAGCCCTTGTCGACCTGTGCGCCTTTTGAGTGTCTATATTAAAATGGTGTGCCGCCTTTAGTTACAGTTCATTGTACTGAAGTTGAATGTCAACGGGCGAATCTGCTACCGGCTGGACCTGGTGGTCGGGCGACTGGATCACGTAAATGTCATAAAACTGGCATTGGCTATATAGGTCACCCTGAGACCCGGGATCTCCTTGATCATCATAATACAAGTCCTGAGAGGGGTCTTGGTATATCGAGGCCGGAGTGCCTAGAGCAGGGGTGTTAGGCTGTGGCCCACGACGAGACTTCTTGGCAGGGGGCTGCTGTGCTGATGCACCTGGCTGTGAGGGATCTTTAAGAATTGTTTACATGAAATTTGGATCTACATTTTGGTGAAATCCAGTGAGTGTGTAGTACTACCTGGTCTTTGTGTATAGTAACAAAGGGGTCCTGTACTGATAAGAGCTTGCAGTTCACGTACCTTTCTGATACATGTAATAGCTATAAGAAAAGCTGTCTTATAGGGGAGATGTTTAAGGTAGGCTTTGTGTATAGGATGAAAGGACCCATGAGCCTTATAAGTACAATATTCAGGTCCCACTTGGGAGTAGGATTAGAAATTTGAGGGTATACTTTCTTAAAACCCTCCATGAAGGCTTTAACTACTGGCACCTTTCACCACACAACTATAATTTGTGAAGTGGTGTATTCTGAGAGCAGCTAGGTGTAATTTTAGTGAGTTAAAGACTAAGCCAGAGTTGAATAGGTACAGTAGAGCGTGAACTATATCCGATGGTGAATATTCAATTGGATTGAGTCAACGTGTTTTGCACCATAACACAAAAGGTTTCCATTTGTTAAAATAGCAACGTCAGTGATTCACCCATGAGCCCGGACTCCCCAGCACTTATGCCCTCTTCCCTCTTCCCTGCTGCACTTGTACGTTCTGAATACTAACGAGGCATAGTAGTTTCGTCCTTCCTTCCTTTTCCCTCCACAGCTCTCATTAATGATCGTGTTTTGTAGTGCACCAACTCCATTGGTCCCTCCCCTTGCCCTGTGGGCGCTTTGAAACAGTATTTTACCTGCTGTATAAGCGCCTAACAAGCAAACAAATCAATAAATGGAACTCCCCTCCAGAGAAAGATTTTGCCACGAAACCCTGCTAGTCATGCAGACCCTTCATACAGATCAGTATTGGGCAAAGTCACTGAATATCTATGTTGGGGAAAGCCAGTGGCAATCCTGGAAAATGATGATCTAACAGACATCCTAGATAGAGGGCCCCCAAGGTAGCTGGTTACCCTTCAACACAGCATTGAGAACCAGGGTGTTGGAAAAGGAACAAGTTACTTACCTGTAACTGTTTTCCAGCATGGGTCTGGCATGGATTCACATGCTCATGAATATTCAGTCAGGTTGGGAATCCTCGGTAAAGAAAAAAACAGTGCATAAGGGGAACTTAAAGATGGTGAATGCTTGGACAGAGGAGCTGGGTGAAGTGATTGACTAAAATGCTGGCTGCATTGCTGTGGTAATGTGAGGCTTGTGAGCATGGACTGGGGCTTAAGAGCGTCGCAAACCAAGCTTCTATTTAGGGTCTTTTGGATGCCAGTACGTCTGTTTAAGAGACACTTGTTGGAAAATTAACTGTGCTGGAAATGCAAACAAGCAAGAGGTACTTTAAGTCATCAGATCTGTTTCTGTCCCAAGACTAGGGTATTCTGGGAGGGAGTTTGAGAGATTACGTTTGGTATTGAGCTGCACCATTCCAATGGTTGCGTCTCTTAGTACTGGATGATGTGTCATTGTTAGAGGATGTTGACTTTAGAAAGAAAATGTGGTTCCTCATGGCCTGAATGATTGCGAAAAAGATGATTCTTAGGGCTTGGAAGTCGTCCAGCTCTTTTTGCATCGATGAGTGGGCGGATGAGTTGCTTACGATCTCCACCTATGAAAAGGAAATTTGCAAATTGAAAGGAGAGACTGAAATGTTTATGGACATATGGGGGATCTTTCTCAATGTGTATGGTTAAAGTCTCATGGTGACTCAATATGCTGGTGTGTTTCATCCAAATTCACTATTACCCTGAAATGTATTCTGATTTGCTCTTATGCTAGCCAAGACCATGCCATGTTACGTGTGGATGTGTTTAGTGATTATTTATAAATTGTACTACCAAATGATACAGTTAGATATTATTCTGTTTCTTTCTCTTCTCCTTTTCAGGTCTCTTCAATTTTTTCTTCCACTTTTTCTTATTTATGTTGTGTTATGCAATATGAGATGATATTTTCTTCTTTTTCCTTCTCTTTTGGACTCAATCTTGTGACCAGGTTTGTAATTTTATGAAGCTCGTTTATTTCTGATTGTATTCCAAACTTTATTGGTGAAAATAAAAAATGATAATCTAAAAGAAAAAGTTAGTTTCATTGCTGAACTGTCTTTGTCCTAACAACCAATC
The DNA here is from genome assembly GCF_040938575.1 of Ambystoma mexicanum. NCBI lineage: Eukaryota > Metazoa > Chordata > Amphibia > Caudata > Ambystomatidae > Ambystoma > Ambystoma mexicanum. Next base: position 703,913,128 of record NC_090924.1, read on the forward strand.
ACTGAGATTTGGGTCATACTGCCCGCAGCCAATGACTGCCCTCTACCCAAGCCCCTCTTCAGGCAGCCATCTTCAGATCTGGTAGCACGTGAAGTGGCAGTAGGACCAAGAGAAGAGCCACAGAGGGGTAGGCGGGAGCGTTCACATGGGAATCTTGCCAGACCCATGCAGGAGAACTACAGTTACAGTTAAGTAACTTGTTCCTTCTCCAGCATGGGGTCTGGCACAGATTCACATGCTCATGAATAAAAAATGCACAGAAGTACACACATGCACAACCACGGGAGGTGGCAAGGCTCAACATAAGCAGCTCTTACCTCCTCACCAGGCTCACCTTCAAGCAAACCGGTTGCGCAGCACTGCTTGGCCAACTCTGGACTCCTCCCTGGAATCCATGTTGACGCAGTAGGGTTTTGTGAAGGTGTGCGTCTACCTCCACGTAGCAGCCCTGTAGATGTCCAGCAGGGGCACACCAGAAAGGAACACAGTTGTAGCAGCTACGCTGTGTTGCCCTAACATGTCAAATCTGCTCTCAAATTGTATTCTCATTTTGTAGAGAGCCACTAATGTGAAATTGTATACAAGTAATAACCATACGGGCCATAAGACATCCACCATCCTCTATAACCATTGTACCACGTCCCCTTAGTAGTCTCTAGAGCTACTTTTATGGTGCCAAAGAGGTTACCATTTCAATCTCTTATGATGCTCCCTGCGCTGAATTGACTGCATTACATAATCCACTGTGTTCTTCCTAGCACTACATTGACCTGCTGTGTTGCTCCTAGAGCTTGATATTACTGCATAAACCACTGTGCTGATCCTAGCGTTGCACTGACCCACTGTGCTACTCCTCAGTCCGTCCTGAACTGTCCTACCACTCATGAATCCAACCACAGCAGGTAGCTCTCACCCGAATGACCATACTTTGCAGAACTATTCTTATGATGGCCATTCTACTACCTGCCGCCCCAGACCTTCACTTCTACCAACATCCCACCACCCTCACAGTTCCCTCATCAAACTACGATCCTGAAACCATCATACCGAACAGACCGAACACCATCGACTCCAGAGGAATGGATCCTCTTTCTTGCTTCTCCACCTACGCGACTGATCCCATGCCCACTCTCTACCAGGAACGCTAGACTAAGATCTTGCTTCTCCTCCTTACCCCCCCCCCCCAAACCCTCCCAAGGAACTAAAAAACAGGCATTCCACTCCCAAGGTCGCCACCAGACCTTCCTCCCCTCACCCTCCCTCCCATCAACATTTTGCCAGAGAGCACACCTCCAGCACCACCTCACCGACATTCACCTATCCTCCCAGGCATCAAAGGGACCCTTATCAACGCTCGATCATTAGCAGCCCATGCTCTTGACATTGTGGACTACATCACATCCAACCAACTGGATTTTGTGGCCATATCTGAAACTTGGCTTAACCCAGCCTCTGGACCTGCTGCAACACTAGCGCTCCCCGATAACTACACTATCATCAGAGCCGATAGAGCCTCAGGTAAAGGCGGCATTGCCTTTATTGCCAAAACCTACCTAGGCCCGAGACTTCTCAAGCACACTTCTACCATCTGCCAAATTACTCCGTTAAACTACCTCTTACGCCCAAACAGACCTTACTTCTACACCTCATCTACCAGCCACCTGGTCCCATATCTACTCTACTCACACAAAACACTAAAACGAGCTCAGAGATCATCTTATTAGGTGACTTCAACCTTGGACTACACAACCCTAAAGAGACAAATGCATCTACCCTTGAGAATCTCCCAACTCAGATTCAAACTTAACATCACCAAACCTACCCACAACAAAGGTAGGACTCTAGACTGGCTGGCAGACCGCAACTGCCCTACCACTAGCCTAAAAAATGTACCACTTGCCTCGTCAGACCACCACAGCATCACGTTCGCTAGACAGAGGAAACCCTATCAACGCAGGGGTAACCCTCGCCCCATCCACCCTATCCTGGAACAAGCGCAACTTAACCCTCGAACACCTACTGCCTCCGCTACAGCCAATCACCAATTCACCTAATGCTGACAAGGACCCCGCCATTCTGGTGGAAAGATGCAACAATACTCTAGAACAAGCAATAAATAAAATCGCCCCACTAAAGCTTTGAAAAGCTAAACCTGCTACCCATCTAAATAATTGGTTTACAGCAGAACTAAAATCACTCTGTAACGAAAAGAGAACAGCCGAAACTATTTAGATAAAAACCCCTTCCACTACTAACAGAATTTTGTTGCTGCGGCCACAATCTATTAAACGGCCATTCAGAACACAAAAAGGGAAATTTACAATGCAAGAATCCACAACGCTAAATCAAATACTAAGGAACTTTTTTTATATACTCAGGGAACTAGAGTCATTGGCCCCTCCGACTGACATGTCTGAAACGCACCGCCTGGTGTGCAAACATACAGAAGGCCTTAGCAGATAAAATTGCACTATTACAAACTAAAGTTGAAACTAAAAAAAAAAAAAAACAAACAGCCTACAGGGGATAAAACCTTCCAACTGCCAAGGTGATATCTGCCCAGCCGCGATCATCAAGAATGACGCTAGAGAACTTGCACCATTCATCACAGCTCTGATAAATTATTCCTTCAAAAATTGCTCAGTACCCGACAATCTCAAAGCAGCATGGGCCAGACCACTTCTTTAAAAACCTAACTTAGATTCCAGCATCCCCACTAACTGTAGGGCTATAAAACGGGTCCACTTCCTTCGAAAAATTCTAGACAGTGCAGCCGACAGCTCTCAGATCTAAAGACACAGATGGATGAATCAAAGGACAGGGTCAAACTAGCCATCCTCTTATCTTGGATCTCTCTGCAGCCTTCAACCTTGTTGACCATAAAATCCTGACTAAGCACCTAACCTCAGCAGCAGCCTTCTCACCAAACACTGCGAGCTGGATATAATCCTTGCTCTTAAACAGAACCACTAGTTCTCACCCTCCGAATCTGCCCCGCCTCAGAACATCAATTGTGGAGTTCGGCAAGGATCTAGCGTCTCCCCCACACTCTTAAGCCTCACCTTGATGGTCTTGACAATCTGGGTGTCACCTACACGAATGACACCCAGATCCTCAATACACTCACTGGTTGCTATATAAATGACAAAAACAAACATCATCTACCTAGAGATCCAAGCATGGATGGCGCCACACAGTTTCTGCCTAAACGATGACAAGACTGAACTTCTAATCATCAGCTCCCAATCCCGACTCAACAAACTAGACAAACGCTTTACTGCCTTCAACATTGTCTGAAACACCATAAAAGCTTACAGTGAAGTAAAACACTTGGTGTTTACCTGGACTCCACTTTATCCCTTAAAAAAAACAAGTGAACACATCATCCACCACGGCCTACACTAACAAACTTATAAATGAATGTAAACCTTAACCTTCTACCAATAGCCTCTTATTACTAGCCAGAGCACCGATTCTCTCTAAGTTGGACTATTGGAACACTATTCCTGGGCGCCTCTTCACAGAACTTAAACTCCAAGTCCTGCAGAATAACGCCTTATGATCAGCCCTAAACATTCCTCGCTCCAGCCACATCTTCGCCTTCAGGAGGGACCCAATCTGGTTACCAGTACGTGACAATCACATTACGATCTCTAGTCATCACAGACATGTCTAACAGCACCGAAATACCTAAAGAACAAATTCGCCAGAACTCAGTCTGACAGACCTACCAGATCCAGCAATCTGAACTGACTCACCATTCCGAACTACAACCTAAAAACGGCCAGAGGATCTAGCTTGCCAGTGCTCGCTGCAAAGTGCTGGAACTTACTCCCGCCAGCCATCAGAGCTGAAAATTCATTCTGGACCTTCAGAGCCAAGACCAAAATCCTGGCTTCCCTGCCAAACCACTAATTAACCAGACTAGCTCCCATACCGCACATTGTATATTTTGTATATACTGCTCATACCAATGGAAGTTGTTATTCAACTGTATTCCATTATGTAACCTATGTAAGTCACTTTGTAACCTATGTACCCAAGTACAAGTGCCCAGTTACCCTTGGGTTAGGTGCGTTATACAAGTAATAAACTTAACTATCGAGTCCTTGTCTAATTATTCACTTTATAGAGAATATGCCAAATTACCCAGAAAAAAGGGGAGGGATCCACCTATATATTTGGATTGTTTTCCTTGTCAAAAGGACCAGACAGGTTTTCTTACGCTTTAAGCTCAATCAGTTCCATACTAGAGAGAGAACTAGGTACTGGACTACGCCGATTCAGGGTGTGGGGCCCTCTACTAAATTGTCGTTTCTGCAATTGTCAAGTTATCATTGAAACTCTCAAACAATGGATATTGGACTCCGAAGCTCTGTACAATTAGACTGACTGCTTTGGTTAAGGAAAAGGAGAGTTGTTGCTTCGAATATTCCAGAGAACTGCTTTGGTCTAGACTGATGTGGGGAACAAATATATCGATTGATGCGATCGTACATTTCTGAACGGTATAAATTTGAATGGTTGTTGATGATCATCTGTTTTTATGTACTGTGGAATTGATTATTGCTTTGTACCTTTTATCTTCTATGAACCTGAGGAAATGTTAATTTGTTTTCTATTATTACTGTGTGTTGTGTAAATTCAGATTTGTTTTCCTTGTTGTGCTTTGTAACTTTGTTAAAGGTTTTCTGTAAACCGAAACACAAATAATTAAATTATTTTTTTAAAAAGCATATCAACAGTCTAGAACTGCAAGCAATCCTCGAGGCACGTCAGGCATTCAGGACTCCGTACACAAGACAGTCCTCATCCTGATACAGTACCACAGCCATGTTTTACGTAAACCGCGCTGCCCTCGGAACACGAGTGGCAACTAAACACTGACATGCTACTAAATGTCTTCTCATGGTGGTGGTGTCTGAAGCCTTCTTGCAGTCATTCGAAGGGATGACTGGAGCCGTCTTCTGGAACATATCCAGCATCTGGAGACAAGATTTCTCCCAGTCAGCAGAAGATGTAGACTTGCTGGGAAAGTTTACCCATCTGTCAGGAGGAGTCCGATGCAGACGACCAGGAACAATGGCGTGGTTTCTCCGTATTTTTGTGTGATGAAGACTAATGACGAGACCTGGATCCTGAGCGCTTTGAATGTTTTCAGCGCTTTTTCACAGGGGAAAGTGGAAGTGTTATTGGAAGGAGATTTAGAAAGGGGCCTAACAGCAGTGAGTTTCCCCTTCTTTTCCCTCAAGGCCTTCACAATCGACTGACAGGAACTGCAGTCTACGACTTTATGGTCTACACCTAAGCTCCAAAGGCAGATCCGATACGGGCCGGTAATTGACATTTTAACGCCACAGTCAGGGCACCGTTTGAAACCGGTCTTCGGTGTAGCCATTATCGAAAAACTTTGAAACACTTATACCAGCGTCAACGTCATGGCTGAGGACAGGACAGAGGCAGTCAGGGGCCACAACTAGATGCACAGCGACCAATACTACGAAAGACGTTACAGAAGCGGCAAGCAGGCTTACGAATATATCAAAGATGAGGCATACGTGGGAGGACACAATCCATTCGAAGATTTATTTTTAAGTTTAGAGGCCTTTAAGGATAAAGTGGGGGAGACCCCCCCCCCCCCTACCCTGCTAGATATATTTGTATTCGAAAAGAAATCAGGGCGTTCTTCCTTTTATTTCCACATCAACCGGCCACATTTCCAGGGCTGCATGAGATCATCATGGCTCAAGGGAAGCTGGTTTCACTATCTACAATTACACAGGTGGGTGATAAGTCGCAGCACAGGTGGGAGATTGCACTAATTAGGGAACTAGATAAAGCATAGGTGTACATCAGGGCCCAGACTTGCTGTCTCACTTAACGCCAGGTACAAATAATAATTTTAATAACATGCACCAGACCTACTACACCATCCAAATTGCATAGGTACTATCCCGAAATTGCCGCAGAATACTCGCACAGGTTTGGTGATGCCAATTTTGTTAATCTATCATGGGGGTGTCCCCTGCATTACATTGTTCTGGGGAGAGGTTTTTGTGACACTATCAGGCATACTTAAAAAGCAGGTGCCGATGGACCCCCTGGTCGGACTATGGGGATACCCAAGCATGTCAGAAAGACTGGCAAGCTTACTACTGGTCTTGGCTGAACAGAGTGGTGGCATGGTGAAAGGGACCAGCTCCAACTAAAAGTGGCTGAGGACATTGCATATTGCCATGACTTTGATGCAGCCTTTATCCGTACATTACCACTGCACGCTCGTCCCCCAGACATGCGGGGCCTGTATGTTCAGTTTTTGTTAACGACTGCAGCGTTCTTCTCTCCAGATCACTAATGCAGGGATTTAATATTGTATAATGGGTTTGAGCTGGAAGAATATGCATATACATGTTGGGTTGTGGGTGAGCATGCTGACACACTGAATTGTATGTTTATAGGTTAATGTAGAATCAATAAAAACACTTTACAAAATAATGATAACAAGGCTGCAGGGACGTGGGTTCGATGCCTTAGTTGACTAAACTAAACTTATTGGTTGCAGTGAGCGGTGCCAGCCAGCAGCTTACAGTTTTTTTGTGTAAACAAAAAAAGAAAGCTTAGCAAAAGGGTCTACACATCAGGAGAGCAAGAGAGCTGCTAGGTAGTATCGGGGCACTTTTTTTTTCTTAGTGCGATAATTTAAGGGACAGGAGCATTCATCGCATAACCATGTGGCTAAAGCAGTCTTGCAAGGATTATAGACACACCCAATTAGATTATATTATAATATTATAATTAGACCAATTAGATTAATACTCTACAGGAAAGAGTAGCTAGCCAGACTGCTGTGCATCCTTAGAAAAATCTGAAAGTCCATATACAGAGTAAAACAATGCCAAAGTTTGCTTTGCCCTGTTTCAGTCAAAGCTAATTATATAGATGTGATACTTTGTTACAGAAAAAGTAGACTGCAAGATTTGGTCTTACCGTATAAGGGTTTTCTAACAGAGTGCTCTTGACAAAGCACACGATCAATAAGTGCTTGCTCCTGAAACCTTTCATTTTCAGACTGCTCAACTTCAATCTTGCCCGGACAAACTAAACATGAAAAAGCAAAGAACTTAGTAACTATTAGACTACTCACACTTATTTAGTACTGGATACAAAGATTAATGTTTAGCATTTAAGCACATACACTGAAACATCTTCGATGGTCATCTACATCATAACTGAATGAGCTAGGCCGAAGGGCAAAAGTTAGTCTGCACTGCAGTTTTCACAGTCTAGTATTTGTTAGTGCAGCACATGCAGCAACTTAACATTATTCTTGCAGATGACCAAGAATCCCAGGCACTCTAGGTCAGTAACAATTATCAAAATTCTGCAGTCGGTTTCTAAATTTACGTGTACTGATGGCAAAGTAGCATTGCTCTCAGTTGGCCGACCAAAAGCTTTACAATGGAAGCTTCAATGATTACGTATGAGAAGTCTAGTCTGAGTGCAAGGCTGTCCACCATGAACAGAATCCTCATATAGGACATTAGGGACTCTTATTTTTGCATTTGTTTGGATCTCTTGACTATGAGGCAAGAAGCCTATTTGCTCCACTTACCTTGCTTAGCTCATCGTTTCGGGGGATCTGATCCCTGCCTATGGATACTGGTGCATGGTCTCCAGTTCTTTATTTTTCACGCACACATCACCTTCTGTGAAGTGCAGTAGGGACACACTTTGTAACTAACTGTTTTTAGCAATTTTGTGGTTTCTTGTACTGACATGTCCAGTATGGACTGGTGTCCAAGGATACTTAAGGTTTTCTTTTTTGTAGTCTTGCGCACTTTCATTTAACTGTTTAATGCCAATTAGAGTGCCACAGGATTTGCAACTGTCATTGGGCCATCTTGTCCTTTGACCTCCATGCCCTGAAGTGGCTGGAATTTACATACAATTTAAGCAATTTCCCAGGGGAAGCTCCAGCTTTCGCAGGCAAAGTTAGCGGCTTGAGTGTTTAGCCAGTTTTTGGGGCCTGGGTCTCTGTGGCCCAGTCCACATCACTGCCACGCGACACTATTGATGGGAAGATGCAGTGGCCAGAGGCTGTCCACGATTGGACAGCCTCTGCCAATTTAAATAGTGCAGACCCTTGCCAATGGCGGGCTTGTGTGGAAATGTCCAAAAAGACAGTAAAGAAAAGTCTGAATGGGAGATTTGTCTGAATTTTCAGCCGTTCCAAAATTCTGAACGCCTGAAAAGTTGGGCCAACTCCCTCATTCGGTGTTAATGGCTGCCGGGGGTGTCCCCCACACCCTTGTTCACTATATTGTGAACAGTGGTTGCAGGGGTGTCCCCACAGCCAATCCCCAAAAAAATAAAAACAAGAAGCAGAAGTGAAGGCGAACAGGCATTGCAGGCACACAGCGAAGTATCCCGCTGCAAGGTAAGGGGGTTGGGGGGGTGGGGTGTGTGGAGGTAGAGCCAAGTCTGAAATGTTCGGGGGAGAAAAGACAGTTATTTTCGGAAAAATTACCTTGTCTTTTCTCCCTGGAACATTTACGTCACGGGATTCCAACCCCGATCCGGCTGGTACAACTCCAGTCTAGTTCCTGAATAAAAGAATAACTCCTGCAGCTGGTTGTTAGGACAGTTTTTCTGAAGTCCAACTAAGGGCTTAGTAAAACCATACAACTTGAACAATACAAAACTACACTCTTAGTATAAGGCTGTACCACCGGAGTATTTGGTAGTGCAAACATAGCAGCCAGGCTCATCTTAGGAGGGCGAAAGGGCTTTAAGCTTGGTACAAAGAAATCGTGGCATTCATATGCTCCAAAGAAACACTGAAACACTATGTATTGTAAAAATAAATGATTTATTTAAATACAAGTAGGCCGAAATTAATCTTGGGTAAATAAGTACTAATACATTATATATAAATTATAAAAACCAACTCAATACTTAAGGGATACAGCCCAAAGTATTACTTTATGAAGCCTAGCCGTCATCAGTTCAAGGTTAGTGTGAAGGATGGGGGGGAAGAGAGGGAGGGGCAAGAGAGGGGGGGGGTGGGGGGGGGGGCTGGGAGTCTGTACTCCTGCTCTCTATTTGGTAGAGGAGAGGCACAGAGGACCCCACCAGCCAAGATTCTCTATAAGGTAGCAATTGCCAAGCAATCAAGGCCTAGCTTCTCAAGAGGTGATGCAGGCTGGTTCTTAAGTACAGTGTAGTCCCAAAGCACCCACAAAGGAATGTCCGCAGACCATTAGTTAAAACAGTCTTTATATAATTAATATTTAAGGTTATGTACAATATCACGATAACTCACTTTGTACTCGGTTATCTATAATGGCAAATATACAGTTCTACGTAGTACCACAATTACTATTAGATCTCTTTAAAGAGAATCAACTGTACGGTTAAATGTCACAAATCACTTCGTAAAGGAAACCAACAATAGATATAAGAGGAAAGCAGTTGGTTAGAACAATTGGCAGAATACTGGCCGCTACCGTTAAACAGTTCTGTGTGGAGATTTACCCTCCCCCCACCCCCCAACCTGTAAAATAAAGATATATCACAAGCCGAGTCCATATATTGTTCACAAGAGACTTTCCAATAGTTCTGCAACCCCAAATTACTCGTTGGGGAATTGACGGCTTTAAGGCAGGAGTCACGGGTCGAATGTCCAACGGAGAACAGGGTGAGCTACGAGGGTCAAGTGGCAGCTTCTTTTCTAGAGGTACTCGTTGATGGGAAAGCATAAACGTCCTGCAAGGAAGAGGCGTGCGGGGCACCTCAGTGTCGATAGTTCTGGACCGCAAAGAGTTTGAAGAACTGTGGCCCAGCAAGGGCGTCAAGTCGTCGACGTCTGTGGTCTTTGGGTGGCGGGAAACCCACCAGCGGATGTTCCTCGGCGCGTCGACGGCCTGGCCTTCTCCAGCATGATACGGCAAAGGCGGCTCCGGTCGGCGACGGCGGTCGTCTGACAACAGTCCGGGCGCTTCTCTTTGGGATTCCGCGGCAGTCCCGGTCTGCAGCCTGTCGTAGGTCTGTGTACCTGGGAGCTTAGGCAAAGATCAGCTGGTGCACGATGTTCCCTCGTAGCTCGGGAAGAGGGTGCCTTACTAGGTCCTCTCTGGGTCAGTCCTTGGAGACACTGCAGCTTTCAGATTGATGGAGAGCAACAGCAATTCTTCTCTTCCAGCAGGGCTTCCAGGTCGAGCTTCAGTTTCACTCCAGTACTCATCGTAGTGGACTTCAGCTCCTGAACACGATTCGTAGCAGTGAGAGGTCCCAGATAAACTGTTGATCTCAGATTCATTCCGCTGGGTCATACTCAAGCATTCAATCACGGCGAAGAGCATTCATGCAGGCAGGCAGCCAATCGGGTGCATAGGGCATTCAGGCCATTCACTTCTCTCCAGACACTCACAACAAGTTGTGTGTATTCTGACAAGTACCCAGCCATTCAACACTCCACACTGCATTCATACAAGTTTCGGGCAGGGCTGTGTCACGCTCACCTGATTCCCACGGAGGCGCAGGTCTGGCTTCGAGTGCTGATGCTTCTTCAATGGTGAAGCGCAGGACTCTGAGGATGGACAGGTAGGGCCCCTCTACTCCGGCTTCTCTGGCTCGCAGGAATATTCCCCTGTGCGTGAAAAGGGAGTATTACCTACTGACGGAATAATGCTCAAGCCTCCCACTCCCTTCCAACCCTCCACGATACCCTTCCACGATTCCCCATGAAGTCTCACCTTAGGGTCTGGAAGGATGAGTTCTCCATCCTGCTTCTGATGCAGGGGCGCGTTGAAACCCAGTTACTTCACTGGATTGAGGTTTGATGGGAGTTCAAATAAGCTTGACTATTCAGGTAAGGCGCTGTAAGAGTTCTGTAGCAAGTTCAAAAGTTCAAGCTTAATAATAATGTTCATTGTCTTATTGCAGCAAGCGCTAACGCTTATGTCTTTTTCCCCTTAGGGGCCGGGATTCGGAATGCCGGAGATATGGCGCCGACCCGAAGTGAAACGTGCAGTTCCAGTAAATGACAGGTAAGTTCTGGATGAGCGTTCGGGTAATGTCTTTGCATTCGCTCATTCAATGTCTTTGACTTTTTTCCCCATAGGGGCCGGGGTCCGGAATGCCAGGAAGCGGCAGGACCCGAAATGAAATGGGAATGACCCAACAGGTAAGTCTTAGAAGGAAACTGAGCTTTTCCTATTCCCTTCCTTCTCTCACCTTGTGTTCTTGTCTTTTTCTCTCTAGGCTCTGGGAAGTGGCTGCGGATCCGGATGATCGCTGCTGAAGATGGAGGTGCCCAGGAAAGGTGAGTGAAATGCAGCGCTGCAGCGATCGAAGCGATCGAAGCGAAATGCTTTTAAAAATGATGTCTTCCCTTTCAGGATCGTCGGTGTGATGTCTCCGTGATGCAGCTTTAGCAGGTAAGGTCTTCTTTCTCTCCAATTCTCTCTTATCTCCCTTTGCAGGTGACCCAGGATGCTGACAGGCGTGGCTGAAGTCCAGATGCAGGAGCTGACACAGTGAGCGTCCAGCTGCGAGGAGCAGAACAACGCGAAGCGTGAGTTGCTGATCGGGCGTGGTTTAAATAGCTTTGGAAGAAGTTCCAGGTATGTATCCTTCCCCGACCACACCCAGGTGGAAAGTAGTCCCACAGGTAAAGTAGTTCCATTCAGGCCTCAAGAGGGCCTGGATGTAGCAGCATGGTCTGCATCAAGTAAGTGCACATTAAAACACTTGAACACATGTCTAGCTTTATGAGCCTGGCGCCTAAGGTGCCACGACAGGGGTCTAACATGAGCCTGGCGCCTAAGGCGCCAGGACCGTGTCCAAAGGGCCTCAGCTTGGGCCCGCTGGCACTTCCCTGGGGGGAATGATGCCTGCCTCTGGGGTTGCTGGGTCAGACCTGGCTCCTTGGAGGTAGGCATCATGACAGGCTGTCTCAGTCATTGTGTCAACCACCAGATATTAGACATCCACAACACAGAATGTGTATTCGTCAAACACTCCAATCACCCAGGTCCCACCCACAGGCGTACCCACAACATACAGTCGTTGGAAAGGCTCAAGCCAGTCTGGTCGGCACTTACCCACACTACCATATATGGAACTTCCAACCAACAGCCAGTCAGGGGGAAGGAACAGAGTCAGGGCTTCCCGGGACTTTGGGAAGATCAAGGTAACAGGCGATGGAAGGCAAGAGGCCACGGGGGCCATCTTGTCTCCATCAAGAATCTAACGATTTCAATGACAGGGCCTGGGCATCCCAGAATTATCTGTGGGCCACACACACACACACACACACAGGTGCCCAAAAACAGTTGTACCCCACCCCCCCAACCCATGGGTGCCATAAGGGTATCCCATGGGGTCCATTCACCAAAACCAAAAGGAGAGTGCTGCACCGCCAGGAGTCCCACATGAACTCCTGTGATGAAAACACGACAGAACACCCAAGAAAAAGCAGTAAAGGACAAGGATTCGGAGGCCCTGTCCCTCCGATGCATTTCCAGCATCACCGTTAGGTAAACCTATAACACATTCAGAATGTAATCAGCTATTGGGGAGTAGAACCAGGTTACACATACTTTTTGAATACAGTCAGTACAAGGGTAGTAGACCCCGTCAGTCATACAGTGACACTCAGTTAAGGAAACGCTTAGTAAACCAACCCTGTTAACAGGATCCTTTTCTGGATAGTGGAAAACAAATTCATGGAAAAGTAGGAACCTATAACTCCATTCAGGCTAACCCTCAGTTATACCAGGTGAGTAAGGCCCATTACAGTTGATTTTCAGACCAGTGGAACACATACTAAAGGTAAGCAAGAACTCTTTACACTATTTTAGGATTGCACCAGGCAGACCAAGGTCAGCTAAACCCACAGTATACTGTGGGTTTAGTGGGTTCTAGAATGATCCAATGTTTTTCAAGGTAGGTCAACCCCAATGTAGCGTTATTCTAGACAGGCTATACAGCAGGTCAGGGGAAGCAAGACCCAGTTGGTAAACCTACACACTTATATTCTGATAGAAATAGTGAGGTGAAGCCAACAGCATTACTTTTGAGAAGTGGGGGGGGGGACCAGTTCACAGCTGAGTAAAATAACATTATGTACAAACGAGCCGGTCAAGTGGCACAGCTAGTAGAGCACTCGCTTTGACATCGGTGCAGAGTCTGCGAACGCAGGTTCGAATCCCGGCGGGGCCAAACTCAGCCTTTCATCCTTCCGAGGTCGATAAATGAGCACCACACACCGTGGGTAATAATAAGCAGCGCTCAGATACCTGAGGGTTCGTAGCGCTATATAAATGCCAAATTATTATTATACCTTTAAGAAGGGGAAAAACACATTAAAAGCAAGTAAGAACGGGGGTGGGGTTAAGCAGCACGCCATGCGGCTGTGTTTGCCCTGAGCTCTGCGTCAAGGTGCCCGAGTCAAGTGATTTTTTCACTTTTAAATAGAACTCGCCCGATTTGCATCTCCGAGGCGAGATTGAGAGAGAGGCAATGAGGAATGAAGACGTACGAGGCTAATACATCCTGCACTTGGAACTCTCTTGGCGAGGCAGCATGGTGAGGACGTAGAAGAAAATGGCGGCGCGCACCAACTGGAGCGACCGTTGGAGCCTGGGGTCACTGGCCGCACTGCATTGACACCATATCTCCGGTGTTTTGTCCCTTTGACTGTGTGGTGTGGAGGGGGCGGTCCTGTCGTCCCCCGCTGGGGCTCTGTGGGGCTCGCCTGGAGAGAGCGTCCCGCTGTCTGGCGGCTGCAGAGGAGAAGCGGACTGGGGGCTTGTGTGCTCGTTGCCCGATGGCGGTCTCCAAGTTTCCGGTGTGCAGATTCTCCCTGTTGCTGGTCCCGGAGCTGGAGAGGTGGGGCGCCGGGGCGTCTGTGGGATCCCCGCCCTGCCGGTTCCCGCCCGTCTTCCGCCTCCCGGATTTCGCTTGGAGCGGGAGTCTGAGTTGAGCTGTGCGGTGTGGAGGGGAGGCCTCAGCATCCTCCACTGGACCGCGGTGCGGGCCGGGGAGCTCGAGGGCAGCAGAGCTTCCCACTGCCTGGCGGCTGCGGGGGCAGAGCCGAGCCGAGGTTTGAGCACCCGCTACTCGGCAACATTACCTGCAGCTGTGGTGTGTGGTCCTCTCTGCCGCCGTGCCGGGGTTCGGGTGGAGGAGTGTTGGGAGCCCGGAGTGCCGTGGTGGGTGAGGATGGATGCCTTCTTGATCCCCGCTTGGGGGAGGCCCGCTGGGAGCGGGACTCCCGATGAAGATCCCCGGGATTCGGAGTTGAGGTCCGACGCATGCTGCATGAAATCCCTGGTGCCCGGTCAACGATTGACTGGTAAGTGTTGAAGAGTGTCTGGGGCACTGGCTGAGGAGCCTTGACCATCCGGGGCCTTATCAAATATTGTGAGCGATACTGTGGTCTGCCTATGGATTAAGACTAAGGTTTGCATACATTAGTACAGGCGAACCCTCCAAAATTAGGTGGCCTAATTGAAGATCTAAGACCAGCACAAACAAGCCAATTCCCTGCCTGCTTCGACTCCTTAAACGCTGCCCTCTGCGCTGGATGCTCATTTGTCTGACTCTCACTAGCCCCTTGAGTGATGCCTAAAGTGGCTGGAAAGAAGTAAGTGCATGGTATACAGGCTTTCCTGTCCCCGCAGTCTGCAGCCCCATCTTGCATACGGACGGTCATGGCGTAGGTCCACCCAGCCCCATCTCCAAGTCGGGTTCCCAGCATGGCCCTTTCCAGAGAGGATCTGGAGGGAATATTTAGGTCCTTCAAACAAGACATCACCCAAGAAATCAAACAGGAAATTAAACTCTAAAGATGTGCTGGGCCAGTAACTTACAGATTTAACCTCACACCTAGGGGGCTTAGAGACCAGAGTCAATGAGCTAGAAAACTTAACCTGTGAACACTCGCATGACAATGAGGTACTTTCAGAAAGGATGAAGATCATTGAAGAGCACCTGGAAGACATCTGGGCAAAACAAGCAGACCTGGAAAATAGATAGAGGAGAAATAATGTACACCTCCGCGGTATTCCCCGGCAGATCTTAAACCATGACCTGCCGGAATTTGTTGAAGCATTATCCAGATCCCTCCTGGATCTCTCATCAGCTAAAGATCTGAAGCTAGACAGAACTTACCGGGTATACTCTTCAGCCCAGCTTAAAAGGAATTATCCGATGTCCTTACTTGTGTACATTTTTTCCGCCAGAAGGAATAGATTATGGCGGCAGCCAGGAACTCTGATTCTATACAATTCCGGGGAGTGAAGATACAGCTCTTTCAAGACCTGGCCCCGTATACCCTAGCGAACAGACGTCGGCTGCAGAGAGTGACAACTTGGTTGAGGGCTAAAAGGGTCTGCTACCGCTGGGGATTGCCATGCAAGCTGATCTTTGACCTCCACAATCAGCACCATGTAATTTCCTCCGAAGAAGAGGCAAAGGGGTTGATGTCAGAACCTCCCAGCGACTATTACCTGAAGCCCCAGGCCCAAGACCCGGATGAGGCCGCCCTTGACCCCACGCCAAAGGATAAACGTAGAAAGCCCCAGGGTTGGCGTCGACTCAAGGCAAACCCACGCCAAGAATCTGAAACAAAGAAAGCATCCAAAGAGCCGGAGGAGTCCATGGTCCTGCCGGCGGGGGAGGCAGTATGGCTACCTGATTGGAGCGGTACCCTATCCTAACGGCTCTCCGTGAGGAGAACGGGACGTTTCGCCTGCTTTCACCCAACCTTTGATGCTCTCTTGAAATGCAGCCCCTATGCCACTGATCTAAAGGTTTCAAACTCTTGGACTCGCCTTCTGTCTTAACCGAGGTGCAGCCCACCACCTTCCCTGATGTCGGGGAACTTGCTGGGGAATCCTAAGCCACCTCAACCTAAAATCAGTATGCACTACAGAACCGTATCGCTCCTGAGGTCCTCGCCCGGAGCTGACTGAGGGCAATAGGAGTCTCCACGGCTTGACAGACTTGGGCGCCCGATATGCTTCTTATTTGGTTAAAGTTGACTTTGGATTTTGGGTTGGCAAAACCCTTGTTGAAGCTAGTTCGCTCACCTTTTCCTGATTGTTTTTGTTTTGTTTGCTATTTTAGGTTTAATTTGAAGCCACTGGGCTTGTGTTATTTTCCCACTCACCACAGAATGCCTATAACCAGCACCGCATTGATATGCCTGATGGGGCATCCTTCCCTCGACCTCTCTTGTTGGGCTTATGTAATGCTTAAGCTTGAGCGACTGATAGGGCAACCCCGAGTATTAAGTGCATCTCTCAATTTACAAGGCCTAAATTGCCCCCTGAAATGTAAAGCTTTGTTCCATAGACTGGGGACCGTAGATGCAGCGTTCTTATTCCTTCAAGAAACCCACTTACTCACGGCTGATGAATTCCGTCTCAATGATGGGCTCTATCCCACAAAGTTTTTTGCTTCTAGCGGCCTAAAGAAACGAGGGGGTTGCCATCCTGGTTCGCAAGGGCATTTCCCTCAGGACCCTGGGGATGGTTCGGGATGGGGAGGGAAGGTTTTTGCTAGCAACTGCCATGTAAGATGGACGCTAAATTACGCTGGTCTCTATATATGCTCCAAACGCTATGCAAGAGTAATTTTTTTATAAAAGTATCCAAAGCCTTACTTGACCATGCAGAGGGAGAAGTGATTCTGGGTGGAGATTATAATGCTTTAGTTGACCCGCTAATGGACAAGACTCTCCCGCCGCCAGCAAATGACAGGAATAACTTCAGGGCTCTTACAACGCTGCTGAGAGAGCACTCCCTAATTGAGGTCTGGGGGTACCGTCATCAAGATGAGGAATTATACTTAATTTTCAGCGGTCCATGGGGGATTCAAAGGTTGGATATGTTCTTCATCTCAGATTCACTAATCCCGCTGGCGCTAGATGTAGATATATTCCGAGGCGCTTTCAGACCATGCCCCTGTCCGATTGACAATGGCTCCCCTTCGAGCTACCCCGTCCCGGAAACCCCCCTGGAGACTAAACTATTTCCTATTAGACGACCCATTAATCAGTGCTCATAAGAGGCCATGGATCTATACTACAGGGAGAATGATACCGTCGATGTAAAATGGGGCACGATATGGGATGCAAGTAAGGCTGTAATTAGAGGGCACCTGATAGAACAAGCCGCGCAGAGGGGGAAAGCCAGGAAATTGCTACAGGAACAACTAGAGAATGAAGCCCATAGACTAGAGGAAATACACAAGAGGAAAGCCTCACGGCGCTCATTAAGAGATCTGCGGATGGCCAAGAAAGTGCTTGAGGCACACCACATGGGGAAGGCGGCCTATTGCATGATGCTTACCAAGCAATATTTCTACACGAGGGGAAACGAGGCCAATAAACTACTAGCAGCTAAACTGGGAAAACATACACAACAATACAGGATAGACTCCCTACGAGATGGTGAAGGCAAAGAACAAGTTACTTTCTTACCTGGTAACGTTCTTTCGATGGGATGGTCCGACGACGTATTCCATATCTATGACAGGTAATCACCACAGCTGTGCTGCTTCAGAAACTTTTTTCGGCGTCTGCGTCCTGCGTCGATGAGCCGTTGTCGAGGACCTCCTCCGACGTCATCCGATGTGATAAGTAGGACGCACAACGCCCGTAGCCTCAGTTGTAGTTTTTTCCCCAAGAACGTGTGACATTAGTCCACTGCCAGTCAGACACAAAGCTTTGCGGAACGTAAGCTGCAATCGCAAAAGAAATTCTGCAGCGGGGAAGGTAGGGAGCGATATGGAATACGTTGTCGGACCATCCCATCGAAAGAACGTTACCAGGTAAGAAAGTAACTTGTTCTTCGAGGGGATTGGTCCTCCGACGTATTCCATATCTATGACAGACTCCCAAAGCAGTACCAGAGAAAGGAGGAGGGAAAGAATTTAGAATCAAAATTTAGAATTGCCAATCAAATAGCAGAGCAAAGGACCGCCTTGCCAAAGGCCAGATCTTGTCCTTGGATGGAATCGAGGGAATAGTGACGTACAAATGTATGTACTGAAGCCCAGGAGGCTGCATCACAGATGTTGCGAATAGGAACACCCCTCTGCAGGGCAGTAGATGCAGCCATACCACTGGTAGAATGGGCCCGCAAGCCAGCCGGTGGGACTTTACCCGCCAAGCGGTAACACTCCGAGATGGCCAAAATAATCCAGCGAGACAGTCTGTTTCGTCACAGCTTGTCCCAAACGCTTTCCAGCGTAACCAATAAAGAGTTGATCGTCCACAGGACATGCGTGAAACATAAAAGCTTAAAGCTCTCCGAGGATCAAGCCTATGGAGCCTCTCTTCCTTACCAGGATGTGGAGGAGGATAGAACGCCGGAAAAACAACCTTCTGGCTCAAATAAAAATTCTGAAACCACCTTCGGAAGAAAAGAAGGACTAACTCTAAGGACAACCCTGTCCTTGTAAAATACAGTTAAGGGTGGCTTAACTGAAAGTGCCTGTAACTCACTCACTCTGCGAGCGGAAGTAACCGCAACTAAAAACAGTTTTCAGAGTTAACAGCCTCAAAGGGCAAGAATGTAAAGGCTCAAACGGAGCACCCATAAAAAACTTAAGAACAAGGTTTAAATCCCAACCGGGCACCAGGAAAGGTGACGGAGGGAACACATTAGGGAGCCCTTTCAGAAACTGTGAAATTAAAGGGATTTTAAAGTAGGAACACTCTTCAGACGAGCGCTTAAAGATGGACAGCGCCGCCAGGTAACCTTTAATGGTACCCACTTGCAAGCCCCTGTGGGCCAAAGAAAGTAAAAAGGACAGAACCATGGGGATGTCACATGCAAAAGGATCCACATTCTGAACTCTGCACCAGTCGCAGAACTTACGGCAACGGTACAGAGACTTTATTGCTGGACATCGGGCCGAGAGCAACACCAACATCACGTCTTCAGGGAGGTCCCAATCCTTATACCTCAACCTTTCAGAAGCAAAGCGTGAAAGTTGAGGGATCTGACCTCTGGATGGAGAACCTCACCCCCCTCCCGTGAGAGCAGATCGTCTCGGTACGGAAGACGATGTGGAGGACAGATGGACAAGTCGAGAAGGTCTGGGTACCACGTCCTCCGAGCCCACACCAGAGCAATGAGGATCATCCGGGAACCGAACTTCCGTAACCTCCGCAGCACTTGCGGGATGACGGGGACTGGAGGAAACGCGTACAGCAGTGGGAATGACCACTCCACCACGAACGTGTCTCCTAAGGCTCCTTTTGGAGGAAATTCCCGCGAGCAGAACCTCTCGCACTTCCGGTTGACACTGGAGGCGAAGAGATCCACTTGAGGGGTCCCCCAAAGGGCGAAGATCTCCAGGAGAATCTCCTGAGCCAACTCCCACTCGTGAGAGATCGTGCTCTGCCTGCTCAGAGCGTCCGCCGTCACGTTTGTCTCCGGCCGGATGAACAGCCGAGATTGAAACTTCCTGCTGGATGGCCCAGAACTCGAGCTGCATCGCCTCCCTGCACAAAGGAAGTGACCCTGCCCCCCCCCCTTTTGTTGAGGTAGTGTATGACCACTGTGTTGTCCGTCAGGATCAGGACATTCTTTCCTCGCACAGTCGGCAGAAAAGCCTTCAGGGCTAGCCTGACGGCCCTCAGCTCCAACAGATTGATATGGAGTCTGGACTCCGACGGAGACCAACGACCGCTGTCAGCTCGTTGGCATGAGCTCCCCATCCCGTGAGGGATGCATCCATCACGATCGTCACCTCCGGCCAGGGAAGCCAAAACGGAGCCCCCCTTCATCAAGTTGCCTTCGACAGCCCACCACAGAAGGTCCTGGGCGACCGAGGGCGGCACCTGAACCGGGTCCGACATCCTGCCGGAGGACTGCGACCATTGCATCTTGAGTGCCCTCTGCAAAGATCTCATCCGCAGGCGAGCCTCTGGCACCAGAAGAATGCAGGATGCCATGAGGCCGGGCAACCTCAAGAACTCGAACTCTGGCAGCGTCTGGGCATGCTGAAACATGTGTACCATCTGCTGAATGTGAAGAATCCTCACCTGGGGAGGAAAACACTGCCCCAGGGAAGTGTCGAGCACTGCTCCGATGTACTGGAGCCGCTGTGTTGGCGTCAAATGGGACTTCTTTAAATTGAGGGAGAAGCCCAGCCTGTGAAGGGAGTGGCAGGTGACAGATGATCCAGGACTTGCTCGGGAGAGCTCCTCCTGATCAACCAATCGTCCAGGTAGAGGTAGACGTGAATCCCCCTCTTGCCTGAGATGCGCTGCCACCACCACCATGAGCTTGGTGAAAACCCTCAGGGCGGAGGTCAATCCGAACAGCAGGACCCGAAACTGAAAGTGCGAGTCGCCAACCGCGAACCTCAGGTACGTCTTGTGCTTGGGATGGATCGGCACATGGAAGTAAGCATCCTTGAGGTCGAGAGACACCAACCAGTCCTGAAGCTGAAGGGCCTGGAGGACTTGAGAGAGAGTAACCATCTTGAACTTGTCCTTCCTGAGGAGTTTGTTCAAACCGTGCAAGTCCATGATGGGTCTCAATCCCCCGTCTTTCTTCGAAATAAAAAAATAAGGGGAATACCATCCCTTGTTCCTCTCCGCTACAGGCACCAGTTCTATGGCGCCTTTCTCCAGCAGGGCTTGAATTTCCTATGCAAGGAGCGGATCCGGACTCTTCAAAGAGAGGTTCCCTGGTGGATTGTCGTGAGGCCTCTGCCAAAAGGGAAGACAGTAGCCGTGGGTTATGATCTCCAGAACCCACACATCTGAAGTAATGGCACGCCACTCTACAAGATGCTGCGCCAGCCTTCCCCCAACCGGCGAACCATGGGACATGGCCTCATGACTGAGTGGTAGCGGCTGCGGCGTTACCTGAGGGCAAAGAGGCAACTGCCCGAGCGGCCTTGGCACCACGGGTACCCTGTCGTCCACCTCTGGTACCCCTGCGTTGGCCTCTTTGACTGCTAGCTCCTCTCGCTTTACTGAAGGACGAGTAATAGCGAAAGGAACCACCCCTCCATTGCTGTCCCCTAGGACAAAGAGGCGGAGGTTGGCGAACTGCAGCGCCCAACGACTTCGCTGCAGCTTTGGAGGTCTGCAACCTCTCAAGGCTCTTGTCAGCCTTGCTGCCAAAAAGGTGTTCACCGTCAAAGGGCATGTTGAGGAGCCGGGACTGCACATCAGGAGCAAACCCCGACTTCTGCAACCACGCAAACCTGCGTATCACGGTGCTCGCCGCCATGGACCTGCTGACGCATTCAGCCATGTCCAAACCCGACTGAACAGACTCACACATGGCATCCTTACCATCCTGGACCATAGCAAGGAAACCATCCAGTTGGTCCCCTTCGGGAATATGTTCAGCCGCTAACGCAACACAGTTCCACAGAGTGTGTGTGAAACGAGACAAGGCACATATGGAATTGGCCGCCTGAAGCGCCATACCCCCCCCGAAGAAAACACTTTCTTCGCCCAGCCATCAAAACGTTTGTCGTCCCTATCAGGAGGGATGGTAGGGTACGACGCCTGCTTTGCCGGGGCCGTGGCCGCCTGCACCACCAAACTCTCCGGAGTGGGGTGCCTGGTCAAGTAGCAGGGGTCGCTACTGGCTGGACGGTATTTTCGCGACAAGGACCTGCCCACCGCCAGGAGACTCTCCGGAGCAGTCCAAGCTGCCGCCACCCTTCTCTGTAGAGCCATATGAAACGGCAGTACAGGGTCAGTTGGGGGACCAACATCAAGGATGTCCGTGAGATCATCCTGCACAAACTCCCCTCGAGGAGCAGACCATCCCAAGTACTCGGAGACCCGAGCCATAAGGCGCCGGTTCGAGGAATCGGCATTAGAGCCAGGCTCAGGCCTACAAAACTCCACTTCCGGAGAGGTGTCCAGTCCACTGGCATCATGCAGTGACTGCCTCAAATCGTCAAATTGGCTATGGCCAGAGACCATCTCATCTGGAACCTGACTAGGAACCAGGCCATCACAATCCTCATCCACCTCTGAAATATATTCCAGGTGGTGAAAAGAAGGCACCTGAGAGTGCTTGCTCTTAACCAGAGCCTTTCTAGGGGGTTCCCCCGTGCCACGGGGTATCTCCGACACCCCGGCCTTGAAAGGCGTCGAGTGAATCGGCGCCGGCATCGAGAGAACAGGCATTGGCGCAGAGAGGATCGGTGTCGAGTAAATCGGCATAGACGTCAGATGCAGCGCCGCCAGCATCAACGGCGTCGACACAGTCCTCGAAGCCGGAGCTCCGAGCGTGTCCTTCGACGACCTGAGCGTCGACGGCTTCGACGACTTCCTCGAAGCCGGAGCCTCAAGAAAGCCCGTCGACGCCCTCGACGCCTCAGGCGTCGATGTCTTCCTCGAAGACATCGCAGGTGCACACGGTCTCGAACACGTCGAGGACCGGGACCTGGAACGGTACGTCGAGAACAAGTCCCCTTGTCCGAACGGGACCTCTCCCGTGACTCGTGCCGACCACTCTTGCGAGCGGTGTCTCTCGACCTCTCATGGCCGACCCCACTCGGGGGCGCGGACGGTTTAGTACCCTGCGACTCGAGAATCCCCAGCATTTTCTTCCCAAAGGAAGCCCATTCCTCCAGCGTCGCACGGCTGGTGGGGTAAGCGACGTGCCGGGCAGAGTCCTCAGAGGAGGACCTGGAAGACGACCGCTGTCAGCGCTTCCGAGAACGCCTCGAAGAGGCCGAGGAGTGGCGAGACCAACTCCTAGAAGGAGACCCACAAGACTTCTGACGACGATGCGGAGAGTCACCTCTCGAATCATCCGTCGAAAGCCCGGCAGACTTCGACTTCCGGGGCTTGGACACCCGACCTACCGACAACAACTTCTTACGTTCCCGTAAGGCTTTGGACGTGAGCGACTGGCAGTCGATAGTCATCCGTGTCGTGGGCCTCCCCGAGGCACCAGAGGCAGGCGTCGTGCGAGTTCGTCACCGACATCTTAGACCCACACTCCCTGCACTTCTTGAAGCCCGGGCGCGGGGTCGAAGACGAAGTAGAAGACATCATCTTACGAAGGAATTACTCACAAAAACGAACAGGTTCGAAGAACCGAGAAGAACAGAACTCCAAAGAGTCGAGGCGTAACCGAGATTCACGAAGCAACACGTTCGCAGAAAAAACGGAACTGAGGCTACGGGCGTCGTGCGTCCTACTTATCACATCGGATGACGTCGGAGGAGGCCCTCGACGACGGCACATCGACGCAGAAAAAAGTTTCCGAAGCAGCACAGCTGTGGCGATTACCTGTCATAGATATGGAATACGTCGGAGGACCCAATCCCCTCGAATGCATCTCCTCTGAAGAGGGTAAGCTCCACATTATGAAGCAGTTCTTTAGGGAGCACGCGGCCCCGCATGGGCGGGGGGGATCCACAAACCTCCCACAGCTCCCACAATCCCTGCGGGAACCCTTCGAAGACCCAATATCCACAGAAGAAGTTGACATAGCAATCAAATCCCTTCCTCTTGGTAAGGCCCCAGGCCCAGATGGGTTTACAAACAAGTTCTATAAAACATTCTGCACTGAGCTCACACCTCACTAAGCTGTTTAACTTCCTAAGGGAAACGGGCTCTCTCAAGCAGTCCGTGGCAGAATCATATACAACCATAATTTTGAAACCGGGGAAGGATTCGACAGAATGTCCGTCCTATCAGCCTATAGCTCTGCTTAATACAGACGCAAAACTGTTTAGCAGGGTGATAGCACGTCGACTGGGGGAGGTCTTGCCAACAATAAGAGACCAGACTGGTTTTATTCAGGGCCGTTCTGCTCATGACAACATCTGTAGGGCAATAGATCTGATAGCTCTCGCCCCCTCCGCCCCAGGATCTCTCTGACTTCTATCTTTAGATGCCCATAGGGCATTTGACAGCATGTCCTGGGACTATATGCAGCTGGTCTTAAAGGGCTTTGGTTTCGGCCCGAAATTCTCTAGGCTGATCCTGCCAAACTTCCAGATCCCCTCCACCCGAATACGAGTTAACTCTCAATGGACACCCCTGATCCTGAGATGGGGAACTAGACAAGGTTGCCCCCTAACCCCATTAGTTTTTGCATTGGCGATGGAACCTATAGCCCAACGAGTTCGCCTCCACCCGAAGATTCAGGGGTTTGGAGTGGGAGGCCAGTGCCACAAAGTTGCACTGTACGCAGACAATGTGCTCTGTTTCCTAAAAGAGGCCCGAACTTCGGTTCCCCCGCTTATGGGCCTGCTTGCCCAGTTTGCGGTTGTCTCTGGATTCACGATAAATATGGCCAAATCGGCAGGCTTGAATTTGTCTGAAGCCCCAGACACTCAATGCCTTGCAGAATGCTTATTCCCTTAACTGGAAGAATACAAAGATTATGTACCTCAGAGTGTACCCAACTCCTACCTCTTTGGGCCTGTTGAAGGCCAATATCCCTACCTTACTGAAAGACAAAGGAATCCCTACAGAGGTGGGCTCTACAAGAAATATCCTGGCTTGGACGCATCAGCGCAATTAAAATGACACTGCTCCCTAGGCTTTTATACACATTTCAGGCCCTCCCCATTTTGGATTCCACAGCGAAACTTATTAGACATGCACAAAGAAATGAGCCGCTTTTTTTGGCAAGGGAAAAAAACCAAGAATTCAGCATAAGTTTCTCACTCGGGGTAGGGAGCTAGGAGGCCTTGGGCTCCCCTCCATCTCCAGATACTATCGAGCAACCCAGATTGCCGCTATCCTGAGCTGGACTAACCCAATTGAACCCCCCAAATGGCAGGACATTGAGCAGCACTTCTCTCGGGCCCCTCTCGCTCTCATCTCCCCTTTCTCTCGCAAGAAGCGCGTATCTCCCCGGGACCTCTTCCAGCCACGGGGACCACTCTTCGCTGTTGGGACAAATACTATGCGTTAAGAGGACTCCCTTTGGGTCTAGGCCCCCTTTGCCGGTTATGCAAAACTCAGCCTTCACTCCTGGGCCTCAGCCCAACTCATATCAACTCTGGGCAAAGGAGGGTACCCTGAGACTACAAGAGCTCTATGCAGACAACGTGCCCCTGACCTTTGCTCAATGCAAAGAGAAATTTTACCTGGAAACAGAGATTCAGTTATATACAACTTCGTCATTGCATAACAAATCCGAACATTAAAAAGGCAGCCACTAGACCCCAACAGGCCTAGAAATAACTGCCGCAGAGGCTCAGCACACCCACAGGATAGCCACTTGCTATCGCCTATCGGAAAATGTCACAGAAGATTAAAAACTCCCCTATATGTTAGCATGGGAAAGGGAACTGGGGATTGAGGTGTCCCAAGAATCCTAGCAGAGGATTTGGGACAGAGCCCATAGATCATCCAGGTGCACGACAGTTAGGGACTGCGCGCTTAAGATTTGTTTCCAATGGTATTTCTCACCACAAAAATTACACACGATGAACCCAGATTACCCCGACTCATTCTGGCATGGCTGTGTGGGGGGGGGGGGGGGGGGGTGGCACCTGGCCCACCTGTGGTGGCATTGTCCTATCATCCAATCCTATTCGCTGGAAATCAGGTCCGAGATCAAAGATATATGTGGAACCTCACTGCCCATGGACCCGCTGGCACTGGGAGATGCCCCAGACGGCTCATATCCGCGGTCGGGGCCCAGAGCTAGCCTGATTACTCAACTACTCATGGCGGCACGCCTCACATGGGCCCGATTTTGGAAAGAGGTAGAGGGCCCTCATATAGCTTACTGGTGGGTGAAGGTCTGGAAATTCCTAGGGATGGGTAAACTAACGTCTACGCTGGAAGGCCAGACATCCAAATTTTCCCGAATATGGGGTCCATTCTTGGAATACATAGAGAAAGCACATATGTTTTTCCAGCCTAGATTGGTCAGGTATCTTCTTCAACCATGACAAAATGTGCGCGGAGGATGCACCCCATTTACAGAACTATAGATGTGGGGGAATATGCCCCTCAAGAGGACAATGCTACATAATCCCCGATAGACTTGGTGATTGCTTTCTTTTTTTTTGCTTCTCTTCCTGCTCTCCCCCTTTCCAGATAGTGTTATATAATACAAAGTTGAGCTACTTCTTTCCCAGATCATGTTGAAGTTATGTACAATAGTGTAATGAATATTACTTGTGGCATTCCCACGTCATGTGGGAAGTCTTACCAGAAGAGGGATTCCTCCAATATGGCGCCATGGGTTGTCCCGATATGCGGTCTAGAGAATCCAGTCAGGAAGGACATGCAGCAGGAAACTCCCACTTCCGGAGGAGTATATCCAAGGACGGGATCCATAGCATTTCGCATTGCTACTCTCCAAGGAGTTCCGCAACGCTCCGTGAGTTTGTGATTGTTACTTGAGAAACTCCCCAGTAACATCTTTATTTCGGATTCTTACACTTTCTACTATATCTCACTTCTCTTCAGATCCCGGGCTGTCCCACTTTGGAAAGACGTACGGATCCTCTTCATTGAGACCTTCTAGCCTTCTGGGTTGCTAGTGCCTCCCTCTCGTACCGTAGGTCCTTTTCTCAAATCCTGTGTGGAGTTCCAGCTTTCATTCCGTTTGTTCCCGTGTACGGCACTCATCGCTCTTTCACCTAAACGCAGCCTCTAGCATCAAAGCCTCCGCCCCTTCTCTGACAGGACATCACTCAGGGACGAGAAACTTCCCTTCTTTCTCGCGGTAAGAATACAACCTCATTGTTTCGCCATGGGTCTTTTAGCAGCAGGAATAAGATCCTTCACCCTTTTCCTTCTGTACCTCCTTAGAGATTCTATTCCAGCCTACACCTTTACCATTCCACAGTCTTCTGTAACTCAGCCATCCATACTTGTGCAGGGGTAAGCCGGAAGAGGGAGGAGGAATTAATCTTTACGGACATTAGGAAAGTCACTGTAACCCAAATCCAATCTAATCATTCAATCCTTTGTTTGCAATAGTAAACTCTGCAACCATTGATCAACCAACCGGTGCGCAGATTGGGGCTTCCAGTGGAACGAGAACCATATCACGGATCTACGCACCCTAGCAGCCCTGAACAGGGTTTTTTCCCTTCGGGGTTTCCCTGGGGGTCTCTCTGTTTCCAAGTCTTGTGCAGGGAAGCAGAGGGAAAACCAGGTTGATTCCAAATTCATCCTGTTTAAGGATATCCAGCCCAGTAAAACCAACTTCCCAGAGACTCGGGTGGGTGTTTTCCTTTGATGTACCTGATCTTGGAAATTGTAGTGAAATGGCGTATAACAAATAGATGAATTATAATGCTGTTAAAATGGAATCTCGATGCTTTGCTCAAGAAAATAAGTAATGTTGCAATTAGTGTTATGCGATGAATTGTGTTTGATCAACATTTCAATAAAAAGATAGACAAAAAAACGTAAGTAACAACGTTTTTAACTGCTCATTTCAGAGGGACAGTTATCAAACCAACTCAGTTATAAGTCAGTAACTTTTCAACACTTGTTGTATTTTTCAAGACAGAAACATTTTCTTATCCAGTCCTTCCCTAGTCTATTGCATGAGTTCTGTAAGAGGCAGGAGAGACCCTAGTGGTCTAGGTGAGAGCTGTAGGCAGGGTGAGATAGGTTTCAGTTGCAGAAAAAGTCACAGTTCCCGTGGAAGTCTTCAAAAAAAGTAAGTAGTTCACTTTAGAGTTAGTTTGGGTCCAGGGACTTCAAAGAAGACACCCTAGGATGATTTCAGCAGTAGGCCTGGGTGAACTTGACAAGAGGAGTCCCAATCACATGAAATATACCAAAGGTATGCAGGAATCACAAAAGGCTTTAGGTGATTAATACAGCCGCCAACACAGTACCTCAGCACGGAAGAAGGGTTTGTAGGAGGACTTCAGGATCTGCAGCTAAAACCTGATTGATGAATTCCTTGTCATGAAGACAGGACACTGGAAAGGAATTTGGGAATCAACGGGGAAAACTCCAGGCAAGGAAACCGGTTACCAGTCATTTGGTCGAAAACCAAATGGTCGAATGACCATTTGATCGATGTAAAATGGTCCGAAAAAAAAGGTCGAATTTTTTAATTTTTTTAATGGGTTCCCTCCCCCCAACCCCCCTTTTTCTTTATTAAAAAATATTTAAGCAACCAAACTAAAACAAATATATAAATAAATTCTACCTTTTTTTTTTCAACCATTTTGATTCGATCAAATGGTCATTCGACCATTTATTTTCGACCAAATGACCGGACACCTTTCTTCACGCCTGGTTTTGGCACCCGGTCGGATTCTCGTCACTCTCGGTCCTACACTCTGATGAGGGGACTTCAGGGATTCAGATTGTGTCTCTGGAAAGCCAGTAGGGGGGCCACTAACTTTCAGATGGATTCGGACTTCGGAAGAACATGCACTGCACAATGGCTCAAGGTCTCAGGGTTTTGGGGTATAGCAACCCAGCAAGGTTGCAGCAGGTCGTGGGATGGCTCAAAATGCAGGTCTTCCCGAGACTAGTGGATCTCACTTGCTTCTGGGTAGGAGTCATCGTGTTCAGGAGCCCCAGATCGATTGAAAGGAAGGGTTACACTAGGCTCCGGTTACACAGCAGGCTCTTCGATCACTGGAAATTGCTACATGCTCGTTTCTTCATCTTCCTCTTTGGTTTCAGATCCAGTGGTCGACTTGTCAGCAGCTTCCAGTTTCAGAGTATTTAACAGTAACTACAGCAAAGCTTCTGCATTCTCTCCCTGCATTTTACAGAGGGGCGACCTGGCTGTCCAATCAGGACATCTAGGAATGTTGTCTGGGTTGGCATGTCCCACGCATCTGGAAGGACCCAATGGCAATATATCACTCTGGTTTGTTTATATATTTTTTAAAACAAAGTGGCAATTCTTAATTCACTTTTCCATACAGTATTTTACAAAAGCATAATTTTGTGTAAAGGAGAAGTTATTTTTCAGAGACATAGGTTTTCCTAGGATGTCCAATACATTTCAGTCCTCGAGACAATCTTCAGAGACCAAGTTCTAAAAAAAGGAATGGGTACATTTTGCAAGTAATTTGTCACACATGATGATACTTTCATATCTGTCCATGTCATTTATTTGCCTTAATTACCTGCCTATATGCTCTTCACTCTTTCTGCGAGTGCTTCCTGTCAGGCTGTAAAAGGCATTTTCTTATTACGGTCTGCTTCTGTAACCTATGATCCTTGAGTAGGTTCTGTGGTATAAACAATGTAGTTTGTTTGCTAACTGTTCCTTCGTGTCGAATATGTAGCCTTCATTCTCAATTAATAAAATGCATACCTTAGTCAAGTGGGATAAGTATCCCAAGGTCAGGTTTTATATTTATATTTGCAGTAAGCTAAAGTGCCCAGATGGGGATTTTTTAGTGTTCTCAATAAGAGTTCCATAGTCCGTGCTTCCATTAGCATCTTACCTTAGTTTTGTGAACAAAACGCCTGCTTGTGACCGCAGGACCATTGAGAAGTGGTTGCCTGTTTCTCGAGCAGCATTTTTACACTGAAAATGGCACAAGCAGCATGATGACGTCATCAATGTGACATCATGCGCCTGTGGCCATTTCTGATGTTCCTGTTGCAATAGCAGCATTTGTGTGGGGAATAGCACCTTTACATTTCTGTTCATGGCAAATTTGAGAGTTGTCTTCATTCTGGATCAAATATGGATATGCATTATGCTGGTATAATCTGTGAATGCCTATTCTATATAGGTCTAGAATGTGAGAGTTACTACTTATATCCAACATTGGTAGGCATGTGGTATGAAACTAGTCGCTATTCCAGTTTGGCTAAGTGGTCTCTCTAGTAAATAGTGTGCTGGCAAGAATACATATAAAAGTATATTTACACTGTTATGTTCTAACTATTAGACAGTGTCATGTTATCTGATTAGCATGTAGTTTATACAATGGGTTCCAAGTCATACAGAAATTATTTCCATAGGGTGGTTAACAGTCAGGAAATAGTGTCAGATGGTTACAAGCAAGTAATGGCTGATTTACAAAATACAATGGAATTAACAGAGTATTGGCATATTGGTGCATATAGAGGCTGCGTACAGTTCTTGAAAGGTCCAAGTACTACTTATGTCCACTTATCGTAAGCATGTGGTAGGAGACTAGCCACTATTCCTTTTTGGTTAAGTGGACTCTCTGGTGAGTGGTGTGCTGGAAAAAGTACATATGCAAGCATTTTTTCACTGTTCGGTGATAACTCGCATACAGTGTCATGGTGTCCGATTGGCACACCGTTTATAAAAGGGGTTCCAAGTCATGCAGACATTCTTTGCATAGAATGGTTAGTGTTATGACAGTTTTTCTAAAGTCCAATAAAGGGCTTAATAAAACCTTTCAACTGAGACAGTAGAAGACTCCATTCTTAGTACAAGGCTGTACCACCCGAGTATATGGTAGCATAGACAGCAGCCAGGCTTCTCTTAGGAGGGAGAGAGGGTTGCAGGAAAGAACACTGAACACCTGTAGTATACCAAGGATTCAATAGAAACAATTACAACCAAGTATTATAAAAAAAATAAAGGTGTGTTATAACTACAACCAAGTTAAGTCTTGGGGTAAGTACTGGTCAGAGTCAAACGCATTAATAAAAACACCACAATGTTTGAAGGTACACCAACCAAAGCATACACCTTCAGAATACCCAACTAATACTAGGGAAGTCAACCCTTCTAAACATTTAGTATAGGACACACCTGTCCATGGGGAGTCAAAACCATTCGTTACTTTTAGATTACTTTCTGTAACACAAGGGTAGCAGACCCTGTGTGTTATGCATTGACACTGCAAAGAAATCACAATCAACCAACCTGGTTACCAGGATACTTTTCTGAATCGTGAAACACAGTAACAGTATTATGCATATAACTACTTTGTGGATAGCACAGTAATACTAGGTGAGTAAAACCTTTTGGTGTAATAAACAATTAGTTACTTTTCAGCTCAGTGCAACACAGCAAGATAAGCAAGAACTCTAACAATGCAATTCTCCTTGCAACAGTGCGTCTAGTAGAGTATATAGAAGCTGAGCTGGAACTCAATGAAACGTAAAGTTTTAAACATAAATAAAACATTAGGAAGTACTAATAACATTTTATAAACATGCAAGATTGCAAATGATGAAGTTATTAATTTAAGTGCAAGTTATCAGAATTTGTAGGTTTTTGTTAGTCAATTAAAGCTTTCTCCTTTCTTGTTTAGCGTTTTGTCTGCTTGTCAAAGAGATGTAATTTATTAATTTGTAAAGGTGTGTTTGCACTAAAAACAGATTTTAAAAAAAGCAAGAACTCTTTACGCAAATTTAGGATTGCACCAGGCAGACCAAGGTCAGCTACACCTAAAGAACACCAAGAATGACACACAGCTATTCCAGCCAGGTAAAATCTTATGTTTTAATATACTATTAGTTGCTTTTCAGATCAGTGGATAAGCAATAATTAACTTATTTTAGGATGTTACACACAGCTAAGGCACGTAGGTAAGGTTAAAGTTATTTACCTATAACTTTTGTTCTCCAGCATGGATTCACATGCTCATGAATATTCCCCGTCAGGCTGGGAATCCTCAGTAAAAGAAAAACAGTTTCACTTCAAAATGTATTTCTTCTCTAAACCAATCACTGAACTCTGGGTCATACTGCCCCAATCCAATGACAACAGCCCTCTCCCCAAGCTCCAACCCTAGTGGCCATCTGCAGATTTGGTAAGCATGAAAAAGGGCAGTAAGAACCAAGAAGAGCCACACTGGGGACAGAGGGAGGGTTAGCTTGTGAATCCATGCCAGGGGCACAGCAGAGAGAAACGCTAATTGCTGCGATGGCTCTTGTGGAATGGGTTCTCGGCCGGCCTAGCAGTGGCCTGCTCGCCAGTCCATGACAGTGCATGATGCAGTCTTCAAAAAACTCTTTGAACATGCCACATAGAACTTCAAGGCACAAGCAACTTCCGGCGATGACTGATTCGGGAAGACGGCGAACACCACCAAAGGCTTGAGGTAGAATTCCGAAGGCACCTTCGGCATGAAGGTAGGATGTGTACGCAGTATCACCCTTGGAGCATGGAAAGACAAGTAAGGCAGCTCGCAACACCGAGCCTGCATCTCCCCCAACCCTCCTGGCTGAGGTGATAGCCACAAGGAAAGCAGTCTTCCACGAGAGAAACTTGAGCGGCATCTGATGCATAGGCTCGAAAAGGTACGCCCATTAGCTTAATTAGCACCACATTGAGCTCCCAAGCCAGGGGAGGAGTCTTCACCATAGGGAAAGTCCTGACGAGTCCCTTGAACTCCTTGATGAGTCTGAGACCACAGGAAAAGTCTGCCTGGAGATCTGGAATACCTGTATATGACGGCAAGATGCACCTTGATAGAGGTTTGTGCCTGGCGCGCTTTGGCCAATGAAAGCAAGTATGGCAGAAGTTGATGGGCCTTGCCCCGCAGAGGGATAATCATCTGAGTCTTGCACCACACTGAGAAGTGTTTTCACTTAAGTCTGTAGCACTTCAACGTTGAAGAGGCCCTTGCCAGGATGACCTTCATGATAGGATAGTTTTTCTGAAGTTCTACCCAAATTCGTCAAAACCATGCAACTGAGACAGTATAAGACTCCACTCTTAGTATAAGGCTGTACCACCCGTGTTCGTTGGTAGCGTAGACAGAGCAGCCAGGCTTATTTTAGGAGGGAGAGGGGGCTGTAGAATCCGTACAAATTAAATTGTGATACAAATGTTCCAAAGAGAAACAAACACTATGTATTGTAAAAAAGTAAATTGTTTATCTAAATACAAGTGGCCCAGATAATTCTTGGGGGAAATTAGTTCCATCACATACTCTTACGTCCCGTCCCTTTTCCTCCATACTTCATGTACGTCCCTTCCAAGGAACTGGAGACGGAATCTTTTTCACCAGAAAAAAAACTTCTTCCCATTTAAATTTAGAGGCATGTGGGGGTGCGGCCCTGGGAGCGTGCACTGCCCTGACCCCGCCCTCCGGTGCCACACCTCAGTCCCCTTTTCCGCGTCGACAGGAAAGGCAGAATTCACCAGTGCTCCTGGGGTTGGATTCGGCCATGTAATTCCACACGCGGATACTTCTCTTTGTCTCATCATTCAGGTACTCTGTCCTCAGGCGTCACACTCCTCCCCGGCGCATGTCGACTTGCACAGGGTTCAGCAGGTGTCCATCCTGTGACAGACTCTTCCCCAACTTCAGATCCCCATGCCCTCTGCCTACGTTGCCTTGGTCCAGACCACGGTTGGCAAGCTTGTACAGTGTGCAACGCCCTGTCATCGAGGTCGCTGAAGAACAGAATAGCCAGGTGGAGGGAGCTCTTCCAGAAGTCGCCTCCAGAGGACCTCAAGAACTTTGTGAAACATCAATCCAGGCCCAAGGTAGGGCCTCCATTTTCCATCGCACCCCGGAAGGGAGACTACTTCCCAAGGACTCGCCCGCGCGAAAGGGACCGCTCAGGTCCTGGTACCAGTACATGCACTGAGGCTGCTTCAGCTACAGGCCAAGAGATCCCCAGATCCTCCCGTGACAGTGTTGAGGGACCGGAAGGTTTCTTTAGTGGGTCTTCACCTGAGGGGCCATGCCCTAGTACTGGCAATATGTCTGAGGGGGCGCCTAGACGCAGCTCCGGGCTGAGGGTGTCACACCTACCGGGTCTAGGCCCGAGGAGCAGGGTAGGTCTTGCAATCCGCACTCAAGAGTCTTGGAGGAGGCTGGGCACAGCGAGCAAAGCAACCCGACACAGGCACGTGACAGGCAGCATGACAAAATGGCCACCACGTCCGACATCAGCACCCGTCCACCAGGAGTTCGGCGAGAAACTAGTGTCAAGGTGGGACTGGCCTCAACCAGTTATGTGGCCTACAGTCCATCCTTCATTTGCGCAGGGCAGTATCCCGCTGCGTCCGAACAGGCAGGGTATGCAGAGGCTCCAGCAGCCTCTCGCTAACCAGTCTGTATCACCTACCACGCCTTTGGCCTGTGAAGACAGGTTCTTTGAGAGTTTGCTCAGGCTCATGAAGTCCCCTCGGATGGGGTTGATCCTCGGGGATGCCATCAGGGACGTGCTCCCTCCAATGCTTCTAGCACCACAGGCACCTCTGCCGGCGGCGCTGGACCCGGCGCAGCTACTGCCTTCGGTCCCCGTAACCTAGCCTATGGCTCCCGCTACTCCCCCACAGCCTTCGGTACCCGTAACTCAGCCTCCGGCTCCCGCTACTCCCCCACCTACACAGGATCCACCTGACCCACAGGATACGGATGAGGAGGACCCTGACACGCCCTTGTCAGCCAAGGCCATCCACAAACGTCTTGTTGGGCTGGTAGAGTATCCGGGCCTACCTCAGCCCGAGGTCGAGCAACCGGCAGAGGGGGGTGCTTGCTGAGGTCCTCACAAGATGCCCCTCTGCCAAAAAGTGAATTCCACTGCAGACTGAAGTAGTCTCCCTGGCCAAAAAGGGTTGGCTCAAGCCCCACTCTGTCCAGCCGGTCAATCGACGCCTGGACGCAAAGTACAGGCAGATGGAGGGGGATACACTCTTGCTATCAGCCCATCCTCAGCCACACTCCTCGGTGATCGCTGCGGCATCACTATACTGCAAGCCATAGTCGTCCTCAGCCACCTCCTCAGCAACGTTGCTAGGCAAGGAGGAGAGGATCTTGGAAGCGTACGGGAAAAAGCTGTGTTCCAACGAGTCCTTGCACCTTCGTCAGCCAATGCTGATGCAGCCGCTAACCAAAGGTTATGGTGGGAAATTGCGGACTTCCTCCCAGAACTCCCTACGCAGAGCCAGTAACGTTTCAAGGCGGAACTGGCCGAGGCCAAGCTGGTGGCGCAGGACCTCATGGAATCCACTGTGCCCATATTGACACCTCTGGCCATGCCATCCATCGCCACGGACATGAGACGGACAACCTTGTTCCGTGCAACGAAGTTCAACCCGGACGTCCATGAACGCATATTGGACATGCCGTTCGAGGAGGGGGGGGCCTCTTCAACTCCACCACAGACAAGGAGCTGGACAAAAAGAAAAAAACAGCTCACAAACAGCCAAGTCTTTATCCATCTTGACAAAGACCAAACCCAAATCATACACCCAGTCACAGCAACACTGCAACAAGGGGCGTACATACAGAGGGTTCCACGGCTTCTTGGAACGGAGAGACCTAAGCAGCCGGACCACCCGCCGACGTCAAATCGGCACAAGCAACAAAAATGGGAGGGGGGTACGGGGAGTAAAGGCCATTTCCAGTCCCCCTCTGCGACAGCCTCCGAGGGGAAAGAAGGCATGACACGCCCCTCCGGGTCCACGTGTCTCCAGTTGGGGGGGTGCAGGCTTGCTCTCCATGCACATTTCTGGTGCCAGAATTTTGCGGACCCCTGGATCCTCTCTGTGGTATCCATGGGGTAACACCTAACCATCCCAGCCGCTCCTTCCTCCCATCTACACCCTCAGGTAAGGACAGCAACTCTTCTGGCAGAGATCCGGTCGCTCGTAGCGAGCCAGGCTGTGGAGGAAGTCCCAGCATCCCAGCATGGCTTGGGCTTTTACTCCAGGATTTGCACCATTCAGAAAAAAAAAAAAACCAGGCCGGCCTGAGAGTTGTGCTGGACCTTTCCACCCTCAACCTCTACAAAAATTCAAGATGGTTATGCCAGCTTTTATAGCGGAGACATTGTGCAGGGGAGACTGGATGTGCTCCCTGGATCTGAAGGACACGTACCTACACGCCCTGATTTGGCAGTCCCATCATTCTTAGCTACAGTTCAGGATCATGGGCTACCATTTCCGATACAAGGCCCTTCCTTTTGGCCTCAACTCGGCCCACAGAGTCTTTACAAGACTCATGAATACTGTGGCTGCCCTCCTCAGAGCGCAGGGCCTCAACATCTACCCATACCTCGATGACTGGCTTGTATGGGCTGCATCTCCGGAAGCAGTTTGCCACTCTTCCCATAACCTTATAAATACACTGCACAATCTGGGCTTTTCGCTCAACCTCAAGAAGTTGCAGCTGCAGCCCACACAGACACACTCTTGAGCATCATCTGAGACATATGCTCCAAGAAGGTGTTTATCGGAGGACAAGATCTCGGCCATCAAAAGGGCCACCGCCCACTTCCTCAGCAGAGTGGTGACGTCGGCATGGTGATACCAGCATCTCCTGGGTCTCTTGGCGGTGGTCCTACTAGCCGTCCCACACACGAGACGGAGGAGGATTCCGCTGCACTTTGCGGCCTCATGCAACTAGGAGCGGGGCTCTCAATCCGAGATGATCAACATTCCTCCAACTCTCCATCAGGACCTCACATGGCGGTCCATGGACTGCAACCTACTGACTGGCAAGCCCTTCCGGCCTCCCACCCGCAGGTCACCATCACCAAAGACTCCTCGCTCGAGGGCTGGGGAGCCACCCTGGACTATGTCTCGGTCTACAGCACCTGGACTCAACAGGAGCAGGAGTACCACATCAATTGGTTGGAGCTGAATGCCATCTGGCTAGCGCTCCGGGCATTCCTTCCACTTCACAGGGGCCAGGTCGTCCTCATCCAGACAGACAACTCTACCAGCATGTACTATGTCAACAAGCAGGGAGGCACCAGATCCCCTCCTCTGTGCAGACTGGCAATCAGCATGTGGGAGCAGGCCCTGGAAAACTACATCTACCTCACACAGTCCACCTTCTGGGGGAATCCAACCTGGAAGCGGACAGGCTCAGCGGGTTTTGAGCGAAAATTACAAGTGGCAGCTAAACAACCTTGTTACTCAAAAGATCTTCCAAAGATTGGGTCTTCCCCAGGTGGATCTCTTTGCCACCTGGCACAACAAGAAGTGCCCTGAGTTTGCTTCCTGGCAGGGACAGGGCCCCGGCTCCCTAGGCGATGCATTTTGGATTCAGTCGGACGGTATGACAGCGTGCGCCTTCCCGTCAACTCCACAGATTCACAGTGTGATTTGCAAGATCAAGGAGTCTCACCAGTTCAACATCTTGCTAATAGCTCCATGGTGGCCAGCCAGGCCACGGTTCTCGGAGCTGCTCAGCCTCTCGCAGATGCCACCGATTCACCTTCCGACGGGCCCAGCACATCTGCTGGAGCAGCAGGGGGCAGGGTCATCCATCCTGCGCCTCAGAAACTGGCCCTCACAGCGTTGTTCCTGAGGACACCTCAGCCTCTCCCAGGCTAATCTGGAAATCGCACAGGGAAAAAAGCTACCAGGGCCCAGTATAAAAGTAAATGGACCAGGTTCTGCCACTGGGCAGACTCCAAGCATATCGACCCCCTGGCACGTACTCTGGACGACGTGCTCTCCTTCTCAGCGCACCTAGCCCATTCTGGCGTGCAGGTCAACACCTTGCGCACTTACCTCGCAGCCATCTGGGCTTACAGGAACTCTGAGGAGGGTCTTCTCCTCCAATCAGATGGTCAAGAAACCTTTGACAGGGCTCGCAAGGCTCTATCCGCCCATCAAGAGGCCACACCCCGTGTGGGACCTGACCATTGTCTTGGGCGCCTTGGTGCACAAACGATTCGAGCCAATGATGTCTGCAGACATCAGGCTGGTCACCATTAAGACGGCCTTACTAGTCTGCCTCACCTCGGCTCGCAGAGTCAGAAAAATCCAAGAGTTGGTCACCTCAACCATATACTACCTTTCACAGGGACAAGGTAGTCCTGCAGACACATCCAGCATTTCTGCTTCCCATTTGAACAAGGAAATAGTCCTTCCTATGTTTTTTGCCGATCCTATGGACAAGGCACAGAGTTCTGCACTGCCTGGATGTCAGGTGTGCCCTGAAATTCTACCTTTGACAGGACCAAGGGCTTCTGCAAATCAGACGTCCTGTTTGTAACTTTCGGAGGTGCCAGACCAGACCTCCAAGGCCTCCATATCCCGCTGGATGGTGTCGGCCATCAAAGAAGCATACAAGGGCAAGCTCAAGCTGCTTCCGGCGAACATGCACGCCCATACATTCAGGGCCAAAGTACAGCCATCGCATTCCAGCGCCATGTCCCTTGGCAAGCCATAAGCAGGGAATCCACGTGGGCCACTCCGTCGGCTTTCTGCAAGCATTACTGTTTGGATGCCGGATCTAGATCTGATGCGGCTGTCGGACAGGCGGTTCTCAGATTTGCTTAAGAAGGTTCTCCTCTTCACCCTCGGGCTACATTCAGTTGTAATCGCCCATGCGGTATGGAGGAAAGGGGACGGGACGCTAGAGTAATTAGAAGTTACTCACCGTAGTGACTAACATACTCTTAGTCCCCTTTCCTCCATACGTCCCACCATCCTCCCCCCCCCTAATAATACTGGTGTCATTAGGCAATGTTAAATCTATTGTCGACGCATCAATGTGGACTGAGGTGTGGCGCCGGAGGGCGGAGTCAGGGCAGGGCATGCTCCCAGGGCCGCACGGCCACCCGCCTCTAAATTTAAAGGGGCAGAAGGCTCTTTCTGGTAAAAAAGGTGCCGTCTTCCGTCCCTTGGAAGGGAAGCCCATACGGTGTGTAACTTATAATTTATATGTAAATCACAATTATAAAAACACACTATGTTTGAAGGTTCACAGACCAAATCATGAACCTTATTTGCAACACCCAACAGTAGTTCTAGGAAAGTCAAACCTTTTCATACACATTCAGTATAGGTCACACCTATTCTTGGGGAGTAAAAACCAATGGTTACTTTCAGATTACATTTAGTATTTCAAGGGTAGTAGACCCTGCCAGTTGTACGTGACGCAAGGCAACAAATCACATAATCAGTCAACTGGACAGTGTACGTTTTGTGAATAGTGGAACACTTATTCTAGGTACAGTAAAAACCTATAACTACCTTTGTGATAAGTTATACTAGATGAGTGAAACCTAAGGAAGTAATATTCAATTACTGGTGCTTTTGCGATCAGTGAAACAGATTGAGATAAGCAGCAGTAACTCTTGAAACTTATTTTTGGATGGCACACAGCTAGCCAAAGCCAAGTAAAACACACATACTTGAAGGAGCCATGAGCAAGTTGGGACAGGTATAAACCTAAGACTCTTTGTGTCTGCCTAAAACAGACGAGGGAAGGCAAAACCCAATGTTACACTTTATGAATGACAAAGTTGTTCTAGGTAGGTAAAACCCAATGCAGACTTTTTATGGACAGGCTAACAGCAAGTCCGAGGAAGCAAGACCCAGTTGGGGAACTCATATAAACTTATCCTAACAGGAATAATAAAGTGAAACCAACAGCATTACTTTTGGGAAGAGGCACGACCAAATCAGAGGTGAGTGATATACCCTTACATCTACTTTCTGTTAGAATGGCGAAACAGTTTAAGGAAATAAAGAGGAGGCATATAATTTTCAAATTGTGCAACACACATTCAAGGTAAGTAAGAACCTTTGCAACTGTTCACTCTCAGAGTTACAGTTACCAACCAACTCTTTTACAGGTAAGTAACTTTTAAACACATTCTCATTTCTAGGCAAAAGGCCCAATCCCATAAAAGTATTTCCCTTATTCTTGGAGCATGAGTGTTCTCAGTGGCAGAAGGGGGCGGGGGGGGGTCACTAGGGTCTAGCGCCCAACAGGCAGTGTCAGGATAGGTTCTTAAGTAGCAAAAGTCAGAGTTCCTAAGGAAGACTGTTCACACCGGTGAATATTTTACTTTAGAGTTATTTGAGGGTGCAGGGGATTCACAGAAAACATTCCAGCAGTGAGCCTGGGTGAACTGGATGAGAGACCTCCAAATCACAGAAAACACCCCAAAACTAAACAGCAATCACAAGAGACTTAAGATAAGTAAATAACCAAGCCAGAACAGTACCGCAGCAGGACTTCAGCAGCCAAAAACCTGGTTGGTAGATTCCTTGTCGCGGTGACTGAAAACAGGACCTTGGAAGGGACTTTGCAGCAGGGATCAACAGGGAAGGCTCTCTGCAAGGTTTCCCTGGTGGATGGATGCAGCTCTGGATTTGGCACCTTTTTCAGGAGCACAGAAGACAGAATACTGCTGGTCGGATTCTCCTTGTTACAAAGGTCCACCAATCGGATGAGGGGACCTTTCAGACTGGAGTTGTGTCTCTGAAGATCCAGCAAGATGCCCACTAAGTTTCAGCGAGATTCGGAAGACCGTGCATGATCCCCATTTGTCCCGCTGGCCACCACCAGAAGGCGATAGCCGGCCTGCCACTTGAAGGCATGCATTATAAGGCCAGTGGCCTGTCCTAGACTCATTTCTGAAAAGAGCCAAAGGGCCGGAGTCCCTGCCCGATCACAGTCTCGACCCAGGTACTATCGGTAAAAATGCTCACCTTGAACGCTACGCTGTATCGGCCTCATACTTGACTAAGTGACCGCAACCCTTTTCCTGCTAATATCAGCCGCGCCTCCCGCACCGTATCATTCCCCCCCCCCTGATTTTCGTTGTCATCCAAACGCAAAGTACGCTCTGACTTAGCCTAAACCTAATCACGTGATCGGTGACTGACTTTGCCAAGAAACCCTTCCACGCAGCATGACTGGTGTAACATGTTGTATTCTGCTGCACTGCATTTTATGTGATTACTGTGATTTTCCTGTTATCAAGTAATGCTCTATACCTGTATACCACCTCTAACCAAACGAGTGAACTACATACCTACTGAATTAATGTGTATGGTTGCTGCACTGTACATCTATCCAAATTGCCCTATTGCTGAATAGCACATCGTCAAATGCTTAACTGTCCTATCCTACTAGATCTGCTGATTACTGCTTCTAGCCCTTCTAGTATACCGCCACACGATGGATCCCGCTTATGTTTGACATGATTAAGTAATGCCTGTGCCGCGCCAACTGTGTTACGCAATGTTACACTGAAAATACTGCCATACAGACCTATTCAGCTAGAAATATTGCTGCTCCCCGATTATATTACCTGAACAAGGTGACAATGATATTACATAGTTATTCTCCGCCATGTCTCCTAGCTATCGTGGTCATCAGCACGGTGATCATAATTCCACTGAACACTTAGCACTATGTATGCCTTTAGGTTTGTGCTGTTAAAACTATTATGCTTTACTAACATTGAATGCACCTACCCCAAATAATGGTGACTATCAAAGGACAGCTAGGACAGGCAAGGATAGCCATATCCTCATAGTAACAATTCCCACCAGTCTGCACGCTCGGCTTAAAGGTGGCTGCCTACCCCTAACCTTCCAACACCGCTACACCCTACCACTGCTGACCATTACTACACAGTCAGGAAACACCATCAGTATGGGCTTCAATCACACGCCTCCACCCCCCCCATCCTCAAGACCTAATCAAACCAATCTACCATGCGCACCCCCAGTCAGAAATTCTAGACTCCGAGCCAGATTAACAAATCTCCACGAACTACCATCTAAGTCCCATGCAAACTAACCTCACCCCCAACAGCAAAAACGCCACAACTAAAACCTGCATCAGCAACAGAAAAATCTGACCCACCCTCCATTCCAGTCCCAAAACATGCCACATTATTTCGCCTGCTACCACCGACGTTACCATCCACCCTCACACCAAAACACTCCTGAAGAATCTGCAGGTAGCTACCAGGGTCCCAGACATTAAATTTGCCTTAATTAACGCCAGATCCCTAGTGGCGCATCCAAAAGAAATAGCAGATCGGATCAATGGCGAAGACTGACTTTCTTGCTATAACAGAATACTGGCTTGACGCTGCTGCTGGCCCTGCCCTCCTCCTAGCCATGCTGCACAACTATGAAATCATAAGAGCTGACAGAACTGACTCTAGAGGTGGAGGCATTGCTCTTATCGCCAAATCTGACTTGGCCTTGAGAACCGCCCCCTCTCCTGCCACCAGGTCATGCAACCTACTCACAGCTAAACTCCCGACCTCCAATAATGACACCTTAATAATCTTATATATAGACCACCAGGACCGACTGGATCATTTGAAGACCTCTCTCCCATCTTCTATGAGAATACCAAACAGGCCTCCCAAATTCTCCCGCTTGGAGACTTTTTTTAATAAAATGCTTTGGTTTGCATAGCAAACCTTTCATCTTTGTCTGAGTTTCACTTGGACATTCTGTGTTTTATCCATTTTTATTCTCTTAGTTTTTATTTTTTTGGGCATATTGGTATCTTTTTGCTTTCCATCATTTTCATCCTGTCTGTGCAATCTCCATTATGTTGTTCCAGAACGAGACTACTGCAAATATCAGTTTTTTTTCCTTTCCAGTTAAGATTATTGCCCATCGATCTTCAGGTAAGAACAACGTCCAGTTCTGCATAAACCATCCTCTTGCTAGTTATCTTTTCTCACTTAATGCAGGCCAAATCATAATG
This sequence comes from Ambystoma mexicanum, assembly GCF_040938575.1. Taxonomy (NCBI): domain Eukaryota; kingdom Metazoa; phylum Chordata; class Amphibia; order Caudata; family Ambystomatidae; genus Ambystoma; species Ambystoma mexicanum. The sequence goes on from NC_090924.1 coordinate 703,955,479, forward strand.
ATATGGTATAGGCTCTTAACTTTTTCCTCGTCCCCACAGAATCTGCAGAATTTTTCATTATCTGGGGTTATTCTCCTAGCTGCCTTTATTTCCCGTGTCAGGAGAATGTTCAATCTCATCCTCATCTAAGTGTCTGATTTTCGATGATGGAAATGCTTTTAGATACTCTGATAACTGGTTGATCAATCTAATGTCCAGTGTGCATGGAATATCCAGTGCGTATTGGACTTGATCTCAATTGTCTTCATCCAATCATTTTCTATCAGTCTCCTTTTCGCCTTTTGGGGTCTGTTGATTAGCTTCACATTTATATTTTATTGAGTCTTTCCATATTCCTATTTGTTTCTCGGATTGACCTGTATTCTTTGTTCGCAATATTCCTATAGGCGAAGCATGTCTCGCTTGTTATTTTCCTGTAGAGATCCATTTGTTTCCATACCACAACGGATTGTAGTGATTGTAAAGCTAATTCCGCTCGAATGCGTGGCGTAGGAAATGAGGCTAGCAGGTTTAGGACCTTCCTTCAAAACTGTCCTTCCACTTGTTGCCAGATCTTGTTAATGTTAATCATTCCTTCTGTGCCATAAGTGAGGCTTGCCATCACTTTGTAAAATGTTATCACTGGGATCAGTGAGAATTTTCCATATTTCAGGTGCTATATTTTTGCTTGCCTAGCTAGGGAGAGTACTTTGGACTTAAGGAGCAGCATCATGTCTGCTTCAGTGGGTGACTGGTTTATCCATACTCTGAGGTGTTTAACCCGATTTACCTCTTTGATTTTCTCCTTTCCGATATAGAATTCTGTTGCTGGGCCTTTCTTTCCGTTACGTTTTATCGAAGTCATGATCTTTGTTTTCTTCATGTTCATTTCCATGTGATTTTCTGCCATGTACATTTGCAGATCAGATTTTGCAAGGCAATTTGCAGGCCTCTTGGGGGTTTTTGCTAGTACAACAATGTTGTCAGCGTACAGGATACATGTTATGGTTGTGCCATTCAACTTCGGTGGATTAGTCTGGTGTATAGAGGTTTACTTCCAGATCCGCGATGTAGAGATGCAATAGTGTTGCTGCCAAATGGCTGCGTTAAGCCCTTGTCTGTCTTTATCTTATTTGATAATGCTCCTTCCTTAGACATTCTGATCCTTATGTTGATGTTGTTGTATAGAAGCTTGATCGGTTCCAATATATTACTTGGACATTCCCATGTGCTTAGCTTCTTCCATAGCTGTTTTCTGTTTACCGAGTCAAAGGCAGGTTTTAAGTCTATGAATGCTGCATATATTTGAGTTTTGGTTTGTATGGCTTCATGTTTCAACAGGTTCAAGATGAATAAGTTGATGTTGGTTCCTAAGGTTTGGACGAATCCTGCTCGTCTCTTGGCATATTTTCCTTCGGTAATGGCCCAGTTGTTCAGACTCCTCAGCAAGATTTTAGCGAATATTTTCCCTAATGGATCTAGTAAGGCCAAAGGGTGGTAGTTCTGGGTTCCTCAGTTTTACCGTTTTTAAATATTGGGACTATGGTGGCTTGCTGCCATGTTTCAGCTATCTTTTTGGTCTTCTCGATTAGGGTGAATAAGGTGTTGCATATTGAGGTCCAAGGCTCGGGATTTTGTTTGATCATCATGTTCGATAGACCGTCGGGTCCCGGCCCTCTCTATGTGTACAGTTTCTTTATTGCCTCCTTTATATCATCCAGGTCCCATATAAGGTGCCATGAGTAGTTTGTTGGTTGGTTTCCGTCGCTCTGGTGTTTCTCTGTATAGGCTGGTATAGTATCTTATCAGCTTGATTCCTGAACATTAGTGGTCATTGCTTCTTGAGTTTGTGACTATGTATTCAGTAGCGCCCATAGTGGTCTTGTGTATGTTTTTAGTGGCTTGAAGCATCCTCTCTGCATCTTCTTGTAGTAACATAGCTTTGTTATTTTTCATCCAATTCCTATGTTTTTGCTTTGCCCTTTTAAGTTTTTGATGGATGTCTCCTGCGGTGCCTTTTTTAATTGATTTAATTATTTGTCTCAGTTCCTTCTCCTTTTGTACAACTCTAAGGTTATACGCATGATTGTGCGGTGGCAGCGATTTGTTTTTTTCCTCTTTTCTGGAAGGGAGTAAGAGCCATTCGTAATTAATTTTCTGGTTGTCATCAAGTTTGGATTTTGGCATTACACTTGGGAGGGTTTCAATCTTGTGCTGATTGATCCTTCGTCTGTTCATTCCGTTGTTTACTTCCAGACAGGGTAGGCGCTTAATTTCCCTCTTAATTGCAACATTTATTGTTCTTCTCAGGATGTAATGGTCGCTGTTTGTGTTTTTCATATTACTGGCATAGCTGGGTTCTTCATTAATACCTTTGGACATGTAGATGTAATCAATCAGCCGTTTTCTTGCCATTTGCCCAGGTTGCCGTCATGTGGCCGTTTACACTATCATAACAGTCTGATCTGGTCATTGGTCTGTTTAGGGTTTTGTTCCATTTTTTGGCATGAATTTCTAATGCGGATTCTGCATTCTCCTCTTCTCTGTTGCACAGGTGAATATTTAAGTCACCACAGATTATAGTTTCTACGTCTTCATATTTCGCTTTGGCTTGGTCCATTGCTGAGAACACAGTCTATGAAATTTTCCTCTGACGGCAGTGGGATTCCAGTATACATTAATTATGCACCAGGTTAGAGCTTTCCTTGCACACTTGTTTGTCTGTGGTGTTCTGATTTTTATTGTGGTTGCTTGTATCCAGGGTAGGACATTTTTCGACTATTATTTCAATCTGTTTTGCTTTTGTTATCATGGTCAGGAGTCCTGCTGATGGTCTGCCTTTTTTCCGTTGGATCGCTGGATTCATCAATACCACACATCCGTCGCTTATCGGTTCATCAGTCAGCCAGGATTCTTGTATACATGCTATATCAGTTTAACAGATTGTGTCCTTCTAGGTCTCTGAATAAGTGTTTATGTCCACGCATGTTCCATGAGCATACTGAGAGCATTCAAGACCGCTCTTCCTTTAATTGTTAGCTTAGTCGGTTCATGCTCTCTTGGTCGGATGAGTTTGTTTCATCGAGTTGTCTCCATATTCCATGTTTGATTTTCGGGTCTTGTCGCCTGTGCGGATCTTCATATTTTCTTCCCTCTTCAGTTGTCCTCCTGGTTTGTTGTTGATTGTCAGTTCTAATCGGTGTTTCTTTCCTGTCCTGTCATTTGTCTTATGCTCCTGTTGGTATGTCATCTCTTGTCTGCCGCTTATGTCTGTTAAGCAAAAACTCCGGAACAACCACCAACATTCTCCTCCTAAGTTCCCTGAAAGCCAAAGTACTGCAGGGGGGCCCCCCTATCTACATGGCATTCATTGACCTGTTCCAGGCCTTCGACCAGGTCAACAGACAACGATTATGGGGAAAACTGGAAAGTTCAGACTGTCCTGGCCACATACTGGAGCCCATGAAAGCCTTACACTATGGCACCTCAATACGGGTGCGACTCAGTGCCGAGGGTAGACTGTCAAGGGAAATACAGACATCAAGAGGCGTAAAGCAGGGATGCCCGCTCGCACCCGCCTTGTATAATGCCTACCTAGCAGACTACAGGAACTCATCGGAACTGATCAGATGTTTCCCTCCTTCGATTTTTTTAACCTCCTATCGAGCGACTACTCTACGCAGATGATATCATCTTGATGGACCTAACCCCCATTGGCCTCCGGCGCCAACTAGACAATCCAACACGCTACCTGGCAGAAAACAATTTAAGATTGAACAAAGAAAACTAAAATCTTAATTCTGGGAACAGCGGCGACAAGAAAGAAAAAAATTGTCTTGGCATGGCGAAGGGAAGACGCTCGAAACAGTCAACGCCCTTAAATATCTGGGCATCAGGATCAGCAACGATAAGGAGGAACAAGCAATGCAGGAGTCCCTCTTGTAAAAACTGAAAAAGCTTACGGCGCTGGCCAAAGCAGTGGACAGGAAGCATGGAAGATTCTCCATCATTCCCATCATAAGATTTTACAAATCTAAGGTTGTTCCTGTCCTGATCTATGGCACGGATGCAATGCCTCTGATCCCTGACTCAATCTGGCCAAAATACGAATGCTTCTTTTGGCGAGGGGTTTTGAACTTGGCTACCTCTACACCAATAGCCCTGATAAGAAGAGAACTCTGCCTACCCTCTGGACCTTATTTGGAGAGAAACCAAGGGCGGGAACAACAACGCTGGCCAGATGGGACCAGCTTAACCTCTCCATCCTTCAAGAACTAGACACCACTCTAGAAACATTGATACAAAACCCAAACCAGGTATCAAAGAAACTCTTCGAAGCTGACTGGATAAACACTCTGGAAGTTGCAAATAACTACTCGCCTACCCAATACGCCGATGAAACTTGACGAGGTGCGTGGATACCTCCGCAAGTTTCCAGACAAACGGCTAAATAGAACCTTCCTATGGTTCAGACTGAACCAATTTAAAACAAACAAAATCCTGTCAGTTCGTAATCAATCCATTTCAAACAACTGTTGCTATTGTGAAGCACCGGACACTGGAGAAACTACCAAACATTTGATCCTTGAATGCACTGGCCTAACTGCGAGTAGACATTGCTTTCTGGTCGAGCCACTGAAGACCTGCTGTACTTTAGTCCTAGAAAGCCTATGGGTTCTATTGGCCAGCGGTAACAGAAGATGCTCCATTGGACTCTATTTCTGAAGAGGTTGGACTTGTGAAAGTGGCCCTCCAGTTGAAAGTTATTCGGTTTCAACTTAGAAAGTTGAAACTATCATTTTGGTTGGATCTATTTATTTTGTAAAAATTGTAACACAATTAAATCAAATAAATAAATAATCTGTTTTCTTTCATCTTTTTTTTAGTGGAGGGATTAAGAGGTCAAATCCTAGTTGTTTGAATGTCATGTTTTCCATCGTTCTCTTCAGCGCTTGTTCGTTGGTAAATTCGATCGATACTTGGTCCGTAGTTTCTTGGTCCAAGAATTCAATACAGAGGATATCTTTAGTTGATATTTCTTTCATATTTGGTATGACGTGCATCAGCCTCAATATATTTGTTCTGTTTAATATTAGATTGTCTTTTTGTTTCGTTGATCTTTGTAATTTTATCTTGTGCTCCAGCCTTTGCAGTTTTTTCATTGGCTCAATAAACATCAGGAGTTTTATCTTTCCAGTTCCTTTCATAGGTGTATTTCGCTTTCCTTGTTCTTTGTCCTTTGGTCTCAGTGTTCTAGCTTCCTCTGGGCTGGATCCAATCAAGCTTATCTCGTTTCATTCCGTTGTTTGTGTTTCGTTTAGAAAAACTTTGAGATTTCCTCAAGTGTGTAGTCATATCTTGTAGAATCATCAAGTTGGTTCTCTTCCTATTAATCAACTGTGATCATGGATACTGGGCTTGTTTGTATTTGGGCTTCCTCAGAAAGGTCCATCGTTTCTTCCGCATATGTGGACATGTCCATCATTTCAGCATTTATTCTTTCTTCTGTGTTATCTTCCTGATGCGATGGAGTTGTTTTTAGCAGGCTCTCGCCTTTGTTCACTCGTTTAGGCATTTTCAGTTCACTTTTCTGAGTTGTATTTGCCTTCTCTTTTACAGGGGCTTTAAGATTCCTCAGGAAGGCTTACAAGCATGTTTGTCTTTTGTTTTTCCCTTGTTGCCTGGTTTTAGTTTCTCTTTCTCAGACATCGTTTTGCTTCCTTTATTGAAGATGTCATAGTTTTCAGGTCTTTCCACGTGTTTTTCCGGGGAATTTGAGTGGGTATTTGGAGTATCAGTCAGATCTATAAAATTTCCTACTGGTGTGTTCTCCGTGTTTTTTTGCAGAGCTGATTCGGTCTCGTTGGTGGATGTGACTATTGCCACTTGTGTCTCAATTGTGGCTGACTTAGTTTTTCTATTTAAGCTTTCTTTTTTATTGCAAGTTATCTGGCTATTCCTTGCAGTCATCATTGTAATCAGTGCATGGGTTAAGTCCGATTTTTCAGCTTGTTCGCTCCTTGCAATGTCACTTAATCTGGATTGCCATATCAGGCTGGCATGGGCTTCGTTGTTCAGGCGTTCCTGTAGTTTCTTCATGTATACATCCTGGGACGTACGTTTGGTGTGAATTATTACTAATAAGGTTGCTTGGTCCTTTATTGCATCTGTGAGGGCTTCTTGTAGTTTCATATATGGAATCAGTGATTGGGATGTTGTCGTTATTAGCATATTTTGTAAATCTAGCATTGATGTTGGAATTGATGGCATTTCTTGATTATGGTCCTTCTCACATCCGCATATGTTTGGTGTAGATACTTCTGGATAAAACAATGTATTGTCTTTGGGAATTAGTTCCTATGTAAATGGCACATGTTTCCCTGGGGCTCCTTGCATAAGGTAGTCTGTTTTTACTTGTGTGGCTTTCCTGGGATTGTGCTTCATTTATGTTTATCAATCCGGGAGGTTGTCTATTGCCGAAAACGTCATTTCTTTTTTCATGGCTTCTCATGATGTTTTCAATTTCAGCGATATCAAGCGAGAGTCTTGCTGCTTTCGGATTTAATTGATCGGGAGTCTTATTCACCATCGAGTGGGAGGGTCTGCGGCTCTCGTATAGCGTTTCCCACTCTTTTTGCTTGTTTTGCTTTCTGTTTCTGGGTTAGCTCTTCCCCCTCGTTAATCGACTTTTCCAGTTTGTCTACTTCTTTATCATCGGAGAGGGTTTTTGTTTCTGCTTCGTTTGGGTTATAGTGTTTGGTTTGGTATTCTTTCCTACTTGTGTGGTAGGTTTCGTCTGGTTTGCGTCCTTTTTTGGAAGCTCATTACGTGTCTTGTTTCTTCTCATCCTTTCAACTTCTGCTTTCCCTCTCGACAGAGTGGAGTCTTTTCCTTCGTCATTTTCTGTATCCAATGCTTCTGGCGTTATTTGTCCCATTATTGCTTCGCTGTTGTTTTTTCCCCCAATGGTGGCGATTTGGGTTGCTCCGCCTGTAGTGGAATAGTCTCTTGATAATGTGTCAGCTCATTGTCTTTTTACGATTATTTGTCGGTGTTTGTATTATGGCTGTGTTCTCTCGTTCCTTGTGAATTTCTTCACTGCATGTTGCTATTGCATTTTCTGTTGCATCAGTGTTTTTTCCCTGCTCCTTTTCACTTTTGTTTTTTTGGAGTGCCCGTGACCTTTTTTTGCAGTCTAGTTTGCGGTGGCGTCATCTTAAAATTGTATTTATTTACTTCTGGATGTGTGGTACTGCCCTTATTTGTCGGGCGTCGTGTACGATTTGGACACCCTTCCACCTCTCTGGCGCGCAGTTAGCTCTTCAGGTCCTTCGTCCGTGGATCAAATGAGAGATTGGCTCACAGTCTCTGCTTGTTAGCCGTTACCGTATTGATTGGCATGCTAAACTTATTTAAAGGAGGAAAGTCATATGTCGGCTTCAGTGTTGGAGGGTGGATCAAAGGCCAAAGGGGGCCCGTAGTCTCCACCTGGTTGTAAGTCCCCGATTGGTGGTATGCAGTCTCCAACTGTTATTTGTAGCAGTGTTTACTAGCGTTCTCTGGCTAGCACAACAAGAATTGTGTGCTCTCTTCAGGCTACTGGTGAGTGGATCAAAGGCCAGGAAAGGCCTGGAGTCTCCACCTGATTATGATAGGGTGAGTTGCCAGAGTCGCTATCACTGTATAGATTGAAGTTGCTGGGGTCTTTGTTGGGTTAAATGTCAAGCAGCCTTGTGTAGTTAGCCGCACTTTCCTTTTCTCTCGCTCACTTGAGCTTGTATTCCAGATGTCTGAAGCAAAACCGTTCTCGCGCTTACTGTTAATTATTTCGTGTATGGCGCGGGTTAGTAGTGTGTGATTCGTTGTAATGAGAGACACTCGTCAATGTCGCCTGTGCGGGCAGTTCTCGCAGCGTGTTAATGAATTCTTCTGAATGGGCCGTCGGTTAAATGGAGCGTGTTATCTCACCTCCGGAATACGAACGGCAGCTGTCGTGGAGTCACAAGCAGCCGCAGCGGCACCCAGGCAAACCCTGTAAACAGCAGTGTGCCCTTCACTTGCTGTGGGATTAACACCGCAAGGGCGCACCAGTTCGCCTTATGATGGCGAACTTCCTGAATGGGCAGGGTCAAAATCCTTCGGCTGTTAAAGCTGCAGGCAGTTTTAGCAGGCAATGCACATCACGGCAAACAAACTAAATGAAACAAAATGATTTCTCAGTTGAACTGAGCGTAAACAGCGTGCCCTTCACTTGCTGTGGGCTGTGGAGACTTTAATCTAGGACTCAACGACCCCAATGATTACCAAGCCTTGGCCATCGCTAATGCTCTAACTGAACAGGGGTTTACCCAAAGAGTGACCCAAGCCACCCACAACAAAGGGAGAACCCTTGATTGGGTAGCAGACCACAACTGCATAAACTCCATCACATTTTTTCCACTCTCTGATCTTGGCTGGCTTCCCTTCCACTCAACTTAAATTTAACTTCCTTTGTCTTGTCTTTAAATATCTTCATGATCTTGCCCCCCCCCTACCTTTCCTCTATCCTCATTCTACGCTCCCTCTCGCCCCCTCCGATCTGCTGGTCTCTTCCTCTCTGTTCCCCCGCCTCCCTGTGTCCTTTCTCGTTCCCGATCATTTCAGCTCCTTGCCCCCCTACACTGGAATTGTCTACCGCTCCATTTCCTCATACCCCTACCTCAGTTCTTCCTTGAAATCTCATCTTCTCCATCCCCGTCTTCTTAACCTCATTACTTCCCCCCTCTTACTCTCCCTCTGATCTGCTTCTCTTTTACAAATTGTTCTACTTGTTTTTGATGGTTTGTCTCATGTTTACAATTATGGTTCCACTTTATTCTAATGTATTCTTGTTGCTATGTAAAGCGCTTTGGCTTAAAGCGCTCTATGAATTTAACCAATACAAATACATCGATATCACCTCTAGCCTGGACAGATCACTGTCCGATATCATTTACCGTACCAGCCATTACCTCTAAACCTAAGGTTATTCCTATCGCACCATCCATCCCAATAAAGAGCAAAAAGATCAACGCAGATAAGATTATTCTGCTTATGTCGACTCTTAACCTACTTCCTAACTCAACTAGTCCAGATAACCTAATACATGCCTATAATGCTGCTATGATGAGAGCCCTTGATGCAATTGCTCCACTTAAGATGCGGAAAAGCAAACCAAAAGCTCAACTAAACTCATGGTTTACCCCCATTTAAAAACTCTGAAAAAGGAAAAAAGAAAGCTTGAATCTATGTGGAAAGTCAGCCCCACTGATGAAAATACAACAAACCTGTTCAACCTAGCATCCCTCTACAAAAAGGAAATTCTACGCGCCAAACAAGAATCCTATAATGAGAGGATCAATAAAGCCAGCTCAAGTTGTAGGGAACTGTTCACCAATCTATGGGAATTGGAAGCTCCCATCCCACAGATAGACAATTGCCTCAAGGACAAACCCTGGTGCACAAGTATCCAGAATGCCTAACAGAATAAAATTGCTGTACTCCAAAGTAAGATTGCTAATAAAAAAGCAATACTACCCATCTTAGATAAACACAGCATCACCAATGCAGCCACCAACCAGTTCAAATTCCCAAGTCTCGAGTCATGAGGCTGAAAAAGACATTCTATCACTTAAACCTTCCAATTGCCAAGCAGACAGCTGGCCGGCACCGATCAAAGATGCCGCTAGAGACCGTGTGCCCTTCATAACTAAATTAATCAATTCCTCATTCACCTCTGGCACTGTCCCCAGCAATCTAAAGGAGTCATGGGTCCTAACCCTCCTGAAAAAACAGACCCTGGATCCTTCAATCCCTACCAAATTACAGGCCAATCACCACTGTACCAATTCTACTCAAGATCCTTGACAAAGTGGCCCATATTCAAATTCAGGAGTACCTAGAGTCAAATAACCTCCTCTGTTACGACAATCGGGCTTTAGACCCAGTCACGGAACAGAGCCAGCTGTAATAGACTTAAACACAGATTGATGAACTGAAGGATAAGGGCAAAACAGCCCTGCTGCTACCTCGACCTTTTGGCTGCCTTTGACCTGGTGGACCACCAAGTTCTCTGCATACACTTGGCCTCAGAAATGCACTTCTCACAAGGCGCATTACCTGGTTTAATCATTTCTCAATAACAGGACCATGAGAGTCTTTTCACCAGTCGCAGCGGCCAAACCGATCCCTATACCCTGTGGTGTGCCACAAGGTTCTTGTGTGTTACCCCACATTGTAAAATATATTCACAAAGTCATTATTCGATGACCTAGACCATCTGGGTGTCACCTACACTAATTATGCAGATGACACCCAGATCCTCATACCCCTCTCGGGCGAGTATAATAAGGACCTGGCTTTGGTGAACAAAATATACCTCACCATCCAGGCCTGGATTGCTTCACAAGGCCTATGCCTGAATGATGACAAGAACGAGCTGCTAATACTCGGTTCCACATCTAACCTCAACAAACTAGGCTCGGACTACACTACCTTCATTATTGATGGTAATACTATTAAAGTGGCAAAAGAAGTAAAAACCTTTTTTACCTCGACTACCTTTGCACAAAGTCAGCGCCATGGCATCTGCCACAGCCTACACATGTAAGCGGATTAGAGCACGTAGACCATTCCTGTCAAAAGAAAGCTGCACTACCTTAGCAAGAGCACTTATCGTATCCAAGCCGGATTATTGTAATGCTCTGTTATCTGGGGGCCAACAAATACCTCATCAAGAAAACCCAAACGCTGCAAAATAACACCATAAGAGCTGCCCATTGTATAACAAGGAGAGAACACATCTCACATCTGAGGAGACAGATCAAATGGCTCTCTACCAAGGACAAAAAGATGCTTAAAACCTTATCCCGAACGCATAAATGCCTAAACCACGCAGCCCCTACATACCTCTCAGAGAATTACTAAACCATCCTCTACACACCCCACGAGGATTATCTATTCAGCACGCCTAGTTGTGCCCAGATTTAAGTTAAAAAAGGTAGGGGAACCAGCTTCCCCATCATGGAAGCTCAAGCATGGAATGCCTTGCCCCCTTCACTGAGAGCCGACCAACCATTCTACATGTTAAGGCGGAATACTATAAAATGGCTCATCACCAATGACACCCATGGTCAGCCTTAGCCCTATACATAAGGACAAGGATTATCCCTACCGCTCTGACGCCACCTAGCTTCCCATGCTGACCACGAAGTAATTTGCCTCATTTTGCACATATGTCTATACACTCCTGTATGCGTGTTGACTTTACATTGCTTCCTGTATTCCGGTTTGCATTTCTTACTGTATTCCACTATAGAGCCTGTTTTATTGTTATTCCATTTTGTAACTATTGTGACTAAGCCGAAAACATTCCTCCAATTTCACTGTGCAAAGGCGCCCAGATACCCCCAGGTCAGGTGCGCCATACAAATAAACCGGACAATGGCTTGAGGTACCAGGGTATTGGGGTATCGCAGCACAGCATAGGATGGCTCAAAATGCAGGTCTTTAGTCTAGTGGGTCTCACCAGGCTCTTGGTCAGGGTTGTCGTTTTCGTAGGTCCCCAGGTCAATTGGAAGGAAGGGCTACAGGAGGCTAAGGTTACACAGCAGGCTCTCCCGTCACTGGATATCATCGGATGCTTTTCCTTCATCATCATCTTGTTTTGGTTCCACTGGTTGACTTGTCTTCAGCTTCCAGGTTCTAAGTATTTAACAGGAACTACAGCACAACTTCTGCATTCTCTCCCCACATTTTACAGCAAGAGGCAATCTGGCTGTCCAATCAGGACAGCCAGCTCCCAGCTGGGAGTGGTTTCCTTCCCAACAAAGTGAAAGACAAGGAGCTACAGAGTTGGACTCCTCCCTTGCTTCCAGCCTTTCCAGACACTCTAGAGCCTGGGCAGGAATCCACAGGATTCCCAAAGACATAGCAGTCAGTGAGGTTGTTCCCACCTAGAGTGGCAGGGGAAGACCTCAAACAGCAAGCACACAAGAAATGGCAGGAAAAAAGGTGCCCACCATTTTAGAAAAATTGAGGCCCTTCTGTGCATTACCGAGGCTGAATTCACAGCATGCGAGAAATAAAGACTAAAAGTCAAAGTTAAAAACACTGCCGCCAGCCATTCATGTCGCAAATGTAACAAAATGTTACAGGTAAGCAAGAAAAGGGATCACATTGTATCCCCCCCAGCACTCCATATAAGGTTGGGGGTGCTGGCTGACTATATCAAATGTAAAGGGGGATGAAAATCCCCCTTTACTACTTGGGAACTGTAGTTCACCCAATCAAATGAAAGAGAAATGAAACGGGGAGCCCATAGGGGCAACCCAGCCTAAGCCCAATGGTTGTAGGAAACTAACTTCTACCATACACATGGGAGACACATAAAAAGGTTGCCCATAACAAATAGAGTAAAATACTAGGTGAGAGGGGAAAAGGATTCCCCTTCACCTAGGGACAAGATAAAATCATGACCTAGTCAAACGAAAAAGTTCTGGAGTTGACACAGGTCAGGAAGATTTATCATAATTATGAAAATCGTACCACCCATTGGTCTTCAGATCAAAGTTGGATACAAGACCCCTATGAAGGACAGCAGCCTGCTTAAGACCAGAAACTCGCTGTTGGAAGATCGCCAGCAGCCCCTTCACTTGCCTTGCGAAGCCCAGTCTCTCTGGAGATCTCAAGAACACCTTCATCTGAGCTTCAACCCTTGGACCAGTGAGAACTATTCCCAACCTCTGCTCGAAGATCCAGCTGCTGGAATCCTGCGTGCTAGCAAGACTTCATCCGGGGCTAATTCCTTGCAATGGTTGCTGCTCCATGTTGAGCCTTGCGGCTGTGCAGATTATCAGCTTATAATACAAAAAGCATTTCCCTAAGGTTGCAACTTCCTATAACGAAGAGGGGCCTTACAAGACCATCTTCTTTGGTGGCGTCATGAGAGCCTTCTTCCTCCCTTTTGTTCCAAATTCGCTGCTCAATGCCTACGTCATGTCCCGAGAGTACCCCGAGGTTGTTACAGGAGTGTTGGTCCTGAAGAGGGTGTCCACGAGAGTGTCCAGCTATGCAGAATCCAGCCCATCAGAACACGGAACCACAAACTAGCCAGACCCAAGAACCAGGCGCCTAAATAGACAGCTGCAGGTGCGACCACGACTGGACTTCCAACAGAACCAACACACTAATCCAGAAATCCCAGAGATTTCAGGAACTTCTAAGGTGGTCCCTGAGTGGAGAGTATAGGGGGTGAATAAATGCTAGGTATGTTTTTCAGCAGTCCAATAGGTGTTCAGGCCCCAACTTCTAATATAGGTCTGTACTATCCAAGGTTGGATAGCGTGACAGAGCAGCTAGGCTTACCTAATGAGGAGGAATGTGAGCTGTAAATCAGTACAAGGAATTCCAAATATACACAGATCCAAAGAAACACACATTTGCATTTATCGAAAATAGTGATTTTAGTCATCAACTGAAAGAAATATATCAACTGGCAACATCAATTCATTTGGAATAGTAAGGAAATAAAGCAAGCGAGTAAATGTTTATATACTTTTCTTATCCACACACGGAGTGACTTCAGTTAAGTTAAGTAAAAGTACTTATTATAAATTAACTCTGCATTATTTAAGCTTTAGGTAAGTTCAAGAACGTAAAGAGCAACTATCACAGTTAAGCAATACGAGTAGCAACTCATGGTTTAGGCAGTCTTTTCCCGAACAAGAAAGGAGTTCTTCAGTTCAGGTGTTGAAGGGAAACAAGCCATGCCAAAGCCAAGAGGTTCAGATGATTTACTGTTAGGAAACCAGCAATGCACAAGTCAGTAGGAATGAGAGAGTGCTGATGAAAATCTTTAGTGCAAGTAACAAGTTATTTGGTCTTGGAAAAAGTTCAGGAGAAGCCTTCCTGAGGGGGCACAGGCTGTTAGGCCTGGGTGATTCCAAATGGGTGAACACCCAAACACTGCTCCAAAAGCAAACCAGCAACACAAACTGCTTCAGGTACTTTTCCCTGAAGCCCCAAAGTACCTTGAGAGTGAAGAAGCTGATTCAGCTGGACACCTACTGGAGGCACGGCTGCAAACCTGGTCGGCTGGTCCTTGGTTGTGATGACAAAAGAGGGGACCCTGGATGGGCTCCTGCAGCAGTAGTCGAGAGGGATTTGCCAGGACAGACATCTTTATACTCCAGCGTCAGTTCAGGGTTTGGGCACCTTTTTCTCAGCACCAGTAGCTAACTATCATTGGTGGTTGGCATCTTCTTGGTTTCTCAGTCCTGCACTCTGCCAACATTGCAGGTAAAGTTAAGCATGGGGTTTCAAATCTTTCGGTCCCCTTTTTGTTTATTTTGAATCAGTAATTCCAGAAATGTTTAACTCTAATGCATATGGAGGATTTCCACTGCACTGTTCTTACAAATTGGGGTGTGTTAGGCAAGATTGTATGCAGTACCCTGGGTGAGACTGTGCCAGCCTTGTCCCTTGGCAATAGTTAACCCAACCTTTGGTATAAGCATGTACTACAAAAGTTGGTAGTGACTGAGCAGCCAGGCTCATCTCAACAGGGGTCAATGTGAGCCGTACGGTTATCACAGTGACAGGTATCCAAATAAATACTTCCACTAAAGGTTTGTGGATTAAACAATTATTTATTAATTTAACAGTCAGTTGAATAAGCCTTCTTTAGAAGGAAGTAAATATACGTAAGAAAAACATACTTCAAAACTACACACATAGTTTCAATAAATCAGTAAATACCCATTGGGGGTGGCACACATACTTCCTACACCCTGGGGTGACTTAAATAGCTCGGACACTGGACATCGACATAACACTGGTACATTTAGAGCAATAATGAGTTTAATGCAAAAGGAAAAGAGGAGGGACTGAAACAATGGTTAACAAATATTCTTAAACAGGTAAGTACTTTTGGAATCCTCCAATGAAAAGTACGTTAAACCTTTCCTGGGGAATAGTTAAAGCACAAAGTCAGGGGTAAGAAGAGTCTTTCAGGGAGCCAGGACCGCCAATGTTATTTGAGCAAAGATTCTAGGCGAACGTAAGCACTTCTGGTAAGTAAATGTCTTGCACAAAGTTTTAGAAGTCTTTGAAGAAAATTAAATCACTGCAGGGCCACATGCCGGGAGGGTTGTGAGGGGCAAAGCTGCAAGCAACTCTGCAAAGCAACCAAGACAAATCTAAACAGTTAGCAAGGCTACACAACAAGAGTTAAGCAAACCCTTGGTTTAAGAGTACCTTTGATTTGAAGAAAACTGCTTCCAGCTGGCTTCTGTCCCTGTGCAGCTCTGCAGATCTCACTTTTCCTGGGCCTCAGTCGTTGGGCCAAGAGGGAGGACTTCTGGGGACTTGTGCACTAAAAGGGGACTGTCGCCGCTCTATTTACGGTAGACGCTGGGAGCTGAAACACCGAACAGCCACTGAAAGTGAAGTTTGCCCGTTGCAAGTTTTGACCATCCCAGTGCAGGGCAGGAGTCCCCAGACGTCCTCCCTTCTTGTCCCCACGATTGAGGACTAGGAACAGCGAGATCTGCAGAGCTGCACAGGAACAGGAGTCATCTGCTGCATCTTTTCTTCATTTTAAAAGGTACTGTACAAAGTCTAAGAACTTCCCTCTTGCTGTAGAGTTGCTTGCATCTACTACTACAAGTCTAACAGCTTGTGACCCTACATTGATTTATCTTTTTCTCCAATGACTTCTGAAACATTGTGCAAAGACTTTTCTACTTACCTTCAAAGAAGTGCTTCAGCCCATCTAGACACTTGCCTATTGACTTTGGATTAGCTTGTGTTAACTGAATGACTTATTGGAGGATCTGAAAGCAGTTGCCTGCTTAAGAAATATTTGTGGTATCTTGTTTGCTCTAATAATCTTTCCCTTTGGACTTATTCTTAACTAATTCTGAACGCCAACAGTAATACATTAATGTCAACAGCTCCCTAGCAATTGAAGACACTTGAGGGTGTAGGTCTCTGCTGTATGCCATCCCAAATGGGTATTTACTGATTCTGAACAACAGTGTGTATAGTTTTTAAGTATATTTGTGTGGTGTTTTACAGTGCTCCATTCTGAAGAAGGCTTGCACTAACTGACTGGTAAATTAACAAGTGTTTTATCAAGACACCCTGTGTGTAAGTGTTTGCTTGAATACTTGGCACTGTTAAACTGTGTAACTCCAATACTGCTCACATTGACATCTCTTGAGATGAGCCTGGTTACTCGTCCACACTACCAACCTGTGTAGTACAGACTTCTACCAAAGGTTGGGTTGCTATTGCCAGGAGGTCAGGGTTGGTGTGTTGCACTCTAAGGGTATTGCATACAATCGTGCCTAACAGTAAGTCAATTTCAATTAACTGCCCTTGGAAACAGTAGTTTATCCAAGAGAAGGTAGTTAAACCTTATGATAAATACAAAGTACTTCTCTGTGACACTGCACTGAAGATGTTGTGTGTCACAATACAAAAGGTGATGTCTATGGACTCCAAAATCATAGAAACAATACATACATGGGAAAGTGAGGGGAAAAAAAAGGTCTCTCACTCCAGAATAGAAAATCAAAATGTCCCAGAGTCCAGCAAAAGAGCTAGGGGTCCCTAAGGTTGTAGGGAATTAGCACATAAATGAGAATTTTCCCCAACACTCGTCCGCCCAGACTAAGGGACAGGAGGATTTAATCCAGCATTTTGGTCATTACACCCTGACCTGTGTTCTATGGCGAAATCAAAACCTTGCAGGCTGATTTACCACCTTAACAATTTAGGATTCTATGTCAAGACCGGAGGCTCTCATTATGCTTCTCTTTCTTTTATTAATATATAAATAGAAAGCTCAGCAGCAAGTGTTAATGCACCTTATTGAAAGCGCAGGAGTGCGTGGCAGACAAAAGGTGCATGAAAAAACACAAAGAACTTAGTAAATATTAACAAAAACAGTGTAAGTCCAAGAAAAAACTCCATTTCCCAAGATGCTTCAGGAAAAGGTCCAGCAAAGGGTCACAAACATGTGACTTAGTCCACCGATGAATAACTGGCTGTCCATATAAACAGTCATGCAAATTATGTCACTTCCTCTTTCTTACTGCTCACAGCAAAGATAAGTACCCATTTTTTATCTCCTTGTTCATATAAAAAAAAATGTAGAATTTTAAATTTAATATATTTTAATAAGGTGAATGATATATGTACATATTTTATTTAGCGTTCGTAACTATAATTAGTATACGCGCGCGTAACGCGCTTCATTGTCTCCGTGTCAGTTGGAACAAGTTACTTACCTGTAACTGTTGTTCTCCAGCATGGGTCTGGCATGGATTCACATGCTCATGAATATTCCCCGTCGTCAGGCTGGGAATCCTCGGTAAAGAAAAAACCAGTATCAGTTTCGTTTCTGATCTGTCTTTCGTAGTAATAACCAATCACTGGTCTCTGCGTCATACTGACCACAGCCAATGACTGCCCTCTACCTAAGCACCTCCTCCGGCAGCCATCTTCAGATTTGGAAGCACGTGAAGTGGCAGTATGACCAAGTGAAGAGCCGCAGAGGGGTAGGCGGGAGGGTTCGCATGTGAATCCATGCCAGACCCATGCTGGAGAACAACAGTTACAGGTAAGTAACTTGTTCCTTCTCCAGCATGGGGTCTGGCATGGATTCACATGCTCATGAATAAAGAATACATAGCAGTACACACATGCACAACCACGGGAGGTGGCAAAGGCTCAACATTAAGCATCACATTAACTCAACATAAAGCATCTTACCTCCTCACCAGGCTCACCTCAGGCGAACAGGTTGCGCAGCACTGCTTGGCCGACCCTGGACTCCTCCCTGGAATCCCGGTCGACGCAGTAGAATTTCGTGAAGGTGTGCGTCGACCTCCACGTAGCAGCCCTGCATATGTCCAGCAGGGGCACACCAGATAGGAACGCCGTGGTAGCTGCGATCGCTCTGGTGGAATGGGCTCTCGGACGGCCAGGCAGCGGTCGGTTTGCCAACCGGTGACAGTACATGATACAGCCGGAGAGCCATCTGGAGATGGAAGCCTTCGAGAGAGCCTTCCCCTGATTGACAGGTCCAAAGTTCACAAAGAGTTGTGACGTCTTCCGAAAACCCTTCGTGCGGTCCACGTAGAACTTCAGCGCTCTAGCTACATCCAGCGAGTGCAAAGTCCTCTCAGCCGGCGACGAAGGCGACGGGAAGAACACAGGTAACACCAAGGGTTCGTTGAGATGGAAGTCCGACGGTACCTTGGGCATGAAGGAGGGGTGCGTCCTGAGCACTACCCTCGTGTCGTGGAAAGTCAAGTACGGGGCCTTGCAGGAAAGGGCCTGGATCTCTCCCACTCGTCGTGCGGAGGTGATGGCCACGAGAAAAGCTGTTTTCCACGATAGAAACTTCAACGGGGCCGAGTGCAGAGGCTCGAACGGAGGTCCCATGAGCTTGGTCAGCACCACGTTGAGCTCCCACGCCGGGGCCGGAGCCTTCACCGGCGGGAACGATCTGAACAGTCCCTTCATGAACTCTTTCACCAGACGATGAGACCACAAGGACGTCCGGCCCGTGGTTCTGGTGTATCGGGAGATCGCAGCAAGATGAATCTTGATGGACGCGTGTGCCAGACCAGCTTTGGCCAGCGTCAGCAGGTACGGCAGTACTTGGGGAGCCGTAATCCGTAGAGGGTTAATCTTCTGTGCGTGGCACCAGACAGAGAACCTCTTCCATTTGTGTCCGTAGCATTTAAGAGTCGAGGACGCCCTGGCCTTTGCAAGAACCTCTCTGCACTCGGCCGGTATGTCGTATCCTCCAAACTCTAGCGCTGCAGGAGCCAGGCCTGCAAGTTCAGCGACTTCGGGTCGTGGTGGAGGATGGCGCCTCCTTCCCTGGAGAGTAGATCCGCGTCCGCCGGCAGCTTGATCGGCGGGGACGCTGACAAGTCCAGAAGGTCCGGGAACCATATCTGCCTCGGCCACGCAGGTGCGACGAGGATCATCCTGCACCGTGACCTCTTGAGCTGGTTGACGAGCCGGATTAGCAGAGGCAAGGGAGGGAACGCGTAGAGGAACAGGCCCTCCCAGGGGAACGAGAAAGCATCGCCCATGCTCCTCGTCTGGGGAAACCTGCTGGCGAACCTCCGGCACTTGGTGTTCGTCGCCGTCGCGAACAGGTCGATCTGGGGTGTGCCCCACCGTCGGAAGAGGCGATCCACCAGATCCTGCCGTAGTTCCCACTCGTGGCACGAGCGCAGCTCCATGCTGAGTGAGTCGGCGATGGTGTTTTTTATCCCTGCCAGATGAAACGGCACCAGAAGAATCCCTTGGGTGACGGCCCAATGCCACAGGTCCTGCGCCTCCTTGGACAGCGCTGGGGACCTGGTTCCGCCCTGTTTCCTGATGTAAAACATGGTGGTGGTGTTGTCGGTGAAGATCCTCACCACCTTGCCCTTGAGGGACGGAAGGAAGGACCTGAGGGCCCAAAACACTGCACGGAGCTCCAGGACGTTGATATGCAGGGACTTCTCCGTCGGGAGCCAGAGTCCCCTTGCGTGCAGATTTTCGGTGTGCGCTCCCCACCCTTCTAGGGAGGCATCCGTGGTCACAGTCACCTGGTGGGCTGGGGTCTGGAAGTCCATGCCCGCCGTCAGATGCGCGCGGGTGCCCCACCACCGTATCGCTCGTCGGAAACTCTCGTCGAGCTTGATCCTTTCCTCGAAGCTGCCCGTCGTCTGGATCCAGCGCGCATCCAGGAATTCTTGCAACGGGCGCATCCGGAGCCTGCACATGGGAATGAGGTAGATGCAGGAAGACATCATCCCGAGGAGGGACTTGATGGACCTCACTTTGGCCGCGTCGGCCACCAACATCCGTTGCACCTTGCCCAAGATGGTCCTGGTCCTCTCCTCCGACGGGGAGGCCAGAAGGGACACTGTGTCGAGCCTCGCTCCCAGAAACAGTGCGACTTGCGCGGGCACCAGGTAGGATTTGGCGTAGTTCACGGAGAATCCCAGGTCCGTGAGGAGTTGGACGGTCCTTGCCGTGTGGACCACGGCGAGCTCCCTCGTCTTGGCGCGGATGAGCCAGTCGTCCAGGTAGGGGTAGACGTGAATCCCCTCGCGGCGCAGCTGCGCCGCCACCGGTGCGAGGCACTTGGTGAAAACCCTGGGTGCCGACCGTAGTCCGAAGGGAAGGGCTTTGAACTGGTAATGACGCCCTTGGACCACGAATCTGAGGAATTTTCGGTGCCCCTTTAGGATGGGAATGTGGAAGTAGGCATCCTCCAAATCCAACGACGATAGGAAGTCTCCTTCCTCCAGCTGACCCAGGACGTGCTGGAGGGTGACCATCCGGAACTTCTGCGCCTTGATGAACTTGTTCAGACGTCGCAGGTCCAGGATGGGGCGCCATCCTCCCGTCTCCTTCTTCACGAGGAAGTATCGCGAGTAGACTCCGGAGCCCCGAAGCCTCTTTGGGACGAGTTCGATGGCGCCCTTTCCTAGCATCGCCTTTACCTCCAGGAGAAGTTGAGGGACGTGAAGTTCTTTCCTGGCCACGGGGGGGACGCGCGGGCACCTTCTTTGAAATTCGAGCGCGTGGCCCCGGGCCAGGGCGTCCAGCACCCAACGGTCGGTGGAGATGGACTCCCACACGCTGACGAAGCCCGCCAGCCGGCCTCCCACCGGGGTGCTTCGGTGGGGGCCCGACCCCACGGCCGTTTCAATCCTGCTTGGACACGGCCTTGCCGCCTTGACCTCCTTGGCGACGACGGCGGGGTCCGCTAGACTTGCCTCGTCCTCTGTAGGCCTCTTGCGACGACGAGCGGGCCGCTTGACGGTAGGAAGCGAAACCGCCGCCGGAACCTTTGGAGGCGCCCTTGCCTCCGCCGCTCCGAAAGGGCGTCCGTCGTTGCTGCAGGACTCCAAGGGCCCGGGCCGTCTCAGTATCCGCCTTGATGGCCTGAAGGGAATCGTCCACTGTCTTCCCAAACAGGTTGTTCCCGTCGAAGGGCATGTCCAGGACTCTGGTCTGGACGTCCTGCCGAAAGTCCGTAGCTTTGAGCCATCCACGACGTCGAAGGCAAACGCCGTTGCCCAGCTGGCGGAACCCAGTGTCGGCGATGTCCGTCGCCACGGTGATGGCGTGGTCCGAAGCCACCTCACCTTCCTGCAGGATCTCAAGGGCCTCCGCCCTCTTGTCGTCCGGCAGAAAATCCAGCAGGGGAGCTATCTTGTACCAGAGCTCCCTGTCGTAGCGGGCCACGATAGCCAAGGCGTTGGCCGCTTTAATCGTTGTCGCTGCCGACGAGATGACTCTACGTCCCACAGCATCCAATTTCTTTCCCTCGCCGTCCGGCGGGGAAGTCGACGTGGAGGCCGCACCCCCCCCGCTTTCTTCCTGGCTGCCGCGGAGACGACGGAGTCCGGGGTAGGCTGCGCCCGGAGGCATAGGGGGGCCGTGTCCGGGACCCGGTACTTTTTCTCGTACCGGTCTCTTCTCGCTGGCGTCGTGGAAGGGTTCTTGAGGAGGGAAAGGCCCTCATCCCAAATGTCGTCCAACAGAGGCTCTGCGAGGACCGTCTTCCTCTTGGGCTCGCGCCGCTGATAAAGGAAGCCTTCCTTTTTCTTCTCCTCAGGGCAGAGTTGGAAAAGCTCGGAAGCCCTGGAGATCATGGAGTGGAAAGATCCGATCTCGTCGGGCGGAGAAGCCCTGGTGGGAGGCGACGACGGAAAATCCTCGTCGTATGCCTCGTCGTCCGTACCCGTCGCTGCCGTGTCAGTCCCCGTATCATCCCCTCGGGTGGACGGGGAGGAGGGCTGGACGGGGCGCGACGGTTGAAAAGGAGGTGGTGGATGGATCCTTCTTTTCTTGGTAGGGGGAACACCAGAAGGTCCCGGTTCTGGATCCCCCGACGGGAGAGGTTCCTCCGTCGGTAACGGTAGCCTCGTCCTTATCTCGGAGCATAAGGACTGTATGGCCAACAAAATGGCCGCCGAGTTGTCTTGCGGCGCTGGCAGAGGGGAATCCGACGGGCGAGCAGGGGCCCCGTCGGTATCCTCGACGATGTCGTCGTCGTCACCTGCGTCGGGGTCCATTCCGACGGGCTGGCCTTCTTCCACGCCTAGGCCGTGGCTTAAGACCTCGATCAGTTCCTCTTCTGAGGTTGAGGCCGAATCTACGACGACGCCCTGCCCCCCCCTTCTTCCCCACGGAGGGTTTCACGGGGGTCCTATCGATGGGCACAAAGGAAGACTCCCTCCGAGGAGGCAGGGAGATTCTGGGCCCTGAGGTCGCCACCACTGGTGCAGCCACCATAGGCTGAGCCAGGGCCGCCGCGACCGTTTCGATAGAGGGCTTGGTCGGATGGATCAAGGCCTTCACCACCTTAGGTGCGCTCACCGCCTTATCCTTGAGGGAGGGGGCACTGCCACGCTCCTCCTCTGCCTTAGAGCTCGACCGGGGCCTCTCCAGGAGCTTCGCCGGGTGCTCGGCCTTCCTCTTACCCGACCCAGAGCGTTGGCTCGTGGTTGATGGTGCCGGGGAGGGTGCGCCCTGCCTGGCGCCCGTAGAGCCCGACCGTTCGGCGCTCCCGGTGCCAGCGGACTCGCGGTGCTTGGCCTTATGTTGGGCCCCCGTCGCCGGGGCGCCCTCAAAGGTCTTAGAAGACCGCTCGGATTTCTTCTTCTTCTCGCCAGACGGGCTCTTACCCTCCAGCCAGTTGGCGAGACGTTGATGGCGGTCCTTCATGGTCCGTTCCGACATGTTGCCGCAAAACGCACAGTCCTTCTCCACGTGCGTCTTGTCCTCATGAAGGCAGTAAAGGCAGAAAGAGTGTTCGTCCTCCTTGAAGACGTTCTGCAGCTGGCATCCAGGGCAGACCCTGAACAGCTTTCCGGGCGTCGAGCTTCCCTTCTCCTGGGCCATCTCCGAGATCGGGCCTGAGAAGCTTCTGGAGTCCTCCGAAGTGTAGCTCGACGAAATCTTCACCCTTGAGGGGCACAGATGAATCCGACACGGGTCCCCGTAGATCGGATGTAGGATCGGTGGAGCTTGAGGCTCTTTTGACCGAAAGAATCGAAGTTTTTTGTGAAAAAAGCGCGAAAATAGCACTAACGCTCGAGAGCAATAGCACGAGCATCCCAACACATGAACGTGCGGTAAAAATCTGAAGATGGCTGCCGGAGGAGGTGCTTAGGTAGAGGGCAGTCATTGGCTGTGGTCAGTATGACGCAGAGACCAGTGATTGGTTATTACTACGAAAGACAGATCAGAAACGAAACTGATACTGGTTTTTTCTTTACCGAGGATTCCCAGCCTGACGACGGGGAATATTCATGAGCATGTGAATCCATGCCAGACCCCATGCTGGAGAATCACTCGATCCTCCGCGTTAGCAGCTTCGCTGCCGCGAGAGGATCTCTGCTGCTGACAGGAGCCCTCGCGTTCGCGAGCGGCCCTGTTAATTTATTCACTCCTCCGTGCGCGGCCCCCGGCTCACTCTTCACCCCCACAGAGCCCGGGAAGGCCGCACACGGAGAGCATTTCGCTGCGGTGGCCTTCCGTGGCCACTAGAGGGAGCCTCTGCTCCCTGAGTCCTTTCCTCAAACAGCTGGCGCTCGCTTGTCATTTCCGTTGCTTTTACAACGGATTTTGAAAGCGAGCGCCAGCTACAATTACGAGCCCCCTTTCCTTTCTTCTGTTTAACATCATAAAAAAAAAAAAAGAAAGAAAACGGAAATCGAAGGAAGTCTCTACAGATAACTTCCACAGAAGCAGATTGATTTTCCTTTTCAGCAAGGTATCGTGCTCCACACCTTCCTTGTCTGAAATTAAGTGGGCTGAGAGAAGGCTGTCTGTTGCCCACAAAGAGCATTTATATTTTAAAAAAAAAAAGAAGAGGTGCATTTGAAATTGATTATGGCAGCTCAGTACTTCCCCCAGGCAGATCAGGATTGGTCTGATCATGAGGAGGAAGAGTATCAGATAGATGAGGTGGCAATGGCAGACAGCCTCAAAAAGGTGCTGG
Organism: Ambystoma mexicanum; assembly: GCF_040938575.1. Classification (NCBI taxonomy): domain Eukaryota; kingdom Metazoa; phylum Chordata; class Amphibia; order Caudata; family Ambystomatidae; genus Ambystoma; species Ambystoma mexicanum. Next base: position 703,979,510 of record NC_090924.1, read on the forward strand.
GATCCTCAGTGGAGACCACCATCAAGAAGGCAGTATCTGAGATGCTCCTGCCTATCCAGCAGCGCCTAGACAGTATGGAGGAGCATCTTCAGGAGACCTCCCCAACAGGGAGAAAGAAAACCCGCAAAAGAAAGCACCTTATAGATGGGGGATGTACTCCGGCTCGTAGGAGCAAAGACTCCATGACCCCCCCGAGCCAGCCTACTCCTGCCACCGCTGCCGTCTCAGACGCCTTCTCCAGGCTTAAAAAAGCCTTCATGGACAGGAAGGACACTCCTTCCCTCGAAAGACCCTCTTACCCCGAGGAAGACAACAGGGGTATTAGACCCTCAAGCACGGAGGGAGAACAACAGGGCACTGATGACGAAGATAGAGGGGTCTATGATAACTACCATCCCCTTTCATCCTCTGATGAGGATTCTCAAACTATAGGGTCGCAAACCCTCTACCTCTGGGATTGTGGCAGTCCCCATCCCCAAGAAGGTAACGGAGGAACCCCCAACTTCCAGCGGGATGTTTGCTCCAGAAGATCTTGTGCACCCCAGATCCTCTGACTGGGAGCCTTCATCCAGAACAACCAATTACATCATGAACAGACTTCACAAGCCTCAAGATAAGGAAGTAAGGGCCAGATTAAAGGCAGAACGCCCCCATCCCAATATTCCTGGGAAAATAGCCCTCACCCCGGAGCTAGACTCCAAGATGATCACATTTCTAGGAAAGAATGTGAAAGACCCGAGAAAGGGTATCGACCGCGCTTGGAAGTCCTGTCAGGACAGAGACCTGGACATTACTGGTCCTCTAGCCAAGATTATGGACCTGGCCGAGGCGGCCATTGATTCCAGTGATCCCATCGATCCAACAATCCTTTCAGGTTGGGCGCAAAGAGCCCTCTGTCTACTGGGTAATGCCAGTTGCGCCATCTCGGCTGAACGCCGTAAAGGTATTTTCTACAAAATTGACAGCAAACTAACCGAGCTAGCAGATACAGAATCAGGAGCAGCAGCCCAAGGTCTACTTTTCGAAGACCCATTCATGAAAGAAATGTCGAAATTCGTCGGCACATTTACAACATTGGATAAGGCTCAAGCCTCCATCAGAAGGGTTTTTGCTACTAAGGTTTTCTCCAGGGCCGGACGAGGCAGAGGTCGCTCCTCTGGCCGCTTCGCCTTTGATCGAAGACCTCAGCAATCCCGGGACCAATACAATTCTTGGCAGGACCGCTCAGACACTTTCTTCCCCTCAAGAGGGCGGGGAAGAGGTCGTGGATGGAGAAGAAGTGCAAGATATCCAGCCCAACAGCAAACTACAGGTCAGTGTACCCATAGCAGCGCCTGCGCCACAGACACCTGTAGGGGGGAGGTTAGCTCTTTTTGCACAGGCATGGGACTCCTTATCAGGAGATGCATGGATCAGGGACGCAGCGCGCGGCCTGCGCTTAGAGTTTTTCGCTCAACCTCATCAAACCACTCGTCCTGCACCATTAGTTATGTCCATAGCAGACGAGGAAGCGTTACATGGCGAAATACGCAGTCTACATCTAAAACAAGCAATTCGCCCCTGCTCAAGCCAAGGCGGGTCCTTCAGTCCCATATTCTTGGTTCGCAGGAAGCAAAAAGTACGCCCAGTTATAAATTTGAGAGCTCTCAACGACTTCATTGTCTACCATCATTTCAAGATGGAAGGGATACACATGCTCAGGGACATCCTGAGGCCAAACGATTGGCTTGTGCGCCTGGACTTGAAGGACGCTTACCTATCAGTTCCTATTCACCAGGCCCACATAAGCTATCTCAGATTTTCCTGGAAAAACCAAGACTGGGAGTGCACGAGTTTACCCTTCCGGCTCTCCTCAGCGCCTTGGGCCTTTACCAAACTTCTGCGACCCGTAGTAGCCCGCTTGAAAGAACTGGGAGTAAGATTAATAGTCTATCTAGACTTCATTATCTTCATGGCTCATTCTCAAGCCCTAGTAGTGCATCAGGCCAGAATAGCCATCGACCTACTGCACAGTCTTGGTTTCCTCATAAACTGGGAGAAATCTGTACTCCGTCCATCTCAGAATCTAGAATTTCTCGGATTCTTGGTGGACACCTTGAACTCGCAACTTCATCTTCCCGTGGCCAAGATACATGCGACACGGAGGGAGATCCGGAGACTTCTACAGAGAGACCTCATATCTCTTCGAGAGTTGGCAAGAGTAATCGGTCTCCTGTCGTCTTCCATTCAAGCGATTTTTCCCGGTCCTCTTCATTACAGAGAATTGCAAAGGCTGAAGGGTCAGCATCTGAGACGGAGCCTCTCCTGCTCTCAACGTCTGACACTGTCGACCTCTGCGCGCACGGAGCTCAATTGGTGGCTCACTCATATGGAAGCTTGGAACGGCAGAGCCATTTTCGGATCCACCCCTGATATTATCATAGAATCAGACGCCAGTCGCTCCGGTTGGGGAGCGAGATGCGGCTCTGTAGCCACAGGAGGGTTCTGGTCACCTCAGGAGCTGAAAATGCATATAAACTGTCTGGAGCTTCTCGCCGGCTCATTCGCTGTGCGCTCCTTTGCCAGAGGCAAAACGAGTTGTTGTATCTTACTAAAGATGGACAACATCTCCGCAGTACGGTACATCAATCACCTGGGAGGGACCAAGTCAAGCCCTCTAGCGGAATTAGCCAAGGATTTTTGGCATTTATGTCTGGAACACCAGATCTCGGTGACAGCGGAATATCTCCCAGGGCTCACAAACGTAGTGGCGGACTGGCACTCCCGTCACTCCACAGATTTCAGGGACTGGAGGCTCGACAGAGAAGTCTTTCTCCGCCTCCAGCGAACATGGGGCCCCATGTCCGTAGATCTCTTTGCATCCCGTCTCAACTCCCAGCTACCCATCTTTTACAGTTGGAGACCGGACCCAGCAGCAGCTGCGACCGATGCATTCCTACAGCAGTGGACCCAGGGGATTCACTATGCCTTTCCTCCATTTACAATGATAGCGAGGACCCTGGCGAAGGCCCGTCAGGAGCATACAGACCTGGTCCTCATAGCCCCAGTGTGGACCTCTCAGACCTGGTATCCAGTTCTTCTGGAACTTTCTTCGGATTTTCCAATCCTTCTACCCCAATTTCCAGATCTCCTTCTGAATCAGTCAGGACAGCGTCACCCCCTTCTCCTCAACGGATCACTGAACCTAGCAGCCTGGAGGATTTCAGGTCAAGGTGGAGGATTCCCGGCATTTCAGCCATGGCAATCAACCTCAATGAGGAAAGCTGGGCCCCTGCTACCCTCAAGAGATATTCTAACTCCTGGAACGCCTGGAGTAACTGGTGCCGTAGGAACGGTTCACATCCAGTTTCAGCACCTATAGAGGATATCCTAAATTTCCTGGCATCATTAGTTGAAAGAGGCCTCGCCTATAGGACAGTTAACGCCTACCGCTCAGCTATTTCCGCCGGGCATGATCTCATTCAGGGGCTTCCAGCTGGAGAGCATCAGCTCGTCTGCAGACTCCTTAAAGGAATAAGACTTACAATTCCGCCCCCGTCCCGCTATGATAAGCTTTGGGACGTCAACAAGGTTCTAAATCTTTTTCTGTCATGGCCGCATAACAAGGACCTGTCTCGGACTGCCTTGTCAGGCAAACTTACTACACTGCTCTGCTTAGTCTCCTGCAGGAGGGTCTCTGACGTTAGAGCTCTCGATCTGGCGGGCAGGACCTTTTCTCCTGATGGGGTGGTATTCCATTTGCACGGGAGAACGAAATGTAACTCTAGGGTTATTTCGTACCCCGCTTTCAAAGATCAACCTAAGCTTTGCCTAGTTAAATGCTTAAAAGTTTACGAGGAGCAGACTGCCCCGCTTAGGACTTCCCCTAACGGGCAACTGCTAATAGCCCTGCGTAAACCGCACAAGGCAGTTTCGGCTCCAACCCTAGCACGCTGGGTGCGCTGGACTCTGACTCAAGCAGGAATAGATACCCTGCATTTCGGGGCCCACTCCGTGAGAGGAGCCATGGCTTCCAAAGCATTTCAGGTCGGAGTACGCCTAGAAGATATCATGAGAATGGCGGATTGGTCAGGTGAATCAATATTCAAGGAATTCTACCTGAAACCGCTAGAACAACCAGCATCTATCGTGGTAAGTAAGCTTTAAACAAGCATAATGGGAGCCTCCGGTCTTGACATAGAATAAAGATTTTCCATAATAACTTACTAGAAATTCTTGATTCTATTAAAGACACGGAGGCAAGCATTATCCCGCCCAGCAAGAGAAATAACAGCGCTACCACCTTTGGGTGGTAATTGTGCGACTTGTTTGGGAATGTTACTGCTTATTGGACTGACTTATGTATGTTAAGTTAACACACTATTTATCTCCCACCCCCGTAAGGGGAACTAGGGTTCTCTGATGCATGAACTAATTCTAGTTACTTTCTCTTCTCTGACAGCGGCTTCAGACAAGCCCTCCTGATCGCCTAATCAGCTCTGCTTCGGCTTCAGTCTCAAGATGACCTCAGTTACAGTTCTTCTTTTCACCGTTTTTCCAAGTTCGCAGCTTTCGAAAGAGGAAGTGACATAATTTGCATGACTGTTTATATGGACAGCCAGTTATTCATTGGTGGACTAAGTCACATGTTCGTGACCCTTTGCTGGACCTTTTCCTGAAGCATCTTGGGAAATGGAGTTTTTTCTTGGACTTACACTGTTTTTGTTAATATTTACTAAGTTCTTTGTGTTTTTTCATGCACCTTTTGTCTGCCACGCACTCCTGCGCTTTCAATAAGGTGCATTAACACTTGCTGCTGAGCTTTCTATTTATATATTAATAAAAAAGAGAAGCATAATGCTCGCCTCCGTGTCTTTAATAGAATCAAGAATTTCTAGTAAGTTATTATGGGAAATCTTTATTCTCGCCCTTCATCTGCATTAACCATCTCAAGGGTTGGTAGTCTGTCTGAATTACAAAAGTAGATCCATACAAGTATGGTCTAAACTTCTTCAGAGACCACACAATTGCAAACACTCACGTTCAATAGTTGCCCACCTTGTCTCACGGTCCTTCAAATTCTTATTGAGGAAGCGGATGGGGTGTTCCCTGCCTTTCCCATCCAGCTGACTCAGAACAGCACCTATGCCTGTGTTAGAAGTATCATCTGCACAATAAAGGATTGGTTGTAGTCAGGCACTCCCAAGACTGGATCTTGACAAAGGGCGATCTTCAGTCCTTCAAAAGCCTTGGTGCACTCCTCATTCCACCCAACCTTCTTGGGGAATTTGGGTGAGGAGATCACATTCAGGGGAGGAGCTATGGTCCCACAGTTCTCAATGTAGCTCCTATAGTACCCAGTGAGACCTAGGAAGGCTCTCACTTGGGTTTGAACAGTAGGGGTGGCCCAGTCTTATACAGCTTGTACTTTGCTAGGCAATGGCCTTATTTAACCTCCTACCTCATGTCCAAGGTAGATCACTTTGCTCTGACCAATTTGACATTTACTAGTCTTTATGGTCAGATGTGCCTTTTCAAGAGCCTGCAAAACAAATCCAAGGTGGTCATGATGCTCTTCCCAAGTGGGGCTGAACACTGCAATTTCATTCATGTATGCCAAGTAGAAGTCCTCCATCCCATTCAGAACTTCATTCATCAACCTCTGGAATGTAGCAGGTGCATTTTTTAGTCCAAATGGCAAACCCTTAAACTGGTAGAGGCCTCCTGGGGTAGAAATGCAGTTGTCTCCTTGGCATGGCCAGTCAGAGCCATTTGCCAATAGCCTGAGGTTATGGCAAATGTACTGAGGAACTTGGCTGAACCAAGGTTGTCCACCAGTTCATCTGTCCTAGGTAAAGGATGGGCATCAGTCGTGGTGAATGCATTAAGAGCACTATTGTCCACACACACACCACCCTATTTGGATCCTGCCTTTGGCACTAGTACAACTGGACTAGCCCATGGACTGGTAGATGGCTACATTACCTCAAGATCAGGCATCTTCTTGACCTTTTCCTTTATGTGGGATCTTATGTGGTCTGACATTCTCTAACCCCTGCTTTCACATGGAGACCATCACCAGTGAGAATATCATGCTGGCCCCAAGGGGCAAGCCTGTTCTTGGTGAAAATAGGGAGTCAAACTGATTTAACAGAGCTTTGCACTCCTCCTGATGTTACAGAGTCAGAGCTGAAGAGCGTTTTACTCCTTCAATTGTCTCATCTAAAAGGTTGTGCCCTGAGGTGGTCAGGTAGAGGTTCATTCTCCTCTTCCTCCTGATCAGAGGCTAAAAACAAAATGTCCTAGTTCTGGAATGGAAACATACGCCTTTAGACGGTTAGTGTGATAGACCCTAGGGGCCTCCTTGGGATTGCCCAAGTCCATTAAATAATTGACCTCTCCAGGTTTGCCCACAACCTTGAAGGGTCCGATCCATTTGTCCTGCAAGGCCCTCTGCCATGTAGGTACCATAACTAGAACAAGCCGGTCTGGAGTAAACTCCCACCACGTTGGCCTTCTAGTCATGTCAATGTTTGACCAGAGCCTGGCCTGCTTTCAAGTGATCAGAAGCTTATGTCATCATTGGTGCCATTCTCCTCCCGAGACCTAGCCCATAGTCGGTGACTCACTTGCTTGAACAAAGGATCACTCTCCAACCCTTCCTTAATTAGGGCCAAAAGGCCTCTAACCGGATGACCATAGAGCAGCTCAAAGGGGCTGAAACCAACCCCTTCTTGAGGGACTGTTCTATAAGCAAAGAGAAGGCATGGCACTAGAAGGTCCCACTTTCTTCTAAGTGGTTCCTCTAAAGCACCCATCAAGCGCTTCATAGTTCTTTTAAACATACACCAATGCATTGGTTTGGGGATGGAAGGCTGTTGAGAACGTGTAGGTCCCTACAGTTTTTCCACATGGTCTGCATGTAGCCTGACATAAAATGTGACCCCCATCCACCCGTATCAAATGACCTCCTTAGAAAAGCCAACCCTGGTAAAGATACCAAGGAGGGCCTTAGCCACTGCCCGAGCAGTAACAGTCCTCCTTAGGTATGGCTTCAGGATACCTGGTAGCGTGGTCTACCACATCCAATATAAATCGGTTGCCTGAAGAAGTTTGAAGGGTCTAGGGGACCAACAATGTCAATCCCCACCCTCTCAAAAGGAACTCCCACCACTGGGAAAGGCACCACGTTCTTGGCACCACTCTTGCCAGAAGTCTGACAAGTGTGACAGCTTGTACAGAATTAATCGACTTCAGACCTTGTTAGGCAGAATCCTGTGCAGTTCCCTTAGCGAGCACTACAGAAGATTAAGACTACAGGTATATGCAATGAATCCCCTTTGCTATCAGTCTGTACCACAAAGATTTAGTTGGTAGCTGTGGCTAAGCAGTCAGACTTATCTCAAGAGGGAGATGAGCAGTATTCAGGGTTTACACACTAGGACTACAATACTATGGCACAAGGAAACACTGACCAAAGCTTTGTATTAAAAAGAACATATATATATTTTTTTTTTTTTTACACACTTCTAGTTCAACATATCAATCACAATTAAAGCAAGTTAAAAAGGGTCAAGAAAAGTATACACAACGCCCTTTTTAAATTATAGACAAGTTTGAGCAAGAGTGAATACTGAGCAAAATGGCACAGGGTCAACCAAGCAAAAATGGCACTCTAGTAATTTCTCAGAAGGGAGGGAAGGGGGAAGGTACAAGTCAAACAGAGTTAACCTCTTAAACACTCTAGCAACACTTCCCAAGTGGATTGTGAACAGGTTAGTCAAGGTAACTCTTCAGCAATAGTCATAAATGGGTGAAAACCAAGCAAAATGGCACTTCAACAATACTGAAGAGGGAAGGAAGAGTGGTTAGAAGAGTTCTTGGTGCACCAACACAGTGGAGGGTAAAAAGCAATCTAGTTAAGGCAGTTGTAACAGATTTAGCCAAAGTCAATAGGCCTGTGCCAGAGTTAGTGGTACAGAGCAATGTGCCCAGTATCAAAGTGTTCTACTAGCTGCAGTCAAGTCTTTGGTTTAACAATTCAAAAGGAGGGTGCAGCAGGTAAAAGATAATGTTCGTCGATGGGGCGGCCAACCTAGGAGGTAAGTAAAGGATTTCAAACACCTTAGCAGTACCCCGCGGAACGGGAGGCATGGCGGTACAATGTACCTGAAAAACCGGAAGCGGCTCCTGCAGTGGTTCCTGGCAGTTCCGGATTAAAAGGTACGCTCCTTTAAATCGCAGTCGTGGTGGACGGGTGCCTGGCTATCCGGTCTCCGAGTGCAGGACACAGGTGATTCGACCAAGGCAGGTCCTGGAAGGCAATTGGCAAACTGGTTGGCCCCACCAGCTCAAGGGAAGAAGACTCTTGCAGGTGAAGATCTTCTCTCGTCGTGTGGAGAAAAGTGGCAAGACGCTGCAGCAAGGCTTCACCGGTGGTTCAGTTGTTGCAGATGTCTTTGGCTTCTCTCCTCTTCGGCTTCTTAGTTCCAGCGGCGACATCTTGTCCTCCAGTCCTCAGGACCCTGCTTTTATGCAGCAAGACCCCCATTCATACAGCCTAGCTGTCACTCAAACAGTGGGCTGGCTCTCCCGGTGGGGGAATCCCCCCAGCCTATCAGGGCAGAGTGCGACTTGGGTTGCATAGGCAACCCTGTCCAGGGTGCCTATTCCCCCTCCCACACATCCTGTCTACCCCAGACTCAGTGGCGCTGAAAGGAGGGCTTCTGTGCCGAAGCCCGCCAAAAGGATGAACAAAGGATCCCTGACCTGGGTTAGGACTATAGAGAAAGACACGAGAAAGAAATTAAATCAAAGTTCTGGAAATAAAAACCTACCGGAGTAAAGTTAATATAAAAATAAACCGGCGGTATGTTAGAGGCTGTCAGTAAAAGTGGTAGCCTCAAACAATAAGAAAATCCCATAGGAAAATATTTGCGGTCGAATATTTATGGTAGAAACCACTGCCACCAGCCAGAAACTTTTGAGAGGGGGACCTTATGGTACCCCCTCGAAAATGAACACTAGGGAAAAACTATTAACCCTTTCCAGTACTTCCATATTAAGATGGGCTGTACTGGTTCTGTTCATAAGGATTGACTAGTAAAGTGAATGGGGACTTTACATGCCCTGGGAGACAGTAGTCAGTCCCAGGGTATGGAGTCTATGTTTGGGGGTCGCTACGACACCCCTGTGGTACAGCACGGCGGGTGCTGTGTACCAATCAGGTAAAAAAGATGAATCCTATGAGGGTGAGAAAAACCCCATAGACCATAAGCACACAAGATAGCCTAAAACACATACTAGCAATCTGTCCAAGAGTGGGAAAAAGGGTCTCACTTTTAGCAGGAGAAAAAAAATAAACCCCTCAAATCCAGCAAAGCTGCTGGGGGGACTCTATAGGGAAGGGAAATTAGCCATAGAATGAGAATTCTCCCTAACAGACCCCATCTTGGGCCAATCGAAATACAGAGATAGCCTCTTTGGTTTTCTTGAAACTCAAGTGTCCAGCTAGAGGAATCTCATGGGCTAACTAAGAAATGGTGTCTCACCTGCTGGGGCACTACAAATATTCTGTAGTATCCTGGGGTGGACTCGGTAGGTTCACTGTAGAGGAGGCCATCCTCCCAGTAAAGCCTATGCTTCGCTGGCTCCTGCCCTTCCAGCTGGGAAGCTGCCTTTTGGCGAAGACCTTCAAGAGTGCGACACTTTGACCTCTGCTGAAGTCTGCCCTAGAGGGGCCACCTTCTGCAAGTAAAGTTTGCCGTTCAGAATGGTCTTTAGGATCCAGCTCTCCAACATCGGGAAGGGCTTCTTCCAGCTCCATTTCACCAGTAGCTGTTTTACCACTTTCTGGTTGGTCCTCCCACTCAGCCTCAGCAGGGGAAGGGGTCACCTGATATTGTCCTCTCTGGGATGTCCTTGTCCTTGGAACAGGTTTATGTGCAATACCTTTCTTTCTTCTTGAGACCTTGGGTTCCCCCTTTGTCTTTCTTTGGCCTGGAATTAGAAGGGTGTCCTTCCTGTGGTCTGAGTGTTATAGGAATCTCTGAAACCTCCCATTGAGAGTCATCCAAAGTTGCCTCTCTGGCCAATCTTGTTTGCTCCTGCATCCTTTTACTGGGAGGCATGGGGGTGCTTGATACAACTCCAAGAGGTTTTAAGTCATTCCCCAGCAGGACTCTCCCAGGCACCTAATTTTGTATACCCACCGGTATTCTAACAGTCATATGACTGCATTGGACACCAGACAGTATTGGCAGTATTGGAACCATTTGGATAGGGCCTCCTGCAAATTTAGTGGAACCTTTGGGTACCTTAGCCACATCCTCAGGTTTGAAGAAACCTTCATCAACCACTGTAATGCTTGCCCCATTGTCTCGCCTGACCATTTACAAGTACACTGTCCTTGTAATGTTCTTTTTTTGCTATCTGGAATGGAGTTGTACAAATCCACATTTTGTTGTTCCCACAGACCCAGGGACACTACAGAAACACTGGCTGAGACTCCAATGGGGTATTCAGCCAATAATTCAAAGTTACCACTTGCCATATGAGGTTCTCGGTCAGGGATGAAGGCCAAGTAGGCTGTGTGGACCCCTGAAGGTTTACCCTTACATCTGGGATCCCCTTTCACGTGGTCAGTAGACCCACATGCCTAGCATTTACCAAATTCTCTCTGGAATGGGGTTTTCTGCTGACCTCCATCTGGTTTAGCAACAGATGGTTAACTAGACTGACCTGGTTTCCCATGGTGTTTACCTTTATTTTGTTTGTGGCCCTCTTTTGGATGGTTGGAATTAGAATTGTCTGTTCCCTTTCTTGTGCTGCTTCCCCTCATCCTCCTTGTGAGTGGCCCCAGAATCCTTGTGGGTGGCCCCGTTGGCTGCCCACAAGTCAGCAGCCTTTGCTAACTTCTTGGGATCAATTTCTTGAGTCAGCAAAGTGCTGTCTCCGCTCAGGAGAGCGGACATCTGATTCTAACAAAAACAGATTTCTCATTCCTTCAAAGGTATTCACTCTAACACTTAACCCAGCCATCTAAGTTCTTCAAACATTCACATACGCAGGTATGTGTAATCCCTTGTAAACTGTGCTTATTTTTATGTGTGTGAAATGAAAAGACTAAAGTGAATTTAAAGCAACCCAGTATTGGAGTCGAGTAAATACTTAATTCTGACCTGACAGTGCTAACCTGGGAAAGATTGACACTTCCAAATTGACACTCCCTTGATACAGGAAGCCTTAATGGAATTTGTATTTATTTACAACGCGCACCATCAGGCCCGGGGGCATCAGGGCGCAAAGCTTGAAAGTTGTTTACATACAATAGTTACATAATTATTTACATACAAGTTACATACAAGTATATACAGCAGTAATTGAAGTGTTAAGCTATGAGGCAGACATGTAAGACAAGCAGGAGTCATTGCATTCGGATCAGAGCATAACAGGGTGAATAGACTATGGTCATAGTCTTAGTTCAGCTAGTAAAATAAGCCATAAAATTAACAAGGAGTCAGAGGCAGAAGCAGGCGAATGCGAACTGTGGTGCATGGAGCAATAGCGGAATGTGTCAGTTCAGAGCAAGGAGCCATGATTTTGTTTTCAACTTGAAAGTGCCAAGAGTCCTCGGATCTGACGGTAGCAGGGAGGGTTTTCCAAAGCTTAGATGCTAAAACAGGGAAGCTCACGCCCGCAGCTTTTTGATGTTTAAACCTTGGGATCGATCGGCAGTGGGTCTGGGCAGTTCGAGGTTGAGTGGAAGTGTGGCGGGAGAGTCAGTTGCAAAGGTAGGGGGGGCCTTGTTTGCCAGGAATGTGTGATTAAGGGCCAGAGTTTTCAGTGAAATTCTCTGCTTGACCGGTAACCAATGTAGATTAGTTGTAGCTTCAGAGATATGGTGGTTTCTGGGAATGTTTAGCGCTGCCCTGATGGCGTTGTTCTGGGTGATTTGTAGTTTATTCAAGTTCCTTTGACTTGTCTCCAGGTAGAGGGCACTGCAATAGTCAATTTTTGACATGAGCGTACTGGCTAGAGTGATGCTGTTGGGAGTGGTCAAAAAAGGTCTACAGGCTGCAATAAGTTTACAGGTGTAAGCAGCGGCTGATCTAACTGCATTCAAAAAAGAGGGGGGTCTGGGAAACTCTCTACCAGCACGAACACAGCCCATTGTCTTGTTCTTGGGTGGATGGCCCCTGGGAGAGTCTCAACCAAGTCTTTAGCTCAACAAGGCTGAAACACGTGTATGGGGTTACTGATGGTACTCTTGTTCAGAGGAGAATTGCCTAGCATTTCGGCGCTGGACTGCCCCTGGGCAGGACAAAGGCTGATATGCAGGGAAATTTCCTCTCTGTGAAAGGGACAGTGAGCTAAAGACTTGGTAGTCTCTCTCCCAGGGGTTATTCACCCAAGAACAAGTCATTGGGCTGTGTTCGTGCTGGTAGAGAGATTCCCAGACCCCCCTTTGTTTTGAATAAATTAACTTTGGGTTTCACCCTAAGTTAACAGGGCGATCCAGACGTGGACCCCTTGCTCACTGTTCTTAGAGAGGCAACAGTTTCACCTCACTGATGATGCCCAACAAGGCTGAAACACGTGTATGGGGTTACTGATGGTACTCTTGTTCAGAGGAGAATTGCCTAGCATTTCGGCGCTGGACTGCCCCTGGGCAGGACGAAGGCTGATATGCAGGGAAATTTCCTCTCTGTGAAAGGGACAGTGAGCTAAAGACTTGGTAGAGTCTCTCCCAGGGGTTATTCACCCAAGAACAAGTCATTGGGCTGTGTTCGTGCTGGTAGAGAGATTCCCAGACCCCCCTTTGTTTTGATCTAACTGCATTAGTTTGCTGTGACAGTGACAGAGTGGTGTCCAGATAGAATCCTAATGTTTTTGTGTCTTTAGAGACCTTAATGATATTTCCATCTATGATGAATGATTGGTAGGATGGATCTAGTTTAAGATGCTGCGAGGAGCCCAAGATGAGGAGCTCCGTCGTGTCGTCAAGACATAATTCGTGTTGGGCCATCCAAGCCTGGATGACCAGATAGACGTTGTTCAAGGCCTTGGTATGAGCCATGTAATCACTAGTGATGGGAATGAGTATCTGGGTGTCGTCAGAATAGTTAGTATAGGATACACCCAGATAGTCAAGTATATCAAAGAAAGGTTGTGAAGATGTTGTAGAGTGTAGGTGACACGCAAGAACCTTGAGGGACACCGCAGTGAATCAGAGTGGGGTCAGCGGCTGCAGAGGGAGAGAAGACCCTCATAGATCTGTTACTCAGAAAGGATTTAATCCATGTTGTGGCTGAGTCTGAGAAGTGGGAAGCAGAATGAAGGTGTTGGCAGAGGATTTGGTGATTAACCAGATCAAAGGCCGCAGAAAGGTCTAGGAGTAGTAGCAAGGCTAGTTTCCCATTGTCTTTCAGAACCTCAATTTGAGTTTTCATATCCATCAGGGCTGTTTCGTTCCCATGTCTGGGACGGAATCCGGATTGCCTCAGACCCAGGAGGTTATTAGATTCCAAGTAGTCTTGGATCTGCAGGTATGCCGCGCGGTCTAGGATCTTCAGCAAGAATGGGACAGTGGTTATGGGTCTGAAATTGGTGGGTATACTTGGGTTTATGGATGGTTTTTTAAGCAGTGGGATCACCCACGCGTCCTGAAGGTTGTCAGGGACAGCACCAGTTTTAAAGGATGAGATAATGAAGGCTGTGATGAATGGGGCCAAGTCATGGGCAGAATCCTTAATGATAGGAGCAGGGCAGGGATCGCCTTGACAGTTAGACGGTTTGATTATCTTAATGTCTTCCACTTCAACAATGGTGAGTGGAGAGAAGGCAAAAGGTTTAATATTGAGAGAAGCTAGAGGAGCGACCCTTAATGGGGTTGGTGGACGATTGTCCCGATTCAGGCTGTCTTGTTTGTCTTTGATTTCAGATTGTAGAGTAGAGCTTTTATTCAGTAGGGCGGACTGAATGTTGGCACATCATTTACTGTCTTTAGTACAGGTATCAGGAGGGGTGACTGGAGATTCAAGTTCTTTTAAGATCTTAAAAAGCTCTTTCGAGTTTGAGTCTGCTTGCATGATACGGTTATTGAGAGACTCCTTTTTTGCAGTGATAATAGCATCTTTGTAAGAGAGGGAGGCAAGGATAAAGCCATCCTTATGCTCATCAGAAGGGTGACTGTTCCAGCGATTTTCCGCGCAGCGGTTAGCTTTGCGCAGCACTCTTAACTGGGGTGTAAACCAAGAGTTAAGATGTGCGCGTGGTTTAGACTTCCTAAGTTTGATAGGGGCGATTGAGTTTATGGCTGTGAGCAATGTGCGATTGTAGGTGTCTGCTAAGGTTGTAGGGTCAGTGCAGGAGCAAGCGACTGCAGTGAGAGATGGGAGTAGCAGTGGGAGGAGTTTCTTTTTAGTTATGTCCCTTTATTTCTAGTGGGGAGAGCTGGGGCTATCAAAGGAAGAGGACGCAGTGCTGCTTCAATATTAAAGGTAATGATGCGATGGTCAGACGATGGTCAGACCATAAGCAGGGGATATTGGAGAGAATATTAATCATATAGTTGGAGCTGGCTAGCCAGTCAAGGGTCCTCCCTTTGTTATGGGTAGACTCTTGAATGTGCATGGTGAAGCCAAAGTCAGTTAATACATTCTTTAAGTCTGAAGCAGTAGGGTCTTTGGGGTCACCGAGTCCCAGATTAAGGTTGCCTAGGATGATAAATTGCGAGTTGGTTCCCGCATATTGACAACAAGGAGCACAATGGACTCAGACCTTTGTTTGTGGCTGAGCCAATAACAATGGAAAGCTGCCTACTGATCTCTACAGGGGAGCTTCCCTCTCCAGGAAGAGGATACACCTCCCTGATCAAAGGACTGACAGCTTTTGCCTGTGAAGGGGAGTTAAAAAAAAAACTGGAACTTTTTGATGTTTAAATCTTTATTTGTGATTAAATTGAAACTCTAACTGTGCAACCTGAAGGAGGATAAATCAATAAATTGGTAGATGTTAACCTAATTTTAGGCTTTTGCTTTGAAGACATTAAGGAACAGTGTACCATCTAAGGAACCAAAGTTACAGGAAAAACCCTAATTGGAGCAAAACTATTAATGTCGCCAGTCTGAGATTGTATATACATGATCCATTGCTAATGGGCCAGATATGTACTGAATTAGAAATTATTAGTCCGGACTGTTATGATTAAAATTGATAAAATTCTATAGAATGAGACAGCTCTCACAGAGACGGGGATTGAATGTGAACATAACCCATCAAATATACAATGTATGTGTCCGATGTAATTAGGGGGCATCATTTTAGAAATGTACATTTTGTGCAAATGTTAAGTTTTGGTCAAAATCAATGTGGGAGTTCCTAAATCCCATCATAAAGATGACAGCTCTGTTCTGACGGCCAACCAGAACAAGGCAAGTGCCTGTGGCCACTCACAGCCATGGGGGTGTTTTGAAATTCTGTCCACACCATGAACCTTGTGATGTCACTTGGTAAGATAGAGGAACTTCACCAGACATAAGGGACTGCTTCCTGAACACACTGCTTCCTGAACACATCTAGATTCCCGCGCCACGCTTTGTTACGGACTTCTTCATTCTATCCAGAACTCTTCACCTTGCAGCTGACTCCAGACTTCCTTGCAGAATCCAGACTTTAGCATTGCTGAACTCATTCTAGCTAGACCCAATTTCAACCATCCCCAACTTGAGGGGATTTAATTCTGATTCAGCCTAGCTTGCTACCATTAAAGCTTGCATGCTGAAACTTGCATCCTGCTATCTACCGTGTCTAGTGACCAGAAGGGCCCATCCAAATCCAGTCTAAGTGCTGTCCAAAATTGACCAGCACCGCACTGCTGATCCAATCCCGCCACAGGTGCCCTGCTGCCAGTAGACCTGACCAGATCTAATGTCCAGAACCCTGATGGTCCAATTTTAATTACAAGGGACTAAGTATCAATAGGAAAAACAGTGACCCATAGTATATTTTCATTGTCTTATCCCAATCTCGACCCATGCCATCTTTAACTTCAGAACCTTACTATTGTCAGAACTATTCTTGCGCGGATTTTTCTCATTTGTGTTACAAAACCATAAGTCATTAGTGATTTTGAGGAACTAAAGTAAATCCCAGAAAGAAATAAGAGTATCCACCACGTGAAGGGTTATGGTGGCCACGTAACTGGAGAGTCCCGGGTGGCATTGTCTTTTTCATAGTCATTAATATAGTGTAATAAAACCAATCTGTCATTTTTAAAACCGAAATTGTTTCATTTTGCGCCTATTTTTCACAAAACGCCTTTCAACTCTCACTGATACCCAAGACCATTAGCTATATCCATAACCAAAAACAGTGTATTTGACCTGTTTTAATCAAAAATCACAGTGAAATTTTGCCGCGAATTTGCATTTTCAAAAGTTTACACGTGTCTTTTTCCCATTCAAAGTGTTTCTTCAACTCCCATCCCGATCTTAGTGTGTACGGTTTATATTGTAGCTCCTGTGTGTTAGGACCTTTTTAGTGATACTTTCCTAAGAATTTTTCTCCATTTAAGCATTTTTGCACCCTTTCGCATTATTTCACAAAGTCATTTTCACCTGTCATTTTAAAAGTGTCAATTTCCAAAAACAGTTTTCTCTTGTTTAGGGAAGGAAGATTGCATTCAGACTCTAGACATTGTCTTTCATTCCTGAATACCTGCTGATTACTGACATCTGTGTAGGATTGCTCATTTGTACCTTAAGTACTTTGCAGGGGGAAATATTAACCTAAACGCTATCTGTTCACAAACCAAAACTGTTCTTTTTCCTGTGTTTTACATTCTGCATCTTCATAAGTGAATTCAATTGCTTTACTTATTTTGATTTGTATTGTCACTGCCGCATGGGATACATTACTCACCGTAATCGTATTTCTGATGCTTGTATCTGCTTAGATTCACGTGCTGTGCATAGGCCGACATCTAGTGGAAGCTGCGGAGTATTACAGTTTGTTTTTCGAAACTCGAAAATGGGCGTCGACACAGGGCGTGCCAGTAATACTATCCCTAGTGTGACGTCCACTGTACCCAAGATCCCTCACGCGTCTAGGATCCTCAGATTGTATTTTTTCTGACATGAGGAAACATGAGGAGTAGCGTGAGTACAGATAATCCAAGCAGATAGACAGAAAGGTAAGACTACAAGCAATCATGCGCCTTCTCTCAGAGGGGAGGAAGGGTGGGTTGCATGTTAATCTAAGCAGATACAAGCATCAGAAATACGATTACGGTGAGTAATGTATCCCTTCTGAAGCTTGTGGAATCTGCTTAGATCACATGCTGTGCATTGATTAGCGAGCAGTACCTGAAGGCGGTGGGATGTGAGAAGGGTCATGAGCAAATAAGTGTCCTAGAACCGCTTGTCCCACTTGTGTATCTGCCTTGGAATGGGTGTCAATGCAGTAATGCTGAGTAAAAGTGTGAATAGAGCTCCAAGTAGCTGCTTTGCAAATGGTGTCAAGAGGTACATTTGCAATGAAAGCCAGAGTGGCCCCAATGCCTCTAGTAGAGTGGGCTCTTGGCGTGAAAGGCAGAGTTCTTTCAGAGAGTGAGTAACACAGCTGGATACAGTTAATAATCCACTTCGAGATGGCACCTTTAGAGACGCAATCCCCCTCTCTGCCTGTAGCTACGGAGACAAACAGTTGATCTGTTTTTCTTAGCGGTCTGGTTTTATTTACATAGTAGAGGACCGCCCTACGCACGTCTAGGGTGTGTAGTTTCACCTCAGCCGAGCTTTGCGGGTCCTGGAAGAAAGCCGGAAGCTCGATGGACTGGTTTACATGGAATTTTGATATAAATTTAGGTGAGAACCTAGGGTGTGTGCGTAAAACCAGTTTGTCTTTATGGACAGTAAAGAAGGGATCCTGCACTGACAGAGCCTGAATTTCACTGACCCTTCTTATAGAAGTAATAGCTACTAAGAAGGCCGTTTTATAAGTCAGGTGTTTGAGACTGCTTTTATGCATGGGTTCGAAAGGGGGGGCCATGAGCTTGGCTACCACCACATTAAGGTCCCACCCTGCTGGTGGGTTTGAAATAGGAGGGTGAAGTCTCTTTACTCCTTCCATGAAGGCTTTAACTACTGGTACTTTCCACCACGAAACCTTGCTATGAGAAGTTGTGTAAGCCGACAGGGCTGCCAGGTGTACTTTCAGTGAGTTAAAAACCAATCCTGCATCTAGCAGGTGGAGCATGTATGTAACAATAGTGGAAGGAGTGCAATCAACCGGGTTGATTTGTCTACTCTGGCACCAGATAACGAACCTCTTCCACTGGTCAAAGTAACAGTGCCTTGTGTTTGGTTTCCTAGATTCCTTTAGGATGTCCATACACCTCTGTGGCAAATTGAGATGTCCAAACTCTATGACCTCAGGAGCCATGCTGCCAGGTTCATTGAGTTGGGTTGCTGGTGCACTGTTTGACCTTGGTGCTGGGACAGTAGGTTGTACCAGGCTGGAAGCTTGATGGGCTCGCACACCGCCATCCTGCGTAGGTGTGGGAACCACGGTTGTCTTGCCCACATGGGAGCAACTAGGACGAGCGTCATCGACTCTGTTCATCTTGTTCACCACTTTCCTGATGAGGAGTTGGTGGAAAAGCGTACGCAAACATCCCTGACCAGTGTAGGGGAGGATTGGTCCAAAAGACCCCCCCCTCGCCTACATCCCCTCCCCCGGTGAGGGCCATGGCTTGTCAGGGGTCCCCTCCTTACCACCAGGGCCCAGGTGGTGGATGGCTCACCTGCCGAAGACATTGACCAAACCTGCTGAATTTAGCCAGGCCTCGGAAACCATTTTGTCTAACGAAGATGGTGTGAGCCCGGTGCACCGCAGCCCGGCCCCCACCTTTGGAGAGTTTCAATTATCCCTGTGGCCGCAGCTCCCTGGCAAATCCGCTGTGAGCCCGTTCCCACGAACAAGACGGACATGAGCTAGTGTAAGATACCAACACTAACATTTCACCTTCCGCAGTGAATCACTGCTCCCAGCATGACCCGGCCAGCAGAGCCTGGGTGGAAAGATAACTGTAAAATGGTCCTTTGATAAAAGCAAAAGTTCCCAAACACTAATGACAAAACTACCTGCGATGGAAGCATTCTCTCCACAACCTCCGACTAAAAAACCTGTAAAATGTATAGATATGGCAGAATGCGTGCTCATATGGCATTAGGAATGAAGCACCCACATCACTGCAGTTATGTACAAATAGTAAAAGCGTCCCGGGGGGTTATTTGTTATGCGTATCATTGAAAAGATTACACCCCACGGTCCCGCGCCATAACCGAACTAATGCTGCTAGAGTGCAAAGAAAGACAAATGCAACCATATTGAGGGCTTGTGTAAAGGGTGCACGAAAATGCACCCTTCATGTGTGTATGTCCAAGCCCCTTATGTGCCACTGCCGTCAGTTGTAGTGGCGAGTCGTTTCTATGCGCTCCACCAACCTCACTACTACCTCACTTACTACGAATGTATAAGCATATAACAAAATGTTGTAGTTGTTAAAAACATAGTGTACAAGTAATGTGCTCGGATTGACTATATGAGAGGCATTAGCAATGTTAAAACGTGAGCTTTGGAATGACCCAATTAGTATTGTATATTATTTGAATGTTTATGCTACTTTCACCTATAATCGGCAACACACGAGGAAGATACCTTTGTGAGCATATGCAAGGCCATTCCCCCTCCCTCCCAGCGAAGCCTGCCAGACGAGAAAGCAGAGGCCTGTGCCGCGCTGCTCCACCTCCCCCAACTCGGCTGGAGCTGCTTCAAAGATTTGTAGTTCCCTCTGCAGCACCCAAGGCCACGGCCCGCCACCTGTATTATTTACAACCCAGCAGTAAACCTCAGCCTGAAAACACAAATCCAGAGGCGCCCTTTCTTAAACCACACGACCCACTGGCTCACCTTATGTTAATGGCCACTGTAAAATTAGGACACCCAATATTATGGCAACATTACAGCAACACATCCATAATGACTTCTAACAAGACATGATGACATGTACCGTTGGTCCCATGCCCTGCGACCCAACCCCACGACCTATGGTACCCGGTCAACAGGACACTGGTAACCATGTACTGATGAATCACCATCAAACCACGCTCTAGGTGCATTCCTCCTGTGTTGCATTAACCTGTAGAATAACCTATTGGAAGATTTACTAAAGAAGATAATATTGCAAATAACTGAAGGACTGCGGTGTGCATGGCCTAGGGCAAAGAAGTCAGGAAAAGCCATTCATCTCTGACACTGGCCACAGTGGCACAACGACACGGCCCGGTTGAACCCAGCTGACCCGCCAGGCCCAGCCCAACCCCGAGGCTGACCAGTGACGTCCTCCAGCCGCGGCCAACCACATCACAGCAGCACCTATAGCTAGTCGTCGCCACCCAATCCCACTGAATTTGTGCCCCCTATAGTATGTAGGTTCTGATGACTTTTTTGTAAATATATACGCCTGTCTTTGCTATTGTCAGACAGAGCGCTCTCGGAGTTTGCAGAGTTCTTTGCATGCCCTATTCTGATTGATAAACTCCCATTTACGCTCATCCGCACTTTGTCTTGGCCTTATTCCCATCCTGGGAGAGTCCATCATTGTCTCTCATTGCGGGGAGGATCGTGCTGGTTGGGGACGCTTGCCTTCAGTGGTGACCCCGAAAGCGTGATTATTATTTTTCTCCCAACATATCCCTACCGTCCCCTTTGGCACGAAAATCTCCGGTCGAAAAGGGATACGCACGGTGCACCGGCTCCGGGAGGCTGCCTGCCAACGGCGACCGGTACGCTCAGAAGTGCGCACTCAACAAAGAGGGTACGGGATCCCGGTTGAAAAATCCCCTTTGAGTATCGCTCGCCAGAGCCGGGGCTGACTGTTGAGCGTACGGCAACACTGCCTGGACGGACCCAGTTTCGGAGACTCTCGGTTCAAGACGGGCACGTGAGTATTGAGTGCGAGCGATCATAAAGGGAGCAGAGGAGGAAATTTAGGACAGGGAACGAGGCGGGGTAAAAAGGGGCACTTTGGGTCTACTAAGGACCATCTTAAACTTTCTTTGCTTTTTTTCTTTGCATATGGCCATTAGGATTAAGAAGTGAATAAGAGATAAAAGTGACGGGAACCTAGCTCCGCGAGGGGGTAGAAGGCGGCGCCGCATAGTGCTATCTTGACTAGTACTGGGAATATATGAAGAAGTGGAAAATAAGATAAAGGTGTCTGGTAAAGTAAGACAGAGAATATATTAGTGACTGCTATTCTTTCCATTCTTTTCTTTAGGTTTACGGGAAAAATAAAAGAGTGTTAGTACAAGACCAAAGAGATAAACAAAAGAGAGTTTTACCCTAAAATTGAGGAACAAACACATATATATACATATATCAGAATAAGACGGACAGGGACAGCCGGCTAGGGAGGAAAGGGAGGACAAACTGAACTGATAATAGAGTGTTACATATGGGTGTGTGAACATCGTATGTGTCAGGACATAATTTTGTATAATGGTTGTGTAAAAGTGGTCAGAAATGTATAGCTATTGAGTGGTCATGGTAAGTGTGACCAGACGAAGTATCATAAAGACAAGAGTAATGTGGTGAAGTGAGTGTGTACCTTTTTGATTTGTGGGGTAACATTGTCGAGATTACTGACGGTTTGCTCTTGTACGTGCCCCCAAAGAGGATAGAATAGAGGCTGTGCGCAGCCGTTCTTATGGTGTGCAGGTGAAGGGAGAAAATACGCAGCTCCCCACGATTCAGTAAAACATAAATACGCGAGCTCACATGGTGATACGTTTATATTGAGATATCAAGATATATAGAGATACATAAGTGCCAGGTGGGCACGAAGTATGGGGGCAGAAACACCCTTATCACATATTTGCAAGAACCTACCTGGGCACGCGGAACGGATTAAGAAATATCATGACCAATGGATCACAGAGTTGAAGGGGGAGGGGTTACCTCAGATATGGCCCGAAGGGGGTTCATTTGACAAGAGTGTCCTAGATATGGTAGCCACATGCATTTGTTTGAAATACAAGGGGAAGCAGTTGCATAATAGGAGAGAAATATTAGACCTTTGGAGGCTGTTTGAAGAGGTACCTTCGCTTAAGACAAGGGAATTAGATCCCGATCTACCATCTACCACTGACAATCCACTAATGATACAAAAAGATGATAAAGTATTGCCAGAGGAAGAGCCACCGATAGAGGTAACTAGGTTGTACCCAATACTAAACAAACTAGTGCCCGCGGAGGGATACAGTGACCCAACTTATGTGCCCCCACCGACAACTATCACAACCCAAGGGCCAACAGCACCCCCGCCATACGAGAGTCATGGGGAGCGAGCTCAGGTGAGCACACCAAGGGTGGACATAGAAAAATTAACAGACGATCTAGAATCAAGGCTCTCTATAGCCAAAGATGAGCTCTCGAGGATAAAAAGCATGTGAGCGGACTGCACTTAATGCAGCCAGATCAGAGCATGCGTCCAGCCCGCAGAGCGAGAGTAGAACATTTGAAGAAGGGTGGAAAAAAGGCGAGATACTGTTTAGAATACAGGAGGAACCAACACGAATAATTGAACTAGAGGAAAGAGGGATGTACTGATAACAAAGAGAGGCCCATAGGAGGCAGAGAGGAGCTACTATGTGATATAAGGGATGATTTAGAAGAAAGCGAAAGGCTAAGTATGGCAATGGGAGGGGGAAGCGAAGGGTTGGATGGCGCATGCTCAATGAAACACTGGATGATGAGTGGACGGGGCGATTAAGGAACAGGTTGGGAAAAATGGCATTGTTAGGAAAACCAGGAATGAAGGTGAGTACAGATACGACGACGAAGGGAAAGTTGCAGCTCCCGCTAATACATAGGGGAGGAGGGAGGCCGAATTACATACCCTGGGCTCAGATGGATAAGGCCAATTTACTAAAGTTATTGCCCCCGCTATCAGGAGGGGCGAGCAAGTGGATATATGCTTTTGAGAAACACAGCCGGGGTACCTCTAGCGATAGGGGACGTGAAATGTTTGCTAGTATCAGCAGTTGGGGATCAGGCTGACAGAGTATGGGTCAAAGCTGGCTTCCCGGGAGTAACGTTAGACTGCGATCGCCATGATGGTGCCTCTTTCAACAGAGTGCGCGCAAGGGTGTGGGATGCTTTGCGGGAAACGTTTCCAGATACCCCAGATTTGCAGTCAGTAATGCAATGTACAATGAATGACGGGGAAGATGCTATGGATTACATTTTTCGGGTCCAAGAGATGTGGAGAACAGAAACGGGCACGCCATGGTATCAATCGACATTATTTTACTTCATTATAAAGAGGGGGCTCCCAAAAGAGGTGCAAAAGGCGCTAGACAAAATAGCAGGTATTGAAGCAAAAGGATGGCCTGAAATTCAGAGCATAATAGTGCACCACTGTAAGCGAATAAAAGAGGGAAAAGGAGGTGGCACAGAGAAGATTGGCAGACGAAGCGAAACTAGTACAAGCAAAGTTGGTGAAGGTCGCAGCAGAAGTAGTGGCGCTCCCACACAGCAGGGAGGGAGATGAGGAAGAGGAGGGGCTGGTAGCAATACAAAGAAGGATGGCAACTAATTGGGCAGGAGCAGTTCAGTGGCAGTGGAACGAGCAGAGTGGAGGTCCGCAGTGACAAGAGTGGGCCCCTCGAGGGGGACGAGGTGGGTACAGGGGCCGAAGGGGAGGTGAACAAGGGTACGGGGGAATGTGAGGAAATGGATGGCAGGGACCCAGAGGTGCGCAAGGGAGTTGTTGGAACTGCGGGAGGTGGGGACATTACTCTAGGGGGTGCAGAAGCAGACCAAACAGCGAATTTCCAGAGGTAGAACACTATGGCCATCCCCATCCGGGGAGCCCATATGGTCTCCCAATGGGACAACAACAAAGGAACCCAGGGCAGGGGCACAATGAGCAACAGCAGGGACACCAATACAGAACACAGAATCACCCACAAAACAATGACACTATGCACTACAAGCCAGGCAACCCTTTCGCGACAGCAGCAAATGGAGCCCCAGCCCCCTATAGTGGCGTGTCAGTGGTTTCAGAGAGTGTGTTCAACCAAGGGGGGGCAATGAGACACCCCGCATAGGACAGCCCACAGAGAACACTTGCGTGTCCTGTTCTATCTACCACCTACGATGCAGCAGAGGAACCATTGGTAGGGGCGCAGATAGGGGACAAGCAGTTCATATTCATGGTGGATTCGGGAGCGCAGAAATCATGTATTAGGGAGGGCCGGTTCCCGTTATCTAACCAGAAGTTAGAGAAGCAGGGGTTCTCTGGGGCTGTAATTGAAGTTCCTTACACAGAAGCATTGGACGTGACAGTAGGGGGGAAAACTGTAAAAACACCCTTACTGTATTATGAACACTCGCCAATAAATTTACTAGGGAGGGATCTTAGCAAACTCAACATGACAATATCATTCACTGAGAGGTATAGTATGTTGAACACCCGGAATATGCCCATTATGTGTAATGCTGGTAGTACAGGCTCACACAACTGCACCGGAAGTACGTGGCTTGCCAGTGGACGAGAGAATGTTTATTGAAGGATTAAAGACACTGGCCCACATAGTTCCTGAACTGAAAAGGATGGATTGGAGAATACCGGCGGAGTTCCTCTTCCGCCCAATAGTGCACCCTGACATAGCACCAGGATCAGTGGTATCATTAGACTTGCATACTGTACAGGTATCTGCGAAAAGGATCTCTGATTGGAATGGACATAGACGGATGTGAGTGGCGCACAGTACTGTACACCAATGCCAATATTGCCCTACGAGACTTAACTGATGATCTCTTTTCGGATTTAGAAAGCGATGGCGAAATAATGGAAATAGCAATGCCCTGTGACATTTTGATTCAGGCTAGAGAGATTCCTGTCCAGTTGATGGCAGTGGTGGGAGCACCACCGTCATTTTTCGATGATGACATGAGACTAGTACCAAACAATTTGTGGACAGCAGGCCCCCATGACGTAGGGTTGTTGCATGGAGTACCACCAGTGATAATAAAGCTCAAACAAGGGGCGATTCTACCCCCAGTGAAACAATATGCATTGTCCCGCGAAGCTGAAGGGATAAAAGAGACAATAAATGCACTACTAGCACAAGGGATAATAGTGCCTTCAAACTCCCCATGTAACATGTATTTACCCGATTAAAAAAGCAAAGGGAGGGGCTTGGAGGATGATCCAGGATTTACGCCCCCTAAATGATGTAATACAGAAAGAGTTCCCTTTGGTCCCGAACCCTGCATCAATATTATGCAGTATCCCGTATCCCAAAAATGGCATTACATTTCACAGTGGTCGATTTGAAAAACGCATTCTTCTCCATCCCCTTGGCAGAAGAAAGCAGATACCTGACAGCATTCGCACTAGGGGGAAAGAGATATGAACATTGCAGATTACCACAAGGATACTGTGAGAGCCCAAGCATATTCAACCGCATACTACATGAAGACTTAGGCAACTTATCAGTTGAAAGCACAATCATTCAGTACGTAGACGATTTACTCGTCTGCGCACAGAATGAAGAGACATGCAGAAAAGATTTGGTAACACTCCTGACCCTGTTGGCAAATAAGGGGTATAAAGTAGACAAGGAAAAGCTACAATATTGTCAGACAGAAGTCCTATACTTGGGACAGCTAATATCAAAAGATGGAAAAAGAATAATCCCTGACAGGGTAGAAGCAATAAGATCAGTAAGAGAACCCACGACAGTGAAGGAGATGCAGAAATTCCTGGGAATGTGCAACTATTGTAGAGCATGGATATTAGATTATGCAGCATACACCAGACCCTTACTGCAAGCGCTCAAGGAGGCCCAACAAGAGAACAAGAAAATAGAATGGTCAGAAGAAATGAGCGCCTCATTCAAATCATTAAAAGAGTTGATTTCGAGTGCTCCAGTACTCGCTAACCCTGATTATGAACGCAAATTTTACCTGTTCTCACACTGCAAGGGGACACTCATGACGGCTGTACTGACACAAAAGACGTCCCTAGGACACAAACCATTGGCTTACTATAGTGGCACTTTGGATGCTGTGATGCAAGGACATTTCGCGTGCGAACAATCACTCGCTGCAGCCGCGTTCGCAATTGAGAAAAGCGCCACAATAGTAATGGGATGCCCTGTCACATTGTTTGTGGAGCATTCATTATTCGCAATACGAGAGATCAAAAAGTACATTGACCACACAGCGAGCAACTGCCTATGAAATAATATTGTCTAGCGCCAATATCCATGTGGTATGATGCAGGACAGTGAATCCGGCAACCTTCATTACAGAAGCATGCACACTAGAGGACATACAGGAACACGATTGTGCAACTTACACAGGGGAAAGAGGGGAAGACACAGTGGTGTGCGAGAATGCCCTGAGCGAGGGGGAAGTATACTTTGTAGTCGGGTCAGCATCGATTGACATGGACACAGGAGAAAAACATGTGGATTTGGCAGTGGTGAGACTAGAAGACGCTGAGTATGAGACACTAGTGCAGTACCGCCTCCCATCACATTTCTCGGCACAAGCAGCAGAACTCATCGCCCTAATAGAAGCATTACATGCAGCTAAAGGGTGCGCAGTGACAATTTACACAGATTCAGCTTACATGACAACAGTACATGGGGGTCTGGCCAGATGGGGGCGGAGGGGGTTTCGACGAGCAGATGGGACTCCAGTGCAACATGCAGATTTGCTGAAGGAGTTAATTGAGGCCCTACGAGATCCCACGGTGGTAGCAATAGTGAAGTGCCAAGCACATACGTCCAACACAGACGTTGTGTCTTTGGGAAACGCGGCAGCGGACGCTGCTGCCAAAGAAGCTTCATACTTTGAGAAATATGAAGCAGGTGAGTACATGCTGCAGCACAAGACAAACGAGGAACTTCCAGAAGGGTACAATACAATGCCTATATCACAAATACTAGAGTTACAGGAATGAGCAAGTGAAGATGAAAAGATGATGTGGGTGAAAAGAGGGTGCAGCCAATCAGCAACAGACTTACTCTGGCGACAAAATAACTCAGGAAAAGTGGTAATGCCAGTAAAGTTATTAGAAATAGCGTTTCAACAACTACACTTCCCAGCACACAACACAAAACAACACATTGCAGCATTGATACAAGAAGAGTGGTTCGTGCCCTGACTTTAGGAGCACTTTCCTAGATTGACAATGGAGTGCACAACATGCCAGATATACAGCTCAGGAATGACATTACGTACACTCAGGGGAACAATTCCAAAACCGATTGGACCATTCAGAGAACTACACATTGACTATGCAGACATGGGAGTAAGGTGTAATGAGGCACGTTACATGATTGTGGTTGTATGCCCATTTTCGAGATGGGTGGAAGCAGGCCCATGTGCACGACCTGATGCTAAAAGCGCAGCAAAATTTCTAGTGAGGGAAGTATTTCCGCGCTGGGGAATTTGTGACCTGATTCGCTCAGACAACGGCACTCACTTTGTGAAAGAGCTCTTCAAAGTATTAACAACACTGTTGGGAATAAAACAAATTGTGCTCGATTTATCATCCTCAAAGTAATGGCGTGGTAGAAAAAATGAACGACCTGTTAAAAGGAAGATTATCGAAATTATGCTTCTCATTAAAGAAGAACTGGATTTACTGTTTGCCCCTTGCACTGCTTGAGCTGAGAAATCAGCCAAGCAAGGACCACCATTTGTCCCCGCACGAAATCGTGACTGGGAGACGAATGCACACAGCACACTCCTCACTGCGCGAACACTCAGATGCGCATAGAAGCGCTGCGATATTGGGAGACGAGTTCACAGAATACTTGAAAAAGCTAACAAGTGCAGCGCGCGCAATATCAAAGCAACTCTCACCACCATTCACAAGAGAAGAGGGGAACACAACAGGGTCCGTTACGGAGCCTGAAACACAGGTACAACTGATGCTGGGTGAATTCATCTATGTTCGGAGCTTTGTGCGCCGGTGGAATGCACCACGGTTCCATGGAAATTGACAAGGGGGGTCCTGGGAGTCTCTCTGCCAGACATTAGTCCTGGGTACGAGAGACTTACCCAGAGTCTTTAGCTCACTATCTTTCACAGAGAAGAAATATCCCAAACATATCAGTCTTTGTCCTGCCCTGGGGCAGTCCAGCACCGAAATGCTAGGCAATTCTCCTCTGAACAAGAGTACCAACAGCATCCCCAGACACGTGTTTCGGTCTGGTTGGACCTCATCAGTAGGGAGGAGCTGTGCCTCTCTAGGAATAGTGAGCAAGGGGTCCACGTCTGGATTCCCCTAGTAACTTAGGGTGAGACCCAAAGTTACTTAAATATGCAAATTGACAAGGGGGGTCCTGGGAGTCTCTCTGCCAGACATTAGTCCTGGGTACGAGAGACTTACCCAGAGTCTTTAGCTCACTATCTTTCACAGAGAAGAAATATCCCAAACATATCAGTCTTTGTCCTGCCCTGGGGCAGTCCAGCACCGAAATGCTAGGCAATTCTCCTCTGAACAAGAGTACCAACAGCATCCCCAGACACGTGTTTCGGTCTGGTTGGACCTCATCAGTAGGGAGGAGCTGTGCCTCTCTAAGAATAGTGAGCAAAAGGTTCCATGGCCCATACGAAGTGGTGTTTTGCACCCCCACAGCTGTAAAAGTGAAGGGCCTCAAATACTGGATACATTTGACGGACGTACGAAGGGCATATAATAGTGTGCAGGAAGAGGTGGATGAGGGGGCACAAACAGCAAACAATGCAAATGAAAATAATGAGTGATGTGTGGCGGAAATGCACTTGATTGAGAAAGTTGTTGACGAGAATAATTACATTTAAGGGTATCTATAAAAAAAAGTGTTTTTTTGGGGGATTTATATGTAAATAATAATGTGATCAAAATGTATAGTGTCTGCTCCCTTGTCTGTACATCCCCAACCCTACTGCCGTACCCACTTCCATTCCCCTTCCATGATATCTTGGCACTAGTAGTGCCAACAAAATGTTTACATGCATGCACTTAATGCACTTTTATATCTCAAACAGGAGCTACCATGGCATCTAACGGGCAGCCTGCAACGGATAGATTTATTAGATATAGAGAATTGTTAGCTGAGAGATGTAGATATTCGTATGAGTGTGGATTATCTATGTGCATTACATTGTTTTTTACAATTATGTTTTGCCTGGTTTCGTATTGTTCATAGCTTTCATCTCTATCGAGATGAACGAGGGGGCAGGGATTAACAGCACTAATGTGACTAATGCAACAGCAATTGCAAATACTAAAGAAGGTGATTTTTTGGTATGGGATGGAACTAAACTTGTATGGGGATATTACACAACACCATCCAATGCTGTCATCTCGAAAAATGAAGGTCTGCAGGGAAAAATGCAAAACACAGTGTCCCCGCCAAAAATATCTAATTACAATGCCCGCAGTCTAAATGATCGAAACCCCTCTGCCATATCCTGGTTGTATAACACGCCACCAGCCAGCCTGCCCCCGTAACCAAAAACACACTGTCAGATAACATAAAGGAAGAAAATGAAAAAATGACAGCAACATATGAAATATTATATGATTGGGCAAAGGGGGGCGGGAAGGAGAAAGGGGGGCCCACTTTGTCCATCGCCCATGAAGCCGGGAAATACATTAGGCAAAGAAATAACAGACGGAAAAGGGAGGCGGGGCGGAGGAAGTATGATGAGTATTATGGGTTAGGACTAGACAAAATGGAAGACCCGCGACACCCCCACCAGACAAATAAATGGTATGCGGATAGGAGTGCAACAGCTAAACAAACAACAAATGAGAGCTGTTATGTCTGCTCCCTCATTCCCCACGCTTCAGGCACGCCCAAAGTATTGTTACCCAAAGAATTGCCTATTGTAGATGCCCAGTGTCTCCTTCATCTCACGTTGTGCAGAATTAAGAACACCTTCCAGGCACATAAATAACTTAGAATGCTGCAGAACGAGAACACCTGCTATCCAAAGACAGTAGGAGTGGTATGTCTGGAAGAGCCATTTTTAATAATACAAGGGACACTTTTTTCAGACAACAAGTGTAAGGCTCAAGCACTGAGGGGTGTGGCACCAGAGAAACTGCAATGGATAGAAGAAACATGCACACCAGTATGGAAGGAACACATCTCAAAACTAACTTGGGTAACGGCCATTGAAAAACCCTTCAAGCTGCAGAAGGAAATAGACTATGAACTGTGTTTTAAAGGAGAGGGGAAAGCCTCCATGGGGGCAAACAAGAACTGTAACAAGACCCTCACCATCCCGGATCTAAGAAAAGGGACAGCGGCCCTCATGGACACGTATTGGGTATGTGGCAACCAGGCATACCTGCACCTCCCACAATCATGGAGTGGCAGCTGTTCGATGGCCACTCTGCACTCAGCACTAATGGTAATACCGGAAAGCCACATTGATGGGAGCAAAAAGATGCGGGAAAACACCCAACAGGGTGCGGCCCAGCCAAATGCAGAGCAACAAGTATATGTCCTATCTTCCGGGAACAGGGAAGAGGTGCTGTCCCGAAACAAACGATCATCGAACTATATATCAAAGGCATCATCAGAATTGCTGGCACAGATCCCGGATAGGTATCGATTATTCAGCTCTGCAGAAACATTCTTCGCCTCACTCATCCCAAGTATCCAGGCGCGAGCAAATGCAAAGTGGCTCCAAATCACACGTTGGGAGCTGATCCAGCTGGCAAATGACACTGAAGAAGGGTTCAACGTAATAAAAGTGGAATTAAGAGCATTACGGCTGATGACCATGCAAAACAGGTATGTCCTGGACCTGTTGACAGCGATGGATGGAGATGTTTGCCGAAAAATTGGAAGTGCCTGCTGCACTTTCGTACCTTCCGAAGACGCAGACAACGGCTCCCTGTCCCATGTGATCGAAGCAGTACATAACCTAGGAGAAAGAATGAGAATGGAAGGTGGAGCAGAAGAAAGCACGTGGTTCGACAATATCTTCTCCTGGGTTCCATCGTGGCTGGGAATGACTGAAGTTTTTGATGCCGGCTGTAGTGTTCCTCCTCTTTATTTTTTGCCTGTGCCAGGTGGGTCTTCGATGTTGTGCTAACGCAGTACCGAATGGTGCAATGATGGTGACAATGGGCAACACCCGCAGTACAATACAAGCTATGCAGGAAGTATAGGTACAAACAGGAACAGATGACACACCGAGATATCAGCTAGTGCCTAGGTATCACGACAAGGATATAGTAGATAAATTGTGGCATACTACCATTAAAGAGCCCCGCATACTAGAATGGTACGAGGAGGTATGGGTAGACTTGGAAGCGGGGAGCGGATGTATATACCTGACTTGTACCCCAGATGAATATGCTAGGAGAGGTGAGAGCCTGAGGGGGGTGTGCAGAGCATGGATGCCCATAAAAGGCACACCTGCATGGGATGAGGCAGTAATTGACGAGGAAGAGTGCAGGAGATTGGAGGATTTAAAGAATTTACTTAAGTAACGAAAGGGGGGAAATGTAGGGGAGGATTGGTCCAAAAGACCCCCCTCGCCTACATCCCCTCCCCCGGTGAGGGCCATGGCTTGTCAGGGGTCCCCTCCTTACCACCAGGGCCCAGGTGGTGGATGGCTCACCTGCCGAAGACATTGACCAAACCTGCTGAATTTAGCCAGGCCTCGGAAACCATTTTGTCTAACTAAGATGGTGTGAGCCCGGCGCAGCGCAGCGCGGCCCCCACCTTTGGAGAGTTTCAATTATCCCTGTGGCCGCAGCTCCCCGGCAGATCCGCTGTGAGCCCGTTCCCACGAACAAGACGGACATGAGCTAGTGTAAGATACCAACACTAACATTTCACCTTCCGCAGTGAATCACTGCTCCCAGCATGACCCGGCCAGCAGAACCTGGGTGGAAAGAGAACTGTAAAACGGTCCAGTTCCCAAACACTAATGACAAAACTACCTGCGATGGAAGCATTCTCTCCACAACCTCTTTGACTAAAAAACCTGTAAAATGTATAGATATGGCAGAATGCGTGCTCATATGGCATTAGGAATGAAGCACCCACATCACTGCAGTTATGTACAAATAGTAAAAGCGTCCCAGGGGGTTATTTGTTATGTGTATCATTGAAAAGATTACACCCCACGGTCCCGCGCCATAACCGAACTAATGCTGCTAGAGTGCAAAGAAAGACAAATGCAACCATATTGAGGGCTCGTGTAAAGGGTGCACGAAAATGCACCCTTCATGTGTGTATGTCCAAGCCCCTTATGTGCCACTGCCGTCAGTTGTAGTGGCGAGTCGTTTCTATGCGCTCCACCAACCTCACTTACTACGAATGTATAAGCATATAACAAAATGTTATAGTTGTTAAAAACATAGTGTACAAGTAATGTGCTCGGATTGACTATATGAGAGGCATTAGCAATGTTAAAACGTGAGCTTTGTAATGACCCAATTAGTATTGTATATTATTTGAATGTTTATGCTACTTTCACCTAAAATCGGCAACACACGAGGAAGATACCTTTGTGAGCATATGCAAGGCCATTCCCCCTCCCTCCCAGCGAAGCCTGCCAGACGAGAAAGCAGAGGCCTGTGCCGCGCTGCTCCACCTCCCTCAACTCGGCTGGAGCCGCTTCAAAGATTTGTAGTTCCCTCTGCAGCACCCAAGGCCACGGCCCGCCACCTGTATTATTTACAACCCAGCAGTAAACCTCAGCCTGAAAACACAAATCCAGAGGCGCCTTTTCTTAACCCCACGACCCACTGGCTCACCTTATGTTAATGGCCCCTGTAAAATTAGGACACCCAATATTATGGCAACATTACAGCAACACATCCATAATGACTTCTAACAAGACATGATGACATGTACCGCCGGTCCCATGCCCTGAGACCCAACCCCACGACCTATGGTACCCGGTCAACAGGACACTGGTAACCATGTACTGATGAATCGCCATCAAACCACGCTCTAGGTGCATTCCTCCTGTGTTGCATTAACCTGTAGAATAACCTATTGGAAGATTTACTAAAGAAGATAATATTGCAAATAACTGAATGACTGCAGTGTGCATGGCCTAGGGCAAAGAAGTCAGGAAAAGACATTCATCTCTGACACTGGCCACAGTGGCACAACGACACCGCCCGGATGAACCCAGCTGATCCGCCAGGCCCAGCCCAACCCACGAGGCTGACCAGTGACGTCCTCCAGCCGCGGCCAACCACATCACAGCAGCACCTATAGCTAGTCGCCACCCAATCCCACTGAATTTGTGCGCCCTATAGTATGTAAGTTCTGATGACGTTTTTTGTAAATATATACACCTGTCTTTGCAAACTCCGAGAGCGCTCTGACAATAGCAGAGTTCTTTGCATGCCCTATTCTGATTGATAAACTCCCATTTACGCTCACCCGCACTTTGTCTTGGCCTTATTCCCATCCTGGGAGAGTCCATCATTGTCTCTCATTGCGGGGAGGATCGTGCTGGTTGGGGACGCTTGCCTTCACCAGTTCATCCACAGGGCATTCCCCTGGGAGTCTGGTTGGGGGAACCTGGATACAAATCCTGGGCATTGTCTGTTTTCGCTTGTGGCGAATAAGTCTATAGTGGGGAAACCCCACTGAGAGAAGATATCTTCTACGACCTCTCTGTGTAGAACCCATTCGTGTTCCTCTGGGAGGGAGTCTCTGCTCAGAGCATCCGCTAGGGAATTGAGCTCCCCTGGAACATGTTGTGATGACAGGAAGATGTTCCGTCTGAGTGCCCATATCCAGATTTTCTGGGCAAGCTTGGACAGATTTGGCGAGCGAGTCCCTCCTTGCTTGTTCAGGTAGAACATGGCTGTTGTGCTGTCCGTCTGGATTTGCACTGACAGGTTTAGTAGGTGGGGCTCAAACGCCTGACGCGCTCTGAATACTGCCAGAAGCTCTAGCAGGTTGATTTGGTTCTTGGCCACTGAGTGAGACCAGAGACCCTGAGCTGTGTGGTGGAGATGGTGAGCTCCTCACCCCGTCAGACATGCATCTGTAGTGACTGCTGCCTGTACTTCGGGATCGTAAAAGGGTTTCCCCTGTGCGAGATTCTCTCTTGTCCACTAGTGAAGGCTTTGTACCAGTGTTGGCGAAACGACCACTAGATCGTCCCACTGACCACTTGCCCGAGACCACTGTTTCGCCAACCATTCCTGCATGGGACGCATGCTCAGGCGCGCGTGGGGGACCAGGTAAATCAATGACGCCATCATGCCCAGTAAACGCATTGCTTTGCGTACCGTTATTTGTTGACCGGACTGATAATGCAGAATTTGCAGTAGTATATTCCGAATTCTTTCTTCTGAAGGAAAGGTCAACCCCTCTTGAGTATCTAGGATTGCTCCTAGGAATTGTTTGGAGGTGCTTGGCACCAGGCTTGACTTTCTCGTTGATTGAGAAGCCTAACTCGTGGAGGAGGTCGATAGTCCTTTGAATGTTTGTCCTGCAAATTCCTGGGGTTTCCCCCGTTATGAGCCAGTCGTCCAGATAAGGGTACACTGGGATTGCCTCCCTGCGTAGGTGTGCAGCCGCCACCGCCAGTACCTTGGTGAATACCCTTGGTGCCGAAGCTATCCCGAAGGGCAGTACCTTGAATTGGTAGCGTCGACTGTCCACCTTGAAGCGCAAATACTTTCTGTGCGCTGGGAAGGGAATAGTTTCTTACCTGTAACTCCATTTCTCCAGCATTGGTATCTTTCATGGATTCACATGCTTAGAATATTCCCCGCCGTCAGACTGGGACCCCTCGGTACACATATATAGCCTTTTCCAATAGGAAAACTTCCGACACTTTTGTGTCCTATCTACGTCCTTTTAGGACCCGCCTACGCATGCTCCGCAGGCCGTCCCAGTATAAGAGGCCCGCCCCCGCGGCTCCCCTTCAGATTTCGGCCCCTCCAAAGTAGGAAGGGTTAGCCTTATCAATCAAATACATTACATTCCGGGGAGGTTGGCGGGCGCATGTGAATCCATGAAAGATACCAATGCTGGAGAAATGGAGTTACAGGTAAGAAACTATTCCCTTCTCCAGCATTGGATCTTTCATGGATTCACATGCTTAGAATAGATTGTATAGCAGTAACACTTGAGACGGCGGTGAGAATGTAATGTAATATACCCTCAACATACTACACAATGCATATGTACAGTAGGAATAAGTTAACTCAAATAACCTAACCCACATAAAATAAACTGTCATTAAAAGGTAGACAACATATTCTCCACAGCGTGGAGCTTACCTTACTGAAACAGATGGCGCAGGACAGCTCTTGCCATCTGCACCTCGTCCGCATGCTGCCTGGCAAGGTAGTAGTGGCGGGTAAACGTGTGGGGCACTGACCATGCCGCAGCTTGGCATATGTCCGTCAACGGAATTCCTGCCCATAAAGCTGTTGAGGAGGACATCGATCTTGTAGAATGGGCTCTAGGATGTCCTTGCAGTGGCCTTCCGGCCTTAGAGTGACAAAACGCAATCGTCGATGAGACCCATCGAGCCAATCCTTGTTTAGAGACTGCTTTTCCTCTCGTCGACGGACCATACGCGACGAACAGCTGTCTAGTCGACCTGAATTCCTGTGTACGATGTAGGTAAAATTTCAGAGCCCTCTTAACGTCCAGGGTATGAAGAGCTTTTTCTGCTGCCGATGATGGTGTGGCGAAGAAAGTAGGGAGAACAATGGACGAGTGTTTGTGATACACTGTCGGAACTTTTGGGACGAACATAGGATTAGTTGCCAGGACTACTTTGTCCTTAAAGAATCTTAGGTATGGCGGGTCTACGACCAGCGCTTGCAGTTCCGAGATTCTTCTAGCTGATGTGATAGCAATCAAGAATGCCAACTTCCACGAAATGAATTTTATGTCGGACGTGGCCATAGGCTCAAAAGGCGGTTTCATTAAGCCTGCCAATACTGTGTTGAGACTCCAAGTTGGGGGGAAACGTTTTTCCGGGGGAAAAGCTCGAAATAAACCCCTCATGAAGTATTTTACAAGTCTGTCGCTAAATAGAGGATACGAATGCCTTTTCCTTGTGAACCTCGAGGTGGCCGCCAGGTGCACCTTTATCGATGTGAAGGATAATCCCCTCTCCGCTAAGAGGAGCAGGTAAGGTAGAACTTGTTCCGGCGTCACCGACAACGGTTGTAGGCCCTGTTGTCCCCTACACCATTCACAGAACCTCCGCCACTTATAGGAGTAGGATTTGTTTGTAGAAGGGGCTCTAGCCGCTTGCAGATTTTTTTGACAATCCTCCGAAACGTCTAAGGCACCGAACTCCGAAAAGTCAGGAGCCAGGCTGTAAGGTTGAGACTGTCCGGGTCGTGATGCCACACCGTGCCTTTTTCCCCTGGATAGTAGGTTCGGGGCTTTGGGAAACCCTATGGGATGTTCCAGCGACAGGTGAAGCAGGTCGGAGAACCACGGTTGCCTTGGCCAGTATGGTGTCACTAGAATTACCCGGCAATTGTATCTGCGTATCCACTGTATTGTCCTCCGTATGAGGGGGAACGGGGGAAAAGCATAGAGGAACATGTCCGTCCATGGGAAGGAGAATGCCTCCCCCCTGGAGCCCTCTTGAGGCCATCTGCTTGAGAATTGCTTGCATTTCTTGTTGTCTTTGGTCGCGAAGGCGTCCAGAGGGGGGTGACCCCATTTCTCGAAAACTTTCATCAGGTGAACTGTGTCCATTTCCCACTCGTGTATCTGGGCCATGCTTCTGCTGAGGGAGTCTGCTTGGGAGTTCCTCACTCCTGGAAGGTGATGAGCCACGATGGAAATTTCGTGCTTTAATGCCCAATGCCATGTTTTCTGGGCTTCTATGGAAAGAGTTCTTGATCGCGTCCCTCCTTGTTTCCTCAGATAAAACATGGCCGTTGTATTGTCGGTCAGTATTCGTACTCCGGAGCCCCGGATGTGTGGTAGGAATGCCTTCAAGGCCCATCGTACTGCTCTGAGCTCTAACACGTTTATGTGTAGGAGTGACTCCGTTGGAGACCAGCGACCTTGCGTTTGGAGAGCACCCATGTGAGCTCCCCATCCGGTTAGGGACGCATCCGTGACTATGGTTCGCTGAAACTCCGGCTCCTGTAGGGGTACGCCGTTGTTCAGATTGTGGAAACTCTGCCACCACTGAAGGGTCCGAAGCAGCTTGTCGTCGTCGATGGTTATCTTGTCTGACCACAATCCTTGAGCCTGCGTCCATCGGTCCGCGAGGAATTCCTTGACTGGCCTCATGAATAGGCGACAGTTTTCCACCAGATGGATGCAGGATGCCATGGCCCCTAGGACCGAAACGTATTTTCTCACTGAGATCTTGGTGTTTCGCCGTAGTCGGCATGCTTGTTGATTGAGTCTTGAGGTTCTGTCGAGAGAAGGTTTGACTAGTCCTAACTGGGTCTCGAACTGTGCCCCCAGGAATACCAGCGATCTCGATGGCTGCAGAGAGGATTTTTCGAAGTTTATGGCGAATCCCAGCTGTTGTAGAAGCTGCATGGTGGCTTGTAAACTTGTGTTGGTCGACGCCGGGGAGGATCCCCTTACCAGCCAGTCGTCGAGGTATGGGTATACATGGTGGCCTTGCTTCCTTAGCCAGGCCGCTACAGGAGCCAGGCATTTCGTGAACTTTCTGGGGGAGGTCTTGAGCCCAAAAGGAAGAACCGTGAACTGGTAGTGAGTCCGCCCTATTACAAATCTTAGGAATTTCCTGTGTTTCCGACACATTGGAATATGGAAATACGTGTCCTGTAAATCCAGGGACGCTAGAAAATCCCCCTCTTGAGCGGCGCGGATCACTTCCTGCAGAGTGAGCATCTTGAATTTCAGCACTCTTTAAAGACTTGTTGAGATCACGTAAGTCTAAAATGGGACGCCATTTGCCGTTGGGCTTTTTTACGACGAAATATCTTGAGTAGACTCCTTGACCTCTCTGTGATGTTGGAACTAATTCTATCACGCCCTTTGCTAACATGAGTGTTACCTCTTGTTGCAGTATCTTCAGATGGGAATGAGCGGTGGACGCAGGTGGAATTTGCGGAGGGCTGTGTTTGAATTGTAGAGAGTGTCCGTTTCTTATAGTATCCAGCACCCATTGATCCGCCGTTATTCGTTCCCATTCGTCGACATATGCTGAAACTCTTCCCCCAGAAAGGTGTGTTGTATGTCACTGCTGATCTTTATTTTGCTTGTCTCTCGACGACGACGGATATGATGGTCTTTTCCTGGAAGTCTGGAAGTTCCGGCGACGGTTTGCCGTTTGGGAGGCACGTCTGTATCCCTGGGAGGGGTAAGCTGATCTGCCAAAGGATCTGTCTCCAGATGCCGAGAATCTTGAATTACCTGAAGCCCCTCTAAAGGGACGAAAAGACTTGTAGTTTCTGCCACTCTGGAGGGCACCCAAAGAACGTGCCGTGTCCGAGTCCTCTTTCATTCCCTTTAGGGCTTCGTCCACCTTCTCACAAAAAAGAAGGTCTCCCTCAAAGGGCATATCTAAAACTTTGTATTGTACTTCTGGTCTGAAGTAGGTACACTTAAGCCATGACTGTCGACGTAATACGACCCCATTATTGACTTGCTTGAAGCCTGACTCGCGAGGTCCACCACGATGTTTATTGCGTGATTTGAGGCTTCCTGACCTTCTCGGACGAGTAACATCGCTACCTTCCTATGCTCTTCCGGAAGATGATCAAGCAACGGAGCTAGCCTGTGCCACATCTCCCTATCGTATCTGGCAACAATTGCCAGAGAGTTTGCGGCCTTTACTGTGGTCGCTCCCACGGATAGCACTTTTTTGCCAAAGGCATCTTGGCGTCTCGCTTCGTTCTCAGGAGTCGTCGCGCACTTGTGCTGGGCCTTCGCCTTCCTCGCCGCTGCCGCCGACACCACCGAGTCTGGCGTTGGTTGGGAGGATAAACACTTGGGGGTAGACTCTGGGGCCTTAAACTTTTTTTCCAGGCGTCCTTTCACTGCCGGTTCTGAAAACGGGTGACGCATTGTCTGCAACCCCTCTTTCCATAAATGGTCTAGTATTGGTATCGAGAACACAGACCTCCTCTTACCCATGTGGTCGAACAAAAAACAGTCCTTTTTCTGTTCTTCCTGGGACAAACCAAATTCTTTGCATGCCTTCTCCATCATAGAATGGAATGATGCAATGTCGTCCGGAGGGGACGGGTGAGCTGGGCTTCTAGGGGTTTCCAACTCCACCTCT
This sequence comes from Ambystoma mexicanum, assembly GCF_040938575.1. Classification (NCBI taxonomy): domain Eukaryota; kingdom Metazoa; phylum Chordata; class Amphibia; order Caudata; family Ambystomatidae; genus Ambystoma; species Ambystoma mexicanum. The sequence goes on from NC_090924.1 coordinate 704,018,813, forward strand.
GACTCCCAGGTTGGATCCCTGGAGGGGGATGATGAGATATCTGACATGGCTCCCCTGTCTGACTCCGAATCTGGCAGCTCACCTTCCTCTTGTGCCAGCGCTGAGATTGGCGTGCGTAGGTGCGTCGGTTGACGGGACGGGCCCGGCTCGTCGACGGGTGCCTGTGGTAGGTTTGCCTGAGGTAGTCTCTGGTCCAACGACTAACAACGACTGAAGCGTGGACAGAATTTCCAACGACAAAACAGATTGAGGATTGAGAAGAGGGGCAGATACCGGTATAACGGATCCCCTCGTCGACGACTTGTCGGCCACTCGTAGCCCTAGGTCTGCTGGGCCAGCTATTCGCTCATTCTCGTCCTCCGAGGACAGCAACACCGCCTGTTCTTGTAGTAAAGTATCCGGGGGGATCGGATCAAAAATTTCAGGCCTCCAGGCCTCCTGTAGAACCCCCGTCGACGTCGTTGTCGGTGCGGTGGATGCCACCTGCGTAAGTGACAGGATGGAGGCCGATGACTGGGCCGCCGTCGACGACGGTGAGTTAGCAGGTGGTTTTGGCGGTCCCGCCTTTTCCACACTTTGCTTGCTTTTACTCGACTCGTGGTCGATCTATGATGATCGCCCGAGGAGGATTTCCTTTCCTTTTCATGCTTTTTTGATGAAGATGATTTCTTTGACGAGGAGTCTCTCGTTGAGCGACTTCCAGACGACTCTTTTTCCGTCGGTCGAGATTTCTTCGCCGGTGGTTCCGACGAGGTAGCGCGGCGTGATGTTTTCGCCGATTGTGTGGAGCCTACCTCCAAAGGGAGGTATGCCCCCGCTCCATCATTCAGCCATGCCACCAGTCGTCGACTGCGGTCTTTTAGGGTTTTTTGAGAAAACCCTTTGCATATGTCGCAGTTATCCGCCGAATGATGAGGGTGGAGGCAATATATACAATCCATATGTCCGTCCCCCTCGTAAACTTTTTTCAAGCCGCACGTCGCGCATGGGCGGAACAGCGCTTTTCCTGAAACGGATGACATTTTCTGTACTCAAATTCCAGTAATGCAACCTTGTACAAAATAGTAAGACAACGCGAGGAGATCCCACTACTTTGGAGACGGTTGAAATCTGAAGGGGAGCCGTGGGGGCGGGCCTCTTATACTGGGACGGCCTGCGGAGCATGCGTAGGCGGGTCCTAAAAGGAGGTAGATAGGACACAAAAGTGTCTGAAGTTTTCCTATTGGAAAAGGCTATATATGTGTACGAGGGGTCCCAGTCTGACGACGGGGAATATTCTAAGCATGTGAATCCATGAAAGATCCAATGCTGGAGAACATGGAAATATGAAAATAAGCATCTTTCATATCCAATGTTGCTATGTAATCCCCTTTTTTAGGAGGGCGATTACCTCTTGTTGTAGCGTGGTCATATGAAACTTTTGGGGCTTGACATACTTGTTGGCAGGCCGTAAGTCCAATACTGGGCGCATTGTCAAATCTTTCTTTGGCACAAGGATGTAAGTTGAATAAATACCCTTGTTTACCTGGTGTCCCGGGACGAGTTCTATCGCGTCCTTTTCTAGCAGAATGGCGATCTCCTCGAGGAGAATCTTCTGATGTTCTAAAGAGTGTACCTTTTGTCGTGGAGGATGGTTCCGGGGACTCTGCAGTAGCTCTATACAATATCCTGTGGATACTGTTGACAGCACCCGTCTGTCTGATGTGATCCCTTCCCAAGCCTGGGTGAAGTTGGAAATGCGTCCCCCTACTGGGGTTGCGTGAGAAGGGACCCTGAACTGAGCGTCACTGCTTTGGTGGAGGCGTGCCGCCTCCCTTGCTGGGGCTGCCTCTGCCTTTACCACGACCTCTCCTATTACCCCTGCCGTAACCCTGGGTAGACTGTTGGTTGTTGTTCCACTGTGTACCCTGCCCCTGGGAATAGTTAGATCCTCTGGGAAATGTGGGCGCGTGGGCGACAAAAATTACTATTCCCTCTCTGGTTAGGGGGTTTATTGGTTAACTGGCCAAGGGACTTGAGTGTTTCGTCTTTGGCATTCTTCAGTGCGTCTTCGACCGCCTTACCAAACAGATCGGTTTCCACCGGTTTGTCCAACAATGATGCCTGGGTTTCTGCCTTAAAACCAGACTGCCGTAACCACGCATGTCTTTTGATAACAGTGCCTTCTGCTATCAATCTGCCTGTGTTGTCCGCGGCGTCGAAGGTTGCTTTCAAAATGCAACCAGACACGGCTCTACCCTCTGCGGAAATCCGAGCTAACTGGCCCTTTAAATGTTGAGGAGCAGAGGCTATGAGTGCCGCGACTTCTTCCCACTGATGGCAGTTGTAGCTGGCCAACAGGGTGGTGGAGTTTGCAATCCTTGCTTGATAGGAGGACGTTGAGGCTACTTTCCTGCCGAAACCGTATCATTTTTGCTCTCCTTGTCGGGAGGAGCTTCGGACGATGACAAGGGTGTTCCAGCCCTCTTACGAGTGTTGGTGACAACTAGGGAGTCTGGCTTCAAATGTCCTCTTATATAGAGAGCGTCAGACTAGGCCGCCCTGAAAAGTTTTTCAACCCTGGGATTGACTGCTCTGGTGAGGTTCGGGTTCACCAGGGACGGGTCTATTCTTCGCTGAATGGACTTAAGGATAGGGATGGTCTGGGCAACAAGCCTCCTTTCTCCCACTAACTCTTCTGCAAAGTCCCTCTCCTCCTGGACACCGTGGGTGTCAATATGGAAATGTTCTGCTGCGCGTGCGAGAACCTCGTTTAGGAGGGGTTGGTTATCGACCGGGGAGTCGGTAACCGGGGCTTCGTTCTCTACCGGGGAATCTACTCTGTATGTTTCCGGGTCTTCCTCTTCCTGGTCCTCATCATCCCCATAGTAGCCCGTCCCGGTTTGCTTTTCTACCATGCCAAATTCTTGGTCCTCACCAAAGGAAGCCTCTCCTTGATACAGTGAGTATGGTCTTGCGTATGGTTGTACCTCGAAGGGGTCTGACCTCATCAGTGTTTCAAACCGGGGCTTTTTACTTGGGGGGGATAGGATCATTAGAGCCTGAGGGTGTCGCCCCTTGTGGATCATACGAGAGGAAATGTTCTGGATTTTTATCATAAAAATCAGCCAAAGACGACATCCTTGACATGACCCTATCTATGTCTTCACTCGACCATTTTCTGGAACTGGGAATTACTCTCTCAGCAAGTCTATGGGATTTATCTTGAGTAGATTTGCTGGTTTTAGACATATCAGCAGACCTGGTTTTGTCTGTCTGTTTAGGGGGAGTGGTGTGTTTCACAGGTGTGGAAGAGTGCAAAGGCTGCTTCTTCTGCTGTTTTCACCCCTCCCCGTGAGTGAAAAAATATTTTCCCTGTCCTTTAGTGGCTCTGTAGGTTTTCGACGCCTGGCGTCGAGGATCAGGGGTGGGGTCCCTGTCCTTGGTGCGTGGGGCCTTGCTGATTTTGACTGCGGGCTCCGACTCCTGGAGCGCGGCCTGGGGGTGGAAGTCGTCTTCATCTTCCGACGATCGAACTTCTGTTAGCCTAGGGAGCGAGGCACTCTTGATCGAGAGCGCCCAGAGGACCCCGAATCGGACCGTTCTGTTTGTGCCTCTTTCCGAGAACTCGACGTCGTCGAGTCTCGGTTGGACTTTGTGTGTTTAGTGTGTGTAGTGTGTGAAGCGCTTGTGTCGCCGGGGGTCTTGACCATAGCCGCCCTGCCGGACAACCTTCTGAGGTCGGGGGCCTGCGCTCGGCTGTCTTTCGACGCCGTAATGCCCTCGCCGTCCGAAAGTACGGCGTTGCTGCCATCGCTGAAGGCGCCCTCCGCTGCCATGGCCGCCTGCCTGGCGTGGTGGGCCCAACGCTTCGTCGAACGGTCCTTAAGTGTCTTAGGTTTAAACCTACTACACGCTCTGCAGTTCGCTTCGGGGTGGTCCCTCGACAAGCAGAGATTGCACGTGGTGTGCCCGTCGACCCAAGGGTATTTGCGATTGCACTTGGGGCAGAATTGAAAAGGGGTACCCTCCATACGCACCTTGAGGCAGCGGACTGTTAAGTGTAGGAAATGTATAAGGTGTACCTATATACCAAGAGTGTAGAGTATGTACAACCCCCCACTCTCCCTACTTGCAGGGCTGAGGCCAGAGGCCTTCCAAGGCCCGGGCCGAGGACAGAGGCCTTCCGAGGCCCAAATCCGTCGTGCAGCAGCCGACGGTCGATTTCTTCTCCAGCCGGCGTCGAGTGTCGACGTTGGGGTGGGGAACGATGTCAATAGATTAATATTTTAAATATTTTAGCAAAAGTATGGCTAAGGCCAGGGGACTCCGCAAAATGCTTCCGACCAGTATGGCGGAAAAAAACAATCTGAGGATCCTAGACACGTGAGGGATCTTGGGTACAGTGGACGTCACACTAGGGATAGTATTACTGGCACGCCCTGTGTCGACGCCCATTTTCGAGTTTCGAAAAACAAACTAATACTCCGCAGCTTCCACTAGATGTCGGCCTATGCACAGCATGTGATCTAAGCAGATTCCACAAGCCTCAGAAATCTATATATACATTAAAATGTATGTGTGATTTGAATATTAACTAAATAAATATTTACCTTTACAAACTAGCCTGATTCCAGGTCCACTGTGACCTGGGGGTATTTTGAGACGGGTGTGATATGAGTGGTAGATCATTTAGAATATTGAACTTAGACACAAATAAATAAGTACTTAATTGCGCACTACATGCTATGCGAGACCTCGGTATGCGCCTGATTGAAATCCTTAACAGTATAGACAGCGGAGGTTCAGAATGTTCTTTATAGACACTGTTTGTATAACATACTAGGAACACTTTTGTATATTCTGTAACACTCCTAAGTACTTGCATAACCTGATAGATTTATATGTGCGACAAAGTACACATTTTTCCGTATATCAGTGTGGTTTATTTTCTAGGGATAGGATTGTGACTAATTGTACCTTTAGTAGCCTACTAGCCCAAGTAATACCTTGTTGCTCCGTTTGCGTTCCCTACCTTAAAAGGTGTTTGGCTTCCCATTCTGGGAAAGCTGGTTAGCCTCCCACTAGGGGTAGTGGTTGTAGTACCAGAGGACCACACAAACTGTCTTGACAGTAAGTATTTGATACATTTCAGAAAAAATTAAAAGATAGACCCGTTCCTGTGATGGTCACAACCTGCTTTGCAAAAAGCCTTTTGGTCAGTTAACCATTAGGGCTGTTGGGTTTCCCACCTTTTCACATGGACTAACATTACTATTGACATCTTGCACACTATACACTCTTTTTAAAAAAAAATGTACCAACTTTATTTTCTTCTCATGGAGTCTTACTTACAAACATTCAGGTAAGGAACAGTATACTTAAACCTCAGTATTGTTCTCATCCCTCTTTCCCCCCCAGTCAGTTTTTAAATTTGTAGTACGTCCATGAGTTTTAACATTTATAACTCCCCTGCTCCCTTTTCCTTCGAACTTCGGTATATTTCCCCTTTCACCCCTCCCCCCCCCAGATGAGAAACAAACTCAACAACAACAAAGCTGGGATGGTTTCGCATCCGTCCACCGTTAGGCAGTTTTGTTACAGTCCTGGCCTTGACTGCCTGTGTTGACTGGAGGTATGGGCCCCCTCGTGTTTCCTCCTTGTCAAGGGCCTTAGTTCAAGATTGATCTCAGCAGGTTGGGTCTATGAAAGGAGCTTCCCTGTCTGTGACATAGTCTATGAATGAGTCCCACACTACCCTGAATTTCAGATATTTGTTATCCTTTAGGGCCCCTACTTTCTCCATCGCCAGAATGTGCCATATCTAGAAATACCAACACGCGACAATTGGGCCTTCGGGATTCTTCCATCCCTGGGCCAGGGTTATTCTTGCCGCGTTTAGTAGTTCAGTAATCAGGGTAGCGTTGTTGCCTGTCTCTGCATAGACGCCTTCGACTGCGGTCCCCAGGAGTATTACCTTTGGGTCATGTGGGAGTAGTTTCCCCGTGATCTCTCTTATGTGCCCCAGTATCTCTTTCCAATATATTTCAGCCTTGGGGCAGGTCCACCACATGTGGTAAAGATCCCCTCGGTTGCCGCATTGTCTCCCAACAGCTAGGAGGGTAGGCTGGATTCATTTTGTTTAACCTGTGTGGGGTTAGGTACCATCTTGTGAGTAGTTTATATGATGTCTTTGATTGTGGTGCATTTGGATGCTTTCTGGGCCCTTTTCCAGATCTGGTCCCATTCCTCCTCCGTGATAGGCACACTATACACTCTTAATCCATCACCCGTAACTGTTCAATCTAAAATCAAGACAACAAACCGGCTGATGGCCAATTTACAAAAATTTCAGAGAACCTACAGGAGGGTCTAGCACATATGATTCCAGGGAAGTGTGCACTCTGCTGTGGATGCTGGGATACAAAAAATGAATTTATCCACTGCATTTTAACATGGATGGCACATTTTAATGCATTCATTTAAAAATGTAATACCTGAATCAGACTCTGGTACCATATCAGAAATTCTCTCTGGACAGGTCTCCTCCCGTATCACATCGTGTCGTTTACAAACAGTGCAGATATAGTCTTCGTTATTAGGAGAATCTGTTTCGCTTTCTGTGCATTTGATGCATTCAATATGAATCCACCTAAAGGGATTACACAGATTTTACCTCAGTGTTCAAGAAAAAAAAACTAAAAGAAATGTCACTTGGAACATTGACATTCAGAATTAACCAAGAAATGCCAGAATCAATTAAATGCATCATAGTACAATCTAAATAGTATTTAGGCACAAATGCCTTCAGTGGCAGGCCGTGCTAGGTAGTAGCGCCCTGCTGAAAGTTACTAGTGCTGAGCGAAATGAGCCTTAAAAAGGCCTACCACTGAAAGCATTAACCCTAGCATCACCAGGAAAACGTTAGCAAAAAAAAGTTGCTGTGTGACACTTCTTTGCCCACTCAAAAATAACAAATAAAATGGCTGCTGTTGGCATTGGAAATGGGTGCTGTGTGATTAACCCACAGTTCAGTTCGATGATCAGCAAAAGGCTATGGTGGATGAGCAGAGGCATATGCAAGTAAGTTTTGCCGTTTTCATGTAGCAGGCAGGGGAAAACCGAGCAGCCAACAGGCTGCATGGCACTTGGGTTTGCACAGGAAGGTATAGCCTGAGTTCCAACCAACAAGGCCGGCTGCCCCTCCAGATCTGGGTGCTAATGATTGTGATACTTTGCTTATGGCCTGTGGGGGTTATACAGACAATTGTTCACTATGCTTACCATAACACTGCACATCAAAGCAATTGTGCATTGATAAATACCAATACCTATGCAGGAATCGAAATAAAGACTTGAGTTGGAGTGAGCTAAAACCAGCTCTTTGTCATCGGGCATCATGCAGTAATCTCAACTTCCATGTGAACAGCAAATTGTAACTTTTTTCCATTCAATATATGACACAATAGGCTTTAAATGCCTTCTGGATGTGTCCTAATATTGCATTAAACTCATTCCCGAATACACAGAGAATGTCACACATGATGTTAATGTGGTACCAGTTGGCACTGCTGAGAGGGCAGCATATTTGCCATGAAATAGTATATGCATTGCTCTCAGTAGTTCGTACAACCGCAATCACTAAAATTGAATGACCAATTAAATACAGTTATCTGAAAAGGTTTACCTTTTGCACATTTGACAATGTAACATATTTTTCTGCAAGTCTGGATGGTATGGTTTTTCACAGAAAGGACAAGGCAAATTTTCATGTAGCTGGTAACAGCTATCACAAACTAAACAGTTGTGGTGCCACTGGCAGCTGGTTCGGATGCAGCATACTGAACAAATTCGGCAGTTCTAAAACAAAAGACAAAATAATCATGTTTCGTTAAAAAAAAAATCTACAATGACTCGTCATGGAAAACACACAAAACATTAAAAGCCAACAATACACTGGCATAAACGTATGGAATCATTTTTGGGTTAAAAAAAATCCAATTATTAATACACAGTAATTTACTGACACCAAAATCTCTCACACCCTCATTGGTGGTCACCCTGAACTCACTTCTCAAGTGCATTTGTGAGGCAAGTACCTCTCTTGAAAGTAAACATGTGAGTTATCCAACTTTGAGTCGCTAGGAGAATCCCGGACAGTGCCAGTGAGGTGACTAAGACAGGAGGGAAAAAAATCTAACTTGTGGTTCAACAAGGTGTGCAGAGAAGCAAAGTGGGCCATGTTCACATGCCTGAACGGCGCTGGCCAGGTAGATCGAGCTCATGTATAGCAATTGCAGAGGGTATAGAAGGAGATTATAGCCAGTAAAAAATCTTAATACCTACATGGTAGGTGGGCTACTCTGACCGAATGTGCGCAGAGTGCAGACCAAGATGGTTTGACATCTTATTATGGATATAAAGGGTGATGAAACCAAGCCCGAAAGTATAAGCCCGACCAGATGTTATGCCCACTTTGCAGGTGTGTACTCATTTCAATCTGAGGGGGAGGGTGCATGTATGAGCCCCATATTGGATGGGGCACTGGACCCGAGCATGGTGGACTTGGCAACCTAACATTTACACTGGCAGAAGTTGAGGGCTATAAGAGTTCAGAAGGCAAGTAAAGCAATGGCTCCCAAAGGGGTGCTGGAGGACCTCTATAAAAGTGAGCTTGCAATTTGGTCCCCCCTATTAACCATGGTATTTAACACTAATGCAGAGTGACTGGGTGCCTAATACCTAGACATTAGCGGTAATGGTCCCCATATATAAAAAGGGTGACCGGGCAGAACCGGAAAATTATACACCCAAATCCTTACTGGATGCCGCAGGAAGGAACAAGTTACTTACATGCAACTGTTTTCCAGCATGGGTCTGGCATGGATTCACATGCTCATGAATATTCCCCATCGTCAGGCTGGGAATCCTTGGTAAAGAAAAAATCTGTTTCAGTTTCACTTCTGAACTATCATTCTCCTAACAACCAATCACTGGTCTCTGGGTCATACTGCCCCCAACCAATGACTGCCCTCTACCTAAGCCCCTCCTCTGGCAGCCATCTTCAGATTTGGTAGCACATACAGTGGCAGTAGGACCAAGAAGAGCCACAGAGGGGTAGGAGGGAGGGTTTGCATGTGATTCCATGCCAGACCCATGCTGTAGAACAGTTACAGGTAAGTAACTTGTTCCTTCTCAAGCATGAGGTCTGGCATGGATTCACATGCTCATGAATAAAGAATACATAGCAGTACATAAATGCACAACCATGGGAGGTGGCAAGGCTCAACATTATGCATCTGAACATTAAGCATCTCAACTCCTCACCAGAATCACCTTCAAGCGAATAGGTTGCGCAGCACTGCTTGGCCGACTCTGGACTCCTCCCTGTCGACGCAGTAGAAATTCATGAAGGTGTGAGTTGAACTCTACGTAGCAGCCCTACAGATGTCCAGCACGGGCACACCAAACCGGAACGCCGTAGTTGCAGCGATCACTCTGGTCGAATGGGCTCTCAGACGGCCAGGCAACAGTCGGTTTGCCAACCGGTGACAATGGGTGATGCAGCCGGAGAGACACCTGGTAATGGAGGCCTTGGAGAGGGCCTTCCCATGGTTCACAGGGCCAAAGTTCACAAAACGTTGCGACGTGTTCCGGAAACACTTAGTGCGGTCCACATAGAACTTCAGCGCACTAGCCACATCCAGCGAGTGCAAAGTCCTTTCAGCCGGCGACAAAGGCGTCGGAAAACACACAGGTAACACCAAGGGCTTATTTACATGGAAGTCCGACAGCACCTTGGCCATGAAAGGAGGGGTGCGTCTGCAGCTCCAGTAAGTTGATATGCAACGACTTCTCCTCCGGTAGCCACAGTCCTCTTGTGTGGAGACTTCCGGTGTGAGCACCCCATCCTTCCAGGGAGGTAGGTGTCTGTCGTGACAGTCTCCTGATGAGGTGGGGTCTGGAAGTCTGCACCTGTCGACAGATGCGCGCTGACTCCACACCACCGGATCGCATGATGGAAACTCTTAGTCGAGCGTGATCTTGTCCTCGAAGCTTCCTGGTACCTGAATCCAACAGGCGTCGAGAAACACAGCCGAATTGGGTATATGCATGACATGCCGAGAAGGGACTTGATGGACCTCGCCCTTGCGATCCGAAACTTCTGGGATTTGATGTTCTTGTTCAGACGGAGAACTAGGACGGGCTTCAAACCGCCAGTCTTCTTTTTGATGAGGAAGTACCGAGAGTACACTCTGGAGCCCCGGAGCCTCTTTGGAATGAGCTCTTGTGCCCTTCTTCAGCATGGCCCACACCTCCAGCAGAAGCCGAGGGATGTGGTTTTCCTGCCTGACCACTGGTGGTATGCAAGGACACTTTCGTTGGAATCCCAGGGTGTGTCCGTGGGCCAGAGCATCCAGCACCCAACGGTCGGTGGAGATAGTCTTCCACACGCTGACAAAGTTTGCCAGCCGGCCTCCTACTGGGGTGCACAGGTGGGGGCCGGACAGCACGGCCGGTTCCATCTTGCTTTGCCGTGGAGATGCGACCTTGGGGACCTTGGCGACGACGGCGACCTCCTCCAGACTTGCTGCAGCCCCTGTAGGTCTCCTGGGCCAAAGAGCGGGACGGTTGACGGTAGGACGAAGAGCCTCCGCCAAAGCCTTTGCAGGAACCTTGGGATTTGCCGTTGAAGCTCGGCCGTCGCTGTTGAGCATGCCCAAGGCACAAGCAGTCTCGGTGTCCGCCTTGTTGGCCTGAAGGGACTCGTCCATGGTCTTACCAAACTAATTGTCCCCATCGAAGGGCATGTCCAACACCCTCGACTGCACCTCCTGGCAGAAATTAGTGGCCCTTAACCACCCTTCTCAAAGAAGGCAAACACTGTTGCCCATTTGGCGGAATCCCTTGTCGGCAATGTCCGTGGCCACTGTAATGTCATGGTCCAATGCCACCTCACCCTCCTGCAGGATCTCTAACACTTCCGCTCTCTTTTCATCGGGAAGGAAGTCCAGGAGGGGAGTGATTTTAAACCAGGTCTCCCTGTCATAGTGCACCGCGAAGGCGTTGGCCACCTTGATGGTCGTCGCTGCAGATGTGATGACCCGTCCCATGGCGTCCAACTTTTTCCCCTTAAGGTCCAGGGTTGAGGAGGTTGTTGATGCGGAAGAGCCAGAATATTTCTTCCTCGCCGCCGCCTAGAAAACCGAATCTGTGGAAGGCTGCGATCTCAAACACTTGGGTGCAGAGTCCGGCACCCTGTACTTTTTCTCGTATCGGATCCCTCTTCGCCGGGGCCGAGGATGGATTCTTCATCAGGGAGAGTCCCTCGTCCCAAATGTCGTCCAAGAACGGAATTGAAAGCACGGTCTTCCGCTTAGCCTCGCGGCGTTGGTACAGGAAAGCTTTCTTCTCCTCGGTGACTAGTTGAAACAGTTCCGAGGCCCCGGTGATCATGGCGTGGAACGAGCCGATCTGGTCAGGCGGTGGGGTCCTGGGCGGCGGAGACAGGTTGTCTCCTAACCCGCCATCATCGTCCGTGCCAGTCGTCGTCTCCGGTCCGTCTCATCCCTCGACGGAGGAGAGAGGGGAAGGGTGACAAGGTGATGGAGGGTGAACTCTCTTCTTGACCGGGGGGTTCGCCTGATGGCCCCAGTGCCGCGGTGTATCCCGCCGGCGGAAGGGGCATCCTCGTCGGTTCTCAGAGCACAAGGTGTGCAGTTCCTAGAGAATGTCCACTAAAATGTCCGCTGGGGGTTGCTGAGGTGACTGAAGCGGGATAGACTGTGGCAGCAGTGTAGGGTCCTTCAAATCCTCCGATGACCTGCTCTTACTCGTCGGTCTCGTCGTCACTCTCAACGTCTCCCTCGTCGGGGTCCCTCCCATAGGTCTTGGCCTGACCCACCCCGTTCTCTACGACCAGGGGAGACTGTTTCGTGGAGATGATGGGCATCGCCTTCTCCGGTGTCTTCTCTATGGGCTGAAAAGACTATTCCCTCCTGGCAGGCAGAGAAACTCTCGCCTTGGGGGTCACACCCTGCTAATCCACATACGCGGCCTTCACTAGGGACGCCACCACTCCTTCAATGGAAGGCTTTGCCGGGTGAATCTGGGCCTTCACGACCTTGGTCGAGCTTGAGGCCTTTCGCTTGGCTTTCTCGATCTGATGCGTCCGGGGCTTCTCCAGAAGCTTACCCGGGTGTTCCGACATCCTCGCCGAACTGGAGCGTTGGCTTGTGGCTGAAGGTGCTGGAGACACTGTACTCGACCTAGCCGCTGGGGAGCCCGTCGCAACGGCGCTCCAGGTGAACGCGGACTCGTGGTGCTTGGCCTTATGTTGGGCCCCTGTTGCCGAAGAGCCTTCAAAGGTCTTAAAAGACCGTTCATATTTCTTCTTGGGGCTGGGGGAGGCATGCTGCCGGGACTCACCCATAGCATGGGCCTTGGCCTGGAGCCGCTCAGTGAGACTCCTGCGCCGATCCTACATGGCACGGGGGACCATCTTCTTGCAAAACGCACATCTTCCACATGCGTTTGGTCCGAATGCAGGCAATAGAGGCACAGGGAATGGCCATCGTCCAAGTAAATGTTCCATAGGCCGCATCCTGGGCAAACCCTGAACAGAAGCGTCGAGTCTTCCTTCTCTGCCATGCGGAGTAGGCCTCGAACAATCTTCTGGACGCTTAACTATCGAAATTTCGCCCTTGAGGGGCACTGGAGAATCCGAAAACGGGTCTCCGTTAAATCGGATGATTGATCACTGGAGCTTGAGGCGCGATTGACCGAAAAAAACAGTAAACTCTGGAAAAATTGCAAAACGCAGTATAAAGCATGAGAGCTAATCACAAGGACTCCCACCACTAACATGCGGTAAAAATCTGAAGATGGCAGCCAGAGAAGGGGCTTAGGTTGAGGGCAGTCATTGGCTGGGGGCAGTATGACCCAGAGACCAGTGATTGTTTGTTAGGAGAAAGTTCAGAAGTGAAACTGATTTTTTATTTAACGAGGATTCCCAGCCTGACGGGGAATATTCATGAGCATGTGAATCCATGCCAGACCCCATGCTGGATAAAGCCATTATTCGCCAGGATCCTGCTGCAGCATCTAGTGGTATGGGTGGATGACATCAAGCAATTGAGTCATCTTCAGGCCGGATTCCAGGCAGGAAAAAGCATGGTAGATCGGAGCTTTCGGTTCTACTTTGTGGTCCAAATAAAACGGAGAATAGCAAACACTAATTTGTGGATCTCGGGGCAGCGTTTCACAGCGTCCGAGGTACCCTATGGGCAGCTTTGTATGTCAAAGATACCCCCAGAGAACTTTTGTGAGTACTTCAGCTCTTGTATGACAAGATCAATCTTACAAATCAATCCTCGCACAAGGAACACCATCAGAATACTACAGAAACCTCTTAAATCTCTCACTAGCAACAGGAACCGTACCAAGAACCTTAAAATCAGCATATATGAAACCAATTTTTAAAAAAAACACAAGTGGCGACGTAGAAGACCTCTCCAACTACAGGTCGATCTCAAACATTCCCTACCCAACAAAACTCCTGGAAACCTACATATATAAATTAACACAAGAACACGTAGAAAAACACCACCTACTAGACCAGGCAAAAGTCTGTTTCAGACCCGCAAAAGGAACCGAAACAGCACTAGTATCATCTGGGACGACCTAAAAACAAACGCGGACTCCGACACAACCTCAGCCCCGATTCTGCTCGACCTCTCCGCAGCCTCCGACAGTTAGCCATGACACCCTAACCAAAAGACTAGAAGACATAGGCATAACTACGTGGCACTACTCTGGATTAAATCATTACTAACAGAACAGAAACCGTATGGATAAAACCCTTCAAATTCACCCCACGACAGGGTCCTCACTATCACCACAGTACTTCAAAATCTACCCAACTCCAGTAATCAGAATCTTCAAAAAATACAAAGATTACATGCTACAACTACGCAGATGGCACTAATACATACAAAATCATACACCCAAACCGATCACTCAACCCTAATCAAGTGTCTAAAAGAAGTCAAACTAGATGAACGCCAACACCTTCAACCCAGGAAAGACAGAAATGATTATATCCAAAAGAACCATACCTTAAGAAACAACTTGGGGACTCCTCCTCCTCCTCCTCCCACTTACCTGCAAAAACCTGGAACAACATCCCAAAAGAAATCAAACACCGAAGACCACCTACGATTCAGAAAATTACAAAAAACCTGGCTCTTCAACATCACAGATTCAAACTGAAAAAGCTAAACTACCGACTGGAAAACGAAAAGGATGACAAATCTAGGACACTGACATCTAGAGCCAAAAAAAATAAACTCTTACTACAACAAGAGAGGACGCCAAGTCAAATAAGCCACAATTGACACCTGCAAGGACAGAAATCACCATCCCTAGCCAACTTCCAGCGAACCTCATCACCCGCTCCATCATTTCTACTGTAGTTCATACCTGCATAGAGTTGTATGAATGTCTGCACCTGCCATACTCGAACCTAGTTGTGGATACTGGCAGGGGCATTGACCGAAGGGAGTTATGAATGCAGGCATATGCCGCCCGAGGCCATAACTACAAGCGTTGGCATTTGCCAACGTTCCGAAGGGGCTGGGAGCAGTAGCAAGCAGTAGCATGCATGAGCAACTGAATAAGATGAATGCTGAGCAGCCGCCACATATGGAGGGAATAACCCTGGCTGACAGAGGTGCCGCGCAGGCAGCCGATGCCTAACTTGGGCAAGATTATGAATGTGAGTGGATGCCAGGCGGGAAAGGGACTGTGAGGGTCTGATAGCCCATTTTTGGACAGACGCAGAGATACTCACCCACTCCACGAAGAGAATATGGAAATGCAGCGCTTCGCTCACAGTGAGGCCAATTTAACCAGCCCACTAACAATTTCGCTCCTCTGCATACACCTCATGCTCTAACCAAACAACCACAAGCCTACAACACAACAATCCGCACAAACGTCACTACACTGTAACAAAACAAACCACACATAGACCCGCCCAACAGCACATGGCGGCTAACGACCGTAAAATACACCAAGCCCAGCCAACGGACTTCCTCCGGGCCGAGGCTGCCAACAGCACATCACTGCTCTCTTGCCCTTTTTCAGCTTATTCCCACTAACTCACCGTCCACCCCTCCCTTTTTTTCCAGAGCCGCCAGAGAGCCAGGGGACCACTCCAGTGCTCATAGAGCGCGATACACATATCTTTTAACATTAACAATACAGCAACTGTCCACTGTGGGAAGGAAGGCGCAAACAGAATTTTTCAGAGTAGACCGAGGGGTCTGACAGGGTTGTGTCTGGTATTATTCAGTTTGTAGATCAACTCTATTATTGAGAGACTGTTGGCGGTGAGCACGGACCCACCAAGTTTGGGGACGGGGTGTCGCATCCCAGTTTTCTTGTTGGCGGACGGCACAGTCCTACTGTTGATCACCGAATGGGACTGCGCCTTGGCCTGTCCACCCTAGCAGATGAATGCAGTAAATTGGGGCTGGAAATAAATGCCTCAAAAACTAAAGCTATGGTTTTCACATCAAAAGCATCAGGAATTAAACCAATTTAATTGGAGGTGGGGGTAAAATTCTAGAAGAGGTGGGTATGATTATCTGGGGATTCGGTCCTCAAGTGGGGGTCGTTGGGTCGATCAGTGATAGGCAAGATTGTATGCAGTTACCTTTGGGTGCACTACAACAACCCTGACCTCCTGGCAATAGGAACCCAACCTTTGGTATAAGTCTGTACTACACAGGTTGGTAGCGTGTTGAGCAGCCAGGCTTATCTCAAGAGCTGTCAATGTGAGCTGTAGGGGAGTTACACAGATGCAGTGACACACACAAGGCTGCTTGATTAAACAATTATTAATTTATTTAAAAGTCAGTTTGTAAGCCTTCTTCAGAAGGGGCAATATTTTCTAACACAAATACACTCCAAAATACACACTCTGAGTGACCTTAAATCTGCAAACGCCCATTTGGGATGGCACACAGACCCTTCCTACACCTTCAGGTGACTTCAATGTTTAGGACACTGTGGACATTAATAAATCCCTGTAGCATTTAGGGCAATACTTGAGTATGTCAAGGAAAAAGGTTATTAGAATAAAACAAGAGATCTCACAAATATTCTTTAGCAGATGAACGTCAGAAGAACATCCCATCGTCAGAAGAACATCCCATCGAAAGAACGTTACCAGGTAAGATAAGTAACTTGTTCTTCGAAGGGATTGTGTCATCCGACGTATTCCACATCTATGACAGACTCGCAAAGCAGTACCAACGTATGGAGGTGGGAAAAGAATTTACAAATTTAAAATTTTAGAATGCCCAATCAAATCGCTGTCTACAGGACTGCCTTACCAAAGGCCAAATCCTGCCCATGGATGGAGTCCAAGGAATAGTGTCTCACAAAAGTATGGGCAGAGGCCCATGTGGCTGCTTCACAAATATTGTGAATCGGAACACTTCTGTAGGGCAGTGGAGGCAGACACACCCCTAGTAGAGTGAGCCCATAAGCCTACTGGAGGGTCCTTTCCCGCCAAACGCTAACTCTCAGCGGAAGTAACCGCAACTAAAAATACAGTTTTAAAGGACAACAGTCGCAACGGACAAGAATGTAAGGGCTCAAACGGAGCTCCCATTAGGAACTTTAAAACCAAATTCAAATCCCATCCTGGCACCTGGAAAGGCGAGGTGGAAACACATTAGCTAGCCCTTTTAGAAACAGAGATCTTAAAAAAAGAACATTCCTCAGACGAGCGCCTAAATATGGACAGCGCAGCCAGGTAACCCTTAATGGTACCTACTTGCAGGCCCTTGTGGGCTAAAGATAGCAAAAAAGACAAAACCAAAGGAATGGAACATTGGAAAGGATCCACATTCTGTACCCTGCACCAGTCACAGAACTTTCTCCAACGGCACAGAGTTTTCGTTGCGGGCCTTCTGGCCGAAAGCGACATCTCGATCACGTTGTCGGGGAGGTGCCAATCCTTATACCTCAACTTTTCAGATACCAAGTGTGAAAGCTGAGGGACTTGACCTCTGGATGGAGAACCTGACTCCCCTCCCGCGAGAGCAGATCGTCTCGGTAGGGAAGACGGCGTGGAGGGCAGATTGACATGTCTAGAAGGTCCGGGTACCACACTCTCCTGGCCCATGCCGGAGCAATGAGGATCATCCGAGAACCGGACCTCTGTAACCTCTGTAACCCCTGCGGAATGACGGGGACTGGAGGGAATGCGTACAGAAGTGGGAAGGACCACTCCACTACGAACACGTCCCCTAAGGCTCCTCGGAGTAAATTCCCACAAGCAGAATTTTTCGCACTTCCGGTTGACACTGGTGGCGAAGAGATCCACTTGCGGGGTTCCCCAAAGGGCGAAGATCTCCAACAGAACTTCCTGAGCCAGCTCCCACTCGTGAGAGACCGTGCTCTGCCTGCTCAGAGCATCCGCCTCCACGTTTTCATCTCCAGCCAGATGAACTGCCGAGATCGAAATGTCCTTCTGAATGGCCCAGAACCAGAGCTGCATTGCCTCCCTGCACAACGGAGTGACCCTGCCCCCCCCCTTTTTGTTGAGGTTGTGCATGGCCACTGTATTGTCCATCATAATCAGGAAATGTTTCCCCTGCACAGATGGCAGAAAAGCCTTCAGGGCTAACCTGACAGCCCGGAGCTCTAACAGATTGATGTGGAGTCTAGACTCCGACGGAGACCAATGGCCGCTGGCTGTCAGCTCGTTGGCATGAGCTCCTCAACCTGTGAGGGATGCGTCCTTCACAATTGTTACCTCTGGCCACGTTTGCCAAAATGGAGCACCCTTCATTGCCTTCGACGGCCCACCACAGAATACCCTGTGCGACCGAGGGCGGAATCTGAACGGGATCAGACATCCTGCCTAGGAATTGCAACCACTGCACCTTGAGAGCCCACTGCAGGGATCTCATCCGCAGCCTGGCCTCTGGCACCAGGAAAATGCATGAGGCCTAGCAAACTCAAGAACTCGAACGCCGGAAGACTCTGGGCACGTTGAAACTTGTCCATCTGCAGAATGAGATGAGCCCTCACCTGGGGAAGCGCAAACAGCCCCATGGATGTTTTGAGCACTGCTCCGATATATACTGGAGCCGCTGGGTAAGTGTCAAATGGGGCTTCTTTAAATTGAGGGAGAAGCCCAGCTTGTAAAGGGAGTGGCAGGTGACAGACAGATGATCCAGGGCTTGCTCGGGCGAACGCGCCCTGATCGACCAATTGTCCAAGTAGGGGTAGAAGCGAATTCCCCCTTTCCCGAGATACGCTGCCACCACCACCATCAGCTTGGTGAAGACCCTCGGGCGGAGGTCAATCCAAACAGCAGGACCCGAAACTGAAAATGCGAGTCGCCAACCGTGAACCTCAGGTACTTCCTGTGCTTTGGATGAATCGGCAACTTGAGAAAGTTACCATCTTGAACTTGTCCTTCCTGAGGAGCTTGTTCAGCCCACACAAGTCCATGATGGGTCTCAATCCCCGTCTTTTTTCAGGATAAAAAAATAAGCGGAATACCATCCCTTGTCCCTCTCCGCTACAGGCACCAGTTCTATGGTGCCTTTCTCCAGCAGGGATAGGATTTCCTGCGCAGAGAGCAGAGCCGGACGCTTCAAAGAGCTTCCCCGGTGGATTGTCATGAGGCCTCTGCCGAAAGGGGAGACAGTAGCCATGGGTTATGATCTCCAGAACTCACATCTGAAGTAATGGCACGCCATTCTCCAAGATGCTGCGCCAGTCTGCCCCCCAACCGGCGAAACATGGGACATGGCCTCATGACTGAGCGGACGCGGCTGCAGCAGTGCCTGAGGGCAAAGAGGCAACTGCCTGAGCGGCTTTGGCACCTCGAGTACCTTGCTTTCCACCTCTGGGACTCCTACGGTTGCCCCTTTGACTGGCAGCTACCCCCGATCTACCAAAGGAAGAGTACCACCAAAAGGAACTTCCCCTCCATCGCTATCCCCGTAGGACGAAAAGGCGGAGGTTGACGTACTGCAGCACTCAACGACTTCACTGCAGCTTTGGAGGTCTGCAACCTCTAAAGGCTCTCGTCAGCCTTGCTGCCAAAAAGATGGACACCATCAAAGGGCATGTTGAGAAGCCGGGATTGCATATCAGGAGCAAACCCCGACTTCCGCAACCACGCAAACCTGCGCATCACAGTGCTCGCAGCCATGAACCGGCTGACAGTCTGCCATGTCCAGACCCGACTGAACGGATTCACACATGGTATCCTTGCCGTCTTGTTCGAGGGCTAGAAAACCATCCCGTTCTTCCCCTTCGGGAATATGCTCAGCTGCCAAAGATTCACAATTCCATAGAGTGAGTGAATCTTGTCAAGGCACAAACGGAGTTGGCTGCCTTTAAAGCCATACCCCCAGAAGAAAATGCCTTCGCCCAACCATCAAAGCGCTTTTCGTCCCCATCAGGAGGGATGGTAGGGAATGCAGCCTGCTTCGCTGGGGCCATAGCCGCCTGCACCACCAAACTTTCCGGCGTTGGGTGCGTTGACAAGTAGCAGGGGTCACCACTGGCTGGACGGTATTTTTTCAGAAGCGACTTATTCACTGCCGGGAGACTCTCCGGATCAGTCCAAGCCGCCGCCACCCTTCCTTGCAAAGCCATATGAAATGGCAACACCGGGTCAGTGGGTGGACCCTGGTCCAGGATATCCGTCAGATCATCCTGAAGAAAAACAGATGGAGCAGACCACCGCAAGTACTCAGTCACCCTCGACATGAGATGCCTATACAAAGATTCAGGCCTGCAAAACTCAACCTCCGAAGAGGTGTCGCGACCACTGGCATGTAAGGACTGACGGAGGTCTTCCATTTGACTGCGACCAGACAACAGGTCATCAGGAACCTCAGGAGGCACAACCCTCTCCTCATCAGATCCTTCTTCCACCTTTGAAATATACTCCAAAGGTTGGAATAAATCCAATCTGGATGGAGGAGCAGAGAAAGGCACAAAAACAGGACTCACTGACTTACAGGGAGCCTTCCTCAGCCCTCCGGGGCACCTGAGGCAAATTCTCCTCAAAAGGAGTCTAGGGCGCTGATGGAATCTGCGTCGATGTCAACCGAGGCACCGATGACTTCGACAACAGCTTTGAGGCCGGAGCCCCGGCAATGTCCTTCAACGGCCTCGGAGCCGATGACTTGTTCAAAGCCGGAGCCTCGAGAGAGTCCCTCGACGGACACAGCGCGATGGCGTTGATGCCTTCTTAGAAGGCCTTACAGGCTCCGACGGTCTCCACGGCATCGAGGACCGGGACCTGGACCTGGAACGGCTATGGCAATCAACCTTGTCTGATCGGGACCTCGACGGCTCCAGATGATCGCACCGACCGCCCGAGCCCAAAGGCGTGCGAGTGGTGGCTCGTTCCTTGCCGGCTTCTCTCGAAGGCGTGGATGGAATGGTGCCCTGCGATTTGAAAATCGCCATCATCTGCTGGCAGAATGCGTCCCATTCGGCCGGCTACAAATACTTGGTGGGAAAAGTCACCCGCCATCTGGCGGAGTCCTCAGACGAGGACGGGGAAGGCGACTGGTGACGGCCCTTCCGAGAATGCCTAGAAGAGGCAGAGGAATGGCGGGAACCACTCCAAGACCGAGACCCCCCCCCCTGGACTTACGCCATCACGGAGAGTCACCCCTCGAGTCGTCGGTCAAAAGCCCAGCAGATTTCGACTTTCAGGTTTTAGAAACCCTACCTACCGATAACTACTTCTTCCGCAAGGCTTTCGAAATCAGGGACTGGCAGTCACTGCAGTCGATGGTGGCGTGGCTTTTGCCGAGACACCAGAGGCAGACTTTGTGCGGGTCCGACACTTTTTAAAGCCCGATTTAGGGGTAGAAGAGGTTGAAGACATCGCCATAACCCAAAGTAGAAAAACCGAGCGTGCCGAGATTCCGAAGTGAACACGTTCACGAAAAAAAACAGAACTGGGGCTATGGGCGTCGTGCGTCCTAGATATAACATCCAGTGACGTCGACCCTCGAGGGACAGCGTGTCGACGTCATCGAAGCAAGATGCCGAAAACGTTTACGGAAGCAGCACCGCTGTGGTCATTACGGTCATAGATGTGGAATATGTTGCAGAACACAAACCCCTCGAAAAGTACTTCTGGTTACTCCCAATGCAAAGTTAGTTAACCCCTTCCTGCAGGTGAGTAAAAGTCTTGCACAATGTTATAGAAGTCTTTGTAGAATAAGAAGAAGGAACAAGTTACTTACCTGTAACTGTTGTTCTCCAGCATGGGTCTGGCATGGATTCACATGCTCATGAATATTCCCCGTCGTCAGGCTGGAAATCCTCGGTAAAGAAAAAACCAGTATCAGTTTCGTTTCTGATCTGTCTTTCGTAGTAATAACCAATCACTGGTCTCTGCGTCATACTGACCACAGCCAATGACTGCCCTCTACCTAAGCACTGCCTCTGGCAGCCATCTTCAGATTTGGAAGCACGTGAAGTGGCAGTATGACCAAGTGAAGAGCCGCAGAGGGGTAGGCGGGAGGGTTCGCATGTGAATCCATGCCAGACCCATGCTGGAGAACAACAGTTACAGGTAAGTAACTTGTTCCTTCTCCAGCATGGGGTCTGGCATGGATTCACATGCTCATGAATAAAGAATACATAGCAGTACACACATGCACAACCACGGGAGGTGGCAAAGGCTCAACATTAAGCAGTACATCAAACTCAACATTAAGCATCTTACCTCCTCACCAGGCTCACCTCAGGCGAACAGGTTGCGCAGCACTGCTTGGCCGACCCTGGACTCCTCCCTGGAATCCCGATCGACGCAGTAGAATTTCGTGAAGGTGTGCGTCGACCTCCACGTAGCAGCCCTGCATATGTCCAGCAGGGGCACACCAGAAAGGAACGCCGTGGTAGCTGCGATCGCTCTGGTGGAATGGGCTCTCGGACGGCCAGGCAGCGGTCGGTTTGCCAACCGATGACAGTACATGATACAGCCGGAAAGCCATCTGGAAATGGAAGCCTTCGAGAGAGCCTTCCCCTGATTGACAGGTCCAAAGTTCACAAAGAGTTGTGACGTCTTCCGAAAACACTTCGTACGGTCCACGTAGAACTTCAGCGCTCTAGCCACATCCAGCGAGTGCAAAGTCCTCTCAGCCGGCGACGAAGGCGACGGGAAGAACACAGGCAACACCAAGGGTTCGTTGAGATGGAAGTCCGACGGTACCTTGGGCATGAAGGAGGGGTGCGTCCTGAGCACTACCCTCGTGTCGTGAAAAGTCAAGTACGGGGCCTTGCAGGAAAGGGCCTGGATCTCTCCCACCCGTCGTGCGGAGGTGATGGCCACAAGAAACGCTGTTTTCCACGACAAGAAACGGGGCCGAGTGCAGAGGCTCGAACTGAGGTCCCATGAGCTTGGTCAGCATCACGTTGAGCTCCCACGCCGGGGCCGGAGCCTTCACCGGCGGGAACGATCTGAACAGTCCCTTCATGAAAGCTTTCACCAGACGATGAGACCACAAGGACGTCCGGCCCGTGGTTCTGGTGTATCGGGAGATCGCAGCAAGATGAATCTTGATGGACGCGTGTGCCAGTCCAGCTTTGGCCAGCGTCAGCAGGTACGGCAGTACCTGGGGAGCCGTAATCCGTAGAGGGTTAATCTTCTGTGCGTGGCACCAGACAGAGAACCTCTTCCATTTGTGTCCGTAGCATTTAAGAGTCGAAGACGCCCTGGCCTTTGCAAGAACCTCTCTGCAGTCGGCCGGTAGGTCGTATCCTCCAAACTCTAGCGCTGCAGGAGCCAGGCCTGCAAGTTCAGCGATTTCGGGTCGTGGTGGAGGATGGCGCCTCCTTCCCTGGAGAGTAGATCCGCGTCCACCGGCAGCTTGATTGGCGGGGACGCTGACAAGTCCAGAAGGTCCGGGAACCATATCTGCCTCGGCCACGCAGGTGCGACGAGGATCATCCTGCACCGTGACCTCTTGAGCTGGTCGACGAGCCGGATTAGCAGTGGCAAAGGAGGGAACGCGTAGAGGAACAGGCCCTCCCAGGGGAACGAGAAAGCATCGCCCATGCTCCTCGCCTGGGGAAACCTGCTGGCGAACCTCCGGCACTTGGAGTTCGTCGCCCTCGCGAACAGGTCCATCTGGGGTGTGCCCCACCGTCGGAAGAGGCGATCCACTAGATCCTGCCGTAGTTCCCACTCGTGGCACGAGCGCAGCTCCCTGCTGAGTGAGTCGGCGATGGTGTTTATCCCTGCCAGATGAAACGGCACCAGAAACATCCTTTGGGCGACGGCCCAATGCCACAGGTCCTGCGCCTCCTTGGACAGTGCTGGGGACCTGGTTCCGCCCTGTTTCCTGATGTAAAACATGGTGGTGGTGTTGTCGGTGAAGATCCTCACCACCTTGCCCTTGAGGGACGGAAGGAAGGACCTGAGGGCCCAGAACACTGCACGGAGAACCAGGACGTTGATATGGAGGGACTTGTCCGTCGGGAGCCAAAGGCCTCCCGCGTGCAGACTTTCGGTGTGCGCTCCCCACCCTTCCAGGGAGGCATCCGTGGTCACTGTCTCCTGGTGGTCTGGGGTCTGGAAGTCCATGCCCGCTGTCAGATGCGCGCGGTTGCCCCACCACCGGACCGCTCGGCGGAAACTCTCGTCGAGTGTGATCCTCTCCTCGAAGCCGCCCGTCGTTTGGATCCAGCACGCGTCCAGGAACTCCTGCAACGGGCGCATCCGGAGCCTGCACATGGGAATGAGGTAGATGCAAGAAGACATCATTCCGAGGAGGGACTTGATGGACCTCACCTTGGCCGCGTCGGAAACCAACATCCGCTGTACCTTGCCCAGGATGGACCTGGTCCTTTCCTCCGACGGGGAGGCCAGAAGGGACACTGTCGAGCTTCGCTCCCAGAAACAGTGCGTTTTGCGCGGGTACCAGGTGGGACTTGGCGTAGTTCACGGAGAATCCCAGGTCCGTGAGAAGTTGGACGGTCCTTGCCGTGTGCTCCACGGCGAGCTCCCTCGTCTTGGCTCGGATGAGCCAGTCGTCCAGGTAGGGGTAGACATGGATCCCCTCGCGGCGCAGCTGCGCCGCCACCGGTGCAAGGCACTTGGTGAATACCCTGGGTGCCGACCGTAGTCCGAAGGGGAGGGCTTTGAACTGGTAGTGACGCCCTTGGACCACAAACCTGAGGAATTTTCGGTGCCCCTTTAGGATGGGAATATGGAAGTAGGCATCCTCCAAATCCAACGACGACAGGAAGTCTCCTTCCTCCAGCTGACCCAGGACGTGCTGGAGGGTGACCATCCGGAACTTCTGCGCCTTGATGAACTTGTTCAGACGTCGCAGGTCTAGGATGGGGCGCCATCCTCCCGTCTTCTTCACGAGGAAGTATCTTGAGTAAACTCCGGAGCCCCGAAGCCTCTTTGGGACGAGTTCGATGGCGCCCTTCCTGAGCATCGCCTTTACCTCCAGGAGAAGCTGAGGGACGTGAAGCTCTTTCCTGGCCACGGGGGGGGGGACGTGCGGGCACCTTCTTTAAAACTCGAGCGCGTGGCCCCGGGCTAAGGCGTCCAGCACCCAACGGTCGGTGGAGATGGACTCCCACACGCTGACGAAGCTCGCCAGCCGGCCTCCCACCGGGGTGCTTCGGTGGGGGCCCGACCCCACGGCCGGTTCAATCCTGTTTCGACGAGGCTTTGCCGCCTTGACCTCCTTGGCGACGACGGCGGGGTCCGCCAGACTTGCCTCGTCCTCTGTAGGCCTCCTGAGACGACGAGCGGGCCGCTTGACGGTAGGTGGAGAAACAGCCGCCGGAACCTTTGGAGGCGCCCTTGCCTCCGCTGCTCCGAAAGGGCGTCCGTCGTTGCTGCAGAACCCCAAGGGCCCGGGCCGTCTCAGTGTCCGCTTTAATGGCCTGAAGGGAATCGTCCACTGTTTTCCCAAACAGGTTGTTCCCATCGAACGGCATGTCCAGGACTCTGGTCTGTACGTCTTGACGGAAGTCCCTAGCCTTGAGCCATCCACGCCGCCTAAGGCACATGTTGTTGCCCAACTGGCGAAACCCAGTGTCGGCGATGTCCGTCGCAATAGTGATGGCGTGGTCCGACGCCACCTCACCTTCCTGTAGGATCTCCAGGGCATCCGCCCTCTTGTCGTCCGGTAGGAAGTCCAGCAGGGGAGCCAGTTTGTCTGAAGGTGCCGGGGAGGGTGCGCCCTGCCTGGCGCCCGTAAAGCCCGACCGTTCGGCGCTCCCGGTGCCAGCGGACTCGCGGTGCTTGGCCTTGTGTTGGACCCCTGTCGCCGGGGCGTCCTCAAAGGTCTTAGAAGACCGCTCGGATTTCTTCCTCTTCTTCTCGCCCGACGGGCTCTTCCCTTCCAGCCAGTTGGCGAGACGTTGATGGCGGTCCTTCATGGTCCGCTCTGACATATTGCTGCAAAACGCACAGTCCTTCTCCACGTGCGTCTTGTCCTCATGTAAGCAGTAGAGACAAAAGGAGTGTTCGTCCTCCTTAAAGACGTTCTGCAGCTGGCATCCAGGGCAGATCCTGAACAGCTTTCCGAGCGTCGAGCTTCCCTCCTCCTGGGCCATGTCCGGGCCTGAGAAGCTTCTGGAGTCCTCCAAAAGCGTAGCTCGACGAAATCTGCACCCTTGAGGGGCGCAGACGAATCCGACACGGGTCCCCGTTGATCGGATGGAGAGTCGGTGGAGCTTGAGGCTCTTTTGACCGAAAAAACGAAGTTTTTGAGAAAAAACGTGAAAAAATAGCACTAACGCTCGAGAGCAATAGCACGAGGATCCCAACACATGAACGTGCGGTAAAAATCTGAAGATGGCTGCCAGAGGCGGTGCTTAGGTAGAGGGCAGTCATTGGCTGTGGTCAGTATGACGCAGAGACCAGTGATTGGTTATTACTACGAAAGACAGATCAGAAACGAAACTGATACTGGTTTTTTCTTTACCGAGGATTCCCAGCCTGACGACGGGGAATATTCATGAGCATGTGAATCCATGCCAGACCCCATGCTGGAGAAATCAAAGTAGGGCCACAAGCTGGTTAGGCTTGTGAGGTAATGAAGCTGTTAGCAACTCTACAGAAACAACCAAGACAAGTCTCCACTGAGAACAAGCGAGTTACACAACAAGAGGTAAGGTCTCAGACTTTACAGTACCTTTGGTTAGAAGAAAAGGGCCTTGGCTGGCTTCTGATCCTGTGCAGCGCTGCAGATCTTGTGTTCCTGTGCCTCAGTCGTGGGGACAAGAGGGAGGTTGTCCGGAGGACTCCTCCACTGCAATGGGACGGCCAGCGACAGAAAAGGACCAAATTCTATTCAGTGGCACTTTGTGGTTTCAGCTCTGCCCGTCTCAGCAAATAGCAGCACCGCGGACTCTTGGCTGTCGAGATTGGCTTTCTGCGGTCCAGCACTCTGCTGAGGTGGCTCAAGCTCGGTTAGTCCTGCTTCCTGGGAGTCGCAGGATCTTCCTGGAGCTCTTGGCAAACTTAAAAGCAACGCATACGATCTGGTGTTACTCTCCCTGGCTCTTGGGTTTCCAGCAGCAACTGCAGTGGAAATCCAACCAGCTTCGAGGGGATGTCCAGGGGGCTTACTTTGGAGTTGATTGGTCCCACCAACTCAAGGGGAGACGTCGTCCTTAGAGGGCTTCTCTAGTCGAAACGAATTCAGAGCTTCAGCACAGCAGCAGGGCATCACCGGGCAGACCAATGGTCCAGGAGTTGCAGCAGGCTTATCTTCCAAGTTCTTCTTCGGATTCCTCGTCCAGTGGTCGACTGCCTTCCAAGCCAAAAAGCCTCGCCTTTTAGGCAGCTTGCTCCCATTAGTACCAGCCCAGCTGTCAGTCACCCAGCAGGGTGGCTGTCCTTCCCGGACAGCCAGCCGGCCAATCACCTAAAAGTGCATTTCTGTCTCGTAAGAGACAGAGCACAGGGAGTTTCGGGCACCTCCCTCGCTTCCTTCCACCGCCAGACACCCTGGAGCCAGAGGCGGGCTTCACTCATGAATCCCGCCAAAGACAAACGAACAAAGGAACCAAACCTGGTTTGGCACGCAGAGTAATCTCAAGAAGAACCTTTGCACAAAGAAATAGCGAAAAAAGACAGAGTGGGGCCATTTTGACAAAAATGGCACCCTTGGGTCCTTTACTGACGCTGCGAATGCAGCCCGCGGTTAAAGCACACCACGGTAGCTGGAAGTAAACCACTGCCACCAGCCATTCATCGAGAAAAGGGTAACAAAATTGTTATATGAGAAGCTAGACAAAGGGGATACTAAGTAACCCCTCCAGCACCCTATTGTAATATCGTATGTGCTGGGTCTAGAAAATTAAAGGTGTGAGTAAAGTCAATTTCACTTCACTGCTCTTGGAAACAGTAGTTTATCCAAGAGAAGGTATTTAAACCTTTGGGAAATCTGGAAGACTGTGCTGTGTAAAGATGCCTATGCAGTTTGTCAGACTCCATACTTAACAAAAAAAAAGTGTTCAAATCTCATTAAGAACACATGAGTGCGTGTGAAAAAGGGTCTCGCTCTCTCCAGGTTAAAAATTAAAAGTCCTAAAACACAGCAGATTTGCTGGGGGTCTCTAAGGTAGAGAGGAATTAGCACTTATCTGAGAATTGTCCCTAACAATCAGGTTGCCAAAGCCAACACTACTGCAAAAAATTAGCGGGGCCCTGAATGCCTACCATACTAGGCACGGAAGTGGTGCAATCGGCCCGGCCCTCAAGCTACATGCAGCACAGACTACGGCGGCAGCATTATATGGCGCTGAAGTCTGGGGCTGCGTTGATGTCACCAACCTAACAATTGCAGAGAACACATTTCTGAAAGCGTTTTTTTTCCCCTGCAGAAGCACCCCAACTAGTAGAGTTCATATGAAGTGGAGTCTCTCTCCCATTGACAAAGAAATTAGTGTTAGACCGGTTTATTACTGGCTCTGGGGAAACTAGGAGCTAGTGAAATACCGGGAAGCATTAGACCATGTATTGGCTTGGGGGAATGGCATGGGTTTTAATGGTTGGTGCACGTAAAAAATAAAATTGCTTGCCCTCTTGGGTTTAGCTCCAGATTGGCAAAATCCATGGATTTTGGGAGATGACGCGAAAAGGTAGAGTCAAGGTGGCCTTTCATAGATATAAACTAATAAGGGCACAGACGTTCACATCAACCCTGGCAACCGGTCCAAACTTGGAGCTCCAAGTTTGGCAGGGCATGGAGCTATACCTGAATACAGTGGAGCCAGGCCAGCCTATGCCTGCGCCTTATACGTGAGACTACGCCTAAATTGTTTGGCCGTTGAGGAAAATACGAATAAGTGGGATGGGAAGGGTAGCTCCGAATGCCCAATGTGTAGTAAAGGTCCAGATAGAATAGCCCATTTTATAATAACCCGTGAAGCCATAAAATAATTAAGAACCAGGTATTTTAAACCATTATTCTTGTTATACATTACTACTGCTAGGGAAGCTCTGAAGTTGGGTAAAATGTCTAATGACAAATGTAGTTTACTGTATCACCAAGTACATCCATAGTGCTTGGCTGAGGAGGAAAATATATTGTATAGTGTTGTTCTGACTCCCAGTGATAGAAGTCGGTTAAGTGTTCTGTGATGGTCTTGACTTGGTATTCTATATATTATGTACCATAGTACAGTTTTATTTTTTAGACTGGTTTATATTGTATTATATGATGTACTTAATTGGCACTTCGCCGAATAAAGGTTGTACTATGAGGCCTTCTCTTGTGTGCTTTGTGCATCATGCGAGCCTCCACCACTGAGTCAATCCAACCAAGTGCATTGGTCATTAACATTTGTACACAATAAAGGTAAAAGGCCCAAACACATCCCATAGGAATACAGATGTGGCAGGAAGGGAACAAGAAGCATCACAGGAACTTGGCTGATGGGTGCAAGAAGGGAGCGGATGCAGTGTCCTAGTTTAGGTGCCAGGACTCTGCACAGCAGGGAGTTGGCTGAAGCACTACAGGGGGAGAGCGTAAGATAATCACTATGGTTAGAAGATGGATAAAAGTGGATGAGACTTTGCATAGAGGTGTGAAATGGAGACCCATGAAGGAGTCTTCAGGAAGAACAATGAAGTCAAAGACAGAAAAGTTAACTGTAGCACTGGGGTTGAAAAAGTAATGGTATTTAACAATTGCTCCTGCTAGGAAGCACTGCGAATCTGCACAGGTGCAAGCTGGTCAGGGTATGCATGTCGACTTTAATAAAAAAAACTGTGTGGCAGAAAAAAAAACACAGCATTTTGCTTAGTATCAGTGATCACCATCAAGGAGAAAGGCCCGTTCTGCTTCCAAAAAAATGAACATGCTAGTGTGGCAAAAAAGCATGATGAAGACATTTCACAATTAGATATCTTTTTATAGGAAACTGCAAAATGGCAACAAAAAAGAATAACCAATTTAACTTTTCTCCAAAATCAATTCCGGATTTTACTGTTATCGATAGCAATGTTTAAGACTCTGAAACAGTTATACAAAAACAAAAAATAATGAATTTCTTTTAATAGTAGTTTTGCAGGTTGATGGCCATTACAGATTCTCAGGCAGTGCCTTACTCCGAAATCTCATGGCCATAATATGCAAAATAGACTTCATCAGGTTCGAAATCTGTGACATGGCATGTTTTTGGTGTAGATATGCGATTCTTCAGTGTTGGGATCCCCACTTTCTAATTAGATAGACCTCTTTTGGATACTTCTGTCTTTTGAGACCTTTTAGAAGTCAATGACAAGTTGATTTTTCCATCAGTGGCGAACATTGAGGACTATGTTAACTCAGAGCAGTCACAAACCAGGGTTTGGCTCGAGATATTGTCAAAGAGCGACTCTTGTATTACTTGCCTGAGAAAGCAATACTCAGTGCGATTTTTTTGTGACATACCTGGCTTGGAAAGAGTCAAATCGGTTATGTCAGAGTCCCATTTTTAGCAATCATAAAATACAACCTTCATGGTACTCGGCCAACCTCCCATTTCCCTCCCCCAATGATTTGAACGATATAGTGTCATTGAATAACATTTGAGTCAAGTTGTTTCTGGAGTGAATGGTCTTTCTACAAGTTTTTGTTTTGAATCCGACGAGCAGTGCAAGGAAGGTTGTGTCTATTGGTGCATTCCAGTCAACCTACGGACAGTTGCGGAAAAATGGTAGCACATATCAGAAGGTTTTTCCTTGCAAACATAATAGATATCTTCTCTGTATCAACCTTTAACATGGAACCCTTTCAATGTCTGCCGGCTTCCCGTGTAACTCTTGAGAAGTCTGCCAATTTTAAATGTATTTCAACAACATTCCAAACGGGATACCACTTGATCAAAGAAACTCGACCTCAAACATGCCATGTCTGTTGTTGGTAGTTCTCTTCCCATTTTGGATTTCTGCAGCCCAAATGCAGAACCATTTGCTTATATGCATTTCGCCTTAGTTCCCACAATACAGAATCCTCTTCAGTCATCATGCTTGCATGATTTTTGTTTTTCTGAAAATTGGTGCCGTCTGAAAACCAGGAGGCTTATTTCTGCCCGTCTGTAGTGAAGCTTATGTAGATGCATCTAAATCAAAGCCATAGAATCCATTCCAACCCAATACCGTCACGATTTTTTTTAAAAAACATGCGTATTACAGAATACGTATCTAAACATGCGTATCTTGTTTCTGTAGAAATCTAGAAAAAGTCAACGTTTGACAAGCTGCCATGGACAACAATGTTTTACGATTGTTTATCCGTCAGTTGAATGCCATAGATTGCGTTTGCATGATGTGAAAGGCTGAACAGTTGTAGCTAACCAGATTTGAGGTAATTTAAGTCGTTGGGTAACCGTACTAGTTGCTGCTGCATCCCTGCATAATGGATTGTACACAAAAGAACCTAGGACTAACGGATCAACAAAGTAACAGACGGTGCTCAGCAGCTCATAAATGAAGTTTTATCGAATACATTCAGAGTCAGTATTACACCCTGATTGACAAAATATCAACTGAGACACTTACAACCTAAAGCATAAATCAATAAATGATGGCACAATTGCAGACACTTAACTCCTTGCTTTCTAAACGGAGGAAGAAAGCACAGCAACATGCAGCTGCACTACCAGCCGAGATTGACATGTGGATTTGAGAAGCAGGAGCAAAGAGCAGCTACTAGGTAGAAGACGTCTCCCAGTGAGAAGAAGCCCCCTAATTGTTCCAAATATATGGCCTATTATGCTTTTAATGCCTTATAGATGTGCCCTAATGCTCTTCTTGCACATTCCTAGTCACAGTTAATATCGCATAGATATGTTTGTATTGCACCAGCTGGCATTGGAAGTCTGAACTAGAAGCTGTTGGGAGTCCAGCTAACGAGGCTCTTCTATGCTACAAACACAGGCCTTGTAGCTCCTAGTGCCGAACAAGTTCCAACCCTGTACTAGAGAAATTGTATTTCATTATTGTATGAGTGGATTAGTTTCATTAATATGTATTACTTCCCTATTATCTTCTTACCAATATTAAAACGTGTGGGTTGGAAGTACAGTATAAATATAACACATTTTAGTATATAACTAGTACTAGACTTAAGAGCGAGCTACAAACCAGGGCTAGCTGGGAAACTGATCTGGGGAGGACCTTTATGACAAGGAATGGTAAAAGGCAGCAAACTATCACTGAAAGTCTTCAGAAGTGCTAGATTTCAACTGATACAAATGTATATAACACAGAGCGTATTTAATACCGAGGAAAATACGCAAGATTCAAAGAAGCAAATAAGCAAAGCTGCCCAAAATGCAGGGAGAAAACGCAACAATGCTTCACATGTTTTGGGAATGCCTAGTCATAGCACAGTTCTGGAACTACAAAACTGCCTAACGGGCATATTGAACTAGACGTCCAATTACCGGAGGCGTGCATACTGGGACTATTCCCAAGGAGTAAGAACAGAAAAGCACTAGGTAAACTGAAAGACCTGGGATATATATTGGCAAAACGCTGTATAGCAATGGAATGGAAAGCGTACAAAGGACTGTCTGTATTAAGGTGGTGGAAAGAATTGCAAAAATTGACAATGTCCAAGACACAGGTGTTAATGTTAAAGGACATTTGTACCGCGCACTATCGCCACCGATGTGGTCCCCTGGCGCTCTGATTGTGGAAACAGGAGATAAGGGGCATGCACAAGAACCTAGTAAAAGACATAACGCAATGGTCAGAACTCACACTGACCCTGCTTATGACAACAGGATGTGATGTAAAAATTAAACACAGAGGGGGCCATAGAAGTAATGTGTGAGATACATGGCTTGGCACAATGCTACTACAGGGTATAACAATCTGGCAAAGTTGGGGAAGAGGGTGGAGTTGGGATTCGAAGTACAGAAATGTTAATGTCAATGTGATAACAAAATTCACATGGACAAACCTGTATGGAAATATTATAAAATGTAATAAAAAAAGAAAAGAAAACTAGTAATAGACTTTTAAACACTTGTATAACCATTACGAGCGCTACCAGCCACTCAAATATTGAACACCAGACAGTCACACACATCCCTGGTAGTCTGCTTGTGCATCTCACTTTTTGGGTGGTCATCCCGATTTACTGTTAGGGCTAAATACAATGTGAAAGTCCATGAATCCCTAGGCAGATAAGCACACTGGCCAAGCAATGGCAGGAGGTCCTGCTATTATCATATCTGGTTAATTCCACTTCAGACACATGAGGCGTTAATCTAACAGTTTGCAGAGGTTGAAACAATGAGCAGTCAACAGAATTTCGACAAAAACATATTGCAGGTCATTAGTTTCACAATTGTGCATTCTCTATTAACAGTTCTCTCATGGCTTTGTGCAGCAAACCTGGGTATGGAACAAACTATCGTGTTATTCACTTTTTTGCAGAACGCAGATAGTTGAGAAAGAACTGTCAGATGGAATGCTGCACTTCCTCGTTTATGGGACTGACAAGGTGATGTGATGCCCAATGCAAAAATATACTCCTAGATCCAGCATGTTTATTCTACATAGTCTTTAAAGCTATGTTCCTTTATACTTGCCTTTTTGTAACATCTACAATTGGAAACAGAATACAAAAACGAAGATAAAAGAGGAAGGGCAAATAGGTTAAGTTACACATCAGCGCATAAGATTACTTACTTTACATTTCCATCCATTTGTTGGTACTGAATCCATAATAGGTTGTAAGCAAAATGTATGATACCCTTTGTCGCATGTGTCACACACCAACATCATGTTGTCTTCTCCAGAGTGCCTACAATAAATGGCAAAGTGTTTGTACACATTTGTAATCATTTAAATTATAGGCGTGTAACCAAGCCATGTGATCAATATTTAATGTTTGCGGTTTCTAATCTACAAGGACGACTAGAGCTGGCCTAAATGCGATCGTCTTTGGGTAAGGTCACATCCTCAAATGAATGGCTCAAATGAGCAGTGGATAATAGGGGTACAAATGAGCAACGTAAAAAGACTTGACAAACCTATTGTTAATTAAAAAGAAAATAGCACTCAAAAGACTTTACAGTAGAGAAAGCAAATGTTTTGATTAGCATAATAAAAATGCTGTACAAATACTTCAAACTCCCTTAGAGGATCAACTTTGAGCATCAACACTTAGAAAAAAAAGGTTTCTTTTTAGAAGAATTCAGTATCAATGCTCAGCTCTTTCTATTCATTTTCTATGAACTGCTTTACTTTTTTCTTCCACTATTTTTCACAACAATGGATCCACACAATCTGTTCTCCTTCACGGGGACCATTGTCACATTCACGACCTTAGAAACCATGATACTCTTGTAACACTATTCAATACATTTGTTTTTAAAACCTATTTAAATCTAAAAAGGAACAATTTGTTATCCGCTAAAATGTTTTGCCATGACTCCCTCACAGGGACAATGAATGCACTGTGACCAGAAGTGGCACATTCAGACTCCAAAATACAGTACACATATGAAGCTACTAAAGGCTCTTTCCCACAAAGTAACAGAGTAACAAAATCTGCAAAACACATTTAATAGTTTGTCACAAGCAAAGAAAAAAAACATTGGCACAAAGGGGGAAGGAGGCAAAAAGGATCCACAGATGTAGCAATTATTTCACCAGGCAGGTGTTTACCCCCAAATCATCAAACTGTTCTTATAATCAAAAATGTCCCATCACAAATTGATAATTTTCTAAAGTAAGCATAATCCCACAAGATGATGGGAGCGGTAGGAATCAGACTACACCAGAAAATGCTACACGATAGACCAATCAAAATCAATGTTTGCGAAGGACCAAGTCCTCTCAGTAAAGTTTATGTGGATGCTTGACCAAATGATGGAGTGCAGTCCAATATATTCTGGGGTTTCCTTGTGTTCAAAATTGCAATAATGTTAGGACAAAAACATTTGCAGGGCTGTGCAGAGATGCTCTACTCAAACATGCGCTTTCCCTTTTTAAGTTGAGCAATGCCATAAAAGAGCTTCCTCTACTGTGTACTTCTTGGAACGAGAAGCATTGTAGCAGAGTCCTCCTAGGGTTGAACTCCCTCCTCTGTCCTGGATGTAAAGGGAGTCGGAAAGATTGCCAGAGGCTTGAACGTTTGCAAAAAGGTGCAATTTTGAGAATGCCAAACATACAAAAAACCTAACGACCGATTCCCTTTTTTTATTATTGCTTGTGCATTGGTTTTAAAAGTAGGTTAGTTTCAGAACCAATACTGAATGCACAGTCCGGAACCACAAGGATCATGTGTGCACAAGGTATCCGAGTGATTATGGCACATACAAGATGAGTGAAAATTCATAGTCCCCTAGAGCTTCAAAAACAAGGGGTGATGCGGAGTGTGAATGGGTGAACAGGTCAAACATGGAAAAAAGGTAATGCCCAACTGAACAATGTGCAGCACCCACTAGTTCAAGCACCTATACCTCTAATAACTTAGCTCGTAGTCACATCCTCAACAAAGAAAGCATGTATGAACAAGACTTCACCAAAGAGGCCCCTGGGCAGCTTGTGGACTGGGAACGACCTGTAGGTACACATTAACCCCAAACTAGGTGTAAGATGTGATGCTCCAAAGGGCTTTGTCCAAACAAATTTACTTAACAGAACACCCATGGACTGTCTGAATTCTACAAGGAAAACATTGGTTGGAGTAAACTGCTAGAAAGGAACTCTTCACAGGCCAACAGTAGATCACGTAAACGTTATTGAACATACGTAGAAAATACTGTGAATAGTAGGGGTGTACCGAAGAGTAAATGTACTATTCTCTGAATACTGAATAGTTGGCCTAAATATTGTCACAAAGCCCGAGGGCATAGAAGCGCTAGGATAGTACAGACAACAAATAATCATTGAGGTCAGGTTAGCAGAGTCATCAAAGTCAGGGGGGATTTATTCAAAGAGGATGGTCTTCAGCCTAATTGGCAGCTATTAACCTTATCTTTATGTTACTTTGCATTTATATAGCGCCTTATGTACCATTGGTATGGTCTGAAGGCGCTGGTAGGTTGAACGCCCTCGGGAACCGAAGTTCAAGTCAGTAGAGAGAGTCAAAGGTGCTTGTGAGCACCGGATATGTGTGCAGCTGGTGTGGCCTTCGTGTAATAGCTGCTTCATAGCAGTAGGTGTGGTGGTTGAGAGATCAGGGGTATGTGTTCGTTCTGGCAGGTTTTAGCCAGACCGGTTCTGGCTGCATTAGGCTTTAGGAGAACGCCTGGCTGGGGGGTGTGAAACCAGCAGTGATTAGAGTGATGTGGAGTATGAGGCGGATGTTGGTATGAGAACAGCTATACCGAATGGTGTCATAGTATCTCTGTGTTGTAGTTGAATGGTGGTGTAAAGAGAAGAGTAAGCATGGTGATGTGGTAGGATGGTTTGTGTGCTCTTTCAAACGTTACATGTATTCCAAACCATTCATGTATGTCGCAGACTTCTATGCGAACTAGTACATTCCACACACTCCGAAACATATCTCCATTATATTGTATGCCCCCACCAGGGGTGCCTCAGACTGCTTTCTGTTCTAAGCAAAGGAGGGGGCATAAAACATAATGGAGCTAAAGATCAGGTTTATAGCCACCGGCTGTCTGTTGGGCACCACAGCCATACAATTTGCTTTCTACAAGAGGACCCTGCATTTCTCAAAGGAAGCCTCAGGCCAAACCGTAAAAGGGAGCTTTTTAAGACCTCACTGCACACCCATTACTTTTCAGAGAACAGTGTGGGGGGGAAAAGGTGATTTGGGATTAAAACGCCTCCTTTGTGAGGGAAGGGACATGCTATTCGATATCAAAACTGGATTTTTGTTGGTGTCATCCTTACAGTCTACTTTTTGGGACAAAGTTGTGTAGGTAGATGGCCCATTGGCGCACCAGTGCCTGGATGTGCATTGATGAACTTGCTGGTTTGTCTCTGGGGTCATGGTGTCTTTGGTATCCGCTTCAGGAAGCAGGACTGTCACTAGAATGATACAACACCATCAAGCTTTCTCGTGAAATTACTACAAATTGGAGTTCCCTGTCTAGGCGACTTCACAGACGGGAAGGTGGCAATATCTACATTTAGATCCACATATGGTGAACGACCACGAGGGGCACAGTTGCTAGCAGAAATAGTCAAACCTTACAGGCCCAAGCTGGAGTACTCGAATACCCACTTCCAAAAACACTGGAATATATTCATTGGACCACAGTTACGTATGCAACGTTTTGACTATGGAGATATTAAAACGTTTGTGGAATTCCATCTCTGTTCTCCCTCTGCAGTTCTGTGCATGATGACAGACAGCATCTATTCAAGGACGGCACGATCCGCTGCTTGGAGGAATAACTGCAATGGTAACCATTTGGGATTGCCATGCAGAAGGATTTTGGCATCTATCCACGAGTCTGCCTCTTTATCTAGTTACGTAGCTGTCATTTCTCTACTAGACGCAGCTTGCTTTCTCGCCTTTCTCTCTTCTTTATGCAGGTCTACCTAGGTCGGAAATAACGTCCCCCATAACTCTATACCACCGCGGTACCCCAAACTTGCAGATGCAGCCGCTAGCCTTAGTAGTGCCTAGCCATGTTCACCTCTGGGGTGTGTGTGAGCACACGAGGGACAGATGAGTGCGGCCTAGAGTTAATACTTTCTATACAAGGACTCGATAAAACCAGCTGTTCCATCGAAGAGAAAAAAAAAGTGTAGACATATCAACCTTTCCCCTTGGTTGGAAAGTAGACATTTTCAGCATCCTAGCTTCACATAGCAGTTCCAGCGAAAGTTCGCTGCCTGAATAAACAGTGGCATGCTGGCTTTCATGGACTTCTGTGTATGTTATGATTATGGGTGTCATTTAGGATTTGACTAAGGATTCCACTACGTATTCGGCCAAAGCCTAAAAGCTAGTTTTCAGCCGAAATTCAGCTGAATACTTGCTCGAAGCCAAAGCTTGGTACACCCCTAGTGAATAGTATTAATACATGCATCCTTAAAACTTCCACCTTAAACCAGGAGTTTGTTTACACTGTAAACATTTTGTAAATTTTATCAGACTTCCTATTCGCCACACAAAATCTGGCAGTGTTTATTTCTGTGTTGCCTCTTCATTCTCCGAAAGAATAGGGTAATGCATGAAAACATTCATGCCACTCGGCATACT
The DNA here is from genome assembly GCF_040938575.1 of Ambystoma mexicanum. Classification (NCBI taxonomy): domain Eukaryota; kingdom Metazoa; phylum Chordata; class Amphibia; order Caudata; family Ambystomatidae; genus Ambystoma; species Ambystoma mexicanum. The sequence continues at coordinate 704,056,516 of NC_090924.1, forward strand.
CCAAGGTCAAAGCCTCTGGTGTTTCACTGATGGAAGAGAACATGTTGAATAGGAAGGGTAGGAGTTCTCTATGTTGTTGGACACAGGTCGTTTTGGCTGTGGCACATTTGCAGAACTGCAGACTCCTAAATGAAGCAATGAGTAGAGCACAGAGCAGAGACCCCCCTAAGCCGCCACTCACAAGGCATGGCTTAAACACCTTTAGGGATTTCCAAGGCCTCCAAAACTTTCTTACTACTGATGTAGAAAAGAAAACTTAAACAAAGGTCCATACATGTGAGTAGGCAGCCCATCTTAGGTCACTAGAACTTGCTCTTTGGAGGCCAAGGTTACAGCCTGCATCAAGCGTTCGAGGTGGGAGAACAATGCATCATCCAACTAATCATCAATGTTAAGAAGTATTTATTATCTCAGAATAAGGAACAAGTTACTTACCTGTAACTCTTGTTCTCCACCATGGGGCTTGCATGTATTCAAATGCTCATGAATATTGCCAGTCAGGCTGGGAATCCTCAGTAAAAAGAAAGCAGTTTAGCTTTAAACTGCTCACCTCCTCTATAGCCCATCAGTGTCCTTTGGGTCATACTGCCCCCAGCCAATGACACTCGTCCTCCTAAGCTCCTCCCCTTGTGCCCATCTTCAGATTTGGTAGCGCACAAAGTGGCAGTATGAACCAAGAAGAACCAGAGCGGGGAAGGAGGGAGGGTTTGCATGTGAATCCACGCAAGACCTATGTTGGAGAACAAGAGTTACAGGTAAGTAACTTGTTCTTTCTGCAGCATGGGGTCTTACATGGATTCACATGCTCATGAATACGATTATACAGTAGTACATATACACAACCACGGGAGGTGGCAAGGCTCAGAGAAGCAATACACTTACCCCTGGAACAGACTCACCTCAAACAAACAGGTTGCATAGTACTTCTTGGCCAACTAGACACTCCTCCCTGGAATCCCAGTTGACAATAGAATTTCGATAAGGTGTGGATAGACCTCGATCTTCCACGGTAGAAACTTCAAAGGGGCATGATGCACTGGTTCATGAGCTTGGACCTGACCACGTTTAGTTCCCAAGCCGGGGCAGAAGACATCACCGGCGGGAAAGTCCTAAAGGGATCCTTGAGAAACTCCTTGACGAACAGTGTGACCACATGGAGCACGTGTGTACCAGGATAAGGCAGCCAGATTACCCTTGATGGAGGCATGAGCAAAGCTGGCTTCAGCCTGTGAGCAGGTACGGGAGGAGCTGTGGAGCAGTTATGCGCAGGGAGCGCTGGCCTTGGGCGGCCATGACCTTGCAGCATTCAAACAGCAGGAAATAGTGGCCAAATTCTAGGGTGGCAGGAGCCAGGCGGTGAGGCTCAGTGACGCTGGGTCCTGGTGCAGGATTGATCCTTCTATGGAGAGGAGGTTGGGAAGTGGAGGCAGCTCTATAGCCGGAACCACTGACAGATGTTGAAAGTCCAAGTACCAGATCTGCCTCAGCCAAGCCAGTGCGATGAGGATCATCTTGCAGTGTCAACGTCTGAGTTGATCACATGTAATGGTAGCGGAACTGGGAGGGTGTACAGGAAGAGCCACTCCCAAGGTAACGAGAAGGCATCTCCTAGATACCTCGGCTGAGGATATCAGCTCTGAAAATCTCTGGCACTTTGACATCTGCGCAATGGCTGCCAATTCAAACTGAGGAACACAACTGCGCATGCTGAAGTGCCCACTTGTGACAGGAGCGCAGCAACATGCTGAGCGAGTCCGCGATATTGTTCTTGACGCCCACCAGGTGAAGAGATGAGGAACAGGTCTTTAAGAATGTCCCAGTGGCACAGGGACTGGGCTTCCAGGTAGAGAGCGGGAGAGCGCGCCGCACTCTGTTTCCCGATGTAAAACATGGTGGTGGTTTTGTCCGTGAAGATCTGAATGACCGTCCTCTGTAGCTGAGGCTGGAATGGCTCAAGGGCCCAGAAGACTGCCTGTAGTTGCAGGATGTTTATGTGCAAGTCCTTCTCATTCGGGAGCCAGCAGCCTCTGGTACGAGTGTCCTTTGTGTGCCGCCCCCCCACCCCAACCCTGTATAGAGGCGTTGGTAGTGACTGTAGCCTGGAACAGAGGGATCCTTGAGTGAGGTGTGGCCGAACAAACTACCATTGAGTGTGATCTTGTCCATCAGTGTGCCTGTAAACTGCTTCCACCTGGCGTCTAGGAATTACTGGAGGGGCCTCATTTGGAGACTGTACAATGGAACCAGATGGATGCAGGAGGACATCATGCCCAACAGGGATTTAATTGGACCAGAATGTTGCGATTGATGCTGTCGACAGCTGTTGAACCTTCCCCAGGATGGCTTTCACCCTCTCCTTAGAGGGAGTAGCCAGACACAAGATAGTGTTGAGCCAGGCATCCAGGAACAGTGCGTTCTGAGATGGCACCACACAGGACTCTGGATAATTGATGGAGAATAGGAGCAAAGTCAGGTGGTGTATGGTCTCCGCCATGTGCTGGGTTGCCAGCCCTTGGGAGTGGGACCGGATGAGCCAATCGTCCAGGTAAGGATAGACGTGGATTCTAGGGCGGCCTAGATGAGCTGCTGCCAGGGCCAAGCATTTGGTGAATACCCTCAGAGCAGATTTCAGGCTGCAGAGAAGGGTCTTGAATTGATAATGCCACCCCTGGACGACAAAACGAAGGAACTTCTGGTGTTTTCGATGAATGGGGATGTGGAAGTATGCGTCCTCCATTCTGCCTTTCCAGACACTGGAGCCAGAGGCAGGCTTCAGGGCTGAAGCCCGCCAAAGGCAAAACGAACAAAGGGCTCAAACCTGGCTCAATGCAGAGTGTCAAACGCAAGGAAGACAGCACAAACAAAAAATGGCGAAATATAAAGGTCACCCGTGGGTGCTATACTGCAGCTGAGGATTCAGCCTGCGGTAGAAAAGCACAATGGTAGGAAAATAAAACCACTGCCACCAGCCATTTTTGAGGGTAACATAACAAATGTTACATGAGAATGTGGTATAAGGGGCAACTAGGTAACCCCCACAGCACCTGCCATTGGATAGGGTGTGCTGAACCTACAAAGAGAAAAGTTAAGTAAAGTCAATTTCACTTTACTATTCTTGAGAACAGTAGTTCACACAAGAAAAGATAGTTAAACCTTATGAGAAATATATAGGATTTCTCCGACATTGAAGGTGCTGTGCGTCACCATACAAAAAGTAGGTGCCTATGAAGTTTGTCATACTCCAAAAACAGGAGAAACCTAATCCAAATCAGGTCAAAACACGAGAGCAAGAAAAAAGTCTCACTCACTCCAGGGTTAAAATTAAAAGTCCTAAAGTCCATCAAAAGAGCTGGGGGGCTCCAAGGTTGAAGGGAATTAGCACAGAAATTATAATTCTCCCTAATACAGCACAATACAAATATTACTCTGCAATAATAAGTCATTTTGATTAGTCGCTCGTCATGTATATTGCCTGAGATAGCTATAAATGAGCTTTTGCTAGCATCCATTGAAACAGCAATTCCAATAGGTTAGTCCTGATCCTAAGGCTTTCACATTTCAGTCCCCAGTATTCACAAAAAGTAAAACAAAAATCAATTTTCTTTTGCAGGAACATAATTGGGTGGTGTACCCCTACTACTAGATACTACTTTTATTGACTAGTGTAGCTATATTTTTTCAAATCTGCATGGTATGCACTTTGGAGGGAAGGATTAGATCAAGATTTTAGTAGTGCTTTTAGGATCCTAGTTACAGTGAATTCCAACTTCAGACAGAACATGTAAAAATGTAAAATGAATCAACAAAGTAGGTAGTTGCTCACTTACTTGCAGTTTTGACACACTTTGCAGTCGGGACACTGCCAGCCTGCCCGTTTCAAAGGTGTTACTGCAACATCCAGGCACATGCCATGATAATGTTGGCCACAGGTAGTACAGAACAGCTGGTCAGAGAGATCCCCAAAGCTGTCACATACTGCACAGTTTGCTTCTTCCTTTGCTGCAATTGAGTAAAAAATACCCATTTAACGAATCAAGACAACACATTGTGAAATTTAAGCTTCCCAATTTTGTAAGCAGCAGCCGGAAAAAAATCAGTGACAAAGAACACATCAAAACATTCCAACAAACTAGAAGCAAAAATCCCCCTCGTCAGCGAGCAGAAGAGCAATATAATAGCAATAGTGCTTGACATAACAGTAATCTTCTAAGAATAACAAGACCATGGAATTTTTCCTATTTTTCTCCTTTATTTCTCAGGGTCCGGAACAGGCTTAATTTCGGTTTTAAAAGCTACTGCCCAAGTCTAGTAAAAGGGACTCAGAAAGTGATCAAAATTGAACAGCTAATGAGTAACATTTTCGGGCAAGCCAAGTGTTAATAGGTAATTTATTCACAAACCATAAATGAGCACAGAGCATGCCAGTTCAGACACAGAAGTGCTTCATTAAGCCATAATTAAATATAGTCAAATATATTTCAGACAAAGCCATCATCATCTGGCTGTTAGAACCTGGTATCACGTAGTTGGACCAGGTTTACATTCCTACAGTGAATGCTAAGCTTTCACAGTGCAAACATAAACCTTGCGCCATAAAGTGAAAATAAAACCATACATACATGGCTGCTATGAGTAAGACAGAAGGCACGGTAGCATTCAAGTTCACCTTTGCTTTCCATTTTTTTAGGGCAGCACCAGCAAAGTGGGGGTTGCAACATGAACTGCTGGGCCGGTAAAGCTCACTTTACACTTCATTGGTGTTAGAGATTTATCATTTTTATGCTTCGTCCCCTCTCCTAGTGAGACCCCAGCACTTTCTGCTGAACATCTGGACCTTTTTCTTTCTATCCTGAATGAGGGGAGCCTTTTTCCTCTCCATTTTTGTATGTGTTTTATCTTTACTATGGAGTATGCTTTCCTCTATATCTCTTTAAAGGCATCTGTGTTTAACTTGTACAGCACCTTATGTACAGTGTTGCTGGGAACCCTTTGGGTTCTGCTTTGAGATTCCTTCACTATCCTTAACTACTTCTTTATATCCTTCCTAAAACTTTATATACTATGAGAGATCCACACACACCACCTTGGTGTCCCCGCTGTTAGGCAAGAATTGATGTAGTAGCCTTGTGGGAGACTACACAACCCTTGTCCTCTTGGTAATATGTAACCCATCTATTGGTACAGGTCTGTACAACACAATTTGGTAGTGTGACCAAGCAGCCAGACTTCTCTCAAGAGGGGTAAATGTGAGCTGTAGAGCTGTAACATTGAAATCCACCAATACAAGGATACAAATAACAGACACAAGGTTTTATAGCAAAATCATTATTTAACGGTCAGTTTTAAATCAGCATTCTTTAAAAGGGGCAATGTGCAACAATAAAAATACACTTCAAATTACTTTCTCAGAATCAAGTTGTTAGGCAAAGTTTGTATGCAGTGCACTCTGGGAACACTACAAACAGACTACAGGCATAGGCAACCCAACTTTTGGTATAGTTGTTTGTAGTGTTCTCAGAGGGTCCTGCATACAAACTTTGCCGAACACTGGTGGCAGACAGTGAGGATATATTGTACAGTTGTTACATTGAGAGTTTGCTTTACTTGAGTTCAACTTAAAAATTTCACAAGGCTAAGCTCCACTAGAAAAGCAATTGTAACATGCCAGATATGGATAACCTCAGGCAGGAAGCCCTGATTATTTTGACAGCAGAGCAACTGAAAGAAATGTGTAAAGTCAGGAATCTCCCTGTAAAAGGAAAGAAAAATGAATTGCAAGACTGTTAAGTAATCAAAGTCTGGGTAGTGTGCCTGTCACACCTGCTATCCCAGGAAATGTGGAAAATGGGGATGATAGTTCAGAGTCTAACTCTAATATTGTTGAAGAGTCAGAAGAGATAGAGGTGTCTCAGGACGACAGACCCTCTTTACATCAACAGGCCCGTATGCCTCAACCTTTAACCACAGGGACCCTTACCAGGTCCAATACAGAGTCCAGAATGGGTGTCTCTTGAAAAAATGAGACTTGAGTTAGAGTTCAAAAGATTGCAACTCCAAGCTGAAAACAAACATCAAGACATCAAACTAAGGGAACTAGAAAAGCAACATGCTCTTGAAATTAAGAAATTGTCACTTGAAAATGTTTCTATTCCAGAGTCTTCTAGGTCTTCCAGTCCAAAGAGCCCTTGCATGCCTAAAGAAGCAGTGAGTATGTACAATGTGAAACATGACATTTTGGATTGGTTAGGTGCTTTTGAATATAACTATGGGATTGAGGGTTTCACATGGAATCAATGGATTCCTTCGCTTTTGTCTAGGATCCTCCAGGTTGCAACTGATGCTGTAATGGATGTGGGGGAACTTGAAAGATTTGAGTAAGAAAATGTGAAGCTAGCTTTGATAGCTAGATTTGGGAAAACTCCTTCCCAGTACCTTAAGAGGTTTAGGACCCTCAAAAAGACTGATGGTACCCCTTGGGCTACCTGGGTGTGTGAATGTTTGAATAACTTAGATGGTTGAGTTAAGGGTTATAGAATAAACTCTTTTGAAGGAATGAGAAATCGGTTTGTTGGAATCCATTTTTGATGCCTGCTCTCCTGAGCTGAGACAGCACTTGGCAGACTCTAAAGCGTTTGATCCCAAGAAGCTAGCTAAAGCTGCTGACTTGTGGGTTGCCAACAGGACTACTCACAAGGATTCTGGGGCCACTCATAACAAGGACGAGGGCAAGCAGCACAAGAAAGATGATAGAATTCTAAATCCTCCAATCCAAAAGAGGGCCACAAACATAAGAAGGGTAACCCACATGTGAAACTAGGTCAGTCTAGTGAAACCTCTGGTGCCAAACCAGAGGGAGGTCAGCAGAAATCCACATTTGTCAAAACATTTGGAAAATGTTATGGTTGTGGGTCTACTGACCATGTGAAAGGGGATCCCAGATGCAAGGGTAAACTTTCAGGGGTCCACACTGCCTCATTAGCCTTCATCCCTGAGGGAGAAGTACATATGGCAAGTGGAAACTTTCAACTATTGGTTGAAATCCCCATTGGAGTCCCTGCCAGTGTTTGTGTCCCTGGGCCTGTGGGAACAGCAGAATCTAGATGTGTATAACTCTATACCAGATAACACAAAAGAATACTACAAGGACAGTACTTGTAAATGGTCAGGAGACCCCTGCCATTAGAGATACTGGGGCCAGCATCACAGTGGTGGATGGAACCTTGCCAAGTTCCCACTAAGCTTGATGGGGGCCCTATCCAGATGGTTCCAATACTACCAGCTCTCATCCAGTGCAACAACATGACTAAGAATACCGGTTTGTGTACAAAGTGAGGTGTCTGGGAGAGTCCTGTTGGGGAATGACTTAAAAACTCTTGGAGTTGTATCAAGCACCCCCAGGCCTCCCAGTAAAAGGAAGCAGGAGCAGACAAGGAAGGCCAGAGAGTTCACTTTAAATGACACTCAGTGGGGTGTTACAGAAGAACCTATAACCCCCAGTCCACAGGAAAAGCCAACTTCTATTTTCAGGAAGAAAGAGACAAAGGGGAAAACCAAGGTTTCAGGAAACAAGAAAGATAGCACTCCTGTGCATCAAACCAGGACATCCCAAGAGGACAGACCAAAGTCACACCTGTGACTACTCCACCAGCTGAGGCAGAGTGTGAGATCCAACCAGGAGAGGTCGAGTCAGCTACTGAGGACTCGGAGCTGGAAGACGACCTTCTCTCCCCCCCCCCCACTTCAGCAGAGGTCAAAGAGGGTCCTACTCTTGAAGGACTTTGCCAACAGGGAGCTTATCAGCTGGAAGGGCAAGAGCCAGGGAAGCACAGGTTACACTGGGAGGATGGCCTCCTCTACAGCGAGTCTACTGAGTCTACCCCCAGGAGTCTACAGAAGACTTGTAGTGCCCCAGGAGGTGAGACATCACTTTCTACAGTTAGCCCATGAGATTCCTTTAGCTGGTCACTTGAGCTTTAATAAGACCAAGGAAAGGATTTATCTGTATTTCTACTGGCCTAAATTAGGGTCTGATGTAGATGCATTCTGTAGAAGCCGTCACACTTGTCAGACTTCTGGCAAGAGTGGAGCCAAGAATGTGGCACCTTTGGTGCCTCTCCCAGTGGTGGGAGTTTCTTTTGAGAGGGTAGGAATCGACATTGTTGGTCCCTTAGACCCTCCAACATCTTCAGGCAACCGATTTAGATTGGTTGTGGTAGACCATGCTATCATGTATCCTGAAGCAATACATAGGAGTCTCACAGCTCAAGCAGTGGCTAAGGCCCTACTTGGTATTTTTACCAGAGTAGGTTTTCCCAAGGAGGGTATCTCTTACAGGGGATCACATTTTATGTCCCACTCCATGCAGGCCATGTGAGAAAACTGGAGTGACCTACAAGTTCTCAACTGCCTACCATTCCCAGACCAATGGGTTGGTAGAGATGTTTACTAGAACTATGAAAAACATGATTGGTGCTTTAGAAGAACCCCTTAGAAGAAAGTGGGACCTTCTTATGCCATGCCTTCTCTTTGTTTATAGAGAAGTCCCTCAGGAAGAGGTTGGATTCAGTCCCACTGAGCTTCTCTATGGTCATCCGGTTAGAGGTCCATTGGCCCTAATCAAGGAGGGGGTTGGAGAGTGCTCCTTCCTACAAGCCAGTTAGGGTCACTGACTATGTGTTAGGTCTCTGAAGGAGAATGACACAAATGACAGAAGCTTCAGATAACTTGAAAGCAGGTCAGGCTCTGGTGAAGCATTGGCATGACCAGAATGCCAACATGGCTGAGTTTGCTCAAGACCAGCTAGTTCTAGTTATGGTACCTACAAGGCAGAGGGCCTTACGGGACACTTTATTTTATCCGGATTCGTAAAGCACGCAGCAGCATGAGGGCATCGTGGCACTTGTTACAGACATCGCTTAGTTACATATCAATGACACACAGAAAATGACAGGCAAATAATGTACAGAGAATTCACAGTGAAAGTTAGCGAAAGTTACATTTCACAGGGCAAGGAGTGAAGTCTTGAGTTTTCGTCGAAATGCAAGGAGCGTGTTTTCTGCTGCAATGTGTGAGGGTAGTGCGTTCCAGGATTTAGCAGCAATGTATGGGAAACCTAGGCCATCGGCTTTGGCTCGATTGAAACGTGGGATGTGTAGTTGGTTCGTGTATTGTGTTCTGGTGGGACGCGTGGAGGAGGATGGCACTGCAATAGTCTAGTTTGGCTCCAATGGTTGCTCTAGCTATAGTAAGACAATCAGGTTTGGATAAGTGTGGTTGAATGGCGTTTATGAGTTTGGTGCTATGCGCCGATGAGGATGTGATTGCACTAACCTGTCTGGTCATGGATAGGGTGGCATCAAAGTAGAGCCCCCCCCAAAAGTTTTGCCGGCTGTGAACACAGGGATAATGGAGTTGTCAATGGTAAAGTTGGCGTACAGTTTATCAAGTTTGACTAGGGTGTTCTTTTGACCTATTATTTCTGTTTTATCCCCATTGAGGCAGAGGCCATTTACCACCATCCAGGCCTGGATGGTGGCATTGTATGAAGCGCCTCTGCGTGGTATGAACAGGGAGAGAGGTAGGAGTACCTGTGTTTCGTCAGCGTAGTTCGTATACGCGATATCAAGTGAGTCAAGCTTGTCGAAAAGAGGCTTTGTGAAAAAATTATATAATGTGGGTGCTGTGCAGGATTCCTGTGGGACTCTGCAGTGGATGGTGGTGGGTGTAGCATTTGCTATGTCCGAGAAAAAACTTTCATTGCTCTTCCTTCATGGAAAGAGGTGACCCAGAGAGCTGCTTCTATGGAAAAGAGTGTATGAGGTGAGATGTGCGAGTCTTGTGGTCAACCAGATCGAAAGCAGCCGAGAGATCCAAGAGTAGAAGGGCTGGTTTGCCTTTGTCCACGATTTGGGTGATCTGGTTCTTTAGATCCACTAGGACTGTTTTGGTGCTGTGTCCTTTCCTGAACCCAGATTGTCTGGTCCCTAAAATAGTGTGTGTTTCCAGGAAGTGTTGGATCTGGCTATGTGCGGCCTTTTCCAATAATTTGAGGAGGAAAGGCACAGTTGTTATAGGTCTGTAGTATTTGGTTGTAGAGGGTCGAGAGTCTGCTTTTTAGGAGGGGGCGGACCCAAGCCTCTTTGAGGCTGGCCGGGATAATGGCTGTTCTGAATGAGGCATTAATGAAGCGAATCGGTCTGCGCAGTCCTTGATGAGCTTAGGTGAGCATACGTCTCCTTTACATGGAGGGTTGGAGGTTTTGGTGCAGGTTCATAATGTCCGATTTCGTGATGTCCCTAAATGAGAAGGCAGGTTTGGTGGAGATGGTAGAGGCGGGAGTTGAGTTAGTTGGCTTGGTACCGGTATGCGGCGGTAGGGCTTTGCAATGGTCCTGGATTTTCTTTTGGAGGAGATCGATTTTGGTAGCATGGCGGATTGAATACTGGCACACCAGGCTTCATCTTTGACTATTTCATCTGGTGTATTCGGTGGGGAGGTGAGCTCATTGAAAATGGTGAAAATTTCCTTTTAGTGCGATTTGGCATTGGAGATGCGTGTGTTAAAGGAGTTTGCTTTGGCTAAGGTGATGGCTGCTTTGTATTGGCGGAAGGTTAAGTTGAAATTGTTTTTTTTACTGTCGCTAGGATTGGTTTGCCAATTTTTTAGTGCTATTCTTTTGCAAGAGCGCAATGACTGAAGTTCTTCAGTGAACCAGTAATTGGTGTGTAGAGATTTCTTTTCTTTTTTGCATTCAGGTGGTGCTATTTCGTTAATGCTTTAGTGAGAATATCCTTGTAGATGTCTGCTAGGGTGTTAGGATCGTTGGAGAAAGGGGGTGTTAGTTCAGGGATATTAAGTTGAGGGCGCAAGGTATCCTCGTTGATCTTCCTGGAGCTTCTCACTTGGGTTGCAGTATCAGGGGTGAGAGTTTTGTGGCTTTTGGAGATGGGTAGAGTGAATTCAATACAGTTGTGATCAGTCCATGGCATGGCAGTATTAGAGGTGATCGTGGTGAGGCAGTTATGTGGGGTGTGTGGGGCTCAATACTTTGAGTAAATCCTAAGTCAGTGAGTTCCTTAATGAGGGTATCGGCAGGTTTATGTTTCGATCATTGAAACCCAAGGTAAAAAGTCTCCTAGTAGGAGGGTCTTGGAGCTCTTGATGTTGTTACTGAGAATGTGGATGAGATGTTCTTGAAAGTCTGGGGGGCGGTATAGCACATGAATGTTGATGGTGCTGTTGGGGGACAGTGTGAGTTTAGCAGATAGGAAGTCCGAGTTGCTAGTCGAAGGGTGACTGACAAGTCGAAGAGGGAGGCTCTCTTTATAGATGAGGGCTACTCCGCCTCCCATTCATGCTGGTCTATCTTGTCTGAGGATGGGAAAGCCTGGTGGAAGTGCAAGTGCGACAGCGGGACCAGAAGCTTCATGTAACCAGGTGTCTGATGGCAAGGTGGTCGATGTTCTTGTCTGTTATGATTTTCAAGTGCATAAGCTGGGAGGAAGCGCACATTGAGGAGGGCACATTTGATGTGTTGTGTGCGAGTGTTTATGGTGGTAGTGAAGGCGGTGGTGGAGTCTGGGTCTGGTGTGGCATGTGTACTAGCAGTGTGGGGCCTGATGTGGTTGGTTCGTGACTGTTTGCATGTGCTGAGTGTTCGAAGAGGAGGGGGGGGGTGTATGTGGTCAAGCGTGAGCCTAGTCTATAATTTCTAAGTGCTGTGATGGTGGGTTGAGAGCTGTATTCTGTAGGAAGGGTACGAGCTCAGAGTCTGTTCAGTCTGCACATTGTGGTGAGGCATGGTGGTGCAGAGGAAATGGCTTCATCCGAGTGGTGTGCTTGTTGTGATGTGTCCGATGTGTACATGGTAGTGGGTTGTAGTGGAGCCGAGACAGGGCTAAGCGGTGTTAATTGCATAGAGGGGAGTGCAGTGTAAGGGGTGAGGATAGAGAGTGTGGTGAGGAGGGTGAGCAGAGTGGTAGTGGTAGGAGAGTAAGAGGTGTAGAGTTTGCTGGTAGCCGTGGGCAACATTGCGTGCATGACAGACAGTGGGTGGTAGTAGTGACCGTGTGTGGTGATAAGTATCAACAGTGGATAGATACGATGTTAGTAGGGTAGCCCGGGATCAATAATGGCAAACACAATATTAAGCAGGGTAGAATCAGCAGTAGGCAGATTCGAAATTAGGCAAGGTAGCCTGGAAACAGCAATGGCAAATGCAATAAGTAAGGTGGAATCAGCAGTAGGCAGATTCGAATTGGGCAGGGTGGGCTTAAAATAGCTCCATAAAGAGCCTTGGTGGGAATTCGTGAATTCATTTGATAAGGAACAGTGGTGCCCGTAGGGGTGCTAAGGGATTAGAGTGTCAACCACTATGCATGTAAATGGCCTTAACTGGTTGCAGAGTTACCTTAAGGCAGGAGGCGGCAGGGTCGTGCATCCGTTGCATCAGTGGATTAAGAATACATGTAACCAGGGGCAGCAAGTAGTTCCAGACGTTGCGCAGCAACATGTTGAAAATGAAAACTTTGTGAGCTCACCAATGCGCAAACAGGGGCAAACAGGATGGTCTTATTCGGCCTTTGTCAGCCGCCGGCTTTCCCCCTGCTGGCGGAAGTGAGTTGTGGATATTGCGATGCATTGCCTAGCAACGAGGCGGCCTCCGAGCCAGGTGTCCAGGTGGCGAGGGCAGGAGCCCCCACTGACCTCCTGCAGCACCACGAGGCTGCAGACTGCATCGTGATCCCTTCGCTACACCGAGGCTTGGAACAGCTGATTCCAGCCATCAGCGACCACGTGGGCCATCACTGCAACCATAGCTTCAATCCTACTTTGCTTTGTGCCCCACCTGCATCCGAGTGGATTCTGCAGCACTGAGATGAGCTGGTCTGCGTATCCACTTGCTGAAACAAAATGCTGGGCGCTGCTTGGCACCAGTGAGGCCTCCTCGTTGCTAGGCAACGCATCGCAATATCCACAACTCACTTCCGCCGGCAGGCGGAAAGCCGGCGGCCAACAAAGGCCAAATAAGGCCATCCCGTTTGCCCCTGTCTCGTCACTTTCGGTGTCCAGGTGGCGAGGGCAGGAGCCCCCACCAACCTCCTGCAGCCCCACGAGGCTGCAGACTGCATCGTGATCCCTTCGCTACACCGAGGCTTGGAACAGCTGATTCCAGCCATCGGCGACCGCGTGGGCCATCACTGCAACCACAGCTTCAATCCTACTTTGCTTCGTGCCACACCTGCATCTGAGTGGATTCTGCAGTACCGAGCACTGAGATCAGCTGGACTGCGCATCCACTTGCTGAAACAAAATGCCGGGCGCTGCAAATGGATTGCACCCTTCAAGGTTGTGGGAAAACTTGGAGGTCAATTATTTGGTGTACTTCGGCACACCAACCGCCTAAAGGCCCATGTCTCTAGACCAGACCTGGCTTTGCTCCTAGCCTCTGATCAAGAGGAGGAGAGTGATCCTCTACCTGACCTCCTCAGGGGACAACCTTTAGAGGAGAAGATAGGAGTTAATCTCTCTTCTGATCTGACACTGAAACAACAGTGCAAAGCTTTGTTAAATCAGTTTGCCCCTCTGTTTTCACCATCACCAGGCTTGACCCCTTGGGGCCAGCATGAGATTCTCATTAGTGACTGTTTACCTGTTAAAAGTAGAGGTTACAGGATGTCAGACCATGTAAGAACACACATAAAGGAGGTTGTCAACAAGATGCTTAATCTCGGGGTAATAGAGCCATCTACAAGTCCATGGTCTAATCCAGTTTTGCTAGTACCAAAAGGCAGGATCCAAGGAGTTGAGATTCTGCGTGGACCATAGAGCCCTTAATGCAGACACCACAACTGATGCCCATCCTTTATCTATGACAGATGAGCTGGTGGACAAAATTGGTTCAACCAAGTACCTCAGTACATTTGACCAATCAGACTATTGTCAAATAGCTCTGACAAACCATGCCAAGGAGAAAACTGCATTTTCAAACCCAGGAGGCCTCTACCAGTTTATGGTTATGCCTTTTGGATTAAAGAATGCACCTGCTACATTTCAAAGGATGGTGAATCAAGTTCTGAATGGGATGGAGGACTTCTGCATGGCATACTTGGATGACATTGCAGTGTTCAGCCCTACTTGGAAAGAACTTGTTGACCATCTAGGATATGTATTGCAGGCTCTTGAGCAGGCCATTCTGATCATAAAGGCAAGTGTTCAGCAAAGTTTGCATGCATTACCCTCTGGGAACACTACAAACAACTATGGCTACAGGCATAGGCAACCCAACCTTTGGTACAAGCTTGTACTACACAGTTTTGGTAGTGTGTTGAGAAGCCATGCTTATCTCAAGAGGGGAAATGTGAGCTGTAGTGGAGGTACACAAAGATTCAGTCGCAGGTATTCAAGTAAACTCTTACACTCAAGGTTTCTTGCATAAACAATTAATGTATTTATCAGTCAGTTATAAAGCATTCTTCAGAAGGGACCATTCTTCAATGGAATATTAACAGAAATACACTTCAATACTGTACACCGAGTTTCTGAATCAGAAAATACCCTTTTGGGATGGCCCACAGACAACCTACACCCACAGGTAATTTCGGTAACAAGGGTGCTGGGGACATTAATATCTTACTGTTGGCATTCAGAATACTCTTGGATGTTGGTACAAGGCAAAGGCTATTAGAACAAGAGACCACACATATTCCTAAGCAGGTAAGTACTTTTAGATATTCTTGGAAGGGTCATTCAATTCAACAGGCTAAGCCAAAGTCAATGGGCAAAAGTCTTGGATAGGATGAAGCACTTCTGGTAAGTAAATGGAAAAGTCTTTGCACAAGTTCTTAGGACTCTGATGAAATGAAAAATCAAATGTAGGGCCACAAGCGGATTAGACTTGTGGAAGTTACAAGAACTTCTACAGTAAGAGGTAATTTCTCTTAGACTTGTTTTACAGTACCTTGGTAAAGAAGAAACGATGCAGCTGATGACTTCTGTTCCTCTGCAGATCTCACTGTTCCTGGGCCTCAGTCGTGGGGACAAGAGGGAGGATATCGGGGGGGGGGGGGGGGGAGGGTGGAGCAGAGAAGGGGGTGGAACGACTCCTGCAACGCACTGGGACTGTCAAAAACCAGCGAACTTCACTTCAGTGGCTGACACGATTCCTGTCTGTCAAGGTGGACTGTCCTTGCTTCTGGGGTCCCACAATTTTCTGAGGGGGCTCAGGCTTGGTCAGTCCTGCTTCGTGAGAGTTCGGCGGATCTTCCAAAAGCTTTAGGCCAGCTTAAAAGCAACACACCATCTGGTGTTCCGCTCCCTGGCTATATGGTTTCCTGCAGCAACTCTGGGGAAATTCAACCAGCTCTGAGATGGGTGTCCAGGTGGCTTACTTTGGAGTTGATTGGTCCCACCAACTCAAAGGGAGAAGTCATCCTTGCATGGGTTTGTCGATTGCGAACTTGGAGTTTCAGCACTGCAGCAGGGCTTCACCAGGCAAACCAACGGTCCAGGAGTTGCAGGAGGTGTCCTCTTCAAGCTCTTCTTCGGTTCCTTCGTCCAGTGGTCGACTGCCTTCCAAGCCAAAAGACTCCTTTTATTCAGTTCTCTCCAATTCATTACAGCCCAGTTGTCACTAACCCAGCAGGGTGGCTGTCCTTGTCGGTCAGCCAGCCAATCACCACAAAGTGCATTTGGGTCTCCTAGGAGACTAAGCAAAGAGTTTCGGGCACCTCCCTCACTTCCTGCCTATCCCAGACACTCTGGAGACAAAGGCGTGTTTCACTCCAGGAACTCCGCCAAAGGCGAAATGAACAAAGACCAAACCTGGTTTGGCGTGCAGAGGAAATCTCTAGAAGGACCTTTCAAAAAAGACATTTGCGAAAAAAAGACCAGGGACCATTTTGTCAAAGATGGCTCTGCGCCATTTTGAAAAAGATGGCTAGAACGCAGCCCGCGGTACCTGCAAACCATGGTAGTTCAAACGAAACCACTGTCACCAGACATTCTGTGAGGAAAGGGTAACATAAAACATGTTACATGAGAAGCAAGACGCAAGGGATACTCAATAACCCCTCCAGCACTCTATTGTAAGATACTGTGTGCTGGGTCTAGTAAGTTACAATGCTGAGTAAAGTCAATTTCACTTTACTGCTCTGGGAAATAGTAGTTTATCCCAGAGAAGGTATTTAAACCTTGGGAAATCTGAAAGACTTCCCTGTGCCACTGCACTGAAGGTGGTGTGTGACACAATGTAAAAGATGATGCCTATGAAGTTTGTCAGACTCCATGCCCAAAAGAAACAGAGGTAAAATTCACATTAAAATACATGAGAGAGTGGGGAAAAAAGGTCACTCTCCAGGTTAAAAAAATCAAGTCCTCAAAATCCAGCAAAGTTGCTGGGGGTCTCCAAGGTGGAGGGAATTAGCAAATTTTTGGGAATCCTCCCTAACACAACTCAAGCAAGTAGATACTCTTTAGAGATGCTTCATACACACTTTGCACACCGTGAGGTGACTTCACTAATTAGGACAGTATTGGCATTTATGTATCACTTTTGCACTTGGTCAATTCTGGGGTTGACAGAAAAGGAAAGGAAGCACCTTAACATCTTCCAATGAAGTCTAGATAAAAACCTTTAAGCAATATTAGTTAGAAACCAATGCATCACCTATGAGGGACAGTAAGAATCAAAGTCAATGGAATACAAGTCTGCTGGGAGCCGGGACAGCCAAAGTCAAATGGAGCTAAGTCTATGGAGCTGAGGCACTTCTTAGATAGCAAAAAAGTCTTGCACAAAGTTAGAGTTTGTTGAAGAAAATCACTATTGGTCCACAAGCCGTTATACTTGTGGAAGTTAGAGCTACAATCAACTCTAGAAAAGCATCTACTGCAAGTCTCATCTGCGAAGAGCAAGCTACAAATAATGAGTTAAGCACCCCAAAGTCAGAACAGTACCTTTGGCTAGATGAAGAGAGTCCAGCAGGCTTCTGTCTGGTTGCAGTGATGCAGATACTGTGTTGCTGGACCTCAGTCTTGGGGACAAGAGGGAGGACTTCTGGAGGACTCCTGCACCGTAATTCAAAGGTCGGCAGCAGCTACAGGTGTTTCATCAGATCAGCGGCACTTCACGGTTTCAGCTTTCAGTAAATAGCACCACTGCGGATCTTGGACACCAGTTGGGCTTCCTGCACTCCTTGAGTCCAGCACTCTGGTGAGGTGACTCAAGCTTGGGTCGGCCTGCTTCAGGAGAGTCAGGAGACTCCTGGAGTTTTTGGCCGGCTTGCAGATGTTGCACTCTACTACAGATTTCTCAACCCCTGGCACTCTGTTCCAGCAGCAGCAAAGAAGTACAGCCAGTTGGGGAAGATCTTCCAGCAAAGTTCGTCTCAGGGTTAGTTGGTCCTTCTAACCCAAGGGAAGAAGTCGTTCCATCCGGAGAGTAAAACCGAAGACCGACCGCACAAATAAATGGTGAAAAAAAAGACCAGAGGCTATTTTGACACAATGGTCACCCATGGGTGCTATACTGCAGTTGCAAACTCAGCCTGCCGTAGAAAAGCACAATGGTAGGAACATTAAACCACTGCCACCAGCCATTTAAGGTAGTGAAGGTAACATTTTTTTACATGAGTAAGTAGAAGAACAAGTTACTTTCTTACCTGGTAACGTTCTTTCGATGGGATGGTCCGACGACGTATTCCATATCTATGACCGGTAATGTCGACAGCTGTGCTGCTTCCAAAAATCTTCGCCGTCTGCGTCCTACGTCGATGACGTCGATGCGCCGTCCCAGAGGATCTCCTCCCACGGCCGACGTCACCCGATGTGATAAGTAGAACGCACGACGCCCGTAGCCTCAGTTGTAGTTTTTTCCCCCAGAACGTGTGCCACCAGTTTTCTGCCAGTCAGACACACAAGGCCTTGCGGAACGCAAGCTGCAATCGCAAAAGAAATTCTGCAGCGGGGAAGGTAGGGAGGGAGCGATATGGAATACGTCGTCTGACCATCCTATCGAAAGAGCGTTACCAGGCAAGAAAGTAACTTCTTCGAGGGGGATTGGGTCCTCCGACGTATTCCATATCTATGACAGACTCCCAAAGCAGTACCAAGCAAGGAGGTGGGAAAAGAATTTAGAACACAAATTTAGCATGCCCAATCAAATTGCGGAATAAAGGACTGCCTTGCCAAAAGCCAGATCCTGCCCTCTGATGGAATCGAGGGAGTAGTGACGTACAAAAGTATGTACTGAAGCCCAGGTGGCTGCATCACAGATGTGACGAATAAGAACATCCCTCTGCAAGGCAGTAGACGCAACCACTCCCCTGGTACAATGGGCCCGCAAGCCAGCCGGAGGTTCCTTACCCGCCAAGCGGTAACACTCGGGGATAGCTAAAATAATCCAACGAGACAAAGTCTGTTTCGTCACAGCTTTTCCCAAACGCTTTCCAGCGTAACCAATGAAAAGTTGATCGTCCACTCTGACCCGGGACATGCGCGAAATATAAAAGCTCAACACTCTCCTAGGATCAAGCCTCTCCTCTTCCTTACCAGGATGTGGAGGAGGATAGAACGCTGGAAGAACAACCTTCTGCTCAAATGAAATTCCGAAACCACCTTCGGAAGAAAGGAAGGACGAACTCCAAGGACAACCCTGTCATTATGAAACACAGTGAAGGGTGGCTTAACTGAAAGGGCCTGTAACGCAGTCACTCTGCGAGCGGAAGTAATCACAACCAAAAACAGAGTTTTCAGAGTTAACAGTCTCAAAGGGCAAGAATGCAAAGGCTCGAACGGAGCACCCATAACAAACTTAAGAACAAGGTTCAAATCCCAACCGGGCACCAGAAAAGGTGACGGAGGAAACACATTAGTGAGCCCTTTCAAAAACGGAGAAATTAAAGGAATCTTAAAATATGAACATTCTTCAGACGAGCACTTAAATATGGACAGCGCCGCCAGGTAACCTTTAATGGTCCCCACTTGCAAGCCCCTGTGGGCCAAGGAAAGCAAAAAAGACAGAACCATGGGAATGTCGCACTCAAAAGGATCCACATTCTTAACTCTACACCAGTCGCAGAACTTTCTCCAACGGCAACGGTACAGAGACTTTGTTGCCGGCCGCCTGGCCCAGAGCAACACCTCCATCACATCTTCAGGGAGGTCCCAATCCTTATACCACAACCTTTCAGAAGCCAAGCATGAAGGTTGAGGGATCTGACCTCTGGATGGAGAACCTGACCCTCCTCCCGTGAGAGCAGATCGTCTCGGTAGGGAAGACGACGTGGAGGGCAGATGGATAAGTCGAGAAGGTCCGGGTACCACGTCCTCCGGGCCCACGCCGGAGCAATGAGGATCATCCGGGAACCGAACCTCCGTGGGATGACAGGGATTGGAGGAAACGCCTACAGCAGTGGGTATGACCACTCCACCACGCACGCGTCTAAGGCTTCTTTTTGGAGGAAATTCCCGCGAGCATAACCTTTCGCACTTGCGGTTGACACTGGAGGCGAAGAAATCCACATGAAGGGTCCCCCAAAGGGTGAAGATCTCCAGGAGAATCTCCTGAGCCAGCTCCCACTCGTGAGAGATCGTGCTCTGCCTGCTCAGAGCATCCGCCGTCTCGTTGTCTCCGGCCAGATGAACAGCTGAGATCGAAACTTCCTGCTGGATGGCCCAAAACTCGGGCTGCATCGCCTCCCTGCACAGAGGAAGTGACCCTGTCCCCCCCTTTTGTTGAGGTAGTGCATGGCCACTGTTGTCCGTTAGAATCAGGACACCCTTACCTCGCACAGTCGGCAGAAAAGCCTTCAGGGCAAGCCTGACCGCCCTCAGCTCCAACAGATTGCTATGGAGTCTGGACTCCGACAGATACCAACGACCACTGACTGTCAACTCATTGAAATGAGCTCCCCATCCCGTGAGGGATGCGTCCGTCACGATCGTCACCTCTGGCCAGGGCAGCCAAAATGGGGCCCTCTTCATCAGATTGCCTTCGACGGCCCACCACAGAAGGTCCTGGGCGACCAAGGGCAGCACCTGAACAGGGTCCGACAGCCTGCCGGAGGACAGACCATCCGCAGATGAGCCT
This sequence comes from Ambystoma mexicanum, assembly GCF_040938575.1. Classification (NCBI taxonomy): domain Eukaryota; kingdom Metazoa; phylum Chordata; class Amphibia; order Caudata; family Ambystomatidae; genus Ambystoma; species Ambystoma mexicanum. The sequence goes on from NC_090924.1 coordinate 704,076,602, forward strand.
CTGGCACCAGAAGAATGCAGAATGCCATGAGGCCGAGCAGTCTCAAGAACTCGGACGCTAGGAGATTCTGGACAAGTTGAAACTTGTGCACCATCTGCTGAATGTGAAGAGCCCTCACCTGGGGAGGAAAACACTGCCCCAGGGATGTGTCGAGCACTGCTCCGATGTACTGGAGCCGCTGTGTTGGTGTCAAATGGGACTTCTTTAAATTGAGGGAGAAGCCCAGCTTGTGAAGGGAGTGGCAGGTGACGGACAGGTGATCCAGGACTTGCTCGGGAGAGCTCCCCCTGATCAATCGTCCAGGTAGGGGTAGACGTGAATCCCCCCTTTCCTGAGATGCGCTGCCACCACCACCATGAGCTTGGTGAAAACCCTCGGGGCGGAGGTCAATCCGAACGGCAGGACCCGAAACTGAAAGTGCGAGTCACCAACCGCGAACCTCAGGTACTTCTTGTGCTTGGGATGGATCGGCACATGGAAGTAAGTGTCCTCGAGGTCGAGAGACACCAACCAATCCTGAAGTTGAAGGGCCTGGAGGACTTGAGAGAGAGTAACCATCTTGAACTTGTCCTTCCTGAGGAGTTTGTTCAAACCATGCAAGTCCATGATGGGTCTCAATCCCCCGTCTTTCTTCGAAATCAAAAAATAAGGGGAATACCATCCCTTGTTCCTCTCTGCTACAGGCACCAATTCTTTGGCGCCTTTCTCCAGCAGGGATTGAATTTCCTGCGCAAGGAGCGGATCCGGACTCTTCAAAGAGAGGTTCCCTGGTGGATTGTCGTGAGGCCTCTGCCGAAAGGGAAGACAGTAGCCGTGGGTTATGATCTCCAGAACCCACACATCTGATGTAATGGCACGCCACTCTACAAGATGCTGCGCCAGCCTTCACCCAAACGGCGAACCATGGGACCTGGCCTCATGACTGAGTGGTAGCGGCTGCGGCGTTGCCTGAGGGCAAAGAGGCAACTGCCCGAGCGGCCTTGGCACCTCGAGTACCCCGTTTTCCACCTCTGGCACTCTTACAGTGGCCTCTGACTGATAGCTCCTCTCGCTTTACTGAAGGATGAGTAATAGCGAAAGGAACCTCCCCTCCATTGTTGTCCCCTAGGATGAAAAGGCAGAGGTTGTCGAACTGCAGCGCCCAACGAGTCGTTGGGCGCTGCAGCTTTGGAGGTCTGCAACCTCTCAAGGCTCTCATCAGCCTTGCTGCCAAAAAGATGTTCGCCGTCAAAGGGCATGGTGAGGAGCCGGGACTGCACATCAGGAGCGAACCCAGACTTCCGCAACCACGTAAACCTGCGTATTACGGTCCTCGCCGCCATGGACCAGCTGACACAATCTGCCATGTCCAAACCCGACTGAACGGCCTCACACATGGCATCCTTGCCATCCAGAACCATAGCAAGGAAACCATCCTGTTCGTCCCCTCCGGGAATATCTTCAGCCGCTAATGCAACACAGTTCCACAGAGTGTGTGTGAAACGAGACAAGGCACATATGGAGTTGGCCGCCTGAAGCGCCATACCCCCTGAAGAAAAAACTTTCTTCGCCCAGCCGTCAAAACGTTTGTGGTCCCTATCCGGAGGGATGGTAGGATACGACACCTGCTTTGCCGGGGCCGTAGCCGCCTGCACCACCAAACTCTCAGGAGTGGGGTGCCTGGACAAGTAGCAGGGGTCGCTCCTGGCTGGACGGTATTTTCGCAACAAACACTTGCCCACTGCCGGGAGACTCTCCGGAGCAGTCCAAGCCGTTGCCACGCTTCTCTGCAGAGCCATATGAAACGGCAGTACCGGGTCAGTGGGGGGACCAAGATCAAGGATGTCTATGAGATCATCCTGAACGAACTCCCCTGGGTGAGCCGACCATCCCAAGTACTCGGTGACCCAAGACATAAGGCGCCAGTATGAAGAATCGGCATGAGTGCCAGGCTCCGGCCTACAAAACTCCACCTCCGGAGAGGTGTCCAGTCCACTGGCATCATGCAGTGACTGCCTCAGGTCATCACACTGGCTATGGCCCGAGAGAAGCTCATCTGGTACCAGAACCGGAACCAAGCCTTCATCAGAGCCTTCATCACCCTCTGAAATGTACTCCAGGCGGTGAGAGGAAGACACCTGGGGACCAAAGCTATGCCTGACCTTAGCCAGAGCCTTTCTAGGGGCTAACCCCGTGCCATGGGGCCCCTCCAACACCACTTCGAAAGGCGCCGAACGAGTCGGCGCCGAAAGAAACAACGTCGAGCGAATCGGCGTCGACGTCAGCTGCAGCGCCGCCAGCATCGACGGCGTCGACACAGGCCTCGAAGCCGGAGCGGGTCTCAATGACCTAGGCGCCGATGACCCCCTCGGAGGCGGAGCCTCGAGAGAAATAGTCGACGACCTTGGCGCCACAGGCGTCGACGTCTTCTTCGACGACGGCACAGGATCACGCGGCCTCGAGCGCGTCGAGGACCGGGACCTGGAACGGGCATGGCAAGAACAGCTACCCTTGTCCGAGCGGGACCTCTCCCGCAAGCCGTGCCGACCACCCGAGCCCGAAGGCGCAAGAGCGGTGTCTCTCGACCGGTGCCGACCGACCCCACTCGGAGGCACAGATGGACCGGTGCCCTGCGATTCAAGAATCGCTAACATCTGCTTCCCGAAGGAAGCCCATTCCATCCGATGTCGCTTGCATGGTGGGATAAGCGACCCGCCGATGGGCAGAGTCCACGGAAGAGGACAGGGAAGGCGACCAATGCCGGTGCTTCCGGGAATGTCTCGAAGAGGCGGAGGAGTGGCGAGACCGACTCCTGGAAGGAGACCCACTGGACTTCCGACGATGACGCGGAGAGTCAACTCTTGAGTCATCCGTCGAAAGCCCTGTAGACCTCGACTTCCGGGGCTTAGACACCCGACCTACCGACAGCTTCTTCTTGCGTTCCCGCAAGGCCTTGGCCGTGAGCGACTGGCAGTTGACACAGTCGTCTGTATCGTGGGCCTCCCCGAGGCACCAGAGGCAGGCGTTGTGCGAGTCCGTGACCGACATCTTGGACCCACAGTCCCCGCATTTCTTGAAGCCCAGACGCGGGGTTGAAGACTAAGTAGACATCGCCACAAACAGGTCTTCACAAAAACCGAACAGGTTCAACGAACCGAGAAGAATACAGCAAACTCCAAAGTGTCGAGGCGTACCGAGATTCACGAAGCGAACACGTTCACGGAAAAAACGGAACTGAGGCTACGGGTGTCGTGCGTCCTACTTATCACATCGGGTGCCGTCGGAGGAGGTCCTCGGGGACGGCGCATCAACGTCATCGATGCAGGACGCAGATGCCGAAGATTTTCCAAAGCAGCAAAGCTGTGGACATTACCTGACAGATATGGAATACGTCAAAGGACCCAATCCCCTCGAAATAGGGGCTTCTAAGTAACACCCCAGCACTCCACATAAGATGGGGTGTGCTGGACCTCCAAAGAGAAAAGGTAAGTACAGTCAATTGCAATTTACTACTCTTAGGAACTGTAGTCCCCTCCCTCCCCACCCCCCACCCCCTGAAGAAAAGGTATTTACAACCTTAAGAGAAACCTAAAGGATTTCTCTGCGACACTACACTGAAGGTGCTGGGTGTCACCGTAGATGCCTATGGAGTTTGTTAGACTCCAAAAATAAAATCCAAATCAGATCAAAACACGAGAGTGAGAAAAAGGGCTCACTCACTCCAAGGTTAAAATTAAAGTCCTTAAGTCCAGCAAGAGAGCTGGGGGTCTCTAAGGTTGAAGGGAATTCGCACAGAAATGAGAACTCTGCAACACTGGTTAGTGTGTCTGGGCAGGCAGGAAGAGGGGGAGGAGTTATTCACTCCACTGCCCTTTGTCTGCCGAGTGCCTGAATGGAACCTGTTCTCAATGGGGGGCTGGCTGTCCTGATTGGACAGCTACCATCCCCTTTCTGTAAAATGGTGAGCGTTTGCAGAGGAGTGTGTGGGAAAACCGAATAAAAGGTGAGATTCCTGAGGTGTAAGGCAAGTCGACCACTGGGAAGAAGATCCGAAGCTGAAGACGACCAGAGACGCCTGCAGACCCTTCCTATAACTGAAGCAACCACTGCTGTCCTGACCCAGTTTTCTAAACGACAGAGCAGCTCTGAAGAGGACTCCTTCCCTTTGTCTCTGGGCTCGTTGGTCCCATCAGCCAAACTACAAACTGAGAAATCTCCCGAGGTGCTGTGCCTTTCCATGGGTGCAGACCGCGAATACCAGGAGACCACCAAATCATTTGCAGTGTAACATCTTTGCGATGACAAATCCATTCAGAACTTTGGTGCGCTCCAGTTGGACATCCAGAGGTACGATCTCACTCAAAGTGCCCTCGCCAGAGTGCAGGAGTACAGAATCAAAGATCGACACGCTCAAATACCATCGACTGTTGGAGCTGATAGGGGTCCTCTTGCGAGACTGCTGCTGAGACATCCCATTCAGAGTCTTTCATTTCGTCACCAGACCGAAAAAAATCAGGAGACCAGGACTGTTGCTGCTGCACAGTGGAGAATCCAGCTACATGTTTATCTTCCAACCTAAGGTACTGTGGGGTTAAAGGTAGAACTTACCTTGTACCAAAGAGTCGCTCCAGTGTGACTGGAGTGTGTGAAGAGGTGTCCAGGGTGTCCACCCTACCTCTGACCCAAACTTGACAGCTTGTATCCCTTTAGGGAGTCATTTTGCAGAGCCATCCTAACTTGTGTTAGACTGCTAACCATCTTCTCCTAGAGACTGAAGGTACACTGTGGAACTTTGCTGTTCTGCTACTTTGTAATAAGTTGGCTCCACTCCTACACTGACTTTTTCGTATAGTTAGGCATTGGACTTTGAAAGTGTTAGAATCTCCGAAAAGTGTCTCTAGCGTCAAGCACTGATGCGGTGTGTATAACCAACCTTGTTACTTCCAAAATACTTCATCTGATATTTTTCTAACTAAATACAATTACCGTACATCTGTCAAGTAACGCGAGTGCACGGAAGAACTAATTAGTGTCAAGCTAACAATTATAAACGCAAGCAACTACTATTGGAGTAATCACATTTGAAAAGTATTAAGAATTTCTGTGTGTTGGTTAGTGAAATATGTATTCATCTACCTTCCTTGTGTTAGTATGAATTAATGTATATGGGTAATATAACATTTACTGTTTAAGAGATTCTTTGGACTATTGCAATTACTGGGTTCCGTGTACTTGCCTACAGATCACATCTCCTTCCTATAAGCCTGGCTACTCTGCCAGTCTACCAAGATCCTTTGAGTAGTACAAACTTGTACTAAGAGTTGGGGACCTGTATGCCAAGGGATAGTTTTATGAAGTCTTACCTCAAGAGGAAAACTCCCTTAAAAGTTAGTATACGGGTTGACAGGATGCACATCATCTCAAACAACACAAACTTACTTCGGTGCTGCTCTCAGTGGCCCCTGCTTTGACTTTTGCCAGTCTGGGGAAAAACAGCATCCATCAGGCAATCAAAGCAAATGCCAGAATCCCTGCCAGTCTCCCAAACAGTTTTCACTGTATGCCTATGAAACTGTCATGATGCTTTAAAAAGAATGCAACCTACGCCGTGATCCCCCAAGGGTTTGGGCGAATAATCAAATGAAATAAAAATAAAAGGCCTCAAATCCCTTTCACACAGCAATAGGCCAAAAATCAACCCCAACACCTGTCTATCTCATTTGGTATTGCGGTGGCTCCATAATATCAGTTTCAAAATGATGCTGAATCCCAGCAGAGGTTTTTTTTATGAGAAGATAGAGGACAGTAGGAGCAGGCAAGATAAAGGGGTTGGGGTGTAGATTCATCAAGATTCTGCACAAAGCCGAGTGCCTCAGCCCCGCACCCAACAGGGGTGCCAAGGCACAGCAAGGGCAAGATAAGCACGCTATTGATATTTAATTTGTATCACGTTCATACACAAGTGTTTGAGTGCGACGTGGCAAGGAGCGGGGGGACAAGGGAGGACAAAACAACGATCTTAATAGGCCCAGTGACATTGGAACGCACAAGTGCAGGGGAGAGAGAAGTGGGCAAGTGCAGGGGGGAGGGAAGAACAAGTTACTTACCAACTGTAACATTCTTCCGATTGGATGGTCCTCCCACGTATTCCTCATCTTAGATATATCCTTACCTTTAGGTTTCGCCTCGGAATTTTCTTTCTCTCTCCAGCAGGGGGTGCTCCACTCGAGGCCGCGGCGTCGATGTCCCTCGGCGGCATCCGTCGAGCACCAACGTCATCCCCCGTATAAGAGCCTCGAGCTCACCCGTTGGCTTCAGTTCTGTTTTTTCGTATATTATCGTCCATGGATTTTGATAGTCAATGACCTGCCTCTTTTGACCTAAGCCCTAAAAGAGTTTAGAGTGTAATTCAAGTAAACTGTATTGTGGGGTTAGGATGGGAGGGTCGATGAGGAATACGTGGGAGGAACATCCAATCGAAAGAATGTTACAGTTGGTAAGTAACATGTTCTTCGAAATGGATTGTGTCCTCCCACGTATTCCTCATCTTAGATAGACTCCCAAAGCAGTTTTGTATTGGAGGTGGAAGTACAGTATCTTTTTTAATTGTGTATAGAATGGAGAAAAGATTTCGCAAACAGACATCCTTGAGAAGAAGTCGAGTCCAATGCATAATGTTTTATAAAGGTGTGCATGGATGACCATGTGGCCGCTGCACAAATATCTTGCACAGGGACACCCCTTTTTAGTGCTGTTGAAGCTGCCATGCCCCTGGTCGAATGAGCTCTCAGTCCATCAGGTGGTTCTTTTCCCGCCAATCTGTAACATTCTGTTATGGCTAAAATTATCCATCTTGATAATGTCTGTTTAGTTACCGGAAGGCCCAGTTTACGTCCAGTGTATCCCACGAAAAGTTGATCGCACTGACAAATTTTTGCCAATCTTGAGATGTTAAAGCTAAGAGCTCTCCTGGGATCTAGTCTATGAAGTCGCTCCTCTTCCTTGCTTGCATGAGGAGGAGGGTAAAACGTAGGTAAAGTTATTTTCTGTGACAGATGAAAATCCGAAACAATTTTTGGCAAAAAAGAAGGTTTAACCCTAAAGATTGTGTGAGGAGGACCGCTCAAAAGCGCCTGCAACTCACTTACCCTACGGGCTGATGTCAATGCTACAAGGAGTTTTGTCTTCAAAGTAAGGAGCCTTAGTGGACAAGAATGTAAAGGCTCAAATGGAACACATGTGAGAAAATTTAGAACCAAGTTTAGATCTCACACTGGAACCTGAAAAGGTATAAGGGGAAAAACATTATTTAAACCTTTTAGAAATTGAATTATCAAGGGTATTTTAAAGTACAATTCTTCTTCGGAAGAGCGCTTAAAGATGGATAGCGCTGCTAAGTATCCCTTTATCGTCCCAACCTGGAGCCCTAGATTGGCTAAATGTAACAGAAAAGATAAAATTGTGGGGATATTACATTGAAATGGGTCCACATTCTTTTCTCTGCACCAGTTACTGAACTTGTTCCAATGACACCGATACAGAGATTTGGTTGCTGGCCTTCTAGCGGAAAGCAAAATCTCCATCACGTCATCCGGAAGATCCCAATCCTTGTATCTCAACCTTTCAGAAGCCATGCGTGAAGGTTGAGTGTGTTGACCTCCAAATGGAGAACATGACCTTCCCGTCACGAGAGAAGATCCTCTATTCTTGGAAGACGTATTGGAGGGCAGATGGACATGTCCAGATCGTCCGGGTACCATGTTCTCCTGGCCAAATCCGGGGCAATTAGGATCATGGTTTTCCCGAAATTCCTCAACCTCCTGATTACTTGAGGGATCACACGGATTGGAGGAAACGCATACAGAAGTGGAAACTCCCATTCCACCACGAACGCGTCTACTAGAGCTCCTCTCGGGGAAATTCCCTTGAGCAGTACAGTTTGCACTTCCGGTTGGCCCCGGTCGCGAACAGATCCACTTGAGGGGTTCCCCAAAGGGCGATGATCTCTTGAATGACTTACTGAGCCATCTCCCACTCGTGAGAGACTGCTCTGCCTGCTCAGAGCGTCCGCTGTTGTGTTTTGCTCTCCGGCTAGATGAATTGCCGATATAGAGATCCCTTCTTGTATTGCCAGAACCAGAGTTGCATCGCCTCTCTGCACAATGGTAGTGACCCCACTCCTCTCTTTTTGAGGTAGTAGATGGCCACTGTGTTGTCCGCAATTATCAGAACATTCTTTCCCCGTACAGAGGGCAGGAAGGCCTTCAGCGCTAGTCAGATTGCCCTCAACTCCAAAAGATTGATGTGTAGTTTGGACTCCGATGGAGACCAACGTCCGCTGATTGTCAGATTGTTGATATGGGCTCCCCACCCCGTAAGTGAGGCGTCCGTCACTACGGTTATCTCCGGCCATGGCTGCCAAAAAGATTCTCCTCCGAGGATATGATGTCTGCAAGCCCACCATTGTAGATCCTGTGCTACTTGGGCTGGGACCTGCAGCAGATCTGACATTTCCCCCGAGAATTGGGACCATTGAGTTCTGAGAGCCCATTGAAGAGATCTCATTCTCAATCTGGCTTCTGGCACCAGAAAAATGCAGGATGCCATCAGACCGAGCAACCTGAGAAAATCGAAGGCCGGAAGATACTGGGCATTCTGGGATTTTGTTACCATTTGCAGAATGTGGTGAGCTCTCTTCGGGAGGCGAGGCTTTGCCCGAGCAGGTATCCAGGACTGCTCCTATAAACTGGAGCTTCTGTGATGGTACCATGTTTGACTTTTTAAATTCAGAGAAAAACCTAGTTTGTGAAGGAAGTGACAAGTCTTAGACAGATGATCCAGGGCTTGTTCTGGAGAACGTGCTCTGATCATCCAATCGTCCAGATAGGGGTATACATGAATCCCCCCCTCTCCTGAGACTCGCTGTCGCCACCGCCATCAACTTGGTGAAAACTCTTGGGGCGGAGGTCAACCCGAATGGCAGAGCTCGAAACTGATAGTGAGAATTGCCAATCGCAAACCTCAGGTACTCTGTGCTTCAGATGGATTGGCACATGAAAGTAAGCATCCTGAAGGTCCAATGATACTAACCAGTCCTGGAGTTGGAGAGCCCGAAAGATCTGAGAAAGTGTGACCGTCTTGAATTTGTCCTTCCTTAGGAACTTGTTCAAGTTTCTCAAGTCCAAGATGGGTCTCAGTCCTCCGTCTTTCTTTGGAATAAGGAAGTATAGGGAATACCAACCCTTGTTCCTCTCTGCTACAGGTACATGTTCTATTGCACCTTTCTGTAGCAGGGTTAAGACTTCCTGCAACAAGAGCGGATCCGGATGTTTGGCAGAGTTGTATTCCGGAGGGTGATTGAGGTTTCTTTAGAAAATTAAGGCGATAACCCTGGGATATTGTTTCCAGTGCCCAAGCATCTGAAGTAATGCCCAGACATTCTTCTAGATGCCGTGAGATTCTGCCTCCCACCGGGGTCTTGTGGGTCAAAACCTCAAAGTGGTTTTGCGGCAGCTACAGCAGCGGCTGATGGTACAGATGCCGTTGCTGGGGCTGATCTAGCACCTTTTCCTCAACCCCGAGGAAATTTTCTTTGACCTCTGATTGGCCTGCCCTCTTCCTCTTCCAATTGAGGAATAGCAAAAAGGACTACCCTTCCAGGAAGATGAGCCTGTGTAGGGGCGTTGCTGAGGTTGTCTTATAGCAGCACTGAGATTTTTAAGCCGCTGGAGGTCTGTAGCTCCTCCAAACTTTCATCTGCCTTGCTACCAAACAACCTCGAGCCATCAAAGGGCATATTAAGAAGTCTGGATTGCACAACAGGAGCAAACCCAGACTTTCTTAGCCACGCAAATCTACGTAGCATGGACCTGCTGATACTGTCAGCTGTGACCAATCCTGATTGAAGGCATTCTCCCGAAGCCTCCTATCCATCCCTTATAATAGCTAGAAAGCCATCACGTTCTTTGCCTTCCGAGATGTGTTCAGCTGCCGCTGACATGCAGTCCCACAGGGAATATGTGAACCTTGCCAAGGTACAAGTTCCATTCTTAGACTTCAAAGCCATACTGCCAGATGTGAAGATTTTCCCGGATCATGCATCCACCTTTTTATCGTCCCTATCTGGAGGGATTGTAGGGTATGCCGCATTCTTTGTGGAAGTGGCTGCCTGTACTAGCAAACTTTCCGGAGTTGGGTGTTTGCTGAGGTATTCCGGATCAGATGTACAAGGTCTATATTTTGCCACAAACTTTCTATTTACTGCCCCTATGGCTTCAGGACGTTCCCATGCAGAACTAACCCTTCTTTGTAAGGCAATATGAAATGGTAGAATGGGGTCTTCTTGGGGTGTTCCAGATAATATATCTGTCATGTCATCATCATGACAGACTGGTGAACTCCTACCCCAACCCATAAATTATGTAACTCTGCCCATGAGTCTTCTATAACTCATATCCACCTATTCTGATGGGTCTGGTTTGTCAAATTCATACTCTGGAGAAGTATCCAGGCCACTTGCTGTTTGCAAGCATTCTTGTAGATCCTGAATTCTTGATTGAGGATTAATGAACTCCTCTGGGACAGATCTTGTGTCCTATTTAACACCAGGGGAGGTTACTTCCTCCTCTTCTGATGAATCTCCCTCATAGATGGATGACATGGTCCTGAAAAAATCATGTCGACTCTCAGGTTGAAAAACCTTTTTAGGCATTACAGGTCTTTCCTTATTAAAAGGTTTGGGCGTCGATCAAAGCGTCGATGGCGCCGAAGTTTTAATCACTTCCTTCGACATCATCGAAGGAACTTTCGACGACCTCGATGTAATCATCGAGGGAGCCGTGGAAACCGTCGAAGGAGCTTTCATGATTTTTGAGCGCAAGCTCGACGTAGTTTCCTTCGAGGGAGTTGTCGACTTGAGGAGCTTCAACGACGTCAATGTCTACTTCGATGGCGTATGATCTTTCGACACCAATTTTCCTATGCCTTCGATTTCTGGACCGAAGGATCTGACTTATGAGGTGATCGAGAATGACGCTCTCGACGTCTTTTTATCAGCCTTTCTTGTTTTGGACCTTCCTCTGTCACTTTTCTTGTGAGCAGGAGCATGGTCTTCTTTAGCTATTTCTGAGGGGGTCTAGGCCGCGTTCTCAAAAAATGTTTGCCATGGAAACTCGAAAAGCTTCCCATTTTCTCAGAGAGTCATGTTTAGATGGACATGTGATAACCTCTTCCGAAGATGTCGAAGAGGATGAGGGAGATCGATGCAGTCTCTTCTTAGCCTTCTTAGAAGACGAAGAAGAAGACTTACTCGATCTACTTCTCAAGATGTTTTTTATGATATGACTTCGAAGACTCGTCCGAGTCTCTCTCTTTTAAAGTGGACTTCGAATAACCCTCCCCCATCGCCAGTTTACCTCTACGCTCTTTTAGGGCTTTGTGGGTCATCGACTGGCACGAACCACAGTCTTCCGTACGGTGGTGGGGCCAGAGGAACCATAGACAGTTCTTATGTGGATCCGTCAGGGATATCTTTCCAAATTTTAGGCATTTTTTAAAGCCGGTCTTCGGTGTGGAAGGGTTCGAAGACTACGACATAGCTTTTCCCCACAAAATACTGAAGCGCCGTTTCACTCGAAGCGAAGCTAATGAAAAAAACGGAACTGAAGCCAACTGGAGCACTCGAGGCTCTTATACGGGGGATGACGTCGGTGCTCGACGGATGCCGCTGAGGGACAGTCTCTGCGGCCTCGAGTGGAATTTCCAAAGTGAAACCTAAAGGTAAGGATATATCTAAGATGAGGAATACGTGGGAGGACACAATCCATTCGAAGTGGAAAAGTACTAAGCAAGAGATAAAACAACTGGTAGTGCAGCCAGCAGGGTGGCAAGTGCAAGGTTTAACGCACAGAAACGGGGGAATGCAGGGAATGAAAGAAAAGAGGTTGAAAGGGGTAAAATAGAAGTCCCACAACAACGCAATCTTTTCATTTAGCATATGTGTTTCCATGAAAACCTTACAAAGTTAAAGAACAGCAATATGCAATGCTTTACAGATAAACTGACAGATCGGTAAAAATATACAAAATTTTATCTTCTAGGTTCCAGTATCCCCAGTCCTGTACTATAGGCATCTGGCAGATCTTATTGGAAAGATCTATGCAGGAGCTTAACTGGGAAAAAGGCACTAGGGCAGACTTTTCCATTGCAAAGTACAAGATACCCTTACCCTAGAGGTAAGGAATGAGATGGCTGACCATATCTGGGATAAGATTATGGCTAAAGCTATGGCAGGGCGCGTCCGATGGAGCAGGGTACATCGTCCCTACCCGTACGGCCCACCAGTTCCCAAAAGAATAACCATTTCCTCAAGCAGGAATTCCGTCCAATTTCAGGGGACCTGTCCTTCTAGATATTGGGGGGAGCAGGTGTAGAAGAATATCCTCTGCACATATTCTACAGGGTGTCCGGTCATTTGGTCAAAAATAAATGGTCGAATGACCATTTGATCGAATCAATATGGTCAACAAAAAAAAAAAAAGGTCGACTTTATTTATTTATTTTTTACTTATATATTTTTTTTAGTTTGGTTGCTTAAAAAATATTTAAGAAAAAGGGGGATTGGTGGCAACCCCCCATAAAAAAAAAAAATAAAAAAAGGAATTCGACCTTTTTTTTCCGACCATTTTACATCGATCAAATGGTCATTCGACCATTTATTTTTGACCAAATGACTGGTAACCATTCTACAGACCACTGTTGCTTTTAAATGAGTTGGCAACTTGCTTTTTTTCAGCACAGAAGAACCTTTTCTTGTAGGCAGAGCTGAATACCTAATTGAAAGCCAAGAGCCTTTTGTCTAATTGCAGAATGGAGGAGAGGAGTCAAGGGTGAAATGGCAACAGAGCCAGATTTTGGAGGTGAAACATGAAAGTCTCATAACTGAAAAACAAATAAAAACAAGTCAGTGCAGAGCACAACACAGTTTGCTACACTCCAAGACACCTATAGGGAGAGTGCAGAAAATAGAAACCACTTTCAAAGTAAATTGATCATACTGTTCATAGCAGTACATTGTTGGAAGAAATAGTGGCTTCCAAGCAAATCGGCAAGGAGCTGAAATATGAAAATAAACAGTTAATTATAAAAGTGGTTGACTCTCAGAATGAATTTGACCAGTTGCACCAAGATTTTAAGGTTTTAAAACAGAAAATGCAACTGGAGAAAGAAAAAGAAAGCTTACCGCAGGACAATAGTGTCCTGCTACAAAAAGTAAACCAATTCAAGAAAGGGTGAGCCTGGGTTCCAGGAACTCACCAACGTGAGCGAAGAAAGTGAGTTAGTACAGCGTGTGAGCCAAATAGAAGTGAACTATCATTGTAGGGGTGTGCAAGAGTGTGCATGTGTGAGTGCGTGCATGCCCACTCCAAAGTTTGGCTTCCACATACTTCCAATCTTGATTTGCATGTAAATTCTTCCTTTCGAACTTGATGTTACCAGATACCATTAGTCATATTTAAGGGAACTTTGCCCAGTTTTCATTTTATCTATTTGTACAAGGACAAGTTACTTATCTGTAACTGTTCTCCAGCATGGGTCTGGCATGGATTCAGATGCTCATGAATATTCCCCGTCATCAGGCTGGGAATCCTCGGTAAAGAAAACAATCAGTATCAGTTTCGTTTCTGATCTGTCTTAGTAGTTACCAATCACTGATCTCTGGGTCATACTGCCCCCAGCCAATGACTGCCCTCTCCATAAGCCCCGCCTCTGGCAGCCATCCTCAGATTTGGTAGCACGCAAAGTGGCAGTATGACTAAGTGAAGAGCCACAGAGGGGTAGGCGGGAGGGTTCGCATGTGAATCCATGCCAGACCCCATGCTGGAGAATTACTTTTTCCCCACCCAACACTTAATTGTTTCTAATATGGTGGATTTGTTATACTAGCACATTTATCCTAAGTTACTCGCCGTAGTGACTAACAAACTCCTAGTCCATAGTCCCCTCTTCTCCGTACATGGGCATCCCTCACTAGGGACGAGACCAAGCCTTTTTCACCACAAAAAACATCTTCCCCCTTTAAATTTAGATAAACTCAGGGCGCGGACATGGAATCATGCTCTCCCCTGACTCTGCACACTGGCACCACTCCTGAGTCCACTTTGGCATGTCAACAATACTAACATTGCCTAATGACACCAGTATTATTGAGGAGGGGGGGTGGAGGATGGTGGGACGTATGGAGGAAAAGGGGCCAAGGACTAGGAGTAGGTTAGTCACTACAGTGAGTAACTTCTAAGTACTCCTGTGTTCCGCGTCCCCTTTCCTCCATACTGTATGTGCACGTACGACTGAATGTAGCCCCAGGGTGGAGAGGTGCTCTCTTAGGAAAACAAGTTCCTTAACACTGCCTAACCAAACGCTGCATCTGACCTGGAGCCGGCATCCAAGCAGTAGTGCTTGCAGAAGGCCGAGGGCGTAGCCGAGGTAGTCTCCTTGCTGATAACCTGCCACAGCACGTGCCTCTGGAACGCAACCGCTGTGGCTTTAGCTCCGATTGCGTGGGCATGCGTATTTGCTGGAAGAGGTTTGTGCTGCCTCTCAAAGCCTCGATGGCCGTAACCATCCACCTTGCTATGGACGCCTTGGAGGCCCGACAGCCCGGCTTTGATCCACTTTGATCCACCGAAGGTGACCAAGAGCATCTGATTTGTGGAAGCTCTTGGTCCTGTCAAGATAGTATCTCAGCACACGCCTGACGTCCAGACAGTGCAATACTCTGAGCATCATCCTTGGGGTCCACGAAGAAAGGTGGTAGCACCATCTCCTCATTCATGTGAAAAGAGGAGACAACCTTGGGTAATGATGCAGAGTCAGTTCTAAGCACCACCTTGTCCTTATGAAAAGTAGTACAAGGCCCTGAAGCTACCAGCATCTGGATTTCATCGAGCTGGTGTGCTGCGGTAAGGCACCACACCAGGATGGCCGTCTTAATGGTGACTAGCCTAATGTCCGCAAACGCTATAAGCTCGAATGGTTTATGCGCCAGGACGCCCAAGACCACATTGAGGTCCCACGCCGGGTGTGGTTTCTTGATGGGCAGGTAAAGACTGGTCAGGCCCGCCAAGTGTCATTTAACCACCGGATTAGTAGATGAAAATACCTCCTCAGAGTTCCTGTAGGCTCCAACCGCCAGATTGGTGCAGTATGCGTCTACCCCCCCCCCCCGGATCGACCTCCTTTGATTCCGCCCACGGACAAAACCTAGTCCATTTGCTTTTGTACTGGCTCCTGGTAGCATCGCTCCTAGCCCCCTGTATAATGTCTAGGTTAGCCTGCAACAGCTGCAGATGCCTCAGTGTGACTTGTTCAGGAACCACGCTGTGAGGGTTAACTTCTGGGTGGCAGGGTGGAGGACTGTCCCTCCCTGCTGAGAGTATGTGCGCTGGGCCCAGCGGAAGGTGGGTAGTTAGGAGAACCATGGTCTTGCTGGCCACCACTGAGCTATCAGGATGTTCCGTAGGTGCCGGACCTCCAGGATCTTGCAGATTACAGTGTGAACCAGGGGGGGGGGGGGGAGGAGGGGGTCGGAGGAAAGGCGTACGCATTCAGGCCGTTCAACTGGATCTGCATAGCATTGCCCAGGGAGCCCCTGCCCTGTCAAGATGCAAGCTGGGGGCACCTCTTGTTGTACCAAGTGACAAAGAGGTCCACCTGATGACGACCCCACCTGTGGAAGATCCCCCTGAAGGACTTGTTTGTTCAAATGCCATTCGTAGTTTTCTGCACCAAGCCTGCCCGCCTCCAGGTTGGATTCCCCCAGGAGGTGTAATGCTGCCAGGTGCATGTCGTTTACCAGAGCCCACTCCCAAATGTCGACTGCCAGAGTGCAGAGGGGAGGAGACCTTGTGCCACCCTGCTTGTTGATGTAATACATGCTGGTGGAGCTGTCGGTCAGAATAAGTATCGGCTTGCCGCTGATTGGGACGAAGGCTTTGAGAGCCAGCCAGAAGGCCATCAACTCGAGCCAGTTGATTAGCGCCTCCTGGCGGGACCATACCGAGTGGATGCTGTGGCTGCCCAAGGTAGCTCCCCATCCCTCTAGGGAAGAGTCTGTGGTGATGTTGACCTGTGGCACTGGTTGACAGAAGGGCCTGCCTATACGCAGGTTGCTGTCCGTGCTCCACCAGACTAGGTCCTGGTGGCGATGATGTGGGATGCTGACCATCTCCGCCTGAGAACCCTTCTCCTGGCTCTGGAGGCTGCAAAGTGCAACTGCAAGCACCTCATCCTGAGCATTGTATGGGGCACTGCAAGGAGACACGCTGCCATGATGCCCAGGAGGTGTTGGTACCACCATGCCGAGGTCACTGCTCTGCTGAGAAAGTGCTCTGTGGCCCTCTTGATGGCTATGATCTTGTCCTCCGAGGGGAAAATCCTCTCAGAGCTCGTATTCCAGATGAGGCCCAGAAAGGTTAGACCCTGCGTGGGCTCCAACTGTGATTTCTTGAGATTGATGCAAAATCTCAGCTTGTGTAGTGTATTCATGAGGGCAGAGGCATTGTGGTGGACTGCCTCCGGAGACCTTGCCCTGATGAGCCAGTTTTCTAGGCAAGGGTAGACATGGTGACCCTGAGCAGGGCTGCCACCGCATTCATCAGTCTTGTAAAGACCCTGTGGGCTGAATTGAGGCCAAAGGGTAGAACCTTGTATTGGCAATGAAATTCCAATGATCCTGAACCTCAGGAAGGACCGATGGGGCTGCCAGATCGGGACGTGTAGGTAGGCATCCTTTCGATACAGGGAGCACATCCAGTCTCCCGCACACAATGTATCTGCTATAAGCGCTGGGGCAAGCATTGAACTTTTGGAGAGGAAGAGAAAGGTTCAAGGTGTAAAGTTTCAACACAACTCAGACCAGCCTGGTTCTTGTGTATGGTGAAAATCTGTGAATAGAAGGCCAGGCTGCGCTTCGCGGCTGGGACTTTCTCCACTGCCTGACTCTCTACGAGTGAATTTCCGCCAACAAAGTTGCTGTCCCAATCTGTGGCAGTGGAGGGGAAGAGAGGAGGAGGGGGGATAGGTAGCCGGAAGCCCGTGGATACTACCGAGAGGATCCTGTGGGTCCGTGAATATTGTCTGCAAACGTTGAGTGAAGGGCAAGCCTGCCCACCACCGGAGACTCGTGGATCCGGATGGCTCTGTCATGCTTCTTTGCCCTCTGAGGCAGTGGCTGAGGAGGGGGACTTGAAAAAGCCTTTGTGAGCCACACTGTGCTGCTTGCGCCTGTGCTGGCTCGGGGATCTGTCCGACAGTCTTTCCTGGAAGCCCCTGAAGCCTCCAAAAGACCAACCCTTGTCTGAGCGCTGGTACGCCTGGCTAATGCCTTGGCAGTGGACTTCGTGAGGATCTATAAAGACTTGGTAGTCTGCAAACTCTTCTTCTCATCGTCCGTAGTAGAATAGAACAGATCGCCCCCCCCTCGAAGGGCAGGTCCAGTATGTGCTCCTGGACATCAGGGTTGAACTTTGTCACCCATAGGCAAGCCGTCGTCCTCAGGTCAGTAGCAATACATAATGCACGCCCTAAGGTGTCAATGTGAGTCACCGTGGACTCCATTATGTCCTGAGCCTCTGGTTGACAGCAGCCAGCATGGCATCCGCATTGGATTGGTGCAGATAGAGAGAAGAGTTGGAATAGATTTTCTTCCAATATGCTTCCAGGATCATCTCCTCCTTACCCAGGAGTGCAGAGGCTGATGTACCAGAGGACGATTGCGGCTCGAGAGTGTGAAGAGTATAGCTGCCGCAATCACTGAGGCGTGTGGCTGGGGGTGCTCCGACAGTAAGAGGGAGTCCCCTTCCATTTGCCTAAACTACTGGTAGGCTGTGTAGAGTGGCTTGAGCCATCTTTTTTGGCAAGCGCCACCACGTTCTTCTGCATTGGGATTCCCGTTCTAGCTATGGAGCGTAGAGTGAGAACCTCTGCCAATACCCCCACCTGTGGTTGTTCTGCCTCTGGCCGTCGGATCCCCAAGAACTCAGCCAGGCCCGCCAGCCGATCGTGAAAGGCCTTGGCCGAGGATTGCATGTCACGGACCTCCTCCTCATCCGTGTCCTGCTGGTCCGGTGCAACTGGAGGAGTGCTGTGAGCAGGGAGCTGTGACAAACAGGTGGCATTTTGTCAGGTCCGTCTGCATGCCACGTGACAGTCGTGGTGCTTGCCGCGCTGGGCCCGGCTTCCTACAGGACACAGAGTGGTGGAGGTGGAGGCCTACCCTGCACCTCAGGACTGGGCCTGGTAGGCGGAGTGTCCTCTGTTGTGGCGCCGGTAGCGCTGCGTACAAGCGCTCCCTCAGACCAGTATTGGGACGTAGCCCCTCGGGTTGAGACCTGGTAACAGAACCTTGGGTCTCTCAGCGGAGACACTGGTAGGCTCTCACGACCCCCTGTGTACTTGTGCTGGTACTAGGACCCGATAGGTCCCTCCTGCTCGTGCGCTTCCTGGGAAAGGATTTGCCTTTACAGGGTGGGGTTGAGAACAGTGCACCTACCTTGAGCCTGGTCTTCTGCTTAACGAACGCCTTTAGGCTCTCTGGAGGCAATTTGCTGACAAGCTCCATCCACTTTGCTAATCTGTTCAGAGCATGCGGTGTCAGCGCGTCGCACGTGGTACAGCATTCCCAGCCATGGTCGGGCCAAGGCAGCAGAGACAGAGCGTGGGGGTCGGACATAGGGAAGAAACACTTGCAGGCTGGACACCTGCTGAGACTGCCGACGTCGACATGCGCCGGGCAGGAGCAGGGCACCAGAGGACAGAGCGGTACCTGAATAAAAAAAATAAAGTACTTCTCCGGGGAAAAAGTGCATGGAATTACTAGGCTGGAGACCTAATCCAGGAGTGCTAAAGAAAGCAGTCCGTTCCAGTCGGTGTGGAAAACAGGACTGAGGAGTGGCGCCAGGAGGGCAAAGTGCATGCTCCCACGGCTGGTGCATCTAAGTTTAAAGGGGAAGATGTTTTTCTGGTGAAAAAAGGTTACGCCTCCCATCCCTAGCGAGGGACGCCCATACAGTATGGAGGAAAGGGGACGGGACGTAGGAGTACGATACATTGTCATAATTTCGATATCATGTCGCTTTGTAAAGGGCAGACTGTTAGGACAGTTTTTCTGAAGTCCACCCAAAAGACTTTATAAGATTATCCTTTGGCATACAGAAACTCCAACTCTTAGTATACGGTTGTACTAAGGTAGAGGTAGCCATGACAGAGCAACCAGGCTCATCTTAGGAGGGAGTGAGGGATGGATGTAGGAAGGTACAAAGAACTTTCAGCATACATATGGTCCAAAGAAACATACACTGACATTGTAAAAATGATTGTTTTAGAAGTACACAAGCAAATAATTATTTAGAAAGGCAAGTACTATTATAAGTCATAAAAACCAACAATACTTATGGTAAGTAAACCAAAGGATACAACACATAATGGCAGTATGCAATTCAAGGTAAGCCAACCCCATTAGTAATCTTGCACTTATTCTGTTTCAGGAATATAGTTATACTAGCAATGTTACTTTCTATAATATTAACAATTCAACAGTAAATAATAACTAATACTTTTTAGAATGGCAGCACGCACTTTAAAAGTTAAGTAATAACTTTGTGCAAACACTGAAAAGAGCAGGAAAACTCTAGCCTCTGGACCAGAGTATTATAATAGCAACAAAAAACAGAAAGGATATGTCCAGAGAAAAGTATATTTAGAAAAAATGGATCAAAATGTATTTAAGGTGATACAACAATTAAAGACTAGTGAATAAATCACAGGAAACTATACAGTGATCATTTTAACATAGCAAACAGCAGCAACAATATGCCAAAAATCAGCTAGAACATCACACTCATACTTCACATACATGGTGCATTCATTCACACGCAACTCATCATACCGTGGCATACATCAAAGTTCTAAAAGACACAAAAAACATGCTAAGAACAACTGGAAGGAGTCGCCCTTACGGGGTGCAATGGTGAATAGAGGCCTTTCCTTCGGCCTTTAGCGATGTTTGAGGAAGTACTTTAGGTCCTCCTGAGGCGACATCTGGAAAAGCTCCCTCCACCTAGCTAGCCTGTTCTTCATTGCATGTGGAGTCAATGCGTCACACGCAGAACAACCTTGCCAGCCGTGGTCGGGGCCAAGGCAGCGGAGGCAAAGGACATGGGAGTCGGTTGTAGGGCAGAGCACCTCGCAGGCTGGACACCTGCTGAAGCCCGCTGAAGTCAACATGCGCCGGGGAGGAGTGTGGCGGAGGACGACCAAGAACCTATTGAAAAGGACAAAGAATATCTGGGGAAAAGCGTGTGGCATTACATGGCCGAAGCCAAACCCAGGAGCGCAGGTGAATTCGGCCAGTTTCCGAAGGCGCGGAAAAGGGGATTGAGGAGTGGCCCCGGTGGGCGGAGTCAGGCGAGCGCATGCTCCCAGGGCTTCGCCCTCGTGCACCACTAAATTTAAAGGGGAAGATTTTTTCGGGTGAAAAAGGTTCTGTCTCCCGTAGCTCGCGAGGGACGCCCTTACAGTATGGAGGAAAGGGGATGGGACGTAAGATTAGCCATTTTACCGGGATATAGTTTTGCAACCTCAAACACGAGCTAGGAAGGGGAGTAGAAAGCTCAAACGGAAAGAAATCGATATTATTTGACTTCAGTCCTTTTACCGAACAATTGTTACTTTGCGCCAATGAATTGGGGGACAAGCTTTTATGAAAAAGTTAGGCAACTATGAAATTGTATTTATTCACAAACCGCTGAGGATATATGTTAGGAGTTAGCCTGTACCACACAAGTATTTGTTAGAATGTGGAGCAGCCAGGCTTAGTCTAAGGAGGCAGGGTGGCTGTAGTGAGGTACAAAGAACTCCGAGCATACGCTTAGTCCAGGTTATTTAATATATACTCTAAAGCACACTGTCAAGTTAGTACTAAAATACTTTAAAACAATAGACACCACTTGCAATATTCTTTGGCGAATAAACCACAGTTGTAGTCGCAGTAGAATAGCTTACCTTTTTCAGTAACAAATCAGAGAGTAAAACCATCTGAAACAAATGCAAACCTTGCCAAATTCTTATTAATGTTAGCAGCTTTGTTCTAGCCTGTCCTAAAGAGTCAAGCCCTATCTCATGAGTCTCACAATGTTCAGGGGAGGGTGGGGTTTGAAAGGGGGGTACTGGGCCACCCGGGTTAGGGCCGAAAAGGCAGTGTAAAAGGTTCAGAGTGGCAGAGTCCAACAGGATCTCTTCTTGGTTTTGCAGGCAAGTAAAAGTTAGATTTCACAAGTGAAGGAAGTTAAGTGGTTTCCTTGAAGGGTTGCCCCAAGGATCAATGTCCTAAGGCAGGATTAGTGTACAATGGCTTGTCCGCCCCAATGTAACTACGGGAGCCCCGGAGGTGTGCAAGGTACAACTTACCTACAGCCCCCAGGAACAGAGGAATCAGAAAAGCAGGCTCCAGCTAAATTATAGTAGAAGCAGAACAGTACCATGGAGTGAAGAAGCAGTTGCTGAAGGACGATTCCAACGGTGAGCCAACAACGGACCCGATCACAGGTTTCTGTGTCTTGGCGACAGACGAAAAGGGACTTTGGTGGATCTGGCAACAGCTCTCGTGCAGACCCACGCTCTGCAAAGTATCTTCATGGTTCTGGCTTATTGGTGCCTTTTTCAGGCTTCAAGGAAGGATGGATGCTGTGCCGGTAGACTCTTCACGTTCCTCATCTTGGGTGAGAGGACTTTGGAGGGCTGGCTAAAGTCACTGCAGGCTTAGAAGGAGGGCCACAAAGTACCAGGCGAATTTGCGCTTCGGTCGACTATGCACAGCGCTGCAGCACTGGTCCTCGGGCATTGGTGAATTGCAGACAGTTGAGGTTGCAACTCTCATGGATGGCGCAAAATGCAGTTTGTCTTGGGACTGGTTAGGCCCACCGGTCCAAGGGAGGAAGTCAATGCATTCTGATCTTCCCTGTTAGAAGTTGAGGCCGGAACAGCAGTGGTTACTCAGAAGGCTCTGGTGGTGGCTGGAAGTTGCTGGCAGCATCCTTCAGGCTTCTTCTGAATATTCGGTTCCAGTGGTCGACTAGTGTTTCAGCTCCAGGACCACAGAATGTATCCAGGAACACCAGCTGAGTCCACCAATCAAGACCCCTGCACCATACACAGTTGGGGAATGGGTGTCCAATTGCGAAAGCCAGTCTTAACTGGTTTCAGTCAGGCACACTGCAGGACAAAGACCAGGGGAGTTTGTCACCTCCCCCACTTCCTATCCTGCCAGTCACTCAGAGACCCTTTAAGTGATTTCCTTAGGAAGCCTGGTGAAGACAAAGGGACCAGGAAAAACCTCCCCCACTGAGAAAGGTAGAAGATGACATCAGAAAGGATAAGTCATCTTGTTTAGGGCTTAGAAAACTACAGCCACCATTTCGGGTCAATGGTGGCCCTTGGTGTCCACTACCAGAGCTGTGAAGGCAGCCTGCGGCAAAGGTCCACAAACTGTCATGTAAAAAGGTACACTGCCACCAGCCTAAACAGAGGCCCTGGCACAGTAACCAAAATGTTACTGGAGAGTCGAGAAAAGGGATATATTGGACATCCTCCACACTCCACATAAGGTTGGGTGTGCTGATCTCGCAAAAGAAAATACAGGTAGGCTAAAAAGTATCTCCCTGCCCTTGGTAATGTCTGTTACGCCAAGGAAAATAAAGTGGGAATTTTAGGAACTCCCAGCAATACTGCACAGAAAGTGTGTGTGTGCTGCAATAGTAAAAGGCATGTGATGAATCAGCAATGAATCCCTCAGAAAACCTGGCCTGGGACCTGTCTCATGGGGTCAGGGAACGGCAGACGCCTTCTGCTCTCGACCCTGGGGGTGATGTTCTGCGGAAGATCACATGGAGGTGGGGGAGAGCGGGTCAGGAGGAATGGGAAACACCCTTGTTCAACTTTCCCCAAAGCTCTAATGTTCGGATGGCTTGTTGTAAAACAGAAATAAGAAACCCTAACTTTGTTACTATGAACTTCAAGTCCAATAATCCTTTAAATACTGGGCAAACTAAAAGGAGTCTTCTTACAAGTCTTCTTGCCTTCTTACAATGCTGGTCTGCCGCATTGTAAGACGGCAACAGAAGAGAAATCCTGCAAGCAGCCACAGGAAGAGAAGAGCATGTCTTACCCTGCGAGTTCACAGCCTGTGTGTGACCCCCCCACGAGCGCTCCTTCCCAGCTCGCGTATGCATGGCAGGTGTTCAACGAGTGAGAGACATTTGCCTGTGACTGAAAGTGACTGGAAAAGCACTTTTGAAACTCTCGCTACTAAAACAAAACAAGAGCAGCACTCACAAGCGAGAGAGATTTACAAAGTCCTTTTGATTATCGAAGTCATATAAAGCAGCAAACCCACATTAAAGAAAAGCCAACAAACTAATGCTATAAACGTGAGTCTATGGAAACAGTAACAATTTAAAGGGGCAACATTGTTCAAAGTTAACATCCGCAAGCATTGCACAAGCCAAGAGAATCCAATTAAGACAGTTACAAACTAGCAAATGTAGCCAACAGTGACGAGGGGCTTTTAGAGGATTCATAAACAATGGCAATTGTTGCTCAAATGTTACACAACCTGTTGTGAAAGTTGGTATGAACTCACA
The DNA here is from genome assembly GCF_040938575.1 of Ambystoma mexicanum. Taxonomy (NCBI): domain Eukaryota; kingdom Metazoa; phylum Chordata; class Amphibia; order Caudata; family Ambystomatidae; genus Ambystoma; species Ambystoma mexicanum. Next base: position 704,100,277 of record NC_090924.1, read on the forward strand.
TTTGTCAAAGGAAGAGATTTGAAAACCCCTTTGCACATCAGTCATTGGTTATGGTTACTTGTTGTCACAACCCTCAGCCTCTATCCCCACTGGCAAGCCCATTGGCCAGGTGCAATCAGGGCTCGGATCACTAATAAACCCTGGCATCCACTTCTCAGGTTCTCTTGGGGCCAGTCCTGGCGCCTCATCAGTAAGGAAAGACATCTGCTTGAGGAACTACTTTATTTAGGCTTTCAGCCAACATGGAGGCATCCACATAGCTTGATTCCTAGAACCAAGCTATGGGTCTAGTGTTTTGGGTGTGGTGACCTAGGGACTACTTTACCTGGACTACTTTACAGTGGCTATTTAAACCACACCCTAACAAGACAACACGCTTCGCGTTACTTTTCTTCTAGCAACGTGACGCTCACTGCGTCTAGCTTTCTCACAAGCCTGGTGAATTCCGGACCTGCAGAAAAACCAAGAATATCGTTAGCAGCAGAATCTTACCTGCATTCATCATCCTTCACTGCTCGCAGCTCCTGAGCAGCTCTGTTGGTGGAGTTCACCGCCCGGATTGAAGGACCTGAAAAAAAGGAGGAAGACATCAGTAAAGGAGGTAGTGGAGACATTACAACCACAAAGCGCTTAAAGACTTACCTGGTTGGTTGCTTTTCGGCCGGCATAGCTCCAGAACTCCATCTGCGCTGGGAACTCACCCCGACCTACGAAAAGAGAAAAGCACAGGTCAGTGAGGACAAGACATCGCTGCGCTACACAAAGCGCCTCCTTACCGCATCATAGCGCTATAGCGCGCCATCTCCCGGTGGGAACCAGCATATCCAGTTCTCCAAGCGGACACTCCGTGCTCCTAGGGAGATTAAAAAAAAGACATTTAGAACAGAGAAAAGGCATGCAAGAATTACGACGCCATCAATTGCAATAAGACCTACCTGAAAGACATTACAAGGGCAGCAGTCAGTGAAGTAACTAGACCGCCCACGCCCACAAAAGACAACGCGCCCCTGCCCAGAGAGCAGGACAGAGAGCCCACCGATTCCGACAACCAGGTGAGAAGAGAACCTGGAGGGGCTGGAAACACAAGGGAGGTGGGGGAAAACTTACCTGGGTCGCCCAGTCCTAATATAGTCTTCATTTCCAGGCGGAATCCCATCGACACCGAGACCACACCAGGGAATCATTGGGAAGGGCACCAACGACCAACTGGCTGGGTGGCGTCCACGTGGATACCAGGTGAGCGTAACACTTGTGTAGTGGGGAAACAAAAGTTTCACAAGGCTGCCCTTTGGGGGAAAGAGGGATCCAGAGGGAGAGGAGCATTGTTGTCAGAAGATTGTCAAAGAGGACTAGTATAAATCTTGTTGTCCATGAGTAGTTGGAAATTTTGAAGCTGCAATTTGTTCAACAATTTGAAGTTGTGGTGAAACATTCATCAAATTATATTTAACCACAAAAGAACTTTTTGGCTGTGAATTGCTGTTCGGGAATGGGAGTATACCTGAACTGCAAGCTGCTGGAGGAGTGGGCCTGGCATACGAGTAAACCATGTGGAAGTTAAAGACGTGCTTAAAAGCGGTATTAATGAATACAATTTACGTTGAAGGTGATACTAAGGACATTTGTGGCAAAAAACATCCTGACAAAGAATTATTGTTGCCATTAATGAACTGAAGAATTGTTCAAGGAAGGGAACACACTTTTTCTGAGTTGGAATGTTTTCTTGACAAAGTGGAACCACATCAAACTGAGTTGGAACTTTATATAGGCAAGTTGAAGTGGAAACAAACTGTGGTTGAACATTATTGCAAATCAGGATTTGTTTTGTTTCTTTGAACTATGAAACAACCTCACTCTAACTTGGGGAAGGGGAATTGGGCTAATTTACAAAGCCTGTGGTGACATTACAAATTCAAGCATTGTTTGTTTAGAATTGGTATACAGTTCCTTGTTTATTTGTTGTATGTATAAGTGAGCGGGACAGATATCCTTTGTTAGAGTGTTTCCTTTAGTTTATTTTAGGACGGGAAATCCTCATCATGGAAGGGATAGTGAGGAGTTCATCAAACCTCATCTTATAATAAAATGGCATTTGTTTAGAAATCTTCACAAAGTTGTCCGTCCCACATTTGACCCCTCACAGGTAGATGCCAGAATGTTGGGAGGAAAGCACAACTCCATGAAGAAATACCAAAAAGAGGTAGAAAGCGTTCCCAGGATCAAAGTAAATGAATGAGGGAGTGGAAAAAGTTCCCAATCAAGAGAACTAGTCAACAATACAGTGGTCCAGCAAAAGTGTTGGGGGACTCACAGATGGGGAGAATTTCACACAAAAGGGAAATCTACTAGAAGAATATATTCATGTTTTTTTTTATATTTTATTTTATTTTATTTTTACATTTGTAAAGCGCCACACAGCCCAGAGGCATCGGGGCGCTGTTGCAAGATAATGACTTAGTTTCAGTGCAAGGAGGGGTAGATAGAGGAGGTTACATCAAGATCGTATCTACCCCTAGCCTGGGAAGAAAAAAAAAAAAGGACGTTAGACATTACATCGGTTGTACAGTTGACAGGGCCCAAGAGGGGTTTATACAAACAGCATCGTTTTTATTGCTTTCCTGAAGCACAGGTGGGATTTGATACCTCTAATCTCGGCGGGTAATAAGTTCCAGTTGGTGGCGGCGAGGACTGGGAAGCTAGTGCCACCTGCTCTGCTTCTGAGGCTTTTTGGAATTGCTAGGCGGTTGGTGTGGCTAGATCTAGTTGGTCTGTTGGAGGGGGGATCAGAGAATCTCTGTGCAAGGTAGCGTGGTGCTGTGTCCTGTCGGCATTTGTGGGCGAGTGCCAGTGATTTGAAAAGGATTCGTTCCTTAACTGGAAGCCAGTGGACGGATTTTCTGGTGGCTGAAATGTGGTCTCTTTTCGAGATTCCTGTTGCTGCTCTGAGGGCATTGTTCTGCACCGTTTGAAGTTTTTTAATGTTTTTGGCTGAAGTGCCTAGTAGGAGTGCATTGCAGTAGTCTAGGCGGGATCCTATGATAGCTCTTGCGATGGTGAGGGAGTTTTCCTGCGAAAGGAAGGGCCTTGCTGCGGTGATAAGTTTTGAGTGGTAGGCTGCTGCTGAAGAGATTGCGTTGACCTGTCTGTCCATGGTGAGGTTGGAGTCCAGGTAGACTTCAAGGGTTTTGACTGTTTTGGAGACCGAGATGCAGCAGTTGTCGATGATGAAGGAGTCATATTGGGGCCCCATTTTATTGATTATGGCAGGTGATCCGATGATGAGTAACTCTGTTTTTTCGCTGTTGAGGTAGAGCAAATTCTCAGCCATCCAGGTTTGGATGGTGGTGTAGATGGAGATGAGGGTTTTTTGGTCGGCTTCATAGTCTCCGGTGAGAGGGATGAGGACTTGTGTGTCGTCCGCGTAGTTTGTGTATGTGATGCCCATTGCATCGAGGTATTTAAATAGTGCCCTTGTGAAAAGGTTGTACAGAGTAGGAGATATGCAGGATCCCTGCGGGACACCGCATTTAATAAGATGTGACTGGGCGCAGGCTGTGTCCGAGAAGACTTTCATTTCTCTGCCCTTAAGGGAGGATGCTATCCAGGCGGTGGCTTCTGGTGAGAAGTTGCCCGCTGTAGAGAGGTGGTGGCAGAGGGTGTCATGATTGACCAGGTCGAATGCCGCCGAAAGGTCTAGTAGAAGTAGGAGAGCTGGTTTGCCTACGTCTTAGGTCATCGATTTGATTCTTGAGGTCCAGTAGTGCTGTTTCTGTGCCATGGTTTGGCCGGAAGCCAGATTGCCGGAGACCAAGTAGGTGATGCGTTTCAAGGTAGTTTTGAACTTGGATGTATGCAGCTTTATCCAGGATTTTGAGAAGGAATGGAACTTTTGTGATGGGCCTGTAGTTCCCTGGTACCTTGGGGTCTAGTGTAGGTTTTTTCAGTAATGGGCGGACCCAAGCTTCTTTGAGGCAGGATATTTCTTAGCTTTAATGGCAATTAGCCAAAATAAAGTATTCTTGACTGACACTGGCAGACTTCGTTCATGACAAGTTCTTAATACTCATGACTTCCAGGTCAGGCAAAAGTTTGAAATATGTTTAATTATTTTCAAAATACATTTTCGATGGCCATTTGCAAAATCCTTTTAGCGGTTTCACTCTGGTATATTGCTTAACTGTCATCCTACATGTGGTTGCTAAACTGGCCTTAGCCATATAAATGTGTAGTACTTCCTAAGCATATGTTCCTGAAACATCTGCAGCAATGGGCCAGTCTGACATCTGTTTGAGTTAGTCTCACCTTCACATGCCATTCCTGTTACACACCCCTTGTCTCCATCCTGACTGTTGCTTGCAATGTTTTGCATTGATCATTATCACAAAATTGGTTTAAGGCATTACACTAAGACTGTATTGATATTTTATTTCTATCGCGCTCATACACAAGTGTTTCGGAGCGCGAAAGAGCACTTAATCCAGCATGGACTGCTGTGCATTCTCTGTGCCTGCAAACTACTGAAGAAAGCGAATGGGCTTACTTTCTACTTATGCACAGTACACAAGAAAATAAAGAGAAGGGGGTTATCTAGATATATCCTCAGTCACTCACTCGAGTCTATGATTGTATATCACCCAGTGACTTGCCAACTCAGAACATACCAATTTAAAAGATGCAGGCTTGTTATCAATAAACCAAACAAAATATGACTTTTACTGAGATACCTTTGGGTTCGGTGCGCAATATAAGCAAATAAAACAAACAAATAAACCCAAAGAGTTACAGTATACATACATCTTTCAGGTGCCTGGTTAATGTGTTCTGGACAAAGGAGTGAAAAATGACTGAAATCCTGGAAGGTGCCGGCCCCAGCAGCACATGGATAATGGTAGGTCTGCTCACATTTCTCACCACAGCAGCGGATAGTGGCTCCAAGGTGCTTACAGTATGCACAACGCTAAAAAGAAAACCGTGCATAAAGAGATTACACACTAAACAGTGGCTACACCAAAACATGGTACAGTATGTCTGAAAATGCAGTTAAACGGGTAGAACGTGTTTTCAAAGGTTAACATGCAACAGTTTAACATAGGTTTTGATGTCCATGCCCTCATGACACTAAACCCTAGTGCACACAATATCTGCGCATTTCATAAAATATCCGACATAATTAAATTAAGCCCTGAATATGCAAAACCATTGTCAACAGGAAAGACTATGTGGTGAAAAGCTGAGAGCAAAACAATAAAAACGTTGGTTGTCATAATATTGCAAGATAGTTCACAAAGAGCTCTGTTACAATGGTTCGATGTGCAACTGAGAAATAAAAGTATGTGTGCTGTGCAGTGTTAGTCTGTACCCACAAATGTCCCCAAATCTCAACTTCATTTTCTCCAAAGCATTGACAAGTAACTCCATACCATGACAAATGGCACCATAACACAAGCACATCAAGCAATCACCTATATTATGCTATGGCTGCAACTAGAAAATAAATACCAGGCGTATGATAAGGGGAGAATAGTTGAAGGTGGGAAGTACCATTAAGCTTCACCTGGCCAAACGCAGGATGGGATGTCAGGCCTTTTGAGGAGTTCTCCACAGATCTTTAGTAGGCTGTTCTTTTACACAGGATTATTGGCTCCAACACTGATAAGAAAATGATGCATGAGTCCTCTTCTCATCCCAAGTCCTGGTGGAAGTAAATCATTGCCCACCAATGGTTAAGGATCTGCACCATTTAAACAGCCAGCAGTGGTCTAATCAGGGACCACTGTGATTTTCACTGATGCACACACTCGAGAGTCTGGCAGCATGGATGTATAATGGGAGCAAACAGTCCCACCCACTTCCTGGGTCTACACACGTGACATGCAGTAGCCCACGAGAACAGCAGCTTTCCTTTTAGAATGTATGCCCATATAAGGGATTTCCTGACCTAAGAAGGCCAAGAAACACTATGGCCATAGAACGAAAGGTCTTGTGGCAAAGCCATTTTAGGGAACTAGCCAGGTTTGGTAGCCAGACTCATGTAAACGCAAATGTGCACACTAAAAATATAAAAATACTGCTAAAATTGTAAAAATGTATCTGCTGCCACCAGCTTGTCTTTAGGCACATATAAAAGTGATATAGATACAAAGATAAAAGGCATTCAGCGGCTACCTGGACGACGCGTCACTACACTACTACAGTCCCACCCACTTGTGCCTCCCACCTACCTTCAACCCACCTTCATCAACGGCCTTCACGCGCGCGCACACCCCCCCCCCCTGTAAGTGCGAGGCTGTTTGGCTGCGCCCGCTGTGCCCTGATCTGCTACCACGCCATCTGTAACAACCACTCATCTAGTGCCCATTGGACATTTTACCCAAGTAATTACTTTTGGACTACATGTATAGCTTTTGGCTTGTGGGCTGTTTGTATTGTGCTTGGAGTCACTTCTCTTTCATTTTCTGCAGTCCCGCCACTTGTGCCTTTCACCTACCTTCAGCCCGCCTTAATGAAGGGCCTTCACGCGCCCGTAAGTGCGAGGCTGTTTGGGTGTGCGGCGTGGGGCATGTGGAGACAGAGGCAGGTATAATTAAACTTTTTTGCATTTAGCCAGTTGGTAGCTTCTTATTCTATCTGCTGTCCGCTAGTGGGAGGGGCCTGGTATCTCGTAAATAAGGAAGTAAATAAGGAAGCATGTGTATGCATCTTCAGAGGTAATGTTATAGATCACATGCACAATAGTAGATTGCATCGCCTATAAGAATTTGTTACTTTTATTAACAATTGCAAGTTTTGTTATTGAAGGCGAAGGGACAATTATTCAAACTGAAATGGATAAGAGTTTGAGGAGTGGAAAACGCCTCCTTCATCCTCGGTCTTAACTACCCCCGCCCCTTCTAGCCTCGAAATGTACCATGGCTAAACTTAGTGGAAATTCCTTGATAATTGGGGAACCTCCAAAGACTCGCTGTTCATGGCGAAGACCCTGCAACCACATCTAACACACCCTTAGAGACTTGACAAAAGCTGTTGTATCGACAACATTTGATAAAGGCATGAACGCTCTGGATAAAAATATGCAAACTCCAACAGAAACAACGGCTACTGCCATGCCGTATATGAAATAGTTTTCGAACATCCCGATCAATGATAATTCAATGATTGGGGCCTCTAGAGAAGAGAGCTTCATGCCAATTGCTAACGCATCTCTGGTTGCGCCCGCTGTTATGGCAGAACTTCAGAAGCAGGTATGATTATCACTTGGACCTTCCACGTCAGTTTCTGGCACATCTGGCATCCGTGAACAGGTTAATTTCCTAAGACACAACATGACGGGTCGTTTCATAACTGCAATGAGGCGTCCTCAAGTACCAAGGACCTTGCTCAGGCAAAGGCCAGCTCACCGTCGTCAGACAACAACTTCTATCCACTAGCCCCTACACACTCACTCTCCTGTATTTCCACATGGCCTAAATCATTCTGTATCGCCTGCATTGGAATTACGACAGCCCCAGTCTCTTCCCTTCTATCCATTAGAGGGATCTCCTACAGATTTAAACAAGCAAGAACTACAACATTTTCCGGTACTCTTACAAATTCTCAATCTCTTGGATAAGGGACCCGAATACATGCATCTTGCAATCAATGCACTTCTTATATTCTTGTTAAATTAAGCAAAATAGAAGGATTTATGTTGGCACGTGAAAATGGTAATTCCTTTTGAGCCATGTATGCTCCCAAGGGACATGAGCTCTATCAAAATGACGGTGTAAATTTATCTAAAACGACCTTGCCAAAGCACACCCAACCTCAAGACTGGACAGATCCCTCTTCCACACTCACTAAAACCTTTGCCCAGGTACTTCAAGCTGCAACATCTCCAGTTATCAGGTGACACTGACATTTTACAGCCCGATTTCATGTAGGTGGCCAAACTACATAACGAAAGAATTCTGGTCGTTGAAAATATTTTGTTCAATGCTAATCTGGTACCTCTGGATCAACCATACTCTGCCCTCACAACAAATGTAGTCATCCCTCACAACGAAGTCCCGCAGGATTCTCCTGACAGTTCTTCAGCATTAACTGATATTCTAGATCATAATGCTGACATAGCCGGCGAACTTGCAGAGTCTACGGAGTAAGTTAAAATGCATACTGAGTCCCAACATAACAATTCATGTCCCGTAAAGCAAAAAACAGAGCCCAGAAAAGACGTCATCTGGCTAAATGTGCCACCTCAAATATGTCTAATTTAGCCTTAACCTAAATCCAAAAACGTGCCAGCTAATAAAATCAAAGGGCACAATTCGACAATTAAAAAAATATGTAATATCTCGCATGGTGAAGCCATCACTGACTTGAATCAGCTGGACTCAAAGTCAAATCTACCTGCAATTTAAGAAGGATGAGGAAAGGGCAATATCAATGGTGCCCATAGTATCATTGTCGACTTCATTGCAAAAAATTGAGTTAATCGAAAAAAAACCTGTACAGGGGATACATTGCCAGAAAGTGTAGATTATGCTTCCACACTTACACAAACCCAACTGTAACTTTTTTCAATCAACTGAAAATAAAAAAATCTCGGTCAAGGCACAGTCATCTAGTATAAGCAATGATTACAACAGCTTGACAATGTCATATTCAGATGCTGGTGTCATTCCTATTGAATCTTCTATTACCACCATTGTCGATAATGCTCTTGGATCTATAACTTAACACCTTGAAATGTTCTAGTCCCAAAACTGCTCCTGCCCCCATTATTATGCCGAATAGGTCATCCTTGCATAACAAAGAAAACTCTCTTAAGCAGGCAGACGGCAAGAGGGGAAATGTCACCGATTCAGACAATCGTACCCATGCTGATGGAACAAAATTTGCAGAGGTCTCATTGGATATGCAACTACTGTTAGGGAGGAGCACAAATATATCTAAAAATTGACACCTCAGTTTAAATCGCTCTGCCCTTATAAAATTATTTCATCAAATTCCGGCTGTGCGAAATCTCATTTCTGACGACGTGGAATGGATTAAACTTCCACGTTGTCATAATAATCGCATGATTTGTAAATTCTACTCCCACATAATAGCAAAGCTATTATGGGATCATCAATCTGATATTGAACTACTTGGAGTTGAGCTATATGCATTTCGGTCAATGGACGAGAAACATTTATTGAGTTCCAGCCTCTTCCAGATGTCTCCTCGTCCTCATTAAACATTTCCAACCATCAACTCCAAGGTTTGAATACCACAAAGAAGAAAGAATGTGAATCCTTTTCACACATTATAAAGGGTCTTGCTTGGCTGGAACCTCCACTTCAATCTTTATCCAATACAAATATGCAGATGGACAAACCATAAAACACATTGTTGTCCATCTGCTCGTGGAACCGTTGTGGTTTCAAAAACTTGCATGCATGGCATAAATCACTAGTTGTATTGGAGTTTCCTTCGATTGTTCTTTTTCAAGAAACTGGAAAAGGAAAGCTACATCTCCATTGGATAAAGGTCGAGTATGTGAACGGGTCACACGTCTGCAGCAAAAGGATCAAGATAGATCAACACCTCCTACTAACATCACAAATAGAGTCCGGAGAGACCGAAGAGGGAAAAGTAGAGATGGAGTGCTAAATCTTAAAGAAAGCCTCCGAGAGGAAGGAAGAAAAACAGGAGAGTCGAAGACTTCCCCCAAGGCCAAATCAGAAGGAATCAAAGAAGGCATTAAGGGATTACTTGGACCATAGATGCAAGGACATAAAAGAAAGAAAGGGAAGGAAAACATTAAGAACAGTGGAAAGAAAATGGTGTAAATCAGCAAAGAAAAGGGGGCCCTCCCTTAAGATCTAATAAAGACAAAAAGAGATAATGGTAAAACGCAGGACATTTGAGCATTAAAAATCATGAGAAATATCACTAAATATGACAACTAGATTTTGAATCGACGTACAATAAAATTGTGTGCTCAAATTCCAGCTCTAAGCAGTCTCCGCTCCGAAGATCTAACGATTGTGGAACCAATGCATGAAGGAATAAAAGCCTGTTCATACCTGCACATATTTTCAACAAGAACAAAAGACTTAATAGGACGCTCTAGTCGAAACTTCTCAAAACTAGGATTCAACTTAATAGACAAGGAAATGGTGGAGCGACGCCAGAAAAGAAGAGACTATGAGGACAGGGAGGAGGACAAATAGACGATATGTCTGTGTGGCGAGTATCTGTGTGGGCTGGGCTGGGCCTAGGATAAGTGTGGAGTGGACTAGAAACTAAAAGCAACTTCCTGTGCTTAACTCCCGCCCACCTGCCTCTTACGTCGCTTCAGTTTCTTTTCCATTGCAGAGTCTGTGCGCTCCTGACTCCGCCCACGCCTCCCAGCAGCCCCTCTTTAACTGAGGTGTACATGCATCCCCAAGTGTGTCAAGTGTGCTGTTGGGCTGTTAGGGTGGAAGGCTGGAGCTGCAGTGCAGCGAGTATTTACCCCCTTTTCTGAACCTAAGCAATAAGGAAAAACTGTTCTTATGTTGAAATAGAACTACCATTTGCAATACGATTTCTTATTCTTGTTTACTTTGAGAAGATACTAAGGGCTTGAACGCTTCATATGAACTGCCTATCACTCAATAGCTTATTATCAGTCTATACGTGACACTGTTGAAAGTCTGATTCTAGAGGGTGTCGAGTGTCTGTTTTGGTTTGTCTACTCGATCTCATGGCAAGCGGTTTACGTAGCGGTCGCAGGAACGAGCCTCTACCATTGACTCAATTATTTGCACGGGCATATCCTCTTGCGTCGATTCAGCTATAATGGAGAATCCTCCTATTCACCTCCCTGACCCTTGCCCCTCAAATCCGGCGTTAGACGCCGTACAAATCCATGCAGCTCAATGCGCTCTTAACCTTATTTCTCCTGAACTGCCGGAAAAAGTATCAATGAATAATGATTCTTTGAAGAAAATGGAAGGTGGAAATGCCTTGCTAAATTCTCTCTACCCTGGCTCTATTATGCATGCTATATTTGACCCAGATCTCGAAAACATGGTAGCACTGGACAAACATGTGCAACGTTCCATAACCATGCTCACCCCTCTTGTTACAAAGACATCGTCATGGAAATCTTATCCAAAAACTCCACTATGCAATGCATCCCCAATGCCTTCACAAGGCAAGACTACCTCAGCTGATGACATTACTAAAGAACCCATTCCTCCTCGACTGATACAATCTCCCGACCTAAATCATTCACAATTGAATTATCCCTGTTTTGAATAGACTACATGTTCTAATTCTTTGGAAAACAATGAAGGAAGGTCCGCCCACACATTTCCGGTGATAATTCAAATTTTAGAACTACTGGATAAGGGACACGACCTGACCCACCTAGAATTACGTGAAATTCTAAACACGATGCGTCAGATATGTTCCAAATTGGATAGAATGGAAGGTTTCATAATGGCTTCTGAATCTTCATTGCTGCAAAAAATCGAGTCGTCTAACCCAAGATCAACCACTTCTATAATCCATCCAGTATCAATGGTCGAAAAAAGTACCCAATATATTAAGGAACCGCTTGACATTTATGACTTAATACTGCCCATCCACTACTGGTTGATCCTATTGCTGCCCCTGCCAAACCTTGCATCTGCAGCTCTGTCATTGAGTTGAAAGAACTGAAGAGTTGAATAGATGAGATAAAGGTTACACTTGCTCAGCTTTGTACTAACTACGCAAAATTCTGAAGCCCCGGACAGCCCCTCTGTGCTCTTAAATGCAATGGAGGATGCAAAGCAGGATGAAAATACGAATTCAAAACAAGATAATCCTGGCTTTCTTTCATGCCGCGCTGAAAAATGAATCTACGAGCTGTTAAACGATATACAAAAAGGCGGAAAGCAGCTCTCTCAACAATAAAACCAGCCAGAACGCGGCTAATATGTCCCAGGACATAACTAACAAAATATCCGAGTCATCCGATCCGGGTATTGTAGACGGAAAAAAGGACGATGACTCAATTGACTCCAAAGCGAGTCAAGACGTCCTATTACCAGCAGTTAGGAATGTTGCAATTGCCTATGTTTTCACAAAGGACTTAATTAAACTGGTGCCATCATGCAAACTCAACAACCAGTCACTAATCCTAGTAAAGCTGTGCAATCTCTTCCGATCTCCTCGCCTAGTACAAAAAAAAACTTAAAATTCCTTCAAAGAACTATCGCACAAACAGTTGAATCACCTTTGAAATTGTCCAAAATAAATCTTGCGGGATACTTTCCCCTTGGTAGGAGTTGCACAACCAGAGACCAGTAACAGACGGCTGTAAGAAACCAAGAATCTTACACTCCTGAAGCCCCTTATGTACCGCGGCCAAGTATGCATGAGAAGAAAACCTATAGTGAAATTTGGATAGCCAAGCCTACTGCTAACTCATTTCCCATTTCAAACAATACATTTATTGTGGTTAACGGGGGGAGTAAAGCTCGGCTTTTGGACATGAAAGGCTCTTGCTCTAAAGCCTGTGATCTAAATGATTTAAAGGATTTAAAATGTGAAACAGACAAAGATACTCATGCTCTTATTGATATCCAAAAGGACTATAACTCACTGTTGCATGGATCGGGCGTAAGCAAATTACTTTCCACATCAAATTGCATTTCCAGTGAGAATCGTGCAGCGATTTTAACATCTGAGAAGGGCAATTCAGGATGGTGAAATCTCCATCGAAACAGTGGTCAATGCACTGGAGATAAATCCTCCCCATACTACATCTCTAACTCTCCCGACTTCAAGTGCCTTAGCCAATAGCGTCCTTCCATCTAGGAATGAGACATTGGATAATAGACGTGATCAAGCAGAACTAGACAGGGTGCATATCATAGGCCTTGAGGGTAACTCCAATTCTCTTGGCAGCTCGCGTATCAATAGTTCATTCCTCCTTGAGTTGCTTGCACTAATTCCACAGTTGAGGATCCTCAAATCAGGGGTCATTACACGAGTTTCACTTGCACCCTGGAACAACTTCCGGACTATTTTCTATCTCACATCAGAATCTATCCTTAAATGTATTTGGCACTGTAGAGCGGAGATTAAAGAACAAGGGTTTACACTACGCACATTTGAGAAAGTAGTAACAGCTAAAGACTTTTTAATGTTCTCCCCCGAGTCTGCAGCGAGCAACAATAATGAAAATATTTAACAATCCACTAACAGATCTTCAGATAAGAATATGCCCATTTTAGAATTGTTGAACATAGTAGGCAAAAATTCTGATATTACATGGTTAGAACCTATGCTATGCTAACAATTCTAAATCCTAAAGTTGAAACAAGTCGAACATAGAACATAGCTCATGCAATGTGGCGAACTAAGGATCTTGTCATGGAATTCGTGTGGGTTCCAAAATTTTATGAAAAGGTTTACTACCTTGAACATGCATGAGTATCCATTTATCATGCTGCTTCAGGAAACCATGAAGCTTGATAATCTTGTCCTCAACCGATAAAATACATACTGCTTGCCATCCAGGAGATGGTCATTGGGACACCCCTCAGGTGGACTTTCAATTGCAATAAATAATAAAATAAGAGCTCCGACTAAACATGTATGGGAATCAGCTAATTTATTTGGTGTTCTGTTGACTTTGAAGAGCAAGACTTAAAACAATCTTACTAATAGCTACCTATTGCAACCCTTTAAACACCCTCATTGATATGTTAAATTAACTGGATAACTGTCTAGAAACTCTAGTCAACGAGGATGGTGAATTTGAAATCATTATTGGTGGGGATTTTAACTCAGACTGTCGGACAAGGTCAAATTTGGCAGATCATAATCACAAAGGCTCTTTACATAATAGAGGTGCAATCTGGAATTCTTACTTTCAAGATTGGGACATGGACGTTTCTGAAACATCAGGGATAGGTATGCAATTTACATGGAACCGGGGTCTTAAATTTTCATCACTTGATTCTATATTCTTATCGCATATTTCCCTGGTTGCTTCTTCCCTAATGATCAGTCCAATACCTCATGGTGATCACGCTCAGCTGTCCATTTCCTTAAAGCTCAAGTATCCAATATTAGACTTCGATCCCTCCTTAGAATTCCAGGTAGTCCAGCATGCGCCTTTATCTGTCCGATGGAATAAGGGCTTGTGTAAACAATTTGTCGACTTTGTTTTCGATCCGGCTTTCTCAGACCAACAAATGCCAAACTAGATCAATAGCCGATATGGAGGCTATGTTCACGGAAATAGTAAACATCTCATTGGTACACTTTAGTTCCAAACATAAACTGAAATCTCATTCTCACCTATTCGATCCAACTTGCTAGACCCTAAAAATGGATAAAAACAAGGAACTGAGGAAACCTAGGAAAGAGGAAGCCCATTCCCTCAACTATCACACTATGCGTGTAATGATGATATACAAAAACAAGTTGAGGCACATACTGTAAAGACTGGAGGGGGGAGGGGCGGTGCCTGTACTTCTGCTCTCTATATGGTAGAGGAGAGGCACAGAGGACACCAGCCAAGATTGTTTATTATTGGTAACGTAGTAGAGCAATCAAGGCCTAGCTTCTCAGGAGGTGATGCAGGCTGGTTCTTAAGTACAGTGTGGTCCCCAAGCACCAACAAAGGAATGTCCGCACACTATCGGTTAAAAGTCTTTATATAATTAATATGCAAAGTTATGTACACTATCACAATAACTCACTGTGCGCAGAAAATCAATGGTAAATATATGTAGTTCTAAAGTGGTACCACAAATATCAGATCTCTAAGTGCATCAACTATACTGTCAAAATGTCACACAGATCAATAAAGAGGAAACCAGCAGTAGAGAGGAAGGAAAGCAAGATGTTTGAACAATTGGCAGAATCCTGGTCACTACCGTTAAACACAGCTGTGTGTGGAGATTTCCCTCCCCCCCCCCCAACCTGGACAGCCCGTAGAATAAAGATACAAGCCCAGTCCATATATTGTTCACAATAGACTTCCCAATAGTTCTGCAACTCCAAAGTACCTAGCGTTGTAGCGTTCCACGGCGGGGAAATCGACGGCCCTTCTTGAATGTCCTCCCTTTAAGGCAGGAGTCACGGGTCGAACGTCCGACGGAGAACAGGGTGAACTACGGCGGCGAAGTGGCAGCTTCGTTCCTAGCGGTGCTCGTCGACGACAGAGCGTTGGCATCCTGCAAGGAAGAGTCGTGCGGGGCACCTCAGCGACGATAGTTCTGGACCGCAAAGAGAAGAACTGTGGCCCGGCAAGGGCATCGAGTCGTCGGCGTCTGGTCTTTAGGTGGCGGAAAACCCACCGGCGGAGGCTCCTCGGCGCGTCTACGGTGGGGCCTTCTCCAGCGGGATAAAGCGGGCAGCGATGCAGACAAGAGCGTCCTTGGCTCAAATTAAGTTCTTAGGCAAACTGGAGCACGGAGGCTCCAGTCGGCGATGGCGGTCGGCGACAGTGGCGGACAACAGTCCGGACGCTTCTCTTTGGGATTCCGCAGCAGTCCCAGTCTCCGGTCGGCAGCCTGTCGTAGGTCTGTCTACCAGGGAGCTCTGGCAAAGATCAGCTGGTGCACGATGGTCCCTCGTAGCTCAGGAAGAGGGCGCCTTACCAGGTCCTCTCTGGGTCAGTCCTTGGAGACACAGCAGCTTTCAGATTGATGGAGAGCAACAGCAATTCTTCTCTTCCAGCAGGGCTTCAAGGTTAAGCTTCAGTTTCAACAGTTTCTCTTCAGCATCTGAACACGAATTCTAGCCCCGAGAGGCCCCCAGATATACTAGTTTATTTCCTGTTCATTCTGCTGGGTGACACTCAGGCAACCAATCGGTCAGAAGGGCATTCATGCAGCCAGGCAGCCAATCAGGTGCACA
This sequence comes from Ambystoma mexicanum, assembly GCF_040938575.1. Classification (NCBI taxonomy): domain Eukaryota; kingdom Metazoa; phylum Chordata; class Amphibia; order Caudata; family Ambystomatidae; genus Ambystoma; species Ambystoma mexicanum. The sequence continues at coordinate 704,116,147 of NC_090924.1, forward strand.
GTGCATTCAGGCCATTCACTTCTCTCCAGACACTCAACACGTTATGTGTATTGGAACAAGTACCCAGCCATTCAACACTGCATTCATACCTGTTTCGGGCAGAGCTGTCTCAGTCATTGTGTCAAACACTAGATACTAGACACCCACAACACAGAATGCGTATTTGTGTCACACTCCATTCACCCAGGTCCCACCCACAGGGTGTACCCACAACATACAGTCACTGGGAAGGCTCCAGCCAGTCTGGCCTGGACTTCACAACACCACCATATATGGAACTTCCACCAAACAGCCGGTCAGGGGGAAGGGACAGTCAGGGCTTCCCAGGACTTTGGGAAAACAAGGTAATAGGCAATAGAAAGCAAGAGGCCACAGGGGCCATCTTGTTTCCTATCAGGAATCAGCTGATTCCAATGGTAGGGCCTGGGTATCCCAAACTGGAGGATACTTAAGGCACCCGTCAAATTCAGCATGGAGCTGCCACCAGCCTATACCCTGCTCTGTGGGCCACACACAGGTGCCCAAAAACACACTAGGGGCACAGGGTTGTACCCCCACCCATGGGTGCCATAAGCGTATCCCATGGGTCTGTTCACCAAACCAAAAGAAAGCTGCACCGCCAGGAGTCCCATATGAACTCCTGCACGGAAAACACGACAGAACACACGATAAAAAGCAGTAAAGGACAAGAATACGGAGGCCCTGTCCCTCCGATGCATTTCCAACATCACACATGCGCATCTTGAACCATAACTATGTAAGCTGCTCCTTGATAAACGCGATCTGTAGACATGACACCAGAACTATCTGGAAAACCATCAAAAAGGTTGACAATTGTATAGTACCATTTATGCCGAATTGTATTTCTGAAAAGGTTTGGTGTGAATATATTTCATTAAAATTCGGGCTCCCGGACGAATTTAAGAATGAATCCAGTCCATCTCTGTGTTATAACGAGATCGGCCGTTATCAATGGTCGACCAATTATATAATATGGGCCATAAACAAATTATCCTTTTCGAAAGTCGCTGGGCCTGATGGATTACAGTCATGTGTATATAAGGCCGACCCAGGCGTATGGTCCATAACCTTAAAATCCAAATTTGATAATATCTTCTGGAGTCATTCCTTACTCCTGGGTGACCTCGAACATAATCCCCATTTATAAAAAAGGGCGATCCTACTCGACCAGAAAACTACCGGCCGATCTTGCATATTAACACGGAGGCTAAGATCTTCGCAATTCTGTTGCGGTCTGAGCTCGAAAAATGTATTGAGAGATTAAACCTTTATTCCAAATAGGCTTTCGTAAGGCTATGAAAATATGAGCACCTCCCTAAATGCCACTATAATGGCACATGTGATAACTGGGGCAAAAGCAAAGAACTCATATCCGGTTTATATCGCCCTAATTCACAGGTCTGCAGCCTTTGATAGTGTTGTGCGCAATATTCTTTGGAAATAAATTGGGGAAATGGGAATTCCAAATGAATTAATATATTGGTTTGTCAATTTACAAACTGACACCTCTTATAAGATCAAGATTTCCACAAATGGAAGTACCACAAAACCTTTTAGGACCTTTTTGGGACTTGAGCAAGGATGCAATCTTGCTGCTTCATTTTTTTACTTGTATCTGTCAGATTTAGACAGTGTCTGGAGTAAAAGAAATCTGTTTTTAGTGAAATTAGGCACACTGCGTCTGCAATGGCTTGCATTTGCAAACATTTTTGATCCCACTCCTGCTGGATTGCAAATCAAACCACCTATTTGAAGATTTTGCAACTGGTCACAATTTATCTCCAAATCCGTCTAAAACAGCTGTAATGAGATTTGGAAACAAAAAAATGACAAGACCCAAAGTTATCAATGGTATTTATCAGCAATATCAATTCCACTGATTAAATACTATCTATTTGGGCTACCATATCACTGAGACTACCTCGATTAAATATTGGGTCTCAAAATTAAACTTAAAAAGTCAAGCTCTGCTTTCCCAGCTAAAGGTAATTTATGCAAAATATTGCAAATTCTCCTTGGTGCCGTTCCTAGATGTCTTTAACCTTAAGATTGAAAGTACCCTTTTGTATTCTTTGGACATTTGTTTCACGGATTTGAATACCTATTTGGAGAGACTGCAACATACCATGCTGAAAGCCGCAATGCACTTTCCACTCTCCTTGCCAAACAGTGTTATAAGACATGAATTGGGCTTAATCTCATCATCATCTCCTCGCAGGAAATGGAGACAGTTGACTACCTATGCAAGAATCTTTACTTCTTCATCTAACTCCTTATATAATGACTTAAAAACTAACTTGTTGAATAAAATCCCATCAGTCAACAAATTCCACTGCGAAATGAAGACCATCTTGGTAGATATATATGTTACATTAGATGATTTGTGCCCGAGACCGGGCTATGCAAAGAAAAAAAACTATGAGTTTGATTGGTGCAAAACTCATTGATATTCAGAATCATAAAATGTATTTGGAATATTTCACCCATACTAAAAAACGTGTCCGAAGATACAAATAAATTGAGTCCTTCCCTTGTAACCATGTGAGAAACCTTCATGTGGTTTAAATTCAACTTACTTCATACTCGTGAAAGGGCCAAACACTGGAACCAACAAAAAGATGTTAATGATGTAAAATTTTTACCCATGTACTGAACCAGTAGAATCTCTCAAACATTTAATTTTATATTGCCCATATTTTAAAATCGAGAGAACCAATACTCTGATGAAATTTGTAAATATAGTATATGAAGATTGTCTCGAGTCTTTATGGACAAGAATGATGTATGGAAATTACAGGCGTCTGAAGTATACCATATTCAGATTTTCTGAACATATAGAAAAGGAACTAATGCATTATGGCATGTAAAGAAACTATTTTTATTTATTAGTAATGATCTGTACTATTGGTTCTCTTGTTTTATATCTTTGTTTTAAAATCTTTTGCATTTTTCTAATTTTGACGTTAAACTAAAAGATTGTGATAATATACTTTGTAAAGATTCAATTTATGAATCAAAGACAAATAAAAAAAAGACTATGTAAACAGAGAGGAAGAAGGCGAGCGTACCTACACTGATCATAACAGATACCCGAAAGGCCCTTACCCAAGCAGAAGGATGGCACAAGAAAGTGACGACACTGGAAGATCTAACCCAGCCATACTCAGCAAGCGATGGGAATCAGAGACAAAAAAAACGAACGACCCAAGAAATTGGATGTGGGTCTCTAAGGCCCACCAAAAGAAGCCCTCGACTTAGCCACTAAAACAGGACTCGGTCCGCCTCAATCGGACAACTAGTCCTAATAGGATCCACTCGAGGCAGAATGATCAAATCGTGATGGGCTCATGGAACATCTGTGGCTTTGGACATCACAGGGACCTCGGACGTGAATCTTGGAGACCATGACATCTTATGTCTCCAAGAGACCTGGCTGACGATAAACCAAGTATGGATGGCTATGAAATCACGTTCTCCCCGTCCATAAAAGGACGCAAGGGTAGACCTTCTGCAGGCCTACTGAGCCATTCGTTCTGGAAGTGGGTTATCTTTAAAATCAATACTAGCATCAACAGTCCTGACCCAAGCAGTCTTTATTGAATGGTCGATATGGAATACAAAAGGAGAAAAGGAAACGCCCTCAATGATTGTTAATCAATTCCTATTGGAACCCTGCTGCAACCAATGATGAAGTGTACATCCAATCAATATGAAACATTTTGGAAGCCTCAAACTTAACCCCCCAAAAAATAAATAAACCATATCATTGTTACTGGTGACTTCAACACACTATTCGAAGAAAAGGAGCAGCCGCTGAAAGCAAGCTTAAAGAGCTTACCCTCTTATAAAAGAGGAAAAAAATGGATAGGACTAATGGAGGCATTCAATCTTCATAACCTCCATAGTATGAGACACCAACAGCACCCTATAGTTCCGTCTTGGGAACGAAATGGCCAAGGGATGATTATTGACCATACGTTTGTTTCAAGGGAACTGCTGTTACTCAGACAAGTTCGAAGTTATAAGAACGCAAAACAGCGATCATAATTTGCTGCTAACGAGGTGGAAAACCATCCTGAAACTGCTAGAAAAAATGACTTTGTACCTGGAATTGTACAATGGTAAAAACTCGACTGCGTCTATATAAAAAAGCTATTCAAAAGCCAACAGAAAATTATCAGACCCAGTTGGAAAAGGGTGCAGATTTGGACTACCACCCTCTGCTAGAAATCTTCAAAGTAAGAAAAAAGAAATGGCGACTGAACAAATGAAAGCACATGTGTACAATGCCCTACTAGTGGCAAAAATACGAATAGTCAGAATGCTTAAAAGGCAAGCCAAAAAGACTGGAGACCCAATGACCATGGAGAAATTGAAGCAGGAAGTGCGAAGTTACAGAGCATGGGTACGAAATTACAGGCACACTTTATATCAAAAGGACTCTGAAGACATGCTACGTGCACTGTCCGGGAAAAAAATCTAGAGATTTCTGGTCATTGATTCGAGCTACTGGAGGGGAATCCAGCGGGAGGCTGCAAAATGGGGTGGGAGAAAAAATGTGGGCGGCTCACTTTAAGGAACTGTATAAATCTGAAGCCACCAAAGTCGATACTAATGCGAAAAAAGAAGGGAAAGGGAGGATCACATGGGCGAAAAAGGAAATGGAATCAATGAAAAATAACTTAACTCGCAGGCCGCGGGCCCACACGGAACTACGAACCTTGAACTGAAGAGGCACCCGGAGGCCTGGGCCTCTGTCATTAGCACAATTTTTAAAGGAAGCAGTAAAGACCAGTGACATTCCAACTTCATAGAGAAGAACAAGTTACTTCTTACCTGGTAATGTTCTTTCGACGGGATGTTCCTCCGACGTATTCCTTATCTTTGATAATACGTTTCCAGCTTGCTGGCCTCAGAAATTATTTCTGCAGAGGGCGCTGCGCGTCGACGTCCGCCGAGTCGATGTCCCTCGACGGCCACCGTATCGGCGCCGACATCACCATGCCCATAAATAGCCACGCGCTGCGTCCGTTGCTCAGTTTCGTTTTGTAGCATAAGAAAAGACATGCCTGAATCGGTTAGTAACCTTGAAGGAGCGAAAGCTGCAACCACAAGGGAAGTTATCACTTCGGGGATGGATAGGAGGGGCGATAAGGAATAGGTCGGAGGAACATCCCGTCGAAAGAACGTTACCAGGTAAGAAGGAACTTGTTCTTAGAAGGGATTGTGTCCTCCGACGTATTCCTTATCTTTGATAGACTCCCATAGCAGTGGTATGTAATTGGAGGAGGGAGTGATAGTGTTCTGTATCCCTTTAGGGATGGACCAAATGTAATACGGCCTTGCCAAATCTGGTCTCTTGAGCAGTGGAGGAGTCCAGATTGTAACATTTTGTGAATGTATGCGAGGACGACCATGTGGCAGCCGCACATATGTCCCGGACCGGTACCCCTCTCTGGAGAGCCGAAGAGGCTGCGATACCCCTGGTTGAATGAGCCCTGAGATTTTGGGGTGGCTCTTTCCCTGCTAGTCTATAACATTCTAGGATGACCAAAATAATCCACCTGGAGATGGCTTGTTTTGTTATGGGTAGTCCCAACTTGTGACCTGAATATCCTACAAACAGTTGGTCTGCTTGCCTGATCCTAGCCATTCTGCTGATGTAAAAGCTGAGAGCTCGTCTAGGGTCCAGCCTGTGTAGCCTTTCCTCCTCTTTCCCCAGATGGGGAGGAGGGTAGAATGAAGGCAAGGTAATTTTCTGAGTAATATGGAATTCAGAAACCACCTTTGGGAGGAAATTAGGCTTCACCTGTAGGACAACCTTGACCTTGTGGAAGATTGTATGTGGGGGTTTACAGGAGAGAGCTTGTAGCTCACTCACCCTCCTAGCAGATGTTAGTGCTACCAATAGGACAGTTTTAAGCGTGAGAAATCTCAATGCGCAAGAGTGAAGAGGCTCGAATGGAGTGCCCATTAAGAAGTTTAAGACTAAATTTAAGTCCCATAATGGAACCTGGAATGGTTTTGGAGGTTAAACATTTGTTAGACCCTTGAGAAATTGTACCACTAGAGGAATTTTGAAATACGATGGTTCCTCCGCAGTGCGCTTGAAGATAGAAAGCGCTGCGAGATAGCCTTTTACAGTGCCAACTTGAAGGCCTGAGTTTGCCGAGTAGAAACGATAACACTGTTGGTGTACCACATGAAAAAGGGTCGATATTCTCTTCCCTACACCAGCTGCAAAACTTGTTCCAACGGCAGCAGTATAAAGACTTCGTTGCTGGTCTTCTGGCCGAAAGCAACACCTCCATGATGTCATCAGGGAGATCCCAATCCTTGTACCTCAACCTTTCAGAAGCCAAGCGTGAAGGTTGAGGGTTCTGGTGTCTGGATGGAGAACCTGACCTCCCTTCTGCGAGAGAAGATTCTCTTTGAGTGGCAGACGGATTGGAGGGCAGATGAACATATCTAGAAGGTCCGGGTACCACGTTCTCCTGGCCCAATCCGGGGCAATTAGGATCATGGTTTTCCGGAATCTTCTCAACCTCCTGATCATTTGAGGAATAACAGGGACTGGTCGGAACGCGTAAAGGAGTGGAAACTCCCAGTCCACTACGAACGCATCTCCTAGAGCTCCTCTCGGGGGAAATTCCCTTGAACAGAACAGATCGCACTTCCTGTTGGTGCTTGTGGCGAACAGATCCACTTGAGGGGTTCCCCAAAGGGCGAAGATCTCTTGAAGGACTTCCTGAGCTAGCTCCCACTCGTGGGAGACTGTGCTCTGCCTGTTCAGAGCGTCCGCTGTCAAATTTGTCTCTCCGGCTAGGTGGACTGCCGATAGAGAGATTCCTTCCCGAATTGCCCAAAACCAGAGCTGCATTGCCTCTCTGCACAGTGGCAGTGATCCTACGCCTCCTCTTGAGGTAGTGCATGGCCACTGTGTTGTCCGTCATTATCAGGACATTTCTCCCCTGCACTGATGGCAGGAAAGCTTTCAGCGCTAGTCTGATCGCTCTCAGCTCTAATAGGTTGATGTGTAGTCTGGACTTCGATGGAGACCAATGACCGCTGATGGTCAAGTCGTTGGCATGGGCTCCCCACCCTGTGAGCGAGGCGTCTGTGACTACTGTTATCTCCGGCCATGGTTGCCAAAACAGCTCTCCTTTCAAGATGTTCTCTGGATAGGACCACCATTGAAGGTCGTGGGCTACCTTGTCCGGAATCCGGAGGAGATCTGTCATTCTCCGTGAGAATTGTGACCACTAACTTCTCAGTGCCCACTGAAGAGATCTCATTCTCAGGCGAGCCTCTGGCACAAGGAAGATACAGGATGCCATGAGGCCTAGCAACCTCAAAAAATCGAAGGCTGGGAGACGTTGGGCATTTTGAAACTTGTTGACCACCTGCAGAATATCTTGAGCCCTCACCTCTGGTGGCGAGGCTTTTCCCAGGGAAGTGTCCAGGACCGCTCCAATGAACTGGAGTCTCTGTGATGGTATCATCTGTAACTTCTTTAAATTGAGGGAGAAGCCGAGTTTGTGAAGGAAGTGGCAGACATAATCTAGCTGGGTCTGGGCCTGAAGATACGGCCCTGATCAGCCAATCGTCCAGGGAGGGATAGACGTGGATCCCTTCCCTACTTGGACTCGCCGCCACTACCGACATCAGCTTGGTGAAGACCCTCGGGGCGGAGGTCAGCCCAAATGGCAGAACTCGAAATTGATAATGAAAGTCGCCAATTGCGAACCTCAGGTATTTCCTGTGTTTGAGATGGATTGGCACATGGAAATAAGCATCCTAAAGGTCCAGAGATACCAGCCAGTCCTGGAGCTGGAGGGCCTGAAGGATCTAAGAGAGAGTTACCACCTTGAACTTGTCCTTCCTGAGGAACTTGTTCAATTCTCTTAAGTCCAGGATGGGTCTCAGTCCTCCGTCCTTCTTTGGTATGAGAAAGTAGGGGGGAGAACCAGAGTACCTTGTTCCTGTCCGCTACAGGTACCGGTACCGGTTCTATGGCACAATTCTCTAGCAGGTCCATAATTTCCTGCAAGAGGAGCAGATCTGGAACTTTTAGGGAGCTGTTCCCCGGTGGATGACTCTGAGGGATGTGTAGAAAGGGTAGGCAGTAACCTTGGGCAACTGTCTCCAATGCCCAAGCATCTGACGTTATAGCCTGCCATTCCGTCAGATGGTGAGTTAACCTGCCCCCTACAGGTGTATTGTGTGGGAAGGCCTCAGAGTGGTTTGGCGGCGGCTGATGCAGATGCCGAGGGTAAAGAGGCACTTGCTGCGGTCTTGGTACTTTTGACCCGTCCACCTCGGGTGGATCTCCTTTGGCCTCTGAGCCGGCTGTCCTCTGCCTTTCCCGAATGCGGAATAGCGAAAGGACTTTCCTCTCCCAGAGGTTCCTGAGGGGCGAAAAGGAGTTTGGCGGATAGCATCTCCTAAGGATTTTGCAGCTGCTTTAGAAGTCTAAGTTTTCCAGACTGTCATCAGCCTTTTTCCCAAATAATGAAGAGCCGTCAAAGGGCATATTCAAAAGTCTGGCCTGTACATCAGGGGCAAAGCCCGACTTTCGCAACCATGCATGCCTGCGGATTGTTGTACTTGCCGCCATGGCCCTGCTGATACTGTCAGCGGAATCGATGACAGTTTGAAGTGATTCGCACATGGCATCTTTGCCATCTTTAATGATGTTAAGGAAGGCTTCCTTTTCCTCTCCTTCGGTTATGCAGTCAGCCGCTGATGAAGCACACTCCCATAGTGTGTGACTGAACCTGGCGAGCGCACAGGTGGCGTTGATGGACTTCAACGCCATACTACAGGCAGAGAAGACTTTCTTTGCCATAGAGTCGTACCTCTTGTCATCCCTATCCTGTGGGACCGTAGGGTAAGCAGTCCTACTGCTGGATGAAGTTGCCGCTTGAACCACCAGGCTCTCTGGGGTCGGGTGTTTTGACAGGTATTCAGGGTCAGCAGCCGCTACCCTATACTTTGTTGACAATCTTTTATTGACTGCAGGGATAACTTCGGGAGTTTCCCAATTTGATGCAATTTTTCTTTGTAGGGCTGCATGGAAGGGGGCCACCGGGTCCTCCTGTGGGCCTTTGTCCAATATATCTGTTAGATCATCCTGTTGGAAAACAGGTGAAGGCGCAGACCAACCCATAAACTCAATTATTCTTGCCATCAGGGTTCTATATGGTGTTTCGGCATGTTCCCCATGGTCTGGCTTTACAAATTCCACTTCTGGGGAAGTGTCTAGTCCACTTGCCTCATGAAGGGACTCCTGTAGTTCCTTCAGCCTTCTTTCCTCAGAGGTGAAATCCTCTGCAGTAGGCAATGTGGTTCTCTGTAATCCAAATGTTTCCTGGTCAGAATCTTCCCCTTCTTCATAAATTTAAGACCGACCAGGGTATTCTGACCTCTGAAATGGAGTAAAACCCATTTCTAGGTCCGAAGGAGCCAAACTCATCGTTATTGGACGAGAAAATGTCGATGGAAGGGGTCTCGAAGAACTCGAGAGGATCGGGATCCTACTCGAGGGCATCGACGACGGTCTCGGCATCGTGCCGGAGGCCCTTGAAATCACCGTTGGCTGTGGAGCCTTGGTCCTCATCGGCGTCGAGTCGATCGACCGATGCGTCTAGGAACCCTTTGACAACGGCGTTGATGGCGCAGATCCGTGCGTCGAAGTAATCTTCGATGACGGTGCCTTCTTACCCGATGGCTCATGGCGCTCTCGGGTGGAATGTTTCGCCGGGTGCTGCGACTCGCGGCGTTTTGATTTTTTGGGTTTTTCACCCGGGGTATCACCCTCAGCTGTCTTCGAGGGGGTCGAGGCCGCGTTCTCGAAGACGCTTAACATTTTCTTATTGAATTCCTCCCACTCAGCTTGAGAACTGTGTTTGGTGGGACAGGAGACTCTTTCTGGGGACACAGAAGACGACGAGGAATGGGACCTTCGACGTCTCTTTTTTGAGTGTCTAGATCTCGACGAATGGTGGGAGCTGCTTCGAGATCTAGAATGGGAATGTTTGACGGCGAGGAGACGAATGCCTCGACTCAGCCGACGAAACCTTCGAGGAGGATTTGGCTGACTTACCTCTCTCGAGCTGCCCCTATCGCTCCTTCAGGGCTTTCGCCGTCATGGACATGCAGTCCTCACACTCCGAACAATGGTGCTCGGACCCCAAGCACCATAAAAAGACCCTGTGTGGATCCGTTATTGACATTTTTTTACCGCAGTCTCGACATTTCTTGAAGCCGGATCGCAGCGTCGTCGGTTCTGATGACGAAGCCATCGAGAACGATAAGGAATATTCGAGTCGAAATAGTTAGTAAACCTTGACTGAATTGAGCAACGACGTTCCGAGCCCCACGAAGCGCGGAAAAACGGAACTGAGCAACGGACGCAGCGTGCGGCTATTTATGGGCATGGTGACGTCGGCGCCGATACGGTGGCCGTCGAGGGACATCGACTCGGCGGACGTCGACGCGCAGCGCCCTCTGCAGAAAAACTTTCCGATGCCAGCAAGCTGGAAACGTATTATCAAAGATGAGGAATACGTCGGAGGACACAATCCCTTCGAAGGGCGCACACAGTGCCAATTTTCAAAACAGGTGACAAAGCTGACCCACGCCAGTATGGACCGATTTCATTGCTCGATACAATAGGAAAAATCTTTGGCTCAATAGCCCTGGAAAATCTGCAAGGCTGGATAAATCAAACAGAAAATTTCAATCCTTTACAAACAGGCTTCATTAGAGGTCTGGGCACAACAGTCAACATTCTGTTAAGTGCACTGAAAGCAAAAGTAAAGGAAGGAAAACCACGGCTGCACTTTTCATTGACTTAGTACAAGATTTTGACCGGGTAGACCGGGAAATCATGTGGGAAAAGATGGAAAATCGAAACTGCCCAGTTACAATCATGGGTCCAATAAGAACATTGTACTCCGAAACATCAATAAAAAGGTGAGACTCAACAGAGCAGGTGACTTATCAAGAGAAATTCCAACTGCCCGGGGTGTAAAACAGGGCTGCCCCTTGGCTCCCGCCCTTTACATTTTGAATACATCAGACTTTATGGACACCCAGACTTCGATCAGATCTTTCCCCCAACATTGGGTAACGAGAACATTTCGAAACTGATCTACGCCGATGATATCTTAATAGATCGCATTTCAATTGCTTCTATCCAATCGAGGATATCAGAACCCTCCAAATCTTTCATAAACTTGGGGACAGGGGACCCGACGCACAACGGGTTTGGCTGAAGTCTCCACTCTAGCTTTCTCTAGCTGGATTCTTCAACATTCAGTGTCATTCGTTTTGATTTCAAGATCCCTATCTTTGAGTATCATTTGCTGTGCCAACTCATCCTTTAGTTCATCTTCAGTTGCCAACTTTTTATATGCAAAGGCCAATTTCATCCTCAATAATTCAAGTTCCAAGGCACTCCTTGAAGAAACAATGCTGGGTTTCGGAATAGAGGTAGTAGTAGAGGTGGCACACCCACAAACTGATTCAATAAAAAACCCAATGGGCAGGGTCTTCACCATCGTCGCCATCCCCCCTTCATCAAGAGCATCACAGTCAGTCTGGTAGTCCACCAGGGCAGCTATTAGCTCAGCCCTAGACTTATCCTCAAAGTCTAACTCCCTGGCTTCACAAGTACTCTGGACAGCCTCCAAGCTCATCCTAGTCAATTTTCCATTGGCAATAGATTCCATTGCTTGTAATGTATTTATCCTAGTACACAGCTACAAACCTTAATTTAACAAAGTGTGGATATTTTGAGACTCCAGAGTGGCCATCTTTCAGGACCTGTCGCGGCCAGTACGTTACTGCAGCACAAGAACGGTGAGCGCCTCACCAGGTGGCTTCAGGACAAGAGAGTAAAGTGCAGGTGGGGCTACCCGTTTGCGCTGATTTTCGAGTGAGAGGGCGAAAGATATCACCTGGTCACGGAGGCAGAAGTTAGGCAGGCATAGATGACTTGTTCAGTGCCCAGGGCAGTGCTTTCACAGAAGGAAGGGGGTATGGCGCGGATCCTGGCTGGGGACCGTGAGGCCCGCAGACAGCAGGCTTAAGATTTATTTCATTTTATTGTTAATTTATAACAAATACCAGCGAGTCGTTTCAAGCGCGGGATCACGATTCGAACCTATCTTGCACCACGTTGTCTAGCTTCCAAAACAAATGCGTTGACCCCGAGCTATCCCATCCTTCCAGCACTTTTGTTAAAAACATTTTTTAAATGTATTTTAGATCCATGGGGCCAGGAAATTCTAGAAGCTCAATACCCCCTAACCCCGGCAGGATGTCACGTGAGAGCGGGGGGCGGGGGGCATGGGAGGTGGATAGGTTTATCATTGGTAATCAACCCTCCTGTTGGGGGGAATTAGGCTGGGGCAGATCTGAGGGGGTAATGGGGGTGTTGAGAAGGGTTGGTGTGGATAAGCAAGACTATGGAAGGCTGTCTGTACGATGTGGAGAACCCTGCTCAACTTTCCTCTGGAGGCGAGCAGTGCTGCTGGCGAGGGCCCAGTCGTTGCTGTATCCTTCTTGATGGCCTGGAGGGACTCGTTGACCGCTTTCCCCAAACAGATTTTCTACATCAAGGTAATGTCCAGCACCTTCGCTTGGACCTCCTGATGGAAATTAGGGGCTTTCATCCAACCCTGCCGATGAAAGCAGACACTGTTCCCCATTTGCCGGAACCCAGTGCTGGTGACGTCCAAGGCCACTGATGGCATGATCAGACAACACTACCCCGTCCTGAAAGAGTGCGAGGGCTTCCATCTTCTTATCGGGGAGGAACTCCAGGATCAGTCCTAGCTTGTACCACAATTCCCCGTCATTATCTGAGCGGAATCACCATGGTGTTGGCCGCATTGATTGTGGACGCTGCAGTGTAGAACACCTTTCCCATGGAGTCCATCCTTTTCCCCTCGCTGCTCAGAGGGACCGAATAGTATGGGTTAGCCGACAAATTCCTTGCGGCCACTGACACCACCACCGAATCCAGTAATGGTTGCGACCTCAAGCACTTGGGTGTGGAGTCTGGCACCCTATATTTCTTCTACAGCCTATCCTGCTTGGCTGGAGTCATGCAAGGGTTCTTCATGAGGGCCAGGCCTTCCTCCCAAACATCGTATAGAAAAAGGCACTGCCGTGATAGTCTTCCTCTTGGCCTTCCGCCTTCGATAGAAGCACTCCTTAGTTTCCTCAAGCACCAGCTGGAATAGCGCAGAGGCCCTGGCGATCATGGAATGGAAGGACCCCACCTCACCCAGTGGGGACACCCTATGTGGAGCAGCCAAATGTGGGGATTCATCGTCCGCTGCAACAATGTCTGTCATCATCTGTGCCTGTATCCGTTCCAGTACCCGTGTCTGGGTCTGCTGGGGGAGAAGGGGCCCAAAGTGGTGGCAGAGGTTGATATGGGGGCATCCGCTGTCGCTTCCTCTTCTTCACCGGCCGGGGACCTGAGTGACCACGGGTACCGGCACCGGAGGCCTTCTCATCTGGATCTTTGACACCAAGGTGTGTAGTGTCAACAGAATATCCAAGGAAATGTCCCTCGGCTGAGAAGGCAAAACAGGAAAACAAGGCCCTGCGCCATCGTCGCCGTCCTCTTCAACATCCTCATGTCCATATACGAGACCTCCACGGCTTGGGCGACAGCCTGGGAGGGCTGTTTCAGGGACTCCTCAAACCCCCCCCGTCCTTTTTTCTCCACTGAAAGGGTCCTGGGCCTGTTTCGCCCCTTCTGGCATGCCTGCAGAATTTACCAAAGTCACTGGGGCAGGGACACAGACCCGTGGGAGCTACCCTCGTAGAATAAGCGCCTGTAGCTGCCGCTGTAGTATTAGTAGTCCGAGTCGGCGATGTGGACTTTGCCGGTGCTGGTTGAGCCTGCTTATGCTGCGCAGCTTTTTCCTCCTCCGACAGCGGCTTCTTCGATTTCTCCTGTAGTTTAGCCGGGGTAGAGGAATTCCTCTTTGAAGAGGAGCTTGAAGGTATGCTGGCGATTAAGGTGGAGGTCATGCTGACAGCGTCCTATCCACTTTGGGACCCGCTTCCGCAGTGAAACTGGTGGACTCCGACTTGTGGTTCTTGGCCTTATTGTGGGTAACCACAGATGAGGCACACACAAAGGACTTACATGAACGCTCCTTGGAACAGCTGGTCCTAGACGAGGCAGGACCCTGCTCTGAGCACAGGTCAGAGTCCTTGTTCGTGTTAAGCCATGCCGCCAGCCTACTATGCCTGTCAGCCTTTGTTTTCTTCAAGAAACCGAGGCATATCTCGCACTCTGCCTGCACCCGGACCACAAGGAAGTAGAGGCATTGCAATGCTTGTCCTCCACGAACACATTCCGTATCCCCCACCCCATTTGGAGAAGTGTCTGAAGAGGGACCTTCCCCTCCTCCTCAGTCATTGTCGGAGAGCACCAAGTAGGCCCAAGATGGCCTTGTAGACTCTTCGATGGATCTTCGCCCTTGAGTGGTGCAGAACTTCTGCCGACAGCAAGACCAGTGGTCTGATGAAGAAAAGAGCACACAGGCTTCTTTGAAACAGAAATCAAACTTATGTCAAAAAACATGCAAAACGTTCAATAGCTCGGAGAGCAAACTCGAGGACAAGTAAATATCTGAATATGGCTGCCAGAGGCGGGGCTTAGGGAGAGGACTGTCTTTGGATGGGGGCAGTATGACCAAGAAGACTGATTGGTTTAGAGTAGAAATACAGTTTAAGTGAAAGTGAAACTGTTTTCTTTACCGAGGTTTCCCAGCCCGACAGGGAATATTCATGAGCATGTGAATCCATGCCAGACCCCCATACTGAAGGACACATTTTTGTTAGCTCCTTCAAGACTATGACTGGGTGCATGTTTTGCGCAGTCACTTCCCAGGGCCTATACATGTTTCTCCCCCTGCACCGGTCATGCACCAGAAAAGACCTGCTTTTAGTCCCACAGGAGTGGTTGGGAGCGGTGAGGCACCCCAATGTTGAGGCGATAACCTGTTCGTACCACAAACTAGTGTGGGAGAGTGGGGGTGGCACGTTCGGGGCAGTGTCGCTTGAGGTGTAATGATACACTGACAAGGAACCGGGTATTTCGGGACATTTTGGAGAAGGAAAGAATGAAGTATTTCAAAACCAATTATACCGGTGAGGTGCGCAGGCTATGGAGAGTGAGGCAGCCAAGTCCACATACAGGGGACTGCTCATTCCGGGAGGGGCTTAGAGGAAAAAAGAGGGGTTTAGTAGAGGCCAGACTCTGACGAGGTGAAGGCGCCAAGTGTTCAGCTGGGGCAGGATGGTGTGGATAGGGAGAGGCTTCTGGAGGAGATGAGGGATAAAAGGCAGGAGCTTCACTCAGTATGTATAGGCAAGGTGATAAAGAGAAGGCGATTCACATGGCAAAAATATTACGAGAGGGGACATCTTGCTCAGAGCCTTCCTGGCGAGCAGGGTGCGAGGGTGTATGGCAGAGCAGAGTGGACAGGGTGCAAGAGGCTGAAGGGGAAATGGTGAAGCCATCCAGCCCAATTCTCTGCTTATTACCAGCATCTCTATACCAAGCTGGTGGAGCCAACGGATGAGCAGATGCGGGCCTACGTCACCGGATTACCGCTTGTTACACTGACATGGGGAGGGGGGGGGGGGAGCGCTCGACACAGAGGTAACGAGGGAGGAGGTGCCGATAGCGATCCAGAACCTAAAAGCGGGTAAAGCCCCAGGTGACAATGGTTTTACCGCACACTTTTACAAACGGTGCCAATTGTTAGCGGCACCCAAGGTCAAACTATATACCTCCATTGTGGGGTAGGAGTCCATACGGCTGATATTTCTGCAGGCCTGACTAGCGGTGATTCGAAAAAACCAGGTAAGGATCGCACTAACTGTGCCTTGTATAGGCCAATTTCCCTGCTAAATGTAGATGTGAAAATATTCTCTATAGTGTCACATCTGGAATCCTGCCTCCCCCATTTGATTCATGGGGATCAGGCATGCTTTATCATGCACAGACATGAGCCTGACAACATGTGGAAGACACTTCAAATGTATGTTATGTTACTTTGCATTTATATAGCGCCTTATGTACCATTGGTATAGTCTCAAGGCGCTGGTAGGTTGAACGCCCTCGGGAACCGAAGTTCAACTCAGTAGAGAGAGTATAGAGAGTGCGTGTGAGCACTGTATATGTGTGCAGCTGGTGTGGCATTCGTATTCGTGTTATAGCTGGTTCTTAGCATTAGGTGTGGTGGTTGGGAGATCAGGAGTATGCGTTCGTTCTGGCAGGTTTATCCAGATCAATTCTGGCTGCGTTAGGCCTGAGGAGAACGCCTAGCGGGGGGGGTGTAACCAGCGGTGTTTAGTTAGAGTGATATGTAGTATGAGGCGGATGTTGGTATGATAAGAGCTATACCAAATGGTGTCATAGTATCTCGGTGTTCTAGTCGAGTGGTGGTGTAAAGAAGAGAGTAGGCGTGGGGATGTGATATGGTTGTTTAGGTGCTCTTTCAAACGTTCCATGTACTCTAAACCATTCCATGTATGTCGCATTGTTCCACGCACTCCAGTCTGTTCGACGCACTCCATCCCGTTCCATGCTCTCAAATTCTTTTCATGCCCTTTAGTCTGTTCCATGTATTCCGATCCGGATGGTGTATTCCAGGTTGATTTATGCACTCCATCCACATATTTCACCCGTACCTTTCACATTATATCAGTACTTTCCACATACTGCATCCGTTCCATCCGGCACTCAGCCGCTCTCCGGCACTCAGCTGCTCTCCAGCACTCAGCCGCTCTGCGCATTCATCTATTTACTCTATGCACTCCCACAGGGTTGCACACTCCTCCGCTCTACACGCTCATTCACTCTATACAGTCTGCTCTACGCAATCGCCCGCTCTATGTATTCATCCGTTCTAGACACTCATCCGTTCTAGACACTCATCCGTTCTAGACACTCATCCGATATACGCGCTTCAACCATTCCACCGATTTCGTCCACTCTACTCGCTTTGTTTATTCATCATGCATTATCGGTTCAGGCCATGTCACTTACCATACGCATTGGATCCGTTCTGTGCTCTCTATCGGTGTCATGCACTGCACCCGTCTCATGTACATGAATCGCCTATTCTGGACTTTCCATTTTTGCCATTCACTCATACATTCCAAGTCATCTGTCTGTGTACTCATCAGTCTCCTGTATTAGTCTTTCCATTGTCTTCTTTATTCATTTTGGTCATTTTGTTCATTTGTCCATTGCAATCATTACACCTATTTCAATAGTTTAACCGCAATTACTGTTTTCGTACGATTATTTTTTATCCTTTTCATTGTTTGTCCTTTTAGTTTACATTAGCATTTATTAGTTGTCGATTTCTCGCTCAGATCTTGCTGTTGTATTATTTGTCTTTTTGTTACACAAGATCAGTAGTTTGTTGGGTTGGTGTAATTTCAATGCTGTTATTCAGTTTGAGTTAGTTTCAGCGCACGGTTGGTTTTTAGGGGAAGAGACAAGTTTTCAGTAATTTGCAGAAAGACATTAGATCTTCAGTTAGGCGGATGCGGGACGGGAGTGCGTTCCACAACGTGGGGGCCAAGGCTGAGAATGATGATCCGCCTAAACTGACCGAGTTTGTTTTAGGTATGACTAGGAGGCCGGCTGAGTTAGATCTTAGAGTACGTGGGGGTTGATAGGGTTTTAACTTGTCTTGAAGATATTGAGGTCTGGTTTTGTGCAGTGCTCGGTGAGAAATGCATAAAGTTTTGAAGGTCACCCTTCGGGCCACCAGAAGCCAGTGCAGAGTTTTGAGGGCTGGGGAGATGTGGCCTCTCGGACCGAGCGCTAGTAGTAGTTTGGCTGCCGCATTTTGTGCTCTTTGTAGTTTATTCAGTTGGTAAGCATGGTTTCTGAGGTAGCGTGGGTTAGCGTAGTCCAGTCTTGATATAACAATTGATTGGACCGCGCAGTGTCTGTTGGGAAAGGAGAGATATGGAAAGATGCGTCTAAGTTTTAAGGTGGTAGTGGCAGGACTTAGAGACGTTGTTGACTTGGCGCGAGAGTGTTAGGTCAGAGTCAAGGGTGCAACCAAGGTTCTTTACTGACTTAGAGGAGTCGGTGAATTGCCCATGGCAGACGGCCAGGGTAGTGGGTGTGGAAGAAGGTCAGAGTTGCCACATATCATGATTTTGGTTTTGGAGGGGTTTAGCAAGAGGTGGTTTCTGGTCATCCAGAGCTCTATGTCGAGGAGACAGGAAGCGAGGTCAGGTTGGCAGTTGGGATTTGAGTTCAGGAGTTTTAGAATGAGTTGGGTGTCATCAGCGTAGTTATAACACAGGATGTTGTGCAAGCGAATTATTGGTGGGAGGGTGATTAAGTAAAGATTGAACAGGAGGGCAGATAGGCATGCTCCTTGTGGGACTCCCGTGTCAACTGTTCGGTCTTGGGAGGAGTAGGTGGAGAGTAGCGTTATTTGGTATCTATCTTTGAGGAACGAAGCTATCCACTTTAGAGCAGTTCCACAAATTCCTAGGGAGTGGAGGCGGTCAAGGAGGATTGAGTGATTGTGTCGAAGGCAGCTGATAGGTCGAGAAGGATTAATGCAGCGCATCCCGCGGCGTTTGCCGTGATTTTAAGGTCATCCCAGATTGAGGTTAGGGTGGTTTCAGTTCCGTGTCGGGCTCTGAAACCTGATTGAGCCGGGTCTAGGAGATTGTTGGCTTCGACAAAGGCATTTAGTTGGGCGTAGGCGGTTCGGTATATGAGTTTGGCAAGGAACCTTGTGTTTGAGATCAGGTGGTAGTTTTTGGGCTCGAGAGAGTTGAGGGAAGGTTTTTTTTTAATAGAGGTTTGACGTAAACCGTTTTGAATACGTCGGGAAAAATTCCAGAGGCAAGTGATTCATTTATGATGGTTTCTGCGAGTTCTCCTGCACAGGTAGATGCAAACATTTCTTTAAGGGTTGTGGCCGGGCAGGGGTCCAGCGGGGAGCCGGATGGCTTGCGGGCAGAGAGGAGTTTGAGAAATTGGTGAGCTGATATTGGACTAAAGGAGTCGAACGTTGGTTGGCTAGTGGTCGCTGGCGGTGGGATGGCTGGTATGGACGGTGGGTTGCCTGGTGGGTGTAGGAGAGCGTGTTTGTTGGTTAGAGCGTTCGATCCTTCGAGAGCTGTGGTGTAATATCAATAACACACCAGTAGTGGCTAGAGAAGGGGCCCTACTGCTGGTCCTAACTGCAGAGAAGGCCTTTGACTGGGTGAGCTGGGCCTTTATGGGAGAATTATTATCGACCATAGGGATGGGCCCGAGATGGAAAGGGTGGATCGCGGCCCTACATCCCAACCAGTCTGCCCTGGTGGCAATGAATGGGAGATGGTAACAGGCCTTGTGGTGAGAATAAGAGGGGTCCCGATTGGGAGGGGAGGAATAATGTACAAGGTAAGCCTCTTCGCACATGACGCTCCATTATACCTCACTAGGCCGGTGCAATCAGCGCCACATCTTCTGGGCAATTTGGAGCGATATGGGGAGTTTTCCTGCTTTAAGGTTAATTTAGAGAAGTCAGTCGCATATGTGGTGGGGGAAATGTCGAAGGCAGAAAAGGTGTACATTAAGGGGCTTCCGTTCCGGGGGTAGGAGGATTCCTTCCAATACTTGGGGATACAGGTGTCACGCAACTACAGGACCTCTTTGCGAAGAACTACCTGCCGCTATGGTGCAAGGTGCGGCGGGACCTGGAAAGATGGGAGAGGGTGCTACTAGTGGATAGCCCGCCTAAACTATCTAAATGGTGGTGCTGCCTAAATTCTTGTTCTTGATATGATATGGTATTTATAACGCGCCTATACACAAGTGTTTCAAGGCGTGACATGGCAAGGGAGGGGAAACAGAGGGAGGACAGGCCTAGAGACTAACAAGTTACTTACCAACTAACATTCTTTCAACTGGATGTTCCTCCCACGTATTCCTCATCTTAGATAATCTGCCAGCTTGCGGCTTCTTTCTTCAGAAATTATTATTTTTTTTCCACCAGAGGGCGATGTGCTCGAGGCCGCGTAGCATTAGTCCCTCAAGAGCCGCTGTCTAGTGGCGACGTCATCCGTCGTATTAAGGGCTTGAGCCGCTCCCTTTGGTCGCAGTTCTGTTTTTTAGGTGTTAATGGTCGCATCAGTTGCATCAGGCATCGAAGGATGTCAGGCTGTTAAGGATGTACAAGTGCAAAAATCGTAAAAACTGTACGGAGGGGTAGGTTGGGAGGGTCGATGAGGAATACGTGGGAGGACCATCCAGTCGAAAGAACGTTACAGTTGGTAAGTAACTTGTTCTTCCAATGGATTGTGTCCTCCCACGTATTCCTCATTTTAGATAGACTCCCACAGCAGTTGTAATTTGAAGGAGGGAGTACCAGAGATTAATTATGCACTGAATGAAGGACGGCTTTTGCAAAAAGGCCTCCTTGGTAACAAGTGGAGTCTAAACAATGTTTTACAAAAGGTGTGCATGGATGACCAGGTGGCCGCTGCACAAATGTCCTGCACAGGAACACACCTCTGAAGAACCGTGGAAGTTGCTATGCCCCTGGTTGAATGAGCCCTTAATCCATCTGGAGGCTCTTTCCCAGCCAACCTGTAACATTCAGATATTGCTAGGATTATCTATCTGGATAAGGTTTGTTTCGAAACACTGAGGCCCAATTTGTGTCCAGTGTAACCGATAATAACTGATCAGTTTGTCGAAATCTTTCAAGACTAGAGATATAGAAGCTGAGAGCCCTTTTAGGGTCTAGCCTGTAGAACCTTTCCTCCTCTTTACTAGCGTGCGGAGGAGGGTAAAAGGAAGGTAAAGTAATCTAGTGGGACAGATGGAAATCTGAAACTATTTTAGGTAAGAAAAAAGGTTTGACCTTCAAAATAACTATCCTTGTGGAAAATAGTGTGAGGAGGCTTACAAGAGAGCACTTGCAGCTCACTCATCCTGCGGGCTGAAGTTAAAGCCACTAGTAACAGTTTTAAAAATTAGGAGCCTTAAAGGGCAAGAATGTAAAGGCTCAAAAAGGGGCACACATAAGAACTTTAAAAACTAAATTTAAGTCCCAAATGGGAACGTGAAAAGTGTAGGAGGGAACACATTTGTTAACCCTTTAAGAATTTGGACAACTAAAGGCGTCTTAAAATATGAAACTTCTTCTGTAGTAGTGCTTGAAGATGGATAGCGCTGCTAAATATCCTTTTATAGTACCAACTTGGAGCCCCGAGTTGACCAAATGTAAAAGAAAGGAAAGCACCATGGGAGTGCTACATTGAAAAGGATCCACATTCTTATCCCTGCACCAGTTACTGAATTTCTTCCAACGACACAAGGATTTTGTTGCTGGCCTTCTAGCCGAAAGCAGAATTTCCATAATGTTGTCCGGAAGGTCCCAATCCTTTAATCTCAGCCTCTCAGAAGCTAAGCGTGAAGGCTGAGAGCTTTGACCTCTGGATGGAGAACTTGACCTTCCCTTTACGAGAGGAGATCCTCTTTGTGGAAGACGTATTGGAGGGCAGATGGACATGTCCATAAGGTCGGGGTGCCACGTTCTCCTGACCGAATACAGGGCAATTAGGATAATTGTTTTCCTGAACCTTCTCAACCTCCGGATTACTTTAGGAATCACGGGGACTGGAGGGAACGGGTATAGGAGTGGAAATATCCAGTCCACCACGAACGCATCACCTAGAGCTCCTCTCAGGGGAAAGTCCCTTGAGCAGTACAGTTTGCACTTTCCATTGGTACCAGTCGAGAACAGAACCTCTTGCAGGACTTCCTGAGCTAGTTCCCAATCGTGGGAGACTGCTCTGCCTGCTCAGAGCATCTGCCGAAGTGTTTTTCACTCAGCTAGATGAATTGACGATAGAGAGATTTCTTCTTGCATTGCCCAGAACCAGAGCTGCATTGCTTCTCTGCACAATGGGAGTGATCCTACGCCTCCTCTTTTGTTAAGTTAATAAATGGCCATTGTGTTGTCTGTCATTATTAGGACATTCTTTCCCTGTACAGAGGGAAGGAAGGCCTTCAGCGCTAGTCTGATTGCCCTCAGCTCCAAAAGTTTGATGTGTAGTTTGGACTCCGATAGAGACCAACGACCACCGATTGTCAGATCGTTGGTGTGGGCTCCCCACCCCGTGAGTAAGGCGTCGGTCGCCACCGTTCTCTCCGGCCATGGTTGCCAAAACTGTTCACCCCCTGATGATATTCCCTTGTAAGCCCACCATAGAAGATCTTGAGCTAGCTCTCTCTTCGGGAGGCGAGGCTTTCCCCGAGGTAGTATCCAGGACTGCTCCGATGAATTGGAGTCTTTGGCTTGGAATCATTTGTGACTTCTTGTAATTGAGGGAGAAGCCCAGTGTAACGCTCACCTGATTCCCGTAGAGGCGCCGGTCTTGACTGGGCGTATACCGTATCTGCAAAGGTGATGTGTAACACACGGCTGGCTCTTTGGGCTGGACCTCTGTGCACTGTATGTCTGACTTGAAGGGTAAGATGTCTTCAGATAGAAAATATGGGATTAAGGAACTGGGTTATTGAATGTCTCTCTCTTCTTCCCTTTCTCTTCTCCTGTAGAACCCCAAAGGTTAACGCTCTCACCTTAGGTAAGGGAACGCCGTGCTCTCCATCTGCCTCGGGGCAGGGTGCTGTAACCAGTTTCTTCACTGGATAAGGGGAGCAGGCCTCTTGACTTCAGAGGACTGCTGTCCGTCGTTTATTGCACGAACGGTAAGTTTCGAGTAATTCTAATGTCTTTAAAGTCTTTAGTAATGATGTTTCTTGTTTTGCAGGGTTCCGGCGATGGCGGATGACGGGCTGAAGTGAGTTGAAGATGGAGCCCGTGTGATGAATAGAGGCGCCTGGAAGCACGTAAGTAAGCGCTTGTTGTCTGCTTCACGATGCGCTCTGTCTTTTTATTTTGCAGGTACAAGTTCGGAGCGGCTGCAGGGTGCCGGAATACCCACTGGGTTAGATGTGGAAAGGAGTAATGGCACGTGAGTATTAAAGTTCCCCAATGTCTTTAAACGCACCTTGTTTTGTCTTTCAGATGCGGGATGCAGCGCCGAAGGCCTCCGGAGCGTGCGAAGAGTTGGTAAGCTTTTGTCCTTCAGATGCCGGAATGCAGTGTGAAGACCTCCGGAGCGCACGAAGAGTAGGTAAGCCTTTGTCTTTCAGATGCCGGAATGCAGCGCGAGGCGTTGGTGACAGCCGATGGACCAGGTAAGTGAAGAGCTGTCACTGAAGACCGTAATGCTAACCTGTTCTTTCTTGTCTTTATAGGTGTTGCTGAAGACTGGATTCAGGATGGTAAGCCTTTTTCCTTAGGCCCAGGATCAGATGCAGAAGACACGATGAGCGTTCTGCTGCAGAGGATGCAGAATAACGCAAAGCAAGATTCATCCATCGGGTGTGGTTTAAATAGCCTCCTGTAGTGCTTAGGTGTCTCCTTCCACAGCCACGCCTAGGTAAGAAAAGAGTTCCTGCTTTCCAGAAGAGTTCCAGTGTTCTGAATCTAGGGAGTGGCTCCTGCCCCACCCAACAGGAAAAGTAGTTCCAAACAGAAGAGGATAAGAGGCTCAACTGGCAGGCAAGTAAGCAGCATGGTCTGCTGCAGGTAAGTCCACCCAAGCATTATGAGCCCGGCGCTTCCAGCGCTGGGACTGGGCATATTTATGAGCCTGGTGCCACTGGCGCCAGGACTGGGTCCAAAAGGTCCCAATTGGGACTGGTTGGCACTCGGAACCTGGGTTATGGATCTGCTTCCAAGGGAGTTGGGAAAACCCTGACCTTTTGGAAGCAGAGATCATGACACCCAGTCTGTGTAAGAAGTGGCAGATCATGGTCAAGTGTTCCTGGGCTCGTTCTGGTGAACTCGCCATGATTAGCCAATCGTCCAGTTAAGGGTAGACATGAATCCCTCTCCTCTTGAGACTCGATGCCACTACAGCCATCAGCTTGGTGAAAACTCTCAGGGCGGAGGTCAGCCCAAATGGCAGAACTCGAAACTGATAGTGAGATCCGCCAATTAGACACCTCAGGTACTTTGTGCTTGAGATGGATTGGCTCATGAAAGTAAGCATCCTGAAGGTCCAATGAAACCAGCCAGTCCTGAAGCTGAAGAGCCTAAGGATTTGAGAAAGGGTCACCATCTTGAACTTGTCCTTCCTGAGGAACTTGTTCAAGTTTCTTAAATCCAAGATGGGTCTCAACCCTATGTCTTTTTTGGGGATGAGAAAATAAGGTGAGTACCAACCTGTGTTCCTCTACGCTACAGGTACATGTTCTATTGTACCTTTCTCAAGCAGGGTTAAAATCTCCTGCACAAGGAGTGGGTCTGGAATTTTTACAGATTTGGCTCCCGGTGGATGATTTTGAGGTCTTTGATGAAAAGGCAGGCAGTAACCATGGGTCACTATCTCTAGTGCCCAGTTATCTGACGTAATGCCCCGCCATTCGTCCAGCTACCGAGTGATTCTGCCTCCCACCGGGGTTTTGTGGGTTAAGACCTCAAAGTGGCTTTGCAGCAGTGGCTGAGGAGGTAGTAGCCGCTGCTGTGGCTGATCTAGCACCTCTCCCTTTTCCACCACGAAAGGGTTTTCTCTGTTGGCCTCTCTGACTGGCCTGCCCCTCCCTTTTCCAAAGGAAGAATAGAAGCGAAAAGGGAGACTCTTCCAGGAAGATGAGCCTGCGTAAGAGTGTTGAGGCTGTCTTGTAGCGGTCTGCAGCTTCTCCAAGCTCTCGTCGGCCTTGCTGCCCAACAGCCTCAAGCTGTCAAAGGGCATATTGAGTAACCTGGACTGTACATCAGATGCAAAACCAGATTTTCTCAGCCAAGCAAATCTGCGTAAAACCGTGCTAGCTGCCATGGACCTGCTCACACTATCAGCAGTGTCCAATCCCGACTTGAGGCACTCCTCCATAGCCTCCTTTCCATCTGTTCTATCGCCAGGAAACCATCCCATTCCCCACCCTCTGGGATGTGTTCAGCCGCTGCATTCAAGCAGTCCTTCAGGGTGCAAGTAAATCTAGCTAATGTACAAGTCACATTAGTAGATTTAAGGTCCATACTGCCCGAAGTGAACACTTTCCTCGCCCAAGCATCAATCTTTATCGTCCCTGTCAGGGGGCATGGAGGGATAAGCAGATTGCTTATTTGCAGTCGCAGCTTGAATCACCAAGCTCTCAGGTGAAGGATGCTTAGACAGATACTCCGGATCTGAAGGAGAAAGTCTACTTTCCCACACATTTTTTTATTTACAGTTGGTAAAGATTCTGGGATTTCCCAATTTGCCATAACTCTTTTGTAGAGCTTTGTGGAAAGGAAGGATCAGATCCTTCTGAGGCCCGTCATCAATAATATCGGTCATGTCATCTTGGTTGTAACTCGGGGACACTGTCTCCCACCCCATGAAATCGATGACTCTTCCCATAAGGTTCCTATACCCAGATTCTGCGTGGTCAGTAGGGTCTGGTCTTTCAAATTCTACCTCAGGTGAGGTATCTAGGCCACTGGCCGATTGTAGGCAGTCATAAAGGTCAGCTGTTTTGGTACATGGGTCTATTAATTCTTCAGGAACTTCTCTTGTTCCAAATCTAACACCAGCTGATTTAATTCCTTCATCAGAGGATTGTTCTTCAAAAATAGAAGACAGATTGAAAAAATTCCTGCCTGGGCTGAGGATGGAAGATTTTGTTCTGGTAAAGGTGGCGGCATTGACCTAGGTTTAGCCATAAATGTCGTATTCGGTATTGGTATTAAACATTTCCCCGCCAAAAGCATCGAATGAGTCGCTGGAATAGACGCTGGCTTCGATATGCTTGAAGGAATCCTCAATGTCATCTAGGAAGGCTTCTATGTCGTCGAGAAGGCCTTCGACATTGTGGTCGAAGGTATCGATGCCATCTTTGGCTTCGACGTAGTCGAAGGACGTGTCGAGTCAATGCCCGACTTCGACAACACCATTTTGTCCTCTGTTAACCTCGATTTGTGCACCAAAGGTTTTTCTCTCGTTTCATGAGGTGCTCGAGAATCATCCTCCAAGGACGCCCTCGACTTGGTCAGATTTTGCGTGTACAGTTTTAGATTTCCCTCTGTCACTCTTTGAGTGGACGGGGCATGCTCTTCACGCAACTTCTTTGAGGGGGTCAGACCGCCTTTTCAAAATTATTTAGCATTGAAGCCCTAAAGGTCTCCCATTTTTTTGGGGAATCATGCTTAGAAGGACATGAAACGAACCTTCTGTCAGGTGAGGAGGAAGAGGAAGAGGAAGATTTGTGACGTTGCTTCTTCGAAAATTTCCTCGAGCGACTCTTCGACCTCGACCGCCTCGAGACGAGATTTTCTACACGACTCTCCCGAGGTCTTTTTGTGTTTTTGCAGACTTAAAAGACTCCTCTCCCCACCGCTAGCTTACCTTGGCGAGCCTTAAAAGCCTTATTCGACATCCCCTGACACGAACTGCACTTGTCGACCCCGATGGTCCAGTCTGAGGCACCAAAGGCAATTGCGGTGAGGATCCATAATGGATATCTTCCTTCTGCACTTTAGACACTTTTTAAAACCTGTCTTGGGTGTGGTAGGAGTTGAAGATGAAGAAATTTTCAATGAAAGAACTGACGCGCCGTTTCGAAACACGAAGCAGCAGCTCAGAAAAACGGAACTGAGACCAACGGGCGCGGTTCGAGCCCTTTATATGACAGATGACGTCGACACTTGACGGTGGCCCTCGAGGGACTAATGCTACGCGGCCTCGAGCACAGCACCCTCTGGCGAAAAAAAAAAATATTCAGAAGAAGGAAGCAGCAAGCTGGCCGATTATCTAAGATGAGGAATACGTGGGAGGACACAATCCATTCGAAATTCAGATTGTGCAAGTGCAGAGGAGCGGGGAGGGGAGTAGCGCGGGGAGGGGGGCTTTGTGGGAGGATGGACAAGTGCAGCACAAGGAAACAGGAAAGCAAAAAGTAGTGCAGCCAACGGGTGGCAAGTGCGAGTGTTAGGAGTGCAGACAGCAAGTGTCTAATAAGTGCAGGAGAGGGGACTGTAGGGTTACAGATACAGACCATAAGTGCAGGGGGGGTATGCAACCAGACAGGCACGGACCTGGGCCCGAGTTAAGAGGGTTGCCAGGTGACCAGTGGATGTAACGGGCAGGAGATCAGCAGGGGAGAAAGAGAAGTCAGAGGCAAAGAGGAAGGTCTTGAGGTGCTTCCAGAACCAGAGATAGTTCTGCTCAAGTATCAGAGAGGTAGGAAGGCAGTTTCCCAAGGGAGGCACCAGCCGAAGAAAGATCTGCCCCCAACTCGTTGCTTGAAGTGACCGACCGTCAAGCAGTTGGAGGAGCGAAGATCTGAAATAGGAAGATATTTCATTGGAGAGAGTTGGAGGTATTGCAGTTCCAGGCCCAAGAAAGCCTTGTGGACAATGTAGAGGGCCTTGAACTTGATCCTTGCCACCACTGAAGATCCAAGAGCCAATGAAGATATTGCAGTGCTGGAGAGATACGATCCCCAGTCTTGAGGCCAAGGACAAGTCTCGCAGTCCTGTTCTGGATGAGTTGTAGAGGACTTACAGTAGAGGCAGGTAGATTTAGAAAGACTGTTGCAGTAGTCCAGCCTAGAGAGAACCAAGAGATAACCAGAGCCCTGGAGACAGTCTTGTTCCAAATACTCCTAGTGGTGGTCCCAAGGGTGTTCCTGGAGTTGGTCAAGGAGGTATTGTTGAAGTTTCTTTGGGCAGGGCATAGGGTGGCCTACAAGGTCTTGATCCTACCAAAGGAGGAGGGGGGATTTTGGGGGAGTGGGGCTCCCTGATCTCTGGACATACTATAGAGCAGCCCAGTTTCGGGTCATGGTAGACCATCTCAACCCGCTCACCGAGCAGCAGTGGATGTTAATGGACAATGCTGTCCTGGCCACTGTTTCATTGGGGTATTGGCTGTGGGTTCCCAAGATGCGCATCACGAAGAGGGTGCTACAACACCCAATACTGGTGGTCCTGTGGTCTCCTTGGAGGGAAGGGGGGAGAGCAGGTGGCTCACTACGTGGCCATCACCGATAAGCTCTATTTGGGCCCCACCTTTGCGTGACAGGGTTGAGGAACCCTTGGCTTTTCAATTGTCGTATGAAGGGGGGCTAAGCAGGGCAGGGCCAATGATGGGATTTCGTGCCACTACTGAGACTAGAGGAATACTTGCAGGTTGTGAGGCTATCGGTGATCAGCTACTTATAATTAAAGTGAGCCTTATTGGAGGACCAGTGGGGTGAAAACCTGCAAAGAGATTTGAAAGATTTTGAGCGTATCCCGATTGCTCGAGGGGGCTCATTGCCTGGTTGTATAAGGTTATGTTATTGGCAGAGCTGAGGGACCCTGCCCTCGGCCAGGAACAAGTGGGGACTAGAACTGGGGAAAGAGACGATGCTCAGTGGGCACTGATGTGCAAGAGTATCACGCTCAATGATGTCACTGCAATATAGGCACCACGCTCTTGGGTTGTTGCATGGGGTGGCATTATAAACCCACAGTATTAGCCAAAAAGTGTGGGGGGTGTGACACCCAATGTTTGAAGTGTCCTCTGGAGCAGGGGGACTACTTTCAAATGTGGTGGGGGTGCCCTAGGGTACAAGCCTACAGGAAGGAGGTCTTAGCATGGAACAAGGGGGTTGACAGAAATATATCATCGTGGCTTCTTTTTGGACTGGGGTTGGAGGAGGAAGGTAATGAAATGGAGGCGGGGAACATGGTGTGGGTCATGTTAGTGGCTGCTAGGTGTTTAGCCCATCGGTCGAAGAACCCACATCTCCAGCCAAAAAAAGAAAAGTGGGTGGCAAAGGTCAGGGCTATCTATGACATTTCTAACACCTTCGAGACGAATCCCAGTCCAACGTTGAAGGCTTGTGGGTCCCCTTTTTTGAGAAGTACGGCCAATGACCAGCACGGGAAGTGATGGGTCTTCAGGGGCTTGCTGCAAGAGTTTCTTGAAAGGGTGCCTTGCATGGTCAGTATCTGTCGATGGTGGAACGGGGGGACAGGGGGGATTCAGTTGTGTAACCAGCCTGGAAGCCGTGGGACTGTCAGGAGGGGAGGGGACTATTCCTTGTAGAAATGTTACTACCAAAGTGCACTGCGGACTGCTACACAGGGGGGGGATGGGGTGGAAGGGGTCAGGGCACTCTGGGTCAGTGGAAAGGGGGGGTTATTTTGCATCACTGAAAATATTAATAAAGTTCAATTTGGAAGAAAAGAAAATATTGCTAAGTTAATTTACACTCCACCTGGGATTAGTCCCATTGTATGGGAAATATTAAGTTTACATTTCAGTTGGAGATTAAGGCCTTAACTAATTTTCATAGAACACATGGTGAGCATAGTTTGCGTCCACTCAGTGCATACAGTAAGAAAATTACACTTGCTGTGCTATATAGCGTTGACTTGTGGGCTTTCAATTGTGAACGAAGGCTTAAGCTCACGTAAAGACTTACCGTGAACTGCTCTCAGCCTAGCCAAATCCATACAGAGGACTTTATTGGATTTTTCCTTAACACTACTCTGCTCCTTACCTACGTTCAGTGCAGCCAGGTATTTTAAAATACCAACTACATACGAGTTCTCTTATAGCTTGCACTAAAGAAGAAGGAACAAGTTACTTACCTGTAACTGTTGTTCTCCAGCATGGGTCTGGCATGGATTCACATGCTCATGAATATTCCCCGTCAGTCTGGGAATCCTCGGTAAAAAATAAATCAGTATCAGTTTAGTTTCTGATCTGTCTTTCTTTGTAGTAACCAATCACTGATCTCTGGGTCATACTGCCCCCAGCCAATGACTGCCCTCTCCCTAAACCCCTCCCCTGGCAGCCATCCTCAGATTTGGTAGCACGTAAAGTGGCAGTATGACCAAGTGAAGAGCCGCAGAGGGGAAGGAGGGAGGGTTCGCATGTGAATCCATGCCAGACCCATGCTGGAGAACAACAGTTAAAGGTAAGTAACTTGTTCCTTCTCCAGCATGGGGTCTGGCATGGATTCACATGCTCATGAATATAAGAATACATAGCAGTATACACATGCACAACCACGGGAGGTGGCAACAGGCTCAACATTAAGCAATACAACACTCAACATTAAGCATCTCTTACCTCCGCACCAGGCGCACCTTAAGCGAACAGGTTGCGCAGCACTGCTTGGCCGACCCTGGACTCCTCCCCGAGTCCCGATCTACGCAGTAGAATCTTGTGAAGGTGTGCGTCGACCTCCACGTAGCAGCCCTGCAGATGTCCAGCAGGGGCACACCAGACATGAACGCCGTGGCAGCAGCGATCGCTCTGGTCGAATGGGCTCTCGGACGGCCGGGCAGCGGTCGGTTTACCAACCGGTGACAGTGCGTGATGCAGCCGGAGAGCAATCTGGAAATGGAAGCCTTCGAGAGACCCTTCCCTTGATTCACAGGTCCAAAGTTCACAAACAGCTGTGATGTCTTCCGAAAACTCTTCGTGGGGTCCACGTAGAACTTCAGCGCTCTAGCTACGTCCAGCGAGTGCAGAGTCCTCTCGGACTGCAACGAAGGTGACGGGAAGAAAACTGGCAACACCAATGGCTCGTTGAGGTGGAAGTCCGACTGCACCTTGGGCATAAATGAGGGGTGTGTCCTCAGCACCACCCTCGCGGCGTGAAAAGTCAAGTATGTAGGATTGCAAGATAGGGCCTGGATCTCTCCCACTCGTCGTGCGGAGGTGATGGCCACGCAAATTGCTGTCTTCCACGACAGGAACTTCAATGGCGCCTAATGCATAGGCTCGAATGCCCACCCCCCCCCCCCCCCCATGAGCCTGGTCAGCACCACGTTGAGTTCCCACGCCAGGGCAGGGGCCTTCACCGGCAGGAACGATCGGAATAGTCCCTTCATAAATTCCTTCACCAGGCGATGAGACCACAAGGACGCCCGTCCTGTAGTTCTGGTGTATCGGGAGATGGCAGCCAGATGTATCTTGGAGGCGTGAGCCAGTCCAGCTTTTGCCAGCGACAGTAGGTACGGCAATACTTGAGGGGCCGTAACCCGCAGAGGGTTAATCTTCTGTGCATGGCACCAGACAGAGAACCTCTTCCACTTCTGTCCATAGCACTTGAGAGTTGAGGACACCCTGGCTTTTGCAAGAACCTCTCTGGAGAATACGATATCCCGGCTGACTGCAAACTCTAATGCTGCAGGAGCCAAGCCTGCAAGTTCAGCGACTCCGGGTCGTGATGAAGAATGGCGCCTCCTTCTCTGGAGAGAAGATCCGCGTCCGTCGCCAGCTTGATAGGTGGGGATGCTGACAAGTCCAGAAGGTCCGGGAACCAGATCTGTCTCGGCCACGCCGGTGCGACGAGGATCATCCTGCACCTGGACCTCTTGAGCTGGTTGATGAGACTGAGTAGCAACGGCAACGGAGGGAACGTGTACAAGAACAGGCCGTCCCAAGGGAAAGCATCGCCCATGCTCCTCGGCTGTATGAACCTGCTGGCGAACCTCTGGCACTGGAGTTCGTCGCGAACAGGTCGATCTGGGGTTTGCCCCATCGTTGAAAGAACTGATGCACCTGGACCTGGCATAGTTCCCACTCGTGGCACGAGTGCAGCTCCCTACTGAGTGAGTCGGCGATGGTGTTTTTTTATTCCTGCCAGGTGGAAGGGAACCAGAAACATCCCCTGGGATACAGCCCAGTGTCACAGATCCTGGGCCTCCTTGGACAGGGCTGGGGATCTGGTGCCTCCCTGCTTCCGGATGTAGAACATTGTGGTGGTGTTGTCGGTGAATATCCTCACCACTTTGTCCTTGAGGGACGGAAGGAACGATTTGAGCGCCCAGAACACTGCTCGTAGCTCCAGGATGTTGATGTTGAGAGACCTCTCCTCCGGGAGCCAGAGGCCTCTTGCATGGAGATCTCCGGTGTGGGCCCCCCATCCCTCCAGGGAGGCGCCCGTCTCACCGTCTCCCGATACGCCGGGGTCTGAAACTCCATGCCTGCCGTGAGGTGCGCACGGGTACCCCACCATAGAATCGCCCGACGGAACTCATCGTCGAGCGGGATCCTGTCTTCGAAGCTGCCCGCCGCTTGAATCCAGCGGGAGTCGAGGAACTCTTGTAGCGGACGCATCCGAAGTCTGCAAAGGGGCACAAGGTAGATGCATGAGGACATCATCCCGAAGAGGGACTTGATGGACCTCACCCTGGTCACGTCCGTGGCTAACAGGCGTTGCACCTTGCCCAAAATGCCCTTCGTCCTTTCTTCCGACGGAGATGCCAATCGCTCCACTGTATCGAGCTTCACTCCCAAAAACAGTGCCACCTGCGAAGGAACCAGGTGGGATTTGGGGCAGTTGATGGTAAATCCCAGTTCCGTGAGCAGGCGGACGGTCCTCGCCATGTGTTCGACAAGTTCTCTTGACCTTGCACGGATTAGCCAGTCGTCCAGGTAGGGGTAGACATGGATCCCCTGCAGGCGCAGCCGCGCCGCCACTGGTGCGAGGCACTTGGTGAACACCCTGGGTGCCGACTTCAATCCGAACGGCAGGGCTCTGAATTTGTAGTGACGCTCCTGGACTACGAATCTGAGGAACTGTGGGGATGTGGCAGTAAGCATCCTCCAGGTCCAACGACGATAAGAAGTCGCCCTCCTCCAGCTGTCCTAGCTCGTGCTGGAGGGTGACCATCCTGAATTTCTGTGCCTTGATGTACTTGTTTAACCGACGCAGGTCCAGGATGGGGCGCCAACCGCCTGTCTTTTCTGACGAGGAAGTACCTTGAGTATACTCCGGAGCCTCTTGGGGACGAGCTCGATGGCACCTTTCTTGAGCATCGCCCTTACCTCCAACAGCAGTTGAGGGATGCAATTCTCCTTCCTGGCCATGGGAGGAATGAGAGGACACTTCTTTTGAAATTCTAGCGAGTGTCCGTGGGCCAGGGTGTCCAGCACCCAACGGTCGGTGGAGATGGACTCCCACACGCTGACGAACTGTCAGCCGGCCTCCCACCGGGGTGCTTCGGTGGGCCCCCCCCGACACTACGGCCGGTTCAGTCCTGCTTGGAAGAGGCCTTGCCGCCTTGGCCTCCTCGACGATGGCAAGACCCTCCTTGCTTGCCGCAGCCTCTGTAGGCCTCCTGGGACGAAGAGCGGGCCGCCAGGCGGTACATAGAAGAGCCACCGATGGATCCTTGGAGGCTCCCTGTCTGCCTCGGAGCTCCGAAAGGGCCGCCATTGCTGAAGGACTCCTAGAGCTCAGGCTGTCTCTGTCGGTCTTGATGGCCTGGAGGGACTCATTCACAGTCTTCCCAAACTGGTTGTTGCTGTCGAACGGCATGTCCAACACACTGGTCTGGACGTCCTGGCGAAAGTCCGTCACCTTGAGCCATCGTCGAAGGCAAACCCTGTTGCCCAGCTGGTGAAATCCGGTATCGCAAAGTCCGTTGCCACCGTTATGACGTGATCCGACGCCACCTCACCTTCCTGCAGAATCTGTAGGGCCTCCGCCCTCTTGTCCGGTAGGAGGTCTAGCAGGGGAGCCATCTTGAACCAAAGCTCTCCGTCGTAACGGGCCACAATCGCTAAGGCATTGGCCACCTTAATCGTAGTCGTCGCCGCCGACATGACTCGTCATCCCATGGAGTCCAACTTCTTGCCCTCGGTGTCCGGCGGGGAAGTGGAAGTTGAAGCTGCCGCACCCGCCGCTTCATTCTTGGCCGCTGCCTAGACGACTGAGTCCGGCGTAGGCTGGGCCCTGAGGCACAAGGGGGCGGCATCGGGGACCCGGTACTTCTTCTCGTACCTCTCCCTTTTGGCGGGTGTCGTGGAAGGGTTCTTCAGGATAGCCAGCCCCTTGTCCCAGATGTCGAGCAACGTTGCCGCGAGGGCCGTCTTTCTCTTGGCCTCCCGTCGTTGGTAAAGAAAGCCTTCCTTTTTCTGTTCCTCAGGGCAGAGCTGGAAGAGCTCCGATGCCCTGGCTATCATGGCGTGGAAAGATCCAATTTTGTCAGGCGGGGAGGGGGATGAAGGAATGTCCCTTGTATCATCGCCGTCGTCCGTCCCCGTCGCTGTATCATCCCGAGGGTCCGGCGAGGGGGATGAGGGGTCCACAGGCCTCGTGGGCACGAAGGGCGGTGCGGGGTGGACTCTCCTCCGCTTGTTCGGAGGGCTTCCCGACGGTCCTGGTTCTGGATCCTCCGTCAGGGTCCGTGGTAACCTCGTCCTTATCTCAGTACATAAGGATTGGATTGCCAACAACACGGCCACCGAACTATCCTGGGGCTCGGGCAATGGCTGCGACGGGCGGGATGGCTGCTCGATCGTCGCCGCCATCTTCGATCACATCAGCAGGAACCTTCCCGTGGGATCGAACAGTCTCGAACCTCTCGTTGAGGCCTTTCACGGTTTCCACCGGATCCTCCTCGGAGGCTGAATCCGAGTCCGGAATGGCCACCGTCCCCCCCTCTTTTTCCACCGGGGTCTTCACGGGGGGTCTTAACGATGGGCTGGAAAGAGGATTCCCTCCGCGGTGGCAGGGAAACTCTGGGCCCAGAGGCAGCCTCCACTGGTGTAGTCTGCCGGCTTCACCAGGGCCGCTGCGACAACCTCGATAGAGGCCTTTGCCGGGTCAATCAAGGCCCTCACCACCTTAGGTGCATCCTGGGCCTTTGCTTTGGGGGGGGTGGGGGGGGTCATCGCCTCGCTCCCCCTCGGCTCCCTTCGATATCGACCGGGGACTCTCCAGAAGCTTACCCGGGTTATCGGACTTCCTCTTCCCCGAACCAGAGCGCTGGCTTGTGGTTGATCGTGCCGGGGAAGTCGCGCCCTGCTTGGCAGCCGAAGAGCCCGACCTTTCGGCGCCCCCGGACTCGCGGTGCTTGGCCTTCTGTTGGGCCCCCATTGCTGGGGCGCCCTCACAGGACTTAGAAGACCGCTCAGACTTTTTCTTCGCCTTCTTACCTGCTGTGCCCTTCTCCAGCCAGGCGGCGAGGCAGGAACAACTATCTTGCTTGGTCCGTTCAGACAGGTTCTTGCAGAACGCACAGTCCTTCTCCACGTGCGTCTTGTCCTCATGAAGGCAGTAGAGACATCTCGAATGCTCCTCCTCCTTGAAAACATTTTGCAATCCGCATCCCGGGCAGCTCCTGAACAGCTTGGATCCGGGAGTCGAGCTTCCTTTGTCCTGGGCCATGCAACTTTGAGGTAGGCCTCAGATCTTCTGGAACCTCCAAGAAGTGTAACTCGACGAAAACCTCACCCTTGAGTCGCGTAGAAGAATTCCGAAACGGGTCCCTGTTATCGGAAGTGGTAACGGTGGCGCTTGAGGCAGTAAAAGCTCGAGAGCTAAAGCACGAGGACTCCCAACACTTGAACGTGCAGTAAAAATCTGAGGATGGCTGCCAGGGGAGGGGCTTAGGGAGAGGGCAGTCATTGGCTGGGGGCAGTATGACCCAGAGATCAGTGATTGGTTACTAAGAGACAAATCGGAAACAAAACTGATACTGATTTTTTCTTTACCGAGGATTCCCAGCCTGACAGGGAATATTCATATTCATGAGCATGTGAATCCATGCCCGACCCCATGCTGGAGAACTGGAAATTAATATTAATGGTATGGAGAGTAACCAAGTGGAATCTTGAATTTAAAAAAATGCTTTATTAGCCAAGAATTATCACTTGGCTGAAGGGGTTCTCCTTGCCAATAAATCTCATTCTAAGGAATATTTAAAATTCCTGACTTATCTTGGCCAGTGTCTAATCTATAGAGAATCCTTCTCTCGCCCATAAGCATAGCAGTTATATGTTTATATTACATGTTACCTTTTTGTGATTAGAGTTTGGAGAGTTAGAGGAATGAAAGGCCTCAGACTTGGTAATAATGTGGATCATTGTGAAACCATGAAATATTTAATGTTATATTCTGCATGTATTTATACACGGAAGACATTTTTGTTACCGAAAATAACTGATGAACAGAGAAATTAAAATGCTCTGAGGATACCGACATTTTAAGCTGAATTGTATTGCTGCCCAATTATTGCATTGAACAAATGGACATTTGGAAGATCTATTTATATCAAGTTTGTAAAAAAGGTTGCCTTTGTAACCATACTATATGAAATAAAAAAGTAACTATCTTGTTACAAACCCTAGGAAAATAATTTCTTTTAAAACATTTTCATCCTTAACACGGGGCGGGGTGAGGTGAAAATAAGGCGGGGACATACTTAGCGACATGACTAGATGAGAACAGGAGCTGATATTGTGTGAATAAAGGTGGAAACAAGCCCCGATACATACAAGTAGATGATACAATGATGATACATTCAAGTTACATGCTGTACGAGGCAAGAGTTTACTAGAAGAGCTTGGCCAAACTAAGCATCTGCCCTCAAGCTTACATCAAGAAAGCAGTTCAACGAATGCATGTGGGCGAAGACCAGGTCAACAGAAATAAACAAGGACATGTGTAAATCAAATTTAGCGTACTTTGCTCTTGTACAGTAAGCATGAGCCCATTCCAGCCAGCAGTTATGTAAAAAGAACGAAAAAGGAAAGCATGCAAACCAGTAGGCAATACAGCAACAAACCTTTAATTGACTTTGTGGATTAGTGAGTAATTCCAGAAAACAGGACTTAAATACATTTCTGGTCACCTTCTACTAAGATGCTAGTGGGATAAGTTCAACTCCAGGTGTTGTCTACAACTATTACTTGACAAATTACAGTAGCAAAGTACATGTTGTAGAAAACCAAACCTCCAAGACAAACCGACAGTGAAGTTTTGGGTCTTGGTCCAAAAGCATAGAGTACTAGTCTACTTAATTGGCAATTTTCCTTCAACATCCTTTGCTTTTTCGCAGGTTGTTTCTACCCAATGCTCTCATATCCTCCAAGAGCGCATGTTAGGGAGAATTCGCAGAAATATGCTAATTCCCCTCTACCTTAGAGACCCCCCCCCCCAAGCACTTTTGCTGGACTTTAGGACTTTTCATTTTTATCCTGGAGAGAGCAAGACCTTTTTCCCACTCATTTATTTTTCATTGATTTGAACACTTTCTTTTGATTTTGGAGTCTGACAAACTCAATATACATCATTTTACATTGTGTCACACAGCACCTTCAGTGCAGTGACACAGGGACGTCTTCCAGATTTCCCAAAGGTTTAAATACCTTCTCTTGGATAAACTGCTGCTTCCAAGAGCAATGAAGTGAAATTGACTTTACGTACATTTTGTAACTTTCTAGACGCAGCACACACCATCTTACAATAGGGTGCGGGAGGGGTTACTTAGTATCCCCTTAGTCTAGTTTCTCATGTAACATTTTTATGTTACCCTTTCTACAATTAATGTCTGGTGGCAGTCGTTTACTTTTTTCTACCTTTGTGAGTTTCTACCGCAGACTGCAATTGCAGCTGCAGTGAAGCACCCATGGGTGCCCATTTTGTCAAAATGGCCCTGGCTGTCTTTTCTCGCCATTTCTTGCTGGAAAGGTCCTTCTTGAGATGTACTCTGCGCGCCAGACTAGGTTTGGTCCCTTTGTTAGTTTGGTCTTTGGCGGGATTCACCTGTGAAGCCCACCTCTGGCTCCAGCGTGTATGGCAGGGCAGGAAGCGAGGGTGGTGCCTGAAAATCCCTGTGCTTAGTCTCTTTGGTTATAGGAATGCACCCAAAAGGTGAGATTGGCCTGCTGCTGCCCTCGGACAATAGCCACCCTGCTGTGTGATTGACAGCTATGCTGCGAATGAATGGGAGAAACCTGCATAAAAGTCCTTTTGCTTGGAAGGCAGAGTAGACCACTGGACGAAGGAATCCGAAGAACAACTTGGAAGAGATGCTTGCTGCAACTCCTGGACCGTTGGTTTGGCCGGTGAAGTCCTGTTGAAGCTCCAAATTCACTGCGACTAGGGAAGCCCTGCGAAGGACGACTTCTCCCCTTGGTTTGGTGGGACCAATCGACCCAAAGACAAACTCATCTAGAAATCCTCTCAGAGCTGGCTGTACTTCCATTGCTGCTGCAGGAATCCAGAATCGAGTGTCTCGTCTTTAAGTCGGACTCGAGCTCCAGGAAGATCCTCCAGACTCCCATGAAGCAGGACTGGCCGAGCCTGAGCCACCTCAACAGAGTGCTGGACCCCAGATGCAAGGAAAGTCCACAAGGTATCCGAGAACCGCAGTGGTGTCATTTGCGAGAAGCTGAAACCGTGAAGTGATGCTGATCTGAAGTTTGTCCATTGCTGCTGCCGACCTTCAATTCGTAGTGCAGGAGTCCCCAGACTTTCTCCCTCTTGTCCCCACAACTGAGGCCCAGGAACAACAGGATCTGCCATACTACAACTGGAACAGAAGCCAGCTGTAACCAATTTCTTCAGAACCAAGGTACTGTAAACTAAAGGGCACTTACCTCTTGTGTAGCCTTCCTAGCTCTCAGATGAGACTTGTCTTGGTCGCTTTTGCAGAGTTCTTTGCAGCTTCATCCCCGACAAGTCTCCCAGCTTGTGGCCCAACAGTGATTTCATTTTCTACAAAGATTTCTAAAACATTGTGCAAGACTTTACTTACCTTCAAGAAGTGCTTCAGCTCACCTAGACTTTTGCTCGATTGACATTGGCTGTCCTGGCTCCCTGAAAGACTCCATCCTCTGACTTTGTGCTTTAACTAATCCCTCAACAAAAGTCACACATTCCATAATTGTGTAGCTGTAAAAGGGTTAATTTGCTTTGCATTGGGGGTTCAAAAAGTACTTGTCAACCATTGTTTTCTTCCCTCATCTTTTCCTTTTGATACTAACCTCGGTATTCCTCTAAATGTGCCATTGATATATCGAGGTCCACAGTGTCCTAGTTATTTAATTCACCTCGGGGTGTAGGAAGTATCTGCGTGCCATCCCAAATGGGCATCTACTGATTTATTGAAACAGTGTATTTTTGAAGTATATCATTGTGGTACATATCTTGCTACTTTCTATCTAATGAAGGCTTATTCAACCAACTTAAATTAATAAATAATTTTTTAATCAAGAAGTGTAAGTGTTTATTTGGATACTTGTCACTGAATCTCTATGTTCTAACCCTACAGCTCACATGGACCCCTCTTGAGATAAGCCTGGCTGCTCAGTCACTCTACCAACCTGTGTAGTACATGCTTATACCAAAGGTTGGGTTAACTATTGCCAAGAGGACAAGGCTGGTGCAGTCACCCACAGGATACTGCATACAATCTTGCCTAACACATGTCTTCTGCTCAAAGTGCTTCTGTCACAAGCAGCACAAGTATAATTACACTGGTGGCTCAAACACATGGGAGCTTGGAATTGAAAAGCCATATTAGCTCAGCTGTGCACTTTGTGAAAGACACAAGCATGTCAGTTTGGGGCGCATGCCGTGTGTCAGTGTCCTGGGTAGGAAATGGTCCCAGGCAGAATTGGAGCTGCACGTAAAATGCTTGCAGCACTTTGCAAGTTCTTTTGCTGTTCAATTCCGGTTCATGTATCTAGTGAACTACCTTATGGACTACAGAAAGACCTTCCAAAGGGAATGACAATGCGTCCCCCATGCTCCCCTGCTGGGGGAAACATGCTGGCAAACCTCTGGCACATGGTCACCGTTGCAAACATGTCGATCTGGGGATTGCCCCATTTGCGGAACAGATTCTCCACCAGGTCCAGCCAAAGCTCCCACTCGTGGCACGAGCTAAGTTCCCTGCTCAGAGTCGGCGACCATGTTCTTGACTCCTGCCAGATGAAATCGGATGAGAAACATCCCCTGAGCGACAGCCCAATGCCATAAGTCCTGCGCTTCTTTGGAGAGCGGTGGGGACATGGTGCCCCCTGCTTTCTGATGTAAAACATTGTGGTGGTATTGTCTGTGAAGACCTGCACTACCTTGCCCTTGAGGGACGGCAAGAACGATTAGAGGGACCAAAAGACTACCCGTAGCTCCAGCACATTGATGTGCAACGTCTTGGGCTCCGGCAGCCAAGGGCCTCTGGCTTAAAGACTTCCGGTGTGGGCTCCCCATCCCTCCAGGGAGGAATCCGTCGTTACAGTCTCTTCATATGGTGGGGCCTAGAAATCCGCACCTCCTGTCAAAAATGAGAGTGCACACCCCACCACCTTATCGCCCGATAGAACCCCCTGTTGAGCGATCTGGCCATGGAAGCTTCCGGACACCTAAATCCAACGGGCATCGAGGAACTGCTGTAGTGGCCGCATCCACAGCCTGCAGAGTCGGATGAGATAAATGCATGACATCATGCCGAGCAGAAACTTGATGGCCCTCAATGTGGCAATCTTCAGAGCGAGCAGCCGTTGCACCTTGCCCAGGATGACTGCCACTCTCTCCTCAAACGGTGATGCCTGGCATGACACTGTGTTGAGCCGGGATCCCAGAAATAGCTCGTCCTTCGATGGAGTCAAGCAGGACTTTGCTTAATACACAGAGAACTCCAGGTCCATCAGTAGGCGGATGGTCCTCGCCGGGTGGTCAATGGCGATGCTCCTTGAGCTGGCCCAGATGAGCCAATCATCCAAGGGTATACGTGGATCCCTTGCAGTCGCCGATGTGCCGCCACTGGGACCAGCCACTTTGTGAAGACCCTTGGCGCTGACTTCAATCCAAAGGGAAGGGCCCTGAATTGGTAATGCTTCCTCTGAACAGTGAAACTTGCGGTGACCCTTGTGAATTGGCGCGTGGAAGTACGCATCCTCCAGGTCCAAAGATGACAGAAAGTCTCCCTCTTCTAGCTCTCTGAGCCCGTGTTGAAGAGTGACCATTCAGAACTCCTGGGACTTTATGAAACGGGAAGTTTAGACAGAAAATTATGGATTTTGCTCGAAGGCAGCACCTCCCACCCCTTTGAAAGAAATGGTTAAAATGGTGTATCCCACTGCGTACTCCAAGACAGTCGGGGACTAAGTTCTTGACCTT
This sequence comes from Ambystoma mexicanum, assembly GCF_040938575.1. NCBI lineage: Eukaryota > Metazoa > Chordata > Amphibia > Caudata > Ambystomatidae > Ambystoma > Ambystoma mexicanum. The sequence continues at coordinate 704,157,158 of NC_090924.1, forward strand.
TGCGCTTTGGATATCTAGCACTGTTCATAGATCTTCTGTCATCTTCCATACAGGCCATCTTTTCAAATCCACAGCGCAATCGAGCTCTGTAAAGAGCTCAAAAATTGTCCTCTTGGCAAAAACATGTTAGGGAGAATTCTCAGAAATGTGCTAATTCCCTTCTATCTTAGAGACCCCCAGCACTTTTTACTGGACTTTATGTTTAATTTCTAACCTGGAGAGAGTGAGACCTTTTTCCAACAGTCTTGTATTTTTCTGTGATTTGGACTCTGTTTCTTTTGACTTTGGAGTCTGACAAACTACATAGGCATCATCTTTACATTGTGACAGACTGCAATGACACAGAGAAGTCTTAGATTTCCCAAAGGTTTAAATACCTTCTCTTGGTGAAACTACTGTTTGCAAGAGCAGTGAAGTGAAATTGACTTTACTTATATTTTGTAACTTTCTAGGCCCAACACACACTATCTTACCATAGGAGGAGTTACTTAGTATCCCCTTTTTTCGAATGGATTGTGTCCTCCAACGTATTCCTCATCTTTGATAATCACGTCCAGCTTTGGCTGCTTCAGAAAAATGTTCTCAGCAGAGGGCGCCGTGCGTCGAGTCAATATCCCTCGAAGTCCTCCATTGAGGGTGACGTCATCAGGTATATAAGTAGCACGTGCTGCGCCCGTTGGCCTCAGTTCAGTTTTTACGCAAACGTGTTTGCTTGGGAGACTCGCCGTGCCTCGTTAGTCAGACTGAATCAACACTTCATTCAACCAGGTTCAAGTACCACAAGTGGGTAATAAGGACACCAGCAACAAAAGCTTTTGTGTCCCCGTTCTGCTGTATGTGATTACTGAAACACATCAGCATTGATAAGTGTAGCATCGCCACACACCAGGACTTATCTGACTGGTTTCCATTTTTGTTCTACAGTATGATGTAGACTATTCTACACAGCATCTCAGTTCATACAATGAGGAACCCTGATCCCAAGCTGTAAACTTCCATATTTCATACCTACACCACTTAGACTGGAACTTTTGTTTCGTTGCTGGAATTGTTTTCCGCTTGGCATATGAAGACGTGGATTCTCAGATCGTGTGCCCTGGTGCACTAGGATATGAACACATAGGATCTCGTCTGTATACTTTTTGTCCCTGTTCCGATGAAGGCTGACCTAATTGCCGCTACTCAAGATAGCCCAAAGGCCTAAACACAGTGGTGTTGACACATTTGTTATATTCATCCTGTTATTTGTACACACTTGTGTATTTTGCATTGCAATTACTTGATCATTTTGTGGTGTCACTCTCTACAATGATAAATATGGAATATAATTGCCTATTTGTAAAATGAATGATTGATGCTTGTTTTCTTTGCATTATGTGCATACTTCTGCTCACATGTTGTATGTATTTTTGAGTATCCTATGCTCATCTCAATTAGCTGTAGTTAATCTTAGCTACTTTTATATGTATGAATTTGAATTAAAGTAGCGGTCAGAATTTTAGCACGTTGTGTACACTGACTTTTGATCTGGTGTTGAGTGGGGTTACTTATGTCCCTGCTCATTTGTGCTCATTATAATTGTCCCTCCCTGGCAAGGCATTAACCAGGCGCCCATTGTTTAAACTCAGGACACCAGTAACTAACTCCTAGAAGTTGGAGAAATATACGATATCAAGGACCACATTGACACACCTTAGCCCCTGTGCTGGCTGACTTCTGCAGCCACTCCTTCGTCACAAGAGTCTTCCCCTCCTCTACACCCCCCACCCCCCAAAGCACTCCCTTGTGCACCATCTTGTTAAGCAACCCACAGCCAACCCCTCATGCCCGGCTAACTATCGCCCAATCTCCATCAATCCTTTCCTGGGCAGACTCCTGGAAAAACTGCTCATCTCTCAGCTTCATCTTCACACAGAATCTCTTGGTTGTCTCAATGGTCATCAGTCTGGCGTCAGAGCTGCCAGAAGCACGGAACTGTTCTACTGAACATCCGTGAAGACCTGCTCTCTAACCTCGATTCCAACACCGCCGGAGTCCTCATCTTACTTGATCTCTCTTCTGCCTTTGGCATGGTCAATCATGCCATCCTGCTCAACCATCTCCACGATACATGTGCATCACCAGTCAGGCACTGGCTTGGCTGACCTCTTTCCTGTCCGATCGACCCTCCCAGGTCCAACTTGGGTCCTTCCTCGCCTCCATCTCTACCTGGGGTGTTCCCCAGGTGTCTAACCTCTCTCCCTGGCTGTTCAACCAATACCCGACTCTTCTTGCCCACTGCATTGCCGCTCTCTGCCCCAACTTTCAGTGCTATGCGGATGACGCACCCAATTTTCAGGCTCCCTTCTCCCTCTCTCATCTCCGATTGTCTGTCCGCCATCCAGGAGTGGTGTGCCGCCAAGGAACTCTGCCTTAATGCCAGTAAGATAGAGATTCTCCTCATCGGCACACCTGTTCCTTCCTTTCCTGTCACTGTCTGGCCGACCGCTTGGCCCTCTTCCTGCTCCCACCTGTGAGGCTAAAAACCTGTGTGTCATCTTTGGCTCCACACTCCACCTCTCCTCAAATCTGATGTCTCTAAGAAGTCACACTACCAGCTGCACCTCCTCAGAGGTATTCTTCCTTTCTTCTCCTTTCCCCAGAAGCTCACTGTCTCCGGAGCTCTGGTTCTCTCTAGGGTGGACTACTGCAACAGCCTCTTCCTAAATCTGCCTGCTTCGACACTCCTCCCTCTGCAACAGAGCAGGACTGCGAGACTTGTCCTTGACCTCAAGCCCAGTGATCGCATCTATCCAGCACTGAAATCTCTACACTGGCTCCCAGTGGTTGCGAGGATTAAGTTCAAACCCCTCTGCATTGTCCACAAGGCCTTCTGTGTCCTGGGGCCTCAATACCTTCAACTTTCTTCCTAAATATCTTCCAAAATATCTTCCTTCGCGAGCTCTTCGCTCATCCGCCTCCAACTCCCTCAAGGTCAGTCGATTCTCCAAGCAACGAGTTGGTGGTAGATCTACTTCGGCTGGGGACTCCCTCTGGAACAGCCTCCCTGAAACTCGAGCACCATCTCCGGTTCCGGAAGCACCTCAAAACCTTCATATTTGCTTCTGCTTTCTCTCCTCTCCCCTGCTGAACCTGCACGGGTCACCTGGCTACACCCTCTGATCTCGGGCCCAGGTCCCCTCCCTCGCCAATTGCATCCCTGCACTACCTACCTGGCATCCCCTGCACCTGGGGACTTTTTTCTGTATCCCTACGCCCCCTACCAGCACTTGACACCGGATGTCTGCACCTATCCTTGCACTTGCCACCAGCTGGCTGCACTTTTTCTTATTGCTTTTTATTTATACAATTTTTGTTACTATCGTTCCCATGTACTGCACTGCCCCCGCCCCCTGCACTTTTCCCCTTCCCCTGCACTTGCACGAGCACAACGTCACATGGCCTAGGAAGATCGTTGTCTCGGTCTTCCTCTGTTCCCCTCCATTGCCTCGTCGCACCTTGAAACACCATGATATGGCATTTATAACGCACCTATACACATCATACAAGGCACTATATAAAATCATCCAATTATTATGTTTATCCTATGTAAGATTATGCTGCTGAAATGCAGTACCTCATTGGCAAAGGCCAAGAGCCATTCAAGCCTGAGGTGCCCCATGCCTCTTGATGGCAGCTAGCAGTCTACAGCAACAATCTCTCTTAAATGTCTGGGTTCGTACACCAAAGTCATAAACGCAATTCCACTATGGGAACCTTCAAAAATAAAATATTAGATTACACGTATAGCATGGGCCTTTTCACACTGCTGCCAGCGATTAACTGAATTTGAATGGCAATGTTGACAACCATGTAAAGTAAATGAACTGCTATAGTTTGACAAATACATTGTATAGACTGCTTTTTCAATTATTTTGTATTTACTCACTTTTGTGATCCCTGAGACAACTGCTTTGTCCACGTTCCCCAGTCCTTGGTCTTGTGTACGACATACTTCCTGTGACCACTCTGCACAGCGGTGATGAGCCCAGCAGTGACCTAGAAAGGAAACATTTTAAAAAGGCATTGCAATGAAAGAGGGGAAGCGGAACTGCCATTCAAAGTCAAATAAGCAACTAAAATGAACTTTGTAACAAAAAAACATACCCAGGCATTTTTTTAAAGGAAGCAATAGAGATTTGTCAATGGTTGTTTATTGGTCATGTTCTCTTGAGCGGATGCGGAAACCGATTTTCAGCAACATAAGTGCCCAAACTTATATAAATCATGGTTTATAAAAGTGAGTCTTCCGATTTACAACCAAACAGGTTAACACTATTATACTATTTCACTCAAACAATATCTACTTAAATATCTATTATGCGAAAGCATTACAGTAGATTCTAAAATACAAAATTAATGAAGTCAGATGTATTCATCCATGAAGTCTTTGTTAACATTATTTCTCATAACTAGACTATTGTAAAGTGCATTATTTTAACACATGTCTGTCCAATTCCCATTACACTGCAAAGGCTGTGGTTCTTGAGTTTAAAAAAAAGCAGTAAAAAGGATACGCTGTAGTTTACATGCTTTCAATCGCCATAACTACAGTTAACAATTTTGTCTGCTGCGAGACAATTCTGTTACTTTCCATCATTGAATCTTATTTAGATAAGTCACAAAAACTAAAACTTTTTTGTTTAGCAACACTTTTTTCATTCTTTTAGTCTGTGGATCAAGAAGTTCTCAGAGCGGTCTGTCTATATCAAGTCCATTCCCTCAAATGACCCAAAACTTCACTAATCTTATGCTGACTTTTGTGATGTCAGCATCCAGACAGGTGAGGGGAATAGAGCAGGAGTTAGGGAGTGGGGTACTGTGGCAGATATCCATGAGTTTAAATGTAATTTGAAATGTCAAAGTAATCCTATTGCACGATCAATCCACAATTGCAACTGTGGTGGAGAATTTGGTTTATTCCTCCGTTTGTCGCATTATTTCTTATTTTGGTTACTGATTTACAGCAGATTGTCATGTTCACTAACAGATTAAAAAATGTTTTCCACCACAGAATCAGCGTTTTATTTCAAACTGCCTTTTACTCCTAATGCATATTTTGACAAATAGAAAATGAAGTATAAGCAAAAGTAGTTTCTCATGTTATTGCAGTATTCCACTTATCAACGTTTTGCTTCTGCTTTTTCTTTTAGGACAAAAGTAACAATGCGTCCTCAGATGAAGTACAGTCTGCATATCAGACACATCTATATGCATAATTTCTGGTCTTCATAATTTGCTATGGTTCTACTTTTCTCAGATGTGTGCTCCTCAAGGTACATGCAGACTAATCTTGAAGGAAACAGACACTGACTCTGCTAAGGTTGTGTGCACCTGGAAAAATCAAATTTACCTGTTGCAGAGAAAAGGCGAAAGGGGAAGATTTATGGGCACCAAAAATCTTCAATTTTAGAATGTTGGAAGACGCAATCCAGAAGGTTAGGCATGGTAGAACATTATTAGCGTTCCATCCCAAATATTAAAATACTTAAGAGTAGTATTTTTTTTAAAATAAATGCATTATATAGCTCTTAACTATATCCTTTTCAGCTAGGCAGATATTTTCCTCAAACACTTCTCAGTAAACCTCCTGTCGGCTTTACTTAATGTAATGTGTTTTTTTATATAGCAACATTTCTGATATTTTGATGGCTTCTTGGCTAAACCTACAGGGTCCCCAACCAGCATAATCCTCTCTACAAAAAAGCACAACAATGTTTTCCCCACTGATTGTTTGCAGACTTCCCCCAAAAAAGATGCACAACGCGACAGGACTAGACTCAAGGAGGCATCCACTATGCTTCTAAACATTCTATTGGAAACCTCAGACATACTGTTATAACTTATTTTAGAGCAGGATAGGGCTACTCATTGAACAGCAACTGGCTGACCTCTGAGCTTTAAGAGCTGCAGAACGAACTGGAGAAAATAAAAACCTTATTCATGCCCATTTTCAAAATTCCATGAGCAGAAGCAAACAGAAATATGCCACGAAGGAATAATGCGCTCTAGCTAAATTGACACTTTTGAACATGCCCGGGATGCTGGTTGTCACTGTGCAAAATGTTCTCTACTCAAGACTGTTGAGTCAGTCCCGCAAGATACTGAGGTGTTTTCTACTAATCGCAAATTCTTCATGAATAAAATGTTCAGTTTCAAGTTAAAGGGTCGCTCCTAATCTTGCCCTACTGTCGACCAAACCCCTTTTCCCACAGTTCTGCTTTTCAGGCCATTTTAGATTACTTTGCCATATCACTTGTCCTCAACTTCTTCCCTCTCGTGGTCAAAAGAATTCCACTTCTGTCTCACTTACAAAAGACTATAATGATATTTTAGCAAAGAGGTTCTCTCACCAGCATATGGTTCCTATCACTTAAAGACTGTCCCTTTTACCCATTTATGTAAGACACAATTGCTGGATCCCACCTTACTCCACATTCTGCTCTTATAATGCAAGTCTACCCTACCCCCTCCCCCCTCAAAATGGTAGTCCGATGAAATGTACTGAAGCCTGCCACATGATTTAAATAATTCTCCCCTAAATTCCTTACAGTCATCAATTGGTGCTTGGCAACCTAGTCATTGTACAAAGGTAATAAGAATTCATACAAAGAAGTCTACTCCAGTGCTGCGCCCCTGCAGTTACTGCGCCTTTAGGTGCACACAAAATCCTGACTCCCATTAGTGAGCCCAAACAGAGCATGGGTTGCAGGGGTGTCCCCCGCTCCTCTTGGCCGCAGTAACCAGAGTCCGGGGTTGCGTGGGTGTCCCCCGCTTACTGTAATGGTAAGCGGGAAATAAGTTTTAAAAAAAAGGACCCTGTGGCGTCAGTAACAACCCATGCAAGTGGGAGGAACTGACGCCCCAGGTTCGGAAAAGAAAAAAGTGGATGGTGTTGGGGAAAGCGGGTATGGGGATGCAGGGCACAGTGATCTATATTACCACTGCGTCACGCCATAATCGGAGTCAACAATTTAATAGTCGACATTATGGGCAGCGCAGTGATCACAGATTTGGTAATAACAGTCGCAACATACTTTGGCCTACTCGAGTACCAGCTCAATTTCTTGCAAAAAGTAGCTCGTAGAGTGACTGCATGCCTGGAAAATAAGAATCACTCCTTTCTGCCAATAGCTATACTGTCTGCATAAAAGAGCACAAACAATGAAAAATCCTAAGGCTCAAATTGAAACCCTAATGCAAACTGAACAGAACGTTCCCTCTGGCTGCCATCTGGGCTTGGAAACCCCCATTGTTGAGGAATCCCTTCTTTCAAGTTTATTTTCCCAAGAGACAGATTACTTCCCCCACCTCCTGTGGTGGGCCTACAAAACACAAATAGAAGGCAGATGAAATAAAGCAGGCCTCAAAATTAGCACTAGCCACAGCTAAACTAACTTTTGGTGAGTAAGAAAAGGCGTGTTGTGCGCATGAGGAGGTTTCCAGGGTATAGGGAATATGCCGGGCTAGTAGATTGTAAAATATGTTCAGCCATGGTCCAAGGATTATCTAAAAACTAACCTTCAGGAATGATGTAAGCAAACAGTGTCAGGATGTGCCCAATAATAAGGTGTCAGGGTCCTTAATTAAGCTAAGCCTACACTTCCTTTGTGGACTAAAGTGATATACTCCTTCGGCTGCAGTCTCCCCAGAGTGCTTTTCAGGATGTTCTCAAAGGAAAGGTTTAGGAAAAAGCCAATGGGAACTTTGGATTATTTCTAACAGACTAGAAACCAAGTGTTTCCCACTGGTAAAAGTTACCAGGGTAAGCCAAACTAAGCTTTGAGGGATCTTCCCCTGGGGGGATAACAGTTCCAGGATTGTGGGGGCACATCTCAAACCACTCTCTGCCGGGGCGGGTGGTGGGCGGTCCACTGTCTCCAGCAGCTGCCAACTACTGGGGGGGGCTCCACAGTCTCCAACAGCCCTCTACCGGGCGGCTCCAGTCATCTCTTGGCGCCCATTGTCTCCAAGCGCCTTCAGGTCACAGGGCTTTATAGCACCTAGCCACTTCGTTGCTCATGTCATTCACAGGGATATAGAATATCAAGCCGATTCTTTCCCACAGGGATATAAAATATCCTGCTGCTTCTTTCCCACAAGTCATCACTTAAATACTGCACCCAGCTCGCCATTTTTTAATCCACCGAGCATGATCGTCCCTGGTCCACTTTTTCCTGATAAGGGGTTCCTTGTGGCCTATTTAACTAAGGGATACAGTGCCATTGCCACAATTAAGAGCCATGGCTAACCAGTAGTTCCATTCCCTTCATGATTTGGAGGGGGTCCAGCTCCTAGGACCTTTCCACCCGCTCAGCAATTGGGTCAGCATGCCCAGTACCTCCAAAATCGCTTGAATTTCAGTGCCAGTACTAGGCTCTCCTAAGTGTTATGCTTCGCCCTCCCACTTAGTGATACTAGCTCCAGAAAATCTGCTTTTCCTTCATTCTACTACTCCATATTTGCCTACTCCTCCTACTGCCGGCTTTACTGTAATCCCGAACCATGTATAAGCCCTTCATTTCCTTTGTCTCACACCCCTCAGCCCCTAGGTCTTATGCTGTTCGATGTGTCTGGGGTCTTCCCATTGCACTGTTCTTCCAGATTGCCTGCTTTTCTCAGTCTATCCAGAGGTCCTTTGTTTCCCGAACATTTAGCAGCCATCTTGTTACTCAACTCTGTGCAGTCTCTGCACTGCTCCACATGGCAGGTGCTTTTGATACTGCACTCACCAGAGACTACTTCTGGTATGGTTTGGACAAATGTTTGCAGGAATCCTTGTTCACAAGAGTGAGTCCACAGTAGTTTACTTCGCTGCCAGCTTCACCTTTTCACAGTAAGGATGCCCTTGCAGCTGGCATACAGGTTTTGTTTATTGTGTGCGCCAGACCCGAGGGTATCAGGGCGCAGACGATAAGAAGGCGTACAGCTTAGTTACAAAGGTTGGGGAACATAGTTCCAACAAATTTACCTCATAGTTACAGTAGTTGAGGATCAGGTAAAGTGGACATACAAATGACATCAAATCATAGATAGCATACATACTAGGTAGATATCGTGACTGTTGTCTAGCGTGGAATATAGGATACATAGATGCATGCATACAAAAAATGTATTTGTACATGTGGAAGATAACATGGTGAGGCATGTAGGGAGTTACTTATCCTTCTCTATGAGCCATTTGATCAGATTCTGCCTGAATTTGGTGAACGTTTGGTCTGATCTTAGTGTGTGTGGTAGGGAATTCTATAGTTGTGCCGACCTGACTGGGAAGCTATAACTTCCAATAGTGGATAGTTTGAAGCGTGGCACTTGACAGTTGGAATTGGCTATTCTCGAGTGTTTGTGATTGAGGTGTTTCTGGAGAATATTTCTGTTAGGCAGCGAGGAACTTTATTATTTACGCATTTGTAGATGAGGGAGGCAGTTTTTAGGCAGATTTTTTCCTGTGTAGATAGCCATATGTGTGTTTCCTTCTTATTTCAGATGTGTGTTCTTTTCTTGGAATGCTTAGGGCCGCTCTGGGTGCATTATTTTGGAGTATCAATCATATAAGCCTGTATTGCATATTTTGTATATACTATAACTATGTAAAATATGTAAGTCTTTATTGTATACATTGTATATTTGTATCTTGTAACTTGTAACCATGTAAGCCTTGCATCTTCCTAGTGCTGCGCCATGTTACTTACGGGTCTGGTGCGCATAATAAGTGAACAAACAGTGTATTTTAAGCCCTGATGTACAAGGCATTACAATCAAGTTTTGATAAAATAAGGGCTCTATATAGGATCAGGCAGCTGTTAGCCGATACAAATTGTTTTCCAGCTCTTATTAATTTGCATGTGTATGCTGTAGATGAGGCCAGGGTGTTTACCTGTTTGGTAAATGATAAGGTTGAGTCTATGCGCCTTGAGATCATACCAATGATTGCGCCTTGAGATCATACCAATGATACATAAGGTGCTATATAAATGCAAAGTAACATAACATAAGTAAAAACCTACGGTTTTCTTTGGCGACTTTAATAATGTTCCCGTCGATGATGAAAGAAGAGTAGTCAGGGCTAAGTTTGGTAATGTGAGATGCAGTGCCAAGGATAATTAGCTCTGTTCTGTCATCGTTCAGGCAGAGGCACCACTACCACTGAGTTTTGACTCTGGCCGCATTGCTTTCCATAGTAGTTTGTTTATCAAGACATTTAACAGTTATTTCGCAGTTTTTTATCCCTGGCCTGCCTCTCACTTTAGTGTTCGGGCAGCCTCTGCACACTGGCAGGACTGACAGCTAAACATAGGCAGCAAAATGCTTCACCCCATAGTGGACCATTCCACCATCTGAGCTTGCAAACCTAAATAATTGGAGGGCATCACAGTGTCATTCACCAGTAAACCTCATGGGGTTTGATTTCCAGAAAAAAACCAAATTTGCAATTTGTAAAATTTCTTAGTTTTGCCTGAAGTGCGTGGAACTAAACCCATACCAAAATGATATCTACTACAGCAAAATACCATCCATTGCTCTTATTTCGAAGCATGTTGAAGGCATATGAATTTATGTTTGGACAAGTAGGTGGTATAACAAAATAGGAAAGGATCTCTAAAGTAAACAATTTTACAATATTTCGCATTTTAAGTGGTCAAATAAAGCACACAATTATGGATAATTGCGCACTGGCTTACCTGTAGGCTCGAATAAGGCTTGGACATCAACATCATCTGGCAGGCCAACTTGTGAAAGCTCATCCCAAAATTTGCTGGTAGTCTCCTCTGGTGAAGTTTGAGAGCTTATACTTGTACAAGACACTGTGCTTTGTTGAGAAGATTTTGGTCTGTCGTGGAGAGAACATAATTGCACATTACTCTTTTTGCCCACTTACTGACCAGTTATGAATTTCAATGATTTCTAGCACACAAAGCAAAAATAGTAGAATGATGGCCTAAGAACAGATCTATGCAATTCACTGCACATAAGGATTCAGGTACTGGATAAACCAATACAAGCCAATTAATATTGTATGGTTTGCTCTTATTTCGATAAAAACGTCCACCACCAAACCATCTGCCCTTATGATATATTTTATTTACATTGCGCCCATACACAAGTGTTTCAGGGCGAGGGAGGGTACAAGAGGACAAAAACAACAATCTTACTAGGCCCAGTGACATTGAGAACGCGCAAGTGCAGGGGAGGGGGGGAAGGGCAGGAGTGGAAAGTGCTCAACACAAGCTCATAACAGGTAGCGCGACCAGCGGGTGGTAAGCGCATGACTAAAGCGCAGACAATGGGTGTCTAATAAGTGAGGGGACTGTAGGGTTGCAGATACAGACCCAAGGGCAAGGGTTGCCAGGAGGCAGTGCGGGTAAGCAGCAGGTGGGGAAGGGATCTGTGCCCGAAATCACAGGGTAGCCAGATGTCCAATGCAGAAACAGATAGATCCGCAGGGGAGAGGAAGAGAGAAGGCAGAAGCAAACAGGAAGGTCCGGAGGAGCTTCCGGAACCAAAGATGGTTCTCCTCAAGTTTCAGATAGGCAGGGAGGCTGTTCCAGAGGGAGGCTCCAGCCGAAGAAAGATCTACCACCAACTCGTTGCTTGGAGAAGCAACAGTTGGAGGAGCGAAGAGCACAACTAGGAAGGTATTTCCGAAGGGAGAGTTGAAGGTATTGCGGACCCAGGCCCCAGAAGACCTCGTGGACAATGCCAAGAGTCTTGAACCTAATCATTGCAGCCACTGGGAGCCAATGAAGAGGTTTCAGTACATGAGAGATCCGATCCCTGGGCTTGAGACCGAGGACAAGTCTTGCAGTCTTGTTCTGGATGAGTTGCAGAGGGTGGATGTAGTTGCAGGCAGATTTTGAAAGAGGCTGTTGCGGTAGTCCAGCCTAGAGAGAAGCAATGCCCTAGAGACAGTGAGCTTCTGGGGGAAAGAGGAAAGGAAGAATAACTGAGAAGGTGCAGTTGGAAGTTTGACTTAGAGATGTCAGATGTGCGGAGAAAAGGAAAGCGTGGAGTTGAAGATGACCCTGAGGTTCTTAACCTCACAGGTGGGAGCAGGGAAAGGGTCAAGGGAGGCTGGCCAGAGTGCCAGGAAAGGAAGGTACAGGAGTGCCAATGAGGATCTCTGGCATATTGGCGTCAAGGCAGAGTTCTTGCGCCTTAAAACACTTGTATAGGCGTGTTATAAATGCCATGTCATATACATCATGTCAGTGGGGGCAAACCACTCCTGGATTGCAGACAAGATGAGAGGAAGAGGAGGTGGCTGAGGGGCGCTTGAAAATGAGCAGAGTGTCATCTGCATAGCACTGAATGTTGGAGCAGAGAGCTGCAATGCAGTGGTTAAGGGGTGCCAGGTATTGGTTGAAAAGCCAGGGAGAGAGGTTAGACCTCTGCGGAACACCACAAGTAGGTGTTCAGAACAAACAAATAGGACCTCCGTCTGCCTTGTCCTTTCCACCCAGTGGTCCGTTAGAATGGCATGTACATAGTACTGCAGGCCAGACAGGGTGTTTACGACAATTTCCCATGTGGCCATGTTCACCAGTCTACACTTCCTGGGGGTGGTCATTGTTACCCTCAACATCCCCAAGGAATCCAGGTAACAGCCACCCTTTACACTACCAGGGATTTTGCATCTATGGGTCTTCCATAAACATTACAGCTGCAGGGGTTTTCGCAACATGTTTTTCAGACATACTTTAGACACTGAACCAATTGAAGGAAGTATTTCTGTAACATTCTGCGTTTATTTTAGAGAGTCCATGGTTCATTTTCTTCCTATATGTCTGGTCACTTTGCCAGTCAGTAAACGTTACTTGAAGCCTTTAGTTAGGCACAACCGCAGAGGCCTTGTTAATTATGTACCAATTCTTGTGATGTTTTAGCAGTACGCTCCACACGTAAATATCTTACCTGGGCATGGAGAACAAGGCAGAAAAGGATAAGCGGGGGTTAGTCTATTATTATAGACCTTATTCTCTTGATTGGGAAATTTCGCTGTCGGCAGTTTCCAGATGTTAACAGGATGATTCCAGGTGTCAGATCGGTACTCATGTTTTCATTACGATTTGTTGCAATCTAGAGGTTTTATTCTTTATCAAGATTTAGTATTTTTTCTTGCATTTGAATGTGATTTTGAATGTGGTTTTAATTCTTTTACAAACTGCATGAATGTTAATGTGTGCTTTTGTGGCACTGTATGTCGAAATAAAGCACTGAATGTGCATTCGTATTTGTGCTACTTGTCCATGCCCCAATAAGGAAACTGCTGTGATTGGTTGGCCATCTTCAGAGCAAAGGGTCACATTACAGCCTTCACCTTTACTTACAAAAAGTGCTCAATATATAGGCTGCATCCCTGAAAATATCTGTAGAGTAAGTTAATATACTATGCACATTGTATTCCAGATTTAGATGATAAAAAGGGAAAGGAGCAACTAGTCAAATTTGTGGACCATGTCACTGATGTGACCAACTTTAGGTAAATTAAAGAAAGCTGTGTAAGAATTTTAACAGATGGCTCAAAGAAACCCCTTCCAACTCCCAGAGTTGGTTCAAGTGTTTTTAATGAAAAGATTTTCAGGCCGCTAGGTCAGTCTCTTATCTAGTCTAAAAGCACCACTACCTCCTTAACCCAGGCATCCCATCTCCCCAGGTATGTGTATAATGCTAGTTTCTCCCTACTATCTAGGTTCAGCCTTCGCTACAAGAGCAAGCATTCGGTATAAGAGCCAACCTTTGGGTCAATGCCTTATGGGTTAACTCCCTCGGGGACTTCCCAGACTGAACCTACATAATCAATGTTTTAGTTGACTAAAAGGATTACAGGGTGTGCCTTTCACACCCATGTAGCCCTCTCACTACTCTCCTGCTCCCAATTCCTTGCACCTTCACACATTCTACCCCCATGCTTCTTCCTTTGTCCCTCTGATCTCTTTCACTCCCATCAGTCTCATAAACCCTTTGAGGATAACTACTCCCTCCTCCACAATACCACCACTCCACCCTCTCCACATTCAAACTGCTTTCACTCACAACCACTTCCCACTCACTCTAAAAATCTCACTTTACTCATGCATGCCCACTCACTTATCAGTACTACTTGCTCTCACCAACCAACACCTTGCCTTTTCCAAAAGTGGCTTGATCCTCCAATGCACGGTCCTTCCTCCTGCTGGTCTGTTGGTCCGCTACCTCCTTCTCCTCCTCCTCTAACCTCACCCAACACCCCACAACGTACTGCTTTCCGTTTCCTTTTGTCATCCTCCCAATTCCCTTATTGGTGTGCTGATCATGGCCAATCTGGACTAGGCTTCTCTACCCCACGAGGTGTTGCAAGCAGGAGAATTAAGAGCAGGTGAAGTCTCTCCCCCTTGTTCATTCAGGACTGCAGTGTTGCAATGACGGCAGCCCAAGCTGCAAACTGTCCATGATCGTGTTAAGGGCCTGTGGTGCAGGCACTGTGAAAGTAGGTGTAGTCTGGTGAATCACTTCCATCATTAGTCCTTGGTGGTCCAGACTGGCCATGTCATTGCAGCAGCTCTGCGTACGAGCCTAGGAAGTGCTGCACAGACGCCTGGGAAAGCCACATAGGGTCTCTGGGTACTCCTGCGCTGTTGCTTCCCCCTCCTTGTTGAATCTGAATCGAGACTGGAGAACATTGCGTTGCAGCCGATGAAGGCGCGTCAGGTCCCTTTCAGCCTGAAGGTTTAATACGAGTAGGTTTCCATGCAACAGTTTTTTTCACCCAATAATTATTTCAGTTCGGCATCCCGCCAGGATGCTTCATGTTCTTAGTCTGCAGCTTTGCTCCTTGGTTCTCGCCAAGCCATTTGCTTGACAAGGTTTCTTTGGTTCACTGTGGTCATTTAGATTCAATGTCCCAGTATGCATGGGTTTCTCAGCATACGATTCCTTCGCTGAACTAAGCAGCCCAGTGTTGAGCATGTTTTGCAATTTCTTCTGGTTTGCTCTGGGACCTTGGATTCATCCCAACCATCCTAGTCATAGGTGAAAATCCCAACAGGAATACACCATGGCATTTACAGCAGCAATGAAAACACTACTCTGTCAAAGTGGGCATGTGGTGTACATCTGGGAACGCCACGAGCCAGAACGTATCACAGAGGGGCAGCATGTATTGGTGGAAGGGCCAAATGCAGGTCAGTAGGGTCACGTTTCTTATTAAGATGTAACAGATCCCGCTTTAAGAGGGGGTTCCAGATGTTGAAGAGTGCACTGCATCGGGGTGAAATCTCACCCACTCTGAATAGGAGAGGCGATGAAACCACACTGGTGGCACAGACGTTCCCACTTGCAATGAAAAAGGCAGCCAGAATCTGCTGGGGGATTTTACTGGCATAAAGGGCTTCAGTGTTCTTTTGCTATCAGCTTTAGATTGCTTCAAAAGTTTCCTTTGGCCTTTTCATCCAAGGTCTTTGGCCCTTTCTCTACTAGTTCCACTCTATATTTACTCCTTGGGTCTCCCCTTTCTCGCACTAGACCTCACTATCTTCGCACACATTGCAATTGTGCGTCTCCACATGGTCCCCTTGCGCATTTTGAACAGTGAGTTTTGCTTTCTTCTCTTTCACTACAGCTGGGATTCACACCTCATGTCAAAGGGCATTACTTGGTAGGAGCAGCAACACATTCCTCCCCACTCTGGTCATCAGTTAACATAGAATGGGCCTAAATGTGTCTGCCCGATTCCTCTTGTGCTCTTCAGATGGGCAGAAAACAGGACAGCTTGACTTGATTTTTTTCCCTCTCCTCGCTGCCACAGATTGCTGCTCTGCTGCCACCCCAACCCCTGCCATCCGTGAACTACTACTTACTCCCAGTAAGCCTCTGACGGATTGCCATCTGGAAGGGCAGTTTAGACAAATCTTTGATTTTTATTCACATGAAAGGATGCAAGTAATTTTATTGCTGAAAGCGAGGGCTGCTAATCATGTCCCCCCATTATAAGGGCTCCATTCCAAAATCACAGCACACGTGCTCCTTTCCAGAGATTGGCCTATAGGTGTCCTCAGCCCCAGCTCTATAATTAAATCAGAATGCAAAATCTGCACTCACCACCAACGATTAGCTAGTGATAACGGACTCTTGGCGAATAACAGAGTGGTTGGTGTATGTGTAGAAATGACGCAGCAAGTGACTTTTTATGGTTGACTAGCATCCTGTAACTTAAAAGGTTGACTGCAGATAACATGATGCAGTAGATAGGTCTATGAAAGGCAGGTCTGCTAATCACCAGAGCCCTCCCGCAACTCCCTTCTTAAGGCTCCATGTAGAAAAACATAGTGCAAACAACTAACTGCTGGATCTGCCAACTGACACCTCAGCAGCTGCATTGTAGTTTGGCAATATGCAAGTTTCATGCGCATTCATGCCAACAGACTGATGAAGCCCAAAGCTACAACATCCAGGAGCTGCCTTTAACCCCATGGGCCATACTTAATTTAAATTGTGTGCCCAAAGAACCTGCTGGCAGAGGAAAATCAAAATATAAGCCATTTCTGGTTTTGGAATGGTGGTCTCTGGGGACTGTTAATTACATTGGCCAAAACGTTTGCTGTCATTTTGTCAGCTTGGTTTCCGGTGAACTGGCAGTCCCCCCCCCAATCAGCAGATTGTGTATTCAATGTTTGGGCCTGAGCTTCACCCAAAACAGAAGATTTGTGTTCTGACCGAGGAAAAAGTCTTCCCCATGGAAAGGGTTGCCACTTTCCAGGACGGGAAACTGCTCGAAGGTGGCTCAACGATATTTAGTGCGACAAAGGACAGAATATTACCACTCTGGTGTGATTTTCTTTTGTAGCAATCTGATGTAGGCAGAGTTACAGGAGGGGAAACATCAGTCACAGAAAGGACTTACCATCTTGGATTCTCCCAGGGCTCCTAAACTTAATGCAACCCCCTCCCCACTTTCTGCAGATAAGGCACTCCAGGTATGATATCACCACACAAGATTCAGAAATAGCAGCGAGGATTGGACCGCTTACAGAAGGCTAGAAGGGAACCAATCTGCTATAGAATAAATTAAATGTTACTCACCTGAGTGACCAATGTACTCCTAGTCCTTAGTCCCCGTTCCTCCATCCTGCATGGGCATCCCTTGCTAGGGACGGGACAAAACCTTTTTCACCAGAAAACAAGCACTTTCCCTTTAAAAAGTTATGCGTGCGTGGGGCACAGCCTTGGGTGCATTATCTCCCTTAACCCTGCCCAGCAGCGCCACACCTCAGTCCCCTTTGACGCGTTGGCTGCATTAGATGGTTTAACAACCCTGCTCTTTTTGTGGGGGAGGGAGGTGGGACGTATGGAGGAAAGGGGACTAAGGACTACGAGTATGTTTAGTCACCCCGGAGAGTAACACGTAAGTACCATGTCCCGTCCTCTTTCCTCCATGGGCGATTATCACGGACTAGAAAGCTCTGGGGAGGAGAGTGATTGCAGACACTATGAAAACAGGTTACACAGAACCGCCTGCCGAAGGTCGAGTCAGCCAGAGCGCTGGTATCCAAACAATGCTTGCAGAAGGCCAATGGGGTGGCCCATGTGGCTGCCCTGCAAATTACCTACCGTGGAACATGGCGTTGAAAAGCAACCCTGCTGCCTTGGCCCAGATTGCATGAGCGTGCATGTCCCTTGCAACCATCCATCTGGCCATAGATGCCTTAGACGCTTGCTCGCCTGGTTTTGATCCTCCGAAGGGAACTAAAGCATCTTATCTACAGAAGTCCCTAGTCCTGGCCAGGTAGAACTTAAGAGCTCATTTGACGTAGACACAGTGGAGCACCTTCGCTGTCTCTTCTGCCGGGTTAGGGAAGAAGGTGGGGGAGCACAATCTCCTCGTTGAGATGGAATGAGGGGACAACTTTTGGGAGGCACCTAGGATGAGTGCAAGGCACCAACTAGTTCTGGTGAAATACACTGTAGAGCTCTGTGGCCACCAGAGCCTGGATCTCGCAGACTCAGAGCCGAGGCGAGGCCCAGCAGGAGCGGTGTCTTTAGAGTGACTAATTTGAGGTCTACTGTAGCCATGGGCTCAAAAGTTTTGTGCACCAGAGCGCCAAGTACCAGGTTAAGGTGCCAGACTGGGTGTGGTCGCTTAACCTGTGGGTACAGTCTTGTTCATCCCACTAGATGCCTTTTGACGACTGGGTTGGATCAAGTAAAGGAAAACTGCAAGTTCCTGTATGCCCCTACGGCTGTCAGGTAGGTCAAACACGTGTCCACCTGGACCCCTGATCTAGCTAAATAAGCAGAGAATGATAGCACCTGCTAGCGTGCATGTCAGTGGGTCTGCCCCGTTTTCTTTGGCCCAGAAATAGAATCTGGTCCATTTACTTTTATACTGTCTCCGTGTAGCCCGACACCAGTCTTCTTGGAGGATGTCCAGATTGTCCCAAGACAACTGGAGATGTTGAAGCGTTACCTGCTCAGGGTCCAAGCTGCTAGGGCTAATTTCTCTGGGGATGGGCAGATCACAGCTCCCCCTGCTGTACCAGGAGAGGGTCTGGTCCGAGAGGGAGGAGAACTGGAGGTTGTTCAGACAATTGCAGCAGATCTGAGAATCTCGGCCTAGCTGGCCACTGTGGAGCTATCAGAATGAGATGCAGCAGGCAGGCTTCCCCGATCTTGCCAAGGACTTTGTGGAGAAAATGCGTTTGGGCATGGGGTGGGATGGGGGAGGACACATAGGCCCACATTCCATTCCATGGAATCTGCAGCGCATCCCCCATGGAGTCCTGGCCCCAGCAACCCCAGGAAGGGAATCCCCAGGCACATCTAGTTGATCTCCATCACAAACCTGTCTATCCTGGGGTGATTCCACCTGCTGAACATTTTCACGAGTACCTTCTTGTTCAACTGCCACTCGCAGTTGTCCGAGGCCATCCGGCTAAGGCTGTCGGCCTCTAGATTTGACTCTCCCAGAAGGAGTACTGCTGAAATTCAGATGTCCTGTGAAATGACCCATTCCCAAATGGCTATTGCCAGCTTGCACACAGGCGGCGATCTGGTGCCCCCCCCTGCTTAAGGTAATAGACGCAGGTAGAGTTGTCCGTCTGAATGCACACCACTCTGCCTTCGATGATGGGAAGGAATGTCTTGAGCCAGACAGCCATAATTTTCAACCAATTGTTATGGTTCTGCTGGTCCTCTCTTGACCATAGGCCATGCACAGCATGTCCGCTCAGGGTGGGCACCCCCCACACGTGGAGGGAGGAGTCTGTCGTAATGGTGTGGTCTGCTGGAGGCAGTCGGAAGGGTCTGCCTGCCCCCAGCTCTTCACCACTCAAGATCTTCGTGCACAGGTATGGTGATCACTGTCACCTGATCCCCCGATTCCTGATCCCAGGAGGCCGAAAAATGTAACTGCAGCTTCCTCATCCGTAGTCTGGTGTAGGGGACCACCAGAAGACAACTGTCCTCACACCCAATAGGTGCTGGTACCGCCATGCCGTGGTTACTGCCCTGATAAGGAACTGACCCCACAGCGGCCTTGATAGTTGCCACCTTTTCCCTCGTGGGAAACACCATTTGCCTCTGCGTGTCCCACTGAAGACCCAAGAATACCAGGGTGCGTCAGTTGGAGGTGTGACTTCTGGAAGTTGAGTGCGAACCCCAGCTCCATTGCATGGTCATCATCCTGGCGGCTGAATATCAGACTTGCTCGGTGACCCTGCTCAGACTAATCAGTCGTCGAGCGTCGAATTATGGGTGTACATGATGGCCCTCGGAGCAGAAACGCGATCGAATTCATGAGCCTTGTGAAGACACTGGGCGTGCAGTTCGGACCAAATGGTACTAACTTGTATTGGAAATGCAGACCCATGACACAAAACCTGAGGAAAGGTCGATGCGCTATGGGGTTGTGCAAATATGCGCCCTTTAGATCCAAGGAGCACATCGTCTCCCCTGCACAGCGTCTCTGCTATTAGAGCGGGAGTGCTCATTTTGAATTTCTGTAGAAGCATGTACACGTTTAAGAAGGAAGGCTCTAGGGCCACTCGTAGACCAGCCTGGTTTTGATAAGCAAGCCGTTCAAGCTGTGTATAAGCACTATATAAATAAACAAATGGCAAAGATGCAGGAATAAAAGCCCAACTCCTGTTGGGGAATTCAGGCCTGCTCTACCACCTTGCTCGTAATAAAGGAGCGAATCTCTGCTAGGAGTGATGGTGTCCCGATTTGGGTAACCGAGGGGGAGGGTGGGGTAGGTGGGGGTTGGAAGCCCTGTGAGATTACAGAGATCACCCTGTGTTGTGGATCTGAAACGTCCAGTCTTTGCTTCTTTGGTTCTGAGGCTGGCGCCCAGGAAGGGGACTGAAAGAAACCTTTATGAGAGGCCTTCTGGTGCTTCCACCTGTGCTGGCTGGGGGACCAGTCAGGCTGCCTGGCCCAGCAGTCTTGGAGGCCCCGGAACCCGCCAAAGGTCCGGCCCTTGTCTATCAGAGACTGGCCCTTGCCAAAGTTTTTAGCTCCAGGTATCTTTACATCGCTGGTGGTCATAACTAGTCTTCCAGGGGAGGGACAGTCAATGTGATGGTTACTTTTCAAGCACGCCCTTCTAGATAAGGACGATGTGCTCAGAATGCTCAGCAAGCTGTGTCCTTCCAGGAAAGCCTGCATGGTCGGTTAATATTCTTGCCCTTATACCCCTTCTGTTTCCCTCCTCCTTCCCTTCCTCACCCTTCCCTCCCAGTTTAATTGCTCTTAATGTTTTGTTGGTTTGATTCATGATTGTAAATTGCTTCTACTGTTATGTTATATGTATTCTGTTAAAATGTAAAGCCCTTTGGATTTAAGCGCTATATAAACACAATAAATACAATCCAATATTGTTTAAGTAATGGAATATATACACTGCACTGGTTACCATCGTAGTAGTCTCGCAGCGTGACGTATCATCAGTGTGAATTTGTTCATAATGTGCCCATGCCTGCGGTTCCAGACCTTTGTCCGACAGACAATTAGTGGATGGTTTGAGAGGGAGCAGGAGAAAAAAGAAAACCATACCAATAGAAAAAAAAGAGGGAAGTACAGTAAATACTTGTGTATTACTAATAGCTCAATCTTTTTAAAAGGTTGGTTATAAGGTAACCGAGATCGATATAGCCAGAGTGTGTGCAGTGTATGTGCTCATGCAGTGAGATACAGAATGGAGCGGTTTAAGATTGGGTGCGCTTTGGCTAATGGGATCTGAGGCTTATGCAATTTATAGGTCCAACAGGAAAATGTATGCAAGAGGCACAGAAAGATAAGCAATCTGTACAATTGAGCAACTGTTAGGCGAGTTGTTCTAAATTCCAACTGATGTGGGACTGCTCTTGATATTAGGGACCCAACTCTTAATATAGGCCTCTACTACACAAAATCGGTAGAGTGGCTGAGCAGCCAGGCTTATCTTAGGAGGGAGTTATGCAAGCTGTAAAGCAATACAATGAAATCAGTTCACACAGGTATCCAAGTAAACACTTACTTCTTTAAAGTTATATTAAAATATATTAATTACAGAACACACTTTAGCAACTGTTAACAAGTATATTCTCCCAGAGGGCTATAGCCAGTCTGCTTCCTAGGAATAAAAGTGTTCACAATTATAACCTATGGAGGACCAAGCACTGCCAAAGCCAGTAGGATCAAGAAGATGGCCCTTTGGGAAACCAGTAGAGCCAAAGGCAAATGGAAGTTCCAGTTCTGATGAAGATCCTCAGAGGAAGTCAGTGGTTCTTGAGGAAACAGGAGCTCAAGGGGAGCCTGCCCAATAGTGCAGAAGCTGCAAGGCCTGCACAAAGGAGTTGAGGTTAACCCTCAGTTGAAGAAAACAGCCAAGAAGCACAGGAAAATGGCACAGGTTAATTACAAACCAATCCTCACAGTACCTTGAAGTTGCAGAAGAAATGGTTGCTGGCTTCCTTCTAGGTGCAGCGTTGCAGACCCGATTCCAGCTCCTTGTTCGTCACAAGTAAAGGGGGGACCTCTGGCAGGCTTGTGTGGCAGCACTCGGAAAAAGGGGGCGGCAGCAATGGATTCAGCTCACTTTGGCGGCTCTTTGTGGTGTTGGCATCTTTTTCTTAGCGCCAAGAAGAAACTAATATCTCCGGACGGATTCTCCTCAATAACTCTGTCCTAAACTCTGGTGAGGGGACTTTTGGTGAACAATTCCTGTCTCTGGAGCTCAACACAGATGCTTGCAAAGTTCCAGACGGATTAAATCTTTCAGAAGGCTATGCACTCGGTGATGGTCCAGGCACCCCGAGTATTGGGATTCTGCAGCCCAGGAAAGCCACAGCAACTCATTGATGGGCCAAAATAAAGGTCTTGAGGCTAGTTGGTCCCACCAGTCTAAGAGAGGAAGTCGTCCTTGGCGGATCTTCCCTGTCTATGTGAAAACGGGGTCTGCACAGCTGTAAGGCTTCACCGGTGCTTTTGCAGTGCTGGAAGGTTCTGCTGGTGTCTCTGCTTTGGATTCCTTGTTCCAGTGGTCGACTCTGTAGTAAATAACTCCGCCTTTTATGTTGGATCCCAGTCAGTCATTCACACACTAAGATCTGTCAATCACCTGTGGAGTGGCTGTCCTCCAGGACAGACAGCTGCCCAGTTAGAAGTGGTTTCAGCCAGGCATACCTACAGACAAAGGACAGTGAAGTTTCGGGCTCCACCCTCTCTTCCTACCTTCCCAGACACTGGAGGTTACCTTCCAGATAAAGTGGTCATTGAAGATTACATATCTATCTTCACCATTGCTTCGCCTTGAGATTGCCACCTCATCTAGCTGCCCATCTAGCAAAGGAATTGGCTGATCTATCAAAAATTGCGAAAGGAAAACCGACAAAGCTTCTCTCATGCGGCTGACTGCTTGTGTATTTTGATCTGTCGCTATTACAGGCGGATGCAACAGTAGAGATGTCAATCTGGAAAAATGAATACCCTTCATTTGAATGATATACGTAACTTGATGGCCGTGGGCCAACCGTCTTATGGACCGAATTATAGAAATATAAACTGCTATGCTTGACCAACGAGCGGCCATTTTAAATGTAGCAAGAATCGCCATTTTGCTTGTTAACCATTGCTCATTGCTTTCTGTCTAAAAACTGCTTTGCAGCTTGCAATTCTCGCGGATTTTGCTTACTCTGCTCAACTGTTAACAATGTTGTCTGAATATGAAAGGACAAGGTCGCGGGACTGAAGAGTTTGTTGAAACTCCTCATGAGTAGCCCAGAGAGGAATGCCCACGCTCCCTCTCTGTAGCCTTGGGAGAGAGCTGCAGGGCATTTAATCACTTCACAGCTGCCAGCCAGTCTCGTACGATGGTAGAATATGTTAGAATAATACAGCTAAAGGCTTGAATTATGCTTTTCTTACGGCCCCCCCTCGCAAAACCCTTTAGAACGTGTCGGCTCCCAGGACACGAATAGTACCTCATAGATAGCAAAGCTTGGAATGTGGCTCTTCCCCCGTGTGCAGCTTGCTTCCAAGAACAGAACCACAGTGTTCTGTTCAACAACTAAAAGATGCCTCTGCACTTTCTAATTGCACATTGTTACTATAATAGCCATCGAAAATGTCATAATCGTCGGATATGTCCATCGTCATCCCGAGTTCAAAGGAACTTAATAAAGAGGGGTGTTGAACATGACTTTGCTAATTGTATGATATGCATTTTGTATATATGTAACTGATGTACGTAATTCGCTCTCTTGCGTCCCTCGAGGTCTAGGAAACTCACGTTGCGGGGCGCGAGATCAGAATTGGCCAATTGATACTATCTTTTGCTTGCAATAAACCCTAGCATTGGGAATTTGAACCTCGTGTCTGGTGCATCTTTTCGTGTATGGTTATTGCCTTGTTTCCATAGCACGAGAGACCCCTAGGGGCCCCTTTCAGAGAAGCAGACGAATTATGCTCTTAAACCTAGGGAAACCCCAGTGACAAAGCCTCCTTTGGTGGAGGGCAAGCAGTCACCTAATCCCGGCCTGCCTATGATTACAGCAAGAAATGAAGCCGGGAAGGACACAGAATGGGCAGCCCTCTGTGGATTCTGTAGATAGGATCCAACCATCAAATTCCCCCCTTAGGCAAGAGTGGCAGGGTCATTCCCGGCAAAGAATGGGTCAAAGACGAGGGGGAGGTTTTCAATGATTCCGATTCCACCTCATCCTATTCTGAAAGGGCTTCATCTTATACCTGCTCGAGACAGAAGTGGGTCACAGCGAATGATGGCGGCTCAAGGTGTGGAGAATAGTGCCAAATTACAACAATTGGTGATGGCATCTTTGGCTACCTCCCTTCTCCCATTTAAAAAGCTCTATGAAGCTATAAATACTTGTATGCAAGATCAAAATGTACTTTTATCAGAGGTAAGCTGAAGGTTGATCATTATGGAAACCTTTGCCTCAAGAGTGGGGATGAGACTGGATAGAGAAGCTGAAGCATCTTCATCTTGGCAAAATAGTTTATTTGCTATGACACAGAATGAGATGGATAAAAACTTGATGGAAGCTCTTCTTGAATGTAAATTGATGAGCATTATAAATAGGCACAAAGGCCCGAGAATACATTGTCAAATGCTCCTGTAAAGCAATTACACAAGCTAAATTAGACGGCGACCAAATAAAGGGCTGGGGAAGTGGTGGAAATATTGGACCCCCCCGACCCGCGCCTAGAGGAATGTGTTTCAGAGAAAAATGTTTTCTCAGTCTTTAAACCCTCCAAAAATGTGGCAAATGAAAAAAGGGATGCAATCACAGGTAAAAGAAAGATAACAACTGGAGAAAAGACCAAGAATATGCAGATAGCTGCAAAAAAGAAAATGAATGGGTCTAGAGCTTTCTTGCGACATCTTCGCTGTCCACCCTCCCTGAATATTCTCCCAGAGGCAAAAAAAATCCAGGTAAGCATTGAATCTGAGAGACTTGGAGCATATTCAAGTATTGGAAGAAACCCCATCTAAAGAAATTGAAGGTGACAAAGATGAGATTCCCATTATGGATCTGAGTGATCTCATCGAGGAAATAGATGATTAAGGAAGATGAACTATGGAAGGCAGGGAGTCTCTCTTGACTGGGAAACTATTGAAATCCAATTGGGACCGACTACAAGATCCCCGGGCCTATTATCCAGGAAACAGGGTGGGGTGAAAAAGCTTGAGATTGTGAGGGGTGGAAATAAGGTCCCCTACAGTGACAAGGAAAAGGATGGTCACCTCGCACCAAAAGATAATAAAAGCAGAAATCCTCCAATAGTAGGAAATTAGCAAGGCCCAAATGGTTGCGGGACATCGATTCAATTAAACCCAAAACATCGAAACCTGTTGGAGGGCAGAAAGTCCCTAGATGTAACATCTTTAAATCCTGATAGTGGGTTCCATACCCTGGAAGAAAAAAGAAAGGAGAGTTTAAGGGAAAACTAATAACGTTATTAAACATCAGGGGATGAAGGATCTAGAAGAAAATAAAAGTAAAAGTGGAGATTTGAGGTAAGAGGGGAAATAACGAAAAATAATCTGAAAGCTCAAAGATCGGGGACAAGACTATGGTGAAGCTCTACATTGAAAGGGTGGTAGTGGGGAAACCAGTGCCAATCCTTAACAGGCGAAATGTGTTAAGATTGTTGAATTGCATTATTCCCTCGCATAAAATGGCTTCAAGAGATAGTTGGATTGTGGAATTTGTGACTGAGAAGCTAATCGACTGGATTCTATTACACCTATACTCAGACTGCAAGAAAGATCTTATCCTAGCTAGTAAAGGAACATTTCTGAGGCTGGGATATGAAGTGAGATATTATGAAGGAAAGATTCTTGAGAGCTGGAGGGAAGCGACGGTTCCCAGAGAAGTAAACAAACCCCATGAAATGGGGAAAGAAGAAAAAAAACAAGGTCCAAAACCGATTGGAAAGATACCATTTTATGATAAAGCTACTTTACAAGAGAAACTTTACAATAGCTAACCAACAAGAAAAAGGGAATGGGAAGCAATCGACAAAGTTCCCAGAGAAATTGCAGGAGGTGAAGGAGTGGGCATGGCTGGCGGGGGCTTTAAATACATAATCGTCCTCAAATTTGACTTATACAGAACAAAATGATGATGTGGCGAGGATTGGGTGTTGGAACACTAGAGGGTTTAGGCCCCCTGTTTAATGAACGAGTGCCAGATCTAGATCTCTTAGAAATGTAGCTCTTCCAGGAAACATGGTTGACTATGAAAACAGATTTTGATGGATATCAGCTCTTTTAAATCCCGCTTTAAAGGGCTTGAAGGGCCAACCGCACTCTGGATTGTTGGCTTTAATCAAGATTGACTCTGGATGGAACCTTATCGATGCTAAATGTCCTAACCCATATGTGCAGGGGCTTTTTCTACACCGCAAAGGGGACTCAAAGGAGAGTTGTCTTCTGTTAATCAACATATATTGGCGCTTAAATATGGCCAAGGACCAACTGTGATTGAAATGGTTGACAAAGCTATGCACGAATTGTCGGAGATTAAGATTGTAATCTGTAGAGATTTTAATATGAAGTTGTTTGATAAGGCGAGAACTCTCCTGAAAGAATGTATGTGGAATGAACGAGAATTGGAATGGATGGGTAATCTCTTGATGAGATGCACCTTCTTAATGGTCAAACAAAGGGAGATATCCCAGGAAATCCCACTTGGAGATCGGGAAACGGGAGATCATGCTTCGACTACTGCTTTGTTTCTAAACATCATAAAGCAGCAATAGGCCACTTCTCGATTATCCCCCAAAGATTGAGTGACCATGATCTCCTGGCAATCCATATTGGTGGATGGAAGACCATCCGTCCAGTCAAAAGAATGTAGGTGGCGGCCCTGGATTTTTTTTGGGGGGGGGGGTATACAGAGTAAGATCAAATGATAAAGAAGTTAACAAAGTAGCAACTTCTCACCCAACGCCACAACATGGAAGATCTCCTTCCTTAGCGGTAGAGCAATGAAGGTCTTCTCTGACCAGGCCTGTGCCCAACCCCACCTAATCAAATGGGAAGTTCGACAAGGGTCCTACATTTCACCCACCCTGTACAACCTGTTCACAAGGTCACCATTCAACTATCTAGACTCCATGGGCATCACAAACCAATTATGCTGATGACACGCAGGTCCTCATTCCCCTCATGGGAGACTACGATGCGGACCAGACAACCCTCGACTCCATCTACGCCACCATCCAGTCCTGGATGGCTGAAAACTGGCTCTGTCTGAACAACGAAAAGACTGAACTCCTAATCATCAGCTCTCCGAACACAATCAGAAAGATGGGTTCACAATATGACTCCTTTCTCATCGACAACACTCATCCCTATATCTCAGTCAGTCAAAACACTTGGGAGTTTATTTGGATTCGAATCTCACCACGAGCAGACAGGTGAACGCATGGATCTCGCTTCGACTACTGCAACGCGCGCCTACTAGGCACGTCAGCAAAGACCATCGGGAAACTCAAACAGTACAAAGCAATTCCCTCAGAGCAGCCACAGGCATCTCCAGAAGAGAGCATATCTCAGCCACAAGGAAATCTGTCCATTGACTTCCCATTAAGGACTGCATCCTCTTTAAGTCTCTGGCACTTACTCAGAAATGTCTCCATGATACCGCACCACAATACCTCAGATTCTCAGCGCCCCCCCTCAAACAGACTCACCAGAGCCAGCTACACCAACCGTCTTGCCATTCCCAAAAGCCTCAAAGCCCGGGCAGGCGGCTCAAGCTTCCCGATGATAGCAACCACCAACTGGAACCTGCTCCCTCCCACAATCAGAAGTATTGAATCCCACACTGCCTTCAGAAAAGCAATCAAAACAAGACTATTTGTATAACTCCTACCCAGGATCTCATGCTAGGCACTTGCTACCTGTAAACCCGTGCATTTCCATGTACATGTTGTAACTAAGACACTTTCTTGAAACAGCGCCTCGATGCCCCCGGGCTGCTAGGCGCTTTACAAATAAAAAAAAATAAAAAAAATAATTGACCCACATCCAGGGAAACCCAAACGAAATCGAATACTTGGGGATCCTAACAGGTTTTAAAAGGAAAAATACTGTTAAGGGTGGTATTGATTGGATCCAACAACATGCATATGATGTGGAATTAGTGAATAAGAGAAGATTGATGAGAAGGGAGATTAGAGTAATTGGAAGAGATGCCCACCCTGCTAAAAGTGAGAGGATAAGGAAGGACCACCTAAGATTTAAAAACTGGTGTAAGAGCAGGAGGGCCATCAGATCACAAAATGACACCGAACAAGTGTTAAGAGCAGTCTGTGCAAAAAAGTTGAAGGATACCTGGGAGCTAATTAACAGGGGCCTATTTCGAGAAGCTAATATGTTGAAAATGGTCTCTAAAGATGATTGGGTTAAGCATTCTTCCATTTTCGCGGATCCAAATTGGAGGGAGAAGGTAGATCCCAAATGTCATTCTAAGAGATGGAATTTTGTATTTCACGACCATGATGCAGACATAGGCAATTTGAGCTCATCCCCAGCGGCAGGGCCTGACGGCTTCTCAAATAAAGAATTGAAAAAACAGAGCTCTGTGGGCCAAATTGCTTGCCGCCAAGTTCTCGCAGATCATGGAAAATAGGGCGATACCAGCATCCTGGAAAGAGGCCAATATAGTTCCCATTTTTAAAAAAGGGGGACAGGGTGGACCCGAGGAATTATCGCCTGATCGCCCTGTTAGATTCTATAGGGAAGATTGTTGCTACAGTCCTTTTAAGGGATCTCATGGCATGGGTGGGAATGAGTGTTATTTTAGACACCCGTCAAACGGGATTTGTGAAGTGGGTGGGTACGTCATTTAATCTCTTCATATTGAATTTACTAAAGGAAAGGGCATTGGACTCAGGGAAACCATTATATCTGGCCTTTATGGACCTTGAACAGGCCTTTGATGGTGTCAGAGGGAAATGATGGGCCAAACTGCAGAACTGGGGCTGTCCGGAGGACTTCATTGTAGCCATGGAAGCCCTATATACCGATACATCGGTTAGGATCGGTCTAAGAAAGGGAATCGGAAAAAATAAATACCTTTAGGGGATTAAAGCAGGGGTGTGCGCTGGCACCTCTATTTTGTCTGTATGTGTTACGCTCACCTGGTCTCTGCAGGGTCGTTGGGGCACAGTTGCAGCCCTCCCTGGAATGTGATCACCCATGTCCGGCTTCTCCCCCTGTGAGTATTCTGTGTGCTGCGGTAAGTGGCAGCACTGCTCCTAAGGAAATATGAGAGGAGATGAATTTGCCAAGCTGTGACCGCTTCCCCTCTCGAACCCTTCTTCCCAAATCGTGGTTTATGTGAGCATGCCCCGACCCATAGAAGCTCACCTGGTAATTATTGATGAGCTCTCTGTCCTGCTTCTTCTGGCAGGGGCGCTTGTACTACAGGACCAAGTTCCTTCAATGGCCCCTTGCACGTAGTAGTCCAGTCCAGCTGAGACTATGCCACTTCGGGTTGTTCAGTGTCTTTGTTCTTTCTCTAGTCTCTTCTTGCCTGTTTCTTCAAGTGTTTGTATTGTTCGTTCCAATCTTGTTTTTTTCAAAACTGTCATCCGCTCATTAAATAATGTCTTTCTTCTGCTTTGGAGCCCGAGACGAAGCCGGATCGAAGAGGAATGAATCCGCGACGATCTGACAACAGGTAAGTGGGGGTTTAAGGATAAGCGCAAGGTCCGATGGTAGCACGACCTTAAACTGAATGTTTTTTTAAATGTCTAACCTGGTCTTTCGTGTTCCTTGCAGGAGTTGTCTTCATAGATGAGCGCGTCGTGCTGCAGTGTCAAGGTCAAGATTCTGCGTTCCAGAAGGTATGAAGATGGAATAATGATGCCGGGTTCAGTGGAAGATGCGTGCAGATGAGAGCAGGTCCCCAAAGGTAAGTGCGAAGGCAGGAAGCTGGATTCCAAGAGGTAAGTCTGCACCCAGGCGGCAGTGAGCGTTATGCTGCATGCGAGTGCAGAATAACGTGAATCGCCGGCCTCTAGGATTGGAGCTGAGCTTGTGGGACACACCCACCAGACCTGGCTTGCCTGCCACTCCCTGAGTCAGCACGTGCAAGGCAACCCAGAGAAGCAGCCACACCCAATATTTTACAAGTGGGGCTGCTCCCAAGTAAAGTATTTTATTTATTTATTTATTTATTTATTCACATTTGTATAGCGCACTTGCAGCCCATGGGCATCGAGGCGCTGTTACAAGTAAGTGTTGGATTCTTAATTCAGCAGATATGCATGAGACGAGAGGTCTTATGGATACATAATTACAGGCATAGTTACAAGTGAAGAATGATAATCATAATACAGTGACAGAATGCAGTCAGGTACTTTTCATACAAAGAGCTTGGTTTTAACAGCTTTGCGGAAGGCTTGGTGGGATTCAATCATTCTGATGTGAGGTGGCAGTGCGTTCCAGTGGGTGGCGGCCCGCGTGGGAAAGCTGGCACCACCGGCGCGCACCTTGCGTGATTTGGGCGTGACAATCGTGTTGGAATAGCACGTTCTTAATGGTCTGGTGGCAGAGTGCTTGGTGATTCTTTGGGTCAGGTAGGGTGGAGCAAGTTCATGGAGGCATTTGTGGGTGAGGGCAAGTGTTTTGAAAACAATCCTCTCTTTCACCGGAAGCCAGTGTGCCTGTCTTCTGACTTCTGAGATGTGGTCTTTTCTCGCGGTGCCTGTGGCAGCCCTAAGTGCATTATTTTGAACTAGCTGAAGTTTGGCCAGGTTCTTATTGGAGGTCCCAACGAGTAGGGCATTACAGTAGTCCAGCCTAGATCCAATTATTGCCCTGGCAATGGTGAGGCAATTCTGGCGTGACAGGAGAGGTCTGGCAGCGTTGAGGACTTTCGAGTAATAGGCTGAGGAGGAGGCAATGGCATTGACCTGTCTATCCATTGACAAGTCGGAGTCTAGGTAGACTCCGAGTGTCTTCACATGATTGGAGACCTTGATGGGAATGTTGTCAATAGTGAAGGAAGAGTACTGTATACCGAGGTTCCCCAGCGTGGAAGGTGCTCCTATGAGGAGGAGTTCGGTTTTTTCACTATTGAGGCATAGCCAGTTGTCTGCCATCCATGATTGGATAGTGGAGTAGATGGTGGTAAGAGTTTTAGTATCCGCCAGGTAGTCGCCTGTGAGTGGGATGAGGACCTGGGTGTCATCCGCATAGTTGGTATACGAGATGCCCAGGGAGTCAAGGATGCTGAACAGTGGCCTCGTGAAGAGGTTGTAGAGCGTGGGCGCGATACATGAGCCCTGAGGCACACCGCAGGTGATGTGGCTAGGGGTGGCACAGGCTGAGTCGGAGAAGACTTTCATGGCCCTTTCTTGGAGGAAGGAGGAAATCCATTCACAAGCTTTGGGGGAAAAGTTAGCTTGGGTAGCTAGATGGTGACACAAGGTGTTGTGGTCCACCAGGTCAAAGGCGGCGGATAGATCCAGGAGCAGAAGGAGAGCAGGTTTCCCTGCGTCTCTTAGATCGTCCATTTGGTTCTTTAGGTCCAAGAGAGCCGTTTCGGTGCCGTGTCGTGGGCGGAAGCCAGATTGCCGCAGGCCAAGGAGACGGTTTTCTTCAAGGAACTTTTGGACTTGCAGGTAAGCTGCTTTGTCCAAGATTTTCAGCAGGAAGGGTACAGTGGTGATAGGTCGATAATTCCCTGGGATCGTTGGGTCCAGCGAGGGTTTTTTGAGGAGTGGGCGTACCCAGGCCTCCTTAAGTCCGGTTGGAACGTGGCCAGACTGGAAGGATGAATTAATGAATGCTGTAAGCAAAGGAGCTAGGATCTGTGCTGAGTCTTTAATGAGACTAGCTGGACAGGCATCTCCCTTACAGTTGGAGGGTTTGATGGACTTGAGCAGGGTGATGACCTCGTGCTCTGTAATATCTTTGAAGTCAAAAGATGGAGAAGGATTAGTGGTGGACGGTGTGGTGGGTTGACTATGTAGGTTAGCTATGAGGCGGGAAAGGGCTTTTTGGTGGCCACGAATTTTAGTTTGAAGAGTGTTAAGCTTGTCTAGCATTGCGGATTGAATGCTATTGCACCAGTTGTCATCTTTGATGAGAGCAGGAGGAGGAGAGGATGGTTTTTCCAGTTCCCTGAATATGGTGAAAATTTCCTTTGACCCAGATTTGGCGTCGTAGATCCTAGCGTTGAAGGAGGCAGCTTTAGCTAGGGTGATGTTAGTTTTGTAGGATTTAGAGATGGCTTTGAACGCATTTTTGGTGGTTTCTGAAGGGTTAGCTTTCCAAATGGAGAGGGCAGTCCTCTTTTGCGCCCGTTGTTCAAGGAGTTCTTTGGAGAACTCTTTGGAGTACATGGAAAGTTCCAATAATAAAAGCACTCTTGCGCCAAAATGAAGTGTCTTGTTCATTGTTGTTCATGAGCCTGGCGCCAAAGGTGCCAGGACGGTGTCCATCCGGGCCCCCTGTGTGGTTTTTGTGACTTTGGTCCCGTGACCATGACAGTATATAGTGGATCTGGCTGAGTCACAAGAACTAGTAAGAGCCTTCACGCACAAGATCAATGAGAAGGAGGTACCATGGGTCCTCTTAGCGGACGATCTGGTCATTTTAGATCAGACCCAGATCGGTCTGCAAAGGAGATTAAGTGCATTTGAATCCTTCCTTAGTTTGAATGGCATGAAGATCAATGCCACAAAATCTAAAGTTATGGTGATGAAAGCTATTGGTAAAAGATGGTGTGAAAGGTTCACCTGGCGAGTAGAGGGAATTCCCTTAGAGGTTGTTGACACCATTATATATCTGGGTGTAAATATTAAGAGCAGAAGTGACCAAGACACTACCTCTACCTTCGATCCAGACTTCGATACTGATCAATCAGGGGAGGACCTTTCAGAGTAAATATGGGAGATTTACGATCATACCAATAATTGTTTTTTATAAGCAGAAAGTGGCCCAAATACTAACTTATGGAGCGGAAGCAATCCTCCATCGGTCCTTTTCTGTGTGGGATAAGCTAGAGGGTCTGTTCTGGCGGAAGGTTTTGGGGCTTTCCAACAGCTTGCCAGCCTGTGCGATAAGGCTAGAATTGAAATTACAATCCCTTGAGCCCATGGTGGTATGGAAGACGATGGCTTTATAACGTAAATGCATCAAAGATCCTACTACACGCCCGTTGGAATTACTGAAAGGGGAGCATGATATCTGCGATGAATACCTGGGTTGTTGGAAAGCGAAAGTAGAGAAAATCTTGAAGCTGTGAGATATTGGGATTGGGGGATCAATTCACTAACCCATGTAAGGTGAAGAAAAAGCTCCAGGCTTGGGACTGGATTGATACAGAAGAGCAGTGTGGGAAAGACAAATTGGGTAGTTTGGTGATTGAGGATGGAACGGGTATGACTGCGCTTCCAACTTATCTGCAGAAATGTCCCTCTCCCAGATCCGCGACCTCCTACTACGCTGTCGTTTAAACATTTTGGAGACCAGGGAAGCACAGTGTAGGAGGAAGCAGCATGGGGGGGGGTCTTAAATCCATGGTGTAGATTTAGTAATCCAATGCATTTGATAATGGTTTGCCAATCGTTGGTCGAAGTCAGAATTTTTTTTCTAAAAGACTATATGGGAAAAGTGACGACCTTGAGTCCAAGTGAGTGGTGGAAATGGGTCCCGAGTTGAGAAACTGGATTGGTAATAGCAAAAACTCCAGCATTTTCATTGTGGCAATCGGGGAAGGGAGAGGGCAAGGGGGACTGGTGATCCTCTCATCTAGAAATAGGACAAACCGAGAGGATGTTTGACTAATAATGTTAAGGGTTTTTTATTTAACAGGATCATGTAACATGCATTTGTTCTTGAATTTTCCTGTTCTTTTTTTAAGCCAATAAAACGTTAATACATTTTTTTTAAAAAGTGAAAAATAAAAATCCTGTTCAGATAAAAAGAATGAGTAGTAAAAAGTTCCACTCACTCAGGAGATTAAAATCAAGAAAATCCAGAGCCAAGCAAAAGAGCTGGGGGTCTCAGGTTAAAGATAATTGGCACAGAAACTGCAACTGTCCTGTTATAATCAATCCAAGTATAAATACAAGCATATCAGAGATTCTGCTTAATCTTTGTAAACCTGTGGGAGCTACGCGACTTAAAGGACCCAGAAAGCAGTACGGGTGGGACAGTATATCAGTCTAGATTGTGGGCGTTCACCAACTAGGATTACATTAAACTAAAAACGCTGCCGCAAAACAGTGCCACCAGAAGGACGAATGGTGCTATAGTGACAGAGGTCTCCATATTCCATCTACAAGCTGCAGGTTAAGTGCCAAAACAGTGTTCCTCAGAGGAGATGCGTCTGAGCAGAGAACTGCTGTTTTGTCAAGGGCTTGAGGAGGAGTTCCCTCCAGGGCTGGTATTTGGAGCACAGGGTATTATCAGGGAGTTGATGAAATTGTAGGGAAGACTGTGCAGGAGAGGGGGTAGTCCCCGATGAGTATCCACTTCAGAAGAGAACAAAGAAGGTTGAGGGCCTCAACGATAGGTAAAACAGAAGAGGGGGTTCTTGCTAAAGTTTTTAAAACCAAAAAATAAAGGTTTTTTTTAACTTGGCTGCTGATGCTCTAGTCCAGCTTCTATTGGATGAAAAAGTTACTCACCGTAGTAACTTAGTCGCCTTTTCTCCATACTGCACGGGCATCCTTTCCAAGGGATGGGAGACGGAACCTTTTTACCAGAAAAAACCACCTTCCCTTTTAAATTTAGAGGCACGCTAGGGTACACCCCTGGGAGCATGCGCTGTCCTGACTCCGGTGCCACACTTCAGTCCCCCATAGACACTTCGACAATAGTTTAACATTGCCTAATGACAGTTTTATTAGGGGGGTTGGGAGGGGATGGTGGGACGTATGGAGGAAAGGGGACGAAGTAAGTTAGTCACTACGGTTAGTAACTTATTACTGTTCCGTCCCCTTTCTTCCATACTGCATGGGCGATTACAAATGAGTGTAGCCCCAGGGTGGAGAGGAGACCCTCCTTAAGCAAACAGGTTTCTAAGAAAGACGCGTCTGATCGAGAGCCGGCATCCAAACAGCAGTGCTTGCAGAAAGCCAAAGAGGTGGCCCATGTGGCCGCCCTGCTTACGACTTGCCAGTGGACATGCCGCTGGAATGCTATAGCCGTTGCCTTGGCTCTGACTGCGTGGGCGTGCATGTTGGCCGGAAGTGGCTTATGCTGTCCCTCGTAAGCTTCTTTGATGGCCGAGGTCATCCAATGGGCTATGGAGGCCTGATATCCCAGTCTAGATCCGTCGAGGTGACGAAAAGTGCACCTGACTTGCGGAAGCCCTTGGTCCTGTCCAAGTAGAATTTCAGGGTACGCCTGACATCCAAGCAGTGCAGAACTATGTGCCTCGTCTTTGGGCTCAGCAAAAAACAGGCAGCACTATTTCTTCGTTGCGATGGAATGGGAAAGGCACTTTAGGAAGGAATGCTGGTGTGTCCACTAGACTGCTTTATCTCTGAAATGTAGTGTAGGGCTCTGAGGCGACCAGCGCCTGGATTTCGCTTATCCTGCGAGCTGAGGTGAGGTAGACTAGCAAGGCTGTCTTAATGGTAACTAGCCTGATATCCGTACGCCATTGGCTCAAATGGTTTGTGCGCCAGGGCACCCAACACTATATTAAAGGTCCCACACGGTCTGTGGCCTCTTGATGGGCGGGTAGAGTCTGGCAAGTCCCGTCAGATGCTTCTTGACAATGGGTTTGGAAGAGGAGAAGACCTGTTTTCTGTAGGCCCCAACGGCTGCCAAGTAAGTGCGGCAAGTGTCCACCTGAACGCCCGAGTGGGTGAGGTGTGCCGAGAAGGCTAGCACGTCATCCAACGTACATGCAAGGGGGTTGATA
This sequence comes from Ambystoma mexicanum, assembly GCF_040938575.1. Lineage (NCBI taxonomy): Eukaryota > Metazoa > Chordata > Amphibia > Caudata > Ambystomatidae > Ambystoma > Ambystoma mexicanum. Next base: position 704,193,073 of record NC_090924.1, read on the forward strand.
TTCTTAACGTCTGCCCAGTGGCAGAACCTGTCCACTTGCTCTTATACTGGGCTCTGGTAGCTTTGCTCCTAGCGCCATGTATGATCTCTAGATTAGCCTGGGAAAGGCTGCAGTGTCCTAGCGTGACCTGCTCAGGAACCACGCTGGGAGGGCTAGTTTCTGTGGCGCGGGGTGAATGACCCTGCCCCCCTGCTGCGCCAGAAGATGCACTGGGCTTGTCGGAAGGCGAATGGAAGGTCTCTCCGAGAGGCTGAGCAGCTCCGAGAACCAAGGCCTGGCTGGCCACCATGGAGCTATCAGAATGACGCAGAGTTGGCGAGACTCCTTGATCTTGCATATCACCTTGTGTATCAGCGGCATGGGAGAGAAGGCGTATGCTTTCATTCTGTTCCACTGAATCTGAAATGCGTCGCCCAGAGAGCCGGGGCACTGCCAGGAGGCGAACTGTTGGCATTTCCTGTCATGCCAGGAGGTCCACCTGGGGGTGTCCCCATCTGCTGAAGATCTCCTGTAGTACGAGGTCGTTCAGCTGCCACTCAATTGTCCGCTCCCAGCCTGCCCGCCTCCAGGTTGGATTCCCCTGGAAGGTCGACAGTTGTGAGCTAGATGTTGTTCTCCAAAGCCCATTCCCACACGCTGACTGCCAGACTGCACAGTGGGGGGGGTCAGGGGGCTGGTACCCCTCTGCTTGTTGACATAGAACATGATGGTCGAGTTGTCTGTTTGAGTGAGGACGACCTTGCCCTAGATAACCCAGGAGGAAGGCTCTGAGCGCTAGCCAGATGGCCCTCAGTTCCATCCAATTGATGTGGTACTCCTGACGGGTCCAGGTGCCATGGATGCAGTGGTTGTAAAGGGTGCCCCCCCCCATCCCTCAAGAGAGGAGTCCGTAGTGATGGTGACCTGTGGGGTAGGCTGCCGGAAGGGCTTGCCCGTCCACAGGTTGCCGTCCCTGGACCACCAAGTGAGGTCTTGGTGAAGAGAAGGAGGAATGATGATCATCTCCGCCCGAGAGACCCGTTCCTGGTTCCACGATGCCACAAAGTGCAGCTGTAGCCTCCTCATCCCAAGTAGTGTGGGGGATGGCCAATAGGACCGCTGCCATGAGACCATAGGTGTTGGTACCACCAGGCCGAAGTCACTTCCCTGCTGACAAAGTGCATAGTGGCCCTCTTGATGGGCGTGATCTTGTCCTCGCTGTGTCCCAGATGAGTCCCAAGAAGGTCAGTCTGCGTAGGTTGCAGCTGCAACTTCTTGAAATTGAGAGAAAAACCCAGATCGTGAAGTGTGTTCATGAGGGTGTGAGGTGTGGTGCACCGCTTTCGGAGATGAAGCTCTGACGAGCCAGTCGTCGAGGTATGGATAGATGTGGCCCTGAGGAGGGCCGCCACAGCATTCATCAGCCTGGTAAAGACCCAGGGGCCGAGTTCAGGCCAAAGGGAAGCACCTTGTATTGGAACTGGCAGCCCATGATCCTGAATCGTAGAACAGAACGAGGAGGCTGCCAGATTGGGATGTGAAATTCACATCCTTCAGATCCTGGGAGCACAACCAATCTCCCCTGCACAATGTCTCAGCTATTAAAACTGGCGTAACCATCTTGAATTTTTGTAGAGATAGGGAGAGGTTGAGGGTGGAACGGTCCAGCACAACTCTCAGGCCCAGCTGGTTCTTTTACTGAATAATGAGAATCCTGGAGTAGAAGCCCAAGCCTCCCTGGGAGGTTGCGTAGTCGGAGGCCAACTTTCCATCCTGGAACAGAGCCAAGTCCTCACCTTTCTTATCTGGGGAGAATTCAAGGATGTGCCACAACTCCGTCATATTGTGAGAGAATGAATCCTACCCTTTTTGATTCCTCAACACAGACATTGGTGATTACCTATCCTCTCTGAGAAGCAGCCATGCCAGTGACCTGCCTGGCCAGTCCCCCATCCTTATATCTTTTAACAATAGTTACAAAATCCGGACCGACCTGCTGCATCTCAAGCTAAGTGCATCAAGTTTCAGCTGTATGGCATGAAGTCAGGACATGCTGCCCGTTTCAATGAAACGGTTCCTTTAGTTTAAGGAGTTGTTCAAATTGCCACGCTCATCGAAGGGTTCCAAGCATCCCCAAAGCTCATACAAATCCTACGGCAAAATGTAAAGGCCTCCCGGGAAAGGAATCCGAACCAACATTTATGTGAAGGATCAACTGGGGGGAGCTGGAAGATTTTTAGCTCCTGCCTGCGCAAAGAAGGGCCTGGTTAGCTTGACACAAAAAGCTCCCAGGAGTTGTTTTTGGCTCCCTAGGCCAAGTGATGCTGAACAAACACCTATGTGAATTTAACTATAAGCATTTGGGACCGTCTATAAAAGAAAATGAGGACACATCTGTACAACATTTAAAGCATAAGGGATAACAAAAGACAAAATTATAGGTTGCATATTATGCAGAAATTAGATTTGCAGAACGCTATACACTAGCATCCGCAGTGGTAGCTCCTAGTCACTGATTTACGATGGATACCCAGGAGCTGCTTTTTTCTCCTGTTTCTCCAATATTAATTTCAATCCCATATTAATGCCACGTCTAGTGAAGGGTGACGGCCTAAAGAGAAGTATCCAGAATGGTATTACAATCACCTGCCTAAATAAAAAAGTAATACACAAACTGAACATTTCTCCATCTATTTAATAAAACAAAAAAAACTAAGTTGTTTTTTCTGCTGTGAGGGAGCCTATGACCACCGTGAGTGAATACAGAGAGAGAAAGGAGCAAGATGTCTATGCTCCTTCTACTCCAAGCGGGGAGGAAGGGCGGGCGCATGTGAATCTAAGCAGATACAATCATCAGAAATGCTATTACGGTAAGTAATGCATGTCTTCTGATGCTTGTGAATCTGCTTAGAATCACATGCGGTGCATAGACTAGCGAGCAGTACCCAGAGATGGTGGTGGGATGTGTGAAGGAACAGTAGTAAAGAGATTAGAGCGTGTATCCAGGCAGTAGTGTTTTGTAATGGTGTGTACAGAACTCCAGGTTGGTGCTTTACAAATGGACTCAAGAGTAACATTTGCAATGAATGCTATGGAACCCCCAGTGCCCAGAGTAGTATGCACTAGGTTTGAAAGGCAGATCTTTCTTGGCAAGAGTGTGATGCAGTTTACAATCCTCTTTGATATGGCCGATTTAGAGACAGGGTCCCCTCCTCTACCAGCTGCCACTGAAATGAAAAACGTGTTTCTTTTCCTCAGTGGTTTCGTTTTTTCCAGATAATAGATGACTGCTCTCTTCACAGCCAGCGTGTGGAGGCTTCTTTCTGCCACGTTAGTGGGATTCTGGAAAAAGGTGGGAAGTTCTATTGACTGGTTTACATGAAACTTAATTTAGGCGCAAACCGTGGGTGAGTGCCCAGAACCACCTTATCTTGGTGAATTGTGACAAATGGGTCTTTAACTGAAAGGGCCGGTCATTCAGCAACTTCTTATTGAAGTGACTGCCACCAGGAAGGCAGTCTTGTAAGGGAGTGCATAGGTTCAAAGGGAGGTCCCATTAGTCTCGTTGGAACCAGTCGGGTACCATCCGGGAACTGGGTTGGAAATAGGGGGATGAAGTCTTTTAATCCCTTCCATGAAAGCCTTGATTACTGGTATTTTCCACCACAAAGCCTTTTTCTAGGACATAGCGTATGCTGAAAGTGCAGATAAGTGGACTTTCAGGGAACTAAAAACGAGCCCGGAGTCTAGTAGGGGAGTCAGGTTCAGGACAATTTGTGTCGGGGAGCAATCTATGGGATTAATGCTCTTGGAATTGCATCAGATGACAAAGCACTTCCATTTGTTCCTTAGGAGCAACGCCACCAAGTTGAGAGTTTGCGGGCATGGATGGAGTGTCTCCCTCCCTTTCCTGTAAATAGCATGTTGTATGGGCATGGTAGCTTCCTCGGAAGAGATTGACATCTCCATCAGATGAGAACCAGGGCTGGCGGGACCCCATCGGGGCCACCAGAATCATTGTGACTGGTTCCTGGTGCATCTTGTGCACTCTTGTTGAGTAGGGGAGTCGGGACTGGGAGTAGCATAAACGAATTTCCCTGCCATTTTTATCCAGAGACCGTTCCCCTTGGAGCCGTTCTGCGGGTACCTGGAGGCGTAATCTGGGTATTGTGCATTCTCCAGAGTTGCGAACAAGTCGTTCTCTGGGAAGCCTAAGTCTGCAGAGACGTTGAGAACTAGGTCTTCGAGCAATCGCCACTCGTACTCTACGGGTAGTGGGAAGGTTTGGGGTTGAATGACCAAGGTAGGAATGCCCGAGGGAGAAAAGACCAAAGATTGTTTTCGAAATAACCTTCATTTTTCTCCCCTGAACATTTCAGACTTGGCAAAAGCCCCTGCCCACACCCCCGCGCCCCACCTCCCTACTTACCTTGCCTCCGACTCACTGGTCCCTGCGACGCCTGTTCCCCTTCACTTCTGTGATTGGGAACCAGCGCCACAGGGTCCTTTCCATTTTTTTTCCCCCCAGACAGCTGCAGGGTTGCCCCCCGCAAGCCCCGCTCACTATACTGTATAGTAAAGTGGGCAGAGGGACACCCCCCGCAGCCCTTGATTTCATTTTTTTGGGGATGGCTGAGGGGGACACCCCCTAAACCCCCGCTCACAATACAGTGAGCAAGAGTGCGGGGGAAGACCCTTCAGCCCCCAGCAACGAATGCGCGATTTGGTCGAACTTTTCAGCCGTTCGGAATTTTCATACAGCCGAAATACAGCCAAATCACGCATTCGGACACGTATATTCAGTCAATTTGGACAAAACCAGTGGTAAGTCTCTGCTGAGCATGTCCGCCAGAACACCGAGTTACCCAGGAACGTGTTGTGACGGGAGGAACATCTTGTGTTTGAGAGCCCATTTCCATATATTCTGAGACAGTTTGGATAGCCCTGGAGAGGGAGTGCCCCCTTGCTTGTTCAGGTAAAACATGGCTATGGTGCTGTCCGCGAGTACCACAACTGTCTTTCCCTGGAGGTGTGTCGGAAAAGCCTTCAAGGCTTCTAATATTGATAGAAATTTGAAAAGGTTTATGTGGTTGGATGCTACCGCTGGGGACCAAACGCTGTGCGCCGTCTGATGGAGGTAAGCCCCTCCACCCCCACTCAGTGAACCCTCTCGGAGAAGAAAACGAGGCTGTCTTTGGTCCGAATTAGGGCCCCCAGAAATTGCTCGACTTGGCTGGGGTCCAGGCTGGACGGCTTCTCATTGATTGAGAAACCCAGACTGGAGGAATTCTACCATCTTCTGGGTATTTGATAGGCATGTTCCGTACAAATCCCGTTATTAGCCAGTCATCGAGGCAAGGATAGAGCAGAATTGACTGCCTGCACAGGTGAGACGCTACTACCGCCAGTACTTTTGACTTTCATAAACACCTTTGGGGCTGAGGCAATGCCGAAGGGAAGGACCTTGACCTGATAGTGCTTGTCCTCTATCATAAACCTTAGGTATTTTCTGTACGCTGGTAACATTGAAATATGAAAGTATGCATCTGTCATGTCCAATGTTCCATGTATTCCCCTGTACTAGCAGTGGGATTACTTCCTGCAATGTTGTCCTTCTGAACTTTTGTGGCTTGACAAACTTGTTCGCAGGGCACCAGTCTAACACAGGGTGCATGGCGAGATCCTTTTTGGCTAAAAGGAAGTACACTGAATAAATACCCTTGTTTACCTGTAGAATGGGGACGACTTCTATCACACCCTCTTGAAGGATCTACACCTCTTGCAGCAGAATTTTCAGGTGTTCTGACGATAGGCGTCTGGATGTTGGTGGTTGGTATCAAGGTGGCCGGCTGAACTCGCTACAGTAACGTGGGCAACTGTCTTGAGCACCCACTGGTCTGAAGTGATCCCGCTCCCAAGCATGAAGGAAAGATGTTGAGATCCACTGCTCGTAATCTGGGACTCTATTGTGATTCTGCCTTATCTTTTAAACAGATCTCCATTTCCTCTCGAGCTTGCCGCTATAATTTATTTAACATCAAAAAAAATTGCTCATTTCTAACTTTCAACTAAACTACTTATATCTTCTCTAATCTTTTCACGTCTTTTTTAATTGCTCTACCACACTCTTTTGTCTTCCGGTATCCAGACTTGTTACTCTCAAATCCATCTTTAATGCTGCAATTCGGGTACCCTTATTTGACCCCACGTGAATCAATATCTCCTGCTCTGCAAACCTTGGGTTGGCTTCCTTTCCACCCACAACTTATATTACATTTTCTTTCTTTAATATTCAAATCTCTCTATGGTCTTCCTCCCGATTATCTTTCCTCATTAGTCCCATTGTACACTCCCTCTCGTTTTCTTAGTTCTAATACTCTGTTTCAACTGACAGTTCCAGCTCCTCTTTGTGCAAAAACAAGTTTTCGCACATTTGTGCACCTTGCTCCTTTGCACTGGAATCGTCTTCCTCTTTCTATCCGCTCTCTCACTTCCTACCCCCTATTTCAGGGAGCATTGAAATTACATCCGTCGCAACAATGCCGATTCTGTGCATCCAATGTCAATTTTCACCTGCTTGATTGTACGGTTTTATAAATTTGCTATGTAAAAGCGCTTTGGATTAAGGTGCTTTATAAATACAAATAATATAACTAAACACAAATGTTATTCGCCCCCCGACCAGGGAGGCATGGGAGGGGGCCCTTACTGGTGAGTCATTTTTGAGCAGAGGCCGGGGAGCCTCTTGGAGTAGAATTCCTACCCCTGCCTTTGCCTCTATGTTGACCCCTTTATTGGTACTGTCAGTGGCAGTTGTGCTCTGTCCGAAGGACCATGGTGCATTCCCAGACCCATACTGGTTGTGGAGGTAACATGAAAAGGATTGCCCCCAAGGAACGGCGAGAATTACCCCCTCGCTGTTGGTAGTGACTTGCTGTAATTCGATTCAGATACTGAAGAGTCACATGCTCCTTTGCGATTTCCAAAGCATTGTCTACAGCTTTCCCAAACAAGTTAGTGTCCTCCACTTGCGTATTTATAAGAGATGCCTGTGTGTTTTTTAAAACCGGAATTCCTTGAGCCAGTATTGCCTTTTAAGAAGGGTTCACTGTGCCAGGGCCCGGCCCGCTGTTTCAGCTGCGTCTAAGGTGTTTGTCAGGATATTTTTATTGACCAGTCTCTCCTCCGATACAACCGCCAGCAGGCGTGATTGTACCGGTTCCGGGACTTCTTGTAGGCCCTCCTGAAGTAAGTTCCACCACTGAACGTCATTATAAAACTTGCCAGCAGTGTAGTGTTGTTGGCAATCCTGGTGGAATATGCAGCTGATGTAGGGATGCGCTTTCCGAGGGCGTATAGCTTTTTACAATCTTTTTCTGGCAGTGCCTCTGATGTGCACAACAGCACTCCAGCCCCCTTTCTGGTAGTAGTGACTACAAGGGAGTCTGGATGTACAGCGGGTCTGAAGGGGGGGGGGGCAAAAAAGCTTCTCTACCCGAGGGTTGACCGCTTTGGTAAGAGATGGGGACAACAATAAGGGTGCAAATCGCTTTTTGATAGTTAAGCAGTGGTATTGCTTGACTTGGGAGAGGGGGGCAGGTTCTTTTAAGAGGTCTTCCACAAAGTATGTGTCTTGTTCTGCCTTTTGTGCGACAGTTTCAAAGTGGTCTGCTGCCCTCTTTAGTATTGCGTTGAAGGCCATTTGGTAGTCAATGGGCGAGGCTTGCCGGTGAGGAGGGAGGGTCTAGACAAAGGGCGTCTCGATCTGAAGTAGTTGGGGGGGGGGGGGGGGGCTGGTGGGAGGAGAGAGCCATGGCGCTTACCCTGCCGGCTGTTCCTGACCCCAGTCTGGGCACTGGGCTGGTATTTCCTCAAAAGGATTTTCTTCCTGACCATAAGGGTCCTCAAAGTTTGTCAGGTTCAGAGAATTCTATAACCTCCTCCTGGGGAAATAATGCACTGGAAGTCTTTTGTGCCTTAGAAAGGGTATGACGGGGCAGGAGGAGTTCTCCCTTGACCTTTTTGGGGTTATAAACGTCTGAGATGTCAACAGAGTTTGTCCATATATCCTTCAAACCTAACTGTGGTCCATAAAGATGAACCAGAGGAGTCTGAAGGGGGCAGGGGAGGGCTCTTCTGGAGGACAGGGTTCCCTAGGGGGGGTCGAGGTTTGTCAGTCATAGCCTTAGAGAGGGGCTTTGACCCTTCTTAATATTCCTTGACGTCTGGAAGTGTCCTTAGGCTTATTTGCCGCCAAAACGATGTTCGGGAGATTTTCGTGTAGCTCCGGCGGGTCAGGTAGTGTTTGACAAGCCCGCCGGCTTTGTCGAGGTTTGTGACGCCGCCAAAACTTTTGGGGCTGACACGCACTTATGAGGCGTCTGAGCACTCTTATGTTGTTTGGTGCCGACACCCTTATGGCTGGAATGCCCAGACATATGCCGTATCAACGGTTGCTGGGAGGGCGGCTGATCTTGAGGATCAGTGGGTGTCGCCGAAACCTTAGACGGGCCCGTTGGCGTCTGACTTGTTCAACGAATCTGTCAAAGCTTGTGGGGTTGTGCGCTTTTCTTTGTGGCGCGTGCGTGCCCCTGTCGCCAGGATGTTGTCTCCCCATAGCAGAACCGGTGGCCTGCCTGCCGGGGACTGGCACTTAAGAACATGGTGGTTCCAAGTTGAGGTCAATGGCCTCCACATCGGATCCATGGCTGCCGCTTGAGTACTCGTCACTCGAGGCGACAGGGAAATTACTCTCAGCCTGCATGGCGTAGGCCTCCCACCGCTTCGTACGATTCTTTTAGAGTCTTTGGACGTAAAAGTCAACAAGACTTGCAGAACTGCTAGTCGTGATCACGAGGCAGACACTTGTTACTCATTCGGTGAGTGTCCTTGCACAGGTATTTCCCGTTGCAGGGCAGGCAAAACCTATGGGCGTCCTCTCCATAGTGGAGGTGAGAAGCGATAGCGAGACCAGAAGGGAAAAGAGGGGGGGGGGAAGGAAATGCATTCTATAAAGAATCAAGACAGAGGGACCCATTCTCCCAACTGTATAGGCCTGGCCGGAGGACCACGGCCACGCGGTCGACGGAAACTCCAGCTGCCGAAATCTTTAGTCGTCGAAGGAAGGTCAAAGACTAAACGACCAACGGTCGTGGACAAAGGAATTATGATTTTGCAATCTACAAGCTCCACATACAGCGACCAGCTAGCTGGGTGGAAAAAAACGATCTGAGGGCCCAAGACGCACGAGGGATTTTGGTTACACTACAGGTCACGGATAGTGTTACAAGCTCACCCATGTCAACGTCCCCTTTCGATTCCTGAAAGACCAGATGCAATACTCTGATAACCACTAAATGTCGGACTATATGCACAGCATGCCATGCATGCAGATTCACAAGCATCAGAAATCGTCTAGATGTTCCCCTTGCATATGAATAGGGCACATTAGCTATTGGGGCCCCCACACCTTAGCTATAAGTCTGATTTTCAGACCCACAAAGAGGAGCGAAAGGGATATAATCTATCCAGGTAAGTAACAATTTTAAGTACCAGATGCATTTTAGATGTAGCAATCCATATGCCAACTTCTGAAAATGTGCTATAATGCGCATTTCTGCTCTTTCAGCAAAAGGGTTTCATTTTGTGGTCAAATTTCAGAAAGAAACAAATCTAGTATGCACATAGCTAACAAATGTTGATCATCCCTCTAGACACGGCCAGGATTGTGCCTTTTCTGTCACTTGCAGTGGACCTCAAGGCTAGAAATTACAAATACAAGGTACGGCTGTAATCTTCAATCATTTTCTCTGGATTAATGGGAAAGAGTCATCATGGCTCTACTCTAACATTGTATTGCAGGCTGTGCTATATAAAAAGCAAAATAAAACATTTAAACATTATGAATTTATGTAAAAAATCATGATAGATGGACTTACATTCTCTGGCATCTTTGCCTCTGTAATATGTCTTCAGTGGAAATTCTGTCACACTTTTCATCTATACTGTTGAGCTTTTTGTTAGATCGGTTCTTCCACTGGCTGATAAACCCAGGTGTCGGACTAAATTGCTTCAATTCACCTTGCCCCAAAAAGCTTCGTTCAGCACAGTAACAAAAGGCGCACAGTCTTTCACTGCAAGAAAGAATACAATTATCAACAAAAATAAATGTTCAGCACAGAATGCACATGTCCTACACTTTTTTTAATTGTAGAATTAGGCGTGCTCAGGTTTCAATAGGTTTTCAACATTTTTGCATCTACCAGTACACCATTGAGCAGTACCATTTGTCAGTTCTGTTGAAACCAAAACAAACAAAAAAAATGAAGAACTGAACACTTCAATCGCCTCCTGGATCGATGCTTGTGCCCTTCCCTCTGGGTCCATTTAAAAAAAGGTTACTCACCATAGTGACTAACATACTCCCAAGTCCATAGTCCCCATTTCTACATACTAGTGGGACGTTCTGCCCTTCGGGACAGGACCAGAGCACTTTTTGAAGCATCGAAAAAAATGTATGGTCTATTTTCATGCTAGGCCAGTGCATGTGGCTTTAGCACTGCCTTCCTGAAACCCCACCCAGCGCATCACCCTTCAGTTCTTTTCTATCACCAAGGTCGGAAGTCATACCAGCAATAAGAGGTTGCTTTTTAGAGGGGAAGGTGTGTGGGCATATGGAGGAAAGGGGACTATGGACTAGGAGTATGTTCGTCAATACAGCGAATAACTGTTTTACTCCTATATACCGTCACCTTTCCTCCATACTTGTGGGAGATTCACAAGCACAGATACTAAAACTGGATGGATGCAAAAGAACAAGTTACTTCTTACCTTGTAACGTTCTTTCGATTTGATGTTCCTCCGACGTATTCCTTATCTATGATATTTGTATCTCCAGCTTGCTGGCCTCGGAAACTTTTTCCCAGTAGAGGGCGCTGTGCGTCGACGTCCGTTGAGTAGGTGCTCCTCGACGGCCACCGTATCGACGCCGACATCATGCCTATAAATGGCCACGCGCAGCGTCCGTTGCTCAGTTCCGTTTTGTAAAGTAGTTATTGTATGAATGGTTACTACCCTTGAAGGAGCGTAAACTGCAACCACAAGGGAAATGTTACTGCGGGGATGGATGGGAGGGGCGATAAGGAATACGTCGGAGGAACATCCCATCGAAAGAACGTTACAAGGTAAGAAGTAACTTGTTCTTCGAAGGGATTGTGTCCTCCGACGTATTCCTCATCTATGATAGACTCCCATAGCAGTGGTATGTGATTGGAGGCGGGAGTAAGAGCTGCCATATTACCCTTTAAGAATGAACAGAGTGTAACACAGCTTTGTCAAATCTAGTCTCTTGACTAGAGGAGGAATCCAGGCTATAAAATTTGGTAAAGGTATGTGCGGACGACCATGTGGCAGCCACAAATATGTCTCTAATTGGTACCCCTCTTTGAAGAGCTGAGGATGCTGCGATACCCCTGGTCGAATGAGCCCTTAGATTTTGAGGGGGCTCTTTCCCTGCCATTTTGTAGCATTCCAGAATGGCTAAAATAATCCATCTGGAGATGGTTTGTTTGGTTATTGGTAATCCTAACTTATGTCCTGCGTAACCTACAAAGAGTTGGTCTGCTTGTCTAATTTTAGCAAGTCTACTGATATAAACTCAAGGCTCGCTTAGGGTCCAGCCTGTGTAGTCTCTCTTCCTCTTTCCCCGGATGGGGAGGAGGATAGAATGAAGGTAAAGTAATCTTCTGAGTAATGTGAAATTCTGAAACTACCTTTGGGAGGAAGTTAGGCTTCACCTGTAGAACTACTTTGTCCTTTTGAAAAGTTGTATGAGGAGGTTTACAAGATAGGGCGTGTATCTCGCTAACCCTTCTAGCAGATGTTAATGCTACCAATAAAACAGTTTTGAGGGTGAGAAACTTCAATGAACAAGAGTGGAGTGTTTCAAAGGGAGCACCCTTTAGGAAGTTTAAAACTAGATTTAAGTCCCATAAGGGAACTTGGAATGGTCTTGGAGGGTAAACATTAGTTAGACCTTTCAGGTATTGTATTACCAATGGAATTTTGAAATACAATGGCTCCTCCGCAGTTCGCTTAAAGATCGATAGCGCTGCGAGATAGCCCTTAATAGTGCCAACGTGAAGGCCTGAATTTGCCAAATAAAGTAAGAAGGATAACACCGCAGGTGTACCACATGAAAAGGGTTCGATATTCTTTTCTCTGCACCAGCTGCAAAATTTATTCCAACGGCAGCGGTATAGAGTCTTAGTTGCTGGTCTTCTGGCCGAAAGCAACACCTCCATGACGTCATCTGGAAGGTCCCAATCCTTGTACCTCAACCTTTCAGATACCAAGCGTGAAGGTTGAGGGTCTTGATGGCTGGATGGAGAACCTGACCTCCCTTCTGCGAGAGAAGATCCTCTCTACGGTAGACGAATTGGAGGACAGATGGACATGTCCAGAAGGTCCGGGTACCACGTTTTCCTGGCCCAATCCGGGGCAATTAGGATCATGGTCTTCCGAAACCTTCTCAACCTCCTGATCATTTGAGGAATGACAGGGACCAGAGGAAACGCGTACAGAAGTGGGAACTCCCAGTCCACTACGAACGCGTCTCCTAGAGCTCCTCTCGGGGGAAATTCCCTTGAGCAAAATCTGTCGCACTTCCTGTTGATACTGGTGGCGAACAGATCCACTTGAGGGGTTCCCCAAAGGGCGAAGATCTCTTGAAGGACTTCCTGAGCTATCTCCCATTCGTGAGAGACTGTTCTGCCTGCTCAGAGCGTCCGCTGTCAAGTTCTTCTCTCCGGCTAGGTGAATTGCCGATAGAGAGATTCCTTCCTGAATTGCCCAAAACCAGAGCTGCATCGCCTCTCTGCACAGTGGCAGTGACCCTACGCCTCCTCTTTTGTTGAAGTAGTGCATGGCCACTGTATTGTCTGTCATTATCAGGGCGTTTCTCCCCCGTACAGACGGCAGAAAAGCCTTCAGTGCCAGTCTGATGGCTCTCAGCTCCAACAGGTTGATGCGTAGTCTGGACTCCGATGAAGACCAACGACCGCTGATGGTCAAGTCGTTGGCATGGGCTCCCCACCCCGTGAGTGAGGTGTCTGTGACTACTGTCATCTCCGGCCATGGTTGCCAAAACAGTTCTCCTTTCAAGATGTTCTCTGGAGAGGCCCACCATTTAAGGTCGTGGGCTACCTTGTCCGGAATCCGGAGGAGATCTGTCATCCTCCCCGAGAATTGTGACCACGGAGTCCTCAGTGCCCACTGCAGGGATCTCATTCTCAGGCGAGCCTCTGGCACAAGGGATATGCAGGATGCCATGAGGCCTAGCAACCTCAAAAAGTCGTAGGCTGGGAGACGTTGGACATTTTGAAACCTGGTGACCATCTGCAGAATATCTTGAGCCCTCACCTCTGGTGGCGAGGCTTTTCCCAGGGACGTGTCCAGGACTGCTCCAATGAATTGGAGTCTCTGTGATGGTATCATCTGTGACTTCCTTAAATTGAGGGAGAAGCCCAGCCTGTGAAGGGAGTGGCAGACATAATCTAGTTGGATCCGAGCTTGTTCCGAAGAAACTGCTCTGATCAACCAATCGTCCAGGTAGGGGTAGACGTGAATGCCTTCCCTCCTTAGACTTGCAGCCGCAACCGACATTAGCTTGGTGAAGCCCCTCAGGGCGGAGGTCAGCCCAAATGGCAGAACTCAAAATTGATAATGAGAGTTGCCAATTGCGAACCTCAGGTACTTCCTGTGCTTGGGATGGATTGGCACATGGAAATAAGCATCTTGAAGGTCCAGAGATACCAACCAGGCCTGAAGCTGGAGGGCCTGAAGGATCTGAGAGAGTTACCATCTTGAACTTGTCCTTCCTGAGGAACTTGTTCAATTCTCGTAAGTCCAGGATGGGTCACAGTCCTCTGTCTTTCTTTGGTATGAGCAAGTAGGGGGGGTTTGGCGGGAAGGGGGGGGGGGGAGAGAGTACCAGCCCTTGTTCCTGTCCACTACAGGTACCGGTTCTATGGCACCTTTCTCTAGCAGGTCTACAACTTCCTGCAAGAGGAGCGGATCCGCCACTTTCAGAGAGCTGTTCCCCGGTGCATGGCTCTGAGGGATGCGTAGAAAAGGCAGGCAGTAACCGTGGGGTACTGTCTCCAATGCCCAAGCATCTGACGTAATAGCCTGCCATTCCGTCAGATGGTGAGTTAACCTGCCCCCTACAGGTGTTTTGTGATGGGAGACATCAGAGTGGTTTGGGAGCGGCTGATGCAGTTGCCGAAGGTAAAGCGGCTCCTGCTGATGCGGCTTCCTTTCCTTTACCCCGTCCACCACGGGTAAATTTTCCTTGGCCTCTTTGAGCCGGCCGTCCTCTGCCTCTTCCATATGAGGAATAATAGCGAAAGGACCTTCCTCTCCAAGAGGATCCTGAGGGACGAAAATTAGTTTGTCGGATTGCAGCTCCTAGTGACTTGGCTGCTGCTTTAGATGTTTGTAGTTTTTCCAAACTGTCATCCGCCTTTTTACCAAACAGGGAAGAGCCGTCAAAGGGCATTTTTAAAAGTCTGGCCTGTACGTCAGAAGCAAAGCCGGACTTTCTCAACCACGCATGCCTGCGGATTGTGGTACTTGCCGCCATGGCCCTGCTGATACTGTCAGCAGAATCAATGCCAGTTTGAAGGGACTTACACATTGCAACTTTACCAACTTTACTGATATTTAAAAATGTGTCTCTTTCTTCTCCTTCCGGTATGCAGTCAGCCGCTGATGAAGCACACTCCCAAAGAGTGTGGCTGAACCTAGCGAGCGTACAAGTTGCATTAATAGATTTTAAAGCCATGCTACAGGCCGAGAAGACTCTTAGCCATGGCATCATATTTTTATCATCCCTATCCTGAGGAGCAGTGGGGTATGCAGAAGTACTGCCTGATGAAGTTGCAGCCTGGACCACAAGACTCTCTGGAGTAGGGTGCTTAGATAGGTATTCAGGGTCAGCAGCAGATAACCTATATTTCGCTGACAACTACTTGTTAACCGCAGGGACAACTTCAGGAGTTTCCCAGTTAGTTAAAATCTTTCTTTGTAAAGCAGAATGAAAGGGAACCACAGGATCCTCCTGTGGACCTTTATCCAGAATATCTGTGAGGTCATCCTGTTGAAAAACAGATGAAGGCGCAGACCTCCCCATGAACTCCATAATTCTTGACATTAGGGTTCTATAAAGGGTATCAGCATGTTCCCCATGGTCTGGTTTGACAAATTCCACTTCTGGGGAAGTGTCTAGGCCACTTGCTTCCTGTAATGCATCCTGAAGGTCTTTTAACCTTCTTTCCTCAGAGGCAAACGTCTCTGGTTCAGGTAATGTGGTCCTTTGCAGCCCAAAAGGCCTTTCTTGATCAGAATCTTCCCTTTCTTCAAAAATTGAAGTTAAGGGGGATGCTCTGGTCTGTGAAATGGTATAAAACCCATCTCTAAGGCAGAGGGAGCCATCATCAGTGGCCTTGAAAAGGTCCATGTCGTCGACGCCGATGTAAAAATCCTCAAAGGCGCCGACAAAGGCGTCGAGAAAACTGGAAGAGGCCTCGAAGAACTCGAGAGGATCGGAATCCTGCTTGAGGATGTAGATGACGTTCGACGTGTCGGAGGCTCTCGGTGTAACCGTTGGCTGTGGAGTAGCCGTGGGTTTTTCTTTTATCGGCGTCGATGTCGACTCAATCGATGTCCTTCCAAGAGAACAGACTTTCAGCAAAGGCGGAATTTAAAAGGTGTATTAATCAAGCTGGGGCAGCCAAGAAATGTAACGAAAGGGAAGTGTAGACATTCAATGTTGTGAGGGAGGAGAAAGGCCCTCAACCCCCAAACTGTATGGACTGGACGCTGGGAGCCGTTGATGTTCGTTTGAGTCAGGTATTTTCAATATCTATATTCCGTCCAGTCTCAGCATCAGGGACCATCGTTGAAGCTTTTTGCTATCTGCAGTTTCTCACATCAAACGATGGCAGAAAAAAAGGTTATGATATTTCTGCTTTATAAAGGCTGCACATGAAAAATGTACAGTTAATCACTGTAGTGACTGTCCTTAGTCGACTCTCCTCCATACTGCATGGGTGTGCCTCGCTAGGGACGGGAGACAACCTTTTCCCCCTTTAAATTTAGAGGGGGCACGCTCCCCTGACTCTGCCAACCAGCGCTACTCCTCAGTCCCCATGGACGCATCAACAATATTTAACATTGCCTATTGACACCAGAATTTGGGGGGGATGGTCGGATGTATGGAGGAAAGGGGACTAAGACTATTACATTAGTCACTATGGTGAGTAACTATTCATTACTCTTACATCCTGTCCCCTTTCCTCCATATTGCATGGGCGATTACAACTGAATGTAGCCCCAGGGTGGAGAGGAGACCCTCTGTAGGAAAACAGATTCCTTAGAACAGCCTGTCCGACTGCCGCGTCCAACTTAGAGCAGGCGTCCCAACAGTCCTTACAGAAAGCCGGAGGGGTAGCCAAGGTGGCCACGCTGCTGATGACCTGCTATGGCACCTGCTGCTGGAATGCGATGGCCGTGGCTCCGACAGCGTGGGCATGTAGGTTAGATGGAAGCGGTTTGTGCTTCCCCTCATGCTTCGTTGATGGCCGCAGCCAACCCCCCCCCCTTGCTATGGAGGCCTTGGATGCCTGGCAACCCGACCTTCATCCCCCGAAGATGAGAAACAGAGCGTCTGACTTGCGGAAGCCCTCGTTCCTGTCCAGATTGAATGTCAGATGCACTCTGAAATTCTAACAGTACAAGACCCTCTGAGCATCGTCCTTCGGGTCGACAAAAAATGTATGTAAGACTATCTCCTCGTTTAGATGGAAAGCGGAGGCTACCTTAGTTAGGAACGCTGGGTGTGTTCGCAGGACCTCCTTATCCTTGTGGAAGGTTATATAGGGTTCTGAAGCCACCAGTGCCTGGATCTCGCCGACTCTGCGAGCAGAGATGAGGCCCACCAATAGAGCTGTTTAAATGGAGACCAGTCTGATGTTCGCAGACGTAATTGGATGGAAGGGTTTGTGCGCCAACACTACATTGAAGTCCCACACAGGGTGTGGTTTTTTGATGGGTGGTGAGAGCCTGGCTAGGCCCGCCAAATGTCACTTGACCACCGGGTTGTAAGAGGAAAAGACCTCTGTACCTATGGCTGCCAAATAGGTGCAGCATGTATCCAAACTGCACTCCTGACAGAGCAAGTTGTGCAGAGAAGGAGAGTACGCCATTGAGCGTGCAAGTAAGGGATTTGATCTCCTTAGAGTCCACAACCTAGACCACTTACTAGGTCAGAACCTAGACCTAGTAGGTCACAACTGGTCTAGGAGAGAACCTAGAGCAGTTGTACTGGCTCCTAGTAGCCCTGCCCCAAGCACCCTGAATGATTTGTAGGTTAGCCTGCGATAGCGTCAGCGTGACCTGCTCAGGAAACAAGCTGCAAGGGCTAACTTCTGTGGAGCAGGGTGGATGACCCTGCCCCCCCTGCTGCGCAAGATGATGAGCTCGGCCCATCGACCAGTGAATGGGATGCCTGTCCAAGAGGCTGAGAACCTCTGAGAACCATGGTCAGAGCCATGGTCTCAACGACCACCATGGAGCTATCAGAATGATGCTGATGTGACATGATTCCTATATCTTGCAGATCGCCCTGTGGACCAGGGGAGTGGGAGGGAAGTCATACGCTGTCATGCCATTCCAATGATTCTGGAATGCGTCCCCCAGAGAGCCGGGGCCCTGCCACTGCCAGGACGCAAACTGCGGGCACTTCTTGTTGTTCCAGAAGGCAAAGAGATCCACCTGAGGATGCCCCCACCAGCTGAAGATCTCCAGCAGCACCCTGGTGGTTCAATTGCCCCTTGTAATCTGCTGAGCCTGTCCGCTTCCAGGTTGGACTCCCCCGGAAGGTAGATGGCCCTGCGGTATATGTTGTTCTTCAGGGCCAATGACGCTAGGTTGCACAGTGGAGGGGACCTGGTACCACCCTGCTTGTTGACATAGTACATGCTGGTGGAGCCCGTCTGGATGAGGACAACCTTGCCCCCAATGAGCGGAAGGAAAGCTTTGAGAGCTAGCCAGATGGTTTCGAGCTCCAGCCAGTTGAAATGAGACTCCTGCAGAGTCCAGACTCCATGGACGCTGTTGTTGTCCAAAGTGGCCCCCCTGACTTCCAGGGAGGAATCCTTAGTGATGGTGACCTGCGAGGCCGGCTCCCAGAAGAGCTTGCCCGTCCGCAGGTTGCAGTCCTTGGATCACCATGTGAGGTCCGGGTGGAGAGAAGGAGGAATGCCGACAAGCTCCACTTGGGAGCCCTGCTCCAGACTACATAAGGCTGCGAAGTGCTGCTGCAATCTCAATTGGCATCTCGTGTAGGGTATGCCCGTAGCACCGCTGCCATGATGCCTAATAAGTGTTGGTAGCACCAGGCATTAGGTCACTTCTCGGGTGAGGAAGCGAGTAGTGGCCCTCTTGATGGCCATGACCTTGTCCTCCGTGGGGAAACCCCTCTCAGAGCTTGTGTCCCATATAATGCAAAGAAAGGTCAGGCTCTACATAGGCTGCAGCTGAGATTTGAGATTGATCGTAAACCCCAGCTCAGGGAGCGTGATCATAAGGGCAGAGAAAGTGTGATGCACCGCCTCTGGGGATCTCGCCCTGACGAGCCAGACATCCAGGTACAGGTAGACGTGGTGAGCTTGGGCCCCGAGGAGGGCTGCCACAGCTTTCATGAGCCTGGTAAATACCCTGGGGGCCTAATTGAGGCCAAAGGGTAGCACCCTGTATTCGAAATAGCAGTCCATGATCCTGAATTGTAGAAAGGAGCGATGCGGCTGCCAAATCGGGACGTGTAGATTAGCGTCCTTTAGATGCACGGAGCACATCCAGTCTCCCCTGCACAATGTCTCCGCAATCAGTGCTGGCGTAAAAATCTTGAATTTATGAAGAGGGAGGGAAAGGTTGAGGGTGTAAAGGTCCAACAACTCTCAGGCTACCCTGGTGGTTCTTTTGAATGGTGAAAATCCTGTAGTAGAAACCCAATCTTCGATGGGAGGCTGGGACTTCTTCCACTGCTGGCTCTCAACGAGTAATCGAACTACGGCCAACAGAGTTGCTGTCTCAATCTGTGCGAGTGGATGGGAGGCAGGAGGAGAGGAAGGGATTGGTAGGCAGTACCCCATGGATACTACATAGAGGATCCAGGGGTCTGCAAACTTCTGCCGCCAAAAACTGTCTGAAGAGCAAGCCTGCCCCCCACCGGAGACGCCTGAATCCGAAGGGGCGCATCATGCCTTCTTTCCCACGAGGATGTTGCGGAGGAGGGGGACTGAAAAAGCCCTTGCTCTACCCTTTTGTTGTTTGTGCCAGTGCTGATTCTGAGAATGGTCAGGATGTCTAGATCTCTGTTCTTGAAGCCCCAAAATCCGCTGAACGCCTGCCTCTTGTCGGAGCGTTGATACAACTGGGTGTACGCTTTGGGTGTGGCCTTCATAAGGATAAAGACTTTGCAGTTTGCAAACAGTTTTTCTTTTTAGCTAGCTCCTCATTGGTGGTGGAGTGGAAGCGGTCACTACCCTCGAATGGACGGTCCAATATGCGTTCCTGGACATCTGGGTTAAATTTTGTATTCCGTAGCCAAGTAGTCCTCATGTCCGTGGGGATGCATATGGCCCAGCCAGAGGTGTTAATGTGGGCCACAGTGGACTCGATTATGTCTTGCGCCACCATTTTAGCCTCTGCCAGTCCCACCTTGAAACATGACTGGCTCTGCACCGGAAGCTCAGGAAGGAAATAGGCTATTTCCCAGCAAAGCCTCTGATTAACAGCTGCCGGCATGACATCCGCGTTGGATTGACGAAGATGCAGCAAAACGTTGGAATACAGCTTCTTCCCGTACACCTTCCAGATCTTCTCCTCCTTGCCTAGCAGTGTGGAGGACGAGGTGGCCGAGGATGACTGAGGCTTTGTGTAGACAGACACTGCAGCAATCACTGAAGTGTGGTTGAGGATGGATCGACTGCATGAGTGGAAGCCCCCTCCATTTGCCTGTACTTGCCATCCAGATTGACAGGCTGGGCCGAGTGGGGTTTGAGCCACCCCTTCTTGGCCAAGGTGACAACGTCCTTCTGCATCGGGATCGCCTTTCTAGTCGTGGGGCGTAGAGTGATGACCTCAGCAAGAACCCCCGCCTCCGGTTGCTCAATCTCAGGTTGAGGACAGCCCAAACACTCTGCCAGACCGGCAAGTCATTTGTGGAAGGCCTTTGCACACAATGGTGTGTCGGGGTCTTCCTCGTCTGTGTCCACCATGGCGTCCAGCTGGTCCTGAGCGGGTGGAGGAGTGCTGGGGGCTGAGGGCTGATGTGTGGCGCCCGGAGCCGGAGGCTGCAGCGAAGGCTGGTACGGAACCGTCTCAACTGTGGGAGGTAAAAGAGCCGGCATCGAAGGAGCCGGCGGTGGCAACAGGGGCTGCACTAGGGCCTGCAGCGCTGGAGCCATAGGAGGGATGACTATAGGCGCAGGGGCCGGAGGGAGCATGTCCCTGATCACATCCTTAAGGATGGCCCCCATATGAGATGATCTCATGAGAGTGAGCAACTTTTCAAAGAACCTGTCCTCGCAGGCAGGTGGTGTGGCAAGTGATATTGACAGGGTAGCAGCCAGTTGCTGGGGTCGGTGCGTACTCTACCTGCCCTGCGATGATGATGATGGATAAGCTGTAGGCCACTACCTGGTTGACACCAGTCGCAGCTTGTAACTCATTCTCCCACCTGCTCCGTTCCTCGGGCCGGTATTGGTCGAGCGGCCATTTTGTCGAGCTGCATGCCACGTGCCGCAGTCGTGGTGCTTGGCTCACTGGGCCCGACCTCCAGGACTCATGGCGATGAGCATGAGACCTACCCTGCACCTCAGGCCGAGGCCTGTTCTGTGTGTCGCCCTTGGCAGTACTGCCTGCAGGCGCCCCCCTCGGACATGTTGCCAGTACAAGGGTTTACCCCCTCGGGTGTACACCAGGTAAAAGAACCTTGCGGCCCCTCTGTATTGTCTCCAGAATGATCTGCAGACCCCCTCAGCCTGGCAGATGGTAGCTGACTAGCCTCGGTATCCGTGCTGGTGTGGGAACCTGAGAGGTTCTTCCTGCTCAGGTGTTCCTTGGGAAGGAGTCGACCCTTCCGGGGTGCGCTGGAAAAAAGCGGCCATTCCTTGGGCCTTGACTTATGACTGACAAAGTCCTTCAAGTCCTCTGGAGGCGACTCTTCAAAGAGCTCCCTCAAACCAACTAGTCTGTTCTTCAGAGCATGCGATAAAAGTGCATCGCAGGTGTTACAGCCCTCACAGCCGTGGTCGGGGCCAAGGCAGCAGAGGCCAAGAGCGTGGGGATTGTATGTAGGGAAGAGCCCCTTGCAGGCTGGACACTTGCTGAAGCCTGTTGAAGTTGACATGCGTTTGGGAGGAGCCTGGCGCCAGAGGACAGAGTACCCGATTGATAATTTAAAAAAAGACAAAAAGAAACAAGAAAATATCTGGGGAACCCAGAAGCGCAGGTGAAATCGGCCCATTGACGCAGAAAAATGAACTGGGGATTGGCACTGGTGGGTGGAGCGCATTCTCCCAGGGCTGTGTCCCCACGTGCCTCTAAATTTAAAGGGGACATTTTTTTTCTGGTGAAAAAAGTTCTGTCTCCCATCCCTAGCTGGGGAAGCAGTATGGAGGAAAGGGGATGTGACGGAAGAGTATAATAAGGTTACTCAACGTAGTGACTACCTTACTCCTAGTCCAGAGTGGAGAGGAGTGGAGTGGAAAGGAAGCTCCACCGACAGACAAGGCTTGGAGCTCACGCACATGCCTTGCCGAAGTCACAGCAACCAAGGAGGACACTTTCCACGAAAGGTACTTAAGGTCTACCATAGCCATGGGCTCAAAAGGCTTATGGCACAAGGCCGTAAAGACCACATTGAGATCCCGCGTTGGATGCGATTTGCGAACAGGAGGGTAACGGTGCAAGAGGCCCGCAAAGTGTCTTTTAATGACTGGATTTGACAGCGAAAAAGAGCACTAATCCGTGGACAGATAAGCGGCAACAGCTGACAGATAAGTCCTGCAGGACAAGACGAATGCCAGACTGCCAGAGGTGAGACAAAGAACAGAACTGTGTCGATCTCAGGCTCCCTGGGGTCCGGCTGCCTAGCCAAACACCAATGGCAGAAGCGTAGCCATTTACTTTTTTACTGAGATCTCGTCGAGGGCTTCCTCACCGCCTGAATAATGTGCATGTTATCTGCGGACAAATCGAGGCACTCTAGGGATCTGAACTCGGGCACCATGCTGCCAAGTTGAACGATTGTGGGGAGGGGTGCCACAACTGCAGATTGCTCTGGTGAAGCAGTTTGGGAACCATCGGAAGCCTGATCAGTGCACACACTGATAGATGCTGAAGCTCTGAAAACCAAAGCCTGGCCGGCCACCACGGTGCTATGAAAAGAAGAGAACAATTCACTGTGCCCCTCAGCTTGCAAAGCGCCCAATGAATCAGAGGCAGAAAAGCATAGGCCCTCATGTTTTGCCAGGAAATCTCGAGAGCATCTCCCAGAGAGGAGGCTCACAGCTCGTTTCTGGAGGCATACAGGAGACGTTTCCCCATTTGTCAACGTCGCAAAGAGGTCCACTTCTGGAGTGCCCCTACAATGGAAGATCTGTAAGAGGACCTCCATGTTCAGTTCCCACTTGTAGCTGACCATTGTTCGTCGGCTGAGAGCCTCTGCCGTAGCATTCAGCTACCCCGGGGTGTGTACTGCCACAAGCCAGATGCCATGCTGAACAGCTCATTCCCAAACCTGAATGGCAAGATTCACAAGAGGGGACTTGGTACCCCCTCCTGCCCCCCCCCCGCTTGTTGATATAAAACATGGACACCACATTGTCCGTGCGGACACGGACAACTTTGTTGACAATGACAGGCTTGAACGCTTTCAGCACCAGGAACCAATGTCGCACCCCAACCCAGAAGGGAGGAGACCGTCGTGACTGTCAATGGCGGGCAGGGGTCTTGAAAAGCCACACCCACCGACAGATTGCTGAGAGAAGACCTCCACAAGAGGTCTATCCTCATGAGGGATGAAACCAGGATCATTTTGGAATCTGGATCCACTGCGGCGTCCTCATCTTGAAGCAAGCAAGAGCCAGCACACGAGGCCATGAGGCCCAGAAGACTCTGGAACCACCCGGTCGACATGCTCTCTGACCACGTAAACACCGGACATGTGGCCAACAGATCCACCATTCTGTCCCCAGTCAGGTATACCCTGCAGTCAATCGCGTTCCAACGAAAACCCAGGAAAATCAAGTCCCGAGAGACCGTCATGGAGGATTTCCTCCAGTTGACCGACAGCCCAAGATGGAACAGGAGCTGGATGAGAGACTGAAGGTTGTTCGAGGCTGACAGAGGACAAGGACTGCGCAGCAGCCAATCGTCCAAATACGGATACACATGGATATCCTGCAGCCAAAGATAAGCTGTGATGACCGACATCTTTGTAAAGCCATGCAGTGCCGAGCTGAGGCCAAACGGGAGCACACGAAACTGGAAATGCTCCTCCCCCATGGAAAATAGGCATTTCCGATGGACTCCAAATAACGATATGCATATAAGCATCCTGAAGGTCCACCACGCTGAGCCAGTCGCCCTTCTGCAAGAGGACTTTAGCTGACAGGGCATGATCATCTTGAATTTCTCTTGGGGAAGAGAGAGATTGAACTGGGAAAGGTCTAGCATGGTGCGCAGGCCAGCCTGGTTGGGTTTAGGCACTGTAAACAGCCGGGAGTAGAAGCCCTCCCCTCGCTCTCCTAGGGGAACAGGTTCCACCGCCCTGAGATCCAGAAGCTTCTGGATCTCTGCTCCGAGGGAGGGCGATCCTGAATGCTGGAAGGGAGGATTGAAAGTGGGGTAGGGGGAAGGGGCAAGTGGAAGCCCACCCAAGCAACTGACAAGACCCACCGGTCCTCGGTGATGGTCTGCCACGCCTCCCAGTGAGACGCAATGCGCCCTCCCACCGGGCTCTCGTGCGAGCACAGAAAAACCTAATTTAGCTGGTTTTCGGTGTCTTTACCACCAGAACCTGAGGAGGCCGAGAGATCGAGAGAAAAACTGGTCCCGTTGCGGACGCCGACAGGAGTTTCCTGTTGGAGTATTGACTATGAGTCTTCAGATTCAGAAACCCTCGAAAACCAGAGGAAGGCTGAGGCTGCGAAGACGTCCTCTGCGCCCTGAAAGGCAGTTTAACCAAGACGGACTGGGACTTGGCAGTCTGAGTGCTGTCCTTAGTCTTGGTCAGTTCAATGTCGGTCGATGAATGAAAAAGTTCTTTGCCGTCAAAAGGCAGGTCAGAACTTAATCCTGTACCTCTTCGGAAAACTTTGCGGCATGAAGCCAAGCCTGAGGAGAGGTGTCCACGCCAAGCATGAGGCCCCGAGCCGAGGTGTCGACATGATGCGCCGCAGCCTCAACCATATCCTGCGCCAGGACCCTGGCATCTGACAAACCTGCTTTAAAATAGTCTAGTTTATGCGCTGGGAGGAATTACTCAAATTCCGACAGACCTTTCCACATTTTCATATTCGCCCCCGCCAACACAAGCTCTGCGTTTGCTAATTCAGCCCTGCTGTTGCGTCAAGCGAAGATCTTCCTCCCCAAAGAGTCAAGAATCTTGTCCTCTTTGGCCAGAACCTGGGCTGCCGTTTGTTAGGCAGAAACCTGTGCAGTTCCCTCTGGGACCACTGCAAAAGATTTAGGAATACAGGTGTTTGGCAGTAAACCCACTTGGTAGCAGTCTAACACAGATTCACTTGGTAGCTGTGGCTGAGCAGTCAGACTTCCATCAACAAGAGTTAGGCAGTATACAGAGTATTCACAATAGGTCAAAAGAGCATAGAACAAGTAAACACTGACCAGAGCTTGTTGTAAAAGATATAATTATTTATTTAAAACCACATCTAGAAAAACACACAGGCACTAATAGTAAGCAATTCAAAAACACGGTCACTAAAAGATATACACTCCCTTAAAAGAATATTAGACACGTCTTAATTAAAGCCCCACTTACTTTCAGACAGCGGTGAGCGCTTAACGCAGATGGCACTTGAATAATTCGTTTAAAAAAGGGAGAGAAAAGCAGAGTATAATATGAAACAGATCCCAACACCTTCATAAGAACAAAACAAGAGAGGGAGGCAAGTAAAACCGTGAAGTTAGAGTTCAGTAGGCCGGATCCACTTTAAGAGGATCAGAACGAAATGTGTCCAAGGTCACAGGGTTGAAGTGCACAAGAGTCTTGCAAAGGTTCAAAAAGAGTTGGACCAAAAGAAAGGGACCAGTTAGAGGGTCAAGGCGGCCAGTCCAGAAGGTTAAGGGGTTATTACCTTGTAGCAATCTTTAGAAAGGGAGGCCTGGCGGACATGGTACCTTAAAGTGGTGAGAATATTCCAGCGGGGGCAGTTGTTCCTGGCAGCGGATGCAAGTCGGTGCTTCGTCCGGGGAAAGAGGATCTCGTCAGGGAGGAAGACCGGAGTCCGTTGCACTGCCAGGGAAGAAACCAGTCGCGGAGTTCTCAGGTAAAAGGAGCGGTCCTTTTATTCACGGTCCAGTGTTAAGTGGCTATCCGGTTGCCGGGGTGCTTGGCACGGGCAATTCGACCACAAGACGTTCTGGGGTGCGAAGAGAAGAAGGTAAACTGGTTGTGCCCACCTGTCAGGGTAAGAAGCCTCTCCAGCCGGAGATCTTCTCTGTCGTCGGGAAGTGGTGAGTCGGTTCCGCAGGGCTCCACCGTTGGTGTCGTCGTGGTAGGTCGGCTCAGCTTCTCCCTCGTCGGATTCTCAGGTCCTGTGGCGACTTCTGAAGTTCCAGTCCCCAAAGCCCTGCTTTTATGTAGCACACCCCCATTGACTCAGCCTAGCTGTCAAACATGCTAAGTGGTGAGCCGGCTGGCTCACCACTTGGGCCAATCACACAAGAGTGCGACTTGAGTTACCAAGGTAACTCAGTCCAGGGTGCCTAAAACCCCTCCCACACCCCCTGTGGTACCCAGACAGAGTGGCACCACTTTTGGAGGCTTCTGTGGAGAAGCCCGCCAAAAAGTGGAACAAAGGGCTCGATTTGGGTTGGAGTCACAGAAGAGAACACAAACGCCATTTTAGAAGCGAGTCCTGGCAAAAAATACCAACCAGCGAATTAATATTAAATAAATAAACCGGCGGTATGTTTGAGGCTATGATAAATAATTAAAGTTGGTAGCCTCTAACAATGGGAAAATCCCATAGGGATATATTCGCGGTCGAATATAAAAAGTAGTATCCACTGCCACCAGCCAAAACTCGATCAGGGGGGACGTAAACGTGCCCCCTCGACTAACAGACCCCGGGGCAATCGAATTGCCCCGACCAGTACGTCTACAATATGATGGTTTGTACTGGTTTCTGTTCATAATTTGGGACTGGTAAAGCCAATGGTGACTTTACATGCCCTGGGAGACAGTAGTCAGTCCCAGGGTATGGAGTCTATGGTGGGGTGTCACTATGACACCCCTGTGTTACTGCACGGAGGGTGCTGTGTAACACACATAGTAAAAACACATGAGACCCTATGGAGTAGAGGACCCCATAGCCCATAAAACACATTAACAGTCAAAGGAACACCATAAATCATGTCCAAGAGTGGGAGAAAAAGAGTCTCACTCTTGGCAGGAGAAAAAAACAAACTCCAGAAATCCAGCAAAGCTGCTGGGGGACTCACTAGGTTAGGAAATTCAGCCTAGAGAGAGAATTCTCCCTAACACAGTTGTAGATGACGCTGAAGCCTGTCTGGATTGTAACGTGGCAGCCGCCACCACCGTGGAAGGGGGCGCACAGGACGCTAAGGCTACCTCTTACGAAGAATGAAGCCTATAACAACGAGCATCAATTTTTGTTAACAATTAGTCCAGAGTGTGGATTATCCCAGGCCTTTCGGGCCTCGGCCAAAACGTCCTTGTGGAACAACAAGCCAGTACGCAAGGTGAATGCCCCAGAAAGCACCCCTTCCTTGGGAGTGAGTGCCTCGGGTACTGAAACATCCAGAAGACCTGTCCAGCACGCGGTCGTGGAAGGCTCTTACAGAGCGGGGCTGTTCCTCGCTGTCCTGATCCCCTTGTGTGTCATCCGACACATCGGGGTCAAGCTGCGTCGCTTCTGGCCCTGCTAAATATTTGTCCACTGGAGACAAGGGAGGGAGAGCTGGAGGCGGGCCGGCCGGTAAAGGCAGAGCTGCCGGAACCACCAGTGCCGCGACTGGAGCCGACGGCGCAGGAGCCACTGGAGGGTATATTTCCCTAAACAAACCTCGGAAAACCTCGGAAATACACCTTCATGGTGTCGGAGTGCATAAGCCTTTGAAATTTTCCGAAAAAAAGCATCCTCCGCCGACGGTTTAGGCGTGGCAGGAGGGGGCCTCTCATGAGCGGAGTAGCTCCAGGGGCGCAAGGGAGAGGGCTGCCAAGAAGGTCCTTTTTTTTTTTTTTTTTTTATTGTATTTGGTTAAAAACCTTTACAAAGAAAATTTTTTTTCATACAAAACAGAATTTTCACCAGTTCATTTTCCCATTTTGACATGAATCACATACATTATATATGCTACCTAATTAAAAAGAATTTGTGCATAGCTAAACAACATTCCTACATGTATCACATACCATATAAGTATTTATAGCTCATCTTATATCATTTATATCCTTTAGCTCAGATTCAATAATTATTAAAACAGATAACAATCTTAAAATGAGTTTAGTACTTTCACCAAGCATGCATCGCTGCCATAGTACTTCACGCGATAGGTTTGAGTTAGAGATTATATAGTTCCCAAACTTCGATAGTCTCAACATTTCAAAATGTTCACAGTAGATAACTAGATGTTTAAGAGACTCAAGAGAAAACATATCCTTACAAAAACGGCAAAAACCATTGTTAGATTCTTTATCAGAGGTGCCCCATTTGCACAATCGTTCATTGGTGTGAAATACATTCAATTTGAACCGTAAATAAATATTACGACCTATAGCAGAAGGAAACTGTGTAATATAACCAGCTCTATCTCCCAATTTTCTTCTGAATTGGGCAAATTCGTAGTATAAGCGGTAAGACCCAATTCTATCAGCCTGACAGCTCCAGTAGTAGCGATACAACTTTTGTTTGCAACTAGGTAAACCTAGTATTAAGTCATCTTTCAGGATGCCCAAGAGAGCCATTAGATCGTTCATTTTTTCTGCGTATCGGGTCAGAGATTTCATACAACCCATGTGAAGAAATTCATTAAGGTCTTCATACAGTGAATTACCAGGGGGATCCAGGATTTTTGTATAGTTATTCAGGAGTCTCCAGTTCCGTTTGGCAGATATAGGGAGGATACCTAGTTCATGACGAACAATATCATTTGGGACTGATGCCGGAAGCCCCAAAACGCTATTCCAGATCCCACCTTGAAGTGTGTCTAAGATATCGTCTATCTCATATATACACATGTCTAATATATAGAGTAGCGATGGTTCGACTTTAAGGAGGTAGAATTGGATGACAGGTAAAAGAGAAAAGCCACAGTATTTACCCATAATTATTTTCATCTGTGAAATTAGAGGTTTAGATTTCTCACATATTTTCTTTTTCCACCAGATTTTTGAGTAAGCATTCGATAAAGGATACCCTAGATATTTAATTTCATGTGTAATGGTGACCCGAGTATTTTCCATGAGCCAAGTGTATGGGCAGCTCTTTTTATAACCATCCCTAAAGATGATAATTCGGGATTTGTGGTGATTGATTCTCAAGTTATGAGTATTTGCATAGCGGATGAAAGCATTTAGTTTATGCTGGAGACCAAATGGTGTTCTATCTAAAATAAGAATGTCATCAGCAAAACCAATATAGTTCAGTCTTGTGCTACCAATTAAGATTGGATAGATGACTTCTTTTGTCCAACATTCCTCTATGTCACAAGTATACAGATTAAACAGTACGGCAGCCAGAGTACAACCTTGTTTCAATCAAATTTTCGATGGAATTTTGGCAGTTAACATGCCTTCTTTATTAAGGCGCACTCTGTAGGTTGTGTCTGTATGGAGAAGCCGTATTAATGCGATCAAATAAGCCGGGAAACCCAACACCTCCATCTTCCACCACAGGTGTTCCCTTATCACGGTATCGAATGCTGAACTCAGATCAAGAGCTGCCATATAGACAGCACCTGTGTTGTTATGTTTGGAGTTCCACTCGATGTGAGATATCAGTAAAGCATTAAGAGAGCATCCCATGTTCTGACGAAAACCAGTTTGAAATTTTGATAGGATGGCATTGGTTTTCATATAGACTTGCATTTCTTCAAGGATCAGTTGGGAGAATACCTTAGAGGATGCGTCAGTTAACGCAATCGGGCGAAAGTTACCAGGGTCATTAATAGGGCCTTTTTTATATATGGGGATGACAGTAGCTGAACACCATGAACTAGGAATTGCTTGAGAAGAAAATATCACATCAAATTTGTTTTTTAAAATGGTAGCCCACAAGTGGATATCCGATAGAAAAAGACAAGCAGGGATGCCATCAGGTCCCATAGCCCTTGAAGGATTTAGTTTCTTAATTGCACGTGTTACATCTTCAATGCTCCAAGGGGAGCGATTAGGTATTGTATTTTGAATTTCAGCCAAGAAGGCCCTTCGCCACTCAAATCAACGTAGATCAAGGGCGCAGATTCCGCAGAGAGCGAGAGTGTGCGGTAAAGGCATTCGTCATACACTGGACGAAAAGGATGCACACAAGGGAAACGATGTTCACCTGAAAAACTGCTCCCAGCACCCAACGCCGATGGCTACTGTAGTCATGGCAGGAACGGCTGCCATTTTGTCAGCACCTGTAGAGAACTGCAACACATGTGGGAGTGAGGCAGGGGTCTCCACAGGTGGGTCAGGGGTCTTCATTTTAGCCTGGACACAAGGAACCTCGGCAGAGCCGGTACTGTGTGGCCTAGGATGTTTCTGAGACATGCTATCAGCCAAATTAGCCTCCAACGGAGGGACCTCGGCCACACCGGTAACAGAGCAATTCCGGTCAGTGACCACTCTGTGCCCCCCTCAACAGAACCGGTGTCACTACCCGAGTGGGAACAATGAGTATACCTCACGGACAAGACCTTTACAGGCCTTTCGGAACGGTCACCTTAGCCTCAAACCGAGGAACCTCGGATCCATGTCCAGTAACGGCCCCCTCCACAAGGGGCCTCAAACCTTAGTTTGAGGTACAGAAAGCCTCCACAGAGGCCTCAGGACGTTACCCCGGTGTCTGTATATCAAGCTACAGACAAGGAGACCTCGAAGCAAGCTCCGGTACCCATAGCCTCAACAGACCTGTTCCCACAAACAGCCCCCAAAGGAGGGGCCTCTGATTGTAATTTGGTGTCAATAGGCCGGGCGTCTCTTCTTTTCGTCAATGAAGCTTTGAAAATGCGGAGGAGTGCGCTGTAACACCTCCTCCCACCGCTCCAGACGCTGAAGCACCCGGACGAAAGGGAATCGCAGTAGAAGCACGAGTCCCAACAGTGGTCCGGACCCAAACACTCTAAACAAAGAGGATAGGGATCCGCCCTACCGAAGCGTCGATCGCAGGAAGAACAATTGGGAAAATCTAACTGAAACGGCATAGACTGACTTCTACGCGACCGCTAAGCCAGAGCAGGAGAGAAGGACACTGGATGGAAAAAATCTTCCAAAGATGCTAGTGCGTCCAGTCCCGATTGTGCGGAGAAAAGGACGGATGGGCGATGCACTGGGCAGAGCTAAGGAGGGCGGGTTACGGCCGTGTGCGGTACCCTGCATAAAAAGAGATGGACACATTTTTGAAAAATGTGATGCTTTTTACAAAGTGCTCCAGTCCCGTCCCACAGGACTGAGGAATGTCCCATAAGTATGGAGGAAAGGGGACAGGACATAGGAGTAAGACTGATTCATTTCCACCATTTTGTGTGCAGCTTTTAAAGGCAGAAATCACACTACTAGTAAGGTTTAACCCAACCTGGCTCAATCCCACCAGAAAACGAAAAAAAACACACACACACACACACACACACACACACTTTACTCGCTCCCTCTCCCTTCCACATGCTACAAACATTCCTCCTCCTCCCCCCACAAGCACATGCAGCCACTCACTCACACTCTCACACACCAAAGACACTTACTTTGGGCACCCACATCCCTGCTCTTTTATATTTGTATTTATTTCCATTTTGTATTTATTTTATTTATAAAGCGCACAAGGCCCCAGGGCAACCGGGCGCATCAGTTACAGGCATAATACAGACAGACAATTGAATTATATATACACAGGAGATATACAAGCACTAGAGTTAAATATACAGGAATATACAAAAAAATAAAGCAGGGAATATACAAGTGTAGAGTAGAAGGTTAAGGCAAAAGGCAGTAAATGCTATAGCTGATGACTCTAGAGGTAAGCGTGGGAGGACAGCCAGGCTTTGGCTTTGCGCTTGAACACTGGGAAGGAGGTTTCTGCTCTGAGGAGATTCGGTAGCGAGTTCCATAGCTTGGCTGCTAGGACTGGGAAGCTGCATCCACCGGATCTTTGGAGGTTAAAGCGTGGGATGTCAAGGCAGTTTGTTTGGGCACTTCTGAGTGGTCTGGAGGTGATGTGTCGTGTAAATCTGCTGGCTAGGTAGCTGGGGGCTTGGTTGGCGAGGCTTTTGTGTGTGAGCGCCAAGACTTTAAGAGAAATTCTTTGGGATACTGATAGCCAGTGGAGATTCCGTCTGGAGTCAGAGATGTGAAGGTTTCTAGGAATGTTGTGAGCTGCTCTGATTGCATTGTTGGAGGATTTGTAGTTTCTTAGATTGCATTTTGGCTTGGCCGTGCCAGTCAGCCCCTGCGCACACTCCTGTGCATTGCAGGGGCCGACAGTTCCATTTGCAATGACAACTTGAAGAGTTTCCCAAATAGATTTTATTTTCCGTTATTTTTAAAAACAAATAACTCACTCCATCGGAGAAAAAAAAAAAAAACCTGAGAACGTAGACGCATGGAGCTTCCAGGGTAATTGTAGATGTAGGGTAGGGAAACTGAAGGAACACCCTTGTCGGCACCCTTTTACTTTGAAAGTAAACCGCTTTAAATACTCTGGAACCACCATTAGATGGCCTATACAAAGAGGTCTTTACAGATCTACAAATAAATTGATACACTGTCTAAAAGAAAGCCACATAATCTAAATAGATCCCCCTTGGTACTCGAAATATGCCATTTAAATCAAGCATAAAGGACAGTCTTGGCATCTGTAATAGCCTCGACTACTATCAGAGCCCCAGGCTCACTGACATTATGTATTCCCCAATTTCCTTACACATTCAATCGCCCCACGTGGTACGAGTCATTTATTACCTGGTTTGCGTTCCCACATCAACCGAGGCAGCAGAAACAGCAGCCATCTCAGGCACAGAGAAATGAACAAGTGTTAGCTGCTGGTTACTGCTGTCTGTATCTGTCAGAGTATCTTCCTTTTCACATTTTTCTTTAACATCTGTAAGGCAGAAAGCACATTTTGAAAATGCATTTTGTTTTGAAATCACATTTGTTCAACAGATGTTCACTTTTTTTATGAAACAAAGTCTGGGGTATACTTTAACTAAACATTTTCTTTAAAACATTACATCACCACTACATTTCTGCCAGTCAAATGAACTGCAGCAGTCCTAAGGATTGTAGTCAATACAACTGCAAGAAAACATATACAGAAGTAATTGTATGAACACAATTTTACGAGACAGAAGAACAAGTTACTTCTTACCTGGTAACGTTCTTTCGATGGGATGTTCCTCCGACATATTCCTTATCTTGATAAATCATCTCCAGCTTGCTGGCCTCAGAACATTTTTTTTTCAGTAGAGGGCGCTGCATGTCGACGTCCCTCGAGCCGATGTCCCTCGACAGCCTACATATCGGCGCCGACGTCATCATGCATATAAATAGACTCGCGCAGCGTCCGTTGCTCAGTTCCGTTTTGACATTTAACAGTTGCTTTACATGAATTGGTTATTGACCCTGAAGGAGCGTAAACTGTAACCACAAGGGAAGGTTTACTGAGGGGATGGATGGGAGGGGCGATAAGGAATACGTCTGAGGAACATCCCATCGAAAGAACGTTAACAGGTAAGAAGTAACTTGTTCTTCGAAGGGATTGTGTCCGACGTATTCCTTATCTTGATAGACTCCCATAGCAGTGGTGTGTAACTGGAGGTGGGAGTAAAATTGCCATGTTTCCCTTCAAGAGTGCAACACAGCTTTGCCAAATCTAGTCTCTTGGCTAGAGGAGGAATCCAGGTTGTAAAATGTTGTGAAGGTATGTGTGGACGACCATGTGGCAGCCGCACATATGTCTCGAATCGGTACCACTCTTTGGAGGGTCAAAGAGGCTGCGATACCCCTGGTTGAATGAGCCCTAAGATTTTGAGGAGGCTCTTTCCCTGCCAGCTTGTAACATTCCAGAATGGCCAAAATAATCCATCTGGAAATGGTCTGTTTTGTTATCGGTAATCTCAATTTGTGCCCCGAGTAACCTACGAACAGTTGGTCTGCTTGCCTAATCCTAGCAAGTCTGCTGATGTAAAAGCTCAAAGCCCGCCTTGGGTCCAGCCTATATAGCCTTGTTTCCTCTTTCCCGGGATGAGGAGGGGAATAGAATGAAGGTAAGGTAATCTGAGTGATGTGGAATTCAGAAACCACCTTAGGGAGGAAATTATGTTTCACTTGTAGGACAACTTTGTCTTTATGAAAAATTGTATGAGGGGGTTTACAAGATAGAGCTTGTAACTCGCTCACCCTCCTTGCAGATGTCAATGCCACTAATAAGACAGTTTTAAGGGTGAGAAATCTTAGCGAACAATAGTGGAGTGGTTCAAAAGGAGTACCCATCAGGAAATTTAAGACTAAATTTAAGTCCCATAAGGGAACTTGGAATGGTCTTGGAGGATAGACATTGGTTAATCCCTTCAGAAATTGTACTACTAAGGGTAACTTGAAATACGATTGTTCCTCTGCAGTGCGCTTGAAGATCGATAGCGCTGCGAGATAGCCCTTGATAGTGCCAACCTGAAGGCCCGAATATGCCAAATAGAGTAAAAAATATAACACCGTTGGTGTACCACATGAAAAGGGATCGATATTCTTTTCTCTACACCAGCTGCAAAATTTGTCATCTGGGAGGTCCCAATCCTTGTATCTCAAACTTTCTGATACCAAGCGTGAAGGTTGAGGGTTCTGATGTCTGGATGGAGAACCTGACCTCCCTTCTGCGAGAGAAGATTCTCCTTGAGTGGAAGACGAATTGGAGGGCAGATGGACATGTCCAGAAGGTCCGGGTACCACGTTCTCCTGGCACAGTCCGGGGCAATTAGGATCATGGCTTTCCGGAACCTTCTCAACCTCCTGATCATTTGAGGAAAGACAGGGACTGGAGGAAACGCATACAGAAGTGGAAACTCCTAGTCCACTACGAACGCATCCCTAGAGCTCCTCTATGGGGAAATTCCCTTGAACAAAACTGATTGCACTTCCTGTTGATACTGGTGGCGAACAGATCCACTTGAGGGGTTCCCCAAAGGGTGAAGATCTGTTGAAGGACTTCCTGAGCTAGTTCCCACTCGTGGGAGACTGTACTCTGCCTGCTCAGAGCGTCCGCTGTCAAGTTTTTCTCTCCGGCTAAGTGAACTACTGATAGAGAGATTCCTTCTTGGATTGCCCAAAACCAGAGCTGCATCGCCTCTCTGCACAGAGGCAGTGATCCTACGCCTCTTTTGTTGAGGTAGTGCATGGCCACAGTGTTTTCCGTCGTCATCAGGACATTTTTCCCCTGTACAGATGGCAGAAAAGCCTTCAGCGCTAGAATGATTGCTCTCAGCTCTAACAGGTTGATATGTAGTCTGGACTCCGATGGAGACCAACGACCGCTGATGGTCAAGTCGTTGGCATGGGCTCCCCACCCTGTGAGGCATCTGTGACTACTGTTATCTCCGGCCATGGTTGCCAAAACAGTTCTTTCAAAATGTTCTCCTGACAAGCCCACCACTGAAGGTCTTGAGCCACCTTGTCCGGAACCTGAAGGAGATCTGTCATTCTCCCTGAGAATTGCGACCACTGAGTTCTTAGTGCCCACTGAAGAGATCACATTATCAGGCGAGCCTCTGGCACAAGGAAGATGCAGGATGCCATGAGGCCTAGCAACCTCAAAAAGTCAAAGGCTGGGAGATGTGTGGCATTTTGAAACTTGATGACCATCTGCAGAATATCTTGAGTACCAACCCATGTTCCTCGCCGCTACAGGTACCGGTTCTATGGCACCTTTCTCTAGCAGGTCTAGAATCTCCTGCAAAAGGAGCGGATCTGGAAACTTCAAAGATTTGTTCTCCGGTGGAGGACTCTGAGGGGTGCGTAGAAAAGGCAGGCAGTAACCTTGGGCAACTGTCTCCAATGCCGAAGCATCCGACGTAATAGCCTGCCATTCCGTCAGATGTTGAGTTAGCCTGCCCCCTACTGGTGTCTTGTGAGAAGAGTCCTCAGTGATTTAGAGGCGGCTGATGCCGAGGGTAAAGAGGCACCTTCTGTTGCGGCTTTTGTATTTTTACCCCGTCCACCTCGGGTGAATCTTTGACCTCTTTGAACCGACTGTCCTCTGCCTTTTCCGAATGCGGAATAAAAGCGAAAGGACTTACCTCTCCAAGAGGTTCCTGAGGGGCGATATGGCTTTTGACGGATTGCAGCTCCCAGGGATTTTGCTGCTGCTTTGAATGTCTAACTTTTCTAGGCTGTCATCCGCCTTCTTACCAAACAAAGAAGAGCCGTCAAAGGGCCTATTTAAAGTCTGTCTTGTACATCTGAAGCAAACCCAGACTTTCGCAACCATGCAAATCTGCGGGTTGTAGTACTTGCCGCCAGGATACTGTCAGCAGAATCAATGCCAGTTTGAAGGGATTCGCAAATTGCGTCTTTACCATCCTTAATGATGTTTAGAAACGCTTCCCTTTCTTCTCCCTCTGGGAGGCAGTCAGCCGCTGATGCACACTCCCAAAGTGTATGGCTGAACCATGCGAGCGTACAAGTAGCGTTAATAGATTTCAACATCATGCTACATGCAGAAAAGACTCTTAGCCACAGAGTCGTATCTTACTGCCTGATGCAGTTGCTGCTTGAACAACCAGACACTCTGGAGTTGGATGTTTAGACAAAAATTCAGGGTCAGTAGCAGATACCCTATATTTGGCTGATAACTTCTTGCTAACCGCCGGATAACCTCAGGAGTTTCCCAGTTAGCCAATATTTTTCTTTGTAATGCAGCGTGAAATGGAACCAAAGGATCCTCCTGTGGGCCTTTAACTAAAATGTCTGTAAGGTCATCATGTTGGAATGCAGGTGAAGGTGTAGACCAACCCATGAATTCTATAATTTTTGCCATTAAAATTCTGTAAGGGGTCTCAGCATGTTCCCCTGGGTCTGGTCTTGCAAATTCTATTTCTGGGGAAGTATCTAACCCACTTGCCTCATGTAAGGATTCTCGAAGGTCCTTCAACCTATTTTCCGCAGAGGTAAATTCCTCTGGTTCTGGTGTTGCAGATCTCTGCAACCCAAAGGGTCTTTCTTGATCCGAATCCTCCCCATCCTCATAAATTGAAGACAAAGGTCTGAAATGATCAGACCTTGGAAATGGCTTAAATCCCATTTCAAGAGCAGAAGGGGCTAAATTTGTCATAATTGGTTGGGAAAACGTCGACGCGGACGTTAAAGGCTTTGAAAACACTGAAAAAGGTGTCGAGAAGATTGGAAGATGCCTCAAAGAACTCGAGAGGATCGGGATCCTACTCGAGGTGGTCGACCTCGAAAACATGACTAAGGCCCTGGGTATGACCACTGGCTGTGAGGTAGTGACGGCCGTGGGTTTGTTCTTTTTCGACGTCGATTTGATCGACCTATGCGTCGATGATCCCTTCGATAATGGCGTCGATGACGCAGATTTATGTGTCGAAGGGACCTTCGACGATGGTGTCAATGGCACAGTGCCTTTGCTCGAGGGTTCGCGACGCTCGAGTAGTTTCTTTCGTCGGGTGCAACGACTCGCAGCATTTAGATTTTTCGGGTCTTTCACCCAGGGTATCACCCTCAGCTGTCTTCGAGGGGATCGAGGCCGCTTTCTCGAAGACGCTAAGCATCCTTTTACGGAATTCCTCCCACACAGCCTTAGAGCTATGTTTTGTGGGGCAGGTGGACTCTTTCCGGAGAAACAAAAGACGAGGAAGGGAATCTTCAACGTCCCTTACTTGAATGCTAGGATCTCGAAGAGTGGTGGGAACTGCTTCGAGACCTAGAACTAGAATGTTTCCTGTGTCGGCGAGGAGACGAATATCTCGACTCTGCCAAGGAAACTTTCGAAGGAGTTTTAACTGTCTTACCTCTCTCAAGTTTCCCCTTGCGCTCCTTCAAGGCTTTCGCCGTCATGGGCATGCAGTCCGATCCCAGGCACCACAAACAGATCCTGCAAGGATCGGTCAACGACATTTTCTTTCCACAGTCTCGACATTTTTTTAAGCCGGACCGTGGAGTCGTCGGTTCGGATGAGGAAGCCATCGAGTAAGAGTTGGTATTCTCGAGGAATAATTAATATATTCTCTGACTAACGAACTGAGCAACGCGATTCCGAGGCCCACGAAGCGCGGAAAAACGGAACTGAACGGATGCTGCGCGAGTCTATTTATACGCATGACGACGTCGGCGCCGATACAGAGGCTGTCGAGGGACATCGACGCGCAGCGCCCTCTACTGAAACATTTCAGCAGGCTGGAGTTCTA
Source organism: Ambystoma mexicanum (assembly GCF_040938575.1). NCBI lineage: Eukaryota > Metazoa > Chordata > Amphibia > Caudata > Ambystomatidae > Ambystoma > Ambystoma mexicanum. The sequence goes on from NC_090924.1 coordinate 704,230,996, forward strand.
TCAAGATAAGGAATACGTCGGAGGACACAATACCTTCGAAATGTATTTTGCAGAAGTGGAAAAGTAGTCATGCCCGCATGCTGAGCAATTCATTACAACATTGCCATATGTCAACGAATGTGAAGAAACCTACATAGGACTAGTTCCCTCATCAGGTAGACCCAAAGACATTTGGGCACCATTCAGATCTTACCTTGAAACTACCTCGCCAGACTCAGAAGAATCAGATACTGGTTCAACCACATGCGGAAACTCACCACGAATACCCAAGGTTTAAAATACCCAATGTGTTAAAATTGAACTATTAAAAAATGCAATGTTTTTATAATACGGGAGTGTGAGGGAGAATATCACTGTTTCTGTTATGTATATTCTGGACTATTGGGAAGTTGAAGCGATTGTGATGTGATTTGCAAACCAAAAATATTTTTTTTTTTAAAATAAAGATTGCACTGTAACCCCAACACCCTTGATCACAGCTGTCAAACTCCTATTTGCAACGGGCGTAGTTCCAACTAGCCTCAAAGAAGCCTGGGTTCTACCACTCGTAAAGAAACCTACTCTCAACCCAGCCTCACCTAATAATTAACGACCCATCACCACAGTTCCCGTTCTACTAGAGATACTGCATAGAGCAGCTTACATCCAAATACAACACCGAGAATGTAATTCAATCCTAGGAACGTGCCAATCTGGCTTTCGCCCAGGGCACGGCAGAGTCGACTCTTCGTGATCTGAAAAATCTAATGGACCATTAGGGATGAAGGAAAAGCTGCCCGATTACTCCTCTTATATCTATCTGCAGTCTTTATTTTTTTAATTTATTTTTATTATTTTAAACAAACAAAACCAACATACAGCTTTTCGGGACATACATAATCAATATCAAACCGTCACATTATACAGCGTTATTCTCCGTCCTCTCCCCACCCACCCCATAAACTTGAGCCGGCTCATCCGTGTCATCTACGGGAGCGTTTTCGGGAATCACAGTGCTTGTAGACTCGTCTGAGTCTTCTATTTCATGGTTAACGTGGTGGGGGTTTACCATAGAGGTCACCAATTGTTGCCAGGCTATCAGGGGGCCCACTTCCTCCTCACCCCCCCTGATAACGGCTTCAAACCATACTACTGATTCCGCTTCCGCCCATCTCAGGATGTCCGCCCACCATGTCTCCACCCTGGGTCTGTGGGCCGCCTTCCAGCCCATTGCGATCCTGCGCTTGGCCAGGATGTAAACCAGGTCCTTCATCTTGCTTATCTGCTTTAGATTGCGTGGCCTGGGAAAAATCCCGAGCATGCATGCCCAAGCCGACCCCACATCCAGCACCACTCCCCCACCGGCCATCTTAGTCTTTATTTTGTCCCAGAATCTGTGTACCTCAGGACAGGCCCAGAACATATGTAGCAACCCAGCCTCCACCTCCCCACACCTGGGGCATTTCTGTGTGGCCGAGCCTCCAAACCTGGCTATTTTCCTGGGGGTCAGATAAGCCCTATGGGTGACATACAACTGGATCTGTTGGAGTCTCACATTTCAGGACACCTTTTTATGGTACCTTTGAGCTCTCTCCCATTGCCCCTCTGTCATGGGTCCTCCTACCTCCTCCTCCACCTCCCAGTCCTGCCTCAGTTGAAGCAGTTCCTTCCCAGCCTTAGCTCTCAGGAGCTCGTATACCCTGGATATTTCATGCTCATCCTCCAAAACATCGTACATCGTTTCCAGGGCGGCATCAGGTTCTTCCGTTTCGTGAGTTTGGTGTAAGTTATATATTGGCCTATATGCACCCCTGTCTCCTCCTGCAAACTCTGGAATTCCAATACCTCCCCCTCCTGCCATATATCCCCGAGGGTGGCCAAGCCCATCGGCTCCCAGTATCTACGGACTACTTCAAGCAATTGGGAGTCGTTTCCACACAGCGCCACCAGCGGAACCTGCTGGGAGAGTGGATCCGGATCACCCACCGTTCTCCACGTCCTGCGCCAGACCTCCCAACCCAGCTCCAATAGTCTCCCTCTTCCCACCAGTTTACTCTTGTAGCCACACCGTCTCTCTCAGAAAGTATGGAGCCAAGTCACCCTGCAAGAGTCTAGCTTCTGCCGAGTCCTCTGACGACAACCACCTGGCCACAAACAGCTGCCCCGCCAGATAATAAAGCTCAAAGTTTGGCAAGTTTATGCCCCCGTCACACGAGTTCTGTAGTTTCGACAGGGCTACTCTGTTCTTGGAGTTGCCCCATATGAAGCTCCTGCACATACCATCAAGTCTCTTGAAAAAACTTCTGGGAATCAGATACGGGACATTTACAAAAAAAAGTAAGAGTCTGGGCAAAACCACCATTTTGAGCAGAGCTGCTCTCCCCATCATAGATAGGGGTAATCTAGACCAGAACACCATACTGTTCTTAACTCCCTCGATCGCTTTCTCTGTATTATGTTCGTGCTCCGTTTCCGTCCTGTGGGAAATGTTTACTCCCAGATACCTAAATGTCTCAGGTTGCCAGGGTATTTGCAGGATAGGCAGCCTCTCCAACGGGACACTTTATACCTTCCCAAGGGGAACAAACTAGACTTCCCGGGGTTCACTGATATGCCCGAGAGGGTGGCATAACGATCCATCACCTCCAGTACATATTGCAGGTTTTCCTCCGGGTAGCACAAATAGAGAAGCATATCATCTGCATACAGCGATATTGTCATGATCTCTGCTTCCAAAAGGTCAGGGTTTTCCCAACTCCCTTGGAAGCAGATCCATAACCCAGGTTCCGAGTGCCAACCAGTCCCAATTGGGACCTTTTGGACCCAGTCCTGGCGCCAGTGGCACCAGGCTCATAAATATGCCCAGTCCCAGCGCTGGAAGCGCCGGGCTCATAATGCTTAGGTGGACTTACCTGCAGCAGACCATGCTGCTTACTTGCCTGCCAGTTGAGCCTCTGATCCTCTTCTGTTTGGAACTACTTTTCCTGTTGGGTGGGGCAGGAGCCACTCCCTAGATTCAGAACACTGGAACTCTTCTGGAAAGCAGGAACTCTTTTCTTACCTAGGCGTGGCTGTGGAAGGAGACACCTAAGCACTACAGGAGGCTATTTAAACCACACCCGATGGATGAATCTTGCTTTGTGTTATTCTGCATCCTCTGCAGCAGAACGCTCATCGTGTCTTCTGCATCTGATCCTGGGCCTAAGGAAAAAGGCTTACCATCCTGAATCCAGTCTTCAGCAACACCTATAAAGACAAGAAAGAACAGGTTAGCATTACGGTCTTCAGTGACAGCTCTTCACTTACCTGGTCCATCGGCTGTCACCAACGCCTCGCGCTGCATTCCGGCATCTGAAAGACAAAGGCTTACCTACTCTTTGTGCGCTCCGGAGGTCTTCACACTGCATTCCGGCATCTGAAAGACAAAAGTTTACCAACTCTTTGCACGCTCCGGAGGCCTTCGGCGCTGCATCCCGCATCTGAAAGACAAAACAAGGTGCGTTTAAAGACATTGGGGAACTTTAATACTCACGTGCCATTACTCCTTTCCACATCTAACCCAGTGGGTATTCCAGCACCCTGCAGCCGCTCCGAACTTGTACCTGCAAAATAAAAAGACAGTTAGAGCGCATCGTGAAGCAGGCAACAAGCGCTTACTTACGTGCTTCCAGGCGCTTCTATTCATCACACGGGCTCCATCTTCAACTCACTTCAGCCCGTCATCCGCCATCGCCGGAACCCTGCAAAACAAGAAACATCATTACTAAAGACTTGAAAGACATTAGAATTACTCGAAACTTACCGTTCGTGCAGTAAACGACGGACAGCAGTCCTCTGAAGTCAAGAGGCCTGCTCCCCTTATCCAGTGAAGAAACTGGTTACAGCACCCTGCCCCGAGGCAGATGGAGAGCACGGCGTTCACTTACCTAAGGTGAGAGCGTTAACCTTTGGGGTTCTACAGGAGAAGAGAAAGGGAAGAAGAGAGAGACATTCAATAACCCAGTTCCTTAATCCCATATTTTCTATCTGCAGACATCTTACCCTTCGAGTCAGACATACAGTGCATAGAGGTCCAGCCCAAAGAGCCAGCCGTGTGTTACACATCACCTTTGAAGATACGGTATACGCCCAGTCAAGACCGGCGCCTCTACGGGAATCAGGTGAGCGTTACAGATATCAGGTGCATGCCACTTATCGTACGAATCCCCACCTCCCCGTATTGTTGTCGCAGGCATATTGCCAGCGGCTCTATTGCCAGTATGTATAACATGGGTGACCAGGGGCATCCCTGTCTGATCCCTCTGCTGAGTTGCCATTTGTCTGAAGTTGTGGATCCCATTTTTACTCTCGCTACCGGGGTGCTATATAACATCTGGACCCGCCTGATGTATCCAGGGCCCATTCCGTAACCTTTCAGGGTCGCATTCAACCATGGCCACCGCACCGAGTCAAAGGCTTTGACCGCATCTAGCAACACGATAGCCAACTCACCCGTGTCTTCCCCGGTGTAATCAATGATATGGTGCAGCCTCCTGTGGTTGTCTGTGATATTCCTACCAGGGACATAGCCCGTCTGATCTGGGTGTATCAACTTACCAATCACCCTCTTTAGCCTATTGGCCAATACTGCAGTGAGTATTTTACTGTCTTGATTGAGCATGGACAAGGGTCTATAGGACCCGCACTCCATGGCTGGCTTGCCTAGTTTCAGAAGTGGGATGATCACTGCCTCGCGGAGGGACGGTGGCAATTCCCCCACTCGTAGGCTTCATTAAACATGTCAAGCAACGGCTGGAGTAGCTCCTGCTTGTATGTCTTTTAAAACTCGCTAGGCAACCCATCTGACCCAGGCGCCTTACATGTGGGCAGATGTTGGATCACCACTTCCAGCTCGTCCGAGGTAACAGGGGCATCCAGATCCGCACGTTCTAGGTCATCCAGGGTGGGCAGCCCTATATCCTCTATTGTTCCCAGTAGGTCTTGGTTCGTATCCTCCCCTGTGTCCTCATATAGTTGTCTATAATACTTGAGGAACTCCTCATTTACCCCCTCCTGGGTGTTACGGGTTCGGCCTTCCACATCCCTGATCTCTCTTATCACTGAGCGGGGGGTCTCGCTCTTATACAGCCAGGCCAGCAATCTACCCGGCTTATCGCCCCCCTGCATTTCTTGTAATTTAATTTGCATAATCTATCCCAGAGTCCACTGCAGGTTAACTGCAAGTCTTATCTTGGCACTATTCTCCCGGGTTGTCTCCTCATTTTGCATGAGACCTTCCAGCTCTCTTTCTGATTCCTGAAGTTCCCGTTCAATGCCCCCTTGGAGCCCTTTAGATTTCGATATAGCAACCCCCTGCGCCACCACCTTAAACGCCTCCCATACTGTACCCACAGAGCGTACACTGCCCGCGTTAGTTTCAAAATATTCCTCGATGGCCTCCCTCAGGTCCTCTCGAAACCCTGCGTCTTGTAACGCCTCAGTTCTGAGTCTCCATGTCGGGATGCGCGCCCTGGGGGGTTGATATCGCCACTCTACGACCAGAGGCGAGTGATCGGATAATACCAGAGCCTTCATATTCCGCTCCCATCATTTCTCCCAATATCTCAGACGCTGCAAACACATAGTCTAGCCTCGTGTGCAAGTCATGTGGGGCTGCATAGTGCGAGTATTGTCTATCCAATGGATGCTGCTTCCTCCAGACATCCACTAGGCCTTCCAACATTGTCCCCAGCGCTTTAGCCGCTGGCTTCAATGATTTGTCATCTGACCTGTCTATTCTAGGATTCAGGGTACAATTAAAGTCCCCTCCCCACACTATCGCGCCACCCGCCAGGGGGCTAATCTTACTGTATAAGGACCTAAAGTAAGCCGCCGTATCATGGTTAGGGGCGTACAAATTGATGATGTGCACCTCTCTGTTCTCCAGGAGTCCCGTTACCACCACCATTCTGCCCTCTGGGTCTATTGTCAAACTGAGCACCTGGAACGGCACGTGTGGTGCCACCCCTCTTGCATATGTCAAATACGTGGCCCCCATGACACTACCCCTCCATTTTCTCCTGACCACCTCCAGCTTCTCCTTAGTGAGGTGGGTCTCTTGTAGCAAGGCTATATCAATACGCATCCTTTTTAGATACAGCATCACTTTGTTGCGTTTTAAGTAACTGTTTAGGTCCCGCACATTCCAGGTCACCACTCTAAGATTACCCGATGCCATCTAATCGGTGTGCTCCCAGTCCACTCCTCCCTCCGATGCTTCCCGTGATGGCCCGTTTACCGACTCTTACCCTTCCCAGCCTCAACAATCCCCCCCCTTGTGCCCCATCTCCACCCCACTGCACACAACCCAACCCCTCCCCCCACAAATGCCCAGCTCCATGCTCCATCCCTGGATCTCAGGCCCACCCGTGCCTGGTCCTATCTGGTGTCCGAGGACTAGGACCCCGCAGGGCGTCACCGATCTAACAGTGACCTGACTAGGTATACTAATGGGTTCAAGGGATGCCTCCTAGGTGCTCCCACTCATCTGTTTAGGGTTGTTGCGCCCAGCGGATCCCCATCTTGACGCGCACTCCCCACAAGCTTAATTGAACTCTATATTCAAGTCCCAATGTCCTAGCCATGTCCCCGAGGAGGACACAGCTGCATTCTACTTATCTCCTGCAGCCCCCATCTGGATATCCGGTTCCTGAGGGCAGCCCTGCATATTCAACCATTTCATCGCATCCTTCGGCGTCTCAAAGAACAAGGATTTGTTCTTGTAGAACACTTTCAACTTGGCTGGGTAAAGCAACATATAACGATGGCCTGCTTCTTTTAATCTTCTTTTCACCGACCCAAAGTTCACCCTGCTTCGATGTACGTGCAAGCGTATAGTCCGGATATGCTGTGATTTTTGCCGACCCCCTTTCCATCGTTCCTCCCTTCCGAAAACATTTGAGTATCTTCTCCCGGTCTCGATAGTTCCGAATGTTTGCGATCAGCGGTCGCGGGGGGGGTGTTTCCCGGGGGCGGTCTTCTTGTCAAGGCCCTGTGTGCCCTTTCAACCGTGAACCCCTGGGTCAGCGCCCCACCAGTTATCTCCTGCAGGAGCATGGTTTCCACATTCGGTTGGGCCCTTCCATTCCTTCAGGCAAACCGACAATTCGTATGTTTTTACGTCTGGCCCGCCCTTCCTCCTCCTCCGCTCTGTCCTCCAGGTTGCCCACCCGCTGCACGAGGGCATGTAGCTCCGATCCATGTGCAGCGCACGCTGCAGTATTCGGGGCCATCTCCTTCTCCAAGTTCCCGGTGCGCTCCGCGATTGTCCGCACGTCCAGTCTCAGCAGGTTCACTTCCTCTTGGACCGCACCAATCTTGAGGTCCAGGCCCACCTTCTGTTCGTTCATTGCCTGGCCCAGTTTAGACTCCCGGGCCACTTTCAAGTCTGCAATTGCGGCTAGCACCTCCTGGATCGTGCCCTGTGCCTCCGCCTCTGTCGTGGGGGTCTCCTTGCTTTTGCCTCCCTCCGCACCTGGGGGCGTCTTGGTGTAGGCCTCTATTGTGGGCTGTTTGGTCCTGGGTCTGACAACTTTATTAGAGATCCTGCTGTGTTGTCCGGGCGTAAGCCAGCTCCACCTCCCCGTGCACAAAGGTCTGCGTGGCACCAGGCCACTCTTGGCAGTATAGGGCTGTAGCAGCTATGCCCTTGTGTGTCTTGGTCGCTCGCCTCACCCTTAGAGTGGGCTGTGCCCACCCACGTACTTGCGCGCTCTCGGTGTCGGGACCCCGGTCTCTGCCTTACTCCATGGGCACCTTCCAAGTTCAGTCTGGCTTCACTGCGGGCCCAGCATCAGCCGCGAGTTCGCGGCGGGTCTCGTCAGTTACCATCTATGCGCATTCGGGCCCCGGGCGCACGCCTCTTCAGGCGTCTTGCTATCTCGATCTTGTCTCTCGGCTCACGAAGCTTAAGCGCGGCCCGGGCAGTCTGCCTTCTTTCCTCTGCTTCTCCACACCATGGCCCCTTCGGGGCTACAGGATACTGAAATCCATTACTGGTACCGTCTGATCCTTCCATCAGCTATCATTGCAGAGCACCCATGACCCTCGATGATCCCCTTGTTCCCGCGGCCATTTTGTTTCAATCTTTCGAGTCGGGGCCCGCAGTTATACAAATGGGTATAACTGTGTTCATGCATCCCATGTGCATCAAAAGTTCAGCGAGTACGCCCCCCACCTTCATAGTCACGGATGTTAATTCACAGCGCTGGCAGGCATCCGTGCGCGCGCTTTTTCCCCAGGATCAATACAGGATTGAAGGAGCTCCTCCGGAGCACGCCCCTTTACCTGTCCGTCCTAGCCACGCCCCCATCTATCTGCAGTCTTTGACTTGGTCGTCCACAGGATTCTATGTCATCCGCTCACCACCTCAGCATCTTTCTCAAGGAGTAGCATCCTGGATTGCCTCATTCCTTTAAGTTAGAATAAATTATGTTACTCACCATAGCGACTAACTTACTGCTAGTCCATAGTCCCCTTTCCTCCATACTGTATGAGCGTCCCTCGCTAGGGACAGAAAATTGACATTTTCACCAGAAAAATTGTCTTCCCTGTTGAATTAAGATGCACACGGGGCGCATTGCCGGGAGCATGCGCTCTCCCGACTCCGCCCACCGGCACCACTCAGTCACCTTTGACGCAGCGGCTATATTACAATTACCTAATAACATGTTTATTAAGGGGGAATGGTGGGGCGTATGGAGGAAAGGGGACTAGGAGTGTGTCAGTCACTACAGTGAGTAGCATTATTACTCCTGTGTCCTGTCACCTTTCCTCCATACTGTATGGGCAATTACAACTGAATGCAGCCCTGGGAGGAGAGTTGCCCTTCTAAGAAAACACTGCCTGGCCAAATGCTGCGTCAGATCTGGCGCTCGCATCTAAGGAGTATTGTTTTCAAAAGGGTGATGAGGAAGTCCAAGTAGCCGCCTTGCTGATTGGCTGCCATGGAAAGTGTCTATGGAAGTCCACAGTCGTGGCCTTGGCTCCAACGGCGTGGGCATGCATGTTTGCTGGCAAACACCTGTGTTGGCCCTCATACGCTTCCTTGATGGCCATCGCCATCCATCTGGCTATTGAAGCTTTGGATGTGTGACAACCTGGTTTTGACCCGCCAAAAGTGATGAACAAATCATCCGATTTACGGAAGCTCTTAGCCCGGTCCAGGTAAAATCTAAGCACATTGACATCCAGACAGTGCAAAACTTTGTGCCTCGTCCTTTGGATATGCAAAGAATGTCAGAAGTACTAGATCATTGAAGCGAAATGTGGTATAGGGCTCTGAAGCCACTAGCGCCTGTATCTCATTGATCCTGTGTGCTGATGTAAGGCCAACTAGTAGAGCAGTCTTTATAGTAAACAGCCTGATATTCGCCGACGCCATGGGCTTGAAAAGCTCAAGGGCCAGTGCGCCAAGCACCACGTTAAGCTCCAAGACCGGATGTGGGCGCTTGACTGGGGGATACAATCTGGTCAGGCCCATCGAAGGCTTTTTGACCACCGGACTGGAGGAGAAGAGGTTCTCTGGAATTTTTGTACGCCCCCATGACCTCCAGATGAGTAGGACAGAAGTTGTCTACCTGTACTCCGGAATGAGCCAGATGCAGTTACTTCCAATATCCAGTTTAGCTGCTTCAGTAAAATATATTTCAGCAGAGGGCGCTGCGAGCTGATGCATGCCGCCTCAATGTCCCTCGGAGGCCTCCGCCTCAATGTCCCTCGGAGGCCTCCGCCTCAATGTCCCTCGGAGGCCTCAAGAGCACAGACTGCAATAGCAAAGGAAATACTGGGCGAAACATCCAGTCGAAAAAACGTTACATGGGGTAAGTAATTTGTTCTTCCAGTAGATTGTGTCCTCCCACGCATTCCTTACCTTACGATAGCCTCCCAAAGCAGTTTCTAGTACTTCTGGAGGAGGGAGTCCGAATTTTTATGAAAATGTAGTAGTTCTTATGGATCTGTGTGCAAAGAATGCAACACTGCTTTACCAAATAAGCCTTCCCGCCTGAAGAAGAGTCCAACTGTACTGTTTGGTGAAAGTATGTACGGATGATCATGTGGCAGACACACATTTCTTTTACTGGTACTCCGCTCTAATGCAGAGCAAGTCGCCATGCCTCTGGTCGAATGAGCCAGAAGGCCTTCTGGGGGATTCTTTCCCGCAAATCTGTAGCATTCAGATATTGACAGTATTATCCATCTGGATAATGTCCGTTTAGAGATAGCCATACCCAACTTGTGGGCTGAATACCCAACAGTCAGTCATCTTGTCTTATTTTTGCCATTCTGGTGCTACAGAAGCTTAGTGTACGTTTGGGATCAAGCCTGTGAAGCCTCTCTTCCTTCATAGGTTACGGAAGAGGGTAAAATGATGGTAATGTTAATTTCTGAGTCAGATGGAATTCAGATACAATTTTGGTTAAAAAGGTGCGTTTCACCTTAAGGACTTTCCTTATAAAAAAGTAGTGTATGGAGGCTTGCAGGATAAAGCCTGAAGTTCACTCACCCTTTTGGCAATGTGATGGCGACTAAAGAACAAGAGTGTATAGGCTTGAAATTATAAGTTACTCACCGTAGTGACTAATGTACTCTTAGTCCATAGTCCCCTTTCCTCCATACTGTACGGGCGTCAACGGAACCTCTTTCACCAGAAAAAACCTTCACCTTTAAATTTAGAGGCGTGCAGGGGGTGCTGCCCAGGGAACATGTGCTGCCCTGACTCCTCCCTCCATCGCCACACCTCAGTCCCCATTGAGGGGTCGACAATAGATTTAACATTGCCTAATGACACCACTATTAATAGAGGGAAGGGGGGGCGGTTTGCGGGACGTATGGAGGAAAGGGGACTATGGACTAAAAGTACATTAGTCACTACGATGAGTAACCTATAATTTCTCTTAAGACCCGTCCCCTTTCCTCCATACTGGATGGGCGATTACAACTGATTGAAGCCCCAAGGTGGAGAGGAGACCCTCCTTAAGCAAATAGGTTCCTGAGAACCGCCTGTCCGAAGGCCGCATCAGATCTTGAGCCGGCATCCAAACAGTAATGCTTGCAGAAAGCCGAGTGAGAGGCCCAGGTGGCTGCCCTGCTTCTGACTTGCCAAGGGATATGGCGCTGGAATGCGATGGCCGTTGCCTTGGCCCAGACTGCGTGGGCATGCATATTTGCTTGCAAACACTAGTGTTGGCCCTCATACGCTTCCTTGATGACCATCCAGCGGGATATGGAAGCCTTAGAGGCCCGATAGCCCGATCTTGAGCCTCTGAAAGTGACAAACAGGGATCTGATTTGAGGAAATCCATGGTCTTGTCCAAGTAGAATTTCAGGGCACACCCAACATCCAGGCAGTGCAGCATTCTCTGTGCTTCGTCCTAGGGATCAGGAAAAAACATAGGAAGGACTATTTCCTCGTTCAAGTGCAAAGCAGACTGAACCTTGGGAAGAAATGCCGGGTGCATCTGCAGGACTACTCGGTCCTTGTGAAAGGTAGTATATGGTTGAGGCGACCAGCGCCTGGATTTCGTTGGCTCTACGAGGCGAGGCCTACTAGCAAGGCCGTCTTGATGGTGACCAGCCTGATGTCCACGGATGCCATTGGCTCGAACGGTTTGTGCGCCAGGGCGCCCAAGACCATGTTAAAGCCCCAGACCGGGTGCAGTCTCTTGACAGCCAGATAGAGCCTTGCGAGTCCCGTCAGAGGTTTGATAGGATAGGAGGAGTAGGAGATGCCTTTCTGAGAGTTCCTGTAAGCCCCAATGGCTGTGAGGTATGTGCGGCTGGTGTCCACCTGCATGCCAGAGTGGGCCGAGAAGGAGAGCACGTCGTCCAAGGTGCACGCCAGGGGGTCAATTTCCTTGGAGTCGGCAAGTGGCAGAATCTGGTCCATTTGCTTTTGTACTGGGCCCTGGTAGCCTTTCTCCTGGCGCCCTGTATGATATTCAGATTTGCCTGTGAGAGGGTGAGGTGCCACAGTGTTACCTGCTCGGGTACCACGCTGTGAGGGCTAGTTTCCCTGGCACAGGGTGGATGACTCTGCCCCCCTGCTGTGCCAGAGGATGTGCTGGGCCCGTTGGGAGGTGAATCAGGGATAATTACGAGAGACTAGACAGTTCCAAAAATCATGGCCTGGCCGGCCACCATGGAGCTATTAGAATGATGAGGAGTTGGCGAGACTCCTTGATTTAGCAAATTACTCTGAATCAGGGGGGTGGGCGCAAAGGCGTAGGCTTTCATGCCTGTCCACTGGAGGTGGAATGCGTCGCCCAGAGAGCTGGGTCCCGGACCTTGCCAGGATGCGAACTGGGGACACTTCTTGTTGTGCCAGGTGCAAAGAGATCCACTTGGGGATACCCCAACTGCTGAAGATCTCCTGAACAACAAGGTTGTTCAGCTGCCACTCGCAATTGTCCGCTCCCAGCCTGCTGAGCCGGTCTGCTTCCAGGTTCGATTCCCTCGGGAGGTTGACTGCTGTGAGGTAAAATTTGTTTGAGGGCCCACTCCCACATGCTGATCGTCAGTTTGCACAGAGAAGGGGGATCTGGTGCCTCCCTTGCTTGTTGACGTAGTACATGCTGGTCGAGTTGTCCGTCTGGATGAGGACAACCTTGCCCCTGAGAAGTGGTAGGAATGCCCTGAGCGCCAGCCAGATAGCATTCAGCTCTGGCCAGTTGATGTGGTATTCCTGCTCCAGTCGAGTCCAGGTGCCGTGGACAGAGGTCATCCAGGGTTGCTCCCCACCGTGGTACAGTGGCCTGTGGAGTGGGCGGTTGGAAGGGCTTGCCCATCCATAGGTTGCAGTCTCTGGGAGCACCAAGTTAGGTCCGGGTGGAGAGATGGAGGAACGCTGATCTCGGAACTGAGAGCCCCACTCCTGGTTCCATGAGGCTGTGAAGTGCAGCTGAATCCTCCTCATCCTTAGTCTCGTGTACGGCACGGCTAATAGTACTGCTGCCATTGGACCCAGGAGATGTTGGTACCACCATGCCAAGGTCGCTTCTCGGTTGAGGAAGTGGGTGGTGGCCCTCTCGATAGCCGAGATGTTGTCCTCCGAAGGAAATACCTTCTAGGAGCATGTGTCCCAGATGAGGCCCAGAAATGTCAGTCTGCATGGGTTGCAGCTGCGACTTCTTGAGATTGAGCCCAGATCGTGCAGAGTGTTCATAAGGGCATGGGTAGAGTGGTGAACCGATTTCGGAGATGTAGCCCTGACGAGCCCCCAAACCCCCCCCCCCCCCCCCCAACCCCCTTCTTGTTACTTGCGCCAGTTCTGAGACAGCAAGTGCTCCGGCTGCCTGGATCTACGTACCTGGAAGCCTTGGAACCCTCCGTACGTATGACCGCTATTGGAGCGCTGCCGAGATTGGGTGTACAATTGGGGCGTGGTCTTTCTAAGGATGGATAAAGACTTGGCTGTTTGTGATCTGTTTTTCCTTTTGTCCAGCTCTTCGTCTGTGGAGAAGTGGAAAAGGACCCCCCCATTCCTCCTTGGACAAGAAATCTATTATGCTTTCCTGGGCGTCTGGGTTTAATTTTCTTGCCCGGAGCCAGGCTGTCCTCCTGTCCATGGCGATACAGATGGTACAGCCAGAGGTGTCAATATGGGCCACGGTGGATTCCATGAGATTATGCTCCACCAGCTTGGCCTCGGCTAGCCCCGCCTTACAGCGTGATTGGCTCTGGGTGGGGGGGGGGTTCTGAGAGGAAGTCTGCAATTTCCCGCCATAATCTTTGGTTGGTGGCAGCCAGCATGGCATCTGCGTTGGCCTGACTGAGGCGTATGGCAAGAAACTGTTCCAACGCATCATTACATCTTCAAGATCTTCCCTTCCTTGCCTAGCAGCGCCGCAGAGGAGGAGGCGGAGGACGACTGAGGCTTGGAGTATAGTGATGCTGCAGCGATTACCGAGGAGTGTGGCTGAGGATGGCCCTAGAGCAAGAGTATCCCCCCCCCTCCATCTGCCTGTACTTGGCGTCAATGCGTCGATTGACCGGCTGGGCTGAGTTGGGTTTGAGCCAGTCCTTCTTGGCCAGGGAGACTACATCAGTCTGCAGAGGAATCCCTGATTCGGCAGAGTGGCGTTGTGCGAGGACCTCCGCCAGAACCCCCTCTGCCGGCTGCTCGGCCTCGGGTAAGCCCAGCAAGACATTAGTGGAAGGCTCTGGCTAAGGATGGCGTGGCCGGATCCGCCTCCTCATCCGTATCCTGTGGATCTGGGGGATCCTTTGGAGGAGTAGTTGGCGCCGGAAGCTGGGGTACCCGGACCGCGGCCGCAGGCTGTGGCAAAGTTGGTATGGAGGGGCCTGGAGCGCCGGCAGAAGCGTGTGGTGCTGGTAGCATTGCGGGAAGGACTTCCAATGGCGTCTTTGAGGATAACCCCCATCCGAGGTGACTTCATGAGGCGCAGCACCACAAGTCCTGCACTTCTTTGCAGAGCCCCGAGACTCTAATGCCCCTCCTGCTTCCCAATGTAGAACGTGGTGGCCATGAAGATCCTCACCACCTTGCCAGTCAGACGGTAGGAAGAACTTGAGGGTCCAGAACACTGCCCATAGCTCCAGAATGTTGAAATGAAGAGCCTACTCCTCCAGCAGCCAGAGGCCTCAGGCGTGCATATGTCTGGTGTGCACTCCCCAGCCTTCAAGGGAGACATCTGTGGTGACCATCTCCTGGTATGGTGAGTTTTGAAATCCTGTGCCTTGGGCGATAATGGAGCGGACGCCTCACCATCATATCGCCTGACGGAATTCACTGAGCGGGATCTTGTCTGAAGCTTACGGACACCTGTATCCAGCAGGTGTCCAGGAATTCCTGTAGGTGTCGCATTTGCAACCTGCAGAGCCAGACGAGGTAGATGCAGGACATCATGCCCAGTAATTACTTGATGGCCCACACCGTGGCCGTCTTAGTCAATGACAGCTGTTGCACCTTTCCTTGAATGGCTGCTATCCTCTCCTCCGATGGCGACACCAGGCAAGACACTATTGAGTTTGGCGCCTAGGGGCAGAGTGTTCTGTGATGGCGTTAAGCAGTACTTTGGATAGTTGACTGAGAATCCCAGGTCCGTCAGTAGCCAGACGGTCGTCTCCGTGTGTTCGTCGACCAGCTCCCTCGAGCGGGCACCAATCAGCCAGTCGTCCAGGTACAGGTATACGTGTATGCCCTGTAGCCAGCCATACACGGGCCACCACTGGTGCAGGCACTTCGCACACACTGGGGGAGACTTCAAGCTGAAAGGTAAAGCCTTTAACTGGTAGTGCTGTTCCTGCACCACGAAACATTGAAACTTCCGTGGTTTCTTGTGAATGGGGAAGTGGAAGTAGGCGTCCTCCAGGTATAACGGCATTAAGTAGTCTTGACTTTCCAGTTGGCGAGCACGTGTTGCAATGTGACCATCCTGACCTTTTGGGACTTTAGGCATTCGTTCAGACGACGTATTTCTAGGATGGGCCTCCTGCCCCCGGTCCTCTTTCTGACCAGAAAGTTTCTGGAATAGACTCGAGCCCAGTTTTCCTGGTGCTGCTGTAGTGCGCCCAGGGCAGTGTCTGTATCCGTTTTGATGGCCTGGAGGAACTCATCAAGGACCTTCCCAAACAGACTCTTTCCGAAGGGCATGTCCAGCACCTTTGCTTGGACCTGATGGAAATTTGCGGCTTTCATCTCACCTTGGCGACAAAGGCAGACACTGTCGCCCATTTGGCAGAACCCTGTGTCTGCAAGTCCAATGCCACTGTGATGGCGTGATCTGACGCCACTTCTCCTTCCTGGAAGAGAGCGAGATTGCCTCCATCTTCTTATCGTCAGGGAGGAACTCCAGAATCCGGCCCAGGTTGCACCACAACTCCCTGTCTACCTGGCCAGGATCACCAGTGCGCTGGCCATCTTGATAGTAGACGCTGCAGTGTAAATCACCTTCCTAATCTATTTCCAGTCGCTCTTGGGAGACCCGGGCACCCATCTAAACATACAGCAATTCACATGGTATTACCCTTGCCAGCATATCAGAGACCTCTGCCAACACCCGCCCCCAGAACTCCTGTAGTTTAGGGCACAACCACAACATATGGATAAAGTCAGCAGACTCCGCGCTACACCTTGGGCAGTTGCCCGCTCTGGCATGGTTAAACAAACGGAGGCGGGCTGGAACCAGGTACACCCTGCGTAGAGTTTTGAGCTGGATCAGTTGCAGTCACGTATTAAACGCCCCACTGTGCGTGCGTTCACAAAGTGTTGCCCATTGTTTGTCTGTGAAGGGGCTCCTGCTTGCTCTTCCCACCGTCTTCTACACTTGAGGGATTCCCAGGGCGGTATCACGCTGGATAAGCCCATATATTGTGGAGACCACCCGCCTCGCAGCCGGGAACCAACTAGGTATTGCACCAGCAGAGTTGGTGGGATGCTAGGAAACGACGGGACCATGCTTTAAATGCAGCCCTGATTCTAACATATTGCAGTGTGCGATTAAGTTTCCCCCCCCTCCCATTTTCTCAGAAAATTGCTCTTGGGATACAAATGACCCCCAGGGTACAGGTCAGCCATCATTCAATCCCTGCCCCCCTTCCATTCCTCTAATAGAGCCTCATCAAGTGTCAGTGGAAGGCACTCAGCCCTCCAAATCAAGAGGCCCGGATCGAATATCGATCTGCAGTCGTTTCAAAGCTCTGTTCCATGCATGGATCGTACATGCAACGGGGTCAAATTTTCATTTATCTGCTACCTTCCTCGATATCAAGACCCCCTGCAATGTAAAAGGGTGTACTAAGCCTCTCTCGATGCGCATGTGGGGGTGCCGTGGTGCACCCGGGTCGTAACAAAATATAATTGCATGGCCAGAAAGTACAATTCCATGTCTAGTGCCCCTACACCACCACACTCCCAGAGGAGGACCAGGGTGTCCCAGCTGATTCGCGGGGACCACGGATGCCTTGCCAGTCTAACCAGCTGGATCCTCAGCTCAGCAAAATAACCAGCTCCTGGCCACACAGGGATATTCTGAAAGGTAATACAGAAGTATCTATACTCCCCAATATAAGTAGGTTTAGTAGTGTTCTTGTTCAGCAGGCACAGGATGGATTTGGTCCTGTTTATTCTAAGCCCGGAAGCCCGCCCGAACTTCTGCAATTCTGCAATCTCCTGCGAGAGCGTTCCGAGGTTAGTCACAGGATCTTTGAAGGTATAAAATAGCATCATCGGCATATAGTGAGACTAGTTCCCTCATGCCTCCCATTGCCAGTCCTCTTGTCAGGTGAAGTTTACGTAGCCGGGCCGCCATCGGTTCCATCGCCAGTACAAAGAGCAGTGGCGACACTGGGCAGCCCTGTCTAGTTCCACGACGTAGGGGAAAGGCCCTGGATTGCTTGCCATCCAGACCGATTCAGGCCTTCGCGCCAGCATACAGCAGATGCACCGCCGACAGAAAATACTCTGGGACGGCCACCTGTCGTAGAACCTCAAATGGGTAGTTCCAGTCGAACGCCTTCTCCATGTCGAGCAGCGCCACGATTGCCTGGACCTTGGGGTCTATCTGAGCTAGGATTGCAAAGAGTCTACGCAGATTCAACGAGGTCCATCTCCCAGGAATAAAGCCGGACTAGTCTGCATGGACTATGGTGGAAACGTACGGAAGCAGCTGGTCCGCTAGCCCTTCAGCAAAGATCTTTGTATCGCGATTCAGCAACGAGATGGGGCGATATGAGGAGCACTCCACGGGGTCCGTCTCAGTTTTAAGTATCAGAGTGATTACTGCCTCCCGCATATTCGGGGGAAGGTGGCTCACCCTCATTGCCTCCGCCCAAACAGACAGCAGGTGTCTAGCTATCTCAGGGCCCACCTCCTTATAGAACTCGGCGTGATTTCATCTGTGCCCGGAGCCTTAACTGAAGGGAGGGCAAGTATAGCAAGCAGAATTTTGTTTGCGCGATTGTCTGTGCAAGGACCTCAGTTGCCTCTCACTTCAGCACATGCATAGCCTTGCACACAGATTGCTCCAGTTCTAAGGCTGGGATCGACCCCCTAGACATATATAGACGCTTGTAGTATTGGTCAAAGGCATCTAGGATATGGTCTGGTTTTACAACCACCTCAGTGGCCTCCTTTTTCACGGCGGCGATAACCGTGGCTCCCCTTTTCACGGCTAATCATTGCTGCTTGCTGCCTGCCCGGCCTACCCGACTCTCTGTATCGGCAAGCCATTGCCGGGCAGCGCTAGGTATTTGATCTCACGGTATGCCATGGTGTTGAAGCGATCCAGCGCTTCCCTAAGGCCGGCCTTGCTAGCAGCGTCCTCTCCTACCTCAACCTCGCTCTCGTGGCGCTTGATGTCCAGCTCAGTCTCAGACAGTGGTCTACGTATGGTCTTCAGCAGTCCCAGCTCCAGGGACAGACATTTCCCCCCCGCAGCACCACCTTGAACCCCTCCCACGTGGATCTCATTGTGTGGACCGTTCCCAAGTTCTCCTGGAAGTAGAGCTTGACAAGGGTCAGCACTTCGCTTTTAAATACTATGTCCGACAGGGCAGCAGCCTTGAATCTCCAGAAGGGATGGGAAACAGCCTTGTCCCCGGAGTCCAGTGACCAGAGGACAAGCGAGTGGTCAGCGTTTTGGGGATTAGAGTACAATCAACCGTCCTGCGTATGAGGGGCAGGCTAGCTAAAATGTAGTCATACGCGAAGACGTGTTATGGACCGTCGAGTGGAACGTATACTCCCTGCCCTCCGGCTGGAGAAGGGGCCACGCATCACCTAGCTCCAACTCTGCTATGCATCTCCACACCATCGCCGTTGCTCTAGATCACCGGCGAGAACACCCTGATGATCTGTCTCTCTCTGGGTCAAGAGGAAGATTAAGGTCTCCCACCCATATAATATTAGTAGGCAGGTATTTATAACACTTAGACAGCAAGGGCTTGAAGAGGGGACCGTCCACATTTGGGCCATAGACTTTAACAAGTGTAATCATTGTGGAGCCCCAACACCCAGAGAATCACAAACCACCCCGCCGGATCAAATACTGTTTCCGCAGTGCGGAACCAAACGGACCTGTGTATAAGTATCATGACCCCAGCCGAGTATGTGGAATAGGAATAATCCCTCCACCCCACCCCCAGGACTTTGCAACTCCCTCATTGCCTTTGCCTACTCGGTAAATTTCTTGTAGAAGAACCACTTTAGCTCCGCGCCTCTCGCAATACTGGATCACCTTGCGGGTCTTTCGTGCGTCAAGCTCCCGCACATTTCAGCTTATAACCTTACAGATAGCCATGTTCTCTGCATCGTTTCAAACTGGCTCGCCCGCCACCACGAGCCCCTGCCCCTCAATTTCATCATAACCTGTGTACATGAGACGTGAATAGTTTTGCAATAACAACCCCCAACATGCTCCACCCCTCCTTACTCACCCCCCCCAGCATCTAGTATAGCCCCCCTCCCACCCACATTGCCACCCCCAACTAGCAGTGAACTGTCCCCCCCAACCCCTTCCTCGGTAACAAACATGGGGCAGCGCCCGGGGACTCTGGCCGCCACAAGTCAAAGGCCGGCCAGCCTCTACGGACCTCAGGAGGAGGCCTTTGTAAAAACAACTTGACTCAGCAGCTGGACTGACTCTTTACATAGGCCAGCACATATATAACCCACCAGCAGAGACATTAGAACAACTTTAGATTCGCGGGGGCAGCCGCTGTTGTGAGCTGCCCGAGACCTCCTCTACACCAACCTCATAATATACAGGCCAGGGCTGGGTCAGCCCCATTTCACTGGGCAAAGATTTCAATAACCATCTCACGCCTTCAGGAGGTGTCTTCAGAAAGTCTTTTACTGCTCCCGGATCCATAAAGAAGTGTGCCTGGCCTTCGTGCTGTAACCGTAGTCTGGATGGATAATGCATGGCGTATTGTAACCCCTTTCTCGGAGGGCGTGTTTTGGGGTCACTTGCGACACCCAGTGTGCTCGTTCAATTAGAAATTGAGACAGTGGGGCCGATTGCAGCACTTCCTGGACAAGTTTCATCATGAAGGTCTCCATATTCTGTTGCGGTACCGACTCCTGGACCCCTACCACACGGATATTATTTCTCCGGGCTCTCACCTCCAGATCTTCATTTTTTTCTCTGATTGCAGAGACCTCCCTTTGGAGTGAGCTAATGCCTGCATTGCCTCACCGCTCGCATCCTCCAGGGCCCTCACTCGATGTCTCTCGGAAATTTGACCGCTTCCCTTCTCAATACGTTCTTGCATATGGTCAACCTTATAGGCCATGCCATCAAGTTTCGTGTTGATAGACACGAATCTGGACCACATCTCCACCAGCACCAGGTTAAGTCCCGACTCTGGTGCGCCACTGGTGGACTTCGAGGGGTCCTCTTCTTGGCCAGACATGCCAGGTATGTCTGTTATCACGAGGCGTCAGCATCTTCTCTCCTCCTCTGCTCAGGCACTCCTGGGAGAAAGGCAGACGGGATTGCTGCTAGTTCCCCCAAGTTTCCCTTGGCCATGCGGTCCCACCTCTCGCCGACGCTCCATATAGACACCATAGAGGCACTGTGCCCCTATACACTAGACGCGACCAACTGTAGCGGGGAGATTATAGTTATTTTGCACTAATAACCTATCCATATTATGGTTATTACAAGTAAAACCGAAAAACCCCAGAAATTCGCCTGTTATGTTAAGCTAAGCAACCATTACCCACGCCACCACAGTGCACTGCTAAGACTAACACCCATGACATCAAAGATGACATCACATGTCTTGCTCCCTCTTTTTTCTTTACTGACATATCTAGGCCATGTGGTTTTCTTCAGTAACAGCCAGGAACCAAAAAGTACTATTAAAAAAGGTACTATATTTGTAGACTTACCCATCAAATATGTTCTTGCACTGCTTTCCTTTCCTGGGGTCCAGTCACATCACATGATACATATATATTGGGGAAGATGCAGGCTTGAAACAGTACCATTTCTTTGCATGAAGATAATCAGCAAGGTTATGATGCTGTTTTTCTCTCACTTTACTTTCCCTGTATATGCTCATATTTGTATACGTTCTAGTCACTTCTTTCCTTAGGGTCCAGTCACATCATACGATACATAAACCTAGGCGAAGGTAGCAGCCTTGAAACACAGCAATAATGGACAATAATACGGACAACCATCCCATTCACGGATGTCTGACATCACCATATGACCGCACCCACGCGGAGCGCAGGCCCTTATTTGCAGACAGGGTCCGGGCTCCCTGGATACCAAAAAAAGTGATTTTTTGAGCAATCAAAGGTGTTTTAACTTTCTGGGGTTCGAAATGTCCATGGAGCACACGACTATGCGAAGCGCTCCCCAGCACACCTATAAAAGTCCACACCCCGCAGCTGCTCCTTATTCTGTTGTTGACTACCAGGACAGAGCATTGCTCCAGGTTGCTAGTTTCCCTCAGGTTAGTTTTACTGCTGTGCTGCGTTACTTTTGGAGGACTATTTCAAATGGCAACCATGGCTGCAACTGCTGCTACTGCCTCTGCAGCACCCCGTGGGATATATTGCCGACTCAACAGCATTTCCCCACATCACCAAGCTGCATTTGCGCAAGAAACAGCAACATGGCTGCGCTGGCTCCTGTGCGCAGCAGGACCTTGAAACTGCGTATTTGCAACCAACAAAAAGATGGCTGCACCATCCTGCCAAGCATACTTCAGGCAGGATGAAACAAGGGGACACACTGAAGGAGCGTGCCAGTGTGTTCTGAAACATAAATGGAATAAAGTAAAAAGGCAGCACTGCTTTTCTGAAAACCCAAAATTCCCCTTCAACGTGAAACTTTCACCCTTTTAAAATGCTGCTTTGATGCTAATTCCATCGGTTCGGTCTTAAACTACTGTGATTAAAAAGGCCCTGCCATGCCCAGGATATCTCATTGTGCTTCAGAAAAATCAGGCATAATTCCTGAATGACAGACCCTGTAAAACCAACTCCGAGAGAAAACAACAAGGAACTCCACTTTTACTCGCACAGGAACACACGTTTATTTCTTTCCAAAAGTATCCAAAGCTCAGCAGTTCAAAGAAACTAACTCTCTGAGCCAGGTCAGTTTCAATATATCTGTGCTTCAGACAAAAACACTGCTTTCAATAAAATGACTATGGCTGCAAAGAGTGTTGGAATCTGTTGGAGCTGCCAAACCGAATTTAAAGAAATCAATGCTAGCTTTTCACCACACATGTAAAAATGGGCCTTTGCCAACTGAAGGAAAAAAAATGGCCCGTTTAAAAAGGAAATTATCAATGTAGGTGATAATACACACAGGCTATTTCATTCCACAGGTTTAATTCAGAAGCCAAAATAAGAAAATAAAGATTTTAAAACACAGGGGCTGAATTTGCAAGATCTCAAAAACCAGTTATTCCAGATGGCAGAGCTAAACGCTTCCCCCTAAGGAAGGGAGCCACAACATAAACTCTCAGCAAATACTAACACCTAAATGATAATAGGTTGGAAAGAATCTGGGCTAGGCTAACCCACTGACAATGGATCTCCCAGGGCAAGGAAGTTTGAAGTGTGAAGGGGCAATAAAACCTCCAATCAAGATGAGATCTCCCCACCTTGCTTTGAAGGAAATGACAGTTGGTAGCAGTTGAAGGAAGGAAACAAAATGATCCAGTGACAAAGGACTGCCATTTGTTTCCAAAGACTATTTCTTAAATAAACTTTAAAGACATCTCTGCAGCAAGACTTTGTAAAAATATAGAAAAGTTTTCGCAGTGTAAAAGTGATTTTTTTGGGCTTTCTTTTAGGACATGGGAGAATTCACCGACACCTTGGGGACAGAGATGGCGAAGTATGGCGGATTACAAGAAAAGCATCCATGTTGCAAATGCAAAATTTTGTGCATACATCCCTTATGATAATTCACACCATGTATAAAGTTATAGAATTTTGAGTAATGTAAATCCCATTGAAAAGCGCGAAAAAAAATGACAGAAAGGCAAAACAAGGTCTCACGGACTGGAGGATTGGACTGCAATGTGCTGCACAAAATAGGTAACCTGTGTATATAGTTTGCGAAGAGATTGCAATTGTATACATCTAGGTTTGTGGCAAAATCGGATTTTAGTATAACTGTGGGAGGTTTTTGGACATTGTAAAACTCACATCATAAATGTGACATTTTCCTGAAATACAAGGAGGCGTGTTTAGATAAGCCTGCCCCAGTCATATACTTTGATGTCACTATGCATGATAAATAAGAGTCCCTGACAAAACTCTACACACTCTTCCTGGCGTTCCTGCGCTGTGTTCCTGTTCCATTCATCCAGATTCCAACTACAAGGCCAAAGCATTGCTGACCCTACTCCAGGGCACACTGCAAAAACCCAAGCATTTCTGATCCCACTCCAGCAAGGCCTAAATTTAGAAAACCCCTCAAAATCCCCAAATAACCAAAGGGGAAAGCTGTGGTGTTTTTGGGAGACATCCTGCTACCACTAACTGCATGCCATCCTGCCACCCAGCTGACCTTTAGTATCCTGTGATCAGAATTGCCATTCCAGTCCAATGCCATCCGCTGACCAGACATGCCCAGCTGTTTGCCAGGCACACTGCCATGTGGTGACCAGAACAGTTGTCGGTCCAAAATCCCAAACTAAAAAAAAAAAGTTGACTAAGTATCATCCCTACCCCCATAGAAATCCATAGTCTACTTATCTTGCATTTGTCCTTATCCTACTCTAAGCCATCCTATCGAAACTCTGATAACTTGTAAAACTGTTGGAATTATTCTTGCAACCCAGCTCTTGATTACTAGTGCTAGCGCCATCTCTTTAGTAATCTTGTTTTGTGTAATCCTAAACCATTAGTCCTATTTCGAGTGATCGGACTGGTTCCGCCAGGGTTGGGCACTGGGGTGATAGGGTTGAACTCGCGAATCAACCCTGCTGCTTACTTTGTCCCTCTTTGGTGGCCTAGCATGAATACTCTAGTGTAAAGTAAAACTGTTCTTGTCACAACTGATTTCCTTTCCTATTTCACAGCTACATTTTACTCAGTGCACCTTTTTATATCTTCCATAACTTAACAAATTTACCAGCTAGAGACTTAATTTCACTTCCATATTGTACCTGTGATATACCTCTTTCACCCCAATAAAAAAACCGCACTCCAAATCAGTGTTATTAAAATCCGTTTCGGTAATTTCAGGCAGGAATTGAAAAATGCAAGTTTCCAATATGTCATTTTGCTGAAATCTGTTTTAAACTTTCCATTCATTTTCGAACTGCATGATTTTTGTAATCCATTCTTTGTGATTATTAGTGTATTTGCATTGTTGCTTTAGTGAGGAATTATATTTTCTTCAAGGTATTTAACACATTCATTATTTGTCCATTTCAGAGTATCATTTCATAACATTGCAAGGGGTTCAAAATCAGTTTCTCTTATTTTGGGGAGGGAAGGTCAGATTTGGATTCCGTGTCCAGTTTCTTATTCCTGATAACCTGCTGCTTCCGTTTATACACTCGGAATTATTTGTGGGTTGAGGGAACATTGCGGGGGCTGGGGAGGGATTCTAACTTGGGTGCTATCTGTCCTAAATCAAA
Organism: Ambystoma mexicanum; assembly: GCF_040938575.1. Lineage (NCBI taxonomy): Eukaryota > Metazoa > Chordata > Amphibia > Caudata > Ambystomatidae > Ambystoma > Ambystoma mexicanum. The sequence continues at coordinate 704,255,593 of NC_090924.1, forward strand.
AAGTGCTCATATTCCGCTGTGCTGTGTCTAACCTGCTAACGGAACATAAACCCAGTGCATTGCTCACATTCTGATTGTCATCACCCCATTGGTGATTTCTGCCCCATATTAAAAAGTGTAAAATTTCTTTTAATTTTCAAATAAATATTGCATTGTGCCAACCAGCCTGGTTCATGGTCCTTTGTGACCCGGGGTCTTTGAAAAGGGGATGTGATATGAGTGGTGTACCATCTCAATATTCAATAATTATAAAAAGATCAGCATTTCAGTTGTGCACTGCATACTAGGCCGAGACGAAGGTGTGTGTCTGATTGAAATCCTTAACAACCCCCACCCTCACCACCACCACCACCACCACCACCACCTTTCCAGGGGCCTAGGAAGGGGAACATGAGTGTTTATGTAGAGAGGGACGAGGTAGTGTAAGTCCCCATTGCCAGCAGCCAGCCTGAGTCTTGGGTGTAGAAGTTGTTTACCACTGTTGGAGACATGCCCAAAGCTCATGCAAACAAGGTGCGCTGCACTGAGTGCAAGATGGTGCTCAGTCACGGCAAACCTGGCTTGTACAGCTACGGACCCCCTCCATGCGATGACACCCGAGGTCGAACCACAAAGCAGCAGTTCAGAGGGTCGTCCCCTTCGAACAAGGCAGCAGGTTGACTTCCTGTGCAGCATCCTCTGTATCTGCTCCTGCCACCACAAGGAACACTCCTGTGGGGCAGCAGATCCCTGAACCAGCCTTGCAGACCATACGCACCACAACAGACCCTTACCTTTCAAGGGTCACTGTATTGTGCATGTATTGCGACGCGGTACTCTGCATGGGGAGCAATTTCGAAGTGCTTTCGAGGCTATGGTCCGGGAGCATGAGAAAAACTGCCACCTACCTCAGTGAGGCCCACCCAACTTCTTACTCTCTCCACCTGCCCTTTCTCATCCCTGTGGTTAGTGCCCCTTGTGTGTTGTGTAGAACAACAAAAAAAAATGAAGGCTCTTTTTAGAGCCACATTTCACAGTTTAAAAATAGAATTGCCAATGAAATGATGCAGGCCCCTGCACAGCATACGTCAGCGGACAGCGGGATAGTCTGCAGACTTCTGAAAAATGTGGGTGTTGGCACCATCAAAAACATTGCACTCTTTTCCGGGAGAAAGTGGTGGCTCTGAAAAGAGCCTTTTTGTGGTGTGTTTTCAGAAGGGTTGAAGTGGCCAACACCTACTGGAAAAATGCTTGCAAAAAGGGCTGCAATGCACTGACATATTTTGCAGAAAAGCCGATTGCCAGCATCAGTAAGATGCACTCCATCTCTGTGAAAAAAAATTCTACAAAAAACTAAACGTAATATTTTCATTGTGGAAGGAGGACATGCAACATCTCTCAAAAAGGCGCAAACAGCCTTATTGACAGGGTGCCTCACTTTCTCCATTTGCGGACTAAATGAAGAGCGCAGCCACATCTGTCTGGGCAATCCGAGAGAAAAATTACTGGGGAGTCTGGAAACATGTCCATGACTTTCCCCAAGTGATTCATGTCCTAAACTGTTCCCTCCACAATTAATGTCTGGATGATGGTGTGTCACCAAAGAGGAACAAAATCCAGCCACCTCATTTCACGAACTCCATACCAGTGCACATCCACATGATGGAATCCAAAATGTGCAGCCACTCCACAATGCTTGGCATACACCTGCAACCAATGCATCCAAGAGTCTCCCAAAATCCAGACACTATGCCTCCTGAAAGACACAGCAATAGCCATCTGCACTCCTCTAAGTAAACAGACCTTCTGCCAGAGACTCGCCTTGCACACCACACCCACAAAACCTTATTGACCAATCCTCTAGCTTCCAAAGTCCCATTTCCATGCCGCAGACATATTGTGCATTGCACTGGGGTGGGGGAACACATTTCAACTAGGTTAAGGGATTTTCTCTACAGTGGTGGCTCTGGAAAGTGCCTTTTTTTAAGCACCTTTACAAACAAAACACTTTTTTTAATGTTCCCTTCCTTTTATCAGCCTCTTAACAGCATCCCTCAGATTCTGGAAAAAAACAAGCATTGCCCAGAGTGGACAACAGAACTCCATCGGCATTAAAACAATTGCATATTAAGGCAGTCAATGTCATTGGAAATATGCAACACATTCGCAAGCCGCATAACTATACCCATGCCTTTATTCACAAGCAGCCTCCCAAGATTTTGCTAGGGATTGCACAGATTTGGTATAGTGTTCTTGGTAATATTTCCAAAAACAACACATTTGCACATGGAAAAATGTTCATTAGTCTATCCACGAAGGACTTCAAAACAGGAATCACACTTGGGGTACTGTTAAGCAGTCGCACCCATCCACCAATCACATCCAAGACCTCTACATCTAACGATCATCTCAGTTCAACACTGCAGATGTACTGTTGAACACTCAGGGCCTGATTCACACAAGTGTTTCGTAATGGTGCAATCCCATAGGAAAACATTCTGTGAATTAGGCCCTCAGAGTGCAGGTCTCCTGTGATTCCCAAGCATCTGAATACAAAAGTACTGTTAAAAAAAAAAAAAAAAAAAAACTCCAAAATGTCTACTTCCAGATTCATCCACATCTACATCCATCAACACAAACTACAGGTATGCATACATTTTGTAATGCACACAGAAAAAGAAAAGTGCATGCATGTTCCCAAAGCATAGCAAGCACACAGATTCCATGCATACGAACAGGGTGCCTGACACTATGCATAAACTAATCAATAATCACTCTTTGTACCATGTCTTAAAATCAAGCGACATTTACTTACAATGCGGTTTGCTTTCACAGTTTTGTTGTACTGCCCACCAGCATAACTGCAAACCGCATATTTCAATTTCACCACCACTGCCTGTGATAATTTCTATATAACGCCACATTGAGAACATTTCCACACCACATGCAAGAGCCAAATCCTATGTCAAATGGCCAGGTTGCACACAAAAAAGGAAAACTGCATGTACATTAGGATAGCATGCCAAGCACATACATTGCACAATTTACAAAATGCCTCATTGGAAAGTAAGCAAAGACATGCATATGTAGTTTGGAAACACTGCTATCTGTAAATTTGAATACATAAATGCAAATGAAAAGAATTTCTGCACTCATATAGAAAATATCTATGCATCAGAAACTTCACAAAATTTCAACATACAGTAACATTCTCCTTTCCAATCTACATCTTTCTGCCCTTTTCTCACTCTACTATAACATCCACTACTCCATTTCCAAAATAAATAGTGGAAACAACTCACACTTCAGAAATGCAGCCCCATAGGACACATTTATCACTGCAACACTGGCCCCCATACCAACAGTGCTAATACTCCCAGGTCCCCACTCAAATGTAGTGCTGTACAATTGCACACACACTAACTCTTCCTGCCAACAAATACTCCTACAATCTACAACAAAGTGTTCTACTACTGCTATTAGTGTACCATTAGCACACATACCCACAAACTTCCTTTTTTTGCAATTGCAGCGAAGAACCGCCTGCTGAAAGCGAGCGACATCTCTGCTAGAAGATAAAACCCAGGAGAAACCTATTCTTCACATCCAAAAAAGAAAGTGCAGTACTATTGTAGTGTTCTGCCTGTCACTCCGACGGTGCAGTGTTGTTATATTGTAGCCTAGACAAGGTTATGTAAGGCCACAGCAGCCACTTCACCCTTACTCATTGCACCTTGCCAGGTGCACACTTTCTATTGTCATCATGCACACTAAACCAGGTCTTTCCTACAAGAAAACACACAGCACTACAAACTTCCCAACCAAAACTAAACCCTATGCACAATTACACTCCTCCATATATACACATCCCCATATTCAAACACTCATCCACAGTACACCCCAACAGATAGCACAACTTCCAAACCCACACTTTTTTTTTTTTTTTTAACTTTGACACAAGACAATGTCTACGCCGTAGAAAAAAGCGCAGAAACAGAGTAAACTCCAGCAAAGCATAATGACCATCCACCTCTAGCAGACTTTGTACAAAACTTTAAAACAAAACATCTAATACAGTCACTAATCAAAACAGAACCAGGTAACAGGAAAAAAAGTGACACTCCTCTTTCAAAATCTAAAGGTAACAAGAACCTAACTACCACTAGTGCAAACACTACAACAGTAACTTCGCCACAAGTAAGCATTGCAAAAAATTAATTTTACAAAAATTGTTCCACCATATAATCCTTCAGAACCTTATAAAAACAGGGGAGAAATCACACTCCACCCTTAAAACTTACCACAGAAAACTGATCCTGGAAGCTCTCAGACAGTGCAATGCTCCTCAGAAGGAAATTATTTATATATTTTTTTAAACAGAATGAAACCACTAACAAAGTTAATTTATAAACTACAAAAAGTACTTCGCAACAGACGCATTATCAGTATAGATACCTTTGAAAACATCTGTGCAGTTGAGTAGATTCACACCACCAGCACTGAGCCATATTTCAATGAAGAGGCATACAAACAATAGCAAACAAACCCAATAGCTATACACAGCAGTGGGCGAGGGTATGAAAAGGTAGACAATACCATTATGGAAGAAGAAACACTACTTGAAAGAATATCCTCAACAAACTTAACTCTCCATTCCACCGAACCAATACGTGCTGTGTACAAATGGCCGGGCACATCAATGTGTAACGTGCACAAACAATCTTTCAAATCTTTGCAGCAGTTCCTCAATCAGTATTTGAAAGTCGAAGACAAATTAAAAACAAACTATTACAAACTATGGACGCCTGTCCAGTGCGCAAATACACAGGACTAAGGACATTCATTAGCCTGCATTTCTGGAACTGCTTGCAAAAGCACCTTCCACGACATCAAAATGTTAGGAACACAGCATTCTACTGAACGAGTCAGAGACTTTACTACGCAAAAAGTCCTGCTTTAGCACTGGAGTAGTTAAATGACAAACTCCTACATGGTACAGCCAAAGAACTGCTAGAAGAAATAGACTCCATCCAAAAGAAATATTTTGCAACTGAAGAGCACTTACAAAATGCAGTAACTTTAGAAAAGACTACCGACAACCTTGCAGATGTCAACCTTCTATTACACACATACAAAAAAGAAATAGAAAAGTTTAAAAGCACATCTGCTGAAGTACCAAACCAACAATGTGTGTGTTGCTGCAGAACTTTTTATACCAAGAACACCAAAACTATAGATATAACATACAAAATAGGAGACGAAGAGCAATCCCAGTGGTTAACATTAGCTATCTTATAGCAGAAAACTCAAACGAAATTACTAACCCCTCAATACTCTGCACATACTGCATTGCAAAACTGGACAATAACAAAATGCCTTCACGTGCCATCACATCATAACTCGGAAATATTCCCACTGCCAAAACCATTCCAACAAAACTTGCATGAGAGCATTAGAATCTAAACAGTACACCCATTTCAAGCAATAATACGCCTTCAAACGAAAACAGCAAAACTGCCTCTCTGAATTACTGAAAGGCATTTGTGGCAAAGTAGTTTGCCAGTGGATCTCAAAGAAAATGTAGACGCTCTAGGAGTGCAACGGCCAATAGATCAATCTTTGATTATCCTAGTGAATGGTGTACCCACAAAAGAATTTGGAAGCAACAAGTAGACAAAGTTAGAGAAGCCCTGCAATATCTTAAAGACAACAATGAATACTACAGAGAAATTAACATTGAAGAAAACCTGAGTAATCGCCGAAATAATTCAGGATCTCATCAACTGGACAATTTCAACTTCTAGATCCCACTACCGCCGCCAATATTTTAGACCAGCATACAATTCACCCACTACACTCCAAAGACACTACAGACGATGCACTAGAAACATATCAAATTCAGCAAGCCAAAAGGATCTCCAATCAGCATATGGGAAACAAGTGTACACGCGCCTTTCCACTACTGTTTCCTACTGGAAAAGGCGGAAGATACGATGAAAGATGCACACAAATAACAGCATCAGAATACCGCTCTTGTATCCTGAAGATCCTAGATTCAGACAAAACGTGCAATATGTGCACATCTGTTACACAGCTACTTTAATAGGTGCAACAGAAAGATGAAGTTTTACAGTCAAGTATTACAAATCTCTTGGCAAACATGCCTGGTAGGAAAGAATACTGGTTCAGACGTCATGCAGACGTATGTTGTATGCTATGCAACCTTGGCCCACCCACATGCTTTGTCACTTTAAGTTGTGCAGAGTATGCATGGGAAGACTTGCACAATTTCCTACGCATAGCAAATGAAAACAAATCGGGGATAGACATGAAAACACCAGAACTCTGCTCTCTTGGCCCTGTAAATGTGTCACGGTACTTCCATCTTCCCTTTATTGCCATGGTGTACTTAATTTGTAATAAAACAATTACTTGCCTTGGTTAAGTGGAACACTTCTTTTGGAGAAAAGAAAATCAAGCCAGAGAAGCACCACACATCCACATGCTTGTGTGGATTAAAGATGCTCCTAAATTTGGTCCGGACAGTGATGCCACTGCTTTGCAGTTCATTCATAAATATGTCACTTGTGAAATCCCTTCAGAAAGTACACAATGACCTACATGCAAAAATGTTGCAGTATCAAAGACAAGTGTGGCAAGTATTGTCGGTGGCAATATAAAAAAAGGCAAATACTACACCAAATGCTGCTTTGGTTTCCCTAGACCCGTTTCGTAAAAAGGACACGTAAACAACTTCATGTCTTCTGTTAGACACAGTGTGAAAGCAAATCGCCCAAGAACACATACTACATAAACAGAACCGAGGCATCAAAGTACATCAATGATTACAAGGCAATCATTGCCCTCCTACGGAATGCAAACCGATGTGCAGTACATTGCAGACAATTCCACAGCAGTTGCACTGTGTCACAGCCTACTTAAACAAAGCAGAGAAAACAGAGCTGAAAGACCTCTGGGATGACCTATCTGACAAAACACTGTCACAAATTGTACAGCTTTGGCATAAAAATGCTCTCCCATAGAAAATGTGGCAGCTGCGAAGCCGCAGACCATTTAACCGGCACCGCCATTTATGGCAAATCTGAAAACATAGTATAGCTAAGCCTTGGTCCTGCTGCATCCAGAAACAGAGTTCTCAAATCGTACCAAGACCTAATAGCCAAAAACGATCCCAACAGCTAGGACATTTTGAAAAATAACTTACTGAACACATACTTCCCAAACGAAGTACTGCTTTGGAAATTATATGCCTATACCACATAGACCAAAACTTCTCATACAAAAATATTAAAACAGATGAGAAAAATGGTAAATACAAAAGTTGCGAGGGCCTGGTTGAATTTACCAAAGGCAGCCCGATTCATCATATGAAGTCATCGTTACAAATGCCTCAACATAGAGAACTGTACTTCATGTCCCTACTGCAACTTTTTAAACCATGGAGAAAAGAAGATTTATTGGACACCCATATCTCCTATGACGGTGCTTTCAATGCAACTGAAAGCACTATAATAGAAAAACTACACAGCACAAAAACATGTTGGACAATGAACACCAAGAGGAGGAGCTTCAAGCACAACTACATGTAGACACTACTGAGAGCAGTCAACCTTCTCTTACAGGAAGAAAAGAACCACTTGGATAGCACCTCATAGCAAATGAGGCAGAATTAGCCATGACTAAAGTAGAAAACACCATGTGTCAGTATGAGCAATCTGAAGAAAACTTTGCTCTATTGAAAATCACAACTGAACAATGAGCAACGCAGCAGTGAACATGGTGTGCAGCTCGAAACTAAAACGTGTACCCGTCAAAACTATAAACCGCTACTCCTATATGTAAGTGGTCTAGCTGGTTCAGGCAAAACATTCTTGATAAAAATGATCAGCAAGTTCCTCCAACAATTGACAAACAAGCTTTCAGCTGTTGTAACTGCCCCACAGGTTTAGCTACCTACAACATAGGTGGTGTTACTTTACACCGATTGCTACTCCACCCAGTAGAGCACCAAAACAAATTGGACTACAAACTTTCAGCAGAAGCTGCTATGGAGCTACGCAGAGTTTTGAAACAAACAAAAATGCTCCTAATAGATGAGGTGAGCATGGTCTCCAACCTAATGTTTGCTTCAATTCACCTCAGATCGCAAGAGGTCCTTAAAACAGACTACGAAGCACTCTTTGGCAGAAAACACATTGTTTTCAGAGATCTTCAATTAACAGTACAAGGTGAACCTATATTTAAAACCTTAGGACACAAACTGACGTAAAACACTTGACAGCATAGGAAATGTAAATCTCTGGCAACATTTCCAATACAGAGAACTAACTGAAAACATGCGTCAGTCTGCAGACCTCACCTATGCCAACATTTTGAAAAGCATTTGCATGGGTGTGCTTTCTGAGGAAGCACACTATCTTAAATAGCACACGTATCCATGAGCTATAGGGACATGACACATGTCCTACTGATGTCATGGAACAATTAGCACACAAACATGTAAACTGCATGTCATTAATGCCAACCCTAGCAAGCTGTGCACAGTTCAATAAAAAAAAATATTGAAAAAAGAAATAAACCACTAGTGCAAATTTACTCCACAGACAAACTGGACGTGAACAGTATGACAGTACCTATGTGTCAAAAAGCCACAGCACAACTAAATACATTAGAGAACGATCTCTAACAGCTGGTTTGGAAAAAATGTTAACATTGTGTTTAAACTTTAGAGTAATGCTGAAGCGCAACCTTGACGTCGAACAAGGTTTAGTTAATGGAGCACTTGGTACAGTGGTTGGCTTCCAGACATACCCACGTGACAATAGCATTAAGTTCGTCAATATTCAATTTGACAAACTTTCAGAAGTTAAAAGGATAGCCCGCCCAACAGTCAGATGTATTTTTTTCAAAGACATGTATGAACGCAGAGAACAGTTCTGTCTCTAGCATGCACAGACCCTATTCATAAATCGCAAAGTCTAACCCTAGATCAAGCATTGATTGGCATTGGCAGCAGTCTTTAAAGAAGGCATGAGTTACGTAGCGCTGTCACGCCTACGTACACTTGAAAGACTTTCTAGTCAATTTTGATGCAAGTAAAGTCAAACCCGACATTCTTTGCATTGTAGAGTACACCAGACTACGTGCACTCTACACGCCCCATCTTAAAGTGTACCCTTTCCCTCAAAAAGGCAAACTTTATAAAAGAAAACTAGAGCAAACAACTTAAACAATCTCCCAATAGAAATTTAAAACAAACAATTTAAAACAGCTGGTACTGCATCAATTAGCACAACCACAGAAGGATGTACTGAAAAGGCAAATGCATACAACTGCAGAAACAAAGAAAACTACTACTTCAAAGAAACCACATCGACTTCCATCAAATGAGTCAGACACAGAACTGTATGGTCCATTCCAATTTCCCAATACTACTGGAGTAAATTGCTATGCAAATGTAGCAATCAATGTTCTATTCCAATTGCCACCAACTGTTAAAACATTTACTTAAACGGCACAGCCCAGTTGTGTTTGCAAATGCTACTCCTTCACAGAAATGCAACAAACAATCCTGAGAACACAGTCTCAGGAATAAAACAGGAATTGTACTACTGTGCGGGAATGAAGATTCCCTATAAACACAGAAGATCCACAAGAATTTCTAATGTACTTACTAAGAGTACTGGAAAGCAAAAACATAACTAAATGAAATCTTCCAGATTTCATACATGTGGAAAACATACGTGCACTTTCTGCAGCCATGTGGTGCAGGAACAAGTCCCTAATGAGCGCTTTGTGTATGTATCTATACCTAACTGTGAATCCATTCCATTTCAGCAGCTTGTACAAAATGCAAACCTTGGCATATTATGTACTACTTGCAATTCAGACAATCATTCCACCTTACAGATACAATCACATAGCCAATATGTAATAGTAATGCTTTTACGATAGAATGCAGATGGTACCAAAAACAACCGCAATCTGACTAGCGTCACACACGGACAAGTATCACTTGGCCAGAAAACCTTCACAACAGTAGGCATAATCTACCACACAGGTGCCACAACCAGTGCAGGTCATCATACTGCATACATTTAAAAAAGAAAGAAAACGTGGATGATTTGAATGCAATGATAATTCCATTACTCTGAAGCAGAGATTACCAGCAAATCCTGCAAATGCCTACTTAATATTCTTGAAACCAAAATGTACTCACTAATCTACTGCCCAACACCCACCATCACATATGAGAAACAGTAAACTGTTCGAATACGCCAAGTAGTATCTAACTGCAACCATAGTACGACTTCCAAAAGGAAAAATCATACACCATTTCATTTCCTCCTACTGCAACAGTGCCTATAACCACAATACCACAGATATGCACCTTAAACATTACTGTAAGCAGTGCATATGTCACTGAAACCGTGTTCCACATAACAAATTAACATAGACTATTAATCCAGCTTGAATTCTTTTCTCCACAGACGCAATTATTATGCGGAAAAAAACAGGAACTGAGCACATTGCACAGTACACTTGTTTAAAGCATAGTACTGGTGAATTAGTAATTATGAGGGTCCACAAAGTGCAGACATATCTGCAATGCAATACAACATTACTTAGTACCTACTTTAGCATGTTATGTTTTCTTTTATCACAGACAATGAAACAACGATTTCTCATGCATTTCCACATAGCACATTCGGCAGATCTGCCATTGCTGCTTTAACACCGTTCTGCAGTGCATGCAAAAAAGGTGCACAGGGCCTCAACAAAATATACATTGAGTATACAATTATTGAGTGGGCATGAACGCAGGACGTTCTGTTTTTCACCACTGACCACATCAATGAGACTCGCCCTGATGAAGGAAATAATTTCCGGAATGCATTGGCTTTTTTAGTCTAATACATGTGGATTGTGGCAACTGCTTCCTCACTAAGGATTATTAGTGATAGCTTTTTGTTTGAACTATTATGGATAAATCATTTTTGATATGAATCAGAAAGACTCATTTTCCTTTCTCTAAGAAGTATGGTATATTATGGATACTTGAACATATTGTCGTGAATCAGATATAAATACGTGCCCATCTTGGGCCCCATATGAGAGCGGTTGTGTGACCCAGTATTATTACTTGGTCTCCAGCGTGTATACAATTATTGGTGTCATACTTATCTGCAAAATTGCATTCTATACACATTTATACAATTCATATGCCACCGTCAAAAAGTTGTGCATGGCTGCATTATGCTGCAGTGGTTGTGGCCAGGGCCTAGACTCTAGGGTGCATGGCCTACAGCCTCGACCCATACACCCAAGAGTCTAGTAGCTGATCACAATTACCACAGCATAATACAAGCATACACCCAACAAACTATACAGTGCCACAACCCACACACATAAGCCAAACACCGAGGCCCTGTCCACTTCTGTACACAGTATTCCAGCACGTACAACCAGTCAGCACACTCTTGAATCCAATATGCCAGCCACCTAAGACCCTGTGTACTTTTCTAGACATACTATTACATCACCCAATGGGCAGACTCTTGGACTTTTGGGTGCATGCACCCAAAACTGTAGAAACTGGCCACAATCACCTCCCAGTGCATAGCCTATCATACACCCAATAAGCTCAGGACAATCCAACAAGGCACCTGCACCACAATGTCCACTTTAGTACACATACTATTACACTACTTACAGCCAGTGGGCAAACTCTTGGGTGCATTGTCTTCTATGCAATCCACATTTAACTGTCAAAATGTTGAGTGCATGGCTATATTATGCTGCGGTGGTGGTTGTGGCCAGGGCTTAGAAGCTTGGGTGCATGGCCGGAGGCCACAGACCCAAGACTAGGCCCTGGCCACCACAGCATAACCAGCACCCCAGCGGCCTAAACATTTTCTTAAAGAAATACACAAAACATACAAAAAAAATACAGTGCACAAAACCCTCATGGAGGGACAATGCATCTTGCAATCGAGCCAATGCAGACAAATCAAACGCTCACTTAAAAAGACAAGAGGGTGGAACATTTTCTTCTGCCAATTTATCTTGAGGGATCCCAGGATTACAGCAGGAGGAATGGGAATGGAGGGATTGCTACCACAGCATGGTGACCAGTGCTTTAGGAGTGGATGACAAGTAAGACTCTTGCCATTCATCAACAAGGGAGGGAAGGAAATGCGAAGTTGTGGCACATCATGCGCTACCCTGGCATCTTTTGCATTGCTTCCCCCACTCCTGCTTTACCACTTTGCCCCACATCTGTGTTTTGGAGCAGGCTGCCCCTGCTTAAAGCCACCTGTACCCTTAGTGAACCCCACAGCCAATGTGTGTGTGGTAGGAAGAGGACCCCCTCCTAACCCTCATCCTTAAATCGGTTTGTATTGTGCTTTGGGGCACGCACATCTGGATGAAATTGCCTGGCCAATTGCCTCCCCTTGCTCCCCCCTCGGGAGTGTGTGTTTTTTGCGGCAGGCAGCTAATGCTAATGCCTATGCCACTTACGCGTCCACCCCGTTATTTATTACTCCAGGAAAATAACTCATTCAAATCGTTTTTTACAGTGCTGTTGTAACGGCTTAATTTACTCATCTATCAGTGGCACATTTCATAGTCTATACAAATAAACGTGATGCAAAAGTGATGCGGCATTAGAGGGTAATGCAAGATTTATTTTCTGAATAAAGGTAACTAGATCAGTTTATGACATTTTTGTACATCGTCACTGGGTGGCCCACATCCTTCATGAAAGAGGTTTTACATCTGAATTGTTCCCTGCATATCCTGTGCTGAACATGACAAATTTAGGGATGATGAACAGCAGCATTACACAGCCACTGACCCTTTCACCTAACCATCCACAACAGATGCTCTAAACAAGGGTAAATGGGCTAACAAAAGATAAACGGGGGGGGGGGGGAAGAGATAAACTAGCAGGTAAAGAGGAGTGGGGTAATGTTGGCAAAAGGTTGGGAGCGTGATGCTCCAACAAGCATGGAACATGAACGAATTGAGGACAACATTAAGAGTAAGCTCAAAAGGCCTGTAGAGGAAATAGAATTTACATTAAGACAGGTTCAATATAGTATATAAGCTATTATATGGAAGCATGCTGACTCGAGAAGTGCTCAAACTACCCCTTATTGAGATTTGTTTTCCAAATATGCTGTTCAATGTCTTCAACTTGCACCAATAGCATAAAATGTGTGATGGGTGAAAGATTATTCCTAAGCAATGGCAATGATAGGAGGATCATGATGCTCCGCTTGACTCAGAATTCCTTTCCCCTGGAACGAAAGCAGGGATAGGCTGGCCTTGATGTAGCATGCCCAATAAACGGGTTGTGTTTGTCAGTTGATGCCAATAAGGTTTCTACCACTTGTCCCCAAAAGGTCCTCCAAAACAAACATCAAATCAGTCCTGAAATGCGTTATTTCCAGCCAGCTTGCTCTGCGCGGACTGCTCCATTCTCCAGTTGGTGTAGGCTAATGTCACCAACGTCTCATCCTGATCAACATCTGGTAGGGCCTCTTGGATAGGCGTCAGTTTAAACCTTATTCTGCAGTGAAACCTCAGAATGGCTAAAGCTTTGGCTACTCCACAGAAATCTTGCAAAAAGCCTCTTGCTGTTTGCCAATGTTTTCCTAGAAGTGCCAGCGATACTTGTTCCAAGTTAGGTTGTGCCCAAAGAGACTATGGTGTGTAATCCAGGGCGTTATATTTTTTTCTCCAAGCTAGATAAGAAAAATGCTTTGGCGTTGCCATTAATTGGTCATCCCATTCCTCCCCATTGATAAAGTAAACCTTTAGCTCTTCATTGGCAGGAAGTAACATTTTCGCAGCGTGTGTCATAATAGAATAGCAGGCCCCGATCTGATGGCAAATGTCTTGAACGCTCGTCTGGTTCTCAGCAAGCAGGCACGGGGTGTTCAAACTTACCCATCCTGGATGACTACATTGATTTAGCCCCTTTAGCACTTTAGGGAATATCGGAAAATCCTCGGGTAAGCAATGAATTACTCACATCCAGGACGCACAGAGCCCCGGGAAGGAGTCTTCAGGCAAGGGTGCGTTAAAAGGGAAGAAGGACTCACTTCTTGCTGCTGCTTCACCTCCAGGCACTTGAAGATGCTCCAGCGGAAAATGTTGTCCCATCGAAGAAGGCAGAAAGTGAGTGCGAACCGACATGGCTTTGCAGCAGCTGCAAACCCACCCATGTTCCGGGCCAAAGAAAGATAAGTTAATTAGGATATGCTGCGGGAACCTGCTTCTCAAAGCGCACAGGCTGCAAAACATGCTTTACCCAGTCGTCAAGGGGTCATGAAGCACCATAAGGGGCCAGAGAATGTGCAGCAACAAGCATAGGCAATGGCAACAGTTTTGGCTTTTGTGTAGCAATGGTAAAGGTATTTGCCAGGCATTGCTATAAATGGCATTGAATGGGCATCAATGGCAGCAGCTTCAAAATGGTGCTCGTAACTCCGTGTTCAGAAAGATTTCTCTTTAGGCAACTTTTCCCTCCATATTCTATGTACCCCCAAACCTTTTGCTTTTGAACCGTTCCTGACTTTTTTTTTACAAGTAAAGGAAGCCTCCAGCGTCACACTCCCATGGCATTTTGATCATTTTGCCATAGGGGAACTGATCAGACCAACAGTACTGGGAAACTAGGTTTCTTTGTCTTTTTAGGTACTATTTGAACAGGGGGGGGGGGGGGGGGAGGGAGAGACCTGGTGGTGGCATGACCACAAACGAATCGTGGTGGGCAAAACCCCCCTGCATAACTACACCAAAGCCATTACTGCTGGGAGCGAGCAGAGCTCCCCCCATTGTCCGCGTCTGAAAAAGGCAGCAGCCCGAGAGGAAACAGTACCGAGAAGAATACCCGAGCAAGTACTGAGCCCTGGAAGATTCCAATACTTCCCCAAAAGTACCTGGGATCACGGGAAAAGCAGAAGGTAGCAGGGAAAGGAACACATGAAGAGTACAACTCGTCCCAGTCAAAGATGAGTCAAGAAGAAAGCAATTGTTTAATTACCAATACAAAAAGGAGTCACGTCAATAACCAGCAACCATGTGAGGGGAATAATGTGCAATAAGAGTGTAACTTGTTCAATTCCCAAAGAGACACAAGGACTGACGTTAATTTAACTGGCAATGTGGCGAGCTAGTAGAGTAAATACCAAATCAACACAAAAGGGTAAGAGACTGGAGACAATACCCTGGGAAGAAAAGAATACGGTCTCTTAAGCCAATAAAGTATGAGACTAGAAGATAAAGCACTAAAGAAAGATTCCAGGAGAGCGTAAACAAGGGGATCACGTCCCACAAAATCTAATCAACAGCGAATTGAGAGACTATACAACAAGAGAGTGCAAAAGTATGTAAAGAATCATTGGCAAAAACATATGCATAAAGAAAGAACATAACCCAGGAGAGTTGTCCAAGAATTAAAAGAGCCCATGAAGGAGATATCCTGTTTTTTTAATTTTTTTTTATTAAGAAGATTATAAAGAGGAAACCGGCGAAACAGACATTTCATCCAGAGACCATTGAAGAAATCCCCAACCCAAGAGAATAAGGATCTTTTCTTGGATGAGACCAAGTTGTTTATCTTGGTGGTAGGGTGAGGTACAGTTGGGTTTGGATAGGTAACTTATTTTAGGACTTCCTGACACGCACTCTTCTTTTAGATAGGTAGGGAAAACCCTTTAGTGAAAGGAAAAGTTAGGCCTGGTCTATAACAATTCATAAAAATAAAAAATAAAAATCACTAAAATGTCATTAAAGTGTCCTGCTCCTCCTTCCGACCCGCCACAGTGCCTAATGACACGCTGGTGGCATCGGATACATATTTACCATTTTTGTATTATTTTTAGAGTGCACATTCCAGTTTACTGCGTATGGCTATTAAACGAGCCTAGTGCCCTAAAATGGCTGTGCCACAAATGTTTTCGCTTGTCCTTTGTCCATATTGTTTGGCCTTCTTAGGTAAGGAAATCCCATATAAAGGTCATGCACTTCACTGACCAGGAAAGCTGCTGCTTTCGAAGACTAGTGATGCCTTTGTGTGTGGCCCATGAAGTAGGTGGGTCTGTGGCATGTTTGAAACCTACAGAGGTCCCAGATTGTACCACAGCTGGCTGTTTGAACGATGCAGATGATTACAATTGGTGGGTTGGACTTGCTTCCAGTCATGATTTAGGATAAGAGGACTCCTCCTGTAGACATTCTTTCAGATAAGCATTGGAGCCAAGTATCATGTGTAGAAGAGCAGCAGACTGAAGATCTGTGGATGATTACCAAAGAGGCCTGGCATTAGTTCCTGCGTTTGGCCTAGTGAAGCCTTGTTGGACTACTTGATCTGCGAAAGGCTCCAAGCGGTGCTTCAACCCTTGGACTGGTGGGACCAACCAGTCCGGTGCATTCTGAAGGATCCCACTGTCTTCAGCTTCGGAAAGCATCCTGGACCATCTAATGGACTGACAAAACTGTGTGCTACCTCAGTAGAATCGTCGCCGTTCAGAGTATATCGCCAGAGCTCGTGCCACAAGATACCTTCCTGCCAGGTTTCAGCTCATCATCAAGGGATCCTACTCTAGAAGGTCTTGAACCACGACTGGAAAGATGCCTGCTGTTGCCCGTGTACGGTACCAGTCACCATCTGAAAGATAGGCATGACATTTTACATACCTTTAACTTGTTGAATACCTTCTGGAAGATTTTCACCAAAGAACTCTTCCTCCATTTTTCCTTTCTCCTAAGAAGTTTTGACACTTTTGGGCATAAGGCCACATACATCATAGGGATTAAGACTTTTAAAGAAAGGGCATAATTCTTTTGAACTGGTTTCATTTTATTGCAAGACTACTTACCTTCTTTTAGTTGTCCAAGTTAATATATGCATTCCTAAATACCTAAAGGTGACTGTATACAGGTTTGATAATGCCGTATTGTGTGATATTACTAGCCATTGGTTGCATTTTCTAGTGCCAGATTCTAGAAATCCATTTCAACACTTGGCACATGATATATGTGCCTGGCAAATGCCTATCTAAGACCTATACACAAGCCAGACAGTTGGGTTTGATAATGCTCGTTTTAAGCACGACTTCAGTGAAGGACACGCATACTGCTTATAATGAAGTGGCTAAAGGCAGACCTGCTTATGGTATTTTTATTACACCAACAGTGCTTTTACGGCACCAATTAAACCAATTAAACCATTACCTCCAAGAAGATTGCTTTAAAAAAAACTGGCAGGCACTTCAAGTGCAAAGTTTGGTTTTAAGGCTTGATAACATTAGCTCAAAGAGGTCCCAGGAGGGTTTGCTTTGGGCGGAGAGAGGCAGGAAGTGGGTGGGAATGGCCATAGGGATTGACATGGTCATAGGCAGTCAATTGGGTGGGTAAATAACCAAACTACAAACATTGTGTCCCTCCTCATACGCCATAGCTCCCTATGCATTCGTTTTGACTTATAGGTGGCGCCAGCATATCACCGTATAGCCAAAACAAAAAAAGGAGAAAAAGAAGGGAAGCACAGAGATATCACCTATGTTTCAACCCATCCAGCACAGAGAGTCTGGTGGAGCAAGGCTGGGAACAGCGCCTGGAGA
Organism: Ambystoma mexicanum; assembly: GCF_040938575.1. Taxonomy (NCBI): domain Eukaryota; kingdom Metazoa; phylum Chordata; class Amphibia; order Caudata; family Ambystomatidae; genus Ambystoma; species Ambystoma mexicanum. The sequence continues at coordinate 704,273,229 of NC_090924.1, forward strand.
GACTTGGCCTCAGATGCGCATGTAAGCAATCAAATTGGAGGCAATGTTTGGCAGGCACCAACATGTTCCAGTCTGGTTCCCAGGAGTAAGAACTCCCAAACAAGTATAGAAGAAGGGACATGAATCAGGAGTACAGGACTACCTTCCTGTTCCAGTGAGCGACCAGACCTACTTCACATGGCCCCAACAACGCTTTCAGTTTGGGTGGCTTGCAAAGTGGACTAAGGTCTCAGATACTCTGGTGTATGCCTTGTAGGCAGAACCACATGGGGCATTGGCATGACCTCCAGCACAGTTTTCTCTAGCTCAGTCATAATGTTAATGTTAAAGGACATTTGTACCGCGCACTTCCACCACCAAAGTGGTCCCCTGGCGCTCCGGCGGCTCTGAAAAGGGAAGGGAGGGTTGGTTAGTGGGAAGGAGCTGGAAAAGTGCAAGAGAGCAGTGATGTGCTGTTGGTGGCCTCAGCCCGGTGGGTCCGTTGGCTGGGTCTAGGGTGTTTTGCGGTCGGTAGTCGTGTACTGTTGTGCGAGTCTGTGTGTGTTTTGGTTTTGTTGTTGCCATGTAGTGAAGTTTGTGCGGTTTGCTGTGCTGTAGGTTTGTGGTTGCGTTTGGTTTGGAGTTTGAGAGATGTATGCAGAGGGGGAAATTATTAGTGCAGTTGATTAGTTGGCATCTCTAACCCAACTTCAGGCGGTGGGTTTCTGTTTACTCCCCCAGATGGGTTTCAGTAGCACCTCTATGCATCTGTCATGATATGAGTCCATCCAGCCTTCAAGGTCACTTTTACATTTAGCCCCCCTCCCGCCTGCCTCGCAGCGCTACCCATCTTCCCTTCCCACTCATACAGCCTTTGCACCTGCCTACGACTACGTATCCTGACAATTCCACCGACTGTGGTACCCGGTGGGAACTAAGGGTTTGTTGATTTCGTCTCCGTGGGTGTCGCCCGTGTTACACTCTACCCGGTGAGACTCGTCCGGGTGCCGTGGGAACTTCCCAGTGGGTTCTGGGAGCTGTCCTTGTCTGGTTTAGTCTAGTCACCCTTTTTTATTTTATTTTTTCTGTTTCCTTTTTCAGTTTGAGTCTGTGTTGTTGAATAGCCAGGTTTTCGACATATGTAACATTAAGCCTGTGATGTAGCTGGGGTTGTAGGTTTTGACTCATCCTCTTTCTGAAAAATGGCTTTTCAGTACCCTCAAACTCTAAGTCAATTGGATGCTCCAAGGTCACTATTGGGAGAATATCTGAAGGATCCAAGAGGTTAGGTGGCACAGAGGCATACATTCAGGATTTCCCGCTTAAAGCTTCTTAGAGAATGAGGAAACCACCTGGTTTGTTCAAAAACAATCTCTGGAGCAGAGTGGCGTAGGTGGCTCCTTCAGTGTAGCTGATCCTAAATTGCCACTCCAATGTTGGCAAGCTTGTGAATTTGTAGGCACAGCCAGGCGAATGAGGGCTCCTAAGATGCCATGTAGAGGGTTGCAGTTGACAATACTGTCAGACTAACAACCTGACTGAACAGTGGACTGTATCGCACTGTAGACCAGATTTATTTCAGGCGGCTTCATTGACCTGTACGCTATTACGGAATGTACAAATTGTAAGCTACCAGCCAGAAATAAAAAGTAGCTTTCCAGCTGAATTCTAAACGTACACAGCACACAATTTCTTATTCCCAGAGCCAATCATCACTAGCCAATAGACTAGTGGTGAGTGCAAGTGTTGAGCCCTGCTGTAGATTACCCATCAAGAAGGCCTTAGATTTTGATGGCTTGCTTATTGACTGTGCCAGTGATTGCTTATTCCGAACCGCATTGAAGGTTTTATGAGCCACCTTGAGGAGTCTTGCCCGTGCATGAGGAGACAGACTGCAGTAGATTATTTTGGCTTCAGAGAAGACTGATCAGTTGCTCTGAGCCTAGATCAGGTGTCCGCCCTTCAACCATTCCTCCCTGGGAGCTTCATGAGGTCATGACCTCTTAAATTGTGCCATTTTAAAGGACCTACCTGGTCTAGCAGCGAAGGAGCTACTCAGAGGCAGAGTGAGAGTTGGTGTCACTGTCTAGCCAGACACCCGTATCGGTCTCTTAAAGCCTTATTTAAAAAAGGCTTCCAGATATTGCAAGACTTCATGTTCTGAACAGGGCAGTACAGGCCACCGCTATGCCTGTTATTCACAAGCATTCTCTGGTAAGTGTAAGAGCTTTTGAAGACTCTCAGCCATGGATAGAAATTTGAAAAGGTACACTCTTCACATGAGCTCCAAACATGTGGGGTCCAGTAGATCAAAACCTCTTAAATATGAAAATTTGTTTCTTTAAGGTCGCCAGAAAAGTATTTATAGAAGTGGCGTCAGTAGGATTTACCACAAAAAAGACCTGCAAAGAGGTCTCGTAACACTTCAACATGTGGTAAAGAATCAGGAAATGGCCTTCAGGGGCAAGTGGGGAAAGAGGAGAGTGACTGTTGCCTCAGTAATTGTGAAACAAAAACTTGAAATGAAGCCAAGCCTACACAGCAGTGTACTAGCCACATTTACCCGAAATATAGACAGAAAAGGGAGTACAAATTCTCCCACCCAAAAAGGAGAAACAGTCAAATGGGTGCCTACCCCCTTGCTTTCACCCACAACTGTAAATATAAGTTTGGATCAGTGGCACCTGATTAAATCATCACATTGATTCTTGGGCAACTGATAATATAGGCACTCAGTTCCTCATCCTGATCCTTCCTTAATGGAACAAGGATATGAAGAAGGAAAACCAGGGAGGTCTTTGAATTTCTTTACTACTAGAGTTAAATATGGAATAACAGGTCTATAGAATAGGTGTATAATATATTTATAGGCAATTTTTGTTTACTTTTTTTTTTTTAAAGGTGGAGGGTCTGTCTGCTTATAAACCGGAAGAGGACTCACAATGAAGCTTTTTTTAAATGTATTTTGACATTGGTTTATACAAGTTACCTTACACAGAACAGTTAATATAAACAAGTAAAAAAAAAACGATTTAAATTCAGAATTTTTCCAACTATTACATTTGCAAGGTAATTCAATTTTTGTTAAACATGCATATACACGAGTCCCTATTGCAAACCTACTTAAAAAAAGGGTTAAATGAAAAGTGCTAATAGTGCAAAAACTGGTAAAAGTGCTTACAATTAAATAGAAAATAAAACACGTATAAAAGAGGCATTGATGAAATATTCATAAAAGAAAGTCAGGTTACCATCTAACTGCAGTGAGATTCATTCTATATAAATATTTTAGAACTGCAATCTTTTAACGGGATGTTGGTCCCACTAGATCGACATAGCCAAAAACAATTTCCCAAAAGCCAATCCTCAGAATTAGCAAAGGTATCAAACAATGTAATTAGTAAATTATGTAGAACTGGGCAGTCAGATGCTTTAGAAATTGGATGATGTTCTAATATAGGTGATTTAAAACGCAGGAACAGAATTTCTCCTATACGGATCTCCAATAAGCGTTAGGTAATGTACTTTGATAGCACGGGAACGTTCTCAAAAGTTTGTCTAATTTGGGTAGAGGACTATACATTTTGTAGTGTGTGTTTTTTTAAATTGTATAACAGTCTTTTCTTCACACACATGGGATTGCAGATTCGTGTTTCAGCAGATTCATGAATACTTTGTAAAATAGCTTCATAATAGCCTATTCACAAATCCATAAATAGCACCATCTTTCCATTGTAGAATATTACTGAAGTTACAAAACAGCGAGTTATGAGGGGGGATAAGAAATTAGCCTCTGTACGAGGGACCTCGGGCCCAGGTCCGGTAACCACCTTATTAACGCAGGCCTCAAACATTCGTTCAGTAACACCCGGTCTTTGGTCTTATTTTTGAGGGAAGCCGATAAAGAGGACTCAGGAGCGAGCTGCGGTACCCCACGACTCAGTAGAACTGGGTCTACAAGCACCCCCACAGGAGGGGCCTCGGAGCGTGCTCCAGTATCCACAGGTCCCTTACGGAGACCCTCGGAGAAAACTCTGGTACAATTATTAGGCCCAACGTGCACCTCAGGGCAATCCCCGGTGACAGAGCGATCAACGCCCCTCCCGGCCCAGGAGGAACCCGCAAAGGTATCCCCCGGCCGGGGTGCTCTGAAAAGTAAAGAACTTACCGGGCGTTGTTTCTTTTCGTTGATGAACGCCTGAAAATGCGAAGGAGGAGTTCGCCGGAGCACCTCCTCCCACCGCTCCAAATGACGTTGAAGTGCCCGGACCGAAAGGGAGTCGCAGTAAAAACAAGAGTCCCAACTGTGATCTGGACCCAAACAATCTAAACAAAGAGGATGGGGATCCGCCCTCGCGAATCGACGGTGACATGATGAACCATCTGGAAAGTCTACTTAGAACGTCACAGAGACTAGTACACGATCGCTACAGAGAGCCATAGTGGAAAAAGGGAAGAAAATCTTCCGCGGATGCCAGTGCGTCCAGTCCCGTACAAGATGAGAAAAGGACTGATGGGCGATGCACGGGGCGGAGCCAAGGTGGGCGGGGTTACAGCCGCGTGCCGTGCCCCACGCAAGAAAGTGAGGAAGGACACATTTTTGAAAAAAATATTTGGATGCTTTTTACAAAGTGCTCCGGTCCCATCCCACAGGACGGAGAGATGTCCCATAAGTATGGAGGAAAGGGGACGGGACGTAGGAGTATGAAGCAACACATTTCGAATTCTTTACTCTGATGGAAAGGCCAACCCCTCTTGGGTATTTAGGCCAGCGCCTAGGAACTGTTTTGAGGTGCTTGGCACCAGGCTTGACTTTCTCGTTGATTGAGAAGCCCAATTGGAGGAGGAGGTTGATTGTTCTTTGGATGTTTATTCTGCAAATTAGGGTGAGGGGGCTCCCCTGTGATGAGCAAGTCGTCCAGGTGGGTACACTGGGATTGCCTCCCTGCGTAGATGCACCGCCAGTACCTTGGTGAATACCCTTGGAGCCGAGGCTATTTCCGAAGGGCAGCACCTTGAATTGGTAGCGCTGGTTGTGTATCTTGAAACGCAAGAATCTAATGTGCGCTGGGAACATTGAAATATGAAAATAGGCATCTTTCATATCCAATGTTGCCATGTAATCTCTTTTTTTAGTAGAGGGATTACCTCTTGTAATCTAGTCATGCAGAATTTTTGTGGCTTGACTTACTTGTTTGCAGGGCGCAAATCTAATACTGGACGCATTGTCAGATTATTTTTGGCACAAGGAAGTAGGTTGAAGACAAAATTACCCCCATTTACCTGGCTGACCGGGACGATTTCTATGGCATCCATTGCTAGCAGAACAGCGATCTCCTGATGTTCCAGCGAGTGTACTCGCTGTCGCAGAGGATGGTCGTGGGGGCGCCCAACAACTATGCAGTATTCTCCGGACACTGGACAGCACCCATCTGTCCGAAGTGATTCCCCTCCCATGCGTGGGTGAAGGTGGAAAAGTGCCCCACCCCCCCCCCCAACTGGGGATGCATGGGAGGGGACCTGAAGCGGAACATCACTGCTTGTTGGGTGGCGTACCACCTCTGGCGGGGCTGCCTCTACCCCTAGTGCGACCCCTGCGCTGCCCTCTGGGGTAGCCCTGTGAGGATTGGGAGTTACCCCATGAGGTTCCCTGGTTCTGGTTATAATTTGAACCCCTTTGGGAACTTTGGCCCCAAAAGCGGCGAATATTGTTACCCCTTTGTCCAGAGGGTTTATTGATAAGTTGGCCAAGAGATTTAAGGGTCTCGTACGCATTCTTTGCTGTCTGTAAAGCTTCCTCCACTGTCTTGCAGAATAGTACAATCGGCTCCACAGGCATATCAATTAGGGTTGCTTGGGTTTCGGGTTTGAACCTTGACTGCCTAAGCCAAGCGTGCCGCTTGATGATAGTCCCCTCGGCGATTAACCTCCCAGCATTGTCCATTGCATCAAAATTAGTTTTTAACATGCAGCCTGATACAGACCTTCCTTCTGCTGCCAGCCGAGCCAACTGGCTCTTTAAGGTTTCGTGTGCGGAGGAAACCAAAGCGGACACTTCCTCCCACTGATGGCAATTGTAGCTTGCCAAAAGGGTGGCACTGTTGGCAATTTGTGCCCGATGGGCTGAAGTGGAGGCAACCTTTCTCCCCAGACTATATAGACATTTACTATCAGCAGGCGCTTCTGAGGACGCAAGCGACATGCCTGCCCTTTTTCTGGTGGTTATTACGACCAGGGAATCTGGCTTTAATTGGCCGCTAATGTACAGAATTGGAGGGTGCGGCACAGAACAATTTCTGGACCCGCGGATTAACCGCTCGAGCGAGATTTGGGGTTTGCAGGGAGGGATCAATTCTACGCTGGATTGATTTTAACAAAGGGATAGCCTGAGTAATGGCTTTGTCTCCTAGGATTTCTTCAGTGAAATCCCTGTCTTCTTGAACACCTTGTGTGCTGATATGAGTGGGCAGCTGCCTTAGCCAGTACCTCATTGAGGAGGGGTTGGTTGTCTACAGGCGAGTCATGCACCAGGGGGTGGGGGGGTCTTTAGCAACCAGGGAGTCAATGTTGTAGGCTTCAGCCTCCTCCTCCTGGTCCTCATCATCCCCATAATAAGGGGCACCCACCTGGTCATCAACAAATTGAGGTTCTGTTTCATCACACTATGAATCAGGGTGGTATGGTTCCACCAAAGGGGTCTGTGACCAAGCCCTGAAATGGGGCATCAGAGCAGAGTTTCTTAGCAGGGGGTTGAGAGGAATCAGGAGTTACCTTGGACCCAGAATGGGCAGAGGTAGGAGGAGGGGTGCTGGAGCAACTACGAAATTAGTTTGGGTCTTTTTCATAAAAGTTAGCCATGAACGTTAGGCTTTTCATGACCGTCAATGTCTGCTGAGCTCCATTTTTTGGAGCTAGGAATAATAGCAGGTTCTGGTTCCTCATCAGTGCCCATATCCTCAAAAGTGGGAGGAAAGAGTCTTGTTTTTGGGGTAGGTTCAGAAACTTTAGCCTTCCCAGTCTCCTTTGGGGCCTTCCATTTCTCCCTATGAACATGGGGACCTGAAGAGGTCTTCTTGTGTTGTTTATCCCCTCCCCCATGGCTAGAGGAATGTTTTCCTGATTTTTTATGGCGGGATTCGAAGGAGGACGTGTAGTCTCGGGAGTGTGGTCAGACGCGACGCGTCTAGCCTCTTCAGAATGCCGAGGGGTTTCGTCAACCAACGATCGTGCCTCGGGGGCCGTTGATCGGGCGACACCTTTATCAACCGAAGACTGTTGGGTTTTGTCGTGAGGCGAACGCGAGCGGGAACGCCCAGGGGACAAAGATTCATTGGACCGCTCTCGTGATGTCATCCGGTGCCGATCACGGCCGGGGCTGATGTGCTTAGTGGTGGTAGGATGTGAAGTGCTCATGTCACCGGGTGTTGTCCCCACAACTTGGCTGCCAGCTAGTCCTTCGGGGTTGGGGGGCGTGTGAACGGGTGTCCGAAGTCACCCCTTTGCCCTCGCCGTCCGATTCAGCGGCACTGCTGCCATCGCTGAATGTCCCTTCTATGTCCATGGCCTCTAGTTGCCTGGCGTAGTGGGCCCAGCGCTTAGTCGAGCGGTCGTTAAGAGTCTTCGTCTTGAAGAGCTTGCAAGCTCGACAGGTAGCCTCGGGATGGTCTCATGGGAGACACAGATTACACGTAAGGTGCTTTTCCACCCAGGGAAACTTCCTATTACATTCAGGGCAGAATTTGAATGGAGTACTCAAAATATGGTACAAAATGGAGGCGGGCGAGTATATGTATGAAGGGGGGGAATAGAGAGCTTATATGACCACCCCTCACTCTCCCTACTGTATAGGTGCGAGGCCAGAGGCCTTCCAAGGCACGTAGTCCGTCCCCGACAGTCCTCGATGGCTGACTTCTTCGATCTTCACCAGCGTCGGTCTTCGGCGTACGGTGGAGGGGAAAGGAAAAGTATTAACGATAATTATTAACTATAAACAGCCCAGCGCCGAAGAAACTCCGCAACATCCGTCCGACTACTATGGCGGAAATAAATCAATCCGAGGGTCGCACTAGGGATAGTATTACTGGCACGCCCTGTTCGACGTCCCTTTTCGAGTTTGGAAAAACAAACTAATACTCTGCAGCTTCCCACTAGATGTCGAGCTCCTGCACCACTGGGACGCGGTGTAGTAAATCCACGCTCCCAATAGATTTAATACATCTGCCACATGAAAAGGCATGATGGACTAAAATGTATAGGACCAAAATTTGAAATCACCAAGCAGTTTTCCAGTTAATGACACAAAAAGAAGTGAACAAATCATCAGTGGAAGAGCGCAAAGTCAGGGGCAAATGTCAACACATTATTCCTCCATAGTTGGACTGCTATGCCCAGGATATATAAGATATAAACCACAATTTGGCATTAGTGGTGAATTAGGAAAGTGTTGATAAATGTTTTTATTCATCAACTAGGCAATGGCAACACACATCTGGTGAATGGTAAAATCAAAATCATGTAGTCTGAATGGAAAGAAAAGTTACAAAAGGAGCAAATTCAACTGCAGGGTGACTAAGACTGGCTGTACAGGATCTCGGAGGCTGTCCTGGTAAGTGGGACAGACTAGCCTACTGATAAACCACCTTCGTTTCCACATAGCTAGAGAGATATTCAGATTCTGCAGGACACCGTGCAAAACGACTGGTACACACAGCATATTAGCAGTCTGAAAATCAGAGTCAAGTTAAAGGCACAACACATTCACTGGGCGTTTAACCACAACTGCAACTGCCCCCTCATTTTTATCTGCGAATGTGCAAAAGTATACAGGGCCCAACCTCTGTACTCTTTTAATCATTTCTGCTAGTTGTACCATTCAATTTAAAAGGCTACTTTTCACAGATTCAAAGATGTCCAAGCCAAAATGTAAAGATCAGATTTGGCACAGATGGAGCCAGCTGCTCTAATGGTTCCATCAGTTCCACAGGTGCAAAGACCAAAAGCCCTCTTGGCACAAACCATGCACTCTGCAAGACCTTTGAACTACAACCTCAAAGGAGGGTGGTGAAGGGACTGGTTTAAGGTGTTAGAAGTCTCTAACGAGATGGTGACAGACGAGTCATTTTTAAGCACTTTTGTTTTAGGAAGAGAAAACCACTAGGGCCCAGTGGCATCACTAAAGAGTAAAATAACAGCAAATTACTGTTCCAAGTACCTCAGGTGAGATCCATTCATGGCCTTTAGTGGAAAGCCTTTAATGGTATGCTTTCATAGCTCTTGATTGGAGCTCTCACGCGAGTCAACGTTATGCAAATCATGGTCCTAGTTTCAGGCACTCCATGAAGCTTGTAACATGGCAGTACGAGTCAGGAAGCAGATTGAACACCCTTCGTCAGGAAAAAAGTACTATGGAAAGACTGAAACACTACCCCTGGAGAACATGTAGCTAGGCAACAAATACAAGGCAGTCCTCCGACTTATGCAGGTAGAAAGGAAGCCAGAAGTCATTAAGGAGCTTGATTTAAACTCAGGATTAAATGTGTGGCTGGACTGATAAGTTGTCGTTTATGTTGATCAAAACTATGCTCTGAATGTTCAACCGGCAGGTTCCATACACACCAGAAATCTCTAGGATAACTCCTTAGAAATACTTATTAGCACCCTGGGCGGGGGAGCTCTCCCTGCCGCCATCTCCTCCCCCTCCACCTCCACCTCCACCTCCTCCCTACTGACCTTATTTCAGCAGCAGTGAGTGCCACTGCCGCATCCACTTCTCTTGGCCTCCCACAGGCTGCCATGGAAAGGGAAGAGGGGCCCCACCTTCCCTGTACATGGTGGCCATCTTGGAAAAGGTTTTTCTTTCCTACAGCGTGACGTCACGAGCGTCCTGCTGTAGGAGGGGGTGGAAAATCCTTTTAGCACACCGGGTTACCGCTTTAGCAGCTGGAACGGGGCATGAACGCCACTTGCATTACTAGAAAATGTATTCTTGATCTGAACTGTGCTGAACGCTAAGTGTACCCGTATACCAATTGTATTAGCCTAGACCCCTACCACTACCAGGCAGTATTCTTCTACGTTGTCGCACCTCACATGACAACACAGCAGCTATACAGTATACCTTCCCTACCAACCTAACACTATCACCCCCATCATGACAGACATTCAACCTCCCAAATCCACTGACATTCCCCCCACCTCCTTCCCATCATCATTTGTGTCTAAACCTACTTTTCCATCGGCCCCACATCGCATGTCCTCCTGGCACCCTCATAACTCCTCAGTTTCCAGGCCTAACCAGCCTCACCAGAACCACCCTTCTCCACACACGCCTGAGATCCATAAGCACCAGAAACAAACTCATAGGTCTGCGCTCACGTTATGGCTCTGCCACCACAGGTCCCATGTTCAACCCAACAAGCTCACACCACAATGTGACAAAGACACCAACTGGATCTACTAAAAACTCTACACCCGCCCGCATGAAACTCTAAAAAATACCCTCTTACAGAAAGACAAAGGCAACAATAATTCCAATCCTGCGCCCTCTCCATTACAGTTTGCACTGATTAATGCCAGATCCCTCTCAGCACATGCCACGAATACACGACCTCATCAGCAACCTGGACCTTGACGCCTTAGCCATCACAGAAACCTGGCTCCAAGAAGCATCAGGGCCAGCCTCGCTCTAGCCATCCCATCAGGGCACACCATCTTCCATCAAGATGGACCCACTGCTAAAGGTGGGGGAGTAGCCCTCATAATAAAGAGACCCTAGCAACAAGACAAACCATCTCACACCTCTGAAAACATCGACTCTCTAGCAGTCAAGATCACGATCTCTCCCAAAACCACCATTGCTATTCACCTAGCCTATCACCCACCAGGACCTATAGCAGACTTCCATGACAACCTTGCTCATCTCCTTGGAGAAAATCTGAAAGCCACCTCCAAATCCATTCTTTTGGGGGATTTCAACTTCGGCTTCAATGACCAGAAAGATAAACCCTCCAAGGCTTTAGCCAAAGCACTACTGGAACTTATTTTCCACCAAAAAATCTCCAACCCCACCCACTGTAAAGGGCTCTCCCTAGACTGGGTAGTAGACCATAACTGCAGTGTAGATATCAGTTCAAAAACTCCCACACCTTGGACTGACCACCACCTTATCCATTTTTCCATCCCAATCACCTCCAACATAACGAAAGCTCTCAGCCCTATCCCACCGGCGTTAGCTAGAAGTGCACAGAACCTCACCAAAGAAGGGATAATGCCACAAACATTCCTGCGCTCAGGCATTCTACATCAGACCCTTCTGTGTTAGCTGATATCTACAATAGCACGCTCAAAACAGCCATTGACACCATTGCTCCTCTAGAGAACAAAAAAGCTAATAAAATAAAACACCAACTCCTGGTTTTCACCCTAACTTAAGGAATTACATGGCCAAAAGCGCAGCACCTGAGTAAATGGCAAGGATCCCCACAGGACTCCACGCTATCCGCCTACAAAACTTTAGTCCATCAATACAAAAAGGCTATAATCCTAGCCAAATCCAAATCATGCAATGACAGGATCACCAAGGCTACCTCGGAATCCTAAGAACTCTTCGCCATCTTTGTACCAACGTGCAAACAGCCCAGATTAATAAAATCTAACTCCTGCAAAAAAAGATCACCGAGCATCATAAGAACCTCTCCAAGCACATCACAAAAGTGTCTCAACTCTGCTAGCAAGGATATTAAAGATAAAACCCTCTTCACGTTTAGGGATGCAACGGAATCTGAAATACTGGATATCATGCAGAAAATCAGACCCTCCAATTGCAAAGGCGATGCCTGCCCTGCTAAACTGGTCAAAGAATGTGCCGAAAACATTAGCTCCATTCCTCAAAACATTAATTAATGCGTCTTTCAAATCCAGCAGTCCCTGCTAGCCTAAAAGACGTCTGGGTTCGACTACTTCTGAAAAAACAGTCACTAGAACCTCAGATAGCTAACAGCTACAGACCAATCACAACCGTCCCCCCTTTTCTACTTAAAATCTTGGATAAAGTTGCCTATTCCCAAAATCAAGCAATTCCTGGAAGCAAACCTCATCCTAGGTAAGAGGAAATATGGATTCCACCCAGGCCATGGGACAGAATCTGCCTTACTTGATCTTAAAATACATCTCAGACATTATCGATAAAGGCAAGCCAGCACTTCTACTGCTAGATTTCTCAGCGGCCTTTGATCTCGTTAACCACGACACCCTCTGTGGGCAACTAAAAAAAATTGTGCCTACTTCTCCACCGAAGCCATAGTCTGGATCTCGTCCTTCCTCAAAGGGAGACTTATGAGGGTCTTCACGGACACTGCTTGTGCAGCACCAGCCACCATACACTGGAGTCCTGGAGGGCTCTTGCACAGCACCCACATTATACAAATCTTCACCCTGCCACTCTTCAATGACCTGGAAGATTGCGGCATAGAAGTCTTACTCACCCTGATCGGCTCTTACGAACAAGACGCTGCTGCCCGTACCAGTGTTTACACAGCCATCCAGACATGGATGGCAGCCAATGGCCTTTGCCTCAATGGTGATAAAACAGATCCTCCTGGTAGGCACCAAAGAGACGCTCAATACATTCTCCCATTAGTATAGCACCTTCAACATTGATAACACACCCATCACGGTTTCACCTGCGATCAAAACACTAGGGGTTTTCCTGGACTCTTCCTCGACGGTGACCAACAGGTCAGTGTTATTGCCTCCTCAGCTGCACTCACCACAAACATTAGCAACGCTGTCAAAACCTTTATCAACCAAAAATTTCCTTGCAATTGCCAGGGCCACAGTCGGCGCCAAACTCTACTACTGTAATGCCCTATTCCTATCTGGGCACCTCAACCAAAAACCTTAACAAGTCACAAGTCACATAAAACACCCTCAGGGCAGTACTCTGCATCCCCAAAAGGGAACACACCTCTCGCAGTAGAGAAGAGACACGCACTGGCTGCCAATCAAAGAGCACATTCTGTTTAAAACACTGGCCATCACGCACAAGTGCCCTTCATGCAAGGCCCCCCATATTGCTCAGAAAAGATCACCCCCATCACATCCTCCAGACCTACTAGAACGCACCTCTCTAACCAGATCTACATCCTTTTGTTCAAAAGAACCAAAGCAGGGGGCTCCAGCTTCCAATACCTAGCACCCAAAAACTGGAAAGGCTTGCCCACAACAATTAGAAATGAAACATCCTACAGTTTTCCAAAGCATTGAAAACTAAACTTTAACTAAATAGTAACTTACATTTTCATTTTACATTTTCAATCCACACTAACATTTGACGTTTTTCATCGTGTTCCACTGTAACCAAGGAACCTATGTTATTGTTACCTGCATGTAAGTAAGTATTCTGTAACAGCGCCACGATGCCCAAGGGCTGCTAAGCGCATTAACTTTTTTTTTTTTTAAACTCAAAATAGTTGTGATTATCAAATAAGAAATAACGGATCAGTGTAGTACACATACAATACAACTTTCGACTATGCACAACCATTTAATCATGGACAGTTGCTTGAACGTTTTAATAGAAGGTATGATGTGATATTGTTTAGGCAATGAATAGCATGTTTCAATATGAGCAATTTCTCCATTAATGAATTGGGGAAAGGAGTGAAGACTGCATTGTACCCAATGGTATGGATTTAACAAAGTTTGGGCAATTGTGTAATAATCTTTACCTTGATTTTGGCAATGAGAACACATTTAACATCAACCAATTCCAATTACCTGTTTCCACAATGGTTGCCACAATGTTCGCCACAATGTTCGCCACAGTTTCAGCCACTGTGTTCTCAGTATCTGCTGTCTCCAGCCCATCCATGCTATCTTCATCCTCCACTGCAGTTTTTCCTCTGCTTCGAGGCCTACATAAGAGACACCAATATCACATGCTGTAATATTACAGAAACCTAATAGATTAGTAATTGTTACACAAACTAGTGATGCAAAATGTCAAGAATTAAAATACGTTTCAAAATGTATTCTCTCTAAAGTGAATTACAGCAAAAGTTCACTGCATGAACCATTCACTACAATAAAACAATGGTGTTTGGAAAATGTTTCAAAAGTATTTAATTACATTTAAAAACAAAGAATGAAAATGACAAAAAACAGTATATTTGAAACTGGAAAAAAGTATCCGTACACCGGACAGGTTCTGTAGAAAGACATAACACTCATAACATTGTTGAAATTAATGATCCTGTAGGTCGCTGTTCTGAGTCACTTATCACTTTATGTGCTTTGCACTCTGACGTAAACTGCACTGAGAAGAACAAGTTACTCCTTACCTGGTAACGTTCTTTCGATGGGATGTTCCTCCGACTTATTCCTTATCTAAGATATTTGTATCTCCAGCTTGCTGGCCTCGGAAACATTTATTTCCCAGTAGAGGGCGCTGTGCGTCGATGTCCGTCGAGTAGGTGTTACTCGACAGCCACCTTATCGACGCTGACGTCATCGTGCCTATAAATGGCCACGCGCAGCGTCCGTTCCTCAGTTCCGTTTTGTAGAGTAAGGTAGTTATTGCATGAATGGTTACTACCCTTGAAGGAGCGCAAGCGGCAACCACAAGGGAAATGTTACTGCGGGGATGGATGGGAAGGGCGATAAGGAATACGTCGGAGGAACATCCCATTGAAAGAACGTTAACAGGTAAGGAGTAACTTGTTCTTCGAAGGGATTGTGTCCTCCGACGTATTCCTTATCTATGATAGACTCCCAAAGCAGTGGTATGTGATTGGAGGCGGGAGTAAGAGATGTCATATTACTCTTTAAGAATAAACAGAGTGTAACACAGCTTTGCCAAATCTAGTCTCTTGACTAGAGGAGGAATCCAGGCTATAAAATTTGGTAAAGGTATTTGCGGACGACCATGTGGCAGCCGCACATATGTCTCTAATTGGTACCCCTCTTTGAAGAGCTGAGGAGGCTGCGATACCCCTGGTCGAATGAGCCCTTAGATTGTGAGGGGACTCTTTCCCTGCCAGTTTGTAGCATTCCAGAATGGCTGAAATAATCCATCTGGAGATGGTTTGTTTGGTTATTGGTAATCCCAATTTATGTCCTGCGTAACCTACAAAGAGTTGGTCTGCTTGTCTAATTTTAGCAAGTCTACTGATATAAACTCAAGGCTCGCTTAGGGTCCAGCCTGTGTAGTCTCTCTTCCTCTTTCCCTGGATGGGGAAGAGGATAGAATGAAGGTAAAGTAATCTTCTGAGTAATGTGAAATTCAGAAACTACCTTTGGGAGGAAGTTAGGCTTCACCTGTAGAACGACTTTGTCCTTGTGAAAAATTGTATGAGGAGGTTTACAAGATAGGGCTTGTATCTCGCTAACCCTTCTAGCAGATGTTAATGCTACCAATAAAACAGTTTTGAGGGTGAGAAACTTCAATGAACAAGAGTGGAGTGGTTCAAAAGGAGCACCCTTTAGGAAGTTTAAAACTAGATTTAAGTCCCATAAGGGAACTTGGAATGGTCTTGGAGGGTAAACATTAGTTAGACCTTTCAGGTATTGTATTACCAATGGAATTTTGAAATACGATAGCTCCTCTGAAGTGCGCTTAAAGATAGATAGTGCTGCGAGATAGCCCTTAATAGTGCCAACTTGAAGGCCTGAATTTGCCAAATAAAGTAAGAAGGATAACAGCACAGGTGTACCGCATGAAAAGGGTTCGATATTCTTTTCTCCGCACCAGCTGCAAAATTTATTCCAACGGCAGCGGAATAGAGTTTTAGTTGCTGGCCTTCTGGCCGAAAGCAACACATCCATGACGTCATCTGCAAGGTCCCAATCGTTGTACCTCAACCTTTCAGATACCAAGCGTGAAGGTTGAGGGTCTTGATGGCTGGATGGAGACCCTGACCTCCCTTCTGCGAGAGAAGATCCTCTCTGTACGGTAGACGAATTGGAGGATGGATGGACATGTCCAGAAGGTCCGGGTACCACGTTCTCCTGGCCCAATACGGGGCAATTAGGATCATGGTCTTCCAAAACCTTCTCAACCTTCTGATCATTTGAGGAATGACAGGGACCGGAGGAAACGCGTACAGAAGTGGGAACTCCCAGTCCACTACGAACGTGTCTCCTAGAGCTCCTCTCGGGGGAAATTCCCTTGAGCAAAATCTGTCGCACTTCCTGTTGATACTGGTGGCGAACAGATCCACTTGAGGGGTTCCCCAAAGGGCAAAGATCTCTTGAAGGACTTCCTGAGCTATCTCCCACTCGTGGGAGACTGTTCTGCCTGCTCAGAGCATCCGCTGTCAATTTCTTCTCTCCGGCTAGGTGAATTGCCGATAGAGAGATTCCTTCCTGAATTGCCCAAAACCAGAGCTGCATCGCCTCTCTGCACAGTGGCAGTGACCCTACGCCTCCTCTTTTGTTGAGGTAGTGCATGGCCACTGTATTGTCCGTCATTATCAGGACATTTCTCCCCCATACAGACGGCAGTGCCAGTCTGATGGCTCTCAGCTCCAACAGGTTGATGTGTAGTCTGGACTCCGATGGAGACCAACGACCGCTGATGGTCAAGTCGTTGGCATGGGCTCCCCACCCAATGAGTGAGGCGTCTGACTACTGTCATCTCCGGCCATGGTTGCCAAAACAGTTCTCCTTTCAAGATGTTCTCTGGAGAGGCCCACCATTGAAGGTTGTGGGCTACCTTGTCCGGAATCCGGAGGAGATCCGTCATACTCCCTGAGAATTGTGACCACTGAGTCCTCAGTGCCCACTGAAGGGATCTCATTCTCAGGAGAGCCTCTGGCACAAGGGATATGCAGGATGCCATGAGGCCTAGCAACCTCAAAAAGTCGTAGGCTGGGAGCCGTTGGGCATTTTGAAACCTGGTGACCATCTGCAGAATATCTTGAGCCCTCACCTCTGGTGGCGAGGCTTTTCCCCAGGGACGTGTCCAAGACTGCTCCAATGAACTGGATTCTCTGTGATGGTATCATCTGTGACTTCTTTAAATTGTGGGAGAAGCCCAGCTTGTGAAGGAAGTGGCAGACAATCTAGTTGGATCCGAGCTTGTTCCGAAGAAACTGCTCTGATCAACCAATCGTCCAGGTAGGGGTAGACGTGAATCCCTTCCCTCCTTAGCTTGCAGCCACAACCGACATTAGCTTGGTGAAGCCCCTCGGGGCGGAGGTCAGCCCAAATGGCAGAACTCGAAATTGATAATGAGAGTTGCCAATTGCGAACCTCAGGTACTTCCTGTGCTTGGGATGGATTGGCACATGGAAATAAGCATCCTGAAGGTCCAGAGATACCAACCAGTCCTGAAGCTGGAGGGCCTGAAGGATCTGAGAGAGAGTTACCATCTTGAACTTGCCCTTCCTGAGGAACTTGTTCAATTCTCTTAAGTCCAGGATGGGTCTCAGTCCTCTGTCTTTCTTTGGTATGAGAAAGTAGGGGGGGGGGGAAGGGGTGGGGATACCAGCCCTTGTTCCTGTCAGCTACAGGTACCGGTTCTATGGCACCTTTCTCTAGCAGGTCTACAATTTCCTGCAAGAGGAGCGGATCCGGCACTTTCAGAGAGCTGTTCCCCGGTGGATGGCTCTGAGGGATGCGTAGAAAAGGCGGGCAGTAACCTTGGACAACTGTCTCCAATGCCCAAGCATCTGACGTAATAGCCTGCCATTCCGTCAGATGGTGAGTTAACCTGCCCCCTACAGGTGTCTTGTGATGGGAGACCTCAGAGTGGTTTGGGAGCGGCTGATGCAGTTGCCGAAGGTAAAGCGGCTCCTGCTGATGCAGCTTTCTTTCCTTTACCCCGTCCACCACGGGTACATTTTCCTTGGCCTCTTTGAGCCGGCCGTCCTCTGCCTCTTCCATGAGGAATAGCGAAAGGACCTTCCTCTCCAAGAGGATCCTGAGGGACGAAAATTAGTTTGGCGGATTGCAGCTCCTAGTGACTTGGCTGCTGCTTTAGATGTTTGCAGTTTTTCCAAACTGTCATCCGTCTTTTTACCGAACAGGGAAGAGCCGTCAAAGGGCATATTTAAAAGTCTGGCCTGTACGTCAGAAGCCAAGCCGGACTTTCTCAACCACGCATGCCTGCGGATTGTGGTACTTGCCGCCATGGCCCTGCTGATACTGTCAGCAGAATCAATGCCAGTTTGAAAGGACTCACACATTGCATCTTTACCATCTCTGATGATATTTAAAAATGCGTCCCTTTCTTCTCCTTCCTGGAGGCAGTCAGCCGCTGATGAAGCACACTCCCAAAGAGTGTGGCTGAAACTAGCAAGCGTAGAGTCGCATTAATAGATTTTAAAGCCATGCTACAGGCCGAGAAGACTCTTAGCCATGGCATCATATTTTTTATCATCCCTATCCTGTGGAGCAGTGGGGAATGCAGATGTACTGCATGATGAAGTTGCAGCCTGGACCATCAGACTCTCTGGAGTAGGGTGCTTAGATAGGTATTCAGGGTCAGCAGCAGATACCCTATATTTCGCTGACAACTTCTTGTTAACCGCAGGGACAACTTCAGGAGTTTCCCAGTTAGTTAAAATCTTTCTTTGTAAAGCAGAATGAAAGGGAACCACAGGATCCTCCTGTGGACCTTTATCCAGAATATCTGTGAGGTCATCCTGTTGAAAAACAGGTGAAGGCGCAGACCAACCCATGAACTCCAGAAGTCTTGACATTAGGGTTCTAAGGGGTTTCAGCATGTTCCCCTGGGTCTGGTTTGACAAATTCCACTTCTGGGGAAGTGTCTAGGCCACTTGCTTCCTGTAATGCATCCTGAAGGTCTTTCAACCTTCTTTCCTCAGAGGCAAAAGTCTCTGGTTCAGGTGATGTGGTCCTCTGCAGCCCAAAAGGCCTTTCTTGATCAGAATCTTCCCTTTCTTCATAAATTGAAGTTAAGGGGGGATGCTCTGGCCTGTGAAATGGTATAAAACCCATCTCTAAAGCAGAGGGAGCCATCATCAGTGGCCTTGAAAAGGTTGATGTCGTCGACGCCGATGTAAAAATCCTCGAAGGTGCTGACAAAGGCGTCGAGAAAACTGGAAGAGGCCTCGAAGAACGAGAGGATCGGAATCCTGCTCGAGGATGTCGACGACGTTCTCGACGTCATGTCGGAGGCTCTCGGTGTAACCGTTGGCTGTGGAGTAGCCGTGGGTTTTTCTTTTATCGGCGCCGATGTTGGCGTCGACTCGATCGACGGATGCGTCGAAGAACCCTTCGATAACGGCGTAGATGGCGCCGATCTATGCTTCGAAGGGGCTTTCGACGATGGCGTCGAAGATGCTTTACTTCCCGATGGCTCATGGCGCTTTTGGGTCGACTCTTTCGCCGGGTGCTTCGACTCGCGGCTTTTCGATTTTTTGGGCTTTTCACCCGGGGTATCACCCTCAGCTGACTTCGAGGGGGTCGAGGCCGCTTTCTCGAAGACGCTTAGCATCTTTTTTCTGAATTCCTCCCACTCAGCCTGAGAGCTGTGTTTTGTGGGGCAATTTACTCTTTCAGGGGAACTAGAAGACGACGTCAAAGGAGATCTTCTACGTCTCTTTTTCGAGTGTCTAGACCTCGACGAGTGGTGGGAGCCACTTCGAGACCTAGACCGAGAATGCTTTTGACGGTGAGGAGACGTATGTCTCGACTCTACCGCAGAAACTTTCGAGGAAGTTAAAACTGACTTACCTCTCGAGCGTCCCCTTACACTCCTTCAAGGCTTTCGCCGTCATGGATAGGCATTCCTCACACTCCGAACACTGGTGTTAGATTCCCAGTCACCACAAACAGATCCTGCGAGGATCAGTCAACGACATTTTCTTCCCACAGTCTCGGCATTTTTTGAAACCGGACCGAGGAGTCGTCGGGTCGGAGGAGGAAGCCATTGAGTATGAGTCGGTTTTCTGAAGGAAATATGAATATATTTCGACTGACGAACTGTGCAACGGTATTCCGAGGCACACGAAGCGCGGAAAAACGGAACTGAACGGACGCTGCGCGTGGCCATTTATAGGCATGATGTCGGCGTCGATACGGTGGCTGTCGAGGAACACCTACTCGACGGACGTGAACACACAGCGCCCTCTGCTGGGAAAACATTTTTTCCGAGGCCTGCAAGCTGGAGATACAAATATCTTACATTACGAATACGTCGGAGGACACAATCCCTTCGAAGAACAAGTTACTTCTTACCTTGTAACGTTCTTTAGATGGGATGTTCCTCCGACGTATTCCTTATCTTTCATAATTCGTCTCCAGCTTGCTGGCCTCAGAAATTTCTCTGTAGAGGGCGCTGCGCGTCGACGTCCGCCGAGTCGATGTCCCTCGACAGCCACCGTATCGGCGCAGACGTCACCATGCCCATAAATAGTCACACGCGGTGTCCGTTGCTCAGTTCCGTTTTAGAAGGGAATAGTTTCTTACCTGTAACTCCATTTCTCCAGCATTGGTATCTTTCATGGATTCACATGCTTAGAATATTCCCCGTCGTCAGACTGGGACCCCTCGGTACACATATATAGCCTTTTTCAAAGGAAAACTTTCGACACTTTTGTGTCCTATCTACGTCCTTCTAGGACCCGCCTACGCATGCTCCGCAGGCCGTGCTAGTATAAGAGGCCCGCCCCCACGGCTCCCCTTCAGATTTCGGCCCCTCCAAAGTAGGAAGGGTTAAATTTATCACATACATTACATACGGGGAGGTTGGCGGGCGCATGTGAATCCATGAAAGATACCAATGCTGGAGAAATGGAGTTACAGGTAAGAAACTATTCCCTTCTCCAGCATTGGATCTTTCATGGATTCACATGCTTAGAATAGATTGTATAGCAGTAACGCTTGAGACGGCGGTGAGAATGTAATGTAACAATATATATCCTCACCCTACTACACAATGCATATCTCCCGTAGGGATAAGTTAAGTCATATAACATTGCCCACATAAAGTATATCGCCCTTAAGAGGGTAGATAACCGAATCTCCACAGGGAAGAGCTTACCTTACTGAAACAAATGGCGCAGGACAGCTCTTCCCATCTGCACCTCGTCTGCATGCTGCCTGGCAAGGCAGTAGTGGCGGGTAAACGTGTGGGGCACTGACCATGCCGCCGCTTGGCATATGTCCGTCAGCGGAATCCCAGCCCATAACGCTGTTGAGGAGGACATCAACCTTGTAGAATGAGCTCTAGGATGTCCTTGCAGTGGCCTTCCGGCCTTAGAGTGACAAAAAGCAATCGTCGACGAGACCCATCTAGCCAGTCCCTGTTTAGAGATTGCTTTTCCTCTCGTCGACGGACCATATGCGACGAACAGTTGCCGAGTAGCCCTGATGTCTTGTGTACGATGTAGGTAAAATTTCAGGGCCCTCTTAACGTCCAGGGTATGAAGAGTTTTTTCTGCTGCCGATGATGGAGTGGCAAAGAAAGTAGGCAGAACCACGGATGAGTGTTTGTGGAATACCGTCGGAACCTTCGGGACGAACATAGGGTTAGTTGCCAGGACTACCTTGTCCTTAAAGAATCTTAGGTAGGGCCGGTCCACGACCAGCGCTTGTAGTTCCGAGATACGTCTGGCTGATGTGATAGCTATCAGGAATGCCAAATTCCACGAAATGAATTTTATGTCGGACGTGGCCATAGGCTCGAAAGGCGGTTTCATCAAGCCTGCCAACACTGTGTTGAGGCTCCACGTCGGGGGAAAACGTTTCACCGGGGGAAAGGCTCGAAATAAACCCCGCATGAAGTGTTTTACCAGTCTGTCAACGAATAGAGGAGACGACTGCCTCTTCC
Source organism: Ambystoma mexicanum (assembly GCF_040938575.1). Lineage (NCBI taxonomy): Eukaryota > Metazoa > Chordata > Amphibia > Caudata > Ambystomatidae > Ambystoma > Ambystoma mexicanum. The sequence goes on from NC_090924.1 coordinate 704,295,004, forward strand.
TTGTGAACCTCGAGATGGCTGCCAGGTGTACCTTTATCGACGAGTGGGACAATCCCTTTTCTGCCAAGAGGAGCAGGTAAGGTAGAACTTGTTCCGGCGTCACCAACAATGGTTGTAGGCCCCGTTGTCCTCTACACCATTCACAGAATCTCCGCCACTTATAGGAGTAAGATTTGTTAGTAGAAGGGGCTCTAGCCGCCTGTAGAATTTTTTGGCAATCCTCTGAAATGTCTAAGGCGCCGAACTCCGAGAAGTCAGGAGCCAGGACGTAAGGTTGAGACTGTCCGGGTCGTGATGCCACACCGTGCCTCTGTCCCGGGATAGAAGGTACTTGACTTTTGGAAACGCTATGGGATGTTCCAGCGATAGATGGAGGAGGTCTGAGAACCACGGTTGCCTCGGCCAGTATGGTGTCACTAGAATCACCCAGCAATTGTATCTGCGTATCCACTGTATTGTTTTCCGTATGAGGGGAAACGGGGGGAAAGCATAGAGGAACATGTCCGTCCATGGGAAGGAGAACGCCTCCCCCACCGATCCCTCTTGGGGCCATCTGCTTGCAAATTGCTCGCATTTCTTGTTGTCTTTGGTCACGAAGGCGTCCAGAGGGGGGTGACCCCATTTTTCGAACACTTTCCTCAAGTGACCCGTGTCCACTTCCCACTCGTGTATCTGGGCCATGCTTCTGCTGAGGGAGTCGGCTTGGCCGTTCCTCACTCCTGGAAGGTGATGAGCCACGAGGGAAATTTCGTGTTTCGATGCCCAATGCCATGTTTTCTGGGCTTCTATGGAAAGAGTCCTCGATCCTGTCCCTCCTTGTTTCCTCAGATAAAACATGGCTGTTGTATTGTCGGTCAGTATTCGCACTCGCGAACTCTTGATGTGTGGTAGGAACGCCTTCAAAGCCCATCGTACCGCTCTGAGTTCCAGTACGTTTATGTGTAGGAGTGACTCCGTTGGAGACCAGCGACCTTGCGTTTGTAGAGCCCCCATGTGCGCTCCCCATCCGGTTAGGGACGCATCCGTAACTATGGTGCTCTGAAACTCCGGCTCCTGTAGGGGCACACCGTTGCTCATATTGTGGGAACTCTGCCACCACTGGAGGGTCCGACGTAGCTTGTCGTCGTCGACGGTTATCCTGTCCGACCACGATCCCTGAGCCTGTGTCCATCGGTCCGCGAGGAATTCTTGGACTGGCCTCATGAATAGTCGACAGTTTCTCACCAGATGGATGCAGGATGCCATGGCCCCCAGGACCGAAACATACTTTCTCACTGAGATCCTGGTGTTCCGCCGTAGCCGGGCCGCTTGTTGAATGAGTCTTGAGGTCCTGTCGAGGGAAGGTTTCACCAACCCTAACTGAGTCTCGAACTGTGCCCCCAAGAATACCAGCGTTCTCGATGGCCGCAGAGAGGATTTATTTCTCGAAGTTTATGGCGAATCCTAGTCGTCGTAGAAGCTACCTGGTGGCTTGCAGACTTGTGTTGGTCGACGCTGGGGAGGATCCCCTTACCAGCCAGTCGTCGAGGTATGGGTATACATGGTGGCTTTGCTTCCTTAGCCAGGCAGCCACTGGAGCCAGGCATTTTGTGAACGTTCTGGGGGAGGTCTTGAGCCCGAAAGGAAGAACCGTGAATTGGTAGTGAGTTCGCCCTATTACAAAACGTAGGAATTTCCTGTGTTTCCGACACATTGGAATATGGAAATACGCGTCCTGTAAATCCAGGGACGCCAGGAAATCTCCCTTTTGAACTGCGCGGATCACTTCCTGCAGAGTGAGCATCTTGAATTTTAGGCTCTTTAAGGACTTGTTGAGATCGCGTAAGTCTAGAATGGGACGCCATTTGCCGTTCGGCTTTTTTACGCCGAAGTATCTTGAGTAGACTCCTTGACCTCTCTGATGTTGGAACTAATTCTATCACGCCCTTCGCTAACATGAGTGTACCTCTTGTTGTAGTACCTTCATATGGGACTGAGCGGTGAACGCAGGTGGAATTTGCGGAGGGTTGGGTTTGAATTGCAGAGAGTGGCAGTTCTTATGGTGTCTAACACCCATTGGTCCGTCGTTATCCTTTCCCATTCGTTGACATATGCTGAGACTCTTCCCCCCAGAACGGTGCGTGGTATGTCACTGCTGATCTTTATTTTGCTTGTCTCTCGACGACGATGGGTATGATGGTCGTTTTCTGGAAGACTGGAAGTTTCGTCGACGGTTAGCCGATTGTGAGGCACGTCGGTATCCCTGGGAGGGGTAAGCCGATCTGGCAAAGGATCTGTCTCCAGAAGAGAATCTCGAATTACCCGAAGCCCCTCTAAAGGGACGAAAAGACTTGTAACTTCTGCCACTCTGGAGGGCACCCAATGAACGTGCCGTGTCCGAATCTTCTTTCATCCCTTTTAGGGCCTCGTCCACCTTCTCGCCGAAAAGAAGGTCTCCCTCAAAGGGCATATCTAAGACCTTGTATTGCACCTCTGGCCTGAAGTAGGTACACTTAAGCTATGACTGTCGACGCAATACCACCCCGTTGTGGACTTGCTTGAAGCCTGACTCAGCGAGATCCACCGCGATGTTTATTGCGTGATTTGAGGCTTCCTCACCCTCTCGGACCAGTAGCATCGCCGCCTTCCTCTGTTCTTCTGGAAGATGATCAAGCAGCAGAGCTAATCTGTGCCACATCTCCCTATCGTATCTGGCCACAATTGCCAGAGAGTTTGCGGCCTTTACTGTGGTTGCTCCCACGGAGAACACTTTCTTGCCAAAGGCATCTTGGCGTCTCGCCTCGTTCTCAGGAGGAGTCGTGCACTTGTGCTGTGCCTTTGCCTTCCTCGCTGCTGCCGCCGACACCAACGAGTCCGGTGTTGGTTGGGAGGATGAACACTTGGGGGTAGACTCTGGAGCCTTAAACTTTTTTTCTAGGCATCCTTTCACTGCTGGTTCTGAGAATGGGCGTCTCATTGTCTGCAACCCCTCTTTCCATACATGGTCCAGTATTGATATCGAGAACACCGACCTCCTTCTCTTGCCCATGTGGTCGAACAAAAAACAATCCCTTTTCTGTTCTTCTTGGGACAGACCAAATTCTTTGCATGCCTTCTCCATCATAGAATGGAATGACGCGATGTCGTCCGGAGGGGACGGGTGAGCTGGGCTTCTGGGGTTTTCCAACTCCGCCTCTGACTCCCAGGTAGGATCCCTGGAGGGGGATAATGAGATATCCGACATGGCCCCCCCTGTCGGACTCCGAATCTGCCAGCTCACCTTCCTCCTGTGCCAGTGTTGAGATTGGCATGCGTGGGTGCGTCGGTTGACGGGACGGGCCCGGCTCGTCGACGAGTGACTGTGGCAGGCTTGCCTGGGGTAGTCGCTGGTCCAACGACTGCAACAAGGACTGAAGCGTGGACAGAATATCCAACGACAAAACCGATTGAGGATTGAGGAGAGGGGGCAGATACCGGTGTAACGGAGGCCCTCGTCGACGACTTGTCAGCCGCTCGTAGCCCTAGGTCTGCTGGGCCAGCAACTCTCTCGTTCTCCGAGGACAGCAACATAGCTTGTTCCTGTAGCAAAGGCTCCGGGGGGGTCGGGTCAAAGACTTCAGGCCTCCTGTAGGATCCTCGTCGACGAGGCCCTCGTCGACGCCATTGTCGACGGGACGGTGGATGCCCCCTGTGCAAGTGGTAGGGAGGCGGTCGATGACTGGACCGCCGTCGACGAAGACTTCGCAGGTGGTTTTGGCGATCCCGCCTTCTCCGCACTGTGCCCGCTTTTACTCGACTCTCGACTCGTGGTCGATCTGTGATGATCGCCAGAGGAGGATTTCCTTTCCTTCTCATGCTTTTTTGATGAGGATGGTTTCTTTGCAGAGGAGTCTCTAGTGGAGTGACTTCCAGAAGACTCTTTTTCCGACGGTCTAGATTTCTTCGCCGGCGGTTCCGACGAGGCCGCTCGGTGTGATGTTTTCGCCGACTGTGTGGAGCCCACCTCCGAGGGGGGGTATGCCCCCGCTCCATCATTCAGCCATGCCACCAGGTGTCGGTTCCGGTCTTTGAGGGTTTTTTGAGAAATCCCCTTGCATATGTCGCAGGTATCCGCCGAATGGTGAGGGTGGAGGCAATATATGCAGTCCATATGTCCGTCCCCCTTTACCTGACACAGAGGACATTATTACTCGAAATCCAGTGACGCAACCTAGTACAAAACAGTAGGACAACACGAGGAGATCCCACTACTTTGGAGACGCTTGAAATCTGAAGGGGAGCCGCGGGGGCGGGCCTCTTATACTAGCACGGCCTGCGGAGCATGCGTAGGCGGGTCCTAGAAGGACGTAGATAGGACAAAAAGTGTCGAAAGTTATGTGTACCGAGGGGTCCCAGTCTGACGACAGGGAATATTCTAAGCATGTGAATCCATGAAAGATCCAATGCTGGAGAAGATAAGTTATGCCTGAATTGGTTATTGACCTTGAAGGAGCGTAAGCTGCAACCACAAGGGAAGTATTACTGCGGGGATGGATGGGAGCGGTGATAAGGAATACGTCAGAGGAACATCCCATCGAAAGAACGTTACAAGGTAAGAAGTAACTTGTTCTTCAAAGGGATTGTGTCCTCCGACGTATTCCTTATCTTTGATAGACTCCCATAGCAGTGGCATGTAATTGGAGGTGGGAGTAATAATGTCATGTATCCCTTTTAGGAATGAACCGAATGTAATACGGCTTTGCCAAATCTGGTCTTTTGACTAGTGGAGGAATCCAGGTTGTAAAATTTTGTGAATGTATGTGCGGACGACCATGTGGCATCTGCACATATGTCGAGGAGCGGTACCCCTCTTTGGAGGGCCGAAGAGGCTGTGATACCCCTGGTTGAATGAGCCCTAAGATTTTGGGGTGGTTCTTTCCCTGCCAGTTTGTAACATTCCAGAATGGCCAAAATAATCCACCTGGAAATGGTCTGTTTTGTTATGGGTAGTCCCAACTTGTGACCTGAGTATCCTACAAACAGTTGGTCTGCTTGCCTAATCCTAGCCAGTCTGCTGACGTAAAAGCTCAGAGCTCGCCTTGGGTCCAGCCTAGGTAGCCTTTCTTCCTCTTTCCTCGGATGGGGAGGAGGGTAGAACGAAGGTAAGGTAATTTTCTGAGTGATATGAAATTCAGAAACAACCTTTGGGAGGAAATTAGGCTTCAAGTGTAGGACAACTTTGTCCTTATGGAAAATTGTATGGGGGGGGGTTTAACAAGAGCGCTTGTAATTCGCTCACCCTACTAGCAGATGTTGGTGCTACCAATAGGACAGTTTTAAGCATGAGAAATCTCAGCGAACAAGAGTGGAGTGGTTCGAATGGAGTACCCATTAGGAAATTGAAGACTAAATTTAAGTCCCATAATGGAACTTGGAATGGTCTTGGAGGATAAACGTTAATCCCTTGAGAAATTGTATTACTAGGAGGTAGTTTGAAATACGATGGTTCCTCCGCAGTGCGCTTGAAGATTGAAAGCGCTGCGAGATAGCCTTTTACAGTGCCAACTTGAAGGCCTGAGTTTGCCAAGTAGAGTAGAAACGATAACACCGTTGGTGTACCACATAAAAACGGGTCGATATTCCCTTCTCTACACCAGCTGCAAAATTTGTTCCAACGGCAGCAGTATAAAGACTTTGTTGCTGGCCTTCTGGCCGAAAGCAACACCTCCATGACGTCATCAGGGAGGTCCCAATCCTTGTACCTCACCCTTTCAGAAGCCAAGCGTGAAGGTTGAGGGTTCTGATGTCTGGATGGAGAACCTGACCTCCCTTCTGTGAGAGAAGATTCTCTTTGAGTGGAAGACAGATTGGAGGACAGATTGACATATTTAGAAGGTCTGGGTACCACGTTCTGCTGGCCCAGTACGGGGCAATTAGGATCATGGTTTTCCGGAATCTTCTCAACCTCCTGATCATTTGAGGAATAACACGGACTGGTGCAAAAGCATCTCCTAGAGCTCCTCTCGGGGTAAATTCCCTTGAACAGAACAGATCGCACTCCCTGTTGGTGCTGGTGGCGAACAGATCCACCTGAGGGGTTCCCCAAAGGGTGAAGATCTCTTGAAGGACTTCCTGAGCTAGCTCCCACTCGTGGGAGACTGCTCTGCCTGCTCATAGCGTCTGCCGTCAAGTTCTTCTCTCCGTCTAGGTGGACTGCCGATAGAGAGATTCCTTCCTGAATTGCCCAAAACCAGAGCTGCATTGCCTCTGCACAGTGGCAGTGACCCTACGCCTCCTCTTTTGTTGAGGTAGTGCATGGCCACCGTGTTGTCCGTCATTATCAGGTCATTTCTCCCCTGTACCTCGGACGGCTGTGCCCTGAGGCACATAGAAGTGGAGTCTGGGACCCGGTACTTCTTCTCGTACCGGTCCCTCTTTGATAGGGGCCGTGGACGGGTTCTTCAGCAGCGACAGTCCTTCGTCCCAGAGCGCAATACGTAAAAGCTCGAGAGCTACAGCACGAGGACTCCCAACACTTGAACATGGAGTCAAAATCTGAAGATGGCTGCCAGAGGAGGGGCTTAGGTAGAGGGCAGTCATTGGCTGGGGGCAGTATGCCACAGACCAGTGATTGGTTATTAGGAGAAAGACAGTTCAGAAATGAAACTGAAACAGATTTTTTCTTTACCGAGGATTCCCAGCCTGACGGGAAATATTCATGAGCATGTGAATCCATGCTGAAGAAATATTTAAACCTAAATAAAAAAAATAAACTTTTTTAAACCATGCAACACCCAAAACCGGCCCGACTGTCGCCTCAATGATATTAACAGAATCACACTGATCAGCATGTGATATGTAATGTAAGGTGTGCAGTGGGGCTGGTAGCGAGCACTCAGTGAACCTGGTGCTCACAAACCCGACGTTTTGAAGCAGATGCCTACTTACATACTGCGGGCACCCTCAGCTCTCCTCACGCAGCTCTGCCTCTTTATGCAGCCTACTGACCACCGGGAGCTGCCGGAGCACTCACCTTCAGGGCCGCTGCAGGATCACCCACTACCAAGCCTACCTGGTTGCTCCAGAGTCACTGGGCTTCAATCCGCTCGGATAGCTCGGAGATGGCTGTCCAGTTTGCAGTAGGTTGTCACTTCAGGAGAGCTCCACTCTCAGCTCTCCGGCACCCGAACAAGAAAAATCAGAGGAAAGGAGCTCTGCTCATGTAGCTAGACGTACCCATTGTGTCAAGCCTCAACTCAGGATACAGAGCCCAAGGACAAGAACAGGCCGCTTCCAACACAATGTGGGACATTGAAGGTTACTAGGGGACCAGTTTAACTTTGACATAGTCCCAAGTTAAAGTCGTGTTCATGCTGCTCATTTAAACTTTGTTAGAAACGTACAGCAGCCTAGAGAGATGAAATTTTACATCATGAAATGTCAAACAGCAATATGTATGCAATGTTTGAAATGTATTTAATGTAAAATTCTTTTGGTAATTGTGAACTATACTTGCATGTGTAATTAATACGTTTTGTCAAATTGATATGCAATCCCTATGCAACAGGAATTCTTTTATGAAGTATGTGTGGCAGGTCAGAGGGACATGGCCACTTGGAGGACTTATTCTTTAATAAACACATGGTAAATATCTTAACGTAATAGCTTTCCCCATTGCTATCGGAGGGGGGATGGGGTGTTCCCTACCTGCTTTGCTAACTAAGGTGCTGGTCAGTCACTGACCAGCCGAAAGGAATAGGTCAGCTGTCCAAAACTAACCCCAAGTGACCCTACCACTGATGTAATCAACTAAGGTCAGGAGAATGACTCCCTTCTCCTGATAGCATAGATGCAACACTGCTCTTTGCTTATTTTAGAGTTTTTGTTAATATGCTATTTTTAAATAGTTTCTCATTATACTCTGCATCAGTTCCTGTAACTCCCTTACGGGACTGGAAGTCTTTCTGTCCTTTTTAGTATGGATTTTCCTTGCCCATGTCTGAATCCTTCGCTCTGTATTAGAGGATTGTGAATATTTTAGTATAGTGCCTTCTTATCCTGGGCTTTGGCTTTACAAATAAGTATAGTTCACCTTCTTCCGGTATGGCCTTTCTTATACAAGGTTAGGGAGCCCTCCGCTTTTTAAGTCCACAGTTATCTCTCTGTTAAGTTCCACTTTGTTCTTGGGTAATGGGCTATTTTCCCTACTTCCCATGTTAGTATTACACAAATTCTAGTTCTCCCCCTCTTTTGGGTTTCTATACTTCTCTTGACCACATTAAGGCAGTCAATTTCATCAACTTGGGTTTCACGCTTTCCTCATTTGTACGGAGGAGAGTTTCTCAGATTCTATAACTAGTCCCTTTTGGCCTCCCTGTACTCCGATTCTCCCAGTTACTTTCAGTATTGCGGCATGGAAACATACAGTGCCTGATGATACTTGGGAGATTCTTTCCTTCAGTTTGCTTTGCACACATACAATTCTTGCAAGTTTCCCTCTCCTTTCCGATTTCCGATACTGCTATGGGCAACTGGACCGTTACTTGCTTCTTCCGTGGGGTGGTGTCGGCGTCATTGAACAGACAAGCTCCCCACCACAGAGCTTCCCGCTCCAGCCATCTCAGCTTCTCGTACACACCGAGCTTCCAGCGCTTCCTTCTCTTGCTCGAAGAAGTTCTGAACTTCAGGGTCTACCTCAGCTCTGCTACTCACAGGAGAGTTGGCGCCTCTCCCCCTCTCTCAACGTACTCTTAGCAGTTAATTGGAGATTTTGATTTAAAGAGACAACCTTTCACTGGTAATGGCATAAGCTCCCTTTCTCTTCATCCCCAGTCTTGGAACTTGTAATTATTTTGTGTATTAGATAGTCCCAGATATGCCATCATGTGAAGGTCATCAGGCTCATCCCCATCCTGCGAAATACCACGAAAAGTAACGTTTTTAAAAACCTGAGAAAACGGCATTTTGTCCAAAATTGCAATATTAAAAATAAATAAAACAAAGGGCCATGGTCCCGAAACTTTTCACCCTCAAGTAATGAAATGTGCCAGCACATTTTACCACTTGCGCCAAAAATGTAGCAGCCCAATACACAAAGGTGATCTGAATGTGCCCATTCAGATGACCTTTTTTACCTCTTTGCACAAATCGGCGGGGGGGGGGGGGATTATGCACATTTGAAAGTGCATCCTCAATGTGCATCCTGAATACACATGCAGGATTAGCTTTTAAATGGACAGAAAACTAAGGCAACCCTCCAGAGGCTCCTTGGAATAGGTGTTCGGCTTGCATGACGGGGGTCTTTCCTGACCCGGTCATGGAATTTTTCTCAAATGTGGCAGCTGCCGTCTCACTTGCATTTCTATTCCTCAAATGGAATAGTAACTTTTTTTTAAAATCACAAGTCACAGCGACAGGCCCTTTACAGTGACAGTGAAATGTGCTGACAACCTGTAGAACATTAGGGTCGGAAGTGTGTTCACAACACTAATGTAAAAAAGGCGGCTTGTCAGCGCATCATTCACGCTACAGTTCAGCCCCCTGGAAATGCGCAAGTCACCTTTCAGCATAGGGTGACCTGCTCATGTCCAAAATGGGGAAATCTAAAACAGCCCTTCCGATGCCCTATTTTTAGTTGCAAATTTGAGATCTCCACCAAACCTTGCATTAAAAATAAAAGCAAAAAGTCACAATATGATGGGGAAAAAGGAGAGAGAAGGGGAGAGCTGGGCTAGATGGTGAGTGATGGCAAAGAAAGCAGAGGGAGAGCAGTGGGCCAGAGGAAAGGTGCTGGGCCAGAAAGCAGCGACAGAGTGGCAAGCCAGAAAGCAGAGAGGGAGCAGAGGTCCAGAAAGCAGGCATAGCGGCAGGCTACAGGGGTTTGCGGTGACCCAGAAAGCAGAGGGAGCGGTTGGCCAGAAAGAGGCAGAGAGCTGCAGATTGAGAGAAAGGATGGGGAAGAATGCGATAGAATGGAAGAAGGGATTCAAAATGCAGAAGAAGGCACGAGAAAGAATGAAGGACTGTAGAATGCAAGAGGCACTGGGGAGTAAGGTGGAGTATGGTTTGGAGTGTGGCAGGTACTCGGGAGTGCGAGTTGTAACTTGGTTGTGTGACAGAACAAAATGAGTATGCGCATGACTGGCAGAGCGAGTGGTTTGGGAGTGTAAATTGCGATGGGGAATTGATGAGTGTTGGGGTGTTAGAGAGTAGGGCGTGTGGCTGCTTGTGAGGGGTGTTGGCGAGTGGAGCATGTGGCTGCTTGGAGAACAGAATTGTGAAAATATTCCCATTCTAACTGATAATGGAGTTAATATCAAATAGGCATACACATTAAAACAAAAAAAACTAAAAAAAGAGCACTGTTCTGTCAAGTCTTGGAATATGGGACTCTTCCTATTAAATTGGTACAAAGGGTGCCAATAATGATAAGCTGGCTCACTTGTAGCCTCACACAATGCTCTCTTGCAACATGCCAATCTTAGACCCTGCAGTCAAAGAATGTGCCGCAAAAATGCAGCAATAAATACTATATCGTGCTGAAGAATTTTCAATTTCATGTTGCAATATCCTAAAGGGTCTATCAAAGAATGCCTGACAAGAACAGGAGTCCTTGTACCCAAAGAGGGAGTCAGAAATGTGAGGAAAAATTTTTTTTAAAAAAAAAGTACAGTTCAAGGTTTGCCATTTATTAAAAATAAAAAAGGGGTTTTAATAAACGCTAACTTTCCCTAACCTAATAGAGAGGTCCCTGCCTAGAAAACTAAAAAAATAATGACTTAGTGTCCAAAATATCTCACACTAATACATAAAATGATAAAGAAAACACAGTTGACTTTTGGTTCAACAAAACAAGTTTTGTAATTCAAACTCAAATGTTCTTGAAAGCACTGCTTGCGACCGGGGTTGCATTTACTTCCCCTGAAGCAATTCGGGAATACTTAGATTAGAGTTCTGATATGATATGGTATTTATAATGCACCTATACAACAGTGTTTCAAGGCGTGACAAGGCAAGGGAGGTGGCTGGGGGGGGGAGGGGGGACAGTGGGAAGACAGACAATCCTAGTAGGCCAGGTGTCATTCAGATCACACAAGTGCATGGGAAGGGGGGAGAGGACAGTGCAGTACATGGGATAGTAGAATAAATAATAGGTAAAGGTACGGCCAGCTGGTGGCAAGTGCAAGGGTAAGCGCAGACATCGGGTGTCAAGTGCTGGAAGTGGGTCTGAAGGGATACAGATGACAGTCTTCAAATGTGGGGGTTACCCGGACGACAGTGCAGGAGTCCGACTGGCGGGGGAGGGGACCTGGGACCAAGATCAGAGGGTGGCCAGGTAGCCAGTGCAATTTCAGTTTCAGCCAGGAATTCAGCAGGGGAGAAGAGGAGAAAAAGCAGAAGAAAGGTTTTGAGGTGCTTCCGGAACCGGAGATGATTCTCCTCAAGTTTTAGGGAGGCTGTTCCAGAGGGAGGCCCCAGCCGAAGAAAGACCTACCACCAACTCATTGCTTGGCGAAGCGACTGACCCTGAGGGAGTTGGAAGCGGATGAGCGAAGAGCTCGAGAAGGAAGATATTTAGGAAGAGAGTTGAAGGTACTGAGGCCCCAGAAGGACTTGTGGACAATGCAGAGGGCTTTGAACTTAGTCCTCACAGCCACTGGGAGCCAGTGCACATATTTCAGTCCTGGAGAGATACGATCCCTGTGCTTGAGGCCAAGGACATGTATCCCAGTCTTGTTCTGGATGAGTTGCAGAGGGCAGAGAGTAGAAGCAGGCAGATTTAGAAAGAGGCTGTTGCAGTAGTCCAGCCTAGAGAGAACCAGAGCTCTGGAGACAGTGAGCTTCTGGGGGAAGGAGAGGAAAGGAAGAATACCTCTGAGGAGGTGCAGCTGGTAGTGTGACTTCTTAGAGACGTCGGAGATGTGAGGAGTCAAAGATGACCCCGAGGTTTTTAGCCTCACAAGCAGGAGCAGAAAGAGTCCCAAGAGAGGCCGGCCAGAGAGTGCCAGGAAAGGAGGGAGCGGATGTGCTGATGAGGAGAATCTCAGTTTTACTGGCATTAAGGCAGAGATCATAGGTGGCGCACCACTCCTGGATGGCAGACAAGCATTCAGAGATGAGGGAGAATAGGTGGCTGAAGGTAGCCCGAAAATGAGCAGAGTGTCATCCGCATAGCACTGGTAGTTTGGGCAGAGCGCTGCAATGCGGTGGGCAAGCAGAGCGAGGTATTGGTTGAACAGCCAATGTTGCTCTGATTCAACAAGGTTCTGTTCAAGAAGTATTTATCAACCACTGTCTTTCTGAGATACCACCAATGTCCTTTGAGAACTCAAAACAAGTCAATTTCTTTCACAATATCCCTCTTGAAAGAGTGAGTGGGCCTCATTACAAGTTTGGCAGTAGTCTTGCCAGTAAAACTGGCAGGCTGCCGCCAAATTTGCAAATTTTTCCGGCCCCTGGCAATGGGGAAATACAGGGCCATTACAACCCTGGCGGACCCTGCATTTCCCCATTGCCAGGGACTGGAAACTTTTACTCCCCATTCCCATTGAGCCCACCAGGTCGGACCTGGCGGGTGAAAAGGCACCCACGATCAGAACTCTTAGTTTGCTGGTACGGTAACTACGGTACTGTAGTTACCGGACCGGCAAACTTGTAATGAGGCCCATTGACTTTTCAAAACACAGGTTCAAACCAAATGCAACGTTTGTTACCATGTAAAACTTTCTTTAAAAAAACGATCACGATAGCACTCCAATCGTTGTTAATACTTATTGAAAAACACTGGTCAGGATAGCAAAAAGCAACATGTCTCAGTGATGCTACTGCTTGTCAAACAAAGGATACAGTACATTAATTCTCTTAATTCAACAAAGGTTCTTTCCACATATCATTCTGTCATAAAGATATCAAACCACCATCTTCTTTCCTGGTATACTCGCCTGCCAGGAAGCAATCTCATACAACCAACTTCAAACGTAATGGCAATATTGATTCTAATATTCTCCACACCAGTCTTCCTTGGAAGGAGGTTTGGTCAATAACTGCATTTTATATAGCCTCATGATTGTTGACAATGTGTGAACCAGTTTGCCCTAAACTGGTAACAAAATGTACAAGAACTATTCTCAAAGGGTCTCTCAATGATTTCTAGACAGCCTTTTAACAGTTTGGGTTACAATTTTCCTCCAGTTGAAATCCCAAAAAGGAAGAGTTGCGCTCTTGTCACCTTAGTATACTTTCACAGTCACTTGGCTGCTGGCTATGTGAGATACAAGCTTTTCAAAAAGTAGATCTATGGGGGAGGAGGGGTGCTGCTGTGTGTCAGTGCATATGAATACAGAAACGCAACCAGCACCTGTCAAGGCACTACTGGGCAAAAATTGCTAAAAATTGGATCCTTGGTCGTTTGTAGCGGGCTGTGACGAGGTGAGTGCCTAAACCTGTAGCGCAGCTGGCGACAACGGCCCAGCGAAGAAAGAAAACAGTGCAAGCCGCTGGTAGCATACACTCAAAAGGGCTGTGCTCAGCGCGGTGGAGGTCGCCTGTCTGCAACCCATGGTTGAGGACTGGTACCTGTAGGAGACTGCAGATCCCCTACTGCAGGCAGCGATGATATGGTCACCTGCGAGTACGACGCCCTGCCTGCAGCTATTGCAACGTGGAGCAGTGGGAGCGGCGGCCGAGTGGTAGCAGGCACTATACGCCCAGAGAGGCACCCAGCAGCACCAGCAACCTGCTCCTCGTTGCCCGCCCGCTCCCTCCATCGTCCAGCACAGGGACTAGCTGGGCATGCCCGCACACCAGGACATCAGGAGCTCATCCGTCTGGGCGGCGATGGCATCGGAGAATGTACGTGCCAGCCCCGGGGGCCAGGTGGTCCCCCTGCGCTCCTCCAGCAGTGGCGCCCTGCGATAGGTGGCCCCCGGTGTCCTGGTGCACCAGAGTGGGACCCCATGTGGGCTGTATCCCTCCCCTGCAGCACCCCACTCCAGGGCTCTCCCTGCTGAACCCTGGCCCCAGCATCTCATCCGTGTCTCGGGTACACCCTGCCGGAGCCAGTCCTATGCATAAACCCTTGTACGGCACCGGATCCCAAGCTAAAGCACTGCAGCCACGTGCTAATGGTACCAGGCTGCCCAGTACCACAGTGAGTTGGAGCACGGGGCCTGAGACGCCACAAACACAAACGCCCCCAATACTTACCTGGCAGGGAAGACACCATGATCACCAAGGCTTTTAAACCCTGCTTGAAACCCTGCGGGGGCGCGAGCAAGGCAGGGGCGAAAGTGAAAGCCCAGGCACAAAAGCAAAACCTGACGTGGACCTCGGGTGGAGCTGGGCTTAGTAGCCTGGGCTGAGCTGGAACCCCCTCACCTTTCTTCAAAGCCCCTCATGGAAAGGTAACTGGGGAAGTTGGAATCGGACGTGGGGAGGGGAAAAATAAAAAAAATACGAACGCCCCCAGTGGAGGAGCCCACTGTGCCTGGCACCCTCCATCTTGACCGGCCCAGTCCAAGGTCAGTATCACCCTGCCAATAGATCCCAACAGCCTTGGTACAGCGGGCTCCACGACAAAGGGGCAAACCGCCATATCCCGCAGCATCCAGGCCCATCCGCATGAGGGCACAAAACCAATACAACCGGCACTGCATAGCAACCATACCAGTCTCCCGGGGTGACCTCAAAGGAAAACTTAACTGGTACCCAGGCTTGGTCTACCCAGCCCCCCACCTCCCCTTGGCACCACAGCCCCCTCACCGAACACACCATCAGGGCTTGAACGGATGCCAGCAGCAGCATACGGGCATCCCCCGGAGCCACACGAAGCGAGTCGCACACCTGACAAAGATATGCCAAGAGGGGCCAGGGGCAATAAGAAAGGTCCCATGGACGCCTTTAATGGTATGAGTGGCATGGAAACCTCCCAGAGTCCCGCCCAAACTACTCCTAACACCCCCCCACCAGCAGGCTGATCCAAACATAGATCCATAAATGAGTGCACTACAAGCTGGGTTTGCGGCAGTCAACACACGGTTGGATGACATAGGAAGTACCATCACATCTATCAGATCCGATATACAAAAAGTGAACGCCAGAGTAGCGGAGGAGAGAGTTAGCACACTGGAGGATACATCGGCCACTCACGGCAAGGCAATCAAGGAGATCCTAAAGAACCTCAAATCGATACGTGAAAAATGCGAGGACCTCGAATCAAGATCCCGGCGTAATAATATCAGCGTGGTCGTGATGGCGGAGAAATTCTAACATACCAATGGAGCGATAACTTGAGGAAGTCCTTTAAGCACTGTTTCCAGAGGCCCAGTTCTCGCTTCTTTTTCTTGTAGAAAGGGCCCAAAGATCCCTGGCCCCACCACCCAAACCGGCCCCCCACCCCATGAACGATAATAGCCAGTCACCTCAATTACCGGGACCAAGATCACATACTGCGCCTGGCGCGGGGAAAAAGGCACCCTGCACCATGACTCCAACCAGATACATATTTACCCGGACTTCTCCAATGGGGTCCAAGCAGAAAAGTGCTGCATGCAATGCTGTTCCCGGCCAAACTACGGCTCCAACATGCCAGACGAGCTCACTTTGAGTCACCGGGGGAAGCAATGTCTTACATTGAGCAGCACATCCCTGAAACCCAAAACAACGGCTGACTGAGGGAATCTGCAGCACAACTTCACATCCATATGTGACAAGGGTAATATCAAGCACCACAATTGAAAGCCATCGCACCCACTTCGCTGCAAATCAAAGTTACGATGCACATGGAGGCGGCTAGTT
The DNA here is from genome assembly GCF_040938575.1 of Ambystoma mexicanum. Classification (NCBI taxonomy): domain Eukaryota; kingdom Metazoa; phylum Chordata; class Amphibia; order Caudata; family Ambystomatidae; genus Ambystoma; species Ambystoma mexicanum. The sequence goes on from NC_090924.1 coordinate 704,310,757, forward strand.
CCAAGGTTCGATGTTTTGGCTGCAAATCGCCACCCACTGCATCAAACTGTTAAACGGGGTTGGGGTAGTACACTGTCCAGTTGGAGGGATGGTGAGGGTGGGAACAGTGTCCGGGGGGGGGGGGGAGGCAGAGTGGGGTTAAAGGAGGATAATGCGGACACAAGAACCGAACATGGATCATACACCAGTGACAACAGGCGCAACACCACGATACTCAACCTAATACGGCTCCAGCAGGATCATCATAACGGGACTCTCCTTTCATGGAACATACAGGGCCTGGCAAATCCTATTAAGTCCAGAAAAAGTCAGGCCTATGCCAGACGCCACAAGGTCGATATATTATTTCTGCAGGAGATGCAAGCCACAGCACGAACAGTGGATTCCCTCGCCCCCGAGTGGGGCCCTCTGAAAGTGGCAACTGGGTACTCCTCGCAGTCAAGGAGTGTGCACCATCATACACTGTCGAATTGGGTTCCAGCTTACCAAAACAAGAGTGGACACTGAAGGTAGATATGTGATAATATGGGGAGTACTTCACAACCATGATGTAATCTTGGTGAATACATATGGGCCGAACATAGACAGTCCAGAGTTTTACCTTCAGATCATGTCACTGGTGTCACCACAGGGGGAAGCCAAAACCATATGGGGTGGGGACTTCTATCCATCTGGAGGTCCAGAATCGTATTGGTCGGCCGTCAACCCTATACCTCACTCCAGAGCAGCTCAAACCATACAACACAGCATTGCTGTACTGCCACTGGTGGATGTGTGGCGGGAACTGCACCCATTGCTGAAGGAGTTCACATTCTACTCATCTGTACACTCCACCAGCTCCCGAATAAACTACTGGCTCCTTTCCCCAGAATTAGTCCCACATGTGGGCGATTGGTCCATCCTTCCGTGTAAGATATCGGCCCACTCACCGCTAATATTGGTAATAAACATGGAAACCACCGAAAAGATACACCGCACTTGGCGGATGCTGCCGTCCCTCTTGAGGGACGAATCAATCATAGAACCCCTGAGAACAGAGCACACTGAATTCTTCAACATCAATGAGGGCTCAGTGGCCTTGCATGCCACGCTCTGGGAAACATTTAAAGTTTGGGCCAGGGGTCATCTCCTCTCCAAATAAGTGGGCACACTCAAATCCCATCAGGTCCGGTCTCAAATCGGATGGAAGCCAAACTCTGGAAGCTGGAAAACGCACATGCAATGGCGCCTGGCAGGAAGTGCCTTAAACCACTGCAGGAACAGCTTGACCAATTCAAAGCACTGGTGGAACGAGAAAAATAAAAATATATATACCATGCGACCAACCAGAGCCAGGCGCTACGGAGAGGGAAGATGCTGGCAAATATGATCAGAGCAGAGCAGGGAAGGGCTTCAAACCGATTTCGTCCATTAACGGAACGGACAGGGCAGTACACACAAATGCGGACAAAATCAATGAGGTCTTCCTGGATTTTTACTCCGACTTGTACAAGTACACCGATACATGGCTTCCATCCCGCTGCCCAGACTAGAAGTCAGAGACAGAAACTCTGGAACGTCCGCTCACCCTCGAAGAGATAACCCAGGCCATCAAGGACTTGACGGCCGGTAAGGCCCCAGGCACGGACGGCCTCCCAGACGATTTTTACAAATGCTATGCAGACATATTAGCCCCTAGAATAGTAGCACTCTGGGAAGAAGCCCAAGTGACCTGCACGCTCCCGGAGTCCCTGAGGGAGGCCTCCATAACCGTCCTACTTAAGGCACACAAGCCCCCACAGGATCCTAAATCGTACCGGCCCCTTTCATTAATTAATGCAGACACTAAAATGTACGCCAAGATCATAGCAAACAGGCTTCTCCCCCAGATGAGCAAGCTTACACACCCTGACCAATCAGGCTTCATAACCGCCAGTTCCACATCCTTAAATTTGCATAGAGACTTTGCGATCATTGCACAACTTCCCCCAGAATCCGCTGCAGTGGCAGGTACGCTCGACGCCGAAAAAGTGTTCAAATGTGTCCTGGCTCTACATATATGCCATTCTGCACTGCATGGGCTTTGCCCGCAGTTCCAAAACTTCATCCAGTTACTTTATGAAAACCCTAGTGCCAGAATTCGTACCAACTATACCTTGTCCCCGGCTTTTACCCAGCAGAGGGGCACACGCCAGAGGTGTCCACTGTGCCCCCCTCATATTAGCGCATACGATTGAGGGAATGGCTGCACTCTGCCACAAACATTCGTCCTGTGGTATCCCGACTGGTGGTCCCCCCAAATCGTCTCGCTATACACGGACAATACCATTCTATAGCTACTAAACCCAGACACCAACCTGCTGCCAGTCATGCAGGACATAAAAAGGAATTCACCAAATTCTCGGGGTACAAAATAAATCAGGCTAAGTCAGAGATAATTCTCCTGACCCAGAGCGTCACCAGGTCAGAAGTCATGGCAGAGCTCCGCTGGGCACCTAACTCTGCCCGATATCTCAGCATAATAGCCACGGATAGAGACACGCTATACAACACCAACTATGCCCCCGTAATCACACAACTAGAAACCAAACTAACGATATGGAACAAACTCCCTATTTCAATGTATGGACGCATTGCCCTCCTAGAAATGGTGGTAGTCCCCAAGCTACTCTATTTAGCAACATTCCCATCTGGCCGGGAAAAACTTTTTAAATTTTTTTTTTTTTAAAACTGCACCGCCTGGCTTTTAGCTTTGAATGGGGCGGGGGCACAGTCAGACAGAGCCCGGCCAAATTAAGCGGAAATACGTATAAAGGATGGCTGGCAGCACCAGATTTCACCCTGTACTTCCATGCGGCGCAGGCACACTACGCCAAGTATTGGTTCCACAACAGAGGCATATCCTCACATGCAAGTGGAAAGGCAATCGATCACCCCATTGATCTGCGGGCCAGCATATTCACCGAGAAACGTGGTAACCATATCAGCCTGAACCCAGTGGCCTGCACTATTCAGGCCTGGGCAGTGCTATTCTGCAGAATAGGTTGCACATACCCCTACTGGACTCGTACTCCCCGTGGCAGCACCCAGACCTTACCCCCTTGCTTGACACTAGGCTACAGAAGAAATGGGACCCGGGGAAAGCCATGAAGCTCGGGGACCTGTTCCCAAATGGGGAATTCCTAAAACTTGCAGAAGTGCAAACCATCCGCTATAACCCTCCAATACCATCACCTGAAGGCAGTGTTAAAACATAAATGGCCATCGTTCCCCAGAGAGCCACCCCCTCACCCATTTATGATTGACATACTGGACCAAGATGGCTGCAAAGGCACCATCTACAAAATATACCGTACAGTCCAGACCCACACCCCCTCCCAGAACATGAAAGTCAAATGGGAGCAAGACCTAGAAATAGTAATCTAGGACGCACAATGGGCCAGACATTGTCAATATACCAAGTCCATATCACTAAATGCCAACCGGAGGCTGATTCAATACAAAATTCTAAACTACCTATACATTACAGAGCGGAAAGTTGCTAAATTTGACCCCTCCGCACAACCCCTTTGTCCCAAATGCGGGCTACCGAGGCTAAATCCTTCCACATTTACTGGAATGCCCACTCCCATAAGGCAGTTCTGGGAGGACGTGGCTTCCAGATTCTGTGACATCCTGGAGGTCTGCATTCCGGCCACACCGTTGAAGTACCTCCTGAGGGACATTGGCAAAGTCTCGGTAGGTTGCCGTAGACTGTTTTCAGTGGCCAAACGCAATAGCCTTCGGCACTGGAAAGCGAAAGCTGCCCCCACTGTCCATGGTTGGCTCTGGGACCTGCTTGAGAAATAGGACTGTGAAACTGGCTTCACAATACTAACTACGCTGACCAATCCCTCAGGAGATACTGAACTTGAATGACTAACCATGTGTCACACCGGAGTAACTAATTCCAGCTGTTCAATCACACAAGTCACACTGAGCAGTTGCTATAAATGCCTGTGAGCACTGTCGATTATATTGCAAACTACAATGCAAGTTCTGTTGGTGTTGTACTGTACATGTCAGCTGAAAAATAAGGTTTTTTTTAAAAAGTAATCTATGAAAAAGGAGTATTTATGCTTTGGCTGCTTTATTAGGAATTTTTCACAACTTGGCGGATGGTAATGCTGGTTATGAGCTTTTCCCAGTGGTGGTCTTGATCTGGTATGCCCGTACCAGCTTGGCTGGGGGTAGTATTGGTTAGAAGCTTTCCCCACTGAGAGCTCCGTCAGTCTTTTGACAGCCTCTTGGCTGTAGGTAGAACTGGTTATACACGTTGCCCTCTTGTACTCTCTTAAAAGGGAAAGGTCTTCTTTGCCACTTAGCTTTGTTTTCTTTAATTTGCCAATTATTTGGCATTCTAAATTATTGCTTGGTAACAGCTTTTGTGTATGGAGCATGCCGGGGTAAGCTTCACTCTCTGCCAACTCGCTGATTTGATTCTCTGCGGCAGCTCCCTCTTGCCGTTAAGCTTCGCAACAGTCCTTCAGTGTTCGGTTTTCCTTTTTTTTGCACAAACCGCACAGTTGTGCATTAGTCTTCAGGAGCAATCACAGCTCCATTGATCTTTCTGCGTCTTTGCCGGCCTACCACATGCTGCTTCGGGAGCATTTCACCTCCTCAGCTGACCAGCTTCTCAGTACGCTGCTTTCCGCTGCACATACTCAGTTCTGCTCGAGTCCACCCTTCGGGATGACTCCTGGCGGGCTTCGGTCAGTGGCTGCACCTGAACCTCAGAGCTTAATCTGCCCCAGCTATGCCTCCCGCACGGCCATTCACTGCTCCTCTGCCTTCTTCCTGTGCTTCACCTTGCTGCTCTTAGCTTCGCAGATGGGCCTCATCTTGGGTTTTAAATATCTCGCTCAGGTGCGTTGAGTAACAACAACTAGACTGCACCTTTAATGTTCATCATTCTGAATCCACATTACCTCTGAGCTCCGCTTCCTCGTTACAGTACTTTTAGCATTATGGAAACTGAAGTCCAACGAAGCATGTGTAACATTAAGTTTTTTCATGTTACTTTTAACTAGGCCAGACAGTTATACGAACTGAGACAGACAGACTGTTATATGGGCAGATTGTGGAAAGAGCTCGTAATTCCAAATTACAGTAAGGATTTCTCATTAAGTCTGAATTATGACAATTGAAGGTTTTCATGTTTAGTTCCTGAACCTTTGAGGCACTCGCTTTGTTCTGTTTAACTGACTTTTCTTAACAGGCTCTTTGGATTTTAACAGAGCGATTGGTCCATTGATGGCATGCAATTAATTATCTGGGGACGATTTCATCTTAACCCTCAGAAGATTAATACTACGTCTCTCCTAGTGGAGTCACCACTTCCCCTCGACAGCTGTCTCCTCCCATGTGATCTCCCCCACCCATGCCCCCCCCCAAATGATTACACCCCCAGGGCTAGGATCAGGTAGCAGCTGCCTCCCCCCCCCCCCCCTGGCCACATGGGAGGAGACTCCAGGCTGGGGTTTGGTGATGACTCGGCAGGACCACAGGTTCCAATTGCCTCGACCCCCTTGGGAGGGTATTGCAGAGCAGGCTAACCTCCCTGGCCTCACAGGGGGCAGCTCTCCCCCATTGGTAGAAAAGACAAATTCCCTCGATTCGTCACACTTGACACTAGTCTATCTGGATTGTTATTATAATTTTGCAGTTACTATTCTATTACATGCAGGTCTTTCTTTCGATGCTTTGCTAAAATCGTATACGGCTGCCTGTTTCAATCGTTTTTAACTGGAATTAAACCATTATTTATGTATAATGAACATCAACAATGTTGCGTTTGAGCAACAACAAAAAAAGTTGTAATTCACTTAGCTATTTTAAAAAGAACACTTACATGGCAAATACACATGTGCAATAGGTAAAAGGGCCATTCTAGGCTTTGCACATAATGAATGCAAACAATAAGATGGGTATCTAAAAAAAAGTGAACATGTTCTAAAAAGTTGCATAACTGCAATCTCTAACCTGTAGAAAAGAAATGTGCTTGAAAACTAAATCTTCTTGTCGAGAGTCAAATTTTGCAAGCAAACAAGATATAGTTCACAGCCGAAGTCCCAAATAGGGGATATACATTTGTGATGCTGTTGTATTTATAAGGACTCTGAAGCATGTTTGCTTCTTAACAGCTTGTCTTACTGGTTAATTTTCCTATATGCGTCCTGGGAAAGGCCACAAATTATAATCTAATTGACAATTACCTCCTGCAGGACCCGAGAAGGCAATCATCCAATACTAGCGTGCACATTCGTCTACACAATTTACATACGTTTGAGTTTCAAAACTGCTTTTGCTTTTTGTAATGTAAGGCAGGGGGGCAAGATTAGAAGTTCCCAATTTGGCATTCGCAGTAAACGTAACATTAAAAGTACATTTTTAACGTGCATGGTTCCAGTAGAATAGTCGGATAAAACCCAAACGAGCCACCAATATCATGGAGAGCAAGCTGCTTTCTGGAGAGCCCCCTACTTGTGCACCTTAAACTGAAAAGCTATATGCTATATTCCTATGGCCAATCGGATATAATGGTAAGCAGCATAGTGGGACTTAAGGCCCAGTGCATGGAGGCAAGACATCCCATATATTCATGAGAAAACTGGTACCTACGATACCATAAAGGTAAAAAAAAAATAATTGCCAAAGGTGGATAAAGATAGATCCTGTACAGTCTTAGCCGCAGCAGCGGTAGGAGGCCCACCTTTCCCTTCGTCACCTCAGCTTTTCGCCATTTACTCATCTGGTGAGCAGTCTCATCTCTGCATTGCTCGCTATATATAACTACAAGGGTAACGTATTGGTCTGAGACATGAGCAGTCTGTATTCCCTTCTGGAGGTGGATAAATCAATTAACATTGAAAACGGCGTAAAACCAACTGTAATTACTGCACTAGAGCAGTACTAGTCTGGCATCTGGCGCTAGATAAGAATTACCAGGCCTCAAAATGTGCACTCGCCACTTCAGTGAAAAATTGACTCTTTCTTGGCAAGTAGGAAACAGTCCGTTGTGTGTATGTGGAGAATTTAGGGGGCGAGTGACTTTACCTGGCTAGTAGCTTGCAACTTGAAATGGTCATCACCAAATTATTATTGAATGATAATGCGGGTTTCAACCCTTGCCTGCAATTGGGCCATCCAAAACATTGTCCAGACCTCCAGAAGTCAGAAGCTTCACACAGTGAGATAAGGAACTTTCTTTGTGCTCAACTTCTGATGTGTTTTGCGTCTGTAGATGCTCATGGAGAGGAGCATTAGTCATGCATATGCATGTTCCTAACTGTAAAAGATGGAAAAGTTAGTCACAATTAGGAAGTATCCTTTTAACAAACTAATTATACTTGATGCTTGCATTGCACTAAAGTATTTTTCAGAGTCCGTGTGTTGTGTGCAATTATCATAAATATGCATATGTGTGGTTTGTTCACACAATGCGTAGAACATTTTACACAAATGCAAATAAATTGTTTGAAGCCAGACATCTTTGCTTCACAACTGTTTTGGTTCGGTGCCCTATTCATGTTAAAGTTACGTTATGTTTTGGTTGCCCAACGCGTACTTTACTCTTACAGAGGCAAATCCCGTTTACCCTTACAATCTAATGCACACTCCAGGGGAGTTAGGATAGCTCAGGGGCAACACGTTTGTCTTAGAAGCAAGACAATGCAGCGCAACACAGGCTCGAATACTTATCCCGTGCTTAGAAACCACTAATTGGTATGAAGTGCGTTATAAATGACAAATTATTATAATTATACAGTTTTCTTTTTGTATGCATCAGCTGGATGTCAGAGTTTTTATCTCTTGTAAAGGAAACAACTCAGTTGTACTCCTTGAAATCGCATTTATTCTCCCAGTTTAAAAATTGGGAGTAAAATACTCCCACCTAAAAATCTTATCTACAAAAATGATGGTGCCAGTCCCTACAGTAGAATCGGTATTCGCTCGACGAACAGATGGTTGAATTGTTTGTGCTTGAATTTGTTTTGCTCAAATGTTCCCCAAAAAATGTAGATGGGGAGCTGGTGTTAGGGAGGTTGGGGAGGGGGGGGGGACAGTTTATCTCCTGCTTTCTACAGAAATAAATGTGAGAAAAATAAATTCGAACAAAAATCAATTAAAAAAATAAATCAAGCAACTGAACACGTTATTAGGCTGTGTTCGTTTTCGGTAGAGGCGCTCCCAGATTGTTTCGTGAATAAATTGAACACCAGCTTTTCCGTGCATGGAGCAAAGCAAGACATTCAAGTGGCTTACAAATCAACCATAGAAGAATATGGAAAAAGTCAGGAATGCTGCAACTTGTTTTCAGAAGCAGCTACAATGTTACATGCAAGCTAATCACGGTTTAGCAAAAAGATGGCTTTTCATTACAATGCTTCAATGCAAAAAGAGTTATTGTATTCAACAGTGGCTTCTACTTTTTGATAAAGAAAATATGTCTTAAGATATTACCCATACTGGCTTATAACTAAAGAAAAGTCGTCGCTGGCACAAAGCTATCATTACTGCTAATGAATTCCATATTGTAATATAAATCAAAAAGGTTGTGCACATTACTTCCAACTTTCTCATAACTTGGAGAGCCTGTCTCCATGACAGGGACATTCTCCTTCAGATCAAGAAAGATTCCATTCCGGAAAGAGGGTAAAGGTCCAGAATAATAAAGAAAAGAAATGGGATTTGCCAAAAGTACAAGGTATCCCCAAAATAAGTAAAGGATCTTATTAAAAAGCTGCAGAAACAAAAAAAAAAGAAAAAGATTAAAGACTAGACGACTGTCTGCTTCAGCCTCCTCACCTATGAATGTTCCCCTCTTTACCTGGGGAAGGAGGATCCCAGAGTAATGTTTCTGGACCAGGAAGAATTCGAACTGGTTTGGGCACAAATCTGGGAAAGGGAGTTCACAGATTCTATGTAAATCAGGGTCCACCACTGATCTGAAGATTCGACAACACAAGCATACTCCTAAGATAGGGATACCCCTTTATCTCAAATAAGAAAGATATTAAAATAGTGGATGGACTCTGAGAACCTTAAGATTACATTTCATGTCAAAACGTGATGCTAGGTTTCCAAAATATCGAGGAAGATCAGAGCTAAAAATTTGCACTCTCCACTAGCTGTTATCGAGTGAGAATTGGCTTGTGGCGCGTACAACGTATAGAATGTATAGAATGTATAGAATTGAGGCATTGAGTTACTTTTTATGGCTGGCTAGCCGTTTCCAACTTGAAATTTGTACCCCCTGCAGTCTGTATCCTCTACAAACTGATACAAAGATCCTCTCTGGTCCCTGACGAAACAGCAGCATATAGAAAAACTGACAACCCTGAAACGATGTTATAAAGCAGCACCTTTAGGTTTAAGACCCAACACTTATGGCTCATATACAGCAGACAGATGTAGCTGATTCAAGAAGCTAAGAAAAGCTAAGGAAGAGGAAACATTACAAAGTAATATTGTTTGACGGGTAGAGTTTATCAGATCAGCCAATGACTGAATACAAGGAGCTTCAATAATAATGGGGGCAGCTACCCCAGGCAGATGCCATGTTCATTTAAAGTTTTACCTTCTCCTAGCCCCCTCCCCAACCCAAAGACTGAGTAGTGCTGACAACTACAGAGGGCTTTTAGATGGAAGATGCTTGCACTTTTCCAAGGCATGGGAAAGGTGGTCGGCATACACATTTAGACTTTGTGTTGGGGCTATTGTATAGACTACTATTCGTATGCCGTTCAAGCAGGAATGATCAAGGTATTTACAGCAAGAAGCAGACTAGTCTTGGAGTTAATTAAGGAATTGCTGTAAGAGCAGGCAATTGCAAGAGTACCCCTGGAGCAGCGGGGTACAGGTTTTAATTCATAATAGCTCTACTTTCTGAACAATCCAGCAAGTTCAGACTGGTTCTGGATCTCAAGGCAATCGAAGGGGAAACGTTTTTCAAAATGGAAGCCTTGCATATAATAACTTCTCTGGGGAAAAGGGGGGGGGGGGAGAATAGCATCACTGAACCTACAGGATGCCTACCATCATATCCCAGTCAAACCAAGCAACCAGCGATAACTCTGGTTTGCCACAGCTGGGGAAAACCGAATCGGCTCTATGCTAAGAATGCGTGCTAACGCGTTTACAAAGTAAGTGGCCCCTTTCCATCTGAGAGTTTCCAGATCTTTTACTTGAATCCTTGGTTATTGGAACCAATCAATCGTCTAAACTCAAACCCAAGTTACTGGCTGAAGCTGGAACATATTCCCCTATGAATCGTTCTTGCCACAGACACTAGCTGCATAGCAGCATGGGCTGGGAAGCATCTTTGGATGAGACGCATTCCCAGGAGAAAAGGGCTCCCTTTGAGGCAAGCCACCATTCAAATGGGAGAGATTTAGCAGCAATTGGCAGGGCTTCGAGGGCAAGTGGAGTGTAAGGAAGTGTTGGTGAGGACGGACAACTCAACAGCCATGGGCAGCAGACAAGATCGGGGAGGTTGTAGACCCTAGCTCGGGAGGGAGGGGAATAGACAGATACAACTAAACCCTCTGAAGTGTCTACAGTATGTGTTCCAGAAGGGACTGGTTGTATCTTCCCCAAGAATGCAATATCTGGAAATTAAAGCACACAGGGAGGCGGAAGGAGAGAAAATTGTTGGGGAAGATTGTTAAAAGTAGCTTTCTTCAGACCTCTGTCCCACAAAGACTCTCCACCTAGGATCTCCCTTCAGTCCCTGCACGTAACACCCTTTGAAACAATTGACACCATACATATTATGTTTTTGACATTGAAAACCTTTTGCACAGCAGAATCTCGGCACACCTGCTGTAGTAAATCGGTGTTCCTCCTCTGTAGGCCTCCCCTCCTCGGGGAGCTGCTTAAGGCAATGGTACTAAGATGTGACTGGGTGTACCGATAGAGGCATGGCATTGTCTAGAAGTGAAAAACACTCTTGGAGTATATTTGAAGGCATTAAAATGTCAGGATGTCCGATAACCTGTTAGTAACCTCTGGGGCTGAAAGGAAGGCAACCAGTAGCGCCTCAGTAGTTGGATCAGACTTGTTCAAAGGATGGATTATGTTTAATCAGAAGGGCTGGAAGTGTTTGGTATTCTGCAGATCAACAAAAGGACTGTTGACTTTGTGAGGAGGGATTTCTATGCAGGACATATGCAAGGCAGCAACGTGGACTGACCCTTTGGCGTTGGGTTTCTCAGATCTGGTATGCACAGAAGGAGCTATGTGGTAATAAAATGGTGAATGGGTGCAGAAGCATATCAGGTATCACTATTACCATGCCCCCATCCCTTCCACATTGTTAGGGAGAATTCTCGGTTTAGGCTGAATTTCCTAACCTAGTGAGTCCCCCAGCAGCTTTGCTGGATTTCTGGAGTTTGTTTTTTTTCTCCTGCCAAGAGAGAGACTCTTTTCCTCCCGCTCTTGGACATGTGTGGTGTTCCTTTGAATGTTAATGTGTTTCATGGGCTATGGGGTCTTTTACTCCATAGGGTCTCATACGTTTTTTTCTATGTGTGTTACACAGCACCCTCAGTGCAGTGACACAGGGGTGTCATAGTGACACCCCACCATAGATTCCATACCCTGGGACTGACTACTGTCTCCCAGGGCATGTAAAGTCACCATTGGCTTTACTAGCCCCAAATTATAAACAGAAACCAGTACAAACCATCATATTGTGGACGTACTGGTCGGGGCAATTCGATTGCCCCGGGGTCTGTTAGTCGAGGGGGCACGTCTCCGTCCCCCCTGATCGAGTTTTGGCTGGTGGCAGTGGATACTACTTTTTATATTCGACCACGAATATATCCCTATGGGATTTTCCCATTGTTCGAGGCTATCAACTTTAATTATTTAATTCTCATAGCCTCGAACATACTGCCGGTTTATTTATGTAATATTAATTCGCCGGTTGGTATTTTTTGCCAGAACTCAATTCTAAAATGGCGTTTGTGTTCTCTTCTGTGACTCCAACCCAAGTCGAGCCCTTTGTTCCACTTTTTGGCGGGCTTCTCCACAGAAGCCTCCAAAAGTGGTGCCACTCTGGGTACCACAGGGGGCGTGGGAGGGGGTTTAGGCACCCTGGACTGAGTTACCTTGGTAACTCAAGTCGCACTCTTGTGTGATTGGCCCAAGTGGTGAGCCGGCCAGCTCACCACTTAGCATGTTTGATTGACAGCTAGGCTGAGTGAATGGGGGTGTGCTGCATAAAAGCAGGGCTTTTGGGACTGGAACTTTAGAAGTCGCCACAGGACCTGGAAATCCGATGAGGGAGAAGCTGAGCCGACCTGCTACGACGACACCACCGGTGGAGCCCTGCGGAACCGACTCACCACTTCCCAACGACAGAAGATCTCCCGGCTGGAGAGTCTTCTTCCCCTGACTGGTGGGCACAACCAGTTTACTTTCTTTTTCTCGCATCCCAGGACGTCTTGTGGTCGAATTGCCCGTGCCAAGCACCCCAGCAACCGGATAGCCACTTACCACTGGACCGCAAACAAAAAGGACCGCTCCTTTTAACTGAGAACTCTGCGGCTGGTTTTTTCCCTGGCAGTGCAACGGACTCCTGCTTTCCTCCCAGACGAGATCCTCTCTTCCTCCGGACGAAGCACCGACGTGCAACCGCTGCCAGGAACAACTGCCCCCGCTGGAGTATTCTCACCACTTTAAGGTACCGTGTCCGCCAGGCCTCCCTTTCTAAAGATTGCTACAAGGTAATAATAATCTCTTAACCTTCTGGACTGGGCTGGCCGCCTTGACCCTCTAACTGGTCCCTTTCTTTTGGTCCAACTTCTTTCTGAACCTTCGAGACTCATGTGCACTTTTCAACCGTGTGACCTTGGACACATTTCGTTCTGATCCTCTTAAAGTGGATCAGGCCTTCTGAACTCTAACTTCACGGTTTGATTCTGCTTTCCTCGCTTGCTGTGTTCTTTTGAAAGTGTTGGGATCTGTTTCAATTTATGCTCTGCCTTTCTCTCCCTTTTAAACCGAATTAGAGTGCCATCTGCGTTAGTCGCTCACCGCTGTCTGAAAATAAGTGGGGCTTTACTTAAGACTTGTCTAATATTCTTTTAAGGGAGCGTATATCTTTTCATGACCGTGTTTTTGAACTGCTTGATATTAGTGCCAGTGTGTTTTATTAGATGTGGTTTTAAATAAATAATTATATCTCTTTTACACCAAGCTCTGGTCAGTGTTTGCTTATTCTACTGTGTTCTTTTGACCTATTGTGAATACTCTGTATACTGCCCAACTCTTCTTGAGGGAAGTATGACTGCTCAGCCACAGCTACCAAGTGAATCTGTGTGGTACAGACAGTGGGTTTACTGCCAAACACCTGTAGTCTTAAATCTTTTGCAGTGGTCCCAGAGGGAACTGCACAGGTTTCTGCGTAACACACATCATCAGCTTTGGTTTACCACAGAGGTAACCACTGGGTTGAGAAAGGCAGTTGTGGAGGTAATTGGGGGGGGGTTAATAGGAGGGGGATTATTTACTGGTAATCTTCCTTAATAACTCTTCCTCGCCACAGTACTAGAGTCCCACCTCACCCTCCCAGAGTGTAGAAGAATCCATGATGCATCCGGCTTAGGAAATATACAGGGAATTTTGCTACTGTGGCGGTATTATACCTCCAGGTGGCCTGGGACATAATCAAAATTCGTTGGTAAGGGTTCCCGTTATGGGGGCGGACCTCAAAAAGGTAAATAACAGGACGAGGAAGAGCATGACTAGAAGTAATAAAGGTTACAGGTAAGCAAACATCACCCCATCCCCACTTCTACTGACAATTGTGCTCTTTCTTTCTATTCGTGTTACACTCACATAACTAAACATCAAAACATCTTAATGGGTGAAGAGCCGGTTGCAAAATGACAAACAAGGCCGAACCCACCTGCTGAGGCCGTTAAGGTACTACTGATTTGGGCAAACAGAAACCCAATTTTCTAAGTTTTAATATTTAATTGTGTGCACTCTATACATTATCAAAATCTTCACTCTACACATATATGCAGAAAGGCACGATTTTGCTAGGGGAAAAGTCGAGTTCCGTCCGTTTCAAGATTTAAGTGTGATTCAATTATTAAAAGACCGTAGTGGTAATAAACAAGCATTTTTTTCATACTTTTCTACACACCTCAGAATATATATTTATATATAAAAATTGGGGCCAGGTTTGTAAACGAATTGCGTCCACAGAAGCTAGTTTTTCCCTGTGCAAATTGTATGGTCGGAGTTTTTGAGCAATAAAAGAAAATTAAAATCGCTTGAATGGGGCGGCTCCGCGCCAGTAACATTTGCCTCATTGCTACGATCATCTACGAATTTCTGTGGGTACTTGGATACGATCGTGTGACTAGAATGCATTCTGAAGTACGGGTGGGAGCTTTTAATCCATGCTCTTCCACAACAGGGAATAGGTTTATGTATACGGAGTAGTACGGTCATTTGGTCTACTTGTAAAAAAGAGCAGTTTACCTAGATCACATTTGTAAATGTCCCAAACGACGTTGTCAAATGCTAATGTGCGAGTTGTGCCCATGAAATTACATTACTTCCGGAGCGGTCACCCCCTGGGGACTAATCCAGGCAGCGCGAGAGAAGGGAGGTAACCGCCTGACCGGGGTAAAGAGGGCTGTCCGAAACCGCGAACCAGCTGTGAGGGGCGGGCAGGCAGCGTCAGGCGTACCAACTTCAGTCGTACATCCCAGAAACCAGCAAGGGGAGGAGAACTGGCCTCAAAGTAGCTCCGACAGATCAAGAGTGGTGGAAAACCCGGGCTGGCGTTTGTTTCCTCACGGAGGAGACAACCTGCTTTTCACAGGGCAGGTCTGCGAGTGCATGCGATAACTATTCTCGCATGGTTTGTAGAAAGTAACAACCCTAGACGTTAGACCAGCATACATATTAAATCAAAAACCGTTTAGATTCCTGGGACTCGCGCACGCCGTACAGCTCCTGGAACTACTATAAATTACGCACAGACATTTCGTATGTAGTCGTGTGGGGTTGGGGGGGGGGGCAGGGAAGAAGAGAAAAAAAAAAACAACGCAGCCATTGCAATTTACTATTTGCATCTCCAAATTGTTTCCATCTGGGTACATATATTTCTGCTTTGGTTTAAACAAAAAAAAAAAAAACACAATTGGACACATTTGTTATATTCAATTATTAGATCTATTCAGGGAAGAAGCTTGGCTTACACAGAGAGATACAATTATTTTCCCAGGATCACACTTAAATAAGCGGTGAAGCTGGGATTTGCATTTGCAGAAAAAGGTTTGCATTTGAGTTAATTTGCATACCCACAATGCCTTGCTGTTGTGGCTCAGCACTGGAGGTGAACTTCCAGTGATAGCTACTATGTGGTGGTGTGGAATGTGACACTTGGTTCAAATGAACTTTCCTACTTTCACATTTCAGGTGAATTTGTTTTTTTTTTTCAAACCTTTTTAAACCCACCATAACTTAGAATATATAAGATACAAAGTTAAAGGGGAGTTTTGGTTACAAGTAAAACCGAAAAATCCTTGAAATATGCCAGTTATGGTAAGCTAAGCAACAATAAATCGTGCCACCACAGTGCTCTACTAAGACCAACTCCCAGGACAGATGACATCACAAATGACATGGATGACATCACATATCTAGGCCACTTGTTTTTGTTCACCGACATATCTAGGGAGGATAGCTCAGGGGCAACTTGCTCACCTTGGAAGCAAGACGACAGAGAAAAACAGGTTCGATCCCCGGGTCTTCGCATAGAAACATCTTGGTATTAAGCGCGTTCTAAATAACCAATGAATATATATCATATCTAGGCCTGGTGGTTTTCTTCACTGACTCCAAGAATTTTAAAACTGAAAAGATGCTTTAATATAGGGCAAGGTTATCGTCTAGAAGTACTTTCCTTACAGTTTGGTCTCAGCTCATAGTGCACAGACATGGAGAAATAAGCATGCCTCAAACACACAATTCATTTGTATACATGATAATAAACTTGAACCTTATTGTCATGTGATACTCTTTTTTCCTTCCTTCTTACTGGCATTAACTGTACGTGTCTCAGATTCATCATGCATTGTATCTCTTTATATGTAATGTATGGGTTACCAAGTCTGAAGTAAATTGTCGTCTTAGCTATTAATTTCAAGTTTAATATTAGACAATTGATAGCCTTGCATTTATTATTTTACTGACCGATATGACCAGATTACAAATATACTTCTGTGGTGCATGCTGCACCCATTTCCTATGTGTATGTATTATTAGGTTGTTTTATTAACAAGAACATTTTCTTTAAAGGAGTACATTTTTGAATACATTAAATAGTTCATGAGAGGTTGCTGATCATCCATGATACGTTGCTACCAACATTGTACACACAACCCCCCTTCTACAGACTTTCAGAATTTGATATGTGATGTCAATGACATTTGTGATGTCATCTTTATGTCCTGAGTGTTGGTATTAGCAGTGCATGGTGGTGGCGCAAGTTACGGTCGCTTAGCTTACCATAACTTGCGATTTTCAAGGGTTTTTCGGTTTTACTTGTAACCATAACGTCCCTTTAACTAAGTTTTTTCATTGAATTTCACTGGTTTTTACCAATGCAACCTAACAACTTCCTAATAGAATACCTATCCCCAATACAGCAGCATTTTCAACCAATGTACACAGTTTTAACTTAAAACTGTGGCATTCCCACCGCCTAGCAACATTTTTTACACTTCCGTACAGTTTTAACTTTTTGCACTGTTTTTGTGTTCGCTGAAGACAGACGTCACCACCGCAGACTTTCAGGACAGTGTCATGTGACCACACGCATGCACATCATGACATGTCCACGCTTTGTGAACGAGTCCGTACCAACAGTTCGGAACTGTATTTTTAGCTGATCTGGGAAGTTTTAAAGTGAAAGTTTACCCTTGCACAGCTCCTAGGCTTATGCTTCCCCATCTGCAATCCAGGAGAATTCACATCCTTCGAAGATTAGCAGCGCTGCTATTTATCGTAAAAAAATGGCATCAGTTATTGCAATCCCTTCTCCCCAAGAGCCAGCACTGTTAGGAAAGATTTCCATTTTATGCGTAATTTTCCCTCCAGTTGTACACTCCCAAACTTTTGTTGCGGTTTAACACTATAGTCTGTCTTTGCCAGAGAAGTACGGCCTTCAGCAACACTCCTCTGGGCTTTCACTCACTTTTTATGGGGAAACTGACATGCCTTTAAGACAGTCAGTACTGGGAGACTTTGTTTCCCTTAGTCCTTTCCCATGTTGCAACTTTTCTGCAACATGTAACAAGTGCACAATGTACCTTACAGTACAGTGCACTTGGGTCTTGGTCATTTCCAAAGACCCTAGATACTCTCGTAGGACTTTTTGGGAGATGCGTCATGGACCGGGCTGGTGGCAGCTTATTTCATATAATTTTAACCCTTTCCTGCCTTTTAAACTAATATTACAGCGTTTGGCACGAATATGTGGCCTGGCTTCAAAATGCCCATGCCACAAGGCTTTGTTCTGTCCTTTGGCCATCTTGCTCCTTTGCCTTCCCCAGGTCGAGCCGACCCAGGTCAGTCCTTATTTGGTCATGCAGTTTCCTGCAAAACGCCAAGCTTTTGCGGGCTCCTGCATGCCCGGTTTGTATGCCTCCAGGATGTGGGCTGGGATGTCTGTTCCCAATACACATCTTGGGTGCCAGAGAGTCTGGAGTGCTGTGAATGCCTGGGACCACCGTGGTCTGTGATTGGTCCACGTATGGTATGCCTGAATGTGAGCAGATCTCTTATTGGGTCCTGTTCGTTTGGCGCAAAGGAGATTCTGGACAAGAGAAGCCCCCAAACAGCCATACCATGTCGATCTCTGGAGTTCTCACTGAACGAAGGATAGGATCCAAGTGTCCTGAAGCTAAGAAGCCGAGTCGAGGAACCGCTGGAAGGTTTGGCACCCTGAGCCCGCTGTCGTCCCGTGGGACCCCCTCTGCCTCTGGTCGTCCTAGAAGGTCTGCAAAGATGCTTCGACCCATTAGAATCGTGGGACCTACTATTCTCGGCACCTTCTTCTCAGAAGTGTCTGGGCCAACTAGTGGGCTGACCAGCTTACGCAGGACCTTTCCTCTGTCTCCGCCGCCGTTTCGAGGAGGCCCTCAAAACTTGGTATACTGCTAGCTCTGTGTCCACGGCACCCTCACACAGAATTTCGTACACTTGGCGTTCCCAGGTCTGAAGTGAGACGAGTGTCCCAGGACCGGAGCATACGCGGTTACCATGTCGCCCAGCCGCGGTGACAATCTTGGCAGGTGCTCTGCATCTGTGACCCTCTTGCCCCTGAAGCCTGCTGCAGTGAAACTGGCCTGGTCCATCCACCAGGAGCGGAGAAATCGCCACTGTCCCTTTTGGGAATCATCGATTGATCTTCGTCGCTGAAAGCCGCAGAGCCCGCATTTGAACCTGCAACCGAAGTGGACTCGACTGGCGAAGTTTGGTCTGGAGTGCTCCGGGGGTCGGTGAGTAATCTCAACCCTAACCGGTGGCCCCTAGCGCCTCCATCCATTTTTATGCACGAGTGGCCCCTGCGGGCACCTCTCCTTGCCACTGCTAGTGCGAACTAGCAAACTATTCCCGAACCTTGGAATCACCTCTGCCTTCAAGTGGAGGCCCTCCTCGAATAGTGGGAATCTATTCTTAATCGCCTCACCCACCTCCCTGAGCTGCTAGAGACCCATGAAGAAACCCTGTTTTGCCCTATTGAGCACAAGGCTGTTAAGCTCACCCGATATCCCGATATCCCCGAAGGCGTCTGGATGGCTCCGAGATCTGGAACCCTGGATGTGTAGTTGCCCAGTGCTGAATAATGAATAAGCAATTACAGAAGGGAGTATTTGTGATAACTGTCTCTAATGGGTGAATCTCCCACCTTCCTCTGACCGATGCCCTTCCCACTGGGTTCTTTCTCACTTTAGTTATTTGTAGTGTGAGCCATCTATCCTGCGTTTCTTGTGCAGGGACGCTTGATGTTTGTTGGCGAGCTGCCCGAGTTGCTTCACTGGTGCAGTTCGCCTTCCTTGGGCCCAGGCCTGCTGTGACCCCGAATCTGCTGGTAGGCAGGTAGGTTTGTTAATTGTAAGTCTTTGTTCTGTTTATGGTGGGAATTCGTTAATGTCCATCTCTTTTTCAGGTGCGAAGGTCCTGATGCTGGCGTGCCGGATGGAGCGGCACGTTTTCTAGGTAAGAGAAAGCATGAAGCGCAGCGCCTTTATTGTCTTTTAAAGCTAACCTGTGTTTTCTTCTTCTCCTCACAGGCCGCTGTGGTGCTGCGAGTGGAGAGCGCGATGAAGAACAGGCCCCCGGAATCCGTTAAGGTAAGTACAGCGCTGTGCAGTTGTTTAATATTGAAAGCAAACCTGAATATGTCTTTTCCTTTGCAGATGTTGCTGTGGTGCTCCGGATTGAAGCGTGGCATAGCGTGATGGAATTCAGGTAAGACTGATGGAATTCGATGTTTTGGAAGCGAGCGTTCTAATATGGTTTCTCCCTTTCTCGTTATTGCAAGTCGCAATGTTCGAACAGCAGCTGTGGTAGCGGTTTGCCGGAAGTCCTTAAGTAGGTAATCACAGGTGATGTTTCTTCTCTCGGTTTCCACAGATTGCAGCCCAGTTGAGATGCTGAGTGCTGGATGGTGTTTTCTCAGGTAAAACAGAATAATCTTGTTCTTGCAGGATTACAGGAAGATGCTGAAGACCAGGAGCTGGACACGGTGAGCGTCATGCTGCGGGTTGGAGAATAACTAAGCGTGTTCTGCTGTCAGGGTGTGTTTTATATAGCCCAGGGAAAGTAGTACCAGGGAAAGTAGTTCCAGGCCTGCCACACCCAAAACACTAGACCACATGGCTTGGTTCTTAGAACTAGACTGTGGGTGCTTCCATGTTGTATTTAAAGGCCCATGTACATAAATGGGACCTAGTTTGAACAGCCCTTCCTTCCTACATATGAGAGTGGTGCCAAAGGCGCCAGGACTGGCTCCAGGAGCCCTTTTGCAGTGGTTTTAAGGCCCTCAGGGTTCTGGTGGGAGCCTGCTTGTGGCACAACGTGTGCCCCTTCACAGGGGTCATGACAAAGGCTCCTCTCAGGGTTTGGACTACCTCGTATTTGATGTTGAAGTGGACTAAATGTTGAAGGAGACTAAAGACCATCTGTACTGCCCATTTCCTCCCCTTCCATGATTGGCGACATATTTCATGCCTTTAACCCTTTAGACCCCATTGGTCTTGTATATATGTATTTTGATATTATTGTGTTGTATTGCTGTGATTCTCTTGCTGTGTGTGGAGTTAAAGGCCTTGTAATAACGTGTTTATATTTTTTGATATATACACCTGTCAGAGTAATTTGTAAGTGTCCTTGCTCTGTGTGCTCATTGAGGTCCTTCAGTCACCCTCACTCCTCCCGAGACCTAGTCCTGACTACAGACCATAGCTACCTCGATTGGTCTGGCTTGTCCAAAGATTACCCTGTTCCAAGAAACTAGGCTGGTCTTCTGAACCTCTGCCTACTAGGCCAGAGTTCAGAAATCCATCGTAACAAGCACCAACACCAGCTGGAGGGCCTACACAACAGAAGAAGCGCTAGAATGCCTAAAATCAAGGAGGACCAGGAGGACCAGGAAGATGAAGCAGAGGAAATGGCTACCTCTAGCAGCCAGAAACAATCATGGGCATGGCAGTTCTTCACCACTGTTTGGGGGGGGGGGGGGGTCGAGTACCAAAGGCTACCCAGGTGACATGCACAGAGTGCGTTTCACTCAGTCGCGGACAACCTGGCCAGTACTCCTACGGGACCACCTCGATGCACCGCCACACTAAAATGAACCATCGGGATGCTCTGGGAAAGGATGTTACCTTCTCAGGAAGTAGTCGGCCAAGCTTCCTCAAACAATATTACCACCACACAGGCTACTCTCCTGTGGGGCAGAAAATCCCACCAGCTATCCTGTAAGCCATAATAGAAGCTGTTGATCCATATCTTTCCAAAAAAACAGTATTCTATGTGTATATATATATATATATATATATATATATATATATATATATATATATATATATATATATATATATATATATATATATATATATATATATAACAAGCGGTTTGTTGCCGCGAAACGCGTCGTCGTTTTCGTGTCCTTTTCTCTCTCTGGACATAATAATCATTAAAGCTATTTGATGCCTGCATACATCCTGACTTCCTGACTCTGTGTTTGGAAAGGACTTTTCAAATCCAAACCTCTTCCCGGAGTGCCATCCACTTTTCCTGCACCTTGGTACGGGGATTTTTTTCTGATATATATATATATATATACACACTGCAACACCACTTGCAATGTCAAAGTGCTTTCAAGGCTGTAATCAAGAAGCATGAGAACCACTGCCCCCACCTTTAAATGAAGGCACACCCAACATCTTCCCATGTCCACCTTCCTCTTTATCTGTGGTCGGTGTCTCATCCCTTATTCCCCTCCCCCAACTTACTTCCCAAACTCTCCTTCAAAACAAATTTAAAAAAAATGAAAAAAAAAAGTTGTCTGTCAAGGACAGGAAAAGGAAATAAACACGTATAGAAGTGCGGTGCACGTCTGCAAGGCTAAGTAGTAACAGAACCGGCTCTTCCCTAAGCCACGGTCCATACAATACAGTGGAAGCAGTCACTGAATGAGTACAAAACTCTGACCGGTGCAAACAACCACCTAATGGAGCCTTACACAAGAGACCTAAACTCAGCCAACAGTGACACGCTGAGCTCTAGGCCTTAATCTTCCAGATATAATGCACGCACACGGGCAGGGAAACCACGTTCCTTCTTATATAGAAGGCCCGGGCAAAAGGTGAAGAGAAAGGAGATCAGCAGACCTGCCTGTCTCATCGAGGCCAGCAGGGCTGGGGAAGAGTGTAGAGCAGAGGAGTCCCGAGCAGAGCAGCAGCAGAAAAGAGACAGCCGGGCCCAGCGAAGCAGAACTCGTAAACCCCAGAAGGCGACGTTTCATTTGAAGCACATTCTGCTCTAAACGTGAGTGAAGGGTGGGGACTTGCTGAGTGCATTTAGACTGATGGTGTGTAGTATAGTGTAGCATAGCTACAAGGTTACACATGTTGTTAAACTAAAACTACCACTTGTTCCATTATTTATCCATTCAGACATGCTCTTTGCCCACATGGCAATCTTGTTAATTGGTGTGATGTTATATATCTGCTTTACCTTGTGTAATGAGAATAAGAGCCCTCAGAAGATAGGGTGTCATTAAATACATTAACATGATGACTCCTGTGTCAAGTGTAAAATTCAGACTAATGTGAGTGGCATCTCTTGGAGTCAAAGAACTTTACAATTCCTGGCTGTATAGGTTTAATCATGTATGTAAGCACACAAACCTAGGCAGGCCTGTCTAAGCGCTGCTGAGACAGACTAGGGTGAATGTCGGCATGAAATGACCAATGGTCACGTGTCTATTTTCACAGCCTCAAACAAGGTGGCGATAAGAGGCTCATGGTCACGCCTAAATCATAGGCAATTAAGTTTAATTATTTGTATTGCGCACCAGACCCTTGGGTATCAGGACGCATTGCATAAGACAACTTAAAACTTAGTTATACATAAGAGCAATAAAAT
Source organism: Ambystoma mexicanum (assembly GCF_040938575.1). Classification (NCBI taxonomy): domain Eukaryota; kingdom Metazoa; phylum Chordata; class Amphibia; order Caudata; family Ambystomatidae; genus Ambystoma; species Ambystoma mexicanum. Next base: position 704,333,461 of record NC_090924.1, read on the forward strand.
ACATACGAGTTATTCAGGAAAGGAACAATATACATGCTGTAGATACAGAAAGATCAAATAGGAACAACATAACGTACAGAAATATAGGAATATACAACGGACAGTCAGAAATATAACTAGTGAGGTTCATAGATCAGGTAAGGTAGAGTGGGATACTTAGGGGACACTATCTGAAATGATTTACAGTGTAGAAGAGAGGGCGAGTTAATGGTATCATGGCGGAGGCATACCAGAGTCTTTGAACCAACTTATAAGGTTCTGGCGGACATTTCGGTAGGATTGATCTGCTTTTAGTGGAGGGGGTAAGGAGTTCCAGAGTTGAGCTGCCTGGACCGGGAAGCTACGACCCCCGACTCTAGAGTGTTTAAATCTTGGAACTAGGAGGCAGTTAGTGCTAGATAATCTAGTAGTTCTTGTGGTGGATTTTCTGGTGAGTCTCTGTTAAATAGCAAGGTGCAGCGTTGTTCAAGCATTTCTATGTGAGAGAAGCAACTTTTAGCTGGATTTTGTCGTGTGTTGAAAGCCAATTATTTAATCTTCTGGTCTCGGAGATTTGTTCTCTGCTGGTAATTCTGAGTGCTGCTCCAAGGGCATCATTCTAGAGGAATTGGATTTTCTTGATAATTTGTTTGTTAGCCCCTATGTACAGTGCATTACAGTAGTCTAACTTTGACAAAATGAGCGCTCTGGCCAGGGTAATACAGCTGTTATTAGACAAGAAGGGTTTGCCCGCTCTAATCAACTTACCAGTGTAAGCTGTGGCCGATGCCATGGCATTGACCTGCTTGTTGAAGAAGAGGGTAGAGTCCAGGTAGAACCCCAAGGTTTTCACCTCATTAGCGACAGTGATCGTATTACTGTCGATATTGAAGGCAGAGTATTTGGGTCCCAATTTTGTGAGGGTTGAAGTAGTGCCCGGGATGATGATATACCCTGTTCACCAAGGCCAAATCCTTGTCAATCTCTGTAAGTGGTAGGAGGATCTGAGTATCATCTGCAGAGTTAGTGTAGGGGATATCCAGATCATCGAAAAGGGGCTTTGTGAAAATATTATATAAAGTTGGTGAGACGCAAGATCCCAGAGGCACTCCGCAAGTGATGGGGATAGGGTCCGCAGTTGCAGTGATTACTTAGAAAGGATTGTATCCATACTATAGCTTCTTCCGAGAAGTGAGCTGAGTCCAGATGGCTGCATAGTACCCCATGGTCCACAAGGTCGAATGCAGCAGATATCAAATGCCATATCATATCCAGGAGGAGAAGTAGGGCCGATTTCCCTTTATCCATGAGCTCGTCAATCTGGGCCTTTAGGTTAATTAAGGCGGTTTCAGTCCCATGCTGAGGCCGAAAACCAGATTGGCGTGCTCCAAGCAAGAGGTTAGATTCCAGATGTTTTTGTATTTGTAAGTAGGACATCTTTTCTATAATTTTCAGAAGAAAAGGCACCGTTATTGGACGGTAATTAGTAGGTATGGCTGGGTTTAAGGTCTGTTTTTTTAAGTAATGGGAGCACCCAAGATTCTTTGAGGTTGCTTGGGATAATGCCTGAGGAGAATAAGGCGTTGATAAGTTTCATGATAAAAAGGGGCCAGGTCTCTGGCTGCATCCTTTATGAGTTGTGCAGGGCATTGATCACCCTGACAGTTTGAGTTTCAATTGTGGAGACATTAGAGAACTTAAAGCATGGGGGATAAACTGAGTTTTTAGGTGGTGTAGGGGAGATTATGGGAGGTGTAGTACAGGTTAGTGAGGCTTTTTTCTTGGCAATTTTAGTTTGTAGAGTCGAGACTTTATTAGCTAAAGTTTGCTGTATGTTAGAACACCATACTTTATCTTTTACGCAGTTGTCCAGCACTGGGATGGGGGATTCTAATTCTTTCAGGGTAACAGAGTTCCTTCATACTTGATTTAGCTTGTGATAGTTTCACATTTAGCTATGAATATTTCACTCTTGTAGAGTATCTATGGTGCAAAGGTTGATCTTATTTTCCTCTGAGGGTAGTAGTCACCAAGATACCTCACATTGTCTTTTTTTGTTGTAAAGTTTAAGTGTGATGTGTACCATGAGTTAAGGTGGGCTTTGGGCTTACGTAGTCTCATTTTAAGTGGCGCTATTGAGTCGAGTGAGGTGGACATCATTTTATTATACTCCTTGACTAATGCATCAGGCCTCAGGTTTTCCGGGAGTGAGTTGAGTGTAGGGAGAATGAGAGGGAGTCAGTTGTCATAGGTAATTTCTTTTTTTAAATTCCTTATATGTATAGGTGGAGCTGGGTGGGTGGGCTTGGAGGTAGGTCTTTCAGTTGCTAAGGAGAAGGCCACAAGGTGGTGGTCTATCCAAATCTGGGGTGAAATCACAACATTGCAGTTATAGTCGGCCACCCAGTCATGCATTCTCCCTTTGTTGCAAGTAGGGTGAAGCACTCTCTGGGTGAGGTCAAGTTCAGTAAAGATATTGGTCACGCTAGATGGATGTGGGTCTTTGGGGTCATTGAAGCCCAGATTCATATCCCCTAATAAAAGGACTTGGGAGGAATTTAAGTTATTAGACAGGATGTTGGAAATCTCTTCCTCAAAAGGTTCCGACATGGCCCGACGGTCTGTATATAAGGTGGATCGTGAGAGTCTGAGAGTTGTTAATGGAGAGCTTGGCTGTGAGATTTTCACATGATTTAATGTCATGGGGTGGAGCTAGTCTAATTCGTAGATTGGATTTAGCAATGAGGGCTATACCTCCTGCTCGCGCTTCATTTCTATCTGATGTTATGATAGTGTAACCATTAGGAATAGCTAGCGAGAGGGCTGGACCTGTGGCGGCGTGTAGCCATGATTCGGCTCATAGGAAGGGCAAACCACTCAATGTTGTGCCTGACTAAATGCATCCTTTCAGTGGGGGGTGGGGGGGCGCCACAGGGAGGAGGGGGGTTATCTGGGGAGACCATGGGCCTCATTAAGAGTCCAGTGGTAACCGAGGTGGTAAAACTGCCTGGTTACCGCCGGACTCCTATTACCATTCTGCCTCTGATTCCCGGAATTACCGGGGCATTACAACCCCGGTGACCCGGGAATTCTGGAGGCGGAATGGTGTAAATCCTCATTCCCATTGAGTCCGATAGGACTCAATGGGAATGGGGATCATTGAAACACCGGCACCATCTCGTGATGGTGCCGGTGTTTCCTCGCCCGCCTGCAGGCGGGCGGTGTTAAACCCGCCAGTTCAGACCTGGCGGGATTGACACCTCCACCTGCAGGAGTCGTGATCACCCGGTATGGAAACAACGGTGGTGGCGGATTTACTGCCACCGGTGTTTCCATACCGGGTGAGTTGTACTGAGGCCCCATGTGCATCTAGTTAGCAGAAGTTTAAATACTTTACCGCACCAGTCTCTTTGCAACAGTAAGACTCCGCTTGCACTCTTGTTTGGGAGAATTTGCTTTTACTCTAGGCAAGAGCAACTGCTGGTGACAGCGCTGCCGAGTGAATCCCTCCAGGTGGAAGCTGCTGAGGCCAGTCCTGAGACCACTCTCAAAGCAGGGGATTGGGTCCTGGAGAAGATCCATGATAAGACTGTTTGGCCCGTCTTAAAGACCAGCAGTGCAAGTAATCGGAGTGAAAGGTTCCAGAACTGCTGTCTTGCCCACAATACCACCCAAGAGAGGTACCAGAGTTTGTGGTTAAGTTGAAACCCGCTCCAGATGGTTACCGCAAGGTTTCCATGCAATCCTCTTCCAGTTGAGGAGCCCACAGAAGAAAAGATGGAGATCAGACAAATGATGATGGGTGTTTAAGATGTTATGTTATATTTGTATAGCGCCTTATTTACCGTTGGTATGATCTGATGGCCCTCGGAGAGGGGAGAAGAGAGAAAGAGAGAAAGAGAGAAAGAGAGAAAGAGAGAAAGAGAGAAAGAGAGAAAGAGAGAGAGACAAAGAGAGAGACAAAGAGAGAGACAAAGAGAGAGACAAAGAGAGAGACAAAGAGAGAGACAAAGAGAGAGACAAAGAGAGAGACAAAGAGAGAGACAAAGAGAGAGACAAAGAGAGAGACAAAGAGAGAGACAAAGAGAGAGACAAAGAGAGAGACAAAGAGAGAGACAAAGAGAGAGACAAAGAGAGAGACAAAGAGAGAGACAAAGAGAGAGACAAAGAGAGAGACAAAGAGAGACAAAGAGAGACAAAGAGAGACAAAGAGAGACAAAGAGAGAGACAAAGAGAGAGACAAAGAGAGAGACAAAGAGAGACAAAGAGAGAGACACAGAGAGAGACAAAGAGAGAGACACAGAGAGAGACACAGAGAGAGAGACAGAGAGAGACAGAGAGAGACAGAGAGAGACAGAGAGAGACAGAGAGAGACAGAGAGAGACAGAGAGAGACAGAGAGAGACAGAGAGAGACAGAGAGAGACAGAGAGAGACAGAGAGAGACAGAGAGAGACAGAGAGACAGAAAGAGAAAGAGAAAACGCACCAGGTATGTGTGCAGCTGGTGTGGTTGTTGCATGAAAGCTGCTTCTTAGCGGTAGGTGTGGTGCTGAGGAGATCAGTTGAATGTGTTCAGTCTGGAGGGTTGACAACCAGACTGAGTTATGGCTGCGTTAGGCCTGAGGAGACGACTAAGCTAGCAGGTGTGTGCTAGCTAGCTGTGTTTTATTAGGAGGATGGGTGGTTTGATGGTCATGTTACTATGAGAACAGCTTTACCGAATGGGTCATAGTACTGCTGTGTTCTAGTTGAATGGTGGTGTATAGGAGAGAGTAAGCATAGTAGTGTGATATTGTGGTAATCAGTGAAGTGTATGCAATCAGGCACAATCTACCTATTAAATTTAACTTTTAACACAATGACGCCATTAGGGTACATTCAATGTTGTTGGCGACACAATCTTAATTCAGCTCAGTGACTCTAATAGGGGATGCTCCTAGGTTGAACTTGAACACAGTGACGCTATTGGCGCACATTCAATGTTGGGAATACAGTCTAGGTTCAACAATAACAGATGCTACAAGGGTGCGCTTATTAAGTTCAGCTTTAACACAGTAACTCTAATAGGACACACTTTCTAGATTCAACTTTAAGATAATGACGCTATTAGGGCACAGACATTGATGTTGGGAATATCTTCTAGATTTAACATTGAGACAGTTACGCTAATTAGGGTACGCTTTCTAAGTTAAATTTTAACACAGTGACGCTATTAGGGCACACTCTAGATTCAACATTAACAGTGACAATTTTAAGGCACACTTATTAGATTCAATTTTAACATGGTGCCCCTATTGGGGCACACTTTCTAAGTTCAGCTCTAATTCTGTGATGCTATTAGGGCGGGCACACTCTAGGTTCAACATTAACACAGCTACGCAATTAGGGCAAACTTTTAGATTCAGCTTTCACATGGTGACACTTTCCTGATTCAACTTTAACACACTGATATTCATTGGGCACACTCAATGATGTTGGGAATACAGTCTAGCTTCCATATTAGCACAGTGATACTATTCGAGCACACTTTCTAGATTCAGTTTTAACACATTGACACTATTAAGGCACGTGTTATTTATAAGAATTGTGTCTAAGTGCGGCACATGCCATCATTCAAAATTAAATTAAGAGTGGGACATGCCATCAATCACAATTCAACTAAGAGTGGGATATGCCATCATACAGCGTTCTGCAAGAGTGAGACGTGCTAACATTCACAATTCCAACCAAGAGTGAGCTATGCTAAGAATCACAGGAAATCACAATCTCCTGCGAGTTTAATAATGCTATAAGGGCACGCTTTCTAAGTTCAGCTTTAAGATAATGACACTATAAGGGCACACGATGTTGGGAATATCTTCTAGATTTAACATTGACACAGCAACGCTATTCGGGCACACTTTCCAAGTTCAACTTTAACAGAGTGACACCACTAGGGCACAATTTCTAAGTTTAATTGTAAGATAGTGACGCTATTAGGGCACACTCTCTAGATATCATTCACAAGTCTATCTTAGTGCGTCACAAGTCTATCTTAGTGCGGGATATGCTATCAGTCACAATTCCTTTAAGGTGTGGCACATGCTAGCGTTCGCAATTCTATCTAGCATTTACAGTACCAACTAAGTGAGCTATATGCTACCAGTCATAATTCTGTCTAGATGAGGTACATGTTATGATTTACAATTCCATCTAAGTGTGGGACATGATATCATTCATGATTCCATCGAAGTGTGGCTCTTGGTAACATTGTTAAACCCGTCTTAGTGTGAGGCTGGTTAATCCTCATCATTGTCTCTGGGAGTGGCACAAGTTAACATTAGTAAGTATGTTATGCAGGACAACATTTACAGTCCAGCCTTGAATGGATTTAGCTTGGTGGTCAAATCTCTCTAGGTGTGCTTGGTGTGAGTCTATGGGAGTTTACATTAAGGAAAAATAAGGTAGAGTGGCGGGGCTTTCTGGAGTAGAGTGATTGCTCTACACCCCACCCATGCCACACACAGTTGTGTTGGTGTCTGTTCACTGCTGGCTTCACCTGCTGACACCTGCAGACACTTTCAGGAGCCGCCCTTTGCCGCAGGGGCTGCGCCCTGGGAAGGTCAGTTATGACCAGGTGAATGCATCAATCAGGGCGGGTTGGAGGCGGTGGGTGGGAATGGGAAAAGGCGCCTTTGGATGCAGCCCACACCACAAAAACAGCCTCAGAAGCCAAAACAAACACTAGACAGACACCAGATTAGCACACAGTGCTCACCAAAAAATATAAATACATACATGGTTAAGTAAATAAATAATAAAATTTGAAGAGAGGAAAAAAGGAACAAGTTACTTACCTGTAACTGTTCTCCAGCATGGATTCACATGCTCATGAATATTCCCCGTCAGGCCGGGAATCCTCGGTAAAGAAAAAAAAAATCAGTATCAGTTTTGTTTCTGATCTGTCTTTCTTGGTGGTAACCAAATCACTGATCTCTGGGTCAAAGTAGGCTAAAAACGGATTACAACTCCACAATTCAGGGTAGTACTGCAGGTCTGTCAATTTGGAAACAAACATTTTCTAGTTGATAATGTAGAATGTAATGAAAGAATCCTTTTGGACAGACTTTCTGAAACGTTGTTAGATAATGCTGGCAGTATATTTCATTCTACTGTGGCTGAGCCTCACTGTTTCTCATCTCACTGAGTTTGGGGCATTTTTTTAATCAAGATTTCCACTCCACCTGCAAGCAAAGAAGTTGTTCTAAAACTTAAGTTCTTCACACATGTTGGAGAAAAGAGAGCTCCAAGAGCCAGGAACTCCAGCCTCAATACAAATGTTTCCTCTAACCATGGGTAATGCGTGGATGCCATCGTTTTAAGACATGTAATGGCCCTCCAAGCAGCTGCAAGTTCACACTTTTTCTGTGATCGATGAATCCAGACTGTTTGGACCCAGTAATCCTGTGTCCAGAACATAGAGAACTGTTAAGAACTAGGCTCCAGACATTTGCGCAAAATGCATTATTTTATGTTTTTAATGATATTGAGGATGTCCATGAGATGGGGTCCCATGCGTATTAAGTGATATATTACAATGCCTTTTTACTTGGCAAGCGTGAGCCCATCCTGTGGCCCAGACACACTTTCTGGGAACACTGCAGTGTCTTTTCAAACCGATACTCCTGAATTCCAAGCACAGTTTCCATACATTTCAATTAAACCATACCAAGCAGGGGATTAAAAGTTTAAAAATCAGTATAAATTCCATCGAGAGCCACATGATGCACAACACATGTATGTAGCAGATTCGGTCGTCTTTGACAGAGAATACTTTTCAATCATTACGGGAAACTGCCCCACTGTGGTCTACTTGGGGGGTCAACAGATATGGCAAATCAAAGATGTTCACACATTAGACAAGGCATGTCGATAACCACATTTGATGTATTTTTTAAATTATGCGAAGTTCCAGACCACTTGCAGCAATAGAAACCTGAGCTTCTACCCAGAATGGAAGAGGGAAGGAGGAGAGTTCTGGAGTGCGTTCTATAGAGAAGAAAAAGAACGCATTGGCACCAAGCATATTACTTATGCATCAGGGAGGTCTGTATAATGGGCAGTTCAAGCAAATGAATGCAATAAAAGAAAAGCAGGAACCAGTGTGGGCCCATATAGGACTTGGAATTCCCATAACACTTCCCTGACACAAGCTAAATCCATAGGTAAGCTGTGCCAAGGAATGCTTTCGCAGTATCACCTGAAGAAGGCGATACAATCTAGATAACTTTATAAAAGAAGAAGTGGACAGCTATCATGCAGTCAGTTACTGGTCTCAGGCACGCAGAGTGGGCGTGTCAGAAGAGCAGGTACCTGCACCACCTCTGACCCTAAAGTGCCTTGTGAGTTGGGGCAAGTATCCATAACAGGTAGAATTTACACTTGTTCACAAGCAATAACAAATCCTGCAGTGCAGCTAGGATTTCATGCATCAGATTCTAACGATCAATCACTAGAGCAGTGCTTGTATGTCATTACAGATGTAGTGGGATTGGTTCAAAACCGGTCTATGATTAGAAGCGACCAAGAAGCCTCAGTAAGTCTTAGCAGAGGGAATGTAATTTCATGGCCAGAACAAATAAATGCACTTAACTTGTCCTAAGTTGCAGTACGCCAGGCAACGTCAGGCTCTACGTTCGTGTTGCCAAGTGTACTTACAGAGTCTTGCAGCATCATCTGCCTGGGCACCAGGCTTGACCAACTGGATTTTGCATGGCGTTTTAAATATTCCCATTCAAACGACCCCTTCCATGGTATGTCAGGAACTGTATTCCTGGGGTAATGTGCACTTGGTTAATAACACTTTGATCAGGGAAGACTATGTTGAGATGTATTCACATGCATGTGCATCACATTCAAGTTTCGAAATGACAATGTACTCATTACGTGAATGCAGAGGCTCTATGCACAAAGTTTGTGCACAAGCAAATTCCTGTGACAGTGACACTAAGGGTTTGATTCACAGAACATTTTCCTATGGGATTGCTCCATTATAAAACCAGTCTGTGAATCAGGCTCTAAATGCACACTTAATGTTGCATCAATTGCTTTTTATTTTTATTTTATTTTTTAACACAGCTTATCTAGCAGCTCATATCTGGTGCAATTGAATGAGTCCTGTTGTCATGTGGCAATGGGAGGTCAACCCTGGTTACTGCGAGTACACGACTGCTGTGTGTTTATTCTGAATCCACCGAGGCCATCATCCCCATTCAGATTCGTACACTGGCTCAGTTCCAAATTAAGACAATTAAAATTGAGCGTGCATATTGCATGTGCAGCAGTGAAGATTCTTATCTTGAGGCAAACTCTGCAGTGGTCAAACAGATTGCATCTCTACTGGCCTCCGAAGATACAATGGAAGAGGCCATGCACTCTAATTGACAGCTCACAGTTGACCTGGCATAATACTGTTTTTTTCTGTGGTTGCAACGGCTGCCACAAAATGCTCTTCAAAAAGGCCTCACCACGCTGCAACACGGACTCATTCACCAAGTGCTTGGGGTTGTGGACTAATGCTAATATTTGGAACATGTCTTTTGTGTTGCTGTAGAAACGGAATCACGAATGATCGCAGCATAAGAGCCTTGAAAGCAGCTTGGTTTTAGTTCACAGCCGAGCTATACAGACGTCTTGCGTACCAGCAATGTGCTCAATTTCAAAAACATTTCATTTTCTCATTGATCATGAAGTCGTCTGTGGAATCGGCTATTGCCTGATGCAGGGTGTGCGCGCCAAGGAATCCCTTCTTGCCAGGAACTTATTGTGGCATACCAGACTGGCCAAAACGTTGTCCGTGTACAGAGACGTATGTGGCATCCAAAGATCCTTCCCTCAAGTGTTCTACTGCGATTTCATTGACACCCCCCACTCCCCGGAATCCACACTTCACAATGGGGGCAAGTCAAGGAAAAGGAAACCACTCCGAAAGCGACGACTATGTCCAGATGTCTCCTGTGAGACCAACACCCCAGCAAAGGAAACGGCTGAGCCTCCAGTCGCAAAGCCCGATTAAAGCCAGACACAAGATGAAACATGCCTAATCTCAAACCCTGAATCCCAGGAAGCCTACACAAGCAAGGCAAGTGATGGATACCTCTGGTTCCAGGAGTGCATGGCATAAGGGGCTAATGCACGTCCTTGCAGAAAGAGGACATGCACATTTTGTTTCCTTCACCACTTTGCTTCTTAACGCGCATCAAAAGAAGATTAGCAGCAAACCTTGAATTCAGAAAGCCTGAACTTTGCTGAATCTGAAATTCGCCACTGCTGGCATCACAATCGGGGTCCAAAGAAGTGGAAATATACTGCATTATACCTCAAGGTACAAGTTTGTGCACACAGCATATGTACCTATTGGATGACCTACACTTCACTGTAACAAAGGCACTCAGATATTGGTCTACTTCAAAGAACACCAATTTAGACATGACAGCGTACACGTTTGATCACAGGCTCAAGATTGCACAGTCTAAGGCGCATTGGGTCAGAAAGTCATGAGCCAAGCTATGCTGGTTGTTAATTGCTAATGGATTCTCAAAGAATCCTTTGTCTTACCTTGAAACTATTGCCAGTCAGGAGTTTAAATTAACCTAAATACCTCAAATAATTAAATACATGCATTAATTCATGCATGCATCCTTAGCTAGGTGCAGTTACAATATATATTGGACTCATCCTGAATACCTACATTTATGCTTGTGTTGGCAATTACCGCTAACTGTTTGCATTCAGTCATTCATATGATTTTTTGTAGCACCTACAATGTGTTTCTAGGCACTCATATTTATCAAGCAACTAATTTACTTTTGCATGCAGTAATTAATACTCACCAGTGCTAGAATGTGTATGCTTTATTTTGGCCACCAATATAGGCAGCCTGTTTTGCAAATGTAGCTCCTAGAAGGTTTAATGACAGTGTCAGTGCTACAAATCCTTGATCTATGACAAACTCTTGGGGATTGGGGGGGGCGGGGTGACATGAAAACGAGCCCAAGTTAAGACAGCTTTTCACACATCATGCTGCCTGTAACCAGTGAAACAATGACAAATGTAGATGACAGCTGTTTTCACATCATGCTGGTCTGCAGCCATTGATAGCCGAAGAATGGTCATCAGCACACGTTTTAGACAGAAGGCTAGTGTACACGCTTGCTGGAAGAATATTTCTTGGCCTCACCAAGATCCAGGAAGTGGAGCTTTCCTGTTCTGGTAGATGAGCAAACCACAAACGGCACAGAGCTGCCTGTTTCAGTAGGTGCCAGCGTTGATTTCACACCATGGAGTGCTCCAGACTGCTTCGCCCCTCCAAAATGTGACTATGTAAGAGGGATTCCCCTGCCTATGGCTCTCCCTTTCCCTACTTGATCGGTTTGTCCTTGTTACATAAAGTCCATATTCAAAAGGGGCATGACGCTTTCCTTCAGGTGTCTTATTTGAACCGCATTAGCTGAAGCCAATGGCGAGACAGGAACATTTCTTGTTATTAGAGGCAATCCCATATATGCAGATATTGTTGAATGTTCCATGTGGTAATGAGAGGAGTCCTTGCCCACTAGAAGGTTGTCACTCCCAGCGAGGTCCCACTTGCCAAACCCCTAAGGAGGTTCTTGCTAAGCGGGCTCACGTTCCTAGCCTCAGGGTTTGGGTTCCCAACGAGGATAACTGACAAATACTTTTGATTCATCCCAGTTAGCAGTGTTATTTGCTAAGAAAGGTGCACACCACAGGGACTGAAATTCAGATTGGATAAGCAGAAGCTAAAAGCAGTTCCTGGGCATCCGGCATCAACCACTGAGGAGCAGGGAGCTAGTACACACAGTTTTGTTAAGTTAATATTTGTCCATTCTGCAAAGCTGCTTACGCTTTAAATGCCATATAGATGCAGCCTATTGTTCATTTATAGATCGCCCCAAATGCACAGGAGGTAACATTACATCGATATGTTTGTTTGGCATCAGTTTGCATAGGGAACCCAAAGTAGCTCTCGTTAGCCGCTGGCGTCAAGCTAGCTAGGCTACAAGCAGGAGCTAAATCGCCCCCAGCTCCCCTCAATGTCCAAACTCTGCACCACATGTGGGCGGGGGTGGCATTCCAATACGTCTGAAGACTTTAAACTGGCTCAACAACGCAAACCTATGGGCGGGTACAACAATGTTGGCCCCTAGTGAAAAGGCACAGTGAGAAAGTGACTTGCGCAGAACACACAAATGAGGAAGCAGATTTTTGAGTCCAAGGTTTCCTAGTTCACCTTGAAAGTGGACGGTCAACACGACATTACATTGGCACAGCTTTTATATAGCACTTCTTGGTCGTCACTGTTTTATGCACTCGTCATTTTACCACATAAGTGGACTGTGGCACAAGAACTTGATTTGCACAGGATCAAACGTTTTTTTCTGATTAAGCCAGGAAAGGAACTTGGCAGTCCCCCTGGTTCTAATTTTTCACATTTCATCCTACATCAGTATAAAACACAAATGTTCCTGCCGCCCCAAAACTATTTATTATCCACTGTTAAAATATGATGAACATCACTTTCCTTCTTTAACCTGGATATTCTGCTGTTTTACTACTGGGCTGTAAAAATACAAAGTTGTCACTATTTAGGGGGTATAGGTCTCCCCATTTTTATCATTTTGCAGTCTTCCTAGTAAGTCACAAAACTTCAAAATTTAAACAAAAAATAGAAAAGGGGCTCTTCCTAATAGGCAGTGACAATATTAGAGCTTCTTACAGTGGCACTGATTTTCCGGTACACTGGCCTGATAAACGTGTGGCGCTGTGCGGATAGTAGCAGGGAGTAGGCAACTGCGTGTCCGTGGTTTCATTTTTTTGTTGGGAGCATTTGCCTTTTTAGGCAATAAAAGTGGCTAGTATGTCACTTAACTGTAGGCCAGCCTGCCACGGTTGGTGCTACACGAGATGCACTTGTACGTTGTTGTAGAGTTTTGGTTTGAATTTATACATGTCTGGCGCTGTGCTCTCGATCGCGGCAAGTGACTTACGTGTTGTCAGTAGCTTGCACCTGGAAATTATACGACGTGTTTAAATGACCAAAAACCACAAGGTGGTTCAGAGCCCATTTGCTGAAAAACAATACTTGGACATTCACGACCGGTCCTCCTATATCCCACTTATCCAGGACACTGCAGAGAACAGGTGTAATTAGTGTGGAAGAGCACAGCAGAATATCATGTTGAGAGGAGCAGGCCTACACAGAGTGATCCACCCCCCACAAAAACTATTTAATCCGAGTACAACAGTACTATTTTCCATTGAGGCCCCTTTAGAAGTAAGTAATCCGATAAATCCATTTCATTACCCAAGGATGATATTTATAAAACAGAGTACTATTATCACTGCAAATGGTAATGGGTTCTATGGAATATTCATAAATTACCCATGCAATTGTGGAAGCAAGGATATATTTGCAATGAGAGGTCACCTGTTATAGATTAAAAGGTGGCTTAAAGGCCCCAATACTTATGCAAGAACTTGTAAAGTGTCTAATCCAAATTCAAGCAGTTCCTCAGTGTGAAACGGTGCGTTGATGGGTATTATCATTGTTAAGTTAAAACCCCTTTATTTGCCAGGTAAACCATTAAACCAGCCGGGTAAACCATTAAACCAAAAGTAAAAACCATGCTTTGACCAAAATATAAAAATACAATCCAGTGGCTTTTGGCCACAAAGATTTCACATTGTGGCCAAGTCTAGATCCTAGTTAAAGCAAAGCACAGTGACAAAGTGATTTGCCCAGAATCGACTGCTCGTAGCCCTCTCGAACCCACTCACCATTGACTTTTTACCTTATGCGATTATGCACCCAGTTGCTCCATTAATTCAGCCTGTTAGGATTTGCTCCCATATGTCCCGCTGGTTATCTGGTCATTGCATCGACAGCCAAAGTAGTTTTAATAAAAATGGATTTTAAATGTTAAAAAAAAGGGGGGTTGTTGGAAACCCGCCACCCCCATTAAAAAAATTAAAAAAAAATATTCAATGCTTTTTTTGCAATGCTTTTTTTTTATTTTTTATTTTTTTTTAAATGGTATGGCATTAGAGGCTTTGGCTGTTGATGCAATGACTATAAACCGTCCCACTGACATGCTGCTGCAATTTTGCCCTCTGATGTACAATGCAATCAGTGCCCTTCTGCATGTTTGCTCTCTACGTCCCACATTATTCATTTGACAGGGCTCCTATATAGCAAACCTTGACCTAGCACACGGTTGTGTTTAGGACCCCACCAGGGCTCACACACATAATTAGTCTTACCCACTGTCTATTTGGTACCAATTGCTGCATGCTCCATACTACTTCTACTCTTTCCATTAATCCCAGACTCCCACCGGGTACCAGTCCCTGCACTTTGTTCACTGCCAGAGACACTAGCCCTCTCAAGGGTACTTCAGGACATCTCACAAGCACCACTAGTGAGAAGTTCCAATGGTCACACTTGATGGAACATACATACATACAAACTAAGCCACATGGATATTGAATGACCCTCAACTGATACCCAAGACTGCTGCTGGTCTGCAAGCAATTTGCATATCACAGTCCTGGTCAATGCATCGCAACACTGGGCATGTGAAGCTCCCCTCTGCACACAAATGCTTCTGTGCTCGCAGCACAGAACTAGAAACAGACACTATCTCTGAGCAATTCCGGTCTGTATGCATTAGCAAAACAGCAAAAGCTGTCTTGCATGTTCCCCCTCTACCCACTAGCCTGTGCACCATGCATACTCTTTTGAATGTTGATGTAAATACTTTATATATAGTGCCCATGCCCTGAAGACGGACTATGTAAGAAATGCATTGTCAAACACTGTTGGGACACACCTGATGGATGCATATTGACTTCTACTTGTGAAATACTATGAACATTTTATGAATTATAAACTAATCTGCAGCTTGACTATAGAGAAGAGCATACCATGGACTAGGAATCGTCTCCTAGCTCTTCTTTTTTGGATTTCTAGTACCCTTGTGCCAAGGCTTTGTGGTATGATCCGATTAATTTAGACTTACCAATTTGAATAACTAACCGTAACCTTCATACATTAGTGGTGCCCACCCTACTCTTTGAACAATGCGTGGTATCCCAGTAACCTACATTTAAAACGTACACACGCCCAATGATCGAAGGACAACAGATTTAATGATTCTAACCCATTGGTTTGAACCACATTTTCTTTCACACCAACTACATTTTATGATATATACAAGAAAATTATGTATGCCGTTTTCTTTGCCATTATTAGCAACACACATACTGGATTCGCTGTTAATTACTATCCACATTTCTATAAGCTTTAGTGATCGGTTTATAGCCCTGCATGTTTCACTTTCACTTCTAATCCAGTAATTTGAGATGGAACCAGTTTTTCCAGTGCAAATGCACAAAATCAATATCCAAGTAGTGACAGGTGGCTTATGGCATTCAAGATTCCACAGGTTAAAATTAACATCCCTATTGCCACAGACGATATAACCATCACGTTGCTGTTTTCCTTAGGGCGAGTCCCCCCCAGATAAAACAGCATAACAGTCTATTTGACTCCTTCAAATAATACAAATATGTTTTAAACGGAGTATAATGAGGTCCCCTCGTTGCTGGCTTCTCTTCTTTGGTCAGACCGGAGGCATCAGGAGCACACGTCACACTGTCTATATATGCAATTGTGTTACCCGATTTGTAGGAGGGCTGCACGATTTAAAAACAAAAGTCATTTATGGTAATAACTGCGCCCAAAAAGTACATTTATCAACAAAAAACTACATTTAAAAATTATCTGGAGACCAGTAATTAGTACCAAAAAAAGAAAAATTCATGATAGGCTTAATCCCCATCAACTTGTTGACAATCAAGCTCAGCCAACGGTAGTAACGAGATTTGCCATATCTGGGCCATAAATGCCATATCTTGCCATAAATGGGCAGTACTAACCAATACCTGCACTTCATTATTTTGAGTACCTGGACAGCTCACAGCTGAAGGAAAGTATCGGTACTTAATTATGGTTCCAGGCAATACAGAGCATTTAATGTAACTCTGCAGCATACGTACCTGCAGCCTTTGCTGTGGAAAGAAAAATATGCTTCCTGCCCCCTACGAAGTGCCCATCAGGTCTCCTTCAGGACCGACCATGCAGAACAAAAGGAGAACCGCGTATACAGCTCCGGGGTCACTACTGTGTTCACTGGGCATGCAACACCATGTGGCTAATTGAGCTGTACCAGTCACTCACAGGGTCTCCCAGATTTTTCATGTGGAGGACAGGATTGACCATGATAGTGTCTAGGACGCCCTTATACGGGGAGCACATTAACAAGGACCTGGCCAGTAAGTGAGTGGAACAGCCACTGCGTTCACTTACGAAATACGAAATACCGCAAAAGTGAGCAAAAAATAAAGCTCCCCTTTGAATATTCCTTTAAATACATGTCTGCTGTTGTGACAAACAAAAAAGAAAGGGTTTGCTTTTATGTGGATATTCCAAGAATTTTAAACACCATACATAACCTGGAAGTGTGCCTCAGTTTTAGTCAGGCGACCTTATAATTAAATGTCTTCTGTGTCTAAGAGCTGAAAGTAAAGTGGCATCTCTCTTAGATCAAGGGTGTCTCTCGCCCGGGCGACCGGAGCCAAGGGCAGTCGAAGAAAAGGGCAATTTCTGTTTGTACCAGGAGGATTCAGGGCCCGAACCCCTGCTCAGATAGCAGGTAAGCATGCACCAACATGTGTTTTCTCCTCTATCCCCAGAGGCCATACCCACTCCTCTGGTCCCCCAAACCCCCCAGTGATATTCCCTTGTGCCCCCCCCCCCCATTTTCCTTGCAGACCGGTATTGCCCGTCTCGATTCTTCTACCCTGCTCCCCCTACACCCCCCCCTCCAGCCTACTTCTGCAGGAGCCTGTCCGATAGATTTGGGTTTCACCATCACCGTCTTGTGGCCAATGCTGAATTTGACTTTTATGGACTTCATTGATTCATGGTGCGTCGCCCTTTCTCATGGTGGCCCTGCTTACTCTCGGTTCTCTCCATTTTCTTATCTCCTCCCCTTACTTTCTTCTATGCACTTACTCTATCAGAATTGTTCCTGGACCTAGTACGATAGCAACCTCGTTCTGTCTCCTCCCCTTACTTGTTTGTCACCCCCACCCCCTCCAGCACTATCTGAAATGTCATCAGGCCTAGTATGATAGTTTTATTTGCTTTAGTTTGACAAACATTTAGCAAGACATCCAAACAAAACATTTAAAAAACATAGAAAAAGTAAGCAGAAAGAAAATCTATGCTTTACATAATCCCTCTAATGTTTTTAATGGTTAAAATCCAACTTTCTCCTGGATCTGGAAATCGTTCATTTTCTCTTTACTAATTTTCAATTATCAAACCTTTTCATAACAGCCGTGAGAAAATGTGTGGGTGCATAGTTTACTCTTTGATCATCTGTTCCATACATTTCTTCCCACCACTTTGCCGCATCAAGACCAACTTTTTTTTAATATAGTTCATTTAAGAGATTAAGAGATAGAAGTCCCTTAGATCTATGCATATTTTGTCCGGAACTGAGATGTTCTAATGTTTCTTTTTGTTTGGCACATAACCGACATTCATTTGTTTCCACTTTGTTATACCTCTTAGTGTTGTTCTCGTATGGATTATGTTAAACCTCATTCTCACGAGTTTAGTCCTCATTTTTTTATCCAGAAATTTGCTTATGTAGCTTTTGGGAGTATTTAGAAGACCAAAATTACTCTTTAAAAGGGTGTGGGTCTTTGATGCAGATCTTTTTTCTTCGGTATTTCTCCAATCGTCAGCCAGAATAATGTTTTCACTAGCATAGGATTTCTGCAAAGCGTTTCGTTAATGCCCAAAGCTGAAATCTATTTTTCACGGGAACTTTTCCATTGTTTTTGGTCTTAAGAATTTCGAATTAAGGCGGACATTGTTCAATGATCGTTTTCCTGTAAAATGTGATTTTATTCCATTGTATGTTTCACTGTAGACTATTCAATCCTCGTTCATGGTGGATTATAGCAACAGGTACAGCTTGTGGCAATTGCAATATTTTCCTACAACAATATCCCTCTAAGAGGTCCCAGATGTTTTCTTTCATTCCTGTGCAAGTTTCTGCTCCAAATATTAGTGCTGGTGTTACTTTAGCCTTATAATATTTCAGTATAGGAGTTAGAGAAAATGTTTCGAGCCTCTTCCTCTAATGCTTTTCCTTGTGTGGTGAAAAGAAACTTTTCTCCAAGTTTTCAGTCCACAGATTTTGCCTTTTAAATGCATCCACACTAACTCCTAGATATTTTAGATATTTCACTGGATGTAATCTTACGTTATCAAGGACCAATGATTCTTTTGGTTTCCTTGATCAATTTTCCCTTCTAAATACCATGATTCTAGATTTCTCTGTATATTCTCAGATGTTTTCTTTCCATATACTTCTGTAATATTAAAATTCTTTGCAGGCCGATTTTGGTCTGTTGTAAGAGAATTAGGTCACCTGCATAAAGAAGCCATCCCACTTCTATACCATGGATATATGGAACATGCAGCTCTGTTTCAAACCAAGTGACGTTTTAATTTTTTTGACAAAGATCCTTGATGATTCAATTTGATCTGCATAGAAGTTTCCGAGTATAGTTCTTGGATGATGTTTATTAGATTGCTTGGAAAGCCTTTTTTTTCCCCTAATAAATGTCGGTTTATGCTGGCAAATGCCTGTCTCAAATCGATACTGGCCATGTATATCCTACCTTTATTATGTTCAGTTTGTGTTTTCAATAAACTGAGGAATAGATTTAAACTACACCCCACTTCAACAAATCCAGATTGTCTTTTGTCTAATGTATCTGTTTCTTTTATCCAAGCTTTTAATCGATTTAAAGTGATTGTAGCGAAGAGTTTCCCCACAACGTCTAACAAATTGATTGGTCTATAGTTCGCTGGAGCCTGCCTTTCTCCTGGTTTAAAAATTGGCATGATTATAGTTGGTTTCCAGGTTTCAGGGAATTTTTTTTTTTGCATATTGTTCAGGGGCCTCTTTTAGCATCGTGTTAGAGACCATCCGGCCCTAGAGCTCGCGATCGGCTGATGTTCTTTATGAGCCTTAAGATCTCTTTCTTTTCGCAGTTTAATTCCCATTTCGTTGTTTTGTGGGAATCAGTTGCTGGGTCCTTTGCTGCAGTGTTTGCGCTTGTGAATAACTAGGGTGAAATGTGCTATCCAAACATCTTCTGCAATAGGATTAGACACCTTTTTCTTTTACCATTTGCCAAAAGTATCTGCTGTTTGAAGCAAGAGTTCTTATTACTTTCAGCATCATTCTGTAGCTATTTTTCTTTTGGGTTTTTATCCAGTTTCTATATTTGTTTCCGGTGTTTTTATTACTTTATTTTTTCCTGGCTCTTTATGCATGTTTATTTCTCCGAGATCCTTGTTCAGTAATTTCCTTGGCGTTATTTCTTCATTGTAAACATGCATATGTTTGAAACTAGTCTTCAGATTTCCCCCTCTTTAAATCCTATAAGGATTGGTTTGTATTCTACCGATTTTGGATTTTCTTTTAATAATCTTGCAAGATTCTTAGACAATTTTAGAGTGTCTTGTTGCTTAATTCTCCGTCTAATTAGTCCCATCTCAAGCTCTACTTCATAATTCCACTTTTTCCTTGGATTACTTGGAGCTGTTCCTAATGTTATCAAGGGATCATGATCGATGTGCATGCAGCTTTTCACTCATGCTTATAACCTCCAGGAAAAGGTTACTGGAAGCAAAGCAATAGTCCAAAGTTGCACAACTATTTCCATTTGACCATGTTGTAACTGGAACATTCACATTTAGACTGTGTAGATCTCATCTTCATTTCTCCCATAAATTCTTTCCTTCTTTACATTTTCATTAGTCTATTTGATCTCCCTTCATTGTGGCTCTGAACTGGTTCATTTATGCAATTTGCATTTAAGTCTCCACAAATCCATACTTGAAGGTTTGGTCGTCTTTCCAATTGTTCGTCAATTATGTTTGTGACCATATCATTAAAAGAATGTCCTTCTTTGACATCTGGATTCCAATATAAGTTCATAACTATTAAGACTTCTTCTTTGACTATTATTGGGTGAACTCAACGTAATCATGTGTATGTATGCATTAGGATTATTTACTTCCTTTAGTTTCAATTTTTGTGTATTTTTTATTAACGCAAGTAATCCTAGAGGCTCTTCCTCTTATACCTCCTTTAGCTGGATTTAAATAGGCGTTATACCCATCAAGTATTGGCACTTCTTTAAGCTATGTTTCTTGGAGACATTATTTCCAGATCCAAAAAAAAAAAAAAAAAAAAAAAGTTTTTAGCATCTCCTTAAACAAATGGCTGGTGCCACAGGTATTCCAGCTCCCTATTTTCCAGTACTCGCTTTCTTTTCTCTTCTGGCTCTAATGACCCTGATCTGTCGCAAGCTCGGTTGCTAACCCGTTCCATGACTTTGGCTCTTGCTCACTTATAACTTCATTTCTGCTCGTTTCAATTCATCCAATCAGTTGTTTTTGCACTGGAATGTTATCTTATTCTTTTGTAACAGACTATTTTCTGAGTCAGTGATTCGGGTACTGCCACTATACTCTTTCACCCAACATAGGGGCAGTCCATATTATTGTTTTTCTTGTTTCTATCGTGTTGTTTATAGCCACTGATAGCATTGGTCTCAATTTTTGATTTATTATAGTTGCTTCTTTTGTTCCTCCCCTCCCTTTCTGCACCACTCTCCCTCAACTTTTGTTTTCTTCGGCTATACCAGAAATGTCGTTGGGCCTAGTACGGTAGTCGCCTGTCTGTTTCCATTTCCTTTCCACTCTCCCAGCTCCCTTCCTTATGTCTTAGCTCTTGCACTATCTGAAATGTCATCAGGCCAAGTAAGATAGTTAATTTCACATCCTTACTGTTCATGGCCTGTAAGAACAGTCATTGTATTTTCCTTTGTTCCTTCCCTTGCCTTGAAGCACATTGTGTATAGGCGCTATATAAATAAACTATCATATAATAAAACAGGAGATTTCAGGACATTACTTTGCATTCAGGGACTTGTAGTTGTCCCTTTAAGATAGGAATCCCAGCTTCACTACTTAGAAACGGGTACGATCATGTGCAAATAAATTAATCACACTGCATTATCTGCAAAAACTAGCAGTTCCCAAAACCTCCAAACTTTTGTACATCACAATACTGGTGCCAAAAGGGGCAAAATCATTCTGCGATAGGTGAGTATCTTTGAGCGATTACTGCCATTAGACTGCAAATTACATTTAAAGTTCCTGACGTACTAGAAAATCATTGTATTCAGATTTTGGTAGGAATCACTGTTTTTGGCTCATGTTTAATACAAATTTATATATATATATATATATATATATATATATATATATACATACATATACACCTTAACTAGGAGGTGAAAGTAAAGTATAACTGGATTGGGTATGTGGATGGGTGGAGAGAGAAAATAAAATTAGACACACAAAACAGATGTTGAGAGCAAGACAACATAGAAACTGAGACAAATGGAAAACTTAGATTAGTAGAAATGGTTCAGGTGAGCCGCTGAAGGAACCCAGCACAAAAAGTTTTTGGACCCTGCCGAAGCAGAGCTAATTGAAAGCCTAGATTGGTGAGTAACTGCACCTCCCCCCCACCTTCATCCCCCATTTAAAGCGCTGCTGCCATTGCAGAGGACATTTACAGATGGCTGCGAGCTGCAGAACATCTTTAGCAGCCTAAAGAATGCGTAGGCCCCTTTCTTGGCACATCACCCGTTAGGCACCAGCTAAAATCTTATACTGAGATTAAGAGTACGCTATTCATGTCTCCTGTTCGGGTTAACGCTGCCTTTACAAACTGGACTTCACTCATGCAACCTCAGTACCCACTGTCAAATTACAACATTCACATAGGATATGTTATGGCGCAAAAATAAAATTTACTTAGTATGGTCTACAAACATACACGCCAACCCCCAATGGAAGAGAAATCCGATGCTTAAATCAAAATACGACGTGGTGTTATGATGGGTCCATCATAAGCAATTGGCATAAAGTAGAACATGCTTTTAAAAAAAATGCAGACATTGAAATACTCGTACAGTTAATAGTAAACATTCACATCAGCATAATTATTTCGCCTATCAGGACCCTCTACGGGCACACGTCAATGGAAGACTGTCACACTGACCCCTGCAGCATTGCAACAAATACGCTCGATAAAACCCCTATGTACCCTTAGGATAGCATATTGCCAGCTGGAGCGCTATAAAAACACTGTTAAGATGGATTTCTGAACTCTGACCTGGAGCAGCAGAGGTTCAGAAGGCCAGCCTAGTTTCTTGGAACAGGGTAACCTCTGGACAAGCCAGACCAATCAGGGTACCGATGGCGGCGGTCAAGACCAAGTCTCAAGAGGGGTGAGAGTGACTGAAAGACCGCAATGAGCACACAAAGCAAGGACACTTACAAATTACTCCAGACAGGTGTTATATTAAAAATATACTCATTTATTACAAGGCCTTTGTAATATAGACCATAGCAAAGAATCACAATAATACGAAAGTAAACCAACACATCACAATCAATACAATATATATACAAGACCGAGGGGTCTAAGGAGTTAGGAGCAAGTAATATGTAGACCACCTAAATGGGGAGGAAAACAGGCAGTGCAAGTAATCATTAGGCCCAGTTCGACATCGAAATACACCTAACTAGGAGGAAGTCCGAGACCTACGAAGAGAGGAGCCTTATACTCAAAAGTACCTGCACGCGCTGGTGCCAATGGACAAAAGAGGGCCTCTTTAAGGATATCAGGCAGTTCAGGAAGGTGAATGAAGCGATGCAGAACAAGTCCCCACTACTCAAGCAAGGCCTCCACTTGTGGGCAGAGGCAGGGGGAGAGTGCGGGATAGAGTCGCTATTTCACAACAGCGGTAGAAAAGAAACGGGCTCCTGCGCGAGGGGGCACCGGTTGGGGTATGGACTACTCACCGGTCCCCGACGCAGGCATACCCAGACTTCTCCAGTTCAGTTCACGATGCGGGCAGGTTCAGCTGCGATCATCAGGACGTCTCAACACTGTGTAGATTCTGTGTAGCAGGATACAGGGTCGAGGGTGTCTCAAATGCATTGGACGTGCACAGGTTGTTATCGCAGCAGGGCAACACGGCAACCGCGTTTACTCTGGTCCGGGCGCACTTGTCTCACTTCAGACCTGGGAATGCCAAGTGTACGAAATTCGGTGTGAGGGTGCCGTGGACGCAGAGCAAGCAGTAGACCAAGTTTTGAGGGCTTCCCCGAAACGGCGGCAGTGACATAGCAAAACGTCCTGCGTAGGCTGGTCAGCCCACTGGTTGGCCCAGGGACACTTCCGAAGAGGCTTACTTGCAGGGTTTGATGAAGGTGCCGGGAATAGTTGATCCCACTATTCCAATAGGTCGAAGCGCCTTCCCAGACCTTCTGGGACGATCAAATGCAGAGGGGCCTCGCAGGACGACAGCGGTTCAGGGTGCCAAACCTTCAGCGGTTCACCAGCGGTTCCTCGACTCAGCTTCTTGTTGCAGGATACTTGGCTCCTTATCCCTTGTTCGGTGTGAACTCAGGAGATCGACACGGTAGTGGTGTTTTCAGCCTCCTCTTATCCAAAATTCCCTTCGCGCCAAAACGGAGAGGACCCAATGGGAGATCTGCTCACAAACACTCACACCATACGTGGACCTATCACGGACCACGGTGGTCCCAGGCATTCAGGACATTCTAGACTCTCTGGCACCCAGGATGTGTATTGGGAACAGACATCCCAGCCCACATCCTGGAGGCACACACAAGGCATGCAGAAGCCTGCGAAAGCTTTGGGGTTTCGCGGGAAAGTGCATGACCAAATAAGGACGGCCCCGGGTCGGCTCGACCTGGGGGGGGGGGTGAAGGGGCAAGACTGTCAGCAGACAGGACAAAGAACCTTGTGTCATGGCCATTTTGGGAGCCAGGCCACCTATTCGTGCCAAACGCGGTAAGCGCGGATAACATGGCAAAAAAGGGTTCAAAACACAAGAGAAATGATAGCTGCCACCAGTCCTGTCTGTGACATTTGCACAGTTCATAATAAGTCGAGCCAGAGTGGCTAGGGCCTTTGGAATGACTAGAGACCCAAGAGCGCGGTAAAGTAAGTTACAGTGCACTCTTGTTTCACGTTGCACAAAAGCTGCAACGTGAGGAAAGGACTGAGGGAAACGAAGTCTCCCAGTACTGACTGTCTTAAGGCCATGTCAGTTTCCCATAAGAATTGAGCGAAAGCCCAGAGGAGTGCGGCGGAAGGCTGCGCTTCTCTGGCAAAGTCTAGATCAGGGTGTAAAACAACAGCAAAAAGTTTGGGGGTTGACACATGGAGGGAAAATTACATACAATTATGAAATCTTTTCTAACAAACACTTCCTTCTTACTTTTGGCCCATGCCAGAGCAGATAGCCAACTCTGCAATGTCGGAGGTACTTTCTCTTCCATCTCAGCAATGGCTCTCTTTTTTGGCCTGTACAAATGTAATACGTAGAAATGTACATTGTACTCTCCCTTCCTATGTTTTTAAGTGTAGTTCTCTCCTTAAATTGTTTTATCCATGATTGAGCCAGACGAATAACTGCTGAGGAATAACTTTCAATCACCCGAAATTTGTTTTAAATGTAGCAGTCAGTGAAAAGTTAAATAAACTTACAGCGTGTGCTTCACAGAAGTAGCATTTTCTGAGACATGCCAATAAGACAGACTAGAAAGGGCCAATGATCCGCAGTCACACACACAGTAAAATACAAGCAAAAACATACGACTGTTACAGTTGAAAAAACATTTTAAGTGTTCTTTTAAAAACGAGCACAGGCAGAATCTAACTGCTCGACAAGGAAACAGAAAGCTAAAGTGCTGTACCCTTACATCAATACTGAACGTACACACTACAGGATTAATTTAGGCAAAACTAACGAGCATTGGTAGAGTCACCGTTTTGGCTTCTGCATATGCCCGGGCATTCACACTATTTTGCATCTTGCCGCATGGTAGTGCCATTATGGCACCTATGGAGTGCCAAGTAGCAGAATGTGTGTACACCAAGCTGGTTCCCAAGTAGGATAAAGCAGAGCGAATCTACCGGAGCACATGAAGCCCTGGGAGATACAGAGAAAGCCAAGCAGAGTTATATGCTGGAAGTTTGGACTTGGAAATAGACTCTTTGCACCAGAGTAGTGGAGCGAGATTAAGAGAAGGTCGTATTGGAAGTGTTGATTTTTGAAGGTGAAGTGCGTTGTGTCAGGGAAGACTGGGGATCACCAGAGCGAAATGTAAACTGGGAGTTGCAATCCGGACACACTCCATCAAATCAAAAAGAGGTGCAGAAGGAAAAAAAATATATACACATCAGGAGAGTATTTTATTGGAAGTTGTGGAACGAACACTTGGCAAGATAAACGCGTGGTGCTGATAATTCTCAAAGACAACCTAAAGTGGCGCAAGGGGCACTGAGAAAAAGGAAGTAACTAAAGTAAGAATGTTTATTGGTAGTTGTGGTCCCAACTGGAAAAGTGTGCAGCAGTGAGAGGCCTAAAGAGAACCAAAGTCAACTGCGTGTTTACAAATGGAGTTCAGTCACTCCGAGGTGCAACAGGAGCTGAAAGCAAAAAATAAATAAATAAAAATACAAAAAGAAATGCCTTTTATAAGAAGTTGTGGTCCTCACACTTCATAAGACAAAGTGTGTGGCACTTGGAAGTCTCAAGGAAAATCAAAAGTGGTGCAAAGGGACCAAGAGTAAAAGGCAACGAGAGTGTTCAAGTTGCAATTCTAACACTGAAAAATTAAAGTGTGTGGCACTGAAGGCTAAAGGGAACCAAGAGAATTGCCTTTTGAGAGTTGACGTTCGTCCACTGCCAAACTTAATGCGAATAAGCATACAGGGAGCAGAACTCCAGTCACCCGCCATAGTGGTGCAAAATAAGAGAAAAACATGCAGAAACAGCATGGACGGGGAAAACATGAGAGTTTACCATAGTAAGGGCCAGCTGAGGAAAAGATGTTTTTTAAAAAGACAAGTAATCCGAGCAAGAAGAGGAAAAAGGGTACTCGCTCGATATAACCTTTTAAATACAATTTCTATCATATAGACACATTGTGTGTGCCGTCATCATTGGTGACAGGTAACCACCTCAACAATGACTACACAACCACGACAAAAGTCAACATTTGATTGTCCAAATGTATAATACACCGAGTGGAAAAATGCAGCCGAAGTCTGGCTACTTTTTCCTATAGTGAGTGCGTAATGAGACGAACCTGTCACTTCTTGGCACCACCATTCAACTTTTCTGTAGATGTCTGACATTTTAGGGCGGGAGGATAGCTCGGGGGCAACGCACTCGCCTTGGAAGCAAGACGACGCTTAGCAACACAGGTTCGATCACCGGGTCTGCGTTAAGAAGCCTCTGGGTATAAATAACCAATTACAATACCAATATACGGGATTACCAATATACGGGATTACCCATATGTGCCCAGTACCACAAACCATATCATCACATTAAAAGCCATTAGCTCGCCCCTTTGCAGAATGAGTGACTTCGCTTGTAGTCAGTAATATACACTAACAAGTACAGATGCATATACAATTGACCAGTCCATTAGCAGATGATTTAATCGGTCTTTGGGTCAGGCTTATTTTAGTGAACCTTGTATTGTGCCATGTTTTCGACATTATTCGATTCTTGCAATGTAAAGTTATGTTTGCTACTGTACATGATGTCTCCAAATGTAATTCATGAGCAACACTGAACTGTAACCCATGGGACTATACAAAAGCCACTACTTCATGCCACCAAGTCCTTGAGGTGTCAAGTTCCCACATACACCCTCATCTTCACACAACACACTGACCAACGCCTATTCCCTGCTTGAAGACCAGAATGTCAGTCTATAGATGCCAAATAGCATCAAGCAACCAGACCACTGCGGGAAAGCCCAATGCAACAAACGTTTAAAATAGATGCTTAAGTATAGATGCTTAAGTGTAGTAAATGTTTTGCACGTCTGACTCACTAGTACTTCAGCAAAAACAACCCTGTAAGCAACTAACCTTGTTAGCCTCATGTTATCATACTAACACCTCCCCAGTCTCTTACATGACCCAAAATCACAAACATACAAATGTCAGAATTCATATTTGTAAGATCCAATTATGTACCAAAACCTCACACTTCCTGGATGATACCGACATTGAACACAACCCTTTAGGATCGAAATTGCTGGAACTATTTAGCTACACCTTGTAGCTTAGAAGAGTCAGGTTAGCTTAACACCAACAGCCAGGACATCCAGTGGACTTCCCAGGCTACAACACACAATATAAAGCATACCTGTGTTACATTTACTGCGTGTTTAGGACCGTGTATTAATCAGAATTAGGAACCGGCTAACTGGTAGATGACATTTCAAGATTCGAAATTAAGATTAGACGTGCAGGAGCCAGGCATCACCCTGTAGGCATGAGCTACCACTGAGGAACAGCAAGTACAGGGCACACTGCAAATCTAACTTCCACACGAGATGCAAACCAACTTTTTGCCCAGTATGAATGATACATTATATTAGGATGTGTACTAATTCTTTATTTACATTCTCACGCACAAACTTAATGAAATGTATGCATGTTTGGTGACACCAGTAGGCCTGGGGAGCCAAAGGTAGCGCCTGGTAACTGCTTGTTTTAAGCCATCCAGGCTATCCTAGGGTACAATCAACACAATTATTGCAGGAGAACCGACCAAAACTTCAACAGCTCTAAAACCCACCACCTAGCAAGAAGACATCCTACATTGTTTTGATCAGAAAGGTAAACAACCCACCACTTCTCAACATCTACACATCCCTCATGCAAAGCACTTCCCCAGATTCACTGAAAACAGGACAAAACCTCCCCACACAAGCCGGGTGACATGGCCAACTATTGGCCCATCATACATCTCATCAAGTAATTTTACAAAGGTAGCGGGCGCCCCTCTCTCGCAAGAACAGACATGATAACCTGTTCAGTGGTTATTAACCATTAACCTTTAACTATTTGTTAAGGAACCTGGGATTGGTAACCCTAGGTCTCCTGGGGGCAACCAGACGTGGTCTCCCTCTCACTGTGCTTAGAGAGGCATCAGCTTCACCTCACTGATGATCCCCAACAAGGGTGAAACACGTGTATGGGGTTGCTGGTGGTACTCTCGTTCAGATTGGAATTGCCATTGTATTTCGGTGCTGGACTGCCCCTGGGCAGGACAAAGACTGATATGCAAATGGATATTTCCCATCTGTGAAAGGCACAGTGAGTAAAAGCAGTGGCTGCGAACTCTCAAGTGGTTAATAACCACTGAACAGGTTATCATGTCTGTTCTTGCGAGAGAGGGGCGCCCGCTACCTTTGTAAAACTATCTCATCAAGTAAGTTTGTTTGATAATGCGCACCAAACCCTCCTCAGGTAGCAGGGCGCAGCAGTTACAAGAATTTTCGGAGCTTAGTTACAACATATAGGTCATTACATTACAGTGAATACAATTTGGGTACGAGGGGTACAAAATACAGAGTGCAGGATAAATACAGTAATAGGGTACATACCCATAGAGCCTAGTGGGGCGTGCAATGGTCAGAAGTGACTTGTTAGATGTCCTTGGTTCGAAGCCAGTTCAGCAAATTACATCTAAATCTAGAGTATGGCTGTTCCTCTCTGAAAGCAGTGGGGAGTGCATTCCAGGAGAGAGCAGCTTTAACTGGGAAACTAGCTCCCCCAGCTTTGGAGAGTCTAAATCTAGAAATTTCTGTGCAGAGATGGTTGGAAGATCTAGTATGGTGAGTTGAGCTTCTTCTGGTCAGTCTAGCAGAGAGATAGGGAGGTGCAGCATTATTGAAGCATTTGAAAGCGGGGGATACTGTTTTGAGGAGTATCCTGCCGCTATTTTTTAGCAAGTGTCTCTTCTGATGTTAGAAATATGCTCTCTGCGGGGTATATTCAGGGCTGCTCCTGGAGCATTATTTTGCAATATTTGCATTTTATATAGGATGTTTTTGTTAGCGCCTGCATATAGGACATAAATTGCATGAAAGGCTCAATCAGGATAAACTCCTACGGGACTACTGATCGAGAACGTAGCTATGATGCAGCATAAAGAACACCACCATCCAAGTTCTTGATGAGGCTCTTCAGACCATGGCCAGGTGGAGACCCCAGTTTACAGCCCTCCACTGGTTCGCTTCTTACCTCTCCAACAAAAACAAACTGGTCCAGGTGGTTTTCTACAGATCCCAGTGACGCAAAGTAACCTGAAGTTCCACATGGCTCCATTCCTCTACATGGAACCTCTTAAGGGTTGGTGGTAGTAATCGTCAACTCCCACACCAAACACCAAATTAATTCTTGTGGCAAACCCCACCATCCATGCCGATGTACAGAACTGGCTTGCTGGCATGAAACGCAACAGATCATACCCAATGCAAAGTCTCTCAGCATTACCCTCGACTGGGATCTCATTTGAAAGACCTCACCATGAAAACTCAAACAGCATGGTACCAGTTGCACCCCTTTGCAAAGTCAAGTCTTTAATCCACACCCTGAGATTAATAAAAGTTGTCCAAGTAAGAGTCCTCTCAAAACTGGGCAATGACACTACTTCCTGGAGTCTCGCAGGCCACCTTGGCCACTCTGCAAGCAGTCCAGCACACTTTATTAAAAAGGACTAAGAAAACATAATCACCACATATAGGAGCTGCAATGGCTAAACCTTTTAAGCACACACCATTCAAGACAGCCTACATCCCCTGCAAAGCAGGCAGCACAAAACCACTACTACCTGGCTAAGAAACTCACAATTTTTGGATGCCAACGAACCAACGAACCACGAGAAGCCACTGCATCAACAGACAGGAAACAACGTATTGCAAGAAAGTAAAAACAGTAAACATGCCCTTTCCTGCCACAGACCATCTATGGAACAAGTTGCAAATGCAGATAACACTGTCCCCCACCCTCATCTTACACTTGAGGACCACAAGACCCTGTTCAAAGAACATCTGGTCAACAGCTCCACTCAAACCGTACTTCTTTCTCCCCATTCCAGTTCTCTATTCTACCCCCACATCCTACTTGTAAAGCCCTGGGTATATACCCCTGGTACAGCTCTGCTGCCCCTCCCCAGCGAGGTTTGCACATTATAAACCTGCATACATATAAAAAAAGAGAAATAAATGCGTCGGAAAGTGAGTCCTATAAGACAGAGCAAAAATTGTCAAGCTATTAGCCAGAACTAAAGATCAATGACCGCTGACAGTAATGCCACTTCTACATATGCACACAGAACACCAGCTCTTACTTGCAAATCGTAACTAAATTAAATCAAATGATTAATAGCAAATATTGAGGGTTTTTCCATGGACCTAAAAATGAGCAGACATTGCAATTGTTATACTACTGAACTTCCATCAGTGATGAAGCGCACCAGATTATAGAAACTCGTGACAAAAAAAAAACAATCTTGTCAAGGAAGGAGTGATGGCTCTTAAGTTGAATTGATATATACATAACCACATGAATAAATAAAATGAAAGAGACCGGCAAGGATTTTTCGTTAATGTGGCTAATAAACGGTTCAACATTGAGGGGAGCTATTTAGCTCCTGCTTGTAGCCTAGAAGAGCCTGGTTAGCTTCACAGCAACAGCTACTAGGAGCTACTTTTGGCTCCCAGACTAATTGATGCAGAACAAAACACACCTACAACATTTAAAGCATAAGGGGTCCTGAATAATGGACAAACATATATGTTGAATAATGGACAAACATATATGTTTGCATCTTATGTAGAAGTTAGATTAGCAGAATGATATGTACTAGCTCCTAGTCCTGCTGTGGTAGCTCCTGGTGACAGGTTCATGATGGATACCCAGGAGCTGCTTTTAGCTCCTGCTTATCGTATATGAATTTCAATGCCTGCTACTACACCTGAATTTAGGATGCATAAGAGGGTCATTTGGGTTATCCGTTTTTTTTTTTAAATCTACTCCCACCATGGGTGGAAGTGGAAAAAAGAACTTGTGGTCCTCTGGCTGCATCCAAAAAGGAGGGAGTGGGGTGGTCGAACAGATGGCTGGGAGGGCAGGCCATTGGGGGTGGGTTGGTGACTAGAATCACAAACTTTGGCTGAAATAGTTGGATTTCAAGGTCTATAGTAATAACGTCTTATAAAGTTTAACAAAAAAACAAAATGGCATAATAAAGCCACGACAGCATTTAAATATCTATAGCTACACGTTAAGCCAAAAGAATATCATTGCAGCTTTAATTTTCACATGCTGAATGGTAAAATGTAAGTCCCAGAATGCAAGATAATGTCAATATTAAAATCTAACCCCACTGTGCTTTCAGTGATTAAGGACATGTAATGAAAGATAGATATGAAGATGTCTCACAACCTTCCAGCATGTTATTCATGATGTTGAAAACATTTGATTAGTGACATAATGCAACTTGTTTGCATGTCAAGATAGCAGACATCATGGATCAAAACAAATCTTTAAATGGGAGCTTTGTGTCGCTCACTTTAACCATCACAGATTTGCAAGGTAACTGATGTTTTGCGAGCACTTTGAGTTGGAAATGTTCCCTAATGCATACGAAAGGCTCTGACAAGGATGAAAGAAATGTGTCTTCAAACTGAGCACCTTAATGACCTGCACAGCCACAGACTATATGTGTATCTGCCTAGCTGTGACTTGGGAACCTGGCAGTGCTTTCATGTCCAGCCAGAGCCGATGCTATAAAAAAAAATAATAAGCATCAATAACGTTTCTTGAGCTATTGAACTAAAGTTGCACTCTGTAAAAATTAAGAGAACTAGTGGTATCGCGTACCAATGATTTATATTACACTATCATATTTGCCTCCTACCCACAGATGTCGCCACATGTTGGAGGCGAGGAAGACTACAAGAGCAGCAACGACCAAATGGAACATGACATCCCTTTACATCCGCAATTAAAATTGACGCAGCTTTAAAATGTAGCAATTGTTTTGGAGCCCAAAAAAGTAACATCCCCTTTGAGGAAACAATGAACTCAAGTACGGATGTACGTACCACGGAGAGTTTGGCGATTTAATCAGCTGTAAACGTGATGTTGCATAGGTAGTTAAACAAGTAAAGAATGTTTTGTGATCAAAGAATCAAAAAAAAAAATTCATTGGGGACATGAGTTTCTTTGACATTCACCAAAGCAACCAAAGACATGTCAAGCGCCTCAAGGATCCTTAAAGTCCATGCCAAAGCACAAAGCATTATTTCACCCATTGAACATTTGGCAAAAATGTTTTCTAGTATATTGAAAGAGTCCTATTCAGATGCAAAGGAATCTAGCGATAGAGTCCGAGAGATGCAACTCACGGTCTCTCCACTCTCCAGCAGGCAGATCGACATGTCCGGGAGGGCCCCGATCCCACATCCGTGTGCTGATCCGACTAGATCCTGCAAGTTCCCATACGGAGCCTCGGGACAAAATGCAACTAGACAACCCGGTAAGCAAGGCCTGAGAAATACGCAAAATGCCTAATAAACAAGCAGCAAGTGCCCTCGAAAAGTTTTGAAACAGTCATCGAGCCAATGTAACGTCAGACAATCACGGTGCACTTTCAGCTGGAAGAAGGACAAATAAACGTGGTAAGTTAACAGGAACGTCGAAAGATGTCGGTGATCACGCTACATGGTGGGTGGGAGGGAAGAATCCCCAGAAGGAAAGGAAAGTGCCAAACTAAGGAAGATAGAAGATACTATTTTCCTACCACCTGTCAAACAAAGTGAAGTTATTCCCACAAAAGATGCAGCCTAACGAACAAATCGAAAAAGACAGTTAAGCACACGCCGGCTCGACACCAAACTACGTAAATAGAAACTGAGCTGTCAAGTTGGTTCATGCAAGGCGCCAGTGGCTCACGCAAGCCTGATATTTTCACTAGTATTCCAGCACTTTCAGTTTTGCTTTTCCAGTTATAAAAAAGGCAGCATTATACATGAAGAAATAAACTAGAAGTCATAAGAAAAAAAACAGAACTAGGAGCGCTCTATATGGGCTAACTTCTTAGCTCCAGAGACAACACCCCAGGGCTACACCTCCCTTGGCTGTCACTTTCACCGCAGGCACTTACTTCTTGCGGGTCCGTTGCACTGGGGCCGCGCCATCTTTACGGGGCCGGCCCCGGGGTCTTTTGTCTGAGGAGGCAGCGGCGGCTGGGGGCGGGGATGGGGGTCCGCGCTCCAGGCTGCTAGGATCAGCCTCCGAGGACATCCTGCGCAGGGGGGAAGCAGCAGCATCTACCCGCGGCCCGGCACCGCCGCTCACTGCCGGGGGGCATGAGGGGACTCTCGTGGGGTCCTCCTAGGGCTCCCTTTCACTCCTGCCTGTCACTATCGTTCAAAGCCTTTTCCTTTAAACACTGTCGCAATGACTCCAGCCGGCTAACTCCGTGCGACACATACACACAACTCCCCCCCCAAAAAACATACGACAACAGAGCGCATGCGTGACAGCCGCACACGCCACCACCCGGCGACCGCGCCGCAGCTACGTCACGCTCAAGGATGAGTTGTGAAGGAGTGAAAACATGGATAGCGAACTTCCGATCTTCGGAATGCTAAGGCAAGTCAGAGTAGGCGCAAGACCAGGAAAGGTAGAGAGTCATGGAACTCGAAAAAGGACTTGTCAGTAAAGTGGGTCTGTAAACATAGTGGGCGCGTGTCGGGGGAACGGAATCCTCTGTTAAAAGGTGGGGGATAAACTCATCCAATGCTGCATGCATATGCAGAAAACAAGTGTTTCAGCTTGCAGTCATGGTGTTTGCGTATGTGCTTTACGTGTGATATTACCTTCAAGGCTCCTCGATTTATGAGTTTACAAATCGCAGAACTGGGTGAATTTCGTGTAATCAGGTCGTGTGGCATGCGTTCCATAATATCACAATGGTCTGCTTTTTGTCATACAAGCAGCATATAAGCAAGTGTATACATTTACAACATCATCGTAATTTTCATTGTTAATACATGAGGGCCATTTCGTTACCTGGCTCGAGTCCCACCATCATTAAGCATTACTCCCACAACCCTCTTGCTCGTCACAGTACCTATGTTATCTTCTGTTGGCATCAGAGGTCAAAGTGTGAGGGAACTTACTTCTCAGGGAAATCGGTCACAGTCCCCTTACTTTATGTAACCTGGAGTACCGTTCCCGAATGGTAGGAAAGGCCACTATACCCTTTTTTTTATTTTTTAAAACAACTGTTTCTCTGCTGGGGATTTGACATATGCTCTGCGTTAATAATCCTGTGTGATGACCGGGATCGGCCATTTTAAAGGGGGACGCAGAGCCGGAGGGTAACAGGAACACACTTTATTCTTTTACAATATAACTGGAACTGCCCCTCAGGGCAGTAACGCTCCTCCCTCACTCCCCGTCATTAAGCACACCCACCTGGCTTGGCGGGCTCTGTGCATTAAAGGATAGTTCCGGGACTTTTTTTTTATTGTCCCTACGGTTCGGCCATGTGTTTTTAAGCATAACTCGTTAGATCGTAGAAAACTTTCCTATGGACCTTACCCGACTTTTCGTCCATTATCGCACTCGAAATCAGCCGCCATTTTCTGATAATCCTATCATTTCCCCCCATCGCCCTGGCTCACCTGCTTTTGCGGCACTAAATCAAATCCCCCGCCCCTGAGCCTGACATCAGCAGACGCGTACCGCCCATTTCCCAACGCCAAAGCACGTTTCGTGTCAACAATCGCTGCGCTTCAGCTAATGAAGTGTCGCCATGGAAATGGCAGGACGCCTCTTTCCTCAATAAGTATAAACACACCGTTTCACAACACACAGCAGCAGATTTTCGATTCCATTACTCTCTCTGTTTTACTTTGAGTATTCTGTGACTCGTTTCTGTGCTCTGGTCAGCTACCTTTGCCGCTTCTAGGCCTTGTGAACACCTGTACCATCTCTGTAAATTATTTTACTTTCTTTACCACACAATGGCTACAATAATGCCGTATATGTACGAGCCCGAGTACACCGAGGAAGAACTACTGGAAAGGCAAGCACGCGAAAACGATGGGGATTCGGACGGCAGTTGGGAGGACCAGTCAACGGATGAAGAGCCTGGATCATGTCGCATGGACGGCGTCTCCACCTGGTGCACGTGCAATCGGTGCGAGCTAATGCCAACTGAGGAGGAGAACTGCTGCTGCCGTGAAAATTCCAGGTGCTTGGCCTACATTTCTGAAGGCGAGCCAAGTCCGCAATGCATCACCGAGCTGCCAGAGTTCAGTGAAGCCTGCCTCTCACGGACCGTGTTGAGGATGATGATGGTGCTTATGCACGAACTTCGCGGCACTGTTCGTCCGCGTAATCCGAGTAACGAGTAAGTATACTCTGGTTGTGATGTCAGTGATGTCACTACTATTTCATGGTCGTCTCCCACATATAAAATTACATCTACATATCATTCGAATGCATGTAAATTGGTTCCATATTGTGCATTTTCTAGATAGAATTTTTTTCAAAGCAGAATGACATTTTTTACCTGAATCGACAGTGATAAGAAAGTTTTGTCATTTTAATACAGTTTGCATATTTCTTTTTCACAGGTGGTACAGGCTGGTGGCCTATCGTTGCTTCACTTGGTGGCTTCACGGGAGGCTCGGACACCGCGTTCGGAGAGTAATACCTGCCTGTGCGGTACTTCCCATTAGACAACATTTCCCCAGCGACAGTGGACAATACCGCGGATTTTCCCTGGATGTGCTGCAACCGGAACTTTACAATGTGTAATGTTTATTATTTATGTTCAATTGAAATTAAGATCTAAAATAAAACCCAACATATATTTTAACAATGGATGTTTTGATTTTTTAAATGAATCTAGTGTGTCTCCACTGAATAGTCTTCCTGTGCCTTGTCTTGTCACACCACATGTCTCCGGCCAGCAACCTCCCTCACGCTGGCCGCCCACCTTCAATCCACATAACCGTTGAACCCATATGCAGCAGACATACATATGTTATTTTGCGGGTTGGCATCAAGCCTAGGCATCCAGGGTCTCCAGGGTGAACTGCACCCATATATTCTCCTGGGACGGTGAGGTATTTATAAACTCACCCCCCTGCCTTCCATGTACTAGATCCTGCAGCCTGCCTCTTACATGCAGTTAGATGGCCTCTCCTTGGTGAGGCCCTGCGGCAAACGAGTCTTGTCTGCACGACCACCGCCCCAATCCACCCCCCGCCCTATCAAAGGCAGTTCGCACCGGGGTACTTGTGCTGGCAAGTGGAGCTGTCAGGGAGCGATAAAGGCCAAGAGGTGCCAAAGACCATGTACACTTCAAAGTGGTCTATAGAGCATGGGTTGTTGTTCCCATGTCTACCTCCAGACCCCGTGTCTCCTGCCAAGCATCCCCCTCACGCTGGACGGCCCCCTGCAATCCACATAAGTGTGTCTCCATTCACGAGTCTTCCTGTGTCTTGTCTGCACGACCACCGCCCCAATCCACCCCCCGCCCTATCAAAGGCAGTTCGCACCGGGGTACTTGTGCTGGCAAGTGGAGCTGTCAGGGAGCGATAAAGGCCAAGAGGTGCCAAAGACCATGTACACTTCAAAGTGGTCTATAGAGCATGGGTTGTTGTTCCCATGTCTACCTCCAGACCCCGTGTCTCCTGCCAAGCATCCCCCCTCACGCTGGACGGCCCCCTGCAATCCACATAAGTGTGTCTCCATTCACGAGTCTTCCTGTGTCTTGTCTGCACGACCACCGCCCCAATCCACCCCCCGCCCTATCAAAGGCAGTTCGCACCGGGGTACTTGTGCTGGCAAGTGGAGCTGTCAGGGAGCGATAAAGGCCAAGAGGTGCCAAAGACCATGTACACTTCAAAGTGGTCTATAGAGCATGGGTTGTTGTTCCCATGTCTACCTCCAGACCCCGTGTCTCCTGCCAAGCATCCCCCTCACGCTGGACGGCCCCCTGCAATCCACATAAGTGTGTCTCCATTCACGAGTCTTCCTGTGTCTTGTCTGCACGACCACCGCCCCAATCCACCCCCCGCGCTGTCAAAGGCAGTTCGCACCGGGGTACTTGTGCTGGCAAGTGGAGCTGTCAGGGAGCGATAAAGGCCAAGAGGTGCCAAAGACCATGTACACTTCAAAGTGGTCTATAGAGCATGGGTTGTTGTTCCCATGTCTACCTCCAGACCCCGTGTCTCCTGCCAAGCATACCCCCTCACGCTGGACGGCCCCCTGCAAACCGCATAATGCCACGACATATACACGTCATTCATTCACAAACACACCCCTGTTTCGAATTCTTTATAACCCACTTCATATTTCGAATGAGAACTTCTTTGCGCTTTGCTAGTCAACCCGTGAAGGTGCTGGTTATCTGCTCTTCGTCTCTGTGAACTTCAGTGACCACTTCGAGGAAACTCGTCAGTTTGCAACCTGTGAACTGCTCCCTGTTCTACGACAAGAAACTACTCTGATCCCGGAATCTAACTGTTTGTTCGTCAAGGTAAGGCCATGTACCATAATCATTTTGCGTCCAATTTCTTTTCGTTCAAGACAGTACATGCAAGGAACTAGTCACATGTTCTGAGTTTAGTCAAATTATTTTTCTATTTTTTTAAAGTTATTCAAATACTTATCCGCATGTGAATAACATGTATAGTTCCAAGAACCAAAACGAACCTTGCATTGAACCTTTTATGTGTCATTTAATTTTTTAACACATTGGTATTCATAGAGAATTGTTGATCTTTACTTTTCAGAACTTTCCACAATGCCTGCCTGTTCCATTGGCGGTTGCCCTTCGAAGACCCATAATAAATCTGAAGGTACTATAATGCATGTTTTCCCTAAGACAATAGATCAGATAAGAGAATGGGTCCGATATTGCGGATATCCACCGTCTGAGCTTGAAAGTAGAGTCCTAGAAGTCTTTGCGGACAAGAGGGGTGATCGATACCGCATCTGCAGCAGGCACTTTAGCTCAGACATGTACTCCACATCATTGCTAATAAAGAAGAACACACCGCGAGCGAGGCGAAAATTGCTCTCAACCGCTATTCCCACTCTATTCGTCCACATCCCTCCACTGGTGAGTCAAGTTTACGTATTTATCTCTCGGCCTTGTGGTAGTGTGTAGCATTAGCTAACAATAATTTCCCCATTTATGTATCCACTCAATATGAAGGCGGAAGATTCTCCATCCGTGTCGTTATTGCAGTCATCAGCCACTTCAAGCGCCTATCGGGTAATCTTACTTGGCTATTCTGCCACTGACTTGTTTTAGGCATGTAAATCAATAGTTTTAATTTATCGTGTAATTATTTTACCTAATGGTACACCCTTGTACTCGTCCTCTAGTCTTTGTTTTCAGTTATAATTATTGTTATCCAAAATAATGCAAGTACTGTCTTTCAGGGAGATGCTGAGGAGTCCAACGTATTGACGACAACCGTTGATGTCACTCAGATGCTCGAGGTACGTTTCCGGACAGTTCCATCGATGGAGATCATCAGATCTTGCATTCTTGTAGCATGATTGTTACACACAATGTTTCTTTCGTTTTTAGCCATTGATATGTCCTTCTGTCGTCGCCCTCCTATGTGTCTTCTTTTTTCAATATTGTGTTCATTACTAATGAAAGTCCTATGTTTCAGGGAGTCGATGGAGCATTATTCCAAGAAGAAGGGGGAGCATGCAGTTACGGGTCGGCGCAACAGCTTGCAGAAGTGTGCACCGCAGTTACATCGTCCCTTGATGTTCTTATGCATTTCGAGGTATGGATACTGATAGTTCGATCAAGCGAGATCATATGACGTGATTACATCCGCTATACTTCCTTCTTTATTAACGCAAGTACTATGTTTCAGGGAGATGACGGAACTTCTTCTACAAGAACATCACCCCTAGTAGTTGATGCAGATCTCTGGGTGGTGACACTTCCAACGATCGAGCAAATCGAATCATATTTACATATCCATTATTTATTTTAGACAACTGATCATTTGTGCAGGTCTATTTAGATGAGCCGTTGACGCCTGCACAAAGTTTATGTTCTTTTTAACAAAATAGAAAACCATACTAATGCAATTACTGTGTTTCAGGGAGTTACTGAAGCATCATCTTCAATAATATCATCAATGGAAGTCTATGAGGAGCCCGAGGTATGGATCTTGACAGTTCAATCTATTTAGATCAACAATGCGTGAATAATTGTCGTTTGAATGTTCTACACAAAGCGTTCATTCGTGTTTTGCAATTGAGATGTACGTGGGTATTGGTCCCCAAGTACATTTTGTGTTTTCAATATTATTATACATACTAATGAAAGTTCTATGTTTCAGGGAGTCGATGGAGCGTCAGTGCGTGATGGATGTGCTTATCATGAAAATATAGTCGTTGCAGCGCAAGAGGAAGTGGAGACATGCACACACGAGTCGGAGCAACAGCGTCCTGATGTTGAAGTTCGAGGCAAGAAAGTTTCAAAGAAAAGAAAGCAAAAGAAGGTTAGTGTCCTGGTCACTATATTATGTTGTTTTTCACTGTTAATAGTTCAATACTGTAAGTTGTGTTTAAACTGAACATCCCTTTTCCAATCTGTCCTCTAGTTGCGAGTGGGTGTACGAACTAGATCTACACAGACAGTGAAGCGAACGAGAGATGTTGCTTGTCAAACTTTTGGCAGGGACTTGAGACTGGAGATGCATCGTGCCAATGGGAAGAATATGAAGTGATTGACAACGGAGCTATACCACATCCAGCCATCGATAGTGAATGTCCTCCTGGTAGTTCGGATGCAGTCGGAGATCAATTCACAGAATCCACACCCGCAAAAACTAAGACCGCGAGAAAGTTGAAGAAATTGTTTTATTCACCCATCGCCGGAGAAGGAACAGATGTTGCAATGGAAGAGAATGAAGTGGACGACAATGAAACACCATCAATATCACTGAACATAGCGGAAGACGATATCAGAGATTCTACCTTTCATGTGAGTGACATGTCCTCAACGTTACAGGCCGAACCAGCTGGGATGCAGAGTGACAGTATAAGGAAAGAGGCCAAATTCATTGTATTCGATAGTTGTTTGATTGATATTATTATTCGGATGAAATGTGGGCATTCGGTTGGTGGGGAAGTATGTGGGGAGCCATTGATTAATGTGACTCGTGCAATTCGAGGCACTAACCTTAAAATACATGCCACCTGTACACAATATCATCCGTTCTCATGGTCTGCACAACCCATGCTGGGGCAACTGCCAGCAGGCAATCTACTTTGTGCAGCGGCCGCACTTTTTAGTGGTTCAAGTTTTAAAAAGTTAGAGTATTTCTTTCAGTTTGTGGGAATCCATTTCATTGCGAAAACTCAGTTCTACAAATACCAAACCGATTATCTATTTCCAGCCATTAGCGAAGCTTGGAGAATGGAAAAAATGTCTATTGATAGTACATTCGCGGGCAAACGGTTCAGGCTAGCCGGTGATGGACAGTGCGACAGCCCAGGATTTTCAGCCAAGTACTGCACCTACCACTTTCAGGACATGGAAAGTAAGAAAATTGTGAGTTCGGTGGTCGTGCAGGTGTCACAAAGCACATCCTCAGTGGCCATGGAGAAAGTTGGCTTTGTAGCATCATTGCAAGAACTACAATCGCGGGGAATGGTGATCGACCTGATAGCCACGGACAGACACGTTTCAATTGCCAAGACAATGAGAGAAGAGTACAAAAATATAAATCACCAATTTGACGTTTGGCATCTTGCAAAAACAATCAATAAAAAAATGTCGGCTGCAGGTAAAAAAAAAGATATGCAAGGTATTTCACAGTGGTCCAAGTCAATCAGCAACCATCTTTGGTGGAGCTCAAAAACATGTGGATGGTCGTTGGAAATTCTACTGGAAAAATGGCGGTCAGTAATGCTACACTGTATCAACGTTCACCACTGGACCACAAACCAACATTTCCACAATTGTGAACATGGCCATTTGTCCACAGAGGAGGCACGGAAGAAGAAGTGGTTGATTTCTTCATCACCCACTCACAAAGCCATTGAAAAGATTGTATTTGATAAAACTATAACAAGAGATTTGAGGGGACTCACGGAATTCTGCCACACAGGAGATTTGGAGGTGTTCCACAATATGTGCCTAAAGTACAGGCCAAAACGATTGCATTTTGGCATGGAGGGCATGATAAATCGGACTCTTCTAGCGGTCTTGGCACATAACCATAATGTTGGCCGTCAACAAAGTAGGACGACTGGAACTTTAGGGACGCTTCGCTACAATAAGGCCTTCACTAAAAGAAGTAAACAATGGGTGATAAAACCAGTGTTTGAGGATATGCAATATGAGTTTATTGAGAGACTTATTGTTGATGTCCTAGATAGGCACATACATGGAGTTGTGAACGAACCTGTGCAGGGGACAACTGCATTGCCACCCAACATTGCCTCTGTTCCATGTCCACCTAAAGCAGAGCTCATTGAGAAATACACATCACGGTTTAAATGATTGTAATTTGATTGTCTGTTCTCTCAAGTCTCCTCATGTCGCAGGCCCATTGAATATGTGTAGCTATGTATTGTGTAAATAAAAGTGATTGCTCAGTGTACATGCAATGTGTCTCTCCACCCTTGCCCCTCCCTTCGCCGTGCAGTTGTGCAAACCACCCGGGTGTCACCTGTGACTTTGCTCTGGAGTCTCCTCATGTCGCAGGCCCATTGAATATGTGTAGCTATGTATTGTGTAAATAAAAGTGATTGCTCAGTGTACATGCAATGTGTCTATCCAACCTTGTTCATTTGCGCATTAAATTAAACCAAACAGTAATATAAATCATTTTTCAAAAAATATAGAATGTCTCCGTATTTATGGTTCTCTGGGGCTGCAAATGCACGCAAAGAAAATGCAAAGATGGAGTGTAAATTTCAAGTCCTGTGAGATGGCCTTACACTGAATGTAGGTAACTAGGAATGTGTGCTCGTTCAAAGTGAAGGTCAGCTGCTTTGATTTTTTGCTCGAGTGCCGGAATGGCCCACGACTCAGTATAAGGTTCTATTGTTATTTGACCTTGACAGGCCGGGACCATCCCGAAAGACTTCTTTTTGGGGGTGTGGTGCAATAACGTAAGAAACGATAATGAATAAAATTTCAGAAACGATAGCCATTTAATGTTCGTTCATTAGAAGAAATAACGTCGGCATAGAAGGAGTGGTATTTCGGGGCTGCCCTACGCACAGACACAATGGAAAATGCAAATATAATGTAAGTAACTCTTTAGATGAGTTTATACCGCAATTTAATTACTATACAGTAGCTTTAAAGACGGGTTAAGTTGTACTTGTTCGTTCTATGTGGCATATTGTTTTGTACCGCGCACTATCTTGAGGAGAACCATCTCCTTTTACGGAAGCACCTCAAAACCTTCCTCTTTGCTTCTGCTTTCTCTCTCCCTCTCCCCTGCTACAACTGGTCCACTGTCTGCGACCTCGGTCCTGGGCCCTTCCACTCTCCACCTGCACTGCCTCCCTGTCAACCCCTGCACTGGGGGACTGTCTCAGTATCCTACAGCCCCCTCTTGACGTATAATACCCAGTTGCACTGTCCTAGCTATGAAATAATTTCCCGACCTAATATATAAAATGAATAATTTTAATAAAAATCTGATGGTGAGACTAATTTCATTTTTTATGTTTTTCAAACAGGTACATCATTCATTATTGTATGTGTCACGAGTACCAGACACCGGCGGATGGCTTTTTTAACCGCCAGTTGCTTCTCCGCGTGAACAACGTTACCACCCTGACCATTTTATGGGACGATCGCCAAGTACAAGTATGCCCTTACGCGGTACTAACGGCTAGATGCAACATACAGACCGTTGTGGTGGCCTAGTGCCTCGTTGTTGGAACAGCCATGCGATTATCAGTGCGACCGAAGAG
This sequence comes from Ambystoma mexicanum, assembly GCF_040938575.1. Classification (NCBI taxonomy): domain Eukaryota; kingdom Metazoa; phylum Chordata; class Amphibia; order Caudata; family Ambystomatidae; genus Ambystoma; species Ambystoma mexicanum. Next base: position 704,376,582 of record NC_090924.1, read on the forward strand.
CTTATTTTATCGTAAACCAACACCCTGTGTACTGCACACGAACATCGCTTGCCTCAAGACGAACTATTTTGGATCGAGAGCAAAGAAAAATGCAAATCGCTGAATATTCTCTAAACATTTGATGTCCAATAAATGTACTTTGCCAAATGTACAATCTTGCCGTTTGCTTTTAAACCACAGTTTCATATTCCGAATTGTGGCGCTGTATTGTGAGATGATCTAAGACCCTGTGTACAGCAAAGGAACATCGCGTGCCTCAAAACGTACTTTTTGGAACGTGAGCAAATAAAAATGAAAATCGCTGAATATTCTCAAAACATTTGATGTCAAATAAATGTACTTTACCAAATTTACAATCTTGCGGTTTGATTTAAAAGTACAGTTTCATATTCCGAATTGTGGCGCGCTGTGTTGTGAGCTAATCTGTGTTGATTTCCGGGTTCTGTGTGGAGTCGCGTAGAAGACGCCTGGGCGCGTTTGCCTACGCAGCACAGTCACGTCACGGATAGAGGCGGGGAATATGAATGTTTTGATAAAGTCTGTTTCAGGGGCGGGGGATTTGATTTAGTGCCGCAAAAGCAGGTGAGCCAGGGCGATGGGGGGAAATGATAGGATTATCAGAAAATGGCGGCTGATTTCGATTGCGATAATGGACGAAAAGTCGGGTAAGGTCCATAGGAAAGTTTTCTACGATCTACCGAGTTATGCTTAAAAACACATGGCTGAAACCGTAGGGACAATAAAAAAAAAGTCCCGGAACTATCCTTTAAAGGCACAGCATACGGTAACACCACCCCCGGACTAATGTTCAAACCTCGGGTCTAGCATTCTTCGACCCAGCGTACCGGCTTCTTCGTTAGTCTCTGCGGTCCGATTTGGCGGTCGCCCATATCTCCTTCTCCTGGGTGATCGATCATGGCTTCTCCTTGACTCATGTTTCCTCCAGGTGGGACCCACAAGCCTGGTCTGGTTCCGGTGGGGGAGACTCGCTCTCTTCCCTTTTGATGTAGTGTTTAAATAGGGAACTATATCTTGGGACTGTTTTGTCGTCATTGCGTGCCGTGACCATTGTTCCTTTTACGGCCGTGACACACATGGGGCTCGAGGCAAACCGGGAGTCTGTCTTTTTTGTCATGGGCTGTTGAACTAGGACCTCGTCTCCGATTTGGAAGTCCTTGGGTTTTGCCCAGCGCCTCGCGTCCGACTCCTGTTTCGCTTTCTTCTTCACCTAAGCATCGCTCTGAGCCACTGCGGCGTCAGCCCCCCCTGTGGTCGAGGAGTCCCTCATGATCCGTGTGTGGACGTCATACCGAACTATCAGTTCTGCTGGGGTCTTGTTGGTAGCTTTGTGTGGGTTGTTACGATAGTCCCGCAAGAGCCGGCATAAAGCTTGATGGGGGGTGGTGGCCTCGATGCGAGCCCTTTGGAGCATTTTCTTTATTGATGCCATAAAGCTCTCTGACGTGCCATTCGTTTGGGGCCATCGTGGTATTATCTTGAGATGTTTGAACCCCAAGTGCTTGGCTAGGGCCTCGTGGCTGTTGAACGGCAGACTGTTGTCAGACTTGATCACTCCTGGGATGCCCCATTAGTTGAGCACCTCATCGAGGGTAGATGCTACTTGGGGAAACGCTGTTGTGGCAAGTCTCTTGACGATAGGGAACCTGGAGTTTTCGTCGATGAGGAGAAGGAAATATTCCCCAGGCTCCAGCGGCCCGTAGAAGTCGACGGCTACTCTTTCCCATTGCCTATCCAGGATCTGCGTGGCTTGTAGGGGCACCGGAGGCTCGGCTGGCGTTGTGCACTGGCAGGCCAGGCAATTCTTGACCCACTCTGTTAGGGAGAATTCTCATGAATGGCTGATTTCCCTTACCTAATGAGTCCCTCAGCAGCTTTGCTGGATTTCTAGGATTTATTTTTTCACCTGGTAAGAGTGTGAGCCTTTTTTCCCACTCTTACATTTGTTTTCCTGTGTGTGTTTCCACTTTTTGTGTGATCTTGAGCACTGGAGCATCACCTACTCCATGGCCTCCTATTTTTATGTGTGTTACACAGCACATTCAGTGCAGTGACACAGGGTTGTCTTTTGAGACTTCCCACTGACTCCATTTTCTAGAGCTGACTACTGTCCCCCAGAAAAGGTAAAGTTGCCATTAGCTATATTTTAGTCACTTTAAGCCCCAGACCCAGTACACCCCATCTTACATGGAGTATTGGAAAGGGTTAACTCTTATCCCTTTTTGTCTGTATCTCTTGGAGCATTGTTTCACTCCCTTTACATTAAGACTTGGCTGGTGGCAGTGGTAAGTGCCCTAAATTTTCTACCACGGTTATCTCATATAACCATGGTATTGTTTCAGGCTATTAAATTAGCCTCGAACATAAACCCGCTTGACGAAATACATTTTATTTTGGCTCCGGCTGGGTTTATTCGGCATTTCTTTTTGTTAAAGTCTTTCTCATGTTTTTCTCTGCGTGCCAAACCGGGGATGATTCCTTTGTTCGCTGTCTTTTTGCGGTCTTCTGCAAAGAAGCCCTCCTTAAGGCGCCTGAAAGTCTAGGTAGGCAGGATGAGAGGGAGGGATCTTCGAACCCCTGCCATGGGTTCCCTTGGTAACCCAAGTTGCACTCCTGTTTGATTGGCTGAGGGGACTGTCCTTGCCAGGACAGCCACCCTGCTGTGTGATTGACAGGCAGCCTGTATGAATGGGGGAAAACTGGATAAAAATCAGGTCTCTGGGACTGGAAAGGCAGAGTCGCCACTGGAACGAAAGAACCTGCGAGGAGCTGATGGAAGAGCACCCCTACAAGGACTGAACCGCCCGGTGAAGCCCTGCTGCAGGTCAGAATCTTCAGAATCCGACGACAGAGAAGATCCTCCAGGAAACTTCTTCCCTTGAGCTGGTGGGACCAACCAGTTCGCCCAAACTGCAAGCCAGGACCCCTCCTCTGGTCGAATTTGCTGTACAGAGCTACAGTGAGCAGGATAGCCAGGAAGGTCGGACCCTACTTGGGTTTTAAGGAGTGCACCTTTTATTCGCTGTTTTGCTCTGCTGCTGGTTTCTTCCTTGGGTAGCGCAGGACCCTCCAGTCTTCCTACTTCTTGTCAGCCCGACAGTCGCTTCAGGTACCGTGAGCCTGCAGGAACTACCAGGAACGTCCGCCTCAGCTACAGCTTGCTCTCCGTTTTAAGGTACTGTGCAAATCCGGTTGCTCGTTTCGTTCAACCGCGGTGAAAGTGTTTGAAATCTTTCTCCAATCCGAGGGCTTGTCCTTCTCTTCTCTTTGAACTAACTTTTCTATCAACCAACCTCGTCCGGAAACTGTGCCACAAACTTTACCGCAAACCACCCTGAACTGTGTGATCTTGAGCAAAATACTTTTGACCCATTGACTTTGGCCCTAAGCCTTTACTACCTGATTCTATCTCTGTAGTTCTTCTTGTTCAATTGCCCCGAGTACTTACCTGTTGGTTTGATTTAATTTCTAATAACTTTGTCTTTGCCTCCCTTTGAAATTGCTGGAGTGCCATTTTGCTCCCACTTCATTTTGTGAGCTTAACTTGTCTGGAATTTAAGGGAAGTGACGTGGTGTATTAAGAGTGTGATTTTTAGACTGCTTATAATAGTGTTATGTTATACAACTGAAGAGTGAAATAAATGTATATTCTTTTACTTGAAAACCATGAGTCAGTGTTTGCCTGAATAATAGTAATTGCTGTTCTTTGTGTAACTATTTGATACTGCTCACTTACTCTTGAGATAAGTCTGGTTGCTTTAACTGTGTAGTACCGGCTTGTACCAAAGGTGAAATTGTACTGTCACTTGTAGTCTTAATTGTGTGTGGTGTTCCCAAAGGGTACTGCATATAATTCTGCCTAACACTGGTGTACAGCGGCGAGGATAAAAGTATAGTAATTACACCTGCTATTATAGTAATTAGTGCTGCTATTACCTTGGATCAACTAACCACAAGGCTAACATCACTAAAAAGCAATATTAATCATGTCTGATATGGAAAGCCACAGTCGGGAGACCCTCCTGAGTTACACTGCTGATTATTTAAGAAACATGTGTAAAGAAAGGAAACTCTCTGCCAAAGGCAAAAAGCTTGAATTAGTTGAAAAGTTATTAAAGAACCAAAGTCTGGGGAGTGGGTCTGAAATGCCTGACTCTCTAGCAAATGTGGAAAGTATTGAGATGATAATATGTCTGTCAATGAGGAGTTGGAAGAGGTAGATGTGTCTATGAATGTAAACCTCTCTGCCCCCTTGCCTGCTCAGCAACCGCAACCTGTCATGACCTACAGAACGCGCCCCTTTTGGACTTCCTGGTCCTTGTCTCAACGGGGCTTACACTCCCTGGTACTCCCAACATGGCCTGCCAGCGTGAAACACTTTCCTCACTCTACACGTTGGACGTAGCGTGTTCTATTAATAGATCACGCCCCCCGCAGCTCCGCGCGTCTCAATGCTATTGCGAAGTAGCGACCAGGCGTGTGCTCCGTAGCTCACGGTATTGTTTCCCTGATTCTGTCCCTACTAACTCCATTTCCTAGTCCCTCTCCTTTCTTTCTTACTTCCTGGACTCGTCTGCTGTGTATTGCACTTTCTTAATTTCCCGGATTCCTGGATCGTTGCATCCCGGAACTTTGAACGCACGCTGGAGTCGGAAGAGACTCGTGCAGCCTTATTCAAGACCCGATCCATCCGCAAGAAGGCATCGACCAAGAAATCAAGCAAAGATCGGACTCAGGTGAGAAGGGGGGAACTCCTTGACAGTTTGAGACGCCACCCGACCAAACTCGATATGGACATGGAAGCGGCCGTTCAGGACCTGATGCGTGGCATGCAAGAACTAGCAACTGAGGTACAGAATCTCAAGGCGGAAAACGCCGCTCTCAAACAATTGGTTTTATCCCGTGATTCTGCCACAAAGGAAAGTGTGTTGCTGGGCGGCATAGTTGACAAATACGATGGGTCGGCAAAAACCCTTCATGGATTCCTGGATTCATGTTTGGTCCACTTTACTTTTAAGCCCTACTACTTTTCGACTCCCAGGGCTAAAGTGGGTTTTATAATTTCTCACCTTTCAGGAAATACATTAACCTGGGCTATGCCCCTTGTTAATTCCGGCGATGCTCTCCTAGATGACTATGATGGGTTCATACAGGCCCTTAAAACCATGTTTGATCGCCCAGAGCAGGTCTATAGTGCTCAGGAACGCCTATTAGACTTTCAGCAGGGATCCCAGGATATGCTCACCTTTGTAACCCGATTTAAGCAATTAGCCAAGGAAGCTGATTGGTCCCCTGAGGCGAGTTTTACCCTTTTCAGGAGAGGACTGAATGAGGAGATTAAGGATGAGTTGGCCAGAGTGGCTTGCCCAAACTCATTCCAGGCACTAATGGACCTTGCCATGCAAATAGACTTTCGAATCCAGGAAAGGAAGGCTGAGAAGAAGAAATCCAGAGGAAATCCTCAGAAAGTGTCCTTTCAGAGTACCACCAAGACGGACACAAACCCAGGCTCAGTCACTGAACCAGAACCCATGCAGATAGGAGGCTTCTGTAGACCTATATCCCGGCAAGAAAGGATGAGAAGGATTCATACGGGGTTGTGCATGTATTGTGCCTCAGATAAACACTTGGTTAGGGAGTGTCCTCTAGCCCCTCCTCGGCGTTCGGGAAAAACCAGCTCCCGATCCTAGATGGAGCAGAGCTTCGGGGGAGAGATGTTTGCTCCACATCAATTCCATCCTTGAACTCTCCTGGACAAAACAATTTGGTGATACTGCAGGCCTTCCTATCGCCCTCCAAGAATAAGACCTATTCCATTTTGTCCTTGGTAGACTGCGGAGCTATGGGAATTTTCATTGATCAAGATTGGGTTGTAAGTCATCATATTCCATACGAGACACGAAGCACCATGCAGCCGGTGGAAGCAATCGACGGAGGACTCCTCACTTCAGGGCCCATAAGCCTGCAGACTAAAGAGATCCAGCTTTCTATAAACCATCATCAAGAGCGGATTAGATTCGACATCATTAAGTCAGCTCATTACCCCATGGTATTGGGTATGCCCTGGTTACAGAACAACAATCCGTACATCAATTGGACAGCAGGATCACTATTCCTAGGCTCAGAGTTTTGTATGTCTCACTGTCTATTCCTGGATCCCTCCTTGACACCCCCTAAAGAACCACCAAGAGACCAGCAAACACCACTCATGGTTTCCAATATACTACAAGTCCCTGAGGCCTATCAGGGATATGCTGATGTATTTTCAACTGCCATAGTCCAGGCCTTACCCCCTCACAGACCTGAAGACTGTGCCATAGATACAGATCCCTCAGCAGTGATTCCCTTCGGCAGAATGTTCATCCTTTCCGAACCTGAGAAAAAGGCCCTCTGAGAATACCTGGATACTAACCTTGAAAATGGCACCATAAGACCTTCAAAATCTCCAGCGGGTGCTTCGTTGTTCTTTGTTCCCAAGAAGGACACCAAGGAACTCAAACCTTGCCTCGACTATCGTGGCTTAAATCAATGCACCCTCAAAGACCGGTACCCATTGCCCTTGATCTCGGATATCCTGGAAGCTGTGAGAGGCGCCGTAATATTCACAAAGTTGGATCTCCGGGGTGCCTACCATTTGATCCGTGTCCGGGAAGGAGACGAATGGAAAACAGCCTTTAGAACACCCTTTGGTCACTATGAATATCTAGTCATGTCCTTTGGACTAGCTAATGCCCCTGCAGTTTTTCAACGTTTCATGCATAGGGTGTTCTCTGACATGTTATTCCTTTTCGTCATTGTCTATCTGGAAGACATATTGATCTTTTCCAAGGACCTTCTAAAGCATGAAGAACATGTAAAGGCAGTATTACAACGACTGCGTGAACACAAACTTTTAGCCAAACCCGAAAAATGCTTGTTTCACGTTACTTCTGTTCACTACCTAGGATTCATCCTTAGCCCAGAAGGAATTGGTATGGACCCTTCAAAGGTAAAGGCCATACTGGCATGGCCCGCTCCCACGTCCGTGAAACAAGTTCAATCCTTCCTGGGGCTTGCCAATATCTACCGGAAGTTCATATCCACCTTTTCCGAGATCGTTCAGCCGATCTTTGCTCTCTTGAAGAAAGACACCCCCTTTATCTGGTCTACACCGCAAGATAAGGCATTCCAACGTTTAAAGGCAGAGTTCACGCAAGCCCCCATCTTAGCCCAACCCGACATAAATCAACCATTCCTAGTGGAAACGGATGCCTCTAACTACGCCATAGGAGCGGTGTTGAAGCAGGAATTTGAGGATAAACTGGAACACCCCATTGCTTACCTTTCACGAACCCTGACGCCCAGTGAGACACACTACTCCGTCCTGGAAAAGGAACTGTTCGCCATCCGCCAAGCCTTCACTGAATGGCAACATCTACTTCTGGGTGCTAGACATCCAGTTCAGGTCCACACGGACCATCAGAATCTTCAGATTCTACAGTCATTGGAGTGTAGGAACAGTCGTCAGGCGCGTTGGGCCTACTTCTTTGCCCAGTACCAGTTCCACATCACTCATGTTCCCGGATCACAAAACCTGATTGCTGACGCCTTATCTCGACGTCCTGACTATGTAACTACTGAATATAGGGCCTTCCCTAAGATGTTTCCCCACACGATCTTTGTAGCTCAAGCAGTCAATCTCCTGGAAGAAATTCAAGTGCAAACCCAATCCTCTGATCTGTGGAAGGATATTTCAAGGAAGAATCAATGGAATCTAAGAGTCAAGGAAGGATATTTATTCAAGGACAATGCACTGGTCATTCCCACACAGAAATTACAACAAAGAATAATAAACCTCTGTCATGATACTCTTCACTCCGGACATCGTGGCATAACCAACACCCTCCGCCTCATACAAAGACAGTTTTGGTGGCCTGGAATGAAGACCGACGTACAGCAGTACATCCAAGCTTGTGCTATCTGTAGTCAAAATAAACATGATAACAAGAGACCGGCGGGTCTTCTACTGCAACCTACGCTGCCAACAAGGCCATGGGAATTCATTGCTACAGACTTCATTGTGGAATTACCACCTTCCCGAGGATACACGACCATCATGGTTACCATTGACTTGTTCACTCATATGGCTCATTTAACACCTCTGTGTAAGCTACCATCCTCATCCGAACTTGCTGGAATCTTTCTGGAACACATATTCCGTCTGCATGGACTTCCTTCCAAGATCATATCTGATCGAGGACCTCAATACGTCTCACAATTCTGGAAACATCTCTGTCGCATTTTGGGAATCCAACGCGCCCTCTCATCAGGTTACCATCCCCAAACCAACGGGACCACAGAATGTGCTAATCAGACCCTGGAACAGTATCTTCGATGTTTCCCCACCAAGGTTCAGGATGACTGGTCACTCCTGATACCCGTGACTGAGTTCGCCTACAACAATTCCGATCATTCAGCACTTAAGACCAGTCCCTTTTATTGTAGCCAAGGTTTCCATCTATCGGTTCTACCCTCTGTTCTCCCTCATCCCACACCGGTACCTACTGTCGACTCCTGGATTGAAACCCTCATCAACGTACACCAGGAGGCCAAGGAAAACTTAGAGAAGGCCAGAACACAGACTAAGAGGTATGCGGATTCCAAAAGAAGACCAGGGCCTACTTATGCAATTGGTGATCAAGTCTGGTTGTCCTCGAAATTACTACCCCCGACATCTACGGCCAAACGAATTGGCCCCTCGGTACTATGGTCCATTTCCCATCAAGGAAATTATAAATCCAGTCTCATACCAGATCAAACTACCAGACTCCTGGAAGAAAATTCACCCAGTTTTTCACACATCCTTATTAAAATCCTACATCCAATCCTCCCGGAAATCCTGCAGACCCCCTCCTCTGCTGGTCGACAACCAACTGGAATATGAAGTGTCCCGAATATGCGACTCCAGGTATAACCGGGGTGAGCTTCAATACCTGGTTGAATGGAAGGGATATCCTCCTAGTGAAAGAACCTGGAAACCACTTTCTAATCTCAAGACCCCTCGACTGCTCAGAAAATTTCACCTCATACACCCGGGCAAACCTGGAGGAACGGGTCTTCGGAGGAGGCATGCTGTCATGACCTACAGAACGGGCCCCTTTTGGACTTCCTGGTCCTTGTCTCAACGGGGCTTTCACTCCCTGGTACTCCCAACATGGCCGGCCAGCGTGAAACACCATCCTCGCTCTACACGTTGGACGTAGTGTGTTCTAATAATAGACCACGCCCCCCGCGGCTCCACACGTCTCAATGCTATTGCGAAGTAGCGACCAGATGTGTGCTCCGTAGCTCGCGGTATTGTTTCCCTGATTCTGTCCCTACTAACTCCATTTCCTAGTCCCTCTCCTTTCTTTCTTACTTCCTGGACTCGTGTGCTATGTAGTGCACTTTCTTAATTTTCCAGATTCCTGGATCGTTGCATCCCAGAACTTTGAACGCACGCTGGAGTCGGAAGAGACTCGTGCAGCCTTATTCAAGACCCAATCCGTCCGCAAGAAGGCATCGACCAAGAAATCCAGCAAAGATCGGACTCAGGTGAGAAGGGGGGAACTCCTTGACACAACCCTTGTCCACTGGACCCCCACAGGTCCTACACTCAGTCCTGAATTCATTGCTCTAGAGAAAATGAGGCTTGAACTGGAATTCAAACGTTTAAATGCTCAAACTGAACAAAAACACCAAGAACTTAAACTCAAAGAAATGGAGTTGAATCATGAACTAGAAATGAAAAGATTGTCTCTTGAAAATGCTTCTCTCCCAGAGTCTTCTAGGTCTTCCAGTCCTAAGAGACCCCGTATGCCTAAAGAAATTGCGGGTATGTATGAGGTTAAGCTTGATATTTTGAATTGGTTGGCAATGTTTGAATATAACCATGGCATTGGAGGTTTTACAGGGAATCAATTGCTTCCCTGGCTCTTCTCTAGGCTACCCACTGTTGCATCTGATGTTGTGATGGAGTTGGGGGAGGTGGATAGGATGGATTATGAGTGTGTGAAGCTAGCTTTAATTGCTAGATTTGGGAAGACCCTTTCCCAGTACCTTAAAAGGTTTAGGACCCTCAAAAAGCATGATGGTACCCCTTGGGCTACCTAGGTATGTGAATGTATGAAGAATTTAGATGGTTGGATTAAGGGTTACAGAGCAAACACTTATGAAGGAATGAGAAATCTTGTTATGTTGGGGTCTATTTTTGATGTTTGCTCTCCTGAGCTCAGGCAGCACTTGGCCGATTCTAAGGAGATAGATCCAAAGAAGCTAGCTAAGGCTGCTGACTTGTGGGTTGCCAACAGGGCTACTCACAAGGATTCTGGGGCTACTCAGAAAAAGGATGAGGGTAAACAGCCAAAGAATGATAACAAAGAGGATTCTAATACCTCCAATCCAAAAGAGAGCCACAAACAGCAACATAAGGGTAAACCCCAAGGGAAACCAAATCAGGCTAGTGCACCACCCGGACCCAAACCAGATGGAGGTCAGAACAAACCCTCATTCATCAAAACATTTTGGAAATGTTAAGTTTGTGGGTCAACTGACCATGTGAAAGGGGATCCCAGATGCAAGGGTAAACCCTCAGGGGTCCACACTGTCTCCTTAGCCTTCTCCCCAGAGGAAGAAGTACGTATGGCAAGTGGAAACTTTCACCTACTGGCTGATGAACCCATGAGAGTCTCAGCTAGTATTTCTTTAGTGTCCCTGGGCTTTGGGAACAACAGAATTGAGATGTCTATAATTCCATCCCAGATAATACTAAAGAGTATTATAAAGATAGTGTTCTTGTGAATGGTCAGGAAACCCCTGCCATCAGAGACACTGGAGCCAGCATAACTGTGGTGGATGAACCATTTTTCAAAATGGAAGATGTTGCTAAGGCACCCAAACGCCTCACCAAGTTAGCTGAAGGCCCTGTGCAAATGCTTCCCCAGTTACCAGCTCTCATCCAGTGTAATGATATGACTGTCAAAATACCTGTTGGATAATGGCCTGAAAACTCTTGGAGTTGTGTCAAGCACCCCCAGGCCTCCCAGTAAAAGGAAACAGGAGCTCACTGGGTCTGCAAGAGAGAGAACCTTGAGAGGCTCTCCAGAGGAGTCTATAGAGGAAACTATCACTCCCACTCCACAGGAGTTGCTCACCGCCATTTCTAAGAAAACAGAGGCAAAGGGGAAACCCAAGACCTCCAGGAAAAAGTCAGACAGCACCCCTGTGCAACCAACAAGGACACCCCCAAGATTGTCCAAAGTCACACATGTGGCTACTACACCTGCTGAGGCAGAGTGTGAGGTGCAACCTTGTGTGGTTAATACAGTATCTGAAGAATCAGATCTGGAGGAAGACACTGTTTTAGTTGGATATCTTGACCCTGTTGACCATCATGAGCTGCAGTCTGTACTGGCAGAAGTTGGACCCAACAGGGCAGACTTTAGCAAAGGACAGAGAGAGTGTCCTACTCTTGAAGGTCTTCAACAACAGGCTGCTAACCAACTTTATGGGCAAGAAGTTGGCAAGCCCAGGTTAAGCTGGGAAGATGGCCACTTCTTTTTTTCTTTTCAATGTAACATTTTTATATATTGGCATTTATAAACAACAGAAGCTTCATTATTCTTTATGACATGCTTTTGAGTGAAACATAGTAAACAAGAAAAGGAAAACATGCCTCAACATAGGTAAAAAGAACAAAAAGATAAAACGAAAGGGGAGAAAATAATGGGGGGTGAGTTCCGGGGTGGTCCGGGGGAGGGGTCACGTCAGCCTCAGATCGAAGTTACAGGGTATGGGTGCTGTGGTTGCGATAGGGTAGGCTGCCATGTGTGCCGGTCCAGGGGGCCGCTAGGATATTAGTCCATTTTTAGTTAGACAGCGGAGCGCTGGAGGTTGTCTGGCCACTCCCAGGAATCTTTCCACAAAGTCCAGGAATGGGCCCCAGGTGTTGTGGAACTTGTTTTGGTTGCCGAAGTGGATGGCAGTAATTTTGTCTGCTGCGGCGATGTCCCAGCATTTGACCCACCACACAGGGATTGCTGGGCCTTCCTGAAATTTCCACAGCTTGGCGATTGAAATCTTGGCTGCGGTCAGTAGGTGTGTGCAGATGTCCGCCAGGTTGCTGGTCATCGGGAACTGTCCTTCTCCCGTGTCTCCCAGTAGGACAATCCCAGGGTCCCACGGTATTGATAGGCCTGTGATCGTCGGATTTGCTCCAGGACCTCCCTCCAGAACTTCTCTGCCTTTGGGAATTCCCAGAGGAGGTGGAACAACGTTCCTGTGTCCGTGCAGCCCCTCCAACAGTGTGGCGGGATAGCGGGGTTGCATTTGTGAAGGATTTCTGGTGTCATGTACCACCTGTAACAGACCTTAATGGCTCGCTCTTTGTTCGTTAAGCATTTAGAGGTCTTCTGGGTTCTTCTCCAGATGCGCTCCCAGCTAGTCCTGTCTAGTTGTCGGCCTAGGTCTCTCTCCCGCCGTGTCATGTAGGGCTCCTTAAAGTCAGGGTCTGCCCTGTCCAGCAACCTGTACAGGGTGGAAATCTTCCCCCTGGATTGTGTTGTGGTTAGCGTAAACTCCAGTGCTTACAGTTCTCTGTGCCTATGTATTCTCATTGAGTCATGTGACAACCAATGACGGAGTTGGGTGTAGTGGAACCTTTCGGTTTCCAGTACCTGGAATTTTCTCTTGCAATCCTCGAAAGTGAGTAGAGAGTCTCCTTCGTAGAAGTCTGCTATGCGCTGCAGGCCGCCCGCCTTCCACTTAGAGAAAACATTCTGTTCTTGGCCTGGGGTGAAGTCCGGGTTCTCCCAGATCGGAGAGAGTGGACCCACCGTGCTCCTGAAGTTCCACCTCCTTGCTGCCTCTTTCCAGCTGCTTACCGTGTTCCTGGTGGTCGAGAGCGGCCCAGTGTTAGGGGGATTGCTGGGCCATGGGATGTGTGGGAGGGATCCCAGTGAGTATTGGCTCCAGTCCTCCTCCAGCTTTAGGCAGCGGGTCTTGTTGATGCCAGGTTGCCACATGAATGCTGCCGAGAGCTGGGCGGCTAGGCAGTACCTTTCGACTTCAGGGACTCCCAGACCTCCGGACCCGGGGCTCCTAAGTAAGACTTTCCTGGTTACTCAAGGCTTCTTGCCCCCCCGAATACATTTGCGCATATTTGCTTGCAGTTTCTGTTTGGCTTGTTTGGGTATTGCTACCGGGAGGGCTTGGCAGTGGTGGAGCAGTCTAGGGACCAAGTTCATCTTAAGTGCTGCGATTCTTGGCCTCTTCTACAGTGAACCAACTGAGTCTATCCCTGGGGACTGCAAGAGAATTGTAGTGCCCCTTTCCAACAGACTCCAGTTCTTACAGTTAGCCCACGAGATACCTTTGGCTGGTCACTTGAGTTTCAAGAAGACCAAGAAAAGGCTCTCTCTCTACTTCTACTGGCCTAAGATGGGTTCAGAAGTTGACAAATTCTGTAGGAGCTGTCACACTTGCCAAACCTCTGGCAAGAGTGGAGCCAAGAATGTGGCACCCCTGGTGCCTCTCCCAGTGCTGGGAGTTCCTTTTGAGAGGGTGGGCATTGACATTGTTGGTCCCATTGACCCTCCCACATCTTCTGGGAACAGGTTTATCCTGGTTGTAGTAGACCATGCTACAAGATACCCAGAAGCCATACCTATGAGAACTGTTATGGCTCAAGCTGTGGCTAAGGCTCTACTTGGTATATTTATCAGAGTAGGGTTTCCTAAGGAAGTGATATCCGACAGGGGATCCAATTTTATGTCGCACTACATGCAGGCCATGTGGAAAAACTGTGGTGTCACTTACAAGTTCTTTACAGCCTACCATCCACAGGCAAGTGTGGATGGTAGGCTGTAAGGTTTAATCGTACTATGAAGGGCATGATAGGTGCTTTAGAGGAACGCCTTAAGAGAAAGTGGGACCTTCTACTGCCATGCCTTCTCTTTGCATATAGAGAAGTTCCTCAGGAGGGAGTTGGTTACACTCCCTTTGAACCGCTCTATGGCCATCCAGTCAGAGGTCCATTGGCCCTGATCAAGGAGGGGTTGGAGAGTGCTCCTTCCCCCAAGCCAGTCAGAGTGACTGACTATGTGATGGGACTCCGGAGGAGAATGTCACACATGATGGCAGAAGCAAGTGATAACTTGAAAGCAGGTCAGGCTCTGGTCAAACATTGGCATGACCAGAAGGCCAGCATGGTTGAGTTTACTCAAGACCAGCTTGTACTAGTTATGGTGCCAACAAGGCAGAGGGCCTTGCAGGACAAATGGATAGGACCATTCAAGGTTGTGGGCAAACTTGGAGAGGTGAACTATTTGGTGGACTTAGGCAGACCTAAGGAGGCTCCCAGGGTCTTTCACACCAACTGTTTAAAGGCTTATGTCTCGAGACCAGAAGTAGGAGCTTTGCTTCTAGCTTCAGCTCAAGAGGAAGAGGAGAGTGAACCTCTACCTGACTTCCTCAGAGGCCAACCTTTAGATGAACAGATAGAAGGAGTTAATCTCTCTTCTCAGCTGACTTCTGAACAGCAGGATGAGTGCAAAGTTCTGTTGAATCAGTTTGCCTCCCTGTTTTCACTATCACCAGGCTTGACCCCTTGGGGCCAGCATGATATTCTCACTGGTGACTGTTTACCTGTGAAAAGCAGAGGTTACAGAATGTCAGGACATATAAGAGCCCACATCAATGGAGAGGTCAACAAGATGCTTGATCTCGGGGTTATAGAGCCATCTACAAGTCCATGGTCTAGTCCAGTTGTTCTAGTACCAAAGGCAGGACCCAAGGAGTTGAGATTCTGTGTGGTGTATAGAGCTATAAATCCAGTTACTAAGATCAGAAGCAGAACCGGCCCACACCCATAAAGAGCAACCTTCCAAAATTCTCTTTTACTGAAATCCCTGAAGCAGATATAAAAGACATCCTCAAACATCTCAAACTCTCACAATGCAAGGGCGACAGCTGCCCACCTAAAATCATCAAAGAATGCGCTGAGCAACTCGCGCCTCTCCTTACCGCCTTCATCAACGCCTCATTCCAAACTGGCATAGTCCCAGTCAGCCTTAAGAAGGCCTGGGTGCGCCCGCTCCTAAAAAAGCCAACCGTAGACCCCTCTCAACCTAACAACTATCGACCCATAACTACCGTCCCGTTTCTCCTCAAAATACTTTACAAGACTGCTCACAGACAAATCCAACTGTACCTCGAATCTAATTAAATCTTAGGATAGAGACAGTCGGGGGACAGTCGGGGTTCCGCAAAGAACTGAAACCGCACTATTAGATTTAAAAAAACAAATCATTAATATCCTAGACAAGGGCACGCCTGCCCTTTTCCTGCTCCTTGACCTCTCAGCAGCATTTGATCTGGTTGATCACAACACCCTCACCAAGCAACTCACGCATGCTGCGCATTTCTCCAATCACGCAGCAACATGGGTCACTTCCTTCCTAGAAGGCAGAGCTATGAAAGTGTTCTCCAACATAGCCAGCGCAGAACCTACCATCATCCACTGTGGTGTCCCCTAGGGCTCCTGTACAGCCCCTACTCTGTACAATCTATTTACAAAACCCCTCTTTGATAAACTGGATGCACTTGGGATCACATATACAAACTATGCTGATGATACCGAGGTGCTCCTTCCCCTCACAGGGATTTATCACCAAGCAAGACGCTGCCACCCTCCAGTCTACTCTACTACCCAAGCCTGGATGGCCACGAATGGGCTCTGCCTCAATGGGGATAAAACTGAAATCCTCATTATTGGTCAAAAGGCTACGTTAGCCAAACTAGGTGATACATATCTAAACTTCCATATCGACAGTTGTGTCATCCCAGTGCTCTCCTCGCTCAAAACGCTCAGAGTCCGCATAGATGCCACACTATCCATGGACAAACAAGTTAGCGCCATAGTCTCGGCCTCCGCATTGAGCACTAAACTGATCAATGCTATAAAGCCTTTTCTAACCAAGGACAACTGCCTCTCTATTGCAAGAGCCACCATAGGAGCCAAATTGGACTACTGTAATGCCTCCTAGCTGGCACATCCAGAAAAAACCTAGCCAGACTCCAAACCACCCAAAATAACGCTCTTAGAGCAGCTCTCAGTATACCCAAAAGAGAACACATTACACAAGCAAGAAAATCAGCCCACTGGCTCCCAGTCAAAGACTGTATCAATTTTAAAATTCTCTCCACCCCCCACAAATGCATACATTCTTCTGCACCCTCATACCTATCAGACACTCTTTCCAGAACGCTATCAACAAGACCCATCAGATATGGGTTCACCAACCAACTCAAAGTGCCCCAAATTAACAGAGCTAAGGCAGGAGGAATAGGCTTCCCACATCTTGCACCCAAGCTATGGAACGCACTCCCCTCCGACCTCAGAGCTGAAACATCTCTCTGTGCCTTCCGAAAAAACCTAAAAACTGCCCTCTTCAATTAAGTATCTACGCCCGCTCACCCACCTTCTGCACCTCCATGTCCCACAACTTGGACTGCCATGCCAGCATGCTCATTTCTATTGTATATATTGTACACAACTAGGCGATGTCTCTCCACGGCAACAAGCGCATCTGATGCTCCACTGCACCTACTGTATGCTCTATGTAACTAAGACTTGAGTAAACACTGTAACCAGCGACATGATGCTTACGGGCTGCTGTGTGCTTAACAAATGTGAATAAATAAATAAATAACATATTGATCACCTGGGATATGTTTTGCAGGCTCGTGAGCAGGCCCATCTGACCATAAAGGCAAGCAAATGTCAAATTGGTCAGAGTAAAATGGTCTACTTTGGTCATGAGGTGGTCAAATAAGGCCATTGCTCAGCAAAGTACAAGCGGTGCAAAACTGGGCCACCACTACTACTCAAACCCAAGTGAGAGCTTTCGTAGGTCTCTCTGGATACTACAGAAATTTCATAGAGAACTATGGGTCCACAGCTTCTCCATTGAATGTGATCTCCTGTCCAAAATTCCCTAAAAGGGTTAGATAGAATGAGGAGTGCAATCAGGCCTTTGAAAACCTGAAGAAAGCCCTTTGTCAAGCTCCAGTCCTAAGAGCTCGTGATTATCACCAACCCTTCATTGTGCAGACAGATGCCTCCAATATAGGTATAGGTGCAGTCCTTAGTCAACAGGAACAGAAAGGCAGGGAGCACCCCATTTGCTTTATCAGTAGGAAACTGAAAGAACCAGAAACAAGGTGGGCAACCATAGAGCGTGAATGTTTTGCCCTTCTGTGGTCTCTGAAGAGGTTTAGGCCATACTTGTATGGATCTACGTTTGTGATTCAGACAGATCACCAACCCTTGAGATGGTTAATACAAATGAAAGGGGAGAACCCAAAACTTCTAAGATGGTCAATCTGCCTGCAAGGGTTTGAATTCACCATTGAGCACAGAACAGGATGTCACCACCAAAATGCTGATGGTCTCTCTAGGATGTTTTTAAGCGACTAGAGGTAGAGATTCATCCAGGAGTGGATTAAATCCTCCCGTCCCTTAGTCTGGGGGTGGGGGGGAGTGGGGCGGGTTTTAGGGAGAATTCTCATAAATGGCTGATTTTCCTTACCTAATGAGTCCCTCAGCAGCTTTGATGGATTTCTAGGATTTATTTTTTCACCTGGTAAGAGTGTGAGCCTTTTTTCCCACTCTTACATGTGTTTTGCTGTGTGTGTTTCCACTTTTTGTGTGATCTTGAGCACTGGAGCCTCACCTACTCCATGGCCTCATATTTTTATTTGTGTTACACGGCACCTTCAGTGCAGTGACAGAGGGTTGTCTTGAGACTTCCCACTGACTCCATTTTCTGGGGCTGACTACTGTTCCCCAGAAAAGGTAAAGTTGCCATTAACTTTATTTTAGTCACTTTAAACCCCAGACCCAGTACATCCCATCTTTCATGGAGTATTGGAAAGGGTTAAATCTTATCCCTTTTTGTCTGTATCTATTGGAGCATTGTTTTGCTCCCTTTACATTAAGACTTGGCTGGTGGCAGTGGTAACTACCCTAACATTTCTACCGCTGTTATCTTATATAACCATGGTATTGTTTCAGGCTATTGTATTAGCCTCGAACATAAACCCGCTTGACCAAATACATTTTATTTTGGCTCCGGCTGGGTTTATTCACCATTTCTTTTTGTTAGTCTTTCTCTTGTTTTTCTCTGCGTGCCAAACCGGGGATGATTCCTTTGTTCGCTGTCTTTTCGCGAGCTTCTGCACAGAAGCCCTCCTTAAGGCGCCTGAAAGTCTAGGAAGGCAGGATGTGAGGGAGGGATCTTCGGACCCCTGCCATGGGTTCCCTTGGTAACCCAAGTCACACGCCTGTTTGATTGGCTGAGGGGACTGTCCTTCCCAGGACAGCCACCCTGCTGTGTGATTGACAGCCAGGCTGTATGAATGTGGGAAAACAGAATAAAAAGCAGGTCTCTGGGACTGGAAAGGCAGAGTCACCACTGGAACAAAAGAACCTATGAGGAGCTGATGGAAGAGGACCCCTACAACGACTGAACCACCCGGTGAAGCTCTGCTGCAGGTCCAAATCTTCAGAATCTGACGACAGAGAAGATCCTCCAGGAAACGTCTTCCCTTGAGCTGGTGGGACCAACCAGTTCGCCCAAACTGCAAGCCAGGACCCCTCCTCTGGTCAAATTCGCTGTACAGAGCTACAGTACAGCCTTCCCTGGATCTTCCCCGGATAGCCAGGAAGTTCGGACCCTGCCTCGGTTTTAAGGAGCGCACCTTTTATTCATTGTTTTGCTCTGCTGCTCGTTATTTCCCTGGGTAGCGCAGGATCCTCCAGTCTTCCTACTTCCTGTCAGCCCGACAGTCACTTCAGGAACCATGAGCCTGCAGGAACTACCAGGAACGTCTGCCTCAGCTACAGCTTCCTCTCTGTTTTTTTAAAAAAAGCATGTTTATTTTAAACCAAGGCAAGACGAAAAAACATACAGTATTGCAATACCCATCTCACTTCTTTCCCCCATTTCCTTTTGACTCGACTCTTTCCCCCCCTCGCCTGGTCTCAGGCTCCTTCCCCTCGTGTTCCCCGCCTCTCGGGCCCGCCCTCTATGCTTCCCCCTCATGGGTCCTCTTGATCCTTCAGGGCCCACCGAGTACTGATAGGTTTGTAGCTCAGTGTGGGGAATCGCTGATCATACTCCAATACTGGGGCCCATATGTTCTGGAAGCGGTGGAGGACTCCTGCCCTTGCCGCGGTCATCTTTTTCGCGATCAGTATGTCCCACAGCTTCCCCTACTACTGAGCCATGCAGGGGCCGTCCGGGGATTTCCAGAAGCGGGCAAGCACAGTTTTGCCTGCTAGGAGACATTGGGTTAGCAGTTTCGCTCCGTTCCCAGAGCGCGGGTAGACTCCGGGGATCGGGACCCCCAGCAGGATGGGTTCGGGCTCCAGCGGGAGCGCAGGCCCGGTGATCTGTTCAATAGTCGACAAGCAACGTTTCCAAAATTGCAGAATCTTTGGGCATGCCACCACATATGGAAGAAGGAGCCCGGTTGGGCACACCCTCTCTAGCAGGTATAGTCCACCTGGGAGTTCATATGGTGAAGCCTAAGAGGGGAGTAGTACCAACGCAGAATGACCTTGCAAGCACATTCCTTGTTGGTGACACAGGTCGACGCAGAGTGGGTACAAGCCCAAATATCCACCCAGGTCTGGTCGTCAATCAGGTTTCCCACGTTGGCCTCCCATTGGGCCATGCATCGAGTCTTTGAAGTTAGAAAGTCTCCCAAAAAACATCTATATAGGGTCAAAATCCTGCCTCGAAGTGGAAGGTCCTTAAGCATTAATTCAAGAGCGGTGAGGGGGCGTGTGGCCACCTGGAGGGTTTGAGGATGTGAGCACCAGTGGCGCAGCTGGATATATGTAAATCTGTCTCTCTCCTGAAGTTGGAATACTTCCTTGCATTGTTCGAATGTGCGGGGAAGGTTCTCAGCATGTAGCTGTTCTAGGGTCTCGAGGCCTCCGTCTATCCAGTTCTGGAAGTTATGGGGGTTTGCCCTGGGCGAAAAGGTTGGATTGTGGAAAATTGGCAATAGGGGGCTTAATCCTGTCGGGATTCCCTTTTGTTTCAGAGCCCAATCCCAGGAGCTCAGAGTGTGTTTGGTCGTCAGCAGGAGTCTCTTCCAACGCTCTCTGAGGGGGGGCAGAATATGTGGGAGAAATCGCAGGGGGAGCGGGAGTTGTGCTTGTTCCATTTCCACCCATCTGGGGCGGTTCGTGATTGTCTGCCAAGCGTGGATGTGTGCCAGTTGCGCTGCCACCCTGTACGCCTGTAAATTGGGGACCCCCAGTCCACCCAGCCTAGAACTGCCTAGCAACGTTTTATGGGGGATTCTGGCCTTTTTGCCCTTCCAGATGAACTTCAGCATTCTCCTCTGGAAGTCTCGAAGGGCTGCTGCTGGGATAGCTACTGCAAGGGAGGAGCAGGCATAGAGGAATTGCGGGAGCAAGTTCATTTTGCAGGGTGTTATGTGCCCCATCAATGAAATTTCCTGTGTTGCCCAGCGCTTCAGATCCCCTTCCAGTTCCCGAAACAGCCTGTGGAAGTTGGCCTGCTATGTGTCATTTGGGTTCGCCGTAATATGAACTCCTAGGTAAGGGATGGACTGTCTTTCCCATGTGATTGGGCACATCCTGGTTAGCGCCTCCCGTTCCTCCCGGGGGAGGCCGGTGCCCAGGGCTACCGATTTGGAGAAATTGACGGCGAAGCCGGTGACCTCCCCATAGCTAGCTATTTCCGCCAGGGCGTGCTTTAGTGAGTAGCTGGCCTCTGAAAGCATGAGCAGCACATCATCAGTGTACAGAGTAATTTTGTGTTGGGATGGGCCAACCTGGGGGCCCTTGATAAGATTGTTCTGCCTGATCCTCTGGGCAAAGGGTTCCATCGTTAACGCAAAGAGTAGGGGCAACAGCGGGCAGCCTTGTCTTGTCCCACAGGTTAAGGGGATCAGGGTTGATATGGACCCGTTAATCCTCAGAAGGGTTTTTGGTGTTTTATAATTGGCCAATACCATTGTCTGAAACCTTGGGCCAAAGCCGAAAGCCTCTAAGGTAAATCTCATGAATGACCAGTCCACCCTATCAAACGCTTTAATGGCGTCTAGGGCAATGAGTGCGAGGCCCTGGGAGTTTCGGGAAGCGAAGTCCACCAGATTCAGGGTTCTACAAATGTTGTCTCCTGCCGCTCTGTTCAACACAAAGCCTGTTTGATCGGGATGAATTATGTCAGGGAGGATGTGAGCTAAACGATTAGCCAGAATCTTAGAATATAAGTTAGCGTCTATGTTTAACAGGGCAATTGGCCTATATGAAGCTGGGTCCCTCGAGTCCTTCCCTGGTTTGGGTAGGAGGATCGTGATAGACTCCTGCATTGACGGGGTCACCGACCCAGTTTCCCTGAAAGAGTTGAAGAGTGTTACCAAGGGGGGGATCAACTGGGGTTTGGATATTTTGTAGAATCTTGAGGAGAATCCGTCTGGGCCCGGGGCCCGAGTCTTGAGAGATTTGATGGCTTCCTCAACCTCCTTGTCAGTGATCGGTGCCTCCAGGGTCTCTCTCGCCGAATCCGGTAAGTGCGGCAAGGCTGCTCCCCGTAGGTATTCCTCCTTTTTAGATTGATCCCGTGGAAGTGCAGTCTCACTCGGGTTAGGTGCTCTACTGCCAGCTGTTGATTCTTTGATTCTGCATATTGGATCACTCCCTGTGGATCGCGCAGCCCAGTGATGGTATTGGTGCGTCTTGCTTTGGCCAGCTTGTCTACCAGTACCTTGTTTGCCTTGTTGTTCTTAGCATAGTAAAACTGCCTGGTCTTGGCCATTATTTGCGCTGTATGCTTGGCGTAGTGAGCCTCTAGCTTCTTTCTGGCTGTGCGGATGGCCCGTTGTGTCCTAGGAGACCAGCCTTTTTTCTCATGAGTTTCCTCCGCTGTCCGGAGTTCCTCCTCAAGAGCTAGCCGGGATTGTCGCCTGGTACGGTGAAAGGCCACCCCTTGTGCCATCAGCGCACCTCTAATCACTGCTTTCATAGCGTCCCAGTTGTTTGCGGGGGAGGTGTCTGCAACCGGATTCTCTTTGAGGAAGTTCTTAATCGTGGTTGCGATTTTGGCCCTTATTGCCATGTCGTTGAGAATTGGATCGTAGAGAGACCATCTGTGCGGGTAGTTAGCCTTGGGGTTGTGGGTTTGGAGTTCCATAATTATTGGGGCATGGCCGGATAGGATCCTTGAGCCAATGGTTACCTCGTTAGCGTAGGCGAGAGTTTGAGGGGAAGTCAGGAGGAGGCCAATCCTCGAGAAGGTGCGATGGACGTAAGAGTAAAAAGAGTAATCCTTCTCGGAGGGGTGGAGCACCTGCCATGAGTCCACTACCTCCAAGTTTCTGAAAAGGCGCAGGAGGCTGAGTGCCTGCGTAAAGTCTCCAGGGGTAGAGGGGTAGGATTTGTCTCTGGTAGGGTCTGGTACTCAGTTGAAATCCCCCCGATTATCGTCTGGCCTTCTATAAAGCCGAGAGAGAGGCGCCCAGCGAGTCATAAAAAATCGCCTGCCCTGAGTTAGGGGCGTATACTGAGACAAAGGTATAGAGGTCTCCTAGTAAAAGGCATTTAACTGCTATGAATCGGCCCTCTGGGCATGATTTTGAGTCCAGAACCTGGGGATTTAGGCCTTTTGTAAAGAGGATTGCATTCCCCCCTTCTTGGAGCCTCCTGAGGCGAAGAACTGATGTGGATATATTCGGGAGCGGAGTCGCCCGAAGTCTGCTGGGAGAAGGTGAGTTTCTTGGAGCATTGCCACCCCTGCCTCCTCATTTTGAAGTTTCTATAAAATCGACTTACGCTTGGTGGGGGAATTCAGCCCATTGACGTTGAGCGAGAGGAGTTGTAGGTTCTGTTGTTCCTGGGCTAGAGTTCCGCCCGCCCTGGATTTCAGGGGGGGTCGGAGGAGAGCAGACTAGCCGCCATCACGGGTGAGGGTTAGATGTGTGTGTCGTCCTGCTCTTGGGGTTTTAACACAGGCCCCCAACGGGAGGCCATAACTTTAACTGGCGGGGTGGTTGACATTGTGAGTGTGGCCAAACCCCTGGCCAACCGGGCCAATCAAGTCACTAGAAGTAGTTCGGAGTTCCAAGGACACCGAGATGGAACGTACCTTGGAATGGGCATGGGCCATGGGTAAAGCCCGCCGCCTTGGTCAGTAGCGGTCGTCAGCTGGCTCAGGAATGTTGGCTCGCTGCGGGCGAGAGCTGGGCGCCCGGTTAGTGTGTGAGGCAGAGTTACATGTAGTGCGACTCCATTCCCATCTACCTCTTCCTGTTGTTCCGTGTTGGTGCCCTGGACCATGAGGACCGCCTGGGTTTTGGGGAGGGAGCGGCCTCCGGATTTGGTGAAGTGGTCTCTTTGGTTGAGGACGGGTGCATAATCTTACTGGCGTCTTCAAGATGGGCGATTCTCCGGAGCGTGCCGTTATACGAAAACTGTAGGGCCGTTGGGAATAGCCATCTATACTGCACCTGGCATTCTTGGAGGAAAATCTATAACGCACCTGGCATTCTTGGAGGAAAAGGGCCAGGGGCCGGAGTGCTTTTCTCTTCTGGAGGGTGAGGAGTGAGAGATCTTGATAGATCTGGAGAGGCGAACCCTGAAAGGAGAGTTCATCGCGCGAACGGCTAATGGCTGAAATTGTCTCTTTTGTGGTGAAAAAGTGGACCATGGTGATGACATCTGGACGGAGGTCCGAATCCACTCCCTGACGTGGGCGCAGTCTGTGGGTGCGGTCCAGCAGTAATTGAGATTTGTCCAGGTGCGGAAGCAGAGCCTGGAAAAAGTCTCCCACATATTCCGGCAGGTTTTTGTCTAGGACAGAGGATGGGATCCCACAGATCCGGAAGTTGTTGCGGCGGCCGCTATTTTCGAGATCCTCCTGCTTAAATTCAAGGATTTCGCACTTATCTTGAAGGGGTCTGATTGAATATTGAATCTCCCCCAGTGTAGTTGTCTGGTCTTGAGAGCGGTCTTTATTCTCCCCTAGCCTCTGCTCCACCTCCGTCACCCTTTGATCGGTATGTTCTAATTTGGTAGTGAGTTCTGTCATGCAGGACCTAAATTCGCCCTTAACATCTGCCATGAAAGCCAGCAGGTCTCCTTTGGTGGCAGGGGGATCTCCCTCCTCCTGGGGCTTCTGTGAGGTGAGCTTGGCGGATTCGGGTTTTCTTCCTCTGTCTGATGCCGTAAGCATGGTGGCAATGTCCGCATTCTTATCGGTTTTTGCTTGTTTGGTCATGGTGCCGGTTCAGGGGGGAGAGGCGGTACTAGAAGTTTCAATTTGGGTTCAGTCCAGAGAGAACCGGTTGAGGTTGGGGCGTAACGGTCCTAGGGTTCGTTGGGGTGGAGAATTTCGGAGGCAGAGGTCCAGCTCAGATAGCGCCGAAGTTTAGGTGGGTTATGGCCTCCCGCTGTCCGGTGAGGAGGGGCGGAAGGTTATATTCCCTGTGGTGACGAGAGCAATATGCTAGTCTCCCTCGATCCTTAAATTCGGGGAAAGCAATTGAGTGGAGATATGGGCTGGGGCGCCCCAGGAAGTAATAAAGGATGTTTGCATCATCCTAGGAGTGTGCGGGATTACTGCCCACTCTAGGAGAGGGGCCGAGGGCCCGAGCCACGTCCGGGCTAGGAAAGAAGCTGCAGGCTCCGGTGATTACCCCACCGCCGTAGAGACCTTATGGTAGCCTGGATGGTTTGCCACCTGCCTGATGGGGGGGGGGGCTTATGGGGTGTTTCGCTGCCTGGTAGATCCACTTGCCTCTGTTGCAGGATAGTTGCAGGTTCCAGTTCTCATGGGGGTGTCCGGGTTCCCGCTGATGGGCGATGAAGAGGGTGGGGGCACAGTTTGATGAAGAAAAGGATGTGATGGTTCCCCTCACTCCTTTAGTTGGGGGAGAGGAACTGAGCGGGGGTATGGGCCGGGGCGCCCCAGGAAGTGAGTGCGAGGTCCCCACACAGTTCCAGAAGAGAGCTGTTGTTGCGGCTATGCCTGCAGACCGTGGTATCGTTCCAGTGCTGCGGGAATGCTGGAGGTGTGGCAGTGTCCCAGCCGGGCTCGAGTGATGCTCGTAGGGGAGGGAGAGAGGGTGTGAAGGGAGTAGGGGAATGCTCTCCTCCCCGAGGCCCCTTCGTTGTATTGGCTTATGTAGCCAGTTCTTTTTCTCCCCGACCTCTGCGCTGAGGCCCAGGCTCACCCTCTCACGGGCTTACTCCGAAAGCACCACATACACGCTGCCTCCATGCCAGTGCTGGTGCCTCTGTGATGCCGCAGAGTTCCGTCGCACCCAGGACATAGCCGTGCCCCCCTGGTGCCGCTCCTCACGGGGGTCCGGGCCCACCTGGAGTGCGCCGCGGGAGTACCTCTAGCCTTGAGGGGCACTGCGGGCTCTGATGCGTGTTATGCTGGGAGCCAGGTCTAAATTTGGCATCTCGCGGAGGCGGGGCCCTCACCGCCTCTCCCGCTGCCTCTATCTGGCTCTGCTGCTGTGGATTCTCGGCAGCTCCAGGTCCATGGACGCGGGGTCTGGGCAGATCACGCACTTCTCAGGGCACCAGAGCGCGTCCGCCGCCAGGACACCCGTCCGGATCCGCTCTGCCTCTACTCGTACGAGGGAAATGCGCCCGCCATCTTGGATATTCGGGCGCTGTCCGATGCCCAGGATCCCCGTTGGAGTTCCAGCGTAATGAGGGAGCGTTATGCTCTCATCTTTGGACCAGTGGTGCCTGAGATGTTAAAAACATCTCGGCGGTTAACAGCGACCCAGCTGCGTTACGGGAAACTTCATATATTCGCTTTGGTGGCGGGCCTCCCATGGGTGGCTCTAGGAGAGCAGCCACATCGAAGGCGCTCCAAGCCACGCCCCAGCTTTCTCTCCGTTTTACGGTACTGTGCAAATCCGGTTGCTCGTTTCGTTCATCCACGGTGAAAGTGTTTGAAATCTTTCTCCAATCTGAGGGCTTGCCCTTCTCTTCTCTTTGAACTAACTTTTCTATCAACCAACCTCGTCCGGAAACTGTGCCACAAACTTTACTGCAAACCACCCTGAACTGTGTGATCTTGAGCAAAAGACATTTGACCCATTGACTTTGGCCCTAAGCCTTTTCTACCTGATTCTATCTTTGTAGCTCTTCTTGTTCAATTGCCCTGAGTACTTACCTGTTGGTTTGATTTAATTTCTAATAACTTTGTCTTTCCCTCCCTTTGAAATTGCTGGAGTGCCATTTTGCTCCCACTTCATTTTGTGAGTTTAACTTGTCTGGAATTTAAGGGAAGTGGTGTGGTGTATTAAGAGTGTGATTTTTAGACTGCTTATAATAGTGTAATGTTATACAACTGAAGAGTGAAATAAATGGATATTCTTTTACTTGAAAACCTTCGGTGTTTGCCTGAATCATAGTAATTGCTGTCCTTTGTGTAACTATTTGATACTGCTCACTTACTCTTGAGATAAGTCTGACTGCTCAGCTATCGCTACCACTTTAACTATGTAGTACAGGCTTGTACTAAAGGTGAAATTGTACTGTTACTTGTAGTCTTAATTGTGTGTGGTGTTCCCAAAGGGTACTGCATATAATTCTGCCTAACACACTCGTCTACCAGGGACTGTAGGAACGGAAACCAGACATGGCAGCGTAGTTGTCTCTTAGTATTTTTAGCTCCTCTATGCCCCTCATGGGCTGTTCTGACTACCTCGGCTCAGAGGGTGGCAGGGATGACAATCCTGCAGCCTCTTAGGAGTATGGTCTGATCCTTGAAGGCCAGTTCTGCTTGTACCCTTGCCAGTCTCTCTATCTCTTCCTTGCACATCCCCTTGCACATCCCCGGGGGGGGGGCCAAAATTGCGCGTCGGTAGACCTTCCATTGATTGGAGGTCGTCAGGCTGATGGCAAGAGATGTTGTGGGATCAGCAGCGGACGCAACCGTTTCCAGTGAGAGGGCAGGCGGCAGAGAGCTGGCTGCACGTAGTCAATGTATGCGACATCCCCTCCTCGGATGACAGGAGGGCCTACTGGGTGACGGGACAGGTAGTCTGCCGGGTTTAGGTTGCCCTCGGGGCGGTGTATAATGCCATAATCGTACTCCTGCAGTCTGATGCCCCAACACTCGATTCTCGGGGGCATCTTCATCCGTGGATTGCCAAACAATGACAGCAGCGCCTGGTGGTCGGTAATCAGTGTGAACTTCTTTCCGATGATAAAGTTGTGGAAATGCTCACAGGCCCACACCGCAGCTAGGCTCTCCTTTTCAGCCTGGGAGTTGGCAAACTCTGGCGTGGATAGCGCCCTGCTGGCGTATGCTACTATGCTACTATGTGTATGGGGTTGATGTCTGCGCCACTTGTCTGTGCCAGGATGGCCCCCAGGCCTACGGGGCTGGCGTCCACTGTTATTTCTGTGTGGCAGGCTGGGTTGAAATATGGCAGGTGATGAGCTTCCGTCAGGGCCTTCTTAATAGACTCAAACGCATGTTGGCATGCAGGGGACCACTCGAATACAGTCTTTTTTTGTAGTAGCCTCCTGAGTGGGTGGGTGAGTGAGGCATAGTGTGGGATGTACCTTGCACAGTATCCAGTGCACGTCTGCTACCTGCTGGGGCTCCTTGAGTTTGTTAATTGTTTCCACTTTCTCTGGGTCCGGCATCATCCCTTCGCCCGAGAAGATGTGTACAAAAAATTTCAATTTGGATTTGCTGAATCGACATTTGTCGATGTTGAGTGTTAAGCCTGCGGGTTGGACCGCTTCGCATGTGGCGAGGAGTGCTGTGTCGTGAGCCTCTTTGGACTCCCCAAAGACGAGGATGTCATCACTATAGTTTAGTGCTCCCGGGATCTGCCTGATGATTTGCCAGACTGTCTCATGAAAAATTTCTGCCGCTGAGGAAATACCGAAGTTTAGCCTCCGGGATCGGAACAGTCCTTCATGGGTGGAGAATGTTGTTATCCCTCTTGAGTCAGAGTGTAGTTCCAGCTGATGATATCCCTGTATTAGGTCAAGCTTGGAGAACATGCAAGCATTGTTGAGTTGCACGATCATGTCCTCGATGCACGGACCTGGCTGTTTTTCCCTCTGGATGGCGGTGTTGGCCACCCTCATGACGACACAAAGTCGCAACCTCCCGGCTTCCCTCGGTACGACGAACAGGGGCGAGACGCAGGGGGTGGGTCCCATGGCAGGCTCAATAATGCCATTGGAGAGCAATTGGTCGAGCTCTCTGGAGACTGTTTCTTGTAGGTGGAATCCGACTCTCCTGGGATGTTGGGGGACCGGTCTCACAGACGGATCAATGTGTAACTTGATAGGGGGCCCTTTTAATTTTCCCAAGCCTGTGCACAGTTGGGAAAACTTTGTAACGATGTCGGGTTTGGTGATGATGCATGGGTGCTGTCGGTGGCAATGGTCGTTATGGCGTCTTCGTGCCACTGGTCGACCGCGGCTGATGTAATTACGTCGTCGGATCCGACATGGATGTCAATGAGTCCCAGGCATGAAGCTGTGTAGTAGCTGAGGAGGCACCGGCCTTTAGTGGTGCTTTGGATGACATGGATGGTCGTGTCAGTTTGCCGCCCTTTGAGGAGGAGGCAGCGTCTGAAGGGACCGATGGCTTCAAGGCGTGTGGCTGCGCCCCATTGAAAAATCCTTGAGTGGGTCCGTTCAAGCGCTGGTTTATCGGGGATCTTCAAGTATTCCTGCTCCCCCATGATGTTTATGGTGGCTCCAGAGTCTACCAGGAACTGAAAAAGGCAGTTGCCCACCTTGACATGGATCCGTGGAGCTTCTTTGGCTTCTGCGCTGTCCTGGACGAGGTTTACGTATTCGTCCTGTGTGGATGAGTCATAGTATGAGGCGCTGGTCGTGGGCATGGGAGCATGGAACCCCTCATCCTCCTGGTACCCCTCAGGGGGGGTCATCATATTAATCTGCCAGTGGAGGCCTTTGGGGCCTCATGGTGGGGAACGGTTTGCCTTCCCGGCAGATGGACTGGAAGTGTCCCTCTCTCCCGCAGTTGGCACACCTTTGTGACAGAGCCGGGCAGGACCCGAAGTGGGGGAATGCCATGCCACACCTGTAGCACTGTCTCTTTTGTCTGGGCACTTGTATGTTAAATTGTCTATACGGGGCACCACTCTGTCCCCAGGTCGTGGGATGGGTTGTTGAACTGCTACAATAAGTTCAATGGTGTCCTGCCTTGCAGTAGGCGTTCCTGTCATTGATACCGCTTGAGCGTCAACCCTTTCGAATATTCTGGCGAGTTCGCTTACTTTTGGGATTGTCAGTGTTTTTTTTAACGGCTGTTTTTTTAGCATGGGCGACAAACAGCCCTCAATGATGCGTATCCGGATGGCCTCGTCCAATGAGGAAGCATCGAACTGGCAGTGGGCGCCCTTGCCCCTTAGGCGTGTTATGTATTCATCCACGGTCTCCTGAGGCTTCTGCGTGCATTAGTTAAAGAGATATCTCTCATAGTCTCAATTGGGTTCGATGATGAGTAGTTTGTCGAGTGCGGCGATCAGCGAGGTGAAATCAGGTTGGTCAGCCGTTGGGATAGTTTTGACGATCGGTTTCACCTCTCCCCCCCACAAATTGTGGAAGACTATGCGTAGATTGGGCGAATCACCATCTCCAAACCATAAGTAGTAGAAGTCCTCCATCCACTCAGTCCACCGGGGCCGTTTGTTGGCGTGCAGCGTCATGGAAAACTGAAGGGGCATGCGCAGCTGGATGGATTTCATGCTGCGAGCTGGTGTTGGTGAAGCTGGGTTGCTCATGGTGGTCGGTGACTGTGTAGTTACAAGGACTCGCAGTGGTGGGCAGGGTGGTGTACAGATGGGGGTCCGTCACTGTCCCGTAGCAGTGTAGTCTGAGGACACTGTTGCCCAGGAATGTCCCCGGGGCAGGGGTAGCTGCCCGTGGGTGCCTCTCGGGTTCTCGGGTTCAGTGGTGGACAGCAGTATTTTATTTTATTTATTTATTTATTACGCACCGAAGCTCGCAAGCATCAGGGCGCGACGAAAAGACTCCGGGACCAGAGATTCACGGGACAACACAAAAGAAAGGGGAGGGGAAGCAAAAGTAGCGACCCGATGTGATGTAGTAGAAGCCTAGTTATTTGAAGAGAAAGGTCTTCAATTGCTTCCTGAAGAGTTGGATATTGCTTTCCAGTCTAAGGCTGCAAGGCAGTTTATTCCAATGAGAGATCGCCAGGTTAGGGAATGCTCGACCAAGGCCGGTGGCTTTGCCTGGGAGACTGGGGTTGATTAGTCCTTGTTTGGTGGATCTTAAGCAGCGACTCGGCTCATACCAGCTGAATTTTCTTCTTAAATATGCTGGCGCCGTGCCGTAGAGACATCGGTGGGTTAAGGTCAGTGATTTAAACAAGATCCGTTCCTTCACTGCCAGCCAATGAAGATCGTTTCTGTCCTTGGTGATGTGTTCGCGCTTAGCTTTGTTTATGATGGACCTGACAGCATTATTTTGCATGATCTGGCATTGTTTCAGGCAGTTGTTACTGGCGCCAAGCATTAATGCATTGCCATAATCCAAGCGAGACAGAATAGTAGCTCTCCCTATCGTGGCACTATTCTTGATGTTTAGGAATGGTCTGATTCGGCAGAGGAGCCTTTGATAGTAATGGCAATTTCGCTTAAGATAAGCGGTTTGGGCTTCTGCACCTAGGGAGGATTGTAGGTAAATACCTAGGGTTTTAACCTTACTTGATACCTTGATGGTAGAGTCTTTTCTGGTGAATTCGGAGTAATCCGGGCCAAGATTGTTTAAGGCTTTGGCATTTCCAAAGGTCATAAGTTCCGTTTTGGAACTATTAAGACACATCCAGTGTGTTAGCATCCAGTTTTCAATGGTGTTATAGATGACCGATAGCTTGTCGTTGTCTATGGAATGATTTCCACTCAATTCCAGAATGAGCTGTGTATCATCAGCGAAATTGGTGAAAAAGATTCCAAGTTGTGATAGAATGTTGCAGAGGCAGCGGATATATAAGTTGAAAAGTAAAGGGGAGAAACTAGGTCCCTGAGGAACGCCACAATCTACTGGTTTGGGAGAGGTGGATTGGCCTCCCCAATTGATTTTAGAATTTCTGTCTTCCAAGAATGATGAAACCCAATCTATTGCATCTTGGGAGCAGTTTCCAGCTGCGCCTAGTGCCTCTCGGAGCTTGCCGTGATCTAACAAATCGAAAGGAGCCGAGAGGTCTAAAAGGATTAACAGACCTGTTTTACCTCTGTCTAAAATGCTCAACATTTCGGTCTGCAAGTCCAGCAAAGCTGACTCTGTGCTGTGGGCCACCCACAGTTTTGGAGCAGCTGGTTTCTGAGGATCCTTGGGTGACGACAGTCAATGGTGCAGGGTTTGTGTCTCTAGAAAGTGCACTTGGCATGTGTCTCTGGGATTGGGCTGGAGGTGCAGGGGTTACTGCCTTGTACGCACCTTGCCAGAGGTTTAGGGCCTCCGTTATCTCGTGTGCTGCACTGGTGGCTGTCGGAGTCGTGGCAGGCCCATGTGGAGGCAGTGCCACGTTGCTGCAGGTCCATGTACGTAGACGCTGCGAGTGGGCCCACAGCCTTTCTGGGTGGCCACTCGCTCGTGGTGTCTCTGTGCTGCCCTTGTGCGCTGAATCACTGGGCTGGCAGGTGCTGTCTATGCGGGTGCGCCTGCGCGCTGGAGGTGCCTAGTGGCGCTGTTTGGCCCTGGGCTGGCCTCTTCACAGTGGGCGCTGCTCGGAGGAGGGGGGGCCCTGCACCTGTTTTGTGAGGCACGAGTGAGTGGCGGGAATGATGTTGGATGGAAGCAGGAACGTGTGGAGGAGGACGGCGGCCCGGTGGGATCACCGGCCACCACACGTGGGAGGACCGCTCGGTGGGAATCACCGGCGAAAGGAGGACTCCGGCATCCCACGTGGAGATATCCTTGTCACCAGTTGTTGGTAGGGATCGGCCGCTTATACATAAAGGTGGACGCTGAGCCAGAGGGTAACAGGAACACTCTTTATTCTTTTACAATATAACTTGAACTGCCCCTCAGGGCCGTAACGCTCCTCCCTCACTCCTCGTCATTAATCGCGCCCACCTGGCTTGGCGGGCTCTGTGCCTTAAAGGCACAGCATACGGTAACACTGTGTCAAACCACATTATGCTATCTCACAAGTGCAAGCATTTTGTGTATTTAAATGGACTCCTTGTGAATGAAGTCTATTCCCTGGCAGTCACAGCAATCTGGGAATTGCTGTAGGTGCACAGGGTGCTTGTGTAGGGACAAGAGGTGTTTGCAGGTAATGAGAGGGGCGTATCAGCAGCTATAGTCATGTTTATGCCGCTTAAGAGGTGCGAATGGTGGGTGAAGGGGAGGCTACATAAAGCTGCATGCTGAGGGGACAAAGACACACTAATGGTGGTAATTTAAATGTATATTCTTCCACCGCGTTTTCTTTAGTCTAGTGAAAACATTTGTAAATCACTGATTTTTGGGGTGGAGGGTGTGGTGTCATCACGCTCCCTCATCACGTGACAAGGGACATGGGGACACGGGAAGGGGAGGGGCAGGCCAGGGAAGGGAACATCAGTGCTAGTTTGCTGTGGACAGAATAAAGATGTATTGAACCCTATCTCCTGCCTCCGCCTCCTATGTGTGTGAGTGAGCGCATTGTAGGCCGTACCAGAGGTAGCCGGGTGCACGACAATTCTACACTGGCGACGAGGCGTGTTCAGAACATCATGCTTTTCTTTCCTTCCTGTGCACCCCGCCCTCGTGGCTGTGAGAGAGGACGCCATTTGAGCTGCGTGTTGCACTACTGACAAGGTTCCACTGGGAAGAACTTCCCCAACACTGGTGAGAGGTAAGGCGGGTGGGACCTTGTAAGCTCCCTGCCAGCGGCTGTGCACCGCACACCATCACCAGGGACATCCGGGCAGTCAGAGGAACATCTCCTGCCAACGGCAACGTGTCACCCCAGCGGGTCGGAGCACGTAGGCTCCCCGCTGCAACCAAACATCCGGGCGGTGGGAGAAGTTCTCCCGCCAACGGCAACAACAAAGGCAACGTGCTACCCTAGCGGGTTATGATATGATATGATAGTTTATTTATATAGCGCCTATACACAATGTGTTTCAAAGCGCTTCAAGGCAAGGAAGAGAACAAGGGAAAATACAACGACATTCTTACAGGCCATGAACCGTAAGGATGTGAAATTAACTATCGTACTCGGCCTGACGACATTTCAGATAGTGCAAGTGCTAAGACATAGATAAGGAAGGGAGAGGGAGAGTGGGAAGGAAATGGAAACAGACAGGCGACTACCGTACTAGGCCTGATGACATTTCTGGTAGAGCCGGAGAGAAACAAAAGGTGAGGGAGAGGGGTGCAGAAAGGGAGGGGAGGAACAAAACAAGTGACCATCATACTAGGCCTGACACCGTTTCAGATAGTGCTGGAGGGAGGGGGAACAGTAAGGGGATAGGGGAGCGACAAACGAGGTTGCTATCATAGTAGGTCCAGGGACAATTCTGATAGAGTAAGTGCATAGAAGAAAGTAAGGGGAGGAGGGGAGGAGATAGGAAAAGTAAGCAGTCAAAAAGAGTGGAGAAGCAAGAGAGGAGAGCAAATTCAATTGCAAAAGTCAGTAGTAACACATAATGTTGCAAGACAGGATACAAGATGCAAAGGAAGTCCAGCATGAGAGTTGAGAAAGGGTGACGCACCGTGAATCAATGAAGTCCATAAAAGTAAAATCCAGCATTGGCTACAAGACGGTGATGGTGAAACCAGAATGTATCAAGACAGACTCCTGCTTGCAGGAAGGGGGGGGCACAAGGGAACAACAGGGGGGACCAGAGAGGGTGGGGATGGCCTGAGGAGACAGAGGGTGTAAACACATGTTGGGTTGGAGTGCGAAGGCTCCCCGCTACACCCCAGCATCCGGGCGGTAAGAGAATCTTCCTCCCGCCATTGGGAACGGTCCACTGTAGCACGGATTGGAGCGCGAGGGCTCCTCACTTCTCCCAACAGGCCGGGCGGGTAAGCGAGACTGCCGCCTGCCGCGAAAAAGAAAAAAAAAATAATTCTCCTGCTGTCACGATCCACAGCTGGCAGCCCGACACGCCCCAAACCACAGAGGAGCGAAAGATCGAGGTGCAGCCTGGACTGTGCAAGAGTCAAATAAGCACACAAACTCTCTGCACGTGGCAAATAGGTCGCACAAAGACCAAGCATCAAGCATTCCAATGAGCAGAGCCTGCTCAGGCCACCAGAGCACGTGGGCTCCATTGAATCCATAGCCCGTGGGTCAACATGCACACCGAGCCCACAGCAGAAGACGTCTCAAATCATCTCAGTGCAAACAAGGTCAGTCTGGGGAGAAAGGGACAAGTAAAAATCACCCACATCATTCTAGCAAAACACCAAGAACAAAAATGTCGGAAAATGAATCATTGACCGTGCCATTAACACCGGCTCGAACACTTCCGCCCAGGATCTCTAACATCCTTTTAACCAAACTGCCCACTAACTTTGACCTCAGTGACACCAGCACCCTAGGCCCACGGTGGAAAAGAGATTTCGAGGTGTGTCTCAAAGCAGTTGGCCCAGTTGATGATGAGAAAAAGCACAAAAAGCACAGTCTACTAACATTCTCAATAGGCTCAAATGTAAGGGACATTGTAGATTAACTCCCTGCAAGTGTCGCTGACACCTACACTAACTTGAAGATGACACTCACAGACTACTTCACGCCACAGACAAATGTGGACTACAAGAGACACATCTTCCATACCACCAAGCAAACCAAAGGTGAGACCATGGCCGCTTTCGTGATGCGTTTGAGACTCAAAATGAAGCATTGCGACTTCAACAATTACTCCAATGAAGAGGCATTACGGTCGCAAATCATTGTAGGGTATGAGAGTGCAGACTTTAGAAAATGACTACTGCAAGAACCACGAAATCTGGAAGAAATTTTGCGCCTGGCCCGCTCGGATGCCACGTTAGCATCACAGGTGGAAGGGCTGGACGACATCAAAATCACCCATGGAAAGCATGAGTGTGTCAACAAGCTGGATGAAGCAGCTAAAGGAAAAATGCTGATCCGTTCTGTTATAGGTACGGCTACGAGTATCCACATGAAGGACAGTGCCCAGCCATGGGTCAACAGTGCTCTGCATGTGGGGGGAGAACCACTACAGAGCAGTGTGCCTCATATATCGCAGCAAGATGCGAGGTGAAGGAAGGAGCGGGAGACCCACACAAGACAAGGACCAAAGGCCACAGAGTCCACCCCACATGATCAACCAGTCGTACAAAGCCACTCATCGCAGACACAAAGAAGACAAGCCAGACAAAAGGAGGGAGCGAAACTCGGGTGACTGGAGAGACTCCAAACCTCCCACATTAAGGCCAAGGAGAAGACCCAGAAGATATGTCAGATATCTGGTTGAACACTCACAGTCAGACAATGCCTCCAGTGTGTCCTCAGAGGAAAACGCACAAAGAAGTGAAAAACCGACGGAGGAACCAAGAAGGAGGGGATCGTTGTATACTCTATGCAACCCGACAGCAAACGAGCACAGTACAACTCTAATCATACAAACAAATGGGACGGCAGCAGATTTTCTGTTGGTCACAGGAGCCACCGTGAACGTAATCAGTGAGGAGTTATACAACAACATACCACACGCACCACATTTGCAACCAGCCAAAGCACTGATTGTTCCATACTGCTCGAAGACACCTCTACCATGCAAAGGCTTTTTCACAGCATCATGCAGCTACAAAGGACAAACCAAAGAGATCCCCATCCATGTCATGGGAGCTGCCACTGAAAGTGGATGTATTCTAAGCTAGAAGGCCGCCATTGAAATGGGCCTCATTGACGTCCTCTATAGACTCATGGTGCACAAATACCTGGACCCCACCGCAAACATCGATCAAGTATTTCCAGCACTATTCAGAGGTCTGGGGCAATTGAAGGGCCATCAAATCGAGCTGCACATCGACACCAAGGTCACCCCAGTAGCGCAACACTATAGGGGAATCCCCATAAACATACAGAGGCAAGTGGAGGAAGAATTGACAAAGCTGTTAGAAACCGACATCATCGAACCAGTGGAAGGTCCCACACAGTGGGTGTCCACCCATAGTGCTAGTATCCAATAAAGACTTGATGGACATTTGCATATGCGTGGACATGCGGCGGCCAAATGAGGCCATCCTGAGAAAACGGCACCAGGCTCCGTGCATCACTGACATGGTGTACCTCCTCAACGGGGCCACAATCTTCTCCAAGCTTGACCTCAACAAGGGGTACCATCAACTGGAACTCAACAAGGCTTCTCGATATATCACCACGCTCGCCACTCACCCGGGCTTATATAGGTATAAGCGCCTTAGCTTCGGGGTCTCGTCGGCGGCAGAGATTTCTCAATCAGAGATCCATAATGTCATCAAACACATACCCAACTGTATAAACTACAGCTATGACATTCTGGTATTTGGACAAACCCAAGAGCAGCACAACAACACACTCATGAAGGTGTGCATGGCCCTTGAAGAGTCCCAACTCACCTTAAAGAAAAGTGTGAGTTTAGGAAACAGACACTCCGTTTCTTCGGCCACATCTTTTCTGCTAAAGGAATGACACCTGATCCAGAAAAAGTTGGTGCCCTCACGGACACCGAACCGCCAAGCTCCATTACAGATCTAAGATCATTCTTGGGACTGGCTAGCTACTGTACTCGTTACATAAAAGATTTTGCGTCTGTCAGAGAACCACTGAGGGCCCTCACCAAACAAAACACAGAGTTCAAATGGTCCGAAAAATGCCAACAAGCATTTCTGACAACAAGAATATGGCTTATTTCGACCCAAACAGAGCCAATGAACTAGTAGTAGATGCAAGCCCAGTGGGTCTTGGAGCCATTTTGACCCAACTCGACGAAAAACACAGCCAGTCCAAGCACATTGTATCCTACGCCAGCCGAAGCCTATCCAAAACCGAACAGGCATACTCACAGGCTGAGAAAGAAGGGCTAGTCATATGGGCCTGTGAACATTTTCATCTATTTCTATATGGAAAACCGTTTACAATCATTACAGACCACCAGGCTTTGTTATTTATCTATGGCAATCCCTAATCCATAACGCCACCATGTATTGCAAGATGGGCTTTGAGGCTACAAGATTATGACTTCAACATAATTCACAGAACGGGGAAAGAGCACAACCCAGCAGACTTCCTATCACGGCATCCATGCAAGGAAGGGTCCTCAGATCCATCCATCGCGGACCAATACATCAGATACGTTATATAAGGTAACACACCAAAAGGTCTCAAC
Source organism: Ambystoma mexicanum (assembly GCF_040938575.1). Lineage (NCBI taxonomy): Eukaryota > Metazoa > Chordata > Amphibia > Caudata > Ambystomatidae > Ambystoma > Ambystoma mexicanum. Next base: position 704,414,031 of record NC_090924.1, read on the forward strand.
TCGCATCAAATAGCTAAAGAAACGAACGTCGACCAAGGGTTGCAGATCATATTGAGATGCCTGGAGATGGGGCACTGGAAACAAGCTCTGCAGTTGAAGGAAAACACGGGGGAAAGTACCAAGCAAGACATTACCTGTCTCCTGGCTGTAAAGGATGAGCTTGCAAAATCCAAAGAAGGCCTGCTGCTTAAAGGCACCAAACTAGTAATTCCACGAAGCCTAAGACATAAGGTCATAGAAGTGGCACACAAGGGCCATCGAGGCATAGTGTCCACAAAAAGGATGCTTAGACAAAAATTATGGTTTCCTCATCTCGACACCCAAGTAGAGGAACTACTCAGAAACTGCCCCACGTGCGCAGTCATAAACCTGCATACCAGACCAGAACCGCTGTGCATGACCACACTACTGGAGGGAGCCTGGAAGGAAATCGCAGTGGACTTTTTCAGACCACTCAAAGGGGGCGAGCACATACTAGTAGTGGTCGATGAATATTTGCGATTCCCAGACATACAAATTGCGCCGTCCACATCAGCCTCCCATACCATTCCCGCGCTCCATAGAATGTTCGCCACCTACGACATCCCCAAAGTAGTCAAGTCGTATAATGAACCCCCATTCACAGTGCAGGACTTCAGGACGTTCTCAGAATACATGGGATTCCAACACAGGAAGATAACGCCCCTGTGGCCCCAGGCAAACGGGACAGTAGAGCGGTTCACAAGCAACATCAAGCAAACAACGCAAATTGCTCGGCTAACAGGTGAGCCCGTAGAGAAGATGTTATGTCATCTAATGCAAGATTACAGGAACATGCTGCATAACACCACCGGGAACACACCCTCTGAAGTGATGTTTGGGAGAAACATAAGGACAAGGATTCCACACCTCACACAGGGAAGCGAAAAGTACAGCATAGACTGGGAAATGCGTGAACATGACTCTCAACGGAAAGCAGAGATGAAAAGGAGAGCCGATGAGAGGAGGAGAGCGAAAGACAACGACCTTGAGCCCGGAGACATAGCCAAACAAACACAAAGTTGCAAAAACATGGCAGCTTTTGGAGAAGAGCCCCTAACAGTCATCCAAGTAAAGGGATCCTGTGTCACAGCTGAAGGTAACGGGAAGACAACAATAAGAAACTCATCACACTCCAGGAGGATGCCAGGGATCGTGCCAGGTGCAAATCATTCCTCACCCAATCTGCGTGCTGAGTGGGACTCACCATACGAAGGGGATGAGGAAGACTCCAGCGCCGAAACACCACCTTGGCCCCACCAGGAGCATGAAGAATTAAGGGACCAGCAACCACAAAGAGCTCGGAAGAAACCTCACAGACTCATTGAAGAAATGAACTAAGTGTGACTTCATGTTTAGTGACGGGGGGAGGGTGTGGTGTCGTCACTCTCCCTCATCACATGACAAGGGACATGGGAACACGGGAAGGGGAGGGGTGGGCCAGGGAAGGGAACATCAGTTCTAGTTTGCTGTTGACAGAATAAAGACGTGTTGAACCCTATCTCCTGCCTCCGCCTCCTTGTGTGTGAGTGAGCGGTTTGTAGGCCGTACCAGAGGTAGCCGGGTCAACAATTATTCCACACAGGGAAGGAATGGAAGGACCCAGGTAGGGGGTTGGAATTGAGAGGGGGTCAGGGAAATGACTTTGTATGAGGGAATAAAGGTAGCAGAAAAAGGGGTGGGTATAAAAGGGGCCGTGGCAGAGGAACATCGTTCCACTACTTTTATTTGTACACTTCGACCATTGGTTGGCATAGCGCCTCATGCCATATTTTATGGCATTTAAGGACTGTAGGTAGGGGGGCACTTCTAAATACCATATGTGGGGAAGCAGCCTCACAAGATCATGGCACCTGCTGTGATCTCGCGAGACTGCAATACAGATGCGCGAGAAGCTCAAGAGAGAGCGACTGGCGAACACAGCGGATGCTCTGCAGCGCTCCTCCTGTGCACAGCTTTGCGCCTGTAATGTTAAGAGTGCCCAGGATGTGAGACTCCTTTGCATCCTCGCAGCACAGGTCACAGTAGTGAAGTAACTTCTGTGTATGACCTGCTTGCAGAACTTAAATTACTATCATCCTATTACCATTTCCCACTTGATTTGTAAGCCTGATTAAAACCTTTAATCAACACCTTGTGTTGTGTCGTATGCACGCCACAACAGAATTGGTGACTAGGACCAAGGAAGGAATTCGACAGCGCCAACAATCAAGGTGCTGTAGAAAAGCCCCTCAACGCGCACACCAGAAAAAATACAACCCTCTAGGGAAAAAGGTCCAGTACACCTGTTGCAAGGATAACAAGTATTTTATTCCCCAAAAATAGGAATGCACCAGCAAAGAGCTCTGCTGTTGCGGCAAAATCTGCATGAGCACACATTAAAAAGGCACATAGCGTCATCAGTGACATCATTACATACAGTAGAAACCCACGCGGCTGGTTGGAGAGACCCTATACATAGGCTGCCCGCTCCATAGGGGATGCCAGGCCATTGGTCCCAGCCCCTTCTGTCCATCTTCTTACATGTGGGTGATGCCGCATTCGTCATCGGTCTTGAGGCAGTGGTTAATTGGCAATTATGTACAAAATAAACAATGCATCTCTATCTTTGTAGCAGTGCACCTGATACATGCAGACAAAAGGCGAGGTCATACTAACTCACAAGCTTCACTCAATCTCAGACAGGCCGGCACCTCTCCAATGTCTTCCACCCTCGCTCTGGACTATAATTGTATCCCTCCCTGCACCTCGCAACACAAATCATGTGGGTGACCCAAAAGTGAAGGCAAGAAAGCCCTGCTTTGTGATCTTTCTTGATCATTCAGGGGTTTTAACATTTTTATGATCAGTGGTCCGGGGCTGGCAGGTACCTTGGAATTCAAAAGTCTTGAAACTAGGGAATTTGGGTGCTATAACTTAGAGCTGAGGCCTGTGCCCTCCTTCTCATGGGATCGTATCTTACAAAGGCGCTCAGCCCCCCACCTGTGGCTTTGCAGGGCGCATTCTTTCCAGTGCACGAAAGCTGGCAACTTTTAAGACAATTAAAGGTTTATGGATCTCTGCAGCTCTGGCCTTTCTCATCAGTGGCCAGAATACAACCTATTCCTTTCTTTATGTCCATGGCCTATACCTGTGATGCTGGCTCCTGCACTGTGTTTAAGCCTTACGTTTCAATATGGCTGCTAATATCTAAGATGGCATTTGTTCTTGCATGTGCACTACATTTACAAAGCATGCAATAATGTGATCGTGTAGAGGACCTTAAGAGCACCCCTAATCCCATCTCCCCTTACCAAAATTCCCCATTAGTTAATTCTACATTCATTAATTCCACAAGACTGCATTAACAAACTCCCCACTAAGCCCATCTTTATTGGTCCCCCGCCAGCGTTCCTCTATCAACCCCTCAGCTTCTAAGTAAGGTCACAATCCCTCCTTTGGAACCCATGCTCTACACACGTGATGCAAACTGTGGCCAGATTGGGCATTCGCTTCAGTGGTGCAAGTCATATATATACACCCCCATCCCCTGCTAAATCAACCCAGTGCTCTGTATAATACTCAGTGTCTAGTGGGGGTTTAGTGACAGTGTTGGGAAGGAGGGTGCAAGCACTGTTCTATCGCAACCATGCATGGTTTGTTTGGGTTATTTGTTTGGGCAGCACCATCTTTTGTACTGCAAGGGGCACTCAATACCCCAATTGAAACCATCATTGTGGTGCTGTTAGGTACTGCTTGGGAACAACATTGAAATCCCAGCTGGCAAGTGCAAAAAAGCACTAACCCGAACACTATCACTGGTACCAGTAGTTTTACGACCACCCCATCGAGGAGTCCTGGAGAAGAGGTAATCAAACCAGTCATCCTGAATGCCAGCTTCAGTTTGCATGTACGATCCGAGTATGTGCACTGCTCCTATTATTTGCATCAGGGAGCCATTCTCTGCATCTTTTGGGAGCTTGAATGTGCATCAAGAATCACCAATCTTGAGACTAACCCCCCATTCCATCGCCGTGAGCAGATCAAGAACATATCTGTTCTGGAGAGTCATCAATATTATTGCACACATCTCGACCTTAATTGCGTCGAGACCTTGCTCAGTGTCGTTCGTTAGCTATATGGCCTCTCAATTCACACTTTGAAACCACGTGGCGTTGGAAGCCGCCTGGACCTGTGGCAGTAATAGTGATGCAAAAAAGGTCTCTTCTTTGCTAAACAGTCTATATTCATTGACTATTTGTTTGGGCAGTTCTGATGAGTCTTGAGACAGGTGATTCGACCTTCTTTTCCTGGACAACTTCTCATTCATTTCTTTTTCAGGTAAGATACGGAAGTCGGGGGCTGCAATGGGCTTCTGGTGGGCACCCCTGTTGTCAGACCCGAGGCTGGAGCAAACAAGTTCTTCAATCCCACTGTTAAGTGGTTTTCAGGAATCACATGGAATGCTGAGTGCAACATGGTCAGTGAGCAGTAGGAGGTGCAAGAACGGCTGCTGTCCACACACCAAGTAGTAGTCCGTCACTGCAGCAATGCCTTTTTTGAGGTCTGAGATGAGCATGGTTTTATTGCGTCGTTGGTTGACCCCTACGAAAACAGTTCATTGTAAAAACAGAGTACGAACTCTTCTTGCTTTTGCAAATTTACTGGCTTCTCCATTGCTTCGACCCATGTGAATCTGGTGACATGCTTATTCCTGAATTGTGCACACGCTCTATTCACTCGGGCCAACACTTAATCGCCAAATTCCTTTACCCCTCCTGCCATGCAGCTGCATTGATGTTTCTTGCCACTTGTTCCCCATGTATTTTACGCCTTGCAGTTTCAGGTATGGCCTCTGTAGACACTGGATGCTTTCAGGATTTTGGGTGCATTGCAGTTGGTGTGGGTTCATAATTTCTAGTTGCACACTCCACGCCCGGAAAGTGCCTCACAGCCTACACAGCACCAGATGAACCAGGCATTGAACTTCTAAAATGGGTATTTCTTGTGGTATTAGGACCTTGGGGGCTCCCGACATGTGTGTATCAATGAACACACATAACAACTACCATTAACCCTCTTTATTCCCACTGCACTCATGTCTGTGTACCAACTATTGGATAATTCGGGATGGTGCACATGTTGTCCTGTATCCAAACCAAGGCTCCGAAAAGCATCATACTTAGGCATTCTAGTTTGTCTTTTTGCACGAGGTAGAACATTGTTATATATTTTACCAAAAAGGCTGGTAAACCGAAAACTTGCATGCATTGACAAAAGCATTATGAAATAGGGAAAAAGAGTAAAGGTTTAGTAAAAGTTTCCATATAATGTGAATCACTATGGGCCTCATTACACGGATGGCGGTAACCATAGCGCTACTAGCGCCATGGTTGCCGCCGGAGTCCGGCATGGTGAATGGCGGAATTACCGCCCCATTCCAAGGTTGGCGGGGGTGGTAATTCACCATTCACCATGGCCCTTCCCCATTCCCATTTGAGCCCCCATAGGGGTTCGACAAAACCATTACTAGTAGCAGTTGCATTTGCACCCCCGCCTTTTTATATGCCCTACCCATATAAAACTGCACTCCAAATAAATGCCTAACCCAAACATAGACAGTGCGAACAACCCAGCAATGCAATGTATAACACATACATATGAATAAGAAAACATTGATAAACTGCCACAAGTTATTTTTCTCCTTATAAATGGAATGACCAGAATGAGAGAGGTCCGTCGCGAAAGTACCTGAAAGAAAATAGAGAGAGAGAGAGGGAGAGGGAGAGAGAAGAGAGAGAGAGAGAGAGAGAGAGAATAGATACAATGGATGGAGAGACAGAGGGAGAGAGAGAGAGTGTCAGGAATAAGGGTTTGGGTCATCTACGGCAACCGTATCTTAAGAAATTAACTACATTTCCCGTCAGGCTGTGGGAGGTGTGTAGTTCGGGACTCGCGCCATGAGCCAGCTGCACGTAATGAGGAAGTCTACTAAACCGTTGGCCGCCCGTGCACTGGTGCTGATAATTACTGATTGTGCAGCACATGCGGCCACAGCGTTTATTTAGCGTTTGGCAGGAACATGGCAGGCATGTCGACACTCTACCCGGCCCGCAGCGGTGAGCAGAGGCAGGTCTTCTGAAGTTTGGTATTCCAGAGATCGATCTGCGCAATCAGCCCTGCCCGCGGCGGTCCTTGGAGGTTCGCATTTGGAGCTCTGCCTTCGCTGTCTGCCCGGTCCGCGGCGGTGAGCAGTCTGGTCACGGCGGGATTACGGTGTACTTTCCTGAGGTCCTGGTGAAATTCCTAATCACCCGGACACAAAGATAAGTGGTTTACTTCATGCATTTTCTGTTTTCTATTATAAGCGAGTTGCGCTTTTGATTTCTTGGTTGAGGAATTCTCGTGTAAGGCAATGCCGACCCATTCCATTTGAGTTCTACAAACTAGATGCTCGATGAGCAGGCAATCTTTAGAGCAGTACCCTTGAATGACAATCTTGGTTACCGAGTATGAAGGAATACTCCCCAGAAAGCCCGTAAACAGAGTAGTGGGTACAACTGGGCCATGCAGGTCATGCCGGAAGTAGCAACAGTCTAATCAGGCATTGGCAATGATTCATAGTTTGGGCAAAGGAAGAGTTCATGTTTATGTTGCTTTGCTCGCCCATTGGGCCATGTGTTACGTCTAATTCATCATGGAAACAGCTTCCTTGTCTGTGTCATCATGCTTGCTGCTAATTCTTTGTTCAGAATGTGTATTCATGTTATGTTGATCAATGTATGAGCACTATGAGAGTAAGAGCATGACACTGTGCATGACACTGTTTAGTATATGAGTTAGGTAGGTAAGGTATGATATGGTTATGAAGAGTCAGTAACTAGAGTGGAGGTTAGGATCAGGAGTAACGTCTCTTCATTTAGAGGTAACTGTGTTAGTTATAAAGATATGTATGTTTTCTCCCCATCTTTCCTTTGTCAGTCCACACCCTTTGCCTAACTCCGTCTTCCCCCCATTGGCTGCCACGTGGTTATCTGTGATATTTATATTCAGATGCCCGTGCCAACCACAATGGGAGGGTCGATCTATTCGGCTTCTGTGGTTCGGGAGAGGGGTCGATACCCTCTAGTGGGTTTTACTTACCTTATGTTAGCTGTGTGCCATTCAAAACAAGTTACCAGAGTTGTTGCTTACCTCAATCTAAGCCCTCCCCTGCCCCTCACGAGCATACCAGAAGAATCCATTGGAATCCCGCACTCGTGCTGCCTGACCTACCTGAAGCAGCATCCACAAAAGCAACTGCATTAGTGAGGCAATCGTATGGCTGAATAGCCTCCTTCACCCCTACTGGGCCTGCCCTCCGAGCCCTGTTGCACACCATAGCCCCTCTGGCGTACCTGCATACTACCTTTGTGCCAATCCTCCATTTTGTCTTTTCTAATGCTGCCTGACCCTAAAATGGCAGGCGCAGTGCGGCCCGAAAACGAGGCTGCCATTGGTTGCTAAGCAACCTGCTTGATCTTCAGCCAATCCCCTACACCGGTAGGCGGAAGCCGGCTTTCGGGAGAAGGCCCGGGGGAAAAGGCCCTGTTCCTCCCCAGTGAGCCCCACTCTGCTGCATCAGCTCACCTGGAAGGGTGAGAGGGCTGGAGCCCTCCCCTGCCCCTCACGAGCATACCAGAAGAATCCATTGGAATCCTGCACTTGTGCTGCCTGACCTACCTGAAGCAGCATACACAAAAGCAACTGCATTGGTGAGGCAATCGTATGGCTGAATAGCCTCCTTCACCCCTACTGGGCCTGCCCTCCGAGCCCTGTTGCACACCATAGCCCCTCCGGCGTACCTTCATACTACCTTTGTGCCAATCCTCCATTTTGTCTTTTCTAATGCTGCCTGACCCTAAAATGGCAGGCGCAGTGCGGCCCGAAAACGAGGCTGCCATTGGTTGCTAAGCAACCTGCTTGATCTTCAGCCAATCCCCTTCACCGGTAGACGGAAGCCGGCTTTCGGGAGAAGGCCCGAGGGAAAAGGCCATGTTCCTCCCCTGTTCACCCGGCACGCCACGGACCTGCGGGGACCTAGGATTGACTAGCTTCCAACAGCCACAACTACTTGATCGGACACTATCTACTCCCTCCCTTAATGCGCCGCACAGCTACACCAAACCGTTACGCACAGGGGTCTGAGTAGGAGCTCCCCCACAGCAATCCACACTGCAGGAGCAGCCTAGAGACTCCCATGTCCTTTGACCACTGCCTTTCAAGGTAAGCCTGAGGGCTATATCTAACCATTGTACTATCCCCAGACATGCATGTTATTTTCATATGTGCCGCCTAAAGTGCTATAATCTTTTTTTTTTAACCACACACCTAATGCATATGCACCTGTGCTAAGCCACTCCTTACTCTGCCCATTCTATGCCACAAAAAAAGAAACTTTGTATGCCTACCCCATCTCACAAAAATATAAATCAGCCTCATTCCATAGTGCGCCCATATAAATTCAAAGCCATTGTGTTACTCTGCCACTTGAATCCAGCCATTTGTTGTGTTACTTTGCCATTCGAATCCAGCCATTTGTTATGTTACTCTGCAATTCGAATCTAGCCATTTTGTTAGCCACAACCCAGCCCTCAGGCCAATATAGTGTATTGTGCATCCTGCCCTCTAGGCCAATTCTGTGTAATCTCTATCTAGCTCCCAACAGTAATACATGCCCCGAGCATATGAGCAAAACAAACCCACTCACAATATGTACTCTCTGCCCGTCATCACTTGCATAGTTAGCACGCTACTCACCTTTATGACCCCACCTCAACCCTCTACTTTATTGCACATCCACCACCATCAATTCACCTCGAGCCATCGAAGACACACGATGGACCTCCTGCCCAAGCCCTTACACACTCCAAATAACACAGCTCTGATACCTAACCTCAGCCACAGATTAGACAGACTCAGAGCCCGTACCCTCCCCATCCACCACCATGCCACCCCTACACACATATAACACAGAAACTGCAGACTTAGCTCACGCACCTCTAAAGTGCACACACCTCACCACTGTTATAATACCTCTATATGTCACAAATTCAAACCCACGCTTACTACACCTAGCAATAACGCCTACTCTCAATGTACTGCTGTACCTAAAGCAGACTCCCACACCATACCCACAAAAATCTCATGCCCAACGCTATACAAATGCGCTTTAATCAATGTATGATCACTCAATGCCCATGCATTAGAAATAAATGACCTAATAACTACCCAAAATCTAGACTTACTTGCAATCACAGAGACCTGGCTTAATGAAGCTTCCGGCCCAGCCATCTCGCTAGCCCTACCACAAGGATATGCCATCCTTAGACAAGACAGGATAGCCAAAACAAGATGAGGGGTAGCCATTATTCACAAAGAAACACTCTCCATCAGAACATACCCCACCAAGAGGAAGAAAACATTGACATCCTGTCAGTCAAATTAGCACTCTCTCCAAATAGCACAATAAATATTCATGCCGTATACCGTCCACCCGGCCCAACCACCAACTTCATAGGTCAAGTCAATCACCTCCTTGGAAACAACCTTAAAAAATCCACAAAATCACTACTTATAGGTGACCTTAACCTAGGATTCAACGACCTTACGGACAAAACTGCTATCTCCCTAGCCAAAGACCTCGAAGACCTAGGCTTCTCTCAAAAGATAATTTCACCTACTCATGCTAAAGGACGCATCCTAGATTGGATTATAGACCACAACTGTAACACAGCCATCACCTCCAGTACTAGCCTCCCATGGACAGACCACAACCTTCTCCTATTTGACATCCCTGTCTTACCAAGCGCTAAAGTACCTACCAAAGCACCAGCGACTCTAGCCAGAAGTGCCAAAAAACTCACCGCTGACAACATCAGTGCACTCCTCAATCTGCCATGCCTAGCGCCCCCGTTCTCCCCTGACCCCAACATCCTCGCAGAAATATTCAAAGACACCATCACTATGGCTGTCAACACCGTTGCCCCATTGGAAAACAAAAAAGAAAAAAAATCCTTCCACTCCAATTCCTGGTTCACAGAGGAACTCCAGACCTTGCGCAAAGACAAACGTTTAGCGCTCAAAAATTGGCAGTCTAACCCCTGCGATACCACAAAAGCTAACTTCAAATCCATAGCAAGAAAATATAAAGACGCAATTTTCCTTGCTAAATCTGAAGCTTACAACCACCGCATCTCCAATGCCAACTCCCACTCTAAAGAACTTTTCAATATATTCAAAGAACTAACCGTACCACCTACATGCCCTGATGAGATTGTCAAAGATGAGGCATGGTGTACAGGCATTCAATCAGCAATGCTTACAAAAAATAAATCTCCTCCAAAACAAAATATCCCACCACTTCAATACCTTACCAAAGCAAAGTGCACATGCACAGATAAAACCTAATGTAAAAGTAAGAAACATGCCCAGATTTGCATTTACCGAAATCTCCGAAGCCGAGGTCACTGACATCCTCAGACACCTCAAACCCTCACAATGCAAGGGTGATGTATGCCCCCCTAAAATTATCAAAGATTGCGCAGAACCACTCGCCCCTCTTCTCACAGCCTTCATCAATGCATCCTTCAAAACGGACATAGTCCCAAACAGCCTTAAAGAGGCGTGGGTACGCCCTCTCTTTAAAAAAATGACGCTAGACCCTGCTAACCCTAACAACTACAGACCCATAACCACAGTCCCATTCCTCCTGAAACTACTTGACAAGGCCGCTCACAAACAGATTCAACTATACTTTGAATCGAACGCAATCCTAGGAAAAAGACAATCTGGGTTCCGGAAGGGACACGGAACTGAAACCGCCCTTCTAGACTTAAAAAATTAAATTACCAACATCCTAGACAAAGGCAAGCCCGCTCTCCTCCTTCTCCTTGACCTTTCAGCTGCGTTTGATCTAGTAGACCACTCTACTCTTACCAATCACTTGACACACGCTACACACTTCTCAAATGAGGCAGCATCCTGGGTAACATCATTTCTAGACAGACCCTCCAGCTTATTGCGATTTTGCGATCCCGCAAAATGCCGCGAAAACGGCCGTTTTGCGCAAAATGCCGCAAAAATGGCCGTTTTGTGCAAAAACAGCATCTTTTAAAAAAAAAAAAAATTTTTTTTTTTTTTTTTTTTTTAAGTAATCTGCAAAAATTACTGTTTTGAAAAAAAGAATCCTCAGGGTGCCAGGTGCTCAACTTTTTTTTTTTGTTTTTATTTACACAAGAAATGAAATCACTTGCGCCCCAAAAATTGCAGCCCAATCCACAAGGGACACATGAATGGGCACATTTTATATGCGCGCCCATTCAGATGGCCTTTTTCACCTCCTTGATCAAATAAAGTGGCGTTTCTGTCAATTTAAAAGCACATCCCTCATTTCCAAGCAAGATGCACTTTTAAATGTGCAGAAATTGTAGGCAACCCTACGCGCACGGGATGTGGGGCTGCCACTGCATGACAGGGTCTTTCCTGACCCTGTCATGCATTTCTTTTAAGGTATGAACCGCTGCTGAGTCGCTTGCATTTCTGTTCCTCAAACAGGATAAAAATGCATTTTTTGGGTCACATTTTACAGCGGCAGGCACCTAGAGTGCCTGTCCCTGTGAAAGGCGCTGGGAGCTTGCAGAACACTGTCGGGAGAGCGATTCTATTCAAAGTACTCCCCATTTTGATGACAAAAATCTATTGAATGTTACAATTTGACCAATTACGTGCAGTACTATTCGATCGATTTTTATAAATACTGAACATGTGTTGCGGGGGTGTCACCCGCTCCCCTTGTTTAGTATTTTTGGTCTAGGGTGGTTGCAGAAGTGTTTTCCCCTTTTTCCTCAAAATTGGAGGCGGGGACAGAAAAAAAAGGAAAATAACGAAAAAAGGACCCTGCAGAGTCGGATCCGACCCGCGTTAGAGGGACGGATCCGACCCGCGTTAGAGGGACGGATCTGGCACCGCAGGGTTGCAGGGGAAGCTGCAGCGACCAAGCGGTTAAGTAGGGGAGGGGGTCGGGTGGTGGTGAAAGGTACATTTTGGGTTGTTTGGCTGAAGTGCAAATCAATTTGCAGCAAAATTGACTACGGTCAATTCCGCCGCAAATAATTACACTTCGGTCAAACAACCCAGAACACCATTCAAGGCAGCTGCCAGCGCACAATTTGCGCTACAGCTCAAGTCTGTGGAAATGCGCCGGTCACCTTTGAGAATAAGGTGACCTGCTCATTTCCAAAAATGGGTTGTCTAAAAATAGCATATCCTCCGTTCTTTTTTTAAATGCCCCCTCATTTGAGGAACTGGGACAAAATCTACATTTAAAAAAAAATAATAAAAATGGTTACACTATGAGAGAGAGGGAGAGTGATGGGTGAGATGTGAAGTGATGGGCAAGAAAGCAGAGGAAGAGCAGTGGGTCAGAGGAGGAAGTGCTGCACAAGAGAGCAGAGGAAGCAGTGATGCGGTGGGCCAGAAATCTGAGAGCGAGCAGAGGTACAGAAAGTAGAGGAAGCGGTTGGCCAGAAAGAGGCAGTGAGCTGCAGATTGGGAAAAAGGATGAGGGAAGAATGTGATAGAATGGGAGAAAAGATGCAAGATGCAGAAGCAGCACAAAAGAATGAAGGACTGTATATTGAGGGAGGAATTGTAGAGTGTAAGGTGTGAGTTGGGAGTATGATTTGGAGTGTGGCAGGGGCTGGGCAGTGCAGATTGTGACTTGACAGTGTGACATAGCACGTGAGTATTTGTATGACAGAGTGAGAGGTTAAGGAATGTAAGTTATGATGGAGAGTTGGTGAGATGTTTGTGGGTGTTTGGGGGATTGGAGAACATAGAAGGGGAATATTTTCAGCATTACAATTGATAATGATCAATTTAGTTAATACTATTAAATAGGCATGAACATTAAACCAGAAATGTAGCCAAATCAAACACTGTTCTGCCAAGCCAGAGACATCTGGGACTCTTCCTATTAAATTAATACAAAAGACACATAATAATGATACCCTGGCTCTCTTCTAGCCTTGCACTCTACCTATTTCCTGCAATGTGGAAATCTTACACCCTCCAGTTAATACAAAATGTCCCGCAAAAATGCCGCAATAAATAAAGGTTTGTGCCGCAAAATTTGCCATTTCATGCCGCAAAATTTGCCATTTCATGCCGCAAAATCCTGGAAGGTCTGTCTAGAGGATAGAGCTATGAAAGTGTTTTCTAACACAGCACATGCAGCACCCTCCATCATCCACTGTGGTGTGCCACAAGGTTCCTGCACTGCCCCCACGCTTTATAATCTTTTTACCAAACCACTATTTGACAAACTAGACGCGCTGGGGATCACCTACACTAATTACGCCGATGACATGCAGGTTGTCCTCCCCCTGACAGCGAATTATCACCAAGACGCCTCTACCCTACAGCAAATCTACTCTACCATTCAAGCTTGGATGGCTACTAACGGCCTTTGCTTGAACGGGGACAAGACCGAAATCCTCATCCTATCCTGAGTCAAAACACTGGGGGTTCACATAGACGCCACGCTATCCATGGACAAACAAGTCAGCGCCATAGTCTCGGTCTCAGCACTGAGTACTAAACTCATTAACGCAATAAAACCATTCCTAATCAAGGATAACTGCCTCTCCATCGCCTGAGCAACCTTCGGAGCCAAACTAGACTACTGTAATGCGCTCCTAGCCGGTACCTCCAAAAAACACGTATCTAGGCTCCAACCAACCCAAAACAACGCTCTCAGAGCAGCCCTCAGCATACCAAAAAGAGAACACATCTCACAAGCCAGAAAGGCAGCTCACTGGCTCCCAGTCAAAGACCGTATCTCCTTCAAAATTCTCACAACCACCCATAAATGCATCAACCTCACAGCTCCCTCTTATTTATGTGACACGATAGGTAGATATCAATCCACAAGTCCAAGAAGAGCACAATACACGAATCAACTAGCAATACCTTGCATCAACAGAACTAAAGCAGGAGGAATAGGCTTCCCCTTCCTCGCACCTAAACTCTGGAATTCCCTACTTACTGACCTTAGAGCTGGCGCATCTCTTTTCTCCTTCCGAAAAAAACTCAAAACTGCCCTATTCAACTAACCCTATTCTCAGGTGCTCCTGCTGCTCTTGCATATCTGTAAAAATGTACATTTTGTCCAATGTAACCGTACGGACATGAACTGTTTTGTAACTAAGTATAAGCAACACTGTAACTAGTGCCACGATGTCTTCGGTCTGCTGTGCGCTCAACAAATGCGAATAAATAAATAAATACTCTCTTATGAGTTATTGACAGAGAGAGAGAGAGAGAGAGGAAGAATAGAGAAGAGTCTGTGAGAGTGCAAGAGTATACTCCCTGTACAATGTGTAGCTTCTTAAACCTCCTAAAGGTGCATATGGGGCAGGGGGTACATTACTACCCTGGTGCAGGTTTGGGGTTTTGTGGTGCTCTGCGACGATCAGACAGGTGCACCCAATAGCGCAGTTCTTTCACTTTAACTGCGAGAGGGTGGCGTAAATGACCTGAAAGGGGCCCTTATATCTGGGCTCATTCCACAAATGAACAAAATTCTTAGTGTAAACATATATCACCAGGGAATAACTGCAGAGTCGGTGATGTAGCTGATGTTTCAGTTGCCAGTCGTTTCCTCAGTCCAGGGCGGTGCAATCTGTTGAGAGACACATCGTATGGCTTTTGTTAGGGCAGACAAATAGTTCTGAAACTCCTCCCCCAAAATGGACGCAGGCCTGTGAGCATCTGACGCTCTTTTAACGGGAGAGAGTGGTGTGCATGCATTATCCCGTTACCACCTCGTGTGGTGAGGAGTGGTGATCCTTGCAGGGCTGCGTGCGCAAACGGAATAATGCAAGTGGCAAGTAGTGCAGCCAATTCTTCTTTAACGTGGTGCACAGCTTAGACAGCGTACTCTTCAATAGGCCGTTCATCTATTCTAAGACTCCGTTGGCCTGGGGGTGGTGCATGTTAGACATCTGATCTCTAATGCCCAGTAATGCCCAGCAATGCCAAAATCTCTCTGAAGAGTTCATTGAAAAAGTGTGTGCCATTATCTGATCTCAAAATATCGCACACACACCCCATCACGGAAAATCATTGTGCACTAAAAAATGTGTGACACACTTACCATCTGGATGTGCACGAGGTCCATCCTCAACCCATCGTGAGAAGGGACACACAACCACAATCAGGTACTAGACCCATTGCACCTCTCGCCCATGTCTGCAGAGTCTATATGCAGTTCGCGGAACAGCCGAGCTGGGCGGGGCAGGGTGGCTCTAACAGTTTTCAATGTAAGACCTGTATTGTAACTCTGGCATGTGGTACAACGAACAATCATTTTAGTTAAGTTTTCCAGGAGGTTGGGGACAAACCAGTCCTCCTGTATGTCTGCAGCGATGTGCTGCTTAGAAACATGTGGGCTGCTGGCAATTGTTCGGGGGTTTGTGTCAACACAGGGTACTCAGAGACTTTTGGCACTGGAAGATACGCTGCTGCTTTGGCCGCCGCATCCGTGGCAGCGTTACCGAGTGAGACTTCATTAGTGTTGTTAGCGTGGGTGGTGCATTTTACGACCGCAACTACAGATGGTTGGGATAGTGTGTAATTACGTTTGTCTAATAATGCAGCATGTTGAACTGGGGATCCGTCAGCTCTTCTGAACCCCCTCCTTTTCCACCATGCAAGACCTGCGTGCACTGTTGTAGTGACATACGCCGAATCAGAGTAAATAGTCACGTGGCACCTCTGGCACGCTAGCAGCACCTCGATGAGTGCTATGAGCCGAGAAGTGCATTGATAATCTTTTCTGTATTAGTATTTCATACTCTCCATCCACCAGGTGAAACACAGCTGTGCCAGTGTGCCTTAAACCTGTTTCCTGGTCAATAGTGGCTGACCCATCCATGAAAAGGACCACCCCCCTTCGAGCGGGCTGTCTTGTGCCTTGGGAATATCATCTTCTACCCCCTCGAATGTTACGCAATCATGTTTGGCAAGGTCTTCATCAGGGCTCTAGGGAAGGCATGGTATCACAAGTATTGACACTGACACAATGGATACAATTTGTAAACCCTTTATTGAAAATGTTGGGGTTGGACAGACTCCTATTCTGCCCTATAACTAAGATGACCATCAAACGATAAACAAATCAGTCCTAGTGGAGTCTGTCAAATCAAAATGGCCTTTGCTAACAAAAACCTAATGTCTGCATTATCTCTTGTACAAAAAGTGTAAAAAGGAGAAACTGTATGCAAGAGGAAAAGTCAGTGATCACATGATAATGTGGCTAAACCAACTCTCCTCCCCATGTTAGGAGTCACGGGGTAAGGGGATCCTTGTAGGCAGGATGACACACTCTGGCTCCGCTTCCAACACAGTACACAGTTCAAAACCATGGATCGACGCCTGCTTAGCCTTCCACGTTTAAAGTTCCTTTCTCTGAATTTCAAAATAATGTTTTAACCAAAACGTTCTCGTAGTTCCCCCTCTGTCGGGCGCAGACCTTTCACCACACAGTTCTCGTAGGACCACCCTCCCCTCTGCCAGGCTTAGACCTTGCATGATACAGTTCACAAAAGTTGCAAGGGGGCTCCCTTCCCCAAGATTAATATACTCGGGCTCGGACCACTTTCGGTTGTCGAAGTCTTTCGAATGTGCGTGGCTTTTTGTTACAGACCACCGCAGGACCACTTCGACTCAAAGTTCTCTATTTACTTTCACTCTTGCTGTTTGTTCGCCCCTTTAGCTTAAAAAAATGTACCTTTCACTAAGACTTTGAAATGGGCTACTTCCTTTCATCGGACTACTCTGTTGCTTAGTATCACTGATCTTGTAGCTTTAAAGTTCATTCACGGGTCTGCCTTTCTTTGCATCTCATCCACATGCATGCAGCCTTCATTTGTGATATGATGTTGCTATTTCATTCACATTAACACACCAGTCTGTTAGGTCAGTTGCCAACCTACCGGCTGTGTGCGCTTCGTTCTTGTTTTGCGATTTTCAAGTCAAGGTTAGTACCAGAGGCTTGACCTCGCCTCCCCAACTCTGCCGTTCACCCAGGAGGGTCGCTGGCATTCTTGAAACACATTGCAAACTTCACTTGTGGGATCTGGCCTTCTCCACGTGTCTTTTGTGGTCTGTCGGAGGCACCGGCCTCCAGTAAGGAAGCCTTGGGATTTTTGGCCCGCTGCTCTCGTCCCTTGGTCTGTTGCTCTGCTCCAGTAGGTGTGCCTTTGTCCTGGAAGTTCTGCTTGTTCTCATGTTCCGCCTTGCTTAGAGTGTGTCTTTAGATGTTGCCTTTTATTCGTTTGAGGAGAGCTAACTTGTATCAGGTGTATGCACTTAGGGTAAAGTGACAGACTTTGCCTGACCCGATTAACGGGACATATCCAGTACGATGTGAGAGAGTTTGTCTGAATACTCTGTCACCTGCTTCCTCAGCCCCACTGTTTGTGTAAAAAGGGGGGGTTGGGACTTTGGAAAATCCTAAAAACTAGGATGGGGTAGATGTGCAAAAAAGGGGGTAATACTGCGACTCACCATCGGCTATCTGACCCCCACCCCCCGAAGACCCCTCACCAAGGTGATCCTCCCGTACTTGTCCACCACCAGGAACTGGATCCAAAAGCGATGGCCGTGTCCTGACCACCTGGATGACAAGTCCCCGACGACTAGCAGGTGGGATACCCTTTACTTTCTCACAGAGCACATTTCTGTCAAAAAAGTGACAACAGAGTTGACAGTTTTACCTCACACTATGTGAATGTTTGGGCCTGATAGGATAATCTCGTATGCAGATGCTTGCTGTGTGGTCAGTGTGGACTTGGAACGTTATAGAATGTCAAAAACTGGATGCACGACGTGCAATGTCACAGAGCATCCCATAACAATAGTGGAGCTTTTCTCAATGGCAAACGCCACAGCAGCAAGTGCCTGTTCACATGTGAATTGGCCCTGCATTACTGAGTCTAACATACCATTATAATAGGCCAATGGCTTGTGGTCCATAGTGCTCTTCTGCGTGAGTACCGCAGTCATTAGTTCACCATTGGAGTGGGAAAACAAATAGAACTCTTGCATGTAGTCTGGGGTGGCTAGCACTGGCACAGTGGAAATTACCTCCTTGAGGTCATTAAAGTTGGTGAGCATGTCCTCCATCCACACAATCTTGCTATCACTCCTTTGGACCTCTTTGAGATCCTGTCAAAGGGGCCTGGTGTATGCTGCATAGTAAAGTATACACGCCCTGCAGTAATTACATAACCCCAGGATCTTCTGCATGCCCTTCACTGTTTTGGGCTACGGGATAGTGCGCACAGATGCAGCACAATCAGGTATTATTCTTTTGCCATTCACAGAGACCAGCCCGTCCCAAATAGAGTACCGCCTGAAGGCAATACTGTAGTTTAACCTTGTCAACCTTGTACCCTTTGTAGGCTAAGAGCTGTAGGAGCGTGATCATATTGAATGATGGTATTGGGCACCTGAAATTTGCCTAAATCAGCGTGTAGTATCCTGGTAAAAATGCTGGGGGACTCACAGTACCCTTGGGGTAGTCTTGTGTGCTCGAAACACATTCGCCCATGCATAAACAGGGTGAGGTACTGCGAGTCGGGGTGTAGGGGGATAGAGAAGAAGGCATTAAAGTGGGTCACTTTCTTAGGTATGTTGCAAGAATTGCCGCAGGATTCGGAACAGCTGAAAAGTCTGCCTGTTCAATGTTATTAAGAGGTCGAAGGTCCTGGATCATTCTCCAACTTCCGCCTTTCGCCTTCTTAATTGGGTAGATAGCCGTGTTGCATGGGGAGGTGGATGGAACTATTATCCCCTGGTTTAACAGCGGG
Source organism: Ambystoma mexicanum (assembly GCF_040938575.1). NCBI lineage: Eukaryota > Metazoa > Chordata > Amphibia > Caudata > Ambystomatidae > Ambystoma > Ambystoma mexicanum. Next base: position 704,432,942 of record NC_090924.1, read on the forward strand.
AGATGATGGTATCTCTGATCCCTTCCTCTGCCTCTTTAGACAGTGGATATTGCCTTATGCGCATTAGCACATCCCCTAGCTTAATCGTTATTTGGACTGGAGCATTTGTGGTCCATAACCTCCCAGGAACTCGTTGTAGGTCAGTGTCTGTGTCAGTGAAAGGGGGCGGGGTGACAACAGCCATCAAAGGGCACTGTAACTTTCGATATTGTACCATGATTTCGCAGGGGGTACAAATTGCCAGCACAATCTCACCGTCATCCTCCCGATCTTCAAACAGATCTGCATCTGTCACTTCCCTAAGGGGTACCATTGGATCGATGCATAATACTGTGCGCCACTCGCACCCATCAGAGTCTGTTCCAAGCAAAACAATCCTTTTTGCTGATACCACTAGGGCTTGAAAATCAAGTTAAATTATCATTCCTGCCAACAATTCAAGGGTCACCACAGGCCAAAATATAAAATCAGAGGGTACTGTGAGAAACCAGAAGGTGTCTGTTATGCTTGAACCAAAATGGCGCTGGTGCGCAGTGTATTCTGGGAGCGCTCGGAGCCATGATATTTACTTCATGCCGCAGTGAAAAGCTGCACACATTTTGCTGAGTGTTAGATTCACGGTGCTGAGAAAAACATGCTTTCCAAATCTGGTATGCGGTCAAGGACATTTCTGCTGGGAAAGCTAACTTTGTTATGGTTTGTTACTGTTCTCCGCGCAGCGTGTTTTTAGAGAAGGGAGGCACTCTGCTCCTTGAAGGTAGCTCTCGATTGACCCAGCTGGCAACCGACGGCTGCTCATCAACTGCACAAGTGCCATTTCCAGAAGGTTCGAGAACTGCCACCCCTTTGCGGAGTGTGTATATATGCGGAAACCCGGAGGTGGTCAAGTGAGACTTCAGCCGGAGGAGGACACTTACATCCAGGGACACCTGTGAGCTGTGGTGCTCTCGGCCTGGCTGTTCCCGGGGTCTTCCAGCCGCTTCTGGGCGAGATGAGGAATCCAGTTACGCTCACGGTGATGTATTTCCTTTTGAATCCTTTGCTTCTTCTGTGATTTATGTCTATGCTACTTCTGTGAGTTATTTCTATGTTATCACTGGTTGCTTCTAAGCTTTGAATAAATAGCCGTATAAGTGCTGATTATCTTCTAAGAGAGTGTGGTTGCGAGTTATTGAGTCTTTCTGAATTCAAAGTATTTACTCTATAACTGCATTGGTGATTTATGTTTTTCCGTGCACTCTGGGGAGAGCAATACATTTTTGGCATCACAAACAGGATACTTGTGATGAGTTGTTCCGAGTATTAAAGAATCTGTTTGAACGTAGATAGGATTCGCTTGTCTTGCAAGTGAAGTTTTTGAGTAGTGAAGTATTTTTTTTGCCGGTGTGTGCGTGCCTGTGGGAGTGATTGCAGTGTGGAGAGGAAAAATATATAGATATAAAGAGGTTTTGTTTTGTTTGCGATAAAGAGTAGTTTGTTCAGGAAGAAGAGCATTACCGCTGGCAGTGACTGTTCTGATGTTGTTATTCCAGGCTGGACTAAGAGTCCATATGATAAATTGGCCCAGGCGTGGGCATGTGGTGTAGGTCTAAGTGAAACATGGGATCAAGGATTGGGAGATGCCGATCCGTCTGATGTAATGGCATGCAGAGAATGTGCGGCATTAGGTAGGCGAAGTTGTGTTCTTTTGCATGCATATAGGAAAATACATCAAATGAAGGTGGAAATGAAAAATGAGGTTTTGCGATTAGAAAGAGAGCGCGCTGCAGAACAGCAGACTGCGTTAATGCAGCAGATTCAAATGAAACTGTTTAAAGATAAGGCTGACACATATCAGGCTGTGGCCGAGGGGGCAGCAGTCAGAGTAGCCCGGTATAAGTATAGGAAAAGACGGGAGGGGTCAACAAAAGAAAGGTGGCAACTGTAATCGCTACCGCTGGTGTGGACTGGGATCCAGATAAGTGGGATGGTGATATTTTTGATTCAACCAGTCTAGAAAGTAGTTCCGCAGATGAGTCTGACCCTAAAATGGAAGCGAAACAGAAAAAAGTGGCGGCTAAACCCGTTAGAAGACGGCGAGCCGGACCCCACCCGAGGAATCCTGCTGGCGGAATGGTGGATTTAACCACGCTGGAGGATTACACACAGCAGGAGGTTGGGGAAATTATTACCCGTTTGAGGCAAAAATCAGGGGAAGCTTTATTGACATGGATGGTGAGATTGCTAGATGGGGGTGCTGCAGGGTTGTTGGTAGATTCTACGGATTCACCGCATTTTTTACCCCTGTCAATTGTCACCAATGTGCAGGAGGTTTTAAGGGCAGGACCACCCCCTGACGCAAATGGTCAAGATACACAGGTGTCTTTGTTGCACCTGGTAGCCCAAGCATGTAACCGTAAATACCCCATTACCACAGATTGGCCTAGCGAAGAAACTAAGTGGTATACGTTGAGAGAAGCAATTCAAAAAGTCAGAGAGCATGCTATGAAAGAGGCTATTCACATAGATGCTCCTGATCACATGGGAGCCATGCCGCTCTCAGTTTCAACTCGAAACATGGTGATTAGAACCGCACCACCCGCATACAAAAGTGTCATTATGACTTTGCTCGTAGGTATGACGGGCAAAGCTACTGATGAGGTAGCGGATGCCATTCGGCAACTTGCAGATTTAGGGGAGTGGGATAAAAGCGATAACAAGACACGGGAGAGAGAGGGGCAGAGTGAGAGAAGAACTGAAGGCAGGCGGCAAGATAGCAGAGACTCCTGAGTGTCCCGAAAAGACATGTTTTTGGCTTTGTTAAAAGATGGTGTGCCACATGAAGAAATTGATGGCATTGAAACCAGAGGAATGTATGAATTATACAAAAAACGAGGACTTGCAGCCAAAGAGCGCTATAAACAGGTTAAGAAACAGGTAGTCACCACGCCACAGGGGGACACCTCACCTTCTGCTCCCCCTGCGGAAGAACAAGACGAAGGGTCTATGGGGACACCTTCCCCGTACCAGCCAACATATGCTGATTTGAGAAAGGTGGTGAGTGCAATGTTAGAGGCGGAGTCGAGTCGCACTCATTAGAAGTTTGACTAGGACTTCGGCCAAGCTCTGCAGCGTCTGTCCGCATAAAAGTTGATAGGCGGCCTCATGTTGATGTTAAGATTTTTTGGGGGCCAGGAAATACACAAGGGGTGCGAGCATTGATAGACACCGGGGTGGAGGCCTCTTTGATTCATGGCAATCCAACACGATTTAAAGGCAAACAGTTTACTATTACAGGTTTAGGGGGAAAGGAGACCCCCCCCAGTACAAACGAAAGTGGAGATGAAAAAAGGCAACTTGAATAGGCAGAAACACCAAGTGTTGATTGTCCCGATACCTGAATATATAATTGGCTTTGATATTTTGGAAGGGTTAACCTTGGGACTTGGCGGTAAAACGTACCAGTTTGGGGAAGGTGCATTGATCTGTACACCCATTACCGTAGGCAAATTGAAGATGCCCCCAGTGCAGGTGCCGGTGGCAACCAAGCGGGTAGCAATGAAACAATACCGCATTCCTGGGAGGCACAAGGAAATTTCAGACACCATCAAAGAGTACGTGGAGGTGGGTGTATTAGGCCCTATTACCACCGCATGGAACAATCCTCTCTGGCCTATTAAAAAGGGAGACGGGTCGTGGAGGATGACGGTGGATTACAGGGAGTTGAATAAACACACTCCTCTCTTAGTGCCCGCAATCCCAGATGCCATTACCTTGATTGAGAATGTCCAAAAGTTTGAGGGGACTTGGAATGCAGTGATCGATTTAGCCAATGCATTTTTCTCTGTGCCAATTGCTGAAGAGTGTCAAGAGCAGTTTGCATTTTGGTGGAGTGGACGTCAGTACACTTTCACGAGGCTACCTATGGGGTACATACATAGTCCGACTATCTGTCACCGGCTGGTGGCAGAGCACTTAGACAAGATACCGTGTAAACCTGACATACAAATCTCTCATTACATTGATGATATTTTGATTCAGGGCAAGGATGAGCCCAGTGTACAAAGCCAGTTAGATGTTATTATGGAAGGATTGAAGAAGGAAGGGTGGGAGATTAACCCGAGTAAAATTCAAGGTCCAGCTGAAACAGTGATATTCCTAGGGATTCAGTGGCATCATGGGCATCGAGAAATGGAGCCAAAAGCCTGACAGAAAATACTTGAATTCACCACTCCAATGAACAAAAAGCATGCTCAGCAGTTTATAGGGCTGTTTGGGTTTTGGAGACAGCACAGTCCCCATTTAGGGCAGATATTGGCCCCCCTCTACAAGGTGACACGAAAGAAATATGAGTTTCAGTGTGGGGAGGAGCAACAGAAAGCCTTTGAGATGGCGAAAGACACCGTGCAGCAGGTGCTTGATTTATGGCCATTGAAGGAAGGCGAAGCAGAATTAAATGTGTCTGTACAAGACAATTATGCTAACTGGAGTGTGTGGCAGAAACAAGACAGGAGACGTGTGCCATTGGGGTTTTGGAGTCATAAGTTGCCCGATGCTGGTAACTCATACACTCCGTTTGAGAAGCAATTGCTGGCGTGTTATTGGGCTCTTGTTGATACCGAGCAAATGACGGTGGGCCATGATGTATTGATGAGACCAGAAATACCAATCATGGAATGGGTACTGAGCTCTCCTAAAATTGATAGAATAGGACATGCTCAAGAAGCCAGCATAATTAAGTGGAAATGGTATATTCAAGACAGAGCCAAATAAGGAAAGGGTGAAGTGGCAAAATTACATGAGCAAGTAGCCAACATACCGACCTCAGATTACATACCACCAGAAGTGCCTGAAAAACGTGAGTCTCCTATGAAATGGGGAGTACCTTACAGCGATTTGACCGTGGAGCAAACAGAGCATGCTTGGTTCACGGATGGTTCAGCTCAATATGTGGGAACTGAGCGGTACTGGAAAGCAGTGTCGTACAATCCCAAGACAAAAAAGATGTTGACAACGACAGGGAAAGGGAAGAGCAGTCAGTTTGCAGAGCTTTACGCAGTTTACCAAGCATTGAAACAAGAGACCCCTGGTCAATGTTATGTGTACACAGATTCTTGGTCAGTGGCGAATGGATTGGCAGTGTGGTTGCCAACTTGGCAAAAGAATGGGTGGAAGATTCATTCAAAAGAGTTGTGGGGAAAAGAACTGTGGCAAGATATTGCAGAAATGTTATCACAAAGTGAAGTCACTGTATATCATGTGGACGCGCATTGTGCCACAGACTCATTAGAACGTTGGTTTAATTCTGTTGCAGACGAACACACCAAGATTTCATCTGTGGATGTAGAGGCTCAGGAAGACGATTTGGAGGGTTTGGCCAAATGGGCCCATCAGAAATGTGGGCACCTTGGAGAAAAGGCTTCTATCAGGTGGGCACAAGCTCGAGGAATCAGTCTTCCTTTAGAAGTAGTGAAAACGATCATTTTGCAATGTCCAGTGTGCCAACACCAACTGCATAGACCTATCCCTCAGATTGTTCGGGGTACATTGCAAAGAGTAAAATTACCAGGTCAAATTTGGCAGATTGATTATATCGGTCCCATGCCAATCAGTAGAGGTTGTCAGTATGCATGCACTATTGTGGATACATACTCAGGATATTTGATGGTTTTGCCGTGCAAACGTGCAACACAACTGAACACCATCAGGTTGTTAGATCAGATCATACTACATTATGGAGTGCCTTTGCAGATTCAAAGTGACAATGGGTCACATTTCAAAGGCAAATTAATCCAGGAGTTTTGTCAGGAAAAGAGCATTGAGTGGTTGTATCACGTGCCCTATTACCCAGCTGCTTCAGGGTTATTTGAACGAATGAATGGGTTATTGAAAGAACAGTTGCGCAAATCTGGAGACGGCAATTTGGCAGGCTGGCATGATCGTGTGTTTGATGCTGTGCAAGTATTAAACAATAGACCTGTAAATGAGCATGAAACTCCTTTGATGCGATTAATGACTCCTACTTTACAGATTCAACCCAATTCAGTCAGAGAAACACTATTGTACTGGGAAATTACTCCGGGTTCTTTAGCTCCCTATCGAGCAACACCAGAGACAGCAGGAGTAGACTTGCATTCCCATGAAGAAATCAGATTAGACCCGAGAGGGATGGTTGTAATTGAAACAGGGATTGGAGTACAAATTCCCCCAGAGCATATGGGATGGATTGCCCCTAGATCTGGCCTAGCATTGAAGGGAGTTCAAGTGTTGGGAGGGGTAATTGATGCTGATTACCAAGGCGAGATTAAAGTCATCCTGATGAATAGTAGGGACCAATTGTTATTGATCCACAAGGGTGATCGAGTGGCCCAATTGATCATTATTCCCGTTAAGTTGTCCATGATTAAGAAGGGGGAGCCTCTTACAGTGTTAACTAACCGTGGGGATCGCGGTTTTGGCTCTTCAGACAGTATGGTACCGGGTGCAAAGGTGTGGGTGGAAAAGCCAAGTGGCCCACCAGTGCCCGCAGATGTTATTGCATCAGGCAAAGATCAAGTAGTTTTAGTCATGGAGCCTGGTAGAAAGAAATGGCAATATGTACCCGCAGACAAATGTTACCTGAGAGAGTGATGTGCAACACTGATATCTCTTTTCTGGGTTTGCCTTGTAGATCCTGTGTCTGGTTGGTGTAATTGTGGTACTAAATGGACTCCATTTGGGAGAGTTAAACAGTCTGCTGCTACCAACGAAAAATGTCACATCTGTGCCAGTGATCAAGGGGTTACTGATAGTGATGAATAATGTTGTCCCAAAGCAGCCTTATGCAGATGCCGAAAAGCCAGCCAGACCGAAGACATGGATTAGTGAAATGCAGCGAACACGTCAGGAACAAGTGAAAACAACCTTGATGCCAGTCATGCGAGATGCATTTTCAGGACGGCGAAAACATTCTCCTATGATCACCCAGACGGAGAATATGCGGATATATCTGGCACAGCAGGTGCTCAACATATCGCACTTCTGTCTTACTGATGTGCCCAATACTGAAGCTTTACTGACTACGTGCTTAGTAGCAGTGCCGACACCCATTCCGGTTTTAAAGCATATCTTCGGCGTCACACACAATGATTCTTTGGTTCAAGATTCTGATATTAGGCAATCTTTTTCCGTTTCTGAGTATTGTAGGTTCTGCCAAGAAACCAATCACAACTGGAGAAATTTGACACGTGTTACTACTTATAATATAACCCAAGGTGATGTATGTTATTTTATGACCTGCAATGCACAAGAAATTGGCAAATGCCGACAGATCGATTTAACCAACCAGCACAATCATACAATGTTTGAGAGACGACTATGTTCGCGAGTGCCACGCACATGCACCAGTGTAAATAATACTATGGGCCTCATTACACGGTAGGCGCTAAAAAATGTGATTTACCGTCATGGCGCCATTAGCGTGTCCGCCATCGTAGGAGACCGCTAATAGCGTTACATTACGAGTTAGCGGACACGCGCATAGGGCCATGACGGTAAATGACCCCACCGCCATGGCGGAAAAGCACCTTACCGGCTCCGACCAAAGTGCTGATAGCACCTCCGCCCTCATGCTGCACGCTATTAGCGGCCACCGCTGTTAGCGGTCACTGCTATTAGCGGTCACTGCTATTAGCGGTCACCGTAAAACACCGGAACCGGAAATAGCGTCATCGCACCGGAACGGGAAAGAGCCCGGCGGCCATCTTTAAAAACACAATCCATTGCCATCCCCTGCACTCAGGACCTGCAGCAACACCACGACTGGCAAAACCACATCCCAGAAGAACAAACAATGCCCAAGGCCCTAAAGAAAGCCGATGCGCGCCAGCGCAAAGAACGCTTCTCAAACGAGGAATTGAAAATGCTGGCAGACACCCTGGCTGCAAATGCAGACGTAGTGTTCGCTAGCGACATGCGGCGCCCGGCACTCCTGAGAAAAAAGGAAATCTGGGCTGAGGTGGCGCAGAAAGTCAGTGCGGTGGGCTCCACCCCCCGCACCGTAAAGGACGTGCGCAAGCGGTGGGATGATCTGCGCCTCCGTGTACGCAGCATTTTATCGGCCAACAGGAATCTGGCCATGGGCACAGGAGGCGGAGGTGGATCCCCGATGAAGATGCAGGAGTGGGAGGAGACATGTGCCAGCACCATTGGCATAGAATCCATCGAGGGAGTGGGCCGAATGGAGTGTGGTGTGGCAACAACGTCAGACGGAGGTGAGTGACCACGCAAGACACAGCAATGCCAAGCATGAGTCCCTCCCCTAAATGTGAATTGGGAATCAGCTAATGGATGGGGTCATCACACACACATGTACACAACCCTGCATATATGCCCTGCACATCCCCACACAACCACATGCATGCAGCACCTCACACACGTGTCACCCTGACACATGTCCGGATGACCCACCCATCTGGCCAACAACCTGCAGGCCCAAAGTAGATGTCCAAATCCAAAGAACTGCAGCAACAACAACATATGCATGATGCACGTTGACCCATCACTGATGTTATCCCTGTCTTGCTCCCCCACAGGGTCACAATCTGACAGTGAGGAGCTGGACGCTGCAACGCAGGCCCCACCACCCAAAAAGCAGGCCAAGGGAAAGGATGCAGGCACCAGGCCCAGTACATCGAGGGGCACTGGGATATCTGGAGTGGCCCAGCGTTCAAAAGCCACCCACGCAACGACCACACCAAGGGTCGAAATGCCATCTGACACTGTGGCAGCACCCCCACCACCCACCCCCACCACTCAGGAGCCAGTGCCAGAAGGCACGCCGTCCGCAGCCAATAGCTCCGTTGGGGAAGCAGCAGCCACGGCACCTATGAGTGATGTGGACGACCCATGTCCGACACCGGAAGGGCAGCGTACACCCAGCCCCCAGCTGTCCCCACTCCACAGCCCATGCAACACATCCAATGGCAACATCCATGAGGTGCATGCCGGAGATGCAATGGATGGGTCATTCAGTCCCGTGGCGAGCTCACCTGATGTCGGCCACATGCAGCAAGCTGCGCCGAGGAGTAACAGGGGCAGGGCCGCAGACGACACCATGAGCCTGATACGCCAGCGCCAGGAGGAGCTCAATGCCCTGGTTGCCCGGCAAGTGAGCGAGGCTGCCTCGACCAGGGAGGAGATCCGGGTGTTGTCAAGGGACATGAAAGCTGCCATGGACAGCAACACGACGCGCCTATGTGAGGAGATGGCCGCTGTGAGGCAGGTCCTAACGCGCATTGCTGAGGCGATGGAGAGCATGCGTCACTCACAGGGAGCAGATCAACCAGCCACGCCCTCGTCTACTAGCTCCGACCAGACAACCATCCTGCGCAGGTCCAGCCGGTCCTTGCGGCGGTCAGACTCACAACCCCCCAATGGTGGTAGTGGAGGAGGGAAGTAGGGCCAGCCTGTCCCTGTTGACACTTGGGAACTAATGCAGCACTGATGTGCACACCATGTTCGGTGGAGTTGTGGGGGGAGGGGGGTGAGGGTGTACGGTGGAGTTGTGGGGGGAGGGGGGTGAGGGTGTACGGTGGAGTTGTGGGGGGAGGGGGGTGAGGGTGTTTGGGGGAGTTGTGGGGGGAGGGGGGTGAGGGTTGTTGGGGTGGAGGGTACATGCACGTTTGAATGTCATAATGCTCAATACAGACGTAATGGCATGGATAATCACATGACTGGACATTGATAATTGTGTATGTGTGTTTTATTGTTGAAGGGTGCACTGTGATTATGTCCTCCATACACCCCGTGCCCTGAGCTGAACACCAATTGCACCCTCCTAATCCATGTGCATCAGAAACAATGGTCTATCAGGTGCTGCCGCACAGCACGTCCCTCATGGGCATCGCCACCTGCATGACCTGCAGCCCCCTCTCCTCCATCCTCATCCCCGTCATCATCCTCAGACGGTGGTCGCAGTTCTGTCAGGGGGCATTGGCACATTCCGTCTGATACACATATTGTGAAGCATGACACATGCCATGGTGATCTTGGCCACCTTCTCATGCCCGTACAGGAGTGCCCCGCCCGACCTGCTGAGGCACCGGAAGCGTTCCTTCAATAGGCCGAATGTCTGCTCGATCACCACGCGGGTACGGGTGTGTGCATGATTGTAGTCCTCTTCGTGCCTGTTCTGTGGGTTCCGCACAGGGGTAAGGAGCCACCTCTTCAGGGGATAACCTGCATCACCTGCATGGGTGCAACAATGGGTATGTGTAAGTGTCTACATAATGTGGAGCGTGCACATATCACACAACCAAACATTGCATATTCAACGACATCCACTGATCCAAGCACGCATGGCAATCAGGGTAACTGCAATGTGGGAAGGTGAGGTGGTCCTTGCAAGTGGACATGCACCATGCATGCATACAGCAGGGATTGCCATGTCCCGCCAGAGTTTAAGTGATTTGTGTTTCCTGGCCCTGGCAACGTTAGTGCCACACTGCTAGTACACTGCCATTCCTTAGTTGATGTCCCCATGCTGTTTGATGGCAATTCTGTGGTGGGGTACGGATGTGCCTCACCACAATGGCTACAGGGGATCCATTTGTATGCACTCATGTGCGCGGACCATTTCTGATGTTGTTCAGCGTACATTTCAGTTGTGATTTTGATATGCATGTTGCTGATTTGTGTAATGGGGGAATGGTGTGTTGTGCGGTGTGCATGTTGTTTGGAATGGCCTGTTTGGCGTAATGGATTGATATGTTTGCCGTGGCACTCACTTCCGGCATGTGGTTTTGTCTCTGGTCCATTGTGGGCTGCCTCACTGTACAGTGATGCAAATATGTATGTCCATTCTTCTCATGACACAAGTTCACGCCCAGTTGGAGTATGCATCTCCCCCCCCCCCCCATTCACGGCCAGTTGGAGTATGCATCTCCCCCCCCCCATTCACGGCCAGTTGGAGTATGCATCTCCCCCCCCCCATTCACGGCCAGTTGGAGTATGCATCTCCCCCCCCCCATTCACGGCCAGTTGGAGTATGCATCTCCCCCCCCATTCACGCCCAGTTGGAGTATGCATCTCCCCCCCCCACTCACAATCCACATCACACTGACATGTGGTCGGCCTGCTACTCACCAAGTAGCCACGAACGTTGTCCAGCATGTCGCTCCATGTATCGTGGTATTGTCGAGTTCCGCAGGACCATTGCATCATGGGTTGAACCGGGATATCGGGCACAGCAATGTGTGATGATCTTATTGGAGTCACATACCATTTGGACGTTGATGGAGTGGTATTGCTTTCTGTTACGGTACACTACCTCATTGGCATGTGGGACCACCAGTTCTACATGGGTACAGTCGATGGCCCCGATGCAACTTGGGATGCCTGCCAGTGAATGGAAGCCAACTTTGGTGTTGGAGATCTCCTGGGCAGTCCGTGGCATGTATATGTGTTGACTTGTGTGCTGCAGGAGGGCATCGAGCACCTGGTTCAGTGTGCGTGAGAATACTGGTTGTGATATGCCATGCATCTGACCTACCGTATGCTGGTAGGTGCCTGTGGCCAAGAAGTGGAGCACTGTTACTACCTTCAGTAGAGGGGGGATGGCAGTACGGATGTCAATGAGACTCACAATGTCTTTGTATATCATGTCTACTATGGTGGTGATGGTATCCCAGTCCAGACGGTACAGGGTGTGTATCTGCTCAGGGGTTAGGTTGACTGGACTGGCTCTGATCCTGGGAATTGGTGGCTGCCTCTGTGGTATCACTAGGTGCACTGGTGGTGCTTGCTGCGCCTGTCTTGCCCTCCTCCTCCTCCTCCTGCGTCTCCTCTGTGCTGCCTGTTGTTGTAGCTGCTGCACAGCAATCATGTCCTCTAGCCCATGTAATGCTGCTAGTATTGCATCCATCTTGGTGTGGGAATGGGTGTGGGGAGGGGTGTGGTGTGCTCTTTTGTGCTGCCAGTCTCCATTGCCTCCACCTGTGCTGATTTTGTCCACCTGTGGCAGGTGGGAACTCTGCTGTGCTCTTTTAACGTGTGGTTCGCGATGCCGGTATTAGCGCCTTGCCGGTAAGGGTTCTTTGGGTCTACTACATGCCGGTATTGCCATGTACGCATGGCTCGTGATGCCGTGATATTAGCGCTATGCCGCTATTTCCGGTCTGAGGGGCCGCGCGCTCACGGACTTGCCGCTAATAGTGCCACCGTACTTTGCGGTGCCGCTAATAGCGGTATGTCCGGGTCGTGATTGGGGAGGGGATTTACCGATACCGGTAATCCCTTACCGGTAACGGTATGTCCCTACCGCCTACCGTGTAATGAGGCCCTATGTCTTGTAATCATACAGTGATAGCTGCCAGTCATTTGAATCATGTGAAACTTCCAACAGGATGGCGCTTTTCATGTGGCAACATCACATACACTTATATTCCAGCTAACATTTCCGGAGGTCCATGTGCTTTAACTCTATTAGGACTAATGATGTTTCCTTTACACCCAGCAATAACTCGAGGTAAAAGGTCAACTTTCGAATCTGTGGGTCTATCTCCTGATTGTGATTCACATGTACACTTGTTATCAGAAGCTGAGGTTCTAGCATTAACCCTTTCATTAGTAGGAGTTTGGGGTTTAGCTGCTGGGGGTTACAAATCTTTGATGAAATTAGCATGTTTAGTAGTCAAAAGCCTTAATCATACTTCTCAGGCATTAGAAGAATTACTCCTTGATAGTCAAGTTATTAGAAAAGCAACTTTGCAGAACAGAGCTGCTGTTGATTACCCATTGCTAAAGCATAATTTAGGGTGTAACGCATTTGAAGGTATGTGTTGTTTTAATCTAAGTGACCATTCACAATCTATTGAAAGTCATATTCGAGGTTTGAGGGATCTCATTTCTCAAGTGTCTCAAGATCGTACTGGGAATTGGTGGGATTGGTTATTTTCATGGATACCTGATATTGGGGGTACATTACGTTACGTTTTTGCTTGCATTTTCATTATATTAGCTATCATAATAGCCTGTTGTTGTATTCAATGAATTCCCAATTTAGTTTTAATGTTTCATAGGTTTCAGAGACCGGCTCCTTTGCCACGGGGCTATGGAAGGCAAATATCCAAGGGTGGAATTGTTATGCTTGAACCAAAATGGCGCTGGTGCGCAGTGTATTCTGGGAGTGCTCGGAGCCATGATGGATATTTACTTCATGCCGCAGTGAAAAGCTGCACACGTTTTGCTGAGTGTTAGATTCACGGTGCTGAGAAAAACATGCTTTCCAAACCTGGTATGCGGTCAAGGACATTTCTGCTGGGAAAGCTAACTTTGTTATGGTTTGTTTCTGTTCTCCGCGCAGCGTGTTTTTAGAGAAGGGAGGCACTCTGCTCCTTGAGGGTAGCTCTCGATTGACCCAGCTGGCAACCGACGGCTGCTCATCAACTGCACAAGTGCCATTTCCAGAAGGTTCGAGAACTGCCACCCCTTTGCGGAGTGTGTATATATGCAGAAACTCAGAGGTGGTCAGGTGAGACTTCAGCCGGAGGAGGACACTTACATCCAGGGACACCTGTGAGCTGTGGTGCTCTCGGCCTGGGTGTTCCCGGGGTCTTCCAGCCGCTTCTGGGCGAGATGAGGAATCCAGTTACGCTCACAGTGATGTATTTCCTTTTGAATTCTTTGCTTCTTCTGTGATTTATGTCTATGCTACTTCTGTGAGTTATTTCTATGTTATCACTGGTTGCTTCTAAGCTTTGAATAAATAGCTGTACAAGTGCTGATTATCTTCTAGGAGAGTGTGGTTGCGAGTTATTGAGTCTTTCTGCGTTCAAAGTATTTGCTCTATAACTGCATTGGTGATTTATGTTTTTCCGTGCACTCTGGGGAGAGCAATACAGTGTCTCACCAACTAGTTCCCGGGGATCCGTCATCCAGGTGGCCAGGACATGGCCATCAATTTTGGATCCAGTTCCTGTGGGTAGACCAGTGCAGGAGGATCACCTGGGTGAGGGGTCTTCGGTGAGTGGGACACTGGATGATGAGACGCGGTATCCCTCCCCCTTTAACACCTTTACCCCATCCTACCAGGTAGGGTACGTGAGAACTTTACCCCCTCGCCCCATTTCCCTTCACAAACACTTCCACACGGACAGCCCGCTCTGGGAGAAAACAGACTCACACCGAGCAGTGTACCTCACATGTTCTGCTACTATGGTCAGGCGAAGTCAGGCAATTACTAATAATCACTCACACCTGACTTCCATTAAACCTCCCCAAACAGATAAAAGGCAGAGCACAAGAGCACACTCTGAGCGAGGCAAAGCACACGAAGGAGTAGCAGTTCGAGAAGGCAGCTGAACAAGTGCTGAAAGACAGCAAACAAAGAAAGGTTTGCAAGAAGGGAAATACCCATGGCCTTTCTGACAGGAAACCATTACTTTCAAAAACCTTGCAGATCACAAAACATAAGGTCAGGAAACCAAGCTAAAGAATCCTGCATTGTGTGTTAGAGATACCAGAGGCCGCCCTGCGTAGCTCACCAAGTCGGGGAGGAGCAGCAGCCGCTGCCGTGGTATCGTCCTTGGCTCCATGAACAAAGTAGTGCCAGAGAGATCAACACAGCCGTTGACTTGGGGAGGCCGATGCAAGACCGGTCTGTGTTAAAGTCAAGGTTACAAGTGGCAACATTATATAACGAATGCAGAACCTAATATTGTTGAACACGTGTGAGGAAAGACGCGAGTAAAGCTGCATTGCTGATTAATGTTTTAACTTTGTGAAGGAAAGATACGATACCAGTGACAGAGTGGTCCGGCAATGCGTGGTTGCTCAATCAAAGGTCTCTGTAAAGGTATCCAGCCAGGAGGTGGCAGAAACTAAAGTAAGAACATTGTGTGAAGTGAATCAAAGTAGTCCTGCAACGGTTAAGGAAAACCCATCGCACATTCAAAAGTCTTCCATTTTTGACATCAAGAGGAAAACGTAGAAAGTGAGATTGCATGGTCCGAGCCCGAACAAGGGAGACCAAAAATGAATATTGTGCTAAAAGGATCCAAGCCTAAATGAGGGAGATCCATGGTCCGAGCATCAACGAGGGAGACCAGTTGTGAACATTGTGATAAAAAGGGGTACAAGCCTGAAGGAGAGAGACCCATGATGAATATTGAAAATCAGAACTTTTACCCGGGGTGAAGCGAAAATCATCTGAGAAGTTGTATATGTGAAATCCTAACAAGTTTGTCGTGTTGCATCAGGCCCTCTGAAATATGAGACTTTGAATGGCAAAGAGATTTTGGTCCAGAAGGCTCTGATGTTGAGGTTTTGAACTGCATTCTCGTGCTAGAGAAGCCAGAGAGTGTGCCAAGCTCGAGTGTGCCGCCTTGTCCCATGATGAAAATGTGGGGAAGTGAAGCCAACGGCTTGAATATCCTGACATATCATTTCTTGAACACTTTTCTTTTGCATAACATTGTTCCAACACTATTTGTATTTAGAAGTAAGGATTGGCAATAGGTTTATTATTTTGACAGACTCGACTAGGACTGCATTATTATTATTTGATGGGCATAGCTTGCTCCCATCTTTAGATTTAGGATTAGCTAGGTGTTTTTCAAACCCAATTGAAGTTCAATAAACACCCTTGAACTGTGATCACTTGGGTCTGCTTACTGTTTGATACCATGCCTTCTTACAGACATCAGGCAATTCCACCGGCATACCTAGTATTTAGTAGAGAGTACTTCTAAGTGCAGCAGGAGGTTCCAGAGTAGTCAGTTGATCATATGGGTACAAATTTCATCGCCTTCTCACCCACCTCCCTTGGTTTTGCAACATCCTTTGCCCATCCCGTCGCTGTGTTCCTCCCAGGCTTCTCATCATACGAACAGGGCCCACCATCTCATCTCTCAGGTCCCGCCAGGCCATCCTGAAGGTGGAACTCCATCCCTTGCTGTTGCATTCAACATCCTATTTCCTCAGATGAGTCCAAAAACAAGGATTTGCCATTGTGCAGGACCTGTACGTTTAGCTAGATATAGAAGCATGTAGCAAACCTGCGCTTGTTTCAGGGCAAACTTCACCCTATCAAAGGTCCTGCCTCATACCTGCACCTGCCACATGTAGTCGGGGAAGACTTCCAGAGCCTGTTACCTTTGTGGATTCGGCCTCCTTCCTGTGCATGTTTAAGTACTAATTCCTTGTCCTGTAAATTCAGGATTTTCACTATGATGGCACAAAGGGCCATCCAGAGGGTGGTTTCCTAGACAGGGCCCGATGGGCCCTCTCCATGACAAATCCCTACAATAGTTCACTAGGTCCCACTGAGTGTAATAGCATATTCTTCACATAGTTTGTTGCAGAGCCTCCTTCCTCGTCCTCTGCAAGGCCAACAATACGAATATTATTTCTGCTGAGCACGTCCCTCTGCATCTTCCACTCTGTCCTCCAAGCACTGTGTCTGTTCCTGGAATTCCTTCATCTGTTGCTGCAGGGCTGTGGTCATGCCCCACCTCTCAGTGATGCTCCGGTCATGCTCAGTGACTTTGTCAGAGAGGTTTCGGAGGCCCTGCTGCAAGAGGGAAACGTTCACTCCAACTTCTCCTACCTTTGCTTCCAGGGACATCCTGAGGGCTACAATTTCGTCCAGTACGGCCCCAACTTATCTCATGACATCTCATGACATCCATCGGATAGCCCTCTGAAAACCAGCGCTTGGGTCGGCGAGGCTACCTTCCCAGTGGCTTCATTGCCTTGGTTGCCCTGTGTGAACCTGTCCATCTTTATCTGCTTGCTGTGCATCCCCATCATCCCTGTCAGCCCTGTCAGTATTATTAAGGGGACTTACCTGAGGGGTCCCACAAGGTTTATTCAGGAAGAGGAAGGGCCGATCTCCCTGAACAGCCACCTCACCTTAGGTGCTTTAGCTCTCCTCCAAGTGAAGGCTCACCGTCACCCCCAACCAGTGGGTTGCAACACCCCTAAAGGGCTTCATAGCAGTGCCACTCTGGTCAGTACTTTGGATGCAGGCAACTGCAGGTCCTCACTTAACCCTGTCTGAGTCCCTCCGAAGGTTCCACACCCTCCCAGCATACTGCGCAGTGTGAAGCATGTTGCAGGTCATCTCTGAGGTTTCTTATCTCTTCGCGGGTGTCCCCTCAGAGTAAGGACCTTACTCCCTGCACACCGTCAGAAAGGGGAGAGGAGGTCTCTGCACCAGGTCTTCCTTGTGGGGGCTCAGCGTACAGTGTTGTTGTAGCATCGTGGCCAACTTGTGCAGCATCGCCTCTCCAAAAGTGGGGCAGGTGCCTGTGCTTCCGAGGCCCAGAACTCCACTGCACCTCGGCCCCAACCGTCCGTTGTAATCTCAGGATGTGCCTCTTTGCTTCACGTAGTCGTCTGTCAATTCGAATCTCCTGGCTGCAACAATTGACAGCGGATCTGTCATCTGGATATATGTGTCCACGGAGAGCCGAGCTGACTTATATCTGTTCTCCACAGGCTCCAAGCCACCCCCCCACCCCCACGACTGGCACCTGTATGGTTCTGTCACCCTGTGTTGGTCCTTCAATTCTCTTAGGTCCAGATCTGCAATGACCCCTAACTCATGGGGTCTGCAACTTTTGGCTCTGCAGATGTTTCAGACTACAATTCCCATGATATCTGGCTATTGACTATGCTGGTTAGGGCGGATGGTTATGTGGTTTGCGCGTACTTCCACCTAACTGTATGACAAAACATACTCTGTCTCTGCACAATCCTAGGCTCTCCTCCAGCGGTTAGCCGTACCTTTTGTTTGTGTCCCTCCTCTAGGTCCCCTCATTTGCAGTTACTGCCCCCCAGCAGCTTTGCTGGACTTCTGGAGTTTATTTTTTTCCACTTGGTAAGAGTGTGAGCTTTTCCCCACTCTTACCTGTGTTTTGCCATGTGGTTTTTCTGTTTTGGTGATTATGGACTCTGAAGTACACCACTTCAGTAGCCCCCTTCTTTTGTGTGTCACAAAGCACCTTCAGTGCAGTGGCACAGGGTTGTCTTTGAGACTTCCCCCTACTCCATTTCTGAGGCTGACTACAGTCCGCCAGAAAAGGGTAAAGTTGCCATTAACTTTACTTAGTCAATCTACCACAGATCCAGTACACCCCATCTTCCATGGAGTACTGGAAAGGGTTCATTCGTATCCCTTTTTATCTGTACGTCCTAGAGCATTGTTTCGCTCGTTTAACATTTAGACTTGGCAGGTGGCAGTGGTATCTACCCTAACTTTTCGACCGCGATTATATTAGATAAACGTGGTATTGTTTTTGGCTATTGTATTAGCCTCGAAAATAAACCCGCTTGACCAAATTATCTTTCTTTTGGCTCCGGTTGGGTTTATTTGCTATTTCTTTTTGTTAAAGTACTTCTTGTGTTTTACTTTGCGCGGCAAACTAGGTTCGCCTTCTTTGTTCACCGTCTTTTGGCGGGCTTCTGCTCAGGATGTCTAGGTGGGCTGAATGTGAGGGAGGGGTGTAGTCCCCCCCTGCACAGGGTATCCTAGGAAACCCAAGTCGCACTTTGCCATGATTGGCTGAGGTGGTTGTCCAGGCTGGACAACCCCCCTGCTGGGTGATTGACAGCCAGGCTGTGTGAATGGGGGTTTTGCGCATAAAAGACAAGTCTCTTGGGCTAGAAGTCAGAGAGTCGCAACTGGAACTACAAGGAACCGAAGAGAAGCAGAGAGAACGACGACTGCTACAA
This sequence comes from Ambystoma mexicanum, assembly GCF_040938575.1. Taxonomy (NCBI): domain Eukaryota; kingdom Metazoa; phylum Chordata; class Amphibia; order Caudata; family Ambystomatidae; genus Ambystoma; species Ambystoma mexicanum. Next base: position 704,451,635 of record NC_090924.1, read on the forward strand.
CTACCCCGTCCCGTCGAAGCCCTGCTGCAGTCCTGAGCTATCTACCCTTCAACGACTAAGAGAAGATCCAGTCCGGAGTCTTCTTCCCTTGAGCCTGGTGGGGATAACCAGCTCATCTTCCACAACCAGAGGATCCTCTTCCTTGGTCGAAATCGCTGCACACTGCTGTAGTGGTCCGGATAGCCATTTGAAGAGCCTCTCCTGTTTTTAAGGAGCGGACCTTTTATTCATTGTCGCTGCTGCCGGCTTCATCCCTGTGTGGTGCAGACCCCCTTCAGATGTCCTCCTTCACAACGAAGCTCCAGGAATCGTGGGTCTGCGGGAAACCAACAGGAACAACTGCCAGGGCACCAGCTTCACCATTGGAATAAGGTACTGTGTTCTGCTTGAGGAAACTGGGTGAACCCCTTTATCTTCATCTCCAAGGCTTGCCCTTGTCTTCTCTCCTTCTTATAATTTTTGCCTCCGAACATTGACAATATCGAAGCACTCTTGGCTACGTGGAATCGTGAACTGTCTGACTGTGTGATCTTCGGCAACAGGCCCCCGGTGTCACTTGACCCTTACTCGATTCTGTCTGCCTAACCAAAATATTGCCTTTGATTTTTGCCCCCAACTCCCTCTGGGTATCTCAGGAGCTAAGTGTGTTTTTGCCCCGGTAGCATTTCATGTCACGGATATGCGTTTAATTAGTAGACCGAACTGTCAAAAAGTGATCGCAATCGTATTCGCGGTAACGTGTTTTGTTCGTAACACCGGTTCATCCAAACACAGGGTACTTACCTTGAGAAATACTGTACAAAGTGAATTGGTTAGTTGTAGTATATTTGACGTGTGGTTTGTGTTTAAGTTTAATAGAAGTTTTGTGTTTATAACAAATGGTTTAAAAATAAATGTACTTATATTTTTCTACCTGAAACCTTGAGTCAGTGTTTGCTCGAGTCACAGTAATTGTGGTCCCTTTGTGTAATCTCTGCTACTGCTCATATACTCTTGAGATAAGCCTGGCTGTTCCGCCACTGCTACCACTCTGACATAGTAGTACAGGCTTGTACCAAAGGTAAAACTTGTATTGCCACCTGTAGTCTTAATTGTGTGTAGTGGACGCTAAGGGCACTGCACAGGATTCTGCCTAACACTGGTGTACAGCGGTGAGGATTTGGAAGTAGAGTGATTACAGTGCTGCTGTTGTTGGGGTTCAACTAACCACTAGGCTAACACCACTAATTCTATTTAACTGAGAAATCATGTCAAATATGGAAAGCTGCATACTCCTGAAGAGGAAGCAAATGGCACCGCTGCTGAAGGTTCTCAATGAGAAATTAATCCGATACAAATGGACTTTCCCGTTTGGCTTACTCTTCGATTGGGAGGGGACCCAGAGGCGGATTACCTCCCTACAGGAGGGAGCTAATCTTCTGGGACTGGACCTCGAGGATATCCCAACAGCCCCAAGCCAGAAAGCGGGGACTGGTCGTCCTAGACCTCGACCATGGGAATGGTCGACAGTTGGGGATAAAAGACGGAGAGAGGCCGGGAAGGGCGACTCGCGGTCCAAAGGGGAATCCAGTGAAGCGCGGAGCGAGGAGGTGGCTGAGTCCTGATGGAGACGGGTAATAACAGGGGTGGTGGGCCCCTAGAAGGTCTGTCTCCACCTCTCCTGTTCCCTCCCAGGCCCTATGTGCGGGACTGGCTTCTCACTTCACCACTAAAACTCAAGACATTCTGTCCTCTCTCTCCTCTGCCTCTCCCTTATCCTCTCTTGGCTCCCCTATGGCCGCCTTTCCCTCTCCTCCTCCTTTCTCATCTTCCTCTCCAACTACACCTGACAATGTTTCTAGACAAGTCTGATCTATGAAAGTGTCATGCAAACAGGTGCTCCCCTGCTCCTCCAGAACTACCAAGGACCACATTGACACCCTCGCTCCAGCCATGGCCGATTTCTGCAATCACTCTTTTGCCACTGGAACTTTCCCCTCTCTCCTCAAGCACTCCCTTGTGCACCCCCTTCTTAACAAGCCTTCTGCCGAACCTACCTGTCTGGCAAGCTATCACCCAATCTCTATCACCCCTTTCCTGGCCAAAATCCTGGAAAAGCTGGCCACTAGCTTACTCTCCACACTGAATCTGTTGGTTGTCCCCATGACCATCAGTCTGGCCTCAGAGCAGCCAGAGGCATGGAAACTGCTCTCCTGAACACCCGTGAAGATCTGCTCACTAATCTTGATTCTAGCCTTCCTTCTGTCCTCATCCTTTTTGACCTTTCCTCTGATTTTGACCCGGTCAATCACGCCATACTGATCAGTCGACTCTGTGAGAACCTGGGCATCCTGGATCAGGCCCTGGAGTGTTTGACCTCCTTCCACCTGGACTGACCCTCCAAGGTCCAACTTGGTCCTTTCTCTCCCCCACCACTTTCTCCTCATGTGGTGTTCTCCGAGGCCCTACCTTCTAACCCTGGCTCTTCAATGTCTACTTGGCCCCTTTGACCAACCTTATCTCTATCTTCTCCTTTAACCTTTAGTGTTATGTGGACGACAGCTCTCTTTCAGGCTCGCCCCAGCCTCCTCTCCTCTCTCGCTCATTCCTGATTGTCTGTCCACTATTCAGGATTAGTGCTCCTCCAACGATCTCTGCCTTAATGCCAGTAACACTGAGATCCTTCTCATTGGGACCCCTGCTCCCACTTTTCCTCTTTCACTCTGGCCGTCTTCCTTGGACCCTCTTCCTTCGCCTTCCCGTGAGGCAAAAAAGCTTGGTGTCATCTTCGACTCCACTCTCTCCTTCTCTCCTCACATCATGGACCTTGCCAAGAAGGCCCACTACCAGCTGCACGTCCTCAGAGGTATACTTCCTTTTCTCACTTTCTCCGAGAAGCCCAATGTCTCCAGAACCTGGGTTCTCACTACGCTGGACTACTGCAACAGCTTCTTTCTCAATCTGCCTTCCTCTACTCTCCACCCTCTGCAAGTAATCCAGAACAGGGCTACGAGACTTGTCCTTGGCCTCAAGTCCACGGACTGTATCTCTCCAGCCCTGAAATCCCTCCACTAGCTCCTGGTGGCTGAAAGGATCAAGTTCAAAACCCTCTGGGTCATCCACAGGGCTCTCTGGGGTCAGGGCCTGCACTACATCCAACTTTCTCTTCCAAAACACCTTCCTTCTCGAGCCCTTTGCTCAGCCACCTCCAACTCTCTGAGGGTCAGGCGCTTCTCCAGGTAGAGAGTGGGGGGTAGATCTCTTTCCTCTGCAGGTGCCACCCTCTGGAATGGCTTCCCTGCACTTCTCCAACTTGTGCCGGACCACCTGAAGTTCTGGAAGCAGTTTAAGACCTTCCTTTTCACCTCCTCTGCTTTCTCTCTCTCCCCTGCTGACCTCCCTGTCTGCTGCACTGATTGGTTGCCTGGCTACCCTCAGAGTCTCACTGGGTACGAGGCTCCTACATGACCAGTCTCCCCTGCACTGCATTCGGGCCTACTGCGCACTTAGGGACTGTAACTGTAACCCTACAGTGCCCTGCCTCCTTGCACTTACCCAGAGCCGTGCTTGCCTGGCTGTTCATCCTCAGAGCATTGCTGCCCTGATTACACCTCCCCCTTCCCTCTCCCTAGCACTTCTGCCCCCCTGCACTTTGCATTTTTGCACTTGCACTATCTGAATGACACAAGGCCTAGTAAGATTGTTTGTTTTGTCCTGCCTCTGTCTCCCCTCCCTTGTCTCGTCGTGCCTAGAGGGTTTAGAAGCTCGTAATTCACATAATTATAATAGGCACTCTGTTCTTTCCACAGGGGTGGGTTTTGTACAGTTTTTCTATTTAGTTTTATTGCAGATGGTGTTTTTATTTAAAGTATATATGTTTATAGAACCTTGATTGGGCATTCCCTTTATTTTGAGCTGTTATACTTTGTTGTTTGAGTCACTACTGGATCACATTTGCACCCCTCTTAAAACTATAGGCTTCTGTGACGAATCTGAGGATGTCGTCTGTTCTTCCATAGGGGGAAACGTTTCCCATGGGGCCAGGGCGGTACATACACAGAACAATAGCCCCCCTGGGGGTGGTGCACAGAAGGAGGATAGCATGGGGAAGGAATCCCCTTATGGAATTGGGGACGACCATCACCCCGCTTTAATACCTCCAATGCCTTCTCCAACTTTAAATACTTACTCCCCTTTACTGGATAGAACGGATATGTTTTGTTGTCAGCTCAGTACACCTATCCTATATTACAACACTGAAAAGTAAAAGAATACAAAATATCATGTGTATAGCTTTAAGGCTTGTACTGGGACGAAGAAGATACCTGTGGATCACTCGTGAGAAGCAACCTGAGCGGTCTAGCTTCTGGATGCCAGTGCTTGGCCCTCAACCCCACGCAGGAGTTTCTAAAGATTTCAAGCTCAAGCTTAAACCGAATTGCAGGAGAGATGTGAGAGGGAGAGAGCCGGCCCCTGAAGAGAAATAGTGGGAGCCATGAACAGAAGCAGCTGACGCAAGCCGCAGGACCCCATGAAGCGTGGAAGAGATAGGCCACAAAGTTGGAGGAATGCTTGAGTCTGCAAAGCCACTGCAGACCCTGCGGGATGCCAGAACGCCACCAGAGCCTCCAGAAGGGATACAGCTGCCCAGGAACCACCGGTATCACTGAGAAGGAAGCAAACGGGGACGCGGGTTGCCAGGGAGCTGTGAGCGTGCACATGCATTAGTTGCTGGGAGATCAATAGTAATATCATCAAGACGGAGCAGACCGAACGAACGCCGGTGTTCTGTAATATTTGGTATCCCATACCGATCCGGTATCCCCTGTCTTCGGGTGTCTTCGTAGATCACAGACCAAAGTAGGAGAGTTCCGAGCCTCGGTAAATTTTGAGCCTCGGTATGGGATACCAAATGTTGCATAACACCGGCATAACGCCCGAGTTCCATACAGCCACGGTGAAACCTGCTACTTTCCCCTCTTAAAACTCGCTACTTTCCCCTCTCAAATGGAGTGCACGCAATTCCAGGTTGTCTCATCATATCGCATTTTAACACAATAAAAACGTCAAAACGTCAGAATCATTACAGATGCAGGGAACTCATCTTTTAGAGCTCTATCCAGGCGCTCTGGGGCAAAATACATGCACATCTCCTGATTTGCTTATGGATTGCACCAACAGAAATTACTTCACAGAAAGCACATTGCAAGGAGCATCACCAGTCTTTGATACTTGGAGGCACCATGGAAGTGACTTTAGAATAAGTTGTCATAAGTAAGCCAAGAGGCAAATAATTTTGTGAGGCAAAATACCTAAAATGCACTGTTATATATGAAGCAAGTAAGGCTTTTTTAAAAAAAAAAATAGCATCATATATTAACACATAAGCTTTGAAGTGAATCACTTACAGAGCTGCAGATAAGACAGTCTAATTAAATGATCTGCCCAGGATCACACACTGGTTAAAATAGTGAAACCGGGATGTGGACAATTTAAGCAACTGAGCACATCTTTACAGTCATTATTTCATAAAGCATGCAGCATTATGCAAACTTCTCACACCTGATCACTTCCTGCCGTGTACATTTCTAAAGGGACAAAAGTCCCTGCTAATAGTCCCCCCTCCCTCCCATCAGTGCCTAATGGCTCACATTGAAATGCTCTGTTGACACAGAGCAACTTGAGAGCCCCTCTGCTGCTGCCCTGAGCTCCTTGGGACATTGTCCTGCCAGAGGTTTCGGAAAGGGTAAGGTGTCCTGCTGCCAGGACAATTACTGTGCTGAGCAGGAATTACTCAGCACACATTGTCCTGCCAGCAGGACATCTTTCTCATTGGGTACCCTCATTGAGGTGCCGAACGGGACGGGTGGCCCACTGACGAAAGTCCCGGTCAGGCTCTAAAAAGAGCCTGTGGGGTGGCAGCTTGACTCCCGCGGCTCGGTACGCCACTGTTACTTGATGAGTCAGCCGAACTGCTTTGAGTTGAATGAAACTTAGTTGGTCATATGGTTATTTGTAGCTTAAAAAATCATAGCTGCCAACACTTAGTGGGTTATATAATTAGTAGCTTAATAAATCACAGCTGCCAACAGTGATGGAAATGACTACACAAACTATGGCTGAAAATTGAAAAAATACTCCAGAATACTACCTCCTTAGGGAAATTGACCCGATAGGTGGGTTCACTGTAGAGGGTGTGGCGTAGCGGTGCAGTCATCATGGCAGGCACGTAAAACACATACAAATAATATTTCATTTTACGGGGTTGACATGAAATGCAGATAAATCACACAATAAACCAGACTGACAATATATATATATATTAAACATCTCATAGCATAGTGGGAGTATTTGTGCTGTTTCCCTTTTAAGAACATGTATTGTCCCTCTAAGGATGTGTCATGACAGCCTTATACCTGACTGTGAAAAGAAGGAGCCTGCGCACGCACGTGCAATACCACGGCGGTAGACTAAATGTAATGGCACTCTCTCTCTGTGTCTCATTGTATTGGGCCTGCAAGCCTACCCTGTGTGATCACAGGCCTGCGGCCCTGCTAGTCTGGGTGCAGTCTGGGTGCCCCCAGACAAGCATGTGTAATCTGGGTGTCTCCAGGCCACTGGCCCGCTGTGTGATCGCAGAGCAGCTGCTTGTCCGGGAGCCCACGGCAGCTGCGGTCTTGTCGTGTGACCACGGCGATCAGGGTAATCCCTGTCACATTAATTGTGTGTCGGTGCCCCGAGCACCCCTTGGGCTGGCCCAGAGTCACAGTGGACAGAAATAATTTGTGTACTCCACTACCCAATTCAAGGGATAGTTCAGTCAGTATTTTGTTAAATGTTAACCCTCAAAATTAAGGGGATACCAAATATTACAACCCTATATCAGCTGTAATATTTGGTATCCCCTTCAAAAAAAGGATGGGATAGCTTCCAGAAGCTGTCATAGTGTAGGCTTATGGTGTACTTCCCTCCCCAATGCAAGGGATAGTTCAAGCAGTGCGTTGTTAAATGTTACCCCTCAAAATCAAGGGGATACCAAATATTACAACCCTATATTAGCTGTAATATTTGGTATCCCCTTCAAAAAAAGAATGGGATGGCTTCCGAAAGCTGTCACAGTGTAGGCTTATGATGTACTCCCCTCCCCAATGCAAGGGATAGTTCAAGCAGTGCGTTGTTACATGTTACCCCTCAACATCAAGGGGATACCAAATATTACAACCCTATATTAGCTGTAATATTTGGTATCCCCTTCAAAAAACAAGTGGGATAGCTTCCAGAAAGAGGCATAGTGTAGACAAACAATGTACTCCCCCCTGCAATGCAAGGGATAGTTCAAGCAGCGCTTTGTTAAATGTTACCCCTCAACATCAAGGGGATACCAAGTATTACAACCCTATATCAGCTGTAATATTTGGTATCCCCTTCAAAAAAAGGATGGGATGGCTTCCAGAAGCTGACACAGTGAAGGCTTATGATGTACTCCCCTCCCCAATGCAAGAGATAGTTCAAGCAGTGCGTTGTTAAATGTTACCCTTCAAAATCAAGGGGATACCAAATATTACAACCCTATATTAGCTGTAATATTTGGTATCCCCTTCAGAAAAAGGATGGGATAGCTTCCAGAAGCTGTCATAGTGTAGGCTTATGGTGTACTTCCCTCCCCAATGCAAGGGATATTTCAAGCAGTGCATTGTTAAATGTTACCCCTCATAATCAAGGGGATACCAAATATTACAACCCTATATTAGCTGTAATATTTGGTATCCCCTTCAAAAAAAGGATGAGATGGCTTCCAGAAGCTGTCATAGTGTAGGCTTATGGTGTACTTCCCTCCCCAATGCAAGGGATAGTTCAAGCAGTGCATTGTTAAATGTTACCCCTCAAAATCAAGGGGATACCAAATATTGCAACCCTATATTAGCTGTAATATTTGGTATCCCCTTCAGAAAAAGGATGGGAAAGCTTCCAGAAGCTGTCATAGTGTAGGCTTATGGTGTACTTCCCTCCCCAATGCAAGGGATAGTTCAAGCAGTGCATTGTTAAATGTTACCCCTCAAAATCAAGGGGATACCAAATATTACAACCCTATATTAACTGTAATATTTGGTATCCCCTTCAGAAAAAGGGTGGGATAGCTTCCAGAAGCTGTCATAGTGTAGACTTATGGTGTACTTCTCTCCGCAATGCAAGGGATATTTCAAGCAGTGCGTTGTTAAATGTTACCCCTCAAAATCAAGGGGATACCAAATATTACAACCCTATATTAGCTGTAATATTTGGTATCCCCTTCAGAAAAAGGATGGGGTAACTTCCAGAAGCTGTCATAGTGTAGGCTTATGGTGTACTTCCCTCCCCAATGCAAGGGGATAGTTCAAGCAGTGCATTGTTAAATATTACCCCTCAAAATCAAGGGGATACCAAATATTACAACCCTATATTAGCTGTAATATTTGGTATCCCCTTCAGAAAAAGGATGTTATAGCTTCCAGAAGGAGGCATAGTGTAGACAAACAATGTACTCCCCACCTGCAATGCAAGGGATGGTTCAAGCAGCGCTTTGTTAAATGTTACCCCTCAAAATCAAGAGGATACAGAATATTACAACCCTATATTAGCTGTAATATTTGGTATCCCCTTCAGAAAAAGGATGGTATAGCTTCCAGAAGCTGTCATAGTGTAGGCTTATGGTGTACTTCCCTCCCCAATGCAAGGGATATTTCAAGCAGTGCATTGTTAAATGTTACCCCTCAACATCAAGGGGATACCAAATATTACAACCCTATATTAGCTGTAATATTTGGTATCCCCTTCAGAAAAAGGTTGGGATAGCTTCCAGAAGCTGTCATAGTGTAGGCTTATGGTGTACTTCCCTCCCCAATGCAAGGGATAGTTCAAGCAGTGCGTTGTTAAATGTTACCCCTCAAAATCAAGGGGATACCAAATATTGCAACCCTATATTAGCTGTAATATTTGGTATCCCCTTCAGAAAAGGATGGGATGGCTTCCAGAAGCTGTCACAGTGTAGGCTTATGATGAGCTCCCCTCCCCAATGCAAGGGATAGTTCAAACAGTGCGTTGTTAAATGTTACCCCTCAAAATCAAGGGGATACCAAATATTACAACACTATATTAGCTGTAATATTTGGTATCCGCTTCAAAAAAAGGATGAGATGGCTTCCAGAAGCTGTCACAGTGTAGGCTTATGATGTACTCCCCTCCCCAATGCAAGGGATAGTTCAAACAGTGCGTTGTTAAATGTTACCCCTCAAAATCAAGGGGATACCAAATATTACAACACTATATTAGCTGTAATATTTGGTATCCCATTCATAAAAAGGATGAGATGGCTTCCAGAAGCTGTCACAGTGTAGGCTTATGATGTACTCCTCTCCCCAATGCAAGGGATAGTTCAAGCAGTGCTTTGTTAAATGTTACCCCTCAAAATCAAGGGGATACCAAATATTACAACACTATATTAGCTGTAATATTTGGTATCCGCTTCAAAAAAAGGATGAAATGGCTTCCAGAAGCTGTCACAGTGTAGGCTTGTGATGTACTCCTCTCCCCAATGCAAGGGATAGTTTAGGCAGTGCTTTGTTATATGTTGCCCCTCAACATCAAGGGGATACCAAATATTACAACCCTATATTAGCCATTATATTTGGTATCCCCTTCAAAAAAAGAATGGGATGGCTTCCAGAAGCTGTCACAGTGAAGGCTTATGATGTGCTCCCCTCCCCAATGCAAGGGATAGTTCAAACAGTGCATTGTTAAATGTTACCCCTCAAAATCAAGGGGATACCAAATATTACAACACTATATTAGCTGTAATATTTGGTATCCCCTTCAGAAAAGGATGAGATGGCTTCCAGAAGCTGACACAGTGAAGGCTTATGATGTACTCCCCTCCCCAATGCAAGGGATAGTTCAAGCAGTGAGTTGTTAAATGTTACCCCTCAAAATCAAGGGGATACCAAATATTACAACCCTTTATTAGCTGTAATATTTGGTATCCCCTTCAGAAAAAGGATGAGATAGATTCCAGAAGCTGTCATAGTGTAGGCTTATGGTGTACTTCCCTCCCCAATGCAAGGGATATTTCAAGCAGTGCATTGTTAAATGTTACCCCTCAACATCAAGGGGATACCAAATATTACAACCCTATATTAGCTGTAATATTTGGTATCCCCTTCAGAAAAAGGTTGGGATAGCTTCCAGAAGCTGTCATAATGTAGGCTTATGGTGTACTTCCCTCCCCAATGCAAGGGATAGTTCAAGCAGTGCGTTGTTAAATATTACCCCTCAAAATCAAGGGGATACCAAATATTACAACCCTATATTAGCTGTAATATTTGGTATCCCCTTCAGAAAAAGGATGGGATAGCTTCCAGAAGCTGCCATAGTGTAGGCTTATGGTGTACTCCCCTCCCCAATGCAAGGGATAGTTCAAGCAGTGCGTTGTTAAATGTTACCCCTCAACATCAAGGGGATACCAAATATTACAACCCTATATTAGCCATTATATTTGGTATCCCCTTCAAAAAAATGATGGGATGTCTTCCAGAAGCTGTCAAATTGAAGGCTTATGATGTGCTCCCCTCCCCAATGCAAGGGATAGTTCAAACAGTGCGTTGTTAAATGTTACCCCTCAAAATCAAGGGGATACCAAATATTACAACCCTATATTAGCCATTATATTTGGTATCCCCTTCAAAAAAAGAATGGGATGGCTTCCAGAAGCTGTCACAGTGTAGGCTTATGATGTACTCCCCTCCCAATGCAAGGGATAGTTCAAGCAGTGCGTTGTTAAATGTTACCCCTCAAAATCAAGGGAATACCAAATATTACAGCACTATATTAGCTGTAATATTTGGTATCCCCTTCAAAAAAAGGATATGATGGCTTCCAGAAGCTGTTGTAGTGTAGGCTTATGATGTATTGCCCTCCCCAATGCAAGGGATAGTTTAAGCAGTGCTTTGTTAAATGTTGCCCCTCAACATCAAGGGGATACCAAATATTACAACCCTATATTAGCCATTACATTTGGTATCCCCTTCAAAAAAGAATGGGATGGCTTCCAGAAGCTGTCACAGTGAAGGTTTATGATGTACTCCCCTCCCCAATGCAAGAGATAGTTCAAGCAGTGCGTTGTTAAATGTTACCCCTCAACATCAAGGGGATACCAAATATTACAACACTATATTAGCTGTAATATTTGGTATCCCCTTCAAAAAAGGATGAGATGGCTTCCAGAAGCTGTTGCAGTGTAGGCTTATGATGTACTCCCCTCCCGAATGCAAGGGATAGTTGAAGCAGTGCTTTGTGAAATGTTACACCTCAACACCAAGGGGATACCAAATATTACAACCCTATATTAGCCATTATATTTGGTATCCCCTTCAAAAAAAGGATGGGATGGCTTCCAGAAGCTGTCACATTGAAGGCTTATGATGTGCTCCCCTCCCCAATGCAAGGGATAGTTCAAGCAGTGCGCTGTTAAATGTTACCCCTCAAAATCAAGGGGATACCAAATATTGCAACCCTATATTAGCTGTAATATTTGGTATCCCCTTCAGAAAAAGGATGGGATAGCTTCCAGAAGCTGTCATAGTGTAGGCTTATGGTGTACTTCCCTCCCCAATGCAAGGGATAGTTCAAGCAGTGCGTTGTTAAATGTTACCCCGCAAAATCAAGGGGATACCAAATATTACAACCCTATATTAGCTGTAATATTTGGTATCCCCTTCAGAAAAAGGATGGGATAGCTTCCAGAAGCTGTCATAGTGTAGGCTTATGGTGTACTTCCCTCCCCAATGCAAGGGATAGTTCAAGCAGTGCATTGTTAAATGTTACCCCTCAAAATCAAGGGGATACCAAATATTACAACACTATATTAGCTGTAATATTTGGTATCCCCTTCAAAAAAAGGATGAGATTGCTTTCAGAAGTCATTGCCTTCATTTGGCAGTGCTTCCATCTCCTGTTGTGGGAGCTCAGGTGGTGCTCTCTCTGGTTGTGGGCGACTCCTGTCGATGTCTTGCCTCCGATTCGGCCTCCAGTCACCCTCTAGGTTTCTTTCCACCCAGCTCCACGCTTCTCTGGGATCCGTGAAATGCAATTTCGTACGGTTGTGGTACATTTTCAGTTGTGCTGGGAACAGAAGTCCGTATTTTATGTGAAGAGCTTGAAGGCGTTTCTTGAGTGGGTCGAAGGACTGCCTCGCTTTCTGAACCTCCCTGGTGAAGTCTGGGAAAAAGGCGATTCTGGGGTCATTAAATGTTATGGAGCCCTTAGTTCTGGCCATCTGCAGTATGGCGTCCCGATCCCTATAGTTCAGGAGATTTGCTATTACCGTACGCGGGGGAGCTCTGGGTATTTGTCTGCCCGTTGGTGAGCACGTTCAACTGAGAAGAAATTTGATAGGGTCTTGGGAGTGAATAGATCCGCAAGCCATTGCTCTAGGAATAGCTCCATGCTCGGGCCTTCAGAGTTTTCAGGCAATCCAAGGATCCAGATGTTGTTCCGTCTTGCTCTGCCCTCACTCTCTTCCACTCATTCTTCCAGTGCCTTGAGGCGTGCCAATGCTCCGGTCATTTGGTGATTTACAGTCCTCAGCCTGTCCTCTTTTTCCGACATGCGGCCCTCTGCTTTCCCGGTACGAGCCGTGAATTTTTGCAGCTCATGGCGCAATAGCGACACCTCAGTACTTATGCCATCCATCTTTTTTTCCATGGAGGTCCTTGAGTTGGTGATAGCATTCATGATGTCTTTAAGGGACATATTGTCATCCTTTGGTCCCAATGCATCGCCATGGTGCCCTACTCCTGCGGGGGCACTTGGGTAGTGATTGTGTACTGCTCCATTTTGCTCTGCGTTGTCGCGTTTTTGCCCTGTCTTTCCCCATGGTGGTCAAGCCAGTGTTGAGTTGCAGTTGCTCCCTTCCCTCTCAGCCTATGTTTGTGTAGCTGTTTAGGTCAGTGGGGTGCTCGCTTCGGGCGCAACGATTCGGCAAGGCACCATCCAGTTGTTGCTGTTGGTTCAGGATCTTTTGGATACTGGTCAAGTGGTTCACCAGAGACACTTGTTCCGCCTTTGCAGGTGCACTGTCCAGCGTTTATTACCAAATGGTGCTGTCCGTGACCACCCGGCTGCGGTACTCCGAAGACGGCAGAGCCACAAGCCTTGGCTTCTATCTCGCTAGGGAGGTGCTGTTGTAATCTCTAACACCTCTTCCCTCCTTTTGGTTTCTCTTACGGTTTATATGCACTGTCCGCTTTGTGGTTTTCTTCCCAGAAGTCCGCTGTGTAATCACCTATGCCCTCTCCCTCCTTTGTTTTGTTGGCCTGAGGATTGGCTTGGTCGGCACCCTATCTTTCGGGAAGGAGGCGTTTCCATTAGTCTCAGTTCAAATGTGTGTCTTAGACTCATACAGTGCAGGATTAGGGGCCCTGTTGCCGCTTCAAGCCACGGACAAGCAGGCCAGTACTCCAGTTGCCTCCTTTCCTGGGAGACGTGCTTGTTTCAGTTGTCCTCAGTAGTAGTCTTTGATCGGGGCCCGTGATATCAGAATGTTGTTTTGCTCTCTCAAATCCCTTCAGCTTCTGAAGTGCGTGCTGCCACTCAGGTCGGCGCACCAGTTGTGTATAAGCTCGCCTCCCAGCAGGTGGTCGCTTTTGATAACGGTCTGGGCTCACAAGCGATTTTAAGTGTGTAAACCACGTTTATTGCTGCGTGTTATGGGGGTTAGGAGAGGTATTCACAAGATATTAGTCTTATTGGGTAATCTCTAACACCTCTTCCCTCCTTTTGGTTTCTCTTACGGTTTATATGCACTGTCCACTTTGTGGTTTTCTTCCCAGAAGTCCGCTGTGTAATCACCTATGCCCTCTCCCTCCTTTGTTTTGTTGGCCTGAGGATTGGCTTGGTCGGCACCCTATCTTTCGGGAAGGAGGTGTTTCCATTAGTCTCAGTTCAAACGTGTGTCTTAGACTCATACAGTGCAGGATTAGGGGCCCTGTTGCCGCTTCACGCCACGGACAAGCAGGCCAGTACTCCAGTTGCCTCCTTTCCTGGGAGACGTGCTTGTTTCAGTTGTCCTCAGTAGTAGTCTTTGATCGGGGCCCGTGATATCAGAATGTTGTTTTGCTCTCTCAAATCCCTTCAGCTTCTGAAGTGCGTGCTGCCACTCAGGTCGGCGCACCGGTTGTGTACAAGCTCGCCTCCCAGCAGGTGGTCGCTTTTGATAACGGTCTGGGCTCACAAGCGATTTTAAGTGTGTAAACCATGTTTATTGCTGCGTGTTATGGGGGTTAGGAGATGTATTCACAAGATATTAGTCTTATTGGGTTCACCTTGGACACTCAGCGCTCAGCCACATCACTACTTTATTGGGAGCTCGGAGCGTTGTAGATTCAGTGCGCAGTTCTCGTTCACCTTATAACAGCCATGCCCTCAGCGTAGGCAGCTTACCTTCCATTCTCGGTTGCTTTGTGGAACGTGTGTTGGAATCCACGAGTCGCGTTCCACTTTCAGGGTCCCACTGTGAGCGGTTGGGATCCAGGGATAATTCTGCTGCGTATCGTTGTTGGTAGGCAGTTTAGCTTTTTCGCACCGTCTCTGGGTAGGAGACGTGTTTGATTTGGTTGCCCCCGCTCACTCCTTGTCGCAGGCGCTGCTCGCTTTGCTGTCGGCCTGGCTCTCCTCCTCGGAACTACGTTTACGCCATGGTGGTTGGCGGATTTACCGCCCCATTCCGAGGTGAGTGGGGCGGTAAGTCCCCATTAACCCATTTACCCTTCCCCATTCCCATTTTTGCCCCATAGGGCATAATGGGAGTGGGGAAGGCGTTAATTACGCCACCGTAAATTACGGTGGCGTAATTAACAACAAGGTCCCTTAGCGCCATGGATTTTAACACCTGCTAAAAGCAGGTGTTAAAACCTCCATGGCGCTAAGGGACCTCGGAATCAGGCGGTAAGGGTCGGCGCTGTTTACGCCGCCGTAAACCCCTTACCGCCTGGGTCCTAATGAGGCCCCTTGTGTCCCTATAAACCTTATACAAAAAAAAATTAGATAATTCCCTGGTGTATACACCCTCCCGCCCCTCCTCCCCCCAACCCGCTTTCAAGGCACAGTCTCTGATCGCTGCTTTCACTTATACTGTTCAATCCATTGTCGGCAGTCCCCACCGGGCACTAGATCGTCGGAAATGGGCCGATTCCTCTGAATTAAAGTCTGTGTTTTCCAAGTTAACTATTTGGTGGGACCGAGTCACTGTTCTCTGGGAATTTCAACCAGTACTTTCCATGTTACTAAAAGCACTAAAGAACCCGAGCCATTCAGTCTCTATCAGAACGCTGGATCCCTGTATAGCTTCTGTGATCTTTTCCATAAGATAAATATCCCTGGCCACTGCCACCCATTCTTTCTTCATGGGGAGGCAGGTCCTTTTCCAAGTTCTAGCTCGACAGGCTCTGGCCGCTAAAAGTAAACAATGTGACAGGTGTGGAAGATTGTCCAACCGCTCATCCCTTCTTTCAAGTCCAAATAATACTAAGATTGGGTCTAGTGGGTGGGATCCTCCGTCCGCCTCTTTGATCCAGCTCAACACTTCTGTCCAATATGTGCGCACTTTGTGACATGTCCACCACATATGCCAATAATTGGCTTTTTCCCTGCATCCATGCCAGTAACGGGGAATCACAGCTGGAAACATCTTGGAGAGTACTACCCGGTCATATTTCCACCTGTGAAGCAGTTTTATGGTGTGCATCTTATATTGACACGAAATTGAGGTCTTAAATGGCCTACTACAGAGTCGCACCCATAAACCGTCCCCAATTTCACAGCCCAAGTCCCTCTCCCATCTCGTTCTTAGACCCCTGATTGCTCCTTCACGGCGGGACAAAAGCGCCGTATACAGGAGGGAGATGAGACCTTTCATATCTACATGCGTGGCAAGACCTTCTCTACTGGGGCGAGTGGCCTCTGTATATGCTGCTTCCATTTCCCTGCCATGAATACCCCTTCAATCTTAGATAGAGGAGTGGGGACAGCCTGACAATGCCCAATGCTTCCTCCAGTTCCTGGATGCTTATGAATGTATTTTCTTTCACCAACTGACCCACCCTGCAAAGCCCCGCTTCAAACCAGGACTGATAATGTTTGTGGCCAGGAATCGCGTCCCTCATTGGTGGGGACCAAATGTGCCCACATTCACCTTCAATCCTGAAAAATGCCCGAAATCCTCTATCACCCGCAAGGCGGCTGGGACAGATTGGGCTGGCTGCCTCACGTGGAGCATTATATCATCTGCATAGAAACCGAGTTTAAAGGTTCTGTCTCCCACATCTATACCCATCTCATCAGGGGACCCCCTCAGATATTGTCATTGCAAAAAATAGGGGCGAGAGGGGGCAGCCCTGTCGGGTCCTTCGCTGAAGATTAAATCTACATGATAGCCACCCATTTACCGTAACTCTGGCTAACGGTTCTGCGTACAGAGCCTTGAACGCTCGTCGGGCACCTTCACCGAAATCAAATTTCTCTAGTACCCCATGTAGAAACTCCCAGTTGACTCAGTAAAAGGCCTTTTCGGCATCTATGGCCACCAAGACTGGGTTGCCCCCCCTGGGTGCTGCCTCCCTCATGAAATGGAGAGTCTTCTTGAGGGTGTCTGCTCCCTGCCTCCCCTGTATGAAGCCCACCTTATAAGAATGGATGAGCTCCGGAAGGAGGTCCTCTAGTCTTGTTGCAATTATTCTGGTGAACAACTTTGCATCCACGTTCAGGAGGGAGATTGGTCTATAAGATTGGCAGCCTGCAGGGTCTTTTCCTTCTTTGGGGATGACCGTGATGAATGCTTTCCCAAACGACGGAGGGGCCCTCCCTGTGGACATAATATTCGTGAACAGATCCGCCAGTTGGCCTGCAAATGCCTTATAGAAGCCTGCCGTGAACCCGTCCTCTCCCGGGGCCTTCCCCAGCTTCAAACCTGATATTGCCCGGAGGACTTCCTCATCTTTTATTGGGGCCACTAGGGTGAAGACTTCTCCAGGTCTAAAGGTCGGGAGGGTCACTCCCTGCAAATAGGATTCTAATGTTTCCCCTCCTATAACTCCTTCCTTCTCGTACAATATCTCATAGAAACTGGCAAATTCTCCCGCTATCGCCTCTGGGTCCAATCTTTCCCCCTCTTTCCCATTTTTGATCTTTGCCACCCATCTATCTGGCCGCTGGGCACGGAGCTTCGCCACCAGCCTGGCACCCGCCTTATCCCCTTTTTTGTAATATTTCTGTCTCAGGTGTTGGAGGCCTGCTACAATTTTACCCATCTCCATTTCTCTAATTTCCTGTCTCTTGGTTTTGGTGATCCCCAGGTCTCTCTCCGTCTCTTCCTTCCCCTCGACTCTCTCCAATAGGCGTATCTCAGATCTTAGTTGGTGGGCCAAGAGCGTTCTAGTTCTCTTCTTGGCCACCCCTTCACTAATCAATCTACCCCGCCATGTAGCTTTAGCCACCTCCCATACCGTCTCCAGGTGAACTTCACCAGTGTTGTTTAACTCAAAGTACTCTCTAATGGCTGAAAACATCATCTGCTCTCTAAAAACCGCATCCCTCAATAGGAGGTTGTTGCACCTCCACAACGATTCCCTCGGTTTTAAACCCGATATAATAATGTCTGCCCAAACCAGGTCATGATCTGACCAGCTAACCCGGTGATGGTTACAAGCATCAGTTCTGCTCATATGCTGGTGTTCCAGAAATATATAATCAATCCTGGTTCTGGAGCCTTGGACTGCGGAGTAAAATGTATAGCCTTTCATAATTGGGTGAGTCTCCCTCCAAAGATCTACCAACCCGTGGTTCCCCATTAAGTCCAAGAACCCTCTGTATGGCTGCCCCCCCCTACTACCTGTGGGGATCGGCTTCCCACTATGATCCAATCCCCGGTCCACCCACATGTTAAAATCGCCTTCCAAGCGGATGAGCCCTTCAGCCCTATCCAATACCTCCCTCAGTACCTCCTTGATGAATTGCATCTGACCCATATTTGGGCCATAAATGGCTGCTATGGTAATTCTGGAGTTTTCCAGGTTTCCCGAGACCACCACCGCTCTTCCACCTGCTCTGCCCCAAACTGACGACTCTAGCCTAAGGTTTCTGCGGAGTAGGATCCCAACACCTCCCTTTTTGGTGGGGCCTGATGCCCAGAATATCTGGCCCACATGTGAACCTGGAATGCGCCTTTCTTCCCCTTTCACTGTTCTAGTTTCTTGTACTAGGAGTACACCCAGACCTGCATTCTTCGTTTCCCTCCCCAGGAGTGAGCGCTTTGTTGGTGAGTTAAGGCCCTTTACATTAAGCGATCCTAGACTTAAAGTTTCAACCCGGCCCCTTTTCTCATCCTTGTCTGTCATCGAATGACATTTTTGGATTCACACCTCTTCCGGCCATATGGAAGCCGCTCAGCTCACTTCTTGAGTCCGATCTATGTTGTGCCTGACCCCATACCTTCCCAACCCTTTCCCTCTCCTCGACCCCCCTCCCATCCTTGTCTGCAACGCTTGCCAGTTGGCAAGCCACTCGGGGAAGAGGTCCGTCCGTCCCTCGCTGTCCTTATCTCCTCGCCACCCCCGGCTGGGGTCCTTTAACTTTTCCCGACTCCTGCACCTCTGATGCAGCCCCAATCTTTTAATCCTCCTCTAGATCATGCGTCGGGGTGTTGTTTTTTAAAATATTTTCTCTTGCCCTTCATCTCCTTCTTTTTGGCCCAGGGGCCCTGTAGTTCTCGTCTATGCTCCTGGGGCGTCAGGGTCCCTTCGTAAAGCCTCCTTCCCCCGTGACTTGATAATCCACTCCATCCCATTCAAATTCGAGGGCAAATGGGTAGGACCATCTATATCGTTTATCCTGTTAGTGAGCCATTGTATGAGGGGACGGCATTCCCTTCTGCAGGTAAGTGTGAGGGCGGAGAGATCTTGATAAATCCTGATTGTGTCCCCCTCAAAGGAGAAGCACCCCAGTCTCTTCGCCTTTTCTAGGACCTCCATCTTTTCTCTGTAGCGGAGGAAACGCACCACGATGGATCTTGGGCCTTTCCCTCTGCCTCCACCACCCCTATGAGCTCTTTCCAGCTGGACTTCCTTGCCCAACTCCAGGGTGCAGAGTTGCTTTATTAAGCCTAGGACTATCCTCCCAACGTCCGCCGCTGTCTTCCCCCTTTTGTTGGGTCACCCCTAGAATACGCAGGTTATATCGGAGTTCCCTGTTTTCAAGGTCGTCCATCTTCAAAAGCATGTCCTCTTCTCTCATTTCCAGGTTTGTCAGCCTCGCTTCATATTTCATGTCCAGCAGATCAGTCTGGAGATGGTTATTCTCCATACCTTCCATTTCCTCTTCAAGAGTGTCAACTCTCCCTTTAAGAGCCACTATCGAGGCCTGTGTATCTGTCCTTATGGCCTTGATTTCCATGTCTTTAAGATCATCCCTGGTAAGTGGTGCGGGGGGGGGGGGCACTTCCGGTGGCCATATTGTAGTGCGTGTCGCCAGGCACAGCTCCTAGTGTTGGTTGAGGCCTACAGAAACGCTGGAGGGATAGGATTGCGTGGGTAAGTGCTTGTTGCTGTTGCTCAGGGGTGCCTATCAATGGTTGCTCCAGGTTTCCGGTCCCCTGGGTTCCAATAGTTTGGTGCAGACTTCCAGGCTTCCCTGTCTGTACCCCTGGGACCTCGTTCCAGACTCCTTTGTTTTGTTTTGCCCTGGAGGGGCCACACTGCAAGCCCAGAGTTCTTAAGCGATTCCCCAGATGAGGTCTGGGGCCCAGTTTCTGGTGGGGCCTCCCGTGTTGAGCCTTCTGCTTCTGGCCTTAGGCTCCCTCCGTGTTCTCTGTCTCTCCCTGGCGTGGGTAGGCTGGATTGCGTGGCTCGGAGCTCCACCGAGGACTAGGATGGCGGGGCACCTGCTGCCTGCTTATTTTCTGCGCCTGCTTCAGTCTCCAGAGGGGTTCCCGGGCTCTGCGCTGAAATGGGTCGGGGTCCCGTTTATTGGCACCCCGGGATTCGATGTGGAAGCCTCAGAGGGCCGCTATTGTATCCCCCTCCATGCCTCCGGAGTCCACGAGCTGCCCTCCCCTCCAACGTTGGGACCCATGCACACCGAAAAAGAGGGTCTGAGAGAGTTCTCGGGCCCCCGCTCCCTCCAGCATGTCTCGGAGCGTTTATATAAGCCAGGTGTGGGGGGGGAGCCTGGCTCGTGATTTGGCTTCCTCTGGGCCTCCTCATTCCCCTGCGACCTCCTCACCTCTTCTTCTGGATCCTTCCGAGGCGAGGTGGCATTGGGCCGTGTGCTGCGAGGCCCCTGTGTGCTTTGAGGCCCCCCAGCCACCGCCCGTCGTCTGCCTCCCCACTCCGCAACAAGATGGTTTCAAGCCCTCTCTCTGCCCCACGGCACCGAGGGGTCCCCCGGGAAGGCCTCTCTCACCAACGAAGCATGGGGGGCACCTCCTTTGCCTTTGTTCAGGGGGAACTCTCTTTCTCCTGTACTCGGGTCTCGCTCTCGTGGTTTACTTCTCCTCCAGGCACCGGGCTACGTGCGCCTCCGATGGGTTAGCGGAAGGCCTCTAGGTTACGATGGAGCCCGCGGGGTACCCTTTTCCACTCTTGGGTCTTCTAGTTGTGGGTTTTTTAAATCTCCACAGTGACTTCCCCTTTGAATTTTCCCCTGGCCTGGTTATATTCCAGGATATCAAGCTAGCTACCAAAGGGGCTGCTTTAGATAACATGTGTACCCCCTAATCTCAGGACCCGCCCCCCCTCACAAAGCTCCCAGTCGACTGGGCTGGGCTGGTCAGCCGTATGTCAGTCCAGATCTTCACAGGAGGTTAGGGCCTCATACCGATTAGCTAGCTCAACCCCAATAGTATGCGCCTCTCCCTTCTGTGGGGTCAATATTTCTAAATTAGGGTTGGACCTCCAACCCAAGGGTAATCTGTGGCCAAGAGGTGGATACAAAGGCCCCTGTGCGTGGGGTAACTCTGTGCTTCCCTCCTCCTAACAAATTTGCTCAAGCGGTTCCCTGAATCAGCCACCCTCCCTGTACAACCGTAAAACAAATCCTGAGAGACAGGCCTACTATGGAGACTGTAGCTGTTTGGTTTTAGGCCTCTGGATAAATTAGAGTTGACCAAATAACAAACCATCGTTGCATCCGAGAAGGAAACCACTATGCAGTGCCCCTTCATACATTTGGGTTTTTGGCCTACCCTTCCTACCCTTCTTGCCATTAATATAAGGCTTGGGTCAATGCTCGGTCCATTCAGGTTGGTGTTGATCCAATAGGTCGTTTTATTCATTAGTGAAATAGTTAATTCAAATCCACACTTAGGGAGCCCCATTACACCCATGATAATCCCCATAAGAGGGGCTGCTGCAGGCAGTAAATTCAAAATGCTCTTCTACAGCCCTTCTATATGCATGTTAGCCCCAGTGTCCCCTATGAAAGTCCTACAGCTTAAGTCGGACCTCCCAGTACCCGTAAAATTTGAATTAACAGTTACCGAGCTTAACTGTGTGGTTACTGCCTTATCCTTTGCCGGCAACACCAGCCCGCCAACCTCAGTGACCGGGCCAGGACGGTCACCCCTCAACCCCCCGATCCCCGATAGTATCTTACCGACTTTGCCCCAACCCCAACCGTACTTATTTCTGCCACTCTTTTTGTTAGAACTCCGAGTCATCCAGGATAGCCAGTGTGTTCATTACCCCAGACTTAAACATCTGCAATGACTCTAGGATGGTCTAAAGGGGCTTGAGCTTTACATCTAGAAGTTATTCCAGCCAAAGCTTATCCTCCTCCCCCCTGTAGGAGGAATTTAGATCCTGTCTCAGTTCCCTCTCCGGGCTCCCACCCATATGGCTATTCACCAATTGATCCGTTACTACACACCCTCACTGTTAAGACACGTAATGATGGGTCCACACTGTGCAAAAGTTATAATTAACTCTTTATTGAGTTAGTAACAGCAACGACCCCCAGCCAGGGGAAATCTTCGCAACTGACCTAGTGGAATGTGGAGTCCCCCAGATCCTGAGACTCCACATTCCAGGAGGTGATGTCAGTGAACATATTATGACAACAGTAACCAAGTTATGGATGAGATGTATTGCACACACAAGCCCATCAATACATAGACATTTAAATATTATAACTTCTAATATGACAAACTGTAACCTCTAACACATCCGGTGCCCCATTCCTAGTCTCACCCCCTCCCTTTCCACTTCTACTTTCTTATCTGCCTCCATACCAGGGTGCAGAGGATCCTGAGGTATACACACCCCAAGCAACTGCTCCTGTAGAGCCATTGCCTGAACCACTGTGCCCCCTAAGGCCCCCATCCCCTCAATACAACTATTTTTTCAGTGGTGCAACCTTTGGGATTCCCTCCTAAACCTGAAATGGCATCCCATGTTGCTTTTCCAGTAACAGTAACGCAATTCACTATTTTGCTGGCCATGTCTTCCAAATACGAATCAAGGGAGTGTTGCAAAAGATGGGGCTTAACCTTGGCAAGTTCCTGGGCCATTTTAATTTGTTTCGTTTTTTTGCCCTTTCTGTCAGTGCCCCCGGTCAATGATCATCCCTTGCTTATGGTGGAAATGCACCTAAGAACAGTAAAATTGAGCCATTATAAAATTGGTTAAAAAGAGTAAACAGACCGCTAAAACGTCAATGTCTAAATGGTGACTATGCAGTGGGACCTTCTGGCATGCGCCAGAGCATAAGAAACAAATGGTAATGGGTTGTTGGCCACAGAGGACCACAACCATCTGCGGGACAAATACAGCCACCCGCCACCCTGGTTTGATAGCTTAGTAAGGACTGTTCGGCTCCAAAGGCAGCCACAACACCCACGGTCACAGATGGCCACCGGCATCCAGTCCTCAGGAAAAACCTCCAGAGACCCAGAGAGGGGCGACAGGGAACGCCCGATGGCTCTAGGAGCAGCCTTAGTCTGTCTGTATCCCCCTAACCCCACTCTCATAAACACAAAACTTGAAACAGTCAGAGGCATTGGAGAGCGATAGATTTCAGAGGCAAATCAATAGTCAACCAGTAGCACGGGAGGGATTCTAGCTTGGCACACTCCTCCTTATCCAATTGCCGGAATAAGTAAATAGCCATTCAGTTGTCTGGACGTAGAGTAGCAGGCAAAAGTGGAGGGCAGTACAAATATATTCACGTACAGTTTTTCAACAGTCTAGCTTTCACTTTCCCACTTTCGGGTTACAGGTTTTCCGCACTCCACTATCATGCGGAAGTACCAAAGTGCAGAGGGGTGAGGAAACCTGGGTTACCAACGGAGGTCGGCCAATGACTTACTTGCAGACCTTAGTGACTGGAGTAACCCCCTCCATGCCGCTCCACCACGAACCACGAACAACCACTTGTGCCTCCACTTCACCTCTGTGCAGCACTCCGCACTCGTGTTAGGGTTAAATGCTCCTCCTCCTCCACCTCACATGAGCATAGGCAGCAAAAACAGACTGGAAAGGCTGGCAGTCCCCCACCAATAATCACTTGTTCCTTGACTTGACTTCACCTCCGCGCCATGCTCCGCACTTGTGTTAGGGTTAAATGCTCCTCCTCCTCCACCTCACGTGAGCATAGGCAGCAAAAACAGCAGTAAATGTGCTAATCATCTTCATACCCAAGGCTGGAGATTTCAACACTATTTTAAGCACCTCTCTAGGTAGATCCAGCAGAGTTGCTAGAGCTCTTTCATTCTCTGCACAGGAAATTCACAAGGGCATGTATGATTTTGAGCTTTTAGACCTGTGGAGGACACTCCATCCAAGTGATAGGGAATATTCATATTACTCTTCAGTCCATGAAATGCAGTCACGGATTGAATGTATCTTAATCGGGACGGGGCTGTTACATAGGTCTTGAGAGTGCATTCTGCTCCTCAGAACTCTATCAGAACACCCCCGCTTATTGTGGGCATTTCTTCTTGAGGAGAATGCGATTGAGCAACGTCTCTGGCATTTTAAATTGCATGCACTGTCGGATCTAGCATTTAAAAGTGGCATCAACGTGGTCATTAACACCTTTTTTTAAACTAATATCGACTTGGTCCCCCTGAATATTTACTATCTGGGACACAGTAAAGGTTTATCTTCATGCTGCATAGGCATAGAGAATGGAGTCCATAAGGCCATAAGGAAGAGTTTGACGGAACTCGAGGTAGAGATCAGACAACTTGAGATTGAAATGGATCAGGTCCAGCAATACAATCCTGCTTCCATCCATAAAAGTTCAACTGGACCAATTCCGCTCACTGGCAGATCATGAGGTGAAATTAGTTTCTGCCCAGACACAGACCCGAAATATGGAGAGGACGGAAGACCTGCCACTTACTAGCCTTACTGTTGTGTTCTGAAAGAGCCATCACCTCTTTTGTTTTGCTGTAGTCGCCACGAGTGGGACGGGTATGCCCAGACATGGGTCCCATGACTGCTGGGCCGAGAGACCCAAGCTACTCCTCACTGATGAGGCCGAACAAGACCAAAACATGTTTGTGGATGCTTGTGGTCTCGTGCAGAAGGGATGTGACCTAGTAGTTCAGGCTAGACTGCCCCTTTTGGGGTAGGACCAAGCCTGATTTGCATATGGTCTTTCCCCTTTTGTAATGGCTTGGCAGGCAAAGAACAATGGCCTGGAGGGTTGCCTAGAGCAATACCAGTAGTTAAGATTAATTCTAAACCTTCCAGCCATCACCCCTTTTGTTTTGCATTCTGAACAGGGGCCTACCAACATAGCGACCATATTGAACGATGAAGGGACACTTATGCCAGAACTGAGTGATAGTGTATATGTTTCATACTTCTAGCAAGATACTGTATGCTAGGAAGCATACACAATTCCCTATGGAACTCAAAGCAAACCTATGCGATATGCCAATGCGTAAGTTAAATCAGAGCACCCTATACTCTTAAATGCCCCAATCACGGAAAAGGATATAATGAATGCCATTGCAGCGCTACCCACCTCAAAAGTCCTGGTGTCGGATGGTTTAAAGGCTGTATTTTTTTAACGAATTTAGTCCTAAAGTGTCCATGCACTTGTTGAAAGTCTGGCAAGAAGCTTTCCAGCAAGGCTCCCTCCCTCCTTCTATGGTGAAGCCATGATTACGCTAATCCTGAAGCCCAGGAAAGACCCCACTAATTGTACCTCCTATAGACCCATAGCACTACGTGTGGTGGCATATACCTAGTTGGCAGATATGAACTCTTGTCAGGAAGTTCTGTGGATGAGGGGGCAGATAGAAAAAGGGGGATGGCGGTGTAAGGAACTCCTGGTGGCAACAGTAAAGACAGACACAAGTGATCACAGTTCACGAGTGTTTATTAGACTGTATGCAGGTTGGAAAAACGCCTAATCTAAACCTAAATCTAAGATAGGAGCAAGCGTCGACCATCAAACGAAAATAAGGCAGTCCTAGTGGCATTGTGTCAAATGAAAAAGGGCCTATACTAAGAAACCTATTGCCAAGCCTTCCAACTAATCGAAAAAGGTTGTGGGATAGTTTTCAAAAAAA
Source organism: Ambystoma mexicanum (assembly GCF_040938575.1). Taxonomy (NCBI): domain Eukaryota; kingdom Metazoa; phylum Chordata; class Amphibia; order Caudata; family Ambystomatidae; genus Ambystoma; species Ambystoma mexicanum. The sequence continues at coordinate 704,477,217 of NC_090924.1, forward strand.
GAAAGAAGTGTTCACAAATAATATGTCAGGATATGGTAGCCTGGGTCTTCCTTGCCCACGTTTTGAGCACGGGTTAAGGTGGGGTCTTGGAGCACAGCACAGTCTCGAGCTCTCCCAGCATGAGACGACAGTTCTGTTTTAGCTTATCAGGTGCCTTGATGGCCAAGTCTCTTTTATCTTCAAAAAGTCTCTTGCCTTCTAGGGTGAGTAAAATAACAAACACAAAGTTCCTTTTCAGGTACCAATCGCATTCCACAAATCATATATACAGTCCCCTTTCAGTGGGTCTTGGGTGATGACTTCCACCCCGGAAACCCCCTCTTCTGGGCTTGGATCCTAAAACAGTTCCTATCGATATCAAGGCCTTCAGTGGTTGAGTCTCTTGTTTCCGAGTGCCTGATAGGTTTACAAAAATGACCAACAAACGCAAAGTTCTGTTCTACGTATTCCTCAGGGGATGGCTTCACCCCTGGGTCCCCCTCTTCCGGGCGCAGACCCCTCGTTGCTTTCTGTCTCCCTCCACTGGGTTCACTATGGCTTATTTTTCGGGTGATGGCTTCACCCCTGGGTCCCGCTCTTCAGGGCGCAGACCTCTCTTTGCTTTCAGCCTCCCTCCACCGGGTTCACTATGACTTTCTCTTGGTTCCCAAATCTTAATGTCTTTTCTAACAGTTCATAGTGGACATCTCTCTACCAGGTTCACGTTTGTCAAAGCACTGTTTTTTGGGACTTTAGACTTTGTCCCCTCTTAGTCAGCATCACTCTTCCAGGTTCACTCTGTCCAACTTCACATTCACATTTACTTTCAATGTTTGCAGGATTTCCCCAGCATGGGGTCTGGCATGGATTCACATGCTCATGAATATTCCCCGTTGTCAGGCTGGAAATCCTCGGTAAAGAAAAAATCAGTTTCAGTTTCGTTTCTGAACTGTCTTTCTACTAGTAACCAATCACTGGTCTCTGGGTCATACTGCCCCCAACCAATGACTGCCCTCTACCTAAGCCCCTCCTCTGGCAGCCATCTTCAGATTTTTACCGCACCTTCAAGAGTCCTCGTGCTATAGCTCTCGTGCTTTTACTGCATTTTGCGATTTTTCAAAGAGTTTACTTCCGATCAACGGGGACCCGTTTCGGAATTTTCTACGCCCCTCAAGGGCGAATTTTCGTTGAGTTTTCACTTCTCGGAGGATTCCGGAAGACCTTTGAGGCCTACGCCGCGTGGTCATGGCCCAGGACAAGGGAAACACGACTCCAGGACCCAAGCTGTTCAGAAGCTGCCGTGGATGCGGACTACAGAATGTCTTCAAGGAAGATGAGCACTCCCGGTGCGTCTACTGCCTTCACAACCACAAATCGCACGTGGAGAAGGACTGTGCGTTTTGTAAGAACATGTCGGAACGGACAATGAGGGATCGTCGTACCCGACTTGCCAACTGGCTGGAGGGGAAAGCCCCGGTCGAACCAGACGGCGACAGCCGAGGGGGAGCGAGGCAGCGATCCTCCCCACAAGGTGAAGGCCTCAGGCGCTTCCAAAGTCACGAAGGCCCTGATTCACCCGGCTAAGGCCTCGATTGAAGGAGTCGTGGCGACCCTGGCGAAGCCTGTGGAGGCTAACCCAGTAGAGACGACATCCAGGCCTAGAGTTTCCCTGCCACCCCGGAGGGAATCCTCTTTTCAGCCTATCAATAAGACCCCCGTGAAACCCCGGGTGGAGAAAGAGGGGGGGGCACGGTAGCCATAATGGACACAGATACCACCTCTGAAGATGAGCTGGCTGGCATCGCAAAGATCCTGGACAAGAGGTTCGAGGAAGTCCAGTCCTACAGGAGGGATCCCGACGAGGCAGACGTAGAAAGCGACGGTGGAGCCGACGAGGAGCCGCGGACTGTGGAGAAGACGGAGGACCCTACTCCCCAGCCATCGCTCCCGTCGCAACTGGTGCCTATGCCACAGGACAACTCAGGAACAATCTTGATGGCTATCCAGGCCCTGTGTACGGAGATAAGGACAAGATTGCCCTTAACCCCAGCGGATGATCCAGCAGCACCTGGACCGTCGGGAAGCCCACTGAACAAGCAGAGGTGAATCCATCCTCCCCCTCCTTTCCAGCCTTTACCTCCTTCCCCTCCACCGAGGGATGAGACTGGAACGGAGACAGTGACGACGGGGACAGACGACGATGGTGGTGACGACGGTACGGATCTCCCATCACCTCCTGCCCGGGCCTCCCCTCCCGACGAAATTGGCTCTTTCCACGCCATGATCGCCAGGCCTTCGGAGCTCTTCCAACTTTGTACCGAAGAACAGAAGAAGGAGGGCTTCCTCTTCCAGCGACGGGAGGCCAAGAGGAAGACCGTCCTCTCAGTACCGTTACTAGATGACATCTGGGACGAAGGACTGTTGCTACTCAAGAACCCGTCCACGGCTCCTGCGAAGAGGGACCGTTATGAGAAGAAGTACCGGGTCCCAGATTCCACCCGATGTGCCTCAGAGCTCAGCCGTCCCAGTATTCGGTGGTCTGCGCAGCGGCAAAGAAGAAATCGGCAGGGGCGACGGGATCAGCTTCCACTTCCCCACCGGACGGCAAGGGGAAGAAGCTGGACGCCGTGGGGCGACGACCATCAAAGTGGCCAACGCCCTCGCGATCGCGGTGCGCTACAACAGGGAGCTGTGGTTCAAGATCGCTTCCCTCCTGAACTTCCTCCCAGACGACAAGAGGGCAGAAGCCCTTGAACTCCTGCAGAAAGGTGAGGTGGCTTCGGACAACGGCATCCCGGTGGCCACGGACATCACCGACACCGGCTTTCGCCAGATGGGCAACAGCGTTTGCCTTCGTCTGCGCGGTTGGCTTAAGGCCACCGATTTCCATCAGAACATGCAGACCAGGGTACTGGACATGGCCTTCGACGGGAACAACCTGTTCGGCAAGGCAGTGGACGAGTCACTGCAGGCCATCAAGACGGACACCGAGACGGCCCGGGACTTGGGTTATCTCCAACAACAACGGCCACCCTTTCGGACCTCCGGAGGCAAGTCTCAAGGTGCCTCCAAAGGATTTGGTGGCGGTTCCTCGTCGTACCGCCAAGCGGCCCATGCATCGTCACCGGAGGCCTACAGAGGCCGTGGCAAGGCCAGAGGACATCGTCGTCGCCAGGCAGGCCAAGATGCCAAGGCCTTGGCGAAGCAGGATTGAACCGGCCACGGCATCGGGCCCCCACCGAAGCACCCCGGTGGGAGGCCGGCTGTTGAAATTTGTCAGCGTGTGGGAGTCCATCTCCACCGACCGTTGGGTGCTGGACGCGCTGGGCCGCGGGCACACTCTGGAATTCCAAAGAAAGGGTCCCCGTCTACCACCTGTGCCCAGGAAGGAAAACCACGTCCCACAGCTACTTCGGAGGTACAAGCAATGCTGAAAAAGGGCACGATAGAACTTGTCCCGAAGAGGCTCCAGGGGCTCCGGAGTGTACTTGCGGTACTTCCTCGCCCGAAAGAAGACCAGCGGTTGGCGACCCCTCCTGGACCTTCGTCGTCTAAACAAATGCATCAAGTCCAAGAAATTCCGGATGGTCACCCTCCAGCACGTTTTGGGACAGCTGGAGGAAGGCGACTTCCTATCGTCGCTGGACTTGGAGGATGCCTACTTCCACATCCCCATTCTCAAAGGACATCGAAAGTTCCTACGATTCATGGTCTAAGGACGACACTATCAGTGCAAGGCCCTTCCCTTCGGATTGAAGTCAGCACCCAGGGTCTTCACCAAGTGCCTTGCACCGGTGGAGGTGGCGCGGCTGCGCCTGCAGGGGATCCACATTTACCCCTACCTGGACGATTGGCTCATCCGAAGCAAAGTCAAGGAAACTCACTGTCGATCACACAGCGAAGACCGTCCAACTGCTCACGGATCTGGAATTCTCGATCAACTTCGCAAAACCCCACTTGTTACTGTCGCAAGACGCCCTGTTCCTGGGAGCCAGACTCGACACAGTGGCACGATTGGCTTTGCGGTCGGAGGAAAGGACGAAGGCCATCTTCGGCAAGGTACAACGGCTGTTGACCATGGACGTGGCTAGGGTGAGGTCCATCAAGTCCCCACTCGGCATGATGTCATCGTGCATTTACTGCATGCGCCTATGCAGGTTGCTGATGCAACCACTGCAGGAGTTCCTCGACGCCTTTTGGATGCAAGTGGCAGGCAGCTTCAAAGACAGGATCTCATTCAGTGAGACTTTCCGCCAAGCGATCTGGTGGTGGGGCACCTGCGCGCATCTAGCGGCGGGCATGGACTTCCAGACCCAGCACATCAGGAAACAGTGACGACGGACGCCTCCCTGGAAGGATGGGGAGCGCACACCGGAGATCTCCACGCAAGAGGCCTTTGGCTCCCGGAGGAGAGGTCACTACAAATCAACGTCCTGGAGCTCCAAGCCATGTTCTGGGCCCTCAGGTTGTTCCTTCCGTCCCTCAAGGGCAAGGTGGTAAGGGTCTTCACCAACAACACCACCACAATGTTCTACATCAGGAAGCAGGATCTGTAGCACTGGTCCATTGCCCAAGGGATGCTCCTGGTACCTTTCCATCTGGCAGGAATAAAGAAAACCATTGCCGACTCACTCAGCAGGGAGCTGCGCTCGTGCCACTAGTGGGAGCTTCGGCAGGATCAAGTGGATCTCCTATTCCGACGATGGGGCAATCCCCAGATCGACCTATTCGCGACGGTGACGAATGCCAAGTGCCAGAGGTTCGCCAGCAGGTTTCCCCAGCCGGGGAGCATGGGCGATGCCTTCTCATTCCCCTGGGACGGCCTGTTCCTGTATGCGTTCCCTCCATTGCCGTTGCTGCTGCGACTCAGTCAACTCAGACGGTCCCGGTGCAGGATGATCCTCGTCGCACCGGCGTGGCCGAGGCAGATCTGGTTCCCGGATTTTGTGGACATGTCAGCGTCCCCCTGGTCAAACTTCCGGCGGACGCGGATCTTCTCGCCAGGGAAGGAGGCGCCATCCTCCATCACGACCCAGGATCGCTGAAGCTGCAGGCCTGGCTCCTGCAGCACTAGAGTTCGGAGGGTACAATAACCCGGCGGACTGCAAGGAGGTGCTTGCTTGCAAAGGCCAGGGCGTCCTCGACTCTCAAGTGCTATGGACACAAATGGAAGAGGTTCTCTGTCTGGTGCCGTGCACAGAAGATTAACCCTCTGCGGATTACGGCCCCTCAAGTGCTGCTGTACCTACTATCGCTGGCCAAGGCGGGGCTGGCACATGCCTCCATCAAGATCCATCTGGCGGCTATCTCCCGCTACACCAGAACTTCGAGCGGTCATCTCTGTGGTCTCATCGCCTGGTGAAGGAGTTCATGAAAGGACTGTTCCGGTCGTTCCTGCTGGTGAGGCCCCGGCCCCGGCCCCGGCATGGGAGCTCAACGTGGTGCTGACCAGGCTCATGGGGCCGCCATTCGAGCCTCTGCATTTGGCACCGTTGAAGTTCCTGTCGTGGAAGACAGTGTTTCTTGTGACCATCACCTCTGCACGACGAGTAGGAGAGATCCAGGCCCTCTTCTGTAAACCTCCATACCTGACATTCCACGAGATGAGGGTAGTGCTGAGGATGCACCCCTCCTTCATGCCCAAGGTGCCGTCGGACTTCCATCTCAACGAGCCTTTGGTGTTACCTGTTTTCTTCCCGTTGCCTTTGTTGCCGGCTGAGAGGACTTTGCACTCGCTGGATGTGGCTAGAGTGCTGAAGTTCTACGTGGACCGCATGAAGAGTCTTTGGAAGACATCACAGCTGTTTGTGAACTTTGGACCTATGAACCAAGGGAAGGCTCTCTCGAAGGCTTCCATTTCCAGATGGCTCTCCGGCTGCATCATGCACTGCATCATGCTCTGTCACCGGTTGGCAAACCGACCGTTACCTGGCTGTCCGAGAGCCCATTCAACCAGAGCGATTGTTGCTACCATGGCGTTCCTGTCTGGTGTGTCCCTGCTGGACATCTGCAGGGCTGCTACGTAGAGGTTGACGCACACCTTCACAAGATTCTACTGCGTCGACCGGGATTCCAGGGAGGAGTCCAGAGTCGGCCAGGCAGTGCTGTGCAACCTGTTCGCCTGAAGGTGAGCCTGGTGAGGAGGTAAGAGATGCTTAATGTTTCGTTGTTGAAATGCTTAATGTTGAGCCTTGCCACCTCCCGTGGCTCTGCATGTGTGTACTGCTATGTATTCTTGTATTCACGAGCATGTGAATCCATGCCAGACCACATGCTGGAGAAGGAACAAGTTACTTACTTGTAACTGGTGTTCTCCATCATGGTTCTGGCATGGATTCACATGTGAACCCTCCGTCAAACCCCTCTGCGACTCTTCTCTTGGTCATAACTGCCACTTTACGTGCTACCAAATCTGAAGATGGCTGCCAGAGGAGGGGCTTAGGTAGAGGGCAGTCATTGGTTGGGGGCAGTATGACCCAGAGACCAATGATTCCCAGCGAATCCATCCCAGACCCATGCTGGAGAACAACAGTTACAGGTAAGTAACTTGTTCCTTACTTCCCTTGCTTTCTTATAGTTCTTAGGTCAAAGGCTTTCGACTGTACAGGGATTTTGCTTGACCTCCTGTATGACCACTTTGAGCTATCTCGACGGCTCTCCTACGGCCTTCTGGTATCTGTAGTTTCACTCAGGGATCAATCAGAGTCGACCAGAGTTTCTCGAAGCAGCACCCACGTGGTGCTGGTCCCCTTCTCCAGCTGGTCTCCCCTTTACAATTTTTCTTTGAACTTCTTTTACTTTCATTCCTCACAGCCCGGTTCTTATCAGTTTTTCCTTCGACTCACTGGCTGTGATGAACCGCTTGGTTTTCTTCACAACTGGAGTCAAGGCCGGTACCATGGTAGCAGGAGTCTCCCTCGATCCAGTTTATCAGCGTCAATACGCTCGGTGTACCTTTGACATCTGCTGCAGGACACTTGGTCTATGTCCTCGGTCTTACGATTCCTTTTGCAGAGGTTTCGCTGGGTTTTCTCAAGAAGGGCAAGGTTGTGTCGCTCCTTGTCTGCCTCTCGATGTTTGTCGCCTTTCTCCTCCTCTTGAACTGCCTGGTCATGATAGCTGTCTCATTGTGCGGTCTGCCTCGCTCGTGCTGTGCTCTCTATGCTCTCTTGCTCCCCTTTTTATCCCTCTGGGGAAGGGAAAGGGCCGTCAGGTGTGTGTGATTCTGATAAATTGCCTGATTTTTGCCTGACCCTGGTATTGGGACAAGTCAGGCTCTGGTGTTAGTCCATTGTCTTTCATGTTGTGCGAAAGTGTTCGTGTCGGAAAAGGGGGGGGGCAGTGTTTTTGAATGTCCTACGGAAGAGGATGGGGAAAAGGTGTTGAAGGAAGGGGGATACCACGTCTCACCCTTCAGTGTCCCACTCACACTCCCCGAGGACACCCCATCCAGGTGATCCTCCCTCACTAGTCCACCCACAGGATCCAATAGCGATGGCCATGTCCTGGCCACCTGGACGACAGATCTCTGGGATTTAGCCAGGGTGACACCTTCAGGTTTCTCACAGCGGTTAAACAGGCATAGGGTGCAAGCTTTAATCGGCCACTGAGTGACTACTGTATGTTTTTTATGTTGAAGGGAAAGTGTGAAAGGGAATTGTATCTGGGCAATCACAAACAATGGGGGCTCTGCCAAAACTAGGGTGAGTTGGCAGTTAGTTGACAAGTTGTCCCACTGAGCTTGATCATAACCCTGGGGAGTGGCTTCCTCTGAGGGTTTGACAACTGAGAACTAGGCCTGCCTCCCATCACAGTCTTCAGCTACAACCCAAACTGACTCGTTTTTGGGACACTGAGAATGCTAGGATCCCTCACTGATTGTTTCAATGTGTCCCTCCTCAGCACACGAGGGAAGCGGCTACATCCCCCATGCACAGCCCCCACCCACTCACACAAATACTAGAGCAGCGTCTTCTGATTCTAGAATGGGAATCTGAAGTACAGGCAAGTCCCTGTTCGGTCCAGAACCTTTCTACGACCCACCTCAGCAAGCTCTACCCTATGAGGCAGACTGGCGGCTGTAAGCCCGGTCTGCCGCAGGGTGTCCCTCTGTATCTGGTGGGTGATAGGGCACCGCTGCCACACTAGCTCAGGGAAGCCTTTCTGAAGCTACCCTGTACTGGTGTAGCAGCAACGTCCTATTTAAATGAAAAGCTCCAAGCTGATGTGTACGAGCGGAGAGCTTATCACTTAAATAGTGCGCCGCTGCCACACCAGCATGGGCAGTTTTTCAAAGGCTGTCCCATTCTGGTGTAGCAGCAGTGCCCTATTGAAATGAAAAAAGTCCTGCTCCCGTGCTGGAGCACCCAGAAGAAGGGACATTTGTTTTTATGAGGAGCAAATGTAATATATTTTTCTGTTTTTCAGGGGTGGGCTGCAGGGGCTACAGCTCTTCCATTGTTTGGAATGGTAGGTATGTGCAGTGCATGTAACAGACAAATCAGAGCAGGCATATTAACCCTTTGTGCAATCTAACTGGGAATGGGAAATTCGGACCCGTAGGATACACGTATATCTCTGTAACAGAGACATTAACACCCCTGGCTATATTACAGGGACTCAAACTTACTTTTATCTCTTATTTGATTCATTTTTTATTTGACTTTTTATTTTAGTAGAATTATTTGAGTACTGATTACATTTGAATTTATAAGTTTTGGCTCAATCAGGTGGTGGTTTAGTTCCCCTCTGCATGTGAGCCAAAATTAATGCCCTAAATGATGACTAGGAGATAAGGCGTCAGGTTCAGTCCTTACCTCTTTGCTTCTGGACTCCTTTGCTGGGAAGAGGTAAGGCCTGTCCTTTCAGGTAGCCACCATGCAACCCGATTACAGGATAACAGGTAAGCACTACGGCTACCCGGGAGCAAGGTCCCAGGGGGGAAAAAACCTTGAGGGGGAAAAAAAACAAGGTGCTGAGAAGACGTTCCAGGTACAATTGTTATTCTGGGAATTTGTCTTTACAGGAACCAGGAACAAGTAGAAAACACGAGGTTGCAAGGCAAACTAGCGTTCCGCAATACAAAACGATTGCAATGCGAGAAGCCTTCTGAAAACCTCTATTTATTTCCGGGTATCAGATGTTGCCGAGCACGTGAACGCGATGATGTCACCGCGTGGCAAGAGCGTCTGGGAGCAATCTTGGATCGGGACGCAATTTGAAAGCGTTTCCAAAATGAAACCTGATCAGGTAAGCGCCAAGTAGGTGAAAGCATGACATAAGGGTTGGCAGAGACAGATACAGAGTCTGGATTTTGTTTGGCTGAACTCTCTTTAGTCTTGGTTATCTGCAGTTAAAAGTTTTTGCATTTTGCATTATTCATATTACCAAACGTTTTTTAGGATCAGACAGCAGGCGACCATTGCCAAACACAGTTGGCCATTGCTGACATTTGCCAGCGTCCAAACCAACCACAGTTGCCTATCCCCAAGTCAATCATTGCCAACCATGGCCCACCATCCCCAATCATAGCTAACCATTGCCAAGCATCGCCAATCATGGTCAAGTCTTGCCGATCATGGACAGAGATTATGGACCATGGCCGACTATAGCCATCTGTTGAGCCAGTAAGGTTGTTCTGTGGGTTGAGTCCCCACCACAGAGATCTGAGGAACACCTCTAGACTGCACCTTTTATACTTTCAGGGTCTATCAAAGACCTTGAAATTATATGAGGTTAATGGTCAAGGTGTATTATTGCAGTGGCAAGAGTGCATTTAGTTTATGGAGGGTGTTTTGTCAAAGATTGTGTGAGAGAGACAGGTAGAGAGAGATAAAGACAAACACTTATGATGATGATGATGATAGTTTACTTATATAGCGCCTATACACAATGTGTTTCAAAGCGCTTCAAGGCAAGGGAGGGAACAAGGGAAAATACAATGACATTCTTACAGGCCATGAACAGCAAGGATGTGAAATGAACTATCGTACTCGGCCTGACGACATTTCAGATAGTGCAAGAGCTAAGACATAGATAAGGAAGGGAGGGGGAGAATGGGAAGGAAATGTAAACAGACAGGCGAATACCGTACTAGGCCTGACGACATTTCTGGTAGAGCTGGAGAAAAACAAAAGGTGAGGGAGAGGGGTGCAGAAAGGGAGGGGAGGAACAAAACAAGCGACTATCATACTAGGCCTGACGACATTTCAGATAGTGCTGGAGGTGGAGTGGGGAGGAAAAAACAGTAATGGAAGTGTGGAGGAAACAGACGAGGTTGCTATCATATTAGGTCCAGGGACAATTCTGATAGAGTAAGTGCATAGAAGAAAGTAAGGGGAGGAGATATGAAAAGGGAGAAGGGAAAAAGAGGAGAGAACAGAGAGTAAGCAGCCAAAAAGAGTGGAGAAGCAAGAGTGGAGAGCGAATAGAATTGCAGAAGTCAGTAGTAACGCATAATGTTGCAAGCCAGAATACAAGATGAAGATGGGAACATCATGATTCAGGGCCACCATGAGTACAAGATGCAAAGGAAATCCAGCATGAGAGTTGAGAAAGAGTGACGCACCGTGAATGAATGAAGTCCATAAAAGTCAAATCCAGCATTGGCCACAAGACAGTGATGGTGAAACCAGAATTTATCAGGACAGACTCCTGTAGAAGTAGCCTGGAATGGGGTAGGGGAGCAGGGTAGAAGAATCAAGCAAACCAGGCAACACCTGTGTGCGAGAAGGGTTGGGGCACAAGGGAACATCACAGGGGGACCAGAGAGGGTGGGGATGGCCTGTGGGGACAGAGGGGGTAACACATGTTGGTGCATGCGTACCTGCTGTCTGAGCAGGGGGTCGGGCCCTGGGTCCTCCTGGTCTGAGCAGGCCCAAACAGGAATTGCCCTTTTCTTCGTCTGCCCTTCGCTTAGGATGCCCAGGCGAGAGACACCCTTGATCTAATAGTTAAGAGCAGGAAAGAAGAGGCAGGGCTAAGAAGGTGGGTGGTGCTTAGGCCAGGTGACCTAGATCCACTTGCACCTGCTCCCCATCTGCAAAGGAAAAGAGGCTGGAGGGCTCCTTAAGTAGGGAAACAGAGCAGCAAGCAGGAAGGCACCAGGTGGGCGGGGCTTGCTAAGTGGTGAAAAAGAGCAGCAGGCAGGAAGGCACCAGGTGGGCGGAGCTTAGGCCAGGTGACCGAGATCCACTTGCACCTGCTCCCCACTTACCATTCCAGCACCCAATATGGCATCCAGAAAATCATCATGGAAGGGATAAACACATGTTATAAATATAATCCCCACCTGTGGAACACCACCAATCACTGGGGCACCCTTGAACGGCATTAATAAGCATGCCAATTAATCTGTTTTTACATACTGCCTGCGCCTGCTGTATGCATCTCCTGCTTAACAAATGTATGATATACACAGCCTATAAAATAGCTAGACTGGTAATATTGCTGTGGAGAACATTAATACACTTGCTACCGTGATCTCCATGTGAGCAGGAGTAGATACAATTTTTATTTTATTTATTTAATATATTTTCATGGTGAAACATATTCTAATGAGGCCTCACAGCGTTGACAACATTGGCAGCTTCCACTGACGCAAGGTTGATGAAATAGGAACAGTTCCACTTTCTAAGAGTATCATCTGGTATGGAAGACTTTGCTAAACCAGGGGATTACACCAAGAACTGCACTAGAAGCAGCGAACATGCTTTAACAAGCTTGTGGCAGTGGGGTTTGAAAGGGAAGGCTGTATCAATCCTACTCACTGACAAATAATCCGGCAGGGCTTCTGTATTGATCTGCACAAAAGAGGAATACATCAGTACAGTACTCCACTCATGCACATCTTCTGAACTAAGGATGTGAGACCAAAGGACATGGAGGAGAGAAGATGTGGCACTTTGCAGCAGCACAACATCTCTCTTATCTCCTGACTCAGGGTTTGAGCCCAGGCCATTGTAAAAGGGAGGCAACATAATGCGTGCCTGCTGCACCCATGCACCAACGCAGTATCCCACGTGTGTTCGGAATTGAGGGCTTCTTACCTGCAGATGCTGTAAGGGGTGAGAAGCACAACCATGTATGCCTACTGTGTTGATGTTTCGGCACAGCATACTGTGTTGCCCGCAACGCTCTGCCCGACGCCACAAGGGCACGCCGTTCGTGGTCGAGGAGGCGTGTGAGGGTCTCGCAGGGCGCTGCACAGAAAAGCACAGAGCGGCAGGCAGAGCGGTTGCTCCCATGGGGCTCTCCTGCTTGTGGAATGAACTACACTATGCACACCAGCCGGGTGTGATAGCAGCATAGGTACTTTATGAAGAATAATACTGTATCTTGTTAACAATAACAAGACTATGGGCCTCATTACGGGTCTGGCGGTAACCCTGCCGGTAAAACCAGTGGGTTGCCGCCAGACCCGACAAAAATTGCCAGCACCTGATTTCCCAGTAACACCAACCCCGGTGGCCGGGAAGTCAGACGCCGGTAATTCTGTTCGTCCCCATTCCCATTGAGTCCAATAGGACTCAATGGGAATGGGGACCAAGGAAGCAACGTCACTGTTAATAACGGTTTTGGTGCTTCCATGAAACTCTGCGGGCGGGACGGCACCTCCCCGCAGAGTCATACTGTGCCGGTCCGGTAACAACAGTGCCGGCACAGTCGTAAGTCAACTTTATGTGTAGAAATACTCATTTCTACACATATCTCTCAGGCATATTACCTCCATGTTCCTCTTGCTTGTCCCAGTACCTACTTTTAAGGTATCAGCCTCTTTGACAGAAACCCTTCAGGTGTCGGCATATGAGGAGGGTCACACAGCTTGCAGACTTAATTGCTGCTATAAACACGCTACTGGTATGATAAAAATGCTGAAGCCAGGTCTGCAGTCAGCCACTTAATTTATAAGCACTCTGTGTTGATTTCATTGGAGTGCTGTTAAGCACAAGCATTGGCAAAGCCAACAGTTTTGGCTTGTGTATAATATTAGGAACTTGTCAGGCACTGCTTAACTGCCCAGGTACTGCCACCATTTTGCACCTGCAACTACCAATGGGCAGTTAATACCAATACGACTGTGCCTGACAAGTGCCTTTGCCATGCCTACAAAAAAGCCCAAACTGTTCGCATTGCTAATGCTTGTTGTATCAGTGTGCTCCGTCTTGTCGATGTTCCTGTTGCTGTCTGTCACAAACACACCTTGTACCCACCGACTTTCCTTATGTATTGCTGTTTGTGGTTGTTTTTATTAGTGCCCCTTTGATGGAAAATTGTATTTGAAAGGTTGCATTTCTTGATTTATGTAAGGAATCTGTGGCGGTATATGATGAGGATGTATCACTTTGTTGAAATTACTGTTCACGCTCTTTCTTGAATATAACATTTTGACAAAAAAGTATAGAACCTAATGGAGGAAGTCTTATGTGGTGTGTTAAAGCCCTTTAATCAGTAGGATGGGTGAAATGCACAAGGGTGGTTCATGAACTCATAGATGTGGCACCAGGGACTGTAAAGCTTCATATCTTGATCGGCTGGAGAACACCTGGACACAGTGGCGTACCGAGCGGGGGCTGAGGGAGGGCACACTGCCACCCCACATGCTCTTTTGAGAGCCTGACTGGGACTTTCGTCTGTGGGCCACCTCTCCTGTTCGGCACCTCAATGAAGGTGCCCAAACGGGAAAGGTGTCCCCCTGGCAGGACAATGTGTGCTGAGTAATTCCTGCTCAGCACAGTAATTGTCCTGGCAGCAGGACACCTTACTCTTTCCGAAGCCTCTGCCAGAATAATGTCCCAAGGAGCTCCAGGCAGCAGCAGAGGGGCTCGCAAGTTGCTCTGTGTCAAGAGCATTTCAATGTGAACCATTAGGCACTGATGGAAGGGAGGGTGGACTATTAGCAGGAACATTTGTCCATTCAGAAATGTGCATGGGAGGGAGTGATCAGGTGTGAGACGGTTGCATATTGCTGCAGGCTTTATGAAATAATAAGTATGGCTTTACCCAAGGGGGGTTTGTTAGGCTCACATTAATCTGCATGATGCTATTGTGACTTTGCATGCAGGATGGGGACAATAAAACTAAATCCATCCTCTTATTCCTCAACATATTTCTATAAGATGTATGGTTAAAGTTAATAATGAAAGGGTAGTTTCTTATGTAATGTGCTTTGCTTCCAAGGCATTGCTATAAAGTATTATGTAATGTGTGCAGGTTTACTAGGAAAACAACATCATTCCAAATTGAAGGAAAGGAATGGAAGATCAAACATTTCTCAAATTGTAAAACTACAAATGTGGTCTACATCATTGAATGTCCTTGCGGACTCAGATATGTTGGCCAGACCCAGAGGCAAGTCAACAAAAGAATTGGCGAACATCGCTCTAGGATTCGATGTCGAGTCCACACAGCACCACTAGTCTCGCACTTCATGGAGTATCAACATAGTGCGGATGATATATACTGGTGGATTGCAGATACAGTAGCCAACACCACCAATGCATCCAATGCGTTGAACAATAAGGAATCATGGTGGATTTTTAAACTTAAGGCTACTACTAAGGGTCTCAACGAGGCCATGCCAAATACCTTCAGATGACCGGTTAGTCCCTACCCCTTTCACTAAACTCGTGGGGGGACCCACCACTTCTTTTCCTTCACACAAATAGGACAGTCCACTATGTGGCTGTACTCGAGCAATATGCCAGGTGTGCTATCAACGCCTGACCGCACAAGTACACATCATGTCCTTGTATTGTTAGGTGCTTTACATTTTCTATAAAGTGGAGCACTAACTAGCAATGTGCTTCCTTATGTACCATTCGTGAAAATGTACACGCAATCATTTCATGCAAAGCAATTAATGTTATGCACAATAAGAGTTTATTTGCTAATGGGTTTCATCCTGTGCCAACCTTGTCTTTCCTGCACTGCATATGCCATGGTTCACTCCTATTTGGTATCACTTGTACATATATATATATATATATATATATATATATATATATATATATATATATATATATATATATATATATATACTGTATAATCATACGCACACCAATTGATGCTGAGCATATTTACTTTGAGTTTTGAAATGCTTGTGTCACTGTCTATTTTGTAAACAACACGCAGCCTACAATCATCGCGGCAACAAACTGCCTTACTATTCAATCCATAAGAATCTACCAGTATATGGGGGATGTACATCTGTGCCCTCCGTAATCGCAACCAACATCTTCCCTATTCAATATTCCCATTCACAGCCCACACGATAGCAGCTCTGATTCCACCCCACTCCTTTAACGCCATATTACACTTCGCATAAACTGTTCGGTTACCATGCCAACCCTTGGACCGACATGGTTCGCGCATGTGCAGGGGAACAGACACTTCTTACCTGTGCCTGCGCTGAGCGTACTTGCGACGCAGCTCTGACTGTCTCTGTTCCGACGCCGGCTCTCGTAGCCGACCTCCACAGCCCAAGAAAGCGATCGACTCACTTTTCGGACACATAGGTAAGAGCGCCCTGCAGGGCTTGCCACGAAGGAGCCGGGGGTTTACCGCCCCCGCCACGGAAGCTACCCGTGTCCTAAGCTCCTGTCTTCTCACGACGGCACGATCCAACCCAACACGGGCGGGCGCCTTCCGCCCCTTGCTTTCAGAAGTCTCATAGCATCAGATTTTTCTGAATCTCTTTAGAGCGTCTTCTTGATAAACTGTACCCTGGTTTCTCATTTCCAGGGTCCTGCAGCCACATTAAGGCGCGGCAAAATTCACACCCCATAATCCTGGGAGCCCCACCAATATGTGGACCACCGCCTGATTGCCTTTTACAAGCATCATTCATAAGGTCCTCGCACAACTGAACACAGCCAAGAATCTCCAAACGGCTGCAGGACTGTGCCAACAGGTACTTGTATGTCAACTGTTTTAGTCAAGCATTCCACTACACATTAGTGACTACCATTTATTTACTCATACATATATGCTTTCTGTGTTTTTTAAATATTTTTCCCAATACCCAAGTGCATCCAGCACACCAGTTACCTAGCGGCAGAAATCCCCTCCTACTGCTTGAAGAGGTCCGCCACTCATTTTTCCCAGTCCCCTGGTACCACCAACTGGAAGAAAACACCACTTTCTGATTACTGTCCAGGTCAGTAACCAAGTGCCAGCAAGCCAGTGGACAATGACATATTGTTCACTCACATGGTCTCAATTAGATTTTATTGCATCCCAGTATAACTAGCATCAGATTTGAACCTCCTAGACGAGCTCTACAATATTTTCTGAGCCCATTTCCCTCTTTTTCTTTTCTTTCCTTTGTTTTCCATATAGGGGAGACCAAGTCAAGGCAAATGAAGAAGGCTTTCCGCCGAAACGTCACAGGACTACATCATTTTGAGGGCTTTATTCCCCCATTCCCGCTTCACAACTCGATCCGTTTTTAGTCGTTGACCAACGACTAGGTCCCTTTCCTTTAGGAGCCAGTAACAAATCTACCCAGTCTCAGAAAGAAAGAAAGTCTTTTATCTGACACATGGTCTGGACTCCACACATCCCACATAGGTGTTTGCCTTGTGTTTAAATAATACACCATGTTTCGCTGCATCCATTGCACATCTAGGCAAATCATCGATTGTGCATTCATTTGCCTTGTTTGTTAATTTCCCTTAAGCATTTGCTATCTTTTCTTTGTTGCATTTGTTTAATAAGATGACTGTAATTTGATCCTTATGTACACCAGAAAACGAATTAGTTTCATGTTAGACTTAAATACGGGAAAAAAATTCCCCCTGCATTCACTGACAATGGCTAAAAAAAAAGCTACAGTGCACCTTTGAAGGGCTCCAAAGCTCGTCTTTTTTGTATATGTATGACAGTTAGCTTAATGAAATAGCTTTTGCCATACTAAGCATGCTGAATAACTTAGCCTTGACCAAAATGTTTAGGTCAAGAGACTAAAAGTAAGTGGCAGGGCGCCATCCCTTTCGTTTCAAGTATCATTAGCTCTTAAGTCCATCCACTTGTTCATGAGCTGACCTTCCAGTTACATAGATAAAGTATTATTTAAGCAGATGAAATGCAAAGGGAAACATTAATAAAAATCTATATAAACTAAAACTGTGAAGAAGTGCTCAGTTGCTTAAATTGTCCACATCCCAGTTTCACCATTTAACCAAAGTGTGTGATCCTGGGCAGACCATGTAATCAGACTGTCTTATCTGCAGCTCTGTAAGTGATTCACTTCAAAGCTTTAATATATCATGCTGTTATTATTTTTAAAAGCCTGACTTGCTCCATATATAACAATGCAATTTAGGTATTTTGCACCAGAAAATTATTTGCCACTTGGCTTACTTATGACAACGTATTCTAAAGTCAGTTGCATGGCGCCTCCAAGTATCAAAGACTGTTGATGCTCCTTGCGATTTGCTTTCTGTGAAGTAATTTCTGTTGGTGCAATCCATACGCAAATGAGTTGGTGTATGTATTTTGCCCCACAGCGCCTGGACAGAGCTCTAATAGATGAGTTCCCTGCATCTGTAATGATTCTGCCCCTTTTCATTTTTGTTGTGTTAAAAGGCGAGATGCCACTAGTAATGTTACCAAAAAAATAGATTGGGGCAGGGGTGGGCGGTTTGTGGGCGCGAATGAGACAACCTGGAATTGCGTGCACTGCATTTGAGGGGAAAGTAGCAGGCGTTTCACGTGGCTGTCCCCCTCACCACATCTTGCAATGCTGAATACTCCACTTGCAGGATAATATAGGGAGGCTTTTCATAAGATGTAACTGTCTTTTTTTTTTTTTTAACCTTTATTTTATTTTGCTTGACACTGCATAGAGGAGTGCGTAGGGGGTACATACATCAACTTTTACAAAGATCATACAAAAAAACATGTACTTGCAGTAATATACATCTTCATGACAAAATCATATCACTGAGATGTAACTGTCTTGTTATTATCACAAAGCGCAGCTCGACATTTCATGAACTGTAACGAGTCGTTAATGGCTTCAGTCGAAGCCTCCTATTTTAATGACAAGTTAAAGTTTATGCAATGCCGAGCTTCGTTCCGTTGTGGGTATAGATTAATGACTGTTTATTATTCTGAGAGAAAGCTTTACATCAGCGGTTTCCTCAGAGGCAGCCTTGCGTTTTAATGCAAAGCTTTCTCTCAGAATGAACAGTGTTTTATCTATTACAGCAACGTGCTCCGCGGTGCTCTGCTGCTTATGTCTGCGACAGCTCGGAAGAAGGGCCACTGCTCAGGCGTAATACAGCCAATCAGCGATCAGCCGAAGGCAGCCGAAGACCAGGGGATACCGGATCGGTATGGGATACCAAATATTACAGAACACCGGCTCTTGTGAGCGCTGCACATTCGTTCTAGCAATAAGACCATCCAGGTAAGCAGAAAAAATTTCCCTAGGATGTTTTACATTATCACAACAATGGAGATTTAGCTCATATGTATTAGGAATATAATAGTGACATTAGACATTACATTACTTGTGTCTCTACAGAATTGGGATCCATACAAGTTTACACCAACTGTCCAGTATGCACCATTTCAGTCTATATGTATTTATATAGAGCACTGTGGTGCGATATACATGACTTAGGTTTTGTTTATCAATTTAGGTTATCGACGCTCCAAGGATCAGATATTAAAGTCACGCTCTGTGACAAACCTTTCAGGTACCGCATTCACATTACATATCTTAATGAATGAGTAAGAATCTCAAGGAATGATTAGGAGCTCAATTTTCTTTATTTTCTTTATATTTATTTCTCATGTTTGGATCTTCACAACAACCACATAATAACGATGGATTACTGATACGTGAAATGATTTTGTTTCTTGGTTCCTGGTTTTGATTTACTTGTGTTTGTTGTACTGCATTGTACTTATGCACGCAAAAAACGAATGTTTAATGACTGATTGGTTACTGGGTCTGTTTTATTATGCTTGTACATATTTCAACATGTGGGTGACTGTTTTACGATGAGCACTGTATAGTGCTTTAAAGCCCTAACGATGGACTCTGTCCGAAATGCATTGGCAGATCTAATTTTGGCACTGAAAAGTCAGGCATACACTATGATGGAATAAATAAAGTTATGAATGTGGGTTGACCACAACTCAAAATGAATCGAAGTTAGTTTACTTACTGAAGTTCATCTAATTATACTTTTGAATTTATAAGCAACTCCGGAAGGAGAGCAAAGAGTGAGCACACTTAGGAACAGATTTAGTTCTGTTTCCTCATTTGGATTTGTATAAAGTGACCTTGTGCCAAGGCAACAGGGTGTGCTCCCATCACAATTTGGATTTCTTTACTTTATTGAATATAATCCAAAGAATAGCTGTGCCTACCCTCAACTGCCAGAAATAATGCTACTGGCACACATACTGCTAGAATCACCGGCATTGGTAATTCCGGTGTCGGAAATAGCATCATCGCAGGAACGGGAAGCTGGCCGGTGACCATTTTGAAAACACAATCCACTTTAAATCCCCCACTTCCTGCTTCCATCCACCAGAACTGGATGCCAAAACATACCTGGGAGCAGGAAATCCTGAGTACCAGAGGTCCAGCTGAGGAAGCCGAAGTTCAGGTGGCCGGCAAGGTCATAGCCATGGAGACTGTGCCACGCAGATCTCGGGACTACCACAAGCAGTGGGATGACTTGCTGCTGAGGGTCCGACACCTCCTGGCCACTCACAGGAGGGAATATGCTGCCACAGGAGGAGGGACAGTGGCACCCCGATCCTCATGCCCTGGGAGGAGACATGCAGCTCCATCATGCACATGGAGGGCATATAGGGAGTCGGGACAGCAGAGGCAGGAGCTGGGACCCAAAGCGATGGTGGTAAGTACAACAAACACTATGTAAATGCAAATGTTGAATCCAAATACTTGATCTACAGGCAGAGAAACACCAAATGGGCATGGGAATAGGTCCAACGCATGTCAGTCACAGTAAATGGCCCAATCACACACACACATGCCAGGGGGTGCGGGCAGATGTAGCCGTGCACAAGCACAGTAGCCAAAATGTACAACCCCACACATGGACACATGACATGTGCCCCAACATCCCACAAAGAATAGTATATTGACAACTGAGACGAGGAAGAGACAAGGGGCAGGGATGTGCAATCCCAATGAAGTTTAATATCCACTTCCTCAACGTCATTCAAGAAATGGTCCCCTCGCCATTGAGACAACAAAGAACAACAGAGCAATAAAGATCACTGAGGGATACATGCTGTGGCAGAAAAGGAGAAGCTCCAGTGCGGGCAGTTCACTGCTCGAGGAAAGAAAGCAGCAGGAACCACATACCGTGAAGGGGAACACAGCGAGAGTGCAGCGCTTAATGGGGTTCAGGTAGAGCAAACAAATGAAAGTAGACGGAAGCCAAGAAATGCTGAATGCAACGGGCAAACCCAGTGAAAACAAATGGGTCACCAGGTTGTTTAACAAAGTGTGTCGCTTCATGAAAATGCTGCGAGAGACCAAAAGGGATGCCATTAAAGAAGTGAAAGTAATTATAAAGCATACTATGAATGGATTAATGAACCTTGACCTGAAAGGAGGAAACAAATTAAAGTTGAAGGTGCTTAGACAAGGGAGGAGAGAGAGAGAGAGAGAGAGAGAGAGAGAGAGAGAGAGAGAGAGAGAGAGAGAGAGAGAGAGAGAGAGAGAGAGAGAGAGAGAGAGAGAGAGAGAGAGAGAGAGAGAGAGAGAGAGAGAGAGAGAGAGAGAGAGAGAGAGAGAGAGAGAGAGAGAGAGAGAGAGAGAGAGAGAGAGAGAGAGAGAGAGAGAGAGAGAGAGAGAGAGAGAGAGAGAGAGAGAGAGAGAGAGAGAGAGAGAGAGAGAGATATGTCAAGGGGTGAAAAAGATGAACCCTCAGCTTGTGAACTTTGCAAAGTTATAACAGCCTTTTGGGAAAAGGGAAATATGTCATGAAGAGAACGGTATGAAACAAGGTTTTATGAACCAGCGATGGGCTAATGCTAAAAGGAAAGTGTTTTGTTTAATAAAGTCCTGGCAGGAGAGTATTCCCAGGTGAAGACAAATATGTGTGCAATTATAATGTAAAGAAAATCTCAATGAAGGTCCATGCCCTTGGGAGTGTGAACTGTTCTATGAACTATTGTAAAGGTGGAAAGAGAATCTCAAGGAAGATCCATGCCCTTGAGATTATGAACTATTATAAATGTATGAGAAAAGCCTGGTAAGGAAGATACTAAATAACTTGTGCATTTGGAACCCACACTTTAAAAGGTGCAGAATATTAAAGGCGAAGAAAAAACCTGGGAGGGGAGCGGTTTACCTGAGCACTGTGAATACACCAAGAACTGTGAATACACCAAGGGGCGAGAGTGATCCTCTTGGATTCTGAAGAACTTGATTATTCTTTATTTTTGAACTTATTGTATTGGTACAAGGAATCTGGGGAATGGAGCCATTCCCTGGAACTGTATATTTTGTCCATTGGAAACCTTTTCATTGGATTTGAACTTCTGTGTTGGATTTGAACATTTGAGCACTTTGAGAAATCTAGAGACAGTACCCTTAACACCTTTAAATTAGTTTTAGAGTGTGATGGCCAGAATAGGATTACGGACATAGGACGCGCTTTTTTGTTTGGACATCTTGACAAAGGACAGAATCATTTGTTTTGGTTGAGGTTTGCAAAATACCTCTATGATTAGGGATACAGAGGAATTTTCCAACCCCCATTTGCTTGAATAAAGGTTTGTAGCCACAAACAAGACTCCTATGTGTCTGCGTCTCATTCCTGGCTCCTCACAGTATCCTGAGTCACCTGCAAGGGGTAAAGACACTTGTGTGAGTATGATGCTCGGCAGTGGTGTTGGCTGTGACAGCAGAATCTTAAAGGTCAGTCTGTGCATGCATGTCCCATGTCTCACTAGGTTATACATCTCATGACCCTAGGTGGCCTAGTCTACAGATTCACTGGCATTGGAGGGGGGGGTGCATTCTGGTACCTGTGTATCTGTAGTGCATTACATGTGGATATCCTTTTGGGTTTGAAATAAAAGGGTAGAGCCCATGGAAGTTGGTTGGATAGCGGGTGATATACAAGTTTATTCTGGATAATGAAGAAGAAATTGATACCATCATTAATTGTTTCTGTTATTCAGAACCCTTTAAAACCCATGAACCTGTTAAGATAAATGCGCATCCTGCTTACGCATTGGTCGACTCTGGGACAAAGCAAACAGCCATTCAACCTCACCTTATACTTATACAAGCCGCAGGGTTAAAAGGGGGAAGGCCAATTAGGGTGACCTGTGTCCATGGTGACCAAGAACTCCAGTCTCAGCATACAAGATAAGGAGGTCCTCATGGACTCGGCCGTCATACGTGGCCTTCCGGAATAGGTCATTATCGGGACAGATTTTCAAAATGTTGGTAAAATCATAGCAGACCTTAATCCCTATAGCGGGAAATATTCTGTTATAGACTCCTGGGAGGAGACCGGAACAGTTGAGTCTATACCCACTTGGGATTGGGAAAACCAAAGAGAATAACCATATACCAGTCAGACCCCAAAAATCCTAGTAGGAGCTCTAATGGGAGTAGCATGAAGGAAAGGGCAAAGGTATGTGACGAATCTGAGGATGTCGTCCTTCTTTCCTAGGGGGAAACTTTTCCCATTGGGCCAGGGTAGTGTGTCCACAGTACAATGGTCCCCGTGGGGGTGGTGCACTGGGGGATGATAGCATGGGGAAGGAATCCCCTTATGGGATTGGGGATGACCATCACTAGAGAACACGCTATCACAATGCTTTAATGCCTCCAACTCCTTCTCCAACTTTAAATCCTTACTCGCTTGTCCTGGATAGAACTGGCATGGTTTGTTGTCAACTCAGTACACCTAACCTACATGACACCACTGAAAAGTCAAAGAATACAAAATGCCATACGTATAGCTTTAAGGCCGGAACTGGAATGAAGATGATGGCAGCAAGTCCAAGGATCACTCATGAGAAGCAGAACAAATGGTCTAGCTTCTGGATACCAGTGATTGGCCGAAGGAAGTACATCAACCCCACGCAGGAGTTTCAATGGAGTTCAAGTTCAGGCTCAAACCGAACCGCAGGAGAGATGCGAGAGGGAGAGAGCCGTACCCCAAAGAGGAATAGTGGGAGCCGTGCATGGAAGCGGCTGACACAAGCTGCAGGACCCCGTTAAGCATTGAAGAGTCAGACCGTGCAGTTGAAGGAAGACTTCAGTCTGCAGAGCCGCTGCAGACCCCGCTGGACACCCGAATGCTACTGGAGACTCCAGAAGGGATACAGCTGCCTGGGAACTGCCGTTATTGTCGAGAAGGAAGCAAACAAGTACACAGATTGCCCGGGAGCTCTGAAATGTCTGGGGGAGCAATGGGATGAGCACAGGAACTGAAGATAGAGGGTCTGCGACCCTGAAGCGAATAAGAGAAAGCTGTATACTTGTCAGGAGAGTGAGCCAAGCAGACACAATGCAGCAGAACAAGTCTGGGACCCACACCCATATGAGAAACCAAAGATTAAAGCCAAGAGGGTCTGGAACCTACTGAAGAAAAAGAGAGATAATCCATCAGGACCCAGTGGCTTGGCAGGAGAGAGAACCAAGCCACTTTTGCAAGTGATAAGCGGAACCGTATGCTTGGTAGCGGTTCATAGTAATTTTTTCGAAAACAAAAATGTCGAAAAAAAAATTTCGAATTTCTTTTTCAATATGTTTTTTTTCTAAATGGGGGGGGGTTCCCCCCTAACCCCCCTTTTTTTCTTTTTCTTTTTTATTTTACCCCTTTTTTTTATTCCCGGACCCCAAAATAAATATATAATTTAAAAAAAAAAGAATTCAACATTTATTTTTGATATTTTTTTTCCGAAAAAATGACTTTCGTAGGCTATAAGAACTGTGAAATCATGAGGCAGTATTTCATGGACTATCCAGTAACTTAAGATAATAACCCTAGCATTGGAATCCTGTATTTTGGAACATTATTTTGCAGCACTTTATTACCAGCGAAACTGGGAGCTTTTCTGTTGATTGAAAACACCATGAACTCTGTTTTACTTTGAAACCATCCTTGCACAGTTATCTCAGATCATTAGTGTTAGAGACAGAAGAATAATTTACTTACCCGTGGAAATGTTCTTTCGATTGGATGTTCCTCCCACGTATTCCTCATCTTTTGATATTTCCTTTCGAGCTTCAGCTGCTTTGGAAATGTTTTCCTCAACAGAGGGCGCTGAGCACTGGTGTGGTCAGCTCGTTGTCCCTCGAGGGCCTCTGTCTGATGGTCGACTTTGTTACCAGTATATGTAGCACGTGCAGTGCCCGCTGGCTTCAGTTCTGTTTTTCCCCCTTTTTTAGAGGAAATACTAGCAACATCATTAGACCATAGTAGACTCTAAAAGAGCGTAAAGTGTAAAAACATGAACATTCTTGATTGGGTGGAAGGGGCGATGAGGAATACGTGGGAGGAACTTCTAATCGAAAGAACATTACCACAGGTAAGTAACTTTGAATGGATTGTGTCCTCCCACATATTCCTCATCTTTTGATGGACTCCCAAAGCATTATCAGTCTTGGTGGCGGGAGTACGAATTTAGACCTGTCCTTCGAGGTTATCATGAACAGGATGAAGGATAGCCTTTCCAAATCCTCCTTCCAGAGGAAGTTGCGTCCAGAGAATAATAGTTTACAAAAGAAAGTATGGAAGGTAGACCAAGTGACTGCCGCACAGATGTCCTTAATTGGCGCGCCTCTCTGTAGAGCAGCAGATGTTGCCATGCCCCTCGTAGAATTGGCCCTCATACCCTCCGGATCTTTACCAGCTAATTTATAACATTCCCCAATAGGCAGAATGATCCATCTGGATAGGGTTTGTTTTGTTACTGCCAAACCTAATTTATGACCCGTATAACCAATAAATGATTGATCATCTTTGCGAATTTTAGACATTTTTGAGATATAAAAACCGAGAGCCCTTCTTGGGTCCAGTCAATGCAACCTCTCCTCCTCCTTTCCAGGATGAGGAGGTGGGTAAAAAGTTGATAAAAACCGATTCTTTTACGAAAAATGAAAGTCAGAGAAAGAAGGTTTCACTTTATAGAATACAGTGGCCCTCATTACAACCCTGGCGTTAAGGGGTTAACTGCGCCGTAAAAGGTAACGGCACCGTTAACCCCTTAACGCCTGATTACGAGGTCCCTTTTCGGGTTGGAGATTTTAACGCCTGCTTTTTGCAGGTGTTAAAAACCAACCCGCAAAGGGACCTTGGTGCTAAGTACGGCAGAGCCTTCCCCATTCCCATTGAGCCCTATGGGGCAAAAATGGTAATGGGGAAGGGCCATGGCGGCATGGGGAATTACCGCCCCGCTAACCTCGGAATGGGGCGGTAATTCCCCATTCCGCCATGGCGGAGTCGGTAAGCTACCGGCATGGACCATGGAGCTGGTAGCACCATGGTCCAACGCCAGGGTCGTAATGAGGGCCAGTGTATGGAGGTTTACAAGAAAGTGCCTGCAACTCGCTCACCCTGCGGGTTGATGTTATTGCTACTAGCAAAATGGTTTTTAACATCAGCAGTCTTAATAGACATGAATGCAGAGGTTCAAATGGAATGCATGTTAGAAATTTTAGTACAAGATTTAATCCCATACAGGGACCTGAAAAGGAGTAGGTAGAAACACATTAGCGAGTCCCTTAAGAAATTGTATGATTAATGGGATTTTAAGGTAGGACGTTTCCTCTAAGGAGCTCTTAAAGATCGAAAACACTGCCAGATAACCCTTTATTGTTCCAATATGGAGCCCCAGATTTGCTAAGTGTAACAAAAAAGATAACACCATAGGCCAATGACATTGAAAAGGATCCACATTCCTTTCCCTGCACCAGCTGCTGAATTCCAACAGCACCAATACAAGGATTTTGTTGCTGGCCTTCTGGCCGAAAGCAAAATGTCCATTACGTCATCTGGGAGCTCCAAATCCTTATATCTCAACCTCTCAGAAACCATTTGTGAAGGTTGAGTGTCTTGACCTGTGGATGGAGAACCTGACCCTCCTCTCGCGAGAGAAGGTCCTCTTTTTCTGGAAGACGCATTGGAGGGCCAATGGAAATGTCCAGAAGGTCCGGGTACCATGTCCTCCTGGCCCAATCTGTAGCAATTAGGATAATGGATTTTCCAAATTTTCTCAACCTCCTGATCACATGAGGAATGACGGGGATTGGAGGAAATGCGTACAGGAGTGGAAACTCCCATTCCACTACATACGTGTCCCCTAGAGCTCCTATTGGGGGCAATTCGCTGGAGCAGAACAGTTTGCACTTCCAGTTGACAGAGATCTACTTGAGGGGTTCCCCAAAGGGTGAGGATCTCTTGAAGGATTTCCTGAGCTAGTTCCCACTGGTGGGAGACTGTGCTCTGCCTGCTCAGAGCGCCCCCCACCATGTTCTCTTCTCTCGCTAGGTGAACTTCCGTTCGGGAGACTCCTTGAATTGCATAGAACTAGAGCTGCATTGTCTCTCTGCACAGTGGTAGTGACCCTACGCCTCCTCTCTTGTTGAGGTAGTACATGGTCACTGTATTGTCTGTCATTATCAGGACATTCTTTCCCCATACAGAAGGCAGAAATCCCTTTACTGCTAGTCTGATTGCCCTCTGCTCCAAAATGTTGATGTGTAGTTTGGACACCGATGGAGACCAACGACCGCTGATTGTCAGATCGTTGATGTGGGCTCCCAACCCTGTGAGTGAGGCATCCAAAACTACTGTTATCTCCGGCCAAGGTTGTCGAAAAGGTTCTCCCTTCAGAATGTCCTTGCAAGACCACCATAGGAGATCCTGTGCAACACTGCTTGGAACCTGAAGTAGGTCTGACATTCTGCTTGAGAATTGGGACCACTGCGTCCTGAGAGCACATTGAAGCGATCTCATTCTCAGGCGAGTCTCTGGCACCAGAAAAATGCAGGATGCGATGAGGCCGGGCAACCTCAAAAAGTCAAAGGCTGGAAGACGATGGGCACTCTGGAATTTGGTGACCATCTGCAGAATGTGTTGAGCTCTCACGTCCGATGGCGAGACTTTCCCAGAGGTTGCATCCAGGACTGCTCAGATAAATTGGAGTCTTGGAGATGGTATTATGTGGGACGTCTTGAAATTGAGGGAGAAACCCAGTCTGTGGAGGGAGTGACAGGTGATCATGAGATGTTCCAGGACCTGTTCGGGAGAACGGCCCTGATTAGCCAATCATCTAGGTAGGAGTAGATGTGAATCCCCCCCTCCTGAGACTCTCTGCCACAACTGCCCTCAACTTGGTGAAAACCTTTGGGTCGTAGGGTCATCCCGAATTGCAGAACTCGAAACTGATCATGAGAACTGCCAACTGCGAACCTCAGGTACCTTCTGTGCTTGTGAAAGTAAGCATACTGAAGGTCCAACGATATCATCCAGTCTTGGAGTTGGAGGGCCTGAAGGACCTGAGAAAGGGGAACCATCTTGAACTTGTCCTGCCTGAGGAATTTGCCCAGGTTTCTCAAGTCTAAGATGGGTCTTAATCCTTTGTCCTTCTTGGGGATTAGAAAATAAGAGGTTTACCAACCCTTGTTCCTCTTCACTTCAGGTACCGGTTCTACAGCAGGGTCAACATTTCCTGCAAAAGGAGCTAATCTGGAATTTTAAGTGAGTTGTTCCCCAGTGGATAATCCTGATGTAACGCTCACCTGACTCCCACGGAGGCGCTGGCCTGGTTCGCGCTGCTGTGACCTCTTCTAAGGTGATGCGCAGGGTTCGGAAGACGGACTGAACCGGGCCCCCAAATCTGGCTTGTCTGGCTCGCAGAAGTATCCTTCTGTAGGCGAAAATAGGGGATTAACTGCGGGGTAATGCAATCGGCCTCCCACTTTCCCCTCTCACCCTCCTCGAAACCCTTCTGTGATTCCTCGTAGCGTCTCACCTTAGGGTCTGGAAGGACGAGCTCTCCATCCTGCTTCTGATGCAGGGGCGCGTTGGTATCCAGTTACTTCACTGGATTTTCGGATTGGTGAGAACCAAACTTGCTTGGCTTCCAGGTAAGTTTTTTTGATAAGAGGTTCCCCTTGTGTCCATGCATTAATGTACTAATGCTAGTATCTTTTTCCCCTTAGGGGCCGGGGTACGGAATGCCGGGGAACAGGCACCGACCCGAGATGAGAGGTGAAATCCTTGTAGAAATCAGGTAAGTCTTTAATGTGCGTTTTTTGGTAATGTCTTTTCATTCGCTCATTAACGCTGCTGTCTCTTTTTCCCCTTAGGGGTCGGGGTCCGGAAATGCCAGGATGCGGCGCGGACCCGAAATGAAGAGGGAATGAATCAACAGGTAAGTCTTAACATGGAGATTTAGCTTTCCTTATTCCCTTCTCTCTCTCACCTTTTGTTCTGGTCTTTTTCTCCCTAGGCGCTGGGGCGTGACTGCGAATCCGGATGATCGCGATGAGCTTTTAAATAAGTCTTCCTTTTCAGGATTGTCGGCGAGATGTCTCCGGGATGCGGATTTAGCAGGTAAGGACTTTTCCTTCTTCTGTTCTCTTCTTCTCTTCCTTTGCAGGTGATCCAGGATGCTGGCAGGCGTGGCAGAAGTCAGGATGCAGGAGCAGACACGGTGAGCGTCCAGCTGCTAGATGCAGAACAACGCGAAGCACGTGTGGCTGTTCGGGTGGGGTTTAAATAGCCTTGGAAGAAGTTCCAGGTATGTATCCTTCCTCCAATCAGGTCTGTATCCTTCCCCGACCACGCCCGGATGGTAAATTAGTCCCACAGGTAAAGTAGTTCCTTTCAGGCCTCAAGGAGGCCGGGATCCTGCAGCATGGTCTGCATCAGGTAAGTGCACCCAAGCACTTCCATAATGAGCCTGGCTCCTATGGCGCCAGGACTGATGTCTTTTATGAGCCTGGCGCCATAGGCGCCAGGACACTGTCCAAAGGGCCCCTATATGGGGTTGCTGGGTCCTTCCTTGGGGACTGGATGTCCGCTTTTGGGGACGCAGGGCTTGAACCGGCTCCCCAGGAGCGGGCATCATGACACCTGAGGCCTTTTTAGAAACTGAAGACAGTAACCCTAGGCTACAGTTTGCAATGTCCAGGCATCAGAAGTAATGTCCCGTAATTCTTGCAGATGCTGAGAGAGTCTACCTCACACTGTGGTCTTGTGGGTTAAAGCCTCAGAGAGGTTTTGAGGCAGCTGAAGCAGCAGCTGAGGGCAAAGTAGCTGTTGCTTGGGTGTACTTAGTACCTCTCCCTTGTCCACCACGAGGGAATCTTCTCTGGCCTCTATGACTAGCTTGTCCTCTCGCTCTTCCAACTGAGGGGTAGAAATGAAAGGGCTTACCCCTCCAAGATAATGTACTAGGGTAAGAATGTTGAGGCTGTCTGACTGCAGCACTGAGAGACTTTGCCGCTGCTTTTAGAGGTCTGCAGCTTCTCCAGGTTTTCGCCAGCCTTGCTGCCAAACAGCCGGAAGCCGTCAAAAGGGATATTGAGAAGCCTGGATTGCACGTCCGGTGCAAACCCTGACTTTCTCAACCAAGCAAATTTGCGTAGCACGGTACTTGTCACCATGAGCCTGCTAATGCTATCTGCATTATCCAGACCTGACTGTAGGCACTCATAAATCGCATTTTTTCTATCTTTAATGATAGCCAGGAAGCCCTCTCTTTCCTCCCCTTCGGGAATGTGGTCAGCCATCATTGCTATGCGATCCCACAGGGTGAATGTGAATTTTGACCAGGCACAAGAGGCATTTGCAGGCTTCAATGCCATACTCCGTGCTGTGAAGATCTTCCGCGCCCAAGCATGTACATGCTTGTCGCCCCTGCTGGTGGAATAGTGGGGTATGCCGACTGTTTAGTGGACGTCGCGGCTTGTCCTACTAAACTTTCTGGCATAGGACGTTTTGTCAAGAAATCAGGGTCACTGCTGGACAGTCTATATTTCTTAGAGAAGTTTTTGTTAACTGCAGAAATAGTTTCTGGAGTTTCCCAATTTGTTTTGATCCTTTTTTTGTAGAGCAATATGAAAAGGCGAGATGGGATCTTTCTGTGGACCTTGGTCCAGTATATCAGTCAAATCCTCTTGCTCAAAAGGAAGAGTAGGCCTGCTCCATCCTAAAACCTCAAATACTTTGCTCGTTAATTGCCTATAAGAGGCATCAACATGCTCAGAAGGGTCTGGTTTGCCAAACTCCAACTCAGGTGATATATCCACACCACTGACCATCTGAAGATTTTCATATAAATCTTTAATCCTGGACTCCTCTGATATTAATGCATCTGGTACATTTGGAGTACAATAGTGTAGGCCAAAAGGCAGAGTATTTCATCAGAGGGCTCATGGTCCTCATAAATTGAGGTTAATGACTAAGAAATCCTTCTTTGGTAAAGGTTTGCACATTTTTTCCTGTGTCATTGGTAGCTTCGACGACTTTGAAAAAGTCATCGATAACGGCTTTGAGACCAATGACGTCGTAGTTTTCCACCCTAGCGTTGATGTTTTCGACAAAGATATTGATGGCTCTGATGCCGAAGGCATCAATGGAATTGACCCTGTTATTGTTGAAGTTGTCTAATTCTTTTTCTTTGATGAAACCTTCAAAGGGGCTGGATTCTCCATTTGTCGAAGTCCTCGACGATTTCTCATCGGTTCGAGGCCTGGACGGCTCCTGATGAGAATCTGACTTGTGTCCCGGACTCGAGGGTTCTCGGGATTCAGCCTTCGGCTTCTCTTTGTGTCATGGCCACTGGTCATTGGCCAGTTACTTCACATCCTGCAGGGTCCCAATGGACCCAGTCTTGGCGCCTTTGGCACCAAGCTCATTATAAAGTGTGCTTTGCACACAGACTGTTGAAGGCATGTGCATCTGGACAGGATGGGGCCCTAGCAATGCATGGAAGGCACGTACAGAAGGCAGGAGGAGTGGCAAGGTAGGGCGTCAGGGCAGGGCCTAAAGGGAGTGGCTGGGGCCAGGCTATATAAGCCGGCCCCACCCGCATGCTGGTGCTTCGCGTTAGTCTGCTAGAGCAGCATAACGCTTACCGCCGTTCAGAAGACCTTACCTGTTTCAGCACGTGTATCCTCAGACTCCGGAACCCTCCAGCATCTTACCTTGAGTCAGCCACACCATCGCTTCACTTCTGCAGCTACGCGCGCATCTTACCTGAGTCAGCCGCACCATCGCTGGAAACACTGCCACCGCTTCACTTCTGCAGCTACGCACGCATCTTACCTGAGTCAGCCGCACCATCAGCACTGCCATCGCTTCACTTCTGCAGCTATGCGCGCATCTTACCTGAGTCATCCGCACCATCGCTGGAAGCACTGCCATTGCTTCTCTTCTGCAGCCACGCGCATATCTTACCTGGATCTGCAGCCCCTCGCGGGTGCCGCCCGGCATCCTTACCAGTCCCGTTCCATAAACACAGAGTCTTCTTCCGACATACCATCTTAGAGGATCTTCATCTCCGGCCGCCTGTAGGAGTTCGGAAACCGCCCATCAAGCACCGATCAGCTGCACCTGCAAAGAGAAAGGAAACACAAGGTTAGCACTTGCATAGACTTTCATACTATAAGCAGCGAGCTTCAGGTGGAGGCCACTTACCTCTGGTAGCTCCTCCGGAGTAGACTTTGTCATCACTAGTTCCTGGGTCATCTTCATACCTACGGAAGAGAGAAAGGACAATATAGGGTTACGGACAATAATCATGGAGGAAGATTAACACAAGCAATACGAACAATAATCATAGTTAAAAAACCTACCTTCAAGATGGAATGGTCGCAGCCGGTCTGGACCTTCACGCCAATGACCAGTGACGCAACTAGGTCCATCTACAGCGCCCCTGCTGGAAGAAAGCAGGACGGAGAGCTCATCTTTCAATTAAAACAGGTGAGCCTGCATGGGCAAACTCTTGCTCACAACCTTCTGGCACGAAAGGGTTGAGGGAAATCCCGACGTCACCACGCCATTTTCACCGTCTCTCATACTCTCTCAGGAGCAGAACCGCTTGCAACCTTGGCTTCAATGCAGACCGATCTGGTATCGGTCTCCCCGACTCACCAGCTGTGCTGATTTCATTGGCGCTGCTTTGTTGTAGGAGCCAAGGCCAGCACCACAGTGGCAAGTGTTTCTCATTGCCTTGACTATCGACACAGGAGGGCCCTGGGTACCTCTGACACACAATGCAGGATTCTTCAGCCTTTCTTCCTAGTCTTACGGTTTCTATTCTTGAAGGTACATGAAAGTAACGGTTCCTCGTCAAAAAGGTTAAGGGCACTTCCTTCCTTGCGATCCCCTTCTGTTTTGCCGTCTTTCGCCGCATATTAAACTGCCATCTTGGAACTGCTGCTTCCTCATGTGTTTTGCCTTGCTCAGAGTGTGCTCTCGTGCTGCTCCACATTTTATCCGTGTGGGGAAATGTAATGAAAGTCAGGTGTATGTGATGCTCTGTAATTGCCTGACCCTACCTGACCCTTGTATTGGGACATGTCAGGTATACGGCTCGTCTGTTAGTCCATCTTCTCATAGGGAGCTTTCTGTGAGAAAGTGTTTGTATTGTGAAGGGGGGGGGTTGAGTTCCTAAATATCCTACCTGGTAGGATGGGGTAAAGGTGTTACAGGAAAGGGGATACTGCGTCTAACCATCCGGTGTCCCACTCCCACTAACCGATAACCCATCACCTTGGTGATCCTCCTGCACTGGTCCACCCCCAGGAACTGGATCCAAAAGCAATGGCTGTGTCCTGGCCACCTTGCTGACAGATCCCCGCGGACTAGCGGGTGAGACACCTTCTGGTTTCTCATAGCAGTGACCTCACCAATGAAGACCCTGGAAGTAAGCTCACTCAAGAATGATTTAACCCAGTGCGTTGCCTGGTGAGAGAAGTGGAATGTTGTCAGGAGGTGTTGGCAGACGACATCATGGTCAACAAGGTTGAACGCTGCTGAGAGATCTAAGAGGAGTAGGCTAGCCATGTTGCCTGAGTCTCAGATGCAATCGAGCAGGATTTTAAGGTCCCAGAGTGCTGTTTCAGTGCTACATTTGGGTCTGAATACTGACTGTCTTGAGCCTAGAAGTTGGTAGTGTTCAAGGTGGAATTGGATATGTGAGAAGGCAACTTGGTCAAGGATTTTGAGGAGGAAGGGTATAGTGGTGATGGGTCGACAGTTAGTGGGGAGGGTAGGATCAGGGGAGTTTTTTTATGAGGGGTGAGACCCAGACTGTTTTGAGGCAGTTTGGGATGTTATTGAAGGTGAAAGAGGCATTAACTGTCAAGACAAGACATGTAGGTGGTGGCATAATCAAAGTTAAAACTCTGTGTAATAGCAAGAAAATGCCTAAGTCAGTTGTACTCAAGGGCTCATTAGTTTCCACTGTAGAAAGAGCCCTGGAAGCAAGGGGATCACTCCTGGACTAAATTTCCCAGAATGCCCGTGTGAGTATAGTGGTGAGTCAAGCACTGCCGGGGACACACCTTGGAACGCATGCATGCGCACTCAACGCCTGCCAGGCCTCGCTCGCGCTACAGCCTTTCAAGCAGGACAGACGTGTCTCCGTGGAGCAAGCCACCGCAGGGCTGGATCCCGCCTGTAACTGCTGCATACCCTGCTTCTAGCAACAGATAAGTGAACGCTTTCTTGATTATGTGCTCCTGTGCTTCGACTTCAGAACGCTAATATGCATACAGCAACTCGTCCCTTGGGAAAAGCATTACGGCCGCATTTTAAACCAGGGAAAATGTATGGCTGCATTATAAACCAGGGAAACTTTATGGCCGCATTATGGATCAGAGAATACTTAATGGGCACATTATAAATCAGGGAACCATTATGGCTGCACTGTATGAACGATTGAAGTGGCAAGCGGCACTGCCGCTCGTGAGGAGTTAGGGACAGCTTCCGCTGCGCACTCTAATTTATTCCTGACTTTATTTTCTAGCAGAATTCCCCACGCTGGAGACAGACTCCCAGACGGTTGCGAACAGTGGCGAAAATGACTCGCAGCTAAGTGGTGTTTTATTTATTACTGAGTAATGTTGTTTTTAAAAAAAATATATTTTTATTGGCATTTCTTTAAACATAAACCCCCGTATCAACCCCCATCCCTCCCCCCTCCCCCCTCACCGTCCGCATCGTTCTTCGGTGTCCCACTGAGTCTCTTTTCCCGCTTATGAGTTATCCTGTGAACAAGTCCAGTATTCAGAGTTTATGTGGACACCATTGGAGCATGTAGTCGCTTTGTAAATACTCTATCGCATCCCCCCAGTCTGTTGCGAATCTCTGTCTGTCTCCTTGTATATTGTATGTGATTCTTCCCATTGCCACATATGTCCATATCATGTGCAGCCATTCTTGACTGGTTGGAGGTGATTTTCATTTCCAGTTTTGAGCTATCGCTAGCCATGCTGCTATGAGGAATCCCATAAAGTATCTTTTTTGTGTCTTTGTGAGAGACCTGTCTCGAGGGTCCCACGTGCCGCACATCCAGATCTCCTCTCCTAGGTTTGCCGTCTCTTTGAAGAGATTCTGCATTTGTGATTTCACCTCTGACCAGAATGGTTGCAGTTCAGTGCAGTCCCACCATATATGTCTCCATGACCCTACTGTGTCGCATCCCCTCCAGCATTTTGGTTGCGTGGCGGGATACATTTTGAGGAGTTTTTCCGGGGTATGGTGCCATTGTATCATTATTTTCGTCCAGGCTTCTCTCGTCTGGATCAACCTAGTCCACTTGGGGATTATTTGCCACATGTAAATCCATTGTTCCCTCGTTAGTTGTTTCCCTAGGGTCTTTTCCCATTTTTCATGTATTGCCACGTCATGGCTTCCGTCTGGGCATTCAGGAACTTATATAGGGTGGAGACAAATTTCCTTTTGCCGGTTTGGGACATTATATACGTTTCGAACGGTGTCAGTGTTCTTGTCAATGCCTGTGTTATTCTTGGAGTTGTGAGCCAGTGGTTCAGTTGTTGGTACTGATATCTGTCCTTCTCCGTGAGGCCCAGTAAGTCTTGACATTCTTTGAATGTTCTGATTCATTGTCCGTTCAGCATGTCTCCTACTTTTGTGCAGTCGAGGTCTCGCCATTTCTGGAATGCTCCCTTCCCCATCCCTGGGGGGGAAGTCTGCATTGTCTAGGATTGGAATGAAAGGGGCTGGATCTATTGTGAGTATTCCTTTCTTGGTCGATCTGTCCCATACGTTCATTACGGAGCTCATGATCTCACTTATCTTGATGTTCTGGTGTCTGTGCTCGGGTTTACTCCATAGTAGGTGACGCAGATCAGACCTCGCTACAGCTCTATCTTGCGTTTCCCACCACTTGTCCGACGTGTTGCTGATCCATTCGTTCAGCACCCATAGTTGGGCGGCCTCGTAATATTTCTTGAAGTGAGGGAGTGCCATGCCCCCGTCTAGTTTCTGTGCTGCGAGCGCCTGTTGTGACAGCCTAGGTGTTTTGTTTTGCCAGATATATTTCGTGACTATTTTGGCTAGGGTCTTGAAGAATGTCGGCGGTATCCGAATCGGGAGTGCTTGAAAGTAGTAGAGAAGTCTTGGGAGTATTGTCATTTTGATAACTGTTATTCTGCCCCACCAAGAGACTGCTAAGGGATTCCATCTGTTTAGGTCTCTTTTCACTTTTTCTATGAGCTCCGTGTAATTTCCTGTGTGGAGGTTCTTTACTGTGTCCGTTAGGGTGATTCCCAAGTATTTCACCCCGTCTTCCACTGTCTGCAAGTGGAGATCCTTCATCTTTTTGTAGATTACTCGTTTGTCTCCTGCTAGAGCCATCACTGATGATTTCTGCCTGTTTATTTTTATGCCTGAGATTGCGCCGTATTCTTCGATTTGTTGGATGAGGAGAGGGAGTGTAATGATTGGGTCTGTTAGGGTCATCATCATATCATCTGCGTATGCTGCTGTCTTGTGGGTCTGTACGCCCATTTCCATGCCCTTTATCGTGGGTGTCTCTCTGATCTTTGATAGTAGTGGTTCGAGGAAGACTGCATAGATCAGGGGTGATAGAGGACAACCCTGTTTGGTACCTCTTCCAATTCGGATCGGGCCCGAAAGTTCTCCATTCACTGCTATCCTGGCCATTGGTGAATTGTAATTGGCCCGAACCATATTTATGTATGAGTTGCCCATGCCCATTTTCTTCAGTGATGCGAAGAGCATTGTCCATTCTACCCGGTCGAAGGCCTTTTCCGCATCAACTGATAGTATTGCTGAGGGGATATTTTTGATTCATGCTTTCGCTATAAGATGAATTATTCGTCTAATGTTATCATGGGTTTTCCTATTCGGGATGAATCCTGCTTGTTCTTGATGAATTAACTTCGGGAGTAGTGGTGAGAGTCTATTGGCGGGCACTTTAGTGTAGAGTTTCGCATCGATATTAATCAGGGCTATTGGGCGATAGGAGCTCGGGTTTTCTGGGTCTTTCCCTTTCTTGTGGAAGACTAGGATCTTTGCTTCGTTCATGGAGGGAGCGATGTTGGCTGTGTCTTTGAAGGTGTTGAAGAGAGCCGTCGAGATAGGTGTCAATATTCCCGCATATGTTTTGTAAAAGGCAGCTGTAAAACCATCCGGTCCTGGAGATTTGTTCCTGGGAAGGTCTCTGATTGCCTTCGCGACCTCTTCTGGTGTTATTGGTTCGTCCAGTGCTGTTTTTTCGTCTGCTGTTATGGTTGGGAGCGTGACTTCCTTTAGAAAGGCTGCCTGTTCCTGTTCGTTCGGGTTCTGTGATGTGTAGAGTTCCTGGTAATAGTCTCTAAATATTTCTTTCATATCTTTTGATTGCATTCTTATTGTCCCCTGCCGGTCTTTCAGTGTTTGCACCGTTTGGTTTTGCTGTTTGCCCTTTAATTGTCTCGCCAGTAGTTTGTCTGATTTATTTGATTTCATCGCATACCAGTGCTTTGTGTTGAGAAGTTGTGCTTCCGCTCTTTTAGTTCTGAGCGTGTCAATTTGGCTCTGGACGTGTCGGTATGCTCTCTTTATTTTCAGGGATGTGTTCTTGGAAATCTCTTCTCTTATCTCTTCCAGTTTTCTTTCTAATTCGCTTTCCCATTTGTAGAGTTGTTTGTCTTTTTGAGCTTTTAGTGCTATGATTTGACCTATTATCACCGCTTTGAAAGCTTCCCAAATTGTACTTGGTGATATATCTGGAGTGTCGTTGTGTTCGTAGTAGTCCACTATCTTTTCCCATTGTTTCTTTCAGGGCCGGGTCTTGTAAATTATCTCTGGGGAGTGTCCAGCGCCAGAGACCTGACCGTTTACGTATTTTGGGGAGTGTGATCCATAATGGAGCATGGTCTGACAGAGATATATGTCCTTTCTCTATATCTTGGATCTCGCCCATCAAGCTACCCGAGGCCCATATGTAGTCTATTCTGGAGCTTGTATTGTGTACATGCGAGTGGTACGTGTATCCACTGGTCGTTCCTCTGATTCTCCGCCAAACGTCTTCTAGTGCCATCTTGTTCATGATCTGTTTTAGTGCTGATGAAGGGGTACCTTGATGGGTGTGTTTGGGGTCTGATCGGTCTACCAGGTGATTCCATGCGATGTTAAAGTCCCCTGTTAGTATCACTTCACCTTTTGCGAAATTTTCTAATTTGTTAATCATTTCTTTGATGAATCCATCCTGGCCCGTGTTTGGGGCGTATATGGTTGCTATGGTTAGTTATTTTCCAACTGGGCCACTGTGAACAGGTATCTACCATTTTTGTCCGCCATTGTCTCTTTGATTTGTGCGTTGAGGTGGTTGGCAAATGCAATCAAGACTTCTTTTTTTTTCTCTGTGCCGTTGGATTGGAGTATTTCATTGAAGCCTCTTATGTGGGTTAGGGTCTTGTTTTTTGGTATGTGTGTTTCTTGGAACGTTATTATAGCAAACTTTTCTCTGTGCAGGAAGTTTTCGATTTTTTTCCCTTTTTACTGGCGTGTTCAGGCCTCTGATGTTATACGTCAGGATTTTTAGCCCCATCTTTTCTTTTGGGGTCGGTTCTGCAGGTGGGGCCCTTCTCGTTAGTCGCGGTGTTGCACTTTAGGTCCGGTGATTGTGTCTATCTCCCTCTGAACTTCCCCAACAACTCCCCCCCTCCCTCCATCCATTCCCCCCCAACTTTTTCCCTGAGGAGGGCTCTGGGCCCTATGGTTGCTCGGGCGTTCCGCCTTTGCCCCATGCCCTCTAACTTCTCAGGTGTACAGTTCCGCAGGGGGTCCTAAATCCTGCTTGAGTTGTGGATTCCAAGGGTGTCCCCCTGCTCTGCCACATCCTTAAGTGGGCTCCTGCCCAGACGGAGGATTATTTCCTTTTCATCTCTCTTTTCCTTGAGGCCCCCTCCGTTTTTACTTAAGTCTGTCATCCGTGTCCTAGCCCGTGTCCATTTCCCTCTTATCTGCGGGATTGGAGTCTTGTCTTTCTTTTCTCCGTCTGCCATCCCTTCGGTTCTCTCCTTCTTCTATTTGTTTCTCCATCGTTTGGGGGATCTGGCTCATGCTCTTGACATCCTATGATCTTGAGGCCTTCCTCGCAAGTTATGATGCGGTGTTGACGCTCCTCCCATGTAAATAGTAGGCCGAACGGGAAGGTCCACTTGTATCATATCTGTTTTTCTGTTAGGAGTTTTGTTATTGGGAGCATTTCTCTTCTCTTTCTGAGTGTGGATTGCGCTAGGTCTTGATATAGCTGGACTTCTTTGCCGTTCATTCTTATGTGTTCTATTAACCTAGCCTTCCTGAGGATTTGTTCCTTTTGCATGTATTGTGTCATTGCCACTAGAACGTCTCTCGGCGGGTTCCGGGTTCGCCCGTTCTTTTTGGGCCCACTCTGTGTATCCTGTCTATCTGGATTTCTTCCCCAGTGTCATCTGCGAGTATTTCTTTGAAAACCTGTTGTGTTGCAGTGCGAAGGTCCTTGTCCTCCACCGTTTCCGGCATATTCTTAATCCTTATATTCGACCTCTGGGATCTATTTTCCAGGTCTTCACATTGTGCTTCTAGTTCCTGCGCCAGTCGCGCTAGTCTGTCTTGCGCTTCTGTGTGTTGGAGAGTTTCCTCGTCTATGTTTTGTACTGCCCTTTCCAAAGTGTCCGTTCTCTCCTCCAGGTTTTCTATGTCCCTCTTTAATTCTTGGACCGCTTGCTTCATTTCCCTCTTCATGTTCTCAATTGTGCCTGGGTTGTGGATATGAATTGCTCCTGAAATTCCTTGAACCAGGTTTTCATATCGTCCATGGAGGCCATGCCTGCTTTCCCTTCTTGGTCTGGCGTGCTTTCCCCCTCGTTTCTTAGTTTGTCGGTTTGTGTTGGCGCTATTTTTCCTGCACCCCAGATTTGGATCAGGTCCTGAGCCTGTTTGGCTCTGTTATTGCTCGTTAAAGCTGCCTGAGCTCCGTGTCTAGTCCTGACTTTTGACATGTATGTGTTTTAGGGGACCTTTGGCTGTTTGTTTCGTGAATGTTTCGTGTTGATTTGAATTGTAGCTAGGCCGCGCCGGTCCGCGTGTATTTCCTTTGTGGTTGCGGGGGTGTCCGCTTCTGCGACCCTTTATCCTGTATTACGTGTGATCTGTGTGGGGTTTTCGATGGTCTTGGTGCAAGTTTGTTA
Organism: Ambystoma mexicanum; assembly: GCF_040938575.1. Lineage (NCBI taxonomy): Eukaryota > Metazoa > Chordata > Amphibia > Caudata > Ambystomatidae > Ambystoma > Ambystoma mexicanum. The sequence goes on from NC_090924.1 coordinate 704,516,878, forward strand.
TTTGTGTGGGGGGGTTCTTTATTGTTTTCGAGAGCTCTCTGGGGCGTCGGAGTGGGCCCTCGCCAATCTGCTTCTCGATGTTGCCCCTTATATTTGGAGATTTTGCGCGTATGTTCTGTCCTTCTCGTTATCCCTTAATTTATTCAACAGTTTTTCCCCCTCGTTTGGCGAAGTGGAGGGCCAGCACCCCCGATGCTTTTGGTGGGGTATGAGTCTCGAGGGGGGGATGGGTTGGCGCTCCGCGGCCTAGCAGTGTTATGTTACTGGCGCGGGGGTAGGCCCCAGCCCACTGCCACGCGTAGTTTGATCGGTTATATTTAGGGCCTTGCTCTCCCCTCTTCGTGGCACGGGGGTCGTTTGCTACTTGGATCTCCCTGCCCGCTGTGGTACCCTGGAGCGCTTCGGTATTTTCTGGGGGGGGGGGTGGTCCGCCGATGTTTGGCTCTCTCCCCCCACCTCGTACCTGAGTGTCTGTGGGTCCGGCGCTTCTGCGGAGCCCCGACGTCCTCCGGTGGATTGTTGCCGTGGCCGTATCTCCCTCGCTCCTCCGATCGGGGTCGTCTGAGAGCAGGTCTTCTCTCGCTTCGACTACGGCGGACTCTTCTTTCCGGGTCCTGGCTTTGCCTGGATTGCTGCGTCGTCCGCGGCTGGGCTCTCTGTGGTTGGGAGTTCTCCGGAGCCGCTCCTGGGTCTTCTAAGACGGACCTCTTCATCTAGTCTCTGCTCCTTCCTTTCGTCGATCGGCCCTTCTCTCCTTGCCGCTGGCGGGGGGTGGCGGGGCTCTGTCGGCGGTTGGCTCCCCCGTCTGTTGCGCATCTCTGGGCTGCTCCAGGGCCGGGCTTCCGGATCTCGCCCGTCCTCCGCGCCGGCGTCTCTGGAAATGCTCGCAATTCGTGCGAGGTCCTCGCTACTCAGGACTTCTCTTCTCGCCTGAATTTGGAGGGAGGCAGCACTCCGCTGGGCACGGTGAGCGCTTATGTGTGGTGCTTTATTGTTGCGGCCCGAGCTGAGGGATGGAGCTCCGCTCACGCACATCCACTCGGGTCGGCCGCCATCTTGGAATCCGAGTAATGTTGTTTTGATGTGTGCTTCAAACTTATTTACACGAACGTTGCACATGAGCCACGGGTAGCATGAGGAAATGCTCAATCCATTAAATGCTGAATACTGAAGTGTGTAAAACTGTTGGTTGCTATAGGCAAGTTGGCATGAAGTAATGCTAATGTAGAAAGCTCATATTGTAACACTCTAGGCCAATAAAAGAGTGTTGTACCTAGCAGGGCTTCAGGCTGGAAGTCCAAGGGGCTCTCAGTTTGGTGTGTATGAATGGCATGAAAGGGCAGAGATCATCTACCCAACGAGAGGACAGAAGAGCCGAGGAGCATGGTTTTTCCTAAACCCCCTTACCCATCCAAAACCTCTACCTAACCCTCTTCCCGGTTACCCACATCCCCCCACCTATCCACTCAATGGACCCTAACCCTCTTTCGCCGGAGGGTTGTAGTGGCCTGCAGTAACGTACACTCACATGTGCCAAGACCCAACGGGGAGGCAGGTGTTCGTGCTGCCTCCACACAAGACTGGACAAGGATCTTACATCAACAAAGTCAACTATGGCGGGGGCTAGGGTGACTGAACAGAGTTTGATAAGATGCGCGGGGCAATCATTGCCTTTACAGTTTGAGGTGTTGGATGGTGGAGGCGATATCTTCCGTGGAGACACAGGATAAGTGGAACTGGGGAGTGTTGTGGGAGGGTTAGGGGGTTTGGGGTGCGGGGGCGGTGGATTTAGTTAGGAGCTGAAGCTTCTTGGCATTCATTTTGACTTTTAGGTTGTTCATTTTATTTAACCAGGCTACCTGGATTGTATTCCATCTCCATTGACAAAGCATGGTGTAAGAGGTAGTGGGCGCAGGGTTTCCCAACTCTTTGAGGATGGCAAAGAGTTCTTTGGGGCTTGAGGTGACCTCAGAGATCCTGGTATTGAGTGAGCTAGCTTTGGAATTGGAAAGGGTCTTTATGAAAGTTTTTGCGGGTATGAAGTAGGCGTCAGGGTTTCACAGAGAGTGTTTTTTTCTCCAAGTGTGCTCTAAGGCACATTTGTGATGGCACAGGGTGGTGAGCTCATCAGAGAACCAGCAGTGTGTTCTTTTAACTAGTTTGGGAGTTCTAGGTTTAAGGGGGCGTGATGGTCAATGGTGGGTGTAAGGGCTGTGAGAATCAAGACAGCATGCGCTTTGTGAGTCATCTGGGGGTGGTGTGTGTTTGGCGAGGTGTTGAGCCAACGTGGGGGAAGGTTTATCTTCAGTACGTTTTCGGGTGTTTGCGGGAGAGGGTTGGTGGGAGGATGGTGTCAGTGTAAGATCTCGTTTGGCATTGTGAAGACAGAATTCTATAAGATGGTGGTCATACCAGGGCACAGGGTGGATAGACTTGATAGCAACAATGGTGTTAAGTTTGAGGATCCAGTCCAAGGTGCGTCCTTTGGCGTGGGTAGTGGTGTGGATGAGATGCAAAAAATGCATGTCCGTGAGAGATTTGGTTTGGTCAGTGGCTTTGCTATCTAATTTGTCATTGAAACCTAAGTTGTAGTCGCCTAAAACTAGCAGTTTAGTTGCAGGTTTGATACAAGGGGAAAGGAAGAGGGGGATGTCAAGTTTTGGGCTATTACGGTGATTGGGTTGGCGGTAGATAACAAGAAATTTGAGAGTGGTTTGAGGGTTGATGAGAAGCTGGGTTAAAAGAAATTTGTAGCCTGGTTGAGGGGGATAGGGATCTCTCTAAAGGCTATAGAGGGTTTTGCAGATGGGGCAATGCCGTATACTGTTTTGTCTATCTGTCTGATGTAAGAATGGAATAGTTAGGTGGGATGGCGAGTGAGAGAGTGGGTCATGCTGCACTGTGCAGCCAAGTTTCAGTGATTGCAATAAAATCAAGTTGCCGTTCGTCGATGAGGTTGTGGATGTTAGTGGTGTGGGCTCAAAAGGAACGATCGTTGATTAAGGCACTATTAGGTTTGAGTTGGTGTTTGTTTAGAGGGGCTGACTCTTGTTGGGAGTGGAAGGAAGCAGTGAGTGGACAGGGGGACTGGAAGGGAAAGGGAAGGTCAGGGTGTGAGAGGAGCTGTGGTGAGTGCTGAGTGATTCAGAGGAAGGGAGAGACGCCTGCTGAGCCCGGGGAGCTAAGTGAGCTGCTCTGGCACATAGCATGGCTAGTCTCGTAGTTCCTAATCGCGGCAGAGAGTTTGTGGGTTCTTGGGGTGAAGTCCTAGCTCAGAGCATGTTTAATCTCTCAGTTCCTAGGCATGGTGTAGATGGGCAGAGAGTGATGGCATTGTTGTGTGAAGATGGCGAAGGGTTGGACCCAGTACAGTGGGTACTAGATAAACATAGCACGTTTTGAGGTGGCTGATGCTTGTCGGCTGTGGCACTAGTGTGTAGTGCTGGAGAGAGTAAGCCCAAGTTGGTTGTGGGAGTGACCATGTCAGGGTGCATCAGGAGAGGTGTGGGCAATGGAGAAGAGGGTGGGATTAGGGAGTGGCTAGGTAGTCTATCAGGTGCTGCGGGGGTTGGCCCTGTGTAGTAAGCAGGTGAGCGAGGATTAGCTGCATGAGCGTGGAGTTGGGGCTGATTTTAGGATATCCCCAGGAGGCTGGGGAGTAGGGCACTTGGGTGTCGTGCCAATGGGGGAGCAATGGCAGCAGAGGCATGCCAAGTGCTTGATGTGGCTCAATGGTGGCAGGAATGGCATAGGGCTGGCCCTGGGAGGCTTGCAGGAGTCATAAGCTTAGTGGCGTGGTGCTGGTCATGTATTTTAGGCTGTGCCTGGGAGGCTCGCAGGAGCGGCGGCAGGAGCAGTGCAGGGACTAGCCCTGGGAGGCTTGCAGGAGTCATAGGCTTAATGGCGTGGTGGTGGGCATGTGCCTTAGGCTGTGCTTGGGAGGCTTGGGGGAGCGGCGGCAGGAGCAGCATAGGGGTTGGCCCTGGGAGGCTTGCAGGAGTTATAGGCCTCATGGCTTAGCAGCATGGTGGTGTGCATGTGCCTTAGTCTGTGCCTGAGAGGTTTGGAGGAGCGGTGGCAGGATATCAGTGGAGCTGGCTCAGGGAGGCTAGCAGGTGATATAGGTATAGCGGTGTGATGAGCCTTAGACTGCACCTGGGAGGCTCGAAGGAGCAGCGGCAGGAACAGCGCTGGGGTTGGCTCGAGGAGACTAGCAGGTGATATAGGTATAGTGGTGTGGTTAGCCTTAGGCTGCGCCTGGGATGCTTGCTCAGCGGAGTGGCAGCTGGCGTAACCTCAGTGCTGCGGTTAGAGTATGCCCAATAACAGATTTTGGTTTATAGTCGATGCAACGAATGGAAAACCGTTGAATGCCATACCATAGAAAAAAAAATCAAAAAAAGCATTGAATGCATATTTTTCCATTTTTTTATGGGGGGTTCCCCCCAACCTCTTGTTTTTTGACCTTTAAAACCCATTATTTTTAAACGAAACCCTTTACCTTTAAAAAAAAATACATTCAATGCTTTTTTTCCGATGCTTTTTTTTCTATGGTATGGCATTGGACGGTTTTCCATTCGAGACATTGACCAGATACCACAGATGGGAGTAGGGGAAATAAATGGCGGGTTGATTTGCAGGACTGAGACAGCATCTAATGCATCTCGCATGTAGGATGGAGGTTGGAAGGGCTTTTTCAATCACAGGAGGCAGGTGTCATGATGCCTACCCCCAGGGACCCAGACCAAGTCCAGCAACCCCGGAAGCAGGCATAAAGTTATTCCAAGCAAGCCCAACAGTGCTTGGGTACAGTCCTGGCGTCTATGGCGCCAGGCTCATATGGAGAGTCAGTCCTGGCGCCATAGGCGCCAGGCTCATAGATTAAAACCTACCTGATGCAGACCATGCTGCAAACTTACCTGATGCAGACCATGCTGCAAGAGCTCCAAGCCAAAAGAGGCTTGGAAGGGACTACTTTACCTAGGGACTATTTTTTTACTTGGGTGGGGTTGGGGAGGAATACTTACCTGGGACTACTTTGGGGGCTATTTAAACCACGCCCGAAGAGCAGCACACACTTTGCGTTATTCTGCATCCAGCAGCGTAACGCTCACTGTGCCTGCAAGTCTGCATCCAGTCTTTTGCCACGCCCGCCTCGGGTCTGGAGCTCCTAGAAAAAGGGAGAAAGAAGGAGAAAATGTTAGAACAAGAGCAATACCTTTGATCCTTACCTGAATTCTCAATCCGTCGCGCCTTCGAGCTGGAAGAAAGAAGTTATTTTATGCGCGTCGCCTCGCCTGCTGCAGCGCTGCGCTGAACTCACTGGCCTTCGCAGCATCTTCACATTCCACTGCATCCTTCTGCATGTTCCCGCCGCACTCCGGCACCTAAGGGGAAGACAAGAACAGCAAGGTGAGCCAAGGGAATACACAGAGGCAATATTAGTTACCCCCCATAGACTTACCTGATTTTACCACCGGGGGTACTATTCCTCTTCACGGGTTGGCGCAGCTTCCACTGCATCCTTGCCGAACCCCGTCCCCTAAGGTGAAACAAAAGGACAGCAAGGTGAAACAAAGGGACAAACAAGGGGAAACTTCCTCACCACAATAGACTTACCTGATTTTACTGCCGGAGGCATTATTCCCTGAGACTCCATACTTTCTCTCAGCACCTAAATAAGGGAGAAAGCAACAGGTTACATATTGACATTATTTTATCGAACTGTGTTGGATAATACAAATCCTTACCTGAATATTACCGGTTGCCACGAGGAACTCTTCGCTAGGGTCAAGCTGCAACCTGCAAGGAATCGGACAAGAGTGAAAGTCAGACATTTGAACTCTTACGAACTACATACTTACGCGTCTTGCCGGGAATCTCAGAGTCAATATTGTTCTGGAACTCACCAATTCCTTCGAGCTAGTGAAGCAACTGGTTATCTACGCGCCCCTGTGCTCAATGCAGGATGGAGAGCTCATCTTTCCAAACCATCAGGTGAGACTATAAGAGGGGACATCAAAGGTGATCAGTGGGGAGAACAGCGGGAGTGGGGGGGTTAACGCTCAACTCCACGGGTGGTTAATTCCCTTTCTCCATTTGCAGAAGAATATTCCTACGGGCCAAGCAAACGAAGCTAGGTGGGCCAGTCCAGTCCGTCATCTCGGCACTACGCGTCACATTGGTGGAGACCGCAGCTGTCCAGTTCAGATCGACGCCCCTGTGGGAGCCAGGTGAGCGTAACAGAACGCAAAGCCTACCCACAAATTCCCACCCGGGCGTTATGGATACCTCAGAAACTGACCAATTGGCCCAATTACTAGGGGAACTGAGGGCTGAAGTGCATTCCGCCCGTCAAGAAACCAATGCTCTTAGGAGAGAACTGATTTTGTCAAAGGAGCGAACTGATGACCTTGCTAGGCAACTACTGCAAAGCCAGGCTGGACAAGCACCCCTACCAGGTCCCGGGGGAAATCCAGCTCCTGTGTCATCGAGTAACCCTGTGCAAAGAAACCTACCAGGAAATATTCCATTAGCTCCGCCCGAACGCTTTGCCGGAGATCCCAAAAGGTTTGCCGTGTTTATGAACCAATTCCACTTGCACTTTTTATGTAGACCTGGAGCCTTCCCAAACGATCAAGCCAAGGTAGCCTTTGTATTGTCATATCTCAGCGGCAGTGCAGCTGATTGGTCAATTCCACTTATTAATCAGGATGACCCAATTCTTCGGGATTTTCAGGGCTTTCAAATGAGCATGGAAAGACTATTTGCCTGGCACTCCCAAGGACAGGCCCTGGATAGCGAACTTTTGTCCCTACGACAGGGTAACCAGGACCTCCTTTCCTACATCGTGACTTTTAATAGGTTGATAGTGGAAACTGGATGGCCTGAGGTAAAACAAATCACATTATTTCATTGAGGGCTTCGAGGAGAACTCAAGGATGTCTTGGCTCAAGTCGTGAACTCACCTCAAGACTGCGCTGAATATATAGACTTAGTGGTCCAGTTAGATCACAGACTTCAGAACAGAAAGGCTGATCGAGCCAAGTTTGAGAATCGGGTGTTGGTCAAAACCCACGCTAACCCCAAAGGAGCAGATGCTTCAGAACCCATGCAAATCGGAGGGGTTAAAGGACCCTTAACCCAGAAGGAAAGAGAAAGGAGATGACAAATGCAATTGTGTCTATATTGTGGAACTTCTGGCCATTTTCTATGGGATTGCCCTGTAAAACCACCCAAGAAGGTGGTAGGAGCTGCTGATAAAAGCCATATGGAGTCAGACTCGGGAAACGAACACGCCCGACAAGCGTAGAGGTCGGCTTGCCGAGCTTGAAGAAGGATGCTCAGATCTCGCATTTCATCATAGCAATGGTCCTCGTAGATCCAAGGCAGCCATCGTGTATGCACACAGTAAGGGCATACATTGATAGCAGGGCCATGGGAAACTATGTGGACTACGAATTGGCTTCAGGATGAATCTACCTCTCTGCCGAAAAACCACCTCAAATGTCATCACCACAGTCGATGGAACTGAAATTGCCTCTGGGCCTGTAACTCATTCTACAGAGATGACACTATTGGGTCAGGATGGGCATCGAGAGACTATTGTGTTTGATCTAATCAAAGCCCCACAGTTCCAAATAATACTGGGGATACCTTGGTTGGAAACACATAATCCTTGTATTGATTGGCGAGAGAAGAGAATAACCTCCTGGATTGTGCACAAACCTATTACCCAAAGGAAAATCTGAACGCAGGCCTGGCCACAGTAACCACAGCAGTCGTGCAACTACCTCCAGAATTCCAGGATGTCTTCCAAAAAGAACAGGCAAACACCTTACCACCTCACAGATCGTATGATTGTCAAATCGATCTCATACCCGGTGCACAACCCCCTTATAGCAGGATCTACGCCCTTATGGAACCTGAGAACCTTCACCTACGACAATACTTAGACCAGTACCTTGCTAATGGCTTCATTCGCCCATCCAAGTCCCCTGCATCTTCAGCTTTGTTCTTCGTGCCCAAAAAGGAAGGTGACCTCAGAACATGCATAGACTACCGCGCATTGAACCAGATAACTGTTAAGAACCGATACCCATTGCCTCTGATCCCTGAACTACTAGACCAAGTGAAGGACGCTTGCATATACACTAAGTTAGATCTCCGGGGAGCATACCATCTGGTACGTGTAAAAGAGGGCGATAAATGGAAGACTGCTTTTCGCACTAAGTATGGGTTATTCGAATACCAGGTGATGCCTTTCGGGTTGTGCAATGCACTAGCAGCCTTCCAATACTTCATGAACGATGTCCTTCGTGAACTCATTGACGTTTGTGTTGTCGTATATATCAATGATATTCTAGTATACTCCTCTTCAGAATCTGACCATGTGAAGCACGTCCGAGCAGTCCTTGAGAAATTGCGCCAGCACAAACTATATGCAAACCTGGAAAAATGCATTTTTCATGACACAGAAGTTGAATTCCTTGGGTTTATCCTGACCCCAAAAGGAGTCCGAATGGACTCACGAAAGGTGGACGCAATCCTTAAGTGGCCACCACCAAGTTCCGTTAAAGGAGTACAAAGCATGCTCGGTTTTGCCAATTTCTACCGCAGATTCATCCCAGATTTTTCACATGTTGTACATCCCATCACAGCACTCTTGCGAAAAAATAAACGCTTTATGTGGACTGAAGAAGCTGAAAATGCCTTCCAAGAGCTGAAAGCGAAATTCATGTCTGCACCTGTATTAAAGCACACGCGCCCTGAACTTCCATACATAGTGGAAACTGATGCATCCAGTCTAGCCATGGGAGCTGTCCTGTCTCAAAAGGACCCTGAAACTGGCCAGCTTCACCCAGTAGCATTTTGGTCCAGAAAGTTCTCGGCACCCGAGTTAAACTATGCAGTTACCGACAAGGAGTTATTAGCCATTAAATCCGCCTTCAAGGCTTGGCGGCACTATCTTCTCGGTGCCAGGCATACTGTTACTGTGATCACCGATCACAAGAATTTACAGTATTTAAAGACAGCCAAGGCCCAATCGTCACGCCAACTCCGATGGGCATTGTTCTTTGGCGAGTTCGATTTCGTGATAACCTATCGACCAGGTTGTAAGAATGGTAAAGCAGACGCCTTATCCCGAATAGGGATGGGAGAGGCAGAAGTGAACCCAGAACCAGTACCTATAATTTCCGAACAAAGGATTCTTGGCATGACAACTCTACAGACACTAGAGGACATTCAGGTAAAGATCCAGCAACTCTTTCATCCTACAGCCCTGCAGGACTGGGTAAAGAAAGACCCGGACAACTCTGTCACCAATGACCTGCCTTATTACCAAGGGCGGCTATTTCTGCCACACAAGGAACTACAAGATCTAGTCATTTCCCGTTATCATGATACCCTAATGGAGGGGCACCCAGGTATTGCAAAAACTGAAGCGAAAATTAAGAGAGAATTCTGGTGGCCCACCTGGCGAAAGGATATTAAATCATTTGTGATGTCTTGTGGCATTTGCGCCCAAAACAAAAGTCAAAAGAAAAAACCAGCTGGACTCTTACAACCTTTAGACATTCTGCCTACACCATGGCACACCTTATTGTTAGACTTTATTACTGATCTACCCCCATGCCATGGATTTAACACCATTCTAGTTATTGTGGATCTTTTTTCCAAGATGGTTCACTTTATTCCTTTCAAGGGATTACCTTCAGCTTCAATCCTGGCCAAGGAGTTCCTTGAAAACATTGTTCGCATACACGGATTTCCATCCGTATTGGTCTCTGACCGGGGCAGTCAATTCATTTCACATTTTTGGAAAAAATGTTGTCAATTGGTGCAAATCAATGTGAGGTTATCGACCAGTCACCACCCCCAAACCGATGGTCAAATGGAGAGGACCAACCAGACTCTCGAACAATACCTGCGTTGTATGTTACATCAGACAGAGTAATTGGAAAGACATTCTTTGGATCGCCGAATATGCATACAATAATTCAGTACATTCTGGAACTGGACAAAGCCCCTTTTATACCTTATATGGGCACCATCCTCGAACCTCAGACCTTGACTCACCCCAACACTTAAAAATGCCTGCAGTGAGTGGACCATCTGCACGCTATGATTACACAAGCCTTTAAGGAAGCAACTGCACATTTAAAACAGGCGAAAGAAAAATACAAGAAAGATGCTGATCGGCATAGAAGTGATACTCCACAATACCAGATAGGGGACCAAGTATGGTTAGCCACAAAACATATACCTCTGAAGGGAACACGGACCTTTAACTCCAGATATTTGGGACCTTACTCTATTAAGGCCATTATCAACCCGGTGGCTGTCAAGTTGGACTTACCTGCTAATATGCGAATTCACCCCGTCTTTCATGTGTCACTTTTGAAGCCAGTGCAACCAGGGACAAGATTAACCAAGCCACCAGACCCCATCCTTGTAGACGGGGAACCGAATTTGAAGTTAAGAACACCCTGGACTCCAAGCTGATAAAGTCAAAACTTTTTTATTTAATCGACTGGAAAGGTTACGGACCACAGGAAAGGTCATGGGAACCTAGTGACCACGTTCATGCACCCAGATTGGTGAAAAAATTCCACCAAAATTTCCCAGGCAAACCGAAACCACAGGGAAGAACGACTTTAGGAGGGGCCTTGGGGGGGGGGGGGGAGTGCTGTCATGATGCCTACCCCCGGGACCCAGACCAAGTCCAGCAACCCCAGAAGCAGGCATCAAGTTATTCCAAGCAAGCCCAACAACCCCTGCTAGGGGCTATTTGGGTGCAGTCCTGGCGTCTATGGCGCCAGGCTCATATGGAGAGTCAGTCCTGGCGCCATAGGCGCCAGGCTCATAGATTAAAACTTACCTGATGCAGACCATGATACAAGAGCTCCAAGCCAAAAGAGGCTTGGAAGGGACTACTTTACCTAAGGACTATTTTTTTACTCGGGTGGGGCTGGGGAGGAATACTGACTACTTTGGAGGCTATTTAAACCACGCCCGAAGAGCAGCACACGCTTCGCGTTATTCTGCATCCAGCAGCGTAACGCTCACCGTGCCTGCAAGTCTGCATCCAGTCTTCTGCCATGCCCGCCTCGAGTCTGGAGCTCCTCGAAAAAGGGAGAAAGAAGGAGAAAAGGTTAGAACAAGAGCAATACCTTTGATCGTTACCTGAATTCACGATCCATTGCGCCTTCGAGCTGGAAGAAAGAAGTTATTTTAAGCACGTCGCCTCGCCTGCTGCAGCGCTGCGCTGAACTCACCGGCCTTCGCAGCATCTTCACATTCCACCGCATCCTTCTGCATGTTCCCGCCGCACTCCGGCACCTAAGGGGAAGACACGAACAGCAAGGTGAGCGAAGGGAATACACAGAGGCAATATTAGTTACCCCCCATAGACTTATCTGATACCACCGGGGGGTACTATACCTCTTCACGGGTTGGCGCAGCTTCCACTGCATCCTCGCCGAACCCCGGCCCCTAAGGGGAAACAAAAGGACAGCAAGGTGAAACAAAGGGACAAACAAGGGGAAACCTCCTCCCACAATAGACTTACCTGATTTTACCGCCGGAGGCATTATTCCCCGAGACTTCATACTTTCTCTCAGTGCCTGAATAAGGGAGAAAGCAACAGGTTACAATAATATAAATCCTTACCCGAATATTACCGGTTGCCACGAGGAACTCTTCACTAGGGTCAGGCTGCAACCTGCAAGGAATGGACAAGAGTGAAAGTCAGACATTTGAACTCTTACGAACTACATACTTACGCGTCTTGCCGGGAATCTCAGAGTCAATATTGTTCTGGAACTCACCACTTCCTTCGAGCCAGTGAAGCAACTGGTTATCTACGCGCCCCTGTGCTCAATGCAGGATGGAGAGCTCATCTTTCCAAACCATCAGGTGAGACTATAAGAGGGGACATCAAAGGTGATCAGTGGGGAGAACAGCGGGAGTGGCGGAGGGTTAACACTCAACTCCACGGGTGGTTAATTCCCTTTCTCCATTTGCAGAAGAATATTCCTACGGGCCAAGCAAACAAAGCTAGGTGAGCCAGTTCAGTCCGTCATCTCGCCACTAGGCGTCACATTGGTGGAGGCCGCAGCTGTCCAGTTCAGATCGACGCCCCTGTGGGAGCCAGGTGAGCGTAACACCTGGTGGATGCCTAGGGTACAGAGCTGGAGAGCGGTCTCACCTGTGGATGTGTGACAGGCGCAGACAGGCATCAACAAAGGTCTTAGTCTTGGGCCTTGCTCTGATGCCGGCATCGCCTGCCATCTTCTACGACAGAGTGGAACATGAATGTTTTAGATCCTTGTATATGTCTCTTGCTTTCAGGCTCCCAGACCCTCTTATTTTCTGGATCTCATATAGGTGCGGGTCCCAGACTTGCAACAATCACTCTTGCCTGCTCGGTTTACTCTCATGCCAAGCATACAACTGTCTCTTTCTCTCTCTGTTGCTCTCAGAGTCCCAAGCTTTCTTATCTTGTGCTCTGTAGTGGTTTCCCAATATCTCTCGGATCTCCAGCACCTCTTGATCAGCCCATGTACCTGTTTGTGTGGTTCGTGTCTTCCTAGCGGTGGTTCTCTTGTATGAGGCTCCAACAGCGTTCGGGTGTCTTCTCCGGTCAGCGGTGGCTCAGTCGGTTACAGTTTCGTTCTCGGCTGTGGTTCCTGTCTCCAGCAGCGCTTGGGTATCTCCCATTGGCAGCGGCTTCACTGGTTACTATTTCTTTTTCAGGCTGTGGTTTCTATCTCCAGCAGCTCCCTGGATTTTGGAAGGCACATCGTTTTTTTAGGGCAGCAGTCTGCGTAGTCCCTTCATCTCTGACTACCTCTGTGTTTCCTCTCGCCTCTGTACTTGGCATCTCCTGCTACGTCTTACGGTTCACCGGGACAGCGTCTCCAGGGTTTCCTCGTCGGAGGATGGCTCTCCCTGTGTTGTTTTCCTTCTGTTATTTTGTACTGCCATTGACCAATCAAGTGTTGTGAAAGACTAAACCGTTCACTCTGGGTTTTCTGGAGTCATCTACATACCCCTGGTCATCATCTTCTTCACAGTACTTGCATTTGAACTATATGGAAAACAGATCACGTTCTCTGGTGCCCTAGTCAGGTCAAACATGCTAGCCTGGCTGACTTCACAACACAATATATTGGCACTAGATGGAATTAGGGAAGGAGAGTTTGACTGTGGCAAAGAGGGAGGGTGTACTAAAGCGAGGTGCACCATTTTCACAGGGGATGTTCATCCCTAATCCCATAAGGGGCTCCCTCTCCCATGTGATCCTTCCCCTGTGCACCACCCCCAGGGGGACTATTTTACTGTGGACACACCGCCCTGGCCCCATGGGAAAGGTCTTCCACTAGGGCAGAAGGGATGACATCCTATGATTCGTCACATACCTTTCCCCTTATGCTGTTGGTGTCTCCATCTCCAAGTGAAAAATATGAAAGAAAGACCACATTACATTGCTCTTTACCTTTCTATTTTTCTACAAGAAAGCAATAAGGTTCACCCTGTTTATCCACTGGGGGGATACATTTTCCTACTCCATACCAATCAACTGTGGTGCACCACAGGGGGCTAGTTTGTTCCCACTACTGTTCAATTTATATCTTAGGTGTCTATGCACTGTACTCAGCAACATTGGAGCCCATTTCATGAACTACGCGTACAACACACAGTTGGTGGTGGAAATAAGTGGACATTATGACACAGATAACAGGAGAGTCGCAACCATATACAACACCATCGAGATCTGGATGAAAGCTAATTGGATGCGCGTGAACAGGAGCAAAACCGAGTTGATGATCTTCGGATCGCACCAAGCATGGGCCAAGCTAAATCCAGAATATAAGACTTTCCAGATTAAAGAATCCCCCATCCAAGTGCTTGGAAAAGTAAAGATATTGGGGATATATCTAGAAGCATCTTTGAGTGCGGAATGCCTGTCACCAACCTGAATAGAAACTGTCAGTACTATCTCCGTTTACTAAAGCACATCAGGCCCTACCTTGATGAAAAGAATAGTACCACCATTGCAAGGGCTACAATTTTGTCCAGGTTAGATCATGGAGATGCCCTTCTGATAGGAGCTAGCAAGGGGTGCATCAGGCGATGCCAAATAATCCAGAACAATGCTGTTAGAAAAGTCAGGAGAAAAACAAAATGGGTACACATAACAGCAGATATGAAAGAGCTTCATTGGCTAGCAATTGAGGATAGGATCACCTTTAAGGTGATGACAATGGCACACCGCTGCTTATTTGGGCAGGTACCCGCCTATTTGAAGGAACAGATCGCGCACTACATCCCAGGTCGGTCCTTAAGATCTGAAGCACAGGGACAGATACCCTGATCTTCCTTTAAATGCTGGATTAGCCTAGGCCGTTCCTTCCCAGTGAGAGTGGCACAGACATGGAATGGAATGCTGATACATTTGGGACAAGAGAATAACTACCCAACTTTCAGAAAAACATTGAAAACAAACATCTTTAAATAAATTAGTCTAAGTCGTAGGAAATGAGGTAGGAATAGTCCCGTTCATCTTTGTATGTCCGTGTCTAAGTGTTAGCGCCTTGATGCCCGCGGGCTTCAGCACTATTATAAATAAACAAATACAATAAATAACAAATAAAGGTTGGAGATCAAGAAGCCAGTGCATAACTGTGGGATAGGCTTTTCGGAGACTCATCCATGTTGGGGGTGAGTGGTCAGTTACTAATGGGAACATTCAACCAGTAAGATAGTACTTTAAGTACCCCACAGCCCACTTTATGGCTAGAGTCTCCAGTTTGATTCCACAGTGTCACTGTGAGAACCATCAAGATTCCTGCAGCCAACTGAAACTCTAGCCATAAAGTGGGCTGAGTTATGCACTGGTTTCTTGAGCTCCAACCTTTATTTTTTATTTATTTTATTTGTTTATTTATATATTGCCGAAGCCCGCGGACATCAGGGCGCTAACACTTAGATGCAGACATACAACTGGTTTGAACATTAATCGAGATTGTACAATCCAGCAGGCGAGTCTTCTGTTACGGAAACATGGTCGGTGCCCAATGTGGGCATTGGGGCAATATATAACTCTGCCCAAGATGACTCCCTTAATTTTTCTATAAAAGATCTTGACATTGCACTAAAAACCTTTGTACTGGAAAAACCGCTGGACTTGACCTGGTTCCGTTTTTATTTTTTAAGCATGAACGCGTAATCTGTTTGCCATTATTTTACAAGGGTGTAACAAGGCCTTTCCACTCAGCTGGAACCAGGCTATTCTACTGATTTTTAAGAAAGGTAATGCAGCAGATCCGTCTTGCTATTACCCCATTTCCTTAATTGAACAACAGCTAAATGGTTTGGTAGGGGACTCTATGGGAAAATCATGGATTGGATAGAGGGCAACGCTATTCTTTCAGATAGTCAATACGGTTTTTGAAAAAAGGTTTGGCGACAGTGGATGAAATTTTAAATTTGACTCTTATCCTGGAAAAATACGCCCATGGCTATGGGGCCCTAATTCATGTAGCCTTTATGGATTTAAGCACAGCATTCGACTGTGTGAACAATGCTGTAGAGGAGCAGCCGAAAGCCTCTGCAGGAAGTCCCGCCCCCCTCCTACCTATATGCTGGAAGCCAGAAATCGTGCCATGCATGACACCAGTGGTTGTGCCTATTCTGCGGAGAGTCTTTGAAAAAAGGTATCCACTAAGCAAACCCTATCTGATGTATACCCAAAGAGATGACAATCTCTTGGAGGAGGTCCCGTAAGTAATATGAAGATGAAAGAAAGAGAAGTTGGCGACGTCACAAGAGGTGAGCGTAACGCACTGAGAAGGGTGGCTGAAGAAGAGGATGTATAGACCTTATGGAATCTAATGACGAAGTAAAGAATTGAGTAAACTTCATGTGCAAAGGGAAGATTTCACGTGTGAAGAGCACTGCAGAAAATGCAAGCCGTTTAATAACTCTGCAGATGCAGCAACGCAAGTAGACTAAATGATCATAGAAGCTAGCGATACGTATTGAATAAACTGCAGGCAAAGCCGCATTTATATAGAATCTGGACTTCGGTATCAAACAATTTTAGTAAGCTCAAGCCCATGGAGAGGATGGCTAAAAATCTGTGTCACAGCAAGAGAGCAGTTGAAATCGTGGAAGGACCGAGAAATTCTGTCTGGCCTGGTGTCAGAGGCTGGAGCAGCCAAGAACTGGTTATCTATCCTTGAAGAACAGTTAACGTGAGAGGCTGAGTCCTCCCTTGTTAAGGTGCAAAGAAAGAACACTATGAGTGCTAAGTTTATTCATTTAATACATTTAAATGCTAGAAAATGAGCCAAATTGCGGTCTCCTGTCAAGTGGGCTATAGATAGAAGTTGGGCATGCAGCTCTAGACTTAGGATAGAGCATGCTCACACTCCCATATATTCCCAGGGATGAGAATACATTGCACGGCCAAGTTCAAAGGCAATCTGCATGGCAGAAGGCATGGGTGATAAGAGATGTTGGGCTAATTGGGTGGGGAGACACGGTCAAAGTCCACCCACTGACACCTGGAGTACTAGCTTACGTGCTCCTAGTGAGCCGAATGTTCCAGGACACAAGCGTTCCAACCATTTGTAGAAGGCCATATAACAAAGAGCCTTATAGTTTGATAGCCAATGATGAATTGTGTGTCAAGTAACTGTTGAAGATGACTTGCAACTAGATAAGTCGTCCACCTGACTGTAAAGACCCAATCACAACCCTTTAAAGAAAGTATACTTAGATGTTCCCTTGAGCCAACCACAACCCCTCATAGGTTTTCGCCTATTTGCCACATAGCATGACATCACGTATGATGAGTTTTTACTATATAACTGGGATTTTTAATGAAATATTTTGAGAGAAATGCTGTGCGACGTCCGTTGATGTCCGTTATAACCACCTGTTTTAGATAATTGATATTAAAACAGTAAAACGACTTTGCCTTCTTCCTGAGTTGGTTTGATTATTTGGTGTAAGAGTTACTCTACATCCCATCTACTGCACGATACGCTACTTATTAAGGGCCATACACTCACGTGGTAGCAGAGGACGGTTAGACCCATCGATTAAGTTAGCTCACGTATTTCGGATGATCAGACATCCTCTGCCATCTAGCCGGGAGATCGCAGTGTTTCCTGTGGAGAGCGGCTGAATAGAAATCTTGCAAGACGAATCGAGACGGTGGGCAGATCCCTACCTGGTTTCCACAGGCGCTTTGCGGACAGAAGGCGAAAGTGATCGGTTGGAGGAGGAGACAATACTGAGGGCCTTGAGTCAAACAAGTGAATTGTGAGTAGACTGAGGGAAATGGCAAACTAAGGGGATGGGATTGTGGTAATTTTAAAGTAACAGGAGTAACGGGGATATTGTGTAGAGATGGAGAAAGAGATAGCGCCTGAGAATCCTGACCCAACGGGGTCCAGAAGACGTCGTCTCACACCCCAGCAGGCATCACTAGACTACGTGTGAACAGGTTCACATAAGGAGATGAGCTAAACTCTGTGATCAGAGTATTAATTGGAAGCGAGAGGAAAAAGGGTGATCACTGTGGTTTTTATGTGCAAAATCGACTAGTCTGTATGTGTATTTGTGTGAAGGAAAGGTATCTAAAAGTGATATATGTTGTGAAAGAATTGAGATAAAGTCAAGGAGTTATACTATCTATCTAGGGAAGTGGTTGGTACCAATCCAGAGGTAGACGGAGAATATTGAAAAATTGAGGTTTGAGCGGCGATTGTTGGAGCGCGCTCATATTTGTTGTTTTTAAAATTGGTGAAGGCACTTTATAAAGTCTGGCAAGTATTAACAGTCAATTGAGATTCGTCACAATGGGAGAGACTCCTCTGATGCATTTATGTAGGACCCTGCCAAAGCACAAACAGTATAGTGCGGAATGGGTGAAAGGCACAGCATATAAGATGTTCATGCTGTGGCCACAAGGGGGATCATTGTCAAAAGCAGCACTGCAACACATGACCACATACTTGCATGCTGCGTACACAAGGAAACAATTTGAGACCAGCCTAGCTATTTTAGAGCTTTGGAAAATGTATCAGGAAGAGAGGAAATATCCGCCACCTGAAGAGTGGATGCTTAACCAGTGTAAGGAGGAAGGTGTTGAGCCCTCAGCTCCTCTTACCTCACCCAAAGTAAAAGACGCTAGTGCAGAAGAAGTAGGGTTGTATCCTTTAAAGGAACTGAAAGCGGTGACGGGTATAGTAATCCTATATACGAACCGCCCACTTATAACAGTGACGATAGTCCAGAGGAGAGTAAGAGAAAAGAGGAGATCTTTAAGATCATACAAAACAAGGAAGAGAAAAGTGAGCAATCAAATGTATCAACAGAAAGAGAACGAGAGATTAGGAGATGGAAAGGAGAGAAAGATAAAGCTGATGAGGTAACGCTCGTGCAGAACGAATGGATGGGAGAACATATATTACTCAAGCTAGATGGAAAAAGCATTGAGGGAGTAAGGCAAAGAGAAGATATGGGCAAACAGGATAGAAAAGACAGGGAACGAGAAAAAGATTGGAGGAAGACAAGCATAAAGGAAAGAACAAGGAGCGACGAGAACAGATGTATCAGGAGGAGCAAGAGAAAAAACAAGAAGGGGCAGAGGAGCAAAGAAAGTATGACAATAGGCAGAGAGCAATAGAAGATAGGGACAGACGAGAAAGGAAGAGAGAAGATGAGGAAGCGCAGTAATGAAGGGACAAAAGAATACAGAGACGGAGAGAAGAGGAAGAAAGTAGAGCAGAAGCAAGGAGAAAAGAATGAAGGCAAGAAGAGGAGAGAATAAGAAGGTAGGCGGGAAAGCAAAGAGAATTAGATGAAGAGTTAGAACATAAGAGGAGACAGCGGGAGCTTGATATTAACCTCATTCAAAAGGAGCTAATAGGGCCGAGCCCAGCAATACGATGGGACAGAATGGAAGAGTTCCTTCCATTAAAGGAAGCAACGCCAGGGGCATCTAGAGTAGCACTAGACAAAGATAACTTTGATATTGGAAGTGTCGGAGACAGGATCGATAAGGCCTATGAAGAATTTAAGGAAAGTACCAAATCGGGAAGCCGAGGGAAGGGAGGTCAATCCCTGGTATTTCAATTACGAGACGAAGGAGAAAATCAGTTCAGCCTCGAACACATAGAGCCTCATTACACGGACGGCGGTAAGGGTTAACGGTCACCGTTAATGGTAACGGTGACCGTTAACCCTTACCGCCGTACTACAAGGCGTTAAAACCCAACACGCAAAGGGACCTTGGTGCTAATTACGGCACCGCAAATTTGCGGTACCGTAATTAGCACCTTCCCCATTCCCATTACGCCCTATGAGGCAAAAATGGAAATGGGTAAGGGGAATGGTGGAAGGGGGAATTAACCTTGGAGTAGGGCGGTAATTCCCTTTCCGCCAAGGCGGTGCCGGTAATTTACCGGCACGGACCAAGGTACTAATAGCACCTTGGTCCACCGCCTACCGTGTAATGAGGCCCATAGCCTTATTCTTAAGTAGACTGAATTTACTGGGTGAAGGGGGCGAGAGTCACACTAGTTGGGGACTAGACATGTTAGATGAGGAGAGAGAATCCTTCCGTGGGGAAGAGGGAGGAGGCGCATGTGCCCCCGAGGGAAGCCTACAGATGGATAAGGAAGTAAGATGGTCCGATCTAGAGCAACCTAAGAAAAGGATGCCAGATCCCATAGCATATCCAGAGCGTCCCTAAGGATGATTGTATAGTGAGAAAGGAGAATCACCGCCATATATAAGCAGGTTAAGGTTGTTACCAGCGAGGAGACGGTCAGGGACCATTGTGCCTGCCATGGATAGGCAGACGATGGGACCCGATTGCGGGTTAGGGTTCACACAGTTTACCTTATTGGAAAAAGGGGGAGCAAGAACGCAGTATATTCCATGGCCACAGATGGATAAGGATTATTTAAGATGCAGACTCCTGAGTTTACATTGGGTGCGGGAAAATGGATTTATGATTTAGGAAAAATAACAGGAGGAAATACATTGGCCATAGGGGACATTAAGGGTCTCTTGATAGCCATTCTTGAGGAAAGAGCTGATGACATATGGAGGGGATCAGGCTATTCAAGGGTGACATCACAGAACACAGTGCACGATGGAGTGACGTTTAATAATTGCAGAGCAGATGTTTGGAGAGCTCTGTGTGCAGTATCCTGACACATCAGATATGGGTGCAATTACGACACGTAAAATGCAGGAAGATGAAGACCCTATTGCTTAAATTCAGGACATTCAAGAGTGTTGGACTCTTGAAACGAGGGAGCTGTGGGAAAAATGGTGGCATTATTTTACCACATTTTATGTCAGGGGTTGCCAGAGCAAGTACAGAGGTAAATGAAGAAGCAAGTGGGGATGGAAGCAAAACCATGGGCTGAAATACAGTTGACAATAGTGCATCACTGTCTGTTATTGCGGGCGAAAAACAAGAAGAAAGATGGGGCGAGGAAAAATGAAGAAGCTAAATTAGTTCAGAAGAAATTGAAAAGTATGCCAAAAGGGGCAGTATTGGCAAGCAAAGAAGGGTTTGGAATGCAGCAAGCAGTGGGTACATCACAGGTGAATAATCAGCACCTGATGTACCAAGGAGGGACTGAGTTCATGCCACGAGGCAGAGGCATGGGCTATAGAGGAAGGGGGCGATTCCAAAGCAATTAAGGTGGGTTTCAAAATGTACAGAATGGGAATCAGAATGCACAACGAGGATTCACCCAAGGGGAACTAGTCAGACGGGCTCCTCCTATATGTTGGACTTGTGGGATGACAGGACACATTGGACGTGTATGTAGGAGCCAAGGGAATGTACAGAATGGCCAATTCTCAAGTGGGGGGGACAGTTTATCCTCCACCATATAGCACACAAACTAGGGAAGGATTTGCCCAAGATCAGACAGTGTATCAGACACAAGCGCCGCAAATACAACAAACACAGCAACCACAGCAAGTGCAATTGAATCCATCGTAAGGGCAGTTGCAATGCACTCCTATGCAGACACAACAGTATGCAAACACGGGACAATTACTGACACTCAGAATAAGAGGTGTAACTGTGGTAGGGGGGAATCCTTTCACAGGTACAGAGGTATGCATATACCCACAATGGGACATCTCACAGGGCGACTTGATGTGTTCAGTACTAGGTCCTGGTCCTCCTCTCCCTCCCGCCTCCCTGCCCGCCCACCCCCCCCTCTGATTGGCTGTCCGGCTGCCTCCCTTCTGGGCTACTCGACGCCCGCTCCCCCTGCTCGCTTCTTTGTTGAGCTGAGCGTGGGAGAGCGGTCGCCGGTAGCCCTGCTGGAGGTTTAGGCCTTGGAAGCCCTGCCTGGCCCTAGTGGGCCTCCGTGAGTAATAAGTGTTTTTTTTTTCATTCGATGCCTTTTGCATCCGCGCTCTGAGCGCGTTGTTGTGCCTGCTCTCCCCCCCCCTCCCACTTCCTGGTCCTCCTCTCCCTCCCGCCTCCCTGCCCGCCCATAACCCCCCTCCCCTTCCTCTTCCTATAACCATTCCCTCCTGGGCAGCCCTCTGCCCGGCAGCCCCCTGTGGCTAAGGGCCCCTAGGCCAAGGGCGACTCCTACAGTTGCGGCTCCCTGTGTGTCTGCAGGTGTACGCAGGGGACGCCAGGCGCCAGCATCACTTGCTATCTCCACCTTCTCCCGGCCCACCCCACCTACACCGAGTCACTACATTCGCATTGGTGTCTTCACCTCATTGTGTCCAACAGCTGTGGTTAACTAGGGTTTTCTCCCCTCGCAGGATTCTCAAACTTAGGTGGGCTCTCCACTGCGTACCTAATACGCATTACTGTTGTTGTTTCTGAAATGTGGTAAACTAGGGTTTTCTCCCCTCGCAGGATTCTCAAACTTAGGTGGGCTCTCCACTGCGTACCTAATACGCATTACTGTTGTTGTTTCTGAAATGTGGTAAACTAGGGTTTTTTCTCCCCTCGCAGGATTCACAAACTTAGGTGGGCTCTCCACTGTGTACCTAATACGCATTACTGTTGTTGTTTCTGAAATTGTGGTAAACTAGGGTTTTTCTCCCCTCGCAGGATTCTCAAACTTAGGTTGGCTCTCCACTGTGTACCTAATACGCATTACTGTTGTTGTTTCTGAAATTGTGGTAAACTAGGTTTTTTCTCCCCTCGCAGGATTCTCAAACTTAGGTGGGCTCTCCACTTTGTACCTAATACGCATTACTGTTGTTGTTCTGAACTGTGGTAAACCTGTGCCTGCCGCTCTATTCCTGTCTGCGGGCTCTCGCATCGTCTGTCTTCCCCCCCACACCCCCTCCTACTCCATGGTGCTCTCTATCTCGCCTATCTTCTCTAACTGCTTCTCCATCGACTATCCTGCTCTCCTCACTAAATCTGGTAGGAAAAAGTTTAAAAAGGACATCCTGGTCTCCAACCCAGGCCTCCCTATCGCTGACACCTATACCAGTGCCTGCTCCAAGGAAACTCTTACTGACATCCTCTTTTTTGTGCCTTCGCCTGACCTATGGACCTTTCATATGGTCTCTGTGCTCTCTCCTTTCTCCTCTTCTCCCATTAATGGTGGCACCCGTTGGGATGTCCTCCTGGCCCCCTTCCGCTCCTCTAAGGCCATCATTAATGTCTATGCTAATGGGACCGTCTTGGTCCAAGGTCCTCAGGCTAACCTTCACCTCTTTGATAGACGCTTCCCTCGCCTCATCTTCCTTTCCTCTCCCGCTGTCCCCCCTCCTGTGTCCTCGGCTACCTTGCCTCTACCCTCCCTCCCTGCCCCCTCTCATGCTCCTTCTTCACCTCCTTCTTCTACACCTCCGCAGGGCGTACCTCTGATCTGTACCCCCCCCCCCCCCCCGGAAGTCCTTCAAGGCTGGCAACCTTCTCCACATTGCCACTCTTAACTCTCGCTCTGCCATCAAGCATTCCTCTGATATCTGTCACCTTCTTGAGGAACTGGACCTTGACGTCCTCGGTCTCACTGAGACATGGTTCACAGCCAGCTCTGTCACCAGCTTTGACACACTCCTACCTGACGGTTACAAGATCTTCTCCGTGCACAGGCCCAACTGTGCAGGTGGGGGTGTTGCCCTTATCTTCCCTGAGTGGATTCCTGCCACTGTCACTCCTACGCAGACCTACTCCTCTTTTGAATGTCTTGTCTGCCGACTCTCTCTCTCTCCTAGCCATTCCCTTACTGTGGCTACTATCTATCGGCCACCTGGTCAAATTTCCTCCTTCCTCTCTGAGTGGGCTGACCTCTCCTCCTCACTCCTGTCCTCAACCACTCAACTACTCTTTCTTGGTGACTTCAACATCCACCTTGATGCCTCCTGTCTCCCCACTGGACTCTTTTGTGACCTCTGCGACTCTCTCTCACTCTCTATTCTCCCGTCTGAGCCTACTCATTCTGCAGGGCACACTCTTGATGCTCTGATCTCTTTTGACCTTCCCCTCTCTGTCCCTCTCTCCACTCCTCTCTCCTGGAGTGATCACTTTCTCCTAACCTCCCACCCCACCCTCCCTACCCCACAGGCAAAGCCACCCTCATCATTGCCACCCACCTTCTCGGTCATCCGACCCATGAAGCGCGTGTCAGTTGAGGCTTTCACTGCCACCTTCTCGCCCCCCCCTCCCCTTTCGGCTGACTCCCACTCTGACACAGCCCTCTCCATGCTCCACTCTGCTATATCTGATACTCTTGATATCCTTGCCCCTGTCATGAGAATCCGCCTGAAGCCCAAAGCCAAATGTAACTCCTGGTATGACTCGGATCTCGTCACCCTAAAACGCAAGTGCAGGGTGGCTGAGAGGAAATGGCGTGCTTCATGTTCATCCTCTGATAAACTGGCCTGCCGCCTGCTCCAAAGGCAATATCGTCTCTCCGTTCTCACCAAAAAGAGAGCCCTTATCCAAGCCCGCATCTCTGCGGCATCCAACAACTCGGCTGAACTCTTTAAAATCTGCAAGGAGCTTGCCAACCCTGCTGCAGTCTCTATCTCTACTGTCCCCTCCCAAGCCCTCTGCACTGCACTGGCCTCTCACTTCATCTCTAAAACTCAGGACATCCTGTCCTCACTCTCCTCCTATCACCTCCCTCCCTCTCTTCCCGACTCTTCCTCTGGCCCTTCTGCAGCCACCCCTCATCCCTCCTTCTCTGCCTTTCCACTTTTTTCTGCTGACGAGGTTTCCAGACAAGTCCGATCTATGAAAGTCTCGTCTAAACAGGTTCACCCCTGTTCCTCCAAAACTATCAAGGACCACATCGACTCCCTGGCTCCTGCCCTGGCTGACTTTTGCAACCACTCCTTCGCCTCCGGAGTCTTCCCATCCCCCCTCAAGCACTCCCTTGTGCACCCTCTTCTTAAGAAACCCTCCTCCGACCCCTCCTGCCCGGCTAACTATCGCCCAATCTCCATCACTCCCTTCCTAGGCAAGCTCCTGGAGAAACTGGCCATCTCCCAGCTTAACCTCCATGCTGAAACTGTTGGTAGTCTCCATGACCATCAATCTGGCTTCAGAGCGGCCAGAAGCACGGAAACCGCTCTCCTGAACATCCGTGAGGACCTGCTCTTGAACCTCGACTCCAACACTCCGTGTGTTCTCATTCTGCTCGATCTCTCTTCTGCCTTTGACACTGTCAACCATGCCATCCTACTCAACCGTCTCCGTAATGACCTGGGTATCACTGGTCAGGCTTTGGCGTGGCTGACCTCTTTCCTTTCCAATCGACCCTCCCAGGTCCAACTTGGGTCCTTCCTCTCTGACATCTTTTTCTCCACCTGTGGTGTTCCCCAGGGATCTAATCTCTCTCCCTGGCTGTTCAACCAGTATCTGGCACTCCTTGCCCACCGCATCGCCGCTCTCTGCCCCTACTTTCAGTGCTATGCGGACGACACCCAGCTCATTTTCAGGCTACCCTCGGCCTCCTCCTTTCCTTCCCTCATCTCTGACTGTCTGTCTGCCATCCAGAATGGTGTGCCGCCAATGACCTCTGCCTTAATGCTAGTAAGACTGAGATTCTACTCATCGGCACACCCACTCCCTCCTTCCCTGTAGCTCTCTGGCCATCCTCACTTGGCCCTCCTCCTGCTCCTACCTGCAAGGCAAAAAACCTCGGGGTCATCTTCGACTCCACACTCTCCTTCTCTCCTCATATATCTGACGTCTCTAAGAAGTCACACTACCAGCGGCACCTCCTCAGAGGTATTCTTCCCTTCCTCTCCTTCCCCCAGAAGCTCACTGTCTCCCGAGCCCTGGTTCTCTCGAAGCTGGACTACTGTAACAGCCTCTATCTTAATCTGCCTGCCTCCACTCTCCGCCCCCTGCAACTCATCCAGAACAGAACTGCGAGACTTGTCCTTGGCCTCAAGCCCAGGGACCGTATCTCTCCAGGACTGAAATCTCTACACTGGCTCCCAGTGGCTGCGAGGATTAAGTTCAAAACCCTCTGCATTGTCCACAAGGCCTTCTGGGGCCTGGGGCCTAAATACCTTCAACTCGCTCTTCCTAAATATCTTCCTTCCCGAGCCCTTTGCTCATCCATCTCCAACTCCCTCAGGGTCAGCCGCTTCTCGAAGCAACGAGTCGGGGGTCGATCTCTCGCCGTGGCAGGGGCCTCCCTCTGGAGCAGCCTTCCTGCCTCCCTGAAACTTGAGGAGAACCATCTCCGGTTCCGGAAGCACCTCAAAACCTTCCTCTTTGCTTCTGCTTTCTCTCTCCCTCTCCCCTGCTAAAGTCTCGACTGAATCTGCACCGAATCTGCAACTGGGCCACTCTCACCGACCTCGGTCCTGTTCCCAACCACTCTCCTCTTGCACTGCCTCCCTGGCAACCCCTGCACTGAGGGACTGTCTCTGTATCCCTACAGCCCCCCCTTTCCCAGCACTTGTCTGCACTTACCTTGCACTTGCCACCAGCTGGCCCTATTTATTTACTTATTCTGCTTACTTGTACTGCACTTCCCCCCTCCCCTTCACCTTGCACTTTTCCCTTCCCCCCACCCCTGCACTTGCGCGGTCTGAATGACACCTGGCCTAGTAGGATTGTTGTCTGTCTTCCCCTTGTTCCCCCCTCCCTGCCTCGTCGCGCCTTGAAACACTTGTGTATAGGCGCGTTACAAATGTCATATATCATATCATATATCATATCATATGAGTGACACCAGTCCCCCAAGAGGAACCAAGGGTTGATGTGACGATAAGAGGCACATCTTTTTCTTTTTTAGTAGACACTGGGGCTACTCGTTCATGTATACGAGAGGGAAAATATCCAATGTCAGGAATTGCCATGAATGCTCAAGGGTTCTCTGGAGCTACAAGTCGAGTTCCTTTTACTGATTAATTACCAGTCTATATTGGAGAGTGTGGCATGTCTGTTCCATTGTTATATTCACGACAGACACCAGTTCATTTTGGGAAGAGATTTGATGACTAAACCTAACATGTCAATTTCAATTACTGACAAAGGTATAGTGTGTTCCACTCCCGGAATACGCTATTTGAATGTAAGCAAATGTATAGTGGCTTTCGCAGGGCAAGTGGCTCTGCGAGGTATACCAGTAGAGCCAAAGGTTTTTCTTTATGGGATGAGCATTCTATTGACATGGCTACCTGGCTTAGTGGGACTATGAGGATACCTGACAAATTCTTGTTTACACCAGAGATACCTATGGACGAAGAGGGGAGACAGACTATCCCTCTAGAGTTAGAAGCAGCCATAGTACGAAGGGAAATGGCGATGCTTGAAGGAACGGATGATGAGGGTAGACCATGGAGAACAGTAATAGTTCTCGAAGAAGGGAGCATGTTGACTGATATTACTGATGGTGACATGTTTAGAGATGATCCAACAGACTATGAAGTAGTGTTCTTTATGAGCATTACATACTGGATAAGAATACAGAAAAGGGAAATCCTACAGTGAATGGCGATAATGCGTCAGCGTCCAGCATTTTTTGACGAAGACTTGGAAAAGGTGCCCAGCGTCCTATGGGCTACAGGCCCTTATGACGTAATACTATTTAAGGGAATAGGGGAAGTCAAAATAAAGCTGAAGCCAGGGGCAATTTTACCTCAAGCAAAACAAACAGTACCCCATGTCTCGAGAGGCCGATTAGGGTATATTCAAGACTATACTTTAGCACTGAAGAAACAAGGTATTCTGGTGTCATCTGAATCATTGTGCAATACTGCAGTGTATCGTGTGAAAAAATCAAACGGAGGGTCATGGAGATTCATACAGGACATGAGACCGATTAAACAGATTGTAGAGGCAGAGTTTCCTTTAGTTCATAACTCGGCGAAGATACTGTGCAGTATCTAAGTGGAAGCCTGATATTGTACGGTGATTGATTTGAAAAATGCATTTTTCTCAATCCCGTTGCCCAAGGACTCACCAGACTTGACTTCATTTACGTTCCGCCAGACTCGTCTGAAACATACTCGGCTGCCCCAAGGGTACTGTGAGTCTCCATCGATCTTTAACAGAGTCTTACAAATGGACTTAGGCAATATTGATTTGAACAGTGCTGTCATACAGTATGTAGATGACATTTTAATTTGTAGCACGACAGAAGATGGATGCAGACAGGACTCGATTCAGTTGATGACTATTCTAGCAGATAAGGGATACAAAGTAGACAAAGAGAAGCTACAGTATTGTCAAGAAGAAGTGTTATACATAGGGCAGTTGATTTCACATGAAGGGAAAAAAGGTGACACCTGAAAGGGCTGAAGCGATTATGATAACCGCAAAACCACACACAGTGAAACAGATGCAACAATTTTTGGGGCTGTGCAATTATGTTAGAGCCTGGGTGTTAGATTACAGTTTGTACACAAGACCCCTTTTGCAGTCTTTAAAGAAAGCACAGGTGAATGGTGTTACAATAGAATGGACTGAGGAAATGGAGGAAGGATTTGAGGAGTTGAAAAAAGCAATTTGCACAGCTCCCGTTTTGGGAATCCCCAATTATGGTGAGGAGTTTTTTTTTATTCTCGCACACGAATGGAACAGTCATGACAGCAGTGCTTACACAGAGGATTACATTAGGGTACAAACCTCTAGCGCATTACAGTGGGATTCTGGATCCAGTTATGAAAGTACACTTGCCGTGCTAACAGTCATTAGCAGCCACCACGTTCACAATTGAGAAATCTACAAGTATTGTAATGGGCTGCTCTATGACGCTTTTGTGGAACATGCTTTGTTTGCCATTTTAGAGAAACCCAAGGGTACATTGACATCCCAGAGAGCTTCTGCTTATGAAGTAATGATTTTGGACCAAACAATCAAAATGGTCAGTTGCAAAATAGTGAATCTGACCACATTTGTAGCTGAGCCAGTGGCATAGAGTGATCATGTGCATGACTGTGTGAATTATGTTGAATCTTATGATGATATATCGCGTGTAAAAGAAAATGCTCTGCCTTTTTATTGATGGTTCTTCAAGAATTGATCAGACAAATGGAGAAAGACATTCTGGCACAGCTGCAGTGAGGCATATATCGAATGGGGAATTTGAGGTTGTAGTGAGTATAAGGCAGAATTTCACTTTTCAGCGCAAGCAGCAGAATTAGTGGTGCTTATTCTTTTGCTTGAGTAATATGAAGGACAGAAAGTGACGTTGGACAGTGACTTCACCTATTTGACGTCAACCATACACGCAGGGCTAGCACATCAGAAAAGGAGGGGAAATGGAGGGCTACCTCTGAGCAGACGGCACTCCAGTGCAGCATGCATCTTTATTGGACAGGCTTATTAAGGCACTACAACTCGCAGCAGCCATAGCGATAGTTAAATGTGCAGCGCATACTAAGCAAGCAGATTTGATCTCTTGTTATTTTATGTTACTTTGCATTTATATAGCGCCTTATGTACCATTGGTATGGTTTCAAGGCGCTGGCAGGTTAAACGCCCTCGGAAACTGTAGTTCAAGTCAGTAGAGAGAGAGAGAGAGAGTCATAAGGTGCTTGTGTGCACCGGATCGTGCAACAGGTGTGGCACTCGTATGATAGCTGCTTCTTAGCGTTAGGTGTGGTGGTTGGGAGATCAGGAGTATGTGTTCGTTCTGGCAGGGTGATACCTGACTGATTCTGGCTGCGTTAGGCCTGAGGAGAACGCCTAGGCTGGCGGTTGTGCAGCCAGCTGTGTTTAGTTAGGATGATGGGGAGTATGTGGCAGATGTTGGTACGAGAACAGCTATACCGAATGTGTCATAGTATCGCTGTGTTCTAGTTGAGTGGTGGTGTATAGAAGAGAGTAAGCGTGGTGATGTGATATGGTGGTTTTCAGTAGGTGCTTCAGACCGAGCGTCTTCATGCTCCACTGTACCATGCATTCCATTTGTCGCATGTACTCCCTCAGTTCTATGTACTCCCTCAGTTTCATCCGCTCCACCCACTTAATCCGCTCCACCCGCTTAATCCCTCCACCCACTTCATCTGCTCCATCTGTATTATGTACTCATCCTTTCCACCCTCTCGTCCACTTTATTCCTCTCATGCACTTCGTTCCTCTCTTCCATTTCATTGATAACATCACTTTCCTTAGTTTATCCACTTCACTGCTTTGGTCCAGTTTATTCCTTCATCCACTTCACCCGTTCTATTCAGATTATCCGTTTTAATTTAGATTGGTGGTTATTAGTTTTTGATTTCTCGCTCGGATCATGATGCTGGATTGTAATTTAAGATAAAGCAACTTTGGGCTAAGGTCAATGATTGCTAGTATCCAGTTTGAGTTAAGAGTCGATTTTAGGGGAAGAGCCATGTTTTCAGTAATTTGCGGAAAGACATGAGGTCCTCGGTGAGTCGGATGTGGGGTGGAAGTGCGTTCCACAGAGTGGGGGCCAGGGCTGAGAATGATGATCCACCTAACCTGAGTTAGTTGGTTTTTGGTATGATTAGGAGGCCGGCAGAGCTTGATCTTAGAGTGCGTGGAGGATGGTAGGGTTTTAGTTTGTCTTGAAGATATTGAGGTCCGGTTTTATGCATTGCTTGGTGGGAGATGCATAAGGTTTTGAAGGTCACCCTTCGGGCAACCGGAAGCCAGTGCAGAGTTTTGCAGGAATTAAGCCGCAGACGTAGAAGCCAAAAGGGTTACACGTTCTTTAGATATATCGAGTTTTGATATTCCAAGTATAAGAAAGGGAGTAGCCACGACTATGGTAATGCGAGAAGGGTTTAATCATTTGCCAAAGACCCAATTAATGGAGATTCAGGGAAGTATACCGCAGGAAGAGCAGGAATTATGGAAATGAAGGGGGTATTCTTTATCCAACACAGAAGCATTATGGTGACAGGATAGCACTGGAAAGCCATTGATGCCAGTAGCATTATTAAAGATGGCGCTAGAGCAACCTCATTACCCTGTGCATGTGACTAGGGAGAGTCTTGCTGCAACGATTGCGGAAGACTGGTTCGTTACAAATCTATTAGAGCACGTTGCATTCTATGTAGTGAATTGCATTGAGTGTCAGAAGTTTACAGCTGGGCATACACTGAGAACAATTAGAGGAGTAATTCCTCGACCGAATGGTCCTTTTCAGCATTTACATATCGATTATGTTGATATGCTGCAGGTGTGTAATGGATACAGGTATCTTATAGTGGTGGTGTGTCCCTTCTATAGGTGGATCGAGGCAGGTCCATGTACATACCCTGATGCATGAAGTCTTTCCAAGATGGGGTGTGTGTGAAGTGCTGAGATCCGATAATGGGCCACATTTTGTCAATGAAGTGTTCGAACAGATAGGACTATCGTTGAGCATTAAGCACAAGTTTTCTTTTGCTTATCACCTGAAAGCGAAGGGAATATGTGAGTGACTCAATGGTCTCCTTAAAGAAAGGATTGCCAAGCTCAAGCTAACATTGAAGAAGGGATGGCTATATTGCTTGCCCTTAGCTTTGTATGCCCTAAGGAATGACCCTGGGTCGGACCGCCACCTCACACCCCATGAACTAGTAACAGAGAGGCAAATGAGAATGCCTCTTACACATCCATCGAGGAGTAGAAGTGATGCTAAGAGTACTGCAAAATTGCTAAGTGACGAGCTGCACAATTATTTGACATGGATGACCTCTAGCATCTCTCTCATTTCAGATTCACTCAAGCATCAGGGGGGTCTGTCTCAGAACACAGATGAAGACCATTCAGCAACCTGATCTCTTGAATTATTATCAGCACCTAGACTATTTGTTGGCAATACCATGCTAATTAAAACTTCACTAGGAAGTGGCACGAACCACGGTTTAATGGCTCATTTTGCGTTGAAAACGTCACTCCCTCAGCAGTAAAAGTCCAAGGTCAACGAGCTTGGATTCATTTGAACGACGTGAGGTTGTATACCGGCAAGACCGCACCACCCCCACATGTCAATATAGAAGCAAGACAAGAAGAAGAATCTCAGAGTGTGCAAACTTGATCGATGACGAAGAAGAAGGACGATAAAGCGACCAGTTGATAAATGTAGATTTTGCATATGGACTGTGGCTCGTTCAGACACTCCATATAGATATTAAAGCAGGAGTGCAAACCCTTGCTGAGAGTCACAAGAATCATTTGAAAAATGAACTTTAGAATGATATTGATGTGTCACAAATATGCCTAAGCTTGATTTTGAATTCGAAGACTGGAAACGAGAGCAGTGCCCAGACTCATTTCTCACTGAGTATCTATTTGGTTACCTCTATGGTTTTAACAAACGGAGGTGTCCACATACTTATACTTGCTGTTTTTATATTTATCCTTCAAGCTTATCCTGCTCTTTTCAGAAGAGACGTTGATATTTGCACTTTTTTACAGGATCCTAAGCATGGCCCTTTAATCAGAAGACTGCTCGTAGCAATAGTAGAGGAAATATTGCAGTTGCCAGAGCTATTGTAGTTACTGGAGTAGAAGTGTTTTTTCCTTAAACAAATTGAAGTGAAAATGAGGAATGATGAAGCTGGTACGACTGTAGGGAATGAGCAAGCCCAACCAATTCCAGAATGTCACAGGTGGTGGGGGTTAATAAGTTGGTTCGTGATATACGTATGTGCGACTATACTTTTGGGCCTATTCTCAACTTGGCACAGTGAAGGTGCCAAATAGCACGATTCACTGCGCCAAAAGAGGACGCCCAGTCTCCACTCCTTTTCTCAAGTGGGCCTGGTCGTCCTCGTAGAGCACGCCAGTGATCTGTGAGGATTGCGCCTGTTTTAAGGTGTTACGGGCGCAATCCAATCTCGGCAGCATTTTTGTAAAATAACGTCATATTCATTATTTTACAAAACTGCTGCCGAGAACACAGTTCCTATACACCAAAGTGAGCGGCTTCCAAATTTGCAGGATGTTGAAGCTGCTTACTTTGGTTTATAGGAAAGTGTTCCTATACACCCGTGTGGTGTATATAAACACTTTCATTTAAAGCGAGCAGCTTCAATGTTGCACCCTGCAACGTTGAAGCTGCTGGCTTTGGTGTAAATGAAAGTGTTCATATACACCCGTGTGGTGTATGTGAACACTTTCATTTACACCAAAGTCAGCAGCTTCAACGTTGCAGAATGCAACGTTGAAGCTGCTCGCATTGGTTTAAATAAAAGTGTTCCTATACACCCGTGCAGTGTATATGAACACTTTCATTTAAAGCGAGCAGCTTCAACGTTGCATCCAGTAACGTTGAAGCTGCTCGCTTTGGTGTAAATGAAAGTGTGTTGTATATGAACACTTTCATGTACACCAAAGCAAACAGCTTCAACGTTGCAGCAACTTTGAAGCTGCTTGCCTTGGTGTACCTGAAAGTGTCCATATACAACACGGGTGTATGGACACTTCCATTTACACCAAACAAGGCTTCTTGTGGCACTCCTCCAGTTTAACGGCACCAAAAGGGTACCGTAAATGTGCGCTAGTTTAGCACAAATATTAACCTGGAGGAGTGCCACAAGAATAGGCTTCCAAAAAGCCAGTTTACGAATGTGGCGGTTGCTAGGTTGGTTTCCAACCCATCCTAGCAACCACCACATGTATTCCAAAAGTGCCGCATTCCTTCCGACTTCGGAAGAATGCGCCACCTTCAGAATAGGTCTTAAGTACCGAAAAGGTTGTTAAGCCTTTTAACATCCTTTTCGGTACTTAACACCTGGATCAGAATAGGGCCCTTTGTGTCTTTCTCTTTCTCCTGTTTAGCAATCCTCCTTATGTTGATGCTGCTATTGAAATAGAGACTACTATGATTTCTCCTACTACAGGAACTACTCTCGGTTTGTTTACTTCCACTGAGGTAGAGGTTTCTATGGTCCATCCAACAAAGGGAACTCTTTTTGTTATGCTTCATGAGTACTACACAACAAAGCATACACTTGGGAGACAAGAGAAATGCAGAAGAAGATAATGGTGGGATAAACACCTATATAGATAATACAGTACACTTGGGTAATAACATGTGGTACCAGCCCATGAGAAAGGTGGGAGAGAGAGTATAAAAGGAGAGTTTCTACATGTTTTCCCTACTACCTTATGGTATGGGAACCTCTAAGATATTCATAGCCACAGAAGTATCCATGAAAAGAGCGCATTGCCTGACACATCTCGTACTTTGCCAGACAAGAGGACAAATCCAAGGCAGAACTGCATCCATAGTGTAGATGAATAAAGCGACAAATCAAAGAGAAGATAATTATGTGCAAGACTTAAAAACAAGAGAAAAGCCAGAAACAAAGCATCACGTAATAAGAACAGCCTGGAATAAATGGAGCAGGAATCAAGATGGAAAAAAACAAGATTCTGCAATGCAAGGATAAGGATGGGAAGGAAATGCATCAATGCATGGAAAGAGGTCAACTACAAATCAAATGACCAGTGCTTACTAATGAAGGATGGGTTCATGGACTAATTGTGTGCAAAGTAGTAGCATTAACTAGTCAGTGGGAAGCAGTTGTGGGAAATGCAGAAAACAAATGCAAGGATCAATGGCCAAAGATTGTAAAATTGTTGACATGGGTCGAAGATAAAGGAGGACCATTGCAGATGCTACCTCTGAAGAGTGCGTCCTTATGTTTCAGAAATAATGGCACGAGGAAAGTCGGAGAGAGTCGCCAGTGTGGCCGAATTTTTGATGTACCAGGCGTGAAGGAAGGAACAGCAATCCTGATGGATCATGATTGGGCTTGTGGGTCCAGAGCCTACATGAAGCTGCCCAAGGACTGGGGAGGGACGTGTTCCTTGGTGCTCATTCATATTCCAGCATTAGTGATTCCACAGAGTGACCTGAGCTTTGGTGAATTTCCAAAAGCGGATGCCCATTTGAGGAGGAGAAGAGCGCTTGAATTTCTCAACTGAACAAAGACAGAGAACTATATCTCTCACAAAATCAATAGAAGCCTTTGATGCTATTCCATATGAGCACAGGTTGTTTAGCCAGACTGCTGCAGTATCCACGACTATCTTTATGCCAGGTATCCAGACGATGGCAAATTCTAAATGGTTACAAATAACCAGATAGGAGCTCATGCAGACGATCAACACTACCATAAAGGGATTCAATGCTATCAAATAAGAAATGAGGGCCATACCACTAATGACCCTACAGCATAGATATGTTCTTGACATGATCATGGCAATGGATGGAGGAGTTTGTGCCAAAATTGGGCCATCATGTTGCACGTTCAAGCCTTCTCACAATGGCGAGAATGGGACCTTGACAGAGGCCTTAACGTTGCTGACGAAACTGCACAATCAGATGGAAGATGAGGCCATTGCAGATGACGGTTGGTTTGCGTCTATCTTTTCATGGGTTCCACAATGGATGGCGAAAATCTTCAAGTTTCTTGGAGCAGTATTAGTGATGATAATGTTTGGATTCTGTGTGATCAGGATAATAATTACACAGTGCAAGACAGGAAAGAAGGCAGTAGGAATGAAGATCATGCTCAATGTCGAATCAGGGTTTGGACCCAAGGAGTTGACAAATGAAGATACCAGAAAACATATAGGCCAGCATTTTAGCACCTGAGGGAACAAAGTGCCTGCATCCAAGGAATCACAAGAAGTATGTGGAAAGATGGGTCTATTGTAATCCAAATGGACAGTGCAGCTACATGACCTGGAGTGTAGATTAACATGTAAAATCAGCAAGATCCCTGAATGGAGTATTGAAGATTTGGACCCTGAAGAAAAACCTCTTCAAGAGAAGAAATCAAAATGTGGAGATTAATGAAGGTGTGGTCGATGAATCAACCAGAGGGGGGAGTGTAGAGGAGCAGCCAAATGCCTTTGCTGGAAGTTCCACCCCCCCTCCTACCTATATGCTGGAAGCCAGAAATTGTGCCATGCATGACACCAGTGGTTGTGCCTATTCCGTGGAGAGTCTTTGAGAAAGGGTATCCACTAAGAGAACCCTATCTGATGTATCCCCGTAGAGATGACAATCGCTTGGAGGAGTTCCCTGAAGGAATATGAAGATAAAAGAAAGAGAAGTTGTTGATGTCACAAGAGATGAGCGTGAGGCACTGAGAAGAGTGGCTGAAGAAGAGAATGTATAGACCTTATGGAATCTAATGATGAAGTAAAGAATTGAGTAAACTTCACGTGCGAAGTGAAGATTGCATGTGTGAAGAGCACTGCAGAAAATACAAGCCGTTTAATAACTGTACAGATGCAGCAACGCAAGTAGACTAAGTGATTATAGAAGCTAGCTATACGCAGTGAATGGACTGCAGGCGAAGCCGCCATTATATAGAATCTGGAGTTCGGTGTCAACTTTAGTAGGCTCAAGCCCATTGAGAAGATGGCTGAAAAGCTGTGTTGCAGAAAGAAAGCAGCTGGAATCGTGAAAGGACCGTGAAAGGCTTTCTAGCATGGTGTCAAAGGCTATTGCAGCCAAGAACTGGTTATCTATCCTTGAAGAGCAGTTACCGTGAGAGGCTGGGTCATCTCTTGTTAAGGTGCAAAGAAATAACACCATGAGTGCCAAGTTTATTCATTTAATACCATTAAATGCTAGAAAATTAGCAGAATTGCGGTCTCCTGTCACATGGGCTATGGATGGAAACCGAAGTTGGGCATTCATCTCTAGACTTAAAAGCATCATAGTTTGATAGCCAATGATGAACTGTTTGTCAATTAAGTGTTGAAGATGACTTGCACTAGGGGTGGGCATAAGTTATCCACCTGACTGCAGGGACCCAGTCACAACCTGATCCCTTAAAGAAAGTATACTTAGATGTTCCCCTTGAGCCAACTACAACCCCTCATAGGTTTTTGCTTATTTCCCACATAGTATGATGTCACGTATGATGGGTTTTTACTATATAACTGATTTTTTTCAAATACTTTGAGAGATATGCTGTGCAACGTCCGTTGATGTCCGTTGTAACTCCCTGTTTTAGATAACTGATATTAAAACAGTAAATCGACTTTGCCTTCTTCCTGAGTTGGCTTGATTATTTGATGTAGGAGTAACTCTGCATCCCATCTACTGCACTGGCACATCCCAGAAGGACCGTGAATCTACTTTTAATGAACATTTACAGCAGATAATGAAGCACCAGGTTCTTCGTCCTCGTCATTATGTGGCTTCGCTGTTCATTCGGCGTTGGTTGCTACCATGGAAATGCTCACGGCAAGTCACTACATGAAAACGCTGCGTAAAGTTACTTTGCGTGTGTATTGGTCATGTGTCTTTTCATGTGGCGTGTCTTCCATTGGTTGTGAGCGCTGTTTTGTATAAAGTGTGCCTTCCTTTTCAGCGCGTTGCTTCTGATTGAACTCAAACACACTGCTATGCTTGTTGTTACATGCAGATTCCGACTGTGGTTTTTTCCTATCTGATTCCTCTTTGCTTGCCGATTCTGTTTTGTTGTTGCCCGCACGTTGCCAGACCTTTTGCCTGCCATTGGATTGCTTGTTTTATGGATGTCTGTTACCTTGCTCGGAACCCTCCGTAATGTATTCCCTTACGTTCTTCAGCCCTCCTTCTCTCTGTGTTCTACTTAACTTTGGAGACATCCCGACTGAGATGTGGCGACTACTCACTACCTACCTTCTACAACTACTCCTGCGAGTCACATCTGGCTCTTCCTCTTTTCAACGACCATCTCCTACCAAGAAGTCCCCATAGGTTTCCTTTTTGTTTGTGCATATGAACAGGACGCTCTGCTTATGCAAGTGCGTGCGCCAACCCGACTCTAGTGCGGCCCTCATTCCGTACGGGTTAGTTCCCTTACTAACTCTCCTTCCCTCACGTTTGGCAATTGGACTGCTTCTTCCTCGAACTTGGTAAGATCCTGTTCTTTGGGGACTATTGGGGTTAGTTAGCTTGTAAAATTAGTGAAAGGTCTATTCCTCTTTTCTCCATTTTTCTGTAAGGTGGTCTGATCCCAAGAATCCTACCTAAACATACTCTGTGGTGATGCTCAGGGTCCAGGGTCATAGCCATATCAAAATTATCCACCGTATGTGTTCTCATTTCTCTAACTAGTCTCTTGTGTGCTGTTTCGAACGTTCTTGTTCTAACTTCTTTGTGTTTCCCTTTCAGCCTGGGTCACAGCGGTGTGGTTCTCCCACTCTTTCTTTCGATCTGTCCCTTAGTTCTGTTACTTACTAAAACATCAAAGGGGTGTATTCAAAGGAAGATCTCCCTCACTTCTGAGTGAGGAAGAGACCTCGGCCAGGACAGGTCCAGGTCTATCATCCAGTACTCAGCCTGAAGGATCCGGTTCGTAAGGTCAGAGGGACAACTGGGGGAGTACTTGACATGCACGATTCGCTTCTTATTAAGGGCCATAAGCTCAGTGCAAAATTATGGTCGTATTTGAAACCCTTGATATGCCATCTTCAATGTTGGATCACTATGCACAAAACTCTGACAGTAAGAGTATGAGTTGTTACTATAGGGGAATTGATGGATCCCATCCACTCAACTTGCAGTGTTAGGCAGGGCTGCGTACTGACTCTGCTACTTTTTAATTTATATATTAATTCTTTATCTACTTTCCTCTGTGATTTATCAACAGATGTGCCTAGGTTAGCTGGAAGGTGTTTCTCACTGCTGATGTACATGGACGATGGTGTCATTGCAAAAAGAAGAATGGCCCTTCAGCAGTTGGTGCAGTGTGTTTGCGAGAATATGTCTGCAAGGGATTTGAAAATGAATGTGGCGAAATGGAAAGTAATGTGCATTGGCATCACAAAAAGGGTACATGCACTATCCTGTTTATGGCAGCCACATCCACATAACTATCTGCCCTGTACAGTACTTGCCAATCCATGGTGCTAGCCTTGGGTGATGTACATGACTTAGGGGCCTAGACATTGGAACCACCAGGCACCCCAATGCATTATCAAGGTCCATTATGTACGCACATGTGAGGGCAGTGTGACAGGGGATTACTCCAGATGCTTTTAGGCCCCCCAACCCTCTTCTCCCATGGCCCAGAGGGCATTCCCCTTGCATATGCATGTAGGTTCCCCAACCCTCTCCTCCCATGGCCCAGAGGGCATTCCCCTTGCATATGCATGTAGGCCTCCCCAACCCTCTCCTCCCATGGCCCAGAGGGCATTCTCCTTGCATATACATGTAGGCCCCCCCAACCCTCTCCTCCCATGGCCCAGAGGGCATTCCTCTTCCATGTGCATGTAGGCCCCCCCCAACCATCACCTCCAATGGCCCAGAGGGCATTCCCCTTGCATATGCATGTAGGCCCCTCCCAACCCTCTCCTCCCATGGCCCAGTGGGCAGACTCACTCAACAGCCAACCACGTCGTACGACGTCTCCTTCCATGTAGCGGGGTAGTGAGGAGTTCTGCAGCACCATGGCATCATGCGTGGATCCTGGGTATCTGGCACAGCAATGTGTTATTATCTGGCTGGCATCACACACCATCTGCACATTGATGGAGTGGTATAGCTTCCGATTGCGGTACACCACCTCCACGGCATGTGGGACTACCAACTCTACGTGGGTGCGGTCGAGTGCACCAATTACATTGGGCATGCCTGCCAGTGCATGGAATGCTATTTTGGTGGCATTCGCCTCTTGTGGTGTCCGTGGTAGGGATATGTAGGCCCTTGCATGCTTTAGTAGTGCATCCAGCTCTTGGTTTAGCACAACAGAGAAGCATGATTGCGACATGCCATGCATTTGGCCCACTGTTTGTTGGTAAGTGCCTGTGGCCAGGAAGTGGAGCACAGATGCCAGCTTCAGCAGAGGGGGGACGGCTGTGCGGATGTTGATCAGGCTGACCAAGTCTTCCTGTATTAATTCCACTATGGTGGTGATGGTGTCCCTGTCCAGGCGGTACAGGGAGGTGGATCTGTGCTGGAGTTAAGTCAAATGGATTGGCCCTTATACGTGGGATTGATGGCTGTCTGCGGGGAACAACTGCATTCACTGGTGGGATTTGCTGGGCCGGTCTCACCCTCCTTCTCCTCCTGCGTCTCCTCTGTGTTGCCTGTTGTACTGCCTGCTCAAGGAGTAGCAGTGCAGGCATGTCCTCCAGCCCCAGTATGGCAAGTGCGAGTGGTATCATTTTGGTGTGGTGTGTGGGTGTGCTCCTTTTGTGTTGGGCCTGACTCCATTGCCTCCACCTGTGCTGATTGTGTGCACCTGTGGCAGTTGGTTACACAGCAGATTGCTGTTAATGGGTGATCCGCGATGCCGGTATTGCTGGCATCATGGTGTCCCTTCTTACTGGCATTTCGATGCCGGTATGTGCATGTCCATGCGACTCGTGACGTCCTCTTCCTTGCGGCATGCCGGTATTACCTCGTAATGAGGCCCAATGTGTAGAAAGGGTTAAGGTGGCAGACACACATTGATGCCAAGGCGGGCAAGTGCACTCAAATAAATGGCGCTTTATTGCACTATGGGCGTGGTTTGCGTGGGCTTTCAGTGAACCACACTTTACGTCTTTATAAGGCAAAAACTGTACCGGTGGCCACGTATGGTGCAGCAGTTTGGGCGAATCAACCGTCAGTGTCTATCCAAAGGAAAGAGAATCACCACCTAAGAAGAATTATGGGGTTGAATCAGGGTTTTCCAGGCTACGTAATTAACAAGGAATGTAGCTTGACATTGGTCTCAGACCTTATTCAACACCGACCTGTGTTATGCTGGCTACGTCTATGGGGTAATCCAGCTTTGTCCCTGATGAGGCTGTTAATTAGTGACATCTTGGAGTCAGATGTATACCACAGGTTGAAGTGATTAACTTATATACGCATTACACTCAATCAGTTAGTCCTGGCAGAATATTTTTTATCTTAAACCAGGTAGGCCGAAAGAAGAAATAGCAATTGTGATTAAGGCTTTTCTGAACTTGAAGCAAATTGAAAGAGATGCTTGGGGACCCCATAAAACGAGTATTTAGGGCTCCTTTAGCAGGAAGCAAGTGTTGGGCCCGCCAAGCTATGTGCATTGGTTTAAAGAGCAGATGAAGAGGGTGGTTTATCTGCATCTGTAGTCCTATTTACTTTTTACAAAAGGTACCTACTTGGATACAAATATTAAAGGTGCAAATAGCTGTTTTTGTAGCTGGCATGATGTGGATGACCTGTTGCACTTTTTATTATTGTGCCCTGTGAATGTGGAGTGAAGGTGTAAGTATCTTTGCCCGTTATTTAAAGATTTAGAGATCAGAAGTTCATCTGCCGCCTTTAATATGATTTAATCACCTCCAAGTATAAATTGTGGATCAAAAATGTATATTTTTATCGAGTGCGCTTTGGAACTGAAAGCGGGAGCATATTTCACCAGTTCTCAATTCCCTTCACTGTTAACCAGTGGCAAAGCGTGTGCTTTTTAAATCTCTCTGCTTGGTGCACAAAGCCTTTTATGCTGCTGGCCCGGTGTACCTGCAGTATAAGTTCCGACTCTGTTACACTCTGGGGATCGCTCTCTTTTGGCTGTCCCTAGGTTCTGTCGCACCAGAATTGGAGGCCTCTCTTTCTCTGTTAAAGTGGCCATCATGTGGAATGCCCTCCCAGCTGCCCTTCGTGCTGTGTCTGTTATCCTGCAATTTAGAAAGGCTTTGAAAACATTACCTTTTTAGTCTAGTCTCTCATCTAATCCTTTTTTTTCTCAGTCATAGCGCCAGGTTGCCTCTGGGCGTCGTTTGCGCTCTACATCGGTACGAAAAATGTTAACATAACATAACATTTACTACAGCATAAAGGATTTTAAGTGGTATTTTACTACTAATATTTTTGAAGTTTAATGTATTTTGTTATATTCACAATTTGTATGTATTGTGATTTTATTGTTCTTTTATGGGCTAGCTGCCTGAAATAAAGATTTTCTCTCTCTAGTGTCGACTGTAGCATAATTATTTTCACTAGGGAAGAGCTACCTACTGATGTATAATACAGGATGCTCTATTCCATCATACTCTTGGGATAAAACGGCTCCTAGGCCAACCTTCGAGGCATCTGTCTGAAGGATAAATTCTGTAGCAAAGTTAGGTACCTTCAAAACAGGCTCACTACAAAGAACATGTTTTAAGGTGTTAAAGCAGGGCTGATCGTCTTTATCCCATTTCAGTTTTTTGGGGCCCAGCATTTCTTAACTTGTCAGTAAGGGAAGGTAGTGATGGAGGAATAATTCGGTACAACCTGACTATAATAACCTACCAGGCCAAGAAAGGCTCTCAAGTCCTGTTTAGTTTTTGGTACTGGGATTTCTTGTACGGCTATACCTTTTTCAGTCTGTGGTTGTACTAGGCCGTTTCCAACAAAAAAAAATTACATTTAATGAAGACTGAGCTAGATGGTATTTGTTAGGGAGAATTCTCCAAATGTGCCATTTTGCTCCCACTTCATTTGGAGCTAAACTTGTTACTTACCGGTTGGATTTTTGTGGTTTATTAGTGTGTGATATTGAGCTGTTATGCTAGTGTAATGTTTTCTAACTGACTGAGTAAATAAATGTATATTCTTTTACCAAGAAACCTTGCGTAAGTGTATATTTGAATCACTGTATTTGTTGGTCCTTTGTGTAATTTGCTCTACTGCTCACTTAAACTCTTGAGATAAGTCTGGCTGCTCAGCCATCGCTACCACTTTACTGTGTAGTACAGGCTTGTACCAAAGGTGAAATTGTGCTTACACTTGTAGTCCTAATTTCCTGTAGTGTTCCCAAAGGGTACTGCAGTTGATTCTGCCTAACACTGCCTAACACTGGTGTACAGCGGTGAGGATAAAGTATACTTGTTACATTTAGAGTCCTACTTTTACCTTTGTTCAAATAATCCTCCCAAGGCTAAGCAACACCAGTAAAGCAATTGTTTTATCATGACTGATATGGAAAGCTACAGACAGGAGACAACCCCTAGTGACTTTAACTGTTGATCAATTGAGAGATGTGTGTAAAGCTAGGAATCCCACTGTAAAAAGCAAAAAGGTTGAATTGATAGAAAAGTTGTTAGAATACCAAAGTCTGAGGAGTGGGTCTGAAACCTCAAACCTGCAGCAAATGTGGAAAATGTTGATGAGGATGATCATGTTTCTGAGAGTAACTCTAATGTTATGGAGGAGTTAGATGAGGCAGAACTGTCTCACAATATAGGCCCTATTTTACCTCTACCTGCTCATAGGCCTCAACCTTTGACCACAGGGACCCCATCAGGTCCAAACCT
Source organism: Ambystoma mexicanum (assembly GCF_040938575.1). Lineage (NCBI taxonomy): Eukaryota > Metazoa > Chordata > Amphibia > Caudata > Ambystomatidae > Ambystoma > Ambystoma mexicanum. The sequence goes on from NC_090924.1 coordinate 704,559,557, forward strand.
ATGTCCTGAATTTGTCTCACTTGAAAAGATGAGACTGGAGATATAATTTAAAAGAATCCAAGCTCAATCTGAAAGCAAGTCTCAAGAGCTTGGACTCAGAGAAATGGATTCATGCACTTGAAATGAGAAAGTTGTCTCTTGAAACTGGTTCTCTCCCAGAGTCCTCTAGGTCTTCCAGTCCTAAGAGGCCTCGCATGCCCAAAGATGCAGTAAGTATGTATGAGGTTAAGCTTGATATTTTGAAATGGTTGGCTGCTTTGAATATAACCATGGGATTCAAGACATTACAAGGAATCAGTTGATTCCTTGGCTTTTTTCTAGGCTCCCCCTGTTTCAACAGATGTGGTAATGGAGTTGGGGGATATAGACAGAAAGGAGTATGAAACTGTGAAGCTAGCTTTGATAGCTAGATTTGGGAAGACCCCTTCTCAGTATCTTAAGAGGTTTAGAACCCTCAAAAAGCATGATGGTACCCCTTGGTCTACCTGATTGACTGAATATTTGAAAAACTTGATATGTTCCCAAATCTAGCTATCAAAGCTGGATGGGTTAAGGGTTACCCAGTGAACACTTATAAAGGTATGAGAAATCTGTTTATGTTGGAATCTATTTATGATGCCTGCTCTCCTGAGCTGAGACAGCACTTGGCGGACTCTAAGGAAATTGATCCAAAGAAGTTAGCCAGGGCTGCTGACTTGTGGATTGCCAAGAGGGCTACTCACAAGGATTCTGGGGTAACTCAGAAGAAGGATCAGGGGAAGCAGCACAAGAAAGATACCAAAGAGAATTCTAACACTTCCACTCCAAAAGAGGGCCACAAACATAACAAGGGTAAGCCACAAGGGAAACCAAATCAGGCTAGTGTACCTTCTGGTGACAAACCAGAAGGAGGTCAGAACAAACCCCCATTCATAAAGACATTTGGTAAATGTTATGCTTGTGGGTCAATTTACCATGTGAACGGGATCCCAGATGTAAGGGTAAACCTTCAGTGGTCCACACTGTCTCCTTAGCCTTCTCCCCAGTGGGTGAAGTACCAATGGCAAGTGGAAACCTTCACTTACTGGCTCAGGAATCCATGAAAGTCTCAGCCAGTGTTTCTTTAGTATCGCTGGGTCTGTGGAAACAACAGAACTTAGATGTATATAACTCTATTCCAGACACTACTAAAGAGTATTACAACAACAGCGTTCTTGTGAATGGTCAGGAGACCCCTGCCATTAGAGACACTGGGGCCAGCATAACTGTAGTTGATGAATAATTTTTCCAGGAAGAGGATGTTGCTAAGGCACCCAAATTCCTAACTAAGCTTGCCAGAGGCCCTGTCCATATGCTTCCACAGTTACCAGCTCTCATCCGGTGCAATGACATGACTGTCAAAATACCTGTAAGTGCGCAGAGTGAAGTACCTGGGAGAGTCCTGTTGGGGAATGACTTAAACACTCTTGGAGTTGTATCAAGCACCCCCAGGCCTCCCAGCAAAAGGAAACAGGAGAAGACTAGGAAGGCCAGAGAGAGTACCTTAAGGGGCTCTCCAGAGGAGATTATAGAGGAAACTATAACTCCCAGTCCACAGGACTTACTGACGGGCATTTCTAAGAAGAAAGAGGAAAAGGGGAAATGTAAAACCTCCAGGAAGAAACCAGCCAGCACTCCTGTGCTACCAACCAGGATATCCCCGAGAGGACTGTCCAAAGTCACACCTGTAACTCCTCCACCAGCTGAGGCTGAGTGTGTGGAGCACCCTTGTGTGGTTGAATCAGCTGCTGAGGAATCAGAGCTGGAAGAGGACCTTGCTCCTGTTGGAGAACTGGATCCTGCAGACCATACTGAGCTGCAGTCTTTACTGGCAGAAGGTGGACCCTGTAAGGCAGACTTCAGCAGAGGTCAAAGAGAGTGTCCTACTCTTGAAGGTCTTCGCCAAAAGGCAGCTTCCCAGCTGGATGGGCAAGGGCCAGGGAAGCATAGGTTGTACTGGGAAGATGGCCTCTTCTACAGTGAATCGACTGAGTCTATCCCAGGGGACTACAGAAGACTTGTAGTGCCTCTTGAAAGCGGACTCCAGTTCCTACAGTTAGCCCATGAGATACCTTTGGCTGGTCACTTAAGTTTTAAGAAGACCAAGGAAAGGCTCTCTTTATATTTCTACTGGCCTAAATTGGGGTCTGATGTAGATAACAGTAGTTCTGTAGGAGCTGTCACACTTGCCAAAACTCTGGCAAGAGTGGAGCCAAGAATGTAGCACCCTTGGTGCCTCTCCCAGTGGTGGGAGTTCCTTTTGAGAGGGTAGGAATTGACATTGTTGGTCCCTTCGACCCTCCCACATCTTCAGGAAACAGGTTTATCCTGGTTGTAATAGACCCTGCTACTAGGTATCCTGAAGCTATACCTATGAGGACTGTTACAGCTCAAGCTGTTGCTAGGGCCACACTTGGTATTTTTACAAGGGTAGGTTTTCCTAAGGAAGTTATCTCTGACAGGGGGTCCAATTTTATGTCCCACTACATGCAGGCCATGTGGAAAAACTGTGAAGTAACTTACATGTTCTTAACTGCCTGCCATCCTCAGACAAATGGATTGGTAGAGAGGTTCAACCGTATAATGAAGAGCATGATAGGTGTTTTAGAGGAACCCCTTAGAAGAACGTGGGGCCTTCTACTGCCATGCCTTCTCTTTGCTTAAAGAGAAGTCCTTCAGGAGGGAGTTGGATTTAGTCCCTTTAAGCTTCTTTGTGGCCATCCAGTGAGAGGCCCATTGGCCCTAATTAAGGAGGGGTTGGAGAGTGCTACTCCCTCAAGCCAGTGAGAGTCACTGACTATTTGATAGGTCTCTGGAAGAGAATGTCACACATGATGGCAGAAGCATCAGACAACCTGAAAGCAGGTCAGGCTCTGGTAAAGCATTGGCATGACCAGAAGGCCAACATGGTTGAGTTTACTCAAGACCAGCTAGTTCTAGTTATGGTACCTACAAGGCAGAGGGCCTTACAGGACAAATGGATAGGACCCTTCAAAGTTGTGGGTAAACTTGGAGAGGTCAACTATCTGGTGGACTTAGGCAATCCTAAGGAGGCTCCCAGAGTCTTTCACACCAACCGTTTAAAAGCTTATGTCTCAAGACCAGAAGTGGGAGCTTTGCTTCTAGCTTCAGCTCAAGGGGAGGAGTAGAGTGAACCTCTACCTAACCTACTCAGAGGCCAGCCTTTAGATGAGAAAATAGAAGGAGGTAATCTCGCTTCTAATCTGACACCTGAACAACAGGAGGAGTGCAAGTTTCTGTTGAATCAGTTTGCCTCCCTGTTTTCACTATCATCAGGCTTGACCCCTTGGGGCCAGCATGATATTCAAACTGGTGACTGTTCACCTGTTAAAAACAGAGGTTACAGGATGTCAGATCATGTAAGATCCCACATAATGGAGGAGGTCAACAAGATGCTTGATCTCGGGGTAATAGAGCCCTCTACCAGTCCATGGTCTAGTCCAGTTGTTCTAGTACCAAAGGCAGGATCCAAGGAGTTGAGATTCTGTGTGGACTATAGAGCTCTTTATGCAGTCACCAAGACTGATGCCCACGCTTTGCCCAGAACAGATGAACTGATGGACAAACCTGGTTCAGCCAAGTACCTCAGTACATTTGATCTCACTTCAGGCTATTGGCAAATATCACTGACAGACCATGCCAAAGGGAAAACTGCATTCTCCACCCCAGCAGGCCTCTACCAGTTTAAGGTAATGCCTTTTCGACTAAAGAATGCACCTGCCACATTCCAAAGGACGGTTAATCAAGTTCTGAATGGGATGGAGGACTTCTGCATGGCATACTTGGATGACATTGCAGTGTTCAGCCCTACTTGGAAAGAACATGTTGACCACTTAGGATATGTTTTGCAGGCTCTTGAGCAGGCCCATCTGACCGTAAAGGCTAGTAAATGTCAAATTGGTCAGAGTAAAGTGGTCTACCTTGAACATGAGGTAGGAGGAGGTGAAATCAGGCCATTGCCTAGCAAAGTACAAGCTGTGCAAAACTGGGCCACCCCTACTACTCAAACCCAAGTGAGAGCCTTCCTAGGCCTCACTGGTTACCATAGGAACTTCATAGAGAACGATGGGACCAAAGCTTCTCCCTTGAATGTGGTCTCCTCTCCCAAATTCCCTAAAAAGGTCAGGTGGAATGAGGAGTGCACTCAAGCATTTGAAGGCCTAAAGAATGCCCTTTGTCAAGCTCCAGTCCTAAGAGCTCCTGACTACAACCAAACTTTCATTGTGCAGACAGATGCTTCAAATACAGGTATAGGTGCAGTCCTTAGTCAATTGGATAAGAAACGTAGGGAGCACCCCATTTTACTTCATCAGCAGGAATCTGAAGGATCCAGAAACAAGGTGGGCAACCATTGAGCGTGAGTGCTTTGCTATTGTGTGGTCATTGAAGAGGTTTAGACCATACTTGTATGGATCTACTTTTGTGATTCAAACTGACCACCAACCCTTGAGATGGTTGATGCAAATGAAAGGGGAGAACCCAAAACTACTGAGATGGTCAATCAGCCTGCAAGGGTTTGATTTTAGCACTGAACACAGGTCTGGCTGTCACCACCAAAATGCTGATGGTCTCTCCAGGATGGTTGACCGACTGGAGTAAGGAGATTCATCCAGGAGTGGATTAAATCCTCCTGTCCCTTAGTCCTGGAGGGACGAGTGTTAGGGAGAATTCTCCAAATGTGCTGATTTCCCTTACCTTTTGAGACCTCCAGCAACTTTGCTGGATTTCTAGGATTTGATTTTTTTACCTGGGAAAAGTGTGAGCCTTTTTTCCCCACTCTTCCATGTTTTTTGGATGTGTTTTACGTTTGTGTTCTTTGGTTATGGAGTTTTAAAACAACTCCAATGGCATCATCTTTTTCTGATGCAGTGGCACAGGGATGTCTTTTAGACTTCCTAAGGTTTAAATACCTTCTCTGGGACTGACTACTGTCTCCCAGAGCAAGTAAAGTTAAATTGACTTTACTAGGCTCCTTAAATGTATTGACCCAATCCACACTATCTTCCTATAGAGTGCTGGAGGGGTTGGCTAGCTTCTCCTGAGTCAAAACGCTCATGTAACAGTAAAATGTTACCCTTTCCTACTTTAAATGTCTGGTGGCAGTGGTTAAGATCAACTACTGTGATTTTTCCAAACCGCTAACAACGGTAGCTAAAAATCGGGTCAGCCATGTTTTTCAATATGGCGCCCAAGACCTATCTGTAAAAACAGACTCTGGTCGTCTTATTTCGCCATTTCTTTTAGGAAAGCTCCTTCTTGTGTTTGTCTCTGCGCGCCAACCAGGTTTGGTCCCTTTGTTCATTGGCCTTTGGCAGGCTTCAGTGCTGAAGCCCTCCTCTGGCACCTGTGTGTCTGGGGTGGACAGGTTTGAGAGAGGTGCCTGAAACTCCCTGTGCTTAGTCTCCTAGGAGACCTGAATGCACTCTGGCGTGATTGGCCGGCTGGCTCACCCTGCTGTGTGAATGACAACCAGACTTGAATGAATGGGGGAAAACTGTTTAAAAGCGGGTCTCTGGGACATGGAAAGCAGAGTCGACCACTGGAACGAAAGAACCGAAGACGAGCTGAAGGGAGAGGGCTGCTGCAACTCCTGGACGACCGGTGAAGCCCTGCTGCAGGTCCGAATTGCCTGAAACTCCATCGACCGAGAAGCCATTCAAGGTTAACGTCTTCCCTTGAGTTTGGTGGGAAAAACCAACTTGCAAGCCACCTGGACACCGTCTCCATCTGGTCGAATTTTTATCAGAGTGCTGTTGAAAACCGGAGAGCCAGAGGGAACGAAACCAGCTCGTGGACTTTAAGGCACTCACACCTTAAACCTACGTCTTGCTACAGCTTTTGGCCTCATCCCTGGGCAGTGCAGGAACCTCCTGACGTCCTCCTTCTTGTCCCCACGACTGAAGCTCAGGAACAGCGAAATCTGCTCGAACTGCCAGGAACAACTGCCTCAGCTGGGGTTCCTTCAATGACAAGGTACTGTGCAACCGCGGTCTGGAAATCTTTTCGGCCATCGAGAAAGTGCGTGAAACGTTCCTCAACTACGAAGGCTGTCCTTCCCTTAATATTCATCAAACTTTTCACCTAGCCAAATTCTTCTAATCTCTGTGGCAAAGACTTAACCGTTACTTACCAGAACTGTGCTATCCTATACAAAAGACTCTGAACCATTGACTTTGGCCCAGGCCTATTGAGAAGAATTGCTGGTTGTATTTAACTGAAACCCTTTGCCCTGCCTATGCATGTATTTGGGCTGTCTATTCTTATAACCTTGTCTTTTATCCCCTTTATTAAGTATCTGAAGTGCCATTTTGCTTCCACTTCATTTGGAGCTAAACTTGTTCAACTACTTACCATAGTTTTTACCTGATTTTTGTGGTTCATTAGTGTGTGATATTGAGCTGCTTATGCTAGTGTAATGTTTTCTAACTGACTGAGTAAATAAATGTATATTCTTTTACCAAGAAACCTTGAGTAAGTGTATATTTGAATCACTGTATTTGTTGGTCCTTTGTGTAACTTATTCTACTGCTCACTTAAACTCTTGAGATAAGTCTGGCTGCTCAGCCATTGCTACCACTTTACTGTGTAGTACAGGCTTGTACCAAATGTGAAATTGTGCTTACACTTGTAGTCCAAATTTCCTGTACTGTTCCCAAAGGGTACTGCAGGTGATTCAACCTAACAGTATTTTTTTGGATTAGTGGTAAGCTTCCCTTAGGGCTCTGGTAACTTCATGAAGGTAAAATAGGTGTTCCCCCAAGTATTACTATGAATGACAATGTCATCTAAGTGAGTGCCACAAAAACTGGTAAATGGGCGTAGGACCTGATCCATTAGTCTCCAGAAGGTTGCGGGTGCCCAGTGGAGACCAAATGGCAAGACTTTAAATGGAAACATCCATACAGGAGTGGAAAGGGCTGTCTTTTCCCGGTCTTTTGGGTTCACTGGTATCTGCCAGCAGCCCTTGGTTAGATCAATCGTGGAGAGAAAACCAGCAGATCCCAGTTGATCAATAAGGTCATTTATACTAGGCATGGGATAATTGTCGAACTGGCATAGCACGTTCAACTTTCTGAAAGTTGATACAAAACCACCATGATTGATCCGTTTTTTCTACAAGGACTATTGGCGAGGACCTGGGACTTTGTGATGGTTCTATTATGTCAGAAGCCAGCATCTTTTCCATTTCCTGTCGGACTATTTCTTTGCGAGCCTCTGGAATGCTATAAGGTTCTAAATTAACAACCCTATCAGGAGGTGTATGGATATAGTGGTAAAATCCTTCTACTCTTCCTGGTTTGCTATTAAAGACATCCAGAAACTGTTCTAGAAGGTCATGAATGTCTTGTTTTCTATCGGTTGACAGATCAGTAGGGATTAAATTGGCCCCATCTATCTCATCAGCTAGGAGACTAGCCATCACTACAGACGTGGTTTCAACTGGATCTTCCCACCACTCTTTTAAAAGGTTAATATGACACATTTGGGATTTTGCCTTTCTATGTGGCTGTGAGACACGATAATTACAGGTGCCAGTTTGTTCGATAACCTCATAGGGACTGTGCCAACGGTCAACATCTTATGCTCGGAGGTGGGACGGAGCTTTTTGATGTTCTTGGGATTTGCTAAGATGTGAATGTACTGTAGATTTAACTATGGCCATATGTTCCTTTAGACGTTGGGCATTCTTGGATAGGGGTAATGTGTCTTCTTCCTGTTCTTCCCAAGTTTCTCTTAACATACCGAGACCATCTCTAGGCTCACGTACATAGAGGAGTTCAAACAGTGAGAACCCTAGAGAGTCCTGTGGGGTTTTTCGAACAGCGAATAGGGCCCATGGTATCATGTCCCAATTCCTCCCATCAACTTCGACCAATTTCTTAAGGGCATGGATTAATGTTTTATTAAACCATTCTACTAACCTGTCAGTTTGTGGATGATACACAGAAGTTGTCAGGGTTTGTTACGCTCACCTGGTCTCTGTGGGGACGTTGCTTCCCTGGTCCGTGTGCGTGGCAGCCCAGACTGGCTGTGGCTGAACCACTTTGAAGGTAAGTGTTCTTAACAATGATTATTGTCTGTATCCTTTTGTAATGTCTTTTTTCCGTGATTATTGTCTGTAACCCTTGTAATGTCTTTCCTCTCCCCAATAGGTGTGAAGACTTTGCACTCCTTAGTTGTTGGGGATGGCCACTGAAGGATTGCATCCACTTTGGGTGTGTCCATGTGAACTTCTCGTGGGGTAAGCATGAAGCCCAAAAATTCAACTAACGTGACATGGAAGAAGCATTTTTCCAATTTAGCAAACAGCCAATGCTGACAAAGCTTTTCCAGAACTGCCCTTACATGGCCAACATGGCCTTCCTTGGACATTGAGTAGATAAGAATGTCGTCGATGTAAACGAGGACACAGACGTCCAACAATTCGTGAAGCACATCGTTCATGAAGAGCTGGAACGCCCTGGTGCATTACATAACCCAAAGGGCATGACCTGATACTCGAAAAGCCCATATTTGGCTCGGAATGCCATCTTCCACTCGTCTCCCCCTTTTAACTCTCACAAGGTGATAGGCTCCTCGCAGGTCCATTTTTGTATAGATGTGAACGTTCTTCACCTGATCAAGCAGCTCTGGGATGAGTGGCAGAGGATATCTGTTCTTAACTGTGATTTGGTTCAGTGTTCTATAATCTATACAAGTTCTGATGTCGCCCTCCTTCTTGGGTACGAAAAAGAGAGCCGAGGAGGCAGGGGACTTAGACTGGCCGATGAATCCGTTAGCTAGGTACTGACCATCCTCCCTTCAGTTCTTGTGCACACCATTTTTCAGTCCTGCAACCTATGGTCCAGTTGTACCGTCAGATTGCTGTACTCCGCACAACACTCAGGAGGGTTGACCACTTGGGCTAGCACATCCTTTAGTTCACCACGCAATCCCCGATAAAATAGTGTGGTCCTCTTCTCGTCTGGCCAATTTGTTGTGCTACGAGACGATTAAAGGTGGCAATATAAGTCAGCAGATCATGGTTTCCCTGTCTGAGGGACAATAGTTCATTATCCAGGGCTTGTACTTGGGTGTGCCTAGCAAACAATTTTTCCAATTCCCTTTGGAATTCTCCAAAGGTTTGGAGTAGAGGATCATCCTGATTTACTAATGGTATAGACCAGTCCGCTGCGCTGCCTCCCAAATATGAAAGTACAAAGGCGACTCTTGCACTATCGTTAGGGAAGGCCCCAGGACGGCACAAAAAGTGAAGGTGACATTGGTTCTTGAATATGCCATACTTGTTAGGATCACCGGTAAAATATTCGGGCGAGGCCAGTGGCACTGTCCCTGGGAGCACCACTTGAACTGGTGGTGTTGGCTGCGGCATAGGAGTTGGTGCAATTCCGGGTAGGTAATGGAACCTGCCCTGCGTGTTTCTGAAGCATCGGTCTCGCCAGGTCATCCGTTCGTTCTCGGGCTACAATAAGGTCTCTTCTTAAGGCATTGGTCTCTTGTCTGGAGGCATGTACTTCGGCCCGCAGTACCCCCAGCAATTGGGCCAACTGGTCAGTTTCTGAGGTGTCCATAACGCCCAGGCAGAGATTCAGAGAGGCTTTGCATTCTGTTATGCTCATCTGGTCTCTGCGGGGATGTTGGGCCACGGTTGTAGCCTTCCCTGGACTTGGCTCCCCTGGATCAGACTTCTTCCCCTGCTTCTGTAGTGTGGGCTACTCTGGTTGCTGGCACTGCCCCTGAGAGAATACGAGAGGCAGTGAGAATGCTGTGGTTGGACTGTGATTTCCCTCGAACCCTTCGTTCCAGAATGAGGTGAGCATGCGTTTACCAATATAGTCTCACCTGTTTTCTTATGAGGATGAACTCTCCGTCCTGCTTCCCAACTGCAGGGGCGCCTTTGATGGACCTAGTTGCTTCATTGGTCCGTGTGGTAAATGTTCTTAGCAATGATTATTGTCTGTATCCTTTTGCAATGTCTTTTTTCTGTGATTATTGTCCGTAACCCTTGTAATGTCTTTCCTCTCCCCAATAGGTGTGAAGAAGGCCACGCAGAGTCGCGGTGTTTGGAGGGAGTCCCAATGGGTGCCAGAGGGGTTTACGAGGTTCCCAAATACAAGGTAAGTTGGGGTTTCAAGGTCGAGCACAAGGATTATGAGTGTTGTGACCAAGCGTAAGATGTTTATGTAGTCTCCAACCTTGTGTGTCCTTTTCTCTTGCAGGGATGGCCTGGCGGCATCAGACGGGAGGTTGCTATCCGAAGACCTGCCTGCGGTTACTGGAATGATGGATCCGTGAGAATGTTGGGCGAGAAAAAGAGCTCCCGCGTAGTTAGACGCCTGGATCAGGTGAGGATGCGCCTCGACTCCGATGACAATGGGAATCAGATAAGATGCGATGCGCTGCAGGCGATGGGATTGCAGGAGTCAGGTAAGATGCGCTTCCGGCGATGGTATTGCTGGAGTCAGGTAAGCTGCACTTCGAGCGATGGTATTGCTGCAAGCAGGTAAGGTGCGCGCTGAAGATGAGGTGCCGGATTCAGGTAAGCTGCACTTCAAGCGATGCTGTGGCTGGAGTCAGGTAAGGTGCACGCTGAAGATGATGTACGGGAATCAGGTGAGATGCGCGCTGAGGATGATGAACTGAAATCAGATAAGAGCGCTTCAGGCGGCGGTAAGTGTTACGCTGCAAGAAGCAGACAAACGTGAAGCGCTTGCATGCGGGTGGGGCAGGCTTAAATATCCTGGTCCCAGCCACACCCCTTTGGCTCTGCCTTGTGGCCCCACCTTGCCACTCCCAGATACTGCTGCACGTGCACCCCAATGTTTCCCAATGGCCACACCCGGCCTGGATGCACGTGGGGAGCCTGCTGGGGAGGAAGTTCCCTGATCGGTTAAGATTTCTTTAGCGACCCCGACTCGGGACAAGAAAGGAATAAGATGTTTGAGGATCTGTTGTGCAGTATTAGATCTCATTGGGAACGCCTCTGGATATCTTGTGGCATAATCGACTATCACTGAGCTACACCGGTTTCCTAATGTAGAAGGTTCCAGAGACCCAACAATGTCCATTCCTATTCTTGAAAAAGGGACATCAATAATGGGGAGAGGTTGTGGGGGAACTGGAGGAGGAGTATGCGTGCTATCTTCTGACTTAATGGACAAATCAGGACATTTTTAACCTTAGGATATACTCCCAGTCAATAAAACCAGCTTACTATTTGTTCCTGGGTTTTAGCAGTTCCTAAATAACCAGGCCGTAAAATGTGCATGCGCAATTTTCAGGACCATTCTCCTGTGACTGTGTGGTACCACAAGTTGAGAGCAGGGAGTCACCTCAGTACCGGTATCGCCTCTATACAACAGACCATGTCTAAGGGAGAAGAATGGACCCTCCCTTGCTCTTCCTTCTTCCTCAGAGATAACTTTGACGAAGGCCTCCACTAGCACTGGGTCATTACATTGTGCAAAAGCCAAGCCAGGGATGATTTCTGTTTCATCCTCATGGGTTGGGGTCTTTACATTCTCATTACTTATTACTGCTTCTAGGTCTGCCTTTTGTGAGGGTTCAGAAATACGAGACAGACACAAAGTTGTAGTTTTTTAAATTTTTTTTGCCATTTTATTAAAATTAAAAAGGGGTAAGATAAATGCCTAACTGTCCCTATCCTAGCGAGAATGTTCCTACCTAGCAAACTAAAGAAAGATGACTTAGTGTCTCAAATGTATCGCACCCTCACACTAAAACATGGAACCAAAGCATACAAGGTAAATATATCTGATTTCAGTTCAACCAAAACAGTGCACAAGTTTAAACATATCATTCTCCCAAAGTACTAATTTGTCCAAGGTTTGGTTCCCTTCCACTGGATCAATTCAGGAGCTCTATTCAGTTCAACACAAAATGTATTTTCCATTCAATATGTCCCTTAATTTGGCAAAGTAAATGTCTCTTTCACAAAACACGTGTTCAAAATCAAAGTAACTGTTTCCTCTACAAAGTGTTTTTCCTAGGATGTAAAGCAGATATAAGGATACCACAATATTCTTCCAATGGAATACCTTTGTCAGGACAGCACAGCAAAAGTCTTCTGTTATACAACAGTTTGTCAGGATGACAATGTTAACAGTTTCTTTCCACAACGCCTTTTTGCCACAATCGAACGTCCTCAAACCAATTGTTTCTTTCCTGGTATACTCGCCTGCCAGGAAGAAAAAAACTACTACAACTACTATTGGTCTTTTCTGTTAGTGGCAATGTTTGTTCCAGGGTTCTCCACACCAGTATCCCAAGTAGGAGAATTGAACAATGGCTGCCTGATTTTATAGTCTCTTGACTCTTGGCAATGAGGGTTAGAGTTTTCACCAAGATGATATCTCATAAAAGGAGAGTTGCACCCGTGTTGCCTCTTTACAGCTTTTTCATAGTCTCCTGGCTGTGGGCAATGTGGGTTACAGGTTTCTCCAAGTCGATATCTCGTAAAAGGAGAATTGCGCCCTTGTTGCCTTTTTACTCTACTTGTTTGGTATTCAAAATGATCTGTTATTGCAAAATATTCTGCTTGGATTGGCCCGGGTTTACCTTTTCCTTCAGGCCAACTCACTGGTCTCCTTCAGCGTCTTTGCCTCACTCCTTGCTGCTGCAGCAGACCTACTGTGTTCTGACTATACTGTTGAGCGCTCCCGCCTAGCTTCAGTGAACTTCACAGCTCTTCTCTGGAGATCCACAGGCTTCGTTGTGTCTGTGCATCCACCTGCACACCAGAGCAATTTATGTCGGGTCAGGAGCACATCTGCCACATGGGTCGGCTTCTCTCCCTGCTGCCGTCCATGACTCTGCTTCCTGTTGCACATACTCTAAAACCACACACCTTCTCTTCCCATGTTGGCTTCTGCTGGTGCTCTTCCTTCTGCTTCTGCAGAAACCAGTTTTTGGCCTTTGGCGACCTTTTCGACTTCATTGGCCTCTCTCCTGACTGCTTCTGCCATAGTGGTTTTGGATCTTTTACGTTCATTTATTCCTATTGCTTGGTGAACTGAGAGTTATCAGAGTTAGGAGATTTCATAAGAATAGCATTTACATTGTATGGCTCTGCTTTAAAATATGGCATCTGTGTTTCAGTGAGAATAGAGGTATCAGGAGTCAAAGGAGTTACCACCTCCTCCTGATATGAGTCTCCTCCCATGTGATCCTCCCTCATAATACAACGCCCAGTGTCAGGATCAGGTAGTGGCTGCCTTCCCCTGGCCACATGAGAGGAGGCCCATACCATGAAACGCTTATGACATTTCTGCTTGTGTGTTTATTAAATTAAAAGAAAAAGGCCTAACTTTGCCTATTGCTATGCTGGTGTATGCTGCCTATGCAAATAACTAAGGTCCTCATCTGTCGTCAGGAAGTCATACAAATAAAAAGTCTGCTGTCCAAAAACAAATCCAAACTGACCCTACTACTTTTCATAACAAAATAAATTCTGGAAGATGTCTCCCTTCTCGTGATTGTCTTTTCCCTTTCAGGGTTTCTTCTTTGATTCAAATTTCTTATTAGTAGGTTTACTTCAAATAGTCTCTTGTCACCTTCTTTACAAGTTCCTGTAACTCTTTCATAGGGTCTCTGGGTTTTCTCTCCTTCTTAGGGATTGTTTTCCAGGAATCCCTTTTAATGTTTTCTCTTATATTTTGCTCCTCAGTGATGTGCCATTTATATTTATGCAACATATACTTTCCTAGCTGTGTTGTGCTTTCTTGGCAGTTAATGTTCCCCCATCGCCTGGGTCAATTTGGTTTGTATTTCTTTTCTGAATTTATCTTAATCATCATACAATTCTCCCTCTGATTTACAGTCTCTGGGCCTCATTACAGGTCCGGCGGTAACTATGTTGGTGCTACCAGCAGGTTGCTGCCGGACCTGTAATTATTTACCGATGCCTAACTTTTCTGGTAACACCGGGGGATTTCAACCCCAGGGGCCCGGAAAGTCAGACGCTGGTAAAATGTTGTTCCCCATTCCCATAGAATCCCACAGGACTCTATGGGAGTGGGGACCACGGAAGCAGCGGCACCGTTAATAACGGTGCCAGTGCTTCCGTGACAGTCTGCCTACAGTAGCCGCTGTGCCCAGCAGGGTCAGACCTGTGGGGGACGATGGCTCTGGAAGGGAGACCTGTAGTATGATGGTCCGGAGACAACGGTGCCCGTAATCTTACCGGCTGTCAGGATTAGTCAGGCGAGTACAAAGGCAGCGAATATGGCAAGGGAAATGTGCACCCAGGAACAACGACTCAGGTATGCTAGAACCCAGGAGTGCAAATAGAGTGTGACATCAAAACCAATATATGAAAAGGGATGTGGGGTAAGCACCTGACCGCGAGGAAAGTCGGCAAGCGCCTTACCCCCAATTGCTGTTACAGGTACTGACAGCGCTAAACCCACGTGGAGGGCAAGCAATGACAGGATCTGTGTACTAACACTCTTGATGGTATTACATAAGGGAACTTAAGAACTGTACTCACGAGGACGAGATACACCTCTTGAATGTCAGCTAGCCCACGAATCCTGTTGGTGAATCTGGGACCCAGAAAGGCTATAACAGCAATGGGAGAAGTAGGGAGGTCCAGAGGACAAGGGCTGAAGGCAGCCGGAGTGAGGCAGGCTGCCGGGCAGGGCAAGGGCGTAGACTGGAAGGCAGCAGAGCTTGATCCGCTGCTATGTGGAGAGCCCGCTGGGCAAGGGCGGAGACTGGAAGGCAGCGGAGCGTGATCCGCTGCAGAAAACTAAATACCTAAGTTGGAATAGGGATTACAACTTAGTGGGGAAAACATAAGCATTCACACAGGAGCTAGCTACCCCCACACACCACACCTAATGATCAAATGGGAAATGGATGCAGAAGTGCAATGGAAAACATGGAATGGATCCTCTAGAAAGTAAGGATCAGGAGCAGGGAAAAACGAAATAACCTATGCAAACTTTCCCTACCCCTCCAAGGAAAAGACAGGAAACTAAACTAAGAGGAAGGCTAAGGCAAATGGGTAACAGCAGCAAAGGACAGAGTCAAAGAAATATAGAACACAGACAAACTGGGCTGCAGCTAAAAGGGGAAAGCACTGAGAATTGCTGCCTGCAAACAGGGGAAGACAAAAAGGGAAATCAAGGGAGCAGAAATCAATTAGCGCATGAATCCGAAATTCAGGGCGGAGGAAACAAGAAAAACAGGAACAAGGAAGTAGGTACAAAGGCAAGGAACCAGGAACCAGGGACTAGTCAAAAACAGGAACACTGCAATCGATGACCAGCGCTGGACTGAAGTGAGACTGAGGCTTTTAAAGCTGTTTAACAAGCACACGCCCTGGTGTGCTGACTGCTGCACCTGCAGCCACAGGTGTTGCCTATCCTCCACCCAACCTTGTCCTGCAAGGGTGGAGGTGGAGCAGTGGGCCAGGCATTCTGGGAAGCACAGTCATTTGGTTAAAGAAGCATGTTGGCTGCCAAAAACCTGGAATGGATCCGGAAGGGAAGTAGTTTGGAAAATAGGGATTTAGCGCTCCCAATTCATTACAGCACTGTGGCATTAGGTTCGGAGGAAATGTCCAGCAAGGAATAAGCCCCAAAACATTCCCCCAAGTGGCGGGAACGGGAGCGAAGGGAGCGAGTCGTGACACCGGCACGTTGTTTCCGGACCGGCATACTTGGAATAATGCCCTCGGTCTCTTAGCATATGTGTTACTTTCCCTTATTTCCAGGGTATTTGTGTCCCATTCTTAATCTCATTTTCAGCTTTTATCGTGATTCAACCTCTCCCATTATAACAGTTCCATTTCATAGACTTTAATTTCAGTAATTTGTCAGTTTCGCCGAGAAGAGTTCCTCGTATTTCATAAAGATTCCCCAGCGGCCTCCTGGTTCTGCCATCCTCCCTGTTACCTTGAATGCTGCGGGGGAACGTCTCTGGAGTCTGTGTTCACTCAGGTTCTCTTTGGTCATTCATCTTCTCAGTCTTCTCGTCTTCTCCGGTGTCCTGCTTTCGCAGCCCTCTCTCTGTGCAAGCAGGTAGCACTGCGGGTATCCGGATAGTTTGTTGACTTTGCAGCATAGTGGTTTTGGTGTTGTTGTATGGGCATCCGACCCACAAAGACTTGTTGTGGTCCGCGGCTTTACTCTTGCTCCGAGAGCATTCCGAAACTCGCAGGCTCCGTGGCTCTCCTTAACTCTGCCTCTCTCAGGTGTTATGCTATCAGAGGGCCTCCCCTGCCTTTGTATGCGTCTCTCTTCTTCGCTTCAGTTAAATGGAGATTTTTGTTTAAAGGAACAGATCTTCTTTCTTGGTTGAAAGAGTATATTTTAGTTTTATCTTCAGCACAGCCTCTGGATTTTACACAGTTATTTACCTCTTATAGTCTCATGCATACGATCATGGGTTATGTCTAAGGGAGTTCCTCACAGAAACGGGAATCCTTGTCCCCAAAGGAGGAGGCTCCCCCTTGGGAGGAAGAGACAAAATCCCTACATTCGTCACAATATATCAGAAAATAATAAATAGAGCGATTTATTAGTATTTTCTGCACTAAATAGATTACCAAAAACATTCTGTCTCATGCTAGCTAAATCATAAATTATCAGTATTGTGTCGGTTATAATGTAAACCTTCACTTTCCTTCATAGTATACTTGATTATGTTAAGAATACATTTGAATGAACTATATCATAAATTGGTTGCGATACATTTTTTTTAAATTAATTTTTTCTGGTTTTATTATTTAGATTGGCGCATATCCAGATATCAGATCTCTACAGGATCAACAGGATGCTGTGGTCTTGTTACTTCTCCATGAAGTCAGCAAAATACAGGATCCCTTACACGTGTTTTGATCCTTTAAAAGATTATTTAAGGGGTAATTAATTCTAATTAGACCTCAAATCTTAGCAACGATCTCTCTTGTTTCATGCAATTCTAATTATACTTGGGTTCTCTGGTTGAAAGGGAGGCCTTCTTATTACACCCATCTTTCATAATGCTCTCTGAACAAATCATAGGGAACTCATGTGCCTCTGTTGTGAACACCTCCTGGGATCTCCAGCAACTGCACTGCAGTGGCAGCAAGGCACGTTCATAGGTCACATGTACATTCATGACAGCTGCTAGAACACCAAGTTCCAACAGGCTGAAGTGGCTTTTAATTTTCTGCACCTCTGATTGAAATTATAATAATTTAGTGTTCATGTCCACCTGGTGGCAGATTCAACTGTAAATATAAGCCATGTCTGATTATGGCATGTTGCCTATAGGGTGTCAAAGAATTATACAACCACAGCATTTGGATGTAATATTTTTGTCAGCTTGATAAGCAGTGTTCTAGTCATGACACACAACCATGTGTGACTCTACCCAAGCAAGCTGCTCATTTGATCCCTGGCAATTCCACACCTTCCATTAAGACAAATAAACTCTCCCCGGGAGGACCCCTAGTAAGAGTACTTCAATGACAGTTGTGATGAATCATCCTTGTCGCCAGTGTGATGTAGGGGAGCTCTGTTGTTGCAGAGCCACGGCAAAGTGCCTGGGCCTGCGCAGGCCTAAGGTCGCAGCGCAGTGAAGGAGGACACAATTCATGGGGTGCTTGCATAAACACGGACTGGTGCCAAACAGCCAGTTCCGGTGATTCCTTTATTTCCAGCCCCCGCCCCCTGACACGTGACCCGGACTCCCATGACACATGACATCACATTATGGAGTGATCACTGATCCCCAGCCTAAAGTCTCCTCCCATGTGTCATGAACTTCAGATCACGCCCCTTTTGGACCTCCTGGTCCTTGTCTCAACGGGGCTTGCATTCCGTACTACTTCCAACATGGCCGTCCAGAGCTGAAGCCCTTGATCGCTTCATGCGCTGAACGCGGCGTGGTCTATTTATAGACCACGCCTTCCACAGCTCCGCGCATCTCAATGCTATTGCAGAGTAGCCCAGACGTGTGTTCGTAGCTCGCGGTATTGTTTCCCTTGTCCCAGTGCTATTACCCATTCATTTTCCTTTCCCCCTTCCTGGTTCCGAGCTTTTCTAGCCTTTTCCAGTCTCCCGGATTCCTGGACTCCTTGATCCCGGAACTAAACGCAACCTGGAACCAGACGAATCTCGAGCAGCGCTGTTCAAGACCAGGAGCGTTCGCAAGAAGGCAGCGATCGAAGTCACCGGCAAACATCGGACCCAGGTGAGAAGGGGGGAACTCCTTGACAGTTTGAGACGCCACCCGACCGAACCTAAAAACGAGATGGAAGCCGCCGTGCAGGACTTAATGCTACGCATGCAAGAACTATCAACCGAGGTTCAAAATCTTAAGGCGGAAAACGCCACGCTCAAACAATTGGTCTTATCCCGGGATTCTGCTACAAAGGAGGGTGCCTTGTTGGGTGGTATTGTTGACAAGTATGATGGTTCGGCAAAAACACTCCGCGGATTCCTGGATTCATGCCTGGTCCACTTCACCTTGAAGCCCTATTATTTTTCGACTCCTAGGGCTAAGGTGGGTTTCATCATATCCCACCTTTCCGGCAACGCCTTAACTTGGGCAACACCCCTTGTCAACTCCGGCGATGCCCTCCTAGACAACTACGATGGGTTCATACAGGCCCTTAAAGGCATGTTTGACCGTCCAGAGCAGGTCTATACTGCCTAAGAACGCTTGCTGGACTTTCAACAAGGCTCCCAAGATATGCTCACTTATGTGACCAGATTTAAACAATTGGCCAAGGAAGCAGACTGGTCCCCTGAGGCTATTTTTACCCTGTCCTAAATGAAGAGATCAAGGATGAACTGGCCAGGGTGGCCAGACCAAATTCATTCCAAGCACTAATGGACCTGGCCTTGCAAATAGACTTTCGCATCCAGGAAAGGAAGGCTGAAAGAAAGAAATCCAAGGGAAACCCACCCAAGACGTCCTTTGAGAGCACAGCCAGATCGGACGCAAACCCAAGTCCAGCCCCAGAACCTGAACCCATGCAAATTGGAGCCTTTCGTGGACCCATATCGCCTCAAGAAAGATTGAGAAGGATCCATACGGGTTTGTGTATGTATTGTGCTTCAGACAAACATTTAGTCAGGGAATGTCTTCTGGCACCTCCTCTGCGTTCGGGAAACACCAGCTCCCGATCTTAAATGGAGCAGAGATTCGGGAGAGAGATGTTTGCTCTGTCAATCTGGAAAAATGAATACCCTTCATTTGGATGATAGACATATCTTGATGGCCGAAGGCCAACTGTCTTATGCACAGCATTATAGAATTACAGACTGCTATGCTTGACCAACAAGCGGCCATTTTAAACGTAGCAAGAATCGCCATTTTGCTTGTTAACCATTGCTCATTGCTTTCTGTCTAAACTGCTTTGCAGCTTGCAATTCTTGCGAATTCTGCTTACTCTGCTCAACTGTTAACATTGTTGTCTGAATATGAAAGGGCAAGGCCGGGGGACTGAGGAGTTCGTTGAAACTCCTCATGAGCCGCCCAGAAAGGAATGCCCACGCTCCCTCTCTGTAGCCTTGAGGGAGGGCATTTAATCATTTCACAGCTGCCAGCCAGTCTCGTACTGTGATAGAATATGTTAGAATAAAACAGCTAAAGGCTTGAATTATGTTCTTCTTACGGCCCCCCTTCACAAAACCCTTTAGAGCGTGTCAGCTCCCAGGACACGAATAGCACCTCATAGATAGCAAAGCTTGGAATGTGACTCTTCCCCCGTGTGCAGCTTGCTTCCAAGAACAGAAGCACCGTGTTCTGTTCAACAACTATTGATGCCTCCGCACTTTCTAAATTGCACATTGTTACTAGAATAGACAACGAAAGTGTCATAATTGTCATACTCGTCGGAAATGTCCATCATCATCCCGAGTTCAAAGAAACTCAATAAAAGGGGGGTGTTAAACATGACATAGCTGATTGTATGATATGCATTTTGTATATATGTAACTGATGTACGTAATTCGCTCTCTTGCGTCCCTCGAGGTCTAGAGAATACACGTCGCGGGGCGTGAGACCACAGTTGGCCAATTGGCACTATTTTGCTTGCAATAAACCCGAGCATTGGGAATTTGAACCTCGTGTCTGGCGCATCCTTTTGTGTATGGTTATTGCCTTGTTTCCATATCGCGAGGGACCCCTAAGGGCCCCTTTCAGCTCCACATCAATTCCATCCTTGAACTCTCCTGGACAAAACAGTTTGGTGATACTACAGGTTTTCCTGTCGCCCTCCAAAGACAAGACCCATCCCATTCTGGCCTTGGTGGACTGCGGAGCTATGGGAATCTTCATTGATCTGGACGACATATTGATTTTTTCCAAGGACCCTCAGAAGCATGAAGGACATATCAAGGCAGTTCTACAAAGACTCCGGGAACATCACCTTTTAGCCAAGCCTGAAAAATGTTTGTTTCACGTTACCTCTGTGCACTATCTGGGATTTATCCTTAGTCCAGAGGGGATTGGCATGGACCCTTCAAAAGGAAAAGGCCATTCTCGCCTGGCCTACTCCCACGTCCATGAAACAAATCCAATCCTTCCTAGGACTAGCCAATTTCTACCGGAAGATCATAGCCACCTTTTCCGCGATTGTACAACCCATTGTGGCTCTGCTAAAGAAGGACACCCCATTTGTCTGGTCAACTTTACAAGAAACTGCATTCCAGCGTTTAAAGACTGAGTTCACACAAGCTCCCATATTGGCTCAACCCAATACTACTCGACCCTTTTAAGTGGAAACGGATGCCTCTAATTACGCCATAGGAGCAGTGTTGAAGCAGAAGATGGAGGACGATTTGGAACATCCCGTTGCTTATCTGTCAAGAACCTTAACTCCTAGTGAAACGCACTACTCCGTCCTGGAAAAGGAACTCTTAGCCATTCACTAAGCTTTCACTGAATGGCAACACCTACTTCTAGGAGCCAGACATCCTGTCCAAGTCCGTACTTATCATCGAAACCTACAGATTCACAGTCACTGGAGTGCAGGAACAGTCGTCAGGCATGTTGGGCCTACTTTTTTGCCCAGTATCAGTTCCACATTACCCATGTCCCTGGATCACAGAACCTGATCGCTGACGCCATGTCTCGCCGTCCTGACTACGTGACCACTGAAGATAAAGCATTTCCTAAAATGTTCTCTCCCACAATATTCGTAGCCCAAGCAGTTAATCTCCTGGAAGAAGTCCGATTGCAAACCCAATCCTCGGAATTATGGAAGGACATTTCAACACGAAATCTCTGGAAATTAAGAGCCAAGGAAGGCTACTTATTCAAGGACAACGCACTATTCATTCCTACACGGAAGCTACAGCAAAAGATAATAAACCTTTGTCATGACACACTCCATTCCGGGCACCGAGGTATCAACAACACCCTCCGTCTTATACAGAGACAGTTCTGGTGGCCTAAAATGAAGTCTGACGTGCAGCAATACATCCAGACTTGTATAACCTGTGCCCAAAATAAACATGATAACAAGAGACCGGCGGGTCTTCTTCTGCAGCCCACTCTACCCTCTAAACCATGGGAAATCATTGCTACAGACTTCATAGTGGAATTACCACCTTCCCGAGGATATACTACCATCATGGTCACCATAGATTTGTTTACCCATATGGCCCATTTTACGCCACTGTGAAACTACCCTCCTCTTCAGAACTAGCTGGAATATTTCTGGAACACATATTCCTACTACATGGGCTTCCTTCCAAGATCATATCTGACCGGGGTCCCCAATACATTTCACAATTCTGGAAACACCTCTGTCGGGTATTAGGAATCCAACGTGCCCTCTCTTCAGGATATCACCCCCAAACCAACGGAGCCACAGAACGTGCAAATCAGACCCTGGAACAATATCTCCGATGTTTCGCTACCAAGGTCCAGGATGACTGTTCTCTCCCGATACCTGTTGCGGAATTCGCTTACAACAACTCCGAACACTCAGCGTTACAGACCAGCCTCTTTTATTGTAGTCAGGGGTCCCATCCATCGGTCTTACCTTTGGTTCTTCCTGACCCTACACCAGTACCTACTGTTGACTCCGGGATCGAAACTCTTATCAACATTCACCGGGAGGCTAAAGAACACTAAGAGAAAGCCAGATTACAGACCAAGAGGTATGCAGATTCCAAGAGAAGACCAGGTCCGTCCTATACGGTCGGTGACCGAGTGTGGTTGTCAACAAAACTACTCCCCCAACACTTACGACCAAACAAGCTGGCCCCCCGCTACTATGGACTGCAATACAATAGATGGGTGCCCCCTACATCGCTGGCAAGGGGGGAAACAACCAGAAACAAGGCACAGAAATCAAGCCAGCGGATATAAACAAGTCCACTATAAACAACACAATCCCACCAGTATTAGGGGCGGTCCCTCAATCAACCCCTCAGATCACTACACGTAATGCATAAGCAAGTTTTTTTGAAAAATGTATTTATTTTTCTTTATTTAATTAGAAACATTAAAATGATTATTAAATAGATCAGAGCTCATATAAGAGTAAGTATAAATATAGGACATATAGTTATACAACATGAATAAAGTGCAAAATGTGAAGAAAAATGCTAATATCACGATAGAGCTGCTGGGAACTTGCTGCCCAATTACAAACTGGGTAATAATCACCATCGTCCAAAATAAGTCCAAGTCAATGTCGAAGGATAAAGTCCACACGAGAGAAGGGAATCCCTCGGGTGGAAAAAATCCTAGTCAACCGAATATAGTCAGGATGGTTTCGAAATGAATTCGAAGATGGATTAAATTCTGATAGTGGCAGCAAAAAAAGTCGTTAGTTCCGAATCTAGCAGTTTAAACATTGCAATAAACAAGAAACTGAAAGGTCTTCACAAAAATGATATTCATAAACCCATACTCTAAAAAGTCTAACATGGGATGCTATACGTCAACTACTAAGGTGACATGCGAAATAAACCACAAATACGTAAAACAGTATCGTGAGCATGGCGCCTTAAACCGGGTAGTTTCGATGGAAAACACATCTAGCTGGATTACAGATGATGTCCATCTTCGTCAGGACGTAGCATTCCCGTATAAACATTCATGAAGATTCATCTGTGTCTTGAAATTACCTACACAAATGTTATAGATTGAAAAGAGACACTAAAAATGTATATTCTCCAAACAGTGAAATAAAGAAAAAGAAACGAGAAAATAGTAATGCTAACATCAAAGCAGCCTTTCATATAGGCCGCACAATCATTCATACATAATGACCATAAAAACAAGTGATCTGAGGATCCCGATGAAGGACCCGGTCCCCAACACTGGGTTGGGGCGTGTATAGTGGCTAGTAGGGGAGAACATCTAATTACCATGATCTCAGACCCTTTGGGGGTGGGCCCAGACGCCTGACAAAAAAGTCCAGGAAGTAGCGATCCGGCCACACCAAAACAAATCACAATTGAATTAGATCTGTAAAAAATGAGAGGAAAGAAGGCCACACATTGGTCATAAATGTCTCTGGTTAACAGATTCGAGCAAGATACAAGCAGACAAAGAGAAAACCAGAAGTAGAAAAATAGATAAATGTAACTCTAATGAAATAAACATACAAAAAAAATTCATATGTATAGAAAAGAGGAGCCCAAGTATGGGACTGCCCATATGTAAAAGATAAATTGAAAGAAATTAACAATTAAAGTGAAAGAAACGAATAAGTGATGCAGTGGTATTCATAAAAATAAAGGAAGATCCTGCACCCAAAGAAGAAGGATAAAACCAACATCATAGTTGTCATTATGCTCACCATTGATCAAGCCCAGATCTGTCAATCAAGAACCATCAACAGATGATTCCTTAATGTGTAGAACGACCTCAACTACATGTACAGAATCGGATGTCGAAAGGTTCCCCAGAAGGGTGAATCTCCAAATGTCATTAAAGGATAAGCGAAGTCTGTGGGGCAATAGAAAGTACAACAAACTAGTAAGACATCTGTAATGTCTCAAAGTATCACATACATAGAATGCAACACTGTGCTATATGGAATCAAGTCATGAAGCGTAATCTGAAAGTTCGTGAAAAAACTGAATTTACATCAGTCCAAACAGGATCTGTGTGTCTGTTGTATAGCCTAAGTGGCAGTACTACAAGATCCCAACATATAGGTAAATCTATATAGATGTTTGACAATGAGAAATGAAGCAAAGCCAAAAGCGTGAGAGATTCCGCCTAGCTACCCGTTCAAAGTTACTTACCTCAGCGGCAAAGGCCATAGACACCAAACCAGGAAGTCGGTAACCGAACTTCCTGTGTTGGCATTTGTCCGGGGTTAAATACGTCCATGGGCATCAGGACTGACATCTACAACGTCTCTAGTGCACGTGACTATTGGCACAGAAAGGCACGTATAATATCGGGCCGCGTACCGAACAATGGAAGGGAGCCGAATGGATGTAACCACGCCCCCTGAAGGTGTACAGGCGGCCCAGCGTTACCCGTTCCACGGCCCAAGCGTATTGGGCGCGCCCGAAGATACCCCCCGCCCGACAGCACGCAAGTAATCGCGCAGCAAGGCCAAGGAGCCAATAGAGATCAGTCCCGTGACTAACCACATGGTTCAATATAGAACACGTGTCAGAAGGAGACAAGCTGTGCGCTACAATCGAACAAGGCCGAGCCAAGAGGCAGAGGCAGATAGTCCAGGTAGCGAACCAAGGAAAACCAAAGCACATAGAAACAAAGACACCTGCATGGCATGCCCCAACAGCTCGAAGAAAGAACTAAAGCCAACAAAAAGACTAAATATGTCAAGGGGAAGGGCATTAAAATGGTATGCCACAACAGAAAATGAGAAACCAGTCTTAAAAGGGACAACAAAAATAGGAGTGGCTGCAGAGTGGCAGTCTCTGCAGTGATTCTACAGTGTTTCCTGTGCATCCTGTCTACTCCGGTGTTTGGAGTCTTTCTACCGTTTCTACAGCAAAGAGGGGCGGAACATTGCTAAAAAGCCCTCTTTCCCGCGGAGCGGCCGTGGAGTGGCTGCAGAGTGGCAGTCTCTGCAGTGATTCTACAGTGTTTCCTGTGCATCCTGTCTACTCCGGTGTTTGGAGTCTTTCTACCGTTTCTACAGCAAAGAGGGGCGGAACATTGCTAAAAAGCCCTCTTTCCCGCAGAGCGGCCGCAGAGTGGCTGCAGAGTGGCAGTCTCTGCAGTTTATGGCAGATAGGGCAGAGCGGCTTGTTAGCAGGAAAAACCGCATCTTCAAAACTCCTGCTATAGCCACTCAGACTTTGGCTGATGACTTTTCTAATTTTCCTGACTCGGATTTTGCCCAACCTGAGTCCTTGGGTCTTCGACTGCGAAGTGCCAAAAAGAAGCAGGCCCTTGCGGCCCCTTTGACTTACCCGATCCTATCAGTTCCCTCGGAGGGTGTTATGGCCTCTTTGGTGCCGAGGTCGGCTGCCACCGTGTCCGGATCTCCTCCTGGTCAGGACCTGCAGCGAGGCGCACGTCAGTCGGATGAAACGGAGCTCCTCGCGGGGGCTTCGGCGGAGTCTCCTTCCCCCGCCTGCCGCTTCCCGCTGCCTGGAACAGAGGCGGCGCCGCCCCTCGGAGGAGAGGAGATGCCGCTCGAATCAGCTGAGGCGGGCACGGTGGGTGGTGAGGGGAGGAACGTGGCTCTGTTTGAGGCTTCGGACTGCCCGTATCCACCACAGCTGCTGAGTCCTGCCCCCCCTCCTCTGACAGTGGGTTGTGGGGCTAATGGGCTCTTGCTTGCAGAGCCCTGCATTCAGGCTCCAACTCTTCTCACAGTGGCTCCCACTTTACATCAACCTCCCCCGGACGCCAGGGCAGCGTTTTCAGGGGCGGTGTCCCCGCCGTCTAAGTCATCAGTGGGAGCGCAGTCTCCTGTCCCACCTGGAGGGGATCTCCGGCAAACGGCAGCTGTCAGTTAATAATCGTTTTTTAGCAAACCTTTTACAAAAGAAAGCATTAGCCCCTGAAGATCTCTCTGAAGAACTCTCCGATGCAGAAATTCTGACAGTTATCACGGATCAAACTCCTTCTGTGAACACTACTGGAGAAACTTTGGATCGGGGACCAGTATTTTCATTGGAACCAGCACGCTTCTCCTTCTTGAGTTCTGTCTCTGAAGCGAAACTTAGGTGGCACTTTGGTTCCCCTCGACCGGGGGTTCTCTCGCCATCTAGTCTCTCTACCAAAAGTATCACAACCCCGGTTGGAGCCTTGAACCCTGTATGTCCACAGTCGCCTGTGGTAGGCCCCAAGGCCCCCGATCACACCGATCTTAATGTAGGAGCGTCGGCCGCTCGGCTTCCGGCCCCGGCCACCACTTTGCAACCATCTACGCTGCTTACGCAGCAACAGGGGCGTCCACGACCCTCTGACAAAATCATTGATCTGAGCAATGCTGAAAATCCCTTATCTGGTTCATTTCAGATAGAAGAACCAGAGCCCACAGCCCTTACACCAACGTCGTTAGATCCAGATGAGCTTGTGTGTGGGAGACACGGGGGTTGCCTATGAGGATTGCGTTCCAGATTTGCATCCCCAAAATCCTAAGCCTAGAGCCTATCTAAAGAAAGGCATGGAACTTGACTCTGTCGCCCAAATGGGCCCAACGATTCCGGAACGTCCCGGGGGGTCTTTGAACGTCAGCTCGCAGATTGAATCTAGTCCGGCACGACCCATTTGCTCTAGTGAAAAACCAGGAAATCCTTCAAAAGATCTCTTGCCAAAGAAGACTGACCTAAGGTTAATAATGTCAACGGTAACCTTGGCAATGGCTCCGTTTTGTAAACTGTACGAGTCAATCAATGACTCGATGAGAGACCATACTTCCATCATAGCCATGATGAACAGCCGCCTGATTTTCCTGGAGGGCTATATAAACGCCCTTAACAATAAAATGGAAAAACATGACATGCTCAAGGGACAGGCTGCGTCTCCCGACGCGGGTCAAATGAATAAAGCCCAGTTGGTGGACTTCGGCTCACAGACCTGCGAACCATGGCCGGCACTATGTCCTGTGGAGCTCAGAACTGTGCCGGATAACGGACCAGTATCTGAGGCTTGCACGCAGACAAAGGAAAAGCAGAAAATGACAAAGGTGAATGTAGCAATTTATGATCAACCGATCTCAATTGTATCGGCCAAAGAGGCCACCCTTGACTTGAATATATAGGTGAATTTGCCTGGGAAACATGGTTCCCTTAACACTCATAAGCAAACAATGATCAAATTCCTCTCCCCCCAACTGCCTAGTGCCAAGGCACCAAATTCAATAGACAAGGGTAAGAATATCAGAGGGCCTGAGAAACTGGTGGCTAAGGACTCGCTAAGCACTACGGCTGTGCCCAAACCTTCCATCTTAAGGGCTGTAAATATTACATCAGAAAATGCTCCTACCCCCGAGGCAAATATCTCTGCTGTTGATGAAGACCTATTAAATCTCAGTGTCTATTCACTATCGGATAATCAGGAAGACGATAACACTCCTTCCAACGTGGCGGATGTGACCTCTCCTTTCTATACTTTAGAGAGCCGCTGTAAGAAGCTCCAAAATAAGACCAGTTGGGGGTCTCGATCGCCAAAGCATCAAACCCCGGAATTCCATCAAATCGCCCGTCAAGGTGTTGAGGCGCGTGAGTTTAACTCAGGACACACTACCCCAAGACAAAGGACGGTGAAAAAAGACTCTTTACTGAAACAAAGCTCTCCTCCTATACTTAAATGGGTCCACGCCACTCGGGAAAGAAGGCTTCCAGAAAAGCAGGTCCACGCAAAACCAAAATCTAAAGAAAAGGAATATCAGAACAACCCTAAATTTAATGCAAAGAACGGTTCTGAAACTACAGCACATGCCTCCAAATCAAAACGTAATTTTAGGATTGAACAACTACCAAATAACAAGAAATATGTGATACTGAACAGAAGCTTTTTATTGCAACTCCTCAAATGTGTGCCATCACTCCGTAAAGTAGAAACAAAAGACCTAGCTAGGGTCGAACCATTTCACCAGGGTAAAATTGCATGTGCATATCTGCATGTCAATACCAACTGGGCAAAGGTGAGGATCTCAGAGGCTGCTGAACATCTACTAAAAATGGGTTTTCACCTGTTTGAACTTGAAGAGAGTAGCCTGCCCTCTCCTTCATGGAGACTGCCTGAAACGGCAGGGACCGCTGGAAAAACACATCAAGATATGGCGAGCAATAATTCAGTATCTCCTGCAAGATCGCCGGCAGCTAGAGGCCGGATACAAACAGATCAAAATAGATCACGAACCACACAAGACCCGGCCCCACGACCTTCTTTTTCGAGCCCTTGCTGTGAATCTAAGACTCGAGACTCGAAAAACACTTCTAGACGCAACGAAATTGTATATAAAGATCCTCTAGGCGTTGGAAGACGCCCTTCTGGGCCCGAGCCTAAAATCCTACGGACAATAAGTCAATCATTGGGTGGAAATGATACCAGTGCCCAGGTAAATCAAAAACAAGCCCCCTTAGCACAACTATGGTCATGGCTGCCTAAGGCCCTAACGCTGAACAAGAAAAAATAGCAATTCGTTGAATGTCTCGCAGGACCTCTTGCCACCAAACAACCAATTGGGAAACCAGATATCTCCTTGGGATCATGGAATACCCGCGGATTTCAACATCTGACAAAAAGAGGCGATTCAAACTTGGGGTCCCTGGATATCATCTGTCTTCAAGAAACCTGGATGGTTGAACGCCCTTCTATAGACGGTTATGATCTTGCATGTGTCCAAGCAATCAAAGGAACTTTTGGCCGACCTTCATCCGGCCTCATCACAGCGATTCGTAGCGGCTCTGGCCTACACCTAAAGAAAACACTGAGATCAACAACCCATCTCTTGGCAACGGAAGTCAGCTGGGATAATTATGAGCGGAAATATGGAATGCCGCAATCCCAACCATTTATCATAATTACGGTTTACTGGAATCCGGCGGCTATGACTGATTTATCTTTCCT
Source organism: Ambystoma mexicanum (assembly GCF_040938575.1). Taxonomy (NCBI): domain Eukaryota; kingdom Metazoa; phylum Chordata; class Amphibia; order Caudata; family Ambystomatidae; genus Ambystoma; species Ambystoma mexicanum. The sequence goes on from NC_090924.1 coordinate 704,588,591, forward strand.
AACCCTGATTGAAGAAACTATTGATGAGGCACTGATAAAACTGTCCAGAGGCTCTGTTGATTATTTGCGGGGACTTAAGTGCCACCTGGTTACCACCTGAATCAGCTGACCATCTTTCTCTTGTTGCCTCTCTTAGAAGCAAGCGTGGTGCTGCGTGGCTGTCATTGATGTCATCTCGTGAACTACTTTGTGTGGAGGACCTTTTCGATAACATGGAGAGACCTCCTACCTGGGAGAGAGGAAATTTTTCAGCAGATATTGATTATATCTTCATCAGCAGACATTTGGCGGTTCTTACCACTTCATTCGAAGTACGAAGATCTCTAGCGAGTGATCACAATCTTCTGGTGCTGAAATGGAGAAAAAATATTCTCTGCAACTTAGTAATGCCAGCCCAAGTGGAGATCAACGGCCAGCAAAACCGCCTAAAACTATCAGCAATTTTGATATCATTGATAAAGGACCAGTACCAGAAATCAGAAAATAAGTCCGGCCAACCGAATGTTCCACAACCACCGGACTATCAACTACTTCTGGCACCTTTTAGATCAAAATCCAGTTCCGGTCCCAGACAGCAGAAAAATCACGCGAGACATGAATATAGCAAAGAACTCGTTCTAAGACGGCGCACTGTGAGAAAAGCTAGAAGAAAACTGCGAGCCTTTCCATAGACAGATAATCAGAAAATCTTCAATCAGGAACAACAATCTTACAAATCATGGATAAGACAATATCGCATCAATCTCCATCAACAAGACGCGGAAGCGATGCTGAAATTGGTTTGTGGCCATTATCCTCGGGAATTCTGGGCCCTTCTCAGATCTACCTTCTCTTCTTGTGATGATTCTCTTGTAAATCCGATCTGTGAAAAAGTCTGGACAAAATTCTATTCAACTCTATTTGAGACGCCTCCATCCTGCAGTTCCAGGGAGCTAAGCACAAAACATGAACCATGGATAGATCTGAGTAGCGCGGCAGAGATCTCCAAAATTCTGCAAAGACTAAAACCTTCACGAGCACCCGGTCCGGATGGAATCACAAATTTAGATCTGAAGAAACATCCAAGAGAATGGTCCCTGTTGATCAGTGAATTTTTTAAACGCTGCAAAGAGACAAGACAGATTCCATCTTCTTGGACCACTTCAATTGTGGTCCCAATTTTCAAAAAGGGTCAGAAGGAGGACCCCAAGAACTACCGCCCTATCACGTTATTGGACACGGTTGGGAAGGTTTTTGGTTCACTACTACTTCAGAAATTTCAGCGCTAGGCAAGTGAGGCAGAATGTGCCGATCCTTTTCCAACTGGATTTACGAAAAATAGTGGCACAACCATCAACATTATGTTCCTCAGCGCGCTGAAAAGCAAGGTCTTGGGAGGAGGCCTGAGAGTGTTCCTTGCTTTTATAGATCTAGCCCAAGCGTTTGATCAAGTAAATAGAACAAAGCTGTGGAGAAAATTAAGCCTGTGGCAATGCCCTACTGAATTTCTCCAACCAATTCAAGCTTTACACCAGGACACAAAGATACGTGTGAAATTAAACCAAGCAGGTTTACTTTCATCAGAAATTACAGTTGGCCGAGGAGTGAAACAGGGATGCCCTCTGGCACCAGCACTTTTCATTGCCTAGCTGGGTGATTTCAAAGCCTCAGAAGTATCTATCCGCTCCTTTGCACCATCGATTAGAAACCAAAAAATAACCAGATTACTCTACGCGGATGATTTAATTCTAATGGATATGACCCCGATTGGCCTTCAGCGTCAGCTCGACAATTTATCAGCTTATATTAAAGCAAACGACCTGACCATAAATGCCTCCAAAACCAAGATTCTGACTATGGAGAAACATAAGCGACCAAAAGAGAAACTATCTTGGTTCCTGGATGGGTTGGCATTAGAAAAAGTTTCCAGCATAAAATACCTGAGAGTAACCTTAGACTGTTCCAGTATTAACGCAAATTTCCAAACTTGCCTAATGAATAAAGCAAAAAATCTAGCGGCTCAAGCACGGGCGATGGACAAAAAGTTTGGTCAATTTTCTTTGCTACCCTTGATCAAATTTTACAAGACGAAGGTAGTTCCCTCACTGACTTATGCTGCGGAAGCTCTTCCTCATACACCGGCCCATTTGTGGCTGAAGCTAGAGGGATATTTCTGGCGTACGGTTCTAGGCCTTCCCAAGTCTACATCTGCTCCCCTTGTTCGAAGAGAGTTAGGCCTTCTCTCCCTGAAAGGTTTTATGGAGATAAAATCCATGATGTTTTACAGAAAAATGTTACTTACGGAATGCCCGCAGGTGTTAGCCATTGTTCGCGCAGAAATTCTCGCAGGTTGTTCTCCTGCTCTGCAATCATGGGAAACAGCGCGTAAGGTGAAATTAGCAGAAATTCACTCCTCTGATCAAGATCTCATCAAGAATCCGTCAAAAATTAAAAGGAAGATCAGCGAACTGGATTGGATTGAAACTCTGAACACTGCAACTAAAGATAAATCAGTAAGCCATCTGCCACCTTACCAAAGCAAACTCCACATGGTTCCAAACTATTTGAGTAAGTTCCCCAACAAAGCAGCTAGAAACCTGTTTTTAAGAACGCTCCTAAATTTACTGCCGACAAATGAGATTCTAAAACTCAGAGGACAGAGCAATTCAAATACATGCTGCTTCTGTGAAAATGACTCTATTGTAGAAACCATACGCCACTTGCTCTTAAACTGCCCAGGAACCAGAGCTATAGGCGAGAAATTCTTGCTTCCACATGTCTCAGCGTCCTACATTAGGGAAGAGGATTTATGGTGGTCACGATTAATGAGTGGAGAAAGAAACACTTGGACAATTGCTGCTACACAGACTCTTAAGTCCATCCTATCTTGAAGCTATTCAGAAGTCTGAAGGACTGTACTTATTACAACCGCGCTGAAACGTCTTGCTTTCCATCATGGCTTCTCCACTATAGCCTTTCCTCTTCCGTTTTCTTTATTTCTTTCTTTCTTCTTCACATCTTCTACATTAGTTTCTCTTCTCTTCTCAAACTTTCTCGTCTTAAACTTGTCTACGTCCTCTTCAGTTTGTTTTGTATCTTCAGTTTGTTTGAATTCTACTATGTTTTGTAAAAATCATTAATTTGATTAAATCAACTAATAAATAATAATAATAACACCATGGGGTCAAGACAACAAAGGAAAAATAAAAATAAAGGAAAAATTAAGTTATAATGCACCCCATGCAATGGTAGATCTCTACCAGTAAAGAGGTAGACATAACACCTAGAATGATTATCAAAGGAATGGAACAGGCTAATAACGCCTAAAAGCCGTATCGAAGGCACCAGGAATAACCAAAGTCTAGAAAACTGAGTCCAAAAGACGTCACGACATAGAGGATCTATTGAAATAGCGCATGCCATTCTTCATGGGCATTCAGGCCCAGTATATGGCTTTGGGTGTTAAATATCCACCACTGTTCCCTTCGGGACAAATTCGTGGCTATGGCATAATGGTCTGGTCCCGTAACTCTTTCAAGACACCACCAACGTAAGTTTTCACAGTCATGTTGGTGTTCAACAAAATGAGCAACCAAGGGAGAAGAAAGATTGCGAGTCCTGATTCTAGACTTGTGCTCAGAGATTCTCAGTTTAATAGGTCTGGAGGTTTTTCCTATATACGATTTATCACATGAACACATAATCACGTAAATCACGTTTTTAGAATTACACCTAGTGTGATCCCTCAGTTTCCAGACTCTGTGGTTAATGGTGACAGTGTTGGTCACTGTAGTAGATCCGCACTGACAACAATTGCCACAAGGATAGTTGCCAGTAACTCTTTCCATACCCCACATTTCAGTGATGGTTTTGGGTGCCTGGCTGGTCTGCAGTCTATCTGCCTGAGATAGCCAGCTCTTCAAATTCCTGCCCTTTTTGAATGCATACATGGGATGTTCCAAATCGGGCATGTTCATTTGAAGTAAATGCCAATGCTTAGCAATAGTCTTCTTGATTTTGGCATGGTGGGTGTTGTAGGTCATGGCACAGACTATACGTGACTGGTTCTGGGTGGTGCGGATATTTTTAGTCAACACGACTTCGCGATGTTGATATCTCGCCCTTTTACGGGACTGTCGCAATATGTGAGCTGGATAACCTCGTTGGGAAAGTCTGTTTTCTATGATGTTAGATTGGGACATAAAATCTTTCTTGTTGGTGCAGTTCCGCCTAGCCCTCAAAAATTGACCATACGGAATACTTTCCCTTAAAGACTGCGGGTGAAAACGATCAAAGTGGAGGATAGTATTTCGATCCGTAGTCTTACGGAAAAGGTCCACAATGATAACACCATTCTGGTGTTTGAGTATTAGATCCAGGAAAGAAATAGACGCACTGTCCACCGACATGGTAAACTTGAGATGGTCATTCAATTAGTTAATCCAAGTCAGGAATTTTTCATGATCTCCCGTCGTTTTATCCCACACAATTATGATGTCATCTATGTATCTTTTATAAAAAAAGAATAGATGGCAAAAAGGGATTAGAGGTATCAAAGATAGAGACCTTCTCAAAAGCCCACATAAAAAGGGTCGCGTAATTGGGTGCAAATGCTGCACCCATTGCGGTACCTTTAACTTGTAGGTAGAAACTTTCTTTAAACCTAAAGTAGTTCTTGGTCAGGGCAATTTGGATGAGATCCACAATGAATTCGCTTGGGACCAACTGCGGGTCATCTCTGAGATCCAAGAAACATTTAATAATGGACAATGATTCTGACTGAGGGATATTCGAATAAAGGGATTCGACATCAAGAGTGATAAACAAATTTTTGTCTGGATCAAATGGAAAATTTTCCAAATGGACAATAGCATCGCTGGTATCGGCCAGATAGGTCGGTGTACTGGCTGCCAATGGTTTGAGAAAATAATCAATGTATTTTCCCAAAGGTTCTAAGATAGAGCCACAAAGAGACACTATCGGTCTACCTGGAGGATTTAATATATTCTTGTGGATTTTTAACAAGATATAGAACAGAGGTATGCGTGTTCCTTTACCAGTAAGAAATAAAAATTCTTTGGTACTAAGGATATCCGCATCTTTAGCCCGTGTAACCAGGGCTAAGATTTCACCTTGTATAGTCTCTGTAGGGTCCCCCTTGAGTTTAAGATAGAAGATCCCATTGTCCAATTGTCTAAGTACTTCTGCATCATAGAAAGTTGCGTCACAGACTACCACTCCTCCACCTTTGTCTGCCTGTTTAATGATGATAGAAGTGTCTCTTTTAAGGTCTTGCAAGCAGGCCCATTCTTTTTTAGAAAAGTTATAACATCGATTAGAAGTGGGATTAGCATGTGCTGAGAAAATGGCATGGAAATCACGAAGAACGGCACGTTCAAAAGTGATCGTTTCACTAGAGACCATCTGTGATGTGGGCATAAAAGTCGATTTGGGCCTGAACGGAGTATAGTTGTTTTCTAAATCACAGCCGTTTGTGCCAAAATGGTCTCTAAGCCGGAATTTTTCTAAAAAAGCTCCGAAGTTCTAATTCAAGGTCCATCTGGCTTGGAATGCGCATAGGAATGAAAGAAAAACCTTTCTCAAGTACTGCAGTTTCGTTGGTGGTAAGTATCCGTTTCGAGATGTTGTAAACTGCCGATGTGTTAGTTAACGTTGGTAAGACCTCCTCCTTGTCTGAAACATGTTATCTATAGGCGGAGGTCCTACTTCGGCGGGAGGAAAAGGGAGGTTCGGGGGAGGACAGGTCTGATAAGGGCCTTGAGGTACAAACATGGGCATCTGCATGTATTGTTGGTAAGGCCAATTTTGGCGTCCTCTTCTCCCTCTACGTGAGCCTCTATTCCATTGATGACCTCTTGGGCCGCGTGTATTTTGGTTAGGAAAAGAACCACTCCCGTCTGAGGAACTATCTGAAAAGGTAACTCTTTTTCTATAATGCTGCGGACCCTGATTAGGATGAGACGGATCATACCAAAGGCCTGGACCCGCATAATCGGGACGCAGATACGGGTAGGCAGATTCCTTAGAAAAAGAAGAAATGTCTTACTTGAGTTTATCCATTTTTCTAGCAGTAGTAAGTTTGATAAACTCTTTAGTATGCTTGTCTATTAGGTCAAGCTTTTCTTTGATATTAAGAATTGTCGTATAAAGGGCAAATACGGCTTCAGCTTCATCAATCTCATTGCCGACGAGTATGCTTTTCTTGAGGGCCGTGTTGATGGTTAATAGCATCCAGCCTCGGCTGCATTTAGTACCTACCCCAGAGAAAGCTGTTTTATATTCTAAATCGTCGACAAAAAGAGAGGGTTCGTTCCTCACTAGGAGTCCCTGTGGTATAATGTTTTTCTTGAGATATTCAGTCAGTAAGTGCCCGTGCATCTCGGTCCTAAATTTCTTCTTTTTCAGTTTAAGGATGCCTTCGCTGGTAACGCCCATATTAGATTCTTCCCCTGTAGATTGGTTTAATGACTCAAAGAAAGATGGCACACGAATAGCTTCTGCTAGTTGTTAATCGCTGAACGAGTAAGTGTCTGAAGCAGCCATGGTCAAGGTAATAGATGTTCAGCCAAAAAAGAATAAAAAATCCAAAATAAACAACTCAACAAAAAATGAGAATTAAGAGATAAACAATAATTGGAGAAAATACTACAATATAGGAAAATCCCAAATAGTTTGGGCACCTGCAGATCTTACTCGAAGCAAGACCAATTCCAGAGAAAAAGAAAAAACCTTTCAATGAGGTTAAGAGGAAGAAGAAACCCATGCAGTGAACTCACTGCACTTAGAACAGCAATACAATAGATGGGTACCCCCTACATCGCTGGCAAGAGGGTAAACAACCAGAAACAAGGCACAGAAATCAAGCCAGTGGATATAAACAAGTCCACTATAAACAACACAATCCCACCAGTGTTAGGGGCGGTCCCTCAATCAACCCCTCAGATCACTACACGTAATGCATAAGCAAGTTTTTTTGAAAAATGTATTTATTTTTCTTTATTTAATTAGAAACATTAAAACGATTATTAAATAGATCAGAGCTCATTTAAGAGTAAGTATAAATATAGGACATACAGTTATACAACATGAATAAAGTGCAAAATGTGAAGAAAAATGCTAATATCACGATAGAGCTGCTGGGAACTTGCTGCCCAATTACAAACTGGGTAATAATCACCATCGTCCAAAATAAGTCCAAGTCAATGGCGAAGGATACAGTCCACTCGAGAGAAGGGAATCCCTCGGGTGGAAAAAATCCTAGTCAAGCGAATATAGTCAGGATGGTTTCGAAATGAATTCGAAGATGGATTAAATCCTGATAGTGGCAGCAAAAAAAAAGTCGTTAGTTCCGAATCTAGCAGTTTAAACATTGCAATAAACAAGAAACTGAAAGGTCTTCACAAAAAGGATATTCATAAACCCATACTCTAAAAAGTCTAACATGGGATGCTATACGTCAACTACTAAGGTGACATGCGAAATAAACCACAAATACGTAAAACAGTATCGTGAGCATGGCGCCTTAAACCAGGTAGTTTCGATGGAAAACACATCTAGCTGGATTACAGATGATGTCCATCTTCGTCAGGACGTAGCATTCCCGTATAAACATTCATGAAGATTCATCTGTTTCTTGAAATTACCTACACAAATGTTATCGATTAAAAAGAAACACTAAAAATGTATATTTTCCAAACAGTGAAATAAAGAAAAAGAAACGCTAAAATAGTAATGCTAACATCAAAGCAGCCTTTCATATAGGCCGCACAATCATTCGTACATAATGACCATAAAAACAAGTGATCTGAGGATCCCGATGAAGGACCCGGTCCCCAACACTGGGTTGGGGCGTGTATAGTGGCTAGTAGGGGAGAAAATCTAATTACCATGATCTCAGACCCTTTGGGGGTGGGCCCAGACGCCTGACAAAAAAGTCCAGGAAATAGCGATCCGGCCACACCAAAACAAATCACAATTGAATTAGATCTGTAAAAAATGAGAGGAAAGAAGGCCACAAATTGGTCATAAATTTCTCTGGTTAACAGATTCGAGCAAGATACAAGCAGCCAAAGAGAAAACCAGAAGTAGAAAAATAGATAAATGTAACTCTAATGAAATAAACATACAAAAAAAATTCATATGTATAGAAAAGAGGAGCCCAAGTATGGGACTGCCCATATGTAAAAGATACATTGAAAGAAATTAAGAATTAAAGTGAAAGAAACTAATAAGTGATGCAGTGGTATCCATAAAAATAAATAAAGGAAGATCCTGCACCCAAAGAAGAAGGATAAAACCAACATCATAGTTGTCATGATGCTCACCATTGATCAAGCCCAGATCTGTCAATCAAGAACCATCAACAGATGATTCCTTAATGTGTAGAACGACCTCAACTACATGTACAGAATCGGATGTCGAAAGGTTCCCCAGAAAGGTGAATCTCCAAATGTCATTAAAGGATAAGCGAAGTCTGTGGGGCAATAGAAAGTACAACAAACTAGTAAGACATCTGTAATGTCTCAAAGTATCACATACATAGAATGCAACACTGCGCTATATGGAATCAAGTCATGAAGCGTAATCTGAAAGTTCGTGAAAAAACTGAATTTACATCAGTCCAAACAGGATCTGTGTGTCTGTTGTATAGCCTAAGTGGCAGTACTACAAGATCCCAACATATAGGTAAATCTATATAAATGTTTGACAATGAGAAATGAAGCAAAGCCAAAAGCGTGAGAGATTCCACCTAGCTACCCGTTCAAAGTTACTTACCTCAGCGGCAAAGGCCATAGACACCAAACCAGGAAGTTGGTAACAGAACTTCCTGTGTTGGCATTTGTCCGGGGTTAAATATGTCCATGGGCGTATCAGGACTGACGTCTACAACGTCTCTAGTGCACGTGACTATTGGCACAGAAAGGCATGTATAATATCGGGCCACGTACCGTGCAATGGAAGGGAGCCGAATGGATGTAACCACGCCCCCTGAAGGTGTACAGGCGGCCCAGCATTACCCGTTCCGCGCAGCAAGGCCAAGGAGCCAATAGAGATCAGTCCCGTGACTAACCACATGGTTCAATATAGAACACGTGTCAGAAGGAGACAAGCTGTGCGCTACAATCGAACAAGGCCGAGCCAAGAGGCAGAGGCAGATAGTCCAGGTAGCGAACCAAAGACTAACTGGAATATTTGGAATATTTCTGGAACACATATTCCGACTACATGGGCTTCCTTCCAAGATCATATCTGACCAGGGTCCCCAATACATTTCACAATTCTGGAAACACCTCTGTCGGGTATTAGGAATCCAATGTGCCCTCTCTTCAGGATATCACCCCCAAACCAACGGAGCCACAGAACGTGCAAATCAGACCCTGGAACAATATCTCTGATGTTTCGCTACCAAGGTCCAGGATGACTGGTCTCTCCCGATACCTGTTGCGGAATTCGCTTACAACAACTCTGAACACTCAGCGTTACAAACCAGCCTCTTTTATTGTAGTCAGTGGTCCCATCCATCGGTCTTACCTTCGGTTCTTCTTGACCCTACACCAGTACCTACTGTTGACTCTGGGATCGAAACTCTTATCAACATTCACCGGGAGGCTAAAGAACACTTAGAGAAAGCCAAATTACAGACCAAGAGGTATGCAGATTCCAAGAGAAGACCAGGTCCGTCCTATACGGTCGGTGACCGAGTGTGGTTGTCATCAAAACTACTCCCCCAACACTTATGACCAAACAAGCTGGCCACCCGCTACTATGGTCCATTTCCCATCAAGGAGATTATCAATCCTGTCTCATATCGAATCAAGCTACCTGACTCCTGGAAAAGAATTCATCCAGTCTTTCACACATCCCTATTGAAACCCTACATCCAGTCCTCTCGAAATCCCAGTAGACCACCTCCTCTACTGGTTGACAACCAACTGGTATATGAGGTGTCCCGGATTTGTGACTCCAGGTATAAGCGGGGCCATCTTCAATATCTAGTGGAGTGGAAAGGATATCCTCCTGGCGAAAGGACCTGGGAACCTATTTCAAATATCAAGGCTCCTCGGTTGCTCAGAAGATTTCACCTAATACACCCGGGCAAACCTGGAGGGAAAGGCCTTCGGAGGAGGCATGCTGTCATGAACTTCAGATCACACCCCTTTTGGACCTCCTGGTCCTTGTCTCAATGGGGCTTGCATTCCGTACTACTTCCAACATGGCCGTCCAGAGCTGAAGCCCTTGTTCGCTCCATGTGCTGAACGCGGCGTGGTCTATTTATAGACTACGCCTTCCGCGGCTCCGCGCTTCTCAATGCTATTGCAGAGTAGCCCAGACGTGTGTTCGTAGCTCGCGTTATAGTTTCCCTTGACCCAGTGCTATTACCCATTCCTTTTCCTTTCCCCCTTCCTGGTTCCGAGCTTTTCTAGCCTTTTCCAGTCTCCTGGATTCCTGGACTCCTTGATCCCAGAACTAAACGCAACCTGGAACCAGACGAATCTCGAGCAGCGCTGTTCAAGACCAGGAGTGTTCGCAAGAAGGCAGCGATCAAAGTCACCGGCAAACATCGGACCCAGGTGAGAAGGGGGGAACTCCTTGACACCATGTGGCCAAGGAAAGGCAGCCGCTATCTGTTCCTGACCCTGGGGGTTGTATTCTGAGGGTGGATGGCATGGGAGGAGATGGCTGTCAGGGAGAAGATGTAACTCCAACATGAGAGATACAGTATTCTTCTCTTTCCCATTTTGTCAAACATTCCAGACAGAATACTTTTCACTCTTCATGTGTACCTAACATCCCTAAAACACATTTAACATCTACTGTTTTTGATGGTTGTTATTTAAACAAAGTTATCCAGAAATATAACTTAAAACGGTTTAAAATTCCTTTGGACTCCAAGTCCCAGAAAGCCTCAAGTACGTAGATGAAGGAGATGAGTAAGGAGTCAATGTGGAATGAAATTAACATCAAGTTCAACGTGTGGTCTAGTTGTCAGGTTCACAATCAGCTGCGCAGGACATTTAAACCTGAAGATCACCTGCAAATGGGGAGAGGAGAGCTGCAGAGAAAGCGAAGCGGTAAACGACTCAAAGGCAGAGGCAGACACACAGAGACGAGCCGTGTTAGAAGAGCCAAACACTAACAGGCAACCGCCTGGAGATATACCTTACCAGAGGAGCGGCAATACGGTAAAACCACAGCGAGTGCCATGGAAGGACAGCTGGAAGGAAGACAGCTTTTGCGAGACTGAGGAAGACGCAGTCCTGTTGGGTTGCCTTGTTTCCATCGGCAAAGCCGATAAGGGAACCGAACCAGAGTATGCATGACAGGGGAAGCCTGCCCAACAGTACACCTTCGCCGCAGCTGCACGTTACACCTGTGAGTCTACCCAGAGAAATTGGGGGCCCGGGACGTACCAACCAACTTATAAACACTTGGGTAATTATTTTTGATACCGACCAAGTGGTACAAATCTCCTTAAATGAGATGTCAATTTGGGGAAACGTGGAACACGCATTGCCATAAGCCAAGAGACACTATTGAAAAAGTTGAAAGGCTAAAGTTGTACAAATCTCCTTATATGAAACGTCAATTTGGGGAAAATTGTAATAAGCATTGCCAAAAGCCAAGAGATACTAAGAAAGAAGTTGACAGACAGAACTTGAACAAACCCCCATATATGGGATGTCATATCTAAAGTCAATGAGGTATAAACAGTGAAGGAGTGCAATTGTGTTATACTTGAAAGGAAAGTGAATATTGTGGAAAGACATGGTAAAAGATACACATCAGGCAGTGTACTCTTTTTGGAAAGATATACCTGGAAGGAGAGTACACCAGGGGAAAAGAAGAAGGATACTGATAGTGTGCTGGCGAATCCCCACAGCAACGTGATAAAACAAAGTGGAGGATAATCATGAAGAGAAGCCGGGAAGTACAAATCAGCTGCTCGAGAGTTGCTGAGGAGAGACTGGAGTTGGTTTCCTTCCTCTGAATTGTTTTAGTGAACCTGCTGAAAATTGTTTGTTTCAACAATGTTCTGTTAACGTTAATGAAAATGTCTCTTTCACATAATACTTTCCTCAGCATGACAAAGCAAATATGTTTTCCACTACACTGTTTAGAGTATAGCAAAATGAAGTTGTTTCTACTTTACAGTATGGCAAAATGTTTAATTTCAACAACTGCTTGCAATGACAAAGTTTCTCTTTCACACAACTGCTCCAAAATGATTTCCTGGTATACTCTCCTGCCAGATATTTCTCAACGGAATCCTTAGACTTCTCTGCTGGTCTCAGACTCTGTATTGCTCCCTAGCTTTTCTTCGTCTCAGTACTATATGAGTTTTCCTTTGCAGGTATCATTAATGGACTTCAATAACAATAGCAATCTCTGAAGAATTCTCCATCCTTTTCTTCACAAGAAGTCAGTAAGGGGTGGGGGGCTAATGATGTGTGTTTTAGGGAGTTCTTTACTAGAACAGGAGCTCTTGTCCTCAGAGGGGGGGTCTCTCTGGGTCAGGTCACGCTTGCCTTTACCTCTAGGGAGGGTATTGCGTAAAGGGCTCATCTCCCTAGCCTTCCAGGTAAAGGACCCCCCCTGGGGAGAAGTGACAGAATCCTGTGATTCAACAAAGTGGTTTGAAGAGTTGTATGTATCACTGTCCCCTTCAGAGGATATGTGTGTTGATATTCCCCTCGCTTATGGTCCGCTGTTGTAGGGAGGTCAGCAGTAGGAGGGCCAAAGCTTAAAACAGCCCAGCTGGGAGGTCTCAGCAAGTCCTCAGTGATAACCTGTTTGTGATGAGGGGGGGTCTTAACTTTACAGTAAGTTGATGGGTGAATCATGTCACCACCGTGCTGACTCCTTGACTTGACTGCAGTTCCTTATGGAGTGCGTGTCAGGTGGCTCCACTCCAAGCTGGTAGCAGGGACCCGTTTGCCTCCTTGGTACGCTGCTAGACAGTGAGAGGCTTCAGTACTGTTGGCCAGACAAAACATCTAAGTGAAATTGCACCATGTGGTCTTAGCTCCTTTATCTCTTTATGACCCCCTCCTCTGCATGTGGCATTTTCAATAGAAGTTCAGCGCTGGAAGCAGCCCTACAGATAAGGGGTTTATCAGCCACATTTACTCCCTAGAAATAGGCAAATACTCCCAAAAAATAGAAATAGAAAATAAAAATACTCCCAACAAAAAAATAGGAAAACCACATAAATGTTTGTCCCCCTGGTTTCACCCACACAGCTCCATGGCTATGTTGGGACCAGTAGTGCACATAGTACGATCTGGAAGAAACTATTATTATGTTTTACTGATCCGAAGAATTAAACATGTGTCTTTTAATGTACATGAATAACTAGGGGCAAAGAAATAATTATTACAAAAACATTTCTGTTTTCCAGTTAACTCCTATTTTTACCCGCTTATAAAATACTCCTTTTGGGAATTGGACTTACATTTTTGCTCCCTAAAAATAATTTTACTCTCCACTTTAAAAATAGGGAGCAAAATACTCCAAGCTCCAAATCTTATCTGAAGCACTGTCTGCAAGAGATGAGAGTACAGGGGCACCATCTTGGTATGTCGTCACCCGGCAAGAATCTTCATTTCTGTCGATTAGATGAAATATCTTGGCGGAATTACCCTGTGCGGTCTCCTTGTCGGCAGCTCTGTTATATTCTTATCACCCTCTCCTCTGGCATTTAACAGTTGCAATAGAAATTCACTGCTGAAGAGATTTGAAGGCCGGGGCTCCTTCTTGGGTCCAGCGCCTCTCTGAGCTGACGAGTCCAGACAGGAAATGGGCTCAGTCAGTGGCAGAGCCTGGTACAGTAAAGTTAGGAGGCTTTCATCCATGCATGTACCGGACCTCCGGGTCCCCAGTGTTGAAGGAAGGGGGAAATCTGCTTTTGTTTCTTCCACAACAGCAGAGCTCACAGAGAGAGAAACTGCATGGCTCTCTATCGGGCCATGCCCCCAAAGTTCCTATTTTTAAAGAACCTTGGTTGGACATTCTTTCATATTGGTACCACCGTACTATTGGTGTTTCTGTTATATATGTGCCAACTGACACCCCTCCTGAAGAGTATAGCCTGCCCTCAGCCCACAAAACTAAAAAAGGCCAAGAAAGTATGCTTGTCAGGCTGTGTTTGGTTCTCCTTTGTGATTGGGATCACTGCTGGTTTAGTAGTAGTGTAGGGCTGAGTAGGCTTTCTAGACACTACTAACCCCTGTACTGCAGCAGAACTGTAAGCATTTTGTCAAAGCTCCCTTTCCTCCTTGATCTTTCTATACAATAAAGATCTTTCTTAAATTATTCTGGAAAATCTTTATTCTATGTCAAGACCAGAGACTCCCATTATGCTAATTTAAAGCTTACTCACCACTATGGTAGCAGGTTGCTCCACCAGTTTCAGGTAAAACTGCTTAAAAACCAACTCTCCTGCCCAGTTGGCCATCCTCGTTATGTCGTCTAGTCGGACTCCTACCTGAAAGGCTTTGAACGCCATAGCGCCCCTCACTGAGTGGGCGCCAAATTGAGTGATATTGATCCCAGCCTGCACGAGGGTCCAGCATACCCAGCGAGCGAGAGTAGGAGCGCAGACCGCGTTGTGTGGTTTGCGGAGCGCTATCAGTAGCTGACCTTTACTGTTGATCCTAAGGGAGGAAATTACCTCCTCGTAAGCCTTTAGGCATCTCACTAGACACAGCTTCGGTTGGTCGCTAAAGGCCGGATATGAGATCACTGTTGAGTGGCATTTGGTCCTTCTGGACATGTGGAAAACTATTCCATCCAGGCAAAAGGACCTGTCTGCTAAGTCGAGACTCTGACGTCAGAAACTCTTCTGCAAGATACTAGGCATAGCAGAGTAGTCAGCTTGCCTGAGAGGGCTGTATGAGATAATTCTTCATTATCTGGCCAGGAAAGAAAAAGGCTGAGTGAAGTATTCATGTCCCAGAGCTTGTTGTAGCGAGCTGGAGGTGGTACTGTCAAGGTCGGACTGGGATAAGAAATAGGCCCAGACACCCAAGAAAAAGTGTCCCACCCCTCGCCTCAAAAAAATGGCCCACCCCTCGCCTCACAACCCTTGACCTCTGATGATATCACCGGAAGTGATGTGCTTTAACCCCACCCGAAAGTGACATCCCGGGAAGCAATGAAACACGACCTTTCACCCCTTGAAAAAACAGGAAGTGGCATCAAATAGCATTGTTCCTAAGTACACTTTGAAAAATATGGTTATGATTTCACTAAGTAATATACATTTCATACAAGAATGGATCACCATATGTATCATTAATATCTGTGTGCATAGATCCATATTGTCAAATTACTGTGAATGCAAGCAGACATCCAAGGCCAAATGATAATAAGTTATTGTATAGCACTTGTTTAAGCTCCTTTTTATAGAACAAATATGCACATAATATTATCCAACCTGTGTTGGTACTCATTTATCGACCTCAGAAGGATGAAAGGCTGAGATGGCCTTGCTGGGATTCGAACCTGCAGATCTCACACACATCGCAGCACCGAACACTCAACCCAAGGAGCTATCATATCGGCTATAGTAAAATGAGCAATTATCGTGTAGTGAATACCATTAAACTGATAACTGAGATTTAACAGCAGACCAGTTAAGTTCATCTGCAGGTCTGGTGCAAAGTTGGCCGCATGCTGCAGCAGCATGTGAATGATGCATGCATCATAATTTATGATGCACACATCATGCATGCAAATCAATCATCGAAGCAAGGTAACATTTGTTACCTTGCTTTGATGAATGAAGCCGTTAGGGGTGCTTTCTGTTTGTTTCAACAAAAAGAAATCGTTTTTTTTTTCAAGCTGCCATTTCTTTTTCAAACTGGCCCAGGCATGGGCAGAAACGGTCCCATGGGACTACATATGATTTCGGCCCTGCAGAGGGGCCAATTCGACCCTGGGTACCGTCAAATGGACCCCTTTAAGCATCCTGCACACCAGCTGATGCCCGCTGGGTGGGAGACCTCCCACAAGGTCATGTCCGGCTGAAATCGTTGAGCGGTAGGCGTTCACTGATCTGTAAGCTAAACCGCGCTCTACTAGGCTAGCAAGAGATTTTTAAATTTTCTCTACCGGTGCTGAAACTGGATGGAGACGTCGATCCAAGCACCAGCGTGACCATGCGCCCCAAGAAATTGTGTATCTCCTGGAGGTCGCGGGGGCCCAGCTCTCCTCAATGAGGCTGACAGCCATGCGTGAAATGCCCGGTACCCTCCATCTCGCCCTGAAATCCTCCATGCTGCTACGGCCAGGGACCCGCAAAGGAGGAGAGGATGGTGTTCCCCTCTCGGACCCGACAACAGATCCTGATATTGGGGTAGTAGGATTGGAAAATCTGAAGAAAGTTCCAGAAGAACTGGATACCAAGTATGAGAAGTCAAAACTACGGCTACTAGGATTAGCTCTGTTTTTTCCTGACAGGCCTTCGCCAGGGTCCTCACTATCATAGGGGGGAAAGGTGTAAGAGATCCCCTCCGGCCCATCTCTGGAGAAAGACATCTGTCGCTTTGGCTACTGGGTCCGGCCTCCAGCTGAAGAATTATGGCAACTGGGCATTGAGGTGAGAAGCAAATAGGTGCCTGGATAAAGGGCCCCATATTTTTTGTAGGCAAAGGAAGATCTCTCTGACAAGCCTCCAGTCGCTGTAGTCTGACAAGTGGCGAGAATGCCAATCTGTTACTTCGTTCCGCAACCCAGGAAGATATTCCGCTGTCACGGATATCTGGTGGCTTAGGCAGAAGTGGCAGAAGTCCTTGGCTAATGCAACCAGAGGCTTTGATCTGGTGCCAACCAGATGATTTATGTATCTCACGGCAGAGATGTTGTCCATCTTGAGTAATATACAACAGCTCACGTTACCTCTGGCGAATGATTGCACTGTGAAGGAGCCTGCGAGAAGCTCCAGGCAATTGATGTATATCTCCAGCTCCTGGAAAGACCACTTTCCAACCGTGGCTACCGGACCCCACCTCGCTCCCCATACTGAGCGGCTTGCTTCTGATTCTATTATTATGTCGGGAGTAGACCCTAAGATCGCTCTGCCGTTCCAGGTTTCCATGTGCGTGAGCCATCAATTGAGCTCTGTTCTTGCCTCCGTAGAGAGGGCTAGTCGCTGTGAGTAAGAGAGGCTGCGTTGCACATGCTGTCCTTTTAGCCTCTGCAGCTTGCAGTAATGTAGTAGCCAGGAAAAAATTACCTGGATGGATGATGATAGCAGAGGGGTCACTCTCGCCAGCTCCCACAGTGAGTTGGTCTTTCTACAAAAGCCTGCGAATCTCGCGACAGGTAGAGTGCACCTTGGATGTCGGTAAACGAAGCTGACAGTTCTGGGTGTCTACCATGAATCCTAGAAATTCTAGGCTCCTCGAGGGCACTAGGACTGACTTTTCCCAGTTGATGAGGAACCCTAGGCGGTGAAACAAATCTATGGCCATCTGAGCCTGGTGCTTTGCCAGGTCCTTGGAGTGTGACATGAGAATGATGTCGTCGAGATATACAATGAGTCTTACTCCCCTTTCCCTGAGATGGGTTACTACTGGCCGCATGAACTTGGTGAAAGCCCAGGGCGCTGATGAGAGCCCTAAGGGCAGGCTCTTGCATTCCCAGTCCTGGCCCCTCAAGGTGAACCTCAGGTACTTTATGTATCGCTGATTAACGGGCACTGCTAGGAAGGCGTCTTTGAGGTGGAGGCGAATCAGCCAGTCGCCTGGCCTCGGAATATCCCTGAGCATGTGTTTTCCCTCCATTTTGAAATGGCGGTAGAGAATGAAGTCGTTTAAGGCTCTGAGATTTATTACAGGACGGACCTTTTGCTTCTTGCGTACCAAGAATATTGGGCTGAAGATTCTGCTGTGGTCGGCGCATGCTCGTATGGCGTCCTTAAGACGTTCTTGGATCGAGACCAGCATATCGGCCACAGCTTTGTTTATAGTAGTTTCAACTGATGAGCCCAGTACTCTCTTGAAACTAGCTGCCAGGGCTACATCCTGCTTCTGACCTCGTAGTCTAGGGCTAGCGTGTCTGGGTGTGACAATATTATCTGAGCGGGTGACTCGCTTGGAAAGGTTGAGAAACAAAGTCGATGTGAAAACCCCTTGCAGTGTCTCTGACCCAGGCATCTCCGGATAAGGAGTCCCACGCTTGCGCGAATAGCGCTATCCTGCCTCCTATAGGTACTTGCAGCGCTGGTGCTGTGCGCTTGACAATCAACTGGAGATTGCTGTGCTGGGTATCTTACTGCTCTTCTACAGCCACGCCCCATGCCTCTTCCCCTGAAAAGGAAGAAGGTGTCAGCTTGGGTCTGCCAGCAGGAGTGGGGGTCTCGTGATTGATGGGACCTTCTGTCCAGGTAATAACGGCCGAAGGAGCAGCCCCTGCCTCGCCCGGCCAGTGAAAAAGCCTTTGTTGAGAAACCCTCTTAATTGAGGCTTGTGCCTTATCAAGAGCTGTAAATGTACCCACAAACTTAGACATCTCCTTGACAAAGGGATCACTGAATAGCAGCCCCTGGGCGGTGGGGCCCGACTCAATGGTGGCAAGTTCTCCTAGCTTGGGGTCTATTTTCATAAGAATGCCCTTTCTGGACTTGTTGGGATCACCCTGGCAGGGTGAGTGGATCGATGGTTTTCCCTGTGTCCAGGGCCTCTTCGGAGAGATCCATAAGCTTTGCCAAAGGACCAGTGATATCGAGGACCCTGTCTTGGCAGGACTTCCAGGCTCTATCGATCCCTTTTTTAGGATCCTTGCTATTTTTGCCAAAGAAGGTGATAATTCTAGCGTCAATATCCGGCATGAGTGCTACCTTCCCAGGAATGTCTGGACAGGGACATTCTGCTCTTAGCTTGGCTCAGACTTCCTTGTCCAAGGGTCGACCAGAGCCTGTCTTTGATATAATCAGTAGTTCTGGATGACGGGACCCAGTCTAATTATCTGGGATGAATTAAATCCTCTGGGATAAACATTCCCTCTAGAGCGGGTTGCTCATTATATTGTCGTTTGGGAATGGGGACTGCCGCATTCTCGGATGTGCTGGGTCTTGACCCTGTATCTAGGTCATCTTCGTCCTCAGTTGTGTAAGGAGTTTGATCATTGTCATGATCATTGTCATGATTGTCATCAACTGTGCCCTGTTGAGGTTCCCGCGGGGTCAAGGGTCTGATACCCGTTTGATTCTCCTCCAGGTCAGACAGTCTTGAGACGGTAGGGGTCACCTTCCTATCTAGAAAGGCCTTCTTGAGCCTTGAGGAGGCATCCATAACGGCAGTTGTGGCTGAGGTATTGGCTGGCTCAGCCAGGCCAAGGGGTGGGGGGGTTCAAAGAGTCCTCCTTCCTCTTTCTAGCCGCTGTACTTCCACCTTCAGGCGCGCTCTTCCTCTTAGAAGCTCTCTCCTTCACATTAGCGGGTACTCCTCTATGGTGCATTTCCATGTAATTAAGACGTTCTTGGATCGGGACCAGCATATCGGCCACAGCTTTTTTTATAGTAGTTTCAACTGATGAGCCCAGTACTCTCTTGAAACTAGCTGCCAGGGCTACATCCTGCTTCTGAGAGTCCTCCTCATTCTCTGACCATTATTCCTGGTCAGTTTGAGGAGTACATTCCTCTGCCATTATGACTTGATTGCCCTCCAGTAGGGGCAGAGTGAGAATTACAAGCTTTCCTTTCCTGTCGTATTCCTTTTTTTTAATGTATTCTGTGTGAAATCTACTTCTCTGCGGTGCCTCCGGCGCTCAGCGAACATTGCTTTCCTTTGAAATGAAGGAAACACGTAAGCGAGCGCCGCAGGCCAGAAGGAAACTGAGGAAAGGACTGCTCAAAAAAGAGGGGCTCCCCCTGCTGGCATGGTGGTGCAATCGCAGGTAAACTGCGGGAAAAACAATCAAACAAACAAATGTCAGTTCTATGACAAGACAGGAGTCTTCATATTATGCATCACAATCTTTACTTCTGAAACCACAGCAGCAAAGAAAAGCTTTTACAAGCAAAATAAGTTTAAACCGTAAACTTAAAACACATTTTAAAGACAGTGTATGGGGAACACCCAAGTCCAATATGGAGGGCAGGTCATGCCCTGGAGATGACCAATGAGCTGAGACCCTCCCCCATAAAAGTCCTTTACTCTAACACGAACTCCTCTTTCTTTGCTGCTGACATCACAGCTAAGTCACCCCTTCTAGTTGTTCCATTGATGCTAGTCAGTTGTTGGTTTTGATACTTTGTAAGGAGTGTATTGCTACAGTATTCTGCTTGGGAAGTGACCCGGTCGCTTTTGATTCGCATTCGCTTTGGAACGTGTTGTTCCTTTGGGCTCTGTTGTAAATTGCACTGTACCTTAGTTTACTGATTTCATGTTATTTTATCTTATTTAGGCGCGTGTGAACTTCGCTTCATATTTTGGCGAACTGTTCACACACGCCGCGCTCCGCCTCCTGACAAACTTGTGTGCTCTGTAAGCCTGGCAGGAGCATGCCTTTAAAGCCTTCGCTTCAGGTCTGTGGCGCCCGGGCATTTCCTTCATGAAATACACATTTTCGTATGACGCACGCGGGCCGGTTGTGCTTCAGGCCCAGCGTGCGTTCTAGGTTTAAGTTTCCTCCCATTATTAAGTGATGCGCGTGGCCCATTCAAGAAGCTTCGCTTCAGGCCTGCAGTGCGTCACAGGAATTTCATACACGATCATACCCTCAGGGGAATTTTCATTGCCATAGTTTCCACGCTGCACGCGTGCATTGGCCTGCTAGGCTTCAGGCTGTGCCTGATAATTACGGAGAGGTTTTTATCCTTGTGTGCTGCTAGTTACCACACCCTGCTAGGGGGAGCAGATTGGAGGTAGGCCTGCTCAGCTGTTTTTCCTCCAGTGAGGCAAAAGGTGCCCTATGCTAATATATTAATTTTTTCTTTTAGGTTGTTTCTGTTTAGTACAGTTTTTTCTTCAGAATTGCATGCATATATATATATATAAATATAAAAATAATATATATATATATATATATAAATATATATATTTATATTTATTCATTTAGTTATAGTTATTATTTTTCTCGAATTAATATTGAGGTTTTGGGCTGTCATGGAGCCAAGAAGTCCCTCTTCTGCGGATGCCAGCACTCAGGCGTGGCCTTCAAAGAAAAATGATAAGTTGGGAGCGGGTTTGGGAGACCATTCCCATCATAGCCAGCCATCGGTGGCTCAGGCAATACAGTTGTCACTGGACACGGCCTTGTCAGACCTCAATTGTACCCTTGCCTTGGCTTTTGACAGGCTCATTCAAAAATCTCGGATTTTCACCCTTCCCAGGAGGTGGGTCCCTCCATAAAAAATCAAGCCCCTAGAAAATGCACTAGTAAGACCAAGCATGTTCAAGGACAACTCAGTCCATCCACCGTCCCATCTCAGATTTCTTCCTCGGGAAGGGGTCAGAAGAATAGGTTGGAGGAATCCCAACAGTCCCACTCTGTTCCCCCTTGGTCAGCCAGCTCACAGCTTCCTGCTTCTGCTCCTGCAATCCCTATTTCTTTGGATAGCTCAGAGGATTCGGATATTCCTCCAAAAAGGTGCAAAAGGAAGATAGCCCCTGTCCATCCAGTAAAGAGACCAGTTCTTGATGTTAATGGGGTTCACTTTTTGATCCTGCCCTTATCCAACACCCCAGATCTGCCGAGTGGCATCCTTCGGAGGAGCTGTCATCCTTCTTGAACTATTGGGTCAGGCATCCCTTGACTAAAGTGGACAGAAATAAGTTGCGTTTGGAGTGCCCTCTGCCGGTGGTCCCTGTTAAGGTGGCCCTCACACCAGAAATTGGTCTATGGTCTCCATTCTATCCTAAAAAGGGAAAGATCTCAAGAAGGGGGTGGATAAAACCTGGCGCAGCTGCCAAGACAAGTTATTGGATGTGTTGGGTCTGGTAACACACATTTTTGAGTTAGCAGAGGAGGCAGCAATCTCTAATACTCCTGTGGACGTTCACATCCTGAGAGGATGGATTCAAAGAACTCGGCAATGCCAACGCTTCCATCTCTAAAGAGAGGCGCAAATCCCTTCTCATGAGGCTGGATCCAAAACTGGCTGAGAAGTCAGAGAGAGAAGAGGTCCTACGGCCCAAGGCAATCTGTTTGGGGATAGGTTTCTAAAGGATCTCTCAGGCCTATGTGCAAACGTTCACTGCTTTAGACAAAGCTCAAGCTAATATTAAAAAGGTCTTGCCCCCTAAGGTTTTCGATAAGGCTGGAAGAGATAGAACCCGCCCCTCTGGCCGTTTCTCTAAGGGCTGTACCCGTCCCCACCAATACGTATCAAGAGGCCCGCACAATTCCTCCTCTGCTCGGGGAGCGCCAGCCCAGTTTTACCCTCAAAGGTATTGTCATTGGAGAGGACGTGCCGGCAGGGGTGCTGGTAGATCGAGAGGAGCACCAGGTTAATGCCTTATGTGTTAAAGGTTTCTTCCCACAAAAATTTAGGGGGCAGGCTAGCCAGGTTTTTTCCTCAGTGGGAGGCCCTCACCCAGGACCCTTGGGTATTGCAGACAGTGAAGGGGTTTCAAATAGAGTTTTATTCCCCCCCCCCCTTGCCAGCTCTCCTTCCCCCTTCCCTTGGTGTTCAACAAGGTCAAACAGAATTTGATAGATGTGGAGGCCAGGGACTTCATTTCCAAAAGAGCAGTAGTCCCAGCATCCTACACAGCCTCTCAATTTCTGAGTATGATTTTTCTGGTACCGAAGCCCGAGGAGGGTTTCTGTCCAGTCATAAACCTAAGAGCACCCAACTCATTGTAGTATACCATCACTTCAAAATGGAAGGGATCCATCTGCGCAGAGATACTCTTCTCCCGGCGGACTGGATGGTCAAGTTAGATCTCAAGGACGCGTACCTCGTGGTCTCCGTCTTCCCTTCCCACCAAGAGTTTCTTCAGTTCCACAGGGGGGATCGCATTTGGCAGTTTGCCTCCCTTCCGTTTGGCCTGTCGTCAGCTCCCTGGTGTTTCACCAAGTTAATGAAACCAGTGATGGCTCACCTCAGACCCAAAGGGATTCGAATAATAATTTACCTGGACATTATGCTTATTTTAGCTCAGAACTCTCAGACTCTTCGCACTCATCTGGAGTTTACAGTATCCCTTTGTTAAGCAGAATCCTGTGCAGTGCCCCTAGGGATCAGTACACACAATTAAGACTACGGGTGGCAATCCAAGTTTTACCTTTAGTCTTAATTGTGTGTAGTGGTCCCTAAGGGCACTGCACAGGATTCTGCCTAACACTGGTGTACAGCGGTGAGGATTTGGAAGTAGAGTGATTACTCTTAGAGTGCTGCTATTGCTTGGGTTCAACTAACCACAAGGCTAACACCACTAATTCTATTTAACTAAGAAATCATGTCAAATATGGAAAGGTACACTGAAGAGAGTCTTTTACTCTATACTGCTGAGGTTCTAAGAACCATGTGTAAGGATAAGAATATCTCTGGCAAAGGAAAGAAATCTGAACTGGTTGCAAAGTTAATGGGAAAAAGCCTGGAGAGTGGGTGAGAAGGACCTACCACTCCAGCAAATGTGGATTTTGATGTTTCTGATTCTGAGAGTGTTAATTGTGAAGAAGTAGATGAGTCCTTGCTAGGAAACCCTGCAACTCTCTTGCCTGCTCGGAATGCACAACCTCTGTCCACAGGGACCCCCACAGGTCCTACACTTACTCCTGAGTTTATTGCACTTGAGAAAATGAGACTTGAATTGGAAGTGAAACGTATTGATGCACACACTGCCATGAAACATCAAGAGTTAAGGCTCAGAGAAATGGAGCTGAACCATGAACTAGAAATGAAGAAATTGACTATAATCATGGGATTTAAGGTATCTCAGGGAATCAGTTGATTCCTTGGCTTTTCTCTAGGCTCCCCCCTGTTGCAAGTGATGCTGTAATGGAGTTGGGGGAGGAGGATAAACAAGATTATGAGTGTGTGAAAATAGCATTAATAGCTAGGTTTGGGAAGACCCCTTCCCAATATTTTAAGAGGTGTAGAATCAAAGCAGGATGGTACCCCTTGGGCTACCTGGGTGTGTGAATGTTTGAGAAACTTAGATGGTTGGGTTAAGGGTTACAAAGTGAACACTTATGAAGGTTTGAGGAATCTTGTAATGTTGGAGTCTATTTTTGATGTCTGCTCTCCTGAGCTTAGACAGCACTTGGCTGATTCAAAGGAGATAGATCCTAAGAAGCTAGCTAAGGGTGCTGACTTGTGGGTTGCCAACAGGGCCACTCACAAGGATTCTGGGGCTACTCAGAAGAAGGATGAGGGGAAGCAGCCAAAGAAAGACAACAAAGAGAATTCCAATAATTCCAATCCAAAAGAGGGCCTCAAACATAACCAGGGTAAGCCACAAGGTAAACCGAATCAGGCTAGTGTACCACCTGGTTCCACACCAGATGGAGGCCAAGACAAACCCCCATTCCAGAGAGCATTTGGAAAATGCTTTGTTTGTGGGTTGCCTGGCCATGTGAAAGGAGATCCCAAGTGTAAGGGTAAACCTTCAGGGATCAACAAAGTCTCCTTATCCTTCTCCCAGGTGGATGAAGTACCTATGACCAGTGGAAACGTTCAGCTACTAGCTGATGAGCCCATGAGAGTCTCAGCTAGTGTTTCTTTAGTGTCCTTGGGCCTTTGGGAACAACAGAACTTAGATGTCTATAACTCAATCCCAGATAATACTAAAGAGTATTATAAAGATAGTGTTCCTGTGAATGGTCAGGAGACCCCTGCCATCGGAGACACTGGAGCCGGCATAACTGTGGTTGATGAATGTTTTTCTCAAAGTGGAGGATGTTGCTAAGGCACTCAAACACTTAACCAAGTTAGCTGGAGGCCCTGTGCAAATGGTTCCCCAGTTACCAGCTCTCATCCAGTGTAATGACATGACTGTCAGAATATCTGTAAGTGTGCAAAATAACATACCTGGGAGGGTCCTGTTGGGTAATGACGTTAAAACTCTTGGAGTTGTGTCTAGCACCCCCAGACCTCCAGCAGAAGGAAGCAGGAGCTCACAAGGTCTGCAAGGGAGAGAACCTTAAGAGGTTCTCCTGGGGACATGATAGAGGAAGCTATCACCCCAAGTCCACAGGACTTACTTACTGCCATTGCAGGACAAGAAAAGACAAACTGGAAACCTAAGTCTGCCAGCAAGAAACCAGCAAGCATTCCTGTGCCCAGAAGGACATCTCCGAGACAGTACAAAGTCACACCTGTGACTCCCACACCAGCTGAGGCTGAGTGTGCGGTTCAACCCTGTATGGTCAAACTAGATACTGAGGAATCAGATCTAGAAGAGGATCTTACCTTGGTAGGAGATCTTGACCCTGTTGACCATCCAAGATTTCAGTAAGGGACAAAGAGAGTGTCCTACCTTGGAAGGTCTTCGCCAACAGGTAGCTTCTCAGCTCAATGGGACTGAGCCTGGGAAGTACAGGTTGCACTGGGAAGATGGCCTCTTCTACAGTGCACCAACTGAGTCAACCCCTGGCGACTACAAAAGACTTGTAGTACCTCTGGTGAACCGACTCCAGTTTCTGCAGTTAGCCCATGAGGTACCTTTGGCTGGTCACTTAAGTTTTAAGAAGACCAAAGAAAGGCTATCTCTGCACTTCTACTGGCCTAAAATGGGTACAGAAGTAGACAAATTCTGCAGAAGCTGCCACACTTGCCAAACCTCTGGCAAGAGTGGATCCAAGAATGTGGCACCCTTAGTGCCTCTCCCAGTGGTGGGAATTCCTTTTGAGAGGTTTGGGATTGACATTGTTGGTCCTCTTGACCCTCCCACAACTTCAGGCAACATGTTTATCCTGGTTGTAGTGGACCATGCCACTAGATTTCCTGAAGCCATACCTATGAGGACTGTTACGGCTCTGGCTGTGGCTAAGGCCCTACTTGGTACTTTTACCAGAGTAGGTTTTCCTAAGGAGGTGATATCTGACAGGGGATCAAATTTTATGTCCCACTACATGCAAACCATGTGGGAAACCTGTGGAGTCACCTACAAGTTCTCAACTGCCTACCACCCTCAAACCAAGGGGCTGGTAGAGAGGTTTAACAGAACTATGAAGAGCATGATAGGTGCTTTAGAAGAACCCCTTAGAAGAAAGTGGGACCTTCTACTGCCATGCTTTCTCTTTGCATATAGAGAAGTCCCTCGGGAGGGAGTAGGATTCAGTCCCTTCAAACATCTCTATGGCCATCCAGTCAAAGGTCCATTGGCCCTGATTAAGCAGGGGTTGGAGAGTGCTCCTTCCCCCAAGCCAGTCAGAGTGACTCACTATGTGATAGGTCTCCGGAGGAGAATGTCACACATGATGGCAGAGGCAAATGATAACTTGAAGGCTGATCAAGCTCTGGTCAAACATTAGCATGACCAGAAGGCTAACATGGTTGAGTTTACTCAAGACCATCTTGTTCATGTTATAGTCCCCACAAGGCAGAGGGCCTTGCAGGACAAATGGATAGGACCCTTTATGGTTCTGGGTAAACTTGGAGAGGTGAACTATCTGGTGGAGTTAGGCAATCCTAAGGTGGCTCCCAGAGTCTTTCACACCAACCGTTTAAAGGCTCATGTCTCTAGACCTGACATAGGAGCTTTACTTCTAGCTTCAGCTCAGGAGGAGGAGGAGGAGAGTGAACCTCTACCTGACCTCCTCAGAGGCTTACCTTTAGATGAGCAAGTGGAAGGAGTTAATCTCTCTTCCAGTCTCAAATCTGACCAGCAGAATGAGTGCAAATTACTGTTAAATCAGTTTGCCTCCCTATTCTCACTTTCACCAGGCTTGACCCCTTGGGGCCAGCATGACATACACACTGGTGACTGTTTGCCTGTCAAAAGCAGGGGGTACAGAATGTCGGACAATGTCAGATCCCACATAAGGAATGAGGTCAACAAGATGCTTGAACTCGGGGTAATAGAACCCTCTACTAGCCCATGGTCTAGCCCAGTTGTGCTTGTACCAAAGGCAGGATCCAAGGAGTCGAGATTCTGCGTGGACTATAGAGCTCTAAATGCAGTCACTACGACTGAGGCCCATCCTTTGCCTAGGACAGATGAGCTGGTGGACAAACTTGGTGCAGCCAAGTACCTCAGCACATTTGACCTAACGTCAGGCTATTGGCAAATAGCTCTGACAGACCATGCCAAGGAGAAAACTGCATTCTCCACCCCAGCTGGCCTCTACCAATTTAAGGTAATGCCTTTTGGATTAAAGAATGCCCCTGCTACATTTCAGAGGATGGTCAACCAAGTTCTGAATGGGATGGAGGACTTCTGCATGGCATACTTGGATGACATTGCAGTGTTCAGCCCTACATGGAAAGAACATGTTGAACACCTAGGTCATGTATTGCAGGCTCTTGAACAGGCCCATCTGACCATAAAAGCAAGCAAATGTCAAATTAGTCAGAGTTCAGTGGTCTACCTTAGACATGAGTTAGGAGGAGGTCAAATAAGGCCATTGCCTAGCAAAGTACAAGCGGTACAAAACTGGGCCACCCCTACTACTCAAACCCAAGTGAGAGCCTTCCTAGGTCTCACTGGGTATTATAGGAACTTCATAGAGAACTATGGTACCATAGCTTCTCGCTTGAATGTCATCTCCTCTCCCAAATTTCCTAAAAAGGTCAGGTGGAATGAGTAGTGCAATCAAGCCTTTGAAAGGTCTAAAGAAAGCCCTTTGTCAAGCTCCAGTCGTAAGAGCTCCTGACTATCACCAACCCTGCATTGTACAAACTGATGCTTCTAATGTAGGTATAGGTGCAGTCCTTAGTCAACTGGATGAGAAAGGTAGGGAACACCCCATTTGTTTCATCAGCAGGAAGTTAAAGGATCCTGAGACAAGGTGGGCATCAATAGAAAGAGAATGCTTTGCTATTGTGTGGGCACTGAAGAGGTTTAGACCATACTTGTATGGATCTACCTTCACCATTCAGACTGACCACCAACCCTTGAGATGGCTGATGCAAATGAAAGGGGAAAACCCAAAATTACTCAGATGGTCAATCTGCCTACAAGGATTTGATATTTCCATTGAGCACAGAGCAGGAAGTCACCACCACAATGCTGATGGTCTCTCTAGGATGTTTGTAACCGACTAGAGGTATGAGGTCCATCCAGGAGTGGATTAAATCCTCCTGTCCCGTAGTCTGGGGGGGGGGGGCGAGTGTTAGGGAGAATTCTCATCTATGGCTGATTTCCCTCACCTAGTGAGTCCCCCAGCAGCTTAGCTGGACTTCTGGAGTTAATTTTTTTCCACTTGGTAAGAGTGAGAGCTTTTCCCCCACTCTTACCTGTGTTTTGTTATGTGTTTCTATCTGTTTTTGTGATTGTGGAATCTGAAGTACCCCACTTCAGTAGCCCCCTTCTTTTTGTGTGTCACACAGCACCTTCAGTGCCGTGGCGCAGGGTTGTCTTTGAGACTTCCCTCGACTCCATTTCTGAGGCGACTACCGTCCCCCAGAAAAAGGGTAAAGTTACCATTAACTGTACTTAGTCATTCTACCACAGATCCAGTACACCCCATCTTCCATGGAGTACTGGAAAGGGTTAATTTGTATCCCTTTTTATCTGTACCTCCTAGACCATTGTTTCGCTCTTTTAACATTTAGACTTTGCTGGTGGCAGCGGTATCTACCCTAACCTTTCTACCGCGATTATATTAGATAAACGTGGTACTGTTCTTGGCTATTATATTAGCCTCGAACATAAACCCGCTTGCCCAAATTGTCTTTCTTTTGGCTCCGGTTGGGTTTATTTGCCATTTCTTTTTGTTAAAGTCCTTCTTGTGTTTTACTTTGCGCGGCAAACTAGGTTTGCCTTCTTTGTTCACTGTCTTTTGGCGTGCTTCTGCTCAGAAGCCCTCCTCAAGGTGCCTGGGTGTTTAGGTGGGCTGAATGTGAGGGAGGGGTGTAGTCAACCCCTGCACAGGGTATCCTAGGAAACCCAAGTCGCACTTTGTCATGATTGGCCAGGGTATTTGTCCGGGCTGGACAAACCCCCTGCTGGGTGATTGACAGCCAGGCTGTGTGAATGGGGTTTTTTCGCATAAAAGGCAGGTCTCTTGGGCTAGAAGTCAGAGAGTTGCCACTGGAACTACAAGGAACCGAAGATAAGCAGAGAGAATGACGGCTGCTGCAACTACCCCGTCCCGGTGAAGCCCTGCTGCAGTCCTGAGCTATCTGCCCTTCAAGGACTTAGAGAAGATCCAGTCCGGAGTCGTCTTCCCTTGAGCTTGGTGGGGATAACCAGCTCATCTTCTACAGCCAGAGGATCCTCTTCCTTGGTGGAAATCGCTGCACGCTGCTGTAGTGGTCCGGATAGCCACCTGAAGAGCCTCTCCTGTTTTTAAGGAGCGCACCTTCTTTTTTTCCTTGTCGCTGCTGCCGGCTTCATCCCTGTGTGGTGCAGACCCCCTTCAGACGTCCTCCTTCACAACGAAGCTCCAGAAATCATGGGTCTGCGGGAAACCAACAGGAACAACTGCCAGGGCACCAGCTACTCCATTGGAACAAGGTACTGTGCTCTGCTGAGGAAACTGGGTGAATCCTTTTTCCTTCATTTCCAAGGCTTGCCCTTGTCTTCCCTCCTTCTTATAACTTTTGCTTCCGAACATTGACAATATCGAAGTACTTTTGGCTATGTTGAATCGTGAACTGTCTGTGTGATCTTCGGCAACAGGCCCCAGTGTCTTTCGATCCTGGCTCCGGCCCTTTGACTTTTGAACTCCTGTCTCTGAGTGTTTCTCGATTCTGTCTGCCTAACCAAAATATTGCCTGTGATTTTTGCCTCCAACTCCTCTTGGGTATCTCAGGTGCTAAGTATGTTTTTGCCCCGGTAGCATTTCATGTCACGGATACGCGTTTATTTAGTAGACCGAACTGTCAAAAAGTGATCGCAATTGTGTTCGCGGTAACGTGTTTTGTGCCAAACACAGGTTCATTCAAACACAGGGTACTTACCTTGAGACATACTGTACAAAGTGAATTGGTTAGTTGTAGTATATTTAACGTGTGGTTTTTGTTTGAGTTTAATATAAGTGTTGTGTAAATAACGAATGGTTTAAAAATAAATGTAAATATTTTTCTACCTGAAACCTTGAGTCAGTATTTGCTTGAGTCACAGTAATTGTGGTCCCTTTGTGTAATCTCTGCTACTGCTCATATACTCTTGAGATAAGCCTGTCTGCTCCACCACTGCTACCACTCTGACATAGTAGTACAGGCTTGTACCAAAGGTAAAACTTGTATTGCCACCTGTAGTCTTAATTGTGTGTAGTGGTCCCTAAGGGCACTGCACAGGATTCTGCCTAACACCCTTCTATAGAGTTTAAGTTTGTCATAAATGTGAAGGAGTCCATATTGAAGCCTACGCAATGTATCCAATTTCTGGGCTTCAATATAGATTCAAAGCTCTGCATCCTCCTCCTCCCGGAATGCAGGCTCTCTAAGATAAGGAAGGAAATTCGCCTTCTCCTCAGAAAGGGGAAGGTCTCCCTCAGGCAGTTGGCCAGGGTGGTGGGAATGTTGTCAGCATCCATCCAGGCTATCTTTCCAGCTCCCCTCCATTACAGAGCATTGCAGCGCCTCAAAGCCAAGCATCTGCATAAAAGTCTGTCTTACTCGCAGTTACTGGTACTGTCCCCCGAGGCCAGGTTAGAACTCCTCTGGTGGCACATGGATGCCTGGAATGGCAGAGCAATTTTTGGTCCCTCTCCGGATGTCATTCTGGAGTCCGATGCCAGCAGAGTGGGCTGGGGAGCCAGTATAGGACAGGTCTCCACAGGGGGGAAGTGGTCAGATTCAGAGAAAGAGCTGCATATCACCTGTCTGGAGTTGTTAGCGGGCTCTTTTGCAGTCAAGAGCCTTCTCAAGGATCAGGGAAATTGTTGTGTCCTCCTCCGCATCGACAATGTCTCGGCAGTGCGATACATCTATCACCTGGGGGGTACCAAGCCCAAGGCCCTATCAGATCTAGCAAGGAAATTTTGGCATGTTTGCCTGGATCGGGATATGGTGTTGAAAGTCAGCAACGCGGTTGCGGATTGGAACTCCAGGCTTCTCCAGGACAGAAGCAACTGGATGTTAGACAGGGTGCTCTTTGCCAGGATATTGTCTCTTTGGGGTCCGATTGGAGTGGGTCAGTTTGCCTCGAGACTAAACTGCCAGGTTCCCAGGTTCTACAGCTGGACACCGGATCCCAGTGCTCTAGCTACCGACGCTTTCCTCCAGGATTGGTCAGGCCCACTTTCATATGCCTTCCCTCAATTTGCCATGATAGCCAGGGTGCTAGTTCAAGTACGCAGGCAGGCGGCAACTCTGGTGTTGATTGCCCCCTTTTGGCCTTCCCAGGTGTGGTTCCCAGCCCTTCTGGAGTTGGCGGTGGACGTTCTTCGTCTTCTTCCTCTCCATCCCCGGCTGCTGACTGATCGGCAGGTCTCCCTCACGAGCTGCTCTTTCAGGGGCACCTCTCCCTTATGGCTTGGAAGATTTCAGTTCTTCCTAGTGCTTCCAGGGACTTTCGCAGGACTCTATCTCTGTCATCAAAGACTTCTAGGCGGCCTCTACTAAGTCAGGATACTCTTCAGCATGGAACCGCTGGTTTGGCTGGTGTGTGGCTAGACGTTTTGATCCCGTTTCTGCTCCTCCAGAAGAGGTAGTTAACTTTCTGGTGGAGTTATTTAAATAAGGCAAAGCTTACAGGTCTATAAATGGTTTCAGATCCGCTATCTCAGCGGGTCACGTTTTGGTTAAAGGAGCACCTGTTGGTAGGCATTTTTTGGTACAGAGAGCCCTAAAATCCATTTGCAGTAAGGTCCCACCGAAAGCGAGGTATTCTGTTCTCTGAGATGTTAACATGGTGTTCGATCTTTTCTGAGCCTGGCCTCTTAATGAAAATGTGTCTTTGCAGAAACTGTTTTCCAAATTGGCAATGTTATGTCTGGTGTCTATATGGTATCTGATATCAGAGCGTTGGATGTGGACAATAAAATGTTCATCCCTCAAGGGGTCACCTTCTTTATTTCCAGAAGAACTAAATGTTTAATTTTCTCAATCTCTTATCCAGCTTTTCCAGAAGATTCTAAACTATTTGTCATTCAGTGTTTAAAATGTTTTGAGTTGAAGACGGACGGTCTTAAACCTCCTAATTCCTTTCAGCTGCTGATTTCCTTTAGGAAGCCAAATAAGCTGGTATCCCCTTTCACTTTGGCCAGATGGATTAAGTGGGTCATTTGGGAGGTGGGAGTTGACACATCCTCCTTTGGTCCTCATTTGGTTAGGGGCACTATGGCATCTAAAGCTGCTTTCCTAGCGGGTAGTTTAGAACAAATCTTGAAAGCAGCTGATTGGTCAAGAGAATGAACATTCAAAACATGTTATCATAAGGGCTTTGAACTTGCATAAAAGGAAGCCTCCTGTCTTGTCATAGAATGGTTAATCCCCCTCACTAACGTGAGAGGGAGTTTAGATTCTATTAAAGACAAGGAGGTGAGTATTATACCACCCACCCACCCCTTTTGTTTGTTGTTCTTACACCTTTCGGGTGAGACGATCTGTTCAGAAGGGTTCCGTCGCAGTTTCAGGTTGCGGAGAGATTGAGATCCCTCTAGTTTTGTTTGGATCCTTTTCTCTTTGCTACGCAGTTGGATCTTTGCAGTGGGCTTCTGATGCAAGAAAGCTGCAGAAAGAGGAGTTGGTGTTAGAGTAAATGACTTTTCTGGGGGTGGGTCTCAGCTCATTGGTCATCTACAGGATATGACCTGCCCTCCATATTGCACTAGGGTGTTCCCCATACTCTGGGCCTCATTACGAGTATGGAGGTAGCCATGCTGCTTAAAGCCGCATGGCTACCCCCATACAGGGTATCGGGTCCGGGTCCCAGGAATGAGGAATTACTGGGCCATTCCGACCTTGGAGGGCCCAGTAATTCCCTTTCCTGGGACCCGGCCCAGTACATCCCCATTCCCATTTGAGCCCTCATAGGGCTGAATGGGGAGGATACTAACAACGGGCCCGTTAATGACAGGCCCGTTGTTAGCATCCTGGTCTGCTAGCGGGTCCCTCTAAGGACGCCTGGTTTTACCAGACGTCCTTAGCGGGGCCATTGAGCAGACCTCGTAATGAGGTGGTAGAGGGTTAACGGCGCCGGCAGCTCTACCGGCGCCGTTAACCATCTACCGCCTTCCTTGTAATGAGGCCCACTGTCTTTAAACTGTGTTTTAAATTCATGGTTTAAACTTTTTTTGCCTGTAAAAGTTTTTCTTTGCTGCAGTGTAAAGATTGTCATGCATAATACTCCCCTCCTTGACTTTAATAGAATCTAAACCCCCTCTCACATTAGTGAGGGGATTAACCATTGTCAAGAAATGAGCCGCTTGTGGCTTCCCATTAACTCCGGCACCCGATGGAATAAGTGGGTGCCGAAGGGGGCGGGAAGTCTGCTGGCTTTGCTGAGGTAATAACACGCTGCACGCGTGTGATAAAGCCACTGACTGGCACAGCATAATCTCGCTAATCTCTCCGGCACCCCGATGATGTACGAGGATGCCAGCAGAGAGAGCGAGACAGCGGCTGTGAGGCCGTGTTATGGACTGTCACTATTGCCTGGAGACCGGCACAGTGAAATCTAATATCCCCGAGTACGGGGAGTGATAAAATAACAAAGATGATGAAACTTTTTGAAAACGACAGTAGGGTACAAAGCCACAGTGATACTGCTAGAGGAGCGTTAACACTCCTGGCAATATCAATATACAACAATTCAATAGGAAGTTAAATGAGAAATGAAATCCACTTATCCCTTGCTGTGAGCAGCAAAGAAAGAGGCAGTGGTTCAAGGAGAGGCGTTATTTAGAAGGGCTGACTGCAGTATATTGGCTGTTAAGACTCACAGATTTCATGACTAGTTTATTCACTGTCTCAAGGATTTATGGGAAACAGAGTTTTCTAAGGAACCTATCACTTGATCTGTTTGAACAATGTTTCCAGAACTTTTGCACTTCGAGATTTCAGCACCTATTCATGTTGTTTATGTTAATTAAACTTTTCATGCTCAAATTTTGATGCTCAGCTTCTATGGTTATATTTCAATTAAAGAAAGAGAAGCATAATGGGAGCCTCTGGTCTTGACATAGAATCCAATACAAGGAACTTTATTGATATAACAAGCTAGATAAATATTGCCAAAGTAAATACTTCAGATACATAAATATTGCATTCTCTTCGGCAGACATCTTTTAGTTGCTGAACTTTGTCTTCTTTGGCAGCATGCAATGATATATATATATATATATATATATTTTTTTTTATCAAGGTTTATTTATTCCACAGAACTGAACAGCAAACAAAGTTTCACCATGTTACTTTACCATTACAAACATTACCTCTTTATGTTCCCTTTACTTAGGTTAGTTAGGTCCGTGGGTTTTAACTTTAGAAACATCCCCCCAGTCTCCCACACCTCCCCCCCAACTCTCCCACCCCCCCTAACCACCCACCCCCAACTCATTCAAGTCCCATCCTGTTTGCTCTTGCGAAGAGTCAGGTGAAAATGTCAAACCAGTTCCTTCTTATTTCTTTTTTAGTAAAAGTCAGAATTCCTGAGTATCCGGGGCCTAAAAAAATGCGGTTCTTTGTCCTTTACCATTTCAGGAATGGTTTCCAAATTGACAAAAATGTAAGGTAGGTAGCAGATTGCAATGCACAAATCTTTTCCATTGCCAGAACCCCCCATATTGTAACCCACCACCATGCAATTATAGGACCCTGGTCAGTTTTCCACCCTTGGGCTGGGGTCAGTCTTGCCGCTGAAAGCAAATGTGTAATTAACGTAGCTTTGTGCCCCCTCACTGGATATCGGTCCCCTGCTGCATCCCCCAACAAAAGAACTTTCAGATCCTCTGCGAGCTCCGATCCCGTCATCTTTTTAATATGCCCCAGTATCTCCTTCCAAAATACCTGCGCCTTTGGACAGGACCACCACATGTGAAAAAAGTCTCCTATTTCCCCACATTTCCTCCAGCAGAGAGGGGGTATCTAGGATTCATTTTGTTCAATCTGGCAAGGGATAAATACCAGCGATAAGCAATTTTATACGCCGATTCCTTGATGGGTTTACACCTGGAGGTTTTATGGGCTCTTTCCCATATCCTTATCCAATCTTCAACTGGGATGGAGGCCCCGATGTCTTTTTAGCAACTCACTTTATATTGCAAAGTGTCTTCTGGATGAGCCCTATCCAATAATTTATAAAGCCTAGAGATTCCCCTTTGCGTTACACCCCTTTGTATAAATATTTCAAGACTTGTTAGGGGTCTATTGGCCGCTTTTCTGACGGTTTGGTTGGTGATCCAATGTCTTATTTGGAGGTATCTGTATCTCTGGCCCTCTCACACCTGAAATGTTTGTTTACACTCTTCAAAGGAGAGTGGTTCTCCGTCTCGGAACATATCCGAGAGTACCAGAGATTCAGATGTTGGCCAACCATCCCAGAACTGAAGATTGAAGACCCGGGGTGAACTCCGGCTTATATGCTATTGGGGAGTGTGGGCCCAAGCCTCGTGGAATTTTCCTCCTTCTTAGCTCCTCATCCCAACTATTAAGCGCTAGCTTAGTGGTTTCTAATAATTGACCTCCTTCGCCTCTGTGTTGTGGTAAGAGAGTGCGTACAATTTTTAGTGGCGTCCTAGTAGTCTCCTGCTCTATCTTTGTCCAACCCAGATTTGGATTTGGGGCCTCCCAGTGCAGCATGGGTGCTATGTGTGCCGCCCGGACATATCTTTGGATATCCGGCAATCCTAGTCCTCCAAGTAGCGGGGGGCGCGTCATGAGCTTTCGTTATATCCTGGGTTTCTTACCTTTCCATACAAAGGCTGAAATAGCTACTTGCAAGTCTTGCAAGACCCCCTGAGGGATCTTAATTGGCAGGGAACTAAAAGTGTATAGAATACGGAGTAAGAGGGTCATTTTCACAGCAGCTATCCAGGCAAACCAAGACAATTCCTGTTTGTCCCAACATCGGAGATCCTCCTGCAGTGATTTCCATAATGGTTTAAGATTTACTTCATACAGATCATTAACCTTTCGTGCTAAGCGGACTCCCAAATACTCGAGGGAATCTTTTTCCCAGGCTAAGGGGAATCTGGAATCCAGAAACCCCTGCAAAATCTTGTAGTTTTTGCAATATCTTTGGCAAGGTGCCCCTGGTCTGAGAAATGAAGAACATAAAGTCATCTGTGTATAACGCAATTTTATGGTGTATGTCGCCGCATCTAGCCCCCCCAATATCATTATCTTGCCTAATTTGTGCTGCAAATGGTTCCATTGCCATGGCAAATATTAGCGGGGAAAGGGGGCAGCCCTGTCGGGTGCCTCTTTCAATCTTAATTTGCTCCGATGTTTGCCCATTAACCAATAGATTTGTCGAGGGAAGCTGAAAATTCGCCATTACTATGGTAATAAACTGGGGCCCACATCCGAACTTCGCCAATACCAGTCTCAAGTAGGACCAGTCTAGACTATCAAATGCTCTCCTAGCATCCAAGGCTGCCAATGAGAAGCGTTGATTTGTTCTAGTACCCAGCTTGATGATATCCATAGCGCGAGGCACGTTATCCTGGGTGCATCTGCCTATTATAAACCCAGTCTGATCTGAGTGTATAATTCGGGGGAGGACTTTCCCCAGTCTAACTGCTACAATTTTGGTGTAAAGCTTAGCATCTGAGTTTAGTAATGCTATGGGACGATAATTAGAGCATTCCAAGGGGTCCTTTCCCGGTTTTGAAATTAATAAGGTTAAGGATCTACCCAGGTCCGAGGTTACTATACCTTTTACCCTAATTAAATTTAAAAAGTTTCACCAGTGGGCCCACTAATTGTGCATGAAACATCTTATAGAACCCTCCTCCAAGGCCACCTGGGCCTGTGGTTCTATTCGAAGGTAGAGTCGAGATTGCATCACTAATCTCTTGAGCCGTTATCTCTGACTTCAATATTTTGTTTTCTTCTGCTGTAATTTGGGGGAGGGCCATGCCGGCCAAATATCTTTCTTGGACTTGAGGGCAAAGTTCCTTTTTTAAAAAAGATTTGTATGGTAATTTATCCTGATCTGCATTTTCCTTTCTTCCCTCGAATGCAGTTCTCCCTGTTCTCCCCTTAGTTTTGCTATATAATTGCGAGACCTTTGTTTTTTGGAGCTTGGCAACTAAGAATTTGTTTGCTTTTCCCCCATGGACGTAATAGGACTGTCTGGTACGTAAAAGGGATTGTGTTACTCTATCTGCTGTATGGGCTTCCAGTTGTGCTCTAATTTTTTTAAGCGCTCTCAGAGATTTTTGTGACAGTTTAATTTTGTGTTGGGCTTCCGCCTCTCGGAGCTCTTCTTCAATCTTTTTGTTAATAGTGCCCGTTCCCTCTTGTATAGAGCTGCCTGCGAAATGAATTCCCCCCCCTAATAATCCCCTTTCCGGCATCCCATACCGTTCCAAAGTCTGTCTCCTCCCTGTCATTTTCTCGGAAGTAATGTAGGATCGAGTCCTCTATATGGGCTCTAAGGGTGATGTCTTTCAAAATTAGTTCATTCAGGGTCCAGCGCTTTACCTTCTGCTTATTAGATTCCCCAATTTCTATGCAAATTATTACTGGTGCATGATCTATCAGATATTGTACCCCTATATCAACTTTGATTATCTGCAAGATCAATGTGGAGGATACTAAAATCATATAGATTCTAGAATAGCCACGATGGACTGGCGAGAAGTGTGTATATTCCCTGTCGGTTTCATGGAAGAATCTCTGGTCTCAATCACATCTAGCTCTCAGAATAGTTTACCTAATGCCTGCCTATTCTTCCCATCTGCCAATGTTGGTGGAAGCGTTTTATCTAGTAGGGGGTCCATCACACAGTTGAAATCCTCTCCAATTATTGTTTGCCCTTCACACCAACCACCAAACTTTTCCAGTACTCCCTGGATGTTTTTATCTTGCTTGTCATTAGGCAGATGTAGTGCTATTATTGTATATCTCTGTTCCCTGATCCGCCCCTTAACCGCAATAAATCTACCCTCTGGATCTGCAAGCACGCAATCCTTCCGAAACCCCAGCTCCCTGCTCAATAGAATTGCCACTCCCTTAGCTTTCTTTCCTGCTGAGGCAAAGAATTGTTGTGGGGACAACCTATGGGATAACCGTTTTTGATCTACCGGGAGGAGGTGTGTCTCCTGCAGGATCGCCACCGAAACCCTCAACTGTTCCAACCTCCCTAGGATAGCACGCCGCTTTGCTGGAGAATTTAACCCTGGACATTGAGGGATACTAATACCAATTAATTCATTGATTCTGCCTTGTAAATTCTGCCGCTCAAACACATTTTTCATACCCACTGGATTCTCATTTTCCTTTATAAACTCACCAGCCTTTCCAAACCAGCATTGAATTCGGGACATGAATGAGATTTTAACTCCTCTCACATTCCCAACTTTCCGCCAACCCACTCCTTCCCCCTCTCCCTCCTCCCTTGTTTTCCTGACTTCATTAATCTTCAGGAAGGCTAAGTTGATTTTGCTGGCAGGTGACTGGAAACAACTCCCTCCATAGCACAAATCTTCCCCTTGATGGGGGGAGGGGGAAAGCCATGGTTGTGGCTCTCCAATGTAAGGCATGATGGCCCTGCTGCACTGCCTTTCCTGGGATTTCTGTAACAATGTTTAAGCTCAATGGCCTTCCTCTTTCCAAACATTATTATTAGCCTGGACTCAAACTCGTCCAGCATAGAGATCCAACACTGCCTCTCCGTCGCTCCGCATCCTCACTTGTGATTGTATTTTATGCCGCCTTATTCTTGCTCCTCCACTCGCAGTTCCAATAGACATGATTTCGCCCGCCATCAAATCGCTCAGCTCCTGCCGTTCAGAGTGCGCTGGAACGGGAAGCCAACTGGGAATCACCGCCTCGGGCCTTTCTCGCTGCCTTCACCCTCAACCATTCCCATTGATTGCCTTTGGATTTCCGAGGGGAACGACTGGAGGCCATCGATGAGTGCTCTGTATTCTCTTCCAACTGCAATATAGACTTACCCTCCTCGCATGTGGTGACACGATGGGATTTGTCTCCCCACACAAAGATAAGACCGAAGGGGTATGCCCATTGATATCTTATGTGTCTGGTTGTCAGTTCTTTCGTCACTGGCCTCATCAGCCTTCTCTTATGTAGGGTCGAGAGGGCCAGATCCTGGTAGAGTTGTATTCTGCTGCCATTAATTGTAAGTTCAGATTGTGTTCTAGCATTTTTCAGGATTTCTTTTTTCTGGGCAAATCTAGTGCAAGCGACCAGTACATCTCTAGGTTTGAGTCCCGGTTCGTTGTTTCTTTGCGGGCCGATCCTGTGTATTCTATCGAACTGAATCTCTTCCGGGGGGGATTATCCCTCATGAGACTGCTGAAGCATTGTTGTAGCGTGACGCAGTGGTCCACATCAAGAACTGTCTCGGGCAGGCCCTTGACTCTTATATTCGATCTGCGGGATCTATTTTCTAAGTCTTCCGCCTGAATTTCCAGATTGGTTGTAGCTCTAGCCACTTGCTCCAGCAAAACACTATTCTGATTAGTATCCTCTGCCACAGAAGAAAGGCCGTTTTCCACCGTATCTACTCTCTCTCCGAGATCATTTATTTCTTTCTTGACGTCTTGCAGCGCCAGCTTCAGCTCATCTTTCAGTTGGCCAATCTGGTTCTGGAATGTGCTCAACATTCTTGTTTCCATTCCCTTCAGGGATGCTAAAAGTTCCTCCTTATCGGAGGCCATGTCTATTGATGCTCCTACGATTTCAATATCTGTTGTCTTCTGCGGTGACGTTGGCGCTGGGACAGTCTCCTCTTGCTTATTCTTCCAGCACCTCTCAATCTGGGATTGAATTTGGGGTTGCCCCCCTTTAGACTTCCTTGGGGCCCTTCTGGAATTTACCCCTGGCATCAGCCTCTTCCAACCTGTTCCAGGCTAACACTTGAGCGAATCAACCGCTGTGCGGGTTGGTTTAGCTTTGAGTGCTTCAAATGGATAGCTCTTTTTGTTTCCTTCACACTTTTCAGGTTAAGGATATCCGGAAAAAGCCACTTGCTTGTCGTGCCCAATATGTCCCCTGTTTTCGTGGTCTATTTATTAAATGGAAATCGCACTCCACCCCCAGTTCCCTTGGCTGAGTTATAATCTCCCCATGGTCAAGCCAGTCCGATAGCAAGTGTCTTCCAACTGTGGTAATGTGGTTCAGTTGTGAACTTTGTGATGGACTACTGAATGCAGTACCATTAACTGCTCCAGGGACCACAATCTTCACTCCCTGGCCTGTGTAACAGCAGGTGCTCTGTCTCCGTTTGTGTCTCTTGGATACTTTGATGGCGTGGGGAGGGGAAAGGGAGGGAACCCCTAAAGGCCAACGGGGTCCGCACCCCACCACCTATCCCCAACAAATTGGGTAATGTATCCCAATTGTGCCCCCATGCTGTATTGGTGATAATGCCTCCAACTTTGATGGCGCAGGGTCCCAGACTTCGCTGCCCTCACTTTAAACAGTTGTCAAGTCAAGACTGCGCACCTCCAGCCGTCGCCCCCTCCCACAGGAGGCCCCGTACCTTTCTCTCAGCAGCTCTCCATGACCGGCGGAAAGCAGGCACAAAAGGCATCCGCGTTCCCTCCCCAGGGCCCCCCTGCTTCAATGCCACTTGACCGGAATGGCAGTTCCTCTGGTCTGGGGGGCGGGGGAGGGGCACCGCCAGCAGATAGGCCCCCACGCCATCCCCGCTCAATCACAGCGGACAACTGGAACCACCCGTGGGGCAGGGTGTGCTCGGCAGGTCCGGAGGCACTCAGCCGCAGAAGGAGACGTCCGTGCTCAGTCCCCTCCTCCTGTTGCCGGCGCCATTCACCCCTCAGGCCCCCGTCAACGGGCCGCCCTCCGCACAACCACAGTTGTGGGGGCAGAGGGGAGGCCGCCGTCTGCCGATGGGTCCCCACGCCCTTCCCGCCGCACCACCTCGGTGCCTGGAATGCACATGAACCGCCGGCCAACGCCACCAGACAGACCGCGGGATCGCGCGTACACTTAAGGTGCAAATATTATGTGCTGCAGGCTCTCCAGGAACGGGACGAGGACCGCCGCTGTTATTTTTCTTCTTTTCTGCACCTTTCCCTCAGACGGAGCGACGGAGAGTACGTCTCCCCTACACAGCGGCCATCTTGGATCCGCATGCAATGATATATTTTGCTAATTCTGCTGGTTGCCCAAGGGTGAAGTTGAACTGTTCTTGTCCAGTTGTGAGTAGAAGTGTCAAGATATAGCTGGAGAGAACTTCGTCTTTTAGGATCTCCAATTTCCTATTTGTGAATTGTGGGTCGGAGGAAATGAGCCACTGGATATGGCTTGTTATTTCCACGGCCTATGAGCTTTCAAAGGTTTACCCTGCATACACTTATCCAGGGAAGTAGGCTGCCAGCAATGGGGTTTTCCTCCTTGATGTCTGCACGGCGGTCTCCCCTGACATGCTCATTAAACACTACATGCTGAATGTTGGTGGTAGTTACAGCACCTTTGGTAAGGCAGTTATAGGCATGGCTCTCTGTAATTACAGTATTAAAGGTTACAACTGGGTTTTGTCTTAATTAGGACTCTTTGTGGTTCCTTTGGACCTGTATATCTCCCCAGGCTTGACAAATCCTTATATTATGGGGACTGGTACAAAGAAGATGGAGGAAGAGGTAATGTCCAGATTACTTACCAGTAATCATTACCTCCAAATGCCTCTTCCTCTTCACAGACCTTACTGTATGAGGCTTTCTGCGAATGAGACAATCAGGATCCCTGACTGAGACGAGCAGAACTTCCATGTCTAAGTTTTTTTCTTCTGTTCCTGCAAATACGGGAACCTAACACGGC
This sequence comes from Ambystoma mexicanum, assembly GCF_040938575.1. Taxonomy (NCBI): domain Eukaryota; kingdom Metazoa; phylum Chordata; class Amphibia; order Caudata; family Ambystomatidae; genus Ambystoma; species Ambystoma mexicanum. The sequence continues at coordinate 704,630,571 of NC_090924.1, forward strand.
CCCTGATGTTGGCCTGCTTTTTGCCTGGCCAGGCTTTCAGGTGCGGGATGAGCAATCCAGGAGAAAGCCTAGTTAGACGCCCTGCTTGGCGGGCACGTTTGTGCGCCCTTTTAATTCTCCCTGTTCCTTGGTGAGGCCTGGAACCAGCACCGAAATGTGGCTTGAGGAGGGGTGTCTGCTGCACTTATGCACCGGGCGCAAGCTGGTAAGCAGCAGGGACTCCATTCTGTGTTGTATCACCATTCTGTGTTGCATGTGCTTTCTACTGCTCCTGTCTTAGTTTGGGATTGGTTTTGCCACCAACTTTGCAAGTCTTTTTTGGCTAATAAGGTGATGGTACAAGACCACTACACACCCTCATGCAGGAGGGGGCACAGTCTATGCTCCCGAGGAGGAAGGAAGACTGTAGGTGCTGCAATCAGTGCTCCCTCCATGACGCCCTCACTTAGGTTTAGGAGAAGCCCTAGGTGGACAGCAGTGACATCCTACAGGACTGTGTGTCCCCCTGCAGAGCCTGCATTAACAATAAGTATACCTGCAGCGGAGCTCAGAACCATTATCACTGAAACTATTAATACTGCCATTGATGGAAGACTGCCTTTAGTTCAGCCTCTAGCTGCCCAGCTGCCTCCACCTCCAGCTGTACCTCAGGATCTGCCTCAACAGGATATTACACCTGACCTGCCCGAGTTGCCTGATCATGAGGGAGTGACAACAGGTGAATTCCTGAGCAGTGGGATAGAGGGTGAGATAGCGAAGCACCTGCTGCATAATCTGAACCTGCGGGATGTAGACTGGAAGGAGCCTGAAAATGCATCTGTCTGAATGGGCTGGTCTAAGCTTTACCCCTTCAAGGGTTTAAAACGGAATTCCCAGATGTTCTCGATGTTGAATCTATTTTTCCTTTCTTTCTTGGGCATACTTCCGTGGCCACCAAAGATGCTGAAACTTCTGATCCTGTGAATAAGCAGGTTAAAACAGCTCTGAACAGGGCTCATGGAACTGCAAATTTGGCACTCGGGGCAGGGGCTTACTCTGGGTATGTCTTACTGTCCCTGCATAAAGACTTTCAGGCACTGATTCTCGCCCTGGAATAGGTGCAAGACTGAGAAGACCTGCTTCAAATGATCGAGAAGGAAATAATTCTGGCCTCAAATATCTCTTTAGACATATTGAGAGCTGTTGCCATGGGTGATGTCTCAGTTAACTTCACCAGAAGGCAATATTAGCTTAGACACTGGAAAGGAGAAGCCTTGCAGAAGGCCACCCTGATGTGGTTGCCCTTCTTGAGCCAGATCTTTGGTTCCTAGACCAACAAACTAGTCAAGCAAACCAAGAAAGATAGTGCCCAGCCTGACTCCCACACCTAAAACCAAAAATGTGATGGGTGGAAGGTTTTGAATTAATATGAACCACTGGCATTGCTCTGGGCAACTTTCCACACCACCGTTTTCTAGCCTGTCTGCGCTATTGCAAAAGGGGTCCAGCCATATGCAATTCAGCTAGGTGCTGCCACCAATAGGGGCAGTCCTGCCCCAGCTGCTAGGCCAGGTCCCCTCTGCACAGAAACACAAGCAACCCCAGACATGTTTTCGGCCTTGTTGCTTGTTCTCAGTGAGGTGCAGCTTCTGAATTGATATAGGTGTTGAGAGGGTGGGATTATCTATGGCCCTTGCCTTGGTAGTCCAGGGCTATAGGTGCCCTTCCACACTTAAAGCATATGATAGGCACTGGTGTTCTTTTGGCTTCTGGTGTCTCATGAATGTATTTTTTGTTTTACTTTGTTTATTATTTTCAATCACAACAATACAGAAAAGAAAGGACGACACAAAAAAAGTGGTCCAGTGAATCAACCCCTCTCCCCCCTCCACCCCAACACAGCTCATGATTGATGATACACACCCCTTAAAAGTTCGATATCATCATTGGGTGCTGCCGAACAACCTCTTCGTCCTTCGCCACCCCATCTGTTTGCAACACTTCCATATTTAGGTCCTTCCTGCAACATTTTCACCCTCCCATCCTGGCTCTTACTCTCCGGTACCCACCACAGCTCCTCATTCTTGCAAAATTAAATAATGTTTGTACGGCACCCAAATGTCTTTGGGCCTAGCAAATTGGTGTACTGTCCTGCCATATTCCACTTCCATTTCATTACAGTAGAGGATGTCCTCTTTCCACTGATCTTTTGTAGGGGAGTTTGGCCTACCCCACACCATTGCTACCCTCCTTTTGGCTAGCAACAGCAGTAGTCCAGCCAGCCTCCTCACCTGGCCAGCAAAATCTCGGGTGTAACCTAGTAGGGCCACCACCGGATCTGGGTCCACCCACTCTCCCACAATATCACTAACATTGTCAAACACTCCCTCCAAGCTACATGTACAAAATCTGCCAGTCCCTTTGCACAACAAACACATTCATAGGACTCCATGGGAATGGGGACACTGAAGCACCGGCACCATAGGCCTGCCGGGGGATCCATGGCCCCTACCGGCATTCTGGGAGTATGGTCTGGAAAGGGTGCCGGTATGTTGCTCCGGACCGCCATACTCATAATGAGGCCCCATGCCTGACCCTCCATGTATCCAACAATACCCAAGCCCAGCACAATTCCACCAATTTATTAGTTATCTTCAAGGGCGGTCGTAGAGTGTTCCCTGTCCTATCTAAGTCCGGCTCCATCACTGCATTAAAATACCCCACCCAGATTACTGCCCAGTAGAATATTTATCAAGCTGCTGGGTCATCCATTCCAATGTATCCATTGTATCTTGATTAGGGCCATAGTAATTAACCAAACTAACATCCTGAACATGCAAATTCCCTGTTACCACCAGCACCCTCCCCTCTTGGGCCTGGATTAACTTCTTTAGGCGGAAGCCCACCTAACCATTTATTAATATGCAGACCCCCTGGAATAAGAAGAGTTTGAGGAAAAATATCGATGACATCCCCATCCCTGCCCAAACCGCTTCTCCCCGGCCAAACTCAGTCTGTTTCTTGAAGGAATGCTGTATCAACTTGATGACGTTTCATATATAAGAGCACCCTCCGGGACTTAGATGGACAATTTAGACCCTGACCATTCCACGTCATACACCTGAGCACTCTACCCATAGTCGCATGTATCTTTCTCATCAATTAGCTTCTGCTCAGCTGCAACTGCAGTGCCAAACCACTCTGGCACTCCAAAACCAGTTGTGTCACCCTCTAGCCATTTCCTTCAAAAACATGCATTAGGTGGCCTCTGCCATTGGCCCATTCCCCCCATTGCAGGGAGTCATCCCCTCGGTTGTTGTTCCCTCTGCGTCTCTGTGCCCTGGGCAGTGACTTCAGAAAGGTATTGACTTCCTCCGGGGTTTGAAAAAACAATACACGCTCCTCATGCTCCACTCTAAGTTTAGCAGAAAAGAGCATACCATATTTCAAGCCTCTCTCCCGGAGCCTCTTCTTAACATCAATGTACATTCGTAGGTTTACCTGCACTTCATCCGATAAATCTGTGAAAAAGTCTGATGGTATCCCCTTTGTACAGTAAGGAACCTTCTCCCTGGCTTTCCGCAAAGTCATCTCTCTATTGCGATAGTGCAGCATACGAGCTATGATAGGTCTTGCCGGTGCTCCAGGGATTGGCTTTCTTCCGCTGGATATCCGATGCACCCGGTCTTGTCCTTTACATTCCTCCTCCCCTGTCCACACACCTCGAATAGAAAGCACCTAGTCTGCTGGTGCTCCCTACCGAACTGCACAGGTGCCACTGACAGGAGACCAACACTACTCCCCCTCCTGACGGGGGAGATGTGTCGTATCACAGCTCAACTCCTGAGCACCAGCATCCACCATTGATAGTGGCAGTTCACACAATTGCCCCTCTCCTGTTACACAGATCCTGTTACACAGCTCCCCCTTGTCCACAGTCAATCAGGTTGTCTTCCAAAGCCAGGAGCCCTGTAATTAATGCAGGGATCCCCAGGAAGATGCACAAAACACTGAAGCCTGCATGGAAGGTGCCGCACATCCAGCTGTCAGCACAATGTCTCCTTGCCAGCCCCCACCCTGAGGTTTAACCTTCAGGTATAGTGCAATCCCTGGATCAGTCGAATCCCTGCAGACCCCAACCTCCCACTCAGCCATTCCGTATCAAAGTGCTCCTCCCAGTGTACCTGATCGTGTGCTCACAATCTCCAGTGCCGGCAGCGCTGCAACTACTCCAGTGGAACCGCCGTCCTCTCACTCTAGGTGTCCAGGAAACACACAAGCAGGCCTTCATGACCCCCACTGGTGTACTGCGCTGTGGCATATGCTACAGGTACAATGTATGGTGCCAGTTCTATGGCTCCACAAGAGTGTACTGGCCTGTACATTCACACTGCATAGCTCTTGGATATCCGAGCTGCTGTGCCTTTCCAATCCTCACATTAATATGCGGACCTCCCGCTCTGCGACGGGCCTCCTTTCACAGATCTCTGCAAGAAAGTGTTCGGAGTCTCGGGCCTTCTTTCACTAATGTCTGTATGAAAGTGCTTGGAACTTTCAACAAGCCCACCACGAACTCCAGTTCCATGCTTGGAACCTTCATCAAGCTCACCATGGACTCCGGATCACTCTGACAAGCTCTGCGATGCTTCCCTTCCAGGTTCTGACACGCAGGGCTCAGAGTTGTCCGCGCTGCTTTCCCTCCTCTCCACCAGGGCAGCGCTTCCAACTGGGCATCCCTGCTGCTCCCTGTTAGGAGGGAGAAGGAAGACCGCAAAGGTATGAGTTAAGTGTGAGGCGCGAGGAGGAGCCCGCCAAGGGAAGTGAGGTCAGTTAATTAAATAAATGGTGAAAGACGCAGACAAGTCCTGTCGTCCTTCCGTCTCTCATAAGAGACAAATCCTTCTAACAACTGGTAAGAAGGATAAAGCAATTCACAAACCTTGTTCTCCTTGAACCAGCACTACGCCATCATTTCCGTGTGAGCTGCACATACCACACCGCACACCGGCATCCTTTGGCCCGCAGGGCCGGCGGTGCTGCCTCCAGCCCTCCCTGCGGCACCCACGAGGGAGGAAAGAGAACCAAGAAGAGAAGCAGCACCTCCCACAGTACCCTCATGGTAGGCGAGTTTGCACGCATGCAGGGGGCCGCGCGGCATAACTGTGGGAAGCCAGCACCGCTAACAACACAACGACCAGCCCCTCTCCTGCAGGCCCAGCAGCCCCGCAGGCCCAAGCAATTACAACAAGCCCCGCCCCAGGCACAAGCAAGGTCGCGGAGAAGAAGAAAAACCTGATGCAACAGGGACACTGGCACCGCTAGCAACACGTTTACCCCAGAGAAGCCATCAATATCAAAAATAAGACAAATTGGCAGGGCTGCCAGCCCTAGCAACGGGACACGACCCCCTCAACACCAGTCACCTGTAAGGAGAAAGGAAACAAATGAAAGCTAGTCACACACTGCTGGATGGCTCACAAGGCACGTTGTGAGGAAACACCCACCCCTGCCACGCTCGCATCCTACTCCACCCTGTCCAAGCACCCTAGGCACAACTAAGTCCCCAAGGGAACGCAGCCAGAAGGCACCCATCATACAGGCTTGAGACGCAAAGAGCATGGGGCACCAAGCAGATGGATAAGATGCACCCCTGCGCACAGCAAGCAGCATAGCAGTCCTATGGAAACCTGCACCATTCAGCCTCTTACCACAAGCAGACCGAGGGCCAAGATGGACAATATGGGTCGAGGATTTTGCCAGTTTCATCAAGGCAGCGGGGGAAGAAAAGTCTCCAGTACTCAAAGACATTTTCACAAATCTGGCCGGGACAGAGATAAACAGCATCATCAAGACCATTCCACCAGGAGACAGAAACACGTACGAGACACTTGTCACCGCATTGGACAGGAAGCTTAACCGAACAGGAACTGTGAACGATATGTGTTTAAACAATGTTGTCAGTCCTCCCACAAAACGGTGGAGGAGTTTATCACGCAACTCCAACAGAAACTCGTCCACTGCCAATTTTCTGCTTTCTCAGATGAAGCGGCGATCCGGCTCTTTGTCATAGAAGGTTGTCTGTCATCCGTACTCCGGAAACAACTCCTTAAAAAAACTCTATCAATTGACAAGGTTGATAGAGACGGTGCCATTGAGATGCCAAAAAAGAAAATGGACTGAGAAGAGATGGTTGCAGCATTCGCGAGCGGCAGAGAAGGGCAGAGAAACACCACAGGACACCAGACCCTACCGAGAACGCTGCAGAGAGAGGGATACACCCAACTGAGAACAGGATCATGTGCAGCATGTATGTATGGGTGGGTCCCCTTTTTGGGTTATCCTGAATTTAACACCCGTTTGAATGAGTGTTTGTGTGTTTTTGTTTTTCTATACAGTATACCCATCTTGTGCCCAATAAAAGGACCTGTTCTACCTTTATACGATCCAAAATGTTAGCTAGATTGTATCAGCTACTGAGCCATTCTATGGACTCTCTTAGAAGGATATTTTACATGATGAAAATATTCTAGCAAAATTATATTGACCTGTTTGGTGGTTCGGTTTGAATAGTATTCGCCTACAGGGGGAATGTATTGTTGCCTATGACTATTTTTTGTGGTATTAAGAGTATACATGTTTTTTGTAGATTGTCTATCAAAATCCACTTTGACCAGGATCAACATGGACTCTTATTTTTTGGAGTAGGAGAATACACTACCCCTGATGAATGTCGGACATCTAGAAGTCATTAGACAGAAACATGCTGGGTCTTTTTTGGTTGAACTGCAACAAATGTATGTGTGTATAATTTTTTATGTAATAATTGTTGTTTTTTTGTCAATCGGTTAGTTTTGTATGTAATTCATTTTTTTGAATTCTATATTTGTATGTTTCTTGTAAGTGGTCCGATTTCACCTGGTTTTAAGGTATGTCTAAATTTTGTTTAGCCATTTTTAGCACTATATGTCTATAACAACAATAAAAATGTAATTGTGATTATTTTTCCTATGAAATTGGTGCTTTTTGGTCTGGCAACATTTTGTTTATTTCTCCTGGCCCTTTCTGTGATGTGTTTGAATGTTTAATTGTTTCTGTTCTCTTTATATATCCAAATATATTCGTCCTAGCGACCCTAGCCATTAGGGAATAGTAGGTTTGGTAATAAACCTAGATAAGGGGTTGTTTTTCCTTCCTAAATACACACCAATTGTTACATAGTTAACACTGTGATGGCCACAGGCCAATGGGATGGCGGAGGGGTTCATGCAATCAATCAAAGGAACCATCCAAAAGGCAGCCATCGAGGGGATGCCAACAGACCGTAAAGGGTTAAGTTAAGTGTAAGGCGGGAGGAGGAAGAGGAGGAGCATGCCCAAGGAAGTGAGGTCAGTTAATTAAATAAATGGTGAAAGAAGCAGACGTGTCCTGTCGTTCTTCCGTCCCTCGTAAGGGACAAATTCTTCGAACACTCCCTCGGATGTCGCGGCCATCACTGCTTTTCCATGCAGTGTCAGGCAAACGTTTGCAGGCACTCACCTAGGCCACCCAGGCTGCTCCACTCAGTCAGCCCCGCTACTGATGATCGCTGCACACAACATCCCCCTGAGCTCAGCAGTGCGGATCGCAGGGATCGGTCTCGTTCACCCCGCAGCCAGGTAACAGCTGGGTAAGCCTTCACCGCACAGCCCCGGCAGGCCTCTTCAGTGTTTTCAACCGCATAGGCACTGTGTTGCGCTTCCACCACATGGCCAGCCGCTTCTCCCATTGGCATGACATTTCACCACAGTGTGCCCAGGATGTTCCAGCAGCCGATGCCCCCCGATAATCTCACGGGTCCCGGGCTAGATGGTGTCAGGATATGGAACTAATCTCTAGGCGTGCCTGGGAGCTTACCGGCTCACAGCCATCTTGGCAGGGCACACTAGCGCCCCCGGCTCATGAATGGGGTTGACCCCCTTTTCTGAGAACGAATGCAAGTCACAGATTTCTTAAATGAGGAGTCTGGTTTGGATTGGCACATTCTACTCTTAGGGCTAAGCCGGCTGCAGTCAGGGCTTTTAGAGCTCCATGGGTTTGTATTGCAATGATAGAAGATCTGGCGGTGCACCTCCTTCATGGGGTAGACATTTCCCAGCATAGAGTACATTCTCTTCCTGACCCGGGACCTTACTCTTGTAATAAAGGTCCTCCTCTGTGGCCCCCTTTGAACCTTTGGAAGAGCGTCCTATCAGCCTTTTGTCAAACAAGTTTGTTCCTGGTGGCATGGTGTCAGCCCATAGGTTGGGGAAGTTAGCAGCCTTGGTCACCTCTGATACATATCTAAGGTCTGTCCCAAAGGTGCTGGTCCTGCGTCGTGCTCCTATGTTTTGACCCAGGGTCATTTTAGACTTCCACCTTCACGAAGACCTTGTCCTCCCTACCGTTAGTGAACTTTTAGGCTGTCCTGGTCCTCCTTTACCTCACCCTCTACATGTAGGCAGGGTGGTGAAGTTGTACTTGACTAAAACTGCAGGCTACATACAATGTGAACAGTTGTTTGTCACTTGTTAGCGGGGGCAGGCTGGTAGGAATCCATCTATGGCTTCCTTGAATAGATGGGTAAGAACTGTCATTAGTATGAGTTAGGAGGCTTCTAATCTTACCCTACCCAAGACTCGGCCGGGTAGGTCAACCCATGGGCATAGGAAATGGGGAGGACAGGGTGGACAAATCCCCCCTGTTAAGGATTCTAACTGGGCGTCACACACCGGATCAGGACTCTTGCCCTTAGCCTAGGATGTAGCGCTCAATTTGAATACTTTCTCTTTATTTTCTATGAATTTGAATTGAGCTGGCACCCAACCCGTCTCACACCCCCTTTTACAAAGACCCTGGGTCACAATGGACCATGAACCAGGCCGCTTGTGGTAATACAATATTTATTTATTTTAATTTCAAAGGAAATCACACAATTTTTATGTTGGGCAGCAATCACCAATGGGGTGATAATTACAATGAGAACTACTGAAATACACTTGGGTAACCTTCTAGAAGAACATATCCAAAGCACACATGAATAGGAGGACTTTTTCAATTAGGATAGATAGCACCAGAGTTACGATTTCCCCCTGCAATGTTTCCTCAAACCCCAATTCATCGAATTCTGAGTGAATTAGAAAGAAGCAGCCAGGAATCAGGAATATGAGGCAGCAAACAGAATCAAATTCTGACCTTCCCTCACAAAATAAGAGGCAAAAACGGATTTTAAACCCTTTGCAATGGCCTAAAATGACACTCGGATTTTGACAAATAATTAATTATATGTGTATTTAAATAATGATGTACTCCATGACCTGCCCCTTCTACCTTTCTTCCCTCCTCTTATTTTACTCCCCCTCCCGCTCTCTCCGCTCAGCAGATCTCTACCTTCTCACTGTAACCCCAGCCCCATGTGCCTCCTCACGCTTCTGCTCCTTCCAATTCTTGGCCCCCCTACACTGGAACTCCCTACTGCTCTCCATACGCTCCACTCCTACCTACTCATCCTACTGCTCCTCCCTGAAAGCTCTTCTTCTTCACTCCCCCCTGCCTCCCCTTCCCTACCTCTCTCCCCTTCTAACCCCTACCCCTCCCTCCTTCCCCCTTCCCCTATGACCTCAAATTGGACACTGAAACCACTTAGGGGCGTTGGAGGTCACCGGAACACTCCCCCTTCCCTTCCCCTCCCCCCTCCCCCTTCCCCCTTCCTCCCACTCCCCTGACATGAAAACAGACATTGTAACCCCCATCACCTACCCCCTCTCCCCTCCCTTTCCCCAACTCTCCCCTCCTTTAAGTAAATTGTTCTACATATTGTTCCAATGATTTGTTTCATGTTTGTAAATATGCTTCTCTCACTATTATACCTGTTGTTATACTGTAAAGCGCTTTGTCTTAAAGCGCTATATAAACTCAATAAACATAAACATATGTTTGATCACAGTCTCAGGGATGTTGTATCACTAGCAACTATAAGGTAAGGTATCACAAAAGGCATACAGTTCGAAAAGCAACTTAAAATGAAAACACAGTGCAGCCAAATTCACACGTTGAAAAGTTGCAATTTACACATTTGCAGTTTTAAATGTCAAAACGTTTTTTTTAAACGGGTGAAAAACACAGACTCGGAATGCAGTTTTCAGGCTGGGTGATAGATGCACATCACAAAGCCAATATAGAAGTGAAAGAGTGTCTATAGCTGGATAATTGGATGAGATTTTCAAGGTGAAAGGAGGTTCAGTTTGGGTAAAATAAAGCAATTAAGGAGAGAAAATTGGTTTGAAAGAAAAGACAAATTTCACTTAGACTAGATGTAATGGCTAGAAAAGAGGAACGCCACCCGTGAATATAAAAGGTATGCTGCAGTTGTAACCCTTCACGTAGTGTACCCCTTTTCTTGATAAAAATTAATTAATTTATTTATACAAAATATTGCTAAGGACTTCTGATCTATGCAAGACAGAAATGAAGAGAAAAGTGGCGCTAACGCTTAGAGATCAATGACAGGGTGCACAGAGAGTTCTAACAGTTTTAAACAAGTTATCAGGGTAAGGATAGAATTACTTAGAGAGTGGAAAAAAGACAAAGTATCAAGATGGCGTAGGCTATGTGTTGTTCAATAGTTTCTTTGAACAAAAAGTTGTGGATATTCAGAAAAGCATTACTGAAGTGATGATTGCAGAAAAGTGGGAAGAACCCAGAGAAGAGATAGAAGTGGTAGTGGAAGAACCTATCGAGAAGGAAGCAGTACAAGCCTTAATACTCCAACTAAAACCAACAAAGGACATGGCCTTTCCCATGCCAACACGTACAGCCATTCGTTTGGCAGCTAACCTTACCCCATTTATAAATTCCTTTATAAATAAATCCTTAAAGGAGCTCTGTTAAACCCTTGTTGAAGAAGCCTAACTTAGATCCTATGGTGTCGAAAAACTATCGCCCAGTCGCCAACCTATGTTGGCCAACTAAAATCCTGAAAAAAGGTCTGCAGCCAATTCCAGCAGTTCGTAGATAGTAAAGACCTTTTAGATGAATATCAATCAGAGTTTCGCCCTAACCTTGGGACAGAGACTGCCCTTCTGGCGGTCCAGGATGATCTATTGGAAGCTGCAGACTGGGGAAGCTCTACTATACTTTTGATGCTTGACCTGTCTGCGGCATTTGACATGATCAACCATAAGATCATCCTTCAATGGATTGGAAAAATAGGGAGAGCTGCTAAAGTAGTGGTGGATTGGTTTGATTCCTTCCTGCAGGATAGAACCCACAGGTGATACTGGGAGTTTTCCTCTTGGAGCTAAAACAGCTGAGATGTGGAGTACCCCAAGTTTCAGCGCTTTCACCTCTGATCTTTAACCTGTATATCCGACCGCTGTTTGATATTTTGAGGAAACACGGTTTACGATTCCACGCAGATTTATGTGGAGACAGTCAACTTGTCCGAGGCATTTGAAGGGATTGACGGGTGCATGCAAGATATAAAAAAATGATGGGATTTAACCAGCTGAAGCTTAATGCAGCAAAAACAGAGGTGATATTATTTAGATCAGAGAAAAAGAATAGAAGTGCAGAACAAAACATAATACCGCAGATTCTGGGTGAAGAGATCCCGTTCTCAAAGAAAGTGAAAAACCTTAGGTGCATATGGCAAGAGAACCTGGCCAGTGAGGCTCAGGTAGGGGCTAAAGTAAAAGCTGCGTACTATTCCTTGCGTATGCTTAGGAACGTACTCCCCTTTATAGCACCTCAAGATCATTCTGTGGTTGTAGGAGCAATGGTAAATTACCACTTTGACTATTGTAACAGTCTGATGACGGGGATTCCAGTGAAACGGATATTGAGACGACAGAGGGCACAGAATGCAGCAGTCAGGCTTATTGCTCACTTGGAGAAAAGCGACCATGTCTCAACATCCCGGAGAGCACTTCATTGGCTCATGGTGGAGGATCGAATTAAATTTAAAGTGCCGTGTCTCATGTACAAATGTTTATATAGAATTGCATCTAGATATCTGACCACCAGGTGGATGTTCCGTGGACTGAACGCACCTCGAAGGGTGACAGGAGGTTCTCTGTGTTTGGCCCAAAGTTATGGAACCAGTTACCAATTGCCATACGTTCATGCACATCCTTAGAAGGCTTCAGGAAAGAACTGAAAACCTTCCTATTCAAGTGAATTTCAGTAATAAGGGCAAGTATAGTTCCTCACAGTTAAAAGTCGACTTTTAGTTGACAACTGCGCCCGAGTGCAGTTCATTCTGCCTGGTGCGCGTTAGAAATAACCAAATAGACAAATAGTTATGGGAGGGGGGAAATACTCATAATCCACACTTGTGTTTGGGGATTTGGGACAGTCAACCGGGTTCTGATCACCGCACGGCGGGCACCCCTTACAGCAAACAGCTGGGCAAGTGTGGTCACTAGATGGTAAAGGTACATCGAGCATGCAGGTAGTGGGCAAGAAGCCGGTCTGGTCACACGATGCTCGAAAAGGGTACCACAGCTTTCTCCCTTTCTTATTGGGATTTTTAGTAGGGTTTCTGGATCAATGGCCTTGCTGGGATAGGGTCAGCAATGCTTTGGCCTGTCAGTAGGGTCTGGAATCTTGCAAAGGTGGATCTGGAATGTCTGGATACGCAGGTGCTAGAAATTCAGGAGAGAGTCCTGTCCCTTTGTACTCCCATCCATTTTATTTTCCGGGTGACATCACCGGGTCTATTGCTGGGCAGAACTAAGCTAGACCTACCCCCAAGAACCGGATAGGTCAGCCTAAGTTAACCGCCTCCTCAAGGAGGAGACTCAGTTTATGAGGTTGTATTTTATGAGGTGAAAAGCCATCCCACAGTCCTTTTTGCCAAAAATCAATCTTAACATAAATCACACATTTGTACAGTTGTGGCCTTTTGGCAAATTACATAGGCAGGTTAAATATTTCACACAGAGCATGGCAGTCCACTGCTCACATTTCTAGGACTTTGTTTCATCCGTCTAATAATTTTTCGTCATTTTCAATGAAATTATTTTACCTAAAATTCTTTAACTTTATACATGTGTATATGTTATCATAAGGCATGTAAGTATTGAATTTCAAAGTGGCAACAGATACACTTTCCTCAGAATATCCAATTCTCTGCCATTTCTGTTCACAATATGCCAGCAAAGGCTACCACATCTTGTTTAAAAGCGACAAAAATTACATTTAAACTGTTGAACTTTTACATGTCTGCAAAGTCCTATTGCAGAGATAAGTCTTAAAAGTTTATTAATAAAATATTCTTTTGAGACAGATGTTCAGCATTGTCTATCAAATAAGGGCATAGCTTACAAGGCTGTTCTGTAGTTGGCTTTTACGCTCCTCAGTGGAAGTTGAGGGGAGGTGTTACTTGAGTTTTCAAACGTAGGCGTCCCAGAATCTATTGTGTCAACCTGGAGCACAGACAGAAGTCTGATGAACGCGTGATATTTCTTTCTCTTGATCTAGTCAGAGTTTCCAAGGGCACAATTAACACGGAGGTTTCCCAGAATCTACTGTGGCTTCTCTTGGGCATGGGGCCCTCCTGTTGTCAGCACCCAACTGCCCCTTGAGCCTTGGCAGAAAAACCTGTTTGGGCTGATTTCCCAGGACAGCCAATATATTTTAAAAGTTTATTTTATTTTATTTTGTTCTGAATCAGAAGCAAGCCTGTTGAAATAAAACATCCCATATATGTTTCCCAGCAACATCCCCTTTACATTGCTACGCAAGGACAGGGCCTTCTTCAAATGACACTTTTAAAACAGGTATTTTCTTATTTGCAAAAGCATATTTTAGCACATGGTGAAATCTGCTGGGATGTCCCTCTCAAATCCGTTTTTTCTCTTCCATTGGAATTCCCAAAATTGTTTTTCAGCCCTAGTCAGTTTCTCTCACACAGCAGTATGTTCAAGGCAAAGGTCCACTGAAATTGACCTATGCGCAGAGAGATAGGATTTGTTTTAAAGGGTTGATTTTGACATTTTGTAGCAGAAGAGTCAAGCATTTTTCCTGTGCGGCTGAAAGTAAAGCTTCTGTTGATTTCCCAGATCTGGTTTGACACAGCCTGTCACTCAGGGATAATGCTTTCTTCTGCTGGAGCACAATCTGAATATGGATGGGCATGGCAGGGTCTCACTGAGAAAAGCAGTGTGATGTTAAGCAGATGAAAAGAGCGTCAAGGCAGCATCCTTTTCAATGTAAAATATTCCCTTTTCTATGGCAACTTCTTAGCAAGCAGCAGAGCAGCGCTGCTTTTCACTTCACTTCTTCAGTGCACACAAGAAAACACACTGGCAACCTTTCTCGGTGTGCTTCCCCGTTCCAAGTTGCCCAATGGTGCTTGGCAAAACAGTGCCGCCATCCTTTTGTAGCTGCAAAACTCAGTTTTGAAGCGAGGCAGTGGTGCTCAAAGGAGCCAGTGCAGCCAATTTGCTGTTAACTGCTAAAGTGCAGCTTGGTTATGGATGGGAATTCTACTGAGTGGGTCAATGTATTCCACACCCCCACAATTTTAGGTGTGGGGGATACAGTTGCATTTATCCCCCCCAGTTTCCCCCATTGTATGTGTCTTTCTGGAGTCTGCAGTGATGCGTGCAAACTTCAGAGTACAGACTCAGAAGTTTGCACGCAGTTCAGCAGCAGCGGGTTGTAAAGATTCTTGTTACATCAACAAGAAGAACTCTCCCTCGTCTGTTCCGCCTGCGACTCGAGTGTGCAGGGCACTGCTGTGCAGCCTCCTTCCTTCCAGAAGAAGCCACTAGCCAGCAGGCAGAGAGGCGTGCTCGGCTCCTGCGAGTGTGACTCCGACAGACTGCTCCTGCAACGCCGACTCTACCTGGAGTCCTGAGAGGCTGAGACTCGATGAGAGGGACCTCAAATAGTTACTCAGCTAAGGTAAGTCAAAGTGGCCCCCCTGTCTGTGCCGCAGAGCTTGGAAGCAGCCAGCGTTTGATTGCTACATAAAACATCAACAACACAGTAAACTCTACCAGTTTGTGTTTCTGAGGAAGCTTGCGGCAAAGGGACTTTTTTCCCACAAGCTCTGCAGGCGCGGTTTGCAGGGAGAGCCCTGCAATTACTTAGCAGGTCAATCATAACAAGGATTCCCCTACCCTCCCTACTCGACTCGCCGCCCCCACAGACACCTCGCCACTAGTGCAGGCCGGGCCGCGGCACCAGTCCGGGCCCACACACCTGCTGCTGGCCTTGCCAATGCTTGTATTGTTCTGAAGCCGTACTTGGAGCAAGTCTCTGCCTTCAAGGGTCGGCAATGTGTCCATTAGACCACACCTCCTCCATCATAACCAGTTAGACTGGGCAACAACAGGGAGGCGATTCCACGTGTAAACACCACAGTTGTGCAACTTGATGGATGATGAAACGGGTCCCGTGTTTGATGAGACTAGCACTGCCCAGCATGGCGACACACCGCTGGGCTGTTGTGTGGGATCCATGGCGGGGCGGCTCTTGTTCTTTGCCACAATGATGTCTTTCTCACACCAAGTCATGTCAGGCGGGGTCCTGGGCCAGTGCTTAGCTGCACTGCACTGTGGATATCGCCAGGAATGTGTGTTCTTTTGTACGCACAAGGATAGGGCCAGTTCAAGTTGCAGGAAACAGCAACGTATGTTACATGTATTGTAATTGCGGTCGATGCACATCTAAAGGGGATTGGCCTGGGTTGCTTGTAGCTACATTACCTGGGGCATAGCAGGCATGTTACACAATTAGCAGCCAATGTGAGATATTCTCTACTGAGAACATAAAGTTAAAATAGCAGGCTCTACAGGGTGTGACCAACTCAGGAGGACCTCAGTCAACTTTCGCTCTGCTATACTCTAGAAGAATATCCATATTGGCATGTCTGTCTGATCCCGCTCACAAGGACCTTCCAGCCGAAGATGCCAGGCAATTCACTGCCGAGCAAGGGTACCAAAAGCAACCCCGCCCATGTGTTTCTGCCTCGTTGGGCATAGTCAGTGCCGTGCAGCTGCCTCTCTAGGAGCAACGTTTCCAGCACTCACTGTGGGTGAAATCCCAAACAATTAAATATTATCCAGCAATCTGAGTGATCCCCTACTGAGAAAGAACAAAAACTAAATAGCCTGTTCTATTGGCCATAACCCACCCAGAAGGACTGCCATCATGTTTTAACCATCTGTTGTATACTACAACAAAGATATCTTTTTTGTAGGTGCCTGACTCTCCATACAGGGGCAGTCCAGCTTGAAATATTATGCACATCTCCTCGGAGCAAGAGTACCAAAAGCTAGCATAGATCATGATTTTCTCTTCTTTCTTAGGCCCGCCCAGGACTGCTATGCAGATGCTAGTCCCTGGTCAGGCACATGAGAGCTAACACGAGGTCGAGGTATCGTGAGCTCAGGCACTGCCCTTAGTTCCTATCCCTTCTCATGTCGCTGGCTTATTGCGATACAGGCTCGCAGTCACATGCTAGGTTGATGAAAAGACGATCACACATAGTTTGTACCGGAAATAAAAGTGATGTCATGCGACCTTCCGCAGGAGCTTTATTATCTGATCTGTCTTGACCCAAGCTGTGATATGATGTTGATATATCAGCAAGCGGGGCTTCATGCTTTGCAGCATTGACATTTAAGTCCAAATGTGAAGTGGCACCTCCAATTTCAGGCATCCGCCAGACATATGAAATAAAAATGAGAACTGCAATGAATAGTTTCATAGAGGTTTTTTGTTTTTTGTTTTACTATCTCTGTTCCCTAGTCTGTAATAACCAGTCTTTGAACATTCGGAGCTCCAGGGCAATAGCAACTCATCCTCTGCAGCAAACACAGGGCGCCCCGGGCCTTTTCTCACTGAAATGAGGCTGCCACATTGGAGAGGGTGGAGAGAGAGCTGGCATTTTTAGAGCCGGGATGCTGCTTCCCAGCTTGTAGAGGGGGTGTGACTTCCAGTTCATGCTGATTGCCCCTTTTGGCTGAAGCCTGATTTGCATATTTGTTTTATTTTTCTGTAATGCCACAACGAGCTGATCAGATGTGGATTGGAGAGTTGCCCAAGCCAACGTCCGTGGTTAAGATTGATTAAAAACCTTTGAGCCATCACTCTTTGGGGTAGCATAAGTCATCCTAGGTTCAACGGGTATGTCCAGACATGGGCACTAACCTTGCTGTGCTAATACTGTCAAGCTATTCTGCACTCATGATGCCCAAGAATGTTGCTTGTGATCTTGTGCAGAAGGGATATGACATAGCAGTGCAAGCTGAACTCAGTTTTCTGGGGTGGGACCAAGCCTGATTTGCATATTACACCCCATATCCTGTAATGGTGTAGCAGGCTGAAAAACAATGGTTGAAGGGTTCCCCTAGTAATTATGCTTGATTAATCAAACATCCATTAATTAATCTACAGTGCTGCGTTTAGGTCTTCCAGTCTTACTGTGCCACATGTTTCTGTCAGTACTTGTAGAGTTAGGTGCTGTTTTATGACATGTAGAATAGATGCCAGTGACTCCACCCTCCTCAGATTCCTATCTGTCATGTGCAGACACAAACAGATCTCCTTTTTCACCAGTACTCTTCAATATCTCCCTCTGGCACCCCGGGGGTCCTAGATCTCTGCAACCTACTCTATCACACATGCACTGATGTCGCCCAACACTCCCTACACGTCACAATCAGCAAAATAATTATGAATCTCTAGCAACATTCCATTGATTCATACATTGTAATTGTAATGGGCTATTTATAGCGTGCTTAATACCCAGAGGTTTCTAAGGGCAGACCCGGGGATCGGTTCCTGCTTTCCAGACAAGCGCATTGCCCCTGAGCTATCTGAGAGATATGGGAAGAGCTTTCCAAAACACTTTTGAAGAAAAATTAAACGTTCTGTTCTTTAACATCAAATGTGTCATCAACTCCCCTTCAACCGAAAACCCTGGCAATTGTCTGTGGTCAGTCAATGACATCAAGTACTAAGTTATTTTGAACTCTAAAATGCCCCCAATAACCCAAATCAGGTCTGTTGGCAGTACATCATAACAGTACTCCTACCCACAGCAGTGCATCCCACCTTTGTCTCTCCCATAGTAGTATTAGACATCCGCTTCAGTCTTGACTTTGCGAGCTGCCTGTAGATCAGCGAATTTGTACAACCATTGGCCATCTGAGGCTCTGTGGCTGACCTGACCTCGCCTGGTGAACACCTGGAGCATGGTGCACTCTCACACTCGTAAAACTGCTCAACTTCTGTAGGTAGGATTAGGGCGAAAGATTCATCAGCGATGGCAGGAAGAAGGGGAGCTCCGTAATGCCCCGGCAGCTGGTGCACGTCATACCTGCACCATTTGCCATCTGAGGATTCTCAGTTGAACAATACAAACAGAAATATGAGCTAAAACATAGAGTTGGATCAGCATAGGTACAAATATATTTTAGGACCCTTTCCAGAATGTTTATGGCGGCCCACCCAATTAGAGATGTGGAATTCTGGGCATCATTAGCTGTTTGTTGCACAGAATGATCCTATCATGGACGGCTTTCTCCAATGTTAGTTCCATTCCCTCTGTGACTGTTTATTCTGTTTGTCCCCTCCAATTACATAATCCTGGCTCCCAACTCAATCCTTGCATACAGCACTCATTCTCTCCTCTGCCCCCTCCCCTCACATTCTGCCTGAACTTTTCTCTTTCCCATCACCAAGCTCTTGGGCTATATGATCTCTGGGCTGTTACTGACACCATACCCCCTCAAGCCATTTCACACTGCCTGCGTTTAACACAAATGTCTCCAGTCTTCTTCCTTGACCACTGCCACTGCCTCTCACTTTACATGCACCATTCAAGGGTGGTGGGCAGCTCAACCTACTCTTTATTGTGCCATACTCTCTGGTCTAATGCTGTTGGATTGCCCTGGTCTTGCTGTCAAACGCAGGCTCTTCTTGTTGCAGAATCCCAGCGCTCCCAGTTGCCATGGCAACACTGCAAAGGTGGAACATACTGCTCATTAAAACCACTTTTGTTTCTTTTTGGGCCAACACAACCACTTGGACAGTACTTTGACACCCTTGGGAAGAAGCAATGGCAACCATTATGTGACGTTAGTTACCCGTCCATTTACACGCATGCAACACACAAGGCCATATTTTACACACCCCACATGCTGTCAGGGAGTGGGCACCGCCCACCAAAACTTTCCCTAGGGAATCACAGATTCTACATGCAGGGGGAGACCTGAGGCAACTTCCTGAACCCGGTTGCTATGTAATGGGATGGAGACGCACGTAACAACCGGTATAGCAGCAGGGCAGCACACCGCAGGGCACACAACATGGACTGTCTGGCTGCTGGCTTGTCCTGGCCTGAATGGATCGTGTCATTTTACCATGCAAAGTCCCTAAGGTGTCCTCCGTCCCCTCCCAGATTTTATGTGTCTCCGCCCCTGGGTAAAACAGGACTATGTCAGGCTGCTGGGAAGCCTTCAAGGGTGTCCCCATGTAGGATTTTTGTATGGCCACCACATGGGCTTCCCTGTACACTTTTATTTCCAATTATAAGTTGTATGTCGATCTTCTGAGAGTCTTTAGGGTCAGCAGTTGTGTTGTATGTCAATGATTGAAGAGTTGTTTATTAAACTTTGTTTTGCAGCACTGCATCTATGTGGGTGCTTCTCACTGATGTGCAATTTCTCCCCTGTCATTGCTGGTTATGACCTTATACTATACGTACTGGAAAGACGAAGAGGGACAAGGAGTTAATGCTTTACTTACTTACTGGTAATCCCATTACTCTGAGTCCTCCTCTTCCTAGTCCTGGAACCTCTCCCCCGTGACCTTGAGGTAATTGAGAAGTTCTGCTGCTTGAATATGAGACAGGATGAAGATTTTTGAGGGTGGCCTTCATCTCCTCCTGCCTCAGGTGAGGGTCCAGAGCCACCCCAATCAGGATCCAATCAGGAATCCTGATTGGATAAAGAACTACTGGCAGTTCCTGTCTCGTGACGAGGAAGCCTCATACAGTAACGACTGGGAAGAGGATGAGATGGTCTCAGAATAATGGGATTCCCTGTAAATCGGAACATTACACTTAGTGCATCTTCACTGTCACAGTTCTCATGATGAGGGGCATCCCCGGCAAGACAGACATTCCTTTCTGTAATTAACTAAATAATTGTTCAATGGTGCCCATGCACAAGGCTGGTGATAGGTCCGTCGACTGGGGAGGGGTATATGACTCGTTCAATCACCTCCTAACAGCATATGCGTAGACCACAAACTGCTCAACCTGAAGTATATCTTCGATGCTTCAGCTCAGGGTAGGAAAAGGGCCAGAACAAGACAGAGGTGCACTTCAAAGTTTGTGTTTCATTCCATCCCAGACTTCCCCAGGCTACCCCCAAAAAACTCAAAGCAAGAACTGTTCCTAAGCTGAGCTCTCATCCACAAGCATTCAGCGCTTCATTAGACTTGTTCACGCAAGGATGTTTAAGTACAAGCACCAAAGCCTTAAATCCTTTTGACAAGCAGTCCAACCAGATAGCCCAACTTACAATACTTGCTCAAAGAGATTTCTTGCTGAATCACTATCAGACATATTTCAAATATAAACTTATGGGTATTCTTATTTTCCCAATATACTATTTGCAAAAGGATATATACAAATGGCAAGGCTTGGGTTTATTTGTGATGTCATCTTTAATGTCCTGGGTGTTAGTCTTAGCAGTGCACGGTGGTGGCGTGAGTCATGGTTGCTTAGCTTACCATAACTGGGGAATTTCTGGGCTTTTTCGATTTTACTTGTAACCATAATATCCCTTTAACAAAGTTTTCCCATTGAATGTGTTAGGTTTTTATTAGTGCAATTTAAGAATAACGTCCCTATAAGAAAGTTTTTTCACTGAATTTGATAGGTTTTTATTAGTGTAACCTAACCATAACGCCCCTTTAACAAAGTTTTTTCACTGAATTTCATAGGTTTTTACCAGCATACCCTTAATTTATCTACACGTCCCTTACATCATACTGACCCCTCTCCCCCCAACATGATAAGCCACGGAGTCCGCTGACAGTCGCGATGTCCGTGGCCTTCAGCTAGAATTCACTCTGCTCAAAAGCAGAGGGGTTACCTTACATTATTATATCCTGCAGCAAACAAACACATGTACTGTAAAGTACAACAGATATATGTAGCACATGCAAAAATGTTATGTATATACAAATTCTGTACTTATGAAACCAGAAGTACAATTTCCTAGGTTGCACAACATAATGGAATGCACCAAGCACAAAAGTGATCTGTGCATCTAACAATACTACCTCATTGCAACCTTGCATACACACACAAAAGCAACTCTCAGAAGCAACTCCAACCTACTCAGAAGAAACCCTTACAAAACCTAGTAAGTACATTATATTTCTTCCTGTAACAGTAGAGTTTGTTGTAGCTACATGACTTCTAAGAAATAGCTGTTTTATTTTCTTTATACTGAAATGTAAAGCACCCGGGAGTGCTTAGAAGAAATTTTCCCCATGATGAAATGAGTGATGGAAATAACTCTAATGGTACACAATACAATTTATAAAGTGGAAAAACGTATGTAAATTGTTTCACATGTCACTAAAACATGGTTTACTGTTTAACAGTACATAGAGCAAATGAAGAAAGTGGTCCTGAATTACCACCAAATTAGCAAGAAGATGGCCACAGACAACCCCAAAGTCCAAATGCTGCAAATGAACTATTAAGTCTGTCTGCAAAAATGGATTAACTGAACGCTAATTCTGCACAGTTAATGACATTTGTGAAAAGTCATATTTCAGACAATATTCGATAGCACTGCCCCACTTGTACCTGTGCCCCTTCCCTATGTCCCAGTCAATCATCCCCACCAAATTCATTTAATCAACGACGCTACAATTAAACCTCAATCCCTTCCTCCCATCATGAACAATCTGTAGAAAACCCCAATTCTCCCATATATGTTTCCCATTCTGCTACCCCTTCCCTTTCCTAATTGAGTGTATTTCTGTGTGTTAATAAATACATAGGTATTTACTGTTGGTGTGAGTGTGTTTTTATTTTTAAAAGCCCCGTTTGGAGTCCGTGGACAGCGCAACTTTCTGGGCTGTCCGTAACCAAAATGGAGGTGCCCCCCAAACAGCGCAACTGTCTGAGCTGTCCGCAACCAAAAGGGAGGTGCCCCTGAGCAGCGCACCTGTCCCGACATGTCTGCGAAGTCATGACGCATGTTTATATGGTTCGGGGTCCCACCCCTGGCCTACGGACACCTGGGCGCATGTGCATCTGATTCCCTGTGCCCTCCGAACACTGCGCCTGTCGGAGATATCCGCTCTCACATGTCGCACTTTTAATTAGTTTGGGGAGCCCACCCTGTCCTGCGGACACCTGTGTGCATGTGCATACCGCATGCTGCGCAATCGGTGTCCTACGTACAGCCGTCCTATCCGTGGACATTCGGGGACGTCATCATGTGACCGCACCCGCGCTGAGCGTTGGAAGTATCCGTGGATACTGTTCGTACCCCCGGATAGTTAAAAAGTGCATTTTTGGCCAATCTAGGGTGTTCTAAGCTGGAACTTCACCCTTGCAGAGGCCCTAGACCATGTCCTGGTCCATCTCAAGACTTTTTGTAACTTTTTGAGCCCCACCTGAGGCTGGAAGTGTCCGCGGACAGTCGCGCACTTCGCAGACAGCTCCCCTATAAAAGGCCACACCCCACTGCTGCTCCTCATTGAGTTTCTGGCTGACTAGAACTGACACCTACTGCAGATTGCTCTTTCTGGTTTTGTGCTTTTGCTATACAATGGCATCCATGGTGCTGCAGCTGCCTCATCATCACCACCACCACCACCACCATCTGGAGGGCCTGGAGAGTGGAACAGGCGTGGTGATGCAGAGAGGGATCAAGAGGATGAAGAGGATGAGGTAGTGGAAATCCCTGTCACCAGCTGCCAGCGTGAGTCTTGGGTGTAGAGGCTGTTTACCACCATTGGGGGGTACCCAAGGCGCATGCGGTCAAGGTTCCATGCAATGACTGCAATGTTGTACTCAGTTGCAGAAAGCCTGGTCTGTATAGCTACGGGACCGCCTCCATGCGACGACACCCAAGGTCTAACCACAAGGCAGCAGTTTGGAGGGTCGTACCTTTCAAAGGCGTTAGCAGGTTGACATCCACTGGTGCCTCCTCAACATCTGCTCCTGCCACCACAAGAGACACTTGTGTGGGGCAGAGTACACTGAGGATGCCTTGCAGGCCATACATGATACAGTCAACCCTTAGCTCTCGAGGGTTACTGTACTCTATATGTATTGTGACACACCACTCTGCAGCAGCGAGCAGTTTCGAAGTGCTTTCGAGGCTGCAGTCCTGGATCGTGAGAGACAGTGTCCCCGACTTAAGTAAGGCCAACCCAACATCTTCCTCTCTCCACCTGCCCCTTTGTCCCTGTGGTTGGTGCCCCTTCCCTATCCTCCCTTCACTCCCTTGTGGGTCCTGTGTAAAAAAGCCAAAGAAATTACAAACAAGTATGGCGCGCGATACAAGTAATAAACAAATACAAAAAAAAATACAAATACAAAACACAAAAATAAAAAATAAACCGTTCTTTTCAGAGCCACCTTTCACAGTTCAAAAATAGAAGTACCAAAAAAAGGTGCATGGCCCTACGCAACCTGTGAAGTCCGCGGACAGCGTGGTAGTCTGCAGACAACTAAGAGCCTTTTTTTATTTGTTGCTTTTAAAAGTGTTTTTCAAGTTTTAAAGTAAAGTTGGCAACACCTACTGCAAAATGCTTGCTATATTTGCAAAAAGGACGGCAAAGCATTTAGGATGTTTTGCAAAAAAAAGCAGATTACCAGCATCAGTAAGATGTACTCTATCTGCGCGAAAAATATTGGTGCTGTGAAATTTAATGTTTTCATTATCGAAGGAGGTCATGCCAACATCTCTTCAAAAATGCACAAACAGTCTTGTTGACATTGCGCCTCGCTTTCTCCATTTGCGGACCAATTGAACTGGAGCGCAGCCAAATCGGTCTCTGGGCAATGAAAGAGCAAATTAGTTGGGAATTTGGGAACATGTACATCATTTTCCCAAATGTCTCCTTCATTGCAAACTGCAGTGAAATTCCAGTTACATGGCCTAAACTGTTCCCTCCACAATGAACAATGATAATGGCAGGATGTTGGAGCTTGACCAAAGTGGCACAAAGTGGGAGCAAGTCCACCCACTTCATGTCACGCACACCATACCACTTCATATCAACATGATCAAATCGAAGATGTGCACCCACTCCACACTGCTCTGCATACACCTGCAACCAATGGATCCACAAGTCCCCCAAAATCCACACACTCTGCCTCCTGAAAGACACAGCCATAGGCATAGCCATCTGCACTCATCTCAGCAAGCAGACCTTCTGCCACACTCTCTCCTTGCATACCACATCCAGGAAACCTTAATGGCCAATCCCCTGGGCTCCACAGTGCCATTTCCATGGCTGCCATCCTCAAAAGCCCCGGATGTGGCATGTGTGGTCCACGGACTACCGCGGTGTCCCCGGACAGATCGTCCAATTCAAGGGGGTGGGGAGAGAACTGTAACCCACGGTAGGGTATTTTCTCTTTAGTGGTGCCTCCGAAAAGAGCCTTTTTTTAAGGTGCTTGGAAACAAACACCTTTTTTAAATCAGGTTTTTGGCTTTTCTCTTGTGTTTTTCCTTACAGGTTTACATGAACCTCTTCAAAGCATTCCTTACATTATAAAGGAAAATGGCATTTCCAATATTTGAAAAAGCAGAGAGGTGGGCACCACCAAAAATTAGGAAGTGAATGTGTTCCAAGGAGCAGACTATGAAAAGCCTAGAGACACCTGGGCCAATGAAATCACAAAAAGAATAAACCGTGTGTAGAACATTTGGCTAAACAGTCGCTCTCATAAAGTCCCTCATACGAGGTTACTTGGCCAGTTTTTAAACTGATTAATGACTAGGTAGTGAAACATCATTTGTCTTCTTCTGCTGAAGTACGTGTTCAAATCATACTCCAGAAGGCCCGTATGGTTTGTGAAATAACAATTTGATTAAGTAGTTTCTTAACTTGTATTTAGTATAGAAGAAGAAGCCAACTAGGCTTAAATTGCAAACAAGAGATTTATTGCCAATGCATTTCAGAGTGTCAACACCTTCATCAGGGCTTCACTCTCTTTGGTATAGTAAATCATGGCCAGACAAAATCAAAGAAATATACATACAATCAGGTAATAATCCACATTTCCATTGCATAGTGTTGGCATATATAAGTAGAACATGTAGATACCATAAGTAGACGTCCAGCAGCAAAGCGTTTCAGAAAGGAAAAGAAAGAAACAAGAAAACTATTTGTGGGAATGAGAAAACAGCATTTGAAATGTGCTATCTGCATGAACATGGAATTAATGCATGTGTGGGTACATTTCTCTGGCTGCCCGCTGTTCGTGGGGATGTGCACATGTAAATATTCTGTGTGATTCGAAGATCACCTAAAAGTTGATAATGCTAGATTTAGTAAGTCACCTATTTACTGATTGCTTTCTTAATATTAGCTTAGATAAAGAAGCATGCTTCTTGCTCACATATCTCGCGCGTGTGTATGAAACACACGTAGGTATAATGTGTGCTCTTCAATCTGTGGCTCCAAGTAGAGTCTATAGTGAGATGAAAGATTTTAACATCGCTGCATATGTCTAACGGCACAAAGAACTGTTATTAAGCACATCAGGGACCTTAGCTTACCTGACTGCTGTCGTGGCAGTGTTTCCAGAGTGAAGAGCGTGCATTCGGCGCTCTATCAGCTGTTTTTATGGCACTGCCATAGAGCCTGCAGGAGACGCCCAAGACCGGCACACGTGGGGGGTGTGTCTGTGAATCAGGCGCCTTGCGTCCCAACCTCGGCTGTCAAGCCCAGGTCGGGATGCGTAGACTTCATGCACGCCTTCAAACTAAAATGTTGGATGTCACTGTTGAAGATTAGTATACAATATTGAACTTTAGGGGCATACGTGAAATGTACTCAGTAACTAATCTAGAGCTGGAGAGTTGCCATGCTCTGTTAGCTAGA
Organism: Ambystoma mexicanum; assembly: GCF_040938575.1. Lineage (NCBI taxonomy): Eukaryota > Metazoa > Chordata > Amphibia > Caudata > Ambystomatidae > Ambystoma > Ambystoma mexicanum. Next base: position 704,656,674 of record NC_090924.1, read on the forward strand.
TGGCAGTATAACGTAACTATTCGCTGTATGTTACCACGCTAGCCGGTACCATGGCAACTGAGTATTACGTAGTATTCCCTTTAAAGCTAACGCTGTGTAGAAATGCATGCTCAGGAATGTAAAAAGCATTACGGCCTGTAGCGAATGTGAACATTTGTTCACCTACTCATAATGTTTGAATTAATACATTCAGATGCGAGCCAAAAATAAGTTATGTTAAGCAACAATGGAGCACAGATGTTACACTTCAGGCTTCCCCGCGGGCTTCCTTACAGAATACGACTTCTTTACAAGCTCCTCTATGGGCCAGATACAGGCTGCCATGGCGCTTGTACAAACTACGACGGACTCCGGGTCAGCTGACACGTCTTGTACGTGGAAGACGTACGGCAAAGACACGCCTCCTTAGACTATAAAACCACCGTCTTCCAAGGGGCTCGTTGCTGCTAATTAGCGTTACAAGCTACATGCGGTTACGTCCGTTACTCCTTCGTGTCTTCCCACACGATTCCTCATCTGAACTCCTGGTTTTGACCCTTGCCTGACTATTGGCTTGGCTTGTCTCCTCCTTTATTTTTGTTGTACTCGTCTGGCTTTTTGACTCGGAACCTTACTGGATCCGGCTCCCTTCTGTCTCTTGCGGTACTTCATTCCAGGTTGCCGCTTCTGCATACGGAACCAAAGCCGAGAACTTGCTGTCAACTATCCGGAACTTATTCTACATCTACTCTGGATACATGTTTACTCAGGTGCATATTTAATTGGCAGTTCCCATTTCTATTACTATTCTCTCCACGACTTGTTTGGATATTTGTCTCCTGTTGGATTCTGGGACATTGAGTGCTATCCTGTGAACTCAAGTGCATATAAACGCTGTGCTGAAACTGCACCAACCTGGCACTAGTGCGACCCTCGTGCCGTCCGGGGCTACTTCCCGATACTAACATTCCTGTTTGTTATTTTCTCCTTTCGTTGCCTTCTGTGTCCTGGATTCCTTTCCTCAAAATATCCTTATTCAGGTTAGTTGTTTCCTTCTAATTCGACATATATATATATATATGTATATATATATATAAGTTGGAACTGATACTTTAAAGGCTCTTTAAATCATTCCCACTCACTTTGTGTTATATTCCTTGTAGATCCACACCGGGGAAGCTCCACTCCAATACCTACCTAGGTAGTTTCCCATTTAATTCAACTGTTCTGATTACTTGCTTTAACTTCAACACTGTCTAATATCTTTGTATTCCTTTGCAGCACTGGTATTGGCGGTGTGTGTTCTCCCCGCTCTTTTATTCAATTGACACCTCTGTCTGTCCCAACTGAAACAGCAGAGAGGTACATTGTAGAAAAGAGCCCCTCTTTGAGGAAGCCTGAGTCTTGTACTCAGGGGAGCTGGGATGGAAGCCTGAATATATATCGATTCTTGTACCACCATCATCTCCAAGGTCACTCCTCAGCATCTTCGGCCTATTTCGGAGTGGTGAATAACAACAGAGTATTATGTGAAATCAAAGAGGGATCACGCATAGTATTCTCATTATAGGTAATGCTGTGCGCGAATGGGCGCTTAGGCTTGTAAGAGGCAGTACTACCAATGGGGAATGAGAACATATAAGCAATTGATCAACTTGGATGCTTAAATCCATTTGGCATCAATGAAGAAATCAATTTTACGTGTTACATTTGAACAGTTGGATGGACCTAAGGGTAATTTTTATTGACTCACAGTTATTTGTTCCCAGTATAGTGTTTGGTTGGAACACACCTATTCTTGACACCATAAATTATATTGATATAATAAGAACAAACATATTTGTGTAGGTGTGGTTCTGATAGATCACCTTTATTGCACGAGACAGTTCTTATTATGTATGAACTCAATATCAACATGTACTATTTCGCTAGACTGTGGTACATCCATAGCACCATTATGCTGTAGCAATGCCTTAAGATTCACCAAAAGTCACTTTAATCGTTAATCTGGATGATTACCTTGATCTTTTATACAATTCTATTTCATGTATTCGTTATTATTACAAACCACTCTGAAAGTGGCTTTCCTGCAAAGATCATTGCTCTATTTCAAACTTTCCTTGAATGGATGTATCCAGCTTATCCCATATTTATTTCTCTCTGTTCTATTGTTGTTTTACATAACTTAATTCTGGCTTACGTCAAAATGCACTCATTAAGCCACCAGGAGAAGTTGCTTATATTTTCTCATTCGCCATTGGTAGTACTGCCTCTTACAAACCTTAGCGCTCATTCGCGCATAGCATTACCTATAATGAAAATACTATGCGTGATCCCTCTTTGATTTCACATATTACTCTGTGCTTTTACTTTTGGCTTGTATCGGACTGTATTCATTCAAACATTGATTAGCTGCACAAATGTTCTCGTTCGCTACAGGCCGTAATGCTTTTTACATGCCTGAGCACACATTTGTTCACAGCGTTACCTTTAAAAGGATACTACGCGATACTCAGTTGCCTTGGTAACGGCTAGCATGGTAATATACAGTGAATAATTAAGTTGTACTGCCATCTAGCTAACAGAACATGGCAACTCTCCAGCTCTAGATTACATTTCACGTATGCCCCTAAAGTTCAGTATTGTATACTAATCTTCTATACTGACATTCAACAGTGTAGTTTGAAGGCGTGCATGAAGTCTGTGGGCCGGTCTCGGGGTCTCCTGCAGCCTCCATGGCAATACCATAAAAACAGCTGATAGAGCGATGCATGCGTGCTCGTCACTCTGGAAACACTGCCACGACAGCAGTCGGGTAAGCTAAGGTATGCGATGTGTTTAATAACAGTTCTTTGTACCGTTAGACATATACAGTGATGTTAGAATCTTTCATCTCACTATAGACTCTACCTGGAGCCACAGATTGAAGAGCATACATTATACCTACGTGTGTTTCATACACACGTGCGAGATACGTGAGTAACAAGCATGCTTCTTTATGTACGTTTATAGTAAGAAAGCAATCAGTAAATACGTGACTTACTAAATCTAGTATTATCAACTTTTAGGTGATCTTCGAATCACACAGAATATTTACATGTGCACGGCCCCCACGAAGAGGGGGCAGCCAGAGAAAGGTACCCACACACGCATTAATTCCACATTCATGCAGATAGCAAATTTCAAATGCTGTTTTCTCATTCCCACAAATTGTTTTCTTTTTTCTTTTCCTTTCTGAAATGCTTTGCTACTGGACGTCTACTTATGTTATGTATATGTTATACTTATATATGCCAACACTATGCAATGGAAATGTGGATCATGTGTCAGAAGCACGCCGAAGCCTACACTGGTTACCTGTTCAGGCCAGAGTCGCGTTTAGGCTTCTTCTTATTACACATAAATATTTACACGGAACTACGCCTATGTATCTTAAAGAAATGATCATCTCTAAAAAAAAACACTAGATCTCTTAGATCTGACGAAACTAACACCCTAATCGTTCCGCGCTTGAAAACTAAAAAAATAAAAGGATGCCGCTTTTATAACTGCAGCTCCTCAGAAGTGGAACTCTCTTCCACCCATATTAAGGATCACCTCATCCACTGAGATTTTCAAGAAAGGGCTCTGCTCTTTTTTCATAGAGCGTCTCCCTACTTCATATTTGACCCCGCTTTCTTTAGGACTGTTCTTTGAAGTCAGTTCCTTGCTTCTTCTACTTGTATGAGTTTTTGTCTTGCCTGAGCTTTACGTTTCAAGCGCCCTTAAGCCGTGGGGTACCTGGCACGCTATATAAATGGCAAACATAAAGATTAGGTTTTGCAGTCAAGTATCAAAAATCTCTTGGCAAACATGCGTGGTAGAAAAGAATACTGGTTCTAACATCACACTGATGTACAGTGTATGCTACAGAACCTTGGCCCACCCACATGGTTTGTCACTTTCAGTTGTGCAGAATATGCATGGGAGGACTTGCACGACTTCCTATGTATAGCAAACCAAAACAAAGAAGGGATAGACATAAAAACACCAGGAGAACTCTGCTGTCTTGACCCTGTAAATGTATCAAGATACTTTCACCGCCGCTTTATAGCCATGCTGCACTCCATCTGTAATAAAACAATTCCTCCCCTCGGATAAGTGGAACACTTCTTTTGGAGAAAAGAATATGAATCCAGAGGAGCACCACACATCCACATGCTTTTGTGGATAAAAGATACACCTAAATTTTGAAATGACAGTGATGCTACTGTTTTGCAGTTTATTCTCAAATATGAGACCTACGACATCCCTTCAGAAAGCATACATAGTGCGCTACATACACAAATGTTATGCGTCCAAAAACATAAATGTGGCAAATATTGTAGACGCAGATATATAAAAAAAGGCAAATACTGTATCAAATGCCACTTTGGTTTCCTAGACCAGTTTCAGCAAAAGGACAAGTAAACAGCTTCATGTCTTCTGTTAGACACAGTGTGAAAGGCAAATCACCTAAAAAAACACATTATGGCGGTAAGGCAACAACAGTGCCGGTAGCGCTACCGGCACCGTTGCTACCATACTGCCATACTACGAGTTCTGCTCGCGGGTGCCCTTGCAGCCACCATGTCTGACCCGATGGCCGTACCAGCATCTGCGAGCAGAACAGGACTGTAGCACGGTTCTACCACCTTCTCTGGGGCTCAAATGGGAATGGGGATGTATCAGGCCTGGCACCCGCGAAAGGGCAATTACCAGGTCCAGCTGGGCCGGAATAGCCCGGCAATTGCCCATTCACGAGTGTCGGACCCAGATGCGAGTTCGGCGGTAGCCTCCAACCTCGTAATGAGGGCCATACTGCATTAAAAGAAACGAAGCTTCAAAGTACATCAATGATTACAATGCAATCATTGCCCTCATTGCCCTCTTATGGAATGCAAACATAGCTATACAATACATTACAGACAATTCCACTGCTGTTGCAAGATATGTCAGAGCCTACCTAACCAAAGTTGAGAAAACAGAGCTAAAAGACCTCTGGGATGACTTATCATCTGACAAAACACTGTCACAACGATTGTACAGCTTCGGCATAAAAATGCTCTCCCATAGAGAATGTGGATGCTACAAAGCTGCAGACCCTTTAACAGGCACAGCCTTATATGGCAAATCTGAACACATATGGCCTCATTACGAGAATGGAGGTAATGAAAAAAGGAAGGTGGAATGATAATACCAGCATCGTTAACGGGTCCGGGGCATTACGACCTGACAACCCGCCAATACCGCCACCGCCCGTACCGTGCCCCTTCATACCGGCACATGCGCGTACACGCCCCTTTGCGGACTAAATACCGGGATGCCGGTAATAGGAGGACATCACAACTCACACGGGCATGCAATTGCCGGCATCCCGAAGGCGGTAATTAGGGCCTGCACGATGGCGGCGATACAGGCATCGCAGACCACCCGTAAACAGCAATCTGCAATCAAGGCAACTGCCACAGGTGCACACAATCACCACAGGTGGAGTCAATGTAGCCTGTCCCAGTATAAAAGGAGTACACCCACACACCACACCCCTTCCTACACCAAAATAATACCACTAGCTGTTGCAATCATGGGGCTGGAGGACATGCCTATACTGCTACAACTACAGCAACAACAGCAACTACAACAACAGCCACAGCAACAGCCAGCACAGAGGAGACGCAGGAGGAGAAGGAGGTTGAGATAGGGCCAGCAATTACCACCAGTGCAGCCAGTAGTATCTCATAGGCAGCCACCAATCCCTCGCATCAGACCCAGTCCATTCAATCTAACCCCTGAGCAGATCCACACCCTGTACCGGTTGGACCGGGACACTATCACCACCATAGTGGACATGATACACAAAGACATCGTCAGCCTCATAGAAATATGCACTGCCATCCCCCGCTACTAAAGGTGGTGTCTGTGCTCCACTTCCTGGCCACAGGCACCTACCAGCACACAGTGGGCCAGCTGCATGGCATTTCACAACCACTATTTTCATGCATGCTGACCCAAGTGCTGGATGCCCTCCTGAAGCAAGATAGCACCCACATATCCCTACCACGGACTGCCCAGGAGATAGCCGACACCAAAGTAGGCTTCCATGCACTGGCAGGCATGCCCAATTGTGTTGGTGCCCCCGACTGCACCCATGTAGAATTGGTAGTCCCCATGCCCTAGAGGCGGTGTACCGCAATCGCAAGCAATACCACTCCATGGCAGTGCTTCGGGGTTGTGATGTGTTGGGATGCATACTCTACCTGGGTGGGAAGGGGGGGTTGCATACTCCACCTGGGTGGGAATGGGGGGTGCATACTCCACCTGGGTGGGAATGGGGGGGATGCATACTCCACCTGGGTGGGAATGGGGGGGATTCATACTCCACCTGGCTGGGAATGGGGGGATGCATATTCCACCTGGGTGGGAATGGGGGGGATGCATACTCCACCTGGATGGGAATGGGGGGATGCATACTCCACCTCGGTGGGAAAGGGGGGATGCATACTCCCCCTGGGTGGGAATGGGCGGTGAGTGGAGAATGCATGCAGAGCTAAACACTCCTGACCTGAACATCCCAACCCGAACATGACACATCACTGGCACACATTGGACCAATGCTGTATATCAATGATAACATGTAAGACGCACAACCTGGCCACCATGGGTACGTCAAGCAATGCATGACTAAACATGATTGCAACTGTGCCAATGTGGCTAGTGTGACCATGCACAGTGTAGTATACACAGCAAATATGTGAGGCAAAGCATTGTCCTGCAACCACAGTACATCAGAATCAGCATGCAATAATTCACCCTGCATCATCTGTACAACACCATCCAGACTACCACACCATATTGCAGTATAGAATGCATCTAAATACTATTTGTGCATACGTACAGGGACATGTGCATGTCGACAGCAAATAGCTGCGGCCATGGCTGTGAATCCTGAAGGTGGCAGCTCAGAGTGACTCACATAGACCTATTTGTATTCGCTTGCAGGTGATGGAGAATATCCCTTGAAGCCGTGGCTACTTACCCCTGTGCGGAACCCGCAGAACAGCCATGAGGAGGAGTACAATCTGGTACATATCCGTACCCGTGTTGTGATTGAGCAGACCTTTGGCCTGTTGAAGGCGCGGTTCAGCTGCCTAAGCAGGTCTGGTGGAACACTCATTTATAGTCCTGAGAAGGTGGCAAAGATCACCATGGCCTGTGTCATGCTGCACAACATGTGCGTCCGGAGAAATGTACCACTGCCACCTGACATTGCACCGGGTGAGGATGATGAGGATGAAGACGGGGGAGAAGCAGCACCCCTGCCAGTACGTGATGCACAAGATGGCCATGCAGTATGCCAATCACTGATTGACGAATACTTCTGACCCACAGGGACGTCGATAGATATGTGTCAGTGACACATTGTACACTGGGTCCATGTGGACATGCACACAGGGAATGTGGGGAGTCGGGCACTGTGCACTGTAATAAATTCAATGGATACACACGAAATTAACAATGTCCAGGCATTGAATGATTTTTCACACAACGGGTGTATTGATGATATCAATTACAGAAATGTGTAACCTCCCACGCCCCACATTACCAAAACTCCCCACACCCCCAATGAAATCCCCATGCCCCCAATGAACTCCCAAAACCCCCCAATGAAATCCCCCTAATACATCCATACACCACCAACACTATCTGACCCACTCCCATTGTTGTCCCCCACTATTTCCTGGACTTCTTGTTGTACGGGGGCAGCATATCTGTGTGCCTTGCACTCCGTCTTGTTGGATGCACAGGGCTGGAGGGTGCAGAGGAAGCGGGTGCAGAGGAAGCGGGTGTGGTGGATGGGGTGGAAGCCGTGGTGATTTGCATGGCTGGCGCGGGTTATGGCTGCTGCATGTGCAGCAGGATAGAGGTGAGGACCTACGTGATGGCCCCCAGACTGTCTCGCATCATCAATGCAGAGGCATTGACGGCGGCTGTGTTCGCTGCCATGGCGGCTGTGTTCGCTGCTATGGCCTGGGCAATCTCACGCCTCGTGTCCTCCCCATCCGCAACATATTGATGGAGAAGGTCCAACATAGAGTCCTGTCTGGCCTCCACCCTCGCTAGCCGTGCATCAAGGTTGGTGGTGGGAGCAGCAGTGGTAGAGGGTGCTGCGACTGGGCCTGCATTGGCAGTTCTGTCCTCAGGGATGATGCTGAGGCCAGAATCGTGTAGCAGAGGATCCGCGCTGCTGGTGGGTGAGGGCTGAGTGTGGGGTTGGGGGGTAGACACGGGGCTTGGGGAGTGTGGACATGCCACATGGGTGAGTCCATCCTCGTCCACATACTCCTCCACTGCACTTTCTATGTTGCTCAGTGGGGCACTGGCCTCGCCTTCTACTGGTATTGCCAGCTCCGTGCTCCCAGTGTCAGGCGTTGATGTGGGGCCCTCATGTGCGGCCATGGACTTCGAGGCTGCCCCGGAGGTGGTCTTGTCTGTGTGAGTGGTCTTGTGCCGGGACGTGGATGCTCTTGTGGCTGTCTCCTCACTGGCATCCTCTCCATCAGTGCCTGGGGGGGTAGAAGAAATGCAGGGCATCATTGATGGTGTTACATGCAAGATTCATCATATGGTGCAGTGGAGAATTTCATTATTCATGCATTCATATCTGACAGGTGTGTCACACGGGGTAGTATGAAGGGGTCATTTTGGCATGTGCCGTAACATCTCAGTGCAGGTGTTAGGGAGAATTCTCTGTTTAGGCTGAATTTCCTAACCTAGTGAGTCCCCCAGCAGCTTTGCTGGATTTTTGGGGTTTATTTCTTTCTCCTGCCAAGAGTGAGACTCTTTTACCCTCACTCTTGGACATGATTTGAGTGTGTTCCTTTGACTCTAGATGTGTTTAATGGGCTATGGGGTCTTTTACTCCATAGGGCTTCATGTGTTTTTGTGATGTGTGTTACAGAGCACCCTCAGTGCAGTAACACAGGGGTGTCATAGTGGCCCCCCAGTATAGACTCCATACCCTGGGACTGACTACTGTCTCCCAGGGCATGCAAAGTCACCATTGACTTTACTAGTCTTGAATTTTGAACAGAACCAGTACAAACCATCATATTGTGGACGTACTGGCCGGGGCAATTGCCCCGGGGTCTGTTAGTCGAGGGGGCACGTCTCCGTCCCCCCTGATCGAGTTTTGGCTGGTGGCAGTGGATACTACTTTTTATATTCAACCGCAAATATTTCTCTATGAGATTTTCCCATTGTTCGAGGCTACTATCTTTATTTATTTAATTACGATAGCGTCGAACATACCGCCAGTTTATTTAATTATTATTAATTCTCCGGTTGGTATTTTTTGCCAAAACTCGGTTCTAAAATGGCGTTTGTGTTCTCTTCTGTGACTCCAACCCAAGTCGAGCCCTTTGTTCCACTTTTTGGTGGGCTTCTCCACAGAAGCCCTCCAAAGTGGTGCCACTCTGTCTGGGGTACTTAGGAGGGGTGGAGGGGGATTTAGGCACCCTGGACTGAGTTGCCTAGGAAACTCAAGTCGCACTCCGTCCTGATTGGCCCAAGTGGTGAGCCGACCGGCTCACCACTTAGCATGTTTGAGTGACAGCTAGGCTGAGTGAATGGGGGTTTTCTGCATAAAAGCAGGGCTTTGGGGACTGGAACTTCAGAAGTCGCCACAGGACCTAAGAATCCGACGAGGGAGAAGCTGAGCCGACCTGCCACGACGACACCACCGGTGGAGCCCTGCTGGACCGTCTCACCACTTTTCCCAACGACAGAGGAGTTCTCCCGCCGGAGAGTCTTCTTCCTTTGACTGGTGGGGATAACCAGTTTCACCGTCTTTTCGCCTTCCCGACGCATCTCGTGGCCGCCTTGCCTGTGCCAAGCACCCCGGCAACCGGAATACCACGTTTTACCACGACCGCGAACTAAAGGGTAATACCTTTAACCGGAAAACTCTGCGGCTGGTTTCTTTCCTGGCAGTGTAACGACCTTCATCTTTCCTCCAAGTCGAGACCTTCTCTTCCCCTGGACGACGCCGAGACTTGCACCCACTGCCAGGAACAACTGCCACCGCTGGAGGATCCTTCCCACTTAAGGTACCGTGTTCCGCCTGGCTTCCCTTGCCACCGACTGTACGGGTTAGATTTAGCCCACGGCTTTCGAACCTGGGTTAGCCTGGGACAGCCTGGCTAAACTTTTCTGAGCCTCTCTAACCTCTTTTTGAACTCTCTGCAAGACTTTAAAAGCCTAGTGTAACTGTGTGATCTTGGGCGCATTTGTGCTCTGCTCTCTCTAAGAGTGGGCCCAGCCTATGGACTTTGGCTCACCAGTGACATTTGCTCTTCTGCCTTGCTAAAAGTGTTCCTAAATCTTAGAGTGGTGTATCTTCACATATTCTGTCTTTTTCCCTCCCTTTGTCATGATCCGCCCCTGGAAGCTATGGCACGATTGGAAAGCACTGCCACGAAGAACCTGACAGTAACGGCCTAGCCCTCAACCAACATGGCGGCCACCGTTACTTAAACCAGCCCCGCCGACCTACCTGCGCGTTGTATCTGTGATTTTCAACGATACGCTTGCTCGGCTACTCCTCCGAGTAGTCTCCTCCCAGCCTTCTACCGTTTTCTACCTGCTAATGACTCTACTTGCTCAGCCTACGATTTTGCCTTGCTTCCTTCTTTCTGCGGCGTCTGCCGCTCATCATTTCTACCTGATTCCTTACCTTCGGCGCCTCGCCGTTCCGACTCGCGGTCTCCTCCGCCACTCTCGCGCCTCCTCGCGTTCTCCTCTATTAGCTTCGGGGTTCTGTCTATCCTTTGGGTTTGTGACTATACCTGACTTCTAGTCTCTCCCTCTCTTTCTATCCTTTCTGCTTCCATCACTCTCTTTTGAAATTGTTACGGATCCTTCTGTGACAGTTTACTTCTTCTTCCAATACACCGTACTCTTTGTTGTACATTATTCCTTTCCTGGGGCTTATTCCTGGGGCTTTGCCGGTTTGCTTCCTATTTGATCCTGAGAAGTGAAAGTCACCCCAGAACTTTACCGGCCTGCCTCTTGCAACTATACTCGACTCGAGTATCCTTCCTGGAACAGTCTGCAGGGTTTTTTGGTGCCATCCATCGGCTTTTTCCCTGTCTTTTGGGGCTTGGCTCCTCGGGGCCCCCCTCAAGACAGGTCCCATTCCCTGTCGAGGTGGCCTCCGAGGGAGCCAGGCCTTACTTGCATGATAGGAAGTCAAAGGAGAAACCATCTAAGGAACATCCCAAGGTACTACGGAAGAAGCCATCCAGTGTCCAAGAAAGCCAAGAAGAATCTTCAGGTGAGGAGCAGGGGGCGGAAGGTGATCAACGTGACAGAATACAATGCCCGAACGTAACCATGGCTTCTCTAGAACAGTAAGGAGTTGGTTGCTGCCTTACAGGGTTTAACCATAGAAGTTCAAGCCCTGAAAACTGAGAACGCCGCTTTACGCCAACAAGTGGTCTTCCGTAGAGATGACCAAGGGGACTTGCCGCCTATGCCTCTTACATTTGGAAAGTATGATGGTTATCCCGGCGGTCTAAAGGAATTCTTAGACGCCTGCCAAGTTCATTTCGTCTTTCGACCTTATGCATTTGAAACTGCCAGAGCTAGGGTCGGTTTCCTTATCACCAACCTAACGGGGAATGCCTTGGCTTGGGCCACCCCTTTGGTGACCAGAAACGATCCCGCTCTGTCCAACTGTGACCAGTTTGTAGATCTCTTCAAAGGGAGATTTGATCGTCCTGAGGTCCTATACACCTCTCTTGAGGCAATACTCGATGTGAAACAGGGGAACACAGACGTGCAGACCCTACATATCCCGATTTCTGAGACTAGCGGCGAAGACAGACTGGCCTGATTCGGCTAAGCAAACGATATTTAGGAGAGGTCTCCAGGACGAATTAAAGGACGAGTTGGCTAGGGTAGCTCGCCCACCGTCGTTCCAAGATCTCATGACACTGACCCTACAATTGGAATACCGGCTATCTGAACGCCGTCAGGAAAGAAGGAGACCTCGGCTCAATCTACCATCACCTAGCCCTGCTCCACATCCTCCCAAAGACATGCCGACATCAGAAGAACCAATGCAGATAGGAACAGCCCGAGGTCCTTTGATGCCTGCAGAACGCAAAAGAAGGAGAGACTCCGGTCTCTGTTTGTATTGCGGTTCCTCGAAGCATTTACTCAGGGACTGCCCTGAAGTACCTCCACGAAGAAAGGAAAACTCCAACCCTCGGTCCTTTGCAAGGGTGGTCTCGGGGGAATAAGAAGCAGCCCTTGCAACCTTACCCGACCCTCGGAACTAAGGGAAGACAACAGTCTGATGATCTTTCGGGTTCAACTATGGACTACAGAATCCTCCCCATAGAAGTTCTTGCTATGCTGGACTGCAGAGCCGCAGGAAACTTTATGGATATCGAATGGGCTAAGGCACAGCGAATCGCCATTAGATGCAAGGAGAAACCTATCCCTGTAGAAGGGGTAGATGGTGAACCCTTGTCCTCAGGCCCCATAGATTCCGAGACTTTACCCTTACACTTGGTCTTGGGAGAACACCATGAATCTATGATATTTGACCTAATTCGAGCAGCACATTTTCCTTTGGTGATAGGAATTCCATGGCTTAGACGTCACAACCCTCAGATCAATTGGACCACCAATAGTGTGCGTTTTGACTCTACTTATTGTAAGGACCACTGTACCATCAATCCCCCTACCCAGGGAGTGAACAAGGAGCACCGAGCACCCCAGCTTAAGGTGGTAGCTACCATTCCCCTACGATACCAGGAATATGCTGAGGTGTTTCAGGACACTGTACCCAAGCTATTACCTCCCAATCGACCAGAGGACTGTGCCTTAGATCTCCATCCAGGGTCCGTGGTTCCCTTTGGTAGAATGTATCCTTTGTCTCCTTCCGAAAGACTAGCCTTACGGATCTACTTGGACGATAACCTTCAGAACGGACTCATTCAAGAATCCCGATCGTCAGGGGGAGCATCGTTATTCTTCATCCCCAAAAAAGACACCACCGAATTGCGGCCTTGTATTGATTACAGGGGACTCAACCAGATCACTGTTCGTGACCGCTATCCTATGCCTTTAATCAGAGACATTCTGGAAGCGGTCAGAGGGGCCTCTTATTTCACTAAACTAGACCTCAGGGGAGCCTATCATCTTCTCAGGATAAGGACAGGCGACGAATGGAAGACCGCATTTCGTACCCCATTCGGGTTATATGAATACCGTGTCATGCCCTTTGGTCTCGTGAATGCCCCAGCTGTCTTCCAAAGATTTATAGATAAGATCTTTTCTGACATGTTGTTTGTGTCAGTTGTCATTTATCTGGATGACATTCTTATCTACTCTGAAAGGCTTCAAGAACACCAAGAACACCAAGAACATGTTAGACAGGTGTTACACCGACTCCAGTCTAACCACCTTCTGGTAAAACCCGAGAAATGCCAGTTCGAAGTAACAACTGTTTCTTATCTAGGTTATATCCTATCCAAGGAAGGAATCCAGATGGAACCCGAGAAGATTAGAGCTATCATCGAATGGAAAGAACCTAGAGGAGTAAAGGAGGTTCAAATATTCTTGGGTTTAGCCAATGTCTATTGCCAGTTCATCCCTAACTTTTCCGACCTGATGTTACCTATTACCGGTCTTCTCAAGAAAGGAGTTAAGTACGTTTTTGGTCCAGAACAGAAGATGGCATTTTTACGCCTTAAGGAGTTGTTTACTTCGGCTCCCATACTTGTACAACCTGATCAAACAAGACCCTTTATCGTGGAAACTGACGCGTCTGGGGGAGCTCTGGGAGCCGTACTTTTACAAAGAACGGACAATGGCCTCAAACATCCAGTCGCCTATTACTCAAGGACTCTGACGAAAAGTGAACGTAATTACTCAGTTCTGGAAAGAGAATTACTTGCCATAAAATCAGCCTGTCAAGAGTGGAGGCACCTACTCTTGGGAGCAGCTTATCCTTTCCAAATACTTACAGATCACCGCAACCTCCGGGTATTGCAGCAGATGGAGTGCACCAATGCTCGACATGCCAGATGGGCGTATTACTTTTCCCAATTTGAGTTCACCATTTCATATGTACCTGGTACTGAAAACAAGATGACAGACACACTCTCCAGATGCCAAGGAGAGGAAAACAACCTACCGCAAGAGCATGACCTCTTGTTCCCAAATCTGAAGATTATGGCTAGGGTCGTGCCACTTCTACAAGATCTGGTAACCCAATACAGTCATCTACCGGCCATACCCGCCTCCGTCACTCAGGCCAATGACGGTCTATACTACCATGGTACAGAGCTGTTTCTCCCTTCCAGAGAGCTTCAAGAGCAGATACTATCATGGTGCCACGATACCCCCCTAGCGGGACACCCAGGTATCAAGAAGACACAGGAACTCGTAAGCCGCAGATTCTGGTGGGCTGGACTACCCAATGATGTTAAAAGATATGTAACCACCTGTCCCGTATGCGCCGCCAACAAATACCAAACAGGCAAACCTTTGGGCCAGTTGCAGCAGCCCATCCTACCCACTAGACCCTGGGAACTGATCTCCATGGATTGCCGCGGACCATCATTTCGGACCGCGGAACCCAATTCACCTCCAAATTCTGGACATTACTATGTCACCAATTGGGTATCAGCCGAGCACTTTCCTCTGGTTTTCACCCCCAAACTAACGGATAGACCGAGATACTCTATGCTGGGTTGGAGCAATATTTGAGGTGTTTCTGTAGTCACAAACAAGAAAGATGGTCAGCCTTTCTCTCTCAGGCCGAATTCGCCTATAATAACAATTACCACACGTCCATTTGCATGAGCCCATTCTACTGCACTTACGGGTATCATCCACAACAACTGCGCTGGACCGGAATGCAACCTACCCAATCTCCCGCCATAGACGACAGGTTGTCTGAACTCAAGGAAGTTCATAGAATGGCTAGAGAAGCACTGGAAGGCAGTCAGCTCACACAGAAAAGATGGGCGGATAGAAGTCGACGGTCCAACCCAGAATGGAAGCCAGGACAGAGAGTCTGGTTGTCTACCAAACATCTTCCTAGATGGATACACACAGGCAAGTTTGCACCTCGATTCCTGGGTCCTTATCCCATCATCAGACAGATCAACCCCGTAGCTTATGAACTACGCTTACCTAAGGGTCTTCAAAGAGTACATCCAGTCTTCCACACCTCATTACTCAAGGAATACAAGGAGGATCCTTTTCACCGCAAGACTCAGAAGACTAAGACTCTGGAGGTAAAGGAATCCCAAGAATACGAGGTTGATTACTTAGTGGATTCACGTTACCACCGAGGGAGACTCCAATATCTGGTCCATTGGAAGGGATATTCCGAAGATGAAAGGACATGGGAACCCAGGTACCATCTGCACGCACCCAGTCTCGTAAGAAGGTTTCATCTGAGGTATCCAGGAAAACCAGAGGGGTTCCGGGGAGGGAGAGGCCATACTGTCATGATCCGCCCCTGGAAGCTATGGCACGATTGGAAAGCACTGCCACGAAGAACCTGACAGTAACGGCCTAGCCCTCAACCAACATGGCGGCCACCGTTACTTAAACCAGCCCCGCCCACCTACCTGTGCGTTGTATCTGTGATTTTCAACGATACGCTCACTCGGCTACTCCTCCGAGTAGTCTCCTCCCAGCCTTCTACCGTTTTCTACCTGCTAATGACTCTACTTGCTCAGCCTACGATTTTGCCTTGCTTCCTTCTTTCTGCGGCGTCTGCCGCTCTTCATTTCTACCTGATTCCTTACCTTCGGCGCCTCGCCGTTCCGACTCGCGGTCTCCTCCGCCACTCTCGCGCCTCCTCGCGTTCTCCTCTATTAGCTTCGGGGTTCTGTCTATCCTTTGGGTTTGTGACTATACCTGACTTCTAGTCTCTCCCTCTCTTTCTATCCTTTCTGCTTCCATCGCTCTCTTTTGAAATTGTTACGGATCCTTCTGTGACAGTTTACTTCTTCTTCCAATACACCGTACTCTTTGTTGTACATTATTCCTTTCCTGGGGCTTATTCCTGGGGCTTTGCCGGTTTGCTTCCTATTTGATCCTGAGAAGTGAAAGTCACCCCAGAACTTTACCGGCCTGCCTCTTGCAACTATACTCGACTCGAGTATCCTTCCTGGAACAGTCTGCAGGGTTTTTTGGTGCCATCCATTGGCTTTTTCCCTGTCTTTTGGGGCTTGGCTCCTCGGGGCCCCCCTCAAGACAGGTCCCATTCCCTGTCGAGGTGGCCTCCGAGGGAGCCAGGCCTTACTTGCATGATAGGAAGTCAAAGGAGAAACCATCTAAGGAACATCCCAAGGTACTACGGAAGAAGCCATCCAGTGTCCAAGAAAGCCAAGAAGAATCTTCAGGTGAGGAGCAGGGGGCGGAAGGTGATCAACGTGACACCCTTCTTCATGAACTTATTGGAGTGCCATCTATAGTTAAGCGCTCACCTCTGTCTGGAAATAAGTGGTGTTAACTAAGACTTGTCTGATAAGGAATAAGGGTTGTATATATTATAATAGTAACTGTGTGTAGAGTGTTTTACAATAAGAGTGCTGGAGTGTTTCAAACAGTGTGTTTTTAAATAAATAATTATATACTTTGATACCAAAGCTCTGGTCAGTGTTTGCTTGTGCTATTGTGTCTGAGTACCTAATGTGTATACTTTGCA
Source organism: Ambystoma mexicanum (assembly GCF_040938575.1). Classification (NCBI taxonomy): domain Eukaryota; kingdom Metazoa; phylum Chordata; class Amphibia; order Caudata; family Ambystomatidae; genus Ambystoma; species Ambystoma mexicanum. The sequence goes on from NC_090924.1 coordinate 704,673,409, forward strand.
TACTGCCTAACTCTTCTTGAGGGAAGTCTGACTGCTCAACCACAGCTACCAGGTAAATCTGGGTGGTACAGACTGCTACCAGTGGGTTTACTGCTAACACATGTAGTCTTAAATCTTTTGCAGTGTTCCCAAAGGGAACTGCACAGGTTTCTGCCTAACAGCAGGGATGCTGCAAGGCAGGTGGCATGTCGTTGTATTGGGCTTTGTTTTATGTATTACATGGGCACAGTCCGTGTGTGTTGGCTGTGTGTTGGTAATGGGATTGGCACTCAGCATGCATTTCAGTGTGGCAGGGTTTGGGCCTCCATCTGGACAAGGATATGTTGATGTGTGTGTTGGGACATGCATTGCCTTGCCTAGACTCTCTTCCACATCACTTGTGCTACGTCATGGTTTCCCCTACAGGGATCTGCAGGGTCACTCACCTCCATCTGCAGATGTTGCGGCACCCATCTCCATCTCCCCAAATCCCTCGATGGACTCCATCTGTATGAAGCTACTGCAAGTCTCCTCCCAGCGTGTACGTTTTGTGGCTGAGTGGGGACCCCCGCCTGTGGCCATGGCCTCCCTCCTATTGCTGGCCAGGATGTTCCGTACCCTAAGGCGGAGGTCATCCCACCTTTTTTTACAGTCCTTGACTGTCCGTGGGGTGGTGCCAACTGCCGAGACCTTGCGGGCTACCTCCTCCCAGATCTCCTTTTTGCGTTGCTGCACCTCCCTTTTCAGGTTTTGCTGGTTAATCTCCTCAGCATGGGCAGCTAGGGTGTCCGCCAGCATGGTCAGTTCTTCATCTGAAAAACGCCTTTTGTGCAGGCCGGGGGTTGATTTCCTGGTAGCCTTCGACATGTTTAAAGGATTGGCACAGGTCTCTCCTGAACACAACTGGTGGTTTGCGAGGATTGCAATGGATTGTGTTTTTAAAGATGGCCACTGGCGCTTTTCCCGTTCCAACGCGATGACGTTACTTCCGGGTCTGGCATTACGAGCCCGGTATTAGCATGATGTTATTACCGGGTCGGTATTAAGGTGTGCCTCCTAGGCAGAGGTGGTATCTGCGGTTCTCGTGATGGCGCTATCGGGGGGTTGGAGGGCCTTTAGCGCCATGGCGGTATGGCCATTAACGGCATGGGGGTTCACGCGTGCTCACGCACTCGTAATCACCCGCTATTAGCAGCGCCATATGAGCACGAACCCGCTAGTTCCTCCATGCCGGTAATGACCCCATTTTTACCACGCTCCTCGTAATGAGGTCCATAGTCTTGCTAAGCCTTGGTATTGCTGCACCCAGAAAAAGAGTGCTGAAATCGTAGCAAGACATATGAACAATATCCAAAAATGATCCCAACAGCCAAGACATTTTGAAAAACAATTTATTAGACACATGCTACCCAGACAGAAGTACTGCTTTGGAAAACATGTGCCTGTACCACTTAGCCCAACATTTCTCCTACAAGAATAATATTAAACCAGATGAAAAAAATTGAAAATACATAGTCAAAACTTGTGAAGGCAGCCTCGTTAAACTTACCAAACAGAACCTAATTAATCATATAAAGTTATCATTTAAAACTTCTCAACATAGAGAACTTTACTACATGTCACTACTCCAACGTTTTAAACCATGAAGAAAAGAAGAAGATTTATTGGGCACCCATGACTCATTTGAAGCTGCTTTTAATGAAAATGAAAGCAGTATAACAAATGTCCATTTCAAGCAGTACAAAAACATGTTGGACAATGAGCACCAACAAGAGAAAGAAGCTCAAGCACAACTAAATGAAGACACTCCTGAGTGTTACAGGAAGTCAAGAACCACTTGGAAAGCCACTCATAGTAAATGAAGCAGAATTAGCCATGACTGAAGTAGAAAACACCATGTATCAATATGAGCAATCAGAGGAAAACGTGGCACTGCTCAAATCACAACTCAATGATAAGCAACTTAGCATTTTCCTAGAAGTGACTAAAGAAATTGAACATGGTTTGCAGCATGAAAGTAAAACTTGTAGCTGACAAAATTATAAACCTGTACTCCTCTATGTAAGTGGTGAAGTAGGTTCAGGCAAAACGTTCTTAATAAAAATCATCAGCAAATTCCTCCAAAAGTTAACAAACAACAAGCTTTCCACTGTTGTAGCAGTCCCCACAGGTTTAGCTGCTTACAACATAGGAGGTGTTACTTTACACTGACCACTGCTCTTTCCAGTAGAACACCAAAACAAATGTGAGTACTAAAAACTATTAACAGAAGCTGACACTGAACTACGCAGAATTCTGAAACAAATGAAAATGCTCCTAGTAGATGAGGTGAGCATGGTCTCCAACCTAATGTTGGCTTTAATTCACCTCAGATTACAAGAAGTCCTTAAATCGTACTACTCAGAACCTTTTGGCAGAAAACACATTATTGTTTTTGGAGATCTCCTACAATTAACACCAGTGAAAGGTGAACCTATTTTTAAAACCTTAGGACACAAGCAATGCCACAACACACTTGGCAGCATAGGAAAAGTAAATCTCTGGCAATATTTCCAATACAGAGAACTAACTCAAAACATGTGTCAGTCTGTACACCTCACCTATGCTAACATTTTAAAAAGCATTATGACTGGTCTTCTTTCTAAAGATGTACAATCTATCTTAAATAGTAGACCCATCCATGAGTTATATGGGCATGACACATCTCCTCCTGATGTCATGAAACAATTAGCACACACACATTTAAAATGTATGTCCTTATGTATGCCAAACCTAGCAAGCTGTATGCAATTCAATGAGACAATATTAAAAAAAGAAATGCATGGCATGACACTCCCTATGTATCAACAAGCAACAGCACGACTGGATAGCTTAGAAAAATGTATCTCCAACACAGCTGGTTTGGAAACAATATTAACATTTTGTTTAAACTGCAGCATAATTCTGAAATGTAACCATGACGTGGATCAAGGTTTAGTTACTGGAGCAATTTCAACAGTTGTTGGCTGCCAGACGTATCAACATGACAACAACATCCAGTTTGTCAACATCCACTTTGACAAACTTTCAGAAGTTAAAAGAACAGGATGCTCAACAGTACGATTTTTCTTTTCAAATACATGTATATACGCAGAGAACAATTCTCTCTGTCTCTTGCATATGCAGTCACTGTTCACAAATCGCAAGGTCTAACCCTAGATCAGGCATTGATTGACATTGGCAGCAGAGTATTTAAAGAAGGTATGACTTATGTAGCACTGTCACATCTATGTACAATCAAAGGACTATTTCTAGTTAATTTTGTTGCAAACAAAGTCAAGGCTGACATTCCTTGCATCGTGGAGTATGACAGACTACACACCCCATCTCGATATGTACTCTGTTCCTCAAAAGAGTAAACCTGGGTAAAAGAAAAGTAAGGAAAACAGAATTTATAAGAGATCTCTGTTACGCTCACCTGGCTCCCACAGGGGCGTCCGTCGGACCCAGACTGCTGCGGCCTTCACCCACGTGATGCGTAGTGCAGCGATGACTGACTGGATCTGCCCTCCTAATCTTGTCTGCTTTGCCCGTAGAAATATTCTCCTACAAGTGGAGAGATAGATTTAGCCACTTGTGGATTCAAGTGCTAGCACCCCCACTGTCCTTCCCACTAATCACCTCTAAAGCGCCCTCAGCAATCTCACCTTATATTCTTGAAGGATGAGCCCTCCATCCTGCGAAGCACGCAGGGGCGCGTTGATGACCAGTTACTTCACTGGCCTGAAGATATTGGAAGAGTTGTAGACGAATCCTGACTCCAAAAGGTCCTGGCGAAGAGCCATAAGTATATAGTTCGTAAGAGTTCAAAATGTCTGGAATTCACTCCTGTCCAATTCCTCTTTTATCTTGCAGCTTTGACCCAATAAGAAGATTGACAGCTGAAAGCGCTGCGGTAAAAGTCTTTTGTTACCCAAAACTGTCCGGTTAATAATGCCAAGGGTAAAACTTGCTGCTTTCTCGGCATTAGAAGATGTGGCGTGCTGATGAATTATACCTCCGGCGGTAAAATCAGGTAAGCATATGGCGGCTAAAGAGATTGTCTCTGTCTGTTCTCTCTGCTCACCTTGTTGTTTCTTGTCCCCCTTAGGTGCCGGGATTTGGCGATGTAAAGATGGAGACAGCTCCGGATCGAAGAGATGCTGCGTAGAACGGTGAGTATGGCGCGTCGCTGCTGCTGGCGATGCGACGCGTTTAAAACAAAGTCTTTCCTCTGGTTTGAAGATGCGATGAATCTGGAATCAGGTAAGAAATCAGGTAATACTCTTGTTCTAATCTTTGCTTCTTTCCTTCTTTCTAGGTGCTCCAGGTTCGAGGGGGGCGTGGCAGAAGGCTGGATGCTGCTGCTGGCACGGTGAGCGTTACGCTGCTGGATGCAGAATAACGCGAAGCGTGTGCTGCTCTTCAGGCGTGGTTTAAATAGCCTCCAAAGTAGTCCCAGGTAGGTATTCCTCCCCGACCACACCCGAGTAACAAAATAGTCCCTAAGGTAAAGTAGTCCCTTCCAGGCCTCACATGGGCTTGGATCTTCTTGCAGCATGGTCTGCATCAGGTAAGTGTGCACCTATGAGCCTGGCGCCTACGGCGCCAGGACTGATGTCTCATATGAGCCTGGCGCTATAGGCGCCAGGACTGAACACAGACAGCCCCTAGCAGGGGTTGCTGGGTTTTCTCAAGGCGACATGATGCCTGCTCCCGGGGCTGATGGACGTGGTCTGGATGCCCGGGGGTATGCATCATGACAGAACTCCCCCTCAAGGCCCCTCCTAAAGTCGTTCCTCCCCTTGGTCCTGGTTTGTCTGGGAAGTCCCGATGGAATCTCTTCACTAATCGTGGTGCATGAACGTGGTCACTAGGCTCCCATGACCTTTCCTGTGGCCCGTAACCTTTCCAATCGATTAAGTAAAAAAGTTTTGATTTATCCACCTTGGAATCCAGGATGTTTTTCACCTCGAATTCAGGTTCTCCATCTATCAAGATAGGATCTGGTGGTTTGGTTAATCTTGTTCCTGGTTGAACTGGTTTTAAAAGTGAAACATGAAAGACAGGACGAATTCGCATATTGGAGGGTAATTCCAGTTTGACGGCCACTGGGTTGATAATGGCCTTAATGGTGTAAGGTCCCAAATATCTAGGATTAAAAGTCCGAGTTCCTTTCATAGGCATGTGTTTTGTAGCTAGCCAAACCTGATCTCCAATTTGGTACTGTGGAGTTTCACTTCTATGTAGATCAGCATTTTTCTTGTATTTCTCTTTTGCTTGCTTCAAATGTTCTGTCGCTTCTTTGAAGGCTTGTGTAATAGTAGAATGTAAATGACTAACTGCAGGCATTTCTAAGTGGTGAGGCGAATCGAGTTCTGAGGTTCGAGGGTGGTGTCCATATAAAAGGGGCTTTGTCCGGTTCCTGAATGTACAGAGTTATTGTATGCATATTCGGAAATCCATAAAATATCTTTCCAATTACTTTCGGTCTGGTGAAGCATGCAACGAAGGTACTGTTCAAGGGTCTGGTTGGTCCTCTCCATCTGACCATCGGTCTGGGGATGGTGACTGGTTGATAACCTTACGTCGATTTGCGCCAATTGGCAACATTTCTTCCAAAAATGTGAAATGAATTGACTACCTTGGTAAGAGACCAATACAGAAGGAAACCCGTGTATTCGAACAATGTTTTCGAGGAACTCCTTGGCCAGGACTGAAGCAGAAGGTAATCCCTTCAAAAGAATAAAGTGGGCCATCTTGGAAAAAGATCCACGATAACTAGAAAGGTGTTAAATCCATTACATGGAGGTAGATCAGTAATAAAGTCTAAAGATAAGGTGTGCCATGGTGTAGGTGGAATATCCAAAGGTTGTAAAAGGCCAGCTGGTTTTTTCTTCTGACTCTTGTTTTGGGCGCAAATGCTGCAAGACATCACAAATAACTTTATATCTTTTCGCCAGGTGGGCCACCAGAATTGTCTCTTAATTTTGGCTTCGGTTTTTGCGATACCTGGGTGACCTTCCATTAGGGAATCATGATAATTGGAGATGACAAGTTCCTGTAATTCCTTGTGTGGTAGAAATAGTCATCCTTCATAGTAGGGTAGGTCATTGATGACTGAGCAATCCGTGTCTTTCTTTACCCAGTCCTGCAGAGCTGCTGGATTGAAGAGTTGTCGGATTTTTAAATGAATTTCTTCTAGTGTCTGTAAAGTAGTTATGCCAAGAATTCTTTGTTCAGAAATTATAGGCACCGGTTCCGGGTTCGCATATGCTTCTTCCATTCCTATTCGGGATAAGGCATCTGCCTTGCCATTTTTACAGCCTGGTCGATAAGTGATCACAAAATCGAATTCGGCAAAGAATAATGCCCATCGAAGTTAGCGCGATGATTGGGCTTTGGCTGTTTTTAGATACTGCAAGTTCCGGTGATCAGTGATTACAGTAATGGTATGCCTGGCACCGAGAAGATAGTGTCGCCAAGCCTTAAAGGCGGATTCAATGGTTATTAACTCTTTATCGGTAACCGCATAGTTTAACTCGGGTGCCGAGAACTTTCTGGACCAAAATGCCACTGGGTGAAGTTCACCAGTTTCAGGATCCTTCTGGGACAGGACAGCTCCCATGGCTAATCTGGATGCATCAGTTTCCACTATGTATGGAAGCTCTGGGCGTGGATGCTTTAAGACAGGCGCAGACATGAATTTCGCTTTCAGCTCTTGGAAGGCCTTTTCAGCCTCTTCGGTCCACAAGAAACGTTTGTTCTTTCGCAAAAGTGCTGTGATGGGATGTACAACATGTGAGAAGTCCGGAATGAATCTGCAGCAGGAATTGGCAAATCCGTGCATGCTTTGCACCCCTTTAACTGAACTAGGTGATGGTCACTTGAGAATTGCGTCCACCTTTCGTGAGTCCATTCAGACTCCTTTTGGAGTCAAGATAAATTCAAGGAATTCAACTTCCGTAACATGAAAAACACATTTTTCCAATTTTGCATATAACTTGTGCTGGCGTAGTTTCTCAAGGACTGCACGTACGTGCTTAACATGGTCTGATTCTGAGGAGGAGTACACAAGGATATTGTCTATGTATACGACAACACAGATGTCAATGAGTTCACGAAAGACATTGTTCATAAAATACTGGAAGGCTGCTGGTGCATTGCACAACCCGAAGGGCATCACCTGATACTCGAATAAACCGTACTTGGTGCGAAAGGCCGTCTTCCATTCGTCGCCTTTCTTTACACGTACCAGATGATATGCCCCTCGGAGATCTAACTTAGTGTAGATACAAGCATCCTTTACTTGGTCTAGTAATTCGGGGATCAGAGGCAATGGGTACCGGTTTTTTACCGTAATATGATTTAGTGCGCGGTAGTCTATTCACGTTCTAAGGTCACCTTCCTTTTTTGGCACGAAGAACAAAGCTGAGGATACATGAGACTTCGAAGGGCGAATAAAGCCATTGGCAAGGTACTGGTTTAAGTATTGTCGTGTGTGAAGGTTCTCAGGTACCGCAAGGGCATAGATCCTGCTACAAGGGGGTTGTGCACCGGGTATGAGATTGTTTTGACAATCGTACGATCTGTGAGGAGGTAAGGTGTTTGCCTGTTCCTTTTGGAAGACATCCTGGAATTCTTGGTATTCTGGAGGTAGTTGTATGACTGCTGTGGTTACTGTGGCCAGGCCTGCGTTCTGATTTTTCTTTGGGTAACAGGTTTGTGCACAATCCGGGAAGGTTATTCTCTTCTCTCGCCAATCAATAGAAGGATTATGTGTTTCCAACCAAGGTATCCCCAGTATTATTTGGAACTGTGGGGCTTTGATTAGATCAAACACAATAGTCTCTCGATGCCCATCCTGACCCAATAGTGTCATCTCTGGGGTGGAATGAGTTACAGGTCCAGAGGCTATTTCAGTTCCATCGACTGTGGTGATGACATCTGAGGTGGTTTTTCGGCAGAGAGGTAGATTCATCCTGGAAGCCAATTCGTGGTCCATATAGTTCCCTACGGCCTCGCTATCAATGTATGCCCTTACTGCGTGCATATGTGAGGGTTGTCTAGGATCAATTAGGACCATTGGTATGATCAGATGCAAGGTCTGAGTGTCCTTCTTTAAGCTCGGCAAGCGGACCTCTACGCTTGTCGAGTGTGGTCATTTTCCAAATCAGGCTCTTTTGGACTTTTATCAGCAACTCCTACCACCTTCTTGGGTGGTTTTATAGGGCAATCCTGTAGAAAATGTCCTGAGGTTCCACAGTACAGACACAATTGCATCTGTCTTCTTCTTTCCCTTTCCTTTTGAGTTAAGGGTCCTTTGAACCCCCCGATTTGCATAGGTTCTGATGCATCTGTTCCTTTGGGGACAATGTTGGATTTAACCAATACCCGATTTTCGAACTTAGCTCGATCAGCCTTTCTATTCTGGAGTCGATGATCCAGCTGGACTACTAAGTCTATAAACCCTGCGCAATCCTGAGGTGGGTTCACAACTTGAGCCAAGACGTCTTTAAGTTCTCCCCGAAGTCCACGATGAAACAATGTAATTCGTTTTTCCTCAGGCCATCCGGTTTCCACTATCAATCTATTGAAGGTTGCGATATAGGTTAGCAGATCCTGGTTACCCTGTCGTAGGGACAAAAGTTAGTTATCCAGGGCCTGTCCTTGGGAGTGCCAGGCAAATAGTCTTTCCATGCTCGTTTGAAAGCCCTGAAAATCCCGAAGAATTGGGTCATCCTGAGTAACTAGTGGAATGACCAATCAGCTGCACTGCCGCTGAGATATGATAATACAAAGGCTACCTTGGCTTGATCGTTTGGGAAGGCTCCTGGTCTGCATAAAAAGTGCAAGCGGCATTGGTTCATAAACACGGCGAACCTTTTGGGATCTCCGGCAAAGCGTTCGGGTGGAGCTAATGGAATATTTCCTGGTAGGTTTATTTGCACAGGGTTACTCGATAACACAGGCGCTGGGTTTCCCCCGGAACCAGGTAGGGGTGCTTGTCCAGCTTGAGTTTGCAGCAGTTGTCTAGCGAGATCATCTGTGCGCTCCTTCGATACAATTAGTTCTCTTCTGAGGGCATTAGTCTCTTGGCGAGCGGAGTGCACCTCCGCCCTAAATTCCCCCAATAGTTGTGCCAGTTGGTCGGTTTCTGAGGTTTCCATAACGCTCGGGTGGGGATTTGTAGATAGACTTCGCGTTCTGTTACGCTCACCTGGCTCCCACAGGGGCGTCGGTCGGACCCGGACTGCTGCGGCCTCCACCCACGTGATGCGTAGTGCAGCGATGACTGACTGGATCTGCCCTCCTAATCTTGTCTGCTTTGCCCGTAGAAATATTCTCCTACAAGTGGAGAGATAGATTTAGCCACTTGTGGATTCAAGTGATAGCACCCCCACTGTCCTTCCCACTAATCACCTCTGAAGCGCCCTCAGCAATCTCACCTTATATTCTTGAAGGATGAGCCCTCCATCCTGCAAAGCACGCAGGGGCGCGTTGATGACCAGTTACTTCACTGGCCTGAAGATATTGGAAGAGTTGTAGACGAATCCTGACTCCAAAAGGTCCTGGCGAAGAGCCGTAAGTATATAGTTCGTAAGAGTTCAAAATGTCTGGAATTCACTCCTGTCCAATTCCTCTTTTATCTTGCAGCTTTGACCCAATAAGAAGATTGACAGCTGAAAGCGCTGCGGTAAACGTCTGTGTTACCCAAAACTGTCCGGTAAATAATGCCAAGGGTTAAACTTGCTGCTTTCTCCTTATCTTACAGGTGCGGCATTAGAAGATGTGGCGTGCTGATGAATTATACCTCCGGCGGTAAAATCAGGTAAGCATATGGCGGCTGAAGAGATTGTCTCTGTCTGTTCTCTCTGCTCACCTTGTTGTTTCTTGTCCCCCTTAGGTGCCGGGATTCGGCGATGTAAAGATGGAGACAGCGCCGGATCGAAGAGATGCTGCGTGGAACGGTGAGTATGGCGCGGCGCTGCTGCTGGCGATGCGACGCGTTTAAAACAAAGTCTTTTCTCTGGTTTGAAGATGCGATGAATCCGGAATCAGGTAAGAAATCAGGTAATACTCTTGTTCTAATCTTTGCTTCTTTCCTTCTTTCTAGGTGCTCCATGTTCGAGGCGGGCGTGGCAGAAGGCTGGATGCTGCTGCTGGCACGGTGAGCGTTGCGCTGCTGGATGCAGAATAACGCGAAGCGTGTGCTGCTCTTCGGGCATGGTTTAAATAGCCTCCAAAGTAGTCCCAGGTAGGTATTCCTCCCCGACCACACCCGAGGGACAAAATAGTCCCAAAGGTAAAGTAGTCCCTTCCAGGCCTCACATGGGCTTGGATCTTCTTGCAGCATGGTCTGCATTAGGTAAGTGTGCACCTATGAGCCTGGCGCCTATGGCGCCAGGACTGATGTCCCATATGAGCCTGGTGCCATAGGCGCCAGGACTGAACCCAGACAGCCCCTAGCAGGGGTTGCTGGGTTTTCTCAAGGCGACATGATGCCTGCTCCCGGGGCTGATGGACGTGGTCTGGATGCCCGGGAGTATGCATCATGACAATCTCCCAACAGTACCACCAAAGAAACTAAAACAACTGCTACTCCATCAAGTAGCACAACCACAAAACTATCTAGTGCAAACGCAAGTGCACATCCTACAGCACAAACAGAGAGAAGTATGTCTTCTAAAAAAACAAGTGGAGGTCAATCAAATGGCACAGAGATAGAACTCTCCAGTCCATTTACATTTTCCAACACAACTGGTGTAAATTGCTATGCAAATGTAGCAATCAATCTTCTGTTCCAATTGTCACCAATTGTTCAAAACATTTACTTGAACGGCTCAGACCAGTTGTGTTTGCAAATGCTTGTCCTTCACAGTGTCACAATCCGTCACCAACCTCAAGGTAAGAAAGGCAATAACTCACCAGGAATGAGGAAGGAATCCTGGCTGGCACTGGTTACCTTCTTATCCCTGAAGAGGGGTACTCAGACTCAGGAAACGTGTGTAATCAAAAAGACCTTCCTAATGATGTACCTCACTAGCTGATAATAATAAGGAAAGCTAGAGGATTTAATCACTGGAAAGGGCGAGGAATCCGCCAAAACAGGAAAGACACCAGGCTGCAATGAAAGGCACAAATCAGTATCTACCCTTGAATAGATCGTAGTAAGTAGATCCAGGAACATGCTACACTAAACTGAGTGCAAGGAATCCTTACTCCCTGGTTATCTGTAATACTCCTCCTTGGCTTCTCCTAGGAAGGCAAGTTATAAGAGTAAATACTGGGAACCGTAAATTCAGCACCCTCCACCCCTTTCCTTTTCTCCATAGTGCGTAATTCACCCCCACCCTGTATGTCCTCTTACCGTAAGGAGGGCTGAACTAGAAGGTGATACCAAGGCAGGCAAAATGAGGAAGGGAAGGTTAGTTAGAGAGTAACACCTGGATGGAACGAAAGGGATGCACTAGTGTTAGGTTGGTGCACTTGTTGAATATACAGGAGAGCGTCCATAAAGACCTGTGCACGTTTCAATGATGAAATGGTAGGATGACAATGAGAAGGACGAAATGGTAGGATGACAAGGAAGAGGAGGAAATGGTAGGATGACAATGAGGAGGAGTGAGTGGTTCTCAGGCAGTGGATCCTCGATGTGGGGTAGAACAGAGTGGAATATGTAATGTCACCTAGATGGAGCAGCGAAGTTACATGCATATGAACGCGCAAGGGAGCCCTGCTGCGTGAAGCGAGGTCCGGAATATTAAGCAACACACAATAGACATGCCGGGGTCGTGTAATTCCGTAAATAATAATTGCCGTGGGCGAAGACAAGGAAGACCGTTAGACAAGCCGTGGTCGCAGAAATCAGTAATTGACAATTGCTGTGGGTGGAGACGGAGAAGTCCAATAAAGCAGGCCGGGTTGTCACCAGAGAAACACACGAGCAGCCAAACAGGCATAGGTAGAGCGGACAGAGCTTCAAAGAATCACAATCAGAAGCACCTCATTCCTGCCCGCTGATGGTTTAAATAACGTCTATGAAGACGTATCCCTGACGCGAGACGCAGTTCTCTGTGTCACGTGATCTCCAAGAGCCGTGGTGTCCGGATGTAGTCTAGTGACGCTATTGCGCATCCGCCCCGTCTACTGTTCGTCTGGTCTACCACATGGTGGAGACTCCGCAGATTCCACGTCGTGTTCTTCCCTGGGACATATCCCATTTGGTCGGTGTGGATTAACGTGGGTATCACCCTTTTAAGTCGGTTGGCTAGCACGGTTATAGGTTAAAAGTTTGAATCAAAAGGTTCGAAATACAATAGGTTTGAGTACATTTGCTCGAAAACAAAAGGTTTGAATTATTTTTTTTTTTTGGAGGGCCCCCCCCCCCATCCATGTTTTTGTGGTAAAAATAAAAACTAAAAACTAAAACCCCAAAAATATATAATTAAAAAAATAAAAATTCAAGCAAATGTACTCGGCCATATTGCATTCAAACCTTTTGTATTCTCACCTTTAACCGGACACCGGCTAACACCACTGTAAGAATTTTTGAGTCCTGGTTAATGCGGGGTTCGGCCTGTAGGAAGCACACTCTAGTGGTGACTTCCCTGGATTGAGGATTCCGACATACTGCCAGGCAACTGCCCCTTTTCATACGCCTCTTGATATGTTTCCAGCAGTCTTAGTGCTAAGGTGCTCTTGTATTCCTTTTAAAACTCGTCTGGGAGCCCATTGGGTCCCGGGACTTTGCCGAATGGGAGCTCAGAAATCACAGTCTCCAGTTCCTCCACTGTGAGGGGAGCTTTAAGTATCTGAACCTGCTCTTCCACTAGCTTTGGTAGTCTAATCTCAGCCAGGGCATCAGCTACATCACCCATTTCCACCGCCGGGTTGGGGGCATACAACTTCTCATAGAATTGTGAGAATACATCGTTAATGCCCTCTTGGGTCCTGACCTCCTACCATGCTTCATCTCTTATCGCATTGATAGGGTCTCTCCTGCCTTCCTGCTTGGTGAGCCAGGTCAAAAGCCGGCTGGGTTTGTCCCCCTCCGCATGCAATCTCTGTATATACCTCCCATAATCCAATTTCCCCAGTCTCTCTCAGATTGCGACACATCTCATTCTCAACTCCGGGTTCCTCCCCTGCCATAACCGCTTGGCGTTCAGCCACTTCTATCTCCCTTTCCACCTCCCCCAGATCCGCCAGGGCGCTTCCTCTTAGTCCCCCTGTTTTCCCTATCGCTGCTCCCTTTATCACCACTTTGAAGGCATCCCAGATAATACTGGTGTTCTCTACACTTCCCACGTTGTGCTCAAAGTAATCTACTATCACATCTTGCATGTATTCCTGGAACTCGCCCTCCTTCAATGCCTCTGCCATCAGCCGCCACGGTGGTATTGGGGCCTTTCTATAAGCCCTGCCTCCAGAGAGCCCTGAGCGGCCCCATCACCCACAGCCCAGCCGCACCTCGGATTGCCTCGGCACCCTGGACACCAAAAGGGTGAGGCAACCACTAGCTGGATAGTTCCAGCAATATCTTCGGTATGCGTATTAAGCATACTTTGCTTTGACCCCCATCGTCGCTCCGAACCGCACCGTGTTGCAGGCACTGCCTGACCTTGTCCACCTCTTCCGCCTGACTTCAAGATGGCGGGCGCATCGCGGCACCAGAGTGAGGCTCTGGCCGCGCGGCTTCGCAGCTAGGCAACTGAAGCCTTTTTATCCTTCTCCTTCCGCCGGCAGGCGGAAACGCCGGCCACCGACAAAGGCCCACACCAAGGCCCCTGTTTGCCCCCTGTATCTTCAGTCGATCCGCAGCACACCATCGAGGAGGGCAGGAGCCCTGCCTCCAGAGAGCCCTGAGCGGCCCCATCACCCACAGCCCAGCCGCACCTCAGATTGCCTCGGCACCCTGGACACCAAAAGGGTGAGGCAGCCACTAGCTGGATAGGTCCAGCAATATCTTCGGTATGCGTATTAAGCATACTTTGCTTTGACTCCCATCGTCGCTCCGAACCGCACCGTGTTGCAGGCACTGCCTGACCTTGTCCACCTCTTCCGCCTGACTTCAAGATGGCGGGCGCATCGCGGCACCAGAGTGAGGCTCTGGCCGCGCGGCTTCGCAGCTAGGCAACTGAAGCCTTTTTATCCTTCTCCTTCCGCCGGCAGGCGGAAACGCCGGCCACCGACAAAGGCCCACACCAAGGCCCCTGTTTGCCCCCTGTTCGCTTCAAGTGACAGACTAAGAGTTACGACCATTCGCTCAGCACCCATGGACACACTAGTGCAAGGCACTATAACTCATAAGGTAACTTCGAAAATAATGGTCACTCATTAACTCACTGTGAATACAACAACTGCAAAGCCTCGCCCTAATCAATGTACAATATCTACCGAATTTACATCATATGCCTATCATGTGCCAGATATGACATGCTGCTAATCTGTTCCTGCATGAGTACTGAATCTGTATTAGAGCTTCACTATGTTCTCTTGCTATCCAGTCATATTTACACCAATTGTCGCATCGCTCGAATAGCATCTGATATCTCGAATTTATATGTATCTAGATATGTTGCCAGCTCTCAAATCTAGTCATATTTAGACATACTGTTCAAAGATTTATACAAGATGTATTCAGCCAACTTGCGCTATCTCTAACTCTGAGATACCTACTGCCTTGTCAAACAGAGAAGCACTCAGCCTGCTAGCACGAAGTGACCTTAGTTATCAACCTTGTGCCTAATTCATTGTGCAGCCTCTCTCCCAAGGTCAAAGGGCTTACACACGTTGCCTTACCAGCACCTATTCAGTTAAGACCTCACCTCCAACTCTATTTAGAATGCGTCTACCTACCATAAGTTTACACGCATCCGTCCTCATCCTCCTGAACCTCGCTACTTATTGTAAGATGGCACCACAATCGTCCACGTTGCCCCCTCCTTCTAGCCTCACCAACCAGACTCCACCCCTTACAGAGCCAGCCAACTTTCAGCTACTACCTAGTCTCCCCCGTACTACCGTAGACAGAAACCTAACACTTAGAGCTAGACTAGCCAAAATTTACGAGCCACTGGCCCGATCGCTGCCTACCTTACATAAATCCTCAAAGCAGTCGCCCCAACTCAGCCCCAATATTAAAACTGCTAACTTACATCACAACCTCACCTCCAGCCCCATATTCATACACCCCTGCCAGAGTACACCTGGACCAACTCAAGATAAACGACACACAAGTACTATTGAGAACACAACTACCATTACAAATACAGTCAGCCCTAAAATCAAAGGAGCCTTGATCAATGCTAGATCCTTAGTAGCACATGCCATAGAAATAGCAGACTTGATCCTCAAAGACGACCTAGACTTCCTGGCTATCACCGAGACCTGGTTACACCCTGCAGCAGGCCCCATGATCATGCTAGCAGTCCCAGATAAGTACACCATCCTGAGGCAAGATCGCCCTAATTCCAGAGGAGGGGGTGTCGCTATTATACATAAACTCAGCCTACCCATGAGACTTGCTACACCCAACACTGTCCAATCCTGCGAAAACCTGTCAGTCAAAGTCCCACTCAACAACACCCAAACACTTACCATACACCTAATCTACCGTCCGCCAGGACCCATCAGTACCTTCGATGAAGACCTTAACGCCATCCTAACTAGTAATCTTAAAACCTCATCTCAAGTCCTCACCTTGGGGGACTTCAACCTTGGCTACAACGACCCAGCAGACCCTATATCTAATTCTATTGCCACCACCCTTGCTGAACTAGGCTTCGCGCAAAGAAGCATGGCCCCCACTCACTCAAAAGGTAGAATACTTGATTGGGTGGCCGATTACAACTGTGTAGCAAACATCACCAATATCTCACCGTTAATCTGGTCCGACCATCACCTAGTCTCGTTCTGGCTAACTACCGATAGACCGACACCCACGCCTATCACAACAGCCCCACCTATTCTCACCAGAAACAAGAAAAACATTACGGCAGAAAGACTCAACCCGAACCTTCTCCCCATTCTTGATTCACTTCCGGACAACACAGACCCAGAGATCCTAGTTGAGGAATATAATAAAGCCATGGCCACAGCACTGGACCTCATCGCCCCTCTCAAACTCAGACCCAGCAAACAGAAATCACACCTCAACAAATGGTATACACCATTCCTCAAAAATTTGAGGCAACAAAAGAGAAATTGCGAGACCACATGGAAAAAATGTCCCTCAGCTGCTAACAAACTCAATCTTTCTAAAATAACTGCACTTTACAAAAAAGAAATATACATGGCCAAACGAACTTCCTTTGACTCTCGCATATCATCTGCCAAGTCCAATATGAAAGAACTCTTTTCCATTCTCAAAGAAGTTGAAACCCCGATACTACTCCTTGACACCTGCACCAAAGATAAAAACTGGTGCTCAGAAATTCAGAATGCCCTGGCCAATAAGATCAAGACCCTCCAAACTAAAATCTCTAGCAAAAAAGCGACCTTAAAAGACTTGCCCCCCTCCAGAAGACCTGACAAGTGCGTAACCACAGACCCCACCCGTTTCAAATTTTCAAAAGTCAATACTCTTGACGTAGAAAAAATTATCTTGTCCTTGAAACCCTCTAACTGCCAGGGAGACCTCTGCCCAGCACAGCTTATCAAAGACGCTGCTCGCAATCTTTCACCCTTCATTACGAAACTGATCAACGCCTCCTTCACCACTGGCTCCATCCCCACGAATCTAAAACAATCCTGGGTACTTCCATTACTAAAAAAACCTACTCTTGACCCAGCCATACCTACCAATTACCGACCTATAACAACTGTTCCCTTTTTACTAAAAATCCTAGACAAGGTCGCCTACGCTCAAATACAGAGGCACCTGGAAGAACACCACCTCCTAGGATCCAGACAATCAGGATTCCGCCCTCAACATGGGACTGAGACTGCACTCATCGACCTGAAAGCTCAGATTGACACACTTAGGGACAAAGGACAAGTTGCCTTGCTCCTCCTCCTTGACCTTTCTGCTGCTTTCGATCTGGTCGACCACTCTGTCCTATGCTCACATCTCCACACAGCAGCACACTTCTCGCCTGAGGCCATCTCTTGGATCACCTCATTCCTTAACGGTAGAACTATGAGGGTCTTCTCGCCCACAGCTGCAGCAGATCCCATACCCATCACTTGTGGTGTACCACAGGGCTCCTGCGTCTCCCCTACACTGTACAACATATTTACCAAGCCCCTTTTCGATGATCTGGATCATCTTGGTATCACCTACACTAATTATGCAGATGATACTCAGATCCTCCTTCCGCTTTCTGGAGATTATGGAAAGGATTTGGCCTTGCTAAATAGGGTGTACATCATCATCCAGGCATGGATGGCCACTCACGGACTATGCCTGAATGATGAGAAAACAGAGCTTATAATCATGGGCACAACACACAGTCTAAGGAAACTTAGCCCGGCCTACAACTCTTTCAAGATAGATGGGAACAACATTAAAGTTGGACAGGAGGTTAAAACGCTGGGTTTCTACTTAGACTCTAACCTCTCCTTCAAAAGACAACTGAGTTTACTGGCATCCTCATCTGCATACACGTGCAAACTTATCCGCTCAGCTAAACCATTTCTGTCAGATACTAGCTGTCTTACAATCGCCAGAGCCCTTATACTATCCCGCCTTGACTACTGCAATGCCCTTTACCTAGGATCCTCCAAGGCTACCACTAGCAAGATACAAACTCTCCAGAATAACGCCCTGAGAGCAGCCCTAGGGATCCCCAGAAGAGAGCATATATCAGGACTCAGTCAACAGAACAATTGGCTCTCCACCAGAGATAAAATTCTCCTAAAAACGGCTTCACTCACCTACAAATCCCTCAACAATGCCGCCCCGATCTACCTGATTAACAGGTTCCATAGACAAGTTTCCGCGAGACCCCTCAGAACGGCTCACAAAGACTGCCTCTCTGTCCCAAATTACAAACACGCCACCATAGGAGGTAACAGCTTCCCGGTAAAAGCAGCCAAACTCTGGAACTCTTTGCCCCCTAACCTTAGAGCAGACATGCCCTACCTGAATTTCCGCTCTAAGGTCATCTCTTGGCTGAAACTGAAGGACCTCCCAGACATTTAAATGCCAAGGTTTTTCCTCATGTGATCCGTACTAGTATGCATGCCACCTCTATTGTGTATATATTGTATATATTGCTTGTATATATTGTATATATTGCTTGCTTTCTCTGCTATTCTGTACATTCGCCCTACGCCAACTCGTACTTTTACACCTTGTAACCAAGTTTCGCATATTCTTGTACATGCTGCGCCCTGATACCCCTGGGTATAACTGCGCATTATAAATAATAAACTAAACTAAACTAAACTATGTGCCCATGTCGCTAGCAATGGTGCGTGGTCTGACCGTGTCCGTGCCCTAATATGTATCCCTATGAATTCCCTCAGAGATTCACTGCCCGTGAATAAGTAATATATGCGTGTAAATGTCCCATGGGGGGGGGGCACTATGGTGTGTACCCTCTCCCCTGTCCATATACCTTCCTCCAGACGTCCGCCTGATGCAGTTGATTCAGAATCGTTCGTAGGGCCTTTGCTGGCGGTGCTGGTTTCCTGTATTTGTCATCAGATATGTCCAGGAGCGGGTTGAGAGTGCAGTTAAAATCGCCTGCCCAGATGAATGTTGCATTCCTGTATTGGGTGCAATTTTCTTGAAGAACTCCATTGCGTCATGATTTGGAGCATATGTATTTATCAAGCATATTTCCTTGTTCTCCAGCATTGCATACACAAATCTGCTTTCCTGGTCTCTTTCTTGCAGGGCTACCCATATCAGCAGAGACGTTTTTATGGGAGGGCAAAAGGGGCACTTGCCCCGGGCCCCCAACTTGGAGGGGGCCCCACAAGGCTGCCTGATGTAAATAAGTAAGATTCCATTTGTCACCAGACTTAAACAGCACACATCAAGATATTTGATGGCCTACTGCTGAGACTCTAAATCTATTGCCTGTCGGTTGTTCTGCCTTGATCAATTCAACATGTAATGCTGTCTGTGTTCACCGCGGTATACATAGCCAGTGTGCTCACTACTGCACAACTCCTGTAGTATTCCTTCCTTCTGTAGCATTCCTTTCTTCCTGTGGGAATTATGTTGATCATGTGTAATAGCCAAATGTCTAATGCATATTGATAGTTCAGAAGTTAGCTCAGCGTGTTGAACACTCATTTTAGAGATATGTGTTTATATGCAAGATTAGAATAGCACATTCTAGCAGGGCTGGCTGAGCCTTTCCTATGACTGAAGTTTATAAATGTGCCTGCATATGTACTTCGGTATGCAGCACAAACGGTGCTATTATCAGCAATATCCTGCACCAGATAGGTGTTGCTATACAAACTAACATGTCATCGTATGATGAAGGTCTAGAAATTGGCTTCTTCAGATGGGGCGTTCTAAAACCTAGGCAATCACCTCCAATGATGAGCATAAACTGTTAGTCCAAAAGGTGACTGAGTATCCAAATTCAAGACTGTGGAAACAGCGCTCATGCTTGTATCCTGGATTTGCCAGCAGACGATACAGTGATCCTGGTCTAATCATGGAATAGGTCTTACATTACTGTTCTGTGAGGTTTGCCTTCTCACATGCTGGTGGCCTTGTTTAGCCCATTACTTGATCTTTCTTCTTATGGAGGCCATTTGAGTGGAAGGGGTGGTAGACAGAACAGAGCGGACCAGATGTTGCAGGCCTCAGGAAAGCATATTTTAATGGCTGCTCATTTGACCTAAAAAAACGGTTTGCTTTTTTGTAAAAGTCAAAAGGTTTTTCTGCACGTTTATAAATGACTATTTCACAGCCAGTGTTTTGGAAGTATTTAAAGCTTTAAAATACAAAAGACAAACCCAGATTAAATATATTAAATCACATATGCTAGTACCTACATACTTCCCTAGATGATGGAGAGAACGAAGCTAGAATCATTCCCATTTTGAAAAACGCCCTTCTTTAACATTTTGTTTTAAAAAATTGTCATATTTCGTAATGTGATTTGTGTACTTTCAAAGCGTGTTTTATCAAATTAGATTATTTTAGTTCATGGTAAGAACTGGAAAAGAAAGATCTTAAATGTAGAAATTGCAGAGATGGCATACATCCCAGATTCACCCCTTAACCAATGTGTGGTCCTGGGCATCTAATTTAATCTTGTATTGCCCAACCTCTGAAAATTGCCAGTCCCTAAACCTTTAAAAATTGTCAGCCCTTCAGAGTGATATCCTTCTCAGGATATAATCTTCAAATAAGCCTCACTCATGGTTTCACTGGCTATATTGTTGCTTCCACTATAATAATGAGCATTGATATATTGCACACCACAGGCACTTGTTCCTTTTGATCTCTAATGGCAACACTATTTGTAAACCATGTCCCACTTCTGATCTCTGTTTGTCTGGACACAGACACCTTCCTGGTGACTTTTAATCTGTAGCCACTATTCATGCTATAGTATGTGTAGCTTTCTCCCTTCCTTCCTTCCTTCCTTCCTTCCTTCCTTCCTTCCTTCCTTCCTTCCTTCCTTCCTTCCTTCCTTCCTTCCTTCCTTCCTTCCTTCCTTCCTTCCTTCCTTCCTTCCTTCCTTCCTTCCTTCCTTCCTTCCTTCCTTCCTTCCTTTTGGTCTCCTTGAGCACTTTTGCATTCGGTCAGCTAATGTGAGTCTGTCTAATCTGGGTTACATGTACCTTTTACATACAGCCCTGAAATAATACTACAGGCTGTAGAGCTTCCTGCATGCTATTGTTAAAAAGTCTCCTGTATCTATACTAGAACAGAAGAAAACCTCTTCGTAGAATGCTAATGTTGGCCCTCAAATGCTACTTGTTTAAGGGGAATTAAAGGCAGTAAAGATGCTTACTTTTGCATGCTGCGAGGCAGCATATCAACTTATAGGTTGTGATCACGACGAGGGGGGTAGGAGGGAAGAGTGCAACCATATATTTTTGATCACTTAATTCCTTTGGTTTGATGGAGGGGACCCCAAAGATGTCTGTGCCCAGAGCCCCAAAAGTGCTTAAAATGGCCCTGCATATCAGGACAGCCCTAGAATAATTGGAGTATGTCGCACTGTACATTTGACCTCCCCATTTCTTAGCCACTTTGGTTTGCTTCTCAGGTGTTAAATGAGTCTCTTGTAACAATGCTATTTTGACCTTCATCCTGTTCAGACAGGCATATACTCAGAGTCTCTTGATGTACGCGTTGAGTTCTCTGACATTCCAGGTTGCAATGATCACCTCGTCCAGACTAATTTTAGTGGTATGCCCTGTATGTCGGCCCCTTTCATGTTCTTCTGCGGGGTCGCCTGCCTAGTGCTCCTCTTCCTAGCCCCAGTCTGTGCCGTCCTGCCTCCCCATGGGTGTAGGTACTTCTTCCCCACACTAATGTCCTTCTGTGCCGCTGTCGCCATGGACCACAGCCTGGGGAAGTTTTGTTTGTTTGTTTGTTTCTTTATTTATAATGCGCACCATACACCGAGGCATCAGGGCACATGAGATACGAATATGTTCAACTTAGTTACAGGGTGCATAGGTATACAACTATACATGACACTTAAACAAGAACTTTGCACAGTACAGAGGTGCAGAATACATAGCATAACATTGATTCCTTGCAAGGCAGAGTTACATAAGCCAGTTGTAACGACAGTTCACAGCAGAGTACACATAAGGTCATGCGATACAGGGGACAAGAAGGGGGGAGTCGATAGCAAAAGGTTGTGGTCAGAGTGATTAGGAATCGTTCTCTTTTAGCCAATTGGTTAGATGCAGTCTGAATTTAGAGAAGGGTTGAGGTTCTCTAATGCCTGGTGGAAGGGAGTTCCATAGTTGCGCAGCCTTGACTGGGAAGCTGTGACCTCCTATGGTAGAGAGTCTAAATCGTGGAACTTGGAGGCAGTTCAGGTTGGCTATTCTTGTAGGTCTAGGCAAGGTTTTTTTATGAATTCTATCCATGAGGTATGGTGGTGTGTTATTGTTAAGGCACTTATGAGTGAGAGAGGCAATTTTCAGTTGAATTTTGTCAAAAGTGGATAGCCATTTGTGTTCTCTTCTTAGCAAGGATATGTGCTCATTTCTGTTAATTTTGAGAGCTGCTCTTAGGGCGTTGTTCTGGAGAACCTATATTTTGTGGATAATATTTTTATTAGCTCCAATGTAGAGTGCGTTACAGTAATCCAGTTTACTGAGTATGAGGGCTCTGGCTAGCGTGAGGCAGCTATCTGTGGAGAGGAATTGTTTACTAGCTCTGATGAGTTTGCATGTGTATGAAGTGGCAGAGGCTAGGGAGTTGACTTGTTTAGAGAAGTTCAAGGTAGCATCTAAGCAGAAGCCTAAGGTCTTCACTTCCTTGGCTATTTTTATATTATTGCCATCGATGGTGAAGTTAGCGTAGTCAGGGCTCAGTTTGGAGATGAGGGTTGGGGTACCCAAAATAATGAGCTCGGTTTTGTCGTCGTTCAGGCATAGCCCATGAGTGGCCATCCATGCCTGAACGATACTGTAGATTCGGGCTTGCTTCATTTGATCCATATCAGTTCCATCACCACACGTGCCGGGCCTTATACTTCTTTGCATGCTGCTTCCTCCACTTTTCGTGCCTTTCATCAACCAATCAAACAACTGACTAACTACAACTATTAAACAAACGCCCAGCCACCCTCCCCCTGCTCGGGCCCCGCTGCTTCTCTTGCTCCGCCCACCATGGTGGGACCGGCCTGCGGCAGCATGATGCCTTAAAACTGACATTCTAACTAATAAAAGTCTTGGGGTTGCGTGTCCTGTCGCCATCTGTGGCAATACCGAAACTCTTTGCTCATTTAGTTATATTCCATCCAGGGACGCCATTTCACCAAAATGCCAGGGATAGTGGAAGTGACATCACACGACCCTTGACCCCCTGATGACATCACAGG
Source organism: Ambystoma mexicanum (assembly GCF_040938575.1). Classification (NCBI taxonomy): domain Eukaryota; kingdom Metazoa; phylum Chordata; class Amphibia; order Caudata; family Ambystomatidae; genus Ambystoma; species Ambystoma mexicanum. The sequence continues at coordinate 704,696,397 of NC_090924.1, forward strand.
AAGGGATGTCATTTGACCCGACCTCTTGCTCCGGCCACCTCTTGTTTAGGGTCAGTGCTGGAAGTATTAGACTTGTGGCACTCCTATTCTTATTTTTCTTCTTTTTTTTAAGGGGCCTGAACAAGAAAGCCAGAGCCACTCCAGTAGTAAAGAGCCACATGGTGCTGGCCACAGCCCAGGATCTTGCATTACAAAAAAAACTCTGGCAACCCCTACGTTACGTCCCTGATTCCATCTGGCTTGCGTGATGTCTATGGTGTCAGAACCATCTTTCCCATGGTAGGCTCACTCCCGCTGTCCCTTGGGTAGATTTCCGTCATTGTTGGCATTTCTGGGTCTCCCTTGCGGGATACCCTGTTGGTCCATCCATGCTTGGGCCTCTTCTGTTGTCTCAAAGAAGAACGATCTGCCCTCTCTTATCACCATCAGTTTTGCTGGGTATAGTAGCATGTAATGTATCCCCGCTGCTTTGAGGCATTCCTTGGTGGTGCCATAGCGTGCACGTTGTCTCTGGACCAGAGTTGTATACTCCGGGTAGATAGTTATTCTGGAGGAGTTCTTCCTAGTTATCACTCCCCCTTCTCTAGAGAATGTCAATATTTTGTCTCGACCTTTGAAGTTCATGATTCTTGCAATTATTGATCTGGGGGGGTTCTCGGTTGGGGACTTCTGGTCAGGGCCGAATGGGCTCTCTCTAGTGCAAAACCTTGGGACTGTACTCCTGCCCCAATCTCCTGTAGCAGGAGATTATCGACATAATTTGTGGGGTCCTGACCCTCTTCCCCCTCTGGCAGTCCAACAATCCAGATATTATTCCTTTGGGCCCTCCACTCACGTCCACCATTACTGTATCCATCTTGTTTTCCAGGGACGTCTTTAGGGCCGCTATAGCTGTGTCCAGCTCGTTTACAGAGATGCCTTCAGGGCCACTATGGCTTATGGCTTCCAATATTGGGCTCTCGCCCTCCTCCTGCTGTGCAGCACTGGACGAGGCCATGGTTGCCTCCGATGGAGTGGGTTTGTCCTTGTCTGACTTCCTGGCAAAAGGTTTGATGCTGGTTTGTTTTCCTCTTCCCCCTTTTGATTTGCTTGGCATTCTTTGCTGATCAATGTAGCGCCGCCCTCCCACTCCTTCACCTTGTCAGGCGGCCCTCCTGGCTTCCTCTATGTTCTCACTGATTTATCTTGGGGGCCTGGTGTGTGACGCCCTCCGTTCGTTGAGGCACACTACCCCTCTTGCGTGCTTATGCCACTGTAATCCCTGCAGGCAAGTCCACCCACCCCCATGTGGGTTCCCCGCCCTCAGCTATCGCTTTGTAATTGGCCCCTTGTGGGATGGGGGAAGACCGCAGCTTGCTGTGCACTGCGGTCTTTTAAGGTAGGCAGTGCGACCTGCCTTAGCTTTAGTTCTGGCAGACCTGGTGGTAGGCCGTCCTGGGTGGTAAGCCCGCCATGTATCCCGCCGGTATCGGGTCCTCCCGACTGACTTATCTCAGCTGAATGCCTTCCCAAATGTCGCTGACTAGGTCAGATGCCGCTATATTGTTCTGCGGGTGGGTTGTGATCTCCCATGTCCACCAGCCTCTGCCTGTTGTTGCTTAGTCTTTTATTCTCTGCTGGCCGTGGTCCTGCTCCCCCTTTTGCCACAGGTGTGGCTCTCTGCTCATCGCAGACTGGGCTTGTCAATGTCCAAAGTGCGACTGAGGCCCGGGAGGCATTGGCTCCAGCCGCACTCTCCTTACTCTGTTTCTCACTGTGGTATTCTTTGAGTGGGTTGTGTTCTCCCACGTTGTCCTGTCTTTTTCATCAACTTCTGTGTCCTCACAGCACATTTGGCGACACTCCTTTTCTTACCCCGCTATGTGACGGAGGTCCGCTTGTTGTGCGCTTGTCCCTGTGCCTCCTGATTTTTCTCACTGAGACCTTACTCATGGATATGTGAGTTCACCCGACGCTGTCTTGGCCCCTGGATTCCTTGGACCTGCCAGTATTGTTCTATGTCCAAGGTGCGGCCCACCCACGGTCTCCCACTGTGCCTCCCGGGTAGGGTGAAAATGAATCTCTCCCTGCCCGCCCTTGTCCCTTTCACCGAAGGAGATCCCCCACAGTGCCTGTGCCTTCTGCTACCTGCTGTGTGGCTCAGCGAGTGGGTTGTGCTCCCCCACATCCACCAGCTGCCGCCCTATGTTTCTTGTCTTGTAGAGCCCTCCAGAGTGACAGTTCACTGTGTATGAGTCTTGTATGGTGTCTCCTCACCAGCAGCAATGCTCTGCAGCTAGTGTCTGCCTGCTCAGATGGGGTGTTTATTTACTATGTGTGTGCGACTGTGTTACTAAGCCCATTCCAGCTGATGCCATTGAGTGTGCCACATGAACACAGTGCATCGTGTCCCCACATATCGACCTAATGCGGTCCTTACATGCATTATTCGTTCTCACCAGTGCTGTACGTCGCATTTACCTCTTCACTAGATGTGCCTCCAGGCTTACCGGTGTAAATTGCTTCCGGTGTAGGCCAGGGCCTACGCAGACTCCTCTTGCTGCACCATTGCATACAACCCTCTAACCGCACGTCTGGGCCACTATAACGGTGTCCTCGTCTCCCTCTTTCGGAACCCCTATCGAGTGCTATTTCACCCTGCAAGGTAGGGTCAGGATCTCCATGTGTGCTGCGGCTCTGTGCTGTGCCCCAGTCGTGATGCGGTCCAGGGGGCGAGTGTCTCATGCTATGTGGGCCCCTGCCAGGGTCGTTCATGCGGTGCGGGCCTCACACCCAGATCCCGCAAAGTTCAATGCCCACATCAGGTGTTCCTCACCCTCTCCTCCATGAGGGGGGCCCCCTGCCACTAACCTCTGACGGGTCAGCCCAGGCTGAAGTCGGTCTCTCCTGACGGGGGGCCTTGGCTCTCTTCATTTCCTGCTGTGTGTCCCCGGCTGCCCAGCCCAGGGCCGCCCCAGCCGGATCAGCACTGGAGCATGCAGTGCCCCGCAGCGGAGCCCGGGGGCCGCTACTGGGTTGCCTCCACTCTCCGGCTCCTTTCTTCTAGGTGGTCCATCATCCCGTGCCCCACTCCAGCGCCAGCGGCTGCTGCTGACGATGTGGCTGCTCTCTCCTGCCCATGTCCTCCTGTCCCGGGGACCGCGCTGCACTTGCTGCTCCCAGCGTATTCCTGGAGTGCAGCCGCCACCTGGCTTCTGTTGGCGGGCTGCCGCCTTGTAGTCCTACTGCCCAGCTGTCGCCATGAGGTCCCTTCGTGCGGCAACACTTCTCTGCGGACCCCTCAGCTTGCGCCCGCCATCTTGGATTTGGTGGGTGAAGTCTTAACTTTGAATTTTCAGACGATTCCTCCTCCGATTCTTCTCAGCAGTCTCCCCAGCTGATCTCTGGGTGTTCCGACACCTGCATCTATGTTTTAGCTTTGTTTTATAGCAAATTACGCCAGCTTGCTCGGATGATCTTCAGGATCATTCAGGAGCTCCCGAGCCTCACCTCCTACCGCATCGCCACCAAGCCACGCCCCCTTCACCCCATGGATGGTTATGTCATAGCCCAAAAATTCAACCTTGTGTGTGTTAAAAACACACTTCTCGGCCTTGACGTATAAATGGTGCTCACGCAATCGTTGTAACACAGAGGTGACATGAAGGACGTGTTCCTGGTATGAAGGGGAGTAAATCAAGATGTCATCTAAGTAGATGATTACATACTGATCCAGAATGTCACTAAAAATGTAATTCATGAAAAACTGAAACGTAGCTGGTGCATTACATCACTAGGTACTCATAGAGTCCATACGGTGTCTTAAAAGCCGTCTTCCATTCGTCGCTTTCTCTGATTTGAACAAGGTTGTAAGGTCCCCGGAGGTCTTGTTTGGTAAAACCGCAGATGAGCCCAACTGGTCCAAGAGTACAGAAATCAAAGGCAACAGATATTGGTTCTTTATAGTTATTGCATTGAGAGCCCTGTAATCAATACAGGGTCTCAAGTCCCCTTCTTTTTTTGGGAATGAAGAACAACTGCGAAGCCACAGGTGATCGAGACGGATGGATGAATCCTAGTTGTAAGGCCTTGTCGATATAGCTTTTGAGAACCAACTCCTCCTGACGTGTTAAAGAATAAACTAGTAGGGATTTTAGACTCAGGTATAAGCTCAATTGGGCAATCGTACGGTCTGGGCGGAGGTAGTTGCTACGCCATGCCCTTGTCAAACACATCGGAGAATGCTGCATACTCAGCGGGCACCGGAGTATGCTTCATCGAGATGGAACCAATAGCCGGGCCAGGTCTATGAAAGACAGACAAGGAGACATTTGTGCTACCTCTTGGGTCTGAAAACAGTGGTCGTTGCAATAGGTTGAGGGAGATTGACTGTGACGGTTCACCCAGTCTATGTCAGGATTATGCAAAGTCAGCCATGCTATGCCTAGTATCACCTTGCACTGAGGAGCAGTGATAATATCAAAGACCACTTCTTCAGTATGCCCATCATTGGTAACCATCCACAGAGGTATGGTTTGTTTGGTAACTATGCCCGAGGTCAGGGCCATTCCATCCACTGCATTAACGGTTTCTGGTTACTCCTTCGCTACCACAGGGATTCCAGAAGCTTTGGCGTTTCCCGACCGTCTTGAAGGTTTCTTTGGGCAGGTGCTCAGGAGATGCTCTGATGAACCACAATACATACATAGGTTATTTTTTCTGCGGTTCTCTCTCTCTGCTGTGGATAGATGGCCCCTGACCACCCCGATCTGCATGGATTCAGACTCTGATGGTATGGTAACAGCAGTGTCAGAACATGACTGAGGTTTCTTTTCTCCCTTCCTTTCGGTTTTACGTGCGTCTATCTGGAGGATCAGGTCCAATAATTCAGCAAATCCTGTGGGAATGACTGGAACAGTGGGAAGGCTGTCTTTTAAGTCCTCAGACAACCCCTTATAAAACACTGCAGCCTTCTTGTCCTCGGGCCAGTCGGTTTCAGCTGAAAGTTGATTGAACCTGGCCAAGTAGAACAAAAGGGATATGTTGCCCTGTTGCAGATTGGGCAGTTCCACGTCTGTCGCTTGAGTTTTGTACCTCATGTCAAATACTTTGCTCATGGCTGTAAGGAGGGCATCACAGTCATAAAGAAGGTAACTGTTTGTTTCAAGCAGTGGATTGGCCCAGGAAGCCGCAGTCCCCCCTAAATAAGAGCATGAAGGCCGCCTTAGTGGTTGAATCTGGAAAGGAAGCAGGCCGACAGAGGAAATGGAGTCTACACTGGTTCACAAAGTTTCTATATGCATTGGGATCACCATTGAACCTTTCCGGTGGTGCCAGGGGAAACTGAGTGGACATGAGTACAGGTACGGGATCCTGTCGGGAAGTCGAATACCCGGAACCAGAAGCAGTAGCGCCAGAAAGGGTATCACTCTGGGAAGGTGTACGTATCGCATTCTGCAACACATCGATGCAATGACGCATTGAATCATGCACCGAAGTCATGTCATTCCTTAGATCAGTCACCAACTGCATTAACGTAGCCGAGGTTTCCGGGACTTCCATTTTAGGCTTTTGATTCTGTCACAATCCGTCACCAACCTCAAGGTAAGAAAGGCAATAACTCACCAGGAATGAGGAAGGAATCCTGGCCGGCACTGGTTACCTTCTGATCCCTGAAGAGGGGTGCTCAGACTCAGGAATCTTTTGTAGTTAAAAAGACCTTCCTAATGATGTACCTCACTAGCTGATAACAATAAGGAAAGCTAGACAAGTTAATCACTGTAAAGGCAGAGGAATCTGCCAAAACAGGAAAGACACCATGCTGCCATAAAAGGCACAAATCCGTATGTATCCTTGAATAGATCCTAGTAAGTAAACCCAGGAAGATGCTACACTAACCTGAGTGCAAGGAATCCTAACTCCGTGGTTGGTTGTGCGTAATTCACCCTATATGTCCTCTTACCATAAGGAAGGCTAATGGAGTCCAAGTTGAACCAGAAGGTGATACCAAGGCAGTGAAAACGAGGATGGGAAGGTTAGTTAGGGACTAAACGCAGACGGCACGAGGGATGCACTAGTGTCGGGTTGGTGCACTTGTTGAATATATAGGAGAGAGTCCATAAAGTCCTGTGCACGTTTCAATGATGAAATGGTAGGATGACAATGAGAAGGAGGAAATGGTAGGATAAAAATGAGGAGGAGTGAGTGGTTCTCGGGCAGTGGATCCTCAATGTGGGGTAGAATATGTAATGTCACCTGGATGGAGCAGCAAAGTTACATGCATAAGAATGCGCAAGGGAGCCCTGATGCATGAAGCGAGGTCCGGAGTATTAAGCAAAAAAAAAGAGGTGATGACTGGAAGGTTTGGAATTAATTTTAACCTCTGGCTTTGGTCTGGGCAACCCTCCAGACCATCGTTCTTTGCCTGCCAAGCCATTACAGAAGGGGAAAGACCATATGCAAATCAGGCTTGGTCCCACCCCAAAAGGGGCAGTCCAGCCCTAACTGCTAGGTCACATCCCTTCTGCACGAGACCACAAGCATCCCCAGACATGTTTCAGCCTTGTTGGGCCTCATTAGTGAGGAGTAGCTTGGGTCTCTAGGCCCAGCAGGCACGGGACCAACGTCTGGGAATACGCGTCCCACTCAGGCTGACAAAGCAAAAACAAAGAGGTGATCGCTGGAAGGTTTAGAATGAATCTTAACCTCTGGCATTGCTCTGAGCAACTCTCCAGACCATTGTTCTTCGCCTGCCAAGCCATGCAAATCAGGCTTGGTTCCACCCCAAAAGGGGCAGTCCAGCCCAAACTGCTAGGTCACATACCTTCTGCACGAGACCACAAGCATCCCCAAACATGGTTCGGTCTTGTTGGGCCTCATCAGTGAGGAGTAGCTTGGGTCTCTAGGCCCAAGCCTGATTTGCATATGTTTTTCCCCTTCTGTAATGTCTTTGCTGGCTGAAAAACGATGGTCTGGAGGGTTGCCCAGAGCAATGCCCTTTTGTTATGATTAATTCAAAACCTTCCAGCCATCACCTTTATGTTTTGCTCCTGGAATATTAAGCAACACGATGTAGGCGAAAACAAGGAAGTCCGTTAGACAGGCTGGGGTCGTGTAATTCCGTAAATGACAAATGCTGTCGGCAAAGACAAGGAAGTCCGTTAGACAGGCTGGGGTCGTAGAAATCCATAATTGACAATTGCTGTGGGCAAAGACAAGGAAGTCCGTTAGACAGGCTAGGGTCGTAGAAATCCGTAATTGACAATTGCTGTGGGCGGAGACACAGAAGTCCAATAAAGCAGGCTGGGGTTGTCAACAGAGAAACACATGGACAGCCAAACAGGTGTATGTAAACCGGCCAGAGCTTCAAAGAATCACAATCAGATGCACCTGATTCCTGCCCGCCAATGGTTTCAATAACGTCTATGAAGACGTATCCCTGACACGAGACGTGGTTCTCTGTGTCAGGTGATCTCCAAGAGCCATGGTGTCCGGATGTGTTGCGCCCGGGTCTCAGGAAAGCACAAGTCGCCATGGCAACCTCCCTGTGAGCTTCCAGCGAGAAAATAATGGTTTTGCAGATGTTGCATGGGCAAACGGCAGACGTATATAACGCGAAATGGCAGGCAATCTGGCAGTGGTGCAGGAAGGTAAACAAGTGGAGGAAGAATCAGCAGGCATGACACATAGAAATGCAACAAATAATCCTGACAACACTTACATTGTCTCAGGAATAAGGCAATAATTGGACTATTGTGCAGGAATTGTAAGAATCACCATAAACAAACAGGAAGATCCACAAGAATGTTTAGTATACTTACTGCAAGTACTAGAAAGCAAAAACATACCTATTAATGAAATCTTCCAGATTTCATACATGTGGAAGCATACGTGCAGTCTTTGCAACCATGTTGCACAGGAGCAAGTCCCTAATTAATGAACAATGTGTGTACGTATCTATACCTAATTGTGAATCCATTCCATTTCATCAGCTGGTGCGAAATGCAAATCATGGCATATTATGCAGTGTTTGCAATTCAGATAATCATTCAACCTTACACATACACTCACATTGCCAATATGTAATAGTAATGCTTTTAAGGTACAACGTAGATGGTACCAAAAACAACTGCAAGCTTACTAGCTTCACACATGGTCAAGTATCTCTTGGCAAGAAATCCTTCACAACAGTAGGCATGACTTACCACACTGGTGCCACAACCACTGCAGGTCACTATACTGCATACATGTGGTTTGTTTGAATACAATGACACTTCCATTACTCTAAAACATAGATTATCAGCAAATCTAACAAATGCCTACTTAATATTCCTTAAACCTAACTTTAGTGACTGACTTGTAAAACTGTCATAAATTAGTGCACGATATACACCAACAGGTATGTAGGCGCTTCGAAAAAATACCCTTCTGAACTCTAAAACCATACATAGTTACAATACAACAACTGGTTTCTAACTACATCCATAGTGCTACAATGCTTTTTGTGAAATGGAAAACAGTTTCAATATGCCAACAAGTGTACATGTCATACATTTTCGATAATGCTAAACCAATTCTTTCCCCAATGACCCAATGATTATGCAAACAGAAACAACAACTGTGCAAAACACACAGTAATGTTTTTTCACCCATAGCACTTAAAATATACTAATTATGAGGGTCTACAAACTTCCGTCATTTACCTGTAAAACTGTCAACTATTAGAATACGCCAACTGCTATCTAACTGCACCCATAATACTGCAATGTTACTTTCCAATAGTGAAATAGTTAGAATCCACCATCAGGAATGAAAGTGCTTCAAAACATACCCTTCAAAACTATATAACTATCAACAGTTAGAATACACCAACTGGTATCTAACTGCACCCATAATACTGCAATATCACTTTCCAATAGTGAAAATCCACCAACAGGAATGAAAGTGCTTCAAAACATACCCTTCAAATCTGTAAAAATATCAACAGTTAGAATACACTAATTGGTATCTAACTGCAGCCATACCACCAACACTTTCCAAAAGCAAAACATGTACACCATTACAACACTGCTTGTAACAACAAATACACTTATTTGTGAACCTTAAACATTCCTTTAAGTACTGCACACTTCAAACAAACGTAGTGTGACATGTAACATCAAATAAATGTACTAGTATTTTTTATTAATCCTACATGGATTTTTTTCCCACACACCCAATGATTATGCAACCAAACACAGCAACTGTGCAAAACGCACAGTAATGTTGTTTGAAGCCTAGTACTTGCAATGTACTAATTATGAGCCGCTAAAAAGTACATGAATATGTGCAATTGTGCATTTTGTATATATGTAAGTGATGTACGTAATTCACTCTCTTGCGTCCCTCGAGGTCTAGAGATACACGTCGCGGGGCGTGAGACCGAGTTGGCCAACTGAGACTTTTGCTTTGCAATAAACCCTAGCTTTGGGAATACAAACTCGTGTCTGGCGTATCTATCGTGTGTGGTGACTCGCCTTGTTTCCATAGATGTTAGGGAGCCCTAGGGGCGCCTTTCAAGATGGCACCTGGATAGGGACCCTCCCCCACTTGTTCCATCGCATAACGTTGTAATTGAGTAAGGCACAGAACGGCGAGGACGGGACGATCGAGCCGGGATCAAAAGGTGTTCTGGGCGCCCTGTAGAAGTGATGAGAGACTCCTTTGCAGATCTGCACACATCTGATCCCCGATCGACGTGCCTGGCTAGAGAACAAGGAGGCGAGGGTCCCGAAACGAGGCGGAAGCCAAGAAACGCAGACACGACGTCATTTGGTGCGTCAGTATACAGACGACTTGATTTATCAGGTGAGTCATTCTCCGATTCAAAGTAATCCTGATATTGGTTGAGAGTTGACTTTGCAAAATCAAACGCCCTAGGTAAGGTTGATTAACCAGGGGGAAGGTTGAAACATTCCTGGGGTATTGTCCACCCTAGCAGGGTTTTTCCGCCTGTGGTAGACAATCTTTGGAAGATGGCCAAATTGTACCACCTGGGGGAACGCCGGCGTATGAGATGTATGTGAAGTATGTAGAGGGTGCGATAATATTCTGTTGGACTTGGCATAGGCAAACCAGAAAGCAACAAGACCATCAGTGGCCGATTAATGGTAGTTTTGAGATAGCGAGAATAGATAACTTGGAAAGGGTGTTGATAAGAAAGAAAGCGCATCCTGCAGCATTTGAGACTATTAAAGACTGGAGATGGGAAGCAATGCTCCGATTTAGAAGTAGAGCGAAGCATGCGCGCAGGCATAAATCGAAAGGTGAAGTAGCGGAAGAGAAAGAAGAGGAGGAGTGGACTGAGAGTCTAAGAAGGGCAGGTAGGCGTGACCAGTTGAATATAGAAAAAATATATCCACAACGAGAATTACACATAGCAGATGAATTGATAGAAAACATATTGACCCATACAAAACAAGGCCCAAGATCAGAAGTGAGGCCAGACACGTCAGTAGCTAGTGCCCAAACCCCGCCCGTAGCCCAAGCTCTCCCTCCGGTAGCTCAAGCCCTCCCACAGCCACAGACCGCACACGTAACACTTCCTATTAGCCAACCAGGCCCACAACAGACACTCCCTGTTCCCATTGTCCCATCCGCACCTCCCGCCTCAGACACAGACTCGATACCGTCCGTTCCTCCCGGGGTTGAAGTTGAAACCACGGGGGCAAGAGGCGGGACTGAACAACGGGGATGCACGAGGGTAACTCGCCGCGCGATCAGCAAAGAAAGGAAGGTGGAATTGCAGCAACAGGCAGAGATGTATATAGACGGGAATGATGGGACGGCAGCATTGGGCTCGATGTATGACTTCCGAAGAAGCAACGGAAGACAGGTAGTGTTGGAATGCATGGGTGAATATTTGGTGGAGAAATGGAAACAGTTAATTGGGAAATTACCACCGCAGCGATTGTTAGATTTGAATGCATTAGCACGCTGTAGGGAGAGGGATGAAGAAGAACATGTATGTAGACTTTTTGAACTTAAAGATGAATTAGATAATGATTATGCCGAAATGTTTACTACACCTGGGTACAGGAGTAGGGATATCGGGAGACATTGGAAGGAAAAAAGGGGTCACATAATAAACGGCAGCAGTTACCATCACCGGGGCAGAAGGAAATGGTGGACGAATTATCGTTGCTAAAACAGATGGGGGCAGACTTGAAAGTATGCCTATTGAAAACGCAGGTACTACTGCAGCAAGTAGTAGGACACAATAGAGGGAGAGGGAACGCACAAGGAAGGAGTAATTCGAATATGCATGGGGGAACAGTGGGACCAAATCAGTGTGCGTATTGTAAGGAGGAAGGACATTGGCGAGCGTAATGTCTGCATCTGCTGAATAGAAATGGGTTTGGTCAGTGGAGACAGCATAGAGGGCACCAAGGAGCGAATGGACCAAATAGGAATAGTATGCAGCAGCACCACAATAACGGAGGTAATCAAAACCAAAGCCAAAACCAAAATGCCCCTAACCAGAGCCAAGGACAGCAAAACCAACAGTATGGAAACCAGAGTGGGGGAAAATAGAGGAAAGAGTGGGAACGTTTTCGATACACAGCCAAACACGTATTACAGTAACAGCAATGATTACACATCGGACGATGTGTTATTTCCCCAATAGGACAGCCCAGGACAGGGGTCGGAACCAGTGTCTATTCCCGTGAATCAGAGAGAACCCTACGTAGAAATGAGAGTCGGGAATGAGGAGCACCGCTTTCTTGTAGACACAGGAGCACAGAAGTGTTCAATAGACCACCACTTGGTTTCGGATATACCACTGTCAGGGCAAAAGAATGTTTCCGTAGGGTTTGCAGGTACACCAGTCATAAACCCAGTGTCCAAACCAGTCCCAGTTACTATAGGACCATTCACTGAACATTGTCCTTTCCTTTTAACAGAAAATTGTGGGGAGAACCTGTTGGGATTAAATTTGTTGAAAAAATTAGGTTCAGTTATACATTGCACGGCAGATGGGGTGTTCCTAACGATTTGGCCACACGATGCCCCTGTGTCAGAATTCATGTCCAAAACTTTACCAGGAGAACTAAGTAAAGTGCCAACCTGTATATGGGCAATGCATGACAACGATGTAGGATGCTTGAAAATAGAGCCAATAAAGATTGTTAGGGAGAATTCTCTGTTTAGGCTGAATTTCCCAACCTAGTGAGACCCCCAGCAGCTTTGCTGGATTTCTGGAGTTTGTTTTTTTCTCTCCTGCCAAGAGTGAGACTCTTTTTTCCACTCTTGGACATGATTTATGGTGTTCCTTTGACTGTTAATGTGTTTTCTGGGCTATGGGGTCCTTTACTCCATAGGGTCTCATGTCTTTTTACTATGTGTGTTACACAGCACCCTCCGTGCAGTTACACAGGGGTGTCATAGTGACACCCCACCATAGACTCCATACCCTGGGACTGACTACTGTCTCCCATGGCATGCAAAGTCACCATTGGCTTTACTAGTCCCAAAATATGAACAGAAACCAGTACAAACCATCATATTGTGGACGTACTGGTCGGGGCAATTCGATTGCCCCAGGGTCTGTTAGTCGAGGGGGCACGTCTCCGTCCCCCCTGATCGAGTTTTGGCTGGTGGCAGTGGATACTACTTTTTATATTCGACCGCGAATATATCCCTATGGGATTTTCCCATGGTTCGAGGCTACCAACTTTAATTATTTAATTCTCATAACCTCGAACATACCGCTGGTTTATTTATTTAATATTAATTCGCCGGTTGGTATTGTTTGCCAGGACTCTAAAATGGCGTTTGTTTTCTCTTCTGTGACTCCAACCCAAGTCGAGCCCTTTGTTCCACTTTTGGCGGGCTTCTGCACAGAAGCCTCCAAAAGTGGTGCCACTCTGTCTGGGTACCACAGGGGGTGTGGGAGGGGGTTTAGGCACCCTGGACTGAGTTACCTTGGTAACTCAAGTCGCACTCTTGTGTGATTGGCCCAAGTGGTGAGCCGGCCGGCTCACCACTTAGCATGTTTGATTGACAGCTAGGCTGAGAGAATGGGGTGTGCTGCATAAAAGCAGGGCTTTTGGGACTGGAACTTCAGAAGTCGCCACAGGACCTGAGAATCCGACGAGGGAGAAGCTGAGCCGACCTGCTACGACGACACCACCGGTGGAGCCCTGCGGAACCGACTCACCACTTCCCGACGACAGAGAAGATCTCCCTGCTGGAGAGTCTTCTTCCCCTGACTGGTGGGCACAACCAGTTTACCTTCTTTTCCTCGCATCCCAGGACGTCTTGTGGTCGAATTGCCCGTGCCAAGCACCGCGGCAACCGGACAGCCACTTACCACTGGACCGCGAACAAAAGAACCGCTCCTTTTAACTGAGAACTCCGCGGCTGGTTTCTTCCCTGGCAGTGCAACGGACTCCTGTCTTCCTCCCCAACGAGATCCTCTCTTCCCCCGGACGAGGCTCCAAATTGCATCCGCTGCCAGGAACAACTGCCCCCGCTAGAGTATTCTCACCACTTTAAGGTACCGTGTCCGCCAGGCCTCCCTTTCTAAAGATTGCTACAAGGTAATAATAATCCCTTAACCTTCGGGACTGGGCTGGTTGCCTTGACCATCTAACTGGTCCCTTTCTTTTGGTCCAACTCTTTCTGAACCTTTTCGAGACTTTTGTGCACTTTTCAACCGTGTGACCTTGGGCACATTTCGTTCTGATCCTCTTAAAGTGGATCCGGCTTTCTGAACTCTAACTTCACGGTTTGACTCTGCCTTCCTCTCTTGCTGTGTTCTCTTGAAAGTGTTGGGATCTGTTTCAATTTATGCTCTGCCTTCCTCTCCCTTTTTACCCGAATTATTAGAGTGCCATCTGCGTTAAGCGCTCACCGCTGTCTGAAAATAAGTGGGGCTTTACTTAAGACTTGTCTAATATTCTTTTAAGGGAGTGTATATCTTTTAGTGACCGTGTTTTCTGAACTGCTTACAATTAGTGCCTGTGTGTTTTACTAGATGTGATTTTAAATAAATAATTATATCTCTTTTACACCAAGCTCTGGTCAGTGTTTGCTTGTTCTACTGTGTTCTTTTGACCTATTGTGAATACTCTGTATACTGCCTAACTCTTCTTGAGGGAAGTCTGACTGCTCAGCCACAGCTACCAAGTGAATCTGTGTTGTACAGACTGCTACCAAGTGTGTTTACTGCCAAACACCTGTAGTCTTAAATCTTTTGCAGTGGTCCCAGAGGGAACTGCACAGGTTTCTGCCTAACAAAGATCATTTTGAAAGAAGGTATTACCCTACCGCAAATTCCCCAATACAGAATTTCGGCTGAAGGTGAGAAAGGACTGAAGAGTATTGTTACAGATTTGGTGAAATTAGGGGTAATTGAAGAAATTACAGGCAGTACATGCAACAGCCCGATTCTTCCAGTTTATAAAAAAGGAGGCAATGAAGTACCATACCGTTTTATAATTGATTTGCGCGCATTAAACAAGGTAGTGGATCCACAATTTCCTTTAGTGCCAGATGTCACTACAATATTGACAATGATACCTGTTTCAACAGAATATTTTAGTGTAGTGGATTTGAAAAACGCGTTCTTCAGCATTCCAGTGGACAAGGACAGCAGATATTTGTTCGCGTTCACATTAGGAGGACGATCATTTACATTCACGCGGATTCCACAAGGTTACACGGAAAGTCCAAGTATTTACAGTAGAGCATTAAAAGAACAGCTAGACATGCTAGAATTACCAGTGGGTTGTGTACTCTTGCAATACATAGACAATCTATTGTTAGCTGCAGACACAGAGGAGATTTGTAAAGAAAGTACTGTATTACTACTGTCACACCTAGCGGCACATGGCCATAAAGCTAGTTTGAAGAAATTTCAATATAATCGAAAGGATTATATATAATATTTGGGCTACCTACTTTCGAAAGAAAGGAGAAGGCTAACGCCAGAACGCATAGAAAGTATTTCTTGTATGCCTATTCCAAAGACACAAAAAGGAGTCAGAGCCATAATAGGCATGGCTTCATATTGCCGACAATGGATTGGTAATTTTGCATTAATTGTGAAACCGATGGTGAATTTGACTAAAAAAGATGCGGTTATGCCGTTACAGTGGGATGAGTAATGTCAGAAAGCATTTGATCAATTGAAAACTGCATTATGCTCGGCTCCAGTTTTGGGCACGCCGAATTATGAGAAGGTTTTTAGACTGTTTGTGTGTGAAAGTGAAGGATGTGCATTGGCGGTTTTGACACAGGAACAAGGCGGAAGAAATAGGCCATGCGGCTATTTTTCTTCTGCGCTGGACCCTGTAGTGCGCGCACTACCACGATGTCTGCGATCTGTCGCTGCGGCTGCTGCGTCAGTGAAATAAACAGAAGGGATGGTATTGGGGCACACTTTAATTCTGATGGTGCCACATGCCATACACGTTCTATTTAATAGGACACAGACGCAACACCTCACCTCTGCTAGATTGACAAGATATGAGATTATCTTGTTCGCGCCCCATATCCAAATTATGAGGTGTAGTGCTTTGAATCCTGCAGAATTAATGCCACTACCCATAAAAGAATTTGGGGAGGATGAATCACCCCCCCACGATTGCTTAATGGTCACTGAGGAAGAAACCAAGGGGAGAGTTGATTTAAGTGATACCCCACAGAAAGAGCCAGATGGAGAGTTATTTTGTGACGGCTCATGTTTTAAATTACCAGATGGCACGACAACTGCCGCATATGCTATCACTACCCTAGAGAGCGTTGTAGAAAGCAAAAGAATCCCCTACAATTCGGCACAAGCCGCAGAGATAATAGGATTAACCAGAGCCTGCGAGATTTCTGAAAATTTGAATGTGAATATATATACTGATAGCCAGTATGATTTTGGGGTGGTTCATAACTTTGGTCGACTCTGGGCTGAGAGAGGTTTCTTGACATCACATGGTGCCAGAATTCAACATGGCCCTTTGATTGTACGATTGCTGTCTGCACTCATGCTCCCAAAGCGCCTAGCAATAGTGAAATGCGAGGCACACAAAAAGGTAACATGCAAAGTAGGAGAGGGAAACGCGTTTGCAGACAGAATTGCGAAACAAACTGCCACTGATTTAAATACGATGACGGTTCAGACTGAGGAAGTACCCTGTATGATAGAAAATGGAGTTGCCACTGTCAAAGAAATGCAGGCCGAAGCTACGGCCGATGCAATACAAGGGTGGGCAGAGGGCTCTGCTGAGTTAGATCTGGAAGGTTGTTGGGTGGACAAGGGAACTAGAAACTGGATGTTGCCAAATTCCTATGTGACTGCAATGGTCACAATGGCCCACAGCCCTACCCACATCTGTGCGAAAAAGATAATACAGCACCTATCTACAGTATGGCAGAATGTAAACATAAAGAAGAATGCAGAGAGGTTGGTGCAGAACTGTATCACGTGTTTACAACACAATGGCCCTCATTACGACCCTGGCGGAAAGGGGTTTACGCCGGCGTAAACCATGGCGCCCCTTTCCGCCTGAGTACGAGTTCCCTTAGCGCCAAGGTGATTTTAACGCCTGCTTTTTGCAGGCGTTAAAATCCATGGCGCTAAGGGACCTTGTTGTTAATTACGCCACCGTAATTTACGGTGGCGTAATTAAAGGATAGTTCCGGGACTTTTTTTTTATTGTCCCTACGGTTCGGCCATGTGTTTTTAAGCATAAATCGGTAGATCGTAGAAAACTTTCCTATGGACCATACCCGACTTTTCGTCCATTAACGCACTCGAAATCAGCTGCCATTTTCTGATAATCCTCTCACTTGCCGCATCGCCCTGGCTCACCTGCTTTTGCGGCACTAAATCAAATCCCCCGCCCCTGAAACAGACTTTATCAAAACATTCATATTCCCCGCCTCTATCCGTGACGTGACTGAGCTGCGTAGGCAAACGCGCCCAGGCGTCTTCTACGCGACTCCACACAGAACCCGGAAATCAACACAGATGAGCTCACACAACACAGCGCGCCACAATCGGGAATATGAAACTGTACTTTTAAATTAAACTTCAAGATTGTAAATTTGGTAAAGTACATTTATTTGACATCAAATGTTTTGAGAATATTCAGCGATTTTCATTTTTATTTGCTCACGTTCCAAAAAGTTCGTTTTGAGGCACGCAATGTTCCTTTGCTGTACACAGGGTCTTAGATCATCTCACAATACAGCGCCACAATTCGGAATATGAAACTGTGGTTTAAAAGCAAACGGCAAGATTGTACATTTGGCAAAGTACATTTATTCGACATCAAATGTTTAGAGAATATTCTGGGATTTGCATTTTTCTTTGCTCTCGATCCAAAATAGTTCGTCTTGAGGCAAGCGATGTTCGTGTGCAGTACACAGGGTGTTGGTTTACGATAAAATAAGCTCTTCGGTCGCACTGATAATCGCATGGCTGTTCCAACAACGAGGCACTAGGCCACCACAACGGTCTGTATGTTGCATCTAGCCGTTAGTACCGCGTAAGGGCATACTTGTACTTGGCGATCGTCCCATAAAATGGTCAGGGTGGTAACGTTGTTCACGCGGAGAAGCAACTGGCGGTTAAAAAAACCATCCGCCGGTGTCTGGTACTTGTGACACATGCAGTAATGCATGATGTACCTGTTTGAAAAACATAAAAAATGAAATTAGTCTCACCATCAGATCTTTATTAAAATTATTAATTTTATATATTAGGTCGGGAAATTATTTCATAGCTAGGACAGTGCAACTGGGTATTATACATCAAGGGGTGGCTGTAGGATACTGAGACAGTCCCCCAGTGCAGGGGTTGACAGGGAGGCAGTGCAGGTGGAGAGTGGAAGGGCCCAGGACCGAGGTCGCAGACAGTGGACCAGTTGTAGCAGGGGAGAGGGAGAGAGAAAGCAGAAGCAAAGAGGAAGGTTTTGAGGTGCTTCCGTAAAAGGAGATGGTTCTCCTCAAGATAGTGGCGGTACAAAACAATATGCCACATAGAACGAACAAGTACAACTTAACCCGTCTTTAAAGCTACTGTATAGTAATTACATTGCGGTATAAACTCATCTAAAGAGTTACTTACATTATATTAGCATTTTCCATTGTGTCTGTGCGTAGGGCAGCCCCGAAATACCACTCCTTCTATGCCAACGTTATGTCTTCTAATGAACGAACATGAAATGGCTTCATTATCGTTTCTTACGTTATTGCCCCACACCCCCAAAAAGAAGTCTTTCGGGATGGTCCCGGCCTGTCAAGGTCAAATAACAATACAACCTTATACTGAGTCGTGGGCCATTCCGGCACCCGAGCAAAACATCAAAGCAGCTGACCTTCACTTTGAACGAGCGCACATTCCTATTTAGCAACATTCAGTGTAAGGCCATCTCACAGGACTTGAAATTTACACTCCATTTTTGCATTTTGTCTGCGTGCTTTGCAGCCCCAGAGAACCATAAATACGGAGACATTCTATATTTTTTGAAAAATGATTTATAATACTGTTTGGTTTAATTTAATGCGCAGATGAACAAGGTTGGATAGACACATTGCATGTACACTGAGCAATCACTTTAATTTACACATTACATAGATACACATATTCAATGGGCCTGCGACATGAGGAGACTCGAGAGAACAGACAATCAAATTACAATCATTTAAACTGTGATGTGTATTTCTCAATGAGCTCTTCTTTAGGTGGACATGGAACAGAGGCAATGTTGGGTGGCAATGCAGTTGTCCCCTGCACAGGTTCGTTCACAACTCCATTTATGTGCCTATCTAGGACGTCAACAATAAGTCTCTCAATAAACTCATATTGCATATCCTCAAACACTGGTTTGATCACCCATTGTTTACTTCTTTTAGTGAAGGCCTTATTGTAGCGAAGCGTCCCTAAAGTTCCGGTCGTCCTACTTTGTTGACGTCCAACATTATGGTTATGTGCCAAGACCGCTAGAAGAGTCTGATTTATCATGCCCTCCATGCCAAAATGCAATCGTTTTGGCCTGTACTTTAGGCACATATTGTGGAACACCTCCAAATCTCCTGTGTGGCAGAATTCCGTGAGTCCCCTCAAATCTCTTGTTATAGTTTTATCAAATACAATCTTTTCAATGGCTTTGTGAGTGGCTGATGAAGGAATCAACCACTTCTTTTTCCGTGCCTCCTCTGTGGACAAATGGCCATGTTCACAATTGTGGAAATGTTGGTTTGTGTTCCAACGGTGAACGTTTGTGCAGTGTAGCATTACTGACCGCCATTTTTCCAGTACAATTTCCAACGACCCTCCACATGTTTTTGAGCTCCACCAAAGATGGTTGCTGATTGACTTGGACCACTGTGAAATACTTTGCGTTTCTTTTTTTTTACCTGCAGCAGACATTTTTTTATTGATTGTTTTTGCAAGATGCCAAACGTCAAATTGGTGATTTATATTTTTGTACTCTTCTCTCATTGTCTTGCCAATTGAAACGTGTCTGTCCGTGGCTATCAGGTCGATCACCATTCCCCGCGATTGTAGTTCTTGCAATGATGCTACAAAGCCAACTTTCTCCATGGCCACTGAGGATGTACTTTGTGACACCTGCACGACCACCGAACTTACAATTTTCTTACTTTCCATGTCCTGAAAGTGGTAGGTGCAGTACTTGGCTGAAAATCCTGGGCTGTCGCACTGTCCATCACCGGCTAGCTTGAACCGTTTGCCCGCGAATGTACTATCAATAGACATTTTTTCCATTCTCCCAGCTTCGCTAATGGCTGGAAATAGATAATCGGTTTGGTATTTGTAGAACTGAGTTTTCGCAATGAAATGGATTCCCACAAACTGAAAGAAAGACTCTAATTTTTTAAAACTTGAACCACTAAAAAGTGCAGCCGCTGCACAAAGTAGATTGCCTGCTGGCAGTTGCCCCAGCATGGGTTGTGCAGACCATGAGAAAGGATGATATTTTGTACATGTGGCATGTATTTTAAGGTTAGTGCCGCGAATTGCACGAGTCACATTAATCAATGGCTCCCCACATACTTCCCCACCAACCGAATGCCCACATTTCATCCGAATAATAATATCAATCAAACAACTATCGAATACAATGAATTTGGCCTCTTTCCTTATACTGTCACTCTGCATCCCAGCTGGTTCGGCCTGTAACGTTGAGGACATGTCACTCACAAGAAAGGTAGAATCTATGATATCGTCTTCCGCTATGTTCAGTGATATTGATGGTGTTTCATTTTCGTCCACTTCATTCTCTTCCATTGCAACATCTGTTCCTTCTCCGGCGATGGGCGAATAAGACAATTTCTTCAACTTTCTCGCGGTCTTAGTTTTTGCGGGTGTGGATTCTGTGAACTGATCTCCGACTGCATCCGAACTACCAGGAGGACATTCACTATCAATGGCTGGATGTGGTATAGCTCCGTTGTCAATCACTTCATATTCTTCCCATTGGCACGATGCATCTCCAGTCTCAAGTCCCTGCCAAAAGGTTTGACAAGCAACATCTCTCGTTCGCTTCACTGTCTGTGTAGATCTAGTTCGTACACCCACTCGCAACTAGAGGACAGATTGGAAAAGGGATGTTCAGTTTAAACACAACTTACAGTATTGAACTATTAACAGTGAAAAACAACATAATATAGTGACCAGGACACTAACCTTCTTTTGCTTTCTTTTTTTTGAAACTTTCTTGCCTCGAACTTCAACATCAGGACTCTGTTGCTCCGACTCGTGTGTGCATGTCTCCACTTCCTCTTGCGCTGCAACGACTATATTTTCATGATAAGCACATCCATCACGCACTGACGCTCCATCGACTCCCTGAAACATAGAACTTTCATTAGTATGTATAATAATATCGAAAACACAAAATGTACTTGGGGACCAATACCCACGTACATCTCAATAGCAAAACACGAATGAACGCTTTGTGTAGAACATTCAAACGACAAATATTCACGCATTGTTGATCTAGTTAGATGGAACTGTCAAGATCCATACCTCGGGCTCCTCATAGACTTCCATTGATGATATTATTGAAGATGATGCTTCAGTAACTCCCTGAAACACAGTAATTGCATTAGTATGGTTTTCTATTTTGTTAAAAAGAACATAAACTTTGTGCAGGCGTCAACGGCTCATCTAAATAGACCTGCACAAATGATCAGTTGTCTAAAATAAATAATGGATATGTAAATATGATTCGATTTGCTCGATCGTTGGAAGTGTCACCACCCAGAGATCTGCATCAACTACTAGGGGTGATGTCCTTGTAGAAGAAGCTCCGTCATCTCCCTGAAACATAGTACTTGCGTTAATAAAGATGGAAGTATAGCGGATGTAATCACGTCATATGATTTCGCTTGATCGAACTGTCAGTATCCATACCTAGAAATGCATAAGAACATCAAGGGACGATGTAACTGCCTTGCACACTTCTGCAAGCTGTTGCGCCGACCCGTAACTGCATGCTCCCCCTTCTTCTTGGACTAATGCTCCATCGACTCCCTGAAACGTAGGACTTTCATTAGTAATGAACACAATATTGAAAAAAGAAGACACATAGGAGGGCGACGACAGAAGGACATATCAATGGCTAAAAACGAAAGAAACATTGTGTGTAACAATCACGCTACAAGAATGCAAGATCTGATGATCTCCATCGATGGAACTGTCCGGAAACGTACCTCGAGCATCTGAGTGACATCAACGGTTGTCGTCAATACGTTGGACTCCTCAGCATCTCCCTGAAAGACAGTACTTGCATTATTTTGGATAACAATAATTATAACTGAAAACAAAGACTAGAGGACGAGTACAAGGGTGTACCATTAGGTAAAATAATTACATGATAAATTAAAACTATTGATTTACATGCCTAAAAAAAGTCAGTGGCAGAATAGCCAAGTAAGATTACCCAATAGGCGCTTGAAGTGGCTGATGACTGCAATAACGACACGGATGGAGAATCTTCCGCCTTCATATTGAGTGGATACATAAATGGGGAAATTATTGTTAGCTAATGCTACACACTACCGCAAGGCCGAGAGATAAATACGTAAACTTGACTCACCAGTGGAGGGATGTGGACGAATAGAGTGGGAATAGCGGTTGAGAGCAATTTTCGCCTCGCTCGCGGTGTGTTCTTCTTTATTAGCAATGATGTGGAGTACATGTCTGAACTAAAGTGCCTGCTGCAGATGCGGTATCGATCACCCCTCTTGTCCGCAAAGACTTCTAGGACTCTACTTTCAAGCTCAGACGGTGGATATCCGCAATATCGGACCCATTCTCTTATCTGATCTATTGTCTTAGGGAAAACATGCATTATAGTACCTTCAGATTTATTATGGGTCTTCGAAGGGCAACCGCCAATGGAACAGGCAGGCATTGTGGAAAGTTCTGAAAAGTAAAGATCAACAATTCTCTATGAATACCAATGTAAACTCATAACATGTGACTAGTTCCTTGCATGCACTGTCTTGAACAAAAAGAAATTGGACGCAAAATGATTATGGTACATGGCCTTACCTTGACGAACAAACAGTTAGATGCAGGGATCAGAGTGCTTTCTTGTCGTACAACAGGGAGCAGTTCACTGGTTGCAAACTGAGGAGTTTCCTCGGAGTGGTCACGGAAGTTCACAGAGACGAAGAGCAGATAACCAGCACCTTCACGGGTTGACTAGCAAAGCGCAAAGAAGTGCTCATTAGAAATATGAAGTGGGTTATAAAGAATTCGAAACAGGGGTGTGTTTGTGAATGAATGACGTCTATATGTCGTGGCATTATGTGGATTGCAGGGGGCCGTCCAGCGTGAGGGGGGATGCTTGGCAGGAGACACGGGGTCTGGAGGTAGACATGGGGACAACAACCCATGCTCTATAGACCACTTTGAAGTGTACATGGTCTTTGGCACCTCTTGGCCTTTATCGCTCCCTGACAGCTCCACTTGGCAGCACAAGTACCCCGGTGCGAACTGCCTTTGATAGGGCGGGGGGTGGATTGGGGCGCTGGTCGTGCAGACAAGACACAGGAAGACTCGTGAATGGAGACACACTTATGTGGATTGCAGGGGGCCGTCCAGCGTGAGGGGGGATGCTTGGCAGGAGACACGGGGTCTGGAGGTAGACATGGGAACAACAACCCATGCTCTATAGACCACTTTGAAGTGTACATGGTCTTTGGCACCTCTTGGCCTTTATCGCTCCCTGACAGCTCCACTTGGCAGCACAAGTACCCCGGTGCGAACTGCCTTTGATAGGGCGGGGGGTGGATTGGGGCGCTGGTCGTGCAGACAAGACTCGTTTGCCGCAGGGCCTCACCAAGGAGAGGCCAACTAACTGCATGTAAGAGGCAGGCTGCAGGATCTAGTACATGGAAGGCAGGGGGGTGACTTTATAAATACCTCACCCTCCCAGGAGAATATATGGGTGCAAAGGTTATGTGGATTGAAGGTGGGCGGCCAGCGTGAGGGAGGATGCTGGCCGGAGACATGTGGTGTGACAAGACAAGGCACAGGAAGACTATTCAATGGAGACACACTAGATTCATTTAAAAAATGAAAACAACCATTGTTAAAATATATGTTGGGTTTTATTTTAGATCTTAATTTCAATTGAACATAAATAATAAACATTACACATTGTAAAGTTCCGGTTGCAGCACATCCAGGGAAAATCCGCGGTATTGTCCACTGTCGCTTGGGAAATGTTGTCTAATGGCAAGTACCGCACAGGCAGGTATTACTCTCCGAACGCGGTGTCCGAGCCTCCCGTGAAGCCACCAAGTGAAGCAACGATAGGCCACCAGCCTGTACCACCTGTGAAAATGAAAGATGCAAACTGTATTAAAATGACAAAACTTTCTTATCATTCTGCTTTGAAAAAAATTCTATCTAGAAAATGCACAATATGGACCCAATTTACATGCATTCGAATGATATGTAGATGTAATTTTATATGTGGGAGACGACCATGACATAGTAGTGGCATCACTGACATCAAAACCAGAGTATACTTACTCGTTACTCGGATTACGCGGACGAACAGTGCCGCGAAGTTCGTGCATAAGCACCATCATCATCCTCAACACGGTCCGTGAGAGGCAGGCTTCCCTGAACTCTGGCAGCTCGGTGATGCATTGCGGACTTGGCTCGCCTTCCGAAATGTAGGCCAAGCACCCGGAATTTTCACGGCAGCAGCAGTTCTCCTCCTCAGTTGGCATTAGCTCGCACCGATTGCACGTGCACCAGGTGGAGACGCCGTCCATGCGACATGGTCCAGGCTCTTCATCCGTTGACTGGTCCTCCCAACTGCCGTCCGAATCCCCATCGTTTTCGCGTGCTTGCCTTTCCAGTAGTTCTTCCTCGGTGTACTCGGGCTCGTACATATACGGCATTATTGTAGCCATTGTGTGGTAAAGAAAGTAAAATAATTTACAGAGATGGTACAGGTGTTCACAAGGCCTAGAAGTGGCGAAGGTAGCTGACCAGAGCACAGAAATGAGTCACAGAATACTCAAAGTAACACAGAGAGAGGAATGGAATCGAAAATCTGCTGCTGTGTGTTGTGAAACGGTGTGTTTATACTTATTGAGGAAAGAGGCGTCCTGCCATTTCCATGGCGACACTTCATTAGCTGAGGCGCAGCGATTGTTGACACGAAACGTGCTTTGGCGTTGGGAAATGGGCGGTACGCGTCTGCTGATGTCAGGCTCAGGGGCGGGGGATTTGATTTAGTGCCGCAAAAGCAGGTGAGCCATGGCGATGCGGCAAGTGAGAGGATTATCAGAAAATGGCGGCTGATTTCGAGTGCGTTAATGGATGAAAAGTCGGGTATGGTCCATAGGAAAGTTTTCTACGATCTACCGATTTATGCTTAAAAACACATGGCCGAACCGTAGGGACAATAAAAAAAAAGTCCCGGAACTATCCTTTAACGCCTTCCCCACTCCCATTATACCCTATGGGGCAAAAATGGGAATGGGGAAGGGTAAATGGGGATTGGGGACTTACCGCCCCGCCAAGGTCGGAATGGGGCGGTAAGTCCGCCAACCACCATGGCGGAGTTGGCAGCTTAGCGCCATGGACCATGGTGCAAATAGCACCATGGTTCTCCGCCAAGGTCGTAATGAGGGCCAATGTAGGAAAGGGAACAGTGACTCCAATAGGCAGTTTTGGCCCGCCCTCTCTGCCATTTTAAGTGATCCATTTTGATTTCATAGAGATGGAGGGATGCCAAAACTTAAAATACGTCTTAGTGGTGATCTGTGCATTCAGTAAGTGGGTGGAGGCATATCCCTTGAAGGACTGCACAGCAATGATCACGGCAAAAGTAATGCTTAAGGAATACTTTTCCAGATTTGGCTTGCCCCGTGTCTTATGGTCCGATAATGGCCCACATTTTGTGGGCGCAGTGGTGTTACAGATATGTGCGGGCCTTCGGATCGATAAGAGATTCCATAGTTCAAGGCATCCGAGTTCAGCCGGTCTTGTGGAGAGGCACAACGGGGTTCTCAACTCAAAAATCAGTAAAATATGTGCGGGAAGTAAGTTGAGTTGGGTGGATGCATTACCAATAGCACTATTATGCATGTGTACGTCTGTACAGGCTAAAACTGGGCTCTCCCCGTACGAGATCGTAATGGGGAGGCCGGCAAATGTATGGTGCACACCACAGCCAAAACGACTTAGTGAGGTAGAACATCCTGTGCTTAGTACTTATTGTGGCCTTTTAATGCAGAAATTGCGTTTGATTCATCAGCAGGTGCAGGAGGCATTACCAGTGAGATACACCGGTCCCGGGCACGCACTGGAGCCAGGAGACTGGGTGCTGCTAAAGAATTTTGAAAGAAAGTCATCGTTAGCACCCAGGTGGCGCGGGCCCTATCAAGTACTCTTGGCAACGCAGACGGCAATACGGGTGGATGGACGGAAGTCGTGTATCCATGCCACCCATGCCAAAAAGATTCCAACTTCACTGAAAGACTTGCCTGACCCAGATGACCGGAAGTAGACAGCGGTCCCAGAAACGGAAGAAACTGTTGCCAGTAAGCAGCCACCAAATCTGCCAAAACGAGAAGTGAAACTCGAAACAAAGCCTGAGATGATTGCCAAAAAGGGGGAAGGGCAAAGAGTGCCCCAACGTTGCCCAGCAGAATCGACATCACTGTTGGCCGACACAAAATCTGCCTTGCAAATACCTAGAGAAACAAACCGTGTACCCCTTTGGCGCCCACCAGCACTTGCCAGCACGCAAAAGACCGAATCTGCATCACTGGCGCGGCGCACACCAGCACCTGCAGTAGCGCCACAGGCTGACTTTGAGCCTGAATCTGGAAGTGCACCGGCACTGTTCATGGATCACACGATACCAGGAGTGAGGCGATACAACTTGCGGCCTCGAAAGACAAAGTGATCCACAGTTCTTTGGTGTTTATGTCAACCTCTGGTTCTGCTCATGGACGGAGAAGGAACTAGAGGTGTAGAGGAGAGAAGCGTGAGAATTGTGCAAGTCAGACAATTCAAGACTCGCGGCTCCTCGGTGCGATCATAAAAAGTACATGTGTCAGGAACCAGAGCGGACAAGCTGGGCGCACATGGTACTAGGCAAAAGATAACTGATCAAGAGTCCTCTGAGCAGTATGAGAAAGGACAAGTGATCTTGCCTAAAAATAAATAAGCAAATCCAGGCTATAAAGGACTGGCAGAACTGAACTGAGACAATTCCGTTGAACTTATTGACATCAGAGCAAGCGCGACGAAGAGAGATATCCACGACGAACTGTAATAAGGAAGAAGAAGGACGATGAGAAACATGTCGGGCCCTCTCCAGCCTCCTCCTGCACCACTGCTGAGAATGAGTCAATTATAAAGACTGTAAGCCTAAGAAAAACGCATGGTAAAACGAATTGTATGCTGGCACTGACAATAATTATGTGCTTTATGAGCGTGGTAGCACCAATAACGACAGCCCTAATATTATGGTATGTGGAATCGATACACCCATTAGAAATGTTTTTACCCATAGTTAATATATCCACTACTGAAAGCCCGGTTCAGGTGATTACTTATACCCTGCCCCCAATGGAAGAAAGACACAGGGAAGGGTTTGGGAACAACAAGTTGTTATTAATAATGAACATGACACATGCAGTTCTGAAGAAAACAAATTGCTGGGTATGTGCCCATTTACCACAGCATGCGGGGAAAGGAATAGGGTGGTATGTACAGCCATTACCATTAAGTTCTGCATGTAGTGCATCTTTAGGTGCAATGTTCTATGGGGAATGGAATGAGAGTAGTACGGGTCAATTAGACAGAAGCAACATGAATGAGTTTGAGGAAATAATAATGAAGCCTGTGGGTTGTTCCATATTCCATAAAGCACAAGTAATGGCCCCAGAGCCCACGAGGAAAAGTACGCGAAAGATAACACGACAAAATAGACGAGATAGATTGTCCCCACCAGAAAAAACATCTGTAATGCCGTTTCGTGTAAGAACAGATGGGGACAAAGATGCAATCCCCCCATCTTACACTGTGAATTATAGCCCAAGAACTGTGCCTTTTTGTCTAAAAAAGAAAGGCTCTTTTTCTGTCGGAACATATACTGGATGCATGAATACAGTGGTATTGAAATGGGAAATAGAACCAGTATATGTGGGAGATCCAGTTTATTTTATATGTGGAGAGAAAGCATATCCTTGGTTGCCCAGAAACTGGGGAGGTACATGTTACCTAGGTCTACTGTTCCCAGGAGTATTCCTCTTAGAAACAGCAGACATGGCCAGACTATCCAGAACTAGAGTCAAAAGGACTGACGAGGGTGTTTTGATAGCAACTGATGTAGCAAAATCATTCATTCCATTCTTAGGGAAGATAGTGAACTCCTATAATATAAGGCAGCTGTCCAGAATAGTAAAAAATACCATAAACACAACGACGGATATACTATTTAACATGACGTTGGAAGAAAGAGGAATCAGGTTAATGACGCTGCAAAATAGAATGGCTCTCGATGTAATCCTGGTTGATCGTGGGGGAATTTGCAAAATAGTGGGATCAGCGTGTGGTGTATATGTCGATGACTATTCCCCTACGATCTTTGAAGCGGTAAAGAAAATCCATGTCCTAAGCTCCGAACTCCCTACTGAAGAAGGAAGCTTGGGAATAGGGTCTTGGTTTTGGGGAATACTGCGTTCTTGGGGATGGAAGTTGATTTCGATATTAGTAGTGGTTTTTGGAATATTCCTAACGTGTTGTTGTTGCATACATTGCCTACCAATAGTTTGCGCTGAGGTAACTGAAGGATGTACGGAGGGATGTATGCATATGATGACAAAGAAAGAACAACCTCATGGTCGAGCTGACCAAGACACAAATGAGATGAAAACAGTAAAAGAGTTGATGGCTATAGATATTGATGAAGACGATGATCTTTACGATAGCATGAAAAATTCAGACATAAGTACTTCAGACTCACCACCATTAGAGGAGGTTTCAATAAATAGATGAGACGTTTGGCATACGGCCAAAGGAGGGTTTGTCAGTCTAGAAAAATGGATACCTCTACTTTGTGACCGCAAACATATTTTGATGGCCGTGGGCCAACCGTCTCATGCACGGTATGACAGAATATAGGTTTTCGAGTTTGCCAAGGAACGGCCATTTTGATGTAACAAGAATCGCCATTTCGTTTTTCTAACCATTGCTCATTGCTTTCTGTTCTTATTACTTCGCAGTACATTTTTCGCTTACACTGCTCAACTGTAAAACATTGTTGTCTGCACGTAAAAGGACAAGGCCGCAGGGTCGCGAGGATAACAAGAGTTTGTTGAAACACAACGTAGGCAGCGCCAGGAAGAATGCTCGGCTCCCTCCCGAATGTAGCCTTGAAGCAGAGCTGCAGGGCATTTAATCATTTTGCAGCTGCCAGCCAGTCTCGTTATATGGTAGAATATGTTAGAATAAAGCAGCTAAAGGCTTGAATTATGCTCTTCTTACGGCCCCCCTTTGCTGAGTCCTGTTAGAGCGTGTCGGCTCCCAGGACACGAATAGCACCTCATAGATAGCAAGGTCTGGAATGCAACTCTTCCCCCGTATGTAGCTCGCTTCCAAGAACAGAAGCGCTGTGTCCTGTTCAACAACTGAAAGATGCCTCCGCACTCACAAATTGCAAATTGTTACTAGAATAGATATTTGAAGGTGTCATAGCTGATTGTTTGATATGCATTTTGTATATATGTAACTGATGTACGTAATTCACTCTCTTGCGTCCCTCGAGGTCTAGAGATACACGTTGCGGGGCGTGAGACCGAGTTGGCCACCTGAGACTTTTGCTTTGCAATAAACCCTAGCTTTGGGAATACAACCTTGGCTGGCATATCTATCGTGTGTGGTGACTCGCCTTGTTTCCATAGACGTTAGGGACCCCTACGGCCCCTTTCAGCTTAGGCAGTGGTACAACTTTAAGAGGCGTTGCCTGAGTGACAGGGGATGTTATTTGACAGGCGAAACAATTCTGTAGGATGTCCTCTACAATCAGAGTCATACATGGAAACCATACTTGATTTCTCAGAATTTTCTTTGTATTCACTACTCCCCTGTGCCCTTCATGAGCCAACATCAATAAGGTTTTCCTCAAACTCTTCGGCGCCACAAGTCTGCTCCCTCTTAGGAGTATTCCTTCTTTTGTTGCAGATAGTTCACTGCTCATTTTCGCTAACTTCCTCAAATCTTTCATATCTCCCTCTTCCAAACCCTTTTCCTTGTCAATGCACTGCAACTTTCCAGTCCGTGTGAGTCTAACTCTACTCTTATCATAGGATCAGTCTGGCTTCTGTCCACAAATGCCTCTTTTGTTATTGCAATGGGCAATGCCTTTAAAGATATATACGATATATACTCTTCCGCCTCCATCTGCATTTCCGGATCCACCATGTTCACCGGATGCCTTGATAAATAATCGGCTGTATTTGTATCTTTCCCAGGCCTGTGTACAATCTTGTAATCATATTCTTGCAATCGCATACCCCAATGCTCAATACTGGGGGGCATCCTGACTCTTGGGTTCCCGAATAGTGAAATCAGTGCTTGATGATCTGTCACGAGTACAAAAGGCTTTCCAATTATAAAATGGTTGAACTTTTCGCAGGCCCACACAGCAGCGAGACTCTCCCTCTCTGCCTGCGAGTAGGCCTGCTCGATGTCGCTCAGTGCTCGACTAGCATAAGCAACAACCTTCAGTTGTTTGTCTTCTGATGTTTCATTAGGATTTGTTTGTGCTAGAATCGCACTCAATCCCACTGGACTAGCATCAGCAATTACTTCAGTGTCCCATTTTGGGTTAAAGTATGCTAACTGTCTATCGTTTGCTAGTTCATTCTTTATATTCTTGAAGCTCTCTTCACATTCTTTACTCCATGTAAATGCTACACCTTTCTTCAGCAGATGTCTCAAAGGCTCAGTAAGTGTAGCATATTCTGGCAGATATCTTGCACAATATCCTACCATTCCAAGGAAAGATCTTAGTTCTGCTACATCTCTTGGGGGTTTCAAGTCCAACATTGCTCCCACTTTCTCCGGATCTGCCTTCATGCCTACCTCTGAGAATATGTGCCCAAAAAATGTTAGGCTTCCTTTATTTATCTCACATTTCTGAGCATTCAGTGTTAACCCACTCTCCTGTAATAATCTGCACACTTGTCTCAAAGCATCATCATGCTGAGCCTGGTCAGTCCCATATACAAGAATATCATCACTGTATTTGAACACATTTTGTACTGGCGCTATCATTTTCCTAATGGCTTCCTAGAAAATTTCAGCAGCTGAAGAAACTCCAAAGCTAAGTCTCTTGTACCTAAATGAACCCTCATGAATACTAAAAGTGATTATTGGCCGAGATTCATGATCAATCACCAATTGATGGTAACCCTGGTTTAGATCCAATTTGCTGAATCTCCTGGATTGATTCAAGCGAATTATCATGTCTTCTATATTTGGACCTGGATGTCTCTCCCTCAATATGACTATATTGGGTATCCTCATATCCACACACAGTCGGAGCCACCCATCAGCCTTGGGAACTACCACCAGTGGAGAGACCCATGGAATTGGGCCATTCTCAACGTTTTCGATGATGTCATTGTCCCTCAATTGTTTCAGTTCCTGTGAGACTCTTTTTTGTAGATGAAAACCTATACGTCTTGGATGTTGTGGGACAGGTTGAATTGACCTATCAATGTGTAGATGTATATTGTTGGATTTCAACTTCCCAATTCCTTGGGACAATTTTGGGAATTCCACCTTCAGCTTTTCTAGGTCCACTTTTTCTTTGACCACAAATCGTACATCAATGAATCCCAAATTAGTTTCCGTCTTGCAGCTGATGAGGCACCTGCCAACAACAGGGCTTTTAATGACATGCACTTTGGTTTGTATGCATCCCCCCATGTGGATCAAATTGCATTGAAATAGCCCTTTGTTCAACAATGGCTGTTCTGCCCCCCACTGGAAAATTGCAGCTCTTGAGGCACTCAGGGGATATTGCCCAGCTATCTTCCTATACATCTCCTCGCTCATAACATTGACCGTAGCTCCAGTATCTACTAGGAAAGGTATATCTTCTCCATTCAGATTTACTACCACTCTTATTGCCTTCTTTCCACTTTCTTTGTTGCCTATTAATCTCACATATTCTCTGCTGTATCTGTCATATTCGTATTCTTGCTGGCAGTCAATTGGCTACGGCTCCACCTCTTCTTCAAATGACACAGTTGATATCGGTGGATTTTCATATGGGTCTTCATATCTTACTCCTCCTCGTGCTACGGACTCATTACTGGTTATTGCTCTTTGTCTCAAGTCCTGTGTATTTTGATCAGTTGTCTCAATCTGTAACTCATCAATGGCTCTACCAAATCCAGGTTGAGACATTTGTGGATTAATTCTTGGCCCAGGATAAGGCCGCGTGTCTCTTTCCACTGGGTTTTGTCCTCCTACACCTCTTTGGTTATCATATCTTCTATTCGGTATAACCTGTGAGTTATAATTGTTAGGCGCTGTGTTCATTCTTTCTCTGCACATTGTCTAGTAGTGGTTCTCCTGCCCACATCATAGGCATGGCTGGCCCATTGCAGGGCATGGCCCCTTGTGGGGAAATTCAAAGCCACATCTGTAGCATTGTCTTTCTCCACTGCCCCTGCGCATCAAACTCGGTGATGCCACACCAGGATATCTCCTTTGCCACTTGATATTCCTATTCTTAACAGCAATAGTGTCCACCTTTTTCGGGTTTTCTATGTTGGCTGCTTGTGCGTCTACCCTCTCATATATTCTGGCAAGTTCCAACATTTCTTTCATCGGTAGAGGCTTTTTTAATAGGTGTTTTCTAAATTGTGATGATAAGCATCCTTCAATCACTCTCAGCCGTATTGCTTCATCATCATTAAAGTTGGTAAATTCACAAAATGTTGTCTTCTTTTGCAATCTCAGTACAAATTGCGCTATTGTTTCGTGAGGACTTTGTGTGCATTGGTTAAAGACATATCTCTCTTATTATCTGTGTATTGCAGCCACCAACAGCAGATACATCATTCTCTCTTGGGGTGGAATTGTTTTGATAATGCTTTTTATCTCCTTCACAACCAAGTTCATGAAAATGTCCATTTTATTTGGCGCATTTTGCTCCCCTACAGCCCTCAGGAATTCCTCGAATTCTTCAATCCACTCTTGCCATCTTTGGCCCTGAGTCTTTTGCTGATCTAGAGTGAAAGGATTTGGCCTTCTCAGGTAATTTAGTGGATTTGTTCACATTAATGTGCTTGCTGACATCTGGGGCATGCGTTGTTGTTCATTTGCATCCCCCGCTGAATGTGTGTCTTCAAGTGACATTCTTGTGTAATTATCTTGGTTTGTTTGTTTTAGAAGATATTTATATATGTTTATTTTATTTTCTTCAACTCTAATGTTGAGTTCGCTTTCTTGCTCAACTGTGTGTGCGTACTTTCACTCTCTATGTTTTATTTCACCCTCAATTGATTAGCTTTTATCTGTATTACTGGTCTTTTCTATATGGTATTTTTCTCTGTGAAGCCTCAGTACACGTTGCTTTCACTTTCCACTCATATAGTTTTGTTTGCACCTCATTCCGATTTGTCATTTTGTGTCTCTCTAATGTTTTCGTGTGTTTAAATGTCTGTTTAGTTTATTATGAAATCGTCTGTGCCGATTCAACTTGTAATGGGGTGGTGTCCCTCAAGATGGCGGCACGTATTTGCACGTCTGCGGGTCCTTTTCTTTGATTGCTCTCTGTTACTTCCTCATTACGGCGTGCACGTTTACGCGTATAGGTCCATTACTTTACACTTGTGTCGCTCGCGTGTAGGCGTGCGCACTCAGGTATGTTGTTCTCTCGTTTGAAAAATGCCTTTCCAATTGTTTCTTTTAACCATGCAACAAATATATTTATATCTTTTCGCTATCGGAGGTTATATTCAATCCATTGCCAATCCTCCTACCTCAAGTTCAATTGATTTAGTGGGCTGTAGGTCCTTCGTGCGTTCCGTTGTGTTTTCTGTCTCTTTAAACCTCCCGACGTCCTTGTTTGTATTTGTTTCGGTCCCGCTCTCCTTCGGGAGATCCTTTCATTTAAGTCCAGTTTATCCTCGTCGCCATTGTTATGTTGTTGATTCTTCACTTTATATAATGATGAGGCACACCAGATCATGCGTCCTTATACAACTTTATTCATGGTCTAACTGAACTTCCCCAGCCTCCACATTCCAGAGCCCTTTTCCCATCATTCTAATATTCTATGTTCTATTTAGACTACCACTATGCTAGTGTGTATAGTAACAATACATAACAGGGTCCTGTTCTGAATCATGTTGTAAAGGTTCTAAATCCAGACATCTAGGCTTTGCTTGTTGCACAATGTAATGTATATACCTGTCAGCAACAGAACGTTCTACTCTTGACGATTGTGTGGTATGTCAGAATGGACGTTCTGCTGGGTTGTCTTCTTTTCCAGGTCTGTGAGTGATGTTAAAGTGTTAAAGAAGTAGTCCTGGAGTTGTAAAACCTCACGTGACAATACTGGGAGGCAAGTGTGCTTTTGGATTACCATGGATGGTCGAAAGTGCCTGGTGATCTGTGGCTATAGTGAATGCTTTTCCATAAAGGAATAGGTAAACGTGTTCACAAGACTATATTACGGCGTGGCTCTTCTTCACCTCCTGGTCCAGTGACTGTGAGGTTTCAACTAGCATAAGAGACAATTTGTTAGTGTTGTGGTGAAAAGGAATTGTATTGCGCAAGAATGGCTCCTAAACTGTCGCATCTACCGTGAGCTCAGTTTTTATCTTTAGATAAAACTAGGACATGCTTGCAGCCGATGTTATTCTTCTGCAGATTTCAACAAAAGCGTCCAGACACGCTGCTGTCCACGTGAACTCAATTTTGTGCTTTGTGAGGTCTCGCAACGGAGTGCTGATAGTTGCAAAGTCTTGTATGTATCTTGTACAATAACTTGCCAGACCCAAAAATGAACACACAATCAGACAGAGCGCTTGGCCTATAAGTGTTGTTTAGTGCTACTATCTTTTCTGGATCAGGCTGCATACCTTACTCCGAGGAAATGTGACCATTAAAACATCAGCATCTGTTTGCATAATTCACACTTATCCTTATTTAATGTGAGGTGTGCATTTGCCAGTGCCATATAAACATACACGGCTCAGTATCTCGTCATGTCTGTCTTGTGACGTTCCACACACTAGAATGACAACACTGTAGTTAATATAGATTTTCGCTGCTGATGAAATGCAAAAACCGAGGCGTTTGTATCTGTACAACCCCAAATGAGTGGGGAAAGTGATTATGTATCTGGACTCTGGCGCTAATTCTGACTGGTGGCACCCATTGTTTAAATCCAGTTTGGAAAACACAATCACGCTATTGAGGAGATTAATCATGTCCCTGATCCCGGGTGACTGATGCTTTTCTCGCTGCATGGCTGGATCCTTTCTTAGGGACCCGGGATGATGGGAGACAACCATGGGTTAGGGCATGTTGCTATTTCTATAATGTCTTGTTTGATGAGGGGATGCAACTCATCTTTAGCTTGGCATTGAATGTTTATAGGTATGACCCGATAGTGCTGTGCAACTGGTTTGATGGCTGTGTCTATGTTCAGACGTATTTGACATTCCTTTAATTTTCCCAGGCCTTGGAAAAGAGAGGGGAAACAGTTGCTCCACAGTGTCACAATATTTGTTCGCCATGCGGCAGTATAGTATGTGTACCAACTGTGAGAAACCTAAGGGTATTCTCACGCCTAACCCCCTTGATCCTCTGTGCAGTTGGCCAGAGAATGGTCATTGCTCTTGGATCCCGACCCTGGGGGCGTAGACACGACGAAGGATCACCTGGGTGAAGCATCCTTGGGGACAGGGAGTGTGATGCCCTTGGGCAAGACATGGTATTCCCCTTTCCTTATTGACAACCAGCGCAACCCTTTCCCAACCTTCATGGGCTGTTATAAGCCTGTTCCCCTCATTTCTCCACATATGACACTTGACAGGACTGGGACGAAGAAGAGACAACTAAGAGCAATGAAGCCTACATTCTTTTACCAATAGTGTACTGGGTTGAGAAATATGCCTGCTAAGAACTGTGAGGGTCAGGCATGTCATTTGATTGTGGTCAGGCATTTTATAATTGCACATTCACATCTGCAGCCTGTCAAGGGGCTGCAGGTGTATGAAAGGAGACCAGCCCAGCAGCAAAGGGAGCGACAGGAGAAGCAGCAGGGAGGTTGGTGCAAGCAGCAGGGGATCTTATTTGAGAAGTACGCCAAGACGCTGAGGCCTGCAGAGAGAGGAGGTCTATGGAAGCGTGGCTTGGGAGCGGTTTTATTAAGAAAATGTAAGGATGGAGTAAGGCCTAGCTTGCCCTAAGCTAAGGTGGGATTTCCCTACCTAAAGAAACTAAGGAAAGTCTGTGTCAGAATGTTCAACTGAAAAGTCTGTCTTTTTCAAAAATCTATGCTGGTCCTCACAACTAATACAAAAGTAGGAATGTCAACCATAAACTAAACAGTGATCCAAACATAAAATGTTGAGCTATTTCCAGCTCGGGCTTACTCTTCAGCTTCTTTTCCCCCAAAGTCAGTAAGTCCATCACAATGTTCAATTGACCTTCGTTTGAAACTTGAAGAAACACAGTTCCACACTTTTGCAAAGGTTAGGATGCCCTTCCACAAATTCAATAAAGTCTGGGGCAATTTGTCATAGGGTTTACTTCCCCAAATTCAATGTTCAAATATAACACATACATAAGCATCTTCAGGCTTTGTCTGGCGTTCAGTTTTCCACAAGACTTTACAAATCAAGGCTCTCTTCCCCCAAGTCTGATATTCACCATATGTTGTTTTTCCTTCTTTCACTACAATAATCTTCCTTGTCAGCTTTTAGAGGTTCCCTGGTCTTGGCACAATTTCAGACCACACAGCCCACCCATCACAGGTCACGCAACCAGGAATTTCCAGGCTTTCTTGAGAAGATCAATATTCAGCCAAACAAGTCGTTTCTCAAATGCAGCTACACAACTTTAACATGAGTGGTTTCAGAATATGGGTTTCACTTTGTACTCATAGTTGTTCATTTAACTCAGCTGTTCATTAATTTTCATTTCGTTGTTCATTCCATCGTAAATGCATCTTTTCTTATTTCATTTCATTCAGTCATCCAATTCGTTATTCCATGATCAGTTCTTTACATGTTTCACTTAATAAATGCAGCTTTACTTCTTTCATCCAATTTGGTTTTCAATAAAGGTAACTTTACTTGTTTCATTCAATTTGGTATTCATGAAAGGTTGCTTTGCTTACTTTTACTCAGTTCGGTATTCAATAAAGGCAACTTTGCATGTTTTACTCAGTTCAGTATTCAATAGAGGCAACTTTGCTTGTTTTGCTCAATTCGGTATTCAATAAAGGGAACTTTGCTTCGGTATTCAATAGAGGCAACTTTGCTTGTTTTTCTCAGTTCGGTATTCAATAAAGGGAACTTTGCATGTTTTACTCAGTTCAGTATTCAATAGAGGCAACTTTGCTTGTTTTTCTCAATTCGGTATTCAATGAAGGGAACTTTGCTTCGGTATTCAATAGAGGCAACTTTGTTTGTTTTACTCAGTTCGGTATTCAATAAAAGGGAACTTTGCATGTTTTACTCAATTCAGTGTTCAATAGAGGCAATTTTGCTTGTTTCACTCCATTCGGTATTCAACAAAGACATCTCATTCATTTAGCTATTCAGAACAATGCCACTTCATTGATTTCCATTGACCGCTACTGCATTCACAGTCTCCTGGAGCGCCCCAGTGACTAAAATATCCCTGACACATACACGCACTCGCCAGCTCCTTCACACAGCTTCTCCTACCTTTTGGGCAAGCCTGCTCGCCGTGCGCCTCCTTCTGCTCACTCCGTCTCTCTTGCTTTTGCTTGCTGACAACTTCTGCTGCCCACACTTCCCCTCCGTGGGATCTCCGTCCTGCACTTTCTCTCCAACAGGGCTCCCATGGCCTCATTCAGCATCTTGGATTTTCGGCTTCTCTCGCTCCCGCACAGCTCCTTCTGCTTCTTCTTTCCTGGCTCTCTCTTTCTCCTTCAGTATCCCGCTTTTTATACACCTATGGTCCGGTAACGGGCTGTAGGTGTATTCCATCAATTACTGTTACCTGACTCTCATTACCAGGACATGCCTGACCTTCAAGTGGTGAGAGCAATTGGTGTTTACTATTCTCAGTTGCTTCATCCTCGTCTCAGTACTTGAATAGGGAAAGGGTGTAATATTAGTGTTTCTTCCTTGTCTCAGTAATGTTAGGTATTCCAACAGGAAAATGAAGGGGATATACTTTATAATGTCCCAAAAAGGTCGGAGGATGGTTAGCTTGGTTATTCCAGGGATCAGAGGAATATTGTGTTTTATCCCAATGTACTTTAGCCCCAATTTTTCTCCTTCTCTGTTTAACCCGCTTGGAATGATAATCTCTCTTATCCTTCTCCGAAGCAAGGGAACAAGGTGAACAACATCCCATAACCATTTCTGGGATAGGGGTTCTTTTTTTAAAGGAAGCTGCGGAATACTGCGTCTCACCTAAGGACATCCCATCTCCAATCCCCAATGTGAGAAACCAGAAGTTGTCTCACCTGCTAGTTCCCGGCGATCTCTCTCTCAGGTCACAGCCATCGCTTTTGGATCCAGACCCTGGGGGTGGACCAGTGCAGGAGTATCACCTGGGTGGGGGGTCTTCAGGGAGTGGGGGTAAGACAGCCGATGGTGAAATGCAGTATTCCCCACTTTTTTGTTCATCTACCCTAGTTGCAACCCCCCTTTTTACACAAACACTGGGCCGAGGAAGAAAGTAACTGAGATTAACCAGACTAACTCTCTCACATCGTACTGGACATGTCCCATTAATTTGGTCAGGCAAAGTCAGGCACTTTCCACTAAGTGCATACACCTGATACCAGTTAGCTCTCCTCTAACGAATATAAGGCAAAACCTAAAGACACACTCTGAGCAAGGCAGAACTCCAGTACGAGCGGAACATCCGGGACGAAGGCATACCTGCTGGAGCAGAGCAACGGACCAAGGAATGAGAGCAGCGGGCCGAAAACCCCAAGGGTTCCCTACTGGAGGTCGTTGCGTCTGACAGACCACAAAAGACACGTGGCGAAGGGCAGATCCAACAAGTGAAGATTGCATTGTGTTCCAAGGATGCCAGCGACCCTCCCGGGTGAACGGCAGAGTTGGGGAGGCGAGGCCAAGCCTGTGGTACTAACCTTGACGCGTGAATTGAAAATAGCAAAGCAAGAAAGAAGCGCACACAGCCAGTGAGTTGGCAAGTGACCCGAGAAACTGGTGTGTGTTAAAGCGAATGAAGTAGCAACATTATATCACAAGTAGGGCTGGATGCATGTAGATGAGACGCGAAGAAAGGCAAACCCGTGAATGAACTGAAAGTAAAAGGCAGCTGTGAGATCAGCGATACTAAGTAACAGAGTGGTCCGGCGAAAGGAACTAGCCTATTCGAAAGTCTCAGTGAAAGGTACATTGTTTGAAGTTATAAAGCAAACAAACACCGAAAGTGAATTGAGCGTGAACTTTGAGTGGAAGTGGTCCTGCAGTGGTCAGTAAAGAGACCCACGAATATTCAAAAGTCTTTGACATCCGAAAGGGGTCCGAGCCCGACAAAGGGAGACCCGAAGTACAATAAAGCTTGGGGGAGGGATCCCCCTGGCAGGTTTGTGTTGAAATGTGACTGGAGAGGTCTGGGCCCGACAGAGGGGGGCCTACGTGATCTGTGTACTATAAGGTGTGAGCCTTGCAGAGGGGGACCTCTCTGAATTTTACGTTGAAACACAATTTTGAGCAAGTCAAGAAAGGGACTTTAACGTGGAAGGCCGGTTGGGCCTCAGTCACGGTTTGGAACTGCTTAGAGTGTCAGAAACTGAGCCAGAGTGTGTCATCCTGCCTACAAGGAAAGCCTTACTCCATGACGTTTAACGTGAGGAATAGAGCTGGTTCAACACTGATTTTTCCTTTGCATACATTTCTCCTTATTACACTTTCTTTTATAGATATAGCGCAGGCATTAGGTTTTGTTACCATGGGCCATGGGTATCAGGTAATAATTTCCCATACATAATGTCCCTACATAATGTCGCCGGGAAAAGCCATTGACAACATTATATATGGTGACATTCAGAGGTTGCAGGGTTGTCCCCCGCATCTTCAATGTAATAATGTCTCTGCAAAAAACTGCAACTTTTTTGTAAGGAGACATTTTTGCGGGGACATTATTGCATGGAACCGGGCCATGTTGATCTGACGGACTCCACTAGGACTGTTTTGTTTATCGTTTGATGGTCGTGGCTACTCCCATTTTAGTTATAGGGCAAAATAGGAGTTTCTCCGACCCCAACATTTTCAATAAAGTTTTTACAAATTGTATCCATCGTGTCAGTGTCATACTTTTGATACCATGCCTTCCCTACACTAAGGACCCTCTATCCAGGTGATCCTCCCTCGCTTGTCCACCCCGAGGGGCAGGATCCAAAAGCTATAGCCTTTCCCTGGCAACCTGCACTGAGGATCCAGGGGGAGTAGACGTGAGAAGACCCTCAGGATTCTCCCACTGCCCCAATATTTCACTGTAGCTCTTATCCTGCTTTCACTTGCCCAATGTTCACTATAAGAAAACAATAGGTCCACTTGACCCGCCTTCTAGCTTGCTTTAGCATTCAATTCACAGTTGTCCAAGGTTTATTCACAAGGTCTTTTGATTGTCACCATTTAGTGCTCCCTTGCGAAGACCACAAGGTCCATCCATAACAGCTTGCGCAGCCAGGAACCCTATGCTTCTCCTTGACTCGGAAAACATCAGAACAGCGAAAAGACCAGCCTCCTGGAGGCCCGTCATGTGAGGAACCAATCAGGAAAGAGTATCCGCAAATGCAGCAGAATTTAATTGCACCGCAACGCACACAAGAGGTGTGGCCAGTAGGAGAGAGAGAATGCCTGATGTGGCATCGCGTCGAGAGGCCTGCACTGGGAGAGTCTGATGAGGCCCCATGGGCAAGTAACCGGGCCAAGGCAGTGCAGCAGCTCGCGCGAGCACTGAGCACATCAGAAGGCCTAGGCAGAGCCCCGAGTAGGAGCTGACTACAGTGTTAAGGATTTCAATCGGGCGACACACCTTGGTCTTAGCCTAGTATGTAGCGCACAATTGGAATGCTTTCTCTTTATCTTCTGCGAATTCAATTTGCGATGGCACACAACCCGTCTCACACCCCCTTTTTTAAATACCCCGGGTCACAATGGACCATGAACCAGGCCGGTTGGTGGGAATGCAATATTTATTTATTTTTAAATTTGCAAGAAAATCATACGAATTTTAATATTGGGTAGCAATCACCAATGGGGTGATAATTACAATGGAAACTGAATCAAATACACTTGGTTAACCTTCTACAAGAACACATATAAAACACAAATGAAGAGGAGCACTTTTTCTCTTTCGGGAGATAGCACCTGGGTTAAGATATCCCCCTGCAATGCTCTCCCAAACCCCTGTGAATCAAATTTGGAATGGACAGAAAGAAGCAGCAGGGAGTCAGGGATATTGTGCAGCAAACAGAATCAAAGTCTGACCTTTGCAATGGCATAAAATGACACTTGGAAATTGACAAATAAATAATTAATGTGCAGTTAAATCTATGAGGCAAATATGATTTTCACAATGGTGGGAATATATAAACACTGGCAATCACAAAGCAAGTTCTCAACAAAAGGCACACAGTCCAAAAACAAGTTGAAAGTAAGAACACGATGCAGCCGAATCACACGCTGGAAAGTTGCATTTTTTCTCAATTGCCGTTTTAAATGACACAAACGATTTTTATGAAAAACGAGTGAAATACTCAGATTTGGAATGCAGTTTTTGGG
Source organism: Ambystoma mexicanum (assembly GCF_040938575.1). Classification (NCBI taxonomy): domain Eukaryota; kingdom Metazoa; phylum Chordata; class Amphibia; order Caudata; family Ambystomatidae; genus Ambystoma; species Ambystoma mexicanum. The sequence continues at coordinate 704,737,920 of NC_090924.1, forward strand.
CTGGGGGATAGATGCACATCACAGGGACAATATAAGAGTGAACGGATAGTTGTAGCTGAAGGTTGGGATGAGATTTGCAAGATAAAAGATTTGATTTTGGTAAAATGAAGCCGTGAAAGAGAGAAAATCGGCTGGGAAAGAAAGACAGATTTTACTTAAACTAGATTATTAAGACTATATTGTTAAAGAAAGACATGTTAGGATCCCGGGTTAATTTGCAACTTAGCCGTTTCACCCCGCGTTCAGATCTATATGGGAATTAATTTCAATTATTCCAAATATCGCTAAGGAGTTCCAAGATGGGGTGAGTGAAAGAATGGCGCTAACACTACGAAATCACAGACAAGATGCACAAAGAATTCTGACAGTTGGAAAAATTACCAAGGCATGGATAGGGTTACTTAAAGAGTGGAATAAAGATAAAAGGGTCAGGATGGGTAGGCTATGTGTTTTTATGGGATGGGAAATACTCACAGACCACGCTTGAGTTTTGGGATTTTGGAACAGTCAACCAGGTCTGGTCACCGCACAGTGGGCGCGCCTTACAGCAAACAGCTAGGCAATTCTGGTCAATGGATGGCACAGGTACAGCTGGAGACAGTTAGTGGGCAACACGCCGGTCTGTTCACAGGATACTAAAGGTACCAAAGCTTTTCTCCTGGTTAATGGGATTTTAGTGGGATTTCTAGATCAAGGCCTAGCTGGAGTAGGGTCAGCTACGCTTTGGGCTGGCAGTGGAATCTGGAACCTGGCAAGATGAATGTAAAGATCAGGAACGCAGGCGCTGGAAATTCAGGAGAGAGTCTGTCTAGAGTTCTGTCAGCCACCCTTTATATAAAGCATGGTGACATCATAGAATTATATGGTAGGGCAGGCTTAGCTGAGTACGCCCCTAGACAACTGGATTGGTCAGGGGTGATTGTTACTGCCTTCTTGTTAACGGATTGGACTTTTGACAACCTAACAACAGCTTTATGATGTGGGTTTACTATTGTTAGGAAAGATTTCATATTTGATTGTAATTTTCCCACCATGTGTCAATCCCCAAACTTTTTGCTGCTGTTCTACACCCTGATCTAACCTTTGCCAGAGAAGCGCAGCCCTCAGGCGCACTCCTCTGGGCTTTCGCTCACTTCTTATGGGGAAACTGACATGCCCTTAAGACAGTCAGTACTGGGAGACTTTGTTTCCCTTAGTCCTTTCCTCATGTTGCAGCTTTTGTGCAACATGTAACAAGAGTGCAATGTAACTTACTTTACCACACCCTTGGGTCTCTAGTCATTCCAAAGGCCCTAGAAACTCTCACTGGACTTATTATGAACTGTGCAGATGTGTCACGGACAGGACTGGTGGCAGCTATCGTTTATCTTATGTTTTTAACCCTTTTTTGCCATGTTATCCACGCTTACCACGTTTGGCACGAATGGGTGACCTGGCTCCAAAACGGCCATGCCACGAGGTTCTTTGTCCTGTCCTTTGACCATCTTGCCCCTTCACCTTCCCCAGGTCGAGCCGACCCGGGTCAGTCCTTATTTGGTCATGCACTTTCCCGCGAAACCCAAAGCTTTCGCAGGCTTCTGCATGCCTTGTGTGTGTGCCTCCAGGATGTGGGCTGGGATGTCTGTTCCCAATACACATTCTGGGTGCCAGAGAGTCTAGAGTGTCCTGAATGCCTGGAACCACTGTGGTCCGTGATTGGTCCACGTATGGAGTGAGCATCTGGGAGCAGATCTCCCATTGGCTCCTCTCCGTTTTGGCGCGAAGGGAACTTTGGATAAGAGGAGGCCGAAAACACCACTACCATGTCGATCTCCTGAGTTCACACAAACAAAGGATAAGGAGCTGAGTATCCTGCAACAAGAAGCTGAGTCGAGGAACCGCTGGTGACCTGCTGGAAGGTTTGGCACCCTGAGCCCACTGTCGTCCTGCAAGACCCGTCTGCATCTGATCGTCCTAGAAGGTCTGCAAAGGCGCTTCGACGCATTGGAATAGTGGGACCAACTATTCTCGGCACCTTCGTCAAACCCTGCAAGTAAGCCTCTTCGGAAGTGTTCCTGGGCCAACCAGTGGGCTGACCAGCTTACGCAGGACGTTTGCTCTGTCACCGCCGTGGTTTCGAGGAAGCCCTCAAAACTTGGTATATTGCTTGCTCTGTGTCCACGGCACCCTCACATCGAATTTCGTACACTTAGCATTCCCCGGTCTGAAGCGAGACGAGTGCGCCCGGACCGGAGTAAACGCGGTTACCGTGTTGCCCTGCTGTGGCAACGACCTGTGCAAGTTCGCTGCACTTGTGACTCTCTTGACCCTGAAGCCTGCTACCGCGGAAACTATACGGTGTCAAGACGTCCTGATTGTCGCATTCGAACCTTCCAGTGAAGTGGACTGAACTGGCGAAGTCTGGGTCTGCCTGCGTCGGGGACCGGTGAGTAGTCCATACCGCAACCGGTGGCCCCTAGCGCAGGAGCCCATTTCTTTTCCACTGCTGTTGCGAAATAGCGACTCTATCCCACACTCTCAACCTGCCTCTGCCCGCAAGTGGAGGTCCTGCTTGAATAGTGGGGACTTGTTCTTCATCAACCTTATCCGCCTTCTTGAGCTGCTAGTGACCCTTGAAGAGACCCTATTTTGTCCAGTGGCACACTCGTATGCATGTACTATTGAGCATAAGGCTCCTCTCTTCGTAGGGCTTGGATTGCCTCTTAGTTAGGTGTATTCTTGATGTGGAACTGGGTCTAAAGATTACTTGCACTGCCTGTTTTCCTCCCCATCTAGGTGGTCTACATATTTCGTGCTTCTTAATCCGTTAGACCCCTCTGGTCTTGTATATATATTGTGTTGATTGTGATGTGTTGGTTTACTTCAGTATTATTGTGATTCTTTGCTATGGTCTATATTACAAAGGCCTCGTAATAAATGTATCTATATTGTTAATATAACACCTGTCTGGAGTAATTTGTAAGTGTCCCTGCTTTGTGTGCTCATTGAGGTCTTTCAGTCACCCTCACCCCTCTTGAGACTTAGTCTTGACCGCCTGCCATAGCTACCCTGATTGGTCTGGCTTGTCTAGAGGTTACCCTGTTCCAAGAAACTAGGTTGGCTTTCTGAACCTCTGCCCCTCCAGGTCAGAGTTCAGTAATCCATCTTAACAAATTGGTGTACAGCGGTGGGATAGGACTGAAGGAATCCAGTGTTGCACACGAGCGAAGGCATTTCGAGTTATTCCTACCAGGACACATAGTGAATTGTCATAGTATAACTTTTAAAAGGCCATAATCCTATCGAACAGTATGGAAACAAGTACCTTGTTAACTTTAAATGCTTCGAAATCCGACACATTAAGAACGATGTGTGCTGAGAGAGGTGTTTCCTCCCAAGGCACAAAAGTAGAAAGGATCAAGAGAATCATGGACTGGCAAGAAGCTCAGCTTAGAGCTATAGCTTCCGAGGACAGTGCAGAAGGAGGTGGCACTGCTCTCGCTGGTAGAACTGATGGTTCTACCTCTGCACTGATCCACGGCAACCATGAGGACATGGAGGATTTAATGTCAAATGTTTCCTCTGCCAGTGCTGATGAGGAGGCCATACTTGAATTCAAGAAGCAAGAGCTGCTGTTTAGGCAGAAGGAGCTTGAGTTCAACATGGCCAAACTAAAGATAGAGCAGGCAGAAAAACAAAAAGACAAGGATTACCAGTTGGAACTGGCCAAACTTCAAGTTGCCAATGGATCCAAGGGTCCTGGACATGGGTCTGGGGCCTCTTCTCATCCAAGGTTTCCAAAAGATCTGCTCAGTGTGTATGAGGAAAAGAATGACCTTATGGAGTGGCTGAATACATTTGAGTATGCATGTGAAGTTCAACAAGTTGACAATGCTGATATAATTGCCTGGTTACTTAGCAGACTGCCCCATTCTGGCTGCAGTGCCATTATGTAAATGTCGAAAGCTGAGAGAGCAGATTTTGCAATGTTGAAGCAAACTCTCATCTTAAAGTTTGAAAAGACTCCTGCCCAATACTTAAAAAGATTCAGAGAGTATAAGAAAAAAGAAGGTGGTACTTGGGTATCTTATGTAACTGAATCCTTAAAAAAACTTGACTGGCTGGGTTGAAGGTTATAAGGTTTCTACCTTTGAAGGTATGATAAGTCTTGTCATGCTGGAACATATTTTTGCATCTTCTTCCCCTGAGCTTAAGCAGCATTTGGAAGATTCAAAGGAGATAGATCCTAAGAGGCTAGCCATTGCAGCAGATTTGTGGGTGTCACATCGAGTGTCCCATAAGGACAAGACTCATCCTGGTAAGCAGGAGGAAGGGAAAAAGTCCAAAGATAAAGAGGGTGGGGAAACTGATAAATCTTCTTCCCAAAAGGGCCACAAAAAGAAAAATAAGGGTAAGACACAAGAGAACTCACAGGGTAGTGGAGGTCAGCCTCCGAAACAGAACTCTGGTTATAGTAAGTCTCCCTATGTGAACAGACCCAATGGATCTTTTCTTGCTTGTAGAGCAACTGACCACGTGAAGGGGGATCCCAGATGTAAGGTCAAATCCTTGGGGTCCACTCTGCTAATCTGGCCTTCTCCTCCTACGAGGACGAAGAGATTACCGGAGCATCCTTCTCCTCAGACTCCTTCCCCAGTGGGATAGTAGCTGAGGTAGTTTTAGTTTCCCTGGGTTCCTGGGAGCCTAAAGTCTCAGAGGCTTATGCTAGGATTCCAGATAACACCAAGCACTACTTTAAAGACAGTGTGCTGATCAATGGAGTAGATACTCCAGCTCTTAGGGATAGTGGGTGCAGTGGGACTATAGTGGATTCTACCTTGGTAGACCCAGAGGAAGTTGCCAGAGCTACTCTGATGCCAACTAAGTTGGCTGACGGCCCACCTCTCATGTTCCCTGTAATACCTGTAAATCTTACTTCCGGTGGTACAGCAGTCAAGATTCCAGTGAGCATTCAGAGGAGTGTCCCAGGAAAGGTCTTGTTGGGCAATGATCTCCGAGCTTTAGGGCTTGTCGGAGACACTGCTGACAGACCCTGCACAAGGTCTCAAACGAGGGCAGCACTGGTCAAGACCAATGCCCTGCCCCAGCCAAAGGGGAAACCCAAGGCTAAAGGAGTCAAAAAAGTAAAAAGAGGGAAAGAAAATATTCCCCCTAACTCACCTACCACTGAGGTGGAGGTAGTTGGTCAATCACCCGGACCTGATGAGGAGGTGGTGATGCCTGAAGTATTTGACCCCAATGACCATCCTGAAATAAACGATTTGTTAGTAGAAGGTGGTCCTGACAGGAAAGAATTCAGTAAAGACCAACGTGAGTGCCCATCTCTGGAAGGCCTAAGGAGACAGGCCTGCTCCCAGATTGAGGGTGAACCGCCTGGGAAGCATCAGATTTATTGGGAAGGTGGGCTCCTGTATAGTGAGCCTACAGAGTCTACAGAAGGAGACCATTGGAGGTTGGTCGTTCCCCTTGCTGTACTACCCTTCCCCCTGCAGCTGGCGCATGAAGTGCCCCTTGCTGGTCACCTTGGTATTAAGAGGACCAAGCAAAGGTTATCCATGCACTTCTACTGGCCCAAGAAGGGGTGCAAGTAGAAAGTCACTGCAGGAGTTGTGCCTCCTGCCAGCTATCTGGTAAGAGTGGTTCAACAATCCAAGCTCCATTGGTACCACTCCCAGTTGTGGGGGTACCATTTGAGAGGGTAGGGATTGACATTGTTGGTTCCCTTGACCCCCAAACATCCTCAGGCAATAGGTTTATCCTGGTGCTGGTCGACCATGCCACCAGGTATCCTGAGGCCATCCCATTGAAAACTGACTGCCAAGTCAGTTGCAAAAGCTTTACTTGGCATCTTTACTAGGGTTGGCTTCCCTAAAGAAGTTGTGTCTGACAGAGGCAGCAACTTTATGTCAAAGTATATGCAGTCTATCTGGAAGGAATGTGGGGTCACCTATAAGTTTTCTTCCGCATACCACCCCCAGACCAATGGTCTGGTGGAACGGTTTAACAGGACCTTGAAAAGTATGATTAGGGCTCTGGAAGAACCTCAAAGAAGACAATGGGATCTTCTTTTACCATGCTTACTGTTTGCCTACAGGGAGGTACCACAAGAGGGTGTTGGCTTTAGCCCCTTTGAACTTCTGTTTGGTCACCCTGTGCGGGGACCCTTAGCCATAGTCAAGGAGGGATGGGAGATGCCCACTCCCCCCATTACTACCAACGTAGTAGACTATGTGTTAGGGCTCAGAAAAAAGATGGTACTCCTGATGGGTCTGGCTAGTGACAAGTTGAAGGCAGGACAAGCTCTGGTGAAACATTGGTATGACCAGAAAGCTTCCCTTATTAACTTTACACCTGGTCAGAAAGTCCTGATCATGAATCCCATAAGGCCTAGGGCTTTACAGGATAAATGGTCAGGCCCTTACACAGTGGTGGAGTCACTGGGTGAGGTCAACTATTTAGTGGACCTTGGAAGGCCTGGACAGGCTCCAAAAGGGTTCCATGTAAATAGGCTGAAGGCTTTCATCCCAAGAGTTGAAATTGCAGCACTGCTATTGGCTTCAGATGTTGAGGAAGAGGAGTCTGAACCTCTTCCTGACCTATTCCAAAGCAGTCCTTCAGATAACTCCATTGAGGGTGTCCGAGTGGCCCCTCACCTGACTTCTGATCAGCAGGCTGAGGTGAAAAGTTTGCATAGGCAATTTTCCCCCCTGTTTTCGCAGTCCCCTGGTTTGACACCTTGGTGCAAACATAACATAGACACAGGAGACCAGTGTACCTACCAAAAGTAGGGGATACAGAATGTCAGACAAAGTACGGTCTTACATTAAGACAGACATCAACAAAATGTTGGATCTTGGGGTGATTGAACCCTATAGTAGTACTTGGTCCCGCCCTGTGGTTTTGGTTCCAAAAGCAGGTACTTCTGAATTGAGGTTCTGTGTGGATTACAGGGGTCTGAATGCTGTCACCAAGACAGATGCACACTCCTTGCCTAAAACAGAAGAGCTGGTGGATACCTTGGGCGCCTCCAAGTACCTCAGCACGTTTGACCTCACTGCAGGCTATTAGCACATAGCCCTTGCAGAACATGCCAAGGAGAAGACAGCTTTCTCAACTCCAGAGGGCCTTTACCAGTTCAGGGTAATGCCTTTTGGGTTGAAGAATGCACCTGCCATATTCCAGAGGCTTGTGAATCATGTGTTGAATGGGTTGGACGAATTCTGTCTTGCATATCTGGATGATATAGCAGTTTTCAGTCCCACCTGGGAAGACCATGTGAAACACCTGGGGATTGTGTTACAAGCTCTTCAGAAGGCCCACTTGACCATAAAGGCCAGTAAATGCCAAATTGGACAAGGCTCAGTGGTTTACCTTGGACATGAAGTAGGTGGAGGGAGGATACAGCCTCTACCCAGTAAAGTACAAGCAGTACAAGACTGGCCTACCCCCACTACACAGACCCAAGTGAGAGCCTTCTTAGGACTCACTGGGTATTACAGAAATTTCATGGCAGACTATGGCACCATAGCTGCCCCTCTGACTGCTCTCACTACTCCAAAGAAGCCCAAGAAGGTAACTTGGACTGAAGAGTGTGAGAAGGCCTTCAATGGCTTAAAAAACTCCTTGTGCCAGGCCCCTGTGCTCAGGGCCCCTGATTACCAAAGACCTTTTATTGTGCAGACAGATGCCTCTGACATTGGGATAGGAGCTGTACTGTCACAAGTAGATGAGAAGGGTAAGGAACACCCTATTGGCTTCATTAGTCGCCAGCTTAAGGACAGAGAGCTCAGATGGTCCACAGTAGAGAAAGAATGTTTCTCTGTTGTGTGGGCCCTACGGAAGCTGAGGCCCTACCTCTATGGGACCCACTTCACTGTGCAAACTGACCATAAATCCTTAAAGTGGCTAATGAACATGAAGGGAGAGAATCCAAAGTTCCTTAGGTGGTCCATAAGTCTGCAAGGCTTTGACTTCACTATTGAGCATAGGCCAGGTGTCCAACATAGCAATGCTGATGGGTTGTCCAGAATGTTTAACCGACCTGAACAAGAAACTCATCCAGGGGTGGATTAGTTCCCCCTGTCCTTAGTCTGGGAGGGGCGAGTGTTAGGAAAGATTTCATATTTGATTGTAATTTTCCCTCCATGTGTCAACCCCCAAACTTTTTGCTGCTGTTCTACATCCTGATCTAACCTTTGCCAGAGAAGCGCAGCCCTCAGCCGCACTCCTCTGGGCTTTCGCTCACTTCTTATGGGGAAACTGACATGCCCTTAAGACAGTCAGTACTGGGAGACTTTGTTTCCCTTAGTCCTTTCCTCATGTTGCAGCTTTTGTGCAACATGTAACAAGAGTGCAATGTAACTTACTTTACCACACCCTTGGGTCTCTAGTCATTCCAAAGGCCCTAGAAACTCTCGCTAGACTTATTATGAACTGTGCAGATGTGTCACGGACAGTACTGGTGGCAGCTATCTTTTATCTTATGTTTTGAACCCTTTTTTGCCATGTTATCCGCATTTACCACGTTTGTCACAAATGGGTGGCCTGGCTCCAAAATGGCCATGCCACGAGGTTCTTTGTCCTGTCCCTTGGCCACCTTGCCCCTTCACCTTCCCCAGGTCGAGCCGACCCGGGTCAGTCCTTATTTGGTCATGCACTTTCCCGCGAAACCCAAAGCTTTGTGTGTGTGCCTCCAGGATGTGGGCTGGGATGACTGTTCCCAATACACATCCTGGGTGCCAGAGATTCTGGAGTGTCCTGAATGCCTGGGACCACTGTGGTCCGTGATTGGTACACGTATGGAGTGAGTGTTTGGGAGCAGATCTCCCATTGGGTCCTCTCCGTTTTGGCGTGAAGGGAACTTTGGATAAGAGGAGGCCGAAAACACCACTACCATGTCGATCTCCTGAGTTCACACGAACAAAGGATAAGGAGCCAAGTATCCTGCAACAAGATGCTGAGTCGAGGAACCGCTGGTGACCCGCTGGAAGGTTTGGCACCGTGAGCCAGCTGTCGTCCTGCGAGACCCCTCTGCATCTGATCATCCTAGAAGATCTGTGAAGGCGCTTCGACCCATTGGAATAGTGGGACCAACTATTCTCGGCACCTTCATCAAACCCTGCAAGCAAGCCTCTTCGGAAGTGTACCTGGGCCAACCAGTGGGCTGACCAGCTTACGCAGGACGTTTGCTCCGTCACCACCGCGGTTTCGAGGAAGCCCTCGAATTTCGTACACTTGGCATTCCCCGGTCTGAAATGAGACGAGTGCGCCCGGACCGGAGTAAACGCGGTTACCGTTGCGCCATGCTGTGGCAACGACCTGTTCAAGTTTGCTACACTTGTGACCCTCTTGACCCTGAAGCCTGCTACTGCGGAAACTACACGGTGTCGAGACGTCCTGATTGTCGCATTCGAACCTGCCAGCGAAGTGGACTGAACTGGTGAAGTCTGGGTCTGCCTGCATCGGGGACCGGTGAGTAGTCCTTACCCCAACCGGTGGCCCCTAGCACAAGAGCCCATTTGTTTTCCACTGCTGTTGCAAAATGGCGACTCTATCCCCCACCCTCAACCTGACTCTAGATGCCTCTGCCCGCAAGTGGAGGTCCTGCTTGAATAGTGGGCACTTGTTCTTCATCGACCTTATCCGCCTTCCTGAGCTGCTACCCTTGAAGATACCCTATTTTGTCCAGTGGCACAAGCGTGTGCATGTACTATTGAGCATAAGGCTTCTCTCTTCGTAGGGCTTGGACTGCCTCTTAGTTAGGTGTATTCTTGATGTGGAACTGGGTCTAAAGATTACTTGCACTGCCTGTTTTCCTCCCCATCTAGGTGGTCTACATATTTCGTGCTTCTTAATCCGTTGGACCCCTCTGGTCTTGTATATATATTGTGTTGATTGTGATGTGTTGATCTACTTTAGTGTTATTGTGATTCTTTGCTATGGTCTATATTACAAAGGCCTTGTAATAAATATGTCTATATTTTTAATATAACACCTGTCTGGAGTAATTTGTAAGTGTCCTTGCTTTGTGTGCTCATTGAGGTCCCTCTTGAGACTTAGTCTTGACCGCCTGCCATAGCTACCCTGATTGGTCTGGCTTGTCCAGAGGTTACCCTGTTCCAAGAAACTAGGTTGACCTTCTGAACCTCTGCCCCCCCCCTCCAGGTCAGAGTTCAGAAATCCATCTTAACACAGGGCAGTTCAAGAGCGGGGATCGAAGACCATACACGCTGTGTTTGTGTCTCTGTTCGAGGTCGGGGAGGGCATCAGTGCACCCAGGCCCGCTGGTCCCATTGGGACGCCACATGAATTATGGTCAATACGAAGGAGGGTAGGGGTGACCAAGTCTCTACTAGCTACCCATATCGAGCTGGCATGTGGATGGCTGCTGTAGCATCATCTGGATAGTATGCAGGAGGTTCATTATGTGTTTAGCTAGACTGAATTGTTGCCGGGGCTAGCTGCATTCTTATGGCAGAGGTGTTGTGCGATGTGTCTTAACAGTGGTGTGTGGTGGCACATGCATGTGGGTGGGTGGCCTTGCCATCGGTTAAAGTCCTACGTCCCGTCCCCTTTCCTCCATACTTATGGGACATTCCTCCGTCCTGTGGGACGGGACCGGAGCACTTTGTAAAAGCATCCAAAATTTTGCAAAAGTTTTTTGTCCTTCCTCTCTTTCTACGCGGGGCCCGGCACGTGGCCGTAGCCCTGCCCATCTCAGCTCCGCCCCGCGCATCGCCCATCAGTCCTTTTCTCCGCTCGTTCGGGACTGGACGCACTTGCATCTGCTGAAGATTTTCTTCCCTTTTTTCTCCTCTCTGGCTCTCGCTAGCGATCGTGTACTAGTCTGTCTATGTCGTTCAGACTAGACTTTCCAGATTGTTCATCGTTTCATCAACGCTTCGCGAGGGCGGACCCCCATCCTCTTTGTTTAGAGTGTTTGGGTGCGGACCACCGTTGGGACTTCTGTTTTTATTGTGATTCCCTTTCGGTCCGGGCACTTCAACGTCGATTGGAGCGGTGGGAGGAGGTGTTTCGACGTACTCCTCCTTTGCATTTTCAATCATTTATTGACGAAAAGAAGAAACGCCCGGTAAGTCCTTTACTTTTCAGAGTACCCGGCCAGGAGACAACTTTCCGGGCTCTTCCCGGGCCCGGGAGGAGCGTCGACCGCTCTATCACCGGGGATTGCCCTGAGGTGCCTTCTGGGCCTAATAATTGTAAAAATTGTACCAAAGTTTTCTCCGAGGCTCTCCGTAAGGGGCCTGTGGATACCAGAGTATGCTCCGAGGCCCCTCCTGTGGGGTCTGCTTGTAGACCCAGTTCTACTGAGTCGTGGGGTACCGGAGCTCCCTCTGATGCCTCTTTATCGGCTTCCCTCAAAGGTACCAGGGTGCGCCCCGAGGCCTTAGTTGGGCTTGGTGTTACCGAACGGATGTTCGAGGCCCGCGCTAGTAAGGCTGTAACTGGACCTGGGTCCAAGGACCCTCGTACAGAGGCTAAGGAAACCAACATTTCTGAGAGGCCGACAAGGCCTTAATGGTGAAGGCTGTTTCTCACCGTTCCCGCTCTTGTGGCAACGCCAGAACTTTTGAGGGGGCAAGGAGTGAAAGTTCCTCCTTTACCGGCAGTGCCGAGGTCCTTCCTGTGAAGGCTAGTTTGGCTACTGGTATGTCGCAGAAACATTCCAGGCCACATAGTACCGGCTCGGCCGAGGTTCCTTGTGTAAAGGCTAAAATTAAGACCCCTGATCCACCGACGGGGACCCCTGCCTCACTTCCACACGTCCCGCTGTTCCCCTCAGGTGACGGCAAAATGGCGGCTGTTCCCGCCACGACCACGGCGGCCATTTTGGGGGCTTCCCCTACAACTACGCCATCGGCCTCAGGCGTAGGAGTTGGTTCTGCGGGTGAACATAAGATTCCTTGTGCGCATCCGTTTCGTCCAGTTTACGACTGGAACGCTCGGATGCCCCTTCCACACAATATCTTGTTGCCGGTGGGTTCCGCACCCTTGATTTTTCTGGACACTTCGGGGGATGGGCCTGTTTGGCAACCCTCCCCTCTGCGTCCCTGGAATTATCCTCCTCATGAGAGGCCTTCTCCAGCAACTCCAAAACTGTCTCCGGAGGACTTCTTTTTCTGCAAGTTTCAGACGCTCATGCGTACCGACCCCATGAGGGAGTATTTCATTTTCACTAACTCGGCCTTGCAGCTCCGGCAGGCCAATGCAGAACTGGTGTTAGCGGGGCGAATATGAAGATGTGGAAAGGTCTGTCAGAGTTCATTCCGGTCGAGAAGCTGGAAGACTTTAAGGCGGGATTATCAGATGCCAAGGTCTTGGCCCAGGATCTGCTGGAGGCCGCGGCTCATCACGTCGACACTTCAGCTCGGGGCTTTATGCTGGGAGTTGATACCTCTCGACAGACGTGGTTGCATGCCACCAAGTTCTCAAAGGAGGTGCAGGACAAGGTGTTGGACCTGCCGTTTGACAGTAAGGAGCTTTTCCATTCCACAACGGATGTGGAGCTGACCAAAACGAAGGACAGCACCCAGACAGCTAAGTCCTTGTCTGTCCTGGTTAAAACTCCTTTTAGGACCCAGAGACGTTGTCCCAAAGCCGGCCCTCCTCTGGTTTCAGGGGGTTTCTAGACCGGAAATCCCACAGAGTGGATACCCCCTTGGGTAATTCCCGCCGGAGGCAGCAACGGACTCAGTTTTTCTCCCGCTCCTCAGCCTCCTCCTCAGGTTCAGGTGGTAACACCACTGAAAAGCCTGCCAAATGAGGGTTCTCTGCGCTCGCACAAGATCCCGGTGGGAGGACGCATTGCCTTTCTTTGGGAGGCGTGGCAGACCATCACAGAGGACAGGTGGGTCTTGTCAGTCGCTCGGGCGGGCTTCCGCTTAACCTTACCCCCTACCCCAACCTTCAACCCTCCTTTCCAGCAGTCAGGGTCATCCTCCCTAAAAGCCGAGGTTCAGAAACTTCTGGACCTCAGAGCTGTGGAACCCGTTCCCCTTGGGGAACGAGGGGAGGGCTTCTACTCCCGGCTGTTTACGGTGCCCCAAACCCAACCAGGCTGGCCTGCGCACCATCCTAGACCTTTCCCAGTTCAATCTTTTCCTACCCCAAGAGAAATTCAAGATGATCACGCCCGGCCAGATACGGTCCTCCTTGCAGATGGGCGAATGGCTCAGCATGGTGGACCTTCAGGATGCGTACATGCATATTCTGATCTGGAATAAACACAGGAGATATCTCCGTTTCTCTGTGGGAGCGGAGCACTTCCAGTTTCGAGTGCTTCCTTTTGGCCTCAGCTCGGCGCTGCGTGTCTTCACGAATATGATGTCCGTGATCGCGGCCTATCTTCGTCTACAGGGTATCCATGTGTATCCGTATTTGGACGATTGGCTTTTACGCAGCACTGGCCCGTTGAAAGCCGCCTGCAATCTTCAGTCTCTCCTCCAGCTCTTGTTCCACCTCGGGCTGTCGGTGAACTGGAGGAAATCTTCCATGACGGTCTCTCAGGACTTGATTTTCCTGGGTTTTCGCTGGAACACGATCAACTGCAGAGTGTACCTGACCGGGGACAGAATGGCGGATCTGCTTGCCACATGTCAGATGTTTGCGCAGTCTGAAAGCATGTCGGCCTGGTGGTTCCAGAGGCTTCTGGGCCTCATGGCCTTGTGCGTATTGGCTCTTCCTCTTGCTCGTCTCAAGATGAGACAGACTCAGATGGCTTTTCGGAGTTCTTGGCGTCAGGCTGTGGATCCAGACTCCAAGTTGATAATGATTCCGGCTTCCATGAGAGCAGACCTGGAGTGGTGGTCGTCACTCAGCAACCTGTCGATGGGGGTGGGTTTTCAGGACCCAGCCCCTATGGTGACGGTCACAACGGACTCCTCCCTTCTAGGGTGGGGTGCAACCTTGGATCTTCTTCAGGTCTCTTTGGTCGTCTCAGGACAAGCTCCTCCACATAAATCATCTGGAGCTTCTGGTACTCTTCCTAGCGCTCAAGGCGTTCAGACCGATCACTGCCAACAAAGTGATCCGTATCCGCACGGACACTGTGGTGTCAATGTATTACATCAACAAGCAAGGGGGCACCAAGTCTCCCCCTCTCGTGGACCTGTCCATCCAGATTTGGGAGTGGGCGGTTCGTCATGGTGTCTGGCTAGTTGCAGTACACATTCCGGGCCATCTGAATGTCACGGCAGATGCCCTCTGTCGGCAAACGATGGTCAGCTACGAGTGGAAATTGAAGGCGGAGATCCTCTCATGGATTTTCCTGCGTTGGGGCACTCCGGAAGTGGACCTCTTCGCGACAGCTGCAAACAAGAAACTTCCTCTGTATGCCTCCAGAAACGGGCTGGGAGCCTCCTCTCTGGGGAATGCTCTCGAGATTCCATGGCACAACATGAGGGCTTATGCTTTCCCGCCTCTGCCTCCGGTTCATCGGACGATTTGCAAACTGAAGAACACAGTGAACTGTTCCCTTCTATCATAGCCACGTGGTGGCCAGCCAGATTTTGGTTCTCAGAACTTCAACGCCTGTCAGTGTATCCGCCGATCAGGTTACCGGTGAGCACCGATCTTCTTCACCAGGGGGAGCAACAGCTGTGTCAGCCTTCCCCACAATTGCTCAGCTTGGCGGCATGGTGCCTGAGTTCAGGTCTTTAGAACATCTTAGCCTGTCTGCGGATAACATGTGTATTATTCAGGCAGCCAGGAAACCCTCGACTAGGTCCCAGTGCACAAGCAAATGGCTCAGGTTCTGTCATTGGTGACTACAAAAACAACTGGACCCGAGGGCGGCTACGATTGACACGGTACTGTCTTTTGTATCCCACCTAGCAGAGTCCGGAATTCACGTTCTGTCATGCAGAACTTATCTTTCGGTGGTATCTGCCTATCTATCTACGGACCAATGCTCTTACTCTCTGTCTAATCCAGTGGTTAAGAGACATTTCACAGGCTTGACCCGCCTTTATCCCCCGGTTAGTAGTCCGCGCCCGTCGTGGGATCTAAATGTTGTCCTTACGGCGTTGTGTCATAAACCTTTCAAACCAATGGCCACGGTGGACCTCAAACACCTGTTGTGGAAGGTGTCCTTTTTGGTTGCCGTTATCTCAGCAAGGCATGTGAGTGAGCTCCAGGCTTTGTCGGTGGAGCATCCCTTCTTGGTTTTTCACAAGGATAAGGTTGTCCTACGGACAAACCCTTCTTTCCTGCCGAAGATGGTCTCTGATTTCCATCTAAATCAATCAATCTCCCTGCCGGTTCTTTTCCCGAGCCCTGTTTCAGAAGCGGAAAGGGTTGTGCACTGCTTGGATGTTAGAAGAGCTCTTAGGTTCTATCTGGACAGAACTTCCGAATTTAGGAGCTCTTCTCAACTGTTGGTGACCTTTGGTAATCCACAAGGTAAGCAGGCCTCTAAGGCGTCCATCTCCAGATGGATCGCTGCCTGTATTACGCAGTCTTACATTGTCCAAGGACTGCAGCCTCCTAAAGGTATTCATGCACACCTGGTGCGGGGCAAGGCAGCCGCAGTTGCCTTTCAGAAATATGTCCCCTGGGAGATCATCGCAAAAGCGGCTACTTGGGCCTCCCCATCGGCTTTTTGTAAACATTATTGTCTAGATCTGAGCTCCAGGTCTGATGCTCAGTTTGGCCAGGCTGTGCTGAAGAACCTTTTTCAGTAAGGGATTTTCCATCCACCCATTTTTCCTGTAAGGAGTGCTTGGGACTCTCCCATAAGTATGGAGGAAAGGGGACAGGACGTAGGAGTATAACCAGGTTACTCACCGTAGTGACCACCTTACTCCTAGTCCATAGTCCCCTTTCCTCGATATGCCCACCCTCCATCGCCTCTAATAAGGTTCCTCTGTTATTGCTTAAAGTTCTCTGACCTGGCGATTGAAAAGGACTGATGGGCGATGCGCGGGGCGGAGCTGAGATGGGCGGGGCTAAGGCCGCGTGCCGGGCCCCGCGCAGAAGGAGAGGAAGGACTAAAATGTTTGCAAAATTTTTGATGCTTTTACAAAGTGCTCTGGTCCCATCCCACAGGACAGAGGAATGTCCCATAAGTATGGAGGAAAGGGGACTATGGACTAGGAGTAAGGTGGTCACTACAGTGAGTAACCTGGTTATTCTTCATCAGCATGGAGTTTGATACGTACCCGTGTGCACCTGCTTGTTTCCTGGTTTCGTAGATGTGGCATGCATTCTGTCCTGTTGTCTGCTGGAGTTTATTTTCTCTGGTCCCAGCTCATTTTATTGGCAGGTTCATTGCTGCCCCAGCCTATCTGAGAGGTGCTTGAATAATCCAATATGAGGCATGTGTTTGTGCCTTATTGAAGGTTTCGGTTGGGTTGTGTTGGGAATGGAGTAGTTTCCGTTGGAGGTATTCTGGGCCTGTCTTGTGGAGGGCACGGTAGGTGATGCACATGGCCATGAAAGTGGCCCGCCGCCCGACAGTGAGCCAGTCTAGGACACAGTGGGCAGGCGTTATGTGCTCTCTGGAGCCAATGTTCAGTACCCGTTGGAGCACTCTGAGTTGATATGCGTGGGCGCCCAGGTAACAGCAATTGGCATAGTCAAGGCGGAAGAGGACGATGGCCATGGTTGCAGTGACTCTGTGAGAGTACAAGAGGTAAGAGAAGATACGCCTGAGAATGCAGAGTTTTAGATGGCAAGATTTGGGCACAGAGTTAATGTGGTGAGAGAGTGTCAGATCAGAGTCTGTGGTGCATCCCATGTTCTTTACTGTATTGGATGTGGCACGAGGAAGACCTAGAGAGGATTGCCAAGGGGTGGATTGGGGAAGAAAGCTGTCTTCCTGCAGATCATGATTTCTGTTTTTCCAGGGTTGAGGAGGAGGTAGTTGCCAGGAGGTCTGTAGATGAGTAAAAAGCTGTGGGTAGGAGATGGGTTAATGAGAAATTTCACAAGGAGGGATTTGCAGTCTGCGTTGCAGGCTTTTTCCTCGGAGTGTGAGATGGAGCTTTGTGATTTGTAGAGGATGACAATCCCGCCTGCTCTGCAAGTTCTTTTATGGGCGATGAGTGTGTAGCCTGGGAGGAATTCCTTGTGTGCGATGGGTCGGAAGTCATCAGAGAACCAGGTTTCTGTGATCAAAGGAGGGGGGGCGGGTGTTTGCCCCCAGACAGGTGGGCCATGGAGGGCCTTTGGGGTGGTGGTGGAGGGCAGGAAAGGGATCCTAGTGGGACGCCCATTAGGCGGTGCAATGTGAATAAGGGAGAGGGTAGGAAGTGCAGGGAGATGGGAGAGAGGGTGGAAGGACAAGGGGAGAGGTAGTTAGGGCAGGGTGAGCTCTCTCTGATGTCACTGATGTCAAGGGGACAAGGGGAGAGGTAGTTAGGGCAGGGTGTGCTCTCTCTGATGTCAAGGTGGGATGGGAGACTGTAAGCATTCTTTGAAGGTGAGAAAGGAGGGCTCATGATGTACGGTTCTAAGGGAGGAGGATTGGAGTGGGGGGTAGAGGAAGAGTGTGAGAGGGGATTGCAGGTGTGGAGTCAGGAGGGTAGGGGGCAGGACACAGTGCAGTGCGGTGAATGTGGTTGCTGAGGGGGTTGTTGATGAAAGGAAGGGTGTAAGGTCTTACACAAAGCTGGGTTGCTGATTTCCAGGGGATTGTCAAGAGGGCTGGAGTGGGTTAGTGCTGGGGGGAGTTGAAGGAAGGAAGTGTTGAAGATGGATTTCACTGGGTTGGGGGAGGTGGCAGAAGTCGTAATGGTGTAGGTGAGGGGTGCATGCAGGGAACTGGGAGAGAGATAGGGAGAGGTGTGCAGAGATGAGGGTCTGAGTGTTTCAAATTCTGTGTTTAAGGGGGTTCTTTGGTACCTTTGGCATGTGTGTGAAGGTCAGCGGGGCAGCCCAGGAAGGGGTAAGGGAAGCATGAGTGGCACTAAAGGGTACAAAGACTGAGGAGTGAAGGGATCATGGGGAAGGTGGTCGCAAAGGTGTTAATAGGGCAGTGTGGGAAGGTTAGGGCTAATGTTTGTGAAGGGACAGAGGGAGGTATGTGAGGGAGGTAGTTCTCCCCGCAAGGGCTGGATGTGTAGAGGGTACAGGGGCGAGGGGTCAGCAGAGCAGTTGGCCATATTTATGGTACGCCAAAGTGCATCTCTGATCTGGTAGATGGTTTTCATGGTGGATAGCATGTTGCACCTGTTCTGGTGACTAGAAAGGCTAATGGTGGGGGGGCCCTCCCCCACTATGAGTGTACTCCAAGGAGACTAGATTAAGGAAGGAGGCAAAGCTTGAGGCGCTGCTGTAATCTAGTTTACGGCTACATTGAGATTCAATGCAATGGCTAATCTCAGAATGCATCTAGATTTAACACAGTAGTGAACTCCAAAATGCTGATAGCGTGGGAGCGCTGGAGAAGTTCAAGTACAGCTAGAGCTAAACAGTGACTGCACTCAGCATGCAGCTAGGTTCAATGCAGCTCAGTGGCAATTATGTTCTGCACAGTGCTGGGGTTCAAGCACTAGAACTAGACTAGAAACAGGCTAGTAATAAAACAGATGCTTGAATCCCAGCTAGCTTCAGTGCTGGGGCTTTACTCAAAGACACCTAACAAGAACACAGTGGCAGTTTCAAAGTGCAGCTGAATTCAATGCAGCTAGGTTCAACACAGTGGCTATATTAACAAATCTGCTACTATTTGTTATACAGTGGCTATTGTAAGGGTGCAGAAGTAGACTCAGGACACAAAGGTGGCATACATGTTGGTATAGACTTATAGTGGACTGAAAATAAGCAAGACCCCTACCTGTCCCTATGACTAAGAGGGGTTTCACTGCCTCAACCAAAAGTAAGGATAATGTCAGAATGTTCGTCAAAAGTATAAAGTTCTCTGTTCTGTGTCCTAAACCTATTTCCATCCCTGGGGGCCATTCCGAGGTTGTAGGTAAGTAACTGTCCTTACCTGCATGGCGCAAATATCGTGTCCGTGTAGTCAAGAGCCCGCTAATAGAGGGCTAGTACAACTTTGCGGGCATGAACTTTGCGCCATGCCGGTAAGGGCATTACCGCCATGCCATAAAAGGCCCAAAAAGGCCCTTAGCGGCATCATGCATAGCGCAGATTGCACTACCGGCATGAACCAATGCGGCATTAGCGGCCACCACTAATAATGGTCACCATAAATAAGTGGAACCGGAAGTAGCGTCATCGCAAAGGAACGGGAAGGAGCACGGCGGCCATCTTTAAAAACACAATCCATTGCCATCTTCAGCACACATGACCTGTGGGACATTGCTGTTCGTGGAAACTCATCCTCTAACACACCACAATGCCTAAGGCTGTTAAGAAGGGCGCCTCCCGCCTGTGCAAGGAGCGCTTCAATGAGGATGAGCTGGCCATGCTAGTTGAGACCCTGCAGGAACATGCTGACATCGTGTTCGCCCAGAGCATGAAGAGGGAGGCGTTCATTCGCAAGAAGGAGATCTGGGCACTTGTGGCGCAGAAAGTAAGTGCAGTCGGGAACACCCCACGCACTACAAAAGACTGTAGGAAGCGGTGGGACGACTTGCCGCTGCGAGTACGGAACATACTCTCTGCCAACAGGCAATGGCAACAGGCAGAGGAGCCAGCTCCCCCATCAAGCTGTCCCAATGGGACATCTGTGCTAGCCTGATTGGCATTGAGGGCATAGAAGGTGTCGGAGACATGGAGTGTGGTGCCACAACATCGGCGGATAGAGGTGAGTGTCCCAAGAAAACACAGTAATGCAGAGTCTGATGAAAGTCCACCAATATGTCTGTCCAAAGAGGCAAGCCATGGCCCAACACACACACACACACACACACACACTCCCAGCAAAGTTGTCGGACGCATCACAGACACATGCAGTTTCCTGCAGCAAGGCTATGCCGTACCTGACACATACCACACAAAGATGTAAATGGCATAAGTCACACTGCATGCAGGCCCCAACAAATATGCATGTCCCATACCATACGTCTTCCCCAACATGAGTGACCCCGATGTATGCCTGCATCACCCACCCATGTATCAAACAACGTGATCACCCAAACTCAAAATGCTTACTACCCTCGATTGTGTGGATGATCAATTGTACAAATGTATGTATGATGCCTATCAAACCATCACTCATGCCGTCCCTCTCTTCGACCCCCACAGGCTCAGACCATGACAGCGATGCCCAGGACTTACCCCCACAGCAAACCACACACCGGAAGAGGGCCCGGGATGAGGCCAACCGGCTTTCTACCTCG
Organism: Ambystoma mexicanum; assembly: GCF_040938575.1. Lineage (NCBI taxonomy): Eukaryota > Metazoa > Chordata > Amphibia > Caudata > Ambystomatidae > Ambystoma > Ambystoma mexicanum. The sequence goes on from NC_090924.1 coordinate 704,758,184, forward strand.
AAGGGCCAACCCAAGGCCTGCCGTGCACCACCATTGAAAACACCTCAAGTTGCCAGGGCACCGGTGCTGCCAAGGGCCGTTGAGGCGGAAGCGCCAACACCTGTCGCACAGCCACAGGAAATAGCTGAGGTCCCACACTCAGCAGAGTCCAGTTTGGCTGGGGAGGTGGCAGCAACAGCACCCCATGCTGAAGAGGAGGCACAGGAAGAGGTATGGGTGCCCGTGGAGGACGATTCCTCCGAACTGCCCCGCACGCCCAGTCCACTGCAATCCCCCTCAAATCACATCTCTTGAGTCAGACCACGGCACCACCCCGGAGCACTCTGGGGGGGAGTTAATTCAAGGGGCCATTAGTCCCATAGTGGAGAGCAGTGAGGCCGAACATGAGACCCAGGCATCGTCCACCTCCACAGGTGCACCCGCAGGGCCGTAGCGTTATGAGCAGCTGACTGCCCTTGTGCGGCAGTTCGTGGAGGACAACGCCCAGGCAAGGCAGGAGTGGCGGTAGAACATCGCCTCTCTAGGCAAGACAATCAGTGATAACACTGCCTCCATGGGCAAGATATTTGCGGAGAATACTAGCCGCCTGTGCAAGGAGGTATCCGCCCTGCGGCAGGTACTCAGCCGTATTGCCGATGCCATGGAGTCTGAACGTCCTGCAACCCAGTTTGAGCAGGCGGCCACACCATCCTCATCAAGCTCTACCCAGACCAGCCCACTCCATAGGTTGCCGTGCACCCTGCGCCGGCCAGACATGCCACCACCAGGGCCAGGGAGTGCAAAAGAATTGTGTGGCCAGCCTGATGAAGGCATTAGAGACTTGTTGGGACAAGTGTGGGGGAGTTGTGGGGGATTGGGGGGAGAGGGTGTGTGGGGGAGTTGTGGGGGGAGTTGGAGGGGGGTGAGGGTGTTGGAGGGTTTCATTGTTAATTTCAATACACCCGTTGTGTCAAAAGCAAGACCTGAGTGGACATTCATCATTGCGCATGTGTCATTTATTCATATACAGTGCATAGTGTGCATGTGCCCCCACACCCAGTGCCCTTTGTCAAACTATCATGTCACCCTCTGCAGCCATGTGTGTCAGTAATATTGTGCAATCACTGACTGACCCACAGCACGTCCCTCCTGTGCATCGGCACCGCAATGATGTGCAGCCACTTCTTCTTCATCCCCTTCATCATCACCAGGTGGTTGCAGTCCAATGTCAGGGGGGCAGGGGCACGTTGCATACACATGTCGTGCAGCATGACACATGCCATGATCATTTTGGCCACCTTCTCATGCCTCTGGAGGAGTGCCACCCAAGGGGCTAAGGCAGTGAAACCATGCACTCAACAGGCCAAAGATATGCTCAATGACCACACGGGTACGGGCGTGGGATCGATAGTAGTCCTCCTTGTGCCTGTTCTGTGGGTTATCGGGCAGGGGTGAGGAGCCACGTCATCAAGGGATAGCCACTGTCACCTGCATGGGAGGCAAAAAAAGGTATATGTTAGTCGATTCATGATGGACAGCTGTACTAGTCACGCATGCCAGCAGATTATCGTTGGCCACATGCACATGTCCCTGGTTGTATGCACGCCATTGTTATGCCCTCAATGTGTCCTGTACCATGGAATAATGGTGTGGGTTGCATCTTAAAGATGATACACGGTGTGCTCTGCTGTCCTGTTGCTCATGCATTGTGTACGCATACAGCTGTGTCCGTGTCCATTTAGTGATGTGTAGCGTTCTTTAGGATTTTCTGATGGGGAGCGTTGGCAGTAGGCTTTGCATTGTTAGGCATTCTGCGCTGATTTTTCCCATGGTGACATGTAGCATTCCTGTGGTTGATCCGGGATATCGGGCACAACAATGTGTGATGATCTTGCTGGCGTTGCATACCATCTGCACCTTGTTGGAGTGGTATTGCTTGCGATTAAGGTACACCACCTCCATGGCATACAGGGCCACCAACTCCATGTGGGTGCAGTCAAGGGCACCTATACAATTTGGCATGCCTGCCAGTGCCTGGAGGCCACATTTTGTTTCAAGAATCTCCTGGGGAGTCCGTGGTAGGGAGATGTATTCCGTTGTGTGCTGGAGGAGGGCATCCAGCACTTGCCTCAGGATGCAAGTAAATAAGGGTGGTGATATGCCATGCATGTGCCCCACTGTGTGCTGGTAGGTGCCTGTGGAAAGGAAGTGGAGCACCAACACTACCTTCAGTAGAGGGGGGATGGCGGTGCGTATTTCAATGAGGCTGACAATGTCGTCGTGTATCATGTCCACGATGGTGTCGATGGTGTCCCGGTCCAGACGGTACAGGGTGTGGTTCTGCTCCGGGGTTGGGTTGAAAGGACTGGCTCTGATGTTTGGGATTGGGGGCTGCCTGCATGGTTACGCTAGCTGCACTGGTGGGGCATGCTGGGCCTGTCTCACCCTCCTTCTCCTGCTGTGTCTCCTCTGTGGTGCCTGATGTTGCTGTTGGTGTTTTTGCTGGTGTTGCAATGCAAGCATGTCCTCCAGCTCAAGCATTGATGCTACTATTGTATTAATCTTGGTGTGGAAAGGGGTGTGGTGTGTGGGTGTGCTCCTTTTGTACAGGCCCAGACTCCATTGCCTCCACCTGTGCTGATGGTATGCACCTGTGGCAGTTGGGAACACTGCACATAGCATTTTATGGTTGGTCCGCGATGCCGGTATTTACGGCATGCCGGTATCCACTTTTAGCGCGTTCATGATGCCGGTATTTGCATGTCCGCCTGATTTGTGATGTCCTCCAGTTTGCCGACATGAAGGGTTGCGTGCCCGCGGCCATGCCACTATTAGAGGCACCGTTATTTACGGTGCCGCTAATAGCGGGTTGGCAGGTTGGAATAGCCCAGAGCGGTAAGCAGTGCCGGTAATCCTTTACCGGCATTGTTTTTACCTTACCTCCAACCACGGAATGACCCCAGTGTCAACAGTTAAAAATGCTGCACTGGCTTTGCAACCAAAAAATTCCTATCTTACCTGGAGTTGTCTGCAGACAGCTTTTCGGGGCCTGGCTCTGGCACCCAGAGCGAACATGCAAACAGGTGATGGAGGTGCCCCAAAGAGTTGCCCTTTGCTGTGACCCTGAGCTGACATGCCTGGGTAAGGCTGCCATGGGGAAGCCTCCTAAATTAGGCTGTTCAGGTCGTGTGGGTAGTGCACTGGGCAATCCACAGCACTGTGGAAGGAAGCGGACGAGTGGCACTGGGGAGAGGACGGTCATGGGAAGGAGTTGTGTGCTGGGCATACTGAGCTAAAAATGGCGCTCAAGTACGGGAAAACCAAACCAAGTTACCAGCAATGGAGCATACCTTCTGAAAGATGCAGAGCCAGCAGGAGCGGTGAACAAATGGGCCATAGCGAGTCTGGTGCAAGGAGAAGGGATTTCTATTACTTCGAGTGTTCCGGTCACGTGGGTAGTGCACCGACCAATCCGGAGTACATAATGTATTATGCGCATTATGCTTTTCTTTTCATTCGCACCCTGGAAGGGGCTGCTGGCCAATCAGGAAGCGCAGAACATGATCTGTATTCTCTGGTTGAAGCCCGGGTTCTAAGCAGCCCGTGTGCTGCTAGACAGCACCCCTTGCTAAGAGTGTGTAATAAAACAAAAAGAAATGTATCTTGCTGCCTGGCCGGCGGTGCATAATAGCTTCCAAAGTTTGTTTTATTGTTGATGATGTCACAGCTGACGAGAATGAGGGCAGTGATGGCAGTCATCTAAGACACAGCAGCAGTAAGCACACTCGAAGGACAACTGACTAGAAGAGTAAATGAAGCAGATACAAAATGTCCTAAAAACCAAATGTAATTTTATTGTAGGGCAATAATGCACGGGCTTCATTTTATAAATACATGGATTTTTTTCATGTAGTCAGGAGCTGGCATTTCTTCATGTACAGTCATTGGCAATTCCATGTCACTAGATGTGTGACTAGGTGGACCTCACTAAAAGAGAGATTGTTTGGAATGGGAGCATTAAGCATTTGTAGATGAAATTGGGATGATAAATCACTTAGTAAGAAAGAATAAAATGCGACCAGGCCATGTATATGCATGGCTTTTGACTCCAATTGGGATCACCTACATAGAGAGCAGTATACCATGTTCCAAGAGAGTATCAAGTCTCTGGACGTGAAATCGGGATTAGAGTTCCCTGGCTGGGTTGAAATTAAATGAAACACAACCACTGAGATGGACACAATAGACCTGGGAGCTTAACATTATGGGATTCAATATATAGTCGAGCAGTACTGTAGCATGGAGCAGTCTAGGCTGCATTTTCAAAGGTGAGTTTTGCATAAGGTTTAGCTATTAGTGTTTAAATTAAAATGTGACTATGTACATGGCTGCAAATGTGCTTTAGTGAGTACACTATAGAAAACACAGGACTGGTCTGGGGACTGTGAGAAACTAAAGGGTGTCTTACTGACTAGTCCCTTGGGATCTGTCATTCAGGTGGCCAGGGCACAGCCATTGCTATTGGATCCAGACCCCGGTGGTGGACCAGTGCCGGAGGATCACCCGGATGAATGGTCCCTGGGGAATGAGAGTGGGGCACCCGGAAGGAAGACGCGGTATTCCTGTACCCATTTCCCTGTAGAACACCCTCATTCCATGTATTATCTAGGACCTTTAACCCCCATCCCCTTTCCTACACACACTCTGCTGCACGGACAAAGTGCTCCATGGAAAGACAGACTCACACCCAACCAGTACGTTTGACATGTCCCAACATCAGGGTCAGGCAGAGTCCGGCACTTAACCTTAATTACTCGCACCTGAATTCTGTTACTTTTCCCCACTGGGATAAAAGGTGGAGCATAAGAGCAACCAGAGAGCAAGGTGAAAAGGGCAACCGAAGTGAGTTGGACTAGTAGAACGGAAGGACAGGAAATCCTGGTAAGGCGACGTGACTGTGGAAGCAGCGCAGACAGGACCAGGAGACGTACGAAAGACTGTGGTCCTACCAGCTGCGAGATGAAAGTCGCTACAGAATCCCAAAGGGGCAACTCCCTGCCACTGCAGAAGGTCAGGGCAGTACCTCCTTCATGTGCAGCGTGAGGACTTGAAAGGATGCTAGCCGCACTGGGCAAAAAGCCTTGACTCAATGGAAAGTCTTGATAGACTGTATCAGCCACTGCCGCTGAGTGAAAAGGGAGGCCGCCTTGTGATGATAAGTGAAAAGGACATTAACATTTAAAGTGCTTGTTAGGTTGTTGGAAAAACTGTAAGCGAAAGCACATTGTAGCAAGAATGGAGAATGCTGTGTGAGAGAAGCCGAGAAAGAAAATAATGATAAAAGGATGCGAATAGTCAAAGTGGTAATTCGAGGAGAAAGTCAAGGTTACAAGGCCCCTCGTACAGTTGAAAGTCTTTGACAAGAAGTGAAAGGAACTGCAGATACCAGAAGGCCTCGAGAGAGGAGGCCAGTATAAACTTTTGAACTGCATCGAGTATTGTGGGTTGCGTGTAGGACGGCAGCCGTGAGAAAGAGACACTTGATTGTGAAAAGTAAGCACACTTTTTACAATATAACAGAGTGGCCCGGCGAGACGCGTTCGCCTATCAGAAGTCTCTGCATCGGACTGGCAAGTACATAAAAGTGAAAGCGTGAAAGATTGCAACAGGAGACGTGGTTGGTGTCGAAACTGTACCTAGATGGTTACGTACTGTCTTTCACTCCAGCAATGAAGGGAAGTGTAGGCAGACCGAGGGCCGGTCTTTTGACTGCTATAAGATCGGGAAGTGGCCTAGAACTTCAACATGAAATCTTCCCATCACCCTTCCCCCAGGCCTCAAGAATCAAATGGCTAAATGTCAGAGGAACTAAGAACAAAACAAGCCAGGAGAGCATCCTGATCGTCAATACTTATTGGAATCCATCAGAGATCAAGACAGAAAAGTATCTAGACGGCATCAACAATCTCCTGGAAGAAGAACGCGTGCAACATCAAGCAAATCACATTATAATAAGCAGCGATTTGAACTGTTTATGTATGGACACAGAAAAGCCAACAAACACCAGTGCACTGGCAGCCTGGGAGCGAGGTAAGAGATGGGAAAACCTCATGGAGAAATGGGACCTACACAACCTTCACTGGTTGCGTACGAAGAACAACAAGGCGATACCCACGTGGCAAAGAGAGGAGTTAAAAGGGACCATCGACCATACGATTGTATTCAGAGAGCTTCTAAACTTGATAAAAAGTTTCAAAGTGGAGGAATCTTAAAAGAGTGACCATAACATACTGGTCACAATATGGCAGGTGCAGTGACTAGAGCATAAAGGCATGATAAACGGGCTAGAAGCCAACCCCAGAGGCAACCACCTGAAACTAACGGCCCAAAGTATAAGGGACATAACCATGGCCTATGCAAAAAACCATAATGAGTGCTCAAAAAAAGGAAGTGACCACACGATGGTTGTAGATTAAGTGCCCTTACTAGCCGTCTATCGAACGGTGAAGCCATGAGGGTTCAACTGTTGAAAAACCCCCAACCATAGCTACAATAGGGAGCTGGTGGCCCAAAGATTTGCCCTGAGGAATCGCCAATGAGTGGCAAAAAATTCTATATCGACCACTTTGGATAACAGGCTAAAACTAGCCCAACGAGCTTATAAAACCTGGGTGGGACAACATCACGCAATATTCCTTCAACAAGATGCCGAACAAATGTTACACACAATCAGTGGTAAAAAGAGCATGGACTTTTGGACACTAATCAACTCGGCGTCCTCAAAGACTAACAAGACCTTACAGAATAACGTGAGTGAAGAAAAGTGGGTTGATTTCTTTGAGGACTTGTATAAATGCCCGGAAAGTCCCACTACAAACATCACATATCATGGAGTAACATTGTGGGAAATTCCATCAATACGGAGACCATCAAGCTAAAATTCTAAAAGCAAAAATATTTCAAGCTCCCTAATATTGATCTTAAGACAAATATGGACATCTGGGCTTCCCTCGCTGGGCAGATCTTCCAGAAGTGCAATTTAAACATCACTTTCCCTCCATCATGGAAGACTGCAAACATTGTCCCCATTTTTAAAAAAGGAGCCAAGGAAGACCCGAGGCATTACCGCCCGATATCGCTCCTCGACGTTATAGGGAAGGTTTTTGGATCATGTGTCCTGGACGATCTAGAGTGCTGGTTAAAAGAAGCAAAATATATAGATCAGTTCCAGACAGGCTTTGTCAAAGACATCGGCACAACAGCGAACATTCTTTTTCTGTGCACTTTAAAAGCCAAAGTTCAACAAGGCAGCCCCAGAATCTTCGTGGCGTTTTTAGACCTTGTACAAGCCTTTGACCGAGTGAACCGGGACAGGCTGTGGGCCAAACTAACGCACAAGGAATGCCCAGAAAAAATATTGGCTCCAATCATGTCCTTGTACGAAGGAACATCAATGCGAGTCCGATTAAATGGGGCTGGGGACCTATCCAATGAGATCTGCACCTTTCGAGGAGTGAAACAAGGCCGTCGCACCGGTGCTATATAACGTGTACACAGCAGATTATGAAGAGGAGATAATCAACATCAGATGCTTTTCTCCTCAATGTAGCGGGTGTTAAAGTCCAGAGGATTATGTACGCGGATGACATCATCCTGGTGGATCAAACCATAGTGGGTCTCCAAAGACAACTAAACAACTTGTTAGAATATCTGGAGAAGAACAATCTTGAATTAAACAAGGACAAAACCAAGATCATGGCATTTGAAACAGCTACCAGGACAGCGAGCAAAGGAAAACGGTTCGTGGACGAAGAAAAAATAGAAAAAGTGAGGTGCTTCAAGTACTTGGGAGTTATGTTAAGTAATAGCAGCATCAAACTACCAATGCAAGAAGCCCTATTAGCCAAAATGAAGATGCTGGCAAGCAAAGTGAAGGTGGTTGACAGGAAGTTCTGGAGATATTCCCTGATCCCGGTGATGTCATTCTTCAAGTCTAAGGTGGTCCCTGCCATAATGTACGGCACGGAAGCAATGCCCCAAATCCCGAGCCAGCTTTGGGATAGATTAGACGGAGCATTCTGGAGGAAAGTGCTGGGCCTCCCGCAATCAACACTGATCTCCCTAATTAGGCTAGAGTTATGCCTTACTTCGCTGAAGGGGACCGTGGCAAGGAACACGATGATGCTCTTTAGGAAATTCATCATGGAGCCCAGAGCAAAAATACACGAGATCCTAAAAAATTAGCTGACGAGCGGAAAGAATAAAACATTGGCAACGTGGGCTGAGGGGAGTATAAACCTCCTTGATGAAATAGCCCTGACAAAGGAAACACTGATCGGAAACCCAGTCAAGGTGGCTAAAAAATTGAAAGAACTGGATTGGATTAAAACGCAAGAAAAAGCAGCATCCTACAAATTCACTAACAATGCACCTATGCACCTAATGAAAATTGACGAGGGGAGAGGTTACTTGGAAAAGTTCCCAGGCAAGATATTGAGACGTACCTTCTTGAGAATTAGACTCAATCTATTACGGACAGATGAGATCATGGCCATCAGAGGGGAGTCCAACACGAGCGAATGCCGATTTTGCAAGTCCAAACAGGTTGAGTAAATTCGACACCTATTGCTGCAATGCAGAGGAACAAAAGGAGCTAGAGATACCAACCTAAGCAGAATCCTGGGGAAAGCAAGTACCTCAGAGGAAGAAGAGTGGTGGATACGATTGATGAGTGGTGAGAAAACAAAGTGGGCAGTCGCAGTAGTTTTATTTTTTAAGCAAATCAGCCTGGTTTATGAGACTGAGATGAACAGAAAAGCAACCGAACAGAGTAATTTTATGAGGTTAAGAATAGGGACTTATGAAATGCAGTTGAGGAACTGTGGAAACATTGTTTTTTTTGTTAAAATACAAATAAAGAAATTTAAAAAAAAAGATTGCAAAGAAACAAGTGTGATGCTGGTGGTGTGAAGGCTTGTGCCCGATCCAGGGAAGCTAGAACTGCCTACAGAGGAAGGTCTGAGCCCAGAGGAGGTGCTTCTTACTGAACTAGTGAAAGTGAACCTAATATTTGATTAAAAAGACATTAAGGGTTCCCGAATGCTATAAGCTAGTAGAACTGGTAAAGTTAACTGAACTGTGATTTGAAGGCTACAGTGAACCCGTGGAAGGGATTCCAAGTGAAAGCAAGGGAAAATGAATCACACATTTTGAAGTGACTGAACACTTGTGTAAAGACAAAGGTGAACCCAACAAAGGGGTATCACGAGAAATCTGCAGAAGAGGGGAATCTTGCATGGTGAGAGCTTGGGAAAAGTCTTGTGCTGCCATGCAAAAGACATTGGTTAGAGGGATTCTGCCTTTTTTCATAAGAAATGGCTTCCTCACGCCTACAGACTCAAGGGGTGCTCACAGTCATGCCACTGTTCCACCTTGTCCCATGATGCAACATGGGGAAGGGAGTTTATAAGTTCAGCAGGCCTGAACGACCGAAACCCTTTTGGACATTTCAGTTTTCATTACACTCTTTTGTTATACATATCATTGTCCCACACCCTTTTGTTATGTAGAGTAGGGATTTGTCAATAGGTTCATTAGTATTTGCCATTTTGTTTTGACACAACACCACTAGGAGGAGCGTTTTCTTTATTTTGATGGTCGTAGCTTTCTCCCATCTTAGATTTAGGTTTAGATTAGGCATTTTTCTCACCAATATACTGTTCAATAAACACCCTCGGATTGTACTACTTGTGTCTGTCATGCTTCTGATAACTATGCCTTCCTTACATATGGTGTCAGTAGTGGGATGTAATTGAATTGAGAAAAATTGGGGGACCCTAAAGTTTCAGAAACGTAGTAGGCAAGCCTCTGATCCCTCAGTTGCCACATGTCTTGACATGCTTGCCCCAGTCATGAAGATCCGTTTGAAACCTCGCTCTAAAGGTAACACTTGCTATGACACCGAACTTGCAGTCCGGAAACGAAAGTGCATGGTACCAGAAACCTCTGGCTCATCCTGTGACAAACTGGCCTGCCGCCTGCTCCAAAGGCAATACAGACTCTTTGTGCAAAGAAAAGAGCCCACATTTAGGCACGGGTCTCAGTCGCATCCAATAACTCTGTTCAACTTTTCAGAATCTGCAGAGAACTAGACAACCCCTCCTCAGTCTCTGCCTCCCCTTCTCTGTCCCAGGCCCTCTAAAATGCACTGGCCTCACACTTTGCCACCAAAACTCAGGAAATTCCGACCACTGTCTCTACTCTCCCTCACAACCCATCCCTCACCCCCTCCACACACACCGACCTACCCTCTCCTTCCTCCTTTTTCTCCTTCTTTCCTGTCACACCTGAGGAAATTACCAGAGTTGTCCACTCCGGGTCCCAACTTGCTCATCCAGGATCATCAAGGATAACATTGGCTCTCTTGCCCCTGCTCTCGCTGATTTCTGCAATCACTCTTTAATCACTGGCATGTCCCTCCATCCGCAAGCACTCCCCTGTGCGCTCACTCCTGAAAAAACCTTCCTCTGACCCTACCTGCCCTGCCAGCTATCGCCCTATATCCATCACACTTCCCTAGAAGCTTCTTGACAAGCTGGCCTTGCCCAACTTAACTCTCACACTGGACTTGTTGGTGGCCTCCACAACCATCAATTTGGATTCCGAGCATCCAGAGGCATGGAAACTACTCTTCTGAATACCCGTGAAGAAATGCTCACATCTCTGGATTTCAATTCCCCAGCTGTCCTTATCCTTCTCGATCTCTCCTCTGCATTTGACACAGTTAACCATTCCATCCTCATACAAAAGCTCCACGATACACTTGGTATCTCAGAACGGGCACTGGATTGGCTGTCCTCTTTTCTCTCTAACTGCTCCTCCCAAGTCATCCTGGGCCCCTTCTCTCCTACTTCCATCTCCTCCTGTGGTGTCCCCCAGGGCTCCATACTCTCCTCCTGGCTCTTTAACATCTACCTTGCTCTCCTTGCACGCCTTATCTCCGCCTTCTCCTTCAAATTCCAGTGTTACACAGACAACACATAGCTCTTCTTCAGACTCCCTGCTGACCCTATTTCACCTTGACCGCCTATGTGCCATCCATTCCTGGTACGCCTCCAATGATCTCTGCCTCAATGCCTGTAAAACTGAGATCCTTCCCATTGGGATACCTGCTCCCTCCTTCTTCACCTCACCTTGGCCTTCCTCCTTGGGCTCTGCCCCTACACCTTCAACTGAAGCCAGAAACCTTGGAGTCATCTCTGACTTCTCTCTCTCCTTCCTCCCTCACACTCAGGACGTTGCCACGAAGTCCAACTATCAGTTCTTCCTTCTCAAAGGAATTCTGCCTTTTCTCACTTTCCCTCAGAGGCTCAATGTGACTCAAGCACTGGTTCTCTCTAGACTTGACTACTGTAACAGCCTCCTCCTGAATCTGCCTTCTTCCACTCTGTGACCCCTTTAGCTTATCCATAATAGGGCAGCAAGACTTATCCTTTGCCTTAAGCCCAGGGACTGCATCTCTCCTGCACTTAAAAGTCTTCACTGGCTCCTGGTTTCTGCACGGATTAAATTCAAATCCCTCTGTATCATCCACAAGGTTATCTGGGCCAGGTGACCACACTATCCTCAACTTTATCTCACTAAATACTCTCCCTTCACTCCTCTGGCACCAACTGCTTGTGTGTAAAGCGTTTTGCTAAGAGGGCAGGGGGGTGCTCTCTTTCCTCCTTTGGAATAGCCTACCCCTCTCCTTGCCTTGAACAGATTCTTCTCAAATTCCGGAAGCTCCTTAAGACTTTCCACTTTTCCTCCTCCTTCCCTCCTTCTCTCCTCTGCCAATCTCACAGGGGCTGTATCAGTGTCCTTGGCCCTTATGCATCTTCGGGCCTTGACCGTCAACACCAATTCTCCCCAGCTCCTGTCTATCCACAGCACTTTGGATCGGCACACCCTCCGCCCTGGAGACTCGCACTTACACCTCCCGCGGCCCAGGCCATGTAGCACTCCACATTCCTAGCACTTCGTCCATGGCTCACCCTTGAGCTCAGACTCCCAAGCACTTACCCCCTCCTAATTCTTCCTTTCTGCACTTGCACGTTCTGAATACTCACAATGCATAGTAGGTTCGTCCCCCCATTCCCCCTCTGCTCTTAATATTGTGTTGGAACTTTTATTTCCCAACCCCCCTCCCTGCCCTGTGGGCTCTTTGAAACAGTATATTCTTATTGTATATGCACTTAACAAGCAAACATTAAATAAATAAATAAAAGAGAGTCGATCGGATTCGACATTTGCAGTAGGAGGGAGGCCACAATCCCTCCAGGAAAGAGAGGACTGGTCCTGATGCCCCCACCCCCTGGTTGTTACATAGGTAAGCTACAAAGTCTGGCCTAGCCTGGAAGATTGGTATAGACATATTGGCCAGAGTCATAGAGCCAGATTTTAGAGGAGACGTAAAGGTGTTGATCCAGAACCATGGGGAAAACCCATTTGAAATAAAACCCGGAGTTAAGATAGCCCAGGGGATTCTTGAAAAAGCAGTGTTCCTACGGTCTGAAGAAGTAAACCAGAATGAGAAGACAGAAAGAGGAAATCAGGGCTTTGGGGAAGCAGATGAAACCTTAGATATCCAGAATCTAAGGGATGATGAGACCACCCTCCTCCCGGTTTTAGCATTTGCCCAGCGAAACAATCCCATGCTCACTGAAACTTTCCTACAGGCCCTACCCGAAGAAGAAGGACGGGGGAAAAGGCAGCCCTTTCATCTTCCTAAAGCAGGGGCTGTTATACAGAGGAGACATCACTGTGGATGGCCTTGTCCGAACCCAGTTGGTGATACCCAGGAGTCACACGAAAATTGTACTGGGGATTGCCCACTCCCATCTGCCCGGGGGACATCTAGGGCAGGCCAAAACCCATGCTCATGTCGGGGGGAGATTCTATTGGCCCGGCATTCATGCAGATGTGAAAAACTATATCTCAACCTGCCAAATTTTGCAAAAGACCAGTGCCCATATTCCCCTTCCTGCCCCTTTGAACCCTTTACCATGATAGAAATCCCCTTCTCCCGAATTGGGATGGACATTGTGGGTCCTCTGGAAACCTCCAAACATGGAAATAAATACATCCTAGTGATAATGGACTATGCCACTCACACCCCAAGGCGTTCCCGATGAGAAACATTTCTACTCAACAGATTTTAATTTTTTTTAAACACTTTATTTTTGAATCAAAGGCATACAGACATAACCAACGAATCAGAAATGATAAATTAACAAACTTGTTCAACCTCCCCCTCTTTCTGATATTGTCTGACAGAAAACAAAATCTCTTAGCCTTTGAGAGTTTTCATTTTTCACTTAACAATCCCTATCCCTCTTCCCCCCCTAACCACCCCTCCCCTTTCCTACCCCCCACCCTGCGTTGACTGATATTTCGGAGTGATATAATACAGTACAGAGTTCAACCTGTGTAAGGGCTCTGGGTAGGTTTTGTCTGGTGCTCCTTCCCTCCTGCCGTTGGTAGCAGTTATATGACATGTATGCTTCTGAGAAGACGAGGTTTAAAGAAGTGGGCCTCTGTGTCTCTCACGCACTCATGAAATGGGGTCCAGGTCCTCAGGAATTTTTGGTATTTCCCCACCGTAAGTGCGCATATTTTTTTCCATGGCCATCACTCCCCAGACCTTGATCCACCACCATGCTATTATGGGGCTCTCTTTGTTTTTCCAGTTTTGCGCTAAAGTCATCCTGGCCGCCGATAGCAGATGCGTGAGGAGAGTGGCTGTCGCCCCTGACATTGCATATTTGCCCTCTATCGGAGCACCTAATAGAATAGTCTTCGGGGACATCGGAAGATCGACACCAGTGATGTCTTTAATGTGGCCCAAAATCTCCTTCCAATGCACCACTGCTTTGGGACATGTCCACCGCATATGAATTAAGTCGCCCCTCTCTCCACACTTTCTACAGCAGAGTGGCAAATAGGTCTTGGTGATCTTATGCAGGCGGTGGGGGGGCATATACCACCATAGACACATTTTATAAGCAGATTCTTTAATCGTGGTGCATCTGGAGGCCCCATGTGCACGTGCCCATATTTTACGCCATTCGTCTTCTGTTAAGGGTTCTTGCAGGTCCTGTTCCCAATTCCCTTGATATGAGAGGCGGTCTGAGGCTTGGGAGTTTGAGAGAAGTTTGTAAAGTCTAGTGATACCTTTTGGAATCTGACCCTCGTGTAAGGTTAGTTCCAGGCCCGACGGTGGTCGAGTACCCGCTCTTTTCACCAATGGATGGGTTATCCAGTGTCTTATTTGTGCATACCTATACCGCTCTCTTTCCCCTATGCCAAACTTCTGCTGACAGTCTGTGAAAAGTAATGGGGAACCATCTTTGTACATCTGAGCTAGAGTCAGGGTCTCCACTCCGCTCCATCCCTCCCAGTCTTTGCCTTGAAGGCCCGGGGCAAAATCTATGTTATGCAGTACAGGTGAGTAGGGGCCCAGCCCTTGTGGGATACGTTTCTGCTTCCTGGCTATATCCCAACTCTGCAGTGAACCCTTTGTGGATTCCAGGAGGGCACCCCCACCACCTCTGTGCTGAGCTTTCAGACCCAATAGGGAGATCAGAGGAATCAACGTAACAGATTGTTCTATTCTACACCATCCTTTGTAGTTCTCGACTCTGGCCCAGCGTAACATAGGGGCTAGTCGTGCCACTGATATGTACCTCTCCACGTCTGGCACTCCCAGTCCTCCCAAGAGTGGAGGTCGCATTAAGATACCCTTCTGGACCCTAGGCCTCTTACCTTGCCAAATGAATTTAAGAATGGCATTTTGCAGCTCTCTGATCTTGATTGGTGGGATGGGTACCGGGATCGAGCTCACCACATAAAGAAGACGTGGAAGGATGGTCATTTTGACTGCCATGATGCGGGCAAACCACGATAATTCTTGGGTCTTCCATTCGTCTTGTAATTGCTTCCATAGGGGAGTGATGTTCGCCTGGAATAGTTTGCTTGGTTCCTTTGTGAGTCTTATTCCCAAGTATTCGAGGGAGTCTTTCACCCATGTCAATGGGTATAGTTGCTCTAGCCTTTCAATCGTTGCCCTCTTCGCTGTGATGTTCATTGCCTTTGATTTGGGGAAATGTATGGCGAAACCAGAGACTTGCCTGAATTCTTCTAGCCTAGCCATTGCTCTGGGCATTGTGTTCTCATGATCTCCCATGTATAGAATGATGTCATCCGCATATAGTGCGATTTTGTGAGTCTCAGAACCTAGGGTCACGCCTTTGATGTCGGCATCTAGTCTGAACAGCGTGGCACACGGCTCCATCGCCATTGCGAATACTAACGGGGAGAGAGGGCACCCCTGTCTCGTCCCTTTTCTGATCTCCACCGGGTCCGTTCTCTGACCATTGATTATGAGGGATGTCGATGGGGTTTGATAATTAGCAAGCACCATCTTCTTGAAGACTGGGCCACAGCCAAAGCGCTCCAGGGTCAGAGACAGGTAGTTCCAGTCCATACTGTCAAATGCTCGGGTAGCATCCAGGGCCGCTACTGCAAACTCTTGCCGTGTCCTTTGCCCTGCGTCTACAACATCTAATGACCTTCTGATGTTATCCTGTGTGTGGGGGTCTGTGATGAAACCCGCTTGATCTTCATGTATTATGTGTGGGAGTACTTTCATCAGTCGGGTAGCCAATATCTTCGCATAAATCTTTGCATCAGTGTTCAATAGTGCAATAGGCGGTAGCTTGAACAATAGCGGGGGGTCTCTTCCGGGCTTCAAGAGCATTATAGTCGCGGACTTTTCCATGTCAGGCGTTACTCTCCCCTCTTCTCTGATAGTGTTGTACAACTTTGTCAATGGGGCGAGTAGTTGGGTACGAAAGGTTTTATAATACCCGTTGCTGAGGCCATCAGGACCCGGGGCTTTGTTTGCTGGCAAGGCCGAGATGGCGTCGATGACCTCTTGTGCCAAGATCGGGCACCCAAGGCTGATTCTGTCCTGTTCTGTTATTTGGGGCAAGGGTAGAGAGTTTATATACTTGAGTTGCTGCTTGGGGTCAAGTCTTCCACTGCCTACGAATGACTCATGGAAACGTTTCATTATCTTTATTTTATCTGACTCCGCTGTGTATGGTTTCCCAAGCTCATCATTCAGTTGAACTATGTAGTTGCAAGCTTTGCGTTTCCTCAGTTTTGCCGCTAGGAAACGGTTAGTCTTACCCCCATGAATGTAAAAGGACGGTTTTGTGTGAAGCATTGAAAGAGCCACCTGATCCGCTGTATGGTGCTCGAGCTGGGCTCTGATCTTCCGAAGTATCCGCAGAGTTGTGTTGTATCTCTGCATTTTTCACCTCAGTTTCCAAGCGGTGGGCCATTCTTGCTCTTTCTTTATAGTGTGCAGTTGCTTGTGACATGAATTCCCCTCTAATCACCGCCTTTCCTGCATCCCATATTGTCCCCCAACTGGTTTCCCCATTATCGTTTTCCTTAAAATAATTATTGATGGAGGTCTCGATCTGCGCTTTGAGTGCTATGTCTCTAAGTAGAATTTCATTTAGCCTCCAGGGTGGTCTACTTTTATGTTCTCCCTCCTTCCAGGCTATTCCCATAATCACAGGTGCATGGTCTGAGTTATATTCCACCCCAATTTCCACCCCGGTTATTTGCGGAATTAGCGTAGCAGAGACGAGGATCATATCTATTCTAGAGTAACCCAGGTGAACTGCCGAGTAGTGGTTATACTCCCTACTGTCCCCTTGAAAAAAACGCCAGGTCTCGATGACCCCCATTTCCCTGAAAAACGGGCCCAGTGCCTGTCTATTTCTCTTATCTACACTTGTGGGGGGAAGAGTTTTATCCAGGATTGGATCCATAACGCAGTTGAAGTCTCCTCCAACGATCAGTTGGCCCTCACACCAGCCACCCAGTTTGCCCAGTAAAATTGTTATAAACGCATCCTTGCGTTCATTAGGAGCATATATTGCCAGAATTGTATACATCCTGCCTTTGATCCGCCCCTTCAGACCCAGATATCGACCTTCCCTGTTTCTACAGAGTTGAGTTTTATGGAACGCTAGGGACCTGCCTATTAGAATGGCCACCCCTCTCTTTTTCCCCCCGCTGGATGCAAAATATTGTTGCGGAAAAGCTCGATGTGCCATACGCTTTTTTCGTCATTAGGGAGAAGATGTGTCTCTTGTAGGATCCCTATTTCTGCCTGTAGCTTTAGCAGCCTATCGAGAATAACCCGACGCTTGATTGGAGAGTTCAATCCCTGGATGTTCAGGGAAACTATATTTGACTCAGCCGTACCCATTTAGAAGAAGGGGTATTGCACTTTTGCATCGTTAGGTTGCGCTGGCATCACTCCTCCTCCATCCCTTAAGGCCTCCCAAGAGCCCGTAGTTTTGCCTCCTCGTGTCAATCCCTGATAGCTGACCCCCTCCTTGTCCCTCCCACCTCCCCCTTTCCCCCCAATCCCTCCCTTGCGTTCCCCCCAACCCGGATTCCATAGAATCGTCCCCATTAACTACTTGGGGTGTCAGGTCTGTCAACACTTCGCAAGGGGCGAGAATCCCGAAGTTGTCGGGTCTCAGAAAGGATTCCATAAGTCGACATTACCTGCCTCCGCACCGACTGCCTATAGAAGCTTATGTGTATCAAGTCCGCGGCCAAAACATGCATATGATTATAGTATGGTACCACCAGATCCTCTAATGGTCTCAGTTCATTTGGGGAGCTATTGGTCTTGAATCTCTCCTCGGTCTGTTCCTGCGTGCCTTGGACCACTCCCACGAGTTGAGCCCCGTGCCGTGGGGCTTTCGTGACCTGTCTTTGTCCGAACCGTTCGGGACCTCCTCCAAATTTAATAGGGCCAGACCCTCCTCACATGTAGTTATTCGCCTTTGTTTGCCCTCCCATTCGAACATCAGGCCAAAGGGGTGTGCCCATCTGTAGGAAACTTGTTTCTCCTGAAGGGCTTTGGTCACCGGGCACATGAGTCTGCGCTTGTGGAGTGTTGATAAAGCAAGGTCCTGGAACAATTCAATCTCGTGGCCGTTGATCGTCAGGCTTGTGCTAGATCTGGCGGCCTCCAGGATGCATTCTTTCATCGTAAAGGAGGTGAGAGCCACCAGCACATCCCGTGGACGAACGCCGGGATCATTCCTCCTAGGCCCGACTCTGTGTATCCTGTCAAATCCTATAGATTCCGGCGCTGGGTCCCTTAGTATATTACTGAAGGCCGATTGGAGTGTCGCATGTAGGTCGCTGTCCGGGATCGATTCCGGTAGGCCTTTGACCCGTATGTTAGAGCGTCTTGACCTATTTTCGAGGTCCTCCGCCTGTAGTTCAAGATTGTTTGTAGCAGCGGCTATTTGGTCCAGCAGAAGGCTAGATTGTTTGGACTCCTCAGATAAGTTAGAGAGGCCGCTTTCAACTGTGTCAACACAGTCTCCCAATTCGTTCACTTCTTTTCGGATTTCCTGCAGGGAGGTTTTAATGTCCTCTCTCAGTTGACCTATTTGGGACTGAAAAGCTGTTGTCATTCTAGCCTCCATACCTTTCAGGCAAGCCAACAGTTCTTCTTTATCCGTATCCATAGCTCTCTGTTGTGTTTCGGAGGCTAACCCAGATGATTCTGGTTGTGCTTGGTGGGGAGACTGATCTCGCTGCTTTGCCTGTCCCCAGTACTTGGCCAGTTGTTGTTCTTGTCTCGTTGGCGAGCCTTTCGACCTCGACAGGGCGCCTCTGGTTCTGGTTCCTGGCATCTGAACTGGGGACCTGATTCGGATGAGGCGCTTTACTCTTCTAGGCGTACTCTCCTGGACAAGATCCCGACAACACACCCCCCTGAGGTGTCAGGCTGGAGGGAAGTGGGTTCAGAACGGTCCCAGGTCTGCGTTCCCGTACTCACATCAACCCCCTGTTCTCAAAGTCCGATGGGAGGGTGTGTGGGGGGCCCGTGCAGACCTCGTCTGAGTGCCTCTATTGGGACCAGCTATCGATGGCTCGACATGCACAGCGCGGGTTATGCCTTGTGTGCTGTGCCCGTTGATCCAGCCGCTCACTCCGGACCCCCAATATCAAAGAACTCTGCGGCGTGCGTGGGGCTAGCTTGATGTCTCAGCCTTGTGGTGCTTTATACGCCGGTCTCCCCAACACCGGAGATGGATTCTCCTCCGCATGAGGGCATATATGGACCAGGTGCTTTCCCAACGTCTGTGATCCAGCCGGTGGGGGCCCCCGTGAAAGTGAGTGGGGAGGGGAACAGGAGTACCACCCCTCACCTTAGGAGACGAGATGGCTTCAGCATATGGGCTTCCAGTGACAGCGGACTTCTCCTCCGGCGCTCAGCCCCGCCGCCTCTCCCAGGTCGCGCAGAGAGCCTGCCGGAGCGACGTCGTCGGGCGTCGCTCCAGGAGGGACCCGCTTCAGGTCGAGTCCGTGAGCACCCCCGGCCCCCGTGTCAGAGACCCAAGCCTCCAGGGTCCAGAAGCGGAGGAAGGAGCGCTCCTTGGCATTGCAGCTACCCCTATTTCAGGTTGCCTGGGGGGGAACGGGGAGCCGTGTGTGGGCTTCTCCTCCGTAGTACGCTGCTGTGGCTCTGCGACTTCGGGCCCCCGCCAAAGCTGCTGCGCGCGGGTCGAGGTGGTTAACAGCTGCGCAGCTCCTCAGACCTCTCGACTGCTGCACTCGGCGTCGGGTGTGTTTGTGGCTTCCCCTCGAGCGTACAGGGGATACGCCGCCCGACCCTTATCTCTCTGCTGTAAGAGGCTGGGGGGCCCCGTCTGGATCCTCAGTGACCACCGCGGCCCTCCATGTAGTCCGCCGGGGAGGGGGAGGGGTGTCCGCTCTTCGTAGGTCCCCACGATCCAGCCCTGACGCGAGTCTGCCAGCACCTCCAGACCACCCCCAGCTGTCGCACGTGATCCCGGTCGCGTTGCTTGGGGCTACTGCAGTTCAATTACCCCGTTCACTTTCGTTTGGTCAGCCGGTGCAGAGCGCAAGGGACGCGCGTCCACTTCAGCAGGCGGCCATCTTGGAATGCAACTTATGTCTACTCAACAGATTTTAAACCATCTAATACCATTATTTTCCCGAGTGGGTTTCACCAAAGAGATCCTGACTGATCAAGGATCTAACTTCATGAGCAAGTTAATAGGAGAAGTATAACAGTTGTTGCATATTACCACACTAAGAACCTCTGTCTACCATCTTCAGACTGACAGATTAGTAGAAAGATGTAATAAATCCCATAAAATGATATGAAGGAATTAGTAGACAAGGATGGAAAGGATTGGGATCAAATTTTATCATGGGCCTTGTTCGTTGTGAAGAAAAACCCCCAAGCATCTACAGGGTTCTCTCCCTTTGAATTACTCTATGGCAGAGAACCCTGAGATGTCTTGAATATGCTTAAAGAGACCTGGGCAGAAAGGGAAGAAGCCACTATACCTCTATCCCAAACAGCCACTTGTTTAAACAGAATATGTGACCTTGGTCAGAACCCTGGTGCAATCCCATATGGAGAAGGCCCAAGCCCATCAAAAACAAGCATATGATAAGAAAGTAGAGCTCTGTTCCTTCTTTGTAGGGAAGAAAGTATTAGTTTTGTTACCCACTTCAGAGAATAAGCTCACCTCGAAGTGGCATGGCCCATATAAAATCTTTGAACGTACAAGCACCTGCACATACAAAGTGGCACAACCAGATAAAAAGAAGAAGACCCATTTATACCACATTAACCTCCTTAAGGAGTGGAAGGGGAACCCAACAACCGCTTCCTACATTCTAGCTTGTCTAGCCCCAGAGGAAAGAGATCACAGTGATCGTATTCCCTAAGAAATATCCAAAGAAAGACAGGGAGACCTAATGGATCTTTCCAAATCCTTCCCAGGTGTATTTAGTGAAAAGCCAGGTAGAGTCCAGGGCACATACCATTATGTCTGAACCCCTAGAGGGAAAATAGTCCATCTTAAGCCCTAATGACTCCCTGAGTCCCGGAGAAAGATAGTTATTGAAGAGGTAGAAGCTATGTTACAGACCAATATCATAGAACCCTTTAGTCCCTGGTCTTCTCCAATCGTTCTAGTAACCAAGCCAGACCAATCCTGGTGGTTTTGTATTGACTTCCGCCAAGTAAATACATCTCAGCCTTTGACGCCTATCCTATGCCACGAATCGACGATCTGATCGACAGGTAGGGTAGGGCCGTCTTCTTATCTATACTGGATTTAACAAAAAGTTACTGGCAGGTGCCATTGCATGGACCTGACAAAGAAGAAAATGCTTTCTCCACCCCCATTGGATTGTTCAAATTTAAAGTTCTATTGTTTGTACTCGATGGGGCTCCAGCAACCTTTCAAAGACTCATGGATACGATACTTAAGCCATACTCCCATTTTTGTGGAACCTGTCTCGATGACATTGTCATCTATAGCCAGACCGGAGGAGGTGGGCCTGATTGAACCGGTGAAAGTGAACCAAATATTTGTTTAAAAAGACATTAAGAGTTCCTGAATGCTATAAGCTAGTAGAACTGGTAAAGTTAACTGAACTGTGATTTGAAGGCTACAGTGAACCTGATGGAGGGATGGCAAGTGAAAGCAAGGGAAAGTGAATCCCGCATTTTGATAAAGTGACTGAACAGTGGTGTAAAGATGAAGGTGAACCCAACAAAGGGGTATCGTGAGAAAGCCGCAGAAGAGGGGAATCCTGCATGGCGAGAGCTTGGGAAAAGTCTTGTGCTGCCATGCAAAAGACATTGGGGGTCATTCCGAGTTTGGAGGCAGCCATGGTGCTGTTAGCACCATGGCTGCCTCCAAACCCGGGTCCGGGTCGACGGAATGGGGATTTACCGGGACATTCCGACCTATGTGGACCCGGTAAGTCCCCATTTCGTAAACCATTCCCCATTCCCATTTGAGCCCCCATTGGGCTCAATGGGAATGGGGAAGGAGCTAATAACGGGGCCGTTATTAGCTCCATGGTCCTTTAACGGGTCCCGCTAAGGGCGGCTGGTTAGACCAGTCGTTCCTGGTGGGACCCGCTAAGGGACTTCGGAATGTGGCAGTAGGGGGTTAACGGCACCGGCATCCTTACCGGTGCTGTTGACTCCCTACCGCCAGGGTCAGAATGACCCCCATTGATTCGAGGGATACTGCATTTTTTTGGAAGAAACAGTATCTTGACGCTTATAGCCTCAAGGGGTGCTCACAGTAAAGCCACTGTCCTGCCTTGTCCTGTGATGCAATGTGGGATAGGGAGTGTATTAGTTCAGCAGTCCTTAACTACCCAAACCCTTTTGGACATTTCAATTTGCATTAGACTCTTTTGTTATACATATCATTGTCTTGGACCCTTTTGTTATGTTGAGAAGGGATTTGGCAATAGCTTTATTAGTATTGGCCATTTTGCTTGGACACAACACCTCTAGGACAGCGTTTTCTTTATCTTGATGGTTGTAGCTTACTCCCATCTTAGATTTAGGTTTAGATTAGCCGTTTTTCTCACCCATATACTGTTCAATAAACACCCTTGGATTGTACTCCTTGTGTCTGTCGTGTTTCTGACAACCATGCCTTCCTTACAGAACTCAATGTGGGACTGTGGGACAGATTATCATTTACAAACTGTGTAATAGCCCTTCCTTTTTAGATTTGTCTTACTTAGTAAAATGATGCAGGTAATTCAATCTGCTGATGAGATTCCCCTTTCATGAGTTCAACACTAAAAGCATAGTGTGTATCTGTGCCTTGCTGCATCAGTATCTTGATCTGCAGCGCTTGCTCTACCAGTAGGAGTGCAGGTGCAAACTTCGCAGGTGCTGATTTGACAGCTGCGGAGGCAGCCAAGTATATGCAGCACAGGGGATGAATTTAAGATATGCACCCCTGTACCAAAACTATATTGATAAAAGTAGCCCCGGCTGGGGGCATGGTAAACTCTAAAGATAAGCTATGCATAGGTTAAGGCATGCTACGGCTCATGATCATTGCAGCCACATTCAATTTGATATCAGACTTGTGTCAGCTCCTGTGAGCCAGCTCAGCTGTGGAAGGTGATGTGTATTCTGACCAGGCAGGTTGAGCCTACCAACTGACAGGCCAGGAAGCTAATGACCATGACTCTTCTTTGATCTCTTGTTGAGGATAGGAAACATCTTCACCTAGAGATAGCTGCACCTCAGGCAGCTATGCTGGACCCAGGTATCAAAGGAGCGCATCCATTCAAAGGGTGTATTCTCACAATAGATTGCTTCTTTTCTAAAGGTCTTTTCATCCTAGTGAGAATGAAGAGGGTGGGGTTAGAGTAGACGGGAGGGCTGTGTACAGTAAAGCAAGACATCTACGATCTTGATTTTCTCTCTCTCTCTCCTTCGTGTCCCCTCCTCCTCTTCTAGAGAAAAACACTTTGGGTTTTCTGTCAAAAGTGCAAAGTCAACTGAGTTCACAAACAGTGATTGGACCATTAAGGGAAGGGGGTTTCGTGCCACTTCTGTGATTCCCTCTTGAACATAAACCCGAGGAAGAATTCATTTGACCTCTGAGATTTGATCTCTCCAAAATCCTCGGCCAGTGAGGTGAAGGTGAGTATCCAATGCAGAGACAAGCGCTGTCATTGACCCATAAGAAAGAACCATTAGGGATGACATGCTGCTGGGATAAGATCTGCCTCTCTTTCAGCCAAGACAGTACCCATGACCTCACCACATTGTAGGACTCCTGACATTTTTTACCAGTATCTCTAGTGCTTGGGAGAACAAAAACAATGTCCAAATGTTACGTTATTTTATGTTACTTTGCATTTATATAGCGCCTTATGTACCATTGGTTTGATCTCAAGGCGCTGGTAGGTTGAACGCCCTTGGGAACCGAAGGTCAGGTCAGTAGAGAGAGGAGATAGAGTCATAAGGTGCGTGTGAGCACCGGATATGTGTGCAGCAGGTGTGGCATTCGTGTGATAGCTGCTTCTTAGCGGTAGATGTGGTGGTTGGGAGATTAAGAGTATGGGCCTCATTACAGGGTAGGTGGTAAGGGTTTACCGGTACCGGTAAGGGCACCGGTACCGGTAAACCCTTACCGCCTTACTACGAGTTCCCTTTGCGGGACCTGACCTTAACGGCTGGTTTTACCAGGCGTTAAAGTAGGGTGCCGCAAAGGGACCTCAGTGCTAATTACGGTACCGCAATTTGCGGTACCGTAATTAGCTCCTTCCCCATTCCCATTATGCCCTATGGGGGCAAAAATGGGAATGGGGAAGTGCCTTGGTGAATGGGGAATTACCGCCCCCGCTCACCTTGGAGTAGGGCGGTAATTCCGCCATTCACCAAGGCGGACACAGTAAAATACCGGCGGCAACCATGGCGCTAATAGCGCCATGGTTACCGCCTACCGTGTAACGAGGCCCTATGTGTTTGTTCTGGGAGGTTGTTAACCAGACCGATTATGGCTGTGTTAGCCCTGAGGAGAACGCCTAGGCTGGAGGGTGTGTAACCAGCTGTGTTGAGTTAGGGTGATGGGGAGTATGAAGCAAGTGACCAGTATGAGAACAGCTATACCGAATGGTGTCATAGTATCGCTGTGTTCTAGTTGAGTGGTGGTGTAAAGAAGAGAGTAAGCGTGGAGATGTGATATGGTGGATAACCTTAGGTGCATGGGATCGAGCACGCTCCAATAGTTCCATGCACTCCAGCCGTTCCATGTATTCCGACCGTTCCATGCCTTTCAACTGTTCCATGCACTCAAACCGTTCCATGCACTCCAAAATGTTCCATGCACTCCAAAAACGTTCCATGCACTCCAAAGATGTTCCATGCACTCCAAAGACGTTCCATGCACTCCAAAACGTTCTATGCACTCCAAGCCGTTGCATGCATTCCAACCCGTTGCATGCACTCCAAGCCATTCTATGCACTGCAAACCGTTCTATGCACTCCAAACCGTTCTATGCACTCCAAACCGTTCTATGCACGCCGTTTTATGCACTCCAACCATTTTCTGCACACCAACCATTTTCTGCGCTCCAACCATTTTATGCACTCCAACCATTCTATGCACTCCAACCATTCTATGCACCTTCACACGTTCCATCCACTTCGCCCGTTCTACTCACCTCACCGGTTCCACCCATTTCGCCGGTTCCACCTACTTCACCTGTTCCATCCACATACTTCATCCGTTCATCCACATACTTCATCCGTTCATCCACATACTTCATCCGTTCTACCCACTTCACCCATCCGCACTTCACTTCATCCACATATTTCACACGTCGTTCTACATACTTCACCCGTTCCATTCATCCATTTCACCCGTTACATCCACCCATTTCGCCCGTTCCATCCACATACTTGAACTGTTCCATCCATATACTTGACCCATTCCATCCACATACTTGACCTGTCCATCCACATACTTGACCCGTTCCATCCACATACTTGACCCGTTACATCCACATGCTTCACCTGTTCTATTCACCCACTTCCTTGGATTCCATCCATCTATTTCACCCGATCCATCCACATTGTCATGTTCTCTGCTTCCAAAAGGTCAGGGTTTTCCCAACTCCCTTGGAAGCAGATCCATAACCCAGGTTCCGAGTGCCAACCAGTCCCAATTGGGACCTTTTGGACCCAGTCCTGGCGCCAGTGGCACCAGGCTCATAAATATGCCCAGTCCCAGCGCTGGAAGCGCCGGGCTCATAATGCTTGGGTGGACTTACCTGCAGCAGACCATGCTGCTTACTTGCCTGCCAGTTGAGCCTCTGATCCTCTTCTGTTTGGAACTACTTTTCCTGTTGGGTGGGGCAGGAGCCACTCCCTAGATTCAGAACACTGGAACTCTTCTGGAAAGCAGGAACTCTTTTCTTACCTAGGCGTGGCTGTGGAAGGAGACACCTAAGCACTACAGGAGGCTATTTAAACCACACCCGATGGATGAATCTTGCTTTGCGTTATTCTGCATCCTCTGCAGCAGAACGCTCATCGTGTCTTCTGCATCTGATCCTGGGCCTAAGGAAAAAGGCTTACCATCCTGAATCCAGTCTTCAGCAACACCTATAAAGACAAGAAAGAACAGGTTAGCATTACGGTCTTCAGTGACAGCTCTTCACTTACCTGGTCCATCGGCTGTCACCAACGCCTCGCGCTGCATTCCGCCATCAGAAAGACAAAGGCTTACCTACTCTTCGTGCGCTCCGGAGGTCTTCACACTGCATTCCGGCATCTGAAAGACAAAAGCTTACCAACTCTTCGCACGCTCCGGAGGCCTTCGGCGCTGCATCCCGCATCTGAAAGACAAATCAAGGTGCGTTTAAAGACATTGGGGAACTTTAATATTCACGTGCCATTACTCCAATCCACATCTAACCCAGTGGGTATTCCGGCACTCTGCAGCCGCTCCGAACTTGTACCTGCAAAATAAAAAGACAGTTAGAGTGCATCGTGAAGCAGGCAACAAGCGCTTACTTACGTGCTTCCAGGCGCTTCTATTCATCACACGGGCTCCATCTTCAACTCACTTCAGCCCGTCATCCGCCATCGCCGGAACCCTGCAAAACAAGAAACATCATTACTAAAGACTTTAAAGACATTAGAATTACTCGAAACTTACCGTTCGTGCAGTAAACGACGGACAGCAGTCCTCTGAAGTCAAGAGGCCTGCTCCCCTTATCCAGTGAAGAAACTGGTTACAGCACCCTGCCCCGAGGCAGATGGAGAGCACGGCGTTCACTTACCTAAGGTGAGAGCGTTAACCTTTGGGGTTCTACAGGAGAAGAGAAAGGGAAGAAGAGAGAGACATTCAATAACCCAGTTCCTTAATCCCATATTTTCTATCTGCAGACATCTTACCCTTCAAGTCAGACATACAGTGCACAGAGGTCCAGCCCAAAGAGCCAGCCGTGTGTTACACATCACCTTTGCAGATACGGTATACGCCCAGTCAAGACCGGCGCCTCTACGGGAATCAGGTGAGCGTTACACACATACTTCATCCTTTCCATCCACATACTTCATCCGTTCCACCCACTTAACCCATTCAACCACTTCATCCATTCAACCACTTCACCCGTTCCACCCAGTTCATCCGTTCTACCCAGTTCATCCGTTCCCACCCGTTCATCTCACATACTTCACCCGTTCCAACCCCATACTTTGTCCGTTCCAATCACATACTTCACCTGACTTCACCCGTTCCGTCCACATGCTTCACCTGTTCCTTCCACCCACTTCACCCGTTCCTTCTATCCACTTCACCTGTTCCTTCCCCTCACTTCACCCGTTCCATCCACATACATCACCTGTTCGCTCCACACTACATCTGTTCCGTCCACATACTTGACTCGTTCCTTCCACTTACTTGACCCGTTCCGTCCACATACTTCACCGTTCCTTCCAGATACATCATCCGTTCCTTCCACCCACTTCAGCTGTTCTTACACCCACTTCACCCGTTCCATCCACATACATCACACGTACGCTACACACTCTACACCCGGTCCACACTCTACATCCGGTCCACACTCTACATCCGGTCCGTCCACATACTTGACCCGTTCCTTCCACCCACTTTACTTGTCCCTTCCACATTCTTCACCCGTTCCTTCCACCCACTTCACTTGTCCCTTCCACCCACTTCACTCGTTCCTTCCACCCACTTCACCCGTTCCATCCACATACATCACGCGCTCGCTCCACACTCTACACCCGGTCCACACTCTACATTTGTTCCGTCCACATACTTCGCCCGTTCCATCCACATACTTCGCCCGTTCCATCCACATACTTCGCCCGTTCGCTCCACACTCTACACCCGGTCCCCACTCTACATCCTTTCCGTCCACATACTTGACACTTTCCGTCTACATACTTGACACGTTCCTTCCACATACTTCACCTGTTCGGTCCATATACATCATCCGTTCGCTCCACACACTACATCTGCTCCATACTCTACACCCGCTCCACACTCTACACCTGCACCACACTCTACACCCGCACCACACTCTACACTCGCTCCAGATCCTACAACCGCTCAACACCTTACATCTGCTCAACACCCCCACATGCTACGTCCGCTCAACACCCTACATCCGCTCCACGCTATTATCCAATTCATTCCGTCCACATACTTGATCCGTTCCTTCCACATACATCACCCGTTCGCTCCACACTCTACACCCGGTCCACACTCTACATCCGTTCCGTCCACATACTTGACACGTTCCGTCTACACACTTAACACATTCCTTCCACATACTTCACTCGTTCCTTCCACCCACTTCACCTGTTCCTTCCACCCACTTCACCATTCCTTCCACCCACCTCACCCGTTCCTTCCACCCACTTCACTCATTCCTTCCACCCACTTCACTCATTCCTTCTGCCCACTTCACTCGTTCCTTTCACCCACTTCACCCGTTCGGTCCATATACATCACCCGTTCGCTCCACACTCTACACCCACCCCCCCTCTACACCCACCCCACACCCTACATCCGCTCCACGCTCTCATCCACTCCATGCTCTCATTCATTCTGCGTTCTCATCCGCTCTACGCACTCATCCGCTCTGCGCACTTTGTCCTCTCTATTGACAGTCATCCACTCAACTGACTTCATCCGCTCCACCAACTTCATTTGCTCCATTCACTTCATCCATTCATCCTGGATTTTCAGTTCAACCTACGTCACTTGTCGTACGCAATCGATCCGTTCCATGTTCTCCATCTGTCCCATGCACTACACCCGTCTTATGCACTCAAATCGTCTATTCTGTTCGTTCCATTTATACCATGCACTCTTACATTCATGCCATCTATCTGTTTCATGCACTCTACCTGTTCTGTGCGTTCTGTGCGTTCATCCGTATCCTGTATTCATCTTTTCCCTCCTCTCACTTTATTCCTCCCGTCCATTTTTTTCCTCTCGTTCATTACATTTATTTCATCCCATTCATTAATTTCAACGCCTTTACTGCTTTCATTTTGTTCCTCTTGTCCAATTACATTCATTTCATCCATTTCATTATTTTCAACGACTTTACTGCTTTCATACAACTTATTCTTTTTATTCACTTCCCTGCTTTGATCTACCTTACTCATTATATTCTGATTGTCTTTTTTAGTTTACATTAGAGGTTACTAGTTTTCGATTTCTCGCTTGGATCTAGATGTTGGATTGTTATTTATGTTATTGTTATTTATGATCTAGTAGTTTGGGCTAGATGAATTTCTGTTATCCACTCTATTCTTCTCGTCCACTTTGATACTCTTGTCCATTAGATTTATTTCATTCATTTCATTAATTTCAGCCACATTACTACTCTCATACAACTTATTCTTTTTATCTACTTCACTGCTTTGATCCTTTTTACCCATTCTATTTTGTTTGTCCTTTTTAGTTTACCTTAGAGGTTATTAGTTTCGATTTTCGCTTGGAGCATGATGTGGGATTACTATTTATGATCTAGCATTTTGGGCTCATGTCATTGAGTTGCTGTTATCCAGTTTGAGTTAGTTTGAGTTAGGGGTCGGTTTTATGAGAAGAGCCATGTTTTCAGTAATTTGCGGAAAGACGTGAGGTCTTCGGTGAGTCGGATGTGGGGTGGGAGTGCGTTCAACAGTGTGGGGGCCAAAGCTGAGAATGATGATCCACCTTACCTGACTGAGTTTGTTTTTGGTACGACTAGGAGGCCGGCTGAGCTTGATCTTAGAGTATGTGCAGGTTGATAGGGTTTTAGTTTGTCTTGAAGATATTGAGGTCCGGTTTTATGCAGTGCTCGGTGAGAAATGCATAAGGTTTTGAAGGTCACCCTTCGGGCAACCGGGAGCCAGTGCAGATTTTTGAGGGCTGGGGAGATGTGGTCTCTTGGGCCAAGCGCTAGTAGCAGTTTGGCTGCAGCATTTTGTGCTCTTTGTAGTTTAGTCAGTTGGTAAGCGTGGACTCCGAGGTAGAGTGGGTTAGCATAGTCCAGTCATGATATAACAATTGATTGGACTGCGGAGAGTCTGTTGGGAAAGGAGAGGTATGGAAAAATGCGGCTAAGAGTTTTAAGGTCTGGGAGGACTTTGAGACATTGTTGACTTGGCGCGAGCGGGTTAGGTCAGAGTCTAGGGTACATCAAGGTTTTTTACTGAATTAGAGGGTGTCGGTGATTTGCTCATGGCAGACGGCCAGAGTAGTGGGTGTGGAAGAAGTTCGGTGTTGCCACATACTATGATTTTGGTTTTGGGGGGGTTTAGCAAGAGGTGGTTTGTGGTCATCCAGAGATCTATGTCGAGGAGGCAGGAAGCGAGGTCAGGTCGGCTGTTGGGTTTTGAGTTCAGGAGTTTTAGAATTAGTTGAGTGTCATCGGCGTAGTTGTAGCACAGGATGTTGTGCAAACGAATTATTCGTGGGAGAGTGGCCATGTAGAGGTTAAACGGGAGGGCTGATAGGTATGCTCCTTGTGAAACTCCAGTGTCGACTGGTCGGGCTTGGGAGGAATAGGTGGAGAGTAGGGTTATTTGGTTCCTATTATTGAGGAAGAATGCTATCCATTTGAGAGCGGTTCCATGAATTCCAAGGGAGTGGAGGCAGTCAAGGAGGATTGAGTGGTAGATTGTGTTGAAGGCTGCGGATAGGTCAAGAAGGATTAATGCGGCGCATCTCGCAGAGTCCGCCGTGTTTTTAAGGTCATCCCAGATTGAAGTTAGGGTGGTTTTGGTTCCGTGTCAGATTCTGAAACCTGATTGCGCGGGGTCTAGGAGATTGTTAGCTTTGACAAAGGCATTTAGTTGGGAATAGGCGTTTCGGTCAATGAGTTTGGCAAGGAACCTGGTGTTTGAGGTGGGGTGGTAGTTTTTGGGCTCGAGAGGGTCGAGGGAATTATTTTTTATAAGAGGTTTGACATGAACCGTTTTGAATGCGTCGGGAAAAATTCCCAAGGAAAGGGAGTTATTTATGATGCTTCTTGCGTGTTCTCCTACGCAGGTAGATGCAAACATTTCTTTAAGGGTTGTTGATAGGCAAGGGTCCAGCGGAGAGCGGGATGGTTTGTGGGCAGTGAGAAGTTTGAGAAATTGGTTGGTTGATATTGGACTGAAGGAGTCAAATGTTGGTTGGGTGGTGGGTTGGCCGGTATGGAGGGGGGATTGCCTGGTGGGTGTAAGAGAGCTAGTTTGTTGGTTAGAGCGTTTGTTCTTTCGAGAGCTGTCGTGTGGAAGTGGAAAGAGAGTGAGTCGCACAGCGATTGTGAGGGGTCAGGAGGGTGGTGGTGCATGATGGATTGGTGAATTCGGTGATGATTTTGTGGAGTCCTTTGCTAGGGTTTTTACAGTTTAGGATTCGGGAGTTATAATGGGTTTTTTTGCTTTCTGGATTTCAGCCTTGTACTGACGAAGGTGCCGGGCCAAGGTGGATCTGCTCATGGGTGTTTTGTCTTTCCGCCATTTGCGTTCTAGGGATTTATATAGTTGTTTAGTGGTCTTCAGTTCAGGTGTGAACCATCTAGGGAAAAGGCCACGGCGGGCAGATGGTTTGCAAGAGGGTGTGAGCCGCATTAGTGAGGTGTTGTGCCATGAGTCAAAGGCGTCGGGGGTTAGTTGTTCATTGAGTAGGCAGGTGGGGGAGGAGGCTGAAGGAGCACCGCGGCTAGGTCAGAAAGGATTATTAGTTTCTTCCAGCATTTGCGTAGATTCGGAGGTTCAGGTTCTGGTAACGGGAGCGGGTTGGGTGAACGAATGGCGAAAGAAACAATGAAATGATCGGACCAGATGATAGGGGTGGGGGGATTTAGATGTATCGGGTTGTGGGAGCTGAAGATGGCATCAAGTGTGTGTCCTTTATAGTGAGTCGGGCCGTTAATGTCGGGTTGGAGGTTGATCGCGTCTAGGCCATCAACCAGAGAGTGTGTCATAGGGTTGGTGGGAATGTCAAGCCATATGTTGAAATCTCCTAGAAGGGTGAGGTTGGGATGGTTTAGCTGGAGGGTGGCAATAGAGTCGCAGAGGTTGTTTGAGAATTGTCTATCGTAGCCAGGGGGTCTGTAGATTATTAGGAAGCTTTGGGAGAACGAAGGGGGAAGGGGCAGTTTAACGAGGAGTGATTCGCAGGAAGGAATGGATGGTTGGTTGTCGATTATTGCGGCGTGGAAGTGAGACTTGAAGGCGATTGCTGCTCCTCCTCCTCTGGAGGGACGGTTCAGTGGGATGAGGGAGTAGTTAGGGCGGAAGGCTTCATTGGCGATAGGGGCGAAGTCATCAGAGAACCAGGTTTCAGTGATGAAGACCAGGTCTGGTTTGTCAGAGGCGAGGAGGTCAAAGATGCTGTGTCTGTTTTTTGCTACAGATTGGGCATTAAAAAGGATGCAATTCACTTTGGTAGAGGAGGATGATGTCGGAGTGGCCGAGATGGGGGGGGGGGTGGAAACTGTAGAGCGAGAGAGGTGGGGTGGTTGGTGGTCGATGGGAAGAGTGGGCGAGCAGAAGAGTTGGTGGGTTTCGGGTGGGAGTGGATAGACGCGTGTGTTGGAATGATCGGGTTTTGCACGGGGATTTGAAGGTGGGGTGTGGGGGTTTAGGCGTTTCAGTTGTGGTCGGTGAGAAATCGAGGGAGAGGGGTTTCAGTTAGGGTGAGGCATGGGGGGAAGGTGGTGAGTGGGAGGATGAGGTGGTGGGTCGAGACAGGAGAGGCAATGAGTACTGAGAGATTGAGGGGGACCAGGTACGTTTCCTCTTCAGTGTCTTTGTTGCGATTGGTGTGTGAGAGAGAGTAGGGGGGTCAGAGGGGAAAGGGACAAGGCTTCTGTTCTTGCTAGGGCGAGGCGTGCGGTTTTTAGGGAGGGGAAGGAGTGTGGTCGGGGTGATGATGGCAGGAGGTGATGAGGAATGTGGGGAGTGAAAGGATGTTGGGTCGGGTGTGCCTGGGAGGGTAGTGAGGGGAGCGGGTATGGTCATGGTGGGCAGCAGGGCGGAGGGGATGGGAGAAATGGTGGTCTTAGGGTGGTTGGCTCGCCATCGTGCCCCTCTGGCTTGGTGTTTGGAAAGGGGATGGGTAGGGGATGAGGTGGAGGATGGGCTGATTTGTGGAAGGGGGGATGGGTGGCAGGGCTGCCGGGAGGGGGGAATGGGTGCACGGGGATCATTTTCGGCAGACCTTGGTTTCTTGGGTGCGCTCATGGTTCGAACTGAGATATATATGGGGTTAGATGACTACGTTCACACCATCCCACTTTAGCTAAATCACTTGATGTTAATTGTTTATACTTTTATGATTAACAGTTCTACAGCTGTATTTCGCGATTATTTGTACTTTCTAAGTTCAGCTAATTCACCGGGTGAGGTTATTCACAGTTTCTAGGTTCAACTAAACATGGTGCTATTATTCACGTATTCTAAGTATTATTGATCTAAGTGTAAACTAGGCCTTAGAATGTTTTTAGGCAGATTTTCAAATGTAGCTAGACCACAGAATATTCTATTGGGCAGACCTTCAAGTTGTAAATAGCCACAGCTAAGCTGTTAAGCACACCTTCGAAAGCAAATACTACAGAGATGTGTTGTTAGGTGGGTTTATAAATTGGAGCTGGACTACCGATATGCTATTGGGCGCACATTTCAGCGGAGCTACACCACAGACATTAGGTGGCCTTTCTAAGTGAAATTAGATCACAACTATGCCTTAGGCAGACTATCTAGTTGCAGCTACTGCACAGATACGTTATTAGTTAGTTTTCTTCTGGCCGACTCGGATACAGGAATGATATTATGCAGACTTTCAAATGTAACAACACCATAGATACGCTTTTCGGTGGACTTTCAGGTGCACTAGATCACAGATATGTTATGTTATTTTGCATTTATATAGCGCCTTATGTACCATTGGTATGGTCTCAAGGCGCTGGTAGGTTGAACGCCCTCGGGAACCGAAGTTCAAGACATTAGAGAGAGTTGAGAGAGTCAAAAGGTGCGTGTGAGCACCGGATATGTGTGCAGCTGGTGTGGTAGTCATGTGATAGCTTCTTCTTAGCTGTGGGTGTGGAGGCTGAGAGATCAGGAGTATGTGTTAGTTCTGGCACGTTGTTATCCAGACCGATTTGGCTGTGTTAGCCCTGAGCAGAAACGCCTAGGCTGGAGGGTGTGTAGCCAGCAGTGTTTAGTTAGAGTGATGGGGAGTATGAGGCAAATGATGGTATGAGAACAGCTATACCGAATGGTGTCATATTATTGCTGTGTTCTATTTGAGTGGTGGTGTAAAGAAGAGAGTAAGCGTGGAGATGTGGATATGGCGGTTTACCTTAGCTGATTGAGATCGAGCCCACTCCAATAGTTCTGTGTACTCCATCCGTTCTATGTACTCCATCCGTTGCATGTACTCCGATTATCCATGCTTTACAACCGGGTCTAGTACTCAAAACCGTGCATTTCGTTCCATGTAAGTCAGGCGATTCTATGCATTCCAATCCATTCCAAGCACGGCCAATCTGTTCCATGCACTCCAATCCGTTTCATGTACTCCAAACCTTTCCATGCATTCCAGGCCAATCCATGCATTCATGACTGTTCCGTGTCCGATCCAAGCGCTCCAATCTGTTCCAAGTACTTAAACTATCTTATGCACTCGAACCATTTATACAGTGATGATTTTATTAGTTCAATCTCACATTATCCTTTCTCCAAGCATCTTCGATCCATATACATACGTCATCTTCATACGGTCTGTCCACTTAACTGGTTCCATCCACTTCACATATTCTCCATCACTTCAACCCTTCCATCCACGTACTTTACTCGTTCTATCCACATATTTCCATCCGTTCAACCCAGTTCATCCGTACGACCCAGATTCATCCGATCCATCCAGTTCATCTGTCCCACTCACATACTTCTCCAGTTCAACTTTTTCGTACTTTCACTGTTCTGACCATATTTTTGATTTTATCCATCCACTTCACCCGTTTCATCCACGTACTTCAATCGTTCTATTCGATAAATTTGACCTATTTCGTCCACATACTTCATCCGTTCCTTCCTCTTACTTTGCACGTATTGTCCAAAAACGTCATCCGTTCTTCTGGCTATATCCTCCATTCCTACCATCCACTTCCATCCACATACATCACCCGTTTGAACCGCACCCGACACCTGCTCCGCACTCAACACCTGCTCGGCATTCTACACTCACTCTACAGCCGCTCCCCTCTCCACATTTTATGACCGCTCCTCTCTCTGCATACTTCACCCGCTCCACACTCTATCCTCGCTCCGCACTCTACATCCGCTATGCAGCCGCACCCTATCTCCGCTTAACGCTTCACATCGGCTCAATACCCTAGGTTCGCTCAACACTCTACTTCTGCTCAGCACCATCAGGCTCTACATGGGGAAGGCTCTACCATATCCTATGTCTGCTCTACGCTTCACATCGGCTCAGCACTACCGCACCTTACATCTGCTCAATACCCTAGGCCCGCTCAACGCTCTACATCTGTTCAGCACCAACATGCTCTATATCCGCTCCACACCCTACATCTGCTCAACATCCTACATCCGCTCCACTCAGTTATCCACTCACACCCTACGTCCGCACCATAATCTATATTCGCACTGCCAACTACGCATTCATCCACCCTACGCACCCATCCGCTCTGCGCCCTCATCCGCTCTGCGCCCTCATCCGCATTGCGCACTCATCTGCATTGCGCACACGTCCGCACTGCGCACACATCCGCTCTGCGCGCTCATCCGCTCTACACACTCATCTGCTCAACCCCTCATCCGCTCTAGGCGCTCATCTGCTCTACGTACTCATCGGGTCTACAGGATTCATCCGTTCATCCGCACTGCGCTCTCATCGGCTCTGCGCCCTCATCCGCTCTGCGCACTCATCCGCTCTGTGCACTCATCCGCTCTGCATACTCATCCGCTCTCCGCCCTCATCCGCTCTGAGCACTCATCCGCTCTGCGCACTCATCAGCTCCTGGGCACTCATCCACTTTGCGCACTCATCGGCTCTGCGCACTCATCCGCTCCGCACACTCATCCGCTCTGCGCACTCATCCACTCAACGTACTCATACGCACAACGCAATCATCCGCTCTACGCCCATGCATCCGCTCTATGCATTCATCCGCTCTACGCGATTCACCCGCTCTACGCGATTCACCCGCTCTACGTGATCCACCCGCTCTACGCGATTCATCCGCTCTACGCAATTCATCCGCTCTATGCGCTCATCCACTCTACATACTCATCTGTTCTACACACTCATCTACTCTACGCGCTTCGTCCGTTCATCCGCTCTGCACACTCATCCGCCCTACGTGATTCACCCGCTCTACGCGATTTATCCGCTCTGCGCACTCATCCGCTCTGTGGACTCATCCGCTCTGCGTACTCATCCACTCTCCGCCCTCATCCGCTCTGAGCACTCATCCGCTCTGCGCACTCATCAGCTCCTGGGCACTCATCCACTTTGCGCACTCATCAGCTCTGCGCACTCATCCGCTCCGCACACTCATCCGCTCTGCGCACTCATCCACTCAACGTACTCATACGCACAACGCAATCATCCGCTCTACGCCCATGCATCCGCTCTATGCATTCATCCGCTCTACGCGATTCACCCGCTCTACGCGATTCACCCGCTCTACGTGATCCACCCGCTCTACGCGATTCATCCGCTCTACGCAATTCATCCGCTCTATGCGCTCATCCACTCTACATACTCATCTGTTCTACACACTCATCTACTCTACGCGCTTCGTCCGTTCATCCGCTCTGCACACTCATCCGCCCTACGTGATTCACCCGCTCTACGTGATTTATCGGCTCTGCGCACTTATCCGATTCAACGCTTTCAACCGCTTTACGCACTCATCTGCTCTATGCGCTTCATCCGCTCTACGCGATTCACCCGCTCCATGCGATTCATCCGCTCTGAGCACTTATCTGATTCAACGCTTTCATCCACTTTACGCACTCATCCGCTCTATGCGCTTCATCCGCTCTGCGCGATTCATCCGCTCTGAGCACTTATTCGCTCAATGCACTCATCTGCTCAACGCACTCATCCGCTCTACACGCTTCATCCACTTCACTGACTTCATCGGCCCCACTTAGTTCGTTCACCCTTATCAAAAATAATATAATTTTTTCAAATGTTTTCATTACATTTCTCATTCTAATTGGTTTGTCCTTTTTAGTTAACCAATAGAGAGTATTAGTTTTTCGATCTCTCGCTCGGATCATGACGCTACATTATTATTTTATTTTTTTCATTTCTCATTCTTATTCGTTTGTCCTTTTTAGTTTACCAATAGAGATTATTGTACATAGCTATTTATGGTTTAGTATTGGCACTATCCAGCTTGAGTTAGTTTGAGTTCGCAGTCGGTTTTAGGGGAAGAGCCAAGTTTTTAGTAATTTGCGGAAAGACGTGAGGTCTTCATTGAGTCGGATGTGGGGAGGGAATGCGTTCCACAGCGTGGGGGCCAAGGCTGAGAAGGACGATCCGCCTAACCTGAGTTTGTTTTTGGTATTACTAGGAGGCCCACTGAGCTTGATCTTACAGTACGTGCTGGCTGGTAAGGACTTACCTGATTTCTACAAGGATTTCACCTCTCATCTCGGGTCGGTGCCTGTTCCCCGGTATTCCGTACCCAGGCCCCTATGGGGAAAAAGACACTAGCATTAGTACATTAATGCATGGACACAAGGGGAACCTCTTATCAAAAAACTTACCTGGAAGCCAAGCAAGTTTGGTTCTCACCAATCCGAAAATCCAGTGAAGTAACTGGATACCAACGCGCCCCTGCATCAGAAGCAGGATGGAGAGCTCGTCCTTCCAGACCCTAAGGTGAGACGCTACGAGGAATCACAGAAGGGTTTCGAGAAGGGTGAGAGGGGAAAGTGGAAGGCTGATTGCATTACCCCGCAGACAGTTAATCCCCTATTTTCGCCTACAGAAGGATACTTCTGCGAGCCAGACAAGCCAGATTTGGGGGCCCGGTCCAGTCCGTCTTCCGAACCCTGCGCATCACCTTAGAAGAGGTCACAGCAGCGCGAACCAGGCCAGCGCCTCCGTGGGAGTCAGGTGAGCGTTACAGAACACGAAGCCTTCCTACAAATTCCCACCCAGGCGCTATGGAAAGTTCTGAGACTGATCAGTTGGCCCAATTACTGGGGGAATTACGGGCCGAAGTACATG
Organism: Ambystoma mexicanum; assembly: GCF_040938575.1. NCBI lineage: Eukaryota > Metazoa > Chordata > Amphibia > Caudata > Ambystomatidae > Ambystoma > Ambystoma mexicanum. The sequence goes on from NC_090924.1 coordinate 704,796,364, forward strand.
CCGCTCGTCAAGAGACTAATGCCCTCAGGAGGGAATTAATAATATCAAAGGAAAGAACTGATGACCTGGCCAGACAGCTTTTGCAAGGTCAAGCTGGGCAAACTCCTCTACCCGGTTCCGGAGGGAACCCCGCTCCTGTGTTTTCCAGTAACCCTGTGCAGATTAATCTACCTGGAAACATGCCGCTGGCCCCACCCAAACGCTTTGCTGGGGACCCCAAACGATTCGCCGTATTCATGAATCCGTGTCGTTTGCACTTCCTATGCAGACCTGGGGCCTACCCTAATGATCAGACCAAGGTAGCCTTTGTATTGTCATATCTCAGCGGCTGCACTGCCGATTGGTCAGTTCCACTGGTTACTCAAGATGACCCGATTCTCTGTGATTTTCAAAGGTTTCAAGCAAGCATGGAAAGGTTATTTGCTCGACACTCTCAGGGGCAGGCTCTGGATGACGAACTTCTATCCCTGCGACAGGGCAATCAGGACCTCCTATCCTATATTGCAACCTTTAATAGACTAATTGTGGAAACGGGATGGCCAGAGGATAAAAGAGTCACGTTGTTTTATCGAGGACTACGCAGAGAACTTAAAGATGTCTTGGCCCAAGTTGTAAATCCGCCCCAAGAATGCACAGAGTATATAGACTTAGTGGTCCAATTGGATCACAGACTTCAAAACAGAAAAGCAGATCGGTCCAGGTTTGAGACCCGGGTGTTGGTCAAGACCCATGCTAATCCCAAGGGAGTTGATGTCTCAGAGCCTATGCAAATTGGAGGGGTTAAAGGACCCTTAACTCAAAAGGAACGTGAAAGGAGGCGGCAGTTAAAATTATGTCTTTATTGTGGGAATTCTGGACACTTTCTACGAGATTGCCCGGCAAAACCGCCCCGAAAGGCGGTAGGAGCCGCTGATAAAAACCATGAAGACTCTGTTTCGGGAAACGACTCCGCCCGACAAGTGTAGGGGTCCGCTTGCCGAGCTTGAAAACTAACTCTCAGACCTCGCATTTCATTGTGCCAATGGTTCTCGTAGATCCAGAACAGCCTGAGCGGTTGCATGCAATAAAGGCATACATCGATAGTGGGGCTATTGGAAACTATGTGGATCGTGAATTGGTCTCTAGGATTAACCTCCCTCTCCGTCCTAAAACCAGCAAAGATGTCATCACCACAGTCGATGGAACTGAAATTGCCTCTGGACCGGTAACACATTCCACTACTGAGGTGACTCTTATTGGTCCCGACGGCCATCGGGAGGGTGTTGGGCCTCATTACGACCCAGGCGTTAAGCATTAACGCCGTCGTTAACCCTTAACGCCTATTCTGATTTTAACGGCTGCTTTTAGTAGCCGTTAAAATCCATGGCGCTAACCTGCCATGATGCTAATTACGCCACCGTAATTTACGGTGGCGTAATTAGCGCCTTCCCCACTCCCATTATGCCCTATGGGGCAAACATGGGAATGGGGAAGGGAAAATGGGAAATGGGGATTTACCGCCCCACTCACCTTGGAATGGGGCGGTAAATCCGCCATCCACCATGGTGTAAATGTAGTTTACACCATGGTGGTAAAGTTGGCGCAATTAGCGCCTGGGTTGTAATGACCCCCGTTGTGTTTGATGTAATCAAGGCTCCACAGTTTCAGGTTATTCTTGGAATCCCTTGGTTAGAGACACATAATCCTCAAATTGATTGGCAAGCTAAGAGAATAACCTTCCCGGATTGTACACAAACCTGCTACCCAGAAAACTTGAAGATTAATCTAGCATCTGTAACCTCTGCCTCCATGCAACTACCTCCGGAATACCAAGACTTTCAGGACGTCTTCCAAAAGGAACAGACCAACACGTTACCTCCTCACAGATCGTACGATTGCCAAATCGATCTGGTGCCCGGTGCACAACCCCCTTGTAGCAGGATTTATGCCCTTACCGAACCTGAGAATCTGCATTTGAGACAATATTTGGATCAATACCTAGCTAATGGTTTTATTCGCCCGTCAAAGTCCCCGGCATCCTCGGCTTTGTTCTTCGTGCCCAAAAAAGAAGGCGACCTTAGAACTTGAATCGATTACCGCGCATTGAACCAGATAACGGTTAAAAAACGTTATCCTCTGCCTCTGATCCCTGAACTCCTTGACCAGGTGAAGGACGCTTGCATATACACCAAGTTAGATCTCCGGGGGGCTTATCATCTGGTACGAGTTAAAGAAGGCGACGAATGGAAAACTGCCTTCCGTACTAAATACGGATTATTCGAGTACCAGGTGATGCCTTTCGGATTGTGTAATGCGCCGGCTGCCTTCCAATACTTCATGAATGATGTCCTTCGGGAACTCATCGATGTTTGTGTTGTCGTATATATCGATGACATTCTGGTGTACTCCTCTTCGGAATCTGATCACAGAAAACACGTCAGGGCAGTACTTGAAAAACTGCGCCAACACAAACTATTTGCTAAATTGGAGAAATGTGTTTTCCATACCACAGAAGTCGAGTTTCTAGATTTCATCCTGCCACCCAAAGGAGTCCGAATGGACTCAAGAAAAGTGATGCCATCCTCAAATGGCCATCACCTAGCTCTGTAAAAGGGGTTCAAAGCATGCTCGGCTTTGCCAATTTCTATCGCAGGTTTATCCTGGAATTTTCACGCGTGGTACAACCCATTACTGCACTCTTGAGGAAAAATAAACGTTTTGAATGGTCTGAAGAAGCCGAGCAGGCCTTTCAGGATTTAAAAGCTAAGTTTACCTCCGCACCTATATTGAAACACCCGCGTCCAGATCTCCCTTATGTCGTCGAGACTGACGCATCCAGCCTAGCCATGGGAGCTGTCCTGTCCCAAAGAGATCCCGAAACCAACCAACTGCATCCCGTAGCATTTTGGTCCAGAAAATTCTCGGCACCCGAGGTTAATTATGCAATCACGGACAAAGAACTGTTAGCCATTAAGTCCGCTTTTAAAGCCTGGCGGCATTATCTGCTTGGCGCTCGACATACCATCACAGTGATCACTGATCACCGGAATTTACAGTATTTGAAAACCGCCAAGGCTCAGTCATCACGGCAGCTCCGATGGGCTTTGTTTTTCGCTGAATTTGATTTTGTGATTACCTATCGACCTGGCTGCAAGAATGGCAAAGCAGACGCCTTATCCCGAATTGGAATGGGAGAATCAGATACAAACTCAGAACCAGTACCAATAATTCCCGAACAGAGGATTCTAGGCATGACTTCGTTACAGACGCTTGAAGACATTCAAGCCAGAGTGAAACAACTCCTGGACCCTACAACCTTACAGGATTGGATACAAAAGGGATCAGACTTTACCATAGATAATGGTTTACCTTATTTTCAAGGACGCTTATTCCTGCCACATAAGGAATTACACGAACTAGTTATTTCCGGTTATCATGATGCATTAATAGAGGGACACCCCGGTATTGCCAAAACAGAGGAAAAGGTGAAACAACAATTTTGGTGGCCCTCTTGGCGAAAAGATGTTAAATCTTTTGTGATGTCCTGTGGTGTTTGCGCCCAAAATAAAAGTCAAAAGAAAAGACCAGCCCGTCTCCTTCAACCTCTAGACATACCGCCAGCACCCTGGCACACCCTATCAATGGATTTTATTACGGACCTGCCTCCTTGTTCGGGGTACAATAGTATTCTGGTAATTGTGGATTTGTTTTCCAAAATGGCCCACTTTATTCCTTTGAAAGGTTTACCTTCAGCTTCTGTCCTAGCCAAAGAATTCCTCGAAAATATTGTTCGGCTACATGGATTCCCATCTATACTAATCTCTGACCGGGGAAGCCAATTCATTTCCCACTTCTGGCGCAAATGTTGTCAAATGGCGCAGATAGACGTAAGATTATCGACCAGTCACCACCCTCAGACCGATGGTCAGACCGAGAGGACAAATCAGACCCTTGAGCAATACTTACGGTGTATGTTACAGCAATCTGAAAGCAACTGGAAAGAAATTCTTTGGATAGCCGAATATGCATATAATAATTCGGTACACTCTGGAACTGGCCACAGCCCTTTTTATACTTTGTTTGGGCATCACCCTCGAACCTCAAACCTTGACTCTCCTCAGAACCTCGGAATGCCTGCAGTAGAACATCTGCATTCTACAATTACCCAAGCCTTCAAAGAGGCAACTACGCATTTACAACAAGCCAAGAGAAAATACAAGGAGAATGCTGATCTACATCGGAGTGAAGCACCTCCGTATCAGATTGGGGATCAAGTGTGGTTAGCTACCAGACATTTACCACTCAAAGGGCCTCGAACTTTTAACCCAAAATATCTGTGACCTTATTCTATTACGGCAATAATTAACCCAGTGGCTGTTAAACCTGATTTACCAGCTAGTATGCGAATTCACCCTGTTTTTCATGTGTCACTTCTGAAACCAGTGGTACCCGGAACCGGACTACTCAAACCTCCAGAACCTATTCTAATAGATGGGGAGCCCGAATTCGAAGTGAAGAACATTTTAGACTCAAAAATGTTTAGGTCAAAACTGTTCTACCTAATTGATTGGAAGGGGTACGGACCTCAGGAGAGGTTGTGGGAACCCAGCGACCATGTGCATGCACCTCGATTAGTCAGGAAATTCCACCGACTCTTCCCAGACAAACCAAAACCCTCGGAGGGAACAACCTTGGGAGGGGCCTTGGGGGGAGTGCTGTCATGATGCCCGCTCCCGGGGAGCTGGTTGAAGCCCTGCGTCCCCGAAAGCGGACATCCAGTCCCCAAGGAAGGACCCAGCAACCCCATATAGGGGCCCTTTGGACAGTGTCCTGGCGCCTATGGCGCCAGGCTCATAAAAGACATCAGTCCTGGCGCCATAGGCGCCAGGCTCATTATGGATGTGCTTGGGTGCACTTACCTGATGCAGACCATGCTGCAGGATCCCGGCCTCCTTGAGGCCTGAAAGGAACTACTTTACCTGTGGGACTAATTTACCATCCGGGCGTGGTCGGGGAAGGATACATACCTGATTGGAGGAATGATACATACCTGGAACTTCTTCCAAGGCTATTTAAACCCCACCCGAACAGCCACACGTGCTTCGCGTTGTTCTGCATCTAGCAGCTGGACGCTCACCGTGTCTGCTCCTGCATCCTGACTTCTGCCACGCCTGCCAGCATCCTGGATCACCTGCAAAGGAAGAGAAGAAGAGAACAGAAGAAGGAAAAGTCCTTACCTGCTAAATCCGCATCCCGGAGACATCTCGCCGACAATCCTGAAAAGGAAGACTTTTATTTAAAAGCTCATCGCGTCGATCGCTGCAGCGCCGCATTCCACTCACCTTTACTGGGCGCCTCCATGTTCAGCAGCGATCATCCGGATTCGCAGTCACGCCCCAGCGCCTAGGGAGAAAAAGACCAGAACAAAAGGTGAGAGAGAGAAAGGAATAAGGAAAGCTAAATCTCCATGTTAAGACTTACCTGTTGATTCATTCCCTCTTCATTTCGGGTCCGCGCCGCATCCTGGTATTTCCCCCCTGGCATTCCCATTGAGCCCCTATAGGGCTCAATGGGAATGGGGAAGGAGGTAATTACGGCACCGTAAATTACGGTGCCGTAATTTACTTCAAGGTCACTTTGCGGGTCCCGTAATTTACTCCTGCTAAAAGCAGGAGGTAAAGAGGGACCCGCAAAGGGAACTCGGAATACGGAGGTAAGGGATTACCGCCATCGGTGCCCTTACAGGCACCGGTAATCCCTTACCTCCAACCTCGGAATGACCCCCATTCTCTTTGATGTAGGAGTGTAGGGCCGTTAGTTTTTGTTGTAAGCCGATCTCTGTTAAATCCATAAGCACAATATCGTCGGCATAGAGCATCCACTCTATTTTATTGTTGTTAATTTTTGGCGAGAAAGATCTTATGTCGTCAAAAGCAGTTCCGACATCTGCAACGAAGAAGTTAAAGAGGGCTGCTCCCAACGGGCAGACCTGTTTCACTCCTCGTTCAGTTTTTATAGCACTTGAGAGTGAGCCCTTTCTGTCAAGATGAATTCTTATATTAGTACCCGTGTAAAGTTGTCTTATCGCACGGATAAATCCTGCAGGGCAACTTTTTTTTTCAATTTTTCCCATAGCAGATTGCGATCAACTGCATCAAATGCGTGAGCGAGGTCTACAAATGCTGCAAAGATGGTTTTGTTCTTTTGTATTGCTTCCATTTTCAAGCAGTTTATCATGAACAGATTCACGTTGCAGCCGACACCTTTGATGGAACCAGATTGTCTTGTGTCAAATGCTCCCGAATTTTTAATCCACAATGTCACTTGTTGCTGAAGTTAAGTTGCAAAGATTTTACCCACAACGTCTCGTAGTGCAATTGGCCAATAGTTTTTAGGGTCAGATCGAACTCCCTTTTTAAAAATTGGCACAATTATGGCACTCTTCCATGACGTCAGTATTTGTTTTTCCTTAATGACGATGTTAAAGACTATTTCGCAGAACTCAGCCCACTCCTCTGGGTTTTGTTTTAGCATGTGGTTTGTTAAACCATCAGGGCCACATGCCCGAGAGGAGTTTAGCCTTTTGATGTTATCTAGAATATCGGATTTTTCAATGGTTATGTTCCATGGCAGTCCCTCATCAAAGCTGACTTCTTTTGTGTGGCCCTTGCTCTTAAACAGCTCGGAAAAATGCTGGATCCATTGAGCTTCGTTTACCATGTTGCTTAAAAGCGCCTCCTGTTGCACTTCCATGCTGTTTATTAGTTTCCAAAAGTCTCTCAATGTTTTCTTCGCTAAGGAATGTTGCATTGTCTCAGCATCATTTTGTAGCATTATACTTCTGTGACTTTTTATCCAGTTGTTATAGGATCTCTTAATTTTAAGTAACTCATTTCGGTTGATTTCCTTATTATTGCCTTTCAAGGAGCGTATTTTCCATCTCAATTCACGTTTTTTTAGCATAATTTCTCGATCAAAAATGTGCCGAGGTGCAGAATTGTGTTTTCCATTCAGGATCCTTACTTCTCTGTATTGTTCTAGGAACGGGACATAGTTCATGTCACCTTCCTTTTCAACACAGCTTGTCAATTCTTTTATGTTGGGAATGTTTAATCTCAAGCGATTTTGCCCTGGGGCTATTTCAAGAGCAGGAGCATATAAGGCTTGGTCTTTGTAAGGTAGATAATTTCGTATTCCAAACTTTACCAGATCATGGTCGCTATTTGACATTTCATGAACCTTTAGAAATCTTATGTTCTCAAGTAGCCTTCTGGATACAAAGACGTATTCCAACACTGAACTTTGGTTGTTCCTTTTCCATGTTGGATTTGGAGGTATATTGCCTTCAGTGAATCCGTTCAATCTCTGAAATTCTCTAATATTCAGCTCTTCTTGTATGTGTGTTGCCAGTTTTACTTTTCTTATACATTTTAGGACTTTTTGCGAGTCGATGTCCAGATCCAATAATGATAAAATGTCCAAGTTCCAATCTCTGCATACTATAATATTCGGTGATTCAACTACTGACATTATGTTGTCGATTTCATCGCATAACATGTCAGTGAAGGTCCAAGTCCCTGTCGCTTTTTGTTGCCAGTAGATATTTATTAAGTATAGCCTCTGATCCATATCGACGTCTTTTCCCGCTCGATCAATTACTGACACCTGGATGTAGTGTGATTTATTATAAGACTCTGTAATCCGGAATCCACATCTTCTATGTACAAGAGTTAACAAACCAGATATCGGTCTCCCCTTTTGAGGTCTAATCGCTGGGTTCATTGCTATTTCATATTCATCAACAACTCGAAGAGTTGAGAGCCAAGTTTCTTGTAGACACAATGGGCCTCATTACACGGTAGGCGGTAAACCATGGCGCTATTAGCGCCATGGTTCATGCCGGTAATTTACCGGTACCGCCTTGGAGGAAAGGGGAATTACCGCCCCATTCCAAGGTTGGCGGGGCGGTAATTCCCCCTTCCACCATTGCTCTTCCCCATTCCCATTTTTGCCCCATAGGGCTCTATGGGAATAGGGAAGGCGCTAATGCAAAAAGCAGGCGTTAAATTCCCCAACCCGCAAAGGGACCTCGTAGTAAGGCGGTAAGGATTTACCGGTACCGGTAAAATACCGGTACCGGTAAACCCTTACCGCCTACCGTGTAATGAGGCCCAATATGTCTACTTCCATTACTTCCAGTGGTTGTTCTTTGAGTAAATGTGCGAAACCTCTAATATTCCAAGACCCTACTTCTAGGTCTTTCTTTTTTGTCTGCTTTTGGCATTAGCTAAACTTGTTACAGATCAATGCACTTGCCAGCAAATCTGATTTGGAGGTCGAATCTATGTCAACGTGTGAGACCGGTCCTGTATTTTCAAGATCTTCAAGAGGAACTGTTATCTTGATTTGCTTCATATTAGCCCTCATTTCCGGCTCAACGATGTCACATCTGTTGTATGGGTGGGGGACCTCCGGGGCCAGCACTCACACGCGTACATACATGCGTAGCCGAAGAACACACACGGGACGCGTGCTGCCTGCTCAGGTCCCGGCTGCAACTGCTGGCCGGGACCATCTTTATTAAATGCGCGCATGCGTGAGCCTCCTTTTGGGCCACGCATGCGCAATATAGCGTAGTCACTACGCAACATCCCTCCTTTTTCCCCAAACAAGAAAACGTTATAACATTTGCACACAACAACAACAATTTAAGAGTTTACGAACAGTTCTCCGTTACGAGGCAGGGTCCATGATAAAGTCCTGGAACCTCTGTGGTCGCTTCCGCCCCGCCCGGCTGGGGTACCTTTTGGACTCCTCTGGAGGTGCCTCTGGTGGTCCATCGTTCCTTGATGGGGATCCTACCCCGGATCCGGCCCCGGGCACGTCGTGTATCACTGGAGGAGGCGCCGCCTCAATCCACTTGAAGAATGACACATTCCGCGTGACGGTGTCCCTGGCATTGGCCGCAGTGATCATGGACCCCTTGACATGGGTCACTCCCAGTGGCTGTGCTTCATATGGGAGAGACAGCTTCCATGCCGGCCTGCGATTCCAGACCAACACAGTGCCCCCTACTGCAATCGATTTCTCCGGCAGGTTCCGTCTGGCGCTCTCCCGCTCATTATGGGTAGCCCGCTCCGCACGTATTCGGTTTTGTCAATCACTCCAGGACTGCATCCTTCTACTTCGGGCAGCAGTCCTCCGGCAGCTCGCTTGAATAGGGCCTCGGCTGGCGCAACCCTGGTGGACTGATGCAGGGTCGTGCGGTACTCGCGCAGAAATTCAAAGAGGTTTCGGCGGAGCTCCCCTCCTCCATTCATTGAGATTCGGAAGACTTTGTTAAGTGTCTGCATAAAACACTCCACCTCCCCATTTGCCCTGGGCCACAGTGCTGCCCTTGGAATGGCGAGACGTTGTCAGAACAGATCTCGATGGGGAACCCGTGGGTGGCGAACATCTTCTCCAGGGCCAGAATGGTGTGGTCGCTGGCCGTGGATTCCACCAGCTCCAGACGCTTAAGATGTTCCGCCTCCGACTATGCGAACACCAGAATGTCATCCGACATGTTGATCACCCCTTTCAGCCCCGCCAGTGCCCCCCGTATGGCGTTCTGGAAAACTTCCACAGCCGACGAGACCCCGAAGCTGAGCCTCTTAAACTGGTATAGCCCCTCGTGAGTCGTGAAGGTGGTAAAATATCTCAACTCCGGGTGAAGTTCCAGTTGATGGTACCCAGACCTCAGGTCCAGCTTGGAGAAGACCTTTGCACCCTGTAGTTTGCCGACAATGTCATCCAGCGTGGGCGTGAGGTGACGCTCCCTTTTGATTGCAATGTTAGGCAACCTCATGTCCACGCAGATGCTGACGGCTCCTGGCTGTTTGGGCTTTGGGGCAACAACAATTGGGTAGACCCACGGGGTCGGGCCTTCAACCCTCTCAATAATGTCCAAGTCAATGAGCGACTGAAGTTCCTTCTCCACTTGTGCCCATAGGTGGAAGGGTATTCTACGGTGTTTGAGGGCTGTCCGCCTCACAGACCCATTGATGTGAAGCCTGATGGGATCACCCTTTAGTTTTCCGACCCCTTGAAAAACACTGTCAAAACATTGCAGGAGGCAGTCTGTACCCGTGTGGTATATGGCCAGCGTGAAATGTACTATAACAAGGGCCTCAGATGCAGCACAGCTTAGGAGGGAGTGCGGGCTCACACTTGTCACGAAGAATCTCCCCTTGATCTTGTTCTGCCCATCGGACACTGACGCCACAAACACTCCTCGAATCGGTAGCGGCATGTCTCCCCCAAAAGAATATATCCAGGCCTTTGACTCTGACAGCTTGGGAGGGCCTGGGAGAGCTTCATACTGTTCTGCCGCTAACACGCAGACTGAAGCGCCAGTCTCTATCAGAACAGGAGTGGGCACCTCACCAATGTTCACTGTGCACGTCGGTTGTCTGCTTCGTCTGGGGCCAGTGGAAATGCTAGAGATGAAGAAGATCTCCTCTTCCTCTTCTTCTTCCTCGGCTATGTCCAGATCCTGCATGACTTGCTCAACCGACGACACGCCCCTCACTCTCCGGGCATTACTCCCGCCAAGTCCCGCTGGCCCCCTCGATGCCGTCACTGGGGTGGAGGCTCTGCACACCCTTGCATAGTGTCCAGGCGTGCCACACCGGCCACAGACTCTCGTCTTCGCCGGACATTCCCCCACATGCGGCAGGTCATACCCGCAATATGGACACGACTGCGGAGTACCAGTTGCAGAGGGACTATCCACCTTCCTAGGTGTCCATCGCGCCCTTCCTGGGGCCGAGCGTCCGATTGCAAAAGCGTCTTCACCCTTCCCGGGGTGCATAGCAGCATCCATTTACGCCCCTCTGGACTCTGCCAGTTCATATGCTCTTCCTGTGTCGATGATCTGTTGTAGTGTCAGGCCCGGCTCCCTCAGCACCTGCCTTCTCAGCTTCCCCGAGCTACACCCTTGAAGCAGCTGATTCCGTACCATCTCCTCCTCATTCACCCACCTGCAGGTGCTTGCGAGGTGCCTCAACCGTGCACAGAACTGGTCCAGTGACGCCCCCTCCTGTTGCCTCTCTGCACACATAACAAATCTGTCGAAATCGACATTCGCCACAGGGAGAAAATGGTCTTGGAGGGCCCATTTTACTGCATCATACGTGATCACCTGGAGATTTAGAGAGTCATAAATTCTGTGGACCTCTGTGCCCGCTGAGTACACCATGGTGGCAACTTTCGTATCATCATCCGTCTCCCCTGAAGCCCTGAAAAACATTTCCTGCTTCTTAACCCATAGAAGCCACTTCGGCCCCAGCTTGGATGGTGGGCCAGTAGTGTCAAATTCGGGCATGGGTGCAAGTGTGCTGTGCACTCCGCGTGGTACAGGCGCAGGGGCTCCTTCTTCTTCACCCCCCTCACCCATGATGACAACAGGGTGAAGTACTCACAGTCAGGCGACCCCTGGAAGCTAGCACAAACAACCTAGTCACAGGATGGGTGCACAGTTTCCCAGCACCAGATGATGACGAAGAAGAAAAAGTCCTGCAGTACTGGATGAAGAAGGCTCCAGCCGTCTCCCTTGACTTCCAGGGAATTTTTTTTTTCTTTTTGAATCCAAAGCCCCTCAGACTGAAAGGGCTGTGGAATGTTCCAAAAATTGACTTTTATATCAAACGATCTCAGTCGGCGCACGAGCACCCTCCTGGGCTGCAACCGCTGCGACCCGCGATGAAGTTAAGATGGCTGCCGGCCATGTGCCTAGGTCCGTGCCGGCACAGAGAATAGCCACTCTCTCTGACACAATCGGAGCAATGGCTCCGGGGCCCTCGCCGGCACTCACATGCGTACATACATGCGTAGCCCAAGAACACACACGGGACGCGTGCTGCCTGCTCAAGTCCCGGCTGCAACTGCCGGCCGGGACCGTCTTTATTAAACGCGCGCATGCGCGAGCCTCCTTGTGGGCCGCGCATGCGCAATATAGCGTAGTCACTACGCAACAACATCCCAGTGATTGTTGTGTAGCCGTTTTAGTCACGGCAATTTGTGACGCCTTTTCTTTTCCCTTTAGTGTTGAATTCAGATCTCTTTTTTCTATGATTTGATGGAGAATTTGTAGAGATCTTTTCTCAGTCGATGAAATCACCATGTTATCCTTCTCAGGAGTCACTTCAACTAGTATAAATCCCAGTCGTTTTAGGGGATCTTCACCATCCAAAATTTGATCTTTTTTGTAATTAGAGTGGATGTGTAATATTACTCTGTCTGTTTGGGTTTTGTTCGCGAATTCGACTATTTTAATGTCGCTGTATACTATTGATCGTAACTCCGGAACATGTTGGAACAGTGCCATTACATTTGTTCTGTTCAGAATCAAGCCATCATTAGAGCTATGACTCCTTTTTAATTCAATGTAGGAATTCGATTCAGCCTTTTTTTTAATGTTTTGTTCCAATTTATTGTTCTGGGTCCTTTTGTGAGAGTCATTACTTCCATTTTCTTCATTAGCTTTCATTTCCTTTTTCCGTTCATGCAGTTTTGTGGATTGATTTAGCAGTAATTGTTGAGTCATTTGGAAAGAGATTGCTTCATCACTCAGACCTTTTTCTGATGTTTTCTCAAACTCTTGGGCGTCCTTAATCACGGTTCGTAATTTTTCGTGCATAATTATCCTTTTTTCTTCCAATGTAAAAAATCGGGAAACATCCTCAAGTTCGGAAGGAATGGTCTCTGTTGATTCGTGGTTCGGTGAGGTCTTGAATTCCACTTTTCTTATCATACATCCCTTTTTCAGATTCTTTACTTGTTTTTGGCTTGCATTGGCACTCGATATAATACTATTTGGTAGCCCGGTCATTTTGAGCTCATTCTTTTCACCTTCCGTCAGTTTCTCACTTACACCCTCCTCTTCATCACTTATTTCGTAGGTTGATACATTCATTATTTCATCTGAACAGTCTATGACGTTCTTAAGGTCAGAGGTAGACGGGCTTCTACAACCTTTCTCTTCTGACATTGGATGCGCCTCACTGCTGACTGGACTAAGATCTTTAAATGGTACTGAGGTCATAAACGTCAGATTTAAAGATTTTAAATTTCTCAAGAACTTTCTTGATCCATCTCCCATCATTTCTTTTTCATACTAGTTATATTTTTTGTTTTTTTCAGGCATTTCCTCTGTTTCATTCTCGTCACCATCACTAACGTTTTTTGCGCTTTCATTACAAAAATTGGGTAAATTCCAACGATTTTGGGAGTATGCTCCTTCAATGGAGCATGGTTTTGCGTGTTTGGAATTCCATCATTATTTGTTGATAGTGCCGCAGCGTCGGTCGATTCAACCTCTTTGGGAGAGGAATTACTTTTACTTGTTTGTGAGTGTAAACCTCCGTCTACACCTGCAGGTTTTATTCCAGCGATATTTTCCAAATTATCACAGGAGTTAAGGTTGGTTGTTGTGTCATTCTGTTTTTGCGACCATACCTGGTTCAAAGCTGCTCCGGACATCGTACCTATAGGAACATTAAGTGATGGTATACTCAAATGGGAGGGACCAGGTAAATCCCAGCAATTAATGATTGTAGCAGGCACCATCACCTCGCTATTACCTGGTGTATCCGCTGAAGCTTTTTCAGACGCTTTTTGACCAGGACTGGGTTCTGAAGCACTATCTTCCATCTTTACCACTGATGCCTTTTTCACATTCGTGATTGGCCTGTTGTGATTTTTTCAAAATCAAAAGAGCTTCTCGCGCCACTTCAGCCAGAAGTCTTTTGTCTTCAGCTGAGTTCCAAAGATGTTCTCTCAATAAGGCATTAGACGCTTCTAATGAGAGTAGATGTTTGTGAGATTGAAACTTCATCTCAAGCATTTCCAAGTCAATGGTTGCCATTTTGGTATTTAGCATTGCCAGCAGGGTGTTCTGATCCCTATAACTCTCATTAAACTGTTCGTACATTTTTGAGAAAGGGGCTGTCGCTATTGTGACAGCAAGTGAGATTTTTGGGAACAACTCAGCACACAACTTCTCTATTGAAAGATTTGAGCAGTTGTTATAGTTGGTAGGTTTCATCAACTTTTGGCTTATTCCCCTTCTCACCTTTGGAAATGATCTTTCCACAAAGGATGAATCTGAAGAGTTCTCATCAGAGGATGTCTCTATGTCTTCATCATCGCATTGGTATTTTGAGTTAGTGGCTGTGAACCTCACTTTTGGATCGCTCTGTTGTTTATTGGAGTGTTCAGACACTCTTTTCTGTGAGCTAAGTATGTCATTAGGTGGGCTTACATCCGTTCGCCTCCTCTTTGCTATTCCAGATATTAGGCCATACCCTCTTTCTTTGGGAGGGGGAGAGGTGGCTCTCACCTGAACTTTATCCCCGTTCTTCTGAGGAGTGGTTTCAATGATGTTGTCACTAATGGAAAAGGAGATTCCTATTGATCTTCCAGATTGCAAATTCTTATTGAGTGTTGTCAAGTCCAGTAATAGTTGGTCGGCCACAGCCAATGAGGATCTTTTATTTCCAACACACAGAACTTCATCAAGCAGTCCATTAGATGCAGCCTCCTTAAGAGCACGGAATTGAACATTAGGCTCAATCACGCCATATTCCGGTGCTATTGGTTCAAGTGAAATAATTTTAGGTTAAGCTTGCGTTGGAACATTAGGTAGGTTGACTGGCATGGCATTCACTTCAGTAAAACCTACCTCGATCACATTTACCCCCATTTGGTTGTGAGAATTATCCCACTTTAATCCGTTTGGGATCATTAGATCTTTGGTGGACCATTGGCTGGACTTGATTTGCATGGACCTGCCCAGTGCACAAGCATGTTCAGACGTTGCGGTCTCTGCAGAAATATTTGCATCGGCTATACAGTTACATGAGCCCAGGTTTGTAAGCTCTGCCATCGCTTCAAGGCTCCTCATGTTTGCTTTTGTGTAGTCGGAACTAGCCGAGGGATTGCCAGGGCCTTCCGGCACTAACACGTACAGGATCGTAGAATCACTCGGTGAAACATTTAGAGGCGCGGGCAATACAACATCACCCGTGACCGGGCTCAACCCGGCCAACCGAAGCGGCTCCACCAGCGGGCCACCAGCAGACACTGCTGCGCATTGCTCCTCCTCCACAAAACATGTTGCAGCCGGGGCACGAAGTTCCCCCTCCCATTGCATCGGCACTGCAACCCCAACACCCGGGCACACAGCCGCCCGATCAGGAAACACATCAACGGAGCCGCCGGTGGGAGGGACACAAGTCACCTCCACCCTCCTAGCGGGCGACACCACCCCGGGCACATGTAAGGGGGTTTGTAACAGTTTGTGTTGGTTCACAGTAGTTGTTGCCACAGTTGTTGTTGCCAAAGTTATTTTTATTAAATCATTGGGGGCGAATCACTACTGTTAAGTGAAGAGCGCCGGGATCGTTTGGGAGGGTAGGGGAAAGTGCTAGTCGATTCACATGTTGATAAATCCTCCACCCCCACTGCATTAAACTCTGCTCAATTGCGGAGTTACATTGTCTGTGCTGTAAGCGCGTCTGCGGATAACAAGCAGAAGCAGACGTTTGACGAGCAACTCCCCACACCCCAGTTGTTTTATTACTTAATGCCATCTGCTTGGCTAACAGAGAGACTGTAGGGGAGTAGGAGTACGAGGGTGGCTGGAAGGCAGAATCAGAAAAGTCAGTAACTTCAGTTTGTGAGCAGCAGAACCGGAAAGACAGGAATGTCGTCTCTCTTGCCTTCTTGCCGCCTCACACTGCCTCTCACCACGAACCCCACCAACACACTCTACGCACTCTGCGACGCTCCGCTGCCGGGTGCACGTCTTTATGGTCAACTCCGCCTCTGGAAAAAAGGAAATAGTAGACAGACTGAGTTAGTGCAGCTCCTCCAGGTACTTCCAACACCACCAACACACTCTACGCACTCCGCGACGCTCCGCGTCCGGGTGCAAGTCTTTATGGTCAACTCCGCCTCAGGAAAAAAGGAAATAGTAGACAGACTGTGGTAGTGTAGCTCCTCCAGGTACTTCCAACACCACAAACACACTCTACGTACTCTTTCCAACTGCAAATACACCATAGTGATGCTATTAGGGACTCTTTCTAAATGATATTTCACCAACAGATATGCTATTCGGCACACTTTCGAAATGTAATTATACCATAGGTATGCTATTTGGCACACTCTCAAATGTAACTACACCGTGGATGCTATGGGAAGACTTTCTGAATGCAATTATGCCAAAGATATGCTATCGGGAGACTTTCAAATGCAGTTAAGCAACATATATGCTATTGGGAGACTTTCCTAAATGCAATTAGGCCACAGATAAGCTATTGGGAGACTTTCTAAATGCAATTAGGCCACAGATATGCTATTGGGAGACTTTCAAATGCAATTCTGCCACAGATATGCTATTGGAAGACTTACAAATGCAATTATGCCACATATAAGCTATTGGGAGACTTTCAAATGCAATTATGCCACATAAAAGCAATTGGCAGACTTTCTAAATGCAATTAAACCACAGATATGCTATTGGGAGATTATCTAAATTTTACTTTCTAAATACAATTATGCCATCGATAAGCTATTGGGAGACTTTCAAATGCAATTATGCCACAGGGAAGCTATTGGGAGACTTTCAAATGCAATTAAGCCACAGATAAGCTATGGAGAGATTTTCAAATTCAATTAAGCCACGGATATGCTATTGGGAGATTTTCGAATGCAATTATGCCACAGATATGGTATTTGGAGACTTTCAAATGCAATTAAGCCACAGATATGCTATTGGGAGATTATCTAAATGCAACTTTCTAACACAATTATGCCACAGATAAGGTGTTGGGAGACTTTCAAGTGCAATCATGCTACAGATAAACTATTGGGAGACTTTCAAATGCAATTATGCCACAGATATTCTATTGGGAGATTATCTAAATGCAACTTTCTGAACACAGTTATGCCACAGATAAGTTATTGGGAGAGCATCAAATGAAATTAAGCCGCAGATATGCTATTCAGAGATTATCTAAATGCAACTTTCTAAATACAATTATGCCAAAGATAAGCTATTGGGAGACTTTCAAATGCAATTATGCCACAGATATGCTATTGGCAGACGTTCTAAATGCAATTATGCCACAGATATGCTATTGGCAGACTTTCTAAATGCAATTATGCCAGGGATAAGCTATTGGGAGACTTTCAGATGCAATTATGCCACAGATAAGCTATTGGGAGACTTTCAAATGCAATTATGCCACAGAAAAGCTATTGGCAGACTTTCTAAATGCAATTAAACCACAGATATGCTATTGGGAGATTATCTACATTTTACTTTCTAAATACAATTATGCCATCGATACACTATTGGGAGACTTTCAAATGCAATTATGCCACAGGGAAGCTATTGGGAGACTTTCAAATGCAATTAAGCCACAGATAAGCTATTGAGAGATTTTCAAATTCAATTAAGCCACGGATATGCTATTGGGAGATTTTCGAATGCAATTATGCCACAGATATGGTATTTGGAGACTTTCAAATGCAATTAAGTCACAGATATGCTATTGGGAGATTATCTAAATGCAACTTTCTAATACAATTATGCCACAGATAAGGTATTGGGAGACTTTCAAGTGCAATTATGCTACAGATAAACTATTGGGAGACTTTCAAATGCAATTATGCCACAGATATTCTATTGGGAGATTATCTAAATGCAACTTTCTGAACACAGTTATGCCACAGATAAGTTATTGGGAGAGCATCAAATGCAATTAAGCCACAGATATGCTATTTGGAGATGATCTAAATGGAACTTTCTAAATACAATTATGCCACAGATAAGCTATTGGGAGACTTTCAAATGCAATTATGCCACAGACATGCCATTGGCAGACGTTGTAAATGCAATTATGCCACAGATATGCTATTGGCAGACTTTCTAAATGCAATTATGCCACGGATAAGCTATTGGGAGACTTTCAGATGCAATTATGCCACAGATAAGCTATTGGCAGACTTTCTAAATGCAATTAAACCACAGATATGCTATTGGGAGATTATCTAAATTTAACTTTCTAAATATAATTATGCCACCGATACGCTATTGGGAGACTTTCAAATGCAATTATGCCACAGATAAGATATTGGGAGACTTTCAAATGCAATTATGCCACAGGTAAGCTATTGGGAGACGTTCAAATGCAATTATGCCACAGATATTCTATTGGGAGATTATCTAAATGCAACTTTCTGAACACAGTTATGCCACAGACAAGTTATTGGGAGAGCTTCAAATGCAATTAAGCAACAGATATGCTATTGGGAGATTATCTAAATGCAACTTTCTAAATACAATTATGCCACAGATAAGCTTTTGGAAGATTTTCTAAATGCAAATATGCCACGGATAAGCTATTGGGAGACTTTCAGATGCAATTATGCCACAGATAAGCTATCGGGAGACTTTCTAAATGCAATTAGGCCACAAATATGCTATTGGGAGACTTTCAAATGCAATTCTGCCACAGGTAAGCTATTGGGAGACTTTCGGGTGCAATTAGGCCACAGATAAGCTATTGAGAGACTTACAAATGCAATTATGCCACAGATATGCTATTGGGAGGCTTACAAATGCAATTATGCCACAGATAAGCTATTGGCAGACTTTCTAAATGCAATGAAACCACAGATACGCTATTGGGAGATTATCTAAATTTAACTTTCTAAATACAATTATGCCATCGATACGCTATTGGGAGACTTTCAAATGCAATTATGCCACAGATATGCTATTGGAAGACTTTCAAATGCAATTAAGCCACAGATATGCCATTGGGAGATTATCTAAATGCAACTTTCTAATACAATTATGCTAGAGATAAGGTATTGGGAGACTTTCAAGTGCAATTATGCTACAGATAAACTATTGGGAGACTTTCAAATGCAATTATGCCACAGATATTCTACTGGGGGATTACCTAAATGCAACTTTCTGAACACAGTTATGCCACAGACATGTTATTGGGAGAGCTTCAAATGCAATTAAGCCACAGATATGCTATTGGGAGATTATCTAAATGCAACATTCTAAATACAATTATGCCACAGATAAGCTATTGGGAGACTTTCAAATTCAATTAAGTCACAGATATGTTATTGGGAGATTATCTAAATGCAACTTTCTGAACACAGGTATGCCACAGATAAGTTATTTGAAGAGCTTCAAATGCAATTAAGCCACAGTTATGCTATTGGGAGATTATCTAAATGCAACTTTCTAAATACAATTATGCCACAGATAAGCTATTGGGAGACTATCAAATGCAATTAAGCCACAGATATGCTATTGGGAGATTATCAAAATGCAACTTTCTGAACACAGGTATGCCACAGAAAAGTTATTGGGAGAGCTTCAAATGCAATTAAGCCACAGATATGCTATTGGGAGATTATCTAAATGCAACTTTCTGAACACAGTTATGCCACAGATAAGCTATCGGGAGACTTTCAAATGCAGTTAAGCAACATATATGCTATTGGGAGACTTTCCTAAATGCTTTCAAATGCAATTTAAGCAACAGATATGCTATTGGGGGATTAGCTAAATTGCAACTTTCTAAATCCAATTATGCCACATATAAGCTACTGGTAGACTTTCTAAATGCAATTAGGCCACAGATATGCTATTGGGAGACTTTCAAATGCAATTCTGCCACAGGTAGGCTATTGGGAGACTTTCAGATGCAATTAGGCCACAGATAAACTATTGAGAGATTTTCAAATTCAATTAAGCCACGGATATGCTATTGGGAGATTTTCGAATGCAATTATGCCACAGATATGGTATTTGGAGACTTTCAAATGCAATTAAGCCACAGATATGCTATTGGGAGATTATCTAAATGCAACTTTCTAACACAATTATGCCACAGATAAGGTGTTGGGAGACTTTCAAGTGCAATTATGCTACAGATAAACTATTGGGAGACTTTCAAATGCAATTATGCCACAGATATTCTATTGGGAGATTATCTAAATGCAACTTTCTGAACACAGTTATGCCACAGATAAGTTATTGGGAGAGCATCAAATGCAATTAAGCCGTAGATATGCTATTTGGAGATGATCTAAATGCAACTTTCTAAATACAATTATGCCACAGATAAGCTATTGGGAGACTTTCAAATGCAATTATGCCACAGATATGCTATTGGCAGACGTTGTAAATGCAATTATGCCACAGATATGCTATTGGCAGACTTTCTAAATGCAATTATGCCACAGATAAGCTATTGGGAGACTTTCAGATGTAATTATGCCACAGATAAGCTATTGGCAGACTTTCTAAATGCAATTAAACCACAGATATGCTATTCAGAGATTATCTAAATTTAACTTTCTAAATATAATTATGCCACCGATACGCTATTGGGAGACTTTCAAATGCAATTATGCCACAGATAAGATATTGGGAGACTCTCAAATGCAATTATGCCACAGGTAAGCTATTGGGAGACGTTCAAATGCAATTAAGCCACAGATATGCTATTGGGAGATTATCTAAATGCAACCTTTTAAACACAATTATGCCACAGATAAGCTATTGGGAGACTTTCAAATGCAATTATGCCACAGATATACTATTGGCAGGCTTTCTAAATGCAATTATGCCACAGATATGCTATTGGCAGACTTCCTAAATGCAATTATGCCACAGATAAGCTATTGGGAGACTTTCAAATGCAATTATGCCACAGGTAAGCTATTGGTAGACTTTCAAATGCAATTAAGCCACAGATAAGCTATTGAGAGATTTGCAAATTCAATTAAGCCACGGTTATGCTATTGGGAGATTTTTGAATGCAATTATGCCACAGATATGCTATTGGGAGGCTTTCAAATGCAATTAAGCCACAGATATGCTATTGGGAGATTATCTAACTGCAACATTCTAATACAATTATGCCACAGATAGGGTATTGGGAGACTTTCAAGTGCAATTATGCTACAGATAAACTATTGGGAGACTTTCAAATGCAATTATGCCACAGATATTCTATTGGGAGATTATCTAAATGCAACTTTCTAAATACAATTATGCCACAGATAAGATATTGGGAGACTTTCAAATGCAATTATGCCACAGATATGCTATTGGCAGACGTTCTAAATGCAATTATGCCACAGATATGCTATTGGCAGACTTTCTAAATGCAATTATGTCACGGATAAGCTATTGGGAGACTTTCAAATGCAATTATGCCACAGAAAAGCTGTGGCAGACTTTCTAAATGCAATTAAACCACAGGTATGCTATTGGGAGATTATCTACATTTTACTTTCTAAATACAATTATGCCATCGATACGCTATTGGGAGACTTTCAAATGCAATTATGCCACAGGGAAGCTATTGGGAGTCTTTCAAATGCAATTAAGCCACAGATACGCTATTGAGAGATTTTCAAATTCAATTAAGCCACGGATATGCTATTGGGAGATTTCGAATACAATTATGCCACAGATATGCTATTGGGAGATTATCTAAATGCACATTTCTAATACAATTATGCCACAGATAAGGTATTGGGAGACTTTCAAGTGCAATTATGCTACAGATAAACTATTGGGAGACTTTCAAATGCAATTATGCCACAGATATTCTACTGGGAGATTATCTAAATGCAACTTTCTGAACACAGTTATGCTACAGATAAGCTATTGGGAGACTTTCAAATGCAATTATGCCACAGATATGCTATTGGCAGACGTTATAAATGCAATTATGCCACAGATATTCTATTGGGAGATTATCTAAATGCAACTTTCTGAACACAGTTATGCCACAGACAAGTTATTGGGAGAGCTTCAAATGCAATTAAACCACAGATATGCTATTCAGAGATTATCTAAATGCAACTTTCTAAATATAATTATGCCACCGATACGCTATTGGGAGACTTTCAAATGCAATTATGCCACAGATAAGATATTGGGAGACTTTCAAATGCAATTATGCCACAGGTAAGCTATTGGGAGACGTTCAAATGCAATTATGCCACAGATATTCTATTGGGAGATTATCTAAATGCAACTTTCTGAACACAGTTATGCCACAGACAAGTTATTGGGAGAGCTTCAAATGCAATTAAGCAACAGATATGCTATTGGGAGATTATCTAAATGCAACTTTCTAAATACAATTATGCCACAGATAAGCTATTGGAAGATTTTCTAAATGCAAATATGTCACGGATAAGCTATTGGGAGACTTTCAGATGCAATTATGCCACAGATAAGCTATCGGGAGACTTTCTAAATGCAATTAGGCCACAAATATGCTATTGGGAGACTTTCAAATGCAATTCTGCCACAGGTAAGCTATTTGGAGACTTTCGGGTGCAATTAGGCCACAGAGAAGCTATTGAGAGACTTTCAAATGCAATTATGCCACAGATATGCTATTGAGAGGCTTACAAATTTAATTATGCCACAGATAAGCTATTGGGAGACTTTCAAATGCAATTATGCCACAGAAAAGCTATTGGCAGACTTTCTAAATGCAATTAAACCACAGATACGCTATTGGGAGATTATCTAAATTTAACTTTCTAAATACAATTATACCATCGATACGCTATTGGGAGACTTTCAAATGCAATTATGCCACAGATATGCCATTGGAAGACTTTCAAATGCAATTAAGCCACAGATATGCCATTTGGAGATTATCTAAATGCAACTTTCTAATACAATTATGCCACAGATAAGGTATTGGGAGACTTTAAAGTGCAATTATGCTACAGATAAACTATTGGGAGACTTTCAAATGCAATTATGCCAAAGATATTCTATTGCGGGATTACCTAAATGCAACTTTCTGAACACAGTTATGCCACGGACAAGTTATTGGGAGAGCTTCAAATGAAATTAAGCCACAGATATGCTATTGGAGATTATCTAAATGCAACTTTCTAAATACCATTATGCCACAGATAAGCTATTGGGAGACTTTCAAATGCAATTATGCCACAGATATACTATTGGCAGGCTTTCTAAATGCAATTATGCCACAGATATGCTATTGGCAGACTTTCTAAATGCAATTATGCCACAGGTAAGCTATTGGTAGACTTTCAAATGCAATTAAGCCACAGATAAGCTATTGAAAGATTTGCAAATTCAATTAAGCCACGGATATGCTATTTGGAGATTTTTTAATGCAATTATGCCACAGATATGCTATTGGGAGGCTTTCAAATGCAATTAAGCCACAGATATGCTATTGGGAGATTATCTAAATGCAACTTTCTAATACAATTATGCCACAGATAGGGTATTGGGAGACTTTCAAATGCAATTATGCCACAGATATTCTATTGGGAGATTATCTAAATGCAACTTTCTGAACCCAGTTATGCCACAGACAAGTTATTGGGAGAGCTTCAAATGCAATTAAACCACAGATATGCTATTCAGAGATTATATAAATGCAACTTTCTAAATACAATTATGCCACAGATAAGCTATTGGGAGACTTTCAAATGCAATTATGCCACAGATATGCTATTGGCAGACGTTCTAAATGCAATTATGCCACATATATGCTATTGGCAGACTTTCTAAATGCAATTATGCCACGGATAAGCTATTGGGAGACTTTCAGAGGCAATTATGCCACAGATAAGCTATTGGGAGACTTTCAAATGCAATTATGCCACAGAAAAGCTATTGGCAGACTTTCTAAATGCAAATAAACCACAGATATGCGATTGGGAGATTATCTACATTTTACTTTCTAAATACAATTATGCCATCGATACGTTATTGGGAGACTTTCAAATGCAATTATGCCACAGATAAGCTATTGGGAGACTTTCAAATGCAATTATGCCACAGGTAAGCTATTGGTAGACTTTCAAATGCAATTAAGCCACAGATAAGCTATTGAGAGATTTGCAAATTCAATTAAGCCACGGATATGCTATTGGGAGATTTTTGAATGCAATTATGCCACAGATATGCTATTGGGAGTCTTTCAAATGCAATTAAGCCACAGATATGCTATTGGGAGTTTATCTAAATGCAACTTTCTAATACAATTATGCCACAGATAGGGTATTGGGAGACTTTCAAGTGCAATTATGATACAGATAAACTATTGGGAGACTTTCAAATGCATTTATGCCACAGATATTCTATTGGGAGATTATCTAAATGCAACTTTCTGAACACAGTTATGCCACAGCCAAGTTATTGGGAGAGCTTCAAATGCAATTAAGCCACAGATATGCTATTGGGAGATTATCTAAATGCAACTTTCTAAATACAATTATGCCACAGATAAGCTATTGGGAGACTTTCAAATGCAATTAAGTCACAGATATGTTATTGGGAGATTATCTAAATGCAACTTTCTGAACACAGGTGTGCCACAGATAAGTTATTTGAAATGCTTCAAATGCAATTAAGCCACAGATATGCTATTGGGAGATTATCTAAATGCAACTTTCTAAATACAATTATGCCACAGATAAGCTATTGAGAGACTTTCAAATGCAATTAAGCCACAGATATGCTATTGGGAGATTATCAAAATGCAACTTTCTGAACACAGGTATGCCACAGAAAAGTTATTGGGAGAGCTTCAAATGCAATTAAGCCACAGATATGCTATTGGGAGATTATCTGAATGCAACTTTCTGAACACAGTTATGCCACAGATAAGTTATTTGGGGAGCCTCAAATGCAATTAAGCCACAGATATGCTATTGGGAGATTATCTAAATGCAACATTCTGAACACAGGTATGCCACAGATAAGTTATTTGAAGAGCTTCAAATGCAATTAAGCCACAGATATGTTATTGGCAGATTATCTAAATGCAACTTTCTAAATACAATTATGCCAAAGATAAGCTATTGGGAGACTATCAAATGCAATTAAGCCACAGATGTGCTATTGGGAGATTATCAAAATGCAACTTTCTGAACACAGGTATGCCGTAGATATGTTATTGGGAGAGCTTCAAATGCAATTAAGCCACAGATATACTATTGGGAGATTATCTAAATGGAACTTTCTGAACCCAGTTATGCCACAGATAAATTATTGGGAGAGCTTCAAATGCAATTAAGCCACAGGTATGCTATTGGGAGATTATTTAAATGCAACTTTCTAAATGCAATTATGCCACAGATAAGCTATTGGGAGACTTTCTAAATACAATTATACCACAGATACGCTAATGGGAGACTTTCAGATGCAGTTAAGCCACAGATATTCTATTAGGAGATTATCTAAATGCAACTTTCTAAATACAGTTATGCCACAGATAAGCTATTGGGAGAG
The DNA here is from genome assembly GCF_040938575.1 of Ambystoma mexicanum. NCBI lineage: Eukaryota > Metazoa > Chordata > Amphibia > Caudata > Ambystomatidae > Ambystoma > Ambystoma mexicanum. The sequence continues at coordinate 704,821,730 of NC_090924.1, forward strand.
TTTCAAATGCAATTAAGCCACAGATATGCTATTGGGAGATTATCTAAGTGCAACATTCTAAATACAATTATGCCACAGATAAGCTAGTGGGAGACTTTCAAATGCAATTATGATACAGATTACTATTGGCAGACTTTCTAAATGCAAATATGCCACAGATATGCTATTGGCAGACTTTCTAAATGCAATTATGCCACAGATAAGCTATTGGGAGACTTGCTAAATGCAATTATGCCACAGATAAGCTATTGTGAGACTTTTAAATGCAATTATGCCACAGATATGCTATTGGGAGATTATGTAAATGCAACTTTCTGACCACAGTCATGCCACAGATAAGTTATTGGGAGAGCTTCAAATGCAATTAAGCCACAGATATGCTATTGGGAGAATTTCAAATGCAATTATGCCGCAGATAAGCTATTGGGAGACTTTCAAATGCAATTAAGACACAGATATGCTATTGGGAGATTATCTAAATGCAACTTTCTAAATACAATTATGCCATCAATACGCTATTGGGAGACTTTCAAATGCAATTATGCCACAGATAATCTATTGGGAGACTTTCAAATGCAATTATGCCACAGGTAAGCTATTGGGAGATTTTCGTATGCAATTAAGCCACAGATATGCTATTGGGAGATTATCTAAATGCAACTTTCTAAATACAATTATGCCACCGATACACTATTGGAAGACTTTCAAATGCAATTATGCCACAGGTAAGCTATTGGGAGACTTTCAAATGCAATTAAAGCACAGATATTCTACTGGGAGATTATCTAAATGCAACTTTCTGAATACAGTTATGCCACAGATAAGCTATTGGGAGAGTTTCAAATGCAATTAAGCCACAGATATGCTTTTGGGAGATTATCTAAGTGCAACATTCTGAATACAATTATGCCACAGATAAGCTAGTGGGAGACTTTCAAATGCAATTATGACACAGATTACTATTGGCAGATTTTCTAAATGCAAATATGCCACATATATGCTATTGGCAGACTTTCTAAATGCAATTATGCCACAGATAAGCTATTGGGAGACTTGCTAAGTGCTATTTTGCCACAGATAAGCTATTGGGAGACTTTCAGATGCAATTATGCCACAGATAAGCTATTGGGAGACGTTCAAATGCAATTATGCCACAGGTAAGCTATTGGGAGACTTTCAAATGCAATTAAGCCACAGATAAGCTATTGAAAGATTTTCAAATTCAATTAAACAACAGATTTGCTATTGGGAGATTTTTTAATGCAATTATGCCACATATATGCTATTGGGAGATGTTCGTATGCAATTAAGCCACAGATATGCTATTGGGAGATTATCTAAATGCAACTTTCTAAATACAATTATGCCACCGATACGCTATTGGCAGACTTTCAAATGCAATTATGCCACAGATAAGCTATTGGGAGACTTTCAAATGCAATTATGCCACAGGTAAGCTATTGGGAGACTTTCAAGTACAATTATACCACATATATGTTATTGGCAGGCTTTCTAAATGCAATTATGCCACAGAAAAGGTATTGGGAGACTTTCAAATACAATTATGCCACAGATATGCTATTGGGAGATTATCTAAATGCAACTTTCTAAACACAATTATGCCACAGATAAGCTATTGGGAGACTTTCGAACTACAATTATGCCACAGATACGCTAATCGGAGACTTTCAAATGCCCTTAACCCACAAATATGCTATTGGGAGATTATCTAAATGCAATTTTCTAAATACAATTATGCCACAGATATGCTATTGGCAGACTTTCTAAATGCATTTATGCCACAGATAAGGAATTGGTAGACTTTCAAGTGCACATATGCCACAGATATGCTATTGGCAGATTTTCTAAATGCACTTATGCCACAGATAAGGTATTGGTAGACTTTCAAATGCAATTATGCCACAGATATTCTATTGGGAGATTATGTAAATGCAACTTTCTGAACACAGTTATGCCACAGATAAGTTATTGGGAGAGCTTCAAATGCAATTAAGCCACAGATATGCTATTGGGAGATTATCTAAATGCAACGTTCGAATACAATTATGCCACAGATAAGATATTGGGAGACTTTCAATTGCAATTATGCCACAGATGAGCTATTGGGAGACTTTCAAATGCAATTATGCCACAGATAAGCTATTGCGAGACTTTCAAAGGTACTTACACCACAGATATGCTATTGGGAGATTATCTAAATGCAACTTTCTAAATACAATCATACCACTGATACGCTATTGGGAGACTTTCAAATGCAATTATGCCACAGGTAAGCTATTGGGAGACTTTCAAATGCAATTAAGCCACAGATAAGCTATTGAAAGATTTTCAAATTCAATTAAACAACAGATTTGCTATTGGGAGATTTTTTAATGCAATTATGCCACATATATGCTATTGGGAGATGTTTGTATGCAATTAAGCCACAGATATGCTATTGGGAGATTATCTAAATGCAACTTTCTAAATACAATTATGCCACCGATACGCTATTGGCAGACTTTCAAATGCAATTATGCCACAGATAAGCTATTGGGAGACTTTCAAATGCAATTATGCCACAGGTAAGCTATTGGGAGACTTTCAAGTACAATTATACCACAGATATGTTATTGGCAGGCTTTCTAAATGCAATTATGCCACAGGTAAGGTATTGGGAGACTTTCAAATGCAATTATGCCACCGATATGCTATTGGGAGATTATCTAAATGCAACGTTCTAAACACAATTATGCCACAGATAAGCTATTGGGAGACTTTCGAACTACAATTATGCCACAGATACGCTAATGGGAGACTTTCAAATGCCCTGAACCCACAAATATGCTATTGGGAGATTATCTAAATGCAATTTTCTAAATACAATTATGCCACAGATATGCTATTGGCAGACTTTCTAAATGCATTTATGCCACAGATAAGGTATTGGTAGACTTTCAAGTGCACATATGCCACAGATATGCTATTGGCAGATTTTCTAAATGCACTTATGCCACAGATAAGGTATTGGTAGACTTTCAAATGCAATTATGCCACAGATATTCTATTGGGAGATTATGTAAATGCAACTTTCTGAACACAGTTATGCCACAGATAAGTTATTGGGAGAGCTTCAAATGCAATTAAGCCACAGATATGCTATTGGGAGATTATCTAAATGCAACGTTCAAATACAATTATGCCACAGATAAGATATTGGGAGACGTTCAATTGCAATTATGCCACAGATGAGCTATTGGGAGACTTTCAAATGCAATTATGCCACAGATAAGCTATTGGGAGACTTTCAAATGTACCTAAACCACAGATATGCTATTGGGAGATTATCTAAATGCAACTTTCTAAATACAATCATACCACTGATACGCTATTGGGAGACTTTCAAATGCAATTATGCCACAGGTAAGCTATTGGGAGACTTTCAAATGCAATTAAGCCACAGATAAGCTATTGAGAGATTTTCAAATTCAATTAAAACCACAGATATGCTATTGGGAGATTTTCGAATGCAATTAAGCCACAGATATGCTATTGGGAGATTATCTAAATGCAACTTTCTAAATACAATTATGCCACCGATACGCTATTGGGAGACATTTAAATGCAATTATGCCACAGATAAGCTATTGGGAGACTTTCAAATGCAATTATGCCACAGATATGCTATTGGCAGACTTTCTAAATGCAATTATGCCACAGATATGCTATTGGCAGAGTTTCTAAATGCAATTATGCCACGGATAAGCAATTGGGAGACTTTCAAATGCAATTAAGCCACAGATATGCTATTGGGAGATCATCTAAATGCAACTTTCTAAATACAATTATGCCACAGATAAGCTATTGGGAGACTTTCAAATGCAGTTAAGTCACAGATATGCTATTAGGAGATTATCTAAATGCAACTTTCTGAACACAGTTATGCCACAGATAAGTTATTGGGAGAGCTTCAAATGCAATTAAGCCACAGATATGCTATTGGGAGATTATCTAAATGCAACTTTCTGAACCCAGTTATGCCACAGATAAATTATTGGGAGAGCTTCAAATGCAATTAAGCCACAGATATGCTATTGGGAGATTATCTAAATGCAACTTTCTAAATGCAATGATGCCACTGATAAGCTATTGGGAGACTTTCTAAATACAATTATACCACAGATACGCTAATGGGAGACTTTCAGATGCAGTTAAACCACAGATAAGCTATTGGGAGATTATCTAAATGCAATTTTCTGAATACAGTTATGCCACAGATAAGGTATTGGGAGAGTTTCAAATGCAATTAAACCACAGATATGCTATTGGGAAATTATCTAAGTGCAACTTTCTAAATACAATTATGCCACAGATATGCTATTGGCAGACTTTCTAAATACAATTATGACACCGATACGCTATTGGGAGACATTCAAATGCAATTATGCCACAGATAAGCTATTGGGAGACTTTCAAATGCAATTATGCCACAGATATGCTATTGGCAGACTTTCTAAATGCAATTATGCCACAGATATGCTATTGGCAGAGTTTCTAAATGCAATTATGCCACGGATAAGCAATTGGGAGACTTTCAAATGCAATTAAGCCACAGATATGCTATTGGGAGATCATCTAAATGCAACTTTCTAAATACAATTATGCCACAGATAAGCTATTGGGAGACTTTCAAATGCAGTTAAGTCACAGATATGCTATTAGGAGATTATCTAAATGCAACTTTCTGAACACAGTTATGCCACAGATAAGTTATTGGGAGAGCTTCAAATGCAATTAAGCCACAGATATGCTATTGGGAGATTATCTAAATGCAACTTTCTGAACCCAGTTATGCCACAGATAAATTATTGGGAGAGCTTCAAATGCAATTAAGCCACAGATATGCTATTGGGAGATTATCTAAATGCAACTTTCTAAATGCAATGATGCCACTGATAAGCTATTGGGAGACTTTCTAAATACAATTATACCACAGATACGCTAATGGGAGACTTTCAGATGCAGTTAAACCACAGATAAGCTATTGGGAGATTATCTAAATGCAATTTTCTGAATACAGTTATGCCACAGATAAGGTATTGGGAGAGTTTCAAATGCAATTAAACCACAGATATGCTATTGGGAAATTATCTAAGTGCAACTTTCTAAATACAATTATGCCATAGATAAGCTATTGGGAGACTTTCAAATGCAATTATGCCACAGATATACTATTGGCAGGCTTTCTAAATGCAATTATACCACAGATATGTTATTGGCAGACTTTCTAAATGCAATTATGCCACAGATAAGATATTGGGAGACTTTCAGATGCAATTATGCCGTAGATAAGCTACTGGGAGACTTCCAAATGCAATAAAGCCACAGATATGCTATTGGGAGATTATTTAAATGCAACATTCTAAATACATTTATGCCGCAGATAAGCTATTGGGAGACTTTCAAGTGCAATTATGCCACTGATATGCTACTGGCAGACTTTCTAAATGGAATTATGCCACAGATAAGGTATTGGGAGACTTTCAAATGCAATTATGCCAAAGATATGCTATTGGGAGATTATTTAAATGCAACTTTCTAAATACATTTATGCCGCAGATAAGCTATTGGGAGACTTTCAATTGCAATTATGCCACAGATGAGCTATTGGGAGACTTTCAAATGCAATTATGCCACAGATATGCTATTGGGAGATTATCTAAATGCAACGTTCAAATACAATTATGCCACAGATAAGATATTGGGAGACGTTCAATTGCAATTATGCCACAGATGAGCTATTGGGAGACTTTCAAATGCAATTATGCCACAGATAAGCTATTGGGAGACTTTCAAATGTACCTAAACCACAGATATGCTATTGGGAGATTATCTAAATGCAACTTTCTAAATACAATCATACCACTGATACGCTATTGGGAGACTTTCAAATGCAATTATGCCACAGGTAAGCTATTGGGAGACTTTCAAATGCAATTAAGCCACAGATAAGCTATTGAGAGATTTTCAAATTCAATTAAAACCACAGATATGCTATTGGGAGATTTTCGAATGCAATTAAGCCACAGATATGCTATTGGGAGATTATCTAAATGCAACTTTCTAAATACAATTATGCCACCGATACGCTATTGGGAGACATTCAAATGCAATTATGCCACAGATAAGCTATTGGGAGACTTTCAAATGCAATTATGCCACAGATATGCTATTGGCAGACTTTCTAAATGCAATTATGCCACAGATATGCTATTGGCAGAGTTTCTAAATGCAATTATACCACGGATAAGCAATTGGGAGACTTTCAAATGCAATTAAGCCACAGATATGCTATTGGGAGATCATCTAAATGCAACTTTCTAAATACAATTATGCCACAGATAAGCTATTGGGAGACTTTCAAATGCAGTTAAGTCACAGATATGCTATTAGGAGATTATCTAAATGCAACTTTCTGAACACAGTTATGCCACAGATAAGTTATTGGGAGAGCTTCAAATGCAATTAAGCCACAGATATGCTATTGGGAGATTATCTAAATGCAACTTTCTGAACCCAGTTATGCCACAGATAAATTATTGGGAGAGCTTCAAATGCAATTAAGCCACAGATATGCTATTGGGAGATTATCTAAATGCAACTTTCTAAATGCAATGATGCCACTGATAAGCTATTGGGAGACTTTCTAAATACAATTATACCACAGATACGCTAATGGGAGACTTTCAGATGCAGTTAAACCACAGATAAGCTATTGGGAGATTATCTAAATGCAATTTTCTGAATACAGTTATGCCACAGATAAGGTATTGGGATGGTTTCAAATGCAATTAAACCACAGATATGCTATTGGGAAATTATCTAAGTGCAACTTTCTAAATACAATTATGCCACAGATATGCTATTGGCAGACTTTCTAAATACAATTATGCCACCGATACGCTATTGGGAGACATTCAAATGCAATTATGCCACAGATAAGCTATTGGGAGACTTTCAAATGCAATTATGCCACAGATATGCTATTGGCAGACTTTCTAAATGCAATTATGCCACAGATATGCTATTGGCAGAGTTTCTAAATGCAATTATGCCACGGATAAGCAATTGGGAGACTTTCAAATGCAATTAAGCCACAGATATGCTATTGGGAGATCATCTAAATGCAACTTTCTAAATACAATTATGCCACAGATAAGCTATTGGGAGACTTTCAAATGCAGTTAAGTCACAGATATGCTATTAGGAGATTATCTAAATGCAACTTTCTGAACACAGTTATGCCACAGATAAGTTATTGGGAGAGCTTCAAATGCAATTAAGCCACAGATATGCTATTGGGAGATTATCTAAATGCAACTTTCTGAACCCAGTTATGCCACAGATAAATTATTGGGAGAGCTTCAAATGCAATTAAGCCACAGATATGCTATTGGGAGATTATCTAAATGCAACTTTCTAAATGCAATGATGCCACTGATAAGCTATTGGGAGACTTTCTAAATACAATTATACCACAGATACGCTAATGGGAGACTTTCAGATGCAGTTAAACCACAGATAAGCTATTGGGAGATTATCTAAATGCAATTTTCTGAATACAGTTATGCCACAGATAAGGTATTGGGAGAGTTTCAAATGCAATTAAACCACAGATATGCTATTGGGAAATTATCTAAGTGCAACTTTCTAAATACAATTATGCCATAGATAAGCTATTGGGAGACTTTCAAATGCAATTATGCCACAGATATACTATTGGCAGGCTTTCTAAATGCAATTATACCACAGATATGTTATTGGCAGACTTTCTAAATGCAATTATGCCACAGATAAGATATTGGGAGACTTTCAGATGCAATTATGCCATAGATAAGCTACTGGGAGACTTCCAAATGCAATAAAGCCACAGATATGCTATTGGGAGATTATTTAAATGCAACATTCTAAATACATTTATGCCGCAGATAAGCTATTGGGAGACTTTCAAGTGCAATTATGCCACTGATATGCTACTGGCAGACTTTCTAAATGGAATTATGCCACAGATAAGGTATTGGGAGACTTTCAAATGCAATTATGCCAAAGATATGCTATTGGGAGATTATTTAAATGCAACTTTCTAAATACATTTATGCCGCAGATAAGCTATTGGGAGACTTTCAATTGCAATTATGCCACAGATGAGCTATTGGGAGACTTTCAAATGCAATTATGCCACAGATAAGCTATTGGGAGACTTTCAAAAGCACTTAAGCCACAGATATGCTATTGGGAGATTATCTAAATGCAACTTTCTAAATACAATTATGCCACCGATATGCTACTGGGAGACTTTCAAATGCAACTATGCCACAGATAAGCTATTGGGAGACTTTCAAATGCAATTATGCCACAGGTAAGCTATTGGGAGACTTTCAAATGCAATTAAGCCACAGATAAGCTATTGAGAGATTTTCAAATTCAATTAAACTACAGATATGCTATTGGGAGGTTTACGAATGCAATTAAGCCACAGATATGCTATTGGGAGATTATCTAAATGCAACTTTCTAAATACAATTATGCCACCGATACGCTATTGGGAGACTTTCAAATGCAATTATACCACAGATAAGATATTGGGAGACTTTCAAATGCAATTATGCCACAGATATGCTATTGGCAGACTTTCTAAATGCAATTATGCCACAGATATGCAATTGGCAGACTTTCTAAATGCAATTATGCCACGGATAAGCAATTGGGAGACTTTCAAATGCAATTAAGCCACAGATATGCTATTGAGAGATTATGTAAATGCAACTTTCTGAACACAGTTATGCCACAGATAAGTTAATGGGAGAGCTTCAAATGCAATTAAGCCACAGATATGCTATTGGGAGATTATCTAAATGCAACTCTCTAAATGCAATTGTGCCACTGATAAGCTATTGGGAGACTTTCTAAATACAATTATACCACAGATACGCTAATGGGAGACTTTCAGATGCAGTTAAACCACAGATATGCTATTGGGAGATTATCTAAATGCAACTTCCTAAATACAGTTATGCCACAGAAAAGGTATTGGGAGAGTTTCAAATGCAATTAAACCACAGATATGCTATTGGGAAATTATCTAAGTTCAACTTTCTAAATACAATTATGCCACAGATAAGCTATTGGGAGACTTTCAAATGCAATTATGCCACAGATATACTATTGGCAGACTTTCTAAATGCAATTATGCCACAAATAGGATATTGGGAGACTTTCAGATGCAATTATGCCAAAGATAAGCTATTGGGAGACTTGCTAAATGCAATTATGCCACAGATAAGCTATTGGGAGACTTTCGGATGAAATTATGCCACAGATAAGCTATTGGGAGACTTCCAAATGCAATAAAGCCACAGATATGCTATTGGGAGATTATTTAAATGCAACTTTCTAAATACATTTATGCCGCAGATAAGCTATTGGGAGACTTTCAAGTGCAATTATGCCACAGATATGCTATTGGCAGACTTTCTAAATGCAATTATACCACAGCTAAGGTATTGGGAGACTTTCAAATGCAATTATTCCAGAGATATGCTATTGGGAGATTATTTAAATGCAACTTTCTAAATACAATTATGCCACAGATATGCTATTGGCAGGCTTTCTAAATGCAATTATGCCACAGATAAGGTATTGGGAGACTTTCAAGTGCAATTATGGCACATATATGCTATTGGCAGACTTTCTAAATGCAATTATGCCACATATAAGGTATTGGGAGAGCTTCAGATGCAATTATGCCACAGATATGCTATTGGGAGATTATCTAAATGCAATTTTCTAAATATAATTATGCCACAGATAAGCTATTGGGAGTCTTTCAAATGCAATTAAAGCACAGATATGCTATTGGGAGATTATCTAAATGCAACTTTCTAAATACAATTATGCCACAGATAAACTAGTGGGAGATTTTGAAGTGCAATTATGCCACAGATATGTTATTGGCAGACTTTCTCAATACAATTATGCCACAGATAAGGTATTGGGAGACTTTCAAATGCAATTATGCCACAGATATGCTATTAGGAGTTTCTGTAAATGCAACTTTCTCAACACAGTTATGCCACAGATAAGTTATTGGGAGAGCTTCAAATGCAATTAAACCACAGATATGATATTGGGAGATTATCTAAATGCAACTTTCTAAACACAATTATGCCACAGATTAGATATTGGGAGACTTTCTAAATACAATTATGCCACAGATACGCTAATGGGAGACTTTCAAATGCCATTAAGCCACAGATATGTTATTGGGAGATTATCTAAATGCAACTTTCTAAATACAATTATGCCACAGATAAGCTATTGGGAGACTTTCAAGTGCAATTATGCCACCTATATGCTATTGGGAGATTATCTAAATGCAACTTTCTGAACACAGTTATGCCACAGGTAAGTTATTGGGAGAGCTTCAAATGTAATTATGCCACAGATGTGCTATTGGGAGACTTTCAAATGCAATTAAGCCACAGATAAGCTATTGGGAGACTTTCAAACACAATTATGCCACAGATAAGCTATTGAGAGACTTTCAAATGCAATTAAGCCACAGATAAGCTATTGGGAGACTTTCAAATGCAATTATGCCACGGGTAAACTATTGAGCGATTTTCAAATTCAATTAAGCCACAGATATGCTATTAGGAGATTTTCGATTGCAATTAAGCCACAGATATGTTATTGGGAGACTTTCAAGTGCAATTAAGCCACAGATATGCTATTGGGAGATTATCTAAATGCAACTTTCTAAATACAATTATGCCACAGATAAGCTATTGGGAGACTTTCAAATGCAATTAAGCCACAAATATGCTATTGGGAGATTATCTAAGTGCAACTTTCTAAATACAATTATGCCCCGGGTAAGCTATTGGGAGACTTTCAGATGCAATAATGCCACAGATAAGCTATTGGGAGACTTTCAAATGCAATTAAGCCACAGATATGCTATTGGGAGATTATCGAAATGCAACTTTCTAAATACAATTATGCCACAGATAAGCTATTGGGAGACTTTCAAATGCAATTAAGCCACAGATATGTTTTTGGGAGATTATCTAAATGCAACTTTCTGAACACAGGTATGCCACAGATAAATTATTTAAAGAGCTTCAAATGCAATTAAGACACAGATATGCTATTGGGAGATTATCTAAATGCAACTTTCTAAATACAATTATGCCACGGATAAGCTATTGGGAGACTATCAAATGCAATTAAGCAACAGATATGCTATTGGGAGATTATCAAAATGCAACTTTCTGAACACAGGTATGCCACAGATAAGTTATTGGGAGAGCTTCAAATGCAATTAAGCCACAATATGCTATTGGGAGATTATCTAAATGCAACTTTCTGAACCCAGTTATGCCACAGATAAATTATTGGGAGAGCTTCAAATGCAATTAAGCCACAGATAAGCTATTGGGAGACTTTCAAATGGAATTATGCCACGGGTAAGCTATTGAGCGATTTTCAAATTCAATTAAGCCACAGATATGCTATTAGGAGATATTCGAATGCAATTAATCCACAGATAAGCTATTGGGAGATTATCTAAATGCAACTTTCTAAATACAATTATGCCACAGATAAGCTATTGGTAGACTTTCAAATGCAATTAAGCCACAGATAAGCTATTGAGAGATTTGCAAATTCAATTAAGCCACGGATATGCTATTGGGAGATTTTTTAATGCAATTATGCCACAGATATGCTATTGGGAGGCTTTCAAATGCAATTAAGCCACAGATATGCTATTGGGAGATTATCTAAATGCAACTTTCTAATACAATTATGCCACAGATAGGGTATTGGGAGACTTTCAAGTGCAATTATGCTACAGATAAACTATTGGGAGACTTTCAAATGCAATTATGCCACAGATATTCTATTGGGAGATTATCTAAATGCAACTTTCTGAACACAGTTATGCCACAGCCAAGTTATTGGGAGAGCTTCAAATGCAATTAAGCCACAGATATGCTATTGGGAGATTATCTAAATGCAACTTTCTAAATACAATTATGCCACAGATAAGCTATTGGGAGACTTTCAAATGCAATTAAGTCACAGATATGTTATTGGGAGATCATCTAAATGCAACTTTCTGAACACAGTTATGCCACAGCCAAGTTATTGGGAGAGCTTCAAATGCAATTAAGCCACAGATATGCTATTGGGAGATTATCTAAATGCAACTTTCTAAATACAATTATGCCACAGATAAGCTATTGGGAGACTTTCAAATGCAATTAAGTCACAGATATGTTATTGGGAGATCATCTAAATGCAACTTTCTGAACACAGGTGTGCCACAGATAAGTTATTTGAAGAGCTTCAAATGCAATTAAGCCACAGATATGCTATTGGGAGATTATCTAAATGCAACTTTCTAAATACAATTATGCCACAGATAAGCTATTGGGAGACTATCAAATGCAATTAAGCCACAGATATGCTATTGGGAGATTATCTGAATGCAACTTTCTGAACACAGTTATGCCACGGATAAGTTATTTGGGGAGCCTCAAATGCAATTAAGCCACAGATATGCTATTGGGAGATTATCTAAATGCAACATTCTGAACACAGGTATGCCACAGATAAGTTATTTGAAGAGCTTCAAATGCAATTAAGCCACAGATATGTTATTGGGAGATTATCTAAATGCAACTTTCTAAATACAATTATGCCAAAGATAAGCTATTGGGAGACTATCAAATGCAATTAAGCCACAGATGTGCTATTGGGAGATTATCAAAATGCAACTTTCTGAACACAGGTATGCCGTAGATATGTTATTGGGAGAGCTTCAAATGCAATTAAGCCACAGATATACTATTGGGAGATTATCTAAATGCAACTTTCTGAACCCAGTTATGCCAGAGATAAATTATTGGGAGAGCTTCAAATGCAATTAAGCCACAGGTATGCTATTGGGAGATTATTTAAATGCAACTTTCTAAATGCAATTATGCCACAGATAAGCTATTGGGAGACTTTCTAAATACAATTATACCACAGATACGCTAATGGTAGACTTTCAGATGCAGTTAAGTCACAGATATTCTATTGGGAGATTATCTAAATGCAACTTTCTAAATACAGTTATGCCACAGATAAGCTATTGGGAGAGTTTCAAATGCAATTAAGCCACAGATATGCTATTGGGAGATTATCTAAGTGCAACATTCTAAATACAATTATGCCACAGATAAGCTAGTGGGAGACTTTCAAATGCAATTATGATACAGATTACTATTGGCAGACTTTCTAAATGCAAATATGCCACAGATATGCTATTGGCAGACTTTCTAAATGCAATTATGCCACAGATAAGCTATTGGGAGACTTGCTAAATGCAATTATGCCACAGATAAGCTATTGGGAGACTTTTAAATGCAATTATGCCACAGATATGCTATTGGGAGATTATGTAAATGCAACTTTCTGACCACAGTCATGCCACAGATAAGTTATTGGGAGAGCTTCAAATGCAATTAATCCACAGATATGCTATTGGGAGACTTTCAAATGCAACTTTCTAAATACAATTATGCCATCAATACGCTATTGGGAGACTTTCAAATGCAATTATGCCACAGATAATCTATTGGGAGACTTTCAAATGCAATTATGCCACAGGTAAGCTATTGGGAGACTTTCAAATGCAATTAAGCCACAGATAAGCTATTGAAAAAATTTCAAATTCAATTAAACAACAGATATGCTATTGGGATATTTTATAATGCAATTATGCCACAGATATGCTATTGGGAGATTTTCGTATGCAATTAAGCCACAGATATGCTATTGGGAGATTATCTAAATGCAACTTTCTAAATACAATTATGCCACCGATACACTATTGGCAGACTTTCAAATGCAATTATGCCACAGGTAAGCTATTGGGAGACTTTCAAATGCAATTAAAGCACAGATATTCTACTGGGAGATTATCTAAATGCAACTTTCTGAATACAGTTATGCCACAGATAAGCTATTGGCAGAGTTTCAAATGCAATTAAGCCACAGATATGCTTTTGGGAGATTATCTAAGTGCAACATTCTGAATACAATTATGCCACAGATAAGCTGGTGGGAGACTTTCAAATGCAATTATGACACAGATTACTATTGGCAGACTTTCTAAATGCAAATATGCCACATATATGCTATTGGCAGACTTTCTAAATGCAATTATGCCACAGATAAGCTATTGGGAGACTTGCTAAATGCTATTTTGCCACAGATAAGCTATTGGGAGACTTTCAGATGCAATTATGCCACAGATAAGCTATTGGGAGACGTTCAAATGCAATTATGCCACAGGTAAGCTATTGGGAGACTTTCAAATGCAATTAAGCCACAGATAAGCTATTGAAAGATTTTCAAATTCAATTAAACAACAGATTTGCTATTGGGAGATTTTTTAATGCAATTATGCCACACATATGCTATTGGGAGATGTTCGTATGCAATTAAGCCACAGATATGCTATTGGGAGATTATCTAAATGCAACTTTCTAAATACAATTATGCCACCGATACGCTATTGGCAGACTTTCAAATGCAATTATGCCACAGATAAGCTATTGGGAGACTTTCAAATGCAATTATGCCACAGGTAAGCTATTGGGAGACTTTCAAGTACAATTATACCACAGATATGTTATTGGCAGGCTTTCTAAATGCAATTATGCCACAGATAAGGTATTGGGAGACTTTCAAATGCAATTATGCCACAGATATGCTATTGGGAGATTATCTAAATGCAACTTTCTAAACACAATTATGCCACAGATAAGCTATTGGGAGACTTTCGAACTACAATTATGCCACAGATACGCTAATGGGAGACTTTCAAATGCCCTTAACCCACAAATATGCTATTGGGAGATTATCTAAATGCAATTTTCTAAATACAATTATGCCACAGATATGCTATTGGCAGACTTTCTAAATGCATTTATGCCACAGATAAGGTATTGGTAGACTTTCAAGTGCACATATGCCACAGATATGCTATTGGCAGATTTTCTAAATGCACTTATGCCACAGATAAGGTATTGGTAGACTTTCAAATGCAATTATGCCACAGATATTCTATTGGGAGATTATGTAAATGCAACTTTCTGAACACCGGTATGCCACAGATAAGTTATTGGGAGAGCTTCAAATGCAATTAAGCCACAGATATGCTATTGGGAGATTATCTAAATGCAACTTTCTAAATACAACCATACCACTGATACGCTATTGGGAGACTTTCAAATGCAATTATGCCACAGGTAAGCTATTGGGAGACTTTCAAATGCAATTAAGCCACAGATAAGCTATTGAAAGATTTTCAAATTCAATTAAACAACAGATTTGCTATTGGGAGATTTTTTAATGCAATTATGCCACATATATGCTATTGGGAGATGTTCGTATGCAATTAAGCCACAGATATGCTATTGGGAGATTATCTAAATGCAACTTTCTAAATACAATTATGCCACCGATACGCTATTGGCAGACTTTCAAATGCAATTATGCCACAGATAAGCTATTGGGAGACTTTCAAATGCAATTATGCCACAGGTAAGCTATTGGGAGACTTTCAAGTACAATTATACCACAGATATGTTATTGGCAGGCTTTCTAAATGCAATTATGCCACAGATAAGGTATTGGGAGACTTTCAAATGCAATTATGCCACAGATATGCTATTGGGAGATTATCTAAATGCAACTTTGTAAACACAATTATGCCACAGATAAGCTATTGGGAGACTTTCGAACTACAATTATGCCACAGATACGCTAATGGGAGACTTTCAAATGCCCTTAACCCACAAATATGCTATTGGGAGATTATCTAAATGCAATTTTCTAAATACAATTATGCCACAGATATGCTATTGGCAGACTTTCTAAATGCATTTATGCCACAGATAAGGTATTGGTAGACTTTCAAGTGCACATATGCCACAGATATGCTATTGGCAGATTTACTAAATGCACTTATGCCACAGATAAGGTATTGGTAGACTTTAAAATGCAATTATGCCACAGATATTCTATTGGGAGATTATGTAAATGCAACTTTCTGAACACAGTTATGCCACAGATAAGTTATTGGGAGAGCTTCAAATGCAATTAAGCCACAGATATGCTATTGGGAGATTATCTAAATGCAACGTTCAAATACAATTATGCCACAGATAAGATATTGGGAGACTTTCTAAATACAATTATGCCACAGATACACTAATGGGAGACTTTCAAATGCCATTAAGCCACAGATATCTTATTGGGAGATTATCTAAATGTAACTTTCTAAATACAATTATGCCACAGATAAGCTATTGGGATTCTTTCAAGTGCAATTATGCCACAGTTATGCTATTGGCAGACTTTCTAAATGCAATTATGCTACAGATAAGCTATTGGGAGACTTTCAAATGCAATTATGCCACAGATATGCTATTGGGAGATTCTGAACACAGTTATGCCACAGATAAGTTATTGGGAGACTTTCAAATGCAATTATGCCACAGGTAAGCTATTGGGAGACGTTCAAATGCAATTAAGCCACAGATATGCTATTGGGAGATTATCTAAATGCAACCTTTTAAACACAATTATGCCACAGATAAGCTATTGGGAGACTTTCAAATGCAATTATGCCACAGATATACTATTGGCAGGCTTTCTAAATGCAATTATGCCACAGATATGCTATTGGCAGACTTTCTAAATGCAATTATGCCACAGATAAGCTATTGGGAGACTTTCAAATGCAATTATGCCACAGGTAAGCTATTGGTAGACTTTCAAATGCAATTAAGCCACAGATAAGCTATTGAGAGATTTGCAAATTCAATTAAGCCACGGTTATGCTATTGGGAGATTTTTGAATGCAATTATGCCACAGATATGCTATTGGGAGGCTTTCAAATGCAATTAAGCCACAGATATGCTATTGGGAGATTATCTAAATGCAACTTTCTAATACAATTATGCCACAGATAGGGTATTGGGAGACTTTCAAGTGCAATTATGCTACAGATAAACTATTGGGAGACTTTCAAATGCAATTATGCCACAGATATTCTATTGGGAGATTATCTAAATGCAACTTTCTAAATACAATTATGCCACAGATAAGCTATTGGGAGACTTTCAAATGCAATTATGCCACAGATATGCTATTGGCAGACGTTCTAAATGCAATTATGCTACAGATATGCTATTGGCAGACTTTCTAAATGCAATTATGTCACGGATAAGCTATTGGGAGACTTTCAAATGCAATTATGCCACAGAAAAGCTATTGGCAGACTTTCTAAATGCAATTAAACCACAGATATGCTATTGGGAGATTATCTACATTTTACTTTCTAAATACAATTATGCCATCGATACGCTATTGGGAGACTTTCAAATGCAATTATGCCACAGGGAAGCTATTGGGAGACTTTCAAATGCAATTAAGCCACAGATACGCTATTGAAAGATTTTCAAATTCAATTAAGCCACGGATATGCTATTGGGAGATTTCGAATGCAATTATGCCACAGATATGGTATTTGGAGACTTTCAAATGCAATTAAGTCACAGATATGCTATTGGGAGATTATCTAAATGCAAATTTCTAATACAATTATGCCACAGATAAGGTATTGGGAGACTTTCAAGTGCAATTATGCTACAGATAAACTATTGGGAGACTTTCAAATGCAATTATGCCACAGATATTCTACTGGGAGATTATCTAAATGCAACTTTCTGAACACAGTTATGCTACAGATAAGCTATTGGGAGACTTTCAAATGCAATTATGCCACAGATATGCTATTGGCAGACGTTATAAATGCAATTATGCCACAGATATTCTATTGGGAGATTATCTAAATGCAACTTTCTGAACACAGTTATGCCACAGACAAGTTATTGGGAGAGCTTCAAATGCAATTAAACCACAGATATGCTATTCAGAGATTATCTAAATGCAACTTTCTAAATACAATTATGCCACAGATAAGCTATTGGGAGACTTTCAAATGCAATTATGCCACGGATAAGCTATTGGGAGACTTTCAGATGCAATTATGCCACAGATAAGCTATTGGCAGACTTTCTAAATGCAATTAAACCACAGATATGCTATTCAGAGATTATCTAAATTTAACTTTCTAAATATAATTATGCCACCGATACGCTATTGGGAGACTTTCAAATGCAATTATGCCACAGATAAGATATTGGGAGACTTTCAAATGCAATTATGCCACAGGTAAGCTATTGGGAGACGTTCAAATGCAATTATGCCACAGATATTCTATTGGGAGATTATCTAAATGCAACTTTCTGAACACAGTTATGCCACAGACAAGTTATTGGGAGAGCTTCAAATGCAATTAAGCAACAGATATGCTATTGGGAGATTATCTAAATGCAACTTTCTAAATACAATTATGCCACAGATAAGCTATTGGAAGATTTTCTAAATGCAAATATGTCACGGATAAGCTATTGGGAGACTTTCAGATGCAATTATGCCACAGATAAGCTATCGGGAGACTTTCTAAATGCAATTAGGCCACAAATATGCTATTGAGAGACTTTCAAATGCAATTCTGCCACAGGTAAGCTATTCGGAGACTTTTGGGTGCAATTAGGCCACAGAGAAGCTATTGAGAGACTTTCAAATGCAATTATGCCACAGATATGCTATTGAGAGGCTTACAAATTTAATTATGCCACAGATAAGCTATTGGGAGACTTTCAAATGCAATTATGCCACAGAAAAGCTATTGGCAGACTTTCTAAATGCAATTAAACCACAGATACGCTATTGGGAGATTATCTAAATTTAACTTTCTAAATACAATCATACCATCGATACGCTATTGGGAGACTTTCAAATGCAATTATGCCACAGATATGCCATTGGAAGACTTTCAAATGCAATTAAGCCACAGATATGCCATTTGGAGATTATCTAAATGCAACTTTCTAATACAATTATGCCACAGATAAGGTATTGGGAGACTTTAAAGTGCAATTATGCTACAGATAAACTATTGGGAGACTTCCAAATGCAATTATGCCAAAGATATTCTATTGCGGGATTACCTAAATGCAACTTTCTGAACACAGTTATGCCACGGACAAGTTATTGGGAGAGCTTCAAATGCAATTAAGCCACAGATATGCTATTGGAGATTATCTAAATGCAACTTTCTAAATACCATTATGCCACAGATAAGCTATTGGGAGACTTTCAAATGCAATTATGCCACAGATATACTATTGGCAGGCTTTCTAAATGCAATTATGGCACAGATATGCTATTGGCAGACTTTCTAAATGCAATTATGCCACAGGTAAGCTATTGGTAGACTTTCAAATGCAATTAAGCCACAGATAAGCTATTGAAAGATTTGCAAATTCAATTAAGCCACGGATATGCTATTTGGAGATTTTTTAATGCAATTATGCCACAGATATGCTATTGGGAGGCTTTCAAATGCAATTAAGCCACAGATATGCTATTGGGAGATTATCTAAATGCAACTTTCTAATACAATTATGCCACAGATAGGGTATTGGGAGACTTTCAAATGCAATTATGCCACAGATATACTATTGGCAGGCTTTCTAAATGCAATTATGGCACAGATATGCTATTGGCAGACTTTCTAAATGCAATTATGCCACAGAAAAGCTATTGGCAGACTTTCTAAATGCAATTAAACCACAGATACGCTATTGGGAGATTATCTAAATTTAACTTTCTAAATACAATCATACCATCGATACGCTATTGGGAGACTTTCAAATGCAATTATGCCACAGATATGCCATTGGGAGACTTCCAAATGCAATTATGCCAAAGATATTCTATTGCGGGATTACCTAAATGCAACTTTCTGAACACAGTTATGCCACGGACAAGTTATTGGGAGAGCTTCAAATGCAATTAAGCCACAGATATGCTATTGGAGATTATCTAAATGCAACTTTCTAAATACCATTATGCCACAGATAAGCTATTGGGAGACTTTCAAATGCAATTATGCCACAGATATACTATTGGCAGGCTTTCTAAATGCAATTATGGCACAGATATGCTATTGGCAGACTTTCTAAATGCAATTATGCCACAGAAAAGCTATTGGCAGACTTTCTAAATGCAATTAAACCACAGATACGCTATTGGGAGATTATCTAAATTTAACTTTCTAAATACAATCATACCATCGATACGCTATTGGGAGACTTTCAAATGCAATTATGCCACAGATATGCCATTGGAAGACTTTCAAATGCAATTAAGCCACAGATATGCCATTTGGAGATTATCTAAATGCAACTTTCTAATACAATTATGCCACAGATAAGGTATTGGGAGACTTTAAAGTGCAATTATGCTACAGATAAACTATTGGGAGACTACCAAATGCAATTATGCCAAAGATATTCTATTGCGGGATTACCTAAATGCAACTTTCTGAACACAGTTATGCCACGGACAAGTTATTGGGAGAGCTTCAAATGCAATTAAGCCACAGATATGCTATTGGAGATTATCTAAATGCAACTTTCTAAATACCATTATGCCACAGAGAAGCTATTGGGAGACTTTCAAATGCAATTATGCCACAGATATACTATTGGCAGGCTTTCTAAATGCAATTATGGCACAGATATGCTATTGGCAGACTTTCTAAATGCAATTATGCCACAGGTAAGCTATTGGTAGACTTTCAAATGCAATTAAGCCACAGATAAGCTATTGAAAGATTTGCAAATTCAATTAAGCCACGGATATGCTATTTGGAGATTTTTTAATGCAATTATGCCACAGATATGCTATTGGGAGGCTTTCAAATGCAATTAAGCCACAGATATGCTATTGGGAGATTATCTAAATGCAACTTTCTAATACAATTATGCCACAGATAGGGTATTGGGAGACTTTCAAATGCAATTATGCCACAGATATTCTATTGGGAGATTATCTAAATGCAACTTTCTGAACCCAGTTATGCCACAGACAAGTTATTGGGAGAGCTTCAAATGCAATTAAACCACAGATATGCTATTCAGAGATTATATAAATGCAACTTTCTAAATACAATTATGCCACAGATAAGCTATTGGGAGACTTTCAAATGCAATTATGCCACAGATATGCTATTGGCAGACGTTCTAAATGCAATTATGCCACAGATATGCTATTGGCAGACTTTCTAAATGCAATTATGCCACGGATAAGCTATTGGGAGACTTTCAGAGGCAATTATGCCACAGATAAGCTATTGGGAGACTTTCAAATGCAATTATGCCACAGAAAAGCTATTGGCAGACTTTCTAAATGCAAATAAACCACAGATATGCTATTGGGAGATTATCTACATTTTACTTTCTAAATACAATTATGCCATCGATACGTTATTGGGAGACTTTCAAATGCAATTATGCCACAGGTAAGCTATTGGTAGACTTTCAAATGCAATTAAGCCACAGATAAGCTATTGAGAGATTTGCAAATTCAATTAAGCCACGGATATGCTATTGGGAGATTTTTGAATGCAATTATGCCACAGATATGCTATTGGGAGGCTTTCAAATGCAATTAAGCCACAGATATGCTATTGGGAGTTTATCTAAATGCAACTTTCTAATACAATTATGCCACAGATAGGGTATTGGGAGACTTTCAAGTGCAATTATGCCACAGATAAACTATTGGGAGACTTTCAAATGCATTTATGCCACAGATATTCTATTGGGAGATTATCTAAATGCAACTTTCTGAATACAGTTATGCCACAGCCAAGTTATTGGGAGAGCTTCAAATGCAATTAAGCCACAGATATGCTATTGGGAGATTATCTAAATGCAACTTTCTAAATACAATTATGCCACAGATAAGCTATTGGGAGACTTTCAAATGCAATTAAGTCACAGATATGTTATTGGGAGATTATCTAAATGCAACTTTCTGAACACAGGTGTGCCACAGATAAGTTATTTGAAATGCTTCAAATGCAATTAAGCCACAGATATGCTATTGGGAGATTATCTAAATGCAACTTTCTAAATACAATTATGCCACAGATAAGCTATTGAGAGACTATCAAATGCAATTAAGCCACAGATATGCTATTGGGAGATTATCAAAATGCAACTTTCTGAACACAGGTATGCCACAGAAAAGTTATTGGGAGAGCTTCAAATGCAATTAAGCCACAGATATGCTATTGGGAGATTATCTGAATGCAACTTTCTGAACACAGTTATGCCACAGATAAGTTATTTGGGGAGCCTCAAATGCAATTAAGCCACAGATATGCTATTGGGAGATTATCTAAATGCAACATTCTGAACACAGGTATGCCACAGATAAGTTATTTGAAGAGCTTCAAATGCAATTAAGCCACAGATATGTTATTGGGAGATTATCTAAATGCAACTTTCTAAATACAATTATGCCAAAGATAAGCTATTGGGAGACTATCAAATGCAATTAAGCCACAGATGTGCTATTGGGAGATTATCAAAATGCAACTTTCTGAACACAGGTATGCCGTAGATATGTTATTGGGAGAGCTTCAAATGCAATTAAGCCACAGATATACTATTGGGAGATTATCTAAATGCAACTTTCTGAACCCAGTTATGCCACAGATAAATTATTGGGAGAGCTTCAAATGCAATTAAGCCACAGGTATGCTATTGGGAGATTATTTAAATGCAACTTTCTAAATGCAATTATGCCACAGATAAGCTATTGGGAGACTTTCTAAATACAATTATACCACAGATACGCTAATGGGAGACTTTCAGATGCAGTTAAGCCACAGATATTCTATTAGGAGATTATCTAAATGCAACTTTCTAAATACAGTTATGCCACAGATAAGCTATTGGGAGAGTTTCAAATGCAATTAAGCCACAGATATGCTATTGGGAGATTATCTAAGTGCAACATTCTAAATACAATTATGCCACAGATAAGCTAGTGGGAGACTTTCAAATGCAATTATGATACAGATTACTATTGGCAGACTTTCTAAATGCAAATATGCCACAGATATGCTATTGGCAGACTTTCTAAATGCAATTATGCCACAGATAAGCTATTGGGAGACTTGCTAAATGCAATTATGCCACAGATAAGCTATTGTGAGACTTTTAAATGCAATTATGCCACAGATATGCTATTCGGAGATTATGTAAATGCAACTTTCTGACCACAGTCATGCCACAGATAAGTTATTGAGAGAGCTTCAAATGCAATTAAGCCACAGATATGCTATTGGGAGACTTTCAAATGCAATTATGCCGCAGATAAGCTATTGGGAGACTTTCAAATGCAATTAAGACACAGATATGCTATTGGGAGATTATCTAAATGCAACTTTCTAAATACAATTATGCCATCAATACGCTATTGGGAGACTTTCAAATGCAATTATGCCACAGATAATCTATTGGGAGACTTTCAAATGCAATTATGCCACAGGTAAGCTATTGGGAGATTTTCGTATGCAATTAAGCCACAGATATGCTATTGGGAGATTATCTAAATGCAACTTTCTAAATACAATTATGCCACCGATACACTATTGGAAGACTTTCAAATGCAATTATGCCACAGGTAAGCTATTGGGAGACTTTCAAATGCAATTAAAGCACAGATATTCTACTGGGAGATTATCTAAATGCAACTTTCTGAATACAGTTATGCCACAGATAAGCTATTGGGAGAGTTTCAAATGCAATTAAGCCACAGATATGCTTTTGGGAGATTATCTAAGTGCAACATTCTGAATACAATTATGCCACAGATAAGCTAGTGGGAGACTTTCAAATGCAATTATGACACAGATTACTATTGGCAGACTTTCTAAATGCAAATATGCCACATATATGCTATTGGCAGACTTTCTAAATGCAATTATGCCACAGATAAGCTATTGGGAGACTTGCTAAATGCTATTTTGCCACAGATAAGCTATTGGGAGACTTTCAGATGCAATTATGCCACAGATAAGCTATTGGGAGACGTTCAAATGCAATTATGCCACAGGTAAGCTATTGGGAGACTTTCAAATGCAATTAAGCCACAGATAAGCTATTGAAAGATTTTCAAATTCAATTAAACAACAGATTTGCTATTGGGAGATTTTTTAATGCAATTATGCCACATATATGCTATTGGGAGATGTTCGTATGCAATTAAGCCACAGATATGCTATTGGGAGATTATCTAAATGCAACTTTCTAAATACAATTATGCCACCGATACGCTATTGGCAGACTTTCAAATGCAATTATGCCACAGATAAGCTATTGGGAGACTTTCAAATGCAATTATGCCACAGGTAAGCTATTGGGAGACTTTCAAGTACAATTATACCACATATATGTTATTGGCAGGCTTTCTAAATGCAATTATGCCACAGATAAGGTATTGGGAGACTTTCAAATACAATTATGTCACAGATATGCTATTGGGAGATTATCTAAATGCAACTTTCTAAACACAATTATGCCACAGATAAGCTATTGGGAGACTTTCGAACTACAATTATGCCACAGATATGCTAATGGGAGACTTTCAAATGCCCTTAGCCCACAAATATGCTATTGGGAGATTATCTAAATGCAATTTTCTAAATACAATTATGCCACAGATATGCTATTGGCAGACTTTCTAAATGCATTTATGCCACAGATAAGGTATTGGTAGACTTTCAAGTGCACATATGCCACAGATATGCTATTGGCAGATTTTCTAAATGCACTTATGCCACAGATAAGGTATTGGTAGACTTTCAAATGCAATTATGCCACAGATATTCTATTGGGAGATTATGTAAATGCAACTTTCTGAACACAGTTATGCCACAGATAAGTTATTGGGAGAGCTTCAAATGCAATTAAGCCACAGATATGCTATTGGGAGATTATCTAAATGCAACGTTCGAATACAATTATGCCACAGATAAGATATTGGGAGACTTTCAATTGCAATTATGCCACAGATGAGCTATTGGGAGACTTTCAAATGCAATTATGCCACAGATAAGCTATTGGGAGACTTTCAAAGGTACTTAAACCCCAGATATGCTATTGGGAGATTATCTAAATGCAACTTTCTAAATACAATCATACCACTGATACGCTATTGGGAGACTTTCAAATGCAATTATGCCACAGGTAAGCTATTGGGAGACTTTCAAATGCAATTAAGCCACAGATAAGCTATTGAAAGATTTTCAAATTCAATTAAACAACAGATTTGCTATTGGGAGATTTTTTAATGCAATTATGCCACATATATGCTATTGGGAGATGTTCGTATGCAATTAAGCCACAGATATGCTATTGGGAGATTATCTAAATGCAACTTTCTAAATACAATTATGCCACCGATACGCTATTGGCAGACTTTCAAATGCAATTATGCCACAGATAAGCTATTGGGAGACTTTCAAATGCAATTATGCCACAGGTAAGCTATTGGGAGACTTTCAAGTACAATTATACCACAGATATGTTATTGGCAGGCTTTCTAAATGCAATTATGCCACAGGTAAGGTATTGGGAGACTTTCAAATGCAATTATGCCACAGATATGCTATTGGGAGATTATCTAAATGCAACTTTCTAAACACAATTATGCCACAGATAAGCTATTGGGAGACTTTCGAAATACAATTATGCCACAGATACGCTAATGGGAGACTTTCAAATGCCCTGAACCCACAAATATGCTATTGGGAGATTATCTAAATGCAATTTTCTAAATACAATTATGCCACAGATATGCTATTGGCAGACTTTCTAAATGCATTTATGCCACAGATAAGGTATTGGTAGACTTTCAAGTGCACATATGCCACAGATATGCTATTGGCAGATTTTCTAAATGCACTTATGCCACAGATAAGGTATTGGTAGACTTTCATATGCAATTATGCCACAGATATTCTATTGGGAGATTATGTAAATGCAACTTTCTGAACACAGTTATGCCACAGATAAGTTATTGGGAGAGCTTCAAATGCAATTAAGCCACAGATATGCTATTGGGAGATTATCTAAATGCAACGTTCAAATACAATTATGCCACAGATAAGATATTGGGAGACGTTCAATTGCAATTATGCCACAGATGAGCTATTGGGAGACTTTCAAATGCAATTATGCCACAGATAAGCTATTGGGAGACTTTCAAATGTACCTAAACCACAGATATGCTATTGGGAGATTATCTAAATGCAACTTTCTAAATACAACCATACCACTGATACGCTATTGGGAGACTTTCAAATGCAATTATGCCACAGGTAAGCTATTGGGAGACTTTCAAATGCAATTAAGCCACAGATAAGCTATTGAAAGATTTTCAAATTCAATTAAACAACAGATTTGCTATTGGGAGATTTTTTAATGCAATTATGCCACATATATGCTATTGGGAGATGTTCGTATGCAATTAAGCCACAGATATGCTATTGGGAGATTATCTAAATGCAACTTTCTAAATACAATTATGCCACCGATACGCTATTGGCAGACTTTCAAATGCAATTATGCCACAGATAAGCTATTGGGAGACTTTCAAGTACAATTATACCACAGATATGTTATTGGCAGGCTTTCTAAATGCAATTATGCCACAGATAAGGTATTGGGAGACTTTCAAATGCAATTATGCCACAGATATGCTATTGGGAGATTATCTAAATGCAACTTTCTAAACACAATTATGCCACAGATAAGCTATTGGGAGACTTTCGAACTACAATTATGCCACAGATACGCTAATGGGAGACTTTCAAATGCCCTTAACCCACAAATATGCTATTGGGAGATTATCTAAATGCAATTTTCTAAATACAATTATGCCACAGATATGCTATTGGCAGACTTTCTAAATGCATTTATGCCACAGATAAGGTATTGGTAGACTTTCAAGTGCACATATGCCACAGATATGCTATTGGCAGATTTACTAAATGCACTTATGCCACAGATAAGGTATTGGTAGACTTTAAAATGCAATTATGCCACAGATATTCTATTGGGAGATTATGTAAATGCAACTTTCTGAACACAGTTATGCCACAGATAAGTTATTGGGAGAGCTTCAAATGCAATTAAGCCACAGATATGCTATTGGGAGATTATCTAAATGCAACGTTCAAATACAATTATGCCACAGATAAGATATTGGGAGACTTTCTAAATACAATTATGCCACAGATACACTAATGGGAGACTTTCAAATGCCATTAAGCCACAGATATGTTATTGGGAGATTATCTAAATGTAACTTTCTAAATACAATTATGCCACAGATAAGCTATTGGGATTCTTTCAAGTGCAATTATGCCACAGTTATGCTATTGGCAGACTTTCTAAATGCAATTATGCTACAGATAAGCTATTGGGAGACTTTCAAATGCAATTATGCCACAGATATGCTATTGGGAGATTCTGAACACAGTTATGCCACAGATAAGTTATTGGGAGACTTTCAAATGCAATTATGCCACAGGTAAGCTATTGGGAGACGTTCAAATGCAATTAAGCCACAGATATGCTATTGGGAGATTATCTAAATGCAACCTTTTAAACACAATTATGCCACAGATAAGCTATTGGGAGACTTTCAAATGCAATTATGCCACAGATATACTATTGGCAGGCTTTCTAAATGCAATTATGCCACAGATATGCTATTGGCAGACTTTCTAAATGCAATTATGCCACAGATAAGCTATTGGGAGGCTTTCAAATGCAATTATGCCACAGGTAAGCTATTGGTAGACTTTCAAATGCAATTAAGCCACAGATAAGCTATTGAGAGATTTGCAAATTCAATTAAGCCACGGTTATGCTATTGGGAGATTTTTGAATGCAATTATGCCACAGATATGCTATTGGGAGGCTTTCAAATGCAATTAAGCCACAGATATGCTATTGGGAGATTATCTAAATGCAACTTTCTAATACAATTATGCCACAGATAGGGTATTGGGAGACTTTCAAGTGCAATTATGCTACAGATAAACTATTGGGAGACTTTCAAATGCAATTATGCCACAGATATTCTATTGGGAGATTATCTAAATGCAACTTTCTAAATACAATTATGCCACAGATAAGCTATTGGGAGACTTTCAAATGCAATTATGCCACAGATATGCTATTGGCAGACGTTCTAAATGCAATTATGCCACAGATATGCTATTGGCAGACTTTCTAAATGCAATTATGTCACGGATAAGCTATTGGGAGACTTTCAAATGCAATTATGCCACAGAAAAGCTATTGGCAGACTTTCTAAATGCAATTAAACCACAGATATGCTATTGGGAGATTATCTACATTTTACTTTCTAAATACAATTATGCCATCGATACGCTATTGGGAGACTTTCAAATGCAATTATGCCACAGGGAAGCTATTGGGAGACTTTCAAATGCAATTAAGCCACAGATACGCTATTGAGAGATTTTCAAATTCAATTAAGCCACGGATATGCTATTGGGAGATTTCGAATGCAATTATGCCACAGATATGGTATTTGGAGACTTTCAAATGCAATTAAGTCACAGATATGCTATTGGGAGATTATCTAAATGCAAATTTCTAATACAATTATGCCACAGATAAGGTATTGGGAGACTTTCAAGTGCAATTATGCTAAAGATAAACTATTGGGAGAATTTCAAATGCAATTATGCCACAGATATTCTACTGGGAGATTATCTAAATGCAACTTTCTGAACACAGTTATGCTACAGATAAGCTATTGGGAGACTTTCAAATGCAATTATGCCACAGATATGCTATTGGCAGACGTTATAAATGCAATTATGCCACAGATATTCTATTGGGAGATTATCTAAATGCAACTTTCTGAACACAGTTATGCCACAGACAAGTTATTGGGAGAGCTTCAAATGCAATTAAACCACAGATATGCTATTCAGAGATTATCTAAATGCAACTTTCTAAATACAATTATGCCACAGATAAGCTATTGGGAGACTTTCAAATGCAATTATGCCACGGATAAGCTATTGGGAGACTTTCAGATGCAATTATGCCACAGATAAGCTATTGGCAGACTTTCTAAATGCAATTAAACCACAGATATGCTATTGAGAGATTATCTAAATTTAACTTTCTAAATATAATTATGCCACCGATACGCTATTGGGAGACTTTCAAATGCAATTATGCCACAGATAAGATATTGGGAGACTTTCAAATGCAATTATGCCACAGGTAAGCTATTGGGAGACGTTCAAATGCAATTATGCCACAGATATTCTATTGGGAGATTATCTAAATGCAACTTTCTGAACACAGTTATGCCACAGACAAGTTATTGGGAGAGCTTCAAATGCAATTAAGCAACAGATATGCTATTGGGAGATTATCTAAATGCAACTTTCTAAATACAATTATGCCACAGATAAGCTATTGGAAGATTTTCTAAATGCAAATATGTCACGGATAAGCTATTGGGAGACTTTCAGATGCAATTATGCCACAGATAAGCTATCGGGAGACTTTCTAAATGCAATTAGGCCACAAATATGCTATTGGGAGACTTTCAAATGCAATTCTGCCACAGGTAAGCTATTCGGAGACTTTCGTGTGCAATTAGGCCACAGAGAAGCTATTGAGAGACTTTCAAATGCAATTATGCCACAGATATGCTATTGAGAGGCTTACAAATTTAATTATGCCACAGATAAGCTATTGGGAGACTTTCAAATGCAATTATGCCACAGAAAAGCTATTGGCAGACTTTCTAAATGCAATTAAACCACAGATACGCTATTGGGAGATTATCTAAATTTAACTTTCTAAATACAATTATACCATCGATACGCTATTGGGAGACTTTCAAATGCAATTATGCCACAGATATGCCATTGGAAGACTTTCAAATGCAATTAAGCCACAGATATGCCATTTGGAGATTATCTAAATGCAACTTTCTAATACAATTATGCCACAGATAAGGTATTGGGAGACTTTAAAGTGCAATTATGCTACAGATAAACTATTGGGAGACTTTCAAATGCAATTATGCCAAAGATATTCTATTGCGGGATTACCTAAATGCAACTTTCTGAACACAGTTATGCCACGGACAAGTTATTGGGAGAGCTTCAAATGAAATTAAGCCACAGATATGCTATTGGAGATTATCTAAATGCAACTTTCTAAATACCATTATGCCACAGATAAGCTATTGGGAGACTTTCAAATGCAATTATGCCACAGATATACTATTGGCAGGCTTTCTAAATGCAATTATGGCACAGATATGCTATTGGCAGACTTTCTAAATGCAATTATGCCACAGGTAAGCTATTGGTAGACTTTCAAATGCAATTAAGCCACAGATAAGCTATTGAAAGATTTGCAAATTCAATTAAGCCACGGATATGCTATTTGGAGATTTTTTAATGCAATTATGCCACAGATATGCTATTGGGAGGCTTTCAAATGCAATTAAGCCACAGATATGCTATTGGGAGATTATCTAAATGCAACTTTCTAATACAATTATGCCACAGACAAGTTATTGGGAGAGCTTCAAATGCAATTAAACCACAGATATGCTATTCAGAGATTATATAAATGCAACTTTCTAAATACAATTATGCCACAGATAAGCTATTGGGAGACTTTCAAATGCAATTATGCCACAGATATGCTATTGGCAGACGTTCTAAATGCAATTATGCCACAGATATGCTATTGGCAGACTTTCTAAATGCAATTATGCCACGGATAAGCTATTGGGAGACTTTCAGAGGCAATTATGCCACAGATAAGCTATTGGGAGACTTTCAAATGCAATTATGCCACAGACAAGCTATTGGCAGACTTTCTAAATGCAAATAAACCACAGATATGCTATTGGGAGATTATCTACATTTTACTTTCTAAATACAATTATGCCATCGATACGTTATTGGGAGACTTTCAAATGCAATTATGCCACAGATAAGCTATTGGGAGACTTTCAAATGCAATTATGCCACAGGTAAGCTATTGGTAGACTTTCAAATGCAATTAAGCCACAGATAAGCTATTGAGAGATTTGCAAATTCAATTAAGCCACGGATATGCTATTGGGAGATTTTTGAATGCAATTATGCCACAGATATGCTATTGGGCGGCTTTCAAATGCAATTAAGCCACAGATATGCTATTGGGAGTTTATCTAAATGCAACTTTCTAATACAATTATGCCACAGATAGGGTATTGGGAGACTTTCAAGTGCAATTATGCTACAGATAAACTATTGGGAGACTTTCAAATGCATTTATGCCACAGATATTCTATTGGGAGATTATCTAAATGCAACTTTCTGAACACAGTTATGCCACAGCCAAGTTATTGGGAGAGCTTCAAATGCAATTAAGCCACAGATATGCTATTGGGAGATTATCTAAATGCAACTTTCTAAATACAATTATGCCACAGATAAGCTATTGGGAGACTTTCAAATGCAATTAAGTCACAGATATGTTATTGGGAGATTATCTAAATGCAACTTTCTGAACACAGGTGTGCCACAGATAAGTTATTTGAAATGCTTCAAATGCAATTAAGCCACAGATATGCTATTGGGAGATTATCTAAATGCAACTTTCTAGATACAATTATGCCACAGATAAGCTATTGAGAGACTATCAAATGCAATTAAGCCACAGATATGCTATTGGGAGATTATCAAAATGCAACTTTCTGAACACAGGTATGCCACAGTAAAGTTATTGGGAGAGCTTCAAATGCAATTAAGCCACAGATATGCTATTGGGAGATTATCTGAATGCAACTTTCTGAACACAGTTATGCCACAGATAAGTTATTTGGGGAGCCTCAAATGCAATTAAGCCACAGATATGCTATTGGGAGATTATCTAAATGCAACATTCTGAACACAGGTATGCCACAGATAAGTTATTTGAAGAGCTTCAAATGCAATTAAGCCACAGATATGTTATTGGGAGATTATCTAAATGCAACTTTCTAAATACAATTATGCCAAAGATAAGCTATTGGGAGACTATCAAATGCAATTAAGCCACAGATGTGCTATTGGGAGATTATCAAAATGCAACTTTCTGAACACAGGTATGCCGTAGATATGTTATTGGGAGAGCTTCAAATGCAATTAAGCCACAGATATACTATTGGGAGATTATCTAAATGCAACTTTCTGAACCCAGTTATGCCACAGATAAATTATTGGGAGAGCTTCAAATGCAATTAAGCCACAGGTATGCTATTGGGAGATTATTTAAATGCAACTTTGTAAATGCAATTATGCCACAGATAAGCTATTGGGAGACTTTCTAAATACAATTATACCACAGATACGCTAATGGGAGACTTTCAGATGCAGTTAAGCCACAGATATTCTATTAGGAGATTATCTAAATGCAACTTTCTAAATACAGTTATGCCACAGATAAGCTATTGGGAGAGTTTCAAATGCAATTAAGCCACAGATATGCTATTGGGAGATTATCTAAGTGCAACATTCTAAATACAATTATGCCACAGATAAGCTAGTGGGAGACTTTCAAATGCAATTATGATACAGATTACTATTGGCAGACTTTCTAAATGCAAATATGCCACAGATATGCTATTGGCAGACTTTCTAAATGCAATTATGCCACAGATAAGCTATTGGGAGACTTGCTAAATGCAATTATGCCACAGATAAGCTATTGTGAGACTTTTAAATGCAATTATGCCACAGATATGCTATTGGGAGATTATGTAAATGCAACTTTCTGACCACAGTCATGCCACAGATAAGTTATTGGGAGAGCTTCAAATGCAATTAAGCCACAGATATGCTATTGGGAGACTTTCAAATGCAATTATGCCGCAGATAAGCTATTGGGAGACTTTCAAATGCAATTAAGACACAGATATGCTATTGGGAGATTATCTAAATGCAACTTTCTAAATACAATTATGCCATCAATACGCTATTGGGAGACTTTCAAATGCAATTATGCCACAGATAATCTATTGGGAGACTTTCAAATGCAATTATGCCACAGGTAAGCTATTGGGAGATTTTCGTATGCAATTAAGCCACAGATATGCTATTGGGAGATTATCTAAATGCAACTTTCTAAATACAATTATGCCACCGATACACTATTGGAAGACTTTCAAATGCAATTATGCCACAGGTAAGCTATTGGGAGACTTTCAAATGCAATTAAAGCACAGATATTCTACTGGGAGATTATCTAAATGCAACTTTCTGAATACAGTTATGCCACAGATAAGCTATTGGGAGAGTTTCAAATGCAATTAAGCCACAGATATGCTTTTGGGAGATTATCTAAGTGCAACATTCTGAATACAATTATGCCACAGATAAGCTAGTGGGAGACTTTCAAATGCAATTATGACACAGATTACTATTGGCAGACTTTCTAAATGCAAATATGCCACATATATGCTATTGGCAGACTTTCTAAATGCAATTATGCAACAGATAAGCTATTGGGAGACTTGCTAAATGCTATTTTGCCACAGATAAGCTATTGGGAGACTTTCAGATGCAATTATGCCACAGATAAGCTATTGGGAGACGTTCAAATGCAATTATGCCACAGGTAAGCTATTGGGAGACTTTCAAATGCAATTAAGCCACAGATAAGCTATTGAAAGATTTTCAAATTCAATTAAACAACAGATCTGCTATTGGGAGATTTTTTAATGCAATTATGCCACATATATGCTATTGGGAGATGTTCGTATGCAATTAAGCCACAGATATGCTATTGGGAGATTATCTAAATGCAACTTTCTAAATACAATTATGCCACCGATACGCTATTGGCAGACTTTCAAATGCAATTATGCCACAGATAAGCTATTGGGAGACTTTCAAATGCAATTATGCCACAGGTAAGCTATTGGGAGACTTTCAAGTACAATTATACCACATATATGTTATTGGCAGGCTTTCTAAATGCAATTATGCCACAGATAAGGTATTGGGAGACTTTCAAATACAATTATGCCACAGATATGCTATTGGGAGATTATCTAAATGCAACTTTCTAAACACAATTATGCCACAGATAAGCTATTGGGAGACTTTCGAACTACAATTATGCCACAGATGAGCTATTGGGAGACTTTCAAATGCAATTATGCCACAGATAAGCTATTGGGAGACTTTCAAAGGTACTTAAACCCCAGATATGCTATTGGGAGATTATCTAAATGCAACTTTCTAAACACAATTATGCCACAGATAAGCTATTGGGAGACTTTCGAACTACAATTATGCCACAGATACGCTAATGGGAGACTTTCAAATGCCCTGAACCCACAAATATGCTATTGGGAGATTATCTAAATGCAATTTTCTAAATACAATTATGCCACAGATATGCTATTGGCAGACTTTCTAAATGCATTTATGCCACAGATAAGGTATTGGTAGACTTTCAAGTGCACATATGCCACAGATATGCTATTGGCAGATTTTCTAAATGCACTTATGCCACAGATAAGGTATTGGTAGACTTTCATATGCAATTATGCCACAGATATTCTATTGGGAGATTATGTAAATGCAACTTTCTGAACACAGTTATGCCACAGATAAGTTATTGGGAGAGCTTCAAATGCAATTAAGCCACAGATATGCTATTGGGAGATTATCTAAATGCAACGTTCAAATACAATTATGCCACAGATAAGATATTGGGAGACGTTCAATTGCAATTATGCCACAGATGAGCTATTGGGAGACTTTCAAATGCAATTATGCCACAGATAAGCTATTGGGAGACTTTCAAATGTACCTAAACCACAGATATGCTATTGGGAGATTATCTAAATGCAACTTTCTAAATACAATCATACCACTGATACGCTATTGGGAGACTTTCAAATGCAATTATGCCACAGGTAAGCTATTGGGAGACTTTCAAATGCAATTAAGCCACAGATAAGCTATTGAGAGATTTTCAAATTCAATTAAAACCACAGATATGCTATTGGGAGATTTTCGAATGCAATTAAGCCACAGATATGCTATTGGGAGATTATCTAAATGCAACTTTCTAAATACAATTATGCCACCGATACGCTATTGGGAGACATTCAAATGCAATTATGCCACAGATAAGCTATTGGGAGACTTTCAAATGCTATTATGCCACAGATATGCTATTGGCAGACTTTCTAAATGCAATTATGCCACAGATATGCTATTGGCAGAGTTTCTAAATGCAATTATGCCACGGATAAGCAATTGGGAGACTTTCAAATGCAATTAAGCCACAGATATGCTATTGGGAGATCATCTAAATGCAACTTTCTAAATACAATTATGCCACAGATAAGCTATTGGGAGACTTTCAAATGCAGTTAAGTCACAGATATGCTATTGGGAGATTATCTAAATGCAACTTTCTGAACACAGTTATGCCACAGATAAGTTATTGGGAGAGCTTCAAATGCAATTAAGCCACAGATATGCTATTGGGAGATTATCTAAATGCAACTTTCTGAACCCAGTTATGCCACAGATAAATTATTGGGAGAGCTTCAAATGCAATTAAGCCACAGATATGCTATTGGGAGATTATCTAAATGCAACTTTCTAAATGCAATGATGCCACTGATAAGCTATTGGGAGACTTTCTAAATACAATTATACCACAGATACGCTAATGGGAGACTTTCAGATGCAGTTAAACCACAGATAAGCTATTGGGAGATTATCTAAATGCAATTTTCTGAATACAGTTATGCCACAGATAAGGTATTGGGAGAGTTTCAAATGCAATTAAACCACAGATATGCTATTGGGAAATTATCTAAGTGCAACTTTCTAAATACAATTATGCCATAGATAAGCTATTGGGAGACTTTCAAATGCAATTATGCCACAGATATACTATTGGCAGGCTTTCTAAATGCAATTATACCACAGATATGTTATTGGCAGACTTTCTAAATGCAATTATGCCACAGATAAGATATTGGGAGACTTTCAGATGCAATTATGCCGTAGATAAGCTACTGGGAGACTTCCAAATGCAATAAAGCCACAGATATGCTATTGGGAGATTATTTAAATGCAACATTCTAAATACATTTATGCCGCAGATAAGCTATTGGGAGACTTTCAAGTGCAATTATGCCACTGATATGCTACTGGCAGACTTTCTAAATGGAATTATGCCACAGATAAGGTATTGGGAGACTTTCAAATGCAATTATGCCAAAGATATGCTATTGGGAGATTATTTAAATGCAACTTTCTAAATACATTTATGCAGCAGATAAGCTATTGGGAGACTTTCAATTGCAATTATGCCACAGATGAGCTATTGGGAGACTTTCAAATGCAATTATGCCACAGATAAGCTATTGGGAGACTTTCAAATGCACTTAAGCCACAGATATGCTATTGGGAGATTATCTAAATGCAACTTTCTAAATACAATTATGCCACCGATATGCTACTGGGAGACTTTCAAATGCAACTATGCCACAGATAAGCTATTGGGAGACTTTCAAATGCAATTATGCCACAGGTAAGCTATTGGGAGACTTTCAAATGCAATTAAGCCACAGATAAGCTATTGAGAGATTTTCAAATTCAATTAAACTACAGATATGCTATTGGGAGGTTTTCGAATGCAATTAAGCCACAGATATGCTATTGGGAGATTATCTAAATGCAACTTTCTAAATAAAATTATGCCACCGATACGCTATTGGGAGACTTTCAAATGCAATTATACCACAGATAAGATATTGGGAGACTTTCAAATGCAATTATGCCACAGATATGCTATTGGCAGACTTTCTAAATGCAATTATGCCACAGATATGCAATTGGCAGACTTTCTAAATGCAATTATGCCACGGATAAGCAATTGGGAGACTTTCAAATGCAATTAAGCCACAGATATGCTATTGAGAGATTATGTAAATGCAACTTTCTGAACACAGTTATGCCACAGATAAGTTAATGGGAGAGCTTCAAATGCAATTAAGCCACAGATATGCTATTGGGAGATTATCTAAATGCAACTCTCTAAATGCAATTGTGCCACTGATAAGCTATTGGGAGACTTTCTAAATACAATTATACCACAGATACGCTAATGGGAGACTTTCAGATGCAGTTACACCACAGATATGCTATTGGGAGATTATCTAAATGCAACTTTCTAAATACAGTTATGCCACAGAAAAGGTATTGGGAGAGTTTCAAATGCAATTAAACCACAGATATGCTATTGGGAAATTATCTAAGTTCAACTTTCTAAATACAATTATGCCACAGATAAGCTATTGGGAGACTTTCAAATGCAATTATGCCACAGATATACTATTGGCAGACTTTCTAAATGCAATTATGCCACAAATAGGATATTGGGAGACTTTCAGATGCAATTATGCCAAAGATAAGCTATTGGGAGACTTGCTAAATGCAATTATGCCACAGATAAGCTATTGGGAGACTTTCGGATGAAATTATGCCACAGATAAGCTATTGGGAGACTTCCAAATGCAATAAAGCCACAGATATGCTATTGGGAGATTATTTAAATGCAACTTTCTAAATACATTTATGCCGCAGATAAGCTTTTGGGAGACTTTCAAGTGCAATTATGCCACAGATATGCTATTGGCAGACTTTCTAAATGCAATTATACCACAGCTAAGGTATTGGGAGACTTTCAAATGCAATTATTCCAGAGATATGCTATTGGGAGATTATTTAAATGCAACTTTCTAAATACAATTATGCCACAGATATGCTATTGGCAGGCTTTCTAAATGCAATTATGCCACAGATAAGGTATTGGGAGACTTTCAAGTCCAATTATGGCACATATATGCTATTGGCAGACTTTCTAAATGCAATTATGCCACATATAAGGTATTGGGAGAGCTTCAAATGCAATTATGCCACAGATATGCTATTGGGAGATTATCTAAATGCAATTTTCTAAATATAATTATGCCACAGATAAGCTATTGGGAGTCTTTCAAATGCAATTAAAGCACAGATATGCTATTGGGAGATTATCTAAATGCAACTTTCTAAATACAATTATGCCACAGATAAACTAGTGAGAGATTTTGAAGTGCAATTATGCCATAGATATGTTATTGGCAGACTTTCTCAATACAATTATGCCACAGATAAGGTATTGGGAGACTTTCGAATGCAATTATGCCACAGATATGCTATTAGGAGTTTCTGTAAATGCAACTTTCTCAACACAGTTATGCCACAGATAAGTTATTGGGAGAGCTTCAAATGCAATTAAACCACAGATATGATATTGGGAGATTATCTAAATGCAACTTTCTAAACACAATTATGCCACAGATTAGATATTGGGAGACTTTCTAAATACAATTATGCCACAGATACGCTAATGGGAGACTTTCAAATGCCATTAAGCCACAGATATGTTATTGGGAGATTATCTAAATGCAACTTTCTAAATACAATTATGCCACAGATAAGCTATTGGGAGACTTTCAAGTGCAATTATGCCACCGATATGCTATTGGGAGATTATCTAAATGCAACTTTCTGAACACAGTTATGCCACAGGTAAGTTATTGGGAGAGCTTCAAATGTAATTATGCCACAGATGTGCTATTGGGAGACTTTCAAATGCAATTAAGCCACAGATAAGCTATTGGGAGACTTTCAAACACAATTATGCCACAGATAAGCTATTGAGAGACTTTCAAATGCAATTAAGCCACAGATAAGCTATTGGGAGACTTTCAAATGCAATTATGCCACGGGTAAACTATTGAGCGATTTTCAAATTCAATTAAGCCACAGATATGCTATTAGGAGATTTTCGAATGCAATTAAGCCACAGATATGTTATTGGGAGACTTTCAAGTGCAATTATGCTACAGATAAACTATTGGGAGAGCTTCAAATGCAATTAAACCACAGATATGCTATTGGGAGATTATCTAAATGCAACTTTCTAAATACAATTATGCCACAGATAAGCTATTGGGAGACTTTCAAATGCAATTAAGCCACAAATATGCTATTGGGAGATTATCTAAGTGCAACTTTCTAAATACAATTATGCCCCGGGTAAGCTATTGGGAGACTTTCAGATGCAATAATGCCACAGATAAGCTATTGGGAGACTTTCAAATGCAATTAAGCCACAGATATGCTATTGGGAGATTATCGAAATGCAACTTTCTAAATACAATTATGCCACAGATAAGCTATTGGGAGACTTTCAAATGCAATTAAGCCACAGATATGTTTTTGGGAGATTATCTAAATGCAACTTTCTGAACACAGGTATGCCACAGATAAATTATTTGAAGAGCTTCAAATGCAATTAAGACACAGATATGCTATTGGGAGATTATCTAAATGCAAGTTTCTAAATACAATTATGCCACGGATAAGCTATTGGGAGACTATCAAATGCAATTAAGCAACAGATATGCTATTGGGAGATTATCAAAATGCAACTTTCTGAACACAGGTATGCCACAGATAAGTTATTGGGAGAGCTTCAAATGCAATTAAGCCACAATATGCTATTGGGAGATTATCTAAATGCAACTTTCTGAACCCAGTTATGCCACAGATAAATTATTGGGAGAGCTTCAAATGCAATTAAGCCACAGATATGCTATTGGGAGATTATCTAAATGCAACTTTCTAATACAATTATGCCACAGATAGGGTATTGGGAGACTTTCAAGTGCAATTATGCTACAGATAAACTATTGGGAGACTTTCAAATGCAATTATGCCACAGATATTCTATTGGGAGATTATCTAAATGCAACTTTCTGAACACAGTTATGCCACAGCCAAGTTATTGGGAGAGCTTCAAATGCAATTAAGCCACAGATATGCTATTGGGAGATTATCTAAATGCAACTTTCTAAATACAATTATGCCACAGATAAGCTATTGGGAGACTTTCAAATGCAATTAAGTCACAGATATGTTATTGGGAGATCATCTAAATGCAACTTTCTGAACACAGGTGTGCCACAGATAAGTTATTTGAAGAGCTTCAAATGCAATTAAGCCACAGATATGCTATTGGGAGATTATCTAAATGCAACTTTCTAAATACAATTATGCCACAGATAAGCTATTGGGAGACTATCAAATGCAATTAAGCCACAGATATGCTATTGGGAGATTATCAAAATGCAACTTTCTGAACACAGGTATGCCACAGAAAAGTTATTGGGAGAGCTTCAAATGCAATTAAGCCACAGATATGCTATTGGGAGATTATCTGAATGCAACTT
Organism: Ambystoma mexicanum; assembly: GCF_040938575.1. Lineage (NCBI taxonomy): Eukaryota > Metazoa > Chordata > Amphibia > Caudata > Ambystomatidae > Ambystoma > Ambystoma mexicanum. The sequence continues at coordinate 704,862,201 of NC_090924.1, forward strand.
TCTGAACACAGTTATGCCACGGATAAGTTATTTGGGGAGCCTCAAATGCAATTAAGCCACAGATATGCTATTGGGAGATTATCTAAATGCAACATTCTGAACACAGGTATGCCACAGATAAGTTATTTGAAGAGCTTCAAATGCAATTAAGCCACAGATATGTTATTGGGAGATTATCTAAATGCAACTTTCTAAATACAATTATGCCAAAGATAAGCTATTGGGAGACTATCAAATGCAATTAAGCCACAGATGTGCTATTGGGAGATTATCAAAATGCAACTTTCTGAACACAGGTATGCCGTAGATATGTTATTGGGAGAGCTTCAAATGCAATTAAGCCACAGATATACTATTGGGAGATTATCTAAATGCAACTTTCTGAACCCAGTTATGCCAGAGATAAATTATTGGGAGAGCTTCAAATGCAATTAAGCCACAGGTATGCTATTGGGAGATTATTTAAATGCAACTTTCTAAATGCAATTATGCCACAGATAAGCTATTGGGAGACTTTCTAAATACAATTATACCACAGATACGCTAATGGTAGACTTTCAGATGCAGTTAAGTCACAGATATTCTATTGGGAGATTATCTAAATGCAACTTTCTAAATACAGTTATGCCACAGATAAGCTATTGGGAGAGTTTCAAATGCAATTAAGCCACAGATATGCTATTGGGAGATTATCTAAGTGCAACATTCTAAATACAATTATGCCACAGATAAGCTAGTGGGAGACTTTCAAATGCAATTATGATACAGATTACTATTGGCAGACTTTCTAAATGCAAATATGCCACAGATATGCTATTGGCAGACTTTCTAAATGCAATTATGCCACAGATAAGCTATTGGGAGACTTGCTAAATGCAATTATGCCACAGATAAGCTATTGGGAGACTTTTAAATGCAATTATGCCACAGATAAGTTATTGGGAGAGCTTCAAATGCAATTAAGCCACAGATATGCTATTGGGAGACTTTCAAATGCAACTTTCTAAATACAATTATGCCATCAATACGCTATTGGGAGACTTTCAAATGCAATTATGCCACAGATAATCTATTGGGAGACTTTCAAATGCAATTATGCCACAGGTAAGCTATTGGGAGACTTTCAAATGCAATTAAGCCACAGATAAGCCATTGAAAAAATTTCAAATTCAATTAAACAACAGATATGCTATTGGGATATTTTATAATGCAATTATGCCACAGATATGCTATTGGGAGATTTTCGTATGCAATTAAGCCACAGATATGCTATTGGGAGATTATCTAAATGCAACTTTCTAAATACAATTATGCCACCGATACACTATTGGCAGACTTTCAAATGCAATTATGCCACAGGTAAGCTATTGGGAGACTTTCAAATGCAATTAAAGCACAGATATTCTACTGGGAGATTATCTAAATGCAACTTTCTGAATACAGTTATGCCACAGATAAGCTATTGGGAGAGTTTCAAATGCAATTAAGCCACAGATATGCTTTTGGGAGATTATCTAAGTGCAACATTCTGAATAAAATTATGCAACAGATAAGCTGGTGGGAGACTTTCAAATGCAATTATGACACAGATTACTATTGGCAGACTTTCTAAATGCAAATATGCCACATATATGCTATTGGCAGTCTTTCTAAATGCAATTATGCCACAGATAAGCTATTGGGAGACTTGCTAAATGCTATTTTGCCACAGATAAGCTATTGGGAGACTTTCAGATGCAATTATGCCACAGATAAGCTATTGGGAGACGTTCAAATGCAATTATGCCACAGGTAAGCTATTGGGAGACTTTCAAATGCAATTAAGCCACAGATAAGCTATTGAAAGATTTTCAAATTCAATTAAACAACAGATTTGCTATTGGGAGATTTTTTAATGCAATTATGCCACACATATGCTATTGGGAGATGTTCGTATGCAATTAAGCCACAGATATGCTATTGGGAGATTATCTAAATGCAACTTTCTAAATACAATTATGCCACCGATACGCTATTGGCAGACTTTCAAATGCAATTATGCCACAGATAAGCTATTGGGAGACTTTCAAATGCAATTATGCCACAGGTAAGCTATTGGGAGACTTTCAAGTACAATTATACCACAGATATGTTATTGGCAGGCTTTCTAAATGCAATTATGCCACAGATAAGGTATTGGGAGACTTTCAAATGCAATTATGCCACAGATATGCTATTGGGAGATTATCTAAATGCAACTTTCTAAACACAATTATGCCACAGATAAGCTATTGGGAGACTTTCGAACTACAATTATGCCACAGATGCGCTAATGGGAGACTTTCAAATGCCCTTAACCCACAAATATGCTATTGGGAGATTATCTAAATGCAATTTTCTAAATACAATTATGCCACAGATATGCTATTGGCAGATTTTCTAAATGCACTTATGCCACAGATAAGGTATTGGTAGACTTTCAAATGCAATTATGCCACAGATATTCTATTGGGAGATTATGTAAATGCAACTTTCTGAACACCGGTATGCCACAGATAAGTTATTGGGAGAGCTTCAAATGCAATTAAGCCACAGATATGCTATTGGGAGATTATCTAAATGCAACTTTCTAAATACAACCATACCACTGATACGCTATTGGGAGACTTTCAAATGCAATTATGCCACAGGTAAGCTATTGGGAGACTTTCAAATGCAATTAAGCCACAGATAAGCTATTGAAAGATTTTCAAATTCAATTAAACAACAGATTTGCTATTGGGAGATTTTTTAATGCAATTATGCCACATATATGCTATTGGGAGATGTTCGTATGCAATTAAGCCACAGATATGCTATTGGGAGATTATCTAAATGCAACTTTCTAAATACAATTATGCCACCGATACGCTATTGGCAGACTTTCAAATGCAATTATGCCACAGATAAGCTATTGGGAGACTTTCAAATGCAATTATGCCACAGGTAAGCTATTGGGAGACTTTCAAGTACAATTATACCACAGATATGTTATTGGCAGGCTTTCTAAATGCAATTATGCCACAGATAAGGTATTGGGAGACTTTCAAATGCAATTATGCCACAGATATGCTATTGGGAGATTATCTAAATGCAACTTTCTAAACACAATTATGCCACAGATAAGCTATTGGGAGACTTTCGAACTACAATTATGCCACAGATACGCTAATGGGAGACTTTCAAATGCCCTTAACCCACAAATATGCTATTGGGAGATTATCTAAATGCAATTTTCTAAATACAATTATGCCACAGATATGCTATTGGCAGACTTTCTAAATGCATTTATGCCACAGATAAGGTATTGGTAGACTTTCAAGTGCACATATGCCACAGATATGCTATTGGCAGATTTTCTAAATGCACTTATGCCACAGATAAGGTATTGGTAGACTTTAAAATGCAATTATGCCACAGATATTCTATTGGGAGATTATGTAAATGCAACTTTCTGAACACAGTTATGCCACAGATAAGTTATTGGGAGAGCTTCAAATGCAATTAAGCCACAGATATGCTATTGGGAGATTATCTAAATGCAACGTTCAAATACAATTATGCCACAGATAAGATATTGGGAGACTTTCCAAATACAATTATGCCACAGATACGCTAATGGGAGACTTTCAAATGCCATTAAGCCACAGATATGTTATTGGGAGATTATCTAAATGTAACTTTCTAAATACAATTATGCTACAGATAAGCTATTGGGAGACTTTCAAATGCAATTATGCCACAGATATGCTATTGGGAGATTCTGAACACAGTTATGCCACAGATAAGTTATTGGGAGACTTTCAAATGCAATTATGCCACAGGTAAGCTATTGGGAGACGTTCAAATGCAATTAAGCCACAGATATGCTATTGGGAGATTATCTAAATGCAACCTTTTAAACACAATTATGCCACAGATAAGCTATTGGGAGACTTTCAAATGCAATTATGCCACAGATATACTATTGGCAGGCTTTCTAAATGCAATTATGCCACAGATATGCTATTGGCAGACTTTCTAAATGCAATTATGCCACAGATAAGCTATTGGGAGACTTTCAAATGCAATTATGCCACAGGTAAGCTATTGGTAGACTTTCAAATGCAATTAAGCCACAGATAAGCTATTGAGAGATTTGCAAATTCAATTAAGCCACGGTTATGCTATTGGGAGATTTTTGAATGCAATTATGCCACAGATATGCTATTGGGAGGCTTTCAAATGCAATTAAGCCACAGATATGCTATTGGGAGATTATCTAAATGCAACTTTCTAATACAATTATGCCACAGATAGGGTATTGGGAGACTTTCAAGTGCAATTATGCTACAGATAAACTATTGGGAGACTTTCAAATGCAATTATGCCACAGATATTCTATTGGGAGATTATCTAAATGCAACTTTCTAAATACAATTATGCCACAGATAAGCTATTGGCAGACATTCTAAATGCAATTATGCCACAGATATGCTATTGGCAGACTTTCTAAATGCAATTATGTCACGGATAAGCTATTGGGAGACTTTCAAATGCAATTATGCCACAGAAAAGCTATTGGCAGACTTTCTAAATGCAATTAAACCACAGATATGCTATTGGGAGATTATCTACATTTTACTTTATAAATACAATTATGCCATCGATACGCTATTGGGAGACTTTCAAATGCAATTATGCCACAGGGAAGCTATTGGGAGACTTTCAAATGCAATTAAGCCACAGATACGCTATTGAGAGATTTTCAAATTCAATTAAGCCACGGATATGCTATTGGGAGATTTCGAATGCAATTATGCCACAGATATGGTATTTGGAGACTTTCAAATGCAATTAAGTCACAGATATGCTATTGGGAGATTATCTAAATGCAAATTTCTAATACAATTATGCCACAGATAAGGTATTGGGAGACTTTCAAGTGCAATTATGCTACAGATAAACTATTGGGAGACTTTCAAATGCAATTATGCCACAGATATTCTACTGGGAGATTATCTAAATGCAACTTTCTGAACACAGTTATGCTACAGATAAGCTATTGGGAGACTTTCAAATGCAATTATGCCACAGATATGCTATTGGCAGACGTTATAAATGCAATTATGCCACAGATATTCTATTGGGAGATTATCTAAATGCAACTTTCTGAACACAGTTATGCCACAGACAAGTTATTGGGAGAGCTTCAAATGCAATTAAACCACAGATATGCTATTCAGAGATTATCTAAATGCAACTTTCTAAATACAATTATGCCACAGATAAGCTATTGGGAGACTTTCAAATGCAATTATGCCACGGATAAGCTATTGGGAGACTTTCAGATGCAATTATGCCACAGATAAGCTATTGGCAGACTTTCTAAATGCAATTAAACCACAGATATGCTATTGAGAGATTATCTAAATTTAACTTTCTAAATATAATTATGCCACCGATACGCTATTGGGAGACTTTCAAATGCAATTATGCCACAGATAAGATATTGGGAGACTTTCAAATGCAATTATGCCACAGGTAAGCTATTGGGAGACGTTCAAATGCAATTATGCCACAGATATTCTATTGGGAGATTATCTAAATGCAACTTTCTGAACACAGTTATGCCACAGACAAGTTATTGGGAGAGCTTCAAATGCAATTAAGCAACAGATATGCTATTGGGAGATTATCTAAATGCAACTTTCTAAATACAATTATGCCACAGATAAGCTATTGGAAGATTTTCTAAATGCAAATATGTCACGGATAAGCTATTGGGAGACTTTCAGATGCAATTATGCCACAGATAAGCTATCGGGAGACTTTCTAAATGCAATTAGGCCACAAATATGCTATTGGGAGACTTTCAAATGCAATTCTGCCACAGGTAAGCTATTCAGAGACTTTCGGGTGCAATTAGGCCACAGAGAAGCTATTGAGAGACTTTCAAATGCAATTATGCCACAGATATGCTATTGAGAGGCTTACAAATTTAATTATGCCACAGATAAGCTATTGGGAGACTTTCAAATGCAATTATGCCACAGAAAAGCTATTGGCAGACTTTCTAAATGCAATTAAACCACAGATACGCTATTGGGAGATTATCTAAATTTAACTTTCTAAATACAATTATACCATCGATACGCTATTGGGAGACTTTCAAATGCAATTATGCCACAGATATGCCATTGGAAGACTTTCAAATGCAATTAAGCCACAGATATGCCATTTGGAGATTATCTAAATGCAACTTTCTAATACAATTATGCCACAGATAAGGTATTGGGAGACTTTAAAGTGCAATTATGCTACAGATAAACTATTGGGAGACTTTCAAATGCAATTATGCCAAAGATATTCTATTGCGGGATTACCTAAATGCAACTTTCTGAACACAGTTATGCCACGGACAAGTTATTGGGAGAGCTTCAAATGCAATTAAGCCACAGATATGCTATTGGAGATTATCTAAATGCAACTTTCTAAATACCATTATGCCACAGATAAGCTATTGGGAGACTTTCAAATGCAATTATGCCACAGATATACTATTGGCAGGCTTTCTAAATGCAATTATGCCACAGATATGCTATTGGCAGACTTTCTAAATGCAATTATGCCACAGGTAAGCTATTGGTAGACTTTCAAATGCAATTAAGCCACAGATAAGCTATTGAAAGATTTGCAAATTCAATTAAGCCACGGATATGCTATTTGGAGATTTTTTAATGCAATTATGCCACAGATATGCTATTGGGAGGCTTTCAAATGCAATTAAGCCACAGATATGCTATTGGGAGATTATCTAAATGCAACTTTCTAATACAATTATGCCACAGATAGGGTATTGGGAGACTTTCAAATGCAATTATGCCACAGATATTCTATTGGGAGATTATCTAAATGCAACTTTCTGAACCCAGTTATGCCACAGACAAGTTATTGGGAGAGCTTCAAATGCAATTAAACCACAGATATGCTATTCAGAGATTATATAAATGCAACTTTCTAAATACAATTATGCCACAGATAAGCTATTGGGAGACTTTCAAATGCAATTATGCCACAGATATGCTATTGGCAGACGTTCTAAATGCAATTATGCCACAGATATGCTATTGGCAGACTTTCTAAATGCAATTATGCCACGGATAAGCTATTGGGAGACTTTCAGAGGCAATTATGCCACAGATAAGCTATTGGGAGACTTTCAAATGCAATTATGCCACAGGTAAGCTATTGGTAGACTTTCAAATGCAATTAAGCCACAGATAAGCTATTGAGAGATTTACAAATTCAATTAAGCCACGGATATGCTATTGGGAGATTTTTGAATGCAATTATGCCACAGATATGCTATTGGGAGGCTTTCAAATGCAATTAAGCCACAGATATGCTATTGGGAGTTTATCTAAATGCAACTTTCTAATACAATTATGCCACAGATAGGGTATTGGGAGACTTTCAAGTGCAATTATGCTACAGATAAACTATTGGGAGACTTTCAAATGCATTTATGCCACAGATATTCTATTGGGAGATTATCTAAATGCAACTTTCTGAACACAGTTATGCCACAGCCAAGTTATTGGGAGAGCTTCAAATGCAATTAAGCCACAGATATGCTATTGGGAGATTATCTAAATGCAACTTTCTAAATACAATTATGCCACAGATAAGCTATTGGGAGACTTTCAAATGCAATTAAGTCACAGATATGTTATTGGGAGATTATCTAAATGCAACTTTCTGAACACAGGTGTGCCACAGATAAATTATTTGAAATGCTTCAAATGCAATTAAGCCACAGATATGCTATTGGGAGATTATCTAAATGCAACTTTCTAAATACAATTATGCCACAGATAAGCTATTGAGAGACTATCAAATGCAATTAAGCCACAGATATGCTATTGGGAGATTATCAAAATGCAACTTTCTGAACACAGGTATGCCACAGAAAAGTTATTGGGAGAGCTTCAAATGCAATTAAGCCACAGATATGCTATTGGGAGATTATCTGAATGCAACTTTCTGAACACAGTTATGCCACAGATAAGTTATTTGGGGAGCCTCAAATGCAATTAAGCCACAGATATGCTATTGGGAGATTATCTAAATGCAACATTCTGAACACAGGTATGCCACAGATAAGTTATTTGAAGAGCTTCAAATGCAATTAAGCCACAGATATGTTATTGGGAGATTATCTAAATGCAACTTTCTAAATACAATTATGCCAAAGATAAGCTATTGGGAGACTATCAAATGCAATTAAGCCACAGATGTGCTATTGGGAGATTATCAAAATGCAACTTTCTGAACACAGGTATGCCGTAGATATGTTATTGGGAGAGCTTCAAATGCAATTAAGCCACAGATATACTATTGGGAGATTATCTAAATGCAACTTTCTGAACCCAGTTATGCCACAGATAAATTATTGGGAGAGCTTCAAATGCAATTAAGCCACAGGTATGCTATTGGGTGATTATTTAAATGCAACTTTCTAAATGCAATTATGCCTCAGATAAGCTATTGGGAGACTTTCTAAATACAATTATACCACAGATACGCTAATGGGAGACTTTCAGATGCAGTTAAGCCACAGATATTCTATTAGGAGATTATCTAAATGCAACTTTCTAAATACAGTTATGCCACAGATAAGCTATTGGGAGAGTTTCAAATGCAATTAAGCCACAGATATGCTATTGGGAGATTATCTAAGTGCAACATTCTAAATACAATTATGCCACAGATAAGCTAGTGGGAGACTTTCAAATGCAATTATGATACAGATTACTATTGGCAGACTTTCTAAATGCAAATATGCCACAGATATGCTATTGGCAGACTTTCTAAATGCAATTATGCCACAGATAAGCTATTGGGAGACTTGCTAAATGCAATTATGCCACAGATAAGCTATTGTGAGACTTTTAAATGCAATTATGCCACAGATATGCTATTGGGAGATTATGTAAATGCAACTTTCTGACCACAGTCATGCCACAGATAAGTTATTGGGAGAGCTTCAAATGCAATTAAGCCACAGATATGCTATTGGGAGACTTTCAAATGCAATTATGCCGCAGATAAGCTATTGGGAGACTTTCAAATGCAATTAAGACACAGATATGCTATTGGGAGATTATCTAAATGCAACTTTCTAAATACAATTATGCCATCAATACGCTATTGGGAGACTTTCAAATGCAATTATGCCACAGATAATCTATTGGGAGACTTTCAAATGCAATTATGCCACAGGTAAGCTATTGGGAGATTTTCGTATGCAATTAAGCCACAGATATGCTATTGGGAGATTATCTAAATGCAACTTTCTAAATACAATTATGCCACCGATACACTATTGGAAGACTTTCAAATGCAATTATGCCACAGGTAAGCTATTGGGAGACTTTCAAATGCAATTAAAGCACAGATATTCTACTGGGAGATTATCTAAATGCAACTTTCTGAATACAGTTATGCCACAGATAAGCTATTGGGAGAGTTTCAAATGCAATTAAGCCACAGATATGCTTTTGGGAGATTATCTAAGTGCAACATTCTGAATACAATTATGCCACAGATAAGCTAGTGGGAGACTTTCAAATGCAATTATGACACAGATTACTATTGGCAGACTTTCTAAATGCAAATATGCCACATATATGCTATTGGCAGACTTTCTAAATGCAATTATGCCACAGATAAGCTATTGGGAGACTTGCTAAATGCTATTTTGCCACAGATAAGCTATTGGGAGACTTTCAGATGCAATTATGCCACAGATAAGCTATTGGGAGACGTTCAAATGCAATTATGCCACAGGTAAGCTATTGGGAGACTTTCAAATGCAATTAAGCCACAGATAAGCTATTGAAAGATTTTCAAATTCAATTAAACAACAGATTTGCTATTGGGAGATTTTTTAATGCAATTATGCCACATATATGCTATTGGGAGATGTTCGTATGCAATTAAGCCACAGATATGCTATTGGGAGATTATCTAAATGCAACTTTCTAAATACAATTATGCCACCGATACGCTATTGGCAGACTTTCAAATGCAATTATGCCACAGATAAGCTATTGGGAGACTTTCAAATGCAATTATGCCACAGGTAAGCTATTGGGAGACTCTCAAGTACAATTATACCACATATATGTTATTGGCAGGCTTTCTAAATGCAATTATGCCACAGATAAGGTATTGGGAGACTTTCAAATACAATTATGCCACAGATATGCTATTGGGAGATTATCTAAATGCAACTTTCTAAACACAATTATGCCACAGATAAGCTATTGGGAGACTTTCGAACTACAATTATGCCACAGATACGCTAATGGGAGACTTTCAAATGCCCTTAGCCCACAAATATGCTATTGGGAGATTATCTAAATGCAATTTTCTAAATACAATTATGCCACAGATATGCTATTGGCAGACTTTCTAAATGCATTCATGCCACAGATAAGGTATTGGTAGACTTTCAAGTGCACATATGCCACAGATATGCTATTGGCAGATTTTCTAAATGCACTTATGCCACAGATAAGGTATTGGTAGACTTTCAAATGCAATTATGCCACAGATATTCTATTGGGAGATTATGTAAATGCAACTTTCTGAACACAGTTATGCCACAGATAAGTTATTGGGAGAGCTTCAAATGCAATTAAGCCACAGATATGCTATTGGGAGTTTATCTAAATGCAACGTTCGAATACAATTATGCCACAGATAAGATATTGGGAGACTTTCAATTGCAATTATGCCACAGATGAGCTATTGGGAGACTTTCAAATGCAATTATGCCACAGATAAGCTATTGGGAGACTTTCAAAGGTACTTAAACCACAGATATGCTATTGGGAGATTATCTAAATGCAACTTTCTAAATACAATCATACCACTGATACGCTATTGGGAGACTTTCAAATGCAATTATGCCACAGGTAAGCTATTGGGAGACTTTCAAATGCAATTAAGCCACAGATAAGCTATTGAAAGATTTTCAAATTCAATTAAACAACAGATTTGCTATTGGGAGATTTTTTAATGCAATTATGCCACATATATGCTATTGGGAGATGTTCGTATGCAATTAAGCCACAGATATGCTATTGGGAGATTATCTAAATGCAACTTTCTAAATACAATTATGCCACCGATACGCTATTGGCAGACTTTCAAATGCAATTATGCCACAGATAAGCTATTGGGAGACTTTCAAATGCAATTATGCCACAGGTAAGCTATTGGGAGACTTTCAAGTACAATTATACCACAGATATGTTATTGGCAGGCTTTCTAAATGCAATTATGCCACAGGTAAGGTATTGGGAGACTTTCAAATGCAATTATGCCACAGATATGCTATTGGGAGATTATCTAAATGCAACTTTCTAAACACAATTATGCCACAGATAAGCTATTGGGAGACTTTCGAACTACAATTATGCCACAGATACGCTAATGGGAGACTTTCAAATGCCCTGAACCCACAAATATGCTATTGGGAGATTATCTAAATGCAATTTTCTAAATACAATTATGCCACAGATATGCTATTGGCAGACTTTCTAAATGCATTTATGCCACAGATAAGGTATTGGTAGACTTTCAAGTGCACATATGCCACAGATATGCTATTGGCAGATTTTCTAAATGCACTTATGCCACAGATAAGGTATTGGTAGACTTTCAAATGCAATTATGCCACAGATATTCTATTGGGAGATTATGTAAATGCAACTTTCTGAACACAGTTATGTCACAGATAAGTTATTGGGAGAGCTTCAAATGCAATTAAGCCACAGATATGCTATTGGGAGATTATCTAAATGCAACGTTCAAATACAATTATGCCACAGATAAGATATTGGGAGACGTTCAATTGCAATTATGCCACAGATGAGCTATTGGGAGACTTTCAAATGCAATTATGCCACAGATAAGCTATTGGGAGACTTTCAAATGTACCTAAACCACAGATATGCTATTGGGAGATTATCTAAATGCAACTTTCTAAATACAATTATGCCACCGATACGCTATTGGGAGACATTCAAATGCAATTATGCCACAGATAAGCTATTGGGAGACTTTCAAATGCTATTATGCCACAGATATGCTATTGGCAGACTTTCTAAATGCAATTATGCCACAGATATGCTATTGGCAGAGTTTCTAAATGCAATTATGCCACGGATAAGCAATTGGGAGACTTTCAAATGCAATTAAGCCACAGATATGCTATTGGGAGATCATCTAAATGCAACTTTCTAAATACAATTATGCCACAGATAAGCTATTGGGAGACTTTCAAATGCAATTATGCCACAGGTAAGCTATTGGGAGACTTTCAAATGCAATTAAGCCACAGATAAGCTATTGAGAGATTTTCAAATTCAATTAAAACCACAGATATGCTATTGGGAGATTTTCGAATGCAATTAAGCCACAGATATGCTATTGGGAGATTATCTAAATGCAACTTTCTAAATACAATTATGCCACCGATACGCTATTGGGAGACATTCAAATGCAATTATGCCACAGATAAGCTATTGGGAGACTTTCAAATGCTATTATGCCACAGATATGCTATTGGCAGACTTTCTAAATGCAATTATGCCACAGATATGCTATTGGCAGAGTTTCTAAATGCAATTATGCCACGGATAAGCAATTGGGAGACTTTCAAATGCAATTAAGCCACAGATATGCTATTGGGAGATCATCTAAATGCAACTTTCTAAATACAAGTATGCCACAGATAAGCTATTGGGAGACTTTCAAATGCAGTTAAGTCACAGATATGCTATTGGGAGATTATCTAAATGCAACTTTCTGAACACAGTTATGCCACAGATAAGTTATTGGGAGAGCTTCAAATGCAATTAAGCCACAGATATGCTATTGGGAGATTATCTAAATGCAACTTTCTGAACCCAGTTATGCCACAGATAAATTATTGGGAGAGCTTCAAATGCAATTAAGCCACAGATATGCTATTGGGAGATTATCTAAATGCAACTTTCTAAATGCAATGATGCCACTGATAAGCTATTGGGAGACTTTCTAAATACAATTATACCACAGATACGCTAATGGGAGACTTTCAGATGCAGTTAAGTCACAGATATTCTATTGGGAGATTATCTAAATGCAACTTTCTAAATACAGTTATGCCACAGATAAGCTATTGGGAGAGTTTCAAATGCAATTAAGCCACAGATATGCTATTGGGAGATTATCTAAGTGCAACTTTCTAAATACAATTATGCCATAGATAAGCTATTGGGAGACTTTCAAATGCAATTATGCCACAGATATACTATTGGCAGGCTTTCTAAATGCAATTATACCACAGATATGTTATTGGCAGACTTTCTAAATGCAATTATGCCACAGATAAGATATTGGGAGACTTTCAGATGCAATTATGCCGTAGATAAGCTACTGGGAGACTTCCAAATGCAATAAAGCCACAGATATGCTATTGGGAGATTATTTAAATGCAACATTCTAAATACATTTATGCCGCAGATAAGCTATTGGGAGACTTTCAAGTGCAATTATGCCACTGATATGCTACTGGCAGACTTTCTAAATGGAATTATGCCACAGATAAGGTATTGGGAGACTTTCAAATGCAATTATGCCAAAGATATGCTATTGGGAGATTATTTAAATGCAACTTTCTAAATACATTTATGCAGCAGATAAGCTATTGGGAGACTTTCAATTGCAATTATGCCACAGATGAGCTATTGGGAGACTTTCAAATGCAATTATGCCACAGATAAGCTATTGGGAGACTTTCAAATGCACTTAAGCCACAGATATGCTATTGGGAGATTATCTAAATGCAACTTTCTAAATACAATTATGCCACCGATATGCTACTGGGAGACTTTCAAATGCAACTATGCCACAGATAAGCTATTGGGAGACTTTCAAATGCAATTATGCCACAGGTAAGCTATTGGGAGACTTTCAAATGCAATTAAGCCACAGATAAGCTATTGAGAGATTTTCAAATTCAATTAAACTACAGATATGCTATTGGGAGGTTTTCGAATGCAATTAAGCCACAGATATGCTATTGGGAGATTATCTAAATGCAACTTTCTAAATAAAATTATGCCACCGATACGCTATTGGGAGACTTTCAAATGCAATTATACCACAGATAAGATATTGGGAGACTTTCAAATGCAATTATGCCACAGATATGCTATTGGCAGACTTTCTAAATGCAATTATGCCACAGATATGTAATTGGCAGACTTTCTAAATGCAATTATGCCACGGATAAGCAATTGGGAGACTTTCAAATGCAATTAAGCCACAGATATGCTATTGAGAGATTATGTAAATGCAACTTTCTGAACACAGTTATGCCACAGATAAGTTAATGGGAGAGCTTCAAATGCAATTAAGCCACAGATATGCTATTGGGAGATTATCTAAATGCAACTCTCTAAATGCAATTGTGCCACTGATAAGCTATTGGGAGACTTTCTAAATACAATTATACCACAGATACGCTAATGGGAGACTTTCAGATGCAGTTAAACCACAGATATGCTATTGGGAGATTATCTAAATGCAACTTTCTAAATACAGTTATGCCACAGAAAAGGTATTGGGGGAGTTTCAAATGCAATTAAACCACAGATATGCTATTGGGAAATTATCTAAGTTCAACTTTCTAAATACAATTATGCCACAGATAAGCTATTGGGAGACTTTCAAATGCAATTATGCCACAGATATACTATTGGCAGACTTTCTAAATGCAATTATGCCACAAATAGGATATTGGGAGACTTTCAGATGCAATTATGCCAAAGATAAGCTATTGGGAGACTTGCTAAATGCAATTATGCCACAGATAAGCTATTGGGAGACTTTCGGATGAAATTATGCCACAGATAAGCTATTGGGAGACTTCCAAATGCAATAAAGCCACAGATATGCTATTGGGAGATTATTTAAATGCAACTTTCTAAATACATTTATGCCGCAGATAAGCTTTTGGGAGACTTTCAAGTGCAATTATGCCACAGATATGCTATTGGCAGACTTTCTAAATGCAATTATACCACAGCTAAGGTATTGGGAGACTTTCAAATGCAATTATTCCAGAGATATGCTATTGGGAGATTATTTAAATGCAACTTTCTAAATACAATTATGCCACAGATATGCTATTGGCAGGCTTTCTAAATGCAATTATGCCACAGATAAGGTATTGGGAGACTTTCAAGTGCAATTATGGCACATATATGCTATTGGCAGACTTTCTAAATGCAATTATGCCACATATAAGGTATTGGGAGAGCTTCAAATGCAATTATGCCACAGATATGCTATTGGGAGATTATCTAAATGCAATTTTCTAAATATAATTATGCCACAGATAAGCTATTGGGAGTCTTTCAAATGCAATTAAAGCACAGATATGCTATTGGGAGATTATCTAAATGCAACTTTCTAAATACAATTATGCCACAGATAAACTAGTGGGAGATTTTGAAGTGCAATTATGCCATAGATATGTTATTGGCAGACTTTCTCAATACAATTATGCCACAGATAAGGTATTGGGAGACTTTCAAATGCAATTATGCCACAGATATGCTATTAGGAGTTTCTGTAAATGCAACTTTCTCAACACAGTTATGCCACAGATAAGTTATTGGGAGAGCTTCAAATGCAATTAAACCACAGATATGATATTGGGAGATTATCTAAATGCAACTTTCTAAACACAATTATGCCACAGATTAGATATTGGGAGACTTTCTAAATACAATTATGCCACAGATACGCTAATGGGAGACTTTCAAATGCCATTAAGCCACAGATATGTTATTGGGAGATTATCTAAATGCAACTTTCTAAATACAATTATGCCACAGATAAGCTATTGGGAGACTTTCAAGTGCAATTATGCCACCGATATGCTATTGGGAGATTATCTAAATGCAACTTTCTGAACACAGTTATGCCACAGGTAAGTTATTGGGAGAGCTTCAAATGTAATTATGCCACAGATGTGCTATTGGGAGACTTTCAAATGCAATTAAGCCACAGATAAGCTATTGGGAGACTTTCAAACACAATTATGCCACAGATAAGCTATTGAGAGACTTTCAAATGCAATTAAGCCACAGATAAGCTATTGGGAGACTTTCAAATGCAATTATGCCACGGGTGAACTATTGAGCGATTTTCAAATTCAATTAAGCCACAGATATGCTATTAGGAGATTTTCGAATGCAATTAAGCCACAGATATGTTATTGGGAGACTTTCAAGTGCAATTATGCTACAGATAAACTATTGGGAGAGCTTCAAATGCAATTAAACCACAGATATGCTATTGGGAGATTATCTAAATGCAACTTTCTAAATACAATTATGCCACAGATAAGCTATTGGGAGACTTTCAAATGCAATTAAGCCACAAATATGCTATTGGGAGATTATCTAAGTGCAACTTTCTAAATACAATTATGCCCCGGGTAAGCTATTGGGAGACTTTCAGATGCAATAATGCCACAGATAAGCTATTGGGAGACTTTCAAATGCAATTAAGCCACAGATATGCTATTGGGAGATTATCGAAATGCAACTTTCTAAATACAATTATGCCACAGATAAGCTATTGGGAGACTTTCAAATGCAATTAAGCCACAGATATGTTTTTGGGAGATTATCTAAATGCAACTTTCTGAACACAGGTATGCCACAGATAAATTATTTGAAGAGCTTCAAATGCAATTAAGACACAGATATGCTATTGGGAGATTATCTAAATGCAACTTTCTAAATACAATTATGCCACGGATAAGCTATTGGGAGACTATCAAATGCAATTAAGCAACAGATATGCTATTGGGAGATTATCAAAATGCAACTTTCTGAACACAGGTATGCCACAGATAAGTTATTGGGAGAGCTTCAAATGCAATTAAGCCACAATATGCTATTGGGAGATTATCTAAATGCAACTTTCTGAACCCAGTTATGCCACAGATAAATTATTGGGAGAGCTTCAAATGCAATTAAGCCACAGATAAGCTATTGGGAGACTTTCAAATGGAATTATGCCACGGGTAAGCTATTGAGCGATTTTCAAATTCAATTAAGCCACAGATATGCTATTAGGAGATATTCGAATGCAATTAATCCACAGATAAGCTATTGGGAGATTATCTAAATGCAACTTTCTAATACAATTATGCCACAGATAAGGTATTGGGAGACTTTCAAGTGCAATTATGCTACAGATAAACTATTGGGAGAGCTTCAAAAGCAATTAAACCACAGATATGCTATTGGGAGATTATCTAAATGCAACTTTCTAAATACAATTTTGCCACAGATAAGCTATTGGTAGACTTTCAAATGCAATTAAGCCACAGATAAGCTATTGAGAGATTTGCAAATTCAATTAAGCCACGGATATGCTATTGGGAGATTTTTGAATGCAATTATGCCACAGATATGCTATTGGGAGGCTTTCAAATGCAATTAAGCCACAGATATGCTATTGGGAGATTATCTAAATGCAACTTTCTAATACAATTATGCCACAGATAGGGTATTGGGAGACTTTCAAGTGCAATTATGCTACAGATAAACTATTGGGAGACTTTCAAATGCAATTATGCCACAGATATTCTATTGGGAGATTATCTAAATGCAACTTTCTGAACACAGTTATGCCACAGCCAAGTTATTGGGAGAGCTTCAAATGCAATTAAGCCACAGATATGCTATTGGGAGATTATCTAAATGCAACTTTCTAAATACAATTATGCCACAGATAAGCTATTGGGAGACTTTCAAATGCAATTAAGTCACAGATATGTTATTGGGAGATCATCTAAATGCAACTTTCTGAACACAGGTGTGCCACAGATAAGTTATTTGAAGAGCTTCAAATGCAATTAAGCCACAGATATGCTATTGGGAGATTATCTAAATGCAACTTTCTAAATACAATTATGCCACAGATAAGCTATTGGGAGACTTTCAAATGCAATTATGCCACAGGTAAGCTATTGGGAGACTTTCAAGTACAATTATACCACAGATATGTTATTGGCAGGCTTTCTAAATGCAATTATGCCACAGATAAGGTATTGGGAGACTTTCAAATGCAATTATGCCACAGATATGCTATTGGGAGATTATCTAAATGCAACTTTCTAAACACAATTATGCCACAGATAAGCTATTGGGAGACTTTCGAACTACAATTATGCCACAGATGCGCTAATGGGAGACTTTCAAATGCCCTTAACCCACAAATATGCTATTGGGAGATTATCTAAATGCAATTTTCTAAATACAATTATGCCACAGATATGCTATTGGCAGATTTTCTAAATGCACTTATGCCACAGATAAGGTATTGGTAGACTTTCAAATGCAATTATGCCACAGATATTCTATTGGGAGATTATGTAAATGCAACTTTCTGAACACCGGTATGCCACAGATAAGTTATTGGGAGAGCTTCAAATGCAATTAAGCCACAGATATGCTATTGGGAGATTATCTAAATGCAACTTTCTAAATACAACCATACCACTGATACGCTATTGGGAGACTTTCAAATGCAATTATGCCACAGGTAAGCTATTGGGAGACTTTCAAATGCAATTAAGCCACAGATAAGCTATTGAAAGATTTTCAAATTCAATTAAACAACAGATTTGCTATTGGGAGATTTTTTAATGCAATTATGCCACATATATGCTATTGGGAGATGTTCGTATGCAATTAAGCCACAGATATGCTATTGGGAGATTATCTAAATGCAACTTTCTAAATACAATTATGCCACCGATACGCTATTGGCAGACTTTCAAATGCAATTATGCCACAGATAAGCTATTGGGAGACTTTCAAATGCAATTATGCCACAGGTAAGCTATTGGGAGACTTTCAAGTACAATTATACCACAGATATGTTATTGGCAGGCTTTCTAAATGCAATTATGCCACAGATAAGGTATTGGGAGACTTTCAAATGCAATTATGCCACAGATATGCTATTGGGAGATTATCTAAATGCAACTTTCTAAACACAATTATGCCACAGATAAGCTATTGGGAGACTTTCGAACTACAATTATGCCACAGATACGCTAATGGGAGACTTTCAAATGCCCTTAACCCACAAATATGCTATTGGGAGATTATCTAAATGCAATTTTCTAAATACAATTATGCCACAGATATGCTATTGGCAGACTTTCTAAATGCATTTATGCCACAGATAAGGTATTGGTAGACTTTCAAGTGCACATATGCCACAGATATGCTATTGGCAGATTTTCTAAATGCACTTATGCCACAGATAAGGTATTGGTAGACTTTAAAATGCAATTATGCCACAGATATTCTATTGGGAGATTATGTAAATGCAACTTTCTGAACACAGTTATGCCACAGATAAGTTATTGGGAGAGCTTCAAATGCAATTAAGCCACAGATATGCTATTGGGAGATTATCTAAATGCAACGTTCAAATACAATTATGCCACAGATAAGATATTGGGAGACTTTCTAAATACAATTATGCCACAGATACGCTAATGGGAGACTTTCAAATGCCATTAAGCCACAGATATGTTATTGGGAGATTATCTAAATGTAACTTTCTAAATACAATTATGCTACAGATAAGCTATTGGGAGACTTTCAAATGCAATTATGCCACAGATATGCTATTGGGAGATTCTGAACACAGTTATGCCACAGATAAGTTATTGGGAGACTTTCAAATGCAATTATGCCACAGGTAAGCTATTGGGAGACGTTCAAATGCAATTAAGCCACAGATATGCTATTGGGAGATTATCTAAATGCAACCTTTTAAACACAATTATGCCACAGATAAGCTATTGGGAGACTTTCAAATGCAATTATGCCACAGATATACTATTGGCAGGCTTTCTAAATGCAATTATGCCACAGATATGCTATTGGCAGACTTTCTAAATGCAATTATGCCACAGATAAGCTATTGGGAGACTTTCAAATGCAATTATGCCACAGGTAAGCTATTGGTAGACTTTCAAATGCAATTAAGCCACAGATAAGCTATTGAGAGATTTGCAAATTCAATTAAGCCACGGTTATGCTATTGGGAGATTTTTGAATGCAATTATGCCACAGATATGCTATTGGGAGGCTTTCAAATGCAATTAAGCCACAGATATGCTATTGGGAGATTATCTAAATGCAACTTTCTAATACAATTATGCCACAGATAGGGTATTGGGAGACTTTCAAGTGCAATTATGCTACAGATAAACTATTGGGAGACTTTCAAATGCAATTATGCCACAGATATTCTATTGGGAGATTATCTAAATGCAACTTTCTAAATACAATTATGCCACAGATAAGCTATTGGGAGACTTTCAAATGCAATTATACCACAGATATGCTATTGGCAGACGTTCTAAATGCAATTATGCCACAGATATGCTATTGGCAGACTTTCTAAATGCAATTATGTCACGGATAAGCTATTGGGAGACTTTCAAATGCAATTATGCCACAGAAAAGCTATTGGCAGACTTTCTAAATGCAATTAAACCACAGATATGCTATTGGGAGATTATCTACATTTTACTTTATAAATACAATTATGCCATCGATACGCTATTGGGAGACTTTCAAATGCAATTATGCCACAGGGAAGCTATTGGGAGACTTTCAAATGCAATTAAGCCACAGATACGCTATTGAGAGATTTTCAAATTCAATTAAGCCACGGATATGCTATTGGGAGATTTCGAATGCAATTATGCCACAGATATGGTATTTGGAGACTTTCAAATGCAATTAAGTCACAGATATGCTATTGGGAGATTATCTAAATGCAAATTTCTAATACAATTATGCCACAGATAAGGTATTGGGAGACTTTCAAGTGCAATTATGCTACAGATAAACTATTGGGAGACTTTCAAATGCAATTATGCCACAGATATTCTACTGGGAGATTATCTAAATGCAACTTTCTGAACACAGTTATGCTACAGATAAGCTATTGGGAGACTTTCAAATGCAATTATGCCACAGATATGCTATTGGCAGACGTTATAAATGCAATTATGCCACAGATATTCTATTGGGAGATTATCTAAATGCAACTTTCTGAACACAGTTATGCCACAGACAAGTTATTGGGAGAGCTTCAAATGCAATTAAACCACAGATATGCTATTCAGAGATTATCTAAATGCAACTTTCTAAATACAATTATGCCACAGATAAGCTATTGGGAGACTTTCAAATGCAATTATGCCACGGATAAGCTATTGGGAGACTTTCAGATGCAATTATGCCACAGATAAGCTATTGGCAGACTTTCTAAATGCAATTAAACCACAGATATGCTATTGAGAGATTATCTAAATTTAACTTTCTAAATATAATTATGCCACCGATACGCTATTGGGAGACTTTCAAATGCAATTATGCCACAGATAAGATATTGGGAGACTTTCAAATGCAATTATGCCACAGGTAAGCTATTGGGAGACGTTCAAATGCAATTATGCCACAGATATTCTATTGGGAGATTATCTAAATGCAACTTTCTGAACACAGTTATGCCACAGACAAGTTATTGGGAGAGCTTCAAATGCAATTAAGCAACAGATATGCTATTGGGAGATTATCTAAATGCAACTTTCTAAATACAATTATGCCACAGATAAGCTATTGGAAGATTTTCTAAATGCAAATATGTCACGGATAAGCTATTGGGAGACTTTCAGATGCAATTATGCCACAGATAAGCTATCGGGAGACTTTCTAAATGCAATTAGGCCACAAATATGCTATTGGGAGACTTTCAAATGCAATTCTGCCACAGGTAAGCTATTCGGAGACTTTCGGGTGCAATTAGGCCACAGAGAAGCTATTGAGAGACTTTCAAATGCAATTATGCCACAGATATGCTATTGAGAGGCTTACAAATTTAATTATGCCACAGATAAGCTATTGGGAGACTTTCAAATGCAATTATGCCACAGAAAAGCTATTGGCAGACTTTCTAAATGCAATTAAACCACAGATACGCTATTGGGAGATTATCTAAATTTAACTTTCTAAATACAATTATACCATCGATACGCTATTGGGAGACTTTCAAATGCAATTATGCCACAGATATGCCATTGGAAGACTTTCAAATGCAATTAAGCCACAGATATGCCATTTGGAGATTATCTAAATGCAACTTTCTAATACAATTATGCCACAGATAAGGTATTGGGAGACTTTAAAGTGCAATTATGCTACAGATAAACTATTGGGAGACTTTCAAATGCAATTATGCCAAAGATATTCTATTGCGGGATTACCTAAATGCAACTTTCTGAACACAGTTATGCCACGGACAAGTTATTGGGAGAGCTTCAAATGCAATTAAGCCACAGATATGCTATTGGAGATTATCTAAATGCAACTTTCTAAATACCATTATGCCACAGATAAGCTATTGGGAGACTTTCAAATGCAATTATGCCACAGATATACTATTGGCAGGCTTTCTAAATGCAATTATGCCACAAATATGCTATTGGCAGACTTTCTAAATGCAATTATGCCACAGGTAAGCTATTGGTAGACTTTCAAATGCAATTAAGCCACAGATAAGCTATTGAAAGATTTGCAAATTCAATTAAGCCACGGATATGCTATTTGGAGATTTTTTAATGCAATTATGCCACAGATATGCTATTGGGAGGCTTTCAAATGCAATTAAGCCACAGATATGCTATTGGGAGATTATCTAAATGCAACTTTCTAATACAATTATGCCACAGATAGGGTATTGGGAGACTTTCAAATGCAATTATGCCACAGATATTCTATTGGGAGATTATCTAAATGCAACTTTCTGAACCCAGTTATGCCACAGACAAGTTATTGGGAGAGCTTCAAATGCAATTAAACCACAGATATGCTATTCAGAGATTATATAAATGCAACTTTCTAAATACAATTATGCCACAGATAAGCTATTGGGAGACTTTCAAATGCAATTATGCCACAGATATGCTATTGGCAGACGTTCTAAATGCAATTATGCCACAGATATGCTATTGGCAGACTTTCTAAATGCAATTATGCCACGGATAAGCTATTGGGAGACTTTCAGAGGCAATTATGCCACAGATAAGCTATTGGGAGACTTTCAAATGCAATTATGCCACAGGTAAGCTATTGGTAGACTTTCAAATGCAATTAAGCCACAGATAAGCTATTGAGAGATTTACAAATTCAATTAAGCCACGGATATGCTATTGGGAGATTTTTGAATGCAATTATGCCACAGATATGCTATTGGGAGGCTTTCAAATGCAATTAAGCCACAGATATGCTATTGGGAGTTTATCTAAATGCAACTTTCTAATACAATTATGCCACAGATAGGGTATTGGGAGACTTTCAAGTGCAATTATGCTACAGATAAACTATTGGGAGACTTTCAAATGCATTTATGCCACAGATATTCTATTGGGAGATTATCTAAATGCAACTTTCTGAACACAGTTATGCCACAGCCAAGTTATTGGGAGAGCTTCAAATGCAATTAAGCCACAGATATGCTATTGGGAGATTATCTAAATGCAACTTTCTAAATACAATTATGCCACAGATAAGCTATTGGGAGACTTTCAAATGCAATTAAGTCACAGATATGTTATTGGGAGATTATCTAAATGCAACTTTCTGAACACAGGTGTGCCACAGATAAATTATTTGAAATGCTTCAAATGCAATTAAGCCACAGATATGCTATTGGGAGATTATCTAAATGCAACTTTCTAAATACAATTATGCCACAGATAAGCTATTGAGAGACTATCAAATGCAATTAAGCCACAGATATGCTATTGGGAGATTATCAAAATGCAACTTTCTGAACACAGGTATGCCACAGAAAAGTTATTGGGAGAGCTTCAAATGCAATTAAGCCACAGATATGCTATTGGGAGATTATCTGAATGCAACTTTCTGAACACAGTTATGCCACAGATAAGTTATTTGGGGAGCCTCAAATGCAATTAAGCCACAGATATGCTATTGGGAGATTATCTAAATGCAACATTCTGAACACAGGTATGCCACAGATAAGTTATTTGAAGAGCTTCAAATGCAATTAAGCCACAGATATGTTATTGGGAGATTATCTAAATGCAACTTTCTAAATACAATTATGCCAAAGATAAGCTATTGGGAGACTATCAAATGCAATTAAGCCACAGATGTGCTATTGGGAGATTATCAAAATGCAACTTTCTGAACACAGGTATGCCGTAGATATGTTATTGGGAGAGCTTCAAATGCAATTAAGCCACAGATATACTATTGGGAGATTATCTAAATGCAACTTTCTGAACCCAGTTATGCCACAGATAAATTATTGGGAGAGCTTCAAATGCAATTAAGCCACAGGTATGCTATTGGGTGATTATTTAAATGCAACTTTCTAAATGCAATTATGCCTCAGATAAGCTATTGGGAGACTTTCTAAATACAATTATACCACAGATACGCTAATGGGAGACTTTCAGATGCAGTTAAGCCACAGATATTCTATTAGGAGATTATCTAAATGCAACTTTCTAAATACAGTTATGCCACAGATAAGCTATTGGGAGAGTTTCAAATGCAATTAAGCCACAGATATGCTATTGGGAGATTATCTAAGTGCAACATTCTAAATACAATTATGCCACAGATAAGCTAGTGGGAGACTTTCAAATGCAATTATGATACAGATTACTATTGGCAGACTTTCTAAATGCAAATATGCCACAGATATGCTATTGGCAGACTTTCTAAATGCAATTATGCCACAGATAAGCTATTGGGAGACTTGCTAAATGCAATTATGCCACAGATAAGCTATTGTGAGACTTTTAAATGCAATTATGCCACAGATATGCTATTGGGAGATTATGTAAATGCAACTTTCTGACCACAGTCATGCCACAGATAAGTTATTGGGAGAGCTTCAAATGCAATTAAGCCACAGATATGCTATTGGGAGACTTTCAAATGCAATTATGCCGCAGATAAGCTATTGGGAGACTTTCAAATGCAATTAAGACACAGATATGCTATTGGGAGATTATCTAAATGCAACTTTCTAAATACAATTATGCCATCAATACGCTATTGGGAGACTTTCAAATGCAATTATGCCACAGATAATCTATTGGGAGACTTTCAAATGCAATTATGCCACAGGTAAGCTATTGGGAGATTTTCGTATGCAATTAAGCCACAGATATGCTATTGGGAGATTATCTAAATGCAACTTTCTAAATACAATTATGCCACCGATACACTATTGGAAGACTTTCAAATGCAATTATGCCACAGGTAAGCTATTGGGAGACTTTCAAATGCAATTAAAGCACAGATATTCTACTGGGAGATTATCTAAATGCAACTTTCTGAATACAGTTATGCCACAGATAAGCTATTGGGAGAGTTTCAAATGCAATTAAGCCACAGATATGCTTTTGGGAGATTATCTAAGTGCAACATTCTGAATACAATTATGCCACAGATAAGCTAGTGGGAGACTTTCAAATGCAATTATGACACAGATTACTATTGGCAGACTTTCTAAATGCAAATATGCCACATATATGCTATTGGCAGACTTTCTAAATGCAATTATGCCACAGATAAGCTATTGGGAGACTTGCTAAATGCTATTTTGCCACAGATAAGCTATTGGGAGACTTTCAGATGCAATTATGCCACAGATAAGCTATTGGGAGACGTTCAAATGCAATTATGCCACAGGTAAGCTATTGGGAGACTTTCAAATGCAATTAAGCCACAGATAAGCTATTGAAAGATTTTCAAATTCAATTAAACAACAGATTTGCTATTGGGAGATTTTTTAATGCAATTATGCCACATATATGCTATTGGGAGATGTTCGTATGCAATTAAGCCACAGATATGCTATTGGGAGATTATCTAAATGCAACTTTCTAAATACAATTATGCCACCGATACGCTATTGGCAGACTTTCAAATGCAATTATGCCACAGATAAGCTATTGGGAGACTTTCAAATGCAATTATGCCACAGGTAAGCTATTGGGAGACTCTCAAGTACAATTATACCACATATATGTTATTGGCAGGCTTTCTAAATGCAATTATGCCACAGATAAGGTATTGGGAGACTTTCAAATACAATTATGCCACAGATATGCTATTGGGAGATTATCTAAATGCAACTTTCTAAACACAATTATGCCACAGATAAGCTATTGGGAGACTTTCGAACTACAATTATGCCACAGATACGCTAATGGGAGACTTTCAAATGCCCTTAGCCCACAAATATGCTATTGGGAGATTATCTAAATGCAATTTTCTAAATACAATTATGCCACAGATATGCTATTGGCAGACTTTCTAAATGCATTTATGCCACAGATAAGGTATTGGTAGACTTTCAAGTGCACATATGCCACAGATATGCTATTGGCAGATTTTCTAAATGCACTTATGCCACAGATAAGGTATTGGTAGACTTTCAAATGCAATTATGCCACAGATATTCTATTGGGAGATTATGTAAATGCAACTTTCTGAACACAGTTATGCCACAGATAAGTTATTGGGAGAGCTTCAAATGCAATTAAGCCACAGATATGCTATTGGGAGTTTATCTAAATGCAACGTTCGAATACAATTATGCCACAGATAAGATATTGGGAGACTTTCAATTGCAATTATGCCACAGATGAGCTATTGGGAGACTTTCAAATGCAATTATGCCACAGATAAGCTATTGGGAGACTTTCAAAGGTACTTAAACCACAGATATGCTATTGGGAGATTATCTAAATGCAACTTTCTAAATACAATCATACCACTGATACGCTATTGGGAGACTTTCAAATGCAATTATGCCACAGGTAAGCTATTGGGAGACTTTCAAATGCAATTAAGCCACAGATAAGCTATTGAAAGATTTTCAAATTCAATTAAACAACAGATTTGCTATTGGGAGATTTTTTAATGCAATTATGCCACATATATGCTATTGGGAGATGTTCGTATGCAATTAAGCCACAGATATGCTATTGGGAGATTATCTAAATGCAACTTTCTAAATACAATTATGCCACCGATACGCTATTGGCAGACTTTCAAATGCAATTATGCCACAGATAAGCTATTGGGAGACTTTCAAATGCAATTATGCCACAGGTAAGCTATTGGGAGACTTTCAAGTACAATTATACCACAGATATGTTATTGGCAGGCTTTCTAAATGCAATTATGGCACAGGTAAGGTATTGGGAGACTTTCAAATGCAATTATGCCACAGATATGCTATTGGGAGATTATCTAAATGCAACTTTCTAAACACAATTATGCCACAGATAAGCTATTGGGAGACTTTCGAACTACAATTATGCCACAGATACGCTAATGGGAGACTTTCAAATGCCCTGAACCCACAAATATGCTATTGGGAGATTATCTAAATGCAATTTTCTAAATACAATTATGCCACAGATATGCTATTGGCAGACTTTCTAAATGCATTTATGCCACAGATAAGGTATTGGTAGACTTTCAAGTGCACATATGCCACAGATATGCTATTGGAAGATTTTCTAAATGCACTTATGCCACATATAAGGTATTGGTAGACTTTCAAATGCAATTATGCCACAGATATTCTATTGGGAGATTATGTAAATGCAACTTTCTGAACACAGTTATGTCACAGATAAGTTATTGGGAGAGCTTCAAATGCAATTAAGCCACAGATATGCTATTGGGAGATTATCTAAATGCAACGTTCAAATACAATTATGCCACAGATAAGATATTGGGAGACGTTCAATTGCAATTATGCCACAGATGAGCTATTGGGAGACTTTCAAATGCAATTATGCCACAGATAAGCTATTGGGAGACTTTCAAATGTACCTAAACCACAGATATGCTATTGGGAGATTATCTAAATGCAACTTTCTAAATACAATTATGCCACCGATACGCTATTGGGAGACATTCAAATGCAATTATGCCACAGATAAGCTATTGGGAGACTTTCAAATGCTATTATGCCACAGATATGCTATTGGCAGACTTTCTAAATGCAATTATGCCACAGATATGCTATTGGCAGAGTTTCTAAATGCAATTATGCCACGGATAAGCAATTGGGAGACTTTCAAATGCAATTAAGCCACAGATATGCTATTGGGAGATCATCTAAATGCAACTTTCTAAATACAATTATGCCACAGATAAGCTATTGGGAGACTTTCAAATGCAATTATGCCACAGGTAAGCTATTGGGAGACTTTCAAATGCAATTAAGCCACAGATAAGCTATTGAGAGATTTTCAAATTCAATTAAAACCACAGATATGCTATTGGGAGATTTTCGAATGCAATTAAGCCACAGATATGCTATTGGGAGATTATCTAAATGCAACTTTCTAAATACAATTATGCCACCGATACGCTATTGGGAGACATTCAAATGCAATTATGCCACAGATAAGCTATTGGGAGACTTTCAAATGCTATTATGCCACAGATATGCTATTGGCAGACTTTCTAAATGCAATTATGCCACAGATATGCTATTGGCAGAGTTTCTAAATGCAATTATGCCACGGATAAGCAATTGGGAGACTTTCAAATGCAATTAAGCCACAGATATGCTATTGGGAGATCATCTAAATGCAACTTTCTAAATACAATTATGCCACAGATAAGCTATTGGGAGACTTTCAAATGCAGTTAAGTCACAGATATGCTATTGGGAGATTATCTAAATGCAACTTTCTGAACACAGTTATGCCACAGATAAGTTATTGGGAGAGCTTCAAATGCAATTAAGCCACAGATATGCTATTGGGAGATTATCTAAATGCAACTTTCTGAACCCAGTTATGCCACAGATAAATTATTGGGAGAGCTTCAAATGCAATTAAGCCACAGATATGCTATTGGGAGATTATCTAAATGCAACTTTCTAAATGCAATGATGCCACTGATAAGCTATTGGGAGACTTTCTAAATACAATTATACCACAGATACGCTAATGGGAGACTTTCAGATGCAGTTAAGTCACAGATATTCTATTGGGAGATTATCTAAATGCAACTTTCTAAATACAGTTATGCCACAGATAAGCTATTGGGAGAGTTTCAAATGCAATTAAGCCACAGATATGCTATTGGGAGATTATCTAAGTGCAACTTTCTAAATACAATTATGCCATAGATAAGCTATTGGGAGACTTTCAAATGCAATTATGCCACAGATATACTATTGGCAGGCTTTCTAAATGCAATTATACCACAGATATGTTATTGGCAGACTTTCTAAATGCAATTATGCCACAGATAAGATATTGGGAGACTTTCAGATGCAATTATGCCGTAGATAAGCTACTGGGAGACTTCCAAATGCAATAAAGCCACAGATATGCTATTGGGAGATTATTTAAATGCAACATTCTAAATACATTTATGCCGCAGATAAGCTATTGGGAGACTTTCAAGTGCAATTATGCCACTGATATGCTACTGGCAGACTTTCTAAATGGAATTATGCCACAGATAAGGTATTGGGAGACTTTCAAATGCAATTATGCCAAAGATATGCTATTGGGAGATTATTTAAATGCAACTTTCTAAATACATTTATGCAGCAGATAAGCTATTGGGAGACTTTCAATTGCAATTATGCCACAGATGAGCTATTGGGAGACTTTCAAATGCAATTATGCCACAGATAAGCTATTGGGAGACTTTCAAATGCACTTAAGCCACAGATATGCTATTGGGAGATTATCTAAATGCAACTTTCTAAATACAATTATGCCACCGATATGCTACTGGGAGACTTTCAAATGCAACTATGCCACAGATAAGCTATTGGGAGACTTTCAAATGCAATTATGCCACAGGTAAGCTATTGGGAGACTTTCAAATGCAATTAAGCCACAGATAAGCTATTGAGAGATTTTCAAATTCAATTAAACTACAGATATGCTATTGGGAGGTTTTCGAATGCAATTAAGCCACAGATATGCTATTGGGAGATTATCTAAATGCAACTTTCTAAATAAAATTATGCCACCGATACGCTATTGGGAGACTTTCAAATGCAATTATACCACAGATAAGATATTGGGAGACTTTCAAATGCAATTATGCCACAGATATGCTATTGGCAGACTTTCTAAATGCAATTATGCCACAGATATGTAATTGGCAGACTTTCTAAATGCAATTATGCCACGGATAAGCAATTGGGAGACTTTCAAATGCAATTAAGCCACAGATATGCTATTGAGAGATTATGTAAATGCAACTTTCTGAACACAGTTATGCCACAGATAAGTTAATGGGAGAGCTTCAAATGCAATTAAGCCACAGATATGCTATTGGGAGATTATCTAAATGCAACTCTCTAAATGCAATTGTGCCACTGATAAGCTATTGGGAGACTTTCTAAATACAATTATACCACAGATACGCTAATGGGAGACTTTCAGATGCAGTTAAACCACAGATATGCTATTGGGAGATTATCTAAATGCAACTTTCTAAATACAGTTATGCCACAGAAAAGGTATTGGGGGAGTTTCAAATGCAATTAAACCACAGATATGCTATTGGGAAATTATCTAAGTTCAACTTTCTAAATACAATTATGCCACAGATAAGCTATTGGGAGACTTTCAAATGCAATTATGCCACAGATATACTATTGGCAGACTTTCTAAATGCAATTATGCCACAAATAGGATATTGGGAGACTTTCAGATGCAATTATGCCAAAGATAAGCTATTGGGAGACTTGCTAAATGCAATTATGCCACAGATAAGCTATTGGGAGACTTTCGGATGAAATTATGCCACAGATAAGCTATTGGGAGACTTCCAAATGCAATAAAGCCACAGATATGCTATTGGGAGATTATTTAAATGCACCTTTCTAAATACATTTATGCCGCAGATAAGCTTTTGGGAGACTTTCAAGTGCAATTATGCCACAGATATGCTATTGGCAGACTTTCTAAATGCAATTATACCACAGCTAAGGTATTGGGAGACTTTCAAATGCAATTATTCCAGAGATATGCTATTGGGAGATTATTTAAATGCAACTTTCTAAATACAATTATGCCACAGATATGCTATTGGCAGGCTTTCTAAATGCAATTATGCCACAGATAAGGTATTGGGAGACTTTCAAGTGCAATTATGGCACATATATGCTATTGGCAGACTTTCTAAATGCAATTATGCCACATATAAGGTATTGGGAGAGCTTCAAATGCAATTATGCCACAGATATGCTATTGGGAGATTATCTAAATGCAATTTTCTAAATATAATTATGCCACAGATAAGCTATTGGGAGTCTTTCAAATGCAATTAAAGCACAGATATGCTATTGGGAGATTATCTAAATGCAACTTTCTAAATACAATTATGCCACAGATAAACTAGTGGGAGATTTTGAAGTGCAATTATGCCATAGATATGTTATTGGCAGACTTTCTCAATACAATTATGCCACAGATAAGGTATTGGGAGACTTTCAAATGCAATTATGCCACAGATATGCTATTAGGAGTTTCTGTAAATGCAACTTTCTCAACACAGTTATGCCACAGATAAGTTATTGGGAGAGCTTCAAATGCAATTAAACCACAGATATGATATTGGGAGATTATCTAAATGCAACTTTCTAAACACAATTATGCCACAGATTAGATATTGGGAGACTTTCTAAATACAATTATGCCACAGATACGCTAATGGGAGACTTTCAAATGCCATTAAGCCACAGATATGTTATTGGGAGATTATCTAAATGCAACTTTCTAAATACAATTATGCCACAGATAAGCTATTGGGAGACTTTCAAGTGCAATTATGCCACCGATATGCTATTGGGAGATTATCTAAATGCAACTTTCTGAACACAGTTATGCCACAGGTAAGTTATTGGGAGAGCTTCAAATGTAATTATGCCACAGATGTGCTATTGGGAGACTTTCAAATGCAATTAAGCCACAGATAAGCTATTGGGAGACTTTCAAACACAATTATGCCACAGATAAGCTATTGAGAGACTTTCAAATGCAATTAAGCCACAGATAAGCTATTGGGAGACTTTCAAATGCAATTATGCCACGGGTGAACTATTGAGCGATTTTCAAATTCAATTAAGCCACAGATATGCTATTAGGAGATTTTCGAATGCAATTAAGCCACAGATATGTTATTGGGAGACTTTCAAGTGCAATTATGCTACAGATAAACTATTGGGAGAGCTTCAAATGCAATTAAACCACAGATATGCTATTGGGAGATTATCTAAATGCAACTTTCTAAATACAATTATGCCACAGATAAGCTATTGGGAGACTTTCAAATGCAATTAAGCCACAAATATGCTATTGGGAGATTATCTAAGTGCAACTTTCTAAATACAATTATGCCCCGGGTAAGCTATTGGGAGACTTTCAGATGCAATAATGCCACAGATAAGCTATTGGGAGACTTTCAAATGCAATTAAGCCACAGATATGCTATTGGGAGATTATCGAAATGCAACTTTCTAAATACAATTATGCCACAGATAAGCTATTGGGAGACTTTCAAATGCAATTAAGCCACAGATATGTTTTTGGGAGATTATCTAAATGCAACTTTCTGAACACAGGTATGCCACAGATAAATTATTTGAAGAGCTTCAAATGCAATTAAGACACAGATATGCTATTGGGAGATTATCTAAATGCAACTTTCTAAATACAATTATGCCACGGATAAGCTATTGGGAGACTATCAAATGCAATTAAGCAACAGATATGCTATTGGGAGATTATCAAAATGCAACTTTCTGAACACAGGTATGCCACAGATAAGTTATTGGGAGAGCTTCAAATGCAATTAAGCCACAATATGCTATTGGGAGATTATCTAAATGCAACTTTCTGAACCCAGTTATGCCACAGATAAATTATTGGGAGAGCTTCAAATGCAATTAAGCCACAGATAAGCTATTGGGAGACTTTCAAATGGAATTATGCCACGGGTAAGCTATTGAGCGATTTTCAAATTCAATTAAGCCACAGATATGCTATTAGGAGATATTCGAATGCAATTAATCCACAGATAAGCTATTGGGAGATTATCTAAATGCAACTTTCTAATACAATTATGCCACAGATAAGGTATTGGGAGACTTTCAAGTGCAATTATGCTACAGATAAACTATTGGGAGAGCTTCAAAAGCAATTAAACCACAGATATGCTATTGGGAGATTATCTAAATGCAACTTTCTAAATACAATTTTGCCACAGATAAGCTATTGGTAGACTTTCAAATGCAATTAAGCCACAGATAAGCTATTGAGAGATTTGCAAATTCAATTAAGCCACGGATATGCTATTGGGAGATTTTTGAATGCAATTATGCCACAGATATGCTATTGGGAGGCTTTCAAATGCAATTAAGCCACAGATATGCTATTGGGAGATTATCTAAATGCAACTTTCTAATACAATTATGCCACAGATAGGGTATTGGGAGACTTTCAAGTGCAATTATGCTACAGATAAACTATTGGGAGACTTTCAAATGCAATTATGCCACAGATATTCTATTGGGAGATTATCTAAATGCAACTTTCTGAACACAGTTATGCCACAGCCAAGTTATTGGGAGAGCTTCAAATGCAATTAAGCCACAGATATGCTATTGGGAGATTATCTAAATGCAACTTTCTAATTACAATTATGCCACAGATAAGCTATTGGGAGACTTTCAAATGCAATTAAGTCACAGATATGTTATTGGGAGATCATCTAAATGCAACTTTCTGAACACAGGTGTGCCACAGATAAGTTATTTGAAGAGCTTCAAATGCAATTAAGCCACAGATATGCTATTGGGAGATTATCTAAATGCAACTTTCTAAATACAATTATGCCACAGATAAGCTATTGGGAGACTATCAAATGCAATTAAGCCACAGATATGCTATTGGGAGATTATCAAAATGCAACTTTCTGAACACAGGTATGCCACAGAAAAGTTATTGGGAGAGCTTCAAATGCAATTAAGCCACAGATATGCTATTGGGAGATTATCTGAATGCAACTTTCTGAACACAGTTATGCCACGGATAAGTTATTTGGGGAGCCTCAAATGCAATTAAGCCACAGATATGCTATTGGGAGATTATCTAAATGCAACATTCTGAACACAGGTATGCCACAGATAAGTTATTTGAAGAGCTTCAAATGCAATTAAGCCACAGATATGTTATTGGGAGATTATCTAAATGCAACTTTCTAAATACAATTATGCCAAAGATAAGCTATTGGGAGACTATCAAATGCAATTAAGCCACAGATGTGCTATTGGGAGATTATCAAAATGCAACTTTCTGAACACAGGTATGCCGTAGATATGTTATTGGGAGAGCTTCAAATGCAATTAAGCCACAGATATACTATTGGGAGATTATCTAAATGCAACTTTCTGAACCCAGTTATGCCAGAGATAAATTATTGGGAGAGCTTCAAATGCAATTAAGCCACAGGTATGCTATTGGGAGATTATTTAAATGCAACTTTCTAAATGCAATTATGCCACAGATAAGCTATTGGGAGACTTTCTAAATACAATTATACCACAGATACGCTAATGGTAGACTTTCAGATGCAGTTAAGTCACAGATATTCTATTGGGAGATTATCTAAATGCAACTTTCTAAATACAGTTATGCCACAGATAAGCTATTGGGAGAGTTTCAAATGCAATTAAGCCACAGATATGCTATTGGGAGATTATCTAAGTGCAATATTCTAAATACAATTATGCCACAGATAAGCTAGTGGGAGACTTTCAAATGCAATTATGATACAGATTACTATTGGCAGACTTTCTAAATGCAAATATGCCACAGATATGCTATTGGCAGACTTTCTAAATGCAATTATGCCACAGATAAGCTATTGGGAGACTTGCTAAATGCAATTATGCCACAGATAAGCTATTGGGAGACTTTTAAATGCAATTATGCCACAGATATGCTATTGGGAGATTATGTAAATGCAACTTTCTGACCACAGTCGTGCCACAGATAAGTTATTGGGAGAGCTTCAAATGCAATTAAGCCACAGATATGCTATTGGGAGACTTTCAAATGCAACTTTCTAAATACAATTATGCCATCAATACGCTATTGGGAGACTTTCAAATGCAATTATGCCACAGATAATCTATTGGGAGACTTTCAAATGCAATTATGCCACAGATATGTTTTTGGGAGATTATCTAAATGCAACTTTCTGAACACAGGTATGCCACAGATAAATTATTTGAAGAGCTTCAAATGCAATTAAGACACAGATATGCTATTGGGAGATTATCTAAATGCAACTTTCTAAATACAATTATGCCACGGATAAGCTATTGGGAGACTATCAAATGCAATTAAGCCACAGATATGCTATTGGGAGATTATCGAAATGCAACTTTCTATATACAATTATGCCACAGATAAGCTATTGGGAGACTTTCAAATGCAATTAAGCCACAGATATGTTTTTGGGAGATTATCTAAATGCAACTTTCTGAACACAGGTATGCCACAGATAAATTATTTGAAGAGCTTCAAATGCAATTAAGACACAGATATGCTATTGGGAGATTATCTAAATGCAACTTTCTAAATACAATTATGCCACGGATAAGCTATTGGGAGACTATCAAATGCAATTAAGCAACAGATATGCTATTGGGAGATTATCAAAATGCAACTTTCTGAACACAGGTATGCCACAGATAAGTTATTGGGAGAGCTTCAAATGCAATTAAGCCACAATATGCTATTGGGAGATTATCTAAATGCAACTTTCTGAACCCAGTTATGCCACAGATAAATTATTGGGAGAGCTTCAAATGCAATTAAGCCACAGATAAGCTATTGGGAGACTTTCAAATGGAATTATGCCACGGGTAAGCTATTGAGCGATTTTCAAATTCAATTAAGCCACAGATATGCTATTAGGAGATATTCGAATGCAATTAATCCACAGATAAGCTATTGGGAGATTATCTAAATGCAACTTTCTAATACAATTATGCCACAGATAAGGTATTGGGAGACTTTCAAGTGCAATTATGCTACAGATAAACTATTGGGAGAGCTTCAAAAGCAATTAAACCACAGATATGCTATTGGGAGATTATCTAAATGCAACTTTCTAAATACAATTATGCCACAGATAAGCTATTGGTAGACTTTCAAATGCAATTAAGCCACAGATAAGCTATTGAGAGATTTGCAAATTCAATTAAGCCACGGATATGCTATTGGGCGATTTTTGAATGCAATTATGCCACAGATATGCTATTGGGAGGCTTTCAAATGCAATTAAGCCACAGATATGCTATTGGGAGATTATCTAAATGCAACTTTCTAATACAATTATGCCACAGATAGGGTATTGGGAGACTTTCAAGTGCAATTATGCTACAGATAAACTATTGGGAGACTTTCAAATGCAATTATGCCACAGATATTCTATTGGGAGATTATCTAAATGCAACTTTCTGAACACAGTTATGCCACAGCCAAGTTATTGGGAGAGCTTCAAATGCAATTAAGCCACAGATATGCTATTGGGAGATTATCTAAATGCAACTTTCTAAATACAATTATGCCACAGATAAGCTATTGGGAGACTTTCAAATGCAATTAAGTCACAGATATGTTATTGGGAGATCATCTAAATGCAACTTTCTGAACACAGGTGTGCCACAGATAAGTTATTTGAAGAGCTTCAAATGCAATTAAGCCACAGATATGCTATTGGGAGATTATCTAAATGCAACTTTCTAAATACAATTATGCCACAGATAAGCTATTGGGAGACTATCAAATGCAATTAAGCCACAGATATGCTATTGGGAGATTATCAAAATGCAACTTTCTGAACACAGGTATGCCACAGAAAAGTTATTGGGAGAGCTTCAAATGCAATTAAGCCACAGATATGCTATTGGGAGATTATCTGAATGCAACTTTCTGAACACAGTTATGCCACGGATAAGTTATTTGGGGAGCCTCAAATGCAATTAAGCCACAGATATGCTATTGGGAGATTATCTAAATGCAACATTCTGAACACAGGTATGCCACAGATAAGTTATTTGAAGAGCTTCAAATGCAATTAAGCCACAGATATGTTATTGGGAGATTATCTAAATGCAACTTTCTAAATACAATTATGCCAAAGATAAGCTATTGGGAGACTATCAAATGCAATTAAGCCACAGATGTGCTATTGGGAGATTATCAAAATGCAACTTTCTGAACACAGGTATGCCGTAGATATGTTATTGGGAGAGCTTCAAATGCAATTAAGCCACAGATATACTATTGGGAGATTATCTAAATGCAACTTTCTGAACCCAGTTATGCCAGAGATAAATTATTGGGAGAGCTTCAAATGCAATTAAGCCACAGGTATGCTATTGGGAGATTATTTAAATGCAACTTTCTAAATGCAATTATGCCACAGATAAGCTATTGGGAGACTTTCTAAATACAATTATACCACAGATACGCTAATGGTAGACTTTCAGATGCAGTTAAGTCACAGATATTCTATTGGGAGATTATCTAAATGCAACTTTCTAAATACAGTTATGCCACAGATAAGCTATTGGGAGAGTTTCAAATGCAATTAAGCCACAGATATGCTATTGGGAGATTATCTAAGTGCAATATTCTAAATACAATTATGCCACAGATAAGCTAGTGGGAGACTTTCAAATGCAATTATGATACAGATTACTATTGGCAGACTTTCTAAATGCAAATATGCCACAGATATGCTATTGGCAGACTTTCTAAATGCAATTATGCCACAGATAAGCTATTGGGAGACTTGCTAAATGCAATTATGCCACAGATAAGCTATTGGGAGACTTTTAAATGCAATTATGCCACAGATATGCTATTGGGAGATTATGTAAATGCAACTTTCTGACCACAGTCATGCCACAGATAAGTTATTGGGAGAGCTTCAAATGCAATTAAGCCACAGATATGCTATTGGGAGACTTTCAAATGCAACTTTCTAAATACAATTATGCCATCAATACGCTATTGGGAGAGCTTCAAATGCAATTATGCCACAGATAATCTATTGGGAGACTTTCAAATGCAATTATGCCACAGGTAAGCTATTGGGAGACTTTCAAATGCAATTAAGCCACAGATAAGCTATTGAAAAAATTTCAAATTCAATTAAACAACAGATATGCTATTGGGATATTTTATAATGCAATTATGCCACAGATATGCTATTGGGAGATTTTCGTATGCAATTAAGCCACAGATATGCTATTGGGAGATTATCTAAATGCAACTTTCTAAATACAATTATGCCACCGATACACTATTGGCAGACTTTCAAATGCAATTATGCCACAGGTAAGCTATTGGGAGACTTTCAAATGCAATTAAAGCACAGATATTCTACTGGGAGATTATCTAAATGCAACTTTCTGAATACAGTTATGCCACAGATAAGCTATTGGGAGAGTTTCAAATGCAATTAAGCCACAGATATGCTTTTGGGAGATTATCTAAGTGCAACATTCTGAATACAATTATGCCACAGATAAGCTGGTGGGAGACTTTCAAATGCAATTATGACACAGATTACTATTGGCAGACTTTCTAAATGCAAATATGCCACATATATGCTATTGGCAGACTTTCTAAATGCAATTATGCCACAGATAAGCTATTGGGAGACTTGCTAAATGCTATTTTGCCACAGATAAGCTATTGGGAGACGTTCAGATGCAATTATGCCACAGATAAGCTATTGGGAGACGTTCAAATGCAATTATGCCACAGATATGCTATTGGGAGATTATCTAAATGCAACTTTCTAAACACAATTATGCCACAGATAAGCTATTGGGAGACTTTCGAACTACAATTATGCCACAGATACGCTAATGGGAGACTTTCAAATGCCCTTAACCCACAAATATGCTATTGGGAGATTATCTAAATGCAATTTTCTAAATACAATTATGCCACAGATATGCTATTGGCAGACTTTCTAAATGCATTTATGCCACAGATAAGGTATTGGTAGACTTTCAAGTGCACATATGCCACAGATATGCTATTGGCAGATTTTCTAAATGCACTTATGCCACAGATAAGGTATTGGTAGACTTTCAAATGCAATTATGCCACAGATATTCTATTGGGAGATTATGTAAATGCAACTTTCTGAACACCGGTATGCCACAGATAAGTTATTGGGAGAGCTTCAAATGCAATTAAGCCACAGATATGCTATTGGGAGATTATCTAAATGCAACTTTCTAAATACAACCATACCACTGATACGCTATTGGGAGACTTTCAAATGCAATTATGCCACAGGTAAGCTATTGGGAGACTTTCAAATGCAATTAAGCCACAGATAAGCTATTGAAAGATTTTCAAATTCAATTAAACAACAGATTTGCTATTGGGAGATTTTTTAATGCAATTATGCCACATATATGCTATTGGGAGATGTTCGTATGCAATTAAGCCACAGATATGCTATTGGGAGATTATCTAAATGCAACTTTCTAAATACAATTATGCCACCGATACGCTATTGGCAGACTTTCAAATGCAATTATGCCACAGATAAGCTATTGGGAGACTTTCAAATGCAATTATGCCACAGGTAAGCTATTGGGAGACTTTCAAGTACAATTATACCACAGATATGTTATTGGCAGGCTTTCTAAATGCAATTATGCCACAGATAAGGTATTGGGAGACTTTCAAATGCAATTATGCCACAGATATGCTATTGGGAGATTATCTAAATGCAACTTTCTAAACACAATTATGCCACAGATAAGCTATTGGGAGACTTTCGAACTACAATTATGCCACAGATACGCTAATGGGAGACTTTCAAATGCCCTTAACCCACAAATATGCTATTGGGAGATTATCTAAATGCAATTTTCTAAATACAATTATGCCACAGATATGCTATTGGCAGACTTTCTAAATGCATTTATGCCACAGATAAGGTATTGGTAGACTTTCAAGTGCACATATGCCACAGATATGCTATTGGCAGATTTTCTAAATGCACTTATGCCACAGATAAGGTATTGGTAGACTTTAAAATGCAATTATGCCACAGATATTCTATTGGGAGATTATGTAAATGCAACTTTCTGAACACAGTTATGCCACAGATAAGTTATTGGGAGAGCTTCAAATGCAATTAAGCCACAGATATGCTATTGGGAGATTATCTAAATGCAACGTTCAAATACAATTATGCCACAGATAAGATATTGGGAGACTTTCTAAATACAATTATGCCACAGATACACTAATGGGAGACTTTCAAATGCCATTAAGCCACAGATATGTTATTGGGAGATTATCTAAATGTAACTTTCTAAATACAATTATGCCACAGATAAGCTATTGGGATTCTTTCAAGTGCAATTATGCCACAGTTATGCTATTGGCAGACTTTCTAAATGCAATTATGCTACAGATAAGCTATTGGGAGACTTTCAAATGCAATTATGCCACAGATATGCTATTGGGAGATTATCTAAATGCAACTTTCTGAACACAGTTATGCCACAGATAAGTTATTGGGAGAGCTTCAAATGTAATTATGCCACAGATGTGCTATTGGGAGACTTTCAAATGCAATTAAGCCACAGATAAGCTATTGGGAGACTTTCAAACACAATTATGCCACAGATA
Source organism: Ambystoma mexicanum (assembly GCF_040938575.1). NCBI lineage: Eukaryota > Metazoa > Chordata > Amphibia > Caudata > Ambystomatidae > Ambystoma > Ambystoma mexicanum. The sequence goes on from NC_090924.1 coordinate 704,903,161, forward strand.
AGCTATTGAGAGACTTTCAAATGCAATTAAGCCACAGATAAGCTATTGGGAGACTTTCAAATGCAATTATGCCACGGGTAAACTATTGAGCGATTTTCAAATTCAATTAAGCCACAGATATGCTATTAGGAGATTTTCGAATGCAATTAAGCCACAGATATGCTATTGGGAGATTATCTAAATGCAACTTTCTAATAGAATTATGCCACAGATAAGGTATTGGGAGACTTTCAAGTGCAATTATGCTACAGATAAACTATTGGGAGAGCTTCAAATGCAATTAAACCACAGATATGCTATTGGGAGATTATCTAAATGCAACTTTCTAAATACAATTATGCCACATATAAGCTATTGGGAGACTTTCAAATGCAATTAAGCCACAAATATGCTATTGGGAGATTATCTAAGTGCAACTTTCTAAATACAATTATGCCCCGGGTAAGCTATTGGGAGACTTTCAGATGCAATAATGCCACAGATAAGCTATTGGGAGACTTTCAAATGCAATTAAGCCACAGATATGCTATTGGGAGATTATCGAAATGCAACTTTCTAAATACAATTATGCCACAGATAAGCTATTGGGAGACTTTCAAATGCAATTAAGCCACAGATATGTTTTTGGGAGATTATCTAAATGCAACTTTCTGAACACAGGTATGCCACAGCCAAGTTATTGGGAGAGCTTCAAATGCAATTAAGCCACAGATATGCTATTGGGAGATTATCTAAATGCAACTTTCTAAATACAATTATGCCACAGATAAGCTATTGGGTGACTTTCAAATGCAATTAAGTCACAGATATGTTATTGGGAGATTATCTAAATGCAACTTTCTGAACACAGGTGTGCCACAGATAAGTTATTTGAAGAGCTTCAAATGCAATTAAGCCACAGATATGCTATTGGGAGATTATCTAAAAGCAACTTTCTAAATACAATTATGCCACAGATAAACTATTGGGAGACTATCAAATGCAATTAAGCCACAGATATGCTATTGGGAGATTATCAAAATGCAACTTTCTGAACACAGGTATGCCACAGAAAAGTTATTGGGAGAGCTTCAAATGCAATTAAGCCACAGATATGCTATTGGGAGATTATCTGAATGCAACTTTCTGAACACAGTTATGCCACAGATAAGTTATTTGGGGAGCCTCAAATGCAATTAAGCCACAGATATGCTATTGGGAGATTATCTAAATGCAACATTCTGAACACAGGTATGCCACAGATAAGTTATTTGAAGAGCTTCAAATGCAATTAAGCCACAGATATGTTATTGGGAGATTATCTAAATGCAACTTTCTAAATACAATTATGCCAAAGATAAGCTATTGGGAGACTATCAAATGCAATTAAGCCACAGATGTGCTATTGGGAGATTATCAAAATGCAACTTTCTGAACACAGGTATGCCGTAGATATGTTATTGGGAGAGCTTCAAATGCAATTAAGCCACAGATATACTATTGGGAGATTATCTAAATGCAACTTTCTGAACCCAGTTATGCCACAGATAAATTATTGGGAGAGCTTCAAATGCAATTAAGCCACAGGTATGCTATTGGGAGATTATTTAAATGCAACTTTCTAAATGCAATTATGCCACAGATAAGCTATTGGGAGACTTTCTAAATACAATTATACCACAGATACGCTAATGGGAGACTTTCAGATGCAGTTAAGCCACAGATATTCTATTGGGAGATTATCTAAATGCAACTTTCTAAATACAGTTATGCCACAGATAAGCTATTGGGAGAGTTTCAAATGCAATTAAGCCACAGATATGCTATTGGGAGATTATCTAAGTGCAACATTCTAAATACAATTATGCCACAGATAAGCTAGTGGGAGACTTTCAAATGCAATTATGATACAGATTACTATTGGCAGACTTTCTAAATGCAAATATGCCACAGATATGCTATTGGCAGACTTTCTAAATGCAATTATGCCACAGATAAGCTATTGGGAGACTTGCTAAATGCAATTATGCCACAGATAAGCTATTGGGAGACTTTTAAATGCAATTATGCCACAGATATGCTATTGGGAGATTATGTAAATGCAACTTTCTGACCACAGTCATGCCACAGATAAATTATTGGGAGAGCTTCAAATGCAATTAAGCCACAGATATGCTATTGGGAGACTTTCAAATGCAATTATGCCGCAGATAAGCTATTGGAAGACTTTCAAATGCAATTAAGACACAGATATGCTATTGGGAGATTATCTAAATGCAATTTTCTAAATACAATTATGCCATCAATACGCTATTGGGAGACTTTCAAATGCAATTATGCCACAGATAATCTATTGGGAGACTTTCAAATGCAATTATGCCACAGGTAAGCTAATGGGAGACTTTCAAATGCAATTAAGCCACAGATAAGCTATTGAAAAAATTTCAAATTCAATTAAACAACAGATATGCTATTGGGATATTTTATAATGCAATTATGCAACAGATATGCTATTGGGAGATTTTCGTATGCAATTAAGCCACAGATATGCTATTGGGAGATTATCTAAATGCAACTTTCTAAATACAATTATGCCACCGATACACTATTGGCAGACTTTCAAATGCAATTATGCCACAGGTAAGCTATTGGGAGACTTTCAAATGCAATTAAAGCACAGATATTCTACTGGGAGATTATCTAAATGCAACTTTCTGAATACAGTTATGCCACAGATAATCTATTGGGAGAGTTTCAAATGCAATTAAGCCACAGATATGCTTTTGGGAGATTATCTAAGTGCAACATTCTGAATACAATTATGCCACAGATAAGCTAGTGGGAGACTTTCAAATGCAATTATGACACAGATTACTATTGGCAGACTTTCTAAATGCAAATATGCCACATATATGCTATTGGCAGACTTTCTAAATGCAATTATGCCACAGATAAGCTATTGGGAGACTTGCTAAATGCTATTTTGCCACAGATAAGCTATTGGGAGACTTTCAAATGCAATTATGCCACAGATAAGCTATTGGGAGACGTTCAAATGCAATTATGCCACAGGTAAGCTATTGGGAGACTTTCAAATGCAATTAAGCCACAGATAAGCTATTGAAAGATTTTCAAATTCAATTAAACAACAGATTTGCTATTGGGAGATTTTTTAATGCAATTATGCCACATATATGCTATTGGGAGATGTTCGTATGCAATTAAGCCACAGATATGCTATTGGGAGATTATCTAAATGCAACTTTCTAAATACAATTATGCCACCGATACGCTATTGGCAGACTTTCAAATGCAATTATGCCACAGATAAGCTATTGGGAGACTTTCAAATGCAATTATGCCACAGGTAAGCTATTGGGAGACTTTCAAGTACAATTATACCACAGATATGTTATTGGCAGGCTTTCTAAATGCAATTATGCCACAGATAAGGTATTGGGAGACTTTCAAATGCAATTATGCCACAGATATGCTATTGGGAGATTATCTAAATGCAACTTTCTAAACACAATTATGCCACAGATAAGCTATTGGGAGACTTTCGAACTACAATTATGCCACAGATACGCTAATGGGAGACTTTCAAATGCCCTTAACCCACAAATATGCTATTGGGAGATTATCTAAATGCAATTTTCTAAATACAGTTATGCCACAGATATGCTATTGGCAGACTTTCTAAATGCATTTATGCCACAGATAAGGTATTGGTAGACTTTCAAGTGCACATATGCCACAGATATGCTATTGGCAGATTTTCTAAATGCACTTATGCTACAGATAAGGTATTGGTAGTCTTTCAAATGCAATTATGCCACAGATATTCTATTGGGAGATTATGTAAATGCAACTTTCTGAACACAGTTATGCCACAGATAAGTTATTGGGAGAGCTTCAAATGCAATTAAGCCACAGATATGCTATTGGGAGATTATCTAAATGCAAAGTTCGAATACAATTATGCCACAGATAAGATATTGGGAGACTTTCAATTGCAATTATGCCACAGATGAGCTATTGGGAGACTTTCAAATGCAATTATGCCACAGATAAGCTATTGGGAGACTTTCAAAGGTACTTAAACCACAGATATGCTATTGGGAGATTATCTAAATGCAACTTTCTAAATACAATCATACCACTGATACGCTATTGGGAGACTTTCAAATGCAATTATGCCACAGGTAAGCTATTGGGAGACTTTCAAATGCAATTAAGCCACAGATAAGCTATTGAAAGATTTTCAAATTCAATTAAACAGATTTGCTATTGGGAGATTTTTTAATGCAATTATGCCACATATATGCTATTGGGAGATGTTCGTATGCAATTAAGCCACAGATATGCTATTGGGAGATTATCTAAATGCAACTTTCTAAATACAATTATGCCACCAATACGCTATTGGCAGACTTTCAAATGCAATTATGCCACAGATAAGCTATTGGGAGACTTTCAAGTACAATTATACCACAGATATGTTATTGGCAGGCTTTCTAAATGCAATTATGCCACAGATAAGGTATTGGGAGACTTTCAAATGCAATTATGCCACAGATATGCTATTGGGAGATTATCTAAATGCAACTTTCTAAACACAATTATGCCACAGATAAGCTATTGGGAGACTTTCGAACTACAATTATGCCACAGATACGCTAATGGGAGACTTTCAAATGCCCTTAACCCACAAATATGCTATTGGGAGATTATCTAAATCCAATTTTCTAAATACAATTATGCCACAGATATGCTATTGGCAGACTTTCTAAATGCATTTATGCCACAGATAAGGTATTGGTAGACTTTCAAGTGCACATATGCCACAGATATGCTATTGGCAGATTTTCTAAATGCACTTATGCCACAGATAAGGTATTGGTAGACTTTCAAATGCAATTATGCCACAGATATTCTATTGGGAGATTATGTAAATGCAACTTTCTGAACACAGTTATGCCACAGATAAGTTATTGGGAGAGCTTCAAATGCAATTAAGCCACAGATATGCTATTGGGAGATTATCTAAATGCAACGTTCAAATACAATTATGCCACAGATAAGCTATTGGGAGACTTTCAAATGCAATTATGCCACAGATATACTATTGGCAGACTTTCTAAATGCAATTATGCCACAAATAGGATATTGGGAGACTTTCAGATGCAATTATGCCAAAGATAGGCTATTGGGAGACTTGCTAAATGCAATTATGCCACAGATAAGCTATTGGGAGACTTTCGGATGAAATTATGCCACAGATAAGCTATTGGGAGACTTCCAAATGCAATAAAGCCACAGATATGCTATTGGGAGATTATTTAAATGCAACTTTCTAAATACATTTATGCCGCAGATAAGCTATTGGGAGACTTTCAAGTGCAATTATGCCACAGATATGCTATTGGCAGACTTTCTAAATGCAATTATACCACAGCTAAGGTATTGGGAGACTTTCAAATGCAATTATTCCAGAGATATGCTATTGGGAGATTATTTAAATGCAACTTTCTAAATACAATTATGCCACAGATATGCTATTGGCAGACTTTCTAAATGCAATTATGCCACAGATAAGGTATTGGGAGACTTTCAAGTCCAATTATGGCACAGATATGCTATTGGCAGACTTTCTAAATGCAATTATGCCACATATAAGGTATTGGGAGAGCTTCAAATGCAATTATGCCACAGATATGCTATTGGGAGATTATCTAAATGCAACTTTCTAAATATAATTATGCCACAGATAAGCTATTGGGAGTCTTTCAAATGCAATTAAAGCACAGATATGCTATTGGGAGATTATCTAAATACAACTTTCTAAATACAATTATGCCACAAATAAACTAGTGGGAGACTTTGAAGTGCAATTATGCCACAGATATGTTATTGGCAGACTTTCTCAATACAATTATGCCACAGATAAGGTATTGGGAGACTTTCAAATGCAATTATGCCACAGATATGCTATTGGGAGTTTCTGTAAATTCAACTTTCTCAACACAGTTATGCCACAGATAAGTTATTGGGAGAGCTTCAAATGCAATTAAACCACAGATATGATATTGGGAGATTATCTAAATGCAACTTTCTGAACACAGGTATGCCACAGATAAATTATTTGAAGAGCTTCAAATGCAATTAAGCCACAGATATGCTATTGGGAGATTATCTAAATGCAACTTTCTAAATACAATTATGCCACGGATAAGCTATTGGGAGACTATCAAATGCAATTAAGCAACAGATATGCTATTGGGAGATTATCAAAATGCAACTTTCTGAACACAGGTATGCCACAGATAAGTTATTGGGAGAGCTTCAAATGCAATTAAGCCACAGATAAGCTATTGGGAGACTTTCAAATGCAATTATGCCACGGGTAAGCTATTGAGCGATTTTCAAATTCAATTAAGCCACAGATATGCTATTAGGAGATATTCGAATGCAATTAATCCACAGATATGCTATTGGGAGATTATCTAAATGCAACTTTCTAATACAATTATGCCACAGATAAGGTATTGGGAGACTTTCAAGTTTAATTATGCCACAGATAAACTATTGGGAGAGCTTCAAAAGCAATTAAACCACAGATATGCTATTGGGAGATTATCTAAATGCAACTTTCTAAATACAATTATGCCACAGATAAGCTATTGGGAGACTTTCAAATGCAATTAAGCCACAGATATGTTATTGGGAGATTATCTAAATGCAATTTTCTGAACACAGGTATGCCACAGATAAATTATTTGAAGAGCTTCAAATGCAATTAAGCCACAGATATACTATTGGGAGATTATCTAAATGCAACTTTCTAATACAATTATGCCACAGATAGGGTATTGGGAGACTTTCAAGTGCAATTATGCTACAGATAAACTATTGGGAGACTTTCAAATGCAATTATGCCACAGATATTCTATTGGGAGATTATCTAAATGCAACTTTCTGAACACAGTTATGCCACAGACAAGTTATTGGGAGAGCTTCAAATGCAATTAAGCCACAGATATGCTATTCAGAGATGATCTAAATGCAACTTTCTAAATACAATTATGCCACAGATAAGCTATTGGGAGACTTTCAAATGCAATTATGCCACAAATATGCTATTGGCAGACGTTCTAAATGCAATTATGCCACAGATATGCTATTGGCAGACTTTCTAAATGCAATTATGCCACGGATAAGCTATTGGGAGACTTTCAGATGCAATTATGCCACAAATAAGCTATTGGGAGACTTGCAAAGGCAATTATGCCACAGAAAAGCTATTGGCAGACTTTCTAAATGCAATTAAACCACGGATATGCTGTTGGGAGATTATCTACATTTTACTTTCTAAATACAATTATGCCATCGATATGCTATTGGGAGACTTTCAAATGCTATTATGCCACAGGGAAGCTATTGGGAGACTTTCAAATGCAATTAAGCCACAGATAAGCTACTGAGAGATTTTCAAATTCAATTAAGCCACGGATATGCTATTGGGAGATTTTCGAATGCAATTATGCCACAGATATGGTATTTGGAGACTTTCAAATGCAATTAAGTCACAGATATGCTATTGGGAGATTATCTAAATGCAACTTTCTAATACAATTATGCCACAGATAAGGTATTGGGAGACTTTCAAGTGCAATTAAGCGACAGATAAACTATTGGGAGACTTTCAAATGAAATTATGCCACAGATATTCTATTGCGAGATTATCTAAATGCAACTTTCTGAAGACAGTTATGCCACAGATAAGTTATTGGGAGAGCATCAAATGCAATTAAGCCACAGATATGCTATTTGGAGATGATCTAAATGCAACTTTCTAAATACAATTATGCCACAGATAAGCTATTGGGAGACTTTCAAATGCAATTATGCCACAGATATGCTATTGGCAGACGTTGTAAATGCAATTATGCCACAGATGTGCTATTGGCAGACTTTCTAAATGCAATTATGCCACGGATAAGCTATTGGGAGACTTTCAGATGCAATTATGCCACAGATAAGCTATTGGCAGACTTTCTAAATGCAATTAAACCACAGATATGCTATTGGGAGATTATCTAAATTTAACTTTCTAAATATAATTATGCCACCGATACGCTATTGGGAGACTTTCAAATGCAATTATGCCACAGATAAGATATTGGGAGACTTTCAAATGCAATTATGCCACAGGTAAGCTATTGGGAGACGTTCAAATGCAATTATGCCACTGTTATTCTATTGGGAGATTATCTAAATGCAACTTTCTGAACACAGTTATGCCACAGACAAGTTATTGGGAGAGCTTCAAATGCAATTAAGCAACAGATAAGCTATTGGGAGACTTTCAGATGCAATTATGCCACAGATAAGCTATCGGGAGAGTTTCTAAATGCAATTAGGCCACAAATATGCTATTGGGAGACTTTCAAATGCAATTCTGCTACAGATAAACTATTGGGAGACTTTCAAATGCAATTATGCCACAGATATTCTATTGCGAGATTATCTAAATGCAACTTTCTGAATACAGTTATGCCACAGATAAGTTATTGGGAGAGCATCAAATGCAATTAAGCCACAGATATGCTATTTGGAGATGATCTAAATGCAACTTTCTAAATACAATTATGCCACAGATAAGCTATTGGGACACTTTCAAATGCAATTATGCCACAGATATGCTATTGGCAGACGTTGTAAATGCAATTATGCCACAGATGTGCTATTGGCAGACTTTCTAAATGCAATTATGCCACGGATAAGCTATTGGGAGACTTTCAGGTGCAATTATGCCACAGATAAGCTATTGGCAGACTTTCTAAATGCAATTAAACCACAGATATGCTATTGGGAGATTATCTAAATTTAACTTTCTAAATATAATTATGCCACCGATACGCTATTGGGAGACTTTCAAATGCAATTATGCCACAGGTAAGCTATTGGGAGACGTTCAAATGCAATTATGCCACTGTTATTCTATTGGGAGATTATCTAAATGCAACTTTCTGAACACAGTTATGCCACAGACAAGTTATTGGGAGAGCTTCAAATGCAATTAAGCAACAGATATGCTATTGGGAGACTATCTAAATGCAACTTTCTAAATACAATTATGCCACAGATAAGCTATTGGAAGATTTTCTAAATGCAAATATGCCACGGATAAGCTATCGGGAGACTTTCAGATGCAATTATGCCACAGATAAGCTATCGGGAGAGTTTCTAAATGCAATTAGGCCACAGAAAAGCTATTGGCAGACTTTCTAAATGCAATTAAACCACAGATATGCTATTGGGAGACTATCTAAATTTAACTTTCTAAATACAATTATGCCACAGATAAGCTGTTGGGAGACTTTCAAATGCAATTCTGCCACAGGTAAGCTATTGGGAGACTTCCGGGTGCAATTATGTCACAGATAAGCTATTGGGAGACTTTCAAATGCAATTATGCCACAGATATGCTATTGGAAGACTTTCAAATGCAATTAAGCCACAGATATGCCATTGGGAGATTATCTAAATGCAACTTTCTAATACAATTATGCCACAGATAAGGTATTGGGAGACTTTCAAGTGTAATTATGCTACAGATAAACTATTGGGAGACTTTCAAATGCAATTATGCCAAAGATATTCTATTGGGGGATTACCTAAATGCAACTTTCTGAACACAGTTATGCCACAGACAAGTTATTGGGAGAGCTTCAAATGCAATTAAGCCACAGATATGCTATTGGGAGATTATCTAAATGCAACTTTCTAAATACAATTATGCCACAGATAAGCTATTGGGAGACTTTCAAATGCAATTATGCCACAGATATACTATTGGCAGGCTTTCTAAATGCAATTATGCCACAGATATGCTATTGGCAGACTTTCTAAATGCAATTATGCCACAGATAAGCTATTGGGAGACTTTCAAATGCAATTATGCCACAGGTAAGCTATTGGTAGACTTTCAAATGCAATTAAGCCACAGATAAGCTATTGAGAGATTTGCAAATTCAATTAAGCCACTGATATGCTATTGGGAGATTTTTGAATGCAATTATGCCACAGATATGCTATTGGAAGGCTTTCAAATGCAATTAAGACACAGATATGCTATTGGGAGATTATCTAAATGCAACTTTCTAATACAATTATGCCACAGATAAGTTATTTGAAGAGCTTCAAATGCAATTAAGCCACAGATATGCTATTGGGAGATTATCTAAATGCAACTTTCTAAATACAATTATGCCACAGATAAGCTATTGGGAGACTATCAAATGCAATTAAGCCACAGATATGCTATTGGGAGATTATCAAAATGCAACTTTCTGAACACAGGTATGCCACAGAAAAGTTATTGGGAGAGCTTCAAATGCAGTTAAGCCACAGATATGCTATTGGGAGATTATCTAAATGCAACTTTCTGAACACAATTATGCCACAGATAAGTTATTTGGGGAGCTTCAAATGCAATTAAGCCACAGATATGCTATTGGGAGATTATTTAAATGCAACTTTCTGAACACAGGTATGCCACAGTTAAGTTATTTGAAGAGCTTCAAATGCAATTAAGCCACAGATATGCTATTGGGAGATTATCTAAATGAAACTTTCTAAATACAATTATGCCACAGATAAGCTATTGGGAGACTATCAAATGCAATTAAGCCACAGATATGCTATTGGGAGATTATCAAAATGCAACTTTCTGAACACAGGTATGCCACAGATATGTTATTGGGAGAGCTTCAAATGCAATTAAGCCACATATATACTATTGGGAGATTATCTAAATGCAACTTTCTGAACCCAGTTATGCCACAGATAAATTATTGGTAGAGCTTCAAATGCAATTAAACCACAGATATGCTATTGGGAGATTATTTGAATGCAACTTTCTAAATGCAATTATGCCACAGATAAACTATTGGGAGACTTTCTAAATACAATTATACAACAGATACGCTAATGGGAGACTTTCAGATGCAGTTAAGCCACAGATATTCTATTGGGAGATTATCTAAATGCAACTTTCTAAATACAGTTATGCCACAGATAAGTTATTGGGAGAGTTTCAAATGCAATTAAGCCACAGATATGCTATTGGGAGATTATCTAAGTGCAACATTCTAAATACAATTATGCCACAGATAAGCAAGTGGGAGACTTTCAAATGCAATTATGACACAGATTACTATTGGCAGACTTTCTAAATGCAGATATGCCACAGATATGCTATCGGCAGACTTTCTAAATGCAATTATGCCACAGATAAGCTATTGGGAGACTTTCAAATGCAATTATGCCACAGATATGCTATTGGCAGACGTTCTAAATGCAATTATGCCACATATATGCTATTGGCAGACCTTCTAAATGCAATTATGCCACAGATAAGCTATTGGGAGACTTTCAAATGCAATTATGCCACAGAAAAGCTATTGGCAGACTTTCTAAATGCAATTAAACCACAGATATGCTATTGGGAGATTATCTACATTTTACTTTCTAAATACAATTATGCCATCGATACGCTATTGGGAGACTTTCAAATGCAATTATGCCACAGGGAAGCTATTGGGAGACTTTCAAATGCAATTAAGCCACAGATAAACTATTGAGAGATTTTCAAATTCAATTAAGCCACGGATATGCTATTGGGAGATTTTCGAATGCAATTATGCCACAGATATGGTATTTGGAGACTTTCAAATGCAATTAAGTCACAGATATGCTATTGGGAGATTATCTAAATGCAACTTTCTGAACACAGTTATGCCACAGACAAGTTATTGGGAGAGCTTCAAATGCAATTAAACCACAGATATGCTATTCAGAGATTATCTAAATGCAACTTTCTAAATACAATTATGCCACAGATAAGCTATTGGGAGACTTTCAAATGCAATTATGCCACGGATAAGCTATTGGGAGACTTACAGATGCAATTATGCCACAGATAAGCTATTGGCAGACTTTCTAAATGCAATTAAACCACAGATATGCTATTGGGAGATTATCTAAATTTAACTTTCTAAATATAATTATGCCACCGATACGCTATTGGGAGACTTTCAAATGCAATTATGCCACAGATAAGATATTGGGAGACTTTCAAATGCAATTATGCCACAGGTAAGCTATTAGGAGACGTTCAAATGCAATTATGCCACAGATATTCTATTGGGAGATTATCTAAATGCAACTTTCTGAACACAGTTATGCTAGTCAAGTTATTGGGAGAGCTTCAAATGCAATTAAGCAACAGATATGCTATTGGGAGATTATCTAAATGCAACTTTCTAAATACAACTATGCCACAGATAAGCTATTGGAAGATTTTCTAAATGCAAATATGCCACGGATAAGCTATTGGGAGACTTTCAGATGCAATTATGCCACAGATAAGCTATCGGGAGACTTTCTAAATGCAATTAGGCCACAAATATGCTATTGGGAGACTTTCAAATGCAATTCTGCCACAGGTAAGCTATTGGGAGACTTTCGGGTGCAATTAGGCCACAGATAGGCTATTGAGAGACTTTCAAATGCAATTATGCCACAGAGAAGCTATTGGGAGACTTTCAAATGCAATTATGCCACAGAAAAGCTATTGGCAGACTTTCTAAATGCAATTAAACCACAGATACGCTATTGGGAGATTATCTAAATTTAACTTTCTAAATACAATTATGCCATCGATACGCTATTGGGAGACTTTCAAATGCAATTATGCCACAGATATGCTATTGTAAGACTTTCAAATGCAATTAAGCCACAGATATGCCATTGGGAGATTATCTAAATGCAACTTTCTAATACAATTATGCCATAGATAAGGTATTGGGAGACTTTAAAGTGCAATTATGCTACAGATAAACTATTGGGAGACTTTCAAATGCAATTATGCCAAAGATATTCTATTGGGGGATTACCTAAATGCAACTTTCTGAACACAGTTATGCCACGGACAAGTTATTGGGAGAGCTTCAAATGCAATTAAGCCACAGATATGCTATTGGAGATTATCTAAATGCAACTTTCTAATACAATTATGCCACAGATAAGCTATTGGGAGACTTTCAAATGCAATTATGCCACAGATATACTATTGGCAGGCTTTCTAAATGCAATTATGCCACAGATATGCTATTGGCAGACTTTCTAAATGCAATTATGCCACAGATAAGCTATTGGGAGACTTTAAATGCAATTATGCCACAACTAAGCTATTGGTAGACTTTCAAATGCAATTAAGCCACATATAAGCTATTGAGAGATTTGCAAATTCAATTAAGCCACGGATATGCTATTTGGAGATTTTTTAATGCAATTATGCCACAGATATGCTATTGGGAGGCTTTCAAATGCAATTAAGCCACAGATATGCTATTGGGAGATTATCTAAATGCAACTTTCTAATACAATTATGCCACAGATAGGGTATTGGGAGACTTTCAAGTGCAATTATGCTACAGATAAACTATTGGGAGACTTTCAAATGCAATTATGCCACAGATATTCTATTGGGAGATTATCTAAATGCAACTTTCTGAACCCAGTTATGCCACAGACAAGTTATTGGGAGAGCATCAAATGCAATTAAACCACAGATATGCTATTCAGAGATTATCTAAATGCAACTTTCTAAATACAATTATGCCACAGATAAGCTATTGGGAGACTTTCAAATGCAATTATGCCACAGATATGCTATTGGCAGACATTCTAAATGCAATTATGACACAGATATGCTATTGGCAGACTTTCTAAATGCAATTATGCCACGGATAAGCTATTGGGAGACTTTCAGATGCAATTATTTCACAGATAAGCTATTGGGAGACTTTCAAATGCAATTATGCCACAGAAAAGCTATTGGCAGACTTTCTAAATGCAAATAAACCACAGATATGCTATTGGGAGATTATCTACATTTTACTTTCTAAATACAATTATGCCATCGATACGTTATTGGGAGACTTTCAAATGCAATTATGCCACAGGGAAGCTATTGGGAGACTTTCAAATGCAATTATGCCACAGATAAGCTATTGAGAGATTTTCAAATTCAATTAAGCCACGGATATGCTATTGGGAGATTTTCGAATGCAATTATGCCACAGATATGGTATTTTGAGACTTTCAAATGCAATTATGCCACAGATATTCTATTGGGAGATTATCTAAATGCAATTTTCTGAACACAGTTATGCCACAGATAAGTTATTGGGAGAGCATCAAATGCAATTAAGCCACAGATATGCTATTTGGAGATGATCTAAATGCAACTTTCTAAATACAATCATGCCACAGATAAGCTATTGGGAGACTTTCAAATGCAATTATGCCACAGATATGCTATTGGCAGACGTTGTAAATGCAATTATGCCACAGATATGCTATTGGCAGACTTTCCAAATGCAATTATGCCACGGATAAGCTATTGGGAGACTTTCAGATGCAATTATGCCACAGATAAGCTATTGGCAGACTTTCTAAATGCAATTAAACCACAGATACGCTATTGGGAGATTATCTAAATTTAACTTTCTAAATACAATTATGCCATCGATACGCTATTAGGAGACTTTCAAATGCAATTATGCTACAGATATGCTATTGGAAGACTTTCAAATGCAATTAAGCCACAGATATGCCATTGGGAGATTATCTAAATGCAACTTTCTAATACAATTATGCCACAGATAAGGTATTGGGAGACTTTCAAGTGCAATTATGCTACAGATAAACTATTGGGAGACTTTCAAATGCAATTATGCCAAAGATATTTTATTGGGGGATTACCTAAATGCAACTTTCTGAACACAGTTATGCCACAGACAAGTTATTGGGAGAGCTTCAAATGCAATTAAGCCACATATATGCTATTGGGAGATTATCTAAATGCAACTTTCTAAATACAATTATGCCACAGATAAGCTATTGGGAGACTTTCAAATGCAATTATGCCACAGATATACTATTGGCAGGCTTTCTAAATGCAATTATGCCACAGATATGCTATTGGCAGAGTTTCTAAATGCAATTATGCCACAGATAAGCTATTGGGAGACTTTCAAATGCAATTAT
The DNA here is from genome assembly GCF_040938575.1 of Ambystoma mexicanum. Lineage (NCBI taxonomy): Eukaryota > Metazoa > Chordata > Amphibia > Caudata > Ambystomatidae > Ambystoma > Ambystoma mexicanum. The sequence continues at coordinate 704,918,260 of NC_090924.1, forward strand.
GCCACAGGTAAGCTATTGGTAGACTTTCAAATGCAATTAAGCCACAGATAAGCTATTGAGAGATTTGCAAATTCAATTAAGCCACGGATATGCTATTGGGAGATTTTTGAATGCAATTATGCCACAGATATGCTATTGGGAGGCTTTCAAATGCAATTAAGCCACAGATATGCTATTGGGAGATTATCTAAATGCAACTTTCTAATACAATTATGCCACAGATAGGGTATTGGGAGACTTTCAAGTGCAATTATGCTACAGATAAACTATTGGGAGACTTTCAAATGCAATTATGCCACAGATATGTTATTGGGAGATTATCTAAATGCAACTTTCTGAACACAGGTGTGCCACAGATAAGTTATTTGAAGAGCTTCAAATGCAATTAAGCCACAGATATGCTATTGGGAGATTATCTAAATGCAACTTTCTAAATACAATTATGCCACAGATAAACTATTGGGAGACTATCAAATGCAATTAAGCCACAGATATGCTATTGGGAGATTATCAAAATGCAACTTTCTGAACACAGGTATGCCACAGAAAAGTTATTGGGAGAGCTTCAAATGCAATTAGGCCACAGATATGCTATTGGGAGATTATCTGAATGCAACTTTCTGAACACAGTTATGCCACAGATAAGTTATTTGGGGAGCCTCAAATGCAATTAAGCCACAGATATGCTATTGGGAGATTATCTAAATGCAACATTCGGAACACAGGTATGCCACAGATAAGTTATTTGAAGAGCTTCAAATGCAATTAAGCCACAGATATGCTATTGGGAGATTATCTAAATGCAACTTTCTAAATACAATTATGCCACAGATAAGCTATTGGGAGACTATCAAATGCAATTAAGCCACAGATGTGCTATTGGGAGATTATCAAAATGCAACTTTCTGAACACAGGTATGCCGTAGATATGTTATTGGGAGAGCTTCAAATGCAATTAAGCCACAGATATACTATTGGGAGATTATCTAAATGCAACTTTCTGAACCCAGTTATGCCACAGATAAATTATTGGGAGAGCTTCAAATGCAATTAAGCCACAGATATGCTATTGCGAGATTATTTAAATGCAACTTTCTAAATGCAATAATGCCACAGATAAGCTATTGGGAGACTTTCTAAATACAATTATACCACAGATACGCTAATGGGAGACTTTCAGATGCAGTTAAGCCACAGATATTCTATTGGGAGATTATCTAAATGCAACTTTCTAAATACAGTTATGCCACAGATAAGTTATTGGGAGAGTTTCAAATGCAATTAAGCCACAGATATGCTATTGGGAGATTATCTAAGTGCAACATTCTAAATACAATTATGCCACAGATAAGCAAGTGGGAGACTTTCAAATGCAATTATGACACAGATTACTATTGGCAGACTTTCTAAATGCAGATATGCCACAGATATGCTATCGGCAGACTTTCTAAATGCAATTATGCCACAGATAAGCTATTGGGAGACTTTCAAATGCAATTATGCCACAGATATGCTATTGGCAGACGTTCTAAATGCAATTATGCCACATATATGCTATTGGCAGACCTTCTAAATGCAATTATGCCACAGATAAGCTATTGGGAGACTTTCAAATGCAATTATGCCACAGAAAAGCTATTGGCAGACTTTCTAAATGCAATTAAACCACAGATATGCTATTGGGAGATTATCTACATTTTACTTTCTAAATACAATTATGCCATCGATACGCTATTGGGAGACTTTCAAATGCAATTATGCCACAGGGAAGCTATTGGGAGACTTTCAAATGCAATTAAGCCACAGATAAACTATTGAGAGATTTTCAAATTCAATTAAGCCACGGATATGCTATTGGGAGATTTTCGAGTGCAATTATGCCACAGATATGGTATTTGGAGACTTTCAAATGCAATTAAGTCACAGATATGCTATTGGGAGATTATCTAAATGCAACTTTCTGAACACAGTTATGCCACAGACAAGTTATTGGGAGAGCTTCAAATGCAATTAAACCACAGATATGCTATTCAGAGATTATCTAAATGCAACTTTCTAAATACAATTATGCCACAGATAAGCTATTGGGAGACTTTCAAATTTAATTATGCCACCGATACGCTATTGGGAGACTTTCAAATGCAATTATGCCACAGATAAGATATTGGGAGACTTTCAAATGCAATTATGCCACAGGTAAGCTATTAGGAGACGTTCAAATGCAATTATGCCACAGATATTCTATTGGGAGATTATCTAAATGCAACTTTCTGAACACAGTTATGCTAGTCAAGTTATTGGGAGAGCTTCAAATGCAATTAAGCAACAGATATGCTATTGGGAGATTATCTAAATGCAACTTTCTAAATACAATTATGCCACAGATAAGCTATTGGAAGATTTTCTAAATGCAAATATGCCACGGATAAGCTATTGGGAGACTTTCAGATGCAATTATGCCACAGATAAGCTATCGGGAGACTTTCTAAATGCAATTAGGCCACAAATATGCTATTGGGAGACTTTCAAATGCAATTCTGCCACAGGTAAGCTATTGGGAGACTTTCGGGTGCAATTAGGCCACAGATAGGCTATTGAGAGACTTTCAAATGCAATTATGCCACAGAGAAGCTATTGGGAGACTTTCAAATGCAATTATGCCACAGAAAAGCTATTGGCAGACTTTCTAAATGCAATTAAACCACAGATACGCTATTGGGAGATTATCTAAATTTAACTTTCTAAATACAATTATGCCATCGATACGCTATTGGGAGACTTTCAAATGCAATTATGCCACAGATATGCTATTGTAAGACTTTCAAATGCAATTAAGCCACAGATATGCCATTGGGAGATTATCTAAATGCAACTTTCTAATACAATTATGCCATAGATAAGGTATTGGGAGACTTTAAAGTGCAATTATGCTACAGATAAACTATTGGGAGACTTTCAAATGCAATTATGCCAAAGATATTCTATTGGGGGATTACCTAAATGCAACTTTCTGAACACAGTTATGCCACGGACAAGTTATTGGGAGAGCTTCAAATGCAATTAAGCCACAGATATGCTATTGGAGATTATCTAAATGCAACTTTCTAATACAATTATGCCACAGATAAGCTATTGGGAGACTTTCAAATGCAATTATGCCACAGATATACTATTGGCAGGCTTTCTAAATGCAATTATGCCACAGATATGCTATTGGCAGACTTTCTAAATGCAATTATGCCACAGATAAGCTATTGGGAGACTTTAAATGCAATTATGCCACAACTAAGCTATTGGTAGACTTTCAAATGCAATTATGCCACAGATATGCTATTGGGAGGCTTTCAAATGCAATTAAGCCACAGATATGCTATTGGGAGATTATCTAAATGCAACTTTCTAATACAATTATGCCACAGATAGGGTATTGGGAGACTTTCAAGTGCAATTATGCTACAGATAAACTATTGGGAGACTTTCAAATGCAATTATGCCACAGATATTCTATTGGGAGATTATCTAAATGCAACTTTCTGAACCCAGTTATGCCACAGACAAGTTATTGGGAGAGCATCAAATGCAATTAAACCACAGATATGCTATTCAGAGATTATCTAAATGCAACTTTCTAAATACAATTATGCCACAGATAAGCTATTGGGAGACTTTCAAATGCAATTATGCCACAGATATGCTATTGGCAGACATTCTAAATGCAATTATGACACAGATATGCTATTGGCAGACTTTCTAAATGCAATTATGCCACGGATAAGCTATTGGGAGACTTTCAGATGCAATTATTTCACAGATAAGCTATTGGGAGACTTTCAAATGCAATTATGCCACAGAAAAGCTATTGGCAGACTTTCTAAATGCAAATAAACCACAGATATGCTATTGGGAGATTATCTACATTTTACTTTCTAAATACAATTATGCCATCGATACGTTATTGGGAGACTTTCAAATGCAATTATGCCACAGGGAAGCTATTGGGAGACTTTCAAATGCAATTATGCCACAGATAAGCTATTGAGAGATTTTCAAATTCAATTAAGCCACGGATATGCTATTGGGAGATTTTCGAATGCAATTATGCCACAGATATGGTATTTTGAGACTTTCAAATGCAATTATGCCACAGATATTCTATTGGGAGATTATCTAAATGCAATTTTCTGAACACAGTTATGCCACAGATAAGTTATTGGGAGAGCATCAAATGCAATTAAGCCACAGATATGCTATTTGGAGATGATCTAAATGCAACTTTCTAAATACAATCATGCCACAGATAAGCTATTGGGAGACTTTCAAATGCAATTATGCCACAGATATGCTATTGGCAGACGTTGTAAATGCAATTATGCCACAGATATGCTATTGGCAGACTTTCCAAATGCAATTATGCCACGGATAAGCTATTGGGAGACTTTCAGATGCAATTATGCCACAGATAAGCTATTGGCAGACTTTCTAAATGCAATTAAACCACAGATACGCTATTGGGAGATTATCTAAATTTAACTTTCTAAATACAATTATGCCATCGATACGCTATTAGGAGACTTTCAAATGCAATTATGCTACAGATATGCTATTGGAAGACTTTCAAATGCAATTAAGCCACAGATATGCCATTGGGAGATTATCTAAATGCAACTTTCTAATACAATTATGCCACAGATAAGGTATTGGGAGACTTTCAAGTGCAATTATGCTACAGATAAACTATTGGGAGACTTTCAAATGCAATTATGCCAAAGATATTTTATTGGGGGATTACCTAAATGCAACTTTCTGAACACAGTTATGCCACAGACAAGTTATTGGGAGAGCTTCAAATGCAATTAAGCCACATATATGCTATTGGGAGATTATCTAAATGCAACTTTCTAAATACAATTATGCCACAGATAAGCTATTGGGAGACTTTCAAATGCAATTATGCCACAGATATACTATTGGCAGGCTTTCTAAATGCAATTATGCCACAGATATGCTATTGGCAGAGTTTCTAAATGCAATTATGCCACAGATAAGCTATTGGGAGACTTTCAAATGCAATTATGCCACAGGTAAGCTATTGGTAGACTTTCAAATGCAATTAAGCCACAGATAAGCTATTGAGAGATTTGCAAATTCAATTAAGCCACGGATATGCTATTGGGAGATTTTTGAATGCAATTATGCCACAGATATGCTATTGGGAGGCTTTCAAATGCAATTAAGCCACAGATATGCTATTGGGAGATTATCTAAATGCAACTTTCTAATACAATTATGCCACAGATAGGGTATTGGGAGACTTTCAAGTGCAATTATGCTACAGATAAACTATTGGGAGACTTTCAAATGCAATTATGCCACAGATATGTTATTGGGAGATTATCTAAATGCAACTTTCTGAACACAGGTGTGCCACAGATAAGTTATTTGAAGAGCTTCAAATGCAATTAAGCCACAGATATGCTATTGGGAGATTATCTAAATGCAACTTTCTAAATACAATTATGCCACAGATAAACTATTGGGAGACTATCAAATGCAATTAAGCCACAGATATGCTATTGGGAGATTATCAAAATGCAACTTTCTGAACACAGGTATGCCACAGAAAAGTTATTGGGAGAGCTTCAAATGCAATTAGGCCACAGATATGCTATTGGGAGATTATCTGAATGCAACTTTCTGAACACAGTTATGCCACAGATAAGTTATTTGGGGAGCCTCAAATGCAATTAAGCCACAGATATGCTATTGGGAGATTATCTAAATGCAACATTCGGAACACAGGTATGCCACAGATAAGTTATTTGAAGAGCTTCAAATGCAATTAAGCCACAGATATGCTATTGGGAGATTATCTAAATGCAACTTTCTAAATACAATTATGCCACAGATAAGCTATTGGGAGACTATCAAATGCAATTAAGCCACAGATGTGCTATTGGGAGATTATCAAAATGCAACTTTCTGAACACAGGTATGCCGTAGATATGTTATTGGGAGAGCTTCAAATGCAATTAAGCCACAGATATACTATTGGGAGATTATCTAAATGCAACTTTCTGAACCCAGTTATGCCACAGATAAATTATTGGGAGAGCTTCAAATGCAATTAAGCCACAGATATGCTATTGCGAGATTATTTAAATGCAACTTTCTAAATGCAATAATGCCACAGATAAGCTATTGGGAGACTTTCTAAATACAATTATACCACAGATACGCTAATGGGAGACTTTCAGATGCAGTTAAGCCACAGATATTCTATTGGGAGATTATCTAAATGCAACTTTCTAAATACAGTTATGCCACAGATAAGCTATTGGGAGAGTTTCAAATGCAATTAAGCCACAGATATGCTATTGGGAGATTATCTAAGTGCAACATTCTAAATACAATTATGCCACAGATAAGCTAGTGGGAGACTTTGTAATGCAATTATGATACAGATTACTATTGGCAGACTTTCTAAATGCAAATATGCCACATATATGCTATTGGCAGACTTTCTAAATGCAATTATGCCACAGATAAGCTATTGGGAGACTTGCTAAATGCAATTATGCCACAGATAAGCTATTGGGAGACTTTTAAATGCAATTATGCCACAGATATGCTATTGGGAGATTATGTAAATGCAACTTTCTGACCACAGTCATGCCACAGATAAGTTATTGGGAGAGCTTCAAATGCAATTAAGCCACAGATATGCTATTGGGAGACTTTCAAATGCAATTATGCCGCAGATAAGCTATTGGGAGACTTTCAAATGCAATTATGCCACAGATAATCTATTGGGAGACTTTCAAATGCAATTATGCCACAGGTAAGCTATTGGGAGACTTTCAAATGCAATTAAGCCACAGATAAGCTATTGAAAAAATTTCAAATTCAATTAAACAACAGATATGCTATTGGGATATTTTATAATGCAATTATGCCACAGATATGCTATTGGGAGATTTTCGTATGCAATTAAGCCACAGATATGCTATTGGGAGATTATCTAAATGCAACTTTCTAAATACAATTATGCCACCGATACACTATTGGCAGACTTTCAAATGCAATTATGTCACAGGTAAGCTATTGGGAGACTTTCAAATGCAATTAAAGCAGAGATATTCTACTGGGAGATTATCTAAATGCAACTTTCTGAATACAGTTATGCCACAGATAAGCTATTGGGAGAGTTTCAAATGCAATTAAGCCACAGATATGCTTTTGGGAGATTATCTAAGTGCAACATTCTGAATACAATTATGCCACAGATAAGCTATTGGGAGACTTTCAGATGCAATTATGCCACAGATAAGCTATTGGGAGACTTTCAAATGCAATCATGCCACAAGTAAGCTATTGGGAGACTTTCAAGTACAATTATACCACAGATATGTTATTGGCAGGCTTTCTAAATGCAATTATGCCACAGATAAGGTATTGGGAGACTTTCAAATGCAATTATGCCACAGATATGCTATTGGGAGATTATCTAAAAGCAACTTTCTAAACACAATTATGCCACAGATAAGCTATTGGGAGACTTTCAAACTACAATTATGCCACAGATACGCTAATGGGAGACTTTCAAATGCCCTTAACCCACAAATATGCTATTGGGAGATTATCTAAATGCAATTTTCTAAATACAATTATGCCACAGATATGCTATTGGCAGACTTTCTAAATGCATTTCTTGCCACAGATAAGGTATTGGTAGACTTTCAAGTGCACATATGCCACAGATATGCTATTGGCAGATTTTCTAAATGCACTTATGATACAGATAAGGTATTGGTAGACTTTCAAATGCAATTATGCCACAGATATTCTATTGGGAGATTATGTAAATGCAACCTTCTGAACACAGTTATGCTACAGATAAGTTATTGGGAGAGCTTCAAATGCAATTAAGCCACAGATATGCTATTGGGAGATTATCTAAATGCAACGTTCAAATACAATTATGCCACAGATAAGATATTGGGAGACTTTCAATTGCAATTATGCCACAGATAAGCTATTGGGAGACTTTCAAATGTACTTAAACCACAGATATCCTATTGGGAGATTATCTAAATGCAACTTTCTAAATACAATCATACCACTGATACGCTATTGGGAGACTTTCAAATGCTATTATGACACAGATTACTATTGGCAGACTTTCTAAATGCAAATATGCCACATATATGCTATTGGCAGACTTTCTAAATGCAATTATGCCACAGATAAGCTATTGGGAGACTTGCTAAATGCTATTATGCCACAGATAAGCTATTGGGAGACTTTCAGATGCAATTATGACACAGATAAGCTATTGGGAGACTTTCAAATGCAATCATGCCACAAGTAAGCTATTGGGAGACTTTCAAGTACAATTATACCACAGATATGTTATTGGCAGGCTTTCTAAATGCAATTATGCCACAGATAAGGTATTGGGAGACTTTCAAATGCAATTATGCCACAGATATGCTATTGGGAGATTATCTAAATGCAACTTTCTAAACACAATTATGGCACAGATAAGCTATTGGGAGACTTTCGAACTACAATTATGCCACAGATACGCTAATGGGAGACTTTCAAATGCACTTAACCCACAAATATGCTATTGGGAGATTATCTAAATGCAATTTTCTAAATACAATTATGCCACAGATATGCTATTGGCAGACTTTCTAAATGCATTTATGCCACAGATAAGGTATTGGTAGACTTTCAAGTGCACATATGCCACAGATATGCTATTGGCAGATTTTCTAAATGCACTTATGCCACAGATAAGGTATTGGTAGACTTTCAAATGCAATTATGCCACAGATATTCTATTGGGAGATTATGTAAATGCAACTTTCTGAACACAGTTATGCCACAGATAAGTTATTGGGAGAGCTTCAAATGCAATTAAGCCACAGATATGCTATTGGGAGATTATCTAAATGCAACTTTCTCTATGCAATTATGCCACTGATAAGCTATTGGGAGACTTTCTAAATACAATTATACCACAGATACGCTAATGGGAGACTTTCAGATGCAGTTAAACCACAGATATGCTATTGGGAGATTATCTAAATGCAACTTTCTAAATACAGTTATGCCACAGATAAGGTATTGGGGGAGTTTCAAATGCAATTAAACCACAGATATGCTATTGGGAGATTATCTAAATGCAGCTTTCTAAATACAATTATGCCACACATATACTATTGGCAGGCTTTCTAAATGCAATTATGCCACAGATATGCTATTGGCAGACTTTCTAAATGCAATTATGCCACAGATAAGATATTGGGAGACTTTCAGATGCAATTATGCCACAGATAAGCTATTGGGAGACTTTCTAAATGCAATTATGCCACAGATAAGCTATTGGGAGACTTTCAGATGCAATTATGCCACAGATAAGCTATTGGGAGACTTTCAAATGAAATAAAGCCACAGATATGCTATTGGGAGATTATTTAAATGCAACATTCTAAATACATTTATGCCGCAGATAAGCTATTGGGAGACTTTCAAGTGCAATTATGCCACAGATATGCTATTGGCAGACTTTCTAAATGCAATTATGCAACACATAAGGTATTGGGAGACTTTCAAATGCAATTATGCCAGAGATATGCTATTGGGAGATTATCTAAATGCAACTTTCTAAATACAATTATGCCACAGATAAACTATCGGGAGACTTTCAAGTGCACATATGCCACAGATATGCTGTTGGCAGACTTTCCAAATGCACTTATGCCACAGATAAGGTATTGGGAGACTTTCAAATGCAATTATGCCACATGTATGCTATTGGGAGATTATGCAAATGCAACTTTCTGAACAGTTATGCCACAGATGAGCTATTGTGAGACTTTCAAATGCAATTATGCCACAGATAAGATATTGGGAGACTTTCAAATGCACTTAAGCCACAGATATGCTATTGGGAGATTATCTAAATGCAACTTCCTAAATACAATTATGCCACCGATACGCTATTGGGAGACTTTCAAATGCAATTATGCCACAGATAAGCTATTGTGAGACTTTCAAATGCAATTATGCCAGAGGTAAGCTATTGGGAGACTTTCAAATGCAATTAAGCCATAGATAAACTATTGAGAGATTTTCAAATTCAATTAAACTACAGATATGCTATTGGGAGATTTTCGAATGCAATTAAGCCACAGATATGCTGTTGGGAGATTATCTAAATGCAACTTTCTAAATACAATTATGCCACCGATACGCTATTGGGAGACTTTCAAATGAAGTTATACCACAGATAAGACATTGGGAGACTTTCAAATGCAATTATGCCACAGATATGCTATTGACAGACTTTCTAAATGCAATTATGCCACAGATATGCTATTGGCAGACTTTCTAAATGCAATTATGCCACAGATAAGGTATTGGGAGAGCTTCAAATGCAATTATGCCACAGATATGCTATTGGGAGATTATCTAAATGCACCTTTCTAAATACAATTATGCCACAGATAAACTAGTGGGAGACTTTGAAGTGCAATTATGCCACAGATATGTTATTGGGAGACTTTCAAATGCAATTATGCCACGGATAAGCTATTGGGAGACTTTCAGATGCAATTATGCCACAGATAAGCTATTGGCAGACTTTCTAAATGCAATTAAACCACAGATATGCTATTGGGAGATTATCTAAATTTAACTTTCTAAATATAATTATGCCACCGATACGCTATTGGGAGACTTTCAAATGCAATTATGCCACAGATAAGATATTGGGAGACTTTCAAATGCAATTATGCCACAGGTAAGCTATTGGGAGACGTTCAAATGCAATTATGCCACAGATATTCTATTGGGAGATTATCTAAATGCAACTTTCTGAACACAGTTATGCCACAGACAAGTTATTGGGAGAGCTTCAAATGCAATTAAGCAACAGATATGCTATTGGAAGATTTTCTAAATGCAAATATGCCACGGATAAGCTATTGGGAGACTTTCAGATGCAATTATGCCACAGATAAGCTATCGGGAGACTTTCTAAATGCAATTGGGCCACAAATATGCTATTGGGAGACTTTCAAATGCAATTCTGCCACAGGTAAGCTATTGGGAGACTTTCGGGTGCAATCAGGCCACAGATAAGCTATTGAGAGACTTTCAAATGCAATTATGCCACAGATATGCTATTGAGAGGCTTACAAATTTAATTATGCCACAGATAAGCTATTGGGAGACTTTCAAATGCAATTATGCCACAGAAAAGCTATTGGCAGACTTTCTAAATGCAATTAAACCACAGATACGCTATTGGGAGATTATCTAAATTTAACTTTCTAAATACAATTATGCCATCGATACGCTATTGGGAGACTTTCAAATGCAATTATGCCACAGATATGCTATTGGAAGACTTTCAAATGCAATTAAGCCACATATATGCCATTTGGAGATTATCTAAATGCAACTTTCTAATACAATTATGCCACAGATAAGGTATTGGGAGACTTTAAAGTGCAATTATGCTACAGATAAACTATTGGGAGACTTTCAAATGCAATTATGCCAAAGATATTCTATTGGGGCATTACCTAAATGCAACTTTCTGAACACAGTTATGCCACGGACAAGTTATTGGGAGAGCTTCAAATGCAATTAAGCCACAGATATGCTATTGGAGATTATCTAAATGCAACTTTCTAAATACCATTATGCCACAGATAAGCTATTGGGAGACTTTCAAATGCAATTATGCCACAGATATACTATTGGCAGGCTTTCTAAATGCAATTATGCCACAGATATGCTATTGGCAGACTTTCTAAATGCAATTATGCCACAAATAAGCTTTTGTGAGACTTTCAAATGCAATTATGCCACAGGTAAGCTATTGGTAGACTTTCAAATGCAATTAAGCCACAGATAAGCTATTGAAAGATTTGCAAATTCAATTAAGCCACAGATATGCTATTTGGAGATTTTTTAATGCAATTATGCCACGGATAAGCTATTGGGAGACTTTCAGATGCAATTATGCCACAGATAAGCTATTGGGAGACTTTCAAATGCAATTATGCCACAGAAAAGCTATTGGCAGACTTTCTAAATGCAAATAAACCACAGATATGCTCTTGGGAGATTATCTACATTTTACTTACTAAATACAATTATGCCATCGATATGTTATTGGCTGACTTTCAAATGCAATTAAGCCACAGATAAACTATTGAGAGATTTGCAAATTCAATTAAGCCACGGATATGCTATTGGGAGATTTTTGAATGCAATTATGCCACAGATATGCTATTGGGAGGCTTTCAAATGCAATTAAGCCACAGATATGCTATTGGGAGATTATCTAAATGCAACTTTCTAATACAATTATGCCACAGATAGGGTATTGGGAGACTTTCAAGTGCAATTATGCTACAGATAAACTATTGGGAGACTTTCAAATGCAATTATGCCACAGATATTCTATTGGGAGATTATCTAAATGCAACTTTCTGAACACAGTTATGCCACAGCCAAGTTATTGGGAGAGCTTCAAATGCAATTAAGCCACAGATATGCTATTGGGAGATTATCTAAATGCAACTTTCTAAATACAATTATGCCACAGATAAGCTATTGGGAGACTTTCAAATGCAATTAAGTCACAGATATGTTATTGGGAGATTATCTAAATGCAACTTTCTGAACACAGGTGTGCCACAGATAAGTTATTTGAAGAGCTTCAAATGCAATTAAGCCACAGATATGCTATTGGGAGATTATCTAAAAGCAACTTTCTAAATACAATTATGCCACAGATAAACTATTGGGAGACTATCAAATGCAATTAAGCCACAGATATGCTATTGGGAGATTATCAAAATGCAACTTTCTGAACACAGGTATGCCGTAGATATGTTATTGGGAGAGCTTCAAATGCAATTAAGCCACAGATATACTATTGGGAGATTATCTAAATGCAACTTTCTGAACCCAGTTATGCCACAGATAAATTATTGGGAGAGCTTCAAATGCAATTAAGCCACAGGTATGCTATTGGGAGATTATTTAAATGCAACTTTCTAAATGCAATTATGCCACAGATAAGCTATTGGGAGACTTTCTAAATACAATTATACCACAGATACGCTAATGGGAGACTTTCAGATGCAGTTAAGCCACAGATATTCTATTGGGAGATTATCTAAATGCAACTTTCTAAATACAGTTATGCCACAGATAAGCTATTGGGAGAGTTTCAAATGCAATTAAGCCACAGATATGCTATTGGGAGATTATCTAAGTGCAACATTCTAAATACAATTATGCCACAGATAAGCTAGTGGGAGACTTTCAAATGCAATTATGATACAGATTACTATTGGCAGACTTTCTAAATGCAAATATGCCACAGATATGCTATTGGCAGACTTTCTAAATGCAATTATGCCACAGATAAGCTATTGGGAGACTTGCTAAATGCAATTATGCCACAGATAAGCTATTGGGAGACTTTTAAATGCAATTATGCCACAGATATGCTATTGGGAGATTATGTAAATGCAACTTTCTGACCACAGTCATGCCACAGATAAGTTATTGGGAGAGCTTCAAATGCAATTAAGCCACAGATATGCTATTGGGAGACTTTCAAATGCAATTATGCCGCAGATAAGCTATTGGGAGACTTTCAAATGCAATTAAGACACAGATATGCTATTGGGAGATTATCTAAATGCAATTTTCTAAATACAATTATGCCATCAATACGCTATTGGGAGACTTTCAAATGCAATTATGCCACAGATAATCTATTGGGAGACTTTCAAATGCAATTATGCCACAGGTAAGCTATTGGGAGACTTTCAAATGCAATTAAGCCACAGATAAGCTATTGAAAAAATTTCAAATTCAATTAAACAACAGATATGCTATTGGGATATTTTATAATGCAATTATGCAACAGATATGCTATTGGGAGATTTTCGTATGCAATTAAGCCACAGATATGCTATTGGGAGATTATCTAAATGCAACTTTCTAAATACAATTATGCCACCGATACACTATTGGCAGACTTTCAAATGCAATTATGCCACAGGTAAGCTATTGGGAGACTTTCAAATGCAATTAAAGCACAGATATTCTACTGGGAGATTATCTAAATGCAACTTTCTGAATACAGTTATGCCACAGATAAGCTAGTGGGAGACTTTCAAATGCAATTATGACACAGATTACTATTGGGAGACTTTCAAATGCAATTAAGCCACAGATAAGCTATTGAAAAAATTTCAAATTCAATTAAACAACAGATATGCTATTGGGATATTTTATAATGCAATTATGCAACAGATATGCTATTGGGAGATTTTCGTATGCAATTAAGCCACAGATATGCTATTGGGAGATTATCTAAATGCAACTTTCTAAATACAATTATGCCACCGATACACTATTGGCAGACTTTCAAATGCAATTATGCCACAGGTAAGCTATTGGGAGAGTTTCAAATGCAATTAAGCCACAGATATGCTTTTGGGAGATTATCTAAGTGCAACATTCTGAATACAATTATGCCACAGATAAGCTAGTGGGAGACTTTCAAATGCAATTATGACACAGATTACTATTGGCAGACTTTCTAAATGCAAATATGCCACATATATGCTATTGGCAGACTTTCTAAATGCAATTATGCCACAGATAAGCTATTGGGAGACTTGCTAAATGCTATTTTGCCACAGATAAGCTATTGGGAGACTTTCAAATGCAATTATGCCACAGATAGGCTATTGGGAGACGTTCAAATGCAATTATGCCACAGGTAAGCTATTGGGAGACTTTCAAATGCAATTAAGCCACAGATAAGCTAATGAAAGATTTTCAAATTCAATTAAACAACAGATTTGCTATTGGGAGATTTTTTAATGCAATTATGCCACATATATGCTATTGGGAGATGTTCGTATGCAATTAAGCCACAGATATGCTATTGGGAGATTATCTAAATGCAACTTTCTAAATACAATTATGCCACCGATACGCTATTGGCAGACTTTCAAATGCAATTATGCCACAGATAAGCTATTGGGAGACTTTCAAATGCAATTATGCCACAGGTAAGCTATTGGGAGACTTTCAAGTACAATTATACCACAGATATGTTATTGGCAGGCTTTCTAAATGCAATTATGCCACAGATAAGGTATTGGGAGACTTTCAAATGCAATTATGCCACAGATATGCTATTGGGAGATTATCTAAATGCAACTTTCTAAACACAATTATGCCACAGATAAGCTATTGGGAGACTTTCGAACTACAATTATGCCACAGATACGCTAATGGGAGACTTTCAAATGCCCTTAACCCACAAATATGCTATTGGGAGATTATCTAAATGCAATTTTCTAAATACAGTTATGCCACAGATATGCTATTGGCAGACTTTCTAAATGCATTTATGCCACAGATAAGGTATTGGTAGACTTTCAAGTGCACATATGCCACAGATATGCTATTGGCAGATTTTCTAAATGCACTTATGCTACAGATAAGGTATTGGTAGTCTTTCAAATGCAATTATGCCACAGATATTCTATTGGGAGATTATGTAAATGCAACTTTCTGAACACAGTTATGCCACAGATAAGTTATTGGGAGAGCTTCAAATGCAATTAAGCCACAGATATGCTATTGGGAGATTATCTAAATGCAAAGTTCGAATACAATTATGCCACAGATAAGATATTGGGAGACTTTCAATTGCAATTATGCCACAGATGAGCTATTGGGAGACTTTCAAATGCAATTATGCCACAGATAAGCTATTGGGAGACTTTCAAAGGTACTTAAACCACAGATATGCTATTGGGAGATTATCTAAATGCAACTTTCTAAATACAATCATACCACTGATACGCTATTGGGAGACTTTCAAATGCAATTATGCCACAGGTAAGCTATTGGGAGACTTTCAAATGCAATTAAGCCACAGATAAGCTATTGAAAGATTTTCAAATTCAATTAAACAGATTTGCTATTGGGAGATTTTTTAATGCAATTATGCCACATATATGCTATTGGGAGATGTTCGTATGCAATTAAGCCACAGATATGCTATTGGGAGATTATCTAAATGCAACTTTCTAAATACAATTATGCCACCAATACGCTATTGGCAGACTTTCAAATGCAATTATGCCACAGATAAGCTATTGGGAGACTTTCAAGTACAATTATACCACAGATATGTTATTGGCAGGCTTTCTAAATGCAATTATGCCACAGATAAGGTATTGGGAGACTTTCAAATGCAATTATGCCACAGATATGCTATTGGGAGATTATCTAAATGCAACTTTCTAAACACAATTATGCCACAGATAAGCTATTGGGAGACTTTCGAACTACAATTATGCCACAGATACGCTAATGGGAGACTTTCAAATGCCCTTAACCCACAAATATGCTATTGGGAGATTATCTAAATCCAATTTTCTAAATACAATTATGCCACAGATATGCTATTGGCAGACTTTCTAAATGCATTTATGCCACAGATAAGGTATTGGTAGACTTTCAAGTGCACATATGCCACAGATATGCTATTGGCAGATTTTCAAAATGCACTTATGCCACAGATAAGGTATTGGTAGACTTTCAAATGCAATTATGCCACAGATATTCTATTGGGAGATTATGTAAATGCAACTTTCTGAACACAGTTATGCCACAGATAAGTTATTGGGAGAGCTTCAAATGCAATTAAGCCACAGATATGCTATTGGGAGATTATCTAAATGCAACGTTCAAATACAATTATGCCACAGATAAGCTATTGGGAGACTTTCAAATGCAATTATCCCACCTAAATACTATTGGCAGACTTTCTAAATGCAATTATGCCACAAATAGGATATTGGGAGACTTTCAGATGCAATTATGCCAAAGATAAGCTATTGGGAGACTTGCTAAATGCAATTATGCCACAGATAAGCTATTGGGAGACTTTCGGATGAAATTATGCCACAGATAAGCTATTGGGAGACTTCCAAATGCAATAAAGCCACAGATATGCTATTGGGAGATTATTTAAATGCAACTTTCTAAATACATTTATGCCGCAGATAAGCTATTGGGAGACTTTCAAGTGCAATTATGCCACAGATATGCTATTGGCAGACTTTCTAAATGCAATTATACCACAGCTAAGGTATTGGGAGACTTTCAAATGCAATTATTCCAGAGATATGCTATTGGGAGATTATTTAAATGCAACTTTCTAAATACAATTATGCCACAGATATGCTATTGGCAGACTTTCTAAATGCAATTATGCCACAGATAAGGTATTGGGAGACTTTCAAGTCCAATTATGGCACAGATATGCTATTGGCAGACTTTCTAAATGCAATTATGCCACATATAAGGTATTGGGAGAGCTTCAAATGCAATTATGCCAAAGATATGCTATTGGGAGATTATCTAAATGCAACTTTCTAAATATAATTATGCCACAGATAAGCTATTGGGAGTCTTTCAAATGCAATTAAAGCACAGATATGCTATTGGGAGATTATCTAAATACAACTTTCTAAATACAATTATGCCACAAATAAACTAGTGGGAGACTTTGAAGTGCAATTATGCCACAGATATGTTATTGGCAGACTTTCTCAATACAATTATGCCACAGATAAGGTATTGGGAGACTTTCAAATGCAATTATGCCACAGATATGCTATTGGGAGTTTCTGTAAATGCAACTTTCTCAACACAGTTATGCCACAGATAAGTTATTGGGAGAGCTTCAAATGCAATTAAACCACAGATATGATATTGGGAGATTATCTAAATGCAACTTTCTGAACACAGGTATGCCACAGATAAATTATTTGAAGAGCTTCAAATGCAATTAAGCCACAGATATGCTATTGGGAGATTATCTAAATGCAACTTTCTAAATACAATTATGCCACGGATAAGCTATTGGGAGACTATCAAATGCAATTAAGCAACAGATATGCTATTGGGAGATTATCAAAATGCAACTTTCTGAACACAGGTATGCCACAGATAAGTTATTGGGAGAGCTTCAAATGCAATTAAGCCACAATATGCCATTGGGAGATTATCTAAATGCAACTTTCTGAACCCAGTTATGCCACAGATAAATTATTGGGAGAGCTTCAAATGCAATTAAGCCACAGATAAGCTATTGGGAGACTTTCAAATGCAATTATGCCACGGGTAAGCTATTGAGCGATTTTCAAATTCAATTAAGCCACAGATATGCTATTAGGAGATATTCGAATGCAATTAATCCACAGATATGCTATTGGGAGATTATCTAAATGCAACTTTCTAATACAATTATGCCACAGATAAGGTATTGGGAGACTTTCAAGTTTAATTATGCCACAGATAAACTATTGGGAGAGCTTCAAAAGCAATTAAACCACAGATATGCTATTGGGAGATTATCTAAATGCAACTTTCTAAATACAATTATGCCACAGATAAGCTATTGGGAGACTTTCAAATGCAATTAAGCAACAGATATGTTATTGGGAGATTATCTAAATGCAATTTTCTGAACACAGGTATGCCACAGATAAATTATTTGAAGAGCTTCAAATGCAATTAAGCCACAGATATACTATTGGGAGATTATCTAAATGCAACTTTCTAATACAATTATGCCACAGATAGGGTATTGGGAGACTTTCAAGTGCAATTATGCTACAGATAAACTATTGGGAGACTTTCAAATGCAATTATGCCACAGATATTCTATTGGGAGATTATCTAAATGCAACTTTCTGAACACAGTTATGCCACAGACAAGTTATTGGGAGAGCTTCAAATGCAATTAAGCCACAGATATGCTATTCAGAGATGATCTAAATGCAACTTTCTAAATACAATTATGCCACAGATAAGCTATTGGGAGACTTTCAAATGCAATTATGCCACAAATATGCTATTGGCAGACGTTCTAAATGCAATTATGCCACAGATATGCTATTGGCAGACTTTCTAAATGCAATTATGCCACGGATAAGCTATTGGGAGACTTTCAGATGCAATTATGCCACAAATAAGCTATTGGGAGACTTGCAAAGGCAATTATGCCACAGAAAAGCTATTGGCAGACTTTCTAAATGCAATTAAACCACAGATATGCTGTTGGGAGATTATCTACATTTTACTTTCTAAATACAATTATGCCATCGATATGCTATTG
This sequence comes from Ambystoma mexicanum, assembly GCF_040938575.1. Classification (NCBI taxonomy): domain Eukaryota; kingdom Metazoa; phylum Chordata; class Amphibia; order Caudata; family Ambystomatidae; genus Ambystoma; species Ambystoma mexicanum. The sequence continues at coordinate 704,937,512 of NC_090924.1, forward strand.
GGAGACTTTCAAATGCTATTATGCCACAGGGAAGCTATTGGGAGACTTTCAAATGCAATTAAGCCACAGATAAGCTACTGAGAGATTTTCAAATTCAATTAAGCCACGGATATGCTATTGGGAGATTTTCGAATGCAATTATGCCACAGATATGGTATTTGGAGACTTTCAAATGCAATTAAGTCACAGATATGCTATTGGGAGATTATCTAAATGCAACTTTCTAATACAATTATGCCACAGATAAGGTATTGGGAGACTTTCAAGTGCAATTAAGCGACAGATAAACTATTGGGAGACTTTCAAATGAAATTATGCCACAGATATTCTATTGCGAGATTATCTAAATGCAACTTTCTGAAGACAGTTATGCCACAGATAAGTTATTGGGAGAGCATCAAATGCAATTAAGCCACAGATATGCTATTTGGAGATGATCTAAATGCAACTTTCTAAATACAATTATGCCACAGATAAGCTATTGGGAGACTTTCAAATGCAATTATGCCACAGATATGCTATTGGCAGACGTTGTAAATGCAATTATGCCACAGATGTGCTATTGGCAGACTTTCTAAATGCAATTATGCCACGGATAAGCTATTGGGAGACTTTCAGATGCAATTATGCCACAGATAAGCTATTGGCAGACTTTCTAAATGCAATTAAACCACAGATATGCTATTGGGAGATTATCTAAATTTAACTTTCTAAATATAATTATGCCACCGATACGCTATTGGGAGACTTTCAAATGCAATTATGCCACAGATAAGATATTGGGAGACTTTCAAATGCAATTATGCCACAGGTAAGCTATTGGGAGACGTTCAAATGCAATTATGCCACTGTTATTCTATTGGGAGATTATCTAAATGCAACTTTCTGAACACAGTTATGCCACAGACAAGTTATTGGGAGAGCTTCAAATGCAATTAAGCAACAGATAAGCTATTGGGAGACTTTCAGATGCAATTATGCCACAGATAAGCTATCGGGAGAGTTTCTAAATGCAATTAGGCCACAAATATGCTATTGGGAGACTTTCAAATGCAATTCTGCTACAGATAAACTATTGGGAGACTTTCAAATGCAATTATGCCACAGATATTCTATTGCGAGATTATCTAAATGCAACTTTCTGAATACAGTTATGCCACAGATAAGTTATTGGGAGAGCATCAAATGCAATTAAGCCACAGATATGCTATTTGGAGATGATCTAAATGCAACTTTCTAAATACAATTATGCCACAGATAAGCTATTGGGAGACTTTCAAATGCAATTATGCCACAGATATGCTATTGGCAGACGTTGTAAATGCAATTATGCCACAGATGTGCTATTGGCAGACTTTCTAAATGCAATTATGCCACGGATAAGCTATTGGGAGACTTTCAGGTGCAATTATGCCACAGATAAGCTATTGGCAGACTTTCTAAATGCAATTAAACCACAGATATGCTATTGGGAGATTATCTAAATTTAACTTTCTAAATATAATTATGCCACCGATACGCTATTGGGAGACTTTCAAATGCAATTATGCCACAGGTAAGCTATTGGGAGACGTTCAAATGCAATTATGCCACTGTTATTCTATTGGGAGATTATCTAAATGCAACTTTCTGAACACAGTTATGCCACAGACAAGTTATTGGGAGAGCTTCAAATGCAATTAAGCAACAGATATGCTATTGGGAGACTATCTAAATGCAACTTTCTAAATACAATTATGCCACAGATAAGCTATTGGAAGATTTTCTAAATGCAAATATGCCACGGATAAGCTATTGGGAGACTTTCAGATGCAATTATGCCACAGATAAGCTATCGGGAGAGTTTCTAAATGCAATTAGGCCACAGAAAAGCTATTGGCAGACTTTCTAAATGCAATTAAACCACAGATATGCTATTGGGAGACTATCTAAATTTAACTTTCTAAATACAATTATGCCACAGATAAGCTGTTGGGAGACTTTCAAATGCAATTCTGCCACAGGTAAGCTATTGGGAGACTTCCGGGTGCAATTATGTCACAGATAAGCTATTGGGAGACTTTCAAATGCAATTATGCCACAGATATGCTATTGGAAGACTTTCAAATGCAATTAAGCCACAGATATGCCATTGGGAGATTCTCTAAATGCAACTTTCTAATACAATTATGCCACAGATAAGGTATTGGGAGACTTTCAAGTGCAATTATGCTACAGATAAACTATTGGGAGACTTTCAAATGCAATTATGCCAAAGATATTCTATTGGGGGATTACCTAAATGCAACTTTCTGAACACAGTTATGCCACAGACAAGTTATTGGGAGAGCTTCAAATGCAATTAAGCCACAGATATGCTATTGGGAGATTATCTAAATGCAACTTTCTAAATACAATTATGCCACAGATAAGCTATTGGGAGACTTTCAAATGCAATTATGCCACAGATATACTATTGGCAGGCTTTCTAAATGCAATTATGCCACAGATATGCTATTGGCAGACTTTCTAAATGCAATTATGCCACAGATAAGCTATTGGGAGACTTTCAAATGCAATTATGCCACAGGTAAGCTATTGGTAGACTTTCAAATGCAATTAAGCCACAGATAAGCTATTGAGAGATTTGCAAATTCAATTAAGCCACCGATATGCTATCGGGAGATTTTTGAATGCAATTATGCCACAGATATGCTATTGGGAGGCTTTCAAATGCAATTAAGACACAGATATGCTATTGGGAGATTATCTAAATGCAACTTTCTAATACAATTATGCCACAGATAAGTTATTTGAAGAGCTTCAAATGCAATTAAGCCACAGATATGCTATTGGGAGATTATCTAAATGCAACTTTCTAAATACAATTATGCCACAGATAAGCTATTGGGAGACTATCAAATGCAATTAAGCCACAGATATGCTATTGGGAGATTATCAAAATGCAACTTTCTGAACACAGGTATGCCACAGAAAAGTTATTGGGAGAGCTTCAAATGCAGTTAAGCCACAGATATGCTATTGGGAGATTATCTAAATGCAACTTTCTGAACACAATTATGCCACAGATAAGTTATTTGGGGAGCTTCAAATGCAATTAAGCCACAGATATGCTATTGGGAGATTATTTAAATGCAACTTTCTGAACACAGGTATGCCACAGTTAAGTTATTTGAAGAGCTTCAAATGCAATTAAGCCACAGATATGCTATTGGGAGATTATCTAAATGAAACTTTCTAAATACAATTATGCCACAGATAAGCTATTGGGAGACTATCAAATGCAATTAAGCCACAGATATGCTATTGGGAGATTATCAAAATGCAACTTTCTGAACACAGGTATGCCACAGATATGTTATTGGGAGAGCTTCAAATGCAATTAAGCCACATATATACTATTGGGAGATTATCTAAATGCAACTTTCTGAACCCAGTTATGCCACAGATAAATTATTGGTAGAGCTTCAAATGCAATTAAACCACAGATATGCTATTGGGAGATTATTTGAATGCAACTTTCTAAATGCAATTATGCCACAGATAAACTATTGGGAGACTTTCTAAATACAATTATACAACAGATACGCTAATGGGAGACTTTCAGATGCAGTTAAGCCACAGATATTCTATTGGGAGATTATCTAAATGCAACTTTCTAAATACAGTTATGCCACAGATAAGTTATTGGGAGAGTTTCAAATGCAATTAAGCCACAGATATGCTATTAGGAGATTATCTAAGTGCAACATTCTAAATACAATTATGCCACAGATAAGCAAGTGGGAGACTTTCAAATGCAATTATGACACAGATTACTATTGGCAGACTTTCTAAATGCAGATATGCCACAGATATGCTATTGGCAGACTTTCTAAATGCAATTATGCCACAGATAAGCTATTGGGAGACTTTCAAATGCAATTATGCCACAGATATGCTATTGGCAGACGTTCTAAATGCAATTATGCCACATATATGCTATTGGCAGACCTTCTAAATGCAATTATGCCACAGATAAGCTATTGGGAGACTTTCAAATGCAATTATGCCACAGAAAAGCTATTGGCAGACTTTCTAAATGCAATTAAACCACAGATATGCTATTGGGAGATTATCTACATTTTACTTTCTAAATACAATTATGCCATCGATACGCTATTGGGAGACTTTCAAATGCAATTATGCCACAGGGAAGCTATTGGGAGACTTTCAAATGCAATTAAGCCACAGATAAACTATTGAGAGATTTTCAAATTCAATTAAGCCACGGATATGCTATTGGGAGATTTTCGAATGCAATTATGCCACAGATATGCTATTGGAAGACTTTCAAATGCAATTAAGCCACAGATATGCCATTGGGAGATTCTCTAAATGCAACTTTCTAATACAATTATGCCACAGATAAGGTATTGGGAGACTTTCAAGTGCAATTATGCTACAGATAAACTATTGGGAGACTTTCAAATGCAATTATGCCAAAGATATTCTATTGGGGGATTACCTAAATGCAACTTTCTGAACACAGTTATGCCACAGACAAGTTATTGGGAGAGCTTCAAATGCAATTAAGCCACAGATATGCTATTGGGAGATTATCTAAATGCAACTTTCTAAATACAATTATGCCACAGATAAGCTATTGGGAGACTTTCAAATGCAATTATGCCACAGATATACTATTGGCAGGCTTTCTAAATGCAATTATGCCACAGATATGCTATTGGCAGACTTTCTAAATGCAATTATGCCACAGATAAGCTATTGGGAGACTTTCAAATGCAATTATGCCACAGGTAAGCTATTGGTAGACTTTCAAATGCAATTAAGCCACAGATAAGCTATTGAGAGATTTGCAAATTCAATTAAGCCACCGATATGCTATCGGGAGATTTTTGAATGCAATTATGCCACAGATATGCTATTGGGAGGCTTTCAAATGCAATTAAGACACAGATATGCTATTGGGAGATTATCTAAATGCAACTTTCTAATACAATTATGCCACAGATAAGTTATTTGAAGAGCTTCAAATGCAATTAAGCCACAGATATGCTATTGGGAGATTATCTAAATGCAACTTTCTAAATACAATTATGCCACAGATAAGCTATTGGGAGACTATCAAATGCAATTAAGCCACAGATATGCTATTGGGAGATTATCAAAATGCAACTTTCTGAACACAGGTATGCCACAGAAAAGTTATTGGGAGAGCTTCAAATGCAGTTAAGCCACAGATATGCTATTGGGAGATTATCTAAATGCAACTTTCTGAACACAATTATGCCACAGATAAGTTATTTGGGGAGCTTCAAATGCAATTAAGCCACAGATATGCTATTGGGAGATTATTTAAATGCAACTTTCTGAACACAGGTATGCCACAGTTAAGTTATTTGAAGAGCTTCAAATGCAATTAAGCCACAGATATGCTATTGGGAGATTATCTAAATGAAACTTTCTAAATACAATTATGCCACAGATAAGCTATTGGGAGACTATCAAATGCAATTAAGCCACAGATATGCTATTGGGAGATTATCAAAATGCAACTTTCTGAACACAGGTATGCCACAGATATGTTATTGGGAGAGCTTCAAATGCAATTAAGCCACATATATACTATTGGGAGATTATCTAAATGCAACTTTCTGAACCCAGTTATGCCACAGATAAATTATTGGTAGAGCTTCAAATGCAATTAAACCACAGATATGCTATTGGGAGATTATTTGAATGCAACTTTCTAAATGCAATTATGCCACAGATAAACTATTGGGAGACTTTCTAAATACAATTATACAACAGATACGCTAATGGGAGACTTTCAGATGCAGTTAAGCCACAGATATTCTATTGGGAGATTATCTAAATGCAACTTTCTAAATACAGTTATGCCACAGATAAGTTATTGGGAGAGTTTCAAATGCAATTAAGCCACAGATATGCTATTGGGAGATTATCTAAGTGCAACATTCTAAATACAATTATGCCACAGATAAGCAAGTGGGAGACTTTCAAATGCAATTATGACACAGATTACTATTGGCAGACTTTCTAAATGCAGATATGCCACAGATATGCTATTGGCAGACTTTCTAAATGCAATTATGCCACAGATAAGCTATTGGGAGACTTTCAAATGCAATTATGCCACAGATATGCTATTGGCAGACGTTCTAAATGCAATTATGCCACATATATGCTATTGGCAGACCTTCTAAATGCAATTATGCCACAGATAAGCTATTGGGAGACTTTCAAATGCAATTATGCCACAGAAAAGCTATTGGCAGACTTTCTAAATGCAATTAAACCACAGATATGCTATTGGGAGATTATCTACATTTTACTTTCTAAATACAATTATGCCATCGATACGCTATTGGGAGACTTTCAAATGCAATTATGCCACAGGGAAGCTATTGGGAGACTTTCAAATGCAATTAAGCCACAGATAAACTATTGAGAGATTTTCAAATTCAATTAAGCCACGGATATGCTATTGGGAGATTTTCGAATGCAATTATGCCACAGATATGGTATTTGGAGACTTTCAAATGCAATTAAGTCACAGATATGCTATTGGGAGATTATCTAAATGCAACTTTCTGAACACAGTTATGCCACAGACAAGTTATTGGGAGAGCTTCAAATGCAATTAAACCACAGATATGCTATTCAGAGATTATCTAAATGCAACTTTCTAAATACAATTATGCCACAGATAAGCTATTGGGAGACTTTCAAATGCAATTATGCCACGGATAAGCTATTGGGAGACTTACAGATGCAATTATGCCACAGATAAGCTATTGGCAGACTTTCTAAATGCAATTAAACCACAGATATGCTATTGGGAGATTATCTAAATTTAACTTTCTAAATATAATTATGCCACCGATACGCTATTGGGAGACTTTCAAATGCAATTATGCCACAGATAAGATATTGGGAGACTTTCAAATGCAATTATGCCACAGGTAAGCTATTAGGAGACCTTCAAATGCAATTATGCCACAGATATTCTATTGGGAGATTATCTAAATGCAACTTTCTGAACACAGTTATGCTAGTCAAGTTATTGGGAGAGCTTCAAATGCAATTAAGCAACAGATATGCTATTGGGAGATTATCTAAATGCAACTTTCTAAATACAATTAGGCCACAAATATGCTATTGGGAGACTTTCAAATGCAATTCTGCCACAGGTAAGCTATTGGGAGACTTTCGGGTGCAATTAGGCCACAGATAGGCTATTGAGAGACTTTCAAATGCAATTATGCCACAGAGAAGCTATTGGGAGACTTTCAAATGCAATTATGCCACAGAAAAGCTATTGGCAGACTTTCTAAATGCAATTAAACCACAGATACGCTATTGGGAGATTATCTAAATTTAACTTTCTAAATACAATTATGCCATCGATACGCTATTGGGAGACTTTCAAATGCAATTATGCCACAGATATGCTATTGTAAGACTTTCAAATGCAATTAAGCCACAGATATGCCATTGGGAGATTATCTAAATGCAACTTTCTAATACAATTATGCCATAGATAAGGTATTGGGAGACTTTAAAGTGCAATTATGCTACAGATAAACTATTGGGAGACTTTCAAATGCAATTATGCCAAAGATATTCTATTGGGGGATTACCTAAATGCAACTTTCTGAACACAGTTATGCCACGGACAAGTTATTGGGAGAGCTTCAAATGCAATTAAGCCACAGATATGCTATTGGAGATTATCTAAATGCAACTTTCTAATACAATTATGCCACAGATAAGCTATTGGGAGACTTTCAAATGCAATTATGCCACAGATATACTATTGGCAGGCTTTCTAAATGCAATTATGCCACAGATATGCTATTGGCAGACTTTCTAAATGCAATTATGCCACAGATAAGCTATTGGGAGACTTTAAATGCAATTATGCCACAACTAAGCTATTGGTAGACTTTCAAATGCAATTAAGCCACAGATAAGCTATTGAGAGATTTGCAAATTCAATTAAGCCACGGATATGCTATTTGGAGATTTTTTAATGCAATTATGCCACAGATATGCTATTGGGAGGCTTTCAAATGCAATTAAGCCACAGATATGCTATTGGGAGATTATCTAAATGCAACTTTCTAATACAATTATGCCACAGATAGGGTATTGGGAGACTTTCAAGTGCAATTATGCTACAGATAAACTATTGGGAGACTTTCAAATGCAATTATGCCACAGATATTCTATTGGGAGATTATCTAAATGCAACTTTCTGAACCCAGTTATGCCACAGACAAGTTATTGGGAGAGCATCAAATGCAATTAAACCACAGATATGCTATTCAGAGATTATCTAAATGCAACTTTCTAAATACAATTATGCCACAGATAAGCTATTGGGAGACTTTCAAATGCAATTATGCCACAGATATGCTATTGGCAGACGTTCTAAATGCAATTATGACACAGATAAGCTATTGGGAGACTTTCAAATGCAATTATGCCACAGAAAAGCTATTGGCAGACTTTCTAAATGCAAATAAACCACAGATATGCTATTGGGAGATTATCTACATTTTACTTTCTAAATACAATTATGCCATCGATACGTTATTGGGAGACTTTCAAATGCAATTATGCCACAGGGAAGCTATTGGGAGACTTTCAAATGCAATTATGCCACAGATAAGCTATTGAGAGATTTTCAAATTCAATTAAGCCACGGATATGCTATTGGGAGATTTTCGAATGCAATTATGCCACAGATATGGTATTTTGAGACTTTCAAATGCAATTATGCCACAGATATTCTATTGGGAGATTATCTAAATGCAATTTTCTGAACACAGTTATGCCACAGATAAGTTATTGGGAGAGCATCAAATGCAATTAAGCCACAGATATGCTATTTGGAGATGATCTAAATGCAACTTTCTAAATACAATCATGCCACAGATAAGCTATTGGGAGACTTTCAAATGCAATTATGCCACAGATATGCTATTGGCAGACGTTGTAAATGCAATTATGCCACAGATATGCTATTGGCAGACTTTCCAAATGCAATTATGCCACAGATAAGCTATTGGGAGACTTTCAGATGCAATTATGCCACAGATAAGCTATTGGCAGACTTTCTAAATGCAATTAAACCACAGATACGCTATTGGGAGATTATCTAAATTTAACTTTCTAAATACAATTATGCCATCGATACGCTATTAGGAGACTTTCAAATGCAATTATGCTACAGATATGCTATTGGAAGACTTTCAAATGCAATTAAGCCAAAGATATGCCATTGGGAGATTATCTAAATGCAACTTTCTAATACAATTATGCCACAGATAAGGTATTGGGAGACTTTCAAGTGCAATTATGCTACAGATAAACTATTGGGAGACTTTCAAATGCAATTATGCCAAAGATATTTTATTGGGGGATTACCTAAATGCAACTTTCTGAACACAGTTATGCCACAGACAAGTTATTGGGAGAGCTTCAAATGCAATTAAGCCACATATATGCTATTGGGAGATTATCTAAATGCAACTTTCTAAATACAATTATGCCACAGATAAGCTATTGGGAGACTTTCAAATGCAATTATGCCACAGATATACTATTGGCAGGCTTTCTAAATGCAATTATGCCACAGATATGCTATTGGCAGAGTTTCTAAATGCAATTATGCCACAGATAAGCTATTGGGAGACTTTCAAATGCAATTATGCCACAGGTAAGCTATTGGTAGACTTTCAAATGCAATTAAGCCACAGATAAGCTATTGAGAGATTTGCAAATTCAATTAAGCCACGGATATGCTATTGGGAGATTTTTGAATGCAATTATGCCACAGATATGCTATTGGGAGGCTTTCAAATGCAATTAAGCCACAGATATGCTATTGGGAGATTATCTAAATGCAACTTTCTAATACAATTATGCCACAGATAGGGTATTGGGAGACTTTCAAGTGCAATTATGCTACAGATAAACTATTGGGAGACTTTCAAATGCAATTATGTCACAGATATGTTATTGGGAGATTATCTAAATGCAACTTTCTGAACACAGGTGTGCCACAGATAAGTTATTTGAAGAGCTTCAAATGCAATTAAGCCACAAATATGCTATTGGGAGATTATCTAAATGCAACTTTCTAAATACAATTATGCCACAGATAAACTATTGGGAGACTATCAAATGCAATTAAGCCACAGATATGCTATTGGGAGATTATCAAAATGCAACTTTCTGAACACAGGTATGCCACAGAAAAGTTATTGGGAGAGCTTCAAATGCAATTAGGCCACAGATATGCTATTGGGAGATTATCTGAATGCAACTTTCTGAACACAGTTATGCCACAGATAAGTTATTTGGGGAGCCTCAAATGCAATTAAGCCACAGATATGCTATTGGGAGATTATCTAAATGCAACATTCGGAACACAGGTATGCCACAGATAAGTTATTTGAAGAGCTTCAAATGCAATTAAGCCACAGATATGCTATTGGGAGATTATCTAAATGCAACTTTCTAAATACAATTATGCCACAGATAAGCTATTGGGAGACTATCAAATGCAATTAAGCCACAGATGTGCTATTGGGAGATTATCAAAATGCAACTTTCTGAACACAGGTATGCCGTAGATATGTTATTGGGAGAGCTTCAAATGCAATTAAGCCACAGATATACTATTGGGAGATTATCTAAATGCAACTTTCTGAACCCAGTTATGCCACAGATAAATTATTGGGAGAGCTTCAAATGCAATTAAGCCACAGATATGCTATTGCGAGATTATTTAAATGCAACTTTCTAAATGCAATAATGCCACAGATAAGCTATTGGGAGACTTTCTAAATACAATTATACCACAGATACGCTAATGGGAGACTTTCAGATGCAGTTAAGCCACAGATATTCTATTGGGAGATTATCTAAATGCAACTTTCTAAATACAGTTATGCCACAGATAAGCTATTGGGAGAGTTTCAAATGCAATTAAGCCACAGATATGCTATTGGGAGATTATCTAAGTGCAACATTCTAAATACAATTATGCCACAGATAAGCTAGTGGGAGACTTTGAAATGCAATTATGATACAGATTACTATTGGCAGACTTTCTAAATGCAAATATGCCACATATATGCTATTGGCAGACTTTCTAAATGCAATTATGCCACAGATAAGCTATTGGGAGACTTGCTAAATGCAATTATGCCACAGATAAGCTATTGGGAGACTTTTAAATGCAATTATGCCACAGATATGCTATTGGGAGATTATGTAAATGCAACTTTCTGACCACAGTCATGCCACAGATAAGTTATTGGGAGAGCTTCAAATGCAATTAAGCCACAGATATGCTATTGGGAGACTTTCAAATGCAATTATGCCGCAGATAAGCTATTGGGAGACTTTCAAATGCAATTATGCCACAGATAATCTATTGGGAGACTTTCAAATGCAATTATGCCACAGGTAAGCTATTGGGAGACTTTCAAATGCAATTAAGCCACAGATAAGCTATTGAAAAAATTTCAAATTCAATTAAACAACAGATATGCTATTGGGATATTTTATAATGCAATTATGCCACAGATATGCTATTGGGAGATTTTCGTATGCAATTAAGCCACAGATATGCTATTGGGAGATTATCTAAATGCAACTTTCTAAATACAATTATGCCACCGATACACTATTGGCAGACTTTCAAATGCAATTATGCCACAGGTAAGCTATTGGGAGACTTTCAAATGCAATTAAAGCAGAGATATTCTACTGGGAGATTATCTAAATGCAACTTTCTGAATACAGTTATGCCACAGATAAGCTATTGGGAGAGTTTCAAATGCAATTAAGCCACAGATATGCTTTTGGGAGATTATCTAAGTGCAACATTCTGAATACAATTATGCCACAGATAAGCTATTGGGAGACTTTCAGATGCAATTATGCCACAGATAAGCTATTGGGAGACTTTCAAATGCAATCATGCCACAAGTAAGCTATTGGGAGACTTTCAAGTACAATTATACCACAGATATGTTATTGGCAGGCTTTCTAAATGCAATTATGCCACAGATAAGGTATTGGGAGACTTTCAAATGCAATTATGCCACAGATATGCTATTGGGATATTATCTAAATGCAACTTTCTAAACACAATTATGCCACAGATAAGCTATTGGGAGACTTTCAAACTACAATTATGCCACAGATACGCTAATGGGAGACTTTCAAATGCCCTTAACCCACAAATATGCTATTGGGAGATTATCTAAATGCAATTTTCTAAATACAATTATGCCACAGATATGCTATTGGCAGACTTTCTAAATGCATTTCTTGCCACAGATAAGGTATTGGTAGACTTTCAAGTGCACATATGCCACAGATATGCTATTGGCAGATTTTCTAAATGCACTTATGATACAGATAAGGTATTGGTAGACTTTCAAATGCAATTATGCCACAGATATTCTATTGGGAGATTATGTAAATGCAACCTTCTGAACACAGTTATGCTACAGATAAGTTATTGGGAGAGCTTCAAATGCAATTAAGCCACAGATATGCTATTGGGAGATTATCTAAATGCAACGTTCAAATACAATTATGCCACAGATAAGATATTGGGAGACTTTCAATTGCAATTATGCCACAGATAAGCTATTGGGAGACTTTCAAATGTACTTAAACCACAGATATCCTATTGGGAGATTATCTAAATGCAACTTTCTAAATACAATCATACCACTGATACGCTATTGGGAGACTTTCAAATGCTATTATGACACAGATTACTATTGGCAGACTTTCTAAATGCAAATATGCCACATATATGCTATTGGCAGACTTTCTAAATGCAATTATGCCACAGATAAGCTATTGGGAGACTTGCTAAATGCTATTATGCCACAGATAAGCTATTGGGAGACTTTCAGATGCAATTATGACACAGATAAGCTATTGGGAGACTTTCAAATGCAATCATGCCACAAGTAAGCTATTGGGAGACTTTCAAGTACAATTATACCACAGATATGTTATTGGCAGGCTTTCTAAATGCAATTATGCCACAGATAAGGTATTGGGAGACTTTCAAATGCAATTATGCCACAGATATGCTATTGGGAGATTATCTAAATGCAACTTTCTAAACACAATTATGCCACAGATAAGCTATTGGGAGACTTTCGAACTACAATTATGCCACAGATACGCTAATGGGAGACTTTCAAATGCCCTTAACCCACAAATATGCTATTGGGAGATTATCTAAATGCAATTTTCTAAATACAATTATGCCACAGATATGCTATTGGCAGACTTTCTAAATGCATTTATGCCACAGATAAGGTATTGGTAGACTTTCAAGTGCACATATGCCACAGATATGCTATTGGCAGATTTTCTAAATGCACTTATGCCACAGATAAGGTATTGGTAGACTTTCAAATGCAATTATGCCACAGATATTCTATTGGGAGATTATGTAAATGCAACTTTCTGAACACAGTTATGCCACAGATAAGTTATTGGGAGAGCTTCAAATGCAATTAAGCCACAGATATGCTATTGGGAGATTATCTAAATGCAACTTTCTCTATGCAATTATGCCACTGATAAGCTATTGGGAGACTTTCTAAATACAATTATACCACAGATACGCTAATGGGAGACTTTCAGATGCAGTTAAACCACAGATATGCTATTGGGAGATTATCTAAATGCAACTTTCTAAATACAGTTATGCCACAGATAAGGTATTGGGGGAGTTTCAAATGCAATTAAACCACAGATATGCTATTGGGAGATTATCTAAATGCAACTTTCTAAATACAATTATGCCACACATATACTATTGGCAGACTTTCTAAATGCAATTATGCCACAGATATGCTATTGGCAGACTTTCTAAATGCAATTATGCCACAGATAAGATATTGGGAGACTTTCAGATGCAATTATGCCACAGATAAGCTATTGGGAGACTTTCTAAATGCAATTATGCCACAGATAAGCTATTGGGAGACTTTCAGATGCAATTATGCCACAGATAAGCTATTGGGAGACTTTCAAATGAAATAAAGCCACAGATATGCTATTGGGAGATTATTTAAATGCAACATTCTAAATACATTTATGCCGCAGATAAGCTATTGGGAGACTTTCAAGTGCAATTATGCCACAGATATGCTATTGGCAGACTTTCTAAATGCAATTATGCAACACATAAGGTATTGGGAGACTTTCAAATGCAATTATGCCAGAGATATGCTATTGGGAGATTATCTAAATGCAACTTTCTAAATACAATTATGCCACAGATAAACTATCGGGAGACTTTCAAGTGCACATATGCCACAGATATGCTGTTGGCAGACTTTCCAAATGCACTTATGCCACAGATAAGGTATTGGGAGACTTTCAAATGCAATTATGCCACATGTATGCTATTGGGAGATTATGCAAATGCAACTTTCTGAACAGTTATGCCACAGATGAGCTATTGGGAGACTTTCAAATGCAATTATGCCACAGATAAGATATTGGGAGACTTTCAAATGCACTTAAGCCACAGATATGCTATTGGGAGATTATCTAAATGCAACTTCCTAAATACAATTATGCCACCGATACGCTATTGGGAGACTTTCAAATGCAATTATGCCACAGATAAGCTATTGTGAGACTTTCAAATGCAATTATGCCAGAGGTAAGCTATTGGGAGACTTTCAAATGCAATTAAGCCACAGATAAACTATTGAGAGATTTTCAAATTCAATTAAACTACAGATATGCTATTGGGAGATTTTCGAATGCAATTAAGCCACAGATATGCTGTTGGGAGATTATCTAAATGCAACTTTCTAAATACAATTATGCCACCGATACGCTATTGGGAGACTTTCAAATGAAGTTATACCACAGATAAGACATTGGGAGACTTTCAAATGCAATTATGCCACAGATATGCTATTGACAGACTTTCTAAATGCAATTATGCCACAGATATGCTATTGGCAGACTTTCTAAATGCAATTATGCCACAGATAAGGTATTGGGAGAGCTTCAAATGCAATTATGCCACAGATATGCTATTGGGAGATTATCTAAATGCAACTTTCTAAATATAATTATGCCACAGATAAGCTATTGGGAGTCTTACACATGTAATTAAGCCACAGATATGCTATTGGGAGATTATCTAAATGCAACTTTCTAATACAATTATGCCACGGATAAGCTATTGGGAGACTTTCAGATGCAATAATGCCACAGATAAGCTATTGGGAGACTTTCAAATGCAATTAAGCCACAGATATGCTATTGGGGGATTATCGGAATGCAACTTTCTAAACACAATTATGCCACAGATAAGCTATTGGGAGACTTTCAAATGCAATTAAGCCACAGATATGTTATTGGGAGATTATCTAAATGCAACTTTCTGAACACAGGTATGCCACAGATAAATTATTTGAAGAGCTTCAAATGCAATTAAGCCACAGATATGCTATTGGGAGATTATCTAAATGCAACTTTCTAAATAAAATTATGCCACAGATAAGCTATTGGGAGACTATCAAATGCAATTAATCCACAGATATGCTATTGGGAGATTATCAAAATGCAACTTTCTGAACACAGGTATGCCACAGATAAGTTATTTGGGGAGTTTCAAATGCAATTAAGCCACAGATATGCTATTGAGAGATTATTTAAATGCAACTTTCTAAATGCAATTATGCCACAGATAAGCTATTGGGAGACTTTCTAAATACAATTATACCACAGATATGCTAATGGGAGACTTTCAAATGCAATTAAGCCACAGATAATCTATTGGGAGATTATCTAAATGCAACTTTCCATAAACAATTAAGCCACTGATAAGCTATTGGGAGACTTTCAAATGCAGTTATGCCACAGGTAAGCTATTGGGAGACTTGCAAATGCAATTAAGCCACAGATAAGCTATTGAGAGATTTTCAAATTCAATTAAACCACAGATATGCTATTGGGAGGTTTTCGAATGCAATTAAGCCACAGATATGCTATTGGGAGATTATCTAAATGCAACTTTCTAAATACAATTATGCCACAGATAAGGTATTGGGAGACTTTCAAATGCAATTATGCCACAGATATGCTATTGGGAGATTATGTAAATGCAACTTTCTGAACACAGTTATGCCACAGATAAATTATTGGGAGAGCTTCAAATGCAATTAAGCCACATATATGCTATTGGGAGATTATCTAAATGCAACTTTCAAATACAATTATGCCACAGATAAGATATTGGGAGACTTTCAATTGCAATTATGCCACAGATGAGCTATGGGGAGACTTTCAAATGCAATTATGCCACAGATAAGCTATTAGGAGACTTTCAAATGCACTTAAACCACAGATATGCTATTGGGAGATTATCTAAATGCAACTTTCTAAATACAATTATGCCACTGATACGCTATTGGGAGACTTTCAAATGCAATTATGCCACAAATAAGCTATTGGGAGACTTTCAAATGCAATTAAGCCACAGATAAGCTATTGAGAGATTTTCAAATTCAATTAAACCACAGATATGCTATTGGGAGATTTTCGAATGCAATTAAACCACAGATATGCTATTGGGAGATTATCTAAATGCAACTTTCTAAATACAATTATGCCACTGATACGCTATTGGGAGACATTCAAATGCAATTATGCCACAGATAAGCTATTGGGAGACTTTCAAATGCAATTAAGCCACAGATATGTTATTGGGAGATTATCTAAATGCAACATTCTGAACACAGGTATGCCACAGATAAGTTATTTGAAGAGCTTCAAATGCAATTAAGCCACAGATATGCTATTGGGAGATTATCTGAATGCAACTTTCTGAACACAGTTATGCCACAGATAAGTTATTTGGGGAGCCTCAAATGCAATTAAGCCACAGATATGCTATTGGGAGATTATCTAAATGCAACATTCTGAACACAGGTATGCCACAGATAAGTTATTTGAAGAGCTTCAAATGCAATTAAGCCACAGATATGCTATTGGGAGATTATCTAAATGCAACTTTCTAAATACAATTATGCCACAGATAAGCTATTGGGAGACTATCAAATGCAATTAAGCCACAGATGTGCTATTGGGAGATTATCAAAATGCAACTTTCTGAACACAGGTATGCCGTAGATATGTTATTGGGAGAGCTTCAAATGCAATTAAGCCACAGATATACTATTGGGAGATTATCTAAATGCAACTTTCTGAACCCAGTTATGCCACAGATAAATTATTGGGAGAGCTTCAAATGCAATTAAGCCACAGATATGCTATTGCGAGATTATTTAAATGCAACTTTCTAAATGCAATAATGCCACAGATAAGCTATTGGGAGACTTTCTAAATACAATTATACCACAGATACGCTAATGGGAGACTTTCAGATGCAGTTAAGCCACAGATATTCTATTGGGAGATTATCTAAATGCAACTTTCTAAATACAGTTATGCCACAGATAAGCTATTGGGAGAGTTTCAAATGCAATTAAGCCACAGATATGCTATTGGGAGATTATCTAAGTGCAACATTCTAAATACAATTATGCCACAGATAAGCTAGTGGGAGACTTTGAAATGCAATTATGATACAGATTACTATTGGCAGACTTTCTAAATGCAAATATGCCACATATATGCTATTGGCAGACTTTCTAAATGCAATTATGCCACAGATAAGCTATTGGGAGACTTGCTAAATGCAATTATGCCACAGATAAGCTATTGGGAGACTTTTAAATGCAATTATGCCACAGATATGCTATTGGGAGATTATGTAAATGCAACTTTCTGACCACAGTCATGCCACAGATAAGTTATTGGGAGAGCTTCAAATGCAATTAAGCCACAGATATGCTATTGGGAGACTTTCAAATGCAATTATGCCGCAGATAAGCTATTGGGAGACTTTCAAATGCAATTATGCCACAGATAATCTATTGGGAGACTTTCAAATGCAATTATGCCACAGGTAAGCTATTGGGAGACTTTCAAATGCAATTAAGCCACAGATAAGCTATTGAAAAAATTTCAAATTCAATTAAACAACAGATATGCTATTGGGATATTTTATAATGCAATTATGCCACAGATATGCTATTGGGAGATTTTCGTATGCAATTAAGCCACAGATATGCTATTGGGAGATTATCTAAATGCAACTTTCTAAATACAATTATGCCACCGATACACTATTGGCAGACTTTCAAATGCAATTATGCCACAGGTAAGCTATTGGGAGACTTTCAAATGCAATTAAAGCAGAGATATTCTACTGGGAGATTATCTAAATGCAACTTTCTGAATACAGTTATGCCACAGATAAGCTATTGGGAGAGTTTCAAATGCAATTAAGCCACAGATATGCTTTTGGGAGATTATCTAAGTGCAACATTCTGAATACAATTATGCCACAGATAAGCTATTGGGAGACTTTCAGATGCAATTATGCCACAGATAAGCTATTGGGAGACTTTCAAATGCAATCATGCCACAAGTAAGCTATTGGGAGACTTTCAAGTACAATTATACCACAGATATGTTATTGGCAGGCTTTCTAAATGCAATTATGCCACAGATAAGGTATTGGGAGACTTTCAAATGCAATTATGCCACAGATATGCTATTGGGAGATTATCTAAATGCAACTTTCTAAACACAATTATGCCACAGATAAGCTATTGGGAGACTTTCAAACTACAATTATGCCACAGATACGCTAATGGGAGACTTTCAAATGCCCTTAACCCACAAATATGCTATTGGGAGATTATCTAAATGCAATTTTCTAAATACAATTATGCCACAGATATGCTATTGGCAGACTTTCTAAATGCATTTCTTGCCACAGATAAGGTATTGGTAGACTTTCAAGTGCACATATGCCACAGATATGCTATTGGCAGATTTTCTAAATGCACTTATGATACAGATAAGGTATTGGTAGACTTTCAAATGCAATTATGCCACAGATATTCTATTGGGAGATTATGTAAATGCAACCTTCTGAACACAGTTATGCTACAGATAAGTTATTGGGAGAGCTTCAAATGCAATTAAGCCACAGATATGCTATTGGGAGATTATCTAAATGCAACGTTCAAATACAATTATGCCACAGATAAGATATTGAGAGACTTTCAATTGCAATTATGCCACAGATAAGCTATTGGGAGACTTTCAAATGTACTTAAACCACAGATATCCTATTGGGAGATTATCTAAATGCAACTTTCTAAATACAATCATACCACTGATACGCTATTGGGAGACTTTCAAATGCTATTATGACACAGATTACTATTGGCAGACTTTCTAAATGCAAATATGCCACATATATGCTATTGGCAGACTTTCTAAATGCAATTATGCCACAGATAAGCTATTGGGAGACTTGCTAAATGCTATTATGCCACAGATAAGCTATTGGGAGACTTTCAGATGCAATTATGACACAGATAAGCTATTGGGAGACTTTCAAATGCAATCATGCCACAAGTAAGCTATTGGGAGACTTTCAAGTACAATTATACCACAGATATGTTATTGGCAGGCTTTCTAAATGCAATTATGCCACAGATAAGGTATTGGGAGACTTTCAAATGCAATTATGCCACAGATATGCTATTGGGAGATTATCTAAATGCAACTTTCTAAACACAATTATGCCACAGATAAGCTATTGGGAGACTTTCGAACTACAATTATGCCACAGATACGCTAATGGGAGACTTTCAAATGCCCTTAACCCACAAATATGCTATTGGGAGATTATCTAAATGCAATTTTCTAAATACAATTATGCCACAGATATGCTATTGGCAGACTTTCTAAATGCATTTATGCCACAGATAAGGTATTGGTAGACTTTCAAGTGCACATATGCCACAGATATGCTATTGGCAGATTTTCTAAATGCACTTATGCCACAGATAAGGTATTGGTAGACTTTCAAATGCAATTATGCCACAGATATTCTATTGGGAGATTATGTAAATGCAACTTTCTGAACACAGTTATGCCACAGATAAGTTATTGGGAGAGCTTCAAATGCAATTAAGCCACAGATATGCTATTGGGAGATTATCTAAATGCAACTTTCTCTATGCAATTATGCCACTGATAAGCTATTGGGAGACTTTCTAAATACAATTATACCACAGATACGCTAATGGGAGACTTTCAGATGCAGTTAAACCACAGATATGCTATTGGGAGATTATCTAAATGCAACTTTCTAAATACAGTTATGCCACAGATAAGGTATTGGGGGAGTTTCAAATGCAATTAAACCACAGATATGCTATTGGGAGATTATCTAAATGCAACTTTCTAAATACAATTATGCCACAGATATACTATTGGCAGACTTTCTAAATGCAATTATGCCACAGATATGCTATTGGCAGACTTTCTAAATGCAATTATGCCACAGATAAGATATTGGGAGACTTTCAGATGCAATTATGCCACAGATAAGCTATTGGGAGACTTTCTAAATGCAATTATGCCACAGATAAGCTATTGGGAGACTTTCAGATGCAATTATGCCACAGATAAGCTATTGGGAGACTTTCAAATGAAATAAAGCCACAGATATGCTATTGGGAGATTATTTAAATGCAACATTCTAAATACATTTATGCCGCAGATAAGCTATTGGGAGACTTTCAAGTGCAATTATGCCACAGATATGCTATTGGCAGACTTTCTAAATGCAATTATGCAACACATAAGGTATTGGGAGACTTTCAAATGCAATTATGCCAGAGATATGCTATTGGGAGATTATCTAAATGCAACTTTCTAAATACAATTATGCCACAGATAAACTATCGGGAGACTTTCAAGTGCACATATGCCACAGATATGCTGTTGGCAGACTTTCCAAATGCACTTATGCCACAGATAAGGTATTGGAAGACTTTCAAATGCAATTATGCCACATGTATGCTATTGGGAGATTATGCAAATGCAACTTTCTGAACAGTTATGCCACAGATGAGCTATTGGGAGACTTTCAAATGCAATTATGCCACAGATATGATTTTGGGAGACTTTCAAATGCACTTAAGCCACAGATATGCTATTGGTAGATTATCTAAATGCAACTTCCTAAATACAATTATGCCACCGATACGCTATTGGGAGACTTTCAAATGCAATTATGCCACAGATAAGCTATTGTGAGACTTTCAAATGCAATTATGCCAGAGGTAAGCTATTGGGAGACTTTCAAATGCAATTAAGCCACAGATAAACTATTGAGAGATTTTCAAATTCAATTAAACTACAGATATGCTATTGGGAGATTTTCGAATGCAATTAAGCCACAGATATGCTGTTGGGAGATTATCTAAATGCAACTTTCTAAATACAATTATGCCACCGATACGCTATTGGGAGACTTTCAAATGAAGTTATACCACAGATAAGACATTGGGAGACTTTCAAATGCAATTATGCCACAGATATGCTATTGACAGACTTTCTAAATGCAATTATGCCACAGATATGCTATTGGCAGACTTTCTAAATGCAATTATGCCACAGATAAGGTATTGGGAGAGCTTCAAATGCAATTATGCCACAGATATGCTATTGGGAGATTATCTAAATGCAACTTTCTAAATATAATTATGCCACAGATAAGCTATTGGGAGTCTTACACATGTAATTAAGCCACAGATATGCTATTGGGAGATTATCTAAATGCAACTTTCTAATACAATTATGCCACGGATAAGCTATTGGGAGACTTTCAGATGCAATAATGCCACAGATAAGCTATTGGGAGACTTTCAAATGCAATTAAGCCACAGATATGCTATTGGGGGATTATCGGAATGCAACTTTCTAAACACAATTATGCCACAGATAAGCTATTGGGAGACTTTCAAATGCAATTAAGCCACAGATATGTTATTGGGAGATTATCTAAATGCAACTTTCTGAACACAGGTATGCCACAGATAAATTATTTGAAGAGCTTCAAATGCAATTAAGCCACAGATATGCTATTGGGAGATTATCTAAATGCAACTTTCTAAATAAAATTATGCCACAGATAAGCTATTGGGAGACTATCAAATGCAATTAATCCACAGATATGCTATTGGGAGATTATCAAAATGCAACTTTCTGAACACAGGTATGCCGTAGATATGTTATTGGGAGAGCTTCAAATGCAATTAAGCCACAGATATACTATTGGGAGATTATCTAAATGCAACTTTCTGAACCCAGTTATGCCACAGATAAATTATTGGGAGAGCTTCAAATGCAATTAAGCCACAGATATGCTATTGCGAGATTATCTAAATGCAACTTTCTCTATGCAATTATGCCACTGATAAGCTATTGGGAGACTTTCTAAATACAATTATACCACAGATACGCTAATGGGAGACTTTCAGATGCAGTTAAACCACAGATATGCTATTGGGAGATTATCTAAATGCAACTTTCTAAATACAGTTATGCCACAGATAAGGTATTGGGGGAGTTTCAAATGCAATTAAACCACAGATATGCTATTGGGAGATTATCTAAATGCAACTTTCTAAATACAATTATGCCACAGATATACTATTGGCAGACTTTCTAAATGCAATTATGCCACAGATATGCTATTGGCAGACTTTCTAAATGCAATTATGCCACAGATAAGATATTGGGAGACTTTCAGATGCAATTATGCCACAGATAAGCTATTGGGAGACTTTCTAAATGCAATTATGCCACAGATAAGCTATTGGGAGACTTTCAGATGCAATTATGCCACAGATAAGCTATTGGGAGACTTTCAAATGAAATAAAGCCACAGATATGCTATTGGGAGATTATTTAAATGCAACATTCTAAATACATTTATGCCGCAGATAAGCTATTGGGAGACTTTCAAGTGCAATTATGCCACAGATATGCTATTGGCAGACTTTCTAAATGCAATTATGCAACACATAAGGTATTGGGAGACTTTCAAATGCAATTATGCCAGAGATATGCTATTGGGAGATTATCTAAATGCAACTTTCTAAATACAATTATGCCACAGATAAACTATCGGGAGACTTTCAAGTGCACATATGCCACAGATATGCTGTTGGCAGACTTTCCAAATGCACTTATGCCACAGATAAGGTATTGGGAGACTTTCAAATGCAATTATGCCACATGTATGCTATTGGGAGATTATGCAAATGCAACTTTCTGAACAGTTATGCCACAGATGAGCTATTGGGAGACTTTCAAATGCAATTATGCCACAGATAAGATATTGGGAGACTTTCAAATGCACTTAAGCCACAGATATGCTATTGGGAGATTATCTAAATGCAACTTCCTAAATACAATTATGCCACCGATACGCTATTGGGAGACTTTCAAATGCAATTATGCCACAGATAAGCTATTGTGAGACTTTCAAATGCAATTATGCCAGAGGTAAGCTATTGGGAGACTTTCAAATGCAATTAAGCCACAGATAAACTATTGAGAGATTTTCAAATTCAATTAAACTACAGATATGCTATTGGGAGATTTTCGAATGCAATTAAGCCACAGATATGCTGTTGGGAGATTATCTAAATGCAACTTTCTAAATACAATTATGCCACCGATACGCTATTGGGAGACTTTCAAATGAACTTATACCACAGATAAGACATTGGGAGACTTTCAAATGCAATTATGCCACAGATATGCTATTGACAGACTTTCTAAATGCAATTATGCCACAGATATGCTATTGGCAGACTTTCTAAATGCAATTATGCCACAGATAAGGTATTGGGAGAGCTTCAAATGCAATTATGCCACAGATATGCTATTGGGAGATTATCTAAATGCAACTTTCTAAATATAATTATGCCACAGATAAGCTATTGGGAGTCTTACACATGTAATTAAGCCACAGATATGCTATTGGGAGATTATCTAAATGCAACTTTCTAATACAATTATGCCACGGATAAGCTATTGGGAGACTTTCAGATGCAATAATGCCACAGATAAGCTATTGGGAGACTTTCAAATGCAATTAAGCCACAGATATGCTATTGGGGGATTATCGGAATGCAACTTTCTAAACACAATTATGCCACAGATAAGCTATTGGGAGACTTTCAAATGCAATTAAGCCACAGATATGTTATTGGGAGATTATCTAAATGCAACTTTCTGAACACAGGTATGCCACAGATAAATTATTTGAAGAGCTTCAAATGCAATTAAGCCACAGATATGCTATTGGGAGATTATCTAAATGCAACTTTCTAAATAAAATTATGCCACAGATAAGCTATTGGGAGACTATCAAATGCAATTAATCCACAGATATGCTATTGGGAGATTATCAAAATGCAACTTTCTGAACACAGGTATGCCACAGATAAGTTATTTGGGGAGTTTCAAATGCAATTAAGCCACAGATATGCTATTGAGAGATTATTTAAATGCAACTTTCTAAATGCAATTATGCCACAGATAAGCTATTGGGAGACTTTCTAAATACAATTATACCACAGATATGCTAATGGGAGACTTTCAAATGCAATTAAGCCACAGATAATCTATTGGGAGATTATCTAAATGCAACTTTCCATAAACAATTAAGCCACTGATAAGCTATTGGGAGACTTTCAAATGCAGTTATGCCACAGGTAAGCTATTGGGAGACTTGCAAATGCAATTAAGCCACAGATAAGCTATTGAGAGATTTTCAAATTCAATTAAACCACAGATATGCTATTGGGAGGTTTTCGAATGCAATTAAGCCACAGATATGCTATTGGGAGATTATCTAAATGCAACTTTCTAAATACAATTATGCCACAGATAAGGTATTGGGAGACTTTCAAATGCAATTATGCCACAGATATGCTATTGGGAGATTATGTAAATGCAACTTTCTGAACACAGTTATGCCACAGATAAATTATTGGGAGAGCTTCAAATGCAATTAAGCCACATATATGCTATTGGGAGATTATCTAAATGCAACTTTCAAATACAATTATGCCACAGATAAGATATTGGGAGACTTTCAATTGCAATTATGCCACAGATGAGCTATGGGGAGACTTTCAAATGCAATTATGCCACAGATAAGCTATTAGGAGACTTTCAAATGCACTTAAACCACAGATATGCTATTGGGAGATTATCTAAATGCAACTTTCTAAATACAATTATGCCACTGATACGCTATTGGGAGACTTTCAAATGCAATTATGCCACAAATAAGCTATTGGGAGACTTTCAAATGCAATTAAGCCACAGATAAGCTATTGAGAGATTTTCAAATTCAATTAAACCACAGATATGCTATTGGGAGATTTTCGAATGCAATTAAACCACAGATATGCTATTGGGAGATTATCTAAATGCAACTTTCTAAATACAATTATGCCACTGATACGCTATTGGGAGACATTCAAATGCAATTATGCCACAGATAAGCTATTGGGAGACTTTCAAATGCAATTAAGCCACAGATATGTTATTGGGAGATTATCTAAATGCAACATTCTGAACACAGGTATGCCACAGATAAGTTATTTGAAGAGCTTCAAATGCAATTAAGCCACAGATATGCTATTGGGAGATTATCTGAATGCAACTTTCTGAACACAGTTATGCCACAGATAAGTTATTTGGGGAGCCTCAAATGCAATTAAGCCACAGATATGCTATTGGGAGATTATCTAAATGCAACATTCTGAACACAGGTATGCCACAGATAAGTTATTTGAAGAGCTTCAAATGCAATTAAGCCACAGATATGCTATTGGGAGATTATCTAAATGCAACTTTCTAAATACAATTATGCCACAGATAAGCTATTGGGAGACTATCAAATGCAATTAAGCCACAGATGTGCTATTGGGAGATTATCAAAATGCAACTTTCTGAACACAGGTATGCCGTAGATATGTTATTGGGAGAGCTTCAAATGCAATTAAGCCACAGATATACTATTGGGAGATTATCTAAATGCAACTTTCTGAACCCAGTTATGCCACAGATAAATTATTGGGAGAGCTTCAAATGCAATTAAGCCACAGATATGCTATTGCGAGATTATTTAAATGCAACTTTCTAAATGCAATAATGCCACAGATAAGCTATTGGGAGACTTTCTAAATACAATTATACCACAGATACGCTAATGGGAGACTTTCAGATGCAGTTAAGCCACAGATATTCTATTGGGAGATTATCTAAATGCAACTTTCTAAATACAGTTATGCCACAGATAAGCTATTGGGAGAGTTTCAAATGCAATTAAGCCACAGATATGCTATTGGGAGATTATCTAAGTGCAACATTCTAAATACAATTATGCCACAGATAAGCTAGTGGGAGACTTTGAAATGCAATTATGATACAGATTACTATTGGCAGACTTTCTAAATGCAAATATGCCACATATATGCTATTGGCAGACTTTCTAAATGCAATTATGCCACAGATAAGCTATTGGGAGACTTGCTAAATGCAATTATGCCACAGATAAGCTATTGGGAGACTTTTAAATGCAATTATGCCACAGATATGCTATTGGGAGATTATGTAAATGCAACTTTCTGACCACAGTCATGCCACAGATAAGTTATTGGGAGAGCTTCAAATGCAATTAAGCCACAGATATGCTATTGGGAGACTTTCAAATGCAATTATGCCGCAGATAAGCTATTGGGAGACTTTCAAATGCAATTATGCCACAGATAATCTATTGGGAGACTTTCAAATGCAATTATGCCACAGGTAAGCTATTGGGAGACTTTCAAATGCAATTAAGCCACAGATAAGCTATTGAAAAAATTTCAAATTCAATTAAACAACAGATATGCTATTGGGATATTTTATAATGCAATTATGCCACAGATATGCTATTGGGAGATTTTCGTATGCAATTAAGCCACAGATATGCTATTGGGAGATTATCTAAATGCAACTTTCTAAATACAATTATGCCACCGATACACTATTGGCAGACTTTCAAATGCAATTATGCCACAGGTAAGCTATTGGGAGACTTTCAAATGCAATTAAAGCAGAGATATTCTACTGGGAGATTATCTAAATGCAACTTTCTGAATACAGTTATGCCACAGATAAGCTATTGGGAGAGTTTCAAATGCAATTAAGCCACAGATATGCTTTTGGGAGATTATCTAAGTGCAACATTCTGAATACAATTATGCCACAGATAAGCTATTGGGAGACTTTCAGATGCAATTATGCCACAGATAAGCTATTGGGAGACTTTCAAATGCAATCATGCCACAAGTAAGCTATTGGGAGACTTTCAAGTACAATTATACCACAGATATGTTATTGGCAGGCTTTCTAAATGCAATTATGCCACAGATAAGGTATTGGGAGACTTTCAAATGCAATTATGCCACAGATATGCTATTGGGAGATTATCTAAATGCAACTTTCTAAACACAATTATGCCACAGATAAGCTATTGGGAGACTTTCAAACTACAATTATGCCACAGATACGCTAATGGGAGACTTTCAAATGCCCTTAACCCACAAATATGCTATTGGGAGATTATCTAAATGCAATTTTCTAAATACAATTATGCCACAGATATGCTATTGGCAGACTTTCTAAATGCATTTCTTGCCACAGATAAGGTATTGGTAGACTTTCAAGTGCACATATGCCACAGATATGCTATTGGCAGATTTTCTAAATGCACTTATGATACAGATAAGGTATTGGTAGACTTTCAAATGCAATTATGCCACAGATATTCTATTGGGAGATTATGTAAATGCAACCTTCTGAACACAGTTATGCTACAGATAAGTTATTGGGAGAGCTTCAAATGCAATTAAGCCACAGATATGCTATTGGGAGATTATCTAAATGCAACGTTCAAATACAATTATGCCACAGATAAGATATTGGGAGACTTTCAATTGCAATTATGCCACAGATAAGCTATTGGGAGACTTTCAAATGTACTTAAACCACAGATATCCTATTGGGAGATTATCTAAATGCAACTTTCTAAATACAATCATACCACTGATACGCTATTGGGAGACTTTCAAATGCTATTATGACACAGATTACTATTGGCAGACTTTCTAAATGCAAATATGCCACATATATGCTATTGGCAGACTTTCTAAATGCAATTATGCCACAGATAAGCTATTGGGAGACTTGCTAAATGCTATTATGCCACAGATAAGCTATTGGGAGACTTTCAGATGCAATTATGACACAGATAAGCTATTGGGAGACTTTCAAATGCAATCATGCCACAAGTAAGCTATTGGGAGACTTTCAAGTACAATTATACCACAGATATGTTATTGGCAGGCTTTCTAAATGCAATTATGCCACAGATAAGGTATTGGGAGACTTTCAAATGCAATTATGCCACAGATATGCTATTGGGAGATTATCTAAATGCAACTTTCTAAACACAATTATGCCACAGATAAGCTATTGGGAGACTTTCGAACTACAATTATGCCACAGATACGCTAATGGGAGACTTTCGAATGCCCTTAACCCACAAATATGCTATTGGGAGATTATCTAAATGCAATTTTCTAAATACAATTATGCCACAGATATGCTATTGGCAGACTTTCTAAATGCATTTATGCCACAGATAAGGTATTGGTAGACTTTCAAGTGCACATATGCCACAGATATGCTATTGGCAGATTTTCTAAATGCACTTATGCCACAGATAAGGTATTGGTAGACTTTCAAATGCAATTATGCCACAGATATTCTATTGGGAGATTATGTAAATGCAACTTTCTGAACACAGTTATGCCACAGATAAGTTATTGGGAGAGCTTCAAATGCAATTAAGCCACAGATATGCTATTGGGAGATTATCTAAATGCAACTTTCTCTATGCAATTATGCCACTGATAAGCTATTGGGAGACTTTCTAAATACAATTATACCACAGATACGCTAATGGGAGACTTTCAGATGCAGTTAAACCACAGATATGCTATTGGGAGATTATCTAAATGCAACTTTCTAAATACAGTTATGCCACAGATAAGGTATTGGGGGAGTTTCAAATGCAATTAAACCACAGATATGCTATTGGGAGATTATCTAAATGCAACTTTCTAAATACAATTATGCCACAGATATACTATTGGCAGACTTTCTAAATGCAATTATGCCACAGATATGCTATTGGCAGACTTTCTAAATGCAATTATGCCACAGATAAGATATTGGGAGACTTTCAGATGCAATTATGCCACAGATAAGCTATTGGGAGACTTTCTAAATGCAATTATGCCACAGATAAGCTATTGGGAGACTTTCAGATGCAATTATGCCACAGATAAGCTATTGGGAGACTTTCAAATGAAATAAAGCCACAGATATGCTATTGGGAGATTATTTAAATGCAACATTCTAAATACATTTATGCCGCAGATAAGCTATTGGGAGACTTTCAAGTGCAATTATGCCACAGATATGCTATTGGCAGACTTTCTAAATGCAATTATGCAACACATAAGGTATTGGGAGACTTTCAAATGCAATTATGCCAGAGATATGCTATTGGGAGATTATCTAAATGCAACTTTCTAAATACAATTATGCCACAGATAAACTATCGGGAGACTTTCAAGTGCACATATGCCACAGATATGCTGTTGGCAGACTTTCCAAATGCACTTATGCCACAGATAAGGTATTGGGAGACTTTCAAATGCAATTATGCCACATGTATGCTATTGGGAGATTATGCAAATGCAACTTTCTGAACAGTTATGCCACAGATGAGCTATTGGGAGACTTTCAAATGCAATTATGCCACAGATAAGATATTGGGAGACTTTCAAATGCACTTAAGCCACAGATATGCTATTGGGAGATTATCTAAATGCAACTTCCTAAATACAATTATGCCACCGATACGCTATTGGGAGACTTTCAAATGCAATTATGCCACAGATAAGCTATTGTGAGACTTTCAAATGCAATTATGCCAGAGGTAAGCTATTGGGAGACTTTCAAATGCAATTAAGCCACAGATAAACTATTGAGAGATTTTCAAATTCAATTAAACTACAGATATGCTATTGGGAGATTTTCGAATGCAATTAAGCCACAGATATGCTGTTGGGAGATTATCTAAATGCAACTTTCTAAATACAATTATGCCACTGATACGCTATTGGGAGACTTTCAAATGAAGTTATACCACAGATAAGACATTGGGAGACTTTCAAATGCAATTATGCCACAGATATGCTATTGGCAGACTTTCTACATGCAGTTATGCCACAGATATGCTATTGGCAGACTTTCAAATGCAATTAAGCCACAGATATGCTATTGGGAGATTGTCTAAATGCAACTTTCTGAACACAGTTATGCCACAGATAAGTTATTGGGAGAGCTTCAAATGCAATTAAGCCACAGATATGCTATTGGGAGATTATCTAAATGCAACTTTCTGAACCCAGTTATGCCACAGATAAATTATTGGGAGAGCTTCAAATGCAATTAAGCCACAGATATGCTATTGGGAGATTATCTAAATGCAACTTTCTAAATGCAATTATGCCACTGATAAGCTATTGGGAGAATTTCTAAATACAATTATGCCACAGATAAGCTATTGGGAGACTTTCAAATGCAATTATGCCACAGATACACTATTGGCAGACTTTCTAAATGCAATTATGCCACAGATAAGATATTGGGAGACTTTCAGATGCAATTATGCCACAGATAAACTATTGGGAGACTTCCAAATGAAATAAAGCCACAGATATGCTATTGGGAGATTATTTAAATGCAACATTCTAAATACATTTATGCTGCAGATAAGCTATTGGGAGACTTTCAAGTGCAATTATGCCACAGATATGCTATTGGCAGACTTTCTAAATGCAATTATGCATCACATAAGGTATTGGGAGACTTTCAAATGCAATTATGCCACAGTTATGCTATTGGGAGATTATCTACATGCAACTTTCTAATACAATTATACCACAGATAAGGTATTGGGAGACTTTCAAGTGCAATTATGCTACAGATAAACTATTGGGAGACTTTCAAATGCAATTATGCCACAGATGAGCTATTGGGAGACTTTCAAATGCAACTATGCCACAGATAAGCTATTGGGAGACTTTCAAATGCACTTAAACCACAGATATGCTATTGGGAGATTATCTAAATGCAACTTTCCATGAACAATTATGCCACTGGTACGCTATTGGGAGACTTTCAAATGCAGTTATGTCACAGGTAAGCTATTGGGAGATTTTCAAAATCAATTAAACCACAGTTATGCTATTGGGTGATTTTCGAATGCAATTAAGCAACAGATATGCTATTGGGAGATTATCTAAATGCAACTTTCTAAATACAATAATGCCACTGATACGCTATTGGGAGACATTCAAATGCAATTATGCCACAGATAAGCTATTGGGAGACTTTCAAATGCAATTATGCCACAGATATGCTATTGGCAGACTTTCTAAATGCAATTATGCCACAGATAAGCAATTGGGAGACTTTCAAATGCAATTAAGCTACAGATATGCTATTGGGAAATCATCTAAATGCAACTTTCTAAATAAAATTATGCCACAGATAAATTATTGGGAGAGCTTCAATTGCAATTAAGCCACAGATATGCTATTGGGAGATTTTCTAAATGCAACTTTCTGAACCCAGTTATGCCACAGATAAATTATTGGGAGAGCTTCAAATGCAATTAAGCCACAGATATGCTATTGGGAGATTATCTAAATGCAACTTTCTAAATGCAATTATGCCACTGATAAGCTATTGGGAGACTTTCTAAATACAATTATACCACAGATACGCTAATGGGAGACTTTCAGATGCAGTTAAACCACAGATATGCTATTGGGAGATTATCTAAATGCAACTTTCTAAATACAGTTATGCCACAGATAAGGTATTGGGGGAGTTTCAAATGCAATTAAACCACAGATATGCTATTGGGAGATTATCTAAATGCAACTTTCTAAATACAATTATGCCACAGATAAGCTATTGGGAGACTTTGAAATGCAATTATGCCACAGATATACTATTGGCAGACTTTCTAAATGCAATTATGCCACAGATATGCTATTGGCAGACTTTCTAAATGCAATTATGCCACAGATAAGATATTGGGAGACTTTCAGATGCAATTATGCCACAGATAAGCTATTGGAAGACTTTCTAAATGCAATTATGCCACAGATAAGCTATTGGGAGACTTTCAAGTGCAATTATGCCACAGATATGCTATTGGCAGACTTTCTAAATGCAATTATGCAACACATAAGGTATTGGGAGACTTTCAAATGCAATTATGCCAGAGATATGCTATTGGGAGATTATCTAAATGCAACTTTCTAAATACAATTATGCCACAGATAAACTATCGGGAGACTTTCAAGTGCACATATGCCACAGATATGCTATTGGCAGACTTTCCAAATGCACTTATGCCACAGATAAGGTATTGGGAGACTTTCAAATGCAATTATGCCACATGTATGCTATTGGGAGATTATGCAAATGCAACTTTCTGAACAGTTATGCCACAGATGAGCTATTGGGAGACTTTCAAATGCAATTATGCCACAGATAAGCTATTGGGAGACATTAAAATGCACTTAAACCACAGATATGCTATTGGGAGATTATCTAAATGCAACTTTCTAAATACAATTATGCCACTGATACGCTATTGGGAGACTTTCAAATGCAATTATGCCACAGGTAAGCTATTGGAAGACTTTCAAATGCAATTAAGCCACAGATAAGCTATTGAGAGATTTTCATATTCAATTAAACCACAGATATGCTATTGGGAGATTTTCGAATGCAATTAAGCCACAGATATGCTATTGGGAGATTATCTAAATGCAACTTTCTAAATACAATTATGCCACTGATACGCTATTGGGAGACATTCAAATGCAATTATGCCACAGATAAGCTATTGGGAGACTTTCAAATGCAATTATGCCACAGATATGCTATTGGCAGACTTTCAAATGCAATTAAGCCACAGATATGCTATTGGGAGATTATCTAAATACACCTTTCTGAACACAGTTATGCCACAGATAAGTTATTGGGAGAGCTTCAAATGCAATTAAGCCACAGATATGCTATTGGGAGATTATCTAAATGCAACTTTCTGAACCCAGTTATGCCACAGATAAATTATTGGGAGAGCTTCAAATGCAATTAAGCCACAGATATGCTATTGGGAGATTATTTAAATGCAACATTCTAAATACATGTATGCTGCAGATAAGCTATTGGGAGACTTTCAAGTGCAATTATGCCACAGATATGCTATTGGCAGACTTTCTAAATGCATTTATGCAACACATAAGGTATTGGGAGACTTTCAAATGCAATTATGCCACAGTTATGCTATTGGGAGATTATCTAAATGCAACTTTCTAATACAATTATACCACAGATAAGGTATTGGGAGACTTTCAAGTGCAATTATGCTACAGATAAACTATTGGGAGACTTTCAAATGCAACTTTCTAAACACAATTATGCCACAGATAAGCTATTGGGAGACTTTCAAACTACAATTATGCCACAGATACGCTAATGGGAGACTTTCAAATGCCCTTAACCCACAGATATGCTATTGGGAGATTATCTAAATGCAACTTTCTAAACACAATTATGCCACAGATAAGCTATTGGGAGACTTTCAAACTACAATTATGCCACAGATACGCTAATGGGAGACTTTCAAATGCCCTTAACCCACAAATATGCTATTGGGAGATTATCTAAATGCAATTTTCTAAATACAATTATGCCACAGATATGCTATTGGCAGACTTTCTAAATGCATTTCTTGCCACAGATAAGGTATTGGTAGACTTTCAAGTGCACATATGCCACAGATATGCTATTGGCAGATTTTCTAAATGCACTTATGATACAGATAAGGTATTGGTAGACTTTCAAATGCAATTATGCCACAGATATTCTATTGGGAGATTATGTAAATGCAACCTTCTGAACACAGTTATGCTACAGATAAGTTATTGGGAGAGCTTCAAATGCAATTAAGCCACAGATATGCTATTGGGAGATTATCTAAATGCAACGTTCAAATACAATTATGCCACAGATAAGATATTGGGAGACTTTCAATTGCAATTATGCCACAGATAAGCTATTGGGAGACTTTCAAATGTACTTAAACCACAGATATCCTATTGGGAGATTATCTAAATGCAACTTTCTAAATACAATCATACCACTGATACGCTATTGGGAGACTTTCAAATGCTATTATGACACAGATTACTATTGGCAGACTTTCTAAATGCAAATATGCCACATATATGCTATTGGCAGACTTTCTAAATGCAATTATGCCACAGATAAGCTATTGGGAGACTTGCTAAATGCTATTATGCCACAGATAAGCTATTGGGAGACTTTCAGATGCAATTATGACACAGATAAGCTATTGGGAGACTTTCAAATGCAATCATGCCACAAGTAAGCTATTGGGAGACTTTCAAGTACAATTATACCACAGATATGTTATTGGCAGGCTTTCTAAATGCAATTATGCCACAGATAAGGTATTGGGAGACTTTCAAATGCAATTATGCCACAGATATGCTATTGGGAGATTATCTAAATGCAACTTTCTAAACACAATTATGCCACAGATAAGCTATTGGGAGACTTTCGAACTACAATTATGCCACAGATACGCTAATGGGAGACTTTCAAATGCCCTTAACCCACAAATATGCTATTGGGAGATTATCTAAATGCAATTTTCTAAATACAATTATGCCACAGATATGCTATTGGCAGACTTTCTAAATGCATTTATGCCACAGATAAGGTATTGGTAGACTTTCAAGTGCACATATGCCACAGATATGCTATTGGCAGATTTTCTAAATGCACTTATGCCACAGATAAGGTATTGGTAGACTTTCAAATGCAATTATGCCACAGATATTCTATTGGGAGATTATGTAAATGCAACTTTCTGAACACAGTTATGCCACAGATAAGTTATTGGGAGAGCTTCAAATGCAATTAAGCCACAGATATGCTATTGGGAGATTATCTAAATGCAACTTTCTCTATGCAATTATGCCACTGATAAGCTATTGGGAGACTTTCTAAATACAATTATACCACAGATACGCTAATGGGAGACTTTCAGATGCAGTTAAACCACAGATATGCTATTGGGAGATTATCTAAATGCAACTTTCTAAATACAGTTATGCCACAGATAAGGTATTGGGGGAGTTTCAAATGCAATTAAACCACAGATATGCTATTGGGAGATTATCTAAATGCAACTTTCTAAATACAATTATGCCACAGATATACTATTGGCAGACTTTCTAAATGCAATTATGCCACAGATATGCTATTGGCAGACTTTCTAAATGCAATTATGCCACAGATAAGATATTGGGAGACTTTCAGATGCAATTATGCCACAGATAAGCTATTGGGAGACTTTCTAAATGCAATTATGCCACAGATAAGCTATTGGGAGACTTTCAGATGCAATTATGCCACAGATAAGCTATTGGGAGACTTTCAAATGAAATAAAGCCACAGATATGCTATTGGGAGATTATTTAAATGCAACATTCTAAATACATTTATGCCGCAGATAAGCTATTGGGAGACCTTCAAGTGCAATTATGCCACAGATATGCTATTGGCAGACTTTCTAAATGCAATTATGCAACACATAAGGTATTGGGAGACTTTCAAATGCAATTATGCCAGAGATATGCTATTGGGAGATTATCTAAATGCAACTTTCTAAATACAATTATGCCACAGATAAACTATCGGGAGACTTTCAAGTGCACATATGCCACAGATATGCTGTTGGCAGACTTTCCAAATGCACTTATGCCACAGATAAGGTATTGGGAGACTTTCAAATGCAATTATGCCACATGTATGCTATTGGGAGATTATGCAAATGCAACTTTCTGAACAGTTATGCCACAGATGAGCTATTGGGAGACTTTCAAATGCAATTATGCCACAGATAAGATATTGGGAGACTTTCAAATGCACTTAAGCCACAGATATGCTATTGGGAGATTATCTAAATGCAACTTCCTAAATACAATTATGCCACCGATACGCTATTGGGAGACTTTCAAATGCAATTATGCCACAGATAAGCTATTGTGAGACTTTCAAATGCAATTATGCCAGAGGTAAGCTATTGGGAGACTTTCAAATGCAATTAAGCCACAGATAAACTATTGAGAGATTTTCAAATTCAATTAAACTACAGATATGCTATTGGGAGATTTTCGAATGCAATTAAGCCACAGATATGCTGTTGGGAGATTATCTAAATGCAACTTTCTAAATACAATTATGCCACTGATACGCTATTGGGAGACTTTCAAATGAAGTTATACCACAGATAAGACATTGGGAGACTTTCAAATGCAATTATGCCACAGATATGCTATTGGCAGACTTTCTACATGCAGTTATGCCACAGATATGCTATTGGCAGACTTTCAAATGCAATTAAGCCACAGATATGCTATTGGGAGATTGTCTAAATGCAACTTTCTGAACACAGTTATGCCACAGATAAGTTATTGGGAGAGCTTCAAATGCAATTAAGCCACAGATATGCTATTGGGAGATTATCTAAATGCAACTTTCTGAACCCAGTTATGCCACAGATAAATTATTGGGAGAGCTTCAAATGCAATTAAGCCACAGATATGCTATTGGGAGATTATCTAAATGCAACTTTCTAAATGCAATTATGCCACTGATAAGCTATTGGGAGAATTTCTAAATACAATTATGCCACAGATAAGCTATTGGGAGACTTTCAGATGCAATTATGCCACAGATAAACTATTGGGAGACTTTCAGATGCAATTATGCCACAGATAAACTATTGGGAGACTTCCAAATGAAATAAAGCCACAGATATGCTATTGGGAGATTATTTAAATGCAACATTCTAAATACATTTATGCTGCAGATAAGCTATTGGGAGACTTTCAAGTGCAATTATGCCACAGATATGCTATTGGCAGACTTTCTAAATGCAATTATGCATCACATAAGGTATTGGGAGACTTTCAAATGCAATTATGCCACAGTTATGCTATTGGGAGATTATCTACATGCAACTTTCTAATACAATTATACCACAGATAAGGTATTGGGAGACTTTCAAGTGCAATTATGCTACAGATAAACTATTGGGAGACTTTCAAATGCAATTATGCCACAGATGAGCTATTGGGAGACTTTCAAATGCAACTATGCCACAGATAAGCTATTGGGAGACTTTCAAATGCACTTAAACCACAGATATGCTATTGGGAGATTATCTAAATGCAACTTTCCATGAACAATTATGCCACTGGTACGCTATTGGGAGACTTTCAAATGCAGTTATGTCACAAGTAAGCTATTGGGAGATTTTCAAAATCAATTAAACCACAGTTATGCTATTGGGTGATTTTCGAATGCAATTAAGCAACAGATATGCTATTGGGAGATTATCTAAATGCAACTTTCTAAATACAATAATGCCACTGATACGCTATTGGGAGACATTCAAATGCAATTATGCCACAGATAAGCTATTGGGAGACTTTCAAATGCAATTATGCCACAGATATGCTATTGGCAGACTTTCTAAATGCAATTATGCCACAGATAAGCAATTGGGAGACTTTCAAATGCAATTAAGCTACAGATATGCTATTGGGAAATCATCTAAATGCAACTTTCTAAATAAAATTATGCCACAGATAAATTATTGGGAGAGCTTCAATTGCAATTAAGCCACAGATATGCTATTGGGAGATTATCTAAATGCAACTTTCTGAACCCAGTTATGCCACAGATAAATTATTGGGAGAGCTTCAAATGCAATTAAGCCACAGATATGCTATTGGGAGATTATCTAAATGCAACTTTCTAAATGCAATTATGCCACTGATAAGCTATTGGGAGACTTTCTAAATACAATTATACCACAGATACGCTAATGGGAGACTTTCAGATGCAGTTAAACCACAGATATGCTATTGGGAGATTATCTAAATGCAACTTTCTAAATACAGTTATGCCACAGATAAGGTATTGGGGGAGTTTCAAATGCAATTAAACCACAGATATGCTATTGGGAGATTATCTAAATGCAACTTTCTAAATACAATTATGCCACAGATAAGCTATTGGGAGACTTTGAAATGCAATTATGCCACAGATATACTATTGGCAGACTTTCTAAATGCAATTATGCCACAGATATGCTATTGGCAGACTTTCTAAATGCAATTATGCCACAGATAAGATATTGGGAGACTTTCAGATGCAATTATGCCACAGATAAGCTATTGGAAGACTTTCTAAATGCAATTATGCCACAGATAAGCTATTGGGAGACTTTCAAGTGCAATTATGCCACAGATATGCTATTGGCAGACTTTCTAAATGCAATTATGCAACACATAAGGTATTGGGAGACTTTCAAATGCAATTATGCCAGAGATATGCTATTGGGAGATTATCTAAATGCAACTTTCTAAATACAATTATGCCACAGATAAACTATCGGGAGACTTTCAAGTGCACATATGCCACAGATATGCTATTGGCAGACTTTCCAAATGCACTTATGCCACAGATAAGGTATTGGGAGACTTTCAAATGCAATTATGCCACATGTATGCTATTGGGAGATTATGCAAATGCAACTTTCTGAACAGTTATGCCACAGATGAGCTATTGGGAGACTTTCAAATGCAATTATGCCACAGATAAGCTATTGGGAGACATTAAAATGCACTTAAACCACAGATATGCTATTGGGAGATTATCTAAATGCAACTTTCTAAATACAATTATGCCACTGATACGCTATTGGGAGACTTTCAAATGCAATTATGCCACAGGTAAGCTATTGGAAGACTTTCAAATGCAATTAAGCCACAGATAAGCTATTGAGAGATTTTCATATTCAATTAAACCACAGATATGCTATTGGGAGATTTTCGAATGCAATTAAGCCACAGATATGCTATTGGGAGATTATCTAAATGCAACTTTCTAAATACAATTATGCCACTGATACGCTATTGGGAGACATTCAAATGCAATTATGCCACAGATAAGCTATTGGGAGACTTTCAAATGCAATTATGCCACAGATATGCTATTGGCAGACTTTCAAATGCAATTAAGCCACAGATATGCTATTGGGAGATTATCTAAATACACCTTTCTGAACACAGTTATGCCACAGATAAGTTATTGGGAGAGCTTCAAATGCAATTAAGCCACAGATATGCTATTGGGAGATTATCTAAATGCAACTTTCTGAACCCAGTTATGCCACAGATAAATTATTGGGAGAGCTTCAAATGCAATTAAGCCACAGATATGCTATTGGGAGATTATTTAAATGCAACATTCTAAATACATGTATGCTGCAGATAAGCTATTGGGAGACTTTCAAGTGCAATTATGCCACAGATATGCTATTGGCAGACTTTCTAAATGCAATTATGCAACACATAAGGTATTGGGAGACTTTCAAATGCAATTATGCCACAGTTATGCTATTGGGAGATTATCTAAATGCAACTTTCTAATACAATTATACCACAGATAAGGTATTGGGAGACTTTCAAGTGCAATTATGCTACAGATAAACTATTGGGAGACTTTCAAATGCAATTATGCCACATATATTCTATTGGGAGATTATTTAAATGCAACTTTCTGAACACAGTTATGCCACAGACAAGTTATTGGGAGAGCTTCAAATGCAATTAAACCACAGATATGCTATTGGGAGATTATCTAAATGCAACTTTCTAAATACAATTATGCCACAGATAAGCTATTGGGAGACTTTCAAATGTAATTAAGCCACAAATATGCTATTGGGAGATTATCTAAGTGCAACTTTCTAAATAAAATTATGCCACAGATAAGCTATTGGGAGACTTTCAAATGCAATTAAGCCACAGATATGCTATTGGGAGATTATCTAAATGCAACTTTCTAATACAATTATGCCACAGATAAGGTATTGGGAGACTTTCAAGTGCAATTATGCTACAGATAAACTATTGGGAGACTTTCAAATGCAATTATGCCACAGATGAGCTATTGGGAGACTTTCAAATGCAATTATGCCACAGCTAAGCTATTGGGAGACTTTCAAATGCACTTAAACCACAGATATGCTATTGGGAGATTATCTAAATGTAACTTTCCATAAACAATTATGCCACTGATACGCTATTGGGAGACTTTCAAATGCAGTTATGTCACAGGTAAGCTATTGGGAGATTTTCAAAATCAATTAAACCACAGATAAGCTATTGGGAGATTTTCGAATGCAATTAAGCCACAGATATGCTATTGGGAGATTATCTAAATGCAACTTTCTAAATACAATAATGCCACCGATACGCTATTGGGAGACATTCAAATGCAATTATGCCACAGATAAGCTATTGGGAGACTTTCAAATGTAATTATGCCACAGATATGCTATTGGCAGACTTTCTAAATGCAATTATGCCACAGATAAGGAATTGGGAGACTTTCAAATGCAATTAAGCTATAGATATGCTATTGGGAAATCATCTAAATGCAACTTTCTAAATAAAATTATGCCACAGATAAGTTATTGGGAGAGCTTCAAATGCAATTAAGCCACAGATATGCCATTGGGAGATTATCTAAATGCAACTTTCTGAACCCAGTTATGCCACAGATAAATTATTGGGAGAGCTTCAAATGCAATTAAGCAACAGATATGCTATTGGGAGATTATCTAAATGCAACTTTCTAAATGCAATTATGCCACTGATAAGCTATTGGGAGAATTTCTAAATACAATTATGCCACAGATAAGCTATTGGGAGACTTTCGAATGCAATTATGCCACAGATACACTATTGGCAGACTTTCTAAATGCAATTATGCCACAGATAAGATATTGGGAGACTTTCAGATGCAATTATGCCACAGATAAACTATTGGGAGACTTCCAAATGAAATAAAGCCACAGATATGCTATTGGGAGATTATTTAAATGCAACATTCTAAATACATTTATGCTGCAGATAAGCTATTGGGAGACTTTCAAGTGCAATTATGCCACAGATATGCTATTGGCAGACTTTCTAAATGCAATTATGCAACACATAAGGTATTGGGAGACTTTCAAATGCAATTATGCCACAGTTATGCTATTGGGAGATTATCTAAATGCAACTTTCTAATACAATTATACCACAGATAAGGTATTGGGAGACTTTCAAGTGCAATTATGCTACAGATAAACTATTGGGAGACTTTCAAATGCAATTATGCCACATATATTCTATTGGGAGATTATCTAAATGCAACTTTCTGAACACAGTTATGCCACAGACAAGTTATTGGGAGAGCTTCAAATGCAATTAAACCACAGATATGCTATTGGGAGATTATCTAAATGCAACTTTCTAATACAATTATGCCACAGATAAGGTATTGGGAGACTTTCAAGTGCAATTATGCTACAGATAAACTATTGGGAGACTTTCAAATGCAATTATGCCACAGATGAGCTATTGGGAGACTTTCAAATGCAATTATGCCACAGATAAGCTATTGGGAGATTATCTAAATGCAACTTTCTGAACACAGTTATGCCACAGACAAGTTATTGGGAGAGCTTCAAATGCAATTAAACCACAGATATGCTATTGGGAGATTATCTAAATGCAACTTTCTAATACAATTATGCCACAGATAAGGTATTGGGAGACTTTCAAGTGCAATTATGCTACAGATAAACTATTGGGAGACTTTCAAATGCAATTATGCCACAGATGAGCTATTGGGATACTTTCAAATGCAATTATGCCACAGATAAGCTATTGGGAGACTTTCAAATGCACTTAAACCACAGATATGCTATTGGGAGATTATCTAAATGTAACTTTCCATAAACAATTATGCCACTGATACGCTATTGGGAGACTTTCAAATGCAGTTATGTCACAGGTAAGCTATTGGGAGATTTTCAAAATCAATTAAACCACAGATAAGCTATTGGGAGATTTTCAAATGCAATTAAGCCACAGATATGCTATTGGGAGATTATCTAAATGCAACTTTCTAAATACAATAATGCCACCGATACGCTATTGGGAGACATTCAAATGCAATTATGCCACAGATAAGCTATTGGGAGACTTTCAAATGCAATTATGCCACAGATATGCTATTGGCAGACTTTCTAAATGCAATTATGCCACAGATAAGCAATTGGGAGACTTTCAAATGCAATTAAGCTACAGATATGCTATTGGGAAATCATCTAAATGCAACTTTCTAAATAAAATTATGCCACAGATAAGTTATTGGGAGAGCTTCAAATGCAATTAAGCCACAGATATGCCATTGGGAGATTATCTAAATGCAACTTTCTGAACCCAGTTATGCCATAGATAAATTATTGGGAGAGCTTCAAATGCAATTAAGCCACAGATATGCTATTGGGAGATTATCTAAATGCAACTTTCTCTATGCAATTATGCCACTGATAAGCTATTGGGGGACTTT
Organism: Ambystoma mexicanum; assembly: GCF_040938575.1. Lineage (NCBI taxonomy): Eukaryota > Metazoa > Chordata > Amphibia > Caudata > Ambystomatidae > Ambystoma > Ambystoma mexicanum. Next base: position 704,980,289 of record NC_090924.1, read on the forward strand.
CTAAATACAATTATACCACAGATACGCTAATGGGAGACTTTCAGATGCAGTTAAACCACAGATATGCTATTGGGAGATTATCTAAATGCAACTTTCTAAATACAGTTATGCCACAGATAAGGTATTGGGGGAGTTTCAAATGCAATTAAACCACAGATATGCTATTGGGAGATTATCTAAATGCAACTTTCTAAATACAATTATGCCACAGATAAGCTATTGGGAGACTTTGAAATGCAATTATGCCACAGATATACTATTGGCAGACTTTCTAAATGCAATTATGCCACAGATATGCTATTGGCAGACTTTCTAAATGCAATTATGCCACAGATAAGATATTGGGAGACTTTCAGATGCAATTATGCCACAGATAAGCTATTGGGAGACTTTCTAAATGCAATTATGCCACAGATAAGCTATTGGGAGACTTTCAGATGCAATTATGCCACAGATAAGCTATTGGGAGACTTTCAAATGAAATAAAGCCACAGATATGCCATTGGGAGATTATTTAAATGCAACATTCTAAATACATTTATGCCGCATATAAGCTATTGGGAGACTTTCAAGTGCAATTATGCCACAGATATGCTATTGGCAGGCTTTCTAAATGCAATTATGCAACACATAAGGTATTGGGAGTTTTTCAAATGCAATTATGCCAGAGATATGCTATTGGGAGATTATCTAAATGCAACTTTCTAAATACAATTATGCCACAGATAAACTATCGGGAGACTTTCAAGTGCACATATGCCACAGATATGCTATTGGCAGACTTTCCAAATGCACTTATGCCACAGATAAGGTATTGGGAGACTTTCAAATGCAATTATGCCACATGTATGCTATTGGGAGATTATGCAAATGCAACTTTCTGAACAGTTATGCCACAGATGAGCTATTGGGAGACTTTCAAATGCAATTATGCCACAGATAAGATATTGGGAGACTTTCAAATGCACTTAAGCCACAGATATGCTATTGGGAGATTATCTAAATGCAACTTCCTAAATACAATTATGCCACCGATACGCTATTGGGAGACTTTCAAATGCAATTATGCCACAGATAAGCTATTGTGAGACTTTCAAATGCAATTATGCCAGAGGTAAGCTATTGGGAGACTTTCAAATGCAATTAAGCCACAGATAAACTATTGAGAGATTTTCAAATTCAATTAAACTACAGATATGCTATTGGGAGATTTTCGAATGCAATTAAGCCACAGATATGCTGTTGGGAGATTATTTAAATGCAACTTTCTAAATACAATTATGCCACCGATACGCTATTGGGAGACTTTCAAATGAAATTATATCACAGATAAGACATTGGGAGACTTTCAAATGCAATTATGCCACAGATATGCTATTGACAGACTTTCTAAATGCAATTATGCCACAGATATGCTATTGGCAGACTTTCTAAATGCAATTATGCCACAGATAAGGTATTGGGAGAGCTTCAAATGCAATTATGCCACAGATATGCTATTGGGAGATTATCTAAATGCAACTTTCTAAATATAATTATGCCACAGATAAGCTATTGGGAGTCTTTCAAATGCAATTATGCCACAGATATGCTATTGGGAGATTATCTAAATGCAACTTTCTAATACAAGTATGCCACAGATAAGGTATTGGGAGACTTTCAAGTGCAATTATGCTACAGATAAACTATTGGGAGACTTTCAAATGCAATTATGCCACAGATATTCTATTGGGAGATTATCTAAATGCAACTTTCTGAACACAGTTATGCCACAGAAAAGTTATTGGGAGAGTATCAAATGCAATTAAGCCACAGATATGCTATTGGGAAATTATCTAAGTTCAACTTTCTAAATACAATTATGCCACAGATAAGCTATTGGGAGACTTTCAAATGCAATAATGCCACAGATTTGCTATTGGCAGACTTTCTAAATGCAATTATGCCACAGATATGCTATTGGCAGACTTTCTAAATGCAATTATGCCACAAATAAGATATTGGGAGACTTTCAGATGCAATTATGCCAAAGATAAGCTATTGGGAGACTTGCTAAATGCAATTATGCCACAGATAAGCTATAGGGAGACTTTCGGATGCAATTATGCCGCAGATAAGGTATTGGGAGACTTCCAAATGCAATAAAGCCACAGATATGCTATTGGGAGATTATTTAAATGCAACTTTCTAAATACATTTATGCCGCAGATAAGCTATTGGGAGACTTTCAAGTGCAATTATGCCACAGATATGCTATTGGCAGACTTTCTAAATGCAATTATGCCACAGATAAGGTATTGGGAGACTTTCTAAATGCAATTATGCCAAAGATAAGGTATTGGGAGAGCTTCAAATGCAATTATGCCACAGACATGCTATTGGGAGATTATCTAAACGCAACTTTCTAAATACAATTATGCCACAGATAAGCTATTGGGAGTCTTTCAGATGCAATTAAGGCACAGATATGCTATTGGCAGACTTTCTCAATGCAATTAAGCCACAGATAAGGTATTGGGAGACTTTCAAATGCAATTATGCCACAGATGTGCTATTGGGAGTTTATGTAAATGCAACTTTCTGAACACAGTTATGCCACAGATAAGTTATTGGGAGAGCTTCTAATGCAATTAAAACACAGATATGCTATTGGGAGATTATCTAAATGCAACTTTCTAAACACAATTATGCCACAGATAAGCTATTGGCGGACTTTCTTATTGCAATTATGCCACAGATAAGGTATTGGGAGACTTTCAAGTGCAATTATGCCACAGATATGCTATTGGCAGACTTTCTAAATGCAATTATGCCACAGATAATGTATTGGGAGACTTTCAAGTGCAATTATGCCACAGATATGCTATTGGCAGACTTTCTAAATGCAATTAATCCACAGATAAGGTATTGGGAGAGCTTCAAATGCAATTATGCCACAGATATGCTATTGGGAGATTATCTAAATGCAACTTTCTAATACAATTATGCCACAGATAAGGTATTGGGAGACTTTCAAGTGCAATTATGCTACAGATAAACTATTGGGAGACTTTCAAATGCAATTATGCCACAGATATTCTATTGGGAGATTATCTAAATGCAACTTTCTGAACACAGTTATGCCACAGAAAAGTTATTGGGAGAGCATCAAATGCAATTAAGCCACAGATATGCTATTGGGAAATTATCTAAGTTCAACTTTCTAAATACAATTATGCCACAGATAAGCTATTGGGAGACTTTCAAATGCAGTTATGCCACAGATTTGCTATTGGCAGACTTTCTAAATGCAATTATGCCACAGATATGCTATTGGCAGACTTTCTAAATGCAATTATGCCACAAATAAGATATTGGGAGACTGTCAGATGCAATTATGCCAAAGATAAGCTATTGGGAGACTTGCTAAATGCAATTATGCCACAGATAAGCTATAGGGAGACTTTCGGATGCAACTTTCTAAATATAATTATGCCACAGATAAGCTATTGGGAGTCTTTCAAATGCAATTAAGGCACAGATATGCTATTGGGAGATTATCTAAATGCAACTTTCTAAATACAATTATGCCACAGATAACCTAGTGGGAGACTTTGAAGTGCAATTATGCCACAGATATGTTATTGGCAGACTATCTCAATGCAATTAAGCCACAGATAAGGTATTGGGAGACTTTCAAATGCAATTATGCCACAGATATGCTATTGGGAGTTTATGTAAATGCAACTTTCTGAACACAGTTATGCCACAGATAAGCTATTGGTAGACTTTCTAAATACAATTATGCCACAGATACGCTCATGGGAGACTTTCAAATGCCATTAAGCCACAGATATGCTATTGGGAGATTATCTAAATGCAACTTTCTAAATTCAATTATGCCACAGATAAGCTATTGGGAGACTCTCAAGTGCAATTATGCCACAGATATGCTATTGGGAGACTTTCAAATATAATTAAGCCACAGATAAGCTATTGGGAGACTTTCAAATACAATTATGCCACAGATAAGCTATTGAGAGACTTTCAAATGCAATTAAGCCACAGATAAGCTATTCAGAGACTTTCAAATGCAATTATGCCACGGGTAAGCTATTGGGAGACTTTCAAATGCAATTATGCCACAGACAAGTCATTGGGAGAGCTTCAAATGCAATTAAAGCAAAGATATGCTATTGGGAGATTATCTAAATGCAACTTTCTAAATACAATTATGCCACAGATAAGCTATTGGGAGACTTTCAAATGTAATTAAGCCACAAATATGCTATTGGGAGATTATCTAAGTGCAACTTTCTAAATAAAATTATGCCACGGATAAGCTATTGGGAGACTTTCAGATGCAATAATGCCACAGATAAGCTATTGGGAGACTTTCAAATGCAATTAAGCCACAGATATGCTATTGGGGGATTATCGGAATGCAACTTTCTAAACACAATTATACCACAGATAAGCTATTGGGAGACTTTCAAATGCAATTAAGCCACAGATATGTTATTGGGAGATTATCTAAATGCAACTTTCTGAACACAGGTATGCCACAGATAAATTATTTGAAGAGCTTCAAATGCAACTAAGCCACAGATATGCTATTGGGAGATTATCTAAATGCAACTTTCTAAATACAATTATGCCACAGATAAGCTATTGGGAGACTATCAAATGCAATTAATCCACAGATATGCTATTGGGAGATTATCAAAATGCAACTTTTTGAACACAGGTATGCCACAGATAAGTTATTTGGGGAGTTTCAAATGCAATTAAGCCACAGATATGCTATTGAGAGATTATTTAAATGCAACTTTCTAAATGCAATTATGCCACAGATAAGCTATTGGGAGACTTTCAAATGCACTTAAACCACAGATATGCTATTGGGAGATTATCTAAATGTAACTTTCCATAAACAATTATGCCACTGATACGCTATTGGGAGACTTTCAAATGCAGTTATGTCACAGGTAAGCTATTGGGAGATTTTCAAAATCAATTAAACCACAGATAAGCTATTGGGAGATTTTCGAATGCAATTAAGCCACAGATATGCTATTGGGAGATTATCTAAATGCAACTTTCTAAATACAATAATGCCACTGATACGCTATTGGGAGACATTCAAATGCAATTATGCCACAGATAAGCTATTGGGAGACTTTCAAATGCAATTATGCCACAGATATGCTATTGGCAGACTTTCTAAATGCAATTATGCCACAGATAAGCAATTGGGAGACTTTCAAATGCAATTAAGCTACAGATATGCTATTGGGAAATCATCTAAATGCAACTTTCTAAATAAAATTATGCCACAGATAAGTTATTGGGAGAGCTTCAAATGCAATTAAGCCACAGATATGCCATTGGGAGATTATCTAAATGCAACTTTCTGAACCCAGTTATGCCACAGATAAATTATTGGGAGAGCTTCAAATGCAATTAAGCCACAGATATGCTATTGGGAGATTATCTAAATGCAACTTTTTAAATGCAATTATGCCACTGATAAGCTATTGGGAGAATTTCTAAATACAATTATGCCACAGATAAGCTATTGGGAGACTTTCAAATGCAATTATGCCACAGATACACTATTGGCAGACTTTCTAAATGTAATTATGCCACAGATAAGATATTGGGAGACTTTCAGATGCAATTATGCCACAGATAAGCTATTGGGAGACTTCCAAATGAAATAAAGCCACAGATATGCTATTGGGAGATTATTTAAATGCAACATTCTAAATACATTTATGCTGCAGATAAGCTATTGGGAGACTTTCAAGTGCAATTATGCCACAGATATTCTATTGGCAGACTTTCTAAATGCAATTATGCAACACATAAGGTATTGGGAGACTTTCAAATGCAATTATGCTACAGATAAACTATTGGGAGACTTTCAAATGCAATTATGCCACATATATTCTATTGGAAGATTATCTAAATGCAACTTTCTGAACACAGTTATGCCACAGACAAGTTATTGGGAGAGCTTCAAATGCAATTAAACCACAGATATGCTATTGGGAGATTATCTAAATGCAACTTTCTAATACAATTATGCCACAGATAAGGTATTGGGAGACTTTCAAGTGCAATTATGCTACAGATAAACTATTGGGAGACTTTCAAATGCAATTATGCCACAGATGAGCTATTGGGAGACTTTCAAATGCAATTATGCCACAGATAAGCTATTGGGAGATTATCTAAATGCAACTTTCTGAACACAGTTATGCCACAGACAAGTTATTGGGAGAGCTTCAAATGCAATTAAACCACAGATATGCTATTGGGAGATTATCTAAATGCAACTTTCTAATACAATTATGCCACAGATAAGGTATTGGGAGACTTTCAAGTGCAATTATGCTACAGATAAACTATTGGGAGACTTTCAAATGCAATTATGCCACAGATGAGCTATTGGGATACTTTCAAATGCAATTATGCCACAGATAAGCCATTGGGAGACTTTCAAATGCACTTAAACCACAGATATGCTATTGGGAGATTATCTAAATGTAACTTTCCATAAACAATTATGCCACTGATACGCTATTGGGAGACTTTCAAATGCAGTTATGTCACAGGTAAGCTATTGGGAGATTTTCAAAATCAATTAAACCACAGATAAGCTATTGGGAGATTTTCGAATGCAATTAAGCCACAGATATGTTATTGGGAGATTATCTAAATGCAACTTTCTAAATACAATAATGCCACCGATACGCTATTGGGAGACATTCAAATGCAATTATGCCATAGATAAGCTATTGGGAGACTTTCAAATGCAATTATGCCACAGATATGCTATTGGCAGACTTTCTAAATGCAATTATGCCACAGATAAGCAATTGGGAGACTTTCAAATGCAATTAAGCTACAGATATGCTATTGGGAAATCATCTAAATGCAACTTTCTAAATAAAATTATGCCACAGATAAGTTATTGGGAGAGCTTCAAATGCAATTAAGCCACAGATATGCCATTGGGAGATTATCTAAATGCAACTTTCTGAAACCAGTTATGCCATAGATAAATTATTGGGAGAGCTTCAAATGCAATTAAGCCACAGATATGCTATTGGGAGATTATCTAAATGCAACTTTCTCTATGCAATTATGCCACTGATAAGCTATTGGGAGACTTTCTAAATACAATTATACCACAGATACGCTAATGGGAGACTTTCAGATGCAGTTAAACCACAGATATGCTATTGGGAGATTATCTAAATGCAACTTTCTAAATACAGTTATGCCACAGATAAGGTATTGGGGGAGTTTCAAATGCAATTAAACCACAGATATGCTATTGGGAGATTATCTAAATGCAACTTTCTAAATACAATTATGCCACAGATAAGCTATTTGGAGACTTTGAAATGCAATTATGCCATAGATATACTATTGGCAGACTTTCTAAATGCAATTATGCCACAGATATGCTATTGGCAGACTTTCTAAATGCAATTATGCCACAGATAAGATATTGGGAGACTTTCAGATGCAATTATGCCACAGATAAGCTATTGGGAGACTTTCTAAATGCAATTATGCCACAGATAAGCTATTGGGAGACTTTCAGATGCAATTATGCCACAGATAAGCTATTGGGAGACTTTCAAATGAAATAAAGCCACAGATATGCCATTGGGAGATTATTTAAATGCAACATTCTAAATACATTTATGCCGCATATAAGCTATTGGGAGACTTTCAAGTGCAATTATGCCACAGATATGCTATTGGCAGACTTTCTAAATGCAATTATGCAACACATAAGGTATTGGGAGTTTTTCAAATGCAATTATGCCAGAGATATGCTATTGGGAGATTATCTAAATGCAACTTTCTAAATACAATTATGCCACAGATAAACTATCGGGAGACTTTCAAGTGCACATATGCCACAGATATGCTATTGGCAGACTTTCCAAATGCACTTATGCCACAGATAAGGTATTGGGAGACTTTCAAATGCAATTATGCCACATGTATGCTATTGGGAGATTATGCAAATGCAACTTTCTGAACAGTTATGCCACAGATGAGCTATTGGGAGACTTTCAAATGCAATTATGCCACAGATAAGATATTGGGAGACTTTCAAATGCACTTAAGCCACAGATATGCTATTGGGAGATTATCTAAATGCAACTTCCTAAATACAATTATGCCACCGATACGCTATTGGGAGACTTTCAAATGCAATTATGCCACAGATAAGCTATTGTGAGACTTTCAAATGCAATTATGCCAGAGGTAAGCTATTGGGAGACTTTCAAATGCAATTAAGCCACAGATAAACTATTGAGAGATTTTCAAATTCAATTAAACTACAGATATGCTATTGGGAGATTTTCGAATGCAATTAAGCCACAGATATGCTGTTGGGAGATTATCTAAATGCAACTTTCTAAATACAATTATGCCACCGATACGCTATTGGGAGACTTTCAAATTAAATTATACCACAGATAAGACATTGGGAGACTTTCAAATGCAATTATGCCACAGATATGCTATTGACAGACTTTCTAAATGCAATTATGCCACAGATATGCTATTGGCAGACTTTCTAAATGCAATTATGCCACAGATAAGGTATTGGGAGAGCTTCAAATGCAATTATGCCACAGATATGCTATTGGGAGATTATCTAAATGCAACTTTCTAAATATAATTATGCCACAGATAAGCTATTGGGAGTCTTTCAAATGCAATTATGCCACAGATCTGCTATTGGGAGATTATCTAAATGCAACTTTCTAATACAAGTATGCCACAGATAAGGTATTGGGAGACTTTCAAGTGCAATTATGCTACAGATAAACTATTGGGAGACTTTCAAATGCAATTATGCCACAGATATTCTATTGGGAGATTATCTAAATGCAACTTTCTGAACACAGTTATGCCACAGAAAAGTTATTGGGAGAGTATCAAATGCAATTAAGCCACAGATATGCTATTGGGAAATTATCTAAGCTCAACTTTCTAAATACAATTATGCCACAGATAAGCTATTGGGAGACTTTCAAATGCAATTATGCCACAGATTTGCTATTGGCAGACGTTCTAAATGCAATTATGCCACAGATATGCTATTGGCAGACTTTCTAAATGCAATTATGCCACAAATAAGATATTGGGAGACTTTCAGATGCAATTATGCCAAAGATAAGCTATTGGGAGACTTGCTAAATGCAATTATGCCACAGATAAGCTATAGGGAGACTTTCGGATGCAATTATGCCGCAGATAAGGTATTGGGAGACTTCCAAATGCAATAAAGCCACAGATATGCTATTGGGAGATTATTTAAATGCAACTTTCTAAATACATTTATGCCGCAGATAAGCTATTGGGAGACTTTCAAGTGCAATTATGCCACAGATATGCTATTGGCAGACTTTCTAAATGCAATTATGCCACAGATAAGGTATTGGGAGACTTTCTAAATGCAATTATGCCACAGATAAGGTATTGGGAGAGCTTCAAATGCAATTATGCCACAGATATGCTATTGGGAGATTATCTAAACGCAACTTTCTAAATACAATTATGCCACAGATAAGCTATTGGGAGTCTTTCAGATGCAATTAAGGCACAGATATGCTATTGGCAGACTTTCTCAATGCAATTAAGCCACAGATAAGGTATTGGGAGACTTTCAAATGCAATTATGCCACAGATATGCTATTGGGAGTTTATGTAAATGCAACTTTCTGAACACAGTTATGCCACAGATAAGTTATTGGGAGAGCTTCTAATGCAATTAAAACACAGATATGCTATTGGGAGATTATCTAAATGCAACTTTCTAAACACAATTATGCCACAGATAAGCTATTGGCAGACTTTCTAAATGCAATTATGCCACAGATAATGTATTGGGAGACTTTCAAGTGCAATTATGCCACAGATATGCTATTGGCAGACTTTCTAAATGCAATTATGCCACAGATAAGGTATTGGGAGAGCTTCAAATGCAATTATGCCACAGATATGCTATTGGGAGATTATCTAAATGCAACTTTCTAATACAATTATGCCACAGATAAGGTATTGGGAGACTTTCAAGTGCAATTATGCTACAGATAAACTATTGGGAGACTTTCAAATGAAATTATGCCACAGATATTCTATTGGGAGATTATCTAAATGCAACTTTCTGAACACAGTTATGCCACAGAAAAGTTATTGGGAGAGCATCAAATGCAATTAAGCCACAGATATGCTATTGGGAAATTATCTAAGTTCAACTTTCTAAATACAATTATGCCACAGATAAGCTATTGGGAGACTTTCAAATGCAGTTATGCCACAGATTTGCTATTGGCAGACTTTCTAAATGCAATTATGCCACATATATGCTATTGGCAGACTTTCTAAATGCAATTATGCCACAAATAAGATATTGGGAGACTGTCAGATGCAATTATGCCAAAGATAAGCTATTGGGAGACTTGCTAAATGCAATTATGCCACAGATAAGCTATAGGGAGACTTTCGGATGCAACTTTCTAAATATAATTATGCCACAGATAAGCTATTGGGAGTCTTTCAAATGCAATTAAGGCACAGATATGCTATTGGGAGATTATCTAAATGCAAGTTTCTAAATACAATTATGCCACAGATAACCTAGTGGGAGACTTTGAAGTGCAATTATGCCACAGATATGTTATTGGCAGACTTTCTCAATGCAATTATGCCACAGATAATGTATTGGGAGACTTTCAAGTGCAATTATGCCACAGATATGCTATTGGCAGACTTTCTAAATGCAATTATGCCACAGATAAGGTATTGGGAGAGCTTCAAATGCAATTATGCCACAGATATGCTATTGGGAGATTATCTAAATGCAACTTTCTAATACAATTATGCCACAGATAAGGTATTGGGAGACTTTCAAGTGCAATTATGCTACAGATAAACTATTGGGAGACTTTCAAATGCAGTTATGTCACAGGTAAGCTATTGGGAGATTTTCAAAATCAATTAAACCACAGATAAGCTATTGGGAGATTTTCGAATGCAATTAAGCCACAGATATGCTATTGGGAGTTTATGTAAATGCAACTTTCTGAACACAGTTATGCCACAGATAAGCTATTGGTAGACTTTCTAAATACAATTATGCCACAGATACGCTCATGGGAGACTTTCAAATGCCATTAAGCCACAGATATGCTATTGGGAGATTATCTAAATGCAACTTTCTAAATTCAATTATGCCACAGATAAGCTATTGGGAGACTCTCAAGTGCAATTATGCCACAGATATGCTATTGGGAGACTTTCAAATAAAATTAAGCCACAGATAAGCTATTGGGAGACTTTCAAATACAATTATGCCACAGATAAGCTATTGAGAGACTTTCAAATGCAATTAAGCCACAGATAAGCTATTCAGAGACTTTCAAATGCAATTATGCCACGGGTAAGCTATTGGGAGACTTTCAAATGTAATTAAGCCACAGATAAACTATTGAGCAATTTTCAAATTCAATTAAGCCACAGATATGCTATTAGGAGATTTTCGAATGCAATTAAGCCACAGATATGCTATTGGGAGATTATCTAAATGCAACTTTCTAATACAATTATGCCACAGATAAGGTATTGGGAGACTTTCAAGTGCAATTATGCTACAGATAAACTATTGGGAGACTTTCAAATGGAATTATGCCACAGATATTCTATTGGGAGATTATCTAAATGCAACTTTCTGAACACAGTTATGCCACAGACAAGTCATTGGGAGAGCTTCAAATGCAATTAAAGCAAAGATATGCTATTGGGAGATTATCTAAATGCAACTTTCTAAATACAATTATGCCACAGATAAGCTATTGGGAGACTTTCAAATGTAATTAAGCCACAAATATGCTATTGGGAGATTATCTAAGTGCAACTTTCTAAATAAAAGTATGCCACGGATAAGCTATTGGGAGACTTTCAGATGCAATAATGCCACAGATAAGCTATTGGGAGACTTTCAAATGCAATTAAGCCACAGATATGCTATTGGGGGATTATCGGAATGCAACTTTCTAAACACAATTATGCCACAGATAAGCTATTGGGAGACTTTCAAATGCAATTAAGCCACAGATATGTTACTGGGAGATTATCTAAATGCAACTTTCTGAACACAGGTATGCCACAGATAAATTATTTGAAGAGCTTCAAATGCAACTAAGCCACAGATATGCTATTGGGAGATTATCTAAATGCAACTTTCTAAATACAATTATGCCACAGATAAGCTATTGGGAGACTATCAAATGCAATTAATCCACAGATATGCTATTGGGAGATTATCAAAATGCAACTTTTTGAACACAGGTATGCCACAGATAAGTTATTTGGGGAGTTTCAAATGCAATTAAGCCACAGATATGCTATTGAGAGATTATTTAAATGCAACTTTCTAAATGCAATTATGCCACAGATAAGCTATTGGGAGACTTTCAAATGAACTTAAACCACAGATATGCTATTGGGAGATTATCTAAATGTAACTTTCCATAAACAATTATGCCACTGATACGCTATTGGGAGACTTTCAAATGCAGTTATGTCACAGGTAAGCTATTGGGAGATTTTCAAAATCAATTAAACCACAGATAAGCTATTGGGAGATTTTCGAATGCAATTAAGCCACAGATATGCTATTGGGAGATTATCTAAATGCAACTTTCTAAATACAATAATGCCACCGATACGCTATTGGGAGACATTCAAATGCAATTATGCCACAGATAAGCTATTGGGAGACTTTCAAATGCAATTATGCCACAGATATGCTATTGGCAGACTTTCTAAATGCAATTATGCCACAGATAAGCAATTGGGAGACTTTCAAATGCAATTAAGCTACAGATATGCTATTGGGAAATCATCTAAATGCAACTTTCTAAATAAAATTATGCCACAGATAAGTTATTGGGAGAGCTTCAAATGCAATTAAGCCACAGATATGCCATTGGGAGATTATCTAAATGCAACTTTCTGAACCCAGTTATGCCACAGATAAATTATTGGGAGAGCTTCAAATGCAATTAAGCCACAGATATGCTATTGGGAGATTATCTAAATGCAACTTTCTAAATGCAATTATGCCACTGATAAGCTATTGGGAGAATTTCTAAATACAATTATGCCACAGATAAGCTATTGGGAGACTTTCAAATGCAATTATGCCACAGATACACTATTGGCAGACTTTCTAAATGTAATTATGCCACAGATAAGATATTGGGAGACTTTCAGATGCAATTATGCCACAGATAAGCTATTGGGAGACTTCCAAATGAAATAAAGCCACAGATATGCTATTGGGAGATTATTTAAATGCAACATTCTAAATACATTTATGCTGCAGATAAGCTATTGGGAGACTTTCAAGTGCAATTATGCCACAGATATGCTATTGGCAGACTTTCTAAATGCAATTATGCAACACATAAGGTATTGGGAGACTTTCAAATGCAATTATGCTACAGATAAACTATTGGGAGACTTTCAAATGCAATTATGCCACATATATTCTATTGGAAGATTATCTAAATGCAACTTTCTGAACACAGTTATGCCACAGACAAGTTATTGGGAGAGCTTCAAATGCAATTAAACCACAGATATGCTATTGGGAGATTATCTAAATGCAACTTTCTAATACAATTATGCCACAGATAAGGTATTGGGAGACTTTCAAGTGCAATTATGCTACAGATAAACTATTGGGAGACTTTCAAATGCAATTATGCCACAGATGAGCTATTGGGAGACTTTCAAATGCAATTATGCCACAGATAAGCTATTGGGAGATTATCTAAATGCAACTTTCTGAACACAGTTATGCCACAGACAAGTTATTGGGAGAGCTTCAAATGCAATTAAACCACAGATATGCTATTGGGAGATTATCTAAATGCAACTTTCTAATACAATTATGCCACAGATAAGGTATTGGGAGACTTTCAAGTGCAATTATGCTACAGATAAACTATTGGGAGACTTTCAAATGCAATTATGCCACAGATGAGCTATTGGGATACTTTCAAATGCAATTATGCCACAGATAAGCCATTGGGAGACTTTCAAATGCACTTAAACCACAGATATGCTATTGGGAGATTATCTAAATGTAACTTTCCATAAACAATTATGCCACTGATACGCTATTGGGAGACTTTCAAATGCAGTTATGTCACAGGTAAGCTATTGGGAGATTTTCAAAATCAATTAAACCACAGATAAGCTATTGGGAGATTTTCGAATGCAATTAAGCCACAGATATGTTATTGGGAGATTATCTAAATGCAACTTTCTAAATACAATAATGCCACCGATACGCTATTGGGAGACATTCAAATGCAATTATGCCACAGATAAGCTATTGGGAGACTTTCAAATGCAATTATGCCACAGATATGCTATTGGCAGACTTTCTAAATGCAATTATGCCACAGATAAGCAATTGGGAGACTTTCAAATGCAATTAAGCTACAGATATGCTATTGGGAAATCATCTAAATGCAACTTTCTAAATAAAATTATGCCACAGATAAGTTATTGGGAGAGCTTCAAATGCAATTAAGCCACAGATATGCCATTGGGAGATTATCTAAATGCAACTTTCTGAACCCAGTTATGCCATAGATAAATTATTGGGAGAGCTTCAAATGCAATTAAGCCACAGATATGCTATTGGGAGATTATCTAAATGCAACTTTCTCTATGCAATTATGCCACTGATAAGCTATTGGGAGACTTTCTAAATACAATTATACCACAGATACGCTAATGGGAGACTTTCAGATGCAGTTAAACCACAGATATGCTATTGGGAGATTATCTAAATGCAACTTTCTAAATACAGTTATGCCACAGATAAGGTATTGGGGGAGTTTCAAATGCAATTAAACCACAGATATGCTATTGGGAGATTATCTAAATGCAACTTTCTAAATACAATTATGCCACAGATAAGCTATTGGGAGACTTTGAAATGCAATTATGCCACAGATATACTATTGGCAGACTTTCTAAATGCAATTATGCCACAGATATGCTATTGGCAGACTTTCTAAATGCAATTATGCCACAGATAAGATATTGGGAGACTTTCAGATGCAATTATGCCACAGATAAGCTATTGGGAGACTTTCTAAATGCAATTATGCCACAGATAAGCTATTGGGAGACTTTCAGATGCAATTATGCCACAGATAAGCTATTGGGAGACTTTCAAATGAAATAAAGCCACAGATATGCCATTGGGAGATTATTTAAATGCAACATTCTAAATACATTTATGCCGCATATAAGCTATTGGGAGACTTTCAAGTGCAATTATGCCACAGATATGCTATTGGCAGACTTTCTAAATGCAATTATGCAACACATAAGGTATTGGGAGTTTTTCAAATGCAATTATGCCAGAGATATGCTATTGGGAGATTATCTAAATGCAACTTTCTAAATACAATTATGCCACAGATAAACTATCGGGAGACTTTCAAGTGCACATATGCCACAGATATGCTATTGGCAGACTTTCCAAATGCACTTATGCCACAGATAAGGTATTGGGAGACTTTCAAATGCAATTATGCCACATGTATGCTATTGGGAGATTATGCAAATGCAACTTTCTGAACAGTTATGCCACAGATGAGCTATTGGGAGACTTTCAAATGCAATTATGCCACAGATAAGATATTGGGAGACTTTCAAATGCACTTAAGCCACAGATATGCTATTGGGAGATTATCTAAATGCAACTTCCTAAATACAATTATGCCACCGATACGCTATTGGGAGACTTTCAAATGCAATTATGCCACAGATAAGCTATTGTGAGACTTTCAAATGCAATTATGCCAGAGGTAAGCTATTGGGAGACTTTCAAATGCAATTAAGCCACAGATAAACTATTGAGAGATTTTCAAATTCAATTAAACTACAGATATGCTATTGGGAGATTTTCGAATGCAATTAAGCCACAGATATGCTGTTGGGAGATGATCTAAATGCAACTTTCTAAATACAATTATGCCACCGATACGCTATTGGGAGACTTTCAAATGAAATTATACCACAGATAAGACATTGGGAGACTTTCAAATGCAATTATGCCACAGATATGCTATTGACAGACTTTCTAAATGCAATTATGCCACAGATATGCTATTGGCAGACTTTCTAAATGCAATTATGCCACAGATAAGGTATTGGGAGAGCTTCAAATGCAATTATGCCACAGATATGCTATTGGGAGATTATCTAAATGCAACTTTCTAAATATAATTATGCCACAGATAAGCTATTGGGAGTCTTTCAAATGCAATTATGCCACAGATATGCTATTGGGAGATTATCTAAATGCAACTTTCTAATACAAGTATGCCACAGATAAGGTATTGGGAGACTTTCAAGTGCAATTATGCTACAGATAAACTATTGGGAGACTTTCAAATGCAATTATGCCACAGATATTCTATTGGGAGATTATCTAAATGCAACTTTCTGAACACAGTTATGCCACAGAAAAGTTATTGGGAGAGTATCAAATGCAATTAAGCCACAGATATGCTATTGGGAAATTATCTAAGTTCAACTTTCTAAATACAATTATGCCACAGATAAGCTATTGGGAGACTTTCAAATGCAATTATGCCACAGATTTGCTATTGGCAGACTTTCTAAATGCAATTATGCCACAGATATGCTATTGGCAGACTTTCTAAATGCAATTATGCCACAAATAAGATATTGGGAGACTTTCAGATGCAATTATGCCAAAGATAAGCTATTGGGAGACTTGCTAAATGCAATTATGCCACAGATAATCTATAGGGAGACTTTCGGATGCAATTATGCCGCAGATAAGGTATTGGGAGACTTCCAAATGCAATAAAGCCACAGATATGCTATTGGGAGATTATTTAAATGCAACTTTCTAAATACATTTATGCCGCAGATAAGCTATTGGGAGACTTTCAAGTGCAATTATGCCACAGATATGCTATTGGCAGACTTTCTAAATGCAATTATGCCACAGATAAGGTATTGGGAGACTTTCTAAATGCAATTATGCCACAGATAAGGTATTGGGAGAGCTTCAAATGCAATTATGCCACAGATATGCTATTGGGAGATTATCTAAACGCAACTTTCTAAATACAATTATGCCACAGATAAGCTATTGGGAGTCTTTCAGATGCAATTAAGGCACAGATATGCTATTGGCAGACTTTCTCAATGCAATTAAGCCACAGATAAGGTATTGGGAGACTTTCAAATGCAATTATGCCACAGATATGCTATTGGGAGTTTATGTAAATGCAACTTTCTGAACACAGTTATGCCACAGATAAGTTATTGGGAGAGCTTCTAATGCAATTAAAACACAGATATGCTATTGGGAGATTATCTAAATGCAACTTTCTAAACACAATTATGCCACAGATAAGCTATTGGCAGACTTTCTAAATGCAATTATGCAACAGATAAGGTATTGGGAGACTTTCAAGTGCAATTATGCCACAGATATGCTATTGGCAGACTTTCTAAATGCAATTATGCCACAGATAAGGTATTGGGAGAGCTTCAAATGCAATTATGCCACAGATATGCTATTGGGAGATTATCTAAATGCAACTTTCTAATACAATTATGCCACAGATAAGGTATTGGGAGACTTTCAAGTGCAATTATGCTACAGATAAACTATTGGGAGACTTTCAAATGCAATTATGCCACAGATATTCTATTGGGAGATTATCTAAATGCAACTTTCTGAACACAGTTATGCCACAGAAAAGTTATTGGGAGAGCATCAAATGCAATTAAGCCACAGATATGCTATTGGGAAATTATCTAAGTTCAACTTTCTAAATACAATTATGCCACAGATAAGCTATTGGGAGACTTTCAAATGCAGTTATGCCACAGATTTGCTATTGGCAGACTTTCTAAATGCAATTATGCCACAGATATGCTATTGGCAGACTTTCTAAATGCAATTATGCCACAAATAAGATATTGGGAGACTGTCAGATGCAATTATGCCAAAGATAAGCTATTGGGAGACTTGCTAAATGCAATTATGCCACAGATAAGCTATAGGGAGACTTTCGGATGCAACTTTCTAAATATAATTATGCCACAGATAAGCTATTGGGAGTCTTTCAAATGCAATTAAGGCACAGATATGCTATTGGGAGATTATCTAAATGCAAGTTTCTGAATACAATTATGCCACAGATAACCTAGTGGGAGACTTTGAAGTGCAATTATCCCACAGATATGTTATTGGCAGACTTTCTCAATGCAATTAAGCCACAGATAAGGTATTGGGAGACTTTCAAATGCAATTATGCCACAGATATGCTATTGGGAGTTTATGTAAATGCAACTTTCTGAACACAGTTATGCCACAGATAAGCTATTGGTAGACTTTCTAAATACAATTATGCCACAGATACGCTCATGGGAGACTTTCAAATGCCATTAAGCCACAGATATGCTATTGGGAGATTATCTAAATGCAACTTTCTAAATTCAATTATGCCACAGATAAGCTATTGGGAGACTCTCAAGTGCAATTATGCCACAGATATGCTATTGGGAGACTTTCAAATAAAATTAAGCCACAGATAAGCTATTGGGAGACTTTCAAATACAATTATGCCACAGATAAGCTATTGAGAGACTTTCAAATGCAATTAAGCCACAGATAAGCTATTCAGAGACTTTCAAATGCAATTATGCCACGGGTAAGCTATTGGGAGACTTTCAAATGCAATTAAGCCACAGATAAACTATTGAGCAATTTTCAAATTCAATTAAGCCACAGATATGCTATTAGGAGATTTTCGAATGCAATTAAGCCACAGATATGCTATTGGGAGATTATCTAAATGCAACTTTCTAATACAATTATGCCACAGATAAGGTATTGGGAGACTTTCAAGTGCAATTATGCTACAGATAAACTATTGGGAGACTTTCAAATGGAATTATGCCACAGATATTCTATTGGGAGATTATCTAAATGCAACTTTCTGAACACAGTTATGCCACAGACAAGTCATTGGGAGAGCTTCAAATGCAATTAAAGCAAAGATATGCTATTGGGAGATTATCTAAATGCAACTTTCTAAATACAATTATGCCACAGATAAGCTATTGGGAGACTTTCAAATGTAATTAAGCCACAAATATGCTATTGGGAGATTATCTAAGTGCAACTTTCTAAATAAAAGTATGCCACGGATAAGCTATTGGGAGACTTTCAGATGCAATAATGCCACAGATAAGCTATTGGGAGACTTTCAAATGCAATTAAGCCACAGATATGCTATTGGGGGATTATCGGAATGCAACTTTCTAAACACAATTATGCCACAGATAAGCTATTGGAAGACTTTCAAATGCAATTAAGCCACAGATATGTTACTGGGAGATTATCTAAATGCAACTTTCTGAACACAGGTATGCCACAGATAAATTATTTGAAGAGCTTCAAATGCAACTAAGCCACAGATATGCTATTGGGAGATTATCTAAATGCAACTTTCTAAATACAATTATGCCACAGATAAGCTATTGGGAGACTATCAAATGCAATTAATCCACAGATATGCTATTGGGAGATTATCAAAATGCAACTTTTTGAACACAGGTATGCCACAGATAAGTTATTTGGGGAGTTTCAAATGCAATTAAGCCACAGATATGCTATTGAGAGATTATTTAAATGCAACTTTCTAAATGCAATTATGCCACAGATAAGCTATTGGGAGACTTTCAAATGAACTTAAACCACAGATATGCTATTGGGAGATTATCTAAATGTAACTTTCCATAAACAATTATGCCACTGATACGCTATTGGGAGACTTTCAAATGCAGTTATGTCACAGGTAAGCTATTGGGAGATTTTCAAAATCAATTAAACCACAGATAAGCTATTGGGAGATTTTCGAATGCAATTAAGCCACAGATATGCTATTGGGAGATTATCTAAATGCAACTTTCTAAATACAATAATGCCACCGATACGCTATTGGGAGACATTCAAATGCAATTATGCCACAGATAAGCTATTGGGAGACTTTCAAATGCAATTATGCCACAGATATGCTATTGGCAGACTTTCTAAATGCAATTATGCCACAGATAAGCAATTGGGAGACTTTCAAATGCAATTAAGCTACAGATATGCTATTGGGAAATCATCTAAATGCAACTTTCTAAATAAAATTATGCCACAGATAAGTTATTGGGAGAGCTTCAAATGCAATTAAGCCACAGATATGCCATTGGGAGATTATCTAAATGCAACTTTCTGAACCCAGTTATGCCACAGATAAATTATTGGGAGAGCTTCAAATGCAATTAAGCCACAGATATGCTATTGGGAGATTATCTAAATGCAACTTTCTAAATGCAATTATGCCACTGATAAGCTATTGGGAGAATTTCTAAATACAATTATGCCACAGATAAGCTATTGGGAGACTTTCAAATGCAATTATGCCACAGATACACTATTGGCAGACTTTCTAAATGCAATTATGCCACAGATAAGATATTGGGAGACTTTCAGATGCAATTATGCCACAGATAAGCTATTGGGAGACTTCCAAATGAAATAAAGCCACAGATATGCTATTGGGAGATTATTTAAATGCAACATTCTAAATACATTTATGCTGCAGATAAGCTATTGGGAGACTTTCAAGTGCAATTATGCCACAGATATGCTATTGGCAGACTTTCTAAATGCAATTATGCAACACATAAGGTATTGGGAGACTTTCAAATGCAATTATGCTACAGATAAACTATTGGGAGACTTTCAAATGCAATTATGCCACATATATTCTATTGGAAGATTATCTAAATGCAACTTTCTGAACACAGTTATGCCACAGACAAGTTATTGGGAGAGCTTCAAATGCAATTAAACCACAGATATGCTATTGGGAGATTATCTAAATGCAACTTTCTAATACAATTATGCCACAGATAAGGTATTGGGAGACTTTCAAGTGCAATTATGCTACAGATAAACTATTGGGAGACTTTCAAATGCAATTATGCCACAGATGAGCTATTGGGAGACTTTCAAATGCAATTATGCCACAGATAAGCTATTGGGAGATTATCTAAATGCAACTTTCTGAACACAGTTATGCCACAGACAAGTTATTGGGAGAGCTTCAAATGCAATTAAACCACAGATATGCTATTGGGAGATTATCTAAATGCAACTTTCTAATACAATTATGCCACAGATAAGGTATTGGGAGACTTTCAAGTGCAATTATGCTACAGATAAACTATTGGGAGACTTTCAAATGCAATTATGCCACAGATGAGCTATTGGGATACTTTCAAATGCAATTATGCCACAGATAAGCCATTGGGAGACTTTCAAATGCACTTAAACCACAGATATGCTATTGGGAGATTATCTAAATGTAACTTTCCATAAACAATTATGCCACTGATACGCTATTGGGAGACTTTCAAATGCAGTTATGTCACAGGTAAGCTATTGGGAGATTTTCAAAATCAATTAAACCACAGATAAGCTATTGGGAGATTTTCGAATGCAATTAAGCCACAGATATGTTATTGGGAGATTATCTAAATGCAACTTTCTAAATACAATAATGCCACCGATACGCTATTGGGAGACATTCAAATGCAATTATGCCACAGATAAGCTATTGGGAGACTTTCAAATGCAATTATGCCACAGATATGCTATTGGCAGACTTTCTAAATGCAATTATGCCACAGATAAGCAATTGGGAGACTTTCAAATGCAATTAAGCTACAGATATGCTATTGGGAAATCATCTAAATGCAACTTTCTAAATAAAATTATGCCACAGATAAGTTATTGGGAGAGCTTCAAATGCAATTAAGCCACAGATATGCCATTGGGAGATTATCTAAATGCAACTTTCTGAACCCAGTTATGCCATAGATAAATTATTGGGAGAGCTTCAAATGCAATTAAGCCACAGATATGCTATTGGGAGATTATCTAAATGCAACTTTCTCTATGCAATTATGCCACTGATAAGCTATTGGGAGACTTTCTAAATACAATTATACCACAGATACGCTAATGGGAGACTTTCAGATGCAGTTAAACCACAGATATGCTATTGGGAGATTATCTAAATGCAACTTTCTAAATACAGTTATGCCACAGATAAGGTATTGGGGGAGTTTCAAATGCAATTAAACCACAGATATGCTATTGGGAGATTATCTAAATGCAACTTTCTAAATACAATTATGCCACAGATAAGCTATTGCGAGACTTTGAAATGCAATTATGCCACAGATATACTATTGGCAGACTTTCTAAATGCAATTATGCCACAGATATGCTATTGGCAGACTTTCTAAATGCAATTATGCCACAGATAAGATATTGGGAGACTTTCAGATGCAATTATGCCACAGATAAGCTATTGGGAGACTTTCAGATGCAATTATGCCACAGATAAGCTATTGGGAGACTTTCAAATGAAATAAAGCCACAGA
The DNA here is from genome assembly GCF_040938575.1 of Ambystoma mexicanum. Classification (NCBI taxonomy): domain Eukaryota; kingdom Metazoa; phylum Chordata; class Amphibia; order Caudata; family Ambystomatidae; genus Ambystoma; species Ambystoma mexicanum. The sequence continues at coordinate 705,002,894 of NC_090924.1, forward strand.
TATGCCATTGGGAGATTATTTAAATGCAACATTCTAAATACATTTATGCCGCATATAAGCTATTGGGAGACTTTCAAGTGCAATTATGCCACAGATATGCTATTGGCAGACTTTCTAAATGCAATTATGCAACACATAAGGTATTGGGAGTTTTTCAAATGCAATTATGCCAGAGATATGCTATTGGGAGATTATCTAAATGCAACTTTCTAAATACAATTATGCCACAGATAAACTATCGGGAGACTTTCAAGTGCACATATGCCACAGATATGCTATTGGCAGACTTTCCAAATGCACTTATGCCACAGATAAGGTATTGGGAGACTTTCAAATGCAATTATGCCACATGTATGCTATTGGGAGATTATGCAAATGCAACTTTCTGAACAGTTATGCCACAGATGAGCTATTGGGAGACTTTCAAATGCAATTATGCCACAGATAAGATATTGGGAGACTTTCAAATGCACTTAAGCCACAGATATGCTATTGGGAGATTATCTAAATGCAACTTCCTAAATACAATTATGCCACCGATACGCTATTGGGAGACTTTCAAATGCAATTATGCCACAGATAAGCTATTGTGAGACTTTCAAATGCAATTATGCCAGAGGTAAGCTATTGGGAGACTTTCAAATGCAATTAAGCCACAGATAAACTATTGAGAGATTTTCAAATTCAATTAAACTACAGATATGCTATTGGGAGATTTTCGAATGCAATTAAGCCACAGATATGCTGTTGGGAGATTATCTAAATGCAACTTTCTAAATACAATTATGCCACCGATACGCTATTGGGAGACTTTCAAATGAAATTATACCACAGATAAGACATTGGGAGACTTTCAAATGCAATTATGCCACAGATATGCTATTGACAGACTTTCTAAATGCAATTATGCCACAGATATGCTATTGGCAGACTTTCTAAATGCAATTATGCCACAGATAAGGTATTGGGAGAGCTTCAAATGCAATTATGCCACAGATATGCTATTGGGAGATTATCTAAATGCAACTTTCTAAATATAATTATGCCACAGATAAGCTATTGGGAGTCTTTCAAATGCAATTATGCCACAGATATGCTATTGGGAGATTATCTAAATGCAACTTTCTAATACAAGTATGCCACAGATAAGGTATTGGGAGACTTTCAAGTGCAATTATGCTACAGATAAACTATTGGGAGACTTTCAAATGCAATTATGCCACAGATATTCTATTGGGAGATTATCTAAATGCAACTTTCTAAACACAATTATGCCACAGATAAGCTATTGGCAGACTTTCTAAATGCAATTATGCCACAGATAAGGTATTGGGAGACTTTCAAGTGCAATTATGCCACAGATATGCTATTGGCAGACTTTCTAAATGCAATTATGCCACAGATAATGTATTGGGAGACTTTCAAGTGCAATTATGCCACAGATATGCTATTGGCAGACTTTCTAAATGCAATTATGCCACAGATAAGGTATTGGGAGAGCTTCAAATGCAATTATGCCACAGATATGCTATTGGGAGATTATCTAAATGCAACTTTCTAATACAATTATGCCACAGATAAGGTATTGGGAGACTTTCAAGTGCAATTATGCTACAGATAAACTATTGGGAGACTTTCAAATGCAATTATGCCACAGATATTCTATTGGGAGATTATCTAAATGCAACTTTCTGAACACAGTTATGCCACAGAAAAGTTATTGGGAGAGCATCAAATGCAATTAAGCCACAGATATGCTATTGGGAAATAAGATATTGGGAGACTGTCAGATGCAATTATGCCAAAGATAAGCTATTGGGAGACTTGCTAAATGCAATTATGCCACAGATAAGCTATAGGGAGACTTTCGGATGCAACTTTCTAAATATAATTATGCCACAGATAAGCTATTGGGAGTCTTTCAAATGCAATTAAGGCACAGATATGCTATTGGGAGATTATCTAAATGCAACTTTCTAAATACAATTATGCCACAGATAACCTAGTGGGAGACTTTGAAGTGCAATTATGCCACAGATATGTTATTGGCAGACTTTCTCAATGCAATTAAGCCACAGATAAGGTATTGGGAGACTTTCAAATGCAATTATGCCACAGATATGCTATTGGGAGTTTATGTAAATGCAACTTTCTGAACACAGTTATGCCACAGATAAGCTATTGGTAGACTTTCTAAATACAATTATGTCTCATGGGAGACTTTCAAATGCCATTAAGCCACAGATATGCTATTGGGAGATTATCTAAATGCAACTTTCTAAATTCAATTATGCCACAGATAAGCTATTGGGAGACTCTCAAGTGCAATTATGCCACAGATATGCTATTGGGAGACTTTCAAATAAATTTAAGCCACAGATAAGCTATTGGGAGACTTTCAAATACAATTATGCCACAGATAAGCTATTGAGAGACTTTCAAATGCAATTAAGCCACAGATAAGCTATTCAGAGACTTTCAAATGCAATTATGCCACGGGTAAGCTATTGGGAGACTTTCAAATGCAATTAAGCCACAGATAAACTATTGAGCAATTTTCAAATTCAATTAAGCCACAGATATGCTATTAGGAGATTTTCGAATGCAATTAAGCCACAGATATGCTATTGGGAGATTATCTAAATGCAACTTTCTAATACAATTATGCCACAGATAAGGTATTGGGAGACTTTCAAGTGCAATTATGCTACAGATAAACTATTGGGAGACTTTCAAATGGAATTATGCCACAGATATTCTATTGGGAGATTATCTAAATGCAACTTTCTGAACACAGTTATGCCACAGACAAGTCATTGGGAGAGCTTCAAATGCAATTAAAGCAAAGATATGCTATTGGGAGATTATCTAAATGCAACTTTCTAAATACAATTATGCCACAGATAAGCTATTGGGAGACTTTCAAATGTAATTAAGCCACAAATATGCTATTGGGAGATTATCTAAGTGCAACTTTCTAAATAAAATTATGCCACAGATAAGCTATTGGGAGACTTTCAAATGCAATTAAGCCACAGATATGTTATTGGGAGATTATCTAAATGCAACTTTCTGAACACAGGTATGCCACAGATAAATTATTTGAAGAGCTTCAAATGCAATTAAGCCACAGATATGCTATTGGGAGATTATCTAAATGCAACTTTCTAAATACAATTATGCCACAGATAAGCTATTGGGAGACTATCAAATGCAATTAATCCACAGATATGCTATTGGGAGATTATCAAAATGCAACTTTTTGAACACAGGTATGCCACAGATAAGTTATTTGGGGAGTTTCAAATGCAATTAAGCCACAGATATGCTATTGAGAGATTATTTAAATGCAACTTTCTAAATATAATTATGCCACAGATAAGCTATTGGGAGACTTTCTAAATACAATTATGCCACAGATATGCTAATGGGAGACTTTCAAATGCAATTAAGCCACAGATAATCTATTGGGAGACTTTCAAATACAATTATGCCACAGATAAGCTATTGGGAGACTTTCAAATGCAATTAAGCCACAGATAAGCTATTGGGAGACTTTCAAAGGCAATTATGCCACGGGTAAGCTATTGGGAGACTTTCAAATGCAATTAAACCACAGATAAACTATTGAACGATTTTCAAATTCAATTAAGCCACAGATATTCTATTGGGAGATTATCTAAATGCAACTTTCCATAAACAATTAAGCCACTGATAAGCTATTGGGAGACTTTCAAATGCAGTTATGCCACAGGTAAGCTATTGGGAGACTTTCAAATGCAATTAAGCCACAGATAAGCTATTGAGAGATTTTCAAATTCAATTAAACCACAGATATGCTATTGGGAGATTTTCGAATGCAATTAAGCCACAGATATGCTATTGGGAGATTATCTAAATGCAACTTTCTAAATACAATTATGCCACAGATAAGGTATTGGGAGACTTTCAAATGCAATTATGCCACAGATATGCTATTGGGAGATTATGTAAATGCAACTTTCTGAACACAGTTATGCCACAGATACATTTTTGGGAGAGCTTCAAATGCAATTAAGCCACAGATATGCTATTGGGAGATTATCTAAATGCAACTTTCAAATACAATTATGCCACAGATAAGATATTGGGAGACTTTCAATTGCAATTATGCCACAGATGAGCTATGGGGAGACTTTCAAATGCAATTATGCCACAGATAAGCTATTAGGAGACTTTCAAATGCACTTATGCCACAGATATGCTATTGGGAGATTATCTAAATGCAACTTTCTGAACACAGTTATGCCACAGAAAAGTTATTGGGAGAGCATCAAATGCAATTAAGCCACAGATATGCTATTGGGAAATTATCTAAGTTCAACTTTCTAAATACAATTATGCCACAGATAAGCTATTGGGAGACTTTCAAATGCAGTTATGCCACAGATTTGCTATTGGCAGACTTTCTAAATGCAATTATGCCTCAGATATGCTATTGGCAGACTTTCTAAATGCAATTATGCCACAAATAAGATATTGGGCGACTGTCAGATGCAATTATGCCAAAGATAAGCTATTGGGAGACTTGCTAAATGCAATTATGCCACAGATAAGCTATAGGGAGACTTTCGGATGCAACTTTCTAAATATAATTATGCCACAGATAAGCTATTGGGAGTCTTTCAAATGCAATTAAGGCACAGATATGCTATTGGGAGATTATCTAAATGCAAGTTTCTAAATACAATTATGCCACAGATAACCTAGTGGGAGACTTTGAAGTGCAATTATGCCACAGATATGTTATTGGCAGACTTTCTCAATGCAATTAAGCCACAGATAAGGTATTGGGAGACTTTCAAATGCAATTATGCCACAGATATGCTATTGGGAGTTTATGTAAATGCAACTTTCTGAACACAGTTATGCCACAGATAAGCTATTGGTAGACTTTCTAAATACAATTATGCCACAGATACGCTCATGGGAGACTTTCAAATGCCATTAAGCCACAGATATGCTATTGGGAGATTATCTAAATGCAACTTTCTAAATTCAATTATGCCACAGATAAGCTATTGGGAGACTCTCAAGTGCAATTATGCCACAGATATGCTATTGGGAGACTTTCAAATAAAATTAAGCCACAGATAAGCTATTGGGAGACTTTCAAATACAATTATGCCACAGATAAGCTATTGAGAGACTTTCAAATGCAATTAAGCCACAGATAAGCTATTCAGAGACTTTCAAATGCAATTATGCCACGGGTAAGCTATTGGGAGACTTTCAAATGCAATTAAGCCACAGATAAACTATTGAGCAATTTTCAAATTCAATTAAGCCACAGATATGCTATTAGGAGATTTTCGAATGCAATTAAGCCACAGATATGCTATTGGGAGATTATCTAAATGCAACTTTCTAATACAATTATGCCACAGATAAGGTATTGGGAGACTTTCAAGTGCAATTATGCTACAGATAAACTATTGGGAGACTTTCAAATGGAATTATGCCACAGATATTCTATTGGGAGATTATCTAAATGCAACTTTCTGAACACAGTTATGCCACAGACAAGTCATTGGGAGAGCTTCAAATGCAATTAAAGCAAAGATATGCTATTGGGAGATTATCTAAATGCAACTTTCTAAATACAATTATGCCACAGATAAGCTATTGGGAGACTTTCAAATGTAATTAAGCCACAAATATGCTATTGGGAGATTATCTAAGTGCAACTTTCTAAATAAAAGTATGCCACGGATAAGCTATTGGGAGACTTTCAGATGCAATTATGCCACAGATAAGCTATTGGGAGACTTTCAAATGAAATAAAGCCACAGATATGCCATTGGGAGATTATTTAAATGCAACATTCTAAATACATTTATGCCGCATATAAGCTATTGGGAGACTTTCAAGTGCAATTATGCCACAGATATGCTATTGGCAGACTTTCTAAATGCAATTATGCAACACATAAGGTATTGGGAGTTTTTCAAATGCAATTATGCCAGAGATATGCTATTGGGAGATTATCTAAATGCAACTTTCTAAATACAATTATGCCACAGATAAACTATCGGGAGACTTTCAAGTGCACATATGCCACAGATATGCTATTGGCAGACTTTCCAAATGCACTTATGCCACAGATAAGGTATTGGGAGACTTTCAAATGCAATTATGCCACATGTATGCTATTGGGAGATTATGCAAATGCAACTTTCTGAACAGTTATGCCACAGATGAGCTATTGGGAGACTTTCAAATGCAATTATGCCACAGATAAGATATTGGGAGACTTTCAAATGCACTTAAGCCACAGATATGCTATTGGGAGATTATCTAAATGCAACTTCCTAAATACAATTATGCCACCGATACGCTATTGGGAGACTTTCAAATGCAATTATGCCACAGATAAGCTATTGTGAGACTTTCAAATGCAATTATGCCAGAGGTAAGCTATTGGGAGACTTTCAAATGCAATTAAGCCACAGATAAACTATTGAGAGATTTTCAAATTCAATTAAACTACAGATATGCTATTGGGAGATTTTCGAATGCAATTAAGCCACAGATATGCTGTTGGGAGATTATCTAAATGCAACTTTCTAAATACAATTATGCCACCGATACGCTATTGGGAGACTTTCAAATGAAATTATACCACAGATAAGACATTGGGAGACTTTCAAATGCAATTATGCCACAGATATGCTATTGACAGACTTTCTAAATGCAATTATGCCACAGATATGCTATTGGCAGACTTTCTAAATGCAATTATGCCACAGATAAGGTATTGGGAGAGCTTCAAATGCAATTATGCCACAGATATGCTATTGGGAGATTATCTAAATGCAACTTTCTAAATATAATTATGCCACAGATAAGCTATTGGGAGTCTTTCAAATGCAATTATGCCACAGATATGCTATTGGGAGATTATCTAAATGCAACTTTCTAATACAAGTATGCCACAGATAAGGTATTGGGAGACTTTCAAGTGCAATTTTGCTACAGATAAACTATTGGGAGACTTTCAAATGCAATTATGCCACAGATATTCTATTGGGAGATTATCTAAATGCAACTTTCTAAACACAATTATGCCACAGATAAGCTATTGGCAGACTTTCTAAATGCAATTATGCCACAGATAATGTATTGGGAGACTTTCAAGTGCAATTATGCCACAGATATGCTATTGGCAGACTTTCTAAATGCAATTATGCCACAGATAAGGTATTGGGAGAGCTTCAAATGCAAATATGCCACAGATATGCTATTGGGAGATTATCTAAATGCAACTTTCTAATACAATTATGCCACAGATAAGGTATTGGGAGACTTTCAAGTGCAATTATGCTACAGATAAACTATTGGGAGACTTTCAAATGCAATTATGCCACAGATATTCTATTGGGAGATTATCTAAATGCAACTTTCTGAACACAGTTATGCCACAGAAAAGTTATTGGGAGAGCATCAAATGCAATTAAGCCACAGATATGCTATTGGGAAATAAGATATTGGGAGACTGTCAGATGCAATTATGCCAAAGATAAGCTATTGGGAGACTTGCTAAATGCAATTATGCCACAGATAAGCTATAGGGAGACTTTCGGATGCAACTTTCTAAATATAATTATGCCACAGATAAGCTATTGGGAGTCTTTCAAATGCAATTAAGGCACAGATATGCTATTGGGAGATTATCTAAATGCAACTTTCTAAATACAATTATGCCACAGATAACCTAGTGGGAGACTTTGAAGTGCAATTATGCCACAGATATGTTATTGGCAGACTTTCTCAATGCAATTAAGCCACAGATAAGGTATTGGGAGACTTTCAAATGCAATTATGCCACAGATATGCTATTGGGAGTTTATGTAAATGCAACTTTCTGAACACAGTTATGCCACAGATAAGCTATTGGTAGACTTTCTAAATACAATTATGCCACAGATACGCTCATGGGAGACTTTCAAATGCCATTAAGCCACAGATATGCTATTGGGAGATTATCTAAATGCAACTTTCTAAATTCAATTATGCCACAGATAAGCTATTGGGAGACTCTCAAGTGCAATTATGCCACAGATATGCTATTGGGAGACTTTCAAATAAATTTAAGCCACAGATAAGCTATTGGGAGACTTTCAAATACAATTATGCCACAGATAAGCTATTGAGAGACTTTCAAATGCAATTAAGCCACAGATAAGCTATTCAGAGACTTTCAAATGCAATTATGCCACGGGTAAGCTATTGGGAGACTTTCAAATGCAATTAAGCCACAGATAAACTATTGAGCAATTTTCAAATTCAATTAAGCCACAGATATGCTATTAGGAGATTTTCGAATGCAATTAAGGCACAGATATGCTATTGGGAGATTATCTAAATGCAACTTTCTAATACAATTATGCCACAGATAAGGTATTGGGAGACTTTCAAGTGCAATTATGCTACAGATAAACTATTGGGAGACTTTCAAATGGAATTATGCCACAGATATTCTATTGGGAGATTATCTAAATGCAACTTTCTGAACACAGTTATGCCACAGACAAGTCATTGGGAGAGCTTCAAATGCAATTAAAGCAAAGATATGCTATTGGGAGATTATCTAAATGCAACTTTCTAAATACAATTATGCCACAGATAAGCTATTGGGAGACTTTCAAATGTAATTAAGCCACAAATATGCTATTGGGAGATTATCTAAGTGCAACTTTCTAAATAAAATTATGCCACAGATAAGCTATTGGGAGACTTTCAAATGCAATTAAGCCACAGATATGTTATTGGGAGATTATCTAAATGCAACTTTCTGAACACAGGTATGCCACAGATAAATTATTTGAAGAGCTTCAAATGCAATTAAGCCACAGATATGCTATTGGGAGATTATCTAAATGCAACTTTCTAAATACAATTATGCCACAGATAAGCTATTGGGAGACTATCAAATGCAATTAATCCACAGATATGCTATTGGGAGATTATCAAAATGCAACTTTTTGAACACAGGTATGCCACAGATAAGTTATTTGGGGAGTTTCAAATGCAATTAAGCCACAGATATGCTATTGAGAGATTATTTAAATGCAACTTTCTAAATGCAATTATGCCACAGATAAGCTATTGGGAGACTTTCTAAATACAATTATACCACAGATATGCTAATGGCAGACTTTCAAATGCAATTAAGCCACAGATAATCTATTGGGAGACTTTCAAATACAATTATGCCACAGATAAGCTATTGGGAGACTTTCAAATGCAATTAAGCCACAGATAAGCTATTGGGAGACTTTCAAAGGCAATTATGCCACGGGTAAGCTATTGGGAGACTTTCAAATGCAATTAAACCACAGATAAACTATTGAACGATTTTCAAATTCAATTAAGCCACAGATATTCTATTGGGAGATTATCTAAATGCAACTTTCCATAAACAATTAAGCCACTGATAAGCTATTGGGAGACTTTCAAATGCAGTTATGCCACAGGTAAGCTATTGGGAGACTTTCAAATGCAATTAAGCCACAGATAAGCTATTGAGAGATTTTCAAATTCAATTAAACCACAGATATGCTATTGGGAGATTTTCGAATGCAATTAAGCCACAGATATGCTATTGGGAGATTATCTAAATGCAACTTTCTAAACACAATTATGCCACAGATAAGGTATTGGGAGACTTTCAAATGCAATTATGCCACAGATATGCTATTGGGAGATTATGTAAATGCAACTTTCTGAACACAGTTATGCCACAGATACATTTTTGGGAGAGCTTCAAATGCAATTAAGCCACAGATATGCTATTGGGAGATTATCTAAATGCAACTTTCAAATACAATTATGCCACAGATAAGATATTGGGAGACTTTCAATTGCAATTATGCCACAGATGAGCTATGGGGAGACTTTCAAATGCAATTATGCCACAGATAAGCTATTAGGAGACTTTCAAATGCACTTAAACCACAGATATGCTATTGGGAGATTATCTAAATGCAACTTTCTAAATACAATTATGCCACTGATACACTATTGGGATACTTTCAAATGCAATTATGCCACAGATAATGTATTGGGAGACTTTCAAGTGCAATTATGCCACAGATATGCTATTGGCAGACTTTCTAAATGCAATTATGCCACAGATAAGGTATTGGGAGAGCTTCAAATGCAAATATGCCACAGATATGCTATTGGGAGATTATCTAAATGCAACTTTCTAATACAATTATGCCACAGATAAGGTATTGGGAGACTTTCAAGTGCAATTATGCTACAGATAAACTATTGGGAGACTTTCAAATGCAATTATGCCACAGATATTCTATTGGGAGATTATCTAAATGCAACTTTCTGAACACAGTTATGCCACAGAAAAGTTATTGGGAGAGCATCAAATGCAATTAAGCCACAGATATGCTATTGGGAAATAAGATATTGGGAGACTGTCAGATGCAATTATGCCAAAGATAAGCTATTGGGAGACTTGCTAAATGCAATTATGCCACAGATAAGCTATAGGGAGACTTTCGGATGCAACTTTCTAAATATAATTATGCCACAGATAAGCTATTGGGAGTCTTTCAAATGCAATTAAGGCACAGATATGCTATTGGGAGATTATCTAAATGCAACTTTCTAAATACAATTATGCCACAGATAACCTAGTGGGAGACTTTGAAGTGCAATTATGCCACAGATATGTTATTGGCAGACTTTCTCAATGCAATTAAGCCACAGATAAGGTATTGGGAGACTTTCAAATGCAATTATGCCACAGATATGCTATTGGGAGTTTATGTAAATGCAACTTTCTGAACACAGTTATGCCACAGATAAGCTATTGGTAGACTTTCTAAATACAATTATGCCACAGATACGCTCATGGGAGACTTTCAAATGCCATTAAGCCACAGATATGCTATTGGGAGATTATCTAAATGCAACTTTCTAAATTCAATTATGCCACAGATAAGCTATTGGGAGACTCTCAAGTGCAATTATGCCACAGATATGCTATTGGGAGACTTTCAAATAAATTTAAGCCACAGATAAGCTATTGGGAGACTTTCAAATACAATTATGCCACAGATAAGCTATTGAGAGACTTTCAAATGCAATTAAGCCACAGATAAGCTATTCAGAGACTTTCAAATGCAATTATGCCACGGGTAAGCTATTGGGAGACTTTCAAATGCAATTAAGCCACAGATAAACTATTGAGCAATTTTCAAATTCAATTAAGCCACAGATATGCTATTAGGAGATTTTCGAATGCAATTAAGGCACAGATATGCTATTGGGAGATTATCTAAATGCAACTTTCTAATACAATTATGCCACAGATACGGTATTGGGAGACTTTCAAGTGCAATTATGCTACAGATAAACTATTGGGAGACTTTCAAATGGAATTATGCCACAGATATTCTATTGGGAGATTATCTAAATGCAACTTTCTGAACACAGTTATGCCACAGACAAGTCATTGGGAGAGCTTCAAATGCAATTAAAGCAAAGATATGCTATTGGGAGATTATCTAAATGCAACTTTCTAAATACAATTATGCCACAGATAAGCTATTGGGAGACTTTCAAATGTAATTAAGCCACAAATATGCTATTGGGAGATTATCTAAGTGCAACTTTCTAAATAAAATGATGCCACAGATAAGCTATTGGGAGACTTTCAAATGCAATTAAGCCACAGATATGTTATTGGGAGATTATCTAAATGCAACTTTCTGAACACAGGTATGCCACAGATAAATTATTTGAAGAGCTTCAAATGCAATTAAGCCACAGATATGCTATTGGGAGATTATCTAAATGCAACTTTCTAAATACAATTATGCCACAGATAAGCTATTGGGAGACTATCAAATGCAATTAATCCACAGATATGCTATTGGGAGATTATCAAAATGCAACTTTTTGAACACAGGTATGCCACAGATAAGTTATTTGGGGAGTTTCAAATGCAATTAAGCCACAGATATGCTATTGAGAGATTATTTAAATGCAACTTTCTAAATGCAATTATGCCACAGATAAGCTATTGGGAGACTTTCTAAATACAATTATACCACAGATATGCTAATGGCAGACTTTCAAATGCAATTAAGCCACAGATAATCTATTGGGAGACTTTCAAATACAATTATGCCACAGATAAGCTATTGGGAGACTTTCAAATGCAATTAAGCCACAGATAAGCTATTGGGAGACTTTCAAAGGCAATTATGCCACGGGTAAGCTATTGGGAGACTTTCAAATGCAATTAAACCACAGATAAACTATTGAACGATTTTCAAATTCAATTAAGCCACAGATATTCTATTGGGAGATTATCTAAATGCAACTTTCCATAAACAATTAAGCCACTGATAAGCTATTGGGAGACTTTCAAATGCAGTTATGCCACAGGTAAGCTATTGGGAGACTTTCAAATGCAATTAAGCCACAGATAAGCTATTGAGAGATTTTCAAATTCAATTAAACCACAGATATGCTATTGGGAGATTTTCGAATGCAATTAAGCCACAGATATGCTATTGGGAGATTATCTAAATGCAACTTTCTAAACACAATTATGCCACAGATAAGGTATTGGGAGACTTTCAAATGCAATTATGCCACAGATATGCTATTGGGAGATTATGTAAATGCAACTTTCTGAACACAGTTATGCCACAGATACATTTTTGGGAGAGCTTCAAATGCAATTAAGCCACAGATATGCTATTGGGAGATTATCTAAATGCAACTTTCAAATACAATTATGCCACAGATAAGATATTGGGAGACTTTCAATTGCAATTATGCCACAGATGAGCTATGGGGAGACTTTCAAATGCAATTATGCCACAGATAAGCTATTAGGAGACTTTCAAATGCACTTAAACCACAGATATGCTATTGGGAGATTATCTAAATGCAACTTTCTAAATACAATTATGCCACTGATACACTATTGGGATACTTTCAAATGCAATTATGCCACAAATAAGCTATTGGGAGACTTTCAAATGCAATTAAGCCACAGATAAGCTATTGAGAGATTTTCAAATTCAATTAAACCACAGATATGCTATTGGGAGATTTTCGAATGCAATTAAACCACAGATATGCTATTGGGAGATTATCTAAATGCAACTTTCTAAATACAATTATGCCACTGATACGCTATTGGGATACATTCAAATGCAATTATGCCACAGATAAGCTATTGGGAGACTTTCAAATGCAATTAAGCCACAGATATGTTATAGGGAGATTATCTAAATGCAACTTTCTGAACACAGGTATGCCACAGATAAATTATTTGAAGAGCTTCAAATGCAATTAAGCCACAGATATGCTATTGGGAGATTATCTAAATGCAACTTTCTAAATACAATTATGCCACAGATAAGCTATTGGGAGACTATCAAATGCAATTAAGCCACAGATAGCTATTGGGAGATGATCAAAATGCAACTTTCTGAACAAAGGTATGCCACAGATAAGTTATTTGGGAGCTTCAAATGCAATTAAGACACAGATATGCTATTGGGAGATTATTTAAATGCAACTTTCTAAATGCAATTATGCCACAGATAAGCTATTGGGAGACTTTCGAAATACAATTATATCACAGATATGCTAATGGCAGACTTTCAAATGCAATTAAGCCACAGATAATCTATTGGGAGACTTTCAAATACAATTATGCCACAGATAAGCTATTGGGAGACTTTCAAATGCAATTAAGCCACAGATAAGCTATTGGGAGACTTTCAAAGGCAATTATGCCATGGGTAAGCTATTGGGAGACTTTCAAATGCAATTAAGCGACAGATATGCTATTGGGAGATTATCTAAATGCAACTTTCTAAATACAATTATGCCACTGATACGCTATTGGGAGACATTCAAATGCAATTATGCCACAGATAAGCTATTGGGAGACTTTCAAATGCAATTATGCCACAGATATGCTATTGGCAGACTTTCTACATGCAGTTATGCCACAGATATGCTATTGGCAGACTTTCAAATGCAATTAAGCCACAGATATGCTATTGGGAGATTGTCTAAATGCAACTTTCTGAACACAGTTATGCCACAGATAAGTTATTGGGAGAGCTTCAAATGCAATTAAGCCACAGATATGCTATTGGGAGATTATCTAAATGCAACTTTCTGAACCCAGTTATGCCACAGATAAATTATTGGGAGAGCTTCAAATGCAATTAAGCCACAGATATGCTATTGGGAGATTATCTAAATGCAACTTTCTAAATGCAATTATGCCACTGATAAGCTATTGGGAGAATTTCTAAATACAATTATGCCACAGATAAGCTATTGGGAGACTTTCAAATGCAATTATGCCACAGATACACTATTGGCAGACTTTCTAAATGCAATTATGCCACAGATAAGATATTGGGAGACTTTCAGATGCAATTATGCCACAGATAAGCTATTGGGAGACTTCCAAATGAAATAAAGCCACAGATATGCTATTGGGAGATTATTTAAATGCAACATTCTAAATACATTTATGCTGCAGATAAGCTATTGGGAGACTTTCAAGTGCAATTATGCCACAGATATGCTATTGGCAGACTTTCTAAATGCAATTATGCATCACATAAGGTATTGGGAGACTTTCAAATGCAATTATGCCACAGTTATGCTATTGGGAGATTATCTACATGCAACTTTCTGATACAATTATACCACAGATAAGGTATTGGGAGACTTTCAAGTGCAATTATGCTACAGATAAACTATTGGGAGACTTTCAAATGCAATTATGCCACAGATGAGCTATTGGGAGACTTTCAAATGCAACTATGCCACAGATAAGCTATTGGGAGACTTTCAAATGCACTTAAACCACAGATATGCTATTGGGAGATTATCTAAATGCAACTTTCCATAAACAATTATGCCACTGGTACGCTATTGGGAGACTTTCAAATGCAGTTATGTCACAGGTAAGCTATTGGGAGATTTTCAAAATCAATTAAACCACAGATATGCTATTGGGAGATTTTCGAATGCAATTAAGCAACAGATATGCTATTGGGAGATTATCTAAATGCAACTTTCTAAATACAATAATGCCACTGATACGCTATTGGGAGACATTCAAATGCAATTATGCCACAGATAAGCTATTGGGAGACTTTCAAATGCAATTATGCCACAGATATGCTATTGGCAGACTTTCTAAATGCAATTATGCCACAGATAAGCAATTGGGAGACTTTCAAATGCAATTAAGCTACAGATATGCTATTGGGAAATCATCTAAATGCAACTTTCTAAATAAAATTATGCCACAGATAAATTATTGGGAGAGCTTCAAATGCAATTAAGCCACAGATATGCTATTGGGAGATTATCTAAATGCAACTTTCTGAACCCAGTTATGCCACAGATAAATTATTGGGAGAGCTTCAAATGCAATTAAGCCACAGATATGCTATTGGGAGATTATCTAAATGCAACTTTCTAAATGCAATTATGCCACTGATAAGCTATTGGGAGACTTTCTAAATACAATTATACCACAGATACGCTAATGGGAGACTTTCAGATGCAGTTAAACCACAGATATGCTATTGGGAGATTATCTAAATGCAACTTTCTAAATACAGTTATGCCACAGATAAGGTATTGGGGGAGTTTCAAATGCAATTAAACCACAGATATGCTATTGGGAAATTATCTAAGTGCAACTTTCTAAATACAATTATGCCACAGATAAGCTATTGGGAGACTTTGAAATGCAATTATGCCACAGATATACTATTGGCAGACTTTCTAAATGCAATTATGCCACAGATATGCTATTGGCAGACTTTCTAAATGCAATTATGCCACAGATAAGATATTGGGAGACTTTCAGATGCAATTATGCCACAGATAAGCTATTGGGAGACTTTCTAAATGCAATTATGCCACAGATAAGCTATTGGGAGACTTTCAAATGAAATAAAGCCACAGATATGCTTTTGGGAGATTATTTAAATGCAACATTCTAAATACATTTATGCCGCAGATAAGCTATTGGGAGACTTTCAAGTGCAATTATGCCACAGATATGCTATTGGCAGACTTTCTAAATGCAATTATGCAACACATAAGGTATTGGGAGACTTTCAAATGGAATTATGCCACATGTATGCTATTGGGAGATTATGCAAATGCAACTTTCAGAACAGTTATGCCACAGATGAAGTATTGGGAGACTTTCAAATGCAATTATGCCACAAATAGGCTATTGGGAGACATTCAAATGAACTTAAACCACAGATATGCTATTGGGAGATTATCTAAATGCAACTTTCTAAATACAATTATGCCACTGATACGCTATTGGGAGACTTTCAAATGCAATTATGCCACAGGTAAGCTATTGGGAGACTTTCAAATGCAATTAAGCCACAGATAAGCTATTGAGAGATTTTCAAATTCAATTAAACCACAGATATGCTATTGGGAGATTTTCGAATGCAATTAAGCCACAGATATGCTATTTGGAGATTATCTAAATGCAACTTTCTAAATACAATTATGCCACTGATACGCTATTGGGAGACATTCAAATGCAATTATGCCACAGATAAGCTATTGGGAGACTTTCAAATGCAATTATGCCACAGATATGCTATTGGCAGACTTTCTACATGCGGTTATGCCACAGGTATGCTATTGGCAGACTTTCAAATGCAATTAAGCCACAGATATGCTATTGGGAGATTATCTAAATGCAACTTTCTGAACACAGTTATGCCACAGATAAGATATTGGGAGACTTTCAGATGCAATCAGGCCACAGATAAGCTATTGGGAGACTTCCAAATGAAATAAAGCCACAGATATGCTATTGGGAGATTATTTAAATGCAACATTCTAAATACATTTATGCTGCAGATAAGCTATTGGGAGACTTTCAAGTGCAATTATGCCACAGATATGCTATTGGCAGACTTTATAAATGCAATTATGCAACACATAAGGTATTGGGAGACTTTCAAATGCAATTATGCCACAGTTATGCTATTGGGAGATTATCTAAATGCAACTTTCTAATACAATTATACCACAGATAAGGTATTGGGAGACTTTCAAGTGCAATTATGCTACAGATAAACTATTGGGAGACTTTCAAATGCAATTATGCCACATATATTCTATTGGGAGATTATCTAAATGCAACTTTCTGAACACAGTTATGCCACAGACAAGTTATTGGGAGAGCTTCAAATGCAATTAAACCACAGATATGCTATTGGGAGATTATCTAAATGCAACTTTCTAATACAATTATGCCACAGATAAGGTATTGGGAGACTTTCAAGTGCAATTATGCTACAGATAAACTATTGGGAGACTTTCAAATGCAATTATGCCACAGATGAGCTATTGGGAGACTTTCAAATGCAATTATGCCACAGATAAGCTATTGGGAGACTTTCAAATGCACCTAAACCACAGATATGCTATTGGGAGTTATCTAAATGCAACTTTCCATAAACAATTATGCCACTGATACGCTATTGGGAGACTTTCAAGTGCAATTATGCCACAGATATGCTATTGGCAGACTTTCTAAATGCAATTATGCAACACATAAGGTATTGGGAGACTTTCAAATGCAATTATGCCAGAGATATGCTATTGGGAGATTATGCAAATGCAACTTTCTGAACAGTTATGCCACAGATGAGCTATTGGGAGACTTTCAAATGCAATTATGCCACAGATAAGCTATTGGGAGACTTTCAAATGCACTTAAACCACAGATATGCTATTGGGAGATTATCTAAATGCAACTTTCTAAATACAATTATGCCACTGATACGCTATTGGGAGACTTTCAAATGCAATGATGCCACAGGTAAGCTATTGGGAGACTTTCAAATGCAATTAAGCCACAGATAAGCTATTGAGAGATTTTCAAGTGCAATTATGCCACAGATATGATATTGGCAGACTTTCTAAATGCAATTATGCAACACATAAGGCATTGGGAGACTTTCAAATGCAATTATGCCACAGTTATGCTATTGGGAGATTATCTAAATGCAACTTTCTAATACAATTATACCACAGATAAGGTATTGGGAGACTTTCAAGTGCAATTATGCTACAGATAAACTATTGGGAGACTTTCAAATGCAATTATGCCACATATATTCTATTGGGAGATTATCTAAATGCAACTTTCTGAACACAGTTATGCCACAGACAAGTTATTGGGAGAGCTTCAAATGCAATTAAACCACAGATATGATATTGGGAGATTATCTAAATGCAACTTTCTAATACAATTATGCCACAGATAAGGTATTGGGAGACTTTCAAGTGCAATTATGCTACAGATAAGCTATTGGGAGACTTTCAAATGCACTTAAACCACAGATATGCTATTGGGAGATTATCTAAATGCAACTTTCTAAATACAATTATGCCACTGATACGCTATTGGGAGACTTTCAAATGCAATTATGCCACAGGTAAGCTATTGGGAGACTTTCAAATGCAATTAAGCCACAGATAAGCTATTGAGAGATTTTCAAATTCAATTAAACCACAGATATGCTATTGGGAGATTTTCGAATGCAATTAAGCCACAGATATGCTATTGGGAGATTATCTAAATGCAACTTTCTAAATACAATTATGCCACTGATACGCTATTGGGAGACATTCAAATGCAATTATGCCACAGATAAGCTACTGGGAGACTTTCAAATGCAATTATGCCACAGATATGCTATTGGCAGACTTTCTACATGCAGTTATGCCACAGGTATGCTATTGACAGACTTTCAAATGCAATTAAGCCACAGATATGCTATTGGGAGATTATCTAAATGCAACTTTCTGAACACAGTTATGCCACAGATAAGTTATTGGGAGAGCTTCAAATGCAATTAAGCCACAGATATGCTATTGGGAGATTATCTAAATGCAACTTTCTGAACCCAGTTATGCCACAGATAAATTATTGGGAGAGCTTCAAATGCAATTAAGCCACAGATATGCTATTGGGAGATTATCTAAATGCAACTTTCTAAATGCAATTATGCCACTGATAAGCTATTGGGAGAATTTCTAAATACAATTATGCCACAGATAAGCTATTGGGAGACTTTCAAATGCAATTATGCCACAGATACACTATTGGCAGACTTTCTAAATGCAATTATGCCACAGATAAGATATTGGGAGACTTTCAGATGCAATTATGCCACAGATAAGCTATTGGGAGACTTCCAAATGAAATAAAGCCACAGATATGCTATTGGGAGATTATTTAAATGCAACATTCTAAATACATTTATGCTGCAGATAAGCTATTGGGAGACTTTCAAGTGCAATTATGCCACAGATATGCTATTGGCAGACTTTCTAAATGCAATTATGCAACACATAAGGTATTGGGAGACTTTCAAATGCAATTATGCCAGAGTTATGCTATTGGGAGATTATCTAAATGCAACTTTCTAATACAATTATACCACAGATAAGGTATTGGGAGACTTTCAAGTGCAATTATGCTACAGATAAACTATTGGGAGACTTTCAAATGCAATTATGCCACATATATTCTATTGGGAGATTATCTAAATGCAACCTTCTGAACACAGTTATGCCACAGACAAGTTATTGGGAGAGCTTCAAATGCAATTAAACCACAGATATGCTATTGGGAGATTATCTAAATGCAACTTTCTAATACAATTATGCCACAGATAAGGTATTGGGAGACTTTCAAGTGCAATTATGCTACAGATAAACTATTGGGAGACTTTCAAATGCAATTATGCCACAGATGAGCTATTGGGAGACTTTCAAATGCAATTATGCCACAGATAAGCTATTGGGAGATTATCTAAATGCAACTTTCTGAACACAGTTATGCCACAGACAAGTTATTGGGAGAGCTTCAAATGCAATTAAACCACAGATATGCTATTGGGAGATTATCTAAATGCAACTTTCTAATACAATTATGCCACAGATAAGGTATTGGGAGACTTTCAAGTGCAATTAACTACAGATAAACTATTGGGAGGCTTTCAAATGCAATTATGCCACAGATGAGCTATTGGGAGACTTTCAAATGCAATTATGCCACAGATAAGCTATTGGGAGACTTTCAAATGCACTTAAACCACAGATATGCTATTGGGAGATTATCTAAATGTAACTTTCCATAAACAATTATGCCACTGATACGCTATTGGGAGACTTTCAAATGCAGTTATGTCACAGGTAAGCTATTGGGAGATTTTCAGAATCAATTAAGCCACAGATAAGCTATTGGGAGATTTTCGAATGCAATTAAGCCACAGATATGCTATTGGGAGATTATCTAAATGCAACTTTCTAAATACAATAATGCCACCGATACGCTATTGGGAGACATTCAAATGCAATTATGCCACAGATAAGCTATTGGGAGACTTTCAAATGCAATTATGCCACAGATATGCTATTGGCAGACTTTCTAAATGCAATTATGCCACAGATAAGCAATTGGGAGACTTTCAAATGCAATTAAGCTACAGATATGCTATTGGGAAATCATCTAAATGCAACTTTCTAAATAAAATTATGCCACAGATAAGTTATTGGGAGAGCTTCAAATGCAGTTAAGCCACAGATATGCCATTGGGAGATTAACTAAATGCAACTTTCTGAACCCAGTTATGCCATAGATAAATTATTGGAGAGCTTCGAATGCAATTAAGCCACAGATATGCTATTGGGAGATTATCTAAATGCAACTTTCTCTATGCAATTATGCCACTGATAAGCTTTTGGGAGACTTTCTAAATACAATTATACCACAGATACGCTAATGGGAGACTTTCAGATGCAGTTAAACCACAGATATGCTATTGGGAGATTATCTAAATGCAACTTTCTAAATACAGTTATGCCACAGACAAGGTATTGGGGGAGTTTCAAATGCAATTAAACCACAGATATGCTATTGGGAGATTATCTAAATGCAACTTTCTAAATACAATTATGCCACAGATAAGCTATTGGGAGACTTTGAAATGCAATTATGCCACAGATATACTATTGGCAGACTTTCTAAATGCAATTATGCCACAGATATGCTATTGGCAGACTTTCTAAATGCAATTATGCCACAGATAAGATATTGGGAGACTTTCAGATGCAATTATGCCACAGATAAGCTATTGGGAGACTTTCTAAATGCAATTATGCCACAGATAAGCTATTGGGAGACTTTCAGATGCAATTATGCCACAGATAAGCTATTGGGAGACTTTCAAATGAAATAAAGCCACAGATATGCTATTGGGAGATTATTTAAATGCAACATTCTAAATACATTTATGCCGCAGATAAGCTATTGGGAGACTTTCAAGTGCAATTATGCCACAGATATGCTATTGGCAGACTTTCTAAATGCAATTATGCAACACATAAGGTATTGGGAGACTTTCAAATGCAATTATGCCACATGTATGCTATTGGGAGATTATGCAAATGCAACTTTCTGAACAGTTATGCCACAGATGAGCTATTGGGAGACTTTCAAATGCAATTATGCCACAGATAAGATATTGGGAGACTTTCAAATGCACTTAAGCCACAGATATGCTATTGGGAGATTATCTAAATGCAACTTCCTAAATACAATTATGCCACCGATACGCTATTGGGAGACTTTCAAATGCAATTATGCCACAGATAAGCTATTGTCAGACTTTCCAAATGCACTTAGACCACAGATAAGGTATTGGGAGACTTTCAAATGCAATTATGCCACATGTATGCTATTAGGAGATTATGCAAATGCAACTTTCTGAACAGTTATGCCACAGATGAGCTATTGGGAGACTTTCAAATGCAATTATGCCACAGATAAGATATTGGGAGACTTTCAAATGCACTTAAGCCACAGATATGCTATTGGGAGATTATCTAAATGCAACTTCCTAAATACAATTATGCCACCGATACGCTATTGGGAGACTTTCAAATGCAATTATGCCACAGATAAGCTATTGTGAGACTTTCAAATGCAATTATGCCAGAGGTAAGCTATTGGGAGACTTTCAAATGCAATTAAGCCACAGATAAACTATTGAGAGATTTTCAAATTCAATTAAACTACAGATATGCTATTGGGAGATTTTCGAATGCAATTAAGCCACAGATATGCTATTGGGAGATTATCTAAATGCAACTTTCTAAATACAATTATGCCACCGATACGCTATTGGGTGACTTTCAAATGAAATTATACCACAGATAAGACATTGGGAGACTTTCAAATGCAATTATGCCACAGATATGCTATTGACAGACTTTCTAAATGCAATTATGCCACAGATATGCTATTGGCAGACTTTCTAAATGCAATTATGCCACAGATAAGGTATTGGGAGAGCTTCAAATGCAATTATGCCACAGATATGCTATTGGGAGATTATCTAAATGCAACTTTCTGAACACAGTTATGCCACAGAAAAGTTATTGGGAGAGTATCAAATGCAATTAAGCCACAGATATGCTATTGGGAAATTATCTAAGTTCAACTTTCTAAATACAATTATGCCACAGATAAGCTATTGGGAGACTTTCAAATGCAATTATGCCACAGATTTGCTATTGGCAGACTTTCTAAATGCAATTATGCCACAGATATGCTATTGGCAGACTTTCTAAATGCAATTATGCCACAAATAAGATATTGGGAGACTTTCAGATGCAATTATGCCAAAGATAAGCTATTGGGAGACTTGCTAAATGCAATTATGCCACAGATAAGCTATAGGGAGACTTTCGGATGCAATTATGCCGCAGATAAGGTATTGGGAGACTTCCAAATGCAATAAAGCCACAGATATGCTATTGGGAGATTATTTAAATGCAACTTTCTAAATACATTTATGCCGCAGATAAGCTATTGGGAGACTTTCAAGTGCAATTATGCCACAGATATGCTATTGGCAGACTTTCTAAATGCAATTATGCCACAGATAAGGTATTGGGAGACTTTCTAAATGCAATTATGCCACAGATAAGGTATTGGGAGAGCTTCAAATGCAATTATGCCACAGATATGCTATTGGGAGATTATCTAAATGCAACTTTCTAAATTTAATTATGCCACAGATAAGCTATTGGGAGTCTTTCAGATGCAATTAAGGCACAGATATGCTATTGGGAGATTATCTAAATGCAACTTTCTAAATACAATTATGCCACAGATAACCTAGTGGGAGACTTTGAAGTGCAATTATGCCACAGATATGTTATTGGCAGACTTTCTCAATGCAATTAAGCCACAGATAAGGTATTGGGAGACTTTCAAACGCAATTATGCCACAGATAAGCTATTGGCAGACTTTCTAAATGCAATTATGCCACAGATAAGGTATTGGGAGACTTTCAAGTGCAATTATGCCACAGATATGCTATTGGCAGACTTTCTAAATGCAATTATGCCACAGATAAGGTATTGGGAGACTTTCAAGTGCAATTATGCCACAGATATGCTATTGGCAGACTTTCTAAATGCAATTATGCCACAGATAAGGTATTGGGAGAGATTCAAATGCAATTATGCCACAGATATGCTATTGGGAGATTATCTAAATGCAACTTTCTAATACAATTATGCCACAGATAAGGTATTGGGAGACTTTCAAGTGCAATTATGCTACAGATAAACTATTGGGAGACTTTCAAATGCAATTATGCCACAGATATTCTATTGGGAGATTATCTAAATGCAACTTTCTGAACACAGTTATGCCACAGAAAAGTTATTGGGAGAGCATGAAATGCAATTAAGCCACAGATATGCTATTGGGAAATTATCTAAGTTCAACTTTCTAAATACAATTATGCCACAGATAAGCTATTGGGAGACTTTCAAATGCAATTATGCCACAGATTTGCTATTGGCAGACTTTCTAAATGCAATTATGCCACAGATATGCTATTGGCAGACTTTCTAAATGCAATTATGCCACAAATAAGATATTGGGAGACTTTCAGATGCAATTATGCCAAAGATAAGCTATTGGGAGACTTGCTAAATGCAATTATGCCACAGATAAGCTATAGGGAGACTTTCGGATGCAACTTTCTAAATATAATTATGCCACAGATAAGCTATTGGGAGTCTTTCAAATGCAATTAAGGCACAGATATGCTATTGGGAGATTATCTAAATGCAACTTTCTAAATACAATTATGCCATAGATAACCTAGTGGGAGACTTTGAAGTGCAATTATGCCACAGATATGTTATTGGCAGACTTTCTCAATGCAATTAAGCCACAGATAAGGTATTGGGAGACTTTCAAATGCAATTATGCCACAGATATGCTATTGGGAGTTTACGTAAATGCAACTTCCTGAACACAGTTATGCCACAGATAAGTTATTGGGAGAGCTTCAAATGCAATTAAACCACAGATATGCTATTGGGAGATTATCTAAATGCAACTTTCTAAACACAATTATGCCACAGATAAGCTATTGGGAGACTTTCTAAATACAATTATGCCACAGATACGCTCATGGGAGACTTTCAAATGCCATTAAGCCACAGATATGCTATTGGGAGATTATCTAAATGCAACTTTCTAAATTCAATTATGCCACAGATAAGCTATTGGGAGACTTTCAAATACAATTATGCCACAGATAAGCTTTTGAGAGACTTTCAAATGCAGTTAAGCCACAGATAAGCTATTCAGAGACTTTCAAATGCAATTATGCTACAGATAAACTATTGGGAGACTTTCAAATGCAATTATGCCACAGATGAGCTATTGGGAGACTTTCAAATGCAATTATGCCACAGATAACCTATTGGGAGATTATCTAAATGCAACTTTCTGAACACAGTTATGCCACAGACAAGTTATTGGGAGAGCTTCAAATGCAATTAAACCACAGATATGCTATTGGGAGATTATCTAAATGCAACTTTCTAATACAATTATGCCACAGATAAGGTATTGGGAGACTTTCAAGTGCAATTATGCTACAGATAAACTATTGGGAGACTTTGAAATGCAATTATGCCACAGATGAGCTATTGGGAGACTTTCAAATGCAATTATGCCACATATAAGCTATTGGGAGACTTTCAAATGCACTTAAACCACAGATATGCTATTGGGAGATTATCTAAATGTAACTTTCCATAAACAATTATGCCACTGATACGCTATTGGGAGACTTTCAAATGCAGTTATGTCACAGGTAAGCTATTGGGAGATTTTCAGAATCAATTAAGCCACAGATAAGCTATTGGGAGATTTTCGAATGCAATTAAGCCACAGATATGCTATTGGGAGATTATCTAAATGCAACTTTCTAAATACAATAATGCCACCGATACGCTATTGGGAGACATTCAAATGCAATTATGCCACAGATAAGCTATTGGGAGACTTTCAAATGCAATTATGCCACAGATATGCTATTGGCAGACTTTCTAAATGCAATTATGCCACAGATAAGCAATTGGGAGACTTTCAAATGCAATTAAGCTACAGATATGCTATTGGGAAATCATCTAAATGCAACTTTCTAAATAAAATTATGCCACAGATAAGTTATTGGGAGAGCTTCAAATGCAGTTAAGCCACAGATATGCCATTGGGAGATTAACTAAATGCAACTTTCTGAACCCAGTTATGCCATAGATAAATTATTGGAGAGCTTCGAATGCAATTAAGCCACAGATATGCTATTGGGAGATTATCTAAATGCAACTTTCTCTATGCAATTATGCCACTGATAAGCTTTTGGGAGACTTTCTAAATACAATTATACCACAGATACGCTAATGGGAGACTTTCAGATGCAGTTAAACCACAGATATGCTATTGGGAGATTATCTAAATGCAACTTTCTAAATACAGTTATGCCACAGACAAGGTATTGGGGGAGTTTCAAATGCAATTAAACCACAGATATGCTATTGGGAGATTATCTAAATGCAACTTTCTAAATACAATTATGCCACAGATAAGCTATTGGGAGACTTTGAAATGCAATTATGCCACAGATATACTATTGGCAGACTTTCTAAATGCAATTATGCCACAGATATGCTATTGGCAGACTTTCTAAATGCAATTATGCCACAGATAAGATATTGGGAGACTTTCAGATGCAATTATGCCACAGATAAGCTATTGGGAGACTTTCTAAATGCAATTATGCCACAGATAAGCTATTGGGAGACTTTCAGATGCAATTATGCCACAGATAAGCTATTGGGAGACTTTCAAATGAAATAAAGCCACAGATATGCTATTGGGAGATTATTTAAATGCAACATTCTAAATACATTTATGCCGCAGATAAGCTATTGGGAGACTTTCAAGTGCAATTATGCCACAGATATGCTATTGGCAGACTTTCTAAATGCAATTATGCAACACATAAGGTATTGGGAGACTTTCAAATGCAATTATGCCACATGTATGCTATTGGGAGATTATGCAAATGCAACTTTCTGAACAGTTATGCCACAGATGAGCTATTGGGAGACTTTCAAATGCAATTATGCCACAGATAAGATATTGGGAGACTTTCAAATGCACTTAAGCCACAGATATGCTATTGGGAGATTATCTAAATGCAACTTCCTAAATACAATTATGCCACCGATACGCTATTGGGAGACTTTCAAATGCAATTATGCCACAGATAAGCTATTGTCAGACTTTCCAAATGCACTTAGACCACAGATAAGGTATTGGGAGACTTTCAAATGCAATTATGCCACATGTATGCTATTAGGAGATTATGCAAATGCAACTTTCTGAACAGTTATGCCACAGATGAGCTATTGGGAGACTTTCAAATGCAATTATGCCACAGATAAGATATTGGGAGACTTTCAAATGCACTTAAGCCACAGATATGCTATTGGGAGATTATCTAAATGCAACTTCCTAAATACAATTATGCCACCGATACGCTATTGGGAGACTTTCAAATGCAATTATGCCACAGATAAGCTATTGTGAGACTTTCAAATGCAATTATGCCAGAGGTAAGCTATTGGGAGACTTTCAAATGCAATTAAGCCACAGATAAACTATTGAGAGATTTTCAAATTCAATTAAACTACAGATATGCTATTGGGAGATTTTCGAATGCAATTAAGCCACAGATATGCTATTGGGAGATTATCTAAATGCAACTTTCTAAATACAATTATGCCACCGATACGCTATTGGGTGACTTTCAAATGAAATTATACCACAGATAAGACATTGGGAGACTTTCAAATGCAATTATGCCACAGATATGCTATTGACAGACTTTCTAAATGCAATTATGCCACAGATATGCTATTGGCAGACTTTCTAAATGCAATTATGCCACAGATAAGGTATTGGGAGAGCTTCAAATGCAATTATGCCACAGATATGCTATTGGGAGATTATCTAAATGCAACTTTCTGAACACAGTTATGCCACAGAAAAGTTATTGGGAGAGTATCAAATGCAATTAAGCCACAGATATGCTATTGGGAAATTATCTAAGTTCAACTTTCTAAATACAATTATGCCACAGATAAGCTATTGGGAGACTTTCAAATGCAATTATGCCACAGATTTGCTATTGGCAGACTTTCTAAATGCAATTATGCCACAGATATGCTATTGGCAGACTTTCTAAATGCAATTATGCCACAAATAAGATATTGGGAGACTTTCAGATGCAATTATGCCAAAGATAAGCTATTGGGAGACTTGCTAAATGCAATTATGCCACAGATAAGCTATAGGGAGACTTTCGGATGCAATTATGCCGCAGATAAGGTATTGGGAGACTTCCAAATGCAATAAAGCCACAGATATGCTATTGGGAGATTATTTAAATGCAACTCTCTAAATACATTTATGCCGCAGATAAGCTATTGGGAGACTTTCAAGTGCAATTATGCCACAGATATGCTATTGGCAGACTTTCTAAATGCAATTATGCCACAGATAAGGTATTGGGAGACTTTCTAAATGCAATTATGCCACAGATAAGGTATTGGGAGAGCTTCAAATGCAATTATGCCACAGATATGCTATTGGGAGATTATCTAAATGCAACTTTCTAAATTTAATTATGCCACAGATAAGCTATTGGGAGTCTTTCAGATGCAATTAAGGCACAGATATGCTATTGGGAGATTATCTAAATGCAACTTTCTAAATACAATTATGCCACAGATAACCTAGTGGGAGACTTTGAAGTGCAATTATGCCACAGATATGTTATTGGCAGACTTTCTCAATGCAATTAAGCCACAGATAAGGTATTGGGAGACTTTCAAATGCAATTATGCCACAGATAAGCTATTGGCAGACTTTCTAAATGCAATTATGCCACAGATAAGGTATTGGGAGACTTTCAAGTGCAATTATGCCACAGATATGCTATTGGCAGACTTTCTAAATGCAATTATGCCACAGATAAGGTATTGGGAGACTTTCAAGTGCAATTATGCCACAGATATGCTATTGGCAGACTTTCTAAATGCAATTATGCCACAGATAAGGTATTGGGAGAGATTCAAATGCAATTATGCCACAGATATGCTATTGGGAGATTATCTAAATGCAACTTTCTAATACAATTATGCCACAGATAAGGTATTGGGAGACTTTCAAGTGCAATTATGCTACAGATAAACTATTGGGAGACTTTCAAATGCAATTATGCCACAGATATTCTATTGGGAGATTATCTAAATGCAACTTTCTGAACACAGTTATGCCACAGATAAGCTATTGGGAGACTTTCAAATGCAATTATGCCACAGATTTGCTATTGGCAGACTTTCTAAATGCAATTATGCCACAGATATGCTATTGGCAGACTTTCTAAATGCAATTATGCCACAAATAAGATATTGGGAGACTTTCAGATGCAATTATGCCAAAGATAAGCTATTGGGAGACTTGCTAAATGCAATTATGCCACAGATAAGCTATAGGGAGACTTTCGGATGCAACTTTCTAAATATAATTATGCCACAGATAAGCTATTGGGAGTCTTTCAAATGCAATTAAGGCACAGATATGCTATTGGGAGATTATCTAAATGCAACTTTCTAAATACAATTATGCCATAGATAACCTAGTGGGAGACTTTGAAGTGCAATTATGCCACAGATATGTTATTGGCAGACTTTCTCAATGCAATTAAGCCACAGATAAGGTATTGGGAGACTTTCAAATGCAATTATGCCACAGATATGCTATTGGGAGTTTACGTAAATGCAACTTCCTGAACACAGTTATGCCACAGATAAGTTATTGGGAGAGCTTCAAATGCAATTAAACCACAGATATGCTATTGGGAGATTATCTAAATGCAACTTTCTAAACACAATTATGCCACAGATAAGCTATTGGGAGACTTTCTAAATACAATTATGCCACAGATACGCTCATGGGAGACTTTCAAATGCCATTAAGCCACAGATATGCTATTGGGAGATTATCTAAATGCAACTTTCTAAATTCAATTATGCCACAGATAAGCTATTGGGAGACTTTCAAATACAATTATGCCACAGATAAGCTTTTGAGAGACTTTCAAATGCAGTTAAGCCACAGATAAGCTATTCAGAGACTTTCAAATGCAATTATGCCACGGGTAAGCTATTGGGAGACTTTCAAATGCAGTTAAGCCAAAGATAAACTATTGAGCAATTTTCAAATTCAATTAAGCCACAGATATGCTATTAGGAGATTTTCGAATGCAATTAAGCCACAGATATGCTATTGGGAGATTATCTAAATGCAACTTTCTAATACAATTATGCCACAGATAAGGTATTGGGAGACTTTCAAGTGCAATTATGCTACAGATAAACTATTGGGAGACTTTCAAAAGGAATTATGCCACAGATATTCTATTGGGAGATTATCTAAATGCAACTTTCTGAACACAGTTATGCCACAGACAAGTCATTGGGAGAGCTTCAAATGCAATTAAAGCAAAGATATGCTATTGGGAGATTATCTAAATGCAACTTTCTAAATACAATTATGCCACAGATAAGCTATTGGGAGACTTTCAAATGTAATTAAGCCACAAATATGCTATTGGGAGATTATCTAAGTGCAACTTTCTAAATACAATTATGCCACGGATAAGCTATTGGGAGACTTTCAGATGCAATAATGCCACAGATAAGCTATTGGGAGACTTTCAAATGCAATTAAGCCACAGATATGCTATTGGGGGATTATCGGAATGCAACTTTCTAAACACAATTATGCCACAGATAAGCTATTGGGAGACTTTCAAATGCAATTAAGCCACAGATATGTTATTGGGAGATTATCTAAATGCAACTTTCTGAACACAGGTATGCCACAGATAAATTATTTGAGGAGCTTCAAATGCAATTAAGCCACAGATATGCTATTGGGAGATTATCTAAATGCAACTTTCTAAATACAATTATGCCACAGATAAGCTATTGAGAGACTATCAAATGCAATTAATCCACAGATATGCTATTGGGAGATTATCAAAATGCACCTTTCTGAACACAGGTATGCCACAGATAAGTTATTTGGGGAGCTTCAAATGCAATTAAGCCACAGATATGCTATTAGGAGATTATTTAAATGCAACTTTCTAAATGCAATTATGCCACAGATAAGCTATTGGGAGACTTTCTAAATACAATTATACCACAGATATGCTAATGGGAGACTTTCAAATGCAATTAAGCCACAGATAATCTATTGGGAGACTTTCAAATACAATTATGCCACAGATAAGCTATTGGGAGACTTCCAAATGCAATTAAGCCACAGATAAACTATTGGGAGACTTTCAAAGGCAATTATGCCACGGGTAAGCTATTGGGAGACTTTCAAATGCAATTAAACCACAGATAAACTATTGAACGATTTTCAAATTCAATTAAGCCACGGATATGCTATTGGGAGATTATCTAAATGCAACTTTCCATAAACAATTATGCCACTGATAAGCTATTGGGAGACTTTCAAATGCAGTTATGCCACAGGTAAACTATTGGGAGACTTTCAAATGCAATTAAGCCACAGATAAGCTATTGAGAGATTTTCAAATTCAATTAAACCACAGATATGCTATTGGGAGATTTTCGAATGCAATTAAGCCACAGATATGCTATTGGGAGATTATCTAAATGCAACTTTCTAAATACAATTATGCCACAGATAAGGTATTGGGAGACATTCAAATGCAATTATGCCACAGATATGCTATTGGGAGATTATGTAAATGCAACTTTCTGAACACAGTTATGCCACAGATAAGTTATTGGGAGAGCTTCAAATGCAATTAAGCCACAGGTATGCTATTGGGAGATTATCTAAATGCAACTTTCAAATACAATTATGCCACAGATAAGATATTGGGAGACTTTCAATTGCAATTATGCCACAGATGAGCTATGGGGAGACTTTCAAATGCGATTATGCCACAGATAAGCTATTAGGAGACTTTCAAATGCACTTAAACCACAGATATGCTATTGGGAGATTATCTAAATGCAACTTTCTAAATACAATTATGCCACTGATACGCTATTGGGAGACTTTTAAATGCAATTATGCCACAAATAAGCTATTGGGAGACTTTCAAATGCAATTAAGCCACAGATAAACTATTGAGAGATTTTCAAATTCAATTAAACCACAGATATGCTATTGGGAGATTTTCGAATGCAATTAAGCCACAGATAAGCTATTGGGAGACTTTCAAATGCAATTAAGCCACAGATATGTTATTGGGAGATTATCTAAATGCAACTTTCTGAACACAGGTATGCCACAGATACATTATTTGAAGAGCTTCAAATGCAATTAAGCCACAGATATGCTATTGGGAGATTATCTAAATGCAACTTTCTAAATACAATTATGCCACAGATAAGATATTGGGAGACCATCAAATGCAATTAAGCCACAGATATGCTATTGGGAGATTATCAAAATGCAACTTTCTGAACACAGGTATGCCACAGATAAGTTATTTGGGGAGCTTCAAATGCAATTAAGCCACAGATATGCTATTGGGAGATTATTTAAATGCAACTTTCTAAATGCAATTATGCCACAGATATGCTATTGGCAGACTTTCTAAATGCAATTATGCCACAAATAAGATATTGGGAGACTTTCAGATGCAATTATGCCAAAGATAAGCTATTGGGAGACTTGCTAAATGCAATTATGCCACAGATAAGCTATAGGGAGACTTTCGGATGCAACTTTCTAAATATAATTATGCCACAGATAAGCTATTGGGAGTCTTTCAAATGCAATTAAGGCACAGATATGCTATTGGGAGATTATCTAAATGCAACTTTCTAAATACAATTATGCCACAGATAACCTAGTGGGAGACTTTGAAGTGCAATTATGCCACAGATATGTTATTGGCAGACTTTCTCAATGCAATTAAGCCACAGATAAGGTATTGGGAGACTTTCAAATGCAATTATGCCACAGATATGCTATTGGGAGTTTATGTAAATGCAACTTTCTGAACACAGTTAGGCCACAGATAAGTTATTGGGAGAGCTTCAAATGCAATTAAGCCACAGATATGCTATTGGGAGATTATCTAAATGCAACTTTCTAAACACAATTATGCCACAGATAAGCTATTGGGAGACTTTCTAAATACAATTATGCCACAGATACGCTCATGGGAGACTTTCAAATGCCATTAAGCCACAGATATGCTATTGGGAGATTATCTAAATGCAACTTTCTAAATTCAATTATGCCACAGATAAGCTATTGGGAGACTTTCAAATACAATTATGCCACAGATAAGCTATTGAGAGACTTTCAAATGCAATTAAGCCACAGATAAGCTATTCAGAGACTTTCAAATGCAATTATGCCACGGGTAAGCAATTGGGAGACTTTCAAATGCAATTAAGCCAAAGATAAACTATTGAGCAATTTTCAAATTCAATTAAACCACAGATATGCTATTAGGAGATTTTCGAATGCAATTAAGCCACAGATATGCTATTGGGAGATTATCTAAATGCAACTTTCTAATACAATTATGCCACAGATAAGGTATTGGGAGACTTTCAAGTGCAATTATGCTACAGATAAACTATTGGGAGACTTTCAAATGGAATTATGCCACAGATATTCTATTGGGAGATTATCTAAATGCAACTTTCTGAACACAATTATGCCACAGATAAGC
The DNA here is from genome assembly GCF_040938575.1 of Ambystoma mexicanum. Lineage (NCBI taxonomy): Eukaryota > Metazoa > Chordata > Amphibia > Caudata > Ambystomatidae > Ambystoma > Ambystoma mexicanum. The sequence continues at coordinate 705,036,200 of NC_090924.1, forward strand.
TATTGGGAGACTTTCAGATGCAATAATGCCACAGATAAGCTATTGGGAGACTTTCAAATGCAATTAAGCCACAGATATGCTATTGGGGGATTATCGGAATGCAACTTTCTAAACACAATTATGCCACAGATAAGCTATTGGGAGACTTTCAAATGCAATTAAGCCACAGATATGTTATTGGGAGATTATCTAAATGCAACTTTCTGAACACAGGTATGCCACAGATAAATTATTTGAGGAGCTACAAATGCAATTAAGCCACAGATATGCTATTGGGAGATTATCTAAATGCAACTTTCTAAATACAATTATGCCACAGATAAGCTATTGGGAGACTATCAAATGCAATTAATCCACAGATAAGCTATTGGGAGACTTTCAAATGCAATTAAGCCACAGATATGCTATTGGGGGATTATCGGAATGCAACTTTCTAAACACAATTATGCCACAGATAAGCTATTGGGAGACTTTCAAATGCAATTAAGCCACAGATATGTTATTGGGAGATTATCTAAATGCAACTTTCTGAACACAGGTATGCCACAGATAAATTATTTGAGGAGCTTCAAATGCAATTAAGCCACAGATATGCTATTGGGAGATTATCTAAATGCAACTTTCTAAATACAATTATGCCACAGATAAGCTATTGGGAGACTATCAAATGCAATTAATCCACAGATATGCTATTGGGAGATTATCAAAATGCACCTTTCTGAACACAGGTATGCCACAGATAAGTTATTTGGGGAGCTTCAAATGCAATTAAGCCACAGATATGCTATTGGGAGATTATTTAAATGCAACTTTCTAAATGCAATTATGCCACAGATAAGCTATTGGGAGACTTTCTAAATACAATTATACCACATATATGCTAATGGGAGACTTTCAAATGCAATTAAGCCACAGATAATCTATTGGGAGACTTTCAAATACAATTATGCCACAGATAAGCTATTGGGAGACTTTCAAATGCAATTAAGCCACAGATAAACTATTGGGAGACTTTCAAAGGCAATTATGCCACGGGTAAGCTATTGGGAGACTTTCAAATGCAATTAAACCACAGATAAACTATTGAACGATTTTCAAATTCAATTAAGCCACAGATATGCTATTGGGAGATTATCTAAATGCAACTTTCCATAAACAATTATGCCACTGATAAGCTATTGGGAGACTTTCAAATGCAGTTATGCCACAGGTAAGCTATTGGGAGACTTTCAAATGCAATTAAGCCACAGATAAGCTATTGAGAGATTTTCAAATTCAATTAAACCACAGATATGCTATTGGGAGATTTTCGAATGCAATTAAGCCACAGATATGCTATTGGGAGATTATCTAAATGCAACTTTCTAAATACAATTATGCCACAGATAAGGTATTGGGAGACTTTCAAATGCAATTATGCCACAGATATGCTATTGGGAGATTATGTAAATGCAACTTTCTGAACACAGTTATGCCATAGATAAGTTATTGGGAGAGCTTCAAATGCAATTAAGCCACAGATATGCTATTGGGAGATTATCTAAATGCAACTTTTAAATACAATTATGCCACAGATAAGATATTGGGAGACTTTCAATTGCAATTATGCCACAGATGAGCTATGGGGAGACTTTCAAATGCAATTATGCCACAGATAAGCTATTAGGAGACTTTCAAATGCAATTAAGCCACAGATAAGCTATTGAGAGATTTTCAAATTCAATTAAACCACAGATATGCTATTGGGAGATTTTCGAATGCAATTAAGCCACAAATATGCTATTGGGAGATTATCTAAATGCAACTTTCTAAATACAATCATGCCACTGATACGCTATTGGGAGACATTCAAATGCAATTATGCCACAGATAAGCTATTGGGAGACTTTCAAATGCAATTAAGCCACAGATATGTTATTGGGAGATTATCTAAATGCAACTTTCTGAACACAGGTATGCCACAGATAAGTTATTTGGGGAGCTTCAAATGCAATTAAGCCACAGATATGCTATTGGGAGATTATTTAAATGCAACTTTCTAAATGCAATTATGCCACAGATAAGCTATTGGGAGACTTTCTAAATACAATTATATCACAGATATGCTAATGGGAGACTTTCAAATGCAATTAAGCCACAGATAATCTATTGGGAGACTTTCAAATACAATTATGCCACAGATAAGCTATTGGGAGACTTTCAAATGCAATTAAGCCACAGATAAGCTATTGGGAGACTTTCAAAGGCAATTATGCCACGGGTAAGCTATTGGGAGACTTTCAAATGCAATTAAGCGACAGATAAACTATTGAACGATTTTCAAATTCAATTAAGCCACAGATATGCTATTGGGAGATTATCTAAATGCAACTTTCCATAAACAATTATGCCACTGATAAGCTATTGGGAGACTTTCAAATGCAGTTATGCCACAGGTAAGCTATTGGGAGACTTTCAAATGCAATTAAGCCACAGATAAGCTATTGAGAGATTTTCAAATTCAATTAAACCACAGATATGCTATTGGGAGACTTTCGAATGCAATTAAGCCACAGATATGCTATTGGGAGATTATCTAAATGCAACTTTCTAAATACAATTATGCCACAGATAAGGTATTGGGAGACTTTCAAATGCAATTATGCCACAGATATGCTATTGGGAGATTATGTAAATGCAACTTTCTGAACACAGTTATGCCACAGATAAGGTATTGGGAGAGCTTCAAATGCAATTAAGCCACAGATATGCTATTGGGAGATTATCTAAATGCAACTTTCAAATACAATTATGCCACAGATAAGATATTGGGAGACTTTCAATTGCAATTATGCCACAGATGAGCTACGGGGAGACTTTCAAATGCAATTATGCCACAGATAAGCTATTAGGAGACTTTCAAATGCACTTAAACCACAGATATGCTATTGGGAGATTATCTAAATGCAACTTTCTAAATACAATTATGCCACTGATACGCTATTGGGAGACTTTCAAATGCAATTATGCCACAGGTAAGCTATTGGGAGACTTTCAAATGCAATTAAGCCACAGATAAGCTATTGAGAGATTTTCAAATTCAATTAAACCACAGATATGCTATTGGGAGATTTTCGAATGCAATTAAGCCACAGATATGCTATTGGGAGATTATCTAAATGCAACTTTCTAAATACAATTATGCCACTGATACGCTATTGGGAGACATTCAAATGCAATTATGCCACAGATAAGCTATTGGGAGACTTTCAAATGCAATTATGCCACAGATATGCTATTGGCAGACTTTCTACATGCAGTTATGCCACAGATATGCTATTGGCAGACTTTCAAATGCAATTAAGCCACAGATATGCTATTTGGAGATTGTCTAAATGCAACTTTGTGAACACAGTTATGCCACAGATAAGTTATTGGGAGAGCTTCAAATGCAATTAAGCCACAGATATGCTATTGGGAGATTATCTAAATGCAACTTTCTGAACCCAGTTATGCCACAGATACATTATTGGGAGAGCTGCAAATGCAATTAAGCCACAGATATGCTATTGGGAGATTATCTAAATGCAACTTTCTAAATGCAATTATGCCACTGATAAGCTATTGGGAGAATTTCTAAATACAATTATGCCACAGATAAGCTATTGGGAGACTTTCAAATGCAATTATGCCACAGATACACTATTGGCAGACTTTCTAAATGCAATTATGCCACAGATAAGATATTGGGAGACTTTCAGATGCAATTATGCCACAGATAAGCTATTGGGAGACTTCCAAATGAAATAAAGCCACAGATATGCTATTGGGAGATTATTTAAATGAAACATTCTAAATACATTTATGCTGCAGATAAGCTATTGGGAGACTTTCAAGTGCAATTATGCCACAGATATGCTATTGGCAGACTTTCTAAATGCAATTATGCAACACATAAGGTATTGGGAGACTTTCAAATGCAATTATGCCACAGTTATGCTATTGGGAGATTATCTAAATGCAACTTTCTAATACAATTATACCACAGATAAGGTATTGGGAGACTTTCAAGTGCAATTATGCTACAGATAAACTATTGGGAGACTTTCAAATGCAATTATGCCACAGACGAGCTATTGGGAGACTTTCAAATGCAACTATGCCACAGATAAGCTATTGGGAGACTTTCAAATGCACTTAAACCACAGATATGCTATTGGGAGATTATCTAAATGCAACTTTCCATAAACAATTATGCCACTGATACGCTATTGGGAGACTTTCAAATGCAGTTATGTCACAGGTAAGCTATTGGGAGATTTTCAAAATCAATTAAACCACAGATATGCTATTGGGAGATTTTCGAATGCAATTAAGCAACAGATATGCTATTGGGAGATTATCTAAATGCAACTTTCTAAATACAATAATGCCACCGATACGCTATTGGGAGACATTCAAATGCAATTATGCCACAGATAAGCTATTGGGAGACTTTCAAATGCAATTATGCCACAGATATGCTATTGGCAGACTTTCTAAATGCAATTATGCCACAGATAAGCAATTGGGAGACTTTCAAATGCAATTAAGCTACAGATATGCTATTGGGAAATCATCTAAATGCAACTTTCTAAATAAAATTATGCCACAGATAAGTTATTGGGAGAGCTTCAAATGCAATTAAGCCACAGATATGCTATTGGGAGATTATCTAAATGCAACTTTCTGAACCCAGTTATGCCACAGATAAATTATTGGGAGAGCTTCAAATGCAATTAAGCCACAGATATGCTATTGGGAGATTATCTAAATGCAACTTTCTAAATGCAATTATGCCACTGATAAGCTATTGGGAGACTTTCTAAATACAATTATACCACAGATACGCTAATGGGAGACTTTCAGATGCAGTTAAACAACAGATATGCTATTGGGAGATTATCTAAATGCAACTTTCTAAATACAGTTATGCCACAGATAAGGTATTGGGGGAGTTTCAAATGCAATTAAACCACAGATATGCTATTGGGAAATTATCTAAGTGCAACTTTCTAAATACAATTATGCCACAGATAAGCTATTGGGAGACTTTGAAATGCAATTATGCCACAGATATACTATTGGCAGACTTTCTAAATGCAATTATGCCACAGATATGCTATTGGCAGACAATCTAAATGCAATTATGCCACAGATAAGATATTGGGAGACTTTCAGATGCAATTATGCCACAGATAAGCTATTGGGAGACTTTCTAAATGCAATTATGCCACAGATAAGCTATTGGGAGACTTTCAGATGCAATTATGCCACAGATAAGCTATTGGGAGACTTTCAAATGAAATAAAGCCACAGATATGCTATTGGGAGATTATTTAAATGCAACATTCTAAATACATTTATGCCGCAGATAAGCTATTGGGAGACTTTCAAGTGCAATTATGCCACAGATATGCTATTGGCAGACTTTCTAAATGCAATTATGCAACACATAAGGTATTGGGAGACTTTCAAATGCAATTATGCCAGAGATATGCTATTGGGAGATTATCTAAATGCAACTTTCTAAATACAATTATGCCACAGATAAACTATCGGGAGACTTTCAAGTGCACATATGCCACAGATATGCTATTGGCAGACTTTCCAAATGCACTTATGCCACAGATAAGGTATTGGGAGACTTTCAAATGCAATTATGCCACATGTATGCTATTGGGAGATTATGCAAATGCAATTTTCTGAACAGTTATGCCACAGATGAGCTATTGGGAGACTTTCAAATGTAATTATGCCACAGATAAGCTATAGGGAGACTTTCAAATGCACTTAAGCCACAGATATGCTATTGGGAGATTATCTAAATGCAACTTCCTAAATACAATTATGCCACCGATACGCTATTGGGAGACCTTCAAATGCAATTATGCCACAGATAAGCTATTGTGAGACTTTCAAATGCAATTATGCCAGAGGTAAGCTATTGGGAGACTATCAAATGCAATTATGCCACAGATATGCGATTGACAGACTTTCTAAATGCAATTATGCCACAGATATGCTATTGGCAGACTTTCTAAATGCAATTATGCCACAGATAAGGTATTGGGAGAGCTTCAAATGCAATTATGCCACAGATATGCTATTGGGAGATTATCTAAATGCAACTTTCTAAATATAATTATGCAACAGATAAGCTATTGGGAGTCTTTCAAATGCAATTATGCCACAGATATGCTATTGGGAGATTATCTAAATGCAACTTTCTAATACAATTTTTGCCACAGATAAGGTATTGGGAGACTTTCAAGTGCAATTATGCTACAGATACACTATTGGGAGACTTTCAAATGCAATTATGCCACAGATATTCTATTGAGGGATTATCTAAATGCAACTTTCTGAACACAGTTATGCCACAGAAAAGTTATTGGGAGAGCATCAAATGCAATTAAGCCACAGATATGCTATTGGGAAATTATCTAAGTTCAACTTTCTAAATACATTTATGCCACAGATAAGCTATTGGGAGACTTTCCAATGCAATTATGCCACAGATTTGCTATTGACAGACTTTCTAAATGCAATTATGCCACGGATATGCTATTGGCAGACTTTCTAAATGCAATTATGCCACAAATAAGATATTGGGAGACTTTCAGATGCAATTATGCCAAAGATAAGCTATTGGGAGACTTGCTAAATACAATTATGCCACAGATAAGCTATAGGGAGACTTTCGGATGCAATTATGCCGCAGATAAGGTATTGGGAGACTTCCAAATGCAATAAAGCCAGAGATATGCTATTGGGAGATTATTTAAATGCAACTTTCTAAATACATGTATGCCGCAGATAAGCTATTAGGAGACTTTCAAGTGCAATTATGCCATAGATATGCTATTGGCAGACTTTCTAAATGCAATTATGCCACAGATAAGGTATTGGGAGACTTTCTAAATGCAATTATGCCACAGATAAGGTATTGGGAGAGCTTCAAATGCAATTATGCCACAGATATGCTATTGGGAGATTATCTAAATGCAACTTTCTGAACACAGATATGCCACAGCTAAGTTATTGGGAGAGCTTCAAATGCAATTAAACCACAGATATGCTATTGGGAGATTATCTAAATGCAACTTTCTAAACACAATTATGCCACAGATAAGCTATTGCGAGACTTTCTAAATACAATTATGCCACAGATACGCTCATGGGAGACTTTCAAATGCCATTAAGCCACAGATATGCTATTGGGAGATTATCTAAATGCAACTTTCTAAATTCAATTATGCCACAGATATGCTATTGGGAGACTTTCAAATAAAATTAAGCCACAGATAAGCTATTGGGAGACTTTCAAATACAATTATGCCACAGATAAGCTATTGAGAGACTTTCAAATGCAATTAAGCCACAGATAAACTATTGAGCGATTTTCAAATTCAATGAAGCCACAGATATGCTATTAGGAGATTTTCGAATGCAATTAAGCCACAGATATGCTATTGGGGGATTATCTAAATGCAACTTTCTAATACAATTATGCCACAGATAAGGTATTGGGAGACTTTCAAGTGCAATTATGCTACAGATAAACTATTGGGAGACTTTCAAATGGAATTATGCCACAGATATTCTATTGGGAGATTATCTAAATGCAACTTTCTGAACACAGTTATGCCACAGACAAGTCATTGGGAGAGCTTCAAATGCAATTATGCCACAGATAAGCTATTGGGAGACTTTCAAATGCAATAAAGCCACAGATATGTTATTGGGAGATTATCTAAATGCAACTTTCTGAACACAGGTATGCCACAGATACATTATTTGAAGAGCTTCAAATGCAATTAAGCCACAGATATGCGATTGGGAGATTATCTAAATGCAACTTTCTAAATACAATTATGCCACAGATAAGCTATTGGGAGACCATCAAATGCAATTAAGCCACAGATATGCTATTGGGAGATTATCAAAATGCAACTTTCTGAACACAGGTATGCCACAGATAAGTTATTTGGGGAGCTTCAAATGCAATTAAGCCACAGATATGCTATTGGGAGATTATTTAAATGCAACTTTCTAAATGTAATTATGCCACAGATATGCTATTGGCAGACTTTCTAAATGCAATTATGCCACAAATAAGATATTGGGAGACTTTCAGATGCAATTATGCCAAAGATAAGCTATTGGGAGACTTGCTAAATGCAATTATGCCACAGATAAGCTATAGGGAGACTTTCGGATGCAACTTTCTAAATATAATTATGCCACAGATAAGCTATTGGGAGTCTTTTAAATGCAATTAAGGCACAGATATGCTATTGGGAGATTATCTAAATGCAACTTTCTAAATACAATTATGCCACAGATAACCTAGTGGGAGACTTTGAAGTGCAATTATGCCACAGATATGTTATTGGCAGACTTTCTCAATGCAATTAAGCCACAGATAAGGTATTGGGAGACTTTCAAATGCAATTATGCCACAGATATGCTATTGGGAGTTTATGTAAATGCAACTTTCTGAACACAGTTAGGCCACAGATAAGTTATTGGGAGAGCTTCAAATGCAATTAAACCACAGATATGCTATTGGGAGATTATCTAAATGCAACTTTCTAAACACAATTATGCCACAGATAAGCTATTGGGAGACTTTCTAAATACAATTATGCCACAGATACGCTCATGGGAGACTTTCAAATGCCATTAAGCCACAGATATGCTATTGGGAGATTATCTAAATGCAACTTTCTAAATTCAATTATGCCACAGATAAGCTATTGGGAGACTTTCAAATACAATTATGCCACAGATAAGCTATTGAGAGACTTTCAAATGCAATTAAGCCACAGATAAGCTATTCAGAGACTTTCAAATGCAATTATGCCACGGGTAAGCAATTGGGAGACTTTCAAATGCAATTAAGCCAAAGATAAACTATTGAGCAATTTTCAAATTCAATTAAACCACAGATATGCTATTAGGAGATTTTCGAATGCAATTAAGCCACAGATATGCTATTGGGAGATTATCTAAATGCAACTTTCTAATACAATTATGCCACAGATAAGGTATTGGGAGACTTTCAAGTGCAATTATGCTACAGATAAACTATTGGGAGACTTTCAAATGGAATTATGCCACAGATATTCTATTGGGAGATTATCTAAATGCAACTTTCTGAACACAGTTATGCCACAGACAAGTCATTGGGAGAGCTTCAAATGCAATTAAAGCAAAGATATGCTATTGGGAGATTATCTAAATGCAACTTTCTAAATACAATTATGCCACAGATAAGCTATTGGGAGACTTTCAGATGCAATAATGCCACAGATAAGCTATTGGGAGACTTTCAAATGCAATTAAGCCACAGATATGCTATTGGGGGATTATCGGAATGCAACTTTCTAAACACAATTATGCCACAGATAAGCTATTGGGAGACTTTCAAATGCAATTAAGCCACAGATATGTTATTGGGAGATTATCTAAATGCAAATTTCTGAACACAGGTATGCCACAGATAAATTATTTGAGGAGCTTCAAATGCAATTAAGCCACAGATATGCTATTGGGAGATTATCTAAATGCAACTTTCTAAATACAATTATGCCACAGATAAGCTATTGGGAGACTATCAAATGCAATTAATCCACAGATAAGCTATTGGGAGACTTTCAAATGCAATTAAGCCACAGATATGCTATTGGGGGATTATCGGAATGCAACTTTCTAAACACAATTATGCCACAGATAAGCTATTGGGAGACTTTCAAATGCAATTAAGCCACAGATATGTTATTGGGAGATTATCTAAATGCAACTTTCTGAACACAGGTATGCCACAGATAAATTATTTGAGGAGCTTCAAATGCAATTAAGCCACAGATATGCTATTGGGAGATTATCTAAATGCAACTTTCTAAATACAATTATGCCACAGATAAGCTATTGGGAGACTATCAAATGCAATTAATCCACAGATATGCTATTGGGAGATTATCAAAATGCACCTTTCTGAACACAGGTATGCCACACATAAGTTATTTGAGGAGCTTCAAATGCAATTAAGCCACAGATATGCTATTGGGAGATTATTTAAATGCAACTTTCTAAATGCAATTATGCCACAGATAAGCTATTGGGAGACTTTCTAAATACAATTATACCACATATATGCTAATGGGAGACTTTCAAATGCAATTAAGCCACAGATAATCTATTGGGAGACTTTCAAATACAATTATGCCACAGATAAGCTATTGGGAGACTTTCAAATGCAATTAAGCCACAGATAAACTATTGGGAGACTTTCAAAGGCAATTATGCCACAGGTAAGCTATTGGGAGACTTTCAAATGCAATTAAACCACAGATAAACTATTGAACGATTTTCAAATTCAATTAAGCCACAGATATGCTATTGGGAGATTATCTAAATGCAACTTTCCATAAACAATTATGCCACTGATAAGCTATTGGGAGACTTTCAAATGCAGTTATGCCACAGGTAAGCTATTGGGAGACTTTCAAATGCAATTAAGCCACAGATAAGCTATTGAGAGATTTTCAAATTCAATTAAACCACAGATATGCTATTGGGAGATTTTCGAATGCAATTAAGCCACAGATATGCTATTGGGAGATTATCTAAATGCAACTTTCTAAATACAATTATGCCACAGATAAGGTATTGGGAGACTTTCAAATGCAATTATGCCACAGATATGCTATTGGGAGATTATGTAAATGCAACTTTCTGAACACAGTTATGCCATAGATAAGTATTGGGAGAGCTTCAAATGCAATTAAGCCACAGATATGCTACTGGGAGATTATCTAAATGCAACTTTTAAATACAATTATGCCACAGATAAGATATTGGGAGACTTTCAATTGCAATTATGCCAAAGATGAGCTATGGGGAGACTTTCAAATGCAATTATGCCACAGATAAGCTATTAGGAGACTTTCAAATGCAATTAAGCCACAGATAAGCTATTGAGAGATTTTCGAATGCAATTAAGCCACAGATATGCTATTGGGAGATTATCTAAATGCAACTTTCTAAATACAATTATGCCACTGATACGCTATTGGGAGACATTCAAATGCAATTATGCCACAGATAAGCTATTGGGAGACTTTCAAATGCAATTAAGCCACAGATATGTTATTGGGAGATTATCTAAATGCAACTTTCTGAACACAGGTATGCCACAGATAAGTTATTTGGGGAGCTTCAAATGCAATTAAGCCACAGATATGCTATTGGGAGATTATTTAAATGCAACCTTCTAAATGCAATTATGCCACAGATAAGCTATTGGGAGACTTTCTAAATACAATTATATCACAGATATGCTAATGGGAGACTTTCAAATGCAATTAAGCCACAGATAATCTATTGGGATTCTTTCAAATACAATTATGCCACAGATAAGCTATTGGGAGACTTTCAAATGCAATTAAGCCACAGATAAGCTATTGGGAGACTTTCAAAGGCAATTATGCCACGGGTAAGCTATTGGGAGACTTTCAAATGCAATTAAGCGACAGATAAACTATTGAACGATTTTCAAATTCAATTAAGCCACAGATATGCTATTGGGAGATTATCTAAATGCAACTTTCCATAAACAATTATGCCACTGATAAGCTATTGGGAGACTTTCAAATGCAGTTATGCCACAGGTAAGCTATTGGGAGACTTTCAAATGCAATTAAGCCACAGATAAGCTATTGAGAGATTTTCAAATTCAATTAAACCACAGATATGCTATTGGGAGATTTTCGAATGCAATTAAGCCACAGATATGCTATTGGGAGATTATCTAAATGCAACTTTCTAAATACAATTATGCCACAGATAAGGTATTGGGAGACTTTCAAATGCAATTATGCCACAGATATGCTATTGGGAGATTATGTAAATGCAACTTTCTGAACACAGTTATGCCACAGATAAGGTATTGGGAGAGCTTCAAATGCAATTAAGCCACAGATATGCTATTGGGAGATTATCTAAATGCAACTTTCAAATACAATTATGCCACAGATAAGATATTGGGAGACTTTCAATTGCAATTATGCCACAGATGAGCTACGGGGAGACTTTCAAATGCAATTATGCCACAGATAAGCTATTAGGAGACTTTCAAATGCACTTAAACCACAGATATGCTATTGGGAGATTATCTAAATGCAACTTTCTAAATACAATTATGCCACTGATACGCTATTGGGAGACTTTCAAATGCAATTATGCCACAGGTAAGCTATTGGGAGACTTTCAAATGCAATTAAGCCACAGATAAGCTATTGAGAGATTTTCAAATTCAATTAAACCACAGATATGCTATTGGGAGATTTTCGAATGCAATTAAGCCACAGATATGCTATTGGGAGATTATCTAAATGCAACTTTCTAAATACAATTATGCCACTGATACGCTATTGGGAGACATTCAAATGCAATTATGCCACAGATAAGCTATTGAGAGACTTTCAAATGCAATTATGCCACAGATATGCTATTGGCAGACTTTCTACATGCAGTTATGCCACAGATATGCTATTGGCAGACTTTCAAATGCAATTAAGCCACAGATATGCTATTTGGAGATTGTCTAAATGCAACTTTGTGAACACAGTTATGCCACAGATAAGTTATTGGGAGAGCTTCAAATGCAATTAAGCCACAGATATGCTATTGGGAGATTATCTAAATGCAACTTTCTGAACCCAGTTATGCCACAGATAAATTATTGGGAGAGCTGCAAATGCAATTAAGCCACAGATATGCTATTGGGAGATTATCTAAATGCAACTTTCTAAATGCAATTATGCCACTGATAAGCTATTGGGAGAATTTCTAAATACAATTATGCCACAGATAAGCTATTGGGAGACTTTCAAATGCAATTATGCCACAGATACACTATTGGCAGACTTTCTAAATGCAATTATGCCACAGATAAGATATTGGGAGACTTTCAGATGCAATTATGCCACAGATAAGCTATTGGGAGACTTCCAAATGAAATAAAGCCACAGATATGCTATTGGGAGATTATTTAAATGCAACATTCTAAATACATTTATGCTGCAGATAAGCTATTGGGAGACTTTCAAGTGCAATTATGCCACAGATATGCTATTGGCAGACTTTCTAAATGCAATTATGCAACACATAAGGTATTGGGAGACTTTCAAATGCAATTATGCCACAGTTATGCTATTGGGAGATTATCTAAATGCAACTTTCTAATACAATTATACCACAGATAAGGTATTGGGAGACTTTCAAGTGCAATTATGCTACAGATAAACTATTGGGAGACTTTCAAATGCAATTATGCCACAGACGAGCTATTGGGAGACTTTCAAATGCAACTATGCCACAGATAAGCTATTGGGAGACTTTCAAATGCACTTAAACCACAGATATGCTATTGGGAGATTATCTAAATGCAACTTTCCATAAACAATTATGCCACTGATACGCTATTGGGAGACTTTCAAATGCAGTTATGTCACAGGTAAGCTATTGGGAGATTTTCAAAATCAATTAAACCACAGATATGCTATTGGGAGATTTTCGAATGCAATTAAGCAACAGATATGCTATTGGGAGATTATCTAAATGCAACTTTCTAAATACAATAATGCCACCGATACGCTATTGGGAGACATTCAAATGCAATTATGCCACAGATAAGCTATTGGGAGACTTTCAAATGCAATTATGCCACAGATATGCTATTGGCAGACTTTCTAAATGCAATTATGCCACAGATAAGCAATTGGGAGACTTTCAAATGCAATTAAGCTACAGATATGCTATTGGGAAATCATCTAAATGCAACTTTCTAAATATAATTATGCAACAGATAAGCTATTGGGAGTCTTTCAAATGCAATTATGCCACAGATATGCTATTGGGAGATTATCTAAATGCAACTTTCTAATACAATTTTTGCCACAGATAAGGTATTGGGAGACTTTTAAGTGCAATTATGCTACAGATACACTATTGGGAGACTTTCAAATGCAATTATGCCACAGATATTCTATTGAGGGATTATCTAAATGCAACCTTCTGAACACAGTTATGCCACAGAAAAGTTATTGGGAGAGCATCAAATGCAATTAAGCCACAGATATGCTATTGGGAAATTATCTAAGTTCAACTTTCTAAATACATTTATGCCACAGATAAGCTATTGGGAGACTTTCCAATGCAATTATGCCACAGATTTGCTATTGCCAGACTTTCTAAATGCAATTATGCCACGGATATGCTATTGGCAGACTTTCTAAATGCAATCATGCCACAAATAAGATATTGGGAGACTTTCAGATGCAATTATGCCAAAGATAAGCTATTGGAATTATGCCACAGATAAGCTATAGGGAGACTTTCGGATGCAATTATGCCGCAGATAAGGTATTGGCAGACTTCCAAATGCAATAAAGCCAGAGATATGCTATTGGGAGATTATTTAAATGCAACTTTCTAAATACATGTATGCCGCAGATAAGCTATTGGGAGACTTTCAAGTGCAATTATGCCACAGATATGCTATTGGCAGACTTTCTAAATGCAATTATGCCACAGATAAGGTATTGGGAGACTTTCTAAATGCAATTATGCCACAGATAAGGTATTGGGAGAGCTTCAAATGCAATTATGCCACAGATATGCTATTGGGAGATTATCTAAATGCAACTTTCTGAACACAGATATGCCACAGCTAAGTTATTGGGAGAGCTTCAAATGCAATTAAACCACAGATATGCTATTGGGAGATTATCTAAATGCAACTTTCTAAACACAATTATGCCACAGATAAGCTATTGCGAGACTTTCTAAATACAATTATGCCACAGATACGCTCATGGGAGACTTTCAAATGCCATTAAGCCACAGATATGCTATTGGGAGATTATCTAAATGCAACTTTCTAAATTCAATTATGCCACAGATATGCTATTGGGAGACTTTCAAATAAAATTAAGCCACAGATAAGCTATTGGGAGACTTTCAAATACAATTATGCCACAGATAAGCTATTGAGAGACTTTCAAATGCAATTAAGCCACAGATAAACTATTGAGCGATTTTCAAATTCAATGAAGCCACAGATATGCTATTAGGAGATTTTCGAATGCAATTAAGCCACAGATATGCTATTGGGAGATTATCTAAATGCAACTTTCTAATACAATTATGCCACAGATAAGGTATTGGGAGACTTTCAAGTGCAATTATGCTACAGATAAACTATTGGGAGACTTTCAAATGGAATTATGCCACAGATATTCTATTGGGAGATTATCTAAATGCAACTTTCTGAACACAGTTATGCCACAGACAAGTCATTGGGAGAGCTTCAAATGCAATTAAACCAAAGATATGCTATTGGGAGATTATCTAAATGCAACTTTCTAAATACAATTATGCCACAGATAAGCTATTGGGAGACTTTCAAATGTAGTTAAGCCACAAATATGCTATTGGGAGATTATCTAAGTGCAACTTTCTAAATACAATTATGCCACGGATAAGCTATTGGGAGACTTTCAGATGCAATAATGCCACAGTTAAGCTATTGGGAGACTTTCAAATGCAATTAAGCCACAGATATGCTATTGGGGGATTATCGGAATGCACCTTTCTAAACACAATTATGCCACAGATAAGCTATTGGGAGACTTTCAAATGCAATTAAGCCACAGATATGTTATTGGGAGATTATCTAAATGCAACTTTCTGAACACAGGTATGCCACAGATAAATTATTTGAAGAGCTTCAAATGCAATTAAGCCACAGATATGCTATTGGGAGATTATCTAAATGCAACTTTCTAAATACAATTATGCCACAGATAAGCTATTGGGAGACTATCAAATGCAATTAAGCCACAGATATGCTATTGGGAGATTATCAAAATGCAACTTTCTGAACACAGGTATGCCACAGATAAGTTATTTGGGGAGCTTCAAATGCAATTAAGCCACAGATATGCTATTGGGAGATTATTTAAATGCAACTTTCTAAATGCAATTATGCCACAGATATGCTAATGGGAGACTTTCAAATGCAATTAAGCCACAGATAAGCTATTGGGAGACTTTCAAAGGCAATTATGCCACGGGTAAGCTATTGGGAGACTTTCAAATGCAATTAAGCCACAGATAAACTATTGAGCGATTTTCAAATTCAATGAAGCCACAGATATGCTATTAGGAGATTTTCGAATGCAATTAAGCCACAGATATGCTATTGGGGGATTATCTAAATGCAACTTTCTAATACAATTATGCCACAGATAAGGTATTGGGAGACTTTCAAGTGCAATTATGCTACAGATACACTATTGGGAGACTTTCAAATGGAATTATGCCACAGATATTCTATTGGGAGATTATCTAAATGCAACTTTCTGAACACAGTTATGCCACAGACAAGTCATTGGGAGAGCTTCAAATGCAATTAAAGCAAAGATATGCTATTGGGAGATTATCTAAATGCAACTTTCTAAATACAATTATGCCACAGATAAGCTATTGGGAGACTTTCAGATGCAATAATGCCACAGATAAGCTATTGGGAGACTTTCAAATGCAATTAAGCCACAGATATGCTATTGGGTGATTATCGGAATGCAACTTTCTAAACACAATTATGCCACAGATAAGCTATTGGGAGACTTTCAAATGCAATTAAGCCACAGATATGTTATTGGGAGATTATCTAAATGCAACTTTCTGAACACAGGTATGCCACAGATAAATTATTTGAGGAGCTTCAAATGCAATTAAGCCACAGATATGCTATTGGGAGATTATCTAAATGCAACTTTCTAAATACAATTATGCCACAGATAAGCTATTGGGAGACTATCAAATGCAATTAATCCACAGATAAGCTATTGGGAGACTTTCAAATGCAATTAAGCCACAGATATGCTATTGGGGGATTATCGGAATGCAACTTTCTAAACACAATTATGCCACAGATAAGCTATTGGGAGACTTTCAAATGCAATTAAGCCACAGATATGTTATTGGGAGATTATCTAAATGCAACTTTCTGAACACAGGTATGCCACAGATAAATTATTTGAGGAGCTTCAAATGCAATTAAGCCACAGATATGCTATTGGGAGATTATCTAAATGCAACTTTCTAAATACAATTATGCCACAGATAAGCTATTGGGAGACTTTGAAATGCAATTATGCCACAGATATACTATTGGCAGACTTTCTAAATGCAATTATGCCACAGATATGCTATTGGGAGATTATTTAAATGCAACTTTCTAAATGCAATTATGCCACAGATAAGCTATTGGGAGACTTTCTAAATACAATTATACCACATATATGCTAATGGGAGACTTTCAAATGCAATTAAGCCACAGATAATCTATTGGGAGACTTTCAAATACAATTATGCCACAGATAAGCTATTGGGAGACTTTCAAATGCAATTAAGCCACAGATAAACTATTGGGAGACTTTCAAAGGCAATTATGCCACAGGTAAGCTATTGGGAGACTTTCAAATGCAATTAAACCACAGATAAACTATTGAACGATTTTCAAATTCAATTAAGCCACAGATATGCTATTGGGAGATTATCTAAATGCAACTTTCCATAAACAATTATGCCACTGATAAGCTATTGGGAGACTTTCAAATGCAATTAAGCCACAGATATGTTATTGGGAGATTATCTAAATGCAACTTTCTGAACACAGGTATGCCACAGATAAATTATTTGAGGAGCTTCAAATGCAATTAAGCCACAGATATGCTATTGGGAGATTATCTAAATGCAACTTTCTAAATACAATTATGCCACAGATAAGCTATTGGGAGACTATCAAATGCAATTAATCCACAGATATGCTATTGGGAGATTATCAAAATGCACCTTTCTGAACACAGGTATGCCACAGATAAGTTATTTGGGGAGCTTCAAATGCAATTAAGCCACAGATATGCTATTGGGAGATTATTTAAATGCAACTTTCTAAATGCAATTATGCCACAGATAAGCTATTGGGAGACTTTCTAAATACAATTATACCACATATATGCTAATGGGAGACTTTCAAATGCAATTAAGCCACAGATAATCTATTGGGAGACTTTCAAATACAATTATGCCACAGATAAGCTATTGGGAGACTTTCAAATGCAATTAAGCCACAGATAAACTATTGGGAGACTTTCAAAGGCAATTATGCCACAGGTAAGCTATTGGGAGACTTTCAAATGCAATTAAACCACAGATAAACTATTGAACGATTTTCAAATTCAATTAAGCCACAGATATGCTATTGGGAGATTATCTAAATGCAACTTTCCATAAACAATTATGCCACTGATAAGCTATTGGGAGACTTTCAAATGCAGTTATGCCACAGGTAAGCTATTGGGAGACTTTCAAATGCAATTAAGCCACAGATAAGCTATTGAGAGATTTTCAAATTCAATTAAACCACAGATATGCTATTGGGAGATTTTCGAATGCAATTAAGCCACAGATATGCTATTGGGGAATTATCTAAATGCAATTTTCTAAATACAATTATGCCACAGATAAGGTATTGGGAGACTTTCAAATGCAATTATGCCACAGATATGCTATTGGGAGATTATGTAAATGCAACTTTCTGAACACAGTTATGCCATAGATAAGTTATTGGGAGAGCTTCAAATGCAATTAAGCCACAGATATGCTATTGGGAGATTATCTAAATGCAACTTTTAAATACAATTATGCCACAGATAAGATAGTGGGAGACTTTCAATTGCAATTATGCCAAAGATGAGCTATGGGGAGACTTTCAAATGCAATTATGCCACAGATAAGCTATTAGGAGACTTTCAAATGCAATTAAGCCACAGATAAGCTATTGGGAGATTATCTAAATGCAACTTTCTAAATACAATTATGCCACTGATACGCTATTGGGAGACATTCAAATGCAATTATGCCACAGATAAGCTATTGGGAGACTTTCAAATGCAATTAAGCCACAGATATGTTATTGGGAGATTATCTAAATGCAACTTTCTGAACACAGGTATGCCACAGATAAGTTATTTGGGGAGCTTCAAATGCAATTAAGCCACAGATATGCTATTGGGAGATTATTTAAATGCAACCTTCTAAATGCAATTATGCCACAGATAAGCTATTGGGAGACTTTCTAAATACAATTATATCACAGATATGCTAATGGGAGACTTTCAAATGCAATTAAGCCACAGATAATCTATTGGGATTCTTTCAAATACAATTATGCCACAGATAAGCTATTGGGAGACTTTCAAATGCAATTAAGCCACAGATAAGCTATTGGGAGACTTTCAAAGGCAATTATGCCACGGGTAAGCTATTGGGAGACTTTCAAATGCAATTAAGCGACAGATAAACTATTGAACGATTTTCAAATTCAATTAAGCCACAGATATGCTATTGGGAGATTATCTAAATGCAACTTTCCATAAACAATTATGCCACTGATAAGCTATTGGGAGACTTTCAAATGCAGTTATGCCACAGGTAAGCTATTGGGAGACTTTCAAATGCAATTAAGCCACAGATAAGCTATTGAGAGATTTTCAAATTCAATTAAACCACAGATATGCTATTGGGAGATTTTCGAATGCAATTAAGCCACAGATATGCTATTGGGAGATGATCTAAATGCAACTTTCTAAATACAATTATGCCACAGATAAGGTATTGGGAGACTTTCAAATGCAATTATGCCACAGATATGCTATTGGGAGATTATGTAAATGCAACTTTCTGAACACAGTTATGCCACAGATAAGGTATTGGTAGAGCTTCAAATGCAATTAAGCCACAGATATGCTATTGGGAGATTATCTAAATGCAACTTTCAAATACAATTATGCCACAGATAAGATATTGGGAGACTTTCAATTGCAATTATGCCACAGATGAGCTACGGGGAGACTTTCAAATGCAATTATGCCACAGATAAGCTATTAGGAGACTTTCAAATGCACTTAAACCACAGATATGCTATTGGGAGATTATCTAAATGCAACTTTCTAAATACAATTATGCCACTGATACGCTATTGGGAGACTTTCAAATGCAATTATGCCACAGGTAAGCTATTGGGAGACTTTCAAATGCAATTAAGCCACAGATAAGCTATTGAGAGATTTTCAAATTCAATTAAACCACAGATATGCTATTGGGAGATTTTCGAATGCAATTAAGCCACAGATATGCTATTGGGAGATTATCTAAATGCAACTTTCTAAATACAATTATGCCACTGATACGCTATTGGGAGACATTCAAATGCAATTATGCCACAGATAAGCTATTGGGAGACTTTCAAATGCAATTATGCCACAGATATGCTATTGGCAGACTTTCTACATGCAGTTATGCCACAGATATGCTATTGGCAGACTTTCAAATGCAATTAAGCCACAGATATGCTATTTGGAGATTGTCTAAATGCAACTTTGTGAACACAGTTATGCCACAGATAAGTTATTGGGAGAGCTTCAAATGCAATTAAGCCACAGATATGCTATTGGGAGATTATCTAAATGCAACTTTCTGAACCCAGTTATGCCACAGATAAATTATTGGGAGAGCTGCAAATGCAATTAAGCCACAGATATGCTATTGGGAGATTATCTAAATGCAACTTTCTAAATGCAATTATGCCACTGATAAGCTATTGGGAGAATTTCTAAATACAATTATGCCACAGATAAGCTATTGGGAGACTTTCAAATGCAATTATGCCACAGATACACTATTGGCAGACTTTCTAAATGCAATTATGCCACAGATAAGATATTGGGAGACTTTCAGATGCAATTATGCCACAGATAAGCTATTGGGAGACTTCCAAATGAAATAAAGCCACAGATATGCTATTGGGAGATTATTTAAATGCAACATTCTAAATACATTTATGCTGCAGATAAGCTATTGGGAGACTTTCAAGTGCAATTATGCCACAGATATGCTATTGGCAGACTTTCTAAATGCAATTATGCAACACATAAGGTATTGGGAGACTTTCAAATGCAATTATGCCACAGTTATGCTATTGGTAGATTATCTAAATGCAACTTTCTAATACAATTATACCACAGATAAGGTATTGGGAGACTTTCAAGTGCAATTATGCTACAGATAAACTATTGGGAGACTTTCAAATGCAATTATGCCACAGACGAGCTATTGGGAGACTTTCAAATGCAACTATGCCACAGATAAGCTATTGGGAGACTTTCAAATGCACTTAAACCACAGATATGCTATTGGGAGATTATCTAAATGCAACTTTCCATAAACAATTATGCCACTGATACGCTATTGGGAGACTTTCAAATGCAGTTATGTCACAGGTAAGCTATTGGGAGATTTTCAAAATCAATTAAACCACAGATATGCTATTGGGAGATTTTCGAATGCAATTAAGCAACAGATATGCTATTGGGAGATTATCTAAATGCAACTTTCTAAATACAATAATGCCACCGATACGCTATTGGGAGACATTCAAATGCAATTATGCCACAGATAAGCTATTGGGAGACTTTCAAATGCAATTATGCCACAGATATGCTATTGGCAGACTTTCTAAATGCAATTATGCCACAGATAAGCAATTGGGAGACTTTCAAATGCAATTAAGCTACAGATATGCTATTGGGAAATCATCTAAATGCAACTTTCTAAATATAATTATGCAACAGATAAGCTATTGGGAGTCTTTCAAATGCAATTATGCCACAGATATGCTATTGGGAGATTATCTAAATGCAACTTTCTAATACAATTTTTGCCACAGATAAGGTATTGGGAGACTTTTAAGTGCAAATATGCTACAGATACACTATTGGGAGACTTTCAAATGCAATTATGCCACAGATATTCTATTGAGGGATTATCTAAATGCAACCTTCTGAACACAGTTATGCCACAGAAAAGTTATTGGGAGAGCATCAAATGCAATTAAGCCACAGATATGCTATTGGGAAATTATCTAAGTTCAACTTTCTAAATACATTTATGCCACAGATAAGCTATTGGGAGACTTTCCAATGCAATTATGCCACAGATTTGCTATTGCCAGACTTTCTAAATGCAATTATGCCACGGATATGCTATTGGCAGACTTTCTAAATGCAATTATGCCACAAATAAGATATTGGGAGACTTTCAGATGCAATTATGCCAAAGATAAGCTATTGGAATTATGCCACAGATAAGCTATAGGGAGACTTTCGGATGCAATTATGCCGCAGATAAGGTATTGGGAGACTTCCAAATGCAATAAAGCCAGAGATATGCTATTGGGAGATTATTTAAATGCAACTTTCTAAATACATGTATGCCGCAGATAAGCTATTGGGAGACTTTCAAGTGCAATTATGCCACAGATATGCTATTGGCAGACTTTCTAAATGCAATTATGCCACAGATAAGGTATTGGGAGACTTTCTAAATGCAATTATGCCACAGATAAGGTATTGGGAGAGCTTCAAATGCAATTATGCCACAGATATGCTATTGGGAGATTATCTAAATGCAACTTTCTGAACACAGATATGCCACAGCTAAGTTATTGGGAGAGCTTCAAATGCAATTAAACCACAGATATGCTATTGGGAGATTATCTAAATGCAACTTTCTAAACACAATTATGCCACAGATAAGCTATTGCGAGACTTTCTAAATACAATTATGCCACAGATACGCTCATGGGAGACTTTCAAATGCCATTAAGCCACAGATATGCTATTGGGAGATTATCTAAATGCAACTTTCTAAATTCAATTATGCCACAGATATGCTATTGGGAGACTTTCAAATAAAATTAAGCCACAGATAAGCTATTGGGAGACTTTCAAATACAATTATGCCACAGATAAGCTATTGAGAGACTTTCAAATGCAATTAAGCCACAGATAAACTATTGAGCGATTTTCAAATTCAATGAAGCCACAGATATGCTATTAGGAGATTTTCGAATGCAATTAAGCCACAGATATGCTATTGGGAGATTATCTAAATGCAACTTTCTAATACAATTATGCCACAGATAAGGTATTGGGAGACTTTCAAGTGCAATTATGCTACAGATAAACTATTGGGAGACTTTCAAATGGAATTATGCCACAGATATTCTATTGGGAGATTATCTAAATGCAACTTTCTGAACACAGTTATGCCACAGACAAGTCATTGGGAGAGCTTCAAATGCAATTAAACCAAAGATATGCTATTGGGAGATTATCTAAATGCAACTTTCTAAATACAATTATGCCACAGATAAGCTATTGGGAGACTTTCAAATGTAGTTAAGCCACAAATATGCTATTGGGAGATTATCTAAGTGCAACTTTCTAAATACAATTATGCCACGGATAAGCTATTGGGAGACTTTCAGATGCAATAATGCCACAGATAAGCTATTGGGAGACTTTCAAATGCAATTAAGCCACAGATATGCTATTGGGGAATTATCGGAATGCACCTTTCTAAACACAATTATGCCACAGATAAGCTATTGGGAGACTTTCAAATGCAATTAAGCCACAGATATGTTATTGGGAGATTATCTAAATGCAACTTTCTGAACACAGGTATGCCACAGATAAATTATTTGAAGAGCTTCAAATGCAATTAAGCCACAGATATGCTATTGGGAGATTATCTAAATGCAACTTTCTAAATACAATTATGCCACAGATAAGCTATTGGGAGACTATCAAATGCAATTAAGCCACAGATATGCTATTGGGAGAATATCAAAATGCAACTTTCTGAACACAGGTATGCCACAGATAAGTTATTTGGGGAGCTTCAAATGCAATTAAGCCACAGATATGCTATTGGGAGATTATTTAAATGCAACTTTCTAAATGCAATTATGCCACAGATATGCTAATGGGAGACTTTCAAATGCAATTAAGCCACAGATAATCTATTGGGAGACTTTCAAATACAATTATGCCACAGATAAGCTATTGGGAGACTTTCAAATGCAATTAAGCCACAGATAAGCTATTGGGAGACTTTCAAAGGCAATTATGCCACGGGTAAGCTATTGGGAGACTTTCAAATGCAATTAAGCCACAGATAAACTATTGAGCGATTTTCAAATTCAATGAAGCCACAGATATGCTATTAGGAGATTTTCGAATGCAATTAAGCCACAGATATGCTATTGGGAGATTATCTAAATGCAACTTTCTAATACAATTATGCCACAGATAAGGTATTGGGAGACTTTCAAGTGCAATTATGCTACAGATACACTATTGGGAGACTTTCAAATGGAATTATGCCACAGATATTCTATTGGGAGATTATCTAAATGCAACTTTCTGAACACAGTTATGCCACAGACAAGTCATTGGGAGAGCTTCAAATGCAATTAAAGCAAAGATATGCTATTGGGAGATTATCTAAATGCAACTTTCTAAATACAATTATGCCACAGATAAGCTATTGGGAGACTTTCAGATGCAATAATGCCACAGATAAGCTATTGGGAGACTTTCAAATGCAATTAAGCCACAGATATGCTATTGGGTGATTATCGGAATGCAACTTTCTAAACACAATTATGCCACAGATAAGCTATTGGGAGACTTTCAAATGCAATTAAGCCACAGATATGTTATTGGGAGATTATCTAAATGCAACTTTCTGAACACAGGTATGCCACAGATAAATTATTTGAGGAGCTTCAAATGCAATTAAGCCACAGATATGCTATTGGGAGATTATCTAAATGCAACTTTCTAAATACAATTATGCCACAGATAAGCTATTGGGAGACTATCAAATGCAATTAATCCACAGATAAGCTATTGGGAGACTTTCAAATGCAATTAAGCCACAGATATGCTATTGGGGGATTATCGGAATGCAACTTTCTAAACACAATTATGCCACAGATAAGCTATTGGGAGACTTTCAAATGCAATTAAGCCACAGATATGTTATTGGGAGATTATCTAAATGCAACTTTCTGAACACAGGTATGCCACAGATAAATTATTTGAGGAGCTTCAAATGCAATTAAGCCACAGATATGCTATTGGGAGACTATCAAATGCAATTAATGCA
The DNA here is from genome assembly GCF_040938575.1 of Ambystoma mexicanum. Lineage (NCBI taxonomy): Eukaryota > Metazoa > Chordata > Amphibia > Caudata > Ambystomatidae > Ambystoma > Ambystoma mexicanum. The sequence goes on from NC_090924.1 coordinate 705,061,373, forward strand.
CAGATATGCTATTGGGAGATTATCAAAATGCACCTTTCTGAACACAGGTATGCCACAGATAAGTTATTTGGGGAGCTTCAAATGCAATTAAGCCACAGATATGCTATTGGGAGATTATTTAAATGCAACTTTCTAAATGCAATTATGCCACAGATAAGCTATTGGGAGACTTTCTAAATACAATTATACCACATATATGCTAATGGGAGACTTTCAAATGCAATTAAGCCACAGGTAATCTATTGGGAGACTTTCAAATACAATTATGCCACAGATAAGCTATTGGGAGACTTTCAAATGCAATTAAGCCACAGATAAACTATTGGGAGACTTTCAAAGGCAATTATGCCACGGGTAAGCTATTGGGAGACGTTCAAATGCAATTAAACCACAGATAAACTATTGAACGATTTTCAAATTCAATTATGCCACAGATATGCTATTGGGAGATTATCTAAATGCAACTTTCCATAAACAATTATGCCACTGATAAGCTATTGGGAGACTTTCAAATGCAGTTATGCCACAGGTAAGCTATTGGGAGACTTTCAAATGCAATTAAGCCACAGATAAGCTATTGAGAGATTTTCAAATTCAATTAAACCACAGATATGCTATTGGGAGATTTTCGAATGCAATTAAGCCACAGATATGCTATTGGGAGATTATCTAAATGCAACTTTCTAAATACAATTATGCCACAGATAAGGTATTGGGAGACTTTCAAATGCAATTATGCCACAGATATGCTATTGGGAGATTATGTAAATGCAACTTTCTGAACACAGTTATGCCATAGATAAGTTATTGGGAGAGCTTCAAATGCAATTAAGCCACAGATATGCTATTGGGAGATTATCTAAATGCAACTTTTAAATACAATTATGCCACAGATAAGATATTGGGAGACTTTCAATTGCAATTATGCCACAGATGAGCTATGGGGAGACTTTCAAATGCAATTATGCCACAGATAAGCTATTAGGAGACTTTCAAATGCAATTAAGCCACAGATAAGCTATTGAGAGATTTTCAAATTCAATTAAACCACAGATATGCTATTGGGAGATTTTCGAATGCAATTAAGCCACAGATATGCTATTGGGAGATTATCTAAATGCAACTTTCTAAATACAATTATGCCACTGATACGCTATTGGGAGACATTCAAATGCAATTATGCCACAGATAAGCTATTGGGAGACTTTCAAATGCAATTAAGCCACAGATATGTTATTGGGAGATTATCTAAATGCAACTTTCTGAACACAGGTATGCCACAGATAAGTTATTTGGGGAGCTTCAAATGCAATTATGCCACAGATAAGCTATTGGGAGACTTTCTAAATACAATTATATCACAGATATGCTATTGGGAGACTTTCAAATGCAATTAAGCCACAGATAATCTATTGGGAGACTTTCAAATACAATTATGCCACAGATAAGCTATTGGGAGACTTTCAAATGCAATTAAGCCACAGATAAGCTATTGGGAGACTTTCAAAGGCAATTATGCCACGGGTAAGCTATTGGGAGACTTTCAAATGCAATTAAGCGACAGATAAACTATTGAACGATTTTCAAATTCAATTAAGCCACAGATATGCTATTGGGAGATTATCTAAATGCAACTCTCCATAAACAATTATGCCACTGATAAGCTATTGGGAGACTTTCAAATGCAGTTATGCCACAGGTAAGCTATTGGGAGACTTTCAAATGCAATTAAGCCACAGATAAGCTATTGAGAGATTTTCAAATTCAATTAAACCACAGATATGCTATTGGGAGATTTTCGAATGCAATTAAGCCACAGATATGCTATTGGGAGATTATCTAAATGCAACTTTCTAAATACAATTATGCCACAGATAAGGTATTGGGAGACTTTCAAATGCAATTATGCCACAGATATGCTATTGGGAGATTATGTAAATGCAACTTTCTGAACACAGTTATGCCACAGATAAGGTATTGGGAGAGCTTCAAATGCAATTAAGCCACAGATATGCTATTGGGAGATTATCTAAATGCAACTTTCAAATACAATTATGCCACAGATAAGATATTGGGAGACTTTCAATTGCAATTATGCCACAGATGAGCTACGGGGAGACTTTCAAATGCAATTATGCCACAGATAAGCTATTAGGAGACTTTCAAATGCACTTAAACCACAGATATGCTATTGGGAGATTATCTAAATGCAATTTTCTAAATACAATTATGCCACTGATACGCTATTGGGAGACTTTCAAATGCAATTATGCCACAGGTAAGCTATTGGGAGACTTTCAAATGCAATTAAGCCACAGATAAGCTATTGAGAGATTTTCAAATTCAATTAAACCACAGATATGCTATTGGGAGATTTTCGAATGCAATTAAGCCACAGATATGCTATTGGGAGATTATCTAAATGCAACTTTCTAAATACAATTATGCCACTGATACGCTATTGGGAGACATTCAAATGCAATTATGCCACAGATAAGCTATTGGGAGACTTTCAAATGCAATTATGCCACATATATGCTATTGGCAGACTTTCTACATGCAGTTATGCCACAGATATGCTATTGGCAGACTTTCAAATGCAATTAAGCCACAGATATGCTATTTGGAGATTGTCTAAATGCAACTTTGTGAACACAGTTATGCCACAGATAAGTTATTGGGAGAGCTTCAAATGCAATTAAGCCACAGATATGCTATTGGGAGATTATCTAAATGCAACTTTCTGAACCCAGTTATGCCACAGATAAATTATTGGGAGAGCTGCAAATGCAATTAAGCCACAGATATGCTATTGGGAGATTATCTAAATGCAACTTTCTAAATGCAATTATGCCACTGATAAGCTATTGGGAGAATTTCTAAATACAATTATGCCACAGATAAGCTATTGGGAGACTTTCAAATGCAATTATGCCACAGATACACTATTGGCAGACTTTCTAAATGCAATTATGCCACAGATAAGATATTGGGAGACTTTCAGATGCAATTATGCCACAGATAAGCTATTGGGAGACTTTTAAGTGCAATTATGCCACAGATATGCTATTGGCAGACTTTCTAAATGCAATTATGCAACACATAAGGTATTGGGAGACTTTCAAATGCAATTATGCCACAGTTATGCTATTGGGAGATTATCTAAATGCAACTTTCTAATACAATTATACCACAGATAAGGTATTGGGAGACTTTCAAGTGCAATTATGCTACAGATAAACTATTGGGAGACTTTCAAATGCAATTATGCCACAGACGAGCTATTGGGAGACTTTCAAATGCAACTATGCCACAGATAAGCTATTGGGAGACTTTCAAATGCACTTAAACCACAGATATGCTATTGGGAGATTATCTAAATGCAACTTTCCATAAACAATTATGCCACTGATACGCTATTGGGAGACTTTCAAATGCAGTTATGTCACAGGTAAGCTATTGGGAGATTTTCAAAATCAATTAAACCACAGATATGCTATTGGGAGATTTTCGAATGCAATTAAGCAACAGATATGCTATTGGGAGATTATCTAAATGCAACTTTCTAAATACAATAATGCCACCGATACGCTATTGGGAGACATTCAAATGCAATTATGCCACAGATATGCTATTGGCAGACTTTCTAAATGCAATTATGCCACAGATAAGCAATTGGGAGACTTTCAAATGCAATTAAGCTACAGATATGCTATTGGGAAATCATCTAAATGCAACTTTCTAAATAAAATTATGCCACAGATAAGTTATTGGGAGAGCTTCAAATGCAATTAAGCCACAGATATGCTATTGGGAGATTATCTAAATGCAACTTTCTGAACCCAGTTATGCCACAGATAAATTATTGGGAGAGCTTCAAATGCAATTAAGCCACAGATATGCTATTGGGAGATTATCTAAATGCAACTTTCTAAATGCAATTCTGCCACTAATAAGCTATTGGGAGACTTTCTAAATACAATTATACCACAGATACGCTAATGGGAGACTTTCAGATGCAGTTAAACAACAGATATGCTATTGGGAGATTATCTAAATGCAACTTTCTAAATACAGTTATGCCACAGATAAGGTATTGGGGGAGTTTCAAATGCAATTAAACCACAGATATGCTATTGGGAAATTATCTAAGTGCAACTTTCTAAATACAATTATGCCACAGATAAGCTATTGGGAGACTTTGAAATGCAATTATGCCACAGATATACTATTGGCAGACTTTCTAAATGCAATTATGCCACAGATAAGATATTGGGAGACTTTCAGATGCAATTATGCCACAGATAAGCTATTGGGAGACTTTCTAAATGCAATTATGCCACAGATAAGCTATTGGGAGACTTTCAGATGCAATTATGCCACAGATAAGCTATTGGGAGACTTTCAAATGAAATAAAGCCACAGATATGCTATTGGGAGATTATTTAAATGCAACTTTCTAAATACAATTATGCCACAGATAAACTATCGGGAGACTTTCAAGTGCACATATGCCACAGATATGCTATTGGCAGACTTTCCAAATGCACTTATGCCACAGATAAGGTATTGGGAGACTTTCAAATGCAATTATGCCACATGTATGCTATTGGGAGATTATGCAAATGCAACTTTCTGAACAGTTATGCCACAGATGAGCTATTGGGAGACTTTCAAATGCAATTATGCCACAGATAAACTATTGGGAGACTTTCAAATGCACTTAAGCCACAGATATGCTATTGGGAGATTATCTAAATGCAACTTCCTAAATACAATTATGCCACCGATACGCTATTGGGAGACTTTCAAATGCAATTATGCCACAGATAAGCTATTGTGAGACTTTCAAATGCAATTATGCCAGAGGTAAGCTTTTGGGAGACTATCAAATGCAATTATGCCACAGATATGCGATTGACAGACTTTCTAAATGCAATTATGCCACAGATATGCTATTGGCAGACTTTCTAAATGCAATTATGCCACAGATAAGGTATTTGGAGAGCTTCAAATGCAATTATGCCACAGATATGCTATTGGGAGATTATCTAAATGCAACTTTCTAAATATAATTATGCAACAGATAAGCTATTGGGAGTCTTTCAAATGCAATTATGCCACAGATATGCTATTGGGAGATTATCTAAATGCAACTTTCTAATACAATTTTTGCCACAGATAAGGTATTGGGAGACTTTCAAGTGCAATTATGCTACAGATACACTATTGGGAGACTTTCAAATGCAATTATGCCACAGATATTCTATTGAGGGATTATCTAAATGCAACTTTCTGAACACAGTTATGCCACAGAAAAGTTATTGGGAGAGCATCAAATGCAATTAAGCCACAGATATGCTATTGGGAAATTATCTAAGTTCAACTTTCTAAATACATTTATGCCACAGATAAGCTATTGGGAGACTTTCCAATGCAATTATGCCACAGATTTGCTATTGCCAGACTTTCTAAATGCAATTATGCCACGGATATGCTATTGGCAGACTTTCTAAATGCAATTATGCCACAAATAAGATATTGGGAGACTTTCAGATGCAATTATGCCAAAGATAAGCTATTGGGAGACTTGCTAAATGCAAATATGCCACAGATAAGCTATAGGGAGACTTTCGGATGCAATTATGCCGCAGATAAGGTATTGGGAGACTTCCAAATGCAATAAAGCCAGAGATATGCTATTGGGAGATTATTTAAATGCAACTTTCTAAATACATGTATGCCACAGATAAGCTATTGGGAGACTTTCAAGTGCAATTATGCCACAGATATGCTATTGGCAGACTTTCTAAATGCAATTATGCCACAGATAAGGTATTGGGAGACTTTCTAAATGCAATTATGCCACAGATAAGGTATTGGGAGAGCTTCAAATGCAATTATGCCACAGATATGCTATTGGGAGATTATCTAAATGCAACTTTCTGAACACAGATATGCCACAGCTAAGTTATTGGGAGAGCTTCAAATGCAATTAAACCACAGATATGCTATTGGGAGATTATCTAAATGCAACTTTCTAAACACAATTATGCCACAGATAAGCTATTGCGAGACTTTCTAAATACAATTATGCCACAGATACGCTCATGGGAGACTTTCAAATGCCATTAAGCCACAGATATGCTATTGGGAGATTATCTAAATGCAACTTTCTAAATTCAATTATGCCACAGATATGCTATTGGGAGACTTTCAAATAAAATTAAGCCACAGATAAGCTATTGGGAGACTTTCAAATACAATTATGCCACAGATAAGCTATTGAGAGACTTTCAAATGCAATTAAGCCACAGATAAACTATTGAGCGATTTTCAAATTCAATGAAGCCACAGATATGCTATTAGGAGATTTTCGAATGCAATTAAGCCACAGATATGCTATTGGGAGATTATCTAAATGCAACTTTCTAATACAATTATGCCACAGATAAGGTATTGGGAGACTTTCAAGTGCAATTATGCTACAGATAAACTATTGGGAGACTTTCAAATGGAATTATGCCACAGATATTCTATTGGGAGATTATCTAAATGCAACTTTCTGAACACAGTTATGCCACAGACAAGTCATTGGGAGAGCTTCAAATGCAATTAAACCAAAGATATGCTATTGGGAGATTATCTAAATGCAACTTTCTAAATACAATTATGCCACAGATAAGCTATTGGGAGACTTTCAAATGTAGTTAAGCCACAAATATGCTATTGGGAGATTATCGAAGTGCAACTTTCTAAATACAATTATGCCACGGATAAGCTATTGGGAGACTTTCAGATGCAATAATGCCACAGATAAGCTATTGGGAGACTTTCAAATGCAATTAAGCCACAGATATGCTATTGGGGGATTATCGGAATGCACCTTTCTAAACACAATTATGCCACAGATAAGCTATTGGGAGACTTTCAAATGCAATTAAGCCACAGATATGTTATTGGGAGATTATCTAAATGCAACTTTCTGAACACAGGTATGCCACAGATAAATTATTTGAAGAGCTTCAAATGCAATTAAGCCACAGATATGCTATTGGGAGATTATCTAAATGCAACTTTCTAAATACAATTATGCCACAGATAAGCTATTGGGAGACTATCAAATGCAATTAAGCCACAGATATGCTATTGGGAGATTATCAAAATGCAACTTTCTGAACACAGGTATGCCACAGATAAGTTATTTGGGGAGCTTCAAATGCAATTAAGCCACAGATATGCTATTGGGAGATTATTTAAATGCAACTTTCTAAATGCAATTATGCCACAGATAAGCTATTGGGAGACTTTGAAATGCAATTATGCCACAGATATACTATTGGCAGACTTTCTAAATGCAATTATGCCACAGATATGCTATTGGGAGATTATTTAAATGCAACTTTCTAAATGCAATTATGCCACAGATAAGCTATTGGGAGACTTTCTAAATACAATTATACCACATATATGCTAATGGGAGACTTTCAAATGCAATTAAGCCACAGATAATCTATTGGGAGACTTTCAAATACAATTATGCCACAGATAAGCTATTGGGAGACTTTCAAATGCAATTAAGCCACAGATAAACTATTGGGAGACTTTCAAAGGCAATTATGCCACAGGTAAGCTATTGGGAGACTTTCAAATGCAATTAAACCACAGATAAACTATTGAACGATTTTCAAATTCAATTAAGCCACAGATATGCTATTGGGAGATTATCTAAATGCAACTTTCCATAAACAATTATGCCACTGATAAGCTATTGGGAGACTTTCAAATGCAATTAAGCCACAGATATGTTATTGGGAGATTATCTAAATGCAACTTTCTGAACACAGGTATGCCACAGATAAATTATTTGAGGAGCTTCAAATGCAATTAAGCCACAGATATGCTATTGGGAGATTATCTAAATGCAACTTTCTAAATACAATTATGCCACAGATAAGCTATTGGGAGACTATCAAATGCAATTAATCCACAGATATGCTATTGGGAGATTATCAAAATGCACCTTTCTGAACACAGGTATGCCACAGATAAGTTATTTGGGGAGCTTCAAATGCAATTAAGCCACAGATATGCTATTGGGAGATTATTTAAATGCAACTTTCTAAATGCAATTATGCCACAGATAAGCTATTGGGAGACTTTCTAAATACAATTATACCACATATATGCTAATGGGAGACTTTCAAATGCAATTAAGCCACAGATAATCTATTGGGAGACTTTCAAATACAATTATGCCACAGATAAGCTATTGGGAGACTTTCAAATGCAATTAAGCCACAGATAAACTATTGGGAGACTTTCAAAGGCAATTATGCCACAGGTAAGCTATTGGGAGACTTTCAAATGCAATTAAACCACAGATAAACTATTGAACGATTTTCAAATTCAATTAAGCCACAGATATGCTATTGGGAGATTATCTAAATGCAACTTTCCATAAACAATTATGCCACTGATAAGCTATTGGGAGACTTTCAAATGCAGTTATGCCACAGGTAAGCTATTGGGAGACTTTCAAATGCAATTAAGCCACAGATAAGCTATTGAGAGATTTTCAAATTCAATTAAACCACAGATATGCTATTGGGAGATTTTCGAATGCAATTAAGCCACAGATATGCTATTGGGAGATTATCTAAATGCAATTTTCTAAATACAATTATGCCACAGATAAGGTATTGGGAGACTTTCAAATGCAATTATGCCACAGATATGCTATTGGGAGATTATGTAAATGCAACTTTCTGAACACAGTTATGCCATAGATAAGTTATTGGGAGAGCTTCAAATGCAATTAAGCCACAGATATGCTATTGGGAGATTATCTAAATGCAACTTTTAAATACAATTATGCCAGAGATAAGATAGTGGGAGACTTTCAATTGCAATTATGCCAAAGATGAGCTATGGGGAGACTTTCAAATGCAATTATGCCACAGATAAGCTATTAGGAGACTTTCAAATGCAATTAAGCCACAGATAAGCTATTGGGAGATTATCTAAATGCAACTTTCTAAATACAATTATGCCACTGATACGCTATTGGGAGACATTCAAATGCAATTATGCCACAGATAAGCTATTGGGAGACTTTCAAATGCAATTAAGCCACAGATATGTTATTGGGAGATTATCTAAATGCAACTTTCTGAACACAGGTATGCCACAGATAAGTTATTTGGGGAGCTTCAAATGCAATTAAGCCACAGATATGCTATTGGGAGATTATTTAAATGCAACCTTCTAAATGCAATTATGCCACAGATAAGCTATTGGGAGACTTTCTAAATACAATTATATCACAGATATGCTAATGGGAGACTTTCAAATGCAATTAAGCCACAGATAATCTATTGGGATTCTTTCAAATACAATTATGCCACAGATAAGCTATTGGGAGACTTTCAAATGCAATTAAGCCACAGATAAGCTATTGGGAGACTTTCAAAGGCAATTATGCCACGGGTAAGCTATTGGGAGACTTTCAAATGCAATTAAGCGACAGATAAACTATTGAACGATTTTCAAATTCAATTAAACCACAGATATGCTATTGGGAGATTATCTAAATGCAACTTTCCATAAACAATTATGCCACTGATAAGCTATTGGGAGACTTTCAAATGCAGTTATGCCACAGGTAAGCTATTGGGAGACTTTCAAATGCAATTAAGCCACAGATAAGCTATTGAGAGATTTTCAAATTCAATTAAACCACAGATATGCTATTGGGAGATTTTCGAATGCAATTAAGCCACAGATATGCTATTGGGAGATGATCTAAATGCAACTTTCTAAATACAATTATGCCACAGATAAGGTATTGGGAGACTTTCAAATGCAATTATGCCACAGATATGCTATTGGGAGATTATGTAAATGCAACTTTCTGAACACAGTTATGCCACAGATAAGGTATTGGTAGAGCTTCAAATGCAATTAAGCCACAGATATGCTATTGGGAGATTATCTAAATGCAACTTTCAAATACAATTATGCCACAGATAAGATATTGGGAGACTTTCAATTGCAATTATGCCACAGATGAGCTACGGGGAGACTTTCAAATGCAATTATGCCACAGATAAGCTATTAGGAGACTTTCAAATGCACTTAAACCACAGATATGCTATTGGGAGATTATCTAAATGCAACTTTCTAAATACAATTATGCCACTGATACGCTATTGGGAGACTTTCAAATGCAATTATGCCACAGGTAAGCTATTGGGAGACTTTCAAATGCAATTAAGCCACAGATAAGCTATTGAGAGATTTTCAAATTCAATTAAACCACAGATATGCTATTGGGAGATTTTCGAATGCAATTAAGCCACAGATATGCTATTGGGAGATTATCTAAATGCAACTTTCTAAATACAATTATGCCACTGATACGCTATTGGGAGACATTCAAATGCAATTATGCCACAGATAAGCTATTGGGAGACTTTCAAATGCAATTATGCCACAGATATGCTATTGGCAGACTTTCTACATGCAGTTATGCCACAGATATGCTATTGGCAGACTTTCAAATGCAATTAAGCCACAGATATGCTATTTGGAGATTGTCTAAATGCAACTTTGTGAACACAGTTATGCCACAGATAAGTTATTGGGAGAGCTTCAAATGCAATTAAGCCACAGATATGCTATTGGGAGATTATCTAAATGCAACTTTCTGAACCCAGTTATGCCACAGATAAATTATTGGGAGAGCTGCAAATGCAATTAAGCCACAGATATGCTATTGGGAGATTATCTAAATGCAACTTTCTAAATGCAATTATGCCACTGATAAGCTATTGGGAGAATTTCTAAATACAATTATGCCACAGATAAGCTATTGGGAGACTTTCAAATGCAATTATGCCACAGATACACTATTGGCAGACTTTCTAAATGCAATTATGCCACAGATAAGATATTGGGAGACTTTCAGATGCAATTATGCCACAGATAAGCTATTGGGAGACTTCCAAATGAAATAAAGCCACAGATATGCTATTGGGAGATTATTTAAATGCAACATTCTAAATACATTTATGCTGCAGATAAGCTATTGGGAGACTTTCAAGTGCAATTATGCCACAGATATGCTATTGGCAGACTTTCTAAATGCAATTATGCAACACATAAGGTATTGGGAGACTTTCAAATGCAATTATGCCACAGTTATGCTATTGGTAGATTATCTAAATGCAACTTTCTAATACAATTATACCACAGATAAGGTATTGGGAGACTTTCAAGTGCAATTATGCTACAGATAAACTATTGGGAGACTTTCAAATGCAATTATGCCACAGACGAGCTATTGGGAGACTTTCAAATGCAACTATGCCACAGATAAGCTATTGGGAGACTTTCAAATGCACTTAAACCACAGATATGCTATTGGGAGATTATCTAAATGCAACTTTCCATAAACAATTATGCCACTGATACGCTATTGGGAGACTTTCAAATGCAGTTATGTCACAGGTAAGCTATTGGGAGATTTTCAAAATCAATTAAACCACAGATATGCTATTGGGAGATTTTCGAATGCAATTAAGCAACAGATATGCTATTGGGAGATTATCTAAATGCAACTTTCTAAATACAATAATGCCACCGATACGCTATTGGGAGACATTCAAATGCAATTATGCCACAGATAAGCTATTGGGAGACTTTCAAATGCAATTATGCCACAGATATGCTATTGGCAGACTTTCTAAATGCAATTATGCCACAGATAAGCAATTGGGAGACTTTCAAATGCAATTAAGCTACAGATATGCTATTGGGAAATCATCTAAATGCAACTTTCTAAATATAATTATGCAACAGATAAGCTATTGGGAGTCTTTCAAATGCAATTATGCCACAGATATGCTATTGGGAGATTATCTAAATGCAACTTTCTAATACAATTTTTGCCACAGATAAGGTATTGGGAGACTTTTAAGTGCAAATATGCTACAGATACACTATTGGGAGACTTTCAAATGCAATTATGCCACAGATATTCTATTGAGGGATTATCTAAATGCAACCTTCTGAACACAGTTATGCCACAGAAAAGTTATTGGGAGAGCATCAAATGCAATTAAGCCACAGATATGCTATTGGGAAATTATCTAAGTTCAACTTTCTAAATACATTTATGCCACAGATAAGCTATTGGGAGACTTTCCAATGCAATTATGCCACAGATTTGCTATTGCCAGACTTTCTAAATGCAATTATGCCACGGATATGCTATTGGCAGACTTTCTAAATGCAATTATGCCACAAATAAGATATTGGGAGACTTTCAGATGCAATTATGCCAAAGATAAGCTATTGGAATTATGCCACAGATAAGCTATAGGGAGACTTTCGGATGCAATTATGCCGCAGATAAGGTATTGGGAGACTTCCAAATGCAATAAAGCCAGAGATATGCTATTGGGAGATTATTTAAATGCAACTTTCTAAATACATGTATGCCGCAGATAAGCTATTGGGAGACTTTCAAGTGCAATTATGCCACAGATATGCTATTGGCAGACTTTCTAAATGCAATTATGCCACAGATAAGGTATTGGGAGACTTTCTAAATGCAATTATGCCACAGATAAGGTATTGGGAGAGCTTCAAATGCAATTATGCCACAGATATGCTATTGGGAGATTATCTAAATGCAACTTTCTGAACACAGATATGCCACAGCTAAGTTATTGGGAGAGCTTCAAATGCAATTAAACCACAGATATGCTATTGGGAGATTATCTAAATGCAACTTTCTAAACACAATTATGCCACAGATAAGCTATTGCGAGACTTTCTAAATACAATTATGCCACAGATACGCTCATGGGAGACTTTCAAATGCCATTAAGCCACAGATATGCTATTGGGAGATTATCTAAATGCAACTTTCTAAATTCAATTATGCCACAGATATGCTATTGGGAGACTTTCAAATAAAATTAAGCCACAGATAAGCTATTGGGAGACTTTCAAATACAATTATGCCACAGATAAGCTATTGAGAGACTTTCAAATGCAATTAAGCCACAGATAAACTATTGAGCGATTTTCAAATTCAATGAAGCCACAGATATGCTATTAGGAGATTTTCGAATGCAATTAAGCCACAGATATGCTATTGGGAGATTATCTAAATGCAACTTTCTAATACAATTATGCCACAGATAAGGTATTGGGAGACTTTCAAGTGCAATTATGCTACAGATAAACTATTGGGAGACTTTCAAATGGAATTATGCCACAGATATTCTATTGGGAGATTATCTAAATGCAACTTTCTGAACACAGTTATGCCACAGACAAGTCATTGGGAGAGCTTCAAATGCAATTAAACCAAAGATATGCTATTGGGAGATTATCTAAATGCAACTTTCTAAATACAATTATGCCACAGATAAGCTATTGGGAGACTTTCAAATGTAGTTAAGCCACAAATATGCTATTGGGAGATTATCTAAGTGCAACTTTCTAAATACAATTATGCCACGGATAAGCTATTCGGAGACTTTCAAATGCAATTAAGCCACAGATATGCTATTGGGGAATTATCGGAATGCACCTTTCTAAACACAATTATGCCACAGATAAGCTATTGGGAGACTTTCAAATGCAATTAAGCCACAGATATGTTATTGGGAGATTATCTAAATGCAACTTTCTGAACACAGGTATGCCACAGATAAATTATTTGAAGAGCTTCAAATGCAATTAAGCCACAGATATGCTATTGGGAGATTATCTAAATGCAACTTTCTAAATACAATTATGCCACAGATAAGCTATTGGGAGACTATCAAATGCAATTAAGCCACAGATATGCTATTGGGAGATTATCAAAATGCAACTTTCTGAACACAGGTATGCCACAGATAAGTTATTTGGGGAGCTTCAAATGCAATTAAGCCACAGATATGCTATTGGGAGATTATTTAAATGCAACTTTCTAAATGCAATTATGCCACAGATATGCTAATGGGAGACTTTCAAATGCAATTAAGCCACAGATAATCTATTGGGAGACTTTCAAATACAATTATGCCACAGATAAGCTATTGGGAGACTTTCAAATGCAATTAAGCCACAGATAAGCTATTGGGAGACTTTCAAAGGCAATTATGCCACGGGTAAGCTATTGGGAGACTTTCAAATGCAATTAAGCCACAGATAAACTATTGAGCGATTTTCAAATTCAATGAAGCCACAGATATGCTATTAGGAGATTTTCGAATGCAATTAAGCCACAGATATGCTATTGGGAGATTATCTAAATGCAACTTTCTAATACAATTATGCCACAGATAAGGTATTGGGAGACTTTCAAGTGCAATTATGCTACAGATACACTATTGGGAGACTTTCAAATGGAATTATGCCACAGATATTCTATTGGGAGATTATCTAAATGCAACTTTCTGAACACAGTTATGCCACAGACAAGTCATTGGGAGAGCTTCAAATGCAATTAAAGCAAAGATATGCTATTGGGAGATTATCTAAATGCAACTTTCTAAATACAATTATGCCACAGATAAGCTATTGGGAGACTTTCAGATGCAATAATGCCACAGATAAGCTATTGGGAGACTTTCAAATGCAATTAAGCCACAGATATGCTATTGGGTGATTATCGGAATGCAACTTTCTAAACACAATTATGCCACAGATAAGCTATTGGGAGACTTTCAAATGCAATTAAGCCACAGATATGTTATTGGGAGATTATCTAAATGCAACTTTCTGAACACAGGTATGCCACAGATAAATTATTTGAGGAGCTTCAAATGCAATTAAGCCACAGATATGCTATTGGGAGATTATCTAAATGCAACTTTCTAAATACAATTATGCCACAGATAAGCTATTGGGAGACTATCAAATGCAATTAATCCACAGATAAGCTATTGGGAGACTTTCAAATGCAATTAAGCCACAGATATGCTATTGGGGGATTATCGGAATGCAACTTTCTAAACACAATTATGCCACAGATAAGCTATTGGGAGACTTTCAAATGCAATTAAGCCACAGATATGTTATTGGGAGATTATCTAAATGCAACTTTCTGAACACAGGTATGCCACAGATAAATTATTTGAGGAGCTTCAAATGCAATTAAGCCACAGATATGCTATTGGGAGATTATCTAAATGCAACTTTCTAAATACAATTATGCCACAGATAAGCTATTGGGAGACTATCAAATGCAATTAATGCACAGATATGCTATTGGGAGATTATCAAAATGCACCTTTCTGAACACAGGTATGCCACAGATAAGTTATTTGGCGAGCTTCAAATGCAATTAAGCCACAGATATGCTATTGGGAGATTATTTAAATGCAACTTTCTAAATGCAATTATGCCACAGATAAGCTATTGGGAGACTTTCTAAATACAATTATACCACATATATGCTAATGGGAGACTTTCAAATGCAATTAAGCCACAGGTAATCTATTGGGAGACTTTCAAATACAATTATGCCACAGATAAGCTATTGGGAGACTTTCAAATGCAATTAAGCCACAGATAAACTATTGGGAGACTTTCAAAGGCAATTATGCCACGGGTAAGCTATTGGGAGACGTTCAAATGCAATTAAACCACAGATAAACTATTGAACGATTTTCAAATTCAATTATGCCACAGATATGCTATTGGGAGATTATCTAAATGCAACTTTCCATAAACAATTATGCCACTGATAAGCTATTGGGAGACTTTCAAATGCAGTTATGCCACAGGTAAGCTATTGGGAGACTTTCAAATGCAATTAAGCCACAGATAAGCTATTGAGAGATTTTCAAATTCAATTAAACCACAGATATGCTATTGGGAGATTTTCGAATGCAATTAAGCCACAGATATGCTATTGGGAGATTATCTAAATGCAACTTTCTAAATACAATTATGCCACAGATAAGGTATTGGGAGACTTTCAAATGCAATTATGCCACAGATATGCTATTGGGAGATTATGTAAATGCAACTTTCTGAACACAGTTATGCCATAGATAAGTTATTGGGAGAGCTTCAAATGCAATTAAGCCACAGATATGCTATTGGGAGATTATCTAAATGCAACTTTTAAATACAATTATGCCACAGATAAGATATTGGGAGACTTTCAATTGCAATTATGCCACAGATGAGCTATGGGGAGACTTTCAAATGCAATTATGCCACAGATAAGCTATTAGGAGACTTTCAAATGCAATTAAGCCACAGATAAGCTATTGAGAGATTTTCAAATTCAATTAAACCACAGATATGCTATTGGGAGATTTTCGAATGCAATTAAGCCACAGATATGCTATTGGGAGATTATCTAAATGCAACTTTCTAAATACAATTATGCCACTGATACGCTATTGGGAGACATTCAAATGCAATTATGCCACAGATAAGCTATTGGGAGACTTTCAAATGCAATTAAGCCACAGATATGTTATTGGGAGATTATCTAAATGCAACTTTCTGAACACAGGTATGCCACAGATAAGTTATTTGGGGAGCTTCAAATGCAATTATGCCACAGATAAGCTATTGGGAGACTTTCTAAATACAATTATATCACAGATATGCTATTGGGAGACTTTCAAATGCAATTAAGCCACAGATAATCTATTGGGAGACTTTCAAATACAATTATGCCACAGATAAGCTATTGGGAGACTTTCAAATGCAATTAAGCCACAGATAAGCTATTGGGAGACTTTCAAAGGCAATTATGCCACGGGTAAGCTATTGGGAGACTTTCAAATGCAATTAAGCGACAGATAAACTATTGAACGATTTTCAAATTCAATTAAGCCACAGATATGCTATTGGGAGATTATCTAAATGCAACTCTCCATAAACAATTATGCCACTGATAAGCTATTGGGAGACTTTCAAATGCAGTTATGCCACAGGTAAGCTATTGGGAGACTTTCAAATGCAATTAAGCCACAGATAAGCTATTGAGAGATTTTCAAATTCAATTAAACCACAGATATGCTATTGGGAGATTTTCGAATGCAATTAAGCCACAGATATGCTATTGGGAGATTATCTAAATGCAACTTTCTAAATACAATTATGCCACAGATAAGGTATTGGGAGACTTTCAAATGCAATTATGCCACAGATATGCTATTGGGAGATTATGTAAATGCAACTTTCTGAACACAGTTATGCCACAGATAAGGTATTGGGAGAGCTTCAAATGCAATTAAGCCACAGATATGCTATTGGGAGATTATCTAAATGCAACTTTCAAATACAATTATGCCACAGATAAGATATTGGGAGACTTTCAATTGCAATTATGCCACAGATGAGCTACGGGGAGACTTTCAAATGCAATTATGCCACAGATAAGCTATTAGGAGACTTTCAAATGCACTTAAACCACAGATATGCTATTGGGAGATTATCTAAATGCAATTTTCTAAATACAATTATGCCACTGATACGCTATTGGGAGACTTTCAAATGCAATTATGCCACAGGTGAGCTATTGGGAGACTTTCAAATGCAATTAAGCCACAGATAAGCTATTGAGAGATTTTCAAATTCAATTAAACCACAGATATGCTATTGGGAGATTTTCGAATGCAATTAAGCCACAGATATGCTATTGGGAGATTATCTAAATGCAACTTTCTAAATACAATTATGCCACTGATACGCTATTGGGAGACATTCAAATGCAATTATGCCACAGATAAGCTATTGGGAGACTTTCAAATGCAATTATGCCACATATATGCTATTGGCAGACTTTCTACATGCAGTTATGCCACAGATATGCTATTGGCAGACTTTCAAATGCAATTAAGCCACAGATATGCTATTTGGAGATTGTCTAAATGCAACTTTGTGAACACAGTTATGCCACAGATAAGTTATTGGGAGAGCTTCAAATGCAATTAAGCCACAGATATGCTATTGGGAGATTATCTAAATGCAACTTTCTGAACCCAGTTATGCCACAGATAAATTATTGGGAGAGCTGCAAATGCAATTAAGCCACAGATATGCTATTGGGAGATTATCTAAATGCAACTTTCTAAATGCAATTATGCCACTGATAAGCTATTGGGAGAATTTCTAAATACAATTATGCCACAGATAAGCTATTGGGAGACTTTCAAATGCAATTATGCCACAGATACACTATTGGCAGACTTTCTAAATGCAATTATGCCACAGATAAGATATTGGGAGACTTTCAGATGCAATTATGCCACAGATAAGCTATTGGGAGACTTTTAAGTGCAATTATGCCACAGATATGCTATTGGCAGACTTTCTAAATGCAATTATGCAACACATAAGGTATTGGGAGACTTTCAAATGCAATTATGCCACAGTTATGCTATTGGGAGATTATCTAAATGCAACTTTCTAATACAATTATACCACAGATAAGGTATTGGGAGACTTTCAAGTGCAATTATGCTACAGATAAACTATTGGGAGACTTTCAAATGCAATTATGCCACAGACGAGCTATTGGGAAACTTTCAAATGCAACTATGCCACAGATAAGCTATTGGGAGACTTTCAAATGCACTTAAACCACAGATATGCTATTGGGAGATTATCTAAATGCAACTTTCCATAAACAATTATGCCACTGATACGCTATTGGGAGACTTTCAAATGCAGTTATGTCACAGGTAAGCTATTGGGAGATTTTCAAAATCAATTAAACCACAGATATGCTATTGGGAGATTTTCGAATGCAATTAAGCAACAGATATGCTATTGGGAGATTATCTAAATGCAACTTTCTAAATACAATAATGCCACCGATACGCTATTGGGAGACATTCAAATGCAATTATGCCACAGATATGCTATTGGCAGACTTTCTAAATGCAATTATGCCACAGATAAGCAATTGGGAGACTTTCAAATGCAATTAAGCTACAGATATGCTATTGGGAAATCATCTAAATGCAACTTTCTAAATAAAATTATGCCACAGATAAGTTATTGGGAGAGCTTCAAATGCAATTAAGCCACAGATATGCTATTGGGAGATTATCTAAATGCAACTTTCTGAACCCAGTTATGCCACAGATAAATTATTGGGAGAGCTTCAAATGCAATTAAGCCACAGATATGCTATTGGGAGATTATCTAAATGCAACTTTCTAAATGCAATTCTGCCACTAATAAGCTATTGGGAGACTTTCTAAATACAATTATACCACAGATACGCTAATGGGAGACTTTCAGATGCAGTTAAACAACAGATATGCTATTGGGAGATTATCTAAATGCAACTTTCTAAATACAGTTATGCCACAGATAAGGTATTGGGGGAGTTTCAAATGCAATTAAACCACAGATATGCTATTGGGAAATTATCTAAGTGCAACTTTCTAAATACAATTATGCCACAGATAAGCTATTGGGAGACTTTGAAATGCAATTATGCCACAGATATACTATTGGCAGACTTTCTAAATGCAATTATGCCACAGATAAGATATTGGGAGACTTTCAGATGCAATTATGCCACAGATAAGCTATTGGGAGACTTTCTAAATGCAATTATGCCACAGATAAGCTATTGGGAGACTTTCAGATGCAATTATGCCATAGATAAGCTATTGGGAGACTTTCAAATGAAATAAAGCCACAGATATGCTATTGGGAGATTATTTAAATGCAACTTTCTAAATACAATTATGCCACAGATAAACTATCGGGAGACTTTCAAGTGCACATATGCCACAGATATGCTATTGGCAGACTTTCCAAATGCACTTATGCCACAGATAAGGTATTGGGAGACTTTCAAATGCAATTATGCCACATGTATGCTATTGGGAGATTATGCAAATGCAACTTTCTGAACAGTTATGCCACAGATGAGCTATTGGGAGACTTTCAAATGCAATTATGCCACAGATAAACTATTGGGAGACTTTCAAATGCACTTAAGCCACAGATATGCTATTGGGAGATTATCTAAATGCAACTTCCTAAATACAATTATGCCACCGATACGCTATTGGGAGACTTTCAAATGCAATTATGCCACAGATAAGCTATTGTGAGACTTTCAAATGCAATTATGCCAGAGGTAAGCTTTTGGGAGACTATCAAATGCAATTATGCCACAGATATGCGATTGACAGACTTTCTAAATGCAATTATGCCACAGATATGCTATTGGCAGACTTTCTAAATGCAATTATGCCACAGATAAGGTATTTGGAGAGCTTCAAATGCAATTATGCCACAGATATGCTATTGGGAGATTATCTAAATGCAACTTTCTAAATATAATTATGCAACAGATAAGCTATTGGGAGTCTTTCAAATGCAATTATGCCACAGATATGCTATTGGGAGATTATCTAAATGCAACTTTCTAATACAATTTTTGCCACAGATAAGGTATTGGGAGACTTTCAAGTGCAATTATGCTACAGATACACTATTGGGAGACTTTCAAATGCAATTATGCCACAGATATTCTATTGAGGGATTATCTAAATGCAACTTTCTGAACACAGTTATGCCACAGAAAAGTTATTGGGAGAGCATCAAATGCAATTAAGCCACAGATATGCTATTGGGAAATTATCTAAGTTCAACTTTCTAAATACATTTATGCCACAGATAAGCTATTGGGAGACTTTCCAATGCAATTATGCCACAGATTTGCTATTGCCAGACTTTCTAAATGCAATTATGCCACGGATATGCTATTGGCAGACTTTCTAAATGCAATTATGCCACAAATAAGATATTGGGAGACTTTCAGATGCAATTATGCCAAAGATAAGCTATTGGGAGACTTGCTAAATGCAAATATGCCACAGATAAGCTATAGGGAGACTTTCGGATGCAATTATTCCGCAGATAAGGTATTGGGAGACTTCCAAATGCAATAAAGCCAGAGATATGCTATTGGGAGATTATTTAAATGCAACTTTCTAAATACATGTATGCCACAGATAAGCTATTGGGAGACTTTCAAGTGCAATTATGCCACAGATATGCTATTGGCAGACTTTCTAAATGCAATTATGCCACAGATAAGGTATTGGGAGACTTTCTAAATGCAATTATGCCACAGATAAGGTATTGGGAGAGCTTCAAATGCAATTATGCCACAGATATGCTATTGGGAGATTATCTAAATGCAACTTTCTGAACACAGATATGCCACAGCTAAGTTATTGGGAGAGCTTCAAATGCAATTAAACCACAGATATGCTATTGGGAGATTATCTAAATGCAACTTTCTAAACACAATTATGCCACAGATAAGCTATTGCGAGACTTTCTAAATACAATTATGCCACAGATACGCTCATGGGAGACTTTCAAATGCCATTAAGCCACAGATATGCTATTGGGAGATTATCTAAATGCAACTTTCTAAATTCAATTATGCCACAGATATGCTATTGGGAGACTTTCAAATAAAATTAAGCCACAGATAAGCTATTGGGAGACTTTCAAATACAATTATGCCACAGATAAGCTATTGAGAGACTTTCAAATGCAATTAAGCCACAGATAAACTATTGAGCGATTTTCAAATTCAATGAAGCCACAGATATGCTATTAGGAGATTTTCGAATGCAATTAAGCCACAGATATGCTATTGGGAGATTATCTAAATGCAACTTTCTAATACAATTATGCCACAGATAAGGTATTGGGAGACTTTCAAGTGCAATTATGCTACAGATAAACTATTGGGAGACTTTCAAATGGAATTATGCCACAGATATTCTATTGGGAGATTATCTAAATGCAACTTTCTGAACACAGTTATGCCACAGACAAGTCATTGGGAGAGCTTCAAATGCAATTAAACCAAAGATATGCTATTGGGAGATTATCTAAATGCAACTTTCTAAATACAATTATGCCACAGATAAGCTATTGGGAGACTTTCAAATGTAGTTAAGCCACAAATATGCTATTGGGAGATTATCGAAGTGCAACTTTCTAAATACAATTATGCCACGGATAAGCTATTGGGAGACTTTCAGATGCAATAATGCCACAGATAAGCTATTGGGAGACTTTCAAATGCAATTAAGCCACAGATATGCTATTGGGGGATTATCGGAATGCACCTTTCTAAACACAATTATGCCACAGATAAGCTATTGGGAGACTTTCAAATGCAATTAAGCCACAGATATGTTATTGGGAGATTATCTAAATGCAACTTTCTGAACACAGGTATGCCACAGATAAATTATTTGAAGAGCTTCAAATGCAATTAAGCCACAGATATGCTATTGGGAGATTATCTAAATGCAACTTTCTAAATACAATTATGCCACAGATAAGCTATTGGGAGACTATCAAATGCAATTAAGCCACAGATATGCTATTGGGAGATTATCAAAATGCAACTTTCTGAACACAGGTATGCCACAGATAAGTTATTTGGGGAGCTTCAAATGCAATTAAGCCACAGATATGCTATTGGGAGATTATTTAAATGCAACTTTCTAAATGCAATTATGCCACAGATATGCTAATGGGAGACTTTCAAATGCAATTAAGCCACAGATAATCTATTGGGAGACTTTCAAATACAATTATGCGACAGATAAGCTATTGGGAGACTTTCAAATGCAATTAAGCCACAGATAAGCTATTGGGAGACTTTCAAAGGCAATTATGCCACGGGTAAGCTATTGGGAGACTTTCAAATGCAATTAAGCCACAGATAAACTATTTAGCGATTTTCAAATTCAATGAAGCCACAGATATGCTATTAGGAGATTTTTCGAATGCAATTAAGCCACAGATATGCTATTGGGAGATTATCTAAATGCAACTTTCTAATACAATTATGCCACAGATAAGGTATTGGGAGACTTTCAAGTGCAATTATGCTACAGATAAACTATTGGGAGACTTTCAAATGGAATTATGCCACAGATATTCTATTGGGAGATTATCTAAATGCAACTTTCTGAACACAGTTATGCCACAGACAAGTCATTGGGAGAGCTTCAAATGCAATTAAGGCAAAGATATGCTATTGGGAGATTATCTAAATGCAACTTTCTAAATACAATTATGCCACAGATAAGCTATTGGGAGACTTTCAGATGCAATAATGCCACAGATAAGCTATTGGGAGACTTTCAAATGCAATTAAGCCACAGATATGCTATTGGGGAATTATCGGAATGCAACTTTCTAAACACAATTATGCCACAGATAAGCTATTGGGAGACTTTCAAATGCAATTAAGCCACAGATATGTTATTGGGAGATTATCTAAATGCAACTTTCTGAACACAGGTATCCCACAGATAAATTATTTGAGGAGCTTCAAATGCAATTAAGCCACAGATATGCTATTGGGAGATTATCTAAATGCAACTTTCTAAATACAATTATGCCACAGATAAGCTATTGGGAGACTATCAAATGCAATTAATCCACAGATAAGCTATTGGGAGACTTTCAAATGCAATTAAGCCACAGATATGCTATTGGGGGATTATCGGAATGCAACTTTCTAAACACAATTATGCCACAGATAAGCTATTGGGAGACTTTCAAATGCAATTAAGCCACAGATATGTTATTGGGAGATTATCTAAATGCAACTTTCTGAACACAGGTATGCCACAGATAAATTATTTGAGGAGCTTCAAATGCAATTAAGCCACAGATATGCTATTGGGAGATTATCTAAATGCAACTTTCTAAATACAATTATGCCACAGATAAGCTATTGGGAGACTATCAAATGCAATTAATCCACAGATATGCTATTGGGAGATTATCAAAATGCACCTTTCTGAACACAGGTATGCCACAGATAAGTTATTTGGGGAGCTTCAAATGCAATTAAGCCACAGATATGCTATTGGGAGATTATTTAAATGCAACTTTCTAAATGCAATTATGCCACAGATAAGCTATTGGGAGACTTTCTAAATACAATTATACCACATATATGCTAATGGGAGACTTTCAAATGCAATTAAGCCACAGATAATCTATTGGGAGACTTTCAAATACAATTATGCCACAGATAAGCTATTGGGAGACTTTCAAATGCAATTAAGCCACAGATAAACTATTGGGAGACTTTCAAAGGCAATTATGCCACGGGTAAGCTATTGGGAGACTTTCAAATGCAATTAAACCACAGATAAACTATTGAACGATTTTCAAATTCAATTAAGCCACAGATATGCTATTGGGAGATTATCTAAATGCAACTTTCCATAAACAATTATGCCACTGATAAGCTATTGGGAGACTTTCAAATGCAGTTATGCCACAGGTAAGCTATTGGGAGACTTTCAAATGCAATTAAGCCACAGATAAGCTATTGAGAGATTTTCAAATTCAATTAAACCACAGATATGCTATTGGGAGATTTTCGAATGCAATTAAGCCACAGATATGCTATTGGGAGATTATCTAAATGCAACTTTCTAAATACAATTATGCCACAGATAAGGTATTGGGAGACTTTCAAATGCAATTATGCCACAGATATGCTATTGGGAGATTATGTAAATGCAACTTTCTGAACACAGTTATGCCATAGATAAGTTATTGGGAGAGCTTCAAATGCAATTAAGCCACAGATATGCTATTGGGAGATTATCTAAATGCAACTTTTAAATACAATTATGCCACAGATAAGATATTGGGAGACTTTCAATTGCAATTATGCCACAGATGAGCTATGGGGAGACTTTCAAATGCAATTATGCCACAGATAAGCTATTAGGAGACTTTCAAATGCAATTAAGCCACAGATAAGCTATTGAGAGATTTTCAAATTCAATTAAACCACAGATATGCTATTGGGAGATTTTCGAATGCAATTAAGCCACAGATATGCTATTGGGAGATTATCTAAATGCAACTTTCTAAATACAATTATGCCACTGATACGCTATTGGGAGACATTCAAATGCAATTATGCCACAGATAAGCTATTGGGAGACTTTCAAATGCAATTAAGCCACAGATATGTTATTGGGAGATTATCTAAATGCAACTTTCTGAACACAGGTATGCCACAGATAAGTTATTTGGGGAGCTTCAAATGCAATTAAGCCACAGATATGCTATTGGGAGATTATTTAAATGCAACTTTCTAAATGCAATTATGCCACAGATAAGCTATTGGGAGACTTTCTAAATACAATTATATCACAGATATGCTAATGGGAGACTTTCAAATGCAATTAAGCCACAGATAATCTATTGGGAGACTTTCAAATACAATTATGCCACAGATAAGCTATTGGGAGACTTTCAAATGCAATTAAGCCACAGATAAGCTATTGGGAGACTTTCAAAGGCAATTATGCCACGGGTAAGCTATTGGGAGACTTTCAAATGCAATTAAGCGACAGATAAACTATTGAACGATTTTCAAATTCAATTAAGCCACAGATATGCTATTGGGAGATTATCTAAATGCAACTTTCCATAAACAATTATGCCACTGATAAGCTATTGGGAGACTTTCAAATGCAGTTATGCCACAGGTAAGCTATTGGGAGACTTTTAAATGCAATTAAGCCACAGATAACCTATTGAGAGATTTTCAAATTCAATTAAACCACAGATATGCTATTGGGAGATTTTCGAATGCAATTAAGCCACAGATATGCTATTGGGAGATTATCTAAATGCAACTTTCTAAATACAATTATGCCACAGATAAGGTATTGGGAGACTTTCAAATGCAATTATGCCACAGATATGCTATTGGGAGATTATGTAAATGCAACTTTCTGAACACAGTTATGCCACAGATAAGGTATTGGGAGAGCTTCAAATGCAATTAAGCCACAGATATGCTATTGGGAGATTATCTAAATCCAACTTTCAAATACAATTATGCCACAGATAAGATATTGGGAGACTTTCAATTGCAATTATGCCACAGATGAGCTACGGGGAGACTTTCAAATGCAATTATGCCACAGATAAGCTATTAGGAGACTTTCAAATGCACTTAAACCACAGATATGCTATTGGGAGATTATCTAAATGCAACTTTCTAAATACAATTATGCCACTGATACGCTATTGGGAGACTTTCAAATGCAATTATGCCACAGGTAAGCTATTGGGAGACTTTCAAATGCAATTAAGCCACAGATAAGCTATTGAGAGATTTTCAAATTCAATTAAACCACAGATATGCTATTGGGAGATTTTCGAATGCAATTAAGCCACAGATATGCTATTGGGAGATTATCTAAATGCAACTTTCTAAATACAATTATGCCACTGATACGCTATTGGGAGACATTCAAATGCAATTATGCCACAGATAAGCTATTGGGAGACTTTCAAATGCAATTATGCCACAGATATGCTATTGGCAGACTTTCTACATGCAGTTATGCCACAGATATGCTATTGGCAGACTTTCAAATGCAATTAAGCCACAGATATGCTATTTGGAGATTGTCTAAATGCAACTTTGTGAACACAGTTATGCCACAGATAAGTTATTGGGAGAGCTTCAAATGCAATTAAGCCACAGATATGCTATTGGGAGATTATCTAAATGCAACTTTCTGAACCCAGTTATGCCACAGATAAATTATTGGGAGAGCTGCAAATGCAATTAAGCCACAGATATGCTATTGGGAGATTATCTAAATGCAACTTTCTAAATGCAATTATGCCACTGATAAGCTATTGGGAGAATTTCTAAATACAATTATGCCACAGATAAGCTATTGGGAGACTTTCAAATGCAATTATGCCACAGATACACTATTGGCAGACTTTCTAAATGCAATTATGCCACAGATAAGATATTGGGAGACTTTCAGATGCAATTATGCCACAGATAAGCTATTGGGAGACTTCCAAATGAAATAAAGCCACAGATATGCTATTGGGAGATTATTTAAATGCAACATTCTAAATACATTTATGCTGCAGATAAGCTATTGGGAGACTTTCAAGTGCAATTATGCCACAGATATGCTATTGGCAGACTTTCTAAATGCAATTATGCAACACATAAGGTATTGGGAGACTTTCAAATGCAATTACGCCACAGTTATGCTATTGGGAGATTATCTAAATGCAACTTTCTAATACAATTATACCACAGATAAGGTATTGGGAGACTTTCAAGTGCAATTATGCTACAGATAAACTATTGGGAGACTTTCAAATGCAATTATGCCACAGACGAGCTATTGGGAGACTTTCAAATGCAACTATGCCACAGATAAGCTATTGGGAGACTTTCAAATGCACTTAAACCACAGATATGCTATTGGGAGATTATCTAAATGCAACTTTCCATAAACAATTATGCCACTGATACGCTATTGGGAGACTTTCAAATGCAGTTATGTCACAGGTAAGCTATTGGGAGATTTTCAAAATCAATTAAACCACAGATATGCTATTGGGAGATTTTCGAATGCAATTAAGCAACAGATATGCTATTGGGAGATTATCTAAATGCAACTTTCTAAATACAATAATGCCACCGATACGCTATTGGGAGACATTCAAATGCAATTATGCCACAGATAAGCTATTGGGAGACTTTCAAATGCAATTATGCCACAGATATGCTATTGGCAGACTTTCTAAATGCAATTATGCCACAGATAAGCAATTGGGAGACTTTCAAATGCAATTAAGCTACAGATATGCTATTGGGAAATCATCTAAATGCAACTTTCTAAACAAAATTATGCCACAGATAAGTTATTGGGAGAGCTTCAAATGCAATTAAGCCACAGATAAGCTATTGAGAGATTTTCAAATTCAATTAAACCACAGATATGCTATTGGGAGATTTTCGAATGCAATTAAGCCACAGATATGCTATTGGGAGATTATCTAAATGCAACTTTCTAAATACTATTATGCCACTGATACGCTATTGGGAGACATTCAAATGCAATTATGCCACAGATAAGCTATTGGGAGACTTTCAAATGCAATTAAGCCACAGATATGTTATTGGGAGATTATCTAAATGCAACTTTCTGAACACAGGTATGCCACAGATAAGTTATTTGGGGAGCTTCAAATGCAATTAAGCCACAGATATGCTATTGGGAGATTATTTAAATGCAACTTTCTAAATGCAATTATGCCACAGATAAGCTATTGGGAGACTTTCTAAATACAATTATATCACAGATATGCTAATGGGAGACTTTCAAATGCAATTAAGCCACAGATAATCTATTGGGAGACTTTCAAATACAATTATGCCACAGATAAGCTATTGGGAGACTTTCAAATGCAATTAAGCCACAGATAAGCTATTGGGAGACTTTCAAAGGCAATTATGCCACGGGTAACTATTGGGAGACTTTCAAATGCAATTAAGCGACAGATAAACTATTGAACGATTTTCAAATTCAATTAAGCCACAGATATGCTATTGGGAGATTATCTAAATGCAACTTTCCATAAACAATTATGCCACTGATAAGCTATTGGGAGACTTTCAAATGCAGTTATGCCACAGGTAAGCTATTGGGAGACTTTTAAATGCAATTAAGCCACAGATAAGCTATTGAGAGATTTTCAAATTCAATTAAACCACAGATATGCTATTGGGAGATTTTCGAATGCAATTAAGCCACAGATATGCTATTGGGAGATTATCTAAATGCAACTTTCTAAATACAATTATGCCACAGATAAGGTATTGGGAGACTTTCAAATGCAATTATGCCACAGATATGCTATTGGGAGATTATGTAAATGCAACTTTCTGAACACAGTTATGCCACAGATAAGGTATTGGGAGAGCTTCAAATGCAATTAAGCCACAGATATGCTATTGGGAGATTATCTAAATGCAACTTTCAAATACAATTATGCCACAGATAAGATATTGGGAGACTTTCAATTGCAATTATGCCACAGATGAGCTACGGGGAGACTTTCAAATGCAATTATGCCACAGATAAGCTATTAGGAGACTTTCAAATGCACTTAAACCACAGATATGCTATTGGGAGATTATCTAAATGCAACTTTCTAAATACAATTATGCCACTGATACGCTATTGGGAGACTTTCAAATGCAATTATGCCACAGGTAAGCTATTGGGAGACTTTCAAATGCAATTAAGCCACAGATAAGCTATTGAGAGATTTTCAAATTCAATTAAACCACAGATATGCTATTGGGAGATTTTCGAATGCAATTAAGCCACAGATATGCTATTGGGAGATTATCTAAATGCAACTTTCTAAATACAATTATGCCACTGATACGCTATTGGGAGACATTCAAATGCAATTATGCCACAGATAAGCTATTGGGAGACTTTCAAATGCAATTATGCCACAGATATGCTATTGGCAGACTTTCTACATGCAGTTATGCCACAGATATGCTATTGGCAGACTTTCAAATGCAATTAAGCCACAGATATGCTATTTGGAGATTGTCTAAATGCAACTTTGTGAACACAGTTATGCCACAGATAAGTTATTGGGAGAGCTTCAAATGCAATTAAGCCACAGATATGCTATTGGGAGATTATCTAAATGCAACTTTCTGAACCCAGTTATGCCACAGATAAATTATTGGGAGAGCTGCAAATGCAATTAAGCCACAGATATGCTATTGGGAGATTATCTAAATGCAACTTTCTAAATGCAATTATGCCACTGATAAGCTATTGGGAGAATTTCTAAATACAATTATGCCACAGATAAGCTATTGGGAGACTTTCAAATGCAATTATGCCACAGATACACTATTGGCAGACTTTCTAAATGCAATTATGCCACAGATAAGATATTGGGAGACTTTCAGATGCAATTATGCCACAGATAAGCTATTGGGAGACTTCCAAATGAAATAAAGCCACAGATATGCTATTGGGAGATTATTTAAATGCAACATTCTAAATACATTTATGCTGCAGATAAGCTATTGGGAGACTTTCAAGTGCAATTATGCCACAGATATGCTATTGGCAGACTTTCTAAATGCAATTATGCAACACATAAGGTATTGGGAGACTTTCAAATGCAATTACGCCACAGTTATGCTATTGGGAGATTATCTAAATGCAACTTTCTAATACAATTATACCACAGATAAGGTATTGGGAGACTTTCAAGTGCAATTATGCTACAGATAAACTATTGGGAGACTTTCAAATGCAATTATGCCACAGACGAGCTATTGGGAGACTTTCAAATGCAACTATGCCACAGATAAGCTATTGGGAGACTTTCAAATGCACTTAAACCACAGATATGCTATTGGGAGATTATCTAAATGCAACTTTCCATAAACAATTATGCCACTGATACGCTATTGGGAGACTTTCAAATGCAGTTATGTCACAGGTAAGCTATTGGGAGATTTTCAAAATCAATTAAACCACAGATATGCTATTGGGAGATTTTCGAATGCAATTAAGCAACAGATATGCTATTGGGAGATTATCTAAATGCAACTTTCTAAATACAATAATGCCACCGATACGCTATTGGGAGACATTCAAATGCAATTATGCCACAGATAAGCTATTGGGAGACTTTCAAATGCAATTATGCCACAGATATGCTATTGGCAGACTTTCTAAATGCAATTATGCCACAGATAAGCAATTGGGAGACTTTCAAATGCAATTAAGCTACAGATATGCTATTGGGAAATCATCTAAATGCAACTTTCTAAACAAAATTATGCCACAGATAAGTTATTGGGAGAGCTTCAAATGCAATTAAGCCACAGATATGCTATTGGGAGATTATCTAAATGCAACTTTCTGAACCCAGTTATGCCACAGATAAATTATTGGGAGAGCTTCAAATGCAATTAAGCCACAGATATGCTATTGGGAGATTATCTAAATGCAACTTTCTAAATGCAATTATGCCACTGATAAGCTATTGGGAGACTTTCTAAATACAATTATACCACAGATACGCTAATGGGAGACTTTCAGATGCAGTTAAACAACAGATATGCTATTGGGAGATTATCTAAATGCAACTTTCTAAATACAGTTATGCCACAGATAAGGTATTGGGGGAGTTTCAAATGCAATTAAACCACAGATATGCTATTGGGAAATTATCTAAGTGCAACTTTCTAAATACAATTATGCCACAGATAAGCTATTGGGAGACTATCAAATGCAATTAATCCACAGATAAGCTATTGGGAGACTTTCAAATGCAATTATGCCACAGATAAGCTATTGAGAGACTTTCAAATGCAATTAAGCCACAGATAAACTATTGAGCGATTTTCAAATTCAATGAAGCCACAGATATGCTATTAGGAGATTTTCGAATGCAATTAAGCCACAGATATGCTATTGGGAGATTATCTAAATGCAACTTTCTAATACAATTATGCCACAGATAAGGTATTGGGAGACTTTCAAGTGCAATTATGCTACAGATAAACTATTGGGAGACTTTCAAATGGAATTATGCCACAGATATTCTATTGGGAGATTATCTAAATGCAACTTTCTGAACACAGTTATGCCACAGACAAGTCATTGGGAGAGCTTCAAATGCAATTAAACCAAAGATATGCTATTGGGAGATTATCTAAATTCAACTTTCTAAATACAATTATGCCACAGATAAGCTATTGGGAGACTTTCAAATGCAATTATGCCAGAGATATGCTATTGGGAGATTATCTAAATGCAACTTTCTAAATACAATTATGCCACAGATAAACTATCGGGAGACTTTCAAGTGCACATATGCCACAGATATGCTATTGGCAGACTTTCCAAATGCACTTATGCCACAGATAAGGTATTGGGAGACTTTCAAATGCAATTATGCCACATGTATGCTATTGGGAGATTATGCAAATGCAACTTTCTGAACAGTTATGCCACAGATGAGCTATTGGGAGACTTTCAAATGCAATTATGCCACAGATAAACTATTGGGAGACTTTCAAATGCACTTAAGCCACAGATATGCTGTTGGGAGATTATCTAAATGCAACTTCCTAAATACAATTATGCCACCGATACGCTATTGGGAGACTTTCAAATGCAATTATGCCACAGATAAGCTATTGTGAGACTTTCAAATGCAATTATGCCAGAGGTAAGCTATTGGGAGACTATCAAATGCAATTATGCCACAGATATGCGATTGACAGACTTTCTAAATGCAATTATGCCACAGATATGCTATTGGCAGACTTTCTAAATGCAATTATGCCACAGATAAGGTATTTGGAGAGCTTCAAATGCAATTATGCCACAGATATGCTATTGGGAGATTATCTAAATGCAACTTTCTAAATATAATTATGCAACAGATAAGCTATTGGGAGTCTTTCAAATGCAATTATGCCACAGATATGCTATTGGGAGATTATCTAAATGCAACTTTCTAATACAATTTTTGCCACAGATAAGGTATTGGGAGACTTTCAAGTGCAATTATGCTACAGATACACTATTGGGAGACTTTCAAATGCAATTATGCCACAGATATTCTATTGAGGGATTATCTAAATGCAACTTTCTGAACACAGTTATGCCACAGAAAAGTTATTGGGAGAGCATCAAATGCAATTAAGCCACAGATATGCTATTGGGAAATTATCTAAGTTCAACTTTCTAAATACATTTATGCCACAGATAAGCTATTGGGAGACTTTCCAATGCAATTATGCCACAGATTTGCTATTGCCAGACTTTCTAAATGCAATTATGCCACGGATATGCTATTGGCAGACTTTCTAAATGCAATTATGCCACAAATAAGATATTGGGAGACTTTCAGATGCAATTATGCCAAAGATAAGCTATTGGGAGATTATCTAAATGCAACTTTCTAAATATAATTATGCAACAGATAAGCTATTGGGAGTCTTTCAAATGCAATTATGCCACAGATATGCTATTGGGAGATTATCTAAATGCAACTTTCTAATACAATTTTTGCCACAGATAAGGTATTGGGAGACTTTCAAGTGCAATTATGCTACAGATACACTATTGGGAGACTTTCAAATGCAATTATGCCACAGATATTCTATTGAGGGATTATCTAAATGCAACTTTCTGAACACAGTTATGCCACAGAAAAGTTATTGGGAGAGCATCAAATGCAATTAAGCCACAGATATGCTATTGGGAAATTATCTAAGTTCAACTTTCTAAATACATTTATGCCACAGATAAGCTATTGGGAGACTTTCCAATGCAATTATGCCACAGATTTGCTATTGCCAGACTTTCTAAATGCAATTATGCCACGGATATGCTATTGGCAGACTTTCTAAATGCAATTATGCCACAAATAAGATATTGGGAGACTTTCAGATGCAATTATGCCAAAGATAAGCTATTGGGAGACTTGCTAAATGCAAATATGCCACAGATAAGCTATAGGGAGACTTTCGGATGCAATTATGCCGCAGATAAGGTATTGGGAGACTTCCAAATGCAATAAAGCCAGAGATATGCTATTGGGAGATTATTTAAATGCAACTTTCTAAATACATGTATGCCGCAGATAAGCTATTGGGAGACTTTCAAGTGCAATTATGCCACAGATATGCTATTGGCAGACTTTCTAAATGCAATTATGCCACAGATAAGGTATTGGGAGACTTTCTAAATGCAATTATGCCACAGATAAGGTATTGGGAGAGCTTCAAATGCAATTATGCCACAGATATGCTATTGGGAGATTATCTAAATGCAACTTTCTGAACACAGATATGCCACAGCTAAGTTATTGGGAGAGCTTCAAATGCAATTAAACCACAGATATGCTATTGGGAGATTATCTAAATGCAACTTTCTAAACACAATTATGCCACAGATAAGCTATTGCGAGACTTTCTAAATACAATTATGCCACAGATACGCTCATGGGAGACTTTCAAATGCCATTAAGCCACAGATATGCTATTGGGAGATTATCTAAATGCAACTTTCTAAATTCAATTATGCCACAGATATGCTATTGGGAGACTTTCAAATAAAATTAAGCCACAGATAAGCTATTGGGAGACTTTCAAATACAATTATGCCACAGATAAGCTATTGAGAGACTTTCAAATGCAATTAAGCCACAGATAAACTATTGAGCGATTTTCAAATTCAATGAAGCCACAGATATGCTATTAGGAGATTTTCGAATGCAATTAAGCCACAGATATGCTATTGGGAGATTATCTAAATGCAACTTTCTAATACAATTATGCCACAGATAAGGTATTGGGAGACTTTCAAGTGCAATTATGCTACAGATAAACTATTGGGAGACTTTCAAATGGAATTATGCCACAGATATTCTATTGGGAGATTATCTAAATGCAACTTTCTGAACACAGTTATGCCACAGACAAGTCATTGGGAGAGCTTCAAATGCAATTAAACCAAAGATATGCTATTGGGAGATTATCTAAATGCAACTTTCTAAATACAATTATGCCACAGATAAGCTATTGGGAGACTTTCAAATGTAGTTAAGCCACAAATATGCTATTGGGAGATTATCTAAGTGCAACTTTCTAAATACAATTATGCCACGGATAAGCTATTGGGAGACTTTCAGATGCAATAATGCCACAGATAAACTATTGGGAGACTTTCAAATGCAATTAAGCCACAGATATGCTATTGGGGGATTATCGGAATGCACCTTTCTAAACACAATTATGCCACAGATAAGCTATTGGGAGACTTTCAAATGCAATTAAGCCACAGATATGTTATTGGGAGATTATCTAAATGCAACTTTCTGAACACAGGTATGCCACAGATAAATTATTTGAAGAGCTTCAAATGCAATTAAGCCACAGATATGCTATTGGGAGATTATCTAAATGCAACTTTCTAAATACAATTATGCCACAGATAAGCTATTGGGAGACTATCAAATGCAATTAAGCCACAGATATGCTATTGGGAGATTATCAAAATGCAACTTTCTGAACACAGGTATGCCACAGATAAGTTATTTGGGGAGCTTCAAATGCAATTAAGCCACAGATATGCTATTGGGAGATTATTTAAATGCAACTTTCTAAATGCAATTATGCCACAGATATGCTAATGGGAGACTTTCAAATGCAATTAAGCCACAGATAATCTATTGGGAGACTTTCAAATACAATTATGCGACAGATAAGCTATTGGGAGACTTTCAAATGCAATTAAGCCACAGATAAGCTATTGGGAGACTTTCAAAGGCAATTATGCCACGGGTAAGCTATTGGGAGACTTTCAAATGCAATTAAGCCACAGATAAACTATTTAGCGATTTTCAAATTCAATGAAGCCACAGATATGCTATTAGGAGATTTTCGAATGCAATTAAGCCACAGATATGCTATTGGGAGATTATCTAAATGCAACTTTCTAATACAATTATGCCACAGATAAGGTATTGGGAGACTTTCAAGTGCAATTATGCTACAGATAAACTATTGGGAGACTTTCAAATGGAATTATGCCACAGATATTCTATTGGGAGATTATCTAAATGCAACTTTCTGAACACAGTTATGCCACAGACAAGTCATTGGGAGAGCTTCAAATGCAATTAAGGCA
This sequence comes from Ambystoma mexicanum, assembly GCF_040938575.1. Taxonomy (NCBI): domain Eukaryota; kingdom Metazoa; phylum Chordata; class Amphibia; order Caudata; family Ambystomatidae; genus Ambystoma; species Ambystoma mexicanum. The sequence goes on from NC_090924.1 coordinate 705,096,967, forward strand.
AAGATATGCTATTGGGAGATTATCTAAATGCAACTTTCTAAATACAATTATGCCACAGATAAGCTATTGGGAGACTTTCAGATGCAATAATGCCACAGATAAGCTATTGGGAGACTTTCAAATGCAATTAAGCCACAGATATGCTATTGGGGAATTATCGGAATGCAACTTTCTAAACACAATTATGCCACAGATAAGCTATTGGGAGACTTTCAAATGCAATTAAGCCACAGATATGTTATTGGGAGATTATCTAAATGCAACTTTCTGAACACAGGTATGCCACAGATAAATTATTTGAGGAGCTTCAAATGCAATTAAGCCACAGATATGCTATTGGGAGATTATCTAAATGCAACTTTCTAAATACAATTATGCCACAGATAAGCTATTGGGAGACTATCAAATGCAATTAATCCACAGATATGCTATTGGGAGATTATCAAAATGCACCTTTCTGAACACAGGTATGCCACAGATAAGTTATTTGGGGAGCTTCAAATGCAATTAAGCCACAGATATGCTATTGGGAGATTATTTAAATGCAACTTTCTAAATGCAATTATGCCACAGATAAGCTATTGGGAGACTTTCTAAATACAATTATACCACATATATGCTAATGGGAGACTTTCAAATGCAATTAAGCCACAGATAATCTATTGGGAGACTTTCAAATACAATTATGCCACAGATAAGCTATTGGGAGACTTTCAAATGCAATTAAGCCACAGATAAACTATTGGGAGACTTTCAAAGGCAATTATGCCACGGGTTAGCTATTGGGAGACTTTCAAATGCAATTAAACCACAGATAAACTATTGAACGATTTTCAAATTCAATTAAGCCACAGATATGCTATTGGGAGATTATCTAAATGCAACTTTCCATAAACAATTATGCCACTGATAAGCTATTGGGAGACTTTCAAATGCAGTTATGCCACAGGTAAGCTATTGGGAGACTTTCAAATGCAATTAAGCCACAGATAAGCTATTGAGAGATTTTCAAATTCAATTAAACCACAGATATGCTATTGGGAGATTTTCGAATGCAATTAAGCCACAGATATGCTATTGGGAGATTATCTAAATGCAACTTTCTAAATACAATTATGCCACAGATAAGGTATTGGGAGACTTTCAAATGCAATTATGCCACAGATATGCTATTGGGAGATTATGTAAATGCAACTTTCTGAACACAGTTATGCCATAGATAAGTTATTGGGAGAGCTTCAAATGCAATTAAGCCACAGATATGCTATTGGGAGATTATCTAAATGCAACTTTTAAATACAATTATGCCACAGATAAGATATTGGGAGACTTTCAATTGCAATTATGCCACAGATGAGCTATGGGGAGACTTTCAAATGCAATTATGCCACAGATAAGCTATTAGGAGACTTTCAAATGCAATTAAGCCACAGATAAGCTATTGAGAGATTTTCAAATTCAATTAAACCACAGATATGCTATTGGGAGATTTTCGAATGCAATTAAGCCACAGATATGCTATTGGGAGATTATCTAAATGCAACTTTCTAAATACAATTATGCCACTGATACGCTATTGGGAGACATTCAAATGCAATTATGCCACAGATAAGCTATTGGGAGACTTTCAAATGCAATTAAGCCACAGATATGTTATTGGGAGATTATCTAAATGCAACTTTCTGAACACAGGTATGCCACAGATAAGTTATTTGGGGAGCTTCCAATGCAATTAAGCCACAGATATGCTATTGGGAGATTATTTAAATGCAACTTTCTAAATGCAATTATGCCACAGATAAGCTATTGGGAGACTTTCTAAATACAATTATATCACAGATATGCTAATGGGAGACTTTCAAATGCAATTAAGCCACAGATAATCTATTGGGAGACTTTCAAATACAATTATGCCACAGATAAGCTATTGGGAGACTTTCAAATGCAATTAAGCCACAGATAAGCTATTGGGAGACTTTCAAAGGCAATTATGCCACGGGTAAGCTATTGGGAGACTTTCAAATGCAATTAAGCGACAGATAAACTATTGAACGATTTTCAAATTCAATTAAGCCACAGATATGCTATTGGGAGATTATCTAAATGCAACTTTCCATAAACAATTATGCCACTGATAAGCTATTGGGAGACTTTCAAATGCAGTTATGCCACAGGTAAGCTATTGGGAGACTTTTAAATGCAATTAAGCCACAGATAAGCTATTGAGAGATTTTCAAATTCAATTAAACCACAGATATGCTATTGGGAGATTTTCGAATGCAATTAAGCCACAGATATGCTATTGGGAGATTATCTAAATGCAACTTTCTAAATACAATTATGCCACAGATAAGGTATTGGGAGACTTTCAAATGCAATTATGCCACAGATATGCTATTGGGAGATTATGTAAATGCAACTTTCTGAACACATTTATGCCACAGATAAGGTATTGGGAGAGCTTCAAATGCAATTAAGCCACAGATATGCTATTGGGAGATTATCTAAATGCAACTTTCAAATACAATTATGCCACAGATAAGATATTGGGAGACTTTCAATTGCAATTATGCCACAGATGAGCTACGGGGAGACTTTCAAATGCAATTATGCCACAGATAAGCTATTAGGAGACTTTCAAATGCACTTAAACCACAGATATGCTATTGGGAGATTATCTAAATGCAACTTTCTAAATACAATTATGCCACTGATACGCTATTGGGAGACTTTCAAATGCAATTATGCCACAGGTAAGCTATTGGGAGACTTTCAAATGCAATTAAGCCACAGATAAGCTATTGAGAGATTTTCAAATTCAATTAAACCACAGATATGCTATTGGGAGATTTTCGAATGCAATTAAGCCACAGATATGCTATTGGGAGATTATCTAAATGCAACTTTCTAAATACAATTATGCCACTGATACGCTATTGGGAGACATTCAAATGCAATTATGCCACAGATAAGCTATTGGGAGACTTTCAAATGCAATTATGCCACAGATATGCTATTGGCAGACTTTCTACATGCAGTTATGCCACAGATATGCTATTGGCAGACTTTCAAATGCAATTAAGCCACAGATATGCTATTTGGAGATTGTCTAAATGCAACTTTGTGAACACAGTTATGCCACAGATAAGTTATTGGGAGAGCTTCAAATGCAATTAAGCCACAGATATGCTATTGGGAGATTATCTAAATGCAACTTTCTGAACCCAGTTATGCCACAGATAAATTATTGGGAGAGCTGCAAATGCAATTAAGCCACAGATATGCTATTGGGAGATTATCTAAATGCAACTTTCTAAATGCAATTATGCCACTGATAAGCTATTGGGAGAATTTCTAAATACAATTATGCCACAGATAAGCTATTGGGAGACTTTCAAATGCAATTATGCCACAGATACACTATTGGCAGACTTTCTAAATGCAATTATGCCACAGATAAGATATTGGGAGACTTTCAGATGCAATTATGCCACAGATAAGCTATTGGGAGACTTCCAAATGAAATAAAGCCACAGATATGCTATTGGGAGATTATTTAAATGCAACATTCTAAATACATTTATGCTGCAGATAAGCTATTGGGAGACTTTCAAGTGCAATTATGCCACAGATATGCTATTGGCAGACTTTCTAAATGCAATTATGCAACACATAAGGTATTGGGAGACTTTCAAATGCAATTATGCCACAGTTATGCTATTGGGAGATTATCTAAATGCAACTTTCTAATACAATTATACCACAGATAAGGTATTGGGAGACTTTCAAGTGCAATTATGCTACAGATAAACTATTGGGAGACTTTCAAATGCAATTATGCCACAGACGAGCTATTGGGAGACTTTCAAATGCAACTATGCCACAGATAAGCTATTGGGAGACTTTCAAATGCACTTAAACCACAGATATGCTATTGGGAGATTATCTAAATGCAACTTTCCATAAACAATTATGCCACTGATACGCTATTGGGAGACTTTCAAATGCAGTTATGTCACAGGTAAGCTATTGGGAGATTTTCAAAATCAATTAAACCACAGATATGCTATTGGGAGATTTTCGAATGCAATTAAGCAACAGATATGCTATTGGGAGATTATCTAAATGCAACTTTCTAAATACAATAATGCCACCGATACGCTATTGGGAGACATTCAAATGCAATTATGCCACAGATAAGCTATTGGGAGACTTTCAAATGCAATTATGCCACAGATATGCTATTGGCAGACTTTCTAAATGCAATTATGCCACAGATAAGCAATTGGGAGACTTTCAAATGCAATTAAGCTACAGATATGCTATTGGGAAATCATCTAAATGCAACTTTCTAAACAAAATTATGCCACAGATAAGTTATTGGGAGAGCTTCAAATGCAATTAAGCCACAGATATGCTATTGGGAGATTATCTAAATGCAACTTTCTGAACCCAGTTTTGCCACAGATAAATTATTGGGAGAGCTTCAAATGCAATTAAGCCACAGATATGCTATTGGGAGATTATCTAAATGCAACTTTCTAAATGCAATTATGCCACTGATAAGCTATTGGGAGACTTTCTAAATACAATTATACCACAGATACGCTAATGGGAGACTTTCAGATGCAGTTAAACAACAGATATGCTATTGGGAGATTATCTAAATGCAACTTTCTAAATACAGTTATGCCACAGATAAGGTATTGGGGGAGTTTCAAATGCAATTAAACCACAGATATGCTATTGGGAAATTATCTAAGTGCAACTTTCTAAATACAATTATGCCACAGATAAGCTATTGGGAGACTATCAAATGCAATTAATCCACAGATAAGCTATTGGGAGACTTTCAAATGCAATTATGCCACAGATAAGCTATTGAGAGACTTTCAAATGCAATTAAGCCACAGATAAACTATTGAGCGATTTTCAAATTCAATGAAGCCACAGATATGCTATTAGGAGATTTTCGAATGCAATTAAGCCACAGATATGCTATTGGGAGATTATCTAAATGCAACTTTCTAATACAATTATGCCACAGATAAGGTATTGGGAGACTTTCAAGTGCAATTATGCTACAGATAAACTATTGGGAGACTTTCAAATGGAATTATGCCACAGATATTCTATTGGGAGATTATCTAAATGCAACTTTCTGAACACAGTTATGCCACAGACAAGTCATTGGGAGAGCTTCAAATGCAATTAAACCAAAGATATGCTATTGGGAGATTATCTAAATGCAACTTTCTAAATACAATTATGCCACAGATAAGCTATTGGGAGACTTTCAAATGTAGTTAAGCCACAAATATGCTATTGGGAGATTATCTAAGTGCAACTTTCTAAATACAGTTATGCCACGGATAAGCTATTGGGAGACTTTCAGATGCAATAATGCCACAGATAAGCTATTGGGAGACTTTCAAATGCAATTAAGCCACAGATATGCTATTGGGGGATTATCGGAATGCACCTTTCTAAACACAATTATGCCACAGATAAGCTATTGGGAGACTTTCAAATGCAATTAAGCCACAGATATGTTATTGGGAGATTATCTAAATGCAACTTTCTGAACACAGGTATGCCACAGATAAATTATTTGAAGAGCTTCAAATGCAATTAAGCCACAGATATGCTATTGGGAGATTATCTAAATGCAACTTTCTAAATACAATTATGCCACAGATAAGCTATTGGGAGACTATCAAATGCAATTAAGCCACAGATATGCTATTGGGAGATTATCAAAATGCAACTTTCTGAACACAGGTATGCCACAGATAAGTTATTTGGGGAGCTTCAAATGCAATTAAGCCACAGATATGCTATTGGGAGATTATTTAAATGCAACTTTCTAAATGCAATTATGCCACAGATATGCTAATGGGAGACTTTCAAATGCAATTAAGCCACAGATAATCTATTGGGAGACTTTCAAATACAATTATGCGACAGATAAGCTATTGGGAGACTTTCAAATGCAATTAAGCCACAGATAAGCTATTGGGAGACTTTCAAAGGCAATTATGCCACGGGTAAGCTATTGGGAGACTTTCAAATGCAATTAAGCCACAGATAAACTATTTAGCGATTTTCAAATTCAATGAAGCCACAGATATGCTATTAGGAGATTTTCGAATGCAATTAAGCCACAGATATGCTATTGGGAGATTATCTAAATGCAACTTTCTAATACAATTATGCCACAGATAAGGTATTGGGAGACTTTCAAGTGCAATTATGCTACAGATAAACTATTGGGAGTCTTTCAAATGGAATTATGCCACAGATATTCTATTGGGAGATTATCTAAATGCAACTTTCTGAACACAGTTATGCCACAGACAAGTCATTGGGAGAGCTTCAAATGCAATTAAGGCAAAGATATGCTATTGGGAGATTATCTAAATGCAACTTTCTAAATACAATTATGCCACAGATAAGCTATTGGGAGACTATCAAATGCAATTAATCCACAGATAAGCTATTGGGAGACTTTCAAATGCAATTAAGCCACAGATATGCTATTGGGGGATTATCGGAATGCAACTTTCTAAACACAATTATGCCACAGATAAGCTATTGGGAGACTTTCAAATGCAATTAAGCCACAGATATGTTATTGGGAGATTATCTAAATGCAACTTTCTGAACACAGGTATCCCACAGATAAATTATTTGAGGAGCTTCAAATGCAATTAAGCCACAGATATGCTATTGGGAGATTATCTAAATGCAACTTTCTAAATACAATTATGCCACAGATAAGCTATTGGGAGACTATCAAATGCAATTAATCCACAGATAAGCTATTGGGAGACTTTCAAATGCAATTAAGCCACAGATATGCTATTGGGGGATTATCGGAATGCAACTTTCTAAACACAATTATGCCACAGATAAGCTATTGGGAGACTTTCAAATGCAATTAAGCCACAGATATGTTATTGGGAGATTATCTAAATGCAACTTTCTGAACACAGGTATGCCACAGATAAATTATTTGAGGAGCTTCAAATGCAATTAAGCCACAGATATGCTATTGGGAGATTATCTAAATGCAACTTTCTAAATACAATTATGCCACAGATAAGCTATTGGGAGACTATCAAATGCAATTAATCCACAGATATGCTATTGGGAGATTATCAAAATGGACCTTTCTGAACACAGGTATGCCACAGATAAGTTATTTGGGGAGCTTCAAATGCAATTAAGCCACAGATATGCTATTGGGAGATTATTTAAATGCAACTTTCTAAATGCAATTATGCCACAGATAAGCTATTGGGAGACTTTCTAAATACAATTATACCACATATATGCTAATGGGAGACTTTCAAATGCAATTAAGCCACAGATAATCTATTGGGAGACTTTCAAATACAATTATGCCACAGATAAGCTATTGGGAGACTTTCAAATGCAATTAAGCCACAGATAAACTATTGGGAGACTTTCAAAGGCAATTATGCCACGGGTAAGCTATTGGGAGACTTTCAAATGCAATTAAACCACAGATAAACTATTGAACGATTTTCAAATTCAATTAAGCCACAGATATGCTATTGGGAGATTATCTAAATGCAACTTTCCATAAACAATTATGCCACTGATAAGCTATTGGGAGACTTTCAAATGCAGTTATGCCACAGGTAAGCTATTGGGAGACTTTCAAATGCAATTAAGCCACAGATAAGCTATTGAGAGATTTTCAAATTCAATTAAACCACAGATATGCTATTGGGAGATTTTCGAATGCAATTAAGCCACAGATATGCTATCGGGAGATTATCTAAATGCAACTTTCTAAATACAATTATGCCACAGATAAGGTATTGGGAGACTTTCAAATGCAATTATGCCACAGATATGCTATTGGGAGATTATGTAAATGCAACTTTCTGTCAAGATTAGTCAGGCTAGTACAAAGGCAGCGAATATGGCAAGGGAAATGTGCACCCAGGAACAACGACTCAGGTATGCTAGAACCCAGGAGTGCAAATAGAGTGTGGCATCAAAACCAATATATGAAAAGGGATGTGGGGTAAGCACCTGACCGCGAGGAAAGTCGGCAAGCGCCTTACCTCCAATTGCTGTTACAGGTACTGACAGCGCTAAACCCACGTGGAGGGCAAGCAATGACAGGATCTGTGTACTAACACTCTTGATGGTATTACATAAGGGAACTTAAGAACTGTACTCACGAGGACGAGATACACCTCTTGAATGTCAGCTAGCCCACGAATCCTGTTGGTGAATCCGGGACCCAGAAAGGCTATAACAGCAATGGGAGAAGTAGGGAGGTCCAGAGGACAAGGGCAGAAGGCAGCCGGAGTGAGGCAGGCTGCCGGGCAGGACAAGGGCGTAGACTGAAAGGCAGCAGAGCGTGATCCGCTGCTAAGTGGAGAGCCCGCAGGGCAAGGGCGGAGGCTGGAAGGCAGCAGAGTGAGATCCGCTACAATGTGGAAAGCCCACTGGGCAAGGGCGTAGACTGGAAGGCAGCGGAGCGTGATCCGCTGCAGAAAACTAAATACCTAAGTTGGAATAGAGATTACAACTTAGTGGGGAAAACACAAGCATTCACACAGGAGCTAGCTACCACCACACACCACACCTAATGATCAAAATGGGAAATGGATGCAGAAGTGCAATGGAAAACATGGAATGGATCCTCTAGAAAGTAAGGATCAGGAGCTGGAAAAAACGAAATAACCTATGCAAACCTTTCCCTACCCCTCCAAGGAAAAGACAGGAAACTAAACTAAGAGGAAGGCTAAGGCAAATGGGTAACAGCAGCAAAGGACAGAGTTAAAGAAATATAGAACACAGACAAACTGGGCTGCAGCTAAAAGGGGAAAGCACTGAGAATGGCTGCCTGCAAACAGGGAAAGACAAAAAGGGAAATCAAGGGAGCAGAAATCAATTAGCGCATGAATCCGAAATTCAGGGCGGAGGAAACAAGAAAACAGGAACAAGGAAGAAGGTGCAAAGGCAAGGAACCAGGAACCAGGGACTAGTCAAAAACAGGAACACTGCAATCGATGACCAGCGCTGGACTGAAGTGAGACTGAGGCTTTTAAAGCTGTTTAACGAGCACACGCCCTGGTGTGCTGACTGCTGCACCTGCAGCCACAGGTGTTGCCTATCCTCCACCCAACCTTGTCCTGCAAGGGTGGAGGTGGAGCAGTGGGCCAGGCATTCTGGGAAGCACAGTCATTTGGTTAAAGAAGCATGCTGGCTGCCAAAAACCTGGAATGGATCCGGAAGGGAAGTAGTTTGGAAAATAGGGATTTAGCGCTCCCAATTCATTACAGCACTGTGGCATTAGGTTCGGAGGAAATGTCCAGCACGGAATAAGCCCCAAAACATGCCCCCAAGTGGCGGGAACGGGAGCGAAGGGAGCGAGTCGTGACAGTATACCCCCTCCTACGGCCCTCTTCGGGTGCCCGCCACCCGTACGAGACTTCTTCTTTCCATGATGGGAGTGCTTTTTCTTTGGAGGAGGCACTGATGGAAATGGTGGCTTGTGGGCAAAGGCAGATGGGCTTCCATGATAGGAGTGTGTTGTCTTTGGAGGTGATACTGATGGAAACGGTGACTTCTGGTGAGGAAGAGACTCATGGTTCGAAGAAAAGCATGAAGAACTTGCAGGACCTGGAGCAGAGTTGGAAGGTCCAGGAAGCTCAGTCACTGGGAGTGGACCCTTGTAAGTCTTTGAGGAGGGAGGCAGGCTGGTGCAACTTGCCTTAGACGATGGTAGTAGTTCTGTTAGCTTTTCTGCCGAGAGCGGACATGCGGGAGGTGAGGAAGTTGCTGGCTTCAGGGAATGTTCATGTTCAGCCATTAGAGAAGGTTGCGGCTGAGGTAGAGGTTCAGATCTTCTTCTGTCATCCATCTGGGAAAAGGCTTGTGGTTGAAAATGATTAAGGTTTGACTGCACATATTCTACGCCTTGGATGCCTGGAAGTCCCATGGGTTGTACGAGGCTGGTACTCCTGGTGACAGTCGTGTAGCCACTTTGTTTCACGTGGGATACCACAGCAGGGATGTTTGGCATCCTGATAGGAGTGATAGACGCAGTACTTGGTATTTCAGGCAGACTCGCAGAAGGAGCAATAACAGACACATCTTGAACTGCAGCAATCATTCCCTTCCTTTGGCTACTAGCACCCGACTGGTGCTTCTTGGCGGAATTCTGTTGCACAAGTTCTGTAGGCAATACGCCGGTCTGCACCACCCCCTGTGCACACCCAAGTGAGTGGTTCTGACTCACCACTTGGTCCAGCTTGATGACTCTGAAGCGGGAGCTGGCAAAAGTCTCAAACTCTGATGCTGCATCTTTAGGAGGCTCTGATGCTAAAGTGAAGCAGTTGGGAGAATCGTCTTGTGGAAAAGGCAGACATTCTGATGCTCCTCCTGAAGCAAAAGAAAGGCAGGCTAGACGTTCATCGACTGTAAATGGTTGGGATTCAGGAGGAATCGCTGGAGCAGAAGAAAATACAGCAGAATCTGATGGTGTAGACAGGTATACCTCTGATATTGGCAGCGGTTCATTGGTTGAAGACAGGTGTGCCAAAGATGACTGCAGGGCTGTGGATTGGATCATAGAAGAGTCAATGGTTGTAGGAGGACACACAGAAGTCTCAGAAGTTGATAGACACATTAGTGGCTCAGGAATGGAAGGCACCTTTAGGGCATTAGACTCCTTGGCTCCAGTAACCAAGGACCGAACTGTACCCTTGCAGTCCCTTTCTTTAGTGGGTGACACAGAGTCTCTTTCTTTGTGGAAGTCAAAATCAACCAGTGGAATCACCATAGTAAAGTCTCTGTTAATCAGGATTTCGTCAATTGTCCATTCCTCTGTCTTAGCTTCTGAAAGAGGCAGATTAACAATCAACAGTTCAGGAATCGCCTGCTGGTCTTTTGGTTCTGTATACTGTGGAATGAGTTCATCAGAACATGAAATCTGTACTGTCTCTGACTGTTCGTATTGATCAGAATTGGCAGAAGGAAGAGTGAACCCAGAGGTAAGATCGTCTTCCACATCAGCTTTAACATCTACTTCAGTCTCAGCAGCTGTATCAAGAGCAGGACCTAAGCCTACTGTAGGGACTGAATCTGTGTATGCCACCTTTGTGTATTGTGTTTGGAGATCAGAAGCTTGTATGTGTGCTAGCTCAGAATTATAACAGACTGCTACACAGGAAACTTTAGGTAAAGGAGTGGCTTGTACCTCTTCAGCTAACTGCAATCCCTGACAATCAGCAGAACAATTGTTAGAAACTGTGCCCGGATTGAGCGCTGTGCTAGACGAAAGACCTTCACTCCCAATAGATCTAACATCTCGACAAACATCATGGTTTACCAAAGTCTCTACCCTCAGGGGCTGAACAGTGTTCACTTCCTCCACATCAACAGATAAAGTCTGAGGTGTATTCAGTAAAGAGTGTAAGGTTTTGTTTTCCTCTTGTGCAGAAATGAGTTTTTGTCTCAACTCCTCAATTTTAGCTCTTAGCATGCCCTGCATTAACTGTACATCACTATCCGTAGGCACAGGGGGAAGCATAGTGGCATCAGGGCTGGATCCTGCACTGGCAATCTGGATGTGCATTGATTGTACATTGTCCTCTACTGCTTGCAGGTTCTGTGATTTATAGTTCCTCTTACCAACTTGGTCTGTGTTTCCCTTAAACAAACTATTGACATTAGACCTCTTGGCATTAGGGACTACAGTATGTACCTGTGCAACGGAGTATGCGTTAGACTGAGGGTAGAAAACAGAAGTTATGCAAGAAACCCCTCTATTCTTTATGTTGGTATCAGGAAACTGTTCCATCTGAGGTGAAGCACAACTGGAATCATGGGGTTCAACAACCGAGGTACTCTCGTATAATAAGTCTAACAGTGTGTTGTTTTCTGCGGCTAAGGCTTGTGCTGACATAGAGTCGGGATCAAAACCAAAGATAGAACTAGGATCAGGCCATGTAGGGTGTGCCTTCCTATGGGAAAAATACTTTGCACGTAAATGCCCATTCGTGACAAGGAGTTCATTGGAGTCAGGCCTAGTGATTTGATTGTCACAGGTAAATGTAGGGGAGGCCTTCTGTACAAACTTGTTAGAGGCCTTGCTGCCTTTCTTTCTTAAACTTGCCATATTCAAAGGGAATTTTGGGCTGGTCATTCTGTCAAGATTAGTCAGGCTAGTACAAAGGCAGCGAATATGGCAAGGGAAATGTGCACCCAGGAACAACGACTCAGGTATGCTAGAACCCAGGAGTGCAAATAGAGTGTGGCATCAAAACCAATATATGAAAAGGGATGTGGGGTAAGCACCTGACCGCGAGGAAAGTCGGCAAGCGCCTTACCTCCAATTGCTGTTACAGGTACTGACAGCGCTAAACCCACGTGGAGGGCAAGCAATGACAGGATCTGTGTACTAACACTCTTGATGGTATTACATAAGGGAACTTAAGAACTGTACTCACGAGGACGAGATACACCTCTTGAATGTCAGCTAGCCCACGAATCCTGTTGGTGAATCCGGGACCCAGAAAGGCTATAACAGCAATGGGAGAAGTAGGGAGGTCCAGAGGACAAGGGCAGAAGGCAGCCGGAGTGAGGCAGGCTGCCGGGCAGGACAAGGGCGTAGACTGAAAGGCAGCAGAGCGTGATCCGCTGCTAAGTGGAGAGCCCGCAGGGCAAGGGCGGAGGCTGGAAGGCAGCAGAGTGAGATCCGCTACAATGTGGAAAGCCCACTGGGCAAGGGCGTAGACTGGAAGGCAGCGGAGCGTGATCCGCTGCAGAAAACTAAATACCTAAGTTGGAATAGAGATTACAACTTAGTGGGGAAAACACAAGCATTCACACAGGAGCTAGCTACCACCACACACCACACCTAATGATCAAAATGGGAAATGGATGCAGAAGTGCAATGGAAAACATGGAATGGATCCTCTAGAAAGTAAGGATCAGGAGCTGGAAAAAACGAAATAACCTATGCAAACCTTTCCCTACCCCTCCAAGGAAAAGACAGGAAACTAAACTAAGAGGAAGGCTAAGGCAAATGGGTAACAGCAGCAAAGGACAGAGTTAAAGAAATATAGAACACAGACAAACTGGGCTGCAGCTAAAAGGGGAAAGCACTGAGAATGGCTGCCTGCAAACAGGGAAAGACAAAAAGGGAAATCAAGGGAGCAGAAATCAATTAGCGCATGAATCCGAAATTCAGGGCGGAGGAAACAAGAAAACAGGAACAAGGAAGAAGGTGCAAAGGCAAGGAACCAGGAACCAGGGACTAGTCAAAAACAGGAACACTGCAATCGATGACCAGCGCTGGACTGAAGTGAGACTGAGGCTTTTAAAGCTGTTTAACGAGCACACGCCCTGGTGTGCTGACTGCTGCACCTGCAGCCACAGGTGTTGCCTATCCTCCACCCAACCTTGTCCTGCAAGGGTGGAGGTGGAGCAGTGGGCCAGGCATTCTGGGAAGCACAGTCATTTGGTTAAAGAAGCATGCTGGCTGCCAAAAACCTGGAATGGATCCGGAAGGGAAGTAGTTTGGAAAATAGGGATTTAGCGCTCCCAATTCATTACAGCACTGTGGCATTAGGTTCGGAGGAAATGTCCAGCACGGAATAAGCCCCAAAACATGCCCCCAAGTGGCGGGAACGGGAGCGAAGGGAGCGAGTCGTGACACTTTCTGAACACAGTTATGCCATAGATAAGTTATTGGGAGAGCTTCAAATGCAATTAAGCCACAGATATGCTATTGGGAGATTATCTAAATGCAACTTTTAAATACAATTATGCCACAGATAAGATATTGGGAGACTTTCAATTGCAATTATGCCACAGATGAGCTATGGGGAGACTTTCAAATGCAATTATGCCACAGATAAGCTATTAGGAGACTTTCAAATGCAATTAAGCCACAGATAAGCTATTGAGAGATTTTCAAATTCAATTAAACCACAGATATGCTATTGGGAGATTTTCGAATGCAATTAAGCCACAGATATGCTATTGGGAGATTATCTAAATGCAACTTTCTAAATACAATTATGCCACTGATACGCTATTGGGAGACATTCAAATGCAATTATGCCACAGATAAGCTATTGGGAGACTTTCAAATGCAATTAAGCCACAGATATGTTATTGGGAGATTATCTAAATGCAACTTTCTGAACACAGGTATGCCACAGATAAGTTATTTGGGGAGCTTCAAATGCAATTAAGCCACAGATATGCTATTGGGAGATTATTTAAATGCAACTTTCTAAATGCAATTATGCCACAGATAAGCTATTGGGAGACTTTCTAAATACAATTATATCACAGATATGCTAATGGGAGACTTTCAAATGCAATTAAGCCACAGATAATCTATTGGGAGACTTTCAAATACAATTATGCCACAGATAAGCTATTGGGAGACTTTCAAATGCAATTAAGCCACAGATAAGCTATTGGGAGACTTTCAAAGGCAATTATGCCACGGGTAAGCTATTGGGAGACTTTCAAATGCAATTAAGCGACAGATAAACTATTGAACGATTTTCAAATTCAATTAAGCCACAGATATGCTATTGGGAGATTATCTAAATGCAACTTTCCATAAACAATTATGCCACTGATAAGCTATTGGGAGACTTTCAAATGCAGTTATGCCACAGGTAAGCTATTGGGAGACTTTTAAATGCAATTAAGCCACAGATAAGCTATTGAGAGATTTTCAAATTCAATTAAACCACAGATATGCTATTGGGAGATTTTCGAATGCAATTAAGCCACAGATATGCTATTGGGAGATTATCTAAATGCAACTTTCTAAATACAATTATGCCACAGATAAGGTATTGGGAGACTTTCAAATGCAATTATGCCACAGATATGCTATTGGGAGATTATGTAAATGCAACTTTCTGAACACAGTTATGCCACAGATAAGGTATTGGGAGAGCTTCAAATGCAATTAAGCCACAGATATGCTATTGGGAGATTATCTAAATGCAACTTTCAAATACAATTATGCCACAGATAAGATATTGGGAGACTTTCAATTGCAATTATGCCACAGATGAGCTACGGGGAGACTTTCAAATGCAATAATGCCACAGATAAGCTATTAGGAGACTTTCAAATGCACTTAAACCACAGATATGCTATTGGGAGATTATCTAAATGCAACTTTCTAAATACAATTATGCCACTGATACGCTATTGGGAGACTTTCAAATGCAATTATGCCACAGGTAAGCTATTGGGAGACTTTCAAATGCAATTAAGCCACAGATAAGCTATTGAGAGATTTTCAAATTCAATTAAACCACAGATATGCTATTGGGAGATTTTCGAATGCAATTAAGCCACAGATATGCTATTGGGAGATTATCTAAATGCAACTTTCTAAATACAATTATGCCACTGATACGCTATTGGGAGACATTCAAATGCAATTATGCCACAGATAAGCTATTGGGAGACTTTCAAATGCAATTATGCCACAGATATGCTATTGGCAGACTTTCTACATGCAGTTATGCCACAGATATGCTATTGGCAGACTTTCAAATGCAATTAAGCCACAGATATGCTATTTGGAGATTGTCTAAATGCAACTTTGTGAACACAGTTATGCCACAGATAAGTTATTGGGAGAGCTTCAAATGCAACTAAGCCACAGATATGCTATTGGGAGATTATCTAAATGCAACTTTCTAAATGCAATTATGCCACTGATAAGCTATTGGGAGACTTTCAAATGCAATTATGCCACAGATACACTATTGGCAGACTTTCTAAATGCAATTATGCCACAGATAAGATATTGGGAGACTTTCAGATGCAATTATGCCACAGATAAGCTATTGGGAGACTTCCAAATGAAATAAAGCCACAGATATGCTATTGGGAGATTATTTAAATGCAACATTCTAAATACATTTATGCTGCAGATAAGCTATTGGGAGACTTTCAAGTGCAATTATGCCACAGATATGCTATTGGCAGACTTTCTAAATGCAATTATGCAACACATAAGGTATTGGGAGACTTTCAAATGCAATTATGCCACAGTTATGCTATTGGGAGATTATCTAAATGCAACTTTCTAATACAATTATACCACAGATAAGGTATTGGGAGACTTTCAAGTGCAATTATGCTACAGATAAACTATTGGGAGACTTTCAAATGCAATTATGCCACAGACGAGCTATTGGGAGACTTTCAAATGCAACTATGCCACAGATAAGCTATTGGGAGATTTTCAAAATCAATTAAACCACAGATATGCTATTGGGAGATTTTCGAATGCAATTAAGCAACAGATATGCTTTTGGGAGATTATCTAAATGCAACTTTCTAAATACAATAATGCCACCGATACGCTATTGGGAGACATTCAAATGCAATTATGCCACAGATAAGCTATTGGGAGACTTTCAAATGCAATTATGCCACAGATATGCTATTGGCAGACTTTCTAAATGCAATTATGCCACAGATAAGCAATTGGGAGACTTTCAAATGCAATTAAGCTACAGATATGCTATTGGGAAATCATCTAAATGCAACTTTCTAAATAAAATTATGCCACAGATAAGTTATTGGGAGAGCTTCAAATGCAATTAAGCCACAGATATGCTATTGGGAGATTATCTAAATGCAACTTTCTAAATGCAATTATGCCACTGATAAGCTATTGGGAGACTTTCTAAATACAATTATACCACAGATACGCTAATGGGAGACTTTCAGATGCAGTTAAACAACAGATATGCTATTGGGAGATTATCTAAATGCAACTTTCTAAATACAGTTATGCCACAGATAAGGTATTGGGGGAGTTTCAAATGCAATTAAACCACAGATATGCTATTGGGAAATTATCTAAGTGCAACTTTCTAAATACAATTATGCCACAGATAAGCTATTGGGAGACTTTGAAATGCAATTATGCCACAGATATACTATTGGCAGACTTTCTAAATGTAATTATGCCACAGATATGCTATTGGCAGACTTTCTAAATGCAATTATGCCACAGATAAGATATTGGGAGACTTTCAGATGCAATTATGCCACAGATAAGCTATTGGGAGACTTTCTAAATGCAATTATGCCACAGATAAGCTATTGGGAGACTTTCAGATGCAATTATGCCACAGATAAGCTATTGGGAGACTTTCAAATGAAATAAAGCCACAGATATGCTATTGGGAGATTATTTAAATGCAACATTCTAAATACATTTATGCCGCAGATAAGCTATTGGGAGACTTTCAAGTGCAATTATGCCACAGATATGCTATTGGCAGACTTTCCAAATGCACTTATGCCACAGATAAGGTATTGGGAGACTTTCAAATGCAATTATGCCACATGTATGCTATTGGGAGATTATGCAAATGCAACTTTCTGAACAGTTATGCCACAGATGAGCTATTGGGAGACTTTCAAATGCAATTATGCCACAGATAAGCTATTGGGAGACTTTCAAATGCACTTAAGCCACAGATATGCTATTGGGAGATTATCTAAATGCAACTTCCTAAATACAATTATGCCACCGATACGCTATTGGGAGACTTTCAAATGCAATTATGCCACAGATAAGCTATTGTGAGACTTTCAAATGCAATTATGCCAGAGGTAAGCTATTGGGAGACTATCAAATGCAATTATGCCACAGATATGCGATTGACAGACTTTCTAAATGCAATTATGCCACAGATATGCTATTGGCAGACTTTCTAAATGCAATTATGCCACAGATAAGGTATTGGGAGAGCTTCAAATGCAATTATGCCACAGATATGCTATTGGGAGATTATCTAAATGCAACTTTCTAAATATAATTATGCAACAGATAAGCTATTGGGAGTCTTTCAAATGCAATTATGCCACAGATATGCTATTGGGAGATTATCTAAATGCAACTTTCTAATACAATTTTTGCCAATGATAAGGTATTGGGAGACTTTCAAGTGCAATTATGCTACAGATACACTATTGGGAGACTTTCAAATGCAATTATGCCACAGATATTCTATTGAGGGATTATCTAAATGCAACTTTCTGAACACAGTTATGCCACAGAAAAGTTATTGGGAGAGCATCAAATGCAATTAAGCCACAGATATGCTATTGGGAAATTATCTAAGTTCAACTTTCTAAATACATTTATGCCACAGATAAGCTATTGGGAGACTTTCCAATGCAATTATGCCACAGATTTGCTATTGCCAGACTTTCTAAATGCAATTATGCCACGGATATGCTATTGGCAGACTTTCTAAATGCAATTATGCCACAAATAAGATATTGGGAGACTTTCAGATGCAATTATGCCAAAGATAAGCTATTGGGAGACTTGCTAAATGCAATTATGCCACAGATAAGCTATAGGGAGACTTTCGGATGCAATTATGCCGCAGATAAGGTATTGGGAGACTTCCAAATGCAATAAAGCCAGAGATATGCTATTGGGAGATTATTTAAATGCAACTTTCTAAATACATGTATGCCGCAGATAAGCTATTGGGAGACTTTCAAGTGCAATTATGCCACAGATATGCTATTGGCAGACTTTCTAAATGCAATTATGCCACAGATAAGGTATTGGGAGACTTTCTAAATGCAATTATGCCACAGATAAGGTATTGGGAGAGCTTCAAATGCAATTATGCCACAGATATGCTATTGGGAGATTATCTAAATGCAACTTTCTGAACACAGATATGCCACAGCTAAGTTATTGGGAGAGCTTCAAATGCAATTAAACCACAGATATGCTATTGGGAGATTATCTAAATGCAACTTTCTAAACACAATTATGCCACAGATAAGCTATTGCGAGACTTTCTAAATACAATTATGCCACAGATACGCTCATGGGAGACTTTCAAATGCCATTAAGCCACAGATATGCTATTGGGAGATTATCTAAATGCAACTTTCTAAATTCAATTATGCCACAGATATGCTATTGGGAGACTTTCAAATAAAATTAAGCCACAGATAAGCTATTGGGAGACTTTCAAATACAATTATGCCACAGATAAGCTATTGAGAGACTTTCAAATGCAATTAAGCCACAGATAAACTATTGAGCGATTTTCAAATTCAATGAAGCCACAGATATGCTATTAGGAGATTTTCGAATGCAATTAAGCCACAGATATGCTATTGGGAGATTATCTAAATGCAACTTTCTAATACAATTATGCCACAGATAAGGTATTGGGAGACTTTCAAGTGCAATTATGCTACAGATAAACTATTGGGAGACTTTCAAATGGAATTATGCCACAGATATTCTATTGGGAGATTATCTAAATGCAACTTTCTGAACACAGTTATGCCACAGACAAGTCATTGGGAGAGCTTCAAATGCAATTATGCCACAGATAAGCTATTGGGAGACTTTCAAATGCAATTAAGCCACAGATATGTTATTGGGAGATTATCTAAATGCAACTTTCTGAACACAGGTATGCCACAGATACATTATTTGAAGAGCTTCAAATGCAATTAAGCCACAGATATGCTATTGGGAGATTATCAAAATGCAACTTTCTGAACACAGGTATGCCACAGATAAGTTATTTGGGGAGCTTCAAATGCAATTAAGCCACAGATATGCTATTGGGAGATTATTTAAATGCAACTTTCTAAATGCAATTATGCCACAGATATGCTATTGGCAGACTTTCTAAATGCAATTATGCCACAAATAAGATATTGGGAGACTTTCAGATGCAATTATGCCAAAGATAAGCTATTGGGAGACTTGCTAAATGCAATTATGCCACAGATAAGCTATAGGGAGACTTTCGGATGCAACTTTCTAAATATAATTATGCCACAGATAAGCTATTGGGAGTCTTTCAAATGCAATTAAGGCACAGATATGCTATTGGGAGATTATCTAAATGCAACTTTCTAAATACAATTATGCCACAGATAACCTAGTGGGAGACTTTGAAGTGCAATTATGCCACAGATATGTTATTGGCAGACTTTCTCAATGCAATTAAGCCACAGATAAGGTATTGGGAGACTTTCAAATGCAATTATGCCACAGATATGCTATTGGGAGTTTATGTAATTGCAACTTTCTGAACACAGTTAGGCCACAGATAAGTTATTGGGAGAGCTTCAAATGCAATTAAACCACAGATATGCTATTGGGAGATTATCTAAATGCAACTTTCTAAACACAATTATGCCACAGATAAGCTATTGGGAGACTTTCTAAATACAATTATGCCACAGATACGCTCATGGGAGACTTTCAAATGCCATTAAGCCACAGATATGCTATTGGGAGATTATCTAAATGCAACTTTCTAAATTCAATTATGCCACAGATAAGCTATTGGGAGACTTTCAAATACAATTATGCCACAGATAAGCTATTGAGAGACTTTCAAATGCAATTAAGCCACAGATAAGCTATTCAGAGACTTTCAAATGCAATTATGCCACGGGTAAGCAATTGGGAGACTTTCAAATGCAATTAAGCCAAAGATAAACTATTGAGCAATTTTCAAATTCAATTAAACCACAGATATGCTATTAGGAGATTTTCGCATGCAATTAAGCCACAGATATGCTATTGGGAGATTATCTAAATGCAACTTTCTAATACAATTATGCCACAGATAAGGTATTGGGAGACTTTCAAGTGCAATTATGCTACAGATAAACTATTGGGAGACTTTCAAATGGAATTATGCCACAGATATGCTATTGGGAGATTATCTAAATGCAACTTTTAAATACAATTATGCCACAGATAAGATATTGGGAGACTTTCAATTGCAATTATGCCACAGATGAGCTATGGGGAGACTTTCAAATGCAATTATGCCACAGATAAGCTATTAGGAGACTTTCAAATGCAATTAAGCCACAGATAAGCTATTGAGAGATTTTCAAATTCAATTAAACCACAGATATGCTATTGGGAGATTTTCGAATGCAATTAAGCCACAGATATGCTATTGGGAGATTATCTAAATGCGACTTTCTAAATACAATTATGCCACTGATACGCTATTGGGAGACATTCAAATGCAATTATGCCACAGATAAGCTATTGGCAGACTTTCAAATGCAATTAAGCCACAGATATGTTATTGGGAGATTATCTAAATGCAACTTTCTGAACACAGGTATGCCACAGATAAGTTATTTGGGGAGCTTCAAATGCAATTAAGCCACAGATATGCTATTGGGAGATTATTTAAATGCAACTTTCTAAATGCAATTATGCCACAGATAAGCTATTGGGAGACTTTCTAAATACAATTATATCACAGATATGCTAATGGGAGACTTTCAAATGCAATTAAGCCACAGATAATCTATTGGGAGACTTTCAAATACAATTATGCCACAGATAAGCTATTGGGAGACTTTCAAATGCAATTAAGCCACAGATAAGCTATTGGGAGACTTTCAAAGGCAATTATGCCACGGGTAAGCTATTGGGAGACTTTCAAATGCAATTAAGCGACAGATAAACTATTGAACGATTTTCAAATTCAATTAAGCCACAGATATGCTATTGGGAGATTATCTAAATGCAACTTTCCATAAACAATTATGCCACTGATAAGCTATTGGGAGACTTTCAAATGCAGTTATGCCACAGGTAAGCTATTGGGAGACTTTCAAATGCAATTAAGCCACAGATAAGCTATTGAGAGATTTTCAAATTCAATTAAACCACAGATATGCTATTGGGAGATTTTCGAATGCAATTAAGCCACAGATATGCTATTGGGAGATTATCTAAATGCAACTTTCTAAATACAATTATGCCACAGATAAGGTATTGGGAGACTTTCAAATGCAATTATGCCACAGATATGCTATTGGGAGATTATGTAAATGCAACTTTCTGAACACAGTTATGCCACAGATAAGGTATTGGGAGAGCTTCAAATGCAATTAAGCCACAGATATGCTATTGGGAGATTATCTAAATGCAACTTTCAAATACAATTATGCCACAGATAAGATATTGGGAGACTTTCAATTGCAATTATGCCACAGATGAGCTACGGGGAGACTTTCAAATGCAATTATGCCACAGATAAGCTATTAGGAGACTTTCAAATGCACTTAAACCACAGATATGCTATTGGGAGATTATCTAAATGCAACTTTCTAAATACAATTATGCCACTGATACGCTATTGGGAGACTTTCAAATGCAATTATGCCACAGGTAAGCTATTGGGAGACTTTCAAATGCAATTAAGCCACAGATAAGCTATTGAGAGATTTTCAAATTCAATTAAACCACAGATATGCTATTGGGAGATTTTCGAATGCAATTAAGCCACAGATATGCTATTGGGAGATTATCTAAATGCAACTTTCTAAATACAATTATGCCACAGATAAGGTATTGGGAGACTTTCAAATGCAATTATGCCACAGATATGCTATTGGGAGATTATGTAAATGCAACTTTCTGAACACAGTTATGCCATAGATAAGTTATTGGGAGAGCTTCAAATGCAATTAAGCCACAGATATGCTATTGGGAGATTATCTAAATGCAACTTTTAAATACAATTATGCCACAGATAAGATATTGGGAGACTTTCAATTGCAATTATGACACAGATGAGCTATGGGGAGACTTTCAAATGCAATTATGCCACAGATAAGCTATTAGGAGACTTTCAAATGCAATTAAGCCACAGATAAGCTATTGAGAGATTTTCAAATTCAATTAAACCACAGATATGCTATTGGGAGATTTTCGAATGCAATTAAGCCACAGATATGCTATTGGGAGATTATCTAAATGCAACTTTCTAAATACAATTATGCCACTGATACGCTATTGGGAGACATTCAAATGCAATTATGCCACAGATAAGCTATTGGGAGACTTTCAAATGCAATTAAGCCACAGATATGTTATTGGGAGATTATCTAAATGCAACTTTCTGAACACAGGTATGCCACAGATAAGTTATTTGGGGAGCTTCCAATGCAATTAAGCCACAGATATGCTATTGGGAGATTATTTAAATGCAACTTTCTAAATGCAATTATGCCACAGATAAGCTATTGGGAGACTTTCTAAATACAATTATATCACAGATATGCTAATGGGAGACTTTCAAATGAAATTAAGCCACAGATAATCTATTGGGAGACTTTCAAATACAATTATGCCACAGATAAGCTATTGGGAGACTTTCAAATGCAATTAAGCCACAGATAAGCTATTGGGAGACTTTCAAAGGCAATTATGCCACGGGTAAGCTATTGGGAGACTTTCAAATGCAATTAAGCGACAGATAAACTATTGAACGATTTTCAAATTCAATTAAGCCACAGATATGCTATTGGGAGATTATCTAAATGCAACTTTCCATAAACAATTATGCCACTGATAAGCTATTGGGAGACTTTCAAATGCAGTTATGCCACAGGTAAGCTATTGGGAGACTTTTAAATGCAATTAAGCCACAGATAAGCTATTGAGAGATTTTCAAATTCAATTAAACCACAGATATGCTATTGGGAGATTTTCGAATGCAATTAAGCCACAGATATGCTATTGGGAGATTATGTAAATGCAACTTTCTGAACACATTTATGCCACAGATAAGGTATTGGGAGAGCTTCAAATGCAATTAAGCCACAGATATGCTATTGGGAGATTATCTAAATGCAACTTTCAAATACAATTATGCCACAGATAAGATATTGGGAGACTTTCAATTGCAATTATGCCACAGATGAGCTACGGGGAGACTTTCAAATGCAATTATGCCACAGATAAGCTATTAGGAGACTTTCAAATGCACTTAAACCACAGATATGCTATTGGGAGATTATCTAAATGCAACTTTCTAAATACAATTATGCCACTGATACGCTATTGGGAGACTTTCAAATGCAATTATGCCACAGGTAAGCTATTGGGAGACTTTCAAATGCAATTAAGCCACAGATAAGCTATTGAGAGATTTTCAAATTCAATTAAACCACAGATATGCTATTGGGAGATTTTCGAATGCAATTAAGCCACAGATATGCTATTGGGAGATTATCTAAATGCAACTTTCTAAATACAATTATGCCACAGATAAGGTATTGGGAGACTTTCAAATGCAATTATGCCACAGATATGCTATTGGGAGATTATGTAAATGCAACTTTCTGAACACAGTTATGCCATAGATAAGTTATTGGGAGAGCTTCAAATGCAATTAAGCCACAGATATGCTATTGGGAGATTATCTAAATGCAACTTTTAAATACAATTATGCCACAGATAAGATATTGGGAGACTTTCAATTGCAATTATGACACAGATGAGCTATGGGGAGACTTTCAAATGCAATTATGCCACAGATAAGCTATTAGGAGACTTTCAAATGCAATTAAGCCACAGATAAGCTATTGAGAGATTTTCAAATTCAATTAAACCACAGATATGCTATTGGGAGATTTTCGAATGCAATTAAGCCACAGATATGCTATTGGGAGATTATCTAAATGCAACTTTCTAAATACAATTATGCCACTGATACGCTATTGGGAGACATTCAAATGCAATTATGCCACAGATAAGCTATTGGGAGACTTTCAAATGCAATTAAGCCACAGATATGTTATTGGGAGATTATCTAAATGCAACTTTCTGAACACAGGTATGCCACAGATAAGTTATTTGGGGAGCTTCCAATGCAATTAAGCCACAGATATGCTATTGGGAGATTATTTAAATGCAACTTTCTAAATGCAATTATGCCACAGATAAGCTATTGGGAGACTTTCTAAATACAATTATATCACAGATATGCTAATGGGAGACTTTCAAATGAAATTAAGCCACAGATAATCTATTGGGAGACTTTCAAATACAATTATGCCACAGATAAGCTATTGGGAGACTTTCAAATGCAATTAAGCCACAGATAAGCTATTGGGAGACTTTCAAAGGCAATTATGCCACGGGTAAGCTATTGGGAGACTTTCAAATGCAATTAAGCGACAGATAAACTATTGAACGATTTTCAAATTCAATTAAGCCACAGATATGCTATTGGGAGATTATCTAAATGCAACTTTCCATAAACAATTATGCCACTGATAAGCTATTGGGAGACTTTCAAATGCAGTTATGCCACAGGTAAGCTATTGGGAGACTTTTAAATGCAATTAAGCCACAGATAAGCTATTGAGAGATTTTCAAATTCAATTAAACCACAGATATGCTATTGGGAGATTTTCGAATGCAATTAAGCCACAGATATGCTATTGGGAGATTATCTAAATGCAACTTTCTAAATACAATTATGCCACAGATAAGGTATTGGGAGACTTTCAAATGCAATTATGCCACAGATATGCTATTGGGAGATTATGTAAATGCAACTTTCTGAACACATTTATGCCACAGATAAGGTATTGGGAGAGCTTCAAATGCAATTAAGCCACAGATATGCTATTGGGAGATTATCTAAATGCAACTTTCAAATACAATTATGCCACAGATAAGATATTGGGAGACTTTCAATTGCAATTATGCCACAGATGAGCTACGGGGAGACTTTCAAATGCAATTATGCCACAGATAAGCTATTAGGAGACTTTCAAATGCACTTAAACCACAGATATGCTATTGGGAGATTATCTAAATGCAACTTTCTAAATACAATTATGCCACTGATACGCTATTGGGAGACTTTCAAATGCAATTATGCCACAGGTAAGCTATTGGGAGACTTTCAAATGCAATTAAGCCACAGATAAGCTATTGAGAGATTTTCAAATTCAATTAAACCACAGATATGCTATTGGGAGATTTTCGAATGCAATTAAGCCACAGATATGCTATTGGGAGATTATCTAAATGCAACTTTCTAAATACAATTATGCCACTGATACGCTATTGGGAGACATTCAAATGCAATTATGCCACAGATAAGCTATTGGGAGACTTTCAAATGCAATTATGCCACAGATATGCTATTGGCAGACTTTCTACATGCAGTTATGCCACAGATATGCTATTGGCAGACTTTCAAATGCAATTAAGCCACAGATATGCTATTTGGAGATTGTCTAAATGCAACTTTGTGAACACAGTTATGCCACAGATAAGTTATTGGGAGAGCTTCAAATGCAATTAAGCCACAGATATGCTATTGGGAGATTATCTAAATGCAACTTTCTGAACCCAGTTATGCCACAGATAAATTATTGGGAGAGCTGCAAATGCAATTAAGCCACAGATATGCTATTGGGAGATTATCTAAATGCAACTTTCTAAATGCAATTATGCCACTGATAAGCTATTGGGAGAATTTCTAAATACAATTATGCCACAGATAAGCTATTGGGAGACTTTCAAATGCAATTATGCCACAGATACACTATTGGCAGACTTTCTAAATGCAATTATGCCACAGATAAGATATTGGGAGACTTTCAGATGCAATTATGCCACAGATAAGCTATTGGGAGACTTCCAAATGAAATAAAGCCACAGATATGCTATTGGGAGATTATTTAAATGCAACATTCTAAATACATTTATGCTGCAGATAAGCTATTGGGAGACTTTCAAGTGCAATTATGCCACAGATATGCTATTGGCAGACTTTCTAAATGCAATTATGCAACACATAAGGTATTGGGAGACTTTCAAATGCAATTATGCCACAGTTATGCTATTGGGAGATTATCTAAATGCAACTTTCTAATACAATTATACCACAGATAAGGTATTGGGAGACTTTCAAGTGCAATTATGCTACAGATAAACTATTGGGAGACTTTCAAATGCAATTATGCCACAGACGAGCTATTGGGAGACTTTCAAATGCAACTATGCCACAGATAAGCTATTGGGAGACTTTCAAATGCACTTAAACCACAGATATGCTATTGGGAGATTATCTAAATGCAACTTTCCATAAACAATTATGCCACTGATACGCTATTGGGAGACTTTCAAATGCAGTTATGTCACAGGTGCGCTATTGGGAGATTTTCAAAATCAATTAAACCACAGATATGCTATTGGGAGATTTTCGAATGCAATTAAGCAACAGATATGCTATTGGGAGATTATCTAAATGCAACTTTCTAAATACAATAATGCCACCGATACGCTATTGGGAGACATTCAAATGCAATTATGCCACAGATAAGCTATTGGGAGACTTTCAAATGCAATTATGCCACAGATATGCTATTGGCAGACTTTCTAAATGCAATTATGCCACAGATAAGCAATTGGGAGACTTTCAAATGCAATTAAGCTACAGATATGCTATTGGGAAATCATCTAAATGCAACTTTCTAAACAAAATTATGCCACAGATAAGTTATTGGGAGAGCTTCAAATGCAATTAAGCCACAGATATGCTATTGGGAGATTATCTAAATGCAACTTTCTGAACCCAGTTTTGCCACAGATAAATTATTGGGAGAGCTTCAAATGCAATTAAGCCACAGATATGCTATTGGGAGATTATCTAAATGCAACTTTCTAAATGCAATTATGCCACTGATAAGCTATTGGGAGACTTTCTAAATACAATTATACCACAGATACGCTAATGGGAGACTTTCAGATGCAGTTAAACAACAGATATGCTATTGGGAGATTATCTAAATGCAACTTTCTAAATACAGTTATGCCACAGATAAGGTATTGGGGGAGTTTCAAATGCAATTAAACCACAGATATGCTATTGGGAAATTATCTAAGTGCAACTTTCTAAATACAATTATGCCACAGATAAGCTATTGGGAGACTATCAAATGCAATTAATCCACAGATAAGCTATTGGGAGACTTTCAAATGCAATTATGCCACAGATAAGCTATTGAGAGACTTTCAAATGCAATTAAGCCACAGATAAACTATTGAGCGATTTTCAAATTCAATGAAGCCACAGATATGCTATTAGGAGATTTTCGAATGCAATTAAGCCACAGATATGCTATTGGGAGATTATCTAAATGCAACTTTCTAATACAATTATGCCACAGATAAGGTATTGGGAGACTTTCAAGTGCAATTATGCTACAGATAAACTATTGGGAGACTTTCAAATGGAATTATGCCACAGATATTCTATTGGGAGATTATCTAAATGCAACTTTCTGAACACAGTTATGCCACAGACAAGTCATTGGGAGAGCTTCAAATGCAATTAAACCAAAGATATGCTATTGGGAGATTATCTAAATGCAACTTTCTAAATACAATTATGCCACAGATAAGCTATTGGGAGACTTTCAAATGTAGTTAAGCCACAAATATGCTATTGGGAGATTATCTAAGTGCAACTTTCTAAATACAGTTATGCCACGGATAAGCTATTGGGAGACTTTCAGATGCAATAATGCCACAGATAAGCTATTGGGAGACTTTCAAATGCAATTAAGCCACAGATATGCTATTGGGGGATTATCGGAATGCACCTTTCTAAACACAATTATGCCACAGATAAGCTATTGGGAGACTTTCAAATGCAATTAAGCCACAGATATGTTATTGGGAGATTATCTAAATGCAACTTTCTGAACACAGGTATGCCACAGATAAATTATTTGAAGAGCTTCAAATGCAATTAAGCCACAGATATGCTATTGGGAGATTATCTAAATGCAACTTTCTAAATACAATTATGCCACAGATAAGCTATTGGGAGACTATCAAATGCAATTAAGCCACAGATATGCTATTGGGAGATTATCAAAATGCAACTTTCTGAACACAGGTATGCCACAGATAAGTTATTTGGGGAGCTTCAAATGCAATTAAGCCACAGATATGCTATTGGGAGATTATTTAAATGCAACTTTCTAAATGCAATTATGCCACAGATATGCTATTGGCAGACTTTCTACATGCAGTTATGCCACAGATATGCTATTGGCAGACTTTCAAATGCAATTAAGCCACAGATATGCTATTTGGAGATTGTCTAAATGCAACTTTGTGAACACAGTTATGCCACAGATAAGTTATTGGGAGAGCTTCAAATGCAATTAAGCCACAGATATGCTATTGGGAGATTATCTAAATGCAACTTTCTGAACCCAGTTATGCCACAGATAAATTATTGGGAGAGCTGCAAATGCAATTAAGCCACAGATATGCTATTGGGAGATTATCTAAATGCAACTTTCTAAATGCAATTATGCCACTGATAAGCTATTGGGAGAATTTCTAAATACAATTATGCCACAGATAAGCTATTGGGAGACTTTCAAATGCAATTATGCCACAGATACACTATTGGCAGACTTTCTAAATGCAATTATGCCACAGATAAGATATTGGGAGACTTTCAGATGCAATTATGCCACAGATAAGCTATTGGGAGACTTCCAAATGAAATAAAGCCACAGATATGCTATTGGGAGATTATTTAAATGCAACATTCTAAATACATTTATGCTGCAGATAAGCTATTGGGAGACTTTCAAGTGCAATTATGCCACAGATATGCTATTGGCAGACTTTCTAAATGCAATTATGCAACACATAAGGTATTGGGAGACTTTCAAATGCAATTATGCCACAGTTATGCTATTGGGAGATTATCTAAATGCAACTTTCTAATACAATTATACCACAGATAAGGTATTGGGAGACTTTCAAGTGCAATTATGCTACAGATAAACTATTGGGAGACTTTCAAATGCAATTATGCCACAGACGAGCTATTGGGAGACTTTCAAATGCAACTATGCCACAGATAAGCTATTGGGAGACTTTCAAATGCAGTTAAACCACAGATATGCTATTGGGAGATTATCTAAATGCAACTTTCCATAAACAATTATGCCACTGATACGCTATTGGGAGACTTTCAAATGCAGTTATGTCACAGGTAAGCTATTGGGAGATTTTCAAAATCAATTAAACCACAGATATGCTATTGGGAGATTTTCGAATGCAATTAAGCAACAGATATGCTATTGGGAGATTATCTAAATGCAACTTTCTAAATACAATAATGCCACCGATACGCTATTGGGAGACATTCAAATGCAATTATGCCACAGATAAGCTATTGGGAGACTTTCAAATGCAATTATGCCACAGATATGCTATTGGCAGACTTTCTAAATGCAATTATGCCACAGATAAGCAATTGGGAGACTTTCAAATGCAATTAAGCTACAGATATGCTATTGGGAAATCATCTAAATGCAACTTTCTAAACAAAATTATGCCACAGATAAGTTATTGGGAGAGCTTCAAATGCAATTAAGCCACAGATATGCTATTGGGAGATTATCTAAATGCAACTTTCTGAACCCAGTTTTGCCACAGATAAATTATTGGGAGAGCTTCAAATGCAATTAAGCCACAGATATGCTATTGGGAGATTATCTAAATGCAACTTTCTAAATGCAATTATGCCACTGATAAGCTATTGGGAGACTTTCTAAATACAATTATACCACAGATACGCTAATGGGAGACTTTCAGATGCAGTTAAACAACAGATATGCTATTGGGAGATTATCTAAATGCAACTTTCTAAATACAGTTATGCCACAGATAAGGTATTGGGGGAGTTTCAAATGCAATTAAACCACAGATATGCTATTGGGAAATTATCTAAGTGCAACTTTCTAAATACAATTATGCCACAGATAAGCTATTGGGAGACTATCAAATGCAATTAATCCACAGATAAGCTATTGGGAGACTTTCAAATGCAATTATGCCACAGATAAGCTATTGAGAGACTTTCAAATGCAATTAAGCCACAGATAAACTATTGAGCGATTTTCAAATTCAATGAAGCCACAGATATGCTATTAGGAGATTTTCGAATGCAATTAAGCCACAGATATGCTATTGGGAGATTATCTAAATGCAACTTTCTAATACAATTATGCCACAGATAAGGTATTGGGAGACTTTCAAGTGCAATTATGCTACAGATAAACTATTGGGAGACTTTCAAATGGAATTATGCCACAGATATTCTATTGGGAGATTATCTAAATGCAACTTTCTGAACACAGTTATGCCACAGACAAGTCATTGGGAGAGCTTCAAATGCAATTAAACCAAAGATATGCTATTGGGAGATTATCTAAATGCAACTTTCTAAATACAATTATGCCACAGATAAGCTATTGGGAGACTTTCAAATGTAGTTAAGCCACAAATATGCTATTGGGAGATTATCTAAGTGCAACTTTCTAAATACAGTTATGCCACGGATAAGCTATTGGGAGACTTTCAGATGCAATAATGCCACAGATAAGCTATTGGGAGACTTTCAAATGCAATTAAGCCACAGATATGCTATTGGGGGATTATCGGAATGCACCTTTCTAAACACAATTATGCCACAGATAAGCTATTGGGAGACTTTCAAATGCAATTAAGCCACAGATATGTTATTGGGAGATTATCTAAATGCAACTTTCTGAACACAGGTATGCCACAGATAAATTATTTGAAGAGCTTCAAATGCAATTAAGCCACAGATATGCTATTGGGAGATTATCTAAATGCAACTTTCTAAATACAATTATGCCACAGATAAGCTATTGGGAGACTATCAAATGCAATTAAGCCACAGATATGCTATTGGGAGATTATCAAAATGCAACTTTCTGAACACAGGTATGCCACAGATAAGTTATTTGGGGAGCTTCAAATGCAATTAAGCCACAGATATGCTATTGGGAGATTATTTAAATGCAACTTTCTAAATGCAATTATGCCACAGATATGCTAATGGGAGACTTTCAAATGCAATTAAGCCACAGATAATCTATTGGGAGACTTTCAAATACAATTATGCGACAGATAAGCTATTGGGAGACTTTCAAATGCAATTAAGCCACAGATAAGCTATTGGGAGACTTTCAAAGGCAATTATGCCACGGGTAAGCTATTGGGAGACTTTCAAATGCAATTAAGCCACAGATAAACTATTTAGCGATTTTCAAATTCAATGAAGCCACAGATATGCTATTAGGAGATTTTCGAATGCAATTAAGCCACAGATATGCTATTGGGAGATTATCTAAATGCAACTTTCTAATACAATTATGCCACAGATAAGGTATTGGGAGACTTTCAAGTGCAATTATGCTACAGATAAACTATTGGGAGACTTTCAAATGGAATTATGCCACAGATATTCTATTGGGAGATTATCTAAATGCAACTTTCTGAACACAGTTATGCCACAGACAAGTCATTGGGAGAGCTTCAAATGCAATTAAGGCAAAGATATGCTATTGGGAGATTATCTAAATGCAACTTTCTAAATACAACTATGCCACAGATAAGCTATTGGGAGACTTTCAGATGCAATAATGCCACAGATAAGCTATTGGGAGACTTTCAAATGCAATTAAGCCACAGATATGCTATTGGGGAATTATCGGAATGCAACTTTCTAAACACAATTATGCCACAGATAAGCTATTGGGAGACTTTCAAATGCAATTAAGCCACAGATATGTTATTGGGAGATTATCTAAATGCAACTTTCTGAACACAGGTATCCCACAGATAAATTATTTGAGGAGCTTCAAATGCAATTAAGCCACAGATATGCTATTGGGAGATTATCTAAATGCAACTTTCTAAATACAATTATGCCACAGATAAGCTATTGGGAGACTATCAAATGCAATTAATCCACAGATAAGCTATTGGGAGACTTTCAAATGCAATTAAGCCACAGATATGCTATTGGGGGATTATCGGAATGCAACTTTCTAAACACAATTATGCCACAGATAAGCTATTGGGAGACTTTCAAATGCAATTAAGCCACAGATATGTTATTGGGAGATTATCTAAATGCAACTTTCTGAACACAGGTATGCCACAGATAAATTATTTGAGGAGCTTCAAATGCAATTAAGCCACAGATATGCTATTGGGAGATTATCTAAATGCAACTTTCTAAATACAATTATGCCACAGATAAGCTATTGGGAGACTATCAAATGCAATTAATCCACAGATATGCTATTGGGAGATTATCAAAATGCACCTTTCTGAACACAGGTATGCCACAGATAAGTTATTTGGGGAGCTTCAAATGCAATTAAGCCACAGATATGCTATTGGGAGATTATTTAAATGCAACTTTCTAAATGCAATTATGCCACAGATAAGCTATTGGGAGACTTTCTAAATACAATTATACCACATATATGCTAATGGGAGACTTTCAAATGCAATTAAGCCACAGATAATCTATTGGGAGACTTTCAAATACAATTATGCCACAGATAAGCTATTGGGAGACTTTCAAATGCAATTAAGCCACAGATAAACTATTGGGAGACTTTCAAAGGCAATTATGCCACGGGTAAGCTATTGGGAGACTTTCAAATGCAATTAAACCACAGATAAACTATTGAACGATTTTCAAATTCAATTAAGCCACAGATATGCTATTGGGAGATTATCTAAATGCAACTTTCCATAAACAATTATGCCACTGATAAGCTATTGGGAGACTTTCAAATGCAGTTATGCCACAGGTAAGCTATTGGGAGACTTTCAAATGCAATTAAGCCACAGATAAGCTATTGAGAGATTTTCAAATTCAATTAAACCACAGATATGCTATTGGGAGATTTTCGAATGCAATTAAGCCACAGATATGCTATCGGGAGATTATCTAAATGCAACTTTCTAAATACAATTATGCCACAGATAAGGTATTGGGAGACTTTCAAATGCAATTATGCCACAGATATGCTATTGGGAGATTATGTAAATGCAACTTTCTGAACACAGTTATGCCATAGATAAGTTATTGGGAGAGCTTCAAATGCAATTAAGCCACAGATATGCTATTGGGAGATTATCTAAATGCAACTTTTAAATACAATTATGCCACAGATAAGGTATTGGGAGACTTTCAAATGCAATTATGCCACAGATATGCTATTGGGAGATTATGTAAATGCAACTTTCTGAACACAGTTATGCCATAGATAAGTTATTGGGAGACTTTCAATTGCAATTATGCCACAGATGAGCTATGGGGAGACTTTCAAATGCAATTATGCCACAGATAAGCTATTAGGAGACTTTCAAATGCAATTAAGCCACAGATAAGCTATTGAGAGATTTTCAAATTCAATTAAACCACAGATATGCTATTGGGAGATTTTCGAATGCAATTAAGCCACAGATATGCTATTGGGAGATTATCTAAATGCAACTTTCTAAATACAATTATGCCACTGATACGCTATTGGGAGACATTCAAATGCAATTATGCCACAGATAAGCTATTGGGAGACTTTCAAATGCAATTAAGCCACAGATATGTTATTGGGAGATTATCTAAATGCAACTTTCTGAACACAGGTATGCCACAGATAAGTTATTTGGGGAGCTTCAAATGCAATTAAGCCACAGATATGCTATTGGGAGATTATTTAAATGCAACTTTCTAAATGCAATTATGCCACAGATAAGCTATTGGGAGACTTTCTAAATACAATTAAGCCACAGATATGTTATTGGGAGATTATCTAAATGCAACTTTCTGAACACAGGTATGCCACAGATAAATTATTTGAAGAGCTTCAAATGCAATTAAGCCACAGATATGCTATTGGGAGATTATCTAAATGCAACTTTCTAAATACAATTATGCCACAGATAAGCTATTGGGAGACTATCAAATGCAATTAAGCCACAGATATGCTATTGGGAGATTATCAAAATGCAACTTTCTGAACACAGGTATGCCACAGATAAGTTATTTGGGGAGCTTCAAATGCAATTAAGCCACAGATATGCTATTGGGAGATTATTTAAATGCAACTTTCTAAATGCAATTATGCCACAGATATGCTAATGGGAGACTTTCAAATGCAATTAAGCCACAGATAATCTATTGGGAGACTTTCAAATACAATTATGCGACAGATAAGCTATTGGGAGACTTTCAAATGCAATTAAGCCACAGATAAGCTATTCGGAGACTTTCAAAGGCAATTATGCCACGGGTAAGCTATTGGGAGACTTTCAAATGCAATTAAGCCACAGATAAACTATTTAGCGATTTTCAAATTCAATGAAGCCACAGATATGCTATTAGGAGATTTTCGAATGCAATTAAGCCACAGATATGCTATTGGGAGATTATCTAAATGCAACTTTCTAATACAATTATGCCACAGATAAGGTATTGGGAGACTTTCAAGTGCAATTATGCTACAGATAAACTATTGGGAGACTTTCAAATGGAATTATGCCACAGATATTCTATTGGGAGATTATCTAAATGCAACTTTCTGAACACAGTTATGCCACAGACAAGTCATTGGGAGAGCTTCAAATGCAATTAAGGCAAAGATATGCTATTGGGAGATTATCTAAATGCAACTTTCTAAATACAATTATGCCACAGATAAGCTATTGGGAGACTTTCAGATGCAATAATGCCACAGATAAGCTATTGGGAGACTTTCAAATGCAATTAAGCCACAGATATGCTATTGGGGAATTATCGGAATGCAACTTTCTAAACACAATTATGCCACAGATAAGCTATTGGGAGACTTTCAAATGCAATTAAGCCACAGATATGTTATTGGGAGATTATCTAAATGCAACTTTCTGAACACAGGTATCCCACAGATAAATTATTTGAGGAGCTTCAAATGCAATTAAGCCACAGATATGCTATTGGGAGATTATCTAAATGCAACTTTCTAAATACAATTATGCCACAGATAAGCTATTGGGAGACTATCAAATGCAATTAATCCACAGATAAGCTATTGGGAGACTTTCAAATGCAATTAAGCCACAGATATGCTATTGGGGGATTATCGGAATGCAACTTTCTAAACACAATTATGCCACAGATAAGCTATTGGGAGACTTTCAAATGCAATTAAGCCACAGATATGTTATTGGGAGATTATCTAAATGCAACTTTCTGAACACAGGTATGCCACAGATAAATTATTTGAGGAGCTTCAAATGCAATTAAGCCACAGATATGCTATTGGGAGATTATCTAAATGCAACTTTCTAAATACAATTATGCCACAGATAAGCTATTGGGAGACTATCAAATGCAATTAATCCACAGATATGCTATTGGGAGATTATCAAAATGCACCTTTCTGAACACAGGTATGCCACAGATAAGTTATTTGGGGAGCTTCAAATGCAATTAAGCCACAGATATGCTATTGGGAGATTATTTAAATGCAACTTTCTAAATGCAATTATGCCACAGATAAGCTATTGGGAGACTTTCTAAATACAATTATACCACATATATGCTAATGGGAGACTTTCAAATGCAATTAAGCCACAGATAATCTATTGGGAGACTTTCAAATACAATTATGCCACAGATAAGCTATTGGGAGACTTTCAAATGCAATTAAGCCACAGATAAACTATTGGGAGACTTTCAAAGGCAATTATGCCACGGGTAAGCTATTGGGAGACTTTCAAATGCAATTAAACCACAGATAAACTATTGAACGATTTTCAAATTCAATTAAGCCACAGATATGCTATTGGGAGATTATCTAAATGCAACTTTCCATAAACAATTATGCCACTGATAAGCTATTGGGAGACTTTCAAATGCAGTTATGCCACAGGTAAGCTATTGGGAGACTTTCAAATGCAATTAAGCCACAGATAAGCTATTGAGAGATTTTCAAATTCAATTAAACCACAGATATGCTATTGGGAGATTTTCGAATGCAATTAAGCCACAGATATGCTATCGGGAGATTATCTAAATGCAACTTTCTAAATACAATTATGCCACAGATAAGGTATTGGGAGACTTTCAAATGCAATTATGCCACAGATATGCTATTGGGAGATTATGTAAATGCAACTTTCTGAACACAGTTATGCCATAGATAAGTTATTGGGAGAGCTTCAAATGCAATTAAGCCACAGATATGCTATTGGGAGATTATCTAAATGCAACTTTTAAATACAATTATGCCACAGATAAGATATTGGGAGACTTTCAATTGCAATTATGCCACAGATGAGCTATGGGGAGACTTTCAAATGCAATTATGCCACAGATAAGCTATTAGGAGACTTTCAAATGCAATTAAGCCACAGATAAGCTATTGAGAGATTTTCAAATTCAATTAAACCACAGATATGCTATTGGGAGATTTTCGAATGCAATTAAGCCACAGATATGCTATTGGGAGATTATCTAAATGCAACTTTCTAAATACAATTATGCCACTGATACGCTATTGGGAGACATTCAAATGCAATTATGCCACAGATAAGCTATTGGGAGACTTTCAAATGCAATTAAGCCACAGATATGTTATTGGGAGATTATCTAAATGCAACTTTCTGAACACAGGTATGCCACAGATAAGTTATTTGGGGAGATTCAAATGCAATTAAGCCACAGATATGCTATTGGGAGATTATTTAAATGCAACTTTCTAAATGCAATTATGCCACAGATAAGCTATTGGGAGACTTTCTAAATACAATTATATCACAGATATGCTAATGGGAGACTTTCAAATGCAATTAAGCCACAGATAATCTATTGGGAGACTTTCAAATACAATTATGCCACAGATAAGCTATTGGGAGACTTTCAAATGCAATTAAGCCACAGATAAGCTATTGGGAGACTTTCAAAGGCAATTATGCCACGGGTAAGCTATTGGGAGACTTTCAAATGCAATTAAGCGACAGATAAACTATTGAACGATTTTCAAATTCAATTAAGCCACAGATATGCTATTGGGAGATTATCTAAATGCAACTTTCTAAATACAATTATGCCACAGATAAGGTATTGGGAGACTTTCAAATGCAATTATGCCACAGATATGCTATTGGGAGATTATGTAAATGCAACTTTCTGAACACAGTTATGCCACAGATAAGGTATTGGGAGAGCTTCAAATGCAATTAAGCCACAGATATGCTATTGGGAGATTATCTAAATGCAACTTTCAAATACAATTATGCCACAGATAAGATATTGGGAGACTTTCAATTGCAATTATGCCACAGATGAGCTACGGGGAGACTTTCAAATGCAATAATGCCACAGATAAGCTATTAGGAGACTTTCAAATGCACTTAAACCACAGATATGCTATTGGGAGATTATCTAAATGCAACTTTCTAAATACAATTATGCCACTGATACGCTATTGGGAGACTTTCAAATGCAATTATGCCACAGGTAAGCTATTGGGAGACTTTCAAATGCAATTAAGCCACAGATAAGCTATTGAGAGATTTTCAAATTCAATTAAACCACAGATATGCTATTGGGAGATTTTCGAATGCAATTAAGCCACAGATATGCTATTGGGAGATTATCTAAATGCAACTTTCTAAATACAATTATGCCACTGATACGCTATTGGGAGACATTCAAATGCAATTATGCCACAGATAAGCTATTGGGAGACTTTCAAATGCAATTATGCCACAGATATGCTATTGGCAGACTTTCTACATGCAGTTATGCCACAGATATGCTATTGGCAGACTTTCAAATGCAATTAAGCCACAGATATGCTATTTGGAGATTGTCTAAATGCAACTTTGTGAACACAGTTATGCCACAGATAAGTTATTGGGAGAGCTTCAAATGCAACTAAGCCACAGATATGCTATTGGGAGATTATCTAAATGCAACTTTCTAAATGCAATTATGCCACTGATAAGCTATTGGGAGACTTTCAAATGCAATTATGCCACAGATACACTATTGGCAGACTTTCTAAATGCAATTATGCCACAGATAAGATATTGGGAGACTTTCAGATGCAATTATGCCACAGATAAGCTATTGGGAGACTTCCAAATGAAATAAAGCCACAGATATGCTATTGGGAGATTATTTAAATGCAACATTCTAAATACATTTATGCTGCAGATAAGCTATTGGGAGACTTTCAAGTGCAATTATGCCACAGATATGCTATTGGCAGACTTTCTAAATGCAATTATGCAACACATAAGGTATTGGGAGACTTTGAAATGCAATTATGCCACAGTTATGCTATTGGGAGATTATCTAAATGCAACTTTCTAATACAATTATACCACAGATAAGGTATTGGGAGACTTTCAAGTGCAATTATGCTACAGATAAACTATTGGGAGACTTTCAAATGCAATTATGCCACAGACGAGCTATTGGGAGACTTTCAAATGCAACTATGCCACAGATAAGCTATTGGGAGATTTTCAAAATCAATTAAACCACAGATATGCTATTGGGAGATTTTCGAATGCAATTAAGCAACAGATATGCTTTTGGGAGATTATCTAAATGCAACTTTCTAAATACAATAATGCCACCGATACGCTATTGGGAGACATTCAAATGCAATTATGCCACAGATAAGCTATTGGGAGACTTTCAAATGCAATTATGCCACAGATATGCTATTGGCAGACTTTCTAAATGCAATTATGCCACAGATAAGCAATTGGGAGACTTTCAAATGCAATTAAGCTACAGATATGCTATTGGGAAATCATCTAAATGCAACTTTCTAAATAAAATTATGCCACAGATAAGTTATTGGGAGAGCTTCAAATGCAATTAAGCCACAGATATGCTATTGGGAGATTATCTAAATGCAACTTTCTAAATGCAATTATGCCACTGATAAGCTATTGGGAGACTTTCTAAATACAATTATACCACAGATACGCTAATGGGAGACTTTCAGATGCAGTTAAACAACAGATATGCTATTGGGAGATTATCTAAATGCAACTTTCTAAATACAGTTATGCCACAGATAAGGTATTGGGGGAGTTTCAAATGCAATTAAACCACAGATATGCTATTGGGAAATTATCTAAGTGCAACTTTCTAAATACAATTATGCCACAGATAAGCTATTGGGAGACTTTGAAATGCAATTATGCCACAGATATACTATTGGCAGACTTTCTAAATGCAATTATGCCACAGATATGCTATTGGCAGACTTTCTAAATGCAATTATGCCACAGATAAGATATTGGGAGACTTTCAGATGCAATTATGCCACAGATAAGCTATTGGGAGACTTTCTAAATGCAATTATGCCACAGATAAGCTATTGGGAGACTTTCAGATGCAATTATGCCACAGATAAGCTATTGGGAGACTTTCAAATGAAATAAAGCCACAGATATGCTATTGGGAGATTATTCAAATGCAACATTCTAAATACATTTATGCCGCAGATAAGCTATTGGGAGACTTTCAAGTGCAATTATGCCACAGATATGCTATTGGCAGACTTTCCAAATGCACTTATGCCACAGATAAGGTATTGGGAGACTTTCAAATGCAATTATGCCACATGTATGCTATTGGGAGATTATGCAAATGCAACTTTCTGAACAGTTATGCCACAGATGAGCTATTGGGAGACTTTCAAATGCAATTATGCCACAGATAAGCTATTGGGAGACTTTCAAATGCACTTAAGCCACAGATATGCTATTGGGAGATTATCTAAATGCAACTTCCTAAATACAATTATGCCACCGATACGCTATTGGGAGACTTTCAAATGCAATTATGCCACAGATAAGCTATTGTGAGACTTTCAAATGCAATTATGCCAGAGGTAAGCTATTGGGAGACTATCAAATGCAATTATGCCACAGATATGCGATTGACAGACTTTCTAAATGCAATTATGCCACAGATATGCTATTGGCAGACTTTCTAAATGCAATTATGCCACAGATAAGGTATTGGGAGAGCTTCAAATGCAATTATGCCACAGATATGCTATTGGGAGATTATCTAAATGCAACTTTCTAAATATAATTATGCAACAGATAAGCTATTGGGAGTCTTTCAAATGCAATTATGCCACAGATATGCTATTGGGAGATTATCTAAATGCAACTTTCTAATACAATTTTTGCCAATGATAAGGTATTGGGAGACTTTCAAGTGCAATTATGCTACAGATACACTATTGGGAGACTTTCAAATGCAATTATGCCACAGATATTCTATTGAGGGATTATCTAAATGCAACTTTCTGAACACAGTTATGCCACAGAAAAGTTATTGGGAGAGCATCAAATGCAATTAAGCCACAGATATGCTATTGGGAAATTATCTAAGTTCAACTTTCTAAATACATTTATGCCACAGATAAGCTATTGGGAGACTTTCCAATGCAATTATGCCACAGATTTGCTATTGCCAGACTTTCTAAATGCAATTATGCCACGGATATGCTATTGGCAGACTTTCCAAATGCAATTATGCCACGAATAAGATATTGGGAGACTTTCAGATGCAATTATGCCAAAGATAAGCTATTGGGAGACTTGCTAAATGCAATTATGCCACAGATAAGCTATAGGGAGACTTTCGGATGCAATTATGCCGCAGATAAGGTATTGGGAGACTTCCAAATGCAATAAAGCCAGAGATATGCTATTGGGAGATTATTTAAATGCAACTTTCTAAATACATGTATGCCGCAGATAAGCTATTGGGAGACTTTCAAGTGCAATTATGCCACAGATATGCTATTGGCAGACTTTCTAAATGCAATTATGCCACAGATAAGGTATTGGGAGACTTTCTAAATGCAATTATGCCACAGATAAGGTATTGGGAGAGCTTCAAATGCAATTATGCCACAGATATGCTATTGGGAGATTATCTAAATGCAACTTTCTGAACACAGATATGCCACAGCTAAGTTATTGGGAGAGCTTCAAATGCAATTAAACCACAGATATGCTATTGGGAGATTATCTAAATGCAACTTTCTAAACACAATTATGCCACAGATAAGCTATTGCGAGACTTTCTAAATACAATTATGCCACAGATACGCTCATGGGAGACTTTCAAATGCCATTAAGCCACAGATATGCTATTGGGAGATTATCTAAATGCAACTTTCTAAATTCAATTATGCCACAGATATGCTATTGGGAGACTTTCAAATAAAATTAAGCCACAGATAAGCTATTGGGAGACTTTCAAATACAATTATGCCACAGATAAGCTATTGAGAGACTTTCAAATGCAATTAAGCCACAGATAAACTATTGAGCGATTTTCAAATTCAATGAAGCCACAGATATGCTATTAGGAGATTTTCGAATGCAATTAAGCCACAGATATGCTATTGGGAGATTATCTAAATGCAACTTTCTAATACAATTATGCCACAGATAAGGTATTGGGAGACTTTCAAGTGCAATTATGCTACAGATAAACTATTGGGAGACTTTCAAATGGAATTATGCCACAGATATTCTATTGGGAGATTATCTAAATGCAACTTTCTGAACACAGTTATGCCACAGACAAGTCATTGGGAGAGCTTCAAATGCAATTATGCCACAGATAAGCTATTGGGAGACTTTCAAATGCAATTAAGCCACAGATATGTTATTGGGAGATTATCTAAATGCAACTTTCTGAACACAGGTATGCCACAGATACATTATTTGAAGAGCTTCAAATGCAATTAAGCCACAGATATGCTATTGGGAGATTATCAAAATGCAACTTTCTGAACACAGGTATGCCACAGAGAAGTTATTTGGGGAGCTTCAAATGCAATTAAGCCACAGATATGCTATTGGGAGATTATTTAAATGCAACTTTCTAAATGCAATTATGCCACAGATATGCTATTGGCAGACTTTCTAAATGCAATTATGCCACAAATAAGATATTGGGAGACTTTCAGATGCAATTATGCCAAAGATAAGCTATTGGGAGACTTGCTAAATGCAATTATGCCACAGATAAGCTATAGGGAGACTTTCGGATGCAACTTTCTAAATATAATTATGCCACAGATAAGCTATTGGGAGTCTTTCAAATGCAATTAAGGCACAGATATGCTATTGGGAGATTATCTAAATGCAACTTTCTAAATACAATTATGCCACAGATAACCTAGTGGGAGACTTTGAAGTGCAATTATGCCACAGATATGTTATTGGCAGACTTTCTCAATGCAATTAAGCCACAGATAAGGTATTGGGAGACTTTCAAATGCAATTATGCCACAGATATGCTATTGGGAGTTTATGTAATTGCAACTTTCTGAACACAGTTAGGCCACAGATAAGTTATTGGGAGAGCTTCAAATGCAATTAAACCACAGATATGCTATTGGGAGATTATCTAAATGCAACTTTCTAAACACAATTATGCCACAGATAAGCTATTGGGAGACTTTCTAAATACAATTATGCCACAGATACGCTCATGGGAGACTTTCAAATGCCATTAAGCCACAGATATGCTATTGGGAGATTATCTAAATGCAACTTTCTAAATTCAATTATGCCACAGATAAGCTATTGGGAGACTTTCAAATACAATTATGCCACAGATAAGCTATTGAGAGACTTTCAAATGCAATTAAGCCACAGATAAGCTATTCAGAGACTTTCAAATGCAATTATGCCACGGGTAAGCAATTGGGAGACTTTCAAATGCAATTAAGCCAAAGATAAACTATTGAGCAATTTTCAAATTCAATTAAACCACAGATATGCTATTAGGAGATTTTCGCATGCAATTAAGCCACAGATATGCTATTGGGAGATTATCTAAATGCAACTTTCTAATACAATTATGCCACAGATAAGGTATTGGGAGACTTTCAAGTGCAATTATGCTACAGATAAACTATTGGGAGACTTTCAAATGGAATTATGCCACAGATATGCTATTGGGAGATTATCTAAATGCAACTTTTAAATACAATTATGCCACAGATAAGATATTGGGAGACTTTCAATTGCA
This sequence comes from Ambystoma mexicanum, assembly GCF_040938575.1. NCBI lineage: Eukaryota > Metazoa > Chordata > Amphibia > Caudata > Ambystomatidae > Ambystoma > Ambystoma mexicanum. The sequence continues at coordinate 705,140,802 of NC_090924.1, forward strand.
ATTATGCCACAGATGAGCTATGGGGAGACTTTCAAATGCAATTATGCCACAGATAAGCTATTAGGAGACTTTCAAATGCAATTAAGCCACAGATAAGCTATTGAGAGATTTTCAAATTCAATTAAACCACAGATATGCTATTGGGAGATTTTCGAATGCAATTAAGCCACAGATATGCTATTGGGAGATTATCTAAATGCAACTTTCTAAATACAATTATGCCACTGATACGCTATTGGGAGACATTCAAATGCAATTATGCCACAGATAAGCTATTGGCAGACTTTCAAATGCAATTAAGCCACAGATATGTTATTGGGAGATTATCTAAATGCAACTTTCTGAACACAGGTATGCCACAGATAAGTTATTTGGGGAGCTTCAAATGCAATTAAGCCACAGATATGCTATTGGGAGATTATTTAAATGCAACTTTCTAAATGCAATTATGCCACAGATTAGCTATTGGGAGACTTTCTAAATACAATTATATCACAGATATGCTAATGGGAGACTTTCAAATGCAATTAAGCCACAGATAATCTATTGGGAGACTTTCAAATACAATTATGCCACAGATAAGCTATTGGGAGACTTTCAAATGCAATTAAGCCACAGATAAGCTATTGGGAGACTTTCAAAGGCAATTATGCCACGGGTAAGCTATTGGGAGACTTTCAAATGCAATTAAGCGACAGATAAACTATTGAACGATTTTCAAATTCAATTAAGCCACAGATATGCTATTGGGAGATTATCTAAATGCAACTTTCCATAAACAATTATGCCACTGATAAGCTATTGGGAGACTTTCAAATGCAGTTATGCCACAGGTAAGCTATTGGGAGACTTTCAAATGCAATTAAGCCACAGATAAGCTATTGAGAGATTTTCAAATTCAATTAAACCACAGATATGCTATTGGGAGATTTTCGAATGCAATTAAGCCACAGATATGCTATTGGGAGATTATCTAAATGCAACTTTCTAAATACAATTATGCCACAGATAAGGTATTGGGAGACTTTCAAATGCAATTATGCCACAGATATGCTATTGGGAGATTATGTAAATGCAACTTTCTGAACACAGTTATGCCACAGATAAGGTATTGGGAGAGCTTCAAATGCAATTAAGCCACAGATATGCTATTGGGAGATTATCTAAATGCAACTTTCAAATACAATTATGCCACAGATAAGATATTGGGAGACTTTCAATTGCAATTATGCCACAGATGAGCTACGGGGAGACTTTCAAATGCAATTATGCCACAGATAAGCTATTAGGAGACTTTCAAATGCACTTAAACCACAGATATGCTATTGGGAGATTATCTAAATGCAACTTTCTAAATACAATTATGCCACTGATACGCTATTGGGAGACTTTCAAATGCAATTATGCCACAGGTAAGCTATTGGGAGACTTTCAAATGCAATTAAGCCACAGATAAGCTATTGAGAGATTTTCAAATTCAATTAAACCACAGATATGCTATTGGGAGATTTTCGAATGCAATTAAGCCACAGATATGCTATTGGGAGATTATCTAAATGCAACTTTCTAAATACAATTATGCCACTGATACGCTATTGGGAGACATTCAAATGCAATTATGCCACAGATAAGCTATTGGGAGACTTTCAAATGCAATTATGCCACAGATATGCTATTGGCAGACTTTCTACATGCAGTTATGCCACAGATATGCTATTGGCAGACTTTCAAATGCAATTAAGCCACAGATATGCTATTTGGAGATTGTCTAAATGCAACTTTGTGAACACAGTTATGCCACAGATAAGTTATTGGGAGAGCTTCAAATGCAATTAAGCCACAGATATGCTATTGGGAGATTATCTAAATGCAACTTTCTGAACCCAGTTATGCCACAGATAAATTATTGGGAGAGCTGCAAATGCAATTAAGCCACAGATATGCTATTGGGAGATTATCTAAATGCAACTTTCTAAATGCAATTATGCCACTGATAAGCTATTGGGAGAATTTCTAAATACAATTATGCCACAGATAAGCTATTGGGAGACTTTCAAATGCAATTATGCCACAGATACACTATTGGCAGACTTTCTAAATGCAATTATGCCACAGATAAGATATTGGGAGACTTTCAGATGCAATTATGCCACAGATAAGCTATTGGGAGACTTCCAAATGAAATAAAGCCACAGATATGCTATTGGGAGATTATTTAAATGCAACATTCTAAATACATTTATGCTGCAGATAAGCTATTGGGAGACTTTCAAGTGCAATTATGCCACAGATATGCTATTGGCAGACTTTCTAAATGCAGTTATGCAACACATAAGGTATTGGGAGACTTTCAAATGCAATTATGCCACAGTTATGCTATTGGGAGATTATCTAAATGCAACTTTCTAATACAATTATACCACAGATAAGGTATTGGGAGACTTTCAAGTGCAATTATGCTACAGATAAACTATTGGGAGACTTTCAAATGCAATTATGCCACAGACGAGCTATTGGGAGACTTTCAAATGCAACTATGCCACAGATAAGCTATTGGGAGACTTTCAAATGCACTTAAACCACAGATATGCTATTGGGAGATTATCTAAATGCAACTTTCCATAAACAATTATGCCACTGATACGCTATTGGGAGACTTTCAAATGCAGTTATGTCACAGGTAAGCTATTGGGAGATTTTCAAAATCAATTAAACCACAGATATGCTATTGGGAGATTTTCGAATGTTATGTTATGTTATTTTGCATTTATATAGCGCCTTATATACCATTGGTATGGTCTGAAGGCGCTGGTAGGTTGAACGCCCTTGGGAACCGAAGTTCAGGTCAGTAGAGAGAGTAGGGGGGAGTCAAAAAGTGCGTGTGCGCACCATGTATGTGTGCAGCTAGTGCGAAAACAAGTGGTAGCTGCTTCATAGCTGTAGGTGTGGTGGTTGAGAGATCAGGAGTATGTGTTCGTTCTGGTCGGCTTTATCCGGAACGAGTTTGGCTGCGTTAGGCCTGAGAAGAACGCCTGGCTGGGTGGTGAGAAACCAGCAATGTTTACTTAGAGTGATGTGGAGTAAGCGGGAGATGTAGATATGGGAACAGTTATACCGAATGGTGTCATAGTATCTCTGCGTTCTAGATGAGTGGTGGTGTAAGGGAGAGGGTAAGCGTGGGGTGTGGCGTGATGTATGTTTTCAAGAGTTTCCTTCATTCCAAGGCATGTTAAGTATCGTCCGTTGCACATAATCGTCCGTTCCTCATACTTGACCGCTCCACACATTCGTCTAGTCCGCACCCTACGTTTGGTTCGCACCCTCGTCCAGACCGCACCCTCGTCCAGGCCGCACACTTCGTCAGGTCTAGACATTTGTCCAGACTATATGCTCGTGTAGTTTATCCACTCGTCCAGTCTACATACTGGACGAGGTAGGACATTCGTTCAGTCCATAATCAGTCGTGCGCTCCCCACACTCATGCGCTGCCCAGACTCATGTGTTCCCCACGCTTATCCGCTCTTAAAATCATCCGCTCTCAAAGTCATCCGCTCACAAAGTCACCCGCTCTCCACTCTCGTCCGCTCTCCATTCTCAAACCGCTCTCCGCACACTCACCCGATCTCCACAGTCCTCCGCTCTCCACAGACCTCCGCTCATTTCGGTTCCTCATACTAAGCCGCTCTATCCACTCAACCGTTTTCCGCGCTCAACCGCGCTCATCTGCTCCCCACAACTTGTCCGCTCACACACACTCATGCGCTCTCCACACTCATGCACTCTCCGCTCCCCACGCTCATCCGCTCCCCCCGCTCCCCACGCTCATCCGCTCCCCACGCTCATCCGCTCCCCACGCTCATCCGCTCTCCACGCTCACCCGCTCAGCCACAATCACCACATTCACCACACTCCCCCGCTCTCTACACTCACCCGATTTCCACACTCATCGGCATTACGCTCTCGCTCTCATCTGCACTACGCTCTCGCTCCCATCCGCTCCCCACACTCATCCGCTCCCCACACTCATCCGCTCCCTACACTCATCCGCTCCCACACTCAACCGCTCCCACACTCAACCGCTCCCACACTCAACCGCTCCCCACACTCAACCGCTCCCCACACTCAACCGCTCCCCACACTCAACCGCTTTCCACACTCAACCGCTTTCCACACTCAACCGCTTTCCACACTCAACCGCTTTCCACACTCAACCGCTTTCCACAACTCATCTGTTCTCCAGTCACATCCACATGCTTCCGTTTAGTGTAATTGTCTGTTCTGTACGCTTCATCCATTCTAACTGTTTCATTTATGTCATTCACTGTATTCCCTTCTCATTTATTATGTCGTTTTGATCGGTTCAGATTTCCTGAGTTTCTCAATGGTTTATTCGTATTCTCTGTTTCATTGTTTTGATCTACTTTACTCGTTTAAGCCTGCTTGTCTTTCTAGTTTACATTCGAGTTTATTTAGCTGTCATTCTCGCTTCAGGTAGTTTGATGGGTCGGTATTATTGTGGTGATGCTGGATTGGTTTTATGGGAAGAGCCAGGTTTTCAGTAGTTTGCGGAAGGACGTTAAGTCTTCAGTTAAGCGGATGTGGGGTGGGAGTGAGTTCCACAGGGTTGGAGCCAGGGCAGAGAATGATGATCCGCCTAGCCTGACTGAGTTTGTCTTGGGAATTACTAGGAGGCCGGCTGAGCTTGATCTTAGGGTGCGAGTGGGATGATAAGGTATTAGTTTGTCTTGAAGATATTGCGGTCCAGTTTTATGCAGTGCTCGATGCGAGAGGCATAAGGTTTTGAAAGCTACCCTACGGGCTACAGGAAGCCAGTGCAGTGTTTTAAGGGCTGGGGATATGTGGTCTCTTGGACTGAGCGCAAGTAGTAATTTGGCCGCTGCGTTTTGTGCTCTTTGGAGTTTATTCAGTTGGTAGGTATGGATTCCGAGGTAAAGGGGGTTTCCGTAGTCCAGTCTGGATATAACGATTGCTTGGACAGCGGAGACTCTGTTGGGAAAAGAGAGGTATGGAAAGACGCGCCTTAGGTTTTTAAGGTGGTGGTGGCAGGACTTTGAGACATTGTTGACTTGGCGCGAGAGTGTTAGGTCGGAGTCTAGGGTGCAACCAAGATTTTTTACCGTTTTGGAGGGTGTAGGTGAGTTGCCCATGGCGGGTGGCCAGGGTAGCGGGTGCGGAAGAAGGTCGGAGTTGCCGCAAACCATGATTTCTGTTTTGGAGGGGTTTAACAAGAGGTGGCTTTGGGTCATCCAGCGCTCTATGTTTACGAGGCAGGATGCCAGGTCGGGTTGGGAGTTGGGTTTCGAGTTCTGGAATTTTAGAATAAGTTGAGTGTCGTCGGCGTAGTTGTAACATAGGATGTTGTGTGAACAAATTATTGGTGGGAGGGTGATCAGGTAGAGATTGAATAGGAGGGCGGATAGACATGCTCCTTGAGGGACTCCCGTGTTGACTGGTCGGGCTTGGGAGGTAAAGCTGGAGAGTGTCGTTATTTGGTGCCTGTCTTTGAGGAATGAAGCTATCCATTTAAGAGCGGTTCCACGAATTCCTAGTGAGTGGAGGCGGTCTAGGAGTATCGAGTGATTGATCGTGTCAAAGGCAGCGGATAGGTCAAGAAGGATTAGAGCGGCACATCCCGCGGAGTCTGCTGTCATTTTAAGGTCGTCCCAGATCGAGGTTAAGGTGGTTTCAGTTCCGTGGCGTGTTCTGAATCCCGATTGGGCCGGGTCAAGGAGATTGTTGGCTTCAACAAAGGCGTTTAGTTGGGAGTAGGCGGTTCGGTCAATGAGTTTGGCGAGGAATCTGGTGTTTGAGATTGGGCGGTAATTTTTGGGCTCGAGAGGGTCGAGCGAGGGTTTTTTAATTAGAGGTTTGACGTGAACCATTTTGAATGCTTCGGGAAAGATACCGGAGGAAAGGGAGGCATTTATGATAGATCTTGCGTGTTCTCCTGCGCAGGTGGAGGCAAAGATTTCTTTAAGGGTTGTGGCTGGGCAGTGGTCCAGAGGGGATCCAGATGGTTTGCGGGCAGATAGGAGTTTGAGAAATTGTTCTGGTGATATTGGACTAAAAGATTCGAATGTTGGTTGAGTTGAGGTTGTAGTTGACGGGCTGGCCGGTACGGGTGGAGGATTGTCAATTGGTTGTAAGAGAGCCAGTTTGGTGTTTAGAGTTTTTGTCCTTTCAATAGCTGTGGTGTAAAAGTGGAGGGAGAGTGAGTCGCACAGTGATTGTGACGGGGTCGCGACGGTTGTATTACAAGTTGGATTGGTGAATTCGGAGATGATTTTGTGGAGTTCTTTGCTTGGGTTTTTGCAGTTTAGGATTCGGGCGTTGTAGTGGGCTTTTTTAGCTTTCCGGATTTCAGCCTTGTACCGGTACAAGTGACGGGCCAAGGTGGTCCTGCTTTCGTGGGTTTTCTCATTTTGCCAATTGCGTTCTAGGTATTTGTAGTGTCGTTTACTGGTCTTCAGTTCAGGAGTGAACCAACTGGGGAACGGGCCACGGCGGGTTGATGGTTTGCATGTAGGGGTGAGTTGCATCAGAGATGCGTTGAGCCATGAGTCAAAGGCTTCAGGTGTTAGTTGGTTTTTAGGGTTGCAGGTGGGTGGTGGGGACTGGAGGAGTGCCTCGGCTAGGTCAGGGGTGATTATTAAGCAACAGATATGCTATTGGGAGATTATCTAAATGCAACTTTCTAAATACAATAATGCCACCGATACGCTATTGGGAGACATTCAAATGCAATTATGCCACAGATAAGCTATTGGGAGACTTTCAAATGCAATTATGCCACAGATATGCTATTGGCAGACTTTCTAAATGCAATTATGCCACAGATAAGCAATTGGGAGACTTTCAAATGCAATTAAGCTACAGATATGCTATTGGGAAATCATCTAAATGCAACTTTCTAAATAAAATTATGCCACAGATAAGTTATTGGGAGAGCTTCAAATGCAATGAAGCCACAGATATGCTATTGGGAGATTATCTAAATGCAACTTTCTGAACCCAGTTATGCCACAGATAAATTATTGGGAGAGCTTCAAATGCAATTAAGCCACAGATATGCTATTGGGAGATTATCTAAATGCAACTTTCTAAATGCAATTATGCCACTGATAAGCTATTGGGAGACTTTCTAAATACAATTATACCACAGATACGCTAATGGGAGACTTTCAGATGCAGTTAAACAACAGATATGCTATTGGGAGATTATCTAAATGCAACTTTCTAAATACAGTTATGCCACAGATAAGGTATTGGGGGAGTTTCAAATGCAATTAAACCACAGATATGCTATTGGGAAATTATCTAAGTGCAACTTTCTAAATACAATTATGCCACAGATAAGCTATTGGGAGACTTTGAAATGCAATTATGCCACAGATATACTATTGGCAGACTTTCTAAATGCAATTATGCCACAGATATGCTATTGGCAGACTTTCTAAATGCAATTATGCCACAGATAAGATATTGGGAGACTTTCAGATGCAATTATGCCACAGATAAGCTATTGGGAGACTTTCTAAATGCAATTATGCCACAGATAAGCTATTGGGAGACTTTCAGATGCAATTATGCCACAGATAAGCTATTGGGAGACTTTCAAATGAAATAAAGCCACAGATATGCTATTGGGAGATTATTTAAATGCAACATTCTAAATACATTTATGCCGCAGATAAGCTATTGGGAGACTTTCAAGTGCAATTATGCCACAGATATGCTATTGGCAGACTTTCTAAATGCAATTATGCAACACATAAGGTATTGGGAGACTTTCAAATGCAATTATGCCAGAGATATGCTATTGGGAGATTATCTAAATGCAACTTTCTAAATACAATTATGCCACAGATAAACTATCGGGAGACTTTCAAGTGCACATATGCCACAGATATGCTATTGGCAGACTTTCCAAATGCACTTATGCCACAGATAAGGTATTGGGAGACTTTCAAATGCAATTATGCCACATGTATGCTATTGGGAGATTATCTAAATGCAACTTTCCATAAACAATTATGCCACTGATACGCTATTGGGAGACTTTCAAATGCAGTTATGTCACAGGTAAGCTATTGGGAGACTTTCAAATCCAATTAAGCCACAGATAAGCTATTGAGAGATTTTCAAAATCAATTAAACCACAGATATGCTATTGGGAGATTATCTAAATGCAACTTTCTAAATACAATAATGCCACCGATACGCTATTGGGAGACATTCAAATGCAATTATGCCACAGATAAGCTATTGGGAGACTTTCAAATGCAATTATGCCACAGATATGCTATTGGCAGACTTTCTAAATGCAATTATGCCACAGATAAGCAATTGGGAGACTTTCAAATGCAGTTAAGCTACAGATATGCTATTGGGAAATCATCCAAATGCAACTTTCTAAATAAAATTATGCCACAGATAAGTTATTGGGAGAGCTTTAAATGCAATTAAGCCACAGATATGCTATTGGGAGATTATCTAAATGCAACTTTCTGAACCCAGTTATGCCACAGATAAATTATTGGGAGAGCTTCAAATGCAATTAAGCCACAGATATGCTATTGGGAGATTATCTAAATGCAACTTTCTAAATGCAATTATGCCACTGATAAGCTATTGGGAGACTTTCTAAATACAATTATACCACAGATACGCTAATGGGAGACTTTCAGATGCAGTTAAACCACAGATATGCTATTGGTAGATTATCTAAATGCAACTTTCTAAATACAGTTATGCCACAGATAAGGTATTGGGGGAGTTTCAAATGCAATTAAACCACAGATATGCTATTGGGAAATTATCTAAGTGCAACTTTCTAAATACAATGATGCCACAGATAAGCTATTGGGAGACTTTGAAATGCAATTATGCCACAGATATACTATTGGCAGACTTTCTAAATGCAATTATGCCACAGATATGCTATTGGCAGACTTTCTAAACGCAATTATGCCACAGATAAGATATTGGGAGACTTTCAGATTCAATTATGCCACAGATAAGCTATTGGGAGACTTTCTAAATGCAATTATGCCACAGATAAGCTATTGGGAGACTTTCAGATGCAATTATGCCACAGATAAGCTATTGGGAGACTTTCAAATGAAATAAAGCCACAGATATGCTATTGGGAGATTATTTAAATGCAACATTCTAAATACATTTATGCCGCAGATAAGCTATTGGGAGACTTTCAAGTGCAATTATGCCACAGATATGCTATTGGCAGACTTTCTAAATGCAATTATGCAACACATAAGGTATTGGGAGACTTTCAAATGCAATTATGCCAGAGATATGCTATTGGGAGATTATCTAAATGCAACTTTCTAAATACAATTATGCCACAGATAAACTATCGGGAGACTTTCAAGTGCACATATGCCACAGATATGCTATTGGCAGACTTTCCAAATGCACTTATGCCACAGACAAGGTATTGGGAGACTTTCAAATGCAATTATGCCACATGTATGCTATTGGGAGATTATGCAAATGCAACTTTCTGAACAGTTATGCCACAGATGAGCTATTGGGAGACTTTCAAGTGCAATTATGCCACAGATAAACTATTGAGAGATTTTCAAATTCAATGAAACTACAGATATGCTATTGGGAGATTTTCGAATGCAATTAAGCCACAGATATGCTGTTGGGAGATTATCTAAATGCAACTTTCTAAATACAATTATGCCACCGATACGCTATTGGGAGACTTTCAAATGAAATTATACCACAGATAAGATATTGGGAGACTTTCAAATGCAATTATGCCACAGATATGCTATTGACAGACTTTCTAAATGCAATTGTGCCACAGATATGCTATTGGCAGACTTTCTAAATGCAATTATGCCACGGACAAGCAATTGGGAGACTTTCAAATGCAATTAAGCCACAGATATGCTATTGGGAGATCATCTAAATGCAACTTTCTAAATACAATTATGCCACAGATAAGCTATTGGGAGACTTTCAAATGCAGTTAAGTCACAGATATGCTATTGGGAGATTATCTAAATGCAACTTTCTGAACACAGTTATGCCACAGATAAGTTAATGGGAGAGCTTCAAATGCAATTAAGCCACAGATATTTCATTGGGAAATTATCTAAGTTCAACTTTCTAAATACAATTATGCCACAGATAAGCTATTGGGAGACTTTCAAATGCAATTATGCCACAGATATACTATTGGCAGACTTTCTAAATGCAATTATGCCACTGATAAGCTATTGGGAGACTTTCTAAATACAATTATACCACAGATACGCTAATGGGAGACTTTCAGATGCAGTTAAACCACAGATATGCTATTGGGAAATTATCTAAGTTCAACTTTCTAAATACAATTATGCCACAGATAAGCTATTGTGAGACTTTCAAATGCAATTATTCCACAGATATACTATTGGCAGACTTTCTAAATGCAACTATGCCACAGATATGCTATTGGCAGACTTTCTAAATGCAATTATGCTACAAATAAGATATTGGGAGACTTTCAGATGCAATTATGCCAAATATGAGCTATTGGGAGACTTGCTAAATGCAAATGCAATTATGCCACGGATAAGCTATTGGGAGACTTTTGATGCAATTATGCCACAGATAAGCTATTGGGAGACTTCCAAATGCAATTAAGCCACAAATATGCTATTGGAAGATTATTTAAATGCAACTTTCTAAATACATTTATGCCGCAGATAAGCTATTGGGAGACTTTCAAGGGCAATTATGCCACAGATATGCTATTTGCAGACTTTCTAAATGCAATTATGCCACCGATAAGGTATTGGGAGACTTTCAAATGCAATTATGCCAGAGATATGCTATTGGGAGATTATTTAAATGCAACTTTCTAAATACATTTATGCCGCAGATAAGCTTGGGAGACTTTCAAGTGCAATTATGCCACAGATATGCTATTGGCAGACTTTCTAAATGCAATTATGCCACAGATAAGGTATTGGGAGACTTTCAAGTGCAATTATGCCACAGATATGCTATTGGGAGATTATCTAAATGCAACTTTCTAAATATAATTATGCTACAGATAAGCTATTGGGAGTCTTTCAAATGCAATTAAGGCACAGATATGCTATTGGGAGATTATCTAAATGCAACTTTCTAAATACAATTATGCCACAGATAAGCTAGTGGGAGACACTGAAGTGCAATTATGCCACAGATATGCTATTGGCAGACTTTCCAATGCAATTATGCCACAGATAAGTTATTGGGAGACTTTCAAATGCAATTATGCCACAGATATGCTATTGGGAGTTTATGTAAATGCAACTTTCTGAACACAGTTATGCCACAGATAAGTTATTGGGAGAGCTTCAAATGCAATTAAACCACAGATATGCTATTGGGAGATTATCTAAATGCAACTTTCTAAACACAATTATGCCACAGATAAGCTATTGGGAGACTTTCTTAATACAATTATGCCACAGATACGCTAATGGGAGACTTTCAAATGCCATTAAGCCACAGATATGCTATTGGGAGATTATCTAAATGCAACTTTCTAAATACAATTATGCCACATATAAGCTATTGGGAGACTTTCAAGTGCAATTATGCCACAGATATGCAATTGGCAGACTTTCTAAATGCAATTATGCTACAGATAAGCTATTGGGAAACTATCAAATGCAATTAAGCCACAGATATGCTATTGGGAGATTATCAAAATGCAACTTTCTGAACACAGGTATGCCACAGATAAGTTATTTGGGGAGCTTCAAATGCAATTAAGCCACAGATATGCTATTGGGAGATTATTTAAATGCAACTTTCTAAATGCAATTATGCCACAGATATGCTAATGGGAGACTTTCAAATGCAATTAAGCCACAGATAATCTATTGGGAGACTTTCAAATACAATTATGCCACAGATAAGCTATTGGGAGACTTTCAAATGCAATTAAGCCACAGATAAGCTATTGGGAGACTTTCAAAGGCAATTATGCCACGGGTAAGCTATTGGGAGACTTTCAAATGCAATTAAGCCACAGATAAACTATTGAGCGATTTTCAAATTCAATGAAGCCACAGATATGCTATTAGGAGATTTTCGAAATGCAATTAAGCCACAGATATGCTATTGGGAGATTATCTAAATGCAACTTTCTAATACAATTATGCCACAGATAAGGTATTGGGAGACTTTCAAGTGCAATTATGCTACAGATAAACTATTGGGAGACTTTCAAATGGAAATATGCCACAGATATTCTATTGGGGGATTATCTAAATGCAACTTTCTGAACACAGTTATGCCACAGACAAGTCATTGGGAGAGCTTCAAATGCAATTAAAGCAAAGATATGCTATTGGGAGATTATCTAAATGCAACTTTCTAAATACAATTATGCCACAGATAAGCTATTGGGAGACATTCAGATGCAATAATGCCACAGATAAGCTATTGGGAGACTTTCAAATGCAATTAAGCCACAGATATGTTATTGGGAGATTATCTAAATGCAACTTTCTGAACACAGGTATGCCACAGATAAATTATTTGAGGAGCTTCAAATGCAATTAAGCCACAGATATGCTATTGGGAGATTATCTAAATGCAACTTTCTAAATACAATTATGCCACAGATAAGCTATTGGGAGACTATCAAATGCAATTAATCCACAGATAAGCTATTGGGAGACTTTCAAATGCAATTAAGCCACAGATATGATATTGGGGGATTATCGGAATGCAACTTTCTAAACACAATTATGCCACAGATAAGCTATTGGGAGACTTTCAAATGCAATTAAGCCACAGATATGTTATTGGGAGATTATCTAAATGCAACTTTCTGAACACAGGTATGCCACAGATAAATTATTTGAGGAGCTTCAAATGCAATTAAGCCACAGATATGCTATTGGGAGATTATCTAAATGCAACTTTCTAAATACAATTATGCCACAGATAAGCTATTGGGAGACTTTCAAATGCAATTAATCCACAGATATGCTATTGGGAGATTATCAAATTCAATTAAACCACAGATATGCTATTGGGAGATTTTCGAATGCAATTAAGCCACAGATATGCTATTGGGAGATTATCTAAATGCAACTTTCTAAATACAATTATGCCACTGATACGCTATTGGGAGACATTCAAATGCAATTATGCCACAGATAAGTTATTGGGAGACTTTCAAATGCAATTAAGCCACAGATATGTTATTGGGAGATTATCTAAATGCAACTTTCTGAACACAGGTATGCCACAGATAAGTTATTTGGGGAGCTTCAAATGCAATTAAGCCACAGATATGCTATTGGGAGATTATTTAAATGCAACTTTCTAAATGCAATTATGCCACAGATAAGCTATTGGGAGACTTTCTAAATACAATTATATCACAGATATGCTAATGGGAGACTTTCAAATGCAATTAAGCCACAGATAATCTATTGGGAGACTTTCAAATACAATTATGCCACAGATAAGCTATTGGGAGACTTTCAAATGCAATTAAGCCACAGATAAGCTATTGGGAGACTTTCAAAGGCAATTATGCCACGGGTAAGCTATTGGGAGACTTTCAAATGCAATTAAGCGACAGATAAACTATTGAACGATTTTCAAATTCAATTAAGCCACAGATATGCTATTGGGAGATTATCTAAATGCAACTTTCCATAAACAATTATGCCACTGATAAGCTATTGGGAGACTTTCAAATGCAGTTATGCCACAGGTAAGCTATTGGGAGACTTTCAAATGCAATTAAGCCACAGATAAGCTATTGAGAGATTTTCAAATTCAATTAAACCACAGATATGCTATTGGGAGATTTTCGAATGCAATTAAGCCACAGATATGCTATTGGGAGATTATCTAAATGCAACTTTCTAAATACAATTATGCCACAGATAAGGTATTGGGAGACTTTCAAATGCAATTATGCCACAGATATGCTATTGGGAGATTATGTAAATGCAACTTTCTGAACACAGTTATGCCACAGATAAGGTATTGGGAGAGCTTCAAATGCAATTAAGCCACAGATATGCTATTGGGAGATTATCTAAATGCAACTTTCAAATACAATTATGCCACAGATAAGATATTGGGAGACTTTCAATTGCAATTATGCCACAGATGAGCTACGGGGAGACTTTCAAATGCAATTATGCCACAGATAAGCTATTAGGAGACTTTCAAATGCACTTAAACCACAGATATGCTATTGGGAGATTATCTAAATGCAACTTTCTAAATACAATTATGCCACTGATACGCTATTGGGAGACTTTCAAATGCAATTATGCCACAGGTAAGCTATTGGGAGACTTTCAAATGCAATTAAGCCACAGATAAGCTATTGAGAGATTTTCAAATTCAATTAAACCACAGATATGCTATTGGGAGATTTTCGAATGCAATTAAGCCACAGATATGCTATTGGGAGATTATCTAAATGCAACTTTCTAAATACAATTATGCCACTGATACGCTATTGGGAGACATTCAAATGCAATTATGCCACAGATAAGCTATTGGGAGACTTTCAAATGCAATTATGCCACAGATATGCTATTGGCAGACTTTCTACATGCAGTTATGCCACAGATATGCTATTGGCAGACTTTCAAATGCAATTAAGCCACAGATATGCTATTTGGAGATTGTCTAAATGCAACTTTGTGAACACAGTTATGCCACAGATAAGTTATTGGGAGAGCTTCAAATGCAATTAAGCCACAGATATGCTATTGGGAGATTATCTAAATGCAACTTTCTGAACCCAGTTATGCCACAGATAAATTATTGGGAGAGCTGCAAATGCAATTAAGCCACAGATATGCTATTGGGAGATTATCTAAATGCAACTTTCTAAATGCAATTATGCCACTGATAAGCTATTGGGAGAATTTCTAAATACAATTATGCCACAGATAAGCTATTGGGAGACTTTGAAATGCAATTATGCCACAGATATACTATTGGCAGACTTTCTAAATGCAATTATGCCACAGATATGCTATTGGCAGACTTTCTAAATGCAATTATGCCACAGATAAGATATTGGGAGACTTTCAGATGCAATTATGCCACAGATAAGCTATTGGGAGACTTTCTAAATGCAATTATGCCACAGATAAGCTATTGGGAGACTTTCAGATGCAATTATGCCACAGATAAGCTATTGGGAGACTTTCAAATGAAATAAAGCCACAGATATGCTATTGGGAGATTATTTAAATGCAACATTCTAAATACATTTATGCCGCAGATAAGCTATTGGGAGACTTTCAAGTGCAATTATGCCACAGATATGCTATTGGCAGACTTTCTAAATGCAATTATGCAACACATAAGGTATTGGGAGACTTTCAAATGCAATTATGCCAGAGATATGCTATTGGGAGATTATCTAAATGCAACTTTCTAAATACAATTATGCCACAGATAAACTATCGGGAGACTTTCAAGTGCACATATGCCACAGATATGCTATTGGCAGACTTTCCAAATGCACTTATGCCACAGATAAGGTATTGGGAGACTTTCAAATGCAATTATGCCACATGTATGCTATTGGGAGATTATGCAAATGCAACTTTCTGAACAGTTATGCCACAGATGAGCTATTGGGAGACTTTCAAATGCAATTATGCCACAGATATGCTATTGGGAGATTATCTAAATGCAACTTCCTAAATACAATTATGCCACCGATACGCTATTGGGAGACTTTCAAATGCAATTATGCCACAGATAAGCTATTGTGAGACTTTCAAATGCAATTATGCCAGAGGTAAGCTATTGGGAGACTATCAAATGCAATTATGCCACAGATATGCGATTGACAGACTTTCTAAATGCAATTATGCCACAGATATGCTATTGGCAGACTTTCTAAATGCAATTATGCCACAGATAAGGTATTGGGAGAGCTTCAAATGCAATTATGCCACAGATATGCTATTGGGAGATTATCTAAATGCAACTTTCTGAATATAATTATGCAACAGATAAGCTATTGGGAGTCTTTCAAATGCAATTATGCCACAGATATGCTATTGGGAGATTATCTAAATGCAACTTTCTAATACAATTATTGCCACAGATAAGGTATTGGGAGACTTTCAAGTGCAATTATGCTACAGATACACTATTGGGAGACTTTCAAATGCAATTATGCCACAGATATTCTATTGAGGGATTATCTAAATGCAACTTTCTGAACACAGTTATGCCACAGAAAAGTTATTGGGAGAGCATCAAATGCAATTAAGCCACAGATATGCTATTGGGAAATTATCTAAGTTCAACTTTCTTAATACATTTATGCCACAGATAAGCTATTGGGAGACTTTCCAATGCAATTATGCCACAGATTTGCTATTGCCAGACTTTCTAAATGCAATTATGCCACGGATATGCTATTGGCAGACTTTCTAAATGCAATTATGCCACAAATAAGATATTGGGAGACTTTCAGATGCAATTATGCCAAAGATAAGCTATTGGGAGACTTGCTAAATGCAATTATGCCACAGATAAGCTATAGGGAGACTTTCGGATGCAATTATGCCGCAGATAAGGTATTGGGAGACTTCCAAATGCAATAAAGCCAGAGATATGCTATTGGGAGATTATTTAAATGCAACTTTCTAAATACATGTATGCCGCAGATAAGCTATTGGGAGACTTTCAAGTGCAATTATGCCACAGATATGCTATTGGCAGACTTTCTAAATGCAATTATGCCAGAGATAAGGTATTGGGAGACTTTCTAAATGCAATTATGCCACAGATAAGGTATTGGGAGAGCTTCAAATGCAATTATGCCACAGATATGCTATTGGGAGATTATCTAAATGCAACTTTCTGAACACAGATATGCCACAGCTAAGTTATTGGGAGAGCTTCAAATGCAATTAAACCACAGATATGCTATTGGGAGATTATCTAAATGCAACTTTCTAAACACAATCATGCCACAGATAAGCTATTGCGAGACTTTCTAAATACAATTATGCCACAGATACGCTCATGGGAGACTTTCAAATGCCATTAAGCCACAGATATGCTATTGGGAGATTATTTAAATGCAACATTCTAAATACATTTATGCCGCAGATAAGCTATTGGGAGACTTTCAAGTGCAATTATGCCACAGATATGCTATTGGCAGACTTTCTAAATGCAATTATGCAACACATAAGGTATTGGGAGACTTTCAAATGCAATTATGCCAGAGATATGCTATTGGGAGATTATCTAAATGCAACTTTCTAAATACAATTATGCCACAGATAAACTATCGGGAGACTTTCAAGTGCACATATGCCACAGATATGCTATTGGCAGACTTTCCAAATGCACTTATGCCACAGATAAGGTATTGGGAGACTTTCAAATGCAATTATGCCACATGTATGCTATTGGGAGATTATGCAAATGCAACTTTCTGAACAGTTATGCCACAGATGAGCTATTGGGAGACTTTCAAATGCAATTATGCCACAGATAAGCTATTGGGAGACTTTCAAATGCACTTAAGCCACAGATATGCTATTGGGAGATTATCTAAATGCAACTTCCTAAATACAATTATGCCACCGATACGCTATTGGGAGACTTTCAAATGCAATTATGCCACAGATAAGCTATTGTGAGACTTTCAAATGCAATTATGCCAGAGGTAAGCTATTGGGAGACTATCAAATGCAATTATGCCACAGATATGCGATTGACAGACTTTCTAAATGCAATTATGCCACAGATATGCTATTGGCAGACTTTCTAAATGCAATTATGCCACAGATAAGGTATTGGGAGAGCTTCAAATGCAATTATGCCACAGATATGCTATTGGGAGATTATCTAAATACAACTTTCTACATATAATTATGCAACAGATAAGCTATTGGGAGTCTTTCAAATGCAATTATGCCACAGATATGCTATTGGGAGATTATCTAAATGCAACTTTCTAATACAATTTTTGCCACAGATAAGGTATTGGGAGACTTTCAAGTGCAATTATGCTACAGATACACTATTGGGAGACTTTCAAATGCAATTATGCCACAGATATTCTATTGAGGGATTATCTAAATGCAACTTTCTGAACACAGTTATGCCACAGAAAAGTTATTGGGAGAGCATCAAATGCAATTAAGCCACAGATATGCTATTGGGAAATTATCTAAGTTCAACTTTCTAAATACATTTATGCCACAGATAAGCTATTGGGAGACTTTCCAATGCAATTATGCCACAGATTTGCTATTGCCAGACTTTCTAAATGCAATTATGCCACGGATATGCTATTGGCAGACTTTCTAAATGCAATTATGCCACAAATAAGATATTGGGAGACTTTCAGATGCAATTATGCCAAAGATAAGCTATTGGGAGACTTGCTAAATGCAATTATGCCACAGATAAGCTATAGGGAGACTTTCGGATGCAATTATGCCGCAGATAAGGTATTGGGAGACTTCCAAATGCAATAAAGCCAGAGATATGCTATTGGGAGATTATTTAAATGCAACTTTCTAAATACATGTATGCCGCAGATAAGCTATTGGGAGACTTTCAAGTGCAATTATGCCACAGATATGCTATTGGCAGACTTTCTAAATGCAATTATGCCAGAGATAAGGTATTGGGAGACTTTCTAAATGCAATTATGCCACAGATAAGGTATTGGGAGAGCTTCAAATGCAATTATGCCACAGATATGCTATTGGGAGATTATCTAAATGCAACTTTCTGAACACAGATATGCCACAGCTAAGTTATTGGGAGAGCTTCAAATGCAATTAAACCACAGATATGCTATTGGGAGATTATCTAAATGCAACTTTCTAAACACAATCATGCCACAGATAAGCTATTGCGAGACTTTCTAAATACAATTATGCCACAGATACGCTCATGGGAGACTTTCAAATGCCATTAAGCCACAGATATGCTATTGGGAGATTATCTAAATGCAACTTTCTAAATTCAATTATGCCACAGATATGCTATTGGGAGACTTTCAAATAAAATTAAGCCACAGATAAGCTATTGGGAGACTTTCAAATACAATTATGCCACAGATAAGCTATTGAGAGACTTTCAAATGCAATTAAGCCACAGATAAACTATTGAGCGATTTTCAAATTCAATGAAGCCACAGATATGCTATTAGGAGATTTTCGAATGCAATTAAGCCACAGATATGCTATTGGGAGATTATCTAAATGCAACTTTCTAATACAATTATGCCACAGATAAGGTATTGGGAGACTTTCAAGTGCAATTATGCTACAGATAAACTATTGGGAGACTTTCAAATGGAATTATGCCACAGATATTCTGTTGGGAGATTATCTAAATGCAACTTTCTGAACACAGTTATGCCACAGACAAGTCATTGGGAGAGCTTCAAATGCAATTATGCCACAGATAAGCTATTGGGAGACTTTCAAATGCAATTAAGCCACAGATATGTTATTGGGAGATTATCTAAATGCAACTTTCTGAACACAGGTATGCCACAGATACATTATTTGAAGAGCTTCACATGCAATTAAGCCACAGATATGCTATTGGGAGATTATCTAAATGCAACTTTCTAAATACAATTATGCCACAGATAAGCTATTGGGAGACCATCAAATGCAATTAAGCCACAGATATGCTATTGGGAGATTATCAAAATGCAACTTTCTGAACACAGGTATGCCACAGATAAGTTATTTGGGGAGCTTCAAATGCAATTAAGCCACAGATATGCTATTGGGAGATTATTTAAATGCAACTTTCTAAATGCAATTATGCCACAGATATGCTATTGGCAGACTTTCTAAATGCAATTATGCCACAAATAAGATATTGGGAGACTTTCAGATGCAATTATGCCAAAGATAAGCTATTGGGAGACTTGCTAAATGCAATTATGCCACAGATAAGCTATAGGGAGACTTTCGGATGCAACTTTCTAAATATAATTATGCCACAGATAAGCTATTGGGAGTCTTTCAAATGCAATTAAGGCACAGATATGCTATTGGGAGATTATCTAAATGCAACTTTCTAAATACAATTATGCCACAGATAACCTAGTGGGAGACTTTGAAGTGCAATTATGCCACAGATATGTTATTGGCAGACTTTCTCAATGCAATTAAGCCACAGATAAGGTATTGGGAGACTTTCAAATGCAATTATGCCACAGATATGCTATTGGGAGTTTATGTAAATGCAACTTTCTGAACACAGTTAGGCCACAGATAAGTTATTGGGAGAGCTTCAAATGCAATTAAACCACAGATATGCTATTGGGAGATTATCTAAATGCAACTTTCTAAACACAATTATGCCACAGATAAGCTATTGGGAGACTTTCTAAATACAATTATGCCACAGATACGCTCATGGGAGACTTTCAAATGCCATTAAGCCACAGATATGCTATTGGGAGATTATCTAAATGCAACTTTCTAAATTCAATTATGCCACAGATAAGCTATTGGGAGACTTTCAAATACAATTATGCCACAGATAAGCTATTGAGAGACTTTCAAATGCAATTAAGCCACAGATAAGCTATTCAGAGACTTTCAAATGCAATCATGCCACGGGTAAGCAATTGGGAGACTTTCAAATGCAATTAAGCCACAGATATGCTATTAGGAGATTTTCGAATGCAATTAAGCCACAGATATGCTATTGGGAGATTATCTAAATGCAACTTTCTAATACAATTATGCCACAGATAAGGTATTGGAGACTTTCAAGTGCAATTATGCTACAGATAAACTATTGGGAGACTTTCAAATGGAATTATGCCACAGATATTGTATTGGGAGATTATCTAAATGCAACTTTCTGAACACAGTTATGCCACAGACAAGTCATTGGGAGAGCTTCAAATGCAATTAAAGCAAAGATATGCTATTGGGAGATTATCTAAATGCAACTTTCTAAATACAATTATGCCACAGATAAGCTATTGGGAGACTTTCAGATGCAATAATGCCACAGATAAGCTATTGGGAGACTTTCAAATGCAATTAAGCCACAGATATGCTATTGGGGGATTATCGGAATGCAACTTTCTAAACACAATTATGCCACAGATAAGCTATTGGGAGACTTTCAAATGCAATTAAGCCACAGATATGTTATTGGGATATTATCTAAATGCAACTTTCTGAACACAGGTATGCCACAGATAAATTATTTGAGGAGCTTCAAATGCAATTAAGCCACAGATATGCTATTGGGAGATTATCTAAATGCAACTTTCTAAATACAATTATGCCACAGATAAGCTATTGGGAGACTATCAAATGCAATTAATCCACAGATAAGCTATTGGGAGACTTTCAAATGCAATTAAGCCACAGATATGCTATTGGGGGATTATCGGAATGCAACTTTCTAAACACAATTATGCCACAGATAAGCTATTGGGAGACTTTCAAATGCAATTAAGCCACAGATATGTTATTGGGAGATTATCTAAATGCAACTTTCTGAACACAGGTATGCCACAGATACATTATTTGAGGAGCTTCAAATGCAATTAAGCCACAGATATGCTATTGGGAGATTATCTAAATGCAACTTTCTAAATACAATTATGCCACAGATAAGCTATTGGGAGACTATCAAATGCAATTAATCCACAGATATGCTATTGGGAGATTATCAAAATGCACCTTTCTGAACACAGGTATGCCACAGATAAGTTATTTGGGGAGCTTCAAATGCAATTAAGCCACAGATATGCTATTGGGAGATTATTTAAATGCAACTTTCTAAATGCAATTATGCCACAGATAAGCTATTGGGAGACTTTCTAAATACAATTATACCACATATATGCTAATGGGAGACTTTCAAATGCAATTAAGCCACAGATAATCTATTGGGAGACTTTCAAATACAATTATGCCACAGATAAGCTATTGGGAGACTTTCAAATGCAATTAAGCCACAGATAAACTATTGGGAGACTTTCAAAGGCAATTATGCCACGGGTAAGCTATTGGGAGACTTTCAAATGCAATTAAACCACAGATAAACTATTGAACTATTTTCAAATTCAATTAAGCCACAGATATGCTATTGGGAGATTATCTAAATGCAACTTTCCATAAACAATTATGCCACTGATAAGCTATTGGGAGACTTTCAAATGCAGTTATGCCACAGGTAAGCTATTGGGAGACTTTCAAATGCAATTAAGCCACAGATAAGCTATTGAGAGATTTTCAAATTCAATTAAACCACAGATATGCTATTGGGAGATTTTCGAATGCAATTAAGCCACAGATATGCTATTGGGAGATTATCTAAATGCAACTTTCTAAATACAATTATGCCACAGATAAGGTATTGGGAGACTTTCAAATGCAATTATGCCACAGATTTGCTATTGGGAGATTATGTAAATGCAACTTTCTGAACACAGTTATGCCATAGATACGTTATTGGGAGAGCTTCAAATGCAATTAAGCCACAGATATGCTATTGGGAGATTATCTAAATGCAACTTTTAAATACAATTATGCCACAGATAAGATATTGGGAGACTTTCAATTGCAATTATGCCACAGATGAGCTATGGGGAGACTTTCAAATGCAATTATGCCACAGATAAGCTATTAGGAGACTTTCAAATGCAATTAAGCCACAGATAAGCTATTGAGAGATTTTCAAATTCAATTAAACCACAGATATGCTATTGGGAGATTTTCGTATGCAATTAAGCCACAGATATGCTATTGGGAGATTATCTAAATGCAACTTTCTAAATACAATTATGCCACTGATACGCTATTGGGAGACATTCAAATGCAATTATGCCACAGATAAGCTATTGGGAGACTTTCAAATGCAATTAAGCCACAGATATGTTATTGGGAGATTATCTAAATGCAACTTTCTGAACACAGGTATGCCACAGATAAGTTATTTGGGGAGCTTCAAATGCAATTAAGCCACAGATATGCTATTGGGAGATTATTTAAATGCAACTTTCTAAATGCAATTATGCCACAGATAAGCTATTGGGAGACTTTCTAAATACAATTATATCACAGATATGCTAATGGGAGACTTTCAAATGCAATTAAGCCACAGATAATCTATTGGGAGACTTTCAAATACAATTATGCCACAGATAAGCTATTGCGAGACTTTCAAATGCAATTAAGCCACAGATAAGCTATTGGGAGACTTTCAAAGGCAATTATGCCACGGGTAAGCTATTGGGAGACTTTCAAATGCAATTAAGCGACAGATAAACTATTGAACGATTTTCAAATTCAATTAAGCCACAGATATGCTATTGGGAGATTATCTAAATGCAACTTTCCATAAACAATTATGCCACTGATAAGCTATTGGGAGACTTTCAAATGCAGTTATGCCACAGGTAAGCTATTGGGAGACTTTCAAATGCAATTAAGCCACAGATAAGCTATTGAGAGATTTTCAAATTCAATTAAACCACAGATATGCTATTGGGAGATTTTCGAATGCAATTAAGCCACAGATATGCTATTGGGAGATTATCTAAATGCAACTTTCTAAATACAATTATGCCACAGATAAGGTATTGGGAGACTTTCAAATGCAATTATGCCACAGATATGCTATTGGGAGATTATGTAAATGCAACTTTCTGAACACAGTTATGCCACAGATAAGGTATTGGGAGAGCTTCAAATGCAATTAAGCCACAGATATGCTATTGGGAGATTATCTAAATGCAACTTTCAAATACAATTATGCCACAGATAAGATATTGGGAGACTTTCAATTGCAATTATGCCACAGATGAGCTACGGGGAGACTTTCAAATGCAATTATGCCACAGATAAGCTATTAGGAGACTTTCAAATGCACTTAAACCACAGATATGCTATTGGGAGATTATCTAAATGCAACTTTCTAAATACAATTATGCCACTGATACGCTATTGGGAGACTTTCAAATGCAATTATGCCACAGGTAAGCTATTGGGAGACTTTCAAATGCAATTAAGCCACAGATAAGCTATTGAGAGATTTTCAAATTCAATTAAACCACAGATATGCTATTGGGAGATTTTCGAATGCAATTAAGCCACAGATATGCTATTGGGAGATTATCTAAATGCAACTTTCTAAATACAATTATGCCACTGATACGCTATTGGGAGACATTCAAATGCAATTATGCCACAGATAAGCTATTGGGAGACTTTCAAATGCAATTATGCCACAGATATGCTATTGGCAGACTTTCTACATGCAGTTATGCCACAGATATGCTATTGGCAGACTTTCAAATGCAATTAAGCCACAGATATGCTATTTGGAGATTGTCTAAATGCAACTTTGTGAACACAGTTATGCCACAGATAAGTTATTGGGAGAGCTTCAAATGCAATTAAGCCACAGATATGCTATTGGGAGATTATCTAAATGCAACTTTCTGAACCCAGTTATGCCACAGATAAATTATTGGGAGAGCTGCAAATGCAATTAAGCCACAGATATGCTATTGGGAGATTATCTAAATGCAACTTTCTAAATGCAATTATGCCACTGATAAGCTATTGGGAGAATTTCTAAATACAATTATGCCACAGATAAGCTATTGGGAGACTTTGAAATGCAATTATGCCACAGATATACTATTGGCAGACTTTCTAAATGCAATTATGCCACAGATATGCTATTGGCAGACTTTCTAAATGCAATTATGCCACAGATAAGATATTGGGAGACTTTCAGATGCAATTATGCCACAGATAAGCTATTGGGAGACTTTCTAAATGCAATTATGCCACAGATAAGCTATTGGGAGACTTTCAGATGCAATTATGCCACAGATAAGCTATTGGGAGACTTTCAAATGAAATAAAGCCACAGATATGCTATTGGGAGATTATTTAAATGCAACATTCTAAATACATTTATGCCGCAGATAAGCTATTGGGAGACTTTCAAGTGCAATTATGCCACAGATATGCTATTGGCAGACTTTCTAAATGCAATTATGCAACACATAAGGTATTGGGAGACTTTCAAATGCAATTATGCCAGAGATATGCTATTGGGAGATTATCTAAATGCAACTTTCTAAATACAATTATGCCACAGATAAACTATCGGGAGACTTTCAAGTGCACATATGCCACAGATATGCTATTGGCAGACTTTCCAAATGCACTTATGCCACAGATAAGGTATTGGGAGACTTTCAAATGCAATTATGCCACATGTATGCTATTGGGAGATTATGCAAATGCAACTTTCTGAACAGTTATGCCACAGATGAGCTATTGGGAGACTTTCAAATGCAATTATGCCACAGATATGCTATTGGGAGATTATCTAAATGCAACTTCCTAAATACAATTATGCCACCGATACGCTATTGGGAGACTTTCAAATGCAATTATGCCACAGATAAGCTATTGTGAGACTTTCAAATGCAATTATGCCAGAGGTAAGCTATTGGGAGACTATCAAATGCAATTATGCCACAGATATGCGATTGACAGACTTTCTAAATGCAATTATGCCACAGATATGCTATTGGCAGACTTTCTAAATGCAATTATGCCACAGATAAGGTATTGGGAGAGCTTCAAATGCAATTATGCCACAGATATGCTATTGGGAGATTATCTAAATGCAACTTTCTGAATATAATTATGCAACAGATAAGCTATTGGGAGTCTTTCAAATGCAATTATGCCACAGATATGCTATTGGGAGATTATCTAAATGCAACTTTCTAATACAATTATTGCCACAGATAAGGTATTGGGAGACTTTCAAGTGCAATTATGCTACAGATACACTATTGGGAGACTTTCAAATGCAATTATGCCACAGATATTCTATTGAGGGATTATCTAAATGCAACTTTCTGAACACAGTTATGCCACAGAAAAGTTATTGGGAGAGCATCAAATGCAATTAAGCCACAGATATGCTATTGGGAAATTATCTAAGTTCAACTTTCTTAATACATTTATGCCACAGATAAGCTATTGGGAGACTTTCCAATGCAATTATGCCACAGATTTGCTATTGCCAGACTTTCTAAATGCAATTATGCCACGGATATGCTATTGGCAGACTTTCTAAATGCAATTATGCCACAAATAAGATATTGGGAGACTTTCAGATGCAATTATGCCAAAGATAAGCTATTGGGAGACTTGCTAAATGCAATTATGCCACAGATAAGCTATAGGGAGACTTTCGGATGCAATTATGCCGCAGATAAGGTATTGGGAGACTTCCAAATGCAATAAAGCCAGAGATATGCTATTGGGAGATTATTTAAATGCAACTTTCTAAATACATGTATGCCGCAGATAAGCTATTGGGAGACTTTCAAGTGCAATTATGCCACAGATATGCTATTGGCAGACTTTCTAAATGCAATTATGCCAGAGATAAGGTATTGGGAGACTTTCTAAATGCAATTATGCCACAGATAAGGTATTGGGAGAGCTTCAAATGCAATTATGCCACAGATATGCTATTGGGAGATTATCTAAATGCAACTTTCTGAACACAGATATGCCACAGCTAAGTTATTGGGAGAGCTTCAAATGCAATTAAACCACAGATATGCTATTGGGAGATTATCTAAATGCAACTTTCTAAACACAATCATGCCACAGATAAGCTATTGCGAGACTTTCTAAATACAATTATGCCACAGATACGCTCATGGGAGACTTTCAAATGCCATTAAGCCACAGATATGCTATTGGGAGATTATTTAAATGCAACATTCTAAATACATTTATGCCGCAGATAAGCTATTGGGAGACTTTCAAGTGCAATTATGCCACAGATATGCTATTGGCAGACTTTCTAAATGCAATTATGCAACACATAAGGTATTGGGAGACTTTCAAATGCAATTATGCCAGAGATATGCTATTGGGAGATTATCTAAATGCAACTTTCTAAATACAATTATGCCACAGATAAACTATCGGGAGACTTTCAAGTGCACATATGCCACAGATATGCTATTGGCAGACTTTCCAAATGCACTTATGCCACAGATAAGGTATTGGGAGACTTTCAAATGCAATTATGCCACATGTATGCTATTGGGAGATTATGCAAATGCAACTTTCTGAACAGTTATGCCACAGATGAGCTATTGGGAGACTTTCAAATGCAATTATGCCACAGATAAGCTATTGGGAGACTTTCAAATGCACTTAAGCCACAGATATGCTATTGGGAGATTATCTAAATGCAACTTCCTAAATACAATTATGCCACCGATACGCTATTGGGAGACTTTCAAATGCAATTATGCCACAGATAAGCTATTGTGAGACTTTCAAATGCAATTATGCCAGAGGTAAGCTATTGGGAGACTATCAAATGCAATTATGCCACAGATATGCGATTGACAGACTTTCTAAATGCAATTATGCCACAGATATGCTATTGGCAGACTTTCTAAATGCAATTATGCCACAGATAAGGTATTGGGAGAGCTTCAAATGCAATTATGCCACAGATATGCTATTGGGAGATTATCTAAATACAACTTTCTACATATAATTATGCAACAGATAAGCTATTGGGAGTCTTTCAAATGCAATTATGCCACAGATATGCTATTGGGAGATTATCTAAATGCAACTTTCTAATACAATTTTTGCCACAGATAAGGTATTGGGAGACTTTCAAGTGCAATTATGCTACAGATACACTATTGGGAGACTTTCAAATGCAATTATGCCACAGATATTCTATTGAGGGATTATCTAAATGCAACTTTCTGAACACAGTTATGCCACAGAAAAGTTATTGGGAGAGCATCAAATGCAATTAAGCCACAGATATGCTATTGGGAAATTATCTAAGTTCAACTTTCTAAATACATTTATGCCACAGATAAGCTATTGGGAGACTTTCCAATGCAATTATGCCACAGATTTGCTATTGCCAGACTTTCTAAATGCAATTATGCCACGGATATGCTATTGGCAGACTTTCTAAATGCAATTATGCCACAAATAAGATATTGGGAGACTTTCAGATGCAATTATGCCAAAGATAAGCTATTGGGAGACTTGCTAAATGCAATTATGCCACAGATAAGCTATAGGGAGACTTTCGGATGCAATTATGCCGCAGATAAGGTATTGGGAGACTTCCAAATGCAATAAAGCCAGAGATATGCTATTGGGAGATTATTTAAATGCAACTTTCTAAATACATGTATGCCGCAGATAAGCTATTGGGAGACTTTCAAGTGCAATTATGCCACAGATATGCTATTGGCAGACTTTCTAAATGCAATTATGCCAGAGATAAGGTATTGGGAGACTTTCTAAATGCAATTATGCCACAGATAAGGTATTGGGAGAGCTTCAAATGCAATTATGCCACAGATATGCTATTGGGAGATTATCTAAATGCAACTTTCTGAACACAGATATGCCACAGCTAAGTTATTGGGAGAGCTTCAAATGCAATTAAACCACAGATATGCTATTGGGAGATTATCTAAATGCAACTTTCTAAACACAATCATGCCACAGATAAGCTATTGCGAGACTTTCTAAATACAATTATGCCACAGATACGCTCATGGGAGACTTTCAAATGCCATTAAGCCACAGATATGCTATTGGGAGATTATCTAAATGCAACTTTCTAAATTCAATTATGCCACAGATATGCTATTGGGAGACTTTCAAATAAAATTAAGCCACAGATAAGCTATTGGGAGACTTTCAAATACAATTATGCCACAGATAAGCTATTGAGAGACTTTCAAATGCAATTAAGCCACAGATAAACTATTGAGCGATTTTCAAATTCAATGAAGCCACAGATATGCTATTAGGAGATTTTCGAATGCAATTAAGCCACAGATATGCTATTGGGAGATTATCTAAATGCAACTTTCTAATACAATTATGCCACAGATAAGGTATTGGGAGACTTTCAAGTGCAATTATGCTACAGATAAACTATTGGGAGACTTTCAAATGGAATTATGCCACAGATATTCTGTTGGGAGATTATCTAAATGCAACTTTCTGAACACAGTTATGCCACAGACAAGTCATTGGGAGAGCTTCAAATGCAATTATGCCACAGATAAGCTATTGGGAGACTTTCAAATGCAATTAAGCCACAGATATGTTATTGGGAGATTATCTAAATGCAACTTTCTGAACACAGGTATGCCACAGATACATTATTTGAAGAGCTTCACATGCAATTAAGCCACAGATATGCTATTGGGAGATTATCTAAATGCAACTTTCTAAATACAATTATGCCACAGATAAGCTATTGGGAGACCATCAAATGCAATTAAGCCACAGATATGCTATTGGGAGATTATCAAAATGCAACTTTCTGAACACAGGTATGCCACAGATAAGTTATTTGGGGAGCTTCAAATGCAATTAAGCCACAGATATGCTATTGGGAGATTATTTAAATGCAACTTTCTAAATGCAATTATGCCACAGATATGCTATTGGCAGACTTTCTAAATGCAATTATGCCACAAATAAGATATTGGGAGACTTTCAGATGCAATTATGCCAAAGATAAGCTATTGGGAGACTTGCTAAATGCAATTATGCCACAGATAAGCTATAGGGAGACTTTCGGATGCAACTTTCTAAATATAATTATGCCACAGATAAGCTATTGGGAGTCTTTCAAATGCAATTAAGGCACAGATATGCTATTGGGAGATTATCTAAATGCAACTTTCTAAATACAATTATGCCACAGATAACCTAGTGGGAGACTTTGAAGTGCAATTATGCCACAGATATGTTATTGGCAGACTTTCTCAATGCAATTAAGCCACAGATAAGGTATTGGGAGACTTTCAAATGCAATTATGCCACAGATATGCTATTGGGAGTTTATGTAAATGCAACTTTCTGAACACAGTTAGGCCACAGATAAGTTATTGGGAGAGCTTCAAATGCAATTAAACCACAGATATGCTATTGGGAGATTATCTAAATGCAACTTTCTAAACACAATTATGCCACAGATAAGCTATTGGGAGACTTTCTAAATACAATTATGCCACAGATACGCTCATGGGAGACTTTCAAATGCCATTAAGCCACAGATATGCTATTGGGAGATTATCTAAATGCAACTTTCTAAATTCAATTATGCCACAGATAAGCTATTGGGAGACTTTCAAATACAATTATGCCACAGATAAGCTATTGAGAGACTTTCAAATGCAATTAAGCCACAGATAAGCTATTCAGAGACTTTCAAATGCAATTATGCCACAGATATTCTATTGAGGGATTATCTAAATGCAACTTTCTGAACACAGTTATGCCACAGAAAAGTTATTGGGAGAGCATCAAATGCAATTAAGCCACAGATATGCTATTGGGAAATTATCTAAGTTCAACTTTCTAAATACATTTATGCCACAGATAAGCTATTGGGAGACTTTCCAATGCAATTATGCCACAGATTTGCTATTGCCAGACTTTCTAAATGCAATTATGCCACGGATATGCTATTGGCAGACTTTCTAAATGCAATTATGCCACAAATAAGATATTGGGAGACTTTCAGATGCAATTATGCCAAAGATAAGCTATTGGGAGACTTGCTAAATGCAATTATGCCACAGATAAGCTATAGGGAGACTTTCGGATGCAATTATGCCGCAGATAAGGTATTGGGAGACTTCCAAATGCAATAAAGCCAGAGATATGCTATTGGGAGATTATTTAAATGCAACTTTCTAAATACATGTATGCCGCAGATAAGCTATTGGGAGACTTTCAAGTGCAATTATGCCACAGATATGCTATTGGCAGACTTTCTAAATGCAATTATGCCAGAGATAAGGTATTGGGAGACTTTCTAAATGCAATTATGCCACAGATAAGGTATTGGGAGAGCTTCAAATGCAATTATGCCACAGATATGCTATTGGGAGATTATCTAAATGCAACTTTCTGAACACAGATATGCCACAGCTAAGTTATTGGGAGAGCTTCAAATGCAATTAAACCACAGATATGCTATTGGGAGATTATCTAAATGCAACTTTCTAAACACAATCATGCCACAGATAAGCTATTGCGAGACTTTCTAAATACAATTATGCCACAGATACGCTCATGGGAGACTTTCAAATGCCATTAAGCCACAGATATGCTATTGGGAGATTATTTAAATGCAACATTCTAAATACATTTATGCCGCAGATAAGCTATTGGGAGACTTTCAAGTGCAATTATGCCACAGATATGCTATTGGCAGACTTTCTAAATGCAATTATGCAACACATAAGGTATTGGGAGACTTTCAAATGCAATTATGCCAGAGATATGCTATTGGGAGATTATCTAAATGCAACTTTCTAAATACAATTATGCCACAGATAAACTATCGGGAGACTTTCAAGTGCACATATGCCACAGATATGCTATTGGCAGACTTTCCAAATGCACTTATGCCACAGATAAGGTATTGGGAGACTTTCAAATGCAATTATGCCACATGTATGCTATTGGGAGATTATGCAAATGCAACTTTCTGAACAGTTATGCCACAGATGAGCTATTGGGAGACTTTCAAATGCAATTATGCCACAGATAAGCTATTGGGAGACTTTCAAATGCACTTAAGCCACAGATATGCTATTGGGAGATTATCTAAATGCAACTTCCTAAATACAATTATGCCACCGATACGCTATTGGGAGACTTTCAAATGCAATTATGCCACAGATAAGCTATTGTGAGACTTTCAAATGCAATTATGCCAGAGGTAAGCTATTGGGAGACTATCAAATGCAATTATGCCACAGATATGCGATTGACAGACTTTCTAAATGCAATTATGCCACAGATATGCTATTGGCAGACTTTCTAAATGCAATTATGCCACAGATAAGGTATTGGGAGAGCTTCAAATGCAATTATGCCACAGATATGCTATTGGGAGATTATCTAAATACAACTTTCTACATATAATTATGCAACAGATAAGCTATTGGGAGTCTTTCAAATGCAATTATGCCACAGATATGCTATTGGGAGATTATCTAAATGCAACTTTCTAATACAATTTTTGCCACAGATAAGGTATTGGGAGACTTTCAAGTGCAATTATGCTACAGATACACTATTGGGAGACTTTCAAATGCAATTATGCCACAGATATTCTATTGAGGGATTATCTAAATGCAACTTTCTGAACACAGTTATGCCACAGAAAAGTTATTGGGAGAGCATCAAATGCAATTAAGCCACAGATATGCTATTGGGAAATTATCTAAGTTCAACTTTCTAAATACATTTATGCCACAGATAAGCTATTGGGAGACTTTCCAATGCAATTATGCCACAGATTTGCTATTGCCAGACTTTCTAAATGCAATTATGCCACGGATATGCTATTGGCAGACTTTCTAAATGCAATTATGCCACAAATAAGATATTGGGAGACTTTCAGATGCAATTATGCCAAAGATAAGCTATTGGGAGACTTGCTAAATGCAATTATGCCACAGATAAGCTATAGGGAGACTTTCGGATGCAATTATGCCGCAGATAAGGTATTGGGAGACTTCCAAATGCAATAAAGCCAGAGATATGCTATTGGGAGATTATTTAAATGCAACTTTCTAAATACATGTATGCCGCAGATAAGCTATTGGGAGACTTTCAAGTGCAATTATGCCACAGATATGCTATTGGCAGACTTTCTAAATGCAATTATGCCAGAGATAAGGTATTGGGAGACTTTCTAAATGCAATTATGCCACAGATAAGGTATTGGGAGAGCTTCAAATGCAATTATGCCACAGATATGCTATTGGGAGATTATCTAAATGCAACTTTCTGAACACAGATATGCCACAGCTAAGTTATTGGGAGAGCTTCAAATGCAATTAAACCACAGATATGCTATTGGGAGATTATCTAAATGCAACTTTCTAAACACAATCATGCCACAGATAAGCTATTGCGAGACTTTCTAAATACAATTATGCCACAGATACGCTCATGGGAGACTTTCAAATGCCATTAAGCCACAGATATGCTATTGGGAGATTATCTAAATGCAACTTTCTAAATTCAATTATGCCACAGATATGCTATTGGGAGACTTTCAAATAAAATTAAGCCACAGATAAGCTATTGGGAGACTTTCAAATACAATTATGCCACAGATAAGCTATTGAGAGACTTTCAAATGCAATTAAGCCACAGATAAACTATTGAGCGATTTTCAAATTCAATGAAGCCACAGATATGCTATTAGGAGATTTTCGAATGCAATTAAGCCACAGATATGCTATTGGGAGATTATCTAAATGCAACTTTCTAATACAATTATGCCACAGATAAGGTATTGGGAGACTTTCAAGTGCAATTATGCTACAGATAAACTATTGGGAGACTTTCAAATGGAATTATGCCACAGATATTCTGTTGGGAGATTATCTAAATGCAACTTTCTGAACACAGTTATGCCACAGACAAGTCATTGGGAGAGCTTCAAATGCAATTATGCCACAGATAAGCTATTGGGAGACTTTCAAATGCAATTAAGCCACAGATATGTTATTGGGAGATTATCTAAATGCAACTTTCTGAACACAGGTATGCCACAGATACATTATTTGAAGAGCTTCACATGCAATTAAGCCACAGATATGCTATTGGGAGATTATCTAAATGCAACTTTCTAAATACAATTATGCCACAGATAAGCTATTGGGAGACCATCAAATGCAATTAAGCCACAGATATGCTATTGGGAGATTATCAAAATGCAACTTTCTGAACACAGGTATGCCACAGATAAGTTATTTGGGGAGCTTCAAATGCAATTAAGCCACAGATATGCTATTGGGAGATTATTTAAATGCAACTTTCTAAATGCAATTATGCCACAGATATGCTATTGGCAGACTTTCTAAATGCAATTATGCCACAAATAAGATATTGGGAGACTTTCAGATGCAATTATGCCAAAGATAAGCTATTGGGAGACTTGCTAAATGCAATTATGCCACAGATAAGCTATAGGGAGACTTTCGGATGCAACTTTCTAAATATAATTATGCCACAGATAAGCTATTGGGAGTCTTTCAAATGCAATTAAGGCACAGATATGCTATTGGGAGATTATCTAAATGCAACTTTCTAAATACAATTATGCCACAGATAACCTAGTGGGAGACTTTGAAGTGCAATTATGCCACAGATATGTTATTGGCAGACTTTCTCAATGCAATTAAGCCACAGATAAGGTATTGGGAGACTTTCAAATGCAATTATGCCACAGATATGCTATTGGGAGTTTATGTAAATGCAACTTTCTGAACACAGTTAGGCCACAGATAAGTTATTGGGAGAGCTTCAAATGCAATTAAACCACAGATATGCTATTGGGAGATTATCTAAATGCAACTTTCTAAACACAATTATGCCACAGATAAGCTATTGGGAGACTTTCTAAATACAATTATGCCACAGATACGCTCATGGGAGACTTTCAAATGCCATTAAGCCACAGATATGCTATTGGGAGATTATCTAAATGCAACTTTCTAAATTCAATTATGCCACAGATAAGCTATTGGGAGACTTTCAAATACAATTATGCCACAGATAAGCTATTGAGAGACTTTCAAATGCAATTAAGCCACAGATAAGCTATTCAGAGACTTTCAAATGCAATCATGCCACGGGTAAGCAATTGGGAGACTTTCAAATGCAATTAAGCCACAGATATGCTATTAGGAGATTTTCGAATGCAATTAAGCCACAGATATGCTATTGGGAGATTATCTAAATGCAACTTTCTAATACAATTATGCCACAGATAAGGTATTGGAGACTTTCAAGTGCAATTATGCTACAGATAAACTATTGGGAGACTTTCAAATGGAATTATGCCACAGATATTGTATTGGGAGATTATCTAAATGCAACTTTCTGAACACAGTTATGCCACAGACAAGTCATTGGGAGAGCTTCAAATGCAATTAAAGCAAAGATATGCTATTGGGAGATTATCTAAATGCAACTTTCTAAATACAATTATGCCACAGATAAGCTATTGGGAGACTTTCAGATGCAATAATGCCACAGATAAGCTATTGGGAGACTTTCAAATGCAATTAAGCCACAGATATGCTATTGGGGGATTATCGGAATGCAACTTTCTAAACACAATTATGCCACAGATAAGCTATTGGGAGACTTTCAAATGCAATTAAGCCACAGATATGTTATTGGGATATTATCTAAATGCAACTTTCTGAACACAGGTATGCCACAGATAAATTATTTGAGGAGCTTCAAATGCAATTAAGCCACAGATATGCTATTGGGAGATTATCTAAATGCAACTTTCTAAATACAATTATGCCACAGATAAGCTATTGGGAGACTATCAAATGCAATTAATCCACAGATAAGCTATTGGGAGACTTTCAAATGCAATTAAGCCACAGATATGCTATTGGGGGATTATCGGAATGCAACTTTCTAAACACAATTATGCCACAGATAAGCTATTGGGAGACTTTCAAATGCAATTAAGCCACAGATATGTTATTGGGAGATTATCTAAATGCAACTTTCTGAACACAGGTATGCCACAGATACATTATTTGAGGAGCTTCAAATGCAATTAAGCCACAGATATGCTATTGGGAGATTATCTAAATGCAACTTTCTAAATACAATTATGCCACAGATAAGCTATTGGGAGACTATCAAATGCAATTAATCCACAGATATGCTATTGGGAGATTATCAAAATGCACCTTTCTGAACACAGGTATGCCACAGATAAGTTATTTGGGGAGCTTCAAATGCAATTAAGCCACAGATATGCTATTGGGAGATTATTTAAATGCAACTTTCTAAATGCAATTATGCCACAGATAAGCTATTGGGAGACTTTCTAAATACAATTATACCACATATATGCTAATGGGAGACTTTCAAATGCAATTAAGCCACAGATAATCTATTGGGAGACTTTCAAATACAATTATGCCACAGATAAGCTATTGGGAGACTTTCAAATGCAATTAAGCCACAGATAAACTATTGGGAGACTTTCAAAGGCAATTATGCCACGGGTAAGCTATTGGGAGACTTTCAAATGCAATTAAACCACAGATAAACTATTGAACTATTTTCAAATTCAATTAAGCCACAGATATGCTATTGGGAGATTATCTAAATGCAACTTTCCATAAACAATTATGCCACTGATAAGCTATTGGGAGACTTTCAAATGCAGTTATGCCACAGGTAAGCTATTGGGAGACTTTCAAATGCAATTAAGCCACAGATAAGCTATTGAGAGATTTTCAAATTCAATTAAACCACAGATATGCTATTGGGAGATTTTCGAATGCAATTAAGCCACAGATATGCTATTGGGAGATTATCTAAATGCAACTTTCTAAATACAATTATGCCACAGATAAGGTATTGGGAGACTTTCAAATGCAATTATGCCACAGATTTGCTATTGGGAGATTATGTAAATGCAACTTTCTGAACACAGTTATGCCATAGATACGTTATTGGGAGAGCTTCAAATGCAATTAAGCCACAGATATGCTATTGGGAGATTATCTAAATGCAACTTTTAAATACAATTATGCCACAGATAAGATATTGGGAGACTTTCAATTGCAATTATGCCACAGATGAGCTATGGGGAGACTTTCAAATGCAATTATGCCACAGATAAGCTATTAGGAGACTTTCAAATGCAATTAAGCCACAGATAAGCTATTGAGAGATTTTCAAATTCAATTAAACCACAGATATGCTATTGGGAGATTTTCGTATGCAATTAAGCCACAGATATGCTATTGGGAGATTATCTAAATGCAACTTTCTAAATACAATTATGCCACTGATACGCTATTGGGAGACATTCAAATGCAATTATGCCACAGATAAGCTATTGGGAGACTTTCAAATGCAATTAAGCCACAGATATGTTATTGGGAGATTATCTAAATGCAACTTTCTGAACACAGGTATGCCACAGATAAGTTATTTGGGGAGCTTCAAATGCAATTAAGCCACAGATATGCTATTGGGAGATTATTTAAATGCAACTTTCTAAATGCAATTATGCCACAGATAAGCTATTGGGAGACTTTCTAAATACAATTATATCACAGATATGCTAATGGGAGACTTTCAAATGCAATTAAGCCACAGATAATCTATTGGGAGACTTTCAAATACAATTATGCCACAGATAAGCTATTGCGAGACTTTCAAATGCAATTAAGCCACAGATAAGCTATTGGGAGACTTTCAAAGGCAATTATGCCACGGGTAAGCTATTGGGAGACTTTCAAATGCAATTAAGCGACAGATAAACTATTGAACGATTTTCAAATTCAATTAAGCCACAGATATGCTATTGGGAGATTATCTAAATGCAACTTTCCATAAACAATTATGCCACTGATAAGCTATTGGGAGACTTTCAAATGCAGTTATGCCACAGGTAAGCTATTGGGAGACTTTCAAATGCAATTAAGCCACAGATAAGCTATTGAGAGATTTTCAAATTCAATTAAACCACAGATATGCTATTGGGAGATTTTCGAATGCAATTAAGCCACAGATATGCTATTGGGAGATTATCTAAATGCAACTTTCTAAATACAATTATGCCACAGATAAGGTATTGGGAGACTTTCAAATGCAATTATGCCACAGATATGCTATTGGGAGATTATGTAAATGCAACTTTCTGAACACAGTTATGCCACAGATAAGGTATTGGGAGAGCTTCAAATGCAATTAAGCCACAGATATGCTATTGGGAGATTATCTAAATGCAACTTTCAAATACAATTATGCCACAGATAAGATATTGGGAGACTTTCAATTGCAATTATGCCACAGATGAGCTACGGGGAGACTTTCAAATGCAATTATGCCACAGATAAGCTATTAGGAGACTTTCAAATGCACTTAAACCACAGATATGCTATTGGGAGATTATCTAAATGCAACTTTCTAAATACAATTATGCCACTGATACGCTATTGGGAGACTTTCAAATGCAATTATGCCACAGGTAAGCTATTGGGAGACTTTCAAATGCAATTAAGCCACAGATAAGCTATTGAGAGATTTTCAAATTCAATTAAACCACAGATATGCTATTGGGAGATTTTCGAATGCAATTAAGCCACAGATATGCTATTGGGAGATTATCTAAATGCAACTTTCTAAATACAATTATGCCACTGATACGCTATTGGGAGACATTCAAATGCAATTATGCCACAGATAAGCTATTGGTAGACTTTCAAATGCAATTATGCCACAGATATGCTATTGGCAGACTTTCTACATGCAGTTATGCCACAGATATGCTATTGGCAGACTTTCAAATGCAATTAAGCCACAGATATGCTATTTGGAGATTGTCTAAATGCAACTTTGTGAACACAGTTATGCCACAGATAAGTTATTGGGAGAGCTTCAAATGCAATTAAGCCACAGATATGCTATTGGGAGATTATCTAAATGCAACTTTCTGAACCCAGTTATGCCACAGATAAATTATTGGGAGAGCTGCAAATGCAATTAAGCCACAGATATGCTATTGGGAGATTATCTAAATGCAACTTTCTAAATGCAATTATGCCACTGATAAGCTATTGGGAGAATTTCTAAATACAATTATGCCACAGATAAGCTATTGGGAGACTTTCAAATGCAATTATGCCACAGATACACTATTGGCAGACTTTCTAAATGCAATTATGCCACAGATAAGATATTGGGAGACTTTCAGATGCAATTATGCCACAGATAAGCTATTGGGAGACTTCCAAATGAAATAAAGCCACAGATATGCTATTGGGAGATTATTTAAATGCAACATTCTAAATACATTTATGCTGCAGATAAGCTATTGGGAGACTTTCAAGTGCAATTATGCCACAGATATGCTATTGGCAGACTTTCTAAATGCAATTATGCAACACATAAGGTATTGGGAGACTTTCAAATGCAATTATGCCACAGTTATGCTATTGGGAGATTATCTAAATGCAACTTTCTAATACAATTATACCACAGATAAGGTATTGGGAGACTTTCAAGTGCAATTATGCTACAGATAAACTATTGGGAGACTTTCAAATGCAATTATGCCACAGACGAGCTATTGGGAGACTTTCAAATGCAACTATGCCACAGATAAGCTATTGGGAGACTTTCAAATGCACTTAAACCACAGATATGCTATTGGGAGATTATCTAAATGCAACTTTCCATAAACAATTATGCCACTGATACGCTATTGGGAGACTTTCAAATGCAGTTATGTCACAGGTAAGCTATTGGGAGATTTTCAAAATCAATTAAACCACAGATATGCTATTGGGAGATTTTCGAATGCAATTAAGCAACAGATATGCTATTGGGAGATTATCTAAATGCAACTTTCTAAATACAATAATGCCACCGATACGCTATTGGGAGACATTCAAATGCAATTATGCCACAGATAAGCTATTGGGAGACTTTCAAATGCAATTATGCCACAGATATGCTATTGGCAGACTTTCTAAATGCAATTATGCCACAGATAAGCAATTGGGAGACTTTCAAATGCAATTAAGCTACAGATATGCTATTGGGAAATCATCTAAATGCAACTTTCTAAATAAAATTATGCCACAGATAAGTTATTGGGAGAGCTTCAAATGCAATTAAGCCACAGATATGCTATTGGGAGATTATCTAAATGCAACTTTCTGAACCCAGTTATGCCACAGATAAATTATTGGGAGAGCTTCAAATGCAATTAAGCCACAGATATGCTATTGGGAGATTATCTAAATGCAACTTTCTAAATGCAATTATGCCACTGATAAGCTATTGGGAGACTTTCTAAATACAATTATACCACAGATACGCTAATGGGAGACTTTCAGATGCAGTTAAACAACAGATATGCTATTGGGAGATTATCTAAATGCAACTTTCTAAATACAGTTATGCCACAGATAAGGTATTGGGGGAGTTTCAAATGCAATTAAACCACAGATATGCTATTGGGAAATTATCTAAGTGCAACTTTCTAAATACAATTATGCCACAGATAAGCTATTGGGAGACTTTGAAATTCAATTATGCCACAGATATACTATTGGCAGACTTTCTAAATGCAATTATGCCACAGATATGCTATTGGCAGACTTTCTAAATGCAATTATGCCACAGATAAGATATTGGGAGACTTTCAGATGCAATTATGCCACAGATAAGCTATTGGGAGACTTTCTAAATGCAATTATGCCACAGATAAGCTATTGGGAGACTTTCAGATGCAATTATGCCACAGATAAGCTATTGGGAGACTTTCAAATGAAATAAAGCCACAGATATGCTATTGGGAGATTATTTAAATGCAACATTCTAAATACATTTATGCCGCAGATAAGCTATTGGGAGACTTTCAAGTGCAATTATGCCACAGATATGCTATTGGCAGACTTTCTAAATGCAATTATGCAACACATAAGGTATTGGGAGACTTTCAAATGCAATTATGCCAGAGATATGCTATTGGGAGATTATCTAAATGCAACTTTCTAAATACAATTATGCCACAGATAAACTATCGGGAGACTTTCAAGTGCACATATGCCACAGATATGCTATTGGCAGACTTTCCAAATGCACTTATGCCACAGATAAGGTATTGGGAGACTTTCAAATGCAATTATGCCACAGATATGCTATTGGCAGACTTTCTAAATGCAATTATGCCACAGATAAGCAATTGGGAGGCTTTCAAATGCAGTTAAGCTACAGATATGCTATTGGGAAATCATCCAAATGCAACTTTCTAAATAAAATTATGCCACAGATAAGTTATTGGGAGAGCTTCAAATGCAATTAAGCCACAGATATGCTATTGGGAGATTATCTAAATGCAACTTTCTGAACCCAGTTATGCCACAGATAAATTATTGGGAGAGCTTCAAATGCAATTAAGCCACAGATAAGCTATTGAGAGATTTTCAAAATCAATTAAACCACAGATATGCTATTGGGAGATTATCTAAATGCAACTTTCTAAATACAATAATGCCACCGATACGCTATTGGGAGACATTCAAATGCAATTATGCCACAGATAAGCTATTGGGAGACTTTCAAATGCAATTATGCCACAGATATGCTATTGGCAGACTTTCTAAATGCAATTATGCCACAGATAAGCAATTGGGAGGCTTTCAAATGCAGTTAAGCTACAGATATGCTATTGGGAAATCATCCAAATGCAACTTTCTAAATAAAATTATGCCACAGATAAGTTATTGGGAGAGCTTCAAATGCAATTAAGCCACAGATATGCTATTGGGAGATTATCTAAATGCAACTTTCTGAACCCAGTTATGCCACAGATAAATTATTGGGAGAGCTTCAAATGCAATTAAGCCACAGATATGCTATTGGGAGATTATCTAAATACAACTTTCTAAATGCAATTATGCCACTGATAAGCTATTGGGAGACTTTCTAAATACAATTATACCACAGATACGCTAATGGGAGACTTTCAGATGCAGTTAAACCACAGATATGCTATTGGTAGATTATCTAAATGCAACTTTCTAAATACAGTTATGCCACAGATAAGGTATTGGGGGAGTTTCAAATGCAATTAAACCACAGATATGCTATTGGGAAATTATCTAAGTGCAACTTTCTAAATACAATGATGCCACAGATAAGCTATTGGGGGACTTTGAAATGCAATTATGCCACAGATATACTATTGGCAGACTTTCTAAATGCAATTATGCCACAGATATGCTATTGGCAGACTTTCTAAACGCAATTATGCCACAGATAAGATATTGGGAGACTTTCAGATGCAATTATGCCACAGATAAGCTATTGGGAGACTTTCTAAATGCAATTATGCCACAGATAAGCTATTGGGAGACTTTCAGATGCAATTATGCCACAGATAAGCTATTGGGAGACTTTCAAATGAAATAAAGCCACAGATATGCTATTGGGAGATTATTTAAATGCAACATTCTAAATACATTTATGCCGCAGATAAGCTATTGGGAGACTTTCAAGTGCAATTATGCCACAGATATGCTATTGGCAGACTTTCTAAATGCAATTATGCAACACAGAAGGTATTGGGAGACTTTCAAATGCAATTATGCCAGAGATATGCTATTGGGAGATTATCTAAATGCAACTTTCTAAATACAATTATGCCACAGATAAACTATCGGGAGACTTTCAAGTGCACATATGCCACAGATATGCTATTGGCAGACTTTCCAAATGCACTTATGCCACAGATAAGGTATTGGGAGACTTTCAAATGCAATTATGCCACATGTATGCTATTGGGAGATTATGCAAATGCAACTTTCTGAACAGTTATGCCACAGATGAGCTATTGGGAGACTTTCAAGTGCAATTATGCCACAGATAAACTATTGAGAGATTTTCAAATTCAATGAAACTACAGATATGCTATTGGGAGATTTTCGAATGCAATTAAGCCACAGATATGCTGTTGGGAGATTATCTAAATGCAACTTTCTAAATACAATTATGCCACCGATACGCTATTGGGAGACTTTCAAATGAAATTATACCACAGATAAGATATTGGGAGACTTTCAAATGCAATTATGCCACAGATATGCTATTGACAGACTTTCTAAATGCAATTGTGCCACAGATATGCTATTGGCAGACTTTCTAAATGCAATTATGCCACGGATAAGCAATTGGGAGACTTTCAAATGCAATTAAGCCACAGATATGCTATTTGCAGACTTTCTAAATGCAACTTTCTAAATATAATTATGCTACAGATAAGCTATTGGGAGTCTTTCAAATGCAATTAAGGCACAGATATGCTATTGGGAGATTATTTAAATGCAACTTTCTAAATACATTTATGCCGCAGATAAGCTTGGGAGACTTTCAAGTGCAATTATGCCACAGATATGCTATTGGCAGACTTTCT
Organism: Ambystoma mexicanum; assembly: GCF_040938575.1. Lineage (NCBI taxonomy): Eukaryota > Metazoa > Chordata > Amphibia > Caudata > Ambystomatidae > Ambystoma > Ambystoma mexicanum. Next base: position 705,183,930 of record NC_090924.1, read on the forward strand.
AAATGCAATTATGCCACAGATAAGGTATTGGGAGACTTTCAAGTGCAATTATGCCACAGATATGCTATTGGGAGATTATCTAAATGCAACTTTCTAAATATAATTATGCTACAGATAAGCTATTGGGAGTCTTTCAAATGCAATTAAGGCACAGATATGCTATTGGGAGATTATCTAAATGCAACTTTCTAAATACAATTATGCCACAGATAAGCTAGTGGGAGACACTGAAGTGCAATTATGCCACAGATATGCTATTGGCAGACTTTCCAATGCAATTATGCCACAGATAAGTTATTGGGAGACTTTCAAATGCAATTATGCCACAGATATGCTATTGGGAGTTTATGTAAATGCAACTTTCTGAACACAGTTATGCCACAGATAAGTTATTGGGAGAGCTTCAAATGCAATTAAACCACAGATATGCTATTGGGAGATTATCTAAATGCAACTTTCTAAACACAATTATGCCACAGATAAGCTATTGGGAGACTTTCTTAATACAATTATGCCACAGATACGCTAATGGGAGACTTTCAAATGCAATTAAGCCACAGATATGCTATTGGGAGATTATCTAAATGCAACTTTCTAAATACAATTATGCCACATATAAGCTATTGGGAGACTTTCAAGTGCAATTATGCCACAGATATGCAATTGGCAGACTTTCTAAATGCAATTATGCTACAGATAAGCTATTGGGAGACTTTCAAATGCAATTATGCCACAGATATGCTATTGGGAGATTATCTAAATGCAACTTTCTGAACACAGTTATGCCACAGATAAATTATTGGGAGAGCTTCAAATGTAATTATGCACCAGATATGCTATTGGGAGATTATCAAAATGCAACTTTCTGAACACACGTATGCCACAGATAAATTATTGGGATAGCTTCAAATGCAATTAAGCCACAGATATGCTATTGGGAGATTATCTAAATGCAACTTTCTGAACACAGTTATGCCACAGATAAATTATTGGGAGAGCTTCAAATGCAATTATGCTACAGATAAGCTATTGGGAGACTTTCAAATGCAATTATGCCACAGATATGCTATTGGGAGATTATCTAAATGCAACTTTCTGAACACAGTTATGCCACAGATAAATTATTGGGAGAGCTCCAAATGTAATTATGCCACAGATAAGCTATTGGGAGACTTTCAAATGCAATTAAGCCACAGATATGCTATTGGGAGATTATCAAAATGCAACTTTTTGAACACAGGTATGCCACAGATAAATTATTGGGAGAGCTTCAAATGCAATTATGCCACAGACAAGCTATTGGGAGACTTTCTAAATACAATTATACCACAGATACGCTAATGGGAGACTTTCAGATGCAGTTAAGCCACAGATATTCTATTGGGAGATTATCTAAATGCAACTTTTTAAATACAGTTATGCCACAGATAAGCTATTGGGAGAGTTTCAAATGCAATTAAGCCACAGATACGCTATTGGGAGATTATCTAAGTGCAACTTTCTAAATACAATTATGCCACAGATAAGATAGAGGGAGACTTTCAAATGTAATTATGACACAGATATACTATTGGCAGACTTTCTAAATGCAATTATGCCACAGATAAGCTATTGGGAGACTGTCAGATGCAATTATGCCACAGATAAGCTAATGGGAGACTTGCTAAATGCTATTATGCCACAGATAAGCTATTGGGAGACTTTCAGATGCAATTATGCCACAGGGAAGCTATTGGGAGACTTTCAAATGCAATTAAGCCACGGATATGCTATTGGGAGATTTTCGAATACAATTATGCCACAGATATGGTATTTGCAGACTTTCAATTGCAATTACGCCACAGATATGCTATTGGGAGATTATCTAAATGCAACTTTCTAAAACAATTATGCCACAGATAAGGTATTGGGAGACTTTCAAGTGCAATTATGCTACAGATAAACTATTGTGAGACTTTCAAATGCAATTATGCCACAGATATTCTATTGGGAGATTATCTAAATGCAACTTTCTGAACACAGTTATGCCACAGAAAAGTTATTGGGAGAGCATCAAATGCAATTAAGCCACAGATATGCTATTGGGAAATTATCTAAGTTCAACTTTCTAAATACAATTATGCCACAGATAAGCTATTGGGAGACTTTCAAATGCAATTATGCCACAGATATGCTATTGACAGACTTTCTAAATGCACTTATGCCACAGATATGCTATTGGCAGACTTTCTAAATGCAATTATGCCACGGATAAGCAATTGGGAGACTTTCAAATGCAATTAAGCCACAGATATGCTATTGGGAGATCATCTAAATGCAACTTTCTAAATACAATTATGCCACAGATAAGCTATTGGGAAACTTTCAAATGCAGTTAAGTCACAGATATGCTATTGGGAGATTATCTAAGTTCAACTTTCTAAATACAATTATGCCACAGATAAGCTATTGGGAGACTTTCAAATGCAATTATGCCACAGATATACTATTGGCAGACTTTCTAAATGCAATTATGCCACTGATAAGCTATTGGGAGACTTTCTAAATACAATTATACCACAGATACGCTAATGGGAGACTTTCAGATGCAGTTAAACCACAGATATGCTATTGGGAGATTATCTAAATGCAACTTTCTAAATACAGTTATGCCACAGAAAAGGTATTGGGAGAGTTTCAAATGCAATTAAACCAGAGATATGCTATTGGGAAATTATCTAAGTTCAACTTTCTAAATACAATTATGCCACAGATAAGCTATTGGGAGATTATCTAAATGCAACTTTCTGAACACAGTTATGCCACAGATAAATTATTGGGAGAGCTTCAAATGCAATTATGCTACAGATAAGCTATTGGGAGACTTTCAAATGCAATTATGCCACAGATATGCTATTGGGAGATTATCTAAATGCAACTTTCTGAACACAGTTATGCCACAGATAAATTATTGGGAGAGCTTCAAATGTAATTATGCCACAGATAAGCTATTGGGAGACTTTCAAATGCAATTAAGCCACAGATATGCTATTGGGAGATTATCAAAATGCAACTTTTTGAACACAGGTATGCCACAGATAAATTATTGGGAGAGCTTCAAATGCAATTATGCCACAGACAAGCTATTGGGATACTTTCTAAATACAATTATACCACAGATACGCTAATGGGAGACTTTCAGATGCAGTTAAGCCACAGATATTCTATTGGGAGATTATCTAAATGCAACTTTTTAAATACAGTTATGCCACAGATAAGCTATTGGGAGAGTTTCAAATGCAATTAAGCCACAGATACGCTATTGGGAGATTATCTAAGTGCAACTTTCTAAATACAATGATGCCACAGATAAGATAGAGGGAGACTTTCAAATGTAATTATGACACAGATATACTATTGGCAGACTTTCTAAATGCAATTATGCCACAGATAAGCTATTGGGAGACTGTCAGATGCAATTATGCCACAGATAAGCTAATGGGAGACTTGCTAAATGCTATTATGCCACAGATAAGCTATTGGGAGACTTTCAGATGCAATTATGCCACAGGGAAGCTATTGGGAGACTTTCAAATGCAATTAAGCCACAGATATGCTATTGGGAGATTATCTAAATGCAACTTTCTGAACACAGTTATGCCACAGATAAGTTATTGGGAGAGCTTCAAATGCAATTAAGCCACAGATATGCTATTGGGAGATTATCTAAATGCAACTTTCTGAACCCAGTTATGCCACAGATAAATTATTGGGAGAGCTTCAAATGCAATTAAGCCACAGATATGCTATTGGGACATTATCTAAATGCAACTTTCTAAATGCAATTATGCCACTGATAAGCTATTGGGAGAATTTCTAAATACAATTATGCCACAGATAAGCTATTGGGAGACTTTCAAATGCAATTATGCCACAGATACACTATTGGCAGACTTTCTAAATGCAATTATGCCACAGATAAGAGATTGGGAGACTTTCAGATGCAATTATGCCACAGATAAGCTATTGGGAGACTTCCAAATGAAATAAAGCCACAGATATGCTATTGGGAGATTATTTAAATGCAACATTCTAAATACATTTATGCTGCAGATAAGCTATTGGGAGACTTTCAAGTGCAATTATGCCACAGATATGCTATTGGCAGACTTTCTAAATGCAATTATGCAACACATAAGGTATTGGGAGACTTTCAAATGCAATTATGCCACAGTTATGCTATTGGGAGATTATCTAAATGCAACTTTCTAATACAATTATACCACAGATAAGGTATTGGGAGACTTTCAAGTGCAATTATGCTACAGATAAACTATTGGGAGACTTTCAAATGCAATTATGCCACATATATTCTATTGGGAGATTATCTAAATGCAACTTTCTGAACACAGTTATGCCACAGACAAGTTATTGGGAGAGCTTCAAATGCAATTAAACCACAGATATGCTATTGGGAGATTATCTAAATGCAACTTTCTAATACAATTATGCCACAGATAAGGTATTGGGAGACTTTCAAGTGCAATTATGCTACAGATAAGCTATTGGGAGACTTTCAAATGCACTTAAACCACAGATATGCTATTGGGAGATTATCTAAATGCAACTTTCTAAATACAATTATGCCACTGATACGCTATTGGGAGACTTTCAAATGCAATTATGCCACAGGTAAGCTATTGGGAGACTTTCAAATGCAATTAAGCCACAGATAAGCTATTGAGAGATTTTCAAATTCAATTAAACCACAGATATGCTATTGGGAGATTTTCGAATGCAATTAAGCCACAGATATGCTATTGGGAGATTATCTAAATGCAACTTTCTAAATACAATTATGCCACTGATACGCTATTGGGAGACATTCAAATGCAATTATGCCACAGATAAGCTATTGGGAGACTTTCAAATGCAATTATGCCACGGATATGCTATTGGCAGACTTTCTACATGCAGTTATGCCACAGGTATGCTATTGGCAGACTTTCAAATGCAATTAAGCCACAGATATGCTATTGGGAGATTATCTAAATGCAACTTTCTGAACACAGTTATGCCACAGATAAGTTATTGGGAGAGCTTCAAATGCAATTAAGCCACAGATATGCTATTGGGAGATTATCTAAATGCAACTTTCTGAACCCAGTTATGCCACAGATAAATTATTGGAAGAGCTTCAAATGCAATTAAGCCACAGATATGCTATTGGGAGATTATCTAAATGCAACTTTCTAAATGCAATTATGCCACTGATAAGCTATTGGGAGAATTTCTAAATACAATTATGCCACAGATAAGCTATTGGGAGACTTTCAAATGCAATTATGCCACAGATACACGATTGGCAGACTTTCTAAATGCAATTATGCCACAGATAAGATATTGGGAGACTTTCAGATGCAATTATGCCACAGATAAACTATTGGGAGACTTCCAAATGAAATAAAGCCACAGATATGCTATTGGGAGATTATTTAAATGCAACATTCTAAATACATTTATGCTGCAGATAAGCTATTGGGAGACTTTCAAGTGCAATTATGCCACAGATATGCTATTGGCAGACTTTCTAAATGCAATTATGCAACACATAAGGTATTGGGAGACTTTCAAATGCAATTATGCTACAGATAAACTATTGGGAGACTTTCAAATGCAATTATGCCACATATATTCTATTGGGAGATTATCTAAATGCAACTTTCTGAACACAGTTATGCCACAGACAAGTTATTGGGAGAGCTTCAAATGCAATTAAACCACAGATATGCTATTGGGAGATTATCTAAATGCAACTTCCTAATACAATTATGCCACAGATAAGGTATTGGGAGACTTTCAAGTGCAACTATGCTACAGATAAACTATTGGGAGACTTTCAAAGGCAATTATGCCACAGATGAGCTATTGGGAGATTATCTAAATGCAACTTTCTGAACACAGTTATGCCACAGACAAGTTATTGGGAGAGCTTCAAATGCAATTAAACCACAGATATGCTATTGGGAGATTATCTAAATGCAACTTCCTAATACAATTATGCCACAGATAAGGTATTGGGAGACTTTCAAGTGCAACTATGCTACAGATAAACTATTGGGAGACTTTCAAAGGCAATTATGCCACAGATGAGCTATTGGGAGACTTTCAAATGCAATTATGCCACAGATAAGCTATTGGGAGACTTTCAAATGCACTTAAACCACAGATATGCTATTGGGAGATTATCTAAATGCAACTTTCCATAAACAATTATGCCACTGATACGCTATTGGGAGACTTTCAAATGCAGTTATGTCACAGGTACACTATTGGCAGACTTTCTAAATGCAATTATGCCACAGATAAGAGATTGGGAGACTTTCAGATGCAATTATGCCACAGATAAGCTATTGGGAGACTTCCAAATGAAATAAAGCCACAGATATGCTATTGGGAGATTATTTAAATGCAACATTCTAAATACATTTATGCTGCAGATAAGCTATTGGGAGACTTTCAAATGCAATTATGCCACAGATACACTATTGGCAGACTTTCTAAATGCAATTATGCCACAGATAAGAGATTGGGAGACTTTCAGATGCAATTATGCCACAGATAAGCTATTGGGAGACTTCCAAATGAAATAAAGCCACAGATATGCTATTGGGAGATTATTTAAATGCAACATTCTAAATACATTTATGCTGCAGATAAGCTATTGGGAGACTTTCAAGTGCAATTATGCCACAGATATGCTATTGGCAGACTTTCTAAATGCAATTATGCAACACATAAGGTATTGGGAGACTTTCAAATGCAATTATGCTACAGATAAACTATTGGGAGACTTTCAAATGCAATTATGCCACATATATTCTATTGGGAGATTATCTAAATGCAACTTTCTGAACACAGTTATGCCACAGACAAGTTATTGGGAGAGCTTCAAATGCAATTAAACCACAGATATGCTATTGGGAGATTATCTAAATGCAACTTCCTAATACAATTATGCCACAGATAAGGTATTGGGAGACTTTCAAGTGCAACTATGCTACAGATAAACTATTGGGAGACTTTCAAAGGCAATTATGCCACAGATGAGCTATTGGGAGATTATCTAAATGCAACTTTCTGAACACAGTTATGCCACAGACAAGTTATTGGGAGAGCTTCAAATGCAATTAAACCACAGATATGCTATTGGGAGATTATCTAAATGCAACTTCCTAATACAATTATGCCACAGATAAGGTATTGGGAGACTTTCAAGTGCAACTATGCTACAGATAAACTATTGGGAGACTTTCAAAGGCAATTATGCCACAGATGAGCTATTGGGAGACTTTCAAATGCAATTATGCCACAGATAAGCTATTGGGAGACTTTCAAATGCACTTAAACCACGGATATGCTATTGGGAGATTATCTAAATGCAACTTTCCATAAACAATTATGCCACTGATACGCTATTGGGAGACTTTCAAATGCAGTTATGTCACAGGTACACTATTGGCAGACTTTCTAAATGCAATTATGCCACAGATAAGAGATTGGGAGACTTTCAGATGCAATTATGCCACAGATAAGCTATTGGGAGACTTCCAAATGAAATAAAGCCACAGATATGCTATTGGGAGATTATTTAAATGCAACATTCTAAATACATTTATGCTGCAGATAAGCTATTGGGAGACTTTCAAATGCAATTATGCCACAGATACACTATTGGCAGACTTTCTAAATGCAATTATGCCACAGATAAGAGATTGGGAGACTTTCAGATGCAATTATGCCACAGATAAGCTATTGGGAGACTTCCAAATGAAATAAAGCCACAGATATGCTATTGGGAGATTATTTAAATGCAACATTCTAAATACATTTATGCTGCAGATAAGCTATTGGGAGACTTTCAAGTGCAATTATGCCACAGATATGCTATTGGCAGACTTTCTAAATGCAATTATGCAACACATAAGGTATTGGGAGACTTTCAAATACAATTATGCCACAGTTATGCTATTGGGAGATTATCTAAATGCAACTTTCTAATACAATTATACCACAGATAAGGTATTGGGAGACTTTCAAGTGCAATTATGCTACAGATAAACTATTGGGAGACTTTCAAATGCAATTATGCCACATATATTCTATTGGGAGATTATCTAAATGCAACTTTCTGAACACAGTTATGCCACAGACAAGTTATTGGGAGAGCTTCAAATGCAATTAAACCACAGATATGCTATTGGGAGATTATCTAAATGCAACTTTCTAATACAATTATGCCACAGATAAGGTATTGGGAGACTTTCAAGTGCAATTATGCTACAGATAAGCTATTGGGAGACTTTCAAATGCACTTAAACCACATATATGCTATTGGGAGATTATCTAAATGCAACTTTCTAAATACAATTATGCCACTGATACGCTATTGGGAGACTTTCAAATGCAATTATGCCACAGGTAAGCTATTGGGAGACTTTCAAATGCAATTAAGCCACAGATAAGCTATTGAGAGATTTTCAAATTCAATTAAACCACAGATATGCTATTGGGAGATTTTCGAATGCAATTAAGCCACAGATATGCTATTGGGAGATTATCTAAATGCAACTTTCTAAATACAATTATGCCACTGATACGCTATTGGGAGACATTCAAATGCAATTATGCCACAGATAAGCTATTGGGAGACTTTCAAATGCAATTATGCCACGGATATGCTATTGGCAGACTTTCTACATGCAGTTATGCCACAGGTATGCTATTGGCAGACTTTCAAATGCAATTAAGCCACAGATATGCTATTGGGAGATTATCTAAATGCAACTTTCTGAACACAGTTATGCCACAGATAAGTTATTGGGAGAGCTTCAAATGCAATTAAGCCACAGATATGCTATTGGGAGATTATCTAAATGCAACTTTCTGAACCCAGTTATGCCACAGATAAATTATTGGAAGAGCTTCAAATGCAATTAAGCCACAGATATGCTATTGGGAGATTATCTAAATGCAACTTTCTAAATGCAATTATGCCACTGATAAGCTATTGGGAGAATTTCTAAATACAATTATGCCACAGATAAGCTATTGGGAGACTTTCAAATGCAATTATGCCACAGATACACTATTGGCAGACTTTCTAAATGCAATTATGCCACAGATAAGATATTGGGAGACTTTCAGATGCAATTATGCCACAGATAGGCTATTGGGTGACTTCCAAATGAAATAAAGCCACAGATATGCTATTGGGAGATTATTTAAATGCAACATTCTAAATACATTTATGCTGCAGATAAGCTATTGGGAGACTTTCAAGTGCAATTATGGCACAGATATGCTATTGGCAGACTTTCTAAATGCAATTATGCAACACATAAGGTATTGGGAGACTTTCAAATGCAATTATGCTACAGATAAACTATTGGGAGACTTTCAAATGCAATTATGCCACATATATTCTATTGGGAGATTATCTAAATGCAACTTTCTGAACACAGTTATGCCACAGACAAGTTATTGGGAGAGCTTCAAATGCAATTAAACCACAGATATGCTATTGGGAGATTATCTAAATGCAACTTCCTAATACAATTATGCCACAGATAAGGTATTGGGAGACTTTCAAGTGCAACTATGCTACAGATAAACTATTGGGAGACTTTCAAAGGCAATTATGCCACAGATGAGCTATTGGGAGATTATCTAAATGCAACTTTCTGAACACAGTTATGCCACAGACAAGTTATTGGGAGAGCTTCAAATGCAATTAAACCACAGATATGCTATTGGGAGATTATCTAAATGCAACTTCCTAATACAATTATGCCACAGATAAGGTATTGGGAGACTTTCAAGTGCAACTATGCTACAGATAAACTATTGGGAGACTTTCAAAGGCAATTATGCCACAGATGAGCTATTGGGAGACTTTCAAATGCAATTATGCCACAGATAAGCTATTGGGAGACTTTCAAATGCACTTAAACCACAGATATGCTATTGGGAGATTATCTAAATGCAACTTTCCATAAACAATTATGCCACTGATATGCTATTGGGAGACTTTCAAATGCAGTTATGTCACAGGTAAGCTATTGGAAGATTTTCAAATTCAATTAAACCACAGATATGCTATTGGGAGATTTTCGAATGCAATTAAGCCACAGATATGCTATTGGGAGATTATCTAAATGCAACTTTCTAAATACAATAATGCCACCGATACGCTATTGGGAGACATTCAAATGCAATTATGCCACAGATAAGCTATTGGGAGACTTTCAAATGCAATTATGCCACAGATATGCTATTGGCAGACTTTCTAAATGCAATTATGCCACAGATAAGCAATTGGGAGACTTTCAAATGCAATTAAGCTACAGATATGCTATTGGGAAATCATCTAAATGCAACTTTCTAAATATAATTATGCCACAGATAAGTTATTGGGGGAGCTTCAAATGCAATTAAGCCACAGATATGCCATTTGGAGATTATCTAAATGCAACTTTCTGAACCCAGTTATGCCATAGATAAATTATTGGGAGAACTTCAAATGCAATTAAGCCACAGATATGCTATTGGGAGATTATCTAAATGCAACTTTCTAAATGCAATTATGCCACTGATAAGCTATTGGGAGACTTTCTAAATACAATTATACCACAGATACGCTAATGGGAGACTTTCAGATGCAGTTAAACCACAGATATGCTATTGGGAGATTATCTAAATGCAACTTTCTAAATACAGTTATGCCACAGATAAGGTATTGGGGGAGTTTCAAATCCAATTAAACCACAGATATGCTATTGGGAAATTATCTAAGTGCAACTTTCTAAATACAATTATGCCACAGATAAGCTATTGGGAGACTTTGAAATGCAATTATGCCACAGATATACTATTGGCAGACTTTCTAAATGCAATTATGCCACAGATATGCTATTGGCAGACTTTCTAAATGCAATTATGCCACAGATAAGATATTGGGAGACTTTCAGATGCAATTATGCCACAGATAAGCTATTGAGAGACTTTCTAAATGCAATTATGCCACAGATAAGCTATTGGGAGACTTTCAGATGCAATTATGCCACAGATAAGCTATTGGGAGACTTTCAAATGAAATAAAGCCACAGATATGCTATTGGGAGATTATTTAAATGCAACATTCTAAATACATTTATGCCGCAGATAAGCTATTGATAGACTTTCAAGTGCAATTATGCCACAGATATGCTATTGGCAGACTTTCTAAATGCAATTATGCAACACATAAGGTATTGGGAGACTTTCAAATGAAATTATACCACAGATAAGACATTGGGAGACTTTCAAATGCAATTATGCCACAGATATGCTATTGACAGACTTTCTAAATGCAACTATGCCACAGATATGCTATTGGCAGACTTTCTAAATGCAATTATGCCACAGATAAGGTATTGGGAGAGCTTCAAATGCAATTATGCCACAGATATGCTATTGGGAGATTATCAAAATGCAACTTTCTAAATATAATTATGCCACAGATAAGCTATTGGGAGTCTTTCAAATGCAATTATGCCACAGATATGCTATTGGGGGATTATCTAAATGCAACTTTCTAATACAATTATGCCACAGATAAGGTATTGGGAGACTTTCAAGTGCAATTATGCTACAGATAAACTATTGGGAGACTTTCAAATGCAATTATGCCACAGATATGCTATTGGCAGACTTTCTAAATGCAATTATGCCACAAATAAGCTATTGGGAGACTTTCAGATGCAATTATGCGAAAGATAAGCTATTGGGAGTCTTGCTAAATGCAATTATGCCACAGATAAGCTATAGGGAGACTTTCGGATGCAATTATGCCGCAGATAAGGTATTGGGAGACTTCCAAATGCAATAAAGCCACAGATATGCTATTGGGAGATTATTTAAATGCAACTTTCTAAATACATTTATGCTGCAGATAAGCTATTGGGAGACTTTCAAGTGCAATTATGCCACAGATATGCTATTGGCAGACTTTCTAAATGCAATTATGCCACAGATAAGGTATTGGGAGAGCTTCAAATGCAATTATGCCACAGATATGCTATTGGGAGATTATCTAAATGCAACTTTCTAAATATAATTATGCCACAGATAAGCTACAGGGAGTCTTTCAGATGCAATTAAGGCACATATATGCTATTGGGAGATTATCTAAATGCAACTTTCTAAATACAATTATGCCACAGATAACCTAGTGGGAGACCTTGAAGTGCAATTATGCCACAGATATGTTATTGGCAGACTTTCTCAATGCAATTAATCCACAGATAAGCTATTGGCAGACTTTCTAAATGCAATTATGCCACAGATAAGGTATTGGGAGACTTTCAAGTGCAATTAAGCTACAGATAAACTATTGGGAGACGTTCAAATGCAATTATGCCACAGATATGCTATTGGCAGACTTTCTAAATGCAATTATGCCACAAATAAGATATTGGGAGACTTTCAGATGCAATTAAGCCAAAGATAAGCTATTGGGAGACTTGCTAAATGCAATTATGCCACAGATAAGCTATAGGAAGACTTTCGGATGCAACTTTCTAAATATAATTTTGCCACAGATAAGCTATTGGGAGTCTTTCAAATGCAATTAAGGCACAGATATGCTATTGGGAGATTATCTAAATGCAACTTTCTAAATACAATTATGCCACAGATAACCTAGTGGGAGACTTTGAAGTGCAATTATGCCACAGATATGTTATTGGCAGACTTTCTCAATGCAATTAAGCCACAGATAAGGTATTGGGAGACTTTCAAGTGCAATTATGCCACAGATGTGCTATTGGCAGACTTTCTAAATGCAATTATGCCACAGTTAAGGTATTGGGAGAGCTTCAAATGCAATTATGCCACAGATATTCTATTGGGAGATTATCTAAATGCAACTTTCTGAACACAGTTATGCCACAGAAAAGTTATTGGGAGAGCATCAAATGCAATTAAGCCACAGATATGCTATTGGGAGATTATCTAAATGCAACTTTCTGAACCCAGTTATGCCACAGATAAATTATTGGGAGAGCTTCAAATGCAATTAAGCCACAGATAAGCTATTGAGAGATTTTCAAATTCAATTAAACCACAGATATGCTATTGGGAGATTTTCGAATGCAATTAAGCCACAGATATGCTATTGGGAGATTATCTAAATGCAACTTTCTAAATACAATTATGCCACTGATACGCTATTGGGAGACATTCAAATGCAATTATGCCACAGATAAGCTATTGGGAGACTTTCAAATGCAATTATGCCACGGATATGCTATTGGCAGACTTTCTACATGCAGTTATGCCACAGGTATGCTATTGGCAGACTTTCAAATGCAATTAAGCCACAGATATCCTATTGGGAGATTATCTAAATGCAACTTTCTGAACACAGTTATGCCACAGATAAGTTATTGGGAGAGCTTCAAATGCAATTAAGCCACAGATATGCTATTGGGAGATTATCTAAATGCAACTTTCTGAACCCAGTTATGCCACAGATAAATTATTGGAAGAGCTTCAAATGCAATTAAGCCACAGATATGCTATTGGGAGATTATCTAAATGCAACTTTCTAAATGCAATTATGCCACTGATAAGCTATTGGGAGAATTTCTAAATACAATTATGCCACAGATAAGCTATTGGGAGACTTTCAAATGCAATTATGCCACAGATACACTATTGGCAGACTTTCTAAATGCAATTATGCCACAGATAAGATATTGGGAGACTTTCAGATGCAATTATGCCACAGATAAGCTATTGGGAGACTTCCAAATGAAATAAAGCCACAGATATGCTATTGGCAGACTTTCTAAATGCAATTATGCAACACATAAGGTATTGGGAGACTTTCAAATGCAATTATGCTACAGATAAACTATTGGGAGACTTTCAAATGCAATTATGCCACATATATTCTATTGGGAGATTATCTAAATGCAACTTTCTGAACACAGTTATGCCACAGACAAGTTATTGGGAGAGCTTCAAATGCAATTAAACCACAGATATGCTATTGGGAGATTATCTAAATGCAACTTCCTAATACAATTATGCCACAGATAAGGTATTGGGAGACTTTCAAGTGCAACTATGCTACAGATAAACTATTGGGAGACTTTCAAAGGCAATTATGCCACAGATGAGCTATTGGGAGATTATCTAAATGCAACTTTCTGAACACAGTTATGCCACAGACAAGTTATTGGGAGAGCTTCAAATGCAATTAAACCACAGATATGCTATTGGGAGATTATCTAAATGCAACTTCCTAATACAATTATGCCACAGATAAGGTATTGGGAGACTTTCAAGTGCAACTATGCTACAGATAAACTATTGGGAGACTTTCAAAGGCAATTATGCCACAGATGAGCTATTGGGAGACTTTCAAATGCAATTATGCCACAGATAAGCTATTGGGAGACTTTCAAATGCACTTAAACCACAGATATGCTATTGGGAGATTATCTAAATGCAACTTTCCATAAACAATTATGCCACTGATACGCTATTGGGAGACTTTCAAATGCAGTTATGTCACAGGTAAGCTATTGGAAGATTTTCAAATTCAATTAAACCACAGATATGCTATTGGGAGATTTTCGAATGCAATTAAGCCACAGATATGCTATTGGGAGATTATCTAAATGCAACTTTCTAAATACAATAATGCCACCGATACGCTATTGGGAGACATTCAAATGCAATTATGCCACAGATAAGCTATTGGGAGACTTTCAAATGCAATTATGCCACAGATATGCTATTGGCAGACTTTCTAAATGCAATTATGCCACAGATAAGCAATTGGGAGACTTTCAAATGCAATTAAGCTACAGATATGCTATTGGGAAATCATCTAAATGCAACTTTCTAAATAAAATTATGCCACAGATAAGTTATTGGGGGAGCTTCAAATGCAATTAAGCCACAGATATGCCATTGGGAGATTATCTAAATGCAACTTTCTGAACCCAGTTATGCCATAGATAAATTATTGGGAGAACTTCAAATGCAATTAAGCCACAGATATGCTATTGGGAGATTATCTAAATGCAACTTTCTAAATGCAATTATGCCACTGATAAGCTATTGGGAGACTTTCTAAATACAATTATACCACAGATACGCTAATGGGAGACTTTCAGATGCAGTTAAACCACAGATATGCTATTGGGAGATTATCTAAATGCAACTTTCTAAATACAGTTATGCCACAGATAAGGTATTGGGGGAGTTTCAAATCCAATTAAACCACAGATATGCTATTGGGAAATTATCTAAGTGCAACTTTCTAAATACAATTATGCCACAGATAAGCTATTGGGAGACTTTGAAATGCAATTATGCCACAGATATACTATTGGCAGACTTTCTAAATGCAATTATGCCACAGATATGCTATTGGCAGACTTTCTAAATGCAATTATGCCACAGATAAGATATTGGGAGACTTTCAGATGCAATTATGCCACAGATAAGCTATTGAGAGACTTTCTAAATGCAATTATGCCACAGATAAGCTATTGGGAGACTTTCAGATGCAATTATGCCACAGATAAGCTATTGGGAGACTTTCAAATGAAATAAAGCCACAGATATGCTATTGGGAGATTATTTAAATGCAACATTCTAAATACATTTATGCCGCAGATAAGCTATTGGGAGACTTTCAAGTGCAATTATGCCACAGATATGCTATTGGCAGACTTTCTAAATGCAATTATGCAACACATAAGGTATTGGGAGACTTTCAAATGCAATTATGCCAGAGATATGCTATTGGGAGATTATCTAAATGCAACTTTCTAAATACAATTATGCCACAGATAAACTATCGGGAGACTTTCAAGTGCACATATG
This sequence comes from Ambystoma mexicanum, assembly GCF_040938575.1. Classification (NCBI taxonomy): domain Eukaryota; kingdom Metazoa; phylum Chordata; class Amphibia; order Caudata; family Ambystomatidae; genus Ambystoma; species Ambystoma mexicanum. The sequence goes on from NC_090924.1 coordinate 705,199,854, forward strand.
CCACAGATATGCTATTGGCAGACTTTCCAAATGCACTTATGCCACAGATAAGGTATTGGGAGACTTTCAAATGCAATTATGCCACATGTATGCTATTGGGAGATTATGCAAATGCAACTTTCTGAACAGTTATACCACAGATGAGCTATTGGGAGACTTTCAAATGTAATTATGCCACAGATAAGATATTGGGAGACTTTCAAATGCACTTAAGCCACAGATGTGCTATTGGGAGATTATCTAAATGCAACTTCCTAAATACAATTATGCCACCGATACGCTATTGGGAGACTTTCAAATGCAATTATGCCACAGATAAGCTATTGTGAGACTTTCAAATGCAATTATGCCAGAGGTAAGCTATTGGAAGACTTTCAAATGCAATTAAGCCACAGATAAACTATTGAGAGATTTTCAAATTCAATTAAACTACAGATATGCTATTGGGAGATTTTCGAATGCAATTAAGCCACAGATATGCTGTTGGGAGATTATCTAAATGCAACTTTCTAAATACAATTATGCCACCAATACGCTATTGGGAGACTTTCAAATGAAATTATACCACAGATAAGACATTGGGAGACTTTCAAATGCAATTATGCCACAGATATGCTATTGACAGACTTTCTAAATGCAACTATGCCACAGATATGCTATTGGCAGACTTTCTAAATGCAATTATGCCACAGATAAGGTATTGGGAGAGCTTCAAATGCAATTATGCCACAGATATGCTATTGGGAGATTATCAAAATGCAACTTTCTAAATATAATTATGCCACAGATAAGCTATTGGGAGTCTTTCAAATGCAATTATGCCACAGATATGCTATTGGGAGATTATCTAAATGCAACTTTCTAATACAATTATGCCACAGGTAAGGTATTGGGAGACTTTCAAGTGCAATTATGCTACAGATAAACTATTGGGAGACTTTCAAATGCAATTATGCCACAGATATGCTATTGGCAGACTTTCTAAATGCAATTATGCCACAAATAAGATATTGGGAGACTTTCAGATGCAATTATGCCAAAGATAAGCTATTGGGAGACTTGCTAAATGCAATTATGCCACAGATAAGCTATAGGGAGACTTTCGGATGCAATTATGCCGCAGATAAGGTATTGGGAGACTTCCAAATGCAATAAAGCCACAGATATGCTATTGGGAGATTATTTAAATGCAACTTTCTAAATACATTTATGCTGCAGATAAGCTATTGGGAGACTTTCAAGTGCAATTATGCCACAGATATGCTATTGGCAGACTTTCTAAATGCAATTATGCCACAGATAAGGTATTGGGAGAGCTTCAAATGCAATTATGCCACAGATATGCTATTGGGAGATTATCTAAATGCAACTTTCTAAATATAATTATGCCACAGATAAGCTACTGGGAGTCTTTCAGATGCAATTAAGGCACAGATATGCTATTGGGAGATTATCTAAATGCAACTTTCTAAATACAATTATGCCACAGATAACCTAGTGGGAGACTTTGAAGTGCAATTATGCCACAGATATGTTATTGGCAGACTTTCTCAATGCAATTAATCCACAGATAAGCTATTGGCAGACTTTCTAAATGCAATTATGCCACAGATAAGGTATTGGGAGACTTTCAAGTGCAATTAAGCTACAGATAAACTATTGGGAGACGTTCAAATGCAATTATGCCACAGATATTCTATTGGGAGATTATCTAAATGCAACTTTCTGAACACAGTTATGCCACAGAAAAGTTATTGGGAGAGCATCAAATGCAATTAAGCCACAGATATGCTATTGGGAAATTATCTAAGTTCAACTTTCTAAATACAATTATGCCACAGATAAGCTATTGGGAGACTTTCAAATGCAATTATGCCACATATTTGCTATTGGCAGACTTTCTAAATGCAATTATGCCACAGATATGCTATTGGCAGACTTTCTAAATGCAATTATGCCACAAATAAGATATTGGGAGACTTTCAGATGCAATTAAGCCAAAGATAAGCTATTGGGAGACTTGCTAAATGCAATTATGCCACAGATAAGCTATAGGAAGACTTTCGGATGCAACTTTCTAAATATAATTTTGCCACAGATAAGCTATTGGGAGTCTTTCAAATGCAATTAAGGCACAGATATGCTATTGGGAGATTATCTAAATGCAACTTTCTAAATACAATTATGCCACAGATAACCTAGTGGGAGACTTTGAAGTGCAATTATGCCACAGATATGTTATTGGCAGACTTTCTCAATGCAATTAAGCCAGAGATAAGGTATTGGGAGACTTTCAAATGCAATTATGCCACAGATATGCTATTGGGAATTTATGTAAATGCAACTTTCTGAACACAGTTATGCCACAGATAAGTTATTGGGAGAGCTTCAAATGCAATTAAACCACAGATATGCTATTGGGAGATTATCTAAATGCAACTTTCTAAACACAATTATGCCACAGATAAGCTATTGGGAGACTTTCTAAATACAATTATGCCACAGATACGCTCATGGGAGACTTTCAAATGCCATTAAGCCACAGATATGCTATTGGGAGATTATCTAAATGCAACTTTCTAAATTCAATTATGCCACAGATAAGCTATTGGGAGACTTTCAAGTGCAATTATGCCACAGATATGCTATTGGGAGACTTCCAAATAAAATTAAGCCACAGATAAGCTATTGGGAGACTTTCAAATACAATTATGCCACAGATAAGCTATTGAGAGACTTTCAAATGCAATTAAGCCACAGATAAGCTATTCAGAGACTTTCAAATGCAATTATGCCACGGGTAAGCTATTGGGAGACTTTCAAATGCAATTAAGCCACAGATAAACTATTGAGCAATTTTCAAATTCAATTAAGCCAAAGATATACTATTAGGAGATTTTCGAATGCAATTAAGCCACAGATATGCTATTGGGAGATTATCTAAATGCAACTTTCTAATACAATTATGCCACAGATAAGGTATTGGGAGACTTTCAAGTGCAATTATGCTACAGATGAACTATTGGGAGACTTTCAAATGGAATTATGCCACAGATATTCTATTGGGAGATTATCTAAATGCAACTTTCTGAACACAGTTATGCCACAGACAAGTCATTGGGAGAGCTTCAAATGCAATTAAAGCAAAGATATGCTATTGGGAGATTATCTAAATGCAACTTTCTAAATACAATTATGCCACGGATAAGCTATTGGGAGACTTTCAGATGCAATAATGCCACAGATAAGCTATTGGGAGACTTTCAAATGCAATTAAGCCACAGATATGCTATTGGGGGATTATCGGAATGCACCTTTCTAAACACAATTATGCCACAGATAAGCTATTGGGAGACTTTCAAATGCAATTAAGCCACAGATATGTTATTGGGAGATTATCTAAATGCAACTTTCTGAACACAGGTATGCCACAGATAAATTATTTGAAGAGCTTCAAATGCAATTAAGCCACAGATATGCTATTGGGAGATTATCTAAATGCAACTTTCTAAATACAATTATGCCACAGATAAGCTATTGGGAGACTATCAAATGCAATTAAGCCACAGATATGCTATTGGGAGATTATCAAAATGCAACTTTCTGAACACAGGTATGCCACAGATAAGTTATTTGGGGAGCTTCAAATGCAATTAAGCCACAGATATGCTATTGGGAGATTATTTAAATGCAACTTTCTAAATGCAATTATGCCACAGATATGCTAATGGGAGACTTTCAAATGCAATTAAGCCACAGATAATCTATTGGGAGACTTTCAAATACAATTATGCCACAGATAAGCTATTGGGAGACTTTCAAATGCAATTAAGCCACAGATAAGCTATTGGGAGACTTTCAAAGGCAATTATGCCACGGGTAAGCTATTGGGAGACTTTCAAATGCAATTAAGCCACAGATAAACTATTGAACGATTTTCAAATTCAATTAAGCCACAGATATGCTATTGGGAGATTATCTAAATGCAACTTTCCATAAACAATTATGCCACTGATAAGCTATTGGGAGACTTTCAAATGCAGTTATGCCACAGGTAAGCTATTGGGAGACTTTCAAATGCAATTAAGCCACAGATAAGCTATTGAGAGATTTTCAAATTCAATTAAACCACAGATATGCTATTGGGAGATTTTCAAATGCAATTAAGCCACAGATATGCTATTGGGAGATTATTTAAATGCAACTTTCTATATACAATTATGCCACAGATAAGGTATTGGGAGACTTTCAAATGCAATTATGCCACAGATATGCTATTGGGAGATTATGTAAATGCAACTTTCTGAACACAGTTATGCCACAGATAAGTTATTGGGAGAGCTTCAAATGCAATTAAGCCACAGATATGCTATTGGGAGATTATCTAAATGCAACTTTCAAATACAATTATGCCACAGATAAGATATTGGGAGACTTTCAATTGCAATTATGCCACAGATGAGCTATGGGGAGACTTTCAAATGCAATTATGCGACAGATAAGCTATTAGGAGACTTTCAAATGCACTTAAACCACAGATATGCTATTGGGAGATTATCTAAATGCAACTTTCTAAATACAATTATGCCACTGATACGCTATTGGGAGACTTTCAAATGCAATTATGCCACAGGTAAGCTATTGGGAGACTTTCAAATGCAATTAAGCCACAGATAAGCTATTGAGAGATTTTCAAATTCAATTAAACCACAGATATGCTATTGGGAGATTTTCGAATGTAATTAAGCCACAGATATGCTATTGGGAGATTATCTAAATGCAACTTTCTAAATACAATTATGCCACTGATACGCTATTGGGAGACATTCAAATGCAATTATGCACCAGATAAGCTATTGGGAGACTTTCAAATGCAATTATGCCACAGATATGCTATTGGCAGACTTTCTACATGCAGTTATGCCACAGATATGCTATTGGCAGACTTTCAAATGCAATTAAGCCACAGATATGCTATTGGGAGATTATCTAAATGCCACTTTCTGAACACAGTTATGCCACAGATAAGTTATTGGGAGAGCTTCAAATGCAATTAAGCCACAGATATGCTATTGGGAGATTATCTAAATGCAACTTTCTGAACCCAGTTATGCCACAGATAAATTATTGGGAGAGCTTCAAATGCAATTAAGCCACAGATATGCTATTGGGACATTATCTAAATGCAACTTTCTAAATGCAATTATGCCACTGATAAGCTATTGGGAGACTTTCTAAATACAATTATGCCACAAATAAGCTATTGGGAGACTTTCAAATGCAATTATGCCACAGATACACTATTGGCAGACTTTCTAAATGCAATTATGCCACAGATAAGATATTGGGAGACTTTCAGATGCAATTATGCCACAGATAAGCTATTGGGAGACTTCCAAATGAAATAAAGCCACAGATATGCTATTGGGAGATTATTTAAATGCAACATTCTAAATACATTTATGCTGCAGATAAGCTATTGGGAGACTTTAAAGTGCAATCATGCCACAGATATGCTATTGGCAGACTTTCTAAATGCAATTATGCAACACATAAGGTACTGGGAGACTTTCAAATGCAATTATGCCACAGTTATGCTATTGGGAGATTATCTAAATGCAACGTTCTAATACAATTATACCACAGATAAGGTATTGGGAGACTTTCAAGTGCAATTATGCTACAGATAAACTATTGGGAGACTTTCAAATGCAATTATGCCACATATATTCCATTGGGAGATTATCGAAATGCAACTTTCTGAACACAGTTATGCCACTGATACGCTATTGGGAGACATTCAAATGCAATTATGCAACAGATAAGCTATTGGGAGACTTTCAAATGCAATTATGCCACAGATATGCTATTGGCAGACTTTCTACATGCAGTTATGCCACAGATATGCTATTGGCAGACTTTCAAATGCAATTAAGCCACAGATATGCTATTGGGAGATTATCTAAATGCAACTTTCTGAACACAGTTATGCCACAGATAAGTTATTGGGAGAGCTTCAAATGCAATTAAGCCACAGATATGCTATTGGGAGATTATCTAAATGCAACTTTCTGAACCCAGTTATGCCACAGATAAATTATTGGGAGAGCTTCAAATGCAATTAAGCCACAGATATGCTATTGGGACATTATCTAAATGCAACTTTCTAAATGCAATTATGCCACTGATAAGCTATTGGGAGACTTTCTAAATACAATTATGCCACAGATAAGCTATTGGGAGAATTTCAAATGCAATTATGCCACAGATACACTATTGGCAGACTTTCTAAATGCAATTGCGCCACAGATAAGATATTGGGAGACTTTCAGATGCAATTATGCCACAGATAAGCTATTGGGAGACTTCCAAATGAAATAAAGCCACAGATATGCTATTGGGAGATTATTTAAATGCAACATTCTAAATACATTTATGCTGCAGATAAGCTATTGGGAGACTTTCAAGTGCAATTATGCCACAGATATGCTATTGGCAGACTTTCTAAATGCAATTATGCAACACATAAGGTACTGGGAGACTTTCAAATGCAATTATGCCACAGTTATGCTATTGGGAGATTATCTAAATGCAACTTTCTAATACAATTATACCACAGATAAGGTATTGGGAGACTTTCAAATGCAATTATGCCACAGATGAGCTATTGGGAGACTTTCAAATGCAATTATGCCACAGATAAGCTATTGGGAGACTTTCAAATGCACTTAAACCACAGATATGCTATTGGGAGATTATCTAAATGCAACTTTCCATAAACAATTATGCCACTGATACGCTATTGGGAGACTTTCAAATGCAGTTATGTCACAGGTAAGCTATTGGGAGACTTTCAAATGCAATTAAGCCACAGATAAGCTATTGAGAGATTTTCAAAATCAATTAAACCACAGATATGCTATTGGGAGATTTTCGAATGCAATTAAGCCACAGATATGCTATTGGGAGATTATCTAAATGCAACTTTCTAAATACAATAATGCCACCGATACGCTATTGGGAGACATTCAAATGCAATTATGCCACAGATAAGCTATTGGGAGACTTTCAAATGCAATTATGCCACAGATATGCTATTGGCAGACTTTCTAAATGCAATTATGCCACAGATAAGCAATTGGGAGACTTTCAAATGCAGTTAAGCTACAGATATGCTATTTGGAAATCATCCAAATGCAACTTTCTAAATAAAATTATGCCACAGATAAGTTATTGGGAGAGCTTCAAATGCAATTAAGCCACAGATATGCTATTGGGAGATTATCTAAATGCAACTTTCTGAACCCAGTTATGCCACAGATAAATTATTGGGAGAGCTTCAAATGCAATTAAGCCACAGATATGCTATTGGGAGATTATCTAAATGCAACTTTCTAAATGCAATTATGCCACTGATAAGCTATTGGGAGACTTTCTAAATACAATTATACCACAGATACGCTAATGGGAGACTTTCAGATGCAGTTAAACCACAGATATGCTATTGGTAGATTATCTAAATGCAACTTTCTAAATACAGTTATGCCACAGATAAGGTATTGGGGGAGTTTCAAATGCAATTAAACCACAGATATGCTATTGGGAAATTATCTAAGTGCAACTTTCTACATACAATGATGCCACAGATAAGCTATTGGGAGACTTTGAAATGCAATTATGCCACAGATATACTATTGGCAGACTTTCTAAATGCAATTATGCCACAGATATGCTATTGGCAGACTTTCTAAACGCAATTATGCCACAGATAAGATATTGGGAGACTTTCAGATGCAATTATGCCACAGATAAGCTATTGGGAGACTTTCTAAATGCAATTATGCCACAGATAAGCTATTGGGAGACTTTCAGATGCAATTATGCCACAGATAAGCTATTGGGAGACTTTCAAATGAAATAAAGCCACAGATATGCTATTGGGAGATTATTTAAATGCAACCTTCTAAATACATTTATGCCGCAGATAAGCTATTGGGAGACTTTCAAGTGCAATTATGCCACAGATATGCTATTGGCAGACTTTCTAAATGCAATTATGCAACACATAAGGTATTGGGAGACTTTCAAATGCAATTATGCCAGAGATATGCTATTGGGAGATTATCTAAATGCAACTTTCTAAATACAATTATGCCACAGATAAACTATCGGGAGACTTTCAAGTGCACATATGCCACAGATATGCTATTGGCAGACTTTCCAAATGCACTTATGCCACAGATAAGGTATTGGGAGACTTTCAAATGCAATTATGCCACATGTATGCTATTGGGAGATTATGCAAATGAAACTTTCTGAACAGTTATGCCACAGATGAGCTATTGGGAGACTTTCAAGTGCAATTATGCCACATATATACTATTGGCAGACTTTCTAAATGCAATTATGCCACTGATAAGCTATTGGGAGACTTTCTGAATACAATTATACCACAGATACGCTAATGGGAGACTTTCAGATGCAGTTAAACCACAGATAAGATATTGGGAGACTTACAAATGCAATTATGCCACAGATATCCTATTGACAGACTTTCTAAATGCAATTGTGCCACAGATATGCTATTGGCAGACTTTCTAAATGCAATTATGCCACGGATAAGCAATTGGGAGACTTTCAAATGCAATTAAGCCACAGATATGCTATTGGGAGATCATCTAAATGCAACTTTCTAAATACAATTATGCCACAGATAAGCTATTGGGAGACTTTCAAATGCAGTTAAGTCACAGATATGCTATTGGGAGATTATCCAAATGCAACTTTCTGAACACAGTTATGCCACAGATAAGTTAATGGGAGAGCTTCAAATGCAATTAAGCCACAGATATTTTATTGGGAAATTATCTAAGTTCAACTTTCTAAATACAATTATGCCACAGATAAGCTATTGGGAGACTTTCAAATGCAATTATGCCACAGATATACTATTGGCAGACTTTCTAAATGCAATTATGCCACTGATAAGCTATTGGGAGACTTTCTAAATACAATTATACCACAGATACGCTAATGGGAGACTTTCAGATGCAGTTAAACCACAGATATGCTATTGGGAAATTATCTAAGTTCAACGTTCTAAATACAATTATGCCACAGATAAGCTATTGGGAGACTTTCAAATGCAATTATTCCACAGATATACTATTGGCAGACTTTCTAAATGCAACTATGCCACAGATATGCTATTGGCAGACTTTCTAAATGCAATTATGCTACAAATAAGATATTGGGAGACTTTCAAATGCAATTATGCCAAATATGAGCTATTGGGAGACTTGCTAAATGCAATTATGCCACGGATAAGCTATTGGGAGACTTTTGATGCAATTATGCCACAGATAAGCTATTGGGAGACTTCCAAATGCAATTAAGCCACAAATATGCTATTGGAAGATTATTTAAATGCAACTTTCTAAATACATTTATGCCGCAGATAAGCTATTGGGAGACTTTCAAGTGCAATTATGCCACAGATATTCTATTTGCAGACTTTCTAAATGCAATTATGCCACCGATAAGGTATTGGGAGACTTTCAAATGCAATTATGCCAGAGATATGCTATTGGGAGATTATTTAAATGCAACTTTCTAAATACATTTATGCCGCAGATAAGCTTGGGAGACTTTCAAGTGCAATTATGCCACAGATATGCTATTGGCAGACTTTCTAAATGCAATTATGCCACAGATAAGGTATTGGGAGACTTTCAAGTGCAATTATGCCACAGATATGCTATTGGGAGATTATCTAAATGCAACTTTCTAAATATAATTATGCTACAGATAAGCTATTGGGAGTCTTTCAAATGCAATTAAGGCACAGATATGCTATTGGGAGATTATCTAAATGCAACTTTCTAAATACAATTATGCCACAGATAAGCTAGTGGGAGACACTGAAGTGCAATTATGCCACAGATATGCTATTGGCAGACTTTCCAATGCAATTATGCCACAGATAAGTTATTGGGAGACTTTCAAATGCAATTATGCCACAGATATGCTATTGGGAGTTTATGTAAATGCAACTTTCTGAACACAGTTATGCCACAGATAAGTTATTGGGAGAGCTTCAAATGCAATTAAACCACAGATATGCTATTGGGAGATTATCTAAATGCAACTTTCTAAACACAATTATGCCACAGATAAGCTATTGGGAGACTTTCTTAATACAATTATGCCACAGATACGCTAATGGGAGACTTTCAAATGCCATTAAGCCACAGATATGCTATTGGGAGATTATCTAAATGCAACTTTCTAAATACAATTATGCCACATATAAGCTATTGGGAGACTTTCAAGTGCAATTATGCCACAGATATGCAATTGGCAGACTTTCTAAATGCAATTATGCTACAGATAAGCTATTGGGAGACTTTCAAATGCAATTATGCCACAGATATGCTATTGGGAGATTATCTAAATGCAACTTTCTGAACACAGTTATGCCACAGATAAATTATTGGGAGAGCTTCAAATGTAATTATGCCACAGATATGCTATTGGGAGATTATCAAAATGCAACTTTCTGAACACACGTATGCCAGAGATAAATTATTGGGAGAGCTTCAAATGCAATTAAGCCACAGATATGCTATTGGGAGATTATCTAAATGCAACTTTCTGAACACAGTTATGCCACAGATAAATTATTGGGAGAGCTTCAAATGCAATTATGCTACAGATAAGCTATTGGGAGACTTTCAAATGTAATTATGACACAGATATACTATTGGCAGACTTTCTAAATGCAATTATACCACAGATAAGCTATTGGGAGACTGTCAGATGCAATAATGCACAGATAAGCTAATGGGAGACTTGCTAAATGCTATTATGCCACAGATAAGCTATTGGGAGACTTTCAGATGCAATTATGCCACAGGGAAGCTATTGGGAGACTTTCAAATGCAATTAAGCCACAGATAAGCTATTGAGAGATTTTCAAATTCAATTAAGCCACGGATATGCTATTGGGAGATTTTCGAATGCAATTATGCCACAGATATGGTATTTGCAGACTTTCAATTGCAATTACGCCACAGATATGCTATTGGGAGATTATCTAAATGCAACATTCTAAAACAATTATGCCACAGATAAGGTATTGGGAGACTTTCAAGTGCAATTATGCTACAGATAAACTATTGTGAGACTTTCAAATGCAATTATGCCACAGATATTCTATTGGGAGATTATCTAAATGCAACTTTCTGAACACAGTTATGCCACAGAAAAGTTATTGGGAGAGCATCAAATGCAATTAAGCCACAGATATGCTATTGGGAAATTATCTAAGTTCAACTTTCTAAATACAATTATGCCACAGATAAGCTATTGGGAGACTTTCAAATGCAATTATGCCACAGATATGCTATTGACAGACTTTCTAAATGCAATTATGCCACAGATATGCAATTGGCAGACTTTCTAAATGCAATTATGCTACAGATAAGCTATTGGGAGACTTTCAAATGCAATTATGCCACAGATATGCTATTGGGAGATTATCTAAATGCAACTTTCTGAACACAGTTATGCCACAGATAAATTATTGGGAGAGCTTCAAATGTAATTATGCCACAGATATGCTATTGGGAGATTATCAAAATGCAACTTTCTGAACACACGTATGCCAGAGATAAATTATTGGGAGAGCTTCAAATGCAATTAAGCCACAGATATGCTATTGGGAGATTATCTAAATGCAACTTTCTGAACACAGTTATGCCACAGATAAATTATTGGGAGAGCTTCAAATGCAATTATGCTACAGATAAGCTATTGGGAGACTTTCAAATGTAATTATGACACAGATATACTATTGGCAGACTTTCTAAATGCAATTATACCACAGATAAGCTATTGGGAGACTGTCAGATGCAATAATGCACAGATAAGCTAATGGGAGACTTGCTAAATGCTATTATGCCACAGATAAGCTATTGGGAGACTTTCAGATGCAATTATGCCACAGGGAAGCTATTGGGAGACTTTCAAATGCAATTAAGCCACAGATAAGCTATTGAGAGATTTTCAAATTCAATTAAGCCACGGATATGCTATTGGGAGATTTTCGAATGCAATTATGCCACAGATATGGTATTTGCAGACTTTCAATTGCAATTACGCCACAGATATGCTATTGGGAGATTATCTAAATGCAACATTCTAAAACAATTATGCCACAGATAAGGTATTGGGAGACTTTCAAGTGCAATTATGCTACAGATAAACTATTGTGAGACTTTCAAATGCAATTATGCCACAGATATTCTATTGGGAGATTATCTAAATGCAACTTTCTGAACACAGTTATGCCACAGAAAAGTTATTGGGAGAGCATCAAATGCAATTAAGCCACAGATATGCTATTGGGAAATTATCTAAGTTCAACTTTCTAAATACAATTATGCCACAGATAAGCTATTGGGAGACTTTCAAATGCAATTATGCCACAGATATGCTATTGACAGACTTTCTAAATGCAATTATGCCACAGATATGCTATTCGCAGACTTTCTAAATGCAATTATGCCACGGATAAGCAATTGGGAGACTTTCAAATGCAATTAAGCCACAGATATGCTATTGGGAGATCATCTAAATGCAACTTTCTAAATACAATTATGCCACAGATAAGCTATTGGGAGACTTTCAAATGCAGTTAAGTCACAGATATGCTATTGGGAGATTATCTAAATGCAACTTTCTGAACACAGTTATGCCACAGATACGTTAATGGGAGAGCTTCAAATGCAATTAAGCCACAGATATTCTATTGGGAAATTATCTAAGTTCAACTTTCTAAATACAATTATGCCACAGATAAGCTATTGGGAGACTTTCAAATGCAATTATGCCACAGATATACTATTGGCAGACTTTCTAAATGCAATTATGCCACTGATAAGCTATTGGGAGACTTTCTAAATACAATTATACCACAGATACGCTAATGGGAGACTTTCAGATGCAGTTAAACCACAGATATGCTATTGGGAGATTATCTAAATGCAACTTTCTAAATACAGTTATGCCACAGAAAAGGTATTGGGAGAGTTTCAAATGCAATTAAACCACAGATATGCTATTGGGAAATTATCTAAGTTCAACTTTCTAAATACAATTATGCCACAGATAAGCTATTGGGAGACTTTCAAATGCAATTATTCCACAGATATACTATTGGCAGACTTTCTAAATGCAACTATGCCACAGATATGCTATTGGCAGACTTTCTAAATGCAATTATGCTACAAATAAGATATTGGGAGACTTTTGATGCAATTATGCCGCAGATAATCTATTGGGAGACTTCCAAATGCAATTAAGCCACAAATATGCTATTGGGAGATTATTTAAATGCAACTTTCTAAATACATTTATGCCGCAGATAAGCTATTGGGAGACTTTCAAGTGCAATTATGCCACAGATATGCTATTGGCAGACTTTCTAAATGCAATTATGCCACCAATAAGGTATTGGGAGACTTTCAAATGCAATTATGCCAGAGATATGCTATTGGGAGATGATTTAAATGCAACTTTCTAAATACATTTATGCCGCAGATAAGCTATTGGGAGACTTTCAAGTTCAATTATGCCACAGATATGCTATTGGCAGACTTTCTAAATGCAATTATGCCACAGATAAGGTATTGGGAGACTTTCAAGTGCAATTATGCCACAGATATGCTATTGGCAGACTTTCTAAATGCAATTATGCCACAGATAAGGTATTGGGAGAGCTTCAAATGCAATTATGCCACAGATATTCTATTGGGAGATTATCTAAATGCAACTTTCTGAACACAGTTATGCCACAGAAAAGTTATTGGGAGAGCATATAATGCAATTAAGCCACAGATATGCTATTGGGAGATTATCTAAATGCAACTTTCTGAACCCAGTTATGCCACAGATAAATTATTGGGAGAGCTTCAAATGCAATTAAGCCACAGATAAGCTATTGAGAGATTTTCAAATTCAATTAAACCACAGATATGCTATTGGGAGATTTTCGAATGCAATTAAGCCACAGATATGCTATTGGGAGATTATCTAAATGCAACTTTCTAAATACAATTATGCCACTGATACGCTATTGGGAGACATTCAAATGCAATTATGCCACAGATAAGCTATTGGGAGACTTTCAAATGCAATTAAGCCACAGATATGCTATTGGGAGATTATCTAAATGCAACTTTCTGAACACAGTTATGCCACAGATAAGTTATTGGGAGAGCTTCAAATGCAATTAAGCCACAGATATGCTATTGGGAGATTATCTAAATGCAACTTTCTGAACCCAGTTATGCCACAGATAAATTATTGGGAGAGCTTCAAATGCAATTAAGCCACAGATATGCTATTGGGACATTATCTAAATGCAACTTTCTAAATGCAATTATGCCACTGATAAGCTATTGGGAGAATTTCTAAATACAATTATGCCACAGATAAGCTATTGGGAGACTTTCAAATGCAATTATGCCACAGATACACTATTGGCAGACTTTCTAAATGCAATTATGCCACAGATAAGAGATTGGGAGACTTTCAGATGCAATTATGCCACAGATAAGCTATTGGGAGACTTCCAAATGAAATAAAGCCACAGATATGCTATTGGGAGATTATTTAAATGCAACATTCTAAATACATTTATGCTGCAGATAAGCTATTGGGAGACTTTCAAGTGCAATTATGCCACAGATATGCTATTGGCAGACTTTCTAAATGCAATTATGCAACACATAAGGTATTGGGAGACTTTCAAATGCAATTATGCCACAGTTATGCTATTGGGAGATTATCTAAATGCAACTTTCTAATACAATTTTACCACAGATAAGGTATTGGGAGACTTTCAAGTGCAATTATGCTACAGATAAACTATTGGGAGACTTTCAAATGCAATTATGCCACATATATTCTATTGGGAGATTATCTAAATGCAACTTTCTGAACACAGTTATGCCACAGACAAGTTATTGGGAGAGCTTCAAATGCAATTAAACCACAGATATGCTATTGGGAGATTATCTAAATGCAACTTTCTAATACAATTATGCCACAGATAAGGTATTGGGAGACTTTCAAATGCAATTATGCCACAGGTAAGCTATTGGGAGACTTTCAAATGCAATTAAGCCACAGATAAGCTATTGAGAGATTTTCAAATTCAATTAAACCACAGATATGCTATTGGGAGATTTTCGAATGCAATTAAGCCACAGATATGCTATTGGGAGATTATCTAAATGCAACTTTCTAAATACAATTATGCCACTGATACGCTATTGGGAGACATTCAAATGCAATTATGCCACCGATAAGCTATTGGGAGACTTTCAAATGCAATTATGCCACGGATATGCTATTGGCAGACTTTCTACATGCAGTTATGCCACAGGTATGCTATTGGCAGACTTTCAAATGCAATTAAGCCACAGATATGCTATTGGGAGATTATCTAAATGCAACTTTCTGAACACAGTTATGCCACAGATAAGTTATTGGGAGAGCTTCAAATGCAATTAAGCCACAGATATGCTATTGGGAGATTATCTAAATGCAACTTTCTGAACCCAGTTATGCCACAGATAAATTATTGGAAGAGCTTCAAATGCAATTAAGCCACAGATATGCTATTGGGAGATTATCTAAATGCAACTTTCTAAATGCAATTATGCCACTGATAAGCTATTGGGAGAATTTCTAAATACAATTATGCCACAGATAAGCTATTGGGAGACTTTCAAATGCAATTATGCCACAGATACACTATTGGCAGACTTTCTAAATGCAATTAAGCCACAGATAAGATATTGGGAGACTTTCAGATGCAATTATGCCACAGATAAGCTATTGGGAGACTTCCAAATGAAATAAAGCCACAGATATGCTATTGGGAGATTATTTAAATGCAACATTCTAAATACATTTATGCTGCAGATAAGCTATTGGGAGACTTTCAAGTGCAATTAGGCCACAGATATGCTATTGGCAGACTTTCTAAATGCAATTATGCAACACATAAGGTATTGGGAGACTTTCAAATGCAATTATGCCACAGTTATGCTATTGGGAGATTATCTAAATGCAACTTTCTAATACAATTATACCACAGATAAGGTATTGGGAGACTTTCAAGTGCAATTATGCTACAGATAAACTATTGGGAGACTTTCAAATGCAATTATGCCACATATATTCTGTTGGGAGATTATCTAAATGCAACTTTCTGAACACAGTTATGCCACAGACAAGTTATTGGGAGAGCTTCAAATGCAATTAAACCACAGATATGCTATTGGGAGATTATCTAAATGCAACTTTCTAATACAATTATGCCACAGATAAGGTATTGGGAGACTTTCAAGTGCAACTATGCTACAGATAAACTATTGGGAGATTTTCAAATACAATTGTGCCACAGATGAGCTATTGGGAGACTTTCAAATGCAATTATGCCACAGATAAGCTATTGGGAGACTTTCAAATGCACTTAAACCACAGCTATGCTATTGGGAGATTATCTAAATGCAACTTTCCATAAACAATTATGCCACTGAAACGCTATTGGGAGACTT
Organism: Ambystoma mexicanum; assembly: GCF_040938575.1. NCBI lineage: Eukaryota > Metazoa > Chordata > Amphibia > Caudata > Ambystomatidae > Ambystoma > Ambystoma mexicanum. Next base: position 705,216,485 of record NC_090924.1, read on the forward strand.
TCAAATGCAGTTATGTCACAGGTAAGCTATTGGAAGATTTTCAAAATCAATTAAACCACAGATATGCTATTGGGAGATTTTCGAATGCAATTAAGCCACAGATATGCTATTGGGAGATTATCTAAATGCAACTTTCTAAATACAATAATGCCACCGATACGCTATTGGGAGACATTCAAATGCAATTATGCCACAGATAAGCTATTGGGAGACTTTCAAATGCAATTATGCCACAGATATGCTATTGGCAGACTTTCTAAATGCAATTATGCCACAGATAAGCAATTGGGAGACTTTCAAATGCAATTAAGCTACAGATATGCTATTGGGAAATCATCTAAATGCAACTTTCTAAATAAAATTATGCCACAGATAAGTTATTGGGAGAGCTTCAAATGCAATTAAGCCACAGATATGCCATTGGGAGATTATCTAAATGCAACTTTCTGAACCCAGTTATGCCATAGATAAATTATTGGGAGAGCTTCAAATGCAATTAAGCCACAGATATGCTATTGGGAGATTATCTAAATGCAACTTTCTAAATGCAATTATGCCACTGATAAGCTATTGGGAGACTTTCTAAATACAATTATACCACAGATACGCTAATGGGAGACTTTCAGATGCAGTTAAACCACAGATATGCTATTGGGAGATTATCTAAATGCAACTTTCTAAATACAGTTATGCCACAGATAAGGTATTGGGGGAGTTTCAAATGCAATTAAACCACAGATATGCTATTGGGAAATTATCTAAGTGCAACTTTCTAAATACAATTATGCCACAGATAAGCTATTGGGAGACTTTGAAATGCAATTATGCCACAGATGTACTATTGGCAGACTTTCTAAATGTAATTATGCCACAGATATGCTATTGGCAGACTTTCTAAATGCAATTATGCCACAGATAAGATATTGGGAGACTTTCAGATGCAATTATGCCACAGATAAGCTATTGAGAGACTTTCTAAATGCAATTATGCCACAGATAAGCTATTGGGAGACTTTCAGATGCAATTATGCCACAGATAAGCTATTGGGAGACTTTCAAATGAAATAAAGCCACAGATATGCTATTGGGAGATTATTTAAATGCAACATTCTAAATACATTTATGCCGCAGATAAGCTATTGGGAGACTTTCAAGTGCAATTATGCCACAGATATGCTATTGGCAGACTTTCTAAATGCAATTATGCAACACATAAGGTATTGGGAGACTTTCAAATGCACATATGCCACAGATATGCTATTGGCAGACTTTCCAAATGCACTTATGCCACAGATAAGGTATTGGGAGACTTTCAAATGCAATTATGCCACATGTATGCTATTGGGAGATTATGCAAATGCAACTTTCTGAACAGTTATACCACAGATGAGCTATTGGGAGACTTTCAAATGTAATTATGCCACAGATAAGATATTGGGAGACTTTCAAATGCACTTAAGCCACAGATGTGCTATTGGGAGATTATCTAAATGCAACTTCCTAAATACAATTATGCCACCGATACGCTATTGGGAGACTTTCAAATGCAATTATGCCACAGATAAGCTATTGTGAGACTTTCAAATGCAATTATGCCAGAGGTAAGCTATTGGGAGACTTTCAAATGCAATTAAGCCACAGATAAACTATTGAGAGATTTTCAAATTCAATTAAACTACAGATATGCTATTGGGAGATTTTCGAATGCAATTAAGCCACAGATATGCTGTTTGGAGATTATCTAAATGCAACTTTCTAAATACAATTATGCCACCAATACGCTATTGGGAGACTTTCAAATGAAATTATACCACAGATAAGACATTGGGAGACTTTCAAATGCAATTATGCCACAGATATGCTATTGACAGACTTTCTAAATGCAACTATGCCACAGATATGCTATTGGCAGACTTTCTAAATGCAATTATGCCACAGATAAGGTATTGGGAGAGCTTCAAATGCAATTATGCCACAGATATGCTATTGGGAGATTATCTAAATGCAACTTTCTAAATATAATTATGCCACAGATAAGCTATTGGGAGTCTTTCAAATGCAATTATGCCACAGATATGCTATTGGGAGATTATCTAAATGCAACTTTCTAATACAATTATGCCACAGATAAGGTATTGGGAGACTTTCAAGTGCAATTATGCTACAGATAAACTATTGGGAGACTTTCAAATGCAATTATGCCACAGATATTCTATTGGGAGATTATCTAAATGCATTTTTCTGAACACAGTTATGCCACAGAAAAGTTATTGGGAGAGTATCAAATGCAATTAAGCCACAGATATGCTATTGGGAAATTATCTAAGTTCAACTTTCTAAATACAATTATGCCACAGATAAGCTATTGGGAGACTTTCAAATGCAATTATGCCACAGATTTGCTATTGGCAGACTTTCTAAATGCAATTATGCCACAGATATGCTATTGGCAGACTTTCTAAATGCAATTATGCCACAAATAAGATATTGGGAGACTTTCAGATGCAATTATGCCAAAGATAAGCTATTGGGAGACTTGCTAAATGCAATTATGCCACAGATAAGCTATAGGGAGACTTTCGGATGCAATTATGCCGCAGATAAGGTATTGGGAGACTTCCAAATGCAATAAAGCCACAGATATGCTATTGGGAGATTATTTAAATGCAACTTTCTAAATACATTTATGCCGCAGATAAGCTATTGGGAGACTTTCAAGTGCAATTATGCCACAGATATGCTATTGGCAGACTTTCTAAATGCAATTATGCCACAGATAAGGTATTGGGAGACTTTCTAAATGCAATTATGCCACAGATAAGGTATTGGGAGAGCTTCAAATGCAATTATGCCACAGATATGCTATTGGGAGATTATCTAAATGCAACTTTCTAAATATAATTATGCCACAGATAAGCTATTGGGAGTCTTTCAGATGCAATTAAGGCACAGATATGCTATTGGGAGATTATCTAAATGCAACTTTCTAAATACAATTATGCCACAGATAACCTAGTGGGAGACTTTGAAGTGCGATTATGCCACAGATATGTTATTAGTAGACTTTCTCAATGCAATTAATCCACAGATAAGGTATTGGGAGACTTTCAAATGCAATTATGCCACAGATATGCTATTGGGAGATTATCTAAATGCAACTTTCTAAACACAATTATGCCACAGATAAGCTATTGGCAGACTTTCTAAATGCAATTATGCCACAGATAAGGTATTGGGAGACTTTCAAGTGCAATTATGCTACAGATAAACTATTGGGAGACGTTCAAATGCAATTATGCCACAGATATTCTATTGGGAGATTATCTAAATGCAACTTTCTGAACACAGTTATGCCACAGAAAAGTTATTGGGAGAGCATCAAATGCAATTAAGCCACAGATATGCTATTGGGAAATTATCTAAGTTCAACTTTCTAAATACAATTATGCCACAGATAAGCTATTGGGAGACTTTCAAATGCAATTATGCCACATATTTGCTATTGGCAGACTTTCTAAATGCAATTATGCCACAGATATGCTATTGGCAGACTTTCTAAATGCAATTATGCCAGAAATAAGATATTGGGAGACTTTCAGATGCAATTAAGCCAAAGATAAGCTATTGGGAGACTTGCTAAATGCAATTATGCCACAGATAAGCTATAGGAAGACTTTCGGATGCAACTTTCTAAATATAATTTTGCCACAGATAAGCTATTGGGAGTCTTTCAAATGCAATTAAGGCACAGATATGCTATTGGGAGATTATCTAAATGCAACTTTCTAAATACAATTATGCCACAGATAACCTAGTGGGAGACTTTGAAGTGCAATTATGCCACAGATATGTTATTGGCAGACTTTCTCAATGCAATTAAGCCACAGATAAGGTATTGGGAGACTTTCAAATGCAATTATGCCACAGATATGCTATTGGGAATTTATGTAAATGCAACTTTCTGAACACAGTTATGCCACAGATAAGTTATTGGGAGAGCTTCAAATGCAATTAAACCACAGATATGCTATTAGGAGATTATCTAAATGCAACTTTCTAAACACAATTATGCCACAGATAAGCTATTGGGAGACTTCCTAAATACAATTATGCCACAGATACGCTCATGGAAGACTTTCAAATGCCATTAAGCCACAGATATGCTATTGGGAGATTATCTAAATGCAACTTTCTAAATTCAATTATGCCACAGATAAGCTATTGGGAGACTTTCAAGTGCAATTATGCCACAGATATGCTATTGGGAGACTTCCAAATAAAATTAAGCCACCGATAAGCTATTGGGAGACTTTCAAATACAATTATGCCACAGATAAGCTACTGAGAGACTTTCAAATGCAATTAAGCCACAGATAAGCTATTCAGAGACTTTCAAATGCAATTATGCCACGGGTAAGCTATTGGGAGACTTTCAAATGCAATTAAGCCACAGATAAACTATTGAGCAATTTTCAAATTCAATTAAGCCAAAGATATGCTATTAGGAGATTTTCGAATGCAATTAAGCCACAGATATGCTATTGGGAGATTATCTAAATGCAACTTTCTAATACAATTATGCCACAGATAAGGTATTGGGAGACTTTCAAGTGCAATTATGCTTCAGATAAACTATTGGGAGACTTTCAAATGGAATTATGCCACAGATATTCTATTGGGAGATTATCTAAATGCAACTTTCTGAACACAGTTATGCCACAGACAAGTCATTGGGAGAGCTTCAAATGCAATTAAAGCAAAGATATGCTATTGGGAGATTATCTAAATGCAACTTTCTAAATACAATTATGCCACAGATAAGCTATTGGGAGACTTTCAAATTTAATTAAGCCACAAATATGCTATTGGGAGATTATCTAAGTGCAACTTTCTAAATACAATTATGCCACGGATAAGCTATTGGGAGACTTTCAGATGCAATAATGCCACAGATAAGCTATTGGGAGACTTTCAAATGCAATTAAGCCACAGATATGCTATTGGGGGATTATCGGAATGCAACTTTCTAAACACAATTATGCCACAGATAAGCTATTGGGAGACTTTCAAATGCAATTAAGCCACAGATATGTTATTGGGAGATTATCTAAATGCAACTTTCTGAACACAGGTATGCCACAGATAAGCTATTGGGAGACTATCAAATGCAATTAATCCACAGATATGCTATAGGGAGATTATCAAAATGCAACTTTCTGAACACAGGTATGCCACAGATAAGTTATTTGGGGAGCTTCAAATGCAATTAAGCCACAGATATGCTATTGGGAGATTATTTAAATGCAACTTTCTAAATGCAATTATGCCACAGATAAGCTATTGGGAGACTTTCTAAATACAATTATACCACAGATATGCTAATGGGAGACTTTCAAATGCAATTAAGCCACAGATAAACTATTGGGAGACTTTCAAAGGCAATTATGCCACGGGTAAGCTATTGGGAGACTTTCAAATGCAATTAAGCCACAGATAAACTATTGAACGATTTTCAAATTCAATTAAGCCACATATATGCTATTGGGAGATTATCTAAATGCAACTTTCCATAAACAATTATGCCACTGATAAGCTATTGGGAGACTTTCAAATGCAGTTATGCCACAGGTAAGCTATTGGGAGACTTTCAAATGCAATTAAGCCACAGATAAGCTATTGAGAGATTTTCAAATTCAATTAAACCACAGATATGCTATTGGGAGATTTTCGAATGCAATTAAGCCACAGATATGCTATTGGGAGATTATCTAAATGCAACTTTCTAAATACAACTATGCCACAGATAAGGTATTGGGAGACTTTCAAATGCAATTATGCCACAGATATGCTATTGGGAGATTATGTAAATGCAACTTTCTGAACACAGTCATGCCACAGATAAGTTATTGGGAGAGCTTCAAATGCAATTAAGCCACAGATATGCTATTGGGAGATTATCTAAATGCAACTTTCAAATACAATTATGCCACAGATAAGATATTGGGAGACTTTCAATTGCAATTATGCCACAGATGAGCTATGGGGAGACTTTCAAATGCAATTATGCCACAGATAAGCTATTAGGAGACTTTCAAATGCACTTAAACCACAGATATGCTATTGGGAGATTATCTAAATGCAACTTTCTAAATACAATTATGCCACTGATACGCTATTGGGAGACTTTCAAATGCAATTATGCCACAAATAAGCTATTGGGAGACTTTCAAATGCAATTAAGCCAGAGATAAGCTATTGAGAGATTTTCAAATTCAATTAAACCACAGATATGCTATTGGGAGATTTTCGAATGCAATTAAGCCACAGATATGCTATTGGGAGATTATCTAAATGCAACTTTCTAAATACAATTATGCCACTGATACGCTATTGGGAGACATTCAAATGCAATTATGCCACAGATAAGCTATTGGGAGACTTTCAAATGCAATTAAGCCACAGATATGTTATTGGGAGATTATCTAAATGCAACTTTCTGAACACAGGTATGCCACAGATAAATTATTTGAAGAGCTTCAAATGCAATTAAGCCACAGATATGCTATTGGGAGATTATCTAAATGCAACTTTCTAAATACAATTATGCCACAGATAAGCTATTGGGAGACTATCAAATGCAATTAAGCCACAGATATGCTATTGGGAGATTATCAAAATGCAACTTTCTGAACACAGGTATGCCACAGATAGATTATTTGGGGAGCTTCAAATGTATATTAAGCCACAGATATGCTATTGGGAGATTATCTAAATGCAACTTTCTAAATGCAATTATGCCACAGATAAGCTATTGGGAGACTTTCTAAATACAATTATATCACAGATATGCTAATGGGAGACTTTCAAATGCAATTAAGCCACAGATAATCTATTGGGAGACTTTCAAATACAATTATGCCACAGATAAGCTATTGGGAGACTTTCAAATGCAATTAAGCCACAGACAAGCTATTGGGAGACTTTCAAAGGCAATTATGCCACGGGTAAGCTATTGGGAGACTTTCAAATGCAATTAAGCGACAGATAAACTATTGAACGATTTTCAAATTCAATTAACCCACAGATATGCTATTGGGAGATTATTTAAATGCAACTTTCCATAAACAATTATGCCACTGATAAGCTATTGGGAGACTTTCAAATGCAGTTATGCCACAGGTAAGCTATTGGGAGACTTTCAAATGCAATTAAGCCACAGATAAGCTATTGAGAGATTTTCAAATTCAATTAAACCACAGATATGCTATTGGGAGATTTTCAAATGCAATTAAGCCACAGATATGCTATTGGGAGATTATCTAAATGCAACTTTCTAAATACAATTATGCCACAGATAAGGTATTGGGAGACTTTCAAATGCAATTATGCCACAGATATGCTATTGGGAGATTATGTAAATGCAACTTTCTGAACACAGTTATGCCACAGATAAGTTATTCGGAGAGCTTCAAATGCAATTAAGCCACAGATATGCTATTGGGAGATTATCTAAATGCAACTTTCAAATACAATTATGCCACAGATAAGATATTGGGAGACTTTCAATTGCAATTATGCCACAGATGAGCTACGGGGAGACTTTCAAATGCAATTATGCCACAGATAAGCTATTAGGAGACTTTCAAATGCACTTAAACCACAGATATGCTATTGGGAGATTATCTAAATGCAACTTTCTAAATACAATTATTCCACTGATACGCTATTGGGAGACTTTCAAATGCAATTATGCCACTGGTAAGCTATTGGGAGACTTTCAAATGCAATTAAGCCACAGATAAGCTATTGAGAGATTTTCAAATTCAATTAAACCACAGATATGCTATTGGGAGATTTTCGAATGCAATTAAGCCACAGATATGCTATTGGGAGATAATCTAAATGCAACTTTGTAAATACAATTATGCCACTGATACGCTATTGGGAGACATTCAAATGCAATTATGCCACAGATAAGCTATTGGGAGACTTTCAAATGAAATTATGCCACAGATATGCTATTGGCAGACTTTCTACATGCAGTTATGCCACAGATATGCTATTGGCAGACTTTCAAATGCAATTAAGCCACAGATATGCTATTGGGAGATTGTCTAAATGCAACTTTCTGAACACAGGTATGCCACAGATAAGCTATTGGGAGACTATCAAATGCAATTAATCCACAGATATGCTATAGGGAGATTATCAAAATGCAGCTTTCTGAACACAGGTATGCCACAGATAAGTTATTTGGGGAGCTTCAAATGCAATTAAGCCACAGATATGCTATTGGGAGATTATTTAAATGCAACTTTCTAAATGCAATTATGCCACAGATAAGCTATTGGGAGACTTTCTAAATACAATTATACCACAGATATGCTAATGGGAGACTTTCAAATGCAATTAAGCCACAGATAAACTATTGAACGATTTTCAAATTCAATTAAGCCACATATATGCTATTGGGAGATTATCTGAATGCAACTTTCCATAAACAATTATGCCACTGATAAGCTATTGGGAGACTTTCAAATGCAGTTATGCCACAGGTAAGCTATTGGGAGACTTTCAAATGCAATTAAGCCACAGATAAGCTATTGAGAGATTTTCAAATTCAATTAAACCACAGATATGCTATTGGGAGATTTTCAAATGCAATTAAGCCACAGATATGCTATTGGGAGATTATCTAAATGCAACTTTCTAAATACAACTATGCCACAGATAAGGTATTGGGAGACTTTCAAATGCAATTATGCCACAGATATGCTATTGGGAGATTATGTAAATGCAACTTTCTGAACACAGTCATGCCACAGATAAGTTATTGGGAGAGCTTCAAATGCAATTAAGCCACAGATATGCTATTGGGAGATTATCTAAATGCAACTTTCAAATACAATTATGCCACAGATAAGATATTGGGAGACTTTCAATTGCAATTATGCCACAGATGAGCTATGGGGAGACTTTCAAATGCAATTATGCCACAGATAAGCTATTAGGAGACTTTCAAATGCACTTAAACCACAGATATGCTATTGGGAGATTATCTAAATGCAACTTTCTAAATACAATTATGCCACTGATACGCTATTGGGAGACTTTCAAATGCAATTATGCCACAAATAAGCTATTGGGAGACTTTCAAATGCAATTAAGCCAGAGATAAGCTATTGAGAGATTTTCAAATTCAATTAAACCACAGATATGCTATTGGGAGATTTTCAAATGCAATTAAGCCACAGATATGCTATTGGGGGATTATCTAAATGCAACTTTCTAAATACAATTATGCCACTGATACGCTATTGGGAGACATTCAAATGCAATTATGCCACAGATAAGCTATTGGGAGACTTTCAAATGCAATTAAGCCACAGATATGTTATTGGGAGATTATCTAAATGCAACTTTCTGAACACAGGTATGCCACAGATAAATTATTTGAAGAGCTTCAAATGCAATTAAGCCACAGATATGCTATTGGGAGATTATCTAAATGCAACTTTCTAAATACAATTATGCCACAGATAAGCTATTGGGAGACTATCAAATGCAATTAAGCCACAGATATGCTATTGGGAGATTATCAAAATGCAACTTTCTGAACACAGGTATGCCACAGATAGATTATTTGGGGAGCTTCAAATGCATATTAAGCCACAGATATGCTATTGGGAGATTATCTAAATGCAACTTTCTAAATGCAATTATGCCACAGATAAGCTATTGGGAGACTTTCTAAATACAATTATATCACAGATATGCTAATGGGAGACTTTCAAATGCAATTAAGCCACAGATAATCTATTGGGAGACTTTCAAATACAATTATGCCACAGATAAGCTATTGGGAGACTTTCAAATGCAATTAAGCCACAGATAAGCTATTGGGAGACTTTCAAAGGCAATTATGCCACGGGTAAGCTATTGGGAGACTTTCAAATGCAATTAAGCGACAGATAAACTATTGAACGATTTTCAAATTCAATTAACCCACAGATATGCTATTGGGAGATTATTTAAATGCAACTTTCCATAAACAATTATGCCACTGATAAGCTATTGGGAGACTTTCAAATGCAGTTATGCCACAGGTAAGCTATTGGGAGACTTTCAAATGCAATTAAGCCACAGATAAGCTATTGAGAGATTTTCAAATTCAATTAAACCACAGATATGCTATTGGGAGATTTTCAAATGCAATTAAGCCACAGATATGCTATTGGGAGATTATCTAAATGCAACTTTCTAAATACAATTATGCCACAGATAAGGTATTGGGAGACTTTCAAATGCAATTATGCCACAGATATGCTATTGGGAGATTATGTAAATGCAACTTTCTGAACACAGTTATGCCACAGATAAGTTATTCGGAGAGCTTCAAATGCAATTAAGCCACAGATATGCTATTGGGAGATTATCTAAATGCAACTTTCAAATACAATTATGCCACAGATAAGATATTGGGAGACTTTCAATTGCAATTATGCCACAGATGAGCTACGGGGAGACTTTCAAATGCAATTATGCCACAGATAAGCTATTAGGAGACTTTCAAATGCACTTAAACCACAGATATGCTATTGGGAGATTATCTAAATGCAACTTTCTAAATACAATTATTCCACTGATACGCTATTGGGAGACTTTCAAATGCAATTATGCCACTGGTAAGCTATTGGGAGACTTTCAAATGCAATTAAGCCACAGATAAGCTATTGAGAGATTTTCAAATTCAATTAAACCACAGATATGCTATTGGGAGATTTTCGAATGCAATTAAGCCACAGATATGCTATTGGGAGATAATCTAAATGCAACTTTGTAAATACAATTATGCCACTGATACGCTATTGGGAGACATTCAAATGCAATTATGCCACAGATAAGCTATTGGGAGACTTTCAAATGAAATTATGCCACAGATATGCTATTGGCAGACTTTCTACATGCAGTTATGCCACAGATATGCTATTGGCAGACTTTCAAATGCAATTAAGCCACAGATATGCTATTGGGAGATTGTCTAAATGCAACTTTCTGAACACAGTTATGCCACAGATAAGTTATTGGGAGAGCTTCAAATGCAATTAAGCCACAGATATGCTATTGGGAGATTATCTAAATGCAACTTTCTGAACCCAGTTATGTCACAGATAAATTATTGGGAGAGCTTCAAATGCAATTAAGCGACAGATATGCTATTGGGAGATTATCTAAATGCAACTTTCTAAATGCAATTATGCCACTGATAAGCTATTGGGAGAATTTCTAAATACAATTATGCCACAGATAAGCTATTGGGAGACTTTCAAATGCAATTATGCCACAGATACACTATTGGCAGACTTTCTAAATGCAATTATGCCACAGATAAGATATTGGGAGACTTTCAGATGCAATTATGCCACAGATAAGCTATTGGGAGACTTCCAAATGAAATAAAGCCACAGATATGCTATTGGGAGATTATTTAAATGCAACATTCTAAATACATTTATGCTGCAGATAAGCTATTGGGAGACTTTCAAGTGCAATTATGCCACAGATATGCTATTGGCAGACTTTCTAAATGCAATTATGCAACACATAAGGTATTGGGAGACTTTCAAATGCAATTATGCTACAGATAAACTATTGGGAGACTTTCAAATGCAATTATGCCACAGATGAGCTATTGGGAGACTTTCAAATGCAACTATGCCACAGATAAGCTATTGGGAGACTTTCAAATGCACTTAAACCACAGATATGCTATTGGGAGATTATCTAAATGCAACTTTCCATAAACAATTATGCCACTGATACGCTATTGGGAGACTTTCAAATGCAGTTATGTCACAGGTAAGCTATTGGGAGATTTTCAAAATCAATTAAACCACAGATATGCTATTGGGAGATTTTCTAATGCAATTAAGCAACAGATATGCTATTGGGAGATTATCTAAATGCAACTTTCTAAATACAATAATGCCACCGATACGCTATTGGGAGACATTCAAATGCAATTATGCCACAGATAAGCTATTGGGAGACTTTAAAATGCAATTATGCCACAGATATGCTATTGGCAGACTTTCTAAATGCAATTATGCCACAGATAAGCAATTGGGAGACTTTCAAATGCAATTAAGCTACAGATATGCTATTGGGAAATCATCTAAATGCAACTTTCTAAATAAAATTATGCCACAGATAAGTTATTGGGAGAGCTTCAAATGCAATTAAGCCACAGATATGCTATTGGGAGATTATCTAAATGCAACTTTCTGAACCCAGTTATGCCACAGATAAATTATTGGGAGAGCTTCAAATGCAATTAAGCCACAGATATGCTATTGGGAGATTATCTAAATGCAACTTTCTAAATGCAATTATGCCACTGATAAGCTATTGGGAGACTTTCTAAATACAATTATACCACAGATACGCTAATGGGAGACTTTCAGATGCAGTTAAACCACAGATATGCTATTGGGAGATTATCTAAATGCAACTTTCTAAATACAGTTATGCCACAGATAAGGTATTGGGGGAGTTTCAAATGCAATTAAACCACAGATATGCTATTGGGAAATTATCTAAGTGCAACTTTCTAAATACAATTATGCCACAGATAAGCTATTGGGAGACTTTGAAATGCAATTATGCCACAGATATACTATTGGCAGACTTTCTAAATGCAATTATGCCACAGATATGCTATTGGCAGACTTTCTAAATGCAATTATGCTACAGATAAGATATTGGGAGACTTTCAGATGCAATTATGCCACAGATAAGCTATTGGGAGACTTTCTAAATGCAATTATGCCACAGATAAGCAATTGGGAGACTTTCAAATGCAATTAAGCCACAAATATGCTATTGGGAGATTATCTAAGTGCAACTTTCTAAATACAATTATGCCACGGATAAGCTATTGGGAGACTTTCAGATGCAATAATGCCACAGTGTCATGATGCCTACCCCCGGAGCACCAGGCCAGGCCCAGCACCCACGGGAGCAGGCATCATGCCCCCGGGTAAAAGCCCAGCAGCCCCTTATAGGGGCTCTTTGGACTCTGTCCTGGCGCCAAAGGCGCCAGGCTCATGTTGGACATCAGTCCTGGCGCCATAGGCGCCAGGCTCATAAAGGAAAGTGTTTGGTGCACTTACCTGATGCAGACCATGCTGCATAATCACCTGATGCAGACCATGCTGCATGAAGACCCAAGCCAAATGAGGCTTAGGAGGGACTATTTTACTGAAGGGACTATTTTGTTACTTGGGTGGGGCTGTCGAAGAATACTTACCTAGGACTTCTTCCAAGGCTATTTAAGCCACGCCCGGACAGCCACACGTGCTTCGCGTTGTTCTGCATCCCAGCAGCTGAACGCTCACCGTGTCTGCTCCTGCACCTGGACTCCAGCCACGCCCGCCTCGAACCTGGAACACCTGTAAGGAAAGAAGAGAAGAGAAAGGTGAAAACCAAGAACTTATTCAAACTTCTTACCTGCATCCGGAATCTTCACGCCAGCATTCTTGAAGAAAGACTTCCATTTAAAAGCATTGCGTTGCTCACTGCAGCGCCGCGCTTCACTCACCTGTCCTCGAGACATCTCCCAGCTCCATCGCGGCTGTCAGCACCGGTCGCCACATCTCTGCACCTAGGGGAGAGAAAAAGAGACAAAAGGTGAGTAGAGGGAACACAGGAGGAAAGCCGAATTTTCAGCCATAATACTTACCGGCTTTTCTTGGCGAACCATTCCACATTTCGGGTTGGCGCCGCTTCGTTGGCAGGTACCGCACCCCGGCCCCTATGGGGAAAGGACAAAAGACATTACTGGGGAATTATAAAGACATTTAGAGGGGTTGCCCTCATCACTAACTCACCTGATTTTACCATCGGCAATTTACCCCTCAACGCATCGCCTTCGTTCTGCACCTGAAATAAAGGACAGATCACAGGTTAGGAAGACAACATAAAAAGAGGCTCACACTTGAACTTTTGAATCTTCATACTTACGGCGTATCGCTCAGAAAAGTCAAGTGGATTTCGCCAGCGCCATTCTGAAAACCAGAGAAGTAATGGACGAACGCGCGCCCCAGCAACAGAAGCAGGATGGAGAGTTCATCCTTCCAAACCATAAGGTGAGCTTAAACCGGGGGTTTTGGAGGAAGTCAGAGAAGAACGAAGGGGGAAAGGGGGGAGCAAGCACACTATTCTGCAGACAGTTAATCCCCTTTCTCATCTGCAGAAGGATATTCCTACGGGCCAGACAAGCAAGATTTGGGGGTCCTGTTCAATCGGTGGTCCGAGTTCTGCGCATCACGCTTGAAGAGGCCACAGCAACCCAGACTAGACCAGCGCCTCCGTGGGAGCCAGGTGAGCGTTATACACAGATAAGCTATTGGGAGACTTTCAAATGCAATTAAGCCACAGATATGTTATTGGGAGATTATCTAAATGCAACTTTCTGAACACAGGTATGTCACAGATAAATTATTTGAAGAGCTTCAAATGCAATTAAGCCACAGATATGCTATTGGGAGATTTTCAAATGCAATTAAGCCACAGATATGCTATTGGGAGATTATCTAAATGCAACTTTCTAAATACAATTATGCCACAGATAAGGTATTGGGAGACTTTCAAATGCAATTATGCCACAGATATGCTATTGGGAGATTATGTAAATGCAACTTTCTGAACACAGTTATGCCACAGATAAGTTATTGGGAGAGCTTCAAATGCAATTAAGCCACAGATATGCTATTGGGAGATTATCTAAATGCAACTTTCAAATACAATTATGCCACAGATAAGATATTGGGAGACTTTCAATTGCAATTATGCCACAGATGAGCTACGGGGAGACTTTCAAATGCAATTATGCCACAGATAAGCTATTAGGAGACTTTCAAATGCACTTAAACCACAGATATGCTATTGGGAGATTATCTAAATGCAACTTTCTAAATAGAATTATTCCACTGATACGCTATTGGGAGACTTTCAAATGCAATTATGCCACTGGTAAGCTATTGGGAGACTTTCAAATGCAATTAAGCCACAGATAAGCTATTGAGAGATTTTCAAATTCAATTAAACCACAGATATGCTATTGGGAGATTTTCGAATGCAATTAAGCCACAGATATGCTATTGGGAGATTATCTAAATGCAACTTTGTAAATACAATTATGCCACTGATACGCTATTGGGAGACATTCAAATGCAATTATGCCACAGATAAGCTATTGGGAGACTTTCAAATGCAATTATGCCACAGATATGCTATTGGCAGACTTTCTACATGCAGTTATGCCACAGATATGCTATTGGCAGACTTTCAAATGCAATTAAGCCACAGATATGCTATTGGGAGATTGTCTAAATGCAACTTTCTGAACACAGTTATGCCACAGATAAGTTATTGGGAGAGCTTCAAATGCAATTAAGCCACAGATATGCTATTGGGAGATTATCTAAATGCAACTTTCTGAACCCAGTTATGTCACAGATAAATTATTGGGAGAGCTTCAAATGCAATTAAGCGACAGATATGCTATTGGGAGATTATCTAAATGCAACTTTCTAAATGCAATTATGCCACTGATAAGCTATTGGGAGAATTTCTAAATACAATTATGCCACAGATAAGCTATTGGGAGACTTTCAAATGCAATTATGCCACAGATACACTATTGGCAGACTTTCTAAATGCAATTATGCCACAGATAAGATATTGGGAGACTTTCAGATGCAATTATGCCACAGATAAGCTATTGGGAGACTTCCAAATGAAATAAAGCCACAGATATGCTATTGGGAGATTATTTAAATGCAACATTCTAAATACATTTATGCTGCAGATAAGCTATTGGGAGACTTTCAAGTGCAATTATGACACAGATATGCTATTGGCAGACTTTCTAAATGCAATTATGCAACACATAAGGTATTGGGAGACTTTCAAATGCAATTATGCTACAGATAAACTATTGGGAGACTTTCAAATGCAATTATGCCACAGATGAGCTATTGGGAGACTTTCAAATGCAACTATGCCACAGATAAGCTATTGGGAGACTTTCAAATGCACTTAAACCACAGATATGCTATTGGGAGATTATCTAAATGCAACTTTCCATAAACAATTATGCCACTGATACGCTATTGGGAGACTTTCAAATGCAGTTATGTCACAGGTAAGCTATTGGGAGATTTTCAAAATCAATTAAACCACAGATATGCTATTGGGAGATTTTCTAATGCAATTAAGCAACAGATATGCTATTGGGAGATTATCTAAATGCAACTTTCTAAATACAATAATGCCACCGATACGCTATTGGGAGACATTCAAATGCAATTATGCCACAGATAAGCTATTGGGAGACTTTAAAATGCAATTATGCCACAGATATGCTATTGGCAGACTTTCTAAATGCAATTATGCCACAGATAAGCAATTGGGAGACTTTCAAATGCAATTAAGCTACAGATATGCTATTGGGAAATCATCTAAATGCAACTTTCTAAATAAAATTATGCCACAGATAAGTTATTGGGAGAGCTTCAAATGCAATTAAGCCACAGATATGCTATTGGGAGATTATCTAAATGCAACTTTCTGAACCCAGTTATGCCACAGATAAATTATTGGGAGAGCTTCAAATGCAATTAAGCCACAGATATGCTATTGGGAGATTATCTAAATGCAACTTTCTAAATGCAATTATGCCACTGATAAGCTATTGGGAGACTTTCTAAATACAATTATACCACAGATACGCTAATGGGAGACTTTCAGATGCAGTTAAACCACAGATATGCTATTGGGAGATTATCTAAATGCAACTTTCTAAATACAGTTATGCCACAGATAAGGTATTGGGGGAGTTTCAAATGCAATTAAACCACAGATATGCTATTGGGAAATTATCTAAGTGCAACTTTCTAAATACAATTATGCCATAGATAAGCTATTGGGAGACTTTGAAATGCAATTATGCCACAGATATACTATTGGCAGACTTTCTAAATGCAATTATGCCACAGATATGCTATTGGCAGACTTTCTAAATGCAATTATGCTACAGATAAGATATTGGGAGACTTTCAGATGCAATTATGCCACAGATAAGCTATTGGGAGACTTTCTAAATGCAATTACGCCACAGATAAGCAATTGGGAGACTTTCAAATGCAATTAAGCCACAAATATGCTATTGGGAGATTATCTAAGTGCAACTTTCTAAATACAATTATGCCACGGATAAGCTATTGGGAGACTTTCAGATGCAATAATGCCACAGTGTCATGATGCCTACCCCCGGAGCACCAGGCCAGGCCCAGCACCCACGGGAGCAGGCATCATGCCCCCGGGTAAAAGGCCAGCAGCCCCTTATAGGGGCTCTTTGGACTCTGTCCTGGCGCCAAAGGCGCCAGGCTCATGTTGGACATCAGTCCTGGCGCCATAGGCGCCAGGCTCATAAAGGAAAGTGTTTGGTGCACTTACCTGATGCAGACCATGCTGCATACTCACCTGATGCAGACCATGCTGCATGAAGACCCAAGCCAAATGAGGCTTAGGAGGGACTATTTTACTGAAGGGACTATTTTGTTACTTGGGTGGGGCTGTCGAAGAATACTTACCTAGGACTTCTTCCAAGGCTATTTAAGCCACGCCCGGACAGCCACACGTGCTTCGCGTTGTTCTGCATCCCAGCAGCTGAACGCTCACCGTGTCTGCTCCGGCACCTGGACTCCAGCCACGCCCGCCTCGAACCTGGAACACCTGTAAGGAAAGACGAGAAGAGAAAGGTGAAAACCAAGAACTTATTCAAACTTCTTACCTGTATCCGGAATCTTCACGCCAGCATTCTTGAAGAAAGACTTCCGTTTAAAAGCATTGCGTTGCTCGCTGCAGCGCCGCTCTTCACTCACCTGTCCTCGAGACATCTCCCAGCTCCATCGCGGCTGTCAGCACCAGTCGCCACATCTCTGCACCTAGGGGAGAGAAAAAGAGACAAAAGGTGAGCAGAGGGAACACAGGAGGAAAGCCGAATTTTCAGCCACAATACTTACCGGCTTTTCTTGGCGAACCATTCCACATTTCGGGTCGGCGCCGCTTCGTTGGCAGGTACCGCACCCCGGCCCCTATGGGGAAAGGACAAAAGACATTACTGGGGAATTATAAAGACATTTAGAGGGGTTGCCCTGATCACTAACTCACCTGATTTTACCATCGGCAATTTACCCCTCAACGCATCGCCTTCGTTCTGCACCTGAAATAAAGGACAGATCACAGGTTAGGAAGACAACATAAAAAGAGGCTCACACTTGAACTTTTGAATCTTCATACTTACGGCGTATCGCTCAGAAAAGTCAAGTGGATTTCGCCAGCGCCATTCTGAAAACCAGAGAAGTAATGGACGAACGCGCGCCCCAGCAACAGAAGCAGGATGGAGAGTTCATCCTTCCAAACCATAAAGTGAGCTTAAACCGGGGGTTTTGGAGGAAGTCAGAGAAGAACGAAGGGGCAAAGGGGGGAGCAAGCACACTATTCTGCAGACAGTTAATCCCCTTTCTCATCTGCAGAAGGATATTCCTACGGGCCAGACAAGCAAGATTTGGGGGTCCTGTTCAATCGGTGGTCCGAGTTCTGCGCATCACGCTTGAAGAGGCCACAGCAACCCAGACTAGACCAGCGCCTCCGTGGGAGCCAGGTGAGCGTTATACACAGATAAGCTATTGGGAGACTTTCAAATGCAATTAAGCCACAGATATGTTATTGGGAGATTATCTAAATGCAACTTTCTGAACACAGGTATGTCACAGATAAATTATTTGAAGAGCTTCAAATGCAATTAAGCCACAGATATGCTATTGGGAGATTATCTAAATGCAACTTTCTAAATACAATTATGCCACAGATAAGCTATTGGGAGACTATCAAATGCAATTCAGCCACATATATGCTATTGGGAGATTATCAAAATGCAACTTTCTGAACACAGGTATGCCACAGATAAGTTATTGGGAGACTTTCAAATGCAATTAAGCCACAGATATGTTATTGGGAGATTATCTAAATGCAACTTTCTGAACACAGGTATGCCACAGATAAATTATTTGAAGAGCTTCAAATGCAATTAAGCCACAGATATGCTATTGGGAGATTATCTAAATGCAAATTTCTAAATACAATTATGCCACAGATAAGCTATTGGGAGACTTTCAAGTGCAATTATACCAGAGATATGCTATTGGGAGATTATTTAAATGCAACTTTCTAAATACATTTATGCCGCAGATAAGCTATTGGGAGACTTTCAAGTGCAATTATGCCACAGATATGCTATTGGCAGACTTTCTAAATGCAATTATGCCACAGATAAGTTATTGGGAGAGCTTCAAATGCAATTATGCCACAGATATGCTATTGGCAGACTTTCTAAATGCAATTATGCCACAGATAAGGTATTGGGAGACTTTCAAATGCAATTATGCCAGAGATATGCTATTGGGAGATTATTTAAATGCAACTTTCTAAATACATTTATGCCGCAGATAAGCTATTGGGAGACTTTCAAGTGCAATTATGCCACAGATACGTTATTGGGAGAGCTTCAAATGCAATTATGCCACAGATATGCTATTGGGAGATTATCTAAATGCAACTTTCTGAATATAATTATGCCACAGATAAGCTATTGGGAGTCTTTCAAATGCAATTAAGGCACAGATATGCTATTGGGAGATTATCTAAATGCAACTTTCTAAATACAATTATGCCACAGATAAGCTAGTGGGAGACTTTGAAGTGCAATTATGCCACATATATGTTATTGGCAGACTTTCTCAATGCAATTGTGCCACAGATAAGGTATTGGGAGACTTTCAAATGCAATTATGCCATTGGGAGTTTATGTGAATGCAACTTTCTGAACACAGTTATGCCACAGATAAGTTATTGGGAGAGCTTCAAATGCAATTAAACCACAGATATGCTATTGGGAGATTATCTAAATGCAACTTTCTAAACACAATTATGCCACAGATATGCTATTGGCAGACTTTCTAAATGCAATTATGCTACAGATAAGCTATTGGGAGACTGTCAAATGCAATTATGCCACAGATATGCTATTGGGAGATTATCTAAATGCAACTTTCTGAACACAGTTATGCCACAGATAAGTTATTGGGAGACCTTCAAATGTAATTATGCCACAGATATGCTATTGGGAGACTTTCAAATGCAATTAAGCCACAGATAAGCTATTGGGAGACTTTCAAATACAATTATGCCACAGATAAGCTATTGGGAGACTTTCAAATGCAATTAAGCCACAGATAAGCTATTGGGAGACTTTCAAATGCAATTATGTCACAGATAAACTATTGAGCGATTTTCAAATTCAATTAAGCCACAGATATGCTATTAGGAGATTTTCTAATGCAATTAAGCCACAGAAATGCTATTGGGAGATTATCTAAATGCAACTTTCTAATACAATTATGCCACAGATAAGGTATTGGGAGACTTTCAAGTGCAATTATGCCACAAATAAGCTATTGGGAGACTTTCAAATGCAATTATGCCACAGATATGCTATTGGCAGACTTTCTAAATGCAACTTTCTGAACACAGTTATGCCACAGACAAGTTATTGGGAGACTTTCAAATGCAATTAAGCCACAAATATGCTATTGGGAGATTATCTAAATGCAACTTTCTGAACACAGGTATGCCACAGATACATTATTTGAAGAGCTTCAAATGCAATTAAGCCACAGATATGCTATTGGGAGATTATCTAAATGCAACTTTCTAAATACAATTGATCCACAGATAAGCTATTGGGAGACTTTCAGATGCAATAATGCCACAGATAAGCTATTGGGAGACTTTCAAATGCAATTAAGCCACAGCTATGTTATTGGGAGATTATCTAAATGCAACTTTCTGAACACAGGTATGCCACAGATACATTATTTGAAGAGCTTCAAATGCAATTAAGCCACAGATATGCTATTGGGAGATTATCTAAATGCAACTTTCTAAATACAATTGATCCACAGATAAGCTATTGGGAGACTATCAAATGCAATTAAGCCACAGATATGCTATTGGGAGATTATCAAAATGCAACTTTCCGAACACAGGTATGCCACAGATAAATTATTGCGAGAGCTTCAAATGCAATTAAGCCACAGATATGCTATTGGGAGATTATCTAAATGCAACTTTCTGAACACAGTTATGTCACAGATAAGTTATTTGGGGGGCTTCAAATGCAATTAAGCCACAGATATGCTATTGGGAGATTATCTAAATGCAACTTTCTGAACCCAGTTATACCACAGATACATTATTGGGAGAGCTTCAAATGCAATTAAGCCACAGATATGCTATTGGGAGATTATTTAAATGCAACTTTCTAAATGCAATTATGCCGCAGATAAGCTATTGGGAGACTTTCTAAATACAATTATACCACAGATACGCTAATGGGAGACTTTCAGATGCAGTTAAACCACAGATATTCTATTGGGAGATTATCTAAATGCAACTTTCTAAATACAATTATGCCACAGATAAGCTAGTGGGAGACTTTCAAATGTAATTATGACACAGATATACTATTGGCAGACTTTGTAAATGCAATTATGCCACAGATATGCTATTGGCAGACTTTCTAAATGCAATTATGCCACATATATGCTATTGGGAGACTTTCTAAATGCAATTATGCCACGGATAAGCAATTGCGAGACTTTCAAATGCAATTAAGCCACAGATATGCTATTGGCAGACTTTCTAAATGCAATTATGCCACATATATGCTATTGGGAGATTTTCTAAATGCAATTATGCCACGGATAAGCAATTGCAAGACTTTTCAAATGCAATTAAGCCACAGATATGCTATTGGGAGATCATCTAAATGCAACTTTCTAAATACAATTATGCCACCGATACGCTATTGGGAGACTTTCAAATGCAATTATACCACAGATAAGCTATTGGGAGACTTTCAAATGCAATGATGCCACAGATATGCTATTGGCAGACTTTCTAAATGCAATTATGCCACATATATGCTATTGGGAGACTTTCTAAATGCAATTATGCCACGGATAAGCAATTGCGAGACTTTCAAATGCAATTAAGCCACAGATATGCTATTAGGAGATCATCTAAATGCAACTCTCTAAATACAATAATGCCACCGATAAGCTATTGGGAGACTTTCAAATGCAGTTAAGTCACAGATATGCTATTGGGAGACTTTCTAAATGCAATTATGCCACATATATGCTATTGGGAGACTTTCTAAATGCAATTATGCCACGGATAAGCTATTGGGAGACTTTCAAATGCAATGATGCCACAGATATGCTATTGGCAGACTTTCTAAATGCAATTATGCCACATATATGCTATTGGGAGACTTTCTAAATGCAATTATGCCACGGATAAGCAATTGCGAGACTTTCAAATGCAATTAAGCCACAGATATGCTATTGGGAGATTATCTAAATGCAACCATCTAAATAGAATTATGCCACAGATAAGATATTGGGAGACTTTCAAATGCAATTAAGCCACAGATAAACTATTGAGCGATTTTCAAATTCAATTAAGCCACAGATATGCTATTAGGAGATTTTCGAATACAATTAAGCCACAGATATGCTATTGGGAGATTATATAAATGCAACTTTCCAATACAATTATGCCACAGATAAGGTATTGGGAGACTTTCAAGTTCAATTATGCTACAGATAAACTATTGGGAGACTTTCTAAATGCACTTATGCCACAGATATGCTATTGGGAGATTATGTAAATGCAACTTTCTGAACAGTTATGCCACAGATAAATTATTGGGAGAGCTTCAAATGCAATTAAGCCACAGATATGCTATTGGGAGATTATCTAAATGCAACTTTCTAAATACAATTATGCCACAGATAAGATATTGGGAGACTTTCAATTGAAATTATGCCACAGATGAGCTATTGGGAGACTTTCAAATGAAATAATGGCACATATAAGCTATTGGGAAACTTTCAAATGCACTTACGCCACAGATATGCTATTGGGAGATTATCTAAATGCAACTTTCTAAATACAATTATGCCACCGATACGCTATTGGGAGACTTTCACATGCAATTATGCCACAGATAAGCAATTGGGAGACTTTCAAATGCAATTATGCCACAGGTAAGCTATTGAGAGACTTTCAAATGCAATTAAGCCACAGATAAGCTATTGAGAGATTTTCAAATTCAATTAAACCACAGATATGCTATTGGGAGATTTTCAAATGCAATTAAGCCACAGATGTGCTATTGGGAGACTTTCAAATGCAATTATACCACAGATAAGCTATTGGGAGACTTTCAAATGCAATGATGCCACAGATATGCTATTGGCAGACTTTATAAATGCAATTATGCCACATATATGCTATTGGGAGACTTTCTAAATGCAATTATGCCACGGATAAGCAATTGCGAGACTTTCAAATGCAATTAAGCCATAGATATGCTATTGGCAGACTTTCTAAATGCAATTATGCCACATATATGCTATTGGGAGACTTTCTAAATGCAATTATGCCACGGATAAGCAATTGCGAGACTTTCAAATGCAATTAAGCCACAGATATGCTATTGGGAGATCATCTAAATGCAACTTTCTAAATACAATTATGCCACCGATACGCTATTGGGAGACTTTCAAATCCAATTATACCACAGATAAGCTATTGGGAGACTTTCAAATGCAATGATGCCACAGATATGCTATTGGCAGACTTTCTAAATGCAATTATGCCACATATATGCTATTGGGAGATTTCTAAATGCAATTATGCCACGGATAAGCAATTGCGAGACTTTCAAATGCAATTAAGCCACAGATATGCTATTGGGAGATCATCTAAATGCAACTCTCTAAATACAATTATGCCACAGATAAGCTATTGGGAGACTTTCAAATGCAGTTAAGTCACAGATATGCTATTGGGAGATTATCTAAATGCAACTTTCTGAACACAGTTATGCCACAGATAAATTATTGGTAGAGCTTCAAATGCAATTAAACCACAGATAAGCTATTGGGAGACTTTCAAATGCAATTAAGCCACAAATATGCTATTGGGAGATTATCTAAGTACACATTTCTAAATACAATTATGCCACGGATAAGCTATTGGGAGACTTTCAGATGCAATAATGCCACAGATAAGATATTGGGAGACTTTCAAATGCAACTTTTTGAACACAAGTATGCCACAGATACATTATTTGAAGAGCTTCAAATGCAATTAAGCCACAGATATGCTATTGGGAGATTATCTAAATGCAACTTTCTAAATACAATTATGCCACAGATAAGCTATTGGGAGACTTTCAAATGCAATTAAGCCACAAATATGCTATTGGGAGATTATCTAAGTTCAACTTTCTAAATACAATTATGCCACGGATAAGCTATTGGGAGACTTTCAGATGCAATAATGCCACAGATAAGCTATTGGGAGACTTTCAAATGCAATTAAGCCACAGCTATGTTATTGGGAGATTATCTAAATGCAACTTTCTGAACACAGGTATGCCACAGATACATTATTTGAAGAGCTTCAAATGCAATTAAGCCACAGATATGCTATTGGGAGATTATCTAAATGCAACTTTCTAAATACAATTATGCCACAGATAAGCTATTGGGAGACTTTCAAATGCAATTAAGCCACAGATATGCTATTGGGAGATTATCAAAATGCAACTTTCCGAACACAGGTATGCCACAGATAAATTATTGCGAGAGCTTCAAATGCAATTAAGCCACAGATATGCTATTGGGAGATTATCTAAATGCAACTTTCTGAACACAGTTATGTCACAGATAAGTTATTTGGGGGGCATCAAATGCAATTAAGCCACAGATATGCTATTGGGAGATTATCTAAATGCAACTTTCTGAACCCAGTTATACCACAGATACATTATTGGGAGAGCTTCAAATGCAATTAAGCCACAGATATGCTATTGGGAGATTATTTAAATGCAACTTTCTAAATGCAATTATGCCGCAGATAAGCTATTGGGAGACTTTCTAAATACAATTATACCACAGATACGCTAATGGGAGACTTTCAGATGCAGTTAAACCACAGATATTCTATTGGGAGATTATCTAAATGCAACTTTCTAAATACAATTATGCCACAGATAAGCTAGTGGGAGACTTTCAAATGTAATTATGACACAGATATACTATTGGCAGACTTTCTAAATGCAATTATGCCACAGATAAGCTATTGGGAGACTGTCAGATGCAATTATGCAACAGATAAGCTATTGGGAGACTTGCTAAATGCTATTATGCCACAGATAAGCTATTGGGAGACTTTCAGATGCAATTATGCCACAGATAAGCTATTGGGAGACTTTCAAATGCAAATATGCCACAGATATGCTATTGGGAGATTATCTAAATGCAACCATCTAAATAGAATTATGCCAAAATTCTGCAAAACCCTCTGCATTGTCCACAAGGCCTTCTGGGGCCTTGGTCCTATATACCTTCAACTCTCTCTTCCCAAATATCTTCCTTCCCGAGCCCTTCGCTCATCCGCCTCCAACTCCCTCAGGGTCAGCCGCTTCTCGAAGCAACGATCTGGGGGTAGATCTCTCTCCGCAGCAGGGGCCTCCCTCTGGAACAGCCTTCCTGCCTCCCTGAAACTTGAGGAGAACCATCTCCGGTTCCGGAAGCACCTCAAAACCTTCCTCTTTGCCTCTGCTTTCTCTCTCCCTCTCCCCTGCTGAACAGCCAATTATTCCTCACTGATACTGCACTGATTCTGCAACTGGACCACTCTTAACGGCCTCGGTCCTGGGCCCAGCCACTCTCCACTTGCACTGATGCCCTGGAACCCCTCTGCACTGCGGGACTGTCTCTGTATCCCTACAGCCCCCCCCTTTTCCAGCACTTGTTCTGCACTTACCTTGCACTTGCCACCTGTTGGCCCTATTTATTTATTACTTTACGCCACTTACCTTTACTGCACTTCCCCCCCCTCCCCTTCCCCTTGCACTTTTCCCCCTCCCCCACCCTTGCACTTGCGCGATCTGAATGACACCTGGCCTAGTAGGATCGTTGTCTGTTTCCCCTTGTTTCCTCCCCTCCCTGCCTCGTCGCGCCTTGAAACACCTGTGTATAGGCGCGTTACAAATGCCATATCATATCATATCATATCACAGATAAGATATTGGGAGACTTTCAAATGCAATTAAGCCACAGATATGCTATTAGGAGATTTTCGAATACAATTAAGCCACAGATATGCTATTGGGAGATTATATAAATGCAACTTTCCAATACAATTATGCCACAGATAAGGTATTGGGAGACTTTCAAGTTCAATTATGCTACAGATAAACTATTGGGAGACTTTCAAATGCAATTATGCCACAGATATTCTATTAGGAGATTATCTAAATGCAACTTTCTGAACACAGTTATGCCACAGACAAGTTTTTGGGAGAGCTTCAAATGCAATTAAGCCACATATATGCTATTGGGAGATGATCGAAATGCAACTTTCTAAATACAATTATGCCACAGATAAGCTATTGTGAGACTTTCAAATGGAATTAAGCCACAAATATGCTATTGGGAAATTATCTAAGTGCAACTTTCTAAATACAATTATGCCACGGATAAGCTATTTGGAGACTTTCAGATGCAATAATGCCACAGATAAGCTATTGGGAGACTTTCAAATGCAATTAAGCCACAGATATGCTATTGGGAGATTATCGAAATGCAGCTTTCTAAATAGAATTATGCCACAGATAAGATATTGGGAGACTTTCAAATGCAATTATGCCACAGATAGGCTATTGGGAGATTATCTAAATGCAACTTTCTAAATACAATTATGCCACAGATAAACTATTGGGAGACTTTCAAGTGCACATATGCCACAGATATTCTATTGGCAGACTTTCTAAATGCACTTATGCCACAGATATGCTATTGGGAGATTATGTAAATGCAACTTTCTGAACAGTTATGCCACAGATAAGTTATTGGGAGAGCTTCAAATGCAATTAAGCCACAGATATGCTATTGGGAGATTATCTAAATGCAACTTTCTAAATACAATTATGCCACAGATAAGATATTGGGAGACTTTCAATTGCAATTATACCACAGATGAGCTATTGGGAGACTTTCAAATGAAATAATGGCACATATAAGCTATTGGGAAACTTTCAAATGCACTTACGCCACAGATATGCTATTGGGAGATTATCTAAATGCAACTTTCTAAATACAATTATGCCACCGATTCGCTATTGGGAGACTTTCAAATGTAATTATGCCACAGATAAGCTATTGGGAGACTTTCAAATGCAATTATGCCACAGGTAAGCTATTGGGAGACTTTCAAATGCAATTAAGCCACAGATAAGCTATTGAGAGATTTTCAAATTCAATTAAACCACAGATATGCTATTGGGAGATTTTCGAATGCAATTAAGCCACAGATGTGCTATTGGGAGATTATCTAAATGCAACTTTCTAAATAGAATTATGCCACAAATAAGATATTGGGAGACTTTCAAATGCAATTATGCCACAGATAGGCTATTGGGAGATTATCTAAATGTAACTTTCTAAATACAATTATGCCACAGATAAACTATCGGGAGACTTTCAAGTGCACATATGCCACAGATATGCTATTGGCAGACTTTCTAAATGCACTTATGCCACAGATATGCTATTGGGAGATTATGTAAATGCAACTTTCTGAACAGTTATGCCACAGATAAATTATTGGGAGAGCTTCAAATGCAATTAAGCCACAGATATGCTATTGGGAGATTATCTAAATGCAACTTTCTAAATACAATTATGCCACAGATAAGATATTGGGAGACTTTCAATTGAAATTATGCCACAGATGAGCTATTGTGAGACTTTCAAATGAAATAATGGCACATATAAGCTATTGGGAAACTTTCAAATGCACTTACGCCACAGATATGCTATTGGGAGATTATCTAAATGCAACTTTCTAAATACAATTATGCCACTGATACGCTATTGGGAGACTTTCACATGCAATTATGCCACAGATAAGCTATTGGGAGACTTTCAAATGCAATTATGCCACAGGTAAGCTATTGAGAGACTTTCAAATGCAATTAAGCCACAGATAAGCTATTGAGAGATTTTCATAATCAATTAAACCACAGATATGCTATTGGGAGATTTTCAAATGCAATTAAGCCACAGATGTGCTATTGGGAGATTATCTAAATGCAACTTTCTAAATACAATTATGCCACCGATACGCTATTGGGAGACTTTCAAATGCAATTATACCACAGATAAGCTATTGGGAGACTTTCAAATGCAATGATGCCACAGATATGCTATTGGCAGACTTTCTAAATGCAATTATGCCACATATATGCTATTGGGAGACTTTCTAAATGCAAATATGCCACGGATAAGCAATTGCGAGACTTTCAAATGCAATTAAGCCACAGATATGCTATTGGGAGATCATCTAAATGCAACTCTCTAAATACAATTATGCCACAGATAAGCTATTGGGAGACTTTCAAATGCGGTTAAGTCACAGATATGCTATTGGGAGATTATCTAAATGCAACTTTCTGAACACAGTTATGCCACAGATACATTATTGGTAGAGCTTCAAATGTAATTAAGCCACAGATATGCTATTGGGAGATTATTTAAATGGAACATTCTAAATGCAATTATGCCACAGATAAGCTATTGGGAGACTTTCAGATGCAATAATGCCACAGATAAGATATTGGGAGACTTTCAAATGCAACTTTTTGAACACAAGTATGCCACAGATACGTTACTGGGAGAGCTTCAAATGCAATTAAGCCACAGATATGCTATTGGGAGATTATCTAAATGCAACTTTTTGAACCCAGTTATGCCACAGATAAATTATTGGGAGAGCTTCAAATGCAATTAAGCCACAGATATGCTATTGGGAGATTATTTAAATGGAACATTCTAAATGCAATTATGCCACAGATAAGCTATTGGGAGACTTTCTAAATACAATTATACCACAGATACGCTAATGGGAGACTTTCAGATGCAGTTAAGCCATAGATATTCTATTGGGAGATTATCTAAATGCAACTTTCTAAATACAATTATGCCACAGATAAACTATTGGGAGAGTTTCAAATGCAATTAAGCCACAGATATGCTATTGGGAGATTATCTAAATGCAACTTTCTAAATACAATTATGCCACAGATAAGCTATTGGGAGACTATCAAATGCAATTAAGCCACAGATATGCTATAGGGAGATTATCAAAATGCAACTTTCTGAACACAAGTATGCCACATATACGTTACTGGGAGAGCTTCAAATGCAATTAAGCCACAGATATGCTATTGGGAGATTATCTAAATGCAACTTTTTGAACCCAGTTATGCCACAGATAAATTATTGGGAGAGCTTCAAATGCAATTAGGCCACAGATATGCTATTGGGAGATTATTTAAATGGAACATTCTAAATGCAATTATGCCACAGATAAACTATCGGGAGACTTTCAAGTGCACATATGCCACAGATATGCTATTGGGAGATTATCTAAATGCAACTTTCTAAATACAATTATGCCACAGATAAACTATCGGGAGACTTTCAAGTGCACATATGCCACAGATATGCTATTGGCAGACTTTCTAAATGCACTTATGCCACAGATATGCTATTGGGAGATTATGTAAATGCAACTTTCTGAACAGTTATGCCACAGATAAGTTATTGGGAGAGCTTCAAATGCAATTAAGCCACAGATATGCTATTGGGAGATTATCTAAATGCAACTTTCTAAATACAATTATGCCACAGATAAGATATTGGGAGACTTTCAATTGAAATTATGCCACAGATGAGCTATTGGGAGACTTTCAAATGAAATAATGGCACATATAAGCTATTGGGAAACTTTCAAATGCACTTACGCCACAGATATGCTATTGGGAGATTATCTAAATGCAACTTTCTAAATACAATTATGCCACCGATACGCTATTGGGAGACTTTCACATGCAATTATGCCACAGATAAGCTATTGGGAGACTTTCAAATGCAATTATGCCACAGGTAAGCTATTGAGAGACTTTCAAATGCAATTAAGCCACAGATAAGCTATTGAGAGATTTTCAAATTCAATTAAACCACAGATATGCTATTGGGAGATTATCTAAATGCAACTTTCTAAATACAATTATGCCACCGATACGCTATTGGGAGACTTTCAAATGCAATTATACCACAGATAAGCTATTGGGAGACTGTCAAATGCAATGATGCCACAGATATGCTATTGGCAGACTTTCTAAATGCAATTATGCCACATATATGCTATTGGCAGACTTTCTAAATGCAATTATGCCACGGATCAGCAATTGCGAGACTTTCAAATGCATTTAAGCCACAGATATGCTATTTGGAGATCATCTAAATGCAACTCTCTAAATACAATTATGCCACAGATAAGCTATTGGGAGACTTTCAAATGCAGTTAAGTCACAGATATGCTATTTGGAGATTATCTAAATGCAACTTTCTGAACACAGTTATGCCACAGATAAATTATTGGTAGAGCTTCAAATGCAATTAAACCACAGATAAGTTATTGGGAGAGCTTCAAATGCAATTAAGCCACAGATATGCTATTGGGAGATTATCTAAATGCAACTTTCTAAATACAATTATGCCACAGATAAGCTATTGGGAGACTTTCAAATGCAATTAAGCCACAAATATGCTATTGTGAGATTATCTAAGTGCAACTTTCTAAATACAATTATGCCACGGATAAGCTATTTGGAGACTTTCAAAGGCAATTATGCCACAGATAAGCTATTGGGAGACTTTCTAAATACAATTATACCACAGATACGCTAATGGGAGACTTTCAGATGCAGTTAAGCCATTGATATTCTATTGGGAGATTATCTAAATGCAACTTTCTAAATACAATTATGCCACAGATAATCTATTGGGAGAGTTTCAAATGCAATTAAGCCACAGATATGCTATTGGGAGATTATCTAAATGCAACTTTCTAAATACATTTATGCCGCAGATAAGCTATTGGGAGACTTTCAAGTGCAATTATGCCACAGATATGCCATTGGCAGACTTTCTAAATGCAATTATGCCACAGATAAGGTATTGGGAGACTTTCAAATGCAATTATGCCAGAGATATGCTATTGGGAGATTATTTAAATGCAACTTTCTAAATACATTCATGCCGCAGATAAGCTATTGGGAGAGCTTCAAATGCAATTATGCCACAGATATGCTATTGGGAGACTTTCAAATGCAATTAAGCCACAGATAAGCTATTGGGAGACTTTCAAATGCAATTAAGCCACAGATAAGCTATTGGGAGACTTTCAAATGCAATTATGCCACTGGTAAGCTATTGGGAGACTTTCAAATGCAAATAAGCCACAGATAAACTATTGAGCGATTTTCAAATTCAATTAAGCCACAGATATGCTGTTAGGAGATTTTCGAATGCAATTAAGCCACAGATATGCTACTGGGAGATTATCTAAATGCAACTTTCTAATACAATTATGCCATAGATATACTATTGGCAGGCTTTCCAAATGCAATTATGCCACAGATATGCTATTGGCAGACTTTCTAAATGCAATTATGCCACAAATAAGATATTGGGAGACTTTCAGATGCAATTATGCCACGGATAAGCTATTGGGAGACTTGCTAAATGCAATTATGCTCCATATAAGCTATTGGGAGACTTTCAAATGCAATTATGCCACAGATATGCTATTGGGAGATTATCTAAATGCAACTTTCTGAACACATTTATGCCACAGATAAGTTATTGGGAGAGCTTCAAATGCAATTATGCCACAGATATGCTATTGGGAGACTTTCAAATGCAATTAAGCCACAGATAAGCTATTGGGAGACTTTCAAATGCAATTAAGCCACAGATAAGCTATTGGGAAACTTTCAAGTGCAATTATGCCACAGATATGCTATTGGCAGACTTTCTAAATGCAATTACGCTCCAGATAAGCTATTGGGAGACTTTCAAATGCAATTATGCCAGAGATATGCTATTGGGAGATTATTTAAATGCAACTTTCTAAATACATTTATTCCGCAGATAAGCTATTAGGAGACTTTCAAGTGCAATTATGCCACAGATATGCTATTGGCAGACTTTCTAAATGCAATTATGCCACAGATAAGGTATTGGGAGACTTCCAATTGCAATTATGCCACAGATATGCTATTGGCAGACTTTCTAAATGCAATTATGCCACAGATAAGCTATTGGGAGAGCTTCAAATGCAATTATGCCACAGATATGCTATTGGGAGATTATCTAAATGCAACTTTCTAAATATAATTATGCCACAGATAAGCTATTAGGAGTCTTTCAAATGCAATTAAGGCATAGATATGCTATTGGGAGATTATCTAAATGCAACTTTCTAAATACAATTATGCCACAGATAAGCTAGTGGGAGACTTTGAAGTGCAATTATGCCACAGATATGTTATTGGCAGACTTTCTCAATGCAATTATGCCACAGTTAAGGTATTGGGAGACTTTCAAATGCAATTAAGCCACAGATATGCTATTGGGAGTTTATGTAAATGCAACTTTCTGAACACAGTTATGCCACAGATAAGTTATTGGGAGAGCTTCAAATGCAATTAAACCACAGATATGCTATTGGGAGATTATCTAAATGCAACTTTCTAAACACAATTATGCCACATATAAGCTATTTGGAGACTTTCTAAATACAATTATGCCACCGATACGCTAATGGGAGACTTTCAAATGCCATTAAGCCACAGATATGCTATTGGGAGATTATCTAAATGCAACTTTCTAAATACAATTATGCCACAGATAAGCTATTGGGAAACTTTCAAGTGCAATTATGCCACAGATATGCTATTGGCAGACTTTCTAAATGCAATTACGCTCCAGATAAGCTATTGGGAGACTTCCAAATGCAATTAAGCCACAGATAAGCTATTGGGAGACTTTCAAATGCAATTAAGCCACAGATAAGCTATTGGAAGACTTTCAAATGCAATTATGCCACTGGTAAGCTATTGGGAGACTTTAAAATGCAAATAAGCCACAGATAAACTATTGAGCGATTTTCAAATTCAATTAAGCCACAGATATGCTATTAGGAGATTTTCGAATGCAATTAAGCCACAGATAGGCTACTGGGAGATTATCTAAATGCAACTTTCTAAATACAATTATGCCACAGATAAGCTATTGGGAGACTTTCAAATGCAATTATGCCACAGATATGCTATTGGCAGACGTTCTAAATGCAATTATGCCACAGATATGCTATTGGCAGACGTTCTAAATGCAATTATGCCACGGATAAGCTATTGGGAGACTTTCAGATGCAATTATGCCACAGATAAGCTATTGGCAGACTTTCTAAATGCAATTAAACCACAGATATGCTATTGGGAGATTATCTAAATTTAACTTTCTAAATATAATTATGCCACCGATACGCTATTGGGAGACTTTCAGATGCAATTATGCGACAGATAAGCTATTGGGAGACTTTCAAATGCAATTATGCCACAGGTAAGCCATTGGGAGACTTTCAACTGCAATTATGCCACAGATAAACTATTGGGATACTTTCAAATGCAATTAAGCCACAGATAAGCTAGTGGGCGATTTTCAAATTCAATTAAACCACAGATATGCTATTGGGAGATTTTTGAATGCAATTATGCCACAGATATGCTATTGGGAGACTTTCAAATGCAATTAAGCCACAGATATGCTATTGGGAGATTATCGAAATGCAACTTTCTAAATACAATTATGCCACAGATAAGCTATTGGGAGACTTTCAAATGCAATTAAGCCACAGATATGTTATTGGGAGATTATCTAAATGCAACTTTCTGAACACAGGTATGCCACAGATAAGCTATTGGGAGACTATCAAATGCAATTAAGCCACAGATATGCTATTGGGAGATTATCTAAATGCAACTTTATGAACACAGTTATGCCACAGATAAGTTATTTGGGGAGCTTCAAATGCAATTAAGCAACAGATATGCTATTGGGGGATTATCTAAATGCAACTTTCTGAACCCAGTTATGCCACAGATAAATTATTGGGAGAGCCTCAAATGCAATTAAGCCACAGATATGCTATTGGGAGATTATTTAAATGCAACTTTCTAAATGCAATTATGCCACCGATAAGCTATTGGGAGACTTTCTAAATACAATTATATCACAGATACGCTAATAGGAGACTTTCAGATGCAGTTAAGCCACAGATATTCTATTGGGAGATTATCTAAATGCAACTTTCTAAATACAGTTATGCCACAGATAAACTATTGGGAGAGTTTCAAATGCAATTAAGCCACAGATATGCTATTGGGAGATTATCTAAGTGCAACTTTCTAAATACAATTATGCCACAGATAAGCTAGTGGGAGACTTTCAAATGCAATTATGACACAGATATACTATTGGCAGACTTTCTAAATGCAAATGCGCCACAGATATGCTATTGGCAGACTTTCTAAATGCAATTATGCCACAGATAAGCTATTGGGAGACTGTCGGATGCAATTATGCCACAGATAAGCTATCGGGAGACTTGCTAAATGCTATTATGCCACAGATAAGCTATTGGGAGACTTTCAGATGCAATTATGCCACAGATAAGCTATTGGGAGACTTTCAAATGCAATTATGCCACAGATAGGCTATTGTGAGATTATCTAAATGCAACTTTCTAAATACAATTATGCCACAGATAAACTATCGGGAGACTTTCAAGTGCACATATGCAACAGATATGCTATTGGCAGACTTTCTAAATGCACTGATGCCACAGATATGCTATTGTGAGATTATGTAAATGTAACTTTCTGAACAGTTATGCCACAGATAAGTTATTGGGAGAGCTTCAAATGCAATTAAGCCACAGATATGCTATTGGGAGATTATCTAAATGCACCTTTCTAAATATAATTATGCCACAGATAAGATATTGGGAGACTTTCAATTGCAATTATGCCACAGGTAAGCTATTGGGAGACTTTCAAATGAAATAATGGCACATATAAGCTATTGGGAAACTTTCAAATGAAATAATGGCACATATAAGCTATTGGGAAACTTTCAAATGCACTTACGTCACAGATATGCTATTGGGAGATTATCTAAATGCAACTTTCTAAATACAACTATGCCACCGATACCCTATTGGGAGACTTTCAAATGCAATTATGCCACAGATAAGCTATTGGGAGACTTTCAAATGCAATTATGCCACAGGTAAGCTATTGGGAGACTTTCAAATGCAATTAAGCCACAGATAAGCTATTGAGATATTTTCAAATTCAATTAAACCACAGATATGCTATTGGGAGATTTTCATATGCAATTAAGCCACAGATGTGCTATTGGGAGATTATCTAAATGCAACTTTCTAAATACAATTATGCCACCGATACGCTATTGGGAGACTTTCAAATGCAATTATACCACAGATAAGCTATTGGGAGACTTTCAAATGCAATTATGCCACAGATATGCTATTGGCAGACTTTCTAAATGCAATTATGCCACATATATGCTATTGGCAGACTTTCTAAATGCAATTATGCCACGGATAAGCAATTGGGAGACTTTCAAATGCAATTAAGACACAGATATGCTATTGGGAGATCATCTAAATGCAACTTTCTAAATACAATTATGCCATAGATAAGCTATTGGGAGACTTTCAAATGCAGTTAATTCACAGATATGCTATTGGGAGATTATTTAAATGCAACTTTCTGAACACAGTTATGCCACAGATAAGTTATTGGTAGAGCTTCAAATGCAATTAAACCACAGATATGCTATTGGGAGATTATCTAAATGCAACTTTCTGAACCCAGTTATGCCACAGATAAATTATTGGGAGAGCTTCAAATGCAATTAAGCCACAGATATGCTATTGGGAGATTATCTAAATGCAACTTTCTAAATGCAATTATGCCACTGATAAGCTATTGGGAGACTTTCTAAATACAATTATACCACAGATACGCTAATGGGAGACTTTCAGATGCAGTTAAACCACAGATATGCTATTGGGAGATTATCTAAATGCAACTTTCTAAATACAGTTATGCCACAGATAAGGTATTGGGAGAGTTTCAAATGCAATTAAACCACAGATATGCTATTGGGAAATTATCTAAGTTCAACTTTCGAAATACAATGATGCCACAGATAAGCTATTGGGAGACTTTCAAATGCAATTATGCCACAGATATACTATTGGCAGACTTTCTAAATGCAATTATGCCACAGATATGCTATTGGCAGACTTTCTAAATGCAATTATGCCACAAATAAGATATTGGGAGACTTTCAGATGCAATTATGCCACGGATAAGCTATTGGGAGACTTGCCAAATGCAATTATGCCACAGATAAGCTATTGGGAGACTTTCAGATGCAATTATGCCACAGATAAGCTATTGGGAGACTTCCAGATGCAATAAAGCCACAGATATGCTATTGGGAGATTATTTAAATGCAACTTTCTAAATACATTTATGCCGCAGATAAGCTATTGGGAGACTTTCAAGTGCAATTATGCCACAGATATGCCATTGGCAGACTTTCTAAATGCAATTATGCCACAGATAAGGTATTGGGAGACTTTCAAATGCAATTATGCCAGAGATATGCTATTGGGAGATTATTTAAATGCAACTTTCTAAATACATTCATGCCGCAGATAAGCTATTGGGAGACTTTCAAGTGCAATTATGACACAGATATGCTATTGGCAGACTTCCTAAATGCAATTATGCTCCAGATAAGCTATTGGGAGACTTTCAAATGCAATTATGCCACAGATATGCTATTGGGAGATTATCTAAATGCAACTTTCTGAACACATTTATGCCACAGATAAGTTATTGGGAGAGCTTCAAATGCAATTATGCCACAGATAAGCTATTCAGAGACTTTCAAATGCAATTAAGCCACAGATAAGCTATTGGGAGACTTTCAAATGCAATTATGCCACTGGTAAGCTATTGGGAGACTTTCAAATGCAAATAAGCCACAGATAAACTATTGAGCGATTTTCAAATTCAATTAAGCCATAGATATGCTATTAGGAGATTTTCGAATGCAATTAAGCCACAGATATGCTACTGGGAGATTATCTAAATGCAACTTTCTAATACAATTATGCCACAGATATACTATTGGCAGGCTTTCTAAATGCAATTATGCCACAGATATGCTATTGGCAGACTTTCTAAATGCAATTATGCCACAAATAAGATATTGGGAGACTTTCAGATGCAATTATGCCACGGATAAGCTATTGGGAGACTTGCTAAATGCAATTATGCCACAGATAAGCTATTGGGAGACTTTCAGATGCAATTATGCCGCAGATAAGCTATTGGGAGACTTCCAGATGCAATAAAGCCACAGATATGCTATTGGGAAATTATTTAAATGCAACTTTCTAAATACATTTATGCCGCAGATAAGCTATTGGGAGACTTTCAAGTACAGTTATGCCACAGATATGCCATTGGCAGACTTTCTAAATGCAATTATGCCACAGATAAGGTATTGGGAGAGCTTCAAATGCAATTAAACCACAGATATGCTATTGGGAGATTATCTAAATGCAACTTTCTAAACACAATTATGCCACATATAAGCTATTTGGAGACTTTCTAAATACAATTATGCCACCGATACGCTAATGGGAGACTTTCAAATGCCATTAAGCCACAGATATGCTATTGGGAGATTATCTAAATGCAACTTTCTAAATACAATTATGCCACAGATAAGCTATTGGGAAACTTTCAAGTGCAATTATGCCACAGATATGCTATTGGCAGACTTTCTAAATGCAATTACGCTCCAGATAAGCTATTGGGAGACTTCCAAATGCAATTAAGCCACAGATAAGCTATTGGGAGACTTTCAAATGCAATTAAGCCACAGATAAGCTATTGGAAGACTTTCAAATGCAATTATGCCACTGGTAAGCTATTGGGAGACTTTAAAATGCAAATAAGCCACAGATAAACTATTGAGCGATTTTCAAATTCAATTAAGCCACAGATATGCTATTAGGAGATTTTCGAATGCAATTAAGCCACAGATATGCTACTGGGAGATTATCTAAATGCAACTTTCTAAATACAATTATGCCACAGATAAGCTATTGGGAGACTTTCAAATGCAATTATGCCACAGATATGCTATTGGCAGACGTTCTAAATGCAATTATGCCACAGATATGCTATTGGCAGACGTTCTAAATGCAATTATGCCACGGATAAGCTATTGGGAGACTTTCAGATGCAATTATGCCACAGATAAGCTATTGGCAGACTTTCTAAATGCAATTAAACCACAGATATGCTATTGGGAGATTATCTAAATTTAACTTTCTAAATATAATTATGCCACCGATACGCTATTGGGAGACTTTCAAATGCAATTATGCGACAGATAAGCTATTGGGAGACTTTCAAATGCAATTATGCCACAGGTAAGCCATTGGGAGACTTTCAACTGCAATTATGCCACAGATAAACTATTGGGATACTTTCAAATGCAATTAAGCCACAGATAAGCTAGTGGGCGATTTTCAAATTCAATTAAACCACAGATATGCTATTGGGAGATTTCTGAATGCAATTATGCCACAGATATGCTATTGGGAGACTTTCAAATGCAATTAAGCCACAGATATGCTATTGGGAGATTATCGAAATGCAACTTTCTAAATACAATTATGCCACAGATAAGCTATTGGGAGACTTTCAAATGCAATTAAGCCACAGATATGTTATTGGGAGATTATCTAAATGCAACTTTCTGAACACAGGTATGCCACAGATAAGCTATTGGGAGACTATCAAATGCAATTAAGCCACAGATATGCTATTGGGAGATTATCTAAATGCAACTTTCTGAACACAGTTATGCCACAGATAAGTTATTTGGGGAGCTTCAAATGCAATTAAGCAACAGATATGCTATTGGGAGATTATCTAAATGCAACTTTCTGAACCCAGTTATGCCACAGATAAATTATTGGGAGAGCCTCAAATGCAATTAAGCCACAGATATGCTATTGGGAGATTATTTAAATGCAACTTTCTAAATGCAATTATGCCACCGATAAGCTATTGGGAGACTTTCTAAATACAATTATATCACAGATACGCTAATAGGAGACTTTCAGATGCAGTTAAGCCACAGATATTCTATTGGGAGATTATCTAAATGCAACTTTCTAAATACAGTTATGCCACAGATAAACTATTGGGAGAGTTTCAAATGCAATTAAGCCACAGATATGCTATTGGGAGATTATCTAAGTGCAACTTTCTAAATACAATTATGCCACAGATAAGCTAGTGGGAGACTTTCAAATGCAATTATGACACAGATATACTATTGGCAGACTTTCTAAATGCAAATGTGCCACAGATATGCTATTGGCAGACTTTCTAAATGCAATTATGCCACAGATAAGCTATTGGGAGACTGTCAGATGCAATTATGCCACAGATAAGCTATCGGGAGACTTGCTAAATGCTATTATGCCACAGATAAGCTATTGGGAGACTTTCAGATGCAATTATGCCACAGATAAGCTATTGGGAGACTTTCAAATGCAATTATGCCACAGATAGGCTATTGTGAGATTATCTAAATGCAACTTTCTAAATACAATTATGCCACAGATAAACTATCGGGAGACTTTCAAGTGCACATATGCAACAGATATACTATTGGCAGACTTTCTAAATGCACTGATGCCACAGATATGCTATTGTGAGATTATGTAAATGTAACTTTCTGAACAGTTATGCCACAGATAAGTTATTGGGAGAGCTTCAAATGCAATTAAGCCACAGATATGCTATTGGGAGATTATCTAAATGCACCTTTCTAAATATAATTATGCCACAGATAAGATATTGGGAGACTTTCAATTGCAATTATGCCACAGGTAAGCTATTGGGAGACTTTCAAATGAAATAATGGCACATATAAGCTATTGGGAAACTTTCAAATGAAATAATGGCACATATAAGCTATTGGGAAACTTTCAAATGCACTTACGTCACAGATATGCTATTGGGAGATTATCTAAATGCAACTTTCTAAATACAACTATGCCACCGATACGCTATTGGGAGACTTTCAAATGCAATTATGCCACAGATAAGCTATTGGGAGACTTTCAAATGCAATTATGCCACAGGTAAGCTATTGGGAGACTTTCAAATGCAATTAAGCCACAGATAAGCTATTGAGATATTTTCAAATTCAATTAAACCACAGATATGCTATTGGGAGATTTTCATATGCAATTAAGCCACAGATGTGCTATTGGGAGATTATCTAAATGCAACTTTCTAAATACAATTATGCCACCGATACGCTATTGGGAGACTTTCAAATGCAATTATACCACAGATAAGCTATTGGGAGACTTTCAAATGCAATTATGCCACAGATATGCTATTGGCAGACTTTCTAAATGCAATTATGCCACATATATGCTATTGGCAGACTTTCTAAATGCAATTATGCCACGGATAAGCAATTGGGAGACTTTCAAATGCAATTAAGACACAGATATGCTATTGGGAGATCATCTAAATGCAACTTTCTAAGTACAATTATGCCATAGATAAGCTATTGGGAGACTTTCAAATGCAGTTAATTCACAGATATGCTATTGGGAGATTATCTAAATGCAACTTTCTGAACACAGTTATGCCACAGATAAGTTATTGGTAGAGCTTCAAATGCAATTAAACCACAGATATGCTATTGGGAGATTATCTAAATGCAACTTTCTGAACCCAGTTATGCCACAGATAAATTATTGGGAGAGCTTCAAATGCAATTAAGCCACAGATATGCTATTGGGAGATTATCTAAATGCAACTTTCTAAATGCAATTATGCCACTGATAAGCTATTGGGAGACTTTCTAAATACAATTATACCACAGATACGCTAATGGGAGACTTTCAGATGCAGTTAAACCACAGATATGCTATTGGGAGATTATCTAAATGCAACTTTCTAAATACAGTTATGCCACAGATAAGGTATTGGGAGAGTTTCAAATGCAATTAAACCACAGATATGCTATTGGGAAATTATCTAAGTTCAACTTTCGAAATACAATGATGCCACAGATAAGCTATTGGGAGACTTTCAAATGCAATTATGCCACAGATATACTATTGGCAGACTTTCTAAATGCAATTATGCCACAGATATGCTATTGGCAGACTTTCTAAATGCAATTATGCCACAAATAAGATATTGGGAGACTTTCAGATGCAATTATGCCACGGATAAGCTATTGGGAGACTTGCCAAATGCAATTATGCCACAGATAAGCTATTGGGAGACTTTCAGATGCAATTATGCCACAGATAAGCTATTGGGAGACTTTCAAATGCAATTATGCCAGAGATATGCTATTGGGAGATTATTTAAATGCAACTTTCTAAATACATTCATGCCGCAGATAAGCTATTGGGAGACTTTCAAGTGCAATTATGCCACAGATATGCTATTGGCAGACTTCCTAAATGCAATTATGCTCCAGATAAGCTATTGGGAGACTTTCAAATGCAATTATGCCACAGATATGCTATTGGGAGATTATCTAAATGCAACTTTCTGAACACATTTATGCCACAGATAAGTTATTGGGAGAGCTTCAAATGCAATTATGCCACAGATAAGCTATTCAGAGACTTTCAAATGCAATTAAGCCACAGATAAGCTATTGGGAGACTTTCAAATGCAATTATGCCACTGGTAAGCTATTGGGAGACTTTCAAATGCAAATAAGCCACAGATAAACTATTGAGCGATTTTCAAATTCAATTAAGCCACAGATATGCTATTAGGAGATTTTCGAATGCAATTAAGCCACAGATATGCTACTGGGAGATTATCTAAATGCAACTTTCTAATACAATTATGCCACAGATATACTATTGGCAGGCTTTCTAAATGCAATTATGCCACAGATATGCTATTGGCAGACTTTCTAAATGCAATTATGCCACAAATAAGATATTGGGAGACTTTCAGATGCAATTATGCCACGGATAAGCTATTGGGAGACTTGCTAAATGCAATTATGCCACAGATAAGCTATTGGGAGACTTTCAGATGCAATTATGCCGCAGATAAGCTATTGGGAGACTTCCAGATGCAATAAAGCCACAGATATGCTATTGGGAAATTATTTAAATGCAACTTTCTAAATACATTTATGCCGCAGATAAGCTATTGGGAGACTTTCAAGTGCAGTTATGCCACAGATATGCCATTGGCAGACTTTCTAAATGCAATTATGCCACAGATAAGGTATTGGGAGACTTTCAAATGCAATTATGCCAGAGATATGCTATTGGGAGATTATTTAAATGCAACTTTCTAAATACATTTATTCCGCAGATAAGCTATTGGGAGACTTTCAAGTGCAATTATGCCACAGATAAGGTATTGGGAGACTTTCAATTGCAATTATGCCACAGATATGCTATTGGCAGACTTTCTAAATGCAATTATGCCACAGATAAGGTATTGGCAGACTTTCTAAATGCAATTATGCCACGGATAAGCTATTGGGAGACTTTCAGATGCAATTATGCCACAGATAAGCTATTGGCAGACTTTCTAAATGCAATTAAACCACAGATATGCTATTGGGAGATTATCTAAATTTAACTTTCTAAATATAATTATGCCACCGATATGCTATTGGGAGACTTTCAAATGCAATTATGCGACAGATAAGCTATTGGGAGACTTTCAAATGCAATTATGCCACAGGTAAGCCATTGGGAGACTTTCAACTGCAATTATGCCACAGATAAACTATTGGGATACTTTCAAATGCAATTAAGCCACAGATAAGCTAGTGGGCGATTTTCAAATTCAATTAAACCACAGATATGCTATTGGGAGATTTTTGAATGCAATTATGCCACAGATATGCTATTGGGAGACTTTCAAATGCAATTAAGCCACAGATATGCTATTGGGAGATTATCGAAATGCAACTTTCTAAATACAATTATGCCACAGATAAGCTATTGGGAGACTTTCAAATGCAATTAAGCCACAGATATGTTATTGGGAGATTATCTAAATGCAACTTTCTGAACACAGGTATGCCACAGATAAGCTATTGGGAGACTATCAAATGCAATTAAGCCACAGATATGCTATTGGGAGATTATCTAAATGCAACTTTCTGAACACAGTTATGCCACAGATAAGTTATTTGGGGAGCTTCAAATGCAATTAAGCAACAGATATGCTATTGGGGGATTATCTAAATGCAACTTTCTGAACCCAGTTATGCCACAGATAAATTATTGGGAGAGCCTCAAATGCAATTAAGCCACAGATATGCTATTGGGAGATTATTTAAATGCAACTTTCTAAATGCAATTATGCCACCGATAAGCTATTGGGAGACTTTCTAAATACAATTATATCACAGATACGCTAATAGGAGACTTTCAGATGCAGTTAAGCCACAGATATTCTATTGGGAGATTATCTAAATGCAACTTTCTAAATACAGTTATGCCACAGATAAACTATTGGGAGAGTTTCAAATGCAATTAAGCCACAGATATGCTATTGGGAGATTATCTAAGTGCAACTTTCTAAATACAATTATGCCACAGATAAGCTAGTGGGAGACTTTCAAATGCAATTATGACACAGATATACTATTGGCAGACTTTCTAAATGCAAATGTGCCACAGATATGCTATTGGCAGACTTTCTAAATGCAATTATGCCACAGATAAGCTATTGGGAGACTGTCAGATGCAATTATGCCACAGATAAGCTATCGGGAGACTTGCTAAATGCAATTATGCCACAGATAAGCTATTGGGAGACTTTCAAATGCAATTATGCCACAGATAGGCTATTGTGAGATTATCTAAATGCAACTTTCTAAATACAATTATGCCACAGATAAACTATCGGGAGACTTTCAAGTGCACATATGCAACAGATATGCTATTGGCAGACTTTCTAAATGCACTGATGCCACAGATATGCTATTGTGAGATTATGTAAATGTAACTTTCTGAACAGTTATGCCACAGATAAGTTATTGGGAGAGCTTCAAATGCAATTAAGCCACAGATATGCTATTGGGAGATTATCTAAATGCACCTTTCTAAATATAATTATGCCACAGATAAGATATTGGGAGACTTTCAATTGCAATTATGCCACAGGTAAGCTATTGGGAGACTTTCAAATGAAATAATGGCACATATAAGCTATTGGGAAACTTTCAAATGAAATAATGGCACATATAAGCTATTGGGAAACTTTCAAATGCACTTACGTCACAGATATGCTATTGGGAGATTATCTAAATGCAACTTTCT
Organism: Ambystoma mexicanum; assembly: GCF_040938575.1. Lineage (NCBI taxonomy): Eukaryota > Metazoa > Chordata > Amphibia > Caudata > Ambystomatidae > Ambystoma > Ambystoma mexicanum. The sequence goes on from NC_090924.1 coordinate 705,261,134, forward strand.
AAATACAACTATGCCACCGATACGCTATTGGGAGACTTTCAAATGCAATTATGCCACAGATAAGCTATTGGGAGACTTTCAAATGCAATTATGCCACAGGTAAGCTATTGGGAGACTTTCAAATGCAATTAAGCCACAGATAAGCTATTGAGATATTTTCAAATTCAATTAAACCACAGATATGCTATTGGGAGATTTTCATATGCAATTAAGCCACAGATGTGCTATTGGGAGATTATCTAAATGCAACTTTCTAAATACAATTATGCCACCGATACGCTATTGGGAGACTTTCAAATGCAATTATACCACAGATAAGCTATTGGGAGACTTTCAAATGCAATTATGCCACAGATATGCTATTGGCAGACTTTCTAAATGCAATTATGCCACATATATGCTATTGGCAGACTTTCTAAATGCAATTATGCCACGGATAAGCAATTGGGAGACTTTCAAATGCAATTAAGACACAGATATGCTATTGGGAGATCATCTAAATGCAACTTTCTAAATACAATTATGCCATAGATAAGCTATTGGGAGACTTTCAAATGCAGTTAATTCACAGATATGCTATTGGGAGATTATCTAAATGCAACTTTCTGAACACAGTTATGCCACAGATAAGTTATTGGTAGAGCTTCAAATGCAATTAAACCACAGATATGCTATTGGGAGATTATCTAAATGCAACTTTCTGAACCCAGTTATGCCACAGATAAATTATTGGGAGAGCTTCAAATGCAATTAAGCCACAGATATGCTATTGGGAGATTATCTAAATGCAACTTTCTAAATGCAATTATGCCACTGATAAGCTATTGGGAGACTTTCTAAATACAATTATACCACAGATACGCTAATGGGAGACTTTCAGATGCAGTTAAACCACAGATATGCTATTGGGAGATTATCTAAATGCAACTTTCTAAATACAGTTATGCCACAGATAAGGTATTGGGAGAGTTTCAAATGCAATTAAACCACAGATATGCTATTGGGAAATTATCTAAGTTCAACTTTCGAAATACAATGATGCCACAGATAAGCTATTGGGAGACTTTCAAATGCAATTATGCCACAGATATACTATTGGCAGACTTTCTAAATGCAATTATGCCACAGATATGCTATTGGCAGACTTTCTAAATGCAATTATGCCACAAATAAGATATTGGGAGACTTTCAGATGCAATTATGCCACGGATAAGCTATTGGGAGACTTGCCAAATGCAATTATGACACAGATAAGCTATTGGGAGACTTTCAGATGCAATTATGCCACAGATAAGCTATTGGGAGACTTCCAGATGCAATAAAGCCACAGATATGCTATTGGGAGATTATTTAAATGCAACTTTCTAAATACATTTATGCCGCAGATAAGCTATTGGGAGACTTTCAAGTGCAATTATGCCACAGATATGCCATTGGCAGACTTTCTAAATGCAATTATGCCACAGATAAGGTATTGGGAGACTTTCAAATGCAATTATGCCAGAGATATGCTATTGGGAGATTATTTAAATGCAACTTTCTAAATACATTCATGCCGCAGATAAGCTATTGGGAGACTTTCAAGTGCAATTATGCCACAGATATGCTATTGGCAGACTTCCTAAATGCAATTATGCTCCAGATAAGCTATTGGGAGACTTTCAAATGCAATTATGCCACAGATATGCTATTGGGAGATTATCTAAATGCAACTTTCTGAACACATTTATGCCACAGATAAGTTATTGGGAGAGCTTCAAATGCAATTATGCCACAGATAAGCTATTCAGAGACTTTCAAATGCAATTAAGCCACAGATAAGCTATTGGGAGACTTTCAAATGCAATTATGCCACTGGTAAGCTGTTGGGAGACTTTCAAATGCAAATAAGCCACAGATAAACTATTGAGCGATTTTCAAATTCAATTAAGCCACAGATATGCTATTAGGAGATTTTCGAATGCAATTAAGCCACAGATATGCTACTGGGAGATTATCTAAATGCAACTTTCTAATACAATTATGCCACAGATATACTATTGGCAGGCTTTCTAAATGCAATTATGCCACAGATATGCTATTGGCAGACTTTCTAAATGCAATTATGCCACAAATAAGATATTGGGAGACTTTCAGATGCAATTATGCCACGGATAAGCTATTGGGAGACTTGCTAAATGCAATTATGCCACAGATAAGCTATTGGGAGACTTTCAGATGCAATTATGCCGCAGATAAGCTATTGGGAGACTTCCAGATGCAATAAAGCCACAGATATGCTATTGGGAAATTATTTAAATGCAACTTTCTAAATACATTTATGCCGCAGATAAGCTATTGGGAGACTTTCAAGTGCAGTTATGCCACAGATATGCCATTGGCAGACTTTCTAAATGCAATTATGCCACAGATAAGGTATTGGGAGACTTTCAAATGCAATTATGCCAGAGATATGCTATTGGGAGATTATTTAAATGCAACTTTCTAAATACATTTATTCCGCAGATAAGCTATTGGGAGACTTTCAAGTGCAATTATGCCACAGATAAGGTATTGGGAGACTTTCAATTGCAATTATGCCACAGATATGCTATTGGCAGACTTTCTAAATGCAATTATGCCACAGATAAGGTATTGGCAGACTTTCTAAATGCAATTATGCCACAGATAAGCTATTGGGAGACTTTCAGATGCAATTATGCCACAGATAAGCTATTGGCAGACTTTCTAAATGCAATTAAACCACAGATATGCTATTGGGAGATTATCTAAATTTAACTTTCTAAATATAATTATGCCACCGATACGCTATTGGGAGACTTTCAAATGCAATTATGCGACAGATAAGCTATTGGGAGACTTTCAAATGCAATTATGCCACAGGTAAGCCATTGGGAGACTTTCAACTGCAATTATGCCACAGATAAACTATTGGGATACTTTCAAATGCAATTAAGCCACAGATAAGCTAGTGGGCGATTTTCAAATTCAATTAAACCACAGATATGCTATTGGGAGATTTTTGAATGCAATTATGCCACAGATATGCTATTGGGAGACTTTCAAATGCAATTAAGCCACAGATATGCTATTGGGAGATTATCGAAATGCAACTTTCTAAATACAATTATGCCACAGATAAGCTATTGGGAGACTTTCAAATGCAATTAAGCCACAGATATGTTATTGGGAGATTATCTAAATGCAACTTTCTGAACACAGGTATGCCACAGATAAGCTATTGGGAGACTATCAAATGCAATTAAGCCACAGATATGCTATTGGGAGATTATCTAAATGCAACTTTCTGAACACAGTTATGCCACAGATAAGTTATTTGGGGAGCTTCAAATGCAATTAAGCAACAGATATGCTATTGGGGGATTATCTAAATGCAACTTTCTGAACCCAGTTATGCCACAGATAAATTATTGGGAGAGCCTCAAATGCAATTAAGCCACAGATATGCTATTGGGAGATTATTTAAATGCAACTTTCTAAATGCAATTATGCCACCGATAAGCTATTGGGAGACTTTCTAAATACAATTATATCACAGATACGCTAATAGGAGACTTTCAGATGCAGTTAAGCCACAGATATTCTATTGGGAGATTATCTAAATGCAACTTTCTAAATACAGTTATGCCACAGATAAACTATTGGGAGAGTTTCAAATGCAATTAAGCCACAGATATGCTATTGGGAGATTATCTAAGTGCAACTTTCTAAATACAATTATGCCACAGATAAGCTAGTGGGAGACTTTCAAATGCAATTATGACACAGATATACTATTGGCAGACTTTCTAAATGCAAATGTGCCACAGATATGCTATTGGCAGACTTTCTAAATGCAATTATGCCACAGATAAGCTATTGGGAGACTGTCAGATGCAATTATGCCACAGATAAGCTATCGGGAGACTTGCTAAATGCTATTATGCCACAGATAAGCTATTGGGAGACTTTCAGATGCAATTATGCCACAGATAAGCTATTGGGAGACTTTCAAATGCAATTATGCCACAGATAGGCTATTGTGAGATTATCTAAATGCAACTTTCTAAATACAATTATGCCACAGATAAACTATCGGGAGACTTTCAAGTGCACATATGCAACAGATATGCTATTGGCAGACTTTCTAAATGCACTGATGCCACAGATATGCTATTGTGAGATTATGTAAATGTAACTTTCTGAACAGTTATGCCACAGATAAGTTATTGGGAGAGCTTCAAATGCAATTAAGCCACAGATATGCTATTGGGAGATTATCTAAATGCACCTTTCTAAATATAATTATGCCACAGATAAGATATTGGGAGACTTTCAATTGCAATTATGCCACAGGTAAGCTATTGGGAGACTTTCAAATGAAATAATGGCACATATAAGCTATTGGGAAACTTTCAAATGAAATAATGGCACATATAAGCTATTGGGAAACTTTCAAATGCACTTACGTCACAGATATGCTATTGGGAGATTATCTAAATGCAACTTTCTAAATACAACTATGCCACCGATACGCTATTGGGAGACTTTCAAATGCAATTATGCCACAGATAAGCTATTGGGAGACTTTCAAATGCAATTATGCCACAGGTAAGCTATTGGGAGACTTTCAAATGCAATTAAGCCACAGATAAGCTATTGAGATATTTTCAAATTCAATTAAACCACAGATATGCTATTGGGAGATTTTCATATGCAATTAAGCCACAGATGTGCTATTGGGAGATTATCTAAATGCAACTTTCTAAATACAATTATGCCACCGATACGCTATTGGGAGACTTTCAAATGCAATTATACCACAGATAAGCTATTGGGAGACTTTCAAATGCAATTATGCCACAGATATGCTATTGGCAGACTTTCTAAATGCAATTATGCCACATATATGCTATTGGCAGACTTTCTAAATGCAATTATGCCACGGATAAGCAATTGGGAGACTTTCAAATGCAATTAAGACACAGATATGCTATTGGGAGATCATCTAAATGCAACTTTCTAAATACAATTATGCCATAGATAAGCTATTGGGAGACTTTCAAATGCAGTTAATTCACAGATATGCTATTGGGAGATTATCTAAATGCAACTTTCTGAACACAGTTATGCCACAGATAAGTTATTGGTAGAGCTTCAAATGCAATTAAACCACAGATATGCTATTGGGAGATTATCTAAATACAACTTTCTGAACCCAGTTATGCCACAGATAAATTATTGGGAGAGCTTCAAATGCAATTAAACCACAGATATGCTATTGGGAGATTATCTAAATGCAACTTTCTAAATGCAATTATGCCACTGATAAGCTATTGGGAGACTTTCTAAATACAATTATACCACAGATACGCTAATGGGAGACTTTCAGATGCAGTTAAACCACAGATATGCTATTGGGAGATTATCTAAATGCAACTTTCTAAATACAGTTATGCCACAGATAAGGTATTGGGAGAGTTTCAAATGCAATTAAACCACAGATATGCTATTGGGAAATTATCTAAGTTCAACTTTCGAAATACAATGATGCCACAGATAAGCTATTGGGAGACTTTCAAATGCAATTATGCCACAGATATACTATTGGCAGACTTTCTAAATGCAATTATGCCACAGATATGCTATTGGCAGACTTTCTAAATGCAATTATGCCACAAATAAGATATTGGGAGACTTTCAGATGCAATTATGCCACGGATAAGCTATTGGGAGACTTGCCAAATGCAATTATGACACAGATAAGCTATTGGGAGACTTTCAGATGCAATTATGCCACAGATAAGCTATTGGGAGACTTCCAGATGCAATAAAGCCACAGATATGCTATTGGGAGATTATTTAAATGCAACTTTCTAAATACATTTATGCCGCAGATAAGCTATTGGGAGACTTTCAAGTGCAATTATGCCACAGATATGCCATTGGCAGACTTTCTAAATGCAATTATGCCACAGATAAGGTATTGGGAGACTTTCAAATGCAATTATGCCAGAGATATGCTATTGGGAGATTATTTAAATGCAACTTTCTAAATACATTCATGCCGCAGATAAGCTATTGGGAGACTTTCAAGTGCAATTATGCCACAGATATGCTATTGGCAGACTTCCTAAATGCAATTATGCTCCAGATAAGCTATTGGGAGACTTTCAAATGCAATTATGCCACAGATATGCTATTGGGAGATTATCTAAATGCAACTTTCTGAACACATTTATGCCACAGATAAGTTATTGGGAGAGCTTCAAATGCAATTATGCCACAGATAAGCTATTCAGAGACTTTCAAATGCAATTAAGCCACAGATAAGCTATTGGGAGACTTTCAAATGCAATTATGCCACTGGTAAGCTGTTGGGAGACTTTCAAATGCAAATAAGCCACAGATAAACTATTGAGCGATTTTCAAATTCAATTAAGCCACAGATATGCTATTAGGAGATTTTCGAATGCAATTAAGCCACAGATATGCTACTGGGAGATTATCTAAATGCAACTTTCTAATACAATTATGCCACAGATATACTATTGGCAGGCTTTCTAAATGCAATTATGCCACAGATATGCTATTGGCAGACTTTCTAAATGCAATTATGCCACAAATAAGATATTGGGAGACTTTCAGATGCAATTATGCCACGGATAAGCTATTGGGAGACTTGCTAAATGCAATTATGCCACAGATAAGCTATTGGGAGACTTTCAGATGCAATTATGCCGCAGATAAGCTATTGGGAGACTTCCAGATGCAATAAAGCCACAGATATGCTATTGGGAAATTATTTAAATGCAACTTTCTAAATACATTTATGCCGCAGATAAGCTATTGGGAGACTTTCAAGTGCAGTTATGCCACAGATATGCCATTGGCAGACTTTCTAAATGCAATTATGCCACAGATAAGGTATTGGGAGAGCTTCAAATGCAATTAAACCACAGATATGCTATTGGGAGATTATCTAAATGCAACTTTCTAAACACAATTATGCCACATATAAGCTATTTGGAGACTTTCTAAATACAATTATGCCACCGATACGCTAATGGGAGACTTTCAAATGCCATTAAGCCACAGATATGCTATTGGGAGATTATCTAAATGCAACTTTCTAAATACAATTATGCCACAGATAAGCTATTGGGAAACTTTCAAGTGCAATTATGCCACAGATATGCTATTGGCAGACTTTCTAAATGCAATTACGCTCCAGATAAGCTATTGGGAAACTTCCAAATGCAATTAAGCCACAGATAAGCTATTGGGAGACTTTCAAATGCAATTAAGCCACAGATAAGCTATTGGAAGACTTTCAAATGCAATTATGCCACTGGTAAGCTATTGGGAGACTTTAAAATGCAAATAAGCCACAGATAAACTATTGAGCGATTTTCAAATTCAATTAAGCCACAGATATGCTATTAGGAGATTTTGGAATGCAATTAAGCCACTGATATGCTACTGGGAGATTATCTAAATGCAACTTTCTAAATACAATTATGCCACAGATAAGCTATTGGGAGACTTTCAAATGCAATTATGCCACAGATATGCTATTGGCAGACGTTCTAAATGCAATTATGCCACAGATATGCTATTGGCAGACGTTCTAAATGCAATTATGCCACGGATAAGCTATTGGGAGACTTTCAGATGCAATTATGCCACAGATAAGCTATTGGCAGACTTTCTAAATGCAATTAAACCACAGATATGCTATTGGGAGATTATCTAAATTTAACTTTCTAAATGTAATTATGCCACCGATACGCTATTGGGAGACTTTCAAATGCAATTATGCGACAGATAAGCTATTGGGAGACTTTCAAATGCAATTATGCCACAGGTAAGCCATTGGGAGACTTTCAACTGCAATTATGCCACAGATAAACTATTGGGATACTTTCAAATGCAATTAAGCCACAGATAAGCTAGTGGGCGATTTTCAAATTCAATTAAACCACAGATATGCTATTGGGAGATTTTTGAATGCAATTATGCCACAGATATGCTATTGGGAGACTTTCAAATGCAATTAAGCCACAGATATGCTATTGGGAGATTATCGAAATGCAACTTTCTAAATACAATTATGCCACAGATAAGCTATTGGGAGACTTTCAAATGCAATTAAGCCACAGATATGTTATTGGGAGATTATCTAAATGCAACTTTCTGAACACAGGTATGCCACAGATAAGCTATTGGGAGACTATCAAATGCAATTAAGCCACAGATATGCTATTGGGAGATTATCTAAATGCAACTTTCTGAACACAGTTATGCCACAGATAAGTTATTTGGGGAGCTTCAAATGCAATTAAGCAACAGATATGCTATTGGGAGATTATCTAAATGCAACTTTCTGAACCCAGTTATGCCACAGATAAATTATTGGGAGAGCCTCAAATGCAATTAAGCCACAGATATGCTATTGGGAGATTATTTAAATGCAACTTTCTAAATGCAATTATGCAACCGATAAGCTATTGGGAGACTTTCTAAATACAATTATATCACAGATACGCTAATAGGAGACTTTCAGATGCAGTTAAACCACAGATATTCTATTGGGAGATTATCTAAATGCAACTTTCTAAATACAGTTATGCCACAGATAAACTATTGGGAGAGTTTCAAATGCAATTAAGCCACAGATATGCTATTGGGAGATTATCTAAGTGCAACTTTCTAAATACAATTATGCCACAGATAAGCTAGTGGGAGACTTTCAAATGCAATTATGACACAGATATACTATTGGCAGACTTTCTAAATGCAAATGTGCCACAGATATGCTATTGGCAGACTTTCTAAATGCAATTATGCCACAGATAAGCTATTGGGAGACTGTCAGATGCAATTATGCCACAGATAAGCTATCGGGAGACTTGCTAAATGCTATTATGCCACAGATAAGCTATTGGGAGACTTTCAGATGCAATTATGCCACAGATAAGCTATTGGGAGACTTTCAAATGCAATTATGCCACAGATAGGCTATTGTGAGATTATCTAAATGCAACTTTCTAAATACAATTATGCCACAGATAAACTATCGGGAGACTTTCAAGTGCACATATGCAACAGATATGCTATTGGCAGACTTTCTAAATGCACTGATGCCACAGATATGCTATTGTGAGATTATGTAAATGTAACTTTCTGAACAGTTATGCCACAGATAAGTTATTGGGAGAGCTTCAAATGCAATTAAGCCACAGATATGCTATTGGGAGATTATCTAAATGCACCTTTCTAAATATAATTATGCCACAGATAAGATATTGGGAGACTTTCAATTGCAATTATGCCACAGGTAAGCTATTGGGAGACTTTCAAATGAAATAATGGCACATATAAGCTATTGGGAAACTTTCAAATGAAATAATGGCACATATAAGCTATTGGGAAACTTTCAAATGCACTTACGTCACAGATATGCTATTGGGAGATTATCTAAATGCAACTTTCTAAATACAACTATGCCACCGATACGCTATTGGGAGACTTTCAAATGCAATTATGCCACAGATAAGCTATTGGGAGACTTTCAAATGCAATTATGCCACAGGTAAGCTATTGGGAGACTTTCAAATGCAATTAAGCCACAGATAAGCTATTGAGATATTTTCAAATTCAATTAAACCACAGATATGCTATTGGGAGATTTTCATATGCAATTAAGCCACAGATGTGCTATTGGGAGATTATCTAAATGCAACTTTCTAAATACAATTATGCCACCGATACGCTATTGGGAGACTTTCAAATGCAATTATACCACAGATAAGCTATTGGGAGACTTTCAAATGCAATTATGCCACAGATATGCTATTGGCAGACTTTCTAAATGCAATTATGCCACATATATGCTATTGGCAGACTTTCTAAATGCAATTATGCCACGGATAAGCAATTGGGAGACTTTCAAATGCAATTAAGACACAGATATGCTATTGGGAGATCATCTAAATGCAACTTTCTAAATACAATTATGCCATAGATAAGCTATTGGGAGACTTTCAAATGCAGTTAATTCACAGATATGCTATTGGGAGATTATCTAAATGCAACTTTCTGAACACAGTTATGCCACAGATAAGTTATTGGTAGAGCTTCAAATGCAATTAAACCACAGATATGCTATTGGGAGATTATCTAAATGCAACTTTCTGAACCCAGTTATGCCACAGATAAATTATTGGGAGAGCTTCAAATGCAATTAAGCCACAGATATGCTATTGGGAGATTATCTAAATGCAACTTTCTAAATGCAATTATGCCACTGATAAGCTATTGGGAGACTTTCTAAATACAATTATACCACAGATACGCTAATGGGAGACTTTCAGATGCAGTTAAACCACAGATATGCTATTGGGAGATTATCTAAATGCAACTTTCTAAATACAGTTATGCCACAGATAAGGTATTGGGAGAGTTTCAAATGCAATTAAACCACAGATATGCTATTGGGAAATTATCTAAGTTCAACTTTCGAAATACAATGATGCCACAGATAAGCTATTGGGAGACTTTCAAATGCAATTATGCCACAGATATACTATTGGCAGACTTTCTAAATGCAATTATGCCACAGATATGCTATTGGCAGACTTTCTAAATGCAATTATGCCACAAATAAGATATTGGGAGACTTTCAGATGCAATTATGCCACGGATAAGCTATTGGGAGACTTGCCAAATGCAATTATGCCACAGATAAGCTATTGGTAGACTTTCAGATGCAATTATGCCACAGATAAGCTATTGGGATACTTCCAGATGCAATAAAGCCACAGATATGCTATTGGGAGATTATTTAAATGCAACTTTCTAAATACATTTATGCCGCAGATAAGCTATTGGGAGACTTTCAAGTGCAATTATGCCACAGATATGCCATTGGCAGACTTTCTAAATGCAATTATGCCACAGATAAGGTATTGGGAGACTTTCAAATGCAATTATGCCAGAGATATGCTATTGGGAGATTATTTAAATGCAACTTTCTAAATACATTCATGCCGCAGATAAGCTATTGGGAGACTTTCAAGTGCAATTATGCCACAGATATGCTATTGGCAGACTTCCTAAATGCAATTATGCTCCAGATAAGCTATTGGGAGACTTTCAAATGCAATTATGCCACAAATATGCTATTGGGAGATTATCTAAATGCAACTTTCTGAACACATTTATGCCACAGATAAGTTATTGGGAGAGCTTCAAATGCAATTATGCCACAGATAAGCTATTCAGAGACTTTCAAATGCAATTAAGCCACAGATAAGCTATTGGGAGACTTTCAAATGCAATTATGCCACTGGTAAGCTATTGGGAGACTTTCAAATGCAAATAAGCCACAGATAAACTATTGAGCGATTTTCAAATTCAATTAAGCCACAGATATGCTATTAGGAGATTTTCGAATGCAATTAAGCCACAGATATGCTACTGGGAGATTATCTAAATGCAACTTTCTAATACAATTATGCCACAGATATACTATTGGCAGGCTTTCTAAATGCAATTATGCCACAGATATGCTATTGGCAGACTTTCTAAATGCAATTATGCCACAAATAAGATATTGGGAGACTTTCAGATGCAATTATGCCACGGATAAGCTATTGGGAGACTTGCTAAATGCAATTATGCCACAGATAAGCTATTGGGAGACTTTCAGATGCAATTATGCCGCAGATAAGCTATTGGGAGACTTCCAGATGCAATAAAGCCACAGATATGCTATTGGGAAATTATTTAAATGCAACTTTCTAAATACATTTATGCCGCAGATAAGCTATTGGGAGACTTTCAAGTGCAGTTATGCCACAGATATGCCATTGGCAGACTTTCTAAATGCAATTATGCCACAGATAAGGTATTGGCATACTTTCTAAATGCAATTATGCCACAGATAAGGTATTGGCAGACTTTCTAAATGCAATTATGCCACGGATAAGCTATTGGGAGACTTTCAGATGCAATTATGCCACAGATAAGCTATTGGCAGACTTTCTAAATGCAATTAAACCACAGATATGCTATTGGGAGATTATCTAAATTTAACTTTCTAAATATAATTATGCCACCGATACGCTGTTGGGAGACTTTCAAATGCAATTATGCGACAGATAAGCTATTGGGAGACTTTCAAATGCAATTATGCCACAGGTAAGCCATTGGGAGACTTTCAACTGCAATTATGCCACAGATAAACTATTGGGATACTTTCAAATGCAATTAAGCCACAGATAAGCTAGTGGGCGATTTTCAAATTCAATTAAACCACAGATATGCTATTGGGAGATTTTTTAATGCAATTATGCCACAGATATGCTATTGGGAGACTTTCAAATGCAATTATGCCACAGATAAGCTATTGGGAGACTTTCAAATGCAATTATGCCACAGATAGGCTATTGGGAGACTTTCAAATGCAATTAAGCCACAGATATGCTATTGGGAGATTATCTAAATGCAACTTTCTAAATACAATTATGCCACCGATATGCTATTGGGAGACTTTCAAATTTAATTATGCCACAGATAAGCTATTGGGAGACTTTCAAATGCAATTATGCCACAGGTAAGCTATTGGGAGACTTTCAAATGCAATTAAGCCACAGATATGCTATTGGGAGATTATCTAAATTCAACTTTCTAATACAATTATGCCACAGATAAGGTATTGGGAGACTTTCAAGTGCAATTATGCTACAGATAAACTATTGGGAGACTTTCAAATGCAATTATGCCACAGATATTCTATTGGGAGATTATGTAAATGCAACTTTCTGAACACAGTTATGCCACAGACAAGTTATTGGGAGAGCTTCAAATGCAATTAAGACACAGATATGCTATTGGGAGATTATCTAAATGCAACTTTCTAAATACAATTATGCCACAGATAAGCTATTGGGAGACTTTCAAATGCAATTATGCCACAGGTAAGCCATTGGGAGACTTTCAACTGCAATTATGCCACAGATAAACTATTGGGAGACTTTCAAATGCAATTAAGCCACAGATAAGCTAGTGGGCGATTTTCAAATTCAATTAAGCCACAGATATGCTATTGGGAGATTTTTTAATGCAATTATGCCACAGATATGCTATTGGGAGACTTTCAAATGCAATTATGCCACAGATAAGCTATTGGGAGACTTTCAAATGCAATTATGCCACAGATAGGCTATTGGGAGACTTTCAAATGCAATTAAGCCACAGATATGCTATTGGGAGATTATCTAAATGCAACTTTCTAAATACAATTATGCCACCGATATGCTATTGGGAGACTTTCAAATTTAATTATGCCACAGATAAGCTATTGGGAGACTTTCAAATGCAATTATGCCACAGGTAAGCCATTGGGAGACTTTCAACTGCAATTATGCCACAGATAAACTATTGGGATACTTTCAAATGCAATTAAGCCACAGATAAGCTAGTGGGCGATTTTCAAATTCAATTAAACCACAGATATGCTATTGGGAGATTTTTTAATGCAATTATGCCACAGATATGCTATTGGGAGACTTTCAAATGCAATTATGCCACAGATAAGCTATTGGGAGACTTTCAAATGCAATTATGCCACAGATAGGCTATTGGGAGACTTTCAAATGCAATTAAGCCACAGATATGCTATTGGGAGATTATCTAAATGCAACTTTCTAAATACAATTATGCCACCGATATGCTATTGGGAGACTTTCAAATTTAATTATGCCACAGATAAGCTATTGGGAGACTTTCAAATGCAATTATGCCACAGGTAAGCTATTGGGAGACTTTCAAATGCAATTAAGCCACAGATATGCTATTGGGAGATTATCTAAATTCAACTTTCTAATACAATTATGCCACAGATAAGGTATTGGGAGACTTTCAAGTGCAATTATGCTACAGATAAACTATTGGGAGACTTTCAAATGCAATTATGCCACAGATATTCTATTGGGAGATTATGTAAATGCAACTTTCTGAACACAGTTATGCCACAGACAAGTTATTGGGAGAGCTTCAAATGCAATTAAGACACAGATATGCTATTGGGAGATTATCTAAATGCAACTTTCTAAATACAATTATGCCACAGATAAGCTATTGGGAGACTTTCAAATGCAATTATGCCACAGGTAAGCCATTGGGAGACTTTCAACTGCAATTATGCCACAGATAAACTATTGGGAGACTTTCAAATGCAATTAAGCCACAGATAAGCTAGTGGGCGATTTTCAAATTCAATTAAGCCACAGATATGCTATTGGGAGATTTTTTAATGCAATTATGCCACAGATATGCTATTGGGAGACTTTCAAATGCAATTATGCCACAGATAAGCTATTGGGAGACTTTCAAATGCAATTATGCCACAGATAGGCTATTGGGAGACTTTCAAATGCAATTAAGCCACAGATATGCTATTGGGAGATTATCTAAATGCAACTTTCTAAATACAATTATGCCACCGATATGCTATTGGGAGACTTTCAAATTTAATTATGCCACAGATAAGCTATTGGGAGACTTTCAAATGCAATTATGCCACAGGTAAGCTATTGGGAGACTTTCAAATGCAATTAAGCTACAGATATGCTATTGGGAGATTATCTAAATTCAACTTTCTAATACAATTATGCCACAGATAAGGTATTGGGAGACTTTCAAGTGCAATTATGCTACAGATAAACTATTGGGAGACTTTCAAATGCAATTATGCCACAGATATTCTATTGGGAGATTATGTAAATGCAACTTTCTGAACACAGTTATGCCATGGCTGGTAGGGTAGTATGGTGTGAAGTAATTGCTTCTGTCCCCGCCCTTGCCACACTTACTTATTGTTGACTTCTTGCTTTTCCTGCATCCTGCAGATACCTGCAGATATGACCTGGAGCCGTCTCTATGGGAGCCGTCCTTTGCCTCAGGGTCCTTAGCCGAAGGGGGATGCCGGGCAGGGGGCTGCCCTGGGAGGGTCAGTTATGACTGGGTGAGTCGGCCAATCAGGGCAGTGGCCGGGCACAGGGGAGGGCTGAAGGGAGAAACCAGGAAGCGGGCAAAATGGCGAAGGGAGCGGGCTACAGAGACGCTGTTTACAAATTTAGGGGCAATTTACAAATTAAACGGGGCTCGGATGCACTCACCTGCACCACCAGTCAGGGATGGAAAGAAGGGGCTGGGGCTGCCTACGGCTTGCTAGATTCGGGACTAACGTGCAGATTGCCAATCAGGGGCAGTGGGCGTGCACAGGGGAGGGCTGAAGGGGTAAACCAGGAAGCGGGCAAAATGGCGAGGGGAGCGGGCTACAGAGACGCTGTGTACAAATTTAGGGGCAATTTTCAAATTAAACGGGGCTCGGATGCACTCACCTGCCCCACCAGCCACGGATGGAAAAAAGGGGCTGGGGCTGCCTACGGCTTGCTAGATTCAGGACTAACGTGCAGATGGCGAATCAGGGGCAGTGGGTGGGCACAGGGGAGGGCTGAAGGGGGAAACCAGGAAGCGGGCAAAATGGCGAGGGGAGCGGGCATACAAATACATTTATTTCAAGGCCTTGAGTTTCAAGGCCTTTGAGTTTCAACACACAAATCAAAGTAAAACTTTTAAGCCAACACAATCCAATCTAAATATATATATATACAAGACCAAGGGGATCTATAGGGTTAATGCACGAAATGGGTCCACAATCTAAAAGGGGAAGGAAACCCCTTTTATGCTTGAGAGCATAGACTCACAGCAACCAGAGGAACAAGACAGCCAGGAAACCTGCTTTCATAACGTGGGACCAATTAGAGCTGTGATTCAAGACCGTTCTATGCACTCAAACTCACAGGCAGATGGGGAGCAGGTGCAAGTGGATCTAGGTCACCTGGCCTAAGCCCTGCCCACCTGGTGCCTTCTGGCCTAAGCCCTGCCCACCTGGTGCCTTCCTGCCTGCCGCTCTTTTTCACCACTTAGCAAGACCCGCCCAACTGGTGCCTTCCTGCTTGCCGCTCTTTTTCACCACTTAGCAAGCCCGGCCCACCTGGTGCCTTCCTGCTCTTTTTCACCACTTAGTAAGCCACGCCCACCTGGTACCTTCCTGCCTGCTGCTCTTTTTCACCACTCAGCAAGCCCCGCCCATCTGGTGCCTTCTTGCCTGCTGCTCTTTTTCACCACTTAGCAAGCCCCGCCCACCTGGTGCCTTCCTGCTTCCCTCTCTTTTTCACCACTTAGCAAGCCACGCCCACCTGGTGCCTTCCTGCTTGTCGCTCTGTTTCCCTACTTAAGGAGCCCTCCGGCTTCTTTTCCTTTGCAGATGGGGAGCAGGTGCAAGTGGATCTAGGTCACCTGGCCTAAGCCCTGCCCACCTGGTGCCTTCCTGCCTGTCGCTCTTTTTCACCACTTAAGCCCCGCCCAACTGGTGCCTTCCTGCTTGCCCCTCTTTTTTATCACTTAGCAAGCCCCGCCCACCTGGTGCCTTCCTGCTTCCCGCTCTTTTTCACCACTTAGCAAGCCACGCCCACCTGGTGCCTTCCTGATTGCCGCTCTGTTTCCCTACTTAAGGAGCCCTCCAGCTTCTTTTCCTTTGCAGATGGGGAGCAGGTGCAAGTAGATCTATGTCACCTGGCCTAAGCCGCGCCCACCTGGTGCCTTCCTGCTTCCCGCTCTTTTTCACCACTCAGCAAGCCACGTCCACCTGGTGCCTTCCTGCTTGCCGCTCTGTTTCCCTACTTAAGGAGCCCTCCAGCTTCTTTTCCTTTCCAGATGGGGAGCAGGTGCAAGTGGATCTAGGTCACCTGGCCTAAGCCCTGCCCACCTGGTGCCTTCCTGCCTGCCGCTCTTTTTCACCACTTAGCAAGCCCCGCCCAACTGGTGCCTTCCTGCTTGCTGCTCTTTTTCACCACTTAGCAAGCCCTGCCCACCTGGTGTCTTCCTGCTTCCCGCTCTTTTTCACCACTTTGCATGCCACGCCCACCTGGTGCCTTCCTGCTTGCCGCTCTGTTTCCCTACTTAAGGAGCCCTCCAGCTTCTTTTCCTTTTTCATATGGGGAGCAGGTGCAAGTGGATCTAGGTCACCTGGCCCCAGCCCCGCCCACCTGGTGCCTTCCTGCCTGCCGCTCTTTTTCACCACTTAGCAAGCCCCGTCCAACTGGTGCCCTCCTGCTTGCCGCTCTTTTTTCATCACTTAGCAAGCCCTGCCCACCTTGTGTCTTCCTGCTTCCCACTCTTTTTCACCACTTTGCATGCCACGCCCACCTGGTGCCTTCCTGCTTGCCGCTCTGTTTCCCTACTTAAGGAGCCCTCCAGCTTCTTTTCCTTTTTCAGATGGGGAGCAGGTGTAAGTGGATCTAGGTCACCTGGCCCAAACCCCGCCCACCTGGTACCTTCCTGCCTGCCGCTCTTTTTCACCACTTAGCAAGCCCCGCCCAACTGGTGCCTTCCTGCTTGCCGCTCTTTTTCACCACTTAGCAAGCCCTGCCCACCTGGTGTCTTCCTGCTTCCCGCTCTTTTTCACCACTTTGCAAGCCAAGCCCACCTGGTGCCTTCCTTCACCATCACTGTCTTGCGGCCAATGCTGGATTTGACTTGTATGGACTTCATTCATTCACGGTGCGTCACTCTTTCGCAACTCTCATGCTGGACTTCCTTTGCATCGTGTACTCATGGTGACCCTGAATCATGCTGTTCCCATCTTCATCTTGTATCCTGGCTTGCAACATTATGTGTTACTACTGACTTCTGCAATTGTATTCGCTCTCCACTCTTTTTGACTGCTTACTCTCTTTACTCTCCTCCTTTCCCTTCTCCCTTTTCCTATCTCCTCCCCTTACTTTCTTCTATGCACTTACTCTATCAGAATTGTCCCTGGACCTAATATGATAGCAACCTCGTCTGTTTCCTCCACCCTCCCATTACTGTTTTTTTCCTCCCCGCCATCCCTCCAGCACTATCCGAAATGTCGTCAGGCCTAGTATGATAGTCACTTGTTTTGTTCCTCCCCTCCCTTTCTGCACCCCTCTCCCTCACCTTTTTTTTTTTCTCTGGCTCTACCAGAAATGTTGTCAGGCCTAGTACGGTAGTCGCCTGTCTGTTTCCATTTCCTCCCCACTCTCCCCCTCCCTTCCTTATCTATGTCTTAGCTCTTGCACTATCTGAAATGTCGTCAGGCCGAGTACGATAGTTAATTTCACATCCTTACTGTTCATGGCCTGTAAGAATGTGGTTGTATTTTCCCTTGTTCCCTCCCTTGCCTTGAAGCGCTTTGAAACACATTGTGTATAGGTGCTATATAAATAAACGATCAGATCATATCATATCACACGACACATCAAGCTGTTGTTGGCACTCTACGTCAATGAACCACTGTCCTGCATGTTTGAATCTGTTCACTGCCACACCGCGTTTGCCAAGTGTGTCGTTGACTCTGCACGAACTACATGCTTATAATAGCATCTGCCACCTTTGAACCACCGATCAAACCGTGAGCATCTTTGCCATGTACCCGAGCCCTGACCATCGTATGCTGCATTGAGTCGCTCGAACAGCACAGAACTTTCAGGCTCCAGCATCTTTGCTGTCAAACCAACCATCAAACTGACTCTGATGGCCCCTACCATCCACAGTAGAACAAAGTGTTGAACCTACCCTGGTGGCACTTCAAATTCGCCCTTCTCAAGCATCGAGTTTGAAATGCAGAGAGCCCCTGTTCAAACCCAGCTGAACACCTCTCCTTACTATAGAACAACATGACTGCTGCTCCCGAACCTCTGAACTGCATCCTCGAACCAGTACACCATTGTACTGCACCAGATGAAAGCGTTGCGGACCGGCTAGAACATGACGCTTCTTGTTGCACCCACTGTCGTAAAACCTCCTCCTTCAATTGCGAGCATCTTCACTGCAAATCTTCATAAGCAGATGACACCTACTGCCGGACTGGAACAAAACCACTGACTCAGTTGAACATAGTTTTAACTGCTGGAACAGCACACAAAACCTGGTTTGAAGCTATCGAGCTGACAAGAAAACCTATAAAGTACATTTGACCCTTAATTGCACCCTTGGTTCAGTTTGGGCCCTAGAGACTGGTTAGGTCACTAAACCCTTTTACAAGAACGTTGTTGTTTTCACTTACCTTACGCCCCAGATTCATTAATAGTATACGTAGTAGTAGTAGTTGAAATGTATGTAGCACCTTTTCCCATTATTGTAGTCTCAATGCGCTGGTGGAGGGAATGCCCTCAGCGATCGAAGTGCAGAGTGCTGGAGGTTAGGGAGTAGGAGTAGAATGTGTGTGTGCAGTTGGCCAAATAATGCTTAGCAGTGCTGGCCAGGCTCCGGTAGATAGCAACCCATGAGATCAGGCATGTGGATGGGTGCAGAAAGGAGTCAGGAGATGGTGTACGTGCTAGAGGCTATGTGTCCAGCGTGCCCGAATTTGTGTCTTCCCTGCATACTGATGTCCGGTGTTGAGGTGTAGTCTGGTATAGGTTTGTTTTTTTTTTTTTTTTGCTTGTATAGCACACTGAACCTGAGGGTATCTGGCCGCTTTTCTTAGGGTACATGGTTACATAGTTACAGAAATGATATGCAGTACAAGACATGATACAATGAACTATACACAAGTGGGAAAATAATAACGAAGTAACATTTACAAATATATATAAGATGATGACATTTACAGAATAGAAAATACAGGACTGGTTCATAAAGGGTTTAGGGTGAGAGTTCCCCTGGCCAGGGTGGCTAGTGAGCGTAACATACCTAGGCTGCGTCATAGTCATGGTCATGAGGGTTGCTGAGTCTGGAAATCACAATAGTGCATTATGAATGTTTAGTTAGATCGTGATAGTAGCCAGCATTTTGTTTTGTACTGAAAGGAGAGGAACACTGGGTCAGTTCTTAATGCAAGAGGGAGCTTGTTCCAGGTCTTGGCCGCTAACAGCGGGAAGCTAGAGCCTCCCGCTTTATTGAGTTTGAATGTCGGGATGTGTAGGCAATAGGCATCATTTGTTCTATGTTCTAGTAGGCCTCATGGATTGTTTCCTTGAGAATTTGTTCATCAAGTACTTGGGTGCAGAGTTGTTGAGACACTTATCAGTGATCATGAGCATTCTGAAGGTGATCCTATCTTGGATAGGGAGCCAGTTATTGTTTTGTCTAATTTGTGTAATGTGGTTAGAGCGAGGGATATTAAGGGCAGCTCTGAGGGCTGTTTCTGTCCCATGTCTTGGTCTGAAACCCGATTGTCTGAGGCCTAGGAGGTTGTTCGTCTCGAGATGGTTCTGAATCTGGATGTATGCTGCCTTGTCTAGAATTTTTAGGAGGAAAGGCACAGTAGTGATTGGTTAGAAATTAGTGGGGATATTGGGATCTAAGTTTGGCTTTTTGAGAAGGGGCATGACCCACGCGTCTTTAAGCTTTTAAGGTACAGTACAGGAAGCAAAGGAAGCGTTTATAAAGGAGGTGATAAAAGGGGCAAATTCTTTAGCACCTTCTTTTATGATGGACGCTGGGCATATGTCTCACTGACATCTTGACGGTTTAAGGCTTCTGATGATGGATTCTACCTCGAGTGGAGTGACAGGGGTAAATTTGAAGGCTGAGTTTTGCGTAGTAGAGGCGGGTTGGGAGGTTACGTTGTTTTGTATGGTGTTTGTAATGCTGCTTTTGGCTATGGTTGACAAACTAGCTTTTTTTGCTTCAATTTTAGATTGAAGTAGTGTGATTTTGTTAAGTAGAACCTTTTGGATGTTGGCACACCAAAGGGCATCCTTCTTGCAGGAGTCAGGTAGGGTGATGGGAGATTCCAATTCTTTAAGGATGGCGAAGAGCTCCTTGGTGTGCTAAGGGTTTGGCTTTAAGAGGGGCCAGTCCATGGCCTTTCATAGGTTCTGATTGTAAAGTTCTACCATTGCAGCTGGATCTAAGTTCAGGGGTTGCTGTTGCTGGGAGATAGGTTGAATTAGGGGGAGAATACTTTCTAGGGAGATGAGGCGGTTGTTCCTCGTTAAAGCTGGTGGGGCTTGGATATCCTTAGGTGATGGAGGTTTTGAATCAAGGATTTCGAAGGAAATGACATTGTGGTCAGACCAAGTGCATGGTGTGTTGGCTAGGATTTTGGTATTGCATTTGAGGTCTGCTACTCAGTCAAGAGTTCTCCCTTTGCAATATGTGGGGTCAGAAATCTGCAGACAGAAACCTAATTCTGATAGGGTATTCTGGATGGCTGATGCATTAGTATCTAGGTTGTCATAAGTAGGCGTGACAATTATGTGACCAGCGAGACCAAATTTGCCATCGTTTAAAAAAAACAAGTTTTTTATTGATTTTTACAATAAACAAAACATAACCATCACGCGCGACATTTTCGGTTACAAACTTCTTTAGCATACATTTACATATGATTTATTACTGTCTTACCCCCTCACCCCCTTTTAACTCGAGCTTCCACCTCAATTCGTCGGATTACCCTTCTTCTGGGGTTAATCCCATTCACCGTTCTCGGACGTGTCATATTCACTAGAACTGGCATGGGTGGATCTCGACAATGTGTCTACCATTTGTCTCCATGCTATCAGAGGTCACCATTCGTTATCTTCCCCTCTGCTGGTTGGCTCATACCATACCACTGTCTCAGCTTCTGCCCATTTCTGGAGGTCGTGCCACCATACCTCTAGTCTGGGTCTGTGGGCTGCTTTCCAGCTGATGCCTATTCTCCTTTTGGCCAGGATATAAGCCAGGTCCTTCAGTTTGCAAACGTGTTTTAGGTTGCGTGGTCTGGTAAATCCCCCCAACATGCATGCCCATATAGATTCCACATCTAGCTTGAATCCCTTTTCAGATAGTCGAAGCTTAACTTCCGCCCAGAATTTTCCCACCTCTTGGCACGCCCAGAACATATGGATCATCCCAGCATCCACCTCCCCACACTTGGGTATTTTTGTTCTTCTTTACTTCCAAATCTGGCGACCTTCTTGGGGGTCATGTATGCCCTATGGGTGACATATAACTGTATCTGCTGCAGTCTGGCATTCCTAGACACCTTTTTGTGGTATCTATGAGCTCTTTCCCACTGCCCGTCTTGCATAAGTTCTCCCGCTTCCTCCTCCCAGTCTCGTCTCAATTGGAGCAACTCCTTGCCCACTCTGGACATCACCAGTTCATAGATCCGGGATGTTTCATGCCCTCCCTCTGAGATATCATACATCGTTTCTATGGCGGTGTCAGGTTGTTCTGCTAGTGTTATTTCGGACCATGTTTCTTTCACCCGTTTAATTATTCTAGCATATGTGATATATTGCCCTGTGTGTACTCCAGTCTCGTCCACTATCGTTTGGAAGTCCAATGCCTTCCCTTCTTGCCATATATCTCCCAGGGTCGCTAGGCCTACCGGCTCCCAGTGTTTGCGGATCCCTCTCCGTAGTTGCTCATACACCCCGCATAGCACCACAAGTGGCACCTGTGGGGAGCATGGGGTCGGGTTTCCCATAGCTCGACAAGCTTTGTGCCATGTCTTCCAACCCAGTTCCAGCAATCTCGATTGCCCATGCAGCTCTAGTTTGAGTAGCCATATCATTTCTTTTAGGAAATAAGGGTCACATTCATCCTTCTGCAATCTAGATTCTGCTGTCTCATCTTCCGACAGCCACCTAGCGACATATTGTAACTGCCCTGCCAAGTGGTATATTTCAAAGTTCAGCAGGCTTATGCCCCCTCTGTCATACGTATTCTGTAGTTTCCATAGGGCCACTCTATTTCTGGAGTTGTGCCACAAAAAACCTCTACACAAACTCTCGAGTTTAATAAAAAACCGTTTGGGCAACATATGTGGGATGTTAACGAAAAAATGTAGGAGCCTAGGTAGGACCACCATCTTGAGCAAGGCCGCCTTTCCCACCATGACCAGGGGGAGCTTTGCCCAGAACCCCATGTTGTTCTTGATTCCCTCCACTGCTCTCTCTGTATTATATTTATGCTCGTCTTCGATCGTGTGATATATGTTAATCCCCAGGTATCTGAATGGTTTGGTCTCCCAGGCTATCTGCAAAATGGGTAAGTTCTCCCGTGGGACTCCCCTGTACCTCCCCAAGGGGAGCATGCAAGATTTTTTGGGGTTCACCACTATGCCCGACAGAGTCGCGTAGTGCTCCATCACCTCCAGGATGTATTGCAAGTTTTCTTCTGGGTACCGCAAATATAGCAGCATATCGTCCACGTACAATGATATCAAGTGCGGCCCCCCCTTAGTGTAAACCCCTATTTCTTCATACTGCTGTCTCAGATAGATCGCTAGTGGTTCTAATACTAGAATGTACAGCATCAGGCACCATGGACTGCCCTGTCTAGTGCCTCTGCTAAGTTGCCATTTATCTGAAATTATCGCTCCCGTTTTGACCCTGGCTATTGGGGAGCTATACACCATTTTCACCCACCGCAGTTACCCTGGTCCCATTCCGTATTCTTTCAAGGCCGCCATCATCCAAGGCCACCTTACGGAGTCAAAAGCCTTCACTGCATCTAGCGAAACTATTGATGTTTCACTTGGGTCGCCCTCCACCTGTTCTATAATATGGTGGTGCCTCCTGTGTTTATCGGATATACTTCTGCCTGGGATATATCCAGTTTGGTTGGGGTGTATGAGTTTTTTTATTACCCTCTTCAATATATTCGCCAGTACGGCCGTGAGAATTTTACTATCCTGGTTTAGCAGTGATAGGGGTCTGTACGACCCAAAGTCTGTGCTTGGCTTGTCGGGTTTGAGAAGTGGGATAATCATTGCCTCCCTCAGGGATTCCGGCAGTCTTCCTTTCTCGAAGGCCTCGTTTAGCATTGCCAATAGCAGGGGGGAGCACTTCTTGTCTAAACGTTTGATAGAATACACTAGGGAGCCCGTCTGTCCCAGGGGCTTTGCTCGTGGGTAGGTGTAGTACCACTGTCTCTAATTCCTCTACTGTGATTGGAGCATCCTGGTTCTCTCTGTCTTCCTCATTCAATTTAGTTAATCCTATATCTTCCAGCATTTCCTGAGTCTCCTGCTCTGCGGTCTCCCCTGCATCTTCATAGAGGCATTTATAGAATCTAAGGAATCCCTCATTCACACTCTCCTGGGCGTTCCAGACTTGGCCCGCTTCTCCCGTTATCTCCCTAATCGCTGGTCTTGGAGTCTCGTTCTTGTATAGCCTTGCGAGCAGCCTCCCCGGTTTATCTCCCCCTGCGTGTTGTCTCTCAATGTATTTTTTGTAAATCAGGTTGCACAGCCTCTCCCAAAGCCCACTAAAAAACCTGTTGCAATTGGCTCACCTGTTCGGCGTCTTCCTGTGAGGTACCCCTTCTTTTCATAATTACTTCTAGTTTCTTTTCTGTCTCCTGTAACTCACGCACTATACCCTCTTGGAGCCCTCTAGATTTAGATATGGCTGCCCCCCTCACTACCACCTTGAAGGCCTCCCACAGGGTTCCCTCTGACTCCACCATTCCTGTGTTATTTTCAAAATACCTGATTATCTCCTCCCTTAGGTCCTCTCAAAATGCAGTATCCTTCAGTGCCTCAGCTCTAAGCTTCCATGTTGGCATCCTGGCTCTAGGGGGCTGATGTCGCCACTTCAGGACCAGAGGGGAGTGGTCCGATAATATCCTCGCCTTATATTCTGAGACCGTCATTTCCCCAGCAAGTTCTGAAGTGCCGAACATGTAATCCAGTCTCGTGTACAGGTTGTGTGGGGCGGCATAGTGTGAATAATGCCTATCAATAGGGTGTTGCTGCCTCCATATATCTTCCAGCCCGAAGTCTCTCAGCAGAGCTTGTAGCATTTTCACTGCAGGTGTGGGCTTATCTAATTTAGTGTCTGACCTGTCCATTTTGGGGTTCAGCATGCAATTGAAATCCCCACCCCATATAACCGCGCCTCCTATGTGGGGGCTGATTTTACTATATAGTGTCTTAAAATAGGCCACTGTGTCTTGGTTAGGGGCATAAGTATTTATGATGCACAGTTCTCTGTTCTCTAACAGCCCCTGAATCACTACCATCCTCCCGTCCGGCTCCTCCGTGGTCTGTAGCAACTGGAAAGGCACATGGGGCGCAACCCAGGGGATTCCTCCCCTGGCATATGCTGAATACGTTGCTCCCATGGTGGTCCCCCTCCATGTCTTCTTTACCACCTCTAGTTTCTCTTTAGTGAGGTAGGTTTCTTGCAATAAGGTTATGTCTACTTTTTGCCTTCTCAGGTACATCATCACCTTATTTCTCTTCAGGTAGCTGTTGAGACCTCTGACATTCCAGGTTACTATTCTAAGGCCTCCCATTGTCATCCACATCCTGTCCCTTCTCCCTCCCTCCTTGTCCTTCCCAACGAATAGCTTGGTGTGGATGTGAGCTTGTTCCCTGTCTAATTTCAACATACAACCCCCAACCACCCCTCCACCCCCAATCTCCCCAATTAAATGCACTGCACACCTCCCAACTGCCTCCCCTGCCCCCACCCTTCCCGTTCCCAACTGTTGCCCAGCTCCATCCCTGGATCTCAGGCTATCCCGCATTTGGTCCTTCCTCTGTGTTACCGATATCAGGAACCCAGCAGGAGGTCACCGATCTATCGGTAACCTAACTAAGCTACCTATGGGGGTGTGAGAGCGAGTCCATCAAGATTCCTGCAATTTTGTGCTTTTGTGCCATGCCCGGTCATATCTCTTTATTTAACCCACCTCTTGTCTATCCCAGCTAGCTTTGCCCTGGCTTTAATTTCAAGTCCCAGTGTCTGGTCTTACTGCACCTCGACTACTGCAGTCACTGTCTAACTTATCTGATCCATCTTCTTTCTGGTTGTCTGTTTCCTCTGGGCAGTTCTGGGCATCCAACCACTCCATCGTGTCCTCAGGGGTGTCAAAGAACAGAACTCTGTTTTTGGTCTTGGGGGGGGGGGCTCCTGCAGGTGGCCTCCTTGTCAAGGCTCTGTGCGCTCTTTCCACTGCAAATCCTTGGGTGAGCGCCCCTCCCCCTATTTCTTGCAGCAACATCATCTCAACATAGTCTGTTGGGTTTGATCCCTCTGCGCCTTCCGGTAGTCCCACGATACGTATGTTATTTCTCCGAGCACGTCCTTCCGCTTCCTCCGCTCTATTTTCCAGGTTACTCACATGTTGTTTCAGGATGTGGATCTCCGATGGGTGGGACACACATGCAGCTGTATTTGGAGTCACTTCTTTTTCCAATTCGCCTATGCGTTCTGCTAGCGCTCTGACATCTTATCTGAGTAGATTAACTTCTTCCTGGACTGCGCCAACTCTGAGTTCCAATGCTGCCTTAAGTTCAACCATGGCTGACTCCAGTTTAGTTTCCCACATTAGTTTCAGATCTGTAATCGCTTCCAGGATCTGCTGATCTTTGCGCACCGGGGTGGTGTCCGTGGGGGGGGGTTCTCCTTACTCCTTGCCCTTCTGTCAGCTGTGGTGTCCTGGCGTATTCCTCCAGCGTAGGTTGTTTCCCTTTTGTCTTTGTCTGTTTACTCGCCATCTCAATGTTGTTGTGTGTCTCAATTCGGGTTATCGGGGGTGTAGTCTCCAGCTCTTCATGTGTGTTGTATAGTTAATTGTGGTTCATGGGGGAGGCTTGAGTTTGAGTCTACTTATGCTATTTGTATTATCCAGCGAATGGGTTGTGCTCTCCCACATCTCCTAGCTGCTGCCACTACCATTGCCTTGTATACCGGTCCTCATTGGGCCGTGTCACTGCATCCGCTCTTCAGGGTTCGTGGTCCTATGCCGGCCTTGTGTCTGACCCGTTGATTATTTGCATGCCTCAGGGCCTCTTTGCTACGCTCTTTGTTCTTGCTGTAATGTGTCTACCAGTGCCTTGCATTAGCACCCTTATGTCCATGCTCACGAGTCCGCTCCTAGCCTCAGTACAGCATGCTCTGTGATTGTTATGCCATTTGCTATGTGCGCTTTCTTTGTCTGCTCTCTTTCAGCTATCCCAGGTTGCGTATGGAGCGTGCCGGAACTACCCTTGTCTGGTGTTTATAGTGGGTCTCTGGGCAGTGGGTACATTGGCTGTGTCCATTTGTGATTCCTGCCGCGCAGCATCCCAGGGCTTATAGTTCTTCCTTTGTTCGCCTGAGTTGTGCACTTTGCTTCCCCTTCTGCTTTCCGATTAGGCTGCAGTATTTGAGCACACCCCTGTGCGGATTTCCTCCCTTTTGCCATGTGCTGCTATGTGCACCGCGTTCATATGGCCGGAGGATCTGCTTTTTGTGCTTTTTAGTTGCTTCCCGTTGTTTGTGTGTGTTCCTTACCTCTTGGGAGGAGGTCTAGGGGAGCCACTTTGCAGTTCCGCTTTCTGTTGGGATCATGCCCTGATTGGCCTGTCTGGGAGTCGTAGGGCTCCCCGCAGGTTAGTATCTGAATGTAGCCAGATACGCTTGTGAACTGGTGAGGCCGCTCTAGTGTCTGACAACGCAGCAGATTTATAGTCCATGTCACGCAAGTGAGCCGAGGTTGTCTCAATGATGTTGGCTACAAAAGGTTTGTACTGTCCTGCCCACTGCACGGTTTCCGTGCTCGTTGCGGTGGGCTCTGTCCGGCCCCCGTCACTTAGTGTCGCATAGGTCCCCCACTCCAAACCTCCTGCGGGCCGCTTTTGAGGCTATTCCGCTGCCTCACCGGGGTCCCCAAAGACAGTTTGCATGTGCCTTCTGTCCTTGAGTGCACAACGCTTTCCGTTGTCGTTCTGGGGCTCCTTCCCTCATCCGTCAGGGTCACTCGCGCAAAGAGATCCTCGGCGTCTTTCTCCGCCGGGGCCAACAGTACATGCTCCTCGCAATCAGCTGGGCACTTGTGGGTTGCTTTTTCAGCCGTCTCCGACCAGCTTTCTTTTCTGTTATTGCGACCGCCTCTGTAGCAGGCAGACTGAAGCGGTCGTTGGGGCCTCCCTCTCAGCCGGCCCCTCTTTGTTCCCCGACCAGTGTCCGCCTTCGTTTGGCTGCGGCGCAGCTTTTTCCGTTTCTTCCAGCCATCTCACATTGTGTTCCTTTGTCTTCCCGCAGCTGCCATCTTGTTTGTCACCCCCATCGAATGCTGTAATCTTCTGCAGCCCGCGGTTCGCGTCTCGTGCTGCATTTTCCACCAGGGTTTTGACCGCAGTGTGCTCTGCGCCTTTACGCTTCTGTGGGTTTTGGTTTCTCATTCGCAGCTGCCTCCGGGCATGTGTATATTACAGGATCAGAATTGGATTGGCAGGAGCTCCTCGGGACCACGTCCTACTCCGTGGCCATGTAGCCATGCCCGCCAAATTTGTCATAGTTATTGCTGTATTTTGATGTGTGCAAGTGGCCATGTCTGCGCCCAGTGTCCACCGGAGTGGTGCATTATACGTACCTAGCAGTTCAGGTGGAGAATTGTTGTATGTGCGTCCAGTCAGGCAGTAGCTTCCTCTGTCGAATTTTGTGGCTGTGATAAAATGGTTAGCGACAGTCTATGGCTCAAAAATTGCACTAGAGGCACACGGGCTATACTTACAGGCTCTTCCAGGTGACGCACATGGCGAATCTTCCAGATATAGCGTGCATACTAAACCTTCACAATTCTTAGCTTTGTCATGGGTGGCCAGCCTTATAGTTCATACAGGCTCAATACCCACCTCTCCCTCAAGTCCATCCAGAGATATACCGGACTAGTTCTCGATTGACTTCCTGGAGTAGTGCACCAAAAACCCTCACTTGGCCTTCTGGTGCGAGACATGGCCATGACACACATAATTTCTTCACTTAATGGTGGTTGTGTGAAGCAGGTCAAGAAAAGTGAAAAAACCGAAAGATAGTCATAGGCGCCACTCTGCGAGAACGAAGATGGCTAAATTACCTGTTCTTTGGGAAGGTACCCACTCGAGAGTTCGCAGCCACACTTTAGTTCACTGTACCTTTCACAGAAGGGAAATAACTATTTGATGTGGAGCCCTTGCTCATAGTGCTCAAAGAGGCAGAGCTCCACCTCACTGATGAGGCCTCACAAGGCTGAAACACGTGTCTGGGGTTGCTGTTAGTACTCTTGTTCAGAAGGGAATTGCCATAGCATTTCGATGCTGGACTGCCCATGTTGGCGGGACAAAGACTGATATGCATATGGACATGAGATACCAGAGGATGATCGTGATAGCTCACCCAAAGAAGACATCCACCTCTTCTTTGGAGAAATACGATCAATAAAATCCAGTTTGACTGAGAAAGTCACTGACTTGCACACCAAAATTGTTAAAGTGGAGGAAAGTATAGAGGCATTGGAGAACAATCAACTGTCGTGTGACCTCATGGCAATGTACAGTGAAGCTTGATTCCTGGGCTTAGAACAAAGAGGGATGTTGAACTGAAGCTGGACGACCTGGAGAACCGAGAACCGAGAACAAACATACACATAATGGGCCTCAGTGAGAAGCCGGGAGGAACCCCATCCTCACTGGAGGGTCGAGTGAAGGCCCTGATAATATCACTGTTCGACCCCACAGAGTCAGTTAACTTTGAGTTTGATAGGATACACAAAGCCGGAGGTCTAGAGAAATGGCCCGAGATCAGTCCTCGTTAAATGTCATTATTTTAGACAGAAACAGGACTTCCTGCAGAAGGCAAGGGAGAAAGAGCCTATTGACTTTGAAGGGTCCAGAATTAGAATATTTCAAGATCTGTCAGTGACTACACTCACAAAGCAGAAAAGCTGCCACCCATTAACGACCTGGCTACGGGAGCAGGAAATTCACTACCGATGGGGATTCCTGTTTTAACTGAACTTCGAGCACAATGGCGAGGGATCCCATGTCACTTCGGAAGAGGAGGCCTGAGGGGTCCTGGAGAGCCTCCAAGCTGGCCCACAAGGAACAGACGAGACAAAGTTCGAATGCCCAGGGGTCCTCTGCACAAATACACGGTCTCCTCGCCACGGAGAGGCTGAGCCCAAGGCTCCAGGAAGTACAAACGGTACAAGACGCCTTGAAGACGGAACCCTTTGTAGAAAATTTGGAAGCCGAAGATGTGTCTTCATTTTATACATATGTCTCTCAGTTATCATTGCATTTATTAGGTGCACTATACCAAGTAAGAAAGAAGCATGGTTTAGGACAAGTTGTGGTGGGTTCAGAATGTTCATCAAGTTTTACAAGGACTGGCTTGCAACAGGTTGGAATGTAGTTGCGGGGCGTTTCTGCTATTAGGTAGACAAATATTTATTAATTGTATTTAGGTTGGTGAGGGGTCCCTGAAGTTTGGCCCTTCTTACTTTAGGTTCATCTCAATTAAAGAGGAGTGCCAATGGAGGCATTTTTCACGGAGGAGAGGTTTCGGGGAAGGGATACACATCTCGGGGGTAGCACGGTGCATGTCAGCACTCTCAAAGTTAGACTAAAACAGTGTAACGCATATATGAACCATGGACACAGCGTACCACCTAGTATAGCAATTAGGCATGTAGGCCAACCGGCAAGGGCTAGAATGAAGCAAAAGAAAAACTACTGTAGTACAACCTAACAGGATAAAGTGTGGGTTCCTCCCTGTCAAAGGCTTCAATTTGCTGAAAAAGCACATGTTAGCAAGAGAATATAAACTTTCCAAACTGGACGTGTTGTTTGTACAAGAAACAAAATTTGCACAGGGAAAGGAATTCAAGGTTAAAAGTAGGGGGATAGGAGGAACACTATGGGCCTTGGGTGGACACACAAAGGGAGCGTCAGCATCACATATGGCAAATCCTTAGGTCTCCAAATAACGCAAGGAACCCATGGATCTGGGTCCTTTAAGAGGAGGTAGCAATACTTGGAGATGGATGGGGATGCAGAACTTATTCATACATCAATAATCAAACCGGCTCAGGAAGTTGGCAAAACATTTTGCTGTTTTATTTGCAATTATCTAAAACAGGGAGTTACAACGGACATCAACAGACATTGCAAAGCAAGTTCTCCGTGAATTATATAAAAAACACAACTCTTATAATCAAAATTCATCATTAGTGATGTCACACTACGTGGCAAAACTACAAAAACCTACTTGGGGATGTGATAGGCTTACAGGGAACATCTAGGTATATGTTCCATAGTAACGGGGGTTGTGATTGGGTCTCTAACATCAGGTGGACAACTAAACCCTCCTCTAGTGCAAGTCATCTTCACCGTCACAAAATATAGGACGATCCATTGGTTACACAAACTATAGGGCTCTCTATTACGTGGCTGGCACGCTTGTACCCTTCTGGAATATTCCACACGCTAGCAGCACACAGGCTGGTACCCCAGGTGCCTGTCAGCTGGTCTTGACCATAGCTTCCCACCTAATTAGCCTGACATCTATCATCACTCTTGCGGTCTGCCATTCAATTAAGGCTTTGAACTTGGCCTTGCAGAAGCTCTCTGTGCCTGACAATAAAAGTGAATGTGGCATGGTTTTATCTTCTGGTTTCGGTGTAGCTCGACCCAATAGTCTATTTTCATCTGACCATGTGACTGGAGACCGTGTTTTCGAGCTCTTTGCTGCATATAATACTATTAAATGATGAACTCTTGACGCCTTCAGGGTTTTTACATTCCACCTCAAACAGAAGTTTGTTTCTTTCTCACGTTCATGTAGCTACTTGACAGACAACCAGGCTCACGGTGGCCTCGACTCTTGGTGCTGGGCCAGCCAAGCCTTTCTGGAATTCTATTTCCAGGTTCTATACATTCCTATGCATATTGTCAAGGTCGAGGTCTTGCGCGGAGGTAGCGCATACTCCTGCCTCCCCATTGGGTCTTGGTGCCTGGAGTAGTAGCAACACAGGGGGGGGGGAGAAAGTTAAACACTCCTAGCACACCCTTTTATTTATAGAAATGATATTTATCAGGAGAACTTGAGTACATTAATGAAACTCTAGAGTAATGCGTTTTAGGATAGAATTCAAGGTGCAGACGAGAGAAAGACAACCTTGACATCTAGGTTGTACTACAAAGAAGAACAGCAAAAAAGTTCCCAATTAGGGAATTTACGTCCCCTGCACACTGTCATGTGTCTGAAAAAAACAGACCAATTACTTATCTACTATAAGTATCTATACATTCAGAGAGTATTAATCCTATGTAATTCACATATTAACATATGTGGTATCTTGTAATCAAACAATTTTGAAGAATAACATTTCAGTCAATTATTTGTCACAAAAATAATCTTCATTTTATTCGAGGTGATGATACCAAGAGGGGCAAACACGTTTCGAGTGCCAATCACTCTTCATCAGGGGCAAGAGATTTTCTAAAGAAGGAATATATGTAACATTCCATTAGGATAAGTGATAACAAATGTAAACAATTCTGTAACATTTCAAAACTTATAGGATATACTGGAGAAAATCAAATAAAAGTAGACTTCCATAATTAAATCATGTTATCAATTGGATACAGCAAAGTTAAATTCCTACATTGTCTATTTCTTATGCTCGTAAAGTCAAGGCAATAGTGTGACTAAGTAGCAATCAAACATTCACCGACCGTCCCTGTTTTACATAAAGGGTTATATACTTGGATGATAATATGTAAAATGTCTAACCTTGTGATTTTTAGATTCAAAAGGAACCGTATTTTCTGTTTATTTTCGCGCCTTGAAACACTTGTGCACCTGGAGCGGACGACCGGTGCTGCTGCCGGAAGATTGAGAAGCACTGGGAAGCCTTGGAAGCCCGGTCCCTTGGTTCGTCAGTCCCTTGAATCTTTTGGGTGAGTCTGACCGCTGGTTGCTGGCTGCTGGCACTGGGTGCTTTTTTTTTTTTTTTTTTGCCTTTGGTGGTGCTGTGGTGTATCAAGGGGTGCCATCCAGGGGGGAATAGGGGCGGCCCCAAAATACATGCTGCCCGCTATGTGCGGGCTGATCATTTCTGCACAGGAGGCTGTGTATACGGTGTGTACCGACTATGTATACCGACTGCTACTGACTTACTGTCTTACTGTTACTGCTGTTACTATACACTATATACTGCACCCGCTCTGTTTCAGAAAAGCCTGCTAGTCTGGATACTCTGGATATTCTGGATAGTCTGGGTAGTCTGGATAGCGAAGGGTTTTGGAATCTAGACCCATTTGTCGTTAACATTGTTAACATGGCGCCCCCCACTCCGTCCAAGGCTACCCTTGAAAAACGGTGCCTACGCAGCAACACGCTGTTAAA
Organism: Ambystoma mexicanum; assembly: GCF_040938575.1. Classification (NCBI taxonomy): domain Eukaryota; kingdom Metazoa; phylum Chordata; class Amphibia; order Caudata; family Ambystomatidae; genus Ambystoma; species Ambystoma mexicanum. The sequence continues at coordinate 705,294,328 of NC_090924.1, forward strand.
CGAATCCGGGACTGAAGGTCTTGTCCTGGCCCCATCCCTGTTTCCAATTGGGATTGACCCCGATAGTGGGTGACTTTTCAAAGAGTAAGGTGGTGCAAAAACATTCAGCTTCAATGCAAACAAACCAACAAGCAAACCAACAATTGCTAACAGAACGCCTGCCACCCGCCGTGCTATTAGGCACTCATGTAGGAAATGAGTACGAAGGAGATCAAGCATCGGGTGGTGGTGGTGGGGACCTGCAGGCTCAGGAGGCCCAGGAGGCAGTGCAGGGCCACAACAAGGCCATGGTTTCCGATGGCAAAGGACAAGCCCAAATGGCTAGCAAGCCCATGGAGCAAAGGGGCCCGCAAATAGAATCTCAAACCTCCATCTGTTCTACCGTATTGACGAGTGGACCCGCGCTTGAGGCTGTCGGAGGACGGCATCAGCGGGGGACTGAATGGCTGGACGTTGAAAACGTTGAAAACGTGCCCCAGGGGATTGATAATATGTCCCTGGTGTCAGAGGAGGCCCCATTATGCCATAAACCAAAACAAACCCTTCCGCTTGTGAGAAACGGGGAAGGAAATGGAGCCGAGGACAGGCATGTTCCGACTTCCCCCAGAGCAAAGGTGCAAATTACAGCTTTGATCCATAGAGCAAACAACTTATCTAGGGAAAAGCAGGCCTCGTATCTTACTACTGAGCGACCTATTAAATCTACCTCAACTGATTCACTGATATTTGACCAAGAAGAGCAGAGCTTTATATATGACCTAAGGAGCTCCGACGACAAAGTTTTGGAAGCAAGCTGCACCGAAAAGGATATGCTTTTAGACCTCACATTAGTGCCGGCAGAGAAAGCAAACCAGGATCAAAAAATTCAGAACCCACCGCAGGTGGCCATTCTTAAGGCCTTAAACCCAAGCCTGGGTACAGATTCCACAAAAAATCCGAGTGACTCTCACTGATCAGACGATGAGACCTCTGATCTTGCAGTAAAGGAAATAAACGTAAGAGGAACGGCAAAAACAAAATCTACACCAAACAAAATTTACACAAAAAAGCAAAGAAAAGTGGGACTAAAAACTCAGGGGAGTGGAAAGTGTTTCCCAACCCCCCTGATTTCATCTTCCTTAAAGGAATACTTCCTAAAACAACATAAAAGGAAACTGGATCAGGAGTCGGGGCTCTCCGACACAGAGATGTTGGAGGCCGTACAAGACCCCCATCCGGCAAATAAAGCGAGAAAAACAGATCAACTTAATCCAGGGCCGGACATAAACACAAGATTACCATTGCAAAAGGGAACGACCACTGAAGAAATTTCAAAAACATCAGTCCTGGATCTTCATGCAGAGATGCCTGTGTATTCTTCGGCTTCTCCGAGCTCCCATAGAAGCAGTGAGCTACCATCTAATAACGAAGTTGATAAAACATCAGTGGTACCCCTGACACAGGGGACACCAGGACCTCGACCTTCAATTACTCCAATGGATGAGCGGTTTGTTTTAAAATCGGGAACTGGACCTTCAGAAGACAGACATGCATGGACCAAAGTCCATACTGAAGAATTTTCGCGCCCTCATAAAGTGCGACAAGTTGAAGAAGATATTCGCCCACATGATTTATCGCTACTCTCGGATGGAAGAAGTCAAGATAGAATTTCTGCCCATTGTGGTGACAAGGGTTTGAATACTCCGGTCAAAAGTAGAAGACTTAGTGAAATATCAGCCCCTGCCCAGAAGGAGTCATCGAACAAAAATCTGACATGCTACAAATAATGTCAACAATTACAATAGCCTTAAATCCCTTTGCAAAACTTTACGAATCCATCAATGAAGTCCTCAAAGACAACATCTCGATGTCCTCCTCAATGATGTCAAAATTGACCTTCATTGAGGGATTCATAACAGCCCTCGACTCACAAACTATGAAATCGCAAGCATCCCTGGAGTTAAAAATTGCCAAACTGGAAGGCCAGCTGATGGAAAGGCATCACGTCGCTCAAGTTTCCTCGTTATTAAATTCAACTGCGACCCAAATCAGTGAAGGGCCTCTGCAAAAGGATTCGGCATCAATCTGTGCAAAAATTCCATCAATTTCAACTGCGATGCAAATTAGTGAAGGACCACTGCAAGGGGTTTTGGCTCCAATCTTTGCAAAAATTCCATCACTTCAGACGCCTGATATATCGGAATGTAGAACCTTTAAAGAGCATAAAGGACTAGAATCGTACCAAAGTAAACCGACGAAAACATCCAACCAACAAATTAAACCTGGGTCGGCAAAGCCAGCTACTCAAACAAAAGAAAAATCTTCACATCCATTGTTAGTCCTAGGCGCAGGAATAAATGGAAAGAAAAAAGAAGAGAAAAAAAAAGGGTGACTGAACGCCCCCATACTACTTTACTTGATAAACCTGATCATCAGCACATTGAGGAACTTGAGGAAAACAGCGATTTAATGAATCTATCTCAGCACTTTGATAATTTAGAAGAATCCCAAACTATAGTAACATCACCTCATTCAATTGACAAACCACTACCAGTAACCTCCAATGAAAGCACTCCACAGACCGTTATCGAAGAACAGAAGGAAGGAAATGAGGTGTCTAAACTGAGGCTCCGGCAAGAGGAAGGTGTTGGGGGCGCGAAGAATGACAGAAGGAACCTCAACGTGAGTCCTCGGGTGCGAAGATACAGGCGGACGTCCAGTACAGAAAATAAAAGTGACCACCGTCCAGACAACCAGAGGTTTGCGAGGCATGCAGTGGACTCGTGGCTGCTGAAAGGACCCAAGAAACTGGAAGGAAAACTCTCAGGAACCACAATCTTCAAACTTTAACAAATTTCATCTAAAGAAGGCTACATGGTCCTGAATAGAAAAACGGTTCTGAAAACCCTAGCAAAAATCAGCAAACTACAACATCTGACGACCAACGATTTTTAGCTGGTAGAGCCATATCATCGGGACCACAGAGCAAAAGCATACATTCATATAAGAAACGAAGCCCTAGTGGATATCCCAACAGAACTGTCTAACGACCTACACAAATTAGGATTCAATTTGCTACTGGTATCAAAATCCACACAAAAGCAACCAGACCAAGAAATTCGGAGGAGGGCTTCCCCGGTAAGGTCCCACTACATCTCAAGAACGAAAGCTCTTTACACCCAAAATCGATGGCAAGATTCCCCGAGGAGGAGAACTACCTGGCATCAGTCACCCAAAAATGGTCCAGAAGACTCCTACAGTAGAAAAGAAGGTGGTAAATCTGAGTCCCCTGGACCTGCGCACCCATCAGCGAAACCATCCAAAAACTTTGCAGAGCTTAACAGACACTCATTTCACCACAGATAAAAGGGAGGAGTGTAATCAAAATCAAATGTCTCAGAAGAAGGCTAAAGTTTCAGAGGGACCATGGAGATGGCTGGCGGACACGTTTGGACGAAGTAAAAAAAAAATAGCAGCTAACACGGAGCCCCCTAGAGCTTCGTTCGTCTAGAGTGGAAGTGACAACTAAATTGGCAAAAAAAGAGCTGGTAATGGCATCATGGAATACAAGAGGCTTTAAGCATCTGACCCGCCCGAGTGACGTTAACCTGGGGACTTTCGGCATCTTGTGTCTACAAGAAACATGGTTAATCGATTTACCGACCTTAGACGGATTCGAAATTGAACTTTCTCTGGCGTATAGATCATTAATGGGTAGACCTTCCTCGGGCCTCGTAACTGCCATTCGCATAGGATCAGGGTTTATACCAAAAACCAAAATCATCGAAGCCTATGGCATGCTTGCCACGCTCGTGTCCTGGCAGCGCCATGATCCAGTACAGGACTCTTGGATCACCTCAGACCTCGCGATAATAAATCTCTATTGGAACATCAAAAGAATTTTGCCAATCTGTGGCCGAAGCCATTGACACTATCAACATAGATCTTGATACTGACAACATCTTAATCTGCGGAGATCTAAATGCTAAATGCAAAACAGAAATAACACCTGAAAGAGCATTGTCGACCCGCTCCTTGGCTGATGAAAGAGGCGCAGCGTGGTCAAAGCTGATGAAATCACGCAACTTCTTCAACGCACCAACGCTACAAGACTCCGAACCCCAGATTCCAACGTGGGAAAGAGATGAATCGTTTGCCACTCTTGACTATATTTTCGTAACTAAAGGTCTGATTCCTTTGATCTCATCTTTCAAGGTCCTGAAAACACTAGAAAGTGATCACAACTTGCTCCAACTATCCTGGTGTGCACAGGTTCCGGAAAGGCTTTTATATCTAGCATCTCTGGAGACAAACAAGCAACAAACTCGACTTTGCCTTAATGTAGAAAACATCAAATCGATAAATGACATGCTAAGCATGGACCCTGATTTCAGAATAGCTACTGCAGTTGTCAAAAGACCAGATTATACTCCCCTATTGTTACTGCATAGGGTGTGCTTTGAAGGATCAAAGGGTACACAACTGCCACACAACCATACTTACGATCAGATGGTGGTAACCAAGAGACGTCAAACAAGAAACCTGAAAAATTTTGCAATTAGGCATCAAACAATTGAGGCATGGTCCGCATACCGAAAAGAAGCAATCCATTATAAATCTTGGATCAAACATCACGTGCCGCGTCTTTATCAAAACAACGCCGAATCAATGCAGAAGTCCCTGGTTTCAAAAAATACAAGAGACTTCTGGAACTTATTAAAATCGACCAATTGGCAAAGAGCTCCTCCCATCTCAAACGCGGTTTCGGAACAAAACTGGGTATCGTACTTCAGCACTCTTTTTCAGCCGCATGTAACATCAGTAGACAGGAAAATTCAACCGTCTAGTGAAGACTGGATTCCTCTAACAGATGTGGGAGACATCTTAAGAACAATAGCAAAACTGAAATCTTCACGAGCGCCAGGCCCCGATGGATTGACCAACATAGACATAAAACATCCGGAAGAATGGGCCGCAGTGATAAGTGAAATCTTTAACCATGCCACAAAGCAAAACAGATCCCTGCATCGTGGACTGAAGCGGTACTGGTTCCAATCTTTAAGAAAGGGTCCAGAGAAAACCCGTCCAACTATGGACCAATTGCCCTGTTGGACATCCTGGGAAAAGTATTTGCGACCTTGCTCCTTCAACATTTGAAAAAATGGGTTAAAGGTTCGCCTGCAACAGACATCTTCCAGACTGGTTTCCAAAAGGGTGCAGGGACGGCGATTAACATCCTAATTCTTAATATCTTAAAAGCAAGGGTGAAATCAGGTGCCCTGAAAGTCCATTTGGCTTTGGTCGACCTCTCGAAGGCCTTTGACATGGTGGATCGCGAGAAACTTTGGGCGAAATTAAGAACTTGGGAATGCCCGACAGCAATTTTGGATCCTATCATGGCCTTACATACTAAAACTACGATGCGAGTCCGTCTGAGCCAGCAAGGCCACCTGTCAAATATAATCCATACGGAACGTGGGGTAAAGCAAGGCTGCCCCCTGGCCCCAGCACTATTTATTGCTTTCATCGGTGACTTCCAAGAGACTGAAAACAAAATTCGCTCATTCCCTCCAAGTGTGGGTCTGTCAAAGGTGTCTAGATTATGGTACGCAGATGACTTGATCCTGATGGATCAGACCAAAGTAGGTTTGCAATGTCAACTAACAAATCTATCTGCTTACATGAAAGATAACAATTTGGAAATTAACGCACAGAAAACTAAAATCCTTCTTTTCACAAAATCGACAGTCGAACGCAAAATCTTGCCAACTTGGTTTCTGGAAAAAATCAAACTGGAAGTGGTGAAAGAATACAAATATATGGGGGTGTGGATTGATAATTCTCTGAAAGAAGACACCATAACGAAGGCCTTGTGGGATAAAACACGAAATCTGACAGCGCAATTGAAAGCTGTGGATAAAAAATTTGGAAAGTTTTCATGGGCGCCAGCACTTCAATTTTACAAATCCAAAATAGTCCCTGCGTTGGTATATGGAATGAGTGCGAACCTCACCGTTCCACAAGATCTGTGGCTAAAGCTGGAAGGCTTTTTGTGGAAGGCGGTGCTGGGCCTGCCAAAGTCAGCACCTATGGCGGCGATTTGACGGGACCTAGGCCTTATGTCTCTTGCATCAATAGTCGAGCAAGGTGCGCTACATCTCTTTGTTACTCACCACTCCGAAATAGGCCGAAGATGCAGAGGAGTGACCTTGGAGATGATGGTGGTACAAGAATCGATATTCAGCCTTCCATCCCAGCTCCCCTGAGTACAAGACTCAGACTTCCTCAAAGAGGGGCTCTTTTCCACAATGTACCTCTCTGCTGTTTCAGTTGGGACAGACAGAGGTGTCAATTGAATAAAAGACCGGGGAGAACACACACCGCCAATACCAATGCTGCAAAGGAATACAAAGATATTAGACAGTGTTGAGGTTAATGTAAATAATTAGAACAGTTGTATTAAATGGGCAACTACCTAGATAGGTATTGGAGTGGAGCTTCCCCGGTGTGGATCTACAAGGAATAACACAAAATGAGTGGAAATGGTCTAATTCAATATCGGTCCCAACTATATATAGAATTGATAACAACTAACCTGAATAAGGATATATTGAGGAAAGGAATCCAGGAAACAGAAGACAACGACAGGAGAAAATAACAAACAGGGATGTTAGTATAGGGAAGTAGCCCCGGACGGCACAAGGGTCGCACTAGTGCCGGGTTGGTGCAGTTTCAGGGAAGCGTTCATATGCACTTGAGGACAAGCTCACAAGAAAGTCACTCAATGTCCCAGAATTCAACAGAAGACAAATATCCAAACAAGTCGTGGAGATAAACAGTAGCAGAGATGGGGTTAGCCAATTAAGTATGTACCTGAGCACACATGTATCCAGAGTAGTTGTAGAAGAGTTCCAGATAGTCGACAGCAAGTCTCTACTTTTTTGGTTCCGAGTGCAGAAGCGGCAACCTGGAATGCAGTACCGCAAGAGACAGAAGGGACCGGATCAGTAACGTTCCGAGTCAAACAACCAGACGAGCACGACAGGAATAAAGGAGGAGACGAGGCAATCCAGTAGTCAGGCAAAGGTCAAAACCAGGAGTTCAGATGAGGAATCGTGTAAGAAAACACGAAGAAGTAACAGACGTAACCGCGTGTAGCTTGTAACGCTAATTAGCAGCAACGAGCCCCCTGGAAGACGGTGGTTTTATAGTCGTAAGAGGGGCGTGTCTTGCCATACGTCTTCCACGTACAAGACGTGTCAGCTGACCGGGAGTCCGTCGTAGTTTGTACAGGCGCCATGGCAGCCTGTATCTGGTCCATAGAGGAGCTTGCAAATAAGTCGTATTGTGCAAGGAGGACCGTGGGGAAGCCTGAAGTGTAACACTCTTCAGAAAAATTATTTTGCCAGACTCTCTCCCGATTTTCCAGGCTGTAGAAGAAGAAATTCAAAGAGGGAAGTGTAAACCTCTAAATGACTGGGTAAAGAAATTAAAAAATAAACTGGGAGAGATAGCCTGTACGGAAGAACTCCTAATTTCAAACCCAGGCAGAGTGAAGGAAAAAATAGAGCAGCAAGACTGGATCTCGACTAATGAAAAAATTATGTCATGCAAACTTCTCAAGGATCTCCCGCCGGGACACAACAAACTAAAAACACCATTGAGATATGTTGAAAAATTCCCTGAGAAAGAATTAAGAAGAACATTCATGAGAGCTCGGTTAAATACCTTACATACAAGAGAAATCCTGGATCTTAGATCACAATCTACCATAGATTCATGTCACCTATGTGAAAATGGAATCGTGTAAGAAGACACAAAGAAGTAACAGACGTAACCGCGTGTAGCTTGTAACGCTAATTAGCAGCAGTGAGCCCCTTGGAAGACGGTGGTTTTATAGTCGTAAGAGAGGCGTGTCTTGCCGTATGTCTTCCACGTACAAGACGTGTCAGCTGACCCGGAGTCCGTCGTAGTTTGTACAGGCGCCATGGCAGCCTGTATCTGGTCCATAGAGGAGCTTGTAAAGAAGTCGTACTGTGCAAGGAGGACCGCGGGGAAGCCTGAAGTGTAACAGCATCCTTCCCAAAGACTCCGGCAACCCCTTGGCGGAATGGAAACGCCTCAGAAGATCCGGACAATGCAAATTGTAGAGAGGCTCCCAAGTACGGTCCTCAGGCCCATACCCCTTCCAATCCACGAGGTAGAACAAGGTACCCCTAGACACCCTGCAGTCCAGGATACGCGAGACCTCATATTCCTCCTCACCATCCAGCAAGATCGGCGAAGGACGAGTAGGCAGACGGGTTCCCTGGATGAAAGGCTTGATCAGGGAGACGTGAAAGACTGGATGTATGCGCCATGATCGCGGCAGGGAGAACTTGACCACCACAGGATTGATAACATCAGTAATGACATAGGGTCCCACATATTTGGTCAGAAGCGAGCGTTTGCCCGCAATTCGCAAGTTACGGGACAACAACCACATCTTCATGCCACTGCGATAGATTGGAGCAGGTGATCAATGCACATCAGCATACTTCTTGGCACGATCTTGAGCTCGGAGTAAATGACAGCGTACATACCGATGAATCTTATCGAGATCTCTCATACAATCTCTTGCAGCAGGATTAAAGGCCAGTAACACCGGATCAAGTGGGAGTGCCCTAGGATGACCACCATGCAGGGCAAAAAAGGGAGAAACCCCAGTTGATGTATGCATAGAGTTGTTATATGCAAATTCTGCATAAGGCAAAGAAGTAAACCAAGACTGTTGGAACTGAAGGCATAAACAGCGTAGGTACTGTTCGATAGTAGCGTGAGTTCTCTCAGTCTGCCCATCCGTTTGAGGATGGTAAGCCGAGGAGTACCTGTCCTCAATACCCAGAGAAGCTGTAAGAGCCTTCCAGAATCGTGACATAAATTGTGTGCCACGATCGGAAACAATAACCGAGGGTAATCCAAAGAAACGAAACACATTCGTCAAGAACAGTCTCGCCAGTTCTGGAGCCGCAGGCAAACCAGAGCAGGGTATGAACAATGCATATTTTGTGAAATAATCAACGATTACCCAAATAATCTCATGGCCCTGAACGTCAGGAAGTTCCACAATGAAATCCATTGACAGCATCTGCCAAGGTTTGTACGGAACAGGAAGAGGGTGTAACAAGCCGACTGGTTTGGCTCTAGAGGTTTTACACTGAGTGCATATGGAACAAGTCAATATGTAGTCCTTTACATCACGAACCATGGAAGGCCACCAAGCCCAACGCCGTAAGGCTTCAAGAGTTTTTTTACTTCCTGGATGTGCAGCAATCAAAGAATCGTGAGACCACTGAAGCGCTAAATGTCTAGCTTGACCTGAAGGTATATAGACGTGTCCTTGAATAAATGGCATACCCTGAATTACTTCCAGGTTGAAGTCAGTGATCTCTTTTGGATGGGTTGAGACCCAATCAAGGATGATTGAACGCAAAGAGGGCTGAACCGAACAACCACAAACAACTTTGTTCGGTAGAAGAGGAAGTGCTTCGATCTGTTGAGACTGGCCATCCGCATGTAAGCGATAGAGAGTATCAGCCGAAACTTGAGCTTTAGCAAGACGTTAAGTGATAACAAATTGATACTGTGAAAAGAATAAATGCTACCGCGCCTGTCTAGCTGTAAGACATTTCATAGATTTGAAGGCTAACAGACTGCGGTGATCAGAGTATACTGTTACAAGGTGTTTGGCCCCCAGAAGATGATGTCTCCATTCCAAGAATGCATCTCTGATGGCTAAAAGTTTGCGTTCTGTGATGGAATAATTTCTTTTGTAAGCAGTCAATTTACGAGAGAAGTAGGCAACAGGATGAATCTCTCCTGAATGAGGACAGGTTTGAGACAACACCGCCCCAAGAGCATAACCTGAAGCGTCAGCTTCAACAAAAAAAGGAAGCTCGGGATCAGGATGTCTGAGGACAGGGGCGGAAGTGAAGGCTGATTTTAATTGATCAAAAGCTTTCTGAGCTTCTGAAGACCATACAAATGACACCTTGGCACTTGTCAGAGAGGTAAGAGGTGCAGAGATTTCAGAAAACCATTGATGAAGCGTCTATAAAAATTTGCAAATCCCAGGAATGATTGTAAAGATTTGACTGAATTGGGCACAGGCCATTCCAGGATAGCACTAATTTTGGACTGACTCATGTGCACTCCATTGTTAGTAAGATCATATCCCAAAAATTCCACCTCTGAGGCATGAAATATGCACTTTTTGGCTTTTACAAACAATTTATGATCTCTCAGGCGTTGGAGTACTGTTTTGACATGTTTTTCGTGGTCTTCCTGGTTTTGTGAATAAATCAAAATGTCATCCAGGTAGACAACAACAAACTGATCAAGAATGTCATAAAACAAATCGTTCATGAATGCCTGAAAGGTGGCCGGGGCATTACATAGCCCAAAGGGCATGACAAGATTCTCAAATAGACCGTAACGTGTTTTGAATGCGGTCTTCCATTCGTCCCCCTCTCTCATACGGACGAGATTGTAAGCTCCTCTGAGATCAAGCTTAGTAAATATTTTGGAGGATCCCAATTGATCAAGGAGGACAGAGATCAGAGGAAGAGGCTACTGGTTTTTTATGGTTGCCGCATTCAAAGCACGATAATCAATACAGGGACGTAAATCCCCTTCCTTCTTAGGAACAAAGAAAAGTGGTGATGAAATTGGTGATTTGGAAGGACGAATGAATCCCATGGCCAAGGCCTTGTCTATATAATCTTTAAGGACTTCATCTTCTTCGAGAGTGAGGGAGTACACTCTTCCGGATGGTATCTTTACTCCCGGTATTAGGTCTATTGGGCAATCATAGGCTCTATGTGGGGGTAGAGTCTCCGCCATCCCTTTGTCAAAAACATCTGTGTAATCTGAATATTGAGAAGGTATCACAGAGACAACATTTTAAGAAACAGCTCCAATATGCATAGTAGAAGAAATCAGTGCCCTGACCGGACTATCCTGGGTAATACCGAGTAATGTAGTACATTGAGTATTGCATATATTGGAAGGGAACTGAATCTGAGATGTCGAACAGTCGATGGCAGGATTATGAAGCTTCAACCATGAAATACCCAGAATGACTTTATAGGCTGGTGCTTTGATGATATCGAATGATATGTCTTCAGTATGGCCTTCATCGGTACTCATATGTAGTGAAACCGTTTGGTGAGTTACCATTCCTGAGACAAGAATTGAACCATCCACTGCATTCGCTGTTTCAGGTATAGCTTTGCGAACCAGTGGTATTCTTGACATAGAGGCAAAGCATTGATCAACATAATTACCTGTTGCCCGTGAATCAATCACGGCTGTGGTCTGGAATGAAACACCGTGATCTAGGGAAAATGTAACATGTAGGCAGACTAAATGACTCGGATTCTGTAATGTAGAGTCCAAAGGTGAGTTTCCCGACATAGGGACTCTGTCTACTGTCGGGATCTGGCGTTTCCCGCCTTTCTTTTGGGCTTTTTGGGACATTCAGGCAATAAGTGATCAGAGGCTCCACAGTAAATGCCGAGATTGTGTGATCTATGATATTCTCGTTGAGCAGGGGTAAGTGGTCCCCTAACCACACCAATCTGCATAGGTTCTGGCACAGGAAGTGAAGAAGACAAGGCCTCTGCTGAAACCGTGCTGAACAATGCTGGTTTCTTTTCACCACGTCTTTCGGTTTTACGGGCATCAATCTGAAGGACTAAATCTAGTAGTTCCCCGAATGCCGTGGGGACTACAGGAACAGTGGAGAGGATGTCCTTTAATTCATCTGAGAGACCTTGTTAGAAGACGGCTGTCTTCTTTTCCTCAGGCCAGTCAGTTTCTGCTGCCAACTGATTGAACCAAGCCAAATAGACCAATAAAGAATTGTTCCCTTGTCGATGCTTTAAGCGTTCCAGGTCAGTAGCTTGAGTAGTCAAATACTTTACTCATCATAGCAAGAAGGGCATCACAATTGTAGAGAACATGACTATTGGATTCCAACAATGGATTAGCCCATGCGGCTGCAGTGCCTCCTAAATGAGACAAGACAAAAGCCGCTTTAGTTGTAGAAGTGGAAATGAAGCGGGGCGACACAAAAAATGCAATTTGCATTGGTTAATGAATGTTCGGTATTGTTTAGGATCGCCTAGAAAGCGTTCAGGAGGAGTTAGAGGGAACTGGGTTGTAAGCATGATCGGGTTTGATTCCTGCTGTGGAGGTGGAAACCCTGAACCTGATGCTGTAGCACCAGCACCGGCCATCTGTGGCGCTGGTGTGGTAACCAAGGCCTGAATGGCGGCCATACGTTGGCGCAGTGCCTCTTGTGCATTGGTCAAGTCAGTACGCAGATCCGTGACCATTTGCACGATTTGATTCAAAGCATCACTGGCCTCCGTGGACATTTTCGTGGCTGCTAATTCTGTTACTCACCACTCCAAAATAGGCCGAAGATGCAGAGGAGTGACCTTGGAGATGATGGTGGTACAAGAATCGATATTCAGCCTTCCATCCCAGCTCCCCTGAGTACAAGACTCAGGCTTCCTCAAAGAGGGGCTCTTTTCCACAATGTACCTCTCTGCTGTTTCAGTTGGGACAGACAGAGGTGTCAATTGAATAAAAGACCAGGGAGAACACACACCGCCAATACCAATGCTGCAAAGGAATACAAAGATATTAGACAGTGTTGAGGTTAATGTAAATAATTAGAACAGTTGTATTAAATGGGCAACTACCTGGATAGGTATTGGAGTGGAGCTTCCCCGGGGTGGATCTACAAGGAATAACACAAAATGAGTGGAAATGGTCTAATTCAATATCGATCCCAACTATATATAGAATTGATAACAACTAACCTGAATAAGGATATATTGAGGAAAGGAATCCAGGAAACAGAAGACAACGACAGGAGAAAATAACAAACAGGGATGTTAGTATAGGGAAGTAGCCTCGGACGGCACGAGGGTCGCACTAGTGCCGGGTTGGTGCAGTTTCAGGGAAGCGTTCATATGCACTTGAGGACAAGCTCACAAGAAAGTCACTCAATGTCCCAGAATTCAACAGAAGACAAATATCCAAACAAGTCGTGGAGATAAATAGTAGCAGAGATGGGGTTAGCCAATTAAGTATGTACCTGAGCACACATGTATCCAGAGTAGTTGTAGAAGAGTTCCAGATAGTCGACAGCAAGTCTCTACTTTTTTGGTTCCGAGTGCAGTAGCGGCAACCTGGAATGCAGTACCGCAAGAGACAGAAGGGAGCCGGATCAGTAACGTTCCGAGTCAAACAACCAGATGAGCACGACAGGAATAAAGGAGGAGACGAGGCAATCCAGTAGTCAGGCAAAGCGCAAAGGTCAAAACCAGGAGTTCAGATGAGGAATCGTGTAAGAAGACACGAAGAAGTAACGGACGTAACCGCGTGTAGCTTGTAACGCTAATTAGCAGCAACGAGCCCCTTGGAAGACGGTGCTTTTATAGTCGTAAGGGGGGCGTGTCTTGCCATACGTCTTCCACGTACAAGACATGTCAGCTGACCCAGAGTCAGGCGTAGTTTGTACAGGCGCCATGGCAGCCTGTATCTGGTCCATAGAGGAGCTTGTAAAGAAGTCGTATTGTGCAAGGAGGACCGCGGGGAAGCCTGAAGTGTAACACTCTTCAGAAAAATTATTTTGCCAGACTCTCTCCCGATTTTCCAGGCTGTAGAAGAAGAAATTCAAAGAGGGAAGTGTAAACCTCTAAATGACTGGGTAAAGAAATTAAAAATAAACTGGGAGAGATAGCCTGTACGGAAGAACTCCTAATTTCAAACCCAGGCAGAGTGAAGGAGAAAATAGAGCAGCAAGACTGGATCTCGACTAATGAAAAAATTATTTCATACAAACTTCTGAAGGATCTCCCGCCGGGACACAACAAACTAAAAACACCATTGAGATATGTTGAAATATTCCCTGAGAAAGAATTGAGAAGAACATTCATGAGAGCTCGGTTAAATACCTGACATACAAGAGAAATCCTGGCTCTTAGATCACAATCTACCATAGATTCATGTGGGCTATGTGAAAATGCAGACCAGCCTGAAACTGTGAGACACGTACTGACGTCCTGTCCTGAAATGTTTAAAGAAAGAGAGGCGTACTTGGCACCGCTATTATCTTATCCATCAGCAGTAAGTGAAGAAACGGGTTGGCGTCGGCTAATTGCTGGTGACTCAGCCAGATGGTCGAGGGCTGCAGCTAAACATTTGGATATTGCTTTGAAAGAGCCAACCTTGCCAACCTCTAATGTCTAATGTCAAATGTTTATTCTCGAATATTTGCCGTAAAACGGATATGGATCAATCTGACGATAAGATTGTGCAAATAACTTGGGAAAGAAAAATTCAGCCGTTAGCGGTGCCTAGAGTACTCTCGCATGAATTTGTTATTGAAATGACAAAAGTCTTTTGTAAAAATCTTTTATTGATTAAATACAAAATATATATTTTTTTTTAAATGAAACACTTGTGTATAGGCGCGTTATAAACGCCATATCATAATATACATCATATCATATCATATCAGTAATCAAAGTGGTTCAGATCCTTGTTGTGTTGAAATATTAAAAGCTGTGCGACCCAAAAGGTCGTGATATGGTGTTACCAATTGTAGTCCAGATCTCAAGGAGTAGCTGCCTAAATGGACAATCCAAAATAGGGTCATCATTAAAAGACAGGGGTCTGGTACTGGTGATATCTATATAGAATAGTGGATATAACAGACTTACAGACAAAAGGGGTGACCGATCCAGATAATAGATTAGATGTCCAGGGTAGGAGAACCATCTTCCTCAAATAGGGATGAACGGGGTAAATAAACCATATTCCTCAAATGGAGATATCCATTGGAGTGAGAAGATCTGTTAAAAAAAGGAGAAATGCAGGAGATTTTGTTTAAATTAAAACCCCTGTTCAGAAGGAACGAGCGGTCTCTCCCATCTGCCATGACCAATGTGAAATCACAAAGGCCGCTCGGCCCATTTCTAGGTTTTTATAGAAAAAGTAGTAGCCAAGTAAAAAAAGGCTCTGGTAACTTACTTGCATAGTAAGAAGCACTGCATGAAACTCGATTCATGTAACCCGAGTAGAGGACGTCTGCCGCCATTGAGATTTGAGCGGCATTTAAATATGTTTGATGATGTCGGTGACGTCATCCCGTGCATGCGCGGGTGACATCGTTGTTTAGTGTAGTCATCCCGATGATTTGTAACAAATGAAAATTATGAAACGGCCACTAGCCATGGCCGTATAGTCAGTTGTCTGTTTTACTCTGAATTTTAAAAAAAGGGATTACTTTGATGTAAATAACAAATTGTCACAATGACGTAGACTCGCGCATGCACGTGTGACGTTATCGGGAGTGGATCCCGTCAAAAATATATACACGATAGACCTAGGGGGGCCAAGATGAGAATGAGACCTATGGTGGAGTCAGCTCTACATGATGGTAAAAAGTCAAATGTGGAGGCTCATTATAGACAGCCAAATTAAGATGTTAATATCGTCGTGTACACGAAAAAATTACTTATAATAGCCTACAAGCACGAAAAAATGCTAACGTACTCAGAACCTGGAGGGCAAGAGCCTACTTGGCTGGAGGACATATTGTACCACCAGATGGTATAGATAAAACTCTGTATGTTCGAAGGGAGGTCTCATTTCTATTGGAACGGTGAAGGGCAATCGTAATGAAAGATCCCATATAAGATTGCCTGGATAGATGTATCCAAATTCAAGTATGGTTGTGCATTTTACATATTATGTCCCAAAATGAGACACAGTATCCAATAAGGGTTGTAATACAAATAACTACATATCTCCAGAGGGTATTACCATTAGAGGTTTTTACGATTATTTCTTAACATTGTCACAATATCCAATGTAGTTAGTAATTCAAATACATATTGGCAGAGATCATTACGCACATTTCTTATCATTGTCACAGTGCTAAGACATCTGCTAATACAGTACTAGGCGTTAATTTCAGTGATGAGACTGTCCCACATGGGGTTCTCAATCTTAATTAGATATCTTTGCAGTCAAGAAGGAGGAGTAGGTGAAGGATATTTAGAAGTGCATGTACTGTAAGTGTGTCTCAAAGAAATGGCCCTAGGTAAAAGTCCTCATTGAGGCCAAGTGGTGCCATAGCATCAAGTTTATGGATCCACCAAAGTTCTCTCTGGGAGAGTAATTTGGGTGCATCTCCGCCTCTACATAGAGGGTGTACCACCTCAAGGATGGAAAAACGCATCTGCAGAATATTATGATTATTTTCTCTGAAGTGTCGAAACACTGGAGATTTGGGACTTATGTTCGGGCCACCGTTCTTTTGCGCGTCTTGTTGTCTTTCCCACATAGTATCTGACACATGGGCATCTTATGGTGTAAATGACATTCTTAGATTCACAAGTAGCATAACTACTCAATGGTATCTTCTTTCCCGTATTCGGATGTCTGATGTGATCTCCTTTTATGATATTAGAGCAATGCTGACAATGTAGACATGGAAAAGTACAAGGTAGTAGCAACACAGACCTTCACGACCCGCTGGGGAAAGAGGGTTAGGGTCTGCTGGTTTGGATAGGTAGGGGGAGTTAGGGAAACCGGGTAGTGGGATAGGAAGAGGTTACGGATGGGTAAGGGGATGTTAGGGAGGAATTCGCTATGATGCCCCTCCTGGGGTTTCAGAGACCACTGGTGTTTTGCCCATGCTCTTTCACACACTAGCACTCTCACTCTTTAGGCATTCAACCCTGCCTAGGCTGGCCTCTCTGGCCCTATTGGTTTCATTGACCCATATGTTCTTTGGATTCTCTGGTGCGCCATTAACACTTTCACCTGGCGTGTCGATGGCGCTGATTGTTCCTGCCACAACCAGCACAACAAATGTCTTCTTTACTGTGCTTTACAAGTAAACCTGCAAGTACCCTGAGCATTTAGAAGTTACCCAATGGTTTGCAATCATTATGCGTAACCTCTTGTTAAAAGACACAACCATAAATTAGCATTAGCAATTGAAACAAAATGAATGCACTTAGATTCGTGTCGTATGGCGGTGAGTTCTGCCTTGAATCGACCAACGTTCTAGCCAGGCCGTATGAACGGCGGAGCGCCGCTACAAGGAAATCAAAACGTTAATGAGCTTATGTCAGAGGATCGCATCACAAATGTACTTAGCTTCGCATTGTTTTCACAAACATTATCCCAGCTGTCTACAACATGAGACCTAGAGGGTTAGAGGGTCAATGGTGTCGGTGCCCCGACTCTCTGCAGGGTTCGGAGTCCAGCTTTAGTGTGAGCCTCAATGCTCCGTGTTACAGCCTGAGCCCGAACATTGCCTGCGTTGACTTTGTTAGTTTTCACCCCGCATGCAAAGTTTCCCAGTTCTACTAGCATCCGCTGTCGGTAAGATCACAAATGCACTTATCTGTTATCTTTAGCGGGGCCTGCAGAGTTCACAGGCGGGGAGTGGCCCTGCTGTTGGCAGCCTACAGGAGCCTACTGACACACGTCTTCTCTCTCTGATGGTCTGTAGCGCAAGCGGGGATCCTTGTGTGTTCTGCACGCATGTGCAGTTGGTTGTGTGTTGTACCGAGAACTCCCAGAGGCTCACGGGCACACAAGCCTTCTGGGAAATGGAGTTCCTTGTCCCTTTCCACGCTCCTGAGGGCTTTTAAGTCCATATAGTTTGTTCCAAGCCTTCTGCCTGCATACAACACAGAGTAAAATCCTGTAATAAGGGTGTTTATATTTTCCTTTACCCTGACCACCCCAAAACTCTATGCTACTGACAACTCGGCACCTCCTACTTGCCCCAACTACTTGTGAGTTCCTGACACATATACATTGGCACATCGTCGAAATCTATTCACTACGTAGCCAGCCTCAAGATCGATTTGTCTACTTGCGATACTGCATCTGTACAATTGTAAAATGGCTTCGCATTTTCATCAGCGTTTCCTTGCATCAGCATCTTCATTTTGAGTCCAAAATGTTGCTCATCTTTGACACCTCCTCTTCAGATCTTATAGAATATCTATGTTCTTTTGTCTTGTGCATCTTTTCAGGGTGAGTCACTTCTGCTCTGCATGACATCACAAGTCTTCTTTCTCGCTCATTTTCACACTTCTTCCAGGACTTTGTCCAGAAGACCATCATATCTTTGTGAATGCATATAGTGTTTTCTCAATGGATACCTTGTTTCCAGGATTCTCTGCGGTACAGGCATCCTCACTGGTACTGCATGTGTCGCAAATTCCGGTTCCCAACATATAGGCAACATGGGGGCAGAGCTTTTGGTAGGGGCTTTTGACTCTTCCTCTACACTCCCCCCTCGTCTGAAGAAGTGCTTCTTTGGGACCCATATCTTTATGACTCCTTTTAGGCATCCTGCTGATTTCACCTGCTCATCAACACTCCAGGTCATACGACTGTATTGCCTATTGGGACTGCAGTAAATCCATCTTCCCACATACTTCTTGTGGTTCTTTGTTCCCTAAGGTGCATGAATACTGGCCTTTACGTAGTCTCTGATTTCTTCATCTGTCAGCTCTTTAGGTTCGAATACTGATTCGACATCAATCACAATCTTCATTCCTACTGCTTTCTTCACAGTCTTCTTGCATTGTGTGATTATTATCCTGATCACACAGAACCCAAACATGATCATCATCAATAGGGCTCTAAGGAGCTTGAACATGTTTGCCATCCATTGTGGAACCCATGAGAAAATTGACGCAAACATCAGCAATGTCTTCCACTTTGTCTTCCATATTGACGTGTAGGTTTGTCAGCATGGTTATGGCCTCTGTCAAGGTGCCATTCTCGTCATCATGAGAAGGTATGAATGTGCAACATGATTCTCTGATTTTGGCACAAACACCACCATCCATAGCTGTAATCATGTCCAAAACATATCTGTTCTGAAGAGTCATCAGTCGTTTGGCTGATGGCTCCTCCTTGATAGCATTGAATCCATTTATGGTGGTGTTGATTGTATGCAGAAGCTTGCATCTGGTTATCTGTAACCATTTGGCATTTGTCATCACCCGGAACCTGGGAATATTGCTGAAGTCTGACTGAACAATCTATGTTCATATGGAACGGCATCTATCAATTTAGCTGAGAAATAGTTCTCTATCTTCATTCGATTCAAGAGCTCATCAGATCACTTCTTCTTCAGGTGGGCATCTGCTTTTGGAAACTCGCCAATGTTCAAGTCACTTTTAAGAATCACCAATGCTGGAACATGAACGATCACGATGGAACATAGTCCTCCTCAGTCTCTGGGCAGCTTCATGTATGCTCTGGATCCGCAGGCCAAGTAGTGATCCATTATTACCACTGTCCCGTCTTTTATTCCTGGTACATCAAAGATTCATACACACTGTTGATTCTCTCCAACTTTTCTCGTGCCATTGTTTCTGAAACATAGTTCTTCACTGGCCAAAGTCACTATCTCTAATGGGCCTCCTTTGTCTTTGACCCACGTCAGAAGCTTTGCAAATCTCGGGCAGAAGAGGTTTGCATCCATTTTCCACTCGTTCAATAACTGGCTTGTGATGACCAGTTACTGCCACAGCTCTGCATACGACTATGCCTTCTTCCCAGCCATCTGGAGAAAGTACTGTTCTCCAGATTCGCATCTGGCCTCTTTCCATGCAACTTTGAACTTCTGCATCAGTCTTTCCTTGACAGTTGAGTTGCCTGTTTATCTCCCATCTCGTTCCAGCTTCCTTCCTGCCTGGCTGTTCATACCTTATCACATGATTTCTGGTGTGAGCTCTTTCTCTTGTCTTTAGATCTAGAACATAATCATCTTCATCTGGGGATGTCCATTCTGTCACCCATACCAAGGATGCCGTTCGACCCTAGAACTGAGCTCTTGTATGACAGAGTGCAAGGTGAGGCAAGCAATGAGCTGTTTGAACATCTATTTCAATAGCTATGAATATCTTAGACTTTCCCATAGCATAGGGCAGGAGTGCACATACATAGCAAACCTCCTCAGAAGTACTTTTTCCCACCTCTTTCATGTGCTGATACCACACGTTGTTCCCCAAATGTGCTGTACTGTCTAAATAATCATATAATTCATAATCATCCTCCCTTGAACTTCTCTGAGGTTTTTTCTTGCCAAATGATTCTGCCTATAATGACAATAAAGTAAATAAAAAATTGACCTCCCTCCAAAGGGAAGCCTAGGGCCACTTATCACAGATATAGGTACCTCTATGTGAGCTACTGGAGTAGGGACAATCACATAAGGCCTCAGCCTTCTTACAGTGTCTAGTTCTGCCAAGGTGACTGTAGTGGGAAGGATTACGGAACTCCTTCACTTGTATAACCATTAAAGTAAACAGTGTGAATCAATAGAAACAGAACAATTATGATGGATGCACCAACACATTAGGCTCCACCATTGATGTCTCTCCACACGTCCTTGACTCTGCTCACTTTCTGGAACTGCAATATGCTCTATAGACCACATGACTGCCTGTAATTATTTTTAAGGAAGGACAAACTCGTTTTATTCAGGCAATCTCGTTAGATGCTCCGGTAGTTGTCGAATTTGCTCTATGATCTCCACAAGTATTCGGCTGATTGCTGGACGGTTTATAGGATCTCGCATAAACACATAAGTGTTAGTGTTTCGCCAAATAAGATAAGGGTGTACTTGAAGCAAATAGTAAAAGATCTTGACAAGTAGTTTGTGGGCATCGTCGTTAGATAGGATCATCTGCGCGTCCGGAAGAATGTTCAGGTAATAGTCTAATCTGCTCTATAATTGCTGCCAATAAATGTCTAATCGTTGGGCAATTTTTAGGATCTTGGACAAAAGTATACACGTCGGTGCTACGCCCAAAAAGAGCAGGGTAAGCTCTGAGTATAAATATGAAGACAGCAAGAAGTAGTCTGTGTGTGTCAACATCTGATAACACTCTGGGTACCTCCAAAGAGAAACTCAATGAGAAACGAGTCGGGGAACTGCTCCCTCTTCCAATCAAACAAAAAGTCTAAATCTGGCATTTTTGTTTACTCCAGCACTCAACAGTCCAATGTCAGCAAAACTCCTGTGGCTCAAGAACAGTAACTTCCTTACTCCTTGCTAGCAGCTACAAAGAGGGTCTCAGGGGAGCCACAGTCCAAATGTACACTTTCATCTATCTACTGGACAGTCTTTGCGTCCTTCTTCCTCATCATCGATCCAGTCTGTACGTGCTGAACATCTTCTCCTTGACTTGCTTCCAAATGGGTTGGGGGTGCGTTGGCCTCTCCAGCGTAGATCGTCACGTCTCCTATGTGTATCCGAGCTTGTCTCCCTAGGACTTTGACTGCTGACAGAGTAATGTCCTCCACAACGAAAGGGATGGTAAATCTGGGATCGTGCCACTTTCTTGTGAAATTCCATATGAGAAAATTATCTCCAGCAAACAATTTAGGTACACATAGTCCTTCAGGTCCAGTTGCTGTGTGGTCTTCATCTGTGTTCTGAGACCGACACCCCGTCCTATTGACTTGATCTGAAATGACAGAGATACTAGCAGTCATACATGTTAAGTATGCATGCAGCTCATCTCCTAACAATTCAGCAGTTGTCTGGGCATCACTCCTAGTCCTTGATGGAGGAGTCAGAGGCATTCTCATTCACCTCCCTGTAACTTAGCTCATGGGGTTTGAGGTGGTGGTCAAAGCCGGGCTGATTTCTTAATGCATATAATGCAAAGGGCAGGCAATGCCGCCACTCCTGTTTCAGTGTCAGTTTCAACTTAGCTATTCTCTCTTTGAGAAGACCGTTGAGTTTCTCACATATCCCTATTGCTTGCAGGTGATAAGCAGATGAAAACGTGTGTTTAATGCTAAGCAATAAGATAATCTGTTCAAATAACTAATTCACAAAATGGGGGCCATTATCTGATCTCAACACCTCACATACTCCCCAGGAAATACTTCTCGGAATAAGAACTTTGCAGTACAAGTGGCATCAGGATTTCTGCATGGACCAGCCACAATCCATCTCGAGAACGGGCACACTACCACTATCATATACCTATATCCATTACAAATCATCAGCATAATCAATATGTAAATGCTGAAAAAGACCATTTGGTCGAGGAATTACTCCTCTGACTGTTCGCAGCGTGTGCCCAGCAGTAAAAGTTTGACATACAATGCAATTTACTATATAAAAAGCGACGTCTTCTAGCAGCTTCTGTACAAACCAGTCATCCGCAATGGTTGCTGCGAGGCTCTCCCTAGTGACATGTACAGGGTAGTGTAGCTGTTCTAACACCACCCTTAATAAGGCTACAGGCATCACCGGTTTACCAGTGCTGTCTTGTCGCCACAGTGATTCAGAAGGGGATAAAGAACACCCCCTCTGCGTCCACAGATCTTTCTGTTCCTGTGGAGCTCCACCTTGAGCCTCCATTAACTGTGTTCATGACAAATGATTAAAGCTTTAATTCACAACCAATATTACTACCATTTTCTCTTTCACATCAGGAGTAGCAAAACTAAAAATATCAGAAGAATATACAATTCTTTTGACCTCTTCGTCTGCTGCTTGGTTTCTGCGTGAAATAAAGTCAGTTCTCTTAGTGTGTGCTGTGCACTTAACTATGGCGATGGCTACTGGGAGTTGTAGTGCTTTTATAAGCCTATCCAATAATGCGGCGTGTTGCACTGGAGTGCCGTCCGCTCGGAGGTAGCCCTTCCTTTTCCAATGTGCTAACCCTGTGTGCACGGTTGACATAACGCAGGCGGAGCACTGTACACCGTTACTTCCTGCCCTGTGTGATTCTCGAGCACGACAATAAGCGCTAACAGTTCTGCAGCCTGTGCTGAAAAATGAGACGGTAGTCTCGCACTTGCTACCACTTCAAATTCCCCATTGGCTTTATGTCTTAGCAGAGCTAAGCCTGAATGCCTTTCCCCATCAGTTTGATCGATCTTCGAATAACCATCAATAAAGAGAACCTCCCCAGCTGCTAGAGCATTTTCTTTCACTCTTACGATCTCATCATAGAATTCTTCATAGTTTGAGAAATCATTCACTTGTTCATCCTCTGCCAGTGGTTCAGCTACAAACGTAGCCGGATTCACCATTTTACACCTGACAATTTTAATCGGTGAATTTGATATAAACACCTCATAAGCAGAAGCTCTTTGAGACATCAGTGTACCCTTAGGTTTTCCCAAAACGGCAAACAAAGCATGTTCAACGAATAAAGTCATGGAACACCCCATCACTATGCTTGCAGATTTCTCAATAGCAAATGTGGCTGCTGGCAACGATTGTTCGCAAGGGAAATGAGCCCTCATAACTGGGTCCAGAATCCCACTGTAATTTGCTAAGGGTTTGTACGCCAATGTAGTCCTCTGTGTGACTACTGCTGTCATGACTGTCCCATTTGTGTGCGAGAATAAAAAGAACTCCTCAGTATAATTGGGAATTCCTAAAACTGGAGCTGGGCAAAATGCCTTTTTTAGTTCATTAGACCCTTCCTCCATTTACTCAGTCCATTCTATTTTTTCCTTACCCACCTGTGCATTTTTCAGGGCCTGCAACAACGGTCTTGGGTATGAACTATAATCAGACACCTATGCTCTAACATAATTACATAGTGCTAAAAACTGTTGCATTTGCTTTATCGTGTGCGGTTTTGATGTTTTCAATATCTGTCATGGGGACAGGGCGATGGAAGTGTTGGACGCGATGGAAGCGCCATTAAGGCACCCTTCACGGCGCCCTGTGCAGCGGTCTAGCTGTTACGTCCTGGGCTCTTCATATTGAGGTTAGCCACGCCCCCTCCTTGCGTTGCAACTGTTTCCTGTTCTTCGCTACACTGGTGCCTTCGGTTCCCGTGCCCTCTGTGTAATAACCTCCCGTTTGGATTTCTCTCTTCCTTAGCGTCCTTGTTCTTTTTCAGCCTTTAGCGGTACTACTCTCGGAATCTTTTCTTTCTTTCTGTTTCCTTCCTCCGTTTCTCTACCTCCGCTCGACTTTGCACTTTCAGGTGACTCCGCCTCTTTTTCTCGGCATTTTCGGACTGCCTTTCCTCCGGCTCTGTTATTTTCAACTTGCCACGTTTACTGCTCCTTCGAGCCTCTGGCTTTTCCATTTACTTTCTCTCTCCGCAAACATTTGGTGAATTCATCCGTATTCTGCCTTTCCTTATTTTCGATACTTATGGTCTTTTTCTCCGGTGCTATTCATTAGCGTCTTGCTGTATCACGTCTGGTTTCACGGCTCTGTCTTGTAGTTTGTTTTGGCCTTCCTCCTGTGTTCCACTACGCCCTACCTGCTGTCGATCCTTATTGGGTGGATGAAGGAACTTGTCGGAGATCGAAGCTGGATCTGATACCTGGGACTTTCCGGATCCTCTGCTGCGGACCTTCTTGCCCTTGTTCTTTCGGGGCGCTTGCTCTAACGCACTTCAGTGACTGTTTCCTTCCCGGAACTGAAAGATCTTCCATCCAGCCCTGTACGCATTCAAACAATTCAGGGGTTTTTTCTGCCACTGGCTTTTTCCCCTCAACAGGCTGTGCAGGGAGTCCTCCGCATTGGTTGCTGTTTGTCTCCCTACACAACCACTGTGGCGAGTTCCCGGAACAGACCGTATCTCTTCTCTAAAAAAAAAGACTCCGGACCGGACGACGCTATCTGCTGAGGCTGAAATATCTTCCTGCGAATCAGACACCGAATCACAGGTGAGCCCCACTATTGACAGATTGCAACGCCCAGTAATGGCCTCAGCAGAGCAGGTCCAGGAGCTGATAAATGCAGTACAGAGCCTCTCCCTGGAGATGCAGGGAGTGAAGACGGAAAATGCAATACTCCGACAAATGGTGACCACTAGAGACGCCCATCTGTCCGACCTACCGCCTTTTTCTCTTGCAGTTGGGAAATTTGATGGAGCACCCAAGAAGGTTAAAGAGTTTTTGGATGCCTGCCTGGTTTACTTTACTTTCCGGCCCACTACATATGCCTCAGACCGCACTCGAGTGGGATTTCTCATATCAAACATGATTGGGAATGCCCTAGCTTGGGCTACTCCGTTGGTCACGTCCAACAATCCGGTCCTACAAGATTATAACGCCTTCACTAACTTGTTACGACAGTCTTTTGAACGCCAGGAGATCGGCTTCTTGGCGGGTGAAGCAATGTTTGATATCAAGCAAGGATCTACGGACCTAATGTCCTATATCTCAGCATTTAAGAGACTGGCTGCTGAAGTGGGTTGGCCCGAGACCGTGCAATATACTGCATTCAGAAGAGGTCTACATGAAGATCTAAAAGACGAGTTGGCAAGGGTTCCTAGACCGGCTACGCTAACTGAATTATTCTCTCTGGTTCTTCAAATCGACTATCGTATCATGGAACGGAAGACAGAAAGAAGAAAGGGTCGACCTCAGATAACCCCAGTTCCTGGAAACCCATCCTCGACACCTCAACCATCCCACCGGGGAGGGGAAGAACCAATGCAAATCAGCACAGCCAGGGGTCCCCTTTCCTCCATGGAAAGAAACAGAAGAAAAGAAAGAGGCCTTTGCATGTATTGTGCATCTGACGCTCACTTCCTTAGGGACTGCCCAGAAGTACCCCCACGGCGTCGGGGAAACGACAGACCCCGGGTTCAGAAGGAGCCGCTTACCGGGGTGTAGTGGAAGGCTCACCTTGTGCTCAAACTTCAGGAGAAGATCCACATCTTATGGTTTTACAACTCACTCTGCAGTGGAAAGATCAGCCTGAGAAAACAGCCCTAGCCCTCATTGACAGCGGAGCAGCTGGCAATTTCCTCGACGTAAACTGGGCCACACAAGAAGGCATCTGCCTAGTGAATAAAGAGGAGAAACAAAAGGTGGAAGGAGTAGACGGACGCCCCTTGAGTTCGGGACCTATTGTGCAAGCAGCGACCAACATCCAAGTATGTATTTCTCATCACAAGGAAATCCTCGAATTCGATGTCATAAGAGCAGCACATTTTCCTGTAATTCTTGGGATCCCTTGGCTACGTCGACACAATCCAACGATAAACTGGTCCCTCAACACCATAAGATTTGATTCGGAGTTTTGTGTCCATCATTGTTGTCTCCATAATCAAACAGAAAGAGTTGCTGTCTCGTGTCCCTCGGTGATTTCTGACACTCTTCAGGTCCATCATATCCATTCAGTATTTCAGGAGTATGCTGATGTATTTGAAGATCGACTACCTAAGGATCTACCCCCACATCGTCCGGAAGACTGTGTTATTGACCTGATTCCGGAGACTTCGGTCCCTTTTGGGCGCATGTTCTCCTTGACCTTACCCGAAAAGCAAGCTTTAAGGATCTATTTAGATCAAAACCTACAAAACGGATTGATCCGGCCTTCTAAATCTCCAGCTGGAGCTTCTTTGTTTTTCATTGCCAAGAAGGATACTAGTGAGCTGCGCCCCTGCATCGATTATAGAGGACTAAACAAGATCACTGTGAGAGATCGCTACCCAATGCCTTTGATCAAGGACATACTGGAAGCAGTCGAAGGGGCACGCCTGTTTAGTAAACTTGACCTAAGAGGTGCCTATCACCTCTTAAGGGTAAAGAAAGGGGACGAATGGAAGACGGCTTTCCGTACACCTTTTGGACTGTTTGAATACAGAGTTATGCCGTTTGGTCTAGTCAATGCCCCGGCAGCCTTCCAGAGGTTTATGGACCATCTATTTGGTGACTTATTATTTGTTTCAGTTATTGTCTACTTGGACGACATTTTAGTTTTCTCTCGCCATCCTCATCAACATCAGGAACATCTTGCCGAGGTTCTGAGGAGACTGAGGCGCCATCAACTCTTTGCTAAACCCGAAAAATGTCTTATTGCTGTGCCTTCCGTACCCTACTTAGGATTTGTCCTATCTGAACAAGGCATCGAAATGGATCAGAAGAAGGTCACGGCTATTCTCGAATGGCCCTCTCCTTCCACTGTAAAAGAGGTACAAGCCTTCTTGGGTCTCTCCAACTTCTATAGAAGGTTCATTCTCAACTTCTCTGAACAAGTACTCCCCATCACTACTCTTCTAAAAAAGAACGTTCCCTTCAGTTGGAATCACACTGCGGAACAAGCGTTTCAAGGATTGAAGAAAGCCTTTTGTTCCGCCCCCATACTAAAACAACCTGATCAAAGAATACCCTTCATTGTTGAAACGGACGCTTCAGCGGGAGCCCTGGGGGCAGTACTCAAACAAGAGTTCAACAGGGTTGAACACCCTATTGCCTACCTCTCGCGCACACTAAACCCCAGTGAGTACAATTACTCAGTAATTGAAAAGGAGCTGTTGGCCATTAAAAAGGCATGCTCGGAATGGAGACATCTACTTCAAGGGTCAAGACACCCATTTGAAATTCGTACAGACCATAGCAATCTTAAGGTGTTACAACAAATGGAGTGCAGGAACTCCAGACAAGCCCGATGGGCTTATTTCTTTGCTCAATATGATTTTTACATTACCTACCTTCCAGGTAGCAAGAACATATTGGCAGACTGCTTATCCAGGAGTCCTTCTTCTTTTGCCAGTCCACCTTTTAAGGGAGAAGATATGTTCCCAGAAGTCCGATTTGTTCATTCACTTTCCAAGTTTCTTCAGAAAGTAAAAGAAGCCTCGATAGAGGCTCTCAAGCCTCTTCCCAAATGTGTAAAGAACAAACTAACCAAGAAAGAAGAAATGTGGTTCCATCAAGGAAGACTCTTTGTACCTGTTGCCGGACTACAAGAACGAGTCCTTCATTGGGGTCACCATTCTCGGATCGCAGGGCACAAGGGCTTCGCTGCCACATCTGACCTTATCCGACGGATGTTTTGGTGGCCGTCCATGCTTTCCGACATCAAACAATTTGTTAGTTCTTGTCCTATCTGTGCCAGAAGTAAGACAATCCCTTCTAAACCGGCAGGGCTACTGTTACAACCCAGACTTCCAACTACTCCGTGGGCACATGTCTCCACGGATTTTGTGACTGATCTTCCGTTATCACAAGGATGCACTGCAATCATGGTTACGGTCGACAGTTTCAGCAAGATGGGTCATTTCACCCCTCTGAAAGGAATACCTTCGGCTCCGGAGATGGCACAGGTGTTTCTCAGAGACGTGATTAGACTCCATGGTATTCCAACTACCATCCTATCTGACCGAGGCTCACAATTCACTTCAACATTCTGGAAGACGTTATGTGGCCTGCTAGGGATTGAAAGAGCTCTCACCTCTGGATACCATCCCCAGTCAAATGGACAGACAGAGCGGCTCAATGCCACCATGGAGCAGTATCTCCGTTGCTTTGTCAATAATCAACAAGACGACTGGGTGTCACTCCTACCCTTAGCCGAATTCTCTTATAATAATACAGTACACTCAGCCATCAAGATGTCACCCTTCTTCTGCACATATGGGCAACACCCCCGATCCTTTCCGCTGGATAAGATCCAACCTTCAAACCTGCCAACAGTGGATTCCCTATTAGAAAACATACACAAGACCCAACAGATGGCTGTTAGTAATCTGCAAGAAAGTCGAGCCCGATATAAACATCAGGCAGACCTACACCGCACCCAAGATCCTAACTGGCAAGTCGGAGATAAGGTCTGGCTCTCTACCAAGTACCTACCCAGATGGACTCATCCATCAAAATTGGCCCCCAAATATCTAGGTCCATATTCAATCACTGCTCGGATTAATCCAGTGGCTTTTCGACTAAAACTTCCTCATCAACTCAGCCGAATCCACCCAGTGTTTCACTCTTCTTTGTTGAAGTCATTTATCCCTGATCTTCACCACCGGAAAAGAAGATTCCAGATAAAGAGCCGGGAACCTGACCCAGAAGTCTATGAAGTAGACAAGATCCTGGACTCCAGATATTACAGAGGCAGACTTCAGTACTTGATCCGGTGGAAAGGATATTCTCAGGCTGAAGATTCCTGGGAACCTGTGACAGGTATTTCAGCTCCCAGATGTGTAAGGCAGTTTCATGCCCTTCATCCCGGTAAACCCGGGGTAGGTACCCCTAGAAGGGGGCATACTGTCATGGGGACAGGGCGATGGAAGTGTTGGACGCGATGGAAGCGCCATTAAGGCACCCTTCACGGCGCCCTGTGCAGCGGTCTAGCT
The DNA here is from genome assembly GCF_040938575.1 of Ambystoma mexicanum. Lineage (NCBI taxonomy): Eukaryota > Metazoa > Chordata > Amphibia > Caudata > Ambystomatidae > Ambystoma > Ambystoma mexicanum. Next base: position 705,323,490 of record NC_090924.1, read on the forward strand.
GTTACGTCCTGGGCTCTTCATATTGAGGTTAGCCACGCCCCCTCCTTGCGTTGCAACTGTTTCCTGTTCTTCGCTACACTGGTGCCTTCGGTTCCCGTGCCCTCTGTGTAATAACCTCCCGTTTGGATTTCTCTCTTCCTTAGCGTCCTTGTTCTTTTTCAGCCTTTAGCGGTACTACTCTCGGAATCTTTTCTTTCTTTCTGTTTCCTTCCTCCGTTTCTCTACCTCCGCTCGACTTTGCACTTTCAGGTGACTCCGCCTCTTTTTCTCGGCATTTTCGGACTGCCTTTCCTCCGGCTCTGTTATTTTCAACTTGCCACGTTTACTGCTCCTTCGAGCCTCTGGCTTTTCCATTTACTTTCTCTCTCCGCAAACATTTGGTGAATTCATCCGTATTCTGCCTTTCCTTATTTTCGATACTTATGGTCTTTTTCTCCGGTGCTATTCATTAGCGTCTTGCTGTATCACGTCTGGTTTCACGGCTCTGTCTTGTAGTTTGTTTTGGCCTTCCTCCTGTGTTCCACTACGCCCTACCTGCTGTCGATCCTTATTGGGTGGATGAAGGAACTTGTCGGAGATCGAAGCTGGATCTGATACCTGGGACTTTCCGGATCCTCTGCTGCGGACCTTCTTGCCCTTGTTCTTTCGGGGCGCTTGCTCTAACGCACTTCAGTGACTGTTTCCTTCCCGGAACTGAAAGATCTTCCATCCAGCCCTGTACGCATTCAAACAATTCAGGGGTTTTTTCTGCCACTGGCTTTTTCCCCTCAACAGGCTGTGCAGGGAGTCCTCCGCATTGGTTGCTGTTTGTCTCCCTACACAACCACTGTGGCGAGTTCCCGGAACAGACCGTATCTCTTCTCTAAAAAAAAAGACTCCGGACCGGACGACGCTATCTGCTGAGGCTGAAATATCTTCCTGCGAATCAGACACCGAATCACAGGTGAGCCCCACTATTGACAATATCGCCTCAGCTCTTTCAGGGGTGACTTTCTTTCCTTCATGCGAGATTAACTGTCCTCTGTACAACACCTCTTCCTGGCAGTACTTCAAATTCTCTTTGTCCACCTTATATCCTTTGTCTGCTAAAATAATCATTAGCTGAATCGATTATCGTCTGCACTCTTCTTCTGTTGTGCCACAGACCAAAATGTCATCTATGTATTGCAGCACAACACTTGGCAAATCAATATTGCTTAGGTCCATCTGCAGGACCCTATTTAAAATCGATGGAGACTCACAGTAGCCCTGGGGCAAACGTGTTCTTTTCAGCTTAGTCTGACGGAACGTAAACAACGTAAAATCTTGGGAATATTTATGCAACGGGAATGAGAAAAACGCATTTTCAAGTCAATCACTGTAAAATATTGCACTTCCGGGGGAATGCTGCACAGAATCGTCGCAGGATTCAGAACTAGAGGAAACTCTGCCTCTACAATCTGGTTTATCGGTCTCATATCTTGAATTAAATGCCATGGCCCACCTTTGATTTCTTGATAGGATACACTGTGGTATTACATGGTGACTCTGACATCACTAAGATGCCTTGTTCCATCATAGCCGATATAGTCTTGAAAATACCCTTGTCTGCCTCTCGAGACATGGGATACTGCCTTGCTCAAGGTAAAATTGCTCCTGGTTTCAACTTAATTTGAACTTCTCCCACCCCCTTTAACAGGCCTATGTCATAAGGGCCCGTAGTGCATTAAGAGATTAGTACTTTCTCCATATCCTCATCAAAAAATGCAGGACGCAGCCACACCATCATCATCTTCCGTGGAATCTCTCGCCTTTCTGTCCTGATCCAATACGTAATGCTCATCTCGGACACTACTTCATCATCTGACGGGTCGTCTCTAAACATATCCTCATCAGTGACGTCAATCAATCTATATCCTGTATCGAGATCAAGCATCTTGTTGACCTCTCCTTTGATGTGGGATCTCACATGTTCTGACATTCTGTACTCCCTGCTTTTGAGAGGTAGACAGTCACCAGTGAGAATATCATGCTGACCCCAAGGGGTCAAGCCTGGTGAAAGTGAAAACAGGGAGGCAAACTGATTTAACAGAACTTTGCACTCCTCCTGTTGTTCAGTTGTCAGCTGAGAAGAGAGACTGACTCCTATTTTTTCATCCAAAGGTTGGGTCAGGTAGAGGTTCACTCTCCTCCTCCTCTTGAGCTGAAGCTTGAAGCAAAGCTCCCACTTCTGGTCTCGAGACATATGCCTTTAAACAGTTGGTGTGAAAGACTCGGGGAGCCTCCTTAGGTCTGCCTAAGTCCACCAAATAGTTCACCTCTCCAAGTTTGCCCACAACCTTGAAGGGTCCTATCCATTAGTCCTGCAAGGCCCTCTGCCTTGTTGGCACCATAACTAACACAAGCTGGTCTTGAGTGAACTCAACCATGTTGGCCCTCTGGTCATGCCAATGTTTGACCAGAGCCTAACCTGCTTCAATTTATCACTAGCTTCTGCCATCATGTGTGACATTCTCCTCCGGAGACCTATTACATAGTCAGTCACTCTGACTGCCTTGGGGGAAGGAGCACTCTCCAACCCCTCCTTAATCATGGCCAATGGACCTCTGACTGGATGGTGATAGAGAAGTTCAAAGGGACTGTAACCAACTCCCTCCTGAGGGACTTCCCTATAAGCAAATAGAAGGCGTGGCAGTAGAAGGTCCCACTTCCTTCTAAGGGGTTCCTCTAAAGCACCTATCATGCTCTTCATAGTACGATTAAACCTCTCTACCAGTCCATTTGTCTGTGGATGGTAGGCTGTAGAGAACTTGTAAGTGACACCACCGTTTTTCCACATGGCTTGCATGAAGTGGGACATAAAATTGGATCCCCTGTCAGATATCACTTCCTTAAGAAACCCTACTCTGGTAAAAATACCAAGTAGAGCCTTAGCCACAGCCTGAGCCGTAACAGTCCTCATAGGTATTGCTTCAGGATACCTAGTAGCATGGTCTACTACAACCAGGATAAACCTGTTCCCTGGAGATGTGGGAGGGTCAAGGGGACCAACAATGTCGATGCCCACCCTCTCAAAAGGAACTCCCACCACTGGGAGAGGCACCAGGGGTGCCACATTCTTGGCTCCACTTTTGCCAGATGTTTGGCAAGTGTGACAGCTCCTGCAGAACTTGTCAACTTCTGAACCCATCCTTGCCCAGTAGAAGTATAAGGAGAGCCCTTCCTTGGTATTTTTGAAACTCAAGTGACCAACCAAAGGTATCTCATGGGCCAACTGTAGGAACTGGAGTCTGTTGGCAAGGGGCACTACAATTCTTTTGCAGTCCCCAGGGATAGACTCAGTAGGTTCACTGTAGAAGAGGCCATCTTCCCAGCTTAACCTGTGCTTTCCAACTCCTTGGTCAACAGGGTCCAGATCTCCAACTAAAACAGTGTCTTCTTCCAGATCTGATTCTTCAGAATCTGGCTCAACCACACAAGGTTGCACCTCACACTCTGCTTCAGCAGGTGGAGGGATCACAGGTGTGATCTTGGTCAATCTTGGGGATGTCCTTGTTGGTAGCACAGGGGTGCTGTCTGACTTTTTCCTTGAGGTCTTGGGTTTCCCCTTTGCCTCATTCTTCCTAGAAATAGCAGTGAGCAACTCCTGTGGAGTGGGAGTGATAGTTTCCTCTGTCAAAATCCTCTTGAGAGCCTCTCAAGGTTCTCTCCCTTGCAGGCCTAGTGAGCTCCTGTCTCCTCTTACTGGGAGGACTGGGGGTGCTTGACACAACTCCAAGAGTATTCAGGTTATTACCCAACAGGACTCTCCCAGGCACTTCACTCTGCACACTAACAGGAATTTTGACAGTAATATCATTACACTGGTGTTAGGATTCCCTCAAGGTTGTTGTGGAGGAATTGGAGGAAACACCATTCTCGCTACTGGCACTGGAATTCAAGACGGCATCTTCTTGGTGCCGGTTCAGTAATCCGCAGGTAACGCTCTAGTCTTTCCCAAGATGGCGACTGCTCACTACCCGTTCTATATCTATCATCCTCAATGGATGGGTAGGTGCGTCGCTTCTGTTTAAGCTCCGCGTGTCTAAGCTTTGGCTAAGTTACTGCGTACTTTGCTACTTCGTTAGCGCCTTTAATTTCCCTGTTTTCGGACACTCTCTCTCTTTCTTCTGCCTTACCTTATCGCGCTTCTTCGTGATACTTACTCCCTATACCCCCTTTACTGCTACTCAACCTTTGTTTCTAGTTTTCTTCGGTTCCGCCTTGTTTCCAATTGTACATCTCCTCCTTGGCTACGGTGGCCCTTCCTGCTCGGTACTTACACCTTAATTCTTGTAGCCTTTTCTTTCTGCCTTCCTTCGGCATTTTCTTACCTGCCATTCGAAATCCTCAATTGCATGCCGGAAGTTCTTCACTCCTTTCCAATCCGGCATAACTGCTCCTTCTGAGGAACCTCGAGACTTCTCTGTGCCTCATTCCGGCATTCTCATCTGCTGAGAAGATTATTGCAGCCATACCTTTTGAACTTCATTCCAGCGCCATTCTACGATTGCCTCAGAAGTCTCTCTTCCGAGTCTACAACAGCACTACCTGCATCAGCCTCACCTGGTTTTTTTTCCCCACGAGGGTTTCTAAAGGGTGCTGCCCCCCGAGGTGCACAGAGCCCAGTTTCTGGCCTCTGGACGTCTTGGGGGACACATACCAATTTCTACTTGTACATCCTCATCGGTACTTGCATCACAAGTCAACTGTGAGTAAACAAAGTTGTGTTTCATAATAACTGGATGAGAGCTGGTAACTGGGGAAGCATTTGCACAGGGCCTCCAGCTAACTTGGTGAGGCGTTTGGGTGCCTTAGCAACATCTTCCACCTTAAAAAATGATTCATCCACCACAGTTATGTTGGCTCCAGTGTCTCTGATGGCAGGAGTCTCCTGGCCATTCACAAGAACACTATATTTATAATACTCTTTAGTATCATCTGGGATGGAATTATAGACATCTAAATTCTGTTGTTCCCACAAGCCCAGGTACACTAAAGAAACACTAGCTGAGACTCTCATGGGTTCATCAGCCAGTAGGTGAAATTTTCCACTTGCCATAGCTACTTCTTCCTCTGGGGAGAAGGCTAAGGAGACAGTGTGGACCCCTGAAGGTTTACCCTTACACCTGGGATCCGCTTTCACATGGTCAGTTGACCCACAAACATAACATTTCCCAAATGTCTTGATGAATGGGGGTTTGTTCTGACCTCCATCTGATTTGGGTCCAGATGGTACACTAGCCTGATTTGGTTTTCCCTGTGGTTTACCCCTATGTTGCTGTTTGTGGCCCTCTTTTGGATTGGAGGTATTAGAATTCTCCTTGTTATCTTTCTTTAGCTGCTTTCCCTTATCCTTCTTCTAAGTTGCCCCAGAATCCTTGTCAGTAGCCCTGTTGGCAACCCACAAGTCAACAGCCTTAGCTAGCTTCTTTGGATCTATCTCCTTAGAATCAGCCAAGTGCTGTCTGAGCTCAGGAGAGCAGGCATCATAAATTGACTCCAACATAACAAGATTCCTCATCCCTTCATAATTGTTTACTCTGTAACCCTTAACCCAGCCATCTAGGTTTTTTAAACAGTCACACACCCAGGTAGCTCATGGGGTACCATCATGCTTTTTGAGGGTCCTAAACCTCTTAAGGTACTGGGAAGGGGTCTTCCCAAATCTAGCAATCAAAGCTAGCTATACACACACTCATAATCCATCCTATCCACCTACCCCAACTCCATTACAACATCAGATGCAACAGTGGGTAGCCTAGAGAAGAGCCAGGGAAGCAACTGATTCCCTGTAAGACCTTGAATCCCATGGTTATATTCATACATTGCCAACCAATCCAAAATGTCAAGCTTAACCTCATACATGCCCATAATTTCTTTAGGCATACGGGGTCTCTTAGGGCTGGAAGACCTAGAAGACTCTGGGAGAGAAGCGAAGCATTTTCAAGAGATAACGTTTTCATTTCTAGTTCACGATTCAACTCCATTTCTCAGAGTTTAAGCTCTTGGTGTTTTTTTTCAGTTTGAGCATTTAAATGTTTGAATTCCAATTCAAGCCTCACCTTTTCTAGAGCAATGAATTCAGGACTGAGTGTAGGACCTGATGGGGTCCCAGTGGACAAAGGTTGAGGTTGCTGAGCAGACAAGGGAGCAGTGAGGCCTACATTAGGAAACACATTTACTTCCTCTAACTCATCAGTAATAGATACATTATCATCCTTATTATTTTCCACATTTGCTGGAGTGTCGCGCTCCACAGAACACTGCCCAGGTTCTAGGAGAGCTCTCCCAGAATGTGCCATTGAAGAATTTAGACTTCCTTCCTGAGAGCACAGCCTGCAGGGTAATAAAACCTGTCAGGTTGAGGGCTCAGGCAGAAAGGCGGGACATGACAGCAGAGCTAGAAGGGAGAACAAACAAGGCAACTGTTATACACTGTTGTTTAGCAGGTTTGCTAATCTCCCACCCCCGCACTTCCCCGTTTTACCTGTGAATGTCTTCAGAAAGGTAGGGTACCTACTTGTGTTAGAACACAAGTTGAATTCCCAGGAAGGGGTATGAGGTTTTCTGGAAAAGTTGCTGGAGTTCTGTGTAAAGCAAGGTAAGATTGGAGGTAAGTCCAAAAAGAGTCAGCATTTATCAAGTTGTGTCCTTATAGGGAAGACCCTGACCCGAACGGAACGAGGGCACGGCTAGGGAATTCCTCAAGGGCACCAAAGAACCAGCAAAGCGTCCTTTATTCCAGACAATGCGTTGAAGAACCAGCAAAGCATCCTTAATTTTCCACGGAACACAAAGAGTCAGCAAAGCGTCCTTTATTCCAGATGGAGCATTGAAGAACCAGCAAAGTATCCAAGGCGTGGTTAAAGGTGAAACATCCGTACATTAATGGAATTCTGCCAGGCGTTCAAAAATGAATTGCGGGAGAGAGGTTACAGGACGAGTGCAGGGAACAAAGTCATTAATAGCCGTAGGCAGGAAATGCTTGTAGAAGGAGCGGGACCAGGTAGCCAGACATAAACAAACACCACGCAAAATGCAAAACAGTAGCAGTCCGGAATCAAATACTGAGGAGGCGGTGAAGTCAAGGTACAAAGACGTAATCCAGAAATCAAGGTCAACAAGAAGGAGCGTAGGTCAGGAATACCAGGGAATCCGATCAATAGAAAACAGAGCAGGAAACAAAACGCTACTAGCGCGAAAGACGGTTTAGGAGCAGCGAAGTAAGGGGGGACGTGGCCTAAGTAGGAAGCCTTTCCGGATCGAGGCTTGGGACGCTCGTAGGCTCATGTGTCAAAGGCGCACGAGCCGGCTGGGTCTGGTAGTTCTTTGCCGGTGTATACGCTGTTGGCTCAAGCGCAAGGTAGATGCCAGGTTCTGGTATACGTATACTAGCGCTGCATCTTCCGGATCTTGACATGGAGAGTCAGGTATTTCAGACCCACTCCCCAGACTTTGGTTCTTCAACAACTTTTCAATCACGGGGGCGCGGCTAACTTGCCATGGGATAAGATGTGTCCCGGCAAAGCTCCTGTTGATCCTAGAGGATTCGCGTGTCCATGAGCAACTCGAACTGTGCGCCCAAAGTGAAAAAGTGCCTGCAGCTGTAGGAACATGACTGGCATGTATTGATCCAAGCCAGCTACATGAGAGAAATAAGGAGAAGAAGATGTTGCAGGGAACCACGAGCACAAAAACAAGATGGCGGCGGCTCGTACACAAAGGACAATGCCAGTAAGTGGTGCCCGGATGATGCGAATACTGAGACCGAGCTACTGATCTCATTTTCACGGAACGAAGTGGGAGCGGGTGAATGTGCCTCTGTGGTGCCCCAGCGCACAGACACGCCGGGTATTGAAGCGGAACAATCCGAAACGGTGCCCGCACGTGATGGATGGAAGGATTGTATTATAACCATCCGATGACGTGTCTTGGGCACACAAGCCCTGGAATAATGCGGCCCCCACAATAAGTTTGGCTGAAGACAGATGCTGGCGCTGCCGTAGCATGCTGCGTTAGGAGGATGAGTCAATAGACACCAACTAACCACGAGATAAAAGCGGACTGGATGTGAAACAGTGCTTGTGAAGGCCAGCGAAACCGCGAGAGCTGCTGGCAGCGTGGCGCGGTGTGCGCCTGCTACATTCTATCTGGCCGCTATGTACTGAAGTGAGCTATGGCCAGATCGGAACGAATGCATGATACAAAGTGACTACTCGAAGAGAGCCGAGAGGTGGACCACAGCCGCTGGCTGGGAGCACATTGTAATTGGGTCGCTTAACCCCAGTTGTGCATGGAATATGGTGCCAGCTCAGATGGATAAAGTGAGAGTACAATTAATGATTGATATGTCCAAAATGGCAGCATGCCCCGAACAAAGAGGGGCGCCGCGGTGATAGAAGGCAACGCCCGAACTTTGCTGGCACCGGGGAAATGAGTAGCCTGAGCGGCTGAACCCATCTAGCGCTAACATGCGGAAAGCGAAAGGAGCGCGGTCCGCCCGCTGATATGAGGTCTGCAGCGGGAAGGAAAGCGGTCCAGTGGCTAAGTCAGGGTGCACACGAAGGTTGGCCTTGTGGACCGAAGCAAGGTGCTGAGGAGGCAACAAGCTCCCCATGAGGAGAAGCATCGAACGGATTAAGCTAAGGGGACTGGAGCGGGAGAGCGCAGCAGCTCAACACTGCACAGGAAGAGAACAACCAGGGCCAGGGGCATGAGCCAAAGCCTGTGATACTGCAGACAGAAGGAGGCAAGCTCCCTACCAACAACAGCCTGACATAACAGCACACGTGGGGGCGAGCACAAGAAAGAAGACTGGGCAAGGCAGTGGAAGACACTGTGCCACAGAAAACAATATCCCTACCAGTAGAATATAGGCCCACACACGATACTGCACTGGAAGGACAGACAAGATGAGACCCATAGCACCCATAGTGAATGACGTCTGAGAAGCGCTGGGGTCCATGATACCACACTATCAAATAATGAGAGGAGGCTTACGGAGGAAGCGGGAGCACACTACCAGATCTGACCTGGACACGCAATTCTCCAGGATAGGATGCAAAAGTGCATGCCACCACACGCTGGCATTTGCACACCATGCTCCCACTCAGCAGGCTGTGTAGCGACCTGCAATAGAACCACATTGGACCCACAGGCACTGAGATGAGTTGGTGACCTAACCAGAGCCGGGACAACACGACAAAGTCAAAAACGTGGGAGGACGCAATCCATCCGCGTAACGGGCGGCTCATCCTGAAGGGACAATAACAGGGGATTCCAAGCCCCCTGCACAGTAGATCCAGAATCATCGCCACGCTCCAGGTGGTTTAAGGCCGTGTGAATCTAGGCACCAAGATGACATCCAAACTTCCCAAATCCAGGGGGAAGCAGTCCACGTTGGAGGACTTCACCAAAACCCCACAACAAACAGAGGGGGCGAGACCTAAAGACAAAAATACACAGGTGGACGCGACCCCAACTCGCCATGACCGGCAGATCCTGGAAGCAATTGCGGACTTAAAGGCTACATGGGAGAGCAAGCTGGAAGCAGCAACAGCTGAATTTAAAGCACCGCTGGAGCTCAAAGTGGGTGCAGTACAGGAGGAAGTCAATCTACTCAGACAGGATGTATGGAAAATAGCAGAACGCACAGATGAGCTGGAAAATGAACTGACCACAAACCAGACAGCCCGAACATGTCATGCCTCGGAGATCCACATTCTGAAACAACAGGTCAGCAATCTAGAGAGCGGAGGAAGCTGAAGGGCGTGCCCGAAGGAACAATGTATGCATAGTAGGCCTTCGGAAGGGGAAGAGGGCCCTAACCCGATGGACTATGTTGAAAACATGCTGCTGCAGGAAATAGGAGGCAGGGCCCTTACGCAAGGATTTGCGGTGGAGAGAGCACATAGAGCGCTCACAAGGAGACCTCCCCCAGGAGCCCCCCCAAGGCCAATCATTGCCAAGATTCTGAACTATCGAGATAGAGAGAAGATATTGGAATATTTCCGGAAAGGGGGCACCATAAAGAGGACATCTACGAACATCTCGGCATATCCTGATTACACTCTTCAAGTCCAGAGACGGCGACTGAATTACGGCACAGTGAAGAGGAGATTGCGAGCTGCGGGCTTACGATATATGCTGATGTACCCAGCAAAGTTGAAAGTGTTCTACAAAAACAAAGCTCTGTTCTTTGAGACTCCGGAAGATGCAACAGAATGGTTGGACACCCAAAATTGTCCGGAGGGAGCAGACAGTCAGAAAAAGGATGGCATGGACGAGTGAAGCCTGATCCCGAGACTGAGGTGCTGTATATACTGTGACTTTGGGACTTGCATATAAAATAGAGTAGGATTGTGTTGAGACTAAGGGGCGACGGATTAAGAATGTAGCGCGAAAGGTGCACAATATGATGCGTAAGATAACAGGAGACGCAAAGAATGCACTCTTAAACCCCAATAGTTAGCAAACCCCGGCTGGGTCCTAGTATCGGCATTGCCGAAGAAGTACTAAATGCGGGTAGGCCTGAGATCCAGGGATGGAGCTGGGCATAAGATGGGGCTGGGGAGGGCAGGGGGAGGGGATGGAATGGGAGGGGGTGTTGGGGAGTTTGTAGGGGAAGGGAGGGAAGGTTGGGAGTTGGGAAGAAAGTTGGGGCTGGGAAAGGAGGAGGGAGGGAGGGAAGGTTTGGGAAAGAGCCTACAGACATGAGTGATGGTTTACAAGATAAACCTGCAGACCCACACAAGGAGGGGCAGGAAGGCATTGGATAGAGGGGGACTTCAAAGTACTAACTTGGAATGTTAGGGGACTCAACAGTTACCTGAAAGGGAACAAAGTTATGATGTACCTGCGCAGACAGAAAATAGACATAGCCCTGATACAAGAGACACACCTAACAAAAGAGAAACTAGAAATGGAAGGGGACGTTGGTTGGCGCGATAAATTCGGCTTATGCTAGAGGGGTGATCATCTGGGTGGCGCTGCATGTTCTGTTCCAGGGATTACAATCTACAGTGGAAACAGACGGGAGGATGGTTGCAGTGAGAGGGTTGGTGGAAAATAAAGAAATATGTATTATAAATACTTACGCCCCAAATCAGGACACAGTGGCATATTTTAGGACCCTGTATACCAAATTGATAATGTACTTGGGGGAGGCGGTGATCTGGGGGGGAGATTTTAATTGTACGCTAAACCCGAGAGTAGATAGATCGGATAACAAAATAGACAAACCTGCCCCAACTGCCAGGGTACTGCAGTCATTGTTAAAGGACTTCGGGTTTGAGGACGCTTGGAGGACGTGCCATCTGCAAGACAGACAGTACTCACATTACTCAGCCCCACAAAACTTTCATACTAGGCTAGATTACATGTTTGTCACACAAGAGCTGATGGCAGAAATAGTACAGATAGAATACAAGGCGAGGGTCCTATCGGACCACTCGTCACGACCCTCACATGGCAATACAGACCCCCAAGAGCAAGGATACCTACATGGCGCCTCAGAGCTAAGGCGTTAAAAGATGTAATGTTCAGGGAGGATTTGAGAGAAGAGATAGACAGTTACTTTGAGATCAACATCGGTAGTGTTGAGTCAGCGGGTACGCTGTGGGAAGCCTTTAAAGTGGTAGTGAGGGAGATAGCTATAGTTAAGACTAAAGGATTGCAAGGTGGGATATTAACAGCACTGATGAGAAGCGTAGGCAATACTAAAGAGGACACTGAAACCATAAGTAGGCTGCAATAGGAATGTGTGGGACACTGGCAGAGACTGTGCAACCTAAATTACAAGAGATATGTAGAAACACAACATGCGGGGGGAGATAAACCAGGTAGGGTGTTAGCATGGTTGTACAAAAGTGAGACCCCAAGACCAATAATCGGGGCAATAGAGAAGGAGGATGGGCAGGTAGTGGATACCCAAGAGGGCGTGAATAGAGAATTCCTAAAGTATTATCAACGATTGTATGGGGATGAAGGGGGAAGCGACCACAGGGACATAAGAGAAATACTGGAAGACATAGGTATGCCAAGAATTAGTGCGGAAGAGCAAGTGGACCTAGACGCCCAGATAACCCTGGAAGAACTAGAGGAGATGGTGGTGCAGCTACCCACTTGCAAGGCCCCGGGGGCCGATGGTTTCCCTAGTGAATTTTATAAACTGTACAGAAAGGAGGTGCTCCCTTCGCTTTTGGCCATGTTGAATGAGGCATACGAAATAGGACGATTGCCGGAGTCCTTGAGAGAGGCGATTATCATACCGCTCCCTAAACCCAATAAGCCGGGCAAAGACTGCGGATCATTTAGACCGTTTTCAATGCTTAATCAGGACAGTAAAATGCTCACAGCGGTACTGGCAAACAGGATGAAACGGATCATTGACAAACTAATACACCCTGACCAGACTGGGTACGTCCCACATAGAAATATAACTAACAACCTCATGCGACTACACCGAGTTATAGAACACACAAAAGGGGAAACTTCAGAAATCGCAATCGTATCACTAGACGCAATAAAAGCATTTGACTCAGTTAAATGGCCATGGCTGATGGCAGCCCTGTCCACTTATGGGAAAGGACTTGGGTACCTTAAATGGGTCAAATTGCTGTACAGCGCACCGTTGGCCAGAGTTAAACCGGGAGCGATAATATCGTAAAGATGGCAACTTAGCAGGGGTACTAGACAAGGATGCCCGTGCTCTCCCATGCTGTATATATTAGCATTAGAGCCTCTGGTGATATATCTAAGGCAACACTATGACATGATAGGGATAAACATAAAGGGAGAACCGCACTTGATTTCGTTGTACGCTGACGACATGCTGTTGTATTTACAATATCCAGAAGAAAACCTCTAATATGTTCTGGAAGTAATGGAACGATTTGCGACGCTGTCAGGCATAGCGGTGAACCCCAGAAAATCATGCATATTCCCTTTGGGTAGATATGTTGGTATTACACAGGAGAAATTGCCAGTCTTGCAAATACCGTGGGAGGTTAATACATTTAGGTACCTTGGGATAGACATCTACCATACGGTAGAGGCAGAGCACCAGCATAACACAGAGAAGGCGGTCAAGGGCATTGAAAATAGCATGAAGTTTTGGGTAAAGCTTCCTCTGGCGATGATGGCAAGAGGAGCAATGCTGAAAAGGGTGGTCCTATCCAGATTATTGCATTATTTTGGGAATATACCATATCTGATACCAAGACGATTCTTTGACAAGGTGCACAGCATGTGCAGGGGGTTTCTCTGGTATGGGACGAGGAGCAGGATCGCCCTTTGGAAATTGCAAAATGCATATGATAAGGGGGTAATCAACTTGCCAAATTTCAAAATGCATTACTTAGCGAGCCAGCTACAATATGTGGCAAAATGGCTATCAGAAGACCCAACCTCAGAATCTAGATTGTTCAGACAGGACTGTGCCCCGTACTTCTTAAAGGAAATCATATGGCTGTCCAAACCAGACATAAAAGAGCGCCCAAAGATGATGATATTGGGGTGGAAAATATGGCGCAAGGCTTGTCAGATAACAGAAAATCCGACCCCGTGTTCCCCGCAGGTTCTACTGGTTGTACTGGCAGGGAAAGAGGTGCAGTTCATGAAGATAATCAGGAAACACTGAGAACCGGTGGGGATAGCGACAATAGGTGATATTTGGCAAGAAGGGGGAGATAAAGGAATTTGGGACGCTGGTGGAGGAAACGGGGTTACACACAGGGCAATATATTACATATCACAGGGTGGTCCAGCGAATTAAAGGAAAATGGTCAGAAATAGTATTGGAAGAACAATGGACACCACCATAGAAATGATATATGATATAGCAGAGGGAGGGCACGAGATATCCAGGATATGTGAGCTGGTGATGTCTAAAGTGGGAAAGGAAGTGGTCCAACTACGACAGGACTGGGAAGAAGAGGTGGGTGCCCCGATGAGTGATGGAATGTGGGAGCGGGCCCAAGGGTACCACAAGAAAGTGTCAAGGAACGCGAGGTTACAGCTGTAACGCTCACCTGACTCCCACGGAGGCGCTGGCCTGGTTTGCGCTGCTGTGACCTCTTCTAAGGTGATGCGTAGGGTTCGTAAAACGGACTGGACCGGGCCCCCAAATCTGGCTTGTCTGGCTCGCAGAAGTATCCTTCTGTAGGCGAAAATAGGGGATTAACTGTCTGCGGGGTAATGCAATCAGCCTCCCACTTTCCCCTCTCACCCTCCTCGAAACCCTTCTGTGATTCCTCTTAGCGTCTCACCTTAGGGTCTGGAAGGATGAGCTCTCCATCCTGCTTCTGATGCAGGGGCGCGTTGGCATCCAGTTACTTCACTGGATTTTCGGATTGGTGAGAACCAAACTTGCTTGAATTCCAGGTAAGTTTTTTTGATAAGAGGTTCCCCTTGTGTCCATGCATTAATGTACTAATGCTAGTGTCTTTTTCCCCATAGGGGCCGGGGTACGGAATGCCGGGGAACAGGCACCGACCCGAGATGAGAGGTGAAATCCTTGTAGAAATCTGCTAAGTCTTTAATGAGCGTTTTTTGGTAATGTCTTTTCATTCGCTCGATAACGCTGATGTCTCTTTTTCCCCTTAGGGGCCGGGGTCCGGAAATGCCAGGATGCGGCATGAATGAATCAACAGGTAAGTCTTAACATGGAGATTTAGCTTTCCTTATCCCCTTCTCTCTCTCACCTTTTGTTCTGGTCTTTTTCTCCCTAGGCGCTGAGGCGTGACTGCGAATCCGGATGATCGCTGCTGAACATGGAGGCGCCCTGTAAAGGTGAGTGGAATGCGGCGCTGCAGCGATCGACGCGATGAGCTTTTAAATAAAAGTCTTCCTTTTCAGGATTGTCGGCGAGATGACTCCGGGATGCGGATTTAGCAGGTAAGGACTTTTCCTTCTTCTGTTCTCCTCTTCTCTTCCTTTGCAGGTGATCCCGGATGCTGGCAGGCGTGGCAGAAGTCAGGATGCAGGAGCAGACACGGTGAGCGTCCAGCTGCTAGATGCAGAACAACGCGAAGCACGTGTGGCTGTTCGGGTGGGGTTTAAATAGCCTTGGAAGAAGTTCCAGGTATGTATCCTTCCTCCAATCAGGTATGTATCCTTCCCCGACCACGCCCGGATGGTAAATTAGTCCCACAGGTAAAGCAGTTCCTTCCAGACCTCAAGGAGGCCAGGATCCTGCAGCATGGTCTGCATCAGGTAAGTGCACCCAAGCACTTCCATATTGAGCCTGGCGCCTATGGTGCCAGGACTGATGTCTTTTATGAGCCTGGCGCCATAGGCGCCAGGACACTGTCCAAAGGGCCCCTATATGGGGTTGCTGGGTCCTTCCTTGGGGACTGGATGTCCGCTTTCGGGGACGCAGGGCTTGAACTGGCTCCCCGGGAGCGGGCATCATGACAGCACTCCCCCCCAAGGCCCCTCCCAAGGTTGTTCCCTCTGGGGGTTTTGGTTTGTCTGGGAAGAGTCGGTGGAATTTCCTGACTAATCGAGGTGCATGCACATGGTTGCTGGGTTCCCACGACCTCTCCTGTGGTCCGTACCCCTTCCAATCAATTAGGTAGAACAGTTTTGACCTAAACACTTTTGAGTCTAAAATGTTCTTCACTTCGAATTCGGGCTACCCATCTATTAGAATAGGTTCTGGAGGTTTGAGTAGTCGGGTTCCGGGTACCACTGGTTTCAGAAGTGACACATGAAAAACAGGGTGAATTCGCATACTAGCTGGTAAATCAAGTTTAACAGCCACTGGGTTAATTATTGCCGTAATAGAATAAGGTCCCAGATATTTTGGGTTAAAAGTTCGAGGCCCTTTGAGTGGTAAATTTCTGGTAGCTAACCACACTTGATCCCCAATCTGATACGGAGGTGCTTCACTCCGATGTAGATCAGCATTCTCCTTGTATTTTCTCTTGGCTTGTTGTAAATGTGTAGTTGCCTCTTTGAAGGCTTGGGTAATTGTAGAATGCAGATGTTCTACTGCAGGCATTCCGAGGTTCTGAGGTGAGTCAAGGTTTGAGGTTCGAGGGTGATGCCCAAACAAAGTATAAAAAGGACTGTGGCCAGTTCCAGAGTGTACCGAATTATTATATGCGTATTCGGCTATCCAAAGAATGTCTTTCCAGTTGCTTTCAGATTGCTGTAACATACACCGTAAGTATTGCTCAAGGGTCTGATTTGTCCTCTCGGTCTGACCATCGGTCTGAGGGTGGTGACTGGTCGATAATCTTACGTCGATCTGCGCCATTTGACAACATTTGCGCCAGAAGTGGGAAATGAATTGGCTTCCCCGGTCAGAGATTAGTATAGATGGGAATCCATGTAGCCGAACAATATTTTCGAGGAATTCTTTGGCTAGGACAGAAGCTGAAGGTAAACCTTTCGAAGGAATAAAGTGGGCCATTTTGGAAAACAAATCCACAATTACCAGAATAGTATTGTACCCCGAACAAGGAGGCAGGTCCGTAATAAAATCCATTGATAGGGTGTGCCAGGGTTTCTGGCGGTATGTCTAGAGGTTGAAGGAGACCGGCTGGTCTTTTCTTTTGACTTTTATTTTGGACGCAAACACCACAGGACATCACAAAAGATTTAACATCTTTTCGCCAAGAGGGCCACCAAAATTGTCGTTTCACCTTTTCCTCTGTCTTGGCAATACCGGGGTGTCCCTCTATTAATGCATCATGATAACCGGAAATAACTAGTTTGTGTAATTCCTTATGTGGCAGGAATAAGCGTCCTTGGAAATAAGGTAAACCATTATCTATGGTAAAGTATGATCCCTTTTGTATCCAATCCTGTAAGGTTGTAGGGTCCAGGAGTTGTTTCACTCTGGCTTGAATATCTTCAAGCGTCTGTAACGAAGTCATGCCTAGAATCCTCTGTTCAGGAATTATTGGTACTGGTTCTGAGTTTGTATCAGATTCTCCCATTCCAATTCGGGATAAGGCGTCTGCTTTGCCATTCTTGCAGCCAGGTCGATAGGTAATCACGAAATCAAATTCAGCGAAAAACAAAGCCCATCGGAGCTGCCGTGATGACTGAGCCTTGGCGGTTTTCAAATACTGTAAATTCCGGTGATCAGTGATCACTGTGATGGTATGTCGAGCGCCAAGCAGATAATGCCGCCAGGCTTTAAAAGCGGACTTAATGGCTAACAGTTCTTTGTCCGTGATTGCATAATTAACCTCGGGTGCCGAGAATTTTCTGGACCAAAATGCTACGGGATGCAGTTGGTTGGTTTCGGGATCTCTTTGGGACAGGACAGCTCCCATGGCTAGGCTGGATGCGTCAGTCTCGACGACATAAGGGAGATCTGGACGCGGGTATTTCAATATAGGTGCGGAGGTAAACTTAGCTTTTAAATCCTGAAAGGCCTGCTTGGCTTCTTCAGACCATTCAAAACGTTTATTTTTCCTCAAGAGTGCAGTAATGGGTTGTACCACGCGTGAAAATTCCGGGATAAACCTGCGATAGAAATTGGCAAAGCCGAGTATGCTTTGAACCCCTTTTACAGAGCTAGGTGATGGCCATTTGAGGATGGCATCCACTTTTCTTGAGTCCATTCGGACTCCTTTGGGTGTCAGGATGAAACCTAGAAACTCGACTTCTGTGGTATGGAAAACACATTTCTCCAATTTAGCAAATAGTTTGTGTTGGCGCAGTTTTTCAAGTACTGCCCTGACGTGTTTTCTGTGATCAGATTCCAAAGAGGAGTACACCAGAATGTCATCGATATATACGACAACACAAACATCGATGAGTTCCCGAAGGACATCATTCATGAAGTATTGGAAGGCAGCCGGCGCGTTACACAATCCGAAAGGCATCACCTGGTACTCGAATAATCCGTATTTAGTACGGAAGGCAGTTTTCCATTCGTCGCCTTCTTTAACTCATACCAGATGATAAGCCCCCCGGAGATCTAACTTGGTGTATATGCAAGCGTCCTTCACCTGGTGAAGGAGTTCAGGGATCAGAGGCAGAGGATAACGGTTTTTAACCGTTATCTGGTTCAATGCGCGGTAATCGATACAAGTTCTAAGGTCGCCTTCTTTTTTGGGCACGAAGAACAAAGCCGAGGATGACCGACTTTGACGGGCGAATAAAACCATTAGCTAGGTATTGATCCAAATATTGTCTCAAATGCAGATTCTCAGGTTCGGTAAGGGCATAAATCCTGCTACAAGGGGGTTGTGCACCGGGCACCAGATCGATTTGGCAATCGTACGATCTGTGAGGAGGTAACGTGTTGGCCTGTTCCTTTTGGAAGACGTCCTGAAAGTCTTGGTATTCCAGAGGTAGTTGCATGGAGGCAGAGGTTACAGATGCTAGATTAATCTTCAGGTTTTCTGGGTAGCAGGTTTGGGTACAATCCGGGAAGGTTATTCTCTTAGCTCGCGAATCAATTCGAGGATTATGTGTCTCTAACCAAGGGATTCCAAGAATAACCTGAAACTATGGAGCCTTGATTACATCAAACACAACACCCTCCCGATGGCCGTCGGGACCAATAAGAGTCACCTCAGTAGTGGAATGTGTTACCGGTCCAGAGGCAATTTCAGTTCCATCGACTGTGGTGATGACATCTTTGCTGGTTTTAGGACGGAGAGGGAGGTTAATCCTAGAGACCAATTCACGATCCACATAGTTTCCAATAGCCCCACTATCGATGTATGCCTTTATTGCATGCAACCGCTTAGGCTGTTCTGGATCTACGAGAACCATTGGCACAATGAAATGCGAGGTCTGAGAGTTAGTGTTCAAGCTCGGCAAGCGGACCCCTACACTTGTCGGGCGGAGTCGTTTCCTGAAACAGAGTCTTCATGGTTTTTATCAGCGGCTCCTACCGCCTTTCGGGGCGGTTTTGCCGGGCAATCTCGTAGGAAGTGTCCAGAATTCCCACAATAAAGACAGAATTTTAACTGCCGCCTCCTTTCACGTTCCTTTTGAGTTAAGGGTCCTTTAACCCCTCCAATTTGCATAGGCTCAGAGACATCAACTCCCTTGGGATTAGCATGGGTCTTGACCAACACCCGGGTCTCAAACCTGGACCGATCTGCTTTTCTGTTTTGAAGTCTGTGATCCAATTGGACCACTAAGTCTATATACTCTGTGCATTCTTGGGGCGGATTTACAACTTGGGCCAAGACATCTTTAAGTTCTCCGCGTAGGCCTCGATAAAACAACGTGACTCTTTTATCCTCTGGCCATCCCGTTTCCACAATTAGTCTATTAAAGGTTGCAATATAGGATAGGAGGTCATGATTGCCCTGTCGCAGGGATAGAAGTTCGTCATCCAGAGCCTGCCCCTGAGAGTGTCGAGCAAATAACCTTTCCATGCTTGCTTGAAACCTTTGAAAATCACGGAGAATCGGGTCATCTTGAGTAACCAGTGGAACTGACCAATCGGCAGCGCAGCCGCTGAGATATGACAATACAAAGGCTACCTTGGTCTGATCATTAGGGAAGGCCCCAGGTCTGCATAGGAAGTGCAAACGACACTGATTCATGAATACGGCGAATCGTTTATGGTCCCCAGCAAAGCGTTCGGGTGGGGCCAGCGGCATGTTTCCAGGTAGATTAATCTGCACAGGGTTACTGGAAACCACAGGAGCGGGGTTCCCTCCGGAACCGGGTAGAGGAGTTTGCCCAGCTTGACCTTGCAAAAGCTGTCTGGCCAGGTCATCAGTTCTTTCCTTTGTTATTATTAATTCCCTCCTGAGGGCATTAGTCTCTTGACGAGCGGCATGTACTTCGGCCCGTAATTCCCCCAGTAATTGGGCCAACTGATCAGTCTCAGAACTTTCCATAGCGCCTGGGTGGGAATTTGTAGGAAGGCTTTGCGTTCTGTAACGCTCACCTGACTCCCACGGAGGCGCTGGCCTGGTTTGCGCTGCTGTGACCTCTTCTAAGGTGATGCGCAGGGTTCGGAAGACGGACTGGACTGGGCCCCCAAATCTGGCTTGTCTGGCTCGCAGAAGTATCCTTCTGTAGCTGAAAATAGGGGATTAACTGTCTGCGGGGTAATGCAATCAGCCTCCCACTTTCCCCTCTCACCCTCCTCGAAACCCTTCTGTGATTCACCTTAGGGTCTGGAAGGATGAGCTCTCCATCCTGCTTCTGATGCAGGGGTGCGTTGGTATCCAGTTACTTCACTGGATTTTCGGATTGGTGAGAACCAAACTTGATTGGCTTCCAGGTAAGTTTTTTTGATAAGAGGTTCCCCTTGTGTCCATGCATTAATGTACTAATGCTAGTGTCTTTTTCCCCATAGGGGCCGGGGTACGGAATGCCGGGGAACAGGCACCGACCCGAGATGAGAGGTGAAATCCTTGTAGAAATCAGGTAAGTCTTTAATGAGCGTTTTTTGGTAATGTCTTTTCATTCGCTCAATAACGCTGATGTCTCTTTTTCCCCTTAGGGGCCGGGGTCTGGAAATGCCAGGATGCGGCGCGGACCCGAAATGAAGAGGGAATGAATCAACAGGTAAGTCTTAACATGGAGATTTAGCTTTCCTTATTCCCTTCTCTCTCTCACCTTTTGTTCTGGTCTTTTTCTCCCTAGGCGCTGGGGCGTGACTGCGAATCCGGATGATCGCTGCTGAACATGGAGGCGCCCTGTAAAGGTGAGTGGAATGCGGCGCTGCAGCGATCGACGCGATGAGCTTTTAAATAAAAGTCTTCCTTTTCAGGATTGTCGGCGAGATGACTCCGGGATGCGGATTTAGCAGGTAAGGACTTTTCCTTCTTCTGTTCTCCTCTTCTCTTCCTTTGCAGGTGATCCCGGATGCTGGCAGGCGTGGCAGAAGTCAGGATGCAGGAGCAGACACGGTGAGCGTCCAGCTGCTAGATGCAGAACAACGCGAAGCACGTGTGGCTGTTCGGGTGGGGTTTAAATAGCCTTGGAAGAAGTTCCAGGTATGTATCCTTCCTCCAATCAGGTATGTATCCTTCCCCGACCACGCCCGGATGGTAAATTAGTCCCACAGGTAAAGTAGTTCCTTTCAGGCCTCAAGGAGGCCGGGATCCTGCAGCATGGTCTGCATCAGGTAAGTGCACCCAAGCATTTCCATAATGAGCCTGGCTCCTATGGCGCCAGGACTGATGTCTTTTATGAGCCTGGCGGCATCGGCGCCAGGACACTGTCCAAAGGGCCCCTATATGGGGTTGCTGGGTCCTTCCTTGGGGACTGGATGTCCGCTTTCGGGGACGCAGGGCTTGAACCGGCTCCCCGGGAGCGGGCATCATGACAACAGCAAACACAGCTGTACACAACCCACAAGGCTTATATGACACCCCAAAGGATAGCTAAATTAAGCAATGCAGAAAGTCAAACATGCCCCAAATGTGGAGAAGAAAATGCTGGGATGACGGATATGCTCTGGGCGTGCCCAGAAATAGAGACATTTTGGGGAGAAATAGCTCACAGATTGGAAGAAAAGGGGATTCAAATAAATGTTGGGATAGCGTGGACATGTCTGCTTGGGGCTTTCCCAAGACCATGTAAACTTAAACATGTAAGCAAACTAAAGGATTTGGCGTATATGCTGACGAAGCATAGGATCGCCATGGGATGGAAGAAGTGTCACAAACCTAGGATTTAAATATGGTGGAAAGACCTCCAGAAATTGGCAGAAGTGGAAACTGTAGTATGGCAGGATGCTAGTAACATGGGGGGACGAAGAAGCAGAAACCCTGACAAGCTGGAGACACCTAATAGCCAAACTATTTGGGTCCACGCAAAATCGGTCAAGCGACCAGGACCCGGAGGAGAACACGGGGAAGGAAACCCCTTTGCAAACTGCAGAAGTAGATTGCGAAGAGATGTAGGCTTGGGGGGAAGGGAGGGTAAGGGAAAAGCAGTCACCAAGGATTATGTTGTATAAAATTCAACGTATTGTAATATGAACTGCAAGTTTGGTTGTTGTTTGTTGGTTGTTTGGTTGATATAAAATTAATTATTTTTTTTTTTTAATTCTTTTCAATCAATTCAGACTGTTTGCCTTTGGCAGAGAGACTCCTTTCTCTACACAGAATTTTTAAAGAATCCACAGTGTAACTAAGTAGGGGCTCCTGACTGTAGCTTTCCATATCAGACATGATTAATATTGCTTTTTAGTGATGTTAGCCTTGTGGTTATTTGATCCAAGGTAATAGCAGAACTCTAAGTGTAATTACTATACTTGATCCTCACCGCTGTACACCAGTGTTAGGCAGAATTATATGCAGTACCCTTTGGGAACACCACACACAATTAAGACTACAAGTGACAGTACAAATTCACCTTTGGTACAAGCCTGTACTACATAGTAAAAGTGGTAGCGATGGCTGAGCAGCCAGACTTATCTCAAGAGCAAGTGAGCAGTATCAATAGTTATACAAAGGACAGCAATTACTATGATTCAAACAACACTGACTCAAGGTTTCTGAGTAAAAGGATATACATTTATTTACACATCAGTTGTATAACCTTTCATTAAAGTAAAGCAGTTTAAAAGCCACAATCTTAATACATCACACCACTCCCAATAGGTTCCAGACAAGTTAAGCTCACAAAATGAAGTGGGAGCAAAATGGCACTCCAAAAATTTAAAAGGGAGGGAAAGAGAACGTTAGGCAGAAATTGGACAGCACCACCAAGTAAGTAAGCAGGGCAATCTAGGAAGAGGAACTACAGTGATAGAATCAAATCAAAAAGGCTTAGGGCCAAAGTCAATAGGAAAAGAGTCTTTTGCAAAGGATCACACAGCTCAGGGTAGTTTGCGGTTAAGTCTTTGCCAAGAGTTCCGGACGAAGTTGGTCAGCAGAAAAGTTAGGTTAAAGAGTAGAGAAGGACAAGCCCTCGGATTGGAGAAAGATTTCACACACTTTCACCGCGGCTGAATGAAACGAACAACAGATTTGAACAGTACCTTTCAATGGTGAAGAAGCTGTAGCTGAGGCGGACGTTCCTGGTAGTTCCTGCAGGCTCACGGTTCCTGAAGTGACTGTTGGACTGACACGAAGTAGGAAGACTGGAGGGTCCTGCACTACCCAGGGAAGAAACCAGCAGCAGAGCAAAGCAACAAATAAAAGGTGCGCTCCTTAAAACCCAAGCAGGGTCCGACCTTCCTGGCTATCCGGGCCACTGTAGCTCTGTACAGCGAATTCAACCAGAGGAAGGAGTCCTGGCTTGCAGTTTGGGCGAACTGGTTGATCCCACAAGCTCAGGGGAAGAAGATTTGTGGAGGATCTTCTCTGTCATTGGAGTTCGAGGATTTGGACCTGCAGCAGGGCTTCACCGGGTGGTTCAGTCGTGGTAGGGGTCCTCTTCCATCAGCTCCTCATCGGTTCTTTCATTCCAGTGGCGACTCTGCCTTTCCAGACCCAGAGACCTGCTTTTTATGCAGTTTTCGCCCATACATACAGCCTACTGTCAATCACACAGCAGGGTGGTTCTCCAGCCGGGACAGTCACCATAGCCAATCATTTCAGAGTGCGACATGGGTCTCAAAGGAGACCCTGTGCAGGGAGTCCTTAACCCCTCCCTCGCATCCTGTCGCCCCCACACATACAGGCGCCTAAGGAGGGCTTCTGCGTAGAAGCCCGCGAAAAGACAGTGAACAAAGGAACCAAACCTGGTTTGGCACGCAGAGTAAAACACGAGAAAGACATTTTTAAAAAAGAAATGGCGAATAAACCCAGCTGGAACCGAAATAAAACATATATAGTCTAGCGGGTTTAAGTTCGGGGCTACCAAGATAGCCTAAAATAATAGCAAGGTTATTTAAGATAACCGCGGTAGAAAAAATAAGGTAGTTACCACTGCCACCAGCCAAGTCTTTATGAAAAGGGAGCGAAACAATGCTCCGAGAGAAACAGACAAAAAGGGATAAGTATTAACCCTTTCCAGTACTCCATGTAGGATGGTTGGTACTGGGTCTGTGGTTTTACAGAGGCTAATAAAGTTAATGGCAACGTTATATGTTCTGGTTGAGAAGTCTAAAAGACAACCCTGTATCACTGCACTAAAGGTGCTGTGTAACACACAGTGAAATGATGATGCCTGTGGAGTAGGTGAGGCTCCACAGTCTATGAACACAAAAATGTAAAGCACACATAGCAAAACACATGTAAGAGTGGGAAAAAAGGCTCACACTCTTACCAGGTGAAAAAAAAAATCCTAGAAATCCAGCAAAGCTGCTGAGGGACTCAGTAGGTAAGGGAAATTAGCCATTCTGGAGACTTCTCCCTAACATTCCTCTTGAGGATTTGGCGTCACTGATAGTACTGAACATATCAAGTCACCCTGTGAGCTGTCCTATTGTGGATACATACTTATACCCGTACCTGTAAAAGGATTCCCTTCTGAGAAAAGTGACAACCCCTACTCTAGGAGTCAATACCTGTCCTGTGTTTGCACTCTGCTGTATCTGCATGGGTGCGTGCTGTGACTGCCCTTGAGGCGGATTCAATTATGCTTGCTGTGGTTGCAAAGCCTGTTGTGTTTGCGGTACTTTTGCTTGATACAGTGTCTGATCTTGGGCAAAACCATCCCTACTTTGTGGGCTATATGCTGGAGGATAAGCTGTCCCCATTCTTGAGAATTGCCCATTCTGTACATACCCTTGACTCCCACATGTTCATGCAATATGTCCTGTCATTCTGTCCAACACACAGGAGGGGGGTCTTCTAATTTGCCCACCCTACATGCTTTGATTATCATTCTGCACATTCTGAAAACCGCTCTGGTTATTCTGAAAGTTTCCCTGATTATTCTGAATGCCTCCTCTCCCGCGGAATCCTCCCCTGCCTCTCGGCATAAATCTGCTCACTCCTTGATCCAGCTGCCGTTGGTTATTCACCTGCAACACACCTGCTGCCTGCTGTGATCCTGGCCCTTCTCCACTAGTCAGAATCGCCCCTTCTATAGCATATTTCTACAGCATCTTCTGTACTAGTTTAGCTTCCTCAAGGTTCCTAGCTTCTTCCCTATTTCGATTTTTCTCTTGCAACAATCAACAATGGTGCACAATGGTCAGCTGTATTTCTGGCCATGGCTTTGCCTCCATAACCACCAGCTTCTTGAGCTTTCTCTGTACCTGGTCTGGCAATACCTGACAAAAAATATGACAGAATACAGGTATCGATTTTACCCACAGCTCTTGAGTTTCCAAAGACCACTGTTCCTGAAAATTCTGAATGCATGCAAGCGGATCCTTGCCTTCCTGCATCTTACGTGCCAAAATAGCTCCCATATCTGACATATCAGGATATTGTACTCTAAGCGCTTTCCAAAGTGCCGCTCTGCAATTATTAAATGGTGCCCCTTCATGCACTGTGTTCTGTGCTGTGACACTTGATTATCCTGCTCTCGTCCAAATGTCGTCAGCCCTCTCCCCAAGGATAGCATCTAGAAGACCATTGATGTCCCCTATACCTAATGTGTTTCCTCCTGTCATTTTCTCTAATTCATAGATCCATTTCCCAGCACCCGAAGTCAAACTCTGGAACTTACATCTTAGATTATCCTTATGCATCTGGGGCCATGGGATATACTGTGGTCTGGCCCCTCATTTTTCTAACAAAGGAAATTGTGAAATCCCAAAATCGCAATCGTCTCCCATCGTCTGCCTGTTCATAGCAGGGACAATGGTTCCTGATCGCCTTCTTCCTGGTAATGACCTCAGCCTGCACACATAGGGTGGCGAGTCCTCTCTCATACTAAGAGGTCACCTTTTAGGTCAACCTGGACGCGCCATGGGCTCTGGCGTCCTTTCTTTTGGCAGATCCAAATGGGACCACCACACTTCCTTGTTTGTCTGAAAACATCCCTCAGGACCGCATGCACCATCACCCGCCTCCGCACGGAAGGTTTCCCTGTCTTCGTCTGACTTATCTTGTCCGAAACTAGTATGACTGTCCTCCTTCCCTTCCCTGTTCAGTGTTAGCCTGTCCAAAGACAGGGCTCCATGCTCGAGGCTAAACAGGCCTCTCTCCTTGCCTCATGACTGGGCACTTTCAGATTGATCGTCTTTCCCTTTATTTCTAGATTCACTGTTTGTCCTGATCTCCTGATAGGCCTTCTCGATTCTGTCTATGATGCTTCCTATCTCACAATTATCCTCTAGATTTACTCTAGAGGTTCCTGGTATTGGATCTTGTGATGGGAGGAACTCCTCTATGTCCTCCCATAACAATATTGGACTAGGTTCCATTAGCTCTTTCTCAATGCAATCTATGTCGCGTGCCCTTTGCCTTCTCTTTCATTCCATTTGCTCATCAAATTCTCTTTGTTTCTTTGCTTCTTTCGTAACCCTTTCCTCTTCCTGTCTTGTCACTTCTCTTCTCTCATTTGCCTTAAGCATCTCATCATCTCTGCGTCTTTGCATTCTTTTACCTCTTAATTTCTGTTCTTCCTCTTCTTCTCTTCTTTTCTAGATTGCTCTCTGCCTATTGTCATATTTTCTTTGCTCTTCTGCTCTCTCCTCTTTTCTTAACTGTTCGTCCTGATACATGTGTTCCTGCCTTTGTCTACTCTTTCTTTTAGACTCATCTACTTTCAATCGTTTCACTCGTTCCCTGTCTTTTTTATCCTGCTCGTCTTGATCTTCCCCTTGCCATACTTCCTCAATGCTCTTCCCATCAAGTTTGAGCAACATCTGACCACCCATCCATTCGTTCTGTATGAGCGCTATCTCGTCTACTTTGTCTTTTTCTCCTTTCCATCTCTTTATTTATTGTTCTATATCTAGTGTCACACTTGGTTGTTCACATTTCCCTTTGTCCTGTGGGACTTTAGAGATCACAGCTTTTTCTAGAGTTCTCTCTGTACTCTCGTCACTGCTATATGCACGCGGCTCATGTATCAGATTACTGTATCCTGTCGCTGCCTTAAGCTCTCTTAATGGATACAATACTTCATCTTTCGCACTATCGCCATTTACTGCAGGCGCGGTAGGGAGAGCAGAAGGCTTGATACCCCACTCTTTAAACTGGTTAAGCAGCAAGTCTTCAGGAGGAGGCTTTCCCGTTCCTCCTGATACATTTTCCAAAGCTCTAAGCTAGCTGACCTTTTTTCCAATTTCTTTCCTGTGTACGCAGCGTGCAAATATGTGGTCATGTGTTGCAAAACTGCTTTTGACTGTGATCCCCCTTGTGGCCATGGCATGAACATTTTATCTGCCATGCCGTTAACCCATTCTGTACTATACTGCTTAAGCTTGGGTGCATGTTTTGGCAGCTGTTTGCACAGGTGCATGAGCGGAGTAACATCCTCCATCATGACAAGTAACAGTCGACGGTCAATACTTACTGTTATTTTACACAAAAAAATACTTTTCATAAAAAAATACAATATGAGCGTGCACCAATCGTCTCAGCTCCAAACCTCTATGTCTCACTTTACTTCAACCTACCTATTCAATCAACACCATTAGTCAACTAAATAAATAAATAATCAAACCTCAACCTTTTACCACAATCTTTTTATTTATTGCTCTTCAATATTTCATCATTTCCTTAACACATACAACACATACAATATACAAATAGACACACTGGCCGGCCCCAACATATATCCCGTTTTTAGCGCTCGTCACTACTTATTCCTGCCCCAAAAAATTTACTCAGATCGGAATGTATGTTATTTTCCTTGCAAACGTTGTTAGCTCGTAGCCTAGGTATATCCACTTGGATTTTAAAATAACTTCTTCTAGACATCCCTGGATGTAGGATTTATGGGTTTAACCTACGACATTCCTCGTCCTTCACTACTTGATGCTCTTTGTCATTTAACTAAATACCCCACCAACCCTCTGTTGCTTTCTTCCCATTATCACTTTCCCCACTTAATGTACATGCATCGTTTTTTGCCACCTTTCTCAAGCTACTCACCATTCGCTTTTCAGCTCCTGACCCTCGCGATCGTCTCCTCCTCACCCTGCCACTATAGCCTTCGGTCTGCTCAGCTGATTATCGAAACCGGGAGGGGAATTCCGTGAAAGAGTTACCCGTCCCACCTGTCTCGTTGTGTCTTGCAAGAACTTGTTCGGCCACTATCCACAGGAAGCCTTGCAGTCCTCCAGCTAAATGGCAGAGGACGCCCAATATTCCGAGACCCTTAAAAGCCTACTGGGTCAAAGGATCTTAAACCATCCTACCTCTGCTACCATGTGAACCCATGGACCTGGGTCCTTTAAGGTAGCAATACTTAGAGATGTATGGGGATGCAGAACTTACTCCTACATCAATAATCAAACCGACTCAGGAAGTTGACAAAACATAGTACTGTTTTATTTGCAATTATCTAAAACATGGAGTTACAATGGACGTCAACGGACATCGCAAAGGACGGTCTCAGTGAATTTCATAAAAATCACAACTCTTATAGTCAAAATCCATCATCAGTGATGTCACACTACGTGGCAAACTACAAAAACCTACTTGGGGATGTGATAGAATTACAGGGAACATCTAGGTATACGTTCCATACTAACAGGGGTTGTGATTGGGTCTCTAACATCAGGTGCACATCTAAGCCCTCCTCTAGTGCAAGTCATCTTCATCGTCACAAAATATATGATGATCCATTGGTTACACAAACTATAGGGCTCTCTGTTACATGGCCCTCTATAATTGGTTGGCATGCTTGTACCCTTCTGGAATATTGCACATGCTAGCAGCACGCAGGCTGGTACCCCAGGTGCCTGTGGGCTGGTCTTGAGCGTAGCTTCCCACTTAATTAGCCTGCCATCTATTATCACTCTTGCGGTCTGTGTTAGGCAGAATTATATGCAGTACACTTTGGGAACACCACACACAATTAGGACTACAAGTGACAGTACAAATTCACCTTTGGTACAAGCCTGTACTACACAGTAAAGTGGTAGCGATGGCTGAGCAGCCAGACTTATCTCAAGAGTAAGTGAGCAGTATCAAAAGTTAGACAAAGGACAGCAATTACTATGATTCAAAAAAACACTGACTCAAGCTTTCTCAGTAAAAGAATATACATTTATTTACACATCAGTTATTAAACATTTCACTATTATCAATCAGTTGAAACATCACGTTTCTAATACACTACACCACACCCAATAGATTCTGGACAAGTTAGGCTCAAAATGAAGTGTGAGCAAAATGGCACTCCAGCAACTTAAAAGGGAGGGAAAGACAAAGTTAGACAGAAATTGCGCAGCACTAACAAGTAAGTAATCAGGGCAATCTAGAAAAGGGAACTACAGTGAGGAAATCAAATAAAGGGGCCTGGCCCAAAGTCAATGGACCAAAGTCTTTGCAGAGGATCACACAGTTCAGGGTAGTTTGCGGTTAAGTCTTTGCCAAGAGTTCAGAACAAAGTTGGTCAGACAAAAAGTTACTTTAAAGAATAGAGAAGGACAAGCCCTCGGATTGGCGAAAGATTTCACACACTTTCACCACGGCTGGACGAAACGAACAACCGGGTTAGCACAGTACCTTTAGAGCAGAAGAATGCTGTAGTTGCGGCAAATGTTCCTGGCAGGACCTGCAGGCTCACGGTTCCTAAAGCGACTGTCGGACTGACAAGAAGGAGGAAGACTGGAGGGTCCTGCATTGCTCAGGGAAGAAACCAGCAGCAGAGCACAGCGACAAATAAAAGGTGCGCTCCTTAAAACGCAAGCAGGGTCCGTTCCTCCTGGCTTTCCAGTTCACTGCAGCTGTGCACAGCAAATTCGACCAGAGGAGGGAGGCCTGGCTTGCAGTTTGGCAAACTGGTTGTTCCCACCAGCTCTAGGGGAGAAGATTCCTTGCAGATCTTCCCTGTCGTCGAAGTTTGGAGATTCTAACCCGCAGCCGGGCTTCGCCGGGAGTTTCAGTCGCGGTTGAGGTCCTCTTCTGTCAGCTTCTTTTTGTTTCTCTCGATTCAGTGGCGACTCTGCCTTCTCAGTCCTAGAGACTTGCTTTTTATGCAGTTTTCCCCCATTCACACAGCCTGGCTGTCAATCACACAGCAGGGTGGCTGTCCCGCCGGGACAGTCACCACAGCCAATCATACATAGTGTGACATGGAGACCAAGGAGGCCCTGTGCAGGGAGTGTCAAACCCCTCCCTCACACCCTGTCCCCCTCAGACATTCGGGCGCCTAAGGAGGGCTTCTGTGTAGACGCCCGGGAAAGGTCGGCGAACAAAGGAACCAAACCTGGTTTGGCACTCAGAGTAAAACACGAGAAAGACTTTCACCAAAAGAAATGGTGAATAAAAACATATATGGTCCAGCGGGTTTAAGTTCGAGGCTAACAAGATAGCCTTAAACAATACCAATGCTATACAAAATAACCACGGTAGGAAAATTAGGGTAGTTATCACTGCCACCAGCCAAATCTTAATGAAAAGGGAACGAAACAATGTTCCATGAGAAACAGACAAAAGGGGATAAGTATTAACCCTTTCCAGAATTATGTAAGATAGTTTGTTCTGGGTCTGTGAGTTTAAAAAGACTAATAAAGTCAGTGGGAACTTTACATGTTCTGGGAGACAGTGGTCCGACCCAGAAAATGGAGTCTGAGTTGGGAAGTCTGAAAAAGACAACCCTGTGTTACTGCACTGAAGGTGGTGCCTATGGAGTAGGTGGGCTCCACAGTCTATGAACACAAAAAATGTTAAACACACACAGCAAAACACATGTAAGAGTGGGAAAAAAGGCTCACACTCTTACCAGGTGAAAAAAAAATCCTAGAAATCCAGCAAAGCTGCAGAGGGGCTCATTAGGTAAGAGAAATTAGCCATTTTGGAGAATTCTTCCTAACACTCGCCCCACCCCCACCCCTCCAGACTAAGGGACAGGAGGATTTAATCCACTCCTGGATGAATCTCTTCACTCTAGTCGGTTAAAAACATCCTAGAGAGACCATCACCATTTTGGTGGTGAAATCCTGCTCTGTGCTCAATGGTGAAATCAAACCCTTGTTTTTTTTTAAAACATCTTTTTATTGGTGATCTCAACAGACACAATGGCATCAACCCAACATTACATTCTGTGTAGCGTAAATTTATGACACTATATACATACAATCAATATACATTTTACCTGGAAATTTCACTGTCCGAGCATAAGTCACATAAATATGCCCTGAAGGGGCCCCAAATGTCCTTTGGTCGGCATGTGCTTGGTTGTGTTAGAACGTATTCTTCCTCACACTCATTAATGTATGTCAATTCACACAGGAATGTGTTCATGCTCGGGGGGACCGAGCTTTTCCATGCCTGCAGAATACACTTTTTGGCGGCTGCACATGAAACATTAAATAGTCTTCTAACTTTTTCAGAGCAGTTCCCAATATCTCCGAACAAATACTTCAGCCAGCTGTGCAGGGATCTGCGTGACCTCTGTAAGCATTTCGGCCACCCTTCCCCAGAACTGTACCAACGCAGGGCAATTCCAGTACATATGATATGAATCTGCTTGTGGAGTCCCACATTTGGGGCAGCTGCCTGAGTCGTCTGGCACAAATTTGGCTATTTTGGCAGGTGTATAGTGCAGCCTATTAAGTATTTTGAATTGTATTTGGCGCAGACCCGCATTAAGTGATATCCTTTTCGTAAGTGCACAGTATCTTACCCATTTCTCATCTGGTATCGATATTTGCATATCCGCCTCCCATTTTTCTTTAATCCGGTTTTTCGTGGGGGTGTGTGTTTGCACTGACATATACAGTTTGGAAATCCCCAACCCTCCTTGCGATGTAACTAGTTGTAGGCTTGGGTGGGAGGGGGGCTCGTCAGGAAAGGATAGCCATCGTGCCTGATAAGCAGATCACATTCGATAATATTGCAATGTTCGGAGCGGACCACCTCCCATAGCTCTCGTGAATTATGCTAGAGTCACAAACTTCCCGTCTACATACATATCTCCCACCTTCATTTCTTTAATGGGATACCAGGTTTCCTGTATGCTTATGTCAAATGTGGGGGGGGGGGGTATTTGGGTAGTTCCATAGGGGAATTTCCGGATTGTAGGGTATCTCTAGGTTTAATTTCTTGTATATTGCCCCTCAGGCTCTTACAGTCCAACTCACAGGGTCATAATCACATTCATCTCTGTATCGTGTATCAAAAATAACCTATCTGATATCCGTGGGTGAGGTGGTATGTGTCTCTATCCATGTGTGGGCCGAGTTGTCTATTGCTTCATACCAGAATTTTGCGAACTGTGCCTGCGCTACCAGGTAATACAACTCGAAATCTGGGGCCGCGATTCCGCCACTGTCGTATGGTTCTATCATCTTCTCCCAGCTCATCCTGGCCACCTTTCCATTCCAAATAAATGCCACTGCCAGGGATCGGAGTCTGGAGAAGAATTCCTTGCCTGGCCATATAGGGATATTTACAAATAAATATAGCAGCTTTAGAAGCACAATCATTTTGAGTATAGCAATCCTACCGTGAAGCGAAATGGGGAAATGCCTCCAGATCTGCAGTTTGGAGTTGAGTGTTTGCAGTGTCTGTTCATGATTATCAGCGTACAGGGTTTGTCTGTTTCCAGAGACCAGCACCCCTAGGTACCTGATATGTCGCTCTGACCACTTAAGGCCACATGTCAGCGCAGGGCACTTTGTGGAGGGGGAGAGTGGGAACATTTCTGACTTTGCATTGTTGACCGTGTATCCGGAGTATTCAGCGAACTCATGAATGTCTGCCATTATCTGGGCGATGTTCTCCTCGGGCTCACGTACATATAGCAGTGTATCATCTCCATACAGTGAAATTATCTGGGTGGCTCCCTTCAGCGTGATACCCCTGTTTTTATGTCACAGTCGAACAGCTGCTGCCATGGTCTCTATCGTTAGGGCAAATAAAATTGGAGAGAAAGGGCACCCTTTTCTGGTGCCTCTGCCTAGTTCAAACAGCCCCGAGATCGTTCTCTTGGTGCACACTTTCGTGCTAGGGGCAGTGTATAGTAGCCTGACGTATTTGATAAAGTTGGGGCCTATTCCAAACGCCTCGAGTACTGCAAAGAGGTATTCCCAGGAAACAGAATCAAATGCCTTTTCGGCATCGAGGGACAACGCTACAGCCTGTTTATTAGGGTTTATTTTTGCCATTATGGCGAATAGCCTGCGTAGATTCAAGGCAGTGGATCTTTGCAGGATAAATCCACTTTGATCTGCATGCACCAGCGTGGGTCTTATAGGCAGCATCCGGTTCGCCAGTACTTTCGCGAAGATTTTAGCATCCACATTTATAAGCGATAGGGGCCTGACATGTCTTGTGGTGGGCGCCGAGGTTTGGGTAGCACCATGATTATGGCCTCCCGCATTGTTAAGGGTAATATTTGTTTCCGCAGGGCCTCTTCCCATGTTTCGAGCAATATAGGGACCAACTCTTCCCGAAACTCTTTATAGAATTCCGCACTGAGCCCGTCTGCTCCTGGTGCTTTACCGGATGAGAGGTCCTTGATTGCTTCATGAGTTCTTCAGCTGTGATGAGCTGTTCTAGGGCCAGTTTGTTATCGTGTGGAAGTGTCAGGAGATCTAGCGTGGCAAGGTAATTTTTAATTTGGGTAAGAGATTTCTTATCTTTATTTGCATATAGGGTTTTGTAGAAATTAGCAAATTCATCATTTATGCCCTGTTCGCTTGTGATTATCTCGTTCTGCGCCGTTTGGATAGTGGTAATCTGGGTTTGTTACTTTTCGTGTTTCACTAAGTTAGCCAGCAATTTCCCCGCCTTGTTTCCCTCTCCATATCTGCGTGCTCGGGTGGGGGCCACAATATACTGTATTTCCCTTCTTGCCAGACAGTCAGATTCCCTGAGAAGTTTGTGTATCTCGGCTAGAGTGTCCCCCCCGTGTGTGCGGCTATAGGTTTCTTCTAGCTCGTTCAATTTTACTTCCACCCCTTCTAGTTCTCGACATACACTCTTCAGGAGTCCCATGGCTTTGGATATTAGGACCCATCTAATCCAGACCTTAAACACTTCCCAGACCGTAGATATCTGGTCCACTGTTCCCACATTATCTACAAAAAAGTTAGCAATCTCAAAATGCAAAGTTTCAACAGTGTTTGAGTCCTACAATATATCCCTAGGCATTCTCCATCGTGATGTTGGCCTAGGAGCATCAGCCAACCTGATCTCCATCACCACCGGGTAGTGGTTAGACAACGTGCGGGGGAGGATTTCACAGTTTTGTAGTGTATGTGCGATATTTGAGGATATAAACCAATAGTCTATACGTGACTCATTGTCATGTACCGATGAGTAGAATGTGTATCGTCTATCAATAGGATGGAGAACTCACCAAGCATCTAGTAGGGACAATTGGGGAAGGATTTGACCCAAGGTTAATGCCGTCTTGGTGGGTGGCCTGGCCACGCTGACAGATCTATCTAGTGCAGATCCAGCGCCACATTAAAGTCTCCACCCCGTATTATGCTAGTTGTGTCATGTTTACTAAGGATATTAAACATATTCAGGTAGAATTCCGGGTCATCCAGGTTGGGCCCATATGTGTTCACCAGGGTTATTTGTTTCCCAGCAATTTCCCCCCAAACCACTACATATCTCCCCGTCGGGTCTGCCTTGTGTCCCTTGGTTAGGAAACCCAGCGAGTGGTGTATGAGTGTGTAAACCCCTCTGGATTGCGAGGAGTACTCTGTATAGTATCGTGACTTGCCCCATTTAGCCAATATATTTTCATTAACTGTGCTCTGTGCATGTGTTTCTTGCAGCATTAAGATCTGAGGTCTGTGTCTGTTTACATAGTTCCCCACTTTTCTGGCTTTCATCGGGTTATTCAGGCCCCGGACATTCCAGGACAGTAGTCTTATTTTTAACCCGTCGCCCATTTATACATGTATAGAGGTTGTGACATGCCACATTGGGCATACAGTAATAGTCTGCCATTATTTGAATAGCGCCAGTGTCCTTGAGACCACATTTTTGTTAAACGTAAACGTTTGTTCACACATTCCTCTCCCCAAGACTCAAACACGTCTTGGTGGGGCCAACCGGCCAGAACATTCACAACTTCCCTGCCCCCCCTCCACCCACATCATCTACCCCAACTTGACGATGGACCCTAATAACCATTAGGTTGTTGCTGCACTGGGCCGCTAGACCGGGCTCACGACCCGCTCTAATATAACTTGAAGCCCCCTGTGGGAGCCGAACATTTCTAACAAAAGGATACACAATTGACCCGAGGCAACAGGCGGAGTTCAGTCATTTGCCGCAGGCGAGTGTCCCCCATTCTGGTCTGGCCCACGGCCCATGGGGGGCAGCGGGATAGTGGCCTCCACATATGCCAGAGCTGCAGCCGGAGTATCAAAGAAATTTGCCCTTCCTCTATATTGGATACGCATCTTGGCTGGGAATATCAGTGCATATGGGGCCTGTCGTGCTCTCAGCATTTTTTTAACCGGCTCATACGATCTTCGGCTGGCCTGCACCCCGGACGCGAAGTCCGGGTAGATATGAATGCGGCTACCATCGAATTGCAGTGTCCCAAGTTCTCTCGCCTTTCTGAGGATTGTGTCCCTGTCACGGTAATTAAGCAGCCTTGCAATAATCGTGCGCGGTGGAGCCCCAGGTTTTGGTACAGGGGCCAGGGTGCGGTGTGCACGCTCAAGCAGGAAGTGCCCTGAAAAGGAGTCGGAGCCAAGGAGAGTCTTAAGGAGTGATTCAAGCTGCAGTCCATTTTGTCTTTACCAAATGTCTCGGTTATTCCAACTATGCGCACATTGTTCCTTCTGGAACGCGATTCCAGGTCTTCGCACTTATTCTGAAGTTTATTCATGTTGTCTTTGGGCAGGGCTATGTCTTGTTCGTGTCGTGCGACATTGTCCTCTGTCGTTCCAATCCTATTTTCTGCTTCCGTTAATCTCAGGCTGTGCTTTTACACTCTAGTTTTCAGCGTTCCGATAGTTGTTACAATATCGTCCAATTTTACATTTAAGGACAGAAAGCCACTTTGGACTATGTTGGTTAAGTATTCGACTTTATCCCCACTCTCCGCGACGGATTCGGAGCTGGATGGCGTGGCCGGCTCGAGTTCACCACTCCCTGACTGGCTGCTAGTGTGTGAATCCATCGGCCCCTTCTTTTTGGCTCCTGCTCCTTCCACCATTTTGTCCTGTTTCCTCGTGTTTCCCATAGTGCTGCAGCTGTTGTGTGCTTCCCCTCACTTTGTGAAGATGGTGGCCACAAATCCGTAGTGTATCAAGCTAGAGGCACCCGCGGGCCAACTCACCAGGGCATCCAGGCGTCGCAGCGGGGTGCATTCCGTGCCCCCTAGTGCATCTTGGGCGTTTCCCAGCAGCGGCCGCACAGACCAGCAATGTCTCCTAAACTGAGAATATTTTACAATCCGGATTAATTCCGCCGCCTGCAGCCTTCGCACGAGAGGTGGTCGTACGTTAAGGCTGGGCTGCCGGGACAGGCCTCCGCGTCCCCCCGCCCAGCCGCTGCGGCCCTCAGGGTTTCTCGTAGGGCATACCCCAGTCACAGGCCCAGAGGAGTCGGCAGGGGAGGCACCCCCCGGAGGACCGGCAACACACAGTGAGTGCCGCCACCTCGGCCACTGTATGTGGGTGTCGGCCGGAGCGACCGGCGGCCCTTCCGCATAGCCACGGCAGTCCCTGCCACTGTACAAGTTGCCCACTCGGGTCTGGCTCCTCTCACTCCAGTGCCGGCGTTGCTTCGCCACAGGGCCCTCCCCAGCCATCCAGAGCGCCAACTGCCCAGGGTCTCGATCTTCCGGATGTGTGGGTTGGCTCGCGCCCAGGCCTCACCCCGCCAAAATTTCCACTCGATGTATCTCCGCCGCCGATGCCTTTTCAGCTTCAGGATTTTCTGTGCGAGTGTGTCAGCGTCCCCTGCTCGTCTTCCCCGTTCGGCATCCCGCAGCGAGCTCCAGAACCAGGATTAATTTCAGAAAGGATTTCTCAGGGGCCGGAGCGCTCGTATCAGGCAGCCATCACTGTCGTGCGCAACCGTACATCTCTCTTTTTTAATGTATAGGGGATCTGATCTAACAGTCCCTCAGAAGTTGTAACAACCTCTGGACCTACAATAGGCTTTTTCAACGGGTCCTTAGAAAGGAATACCTTAGATCTAGAGGGGCCTCCATGGTTCCTCAACACCTCTCTCACAAGAGCAGGTTGGGTCTCAGGTATCTTGGTTGGAGGGGCTGTGGTCAAGCAAGGTACATGCTGCCACTTCCTCTGAGATCTGACCTTACATAGTTTAGAAGTTTCCCTCCTAACATTAGGATTTACACTGGATTCTTCAGTAGAAGATCCAACAGTCTTAAGGGGTTTAGCCTTAGACCTATTTTTCCTGGTTTTCTACCAGCTTTGAGAATTACCAGTTCTCATAGGCCTAGAGAGGGGTCCAATGTGTCTGTCCACCTCTTCCCGAGAAGCAGGGGGAGTCAAAGACTTTACAATTGGATGGGCAATGATGGAGCTTGGTTGGGGCTCCCATTTCTTTACTATACTAGCCTCAGATTTGCCAGGGTTAGCGGGCAATTTACTAACACCAGGGCTTGCAGTGGGGTTCTCTGTAGAGGTTCCCACAGGCTCAGAGTGGTGTCTTAAGGTTGCCTCTCTAGCCAATTTGGTTTGGTTCTGTTTTCTCTCACTGGGAGGCCTGGGGGTACTGAATACTACTCGTAGAGCTTTTAAACCATTCCCCAACTGAACTCTCCCAGGCACCTCATTCTGGACACTGACAGGAATCCTCACAGTCATATTATTACACTGAATGAGAGCTGGCAGAATTGGAACCAACTGGACAGGGCCTCCAGAAAATGTAGTGGGACCTTTGGGTGCCTTAGCAATATCTTAAGCTGGTCAAGTGGCACAGCGAGTAGAGTGCTCGCGTTGGCATCCGTGCAGAGCCTGCTAACGCAGGTTTGAATCCTGGCGTGGCCAAACTCAGCCTTTCATCCTTCCGAGGTTGATAAATGAGCACCACACACTGTGGGTAATAATAAGCAGCGCTCAGATACCTGAGGGTTCGTAGGGCTATATAAATGCCAAATTATTATTATTATTATCCTCTGGCTTGAAAAAGCTTTCATCCACTACTGTGCTGCTGGCCCCAGCGTCTTTCCTGGCAGGAGTATCCTGGCCACTGACAAGAACACTGTCCATATAATACCCTCTAGAGTTTTCTGGAATGGAGTTGTACACATCCATATTCTGTTTCTTACCCAGACCCATGGACTCTAAGGATACAGTTGCCTAAAGACCCAAGGATGCTTCAGCAAATAGTTCAAAGTGGGCACTGGCCATTTGTACTTCTTCCTCTGGGGAGAAGGCTAAGGAGGCAGTGCTGATCCCTGCAGGTTTGCCCTTGCATCTGGGATCTCCTTTGACATGGTCAGTTGACCCACAAAGATATAATTTACCAAATGCTCTCTGGAATGGGGGCTTCTGCTGACCTCCCTCTGGTTGGGCACCTGAGGATTCACTAGCCCTATTTGGTTTCCCATGTGGCTTACCCTGGTTGTGTATGGGGGCCTCTTCTGGATGGGAGGTATGTGAATTGTCATTGTTATCTTTCTTAGGCTGCTTTCCCTCATCCTTCTTCTGAGTTGCCCCAGAATCCTTGTGAGTAGCCCTATTGGCAACCCACAAGTCAGCAGCCTTAGCTAACTTCTTTGGATCTATCTTCTTAGAATCAGCCAAGTGCTGTCAGAGCTCAGGAGAGCAGGCATCATAAATTGACTCCAACATAACAAGATTTCTCATACCTTTGTAAGTGTTCACTCTGTAACCCTTAACCCAACCATCTAAGTTCTTCAAACTTTCACATACCCAGGTAGCCCAAGGGGTACCATCATGCTTTTTGAGGGTCCTAAACCTCTTAAGGTACTGGGAAGGGGTCTTCCCAAATCTAGCAATTAAAGCTAGCTTCACACACTCATAATCCATCCTATTCACCTCCCCCAACTCTATCACAACATCAGATGCAACAGTGGGTAGCCTAGAGAAGAGCCAGGGAAGCAACTGATTCCCTGTAATGTCTTGAATCCCATGGTCATATTCAAACATTGCCAAACAATCCAAAATATCAAGCTTCGCCTCATACATACCCGCAATCTATTTAGGCATACAGGGTCTCTTAGGACTGGAAGACCTAGAAGACTCTGGGAAAGAAGCATTTTCAATAGACAACTTTTTCATTTCTAAGGCATGGCTCATCTCCATTTCTCTGAGCTTAAGTTCTTGATGCTTTTGTTCAGTTTGAGCATTTAAACGTTGAAATTCCAATTCAAGCCTCATCTTTTCTAGAGCAATTAATTCAGGACTGAGTGTAGGACCTGTAGGGGTTCCAGTGGACAAAGGTTGAGGTTGTTTAGCAGGCAGAGGATCAGCGAGGCCTACATTGTGGGACCCACCTGCCTCATCTAACTCATCAATAATAGACACATTATCATTCTCATCATTTTCCACATTTGCTGAGGGGTCAGGTATTTCAGACCCACCCTCCAGACTTTGTTTCTCTAACAACCTCTCAATCAATTCAGACTTTTTGCCTTTAACAGAGAGATTCCTTTCTCTACAAAGATTTTTTGGATAATCCACAGTGTAACTAAGGAGGGTCTCCTGACTGTAGCTTTCCATATCAGACATGATTAATATTGCTTTTTAGTTATGTTTAGCCTTGTGGTTAGTTGATCCAAGGTAATAGCAGCACTCTAAGTGTAATCACTATACTTGATCCTCACCACTGTACACCAGTGTTAGGCAGAATTATATGTAGTACCTTTTGGGAACACCACACACAATTAGGACTACAAATGACAGTACAAATTCACCTTTGGCCCAAGCCTGTACTACACAGTAAAGTGGTAGCGATGGCTGAGCAGCCAGACTTATCTCAAGAGTAAGTGAGCAGTATCAATAGTTACACAAAGGACAGCAATTACTATGATTCAAACAAACACTGACTCAAGGTTTCTGAGTAAAAGAATATACATTTATTGACACATCAGTTATTAAACATTTCACTATTATCATGCAGTTGAAAAATCACGTTTCTAATACACTACACCATACCCAATAGATTCTGGACAAGTTAGGCTCAAAATGAAGTGTGAGCAAAATGGCACTCCAGCAATTTAAAAGGGAGGGAAAGACAAAGTTAGACAGAAATTGAGCAGCACCAACAAGTAAGTAAGCAGGGCAATCTAGAAAAAGGAACTACAGTGAGGAAATCGAAATCAAGGTGCCTGGCCCAAAGTCAATGGACCAAAGTCTTTGCAGAGGATCACACAGTTCAGGGTAGTTCGCGGTTAAGTCTTTGCCAAGAGTTCAGAACGAAGTTGGTTGGACGAAATGTTATTTTAAAGAATAGAGAAGGACAAGCCCTCGGATTGGCAAAAACTTCACACACTTTCACTGCGGCTGGACGAAACGAACAACCGGGTTAGCACAGTATCTTTAGAGCAGAAGACTGCTGTAGTTGCGGCAGACGTTCCTGGCAGGTCCTGCAGGCTCACGGTTTCTGAAGCGACTGTCGGACTGACAAGATGGAGGAAGACTGGAGGGTCCTGCACTGCCCAGGGAAGAAACCAGCAGCAGAGCAAAGCGACGAATAAAAGGTGTGCTCCTTAAAACGCAAGCAGGGTCTGTTCCTCCTGGCTATCCGGTTCACTGCAGCTGTGCATGGCAAATTTGACTAGAGGAGGGAGGCCTGGCTTGCGGTTTGGCAAACTGGTTGTTCCCACCAGCTCAAGGAGAGAAGATTCCTTGCAGATCTTCCCTGTCTACGAAGTTTGGAGATTCTGACCCGCAGCAGGGCTTCACCGGGAGTTTCAGTCGTGGTAGAGGTTCTCTTCTGTCAGCTTCTCTTCATTTCTCTCGATTCAGTGGCGACTCTGCCTTCTCAGTCCCAGAGACCTGCTTTTTATGCAGTTTTCCCCCATTCACACAGCCTACTGTCAATCACACAGCAGGGTGACTGTAGCAGGGTGGCTGTCCCACCGGGACAGTCACCACAGCCAATCATACCAGAGTGCGACATGGGTCTCCAAGGAGACCCTGTGCAGGGAGTCTCAAACCCCTCCCTCACATCTTGTCCCCCTCAGACATTCAGGTGCCTCAGGAGGGCGTCTGTGTAGAAGCCCATGAAAGGTCGCAGGTTCAAGTTCGAGCCTACCAAGATAGCCTAAAACAATACCAAGGCTATGTAATATCACTGCGGTAGGAAAATTAGGGTAGTTACCACTGCCACCAGCCATATCTTAATGAAAAGGGAACGAAACAATGTTCCATGATAAACAGACAAAAAGGGATAAGTATTAACCCTTTCC
This sequence comes from Ambystoma mexicanum, assembly GCF_040938575.1. NCBI lineage: Eukaryota > Metazoa > Chordata > Amphibia > Caudata > Ambystomatidae > Ambystoma > Ambystoma mexicanum. The sequence continues at coordinate 705,364,806 of NC_090924.1, forward strand.
AGAACTCTATGTAAGATAGTTTGTACTGGATCTGTGAGTTTAAAAAGACTAATAAAGTCAATGGCAACTTTATATGTTCTGGGAGACAGTAGTCAGTCGCAGAAAATGGAGTCTGAGTTGGGAAGTCTGAAAAAGACAACTCTGTGTTACTGCACTGAAGGTGCTGTGTTAACACACAGTAAAAAGATGATGCCTATGGAGTAGGTGAGGCTACACAGTCTATGAAGACAACAAATGTTAAACACACACAGCAAAACACATGTAAGAGTGGTAAAAAAGGCTCACACCCTTACCAGGTGAAAGAAATATATCCTAGAAATCCAGCAAAGCTCCTGAGGGACTCAGTATGTAAGGGAAATTAGCCATTTTGGAGAATTATCCCTAACAGTCTGCCATTAAATTAAGGCTTTGAACTTGGCCTTGCAGAAGCTCTCTGTGCCTGAGAATAAAAGGGAGTGTGGCATGGTTTTATCTTCTGGTTTCAGTGTAGCTCGACCTAATAGTCTATTTTCATGTGACCATGTGACTGGACACTGTGTTTTCAAGCTCTTTGCTGCATATAATACTATTAAATGATGAACTCATGACGCCTTCAGGGTTTTTTCATTCCACCTCAAACAGAAGTTTTTTTTCTTTCTTACCTTCATGTAGCTACTTGACAGACAACCAGGCTCAGAGTGGCCTCAACTCTTGGTGCTGGGCCAACCAAGCCTTTCTTGAATTCTTCTTTGCCATTAGCTGTTTTCCAACTGCCCACACTGAAACCTTTCCATTCACGGGGTTCAAGTCTTTCTAAAGTGCATTGTGAAACATCCAGGTTCTATACAATCATATGCTTATACATTGGTGCATCGCCGCAATCTATTCACTACGTAACCAGCCTCAAGATCGCTTTGTCTACTTGCGTTACTGCATCTGTACAATTGTAAAATGACTTTGCATTTTCTTCAGCGTTTCCTTGCATGAGCATCTTCATTTCGAGCCCGAAATGTTGCTCATCTTGACACCTCCTCGTCAGATCTTATACAGCCTATGTTCATTTGTCTTGTGCATCTTTTCAGGGAGCGTCAGTTCTGCTCTGCATGATGTCACCAGTCTTCTTCTTTCTCACGCATTTTCACACTTCTTCCAGGACTTTGTGCAGAAGACCATCATATCTTCTTGAATGCATATAGGGTGTTCTCAATAGATACCTTGTTTCCAGGATTCTCTGCGCTACAGGCATCCTCACTAGTACTGCATGTGTCGCAATTTCTTGTTCCCAACATATAGGCAACATGGGGGCAGAGCTTTTGGTAGGGGCTTTGACTCTTCCTCTACAGCAGATACACATAGATGAGGAGGGGAGATATATTGCAATGAAAGGAAGAGTGAGGGCCCTTGTTGTAACTCTCTGCTCAGTCTATGCACCCAATAAAAAGCAGCTACATTTAAGCGGGACTGTCTTGGACTTCCTTGAAAGTTGGAAAGGGGGACTGTTAATATGTGGGGGGGATTTTAATATTACATCAGACCCCATAATGGACTGGGATTCAATGATGCAGGGCGCGCACCCTCCATCCTAACCGGCGAGAGAGGTATTCCCCCAATCTTCTAAGGGCTAATCACTTAATTGACACATGGCACAAGATACATCCGGATCGGGGTTGAAAGCCTGACATCCAAATGTTCGAAGGAGAAAAGACTCAAGATTATTTCTCAGAAATAACCTTCAGTCTTTTCTCCTCTGAACATTTCCAATGTGGCCCCCGGCCCACCCCCAGACCCCCACAACCCTACTTACCTTGCGGCCGCTGGCTGACTCGCAGTGTCACTGCAACGCCTGCTCCCTTTCACTTCTGTGATGGAGAACCGGCGGTGCAGGGTCCTTTCATTTATTTTTATTTTTTGGGGGATGGCTGCAGGGGCTACCCCCGCAACCCCCTCTCACGATATAGTGAGAAAGGGTGCAGGGGCCACCCCGCAGCCCTCCTTTTTTTCTTTTTTCTTTTTTCAGGATCGACTGCGGGGGCACCCCCGCAACCCCTTCTCACACTATAGTGAGCAAGGGGGTAGGGGACAACCCTTCAGCCCCCAGCACCGAATGCGTGATCTGGTCAAACATTTCGCCCGTTCAGAATGTTCAAACGCCCGAAATTCACCCAAATCACGCACTCGGTCATTTATAATCAGCCATTTTGGACTATTTCGATACATCCGCAAGAGAAAGCGTTCACCTTTTATTCCCCCCCCACACCTCACTTATTCCCGAATAGATTGAAGTGGCATATGAATACACCATACTGATCACAGCTATAGAGATAGTAGCATGGACAGACCATGAACTGTGCTAACTGGAACTAGATTTGGGCCCGCCCCCATAGATAGAGCGCAGATGGACCTGCAATGACACTGTTTAGAGAAACCCTTGCTGAGGAAATAAAGAGTTATTTCATCACTAACGACACAGGGTAACTGAAACTAAATACTGTTTGGGAAGCAGCAAAGGCCACAATCGGAGGCGTTCTGATTGCAGAAGGGGCATTCAGAAATAAAATCAGAGTGATAAGAGAAAGGGAATCAAACAATGAAATTAAACAGAAAGAACTCTCCCTCCAAACCCACCCCAACAGCAGCAAGGAAATCTTGGTGCATACTGTAATGCTCTGGAAAGAATTGTGTGACATTTGGTAAAACAAGGCACTGACACAACTGCGATATTTAAAGCAAAAATTCTATGAGAAAGGCGACAAAGCCCACACTATGCTGGCTGTTCGCCTGTGAAAACAGAGGGCTGATAGAGCGATATCTAAAATCAAAGATAAAAAAGGGAAATGACTTGCTGAATCCAAGTGAAATTACGAAGCGCTTTTCCCGATTTTATACCACCCTATATACTGCAGAGGGGGGAGGCACAGAGGACGATATCGCACAATATTTGTTAAAGTTCCCCTGCGCTCCAATACCTCAAGAAAGCCAGGCAATGCTGAACAACCCAATAACAACCAAGGAAGTTCAGAACGCCATCTCCAAATTGAAAGCAGGCTCAGCAAAAAGGGCCAGATGGGTTTACGCCAGCCTTTTATAAAGCCTTTTATAAAGCTTATAGTAACCCCTTAGCACCCTTTTTAGTAATTCCCCCGATCTTCTAAGGGCTAATCACTTAATTGACACATGGCACAAGATACATCCGGATCGGGGTTGAAAGCCTGAGATCCAAATTTTCGAAGGAGAAAAGACTCAAGATTATTTCTCAGAAATAACCTTCAGTCTTTTCTCCTCTGAACATTTCCAATGTGGCCCCCGGCCGACCCCCAGACCCTCACAACCCTACTTACCTTGCGGCCGCTGGCTGACTCGCAGTGTCACTGCAATGCCTGCTCCCTTTCACTTCTGTGATGGGGAACCGGCGGTGCAGGGTCCTTTCATTTATTTTTATTTTTTGGGGGATGGCTGCAGGGGCTACCCCCGCAAACCCCTCTCACAATATAGTGAGAAAGGGTGCGGGGGCCACCCCGCAGCCCTCCTTCTTTTTTTCTTTTTTCTTTTTTCGGGATCGACTGTGGGGGCACCCCCGCAACCCCTTCTCACACTATAGTGAGCAAGGGGGTAGGGGAGAACCCTTCAGCCCCCAGCACCGAATGCGTGATCTGGTCAAACATTTCGCCCGTTCAGAATTTTCAAACGCCCGAAATTCACCCAAATCACGCATTCGGTCATTTATAATCAGCCATTTTGGACTATTTCGATACATCCGCAAGAGAAAGCGTTCACCTTTTATTCCCCCCCACACCTCACTTATTCCCGAATAGATTGAAGTGGCATATGAATACACCATACTGGTCGCAGCTATAGAGATAGTAGCATGGACAGACCATGAACTGTGCTCACTGGAACTAGATTTGGGCTGCCCCCATAGATAGAGTGCAGATGGACCTGCAATGACACTGTTTAGAGAAACCCTTGCTGAGGAAATAAAGAGTTATTTCATCACTAACGACACAGGGTAACTGAAATTAAATACTGTTTGGGAAGCAGCAAAGGCCACAATCGGAGGCGTTCTGATTGCAGAAGGGGCATTCAGAAATAAAATCAGAGTGATAAGAGAAAGGGAATCAAACAATGAAATTAAACAGAAAGAACTCTCCCTCCAAACCCACCCCAACAGCAGCGAGGAAATCTTGGTGCATACTGTAATGCTCTGGAAAGAATTGTGCGACATTTGGTAAAACAAGGCACTGACACAACTGCGATATTTAAAGCAAAAATTCTATGAGAAAGGCGACAAAGTCCACACTATGCTGGCTGTTCGCCTGCGAAAACAGAGGGCTGATAGAGCGATATCTAAAATCAAAGATAAAAAAGGGAAATGACTTGCTGAATCCAAGTGAAATTACAAAGCGCTTTTCCCGATTTTATACCACCCTATATACTGCAGAGGGGGGAGGCACAGAGGACGATATCGCGCAATATTTGTTAAAGTTCCCCTGCGCTCCAATACCTCAAGAAAGCCAGGCAATGCTGAACAACCCAATAACAACCAAGGAAGTTCAGAACGCCATCTCCAAATTGAAAGCAGGCTCAGCAAAAAGGGCAAGATGGGTTTACGCCAGCCTTTTATATAGCTTATAGTAACCCCTTAGCACCCTTTTTAGTAAAATTCTTTAATACAATCCAAGAAACCAGCCAGGCCCCAGCCTCATTCACAGAGTCAAGAATCATAGTCATACTGAAAGAAGACAAGGATATCACAGAATGTGCTTTATACCGCCCAATATCTCTTATAAACATTGACGCTAAGATTTATTTATTTATTTTTAAAACTTTATTTTTGGTATTTATGCCACAACACAAATTCACACCCACATTAGGGCGGACTTTAAACCTTGCGCCACGACCCCTGACCCTCCCGGTAACCCTCCCCTGCCCCTCTAAAACCATGTCTCTTAGATAGTGATTCTGCTCTAGCCGATTAAGTGTCATTTCCCGCTCCCATTCCGCGGGTATTGTCCCCACAATTGTTAGCCCTCATCTGGGGGCATTCTCCGAGTCGGAGGAGTCAGAGGGGTGCTCTGCTGCCTCACCCAACAGGAACAATGTCAGTGGTCCCCATACGTCTGGAGGACGGGCGTGCAAGGGAAGGAGTTTAATGAAATCCGATTCAACGTCTTGGTAATAAAGCAAGTCCTTGCGCCAAGCGGTGAATGCTGGAGGGGGGCCCCGGCCCCAGGCAATGGCAACTCTCCTCCGAGCCAAAGTCAGCAGGATCCCAGCTAGTTTCCTTATCGGGGGTGAAAGCAGCCTGGTCATGCCCAATAGGGATGCTGTGGCACTTGGCTGAATTGGTTCCCCCACAATTGCTGCAGTCGTCTCTAATACCCGTTTCCAGAAGGGGGCCACCTCGGGGCATTCCCACGCCAGGTGAACAAAACCTGCTGAAGTTGTCCCGCACCTGATGCATTTCGCTTCTGCGTCAGGGTGGTGTATGTTGGATTTTGCTGGAGTATGGTAAGTCTGGTGAAGGAAGTTGAAGTGGATGAGTTTTAGGCGTGAGTTAAGCGCCACTTTTTTAGTCTGTTTCAGGCAGTAGTTCCAGTCCTCATCTGTTATATTCGTATGCAGTGCTTCTTCCCATCTAGCTTTGGCCCTAGTGATGGCCGGGGTTGTGGCAGGAGTGAGAGCTTTGTAAATCTGTGATACCAGCCTACCCTCGCCTTGGGCTTGAATGACATTATGTAACAGTTGCCAAGTTGGTGGTTGACGAGGGAAGTCTGGCAGCAAGGCCTGGAGGGTGTAGCGAGTCCTGAAGTAAAGGAATATGTCCAGAGCCGTGTTGCCCCCTCTATTTCTGGCTTGTTCTGGAGTTAGGAAGCCTTCTTCTGAGAAAAGATCCCCTAGGGTTTGAATGTTTAGTTTGTCAACCCAGTGGTGGAACACGGTCTCTGAGGTGAGTGGGACTCCGGGAATAAACTTGACAGGTAAGAGTGGGGAGTACCGTGTTATCACTTCTAGTCTTTGGGACAGGGTCCTCCAGACCTTGTACGTCGTGAGCATCACGTTCATCGTGGAACTGGGAACCGGTGTGTGGCTCAGGATGATTGCGGTCAGAAAGTTTGGTGTTGCAAGGGCTCTTTCCACCTGTACATGTGGTCGGACCGCCTGGGGGGTGTACCAGTGGCTGAGGTACTGTGCCTGAGCTGCCCAAAAGTATCTTTCGAGATCAGGTAGTGCCAGGCCTCCATTTGTGACCGGTAGCGTGAGTGTAGTGTACGCTATTCTGGCTGGTTTGTTTGCCCAGAGTAGCTCGAGGACCATGCTCTTTAATTTTTTTAAAAAGGCTTGTTGCAGCAGCAGAGGGATATTGATGAATAAGTAAAGTAATTTTGGTAGGATCACCATCTTCACCAGAGAGACCCTTCCCCAGAGTGTCAATGGTAATGACTTCCATCGAGAAATCTTCTCTTGAATCGACTTGACCACCACTTCGTAATTGTCTCGAAACACTTCCTGACAGTTTAATGATAGCTGTATTCAGAGGTATCGGACTCTGGAGGATTTCCATGCGAGTTGGAAGTCGTCTGGAAACTGTTTTGTGTTTGGGGTCAATGGGAAAACGATGGATTTTGACTGATTAATTTTTAACCCTGAGGCGGCTCCAAATTTGATGACCTCCCTCATGACTGGATTCAGGTTGTCTACTGGGTCACGGATAAATAGGGCTACGTCATCAGCATAAAGAGAGATGATGAGTTTGTGAGGGCCTATGATGAGACCTCTCTGTTGTCGCTGTTCCCTGAGTTTGGAGGCTAGTGGTTCCATCACCAGGGCGAAAATCAGGGCTGAGAGCGGGCAACCCTGCCTCGTGCCTCTTTGCAGGTCGATTGGAGCTGACTTGGTTGTGCCGACGATGATACTTGCACGTGGTCTGGAGTACAGGAGTGAGACCAGGTTGATGAAACGGGCGCCCAGGCCCATCCTAGTAAGCACTGCAAACAGAAACGGCCACTCCACCGAGTCAAAGGCCTTTTCGGCATCGAGTAGGACCGCCACCGCCTGCAACGAGGGGTCCAATGCGGCAATGACACCGAACATTCTTCTAATTCCGAAAGTCGTGTTGCGGCCTGGTATGAAGCCGGCTTGATCCGCCAGCACGAGGGTAGGCATCAAAGGCATTAATCTTCCCGCTAGCACCTTGGCGAGTATTTTATTATCGAGATTGAGGAGGGATATTGGTCTGTAGGATGAGCATTCCTCTGGTGGTTTATCTGGTTTGTACAGCAGAATAACGTTGGCATCACAAGTGGTGGGAGGGAGGTGACCCCTCTCTAGTGCTTCTTCATATACCGCCGCTAGGAGGGGGGCCAGTGTGCCCACAAAGGACTTGTAGAATTCGCCCGTCAGACCGTCCGGGCCTGGCGCCTTAGAGCTGGGGAGGGATTTTATGGCCTCCAGAATCTCCTCTTGGGTGATCAGTTCGTTCAAAGGTTCACGGAGGGAGTGTTCAACCCAATACAGCTCTGTGTCCTCGAGGTACTCCCGTGGGGCGGTCGAGGACTTGCACAATTTGGCGCTGTAGAGTTCTTGGTAGAAGATCCTGAATTCCTCAGCTATCTCCTTGTCAGTATGTACTATATTGCCTTGCTTGGTCCGAATGCGTTCTATTTGGGTCTGTTTGGTGTCAGCTTTGATTAGGTTTGCCAAGAGGGCGCCGGGTTTCTGGCCTTCTCCATACTGCCGGACTTGGCTATTGCGGTTCAGGAATTTGATCTCTCGGTCCGCCGCTTGATTGAATATCAGTAATTCCTCCTTCAGTGCCTTCGCAGTTAGGGGATCCATCCCGTTTGTGGCTTGTCGTTCCAGGTCCTTTAACTTCCCCTCGCTGGTTGTGAGCTCGCGTCTGATGAGCTTGAGGATGCCATTTTCCTTGGCGTGACACACTCCTCTGATATAGCATTTTAGGGATTCCCAGAGTGTACTTGCTGAGGGGACTGATCCGGAGTTGGCTTCTAGGAACACGCTAATCTCTTCCTTCAGTTCGCTGGCGAACACCTCGTCTCTCAACGAACCTGTCTTGAAACGCCATCGTAGTAGTGGCGGAGAAGGGGTGGAGTGTGCAACTTCAAGAAAGAGAGGAGAGTGGTCGGAGAGCGTTCTTGGGTATATACTGCAGCGTCTACTTGACAGTGGACCACTCGCTGAGATGAAGAAGTAGTCAATTCGGGAGCTTGTATTGTGAACCGCAGAGTGGAAGGTGAATTCCCGTGATTCACCATTCCTGACCCTCCAGATGTCTAGCAGATTGAAGGCATTGCAGATTTCTTTTATTTGGAGTCCTGCTTTAGTTGGAGGGAGTTGCTGAGCTTTCGATCTGTCTCTTGATGAATCAAGTACAGTGTTCATATCCCCTCCCCAGATTATGGTTGCTGGGTCTAACTTGGAGAGCTGGGACAGCACCCAACCGAAATTATCCGGGCCGTCCGTGTTCGGAGCGTAGGAGTTAATGAGGGTCACCTTCTGGCCAGCTATGACTCCACTCACCAGAATCGCTCTCCCCTCTGAATCTCTCGTTGTGTGGATCAAACGGAAGCTCAGCCTCCTATGTATAAGAATAGCGACTCCTCTGGCGTAGGATGAATAAGAAGAGTAGTATCTGTGGCAGCCCCAGCTCTTGGCCCACTGATGGTCCTTGCCCGGGAGAAGGTGTGTCTCTTGAATCATGGCCACGTCTACGTTGTGACGTCTCAGGTATTGGAGTATTTTCCTAGTTTTAGCGGGAATATTGCCTCCTCTTATGTTCCATGTCAGAACATTGAATGTGGCGGGGTAAACTTTCTGTGTCGCAGCATTACGGTGGATGCGGTTGGCCGTATCATGGCATCAGGGTGAGATTTGCAAGAATCGTCGCATCGGGAGAGGACCCCTGTTGGATAAGGTGGCGCTGGTTTTTGATTGGGAGATGGCGAGCTGGGATATGGTTGTGGGCTAGAGACGCCTAGTCTATTTTTTGATGAACACTGAGGGAACCATCCACAGGCTAACCCCAACTGGCCCGTGGAATTCCTTTCTTTTGGGTGGGCAACCCCCAACAAGCCCACCGAGAGGACCCTCAATAACCAACTAGAACGAACTGCGGACACGTGGAAACCATGTCGCTGTGTAAATTGTGCTCCAACTGAACTTGGCATGAAGACCAACTGGTTGCCGAGATAACTTTGGAGACTAAACTGGAGCTGTGCTAGGGGCGTCAGGGGCCCTCCAAGTTTCCCAGCCCCGTGTCGTACTCATAATAAATTGAGCCTGTACTTATGACAATCTGTCGTATGGTTGTGGGTCTGCTTAGGACATGCTGATTTACGGTGGATTTCTGCGGATTCCGTCTCTTTGGGGCCTTGGTCGGTTGGGGTCTGGATCGGGACAGCCCATCCGATCAAGGAACATGCCCGCCTCGTCTGGAGATTGGAAGAAGTGAACCCTCTCCCCCTGTTGGACTCTGAGTCGTGCAGGAAAGAGCATTGAGTAGGGTAGTTGGTTGGCTCAGAGTCTTTGCTTGATGGCGGTGAAGGATTTCCTCTGGGTTTGAACAGTGGGTGAGAAGTCTGGATAGAAGTGGATTTTATCACCCTCATGAAGAAGTTCGCCCTTCTCTCTGGCCAGTCGTAGGATGGTGTCACGATCTCTGTAGTTGAGCAGCCGTGCGATGATTGGCCTTGGCGGTGCTCCGGGGACAGGTCTGTTGGATGGGACCCTGTGTGCTCTTTCCACTATAAAGACTGGGGACATAGATTCTCTGCTGAAGAGTGATGTGCAGAGGGATTCTACGAACTCCTCCATTTTACCTTGTAGCCGTTGTTCCCTCACGCCTATAATTCTTATGTTGTTCCTCCTTGAGCGACCCTCCAAATCCTCGCATTTGGCAATTGTTGTTTTCATTTGGGATTCCAGTAGTGAGACCTTGGTTATAAGGGACTCTGTGCTATCATCTAAGTTCGACACTCTTTGCTCAACCTCATTCAGACGTTCTGAGTGTGTGTCTATGCGGTGTTGTAGGAGGTCGACCTTGGAGGCGAGGCCATCCATTTTATTGTTAAGATTTCCTATGCCGGCTTTCAGTTCCAGAAGGAGTTCTTTGATTTCGGACGGGTTAACCTCCGGTTCCAGCTGAGGCGGGGGGACCGGGGCCGCCGCGTGGACCTCGCTTTGAGAGGGGGCTTTAGGAGTCGCGCCACCCTCAAACGTCAGTTTCCTCTGCAATTTATCATTCTTCCCCATTTCTGCGGTGGACCCACTGGTAGACGGTTGAGTGAAGCAGGGTTATAGTGTTATATTAGTGTTTTGTTATGGCAGGATTGTTCTGAGAACTCGCTCAGGGATGCTGGTATGGTGGGGTTTGCAGCTGTGATGCAAAGTTATTAGGCGTTGTAGAGCTGCATTTTTGTGAACTACTGGGGCAGCCCTCGGATGACCAGGAGGGAGAGGATGGCGCTCCACTGCAGCGATCAGCTGTGCAGGTGGCTTCCCTCGTGAGTGGCACCGAACTGAGGGGGGGGGAGGACACTCCACCGTGTTCTCGCTTGACCTCCTGGTGCTGGTGCCCCTGTGGCTTGATAAGGGCACCAGAATGATGACTTCCGGGGGGCCCAGGGTCTTTGCCTCCGCGGTGGGGGGGAGGGTGAGATCCCTCCAAGATGGCGCCAGCTGTCGCGCTGGGGGGGGGAGAGCCCCCTGCTGGTTATGGGCACTCCCCCTGGTGATGGGCGCTGGGGGCTGTTCTCTCCCTCGACCCGCGCCGGGTCCCAAAGTCCCCCTCAGCGGCGGCTGGATTTGATCAGCGCTGATGCCCCCTCGGCGATGGGGAGGGGGGGGGCGGCCGCTCAGGGGGCGCCCAGTATCACCACAAGGCTCGACCCCTCCCCACCCCCGTACCTTATCCTCCCGGCGTTCCGTCCGCTCCTCACCGCCGAAGTCCGCAGCTGTGCTGGGAGTCCCACGGCGGCCCCGGTTCCTTCAGGCGCTGGTGGGCCCCGTTGGGCGGGTGGTGGGTGGGGAGGGGGGGAGGCTCCGGCTGCAGCGACGTCTCGGGCACCCGAGCGCCAGCTCCACCTACCCTCCGAGTCCCCACGGGACCTCGTTACGCCGGAGGGCGGCGGGCCGGACCTGGATCTGGATCTTGGGGGGAAAGGAGCGCCCGAACGCCGCCTCCTCGCCGATTGATCCTCCCGGGCTGCGCCGCGAGCCAGCCTCCCAAGCCACGGGCCGGCCAGGCAATGCTCTACGGAAATTGAGATGAAACAATTTTTCAGAAAAGTTAGACTTAGTAACTTTTTTTGTGAACAAGGGGACCACGAGACTTCGACAGACACTGGACTTAGGGTCCCCTCGGCCTTTACTCCATCCGATAATCAGGTGGCAGAGGAAATTGTCCTATTTGAAAAATGTGTTTTGAATGATCTGAAAAGAATCCAGAATATAAATCATCAGGTCAGAAATAATCTCTCAAACAAAGAGAAGAAAGCACTGGAAGAACTAACATCAAATCCCAACCTGATCATTAAACCCGCTGACAAGGGGGGAGGTATTGTCCTCTTCTCGTGGGAACGATACAACCGTATGGCTCTAGACTTACTGGAAGACACCCAAAGCTATTGCCACCTGAGGAAGGATCCCTCATTAGACATAGAAAAAGAGATCAGGGATGTCACACAATATGCAGTAGAACGATCATGGATAACAAAGGAAGAATTTGAATATCTAAATTACTCGGAAAAAAGGACTCCTTCTTTTTACAGTCTTCCTAAGATCCACAAGGACCAAATACATCCTCCGGGTAGACCAATTGTGTCGGGCTGTGGTTCCATTTTGGAACCTTTATGCAAGTTTATAGATCTATTTTTGCAACCGATCAGCCAACAAACAGACACATATCTGAAAGACACCACAGCAACTATAAAAATCTTTGAGGGAGAACCATTTGATGAAGACCAGGATTTCTTAGTTACAATGGATATTACATCGCTCTATACAAACATCCCTCAAGAGGAGGCAATAGAGATAGTACATCTTTTCCTCACTCACCAGGCGACCCAACATAGGGTCCCAGCGGCTTTTATAGTCGAATTAATGACTATTGCTCTACAAAGAAATTTCTTTATTTATTCAGGGCAGTTCTTCCTACAAACAAGAGGCACGGCAATGGGAGCAGCATTTGCTCCTAGCCTGGCGATTTTGTTCATGGCTGCTTTCGAGATGAGATATGTCCTCTCGGAAGACAACATCCATAGACCATATATTAGAAAATGGTATAGGTATATCGATGATGTGATTTTTCTCTGGAGAGGCAATATTGAGTCTCTACAGGAATTTTTTGCCTATTTGAACTGCCAGCATAACACCATCAAATTCACGATGTTGCACTCTAAGTCGACAATCAATTTTCTGGACTTATGCATTAATGTAAAAGTAGGACATCTGGCTTGCTCTCTACATAAAAAAACGACCGACAGAAACACCTTTTTACACTTTAAGAGCTTTCATCCTAGATCCCTTAAAGAGAATTTGCCGTTCAGTCAATTTCTCAGACTCCGCAGAAACTGTACAGAGATTGCTGATTATTACAAACATGCTAACAAACTTGCCAGTGACCTCAAAGAACGAGGCTACCCAAAGAAACTGGTGTCTCACTCCCTCAAAAGAGCAAGATTCACCCCCCGGGAAAATTTGCTAGAGCCTAGCCTGAGGGAGGGAAACCAGAATCGTATAACATGTGTCACTACTTACAGTACACAATCTTTTTTGATTAAGAAGACACTTTTGAAATACTGGCCAATGGTGAGTAACTGCCTACAAGATAAAGGCAAACCATTGTTTGCCTTTAAAAGATCGCGAAATCTGAGAGACAAACTGGTGCATTCAACGAGCTACGGCAAGCCGAATATAAGCCTTAGAACTCTCAGACCATTGTTGGGACACTACCCCTGTGGAAATTGCCGGGCCTGTAAATTCACAAGAAAAATGTCCAATTTTAAAATCCAGGAGAGAACATGGAACATACGCTTCTTATCCAATTGCAAAACATCGAATGCAATATACTGTATCCAATGCCCATGTGGACTGAGATATGTGGGCCAAACCACAAGATCAGTGCACATAAGGATTAATGAACATCGATCCAGGATTAGGTGCAAGAACCACCAAGCACCAATGGTGTCTCATTTTGTTGCTTTTGCACATACCCCGGATGACATTCAATGGTGGGTGTTAGATGTTGTGAAAAACAGCTCCAACCCGAAGAGAGCTCTGAGTAACAAAGAATCCAGATGGATCCATCGTATGCAAACTCTCGATAAATCGAGAGGACTTAATGAAGAATCTCCCTCCTATGAACTCTCTTAAATGATTTTGGGCATGCCTTAATCTGTCAGTGACCCTTGTAATCAAGGTCTTGTCAACTCACCCGCATAGGGCTCTGTTTAAAATCTCTATAACATTTTGTATCTCTAAAATATGGATTCAAAATCCGCAGTGCTGAAGCACACTTTACTCGTTAGATTTATATTTGCTTACATGGCACCTACTATACTTTGATTACTAGAGGCCACCAGTCATTTTCACTTTACCTATCACCTTGTCCAGTGCCCGCTTTTTTGCAGACTCTGGATGCCACCTTTTCTCCCTAGTTGGTTGACACAGCAGCCATCTATTGTACTTTATTTACTTCCCCATAGCTGACATACACGAGGTTAAGTTAACCTCCAGGGATATATGGCTATTTTTGAACAGCCTGCAGCTATTTGAGGGGTATTAGTCTACCAAATATTATGGCATATATTATTAAGACCGCATTGTCATTGAGTCTTTGATGTTGATTCTACCCGCCATTTTAAATATTGGCCTTTGTTAATACAGAGAAATCCTCTAGGGTAGGATGTATTTTCCTACCTGACCGCTATCATAACAATGGCGCTCTTCCCTCAACTTGGACTACTGTTGCAGTCCCCAACCACTATGGAAGCGTGGACTACCCTCTGTACGTCACGCAACTCGATGCTCCAATACAAATCATTGTAAATACACTGGAGCACATATAGGCTGCCCTGTTTACTCTGCCACACGGTAACGGGGAGACCTCTGTGCAGCGCGTTACCATACGGACTGACCCATTTGGATTCCCAGAGCGACGGTATATGCTCTGCTTCTTGAAGAATCGTGCGCTTAATTATAGTGCAGGAAGCAACTTTGCCGCACTGAAGAAGTTGGTGAGTTAGTGTTTGTGTTTGCTATTTGTTAACAATTCAAATCCTTTTCTTTTATAATTACGGCTAGCACACAACGATAGTGCACTTCTGACACGCCATTTGTATTTTTATCTCTTCCGCTCCTAGACGTATTCACAACCAGTGACCAGCCAGCTGCCACAGATATTAGAGCCCAACATGAAAACACAGGGCATCTTAAGAACATTATAGCAAGGTAGTGCTTTTAATCATACGCTTTATTCCTTGTTACTAATATGTTATATCCTCTTTAGGACTCTTCGAGACTAGAGGATTACAAATATACATACTGTGGCTTGGTTTTTTGTTTTGCTTCAGGCACTGTGTGGCAGACACAGACTACATCTGATGAAGTGCACCTTGATGCCCTTCAGAGAGTTGACTTTCTTGCATTTTCCGGCCCTGCTGGTTTTGTGCTTAACTTCGAAACTCTATTTGAGGTAAAGTATTGCCCTTAGCTTTTAGGCACCCCTTCTTCAGCTTTGTCTTTTCCGGCATCATTGAGGGCCTATTGCCTGTAATGTCCTATTCCATTTAGGCGAACCAGCATGCACATGGGATGGTGTTTTCCTCTTCTTTTTCTTCCTACTGAAACCATAATGTGGCGTTTCTATTCAATCATTTACTTTTTCATTTACTTTAATTATTTTATTTTTGGGCTAAGAGTTACACACCCTTTTATCCCTTTAAAGCACGATTCTCTAGTGAATGTTGAATTACCTCACACTGAGATCGGGTGTGTTCTCTTACTCTCCCTTTCTGCCCCAGCGGTTACATTGATTATCTGCTTAGAATATAGCATTTTCGAATTATCCATTTGCTACAACCCTGGGCTAGGAATTGGAATGTTTTTAAGTATTGTTCAGCCATCGTTGGGTGGCTCTTTTAACTTTAACATCCCCCCTTTATCATTTTTGTCTTTTTTTCCCTAGGGGTTAATGTCTTACACATCTGACCTTTGGTCCTGAGGAAGGCGTTTTCTGTTAAAGTCCTTACGCCGAAACGTATTTGACGACACCTGGTTGACCTTTTTCGGCCCCCAGAGGTGATATCTGTGCCTGCATCTGTTAGGCCAGATCCTATACGTAGACCCGAGCAGTTTTGTAAGAAGTGAAACTCGAGCAGTATTATCTGAGGTTTTCCATAATTGAAACAGGATGGAAGCAAAGTGATCTCAGAACACTTCTTGGATATAGAACAAGAATGTATTTTTTGTGACATTCAGTGTCTCTATTGAAGGGAAAATTTCTTTTTTCTATGTTTAATTTTTTCTTGTTTGTTTTTTCAAAATGTATAGTTTTTCTTTTTGCAATTGATGCAGGTCGTGTTTGGATTATTATCGTTCTGTATGGGGTATGATTTATTGAGATATTGTTGATCTGATTGTCATATGTCTTGAGCCTGATACATACCTAAAAAAAGAAAAAAAAGTGTCTAACAGCTAGTGAAATGTCACAGAGGCTCATGTGTAATATATTGTCTTATGTTCTTTATTAAATAATTGGAAAAAAAACATCCTTAATGTATAGGGTGTAATTTCATATTTGGTTAAGTGACAAAATCAAAGTAAATGATCCAATTATATATTTTTTTGTTTGGTCAGAGAGAAAGAGGTGTGTACAGGTAATACATATACCATATCACCAGTTTATAACCTGTGGGGACATTTTTTGTTGGTTAATGCACCGGTTCAGGCCTTCTCAGCACAGGATGGCCGATTTTCATCCAGTTTTCACTGGCAGGCTGCTGGAACAGACGGGAGACCAGGAGTCTAGGATTCGGGCTGCGAAAGTACAGGCAGAAGGAGGATTATGCAGGATTAATACGGGCTGTGCTGGGAGCTCAGGTCCGTGCGGCCATCTTGGATGGCCCTCTAGCGCCCTCTCGACGCTAAGATTTAAGCAAGTGCCCTCACCAGCCGTCTCTCTCAGATATTGCCACAACTAGTGCACACAGATCAGGGTGGCTATGTAAGGGCTAGGTAGTGTGTGGACAAAGTCTGCAAAACCCTTGATCTGTTCGCTTCCGTTGATGAGTGCGACAACTGTCCCACCTTAAGTGTCAATCGACGCAGAGAAGGCATTCGACAGGGTCGGGTGGCCTTTTCTGTGCACCGTAATGCAGTGGGCAGGACTGGGCCGACAATGGGTGTCTGGAGCTCTAGCACTGTATCAAAATGCCACAGCTAAACTCTTAGTTAATGAGATCACATCAGAGACCTTCAACTTGTCACAATGCACACAAGTCTGCCACTTGTCCACCCTTCTGTTCGCCCTGGTTTTAGATCCACTAGCGCAACAATCCAAACAAACCCCCGAATACGAGGTTTAGTGACGGCAGGGCGTGAATGTAAGTTACCACTATTTGCTAATGATATCTTGGCGTACATCACTCAATCGTTGGATTCGTTACCCATGCCCTCTTTGACACCATGGCAGAATATGGCGCCTTATCAGAATTTCAAGCAAATTTAATTAAAACGGTTGCACTAACACTGAAGCGAACCTCGACCCTTCTAAGCCACTTGGTAACAGACTGGGGGATCCAATTGCAAGCAGAGAGAATCAATTATTTAGGTGTGGAAATCACAAAAGATTCAACAAGCTTGTTCCACGCAAACTACATGTGCCCCTGTAGAACATCATTAAATCAGATCTAGAGAAGTGATCGAAAATAACACTCTCCTGAACAGCTAGATTTACATCAATTAAGATGAACATTCTTCCCAGGTTATTATTTCTCTTTCAATCACTCCCAGTAGTTATTCCAGAAGCATTTTAAGTAGAAGTACATATTTATGGGCTGGCCTGAAGCCCTGAGTATCATACACAACCTTGATAACATCTAAGGACAAGTGGGGGGTGTGGTTTTCCCATATTTTTATGAATATTACAGTGCATCGTAATTTCGTGTACTTGGATACCACTTGTGAGAAAATACAGAAAAGCAGTGGGTTGGCCTCGAAAATTGACTATTTGCGCCGGTAACCCTGGGCGAGTGGCTGTGGGTACCTTACAGAACCATGCCATACAGAATCTGTGAACACCCAGTCTTGGCCGTATTGTGGTTTCTTTGGCGCCCCACATAAACTATGAAAGGAGTGACGTCCTGGCCATCCCCGCTTAGATGCATATGGGCTCCAACTCATCAGAGACCTGTTGGTTGATCCAAACCGTTTTCAGCCCCAGTATGAGGGAGGCCTGATTAGAGCGGGGCAGATGTGGAAAGACGGTACCTACATATCAAAATCAGAACTGGAGAAAGTACATCATGCCGTAACCATATTGTTGCTACGCTACCTGCAGTTAAGAAGTGTATTGCTAGATCTGCGCTGGGGCGATTCCCTCCAGAGGCCGTTCACTACTTTTGAGCGCATTTTGAGTGAACGCTGAGACTCTAGAGGGTTAACAGCTCAATTGTACAGCGCAGTGATTACCAGAAGCCATCTGCCACAACCGAGAACACAGACCAAATGGGAGACAGAGTTAGGGCTGCAAGATTACCCACACACTTGGGCAGTGATATATAGAGCACTCTGGAATACATCAATATCCGTGCAATATAAAATGCATAATGGGAGGTTCTAATGAGATGGCACCTGAATCCGCAAAAGGTTAGCGAAAATGTACCCTGGGGTTGTACCGCACTGTTGGAGGGGTTGCTCTGAAGTTAGCGATTATTGGCATCAGTGGTGGAGTTGTACAAGAGTACAGATGTACTGGAAAGAGATCCTGGGCTGAATACAGGGTATAGACGGTATCCAGAGGAGCCTATCTCCATTATTCATATTGTTTGGAGTAGAAACAGACACTGAGGGAACAAACACAGTGCTCTCACATATGCCCAGGAAACTGCTGCTAGTGTGTCTAACAGTCAGATGGAAAAGCAACATACTACCAACGAAAGAGGAATGGCTGAACAAGGCCCACACAATCCATCAAATGGAAAGCATTATGGCCGCGTTATTAGAGACTCATTCCCATAAAGACACAACCTGGCTTCCTTTCCTAGAATATTACACTGCACATAGAGATGCACTAAAACAAGCAGCGCAGATCCTGGAGAGAGGGGTCCCAACATTGACAGTAAAACTACAATCTTCTTTGAATCGGTTTAGCCCTAGAAGGGTGGTTAGCAGTGAAAAAGTTCTGTTAACAAGGTTTGTAAATGTTGAAGTGTACCGAAATGTAAAAGGATGGTATTAATGGCTTAAGTTGTCGCCCAGATGTGTAAGTGGGGATCGGTGGGGGTTGGAAGGGAATTTGAAGTTACCGGACTAGATGTTAAAGTTTAACACCTGGATTGGCTTCCTTAGATAAGCTTTATTCTTGCTTTGAAAAACCATGCAAATTGTACGTTCTTTGTTTGCTTTGAGCTGTAATCAGGCATATTTTGTCATCCTTATGACGGTAATGAAATCAATTAAATTGTGTTTTTAAAAAAAGTCTGTTTTATTTAAGAAAGGGAAATAAAAAAAAGGTTTTTATTGTTAAATGGTCATCAATAAAACTGAGTAAAGTCATGAAAGCTTTTGATCAAAATGTCATTTTTGAATATGTTAATTAGTGATGATATATATGGGCAACATTAGGGATGATCCAATGCTATATCAACGAAGGTGGGGTTTGAGAGTGCCTAATTGCAGATCAGGGTGATTCAAGTGAACTAAGATGGTTGAAAGTGTGTTTAAACTGCAGTGCTCAGAAGTGGGATGAGGACAGACAGGATTTGAGGAGCTCGAAGGAGTGATTGGGGAGGCACTGGTGTAACGGGGCCCCGCATCCCCCACTGTGCGGGGTGCCCTGCCACCACATGCCCTGCGGGGGCGGGGAGGAGGAAACTTGGACTAAAAAAAAAACATGTATAATTTGTTTTAGTCACTCTGCCTTCATAAAGAAATTAATTCTGTTACAACGTATGGTGAAAGGGTGCACACATAAATGTACAGGTGGGTGTCTGTGTGAGTGTATGGTGAACGGGTGCACACTGACATGTATAGGTGGCTGCCTGTGTGAGTGTATGGTGAAAGGGTGCACAATTAAATGTATGGGTGGCTGCCTTGGTGTGTGTGTCGAGTGTATGGTGAAAGGGTACCCACTTAAATGTATGGGTGGCTGCCTGAGTGTGCCTGAATGATGAAAGGGTGCACACTTAAATGTATAGGTGGCTGCCTGTGTGAGTGTATGGTGAAAGGGTGCACACTTAAATGTATTAGTGGGTGCCTGTGTATGTGTGCCTGTATGGTGAAAGGCTGCACACTTACATGTATGGGTGGCTGCCTGGGTTTGTGTGCCTGAATGGTGAAAGGGTGCACACTTACATGTATGGGTGACTGCCTGTGTGTGCCTGTATGGTGAAAGGGTACACACTTAAATGTATGGGGGGCTGGGTGTGCGTGTGTGTGTATCTTGAATGGTGTGTGTGCTTGTGTTCAGGGGTGCAACAAAACCTAAATTTCGGGGGGGGGGAGTGGAGATAACCCTTCAAATGTTGGGAGAGGTGCTAACTTCACGAATGGTGGAGGAGGGCAAACTTATTTGCGCGTAGCATCTAACTTCTTTATTCATTCTAATGAGACTATTCTAGTGCAGCTTCAGTGTTACAAGCAGTTAACTCTCTTCTTCTCCTTTAAGTCTGAAAGCACCCACTCATGGACTGCTGTGAGAATAAGCAGTCTCCTGTCCCCTCTCTACCCTTCCAATCACTTCCCTGGCATGCAAGTACTAAACCCACATCAAGATTTCAATTACATAAAGAATTATGCATTTGACAACAGTGAAATGCTTTATGTTAGTAATTGCTGGGCCTTTCTTAACAGCGAAACTCAGGTTCCACATCTGTGTCCTGTTCTGTCCGTCAACAGCTCTGTTGGTTCAGTCAGGTCGAGTCAACATAGCCCAAAATGCCAAGGGGGCAGGGGGAGGGCTGAAGCCCAGTCAGCTTAACTCAAAATACTTGTGTTTTATCCCTTACTTATTTATTGGTAATCTTTATTACTCAAAGCCCGTTTCTTCCTCATACCAGTCACTTTGACTCATACACAAGTACTGGGATGAGGTTGTAAGAGAGAATTCTCATTTATGGCTAATTTCCCTCACCTAGTTAGTCCCCCAGCAGCTTTGCTGGACTTCTAGAGTTTATTTTTTTCCACTTGGTAAGAGTGAGAGCTTTTCCCCCCACTCTTACCTGTGTTTTGATATGTGTTTCTACCTGTATTTGTGATTGTGGACTCTGAAGTACACCACTTCAGTAGCCCCCTTCTTTTTGTGTGTCACACAGCATCTTCAGTGCCGTGGCACAGGGTTGTCTTTGAGACTTCCCTCGACTCCATTTCTGAGGCGACCACTGTCCCCCAGAAAAGGGTAAAGTTACCATTAACTTTACTTAGTCAATCTACCACAGATCCAGTACACCCCATCTTCCAGGGATTACTGGAAAGGGTTAACTCGTATCCCTTTGTATCTGTACCTCCTAGAGCATTGTTTTGCTCTTTTAACATTTAGACTTGGCTGGTGGCAGTGGTATTTACCCTAACTTTTCTACCACGATTATATTAGATAAACGTGGTACTGTTCTTGGCTATTATATTAGCCTCGAACATAAACCTGCTTGACCAAATTGTCTTTCTCTTGGCTCCGGTTGGGTTTATTCACCATTTCTTTTTGTTAAAGTCCTTCTTGTGTTTTACTTTGCGCGGCAAACTAGGTTCGCCTTCTTTGTTCACTGTCTTTTGGCGGGCTTCTGCCCAGAAGCCCTCCTCAAGGCACCTGGGTGTCTAGGTGGGCTGAATGTGAGGGAGAGGTGTAGTCACCCACTGCACAGGGTATCCTAGGAATCCCAAGTCGCACTTTGTCATGATTGGCCAGGGTAGTTGTCCGGGCTGGACAAACCCCCTGCTGGGTGATTGACAGCCAGGCTGTGTGAATGGGTTTTTTTTCGCATAAAAGGCAGGTCTCTAGGGCTAGAAGTCAGAGAGTCGCCACTGGAACTACAAGGAACCGAAGAGAAGCATAGAGAACGACGGCTGCTGCAACTACCCTGTCCCGGTGAAGCCCTGCTGCAGTCCTGAGCTATCTGCCCTTCAACGACTCATAGAAGATCCAGTCCGGAGTCTTCTTCCCTTGAGCTTGGTGGGGATAACCAGTTCATCTTCTACAGCCAGAGGATCTTCTTCCGTGGTCGAAAACACTGCACACTGCTGTAGTGGTCCGGATAACCACCTGAAGAGCCTCTCCTGTTTTTAAGGAGCGCACCTTTTATTCCTTGTCACTGCTGCCGGCTTAATCCCTGTGTGGTGCAGACCCCCTTCAGACGTCCTCCTTCACAACGAAGCTCCAGGAATCGTGGTTCTGCAGGAAACCAACAGGAACAACTGCCAGGGCACTAGCTGCACCACTGGAACAAGGTACTGTGTTCTGTTGAGGAGACTGGGTGAATCCCTTTTTCTTCATTTCCAGGGCTTGCTCTTGTCTTCCCTCCTTCTTATAACTTTTGCTTCCGAACATTGACAATATCGAAGTACTTTTGGCTACGTTGAATCGTGAACTGTCTGACCGTGTGAACTTCGGCAACTGGCCCCGGTGTCTTTCGACCCTGGCTTCGGCCCTTTGACTTTTGACTTCCTGTCTCTGAGTGTTTCTTGATTCTGCCTGCCCAACCAAAATATTGCCTGTGATTTTTGCCTCCAACTCCCTCTGGGTATCTCAGGTGCTAAGTGTGTTTTTGCCCCGATGGCATTTCATGTCACGGATATGCGTTTGTTTAGTACACCGAACTTTCAAAAAGTGATCGCAATCGTATTCGTGGTAACGTGTTTTGTTCATAACACCGGTTCATTCAAACACAGGGTACTTACCTTGAGACGTACTGTACAAAGTAAATTGGTTAGTTGTAGTATATTTAACGTGTGGTTTTTATTGAAGTTTAATAGAAGTGTTGTGTTTATAACAAATGGTTTAAAAATAAATGCACTTATATTTTTCTACCTGAAACCTTGAGTCAGTGTTTGCTTGAGTCACAGTAATTGTGGTCCCTTTGTGTAATCTCTGCTACTGCTCATATACTGTTGAGATAAGCCTGGCTGCTCCGCCACTGCTACCACTCTGACATAGTAGTATAGGCTTGTACCAAAGGTAAAACTTGTATTGCCACCTGTAGTCTTAATTGTGTGTAGTGGTCCCTAAGGGAAGTTTACAGGATTCTGCCTAACAGAGGTAGAGGGACATGGAGGTAATGCCTGGCTTAGTTACCTGTAATCTTCATTACTCCTAGGCCCGCTCTTCCTCATCCCAGTACTTACCTGTGAGGCAAGGAGCCTCATACGTAAGGACTGGGACAAGGAAAACGAATGTGTCAGAATTTCAGAAAAGCAAGACGAGGTCCAAAAACGAGACGCCAAACGCTGAAAAGACAACAGCTGAGAAGCGCAGAGTGGCGCGTACTGCGGCTGTTTATAGGGTTGCCATGGAAACCATGACACGTGATCGCAACTTCTGTATTACATGACGTGCAGTGATCCGTGGAGCCATGGCAACGCAATGTCTCGGCAGGCATGTTGACAAGCGCCAAGGTAGCTGCCAGTGTAGAAGCGGCCGCAGCCACCTGAAACAATGTAGATCCTGTTGAGCTCTCTGTGTGTGCGAGCCTGTTTGCGGAGGAGCCGACAGGACATCCCTCCGCTGCTGCAATGGAAGGGAGTGAGAATTGTAGGTGGGCGTGTTCTGGTGTTTCGGGAGCGGGGTAGGTGCATTCTGGGATGGTGAGTCCATGACACAGCCCCCCCCTAGGGCCCATGACCCCGTGGGCTGGACAGATTGTCCCCATGAAAATTGGCGATGAGAAGAGGGGCATGGACCTCACTAGTGGGCTCCCAGGATCTGTCCTCCGGACCAGACCCCAACCAATCCACTAAGCAGTATAAGCATCTCCTGCTAACATGGGAACCCAGGATGGCATTAACCTCATATTCGTCGCGGCCACCTTGAGAAACAGGAGTTGGAGGTAGAACCACACACGCTGTCCTAGGGCATGGCTTGAGCAGGGAGGCATGGAAGACATGGTGGATGCACCAAGCAGACGGCACTGAGAGGTGGAAAGCCACAGGGTTCATGATCCTGGCAATCTTGTAGGGACCAACGAACCGGGGAAGCAGTTTGCAGCAGCCAGGTAGACGGAGGTGACGGGTAGAAAGCCACACTCTGTCCCCGAGAGCATAAGGAGGAGTAGGAGCACGCTTCCTGTCAGCGGCGCACCTCATCACCGCCTGGGTCTCGTGGAGGTGGGTGAGAGTCTGGGCATGAACGTGCGAAAGATCCCTAATGCAGCGGGCGTATAGGACAGAGAAGTCGGCAAAGGGAAGCGTGCGTGGGTGCTGGCCATAGAGGGAAAAGAAAGGAGAAGAACCAGTTGAGGAATGCAGGGCGTTGTTGTACGCAAATTCTACAGTGTGCAGCATTTGATACGATGACTGTTGGTGCTGCAGGGACAAACAACGCAGATACTGCTCCATTTCTTGATTGACTTGCTCGGTCTGCCCGTCCATTTCAGGATGGTAGGCAGACGAGAACCGGGCGTCTATGCCAAGCAGCTTGGTGAGAGCCCACCAGAATCTGGATGTAAATTGAGAACCCCGGTCGGTGATGAGAATCATGGGCAGCCCAAAGAGACAGAAGATAGACCTGAAGAACAAACCCTCTAATGTAGGGGCTGAGGGTATTCCTGAACATGGAATGAAACGGGCCATCTTTGTGAATGAATCCACGACCACCCACACTTTATCAAAACTTTGTACCCTGGGCAAGTCTGTGACGAAATTCATAGTGACCGTGTGCCAAGGCCTAGGCGGGATGGGCATGGGCTGGAGTAGTCCTAAAGGGTGGCCTTTTCTGGTTTTGCATTGCGCACATACCGAACAGGTGTTAACGTACGTGTTGATGTCTCTTCGCATCGAGGGCCACCAACACCAAATCTGCAATAAATGACAGGGTGCGCTTCTGGCCTGGGTGGCCATTAATGGGTGCGTCGTGAGACCACTCTAAGGACTGACTACGCGTGTCTGTTGTGGGTAGAACCAGTCTATTCTGTACAAAGGGTAGACCTTCATGATACAGTGGATCCCAATCAGACAGATGTTCCGGATGCTGGGTCACTCACTGGCGGACGTAAACCAATTGGAGGTGTGCAGAGGCAAACGACATGTTTCTTGTTGAGCAGTGATTCAGGAAAGACAGGAAGAGAGCCCCCCCCGGTGAACGAGACAAGGCATCAGCTTTCCCATGCGTGACCTCAGGCCTGTGTTTGATTACGAAGTCATAGGCAGAAAAGAACAGGTGTCAGCGCACCTGACGGTTGTTGGCACACTTAAGGGAGGCCAGATCTTGCAAATTGCGGTGGTCGGTGTAGATGGTGGTTTGTTGTTTGGCCCCTAAGAGATGATGTCTCCAGACCTGAAAGGCGTCTTTTAAGACCAATAGTTCTTTCTCAGTGACGGTGTAATCTGATTCAGCAGCTGTAAACTTACCTGAATGGAAGTCTATGGGGTGTAAACGATCAGAAGACACACAAGTCTGTGACAGTACAGCCCCCAAGGCATAAGAAGAGGCATCCGCTTCTACTAGAAACAGAAGGTCTGGGTTGGGATGTTGGAGGACCGGGGCCGTGGTAAAGGTGGATTTTAGTGCCTCAGAGGCAATTTGTTGCTCTGATGACCAAATTAATGGGTTTTGGGGGCTGGTTAGGGTGGTGAGCGGGGCAGCGATAGACGAGAAACCAGAAATGAATCGCCTGTAAAAGTTGATGAAACCAAGAAATGACTGAAGGGATTTAACAGTCATCGGGACTGGCCAGTCCAGGACTGCACAAACTTTGAAGAGGTTCATGGACAAGCCCCCTGGCGAGATATGGAATACCAAGAAGTCAACTTCACTAACGTGAAATAGGCATTTCTCTGGTTTTGCAAAGAGGGCATGTGTTAGAAGCCGGGAAAGTACCTCTCGAACATGTGCCACATGTTCCTGTAGGAATCGTCTAAGTAGACAATAACGAAGGCAGCCAGGATGTCACCAAAGACCTCGTTCAGAAACTGTTGGAACGTGGCGGGTGCGTTGCACAGACCGAACGGCATGACTTTGTACTCAGTCCGCATCGGGTGCAAAACGCGTTTTTCCATTTATCGCCCTCACGAACCTGGACCAAGTTCTAAGCCCCTCTTAAGTCTTATTTCGTGAATATGGAAGCATGTGTTAACCGATCAAGTAGAGGGCTGATGAGAGGGATAGGGTAATGGTTTTTTATCGTAATGCAATTCAGGCACCTATAATCAATACAGGGGCAAAGGTCGCCCTCCCTCTTCAGGACAAAAAAGATCGGACTGGCTGCCAGTGATTTAGAGAGTTGAATGTGACCTAGACGGAGAGATTTCTGTATGTATTCCTTCAAGGCCTGATCTTCTGATGGAGATAAGGAATAAATATGCCCGCTAGGTATAGTGGAACCTGGGACAAGGTCAATGGGGCAGTCATTCAGCAAAGCCCTTATCAAATACTTCCAAGAAGTTGTGGTAAGCCACGGGTATGCCTGCTGCGACAGCACCCACAACATGCGGAGGTGGTTCCAGGTCCATGGCCACAGGGTCATTCAGTGTGAGTTGGGCGATAGCGCCCAATGCCTGAGAAGACGTTTCCGTGCTATCGGGGAGGGTGAGGCACTCGCTTTGACAGAAGGCGGACTTGAAATCGACGCAACCTAGAGCCCAGTCTAAGACAGGATTGTGTATCCTCACCCAAGATAAGGCCGAATTGTGGCGTGGAAATTAAGTCAAAGGAAATGGTTTCCCTATGGGTATCCTGAATGAGCAATGTCAGGGGCACGGTTTGCTGTCTGATGGGCCCTGAGACTAAGGAGGTGCCGTCTACCGCTTGTACTGGTTCCGGGTGTCTCTTGTTTTGTAACGGCAGATTGAGGGAGGCAGCCAGGAAGATGTCAACATAGTTGCCAGTGATCCCTGAGTCAATGACTATATGAACTGGATGCGTGACATCAGCAGTGGGAAGCAAATCTGCTTGCACGAACATAGGTTTCATGCTTCCTAAAGGGGGGGCTAACTCCAAGGGGGTCAAGTATTGGCCCGTCCGTGCCCCCGTGTCTGAAAACCCAGGGGGGTGGCGTGGACACTCCTTGACATAATGCCTGTTTAAGCCACAATAAAAACATTCGTTAGCCAACCTCCAACATTCTCTTTCTGTGGTGGTGATAGGGCTATGGACCCCTCCAATCTGCATGGGTTCCCCGGACGGTTCTGTGGGCGAGGAAAAAACCGGGAGGTGAGAAGACCAGACTCTAACTTGCGCTCTGCCTGTCATGCGTCGACCTGTAACGCCAGGTCCACCAGGTTGGGGTACTGTGCGGGCAGGGACGGGACCACGGCCAGGGCGTCTTTCATGCTGTCGTTCAAACCCCTGTAGAAAACCACTGCCTTCTTGTTTTCAGGCCAGGAGGTTTCAACTGACAATTGATTGAAGCGAGTGATATATTCAATGAGTGGGTTTTTGCCCTGGACTAAGTCAAGTAATTCCAGGTCCCGTGACTGTGCCTTGTGGCGTGTATCGAATACCCGGGTCATTTCGGCCACAAACAGGTCGAAGTCGTACAAGAAAGGGCTGTCACTCTCTAATAATGGGCTGGCCCAGGTAGCGGCTATGCCGCCCAGGTGAGATAGTGTAAAGGCTGCCTTGGTGGTGGAATCAGGGAAGGCCTGGGGTCTACATAGAAAGTGCAACCTGCACTGATTAAAAAATGTGCAGAATTTTCAGGGGTCGCCCTGAAACTTCTCGGGAGCAGCCAAGGGGAATGGAGTGGGAACAAAGACCGGGGTCGGGGATGTACTGTTGGATGCACTGGGTTGTGGAAGAGGGTCCCCGAATTCAGGGTCTGCGGGCAAAGCATGAAGCTCACTTTGTATAGTGTCGAGCCGCTGATGTATGGCAGTGGTGGCGGCCGCCATATCTGCTCGTAATACAGTAATTGCTTGTACCAGAGCGGCCACCGGGTCACCGGCGGAGGCATCCATAATCCAGGCGACAGAAGCTTCTCAGTCTGTCAAGACTCGAGACTCATGTAGATTCGGTTGACCTCCGTCCCTAAGTACCGAACAGGGAATGCCAACAACTCGTTGTTCAGTCTTTAGGGCCACAGGAGGCAGGAACACCAGAACCCCCGAGCGACTGCAAAGGAAACAAGCAATTAGGCAAATGGCACAACAGGGTCCAGATAACAATGCAACTACAATGGGTGTAAGTATCAAAGGATGGTACCTACCCGAGTGATGGAGGGGGTTGGTAACAAAGGAAAACCAAGGAAGCTGGTGTCTGGTTTCGGGTTTCCCAGGACAGTGTATACTGTACCCTCAGTGAGTGGTGAGCAGCAGCAAGAGGTGTCCGTGGCAGCAGCTCAGGTCAAAAGGAAACACTCACTGGACGCCCGTGAGATAGAGGACAAGGACGGGCAGTCCTCTATCAAGGCCGAAGTCCGCTAGTTAGATCAAGGAGTCCAAAATACGTGAAGCAGGGTCAAGAAACCGGATAATCAACCAAAGCACAGTACCAAGAGCAGGATCCAGAACAGTCCGTGAAGCAGGAGCCGAAGTCGAAGTAATACAGAAGTGTCAGCCGAGCAAAAACAACAAGACAAAGGGTAAGGCAGAAGGCAATTCAGTAAACGTAAACCGAGGTCAGAATTTCTGAAAGCAAGATGAGGTCCAAAAACAAGACGACAAACGCTGAAAAGACACCAGCTGAGATGCGCAGAGTGGCGCGAACTGCGGCTGTTTATAGGGTTGTCATGGAACCCACGACATGTGATCGCAACTTCCGTATCACGTGACGTGCAGTGATCCGTGGAGCCATGGCAAGGTGACATCTCGACAGGCGTGTTGACAAGAACCAAGGTAGCTGCCAGTGTAAAAGCGGCCGCAGCCGCCCGAAACAATGTAGATCCTGTTGAGCCCTCTGAGTGTGTGAGCCTGTTTGTGGAGGAGCCGACAGGACGTCCCCCCGCTGCTGCAATGGAAGGGAGTGAGACCTGTAGGTGGGCGTGTTCTGGTGTTTCGGAAGTGTGGTTGCTGCATTCTGGGACGGTGAGTGCATGACAGGATCTGGGGTGGGGTGCGATGGGGATTGTGCGATAAATCATTATGGTCATCCATGTTCAGGCAAGCAGAGTTGCTATGTGGTATTAGTGGCTAGAGAGGCATTTTGGTGCAGTAGTCTAGTATTTTCTTAGTTTGGCTTGACTTTCTTTAACTGGGCATCTCTGATAAAGCAGTCCTGTTAAGTGTAATTACCTGGCTATATTGGTATTTGGGTGCTGCCAGTCTAGCCATTCCTTACTGCAGCATTGTATATTTTTCTGGGTATCTGTGGTAAAATAACCATGATAAGTTTTATTGCCTCAACTGGCATTTTGGTGCAACCAGCCTAGGTATGTCTAAATGTGGCCTGGCATGCTTTACTGTAATATGTTATTACGTGTCTAGACTGGTCTACATTGTGCAGCCAGTTGGACATGTTTTCATTGTGGCATGGCATTTTTAATAGCGACACATTATATTAATTAAATCATTAATGTTCTTGTGCACTGTTGGTGACTTGCATGTATTGGATCTTTAGATTGGTGTTACCCTACAAATCAATTGCAAACGCTCTAGCCCTTTAGCCGATTTTTCTCAGAAAGTGTGCTGTATAATGCATTAAAAGACATATGTATATCTTTCTCCTAGTGCAGTGTGCAGCGTACCCATACAGCAGCATGTTCGTGCCTATTGTGCAAGTGTGGTAATCTAGGAGGGGCCAGAGTGTGATGCGACCCTTGATTTGTTGCTGAGTCGGGGTGGGGGGGGGGTCCCTCAGCATGGCTCTCAGGGGGGCCCCCAAATGTTATGTTACGCTATTGGGCTGCATGCTCCTACTCCTCCTTATGCTCTCGGGGACAGAGTGTGGCTTTCTACCGGTCACCTCCGTCTACCTGGCTGCTGCAAACTGCTTCCCCTGTTCATTCGTCCCTACAAGATCGCCAGGATTATGAACCTTGTGGCTTTCCACCTCTCAGTGCCGTCTGCTTGGTGCATCCACCCTGTCTTCCATGCCTCCCTGCTCAAGCCGTGCCCTAGGACAACGAGTGTGGTTCTACCTCCCACTCCTGTTTCTCAGGGTGGCAGCGACAAATATGAGGTTAATGCCATCCTGGGTTCCCATGTTAGCAGGGGATGCTTATGCTACTTAGTGGATTGGTTGAGGTCTGGTCCAGAGGACAGATCCTGGGAGCCCACTAGTGAGGTCCACGCCCCTCTTCTCATCCCCCAATTTCATAGGACAATCCGTCCAGCCCATGGGGTCATGGGCCCTTTGGGGGGGGCTCTGTCATGGACTTACCAACCCAGAATGCACCTACCCCACTCCCTAAACACCAGAACACGCCCACCTACAAGTCTCACTCCCTTCCATTGCAGCAGCGGAGGGATGTCCTGTCGGCTCCTCCGCAAACAGGCTTGCACACGCAGAGAGCTCAACAGGATCTACATTGTTTAGGCCGGCTGCGGCCGCTTCCACACTGGCAGCTACCTTGGCGCTTGTCAACACGCCTGCCGAGACGTTGCGTTGCCATGGCTCCACGGATCACTGCACGTCATGTGATACAGAAGTTGCGATCACGTGTCATGGTTTCCATGGCAACCCTATAAACATCCGCAGTTCACGCCACTCTGCGCTTCTCAGCTGTTGTCTTTTCAGTGTTTGGCGTCTCATTTTTGGACCTCGTCTTGCTTTCAGAAATTCTGACACATTCCTTTTCCTTGTCCCAGTCCTTACGTATGAGGCTCCTTGCCTCACAGGTAAGTACTGGGATGAGGAAGAGTGGGCCTAGGAGTAATGAAGATTACAGGTAACTAAGCCAGGCATTACCTCCATGTCCCTCTACCTCTGTTAGGCAGAATCCTGTGCAGTGCCCTTAGGGACCACTACACACAATTAAAACTACAGGTGGCAATACAAGTTTTACCTTTGGTACAATCCTGTACTACTATGTCAGAGTGGTAGCAGTGGCGGAGCAGCCAGGTTTATCTCAAGAGTATATGAGCAGTAGCAGAGATTACACAAAGGGACCACAATTCCTGTGACTCAAGCAAACACTGACTCAAGGTTTCAGGTAGAAAAATATAAGTGCATTTATTTTTAAACCATTCGTTATAAACACAACACTTCTATTAAACTTCAATAAAAACCACACGTTAAATATACTACAACTAACCAATTCACTTTGTACAGTAAGTCTCAAGGTAAGTACCCCGTGTTTGAATGAACCAGTGTTATGAACAAAACACGTTACCACGAATACGATTGCGATCACTTTTTGACAGTTCGATCTACTAAACAAACGCGTATCCGTGACATGAAATGCTACCGGGGCAAAACACACTTAGCACCTGAGATACCCAGAGGGAGTTGGAGGCAAAAATCACAGGCAATATTTTGGTTACGCAGGCAGAATCAAGAAACACTCAGAGACAGGAGGTAAAAAGTCAAAGGGCAGAAGTCAGGGCCGAAAGACACCGGGGCCAGTTGCCGAAGATCACAAGGTCAGACAGTTCACGATTCAACATAGCCAAAAGTACTTCGATATTGTCAATGTTCGGAAGCAAAAGTTATAAGAAGGAGGGAAGACAAGGGCAAGCCTTGGAAATGAAGAAAAAGGGATTCACCCAGTTTCCTCAACAGAACACAGTACCTTGTTCCAGTGGTGCAGCTAGTGCCCTGGCAGTTGCTCCTGTTGGTTTCCTGCAGACCCACGATTCCTGGAGCTTTGTTGTGAAGGAGGACATCTGAAGGGGGTCTGCAACCCACAGCGATGAAGCCGGCAGCAGTGACAAGGAATAAAAGGTGCGCTCCTTAAAAACAGGAGAGGCTCTTCAGGTGGTTATCCGGACCACTACAGCAGTGTGCAGTGTTTTCGACCACGGAAGAAGATCCTCTGGCTGTAGAAGATGAGCTTGTTATCCCCACCAAGCTCAAGGGAAGAAGACTCCGGACTGGATCTTCTCTGAGTCGTTGAAGGGCAGATAGCTCAGGACTGCAGCAGGGCTTCACCGGGACGGGGTAGTTGCAGCAGCCGTCGTTCTCTCTGCTTCTCTTCGGTTCATTGTAGTTCCAGTGGCGACTCTCTGACTTCTAGCCCAAGAGACCTGCCTTTTATGCGAAAAACCCCCATTCACACAGCCTGGCTGTCAATCACCCAGCAGGGGGTTTGTCCAGCCCGGACAACTACCCTGGCCAATCATGACAAAGTGCGACTTGGGTTTCCTACGATACCCTGTGCAGGGGTGACTACACCCCTCCCTCACATTCAGTGAAGCAGGGTCAAGAAACCGGATAATCAACCAAAGCACAGTACTAAGAGCAGGATCCAGAACAGTCCGTGAAGCAGGAGCCGAAGTCGAAGTAATCCAGAAGTGTCAGCCGAGCAAAAACAACAAGACAAAGGGTAAGGTAGAAGGCAATTCAGTAAACGTAATCCGTGGTCAAAATTTCTGAAAGCAAGATGAGGTCCAAAAACAAGATGACAAACGCTGAAAAGACAACAGCTGAGAGGCGCAGAGTGGCACGAACTGCGGCTGTTTATAGGGTTGTCATGGAACCCACGACATGTGATCGCAACTTCCGTATCACGTGACATGCAGTGATCCGTGGAGCCATGGCAAGGTGACATCTCGGCAGGCGTGTTGACAAGCACCAAGGTAGCTGCCAGTGTAAAAGCGGACACAGCCGCCCGAAACAATGTAGATCCTGTTGAGCCCTCTGAGTGTGTGAGCCTGTTTGTGGAGGAGCCGACAGGACGTCCCCCCGCTGCTGCAATGGAAGGGAGTGAGACCTGTAGGTGGGCGTGTTCTGGTGTTTTGGAAGTGTGGTGGCTGCATTCTGGGACGGTGAGTGCATGACAGGATCTGGGGTAGGGTGCGATGGGAATTGTGCGATAAATCGTTATGGTCATCCATGTTCAGGCAAGCAGAGTTGCTATGTGGTATTAGTGGCTAGAGAGGCATTTTGGTGCAGCCAGTCTAGTATTTTCTTAGTTTGGCTTGACTTTCTTTAACTGGGCATCTCTGATAAAGCAGTCCTGTTAAGTGTAATTACCTGGCTATATTGGTATTTGGGTGCTGCCATTCTAGCCATTCCTTACTGCAGCATTGTATATTTTTCTGGGCATCTGTGATAAAATAACCATGATAAGTGTTATTGCCTCGTCTGGCATTTTGGTGCAACCAGCCTAGGTATGTCTAAATGTGGCCTGGCATGCTTTACTGTAATATGTTATTACGTGTCTAGACTGGTCTACATTGTGCAGCTAGCTGGACATGTTTTCATTGTGGCATGACATTTTTAATAGCGAAGCATTATATTAATTAAATCATTAATGTTCTTGTGCACTGTTGGTGACTTGCATGTATTGGATCTTTAGATTGGTGTTACCCTACAAATTAGTTGCAAACGCTCTAGCCCTTTAGCCGATTTTTCTCAGAAAGTGTGCTGTATAATGCATTAAAAGACATATGTATATCTTTCTCCTAGTGCAGTGTGCAGCGTACCCATGCAGCAGCACGTTCATGCCTATTGCGCAAGTGTGGTAATCTACGCGACCCGTGATTTGTTGCTGAGTCGGGGTGGGGAGGAGGTCCCTCAGCATGGTTCTCAGGGGGACCCCCAAATGTTATGTTACGCTACTCTGGTGAGGGTCTGTAGGAAGTCCTTGTAGGGCTTTGGGCCTAACAGCAAAAGGTGATAAGTGAGTTTACAATAGGAATAAACGGACTGCTTTACAATGATACAACACAAGGGACGTTTATTAAGTGGGAACAGGAAATAAATAACTCACAGAGGTGAACAAAGGGTAATATAAAAGTTATGAGGTTAGGGAGAGAAGGTCTTATGGGTAATCATGGGTACACTGAAGATAGTTGGGTCGTTGAAGAACAGATAAGAATGGAATTTCAGTGCTAAAAGCAGTAGCATAGATAGTCGGTACAAGGTGGGGAACTGCCATGCACATATGTCAAGAATATGCACCTGACCCTGCATCACTACCGCTGCAGTTTGGCCTGATGCAACCACAACTGTAGAACAAGGAAGTGAGGCTAACATAACATCCATCACCACATCTATGCAGTTTATTGTACGTGCTACTCATTTAATACAAACATGACCCCTTGGTAGCTTGGATTATAGCCAGTGCAGAGCTACTTCTTTAACACAGGAATGTGCATTTGAAGGGTGGAGGCACCCCCCATATCACTGATAGTAAACTGCATAGAGAAATACTGCCCAACCATTCTTACTATTACCCTTTTAGTGTACCACATAATCTTCACTAATCGCACAGTGCCAGACTTATCTAACTGTCTATTTTATAGTTTAATAAAAATTAATAACTGATTCCTTGCTAGTGGTTTTGGAGGATCTACCTGAAGCCACCTAATCTGGCAACACTAAATGGAGTCAAAGAAGCTGCTCACACGATGATCACGAGATACCTTTCAGCCAGCGAGCTTGTTTTACCAAACGATTTCTGTATCGTAAAGAAGTGACGCCATCAAGGATCTTCACTCACAGCTTCAGCTATTCCAGAGTGTACATCGTGCGGTGCATACTTCCTTGCTACTCATGAAGGAAGCTTCCGGCAGAAGTTATAAGAGAAATATCTAACAAAGCTCTGCTGCGATAAGTGGCATAATGGTAGAGCCTAGTGTTAGATGTACGCAGCACAGCCTTTGGACTCAGACATTGGAGGTGCTGGCTGCAACTGGCAACGTCTTGCAGAGTGTGTGCCACTTTATTCTCAGTTCATGTCACGCACACTGTCCGTCACCTCAAGTGAGGGCGGGCACTAAAGTTAGAACATCCCTCCATCATAAACATTAAGCAGCAAATACAGACATAAACAACACAGTTTTACTAGCACCCCCACAAGCCATCAATATAAAATGATATTGAAACACCCCATTGTTCTGATAGCATCAATCTCCCTCTTCTGTCACATAGGGGGTCATTACGAGTTTGGAGGTAAGTAACAGTCCTTACCGGAATGGAGCAAATACTGTGTCCGTGTAGTAAAGAGCCCGCTAATAGAGGGCTACTACGAGTTTGCGTGCCCAAGCTTTGCGCCATGCCGGTAACGACATTAACGGCAGGCCGTTAAAAGTCCAAAAAATTACCCTTAGCGGCATCATGGAAAGCACAGACAGCACTACCGGCATTGATGGAAACGGCATTAGCGGGCACCGCTATCAGCGGTGACTGCTATTAGCGGTGCCCGTAAATAAACGGAACCAGAAGTAGCGTCATCGCACAGGAACGGGAAACAGCACGGCGGCCATCTTGAAAAACACAATCCATTGCCATCCTCACCACTCAGGACCTGGAGCATATTGCTGACTACAGACATCAACCTCCCACAAGAAAATCATGCCCAAGGCAGTAAAAAAAGGCGCCACCCGCCAGCGCAAAGAACGCTTTAATGAAGATGAATTAACAATGCTGGCTGAGATTCTGGCTGACAATGCTGAGGTTGTTTTCGCAAACAGCCTCAAGAGAGAGGCAGTGTTAAAGAAAAAAGAAATCTGGGAATTTGTTGCCCAAAGAGTCAGCGCGGTAGGCAACACCCCCGCACAATAAAGGATGTTCGGAAGAGATGGGATGACCTGCGCCTGCGAGTCAGGAACATCCTGTCCACAAACAGGAGGCAGGCCATGGCTACTGGTGGAGGACCACGCTCACCAATAAAGCTAAACCGCTGGGAGGAGATCTGCGCCAGCACGATTGGCATAGAGGCCATCGAAGGTGTGGGTGAGATGGAGCGTGGCACCACCTCATCGGCGGAAGGAGGTGAGTGTCCTAAGAAAACACTGTAATGCAAAGTATGATGATAGTCCACCAATTTGTCTGTCTAAAGAGGCAATGCATGTCCAATACATACACAATCCCTGCCTAGATGTCGTCCGCAGCACAGACATATGCACATGCATGCAGCATGGCAATGCCATAACTGACACACACCACACAAATATGAAAATGGCATAAGTTACACTGCACGCAGGCCACAACAGAAATGCATGTCACATAGCATACGCCCGCCCCAACATGAGTGACCCCGACGGATGCCTGCATGCTCCACCCATATAGCAAGCAACGTGATCATCCAAACTCCACTGCCTAATCCCCTCTAATGTGTAGAAGAGCAATAATACAAATGTATGCATGATGCTTGTCAAACCATCACTCATGCCGTCCCTCTCTTGGTCTCCCACAGGCTCAGATCCTGACAGCGAGGCCCGGGACTCACCCCCACAGGCGACTACACCCCGGAAGATGGCCAGGGATGAAGGCAACAAGCCTTCCACTTTGAAAGGCCCAGACAAGCCACGACAGGCTTAAAAGACCAAAACAGCCCAGGATGCCACAGCACTGGTGCCGCTAAGGCACATCACCACAGTCCCCACAGCACCTGTGACACCTGCACAGGAGACAGTCGATGGGGCACAATCTGCAGAGAACAGCTCTGTTGGGGAGGTGGCAACTATGGCACCCCTGACAGATGATGACGTGCAGGGCCAGGTGTGTGTGCCTGTCGAGGACGACTCCTCAGACCTACCTGCAACACCAAGTCCCGCCCCATCCCCCCAGTTCACACCTGTCGGCTCCTACCACGACACCACCCTGGAGCAGTCTGGGGGGGAGTCCGTACAAGGGAGCATGAGCCCACAGAGGACCCAAATGGATTTGCCCATGTCACACATAAATCCCTCCACCTCCACTGGTGTACAGGCGGGGGTGCAGGAGGCAGGACACGCAGCACAGCGCCAGGAGGAGCTCACTGCCCTAGTGAGGCAGTTGGTCATAGACTGTGCCCAAGCAAGGCAGGAGGGATGCGACAACACTGCGTCCCTGAGGCAGGTCATTGTGGAAAGCACCAATAGATTATGTGAGGAGGTGTCTGCCCTGAGGCAGGTCCTCACCCGCATTGCAGATTCCATGGAGGCTGAGCGGCCAGCTCCAAGAATGGAGCAAGCGGCCACCCCTTCTTCGTCAAGCTCCACCCAAACCAGCCCCCTACGCAGGTCAGCGTGTACTCTGCGCCGCTCGGACATGCCGCCACCAAGTGGTAGGATGTAGACGGGGCAGCCTGATGAAGGGAATAGACACTGACACATGAAGCATTTGCCTGGACACCATGTGTGGGGGAGTTGTGGGGGAGGGGGAGAGGGTGTGTGGGGGAGTTGTAGAGGGAGGGGGAGGGAGGAGAGAGTGTGTGGGGGAGTTGTGGGGGGAGAGGAAGGGGGAGAGGGTGTGTGAGGTGGAGGGTTTGAGCACTTTAATCTTTTTTGGACAGTTAAATACACCCGTTGTGTGAAAAAAAATCTTGAGTGGGCATTCCTTATTGCATATGTGACATTTATTGATATACAGTGCATAGTGTACATGTACTCACACACCCAGTGCCCTCTGTCCAACTTTCATGTCAGCCTCTGCACCCATGTGTGTTAGAAATATTATGCAATCGCTGACTGACACACATCACGTCCCTCCTGTGCATCGGCACTGCGATGTTGTGCACCCACATCTTCTTCATCCCCTTCATCATCACCAGGTGGTTGTAGTTCAATGTCAGGGGGCAGGGGCACATTCTGTTGGATACTCATGTTGTGCAGCATGACACATGCCATGATGATCTTGGCCACCTTCTCATTCCTGTGGAGGAGTGCCACACCCGACCGGCTAAGGCAGCGAAACCGTGCCTTCAACAGGCCAAAGGTCTGCTCGATGACCACTCGGGTACGGGTATGGGAACGATTGTAGTCCTCCTCGTGACTGTTCTGTGGGTTTTGGACAGGGGTGAGGAGCCACGGCTTCAAGGGTTAGCCACTATCACCTGCATGAGAGGCAATAAAAGGTATATGTTAGTCGGTTCCTGATGGACATCTGTACTAGTCACACATGCCTGCAGATTATCGTTGGTCACATGCACATGTCCTTGGTTGTATGCACACAATTTTAATGCCCTCAATGTGTTCTGTGCCATGGACGTATGGTGTGGGTTGCATCTCCAAGATGATACATGGTGTACACTGCCTTGATGTTGCTCTTGCATTGTGGATGCATACCGCTGTGTTTGTGTCAAATTTGTGATGTGTTGTGTTCTGTATGATTTTCTAACTGGCAGCGTTGGCAGTTGGCTCTGCAATATTAGGCATTCAGCACTGATTATTACAATGGTGACATGCTGCACTTCTGTGGTGGTGGCAGCCCTGTGACAAGCTGTGGATTCCCTTGGTGATTTTGTTCAGTGCACTCCCATGGATGCTTGTCCTGTGTAGTGATTTTCTGCAGACATTTACATAGTGAATATTCACAGCATGTTGCTGGATTGTGTTACGGAGGGTCAGGTACAATGATGGGTGGTGGACGTGTTGTGGGATGTGGGGTGTTTTTAAGTTTGGCATGTTGTGATAGGTGTCCAGCTTACTTCGTTGCTATGGGATTTGGTTGTCATGTTCAGTTTGGGATGCTTTGGGGCACAGTGTTTTGTGATGTGTACATCGTGCTGTCACATCAACAATGACACCATGGTGGTGTGTGCATCTATCCCCCCATTTCACTGCCATGTGCCTGTCATGCAATTTACCAAGCAGCCAGACCCGTCATCCTGCATGTCACCCCATGTAGTGTGGTAGCGTGGAGTTCCGCAGGACCATTGAGTCATGTGTTGATCCAGGATATCAGGCACAACAATGTGTGATGATCTTGCTGGTGTCACATACCATCTGTACATTGATGGAGTGGTATTGCTTGCGGTTACGGTAGACCACCTCCATGGCATGGGGGACCACCAACTCCACGTGGGTGCAGTCGAGGGCAGCTATACAATTTGGCATGGCTGCCAGTGCATGGAAGTCAGCTTTTGTATCAAAAATCTTCTGGGTAGTCTGTGGTAGGGATATGTAGTCCCTTGTGTGCTTCAGGAGGGCATCCAGCACTTGGTTCAGAATGTGAGAAAATAAGGGCTGTGATATGCCATGCATGTGACCCACTGTGTGCTGGTAGGTGCCTGTGGCAAGGAAGTGGAGCATCGACACTACCTTCAGTTTAGGGGGGATGGCGGTGCGTATTTCAATGAGGCTGACAATGTCGTCGTGTATCATGTCCACGATGGTGGTGATGGTGTCCCGGTCCAGACGGTACAGGGTGTGGATCTGCTCAGGGGTTAGGTGAATGGACTGGCTCTGATGCAAGGGATTGGGAGCTGCCTGCGTGGTACCACTGGCTGCACTGGTGGGGCATGCTGGGCCTGTCTCACCCTCCTTCTCCTCCTGCGTCTCCTCTGTGGTGCCTGCTGTTGTTGTTGTTGTTGTTGCTGGTGTAGCAATGCAAGCATGTCCTCCATCCCCAGTATTGCTACTACTAGTGGAATCATTTTGGTGTGGGAAGGGGTTTGGTGTGTGGGTGTGCTCCTTTTGTGCTGACCCAGACTCCATTGCCTCCACCTGTGCTGATTGTGTGCACCTGTGGCAGTTGGGAACACTGCACATAGCAGTTTACCGATGCTCAGCGATGCCGGTATTGCCGGCATGCCGGTATCCCCTATTAGCGCCTTCATGATGCCGGTATTTGCATGTCCGCCTGACTTGTGATGTCCTCCTGTTAGCGGCATCCCGGTATTGCCGGCCTGAAGGCCCGCGTGCCTGCGCCCTTGCCGCTATTAGAGGCACTGTTATTAGCGGTGCCTCTAATACCAGGTTCTTAGGTCGGAATAGCCCGGAGCGGTATGCGATGCCGGGAATCCTTTACGTTTTTCCATTACCTCCAACCTCGTAATGACCCCCATAGTCTTTCATTTTCAAAGGCATTCACCATGCGGGCCTTGATGGGTATCCCTGCACCATACCCAGGCCTCTTTTTATATTTTGGATGGGAAACACCATCAAGGACTGTGGCTGACTCCTTTCCACCATGCCATGGTTGGTCCACGGAAGGTAGTTCTCAGCCGTTGATCTGGCGTCTTTGGTCTCTACATCTACCAGCGTGTTGCCATTGTTCCATGGTGAGAATTGCTTGAACCAACAACAGTTCAGTGTCAACCCTTCACAGTGGCTGCCATGACCATGGAGCCTTTTCAGCTAATAACCGCCCATGGGGCATACTCATATGGCATACACAATTTATTTAATCAAAGTGCAGCATACCCGATTGTGTTTGGTATGATAACATTTTCCTCCAGGATGATTGTGAACGCAACCGTTTCGCGTGAGCTAACGTCAGATAAATTTCCTGTGACTATCCGTACACATGCTCAGGCAATAGCGAGCGGACCTTCCTCTTCAACAACACCTTGACCGGAGACAAACTTGTGGCTGTTTGCAGAGATGTCCTGTAAAACATCAAAAACATGGTCAGTGCTGTCTCCATTGGTGTGCCTTTTGCATTCTCAATTCAGAAAGCCTTGCATGAAGTTTTCATGAACCACTCCATGCCAGCATTAGCTCTTGGCCAGCACGGCATAATGTGGTGATGCAGAATGCCATAGAAAGACAGGAATTTTGCTAAATCTGCACTTTGAAATGGGGGCCATCATATGTTCTCACCGTCTGTGGGAGCCTTTTATGTACAAAAATGTCCTCTACCACCAGCAGGATATCAGGTGAACTCTACCACAACTGCTTGTTTGGCTGTATAGTTCTGAAGTCCATGCTTATGGCTTCCCAAGGCACTGATTCAATTGGGGGGGCCTGTGAATGTCACCAGTCTTCTGGCCTCACTGGCAGCTGGCCAACAGGGCATACGCTTTCTTCTCCAGTTCAGGGAAACAGACTTTGTGTTGCAGCCCCTTGGTGCCCTGTGTGTGTAATGCTGATTATTGTTTGGATTAGTGATGGGAGGAATTACAATTTGGGACGCCGCAAGTAGGACACCCTCAATGTCCATAGACAATTCAGTTTGGACCAGTGATAGAAGTGTACCAAAAAAAGTAGTGAAACTGGCACCCAAGCGGGAGGGCAACATGCAAAACATGTTTTGAAGGGTTGCAGCCATGCTACGTGACAGCCAATTGATTTGAAACAGATTTCAGTTTCGCTGTAAGTGATATTGGGTGGTAAAGTGGAGAAATGTGCTTTAACTTCCCAAAGAAAAGTTCCAGAATGTTAAAAATGGTTGCAAAAAGTAGTGGAACTGTTAACAGTAAAAAAATAAAAGTAGTGGAATGCTGCTCCTGACCGTTCCCACTCTCTTCGACCACTGGTTTGGACACTCCATAGGCACTGCATGCATACCTGTGTATCTTCTATATCGTGACTAATATCTGCTAATAAGGATTTTCACTAACCTCTAAGCTGTTCCATGACCTTCTGCATGCCTCGATACTGGCGGGTGGCTTCTGCAATGTTTTGCAAAGACATCAATTTCATAGCAGTTATCCAGCTGACCATGCTCACCAGAGCTTTCGCCTCAACTTCCACTGCCTATGGTGTCGATGCCTGAAGACATGGATGACGCAGCCGGGCGTCCACGGGGTTGCCAGCCACTGCTTCAAATTGGACAGTGACCCCATAATCCGACAGCCGCAACATCCAGTGATCTAAGACCCTTGGAGAATTGGCAGTAGGGGTTTAGGGTCCGTCACGATCGTGACTGGATGATCAAAAATGTACAGATGGACATGATGACACCACCACAGAACAAGGAACCCCTCACACTCTATGTGTGAATGCCTCATTTCTGTTGGTATCAATGCTTTTGGAGCAAATGCCATGGGCGTCTCACCCTGTCATTGTCCATCTGAGCTAGCACAGCCCTTAGGCCCACAAGACTAGCATCAACATACATATCGGACTGATTCAGAGGGTTGGAAAATGCTATTGTGGTGTATTCTACTAGAGCTGCGTTGGAGTCTTCAAATGCTTTGTGTGTGACAACACTCAATAGCCATTTGATGTTTTTGGAAATACAATAACGGAGTGCCTACATTATTTTGGGCACGTTCGGGATACAGACACCAAAGAAATGTATCTATACTAGGAAACTGTGTACTTCAGAAGGGGATGTGGGATATGCAAAGTCATTGATACCAAGCTCAGCTAAGAAGACTGTGCCTTGGAATACAAAATCAAAGAAGTGTAACTTGGACTGTATGAAAGGGCATTTCTTTTCATGTAACATAAGTCCATTCTGACAAAATCGACTGAACATCACTTGAAGTGTCTTGAGATCTTCT
This sequence comes from Ambystoma mexicanum, assembly GCF_040938575.1. Classification (NCBI taxonomy): domain Eukaryota; kingdom Metazoa; phylum Chordata; class Amphibia; order Caudata; family Ambystomatidae; genus Ambystoma; species Ambystoma mexicanum. Next base: position 705,406,361 of record NC_090924.1, read on the forward strand.
TTTTCAGTTGTTCAATTTATCGAGACATCATCACTCACATTAGCAACCCTTTCAATGTATGTTGAAAAACCTCGGTAGCCGATGATACCCAGGAAATGATTGGCTTGTATCTAAACGAAGCTACATGGGAGGGAAAACTCACAATCGGGCATGAGTCCTTGTGTAAAGGCTCTTGATAATAGGTGGACAGCAAATCAATTGAAGAAAATATTTTCGAGTCTTTTAAATGAGTTATGATACCATTCAGTGTCAGCTGGGTAACCGCATGTCCACAGCGATGCATAACTCACTGTGCTGTTTAGGTTTTGTCTAGGTTCCAGTGTTTGATGTTCATCTTTCACCTGTTGTCTAAGATGAAATGAAATACGGCAATGCTGCAACACCACTGACTGAATCATGTGCAGCCACAATGTTTGACCTTGCAGGTATGCTACCCTTTAAAATAGGTTTTGAAACTAACCTCTAAACATTGGAATACATCTCAATTTCATATTCATTAAATGTCAAGTGGATCATTCACAGATCCTCAGCCATGTTTCAACTGAGCAAGGTGTCTTTTGACACACTAGTAGCATAAAATGTGGTGGAAGTGGAGGCTCTGTATTTCAGGATGTGCGCTGAAACCCTCCTTCCAGTGGTAGGGGTTGTTTGACTCTTCTCTGGGTGTTGCTAGTTTTAGTATCAGCTTCAACCTTTGGAATTGGACCGAGGGTATCATGTTGACTGACACCCCTCTATCAAGCAGCACTGGAAGAATTGCTGATAGGATAGTAAACACACACTAGCGTGATAGCAACCGCCTAGCAGAAAATGCAAAAATACACACTAGTTGAAAGAACTATGAGAGAAGAATCATGACAACTTAGCACTGACAGCACAGTGATAGAGTATTGAACTATTGCCGTGCAGGGTGCTAATACACAGTCAGCATTTTCTAAATTTTAATATAAATGCACTTTAAAAGAATCCTATTCAGGAATAAACGTAAAGTTTATTTGTATTTTCTGCAAGCCTTCACATGAAAATAACCTTTGCAAATCTCAGCAAAACAGCAGTCCAGGTTTTCTATGAGAATGTGTTTGAAGTGATTTAAAACATGCAAGTTAGGTAATGTAAGACAAGAGGATAAGAGGAGGGATGTGTGTAGAACCAGTTAAAGCAAACAGAAGGCTGATTTCAGGGTGATATGCACAGAGATGCCAAGAGCAAGGCTGGGGCTTGCTGGAGGTCTTGCACCCCACAACCATCGACCATGCCCCCACGGAAAAATCCTGACTCTAAAGGTAGATTTTTTGCCAGTTATGGCACCTCAGTTTCCCATTGCCCTTTGGGTGCTATTGCCCCTTCCGGCAGGCCGCTCTCCTGATGTACTTCCTCCTCTCATAGTTAAGTTGCCTCCTGCACCCCTGTGTCCCTTGTCTAATGCATCCTGGGGCTCGGTTCCCTTGCTCCGAGCCTCCACTCTCTGCAGTCTCTATTCCACGGTAAAGGGCTTTCCTTCTTTCCTTCTGTAGCTCCTGGAAAGCCTGGTCCGTTCAATGTGCCAGGGGACCCCAGGCTCCATATAGCCCATATATCCCTGGACATATTCTTTTTAACTAAACCCTGTCACTCTTTTCTTCTATTCCTTGATCCACTCCTGACACCCCTCACAGTAACATGTAAAATGTGACTCAGAAGCAATAGGCCTCTCAAAATGAAAGGCTTACCAAAATGCAACACATCACACAACACTCCAAGAAATCTGCTGCCTACAGAAGGACAAAAATATTATACATAGATTTTGAGACAGAGCTATATTTAACATGTTCCCGTAGTATAAGAATATTGTTACTTTCTTGCCAACATGGGCTGGACTAGGGCAAAAGCCATACAATAGCTGCCATTGCTTTCATAAAGCTGTGGGCAAGGGGGCAGTTGGCCATGTCATGCATGCCTTTGAAGGACAATATAGGTTGGGCACAGTGTGAGACATACCAGCTATATTGGCCTTCAGAGAAACCAGTCTCTTTGGAAGTGCCTGGATTTTCCTAGGGATGAGGCTTATGGGAAGTGGATATTAAGGTGAAGTAGTCCCTCCGTAAAGCCTAGACTTTGACGTTGACCAGTGTCCACAGCACTGACCTGCTAGTGATGAACTTGCACATGAAATCAATAAGAGGATTGGAAGGTCCTCTCCTTTCCTGATGTAACATTAAGAAACAAAAGTATATCTTAGAAACCCTTAACTGTGCTTAAGATGAGACTGCATGGTGTGTTTTCTAATCAAATTTAGAAGAAAAGTAAAAACATATGTCCTGTCAGACACTAGTCATGTTTGTATGCTAGAACATGCATGTCAGAACATCACATGGGCTGTGACTCCAAGTGTAGCCTCTCGCACACTACCTGTGCTGAAATAACACATATGATCATTTTATCTCCCCCATGTATCCCCCTTTATACAAAGGTGCCACTGGGATCAGCTGGAAATTTAGCAGTCGAAGTGTGCAGGACACAGTTTAGCCCCAGTCAGACCAGCATGTGCTTTCCGGTGTTGTGTTCAGCAGTGTTACTTACTTCTGCCCACTATTGCCACACACAAAGGTACTGTCTGAGGCGCAGCTGAATCTCTTTGCAGATGTAGAACGAAAATCCTATTGAGATACGAGAGTGCGGGTGTCTGGCTCCTTTTGCTAGAGACTTCTGCGATTTTAGCGAGACTTGGCAGTTCTGCTGACAGAGAAATGTAGGGGGCACTCCATGCCACAATCTGGAATACATTGACAGAAAAAAGGGACTAGCCAGAAATGCTGTCTGATTGTAAACTCCATTGAGGCATTTAGTGATGTGGTAGAGTCCAGACTTTTCATACTAACGTTCAGGAAAGTATGACACATCGTGCGTCCTGGGTCTCCAAGGAGACACTGTGCATGGGGTTACTAAACCCCTCCCTCACATTCAGCCCACCTAGACACCCAGATGCCAAAGGAGGGCTTCTGGGCAGGAGCCCGCCAAAGGACGGCGAACAAAGAAGGCAAACCTGGTTTGGCGCGAAAAGTAAAACACAAGAAGGACTTTAACAAAAGAAATGGTGACTAAGCCCGACCGGAGCCAAAATAAAATGGATTTGGTCAAGCGGGTTTATGTTCGAGGCTAATACAATAGCCTAAAACAGTACCACGTTTATATACTATAATCGCGGTAGAAAGGTTAGGGTAGAGACCACTGCCACCAGCCAAGTCTTAATGTTAAGGCAGCGAAACAAGGCTCCAGGAGGCACAGACAAAAAGGGGTAGGAACTAACCCTTTCCGATACTCCATGTAAGATGGGGTGTACTGGGTCTGTAGTTTAAAGAGACTACATAAAGTTAATGGCAACTTTACATGTTTCTGGGGGACAGTAGTCAGACCCAGAAAAATGGAGTCAGGGGGAAATCTCGAAGACAACCCGGTGTCAATGCACTGAAGGTGCTGTGTAACACACACAAAAAGTGGGGCTCATGGACTGGTGTGGCTCTAGAGCCCAAGATCACACAAAAAGTAGAATTACACATGGCAAAACACATGTAAGAGTGGGAAAAAAGGAAAAAAGGCTCACACTCTTACCAGGTGGAAAAAAATAAACCCCAGAAATCCAGCAAAGCTGCTGAGGGACTCACTAGGTGAGGGAAATTAGCCATAAATGAGAATTCTCCCTAACATCCCTTTATACTACTGAGCTGGGAGGCAGATCCAGAGGGCCAGTACCCAATAGTAAGGGGATGTGTGGAACAGGTGGAAGTTTGCATAATAAATTCGTATTTCCCTAACCATGGGATCCCAAAACATCTAGACGCACTGGCCCAAACTAGCCCAACATCGTGAGAGTTTTTTCATATGGGCAGGAGACCTCAACTGTGTTAGGGATTGGGAACTGGACAGGTCGAAACAGACAGCAACCAGAAACGATGCAGCGATGGGGGCACTAAACGCGCTGGTAGATGCTCTAGACCTGGTGGATGTGTGGAGGGAACTTCATCCTACAGACAAGGGTTATTCGTACTTCTCCTCGCCACATACCCTGCACACAAGAATTGACTACTTGTTCATGGCCAAAAGCCACCAATCACAAATAGACTCGCACAGTACTTGGGCAGGTCAATATCAGACCACTCACCACTGCTGATGACTTGGAAAACACAAGGCCCCAGGCCATTGATACCGTTGTGGCGCATGGGACCAGATGCCCTAACGGACCAGGTTTTTACAGAAGAGCTGCGAAACAAACTGGCGGAATACATAGAGAAGAATGTAGGTAGCGTTGAAAGATGGGGCACAGTCTGGGAGGCAATGAAAGTGGTGGTGAGGGGAAAGGACATTGCAGGAGTGGGGGGCATACAGAAAACATTAAAAGCTGAACTGGAACAATTGGAGGATGAGATAAAATACAAAGAGTTCAACGCACAGGAGACAAGGGAGGAGGAGAAAGAGCTGACACAGCTATTAAAGAACTGCCAGGAAGCATGGGGGAGGCTCTCCAAATTTGACTTCTCAGTGAAAACCGCCAAGGCACATGCAGACGGAGACAGGCCGGGCAGACTGCTGGCCTGGCTGTGTAAAAGGGAACACCCACGACGCCAAACCACGGAGGTCAAAGACACAACAGGCACAGTACACAAGACACAACAGGAGATCAACGATACATTCCGGGACTTTTACTCCCGTCTTTACAGCCACAACCATCAGGTGGCACAACCAGACATACTAGACACACTAGACGAAAGTGGCCTCCCCAAAATAGACCCGGCACAACAGGAAACCCTAGATGCAAAGATAACAGGGGAAGACATAGCGGAAGCAATAAGGTCACTTGCCTCTAGTAAAACGCCAGGAAGTGATGGAATCCCCAGGGAGTTCTATAAAACCTATGAGGCAGTCCTGACACCAGTGCTACTTGAGGTCTACCGGGAGGCGTACACTAATGAGGAGCTACCAGGGTCCATGAGGGAAGCACTAATTATACCAATACCTAAGCCGGGGAAACCTATGGATGAATGCAATTCTTATCACCCGCTGGCAATGCTGATTTACAATGTCAAGATCCTGACCACGATACTAGCTAAACGCCTGAACAGGATAATGGGGGGCCTAATACACAGTGACCAAAATGGTTTCATACCGGGGCGCAGCACTCTGTTGAACTTACGCAGATTGAAATACATCATAGCGCAGACAGCGGGATCTCGAAAGGAATACGCTATACTTTCCCTAGATGCTACAAAGGCGTTCGACTCAATATACTGGTAGTGGCTGGTGGCGACATTAAAGGAGTTCAGATTTGGGGAGGGATTCATCCGATGGGTGTGGATATTGTACACGAACCCAAAGGCCAGGGTAAAAACTTGGAAAAACTGGGAGGCTGGTGTCGGCAATCTGGGATATAAGGAGGGGGACTCGACAGGGCTTCCCGCTGTCACCAATGCTATATGTGCTGGGCCTTGAGCCAATAACAATATACCTCAGGAAACAATACCTAGATGCATCTGGCTCGGAGGAGTGGGACATTTGCTATCGCTCTATGCAGATGACGTGCTGCTATATGTAAGAGACATGCATCTAAATGTCCCAGTGATCTTAGATATACTTGATAATTATGCCAAAGTGTCAGGAATCAGTTTTAGCAGATCCAAATCCTGCATATTCCCGATAGCTGGGCTGAGAGAGAGGAGCGTCAGTGAACTACCAACGGTAGGACTCAACTGGGAGGTGGACTCATTCAAATACCTAGGGGTAAACATAAAACATACACCAGAACAGATGAATGAGCACAACACGGCAAAGGTGGTGCAGGACTTGAAGCAGTTAATGAAATTCTGGTCTAAACTGCCACTGTCTCTATTAGGTAGGGTGGCCATGACCAAAATGATCATCCTGCCGAGATTCTTGTACTTCTTCAACAACGTGCACTGTTATGTTAAGGCGTCTTTTTACTGATCATTGGAAGTGCTGATCCAAGAGTTTTTGTGGAGCGCTTCCCACCACAGACTCTCACCAACAAATCTATATTTACCATACGACAAAGGGGGGTGGTGAAACTGCCAAACCTGGAGAGGTACTACCTAGCAGCCCAACTCAGTCATGTGGTTAAATAGTGGTGGACGAGTTCACCTCAGAAACTGGTTTACTGCAACACTTGGTGGGCCCCATTAAACAGCCAGGCTGTGTGAATGGGGATTTTGGCATAAAAGGCAGGACTCTTGGGCTGGAAGTCAGAGTCGCCACTGGAACTGCAAGAACCGAAGAGAAGCGGAGAAGAAGACGGCTGCTGCAACTCCCGAATCCTGGTGAAGCCCTCCTGCAGTCCTGAGCTATCTACCCTTCAATGACAGAGAAGATCCAGTCCGGAGTCTTCTTCCCTTGAGCCTGGTGGCATCAACCAGCTCACCTTCAACAGACAGAGAATCCTCTTCTGGGTCGAAATCTCTGCACACAGCTGTAGTGGTCCGGATAGCCATCAGAAGAGCCCTCTCCCGTTTTAAAGGAGCGCACCTTTTATTCACTGTTGCTTAGCTGCTGCTGGCTTCATCCCTGGGTAGTGCAGATCGCTCCAGACGTCCTCCTTCTTGTCCCCACGACTGAAGCTTCAGGAACCGTGAGTCTGCAGGAACTACCAGGAACAACTGCCGTAGAACCAGCTTTCTTCACGTGAATAAGGTACTGTGTCTGTTTGGTTGTTCTCTCCGTCCGACCTTGAGGAATCGGGGTGAACCCTTTTCCTTTCCGGAGGCTTGTACTTTCTTCCTTCCCTCTTATAAATTTTGCTTCCCTTTGACAATATCCAAGTATTCCTGGCAATCGTTAATCGTGAACTGTTCTAACCATGTGATCCTCGACAACAGGATTTCTGTTCCATTGGACACTGGCGCAGGCCCACTGACTTTTATCTACCTTTTAGAAAGTGTCCTCTGTTTCTATTTGCCTTGACAAAAGTATTTCCTATGATTTTTATTCCCTATTCCCTTGTTTTAATTCTTTGTGCTAAGTGTGTTGGACTTCGGGTGTATTTCTTCCCGCGGGTACGCTTTATTTTCGGAAGACCGAACTGTCATTACTGTCAAAAAGTGATTGTGTATTAACCCCCGGTAAGGTCTTTCTTTCAAAACACTGGTCTGTCAATTGGTTGTGTGTAGCATATTTTAAGTGTGGTTTTATTTAATAGAAGTGAAGTGTTTTGTGAACAGATGGTTTAAAAATAAATGTACTTATATTTTTTTTTTCAACCAGAAACCTTGAGTCAGTGTTTGTTTGAGTCACAGTAATTATAGTCCTTTGTGTAATCTCTACTACTGCTCATTTGCTCTTGAGATAAGTCTGGCTGCTCACCCATTGCTACCACTTTACTGTGTAGTACGGGCTTGTACCAAAGGTGAAATTGTAGTACCACTTGTAGTCTTAATTGTGTGCAGTGGTCCCTAAGGGCACTGCATATGATTCTGCCTAATAAGGGAACCGTTGGACTTATCCAGATAAGTACCCCCTGGGTATATTTTCAGTAGGGAGCACCATAGCAGTACCCATCCCATTGATCCGTTACCGCCCTCATAGCTTGCTGCGTCAGGTGGATCTCCTGGACCAGCGCAATGACCACCCTTTTCCTGTTAAGAAAGCATTTCACCCGGTTCCTGCACATGTATGTTCCCAGGCCCCAAACGTTCCACGTCAATACTTTAATTTTGTCGGCCATTCCAATGTGTGGGTCACCCCCCCTCGGCCCTCCCGCCCCTTTGGTCTCAAACCCCGTTTCGACCTCCACCATTGTCTCCCACCCCAGGTAGCTCCCGTCCCTTTCCAGTTGCACACAACAACACACGCGCACTTCTTGGCACATGCCTCATTTTGTGTAGGATTCAGAACCTTACCAATTTCAAACCAAACCAAAACTGAAATAATGCGCTCAGGAGCCACGCTACGATTGCGGCCCTCGAGCGCCCCCGCATCTGCTTGACCCATCCGGGCTTCAGTGTGCGGGCTATAGTGCGTCAGCAACTGGTCAACGCCTAACAATTGGTGGGGTGTGTCTGCTCGCTCTGATCGAGATTCCTACTTCACTCCTGCCGTATAACAGAACAAAGTACTCCATTGTTCCAGGTCGCACACCCACCTTCTGTTGGTGCGTCCCTCCCTTACCCCAATCCTTTTCTGAGCCAGCCACTCCTCATGTCACCGCCTCCTTTCCGTCATCCAAGTTGTTATGTTCCAACCACATTGTGGCCGCCGCCGGCATTTCCAAGAACACTGCTCGTCCTTTGTAGAGTACTTTAAGCCTGGACAGGTACATCAGCATGTACTTGATGTTTAGTTTCCTAAGTTTGAACTTTATCAGCACAAATTAATTCCTTGCCCTTTGCACTGCAGGCGTGTAGTCCGGGTATATTGCTATGTTGCCGCTATCCCGGCGGATCTCCCCACCCTCTCTGGAAAATTTCAGGATGGTCTCCCTCTCACGAAAATTCTGTATTTTTGCTCTCATGGGACGAGGGTGTGAGCCCAGTGGTGGTCTTTTTTGCAGAGACCGGTGTGCCCTTTCTACTACGAACCCCTGCGACAGTGCTCCTGCCCAATTTCCTGCAGTATCAGATTTTCAACAAAGTCTGTAGAGTCGGATCCTTCCATCCCCTCCGGGACTCCTAGCAGGCGCACATTGTTGCACCGGGCGCGCCCTTTTGCATCCTCTGCCCTGGCCTCTAGAGTTGCATTCCTTCTTTCTAGTTCCGTCAGCCAGTTTTCTAGGTCTCTGGTGGTTTCTGCCGTTGTTTTTAGTTCTGTTTCAGCCATCGTGACCCTCTCCGTAAGATTGCAGACATATTGCCTCATCAGCTGCACATCAGTTTTGACCTCTTCTATTTTTGTGTCTATGAAGGATCTTAAAGCTGCAATGGCTTCCAGGACGTGATCCTCTTTGGTGGTGGCCTCCTTATCTGGCTGCTTGGTTTGTGTTGCTGGGGCCTTTTGTGGCTGCCCTTTATGTTTGGCAGCATTGAAGGAATCAATGATCGTTGAGTCCTTTTTGTTTTTTGTTGAGGGCATGTTTTCGCTAGCACCTAGTTCTTTAGTGGGTGCAGTCCATGTGGTGAACGCACCACTGATTGTGTCAATGCCTCTCCCTTGTGGGGGTCCCTCAGAACTGTCTGTGTGTGTGTCCCTCGGGCTATGTTTCCTTGCTTCTAGTCCCAGTCTATTGGGGCTCAGTTCTGTTGTATTGAGTTCCAGCGTATCTTGTCTGCGTTATATGAATCTTCCTCTGTGTCGTGCTTGTGTTGCGTTGCGGTTGCCCCAACGTGGGAGATCGTATTTACCTTCTCCTGGACTCAAGCAGCGTCACTTTTAGGCTTGGTACTCCTAGAATGAGCTATGCCTCTGGGGTGGTGCCCTAATCGCTGTGTGCGGCTGCCGCCGCGTTCCTCTCCCATCTCTGTTGTCTGCTTTTGACTTGCTGCCCCGGCCACCGACTTCAGCTTGGGTCTCCCTGCTGTTCCCTGTTTTCCCGCCGGCCACGGCGAGGTTACCAGTTTCTCGGTGTTGTGGCCCGGCCTTGTGTCCTCGGGCTCAAGTTAGTACAGTTTATGGAGAGCCTTCTCTACGACCTCTCCGTTTCTTGTCACTGTGCCATTAGGTGTAACAGCTTACCTTCCACTTGTGTCAGGGCCCCCTTCGGGTCCCTGCCGTGTCAATCGCGTGCTTGCAGGCCTGATCTCCCGCCGCCTTGCTTGTCTTGTTTTCTGTGCTCCCCAGGTAATCTCTGTCCTCAAGCTCCCTCTCCGCCGGATGCCGGTTTCATGCGCCGTTGTGCGACTGCCTTACCGGTTTCCCGAAGTTGTGGCCCAGCCTCGTGTCCACTGGCTCAAGTTAATACAGTTTATGGGTGCCTTCCCAACAGCCTCACGTCTCTTGTCTCTGCCCCGCTAGGTGCCATGGCTTGCCTTCCGTCAGTTTGAGAGCCCCCTGCGGGTCCCTGCCGTGTCAAGCGCGTGCTTCCAGGCCTGATCTCCCACCGCCTTGCTTGCCTTGTTCTCCATGTTCTCCTGGTAGTCTCTTTCTCTGAGCTCCCTTTCCGCCGGGCGCCCGTTTCTTGTGCTGGTGTGCAACTGCCATTGCTTTCCCGCTTCAGTATGTTTTCAGCTCGCTGGCGCTGACCGTTAATCTATGCCGCGGCCCTCGCCTGCCAGCCTTCCAAGTCCGTGCGTCTGCCTTCTTGCGTCACCTCCGCTGCTCCTTCACCCGGGTCTGGCCCACCGCAGTCTGTGTGGCAACCCGGCAGCTGCAGCGCTGGGCTTGGTGCACCGGGTGCCTAGCTTCCTCATTTCATCCCGTGTGCGGGACCTTGCCTTCAGCCACCTCCAGTCCTCTATGGTGGGGGGCCCAGCATTGCCTCTCATCTCCTCTTCCACCAGTCACTCTTCCTCTTCACCTCCGGGGCGCTGCGTCCACCATCTTGGATTTGCAGGGGAACCACTTTGCTGTCGTCTGCCCCTGTGGCCGTCTTCCGATTTATTGCCACGTTTCGCTTGGGGGCCAGGGAAATGGTTGCGGTGCCGGTAGGTATGCTTGTAGCTGCTTAAATCTTCTTGTTTCTATGAGTTTTGTAGGATCTTTGAAGGATCTCAGCAGGAGCTCTGCTTGAACACAGCCTCATACCATGAGCCCAGGCCACGCCCCCAGAGCCTGAAAATGTTATAGCAGTTTAGGAAGCATTTTTATTGTAGCTATCCTCTCCAGCCAGGATATACGCATAGGGGTCAATCTAGTTAGGTCTTCTTTGACTTTGTAGAGCAGATCAGGTTAGTATGCCCTATATAGACTTGAGATAGATTCTGTCGGATTCACTCCCAGATAAGCGATTTTACCCTTTGCCATTTTGAACGGGGAGAATGTTGGCAGGTTGCCCCCTTGTCTATTGGTAAGTCCCAAGCCCAGCAGCTCAGACGTAACCATGTTGATCTCTATACCTGTGGTCTTCTCCATATCGGAAACTTCGTTAAGCAGTGCCGGTATAGCAATTTCTGGTTCTGTCATAGACACCATCATATCATCTGCGAATGCTGCTATCTTATGTTCCTCCTCTCAGAACCCTAGCCCTTTAATGGTTGGATTGTGCCTAATAGATGTTAGCAGTGGTTCTAGATAGACAGCGTAAAGAAGCGTGGACAAGGGGCATCCTTGTCTTGTCCTCGCGAGATTTGTACCTTTTCAGAGAGGTGAGAGTTAATTGAAAGTTGCATTTTAGGGGTATTTTAATTGGCTTTGACCATGTTTATAAAGGTAGGGCCCATCTCCATTTGTCCATTGTCGTGAACAGAAAGGGCCATTCGACCCAATCAAAGTCTTTATCGGCATCAAGGGAAATCAGTACCGCTGGAACAGCGTTCCACCTTCTCTATCAGGTGGGCCAGCCTCCTGGTGTTATCTCATGTTTGCCTTCCCTTTATGAATCCAGCCCGATCTGTTTCCACTAAATCCGGCAGAAGGGGTGTCATTCTCTTCGCCAGAATCCCTGTATAGATTTTAACATTCAGGTTTAGAAGTGCTATGGGGCAATATGATCCACAATTTATCGGGTCTTTGTTTGGTTTGCTAAGTACTACCACCTTTGCTCTGATATTGACTTGGTCACTGAACCTCTCTGGTTCATTGAATTGAAGAGGCGAGCTAACCTTGCGCTCAGTTGTTCCTGGACGTTTTGGTAAAAGCATCCTGGAAACCCGTTTGGACCCGGCGTTTTGTTGCTTGGCTGGCCTTTTATTACAGCTTCCACCTCTTCCTTAGTGATTTCTTCTAATCTTTCCTTATCTGCGTTAGCTAGCTTACATATTTGGGATTTCCCTAGTTATTGCTGTATTGCTTGTTGGTCAGGATTGTCTGACTTATATAATGCTCCATAGAATATGGAAACTATTATTTCCATATCTGTAGCTATTGACCTATCTTGCAGTTTCATAGCTGTTATGGTCCGGCTTGCCTCGGCCCATCTCAGTTGTCTGGCTAAGAGCCTATTTGCTCCATTTGCGCTTATATAGTAGCGCTGTCTCGTGTTTAGTAAGGACTTTTCTGCCCTGCGTGATCTGAGTAGTTCTAATTGAACCCTGAGGTCCTTCAATTTTGTATAAGTAACTTTTACACTGTTCTTTGTTTCTGCCTTTGAGCTTGGAAGGCTATGATCTCCCCCCTCATTACAGCTTTGAATGCCTCCCAGATCCCTTCTTGTATCGTTTCTTGGTTATCGTTGTCTTTGAAGTACCCCTCTATTGTATCTCCCAAGCACTCCACCACCACCTCATCTGTCAGAATCTGCCAGTGGAGTGACCAGGCCCACAGCCCCCTACGTGGTTCCCATCTTTTTATTTTAACTATCAACGGTGCATGATCAGGGAGTGATATGTTTCCCAGCTTTATCTCTTCCACCTCCCCCAGGAGGGCTGCTGACACTCATATGTAATCGATCCTGGAAAGGTTCTGGTATACATGCAAGAAACACGTGAAACCAACTTCACTCTCTTTTTTCTCTCGCCAAACATCTTTGAGGGCTATGATGTCAAAGGCTTCTTTCAATGTTTTAGACAGAGTGGTTCCTCCATGGCTATTCCCTGAGCTCCTATCCTGGGTTCCCACGCCAGGTTGACGTCACCAGAGAGGATAACTTCCCCCTATTGTGAATTTTTCTAGCTTCAGGAGCACTTCATGAAGAAACCCTTCTTGCCCTGTGTTAGGTGCGTAAAGCGTTCCTAATGTCACTTTCCCGAGGCCCAGTTACACATGTAGAAATAGGAACCTCCCCTGCTTCTCTTCTAGAGTGTTTAGTACCTTTGCCTGGAGTGAGCTTCTAAGACCAATCAGGAAGCCCTCCTTTTTCCCCTGAGAGTTTGCCTGATAAAGCTGTGTGATGTGTTGAAAGCGGGGAATAGCTCAGTCAGGTTTCTTAATGTGGGTCTCCTGGAGCATTATTATGTCTGCTCGACAGCGATTCAACTGCCCCTCCACTTTCTTGCGTTTAGTAGGGTGAATTTAATCCCCTTACATTATGTGATAAAATTGTGCAAGACATTTTTATGGTTCCTGGACATCCCCTTCTTCCCGTCCTTTTCCAAAGCTACCGGTATTTTACTGTTTCCCCTGCTTGTTATACGCATGTGGGTCTTCTTCCCCCCATGTTTCATCCTTTCCCCACACTAAGGCACTTCCCCTTTCCCCCAACGTCCCCAAACCATAACCCCCTTCCTCCCTAACCCCCAAAACTTTAACTTCCCCCTCCCCTGTCCCCTTCCCCCGGTCAGGGCCATAGTTCCTCAGAACTACCCCAGATACTATCCTGGGGACGGCGTTCCTGGTTAAAGCCCGGGGACCTCCACCGCAGGGGCGAACTACTGTAACGCTCACCTGATTCCCGCAGAGGAGCCGGTCTTGACTGGGTGAATGCCGTATCTTCAAAGGTGATGTGTAACACACGGTTGGCTCTTTGGGCTGGACCTCTGTGCACTGTATGTCTGACTCGAAGAGTAAGATGTCTGCAGATAGAAAATATGGGATTAATGAACTGGGGTTATTGGGTGCCTCTCTCCTCTTCCCTTTCTCTTCTCCTGTAGAACCCCAAAGGTTAACGCCCTCACCTTAGGTAAGTGAACGCCGAGCTCTCCATCTGCCTCGGGGCAGGGTGCCGTAACCAGTTTCTTCACTGGATAAGGGTGCAGGCCTCTTGACCTCAGAGGACTGCTGTCCGTCGTTAACTGCACGAACGGTAAATTCTGGGCACTTCAAATGTCTTAAAAGTCTTTTGTAATGATATCTCTTGTTTTGCAGGGTTCCGGCGATGGCGGATGGCGGGCTGATGAGAGTTGAGGATCGAACCCGCGTGAGGAATAGAAGCGCCTGGAAGCACGTAAGTAAGCGCTTGTAGCCTGCTTCACGATGCGCACTAACTGTCCCTTTTATCTTGCAGGTACAAGTTCGGAGCTTTAGAGAAGCTGAAGGGTGCTGGAATACCCACTGGATTCGGCGTGGGAAGGAGTAATGGCACGTGAGTAATAAAGTTGCCCAATGTCTTTAAACGCACCTTCTTTTGTCTTTCAGATGCGGGATGCAGCGCCGAAGGCCTCCGGAGCGTGCGAAGAGCTGGTAAGCTTTTGTCTTTCAGATGCCGGAATGCAGTGCGAAGACCTCCGGAGCATGCGAAGAGTAGGTAAGCCTTTGTCTTTCAGATGCCGGAATGCAGCGCGAGGCGTTGGTGACAGCCGATCGACCAGGTAAGAGATGCGCTGCCACTGAAGACCGTAGTGCTAACCTGTTCTTTCTTTGTCTTTACAGGTGCTGCTGAAGACTGGATTCCAGGATGGTAAGCCTTTGTTCCCTTAGGCCCAGGATCAGAAGCAGAAGACACGATGAGCGTTCTGCTGCAGAGAATGCAGAATAACACAAAGCAAGATTCATCCATCGGGTGTGGTTTAAATAGCCTCCTGTAGTGCTTAGGTGTCTCCTTCCACAGCCACGCCTAGGTAAGAAAAGAGTTCCTGCTTTCCAGAAGAGTTCCAGTGTTCTGAACCTAGGGAGTGGCTCCTGCCCCACCCAACAGGAAAAGTAGTCCCAAACAGAAGAGGATCAGGGGTTCAACTGGCAGGTAAGTAAGCAGCATGGTCTGCTGCAGGTAAGTCCACCCAAGCTTTATGAGCCCGGCGCTTCCAGCGCTGGGACTGGGCATCTTTATGAGCCTGGTGCCACTGGCGCCAGGACATGGTCCAAAAGGTCCCAATTGGGACTGGCTGGCACTCGGAACCGGGGTTATGGGTCTGCTTCCAAGGGAGTCGGGCAAGTCCTGATCTTTTGGAAGCAGAGATCATGACAACTACGCCCTCTATCGGATTCCGTGATGGCCTTTCAAATCCTACCTTGCGTCTGGCCTCTAACATTTAGTGCTCCCCCTGCCTTCCGGCAGCAGCTTAGTTTTAGAATTGTTGTACCCCAATATATACTTGTAATTCTTTGCTTGTATCACAAAGCACCATAGGCATGTCATTTCCCTTCCACAGGATGTGCTCCTCCATTCTTGGTTGGGGGGGCCTCTCAGTTTTGCCCCCCTATTTCCCCTTCTTCCCCCAATCCCCGACCATTCCCAACGTTTGGTGCTTCCGCTAGGAGACGATGATCTGGATGCTCTCAGAGAGTGCCTTTCTTCCTCCTCCAGGTTCATTACTGACAGGCCTTCTTCGCATGAAGTTACTCTTTGTTGTCTGCCTTCCCACGAGAAGAGAAGCCGAACAGGAATGTCCATTTGTAACAGATGCTTTTAGCAATTAGGACCTTGGTCACTGGGTTCATAGCTTTCCTTTTTTGAAGAGTGGATAGTGCTAAGTACTGGTAAAGCTGGACTTGGCTTTCGTTTATTGACACTCCTGGGTGGGCCCTTGCTACTCTGAGTATGGCGTCTTTCATTGTGTAAGATGATAGGGCTACTAGAACATCTCTTGGTTTCGCTCCTGGATCTTGTCTCTTTGGTCCTACTCTATATAACCAGACTATTTTCACATCCTCCGGTTGCATCCCCATGAGTAGGCTTCCAAAGCATTGTTATATCGTGTCTCTCAGGTCTGCATCAGGAATCGCCTCGCTCATGCCTTTTACCCGAATATTTGACCTACGAGAATGGTTTTGCAGGTCCTCTGACTGCAGCTCGAGGTTATGGATGGCTCTGGCTATCTGTTCAAGAAGGTCACTATTCTGGTTCACCTCTTCGGCCACTTCCGATAGGCCCCTTTCTGTTATGCCCAATCTGGTGCCAAGATCAATGACTTCCTTCCTTACTTCTTGTAGTGAGTTCCGCAGTTCGTCCCTCAGTTTAGTGATCTGGTCTTGGAAGGATCTCATCATTCTGTCTTCCATACCTCTACAACAGTCCTGTAAGTCCTTTTTGTTCAGAGGCATCATGTGTGTTTCTCCCTCCTTGAGCCCACTTTTTGGCCGATTCCCAGAGCCCGCCGTCAGGGTCTCCTCTGATTGCTGTCACCAACAATGATCCAGCTGGCCCCCTTGCGGGTCGGACGACCCTTTAAACTTAGCTGGGACTCTCTTCTGTCTGGCTCCTGGCATCTGGGGAGCCCTCTGGGAATTCTGTTCAGTTGCACCTTTTTCGCTGTTCGCAAGGCTCAGCTGTACGTTCAGCTTTTGCCCCCTTCTCTCCTCTGGGCTCCTTCCTCTATCGATTTGAGGCTACAGTCTGGCAATGCTTCTGGGCCAGGGAGTGGGGGGATTGGGGTAGCTGGTTTCCACGCTGGTATCCAATCTCTTCTCATAGACTCTCAGCTGATTGGCCCCAGAGAATTACGTTATGCACTAATAGTGTAACTGCTTCCTTCCTATTGCAGTTTATCCCTGCAGTTTTCGTGGTTGAGCTAATGCTCACTATGTTTTACCCAGGACGCAATTACGAGGACCTCCTCCACTCCGTTCTCTGTCTCCTCCTGAGTTGGTGTTCCCTGTGTCCCCTATATGCCTTCTTTTGTGGTGCCGCCTTGCCATAGAGGGCAGTGACCTTATGTTGTTCCTTCAGCGGACTGCCGTCTCTTGTTTGTGCTCTTGTGATTTGCGTGTGTCTTGTGACTTATCTCTCCACCACTAGGGCACGTTTGTATCATGAGGAGGGAGAGGCTCCACCTGCCTCCTCTGCGGTTTTGTGTTTCCGAGTCGGGGGGGGGGGGCGGACAGGGTCGCTGCAACTGCCAGCTTCAGAAGCTCGTGTACACCCCCCTACTCCTACCCCACTCACTGCTTCGCTCCACTGCAGGTCTGGCCGCCTCCCCGTGTTGTTAGGAAAGCACTGTCCCTCACTGTCTTCTTGCTCTGCTCCGGGCATGTCTGGTCCCGGTGGAGCAGCTTACATATCTGATGCTCCAATACGCCCACCGTCCAATCAGTTGCTCTGACGGAAGTCGTGGGAGTCGCATCCCACCTCTGGTTTTGGATGTTATGTCGCAGGACAGAGGGATACAAATCTTCTTCTCTATTGGGGCCGTTTGGTTGCGAGACACAAGGCAATTTGCAATGCCCGGTCCACGTTTATTCACTCGCTGCTCTCCAACTGCTTCGATGGCAGTCTCGTGGAGCGGGGGGCTACTTCTTTGTTGACGGCCTGCTTTTATTGCCCCAGACAAGGGGACAGGAGAACACGCCTTAACACGTCAGCAACCATCTTGGAATCTTTCTCAGGATTTTTATTGAGTGCTCTTGGAAGATGGGCAGTTGACGCTGATAAATTGGATACAACCAATCAGGCTTTAGGAAGGGAACGAGCACAGGCTTCAACTGTCTTTTTCTACAGTTGTTGACGAATCAGGCCTTCAAGTCTAAGCGTACACTGTTATTGTCTTTCCTTGACATCTCAAAGGCGACTGGGTCGATCGTTCTAGGATCTGGGAAATGCTTAGGTCCTGGGTATGTGTCCGGAGGCACTGGTCATGTTGCTGGAGCTGTTGCACAAAGACATCAGATTAAAAGTGAGACTCGATCAAAGGGGCATATATTCGGGGTGGATCATTGTGGAATGCGGCCTACGCCAGGGGTGCATGTTAGCTCCTTTTTTGGTCAATTTATACATCTTCGGAATAAGGGCGGCACTAGCGGGCATTGTGGTTAATCCACCAAAGTTGGGTTTTGCTAAATTGCATTATCTATTATATGATGATCACCTTGTGCTGCTAGATTATACTGCAATGGGTTACAAAAATCTCGGACACTGGCTGGTGATTTCTTCAGGGATCTTGGCTTGGACATCAATTTGACCAAGTCCAAGGTCCTGGTTGTTAATGGTAGCAAGATCCTTTCAGGTAGGCCTAATTTTGGGTGGTACGTTGATGGCAAGATACTTGAGGGGGTCAGTGAATTTAGATATCTAGGGGTTGTCTCTAAAGCCAAGCGGTCTTTGTCTTTGGCCAATCAGGCCCTTAAGCTTGATGCGATTTCGGCGGCATCTCAGCTTTGGGTTCTTGACAAATAATATGCCCACTTTTCATTACTCCTGGCACTCAAAATGAATAATCAGGTTCTTGTCACAAGATTGACCTAAAGGGCTGAGGGGCGGCAAACTTTCTGGAATGGGATAAAATGGAGTCCCTTATCTTGAAGCATCTTTTTCCTTCCCTATGGGTACTCCGTTTCCTGCGGTTCGGCACATTCTGGGCCTTGTATCATTGGAGGCTAGGGTTCTTTGGCGAAGAACCCTACTTCTGCAATGCATAATGTTTCCCCCCGGCCTCTATGTTATTTGAGCAGTTCAACACACTGTACAAGTTGGGTAATTGTGTGCCTCTCAACGCTTGGGTGCGCTGTATTCTTGCTAGGCTGAATGTGAAAGCAGTTTCACTTGAAGAATTGGAGCTTAATCCTGCCAAGGTCAAAAAGATGATATTTGGAAGCGACTGGATTGATAACAGGCAATGGTTGCTTTCTTATAAGCTGTTTGAACAGTTTTATTCGGATATTAAGCATTTTATCCCCACCCAGAAAGTTATGCAAAAACATGCCTCGACAAATCATAGACAGTTTTGGGTATGCATTTCATTAAATTAAATTTGGTACCAACAAAGGCTGTATTAGGGACTTGGACCTGTGCCCCTCCTAGAGATCGCTTGTGTCGCTTCTGTAGGTCTACTATTGAAACTCTGAAGCATCTAATTGTTGACTGCTTGGCACTCAATACCGTACTTGAAGAATATTTTATGCTATATTTTAAAAGCCTCTGTTCACCTGGGAAATGGTGTGGTGGAAATTATTATTAAAGCCCAATGATCGTTTGGTAATTACTGTTATACATTTTGTAAAGGTACTTTTTTCCTTAACTGATATGTGTTAGTTTTTTTAGAAGAGTTTTAGGAACCTTCCACATGACACTGATATTTTACGATGAATTCTGTTTTAGTATGTTTTTTTCTTTGATTTATGCGAACACCTGTGTACAGTTGTTTTTGTAAACTAGATCACACAATAAATAAATAAAAAAAGAATTTAGCCTCTGTGTCTTTAATAGAATCATGACTTTCCAGAATGTTAGTATGGAAAATCTGGATTCTATGTCAAGACCAGAGACTCGTAGTATGCTTGTTTAAAGCGTACTTACCACCAATGATGCAACGTGGTCGACTGGCATAAAAGAAATGATCTTGAAAGTAAGCTCGCTCGAACAGTCTGTGGTCTTGGGGATATCCTGCAGCCAAGCTCTGCTGGTGAAGGCTTTGGAAGCCCTAGCCCCTCGCACAGAATGCGCTCCGAAGCAAGAAGTGTCTATGCCTGCTTCTTGCATGACCCATTTCACCCACCTGGCTAGGGTGGCTTTGGACACTGCCTTGAAAGGCTTACAGAGCGCAATGAAAACTCAACTTTCTCCCGTGGGTCAGAGATGCGCGGTCTCCATACACTTTCAGACACCTCATTGGACATAACTTCAGCTGCTCAGGAAAAATGGGGAAAATAGCCGCTCTAATGCAGGTATTTGTCTTCCTTTTCACATGGAATGTAATCACATCTGGAGAAAAATATTTTCTATCTATCTCCAGCACTCCCACATCCGATACTCTTTTGCGGCCACTTAACACAGCATAATCTTCAGTTTATCCAACACAGCATTCCTGATCAAATCGTTGTTGTCCGGCCAATTCAGGATAAGCTGGCGCACATAAATAAAAAAAATATCACATCACATTGTTCACATCCCACAGGCGTGAATATTTGGGTAATGGGTGGCCGGATCCCTCTCACACCCTTGAGCAGTTTGATAACTAGGGCGTGTTCGCCGATCGAAGCTCTGTCAACTTGCTCATGACCTGCAGAGATGGCAGACCTGAACGTGTTCACTGTTCTTTAGGCCTTATCCTGGGCAGCTAGGCTTGCCAGGAAGTTTACTATATGGATCACATCTGCTGTAGCGGTAATGCACGTCTCCCGCCATACACCAGCAGAGCCATATATTCCAAGCCGTCCCATAGGATTTGGCCATTTTTCATGCCCAGGATTCTCCAATTAAGCGCTCAGCCTCTCCCAATAGTCCTGTCTTTCTCCAGGCACTCCTGAAATCACCTAAGCTACCAGCTGTAGATTTCCCAGCATGACCAGAGGGTGCTGGAGACCTGGCGGCTCTGCCAGAATGCCGGCTCATCCGGTAGAAAGATCTGGGTGTTGCAGGTGAGCTCCAGCGTATTTGGGAACAAAGCCTGACTACTCCAAATTGGCATCACCAGAAGTAATCTTGCTTGCTATTGACTTACATACACCTGTGCCCTAGACAATCATTGCAAAGGAGATAAAGGTGTAGATACTGCATGGACCCAATTGCTGTAAGAAGGCATCCGTGGCCGTCGCCTCCAGATCCAGTCTCCAGCTGAAGAACTGGTCCAGTTGGCGATTCAACCTAGACGCAAAGAGGTCCATCTTGCAAGGACCTGTCCTCTCCCTCAGCTCATGAAAAACTGAGCTGTTCAAATTCCAGTTGTTGGAATCCCTGAGGTACCTGGAGTTCCAGACTGCCACTTGGTTGTTCATTCCTGGAAGGTACTCCGCTGTGACACTCAGACTTGTCTCCAGGCAGAAATGCCATAAATCCTTGCCTAACTATGCTAACCACTTGGAGTTTGTCCCGCCAAGACGATAGCTGTATCGTACCGCCAAGACATTGTCAATTTTCTGAAATATGCAGCATTGCACTCTGTCCCAGATTAAATATTTGATTGCGAAGGAGCCTGACAACATCTCACTGCAGTGCTGATGCTATGCCAAAACAAAGACACATAAACTCCCACCTCTGACCTTGCCAGAGGAATTCTAAGAATCGCATCCCTCAAATCTGTGCGGGCTAGCCAGTGCCCTATCTGCAAAATGTCCCTGAGGAGGTGGATTTCCTCCATCTTGAAGTGTTGGTACACGAGAAAGGCATTCAATTGTCTGAGATTGATCACCGGCCTGACCTTTTGCTTCCGTTTCACCAAGAAAACATTGCTTAGGAGGCTTTGCGTCACCTGCTGAGCTGGCTTTATCGCCCCTTTCTTTAGAAGCTCTCCTTCTTCTTTGTCCATGAGGCTTTGTTCCTCCTCTGACATTGCGAAGGTTTGTGGCGGTCTCGCTTGTCTGGGCTCTTGAAAGAATTCCAGACAAAATCCCTGCACGGTCTCTTAGACCCAAGAGTCCACGGTAAGCTCCTGCCAAGCGCTTAGGTGCACCACTACCAGTCACCTATCACAGGAATTACGTTGCTTGCTGGTATGCTGTGTGCATGCGACTGTACTCTCACCTGTGTTGGTGGCTTGCATCCTGTTGTCGCTGCGCCAGCCCCGGCTCCTGCCTCTTTCACAGGAAGGGAACAAAGGATTTGTCCTTCTGTCTTCCTGCTGTCGCCAGTAGTTTCCTCTATAGGGCCTCTGGCCTCCACATTGGCTGGCTGAGCGACCCCTGCTTCTGTCAGCCCTGGCGAATACCCAGGGCGTGGCCACTCTTTTTAACAATGTCTGACCTTTGTCCAGAGCAGCGAAGGTGCTAACAAATCTGCACATGTCTTTGACGAAATCTTCTCCAAACAAAGCCCTTTAGCTGGTGCAGCAGCCTCAGAGGATGCCAACCCAGAGCTTCAGGTCGATCTTTACTAAAAATCGATCATCTGCACTCCAATGTTATCGCACAGTTGGTGTTACATATAAGACAAATCGCTCTTTGTGCCCAACTTGCCAGAATATGCACATCAATAGGCGTGCCCTCTTTGGCCTCTTCCACCATTTGTAAGATCTTGACTGATGGACCTACGGAATCGAGACGCATGTCCTGGCACGCTATCCATGAGTGGTCAATGCCATTTTTCAGGTCCTTGGTGTACTTCACCATGAATGTAAACATAAGGGGATCATCTCTGGTGTGTCTGCTACTTTATCCGGCAGAGAAGGTTTCAGACATTCTGCATTCAATTTGCTCCTCACCTCCTTATTTAGAGGCCTTCGCAGTCGCTTGCTCAAGTACCTTGCAAACTTCGGCGGAGGTTCTCACCCCAAGAATCTCGGGTGGAGTAGCATGTCTGGATAAAAGGGTTACTCAGGGGAACTATCTCTGCATTTCTTAATGCTCTTATTGCACCTTATGTGCGGTTCTCCTTCCTGAGGAGTGGCAGAGGTCACAGAAAGGTGAGAATTGTCAGTGCTGCTGGAATCCTATTCAGTGCCCTCTTGGTCTTCCTCTGGGCTAGAGGGTATGTGACCTTGTACCATACACTGCGTCATTCCCATAGCACACTTCTCTTTTGTGTGTCCTTTGCATGATTCGGGCAGTGGTTCGCCACTGGCCTTATGTTCCTCCGGCCATTGCCTCTTGCATGCTCTGGCCCTCACAGCTCTGGGGCCTTGTGCAAAGGCGACCCATTCCAGGAGAAAAATCAGCATATGGGATAATGGCCCTAGGTTTGCCCGTACTGCTTTCTCCATCAGCTGTCCCAGAAAGGAGTTCTGCAGAATGTTTGAAGGGCCTTCTCTGCTTTACTCGCTGTCAGAGGTTTCTCCTCCCCCCCCAGGCCATATTGTATAATGCACAGGAGACATACGGCTAGCTGCTGCAAGGTGACTCACAGGTTTACTTGGGGCCTGTCCCCGTGCAGTAGTTAGCCTTGTTCTTCCACCTGTATTAATATAATATATTATATGCCTGTATTGAGCAATGCTTGTGTGCTGTACGAACCTCATTAATTCTTGGGTCTGCCCTGTTCCACTTAGTAAGGTGCTCTCTCACAGTTCACTACAGGCATCGCCCATGCACCGCTTACCGCGTGGAGCACTGTAAGTACACTCAGAACGTCCTGTCAGTCACCACAGTGCAATCAGCACTGCCGGTGTGGTATGTTTTTGCAGCCACTAGGTGGCATTGCCACAGGTACGCGCAGTTCCCTTTCATCGCAGCCGTTGCCGAATACCTTCAAGGTAGACAGTCCACTGTACGGATCGATCAACCGGCTCCCTTACTGAACGTGGGAAGACAAAACTGCGACATCCGGAACTGTCAAGAGTTCCGAGCGCATAACCGCTTTGCTTCCCTGTCAGTCATTGTTCCACAGCTATATCCAGTGTCCTGTAAACAAGAAAAAGAATCAGGGAGCAACCCTGGTCCGACCTGTTGCTCACAGTACGTCAGTTAATCAACTGTTGCTAATTGGTTTCATTACTTATCTCATCAATATAATCATTTATACAATTGAAATGGGTAAAACAAAACAGTGCAGAAGCCAATGCATTTCGGAGAGGACTCCGTCTTCAGGGCTAACAACTAATAGAGTAACCAATGTCCAATTAGTTGTTAGCCCTGAAGACTGAGTCCTCTCTGAAATACATTGGCTTCTGCACTGCATACTGCATTTTTTTGAAAAAAGATTAAATACATTTCTACTGAGTTTTTTTACCCATTTAAATTGTATAAATGATTGTATTGATGAGATAAGTAATGAAACCAACTAGCGACAGTTGATTAACTGACATACTGTGAGCAATAGGTTGGACCAGGGTTATTCCCTGATTCTTTTTCTAGTGTAGTATTGTCCAGGTGCTATGGATTGTTCTCCTGTTTTGCACCAGAAATGTATTTACTATAGCTACTAAAGGTTTTTCATAATTGTATATAACTAGTGGTGCCCACCTTCACCCCTTTCTTAGCCTCCTGTAAACAAACCATTAACCAAGAACTAGAAAAGGTACTCTGCAATCCTAACTGCATGTACTTTGCGCTCTAAAGTAATGCTGTAAGCCAGTCAGTCAGTCACACATAAAACAGAAATAGTACTCTGCTGCTTGGCAAGCAAATAAATGGGAAGTGGGGAGGAGGACTTGAGAGGTGATTGCACCCTAACTTCAGGATTGGTGGACTAGGATATGTGTCATGCCTGAGGGCAATAGTTTCAAACTGCAAAGACTACATTGTTACAGAAAACTGTGGTTTTCTTTGAGTTGTGTTGAATGTTTTTTTCTTTGTTAATATTGCTGCTCGAGTTTTAGTGAAGAAGAGTAAGCATAATTCGAGCCTCCGGTGTTGACATAGAATCCAGGGCTATGATGCACTAGGTTCAGAGTTCGAGAGCACCGCCAGAATTATTTTTTGAACATTTAATTTATAATATACCACAATGATTCAGAGGGTGTTTTTCACTACATCAGCTAGTCCAGAGATTGGTGACATGCTGTGGCATGCCGTGTTTTAAGTGCTTTAAACTATGCATTTGCTGAAAGTTATTTAATACTAAGAGGAGAGGTGCATGCAGTGCTATTTAAAGCAAAGAGAAGACCGATTTCAAGGTGATATGAAGAGAAATGTAGGTGGCATGACACGGTACGGAATACATTGTCAGTGAAAAAGGACCAGAAAAAACTACTGCCTGAATAACATTTAGCACAGTGTTAGAATCTAGGGCTCTAATGCATGAGGTTTGGAGTTCAAGTACAGGTACTGAATTTATTTTTTTAAAATTTAATGTATAATATCCCACAATGATTGAGAGGGTATTTTTCACTTGTTTAGCGTCTTTGAAGTTATTTAAACAGTACATTTTACATTAGCTAGTCCAGAGATTGGTGACATGCTGTGGCACGCTTGTGTTATAAGTGCTTTAAACCATTCAATTGCTTAAAGTAATTTAATATAAGACAAGGGGCTAAGTGGAGAGAGGCCTGCAGTACTATTTGAAGCAAAGAGAAGACTGAATTCAAGGTGATATGAAGAGAAATGTAGGTGGCATGACACAGTATGGAATACATTGACAGTGAAAAGGGACTAGCAAAAACCGCTGCCTGAAAAGTTTATAAGAATTGTCTCAAAGGGACACACCATGCAGGCAGGTAGTACAGTGGTAGAGTCTAGGGCTGTGATGTATGAGGTTGAGAGTTTGAGTGTGAGGTTTGAATTTAAAAATGTTGTTTTATTTTAATTTATATTATCCCACAATGATTGAGAGGGTGTTTTTCATGTGTTTAATGTCTTTGAAGTAATTTAAACAGTACATTTTACATCAGCCAGTCCAGAGATTAGTGGCAAGCTGTGGCACGTATCACATGTCACATTCGGCTCCTACCCCTTCTCCTCCTTTCAGAGTCAAGACTTTGGGCCTCATTTCAAGTATGCTTGTAAGAAATCCCAATCCCATGCCGGTGCCACCGTGTCCATTAACCCTTGATGCCAGAAACACAAGATGATTCCATGTTGGCATGCATGCGCATTCCGGCATGCTGGAAACATTGGCAACGGCATGCCGGTAATTCCAACAACCGCCCCCCCAAATGCCAAGACCGGCATCCTCGGTGCCGCTGATTACAGTACCACGGTCCCGGGGCCACCGGCACCGGTAACAACAGTGCCGCAATTACCGTCACCGGAAATACAGTGATCGCCGGAACAGGAAATTGACCGGCGGCCATTACTAAAACACAATCCATTGCAATCCTGAGAGCACAGGCTACAGACCAAAATCCTGAGCACAGAATCTAATAAAACAACATGGCATCAAGAGTCTGTGCAATCTGGAGGTGCAAGCCATGCTTCAGCGAGGCAGAGCTCAGCATGTTGGCGGACACCATTGTCCAACATGCCGATGTACTTTTCTCCACTGACCAACGCAGGCAGGCCCAGCTGCATAAGAAGACCATCTGGGAGGAGGTTGCCCAGAAAGTGACAGCAGTTGGCACAACCCCCTGCACTGTGCGTGACTGCCACAAGAGGTGGGATGACCTGCACTTGAGAGTGTGCAACCTCCTGTCGAGCCAGCGCAGACAGGGTATGGCCGCAGGTGGTGGCAGCACATCCCCTATCCACCTGCTGCCCTCGGAGGAGATGTGCAGCAGTGTGCTGCACCTTGAGGCTATAGAAGGGGTCGCTGCTGCGGAAGCCGGAGCCATGACATCTGAGGAGGCTGGTGAGTGCACGTAATCCCAATGTCACATCAACCTCCCTGTCCACCCTGCACCCACTACAGCAGCAAATTCAGTCAAGTGAGTCATGCACAACACCAATACAACCCTGCCGCCCCCCCAGACCTGCAACCTGGGTGCACACAGCGACATACACCTTCACCCAAAACCTCACTCATACCACAAATACACATAGCACAGGCACGCAGTATCACCAAAAGAACATGCTCATGCTGCTACTCAGACACACATCCACCTGCCACAGCATAATTGGTGTGTGTCTGCCATGCCATGCTAGCCCTTGCACAAAGTCACGTCAGTTCCAAGCAACATCATCACACACAAATGACCAGCGTCACACACCAAGGAAACATGTGACTCCCTCCTCCCAGCCAGCCCGACCCATGAGCACAAATGTCCACCTATCCCTGTAATTGCTATGGACAGCAGGCATATAGCGACTCAATCCATGGCACAACCCTCCCCAACATGATATCACACAGTGTGTGTGTGTGGGATATTTTGACCCACTCAGCTGAGCTATGCTACATCACTTTGCTGCATTGGGGCGAGAAACAGCAAAATGGCTATGCTGACTCCTGTGCACGGCAATATCTCAAAACTGTGTTTTTGCAACAACCAGAAAATGGCTGCACCACCCTGCCACCCTCATTTCAGGTGGGGTGGAACAGAGTACTCACTGCAGGAATGTGCCAGTGTGCTCTGCAACATTTAATATGGAGAGAAATGAAAGAGGCAGCATTACTTTGCTGAAAACCCAAAATGCCTCTTTAAAATGACAGCTTTCAACCTTAAAAGTGCTTCTTGGCGCTCATCTCATCCAGCCCTCATGAACCACTGTGATTAAAAAGGCCCTGCAATGCCCAGGATCATCCATTGTGTCTCAGAGGAACAGGGCCTCATTTGAATGACAGCTCCTGTCAAAAGTGTCTTTGAAAAATCAACCAGGGGCTTTGTTTTCATTTTACATGGGAAACACGTCTATTTTCTTTGCAAAAGTATCAAGAATCAGCTGTTCAGAGAAAGAATCTAAATAGATGCCTGTTAAATGTATCCAGGCTGCAAAACAACTCCAGCACTCAAGAAAAGAACTATAGCTGCAGAAAGTGTGCATTTGCTGGAGATGAAAACCGAATTTAAAGAAATAGTAAAATGTGCTTTTTCTGACTGAAGAGAGAAAATTGCCTATTTAAAAGTACATTGTTGTGTGAAGACCTGCTTATTTAGAAATTTTAAAGGATTTGTTGTTGGTAAAAGTACATCCATAAACTGTTCTGATTCCACAGGTTTAAGTCAAGATGTTAAAACTTATAGGCCAAGTTGGCAAACTATATTAAAAAAAACCTTGCTCTGCCAGTTGCTAGCCCTGAGAAAGGGTGACACCTCATAAACTTTTAGGACAGGAAAGCGCTAATTGCTAGCTTGGAGGACTTTGAATGCACCAGGACAAAGGGACTTCCCAAGCTCATCAGACATTCGTCTTTGCTCCAAGTTCGGACAATAGCAGGCTGAGACTCTCACCTGTCAAGTGTGTGGGGCAATAAAACCTTCAATCAAGAGAAAGGCCCTTCATCCTGCTTCAAAGGAATTGACAGCTGCTTGTAGTTAGGGGAAAGGAAGAAAAAACTGATCAAGTGACATTTGGTTTTAAAGGTTATTTTATAACTGAACTTTAAAAGACGTTTAACTTTGCAGCAAGAATGAGGAAAAATATTGTAGTTTTAAATCAATTGTATGCTCTTTCTTTGAAAACTTGGTAGAACTCATTACTGCATAAGGAACAGAAGTTGTAAAAAATGACGGATTACGAGGAAAGTGTTGATGTTGCTTAGGCCAAATCTTTCATGGTTAAAATTGCCAAAATGTAGCAGAAAGGCAAAACCAGGTCCCACAGACTTGGGATTTGGATTGAACTATGACACACAAAATATCTAACCTGTGTATCTGATTTCTCAGAGGTTATAACTGCATAAATATGTATTTGTGGAAAAATTAGATTTTGGTTCCAGTAGCTAGGGGAGGTTTCTAGATATTGTAAAACTAACCCCATAAACATGACATCCTGTTTCTGTGATCCAATCAGCTGTGGGCAAGGTGGAAAATATGCTCTTGCCCAATCCTAGCATTATGGGTGTGGGTAGTAAGCCTGCCCCTGCTATATACTGTAGTGATGTCATCTGGCATGATAAATAGGGGCACCTGACAGCACACAAACAAAACCACACTGATTCCTGACTTTCTACCTGAATTCCTGCGTGGTGTCCTGTTCTTGATTTCTTCACCCTGCTTGATCCTGATTCCAGATTTACATTGCAAAGCCAAGGCCTATGCATTGCTGAACCCCTTTTCAGCTAGGCCTCAAATTCTAAAAATCCCAAAAACCTAAAGGAAGCATCCTGATCCAGCCTGGCTTACTACTACTAGATGCATGCCTGCTCCAAACTCGCCATCCCGCTGATCTGTAGTATCCAGTAACCAGAAGGGCCAGTCCGGTGACCAGAACGGCCTAGCTGAACCTGTCCTGCCAGATTTGCCCAGATGTCCTTGGTTAGACCTGATCTGTGTGATGACCAGAACCCTTGACGGTCCAAAATCCTAAATTAAAGTGGACTGTAAGTATTAATAGGAATCATAGAAAACCATAGCATATCTTGCCTTGTCTTGTCCTATCCCAATCTCTAAACCATCTTATCCTTACCTTAATAACTTGTAACAGTGTCAGAATCCTTATTGCAGTCCTGTTCTTGATTTATCTTGCTAATCTTGCCATTTCTTTAGTCATTTCTATCTTGTGAAAACCCCAAACTATCAATCCTATTTTGAGTGGTTGGTCTGGTTCCGCCAGAGCGGGCGCTGGGGATCTGGGGTTGAAGTCATGAATCAACTCCAGTGCTTACTGTGTCCCTCTTTGGTATTCTAACCGGAATGCTCTAGTCTAGAGTAAAATTATAGTAAATATTTTCTTGTCCAAACTGAGTTTCTTTTCTGTTTTCACTACCCGATTTTTCTAAAAACGCCTCTCATTCAACATTGCATATCTCCCTCAGTTTAATAGCTAGAGACATCATTTCAACTCTAGAGTATACCTAAGACCTATAGCTACACCCCAAACCAAAAACCACACTCAAAATCACAGTTAAAAACCGTTTGGTTAATTTTAGGCGGGAATCAACATTTTTGCTAAGTTTTACATGTGTGATTTTTATTCTAAATTATTTTCAACCTTCCATTCAAATTCGAATGGTTTACTTTTGCTCAAACTATTGCTTATGATTGCTAGTATCTTTCCAATTTTCCAATGTTGTTCCCATAGAAATTTGTTCTGATTTAAGGATTTTTGCACATTTTCAGTGTTTTATTCAGCCATTTCTGAAATGTCATTTTAAACAGTAGGGTTTCAAATCCGTTTTTTCTCTCTTGTTTGGGGAGGGAAGGTTGGTTTCGAATTATGTTTTCTATTCCTTATTCCTGATTACCTGCTGTTTCCTTATATCTATTTAGAATTGCTTATTAGTGGGTTGAGGAATATTGCAGGGGGAAATCCTAACTTAAGTGCTATCTTTCCAAACAAGCTAAAAGTGTTCTATTTCTCTGGTGTTTTCCATCTGTCTTGCTAAAGAGTGAATTTAAGTGCATTACAGACCTTCTTATCTGTTATTGTCACCACATTGGTGATTGGTGCCCCATATATTAAAAAGTATATTTTTTATTTGAATTTTAAATAAATAAATAAATATTACCTTTACCAACCAGCCTGATTCCTAGTCCAGCGTGACCCGGGGTATTTGAAAAGGAGTGTGATATGAATAGTGTATCACTCAAATATTGAACCTATATATATAATAAAATAAGCATTTTTGATTGTGCGCTGCATACTAGGCTGAGACCAGGGTGTATCGTATCGCCTGATTGAAATACTTAACAGATTTGAGGGCTCGTGCCATGATTTTGAGTTTGATTACCACCCGTGACAGTCTGGGACAGCAGATTAACCTGCAGGGTACTGACACCTTGCTTGGTTGGTGTACTGTTCTACACTGTACGAACGCCTCCCAAAACAAATACTCCAAGACCAGGCCTGTCTGTAAAAGTAAAAGTAAATCAACCCGGAAATAATTAATAAACAAAGAACATTCTCTAAATGGCGATCCCAGTGGAAATTAAAATGGCTAGGGAGCACTTGCTGCACAAGCTTTTTGTCAGGGGTGAGTGGCCAGAACAGAATGAACATGTCTGGCTGCAGGAAATTACAGAACAGGTCACTTCCATGAACCTGGATACATGGCAGGACAAGGGCCCATTACACCAAGCTCTTAGTGAATTGTACATGGCCCCAAAAATTAAATAGGAGCAAAGCAAAATTGCCAGAATTGCGGCCTACCTATACCTCCACATAGGAGTGATCCGGGAAAAGCACGCTGAAAACATAGTTCTGGCACAGAATCAAATTGAATCACTAGACTAGAGAGAATCCAGAATGATCTAGACTCTGCAGAACAAAAGCTACAGAAGAGCCAAGAATTGGAGGCAGAATCTAAACATTATGTCACAAAATTAAAAGAAGATCTGGCTCTCATACAGAAAGAGAATGCAGAGCCAGACACCCAATTACAGGCACTAAAAGAGGAGCGTCAGGAAAGGGTTGACTCTCCGAAACAGAGTCAACAGAAACTGACACAACAATTAAATTATAATAGAACCTGCGCAGAACAGATAGTTACCCTACAAAACCAGATAGAAACCTTGAAAGAGGAAAATAATTAATTAATTATGAGAGACCTACACTCTCAAACAGAATTTGATGAGGAGCGCCAGATATCCAATGCCATCAAAAAACAAAGGGACGACCTGGCTGAACAGAGGGGCACCCTAAGTCAGGAGAGAGACACCTTACGCCAGGAAGTAAGCCAATCAAAAACCGAGTTAGACGGAAGAAAGCTGGCCCTCCAGGAGCTCAAAGAATTAATGACAGAGTATGGGAAGCTACTGGGGCACGCCAGATGGGTGGAGGATTCTCTGGAAGAGAACACCCAGACCAAAGATTCTAAAACTCAGGAGGTGAGTCTCCTGCAGCAGAAATTGTCCCAGTATTCCCAGACCATGCAGGAAGCGCAGAGAGACAATGAGGCTCTCTGTGAAAAGAATGATGGGCTCCACCAACAAGTAGCAATGCAAGAGTTAATCATTGAGACCAGTAAGGCCTTGATAGAGGAACAAAAGGCTCAGATTTTTGCTTATCACCAGGAAATAGGGGTTGAAAAAGAAAGGGTTGAGAGGGATAGAGCACCCCTAATCATTACATAAGGAACCCTGTACTCAGGGACTCAAACCCCTTCAATACCATGAACACTGCCAGCTTCATGTCTACTGGTCATATGAACCAGGGGCCATGGGGATGGCAGAATTCAATAGGGTTGCTAAAATGGGACTGACAGATCAGCACCCCCCAGAAATTGATGGACGGGCATCCCTGTACAGATCCCCAAATGTTAGGGCTGATATCTCTGACCAGGAAGACTCCTATGCCGGGAGAGTCAGGGAATTGGATCCACAAAAATACTGCCTCCCAAAAGATCAGTTTGTGAAATTTGGAGGGGAACTCCATAAAATAAAGCCCAAATAGAGTATCCTGAAGACCTCTACGCAGTTAGGGGAGTGGGGTGGGGGGTACTCCGCCAATCCTGGGAGCAGGGGAGAGTCAGAAGACTCTTCTGAGCACCATAGGAATAGGGAAACTAAGCCCCAACATTCTGCAAGCCCTTCTCAAGCTCGCAGAATCAGGGAGTGCCTAGAGGATCAAGAAGCCACCTCCAGTAGCAGTGCCTCTGAGTCTGAGGACGAGTGGACTCGGGTGACTAAAACCAAGAAGGCAAACAAAATTAAGAGAGCTATGCGAAAAGATCCCCTTAGGCAGATCAATGCCATTAGGAGTGTTATAACTCCATATCATAAAAATGCAACGTATTCTGTCTGGGAACACCTAGAATTACATGAACAAATGATGGACACTTTTCATATAAAGGACAGCCAGAGTTGTATACAGTATGTGAAATGGACATTCTCCGCTGAATACCCCAGTTTCTTTGCAGGACTGGAGGATCAGAACCACTCAAGATGGTCCACCTACAGGGTGGCCATCTTAAAACATTTCTCTGCACACAGAAACCCCCAAGAGGCTTGCAAGGTGGCCTACAATTTGTGCGGGGAAGATCAGGCCCCACAAGAATTTTTGCAGGAGCTTAAATGCACCTTTGCGCAGACCACCAGGAGGGTGCGCACAGATAGTCGGGAGTTCATCACCACCTTCTTCCATGCACTCCCCAAATATATAATGACCCAGCTGGCGAGGGACTTTCATGAGAAGAGATCACTGGACTGGGTCATAGAACAGGTGATCCGCATTTATGAGGTACAAAAACCGGCAGATAACAAAAACACAAACAAAAACCCCAAACCAGCCAACACCCCTGCTGCTGCTAAGGTGGCGGAGGTTAAGGTTGCCCCCATTTTAGATCTGGAGATGGGGGGGCCTTAAAATATACCTGTACAAAATACATCCAATCAAAGAACCAGAAGGCCCTCGGGCCAATCCCAGACAGGCGGTAGTCAGGGAGGTAATCCCACAAACGGGACCCCTAACTCCCCTAATTACATCAGCCCCCTGATACAAGGGCAACAAACCCATTCTGGGGTACTTGTGGACTCCCCCAGCCCAAGGGGGTGTCCAACCAGGTAGGTACCACCCCAGGAAA
This sequence comes from Ambystoma mexicanum, assembly GCF_040938575.1. NCBI lineage: Eukaryota > Metazoa > Chordata > Amphibia > Caudata > Ambystomatidae > Ambystoma > Ambystoma mexicanum. The sequence goes on from NC_090924.1 coordinate 705,439,041, forward strand.
CTTCCCTCCTAACGTTCCCCAGGAGGGCAGTAATCCCCCAAATGCTGGGTTGAGTTTCTTTCCCCTGTACCCTCAAAAACCCAACCTACAGAACAACCCTCCTTTCTTTCCCCACTTTCCAGAGCCCAGACAGCCCAATCCGGGAGAGGGGAGGCCAAGGGTGGAGGGTTACCAACATTCTCCAAACCCAGGGGACTATGGGAGAAGGGATGGTTACCCTTCCCGTGACTCACCTAGGATTGACCAGAGACCCCTGTACCAGCCGGAGCGGGTGTCCCAACTGGAGCGCCAGGTCCAGAACCCAGTATCTGGGTCGCATATTGAGGGCTCACCCGAACCCTCAGATGAACATGGCGGCTCAGAACCACACAAACCAAGGGTCTGGTACTCCAGAACAATGACGGGGAGAGCACCCCGACAACTCACCGGTTCCAGAGGAGGAGGCACGGGGGAAGTGAGGTGTAAAGCCTTAGAGGAAGCTTCACACTCATGAAAAGCCCCTGGAAACCCAGGAACCCGAACAAAAATCTCCTGCCCCCAAAAACCTGCCACCCAAGGAACAGAGGCCGGGTAGGAGAAATAAAGAACCCAAAAAGACCTATTTTGTGGAGGAGGCTAGTGTCCTCCAATTTGAAGGGGAAGGGTCATCAGAGGATTCTGGGGAAAAGATCTTCTCCTTTAGGGACGGGGAACTCCTCCCAAAGAGAAATGGGTCCCAAGAGATCCTAATGAAGACTGGATGAATGTGGGGACTTAGAATCGCCCATCATTGAACCCCAGAATGATAATCAAGGAAACCACACTGTCCAAACCTATTCTGGTGACTGCCTCGAAAAAGGGGAGGGCGGGCCAGAATCAGAAAAAGGGGAGCCCAAAACAACCCAAATATCCAACCGTCACATTATTCTTGCAGATCCCCCAGAATCATGCACAAACTTACCCTGTGTCGGAGGCAAGAATCAGGAAATTGACCAACCAACTTGCCCAAAATGCACTTTATCTTTGCCCCCTTGAGGAGAAGGAGGGTAGATTTTATACCCCAGTCCAAGTACAAGGGTAATGTACATTTTCGGCACTGGTGGACACTGGATCCCAAGAAACTCTTCTGTCAAAGAGGGCCTTTGATCAGCTGAATTCAGGAAGGGGGATTGATACCAGATTCCTCTCACCCCTCTTCCTTGACAACTTCAGAACTTCGATGGGAATGAAATTCCTGTCGAGAGGACTGCAGATCTGGAAATTTAAATTGGGCAAGACAAGGTGAAACACCTGGTCACAGTCGTGACTGCGGAGGGCACACGCTGTCTACTGGGGAATGACATCCTGCAAAGTTTGTCCCCCCTAATAGACTGTGTGAATAAGGTCCTCTGGACCCAGACTAACCGGTCAATAAAACTAAAACATAGGGCCTCATTACAAGTTTGGAGGTAGCCATGGTGCTATTAAAAACCCTTCTGACTCCGGCGTAGTGAATGGAGCAATTACGGGTCCATTCCGAGGTCGGCGGGACCAGTAATTCCCCATTCACCAGGGCCATTCCCCATTCCCATTTGAGCCCCCATAGGGCTCAATAGGAAGGGGGAAGGCGGCAATAACGGTACCGCAAATTGCGGTACCGTTATTTACCCCGGTATCCCTTTGCGGGTCCCGTCCTTAACGCCTGCTAAAACCAGGCGTTCAGGAAGGACCCGCAAAGGGAACTCGTAGTAGCGCAGTAAGGGATTACCGGCACTGGTGCCCTTACCGGTGCCGGTAATCCCTTACCGCCCACCTCGTAATGAGGCCCATAGTGCCAACCATGTTACTTTAAATGTCACATGCCACATGGTTCAACAAAAACATGATCATATCGAGTTCCATTTTCAGAACAACCAAACCCCTGACGTGACAGTAATTGTTGTAGGACAACAAACTGGTGATGGGAACTCCTCTCCATTTCTGAAAATCAACCTTCCGGTTTCAAGTGGCATTCCACACTGGAAGGAAATACTTTGAAATTCTATACTAATTCACAATCTGAAAATCCCAATTCTTTAGTCAAGAGTGATGAGAAACCCGCTCAAAGTTTAGCTGACATTCAGAAAATTAGAGAAAAGTTATTCATCCCTATTCAGTTAAATGAGGGGAAGGAACCTGTTCTTGCCCGAGTGTGCATGAACAACGGTAAGAGCTTCATCAGCGAAGCCATGTTCCGAAAACTCCCAAAAGATCCAGCCATTCCCACATTTAAATTGATTGATAAATGGGAAATGGACCTGGAAACTCCCAATTGCAAACATCTCCTGACTAGCAAGTGTATGCTCAAAATTTCTATAGGCAACAAAAGCATAGTACATAATTGTTGGGTCGTGCGAGATGTCCCTGCTGCATTCTACTTAGGCAGTGACATTCTCAATCGTTTTGCTATTAATTTGGACCTGATAAACTATAAAGCCTGGTCCCGATTAGGGGGTAATCCCATGGACTTTGATGATTCAGAAAAAGCATTTTGGTCAGCCCAATTGCTGCCGTATGCAGTTGAAGTTCAAATTGGTGAGGAGGTCACCATCCCAGGACAGACACTACTATTCCCACTTGAATTAAAAATTAAAAGAGGACAGAAACTGCAAACTCGTGACGCATATGTTCACCTCAACGCCCATCTCCAACAGCAAGGGTTGGGGGTAAACCCAACCCCATTAGTCAATGTAAAACACAACACCATTCCAATATTGATGGATAACAGCGACCTTAGGAGTATCACTCTGGGCGCAGGCACCATTATTGGAATGGCGGTTGATGACCGACATTTTTCTATAGATCAAGGTAATGAACTGGTAGGACCAATCCCTAATGACTGTTTTGGCAGCATACATGCCAACATTCTGTGACCAAAAATCTGTAGGAATCTTAAAGTTTCACAAATAGTCAGGCGAGGAGGTAATGATAGGAATAGGGCGCGTCAGCAGCCCATTGTCATTGAATGAGCCCGCCGCCGCGGGTGCATTCAATGACAATGAGGCGCCTGCCACGCCTTCTGCCACCACGCCAGCTCGGGGGAGCCCTTGAAAGACTTGCCCGAGTTGGCGTGGTGGGGAGCTAATGGCGCCTTTTGTGAAAGGCACCCGCGGCGGAGGGGGTGCCCTTAGCCCACCGCCGTGGGCGCCTTTTACATCAAAAGCATACATGCTGCACCTTCTCCCGCTATGCCAGCTCGGAGAAGCCCTTGAAAGACTCCCCCGAGCTGGCGTGGTGGGGGCTAATGGCACGGTTTGTCATAGGCACCCGCAGCAGAGGGTCACATTTAGCCCACCACCATGGGCGCCTTTAACATCAAAAGCCTGCATGCCGTGCCTTCTCCCACTACGCCAGCTCGGGGGAGCCCTTGAAAGACTCCACCAAACTGGCGTGGTGGGGTCTAATGGCGCCTTTTGTCAAAGGCACCGGCGGCGGAGGGGCGCATTTAGCCCGCTGCCGTGGGTGCCTTTTACATCAAAAGCCTGCATGCTGCACCTTTTCCCGCTACGCCAGTTCGGGGATGCCCTTGAAAGACTCCCCCGAGCTGGCGTGGTGGGGGCTAATGGCGCCTTTTGTCAAAGGCACCCACGGCAGAGGGGCGCTTTTAGCCCACCGCTGTGGGTGCCTTTTAACTCAAAAGCCTGCATGCTGCGCCTTCTCCCGCTATGTGTAATCAAATAGGTACACAGGATCCTATTTATATGTACCACATCTTACTCCACCAATAGGAACATAGATTATATTATAAAAGAAGGATAAGATGGTAAACTTTCTCTACTTCCACCCCTCCTTCTCCCCCAACGATTAGACACCTCTGACAGATTCTCTGGCACTACATGTCTTGACAACATAGACTGTGTGCAACATTCCAAATTTCAAAAAACATTTTTGTTTAATACAGAATATTTAAATTAAAACATAAGATACTACCCACACCTAACACAGTGTACAAAACTACCACTAAAACCTACAAAATCTAAAAAGCTAAATTTCAAATAAACCACTTACAAATGGACACTCCATGCCACAATCTGGAATACATTGACAGAAAAAAGGGACTAGCCAGAAATGCTGTCTGATTGTAAACTCCATTGAGGCATTTAGTAATGTGGTAGAGTCCAGACTTTTCATACTAACGTTCAGGAAAGTATGAAACATCGTGCGTCCTGGGTCTCCAAGGAGACACTGTGCATGGGGTTACTAAACCCCTCCCTCACATTCAGCCCACCTAGACACCCAGATGCCAAAGGAGGGCTTCTGGGCAGGAGCCCGCCAAAGGACGGCGAACAAAGAAGGCAAACCTGGTTTGGCGCGAAAAGTAAAACACAAGAAGGACTTTAACAAAAGAAATGGTGACTAAGCCCGACCGGAGCCAAAATAAAATGGATTTGGTCAAGCGGGTTTATGTTCGAGGCTAATACAATAGCCTAAAACAGTACCACGTTTATATACTATAATCGCGGTAGAAAGGTTAGGGTAGAGACCACTGCCACCAGCCAAGTCTTAATGTTAAGGCAGCGAAACAAGGCTCCAGGAGGCACAGACAAAAAGGGGTAGGAACTAACCCTTTCGGATACTCCATGTAAGATGGGGTGTACTGGGTCTGTAGTTTAAAGAGACTACATAAAGTTAATGGCAACTTTACATGTTTCTGGGGGACAGTAGTCAGACCCAGAAAAATGGAGTCAGGGGGAAATCTCGAAGACAACCCGGTGTCAATGCACTGAAGGTGCTGTGTAACACACACAAAAAGTGGGGCTCATGGACTGGTGTGGCTCTAGAGCCCAAGATCACACAAAAAGTAGAATTACACATGGCAAAACACATGTAAGAGTGGGAAAAAAGGAAAAAAGGCTCACACTCTTACCAGGTGGAAAAAAATAAACCCCAGAAATCCAGCAAAGCTGCTGAGGGACTCACTAGGTGAGGGAAATTAGCCATAAATGAGAATTCTCCCTAACATCCCTAACATCCCTTTATACTACTGAGCTGGGAGGCAGATCCAGAGGGCCAGTACCCAATAGTAAGGGGATGTGTGGAACAGGTGGAAGTTTGCATAATAAATTCGTATTTCCCTAACCATGGGATACCAAAACATCTAGACGCACTGGCCCAAACTAGCCCAACATCGTGAGAGTTTTTTCATATGGGCAGGAGACCTCAACTGTGTTAGGGATTGGGAACTGGACAGGTCGAAACAGACAGCAACCAGAAACGATGCAGCGATGGGGGCACTAAACGCGCTGGTAGATGCTCTAGACCTGGTGGATGTGTGGAGGGAACTTCATCCTACAGACAAGGGTTATTCGTACTTCTCCTCGCCACATACCCTGCACACAAGAATTGACTACTTGTTCGTGGCCAAAAGCCACCAATCACAAATAGACTCGCACAGTACTTGGGCAGGTCAATATCAGACCACTCACCACTGCTGATGACTTGGAAAACACAAGGCCCCAGGCCATTGATACCGTTGTGGCGCATGGGACCAGATGCCCTAACGGACCAGGTTTTTACAGAAGAGCTGCGAAACAAACTGGCGGAATACATAGAGAAGAATGTAGGTAGCGTTGAAAGATGGGGCACAGTCTGGGAGGCAATGAAAGTGGTGGTGAGGGGAAAGGACATTGCAGGAGTGGGGGGCATACAGAAAACATTAAAAGCTGAACTGGAACAATTGGAGGATGAGATAAAATACAAAGAGTTCAACGCACAGGAGACAAGGGAGGAGGAGAAAGAGCTGACACAGCTATTAAAGAACTGCCAGGAAGCATGGGGGAGGCTCTCCAAATTTGACTTCTCAGTGAAAACCGCCAAGGCACATGCAGACGGAGACAGGCCGGGCAGACTGCTGGCCTGGCTGTGTAAAAGGGAACACCCACGACGCCAAACCACGGAGGTCAAAGACACAACAGGCACAGTACACAAGACACAACAGGAGATCAACGATACATTCCGGGACTTTTACTCCCGTCTTTACAGCCACAACCATCAGGTGGCACAACCAGACATACTAGACACACTAGACGAAATAGGCCTCCCCAAAATAGACCCGGCACAACAGGAAACCCTAGATGCAAAGATAACAGGGGAAGACATAGCGGAAGCAATAAGGTCACTTGCCTCTAGTAAAACGCCAGGAAGTGATGGAATCCCCAGGGAGTTCTATAAAACCTATGAGGCAGTCCTGACACCAGTGCTACTTGAGGTCTACCGGGAGGCGTACACTAATGAGGAGCTACCAGGGTCCATGAGGGAAGCACTAATTATACCAATACCTAAACCGGGGAAACCTATGGATGAATGCAATTCTTATCACCCGCTGGCAATGCTGATTTACAATGTCAAGATCCTGACCACGATACTAGCTAAACGCCTGAACAGGATAATGGGGGGCCTAATACACAGTGACCAAAATGGTTTCATACCGGGGCGCAGCACTCTGTTGAACTTACGCAGATTGAAATACATCATAGCGCAGACAGCGGGATCTCGAAAGGAATACGCTATAATTTATAATTTATTATTAATGTGTTACAGCTTATTATAAGCTTTTCACATAACATAAGAAATTACATTCAACAAAAATAAGACAATGGTCATAAAAGTAAATGCTGACATATTAAATGAATAAAGAGAAAAAAGAAAAAGAAAAATAGTAACATAAAAAGCAAATTTAGAAAAAATAAACAAGAAAGAGAAAAAAGAAAAAAGAAAATAAAAACAATTAAGAGTAAAAAGTGAAATGAGTTACATTCAGAGTTCAAAATTAAAAGAATATACAGATGTGTTCATAATCCACCAGTAGATGAATATTAATGCCTTTACATATTGAAGACTACAAGTCCAAATACATATTGCTGATGGGAAAGTTATAGAGAGTTTTATCCTAATAGAAACTTTCCCATGATAAAAGGAGGTGACCATCCATGAGTTGACAGTTCGCTATATGGTTATGCCCAATGATTTCTCAATAATCGTCCAAACATTATACACGGCAATGTATAATTTCATTCCGTTTCCCTTTGCATTAACGGCTCTTTGCCAGAATTCATTACTACCAACATGTTCCATATTATGGACAAAATCTATGTAAAATGATGTGTAGACCTTTATCATAGCGACACATCTGGTAAGAACATGTTTGCCCGTTTCTGATTTCGTTTTGTCCTTACATAGCCTGCAGAAACGTTCGGGTGAGGGGAGATTATTCTTAATCCCACTTATGGCTAGTACAGGCAACTGATCGATCCTTAACATAAGAATAAAACGACGTAGCCGTGGCGAAGGGCATAGATTCAGATAAGGCAACGGCTTCTTGAGAGTGTAATTCATGAATTGCACAAATTTATAGCGCTTTAGATTTTCCAAATGTGCAAAGTTGCTAATCCAATCGTGCAATTCAGATTTCTTAGTTAACGCTCTCAGTACAGGAATGGAGACCTCTTGTTGTTTTTGGGTCCAACCGATCTCTTCAAGATATTTAACGATGTTCTTTTTCATAAAAGGATATGAGGATGTTTTGTTAATTTCACAATGAATCGCCGCTAACAGTAAATTGGCTGTATCCGGTGTTGCTTTTAGGTATAATTCGGCTCTCTTCCTGAGTACAAGAGACTTCCAGGAAGTGAGGCCGAGCTCTAATCTAAGGATGGCCATTGGGATGCAGCCCGGAAGACCGCTATACTTTCCCTAGATGCTACAAAGGCGTTCGACTCAATATACTGGTAGTGGCTGGTGGCGACATTAAAGGAGTTCAGATTTGGGGAGGGATTCTTCCGATGGGTGTGGATATTGTACACGAACCCAAAGGCCAGGGTAAAAACTTGGAAAAACTGGGAGGCTGGTGTCGGCAATCTGGGATATAAGGAGGGGGACTCGACAGGGCTTCCCGCTGTCACCAATGCTATATGTGCTGGGCCTTGAGCCAATAACAATATACCTCAGGAAACAATACCTAGATGCATCTGGCTCGGAGGAGTGGGACATTTGCTATCGCTCTATGCAGATGACGTGCTGCTATATGTAAGAGACATGCATCTAAATGTCCCAGTGATCTTAGATATACTTGATAATTATGCCAAAGTGTCAGGAATCAGTTTTAGCAGATCCAAATCCTGCATATTCCCGATAGCTGGGCTGAGAGAGAGGAGCGTCAGTGAACTACCAACGGTAGGACTCAACTGGGAGGTGGACTCATTCAAATACCTAGGGGTAAACATAAAACATACACCAGAACAGATGAATGAGCACAACACGGCAAAGGTGGTGCAGGACTTGAAGCAGTTAATGAAATTCTGGTCTAAACTGCCACTGTCTCTATTAGGTAGGGTGGCCATGACCAAAATGATCATCCTGCCGAGATTCTTGTACTTCTTCAACAACGTGCACTGTTATGTTAAGGCGTCTTTTTACTGATCATTGGAAGTGCTGATCCAAGAGTTTTTGTGGAGCGCTGCCCACCACAGACTCTCACCAACAAATCTATATTTACCATACGACAAAGGGGGGTGGTGAAACTGCCAAACCTGGAGAGGTACTACCTAGCAGCCCAACTCAGTCATGTGGTTAAATAGTGGTGGACGAGTTCACCTCAGAAACTGGTTTACTGCAACACTTGGTGGGCCCCATTAAACAGCCAGGCTGTGTGAATGGGGATTTTGGCATAAAAGGCAGGACTCTTGGGCTGGAAGTCAGAGTCGCCACTGGAACTGCAAGAACCGAAGAGAAGCAGAGAAGAAGACGGCTGCTGCAACTCCCGAATCCTGGTGAAGCCCTCCTGCAGTCCTGAGCTATCTACCCTTCAATGACAGAGAAGATCCAGTCCGGAGTCTTCTTCCCTTGAGCCTGGTGGCATCAACCAGCTCACCTTCAACAGACAGAGAATCCTCTTCTGGGTCGAAATCTCTGCACACAGCTGTAGTGGTCCGGATAGCCATCAGAAGAGCCCTCTCCCGTTTTAAAGGAGCGCACCTTTTATTCACTGTTGCTTCGCTGCTGCTGGCTTCATCCCTGGGTAGTGCAGATCGCTCCAGACGTCCTCCTTCTTGTCCCCACGACTGAAGCTTCAGGAACCGTGAGTCTGCAGGAACTACCAGGAACAACTGCTGTAGAACCAGCTTTCTTCACGTGAATAAGGTACTGTGTCTGTTTGGTTGTTCTCTCCGTCCGACCTTGAGGAATCGGGGTGAACCCTTTTCCTTTCCGGAGGCTTGTACTTTCTTCCTTCCCTCTTATAAATTTTGCTTCCCTTTGACAATATCCAAGTATTCCTGGCAATCGTTAATCGTGAACTGTTCTAACCATGTGATCCTCGACAACAGGATTTCTGTTCCATTGGACACTGGCGCAGGCCCACTGACTTTTATCTACCTTTTAGAAAGTGTCCTCTGTTTCTATTTGCCTTGACAAAAGTATTTCCTATGATTTTTATTCCCTATTCCCTTGTTTTAATTCTTTGTGCTAAGTGTGTTGGACTTCGGGTGTATTTCTTCCCGCGGGTACGCTTTATTTTCGGAAGACCGAACTGTCATTACTGTCAAAAAGTGATTGTGTATTAACCCCCGGTAAGGTCTTTCTTTCAAAACACTGGTCTGTCAATTGGTTGTGTGTATCATATTTTAAGTGTGGTTTTATTTAATAGAAGTGAAGTGTTTTGTGAACAGATGGTTTAAAAATAAATGTAATTATATTTTTTTTTCAACCAGAAACCTTGAGTCAGTGTTTGTTTGAGTCACAGTAATTATAGTCCTTTGTGTAATCTCTACTACTGCTCATTTGCTCTTGAGATAAGTCTGGCTGCTCACCCATTGCTACCACTTTACTGTGTAGTACGGGCTTGTACCAAAGGTGAAATTGTAGTACCACTTGTAGTCTTAATTGTGTGCAGTGGTCCCTAAGGGCACTGCATATGATTCTGCCTAATAAGGGAACCGTTGGACTTATCCAGATAAGTACCCCCTGGGTATATTTTCAGTAGGGAGCACCATAGCAGTACCCATCCCATTGATCCGTTACCGCCCTCATAGCTTGCTGCGTCAGGTGGATCTCCTGGACCAGCGCAATGACCACCCTTTTCCTGTTAAGAAAGCATTTCACCCGGTTCCTGCACATGTATGTTCCCAGGCCCCAAACGTTCCACGTCAATACTTTAATTTTGTCGGCCATTCCAATGTGTGGGTCACCCCCCCTCGGCCCTCCCGCCCCTTTGGTCTCAAACCCCGTTTCGACCTCCACCATTGTCTCCCACCCCAGGTAGCTCCCGTCCCTTTCCAGTTGCACACAACAACACACGCGCACTTCTTGGCACATGCCTCATTTTGTGTAGGATTCAGAACCTTACCAATTTCAAACCAAACCAAAACTGAAATAATGCGCTCAGGAGCCACGCTACGATTGCGGCCCTCGAGCGCCCCCGCATCTGCTTGACCCATCCGGGCTTCAGTGTGCGGGCTATAGTGCGTCAGCAACTGGTCAACGCCTAACAATTGGTGGGGTGTGTCTGTTCGCTCTGATCGAGATTCCTACTTCACTCCTGCCGTATAACAGAACAAAGTACTCCATTGTTCCAGATCGCACACCCACCTTCTGTTGGTGCGTCCCTCCCTTACCCCAATCCTTTTCTGAGCCAGCCACTCCTCATGTCACCGCCTCCTTTCCGTCATCCAAGTTGTTATGTTCCAACCACATTGTGGCCGCCGCCGGCATTTCCAAGAACACTGCTCGTCCTTTGTAGAGTACTTTAAGCCTGGACAGGTACATCAGCATGTACTTGATGTTTAGTTTCCTAAGTTTGAACTTTATCAGCACAAATTAATTCCTTGCCCTTTGCACTGCAGGCGTGTAGTCCGGGTATATTGCTATGTTGCCGCTATCCCGGCGGATCTCCCCACCCTCTCTGGAAAATTTCAGGATGGTCTCCCTCTCACGAAAATTCTGTATTTTTGCTCTCATGGGACGAGGGTGTGAGCCCAGTGGTGGTCTTTTTTGCAGAGACCGGTGTGCCCTTTCTACTACGAACCCCTGCGACAGTGCTCCTGCCCAATTTCCTGCAGTATCAGATTTTCAACAAAGTCTGTAGAGTCGGATCCTTCCATCCCCTCCGGGACTCCTAGCAGGCGCACATTGTTGCACCGGGCGCGCCCTTTTGCATCCTCTGCCCTGGCCTCTAGAGTTGCATTCCTTCTTTCTAGTTCCGTCAGCCGGTTTTCTAGGTCTCTGGCGGTTTCTGCCGTTGTTTTTAGTTCTGTTTCAGCCATCGTGACCCTCTCCGTAAGATTGCAGACATATTGCCTCATCAGCTGCACATCAGTTTTGACCTCTTCTATTTTTGTGTCTATGAAGGATCTTAAAGCTGCAATGGCTTCCAGGACGTGATCCTCTTTGGTGGTGGCCTCCTTATCTGGCTGCTTGGTTTGTGTTGCTGGGGCCTTTTGTGGCTGCCCTTTATGTTTGGCAGCATTGAAGGAATCAATGATCGTTGAGTCCTTTTTGTTTTTTGTTGAGGGCATGTTTTCGCTAGCACCTAGTTCTTTAGTGGGTGCAGTCCATGTGGTGAACGCACCACTGATTGTGTCAATGCCTCTCCCTTGTGGGGGTCCCTCAGAACTGTCTGTGTGTGTGTCCCTCGGGCTATGTTTCCTTGCTTCTAGTCCCAGTCTATTGGGGCTCAGTTCTGTTGTATTGAGTTCCAGCGTATCTTGTCTGCGTTATATGAATCTTCCTCTGTGTCGTGCTTGTGTTGCGTTGCGGTTGCCCCAACGTGGGAGATCGTATTTACCTTCTCCTGGACTCAAGCAGCGTCACTTTTAGGCTTGGTACTCCTAGAATGAGCTATGCCTCTGGGGTGGTGCCCTAATCGCTGTGTGCGGCTGCCGCCGCGTTCCTCTCCCATCTCTGTTGTCTGCTTTTGACTTGCTGCCCCGGCCACCGACTTCAGCTTGGGTCTCCCTGCTGTTCCCTGTTTTCCCGCCGGCCACGGCGAGGTTACCAGTTTCTCGGTGTTGTGGCCCGGCCTTGTGTCCTCGGGCTCAAGTTAGTACAGTTTATGGAGAGCCTTCTCTACGACCTCTCCGTTTCTTGTCACTGTGCCATTAGGTGTAACAGCTTACCTTCCACTTGTGTCAGGGCCCCCTTCGGGTCCCTGCCGTGTCAATCGCGTGCTTGCAGGCCTGATCTCCCGCCGCCTTGCTTGTCTTGTTTTCTGTGCTCCCCAGGTAATCTCTGTCCTCAAGCTCCCTCTCCGCCGGATGCCGGTTTCATGCGCCGTTGTGCGACTGCCTTACCGGTTTCCCGAAGTTGTGGCCCAGCCTCGTGTCCACTGGCTCAAGTTAATACAGTTTATGGGTGCCTTCCCAACAGCCTCACCGTCTCTTGTCTCTGCCCCGCTAGGTGCCATGGCTTGCCTTCCGTCAGTTTGAGAGCCCCCTGCGGGTCCCTGCCGTGTCAAGCGCGTGCTTCCAGCCCTGATCTCCCACCGCCTTGCTTGCCTTGTTCTCCATGTTCTCCTGGTAGTCTCTTTCTCTGAGCTCCCTTTCCGCCGGGCGCCCGTTTCTTGTGCTGGTGTGCAACTGCCATTGCTTTCCCGCTTCAGTATGTTTTCAGCTCGCTGGCGCTGACCGTTAATCTATGCCGCGGCCCTCGCCTGCCAGCCTTCCAAGTCCGTGCGTCTGCCTTCTTGCGTCACCTCCGCTGCTCCTTCACCCGGGTCTGGCCCACCGCAGTCTGTGTGGCAACCCGGCAGCTGCAGCGCTGGGCTTGGTGCACCGGGTGCCTAGCTTCCTCATTTCATCCCGTGTGCGGGACCTTGCCTTCAGCCACCTCCAGTCCTCTATGGTGGGGGGCCCAGCATTGCCTCTCATCTCCTCTTCCACCAGTCACTCTTCCTCTTCACCTCCGGGGCGCTGCGTCCACCATCTTGGATTTGCAGGGGAACCACTTTGCTGTCGTCTGCCCCTGTGGCCGTCTTCCGATTTATTGCCACGTTTCGCTTGGGGGCCAGGGAAATGGTTGCGGTGCCGGTAGGTATGCTTGTAGCTGCTTAAATCTTCTTGTTTCTATGAGTTTTGTAGGATCTTTGAAGGATCTCAGCAGGAGCTCTGCTTGAACACAGCCTCACACCATGAGCCCAGGCCACGCCCCCAGAGCCTGAAAATGTTATAGCAGTTTAGGAAGCATTTTTATTGTAGCTATCCTCTCCAGCCAGGATATACGCATAGGGGTCCATCTAGTTAGGTCTTCTTTGACTTTGTAGAGCAGATCAGGTTAGTATGCCCTATATAGACATGAGATAGATTCTGTCGGATTCACTCAGTCCTGTAAGTCCTTTTTGTTCAGAGGCATCATGTGTGTTTCTCCCTCCTTGAGCCCACTTTTTGGCCGATTCCCAGAGCCCGCCGTCAGGGTCTCCTCTGATTGCTGTCACCAACAATGATCCAGCTGGCCCCCTTGCGGGTCGGACGACCCTTTAAACTTAGCTGGGACTCTCTTCTGTCTGGCTCCTGGCATCTGGGGAGCCCTCTGGGAATTCTGTTCAGTTGCACCTTTTTCGCTGTTCGCAAGGCTCAGCTGTACGTTCAGCTTTTGCCCCCTTCTCTCCTCTGGGCTCCTTCCTCTATCGATTTGAGGCTACAGTCTGGCAATGCTTCTGGGCCAGGGAGTGGGGGGATTGGGGTAGCTGGTTTCCACGCTGGTATCCAATCTCTTCTCATAGACTCTCAGCTGATTGGCCCCAGAGAATTACGTTATGCACTAATAGTGTAACTGCTTCCTTCCTATTGCAGTTTATCCCTGCAGTTTTCGTGGTTGAGCTAATGCTCACTATGTTTTACCCAGGACGCAATTACGAGGACCTCCTCCACTCCGTTCTCTGTCTCCTCCTGAGTTGGTGTTCCCTGTGTCCCCTATATGCCTTCTTTTGTGGTGCCGCCTTGCCATAGAGGGCAGTGACCTTATGTTGTTCCTTCAGCGGACTGCCGTCTCTTGTTTGTGCTCTTGTGATTTGCGTGTGTCTTGTGACTTATCTCTCCACCACTAGGGCACGTTTGTATCATGAGGAGGGAGAGGCTCCACCTGCCTCCTCTGCGGTTTTGTGTTTCCGAGTCGGGGGGGGGGCGGACAGGGTCGCTGCAACTGCCAGCTTCAGAAGCTCGTGTACACCCCCCTACTCCTACCCCACTCACTGCTTCGCTCCACTGCAGGTCTGGCCGCCTCCCCGTGTTGTTAGGAAAGCACTGTCCCTCACTGTCTTCTTGCTCTGCTCCGGGCATGTCTGGTCCCGGTGGAGCAGCTTACATATCTGATGCTCCAATACGCCCACCGTCCAATCAGTTGCTCTGACGGAAGTCGTGGGAGTCGCATCCCACCTCTGGTTTTGGATGTTATGTCGCAGGACAGAGGGATACAAATCTTCTTCTCTATTGGGGCCGTTTGGTTGCGAGACACAAGGCAATTTGCAATGCCCGGTCCACGTTTATTCACTCGCTGCTCTCCAACTGCTTCGATTGCAGTCTCGTGGAGCGGGGGGCTACTTCTTTGTTGACGGCCTGCTTTTATTGCCCCAGACAAGGGGACAGGAGAACACGCCTTAACACGTCAGCAACCATCTTGGAATCTTTCTCAGGATTTTTATTGAGTGCTCTTGGAAGATGGGCAGTTGACGCTGATAAATTGGATACAACCAATCAGGCTTTAGGAAGGGAACGAGCACTGGCTTCAACTGTCTTTTTCTACAGTTGTTGACGAATCAGGCCTTCAAGTCTAAGCGTACACTGTTATTGTCTTTTCTTGACATCTCAAAGGCGACTGGGTCGATCGTTCTAGGATCTGGGAAATGCTTAGGTCCTGGGTATGTGTCCGGAGGCACTGGTCATGTTGCTGGAGCTGTTGCACAAAGACATCAGATTAAAAGTGAGACTCGATCAAAGGGGCATATATTCGGGGTGGATCATTGTGGAATGCGGCCTACGCCAGGGGTGCATGTTAGCTCCTTTTTTGGTCAATTTATACATCTTCGGAATAAGGGCGGCACTAGCGGGCATTGTGGTTAATCCACCAAAGTTGGGTTTTGCTAAATTGCATTATCTATTATATGATGATCACCTTGTGCTGCTAGATTATACTGCAATGGGTTACAAAAATCTCGGACACTGGCTGGTGATTTCTTCAGGGATCTTGGCTTGGACATCAATTTGACCAAGTCTAAGGTCCTGGTTGTTAATGGTAGCAAGATCCTTTCGGGTAGGCCTAATTTTGGGTGGTACGTTGATGGCAAGATACTTGAGGGGGTCAGTGAATTTAGATATCTAGGGGTTGTCTCTAAAGCCAAGCGGTCTTTGTCTTTGGCCAATCAGGCCCTTAAGCTTGATGCGATTTCGGCGGCATCTCAGCTTTGGGTTCTTGACGAATAATATGCCCACTTTTCATTACTCCTGGCACTCAAAATGAATAATCAGGTTCTTGTCACAAGATTGACCTAAAGGGCTGAGGGGCGGCAAACTTTCTGGAATGGGATAAAATGGAGTCCCTTATCTTGAAGCATCTTTTTCCTTCCCTATGGGTACTCCGTTTCCTGCGGTTCGGCACATTCTGGGCCTTGTATCATTGGAGGCTAGGGTTCTTTGGCGAAGAACCCTACTTCTGCAATGCATAATGTTTCCCCCCGGCCTCTATGTTATTTGAGCAGTTCAACACACTGTACAAGTTGGGTAATTGTGTGCCTCTCAACGCTTGGGTGCGCTGTATTCTTGCTAGGCTGAATGTGAAAGCAGTTTCACTTGAAGAATTGGAGCTTAATCCTGCCAAGGTCAAAAAGATGATATTTGGAAGCGACTGGATTGATAACAGGCAATGGTTGCTTTCTTATAAGCTGTTTGAACAGTTTTATTCGGATATTAAGCATTTTATCCCCACCCAGAAAGTTATGCTAAAACATGCCTCGACAAATCATAGACAGTTTTGGGTATGCATTTCATTAAATTAAATTTGGTACCAACAAAGGCTGTATTAGGGACTTGGACCTGTGCCCCTCCTAGAGATCGCTTGTGTCGCTTCTGTAGGTCTACTATTGAAACTCTGAAGCATCTAATTGTTGACTGCTTGGCACTCAATACCGTACTTGAAGAATATTTTATGCTATATTTTAAAAGCCTCTGTTCACCTGGGAAATGGTGTGGTGGAAATTATTATTAAAGCCCAATGATCGTTTGGTAATTACTGTTATACATTTTGTAAAGGTACTTTTTTCCTTAACTGATATGTGTTAGTTTTTTTAGAAGAGTTTTAGGAACCTTCCACATGACACTGATATTTTACGATGAATTCTGTTTTAGTATGTTTTTTTCTTTGATTTATGCGAACACCTGTGTACAGTTGTTTTTGTAAACTAGATCACACAATAAATAAATAAAAAAAGAATTTAGCCTCTGTGTCTTTAATAGAATCATGACTTTCCAGAATGTTAGTATGGAAAATCTGGATTCTATGTCAAGACCAGAGACTCGTAGTATGCTTGTTTAAAGCGTACTTACCACCAATGATGCAACGTGGTCGACTGGCATAAAAGAAATGATCTTGAAAGTAAGCTCGCTCGAACAGTCTGTGGTCTTGGGGATATCCTGCAGCCAAGCTCTGCTGGTGAAGGCTTTGGAAGCCCTAGCCCCTCGCACAGAATGCGCTCCGAAGCAAGAAGTGTCTATGCCTGCTTCTTGCATGACCCATTTCACCCACCTGGCTAGGGTGGCTTTGGACACTGCCTTGAAAGGCTTACAGAGCGCAATGAAAACTCAACTTTCTCCCGTGGGTCAGAGATGCGCGGTCTCCATACACTTTCAGACACCTCATTGGACATAACTTCAGCTGCTCAGGAAAAATGGGGAAAATAGCCGCTCTAATGCAGGTATTTGTCTTCCTTTTCACATGGAATGTAATCACATCTGGAGAAAAATATTTTCTATCTATCTCCAGCACTCCCACATCCGATACTCTTTTGCGGCCACTTAACACAGCATAATCTTCAGTTTATCCAACACAGCATTCCTGATCAAATCGTTGTTGTCCGGCCAATTCAGGATAAGCTGGCGCACATAAATAAAAAAAATATCACATCACATTGTTCACATCCCACAGGCGTGAATATTTGGGTAATGGGTGGCCGGATCCCTCTCACACCCTTGAGCAGTTTGATAACTAGGGCGTGTTCGCCGATCGAAGCTCTGTCAACTTGCTCATGACCTGCAGAGATGGCAGACCTGAACGTGTTCACTGTTCTTTAGGCCTTATCCTGGGCAGCTAGGCTTGCCAGGAAGTTTACTATATGGATCACATCTGCTGTAGCGGTAATGCACGTCTCCCGCCATACACCAGCAGAGCCATATATTCCAAGCCGTCCCATAGGATTTGGCCATTTTTCATGCCCAGGATTCTCCAATTAAGCGCTCAGCCTCTCCCAATAGTCCTGTCTTTCTCCAGGCACTCCTGAAATCACCTAAGCTACCAGCTGTAGATTTCCCAGCATGACCAGAGGGTGCTGGAGACCTGGCGGCTCTGCCAGAATGCCGGCTCATCCGGTAGAAAGATCTGGGTGTTGCAGGTGAGCTCCAGCGTATTTGGGAACAAAGCCTGACTACTCCAAATTGGCATCACCAGAAGTAATCTTGCTTGCTATTGACTTACATACACCTGTGCCCTAGACAATCATTGCAAAGGAGATAAAGGTGTAGATACTGCATGGACCCAATTGCTGTAAGAAGGCATCCGTGGCCGTCGCCTCCAGATCCAGTCTCCAGCTGAAGAACTGGTCCAGTTGGCGATTCAACCTGGACGCGAAGAGGTCCATCTTGCAAGGACCTGTCCTCTCCCTCAGCTCATGAAAAACTGAGCTGTTCAAATTCCAGTTGTTGGAATCCCTGAGGTACCTGGAGTTCCAGACTGCCACTTGGTTGTTCATTCCTGGAAGGTACTCCGCTGTGACACTCAGACTTGTCTCCAGGCAGAAATGCCATAAATCCTTGCCTAACTATGCTAACCACTTGGAGTTTGTCCCGCCAAGACGATAGCTGTATCGTACCGCCAAGACATTGTCAATTTTCTGAAATATGCAGCATTGCACTCTGTCCCAGATTAAATATTTGATTGCGAAGGAGCCTGACAACATCTCACTGCAGTGCTGATGCTATGCCAAAACAAAGACACATAAACTCCCACCTCTGACCTTGCCAGAGGAATTCTAAGAATCGCATCCCTCAAATCTGTGCGGGCTAACCAGTGCCCTATCTGCAAAATGTCCCTGAGGAGGTGGATTTCCTCCATCTTGAATTGTTGGTACACGAGAAAGGCATTCAATTGTCTGAGATTGATCACCGGCCTGACCTTTTGCTTCCGTTTCACCAAGAAAACATTGCTTAGGAGGCTTTGCGTCACCTGCTGAGCTGGCTTTATCGCCCCTTTCTTTAGAAGCTCTCCTTCTTCTTTGTCCATGAGGCTTTGTTCCTCCTCTGACATTGCGAAGGTTTGTGGCGGTCTCGCTTGTCTGGGCTCTTGAAAGAATTCCAGACAAAATCCCTGCACGGTCTCTTAGACCCAAGAGTCCACGGTAAGCTCCTGCCAAGCGCTTAGGTGCACCACTACCAGTCACCTATCACAGGAATTACGTTGCTTGATGGTATGCTGTGTGCATGCGACTGTACTCTCACCTGTGTTGGTGGCTTGCATCCTGTTGTCGCTGCGCCAGCCCCGGCTCCTGCCTCTTTCACAGGAAGGGAACAAAGGATTTGTCCTTCTGTCTTCCTGCTGTCGCCAGTAGTTTCCTCTATAGGGCCTCTGGCCTCCACATTGGCTGGCTGAGCGACCCCTGCTTCTGTCAGCCCAGGCGAATACCCAGGGCGTGGCCACTCTTTTTAACAATGTCTGACCTTTGTCCAGAGCAGCGAAGGTGCTAACAAATCTGCACATGTCTTTGACGAAATCTTCTCCAAACAAAGCCCTTTAGCTGGTGCAGCAGCCTCAGAGGATGCCAACCCAGAGCTTCAGGTCGATCTTTACTAAAAATCGATCATCTGCACTCCAATGTTATCGCACAGTTGGTGTTACATATAAGACAAATCGCTCTTTGTGCCCAACTTGCCAGCATATGCACATCAATAGGCGTGCCCTCTTTGGCCTCTTCCACCATTTGTAAGATCTTGACTGATGGACCTACGGAATCGAGACGCATGTCCTGGCACGCTATCCATGAGTGGTCAATGCCATTTTTCAGGTCCTTGGTGTACTTCACCATGAATGTAAACATAAGGGGATCATCTCTGGTGTGTCTGCTACTTTATCCGGCAGAGAAGGTTTCAGACATTCTGCATTCAATTTGCTCCTCACCTCCTTATTTAGAGGCCTTCGCAGTCGCTTGCTCAAGTACCTTGCAAACTTCGGCGGAGGTTCTCACCCCAAGAATCTCGGGTGGAGTAGCATGTCTGGATAAAAGGGGTACTCAGGTGAACTATCTCTGCATTTCTTAATGCTCTTATTGCACCTTATGTGCGGTTCTCCTTCCTGAGGAGTGGCAGAGGTCACAGAAAGGTGAGAATTGTCAGTGCTGCTGGAATCCTATTCAGTGCCCTCTTGGTCTTCCTCTGGGCTAGAGGGTATGTGACCTTGTACCATACACTGCGTCATTCCCATAGCACACTTCTCTTTTGTGTGTCCTTTGCGTGATTCGGGCAGTGGTTCGCCACTGGCCTTATGTTCCTCCGGCCATTGCCTCTTGCATGCTCTGGCCCTCACAGCTCTGGGGCCTTGTGCAAAGGCGACCCATTCCAGGAGAAAAATCAGCATATGGGATAATGGCCCTAGGTTTGCCCGTACTGCTTTCTCCATCAGCTGTCCCAGAAAGGAGTTCTGCAGAATGTTTGAAGGGCCTTCTCTGCTTTACTCGCTGTCAGAGGTTTCTCCTCCCCCCCCAGGCCATATTGTATAATGCACAGGAGACATACGGCTAGCTGCTGCAAGGTGACTCACAGGTTTACTTGGGGCCTGTCCCCGTGCAGTAGTTAGCCTTGTTCTTCCACCTGTATTAATATAATATATTATATGCCTGTATTGAGCAATGCTTGTGTGCTGTACGAACCTCATTAATTCTTGGGTCTGCCCTGTTCCACTTAGTAAGGTGCTCTCTCACAGTTCACTACAGGCATCGCCCATGCACCGCTTACCGCGTGGAGCACTGTAAGTACACTCAGAACGTCCTGTCAGTCACCACAGTGCAATCAGCACTGCCGGTGTGGTATGTTTTTGCAGCCACTAGGTGGCATTGCCACAGGTACGCGCAGTTCCCTTTCATCGCAGCCGTTGCCGAATACCTTCAAGGTAGACAGTCCACTGTACGGATCGATCAACCGGCTCCCTTACTGAACGTGGGAAGACAAAACTGCGACATCCGGAACTGTCAAGAGTTCCGAGCGCATAACCGCTTTGCTTCCCTGTCAGTCATTGTTCCACAGCTATATCCAGTGTCCTGTAAACAAGAAAAAGAATCAGGGAGCAACCCTGGTCCGACCTGTTGCTCACAGTACGTCAGTTAATCAACTGTTGCTAATTGGTTTCATTACTTATCTCATCAATATAATCATTTATACAATTGAAATGGGTAAAACAAAACAGTGCAGAAGCCAATGCATTTCGGAGAGGACTCCGTCTTCAGGGCTAACAACTAATAGAGTAACCAATGTCCAATTAGTTGTTAGCCCTGAAGACTGAGTCCTCTCTGAAATACATTGGCTTCTGCACTGCATACTGCATTTTTTTGAAAAAAGATGAAATACATTTCTACTGAGTTTTTTTACCCATTTAAATTGTATAAATGATTGTATTGATGAGATAAGTAATGAAACCAACTAGCGACAGTTGATTAACTGACATACTGTGAGCAATAGGTTGGACCAGGGTTATTCCCTGATTCTTTTTCTAGTGTAGTATTGTCCAGGTGCTATGGATTGTTCTCCTGTTTTGCACCAGAAATGTATTTACTATAGCTACTAAAAAATTTTCATAATTGTATATAACTAGTGGTGCCCACCTTCACCCCTTTCTTAGCCTCCTGTAAACAAACCATTAACCAAGAACTAGAAAAGGTACTCTGCAATCCTAACTGCATGTACCTTGCGCTCTAAAGTAATGCTGTAAGCCAGTCAGTCAGTCACACATAAAACAGAAATAGTACTCTGCTGCTTGGCAAGCAAATAAATGGGACGTGGGGAGGAGGACTTGAGAGTTGATTGCACCCTAACTTCAGGATTGGTGGACTAGGATATGTGTCATGCCTGAGGGCAATAGTTTCAAACTGCAAAGACTACATTGTTACAGAAAACTGTGGTTTTCTTTGAGTTGCGTTGAATGTTTTTTTCTTTGTTAATATTGCTGCTCGAGTTTTAGTGAAGAAGAGTAAGCATAATTCGAGCCTCCGGTGTTGACATAGAATCCAGGGCTATGATGCACTAGGTTCAGAGTTCGAGAGCACCGCCAGAATTATTTTTTGAACATTTAATTTATAATATACCACAATGATTCAGAGGGTGTTTTTCACTACATCAGCTAGTCCAGAGATTGGTGACATGCTGTGGCATGCCGTGTTTTAAGTGCTTTAAACTATGCATTTGCTGAAAGTTATTTAATACTAAGAGGAGAGGTGCATGCAGTGCTATTTAAAGCAAAGAGAAGACCGATTTCAAGGTGATATGAAGAGAAATGTAGGTGGCATGACACGGTACGGAATACATTGTCAGTGAAAAAGGACCAGAAAAAACTACTGCCTGAATAACATTTAGCACAGTGTTAGAATCTAGGGCTCTAATGCATGAGGTTTGGAGTTCAAGTACAGGTACTGAATTTATTTTTTTTAAATTTAATGTATAATATCCCACAATGATTGAGAGGGTATTTTTCACTTGTTTAGCGTCTTTGAAGTTATTTAAACAGTACATTTTACATTAGCTAGTCCAGAGATTGGTGACATGCTGTGGCACGCTTGTGTTATAAGTGCTTTAAACCATTCAATTGCTTAAAGTAATTTAATATAAGACAAGGGGCTAAGTGGAGAGAGGCCTGCAGTACTATTTGAAGCAAAGAGAAGACTGAATTCAAGGTGATATGAAGAGAAATGTAGGTGGCATGACACAGTATGGAATACATTGACAGTGAAAAGGGACTAGCAAAAACCGCTGCCTGAAAAGTTTATAAGAATTGTCTCAAAGGGACACACCATGCAGGCAGGTAGTACAGTGGTAGAGTCTAGGGCTGTGATGTATGAGGTTGAGAGTTTGAGTGTGAGGTTTGAATTTAAAAATGTTGTTTTATTTTAATTTATATTATCCCACAATGATTGAGAGGGTGTTTTTCATGTGTTTAATGTCTTTGAAGTAATTTAAACAGTACATTTTACATCAGCCAGTCCAGAGATTAGTGGCAAGCTGTGGCACGTGTCACATGTCACATTCAGCTCCTACCCCTTCTCCTCCTTTCAGAGTCAAGACTTTGGGCCTCATTTCAAGTATGCTTGTAAGAAATCCCAATCCCATGCCGGTGCCACCGTGTCCATTAACCCTTGATGCCAGAAACACAAGATGATTCCATGTTGGCATGCATGCGCATTCCGGCATGCTGGAAACATTGGCAACGGCATGCCGGTAATTCCAACAACCGCCCCCCCAAATGCCAAGACCGGCATCCTCGGTGCCGCCGATTACAGTACCACGGTCCCGGGGCCACCGGCACCGGTAACAACAGTGCCGCAATTACCGTCACCGGAAATACAGTGATCGCCGGAACAGGAAATTGACCGGCGGCCATTACTAAAACACAATCCATTGCAATCCTGAGAGCACAGGCTACAGACCAAAATCCTGAGCACAGAATCTAATAAAACAACATGGCATCAAGAGCCTGTGCAATCTGGAGGTGCAAGCCATGCTTCAGCGAGGCAGAGCTCAGCATGTTGGCGGACACCATTGTCCAACATGCCGATGTACTTTTCTCCACTGACCAACGCAGGCAGGCCCAGCTGCATAAGAAGACCATCTGGGAGGAGGTTGCCCAGAAAGTGACAGCAGTTGGCACAACCCCCTGCACTGTGCGTGACTGCCACAAGAGGTGGGATGACCTGCACTTGAGAGTGTGCAACCTCCTGTCGAGCGAGCGCAGACAGGGTATGGCCGCAGGTGGTGGCAGCACATCCCCTATCCACCTGCTGCCCTCGGAGGAGATGTGCAGCAGTGTGCTGCACCTTGAGGCTATAGAAGGGGTTGCTGCTGCGGAAGCCGGAGCCATGACATCTGAGGAGGCTGGTGAGTGCACGTAATCCCAATGTCACATCAACCTCCCTGTCCACCCTGCACCCACTACAGCAGCAAATTCAGTCAAGTGAGTCATGCACAACACCAATACAACCCTGCCGCCCCCCCAGACCTGCAACCTGGGTGCACACAGCGACATACACCTTCACCCAAAACCTCACTCATACCACAAATACACATAGCACAGGCACGCAGTATCACCAAAAGAACATGCTCATGCTGCTACTCAGACACACATCCACCTGCCACAGCATAATTGGTGTGTGTCTGCCATGCCATGCTAGCCCTTGCACAAAGTCACGTCAGTTCCAAGCAACATCATCACACACAAATGACCAGCGTCACACACCAAGGAAACATGTGACTCCCTCCTCCCAGCCAGCCCGACCCATGAGCACAAATGTCCACCTATCCCTGTAAGTGCTATGGACAGCAGGCATATAGCGACTCAATCCATGGCACAACCCTCCCCAACATGATATCACACAGTGTGTGTGTGTGGGATATTTTGACCCACTCAGCTGAGCTATGCTACATCACTTTGCTGCATTGGGGTGAGAAACAGCAAAATGGCTATGCTGACTCCTGTGCACGGCAATATCTCAAAACTGTGTTTTTGCAACAACCAGAAAATGGCTGCACCACCCTGCCACCCTCATTTCAGGTGGGGTGGAACAGAGTACTCACTGCAGGAATGTGCCAGTGTGCTCTGCAACATTTAATATGGAGAGAAATGAAAGAGGCAGCATTACTTTGCTGAAAACCCAAAATGCCTCTTTAAAATGACAGCTTTCAACCTTAAAAGTGATTCTTGGCGCTCATCTCATCCAGCCCTCATGAACCACTGTGATTAAAAAGGCCCTGCAATGCCCAGGATCATCCATTGTGTCTCAGAGGAACAGGGCCTCATTTGAATGACAGCTCCTGTCAAAAGTGTCTTTGAAAAATCAACCAGGGGCTTTGTTTTCATTTTACACGGGAAACACGTCTATTTTCTTTGCAAAAGTATCAAGAATCAGCTGTTCAGAGAAAGAATCTAAATAGATGCCTGTTAAATGTATCCATGCTGCAAAACAACTCCAGCACTCAAGAAAAGAACTATAGCTGCAGAAAGTGTGCATTTGCTGGAGATGAAAACCGAATTTAAAGAAATAGTAAAATGTGCTTTTTCTGACTGAAGAGAGAAAATTGCCTATTTAAAAGTACATTGTTGTGTGAAGACCTGCTTATTTAGAAATTTTAAAGGATTTGTTGTTGGTAAAAGTACATCCATAAACTGTTCTGATTCCACAGGTTTAAGTCAAGATGTTAAAACTTATAGGCCAAGTTGGCAAACTATATTAAAAAAAACCTTGCTCTGCCAGTTGCTAGCCCTGAGAAAGGGTGACACCTCATAAACTTTTAGGACAGGAAAGCGCTAATTGCTAGCTTGGAGGACTTTGAATGCACCAGGACAAAGGGACTTCCCAAGCTCATCAGACATTCGTCTTTGCTCCAAGTTCGGACAATAGCAGGCTGAGACTCTCACCTGTCAAGTGTGTGGGGCAATAAAACCTTCAATCAAGAGAAAGGCCCTTCATCCTGCTTCAAAGGAATTGACAGCTGCTTGTAGTTAGGGGAAAGGAAGAAAAAACTGATCAAGTGACATTTGGTTTTAAAGGTTATTTTATAACTGAACTTTAAAAGACGTTTAACTTTGCAGCAAGAATGAGGAAAAATATTGTAGTTTTAAATCAAATTGTATGCTCTTTCTTTGAAAACTTGGTAGAACTGATTACTGCATAAGGAACAGAAGTTGTAAAAAATGACGGATTACGAGGAAAGTGTTGATGTTGCTTAGGCCAAATCTTTCATGGTTAAAATTGCCAAAATGTAGCAGAAAGGCAAAACCAGGTCCCACAGACTTGGGATTTGGATTGAACTATGACACACAAAATATCTAACCTGTGTATCTGATTTCTCAGAGGTTATAACTGCATAAATATGTATTTGTGGAAAAATTTGATTTTGGTTCCAGTAGCTAGGGGAGGTTTCTAGATATTGTAAAACGAACCCCATAAACATGACATCCTGTTTCTGTGATCCAATCAGCTGTGGGCAAGGTGGAAAATATGCTCTTGCCCAATCCTAGCATTATGGGTGTGGGTAGTAAGCCTGCCCCTGCTATATACTGTAGTGATGTCATCTGGCATGATAAATAGGGGCACCTGACAGCACACAAACAAAACCACACTGATTCCTGACTTTCTACCTGAATTCCTGCGTGGCGTCCTGTTCTTGATTTCTTCACCCTGCTTGATCCTGATTCCAGATTTTCATTGCAAAGCCAAGGCCTATGCATTGCTGAACCCCTTTTCAGCTAGGCCTCAAATTCTAAAAATCCCAAAAACCTAAAGGAAGCATCCTGATCCAGCCTGGCTTACTACTACTAGATGCATGCCTGCTCCAAACTCGCCATCCCGCTGATCTGTAGTATCCAGTAACCAGAAGGGCCAGTCCGGTGACCAGAACGGCCTAGCTTAACCTGTCCTGCCAGATTTGCCCAGATGTCCTTGGTTAGACCTGATCTGTGTGATGACCAGAACCCTTGACGGTCCAAAATCCTAAATTAAAGTGGACTGTAAGTATTAATAGGAATCATAGAAAACCATAGCATATCTTGCCTTGTCTTGTCCTATCCCAATCTCTAAACCATCTTATCCTTACCTTAATAACTTGTAACAGTGTCAGAATCCTTATTGCAGTCCTGTTCTTGATTTATCTTGCTAATCTTGCCATTTCTTTAGTCATTTCTATCTTGTGAAAACCCCAAACTATCAATCCTATTTTGAGTGGTTGGTCTGGTTCCACCAGAGCGGGCGCTGGGGATCTGGGGTTGAAGTCATGAATCAACTCCAGTGCTTACTGTGTCCCTCTTTGGTATTCTAACCGGAATGCTCTAGTCTAGAGTAAAATTATAGTAAATATTTTCTTGTCCAAACTGAGTTTCTTTTCTGTTTTCACTACCCGATTTTTCTAAAAACGCCTCTCATTCAACATTGCATATCTCCCTCAGTTTAATAGCTAGAGACCTCATTTCAACTCTAGAGTATACCTAAGACCTATAGCTACACCCCAAACCAAAAACCACACTCAAAATCACAGTTAAAAACCGTTTGGTTAATTTTAGGCGGGAATCAACATTTTTGCTAAGTTTTACATGTGTGATTTTTATTCTAAATTATTTTCAACCTTCCATTCAAATTCGAATGGTTTACTTTTGCTCAAACTATTGCTTATGATTGCTAGTATCTTTCCAATTTTCCAATGTTGTTCCCATAGAAATTTGTTCTGATTTAAGGATTTTTGCACATTTTCAGTGTTTTATTCAGCCATTTCTGAAATGTCATTTTAAACAGTAGGGTTTAAAATCCGTTTTTTCTCTCTTGTTTGGGGAGGGAAGGTTGGTTTTGAATTATGTTTTCTATTCCTTATTCCTGATTACCTGCTGTTTCCTTATATCTATTTAGAATTGCTTATTAGTGGGTTGAGGAATATTGCAGGGGGAAATCCTAACTTAAGTGCTATCTTTCCAAACAAGCTAAAAGTGTTCTATTTCTCTGGTGTTTTCCATCTGTCTTGCTAAAGAGTGAATTTAAGTGCATTACAGACCTTCTTATCTGTTATTGTCACCACATTGGTGATTGGTGCCCCATATATTAAAAAGTATATTTTTTATTTGAATTTTAAATAAATAAATAAATATTACCTTTACCAACCAGCCTGATTCCTAGTCCAGCGTGACCCGGGGTATTTGAAAAGGAGTGTGATATGAATAGTGTATCACTCAAATATTGAACCTATATATATAATAAAATAAGCATTTTTGGTTGTGCGCTGCATACTAGGCTGAGACCAGGGTGTATCGTATCGCCTGATTGAAATACTTAACAGATTTGAGGGCTCGTGCCATGATTTTGAGTTTGATTACCACCCGTGACAGTCTGGGACAGCAGATTAACCTGCAGGGTACTGACACCTTGCTTGGTTGGTGTACTGTTCTACACTGTACGAACGCCTCCCAAAACAAATACTCCAAGACCAGGCCTGTCTGTAAAAGTAAAAGTAAATCAACCCGGAAATAATTAATAAACAAAGAACATTCTCTAAATGGCGATCCCAGTGGAAATTAAAATGGCTAGGGAGCACTTGCTGCACAAGCTTTTTGTCAGGGGTGAGTGGCCAGAACAGAATGAACATGTCTGGCTGCAGGAAATTACAGAACAGGTCACTTCCATGAACCTGGATACATGGCAGGACAAGGGCCCATTACACCAAGCTCTTAGTGAATTGTACATGGCCCCAAAAATTAAATAGGAGCAAAGCAAAATTGCCAGAATTGCGGCCTACCTATACCTCCACATAGGAGTGATCCGGGAAAAGCACTCTGAAAACATAGTTCTGGCACAGAATCAAATTGAATCACTAGACTAGAGAGAATCCAGAATGATCTAGACTCTGCAGAACAAAAGCTACAGAAGAGCCAAGAATTGGAGGCAGAATCTAAACATTATGTCACAAAATTAAAAGAAGATCTGGCTCTCATACAGAAAGAGAATGCAGAGCCAGACACCCAATTACAGGCACTAAAAGAGGAGCGTCAGGAAAGGGTTGACTCTCCGAAACAGAGTCAACAGAAACTGACACAACAATTAAATTATAATAGAACCTGCGCAGAACAGATAGTTACCCTACAAAACCAGATAGAAACCTTGAAAGAGGAAAATAATTAATTAATTATGAGAGACCTACACTCTCAAACAGAATTTGATGAGGAGCGCCAGATATCCAATGCCATCAAAAAACAAAGGGACGACCTGGCTGAACAGAGGGGCACCCTAAGTCAGGAGAGAGACACCTTACGCCAGGAAGTAAGCCAATCAAAAACCGAGTTAGACGGAAGAAAGCTGGCCCTCCAGGAGCTCAAAGAATTAATGACAGAGTATGGGAAGCTACTGGGGCACGCCAGATGGGTGGAGGATTCTCTGGAAGAGAACACCCAGACCAAAGATTCTAAAACTCAGGAGGTGAGTCTCCTGCAGCAGAAATTGTCCCAGTATTCCCAGACCAGGCAGGAAGCGCAGAGAGACAATGAGGCTCTCTGTGAAAAGAATGATGGGCTCCACCAACAAGTAGCAATGCAAGAGTTAATCATTGAGACCAGTAAGGCCTTGATAGAGGAACAAAAGGCTCAGATTTTTGCTTATCACCAGGAAATAGGGGTTGAAAAAGAAAGGGTTGAGAGGGATAGAGCACCCCTAATCATTACATAAGGAACCCTGTACTCAGGGACTCAAACCCCTTCAATACCATGAACACTGCCAGCTTCATGTCTACTGGTCATATGAACCAGGGGCCATGGGGATGGCAGAATTCAATAGGGTTGCTAAAATGGGACTGACAGATCAGCACCCCCCAGAAATTGATGGACGGGCATCCCTGTACAGATCCCCAAATGTTAGGGCTGATATCTCTGACCAGGAAGACTCCTATGCCGGGAGAGTCAGGGAATTGGATCCACAAAAATACCGCCTCCCAAAAGATCAGTTTGTGAAATTTGGAGGGGAACTCCATAAAATAAAGCCCAAATAGAGTATCCTGAAGACCTCTACGCAGTTAGGGGAGTGGGGTGGGGGGTACTCCGCCAATCCTGGGAGCAGGGGAGAGTCAGAAGACTCTTCTGAGCACCATAGGAATAGGGAAACTAAGCCCCAACATTCTGCAAGCCCTTCTCAAGCTCGCAGAATCAGGGAGTGCCTAGAGGATCAAGAAGCCACCTCCAGTAGCAGTGCCTCTGAGTCTGAGGACGAGTGGACTCGGGTGACTAAAACCAAGAAGGCAAACAAAATTAAGAGAGCTATGCGAAAAGATCCCCTTAGGCAGATCAATGCCATTAGGAGTGTTATAACTCCATATCATAAAAATGCAACGTATTCTGTCTGGGAACACCTAGAATTACATGAACAAATGATGGACACTTTTCATATAAAGGACAGCCAGAGTTGTATACAGTATGTGAAATGGACATTCTCCGCTGAATACCCCAGTTTCTTTGCAGGACTGGAGGATCAGAACCACTCAAGATGGTCCACCTACAGGGTGGCCATCTTAAAACATTTCTCTGCACACAGAAACTCCCAAGAGGCTTGCAAGGTGGCCTACAATTTGTGCGGGGAAGATCAGGCCCCACAAGAATTTTTGCAGGAGCTTAAATGCACCTTTGCGCAGACCACCAGGAGGGTGCGCACAGATAGTCGGGAGTTCATCACCACCTTCTTCCATGCACTCCCCAAATATATAATGACCCAGCTGGCGAGGGACTTTCATGAGAAGAGATCACTGGACTGGGTCATAGAACAGGCGATCCGCATTTATGAGGTACAAAAACCGGCAGATAACAAAAACACAAACAAAAACCCCAAACCAGCCAACACCCCTGCTGCTGCTAAGGTGGCGGAGGTTAAGGTTGCCCCCATTTTAGATCTGGAGATGGGGGGGCCTTAAAATATACCTGTACAAAATACATCCAATCAAAGAACCAGAAGGCCCTCGGGCCAATCCCAGACAGGCGGTAGTCAGGGAGGTAATCCCACAAACGGGACCCCTAACTCCCCTAATTACATCAGCCCCCTGATACAAGGGCAACAAACCCATTCTGGGGTACTTGTGGACTCCCCCAGCCCAAGGGGGTGTCCAACCAGGTAGGTACCACCCCAGGAAACTTCCCTCCTAACGTTCCCCAGGAGGGCAGTAATCCCCCAAATGCTGGGTTGAGTTTCTTTCCCCTGTACCCTCAAAAACCCAACCTACAGAACAACCCTCCTTTCTTTCCCCACTTTCCAGAGCCCAGACAGCCCAATCCGGGAGAGGGGAGGCCAAGGGTGGAGGGTTACCAACATTCTCCAAACCCAGGGGACTATGGGAGAAGGGATGGTTACCCTTCCCGTGACTCACCTAGGATTGACCAGAGACCCCTGTACCAGCCGGAGCGGGTGTCCCAACTGGAGCGCCAGGTCCAGAACCTGTCCCAGTATCTGGGTCGCATATTGAGGGCTCACCCGAACCCTCAGATGAACATGGCGGCTCAGAACCACACAAACCAAGGGTCTGGTACTCCAGAACAATGACGGGGAGAGCACCCCGACAACTCACTGGTTCCAGAGGAGGAGGCACGGGGGAAGTGAGGTGTAAAGCCTTAGAGGAAGCTTCACACTCATGAAAAGCCCCTGGAAACCCAGGAACCCGAACAAAAATCTCCTGCCCCCAAAAACCTGCTACCCAAGGAACAGAGGCCGGGTAGGAGAAATAAAGAACCCAAAAAGACCTATTTTGTGGAGGAGGCTAGTGTCCTCCAATTTGAAGGGGAAGGGTCATCAGAGGATTCTGAGGAAAAGATCTTCTCCTTTAGGGACGGGGAACTCCTCCCAAAGAAAAATGGGTCCCAAGAGATCCTAATGAAGACTGGGTGAATGTGGGGACTTAGAATCGCCCATCATTGAACCCCAGAATGATAATCAAGGAAACCACACTGTCCAAACCTATTCTTGTGACCGCCTCGAAAAAGGGGAGGGTGGGCCAGAATCAGAAAAAGGGGAGCCCAAAACAACCCAAATATCCAACCGTCACATTATTCTTGCAGATCCCCAAGCTCCCACACAGAATCATGCACAAACTTACCCTGTGTCGGAGGCAAGAATCAGGAAATTGACCAACCAACTTGCCCAAAATGCACTTTATCTTTGCCCTCTTGAGGAGAAGGAGGGTAGATTTTATACCCCAGTCCAAGTACAAGGGTAATGTACATTTTTGGCACTGGTGGACACTGGATCCCAAGAAACTCTTCTGTCAAAGAGGGCCTTTGATCAGCTGAATTCAGGAAGGGGGATTGATACCAAATTCCTCTCACCCCTCTTCCTTGACAACTTCAGAACTTCGATGGGAATGAAATTCCTGTCGAGAGGACTGCAGATCTGGACATTTAAATTGGGCAAGACAAGGTGAAACACCTGGTCACAGTCGTGACTGCGGAGGGCACACGCTGTCTACTGGGGAATGACATCCTGCAAAGTTTGTCCCCCCTAATAGACTGTGTGAATAAGGTCCTCTGGACCCAGACTAACCGGTCAATAAAACTAAAACATAGGGCCTCATTACAAGTTTGGAGGTAGCCATGGTGCTATTAAAAACCCTTCTGACTCCGGCGTAGTGAATGGAGCAATTACGGGTCCATTCCAAGGTCGGCGGGACCAGTAATTCCCCATTCACCAGGGCCATTCCCCATTCCCATTTGAGCCCCCATAGGGCTCAATAGGAAGGGGGAAGGCGGCAATAACGGTACCGCAAATTGCGGTACCGTTATTTACCCCGGTATCCCTTTGCGGGTCCCGTCCTTAACGCCTGCTAAAACCAGGCGTTCAGGAAGGACCCGCAAAGGGAACTCGTAGAAGCGCAGTAAGGGATTACCGGCACTGGTGCCCTTACCGGTGCCGGTAATCCCTTACCGCCCACCTCGTAATGAGGCCCATAGTGCCAACCATGTTACTTTAAATGTCACATGCCACATGGTTCAACAAAAACATGATCATATCGAGTTCCATTTTCAGAACAACCAAACCCCTGACGTGACAGTAATTGCTGTAGGACAACAAACTGGTGATGGGAACTCCTCTCCATTTCTGAAAATCAACCTTCCGGTTTCAAGTGGCATTCCACACTGGAAGGAAATACTTTGAAATTCTATACTAATTCACAATCTGAAAATCCCAATTCTTTAGTCAAGAGTGATGAGAAACCCGCTCAAAGTTTAGCTGACATTCAGAAAATTAGAGAAAAGTTATTCATCCCTATTCAGTTAAATGAGGGGAAGGAACCTGTTCTTGCCCGAGTGTGCATGAACAACGGTAAGAGCTTCATCAGCGAAGCCATGTTCCGAAAACTCCCAAAAGATCCAGCCATTCCCACATTTAAATTGATTGATAAATGGGAAATGGACCTGGAAACTCCCAATTGCAAACATCTCTTGACTAGCAAGTGTATGCTCAAAATTTCTATAGGCAACAAAAGCATAGTACATAATTGTTGGGTCGTGCGAGATGTCCCTGCTGCATTCTACTTAGGCAGTGACATTCTCAATCGTTTTGCTATTAATTTGGACCTGATAAACTATAAAGCCTGGTCCCGATTAGGGGGTAATCCCATGGACTTTGATGATTCAGAAAAAGCATTTTGGTCAGCCCAATTGCTGCCGTATGCAGTTGAAGTTCAAATTGGTGAGGAGGTCACCATCCCAGGACAGACACTACTATTCCCACTTGAATTAAAAATTAAAAGAGGACAGAAACTGCAAACTCGTGACGCATATGTTCACCTCAACGCCCATCTCCAACAGCAAGGGTTGGGGGTAAACCCAACCCCATTAGTCAATGTAAAACACAACACCATTCCAATATTGATGGATAACAGCGACCTTAGGAGTATCACTCTGGGCGCAGGCACCATTATTGGAATGGCGGTTGATGACCGACATTTTTCCATAGATCAAGGTAATGAACTGGTAGGACCAATCCCTAATGACTGTTTTGGCAGCATACATGCCAACATTCTGTGACCAAAAATCTGTAGGAATCTTAAAGTTTCACAAATAGTCAGGCGAGGAGGTAATGATAGGAATAGGGCGCGTCAGCAGCCCATTGTCATTGAATGAGCCCGCCGCCGCGGGTGCATTCAATGACAATGAGGCGCCTGCCACGCCTTCTGCCACCACGCCAGCTCGGGGGAGCCCTTGAAAGACTTGCCCGAGTTGGCGTGGTGGGGAGCTAATGGCGCCTTTTGTGAAAGGCACCCGCGGCGGAGGGGGTGCCCTTAGCCCACCGCCGTGGGCGCCTTTTACATCAAAAGCATGCATGCTGCACCTTCTCCCGCTATGCCAGCTCGGAGAAGCCCTTGAAAGACTCCCCCGAGCTGGCGTGGTGGGGGCTAATGGCACGGTTTGTCATAGGCACCCGCAGCAGAGGGTCACATTTAGCCCACCACCATGGGCGCCTTTAACATCAAAAGCCTGCATGCCGTGCCTTCTCCCACTACGCCAGCTCGGGGGAGCCCTTGAAAGACTCCACCAAACTGGCGTGGTGGGGTCTAATGGCGCCTTTTGTCAAAGGCACCGGCGGCGGAGGGGCGCATTTAGCCCGCTGCCGTGGGTGCCTTTTACATCAAAAGCCTGCATGCTGCACCTTTTCCCGCTACGCCAGTTCGGGGATGCCCTTGAAAGACTCCCCCGAGCTGGCGTGGTGGGGGCTAATGGCGCCTTTTGTCAAAGGCACCCACGGCAGAGGGGCGCTTTTAGCCCACCGCTGTGGGTGCCTTTTACATCAAAAGCCTGCATGCTGCGCCTTCTCCCGCTATGTGTAATCAAATAGGTACACAGGATCCTATTTATATGTACCACATCTTACTCCACCAATAGGAACATAGATTATATTATAAAAGAAGGATAAGATGGTAAACTTTCTCTACTTCCACCCCTCCTTCTCCCCCAACGATTAGACACCTCTGACAGATTCTCTGGCACTACAGGTCTTGACAACATAGACTGTGTGCAACATTCCAAATTTCAAAAAACATTTTTGTTTAATACAGAATATTTAAATTAAAACATAAGATACTACCCACACCTAACACAGTGTACAAAACTACCACTAAAACCTACAAAATCTAAAAAGCTAAATTTCAAATAAACCACTTACAAATGGACACTCCATGCCACAATCTGGAATACATTGACAGAAAAAAGGGACTAGCCAGAAATGCTGTCTGATTGTAAACTCCATTGAGGCATTTAGTAATGTGGTAGAGTCCAGACTTTTCATACTAACGTTCAGGAAAGTATGACACATCGTGCGTCCTGGGTCTCCAAGGAGACACTGTGCATGGGGTTACTAAACCCCTCCCTCACATTCAGCCCACCTAGACACCCAGATGCCAAAGGAGAGCTTCTGGGCAGGAGCCCGCCAAAGGACGGCGAACAAAGAAGGCAAACCTGGTTTGGCGCGAAAAGTAAAACACAAGAAGGACTTTAACAAAAGAAATGGTGACTAATCCCGACCGGAGCCAAAATAAAATGGATTTGGTCAAGCGGGTTTATGTTCGAGGCTAATACAATAGCCTAAAACAGTACCACGTTTATATACTATAATCGCGGTAGAAAGGTTAGGGTAGAGACCACTGCCACCAGCCAAGTCTTAATGTTAAGGCAGCGAAACAAGGCTCCAGGAGGCACAGACAAAAAGGGGTAGGAACTAACCCTTTCCGATACTCCATGTAAGATGGGGTGTACTGGGTCTGTAGTTTAAAGAGACTACATAAAGTTAATGGCAACTTTACATGTTTCTGGGGGACAGTAGTCAGACCCAGAAAAATGGAGTCAGGGGGAAATCTCGAAGACAACCCGGTGTCAATGCACTGAAGGTGCTGTGTAACACACACAAAAAGTGGGGCTCATGGACTGGTGTGGCTCTAGAGCCCAAGATCACACAAAAAGTAGAATTACACATGGCAAAACACATGTAAGAGTGGGAAAAAAGGAAAAAAGGCTCACACTCTTACCAGGTGGAAAAAAATAAACCCCAGAAATCCAGCAAAGCTGCTGAGGGACTCACTAGGTGACTGAAATTAGCCATAAATGAGAATTCTCCCTAACATCCCTAACATCCCTTTATAATACTGAGCTGGGAGGCAGATCCAGAGGGCCAGTACCCAATAGTAAGGGGATGTGTGGAACAGGTGGAAGTTTGCATAATAAATTCGTATTTCCCTAACCATGGGATCCCAAAACATCTAGACGCACTGGCCCAAACTAGCCCAACATCGTGAGAGTTTTTTCATATGGGCAGGAGACCTCAACTGTGTTAGGGATTGGGAACTGGACAGGTCGAAACAGACAGCAACCAGAAACGATGCAGCGATGGGGGCACTAAACGCGCTGGTAGATGCTCTAGACCTGGTGGATGTGTGGAGGGAACTTCATCCTACAGACAAGGGTTATTCGTACTTCTCCTCGCCACATACCCTGCACACAAGAATTGACTACTTGTTCGTGGCCAAAAGCCACCAATCACAAATAGACTCGCACAGTACTTGGGCAGGTCAATATCAGACCACTCACCACTGCTGATGACTTGGAAAACACAAGGCCCCAGGCCATTGATACCGTTGTGGCGCATGGGACCAGATGCCCTAACGGACCAGGTTTTTACAGAAGAGCTGCGAAACAAACTGGCGGAATACATAGAGAAGAATGTAGGTAGCGTTGAAAGATGGGGCACAGTCTGGGAGGCAATGAAAGTGGTGGTGAGGGGAAAAGACATTGCAGGAGTGGGGGGCATACAGAAAACATTAAAAGCTGAACTGGAACAATTGGAGGATGAGATAAAATACAAAGAGTTCAACGCACAGGAGACAAGGGAGGAGGAGAAAGAGCTGACACAGCTATTAAAGAACTGCCAGGAAGCATGGGGGAGGCTCTCCAAATTTGACTTCTCAGTGAAAACCGCCAAGGCACATGCAGACGGAGACAGGCCGGGCAGACTGCTGGCCTGGCTGTGTAAAAGGGAACACCCACGACGCCAAACCACAGAGGTCAAAGACACAACAGGCACAGTACACAAGACACAACAGGAGATCAACGATACATTCCGGGACTTTTACTCCCGTCTTTACAGCCACAACCATCAGGTGGCACAACCAGACATACTAGACACACTAGACGAAATAGGCCTCCCCAAAATAGACCCGGCACAACAGGAAACCCTAGATGCAAAGATAACAGGGGAAGACATAGCGGAAGCAATAAGGTCACTTGCCTCTAGTAAAACGCCAGGAAGTGATGGAATCCCCAGGGAGTTCTATAAAACCTATGAGGCAGTCCTGACACCAGTGCTACTTGAGGTCTACCGGGAGGCGTACACTAATGAGGAGCTACCAGGGTCCATGAGGGAAGCACTAATTATACCAATACCTAAACCGGGGAAACCTATGGATGAATGCAATTCTTATCACCCGCTGGCAATGCTGATTTACAATGTCAAGATCCTGACCACGATACTAGCTAAACGCCTGAACAGGATAATGGGGGGCCTAATACACAGTGACCAAAATGGTTTCATACCGGGGCGCAGCACTCTGTTGAACTTACGCAGATTGAAATACATCATAGCGCAGACAGCGGGATCTCGAAAGGAATACTTTCCCTAGATGCTACAAAGGCGTTCGACTCAATATACTGGTAGTGGCTGGTGGCGACATTAAAGGAGTTCAGATTTGGGGAGGGATTCATCCGATGGGTGTGGATATTGTACACGAACCCAAAGGCCAGGGTAAAAACTTGGAAAAACTGGGAGGCTGGTGTCGGCAATCTGGGATATAAGGAGGGGGACTCGACAGGGCTTCCCGCTGTCACCAATGCTATATGTGCTGGGCCTTGAGCCAATAACAATATACCTCAGGAAACAATACCTAGATGCATCTGGCTCGGAGGAGTGGGACATTTGCTATCGCTCTATGCAGATGACGTGCTGCTATATGTAAGAGACATGCATCTAAATGTCCCAGTGATCTTAGATATACTTGATAATTATGCCAAAGTGTCAGGAATCAGTTTTAGCAGATCCAAATCCTGCATATTCCCGATAGCTGGGCTGAGAGAGAGGAGCGTCAGTGAACTACCAACGGTAGGACTCAACTGGGAGGTGGACTCATTCAAATACCTAGGGGTAAACATAAAACATACACCAGAACAGATGAATGAGCACAACACGGCAAAGGTGGTGCAGGACTTGAAGCAGTTAATGAAATTCTGGTCTAAACTGCCACTGTCTCTATTAGGTAGGGTGGCCATGACCAAAATGATCATCCTGCCGAGATTCTTGTACTTCTTCAACAACGTGCACTGTTATGTTAAGGCGTCTTTTTACTGATCATTGGAAGTGCTGATCCAAGAGTTTTTGTGGAGCGCTGCCCACCACAGACTCTCACCAACAAATCTATATTTACCATACGACAAAGGGGGGTGGTGAAACTGCCAAACCTGGAGAGGTACTACCTAGCAGCCCAACTCAGTCATGTGGTTAAATAGTGGTGGACGAGTTCACCTCAGAAACTGGTTTACTGCAACACTTGGCGGGCCCCATTAAACAGCCAGGCTGTGTGAATGGGGATTTTGGCATAAAAGGCAGGACTCTTGGGCTGGAAGTCAGAGTCGCCACGGGAACTGCAAGAACCGAAGAGAAGCGGAGAAGAAGACGGCTGCTGCAACTCCCGAATCCTGGTGAAGCCCTCCTGCAGTCCTGAGCTATCTACCCTTCAATGACAGAGAAGATCCAGTCCGGAGTCTTCTTCCCTTGAGCCTGGTGGCATCAACCAGCTCACCTTCAACAGACAGAGAATCCTCTTCTGGGTCGAAATCTCTGCACACAGCTGTAGTGGTCCGGATAGCCATCAGAAGAGCCCTCTCCCGTTTTAAAGGAGCGCACCTTTTATTCACTGTTGCTTCGCTGCTGCTGGCTTCATCCCTGGGTAGTGCAGATCGCTCCAGACGTCCTCCTTCTTGTCCCCACGACTGAAGCTTCAGGAACCGTGAGTCTGCAGGAACTACCAGGAACAACTGCTGTAGAACCAGCTTTCTTCACGTGAATAAGGTACTGTGTCTGTTTGGTTGTTCTCTCCGTCCGACCTTGAGGAATCGGGGTGAACCCTTTTCCTTCCCTCTTATAAATTTTGCTTCCCTTTGACAATATCCAAGTATTCCTGGCAATCGTTAATCGTGAACTGTTCTAACCATGTGATCCTCGACAACAGGATTTCTGTTCCATTGGACACTGGCGCAGGCCCACTGACTTTTATCTACCTTTTAGAAAGTGTCCTCTGTTTCTATTTGCCTTGACAAAAGTATTTCCTATGATTTTTATTCCCTATTCCCTTGTTTTAATTCTTTGTGCTAAGTGTGTTGGACTTCGGGTGTATTTCTTCCCGCGGGTACGCTTTATTTTCGGAAGACCGAACTGTCATTACTGTCAAAAAGTGATTGTGTATTAACCCCCGGTAAGGTCTTTCTTTCAAAACACTGGTCTGTCAATTGGTTGTGTGTATCATATTTTAAGTGTGGTTTTATTTAATAGAAGTGAAGTGTTTTGTGAACAGATGGTTTAAAAATAAATGTACTTATATTTTTTTTTTCAACCAGAAACCTTGAGTCAGTGTTTGTTTGAGTCACAGTAATTATAGTCCTTTGTGTAATCTCTACTACTGCTCATTTGCTCTTGAGATAAGTCTGGCTGCTCACCCATTGCTACCACTTTACTGTGTAGTACGGGCTTGTACCAAAGGTGAAATTGTAGTACCACTTGTAGTCTTAATTGTGTGCAGTGGTCCCTAAGGGCACTGCATATGATTCTGCCTAATAAGGGAACCGTTGGACTTATCCAGATAAGTACCCCCTGGGTATATTTTCAGTAGGGAGCACCATAGCAGTACCCATCCCATTGATCCGTTACCGCCCTCATAGCTTGCTGCGTCAGGTGGATCTCCTGGACCAGCGCAATGACCACCCTTTTCCTGTTAAGAAAGCATTTCACCCGGTTCCTGCACATGTATGTTCCCAGGCCCCAAACGTTCCACGTCAATACTTTAATTTTGTCGGCCATTCCAATGTGTGGGTCACCCCCCCTCGGCCCTCCCGCCCCTTTGGTCTCAAACCCCGTTTCGACCTCCACCATTGTCTCCCACCCCAGGTAGCTCCCGTCCCTTTCCAGTTGCACACAACAACACACGCGCACTTCTTGGCACATGCCTCATTTTGTGTAGGATTCAGAACCTTACCAATTTCAAACCAAACCAAAACTGAAATAATGCGCTCAGGAGCCACGCTACGATTGCGGCCCTCGAGCGCCCCCGCATCTGCTTGACCCATCCGGGCTTCAGTGTGCGGGCTATAGTGCGTCAGCAACTGGTCAACGCCTAACAATCGGTGGGGTGTGTCTGTTCGCTCTGATCGAGATTCCTACTTCACTCCTGCCGTATAACAGAACAAAGTACTCCATTGTTCCAGGTCGCACACCCACCTTCTGTTGGTGCGTCCCTCCCTTACCCCAATCCTTTTCTGAGCCAGCCACTCCTCATGTCACCGCCTCCTTTCCGTCATCCAAGTTGTTATGTTCCAACCACATTGTGGCCGCCGCCGGCATTTCCAAGAACACTGCTCGTCCTTTGTAGAGTACTTTAAGCCTGGACAGGTACATCAGCATGTACTTGATGTTTAGTTTCCTAAGTTTGAACTTTATCAGCACAAATTAATTCCTTGCCCTTTGCACTGCAGGCGTGTAGTCCGGGTATATTGCTATGTTGCCGCTATCCCGGCGGATCTCCCCACCCTCTCTGGAAAATTTCAGGATGGTCTCCCTCTCACGAAAATTCTGTATTTTTGCTCTCATGGGACGAGGGTGTGAGCCCAGTGGTGGTCTTTTTTGCAGAGACCGGTGTGCCCTTTCTACTACGAACCCCTGCGACAGTGCTCCTGCCCAATTTCCTGCAGTATCAGATTTTCAACAAAGTCTGTAGAGTCGGATCCTTCCATCCCCTCCGGGACTCCTAGCAGGCGCACATTGTTGCACCGGGCGCGCCCTTTTGCATCCTCTGCCCTGGCCTCTAGAGTTGCATTCCTTCTTTCTAGTTCCGTCAGCCGGTTTTCTAGGTCTCTGGCGGTTTCTGCCGTTGTTTTTAGTTCTGTTTCAGCCATCGTGACCCTCTCCGTAAGATTGCAGACATATTGCCTCATCAGCTGCACATCAGTTTTGACCTCTTCTATTTTTGTGTCTATGAAGGATCTTAAAGCTGCAATGGCTTCCAGGACGTGATCCTCTTTGGTGGTGGCCTCCTTATCTGGCTGCTTGGTTTGTGTTGCTGGGGCCTTTTGTGGCTGCCCTTTATGTTTGGCAGCATTGAAGGAATCAATGATCGTTGAGTCCTTTTTGTTTTTTGTTGAGGGCATGTTTTCGCTAGCACCTAGTTCTTTAGTGGGTGCAGTCCATGTGGTGAACGCACCACTGATTGTGTCAATGCCTCTCCCTTGTGGGGGTCCCTCAGAACTGTCTGTGTGTGTGTCCCTCGGGCTATGTTTCCTTGCTTCTAGTCCGAGTCTATTGGGGCTCAGTTCTGTTGTATTGAGTTCCAGCGTATCTTGTCTGCGTTATATGAATCTTCCTCTGTGTCGTGCTTGTGTTGCGTTGCGGTTGCCCCAACGTGGGAGATCGTATTTACCTTCTCCTGGACTCAAGCAGCGTCACTTTTAGGCTTGGTACTCCTAGAATGAGCTATGCCTCTGGGGTGGTGCCCTAATCGCTGTGTGCGGCTGCCGCCGCGTTCCTCTCCCATCTCTGTTGTCTGCTTTTGACTTGCTGCCCCGGCCACCGACTTCAGCTTGGGTCTCCCTGCTGTTCCCTGTTTTCCCGCCGGCCACGGCGAGGTTACCAGTTTCTCGGTGTTGTGGCCCGGCCTTGTGTCCTCGGGCTCAAGTTAGTACAGTTTATGGAGAGCCTTCTCTACGACCTCTCCGTTTCTTGTCACTGTGCCATTAGGTGTCACAGTTTACCTTCCACTTGTGTCAGGGCCCCCTTCGGGTCCCTGCCGTGTCAATCGCGTGCTTGCAGGCCTGATCTCCCGCCGCCTTGCTTGTCTTGTTTTCTGTGCTCCCCAGGTAATCTCTGTCCTCAAGCTCCCTCTCCGCCGGATGCCGGTTTCATGCGCCGTTGTGCGACTGCCTTACCGGTTTCCCGAAGTTGTGGCCCAGCCTCGTGTCCACTGGCTCAAGTTAATACAGTTTATGGGTGCCTTCCCAACAGCCTCACCGTCTCTTGTCTCTGCCCCGCTAGGTGCCATGGCTTGCCTTCCATCAGTTTGAGAGCCCCCTGCAGGTCCCTGCCGTGTCAAGCGCGTGCTTCCAGGCCTGATCTCCCACCGCCTTGCTTGCCTTGTTCTCCATGTTCTCCTGGTAGTCTCTTTCTCTGAGCTCCCTTTCCGCCGGGCGCCCGTTTCTTGTGCTGGTGTGCAACTGCCATTGCTTTCCCGCTTCAGTATGTTTTCAGCTCGCTGGCGCTGACCGTTAATCTATGCCGCGGCCCTCGCCTGCCAGCCTTCCAAGTCCGTGCGTCTGCCTTCTTGCGTCACCTCCGCTGCTCCTTCACCCGGGTCTGGCCCACCGCAGTCTGTGTGGCAACCCGGCAGCTGCAGCGCTGGGCTTGGTGCACCGGGTGCCTAGCTTCCTCATTTCATCCCGTGTGCGGGACCTTGCCTTCAGCCACCTCCAGTCCTCTATGGTGGGGGGCCCAGCATTGCCTCTCATCTCCTCTTCCACCAGTCACTCTTCCTCTTCACCTCCGGGGCGCTGCGTCCACCATCTTGGATTTGCAGGGGAACCACTTTGCTGTCGTCTGCCCCTGTGGCCGTCTTCCGATTTATTGCCACGTTTCGCTTGGGGGCCAGGGAAATGGTTGCGGTGCCGGTAGGTATGCTTGTAGCTGCTTAAATCTTCTTGTTTCTATGAGTTTTGTAGGATCTTTGAAGGATCTCAGCAGGAGCTCTGCTTGAACACAGCCTCACACCATGAGCCCAGGCCACGCCCCCAGAGCCTGAAAATGTTATAGCAGTTTAGGAAGCATTTTTATTGTAGCTATCCTCTCCAGCCAGGATATACGCATAGGGGTCCATCTAGTTAGGTCTTCTTTGACTTTGTAGAGCAGATCAGGTTAGTATGCCCTATATAGACTTGAG
The DNA here is from genome assembly GCF_040938575.1 of Ambystoma mexicanum. NCBI lineage: Eukaryota > Metazoa > Chordata > Amphibia > Caudata > Ambystomatidae > Ambystoma > Ambystoma mexicanum. The sequence goes on from NC_090924.1 coordinate 705,481,226, forward strand.
ATAGATTCTGTCGGATTCACTCCCAGATAAGCGATTTTACCCTTTGCCATTTTGAACGGGGAGAATGTTGGCAGGTTGCCCCCTTGTCTATTGGTAAATCCCAAGCCCAGCAGCTCAGACGTAACCATGTTGATCTCTATACCTGTGGTCTTCTCCATATCGGAAACTTCGTTAAGCAGTGCCGGTATAGCAATTTCTGGTTCTGTCATAGACACCATCATATCATCTGCGAATGCTGCTATCTTATGTTCCTCCTCTCAGAACCCTAGCCCTTTAATGGTTGGATTGTGCCTAATAGATGTTAGCAGTGGTTCTAGATAGACAGCGTAAAGAAGCGTGGACAAGGGGCATCCTTGTCTTGTCCTCGCGAGATTTGTACCTTTTCAGAGAGGTGAGAGTTAATTGAAAGTTGCATTTTAGGGGTATTTTAATTGGCTTTGACCATGTTTATAAAGGTAGGGCCCATCTCCATTTGCTCCATTGTCGTGAACAGAAAGGGCCATTCGACCCAATCAAAGTCTTTATCGGCATCAAGGGAAATCAGTACCGCTGGAACAGCGTTCCACCTTCTCTATCAGGTGGGCCAGCCTCCTGGTGTTATCTCATGTTTGCCTTCCCTTTATGAATCCAGCCCGATCTGTTTCCACTAAATCCGGCAGAAGGGGTGTCATTCTCTTCGCCAGAATCCCTGTATAGATTTTAACATTCAGGTTTAGAAGTGCTATGGGGCAATATGATCCACAATTTATCGGGTCTTTGTTTGGTTTGCTAAGTACTACCACCTTTGCTCTGATATTGACTTGGTCACTGAACCTCTCTGGTTCATTGAATTGAAGAGGCGAGCTAACCTTGCGCTCAGTTGTTCCTGGACGTTTTGGTAAAAGCATCCTGGAAACCCGTTTGGACCCGGCGTTTTGTTGCTTGGCTGGCCTTTTATTACAGCTTCCACCTCTTCCTTAGTGATTTCTTCTAATCTTTCCTTATCTGCGTTAGCTAGCTTACATATTTGGGATTTCCCTAGGTATTGCTGTATTGCTTGTTGGTCAGGATTGTCTGACTTATATAATGCTCCATAGAATATGGAAACTATTATTTCCATATCTGTAGCTATTGACCTATCTTGCAGTTTCATAGCTGTTATGGTCCGGCTTGCCTCGGCCCATCTCAGTTGTCTGGCTAAGAGCCTATTTGCTCCATTTGCGCTTATATAGTAGCGCTGTCTCGTGTTTAGTAAGGACTTTTCTGCCCTGCGTGATCTGAGTAGTTCTAATTGAACCCTGAGGTCCTTCAATTTTGTATAAGTAACTTTACACTTTTTCTTAGATAAGTTCAGCAGGGTTTCCTGTAGTTGGGATTCTAGGCTGGTTTCCATAGCTGTTCTTTGTTTCTGCCTTTGAGCTTGGAAGGCTATGATCTCCCCCCTCATTACAGCTTTGAATGCCTCCCAGATCCCTTCTTGTATCGTTTCTTGGTTATCGTTGTCTTTGAAGTACCCCTCTATTGTATCTCCCAAGCACTCCACCACCACCTCATCTGTCAGAATCTGCCAGTGGAGTGACCAGGCCCACAGCCCCCTATGTGGTTCCCATCTTTTTATTTTAACTATCAACGGTGCATGATCAGGGAGTGATATGTTTCCCAGCTTTATCTCTTCCACCTCCCCCAGGAGGGCTGCTGACACTCATATGTAATCGGTCCTGGAAAGGTTCTGGTATACATGCAAGAAACACGTGAAACCAACTTCACTCTCTTTTTTCTCTCGCCAAACATCTTTGAGGGCTATGATGTCAAAGGCTTCTTTCAATGTTTTAGACAGAGTGGTTCCTCCATGGCTATTCCCTGAGCTCCTATCCTGGGTTCCCACGCCAGGTTGACGTCACCAGAGAGGATAACTTCCCCCTATTGTGAATTTTTCTAGCTTCAGGAGCACTTCATGAAGAAACCCTTCTTGCCCTGTGTTAGGTGCGTAAAGCGTTCCTAATGTCACTTTCCCGAGGCCCAGTTACACATGTAGAAATAGGAACCTCCCCTGCTTCTCTTCTAGAGTGTTTAGTACCTTTGCCTGGAGTGAGCTTCTAAGACCAATCAGGAAGCCCTCCTTTTTCCCCTGAGAGTTTGCCTGATAAAGCTGTGTGATGTGTTGAAAGCGGGGAATAGCTCAGTCAGGTTTCTTAATGTGGGTCTCCTGGAGCATTATTATGTCTGCTCGACAGCGATTCAACTGCCCCTCCACTTTCTTGCGTTTAGTAGGGTGAATTTAATCCCCTTACATTATGTGATAAAATTGTGCAAGACATTTTTATGGTTCCTGGACATCCCCTTCTTCCCGTCCTTTTCCAAAGCTACCGGTATTTTACTGTTTTCCCTGCTTGTTATACGCATGTGGGTCTTCTTCCCCCCATGTTTCATCCTTTCCCCACACTAAGGCACTTCCCCTTTCCCCCAATGTCCCCAAACCATAACCCCCTTCCTCCCTAACCCCCAAAACTTTAACTTCCCCCTCCCCTGTCCCCTTCCCCCGGTCAGGGCCATAGTTCCTCAGAACTACCCCAGATACTATCCTGGGGACGGCGTTCCTGGTTAAAGCCCGGGGACCTCCACCGCAGGGGCGAACTACTGTAACGCTCACCTGATTCCCGCAGAGGAGCCGGTCTTGACTGGGTGAATGCCGTATCTTCAAAGGTGATGTGTAACACACGGTTGGCTCTTTGGGCTGGACCTCTGTGCACTGTATGTCTGACTCGAAGAGTAAGATGTCTGCAGATAGAAAATATGGGATTAATGAACTGGGGTTATTGGGTGCCTCTCTCCTCTTCCCTTTCTCTTCTCCTGTAGAACCCCAAAGGTTAACGCCCTCACCTTAGGTAAGTGAACGCCGAGCTCTCCATCTGCCTCGGGGCAGGGTGCCGTAACCAGTTTCTTCACTGGATAAGGGTGCAGGCCTCTTGACCTCAGAGGACTGCTGTCCGTCGTTAACTGCACGAACGGTAAATTCTGGGCACTTCAAATGTCTTAAAAGTCTTTTGTAATGATATCTCTTGTTTTGCAGGGTTCCGGCGATGGCGGATGGCGGGCTGATGAGAGTTGAGGATCGAACCCGCGTGAGGAATAGAAGCGCCTGGAAGCACGTAAGTAAGCGCTTGTAGCCTGCTTCACGATGCGCACTAACTGTCCCTTTTATCTTGCAGGTACAAGTTCGGAGCTTTAGAGAAGCTGAAGGGTGCTGGAATACCCACTGGATTCGGCGTGGGAAGGAGTAATGGCACGTGAGTAATAAAGTTGCCCAATGTCTTTAAACGCACCTTCTTTTGTCTTTCAGATGCGGGATGCAGCGCCGAAGGCCTCCGGAGCGTGCGAAGAGCTGGTAAGCTTTTGTCTTTCAGATGCCGGAATGCAGTGCGAAGACCTCCGGAGCATGCGAAGAGTAGGTAAGCCTTTGTCTTTCAGATGCCGGAATGCAGCGCGAGGCGTTGGTGACAGCCGATGGACCAGGTAAGAGATGCGCTGCCACTGAAGACCGTAGTGCTAACCTGTTCTTTCTTTGTCTTTACAGGTGCTGCTGAAGACTGGATTCCAGGATGGTAAGCCTTTGTTCCCTTAGGCCCAGGATCAGAAGCAGAAGACACGATGAGCGTTCTGCTGCAGAGAATGCAGAATAACACAAAGCAAGATTCATCCATCGGGTGTGGTTTAAATAGCCTCCTGTAGTGCTTAGGTGTCTCCTTCCACAGCCACGCCTAGGTAAGAAAAGAGTTCCTGCTTTCCAGAAGAGTTCCAGTGTTCTGAACCTAGGGAGTGGCTCCTGCCCCACCCAACAGGAAAAGTAGTCCCAAACAGAAGAGGATCAGGGGTTCAACTGGCAGGTAAGTAAGCAGCATGGTCTGCTGCAGGTAAGTCCACCCAAGCATTATGAGCCCGGCGCTTCCAGCGCTGGGACTGGGCATCTTTATGAGCCTGGTGCCACTGGCGCCAGGACATGGTCCAAAAGGTCCCAATTGGGACTGGCTGGCACTCGGAACCGGGGTTATGGGTCTGCTTCCAAGGGAGTCGGGCAAGTCCTGATCTTTTGGAAGCAGAGATCATGACAACTACGCCCTCTATCGGATTCCGTGATGGCCTTTCAAATCCTACCTTGCGTCTGGCCTCTAACATTTAGTGCTCCCCCTGCCTTCCGGCAGCAGCTTAGTTTTAGAATTGTTGTACCCCAATATATACTTGTAATTCTTTGCTTGTATCACAAAGCACCATAGGCATGTCATTTCCCTTCCACAGGATGTGCTCCTCCATTCTTGGTTGGGGGGGCCTCTCAGTTTTGCCCCCCTATTTCCCCTTCTTCCCCCAATCCCCGACCATTCCCAACGTTTGGTGCTTCCGCTAGGAGACGATGATCTGGATGCTCTCAGAGAGTGCCTTTCTTCCTCCTCCAGGTTCATTACTGACAGGCCTTCTTCGCATGAAGTTACTCTTTGTTGTCTGCCTTCCCACGAGAAGAGAAGCCGAACAGGAATGTCCATTTGTAACAGATGCTTTTAGCAATTAGGACCTTGGTCACTGGGTTCATAGCTTTCCTTTTTTGAAGAGTGGATAGTGCTAAGTACTGGTAAAGCTGGACTTGGCTTTCGTTTATTGACACTCCTGGGTGGGCCCTTGCTACTCTGAGTATGGCGTCTTTCATTGTGTAAGATGATAGGGCTACTAGAACATCTCTTGGTTTCGCTCCTGGATCTTGTCTCTTTGGTCCTACTCTATATAACCAGACTATTTTCACATCCTCCGGTTGCATCCCCATGAGTAGGCTTCCAAAGCATTGTTATATCGTGTCTCTCAGGTCTGCATCAGGAATCGCCTCGCTCATGCCTTTTACCCGAATATTTGACCTACGAGAATGGTTTTCCAGGTCCTCTGACTGCAGCTCGAGGTTATGGATGGCTCTGGCTATCTGTTCAAGAAGGTCACTATTCTGGTTCACCTCTTCGGCCACTTCCGATAGGCCCCTTTCTGTTATGCCCAATCTGGTGCCAAGATCAATGACTTCCTTCCTTACTTCTTGTAGTGAGTTCCGCAGTTCGTCCCTCAGTTTAGTGATCTGGTCTTGGAAGGATCTCATCATTCTGTCTTCCATACCTCTACAACAGTCCTGTAAGTCCTTTTTGTTCAGAGGCATCATGTGTGTTTCTCCCTCCTTGAGCCCACTTTTTGGCCGATTCCCAGAGCCCGCCGTCAGGGTCTCCTCTGATTGCTGTCACCAACAATGATCCAGCTGGCCCCCTTGCGGGTCGGACGCCCCTTTAAACTTAGCTGGGACTCTCTTCTGTCTGGCTCCTGGCATCTGGGGAGCCCTCTGGGAATTCTGTTCAGTTGCACCTTTTTCGCTGTTCGCAAGGCTCAGCTGTACGTTCAGCTTTTGCCCCCTTCTCTCCTCTGGGCTCCTTCCTCTATCGATTTGAGGCTACAGTCTGGCAATGCTTCTGGGCCAGGGAGTGGGGGGATTGGGGTAGCTGGTTTCCACGCTGGTATCCAATCTCTTCTCATAGACTCTCAGCTGATTGGCCCCAGAGAATTACGTTATGCACTAATAGTGTAACTGCTTCCTTCCTATTGCAGTTTATCCCTGCAGTTTTCGTGGTTGAGCTAATGCTCACTATGTTTTACCCAGGACGCAATTACGAGGACCTCCTCCACTCCGTTCTCTGTCTCCTCCTGAGTTGGTGTTCCCTGTGTCCCCTATATGCCTTCTTTTGTGGTGCCGCCTTGCCATAGAGGGCAGTGACCTTATGTTGTTCCTTCAGCGGACTGCCGTCTCTTGTTTGTGCTCTTGTGATTTGCGTGTGTCTTGTGACTTATCTCTCCACCACTAGGGCACGTTTGTATCATGAGAAGGGAGAGGCTCCACCTGCCTCCTCTGCGGTTTTGTGTTTCCGAGTCGGGGGGGGGGGGCGGACAGGGTCGCTGCAACTGCCAGCTTCAGAAGCTCGTGTACACCCCCCTACTCCTACCCCACTCACTGCTTCGCTCCACTGCAGGTCTGGCCGCCTCCCCGTGTTGTTAGGAAAGCACTGTCCCTCACTGTCTTCTTGCTCTGCTCCGGGCATGTCTGGTCCCGGTGGAGCAGCTTACATATCTGATGCTCCAATACGCCCACCGTCCAATCAGTTGCTCTGACGGAAGTCGTGGGAGTCGCATCCCACCTCTGGTTTTGGATGTTATGTCGCAGGACAGAGGGATACAAATCTTCTTCTCTATTGGGGCCGTTTGGTTGCGAGACACAAGGCAATTTGCAATGCCCGGTCCACGTTAATTCACTCGCTGCTCTCCAACTGCTTCGATGGCAATCTCGTGGAGCGGGGGGCTACTTCTTTGTTGACGGCCTGCTTTTATTGCCCCAGACAAGGGGACAGGAGAACACGCCTTAACACGTCAGCAACCATCTTGGAATCTTTCTCAGGATTTTTATTGAGTGCTCTTGGAAGATGGGCAGTTGACGCTGATAAATTGGATACAACCAATCAGGCTTTAGGAAGGGAACGAGCACAGGCTTCAACTGTCTTTTTCTACAGTTGTTGACGAATCAGGCCTTCAAGTCTAAGCGTACACTGTTATTGTCTTTCCTTGACATCTCAAAGGCGACTGGGTCGATCGTTCTAGGATCTGGGAAATGCTTAGGTCCTGGGTATGTGTCCGGAGGCACTGGTCATGTTGCTGGAGCTGTTGCACAAAGACATCAGATTAAAAGTGAGACTCGATCAAAGGGGCATATATTCGGGGTGGATCATTGTGGAATGCGGCCTACGCCAGGGGTGCATGTTAGCTCCTTTTTTGGTCAATTTATACATCTTCGGAATAAGGGCGGCACTAGCGGGCATTGTGGTTAATCCACCAAAGTTGGGTTTTGCTAAATTGCATTATCTATTATATGATGATCACCTTGTGCTGCTAGATTATACTGCAATGGGTTACAAAAATCTCGGACACTGGCTGGTGATTTCTTCAGGGATCTTGGCTTGGACATCAATTTGACCAAGTCCAAGGTCCTGGTTGTTAATGGTAGCAAGATCCTTTCAGGTAGGCCTAATTTTGGGTGGTACGTTGATGGCAAGATACTTGAGGGGGTCAGTGAATTTAGATATCTAGGGGTTGTCTCTAAAGCCAAGCGGTCTTTGTCTTTGGCCAATCAGGCCCTTAAGCTTGATGCGATTTCGGCGGCATCTCAGCTTTGGGTTCTTGACAAATAATATGCCCACTTTTCATTACTCCTGGCACTCAAAATGAATAATCAGGTTCTTGTCACAAGATTGACCTAAAGGGCTGAGGGGCGGCAAACTTTCTGGAATGGGATAAAATGGAGTCCCTTATCTTGAAGCATCTTTTTCCTTCCCTATGGGTACTCCGTTTCCTGCGGTTCGGCACATTCTGGGCCTTGTATCATTGGAGGCTAGGGTTCTTTGGCGAAGAACCCTACTTCTGCAATGCATAATGTTTCCCCCCGGCCTCTATGTTATTTGAGCAGTTCAACACACTGTACAAGTTGGGTAATTGTGTGCCTCTCAACGCTTGGGTGCGCTGTATTCTTGCTAGGCTGAATGTGAAAGCAGTTTCACTTGAAGAATTGGAGCTTAATCCTGCCAAGGTCAAAAAGATGATATTTGGAAGCGACTGGATTGATAACAGGCAATGGTTGCTTTCTTATAAGCTGTTTGAACAGTTTTATTCGGATATTAAGCATTTTATCCCCTCCCAGAAAGTTATGCTAAAACATGCCTCGACAAATCATAGACAGTTTTGGGTATGCATTTCATTAAATTAAATTTGGTACCAACAAAGGCTGTATTAGGGACTTGGACCTGTGCCCCTCCTAGAGATCGCTTGTGTCGCTTCTGTAGGTCTAGTATTGAAACTCTGAAGCATCTAATTGTTGACTGCTTGGCACTCAATACCGTACTTGAAGAATATTTTATGCTATATTTTAAAAGCCTCTGTTCACCTGGGAAATGGTGTGGTGGAAATTATTATTAAAGCCCAATGATCGTTTGGTAATTACTGTTATACATTTTGTAAAGGTACTTTTTTCCTTAACTGATATGTGTTAGTTTTTTTAGAAGAGTTTTAGGAACCTTCCACATGACACTGATATTTTACGATGAATTCTGTTTTAGTATGTTTTTTTCTTTGATTTATGCGAACACCTGTGTACAGTTGTTTTTGTAAACTAGATCACACAATAAATAAATAAAAAAAGAATTTAGCCTCTGTGTCTTTAATAGAATCATGACTTTCCAGAATGTTAGTATGGAAAATCTGGATTCTATGTCAAGACCAGAGACTCGTAGTATGCTTGTTTAAAGCGTACTTACCACCAATGATGCAACGTGGTCGACTGGCATAAAAGAAATGATCTTGAAAGTAAGCTCGCTCGAACAGTCTGTGGTCTTGGGGATATCCTGCAGCCAAGCTCTGCTGGTGAAGGCTTTGGAAGCCCTAGCCCCTCGCACAGAATGCGCTCCGAAGCAAGAAGTGTCTATGCCTGCTTCTTGCATGACCCATTTCACCCACCTGGCTAGGGTGGCTTTGGACACTGCCTTGAAAGGCTTACAGAGCGCAATGAAAACTCAACTTTCTCCCGTGTGTCAGAGATGCGCGGTCTCCATACACTTTCAGACACCTCATTGGACATAACTTCAGCTGCTCAGGAAAAATGGGGAAAATAGCCGTTCTAATGCAGGTATTTGTCTTCCTTTTCACATGGAATGTAATCACATCTGGAGAAAAATATTTTCTATCTATCTCCAGCACTCCCACATCCGATACTCTTTTGCGGCCACTTAACACAGCATAATCTTCAGTTTATCCAACACGGCATTCCTGATCAAATCGTTGTTGTCCGGCCAATTCAGGATAAGCTGGCGCACATAAATAAAAAAAATATCTCATCACATTGTTCACATCCCACAGGCGTGAATATTTGGGTAATGGGTGGCCGGATCCCTCTCACACCCTTGAGCAGTTTGATAACTAGGGCGTGTTCGCCGATCGAAGCTCTGTCAACTTGCTCATGACCTGCAGAGATGGCAGACCTGAACGTGTTCACTGTTCTTTAGGCCTTATCCTGGGCAGTTAGGCTTGCCAGGAAGTTTACTATATGGATCACATCTGCTGTAGCGGTAATGCACGTCTCCCACCATACACCAGCAGAGCCATATATTCCAAGCCGTCCCATAGGATTTGGCCATTTTTCATGCCCAGGATTCTCCAATTAAGCGCTCAGCCTCTCCCAATAGTCCTGTCTTTCTCCAGGCACTCCTGAAATCACCCAAGCTACCAGCTGTAGATTTCCCAGCATGACCAGAGGGTGCTGGAGACCTGGCGGCTCTGCCAGAATGCCGGCTCATCCGGTAGAAAGATCTGGGTGTCGCAGGTGAGCTCCAGCGTATTTGGGAACAAAGCCTGACTACTCCAAATTGGCATCACCAGAAGTAATCTTGCTTGCTATTGACTTACATACACCTGTGCACTAGACAATCATTGCAAAGGAGATAAAGGTGTAGATACTGCATGGACCCAATTGCTGTAAGAAGGCATCCGTGGCCGTCGCCTCCAGATCCAGTCTCCAGCTGAAGAACTGGTCCAGTTGGCGATTCAACCTAGACGCGAAGAGGTCCATCTTGCAAGGACCTGTCCTCTCCCTCAGCTCATGAAAAACTGAGCTGTTCAAATTCCAGTTGTTGGAATCCCTGAGGTACCTGGAGTTCCAGACTGCCACTTGGTTGTTCATTCCTGGAAGGTACTCCGCTGTGACACTCAGACTTGTCTCCAGGCAGAAATGCCATAAATCCTTGCCTAACTATGCTAACCACTTGGAGTTTGTCCCGCCAAGACGATAGCTGTATCGTACCGCCAAGACATTGTCAATTTTCTGAAATATGCAGCATTGCACTCTGTCCCAGATTAAATATTTGATTGCGAAGGAGCCTGACAACATCTCACTGCAGTGCTGATGCTATGCCAAAACAAAGACACATAAACTCCCACCTCTGACCTTGCCAGAGGAATTCTAAGAATCGCATCCCTCAAATCTGTGCGGGCTAGCCAGTGCCCTATCTGCAAAATGTCCCTGAGGAGGTGGATTTCCTCCATCTTGAAGTGTTGGTACACGAGAAAGGCATTCAATTGTCTGAGATTGATCACCGGCCTGACCTTTTGCTTCCGTTTCACCAGGAAAACATTGCTTAGGAGGCTTTGCGTCACCTGCTGAGCTGGCTTTATCGCCCCTTTCTTTAGAAGCTCTCCTTCTTCTTTGTCCATGAGGCTTTGTTCCTCCTCTGACATTGCGAAGGTTTGTGGCGGTCTCGCTTCTCTGGGCTCTTGAAAGAATTCCAGACAAAATCCCTGCACGGTCTCTTAGACCCAAGAGTCCACGGTAAGCTCCTGCCAAGCGCTTAGGTGCACCACTACCAGTCACCTATCACAGGAATTACGTTGCTTGCTGGTATGCTGTGTGCATGCGACTGTACTCTCACCTGTGTTGGTGGCTTGCATCCTGTTGTCGCTGCGCCAGCCCCGGCTCCTGCCTCTTTCACAGGAAGGGAACAAAGGATTTGTCCTTCTGTCTTCCTGCTGTCGCCAGTAGTTTCCTCTATAGGGCCTCTGGCCTCCACATTGGCTGGCTGAGCGACCCCTGCTTCTGTCAGCCCTGGCGAATACCCAGGGCGTGGCCACTCTTTTTAACAATGTCTGACCTTTGTCCAGAGCAGCGAAGGTGCTAACAAATCTGCACATGTCTTTGACGAAATCTTCTCCAAACAAAGCCCTTTAGCTGGTGCAGCAGCCTCAGAGGATGCCAACCCAGAGCTTCAGGTCAATCTTTACTAAAAATCGATCATCTGCACTCCAATGTTATCGCACAGTTGGTGTTACATATAAGACAAATCGCTCTTTGTGCCCAACTTGCCAGAATATGCACATCAATAGGCGTGCCCTCTTTGGCCTCTTCCACCATTTGTAAGATCTTGACTGATGGACCTACGGAATCGAGACGCATGTCCTGGCACGCTATCCATGAGTGGTCAATGCCATTTTTCAGGTCCTTGGTGTACTTCACCATGCATGTAAACATAAGGGGATCATCTCTGGTGTGTCTGCTACTTTATCCGGCAGAGAAGGTTTCAGACATTCTGCATTCAATTTGCTCCTCACCTCCTTATTTAGAGGCCTTCGCAGTCGCTTGCTCAAGTACCTTGCAAACTTCGGCGGAGGTTCTCACCCCAAGAATCTCGGGTGGAGTAGCATGTCTGGATAAAAGGGGTACTCAGGTGAACTATCTCTGCATTTCTTAATGCACCTTATGTGCGGTTCTCCTTCCTGAGGAGTGGCAGAGGTCACAGAAAGGTGAGAATTGTCAGTGCTGCTGGAATCCTATTCAGTGCCCTCTTGGTCTTCCTCTGGGCTAGAGGGTATGTGACCTTGTACCATACACTGCGTCATTCCCATAGCACACTTCTCTTTTGTGTGTCCTTTGGGTGATTCGGGCAGTGGTTCGCCACTGGCCTTATGTTCCTCCGGCCATTGCCTCTTGCATGCTCTGGCCCTCACAGCTCTGGGGCCTTGTGCAAAGGCGACCCATTCCAGGAGAAAAATCAGCATATGGGATAATGGCCCTAGGTTTTCCCGTACTGCTTTCTCCATCAGCTGTCCCAGAAAGGATTTCTGCAGAATGTTTGAAGGGCCTTCTCTGCTTTACTCGCTGTCAGAGGTTTCTCCTCCCCCCCCAGGCCATATTGTATAATGCACAGGAGACATACGGCTAGCTGCTGCAAGGTGACTCACAGGTTTACTTGGGGCCTGTCCCCGTGCATTAGTTAGCCTTGTTCTTCCACCTGTATTAATATAATATATTATATGCCTGTATTGAGCAATGCTTGTGTGCTGTACGAACCTCATTAATTCTTGGGTCTGCCCTGTTCCACTTAGTAAGGTGCTCTCTCACAGTTCACTACAGGCATCGCCCATGCACCGCTTACCGCATGGAGCACTGTAAGTACACTCAGAACGTCCTGTCAGTCACCACAGTGCAATCAGCACTGCCGGTGTGGTATGTTTTTGCAGCCACTAGGTGGCATTGCCACAGGTACGCGCAGTTCCCTTTCATCGCAGCCGTTGCCGAATACCTTCAAGGTAGACAGTCCACTGTACGGATCGATCAACCGGCTCCCTTACTGAACGTGGGAAGACAAAACTGCGACATCCGGAACTGTCAAGAGTTCCGAGCGCATAACCGCTTTGCTTCCCTGTCAGTCATTGTTCCACAGCTATATCCAGTGTCCTGTAAACAAGAAAAAGAATCAGGGAGCAACCCTGGTCCGACCTGTTGCTCACAGTACGTCAGTTAATCAACTGTTGCTAATTGGTTTCATTACTTATCTCATCAATATAATCATTTATACAATTGAAATGGGTAAAACAAAACTCAGTACAAATGTATTTCTTCTTTTTGTAAAACAAATGCAGTATGCAGTGCAGAAGCCAATGCATTTCGGAGAGGACTCCGTCTTCAGGGCTAACAACTAATAGAGTAACCAATGTCCAATTAGTTGTTAGCCCTGAAGACTGAGTCCTCTCTGAAATACATTGGCTTCTGCACTGCATACTGCATTTTTTTGAAAAAAGATGAAATACATTTCTACTGAGTTTTTTTACCCACTTAAATTGTATAAATGATTGTATTGATGAGATAAGTAATGAAACCAACTAGCGACAGTTGATTAACTGACATACTGTGAGCAATAGGTTGGACCAGGGTTATTCCCTGATTCTTTTTCTAGTGTAGCATTGTCCAGGTGCTATGGATTGTTCTCCTGTTTTGCACCAGAAATGTATTTACTATAGCTACTAAAGTTTTTTCATAATTGTATATAACTAGTGGTGCCCACCTTCACCCCTTTCTTAGCCTCCTGTAAACAAACCATTAACCAAGAACTAGAAAAGGTACTCTGCAATCCTAACTGCATGTACCTTGCGCTCTAAAGTAATGCTGTAAGCCAGTCAGTCAGTCACACATAAAACAGAAATAGTACTCTGCTGCTTGGCAAGCAAATAAATGGGAAGTGCGGAGGAGGACTTGAGAGGTGATTGCACCCTAACTTCAGGATTGGTGGACTAGGATATGTGTCATGCCTGAGGGCAATAGTTTCGAACTGCAAAGACTACATTGTTACAGAAAACTGTGGTTTTCTTTGAGTTGTGTTGAATGTTTTTTTCTTTGTTAATATTGCTGCTCGAGTTTTAGTGAAGAAGAGTAAGCATAATTCGAGCCTCCGGTGTTGACATAGAATCCAGGGCTATGATGCACTAGGTTCAGAGTTCGAGTGCACCGCCAGAATTATTTTTTTTACATTTAATTTATAATATACCACAATGATTCAGAGGGTGTTTTTCACTACATCAGCTAGTCCAGAGATTGGTGACATGCTGTGGCATGCTGTGTTTTAAGTGCTTTAAACCATGCATTTGCTGAAAGTTATTTAATACTAAGAGGAGAGGTGCATGCAGTGCTATTTAAAGCAAAGAGAAGACCGATTTCAAGGTGATATGAAGAGAAATGTAGGTGGCATGACACGGTACGGAATACATTGTCAGTGAAAAAGGACCAGAAAAAACTACTGCCTGAATAACATTTAGCACAGTGTTAGAATCTAGGGCTCTAATGCATGAGGTTTGGAGTTCAAGTACAGGTACTGAATTTATTTTTTTTAAATTTAATGTATAATATCCCACAATGATTGAGAGGGTATTTTTCACTTGTTTACCGTCTTTGAAGTTATTTAAACAGTACATTTTACATTAGCTAGTCCAGAGATTGGTGACATGCTGTGGCACGCTTGTGTTATAAGTGCTTTAAACCATGCAATTGCTTAAAGTCATTTAATATAAGACAAGGGGCTAAGTGGAGAGAGGCCTGCAGTACTATTTGAAGCAAAGAGAAGACTGAATTCAAGGTGATATGAAGAGAAATGTAGGTGGCATGACACAGTATGGAATACATTGACAGTGAAAAGGGACTAGCAAAAACCGCTGCCTGAAAAGTTTATAAGAATTGTCTCAAAGGGAGACACCATGCAGGCAGGTAGTACAGTGGTAGAGTCTAGGGCTGTGATGTATGAGGTTGAGAGTTTGAGTGTGAGGTTTGAATTTAAAAATGTTGTTTTATTTTAATTTATATTATCCCACAATGATTGAGAGGGTGTTTTTCATGTGTTTAATGTCTTTGAAGTAATTTAAACAGTACATTTTACATCAGCCAGTCCAGAGATTAGTGGCAAGCTGTGGCACGTGTCACATGTCACATTCGGCTCCTACCCCTTCTCCTCCTTTCAGAGTCAAGACTTTGGGCCTCATTTCAAGTATGCTTGTAAGAAATCCCAATCCCATGCCGGTGCCACCGTGTCCATCAACCCTTGATGCCAGAAACACCAGATGATTCCATGTTGGCATGCATGCGCATTCCGGCATGCTGGAAACATTGGCAACGGCATGCCGGTAATTCCAACAACCGCCCCCCCAAATGCCAAGACCGGCATCCTCGGTGCCGCCGATTACAGTACCACGGTCCCGGGGCCACCGGCACCGGTAACAACAGTGCCGCAATTACCGTCACCGGAAATACAGTGATCGCCGGAACAGGAAATTGACCGGCGGCCATTACTAAAACACAATCCATTGCAATCCTGAGAGCACAGGCTACAGACCAAAATCCTGAGCACAGAATCTAATAAAACAACATGGCATCAAGAGTCTGTGCAATCTGGAGGTGCAAGCCATGCTTCAGCGAGGCAGAGCTCAGCATGTTGGCGGACACCATTGTCCAACATGCAGATGTACTTTTCTCCACTGACCAACGCAGGCAGGCCCAGCTGCATAAGAAGACCATCTTGGAGGAGGTTGCCCAGAAAGTGACAGCAGTTGGCACAACCCCCTGCACTGTGCGTGACTGCCACAAGAGGTGGGATGACCTGCACTTGAGAGTGTGCAACCTCCTGTCGAGCCAGCGCAGACAGGGTATGGCCGCAGGTGGTGGCAGCACATCCCCTATCCACCTGCTGCCCTCGGAGGAGATGTGCAGCAGTGTGCTGCACCTTGAGGCTATAGAAGGGGTCGCTGCTGCGGAAGCCGGGGCCATGACATCTGAGGAGGCTGGTGAGTGCACGTAATCCCAATGTCACATCAACCTCCCTGTCCACCCTGCACCCACTACAGCAGCAAATTCAGTCAAGTGAGTCATGCACAACACCAATACAACCCTGCCGCCCCCCCAGACCTGCAACCTGGGTGCAAACAGCGACATACAACTTCACCCAAAACCTCACTCATACCACAAATACACATAGCACAGGCACGCAGTATCACCAAAAGAACATGCTCATGCTGCTACTCAGACACACATCCACCTGCCACAGCATAATTGGTGTGTGTCTGCCATGCCATGCTAGCCCTTGCACAAAGTCACGTCAGTTCCAAGCAACATCATCACACACAAATGACCAGCGTCACACACCAAGGAAACATGTGACTCCCTCCTCCCAGCCAGCCCGACCCATGAGCACAAATGTCCACCTATCCCTGTAAGTGCTATGGACAGCAGGCATATAGCGACTCAATCCATGGCACAACCCTCCCCAACATGATATCACACAGTGTGTGTGTGGGATATTTTGACCCACTCAGCTGAGCTATGCTACATCACTTTGCTGCATTGGGGCGAGAAACAGCAAAATGGCTATGCTGACTCCTGTGCACGGCAATATCTCAAAACTGTGTTTTTGCAACAACCAGAAAATGGCTGCACCACCCTGCCACCCTCATTTCAGGTGAGGTGGAACAGAGTACTCACTGCAGGAATGTGCCAGTGTGCTCTGCAACATTTAACATGGAGAGAAATGAAAGAGGCAGCATTACTTTGCTGAAAACCCAAAATGCCTCTTTAAAATGACAGCTTTCAACCTTAAAAGTGCTTCTTGGCGCTCATCTCATCCAGCCCTCATGAACCACTGTGATTAAAAAGGCCCTGCAATGCCCAGGATCATCCATTGTGTCTCAGAGGAACAGGGCCTCATTTGAATGACAGCTCCTGTCAAAAGTGTCTTTGAAAAATCAACCAGGGGCTTTGTTTTCATTTTACACTGGAAACACGTCTATTTTCTTTGCAAAAGTATCAAGAATCAGCTGTTCAGAGAAAGAATCTAAATAGATGCCTGTTAAATGTATCCATGCTGCAAAACAACTCCAGCACTCAAGAAAAGAACTATAGCTGCAGAAAGTGTGCATTTGCTGGAGATGAAAACCGAATTTAAAGAAATAGTAAAATGTGCTTTTTCTGACTGAAGAGAGAAAATTGCCTATTTAAAAGTACATTGTTGTGTGAAGACCTGCTTATTTAGAAATTTTAAAGGATTTTTTGTTGGTAAAAGTACATCCATAAACTGTTCTGATTCCACAGGTTTAAGTCAAGATGTTAAAACTTATAGGCCAAGTTGGCAAACTATATTAAAAAAAACCTTGCTCTGCCAGTTGCTAGCCCTGAGAAAGGGTGACACCTCATAAACTTTTAGGACAGGAAAGCGCTAATTGCTAGCTTGGAGGACTTTGAATGCACCAGGACAAAGGGACTTCCCAAGCTCATCAGACATTCGTCTTTGCTCCAAGTTCGGACAATAGCAGGCTGAGACTCTCACTTGTCAAGTGTGTGGGGCAATAAAACCTTCAATCAAGAGAAAGGCCCTTCATCCTGCTTCAAAGGAATTGACAGCTGCTTGTAGTTAGGGGAAAGGAAGAAAAAACTGATCAAGTGACATTTGGTTTTAAAGGTTATTTTATAACTGAACTTTAAAAGACGTTTAACTTTGCAGCAAGAATGAGGAAAAATATTGTAGTTTTAAATCAAATTGTATGCTCTTTCTTTGAAAACTTGGTAGAACTCATTACTGCATAAGGAACAGAAGTTGTAAAAAATTACGGATTACGAGGAAAGTGTTGATGTTGCTTAGGCCAAATCTTTCATGGTTAAAATTGCCAAAATGTAGCAGAAAGGCAAAACCAGGTCCCACAGACTTGGGATTTGGATTGAACTATGACACACAAAATATCTAACCTGTGTATCTGATTTCTCAGAGGTTATAACTGCATAAATATGTATTTGTGGAAAAATTAGATTTTGGTTCCAGTAGCTAGGGGAGGTTTCTAGATATTGTAAAACTAACCCCATAAACATGACATCCTGTTTCTGTGATCCAATCAGCTGTGGGCAAGGTGGAAAATATGCTCTTGCCCAATCCTAGCATTATGGGTGTGGGTAGTTAGCCTGCCCCTGCTATATACTGTAGTGATGTCATCTGGCATGATAAATAGGGGCACCTGACAGCACACAAACAAAACCACACTGATTCCTGACTTTCTACCTGAATTCCTGCGTGGCGTCCTGTTCTTGATTTCTTCACCCTGCTTGATCCTGATTCCAGATTTTCATTGCAAAGCCAAGGCCTATGCATTGCTGAACCCCTTTTCAGCTAGGCCTCAAATTCTAAAAATCCCAAAAACCTAAAGGAAGCATCCTGATCCAGCCTGGCTTACTACTACTAGATGCATGCCTGCTCCAAACTCGCCATCCCGCTGATCTGTAGTATCCAGTAACCAGAAGGGCCAGTCCGGTGACCAGAACGGCCTAGCTGAACCTGTCCTGCCAGATTTGCCCAGATGTCCTTGGTTAGACCTGATCTGTGTGATGACCAGAACCCTTGACGGTCCAAAATCCTAAATTAAAGTGGACTGTAAGTATTAACATGAATCATAGAAAACCATAGCATATCTTGCCTTGCCTTGTCCTATCCCAATCTCTGAACCATCTTATCCTTACCTTAATAACTTGTAACAGTGTCAGAATCCTTAATGGAATCCTGTTCTTGATTTATCTTGCTAATCTTGCCATTTCTTTAGTCATTTCTATCTTGTGAAAACCCCAAACTATCAATCCTATTTTGAGTGGTTGGTCTGGTTCCGCCAGAGCGGGCGCTGGGGATCTGGGGTTGAAGTCATGAATCAACTCCAGTGCTTACTGTGTCCCTCTTTGGTATTCTAGCCGGAATGCTCTAGTCTAGAGTAAAATTATAGTAAATATTTTCTTGTCCAAACTGAGTTTCTTTTCTGTTTTCACTACCCGATTTTTCTAAAAACGCCTCTCATTCAACATTGCATATCTCCCTCAGTTTAATAGCTAGAGACCTCATTTCAACTCTAGAGTATACCTAAGACCTATAGCTACACCCCAAACCAAAAACCACACTCAAAATCACAGTTAAAAACCGTTTGGTTAATTTTAGGCGGGAATCAACATTTTTGCTAAGTTTTACATGTGTGATTTTTATTCTAAATTATTTTCAACCTTCCATTCAAATTCGAATGGTTTACTTTTGCTCAAACTATTGCTTATGATTGCTAGTATCTTTCCAATGTTGTGCCCATAGAAATGTGTTCTGATTTAAGGATTTTTGCACATTTTCAGTGTTTTATTCAGCCATTTCTGAAATGTCATTTTAAACAGTAGGGTTTCAAATCCGTTTTTTCTCTCTTGTTTGGGGAGGGAAGGTTGGTTTCGAATTCTGTTTTCTATTCCTTATTCCTGATTACCTGCTGTTTCCTTATATCTATTTAGAATTGCTTATTTGTGGGTTGAGGAATATTGCAGGGGGAAATCCTAACTTAAGTGCTATCTTTCCAAACAAGCTAAAAGTGTTCTATTTCTCTGGTGTTTTCCATCTGTCTTGCTAAAGAGTGAATTTAAGTGCATTACAGACCTTCTTATCTGTTATTGTCACCACATTGGTGATTGGTGCCCCATATATTAAAAAGTATATTTTTTATTTGAATTTTAAATAAATAAATAAATATTACCTTTACCAACCAGCCTGATTCCTAGTCCAGCGTGACCCGGGGTATTTGAAAAGGAGTGTGATATGAATAGTGTATCACTCAAATATTGAACCTATATATATAATAAAATAAGCATTTTTGGTTGTGCGCTGCATACTAGGCTGAGACCAGGGTGTATCGTATCGCCTGATTGAAATACTTAACAGATTTGAGGCCTCGTGCCATGATTTTGAGTTTGATTACCACCCGTGACAGTCTGGGACAGCAGATTAACCTGCAGGGTACTGACACCTTGCTTGGTTGGTGTACTGTTCTACACTGTACGAACGCCTCCCAAAACAAATACTCCAAGGCCAGGCCTGTCTGTAAAAGTAAAAGTAAATCAACCCGGAAATAATTAATAAACAAAGAACATTCTCTAAATGGCGATCCCAGTGGAAATTAAAATGGCTAGGGAGCACTTGCTGCACAAGCTTTTTGTCAGGGGTGAGTGGCCAGAACAGAATGAACATGTCTGGCTGCAGGAAATCACAGAACAGGTCACTTCCATGAACCTGGATACATGGCAGGACAAGGGCCCATTACACCAAGCTCTTAGTGAATTGTACATGGCCCCAAAAATTAAATAGGAGCAAAGCAAAATTGCCAGAATTGCGGCCTACCTATACCTCCACATAGGAGTGATCCGGGAAAAGCATGCTGAAAACATAGTTCTGGCACAGAATCAAATTGAATCACTAGACTAGAGAGAATCCAGAATGATCTAGACTCTGCAGAACAAAAGCTACAGAAGAGCCAAGAATTG
This sequence comes from Ambystoma mexicanum, assembly GCF_040938575.1. Classification (NCBI taxonomy): domain Eukaryota; kingdom Metazoa; phylum Chordata; class Amphibia; order Caudata; family Ambystomatidae; genus Ambystoma; species Ambystoma mexicanum. The sequence goes on from NC_090924.1 coordinate 705,500,943, forward strand.
GAGGCAGAATCTAAACATTATGTCACAAAATTAAAAGAAGATCTGGCTCTCATACAGAAAGAGAATGCAGAGCCAGACACCCAATTACAGGCACTAAAAGAGGAGCGTCAGGAAAGGGTTGACTCTCCGAAACAGAGTCAACAGAAACTGACACAACAATTAAATTATAATAGAACCTGAGCAGAACAGATAGTTACCCTACAAAACCAGATAGAAACCTTGAAAGAGGAAAATAATAAATTAATTATGAGAGACCTACACTCTCAAACAGAATTTGATGAGGAGCGCCAGATATCCAATGCCATCAAAAAACAAAGGGACGACCTGGCTGAACAGAGGGGCACCCTAAGTCAGGAGAGAGACACCTTACGCCAGGAAGTAAGCCAATCAAAAACCGAGTTAGACGGAAGAAAGCTGGCCCTCCAGGAGCTCAAAGAATTAATGACAGAGTATGGGAAGCTACTGGGGCACGCCAGATGGGTGGAGGATTCTCTGGAAGAGAACACCCAGGCCAAAGATTCTAAAACTCAGGAGGTGAGTCTCCTGCAGCAGAAATTGTCCCAGTATTCCTAGACCATGCAGGAAGCGCAGAGAGACAATGAGGCTCTCTGTGAAAAGAATGATGGGCTCCACCAACAAGTAGCAATGCAAGAGTTAATCATTGAGACCAGTAAGGCCTTGATAGAGGAACAAAAGGCTCAGATTTTTGCTTATCACCAGGAAATAGGGGTTGAAAAAGAAAGGGTTGAGAGGGATAGAGCACCCCTAATCATTACATAAGGAACCCTGTACTCAGGGACTCAAACCCCTTCAATACCATGAACACTGCCAGCTTCATGTCTACTGGTCATATGAACCAGGGGCCATGGGGATGGCAGAATTCAATAGGGTTGCTAAAATGGGACTGACAGATCAGCACCCCCCAGAAATTGATGGACGGGCATCCCTGTACAGATCCCCAAATGTTAGGGCTGATATCTCTGACCAGGAAGACTCCTATGCCGGGAGAGTCAGGGAATTGGATCCACAAAAATACCGCCTCCCAAAAGATCAGTTTGTGAAATTTGGAGGGGAACTCCATGAAATAAAGCCCAAATAGAGTATCCTGAAGACCTCTACGCAGTTAGGGGAGTGGGGTGGGGGGTACTCCGCCAATCCTGGGAGCAGGGGAGAGTCAGAAGACTCTTCTGAGCACCATAGGAATAGGGAAACTAAGCCCCAACATTCTGCAAGCCCTTCTCAAGCTCGCAGAATCAGGGAGTGCCTAGAGGATCAAGAAGCCACCTCCAGTAGCAGTGCCTCTGAGTCTGAGGACGAGTGGACTCGGGTGACTAAAACCAAGAAGGCAAACAAAATTAAGAGAGCTATGCGAAAAGATCCCCTTAGGCAGATCAATGCCATTAGGAGTGTTATAACTCCATATCATAAAAATGCAACGTATTCTGTCTGGGAACACCTAGAATTACATGAACAAATGATGGACACTTTTCATATAAAGGACAGCCAGAGTTGTATAGAGTATGTGAAATGGACATTCTCCGCTGAATACCCCAGTTTCTTTGGAGGACTGGAGGATCAGAACCACTCAAGATGGTCCACCTACAGGGTGGCCATCTTAAAACATTTCTCTGCACACAGAAACCCCCAAGAGGCTTGCAAGGTGGCCTACAATTTGTGCGGGGAAGATCAGGCCCCACAAGAATTTTTGCAGGAGCTTAAATGCGCCTTTGCGCAGACCACCAGGAGGGTGCGCACAGATAGTCGGGAGTTCATCACCACCTTCTTCCATGCACTCCCCAAATATATAATGACCCAGCTGGCGAGGGACTTTCATGAGAAGAGATCACTGGACTGGGTCATAGAACAGGCAATCCGCATTTATGAGGTACAAAAACCGGCAGATAACAAAAACACAAACAAAAACCCCAAACCAGCCAACACCCCTGCTGCTGCTAAGGTGGCGGAGGTGAAGGTTGCCCCCATTTTAGATCTGGAGATGGGGGGGCCTTAAAATATACCTGTACAAAATACATCCAATCAAAGAACCAGAAGGCCCTCGGGCCAATCCCAGACATGCGGTAGTCAGGGAGGTAATCCCACAAATGGGACCCCTAACTCCCCTAATTACATCAGCCCCCTGATACAAGGGCAACAAACCCATTCTGGGGTACTTGTGGACTCCCCCAGCCCAAAGGGGTGTCCAACCAGGTAGGTACCACCCCAGGAAACTTCCCTCCTAACGTTCCCCAGGAGGGCAGTAATCCCCCAAATGCTGGGTTGAGTTTCTTTCCCCTGTACCCTCAAAAACCCAACCTACAGAACAACCCTCCTTTCTTTCCCCACTTTCCAGAGCCCAGACAGCCCAATCCGGGAGAGGGGAGGCCAAGGGTGGAGGGTTACCAACATTCTCCAAACCCAGGGGACTATGGGAGAAGGGATGGTTACCCTTCCCGTGACTCACCTAGGATTGGGTGACTGGACTGGACTGGGTCATAGAACAGGCGATCCGCATTTATGAGGTACAAAAACCGGCAGATAACAAAAACACAAACAAAACCCCCAAACCAGCCAACACCCCTGCTGCTGCTAAGGTGGCGGAGGTGAAGGTTGCCCCCATTTTAGATCTGGAGATGGGGGGCCTAAAAATATACCTGTACAAAATACATCCAATCAAAGAACCAGAAGGCCCTCGGGCCAATCCCAGACAGGCGGTAGTCAGGGAGGTAATCCCACAAACGGGACTCCTAACTCCCCTAATTACATCAGCCCCCTGATACAAGGGCAACAAACCCATTCTGGGGTACTTGTGGACTCTCCCATCCCAAGGGGGAGTCCAACCAGGTAGGTACCACCCCAGGAAACTTCCCTCCTAACGTTCCCCAGGAGGGCAGTAATCCCCCAAATGCTGGGTTGAGTTTCTTTCCCCTGTACCCTCAAAAACCCAACCTACAGAACAACCCCCCTTTCTTTCCCCACTTTCCAGAGCCCAGACAGCCCAATCCGGGAGAGGGGAGGCCAAGGGTGGAGGGTTACCAACATTCTCCAAACCCAGGGGACTATGGGAGAAGGGATGGTTACCCTTCCCGTGACTCACCTAGGATTGACCAGAGACCCCTGTACCAGCCGGAGCGGGTGTCCCAACTGGAGCGCCAGGACCAGAACCTGTCCCAGTATCTGGGTCGCATATTGAGGGCTCACCCGAACCCTCAGATGAACATGGCGGCTCAGAACCACACAAACCAAGGGTCTGGTACTCCAGAACAATGACGGGGAGAGCACCCCGACAACTCACCGGTTCCAGAGGAGGAGGCACGGGGGAAGTGAGGTGTAAAGCCTTAGAGGAAGCTTCACACTCATGAAAAGCCCCTGGAAACCCAGGAACCCGAACAAAAATCTCCTGCCCCCAAAAACCTGCCACCCAAGGAACAGAGGCCGGGTAGGAGAAATAAAGAACCCAAAAAGACCTATTTTGTGGAGGAGGCTAGTGTCCTCCAATTTGAAGGGGAAGGGTCCTCAGAGGATTCTGGGGAAAAGATCTTCTCCTTCAGGGACGGGGAACTCCTCCCAAAGAAAAATGGGTCCCAAGAGATCCTAATGAAGACTGGGTGAATGTGGGGACTTAGAATCGCCCATCATTGAACCCCAGAATGATAATCAAGGAAACCACACTGTCCAAACCTATTCTGGTGACTGCCTCGAAAAAGGGGAGGGCTGGCCAGAATCAGAAAAAGGGGAGCCCAAAACAACCCAAATATCCAACCGTCACATTATTTTAGCAGATCCCCAAGCTCCCACACAGAATCATGCACAAACTTACCCTGTGTCGGAGGCAAGAATCAGGAAATTGACCAACCAACTTGCCCAAAATGCACTTTATCTTTGCCCCCTTGAGGAGAAGGAGGGTAGATTTTATACCCCAGTCCAAGTACAAGGGTAATGTACATTTTCGGCACTGGTGGACACTGGATCCCAAGAAACTCTTCTGTCAAAGAGGGCCTTTGATCAGCTGAATTCAGGAAGGGGGATTGATACCAGATTCCTCTCACCCCTCTTCCTTGACAACTTCAGAACTTCGATGGGAATGAAATTCCTGTCGAGAGGACTGCAGATCTGGAAATTTAAATTGGGCAAGACAAGGTGAAACACCTGGTCACAGTCGTGACTGCGGAGGGCACACGCTGTCTACTGGGGAATGACATCCTGCAAAGTTTGTCCCCCCTAATAGACTGTGTGAATAAGGTCCTCTGGACCCAGACTAACCGGTCAATAAAACTAAAACATAGGGCCTCATTACAAGTTTGGAGGTAGCCATGGTGCTATTAAAAACCCTTCTGACTCCGGCGTAGTGAATGGAGCAATTACGGGTCCATTCCGAGGTCGGCGGGACCAGTAATTCCCCATTCACCAGGGCCATTCCCCATTCCCATTTGAGCCCCCATAGGGCTCAATAGGAAGGGGGAAGGCGGCAATAACGGTACCGCAAATTGCGGTATCGTTATTGACCCCGGTATCCCTTTGCGGGTCCCGTCCTTAACGCCTGCTAAAACCAGGCGTTCAGGAAGGACCCGCAAAGGGAACTCGTAGTAGCGCAGTAAGGGATTACCGGCACTGGTGCCCTTACCGGTGCCGGTAATCCCTTACCGCCCACCTCGTAATGAGGCCCATAGTGCCAACCATGTTAGTTTAAATGTCACATGCCACATGGTTCAACAAAAACATGATCATATCGAGTTCCATTTTCAGAACAACCAAACCCCTGACGTGACAGTAATTGCTGTAGGACAACAAACTGGTGATGGGAACTCCTCTCCATTTCTGAAAATCAACCTTCCGGTTTCAAGTGGCATTCCACACTGGAAGGAAATACTTTGAAATTCTATACTAATTCACAATCTGAAAATCCCAATTCTTTAGTCAAGAGTGATGAGAAACCCGCTCAAAGTTTAGCTGACATTCAGAAAATTAGAGAAAAGTTATTCATCCCTATTCAGTTAAATGAGGGGAAAGAACCTGTTCTTGCCCGAGTGTGCATGAACAACGGTAAGAGCTTCATCAGCGAAGCCATGTTCCGAAAACTCCCAAAAGATCCAGCCATTCCCACATTTAAATTGATTGATAAATGGGAAATGGACCTGGAAACTCCCAATTGCAAACATCTCCTGACTAGCAAGTGTATGCTCAAAATTTCTATAGGCAACAAAAGCATAGTACATAATTGTTGGGTCGTGCGAGATGTCCCTGCTGCATTCTACTTAGGCAGTGACATTCTCAATCGTTTTGCCATTAATTTGGACCTGATAAACTATAAAGCCTGGTCCCGATTAGGGGGTAATCCCATGGACTTTGATGATTCAGAAAAAGCATTTTGGTCAGCCCAATTGCTGCCGCATGCAGTTGAAGTTCAAATTGGTGAGGAGGTCACCATCCCAGGACGGACACTACTATTCCCACTTGAATTAAAAATTAAAAGAGGACAGAAACTGCAAACTCGTGACGCATATGTTCACCTCAACGCCCATCTCCAACAGCAAGGGTTGGGGGTAAACCCAACCCCATTAGTCAATGTAAAACACAACACCATTCCAATATTGATGGATAACAGCGACCTTAGGAGTATCACTCTGGGCGCAGGCACCATTATTGGAATGGCGGTTGATGACCGACATTTTTCCATAGATCAAGGTAATGAACTGGTAGGACCAATCCCTAATGACTGTTTTGGCAGCATACATGCCAACATTCTGTGACCAAAAATCTGTAGGAATCTTAAAGTTTCACAAATAGTCAGGCGAGGAGGTAATTATAGGAATAGGGCGCGTCAGCAGCCCATTGTCATTGAATGAGCCCGCCGCCGCGGGTGCATTCAATGACAATGAGGCGCCTGCCACGCCTTCTGCCACCACGCCAGCTCGGGGGAGCCCTTGAAAGACTTGCCCGAGTTGGCGTGGTGGGGAGCTAATGGCGCCTTTTGTGAAAGGCACCCGCGGCGGAGGGGGTGCCCTTAGCCCACCGCCGTGGGCGCCTTTTACATCAAAAGCCTGCATGCTGCACCTTCTCCCGCTACGCCAGCTCGGAGAAGCCCTTGAAAGACTCCCCCGAGCTGGCGTGGTGGGGGCTAATGGCACGGTTTGTCATAGGCACCCGCAGCAGAGGGTCACATTTAGCCCACCACCATGGGCGCCTTTAACATCAAAAGCCTGCATGCCGTGCCTTCTCCCACTACGCCAGCTCGGGGGAGCCCTTGAAAGACTCCACCAAACTGGCGTGGTGGGGTCTAATGGCGCCTTTTGTCAAAGGCACCGGCGGCGGAGGGGCGCATTTAGCCCGCTGCCGTGGGTGCCTTTTACATCAAAAGCCTGCATGCTGCACCTTTTCCCGCTACGCCAGTTCGGGGATGCCCTTGAAAGACTCCCCCGAGCTGGCGTGGTGGGGGCTAATGGCGCCTTTTGTCAAAGGCACCCACGGCAGAGGGGCGCTTTTAGCCCACCGCTGTGGGTGCCTTTTACATCAAAAGCCTGCATGCTGCGCCTTCTCCCGCTATGTGTAATCAAATAGGTACACAGGATCCTATTTATATGTACCACATCTTACTCCACCAATAGGAACATAGATTATATTATAAAAGAAGGATAAGATGGTAAACTTTTTCTACTTCCACCCCTCCTTCTCCCCCAACGATTAGACACCTCTGACAGATTCTCCGGCACTACAGGTCTTGACAACATAGACTGCGTGCAACATTCCAAATTTCAAAAAACATTTTTGTTTAATACAGAATATTTAAATTAAAAAATAAGATACTACCCACACCTAACACAGTGTACAAAACTACCACTAAAACCTACAAAATCTAAAAAGCTAAATTTCAAATAAACCACTTACAAATGGACACAGACGAAATCACATATCACAGTATATAGAAAAAACCTAAATGTGTCACTAAAACAACATATAATCCCAACATGTTTCTGTTCTTTAAAGCCCCTTTCGGGCGAACATTCTTCAGGGGAACCTTTAAAACATCCACTATTCTTCTCAACACCGTGTTGAATGGGTAGTTTCAGGCAACCAGCCTGCAAAGAAGAGAAACAGAGGAAACTAATCAGATCCCCAGGGGAGGGGGTATTACCAAATGTAAAAGTGGAGTTGACTCAGTCAAGAGAACAATTCCACAAAAAGGTTTAAAAATTAAACCAATTAGATTTACCTTAATGTGGTGAATCTTCAACGCACGTCTGTAAATGACTGATAGGCTAATTTTTCTTCATTGAAAAACCAAGATACTTCAAAAGGCGTCTCAATCCGCCGAAAATATCGTCACACCTAGAAAGGACACATCACACTACCAATGAGCCACAGATCACTACAGGACAACAGTCATGAATTATTCAGGATATATTAAATAAAAATCACCTTCACGCAAGTGAAGCCACCCACAACGTGGGGCAAGGGGAGGAAATCCCTTGTAATGACAACCAAGTCTGCAGATAATTACAAAAGAGGACGCAGAACCAATCTGTAATATAAGAAGGGCGGTCACCAACCATCTCAAAGTGCATTAAAATGCACTGATACACCACGGCTCCCAAATGTGTAAAAAAAGGGAAGAAAAGAAACCATTTCAAGCCCAGCCTAGGTCGTGCATTAGAGCTCATGCTTCCAAACAGTAGTGTCATACACCAGCGGTCTTCACAGCCATTAAATGTGTAAAAACATGCTGAACGTGACCAAGTAGTGAGAGATAGTACACAACACCTCAATGTTCAGTAAGTAAAAAACTGCGGAAAAGGGATAATAGCCACCAACATCACTAAAAGTAATGTAGCTACTAAAGTTCAAGAACAACATGCTCACCTCTAGATTAGGAGAAACAAACTCCTCGCTAATGACTCGCGGGGTTTGAAAGAAGACCGTACAGCACCAGCATGTGTTTTCACCAAGTGCAGCAAAACGCTCACCACTTCCTAGTAAACACTAAGAAAGGACTATACTTTTCGATTAAATACTCGCCGGCAAGAAAATACAGCGGCCATCTTTTACATACAATTTTCCTAGTGAACACTAAGGAAGGACTACACTCTTCAGTTAGGTACTAGCCGGTAAGAAAAAACTAGCGGCCATCTTTGCATCAAACCACCCAACAACAAGGAGAAGCAGTGTTGAGAAGAGAGTGCACTGGGGGGCACAAAACCATTCAAAAGAAATCGACACAGCATTGCAAAAATCAAGCAACAGACATAGTCAAATTTTTGCAAATATAGATGGCACAAAATAAGGAACATTCAAAAAAATTTCAAAACACAGCCAAAAATGCAAACAATAATCAGATTGCAGAAAACATTTATGTTTGGCTGACCAGATGCCAATCAATACTCTCATTGAGCCCCAGAACATTACTTTGCAATTTAAAAATAATTTTTTGTTCCAGGTTCAATAATTTCTGGTCTGTCTCGGCTTTCCTATGGCCATGCACCTTTTTCAAAATAAACCATGTAAAGTCATTGCAGCCATGTTTCATATCAAGAAAATGTTTCACTAAAAGTCCTTGAAAGACTCCCCGAGCTGGCGTGGTGGGGGGCTAATGGCGCCTTTTGTCAAAGGCACCCGTGACGGAGGGGCGCTTTTAGCCCACCGCCATGGGTGCCTTTGACATCAAAAGTCTGCATGCCACGCCTTCTCCCACTACGCCAGCTCGGGGGAGCCCTTGAAAGACTCCCAGAGCTGGCATTGTGGGGGGCTAATGGCGCCTTTTGTCAAAGGCACCCGCGGCGGAGGGGCGCGCATTTAGCCAACTGCCGTGGGCGCCTTTTACATCAAAAGCCTGCATGCTGCGCCTTCTCCCGCTACGCCAGCTCAGGGAAGCCTTTGAAAGACACCCCCGAGCTGGCGTGGTAGGGGGCTAATGGTGCCTTTTGTCAAAGGAACCCGCGGCAGAGGGGGCGCATTTAGCCCACCGCTGTGGGTGCCTTTTACATCAAAAGCCTGCATGCTGCGCCTTCTCCCGCTACGCCAGCTCGGGGAAGTCCTTGAAAGAGTCCCCGAGCTGGCGTGGTGGGGGGCTAATGGCGCCTTTTGTCAAAGGCACCTGCGGCAGAGGGGTGCTTTTAGCCCACCGCCATGGGTGTCTTTTACATCAAAAGCCTGCATGCCACACCTTCTCCCACTACGCCAGCTCGGGGGAGCCCTTGAAAGTTTTTTTTTTTACAAAAAACATCGGTATTTGGTGCCAGCCAATAAATCAGTAGGCGGTAGGACTGCTTAAAAAGCGGTATCCTACCGCCTAAATCAGTAGGGTTGGCAAGCATGTGACAGTGATAGCGACAATTATATAACACCAGACAGGATCTTCACCCGGCATCGGGGAAATTTCCTGGTGTACTCTTCCGGCCCTTATGGTGAGGAAGAGGTGACATGTGACATCAGGAGGGATGAGGTGATCTTCCAGGTCCACAGGGACTGCTTCACCTGCCTGAAACTCTCTGTCCAGGTCAATACTTTAACCAGGGGCCTCTGCACCCAGCTGGAGGAGGCCTCTAAAATAGCCAAACCAGAAGTCTTTCCGGGATTCAGGCAAATGGTTGAAGAGAGAGTCAACCTAGCTGATGCCTGTGAGACTCTTGAGCAAAAGCAAAAGAAGAAGCAGGTGTTCTTAGATTTTCAAGATCTCTTTGCGGTGGACTCATATGACTGTGTCGCACTGAAATCCATAAAACAACAATTCCCATGGACCCTGGCATGACTCCAATGTTTGAGAAGCAATACCGCTTGCCTCTCGCATCCATGGAGTCCCTGACGGAAATTAACGAAAACCTGGAGTCCCGTGGGATAATTTCGCCAGTCCACAGCACCTTTAATAATCCGGTGCTGGGGATTTTAAAAACCAACGGCCAGTGGAGACTCTGTGCTGACCTAAGGGAGCTGAACAAACGAGTCCATATGTCCTGATGGCCCCTCCCCTACATTGAGCAAGTAGTTAAGAGTAGGGGTGCACAGATCTACTTAGTATCTCCTTGCAGGTTTGTTATTTCTATAAACATTCATCATTCACATACTCAACGTATTACGGTGGCTATTTCAGGTGCAAATGGGGTGTAATCACAAGGCCACTTGGGACAAGAAAACAATGCAAAACCAAAACCATGTATCGCTACACAGTGGGCTCAGATGCACTCTTTAGGGAACGGTAGTCCGAAATGTTGTTTGTTAATTACAATTTTTAAACCTCACCAAAGCGGGGAGCACACAGGATTAATTATTTCATTCAGTTTTCCTATTCATAGGTAAATTAGAAAACATAGAAAACATAGACAAACCATGTACCTGTTACGCTCGCCTGGTATCCACAGGGACGCCACCCAGCCAGGTTACTTGCTGGTATGCTTCTCAGCTTTGCCCTGATGTGGTCTGCGGGGAAGGTTCTGCCTGAAAATACAGGAGGACTGTGTTCAAGTCTGACCGACTGGGGTAAGTATCCTCCCTCCACCACCGTATGATTTCAGTCCCTCTGGCGCCCTCTCCTCACCTGGTGGTAGAATTAGGCGTGCTCTCCGTCCTGCCTTCATTGCAGGGGCACGTTGTTTTTCATGGGCAAGTGCGGTCCAGTTACTTCACTGACGCCGGCCCGTTTGATATTGTTCAGGTAGGTCTTATTGCTGTTCTTTAGTTTTGTTGCTATCCTGCATGCCTTTCTTTGTTTAAAATGTCTCTTTTTTTCTCCCTTAGGTATGCAGAGCTTCAGCGCGGCGAACTGGCTTGGTTGAGCCCCGCTGGTAAATGATGGCACATTAAGAGCGCTATGATGCGGTAAGTAAGCGCTATGCGCAGCGTTGCGAAGTCTTGCCTTTGCTAACCTGTGTTTTCCTTCCTTGTAGGTCGCAGTGTTCTTCAGCGCAAGTGGAATGTCCGGAGTGGTGCCAGCCGAGAGGCGACCAGCCAGGTAAGCCTTTTGAGCAATTCTTAATTTGTAAATGTCTCTACTGCTTTCTTTAATGTTGCCTCTATCTTCCTCTTTCAGGTCATTCTGTCCGGGAGGCGTGCAGATTTGAGGAAGCTGTTCTCAGTCGCTGCGAGTGTTTAAAGATGAAGACTGCAGGTAAGATGCTGCTGCTAATGGTGTTCCTTTTGTCTCCTTGCAGGTTCTGCTTCTCCGAGGTTCGAGGGAATAGCTAGACACGGTGAGCGTTACGTTGCAAGCTCCAAAGTAACACGAAGCGTGTTGTCTTGCTCGGGTGTGGTTTAAATAGCCCCAACAAAATAGTCCAGGTAAAGTAGTCCCTAGGCTACCACACCCAAAACACTAGACCATGTTGGCTGACAATACAATAAAGTAGTTCCCAAGCACATTGTTTTTTATGGTGTATGAGCCTGGCGCCATAGGCGCCAGGACTGGCCCCATGAGGGCTTTTGAAGAGGATGCCAGGCTCTAGAGACCCGAGTCCTGACTCCACCTGGCCAATGGGTTTGCCAGAGGGGGTTTTGGGCGAGGGTCATGACAGTACCTTCACCAAATTTCCATTAATATTCCATGTAAAATATACACACACTGGTGTATAGCAAGCATAATTTACAATATTATTCTTCGACATATGATTCATCCAATTATACTTGTTCCACATGTATGACATAACACCACAACTGATTTGGTTGGGTAAAAAGCACACAGGAAATCACAAATAACAGGAAGTGTAATTACAGACTTGGGTGTTTACAGACATCCACACAATCAGTCTGTTATAATAATTCATATATCCAAATAGCTCCTTCTGGATTTTACTACAACCAACGTGTTTCGGATCTATGATTCATCTCCAGGGTTAGAGCTTCAATGTTCCTATTTCAACCGGTTCCCTTGAGAAGGCCCTACAGGGTAATGAGAATGAACATATATGTAGAGGCTAGTTTTGAGTGTAGCTATAATATTCAGCTAGTCATCAAAAGTACTGACCTCAGTGTTGCTGTAATGGGGACCAGAGGTGGACCTAATGAGAATAAAAAATAATGAGTACCGAAGTACATCGTACTGATGGCCAAACAAGTGTACATAAGTGTCCCTACAGGACTAATAAGGTAAAAGGAGACTCATCCAGTCCTCCGGGTAAACTCCTTAACGACTGGGCATCAACAGATTACGATCGAGGTATTCTGTAAATGCCAAGTTTGCCCAGTTAGAGTGTGTATCAAAAGCTAGCATAAAGATTACTATATGTTGCCAGGTGACCCCCCTCTACTCTATCAAGGTAACTATATATAAATATATGTGTGGCCCAAACATCCTAATAGTAATACTGGAGACAGTCAGCGCTGTCTAGTGACTCGTAGCTACACGGCATAAAATGTATATAAGTTACAGCAGAGGATCTTAAAGTAATGTGCATAGATACCCCATACAATAGGCAGATTCAAAACCTCTCGTTCACCAAGGTGGAGAAAATCCCCTAATTAGCAGTTTAGAGGATACGCTTGACTAGATATGGAGACGCGCTGACACACAGCGTGTCTGACTTACCCGATAGCTGAAAGCACATACGCGAACCGACTGCAGCAAGGCGCGCGGCTCGATTGTGCAATGTTTAAGGAGTCGCATTGGCTACCCTACGCATGTGCACCGGGAGCCCTGACAGCACCCAGCTTGGTGTGGGCCCGACGCTAGCATCGTACCCAGGACAAGTGCCGTCCAGAATCCAAGTGGTGACTAAAATATAGATTTAAGCAGTGTCAGATGCAAGTGGGCCGCTGAATATACAGGTACACCTTGGAATAGTACTAGCATGAAGTCAAATATGTAGGGAGTAGTCAGTCTTCAGCTCGTGAACACAGGTGCATAAATATGGTTCTAAAGAGATTAATGGTGCGCCAAAATGACACCCACATTGCTCCTATCAGTGTCTTACAGCACTAACGAAGTACTAGTGTAAGTAGGAGTGCATGTCTGGGGGCACAACCATGGTTCAAGAAATCCGTGGTGTGCCCCCATGTCACGCTTCTCCCATGCTGGAATTTCTTCAAAAGTATGATACACCTGTGGCATACACTGGGCATAAATGCCAAAGCACTAGACTTATAGTGGGGCAACAAGGTATAAACCCATATCCTGCAGAACCTCTCAAGGCCTTCTCAGGCTGAAATTAAGTGACCAGGGGCTGGCCCAGATCCAGGGGTCAAAGGTAAACACTGCCATTGACCTGACCAATGGGTACTGGACCGTACCTGTCAGTAGGGAGGACCAATACAAGCTGACCTTTACCTTCGGGGCAGTAGTATACATGGAACCGGACTCCCTTCGGATACATCTACTCCGGCAACAAATTTAACATCTTCTTACACAAGGCCATGCCCAACTTGGGTGAAAGGGGTAACCTGGCCTATGTAGATGATGTTCTGATCAAAAGCTCAACTGTGGAGGAACACATAGCGGAAATCCGTAATGTTCTTTCCCAGTTAAGGGTTGCCAGAGCAAAACTATCCTTCCAAAAGGCACAGTGGTTCAGGACCCGTGTCAATTTTCTGGGGCATGAGATAACTCCTGAGGGTCTCTGTCCCCAGGAAAAGAAAGTGGAAGCACTCCTGAAACTAAAGCACCCCACAACTCTGTGTGAGCTAAGGAACATCCTTGGACTGACTAATTACAGTAGAAAGTTCATTGAGGATTACGCAGAGATCACAAGACCCCTGATCCATCTGTTGAATGGGGGGTCAAGTGGGAGTGGGGTCCAGAGCAAGCCGAGGCAGTAAAGCAACTCAAATTAAACCTTTCACAAGCGCCTTGTCTAGCTTACCCTGTCAAAAACAAGGAGTTCTTCTTGGAGACGGGGTTCTTGAATACATGCTTGGCAGCAGTATTATATCAAAAGCATGACAAGGTCAATAAAGTCATCTCCTATACAAGCGAGACTTTATCCTCTGTGGAGGAAAAATTCAACGATTGTGAGAAGGCACTCCTGGCAATGGTGTTGGCATTGAAAAATTACCGCCCATTCATCCAGGGGGAACACATCATAGTGGAGACTCCACACCAACCTCTGCAATATCTCCAAAGTGACAGAGTCCCGGCCAGAAATGTGAGTAATTCCAGAATTACTTCCTGGATTCTGTCAATGAAAGGCTTTCCTGTGGAGGTCAGATATGGCCAAAACAAGAAGCGTTCCCTCGCGCAAGGTCTGGCCTACTTACATGATTGTGCCAGAGAAGACTGTCTCGAGGACGAGAGTTTTAAAACCCAGGACAACATGGACGTGTACTTGAATTCCCTGCACAAAGTCTATGAAGAAGACATATGTGAGGGAATGCCCACTGTTTATGTGGATGGGTGCTCCTACCATGTTGACAACAACGGGGAAAAGGAACTGGTGGCCGGTGTTGGGAATGCCTGGGTGAATGATACCCCGGAACCCTCCGGTGGGTACAAAATCGGTCCCCGTAGTAGTCAGGTGGCAGAGCTGATGGCAGTTCATCAAGCCATCCTCACTGCCATCCAACACCAACTCCACAAACTGGTCACAATCACTGATTCAGATTATGGGCCTCATCACGAGTTGGCCGGTAACGCCAGCGCTATTAGCGCCGGCGCTAATAGCCCTACCGCCAAACCCCCCGGCACTATTAGCGCCGGATCATGGGTTTGGCGGAAGGGTTATTGCCCATTCCCCATTGGGCCCATTCGGGAATTCCTCATTCACGATTGGGCCCAATGGGGAAAATTCACGCTATTACCGCCGGCAGATTTCCCGCCGGTGGTAATCGCGCCAAAAATCTGCAATTTTGCTGCAGATTTCCCCCCTGCTCGGAGCTGGGGGAAATCCCAGAATTCCCCCCTACCACCGCATTTAAGGGTTACCGCCAGACTCGTGATGAGGCCCTATGTCTGGAACGGGTCGTGGAGCACCTGGTAAATTGGAAAACCACAGGCATGCTATGTGCTCACAACAAACCACTCAAGCATGGCAAGCTAATACAAAATATTGATGATCTGGTCACCCCTAGTGGGATGACCATCTACTGGAAAAAGATCAAGGGTCATTCCAGAATGGAGGGACCAGACAGTACTGGAAATGATTTAGCTGATCAGCTGGCCAAAACCGGAGCCATCCAAGGGGATCTCCTTGAGATTGAGTCCCTGTTGGGGGAAATCCAGGTCACTGCTATCACTAGATCCAGACAAATGCTCACAATTAACTCTCAACTGCCCAGTGGAGTAAGGAGACCCCAAATGCTGATTTAATCAGGGCACAAAAAGGGGATCCAATCATTGGTAAGTTTTATCAACACATTGAGGACCCTGAGAACTTTCCCTTGATGGATACCAATTGCATTGAGAAAGAGGACCTCAAAGTGTTGATGAAATGTCCAAAAATTTTCAGAATCCAAGACGGTTTATTGGTGAGGAGATCCATATCTGGCTGTGACCAGTGGGTGATCTCTACCTCATTCCGGAGCCTGATGCTAAGTCACGTCCAGGATGCGGCCACAGCCAGTCATCAGGGGTTTCATACTACATTAGAAATCTTGCGAGAGGTTGCATACTGGCCACACATGGGGCAGGACCTCGACCAATACTTGAAGGGGTGTCTTGTGTGTGCATAATTTCAGCCAACATCACGCACACACCGAGCTTCCCTCCAAAAGAGGGGGGTGACAATGCCTTGGTCAGATTTACAAGTAGATTTCATCGGGCCCGTGATTCGCTCCTCTAGGGGGAACAAGTACATGTTAACCGTAACATGCTTGTTTACTAAATGGGTGGAATGTCTCCCGGCGTCAAATTGCAAGGCAGAAACAGCAGCTGCCCTGATGATCAATCACATCTTCTCGCGTTTTGGACTACCCCAAAGGATTGAGTCAGACTGAGGTAGTCACTTTACCAGCGAAGTGATGACAAAGATGTGGGAGATACTTGGGGTAAAAAGGAAACTACACATTGCATACCAACAGTCCTCTAGTGATGGAGTTGAGAGGTACAATGAAACCATTGTGAGCATACTAAAAAAGTTTATGGCAGACTCTGGGCCAAGTTGGGACATCCGATTACCACTTGTCCTGATGGTCATCAGATCTACCACTTCTTCTGCAACTAAGATGTCTCCATTTGAGCTGATGACTAGACGAAGGATTTGGTACCCCAGCATATGCTCTATAAAACATAAGAGCAGACATTGAAAAATGCCTCCACAACTCATGAGTATGTTGAGAATCTTAAAAAACACCTTCAACATGCTTTTGCGTACGCTCATCGGAATCTAGAAAGATCTGCAGACAGCATGAAGACCCACTATGATCTACTAAAGACAACCAAAAAGGAATATCATGTAGGAGACAGGGTCTATTTGTACAATTTCCAAAGGAACCAGACCAAAGAGCGCACATTTTTGCCTAGGTGGTGGGGACCTTTTGAAATTGTGGACAAAATCTCACCAGTCGCCTACAGAATCTGCATTCCCAAGGGTGACTTGACAGAAGAGAAGTGGGTCCACATCAATCAGCTAAAGAGTTGCCACTCCAGGCACACTTTTCAGCGAATAGAGGAGTCCATAGAAAACCCAATAGGGAATACATCTGAAGCAAAGGAATATTTCAAGTGTCACTGAACGCATGTGTATCCCACTGCTGTCATAACGATTGGAGGACAGTTAGTGGGAACTTGTCGTAACCGGTTTGTGTTCTCTTTCATAGATTCATACTGGTTGCACCGTCCTAACCAAGGAGGCCCTCCTCGGGGACCAGGAAAAGAAAACCCAAGGAAATCAGGGGTGTCGCTCCACACTAGAAAAGAAAACCTGAGAGAAGGCTGGCGGTATCGTTCCACATTCCAACCAGAGGCAGCGAGGAGAGTGTGTCGCATTGTTCGCTAATGGAAGAAGGACTCATACCCGACTGAATCTGCTTTTCAGGAAACCACTTGCCTGACTCCCCCACGACTGGAAGTCCAGACAAAGTCGGGGGGGATCTGTTGGATATTTTGACCCACTCAGCTGTGCTATGCTACATCACTTTGCTGCATTGGGGCGAGAAACAGCAAAATGGCAGCACTAACTCCTGTGCGCGCCAAGATCTCTAAACTGCAATTTTGCAACAACCAGAAAGTGGCTGCACCACCCTGCCACCCACATTTCAGGTGGGGTGGAACAGAGTACTCACTGCAGGAATATGCCAGTGTGCTCTGCAACATTTAACATGGAGAGAAGTGAAAGAGGCAGCATTACTTTGCTGAAAACCCAACATGCCTCTTTAAAATGACAGCTTTCAACCTTAAAAGTGCTGCTTGGCGCTCAACTCATCCAGCCCTCATGAACCACTGTGATTAAAAAGGCCCTGCAATGCCCAGGATCATTCATTGTGTCTCAGAGGAACCGGGCCTCATTTGAATGACAGCTTCTGTCAAAGGTATCTTTGCAAAATCAACCAGGGGCTTTGTTTTCATTTTACACAGGAAACGCGTCTATTTTCTTTGCAAAAGTATCAAGAATCAGCTGTTCAGAGAAATACTCTAAATAGATGCCTGTTAAATGTATCCATGGTGCAAAACAACTCCAGCACTCAAGAAAAGAACTATAGCTGCAGAAAGTGTGTATTTGCTGGAGATGAAAACCGGATTTAAAGAAATAGTAAAATGTGCTTTTTCTGACTGAAGAGAGAAAATCACCTATTTAAAAGTACCTTGTTGTGTGAAACCTGCTTATTTAGAAATGTAAAAGGATTTGTTGTTGGTAAAAGTACATGTATAAACTGTTCTGATTTCATAGGTTTAAGTCAAGATGTTACAACTTATAGGCTAAGTTGGCAAACTATATAAAAAAACACTTGCTCTGTCAGTTGCTAGCCCTGAGAAAGGGTGACACCTCATAAACTTCTGGGACAGGAAAGCGCTAATTGCTAGCTTGGAGGACTTTGAATGCACCAGGACAAAGGGACTTCCCAAGCTCATCAGACATTCATCTTTGCTCCAGGCTGGGACAATAGCAGGCTGAGACTCTCACCTGTCAAGTGTGAGGGGCAAGAAAACCTTCAATCAAGAGACAGGCCCCTCATCCTGCTTCAAAGGAATTGACAGCTGCTTGCAGTTGGGGGAAAGGAAAAAAAGTGACATTTGGTTTTAAAGTAATTTTGTAACTGAACTTTAAAAAACGTTTAACTTTGCAGCAAGAATGAGGAAAAATATGAGAACTCATTACTGCATAAGGAACAGAAGTTGTAAAAAATGACGGATTACGGGGAAAGTATTGATGTTGCAAACATAACATTTTGTACACACATTCCAGGATTAAAAGCACATCTGTGTACAATGTGTGGAATTTTAGGCCAAATCTTTCATGGTTAAAATTGCCAAAATGTAGCAGAAAGGCAAAACCGGGTCCCATAGACTTGGTATTTGGATTGAAATATGACACACAAAATATGTAACTTGTGTATCTGATTTCTCAGAGGTTATGACTGCATAAATATGTATTTGTGGAAAAATTAGATTTTGGTTCAAGTAGCTAGGGGAGGTTTCTAGACATTGTAAAAGTAACCCCATAAACATGACATTCTGTTTCTGTGATCCAATGAGCTGTGGGCAAGGCAGAAACTATGTTCTTGCCCAATCCTAGCATTATGGGTGTGGGTAGTAAGCCTGCCCCTGCCATATACTGTAGTGATGTCATCTGGCATGATAAATAGGGGCACCTGACAGCACACACAAAAAAACACAGTGGCCCTCATTCTTAGTTTGGAGGTAAGTACCGCCCATTACCGGCATGGCACAAATAGCGTGTCCGTGCTGGCAATAGACCGCTAAAAGCGCACTATTAAGAGTTCGCGGGCACAAGCTTTGCGCCATGCTGGTAATGAACGTAGCGGCGTGCCGCAAAAATGCCAGAAAACCCCCCTAACTGCATGAACCGCACCGTAGAAAAAACTACCGCCTTAGAGCAACGCAGCATTAGCAGTGACTGTAAATAGCGTTCACCATTATTTACGGTCACCGTTAAAATGCAGTACTGGAAATAGCGTCATCGCACAGGAACTGAAAGGAGCACGGCGGCCATCTTTAAAAACACAATCCATTGCCAACCTCACCAGACAGGACCCCTGGCACACTGTTGACCCATCGGAAAGTTACCACTACTACTGAGGAATGCCCAAAGCACCAAAGAAGGGAGCTGCCCACCTCCGAAAGGAGCGGTTCAGCCCAGATGAGCTGCAAATGCTTGTGGATACCCTCCACGAGCATGCTGGAACTGTTTTCAGCAACGACATGAGGAGGGTGGCGGTGCTTAAAAAAAAAGACATCTGGGCACTAGTGGCGCAGAAGGTGAGCGCTGTAGGCAACACCCCCCGCACCGCAAAGGATTGCCGCAAAAGGTGGAGACATGTGCGGGCCATGATAGGCTCCAAATCCATTGAAGAGGTCAGGGAAATGGAGTGTGGTGCAACGTCATCCGCTGATGGAGGTGAGTGTCCAAAGTCAATACTGCCAACGCCAATGTTATGGAAGTCACTGCTAAGGTCTGGCCAAGGAGTCACGGCATGGTCGGCCACACCACCCCCCTGTAAATCATGCTGAAGCAAGTGAGACCCAAGCTAGTGCCAGGTGCAAGGCCGTAACCTATATGACACATACCACACAAAGTGGCCCATTCCATGAGGCACACAGGGCAGTTGATGTAAACAGTGTGCATGTTAGACAGCACAGTATCCTGCCAACATGAGTGACACCATTTACCACCCCGGTATTGAATGATGTGCCGTTCCCTACCCAAATGCCGATAACCCACAAATATCTGAATGCGCTATTGCAGCCATGTATAAATGCTGGCTCTCAAATCATCACTCATGCCGTCCCTCTCTTCCACCCCCACAGGCAGTGAGCATGACAGCGAGGAGCAGGAGAGCAACCGTCCCAGCACTTCCAGGGACCAAGGCAGGGGCCGCCGTCTCCCAGCGAGGAAGACAACACCTGGACGCACACCACCAGCTCCATCAAGGCCCGTGGAGGGTGCACCACCCCCACCCCCCCTGCACTGGCTGTAGACACATGCCCAACGCCGCGGTCTGAGGAGTCGAGTGTGGCTGGGGAGGTGGCAGTCACAGCCCCCCTCGAAGTTGCCGACAGCCCCAATTCCATCTGTGGAGTGACTGAAGACGACACATTTGAAGGAAGTTGTGCACACCCCTGAAGCCTACTCTAACTCCCAGGTCTCATTTAGTGACTCGGGTGAGACCGACACACCTGAGCAATCTGGCCAAGGACAAACACAGGGGCATGCCAGTCCTGTTCCCAGTTCCCTTGAGGAAGCGCCGGTCTGGACATGTCAGCCCGATCCCCAGCAGGGCCACTACATCATCCGCAGATGTACAGCGGGCTGAGCAGCTCACAGCCCTGATCACAGATTTTGTGCAGGACAATCGGCAGGTCAGGGAGGAGTGGAGGGATGAATTGAGGGCACTGGACCAGGTAATAACGGACAGTACCAACCGGCTCTGTGAGGTCCTCGGCCGCATAGCCGATGCTCTGGAGGCTGCACATCCTGCCCAACAGCCCCAGCATGAGGACACCCCTTCAACGAGCAACTCGACCCAGACCAGCCCACTCTGTCGGTCGCTCTGTGGCCAGTGCCACCGGGATATGCCTCCCCCTGGCTCTGGGAGTGCAGAGTGACTTTACTGCCAGCTACATGTGGACTACATGGACCCTATGGGACTAGTGTTGGGGAGTTGGGGGGGACGGGGTGAGGGTGTGTGGGGGAGTTGGCGGGGAGGGAGGGTGAGGGTGTGTGGGGGAGTTGGGGTGAGGGGGAGGTGGTGAGGGTGTGTGGGGGAGTTGGGGGGAGCTGGAGGGGGGTGAGGGTGTGCAGGGGAGTTGGGTGGGGAGGCGGACGGGGGTGAGGGTGGTGGAGGGTTTGCTTTTCACTTAGACATTTTCACTTTTAATACACTGGTTGTGTTGCAAAGAAAAACCAGAGTGGACATTCATCATTGCGTAAGTGTCATTTAATACATAACAGTGCATAGTGTACATGTATCCCCACACCCAGTGCCCTATGTCCTCAAATTATGACACCCTCTGCTGACTTGTGTGTCAGAAATATTGTCCAATCAATGACTGGCGCACGGCACGTCCCTCCTGTGCATCGGCACCCTGATGATGTCCTGCCACATCTTCCTCCTCCCCTTCATCATCATCTGGTGGTAGCAGTTCCATGTCAGGGGGCAGGGGCACGTTCCGACGGATGCACAAATTGTGCAGCATTACACATGCCATGGTGATCTTGGCCACCTTCTCATGGCTGTAGAGGAGTGCCCCACCCGACCGGCTGAGGCAGCGAAATCGTGCCTTCAACAGGCCAAAGGTCTGCTCAATCACCACACGTGTACGGGCATGGGAACGATTGTAGTCCTCCTCGTGCCTGTTCTGTGGGTTTCGGACAGGAGTCATGAGCCACGGCTTCAAGGGATAGCCACCATCACCTGCATGAGAGGGGAATGAAGGTAAGTGTTCGTACATTCATGGTGGACAACTGTACTAGGCTCACTTGTCGGCAGGTAATGTCTGCCCGCACGCACATGTCCCAGGATGCATTTACCCCATTTCTGGCCACGCTATGTATCCTGTGCAATGGACTGATGGAGTGGGTTGCATCTTCGAGATGGGTCATGGTGTGCACTGGCATCTTGTTGCACGCACATCTTATATACATGCATCAGTGGTGGAGTAAAATCATTCATGTGTTGTGTCCTGTGAGATTTTGTAGTCGGCAGTGTTGGCTGTAGTCAGTACCATATTCGTCATTCTGCACTGATAATTTCCATGGTGACTTGCAGCGCTCCTATGTGTGTGCAGAACCAGAGACACACTGTGGTATCCCTGGTTGGCTCAATTCAATGCACTCCCAGGGATGACTGTCATGTGTGGTGATATGCTGGATACAGAAACTTAGTGCATATGCAGTGCATAGTGCAGGATGGCCTTACGGTGTGTGAGGGCCGCCGATGAGTGGTGCATGTATTGTGGGATCTGGGCTGGTTAACTGTTAGTCATGTAGTGATAGGTGTTGGACTTACTTCATCACTATGGAATTTGGTTGTGATGTGCCGTTTCAGTTGCTTTGGGGCACAGTGTTCGGTGATGTACACATCGTGCACTGATGTCAACATTACCACCCAGGTGGAGTATGCATCCGCCCCCTTCCCACCCAGGCGGAGTATGCAGCCACCCGCCTCACAACCCCTCACAAACCCGATGCACTGCCATGGGCCAGTCAGGCAAATCACCAAGCAGCCAGGCACGTCGTCCAGCATGTCGCTCCATGAAGCGTGGTAGCGTGGAGTTCCGCAGGACCAAAGAGTCATGAGTTGATACTGGATATTGGGCACAGCAATGTGTGATGATGTTGCTGGCGTTACATACCATCTGCACATTGATGGAGTGGTATTGCTTGCGGTTGCGATACACCACCTCCATGGCATGCAGGCCTACCAACTCCATGTGGGTGCAGTCAAGGACACAATTTGGCATGCCTGCCAGTGCATGGAAGGCAACTTTTGTATCGAATATCTCCTGGGGAGTCTGTGGCAGGGATATGTAGTCCCTTGTGTGCTTGAGGAGGGCATCCAGCACTTGTTTCAGTATCTGTGAAAATAAGGGTTGTGATATGCTATGCATGTGCCCCACTGTGTGCTGGTAGGTGCCTGTGGCAAGGAAGTGCAGCACAGACACTACTTTCAGTAGAGGGGGGATGGCAGTGCGTATTTCTATGAGGCTCACTATGTCGTCCTGTATCATTTCCACTACGGTGGTGATGGTGTCACGGTCAAGCCGGTACAGGGTGTGGATCTGCTCAAGTGTTAGGTTGAAGGGGGTGGCTCTGACGCGAGGGATTGGGGGCTGCCGGCGTAGTAACGGTGGCTGCACTGGTGGGGCATGTTTGGCCTGTCTCACCCTCCTTCTCCTCCTGTGTCTCCTCTGTGGTGGGGGCTGTTGTTGTTGTTGTTGAGGCCTTGCAAGCAGGGCCTCCAGCTCCAGTAATGCTTATACGGTAAGGCCCCTGCCTATCTGAAGTCCAAACGTACCTTCTACCATCCCCCCAGGGCATTAAGATCAGAAGCAAATGGATTTATGACCCCCCAGAAATACAAGAAGGAACTCGGCATGGGTAGAGCTTTCCCCAACTGTGCGGCAGCCAATTGGAACAAATTGCAGAAGCACATTAGATTGGTGTCAAACCTTATGGCATTCCGTAAAAAGCTCAAAACCGAGCTTTTTAAGTAACCTTCTGTCTAGACCCACTTAATTTTAGGTTACCAGTATTTTCGTACCAGTCCTGTTGCATCACATTAGGCTCCCTCTGAGTCATTGTCCACTGTCTTCATGTGAGCGCCCCGATACCCGCGGGCGGTCGGCGCTAAATAAAAATAAATAATAATGCTACTACTATTGGTATCATCTTGGTGTGGGAGGGGGTGTGGTGTGTGGGTGTGCTCCTTTTGTACTGGCCCTCACTCCATTGCCTCCACCTGTGTTGATTGTGTGCACCTGTGGCACTGATAAACACTGCTCAGGGTTCTTAACACCTTCTCGGAGATGCCGGTATTTACTCCATGCCGGTAAGGTCTTTTTCGGCCTTCAGAAGGCCATTATTTGCATGTCCACATTACTTTTACGGTTTACGTCATGCCGCTAATGCAGGCATGGTGTGTCGCGGGCATGCACACAGACCGCTATTTATGGCAATGTTAAGTACGAAGCCGTAAATAGCGGTATGGTTGGTCAGAATGGCCCGTAACGGTATTACCGGCATCGTTTTTACCTTACCTCCAACCTCGGAATGACCCCCAGTGATTCCTGACTTTCTTCCTGAATTCCTGCGTGGCATCCTGTTCTTGATTTCTTCATCCTGCTTGATCCTGATTCCAGATTTCCATTGCAAAGCCAATGCCTGTGCATTGCTGAACCCCTTTTCAGCTAGGCCTCAAATTCTAAAAATCCCAAAAACCCAAGGGAAGCATCCTGATCCAGACTGGCTTGCTACTACTAGATGCATGCCTGCTCCAAACTCGCCATCCCGCTGATCTGTAGCATCCATTAACGAGAAGGGCCAGTCCAGTGCAGTCCGGTGACCAGAACGGCCCAGCTCAACCTGTCCCGCCAGATTTGCCCAGCTCTCCTTGGTTAGATCTGATCCATGTGATGACCGGAACCCTTGACGGTCCAAAATCCTAAATTAAAGTGGACTGTAAGTATTAATAGGAATCACAGAAAACCATAGCATACCTTGCCCTGCCTTGTCCTATCCCAATCTCTAAACCATCCTATCCTTACCTTAATAACTTGTAACAGGGTCAGAATCCTTATTGCAATCCTGTTCTTGACTTATCTTGCTAAACGCCATTTCTTTTGTGATTTCTTGTGTAAACCCCAAACTATCAATCCTATTTTGAGTGGTCGGTCTGGTTCCCCAGAGCGGGCGCTGTGGATCTGGGGTTGAAGTCATAAATCAACTCCAGAGCTTATTGTGTCCCTCTTTGGTATTCTAGGTGGAATGCGCTAGTCTAGAGTAAAATTATAGTAAATATTTTCTTGTCCAAACTGAGTTTCTTTTCTGTTTTCACTACCCGATTTTTCTAAAAATGTCTCTCATTCTATGTTGCATATTTCCCTCCGTTTAATAGCTAGAGACTTCATTTCAACTCTAGAGTATACCTAAGACCTATTGCTACATCCCAACCCAAAAACTCAAAATCAGTGTATTTCACCCATTTTTTTATTAAAAACCGTTTGGTTCATTTTAGGCGGGAATCAATATTTTTGCAAAGTTTTACATGTGATTTTTATTCTAAATTATTTTCAACCTTCCATTCAAATTCGAATGGTTTACTTTTGCTCACACTATTGCTTATGATTGCTAGTATCTTTCCAATGTTGCTCCCATAGAAATGTGTACTGATTTAAGGATGTTTGCACATTTTCAGGGTTTTATTCAGCCATTTTCGAAATGTCATTTTAAACAGTAGGGTTTGAAATCCGTTTTTCTCTCTTGTTTGGGGAGGGAAGGTTGGATTCAAATTCTGTTTTCTATTCCTTATTGCTGATTACCGGCTGTTTCCTTATATATATTATTTTAAAATATATTTTATTGATTTTATTCAACCAAACAACAACACAACCAAACTCGCAGTGCATATATCAACAGTTCAACTATACATTTGACCACTGCTCCCCCATCCCACCCCCCTTTATAAACCAATTTATTCCACACAGTCTGTATCTGTCGCCCGTGGTGGGGTCTCACTTTCTGTGGACTCCGTCAGGTCTTGCATTGTTCCAAACAATTACGCTATTAACGATTTCCATGCCAACAGGGTTCCCACTTCCTCCTCTCCCCCTACCGTGCTTGCCTCTTGCTATACCATGGTTTCCGCCTCTGCCCATTTCTGCAACTCCTTCCACCACACCTCCACCCGTGGCTTGTGGCATGTCTTCCATCCCATGGCAATTCTTCTTTTTGCAAGCACATATGCTAGGTCTTTTAGTTTACCGACATGCTTAAGTTTCTGCGATCTGGGGAACCCCCCCAGCAAGCAGGCCCAGGCTGTATCTATCATGATCTTGACCCCCTTTTCCGCTAGTTTCTGCGCCACCTCCCCCCAGAAACACTCAATTACTGGGCATGACCAAAACATGTGTACCATGTCAACCTTTTCTTCGTCACATTTGGGACATGCTTGTCGTCCAGCGTTTCCAAACTTAGATATCCTCAGGGGTGTCATACACGCCCTGTGCATAATATGCAGTTGTATCTGTTTCAGTCTCGCGTTTCTTGACACCTTCTTGTGGTATCCCAGGGCATGCTCCCACATCCCATCCTCTATTGGGGCTCCTACTTCCTCTTCCCAGTCTAGTCTCAATTGCGATAAATCCTTCCCAACCTTAGACATCACCATCTCATACAGTCTAGAGATCTCATGCCCCCCCTCTGATATATCATATATTACATCTATGGGAGTATCTGGTTCTCCTTCTAGTACTGTTTCGGGCCATGTCTTCCTGATTCTCTGCACCATTCTATAGTATGTGATATATTGGCCCGTGTGTAGCCCCGTTTCTCCTCCCAACACTCCAAACTCTATAATAGTCCCCTCTCGCCAGACATCTCCCAGCGTTACCAACCCCACCGATTCCCAGTGAGTCCTAATCGTCATCCTCAACTGCTCATCACCCCACGCCAGTGTCGCTAGCGGCATCGGCGGGGAACATGGGAATGGGTTCTCCATCATCTGGCATGCTCGGCGCCACATATTCCATCCAAGCATCATCACCCTAGGGCGCTCTTTCATCTCTGTCTTGGGCAGCCAGATCATCTCTTTTAAATAAAATTGAGCACAATCCTGTCCAAACAGCCTAGATTCAGGGGTCACTTCATCCGAGAGCCATTTGGCAACATATTGCAACTGGCTCGCTACATAATAAACCTCATAATTAGGCAATTTTATCCCCCCTTTTTCATAAAAGTTCTGCAACTTCCATAGCGCCACTCTATTCCTGGTACCATGCCACAGGAATTCCCTACACATGCTGTTTAGTTTAGCAAAAAACTTCTTAGGAATCATATATGGAATATTCCCAAAGTAATGTAGGAGCCTAGGCAGGACCACCATCTTCAGCATTGCGCCTCGTCCCATCATTGCTAGGGGCAACTTCACCCAGAATTTCATGCACTTCTCAATTTTTGCAATAGCCACCTCGGTATTGTGCTTGTGTTCCTCTTCAACAGTATGGTATACGTCTATCCCAAGGTACCGGAAAGTACGAACCGCCCATGGTATTTGCAACACTGGTAGCTGTTCTACAGGGGTTCCCATATAACTGCCCAATGGGAAAATACTGGATTTTTGGGGGTTCACTGCTATCCCCGACAGACCCGCATATCTCTCCATCACCTCCAAGACACACTGGAGATTTTCCTCCGGGTACCTCAGGTACAACAACAAGTCATCCGCATATAAGGAGATCAGGTATCGCTCTTCTCCCACCTCAATACCTACAGTATCGTATTGTTGTCTAAGGTATATCGCTAGGGGCTCCAGGGCTAGTATATAAAGCATTGGGGACCATGGGCACCCTAGTCTGTTGCCTCTGCTGAGTTGCCATCTTTCGGATATCACTGATCCCGTTCTAACTCTAGCCAGCGGTTCACTGTACAGCATCTTTGCCCACCTCATGTATCCAGGCCCCATTCTGTACCCCGCCAGGGTCACCAACAACCACGGCCATTTTACCGAATCGAAAGCCTTTACAGCGTCTAGGGACACAATCGCCATTTTGCCCTCATTCTCACTTCCCCATTCAATTACCTGTTGAAGCCGTCTATGATTAGGAGTAATATTTCTATTCGGGACATAGCCTGTCTGATCAGGGTGTATAAGTTTATCAATAACTCTTCGCAATCTATTTGCCAAGGCAGCAGTCAATATCTTGCTGTCCTGGTTCAACATCGACAAGGGCCTGTAAGAGCCACAGCTATGCCCAAGCTTGTTGGGTTTAGGAAGCAGCATTATAATCGCTTCTCTAAGTGACTCCGGCAACCGCCCTACCTCGAATGCTTCATTTAACATTTCTAACATTGGGGGGAGCACTTCCTCCTTGTATACTTTATAAAATTCACTAGGGAGCCCGTCCGCCCCAGGGGTCTTACGAGTAGGCCGTTGTCTCACCACTTCTTCCAACTCCTCCAGAGTAATCGGTGCATCCAGCTCCTCTCTCGCCTCAGCGCTAATCCTAGGCAGTTCTATGTCTTCCAATGTTTCCGATATCTCGTAGTGGCTACTTCCCTCTTCATCTCCATATAGTAACTAGTAGTAATTTGCGAACTCCTGATTAACTCATCTTTGGGTGTCCACTACACTACCATCTTCTCTCGTTATCGTTCTGATCGCGGGTCTAGGAGTCACGCTCTTGTATATCCATGCCAAAAGCCGTCCTGTTTTATCCCCTCCCGCGTGCTGTCTTTCTATATACTTTTTGTAGTTGAGGTTGCACAGTCTCTCCCAATGTTTTGCGCATTTTTGCTGTAATTTAAGCACCAGCCCCATATCCTCACTTCCTCTCTTCAATTCCTTTTCGAGTTCCCTTTCTGTCCCCTTTCTGTCAGCCAAAACCCCACCTTGTAGGCCTTTTGATTTTGCTATGGCTACCCCTCGCATCACTACCTTAAAAGCTTCCCATAATGTACTTGTCGAATCTACGCTACCTGTATTCGTCTCAAAGTAGTATGTAATCTCCTCTCTTATATCCTCCCTAAAAACAGGGTCCTTGAGTGACTCTGCTCGGAGGCGCCATGTTGGGATCTGTGCTCTTGGGGGGCAGTGTTGCCACCCGATAACCAGGGGCGAGTGATCCGAGAGGACTCTCGCTCTGTATTCTGCCTGAGTAATCTCTGTTATTACCTCCGACGTGGCAAAGACATAATCTAACCTGGTGTGCAACTGCTGCGGAGCAGAGTAGTGCGAATATTGCCTCTCTTGGGGGTATTTCGTTCTCCACACATCTGCCAGACCAAAATCGTCTACCAGTGTCTGCAGTGCTCTAGCCGCTGGGGCGGGTCTATCTATCTTGCCATCTGACCTATCCACCTTGGGGTTTAATACACAGTTAAAATCCCCACCCCAGATTACCGCACTACCCATACACATACCAAGGCTGGTACACAGAGTTCTGAAATACGCTGCTGCGCTCTGATTGGGGGCGTAGGTATTCACAACGCTTATCTCCCTATTCTCCACTAATCCTCTCAATATGACCATCCTCCCATCTGCCCCGCCACTTCCTGTATTAGTTGAAACGGGACATGCGGCGCCACCCAGGTGAGTACTCCTCTAGCGTAAGCAGAGTATGATGAGCCCCCCACAACCCCTTTCCATTTCTTCCCAACCATCTCCATCTTTTCCCGTGTCAGATGTGTCTCCTGCAGCAGCGCAATGTCTATCTTTTGCCTGCGCAGGTACAATATGATCTTATTCCTTTTTAAATAGCTGTTAAGTCCCCTGACATTCCACGTAAATATTTTAATGTCCCCCATGGCCCATTAGAGTGCCCTTTCCCTTCCCCCCGGTGCGATCCAGATCCCACTTCCGTCTTAATCTATTTAGGCTCATTCCCCAATTCAAACTTCCTACAACTACAAACACTCCACACGCCCCTTCCTTCCACCCTCCCGCCTCCCTTCCCTTCCCCAACGAAACCCCCCCCAACTGTTGCCCAGCTCCATCCCTGGATCTCAGGCATCCCTGCATCTAGCCCTTTCTGTTAAAACCCGTACTCGCGGCTCAGCAGGGTGAGGCCGCCCTATTGGCTGCCTTGTTACTAATTCTCGGGGGTAGGTAACCGCAATCCTGCTGCTCCTATTTGTTTAAAGTTGCTATGCCTAATGCTCCCATGTTTACATGCGTCATTATATCCCACATTATAGTCCACCAGAGTCATTAAGTTCGAGGGCTGCACCTCATACATCAAGTACATCTAGGCTCTATAATGAATGCCCACCCTCCTATCTTGCAGTTTACATGATACAATGTCTTCACTTATCGTGCTCTTGGCCATCTTGTCCTCCATCTGGCGCCAGGCAGCCCTGCAAGTCCAACCACACCGCTGTTTCTTCTGGGGTGTCAAAAAACAACGCTCTGGCCTTGTGCAAAACTTTCAACTTCACTGGGTACAGTAGCATGTACCTAAAATCCGCTGCAAGCAATCTTCTCTTGACCGCCACATAACTGAATCTCTGTCTTTGCACCAACATAGTATAGTCAGGGTATGCTGTGATCTTAGAGGCGGCTCTTTCTATCGTCCTGCCCTTGCGAAAATACTCCAGCATCTTTTCCCTATCTTTGTAATTCAAGATTTCTGCAATTATCGGCTGTGGTGGAGCTCCGGGCCTTGGTTTTTGTCATCAGGGCTTGGTGTGCCCGTTCTACAGTGAATCCCTGAGAGAGTTTGTCCGCTCCCACTTCCTGCAGGATCATGTTCTCCATGTAGTCCGTAGGGTCTTGGCCTTCTTCTCCTTCTGGCAGGCCAACCACCCGGATGTTGTTCCGTCTCGCCCGTCCTTCTGCTTCCTCCACCCTGTTTTCAAGGTTGGCAACCTGTTGTTTGAGCACATGGACCTCCTTCGCATTGTTTGTGCTTACGTCCGTGTTAGTCTTCACAGCGCTCTCCAGGCCACTAGTTCTTTCCGCCAGCGCCCTGACGTCCTGCCGCAGGAGGGTAACCTCAATTCCTACGGCATCTATTTTGTTCTCTAGGGCTGTCCGTAGTTCTGCCATTGCCGTGCCCCACCTGGTGCTTAGGTCCGTTATGGCCACTAGGACTTGTTGATTTTCTCCTTCAGGGGCGTCATCTCCAGATGCTTCCCCCGTTTTTTGTACTGGGGTCGAAGGGGTCCGCTGTGCCTTGGCAAAGGTGTCCATAGTGGGTTGCTTACTCCTGGCTTTCAGTCCCTTCACCGACATCTTGCAGTCTCACTTTGAGTCCTTTATCAGCCCTCCTGTATTCCAGTATATTCCAGTTCAGTCTCTGGGGGCTCTCAGTGGGCCATGCTATAGGGCGGCCCGCAAGAGCAAGCCTGGAGTGGGCTGTGTCCTCCCACGTCTCTTCTGCAAGCAGTATTTTAATTGCGAATTTCAGGGGCCCATATTCCCACTCCACTTTTTCCCCCTTTCTCCTTAGCAGCATGTCACCTTGGGGTCCATGCACATGTTGGTCTCAATCTCTGCTAAGGCTGCTAGTGCTGTGGTAGTCTATGGGTGACAGACCAACTCTCCCCCTCAGGTGCTTATTACGCACTGCGTTACATGTGGCCCTGCACCACGGTCACAGTGCCACCATGCAGCTCAGATTCGGTTTTTATAGTGTCTCAGCCGTGGATGGGGATAATTTCCAGACATGCAATACACTAGGGCCAGCTCCCAGTGCGCTCCCATTCGTTGTTGTTTCCGAGTCGGGCGGCCCTAATTTCATCCGTATTTTAATGCAGTCAGTGCGCACCTCCGCGCACACAATGCCCAGTCGCCGTGCAGGGGAGCTCAATCTGTCTTCCTGCTCTCTTCGTTGCGGCCTCGGAGTGCTGTTCCGTGCGCCCCATGCATGGCCGTATCGCTGCCGTCCATAACACTCAGGGCCACACTGTCCTCCAGCACATGCAGCCTTCTGTTGAAGTTTCCCCGTATCCTCTGCCTTTGCTCGCTCTTCCTACCGCAACACCCGGCGGTCGTCGCGCTCAGCTCTGCCTTGATGAGCAACTGGGAGCCGCGCCAGTACACAGCACTCCTTCTTACTTAATATCGATCTGCGGGCGCTTTATCTATACAAGCCCGGGAGCGCTGCTTCTCCATCGCAATAGTCAGAGCCATTTCCGACTCTTAATGCTATAAGCCAACGTCTTCGCGCTCCGCCCGGTTTCGGCAGGATCCTGCAGCCTCTGTGGGCAGCCGAGAGCCGCGATGGCACCCGGCGTTCTTTCGTTGTTAGTGTAGCCAACTCCAGTTGCTACATGTATCCGGGCCCGGGGGCACTGACCTGCTGTTACAGCACAAAGCAAGGCTGCTGGCAGCCACCTCTCTCGCGTTCCATATGATTCAGCGAGAATCGATTTGTAGCAGGGCTGCAATGACGCTCCCTTTGTTGTCCGCCATCTTGGCAACAACGTATTCACCCGGCCGCCACTTGTAAAGTCAATTATCTGCCTATCCGCAGACTCGAATGACTTGCCCTTCAAGGTTCTTGCAGTGAATATGTTCCGACACCAGTTCCTTCAGTTTCAAGGCTCGAACAGCATATTTGTAGCCGAGTTTCTCAAGTTGGATCAACAGGAGCTCAGCACGGAAACACAACCTAGTCCATGGCTAGTTAGCCACGCCCCCCCTGCTTTTTCCTTTTATCTATTTAGAATTGCTTATTTGTAGGTTGAGGAATATTGCAGGGGGAAATCCTAACTTAAGTGCTATCTTTCCAAACAAGCCAAAACTGTTCTATTTCTCTGGTGTTTTCCATCTGTGTTGCTAAAGAGTGAATTTAAGTGCATTACAGACCTTCTTATCTGTTATTGTAACCACATTGGCGATTGCTGCCCCATATATTA
Source organism: Ambystoma mexicanum (assembly GCF_040938575.1). Taxonomy (NCBI): domain Eukaryota; kingdom Metazoa; phylum Chordata; class Amphibia; order Caudata; family Ambystomatidae; genus Ambystoma; species Ambystoma mexicanum. The sequence continues at coordinate 705,533,045 of NC_090924.1, forward strand.
AAAAGTATATGTTTGATTTGAATTTTAAATAAATAAATATTACCTTTACCAACCAGCCTGATTCCTGGTCCATCGTAACCTGGGGTATTTGAAAAGGGGTGTGATATGAGTGGTGTATCGCTAAAAATATTGAACCTATATATATAATAAAATAAACATTTTGGTTGTGCGCTGCATACTAGGCTGAGACCAGGGTGTATCGCCTGATTGAAATACTTAACATGTGCCACACCCCCAACACCCTAGCCAGCAATTACCAGAACACCTCAACAGTATCTATGGCACACCACACACCATGTACGTACATCACACATCCACCCGCACAGTATGCAATACACAAGCATGTGAGCACCATGCTATGTCCCCGCCATGTTCCTGAGACAGCACTGTCATTAAAAAGCCAAAGCATTAATCCCTGCCTCATTAATCCACACTCATCACTGATGACATGCCTTTCTGACTCGCTCAGGCACATCATCTTGCAATGAGGATGCCCATTCCAGCACCCCAAGGGGCACCATGCGTCAATGCTGAGGAACCCAAAGGACCACCACCACTTCAACCCAGGACTCCACAGCCCCAACAGGCACAACTGCAACTGCAACTGCGACCCCAGCTGCATCTGTCGAGCAACCTCAGGCCTCAGTTGTGCCACCAGCACAGCCACCTCAGGCCCCAGTGGTGCCACCAGCACAGCCACCTCAGGTCCCAGTGGTGCCACCAGCACAACCACGTCAGGCCCCACAAGCTGCACCCATCCCGGCAGCCCCAGATGCTGCAGTGCCACCACCACCACAGCCACAAGGCCATGCACATGTGTGCATTGTAGAGGACACAGGTGACGACAGTGCTGTGGAAACTGGAGATAGCACTGACCACAGCATTGAGGAGCCCCTGCTATGCAGCCCCATGGGCCCAATTAGCCCTCAATGTCCTCCCTTCCCCAATGTGAGGGATATTGATGGACGGCTCACCAGGATGGAACAATGGCAGGATGCCCTGAGATCCCTGGTGCAGCAGCACCTTCGGGAGGCACAGCTCATGCATAAGAGCGTCCATACCAGTGGACGTTGTAATGCATGTGCACTTGGGTGCTGTACATGTGCCATTGTACAGATGTCAAGGAGGATACGGCAGGGGAACAGTGTGATACCGTCCATCGCTGAGACAATGGCCATGTTATTCCAGGCATACCTGGACCGACGGCCCATGGCACTCTCCCCCACGTCATCGACAAGCACAACACCTGCGAGTTTGGTGCAGAACAGCCAAAGGCGACATTCCATGCGGCTGTCCCGCTCGGAACACACCGCACACCTGACCCCAAAAGGGGAAGCAAATAGGCCATGGACACATATGTTCCCTGTCTGTGACTCGTGGAAACGAACATTGCCAAACATGACAGGAGTTGGGGCAGGATAGTTGGGGGGGAGTGGGGAGGGATAGTTGGGGAGGGGGTGGAGGAGGGATAGTTGGGGGGGATAGTATTGTGAGTTAACCCGTTACACATTTGTGTATATTTTCATACTACAAATTACAGTTGGTGTTGCAAACGAATCATGACTGGACTTTGATTTTTCAGTGTAAGTGATTTTATTAATGTGCAGTGCCTAGTGTGCTAGCTGGCCTGTGCTGTACATGTCACAGGTGATCAGAAATAGTGGTGTATAAGTTCATCTCGTGCGACACGTCCATCCATGCCATCACGGTGCTGTGCAATTGGCAGCTCATCATCACTGTCCTCCTTCACCTCTAGTGGGTGCATGTCCATGTCGGGGCACAGTGGGACGTTCCGCCCGATACACATGTTGTGCAACATGGCACAGGCAAGGACTATCTTTCCCATCTTTACAGTGCTGTACATTAGTTTTCCCCCTGATCTGCTCAGGCAGTGGAACTTCGGCTTTAGCAGGCCAAATGTCTGTTCAATTGTGCACCGAGTACGTACATGGGCACGGTTGTATACCTGCTCGTGAATGTTGTGTGGTTGCCTCCCAGGGGTCATTAACCAAACCATGAAATTAGGGGATAACCAGCATTACCTGCATGGGAGCAACAGAAAGTGTACAATGTCACACTTCTGCCCATATCATGTTAGTACAGGCTATATAGTGTTCACTTGAGAAAACAAAAGTGCACATGCAAAATGCTGTTTAGCTAGCATATGTCCTATTTCAGGTACAGAAATGCACATTGTGAGAATGCGTGGTCAGTGTGTGGTGTGCAATGGCGCTGACATGGCCAATTCACAGCTAACATGACCTCTGACCATTTTAGTACAACTTACACAAATGGAACTGGTGTATGTGTTATTATTGTGATACAATGCAATAATACAATAATGTCCATTACACTAAATCATAGATACGTACTGCAAAACATTTCGAATTCCATATGTAATTGTGCACTTGTAACAGGCAGGGGACCTGGCTAATTGGTGTGCAGGCCAATAGTGGTATGTGGGTGGGAGCATAAGTATTCTCTGTCTGTGCATCAGGTAGTGTGGGTTTTGTTGACTGTGTTTGTGCTTCTTTTTGTCACTTTGGTGTGGGGCATTCTGGTACATGTAGTCCTATTCGTATTGGTGTACTGAATTGATGTTGTTATGCATGCACTGGATCATTTTCTTAAATTGAGACACGCCTGTCAAGGCCTTGCATTCAGGCATGCTATTACTGTGTTGCACCTTGATTTCCACCTGTTCACTTGCGCGTTGAATGCACTCACAACCCAAAGTACGTTTGTCTCCCCTTACCTTTTTTTATCATTACTTGTTTTACTATTGTAGCAATTACTGATCCTTGCTCTTATTCATGGTCTACCTTCCCCTTTACCCACCCTGTCTGGCCTCTGCGCTTTCAGGGTGTTTTGCGAATTGTATGAGCGCATAATAGTTGAACAACAATTGAATTGATGCATACACTGCGTACAGTCACTGCTGATCGGTGTTATGCATGCCCATAATACAACAGTGCACATGCCCTTGTAGTTAGACTCACCCAGCAGCCAGGTAGGCTATGGTGTTTTCTCCGCCCCTCCCCCAATGCAACAGTGCACATGCCCTTGTAGTTAGACTCACCCAGAAGCCCGGTACGCTGTCCACTGTGACGTGCCATGTAGCCAGGGAACATGGAGTTGCGCAGCACTATGGAGTCGTGGGTTGAACTGGCAAATCTAGCACAGCAATGGGTGATGAGGTGGCGGGCATCACACACCATCTGCACGTTCAGTGAGTGAAACATTGTTCTGTTCCATTAGACTGACTCCACAGCATGCCTGGCCACCAGCTCCACATGTGGGGTGCCTGCAAAGACATGTAAGGCAATGTTTGTGCCATTGACCTGGTCAGCAGTCCTGGGTAGGCTGATGTGGTCTCCAACGGGACACGGGAGTGCATCAATGACCTGGAACAGGACACGCGAAAAACAGAGTTGTGATATCCCATGCAGCTCACCCACAATGTGTTGGTATGTGCCTGTGGCTAGGAAGTCTAGACACTACCTTGAGCACGGGGGATGGCTGTGCGGATATTTATCAGGCTGACTAGGTCGTCATGAATCAGGTCCACTATTGAAGTGATGGTGTCCCCGTCTAGCCAGTACAGGGTGTGGATCTGGCTATGGCTCAGGATGAAAGGTGTGGCCTCCACAAGCACCTCCAACGCATCCTCTGTCTCCCTGCCTCTTTAAGTAATCGGCCTGCAGGCAGGGCCTCCAGCTCCAGTACTGCTACTGCTAGCATGGTAGTGTTGTAAGGGGTGTGGGAGTGGTCCTTTTATGCTGTAGCAGTTCTTATTGGGACCACCTGTGCTGATTTTGAACACCTGTGGCATGTTTCTACACACCTTAATGCCGAGTCTGCAATGCCTGTGTTTCCGGCACGGTTTTCACATTGCTACCGGCATGTCCTTGCCGGTAATTGTGTGTGCGCGTAGCTCGGAGTGTGCACTTACTAATGCCATGCCTGTATCTCAGGCACGGCTATTGCGTCTCTCTGCAGATTCCGGCAACAGTGTTGCCGGATGTGGTGGGTCACTTGCAGTGCCGGTGTTACCGGCATCGCACCTCAGACTATGCTGGCATATTTGTAATGAGGCCCTTTGACTCTTTGTCTTTCACATAGCTGTTCAGCATGTGAATCTGCCTTGAAGACTGATGGATCTTAAGCAGTGAAAAGAGGGTTAGAAAGCCAAATCGCACTCTAGTGGTATTTGTCAAAAAAGAGACAACACAGAGTGATTGTGGTATGCCAAATGCAAGGTAAACCAGTTTATTGCAATAGACTGGGGAAAAATGCAAGATTGCAAGACTAAATCTCCTGTTAACCAACGAAATCTTAGCAATCAGAGGGCTTTCTCCATCGAACGAGTGCCGATTCTATAAAACGCCGGGAGTAATAGAGTCGATTAGGCATTTGCTCTTAGTATGTCCCCGCACAGCCAGGATCTACCTGACGAAGATCTTTTCGGAGCACATTTTAAGTGACCAGGACGTTTGTTGGTCCAGATTGATGGCCGGAGACAGACCTTCGTGGCAGCTGGCCACCTATAAAATGTTGGTCTATGTAAACACTGAACTTCTCAGTCGACCGTCCTCAGGTTGATTGGTCCGCCCAATGACCTTGGATGAGTTCCGGCCTCAATACTTCTCCCGATCTCATCATCACTGACGATTCCACTTGCTACTGTAGCTTCTACTGAAAACAAAATGTTTTCTTTTCTTCTTTTGTAAAAATCTTATTGATTAAAACAACAAAAAAAAATGCAAGATTAAAAGCCAAGCTCCCACTCCAACATGCTCCAACGTTTGAACAGACAACAGGAGTTTATATAGTACAAATGAGTCATTCTGATGATCACTGAGTTATGAAAACCTATCACTCCTGGTCATTGGCTCCCTCTACTAAGCTACATATGAAATCCCACATGTGCACGACTAGGGATTGGACAATTGTTATCTAAGATCCCACCCATGAACTTTCCCATAACAAAAGTGTGTTGCTCATCACATTTGAGTGTTGGTAGGCCCTGAATTACTTCTGCAGTGAAATTAGATATGAGCTTGTTGGTTAACAGATGGTCACACTGTCCATGAACTGGCTGCATGCTGACATGTTTACATGGATGAGAGAGAGAACACGCATATCGACTTTTTTTAAAAATTAAATTAAACAGCCCATGTTATCTCTTGCCGTGGTCGCTGGGTCACAAGGACTTATTCTCGCAAAAGTTATCACCATCCTACTCTTGACACATTTATGAATATCTATTTTGTGAATCATTTTGCTTTCATCCTGCTAAGATTTCATCGCAGCAATTAGTTGTTTTTTCTAGCCGCATTTTGCATTCCTCTGTCACGCCTATCCGATTACAGAGACATTAATCTGCCAACTCCTTCTGACTTCCTGGGATGTCCAGTTCGTCTCATGGACTTGTAACGGTCTGCTGTGTTGTTGTAAATTAATTTATCTCAACAGCTGAACGCACACAATAATATCTTGTTCTGCTATGCAATACTCTTCTACGAAGCCTTGGGCTTTTAACATTGCTTTTAATGTAGCTACCATCTAGCTGGCCACAGCATTTTCTCTTATTTGTTCAAGCGTGCTCAACTGGGCTTTTTCTTAATGCTGCAAATCTGAATTCTCTGCTGGTTTTAAAATGGCAGCTTGTCACCTTATGTTTCTCTGCAGGACACTGTTACGCTCACCTGATATCCCCGGGGGCCTCTGGAAAGCTCTGAGGTCTGGAACCCTGGATGAGTAGTTGCCCAGAGCTGAATAATGAATCTGCAATTACAGAAGGGAGGATTTGTGATAACTGTCTCTGATGGGTGAATCTCCCACCTCCCTCTGACCAATTCCCTTCCCACAGGGTTCTTTTCTCACCTTCGTTATTTGTAGGGTGAGCTATCCGTCCTGCGTTTCTTGTGTAGGGGCGCTTGACGTTTGTTGGCGAGCTGCCTGAGTTTCTTCACTGGTGCAGTACACCTTCCTTGGGCCCAGGCCTGCTGTGACCCCGAATCTGCTGATAGGCAGGTAGGTTTGGTAATTGTAAGTCTTTGTTCTGTTTGTGGTGGGAATTCGTTAATGTCTTTATCTCCTTCTTTTCAGGTGCAACGGTCTTGATGCTGGCGTGCCGGATGGAGAGGCACGTTCCTAGGTAAGAGAAAGCGCGAACCACAGCGCCTTTATTGTCTTTTAAAGCTAACCTGTGTTTTATTCTTCTTCTCCTCACAGGCCGCTGTGGTGCTGCAAGTGGATGAGAGCGCGATGAAAAAGGGGCCCCCACAATCCGTTAAGGTAAGTACAGTGCTGTGCGGTTGTTTAATATTGAAAGCGAACCTGAATATGTCTCTTTTCCTTTGCAGATGTTGCTGTGGTGCTCCAGATGGAAGCGTGGCATAGCGCAATGGAATTCAGGTAAGACTGATGGAATTCGATGTTTTAGAAGCACGCGTTCTAATATTGTTTTTCCCTTTCTCGTTATTGCAGGTCACAATGTTCGAACAGCAGCTGTGGTAGCGGTTCGCCGGAAGTCCTTAAGCTAGAACTCAAAGGTGAGTGATCTTTCTTCTTCTCTCGGTTTCCACAGATTGCAGCCCAGTTGAGATGCTGAGTGCTGGATGGTGTTTTCTCAGGTAAGACAGAATAATCTTGTTCTTGTTCTTGCAGGATTACAGGAAGATGCTGAAGACCAGGAGCTGGACACGGTGAGCGTCACGCTGCTGGTTGCAGAATAACACGATGCGTGTTCTGCAGTCTGGGTGTGGTTTATATAACCCAGGTAAAGTAGTACCAGGGAAAGTAGTTCCAGGCCTGCCACACCCAAAACACTAGACCGCATGGCTTGGTTCTTAGAACTAGACTGTGTGGGTGCTTCCTTGTTGGATTTAAAGGCCAATGTACATAAATGGGACCTAGTTTGAACAGCCCTTCCTTCCTACATATGAGCTTGGTGCCAAATGCGCCAGGACTGGCTCGAGGAGCACTTTTGTAGTGGTTTTAAGGCCCTCAGGGTTCTGGTGGGAGCCTGCTTGTGGCACAACTTGTGCCCCCTCACAGTGGTCATGACAGCACTCCCCCCCAAGGCCCCTCTCATGGTATCCTTCCTGTCCGGTCCGGGTTTGGTAGGGTTATCCAGGTGAAACCTCTTAATCAGGCGTGGTGCCTGAATATGTTCACTTGGTTCCCAAGTTCTGTCTTGAGGCCCGTACCCTTTCCAGTCCACTAAATAGTATAGATTAGATCTGGTATGTTTCGAATCCAGGATGTTTTTAACTTCAAATTCAGGCTCTCCATCAACCAGCACAGGTTTTGGTGGTGTTAAGACTCAGGTTCCTGGTTGTACAGGTTTTACAAGTGACACATGGAACACCGGATGAATTTGCATGCTTGGTGGCAAGGCTAACTTGACGGCCACCGGATTTATCACCGATTCGATGGTATAGGGACCTAGATATCTTGGACGAAAGGTCCGGGTACCTTTTATGGGCACATGTTTTGATGCCAACCAGACTTCGTCTCCAACTTGGTAATCAGGAGCTTTCTTTCAATGCTGGTCAGAGAATTTTTTTTGCCTGTCTTTGGCTTGCAGTAAATGTTCATTTGCCCTTTTGAAGGCTTGGGTTATTCTTGTGTGTAGAGTCTTTACCGCGGGCATTTCAAAGGTCATGGGGGAGTCTAGTTCAGAGGTACGTGGATGTCTTCCGTATATTGTGTACAACGGGCTTTGTCCCGTGCTGGTGTTTATCGAGTTATTGTATGCGTATTCCGCTATCCATAACAAGTCTTTCCAATTCTCTTCCACTTGATGCAGCATGCAACGTAGATACTGTTCTAATGTCTGGTTTGTTCTTTCTGTTTGTCCATCTGTTTGGGGGTGATGGCTAATGGATAATCGAACATCGATTTGTGCCATGGTACAACATTTCCTCCAGAAGTTAGATACAAATTGGCTTCCACGATCTGAGATTAGGACTGAGGGGAAACCATGCAGTTTTATAATCTGTTCAAGAAATGCTTTTGCCAGACCGGTAGCGTTAGGAAGTCCTTTGAATGGAATGAAATGTGCCATTTTAGAGAACAGGTCTACAACCACCAGAATGGTATTAAAACATTGACATGGAGGTAAATCCGTAACAAAATCAAGAGAAAGAGTATGCCAGGGAGCCGTTGCAATATCCAGTGGTTGTAGGAGGCCAGCTGGTTTCTGTTTTTGTGATTTATTCTGTGCACATATCCCACAGGATAGAACGAATCGAGCAATGTCCTTCTTACGACAGGTTGGCCACCAATAATTCAGTTTAACCTTGGCTAGGGCTTTAGCAACTCCGGGATGGCCTTCGATCAGGGAATCGTGATAACCAGACATGACCAATTCTTGCAGATCTTGACTTGGTAGATATAGTCGTTCCTTGAATTAGGGTAATCCATCCAGAACCATGTGATGTTCATTTTGGGAATTCCATTTCTGCAAGATCTCGGGGTTCATTAAGGTTCGAATCTTATCTTGAAGTTCACTCAGAGTCAATGTGGTGGTGAGTCCCAGTAGTTTATCACTTGGGATGATGGCAACAGGGTCTAGGGTACTGTTTGTTTTCTCTTCAACACCCATACGAGACAAGGCATCAGCCTTCCCATTCCAAACTCCCGGTTGGTATGTTATTATGTAATCGTATTCTGCGAAGAATAGAGCGTACCGCAACTGTTGTGATGATTGGGCTTTTGCTGACTTTAGGTATTGAAGGTTTCGGTGATCTGTGATGGTATGTCTGGCACCTAATAGATACTGCCGCCAGGCTTTGAAGGCTGATTTTATTGCCAACAATTCTTTGTCTGTAATTGCATAGTTAAGTTCTGGTGGTGAGAATTTACGTGACCAAAAGGCCACGGGGTGTAATTGGCCTATCTCTGGATCTCTTTGAGAGAGAACTGCTCCGATAGCTACGCTGGAAGCATCAGTTTTCACTACATAGGGGAGATCAGGGCGAGGATGTCGTAAAATTGGCGCAGAGGTGAATCTTTTCTTGAGTTCTTGAAAGGCTGTTCCGCCGCTTCAGTCCATTGGAATTTTTGGTTGTTTTTTCTCAGTAACGATGTGATTTGGGTGAACTATCTGTGAGAAATCTGGAATAAATCGGCAATAAAAATTTGCAAAGCCGAGCATGCTTTGGGTTCCTTTAAGTGAAGAAGGTGACGGCCAATTAAGGATGGCATCTACTTTGTGTAAATCCATCTTGACTCCCTTTGGCGAGAGAACAAAACCAAGGAACTCAACTTCGGTGACATGGAAGGAGCATTTGTCGAGTTTAGCGTACAGTCTGTGCTGGCAAAGTTTTGCAAGGACTGAGCGAACATGTTCCACATGATCTCTTTCAGAGGGGGAATACACCAGGATGTCGTCAATATAGACCAGGGCATAGACATCGATTAATTCCCGTAATACATCATTCATGAAGGATTGGAACGCTGCGGGAGCGTTGCACAGCCCGAAAGGCATTACCTGATATTCGTACAGGCCATACTTGGTGCGAAACGTGGTTTTCCATTCATCCCCTTTCTTAACACCTACCAGGTGGTATGCTCCTGTGAGGTCTAGTTTGGTGTAGATTCGGGCATCCTTGACTTGGTCCAACAGTTCCGGGATAAGGGGCAAAGGGTAGCATTTTTTTACTGTGATTTGATTAAGTGCGCGGTAATCGATGCAAGTCCTCAAATCTCCTTCCTTCTTGGGTACGTGTCATGGTGCATGCTCCCAAAACCCTGAAACTGGCGAGCCCATCCCTGCCTCTGGCTTCCTTGGGGACTTCTCAGGCCCCAGCTAGGCTTACCTGGACTCAGTCCTGGCGCCGCTGGCGCCAGGCTGGTGGTAGGTGTTAAACATATGGTCAATATACTTGGCTCTGATATGCTGAGCCATTCAGTACAGGGTGTGGCTTGGGACTATTTTACCTGAGAGGCAGGATACAGTTAAGGGGACTATTTTCCTGGAACTACTTGCAAGGCTATTAAAAACGCACCCTGTAAACTAAACACGCTTCGCGTTATTCTGCACTCCTGCAGCGTAACGCTCACCGTGTCAGTCAGCTCTTGCTTCCCTTCTGCCATGCCCGTCCAGAGTCTTCTATCCATCGGCACCTGTGAAAAGAGAAGAACCAGAGTTATTCACGCATTGAAGGCCTCACCTGTAGAATATCCTGACCTCGCCTTCTTCTTACCCACGGACCGCCGCATCTGTAGAAGGACCGAACAGAAGGTACCCTCTCGGGTAACTACTCACCTGAATCGGCCACCTCCAGGAACTCCATCGAGCAGTTCTCCATCATTCTGCATCGCGCCGCCACTCAACACCGTCAAACGGTTCTTCCATCTTCTTCCTGGAATTGAGCCGCACCTGCCGAACAGAAAAGACAGAGCAGGTTAGTCGCACACAGCAAAGGAAAGTTAAATAAAGCGAACAATTAGCGCGTCCCGCACAGCGCTATACTTACCGGCAGGAATCCTGCTCATCATTGTCAGAAGAGTCATCCCATCATCCGAAAGCCGCTAAATGCCGCACCTGAAAGACAAGAAAGAACATTAGATACCTTGAGCAGAAAGACTTAAAGCAGCTTTTCCAAGGAGTTATTGGAATAGAGACTTACCTGCTTACTACGGTCCTTCCACTTCAGCAACCTCCATCGGATCAGTGAAGTAACTTGATCCTGGAACAACAGTGTAACCGCGCCCCTGCCAGAGTGTGCAGAACGGAGAGCTCACCCATTAAAAAACCAAGGTGAGCCAGAGGAAGAGAAGGAAATCAGAAGGAGGTGAAAAACAAAACCAGCTCCATTCAGTTGGCTAATATCTTGTTTCGACTTGCAGGCGAACTTCTCCTGAGGCAAGAACGAAGGGAAGACGCAAGCTAGCACCCTCATTTAAGCAGAGCAACACCAGTGCAGAAATCATCCTGCGGACACGAGCACACCCCCGTGGAGACCAGGTGAGCGTGACAGAACGCAAAGCTTTACACAAATTCTCTACCTGGGCGCCATGGAAACCTCGGAAACGGATCAGCTAGCTCAGCTTTTGGGGGAACTCAGGGCTGAGGTACATTCGGCTAGACAGGAAACCAGTGCCTTAAGAAGGGAACTGATTGTAGCCAAGGACCGCACCGACGATCTCGCCAGACAGTTGCTCCAGTCACAGGCGGGGCAAACGCAGCTACCTGGGGTGGGGTCAACGGTACCCACTGCATCAAGCAATCCAGTTCAGGTGGTCCTCCCAGGAGCTGTACTGTTGGCACCCCCAGAACGATTTGCTGGGGACCCAAAAAGGTATGCAGTGTTTATGAATCAGTGCTGTCTACATTTCCTATGCAGGCCAGGAGCTTTTCCAAACGACCAGTCCAAAGTGGCTTTTGTACTTTCATATCTTAGTGGCAGTGCTGCTGACTGGTCGGTACCACTGGTCAGTCGGGATGATCCCATCTTGCGAGACTTCCAAAGATTCCAATTGGATATGGAGAAGCTGTTTGCCCGGCGCTGCCAAGGTCAGGCATTGGACAATGAGCTTTTGTCCTTGCATCAAGGCAACCAGGATCTGCTTACATACATTGCGACCTTCAACAGACTAGTTGTGGCAACTGATTGGCCGGATGACAAAAGAACAACACTGTTTTATTGCGGTCTGAGAGGGGAGTTAAAGGACGTTTTAGCTCAAGTGGTTAACCCACCCAGAGACTGTGCTGAATACATAGACTTGGTGGTCCAGCTAGATCACAAACTGCAGAACCGTAAGGCAGATCGTGCTAGAATCGATTCTAGGGTATTTGTACGCCCCAATGAAAACGCCTCCAAGGACACCGACATGTCAGAACCCATGCAAATCGGAGGAGTGTGTGGGCCGCTATCTAAGGGTGAAAGGGATAGGAGAAGACAACAACTGTGTTTGTATTGCGGGTCAGCCAGCCATTTCCTTCGAGAGTGCCCAGTGAAGCCACCTAAAAAGGCAGTAGGAGTCACTGGTAAGGTCGAAACAGAGTCTGAGCCGGAAAACTTCTCTGTCCGGCAGGCGTACAGGTCCGCTTGCCGAGCGAAAAGAAGGATTCCCAGACCTCGCACCTAGTTTTGCCTGTGGTCCTTATAAACCACCAACAACCGTTTCAAAAGCATGCAGTCAGAGCATACATCGACAGTGGAGCCATTGGAAATTATTTGGATCAAGAATTGGCTTCGAGCATGAACCTTTCCCTTTGCGAAAAGGCAACAACAGACTTAGTCACCACAGTCGACGGAACTGAAATCGCTTCAGGTCCAGTAACGCACTCTACGACAGAGATGACTCTTTTGTGCCAAGACGGTCATCAGGAAACCATAGTGTTTGATATAATCAAGGCTCCACAATTTCAAATAATTCTGGGAATGCCATGGTTAGAATCACACAATCCTTGCATAGACTGGCGTGCCAAGAGGTTGACATTCTCAGTCGATTGTGCTCAAACTTGTTATCCAACTAAAGTACCTTTGGTCAATGGAGCGACAACGATCATGAAACCAACCAACTCCCTACCTCTGGTATATCAAGACTATCAGGATGTATTCCAAAAGGATCAAGCCAACACACTGCCCCCTTATAGGTCATATGACTGCCAGGTCGACCTTATACCAGGAACACAGATCCCGTGCGGTCGAATCTATGCTTTCACAGAGCCCGAGAACCTGCATTTGAGAAAATATTTAGATCAGTACCTGGCTAACGGTTTCATTAGCCCATCCAAGTCCCCGGCGGCATCACCCTTATTCTTCGTGCCTAAAAAGGAAGGTGACATTAGGACTTGCATTGACTATCGAGAATTGAATCAGGTCACTGTTAAAAACCATTACCCGTTGCCTCTGATTCCTGACCTATTGGATCAAGTTAAAGATGCCAGAATGAACACCAATTTAGACCTCTGCAGAGCATACCACCTGGTACGGATCAGGAAAGGGGACGAATGGAAGACCGCTTTACGAACCAAATATGGGCTATTCAAATACCAGGTGATGCCTTTGGCCTTTGCAACGCCCCAGCTGCGTTCCAGTATTTCATGAACGATGTTTTACGAGAAATGATTGATGTGTGTGTCGTAGTATACATCGACGACATTCTGGTATACTCCTGTTCAGAGCAAGAACACGTGAAACATGTCCGGGCAGTTTTGGACAAACTTCGACAGCACAAACTATTTGCAAAGCTGGAAAAATGTTTTTTCCATGTTACTGAGGTCGAGTTCCTTGGATTTGTCCTAACCCTTCATGGTATGTGCATGGATTCACGAAAGGTTGATGCTATTCTCAACTGGCCGTCGCCAACCTCGATTAAAGGAGTTCAGAGTATGCTTGGATTTGCAAACTTCTATCGTCGTTTCATTCCAGGATTTTCGCAACTAGTGCACCCCATCACCACTCTGCTGCGCAAAAACAAGCGTTTTCAATGGTCCGAAGAGGCTGAGAAAGCCTTCCAGGAGCTAAAACAAAGATTAATCTCAGCCCCGATCCTGAAACACCTTCGTCCAGATCTACCATACGTGGTCGAAACGGATGCTTCCAGTCTGGCAATGGGCGCGGTCCTTTCACAAAGGGACCCCGAAACTGGTCAACTGCACCCAGTAGCCTTTTGGTCACAGAAGTTTACGGCTCCCGAATTGACTTATGCTATTACAGACAAGGAACTGTTATCCATCAAGGCGGCCTTCAAAGCCTGGCGGCATTACCACTTAGGAGCTAGGCACACCATCACAGTAATTACTGACCATCGCAATTTACAGTACTTGAAGTTGGCAAAAGCTCAATCATCTTGCCAACTCCGATGGGCATTATTTTTTGCTGAGTTTGACTTTGTAATTACATACCGACCTGGCTGTCGAAATGGCAAGACAGATGCACTGTCCCGTATAGGAATAGACGAGGAATACGCCAATCCCGACTCAGTGCCCATCATTCCGGGTGAAAAGATTCTTGGAATTACTTTGTCTCTAATGTTAGAAGACATTCAAGAAAGAATCTCTCATCTTATGGACTCCAACGCCCTAAAGAATTGGCCGACTAAAAGTCCTCACCATTCAGTCACAAACCAATTACCCTATTTTCAAGGACGTCTCTACCTACCCAGCAGAGAACTTCAGGAAAAGGTCATCTCACATTACCATGAGTCATTAGTAGAAGGTCATCCTGGAATTGCAAAAACTGAGGCCAAGGTCAAACGGCATTTTTGATCGCCGACAAGGCGCAAAGACATCAAGCAGTTTGTACTATCCTGTGGAGTTTGCGCTCAAAACAAGGCCCAGAAAAAAAAATCACCAGGCCTGCTTCAGCCATTAGACATCCCACCTACACCTTGGCATACCCTATCTCTTGATTTTATAACGGACCTTCCTCCTTGTAACAGGTTCAACACAATTTTAGTAGTGGTGGATTTGTTTTCGAAAATGGCCCATTTCATCCCATTAAAAGGATTGCCTTCAGCTTCAATTCTGGCTAAAGAATTTCTGGAGCAGATTGTCTGAATTCATGGATTTCCTTCCATCCTGATCTCAGACAGTGGCAGCCAGTTTATCTCATGCTTCTGGAAGAAATGTTGCGAGTTAGCTCAAATCGACGTGAGACTTTCCACCAGTCACCATCTCCAAACTGATGGCCAGACAGAGAGGACAAACCAGACCTTGGAGCAATATCTCAGGTGCATGTTACATCAAACTGAAGGCAGCTGGAAGGATGTTTTATGGATCACCGAGTATGCCTATAACAACTCCCTACATTCCAGTAAAGGTCAAAGTCCCTTCTATACAATCTACGGGTCACACCCGCGAACTTCCAATCTTGACCCGCCGCAACTTCTGGAAATGCCAGCTGTGAAAAGTTTGCACTCTACCATCTCCCAAGCCTTCAAACAAGCAACGGATCATCTAAAGCAAGCTAAGGAAAGGTACAAGAAATCAGCCAACGTGCATAGAAGTGAAGCTCCAAGATATCAGGTTGGGGATGAAGTCTGGTTGGCGTCAAAGCACATACCAGTGAGAGGGCCTTGTACCTTCAACCCCAGATAGTTAGGTCCATATACCATTAAGGCCATTATCAATCCGGTGGCTGTGAAATTGGACTTACCCCTGCACATGAAGATTCATCCTGTGTTTCATGTCTCACTTTTGAAACCAGTGCAACCTGGAACACGAGTTATGAAACCACCGAAATCGGTCACAGTAAACGGGGAACCTGAGCTCGAGGTTAAAGAAATTCTTGACCCAAAAATCACCAAATCAAAACTATTTTACTTGATAGACTGGAAAGGGTATGGACCACATGAAAGATCATGGGAACCTAGCGAGAATGTGCATGCTCCACGGTTATCAAAAAGGTTCCACCGCAATCACCCAAACAAACCAGGACCAATGGGTGAGTCTGCCTTTAGGGGGGCCTTGGGGGGGAGTGCTGTCATGGTGCATGCTCCCAAAACCCTGAAACTGGCGAGCCCATCCCTGCCTCTGGCTTCCTTGGGGACTTCTCAGGCCCCAGCTAGGCTTACCTGGACTCAGTCCTGGCGCCGCTGGCTGGTAGGTGTTAAACATATGGTCCATATACTTGGCTCTGAGATGCTGAGCCATTCAGTACAGGGTGTGGCTTGGGACTATTTTACCTGAGAGGCAGGATACAGTTAAGGGGACTTTTTTCCTGGAACTACTTGCAAGGCTATTTGCAAGGCTATTTAAACCGCACCCTGCAAACTGAACACACTTTGTGTTATTCTGCACTCCTGCAGCGTAACGCTCACCGTGTCAGTCAGCTCTTGCTTCCCTTCTGCCACGCCCATCCAGAGTCTTCTATCCATCAGCACCTGTGAAAAGAGAAGAAACAGAGTTATTCACGCATTGAAGGCCTTACCTGCAGAACATCCTGAGCTCGCCTTCTTCTTACCCACGGACCGCCGCATCTGTAGAAGAACCGAACAGAAGGTACCCTCTCGGGTAA
The DNA here is from genome assembly GCF_040938575.1 of Ambystoma mexicanum. Taxonomy (NCBI): domain Eukaryota; kingdom Metazoa; phylum Chordata; class Amphibia; order Caudata; family Ambystomatidae; genus Ambystoma; species Ambystoma mexicanum. The sequence continues at coordinate 705,549,028 of NC_090924.1, forward strand.
CTACTCACCTGAATCGGCCACCTCCAGGAACTCCATCGAGCAGTTCTCCATCATTCTGCATCGCGCCGCCAAACGGTTCTTCCATCTTCTTCCTGGAATTGCGCCGCACCTGCCCAACAGAAAAGAAAAAGCAGGTTACTCGCACACAGCAAAGGAAAGCTAAATAAAGCGAACAATTAGCGCGTCCCGCACAGCGCTATACTTACCGGCAGGAATCCTGCTCATCATTGTCAGAAGAGTCATCCCATCATCCGAAAGCCGCTAAATCCCGCACCTGAAAGACAAGAACGAACATTAGATACATTGAGCAGAAAGACTTAAAGCAGCTTTTCCAAGGAGTTATTGGAATAGAGACGTACATGCTTACTCCGGTCCTTCTACTTCAGCAACCTCCATCGGATCAGTGAAGTAACTTGATCCTGGAACAACAGTGTAACCGCACCCCTGCCAGAGTGTGCAGGACGGAGAGCTCACCCATTAAAAAACCAAGGTGAGCCAGAGGAAGAGAAGGAAATCGGACGGAGGTGACAACCAAAACCAGCTCCATTCAGTTGGCTAATATCTTGCTTCAACTTGCAGGCGAACATCTCCTGAGGCAAGAACGGAGGGAAGACGCAAGCTAGCACCCTCATTTAAGCAGAGCAACACCAGTGCAGACATCATCCTGCGGACACGAGCACGCCCCCGTGGAGACCAGGTGAGCGTGACATTACGAAGAATAAGGGAGAGGCTGCCAGTGACTTTGACGGGCGAATAAACCCATTAGCCAGGTATTGATCCAGATATGACTTCAGGTGGAGATTTTCGGTTTCCGTAAGTGCATAAATTCAACCACAAGGAACCTGTGCGCCAGGTATCAGGTCGATCTGACAGTCATAGGGCCTATGTGGCCGTAATGTCTTATCCTGTGCCTTCTGAAAAACATCTTGATAATCCTGATATTCTTTTGGTAAGATGTTCATTGGTTCTGCGATTCCCGATGCTATTCCTTGAACAGATTTCAGGTTTGGCTGTGGTATAGATTTCGGGTAGCAAGCGTGGGTGCATTCGTTGGAAAAGGTCAGTCCATTTGCACGCCAGTCTATGTGGGGATTGTAAGTTACTAACCATGGCATCCCTAAGATCAACCGGAGCTGAGGAGCTTTGATGAGGTCAAACGTGATTGCTTCTTGATGTCCATCCTGACACAGAAGGGTTAATTCTGTTGTGCATTGGGTTACTGGTCCTGAAGCAATTTCTGTACCGTCAACAGTAGTTTCCTTTCCAGTTGTTGGTTTTGTGCATAAGGGAAGTCCCATTTCTGTTGCCAGATCTTGATCTATGTAATTACTAACTGCTCCGCTGTCTATATATGCCTCTATGTCATGCATCCGTGACGGTCGTTGGTGATTGATCAAGGTTACTGGTAGAGCGAAATGTGAGGTCTGTGACTCATCCTTCTCGCTCAACAAGCGGACCTCTACGCTTGCCGGGCCTGGTAGTTTTACGATTCCTTTCCATCATCTTCTTTCTCTGTAGCACCTACTACCTTCCTTGTAGGTTTCACTGAACATTCTTTGAGGTAGTGACCCGCTTTACCGCAGTATGGGCATAACTGTAGCTGTCTCCTCTTGTCTCTTTCAACCTTGGTTAAAGGGGGTTGTACTCCGCCAATCTGCATTGGTTCTGTGGTATTTTCTGATGGACGTTGAACATGATCTTTTGAACGTACGTACATGGCACGATTTTCGAGTCTACTTCGGTCTGTTCTTCAATCCTGTAATCTGTGGTCCAACTGAACTACCAGGTTGATAAACTCTGCACAGTCTTTAGGTGGGTCTACCACTTGAGCAAGGGCATCCTTCAGGTCTCCTCGTAGGCCCTGATGAAACAATGTGGTTCTTTTATCTTCTGGCCACCCCGCTTCTACAACCAGTCTATTAAAGGTGGCAATATAAGTCAGCAAATCTTGATTCCCTTGGCGGAGGGACAGGAGTTTGTTATCAAGAGCTTGTCCATGCAAGTATCGAGCAAATAACTTTTCCATCCCCTGTTGAAAACCCCTGGAGTTCTGCAGTAATGGGTCATCCCGGCTCACTAAAGGTACCAACCAGTCTGCAGCACTTCCACTCAAAACACGAAAGCCACCCTCGCCTGGTCGTTTGGGAAAGCCCCAGGCCTACAAAGAAAATGGAGGCAGCATTGGTTCATGAATGTTGCGTACCTTCTGGGGTCTCCATTAAACCGTTCTGGTGGTGCCAGGGGTAATGCTCCCGGCAAAGTTATCTGTACTGCATTGACTGATGATGGTGTAGCGACGGATGGGGCGAATCCGGCCAATGGAGCCTGCCCCGCCTGTGTTTGTAGTAGCTGTTTGCTTAGTTCATCAGTACGGTCTTTTGTGACTATTAACTCTCGTCTTAAGGCATTGGTTTCCTGCCGGGCTGCGTGTACCTCGGCGCGTAATTGTCCCAAAAGCTGGGCTAACTGATCAGTTTCAGATGTCTCCATGACGCCCAGGTGGATAAGGTTTAAAGGCTTTGTGTTCTGTTGGCTCTGAGATCTGGAACCCTGGATGCGTAGTTGCCCAGTGCTGAATAATGAATCTGCAATTACAGGAGGCAGGATTTGTGATAACTGTCTCTAATGGGTGAATCTCCCACCTCCCTCTGACCGAATCCCTTCCCACAGGGTTCTTTTCTTACCTTAGTTATTTGTAGGGTGAGCTATCCGTCCTGCGTTTCTTGTGCAGGGGCACTTGACGTTTGTTTTCGAGCTGCCCGAGTTGCTTCACTGGTGCAGTATACCTTCCTTGGGCCCAGGCCTGCTGTGACCCCGAATCTGCTGGTAGGCAGGTAGGTTTGTTAATTGTAAGTCTTTATTCTGTTTATGGTGGGAATTCGTTAATGTCTTTATCTCTTTCTTTTCAGGTGCGAAGGTCTTGATGCTGGCGTGCCGGATGGAGAGGCACGTTTCTAGGTAAGAGAAAGCATGAAGCACAGCGCCTTTTTTGTCTTTTAAAGCTAACCTGTGTTTTCTTCTTCTTCTCCTCACAGGCCGCTGTGGTGCTGTGAGTGGATAAGAGCGCGATTAAAAAAATGCCCCCGGAATCCGTTAAGGTAAGTACAGCGCTGTGCGGTTGCTTAATATTGAAAGCAAACCTGAATATGTCTCTTTTCCTTTACAGATGTTGCTGTGGTGCCCAGGATGGAAGCGTGGTGTAGTGCAATGGAATTCAGGTAAGACTGATGGAATTCGATGTTTTTGAAGCGCGCAATCTAATATTGTTTTTCCCTTTCTCGTTATTGCAGGTTGCAATGTTCGAACAGCAGCTGTGGTAGCGGTTCACCGGAAGTCCTTAAGCTAGTACTCACAGGTGAGTGATGTTTCTTCTTCTCTTGGTTTCCACAGATTGCAGCCCAGTTGAGATGCTGAGTGCTGGATGGTGTTTTCTCAGGTAAAACAGAATAATCTTGTTCTTGTTCTTGCACGATTACAGGAAGATGCTGAAGACCAGGAGCTGGACACAGTGAGCATCACGCTGCTGGTTGCAGAATAACACGAAGCGTGTTCTGCAGTCAGGGTGTGGTTTATATAGCCCAGATAAAGTAGTACCAGGGAAAGTAGTTCCTGGCCTGCCAGACCCAAAACACTAGACCGCATGGCTTGGTTCCTAGAACTAGACTGTGTGGGTGCTTCCATGTTCGATTTAAAGGCCCATGTACATAAATGGGACCTAGTTTGAACAGCCCTTCCTTCCTACATATGAGCCTGGTGCCAAAGGTGCCAGGACTGGCTCCGGGAGCCCTTTTGCAGTGTTATTAAGGCACTTAGGGTTATGGTGGGAGCCTGCTTGTGGCACAACTTGTGCCCCCTCACAGTGGTCATGACAGACACATTTTCTCTACATTTATTTGCTATCTACCAAGTCCTAGTGCATGCCTGGCACATGACAATTCTACCCATGGGTACACTGCAACATGACCCTACCTATTATAGCCATGCTGCCCTGCATGTTTAGTGAGGCCCTATCCTGGGTACACACCTTCCTATCACCTAGTCTATTCTATTTATAAACACACTACTTGTGCAAGCTAATGCTTCATCTGTCCCTTCTTGTGTAGCGAAACTTACTATTCTTTATGCCAGCTCCATTTCCAGGAGAATTTAAAGTGCAGTTTCAAATGTGTTCTTTCTGATTTTATAATGTTGTTTCTTCTGTGGAAGGCAGGGGGGCACATGCTCTCTAGTCAACAATTGTTCCACTACATTCCCCCCTCTGGTCGAGTCATCGACCACACCTTCATTTTGTCTCATCATATTATAGCCATCTTTGGACAGCCACACTCTGGATACCCCCCTTACCTCCTTGTGCTATGTTTTCTGCTGGACTGCATGTTCTAAGCTAGCAATCACCATTGTCATCACATTTCATCCAGTGCTCATTGCAGTTATGGGTATCTTTTGGGCATGTAAACAATGCTGCAGGTGGTCTAGTTGGCGGCCCCAACTTCCTCATCAGTTTGAGTGTATTGATGTATGGTGTTAGCCACATTAACCATTACTGTCATTTGGAGTGCCTTCTTGCCAGTCTTTTTACATTGGCTTATTGCTATTCTCAAGATGCAATAGGCCATTAAGACCAGTACCAAAATTGCCAACAGGAATTTTAATTTTTCAGCCAGGTAGGTATCCAGGAGAATAGATAACTGAACCAGCTATCATCCCCATTGCCATCTACTTTCCCCTCCATTTTATCATGCAGCTACTTCAGGGAGTATATGGCCTCTGTCAAGGTCCCATTCTCCTCATCATGTGCGTGTACATATGTACAGCAACTTGGCCCTATCTTTTCGCACACTCCTCCTTCCATGGCTGTGAGGAGGTCCAGAACATACCTGTTCTGAAGGGTCATCAATCTGACCACTCCTAACTCCTCCTTGATGGCATTAAAGACTTTTATTGTGGAATTAATAGTTTGTAACAGTTGCCACCTAGTTATCTGGCTCCAATGTGCATTTGCTGCTGCTTGCATGCCAGGCATTAGAAAGGATGTGAAGAATGCTGTTGTTTTACCGAACAACCTATGACTCTCTGGGATTTCATCCAATGCAACATTGGCTTCTTTGGAAAAATAGTTAGTTCTCTTTGTGCATTTTATGCCTAAGGATCTTTTCTTCCTGTTGTGTGCCACTAAAGGAAAAGTCCCAATGTCAACCTCACTTTGCGGTATTGCTAATGCTGGTGCATTTATTTATTTGCATTTATAAAGTGCGCACACAGCCCCGGGGCATCGAGGCACTGTAACATGGAGATTACTTAGTTACAACGCAAGGCAATGCGGCTGGGTTACATTAGCCCACTTGATGGCATGTACAGTTACATTTAATTAGATGATTGGCTTGATTACATTCGCCCATACATGAGTTTGGGACTATGGGATTGGTTACAAGTCTGATTGTGCAGCACAAGGTTACATGTTTTTTGTTTTCGTTAAAACTTTTTTTGAATTAATTTTAAACATACAATAGTTAAGCAACAAACAACAAACAAACAAACAAAAAACTTTACATGCGGTCATGTGGTGGGAGCGTCTGTAAATTTGATTTTTCCGGCACACTTTTCAGTTCATCGTTTCTCGCATCTTATTGTACCCTATAAGTGTCTGGATATATCTACGTGGGAGGAGGTTCTGAGTATCAGTCCGCACCACTCTGCTTCTCAGCGGACGGCAGCTTTGTTTTTTCTACTTGGTCAGCTATGCGAGGAGTCTGCCTGGTTTGTCCCCTTCGGCATGTAGTTTCTGTACGTATTTCCCATAATCTAGCTTCCCCTGCTTCTCCCAGATGGTGGTGCATTGTAGTCTTAATGAGGTTAGCTTGGCTGGTTCTTCTCCTGTTAGTCCTGCCTGCTTTTCTACCACCTTTGTGTCCCTTTTGACCTCTGCAAGTTCTCTCTGCATGGTCTTCCAGAGTCCCTCAGTTTTCCCTTTTGCCGCTCCTCTGGCCACTACTTTAAAAGCTTCCCATAGGGTCCCAGCCTTATCTACGCTGCCTGTGTTGATTTAGAAATATTCTTCTATGGTCTCCCACATATGCTCCCGGATTCCGCTATCCAGTAACGCTTCCGCCCGTAGTCACCACTTTGGGCTAGGATCTCTCTTATTTGTGTATCTCCATGTAGCCAGCAGCGGGACATGGTCCAAGAGGGTTCTGGCTTTGTACTCTATGTCTATAAATTTGCCCAGGGTTTCCATCCCTGTGAAGATGTAATCTATTCATGTGTGTACTCCATGTGGGGCGCTATTATGGGAGTATCCACGCATTTCATTGTTTGTCGTTCTCCAGATGTCCTCCAGTCGCAACTGGTTGAAGAGTGTCGACAAAGCTTTTGCCGGTGACCTTCTTCCTGTATTTGTTGTCTGATCTGTCTAACAATCGGGTTGAGTGTGCATTTGAAGTCTCCTCCCCAGATGTACGTTGCTCCTCTGTATGGGGACAGTCGGGGGGCCAGTGTCTTAAAGAATCTTGTGGCATCATGATTTGGAGCATACATATTCACCAGGCACGCCTCCTCTCTGTTTTCTAACATTCCATGCACTATTACCAGCCTGCCCTCCTGGTCTTGTTCCAATGCTATAAGCTGGAAGGAGACATCCGGGGCTATCAATGTCAGTACCCCTCTGGCATAGTTGGAGTAAATTGATCTGTATATTTTTCATCCCCACTTTCTCGCTATCTTGGACTGTTTGTCCTTTGTCAGATGTGTTTCTTGTAGCAGTGCAACTTTAATCTTTTGTCTATTTAGCCATGCGTACACTCTCAGCCTTTTGACGTAGTTATTCAGTCCTTATACATTCCACTTGGCTATACTAAATTCTTCTAGTCCCCCCATGGCCTTTCTTGGTGTGACCCATCTCTTCCCATGGGCCTACTTGTCTCGCATATTCGCTCCCAAGACTGCTTCTGCTTGGTTCTTTGCCTTTGTACTTGTTGCTCTTATCTCTGCTTTTACGTTGTCTCTGGCCGCACCTTCTGGGGCACTGACATGATTTTGTATGCATCTTGCTTGTCTCGTGTAATGCCCCTCTTCTCTGTATGCTTATCTTTGTGCTCTGTGCGCCTGCAAGCTGCTTCCGTAAGTTGGTGTGTGCTCCTGCTCATGCTCTAACATTCAACCAACAAACATAAACTTTTAACGAACACCCAGCCACCCTCCCCCTATGCTGCTTTTCTGTTATTATTAATGTTTCTGGCTTCAAGTTGGGATATGTCTTGCTGGTCCAGCCAGGCGTGTGCTTCTTCAGTGTTTGCAAAGAAATGGGATCTTTCGTTATGCAGTACCTTTAGTTTGGCAGGGTATAACAGCATATGTCACAGGTTTGCTCTTCTGAGGCGCTCTTTCATTGGTCCAAACTGTGCTCTTTGCCTTTGTACCAGTATCGTGTAATCCGGAGAGATTGCTAACTTTGAGGAATTTCTGTGGAGAGGCGCTTCCTCACTGGGAAACCCCGTGGGGTTGCAAGGCAGCGGCTTCACAGTCACTTGTCCCGCCGGTCGGTGGAATGTTCTTATGTGCCTCAGTGGATTGTCTTCCCCTTCTGCGGTTGCAGTCGTCATCATAGGCCAGTCCTCTGCGTGCTGCAGGGGAGCAGGGGGGGCAAAGGGGCCACTGCTCTCTGCCATGGGCGCCCTCTCTTGTGCTTTGGGTTGTTCCGGCAGTGCATGCTCCCCCCCCGGGCTCACCTGTTATTCCACAGCCACCTGCAATCGCCCACAGAGCAGCCTGCTCCTTCTCGTTGGGAGGCAGTCTTGTGCCTTCCTTCGGCTCCTTTCAACGCTGCATCCAATGACAGATCGGCTCCTCCGCACCTATGTTCATCTGCCTCACTGTACATAGGACTTGCTCTGCCGTACACCCCTGCTCTGCCAAAAGCGCTACGATGCCCTTCTGGTTGCCTACACACCCTCTGCTATCTGCCTCCTTCTCAGGGCAGCTAGCCCACGACCGCCAACTTGTCCCTCGAGCGTTCGCCGCTCCATTGCAGACTGTCGTATGTTGACTCCACGCTTCCTCGCACAGCAATTTTTACCTTGCTTGCTCTCTTCGACTTCCGACACCCTTTTCTTAAGTTTGCAGGCAAATCGGACCAGTATGGTATATCTATTGATAGAATCATTCGGGAGCTGCAAGGTTATGCTTGTTCACTGCATGGCCGCCAAGTCACCAACAAGGTTACATGTTATGCTGCATGTCAGGAAAACAATGAAAGAATTGGTACAGTTGCTGGATCCAGGACATATAGGGTTCCAGTTGCTGGATTCAGGACATATAGGGTTCGATATCAAAATTGTACAATTGTTTGACAATTGTTAGGGATATGGAGGTGGCTGTGAAGTATTAGGCAAACAGTCTAGTTTTGATTGCTTTACGGAAGGCGAGATGAGCAGGTTCTGCTCTGAAGTCACACGGTAGTAACACTATTGTACATATGCCACCTCAGTTGGGTGGAAGTTGCATGCAGGGACGTCATTTAGGGGTCACCAGAGGTCGCAATTGCGACCTCTGAGGTCTCCCTTGTGACCTCTGTGGTCTCCCTTGCGACCTCTAAAAAAAGAAACCCAAAAAAACGTTTTTTTTTTTCTTTTTTTTGTAATGCAAGCTCCTGGGCTGTGGCCAGAACCATGTGGCTCTTTACTTCTGGAGCGGCTGGCTTTCTTGTTCAGGCCCCTTAAAAAAAAATAAGAAAAATAAGAACAGGAGTGCTACAAGTCTAACACTTTCAGCACTGACCCTAAATAAGAAAGAATAGGAATACCAAATAATGTGTCTTTCTGGAATTCTATACAATAATTGCTAGATTCATTAAAGGTTTAATTCAGGCACACTTCAGGGGGCGAGTCACTGATTTAGTCTGTTCTTAAACACCTCAACTCAGCCTTTCAACCTTCTGAGGTCGATAAATGAGTACCAACACAGGTTGGGTGATATTGGGTATATATTTTTTCTATATAAAGCGCTTAAGCGTAAGTGTTATATAATAACACATCATTATCATTTGGTCATGGACGTCTGCTTGCATTCACAGTAATATGGTAATATGGGCCTATACACACTGATCTTAACGATACATATGGCGATCCATTATTGTATGAAATGTACATCACATTATAGTGATGTCTTAACCATATTTTCCGTAGTGTACAATTCTATGTGATGCCGCTTCCTGTTTTGTCATCGGGTGAAAGGTCGTGTTCCATCGCTTTCTGCGATATCACTTCGGGGTGGGGTCAAATGACATCACTTCTTGTGATGTCATCAGGGGGTCAAGGGTTGTGTGATGTCACTTCCGCTACCCCTGGCATTTTGGTGAAATGACGTCCCTGGTTGCATGTAAGCTCTTGTACTGCAGGCCCAGTAATGGTCCATTAGTACAGCTGTGCCAACTTTCATACCTGGCAAATCCATAATTCGTTTGCACCCTTCATTGTCACCAAGCTTTACTGAACCTTTATTTCGAAAGCATAATGTTGTTGCTTGTGGTTTGGTTATGGGTAGTGGTGCTGCATCATCTTCCACCCATGTTATACATTTTGCAGTTTCTTTCCAATCCTCACGGCACACTCTGTCCATGTTTTTTATCACTTCTATTGGTGCAGTCCATCCTGCCTCTGCTTTGAATCCCATTATTTCATCAACCCATCCTCCTGAGGAATATACTTTCCCTTTTATTTGTAATTGTGGTCTGTCGGCACAATGAGATATCAAATTAAATTGGGCATCTGTACACCTTAATATTTGGTGATCCACTGCTTCAACAGCTCCTCTTTTTGGACCGGATAGTATGTAATGAGTACCTTACTTTTCATTCTTATATTCTCCATCGTGTGTGCTTCTTTTACATAGTTGTCTACGTATGGGAGTTCTGATCCTGTGACATACTTTATCATGGCCGATTGTGCCTGAAATTGTCCTCTGGTCTGGCATACTTCAAGATTTACCAAGCAGTGTGCTCTGTACTGTACTTCTTGAGGTATAAATGCTCGAGAGGCTGTCATGCCATAGGGGATTAAGCAGCTTTCCTTTGATCTCTCTCTCTCTCCCCAAATTCTCCATTGACCTATACCATGTGCTTCGTTCAATATTTATGGAATTACCTAAATATCTTCTCATAAAATACTCATCATCTGCAATACTTCTCCTAGCCCTTACTGTCTCCACAACTGGGCAGAATATAATTTCCTGCTCTAACTGGAGATCTACTTGTTTTTTTAACTTCTTCACTAACATTATGCCATAGGCACACATTTATTTTATCATAATCAGTTAAATGTAGTGACAACAAAAGGGAAAGGAAAATACAATCACTGCAATAGCCATGATGTCTGTTGTGTTCAGATAAGTTCTGTGGTGTATTGATTAGGGTATTATGAAGAGATCAGGAACATAATGATATGAAAACATTCATACAGTTTGCTTAGTACCGGGCAATAGTGAATTAGTATTTTTTCAAGTGAGTGAGTGAGTGAGGTGAGCTGTATATACCTTTTTCAAAACATTTTACATCCACATATAGTGACAATAATAAAATATTTGATTGATGATTTTTCAAACCACACCCACACTTATGTAGTTCATTCAAAAATATAAAAACATAAAAACAGTGCTGATAAAAACATAACAATATAAAAAATGTGGAAGATGGAAATAGTCCCAATGAAACATGTAAAGATATAAAAGTAGAAAAAAAACAGTCAGTTGTAGATATATGCTCTTGTGAAAAATAGTATTAAAAAAGTCCCAATACAATGTAGAGATAGGAAAGTAGAGACAATAGTCTGTTATAGATGATTGTTCCTGTGAAACATAGTCCTCAGCAGCAGCAGAAATACTATGTTGGTGATGTATTCAAAATGTCCTCAGCATACTGTAATTGAAATCTATGCCTATATGTGGCTTGCCTCTTTGTTCCTTTGGGATATGCTCATTAGAAATCTTAAATCAACTTTAATCAAGTAAAATCAAAGCATCAACTTCTTTCCTATTGTTCCAGTGAAAGTTCAGCCTCAATGTTCAGCATCAGTGTTCCTCAAGTGGTACAATGTGATTTATATCTTCTTTCCTTATTCCTTTTATCTCCTTTCTCAGCATGCACTTGAGCTCTTGTCCTGGGTCTGGTTTTGTTCTCTTCTCTCTCTGGGTCCTGGTAGCTGGGCAGGGAGGCAGCATTCTTGTATGGCTTTACATCGGTAAAGTGGACCCACGCCTTTTTGTCCTGCAATTTAACTGATGTAGGGGTACAATAAGTCACAACATGGGGACCTGTGATCCTTGGGTGGAGTTACTTTTGCACATGGTTGCGGCACAGCATGAGGTCCCGAGGGAACAGTTGGCGAGGTGCAATAACTGTGGCAGGGTCCAATTCTATCTCTTCTTCTGTGCCTTTTTCAATACCTCCCTGCCGTTCTTTTACCGGTCGAGAAATGAAAGAGATAGGTATTTAGTCATGGACATCAACTGGTCCTGTAACACATTTACAAACACAGTCGCAGTGCTTTGGAAATCTGTCTGCGCGTGCATGGGTGAGGTAATGGGCCCATACATACCCGTCACCAGCCCATAAGGAGTCATGTGCAGTCTTGCTAACCTTGCTAACCCGTGATGCCTGAGAGTTGTGTGCATTTTATAAATGTAAAATAAATAAATAAATCTCCACAACCCTCCCTGAGATTCTTTCATTATGTATACAGCAGTGTTGCAAGTGGATTCTGATGGCACTATCACTCCCTGCTTAATGAGCAAACGTGTTGTTTCATAAATACCCTCATCTGCCTCTTTGGACAGTGGCTACTGTTTTACTCGAGGTGAAATTGCCCCTTTCTTTAATTTTATTTTTACTGCTGCAATCCCCCTTAGCACCCCCGGCATATGGACTGGTCATCCATAGTGTGCCGGGTACCCTTGCCAAATCTTTTTCCATAAATGATGGTACCTTTTTGGCTAGCATTATTTGTTGTGGCACCTCTGTATACTCTATTTTCAATTGACGGTTTGTATATATTCTTTTGCTGTCTGGAAATATATGCCCGGTGTAGAGCATATTATGCTGTCCTCTGTTATTGATATTTACATATTGACTTTGGCCATAACATAACATCTCTTCCCAATATGTTAACAGGTGTCTTCCTGGAATATAGGAATGGGATAGCTACCGTCTGCTCTCCTACTGTCATAGGATGTTGCTGTCCCAGTGTCAACTAAGAAAGAAAGAGTCTGGTCGCCTATAGATACCTCCACCCTCTGTTCCTGTTCAGTGTCTGTGGTTACTATTGGATAGGGCATATCAAGCCATTCTGTGGGCCGACCTATTGGGATACATGTTCAATCCTGTCCCTGTAAAAGGGCTCCCCCCAATCGCTGTCACTCCTCCTATTTGTGGTGTATGTGTCTGTGGGAGAATAATGGTATCCCACCGTGTCACTGCTTGCTGTGACTGCACTGCACTCTGTGGTTGCTGTGTCAATGTCTGCTGTGGTTGTTGTGGCACTATCTGTGGCTGTATCTGTGGCCCTTGGGGTTGCTGCACCTGCTGTGCTTGTGTCTGATCTGGTCAATATTGTGTGTAGTTATAATACTCATAGTTATGGTGCTGGATACGGCCCCCCCCACCCCCTTGGCCCTATACTGCATTGCACCTTGCTGCATTGCTCCTCTACTTCTACACACTCGTGAAATGTGTCCTACTTTCCTACATTCCCAACATACTGCTCCAGTTCCCCCAAGTCCTCCAAAGCGGGGCTGTTCCCCACCAAACCCAAATCCTTTCCCTCTGTGAACAAATCCTCTTCCTCCTCTAGGGTAAAAACGACTCTCTCCTCTTCCTGCAAAATAACCACTTATGCCCTGCTGTGGCATGATAACTGCCTGTCCATTAATCCCATCTCCTGTATTTATCAATACCGCTCCTACCTCCATTTTGGATAATTTCTTCTCTACCAATTTTGCCTCTTCCTTTTGCCTTTCCTCTACTTTATTTTGATCCTTCTCCTGCTTTAGCCTACAGTGATGGATAATAGTTAATTGTATCTCTGGCCATGGTCTCATTTCAATCCCCACAATCTTTTTAACTGCCTCTGTACTTCTTCACGTAGGCCCTGACATAGAATATGATAAAACACTGGTATATTTTTATCCCAATGGTCTTTAGTTTCCAAACACAACATTCTTTTTTTAGGCTGCACAGTCTTCAGTATTGATCTGGAAATAGCACCCTCAGTGCCTTACATATATTAGCTCTGCAATTATTAAATGGTGACCCGTCATATTTAGTGGTGTTATGTTCTGTCACTGCAGAATAGCTTGCTCGCTTCCACACGTCCTATGCCTGGTCACCCAATATGGATTTGAATAGGCTTTTCATGTCACCTATAGCTAATGCTATCCGAGCTGTCTCTTGCTCTAACTTGTAGACCCAACAGCCCACCCCTGCTGTCAGTGATGGCAGCTTCTCCATCAAGTTATTTTTGTCTGTCTGATTCCATGGAGTATAGTGGAGTTGCCCTAATCCCTCGTGGAGCAGTGGGAATTGTGTTACCCATTTCTTGCGGAAAGGTGATGCTGTGCAAGTTCTCCTTTTCAATGTATCAGCTACGCGGTGTCGCTGATGCTCAAGCAAGTTTCTTAAGAAATATGGTGATTTATTGTCTTCATTTATGGGCAGTACTAATGTGAGGGGTGGATACAGTTTGGCCCCAATAAATCTGCTATCTCTCCTACGCCTGGTCCTGTGGTATCCACTTGTGGGGCTTGCACTGCCTCTTCTCCCCCCTCTTCACCATCAATGTCTACCCAATCTGTCTTCCTGTCACTTTCTCCACTCTTGTCATCCTCAAGTATGAGATCAAAACTCATTCCCTTAACAGGCTCCATTACATATGCTCCAGTCATTATCTCTGGCAACACATCTCTACCCCGGTCTCTGGGGTTATTGTCCCACTCCCTTCTCCCCACATCTCTGGCATCATATTTCTGCTCATCTTTTGGCTCATCTCCTTCCTCATTTTTTTAATTTCTTCTTTTTCTTTTGCCATTCTCCTGTTCTTCTCATTTAGCATCTTTACATACTCATCCCTTTCTCCTACACCCCTCTTTCTTCTTTGTCTTTCCTGTTCCTCTCTCTGCATCTTCTATGCTGCTTCTCTCCATTACCTCTCTTTCTCCCTTTGTGCATTTTACTCTATGTCTTCCTGTGTCTCCCTCCTGACTTCCTCCCTGGCTGCTTCCTTCATTTCTTCATACTCCACTACCTTCGCTTAACTATTTTCTGTGCCTATCCCATCGAGTTTCAACAATATTTTTCCTCCTACTCATTTCTCTGGGTTCATCATGGTCTCTCCACTATCGCCATCACCTGTGGGTACGCTTCTTACCCTGTGGCCATCTATCTGCATGCCTCTCACTCTCCAAAGCTCTTCCTTAGCTGCTTTTAGCTGCTTTTCTAAGCTATGTAGCCCTATATATTATTCCTTATCCCTCAGTGGTGTCTCTGAGATGTGCCATGCTTCATTCTCCAGTTGCACTAATGGCGCCTTTCCTTTTACCACTTTCACCCTTCTCCTATTATCATCACCTTCCTCATCGGGGTATTCATATCTGGGATTACTATACCACACAGCTGCTGCTTGTACCAGGTATATTCCTGGGATGGTCGAGTCTGGTGTGCTCTGCTCGGAGGCAGTACTGTGAATTGTGTGTGGCTGCCTACCTCAGCTGGTGGTGGCAGAGCTGTTGGCTGTGTGTCAGCGCTTTCCCCAGTGGGAGGAGGCAGCGGCGCTCTGGGCTGCTCGCGCTCCCCGACAAATATTAAGCATGCATTCTTTCTTAGGGCCCTCTGTTTTTTCCTCAAAGGCATTCCAGAGTTCTAATAACCCTAGCCTGTTCTTGAGCTACCTGCCCTTGTTTGCGGCATGTATGCATGTGCACATATGTTGGAGTACATATTTACAGTGAGTGTCCTCTTGTGGCCATGACAGTTACATCTTCCCAGCAGTCCCTTTCACCCACTCAGCATGATACTTAGTGATTTTGGCACTATATCTAGGGAATGCTTTGCATAGGTCAATTATTGAGGTATCTGACATGGTGACAGCTTTTAAGCAGGGCGCAACTTGGCATTTACACAGAATAAACAATGCAAAATAGTGGTCAGCTTACCGATAATTTAGAACAGAAATCGTTTTTGACAATTTTCTGACACTTTGCCCTTAAGGCCACACAACAGTATCCAAATTCTACCTCTGGATCACAACAACTAAATCATCTCACAATCTAAATGTTCATACTTACCCCATAAACCTTTATCAAACAATAGTATCTGCTACTCTCACAACACACAAAGAAAAATAGCCTCTAAAGGACCTGTCTCACAACACAATGCCGGCAACCAACAATTTTATCAAAAAACACAATACATCACAATAAAATACAGCTATCTTCCGGTTTCTTCCTTTTTGTCCTGGGGTATCCTTATCTCTCTGTCTCATTAACTCTACCCTCAAAAGAAGGTTGGGCCCTTAGTGGCCCTACTGCGCAGTCTTCCAAGACCTTGACTAGGACTATCCTTTTTCACTGTTTCTTAAATACCATACAATACAATACATTTCCCACCCCCTGTTACCCTGCATATAGCACACTAACGTTTTTCAGTGGACCTTTGGGGGTTGTAGGCTCTGGGGTACCCTCACTTGCCAGCTCCTCCTGTTGCTTCCAGCAGGTGGTGAGAGACCAGGCAGAGTTCCACTCCAAAGTTGGCCCTCCTGTCCTTCGTGTTGAGTTGTGCACAAAAGAAAATCTGCTCCCCTGACCGATCCACTGCTCAAATGGAGGTGGCAGGGCACCCTAAAATCCACAGTCCTTAACCGGACTCTGCTACCAGATGAAAAGAGGGTCACAAAGCCAAATAGCCCTCTAATTGGTATTTGTCAAAAAAGAGACAACACAGAGTGATTGTGGTATGCCAAATGCAAGGTAACCCAGTGTATTGCAATAGACTAGGGAAAATGCAAAATTAAAAGCCAAGCTCTCACTCCAACATTCTCCAACGTTGGAACAGAGAACAGGAGTTTATATAGTACAAATGAGTCATTCTGATGTCATCATGATCACTGAGTTATGAAAACCTGGTCATTGGCTCCCTCTACTAAGCTACATATGGAATCGTATATGTGCACAACTAGGGATTGGACAATCGTTATATAAGATCCCACCCATGAACCTTCCCATAAAAAAGTGGGTCGCTCATCATATTTGATTGTTGGTAGGCCCTGAATTACTTCTGCGGTGAGAAAAGACATGAGCTCATCGGTTAACAGATGGTCACACTGTCCATGAACTGGCTGCATGCTGACATGTTTACATGGATGAGAGAGAGAGAGTACACGCATATCGCCTTTGTTGTTTGATTAAATTAAACAGCCTATCTTATCTCTTGTCGTGGTCACCGGGTCACAAAGACTTATTCTCGCAACAGTGATCGCCATCCTGCTCTTGACACATTTATGAATAACTATTTTGTGAGTAATTTTGCTTTCATCCTGCTAAGATTTCATCGCTTCACTTAGTTGTTTTTTCTAGCCGCATTTTGCATCCCTCTGTCACGATTAGCCAATTACAGAGACATTTATCTGCCAACTCCTTCTGACTTCCTGGGATGTCTAGTTTGTCTCATGGACTTGAAACGGACTGCTGTGTTTTCGTAACTTAATTTATCTGAACAGCTGAACGCACACAATAATATCTTGTTCCGCTATGCAATACTCCTCTACGAAGCCTTGGGCTTTTGACATTGCTTTTAATGTAGCTACCAGTTAGCTGGCCACAGTATTTTCTCTGATTTGTTCAAGCATGCTCAACGGGGCTTTTTCTTAAAGTTGCAAAGCTGAATTCTCTGCTGGTTTTAAAATGGCAGCTTGTCACGTTATGTTTTTCTGAAGGACACATTTGCTCTGCATTTATTTGCTATCTACCGAGTCCCGGGGCATGCCTGTCACATGATATTTCTACCTATGGGTACGCTGCAACACGTCTTCCTGTCACCTAGTCTATTCTATTTAGAAACACACTAATTGTGCAAGCTAATGCCTCATCTGTCCCTACTTGTGTGGCAAAACTAACTATTCTTTGTGCCAGCTGCATTTACAGGAGAATTTAAAGTGCAGTTTCAAATGTGTCATTTCTGATTTTATAATTTCATTTCTTCTGAGGAAGGCAGGGGGCACATGCTCTCTAGTCAACAATTGACCCACTACAGCAGGGTAGTGACATAATGCATGCCAAAATTAGGCATAACACTCTGAAAACAAACCACCCAAAGAAGCCAATGAATAATAATTACACAGAGGGAGGCAAGTGAGAAAACAACGGCTGTAGTCGTTATTATGTACAACAAAATGAAATAGCATTACTCAGCGTGTGCTTATGGACAGGTGAGAAGCAGTGCCTATAATTATAATTGTTCTTTTATAATACGCTTAGCACTGGATTCGTTGCCTCCGAGCTATGATAGGTTATTTATATGATAGGTTATTTATAAAGCTCTTAATACCCATAGGTTTCTAAGCGCAAACGCGTCGACACAGGAATTGAACCTGTGGTGCTCTGTGTCTTCTTGCTTCCAAGGCGAGCACATTGCCCCTGAGCTATCCTACCTCCCTGCTCATATTGCCAATGTAATGGCCCTCCTCCAACCTGGCTCGCGCTGCCAGCTAACAACTATCTGACAGAGTTTTGCTGCCTGTTTCATCCAGTGTAAAGTTAAAAAAAAAAAAAAACTACTTGACAAAAAATCCTATTCTTGTTAAGTGAGCATGCACACTCTATGCACATGCTCAGTCAGAAATCAAGGGCTAGGATTTTTTGACAGTACTTTTTGTGAAGAAACTAGTCACAAAATCATGGTTGCTTGCCATCCTATGGTGTGAAAACATACCTTACGTGACCTGCCTGCATCCTGAGCAAGCATCCCTCATCAGCCTTTCTGCAACAAGGAGACTTGTTTAAACTGAGCATCTGCTTCATAGAAAAGGGAAAGATGTGAAGTTTGCTTTGTCCAACTAGTCGTGGCAATAAAAAAAGAGGCTGAAGTAGTAAAATCCCCCCCAACCCCTCCCCTCTCTCAGTAGTCTTAGTCTCAACATGGCAACTTATAGCCCTCAGAACAACAAAGACAGCCGTGGCCTAAATCTCAGCATGGCAACTTGGAGCACAAAGAACAACAAAGACAGCCGTGGCCTATTCAAGAGAGGGGGAGAAATATACAGATCTATGGGAGGTATTTTCTAACTTATAAGAGCTCAAATGGACTGTGTATGCAGTGCTAACATGAGTGCACCCAAAAGGCTTGTGCCCCTAAAAGGCCAGTTGGGCTGGGGCAGGATCAGTCAGATACCAGGTAACTGACCAGAGCAACATTCTGGAGCCCTGAAATCTTTTCGGACACAACAGGCAGTCAGAAATAAAAGATGTTATTAACCAATATAACAGCAAATGTATATCACTTGCAAGGATAAATGGCTAATTTGTCCGTGATCAATCTCACTGATATGGCTCAATGCAGTGATGGGCTGCTAAAGAAATCTTGGTGCATCATGATGGCCATTTAAAATCCAAAAGGTCATACCCTCCCTTTTATTTTTTCTAGATCAATAGCATTACGGCTATTCAGTTATTTATTTCTTTTTATTATTGTTTAAAGCGCGGACCTAGATCCAGAGCAAAGGAGCGCTGTACAGAGTGTAGCGAGCCAGCAACAGTAGCACAGTATTGTAATGTATGTGCGTCTATTGGAATTAGTCATTGGTCAGTTGTTGTAGAAGGATCTATGTTTTAACAGGTTTGCAAAATTGGCGAATTGTGGGGGCATTCGGAGCCAACACCAGGTTTGAGTTCCAGTGGGACAAGTGAAGACAAGTTGTGATTCAAGCTGGTTGGTCAATTTGCTGCACGAGAAGCGTGTGCCACCAGATAGGTGGAGCTTAGCTGCCAGGCACACTGGTGTGCTACTCGTGACTGCTTTGTAGATGATACATGCAGTCTTGCAGAGTTGGGTAATACCTGATATTAGTGAAGTAAGGCGGCAAGCACCATATAACGAAGTATTGAAAAAGTGAATATTTTGGGCTTTATAATAGTGACATCCTTCCGTATTTCTATGCATTGTCTGTAAATGCTGAGATGCTCATAGTATGCAGCATGTATTTGCATTGTCTGCCTAGTACTCAGCTCAAATCACAGGCATTCCCATCCAGTACCCACGTATTCACATCAAGACAGATATTCACATCAAATACTGAGGTGCTAACATCATCTGCTAAGTATTTCCATCCCATGTCAATAAACTAAAATCCTATGCCATGCATTGCTATCAAATGCTAGGTACACATATCACATGACAGGTAGTTAGTTATCCAATCAACAGGCATTTAGACAAATGCCAAGGTATCCCCACCCCGGAAGGGGATTGCCATTAAATTCACAGGTACGCTGTAGCTAGTGATTACCATAAAACTGCCCCGGCACTCATACCTTTGCCACACTTTAGCATGAGATGCACTTGTTCTTATACCATTGCCAAGGATTGTCACCAAGTGGTAAGAACTCATACCATTTCTAGCTATTTGTCATTGTACACCCAGGTACTCATTCCATTGCCAGAGAATACCATTAAATGCTTGGCTACTCAACCTTTCCAGATAGTGACATCAAATGCCTGGGTACTCAGTCCATTGCCAGGGAATACAATATAATGTCCAAGCACCAAAGATCACCATCAAATGTCCAGATACTGATCACATTGCCATTGATTATCATCAAATGCACAAGTAGAATCTCATTGTCAATCAAGGCTATTAAATTCCCTTGTAATCGACCTCTATAAGGGGTTGTCATGAAATTACCAGGTACTCACCCACCCCATTTGAAGAGGGATTGGTCAAACTATAAGGTACTCATTTCAAGGTAAGGATTGGTATCACATGTCCAGGTAAGCACTCCATCGCCAGTGGAAACTATCAATGCCCGGTAGTCAATCGATTGGATGGGATCATCATCAAATTACAATGTACCTATATGTAAAAACTGCCCATTGGTCATTGTGGCATCATTGGAAGCGTAGGAAGCCATTAATGATTGCCACAGCGTTTCTGCCTGAATGGCAGCAGTGGTCTAGTTTTTTCCTAAAATGATACCGGCTGTGTTTGGCATTCCATTTCAGCAGCCCTGCTATGCCGGTTCGGCGTGTCGCAAACCACCAGGCTTGATTCCTGTCTGAGGTGACGCTGCCTGTGGCTCTCTCTTTCCTTGTTCCTAGTTTTTTGCTATTCTGGCTTCCTCCGTTGAATCTTCCATATTTCCTTCTCTTCCTTCTTTACTGCCAGCTCCTTCATTGTGTTTCTCTGCCTGCTGGATCCGCTCGTAGTCCTGGAGACTTCCTTCCTTCCGCCATCAACTGGTACTTGGGAGTACCTATTTCAATAACTTGTTAGCTGGATTAATTCGATGTGCAGTGTGGGATTTTTATGCTGCTGGCTTTTCCCCTGACTGTGGGTTTCCTGCGGAGCTCCACCTTGATTTGCCAGAGGATATATACAATGGGCTAGCAAGGTGATGGCCGGACATGATGGCCCATACCTATTCACCAAACGCCTGCATTCACACAAGAAGACCTCCAAGTCTTCTAAGGCACTTGGATCCTAGGTAATTTAACCTCTTCTGCTTGCTGATTGTGAGAGCTTGCAACGCCAGAAAACCAAGACCTTCGACATGGTACTGATGCAGGACGTAATCACTGCTGTGCAGAATCTGACCTTGGAGGTCCATAATTTGAAGGCTGAAAATGCTACACTTCTGCAGGTGCTAGTTGGCAGAGAAACCTCTCGACTCGGCGCCCCTCTGGGCGGTCTATCCTTTGGGAAATAGATGGGTCATGTAAAGACTGGTGGGGGTATCTATACTTCTACCCACTATAAGGTTGGGGTAGAGGCACAGAGCACCCCAGCCAAGGTTCTCTATGTGGTAGCAATGAACCAGCAACCAAGGCTGAGACTCTCAGGAGGTGATGCAGGCAGGGGCTTGGGTACAGTGAATTCCCAAGCCCCCACAAAGGAATGTCCACACACTATGTTATGTTCTAACACAGTTCTTTTATATAAAATAAGGTTCAGGTACAAATATACATATAAATAACACACTTTGTACTTTATGCAACACTATCTTAATACTGGTAAATATATACACAACTAGGTTATACCACAATATACTTTAGATTATATTTAAAATGCATCAACTGCTGGTAGTTATTACAAATTATAAGAATCATAAGGGATTGGATAATAGCATAGACATTGCTGTAGAAGGGTAGGTTATATTTAGAACATAGGCAGTATACCTTCTGTAAGTTCTTGTATCAGGATCCCCCCACCTGGGCAACCTGTAAAGACAAGTTAAGGTGTACTTTATCTTGTATATCACAGCCCAGTCCAAATATGTTCATTAATTGTCTTTGTTTTCTACAGGTCCCACTAACCAATGTACCTGGGATGCCACAGGAGAACAGGGCCCAAGACTAATCTGGGACCCCTGGATTACTCCTAAGGCGGGAACTTTTGTTTTGAACTATAAAGCTGGGCTGCAGGTAGACAGTCAAGAGACAATTCCCTTTTTCCCCTTATATTGAGTTGAGCTTGTGAGGGATAGGTCAGGATTTGGACACAGGATGGCGTACTTAACTTTGGACATATTGGACATTCCTGCACAGACAGTTTCATTAGCTCATTTTGTTGAGGCAGGGGAAACCCCTCTTAGAGATAGGGTTAGTTAGGATTTCCTTTAACTCCCCCCTATTTTTGTTATTAATAAAAGTCTTTGCCAATGAACATGCCACCCTTTTGTCCATACCAGAAGAAACCATCATTGGAACCAATTTCACAAAGTTTGGGGAAATTATCAATGATATTAATAGACCCACTACAAGGTATTCTCCCTTAGCTACCTGGGAGGACGAGCTCTCACCAAGTGTCCCCATCTGGGACTGGAATGCTCCCCTGTATCCCAGCTGTAAAAATCTAGAGGGAGTAACTGAAAACATAAGGGAAACGGTATGTGACGAATCTGGAGATGTCGTCACTGCTTTAGATGGAGAAGCCCCTTTCCATGAGGCCAGGGAGGCGAGGCCGGTTCCGCTGGGTGTGGTACTCAGTGGGAGGATCTCATGGGAAGACCCATTGGGAATAGTGACCATTTGGGAAAACGCAGTATCCCTTTGAACCTCCCACCTTCCCTAAAAGAAAAACTCCAATTCCACATTTCCTAATGGCCCCATGTGTTTTTGTAACACCTCCCAAGTAAAAACGATTTACTGGGACGAGGGAGAGGCCACGAGTAATGAAGATTACTGACAAGAACACACGTACAAGTTCTAGCCTTTCAAATAACCTATTGGTCAGCTGTCATTCAAAGATAGAGCGGGGAAGAGAAGGATGGCGTCTTTGATTTTGGCACGGCATGGGTCGGGAGAGGGGCCAGGCACGCGCAGACCAGCAGAACGGAGAAGCAGACAGTGTCTGAGAGAGGGACACACTTGTGGAAGGCCCGGGAATCAGAAGGAAGATCTGAGGAGAGGGAAGTTTCCCACCGGTGACCGAGGCCACTGGAGTGCAAAGAAAGCACCACCAAACTGCAGAGGAGACGTATAGAAGAACACGGTAGGCCCTCGTGAATCAGGGAAGTTACCGATGCTCCTGGGAGGCCTGCAAAACTACGGAGGGTGATGGCCAAGACCCTGCAGGTACTAGGGTGACCAATCCCAGGGTTGTGGAGACCCAGAAGGGGCTTCAGGACCATAGTGAAGCACAGAAGGAATCTTCATTGGGGCAAAGTAACGAAGTGAAGGGGGTCTCTGACCCATATTGGGAAAGTGTATCCCGAGCAGGAATAAAAAGAGCTAGGAACACTGCATATACACACGGCACTCACAGACCTTAGCAGGGGAGTAAACCAAAGCTGTGGCTACAGAAAGAGAACTGTGAGATTAACCTGGTGACACATTATGGGGGAAGTACACCCAGAACAGTAATAAAGAGAAACACAAGGCTTTTGTGTACAAGTGACACTCAGAGACCTTGGCAGGAGAGTAAACCAGGGCTGTGGGTAGAAGCAAAGTCAGAGAGAGAAGACAGTGAGAATGAGATTGTTGAGTACCCTACTTGGCAGGAGAGTGGAATAAGGCGGTGTACTGAGAAAGGGTTGGGGACCCTCAGCACAGCTTGGGTGAGAGAACCAGGCTATTCTTTGTCTCAGTACCTGGATGCAGGGTCTGCTTAAAAAGGGTCCGGGACCATCAACACATCTTGGGAGAGAGAACCAGGCTATTCTTCTTTGTAGCAGTATCTGGAAGCCGGGTCTGCTTAGAAAGGGTCTGGGACCCTCAGGAACGCTTGGAAAAGGTATTCAGGCCATCCTACTGATCGCAGGGTCTGGAAGTCAGGGCTACCAAGAGAAGATAAGGATCTTTCTTGACCAGTGAAATTACGCAGACAATATTGAATAAGATTGAACAGACTCTGGGGAAAGGGAATCAATTCCTTGAGTCGTATGGAACCTTTGTTTACATTTCTATACCTTTTTGGAACTTTTGTTTTGAACTATGAAGCTGGGCTGCAGGCCGACAGCCAAGAGACAATTCCCCTTTTCACCTTATATTGCTTGTGAGGGGTAGGCTAGGATTTAGACACAGGACGGCACACTTTGCTTTGGATATTTTGATACAGACAGTTTCATTAGCTAGGTAAGGAAACCCATCTTAGAGGTTGGGTTAGGTAGGATTTCCTCCAACACCCCTCTATTTTTGTTATTAATAAAAGTCTTTGCCAATCAACTTGCAAACCTTGTGCCCGACTCTTACTCCTATGCCCTCACAGTGCACATTCGTGTTTATCATATCTGACAACTAAACGTACCTAGTGCCCAAAAATGGTTGCGCCACAGGATTTTTCACTTGTTCTTTGGCCATATTCTTGTTTGACCTTCTTCCAGCCTTCTTAGGTCAGTAAATCCCTCATATGGCGATGCATTTTGCCTCAGAAAGCTGCTGCTTTCGTGGGCTTCTGCTGGCCTAGTGTGTGTGAACCAAGGATGTGGGTGGGACTGTCTCGTCCAACTCCACATCTGGGGCGCCTGAAAGTCTAGGTGTGGGGAATGAGTGAAACCCACAATGGTCCCTGATTGAACCACTGCTGGCTGTTTGCATGGTGCAGATCCTTACCATTGGTGGACTTTGATTTGCCTCCAGCAGGGAATTAGAATAAGACTCCTGCAGCTATTTCTTCAGATCAGCATTGGAGCCACGTATTCTGTGTAGATGAGCAGCTGATTGAAGATCTGTGGATGACTCCCGAAGAGGCCCGGAATCCCCTTCCTGCATTTGGCCCAGTGAAGTCCAGCTGTACTACCAGATCTGCGAAGGCCCTGAGCGGTGCTTCAACCCTTGGACTTGTGAGACCAACCAGG
The DNA here is from genome assembly GCF_040938575.1 of Ambystoma mexicanum. Taxonomy (NCBI): domain Eukaryota; kingdom Metazoa; phylum Chordata; class Amphibia; order Caudata; family Ambystomatidae; genus Ambystoma; species Ambystoma mexicanum. The sequence goes on from NC_090924.1 coordinate 705,573,568, forward strand.
TTTGATGCATTCACAAGGATCCATCCATCCTGAGCCTTCAGAAGTGTCCCTGGACCACCTGGTGGACTGACCAGCTCTCCAGTGGCATACCTCGGTAGAATCAATACAGTTCTGCGTTGTTCACAGAAGCTTAGATGGTCTCCATTTCATGCAACAAGCCGCCTTCCTGCCACGTTTGAGCTTCCAGGGATCATGTTCTGGAAGGTCTTATACAATCATTCCTGGAGAGATACCTGCAATCGTCGCTGTGTGGTAACTGTCAGCAGAAATTGCTTTCCTGTGACCCGTGAGGTGTTCAGAAGAGTCCTGCATAGGTGAATCCTGCTTGTCTTCTTTGGCCGGGTTTGTGTTCAGCCCCAGCAGCCGATCTTAGAACTCCTCTGATCCACAACCTGTAGACATCCTGCATCCGAATATACGGTAGGAAAATCTACCCGAGGCGACCCCCAGTCACCTAGGAAAATCAGAGTCAGGGGGGTAAGTAACTACAATGCATTCACCTCCCCCTGTTCTCCTTAGTATAAAACTTAGAATAAACTTTGGCTATATCTAAAAGATAGGAATATAATTATACTGAGATGTAACTTTGTTGAATATCTTATGGAACATTTCATCACCACAAGAGCTCTTTCTACATCACTCCACGCTCCTAAGAAGAAGCTTTGTGACTTTTGGCCACAAGACCCCTTACATCATTGCGTTTGGATGTATAAGCTACCCATGGTCTCTATTGCTGTTATGCTGAGTCTACACAAGCTGTGAAAATCCACATCCAAGTCCAATTTCAAAAGGAAGTCACCTACCTGGATCAGAAGCAACCGTTGGAGATGTAAGGATAATCGACCTGGTCGCCATATGCCCACCTGAAGTATGTACTATCAAGTAGAAATTGGGTTTCCAGGGAAACAGTCTGGGGAAGAAAACCCTGTCGTCAGTGATGGCTGGAATATCTCCTCCTGGCTGATTTTCTGCTAAAGGACTGCCGTGTATGATGAGCTGTAGGCTTCCTAGCGTGGTGGGCTCGCACCGTTCAGGTCGGGTTAGAGCCAGAATATATCATTGAGGCCCTGGATTGGTTAGAATCACGCTTACCAGTCGTGTGAGATGTAGAGATGTGTTTGAAGAAAGGATTCATCGTGTATGGCAAGGAAGCCACAGAGGGCCTGGTATACACTGCTGAATCAGAAAAGAGATAGTTTGAATGGAAAAGAAAAGAGTAAAGGCCTGCCTAATACGGAGATCAGAAAATAATGGTTTCCCTACCGGTATCTGAAATGAGAGAAGGTTGTGGCGAGGCTGAGCTGGCAGCTGTGACAGAGCGCTCGCAGACTTCCGGGTCTGCAGCTAGCAAGTCCAGTTGCCGTGGGAACCGCGTAGCGTCGGCCGGCGGCAGCTGAACGTACAAAAGCGAGATATATGATTATTCACGAAAAGGTAAGAAGAACTAAATGTAAGCTTCCCCAAATGCCTGATACTTATCCTGACGTACTTCAGGAGGATTGGAAGTCTGAGGGAAGATGAAGGAATCAGAGTTGTCGCGGAAGACCGGATCGCCACAGGTAACAGAGAAGCCTGACGTAAAGAGAGATAGAAGGGTTAGAACAGCACAGATGAAAAGAGTAGAACAGCGAGTAAACACTGGGGAATTCAAAGTACGAAACTCATGGAGCGTAGCTAAGGAGGGAGTAGCAACGCGACGTTGCTCTGTTTCTGGTGCATGATATCTGTTCCATGACAACAGGGTTGGAGTTTGCCACAGCGACGTACCGCTGGAAGCTGGAACACCGCTCCTTCTCCACAGCACCATCTTGGGAGAACCCTGAGTGACCAATCCAATCCTTTTCCACTGCTGTCAAAAGGACCATATGCTCCCGCGGGACATGACAATGACAATCATACTACAAAGCCTGACTGTGTTCTGAGTACTCTGTCGTTTTTTGCTCTATGAATTGAAGGAGTAAATTATGAAGGCGCGCTTGATATCAATCTGGGTATCCTGCAGATGTCCAAGTTTCATCTTGTGATGGCTTGACTCCCAAGAAGGTGCTTAAATGTGTATTTTTAAATACTCGTTCTTTGATTAAATGTGCAACAGAGGTTGCTGATTACATTGTGGACAAGCATGTTGATGTATTTACTGTGACAGAGACCTGGTTGCATGAAGCAGCCAGTCCTGCACTTGCTCTTGCTATTCCATCAGGCTACACAATGTTTAGAGCTGATAGGCTATCAGGTCGGGGTGAAGAAGTGGCTTTCATTTATGAGGCCTCCTTGGTGTTACATGAGGTTAAAGGGGAAGTGCGCTCATAAATGTTATTGTCCCGAGCGTTCCAGCATGTGATTTTCAGCATACTGTGATCAATGGTAAAAAAAATTCCTATGCATCTTACCTTAGTCTTCCTCACTTTTACACCTGCGAAACAACGGGGTGGGCGTGGCTATCTTGTGCTTATCTTATTCATTGCTGCATCGCCCCAAGTTCAAGTGCGCTTGCAGCACTAAATCATATCACCTGCCCCTGAAGCTGACATCACTATTGCAAACAATGTGCTCCACCTATTTTAACGACGTTAGTGGGCAGCGTAGCCAAACACGCCCAGTCATCGCCCACACCATAACATCAGTTAATGCAGAACCCGGAAGATCAACACACACATCGCGTCCCAAATCGGATTTGCAAACAATATTTTTAAAGAAAACATCATTAATCTGCAATTTAGCAAGAGCTTTTATTTAACAAAGAACGCTCCAAAAAACCACATTATCATGATCTGCTGATTGCGAACAACGACCAATTGTTGTGTGTCCTTAGGTTAGAGCAGCAAAACTTTATAATGACACACATGGTGTCCCTTTTGAGAGAAGATGCAGGTGCGACGCACCTTCAATCGCAAGGCTTTGGCATCAGCTTCTTGCTACACCGTGAACGATGACAGGTTGCTACTTGTCGCTGGTGCGGCCAGAGGGTATATTGGTCCCGGTCTATCGTCCCACATGACGGTGATGCTAAACGATCCGTTTAAGCATATCTGCCATTGTTGATTGAAGAATCCATCCCACGGTAGCTGGAAACTCTGGCATTCGCAGAACGGTACAATACATCTGTGTGGATAACAGAATAAAAATATATTTTAGTAGCCGTTCTTTATTCTAATGTATCCATTTACCCTGTAAATCTGCACCGGATGAAACCTAATAATGAATACAAACCACACATAATTAACACACACGGACAACATGGGGTAGTATTTGAGACTACGATGTGCATGAAAGGTAAGCGCTGTGAAGTACGTATAGCTCCCAATGGGATGGAGAAGCTGATGGAGAAATGGAACAACAGACAGATGGCATTATAACGGAACTGGGAATATTAATTATCGAAAAGTGAACCAAGTTCCCTCAGAAAATGTTCTGCCACCCGCACATACAATAATGCAACGTTGATAGCACACCCTGATATTCCATGGGACGAAGTGGTGTAGATATCACTATCCTGCATACAGGTTGTGGTTGCGGTTCATCGATGAATAATCGTCACAATATGCTCCAACTAACAATCCCTTAACTATGCCAGTAAGCAATACCTGCCAAAAAAATCAAACATTTACTCACTCCTCTTTAAACTATACACAAATAACAATTATTAGTAGATTTATAAAAAAACAACACGAGTTACGCACTTTTTTAAATATGGCACGGTATAAATGTAATCAACGGAACAATGTATTGTGTCCACTATTTTCATTAAATGGCATATTCGCACGTCGCTGAATTGTCCCATTTGCATACAGCACAAATGCTGTTTTTAATCGCAAAAATATTATGGATAGTTGAACTTACATTATGTTTGGTAGTTCCATTCTCTTGGCGTAAAGCAGAGTGTCCACTCAGAACAACAGTTTGCATAAATTGAAACTAAATGTTTCAATGTCACTTTCAATATAGTAAATGTTATCATTTTTGCGGGTATTCGACACCTTCTGTCCTTCTAGCCTAGCGATTGCTCTCTTTCATTCAAGGTCAAATCCCAATTGAAGCTTGTTTTCAGTGTTTATGCATGGTAGTTTTCTTTTTTGTGAAACAATGGCACAATAATAAAACATACCGGACAAGACGCGTCAGTGGGAACTGATTAATTTCTTCTATTCCCACAAGCATCATCCCACACAGTGACCTTCACTCCATGGAGCTATGAGCCCAGCTGACCCACGTGGCATTCGAAATACGTCTGAATAATAAACGAAATTATTCGCTGGCATCCACCAATGCCGCGTGATCATGAATACTGTGCTACCCATCACTAGTGCGGGTTATGAACCTATATGTGATGTAATTTGCCTTTTGATAGGCAAAATCATTAATTCTGGAGTCTCAACGTTCTTGAAGACCAGACACCTTTGATGAATTCTTTTTAATTTTGGAAAAAGTTAACCCTGCAAGCTATATCTTTGCTTCCTTCCTGAGAAGGTTGTATTTATTATGTTGTGAGCGTAACAGTGGACAGCCTTCAATTGCACGCCGTCTTCTATAATTTATATATGTCCGTTCAGATTATCTATCCCACCTGAGGCAGCCCTGTCTACGTTCAAACGAGACAGGTTACATTGCTTGCCCATACCAAGTTAGTTGCATTCATGATCCGACTAGGCATTGTGTCAATGGGGCGCGTGAGTGCATTGGGCAAGCGAGGATGAGCGTTAGACAATTTTTCGTTCCCTACTTTTCTAATGCAGACCTGAGAAGTCGGTAGCTTGTGCTCAACATTGCAGTAGTACGTGAAAGCGCACAATCGCGACGGTCAAGAAAAAAGCGTTTCTTCTTGGGAAGGCCGCAGCAAGTCAAGAAGGGGCCTGAGGCGATGAAGAATTGGTTCCCACTATTCGAGTAGGATGTGCCCTTGGCGGCAGATCAGTTTTCAAAAGGTGAAAATAACTGGTGAGCGCAAGCTAACCCAGCCAACATCGAATTCCTTTAGTAGACCCTATCTGTTGTACTGTGGCTCTCAGCAAGAAATCACATAGTGTAATAAAGTGGACAATACATTTTTCAAATGTTCTGATACGCTTATAATAGGCACGGTATAAACCTAAGAATTGTATTACGTATAACTGTCATTTTAGGGGAATTGGACCTTGGGGTGTAATATTCAATTATAGTTGATTTTTGGTTCACATAGTAGGGGAAGCAAATACATCAATTTAGTTTTGGACAACAGTTACACTCAAGGTAAGTAAAACCGATACTACAAGCGACTGATAGGCTGGTGTAACTTAAGATTCCTGTTGTGTCTGTCTAAAACAGACCATGATATGATATGATGATATGATATGGCATTTATAACGCGCCTACACACAGGTGTTTCAAGGCGCAACGAGGCAAGGGAGGGGGAACAGAGGGAAGAAAGAGACAGCAATCTTACTAGGCGAGGTGACATTGAGATCGTACAAGTGCAAGGGAGGGGGGAAGGAAAAAAGTGCAAGGGTAAACGGGTGAGGGGGCAGTGCAGTGCATATGATAAACAGTCCAAATAAGTAAATAAAGACAATACATAAAAAGTGTGGTCAGCTGGTGGCAAGACAAAGGCTGTTGCAGTAGTCTATCCTAGAGAGAACCAGAGCACTAGAGACAGTGAGCTTCTGGGGGAAAGAAAGGAAAGGAAGAATACCTCGGAGGAGGTGCAGCTGGTAGTATGACTTCTTAGAGATGTCAGAGATGTGAGGAGAGAAGGAGAGTGTGGAGTCGAAAATGACCCTGAGGTTTTTAGCCTCACAGGTGGGAGCAGGAAGAGGGCCAAGAGAGGCCAGCCAGAGAGTGACAGGAAAGGAGGGAGCAGGTGTGCCGATGAGGAGAATCTCAGTATTACTGGCATTAAGACAGAGATCATTGGCAGCACACCACTCCTGGATAGCATACAGACAGTCAGAGATGAGAGAAGGTGAGAGGTGGCAGAAGGGAGCCTGAAAATGAGTTGAGTGTTATCTGAATAGCACTGAAAGTTGGGTCATAGAGCGGCAATGCTTTGGGAAAGAAGTGACATATATTGGTTGAACAGCCAGGGAGAGAAGTTAGACCCCTGGGGAACAACACAGGTAGAGATAGAGATAGAGGAGAGGAAGGACCCAAGTTGGACCTGGGAGGGTCGATCAGAGAGCAAAGAAGTCAGCCAAGCCAGGGCCTGATCGGTGATAACCAGGTTATCACGAAGACGGTTGAGCAGGATGGCATGGTTGATGTGTCAAAGGCAGAAGAGAGATCAAGTAAGATGAAGACACAGGGGATGTTGGAATCAAGGTTGGAGAGCAGGTCTTCAGGGATGTTCAGGAGAGCAGTTTCCGTGAGTCCAGAGGAAGGACAGGAAGCATCCAGGTGGATGTTAAAATCTCCAAGAAGGAGGAGTTGAGTGGTCGAGATCAGGAGGGAAGAGGAGAGGTCCGCCCACTCAGAGAGGAAAGAGGCGATCTGACCAGGTGGCCGATAGATGGTAGCCACAATAAGAGAATAGCCAGGAGAGAGAGAAAGCCTGCAGACGGAGCATTCGAAAGATAAGTAGGCCTGCGTAGGAATGACAAAGGCAGGAATCCACTCAGCGAAGATCAGGGCTACACCCCCTCCAGAACAGTTGGATTTGGGCGCGGAGAGGATATTGTGGAGAGCATCTTGTAGCCATCAGGGAGGAGAGTGTCAAAGCTTGTGACAGAGCTGGCCGTGAACCATGTCACGGTGAGACTGAGGAAATCAAGGTCAAGTTCCTCTAGGAGGCAGCAGATGTCAGAGGAGTGTTTGACAGCTGAGCGAGAGTTTAGAGTGGCAATGTGGAGAAGGTTGCCATCCTTGAAAGACTTCAGGGGAGGGGTACAAATCAGAGGTACGCCCTGCAGAGGTGTAGAAGAAGCCCGTGGGGGGGGCAGAAGAGGAAAGAGGAGACGGCAAGATAGCCAAGGAGGAGATAGCACAGGGGGGCGAGTAAGCCGTGGAGGGGAGAGAGGGGACAGCAGGAGAAGAAAAGAAATTGATGAGGCATGGACAGCATATGTCAAAGAGGAGATAGTTGACTTGAGAGCCTTGGACCAAGATGGTACCATTCAAGTAAACAATAATGATGACCTTGGAGGAGTGGAAGGAGGCCAAGAGTGCCTCCCACCGGGTGCCACCATTAATGGGAGAAGAAGAGAAAGAAGAGAGCACAGAGACCATATGTAGAGTCCATAGGTCTGGTGAGCAAACGACAAAGAGGATGTCAGTGAGGGTTTGCCTAGGGAGGCCTGGGTTGGAGACCAGGATGTCCTTTTTAAACTTCTTCCTACCAGATTTAGTGAGGAGAGCAGGATAGTCGATAGAGAAGCAGTTAGAAAAGATAAAAGATAGGAGAGACAGAGAGCACCATAGAGTTGGTAGGGAGAGAAGAGTAGAGCAAGGGTGTGGGAGGGGTTGGGGAGAACACAAGGGAAGGACACAGGGAGGGGCTCATGCAAATCAAAACCCAGAGTTACGCTGTATGATTGATCCAAAATTATGTCGGCAAACCAAGCCTTAGTGTACCTTTGACTGATGGCAAATATCCATTTGCCTATCAGTATTTCAGCAACCCAAATGGGCGGTGCAGCACTGATGTGCTAGTACAATTCTATTATTAAATATATCACCAATAGCAACCACAGCCATGTGTCTTATCGATCCAGGACCAGTAATATAAATGAAGGAAAGGCAAAAGATATACATTAAAGAATCATACACCTAATTAAATCTGCATAATTAAATACTTTAATACTTTTATAGCATTGAAATTGATTGTAATAGCATTCGATTGTTGATGTACAATGTCCAAACATTGGGGAACATATCGAAAATGTTATTGTGAGCAGATTATGAAGACAGCTACAAATCATTTAAATCGGGAAGTCAACTTTTCAACAAGTTCCGCTTTATGTGTACAGGGCTCATTTGCAATGTTTTGTAGCATTGTATATGTCCTAGAAACAAAATCAGGATCGATTCCATGAGTATGCATGGCCAACACATACAATGTCAAATCTTTCACAAATTCAAATTCCATTTCCTGGTATATTGGCTTGCCCCCCCATTGTTTGCCTTTTTGTGTAAAGGCCAAGAGGTAACGAAGCATCCCAAAGTTTCCTGCAGTTTTCACGTGTTCCCTCCCAACGTTTTCATTGTGCACAAGTACAGCTAGTCTTGTTCCGGCCTTCATACCGTCTATGTCGTTGGGCCTGTACTTTAGGCACATATTATGGAACACCTCCAAATCCCCAGTATGACAGAATTTTGTGAGTCCCTTCAGGTCTCTTGAAAGTGTTTTATTGTATACAATCTTCGCAAGAGCTTTGTGTGGAGGTGAACATGGCACCAACCACTTCTTCTTGCATTCCTGCTCTTTTGATAAAGGTCCATGTGCAAATTCGTGAACATTTTGGTTTTCTGTCCAAGAGTGTACTTTGGAACAGTGGTGCATCAATGAATGCCATTTTTCAAGTAGAATTTCTACAGACCCATCACAAGTTTTGGAGCTCCACCAAAGATGGTTGTTGATAGACTGACACCACTTTAAAATATTTTCTGAACTCTTTTTTTACCAGCAGTTATAATTTTTTATTGACTGATTTGGCAAAGTGCCATACATCAAATTGATCACAAATGTGTGGCAACTGCTCTTGCATGACCTTGGCTACTGAAGCATGCCTGTCAGTGTCTATAAGGTCTATTTTCATTCCTCTCGATTGAAGATGTTCGACGGATTTGATGAAACCATTTTTCTCCATGACCACAGAAGATGTACATTTGGACACCTGCACGATCTCCGAACTCACAATTATTTTACATTCCATGTCCTGAAAGTGGTATGTGCAGTACTTTGCTGAACATCCGGGGCTGTCGCACTGCCCATCACCAGCTAGCCCTAAATATTTGCCAGAGAATGTGCTTTCGATTGACATCTGTTCAATTTTCCAAGCTTGACTAATAGCGGGGAATAAGAATTCCCTTTGATATTTGTAGTACTGGGTTTTAGCAAGGAACTCAAATCCAACAAATTTACAGAAACTGGAAATCGACCCGCTGAAAAGTAAATCTGCTAAACATAGTAGATTTCCAGCTGGCACTTTGCCCAGCATCAGTTGAGCGGACCATGAAAATGTATTATGGAGGTGGACACAGCTGGCTTGGATTTTCAGGTTAGTGCCTTGTAATATACGAGACATATTCACCAATGGCTCCCGCATATGTTCTCCCTCAATTTATGGACACATTTCAGCATCTGTACAATCTCTAGCAGGCAGCTGTCAAATACAATGTATTTTTGCTCCTTTATTAGCCAATCGTCCAGCATGAATGTGGTTTGTGACTCGACTGTGGTGGGCAAATCACCCAAACTAGGCAAACTGAACTCGAAATCGAAATCTTTAGCAAGTACCTCGGTCAATTGCGTTGAAGCTTCAGTCGCTGTTAGTTCAGGTTGTGATATTTATACACGAATTGGAGAAACAGGTAACATCGAATGTTTCTTGGGTGGAAGATTTTTACCGGGTGTGTCAAGGGGTCTGCGAGGAATTGCAATGCATCTTCATTGAATTAAGTTTCATCTTGTCGAGTTGTCACATGGTAGCAATAGCAATGGTCCATGGACACTTTGCACGGTTCGCGGTCACATTCCATTCAGTTTCCGGCCATTGGGCATAAGCATCACAAGTCTGCTTATTGACTGGAGCACGCTACGCCCCAATAGTAGTTGCTCCATTGTGAAATCTGTTTGGCAAGGAACATCTTTGGTTTCATTTGTCGTCTGTGTCTTTATACTTCTTTTCCTTCAGGGCCTCTAAGAGATGTGTTGAAAAACATGCTCAATGTATAGAACACATACAGCAGATATCACTTTAAAAACTTCTACAAAACAAACTTTTGTGTTCGTTACCCTCATTTCCTTGATTTTCTTTGAAACCGTGGGTTTCTCTTTTCCCACCACACCAGCAAGCTGAAAAAAACAGCATTTTTATATTGTTTAAATCAAGCAAATTTCATTTCCATGCAAACAAACATATGTACATATCTACAAACAGAACCAACTTTATAGAATAGAAAAAATTACAACATACAAATATACTCCAAATGCAATATGATGTCCATTTGTATTCAATAGTAGGTTATGTTCACCTTTGGTCCATGTGTCTCCCCTTCTAATTCCACACCTTGTGTACATTCCTTGAATAGAATATTCATTAAAAAAAGAAAAAGTCAATCGCACTGGAAATTTAAATCTTTCATCACACAGAGCACTTACACACATACTCTCACAAAGAGTGTACGTCATTTAGTCATAATATACATTTCAGATTTCACCGGATAACCTTCTGAGATGACACATGTACTTGATCAGAGATCACCGTGCAAAACATACTGATTGTAGTGCTGCCCTCAAACTTTTTATAATATATTCTTCATTAGGGAGGAAGTGTAACGTTAGAACCGAAATCAGAAAAGTTTGAAACAGTGCACGGTTAAATGCATTTCACTCTCTAATAATATCCTTTGTAGGATTTACTTTCATTATTGCAAGGCAAGGGAACTGTAAGTACGCATACCTCATACTCTGGACCAGTTGCACAAGAGGAAGTGATTGTAGTCGAAGTTCCAGCATCCCCCTGTAACACAGTACTTGTTTTAGTACAGATGAAAACAGTGAAATGGAACTGAGACAATGAGATGCAGACAATGGTACACCTAGGGAGACACCCATACATGCCACTTAGTGTAAATAACCAATAGCACACAAAGATTTATTTTGGTTTTATTTGAAATTCCAAGCATAACACATTCTCGTAAAGGACAAGTACAATAAATTTGCTTGATAGGCGAGTGAACGTGATGTTGACTCCGGGAAAGAAATTGATGCAGAATCTTGCTCCTTCATTTTCAGTGCATTGTCATGAAGTGGTACAAGGGAAAATTAAAGTTGTATTAGATATGTGGGCAGATCCAACGCTCGAGAATATCACTTTGTGCATGTCGGTAGGTCTCCCCATTGGGATACTGGACGTGTCAGTGGTTTTGTCACTTGTGAGGGTCTTTTCTTCCATCAGTGTGCTCTATGAAAAAAAGGGACATGTCAAGCAAGCGATTATGAAAACATTATGTGACTTTTAAAGGACACTATGGAATTGTTTTCTAATGGTCATAATTCCTTGATTTATTAGAGGCTCCAGAAAGCAGGTAGAGATATAGTATAGTGAAATGTAGTATAGTAAAAATTCAAAACAATCTGGTAACAATGGAAACTTTAGTAAAGACACATTTTAAGTAAATATACATGAAAGCTCCAATCCGTTCATGAAGTTACCTTTTCAATAGCCTACCCTAATTAGATAAAGAGATCATCGATAATACTTATTTATGCAGACCATAGTCCTACATAACAACAAACACAGATAATTCATCATCCAGGACTCACCTGAGGCAGCGTGTGCATACATTTAGTTGGAATTGCATTTGGAAGCAATTTCCAAAGAATTCTGGGTCAATGGTTTTTGGTGTTCTTCGATTGTTCGTACATATCGTCGGTAAAGTGCAGGCTGCAGATGCGGAATCGATTGGCCCTCACGTCCTTCAAGACATTTTGTTCTCTACTTTCAATATCGTCCACCAGAAAATCACAATATTTAACCCATTTTCTTATTAAATCAATATCCTTCGGGAATGTATGCAGGACTGTGCCAAGACCTTTGGCTTGGCTCACAGAAGGGCAACCGAAAACCATACAAGCAGGCATTCTTGAAAAGTCTGTAAGGTCTGTATACAAAATATATATAATTTTAAAAAAATAATACTGTATGTGTCATGATCTCTGCTTCCAAAAGGTCAGGGTTTTCCCAACTCCCTTGGAAGCAGATCCATAACCCAGGCTCCGAGTGACAACCAGTCCCAATTGGGACCTTTTGGACCCAGTCCTGGCGCCAGTGGCACCAGGCTCATAAATATGCCCAGTCCCAGCGCTGGAAGCGCCGGGCTCATAATGCTTGGGTGGACTTACCTGCAGCAGACCATGCTGCTTACTTGCCTGCCAGTTGAGCCTCTGATCCTCTTCTGTTTGGAACTACTTTTCCTGTTGGGTGGGGCAGGAGCCACTCCCTAGATTCAGAACACTGGAACTCTTCTGGAAAGCAGGAACTCTTTTCTTACCTGGCGTGGCTGTGGAAGGAAACACCTAAGCACTACTGGAGGCTATTTAAACCACACCCGATGGATGAATCTTGCTTTGCGTTATTCTGCATCCTCTGCAGCAGAACGCTCATCGTGTCTTCTGCATCTGATCCTGGGCCTAAGGAAAAAGACTTACCATCCTGAATCCAGTCTTCAGCAACACCTATAAAGACAAGAAAGAACAGGTTAGCATTACGGTCTTCAGTGACAGCTCTTCACTTACCTGGTCCATCGGCTGTCACCAACGCCTCGCGCTGCATTCCGGCATCTGAAAGACAAAAGCTTACCAACTCTTCGCACGCTCCGGAGGCCTTCGGCGCTGCATCCCGCATCTGAAAGACAAAACAAGGTGCGTTTAAAGACATTGGGGAACTTTAATACTCACGTGCCATTACTCCTTTCCACATCTAGCCCAGTGGGTATTCCGGCACCCTGCAGCCGCTCCGAACTTGTACCTGCAAAATAAAAAGACAGTTAGAGCGCATCGTGAAGCAGGCAACAAGCGCTTACTTACGTGCTTCCAGGCGCTTCTATTCATCACACGGGCTCCATCTTCAACTCACTTCAGCCCGTCATCCGCCATCGCCGGAACCCTGCAAAACAAGAAACATCATTACTAAAGACTTTAAAGACATTAGAATTACTCGAAACTTACCGTTCGTGCAGTAAACGACGGACAGCAGTCCTCTGAAGTCAAGAGGCCTGCTCCCCTTATCCAGTGAAGAAACTGGTTACAGCACCCTGCCCCGAGGCAGATGGAGAGCACGGTGTTCACTTACCTAAGTTGAGAGCGTTAACCTTTGGGGTTCTACAGGAGAAGAGAAAGGGAAGAAGAGAGAGACATTCAATAACCCAGTTCCTTAATCCCATTTTTTCTATCTGCAGACATCTTACCCTTCAAGTCAGACATACAGTGCACAGAGGTCCAGCCCAAAGAGCCAGCCGTGTGTTACACATCACCTTTGCAGATACGGTATACGCCCAGTCAAGACCGGCGCCTCTACGGGAATCAGGTGAGCGTTACAGAACGCAAAGCCTACCACAAAACTCCCGTCCAGGCGCTATGGAAACCTCGGATACCGACCAGCTAGCCCAGTTACTTGGGGAACTAAGGGCAGAAGTGCATGCAGCCCGTCAGGAAACGAACGCTCTAAGAAGGGAACTGATTATTTCCAAGGAGCGAACAGATGATCTCGCTAGACAATTGCTACAGTCACAAGCCGGACAGACCCCGTTACCCGCATCTGGGGGAAATCTTCCTTCTACATCCTCTATGAATCCAGTGCAGATCAACCTACCTGGGAATGTACCTCTGGCTCCGCCCGAACGATTTTCTGGTGACCCAAAGAGGTTTGCAGTATTTATCAATCAGTGCCGGTTGCATTTCTTATGCCGGCCAGCAGCCTTTCCAACTGATCAAGCTAAAGTAGCTTTCGTGCTTTCGTACCTTAGTGGCAATGCGGCAGACTGGTCGATCCCTCTAGTAAATCAAGATGATCCGGTCCTCCATGATTTTCAAGCTTTTCAGCTCAGTATGGAAAAACTGTTCGCAAGACATTCACAGGGGCAGGCCTTGGACAATGAGCTTCTTTCGTTGCGACAAGGTAATCAAGACCTTTTGGCTTATATTGCGTCTTTCAACAGACTGATAGTGGAAACTCAATGGCCTGAGGACAAAAGGATTACGCTGTTTTATAGAGGTCTACGTGGAGAGCTCAAAGATGTGTTAGCCCAAGTAGTGAATCCCCCACAAGATTGTTCGGACTATATAGACTTAGTCGTTCAAATAGATCACAGACTGCAGAACAGGAAGGCCGATCGTTCCAAGTTTGATGCTCGAGTATTTTCCAAACCGCCAACTCCTTCCAAAGGAGTAGACTCCGGGGAACCCATGCAAATAGGGGGTCTGAAAGGTCCTCTAACACAAAAGGAGCGGGAAAGGAGAAAACAGTTGCAATTATGCCTCTATTGCGGAAACTCAGGGCACTTTCTTCGAGACTGTCCGGTGAAACCTGCCAAGAAGGCAGTAGGAGCTGCAGTTACCAAAGTTACAAACTCTGAGCAGGGAAACGACCTCGCCCGACAAGAATAGAGGTCCTCTTGCCGAGCGTGAAAACCAGTTCCGTGACCTCGCATTTCGTGATACCTATGGTCCTCATTAGCCCTGATAATCCGGATCGATTACATGCAATTGAAGCTTACGTCGACAGCGGTGCCATCGGCAATTATGTGGATCATGAAATGGTTTTGAGGATGAATCTAACTCTTTGTCCCAAGGCTGTAAAGGACGTCATTACTACGGTGGCTGGTACGGAGATAGCCTCCGGGCCAGTAACGCATACCACTCAAGAGGTGACGCTAGTAAGTCAAGATGGACACCATGAGAAGATCGTGTTCGATGTGATCAAGGCCCCTCAGTTTCAGATTATTCTAGGAATACCTTGGTTAGAGAAACACAATCCTCTGATCGATTGGCGAGCAAGAACGGTCCAGTTTCCAGAATGTGTCTCTACTTGTCACCCTCCACCTGGTGTTGCACTGGCAGCAATTTCTTCAGAGACTCCCCAGTTACCTCCCGAATACCTAGAATACCAAGATGTTTTCCAGAAGGATCAGGCTAACTCTCTACCTCCTCATAGGTCTTATGACTGCCAGATAGACCTGATACCTGGATCTACTCCTCCTTGTAGTAGAATTTATGCCCTCACCGAGCCTGAGAACCTTCACCTTCGACAATACCTGGATCAATACCTGGCAAATGGGTTTATTCGTCCTTCCAAGTCCCCTGCTTCTTCAGCTTTGTTCTTCGTTCCAAAAAAGAAAGGAGACCTTAGAACTTGTATAGATTAGCGCTCCCTGAACCAGATCACCGTTAAGAATAGATATCCGTTACCTTTGATCCCTGAACTCCTGGACCAAGTCAGAAAGGCATGCATATATACAAAGCTGGATCTTAGAGGAGCTTACCACTTGGTTCGAGTAAAAGAGGGTGATGAATGGAAGACGGCCTTCCGCACCAAGTATGGACTATTTGAATATCAGGTCATGCCCTTCGGACTTTGCAATGCCCCGGCCGCCTTTCAATATTTTATGAACGATGTCCTCAGAGAGCTCATAGATGTGTGTGTTGTTGTTTACATTGACGACATCCTCGTTTATTCTTCATCGGAATCTGAACATCGGAAACACGTGAAAATGGTCCTCGAAAGATTGCGTCAACACAAACTTTTCGCTAAGTTGGAAAAATGTGTTTTCAACGTGACTGAAGTTGAATTCTTGGGATTCATATTATCACCTGGCGGAGTGCGTATGGATTCAAAGAAGGTCGACGCAGTTCTCAAATGGCCATCACCATCCTCCGTAAAAGGTGTGCAAAGCATGTTAGGCTTCGCTAACTTTTACCGCAGGTTTATCCCCGAATTCTCTCGAATAGTCCAGCCCATCACTGCCTTGTTAAAGAAAAACAAACGTTTTGAATGGTCTACCGAGGCGGAACAAGCTTTCCAGGATTTGAAGACTAAATTTATCTCTGCACCAATCTTAAAACACCCTCGCCCCGAACTCCCCTACATCGTGGAAACTGATGCTTCAAGCCTTGCCATGGGGGCAGTTCTATCACAAAAGGACCCGGTAACCAATCAGTTGCATCCCGTGGCATTTTGGTCCCGCAAATTCTCGCCTCCTGAAATCAATTACACGATTACTGACAAGGAACTTCTGGCTATCAAGTCTGCCTTTAAGGCTTGGCGGCATTATCTGCTGGGGGCCCGACACACCGTTACTGTGATTACGGATCACCGAAACCTGCAATATTTGAAAACCGCAAAAGCCCAATCCTCTAGACAACTCCGTTGGGCATTATTCTTTGCCGAGTTTGACTTCATAATTACCGATCGACCTGGTACAAAGAACGGTAAAGCTGATGCCCTTTCTCGGATGGGAGTGGAAGAACACTTGATCAACCCTAAACCTGTACCAATCATTCCCGAACAAAGAATTCTGGGTGTAATCGCCACAGAATCCATAGAGGAAGTTAAGGATAAGGCCAGGCAACTTGTAACTCCAGCAGACATACAGAATTGGCATCTGCAGGGAAAGGACTTTGCAGTAAAGGACAACTTATTGTATTTCCAAGAACGATTATACCTACCCAGCACAGATTTACAGAAAAAAGTAATCTCTTGTTATCACGATTCTTTAATGGAAGGACATCCCGGTATGGCCAAGACCTCAGAAAAGATCAAGCGCTACTTCTGGTGGCCGTCTTGGAAAAAAGATATCAGAGACTTTATAATGTCCTGTGGAGTATGCGCCCAAAACAAGAGTCAAAAGGAAAGACCAGCAGGCCTCTTACGCCCTATTGACATCCCACCTCGCCCTTGGCATACGCTTTCTATGGACTTCATCACCGATCTACCTCTATGCTCCGGATACAATACGATTCTAGTAATCGTGGACTTATTCTCCAAGATGGCGCATTTCATTCCGCTCAAAGGCTTGCCAACAGCAGCAACTCTGGCCCGAGAATTTCTCGAAAACATCGTCCGACTGCACGGTTTTCCTTCGGTTCTAATTTCGGATCGAGGTAGTCAATTCATTTCTCATTTTTGGCGAAGTTGCTGTCCGTCGGCTCAAATTGATGTGAGACTATCGACCAGTCACCACCCTCAGACCGACGGACAAACCGAGAGGACCAATCAAACTCTGGAACAGTATTTACGCTGCATGCTGCAACAAACTGAAAAAACTTGGAAAGACATCCTTTGGATAGCCGAATATGCCTACAATAACTCTGTCCATTCGGGAACTGGGAAAACCCCGTTTTTTCTTTTGTACGGCAGTCACCCTCGAACCTCGGAGTTGGATCCCCTCCAAGATCTTGAAACACCAGCAGTAGACTACCTGCATTCTACAATCACCCAAGCCTTTAAGGAAGCTGTTTCTCACCTTCAAAGGGCTAAAGAACAATACAAGAAAGGAGCAGATCAACATCGGAAGGAAGCCCCTCAATATCAAGTAGGGGATCAAGTCTGGTTATCCACCAAATATCTACCTCTAAAAGGGCCACGCACATTCAACCCAAGATACCTTGGTCCCTATTCCATCACTACCATAGTAAACCCAGTAGCGGTCAAGTTGGACTTGCCCCCGCACATGAAGATACATCCGGTCTTCCACGTCTCTCTATTAAAACCCGTGCAACCTCAAACCCGACTAACTAAATCTCCAAAACCTATCCTAGTTGATGGAGAACTCGAGTTTGAAGTCAAAAGCATTCTGGACTCCAAGATCTCCAAATCTAAACTATTTTACCTAATTGACTGGAAAGGCTACGGCCCCCAAGAGAGATCCTGGGAACCTGCTGAATATGTCCACGCTCCTCGCCTAATCAAAAGATTTCACCGAACATTTCCTGACAAGCCAAAACCCCCGGAGAAGCCCGGTTTGGGAGGGGCCTTGAGGGGGGGTACTGTCATGATCTCTGCTTCCAAAAGGTCAGGGTTTTCCCAACTCCCTTGGAAGCAGATCCATAACCCAGGCTCCGAGTGCCAACCAGTCCCAATTGGGACCTTTTGGACCCAGTCCTGGCGCCAGTGGCACCAGGCTCATAAATATGCCCAGTCCCAGCGCTGGAAGCGCCGGGCTCATAATGCTTAGGTGGACTTACCTGCAGCAGACCATGCTGCTTACTTGCCTGCCAGTTGAGCCTCTGATCCTCTTCTGTTTGGAACTACTTTTCCTGTTGGGTGGGGCAGGAGCCACTCCCTAGATTCAGAACACTGGAACTCTTCTGGAAAGCAGGAACTCTTTTCTTACGTAGGCGTGGCTGTGGAAGGAGACACCTAAGCACTACTGGAGGCTATTTAAACCACACCCGATGGATGAATCTTGCTTTGCGTTATTCTGCATCCTCTGCAGCAGAACGCTCATCGTGTCTTCTGCATCTGATCCTGGGCCTAAGGAAAAAGGCTTACCATCCTGAATCCAGTCTTCAGCAACACCTATAAAGACAAGAAAGAACAGGTTAGCATTACGGTCTTCAGTGACAGCTCTTCACTTACCTGGTCCATCGGCTGTCACCAACGCCTCGCGCTGCATTCCGGCATCTGAAAGACAAAAGCTTACCAACTCTTTGCACGCTCCGGAGGCCTTCGGCGCTGCATCCCGCATCTGAAAGACAAAACAAGGTGCGTTTAAAGACATTGGGGAACTTTAATACTCACGTGCCATTACTCCTTTCCACATCTAACCCAGTGGGTATTCCGGCACCCTGCAGCCGCTCCGAACTTGTACCTGCAAAATAAAAAGACAGTTAGAGCGCATCGTGAAGCAGGCAACAAGCGCTTACTTACGTGCTTCCAGGCGCTTCTATTCATCACACGGGCTCCATCTTCAACTCACTTCAGCCCGTCATCCGCCATCGCCGGAACCCTGCAAAACAAGAAACATCATTACTAAAGACTTTAAAGACATTAGAATTACTCGAAACTTACTGTTCGTGCAGTAAACGACGGACAGCAGTCCTCTGAATTCAAGAGGCCTGCTCCCCTTATCCAGTGAAGAAACTGGTTACAGCACCCTGCCCCGAGGCAGATGGAGAGCACAGCGTTCACTTACCTAAGGTGAGAGCGTTAACCTTTGGGGTTCTACAGGAGAAGAGAAAGGGAAGAAGAGAGAGACATTCAATAACCCAGTTCCTTAATCCCATATTTTCTATCTGCAGACATCTTACCCTTCAAGTCAGACATACAGTGCACAGAGGTCCAGCCCAAAGAGCCAGCCGTGTGTTACATATCACCTTTGCAGATACGGTATACGCCCAGTCAAGACCGGCGCCTCTACGGGAATCAGGTGAGCGTTACAGTATGCATGTGATTGAAGGAATTATATCACAGCTTTCTATGCAATATTTGTTTTAGTCAAAGAAGGAAAACCTGTGTAACCTAGTCGAATGAACACAGCGATAACATTTGTACAGAATTGATTGGTTTACTGTAAGTCATAACGTGTTACTCGTCCATTGAATGTGCTTTCATGCATCAAAAGGAAGCATGCTTACAAACATGGACCACGAAAGATTCCATTCTATTACAATGAACATTGATGCAATGTGCTATTTATTGAGATAAAAATACTTGAAACATTAGACAATGTTTACGTCTTTGAGATAAATGAACATTACAATACTGGGTACATTAGGTGGGAATAGAAAGAACATTTGAGATCAGCAGTTGATAAATATAGAGAAGTAAATGGGTGACCTACGCTTACCTGGACGAACAAACAAGCCAATTCAGCAGGCAGGGGAATAAGTAGCCGGGGTACAGGTAGCACGATAACGAGATACCTTGCAGAGCTCAGAGATGTTCTCCTGTTAAATGTGAAGGTCTTTATAAAGGATTAGAAAAGTGGGTGTGTATGTGAATGTGTGATGTGTTTGTTGCGGGGTCTTGAAGAGGGGAGCCTGGAGACACTGGGTCTGGGGAGGCCATGAGAACAATGGTCACTGTGCAGAAGAACCCTTTTGAAGTGTACATGGTGTTTGGCACCTTGGCCGTTCACTCCCACCCAGCCCCCTTGCGAGCGCAGGCCCACAGGTGCGAACTGCCGTTGGCATGAGGCGAGCGCAAAAGGCCTGGAACACTGCTGAAGGGAGCCACACTTATGTGGATTGCAGGCGCGGGGTCTTGAAGAGGGGAGCCTGGAGACACTGGGTCTGGGGAGGCCATGAGAACAATGGTCACCGTGCAGAAGAACCCTTTTGAAGTGTACATGGTCTTTGGTACCTTGGCCATTCACACCCACCCAGCACCCTTGCGAGAGCATGGCCACAGGTGCGAACTGCTATTGATACTGGAGGAGGGATGGATTGGCATGAGGCGAGCCCAAAAGGCCCGGAACACTGCTGAAGGGAGAAACACTTTTGTGGATTGCAGGGGCGGGATCTTGAAGAGGGGATTCTGCAGACACTGGGTCTGGGTAGGCCATGCGAACAGTGGTCACTGTGCAGAAGAACCCTTTTGAAGTGTACATGGTGTTTGGCACCTTGTCCGTTCACACCCAACCAGCCCCCTTGCGAGCGCATGGCCACAGGTTTGAACTGCTATTGATACTGGAGAGGGGATGGATGGGCATCAGGTGTGCGCAAAAGGCCCAGAACACTGCTGAAGGGAGACACACTTATGTGGATTGCAGGGGCGGGGTCTTGAAGAGGGCAGCCTGGATACACTGGGTCTGGGGAGGCCATGAGAACATTGGTCACCATGCAGAAGAACCCTGTTGAAGTGTACATGGTGTTTGGCACCTTGGCCGTTCACACCCACCCAGTACCAGAGGGGGGTATAGTGGGTATGGATTTATGCAGACGACGTTAGCATTAAAGGGCACTAACCATTCTTTTATGTCCCTCATAAACGAGTGAGCGTTTTCTTGATTCACTGAAAAATTGAAACAACTATTCGTATATGCTCAATTTAATTTTCTTTCGTTTGGTGATGTTGATGGCTCAAACAAAAATACAAATTGTATACTTGAGGTTGCAGCACAGTGTGTGAAAGTCCACTGTACTGTCTGCTGGCTCCAACGACACAGGCAGGTATTAATCGTCGAACAAGGAATCCAAGCATCCCATAAAGCCACCATGTAAATGAACCATAGGCCCACCAGCCTGTACCACCTGTGGAAAAGAAACATACATACTGTAATTAAATGAACCTGATAAGTGTACAACACTTACTTGAAAATGCACCCTGTATTCTATGGCATAGTTGCCCGTACAAAAGTTACTTCATGGATAAATGAACTTGGGCTTCGAAGTCTTGACACATTACAAGTGAACACCCATTCAATCCATAACGTTTGGGGGCACAGAGAAATATTGCTTCTTAGTTGAATGTGAAAGACACGTAAGCGATGAAAACTCTGATTTCCAAAAAGCGCTAGAAATATATTCAATTTGCAGACTATATTCATTTGCCAGCGATCGATCAAAGTTACGACAATGTAGGAAACAAACATGAAATATTAGTCGTCTCAGTGTTCAAAATGACATCACATCTAGAGTACACTTACTTCTTACTTGGATTGCGAGGGCGAACTGTTACGCGAAGTTTGTGCAAAAACACCATCATAATCCTCAACATGAACCTTGTGAAGCAGGCTGCCTTGAAGTCATGCAGCTCGGTAATGCATAGCAGTGGTTTGTCTCCTTCTGACATGTAGGCCAAGCATCCAGAGTTTTCGTGGCAGCAGTAGTTTTTCACCTTGGTTGATGTCCTCGCAACGATTGCAGGTACACCAGGTGGAAACGTCTTACATGCAACTAGGCTCAGGCTCATGCTCCGGTGATTCATCTTCCCAACTATCGTTCGATTCCCCATTGTTTCTGCATCTTTCTCGTTCAATTACTTCCTCCTCGGAATACTCAGGTAGGTATAACTGGTAGGGCTGAATTGTTGCCATTATACGACAAATGTTTAAGTAAAACGTAAGTAACGATTGAAATCAATAGCAATGCTAGTGTAAGTATCTGTTCACAGAGCCTTTGTGCAACGAAGATAGCTGAACACAGCAGAAACTAGTCACAGGCGATTCAATAAAAAGACTGTGAAACGATTGAAAAAGCAACTCTGATGTTGTCTGATGAGAAGGGGTCTGTTTATACTTATTGAGGAAAGAGACGTCCGGCCAAATCCATGGAGACACATCAATAGCTTGTGCACAGAGAACCTTGACACGAGACGTGCAGTGTCATTGTGAAAAGGGGTGTAAGCGTCTAGTGATGTCAGCTTCAGAGGTGGGTGATATGATTTAGTGCCGTGAGGGCACTTGAGCTTGGGGCGATGCAACAACGGAGAAGATTAGCACAAGATGTGTGCGCCCAACCCGTTATTTTCGCATGTGTAAAAGTGAGGAAAACTAAGGTTCAGATGCATAGGATTTTTTTTTACGATCGATCACAGTATGCTTAAAAACACATGCCCGAACGCTCGGGACAATAAAAAGTTTGAGCGCACTTCCCCTTTAAAGTGGTAGGACCATTGGGCTGTTATACCCTGTGGGTTAAATGGCTATCTGACTATAATACCCCCTTAACGCTTCACAGTGTAGGAAGTTTAACTCTGAAAGTATTCCTATTACTTCCAGAATGTACGTGGCCTCTCTGCAGAACTACTAGCACCCCATTTGGAAACTACTTTGAATATGTTGAATTCCTATGTTTCTGCATCTGATCTTGCTGAGGCTTATGAGAAGATGTTTGATGCAATGAAAGGTAGTGCTCCAGTAAAAACCTCGTCTGGTAAGACTAAGAACACTAAAGTTTGGTTTTTGGTTGAGATTCAGGAAATAAAAATAGCTACGCGTAAATCTTTGGTATTGCTGGGCATCATTACAAGTCCAGCGGTAACCCTGCCGATGCTACCGGCGGGTTGCTGCCAGACTCGGAACATTTTACCAGCACCTAGCTTCCTGGTGCCACCACGACATGACAATCACCCAGCGGACTGGGAGCTAGGACCCGGTAAAATGTTAATCCCCATTCCCATGGAGTCCAATAGGACTCCATGGGAAAGGGTTCACAGAAGCGACGGCACTGTTGCAAACAGTGCCAGCGCTTCAGTGAAGAGTCTGCCTACTGCGGCCGCTGCACCCGGCCGGGTCAGACCAGTCAGGAGCAGTGGCTCCGGCAGGCAAACTCGTAATGAGGCCCGCTGATTAAAACCAATTCAGTAGAAAACAGAAACAAATATATCCTTGTGTCAAAGCTTATAACTCTGCCATTACTCTAGCTCAAAACACGGGCTTGTGATCAGAGGATTGAAAAGGCCAGCTATGATACTAAAGAGCTCTTTAAAATTCGTAGGTAGCTTGAAGATCCCTGTCCAGTTACCTCATCTGTCATTAAAGATAAAGGATGTTGTACGTCCAGTCAGGGTGCAATTGTGGACAAAATTAAGAGAATTCAGGGTGATTATGTGAGTAAAACTACAGTGTGTGAGGGTCGCAAGCAAATATTGCTTATTTGAGCTCTGAGGTTATCGCTTCTGTTTTCGAGTTTAGGATGGTTATGGATTCTGAGATCCAGACCTTGCAACAGCTTAAACCCACTTATTGTAAGGGAGATGCCTGTCCTGCTATGATTGTTAAGGACTGTGCTTCACAACCTATTCCTTTGATTATGAAATGTATTAATGCCTCCTTTGGAAAGGTTTTGTTCCACAATGTATTAAAAAGACATGGATATCACCCTTACTTAAAAGACCAACACTTGATACAAACATCCCTTTGAATTGTAGTCCTATTACTAACACTCTGTTTCTGTTGAAAATTCGGAATAGGGTGGCCTATATTCAAATATGTGATTTTCTGTCCAGCAATAAGATCTTGGGCCGGCGACAGTCTGGTTTTCGCAGTGCTCGTAGTACTGAATCGGCTCGGTTGGATTTGAAAGTGAATATTCTTCAGGTCTTTGAGAGGGGTTGCATTGCACTTCTTATGCTCCTTGATTTATCGGCAGCGTTCGACTTTATTATTCACTGTTGTTATCTAGGATGATATTTTCTGCCTGTTTTTCTCCTGCAGCGGCCGGCTGTGTCGAGATGTTTCTTTCTGACCGCTCGGGTAGTGTGTTCTCGGGAGAGTTTAGGACCAACGATTTCTTGGTGACTTGCGGAGTCCCTCAGGGATCCTGCTTGTCATCTACATTATTTAATATCTTCAATCTGCTACTTTTTGGCTTGATGCTAATGAGGTGTGCTATACTAATTACGCAGATGATATTCAGTGTCTTATACCATTTGACTGGTGATTACATCACAGACACCGAAGTCATCAACCCGGTTTTCTTACTCATCCAGAATTGGATAATTGAAAGTAGCTTAGTCCTCAACAACACCAAAACCAAGCTGATGATTATAGGTACATGAGCTCAACTTAGAAAGCTTGGTTCTGAGTTTTTGTGAATTTAAACTGGCTAGTTGCATGATTCCTACACTTCCAAGGGTTAAAACACTGGGTGTAATCTTGGATCAGGAGCTTAATTTGAGGGCGCATGTGAGCAGTCCTGACTCACCGTCCTCATATTATCTCAAACTACTAGCGCAGTTGCGACCGTTGTTGAGCCATGACAATCGGGCTACTATTGCTAGGGCTATAGTGGGAGCTAAAATAGATTATTGTTCTTGTCTCCTATATGGCAGTGGTAAAGGAGTAATTGCCCGACTTCAGGCAGTGCCGAATAATGTGGTACAGGCCGTTGGGGCCGTCAAATGAGGGATCACATTTTTTAGGCCAGTCAAGCCTTGCATTGGCTTCCAGTAACCTCAATAATTACCTTTCGCCTACTTTCTATAATACACAGGTGCTTATATGGCACAAGTACAGCGTATCTGTCTGACAGACTTTGCTTCTACCTGTTGAAAGGGCACTTCAATTTAATAACTGTTTGCTTTTGTCTGTGCAAAAAGTTAGATTGACTATGGTCTCTCAGAGGTCCTTTCCTTATGCTGCCCCAAAGTGTTGTAATGCACTTCCACCTGACCTGAGAGCATGTCGCTCTTTGGCTTGCTTTAAGTGTGGTCTAAAAACGGCTTTGTTTTGTTGACTCTCCCTAGCCTTCTTCACTGTTCTGGCAATATGACTGGATGTGTTTGTCTTTTCTGTTTTTAGCTCTCACATGCCTGCGCGTCTATCTTTAGCGCTATATAAATAAATTAAATAAATAAATACATATCAAGTTAGCGCATAAATAATTCTTGTGACTGGTTTCATTCTACTGCATCACTACTTACCTTCTTTTAGTTGTCAAAGTTATTGTATGCATTCCCACAAACCTAAAGGTAACTGTTTTGTGATATTACTAGAAATTGGGAAGGCCCAGCTGAGAGAAGGGCAAACCGCCGAACCACCAGCACGCCAAGAAGTCATTACTGGAGTCACACAGACAGGCCTCCAGCCAGCCCGGCCCAATGTGGAGCAGCAGAAACACGTTGCAGATGCGGAATCATGACGACCAAACTTAACCAATTCTCTGGAGGAGCACCGCCAAGTAAGTAAAGGCATACGGTTGCTCAGGGGGAACTGGGAGAGGGGAGGGGAGGTTGAATCAGACCCCAACACGGGGTAATCAAACAGAGACCCCAAGGCAGGGTGAGATGAGGATGACCCCCAAAGTGAGGTGAGAGAACCCAGACTTCAAGGCAGGGTGAGCGAGACAAGAGAATTTAGCCACAAGGCAGGGTTAGAAAGGACAACTCCAAGGTGAGGTGAGCGAAAATAAGACCCCAAAGCAGGGTAAGAGGTGAAGATCCCAGAGAGCGACAGAACTCCAAAGCAGAAGAGAGACACCAGACTCCAAGGGCGGGTGCAAGAAAACAAAACCCAAGACAGGGTATCAGTTAAAAACTGCCATGGGGGCGAGAATGGTCACAACCTTCCTGGTAGACGATACCCAGAACGCTCTCCCAGAAAAGGGGGAAAAAGGACTAGAAGCAGATAAAAGCACTCATGGAACTTGAGTGTACTGTGCTGTTGAGAGAGAGCACTTGAAAATACATTCAGACAATTGCATTAACTGTGTATCACAGGCAGCAAGCCCTACGAAGGACAACATGCCTAAGTGGGGGTCAGACCAAACCACCATTCACGTGCAAGGGCTGAGGGCCTGAGTGTATCTTTGGTTTAGTTATATGTTTGTTGTAAGTGGTAGGGACAGAATCTAGGTTAACATAGGCTTTCAGACAAAGGCCTTTAGAGTTTGTAACAACCTCACTGATGAGCACCACTGGACAGTTTCTCCTATAGTATAGGGCAAAGATCCTAGGCCTAGGGACAGAAGAGATTTTTAGATGGGAATAAAAGAAATTTAGTCCAATACCACCTTGCCCATCTCCTGATTCTGATCTACCACACTCCCATGATTTGTCACAGTTCTCTTTTGTCATTTTCAGAATTGCAACTCCGAGAGTGCAACTGGGCACAACCAAGAAAACCCAGACTGGAATGAGCCGAGTTGAATCGAAACCATACATGGAATGATGGACTACAATTTTTCATGCCCAAAAGGGCTTAAAACACCCAACACCTGATCCACCAACCCAGTACAGGGCCCAGGGGGAATGGTGGGGCAGGAGAACATGAACTGAGAGGAAGAAGGGATTACATGGGACCAGAGGAGACACAGACACCCTCCCAAAACCCACCTGAAAACAAAACTCACCAGCATATGAAGAAAACCACAAGGAAAAAGAGCAGCCTTAGCACATTGCTACCACTCCACACATGGAGATTGAAAAGGGGCAGATCTAAATGACTTCTTAAAGCTGTCCCAGGATAGCTTTGCCAGAGATTGGCCAAGGGGAGCATGTGACCAGTGTAAGGAACTCATGATGGCACCAAGTAAGACAGACACAAGTGATCACAGTTCAAGGGTGTTTATTGAACAATGAATGCAGGGTGGCAAAACACCTAATCTAAACCTAAATCTAAGTTGGAAGCAAGCGTCGATAATCAAATGAAAAATAAGGCAGTCCTAGTGGTGTCATATCAAATAAAAAGGTCCCATATTAGGATACCTATTGTCAAACCTTACAACTAATACAAAAACGGTGTGGGATGGTTTTCAAGAAAAGAAAGAAGTGTTCTCAAATAATATGTCAGGATGCGGTAGCCTGGGTCTCCCTTCCCAAAGTTTTGAGCACGGGGTAAAGTGGGATCTTGGAGCACAGTACTTTCTCGAACTTCCCAGCATGAGATGACAGTTTGTTTCATTTTCTGGACAGTCGATGGCCAAGTCTCGTTTCTCTTGAAAGTCTCTTTCCTTCGAGGACCCGATGTATTCAAATAATCAAACAAACAAAAGTTCCTTCAACAACTGAAAGTTTGTATCTTTCTTTTACTTAGGGTGAGGATTCTTCACCTTTGGGTCTCCCTCTTCTGAGGGCTGATCCCTCTTGATTCTTTCAGCCTCCCTCCTCCGGGTTCACTATGGCTCTTCTGCTTTCTGCAAAACCTAATGTCCTTTTCTTAAAAGTTCAACGTGGACAACCCTCTAGCGGTTCACTCTTGTCAACATACTGTTTCGTGGTACTTTAGACTTTACCCCTCTTTACTGGCATCCCTCGTTAGGTTCACTATGGCTCTCAATTAGGATGCTAGTAGCTCACCCCTGGATCCCCCTCTTCTGGGTGCTGACCCTGCTTTATTTTTAACAAAGCTTTGTTACACAGTTCAATGCTTGTGGGATTCGCTTCCTTCCATTTTTTTCTCTCTATGTGGGATTCACTTCCCTTGCTTTTCAATAGTTTGTAGATCAAAGTCTTTTGATTGTAAAGGAATTTTGCTTGACACTCTGACCTATCTTGGCAGCCTTTCTACGGCCTTCTGGTATCTGTAGTTTTGCTCGACCAAAGTCTCTCAAGTTAGCACCCATGTGGTTCTGGTTCCCTCTGCAGCTGGTCTCCCCTTTACACTTTTACAGTTCTTCGAACTTAGTTCAATTTGCCACTTTCATTCACCACTGCCCCACTCTTATCAGTTCTCCCCTCGACTCACCGGCTGTGATAAACCGCTTAGCTTTCCATCTTTCTGAGTCAAGGCCGGTATCTCCCTCGTCCCTGCTTATCGGCATAGTCTTGCCCCGTGTACCGTTGACATCTGCTGCAAGACACTTGTGCTATTGTTCGCGGCTTTATGTCCTTTTCCATGAAGGTTCCACAAAGGTTTTGTGCGACTGGGACGGAAAGGGCAAGGTCACTTCTCTCCTAGCCACCCTCTCGCTTCCCGCCGCCTTTATCCTTCTCTTGAACTGCTGTGCCTGTTTAGCCATCTCGTCGTGCTGTCTGCCATGCTCGTACTGTGCTCTCTTGCTCCACTTTTTATCCCTGTGGGGAAAGGAAAGGCCCGTCAGGTGTGTTTGATTCTGATCAATTGCCTGACTTTGCCTGACCCTTTTATTGGGACATGTCAAGTAAACAGCTCGGGTGTGAGTCCGTCATCTTTCGTGTTATGTGAAAGTGTTTGTGTCGAAAAAGGGGGAGGGGGGTGTTTTTGAATGTCCTATGTGAGAGGAGGGGGAAAAGGTGTTGACAGAAGGGGGATAACGCATCTTACCCATCAGTGCCCTACTTCCACTCGTTGGGGACCCCCCAGCCACGTGATCCTCCCTCGCTGGTCCACCCCCAGGAACTGCGTCCAGTAGCGATGGCTGTGTTCTGGCCACCTGGATGACAGATCCCCGTGGACTAGCTAGGGAGACACCTTCATGTTTCTCACATACCCTTCCTCCATGCAATGTAGCCACATTTGCTACACAGAGGAGCCGGGAAAGAAAATCTACGTTTCCTTGTTCTTTTCCCTTCCGGTGTTCCATTGTGAAGCAATAGGGTTGTAGGTCTAGAAACCATTTCATGGCCCGAGGGTTGGACTCTTCGCGTTGTCTAATCCAAACTAAGGGTGAGTGGTCCGTTACCAATGTGAACTTCCGACCCGATAGGTAGTATCTAAGATGGATAATGACCCACTTGCTGGCTAGAGCCTCTAGTTCAACCACAGAGTAATCTTTTTCACGTGGGAACAACTTGTGACTAGCGTATAATATGGGATGTTCTAGTCCGTGGCAAATTTGGGACAGGACTGCTCCCAATCCTGTAAGGAAGGCATCCGTCTGTATCACAAACTCCTTTGAGAAGTCGACTATCTTTAGGATTGGGTTTTGGCATAACATCTGCTTCAAGATGTTATGGCATACATTGTCATCCTCGTTCCAATGAAGTTTATGGGGTTCAGCATTTTTAAGTTTATCTGTCAGCCGGACAATTTTGTCCAAAACGTTAGGGATAAACCTAAACCTACGGTAATATCCTATTAACCCAAGGAAAGCTCTAAGGTAAGTAGCTGGTGCCCTGTGTAGGCCAAAAGGGAGGACTTTAAACTGGAATAGTCCCAGGGGCATTAAAAACGCAGTTTCTTCCTTATCTGGCATGTATACCGGGACTTGCCAGTACCACTTGGTTAAATCTAGGGTAGATAAAAAGGTGGCTGTTCTAGGTCTATCAATGAAGTCATCGATGCGTGACTGTCATGAGCACTGCCAATGTGCCTTGGATTGCTCCTCAACTGTGTGATAAAAGAGGCCGGGCCCTCAGTTGGAAAAGGAAATGGTCAACAGCCCGGCGTTCCTGGGCTGCACATAAGTTTGGTTCTGTAGTAGAATGTTTCTAATGGACATAAAAGAACTTCCAGATTGCCTGTTTAGCAGTGTTGCTCTATGCTTTGAGCTTAGCTCTCTTTATAAGTCGCACGCCCCGGGAAGCCCGCACTTCGCGTTGTTTCTGCCTCATGCAGTGCAACTCCTACTGCGGTCCTCAGCTACAGACTCTTGCTTCGTAGATCACAGAACCCACAGTTTTTCCCTTGTTTAATTCCCTATGAGTTTCCGCATCACCATTGCCCTATAAGGCCTTTACTACAGTCCTCGCTGTAATTTTCAGCATTCCAATTTCCACCTCACGCACTCACTACTTTTCCTCTCATTTAACACCAGAGCTTTAGAATCCAGTGAGACGCTTCGCTCCAGGAATCTGCATGCGTCTTCAACGTTCCATTGGAAAACTCTCGTCAGGAGTCAACTTTCTTCGTTGGCCTCATCCTTCAAGTAAGAAAGAATACAAGTACGCGGGAAAAGATAACCGCAAGTTAAAGTTATATTCAGTTACACGTTAACATTGTAATTATTCAACTCAAGTCTGAAGTTGTTTGGAGTTCCAACTTGGAACACTGTTAGACGGCCCTTCGGCGCGCAGAAGGACTAATAGTTTTGTCAGCATTACTACGGGCCACCCAGTGTGTATGTAAAGATATGTTTGTCACACCCGGTTTCGCTTGCCAGCATCTACGCATTTCCCTATTGCTCTTTCGAGGACTTCAAACTCAATTGCTCCCACATGCTTACATCCTTTTGTTAAAATTAGCATTACAAATCACACATCTTGTGCATCAGGAAAGTGCCTTCAGCTGCTGCAATTACGTTCACTACATGTCAGGAATCAAGGGAAGTCCATTCCGTCTCCGTACTATCAGAGACAGTATGGATGCTCTAGGGTACGAAGTACACACACACGCTCACAGACGCCAACACATAAAACCCCTTTTAGGGAGAAAGGAACATCTTGCAGACCCCGGCCAATACGAGAGTACACCTCTTTCTCTTCCTGGTGGCGGTTGCCGTGGAAATTGAATGCGAGACGCCAATGCATCCGACGTCAGACGCACGTTACGATCATGTGACCGTAACTTCATAAAACTCCTCCTCTCCCGACACTCATTGCTTCTGATTAGTTGCGAACTATGTTTTGTTCTTGCTGTCAAGTTGCCTACCTTGTGATTATTGCTGGTGTGAAAGCCTAGTAAAAGACTTATTCCTTGCCATCCCCGTACCCACCATTTTCCCCTTCCTCTTCTGTGCTTGTTCCCACTACCTGTGTGTCTATTCCCGCTTCAGACATACCTCTTCGCCGCCCTCCCTGATCCCTGTTCTCACCTGGATTGATTAGTGGATTGCCTTCGCCTCACGATTTCAACGCTGTTTGCTTCCTGCACGTTGCCGACCCGGACTGCTTAACGGATTGCCTTCGCCTCCCGATTTCAAGGCTGTTTGCTTCCTGCACGTTGCCGACCCGGACTGTTTAACGGATTGCCTTCGCCTCCCGATTTCAACGCTGTTTGCTTCTTGCACGTTGCCAACCCAGAATGCTTAACGGATTGCCTTTATACTCCCGATTGTCCTTCTCTTGTACTGTGATCCGGAAACTTCCAGACCACTAAACCACCACGGACCCATATCAATGCAAGTGCTCTCCTGCATAAGACTGTGGGTACCCCCTCCTCGCCTTTCTTCGGTACGGGCTAGAGACTGCCATTTGTACCCTGGGAAAAAAGGGGGGAGCGTCCTCGTTTCGTCAGGTGTACTTGTGGGACTTCCTCTCCCTAGGCGTTCGCGTGCCGTCGGGAATAGTCCCAGGCCTGTTGGACCTTACAGTCTTATTTTGGAGCACTTGTCCTCCCTCTATTTGGTCTCCTGAACCACCCATGGTAAGAAGTGTCTGTCCTGTTTTGCTTTTCCTTCATGCTTTGGTCACTTGTGAGTATTTAGAAGTTTTTCCATTGTGTTTCCTCTTGTGCATAGAATCAGAGTTTCAGGGCTCCCATTCTGTGATACTGTTTTCAAGCTTCTTCCCTTGGGGTCTTTGAGTATCTACATTAAGGTATTAGATTTATTTAGTTGTTACATTTTTTGCTTAGGAAAGAAGTAAGATTGTTGTTAACCAATCTTTTCCTTTCCGGTTTAGGGAGTCTTCTGCCACGTGTTTGGGTCCATTCTTCCAAACAAACGATCCCTGGTGTTGGTTTCATTGTAATCACACACAGGGTTATATTGTAGGGTAGAATTCATCGGCTACACTACGAGGGCAAGCCCGCACAGGCGATCCTGACAAAATCAGAAGCCGTATAATGGACCCAAATGACGCCCTGGCCCAAATCATGCATATGGTTACTGAGTTACGTGCGGATATGACAGCTGCTCATACCGCCACTCAACAACGTATTAATGAAATACAAGGCGGCATGATACCAGCTAATCCTCCTGCTCCAAATCCAACGGCACCCTCTGGTGCAGGAGGGGCATTGGCAGGACAGGAAACGGGACCCGTCTTTATGACAACCCATTTCCCATTAGCTCAACCTGAACGGTTCTGCGGCAATCCCCGTACTTATTGCAGCTTCCTAAATCAATGTCGCTGCATTTTCTATGCAGACCATCTTCATTCCCTGACTCGAAAACAAAGGCAGCATTCTTATTGTCTCATCTCGGTGGCACAGCCGCCTCCTGGGCCAATCCTTTACTTGAACAAGGTAGCCCCTTATTATTTGATTGTGATGCTCTGATTGCAGCTATGAGTCGGGTCTTTGATACCTGTTATAAAACCCAAGCCACAGATCTAGAATTGTTAAGTTTACATCAGAGTGAATCATCTTTGTTGGCCTATTTAGCTAGATTTAACCAGTTAGTCGCAGAGACCCGCTGGCCGGAAGATAAAAAAACCTCTATGTTTTATCATGGATTGTAAGATTCGCTTAAAGATACTTTGTCCACGGTCCCGATTGTACCCACCACGTTTCCCAAACTCTTAGATATGGTACTCCAAATAGACTCCTGATGAGCAGAAAGGAGGGGTGAAAAAAGATCTTCCACACCTTTAGCCTTGGTCCCTCCAGCTGCTGTATCAGGCGCTTCAGAACCAATGCAGATAGGTGCCGTCCGTGGTCCACTAACTTAGGAAGAAAGGGAATTACGAAAAAGAAACAATCTATGTTTTTACTGTGGGTCCTCAGAACATCTATTAAAAGCCTGTACTAAGAAACCCAAACATCAGGGAAATGCCAAAGCTCGACAGTAGAAGGGGTCAGACTGCCAAGCTCATCTTTTCTTGACTCCCTGATTTCAAGGCCTTTTTCCATTCCTACCCGTTGTTCCTGCTCTCCAGATCATGATTGGTTCATCAATGCTGTACTAGATTCAGGAGCGACAGGGAATTATATTGATAATGGCTTTGCCAAAAGATTGGGTACACCAAGGGTACAAAAAACCTAACCAGAGATGGTCAATGCTGTGGACGGTACAACGTTGCTTTCCGGTTTAGTCACGGAACAAACGGTTGAATTAATGCTAACCATAAATAAAGGTCATGTTGAAAACATCAGCTTTGATATTATAGCAGCAACCCAACTCCGTTTGATATTAGGCCTGCTTTGGTTAAAACTCCACAATCCTGTGGTGGATTGAAATACTGGGGAACTGGAATTTATGTCCCCTCATTGTGAGTCTTCTTGTTTCGCTTCGACTCCAGAACCCAGTAATCCATCTCAACCGTTGTTACACAGTGTTTCCTCCATTGGAGCGGTCACTGGCCACAGTCTTCCAAAGGAATATATGTCCTTTAGAGATGTATTTGATGCTAAAGGAGCCGAATCTCTTCCAACTCATAGGCCGTATGATTGTCCTATTGACTTGATCCCTCGGGCAAAGATACCTACCGGACGTATCTACTCTTTTACGCAGAATGAAGACATGATTCTTAAAGAGTATATTGACAAATCATTGAAGTCTGGGTTCATTCGTCATTCACGTTCACCCGCTGCATCCCATATGTTCTTCGTACCCAAGAAGGAAGGGGACCTAAGACCTTGTATAGATTATCGGGCCTTGAACGCCATTACCATCAGAAATCAATACCCGATTCCTTTGATATCGGTCTTACTTGACCAGCTTGGGTCCTCAAAAATCTTTACCAAACTGGATCTACGCGGCGCTTACAATGTAGTTAGAATCCGGAGAGGGGACAAGTGGAAAACGGCATTCAAGACCAAGTATGGCCTTTTCGAGTATTGTATAATGCCTTTCGGTTTGCGCAATGCTCCTCGACCTTCCAACATTTTGTCAATGACATTTTCCGGGATATGACGGATCGATTTCTCGTCATTTACCTAGACGATATTCTGATCTATTCCGATTCTTATGAAAGTCACATACACTATGTCGGTTTAGTTCTACAACGATTAAGAGAACATTCATTTTACGCCAAGATGGATAAATATGTTTTTCATGTATCCTCCGTGGAGTTTCTGGGGTATGAAATCACAGATCAGGGGATATAAATGAGTACAGCTAGGGTCAGGGCCGTTCTGGATTGGCCGACTCCGAAGGATTTGAAATCATTACAATCCTTCTTGGGTTTTGCCAATTTATATAGACGTTTTGTGCGTTCTTTTTCTCAGATAGTAGCTCCATTGACCGCCTTGACGAGTAGCAAGAAGTCATTTGTATGGTATACAGCAGCTCAACAAGCTTTCGATTCACTCAAGTTAGCCTTTACCATGGCCCCTGTTCTTCTACACCCAAATCCAGACCTGCCTTTTGTGGTTAAAGCGGATGCTTCAGACAATGCAGTAGGTGCAGTGTTATCCCAGGCTTGTCGTGATTCGAATGCCCTTCATCCTGTAGCTTATCATTCCAGGAAACTTACCATTCATGAATGGAACTATACCATGAAAGAGAACTGTTAGCCGTCAGAGACGCATTCATGGTTTGGAGGCATCATTTACTGGGTACGAATGAACCTGTTCAGGTATACACTGATCATCGCAATTTGGTCTCCCTCCAATCACTGAAATGCACTACAGCTAGGTTGGCTCGGTGGTATGAATTCTTTTCCGCTTTTAACTTCACAATCACATATCTTCCTGGTGCATGTAACTCTAAGGCAGACGCTCTCTCACGCATTCCTGGAACCACGATATCGAAACCTGCTCCTACCTCTGTTTTGCTTCCTCAACAGGTGGTGTGTGGCTGCAATGTAGACACTTCTTTAAGATCTCTCCTGATGGCTTGGGTGGAGCAGAATCCACAGACCTTCGAAGAAGAAGGTATTCAGGTTGTGCACTCATTACCCTATGTTCATGAGAAAATCTTTCTTCCTATCAATGCAACTCGTTTTCTGGCATTTCAGTGGTGTCACGATTCTAAAATCTCAGCACACCCTGGTACCCGAAAGACTTTAGAATTACTCAACAGGTGGAGCTGGTGGCCAACCATGAAAACGGATACTAATCACTATGTCAAGACCTGTACTGTTTGTGCCCAAGGTAAATCATCACACACAAAACCCATGGGGCTTTTACAGCCACTACCTGTTCCTAGATTACCTTGGTATGTGATTTCAATGGACTTTATAGTAGATTTGCCACCAGTTACGGGGTACAATACCATCTTGGTTATTGTTGACTACCTGACAAAGACCGCCTTGTTTATCCCTTGTTGTGGGTTACCGTCAGCTCCAGTGTTGGCAGACTTTTTTGTTTCTCATGTTTTCAGATGATTCGGTCTTCCCAGCATTATCATCACGGATAGAGGTTCGCAGTTTACCTCTCGCTTTTGGAGAGCCGTCACCACCTCCTTAGGTATAGATGATAGGTATTCCAGCTCTTATCATCCCCAGGCGGATGGGCAAACAGAGAGAGTGAACGCAACCCTGGAACAATACCTTTGTTGTCTTCTGTTACACCACCAAGGTTCTTGGTTATCCCTGTTGGCCATGGCCGAGTTCGCCTACAATAATTCATTCCATACGGCTACTGGTACTACGCCTTTCTTTGCCCTCTACGGCCACCATCCTCGCACTCTTCCATTGTCTTCGTTGTCCGATTCTAGTAATACGGCAGCTAATACTTGTGTTCGGTCTCTCACAGTCTTGCATTCCCAAGTTAGACGGCATCTTTTGGAGGCTCAACGGCGTACCAAGAAACACGCAGATGCCCATCGATTGGATTCGCCAGCCTATTCTAAGGGTATGCAAGTATGGTTATCTACAAAGAACTTATGCCTACCCGGTCTTAGTTCTCTGTTACCTCGTTTCTCTGGACCCTTCACTATCTTGGAAGTGAACAATCCAGTGGCTGTTCGGTTACAACTCCCAGCCACCTGGAAAATCCACTCTGTGTTCCATGTTTCTCTAAATTTTAGACACCAAGGTCTCTCGAGGGGCACGCCTGTTTCTAGTGGATTGGAAGGGCTATGGTCCCGAAGATCGAACATGGTAACCTTTGGCTCATATTCACGCCCCGGAGTGTTTACGGGATTTCTGGTCATCCCGTCGGGGGAAGCATTCTTTGAGGTGGGGTACTGTCAGGAATCAAGGGAGGTCGATTCCGTCTCCGTATTGTCAGAGACAGTATGGACATTCCAGGGTACGAAGTACACACACGTGCTCACAGACGCCAACACATAAAACCCCTTTTAGGGAGAAAGGAACATCTTGCAGACCCCGGCCAATACGAAAGTACACCTCTTTCTCTTCCCGGTGGCTGTTGCCATGGAAATTGAGTGCGAGACGCCGATGCATCCGATGTCAGATGCACGTTACGATCATGTGACCGTAACTTCATAAAACTCCTCCTCTCCCCACACTGATTGCTTCTGATTAGTTGCGAACTATGTTTTGTTCTTGCTGTCAAGTTGCCTACCTTGTGATTATTGCCGGTGTGAATTCTAGTAAGAGAATTATTCCTTGCCATCCCCGTACCCACCATTTTCCCCTTCCTCTTCTGTGCCTTCTTCCCACTACCTGTGTGTCTATTCCCACTTCAGACCTACCTCTTTGCCGCCGTCCCTGATCCTTGTTCTCACCTGGACTGATTAGTGGATTGCCTTTGCCTCACGATTTCAACGCTGTTTGCTTCCTGCACGTTGCCGACCCGGACTGCTTAATGGATTGCCCTTTCCTCCCAATTTCAACGCTGTTTGCTTCCTGCACGTTGCCGACCCGGACGGCTTAACGTATTGCCTTCGCCTCCCGATTTCAACGCTGTTTGCTTCTTGCATGTTGCCGACCCGGACTGCTTAACGGATTGCCTTTTTCCTCCCGATTGTCCTTCTCTCGTACTGTGATCCGGAAACTTCCAGACCACTAAACCTCCACGGACCCATATCAACGCAAGTGCTCTCCTGCATAAGACTGTGGGTACCCCCTCCTCGCCTTTCTTCAGTACGGACTAGAGACTGCCATTTGTACCCTGGGAAGAAAGGGGGGAGCGTCCTCGTTTCGTCGGGTGTACTTGTGGGACTTCCTCTCCCTAGGCATTCGCGTGCCTTCGGGAATTGTCCCAGGCCTGTTGTACCTTACAGTCTTATTTTGGAGCACTTGTCCTCACTCTATTTGGTCTCCTGAACCACCCACGGTAAAAAGTGTCTGTCCTGTTTTGCTTTTCCTTCATGCTTTGGTCACTTGTGAGTATTTAGAAGTTTTTCCATTGTGTTTCCTCTTGCGCATAGAATCAGAGTTCCAGGGCTCCCATTCTGTGATACTGTTTTCAAGCTTCTTCCCTTGGGGTCTTTGAGTATCTACATTAAGGTATTAGATTTATTTAGTTGTTACATTTTTTGCTTAGGAAAGAAGTAAGATTGTTGTTAACAAATCTTTTCCTTTCCGGTTTAGGGAGTCTTCTGCCACGCGTTTGGGTCCATTCTTCCAAACAATCAATCCCTGGTGTTGGTTTCATTGTAATCACACACAGGGTTATATTGTAGGGTAGAATTCATCGGCTACACTACGAGGGCAAGCCCGCACAGGCGATCCTGACACTACACTACAAGTCCCGTTACCTTCTTCTTTGAACTTGGGCTCCAATCAGTAATCAGTCCTTTACCCTGCAGGCAATGATAGAAATGACAGATACAAGGTACTTCAGCACTCCAAATTTTTCCCCTGGAACATCCACTGAGAGTGCCTTTCCCTTTCCTGATATATTCCCAAAAGTGTGCCCACTACCAAAGAGCTTCATTCTTCAGTAGAAGCACCCCTGCATCCCTGCAGGATGGAGAGCTCAAAAAATTAAAGACACAGCTGAGCGTATTGACTCCCCCTACCAAAGTTCTTTCCTTGGAGAAACACATATGAAATAGACCAATTGGGCGGGAAAGTGAATAGAGATTGCCTCACTAGTAGAGAAGTAATACATGTTTCTTGTTTCAGTATCTTCCTGCTCATGTGCATCCAAGGAACTGCCCTGAGGAAACACTTGACAGATTAGAGCGCTCCCGCAGGATCAGGTAAGCGTTACAGAACGCAAATCCGTACAGAAACTACTCTGCATGTGCGCTTTGGAAATCCCAGAGGTAGATCAGTTGGTGCGGTTGCTGGGCGAGTTACGGGTTGAGGTCCACTCTGCTCGGTCCGCGACGAGCATGCTTCGGAGGGAGTTAGTTGTTAACCGAGATCGGACCGATGAATTGGCCCGTCACCTAATGCAGACGCAAGCAGGGCAAGTTCCTCTACCGATTGGCAATCCTCCAGCTCCAGTAATGGCGTCAGTTCTAGTTCAAGGTGTAGTACCTGGTAACATTCTGCTGGCACCCCCGAACGGTTTACGGGAGATCCGAAAAGATTTGCAGAATTTTTAAATCAATGCAGGTTACATTTGCTCTGTAGATCTGGAGTATTCACTACAGACCAATCTAAAGTTGCCTTCATGTTATCCTATTTGGGAGGGTACGCTGCTGATTGGTCCATTCCATTAGTTAATCGAGATGACCCGTTGTTACAGAATTTTGGTTTTCAGAGGGAGCTGGAAAAGCTCTTCGTCCGCCATACCCAAGGACAGGCACAGGATAACGAGTTGTTGTCACTACGACAAGGCAACCAGGATTTATTGGGCCATGTGGCTACCTTCAACAGATCGGTGGCGGAGACGAATTGGCCTGCTGAGAAAAGGACAACCTTATTTTATTGTGGTTTATGAAGTGAATTGAAAGATGTCTTGGCGCAGGTGGTAAACTCACTGGAGGGTATTGCTGAATACATTAATTTGACCATTCAATTTGATCATCGTTTACAGGACCGTCGAGCTGACCGCTCACACTCAGAGAACAGGACATATTATGTACGCCCAAAAGACAATCCAGTTAGATCCGGATCGGAAAACCCTCCCGAACCTATGCAGTTGGGAGGTGTCTGAGGGCCCATCTCTCAGGCCGAGAGAGATAAGAGGTGGCAACAGCAGCTATGTCTTTACTGTGGAAAGGCTGACCATTTCCTCAATGATTGCCCTGTGAAATTACCTCGAAAACCTTTAGGAGGTGTCAATAAAGATGAAAAGGACCAGAGTCTTGAAAACTCCAGCGCCTGACAAGTGTAGAGGTCAGCTTGAGAAGCACGGAAAAGGTTTCTGTGACCTCACACTTTGTATTCCTATAATCCTAATATGTCATCAGCAACCCTCTCAAATGCATGCCTTACAGGCTTACATAGATAGTGGGGCAATTGGCAATTATATGGATTTTAATATGGCTAACAAAATGGGGTTTCCCCTGGTTGATAAGTCAGTGGTCGAGAATGTTGCGGCTGTGGATGGCACGCCATTAGTGTCGGGCCCTGTAACACAACGCACAGACGATCTTACCTTGCTTTGCCAGGATGGACACAGAGAGAGGATCTCTTTTGACCTTATCAGTGCCCCGCAGTTTCAGATAATCCTGGCTATGCCATGGCTGGAAAAGCATAACCCGAACATAGATTGGTGTTCCAGAACTTTGACTTTTTCCCAGAAGTGTAAAGATATGTGTTGTGTGTTGGAGGAGAATTCAGTGAGATCTACGCTGGCCATACAGTCTGTTCAATCGACCCTAGGATTGATAGGCATGTTACCTCCTGAATACCGGGAATTCCAGGACGTGTTCGAGAAGGAGCAAGCAAAGGTGTTAGCTCCACATCGGCCATACGATTGCCAGATTGATCTTGTTCCTGGGGCCCAGATTCTGTGTAGCCGGATATACGCATTGCCCGAGCAGGAAAATGCACATCTTAAGACATATCTAGATCAGTACCTGGCCAATGGATTTATAAGACCGTCGAAAGCCCCTACAGCTTCGCCCCTTTTCTTCGTGTCGAAGAAGGAGGGTGATCTAAGGACTTGCACTGACTACCGTGCATTAAACCAAGTTAAAGTAAAGAATCGGTATTCACTTCTCCTCATTACGACTCTATTGGATCAAGTAAAGCAGGCACAAATCTTCACCAAACTTGATCTCAGAGGAACTTACCATTTGCTTTGTATCAAGAAAGGAGATGAATGGAAGACTGCCTTTCGTACCCGGTATGGCCTCTTTGAGTATCAGGTAATGCCCTTTGAGCAGTGCAATGCCCCGGCAGCTTTTCAATGTTTTTTTAATGATATCTTATGGGAACTGCTGGATGTTTGTGTAGTGGTATACATCGATGATATTTTAATTTTTTCTGCAAACCCCAGGAACATGTGAATCATGTATGTTCTGTTCTCAAGCGGCTGAGAGAAAATTCCTTGTAAAGCAAGTTGGAAAAATGTTCCTTTCACGTCACAGAAGCCGAATTCTTGGGGTTTGTACTATGCCCCCAGGGAGTGAAGATGGATAACAGAAAAGTGGATGTTATACTTACCTGGCTGGCCCCTACATCTGTGAAAGGAGTCCAAAGTTGTTTGGGATTCACAAACTTTTATCGACGATTTGTATCTGATTTTTCCCAGTTAGTCCATCGATCACATCCCTGATCCGGAATAATAAAAAATTTGAATGGACCAGAGAGGCAGAGGAAGCCTTCCAGAGTTTAAAGAACAAGTTTACCACAGCTCCAGTTTTACAGCACCCCCGATCGGACCTTCCTTTCGTGGTTGAGACAGATGCATCGAGTGTGGCTATGGGCACAGTCTTGTCCCAACGCAATCCAGACACAAACGTTTTGTACCCGGTGGCTTTTTGGTCCAAAAAATTCTCAGCAGATGAGCTCAGTTACACATTAACTGATAAAGAACTGTTGGCTATAAAAAGTGGGCTGAAAGAGAGGAGACATTACCTGCTAGGAGCTCAGCACACTGTTACAATCTATACAGATCATCAAAATCTGCATTATCTACATTCTGCCAAGGCTCAATCCTCATGACAGCTGCGGTGGGCACTTTTCTTTGCCGAGTATGATTTCATTATCACGTTTCGTCCATGAGTACGCAATGGTAAAGCTGATGCTTTGTCTCGTATCGGAAAAGGCGAAGATGTCTATGTAATCCCGGATCCAGTGGACATCATTTCAGGGGAGAAGATGCTCGGAGTCGTTGGGATCCAGGGTTCATTCCTTGAAGATCTGTGAGAGGAAATAAAGAATAGCATGACGGCGGCAGAACAGCAAGAATGGTTGGAAGGAAAAACCCAATGTTGTATTCAAGATAATTTGCCATATTATCAAGGGCGTTTGTATTTGCCAACTCAGAAACTGCAAACACAGGTGATTGCCAATTATCATAGTTCCTTGATTGAAGGCCACCCAGGTGTGACCAAGACAATGGAAAAGATCAAGAGCTCTTATTGGGTGCCAACTTGGTGCAAGGATGTGGTTCAATTTATCCAAACGTGCAGAATTTGTGCTCAAAACAAGGCTCAGAAGTAGAAACCTGCAGGTCTTCTCCAACCATTGCAGGTGCCACCTATGCTTTGGCATACCCTCTCCATGGATTTCATCACGGATTTACCACTGTGCGAAGGTTTCAATACCATCTTGGTGGTGGTAGATCTATTCTCCAAGATGGCTCACTTTGTGGCTCTAAAAGGGCTTTCTACAAAGACTTTTCTAGAAAACATTGTAAAGTTTTATGGGTTTCCATCAATTGTGGTATCTGACCGTGGAAACCAATTCCTCCCGAGATTCTGATGTGCGTTTGTCCACCAGCCAATACTCACAGACAGATGGGCAGACGGAACGCACAAACCAGACATTGGAGCAGTATCTTCGATGTATGCTTCATCAGACTGATAGCTCGTGGTTGGAGATTTTGTGGGTTGCCGAGTACGCCTACAATAATTTGGTGCATTAATCTACTGGGCTCAGTCCCTTTTACACCTTGCATGGTTGACATCCACGGACCTCAGTTTATGACCTCAGTTTATGATCCTCCGGAACCCTTGGAGATGCCAGCCATGAAATCACTGCGCAACAATATTTCCAATGCAATAGTCAATGCCCAAGCGCATTTGTCCACAGCTAAAGACGCTCGGAAGAGGTTTGCTGATCCCCATCGAGCGACTCTCCAGTGTATCAGGTGGAGGACACAGTCTGGTTAGCCTCCAAAAATCTTGCTTTGAAGGGGTCTCAGAACTTTCATCCAAGATTCTTGGGTCCGTTTGTAATTGAAGCGGTCATCAACTCTGTGGCCATGAAACCGGCACTTCCACAGTATATGAAGATACACCTGGTATTTCATGTCTCTATGTTAAAACCAGTTAGTCCTGATACCCAAATTCAAGAGGCTACAGCACCTTTGGATATGGAAAGTGATCAGTCAGAGTATGAAGTTAAAGCTATTTTGGATTCCAAGGTGGTGCGCCAGAAACTGTTTTACTTAGTAGATTGGAAGGGTTATGAGCCACAAGACAAAACTTGGGAACCTCTCGAGAATATCCACGCTGCCCGGTTGTTGAAAGCATTTCATCTGAATTATCCGGCAAACCAGGGAGGGGTGGCTTGATCCTGGGAGGGGCCTTGGGGGAATACTGTCATGACCACTGCCAAGGTGCCTGGTATTGCTCCTCAACTTTGTGATAAAAGGTGCCGGACCCTCAGTTGGAAAAGGAAATGGTCATCAGTCTGGCGTTGCTGGGCTGTACATAAGTTTGGCTCTGTAGTAGAATGTTTCTAATGGACATAAAATAACTTCCTAGTTACCTAATATGGCCGCCCAGTTGGCTGCCTGTTATTTAGAAGTGTTGCTCTATGCTTTGAGCTTAGCTCTCTTTATAAACGCCGCCCCCCGGGAAGCCCGTTTCTTTCTGCCTCATGCAGTGCAACGCTTACCGCGGTCCTCAACTACAGACTCTTGCATCAGATCTTACAGATCACAGAACCCACAGTTGTTCCCTTGTTTAATTCCCTATTAGTTTCTGCATTACCATTCCTCTACAAGGTCTTTACTCCAGTCCTCGCTGTAATTTTCAGCGTTCCGATTTCCACCTCATGAGTAATTACCCAACTCAAG
Organism: Ambystoma mexicanum; assembly: GCF_040938575.1. Taxonomy (NCBI): domain Eukaryota; kingdom Metazoa; phylum Chordata; class Amphibia; order Caudata; family Ambystomatidae; genus Ambystoma; species Ambystoma mexicanum. The sequence goes on from NC_090924.1 coordinate 705,616,381, forward strand.
TCTGAAGTAGTTTGGAGTTCCAACTTGGAACACTGTTACGCGGCCCTTCGCCACGTGGAAGAACTAACAGTTTTGTCAGCATTACTACGGGCCAACCGGTGTGTATGTAAATATATTTTTGTCACACCCAGGCTCACCAGCATCTACGTATTTCCCTAGTGCTCGTTCGAGGACTTCAAACTCAATTGCTCCCATAACCTTACTTCATTTTGTTAAAACGAACATTACAAATCACACGTCTTGTGCATCAGGAAAGTGCCTTCAGCTGCTGCAATGACGTTCACTACACTACAAGTCCTGTTACCCTCTTCTTTGAACTTGGGCCCCAATCAGTAATCAGTCCTTTAGCCTGTAAGCAATGATAAGAAAGGACAGATACAAGGTACTTTAGCACTCTGTATTTTCCCCCTGCAACTTCCACTCAGAGTGCCTTTTCCTTTTCTGATATATTCCCAAAAGTGTGCCCACTACCAAAGAGCTTCATTCTTCAGGACAAGCACCCCTGCTACCTCGCAGGATGGAGAACTCAAAATATTAAAGAGCGTATGGACTTCCCCTACCAAGGATCTTTCCTCGGAGAAACCCCTATAAAATAGACCAAGTGGGGGGAATGAGAATAGGAATTTCCACACTAGTAGAGAAGTAATAAATGTTTCTTGTTTCGGTATCTTCCTGCTCATGCACATCCAAGGAACTCCCCTGAGGAAACACTTGACAGATCAGAGCACTCCCGCGGAGATCAGGTAAGAGTTACAGTGACATGGGATAGGCATCGAAGTCTGATATAGCGTTAACTACACAGAAGTCTATGCAGAATCTCTAGGAACTGTCAGGTTTAGTGACCAACACGATAGGAGAGGACCAAGGACTTGAGGAGGGCTCTATGATATTTTGCTTCAACATTTTGTTGACTTCCTCGATCACTATCTGTTAACGTGCTTCTGGTAGATGATAGGGTTTTAGATGGACTACTTTGCCTCTAGGTGTTCGAATATAATGTTAATGCACCTTTTACTCTTCCTGTTTTTTCTGAGATTACATCAGGGAAGGAGACCACTACATCTTTTAGATCTTCCCGTTGTTGGATAGATAACTCAGAAGGAATTAAGTCAAAGTTATCTATGTCGTCAGGAACCAGGCATGCTAAAACCTTGCCATGGGTGGCTGACTGGTTCTCTATCTACTCTTCTAAGAGGTTAATATGATATAAGTGGACCTTCTGTTTTCGGTCTGGTTAGGGTACATTATACGTGCACGTTCCTGTTCGTTCGATTATTTTATAAGGTCTGTGCCACTTGGAGACAAGTTTGTTTTCTGATGTGGGTAAGAGGACTAGTACTTTCTGTCCAATAGAAAAAGATCTTAAATGTACTTTGTTATCATAACTGGCCTTCTGGTGGTTCTGGGCCTTGCCCATATGAGTACAAACTAAGTCTCGAACCAACTTCATGTGTTCTCAAATTCTATTGGCGGTTTGTGATATCGGAATGGGGCCTCCTCTCATTCTTCCCAGGTTTTCCAGAGCATGTCCAGGACATCGCTTGGTACCCTTCCATAGAGTAGCTCAAAGGGAGAGAAACCTGTGTTATACTCACTTGGTCTCTGCGGAGGCGTTGGGGAACGGTTGCAGCCCTCTCGGGGGTGCGGTCGCTCGGGTCCGGTTTTGCCCTCTGCGCTTATGTGTTGACTGGTGGTAATAGGTGATGCTGCTCGGGACTGCTCCTGCGTGGAGAATAGGGGGGGCTTGAGTATGCCAGCTTGTGCGCCTGATCCCCGTCCACACCCCTTCTCCCAAACCGTGTTACCCGTGGGATGCTTTGTCCCTGGAAAGCTCACCTGTTGATTGGTTTTAGCGAGCCCTCCATCCTGCAGCTTCTGCCAGGGGCGCTTGTATATAATTAATATAAAGGTGGCTCCCTGGGCAAGATTACGTAGCTGATAGGCAGTTTGTAGCTCACCTTTCAACCGGGGTCCTAGCTAAAAAAAACATGTTTTCTTCCCAGCCCTATTGCATTTTATTGTGCATTTAGTTTAATTACAAAACTTTAAGTACATTTCTATATATCAAAATAGAATTAAAAATTGAGCTTAATTTTAGCGCTCCTTAACAATCAAAGAATTAAAAACAAAAAAACAAAATTATACAAACACATATAAAAAATGTCCAACATGAGAACACCGTAATTAATAATATTTACATTATTGAAACTCTGCTTCCTTTGACACAAGATTCCAAATTGCAAAGGTAGCCGTGTTGATCACAACAGATTGAGCCCCTTACAGTGTAGACCAAAATTGGTCCCTGCATATATTATCTATGCAACTTACAAAACCCCCATAACCCCTCATGTAATAGACCTTCACAGCCGTGCAAGAAGTTAGCACATGTCGACAAGTCTCAACCTCTACTCTGCAGTGTCTACAAAGAGCATCTTGCAATCCAGAACTTTTCCATAAACTAGTATATTATATTTAGTTGGAAGAATGTTAAAGTGAATATATATTATAAGTAGCTTTAACTCTATGCTGCAGAATTTTGTTAAATAAATGTGTGGCCTGCCACCCTTCAAGCTCTGATACGAGTACTGTGTGTACCTTTTATAGTTATGAAGTTTTTCAATATTAGCGGCTAGATCCCACTGCTGGTTTTTATGTTTAATTATTCTTTCATAGTCAGGACTAGTGTCAAAGATTTCTAGTTCTATGCCCAAGTTTGACAGATGATTTTTGGTAAACATTTGTAGTTCTTCTATAAATGAGTTATGACAATCAAGATGTTGTAACAGAGCATTAGAGCTGCGATCTACAGTTTAGCGTAAAGCAGGACTCTTCTGATACACAACAATGAGTGTAAAGATGGTAAACCATATTCTAGCCTTAATGCTTCAACAGGTACGGCCTTAGGGAGATTGATGATAGAGCGCAGTAATTGTGCCTCAAATTTCCCTAGGCAGTTAACCTACACTAATATTGAGGGAACAATACTTACTTTGTAAATCTCTATGAAACCCCCAATATTGTGCCCCCTCCCAATGTTCAATATAATTCTTAATAATATGACATCTTTTGCAGGTTTTCTCATAGGCAAATGCCTCGTAATAAGAAAGGGGTGATCGAATGTTAACTGGGAAGCCCAGATATATAAATTCCTGTTTATGTTCCAAAACAGAATTTTCCACATGCCATTTCAATTTTTCTATAGCTGTGTGGTTGCCACCAAGGCACATCGTTCTAGTCTTTAATGTATTAATAATTATGTTGTTTTCCCTTGCGTAATCAGCCAGTGCAGTGATTGATCGCTGTAAACCGATACAGGTCTGATCAAAAAGAATAAAATTGTCAGCAAAAGACATGATATGATATGATATGAGATGGCATTTATAACGCACCTACACAAGTGTTCCAAGGCGCTGACGATCTTAGTACCGTTCATCATTGGCGGGACATTTCGTACAAGATGCAAAAAGGTTACAAATCAGCTGTATAAGCATTGTAAAGAATGGGGCCCATTAAACACCCCTGCTTCAGACCCCGATTTGTAGATTTTTCCAGGATTGCTGTGGGACCGAATATGACCCAAACATGCCTCCAAGTCTAAAAGCTTTATACCAATAGAGTTCAGTATATTTGTATGATTCTTTACTTCTTCCCAGATATTGTCATAAAGGCGTACAAAAGAATTCAACACCATGTTGAGTGCAGAAAAACTGGGGAAGTTAATATAATCATGTCATCTGCCTCCCGAAGTGTATGGTGAATGGGGGCATCATCTGTATGCTCCGTATATTCTGAAGGAATCGGAGATACAACACCAACTGCTTCATTGGCCATAAAGTCGGTCAAGTCTGTTGGAGTACCTGGCCGCATAGATTCACAGCTCTGTTTAGTCTCGAGAGGATAGCTCAGCGTCAACGTGATCTCCTTGGAAGCAAGACGATACTGAGCAACACAGGATCGATCCCTGGGAAAGAAAGAGGAGCTTAACATACAAATACACCGGCCCTATGCAGAGCGTAGCAGAGTCGTGCAGAGTCTTTTGCGGTCTCTGGACCTGGAAAAACCTACGATCAATTCTATAGATAACCCAAATGAAGTTGGAGTGATCGCGATTGAGGATTCCACCCTAGGTGATTCTAAATGACCCCTCAATTCCTCTAACAAGGAATTTGGACAAATTGATGATCTTGGTCTAGAAGGTATCAAAATGGTGGAAGAACAGGGTCCCCTGGAGGATCTACCAGGGGCCGAGATGGTAGGATGGAAGAAAATCAAAAGCAGAAAGGTACCTCAAAAAAAAATGTATCATCGAGAAAATGTCTGCTCAACCTCTCCTTACCAGGAGTGAAGGAAAAAACAGGTGCACCGAGAAGGAACCCACTCCAGGTTTTGACACCACTGCTGGAGGAAGGTGTGAATGACCCAGGGTCAATGTCTGATGAGGTGATTTCCCAAAAAGATGTTATCCACCAACTGATTCCGTTGAAAGGAGTGTCCCAGACCCAAACCATCCCGTCCTTGGATGCAAAAGCGCTTCACCCATTTTTCGTGAATTTGAATGGAAAGGAATCAACATGTAAAAAATCGGTTGTAACATCCTTAGCACCGAGTCTCCATTGATCTATGGAGGGAGTGTGACAATCTGACCCCCTTTTCCACTAATAACAGTGGATCCCCAATTGCAAGGACTATCTGTGCCAAGGGAGTTGCTTGCTCAGTCTGGTCCCTCTTTAAGTCATGCCAAGCATATGAGAAATCCATCTTTTCAGTGCAATTTTGGAGGTTCGTCCATAGGGCTTCAGAGAGAAGTTGTGGGTCCTACAAACTCTACTCTAAACCAAGCTGTCTTGACCATCACCCCAGCAGGACTAGCTGGAAAAATTGAATCTCCTGGGAAAGCCAAAGTCTGCTTCTCTCCCAGTAATCTGTATGCCCCCGATGGCTAACCATGGAGGTTCTTTACAGGGAAACGCTGTTAACCATGCTAACCATTTTTTTAATCAAAGATTGACCATTCTTCCTCTGCTTGCTATCTGTTGGGCACCAACCATGGAGGCCCACGTTTGGAGGGTGCAAACTGTAATTTGGGGAATTTACTTGGTAAACTTTATATGCCCCACAATCAGAGGAGAGATAACCAGTCCAGAAATCAGTTTTGGCAAGTTCAAAGTTGGCAGATCACTAAGAGGAAGGAAGAGTCGCTCAAAATAAAATCTAAAATATGGGAATGAAGCTCGGAGAAACCGTACAGTGCCCACTCTCTACCAAGGGCAGGAATCCCTGGAGAATCTTCTGTTTATCCACCTAAATTCTCGGACTCTTTGAGAAATCCAATTGCTAGACCTTTATTTGGCTTGGGTTCGTCTAGGGTGATGCAACTGTGCCGAAATGTTCTCGATATATCTAGTCTCCTGAGAGACGTAGTTCTTGTGTGTTTAAATCGCTTGAACATTCTTACAATCTTTGCTGAACATGCACTTTTAAGATCATTGTCATCGGCGGACATTGATAGAGTGCTCTTTCCTTTTAGAGGGGAGACCAAGTTTGTTCGCGTATTATTTGGATCTAGAGTGGTTATGGATTTGATGTTGTCTAAGAGGGAACATTTACAGAGTCTGGGCTTCAATGTGTCACGCGGAAGAGAACTAGAAACTACATTTTATCCACTATGTATAAAGGCTCCTGTATGGCAGTCTAATGTTAATAAGGACAGAGAATGGATGGCTCATAGTTGGGACAACAAATGGGCAAGAGGGCCAGCTGACCAAGATCTAGCTCCCGCTTGGCTTCAGAAGAGGGGACGATAATGACATTAGGGGTGGACTTGCCACGGCGGTTGCAACAGAATTAAAAGTTTTGTCCTGGAATTCTCTGGGAAACGTCCACTTGCTCACCAAGGTGTCAACCCTTCAGACCTTGAAGAAGGGGGACGTTATTTTCTTACAGGAAACTTGGCTACTACCCCCCCTTTGTTAGATAGGTATAGAACTCTTGCCCAGACTGCAAAACCTAGTTCTGGGGGGTGTTCATCAGGTGGAATGGTGATTGCTATTTGCACTGGATTGGGCCTAACAGCCCGTGAGATTATGATTTCCACTTATGGTATATTGGCTGTTGAAGTGGTAGATCCGGAGGGAAAATGTACAATACTTCTAGTTAATATATACTGGCACCCAGGAATGGAAGCGTTGGACGAGTTCATCTAAATTCTAAACAATCTGATAATCCCATGGCAGTTGAAGAAGGGCCTCTGTCAGGTGGTGTTGGGGGGTGGATTTTAATGTTTGTCTCCCTATACTATAAAATCTTCTACTAGGTGGGACCAGTTTTGTATTTTGGCTAAGCCTGATAAAAAGTCACAGGCAGGTATAAAATCACTTAATGCAACATTTTCATGGGGGTTGACGCTTCTAAATGAACATACTCGAAAACAGAAGGAAGTTAGATCCACATGGTGTAGGGGTTTGAGTAAGTCTACACTAGACTACATTTTCGTGAGTCAACATCTCTATGATCTCTGTTCAGAGTTAGGTATAGAAAGAAACTGTTGGAGTGATCATAGCATCTTGAGCGCCACATTTAAATTCCTCCTTGACTACAAATCGCAACAGAATTTGGAAGGTCCTCACTGTTCTTGTGGGGCGGAATGGAACCAGATGGTCTCCATGAAATATAGACTCTAAACGATTCACTTAAGCGGGCATGTCATCAACAACATTGGAATGCAAGCTGAGAGTTGTAACGCTCACCTGGTATCCACGGGGACGGCACTCAGCCTGTTCTGACCTCTTACGACCTCAAACCCTTCCCTGGAGTCTACTCGACTGGAGACTGGGCCTGAAACACAGGATTGTTAGAGTTTAACTCCCTATTGTCTCTGTGTGCTTGAACCGCTTCTTCCCCCGGGTCCAACCCTTCCCTTTGATCCACAGCTCACCTTGTTTTCTTGGAAAGTGTGTTCTCCGTCCTGCTTTCAGCGCAGGGGCGCGTTGATTGATGCGGGCTCGTTGCTGCCTAGTTACTTCACTGGCAAGAGTCCGACAGGTAAGTATAATGAGTCTTTTGAACAGTTCTCTAACTTCGTTCCTTTCCTTCCTTAGATGATGGCCAGCGTCCGGGGATGGCGACGTGCTGCTGAGATGAGTAGCGCTGTAGGTGAGTGAGAGCGCAATGCGACCCTTTCGTATTTGTATTGAACTGAGTTATTTTTCTGTGTCTTTTAGGTGCCGCAACGTTTTCAGTGTGGATGCCGGTTATGAAGAAGAAATGCGATGAGTAAGCGTGGTATGCGGCGCCTCTAGATGTTTCTACGCTAACCTGGAGTGTCCTTTCCCTCTTGCAGATGGATGAGAAGTTCTGGAGACAGAGTTCCCCCAGAGCGGCTGGGATTCAGGTAAGCATTTGAAGCTCGTACAGTCTTTAAAAATAAGCGAAGATTTGCTGAATTCTTACTAATGCCTTTTTTCTGTTCTTTCCCTTTTCCTTAGGAAGCGGCGTGCCGGGATGGGAATGACACAGCTGAAGATGCCTGCAGAACAGAAGAAGCTGTGAATGATGGGCAGAAGCGCCGCAGGGTAAGGCTGTTCCTAACAGTGTTCTTGTTCTTGCAGGAGCTGAGCGCAGAAGAAAGATGCAGGCCTACTGGAGACCGATCCCAACACGGTGAGTGTCACGCTGCAGGTGCAGAAAACACAAAGCATGTTTCTCAGCCTGGGCATGGCTTAAATAGTCTCTGGGTATCCCAGGTGTCTCTGGGCTGAACCACACCCAAAAGACTACACTGCACATGCAGTTCTGGGAACCGAAATATGTGGGGGCATCCATCTTGTCCCCATCAGTGCACTACAAGTCCAATCCCCAATGTTATCCTATGGGAGTGAGTGAGTCTGCTGCCACAAGCGCCAAGACTCTTGAAGGGATGGAGAGGCCTTTGAGGGCCATGTAGGTGATCGTGGCCTGGCTCCAGCCTGACATCTTGGAGGGCTGGGGACATGAGGGGCAGGAATCATGACAGAGTCTTCAATGTCCTAACTTTTGATTCCACCGTGGAGGAACTAATGACAAGCTTGATAAGAGGAGGGAGTATTAGAGTAAAGCATAGGTTCAGGAGTCATCTGCACGCATATGATGAAACTCTCGCTAAAGAAATGAATGATGAGGCTTGAAATTAAAGTATTGAGGGGGAAGGGTAGAATGTGTCCTCTGCAAGCAGAAAGAGTTAGATTATTAGCATAGGTTCAGGAGTCATCTGCACGCATATGATGAAACTCTCGCTAAAGAAATGAATGATGAGGCTTGAAATTAAAGTATTGAGGGGGAAGGGTAGAATGTGTCCTCTGCAAGCAGAAAGAGTTAGATTATTAAAACAAAAGTATACAACATTTTGAAAACAGAGGAAAGTAGATCTTGCTAAAAGGGATGCTGAAAGTATGCTCCAGATACTGATTAGTAAAGATGCCAGTGCTTTTTGGACATTGATTAATGGTCTTGATGTTCCATTACTTCTATCCCAGACGAGTACAGTTTTGGAGAAGGATTGGGTTGCTCATTTTTCTAAACTTTACTCTCTAGGGAATTCAAAACAGGAAACTCCAGAGGTTGTACCTCTGACTGACTTATCAGTAGGATCTGAAATGAGGGTAGACACTGAGAGGGTGGCCGAATTAATTAGATAATGTAAACCCTCTAGGGCCGCTGGCCCGAACGGCTTGACTAATAGTACATTAAGGGCTGACCTCTTTAACTGGACGAACGCACTGGTGATTTTATTTAACAGAATAATTGAATCACAAGTCCTTCTGCCCTCCTGGAACACAGCTACAGTGCTCCTGTATTTAAGAGAGGCGCACGTTCGGATCCAAGGAATAATAGAGCAATATTTTACTGGGATGCGGACAGCAAGATTTTTGCCTCTCTCTTGATGCCTCATTTAGAGGCTTGGGTCTCCTCTGTGAATAGGTTTTCTATTTTCCAGACAAGTTTTCAAAGTGGGCACTCGACAAACAGCAATTCAAGAAAGTTCTTGGTTTGATAAATCTCTTACTACCTATGTGCCCTCTATAGATCTTTCCGGGGCCTTTGACCGAGTGGATCGTAGGTGCATGTGGTGGAAACTGAATGCCTGGGGTATGCCGAAGGGATTGTTGAAAATGATCATGGCCCTTCATGAGAATTCGGGGGTGTGAGTACGCCTGACTAGAGATGGTAGGATTACAGATCGTATTCCAACCCCGTCCGGTTTAAGTCAGGGTTGTAGGCTTGGTCCCTTTCCTTTCAATATGTATGTGTCAGATATACTGCCATACCTAAGTAAGGCATCTTTGGCCTCTCCGAAATTGGGTGTTGAAAAATGTATACGGTTAGCATACGTGGACAACCTTTTGTTGTTTGACCACACCCGCGTGCGCACAAGCAGGCTACTATCTGCTTTTTCTAAATTTGCTGCAGACAGTGGCCTTTTAATTAATACTGTAAATGTCAGGCTCCAAGCTTCCAGGCGCAGGAGTGGCACGAACCAACCACCCCCACTGCGGTCTTGGCGCCTGCAAGTCTGGGCTTACACAGGCCTCCGCGACCCCAGCAGGGAAGGAGGGTTAGGGATACGATGGTTGGATAGGTACGGGTGTTGAGGGTAACCTGAAAGAGGGTTAGAAAGAGGTCAACAGTGCATCATATCCCTAAAACATTCATATGCTCCCACATGCATTCTTTTCCCACACAATTTACAACAAGCACAAAACACTGGTTAAAACCAGAAAGGGCACTTAGCTCTGGTTGTATGTGCTGGCTGCTGGAAAGTCCTGGACGACCCCTGTCTGTGTGCTCTCGGGTCGGTAACAGGAGCAGTTTAAGTGCTGCAAAAAGAGCTAACATTAGTTTGCACGATAATGCCGTGCGTGGCTCACTTGAGTTCATGCAGCTATGACTGGTTGACTGCCTGGGATGGGCTTTCATGCAATGCGGGAGTCGCCTGTGGCTTTTAGCATGCAAGCATAGGTGTTTTCCTGGCCGCCTGTGACTGTAAACAAGCAGCATTCAAAAGATAGCCGCATGTGGCGTAAACATGCAGGTTTGATTTACTGGCCACACGTAGCTGTAAACATGCAGCTTTTTAAGGCTAGCGGCACGTGGCTATAAACATGCAGTGTGAATGACTAGCCGCACGTGGCTTTCAACATGCAGCGTAGTTTACTGGCCGCACGTGGCTATAAATGCATCCGCGCCATACGCGTATAATTATACATGCGGCGTGGTGCTTGTGTTGTTCGGTGACTGTATAATGCAATTTGCCAATGCACAATTCATGCAGGGGGAGGTTTGCAACAAGCAACTGCCTGCGCGTTGCACTTAGCTTTCTAGGAGACAAGGGGCTTTTTCTGCTCGGGCTGTGCCCCCTGCGCGTGTTCCCCAGGTGCTCCTCTCCCCCTCAGTGCCAGCGTTACTTATCTGTGTTAAGTGGAGGGGCCGGAATGGTGATTCCTTGGAGCGTGGCCCCTTGCAGTGATCCCTGTGATTGGAGCTCCTCTGGATGCGACTGCTCGGGTTGGATTCTTGAGCACAAGCCCCATGCTCTTGTCTTTGTGCATGCACGAGAAAGTGCCACTCCCAACGTGGCCTGCAATGTGTAGTTCCCGACCCCAAGGCTGCTGGGAAATGTAGTCCAGGAACCTTTCTCCTGCAATAAGGGCAGAGAAGCCTTTTATAAGGCTCAACTGTTTTCCTGTGTCTTTTTTTTGAATGTTTATTTTGTTTCTTTTGTCTGGGTCCCTTACATATGTCCCTTGAATCCACCCAGACCACATGAATTCATGCCTTGAGCCCTGACAGTAAAGGCTAAAAGTTTAAATGTTGGCAGAGGAGGTGATAAGACCTGGTTAGTATGGCCCACTGAGGGGGACATTTTGGTTCCATCTTCAAGTATGATCTATCTGGGCTTTTTTTCTCAGCCAGGAATTCTACATCTATGCTCCAACAAATCCTGAACCAAAAAGCTTTATTACTTTCTAATCTTCTGGCTAAAGTGAACCAGAGATTTGTCCACTTTTCGATCAGACCAGCTTTAAAATGCTAATGATAATGATGTGTTATTTATATAGCGCCTTAATCCAAAGCTCTTTACAGAGCACTTATTTACATACAATATCACCCAAGGATGAAAGGCCTTGCCGGGATTTGAACGCAACAGCAAGTGCTCACCCTGCTGAGCTATCTTACCAGCATTCAATACGGTATGAAGGGAAATGTATCCCTAAAGTTATATATGGTCTGGAATTATATTTTGCTCTGGTCCCTGAGTGTTTGCATTGAATGGAGGCCAAATTGTGGAGGAGAATATTGGGAATACCTAATTGTGTCCCTATCTCAGCTATTAGATTTGAGCTGGGACTAACTTCGAAAACTCGAGTAAAATGGAATTGTTTGCAATTGTATTTGAAATAGCTGTGCCCTGTGGAATCCTCGCTTTACAAATGTCTGGGTAATGCAATGATTCTGAAACAGAGTGGGTATAGTGCCATTTTCTTTATGACTTTCAAAGACACTGTACCCAAATGTTGGAAGAATTGAATGTGGATACTGGTTATTTGATAGCGAATTCTGCAAAGGTCAAAAAGCGCTTGTATGATCTATATGGGTTGAGACAGTTGATAAATGCCATAGTTATCCCTCTACGTGCCATTTTAGGCATGAATATATAAAAAGAGAGGGTTTGTTTCACCCTATCTCAATTTATTCCCTTGCGTTTCTCGTAGAGCGATATTTCTACGCTTTAGATGGAATCTTGTTTCCACTCGGGTGATCCTTGAAAGGCGAGGAAAAATTACATTGGCCGAACACTTTTGCAGATTCTGTAAAGACCATGAGAACATAGAAACAACAAAACACTTCTTTTTGTCTTGCCCAGCTTTAAATGTCGAGCGAATAAGTTATTTAGAAACGTTTTTTCTCTCAGGAAACTGGATTGATACTGATTCCTTGTCGCAAATATGCTTAAACTGCAGCTGCAAGTTTTTTTAAATCCATTTCTTTATGATCTAAAGTGCCATTTTTTATTTTCCATGATGTATATGTTTCTGGTTTTAATATTTTTACAAATGTATGAATTGTGAGTGTTTTTTTTTCTTGAAGCTGTTGAAGTTGTTAAGGTTTTTTTAAAGCATGTACAATTAAAAAAAATACGTAAATCCCGAATATGTAAAAACCATACCTCCAGAGATATAGGATTCAATTCTTGCGGGGAAAAGGACTTACGGAAGTTATTGTTATGCTGCCAAAATGTACTTACATTGTGTGTTTTTAAGCAATAAAACAGCCTCTGCCCATTAGCACCTCTGATGGAAAACATATGCTGTTTTAGCCAATTTTTATATTTGATTGACACATGTATAAGAACTTTTTGTCTTTCCTGAATATTTAAGTTAGAGTTGGCTCTAACAGCAGCACGTTCCCTACGATATAACCTTTTTTTCATCGATAATACAGTCGAAGGGAGCACATTTTTTGTAATATTGTTGTTTCTAGTTTTCCACATCTTTTTTGGCAGTGGCTGTGTTTTGGCAGTTATCATTTTTCACAGATACCAAATCAACAGCAGCTAAAGCATCGGTCAGTCTAGGTACATTTTAGTGCAATAACCCATTTTTATACTTAATATTGTCAGATGACCAGTGGAGGCGACTGCCCAGAAAGTTGGAATTCAATCTGATTTTCTTAAAAGAGGCAGAGAAGCAATTTTCAATTCCATATGCTAGCCGAGGACCACATGGTCACTCAGCCTATTATGAGTAATTGTAATATAGATACACTGAGTGCTCAAACTAGAAATTGTTATCACATAGTCGATATGGGATTTAACAATGCCATTCGACCAAGTGAAATTAGGCGCTTCAAAAGCGACCGCAAACATAAATACGTTTTTAAAGCTGCGGTTTTATTTCTAAGTTTTCCGGGCTCCTCCAGCCCGGAAAACTTAGAAAAAAAAACGCAGCTAGTGCTTATTTTTTGTAAAAAAAAATAAATAGCACTTACCGAGATTCAGCTGCAGCTTTCCTGCTCTGGTCTCCGGTCCGCGTCCTCCGAGTCCCGGCACTAATGAAGGGAAAGCCACCCAGCGGTAGACTTTGTTTACTACAGTTGGCTGGCTTTTCCTTCATTAGTGCCGCAAAAGCAAAAGCCAGCACAGGAGGGCCTCCATTTCACAAAATGGCTGCGCCCCTGTGCTTGCTTTTTCGAATTTTGAGCTTGAATAGCTCAAAATTTTACATAGGAAGTTTTAAAACGGAGGATGCTAGTATTTTTTTTTTATGTGGCCTATCTATTTTTTAAATAAACATTTTTACTAGACCATCCCTTTAATGTTCCCTCAGATTTGAGAGAAGAGGGTTGCAAAACTCTGTCATCACATAAGAAGAGTTTGTCAAATTAGGAAATTAAAACAAATTGCATTTTGTGTTAGAATTTGAAAACCATCAATACCATCAATAGAGATTGATTTGGTGCACCAGGTTTCTTGGAAGATACAAACATCTGCGGCCTCTAATAATTGTTGGCCCTCTGCGCGCACCAAAAAGGAACAAAACCCTCTATTATTCCAGGATAACCACTGTAAACAGTTTAAGGGAGCAATTGCTCTGTTTGCCCCATTTTGGGGACACACAGGCATCTACTATTCAATATCAGGCACACATTCTCTTGCTCTGCCCCTTTGGGTTTGTAAGGCCCAAAGCGCCTCACGTTCAGAGTCTTGCGAGATGGAGTGGCTGGCCAACTGAGGCTCAAGTTCCGCAGAGGTTTTAATACTTCTTTTAACCTTTCTGCATGCGATCAGAGTATAGCCCAACTGAGTGAGAAGGTCTGCATGAGTTTTCAGCAAGGCCACCATAAGGGGGAGGCACATTCTACTAATGCCCAGTTTGTAGAACTATTCCACTCGGGTAGTTCAATTTTTGAAATGTCAGATGACTGGATTACATCAAAGTAAGGCAACTGGTGAAAAATGGTCAAGAAAGCAGTCCTATTCAAAAATGGGCTGATAGCAGTTGGATAATTTTCCTCAAGGATCATCCATTTGCCCATGTCTTTTAAGGCATTTGGATGAATATCGGTACATTAATGTGAGGTTTAGCTGTTAAAATCTCCGTTTGTGATTTTTGTTTGAGTGCCAGCGCATTCATGACTGTTCTAGTGGCAGTAGGGGGCATGTCTTGTGTCACTGTGACAAGGTGTTTGTTCACCAGTTCTTTGATTCGTGAGGCCTGCCAAAGTGAATGATTTTCAGACAGTCTTTACCCTCCAATCTTAAGAGGGCCGTGTAAATATGCCTGTCAAATACGGCCAACAAAAAAAGAAAGAGGTGCAAGGGAAATTGAGCCCACAACTAGTGATCCCTCAAATAGGTTCAGAAACCTTTACCAACAAACAAAACAGTGCTAGGGGGCGAGCAGCTCTATTGCTTAGAGGTCAAGGCCAACCAAACACTCGTTAAGAGAAACTGATACCATCACCAAACTCGCGAGGCAGTTGTCAAAAAATATATAACAAATTTTATTCGAATTAATACAATCTTAAAAACACAATCAACAATTAACGTATTAACAAATGACCGTAATTCAATAGTTGGCCACCTATACAGAGCTAGCAGTAACAGACAGTTTAATCATATTCAGAGCATTTGATTTGTAATCCCTTTTTTGTCATAGAAAAAAGTGTCTTGGGCTGTGCAAAATTAAAGTAGTCTACCACATCAAACACTCCATTTGTACTACTCATCTCTCACTCATACTCATTCTTACTACATCAAAAACCATCCCGACATGTTTCTTTCCAGTCAAATGTAAACAAAGTGTATAGGAAATTCTTCAGCAGCTGTCTGAAAACAGCAAAATGCACTGATAACCAATTAAAAACAAATGTACACATGAGGGAGCATCTAATGAACTCCTCATTAAGCGTGCCACTACAAATGGGCACCAAGTATCCTATTTTTATTTTATTGGTTTATCACAAACTTTTAAAATTTTTACAACAAAACACAAACCATCAAAAGAAAAACAAAACGACAAAGGATTTTTGTCGTTTCCACCCTCCAATAGAAACACCCCTCCCATCTGCTTTATCTTACAGTCTAGTCGCTCTCCTCATTGTTCATCACCCAACGGTAAATTCAAGCGATTTTCGATTATCATCAGAAAACGAGACAATGGCAGTAACAATTTCATGTCCGAGTCTTGGAACATATTGGCCCACCATTCGTCAGCACAAAGGGAGGGGTGATTCAGACTCCAGGAGCCCAGGTGAATTGTCCTTTCAGATCGAAGTATCGTGCAAAATAGCACTAAGGGTTTCCTTATCTTTAGCACATAGTCTGCACATTGGATTTATGATTTTTTTACGTTTCCATGAGCCCAGGCGTTCTTTGGTTTTAAATATGTTTAGACGCAACATCATAAACACTCTCCGTGCCTGAGGATCTGGAAACAATTCAATGTAACGTTGTGGACAATTGAATGCCCGGACTTCGAGCAGTGCCTCACTCATCATTTTTGCAGCAGTTCGTTGAGTACAAGTTCGGTCCCAATCCGCACGCCAGATTTTTAATTTGGCGGCATTCGGGTTGTTATGAAGCATGTCTAAGCTAATTCCGTATTCTTTCAGTATCCATTCGCATCTCTTAACCCACAATGACACCATGCTGTTATTCGTTGGTGTTGAACAGTGAAAGATGTCAAATTGTGGTATTTGCTCGTGATAGCGAGTTTTACGAAACAGGCTCACTAGGGTCCAGCATACCCTAGCATGGAGCGATATGAGCGATAATTCATATCTTACACATGCTGTCAGAATTCCCCTTGGAAGAGCCAGTGCCTTGGACCAGAAACAATTCTCCAGCGATGACCATGTTTCGTAAGTACAACACAAAGCATTTTCAGCACCATATAGCAAGACTGGGACTACTTTTTGCTGATAAAAAGCTAACAGTGTTTTTATTGAAAATTTCCCAAATTTCTTTTGCATGATGACAGCTTGACTTGCCAATTGCTTGCATTTCCTTTTGGTTTCAGCAATCCAAGGGCCATCGTTGACAGATGAATTTATTAGCATGCCAAGATACTTTACGCTCTGGACTGTCTGAATTAACTCTTGACCTAGGAACCATCTCAGTTGTTTAGTTTTTTTCTTCTTGGCGATTCAGGTTCTTGAACACTAAGATTTCACATTTTTTTGTGTTTATCACCAATTGGTTTACTGCAAAGTATTGGCCAACCGCATTCAGTTTTCTTTGTAGGCCGACAGGGGTTTTGTCCATCAAGACCAAATCGTCGGCATACAAGAGCCAGCTTAGATGTGACTTAGCTACTTTTGGTGGAAAAGAGCTTACTGCATCGATCAATAAGCCTATATCCAAAATAAATAAGCTGAATATTGCGGCAGCTAAGGGGCAGCCCTGTTTTACCCCTTTATAGGTTTTGATTGGTGCAGTTAGAGTTCCAGAGCTAACCAGACAGATTTTTATTGAAGTGTCAGAGTGGAGATCCCGGATTGCTGCTACTAAATCAACTGGGCATCCCCAACTTTGTAGTTTTGACCACAAAAGTGGCCTGTCGATGGTATCGAATGCGTATGAAAAGTCAATGAAGGCCACATAGACCTTCGTGTTGGACTTTATCGCCTCCATTTTAATCAGGTTCAGTAGTAGCAGGTTTAGCGAGCAGCCTACTTTTTTTTACAAATCCAGATTGCCTTTTGTCAACATGATTCGACTTAACTGCACATGCCACCAATTTTTGTTGCAGCATTGTGGCCTAGATTTTCCCCAGTACGTCCAACAGTGCAACTGGGCGGTAATTTTTTGGGCATGTTCTGTCTCCCTTCTTGAAAATTGGGACGATGACAGCAGACTGCCAAGATTTTGGGGTCCTACGGCACTTAATTATTCTATCGAATAAAGATACACATAGGGATGCCCATAACTCTGGATGTTGTTTAATAGTAAAGTTGGTAAGGCCGACCGGGCCTGGCGCTCGTGAGTTTTTTGCGTTCTTAATTATGAACACAATATCTTCTCTCAAAAAGGTCAAGGCCCACGGTTTCAAAGATGTTTCCGATGGAACATTTGCTTGTTCCTTAGCTTTATAGAGAGCTTCAAAATGGGCTATCCAAACGGATTCCGAGACCATGCAAGACTGTAGTGCAGTTTGAGGAGTTTATGGGTTATTAATAAGATTCCAAAAGTCCCTCGTGTTTTTGTTCTTTAATGTAGCTAGCATCTGCTCCGTGTCGTTTTGTACTAATGCATATTTATGCATCTTCAACCAGTTCTTATATTTTTGTTTCACAGCCTTTTTTTCCAAATTACGAGCAGCAACATCTAGGGACTGAGCTCTCCTAAGTGCCGCACGCATCCTTCTTTTTTGTTTAAGGATCTCGAGATCAAAGTGATGAGTCCGGACCATGTTTAAGTTTTTTAGGCCGACCTTTTTTGTTTTAAATTGTGTCAATAATTGATCGTATTCCAGATCAGCACTCGATTGACAGTACTGGGTCGTCACAGAGTTAACTTCATTCTCCTCCAGTCTTAAACGAACTCTGTTTGATTCCATCTTGAGTTTGTATGTCCATGATGGCTTTTTAGCTGTTTCAGTTATTGCAAATTTCATAAGTAGCATATCATGATCACTATTTGTTGTTTTACAGATAATCAGCGAATTTATCCTATGGTGCAAAGCTTCAGACACAAACATGTAGTCTATGATTGATGATGAATCCACGCGATGCCACGTTGGTGCAGGTGGTATATCACCACGAGTGCTTCCATTCAACATCTGGCAATTTCGTAGGCTCATTTCATTTAACCATGCTTGTGCCAGTGTGCCCAGTTCTGATTTTGCCTGCTTAAAGAGATTGATGTTTAAATCTCCGCAAAGTATTATCTTTGCCCACCCTAGGGCTTCCACCCGAAGATCTATTAACGCTGATATCTGGTCAATAAAATCTGTCTTTCCTGCTCGTAGATGGTTCCAATACAGATTCAGTATTATGATCCTGTCTTGTGTGTGCTCATGTGCGCCGGCCCTTTCAATAGAAGTCTCTTGAATATAGGGAGAATGGTTGACAGTGTTTATAATGCGCCACCCCGATGCTCTTCTCACCATCGTCAGCAGCCCTGCCATTGGTCGCTCTTGTTTTGATTTTATTGCCGGATTCATTGCGACCTCAAACTCCGAAGTTACCGGCAGCTCACTTAGCCATGTCTCTTGTAAACACATGATATGGAGATTATCTAGCCAAATTGTACTAAACAGATGTGTAAATCCGCGTGTTTTCCAAGAGGCTAGGCATTATTGGTTATTTTTTGTGCTCAAGGCCCCTGCCAACCATTGCCATTCGTAATTTGCCAGGGGGGAGGTTGTAATTTGAGATCCCTCCTTGGTGTTATCATCAGGCGGGCCTTTTCTTTTAATTGTAATTCTTATTTGCGCATTTTGTCCATCAACTGCCACTCCTCCATCGCCCGTTGGTATTTGATTTAGCCTTAATGAAAACGGTGATAACATACGTCTGCAATCCACCCTTTGTGACAAACTCAAGTGCCCTTGTGATTCCTTCTCCACGGTACTTCTTCTTGGTACCGGTGGCGTGGACGGTTTCATGGACATTTCGCTTGGCACGTCCAGAGTTCCATTGGAGGCAGGTCGAGACACCTCAGGCTCAATAAATTTGTAAACATCGAAGCCCAGTGAAAACAACGCTACATTAGCCTCCAATATTGAGGTAGCAATTAAGGCCGAAGTTAGGTGGAGCACCACCTTGTCATTCATGCCTTCTTTTGGAAACTCCACGATTTTTAAGTCATCTGAGGTTATTGCACGTAAACTTGGCACGAGATGAAGCAACTTAATTACGTTTCCTCGATTCAAGGTCAAATTGTCGATAGACTCCAAGCTCTCAATTTTCAACTTGTAAATAGTGCTCTTATTTGTAACTGGCTTTGGCAGACTTTCCTTAGATTTTTACGGACGTCTGTCAGCCACAAGCCCTTGCACCTTCCTTCGATTGATGACCGTAGACTCGGTATCAGAGACTATTGTCATCCGCCCATGAAGACCCTTTTCATTGTCTGGTTTATCGCTTCTATCTGAATTTGACAATGACCTCCCCAGTCTAGAAGCTTGAAGATTAGCTAGACATTGTTTTCTTTTCTCGTCCATTGTCAAGAACGCCGGACTGAGTAAGAGAGGAGACAATGATTTATTAACGTCTGGTACTTCAATAATGTGACATGACCTTTCGTGTGACCCGCATTTTGAGGCGGGATATCTACAAACTTCCTTAGTGTTTCCTGATAAGCTTGACACAGGTTTGTCTAAGATTATTTTAGGTACTGACTGGGCCGGTTTATCCTTGCATTGAATGGGCACCGCACTTGAATGCTCTCTCATGTTGTTCGTTGAGTCTTTGCCTGTCGATACTGAAGCCTCCAGATCCACGTATTCCGGATCATCATAAATTGACAGGTCTAATAGCTCTGCCGCAATGTCTGCTGTTGGTGTGGTAATCTTCATTTGTACATGCTTTGCAGGTATTACATTTTCACTTATACCTTGAGTTTGAATTTGGTTTTTAGAAGGAACAACGCCCGTAGTTGGTTTGACCAAGTCGTTTGACACTATCTGGACCATTTTAATGTTCCGCAAGAACTTCCGGACTCCATTTAGAGTATTATTTATCCTTGCCTTTTGGTTTTTCGATTTCTTACTGTTTGTCTTAACTGCATGTTGAGGTTTTAATGACAATTTCACCGGCTTTCCTAAGTTCTGGGGCCCTCCAGTGAAGATTGAATATACCTTAGACAGCCCCACTGTCAAAGGAATTGACCCATCTTTTGAAGTCCGTTCCAATTGTAAGCTGGCTCCTGAGGTTGATGCCATTTGAGTGTCGTGGCAAGCTTGATTGGCGGAACGTCTGACCTGTTCAAATGCTGTATGGAACTACAAGTCTGCAACGTTTGGGCTAAAGGAAATTACTGAGGAGCAAGGACAGGCCTTTCGCGATGACACTGAGACCTTGTTTGTTCCATCTGTTAGGACCGCAGCGCCATTCTCGGCCTCTACACAGGCCAACTCGCCCACCAAAGGGAGCTGCATCGGAATTGTTAACTGAGGATCTTGTCGTTCCAACAGAGTCAATGCACCAGCTTGTAATTGATGATGTTGTGAAGGGCTGTTTTGCGCCTGTTCAGCTTGAGTTCCGGGCTTAGCACTTTTTAGCCCTCTATTAGTTTTGGTACACTCAGAAGACCTTGTCCGTAGTAATTGACTTGTGTCATATTTAAATAGTGTGAGTGCCTCTAGGGCAACTTCAGCGAACAGCCTTTTGCCGGTTCAATCACTTTTTCTGCCCTCACTTAATAGATTAAACGCTGCATCAAGTCTTTTGATTCCCTCGTGTTGTTCAACATACGAGCGATCACACATTTTTTGTGATTGAATCAACTTGGAGTTCATCATAGCCACAACGGTCGTTAAATCTTTAGTATATTCTCATAAAGTTTCATAAAAGGTGCCAAAGAAATCGCCGAAGATGCCATTAGGAGAGCTTGCAATTCCGTCGAGGACAACATGGTGGGTAATTCCTTTCCTGAGGTTTGTGCATGTTGCTTCGACATCCTACTGGGGTGATACTCCTTGTCACGCCGGATTTTAGGAAAAGGACGTTCCATCAGGGATGAGTCCATAGAATCATTGTTTAAAGAGGGCTCATTGCAATACGTCTCCTCAGCAACCTCATTTGCATTCCTATTTGGAGCAGAATGTCTTTTTTGGGAGGTCAAGTGAATGCCAGATAACTCATGCCACGACTCACCATTGGGCAGGTGTTTGTGTGTTTTCAACCGTTTGTAACACACTTTTAACCATATGTCACCCGTGGCCCCCATTAACTGTGTATTATTTCGTTTTAGGGCTGTTTTTGCCTTAGTGTCTGCAAATGTATTTTGCTCACTAGATTGCTTGTTTAAACATGCCTTATTCAAGAGCATAAGGTTCTGTAAGACGTTGTTCACAACCCCCAGTGAGTCTCTTCTAGCCTCAATTTTTTCACCCAAATGCGGCTCCGGCAGGCTGCCAAGATTCAGACTCGGCTCTCGAAAATGCACCTCTGGGGTTAAATTGAGTTGCTGAGCAACGGTATCATTACCATTAAGTTCATTAATATACCCATTGGCAAGTATTTTTTTGCTGCTCACTGGAGAGCTTGCAGTAAACGGAGCATCTAACTCCTTTGTAGTGCGCATAGAGACCTTGTAGCCCAACCTAGGGAGTGAAAGATCATTCAATTGGAAGGCTGCCTTGATTAATTCTTCAGGACTACCGTCATGCAAAGGCACGGTTGACGAGCCTTCCACACGTACTCCACCAGGGGGAGCATCCTCCGCTCCACAACCGCCAGTCCCCACCCCACGCCAAACAGCACTCAAGCCGTACTGCAGCAAAGTCTCCACCCTTGACATCCCCCGCCCCCTCGGAGACGGCGTCCACGGCGTTCGCAAGACCATGGTACGGGTGAGTGTTCAATACGGATATAGCATCGGGGGGCATGTTGTCATTATTCTCGGGAGACTCGTTCTCCGTACAAATTACAGTATTAAAATTTTGCATTGCCGAGGAGTCGATATGCTCGATGCTTACACTAGTAACACAGTCAGCACCACTGACTGGTACAGTGCAGTTCTCCCCAGCGTCGCCGGATATCAGGCGGGCTCTCACTCGAAAATGTACAGGTTCGTTCGAGGCAGTAGAAACTTCGAACACGGCATCACAATGTATATATTGAACAGGTTCAAAGTCTGGCTCCGTGATACAGTCAACCAGGTCCGAAGTGCAAGAATAGTAACGACTTACTTTGGAGAAAATTTGAGGACGCTGTGGAGCTATGGCTT
Source organism: Ambystoma mexicanum (assembly GCF_040938575.1). Taxonomy (NCBI): domain Eukaryota; kingdom Metazoa; phylum Chordata; class Amphibia; order Caudata; family Ambystomatidae; genus Ambystoma; species Ambystoma mexicanum. The sequence goes on from NC_090924.1 coordinate 705,638,312, forward strand.
CAGTTGGACCGCCGGCACAGTCACGGCGCTTTTGTGCTCTTGTTCTTAAAGCTGGAGACGGCACAGCCGCCATTGCTAAGGCTCGCACACTCGCCAAACAGCCAAACAGCCCCAAATCCACAGCCCTTTACACCTCAGGGCTTCACGCCGCAAGGGTCACAGAGGCAGCCTTAAATAGGCAGCTGACCAGCTGGCAATTAGTTTGTTAAAGGCACACGCACCTCTTCCCTGTTCTGAGGGCTTGAATGGGTTCAAACTCTTCCTTTCTCCTTTCTCCTTCCAGTCGCCACACAATCCTATTCACAGGACCCATCAATCTTCTCTTATGTACCAGCAGTTGGGGGTATCTCTCATTGTCGATGTATCCGTCACTGAGCTGTCCGTTGTTTGAGTCATCAGTAGTGGATTCTAGTTGTTCATAGTATGAATCACGGTGAAGCAAAAGACTCCACCTTAGCTGTTTGTCTTGTTCGCAAGGAAAATAATCTTGCATAATTATGCGCAAGTCGACGACTGCTGGTTGCTAAGAAAAGGACGGCTTTGTGTGACGATCAAGAGTAAACTCATTAGCGTTGATGTCCGAACTGGAATCGGGGGCGTTGTATGTATAACCCTAAATAAGGGGTCACATTAAAGTATGCATACTGAAACGACCGCTCTGTGAGTCAGGAGACCGGATTTCCTACGTGTGCTCCGCTGGCCCGGAGATAAGCAAGCATGCCTGCCCACATCGGTAGGGGTCAGGTTTGCAGCGTTTTAGTCCCGAAACCCATGCTGAGTCCTCTGGTCGGGCGGTCATTTGGAGTGTCACCATACATGTCGAATACGGCCGTCAGTTGCGCGTTTTCCCCTAGGGTGCGCTTTTGAGTACTATCTTTGTTGGTAAGAGGAGCTCCTCTTTGTTTTACCTTCACTGTTGTGTCAGCGGCTTTTAGGCAATTGAAATGAGACCGTAAGTCCCAAGTATGCTGTTTGTTTTTTAAAGCATTTAACTCAGTGGAGGGACGCTGATCTTCTTTGTTGAGCATTTGTTTTTAGCAGAAGCACTGCGTAATGTCGCTTTGCGAGTCATAGTTTATCAAGGAACCAATAACAGTGCAAAAACAGTTGGGAGAAGCTCTTACCTAAAGTTGAAGAGAAGCAGTCAAGGAAGGGAAGAAGGAAAACCCCTGCTCGACATGGCACGCGACACAGGTCACTCAGCCTCACACTTTACACGTGCGTGGACGCGCTCAATGTAAGCTTTTGTAGGTGGTGCATGCTGATTAGTACTGAGAGCAGGCACAATGCACAGACCGCAGAACTATAGAGGGCCTCCAGACCAAAACAGTCATCCCCGAGCGAGATAAACTTGCGTAGAACACTGATGAAAGCATCTGATCTCAGGAAGCAACAAAGTAGCAGAAGGCGGCCCCAGTCACCACAGGACACTCAGACTCACACTCGACGTATGGGCTGATGCGTTCAAGGTAGGCTTTTGTAGGTGGTGCGTGCCAATTAGACCTGAGAGCAGGCACAATGCACAGAGTGTGGAGCAATAGAGGGCCTCCAGACTAAAACAGTGTTCCCAGAGAGAGTTGAACTCGCATAGAACACTGATGAAGGCAGCTGATCTCACGAAGCAACAAAGTAGCAGAAGGGGGTTCCAATCACAACAGGACACTCAGCCACACACTTGACACGCCATGGTTGATGTATCCCTTGCGGTAGCAGGGGTCTTGCTTGAAATCAACCAATTTCAGCATAGCTTCCGCCTGAATTTGATGGGTAGCCAACTCAGCCATGACAGCTGCTAGGTTGGCTATTTCTTCTGGTGGGGTAAGGGTTCCTTCTGTAGTATTTTCTGAATCAGAAAAGAAGCAGGTTTCGACTCCTTCGGACAGAGTTTCGAAGTCGTCTGACCCTTCTGATTCTTACTCCGCCAAAGGGAAGGACTTAGATAGATTGATCTCTAACCCTGATGGACCAGGGACTGATGGTAACTTGGTACCAAAATACTGGCTCTCAGATGGACTATGAGCACACATTAGGACAACACCATGGGCATGTGCACGTTCAACCCCACTGTTTCCCCTCCACAACCGGCCCGAGTGCGCAATGTCTTTTTCGACTGTAATCTGGGTCTCGGACCCTCGCAACAACCCTGCAGGGTGATATGCCACATATGCTTAAACTTTAATCATTTTCTTTCCTTAGAAGCACTATCCGGCATTTTCAGTAACAATAAAGACCTAATGGCACTAACTTGAACTACCAGGCTCTCTATTCATTGAACTGTGATCTAATAAGCCAACGAAACTTTCAACTTAGATTGCCTTCGAATTGTGTGCACAGCGCCAACAACATAGGAATCCTACAATCATCGTGTAAGTTACAAAAGAGTGTTGGATAATGATCACCAGAAAAGAAAGAAGTGTTCTCAAAATGATGTCACAATGGTACATCTGGGGTCTCCCTTCCTCACGGTTTTAGCACGGGACAAGGCGGAACTCTTGACCACAGCACACTTCTGGGCTTCTCCAACACAAGTTTACAGTTCAATTCCTAAATATCAGGGCCTTCTGCGGCCAAGTCTCTTTCACACAAAGGGCCTCATTACACGGTAGGCGGTAAGGGTTTACCAGTACCGGTATTTTACCGGTACCGGTAAACCCTTACCGCCTTACTACGAGGTCCCTTTGCGGTTTGGAGAATTTAACGCCTGCTTTTTGCAGGCGTTAAAAACCATCCCGCAAAGGGACCAGGGAGCTAATTACGGTACCGCAATTTACGGTGCCGTAATTAGCACCATCCCCATTCCCATTATGCCCTAAGGGGCAAAAATGGGAATGGGGAAGGGCAATGGGGGAAGAGGGAATTACCGCCCCACCAACCTTGGAATAGGGCGGTAATTCCCCTTTCCACCAAGGCGGTGCCGGTATTTTACCGGCATGGACCAAGGTGCTAACAGCACCTTGGTCCACCGCCGTCCGTGTAATGAGGCCCAAAGTATCTTGCCTCAGAGGACCTGAAATGCCAAAAAACAAACAAAAATGTCCTTCAATAAATCTTCTTAAACAATCCTTCATTGTGGACATGCCTCGGTTGGGTTCACTCCTGTCAACACAATGTTCTTTAGGGTGTATTAAGCTTCACCCCTATTTGCAGGCTTCCCTCAGCTGGGATCACATTTGCCAGATACACAGTTCACTTTGTTTTATCGCAGTACGGGATTCACTCTCGCCAGTTTTCCCCTTGGCATCCCTCTGTCGGGTTCACTTTGCCATTCCAACACAATGTTCACAATCTTATCAGAAAGCGTGGGCATCCCTTCCCCTAGCTTTCTCTTGGTAACGGGTCAGAGACTTTCGATTGTACAAGGGATTCGACCTTACCCTTGTAGGGTCACTCTGACACCTCATGTCGGCCTCCCCTAGGGCCTTCTGGTAGTTGTACAACAAAGGGGCCAGCCAGAGTCCTTCGACTGAGCACTCCTACGGCGCCTGACCACTCTGAAGCTGGCCCTTCACTGGGCTTTATAGCAAGTTCAGAAACACTTAAGTTCTTTGTTCACATGTTCCTTGAGTCCATATTGTGTTGCCGACGGTCAACACAGTCCGGCTTACTATCAGCTCTCCCCGACTTGCCAGCTGTGCTGAACTCATTGGCGTTTCTTGTCTCTGGAGTCAAGGATGGTACTACAGTAGCAGGCACGTCTCCCCACCTTGGCTATCAGTGTGGGAGGGCTTCGTGCAACATTGACATCTGTTGCACCATACGTCAGCTTTAATTCCCGGTCTTGTGATTCCTTTCAGAGAGGCTTCGCGGGCATGGGATGAAAAGGGCAAGGGCACTTCCCTCCTTGTTGTCCTTTCCGGCCTCGCCGTCTTTCTTCTCCATTTGAAAACTGGAATGGCTGCTTCCTTGTGTGGTTGGCCTTGCTCAAAGTGTGCTTTTGGGTTCCGCCTTTTATCCTTGTGGGGAAGGGAAAGGGCTGTCAGGTGTGTGTAGTTGTTGTCAATTGCCTGACTCTGCCTGACCCTTGTGTTGGAACATGTCCGGTAAATGGCTCTAGTGTTAGTCTGTTGTTTTTCACAGTGTAGGAAAGTGTTTGTGTAGGAAAAGGGGGCTTCGGGTGCTAGAGCTTTCAAATATCCTTTGGGATAGGATGGGGAAAAGGTGTCATATGGAAGTGGATAACGCGTTTCATCCTTCGGTGCCCCACTTCCACTTCCGGAAGACTCCCCATCCAGGTGATCCTCCCCCACCCCCAGGAACTGGATCCAATAGCGATGGCCGTGTCCTTGCCACCTGGATGACAGATCTCCTGGGACTAGCGGGTGGGACACCTTCAGGTTTCTTACAGTCTACGGTATCGTATTTTGGCTTCAAAGTTCAATCACTCATCTGCTGGTTTAATTGCGTTTGTGTCGCTTGCCACATACGCTTCATACACTGCTCTCTGCAGTTTTCCCTATACAATGTTGCTGCTTGCAACCTTGACTTCAACACAGCCTGGTCTAGTTTCAGTCTCCCCCCAACTCACCGGCTGTGCTGACTTCACTGGCGCTGCTTTCTTGTAGGAGCCAGGGACACAACCACTGCGGCAAACGATTCTCCCCACCTTGACTATCTATACGGGAGAGCCCCAGGTACTTCTGATGCACAACGCAGGATTCTTCAGCCTCCATTCCTGGTCTTACGTTTCCTATTCTTGAAGGTTCATGAAAGTAACAGTCTTACGTTGAAAAGTTCAAGGGCACTTGGCTCCTTGCAATCCTCTTTAGTTTTGCTGTCTTTCGCCTTGTATTAAACTGCCATCTTGGAACTGCTGCTTCCTCGTGTGCTTTGCCTTGCTCAGAGTGTGCTTTTGTGCTCCGCCTTTTAGCCATGTGGGGAAGCGTGATGGAAGTCAGGTGTGTGTAATGGTCAGTAATTGCCTGACCCTGCCTGACAATTGTATTGGGACATGTCAGGTATACGGCTCAGGTGTTAGTTCGTTTTTTCTCACAGTCTGTGAGAAAGTGTTTTCAGGATGGGAAGGGGAGGTTGAGTTCCTAAGTATCCTACCTGGTAGGATGGGATAAAGGTGTTACGTGGAAGGGGAAACCATGTCTGGCCATCCGGTGTCCCACTTCCCGCACTGGTCCACCCCCAGGAACTGGATCCAAAAGCGATGGCCGTGTCCTGGCCACCTGGATGACAGATCCCGGGGGCTAGCAGGTGAGACACCTTCAGGTTTCTCACACGTGTTACACAGAGACGTGGATGGCACGATGATCCCCTGGTCCAGTAGGGCCTGTATTGTATTTCTGATACCCTCCTCCGCCTCCCTTTATTATGGATATTGTTTTACCCTGGGTTGCACTGCACCTGGCTTCAGTTTTATATGCACAGGGTTCACGTCTTTCAGTAGTCCCACAGCATGTGGATTTGTTGTCCACAAATACATAGGCATATTTTGCAAGTCTTCGTCAAGAAATAGAGGTGGAGTTAGTACTGCTACCAGGGGGCACTGCACCCTTTGGTACTGTACCATTATGTCACAGGGGTTATAAATCTCTAACATTATCTCCCCATTATTGTCATTGTTTTGAAACAGCTTGTCATCCGTCACTTCCTTCACCTGTACTGTTCGATCTGTACAGAGCACTGTGCGCCACTCACACCCGTCCTTTTCTATTCCTAGCATGACAACCTTCTTGTCAGAGACCAACAATCCCTGTAAATCCAGCGACAATATTGTTCCCGCCACCACCTCAGCGACACAACTGGACGAAAGATGAAATCCGTGGGCACTCTCCAACACTGCTTAGTGATCTGAGGCACCGTCTCCACAAGGACAGTAATACCATAAATGAACATGTCTGGGTCCACGGGAGTGCCGCGAACCACCACCATTGTGTGTATTATCAGCATTGCCCTTATTGGGCACATCCCAGGCATGGAGCAAATTATACTGCGATCTGTGAATGATATTGTCATGGTTAATTTGCAGAGCAGGTCGCTGCACAGCAAATTAACAGGGGAACTTTCAGAATATAGTAAGGGAGCCTGCATCACCTTCCCTCCAACATTTACGTCCAGCTACTCAGAGTATGGAACTGTGGAAAATAACCCCAGAGAATCCCTGCGTGTCAAGATATTTGCTTCTTAATGGGAAATTCCCCTCCATGATGCATGATTTTGTTGCACCCGAGTCCACCATAAATATGAACTGCTTGTTTCCTATCTCCGGCCCCTCCATGGGTTCCTCTTCAGGGTGGATGGTCGTTGACAAGACTAGACACGCCAGTGCTCTCTGTGGGCTGTACTAATCAGAATATGTGTTTGTTCCGGGGAATGAGAAGGGGTTACCCCCCATCACTGTTGTTCCTCTAAAGGGGGCGATGGTCCCGCTTGGTACCCTATTGACCGGGGCAACACCGCCCTGCTGTTGCTGTGGCAGATGCTGCACTTGTATGTCAGATGCTTGAGGCTGCTGGTTATATGTTTGGTGTTGCCCCTGTAGATACCTTTGATTCTGGTACCCTTAACCCTGTTGCGGATACCCTGGCCCTTGGGGCCCTTAGCCCTGTTGCTGTGACCCATAATTAAACCCCATTGCAGACCTGCTCCTGCAATCCCTTGCAAAATGCCCCCACCTCAAACAATTCCAACATTCTAATGGTCCAACCCCATCCCCTCTGGGTCCAAATCCCCACTCTTGCAACTCGGAAGCCCCCTCTTCCTCGCTGGGGTCCTCCTTGCTGCCACGGTGGGCCGGAATACTGTAGCCCCGCCCCACTGTCCTTGTCCTCCTTCAGCCCAGAGTACAGCAATAGCGGCACTCCCGACCTGTTGGGTGCTTTCTGTCCCCTCTACCTGTACTGGAGTCGACACAGGTGCCTGGACAACAACTTTTGGCAATTTCTTTTCTACCAGTTTCGCTTCCTCTGTTTAACACCTTTGGGCTGTTTCCCTGTCCCGCTCATTGATTCTTTTGCAATGGTGCACTATTATACTCGGTATCTCCGGCCACCCCTTTGCTTTGATACCCACAATCTTATCTAACGCCTTCTGCACTTCTTTTGGCAAGCCCCTCTTTACAATAAAATAGAAAAACGGTATTGAACAATCCCACAGCCCTCCTGTTTCAGGTCTCCACATCTCTTGTAATTTAAGTATTAATTTTGCTGGGTCCTCATCATTGCACATTGTACACTGCATCAAGGACTGTAAAGCGGGGGTATCTGGGAAAGCCCTTTGTAGCACGTCCCACACCGGTGCTCTAATTCCGTTGAATGATGCTCAATCATGTGCATCGTTCCCCAGGGTTATTCCCGGATACCCAACTTGCACACACATATCCCCAGTCTGGTGCCCAATTATAGCGACCATCAAGCTCTTATTATCACCCACTGGCAGGGGCACCACTGCTGTTAGCTTTTCAAACTCATATATCCACTTACCCGTATTGTGAGATGTGGGAGAGCCTTATCTCTTTTGCCACTGGAGTTTTCCCAACTTCGCTTAAGCACTCTCTTGTGCACACTCTGCTCAAGAAACCTTCTGCCAACCCCTCCAGTCCAACAAACTACCACCCCATCTGCATCACCCCTTTCCTGAGCAAACACTTGGAGAAACTGGCTATCTCTCAGCTCACCCTCTGCACTGAATCTGCTGGTTTCCTCCATGACTATCAGTCTGGCTTTAGAGCATCCAGAGGCACGGAAACTGCTCTTCTGAACACCCGTGAAGACCTGCTCTCAAATCTTGACACTAACACTCCCTCTGTCCTCATTCTTCTCGACCTCTCCTCTGCCTTTGATACGGTAAACCACAACATCCTGATCTCACGTCTACGTGACACCCTGGGAATCACAGGTCAGGCTCTGGCGTAGTTAACCTCCTTCCTTTCTGACCGCCCATCCCAGGTGGAACTTGGGCCTTTTCCCTCTCCTATCACTCTCTCAACCTGTGGCGTTCCACAGAGCTCTAACCTATCCCTCCGGTTCTTCAATCTCTACATGGCTGCCCTGGCACGTGTGATTGCCACTTTTATCTCTAACTTCCAGTGTTATGCGGATGACACGCAACTCTCCTTCAGGCTACCCTCAGCCACTTCCTCTACCTCGCTCATATCTGACTGTCTGTCTGCAATACAGTCATGGTGTGCTGCAAACAACCTCTGCCTCAATGGCAGTAAGACTGAGATTGTTCGCATTGGGGCTCCTGCTCCCGCTTTCCCACTCACACTCTGGCTGGCCCTGCGCCCGCACCCATCTGAATGGCAAAAAACTGTGGGGTCATCTTCGACTCCACTCTCTCCTTCTCCACTCACATTTCAGACATCTCTAAAAAGTTCAACTACCAGCTGCACCTCATCAGAGGTACTCTTCTTTTTCTCACCTTCCCACAGCGGCTCACTGTCTCCAGAGCACTGGTTCTCTCTAGGCTGTACTTGTCATGATCACTGGGTTTCCCTTCAGAGATTTTCTTTGGTTCCAGTGCAGCAGGGTATTTGTGGGGTAATGCTGAAATAGTCCTTGGTAGTTACTTGTAGAACACTTATTGGATTTCAACATGGCTGCCAATGAAATTCCTCTAAATAGAATTCGCAGTCTAGTTGCGATCACTCTCACCTCACTGGGTATTTAAGCCCCTCCCCTTTTTCGTTCCGCGCTTCGCGTCTGATTTTCCTTCAGAGACGCTTACCGCGGTTCGGAATTCCTGCAGCGTTCCCTCAGCATTTTTCCCTTCTTTGCCCGTAATACCTTTCCCTCCCTTGTCCGCCCTTTGTTCCGCCCACGTCATTGTTTTTCCTGGTATTTTCCTGTTCGAGTTTTCACAGAAAGCAAGTTAGTCAAATTCCGTCGACCCCGGAGTACGGAGGGTTACATAATCTCCGCAAGTATTGTTTCCCTTATTGGAAGTTGTTCTAGGTTCAGTTTTCTTGCTATTCAATCACTGAATTTCAAGGTAACCTAGGTTTTGAGTAGTTTTGGAACGTTGTGGTGCACCAGTGAATCTTATGCGTTTCGCCATGAATAGTGCCTTTATGGCTAATTTATGACAAGTCGTTTCAGTGTTTCTCAGTGAATTCGCTCTCCTCAGTAGGCACTCGTATTCTAGTATTTAGTTACTCTCCACAGGCTAGAGTTCATTCAGCACCATACGCACATGTTTTTTTTTTTTCCTCAGCGGACCCACGCATTCTAGGAATTAGTCACGTGTCGCTGGCTAGTGTTCCTTCAGCACCATGCGCACATGTTTTTTCATGACTAGTCTAGGTGCAGAATTATTTTTCTAGCTGTACATTAGGCACGCATTTTTCTGTGAAGAAATTTTGAAACATTATTTCGCATTTCCCCGCAGTTGTGTGTCACTAATGTTAATTGAAACATTCATTGTCCACACAGCAGTTCAGCATAATCAATGGTGTGAGTCCTTCTGGCTGTTTCTGTGTTCTCTCAGACCCCTGTCAGTTTTCTAGTCAGCAATTTCCAGTCAGTGATATCATTAGCCTCTCGTTTCCTCAGTCTTCACCCCTGCCAGTTGCAGGAAGGAGAGCTCACCAAAAAAGAACCTAAGGTAATATAAAGAACAGTGGGAATGAATAGTTACATCCAGTTATAAGAATAGGTTTTCTAATAGTTTTCTAATAGTTGTCCCTGGTTTTCTCACTAGACAAAAGGTTCAAGAAGAAGAGTAGCGACATAGAGATAGTTGAATACAACGTACCCAGAGAAGAAGGTTGTCTGCATTTTAGTGGTGTCCCCGCAGAGTCTAAGGTAAGCGTTACAGTACTACTGCAACAGCCTCTTTCTGAACCTCCCTGCCTGTGCTTTGCGCCCTCTGCAACTCATCCAGAACAAAACCGCAAGACTTACCCTTGGCCTCAAGCCCAGGGACTGTACCTCTCCAGTGCTGAAATCCCTCCACGGTCTACCCGTAGCTGCAAGGATCAAGTTCAAGAACCTCTGCATTATCCACAAGACTTTCTGGGGTCTGGGACCCACCTATCTGCAACAATGCTTACCTAAATACTGTCCCTCCCGAGCCCTCCTCTCGTCTACCTCCAACCTTCTGCGAGTGAGCCGGTTCTGCAAGCAGAGATTTGGAGGGAGATCTTTATCCACAGCAGGGGCCTCCCTTTGGAATAGCCTCTCTGTCGCCCTCCATCTTGAGCCTGATCTCCTTAAGTTCCGGAAACTCCTTAAGACATTCCTCTTTTCCTCTTCCTTCTCTCTCTCTCTACCATGCTAACCTCTCTCTCCGCTCTATCCTTCTCTCTCTCATTTTCCACACAGCTTGCCAACTGGCCAACGGGTGTATTTCAGAGTCTTACAGTTCCCTGGCACCCTCGCCAGTCCTCTCCCACTTGCCTCCGGGCCTGCACTTGCTACAATGCTACTGCACTTGGTCAATGAGAATGGCATCTCTCAGCACTTTCCCAGTTTCTGACTAACTGGGCACACTTAATTCCCCCCGTACCATCCTGCACTTGTCCTCCCCTCCCCACCTGCCCCCTAGCTCCTCCCCTCTCCGTACCATCTGTGCACTTGCACGATCTGAATGTAGATTATCTATCTACCCTGTCTCCCCACCTTGTATGGCGTCACCTCAACGCACTTGCAGAGTCACTTACTTTGCCTGTGCAGACTTTTATCATTCAGAAATTCAATGGCTCTGACTGACTGTTGTTTTTTTCCCCTTGTTTCCACCCTCGTTGAGCGCTTGCCTTGCCTTGTATATAGGCGCTATAAAAATAAACATTACATACCATTCTATACCTTAATCAAGTCGTTTTTATCCATCTGGGGCTAGGGCACATACTGTGTCCTTCCTGCCCCCTCATGTATGAGGGGCATCTGCATCCTTGCCCCACTTCCCACACCCCTCTTCATAATTCCCTTTTCCTTTCTAATGTCATCCAGCCGACCCTATTCCTCAACCTGCACCCCCCCACACACAATCCTTCTACTTGGGGGGTACTATCAGCCACCTCTTCACCCCTTCCTTCTTCTTCATCCTGTCCCTCATCAAACGTGCCATTGTCTTCCTCCCTCTCATCGTTTCCCAACACTGAATCCTCCTGTCGCAAGAGTATCCACTCACCCTTTCTTTCCTCCTTTTCAATACATAGGGGCTCATTCCAAGTATGCCGGTCTGGAAATAACAGAGCCGGTAAGCTTATCATTTGTAATACATTAGCATCTTTCATAGTCACATTCCATATCACTCTTTTTCTATATTCACATGATTCCAAAACGCTTACTATATTAGTCACACTATATATTGTTTGGATTTGCTCTCACACTTTGTAAATAGTTTCTCAGTTTTTCCATCAGCTTTTAATGGTTTTCTTAATGCTATTCAGTTACCTTTAAGAGAGGTTTTAAAATTAAATATTACTTATCTATGAACTAGTTGTTTAACTCAGCTCAACATTTTTCAAAAGCTTGCCCCAATACAGTGTTGTTTTGGTCCTGCAGGCAGGAATATTGGATGGTTTGCAAGAAATGACAAGACCTTTGCTGTCATATTTTCCTACCGGGTCAACTTTTCCTACCACAGTATTTTTTACATTTTCTCGAAGGTGGGAATATCTGATAGGTAGGAAAAAATGAAAAGGCATTTGCTGACAAATTTTCCTACCTCTGTACGTTTTACATTTTCCTCCAAGTAGGAATTTCTGGTGGGTCGGAAAGAATTACAAGACCTTAGCTGCCAGATTTTCCAGCAGGTAGGACTTTCTGATAGGTAGGAGAAAATGGCTTGACACTTGCTGTCAGATTTTCCTACCCTGCGTATTTTTTACATTTTACTCCATTTAGTAATTTTTGATGGGTAGAAATAAATGACAAGACCTTTGTTGTCAGGTTTTCTTACATCTGTATTTTGTACATTTTCCTGCAGGTAGGATGAAGTAGCCAAGGTGACTGGAAAGGACCAGAGCTGTATAGCATACCTGTGGTCATGGATGCCATCATGGCTCTCAGACGGGCCGAAGGTAATATTAGGGGCACTGATACTGGCACTAGTGACACTATGCATGTTAAAGATCTGTATCACCCAGTGCCGAAAGACAGCAGAGAAAACTATTGGCATTAAGGTACTGATGGATGTGAACATAGGCAAAACGTAAGACAAGATAGTGGAGGAAAGAGACAAGCTAAGAGACAGGATAGCAAACTGTGCACTATTCCCACTTGAGGCGATGAAGCTAGACAATCCACGTAACCCTAAGGTCTATGAAGGAAAACGGCTATGGTGCAACCCAGAAGAAGTATGCAGCTATTTCGACTGGACTTTTGAAGAAAATGTACATTTTTATGGACACCTCAGAGGGGTAACGAAGATATGGCAACCAAGAGCGACAGGTGTGAAATATGAGGATGTGGTTGACAGATCGACCAGAGGGGGCACTGAAGAGAGCGTACCGAAGATGCCTCTCATCACCCCCAGATTCATGTCAAGACAAAGAGCCAGAAATGCTTGCAGCCACCCATCTTATTTCGGACTAATCCCGAGTGCACCAATGATTGACAAGTACACTGAAAGGTATCGTCTCAGTCAGCCATACAGACCGAATACAATGCAAAGTCTTCACATGGGTAGGAGAAGAACCAGAGACCGTAGACAGAAACGCCTATATGGACAGTCTCGACTAAGCACCAAGAAGCCACAGTGCTGATATCATTAGTGACACCATGACGTAGCAGTGTCAGACATGAAGCACACTCAAAGTCTTACACCGCATCACACAAACACACATTTTCATACACAAAGGACATGCTGACACAGATCTATAGCTAGAGGATAGATACATATACATACTGTCATAGCTTTTATTTATTTTTTTATCAGTCAAATGCAGTAACTTAGAACCGCAAGGCACAAGAGATCCTGAGCAAGCTTGCAGACGCTTAACGCGAAAAACCCTATGGGACTACAGAGATATATATGGAACCTGATAGGACCAAGTGTGACTAACATATAGAGTACCACAAGCCACGAAGCAGAGACGGGGAGAGCTGACTCAAGCAGCACAGAGCACAAAGCAGGCTCACAGCCAAGGTCAGAGATACGCAGAAACATTCTAATCTCCAGACGACAAAGGGACCAGCTACACAGAAACAGAATAAATCATCATAAATAGGAGCTGCAGAGCTCAATTCTTTGGTCCCTACGGGTTGCCCTATAGGTAATAGTACTCTCAATACCCAATCCTTGTGGATAGGTTTTTGGGGAAGGGCCCAGGTGATGACGACATACTCGTACCAAACTATTCTGCACACCTTGGAGAGTTGAGATGTACTGGAGAATGCCCATTTTCTTGTATTGATCCCTGTTGGTTTTATTTGCAATAAACCGCAGTGTTACTTGTCTTTGGCTGAGTCCTCTGTTTATTCTGGGCAGGGTTTTGGGCCTTCGAAGTCAGGCAGACCCCCAGCCATACTCTGGCATACCTGGGGTCCCTCCCAACAAGTTGGCAGCAGAGTGGATGGTTGGCTGTGCCAGCCCGTCAAGAAGCCGACTCCTCTGCCGCAGAACTTGAGAGGGTGCAGGACCCTTGCGTATTTCGAGAAAGACAGGGAATTCATACCCGTGAAAGGCTGTCAGGAGCCAGCTTGGAAATATCCTGCTTGAGGTCCGTGAGGCGTCCAGCAGACCAGGACGGGGAAGTGGCAGCTTTGGGGGGATGCATCAGCAGACCACGAAGTGTAAGTATTGAACCAGTCACATGGCAACTGTGGGTGTGAGGGAGGGTATCGAGTACAGTGGAGTATTGTTTAGTATTGTCCAGCATTGTTAAGTATTGTCTAGCATCGTCAAACTTAGTAGGAACAGGAGCGGAGGTAGACGTCATTATTTGTGGTTATGGCACATTCAGGTTTAGAGGTAAACTGTTCTGGTGAACAACCTAGACTATTGACTTGAAGGCACGAATGAGAGAAGTATGTTTTAGCTCCCAGCCATACTCTGGCATACCTGGGGGCCCCTCCCAACAGCTGGGTGCCTAAGATCTGTCCTGGTGGACCCAGCTTCTGGAAATATTTTAAGAATGTTTTCCATGTTGTTGCATTTTCCCCTCCGGCAATTTCTTTCCCTGCCTCAGTTTTGATAGTAGACTCCCTCGCCATTCACCACAGACTCTGCAGGTGTCCCCTCTGCACTGCCAACCAAGCCCCCTTCAATTGTAACAGGGTGAATGCTGCACAGGCTGACGCCAATGGGTTCAGCGTTTCCACAAATCAGCTGGGTTTCTCCTTCTTTACCCAGCAATGGTAGAACAATGTCCATATCAGTGATCATAGTTGGCATAGTATTAGCACATAGAGAGGCCTCTCGTCCACTATCACCAGAATCCATGGGCATCGCCTTAGCTGGAGGCTCCAGTTATCTTAAGGAGTTTGCGGTATCTACATGAACAAAAACTCCATAATAGCTTTCTTCAATGTTCGTGTTTCCACCATACCTTTTATCGGCAGCAGTGTTTGCAACAATAAGAGTGAGAGGGTAATAAAGAGTGTGTGAGAGGTAGGAATGAGAGGCAATAGGGAGAGGGAGCAATGTGGATGGAGGAATAGTGGGGTTAGAGTGGGCTAAGGCGTGTGGGGGAATAAAGGGTGTAGGGTGGGTGAAGCCAGAGAAACTGGGTATGGTGCATGGTGGGTGTAAAGAGAGGGTTGTGGACTGTTGGTTAGATGCAACACAGTGAAAATACCATTATTACCCAATGATAAAAGGGGCTACAGTTAGGGTTGTATAAAAAAAAACTGCAAGCCTTCCTTGGTGAGTGCCTAAGCTGGGAACTGCCTGTGGTTCACCTTCTACTAACGTTTGATAAAGCTTTAAACACATGCCATATTTTAATCTGACACCCTCTTGCAATAAAGGCGAAACCCAGGGGCGTTGCTAGGGGGGGGCTAAGGGGGCTATAGCCCCTGATCTTTTGGTTGTAGCCCCGGATAGAATCTCAGGAGCTACAGCCAAAAGACTAGCTAGCCCCCAGTCCCAACAGTTGTGACATCAGCTTAGCCCCGGATCTTTTCCAGACCTAGCAACTCCCCTGGCGAAACCCCTTTAAAATCAGGCACGTATGCCGAGAGGACACCCTAAGCGCATTCAAGCCCCACAGCTAACGGCCATGCCCAAAACTAGAAATCCCAGAATGCACTGGGCTGCATCACCAACTGCCCTGATTGTGCACATGCAGCGGGAAATACAAGAGGATGCTCTTGATCGAGTTTAATGTTAATAATAAATATCCTTTGTTGGCACCAAAGCAAAAGAGCCGCATGTAAGGTGGCTCTACACTCTTTGACACTTGCTGGGCACGAGGGCAATACGTCGTTATGGTGCACGTCCACACTACAGTCAATTTCTTGCTGCAACTTTCCGGCTATAAACTTTTCAGCACTCAAATCACGTTTGGGTATTGGTGTATTAAAATTAAACACATCTAGCTAAATGAGGCACTCGAGCCAAAATTGCACTTTGAATGGGGCTAGGACATTTGTGACAACTACTACAGAGAAGTTTAATTTTTGAACATTTTCATTCACTGTAACAGCCATTCAGACAACTTTTGCATTCAAATATTACAAATGCCCAAAATTGGACATTAATTTAGATGGGTAATATAACCATTACTGTGAACTGCAGTGTTTTAAATGAAGGCACATTTAAAGTATAAACATAATTCTGAATCAAGGACAGCTCCAGCAGCCTGTGTGCACACGTGGCTAAGGACAGCCAAGCCCGGGCACCGCCAACAGCGTGCCTCTAGAGGATGCCATTGTGCATTACAAAGGCACGTTGGCGCGCTTCCTGCTGCTAGGCCCGCCCTCCACCCCAAGCTTGCAGCAAGACAGAGAAGTCTCCATCTGCCTGCAGCCTCTGGGACACGCGGCCGCAATAACAGGGGTAGGAGTAGCCCCTCCCCCACTCCCCACAGACACGACGCTGACAGCAGCAGCACCCAGGACACTCGGGCTGCCAGAAAGCAGCATTGGTGACTACCTCACACTGCAGGTAGCCCCTGCCAAGGGAGTGCCCACCCCACTAAGACACCAGTCAAGAAAGGGGGCAAAGGGAAGAAGGCCTAAGTGGGCAAAGGCCTGGGAAAAGGACTCTATAAACCCCAAGCGCAAGGCTGCCATCAACCACGCTGGGCACAAGGATGGGAGAGCACCCCACTTACAAACAGCAAAGACTCCCCCACAGTCTCAGTGGACACCCACCATGTCAGATCAGGATATCTCATCCATGTCTGCAGAGGGCACGTCACGGGGCGCAGCAGGACCCACCAACCCCTCTGGGGGTACCTCACAAGTATTACAACTGCCCCACACTTTCGATCTTCGTGACACCAGCAACCTAGGGCCTCAATGGGCAACTTGGTTAATGGACTTTAAATTCTATTTCAGCCATATGGCTCACGGACGATGCACGACTAAAAAACACCCTGTCCATGGCAGTAGGACCTGCCGTAAGAGACATAGCAGGTGAACTGCTCAATTGGGAAACAGCATCATAACGAAACCTACATGAAAAGCTGTCGGAATATTTTGCACCCCACACCAACATTGACTATAAGAGACACATCTTTCATACGAAGCGTCAGGACAAAGGGGAATCGCTCAACAACTTCATTATGAGGTTAGAATAAAACTGAAGTACTGCGAATTCCACCGGTATTCCAACGAAGAGGCCTTATGATCCCAGGTCTTAGCCGGCTGTGAATCGCAAACTTCTCAAAAGAAACTCCTGCAAAAACAGTGGCCGCTGGAAGAAATCTTGGCCCTTGCTCGCATGGACAACCTAGGCAAGATCTCCATACAGCAAAAACCAGTCCAAACAGACGCCGTCAACAAACTGCTTACCACACCCAATCAACCAAGCAGACGCTCAGAGGCTGTGGATATGAGTATCCCCACACTGGTGAATGCCCAGCCTTGGGACAACCATGCGCTCCATGCAACGGCGACGACCACTTCCGAGCCGTCTGCAAAAATGCACCAGTCAGCACCCCCAGCAGGAGAGCTCTCAGAATGACGGAGAACCACACGGACAAGCCCCCAGGAAATAAACAGCACAGCAATACCAGAAGTCAGAGGCAAGAAGTACGTGAATACAAAAGCTCCAATGCTCGAGATGATTGTCGACCCCCTCTATCCCCCGACACCTCAAGATGCAGCAGTAGGAGAAAATGTGTTTGGTACATTGAAATGAGGTTGCCCTTGAGCAGCGACTCCCCCTCGTCAGGAGAGGACCAACGGAAGAAGGGCTACATGTGGGGTCTAAGCAACAGAAGAGCCACCCAACACAGCCCTGTCCTAACGCTACACGTAAACAACACCCCACTAGAGTTACTCATTGACACGGGGGCGACGGTCAATATAATCAGTGAAGAGACCTATAATGCGCTCTCCAGGATCCCAAAGCTGAAGAAGTCAACGGTCGACATCTACCCATATGGTTCCACCACACCACTTGCATGTAAGGGTGTCATATCAGCGGGGTGCGCACACCCAAGGCCCATGCTGCAAAGAGTCAACTGCACATCCTAAAGACAGAAGTTAACAGTGGCTGTATACTCAGTTTCAGGACAATGGTCAAAATGGGGCTAGTACACATTGAGTACCAGCTAATGGCCCACAAGTACTTGGTCAAGCCTGAAGACAATGAGGCAGCATTTCCGAATCTGTTCTCTGACTCCGAAAATTAAAACATCAGAAGATACAATTGCACATCAATCCCGAGGTCAGACCAGTGGCCCAACACTACCTGGGTATACCCATTAATATACAGCGGCAAGTGGAAGAAGAGATAGACAAACTCCTACAACAGCTAGTTATTGAACCAGTCACAGGCCCCACCCCGTGGGTGTCAACCATAGTCCCGGTGCCCAAGAAATCACCTGATGGCTCAATAGGACTATGCATAGATATGTGGAGGGCCAACGAAGCGATAGAGCGTGAAAGACACCAAGCGCCCAGGATCACTGACATGATACACCTGCTACATGGCGCAAAGTTGGACCTCACAAAAAGGTACCACCAAATCAAGATCACACAGAGCCTCGATATATCACCACTTTCGTCACGCACCTGGGTCTATTCCAATATAAACAACTTAGCTTTGGTATCTCGTCTGCCGCTGAGATATTTCAGGAGGAAATCCATAAGGTGATCTGGCACGTACCAACTGCCTCAACTACTCGGGCGGCATCCTTGTATTTGGAATATCTAAAGAAGAGCATGACGTGGTCCTGCATAGAGTCTGCTCAGCACTCGAAGCGGTTAGCCTAACCCTTTACAAATCTAAATGTGACTTTGGCAGGGGCTCCCTTCGATTCTTCGGCCCAACCCGGATATGGTGGTGGCACTCAATACGGCCCAACCACCACAAACCACCTCTGAATTGCGTTCCTTCTTAGGTCTCACAAGTTATTGCTCACCATATCTCATAGACTATACCACCGTCAACAACTTTCTTCGACTACTCACCCGCAAAGACCAACCATTCGAATGGTCAAGGGACTGCCAGAGCGCTTTTGAAACCATCCGTAACAACATTGCCAGGGCAGAGGACATGGCATACTTCGACGTAGAAAGGAAGACCGAGGTGATAGTCGATGCCAGCCCGTCGGGCAAGGGGCCATACTAACGCAGCAGGACCCCACTGACCTGTCCAACGTGTTCATTACTGCCTGTGCCAGCAGAAGCCTCACGACCACAGAGCAAGCATACTCCCAGGCAGAGAAAGAAAGCCTGGCGGTCATGTGGGCTTGCAAGTATTTCCACATGTTCTTGTACGAAAAGGCGTTCACAGTCGTCACAGACCACCAAGCCCTCCTGACAATCTACAGAGATCCAAAGGCTAGAATGCCCCTCAGGATCGTCAGATGAGGCCTGCGATTACAGGATTACAAATTCGACATTGTACATCGCCCTGAGAAGGAAGAGAACCCAGCAGACTATCTGTCTTATCGCCCCACAGGCCGAGCCCAAGTGGGATCATCCATCGCAGGCGCTTACATCAATTATATCATCAACAATTTACAACCACTTCCGGTGGACTGGGCCGACCTTGCAGCCGCGTCAGAACAGAACACAGCCCTCACCATCGTAACTCATTGCATTAAGTCAGGGAAAACCTCACATCTGAAACCTCAGTCCAGGAACAAGAGAGAATTAGTGAACAATGACATAACATGCATGGACCTGATAAGGGACGAGCTGACAGTTGTCGTCAACTACATTGTCATGAAGGATTGTAAGGTAATCATACCTGAGTCAATACGAGAAAAGACAGTCAGGCTGGTGCATGAAGGCCACCGGGGGTGGTATCCAAGGTGCGCCTCCTTCGACAAAAGGTGTGTTTCCTAAAGCTAGATGCCATGGTAGAGGAGATCGTCGGCAAGTGCTCGGTATGCGCCCAGGTGGCCCAGCCTCCACACCCCAATCCTCTGCAAATGTCCCCACTCCCCGAGAATGTCTAGGAACTAGCAGCGGATTTCTTTGGACCCCTCTGCAACGGTACCTACGTACTTGTGCTGTTCGATGAGCACTCACGCTTACCAGATGCCCAGCTCGTCGAGAGCATGTCAGCTACATGCGTGATTCCCACCCTGGACCACATGCTGTCAACATATGGGATCCCACAAATCAAAAAATCGGACAACAGCCTGCCGTTCGCCAGCCAGGACTTCCAAAACTGCACAAGGTACATAGGGTTACAGCACAGAAAGACATAGTCGAGAGATTCATGGCCAGAATCAAGAGAACACTACAAATAGCCACCCTTCTTAACAAGCCTTTTGAACAAGCGCTATACCAACTACTGCCTGAATACTGCCACACACCGCATAGCACTACATGGATTTGCCCCTCTGATTTGGTGTCCCGCAAACATGTTAAGACAAGTCTACCTGAAGGACCCACCCAGCCATCGCCAACCATACTGGAACAGCAAGTGAGAGACAGAGACCAGGAAGAGAAAATCAAAATGAAGGACAGGGCTGACGCCTGACGAAGAGCCAAAGAATGTATCATTGAACCTGGTGATCAGGTGCTGGTACGGCAACCAAAGAGCCGGAAGGAGGACCCAACTTTTGCACAGGAACCCCTAATCGTGACCAGTAAGAAGGGCGCCATGATAATAGCCAGGGGAGACTGACAACGGTCCATAACAAGGAACTCATCACACTTTAAGAAGATCACGGCCAAACCACTAGTCGCGTGGGAACATGCATACCACAGTCAGGATGACAGGTACTCGGAGGAGTCATACCAAGGGGATGGCAAACAATCTGAAGAGGAAGTCAGCAGTGAAAGAGAACCCTCGTCCCCGCCCATGCCATGTCTTCCCACAAGGCCTCAGAGATGTCGCATGAAGCCCCAGAGACTGATCGAGGAAATGGGCTGATGAACTGAGTTAAACTATTATGTTAAAAAGGGGGCAATATCATGTTGCACGGGCAACCTGTAGCCCTCCCACATCTTTGGAAGGGATGCCCACGTTCGGGTCGAAACACTGGGGAAGTGATGTTGGGGTTAGGGAAGGGGGCGGGGGCATTGGGGCAGTTAAAACCACTTATGCAATAAAGCAGGTTGCGCTTTACACCTGCTCTGTGTCCGCGTTGTCATTGTCACTGGAGGCCAGACCAGCGTTTCCCTCTGGAGGTTGGAGCTCCCGAGCTGACAGGACATTTGTTTAGGGCTTGTAAATTCCAAACCAATTGGCTTGTGTCTCTGAATGTGAAAGGCGGGGAGCAATAAGATCTTGTGTAACTTCTTTGTCGGGAGTGTGCTGTCTTTTAACACCTCAATTGAGTTTAGGCAATCCCTTCTCCTAAAGTTTGTTCCCGAGCACAGAGGTTTCACCTGGATGTACTAAACGCCTCACTAGGCGGACGCTTCCAGAAATGGCCTAGCAATATTTGTTTTCTGTGATGCGGAAGCAACTTGTAGTATAATAGTGCCTAAAGAAAGACAGGAGCCAGGCAGGGTTTTCAAACGGACTTTAATTCCTATATCTCTGGATCAGATAGTGCATGGATAATGTCCAGGATTCAATGGGCCAACATGGCCAACTGGGGTTTGTATGCTGAGGCTTCTTTTATGCAGCTTAACTCCCGTAATAAGTCCCGTGCTCGGAGGAGCCGGGAAGACGCTGCTATACGCGTCCTCAGCTCGTCCCGTAATGCGCGCGTATAGCGCGGGGGCGGAGCTGATGGCGCGGGCGAGATCTCGCGAGAGCGGGGCTCTCGCGATATCTCTACACACCTCCCTTTTTCCAAAAGCAGAACGAGTTCACTGTACCACATAGTCATTGTATCTCACCGGTCTTCTGTGCTCCCTTCGGGGCCTCTCACTGGTTACGGGGCATGGTCTCTGCTGCTCTGGTTCTGGACTTTCACATGGTTCTTCCCGTTCCGTTTCGGTTTCATCTCTTTCTCCATCGCTTCCTTCTGTTTCTCGTTCCTCGTTTCTCCAGTTATCTCTTTCGGTTTCTAAGTGGGGTGTCTCTTGGGTCCTCGCTTCTTCTTGCCTTCGCTGGTATAGCGCTACCCTTTCATAGTTCCACGAACGCCCATCTTCCGTGCGGACGTGATTGGTTCCTTTGTGAGTTACTTTTATGGGCCGACTATAACGGGATCCCGTGGCTTGGTCCTTTCTTGGCAGTTTGATTTTGACCCAGTCCCCTTCTTTTATATTGGGCGCTTGCTTCGTCCTTCTTCTCTCATCACTCCACAGTTTCATGCGTGTCTTGTTTCTCTCCATGCGCCATACTACTTCCGTCATGTCGACTGCTTCATCTTCCCTTACTTTCGCCAGCCATGGTGGAATGAGGGTGGATGCCGCACTCCTCCCTCTCAACATTTTAAACGGGGATATTTGAGTAATTCCATTTGGCGTGAGCCTGTGAGCCGCTATGGCTTCTTTGGCAGTTTTGAGGGGGTTCATTCCTGACGCTGTTGCCAGTTGGATGGCCCCTTTTATGAACCTGTTCGCCCTCTCCACCAGTCCATTTGCTTGGGGGTGATACAAAGCCGCTTTCTTTTGTTTGATGTGGTTCTTTCTTAAAAATGCTTCCATATCTTTGGAAACTAGTTGCACACCATTGTCTGTGACGACTTCTTTGGGGAGGCCTTCCCTTTGGAAAATTTCGGTGAGTACCTCTATGACCGTCTCTGTGGTTATATTCGGGACAAACTCGGCTTCGACCCACTTGGATAAGTAGTCGACCAGCACTATGCCATATTTGTGTTCCGTTTCCATCGCCTCCAGGGGCCCTATGAAGTCAATGCCCACTTTGGACCATACTGCTTCGGGTATCTCCGTGGGAATGAGAGGCGCCTGTCGAACTTTCAGTCTTTTGTCACTGTTTAGGCATTCATGGCAGCGCTCTATCATGGCGCGTATTTCCTGGTCCATAGACGGCCACCAGTAAGCTTCTCTCACCCTGCGGCGAGTCATCGTGTTCCCTAGGTGTCCCGCGTGGGCCCTGCAGAGTATGGTGTGCCTCATTCCAGTGGGGGGGATGATCTGATCCATTTTCATGATTATTCCCTCCGTTTCCGACAACTCATCTTGCACCTTCCAATATGCTCTCATGCCCTCCGGCAGCATTTTCTCATTCGGCCAGCCTTCTTTGATCCAATTGCGTATCTTGGCCATGATTTGGTCCTTCCCGTCTTCTTCTTCCCAGTGTCTCTCACTGAGTTCCAGGTAGCCTGGGGTCCTTATGTCTGATATGGATGCGACTATGCATTCTCCGTGTAGGAATGTGGTAGCCCTTTCCTTGTTCTCGGGCAGTCTCGACATACAGTCGGCTTGCGAGTTTTTCCATCCTGAGATGTGATGTATTTCGAATGTGTATTCCTGTAGTTTTGCTGCAATGCGAGCTAGTCTGGGCGTGGATGTTTTGGTGCCTCCCGGGCTGAGCATGTGGATGAGCGGCTTGTGATCTGTTACCAGCTTGAACTTTGTGCCCCACACATATGTTCTGAAATGTTCGACTGCCCATGCGCATGCTAGCATTTCTTTTTCAATCGTAGAGTAGTTCTGTTCCGCCTCTGATAGTGCCTTCGACGCAAAGGCCACCACATGTTCGGTGTCACCTCTCCTCTGCGTTAGCACTGCTCCTAATCCGTACGCACTGGCGTCAGTGGTAATGACCGTATCCCACTCTGGGTTAAAGGGTTGTAGACATGGAGCTTTCATGATGTGTTGCTTAATGGTGTCCATCGCCCTCTTCTGAGGTTCACTCCACGAAAATTCTGTCCCCTTTTTAAGGAGATCGCGTAGGGGTGACGTGGTTTCTGAAAACTTTGGTATAAATTTCGCGTAGTACTCGGCCAATCCCAGAAAAGACCTCACCTCTTCTTTGGTGGCAGGTTCAGGAGCTTTGGTGATGGCTTGCATAAGATTTTCCTTCGGGCTGATCCCTCTTTCCGAAATTTTGTAGCCCAGATATTCAACTTCTTTTACTCCAAATGAGCATTTCTCGTGACGTAAACGCACTCCTGCATCTTGTAGTTTGTTGAGAACCACTTTGAGGGTGGTATCGTGCGTCTGCTTGTCCTTTGCATAAACCAATATGTCATCCTGAAAATATACTACATTTTTGACTTTCCTTAGTAGGACGTCCATCATGCGCTGAAAGGCCGACGCAGCTGACGACAACCCGAAAGGCATTTTAGTGAATTGAAAAGTGCCAAATGGCGTGATAAATGCCGTAAGGGGTTTCGATTCTTCGTGGAGCTGTATCTGATGATATGCATTTCTCATGTCAAGTTTTGAGAATATTTTGGCCTCTTTCATTAATAATATGAGGTCGTTAATGCTTGGGAGCGGGTAGTTGTCCGTGATAACTTCTAAGTTTAGGCTGCGCAGGTCTATACACACCCTTAATTCCTGTGACTGGGGTTTCTTTATCAGGACGACTGGGCTCAGCCATTCGGACGCTTCAATTTCTTCTATCACTCCTTCCCTCTTCATTTTGTCTAGCTGTTGTCTAAGGGTGTCCCTTGCTGTGGCCGGTACCGGTCTCACCCGGTGCTTGACAGGGACGGCATTTCTTTTGAGCACGATCTTGTGAATGAAATGTTTTATGTGCCCCGGCTCCTCCGAGAAAAGTGTTGGGTAATCGCTCTTGACAACAGATTCGTTCCTCGTATGGACTGATAGGACTTGATCTTCTGTGCTGGGATCCAGTCTGATTTTTAACTTGTCTTGATCATCCCAGCCCAACACTGCAGGCCCTTCATGGCTGAAGTAGACTCTGGTGGTGGTTTCTCTTCCTTTGAATTCGACTCTGCCGTTGATATACCCTAAGAGTTCGACTGAGGCCCCCCCAAACACTGTGGGCTTGTGTCGTGTGGTGAGCACTTCCACTTTCTCTTTACCCACCATGTCTTTATATGTCTGGAGGGGTAGGATGGTGAGGTCCGACCCGGAATCTGCCATGACCCGTGTCTCTCTTCCATCGATTTTAATCACGCAGTGAGGCTTCTCTCTCCTGGCTCGGGTGCTGTTCACCATTATGACTGTGGGTCTCCCCTCCTCATCTGACGAGGA
The DNA here is from genome assembly GCF_040938575.1 of Ambystoma mexicanum. Classification (NCBI taxonomy): domain Eukaryota; kingdom Metazoa; phylum Chordata; class Amphibia; order Caudata; family Ambystomatidae; genus Ambystoma; species Ambystoma mexicanum. Next base: position 705,662,869 of record NC_090924.1, read on the forward strand.
TTCCCTTTCCTTGGCGTGTTCTGTGTTGAGGCTTGTGACTTTCTTGTTCCTCCATCGACATACTATCGAGAAGTGTCCTATGCGTTTGCAGACTGAACACTCCTTGTCTCTGGCTGGGCACTCCCTGTCAAATGCCAGGTGTTTGGTGCTGGAGCACCTATGACACTTTAGGGGTTCTCTCTTGCTGTTTCTTGACTCTCTCGTGTCTGGTGCAAACTTTTCCTTTCTTGGACGGAATCCAACTGCTTGTATTTCAGTGGGGACTTGGGCCCCTGTAAACTCTTTCCTTCTCCCCGCGGTTTCCTCTACCACTCTGGCAATTTCTACGGCTTTTTCTAACTGTAGCTCTTTTTCGAGGATGAACCTATCTTGGACCTTGCGACTGTTGGTATGGATGACTAGCATGTCACATATGCGGTTTTCCGTATTGGTGCCGAAGTTACACAGGGCTGCTAGTTCCCTTAGTTTCGTGACGTAGTCATCGACGGGTTCGGACTGCTCTTGTTTTCGAGTGTAAAACCTTATTCTATGGAGTACAGTGTTCTCTTTGCTGGCGAACCTCTTAATGATTCTTCTAACGGCCTCCTTGAACACATCATCATTTTCGTCAGCTACCGGTATCGGGGTAAGGCCCTCGAATATTCTTTGCCCTTCTACCCCTAAGGCGTTAAGTAACATGGCCCTGCGTCTCACCGCTGAAAATTCTGATCCACCCATTGCCTTCACGTACGTCGTGAACAGGGGCTGCCATTGTGGCCAAGGAATGGCAGGCCTACCTGGTGTCTGTAGAAAGGGTGGTGGCGGTGTGGCTCCCTGCATGTTTCTGCGCGGTTTCCTGTGGTGATCCTCGTCGCCAATTTATGTAGTATAATAGTGCCTGAAGAAAGACAGGAGCCAGGCAGGGTTTTCAAACGGACTTTAATTCCTATATCTCTGGATCAGATAGTGCATGGATAATGTCCAGGATTCAATGGGCCAACATGGCCAACTGGGGTTTGTATGCTGAGGCTTCTTTTATGCAGCTTAACTCCCGTAATAAGTCCCGTGCTCGGAGGAGCCGGGAAGATGCTGCTATACGCGTCCTCAGCTCGTCCCGTAATGCGCGCGTATAGCGCGGGGGCGGAGCTGATGGCGCGGGCGAGATCTCGCGAGAGCGGGGCTCTCGCGATATCTCTACACAACTAACTTAGCAAAACAGGAGAACTTCAAAAAGAAATTGTGAGGAGACGGAAACCAATGTGAACATTAAGTTACCCGTTTTTGTAAATCATATTGCATATTACTGATGCACATTTGAATAACAGTAGTAGTCTAATAGTAGCAACAATAAAAACCTTAACAGTGACATATATTCACAGAAAGTTGTGGTTGTTTAAAAACAAAAAAGCAAAAGGTGTGTGTTTATTGTCGGGCGAATGTGTGGGGTTGTGTGTGCAGGCAAGTGTGCCCATACAACAAGTGAAGCTGAAAGCAGTATTCCTTCTACGGAAATCTCATATGTGATCTATTTTGCAATTGTTGGAAACGCATGCCATGCTTTATTGACCAGCTGGAGCACTGCATTTGCAGAGAACAAGTTAACCCCCCTGCTGCACGCTGGATATGCCCCCTGATTATTCATATGTAAGGCAGTGATCACAACATGAATCTGTTTTGACCAAAAAGCAAGTGTTAGATCTACCCATGGGGTCCGTGGACCCTGTGCAATAAACATTGTTGTCACAATGATGACATTATTTTAGTATATATGATAACCCTAGGTCTGGTCCATGCCCCATTCCTCCGAACCTGGTGGACCCGGTTCTTCGAGTGTCCGGGGAGCTGCTCCTCCTTCCACTGTCAGGTGGCGACCTAGCCCTACCAAGGGCGCCTGCAGCTTCCGGCCCTTGGGGAGATCCACCAACTATGCCAAGCATCGGGGGACTATTGCTGGGACTATTACCACCCGGCTCAGTGTTGCTGGCCACCGAGGTTGATGGAGTAGGGCTGAGCGGGCTGCTGTCGCAGCGAAGCTGGATGGGTACAGTGGCCCGGATGGGCTGCAGGAGTAGGCGGCTACTGGCAGGCGGGGAGCCAGTTCTGCTGTACTGCCTCATCCTGTGGGGCTGCTGAGAGACACCAGAAGACATGACATCAACCCCAGCAAGGTGATTATCGACGGGGGCGGAACCAGCTGACGGGTTCCCATAGCTCTCAACTCACCCGCTTTTGGCGGGTGTCACCCGCCTTGAAAGCAGATGAATCACCCGCCAAGTCCTTCGTACGCCCATTCACTTCTATGGGCCTCTCACCCGCCAAAAAGAAAATCGGGTGTTTTCAATCGCCATGCTGACAAAAAAGGTTGGGAACTATGGGTTCCCCAGGGGCTGCTGTACCCCAGGGGCTGCTGTATTCACTGCCGCTGCTGACAAAAGAAGCTTCCCAAGCGTCTCAGAGCCACCGGGAGATGGTAGTGTCTAGTTCCCTTCTGAGAAACGGACCATAACAACGCTCCAGCTCCTTCACCTCCTTCAATGGCTGCAGCTTTGGCTCAAAAACAGATCACGCTGTGGCATACTTTAAACATAGTCTACCAGGAGTTTAAGTGAAAAAAATAATTGGTGCATAGAAATGAAAATAAAAACCGGCATATAGTTACTGCAGTCATTTTGGTCCTACTTCGGAGTGTGCACACCTCCCTGCCGACAGCAGCAGCCTGACAGACATGAGCGAGAGGGTGAAGGCCCAAATGGTGCTTCGGCCATTTCATAGCCAAGCATCGGCAAGTTGCCATGCTAACGCCATAACACTGCTCCCGAACTCCCCTTTCTCCTTTTTTTACATTTACATTACCAATGTTTCAGTGATTATGTGGCTTACGCCACCAAAGCGCCAAAACCAGAAACCAACACCTTTGCAATGAGACAGATTTAATGAGTAGGAAGAAAATGGTGTACGCATGTGCTCCTTTGTTAGTGGACCCCAAAGCTATCAGCTAGAATTTCATTACTGGTGCACTGGCCCTTTCTCAGTCATGTATCACTTGTTTTGACAGGCAAATATATAGTCTTAGATGCCAGTCAGTCCGCTGCACTAGAATCTTCAACATTCAGCCAACATTCATTTTCTTCCATGTAGCTGCCAGTCAGAGAAGTTGCTTGGGTCAAGGCGAATGTCATGTTATCCTATTTTATTGCATCTTTTACAGCACACTTGCTGCCATTTTCTCACTTTCTAGAAGCTTAGGGATCTGCAAGCAGTGGGGTACAAGACTAATGCAGTAGCAGAGGACAAGGGCGAAATTGCTTTGTTACAATGTTGATGTGTGCAACTCCGAAGATGCTGCTCTATGCAGTGTAATGTTTAGATATTTTGTGAGCTCTCTTGAGCAATAGTTAATGTGCACTCCAGGTTACTAAGATACTTGTTTGTGTAGTTGTCTGTGGGTCTGTCAGAGTGGTGCTTAAGGAGTGTGGGGAGTTGTGTTGGTGTATCTGTGGTGGGTTAGTTTGGTGTTTATGGAATTACGTGCATCAAGATGATGTTTATTTCATTTTGTAACGTGTTTTTTCGGTGCACAGGTTTTGTGCTGCAATGTATTTTCAGTTTGGGTGGGAAGTAGTGTGATTTTGAAGCGGCTATTGTTACCATATCTTTCTCAAATCAATGGTAAACCTGATTGCATTGACACACTATGCATGAGCATGAATTTGAGTCTGTCACAGTGCACTTTAAACCAAACAAGGGGTGGGCCAGAGGAGCAGCTACTAAGGGAGCCAAGGACCAGAGGAAAGTGACTCACCAGAACAGCCAAAGACCAGAGAGGCAACAACCAGAGGGACACCTGATCACTGAGCTTTGCTTGTACCATAGTTTTACTTCAGCCTATTTTTAGTTTTGGCTATTAGGTGGTGCTTATAAGCCGAAAGTACTGCGCTCGCGTAAAGCTAGGAAGGTGAGGACATGTGAGGAGGAACACACAATTTGAGGGTGTGGTTTCCTTATTTACCAACCCATTGACTGCCCATTGTCATTTTGGTCCTCATGGCCAATCCCCTCCAAAACCGACTCAAAACACATCCTCCTGGGATGTCTTTCAGCTAGCTCTATCAAGCAATAACATCAAATGTTTGGCCTGTCAGAGTTATTTCTACTTATTCTTCTGAGTGTTAATGGCTCAATTGCAGCTGCAACGGTGCTATAGGTTTAATAAAAATGTCTTTAATAAGCATGTCTTCAACCACTTGATTGGTATATATCCCTTGCAGTTCCTGCCTAAACAAACATTGACAATGTCAACCATATTTGCTTGTGTTCAGTTATTAGACAGGCGCTTCAGTCAGTGTGCCATTATCTTCGTCGTTGGCAGGTGTGAATGTGCAACAGGAACTCCCAATTTTCACACAAACTCCTCCTTCCATTGCTATGAGCAGATTCAGAGCATACATATTCTGGAGTGCCATCAGCCTTACTGCTCGGAGCTCTTCCTTTATTGCATTGAGCCCATTCACTGTAGAGTTTGTCACCATCAGCTCCCACAGGGTAATCTGCAGCCATTTCGCATTTGTATACGTCTGTAGAGATGGAACTACTGATGCAAAAAACATTTGCGTTCTGCTGAATAACCTGTGTTCTGGTGGCACGTCATCCAGAGCTGCTTCTGATTTTTCTGAGAAATAGCTCCTTTTCACTCTACTTATTTCTGCCAACTTCTTCCCTTTCCCTGTGTCCTTTAGTTAGTGTCCATCTTCGGGAAGTCATCAAACTTTAAATCCTTCCGTGGCACAACCAATGATGGCCTATTGATATGCACCAATGAGCAAACTCTTCCCCAGTTGAGTGGCAGCTTCTCGTATATGCCTTGGATCCGCATGCCAAGTAGTGATCCATTAGTACTGCAGTGCCTATATTCATTGCTGTGTGCTTCTCTATGGTGCTGCATCCTGTATTCTCTCCAACCTTCTCTTCACCATCATCTGGTAACAGAGTGCTGGTGTTTTCAGGGGTATTATAGGCATTGACAGCTTCATTTTCCACCCAGGTGAGCAACTTTGCACTAGCATCCTACCCCTTCAGGCACTTGTCATTTTCTAGCAGTGTCGGTGAGATAGATATCTGCTCCCTTCGTATCTGTGTCAACACTGTGCTTACCTCTCTGTACCATGCTTGCAGTGCTCTCCTGTCCACCTGACATGGTCTTTCCACCTGCTGGGGTCAGGATAAATGTTAGTAGAGGATACAGCGTATTCGCTAGCAACAAGCAAAATTCTCCAAAATATCAATACAAATACTCCACTTGGAATAAAGAAACACGACAATATAAGCACATTTTTTATTAATTCACCCATCTTTTAGCTGTGCTGCTGGATCCTTGTGCAGCTTGAACATATAGTTGCACGCCTGAAATGCGCAGAAATTAGCGTTACTGCGTTAGTATCAGGATAATCCTTATGTCCTATAAACCCTATAATCGTGTATCGCAAAGATGAATAACTGCTCGCACAGATTTCTAATTCCAGGGTCCCTCAGTATGGAGAGAATAGAAGGGTGTGCATACACTTGGGCCAGATATACTATAAAAGCAAGATAGTATACGGTAGGCAACATGGGTCAAAGTCTTCTCACATTGTGGACAAATTGGTTCGAGAAAGTATCAGGGGGTGAAATCAGTGGGTAACATAAACAATCACTAAAAATCACAGTCTGTTTTCTCGAAGAATGTATGTAGAGAATAAAAAACAGAATGTATCCTCACTCTGGATGTTAGCCCTTGCCCTAACTGTGCTGCCCTTGAGCGAGTAACAATTGGGTATCCTTCACTCGGCAGTGTAAGTTCAGAATAATCATTTTGCACCTCTTTCTGCTGATAGTTGGCCCTGTTGATCTCGTTGTCATGTGAGGCCGCTGCTTGGTATAGGGCTTGATGTCTGCATCGTGGTTCCAGACCATTTTAACTTCAAGCTTCACTGCTCGGTCTGCAACTCTTTTCACTATGTAGGGGCCAGTAAATCTTGGTGTGCCCCACCTCCTGATAAAATTCCTCAGCAATACTGTGTCACCAACCCTGACAAGCCCTTTTATCCCAGAGTCTCCGGGTTTGTTGTCACTGTTGCTTTCTCTACTGTCTTCTGGGCCTCCCCGGGTCGTTTTATCTCACGAGAGATAAAAGAGGCACTAGCAATTAAGGAAGTAATGTAATCCTACATTTCCTGGCCTTACACATCTGCATTACTCAGCATTCTTTAACACCCTAGTGGGAGGAGCCAGTGGGAGTTGCATGCACCATCCTATCACCACCTCATGGGGCGTTAAATGGGGGTCAGACCCAGGCTTATTGTGCAATGCAAAGAGTGCAAGGGGCAGGCAATGGTGCCAGTTTTTCTTTGTGCTCTGTTTGGTCTTTGTGATCATCTCCCTCAGAAAGCCATTAACGCATTCACACACTCCATTTGCTTGCGGGTGATAAGCACAAGAGAACGTATGTTGAATGCCCAGCAGCGTTGTAATGTGCTTGAACATCTCGTTGGCGATGTGAAGGCCATTGTCAGACCGCAGGACCTCACACATGCCCCATCGCAGGAATACTTCTCGTAACAAGAACTTTGCTGCCCTGAGGGCATCAGTATGGGAACAGGGACCTGCCTCAACCCACCGGGAGAATGGGCATACAACCACTATCATGTAGTGGTATCCTTGGCAAACCTTGATCATTTCGACGTAGTCGACGTGGAGATGCTGGAATGGGCCTGCTGGGCAAGGTATGGCTCCTCTCACAACTCTCAATGTATGTCCTGCAGGGAACTGCTTGCATGTCAAACAGTTGCTTACGAATTCAGCCATGTGTTCTGCCAAATTAGGACAGAACCATGTTTCTCCAATATGGGTGGCAATAATCTCCTTTCCTATGTACGTTGGATAGTGTAACTGTGTCAGTGCAGTGTTTAATAATGGTATCACCACCTTCACTGTGTTGTTCACCCACCAGAATCTTCTCCTTGTGTGTGTGCCTGGCACTTCACTATGGCTGCCTGCACAGGCTACTGTATAACTTCAATTAGTCTACCCAATAAAAGTGCATGCTGTACAGGTGACCCCTCTGCTCTCCTGAATCCTCTCATCCATCATGCCAGTACTGAGTGGACTGTTGATGTCACGTACGCAGAGTCTGAGTATACTGTCACTTCTCTTCCTTTGCTGTGTTCCAAGTCTAGTATTAAAACCACTAATTCTGCTGTGTCTGCTGAATAATGTGATGGCAATTGTGCACTGGCCACTACCTCACGTGTTCCATCTTTCCTCAACCTTACCACTGCACTTCCTGTATGCCTAACCCCATCTGTCTGATCAATTGTCGAACACCTGTGAATGTACAGCATGTCTCCCCCCCTTCAAGTACGTCCTCATGTACCTCGCTGGTATCACTGAACTCCTGTATGTTTTCTGCACAGTCATGTGCGTATTCAGCTTCCTGTAAGACATCTGCGAGAAAGATCACTGGGTTAACAACTCTGCACCTTAGCACCTTAAGGGATGGGTTTGATAGTAACATCTTGTACCCTGATACTCTCTGTGTTGTCAGTGTGCTCTTTGGTTTCTCCAGTATTGTGAAGAGAGTGTGCTCCATGTAGAGAGTGGTGCGGCACCCCATGGTAGTACCGGCTGATTTCTCCACTGTAAATACGGCAGCAGCCAAAGCTTATTCGCACTGGTAGTGTCCTCTCATCACTGGGTCAGGCTTCCCACTATAGTATGTTATTGGCTTGTGCCCCAAGCTTGTCTTTTGTGTCAGTACTGCCTTCATCACTACTCCATCGGTGTGTGAGAACAGGAAGAATTCCTGTTTATAGTCTGGGATCCCTAACACTTGAGCTGTGCATATTGCTTCTTTAAGCTCATTAAATGCCTCAGTCATCTCTGTTGTCCAGTTTATTGTTTTGTGTCCCTTTTGTGCTTCCATCAGAGCATCTAGTTAAGGCCTGGTGTATGTGTGCTGTAGCAAAAACCCATGCTCTAGAGTAATTGCACAATCCCAAGAATTGCTGCATTTCTCTCATTGTCGTGGGTTTGGCTGTCTTGCGTATTGTATCCGCCCTTTCTGGTGTGATTTGTTGGCCATTTTGGGAAATCGTTCGTCCAATGTATAGCACTTCTTTCTGACAGTAATGTAGTTTGACTTTGTCCGCCTTGTATCCCTTGTTAACTAACACTGTCAGCATGTGCATTGAGTCATTTCTACACTAGTCTTCTGTTGTGCTGTAAATCAAAATGTTGTGAAAGTACTGCAGGACCGTGATCTTTATCTGTACTTTACCTAGGTCCATCTGGAGGACCCTGTTAAATATGGAGCGTGACTCGCACTACCCTTGAGGAAGTCTTGTATGTTTCCACTTGCAGTTTCTGTACATAAAGAAAGTCAAGACTTGTGAGTCTGGGTCTAGTGGTACTGAGAAGAATGCATTCTTCAAGTCTATGGCCATAAAGCAGGCAGCTTCTGCTGGAATACTGAACAAAATTGTCGCTGGATTTGGTACCAGAGGATACTCTGCTTCTGCAATGTGATTTAGGGGCGCAGGTCCTGGATAAACTTCCACGACCCCCCTTTTGCTTTCTCAACTGGGTATACTGCCGTGTTGCATGTTACTAGAATACCTCCCTCCACTAGTGCTGCACTCATTTCATAAATGCCCTCATCTGCCTCTTTTGAGAGTGGATACAGTTTGACTGTGGGTAAAATTGTTCCTGGCTTCAGCTTTATCTTCACTCCCTCTATTCCTTATAGAAGCCCCACATCATAGGGACTTGTGGTCCATAGGATGATGGGCACCTTGGCCAAATCCTCCTTGCAGATGGATGGTGGTGCTTCTAGCACCATTGCTATCCTATGTGGTGCCTCTCTGCAGTGTATCCTTAACCAATATGTCACACTCATTTAGAGGGGGCATTGCTATCATACACAAATGCAGCCTTACCATGAGAACTGTAACTACTACAAATTCCCCTTCTTGCAAATTACTCTCTGTTAAAGTCCCTCTTACCAAATCCCAAACTCTCAACATATACTTGATATATCGTCCTCCCGGCCCAATAGGCACCTTTGATGAAGACATTAATACTATATTATCCTGCAACCTCAAAAGCTCCACCCAAGTACTCCAAGTACTCACCCTTGGGGATTTCAACTTGGGATACAATGACCCAGATGACCAAAGTGCCAATTCTACACTCAGTACCCTTTCCGATTTAGGATTCACCCAAAGATGTATGGAACCGACACACGTCAAAGGTAGAATACTCGACTGGGTGGCTGACTACAATTGTCTAGCCAATATCACTGACATCTCACCATTAGCCTGGACTGACCATTACTTGGTATCGTTCACGCTCTCTACCAACCGACCCCCACCTCTACCCATTAGTAGGGCCCCACCCACACTCACGAGAAACAAGAAGAGCATCACGGTGGAAAGACTCATCCCGAACTTACTCCCCACACTAAACACACTCCCCGACAACTTGGCCCCGGAGACCTTGGTTGAAGAATATAATAAAATCATGTCCACCTCACTGGATTTAATCGCTCCCTTCAAACTCAGACCAAGCAAGCCCAAAATGCATCTGAAAAAATGGTACACCCCATTCCTCAAAAATCTAAGATAGCAAAAAAGAAACTGTGAAGCCATTTGGAAAAAACACCCTTCAGTACCTAATAAACTCAAACTAAGCAGCTCTCTACAAAAAAGAAATTTACCTTGCTAAACGATCCTCCTTTGACTCCCGCATAGCCCAAGCAAAATCGACCATGAAGGAACTATTCTTTATCCTGAAAGAAGTAGAAACCCCTATTGCACCACCAGATACCTGTACTAAAGATAAAAACTGGTGCTCAGAAATTCAAAAGGCTTTAGCCAACAAGATCACCACACTACAAAATAAACTTTCCTGCAAAAAAGCCTCCCTGAACGACTCTCCCACCTCCAAATCACCTGAGAAGTTTACTTCAAGGGAAACTACCTGCTTTAATTTCTCTAAAGTCACCACACTTGAAGTAGAAAAAATCATCTTGTCGCTTAAACCATCTAACTGTCAGGGCGATCTGTACCCTGCACAGCTCATTAAAGATGCGGCCCGTGACCTCTCCCCTTTCATCACGAAATTAATTAACGCCTCTTTCTCCACTGGTACTATCCCCACCAACCTAAAACAATCCTGGGTACTGCACTACTAAAAAAGCCTACACTTGACTCAGCCACACCCACAAACTATAGACCCATAACGACTGTGCCATTTCTTCTAAAAATATTGGATAAGGTTGCATACGTGCAAATACAGAAGTATCTGGAAGAACATCACTTACTGGAGCTAGGCAATCAGGTTTCCGTCCCCAACATGGGACCGAGACGGCCCTCATTGACCTTAAAGCCCAGATCGACAAGCTTAGAGATAATGGCCAAGCTGCCTTACTCCTCCTCCTAGACCTTTCCGCAGCATTTGACCTGGTCGATCACTCTGTTTTATGCACTCACTTACATACGTCAGCCCACTTTTCCGTTGAGGCCATTACATGGATTAGATCTTTCCTCAACGGCAGAACTATGAGGGTCTTTTCACCTACAGCCGCAGCAGACCCCATTCCCATCACTTGTGGCATTCCACAGGCCTCCTGTGTCTCCCCCACTTTGTACAATATATTTACTAAGCCCCTTTTCGATGATTTGGATCATCTCAGTATCACCTACACTAACTACGCGGATGATACCCAGATCCTCCTTCCGCTTTCTGGAGATTATGGAAAGGATTTGGCCTTGGTGAATAGAGTGTACATCATCATCCAGGCATGGATGTCCACACACGGACTATGCCTAAATGATGACAAAACCAAACTCATAATTTTAGGTACCACTACCAGTCTGAAGAAACTGGGCTCTGCTTATTGCTCCTTCATGATCGATGACAATAAAATCAATGTGGGACATGAGGTCAAAACCCTAGGCTTTTACCTGGACTCTACCTTCTCCTTTATCAAACAGGTGAAATCTCTAGCTTCCTCCATGGCCTACACCTGCAAATTGTGCAGCCAAACCTTTCCTGTCTGACACCAGTTGTTTGACCCTTGCCAGAGCCCTCATACTGTCCCGCATGGATTACTGTAACGCTCTCTATCTTGGGTCCTCCAAAGCTATCACTAGCAAACTCCAAACTCTCCAGAATAACGCTCTTAGAGCGGCACTGGGGATCTCTAGAAGAGAGCATATTACAGCATAATGTCAACAGAACAATTGGCTTACCGTCAAAGACAAAATCCTCCTAAAAACGGCCTCACTTACTCATAAATCCCTCTTTAATGCTGCCCCATCTATCTTATCAACAGATTCCAGAGACAGACCTCCCTGAGACCAACAAGAACAGTATATAAAAACTGCCTTTCTGTCCCCAACTTTAAACGTTCTACCATAGGGGGTAACAGTTTCCCAGGCCAAGCAGCAAAACTGTGGAACTCTACCACCAACCCTCAGAATGGACTTGCATTATCAGAAATTCCGATCTAAGGTCATTTTATGGTTGAAAAAGTAGGCGTCCCATCATAGCCAGCTGCCTAGTCCATTAGACTCATGTTTACTGTACCCATTGAGGCCTACTTGCACATATGTATATATTCCTGTTATTACTGTGTGTTATATATTTTGTTTTTATGTTGTAACCAAGCTTCGCAATCTCATGTAAATGCTGCGCACTGTTACCTGAGGGTATGACGGTACATTACAAATAATAAAACAAACAAACAGACATTTCAAACACAAACTCGTGCTCTGACCGGTTGTCTTTGAACAGTTCTTTGTCTGTCACTATAGTTAGCCTATACCCTTCTGACACCGTGATCACTGCTCATCATGATTGTCCTGTGTCGTCCATCCCATGTACTGCTATCCATTTGTCTCTCACAACCGCTGCCTCTATTTCTATTGGCACCATTGTCCCTTCTGCCTTATCCAAAGTATCTCTGATCTGAACAAATACTCATTTGGGACACACCACATCTTTACTTGAATCCCTGGGAGCCATGCATTTGCAATATCAGTCTCCCATGTTGGAACAGCTCCTCGTCTACTGGCACCCGCCTCTGTACCTTCCGTTGACAATAGGCTTGAATGATCTTTCTTACATTGAGCATATGCATTCCTGGTGTACAGCACACTATCCCCTTGTCTGTGAATGAAATGGTCATGTTAAGTCTACTCCTAATGTCTCATCCCAGCAGATTCACAGGTGTCTGTTGAGAGTAAAGTAAAGGCAGAGATAAATCATGCTCCCCTGTAGAAAGAGAGATATTTTCTGTAAAAGGAACCACTTGCCAGGCCCCAGAGAATCCTTGAGTATTCATGGCTTCGCCTGACAATCTAAATGTTCCCTCTCAAATGCAGGACCTAGTCGCCCCTGTGTCTACAAGAAAGGAACATGTTGTATCACCTATCGCCACCACTATGCAAGGCTCTTACGCAGGGTTGGGTTTGATCGACAGGATGGAACACATCAAGTCCATCTGTGGGCTGTCCTATTGAGAGTATAAGGACATCCCATTTCCTGTAAATGGGTTGTTCCCGTATATGGTTACCCCTCCCAGGTTTCTAATGGGGGTCATTGCCATGGAGTCTATGCGTGACACTTTGCCGTCGTTTGACTGTGTCCTGTTATGTATCTGTGGCACCTGCTGTGTGCTGCCTTGAATAGGCAGTGCTTGCAAATACTGTGGTACGGGTGCTTGCATCTGCGGTATCTGTGTCGTGGGCTGGTGTGCCTGCAGGTGTGCACTCTGTGTCTGTCCTTCTGTGGTTGGTCAGGTGTATAATATACGTCCTAGTCCCCCAGATATGTCTGTTGGTATTGAGCTCCCCAATTCTGCTGCATCCCTCTGTTCCTGCAAGCTCTCGAAAATGTGCCACATCTGCCCACATGACCAGCATGGTGGTCGCTCCCTCCTTTGCCCCTGGAACCCCCCCGCATAATCCCCTGGGCCCTGCTGCACCTGCGGCCCGCATCCCTGAAACCCCGCTGGGAAACCCCCTTGGTTGTGATGTATCTGTAGCCCGTAACACGTCCGCTTGATGGCTCCCCTCTTCCTCTGAACCCTTGCTGCATGTTCCCCCGCCCCATGAATCCTCAGCCTTTGGGCAGCGGTGTGTCCTGCTGCAGCAGTGTCCCCTGTGCATTTGCGCTTGTCAGCACTGCCCCTTTCATGGCGTACTTTGATAGATTTATCTATACTAGTTTCGCTTCCTCTAACTTTCTTTCCTCTGCTTTCTCCTTTAGCTTTTCTTGCAATCTTGCACCCCCTCCCTTTTCTAGCAGGGGCATTAGTGTGAACCCTACCTCCCCATTCGCACTTTGAGTCAGTCTGATCTGTCTGTCTGCATTTCTAATGTCGGTGTACACGTCTATTGGTTTTGTTATGGGTATTTGAACACTGTCGCCTGGCTCCCCTATTATCATTTCTCTAGAGCATACTATAGCTGTCTCTCCCTTCCTTCATCCTGGGAGGTCAAGCCTCTCTTCGTATGGTGCTAAGTCGAGGATGTTACATAACTCATCCACTGACCGTGGTGTATGCTCGTCCTTGCCGCCTCATACTCCCCCGGCACCGGTCCCTCTCTCCCATATCACCCGTTTCTCTGAACCTGTCCACGTGGATTGAGGGCTACGTTGCTTGCCCCCCTCGTCTCCTCTGAGTCTTCCTTCATTGTCTGACCCTGAACCCATGCTAGTGCAAAAGTCATCCACGAAGCTCAGTCTCCTAGTGGTCATATCCGTGTTGGGCTTCATGGTAATGTCAATGTCATGCAAGTCGTATCTGCTTCCTCCGCTCAGGCCTGTTCTGTCTGGTTCCGTGGCACTCCTGCCCTGTGTGGTTGTGCTATCTGGTTCTGCTCGTACGCCCCCTCTAACTCTCATCTCCCTGATCCACTGTCCATTGTGTCTTTACATCCCTGATTTCACGCTCATCATCCTCATTGCAAGCACGCTCTCTCGCTTGTCTCTCCACCTGCAACTTTCTTTGTTCCCTCTCAATCAACTTGTATTTTTCCTTCTCCTCTGCCTCCCTTCGTTTCTCAATCTCTTCTCCTCCTATCCCGCTGCTCCAGCTCCTCTCTCTTCCTCTCTCTGCTCTCCCTCTCAAACCTCTCTTCTTTCCCTCTGCACCTGCTCTTTCTTCTCCTCCCGTCTCCGCTCCCTGTTCTTTCGCTCTATCCGCTCTTCTCTTTACTTCTTCTTCGTGTCCGTTTCCTCCATTATCTCAGCCCAATCCGCTGCTTCGCTGCTCTCCTTGAGGCATTCTATTGCCTTAGTTGCCCCCTCTGTCTCACCATCTGTCTTTCTTTCCAGTTTCAGGAGGATCTGTCCCCCTATCCACTCGTTCATGGCGATTCCCCCTAGCCCCTCCTTTGTACCCTTCTGCTCCTCTCCGCTCGCTCCTCTCTCTCTGGCCAGCTGCCCTGTACCTTTCAGCCCATCTTCCCTAGTATATGGTGGCGGTTTATATGTTGAGTTTGAATACCCCTCTGGTGCTCTTAGATCTCGTAATGGATAAATCTCCTGTTCATCATCTGTGTCATTGGAGACCACGCTTGGAGGGACGTATGGAGGAGCAGAGGGAGGGGCCGCAGGCCCCTGAACCTCCTGCTGGCTCAGCATCCACTGACGCCTCGCTGCATCCTCCTCTCCCTCCTGGAACATTCTCCACAATTCAAATATCACCATGTGGCTTAATAACTTCTTCCTCTTGTTTGCACCCTGTATGTGTGTCAATAGTGATTGCTGCACGTCTTTGGAGAACGTCTGCATGGTGGCCATGGTCTAGTTAACTTTCCCTCTGTGCTTTCAGTCCATTCTACACTGTATTTGCAAATCTTGTCTTTATACTGTGGGAGGGTTTTACACAAGTGCTGCAGGCGCATGTCACCCGTACTTCCCTTGATACATTGCAAATGTTCTTGCTTTTACCTGACCCCAAATCGAGGGTTTCGACAATCTGCTGTTAAGGAGTAAGGCACAATGTAATCATAATACTTTTTTAATTCACTACTAGCCTCTCTGGCTCTACAACCTGTCAGGCGTGCTTCGCACACCGCCCCTTCGCTGCCTCCTCAGGCACACCCACAATCTTGCACATGCGCCTTCCGCGCACCGCCGCTTGTTCACTTCGTCTCCCAATCCTGACTTTTCCAATGCTAGCTCCTCATCACCTTGCGTTCTCCAAGTCCTATGTGCAAGCCTACAGTGACGTCACCAATCTACCAACCAAGGTATCTCTAAAAAGTCGAATACTGCGCACATAATGTTATAGCCCATTACCCCAAAATACACACAACCCCTCACAGCTGTCTTCCTGCCTCCTAGCAGAGTATACCAATATTCTCTCATGTTGGATCTGTACCTGCTGCGTTGCTTAGCAAATAATACGCCTCCTCGAGACTTAACCAGTCGAAATCACCTTCCGCAAACTAGGTCAGCTCCCTTGCTAAACCTTATGGGAATACCGTCATCTATGACCCGAGCTACAACACCCAACCTAACACTATTTAAATACTTCTCTCATTCGTGCCTTCGAGTCAATAGTCTAGGTTGTTCACCAGAACCGTTTACCTCTAAACCTGAATGTGCCATAACCACAGATAATGACGTCTACCTCTGCTCCTGTTCCTAGTAAGTTTGACGATGCTAGACAATACCTTGACAATACTTGACAATGCTGGACAATACTAAACAATACTCCACAGTACTCGATACCCTCCCTCACACCCACAGTTGCCATGTGACTGGTTCAATACTTACACTTCATGGTCTGCTGACGCTGCTCAGCTGCCGCATCCCCCAAAGCTGCCACTTCCCCGTCCTGGTCTGCTGGATGCCTCACGGACCGCAGGCAGGATATTTCCAATCTGGCTCCTGACAGCCTTTCCACAGGTATGAATTCCCGGTCTTTCTCGAAATACACTAGGGTCCTGCAGCCTCTCAGGCTCTGCAGCAGAGGTGTCGGCTTCTTGCGGGGCTGGCACAGCTAACCATCCACTCTGCTGCAAACTTGTTGGGAGGGACCCCCAGGTATGCCAGAGTATGGGTGGGGGTCTGCCCGACTTCGAGGGCCCAAAACCCTGCCCAGAATAAATAGAGGACTCAGCCAAAGACAAGTAACACTGCAGTTTATTGCAAATAAAACCAACAGGGATCAATACAAGAAAATGGGCATTCTCCAGTACATCTCAACTCTCCAAGGTGTGCAGAATAGTTTTGTACGAGTAGGTCATCATCACCTGGGCCCTTCCCCAAAAATCTATCCACAAGGGATTGGGTATTGAGAGTACTATTACCTATAGGACAACCCTATAGGGGTTATTCTACTGGTCCTTGCATGTCAGATGGCTTGCCTGTCCCGTCCCCAAGAAACTATCTATTACATTGTTGCAGAGTAATGCGCTTACCATTGGTTCATACCCTTTGCGATCCACCCCTGGCTTTCTAAGTTGTGATTGTTTAGAGCTGGTGCCCCTCAGGCCTGGGACTCGATTAAGTTCTCTGCCCTCTGTGCACCTCTTCAAGGTGATGTGAATGATTATGTGTCTGCATTGTAACTTGTGTGTACCACCTGTGCCTATGAGAATGCGCTCCTCATGTTGCAACACTTGTTGCTGTCTGCATCTGACTTGCTGGAATCGGCTCCACTTTCCCACTATGGGTGACTGTCCATTGTCTTGCTTGGCTGTACCACATGCTTAGCGACCAAAGAATTGAGCTCTGCAGCTCCTATTTATGAGGATTTATTCTGTTTCTCTGCAGCTGGTCCCTTTGTCGTCTGGACATTGGAATGTGTCCGCGTATCTCTGACCTTGGCTGTGAGCCTGCTTTGTGCTCTGTGCTGCTTGAGTTAGCTCTCCCCATCTCTGCTTCATGGCTTTTGGGCCTTCTGTAATTTTCCCTTAGACGTATAATATAAATTCTACACATTCATGTTATTCTAAGTACTCTATATGTTAGTCATGCTTGGTCCTATCAGGTTCCATATACATCTCTATAGTCCCATAGGGTGTTCGCGATAAGCATCTGCAAGCTTGCCCAGGATCTCTTGTGCCTTGCAGTTCTGTGTTACTGCATTTGGCTAATGAAAAAATAATAAAAACATTGACAATATGTATAAGCATCTGTCCTCTAGCTATAGAACTATGTAAGCTCTCTTCTCTCCATCATCTACAACTCACCTAGAACAGGACTGCGAGAATTGTCCTTGGCCTCAAGCCCAGGGATCGTATCTCTCCAGCTCCGAAATCCTTTCACTGGCTCCCAGTGGCAGCAAGGATCAAGTTTGAGACCCGTTGGATTGTCCACAATGCTTTCTGGGGCCTGGGACCACACTTCCTCCAACTATCTTTTCCTAAATATCTGCCTTCTCAAGCTCTCTGCTCTTCCACCTCCAACTCTCTGAGGGTCAGTCGCTTTTTGAAGCAAAGAGTTGGGGATAGATCTCTTTTGCCTCTCTGAAACTTGAGCAGAACCATCTCCGTTTCCGGAAATAACTCAAGACCTTTCTCTTTGCTTCTGCCTTCTCCGCTCCTCTCCCTTGCTGATCGCCTACCTGTTCCATGCAATGACCACCTGGTCACCCTCTAAACTGGGGCCCAGGTCCCTGCCTGTCCAGCTGCAATCCTGCACTGCCTCTTGGCTCCCCTCCACTTGTGGTCTGTATCTGTAACCCTAGAGTCCCCTCTCTTGCACTTTTTTGCCACCCATTGGCTGCACTCTTGTTGTTTCTGCTTGTCCTAAACTTCTCCATTCTGCCCATATCCACAGCACTTCTGCCCCCCCCTTTCCCTGCTCTTGCACGATCTGAATGACACAAGGCCTAGTAAGTTCATTGTTTTGTCCTCCCTTTGGTTTCCCCCTGCTTGTCTTGTCGCGCCAAGAAACACTTGTGTACAGGCGTGTTATAAATGCCATATCATATCATAAGCATGTCCTTCGTGTTTGCAAATGTGTGCTTGTGTGATGCGGTGCAGGACTGCGAGTGTGGTTCATGTCTGATGCTGCTACTTCGTGGTGTCATTAATGACGTCAGTACCATGGCTTCTTGGTGCTTAGTCGAGACTGTCTAGCTTTCTCTGTCCACTGTCTTTGATTCTTCTAATACACATGCAAAGACTTGCATTGTATTCGGTCTGTATGGCTGACTGAGAGGATAGTGTAGAGGAGGAGCCAAGTGCCTCTACCGGAAGTCCCGCCCCCATTTTGCCTATATCTTGGCAACCAGAAATTGTGACATGCGCGAAGCCAATAATGGTCCCTATACCGCAAAGAGTCCTTGAAACAAGGTATCTATTGAGAAAACACTATATGATGTACCTGCAAAGAAATGATAGTCTTCTGAAGGAAATTCCAGAAGAAGTGTGAAGATCAGTGAAAGAGAAGACTGGTGATGTCACATGAAGCAGAAATGACGCACCCAGAAGAGATGCCAATGAAGAGGGTACATAGACCTTGTAGAATCTGATGGCGAAGAAAATAATTCAGCAAAATGAAGATTGCACGTGCGGAGAGCACTGACGAAAATGCAAAGCCATTTTATAATTGTACAGATGCAGTAACACAAGTAGACTAAGTAATCATAAGGCTGGCTGTACGTAGTGAATAGACTGGCTGAAAGTGTGGCGCAGTAGAATAAAACAGCTGATGGTGAAGGAAGATTTGAGAAGGCTTGTCTGGGCCAGTGTCAAGGGTTGGGGCAGCCAAGAAACTGATTATCTATTCAAGGCGATACAATGAGCGTGAGAAGCAAGACAGGCTCCTGTTGAGGTGTAATGGAAAAACACTAGAAGCACCAGGTTTTATTCATTTAATAGTATTAAATACAACAAAGGAGCTCAAAACGTGGTCTCCTGCTCATACTTCCTTTTATTCTCAGGCACAGTCATCCTTTGCAAGGTCGAGTTCAAAGAACGAATTGAATGGCAGACAGTAGGAGTGATGATGGATGTTGTGCTAATTGGGTAGGGAGGAATGGTCAAGTCCAACCCTCCAGCACCTGGGGTACCAATTTGCGTGCTGCTAGTGAGTGGAATATTCCAGAAGGGTACAAGTCTGCCAACCAATCGTAGAGGGCCAGGTAGGAAAGAGCCCTATAGTTTGAAAGCTAATGAAACGTTGTGTATTAGTATGACAGAGAAGGTGACTTGCAGTAGGGGTCGACATAGCTGTCCACCTGACCGTAGAGACCCAATCACTATCCCATACCTCATAGAAAATACACTTAGATGTTCCCTTTAAGCCTATCACAAACCCCCACAGGTTTTCTTATTTTGCCATGTAGGATGATGTCATTGATGACGAATGTTTACTATATAAATGTCATTTTTTATGAAATTCTTTGAGAACTCTTGAGAGAATACTTGTGCGGCTTCTGTTGATGTCCATTTTATTCCCTACTTTAGACAATTGCAACTGAAACAGTTGTGTTTTGCCAACTTCCTGAGTTGGTCTGATTATTGGTGTCTCAGATACTGTTACCTCGTCTTAAAGAGCCTACTGGTTCACTTGGTAGCAGAAAGAGGATGGTTCAGATCTGTCGATTAGTAGGACTTTAGCGTTTTCGGATAGTCGGACACCTGCCGCCGCCATCCAGCCAGAGGATCGCAAGGTTTCCTGTGGAGAGCAGCCGATATAGAATACTTGCAAGAAAAACGATACAGGTGGGACGGCTCCCTCTTTAACGAAATCCCTCCTGGTTTCCACAGGAGCTGAGCGGACCGAAAGGGTGGCTGATTGCAGGAGGGGTCGATACCGAGGATCTTCAGTCAAAAAAACGAATGGTGAGTAGATTGAGGGGACTGGAAAAATTAGGGAATGCCTTTGTGGTAATAAAGAAAAGTAACAGGGGGTTTGTTTAGTATAGGATGCGAAGTGTGTGAACAAGGAGCATTCTGTAAAGCCCGGATTCCTAGCTCAAGGAGCTTTAGGAGGAGTCATTTCAAAACCCAAGTGGATACTTAGGCAGAACATAAACTGGTTTATGATAGGGAATGACTCAAATTCCAATCTGAGTATTTTAGGGGCTAAGAGAAAAGGAGTATCATGATGAAATATATGTACAGTCAACTAGTCTGTATGTATTTTGAAATTGAAAAGAAGTGTTGAGGAACGACAGGAGTAAATTGAGAGGTTAAAGAAGAGATCAAAAGTTTTAACCTATTTTTTAGTCATTGTCGGCGCTGGCTGAAAAGATGGGCTAAAATCATTGAGAAGTAGAGGCTTTCAGCGGCGACTGTTGGAGCACGCTCGTATTTGTTGTTTTTATGAAACGTATCTGTGTATCTAAACGGTAAGTATTGACAGTCAATTGAGACTTGTCACAATGGGGGATGTTACTCTTCTGATGAACATGTGAAAGACACTGGCAAAACACGCACCCAGGCTCAAACAGTATAGTATGGAGTGGATAAAGAGTATAGCAGACAAGATGTTCCTGCCATGTTCACAAGGGGATCGCTGTCAAAGGCGGTTTTGCAACACATGACCACATACTTGCATGCTACGTATAGAGGAAAGAAGTTGGAAAAGAGGTTAGGTTTTTTAGAAATCTGGAAGATGTACCAGGAGGAATGGGATGACCTGCCTCCTGAGGATTGGATGCTTAATCAGTGTAGGGCAAAAGGTGCTGAGCCTTCTGCTCCCCTTACCTTGCCCAAAGTAAATGGCGATAGTACAGGAGATGTAGAATTATATCCATTAAGGGAACTGAAAGCAGCGGCGGGATGTGGTCATGGATACATAAACCGCCTGCCTATGGCAGTGACGATAGTCCAGAGGAAAGTAAGAGAAAAGAGGAGATCTTTAAGGTCTTACAGGATAAGGAGGAGAAAAACGAACAACCAAATGTGACCCTAGATATAGAATGAGAGATTAAGAGATGGAAAGGAGAAAGGGAGAAAGCTGATGAGGTAACGCTCGTGCAGAACGAATGGATGGGTGAACAGATATTGCTCACGCTCGATGGGAAATGTATCGAGGAAGTTAGGCAAAGGGAAGATCAGGACGAACAGGATAGAAAAGACAGGGATTGAGAGAAAATATTGAAAGAGGACGAACAGAAGAGAAAGAATAGGCAGAGGCAAGAACAGATGTATCAAGAGGAGCAGCAAAGGAAGGAAGAAAGGGCAGAGGAGCAAAGGAAGTATGACAACAGACAGAGAGCAATCAAAGAATGAGACAGGCAAGAAAAGAAGAGACAAAAGTAGGACGCACAGAAATTACAGGATAAAAGAATGCAAAGATGAAGGGAAGAAGAGCGTAGAGAGAATGAAAGAAGGGAAGAAAAAAGACAAGAAGAGGAAAGGGTTAGACAGGAAGCAAGAAGGTGAAGAGAATTAGATGAAGAAAAGGAGTGAAAAAGGAGACAAAGGGAACGCGCTATTGATTGCATTCAGAAAGAGTTAATGGAATCATCAAGTCCAGTAATATTGTGGATCCACATAGAGAGGTTCCTCCCATCACAGGGAGCAATGTCAGGGCCATCTAAAGTTACATTAGATGAGAACCGAGTATCAGGAATAGGAGCCTATCAAGATATGAGAGTAAGAGGTGAATCGGAAAGCAGAGGATAAGAAGATAGATCAGTAATTGCCCAATCACGAGGTGAGGAAGGAAGCCCATTTAGTCTCGAGCATAGAGCCTTGCCCTTAGACAGGCTGACCTTAGAAAAGGGCGAAAAAGAAGAAAGCCATACTAGTTGGGGACTAGATATATCAGACAAAGAGAGAGAAACCTTCTGTGGGAAGGAGGGCGAAAGTGCATGTGGTCCCGAGGGATGTCTGCAGACAGACAAGGAAGTAAGATGGTCTGATTTAGGGAAACCTAAGGATACCATGCCAGATCCTATAGTGTATCCAGAGTACCCTAAAGGACGATTGCATAGTGAGAAGGGAGAGTCACCACCATATGTGAACAGGCTGAGGGCATTGCCAGGTAGAAGGCACCGTGAAGTACATAGAAGTACTGTTTACTGCGGGCGGGTGCTGCTGGAGTCGTGTCTGCCTTCTGTCAAGTGTCTGGGATTGCCGTATTTAACTTCGCTCCTGTGAAAGTCTGGAGGACGTCTTTATCTGCAACACTAACTGCCTGACCTTGGAAAAGGAGAAGAGGTGTGCCTTCTGCACGCGGCCCCGCCCCCTGGCGTGGTGACGCCTCCCCTGGTGCATTAAAACACGTGGCTCCTGCGCACCTGTGCGCGCACCGTGAAGTACATAGAAGTACTGTTTACTGCGGGCAGGTGCTGCAGGAGTCGTGTCTGCCTTCTGTCAAGTGTCTGGGATTTCCGTATTCAACTTCGCTCCTGTGAAAGTCTGGAGGACGTCTTTATCTGCAACACTAACTGCCTGTCCTTGGAAAAAGAGAAGAGCTGACTGTTTCTTACGAATGGATCACTGCCATAGACTTTGTGTCTGCGTGACATATGCATGTTGCATCCGCTCCCATAGAACGCTTTATCTCTTGATTCCACGTGACACACGCACGTTGTTTTGCTCCCATAGAATGCTCTAATCTTTTTTCTTGATGCTACGTGACACACGCACGTTGTGCTTGTAAAATTTACACGCAGTGCCCTCGTGGCTGTATCTGTCACGCCCCTTTTTTTGAGTTATTTGCCTGAAATTACCTAGTTCTTACACGCTTTTCTTTTTTTTCTCTTCCTCTTACGGTGTGCCTTCTGCACGTGGCCACGCCCCTTGGCGCGGTGACGCCTCCCCTGGTGCATTAAAACACGTGGCTCCAGCGCACCTGCGGGCACACCGTGAAGTACACAGAAGTACTGTTTACTGATCACGGTGCGCGGGGGCGCTGGGCCCACGAACTCTCGGCAGGGATACTCTTTATTTTCTTGCCTTTGTTACAGCCTTGGGGGTGAATGTTTATGTGGGCACTTCAAGTACCTTTGGAATTTCACCCGACAAACGGTGATAGCGGTAAGCGGACTCCGAAAATCAGGGGGGCTGCATTTTAGCTGGATCATTTGAGGGGGCTACTTGTGTTATATTGAACACTGCTTTCTATATAGGGTGTTGTTCTATTCCCTAACTACCATTCGGATGATTTAGTGAGTGTTTGTACCTAGGATCCTGGCTTTTGTATCCACGATCCAGTGAACGGGGACGCTGTTTGTTGTGTGCCATTTGCAGCATTATTTTTCAAGGGGGTGGCAATTCCGCAATTGAGTAGGGCCACATTTTGTTATTTTAAATATCAACACATATGTTTGCACTCTTGTGTGTGGTCGTAGGGACAGAGTTACGGGGGTAAAGAATGGTGGTGACCTACTAGATTTTGTGGCATTTCTGTAAAGATTTCAGAAGTCAAGGCCGAATATTGCTGGGCAATTTAAACTTTATAACTCTGCATTTGACTGCACCGCTCCGCACCCAGAAAGGGGTGCGCTGCGAATATTGTGTTGACCTCTGGATGGGGTAAAAAGGCAAACGCGACCTGGTCTTTAAGTGAGAGGGATATCCCGCATCTGGAGTATGGTGGGAACCCTAAGGGGTGGCACGATACCAACACTGTGTGAGTCCCAAAAATATCCCAAGAGGCAAAACAAAAGACAAATCTGAGAGGCATAATACAATTATCGCAAGTGGGACTTTTGTGTTTACACAAACAATTACGACCCCTTTGACAAGGCCCCGTTCTCCCAAAATGAACAATGAAGATACTAGGGACACTCTGGGGGTGGGGGAGACAGAAAAGTGGGAATTAAGTGGAATTGATTTCCCGCCCCTGCCCAATGTTGTAAGTGATCGGATAAAGGCCCAAATGGAGTCTTTTAAGAAGATGGATCTCGTTGAAGAGACTGCGCAGAAAAGTTTTCTAAGTATCCAAGAATTACCCGTAAAACCCTCAGCTTTAGACATGGATGACTCCATGCCCACCACACCCCAGTTGGACATGTCCCTTTTGGCGCCTGTGGTGTCTGCCGAACTGGATAGGAGGGTGAGGCTCTCAACGGGCCCCTCAACACCAGCAAGGGCTAGGGGAGGAGGTTTTGAAAATGTTCACTTACATAAATCCAGTTTGGAAAGTAGGAAGAAGCTCTGTGAGTACACTAAGGGCCCCACGATGGACCCGTTTGGTGGTAACGAAACGGAAGAACATATGGTAACTGTAAACAACTGCTCCAGTCCGACTCACCCTGTCCCCCCTGGGAGAGGAGAGCTTGAGGAAAGTATGCGCAACCAGCATAGCTGTCACGTTGATCACCTTCCGCCCCCTGCTCCTCACCTGAAGATTCTTCTTGGCTTTCTTGGACACTGGATGGCTTCTTCCGTAGTACCTTGGGATGTTCCTTAGATGGTTTCTCCTTTGACTTCCTATCATGCAAGTAAGGCCTGGCTCCCTCGGAGGCCACCTCGACAGGGAATGGGACCTGTCTTGAGGGGGGCCCCGAGGAGCCAAGCCCCAAAAGACAGGGAAAAAGCCGATGGATGGCACCAAAAAACCCTGCAGACTGTTCCAGGAAGGATACTCGAGTCGAGTATAGTTGCAAGAGGCAGGCCGGTAAAGTTCTGGGGTGACTTTCACTTCTCAGGATCAAATAGGAAGCAAACCGGCAAAGCCCCAGGGATAAGCCCCAGGAATAGGAATAATGTACAACAAAGAGTACGGTGTATTGGAAGAAGAAGTAAACTGTCACAGAAGGATCCGTAACAATATCAAAAGAGAGCGATGGAAGCAGAAAGGATAGAAAGAGAGGGAGAGACTAGAAGTCAGGTATAGTCACAAACCCAAAGGATAGACAGAACCCCGAAGCTAATAGAGGAGAACGCGAGGAGGCGCGAGAGTGGCGGAGGAGACCGCGAGTCGGAACGGCAAGGCGCCAAAGGTAAGGAATCAGGTAGAAATTATGAGCGGCAGACGCCGCAGAAAGAAGGAAGCAAGGCAAAATCGTAGGCTGAGCAAGTAGAGTAATTAGCAGGTAGAAAACGGTAGAAGGCTGGGAGGAGACTACTCGGAGGAGTAGCCGAGCGAGCGTATCGTTGAAAATCACAGATACAACGCGCAGGTAGGTGGGCGGGGCTGGTTTAAGTAATGGTGGCCGCCATGTTGGTTGAGGGCTAGGCCGTTACTGTCAGGTTCTTCGTGGCAGTGCTTTCCAATCGTGCCATAGCTTCCAGGGGCAGATCATGACAGTATGGCCTCTCCCTCCCCGGAACCCCCCTGGTTTTCCTGGATACCTCAGATGAAACCTTCTTACGAGACTGGGTGTGTGCAGATGGTACCTGGGTTCCCATGTCCTTTCATCTTCGGAATATCCCTTCCAATGTACCAGATATTGGAGTCTCCCTCTGTGGTAACGTGAATCCACTAAGTAATCAACCTCGTATTCTTGGGATTCCTTTACCTCCGGAGTCTTAGTCTTCTGAGTCTTGCGGTGAAAAGGATCCTCCTTGTATTCCTTGAGTAATGAGGTGTGGAAGACTGGATGTACTCTTTGAAGACCCTTAGGTAAGCGTAGTTCATAAGCTACGGGGTTGATCTGTCTGATGATGGGCTAAGGACCCAGGAATCGAGGTGCAAACTTGCCTGTGTGTATCCATCTAGGAAGATGTTTGGTAGACAACCAGACTCTCTGTCCTGGCTTCCATTCTGGGTTGGACCGTCGACTTCTATCTGCCCATCTTTTCTGTGTGAGCTGACTGCCTTCCAGTGCTTCTCTAGCCATTCTATGAACTTCCTTGAGTTCAGACAACCTGTCGTCTATGGCGGGAGATTGGGTAGGTTGCATTCCGGTCCAGGGCAGTTGTTGTGGATGATACCCGTAAGTGCAGTAGAATGGACTCATGCAAATGGACGTGTGGTAATTGTTATTATAGGCGAATTCGGCCTGAGAGAGAAAGGCTGACCATCTTTCTTGTTTGTGACTACAGAAACACCTCAAATATTGCTCCAACCCAGCATTGAGTCTCTCGGTCTGTCCGTTAGTTTGGGGGTGAAAACCAGAGGAAAGTGCTCGGCTGATACCCAATTGGTGACATAGTAATGTCCAGAATTTGGAGGTGAATTGGGTTCCGCTGTCCGAAATGATGGTCCGCGGCAATCCATGGAGACGAATGACATCTCTGAGAAAGATTGAAGCCGTCTCTGGAGCTGACGGAAGACCTGGAAGAGCAGAAAAATGGGTCATCTTGCTGCAGGTGTCTACAGTGACCATAATTGCTGTCTTATTCTCGGATTCCGGCAGGTCAACAATAAAATCCATGGAAATCAGTTCCCAGGGTCTAGTGGGTAGGATGGGCTGCTGCAACTGGCCCAAAGGTTTGCCTGTTTGGTATTTGTTGGCGGCGCATACGGGACAGGTGGTTACATATCTTTTAACATCCTTGGGTAGTCCAGCCCACCAGAATCTGCGGCTTATGAGTTCCTGTGTCTTCTTGATACCTGGGTGTCCCGCTAGGGGGGTATCGTGGCACCATGATAGTATCTGCTCTTGAAGCTCTCTGGAAGGGAGAAACAGCTCTGTACCATGGTAGTATAGACCGTCATTGGCCTGAGTGACGGAGGCGGGTATGCCCGGTAGATGACTGTATTGGGTTACCAGATCTTGTAGAAGTGGCACGACCCTAGCCATAATCTTCAGATTTGGGAACAAGAGGTCATGCTCTTGCGGTAGGTTGTTTTCCTCTCCTTGGCATCTGGAGAGTGCGTCTGCCATCTTGTTTTCAGTACCAGGTACATATGAAATGGTGAACTCAAATTGGGAAAAGTAATAGGCCCATCTGGCATGTCGAGCATTGGTGCACTCCATCTGCTGCAATACCCGGAGGTTGCGGTGATCTGTAAGTATTTGGAAAGGATAAGCTGCTCCCAAGAGTAGGTGCCTCCACTCTTGACAGGCTGATTTTATGGCAAGTAATTCTCTTTCCAGAACTGAGTAATTACGTTCACTTTTCGTCAGAGTCCTTGAGTAATAGGCGAGTGGATGTTTGAGGCCATCGTCCGTTCTTTGTAGAAGTACGGCTCCCAGAGCTCCTCCAGACGCGTCAGTTTCCACGATAAAGGGTCTTGTTAGATCAGGTTGTACAAGTATGGGAGCCGAAGTAAACAACTCCTTAAGGCGTAAAAATGCCATCTTCTGTTCTGGACCAAAAACGTACTTAACTCCTTTCTTGAGAAGACCGGTAATAGGTAACATCAGGTCGGAAAAGTTAGGGATGAACTGGTGATAGAAATTGGCTAAACCCAAGAATATTTGAACCTCCTTTACTCCTCTAGGTTCTTTCCATTCGATGATAGCTCTAATCTTCTCGGGTTCCATCTGGATTCCTTCCTTGGATAGGATATAACCTAGTTAAGAAACAGTTGTTACTTCGAACTGGCATTTCTCGGGTTTTACCAGAAGGTGGTTAGACTGGAGTCGGTGTAACACCTGTCTAACATGTTCTTGGTGTTCTTGAAGCCTTTCAGAGTAGATAAGAATGTCATCCAGATAAATGACAACGGACACAAACAACATGTCAGAAAAGATCTTATCTATAAATCTTTGGAAGACAGCTGGGGCATTCACGAGACCAAAGGGCATGACACGGTATTCATATAACCCGAATGGGGTACGAAATGCGGTCTTCCATTCGTCGCCTGTCCTTATCCTGAGAAGATGATAGGCTCCCCTGAGGTCTAGTTTCGTGAAATAAGAGGCCCCTCTGACCGCTTCCAGAATGTCTCTGATTAAAGGCATAGGATAGCGGTCACGAACAGTGATCTGGTTGAGTCCCCTGTAATCAATACAAGGCCGCAATTCGGTGGTGTCTTTTTTGGGGATGAAGAATAACGATGCTCCCCCTGACGATCGGGATTCTTGAATGAGTCCGTTCTGAAGGTTATCGTCCAAGTAGATCCGTAAGGCTAGTCTTTCGGAAGGAGACAAAGGATACATTCTACCAAAGGGAGCCACGGACCCTGGATGGAGATCTAAGGCACAGTCCTCTGGTCGATTGGGAGGTAATAGCTTGGGTACAGTGTCCTGAAACACCTCAGCATATTCCTGGTATCGTAGGGGAATGGTAGCTACCACCTTAAGCTGGGGTGCTCGGTGCTCTTTGTTCACTCCCTGGGTAGGGGGATTGATGGTACAGTGGTCCTTACAATAAGTAGAGTCAAAACGCACAATATTGGTGGTCCAATTGATCTGAGGGTTGTGACGTCTAAGCCATGGAATTCCTATCACCAAAGGAAAATGTGCTGCTCGAATTAGGTCAAATATCATAGATTCATGGTGTTCTCCCAAGACCAAGTGTAAGGGTAAAGTCTCGGAATCTATGGGGCCTGAGGACAAGGGTTCACCGTCTACCCCTTCTACAGGGATAGGTTTCTCCTTGCGTCTAATGGCGATTCGTTGTGCCTTAGCCCATTCGATATCCATAAAGTTTCCTGCGGCTCCGCAGTCCAGCATAGCAAGAACTTCTATGGGGGAGGATTCTGTAGTCCATAGTTGAACCCGAAAGATCATCAGACTGTTGTCTTCCCTTAGTTCCGAGGGTCGGGTAAGGTTGCAAGGGCTGCTTCTTGTTCCCCCGAGACCACCCTTGCAAAGGACCGAGGGTTGGAGTTTTCCTTTCTTCATGGAGGTAATTCAGGGCAGTCCCTGAGTAAATGCTTCGAGGAACCGCAATACAAACAGAGACCGGAGTCTCTCCTTCTTTTGCGTTCTGCAGGCGTCAAAGGACCTCGAGCTGTTCCTATCTGCATTGGTTCTTCTGATGTCGGCATGTCTTTGGGAGGATGTGGAGCAGGGCTAGGTGATGGTAGATTGAGCCGAGGTCTCCTTCTTTCCTGTCGGCGTTCAGATAGCCGGTATTCCAATTGTAGGGTCAGTGTCATGAGATCTTGGAACGACGGTGGGCGAGCTACCCTAGCCAACTCGTCCTTTAATTCGTCCTGGAGACCTCTCCTAAATATCGTTTGCTTAGCCGAATCAGGCCAGTCTGTCTTCACCGCTAGTCTCAGAAATCGGGATATGTAGGTCTGCACGTCTGTGTTCCCCTGTTTCACATCGAGTATTGCCTCAAGAGAGGTGTATAGGACCTCAGGACGATCGAATCTCCCTTTGAAGAGATCTACAAACTGGTCATAGTTGGACAGAGCGGGATCGTTTCTGGTCACCAAAGGGGTGGCCCAAGCCAAGGCATTCCCCGTTAGGTTGGTGATAAGGAAACCGACCCTAGTTGGGTCACAGTTTCAAATGCATAAGGTTGAAAGACGAAATGAACTTGGCAGGCGTCTAAGAATTCCTTTGGACCGCCGGGATAACCATCATACTTTCCAAATGTAAGAGGCATAGGCGGCAAGTCCCCTTGGTCATCTCTACGGAAGACCACTTGTTGGCGTAAAGCGGCGTTCTCAGTTTTCAGGGCTTGAACTTCTATGGTTAAACCCTGTAAGGCAGCAACCAACTCCTGGTACTGTTCTAGAGAAGCCATGGTTACGTTCAGGCGTTGTATTCTGTCACGTTGATCACCTTCCGCCCCCTGCTCCTCACCTGAAGATTCTTCTTGGCTTTCTTGGACACTGGATGGCTTCTTCCGTAGTACCTTGGGATGTTCCTTAGATGGTTTCTCCTTTGACTTCCTATCATGCAAGTAAGGCCTGGCTCCCTCGGAGGCCACCTCAACAGGGAATGGGACCTGTCTTGAGGGGGGCCCCGAGGAGCCAAGCCCCAAAAGACAGGGAAAAAGCCGATGGATGGCACCAAAAAACCCTGCAGACTGTTCCAGGAAGGATACTCGAGTCGGGTATAGTTGCAAGAGGCAGGCCGGTAAAGTTCTGGGGTGACTTTCACTTCTCAGGATCAAATAGGAAGCAAACCGGCAAAGCCCCAGGGATAAGCCCCAGGAATAGGAATAATGTACAACAAAGAGTACGGTGTATTGGAAGAAGAAGTAAACTGTCACAGAAGGATCCGTAACAATATCAAAAGAGAGCGATGGAAGCAGAAAGGATAGAAAGAGAGGGAGAGACTAGAAGTCAGGTATAGTCACAAACCCAAAGGATAGACAGAACCCCGAAGCTAATAGAGGAGAACGCGAGGAGGCGCGAGAGTGGCGGAGGAGACCGCGAGTCGGAACGGCAAGGTGACGAAGGTAAGGAATCAGGTAGAAATGATGAGCGGCAGACGCCGCAGAAAGAAGGAAGCAAGGCAAAATCGTAGGCTTAGCAAGTAGAGTAATTAGCAGGTAGAAAACGGTAGAAGGCTGGGAGGAGACTACTCGGAGGAGTAGCCGAGCGAGCGTATCGTTGAAAATCACAGATACAACGCGCAGGTAGGTGGGCGGGGCTGGTTTAAGTAACGGTGGCCGCCATGTTGGTTGAGGGCTAGGCCGTTACTGTCAGGTTCTTCGTGGCAGTGCTTTCCAATCATGCCATAGCTTCCAGGGGCGGATCATGACAATAGCAAGGAACTTGAGGTTGATGATAACAAGCTAGAACCAGAGTCATTTCCAGTATTAACTAGGATCTTGAATCTTTTAGACAAAGGTCATGAAAGGACCCATGGGGAGTTACAGGAATTAAGATGCATGATGGTTGAATGCATAGACAAACTAAGTAGGCTGGAAGGGTTTGTATACGCCTTAAGCATAAAAGAAATCCCCCAAATTTCCCCAACGGAAAAAATGAGGACCCTTAATCAAGGCTCCCAAACAGGGAACGAATTATGTGCGAAAGAAGGGGAGTCAACTTGGAAAAATGAGAATGAATTAAAAAGACTGATATTAATATATCAGGAAAAAATTTAAAAAGTGAAAAATCTAAATGAAAACAAATATGGGAGAACGGAAAACACTGCATTAATTACCTCAGAGCTGTCAAGCTAGACAGTCCATCGGAACTTTTGGAAGAGATGGAAAATGAGGAAGTTAAAACGCAGGCTCAGAAGCAGAAAGCTGGGGGAGAACCAACCCAGGAAGAGGAGACCCCGTTCGTGTACGTTATTACACGAAGAGAAAAGAAAATACGGGCAAGGGCAGTTAAGAGAAGTGCAAAGAGCGAGAAGGGAGCTAACATAATGAAAGCCAAAAAACTTAAAAATCAGCCTTCCCCCAAGATGAAAAACACTAACACAAATTTTAAAGACATATGTAGTCTTTCAGTAGAGGGAGGACACTTAGACTTCACCCAGTTAAATGAAGAAAGCAAATTAGCTCTGGAAGTGAAGGAAGTGTCAGATAGACAAGGACAAATTAAGAAGGATGCCATAGACAGTATAGAAGGAAACATACTGGAGACAAATTACAAGGAATATGGTGAAGCTAAGAATACCCTTTCAGAAGCTATGAACCGCAAAGGAAAAACGGGCAAGGGCAAGTCTAAATGTAGAATAATTGAAACAAACAAGAAAAAAAATTCTAAGAAGTCAAATGGAAGCAAATCAGAATGATATAAGGAGGAAAGGAGTATCCAGCAATTTTTTGGTATAAAAAATAAGCAAAAGTTAATAGTGGACAAGGTGCAGGAAACTGTAGGGAAAGTAGAAGAGGACAAAACAGCCTCAATAAATGTACCAATTTAAGGCAGTTCGAGGAAGCAGAACCAGAGGGAGGGCCCGAGACTGAGGAGATTAACAGTAGTGCTTCATCTATGTTACCTAGCGTAGACATCAAAAAAACTGGTTCAAGAGGTACTCATTAAAATACTCCAAACTCCTTCTAAGTACGGCCACTCTCTTCCACCCAGATTACTATTATCCGATGAAAAGGGGCTTGAGGGAGAACCACACGGGTTAACAGTGGTTGAGAAAGCAGAAGAGAAAGAAATAGAAAAAAAACAGACTGATTTGAGACTAAATGTTCAAACAGACAAAGATGATCAAGAGACTCGGGAGAGTGCACATAGACAAGGGCCCGCTCTTATAATCACACAGGATAATGGGAGGGACAGGAGAGAGGATTGCAAGGACGGGGGGACAATAATAAATAAATCCCGAAATGAGGGGATGGGCTTTGAAGAGAGGATACAGGAGATAGCCGAAATGTGGAATATAAAGCAGGATCTTGAACAAAACAGAGACTATAAACGAAACAAGGAATGGAAGAGGGACAATGAGAGAGGAAAAAGCAGGGAGTGGGAGATAGGTGGACATTCGAGGGCAGAGGGACAAGACCCATTGCTATCTAGTGCCTGGCCAGAAGACCAAAGAGATTGGAGGGAGCCGAAATTTGTGGATGACCCCAGTGCCGTGCTAAATTTTATGCTCACAATAGGAGGGCCTCCATCCTTAAATAGAGGACGGATCTTGTCACTGTTTAATGAGATACCCCGGCTCTCTCTAATTACATCAAGTGACATTAAGCTCATCGATTACATTCATCCAACAAGATACGACTGTGTCAGGATTGTGTTCTACTCCAGGGCTACATACAAACTTGCCCTTACAGAAGGAGTGGCTCTGCAACGTTTCGGGTACGATTTAGTGAACTTTAGCTAAGGTGCAAGGAAACAACAGGGAGGAGAGAGGGGAGGGCACCCTAGAGAGATGCAGATGAGAAATGATCGAGAAGGAGTAAGAGACAAGAACTCTGAGATACACCCTGATGAGGTGGCGGAGCCGAGATGGCTGGCTTCAACCTTGAGGGAATCCATATCTAAGATCCAAGGCATGAAAGATTCAACATAGAGCACTGTGAAACGTACACTCTTATCATGGAACTCCAGGGGATCACATGCCCTATTGTATTCTTTTAATACGTGCGCGGAACTCTTGACTCACTCGTTCCTATGTATACAAGAAACGTGGGCAGAGAGAGCAATTGTTTTGGATGGTTTTACTACTTTTCAGGAACCCGCCACAAAAAAATCTAAGGGGAGACCGTCGGGTGGGTTATTAATTGCGATTAAGAATAATATAGCTTTTACAACTCAAAAAGAGTTCCACATAAATAAAGGGTGTTTAGGCGTCTTAGTGAAAATAGATCGCAAGTGTTCCCCTATGCTTCTATTAATTATAAACATCTACTGGCAACCCGAATGCGATCTAAAGGCACACATTGATGCAATAGACTCTGTAATCCAAGAATGTCAGAATATGAATAAGGATTTATATACAATCTTATCCGGGGATTTTAATTCTGAAATATGCCTAGAGGAAGACACAAAAGAATGTAGATTTGGACGAATGATCAGTGAAAGAATTGACCAGCGGAAATGTCATCAGGTGGATATATGGGCTCTCTTTCTGGGTGGTTGGGGTATGCAAGGTGTGAATGAATTTTTGGATGACTCTACGGACAATTCAACATGGTCTAATGGAAGATGGTCATCTACCATAGACTATATTTTTGTCTGTACGAACACATGTAACCTTGTCCATGATTTTGGCCTGCTGGACACGAAGGAAAGCAACCACAAAATGCTAAAGATGTCACTATTGGTAGATATGGAAATGGCACAGGTACAAAAGTTGAAAATTCAGATCACAGCGAATGTTCAATCGAACAGAATCTCTTGGCATAATACTAATATTGAGAAAGTTCATATACTGTTCCAGGCTGACTTTCAAAATAATGTATATGCTGGGAAAAAAAAGATGTATTGTCATGATTACTTTGAAAATTATGGTGTATCAGTAATCAGAGGAAAGGCTGGAATAAAGGAAAAGGCTAAAAGTAACAAACAACACAAACACACATACTCTGAAGAAATGAAAACACTTAAGCAGGGTAGAAATTGCGAAAGTCGTGGATTCCGCAGACGTCATGCAATTACCCTCACAGTGGTGGAAGCACGGGAATTTCATGCTATAAAAAATAAATGGAAAAATAAGTTAACATTTTTGCGTGCAAAGCTCTATCAGGGAGACACAGAATCTATGCTAAGCTCGTTGTGTAATGTAAATACCCGCAGATTTTGGACTTTGGTCAACAATGGAGGGCATGATCAAACTAAGTCCCAAACATCTTGTATAAACTCAGAGAAATGGGAAGGGCACTTCTTGAGTCTTTATTGCCCCCCCAGTGTGGTATGGGTTGCCCCGTCAGTTATCGAAAATGCTACATGGAGTATTCCATTTTGCGTAAAAGAAATTGAAGATATCATTGTGAAGAGCTTTCCTTCAAGGGCACTCAGACCGAATCTGCTCTGCAATAGGCTTATGAAGGGGAATGCAAATTTATGGGCCAAAATTCTATTTCTTTTATATAAAGACATTGTAAAGATAAATCTTCTTCCAGCTGGAGAATGTCTTATATTATTCCAATCTACAAGAAAGGGGACAGGGCCCTTCCCACTAGTTATAGACCTATAGCCCTGTTGGACGTCGACTCCAAAATATTTGCCAGCCTCGTTCTACAGCATATTCGGTGCTGGATGGACCAACATAAAATACTGTCACCCCTTCAGTTTGGTTTTAGAAAGAATGTGGGTACTTATGCAGGTGGTTTGTTAATTAACATTATGCAAAAAGCGGCCTGGACCCGTGGAAATCTTCCCATATATCTAGCATCAATCGATCTCACATCCGCCTTCGATCTAGTGGATAGAACAATTTTGTGGAACAAATTAACTAATCTCGAGATGCCTGCTTCGCTTCTTTCAATTGTATATGCATACATCAAAATTCTAGATTAAAGGTTCGCCTCAGTATGGAGGGAAATTAGTCTCATGAAATCAATGTAACCAATGGCCTGCGGCAAGGATGCATATACGCCCCGACATTATTCAACTTATATTTTTCCGATCTGGGAGCGTGCTTCAGTAAGTTGGTCACAAACTCACCTAAAGTGGAGGGCATAAAGGTACAGTGGACCGCCTAAGCAGATGATGTAACCCTCTATGATCATACCCCTATTGGCCTCCAAAGACTTCTAACTGCGTTTAAAGAATATATTCTCATAAATGCCCTTAAAATCAACTATTCTAAAACAGTGATATTATGTTTGGCCCACAAGAAAAATCAAAAAATAAATGCACTGTTCCTAAATCATGAGAAATTACCAACTAAGTCAGCAATAAGATACTTGGAATACCCAGTGTTTGGAAATAAAAATAAGGCAAACTTCCGGGCGTTACTGGAAGCAAAAATTGCCCCAATGAAAGCCCAATTATGTAAAATTGACATAAAGTATGGTAAATTCTCATTAATACCGTGTATCCGCCTGTACAAAAACAGATTAGTGCCCTAATTCTGCTATGGTCTAGAACTTGCTCTGTTATGGTGCAGAAAGGAGGCGGCTGTATACTAATCTAAAATTATAAAATCTATGGTAAAATGGCTGCCGAAGTGCGTACCATTGGTGGCAATAAGATACGAGCTTGGACTACACTCGATTAGAAGTACCATTGAATGGTGCAGAATGGCACTATACAGGAAATTGCTAACCAGCAAAGATACCACCTTATATGACATCATGGGTAAGGGTATCAGGAGTGGTGCCCCCTCATCTAAGTATCTCAGGGACATGTTGGAAGAAGCAAACAGTGTTCTTGACAACTTGGGGGTCCCTAGAGATATGCTTATTGCAAACCCCATGAAAGTAAAAAAACGATTGCTTCATGCTGACTGGAATTTAACAGTTCAAGAGGTCAAAATGTCTAAACTATATAATCACATTGCCTCTGATTGTAAAAAGATGGGGGAATTGGAACCATACCTAATTAAATTTCCTGACAAAATATGGAGGCAGGAAGATATGCGATTCCGCTTTAATGTTGTTTAGTACGGGACAAATACTTGATATTAGAACTGGACAGAGTATGGGATCCTCCTTTTTGCAAATTTTGTAAGCAAAGGGAGAATCTAGAGACTCTGCAGCATTTACTGACTGAGTGTGATGGTTTAAGGAATGAACACATCAGTCACTTCAGTAAATATGTTCCAAACACTGATTGCGTGGATCTGGACCTGCTGTGGCTAGACATGATGCACGGTAAACGAGTTAGGCTACAGATTGCCGTTGTCAGGTTCCTGAAGCACTATTGCTGTCTTTAAATTAATGTGAAAAAAGGAAGCTGATTAAGTATTAAGTCCCCTTACCAAAAATTGAGAGCATTTTTGTTTCCTTGTGAGGGTAAATTACATCTCAGGTAAATGAATTATTTTTAAATGTATTCTTTTAATTTGTATATTGATGTATGTGTTATCAATTTGAAAATGAATTGAAAATGTAATGTGGCAAATGTAAATTTCTGTATGGAGAAATTATCTTTTTATGTAGCCTTTGTAATACTACGTGTTTTAAATCACAAAAAACCTTTTGTAAAAGTTACTACGTAACTATAAACAAATAAAAAAAAGAAGGCAATCAGGAGCCATTGTCCCTACTATGGATAGGCAGACGATGGGAGCAGATTTCAGATTTGGGTTCACGCAATTCTCTTTATTTGAGAATGGAGGGGCCAGACCACAGTATATCCCCTGGCCACAAATGGATAAGGATAATTTAAGTTGCAAACTCACCAGTTTAACGGCACCTATGGGAAAATTGATTTAAGAGCTAGAAAAGATGACAGGAGGAAATACTCTGGCTATAAGGGACTTTAAGGAGTCTCCTAGCAGCCATTCTTGGGGGGAAAGGGCTGATGACATTTGGACAAGAGCAGGTTATTCAAATGTCATGGCACAGAACACAGCGCATGCCAGAGCGCCGTTTAATAATTGTAGAGCAGACGTCTGGCTGACACTCAGGGTGCAGTATCCTGATACGTCAGATATGGGTGCAATTATGCCATGTAAAATTAAAGATGATGAAGATCCGCTTGCTTATATTCAAAGTATTCAGGAACCCTGGACTTTGGAAACGAGTGGCAGTATTTTACCACATTCTGTGTCAGGGATTGCCAGAACAGGTACAGAGACAGCTTAAGAAATTGGTGGGAATGGAAGCGAAGCCGTGGGCAGAGATAAAGTTGACTAAAGCACATAATTTCCTGTTGTGCCAAGAAAATAAAAAAGGAAGATGCTAGAAAAGTTGAGGAAGCCAAATTAGTTCAGAAGAAATTGTCAAAGTACGCCATAGAAGGGGCACTTGTACTGACAAGTGAAGATGGACTGGGAATGCAGCAAGCACTGGGTACATCGCAAGTGAATAATCAACGCCAGATAGACCAGGGAGGGAACTGGTTTACACCGCAGGGTAGAGGAATTGGCTACAGAAGAAGAGGTGGTTTTCAAAATAACCAAGGCGGGTTTCAGAATATGCAGAATGATAATCAAAATGTGCAAGGAGGATTAAACCAAGGGGGGCTAGTCAGAAGAGCTCCTCCTATATGTTGGACATGTGGAATGACAGGGTACATCGCGCAAACATGTGGAAGCAAAAGGTATGTACAGAATAGTCTATTCTCAAGACGGGGATAGCTTATCCTCCAGCATAAAGCTAAAAAAATAGGGATGGGTTTGCCCAGGATCAGACAGTGTATCAAGCACACGCACCGCAAATACAACAGGCATTGCAACCACAGCAAGCACCATTGAATCTGCTGCAGATACAGCAGAATGCAAACACGGAACAGTTAACGACACCCAGAGTAGGGGGTGCTACTATTGTGGGATGAAGTCCTTTTACAGGTATGGGGATAAGTATGTATCCACAATAGGACAGCTCACAGGGCGACTTGATGTGTTCAGTACTATCGGTAACACCAGACCCCCAAGGAGGTACCAAGGGTTGATGTTACCATAGGAGGCACATCTTTTTCTTTTTTAGTAAACACAGGTGCAACTCGCTCATGTATATGCAAGGGAAAATATCCATTATCGGGAAATGCCATGAATGCGCAAGGTTCCTCTGGAGCTACAAGTCGAATTCCTTTTACTAACGAATTATCAGTCTCTATAGGAGAGTGTGACATGTCTGTTCCATTATTGTATTCAAGGATGACACAGGTTAATATTCTGAGCCAAGATTTAATGACAAAGTTAAAAATGACAATTTCTTTCACTGATGAAGGCATAGTGTGTTCCACTCTAGGGATATATTATCTAAACCTGGGCAAATTTATATTGGCGTTTACAGGGCAAATGGCTCTGCGAGGAATGTCATTAGAGCCAGAAGTCTTTCTTTATGGGGTACGCATTTTGTTGACATGGCTACCCAGCCTGGTGGGAAAGATTATGAGAATACCTGATGAGTTTTTGTTCAGGCCTCAGATACCTATGAATGGAGAGGGTGGACAAACTATTCCCCTAGGGTTAACTGCAGCCATAGTGCGAGGGGAATTGGCCATGCTCGAAGGAATCAATGACGAGGGCAGGCCATGGAGAACAGTGATTGCCATTGGGGAAGTATATAGATTGACTGACGTCACTGACGAGGATATGTTCAGAGATGACCCGTTATATGATGAAGTAATATTTGAGATGAGTATTACATATATGATTAGAATACAGAAAAGGGAAATCCCACAGCGAATGATGATAGTGCAGCAGCGCCCAGCATTTTTTGATGAAGATTTGGAAAAAGCGCTGACATATTTATGGACTACAGGCCCATATGACGTATGTCTGTTGTAGGGGGTAGGGGAAGTTAAGATGAAGCTGCAGCCAGGAGCAATTTTATCTCGAGCAAGACAGTATCCTATGTCTCGAGAGACAGATGAGGGTATTTTCAAGAATATATATGCACTAACCGAACAGGGTATCTTAGTGATGCCAGAGTCACAGTGCAATACCGCTGTGTACCCTGTGAACAAATTGAAAGGGGAGGTCATGGAGAGTAATTCAGGACATGAGACCAATAATCAGATTGTAGAAGCAGAGTTTCCTTAAATTCCGAAGCCGGTGACGATTTTATGTAATAGCCCCACAGAGGCGTGATATTTCATGGTGATTGACTTGAAAAGTGAGTTTTTCTCAATCCCGTTGCATGGGGACTCTCAAGACCTTAAGTCATTTACATTTCGTCAGACTAAGCTGAAGAGCACTTGTTTGCCCCATGGGTACTGTGAATCTCCATTGATCTTTAATAGGGTCCTGCAGATGGACCTAAGCAATGTTGATTTGAAAAGTGTTGTGCTGCAATATGTAGATGACATTCTGGTTTGTAGCACAACAGAAGATGAGTGCAAGCAAGATTCAATTCAGTTAATGATTTTTCTAGCAGACAAGGGATATAAAGTGGACAAGGAGAAGTTGCAATATTGTCAAGAATAAGTGTTGTATATTGGTCAGTTAATCTCACTTGAGGGAAAGAAAGTTACACCTGAAAGAGCTGAGGCGACTATGAAAACAGCAAAATCGCACACGATAAAACACATGCGGCAGTTTTTGGGATTGTGCAACTATGTTAGAGCATGGGTATTTGAGCATAGTTCATACACGAGACCCCTTTTGCAGACTCTAAAGAAAGCCCAAGTGAATAAGGAAAAAATAGAATTGACTGAGGAAATGGAGCGAGGGTTTGAAGAATTAAAGAAAGCAATTTGTACAGCTCCAGTTTTAGTAATTCCCAACTATTCTGAGGAGTTTTTCTTATTTTCGCACACGAATGGCACAGTTATGACAGCGGTGCTAACACAGAGAACTACACTAGGGTACAAACCTCTGGCATATTCTAGTGGGATTTTAGATCCAGTTATGAGAGGGCACTTTCCTTGCGCGAACAATCGCTTCACCATTGAGAAGTCGACCAGCATTGTGATGGGGTGTTCTATGACTTTATTTGTTCAGCATGCTTTGTTTGCTGTTTTGGAGAAACCTAAAGGTACACTGACATCTCAGAGGGCTTCTGTATATGAGGTAGTTATATCAAATCCAGCAATCAAAATAGTCAGGTGTAAAATAGTGAACCCTGCCATGTTTGTAGCCAAGCCTGTGGCAGAGGGTGAGAAGGTGTATGATTGCTCTAACTACGAGGAGTTCTATGATGATATCCTAAGGGTAAAGGAGAATGTGCTAGGAGGAGGATGGGAGGTTCTCTTTATTGATGGGTCTTCAAAAATTGATCAAACTGTTGGGGAAAGGCATTCAGGTTCAGCTGTGGTAAGGCACAGAGCTAATGGGAAATTTGAAGTGGTAGAAAGTGCAAGACTACCGTCTCACTTTTTGGCACACGCAGCAGAATTAGTGGCACTTATTTTCATGCTCAAAAAACATGCAGGGCAGGAAGTAATGGTGTACAGTGCCTCTACCTATGTGACCTCAACCGTGCACGCAGGGCTAGCACGTTGCAAAAGGAGGGGCTACCTCCGAGTGGCCAGCACTCCAGTGCAACACGCAGCATTATTGGACAGGCTTATTAAGACACTACAATTCCTAGTAACTATCGCAATAGTTAAGTGCGCAGCATATACTAAGCAAACTGACTTCATCTCTCGCGGGAACGAAGCTGCAGACAAAGAGGCGGAAAGGGTTGTATATTCACCAGGTATTTCAAGTTTTGATACTCCGAATGTACAAGACAAAGTAGTCACATTTATGATTGTAAATGAAGAATTTAATCATTTACTAAGAACACAGTTGATGGAGGTTCAAGGCAGTGCACCACAGGAAGAGCAAGAATTGTGGATACGGAGGGGGTGTTCTTTATCCCCCTCTGAAGCATTGTGGTGACAGGACAGCACTAGAAAGCCGGTGATGCCTGTAGCCTTGTTAAGGGTAGCGCTTGAGCAGCTGCACTGCCCTGCGCATGTAACTAGGTATAGCCTCGCAGCAGCTATTGCGGAGGACTGGTTCGTACAGAACCTGTTAGTTCACGTTGCATTTTATGTAGTAAATTTCATTGTACGTCAAAAGTTTATCACTGGGCACACACTGTGAACAATCAGAGGAGTGATTTCTCAACTGAATGGTCCTTTTCAGCATTTACATATTGACTATGTTGATATGCTGCAAGTATGTAATGGATACAGGTATATGATAGTGGTGGTCTGCCCATTTTCAAGATGGATCGAAGCAGGTCCATGTACACACCCTGATGCCACTTGTGCTGCAAAGTTTTTAGTCCAGGAAGTATTTCCCAGATGGGGAGTATGTGAGGTGCTGAGATTCGACATTGGGCCCCATTTTGTTAATGAAGTATTTGAACAGATTAGCCTACTGCTTAGTATAAAACACAAGTTTTCTTGTGATTATCACCTGCAAGCGAAACAGAATATGTGAGAGACTCAACGGTCTTCTCAAAGAGAAAATTGCTGAATTGCAGTTAACATTGAAGAAGGGATGGCTATATTGCTTGCCCCTTGCATTATATGCATTAGGAAATCAGCCTGGGTCGGACCACCACCTCACACCCACAAGCTAGTGACAGGCAGGCGAATGAGAACACCCTTGTCTCGTCCATCGAGGAGCAGAAGTATTTCCCAGACAACTGCAGAATTGTTAGGAAATGAGTTACGTATGTATTTGACATGTATGACCGCTGGTATCTCGGTCATTTCAGATCAACTAAAGCGCAAGGGGTGTCGGTCTCAGGACACAG
The DNA here is from genome assembly GCF_040938575.1 of Ambystoma mexicanum. Lineage (NCBI taxonomy): Eukaryota > Metazoa > Chordata > Amphibia > Caudata > Ambystomatidae > Ambystoma > Ambystoma mexicanum. Next base: position 705,704,277 of record NC_090924.1, read on the forward strand.
ATGAAGACCATTCCACAACCGGATGTAAAGAACTATTATCTGTGCCCAAAATATCTATTGGAGACCCAGTCCTAGTGCGCAACTCCACAAGTAAGTGCCACGAGCCCTGTTTTAGTGGACCCTTCATAGATGAAAATGTCACTCCTGCAGCAGTAAAAGTCCAAGAAAGGCATGCCTGGATGCACCTGGGCGACGTGAAGCCGTATGCTGGTGAGACCAATGCACCCCCACCCATGGATTTGGAAGCAAGACAAGGAGTAGTTCAGCATGTGCAGACTCAATCGGGGAAGAAGGACGCTAAGATTGCTGATTAAATAAATGCAAGTGTGCATTTTGACAGTGGCTCACCTCGGTCACTCTTTATAGATATTTCAGCAGGAGTGCAAAAGCAAACTTTCTAGAGCCGCATGAATCTTTCAATTGGACTTTAGAAAGTGTTGATGTGCTAAAAAGGCCAGATCTCAATTTTGGATGATTGGAAAAGGGAGCAAAGTCGAAACTTCTAGCCCAGATTTATAAGAGTGTGCTACATCTTGTAATCTTTTTAGACGAATCAGCATCTTTCGATTTAATCGAACACAACATCCTGGATTCCAGACTGAGGGAGGTTGCTAACTTTTCAGACACTGCAGCATCTTGGATTGCCTCTTTTCTCGAGCATAGATGCAGCAGAGTTTGTTCTGATATAGCAGAAGCAACACCAGTTCGAGTACTCTACGGTGTTCCGCAGGGCTCCAGCACTTCGCCATGTCTGTATAACCTCTTCATGGCCCCCTTCTTCTTTATGTTTGAAGAGGAGGTGGACGTGTTCTCAAATTATGCAGATGGTATTCAATGTGTAGTTCCCCATACTAGCTGCCATGAGCAGGAAGAGTTAGAAGTCAATAGAATTTTTATCCTAATTGAAAAGTGAATGTTGGACAATTATCTAGCCCTTAACAGGAGTAAGACCGAACTTATGATCGTAGGCAGTCCACATGCCCTGAGAAAACTTAATCAATCTTATAGCTCTTTCAAATTGGGAGATGAAATTATATCTCCCTATCTCCCCCTGTCCAAAACAAAAATTCTCGGAGGGACACTTGACCAGACCAGGCACATGTTACAACGGTTGTCTCAGGATCACTTTATTATGTTAAATTATTATCGGACTCGAGACCCTTGATTTCCCAGGAGAGTGCAGAAACTATTGCTCGGGCAATAATAGGAGCAAAAATTGATTATTGTTGCAGCTTACTGTTGGGCATCAGCCAGCATGACGTGCATAGGCTTTAAGTAGTACAGAACTGGGCAGTCAGAGTCGTCTTTGGCCTGTCTAGGCAAGACCATGTATCGGACGCCAGGCATTCTCTTCACTGGTTACCCATTGAATCGAGGATCAAATTTAGGGTTCTGGTCATCACTTTTAAATGTAGACTACAAATAATGCCACCATATCTGCAATGCTACATTAAGGATAAAACCAACACAAGAGCATTGAGGTATGGGATGCAACTATCTAGTGCAACCAAGATGCAAAAGCTGAGAATGGAGCTTTCTTTTTGAAAGCTCCCATCCTCTGGAATCAATTGCCTGAATATATGCGCAGCCATAATTCTCTTCAAGCCTTTAAAAAAGACCTGAAAACACTGCTGTTTTCCTAAGAAGGTACTAATCTGATCTTTTCTGCAGCCAGCATAGTTCTTTTAGATAGGGTCTTCTGTACCAGATTCAGATACTCCCCTATCTGGATGTCCTTTCATGTTTTTATGTTTAACTTGTCTGCGCCTTCATGCCTGCGGGTCTATAGCGCGCATTATAAAGGCTATTAATGTAATGTAATGTAAAGTGTCCTGATTCATTTCTCCTTGAGTTTCTCTTTGGTTAGAGCCCATGCAGGTACGGTTTTCTCAATGGGTACCTTGCCTCCCAGATTCTCTTAGCTACTGGTACTGTTATGGGTACTGCACAGAGTCCACGCTCTGCTCTTTTCTGGTTCAACTGTTCCGCATACGTCACATATTTTGGTTCCGACTCTATAGGTAATAAGGGTAGGGAAATTGGGGGGTACTTGGCTCCTCCTCTACACTCCCCCCTCTGGGCGATTCATCAACCACTTTCTCATCCTCCTTCACCCCTAAGCATCCTGGTCTGAAGATTTGTTTCTTGGGGATACATATCTTTATGACTCCTTTCAGACAACGTGCTGATTTCACTTGCTCATCCTTGTTCCATGTCATGAGCATGCACTGTCCACTTGGACTGCAATAGATCCATCTTCCTACATATTTCTTATGGTTATTTGGGTACAGGAACTTTGTTCCCTCAGGTGCATGGATACTGGCCTTCACAAAGTCTCTGATCACTTCATCTGTCAGATCTCTGGGCTTCCATCCTGGTTCAACATCAATCATAATCTTCATCCCTATGGCTTTCTTTGCTGTTTTCTTGCACTGCAATATTAGTAACTTGATCACACAAAATTGAAGCAGTATCAACACGATCAAGGCTCCAAGAAACTTGAACATATCTGCCATCCATTGTGGAACCCAAGAGAATAGCGATCCAAACCAGCTGTCATCAGCAATGTCTTGTACTTCGTCTATCATCTGGCCATGGAGTTCCGTCAGCATGTCTATAGCCTCGGTCAAGGTCCCATTCTCGTCATCATGAGAAGGTATGAATGTGCAGCATTATTCTCCAATTCTTGCACAAACACCTCCATCCATAGCTGTGATCATGTCCAAGACGTATCTATTCTCGAGAGTCATCAGTCTTATGGCTCTCGTCTCCTCTCTGATTGCATTGAATCCCTTTATAGTAGTGTTAATTGTTTGCAGAAATTCCCATCTGGTTATCTGAAGCCACTTGGTATTTGCTCCAACTTGGATTCTTGGCATAAAGATCAAAGTGAACACTGAAGCAGTCTGGCTGAACAGTCTCTGGTCATATGGGATGGAGTCAAAGGCTTCTATTGACTTGGCTGACAAATGGTCCTCTTTCGTCATCCTCTTTATCAGCACCATAGATCTCTTCTTCCTAAGGTGAGAATCTGCTTTTGGGAAACTGTCAAGATTCAGGTCACTTGTTCGGAATCACTAATGCTGGAACATGGATATTCACCAATGTGCATATTCCTCGTCAGTCTTTAGGTAGCCTTATGTATGCCTTGGATCCACAAGCCCATTAATGATCCATGATTACTGCTGTTCCATGTACAAATCCTGATGTATCAAAGATACATTGTACCATTCCAACTGAAACGCAGCTTTGATCTCTCCAAAGGCACTATTTGCAGGGGTCCTCCTCTGTCTTCGACCCATGTCAGTAGTTTAGAAAGTCTTGGCCACAACGGTTTGCACACTTCTTGTACATTCAAAATAGTGGATTCAGGACGATTAGTTACCATCCAGGCTCTTCAGATCACCACTCCTTTTTCCCATCTATCTGGTGATAACACTGATAATCTGACCTCTGTTCTTCCAAATTTGAATATCGTCTGCAGATTTTCCTGCGGGCTCCAGTTTTTTATTCACTTCCCTTCTGATTTCAGCTCCTTTTACTCCAGGTTTTTCATATCTGATCACAATACTCCTTGTCTTTGCATGTTTCTTGTCTTTATATCTTGAATATAAACATCTTCATCTGGATCTGTCCCTTCAGTTGCCCCTTTGAGAGAAGCACCACTTCCCATGAACTGGCATTTGGTCTTGCAAAGGGCTACGTGAGAAAGACAATGGGCCTCATTATAAGCATGGTAGTCCGGGAAGTACGGTACCGGTAAGCATGCCGGTACCGTAGTTCCCAGACCGCCATACTACGAGCTGTGCTCGCAGGTGCCCGTCAGCCTGCCTGGTCTGACCTGGCGGGCAGAATGGCACCCGCGAGCACAGCACGTCGGATGCACCGGCACCATTTTGAATGGTGCCGGTGCATCCGAGCTCCCCATTCCCATTCAGCCCTATGGGGCCGAATGGGGATGGGGAGTCCCTTATTGCCGGCACCCGCAAATGGGCAATTACTGGGTCTGCCGAACTCATTCATGGGTGCCGGTAAAAATGCAACTCCGGCAGCAGCCATACCGGTTTTGCCGGCACGGCTACCGCTGGAGTTGTAATGAGGCCCAATGTGCTGTGTGAACGTCTATTTCAACAGCTATGAAGATCTTCGACTTCCCCATGCTGTATGGCAGGAGTGCACATACAAAGCATTCCTCTTTGAAGATCTTCTCCCAACTTCCTTCATGTGTTGGCACCATATGTTATTTCCCAAGTGTGCCGTGCTGTCCAGGTAATCATTTAATTCATAATTCTCTTCTTGTGTGCTTCTTTTAGGTCTCATTCTTTTCATATGAGCTTCCATAATCATATCATGAAGTGTACCAACATGGCTTCTTTTGACGGAATTATTCACAGGAACATCCGTTCGGGTTCCCTGTGTAGGAGAAAGTTCAGCAAGCCTTATTCTCTCAACAAGTTCTTTAGGTATGAAAATGTCTCGCATAATCTCCATTTGGGATCTTCTTTTTTAAACTGTTTTTGGGTCTATTGTCACTGGACCAGGTGTATTTGCATGTATTACTTGTGTAGGCTCACCTTTTATCAACACTTTACCTTGCCTGCTTCGCCGAGCCTGTCTCTGGCATCCAGAAACAGTCTCTAAAACACGTTTTGCATGTGTGTTATTGCTAATAACATCCATCTTAAGCATCCATCTTAATCCTTTTTTGGAACAGGAATGACTACATATGGTCTAGGCTGCCTAGTAGTTGCCACGCGTACATTTTCCCTCTGCTCAGAAACATGCACAGGAGTGTTAGATCCATTTGCACCAATATAAAATGCCGTTCTTACAGTCAAAGAAAGCAGTACGATTATGAACACAATGCAAGTGTAGATAACACAGTGGTATATTAACCTACAACATTTACTTCTTGGACAACGTGAGAGTTTGTCTTCATGCGGTAATATAATATTACTGCTTAGGTTTCCCATCTTGACTACCTAAGGAAGGAAAAACTTTAAACTTTAACACATCAGCATTGTGAACTGCTTCTTGAAGCTGCTATCTCGACTCAGCAACTCATCCTTGATCAGTTGTCTGCTTACTGGACGACAAAAACAACTTTCTCTGTGCCCCTGGAATCAGTCTTTCATCAGTCGAACTGTAGACGTCTCTTTAGTATGAACAAAAACGACTTCAGTATGACTAAACAAGCTGAATGACATAGATTATCTCCCAATCTATGCCTCAAATCTGCCTCAGCCCAGACAACATGTCAAATTTCTTTCAGCAGGAACCAAAATGTCTTTCTTTATCAGCAACCTTTCGATCTGTCCCTCAAAAGGAAAGTTTCTACACCGACCTGTGATTTCGCTTAGAATAGATGTTCATTTGGATGATAATACCTTCCAGTATCACATTCAGATTTGCAGTGTTTCTTGGATGCCTTAGAAAGGTGAGCACATCAGTGTGCCTCCCAACAAGGTGCGGATATTCTTCAATCAGGCGAAAGAACACCACACTGACTGGTCTATGAGCTGCTTCGTTTGATAGGGGCATTTGAACTCTCCTCACTGTACTCAGGTAGCTGCAAGAATTGTTCATGATGACTATGAGTAATCTTCTTATAACTTCTTCAGTCGTAGGATTTTGTACAAAGCTGGAATGCGAGTGGTTCTCCCCACCAGCGAAGGCTAAGCGTGCAGCACCAACTCGAAATAAGTAAGAATGTGCCTGGAAAGGTCATTTCTGGGTGACACCATGGGTAAATTAAAAAAGGAACTCAGTGTCGAACGAATCTGGGTATTGTACCCTTTTCTAATTGCTGTGTCCACGATCAAAATCTGGCATAACCATCTTATTATCAAGACTTAAGCATGCCTCAGTCCAAGGGCAATAAGCTACTGTGGCTTTAAGAATAAAAAGATCTTCTTTCACTCTGAAATGGCAGCACAGAGTGTTTGACTTAAAAGGAGTGTCCCGAATCAAGCCACAGTCCAATGAACTCTTGTCTTTATACTTGTCAGCTTCTGCGTCCTTCTTCCTCGTCATAGATCTCGTCGGCACATGCTGTGGTTCTTCCCCGATGCTTATACTTGCCTCGTCGTGTAGGGTTGCAGGCAGAGGAGTTTCTCCAGCAAAGATTTTAACGTCCCCCAAAAAGATCCAAGCACGCCTGCCCTGCACTTTGACAGCAGACGGCGTGATGTCTTCCACAGTGAACGGACCACAAAAATGGGGTTCGTCCCACTTTTTCCTTACGTGGTTGTGGATCAAAAACGCATCCCTGGGGAATAGTTGGGGGACACGAAATTCTTGAGATTGGTTTGTTGCAGCATCTCCTTCTGTGTTACATACTGCTCTACACCCTTGTCTCTGCAGCTGTCCTGAAATGACAGAAATACTGGAAGTTGTACAGTTTAAATAATCACGCAATTCCAATCCTAACAGTTCTGCTGTTGGCTGAGCATCACTTCAAACTCTGGATGGAGGCATTAGGGGGGGTTCTCATTTGTCTCCCTGTCACTATTTCGTGGGGTTTGAGATGGTGGTCAGAACGTGGTTGGTTCCTTAAAGCAAATAATGCCAGTGGTAGGCAATGCAATCACCCTTTCATCAAGGTAAGCTTCAACTTGGCTATTCTTTCTTTAAGCAAGCCATTGATCCTCTCACAGATCCCATTTCCTTGCGGATGATAAGCTGAAGAAAACTTGTGCTTTATACCAAGCAACAAGCTGATCTGTTCAAATACCGGATTAACAAAGTGAAGACCATTGTCTGACCTCATAACTTCACATACCCCCCATCTAGGAAATACTCCCCGCACTAAGAATTTTGCTGTACAGGTAGAGTCTGGGTGTGAACATGGACCTGCTTCTATCCATCTTAAGAAAGGACACACCACAAAGATTAGATATCTATATCCATTACATACTTGTGTCATGTCCACAGTGTCGATATGCAAGTGCTGAAAAGGGCCATTAGGTCTCGGAATGACTCCCCTAACTGTGCACAGTGTTTGCCCAGCCATGAATTGTTGACACACAATACAGTTCACTATAAAAAATGCAACATGCTCCATCAAATTTGGCACAAACCATTCCTCAGAAATAGTTACGAGATTCTCCCTAGTTGTATGTGCAGGGTAGTGTAGCTGTTCCAGCGCCACCCTTAATAAGGCTACAGGCATCACCAGTTTACCAGTGCTGTCCTGTCGCCACAATGCTTCACAGGGGTTTAAAGAACACCCTCTTCGCGTCCACAAATTCTTTTCATCTTGAGGTGCTTCCCCCTGGACCTCCACCAACTGCGTTTTTGACAAGTGGTAATACCCTTCAGATACAGTCATCATAATAATAATTTTTTCATTCACATCAAAAAGTCTCAACATTCATCCTCTCTTTATCTGCAATTGATACACGCTTGGCATCAGTGTCTGCTGCTTGATTTCCACGTGAGGTAAAATCTGCCCCTTTAGTATGGACTGTGCATTTAACCACTGCAATGCCTACTGGGAGTTGTAGTGCCTTAATGAGTCTATTCAATAAGGCAGCATGTTGCACTGGCCTTCTTTTCCAACGTGCTAGCCCTACGTGCACCGTCGACATCACATAGTACGCTGTCGATGTACACTGTTACTTCATGGTCTGCATGACTATCGATCGCGAGTATCAACGGCAATAATTCTGCAGCTTGTGCTGAATAATGAGACGGCAATCGAGTACTAATAAGCACCAAAAATTCAGCATTAGCCGTGTGCTTTACCACAGCACCACCAATATATTTCCGTCCGTCACTTTGATCGATCCTTGAGGAAACGTCAATAAAAACAATCTCTCCTCCTGCTAATGCATTCTCCTTTATTCTGATGAGCTCATGACATAACTCTTCATAGTTCGCGCAATCATGTACAGGCTCTCCCTCTGTAATTGACTCAGCTATAAACATGGCAGGATTCACTATTTTACATCAAACTATTTGAATTGCTCGATTTGATATGACTACCTCATAGGCAGAAGCCCTTTGAGAAGTCAATGTGCCTTTTGGTTTCTCTAAAATGGCAAATAGTGCATGCTCAACAAATAATGTCATGGAACATCCCATTACTATGCTTGCAGCCTTCTCTGTGGCGAATCTCGTCAGCTGCTAAACTTTGTTCGCACAGAAAATGACCTCTCATGACTGGGTCTAAGATTCCACTGTAATATGCGAGGGGCTTGTATCCCAACGTGGTTCTCTGCGTAAGGACTGCTGTCATAACAAAGCCATCTGTATGTGAAAATAAGAAGAATTCCTCAGTATAATTGGGAATACCTAAAACTGGAGCCATGCAAATTTCTTTTTTCAATTTGTCAAACAGTTCTTCCATCTCCTCAGTCCACACAATTTTTCCTTGCATTGCCTGTGCTTTCTTTAGGGCCTGTAATAGGGGCCTTATATATGAACTGTAGTCAAAGACCCATGCTCTGACATAGTTACATAATCGCAAAAATATCTGCATGTGTTTTATCGTGTGTGGCTTGGCTGTTTTTAAAATAGCCTCACCTCTTTCAGGAGTAACCTTTTTCCCTTCATGCAAAATCAATTGGCCTATGTACAACACTTCTTCTTACTTCTTCTTACAATATTTTAACTTTTAATTGTCAACCTTATATCCTTTGTCAGCGAGTATAATCATCAGCTGGACAGAATCGCGTCTGCACTCTTCTGAGGTGCTGCAAACTAAAATATTGTCTATGTGTTGCAACACAACGCTATCCAAAGAGCTATTGCTTAAGTCCATCTGAAGGACTCTATTGAAAATTGATGGGGACTCACAGTACCCCTGGGGTTAGTGAATGCTTTTCAGACGAGTTTGTCTGAACGTAAATTACGTCAGATCCTGCAAGTCTTTATGCAATGGGATTGAGAAAAATGAATTTTTTAAATCAATCACTGTGAAATATTGTGTATATTACATAGGATCGTGGACGGGTTAGGAACTAGAGTGAACTTGGCCTCTACAACTTGGTTTATTGGACGAAGGTCCTGCACTAGATGCCACGACCCCCCCTTACTTTTTTTCACAGGGAACACTGTTACATTACACAGTGACTCTGACGTCACTAAGATACCCTGCTCCATCATGGAAGAAATCGTCTTAAAAATACCTTCATCTGCCTCTCGGGACATAGGATATTGTCGTGCTCAAGGGAAAATTGCTCCTGGTTTCAATTTAAGGAATTGTACGAACAGACAAAAAAAAAAAAGGTCCGTCTGCACAAAAAGTCTGAAAAATGCATACCACCCAAGGTTCGAACACAAAATGTTCTAACCTTTGGCGGCATGCATTGTAGGTAAGTAAACATTTTTTTAAAAAGACTATGGGGCTGCAAAGGTGTCCCCCGCAACACCCTGCTCACCATACTATACAGTATAGTGAGCGGGGGTTAGGGGGTTGACCCCCGCCGCACATCCGACATTGAAAAAAATAATAAAACGGGTGCTGCGGGGGTGTCTCTTGCAACACCCCGCTCACTATACTTTACAGTATAGTGAGCGGGGGCTGCGGGGGAAACCTCTGCAGCTGCCCGTAAAAAATGAAATAAAAAAATTAAAAGAAAAAAGAAAAGGACCCTGCGGTGCCTGTTCCCAGTCACGGAAGTGAAAGGGAATTGGCACCGCAGGGACACAGCGTGAAGAAAAGGTAAGTAGGGTTTGTTTATGTTGGGGTTGAGGGTGGGGGTGTGTTGAGGGTGGGGGTGTGTCGTGGGTGCGTCGTGGGTGTGTTGTGGGCGAGGGTGTGGGTATGTAGTGATTTGCAGTGTTTGTTCGCATATGAAATGTACATACATTTCCCATGCAAACCTTTCCGTCACAGACTTTTCCGTGACAGAAAAATCACACAGACCGCAATTGAATCCTCACTTCTCCAACCCACTTTAGTAAGCCTACGTCATAGGGGCCGGTGGTCCATGATGAAACTGGCCCTTTCGCCATATCTTCATCAAAATACTTGGGACGTTTTTGTGCTATCATCATTTTCTGAGGAACTTCTCTTTTAATTACTCTTACCCAATAAGTAATGCACATTTCGAATGTTACTTCGTCCTCAGATGGATGATCTTCAAACAGATCTTCATCAGTGACGTCAGTCAGTCTGTAACCCTCCCTGATGGCGATTACTGCGTGCCATTGTTTTCCTTCATCATCGTGTCCATCAAGCAAAGCCATTTCCCCTCGTACTATGGCTGCTTGTATCTCTAAGGGGAAAACTCGTCCCTTTTCTTTGAGCATAGGTATTCTTGGTCTGAACAAAAATTCATCTTGAGTTCTCATTGGTCTGCCTGCTAGGCCTGGTAACAACAGAATACATACTCCATACTGAAAAACCTCTGGTTCTAATGGAATTGCTCTCATAGCCAGTTGTCCTGCGTATGCCATAATTATTTCGCACACATTTACATAATGCATTCCTGGTGTTGAACACACTATACCTTCATCAGTGAACGAGATTGTCATATTCAACTTAGTCATTAAATCTCGTCCTAATATATTGACAGGTGTTTCCATCGAATATAGCAGTGGCACCTTCATTTCACATTCTCCTATCGAAACTGGTAATTCGTCAGTAAAAGGAACTATGCTTGTAGCTCCTGTGAACCCCTGAGTATTCATGGTATTGCCAGACATGGAAAATGTTCCCTCTCGTATACATGAACGTGTTGCACCTGTGTCTACTAAAAACGAAGAACGTTTGCCTCCTATACTGACGTCCACCCTTGGTTCCTCATGAGGGTTTGGCGTCACGGATACTATTGAACACATCAGGTCTCCCAGTGAGCTGTCCTATTGCGGGTATAGCCTCATCCCATTACTTGTGAAAGGATTCCCTCCATTGGCAGTGACATCCCCCATTCCAGGAGTCATTAACTTAACTGTGTTCGTGGTTGGTTTGCTGAAGCTGCATAGGCGATTGCTGTGACTGTCCTTATGGCAGACTAACGGCTACCTGCTGTGGTTGCAAGCCTTGCTGTACTCTCGGCGCTTGCTGTTGCAATGTTTGATACTGCGCAGATCCATCTCCATTCTGCTGCGAATATGCAGGTGGATTTGACATCCCCCCTCGTAAAAACTGGTAATTTTGCACTATTCCTTGACTTCTACATGTGCAAAAAAAGTGCCCTGTAATTTCACACCTCCAACATATAGGCGGTCTCCAAACGTGCCATTTTGCATACTCTGATTACCATTCTGCATATTTTGAAACCCAGCTTGGTTATTCTAAAATCTTCCCTGATTATTCTGCCAGTTCCCTTGATAACCTTGCCAGCCTCGTCCTCAAAATCCCCTTCCTCATGGAGTATATCCACTATTGTTTTGATCGAACTGCCTTTGATTATTCACTTTCAGCATATTCACTGTCTGCTGTGAGTTTGATCAGTCTACGCTGGGCAACATTGCCCCTTCAATGGTGTATTTTGATAGTTTTTTCTGCACTAACTTTGCCGCCTCGCCTTTGCGAGCATTGTCTTTTTTGCAATCCTTTTCTTGCAAGAGTCAGCTGAATTTCCGACCATGGTTTAGCCGCTATCCCCACTAACTTCTTCTTGAGCTGCTTCTGTACTGGCTCTGGCAGCCCTTGGCATAATATATGATAGAACACTGGTATAGATTTTTCCCAAGATTCATGCGTTTCCAAAGCCCAAGATTCCTGAAAAGTTTGAATGTAAACCCACGGATCATCTCCTTTCTTCATCTTTTTCGTCATTATAGCTCCCATATCGGACGTGTCCGGATACAGTACTCGAAGCGCTTTCCAGACTGCCACTCTACGGTTATTGAACGGTGCTCCATTGTGAGCAGTGCTGACTGTAGTCACTCCAGGGTACCCTGCCCTTGTACACAAGTCATCAGCTCTCACCAAGTATGGCGATTAAAAGACATTTAATGTCGCCTATGGCCAATGTATTTCCCCCTGTCATTTTCTCTAATTCATGTATCCATTTCCCAGTGCCAGATGTCAAAATCGGAAGTTTACACCTTAAATTATCTTTGTCCATCTGGGGCCACGGTATATACTGTGGTCTGGCCCCTCCTTTTTCTAACAAGGGAAACTGAGATGCCCCAAACTCATTCTCATCTCTCATCATTTGTCTGTCCACTGCAGGGACAATATTGCCACATCGCCGTCTACCTGGCAATGATCTTAACCTGCTTACATAAGGCAGTGACTCCCCCCTGTGACCGTGGAGTTGCCCCCTAGGTTGGTCTGACTGTATCAATGGCTCCAACGTCTTAGATACAGGCATGTTTAAATCCGACCATCTTATTTCCTTCTCCATAGAAAGACATCCCTCAGAACCGCAGGCGTTATCCCTCTCTTCCCCATGGAAGGCTTCCCTTTCTTCGTCTGACATTTCTTGTGCCCAACTCGTGCAACTTCTCTCCTGGTCAACTCTATTCAGAGTCAGTCTGTCTAAAGACAGCTCCTTATGTCTCACACTACATGAGGCTTCCTCCATGTCATACAACTGAGTGCTCTCAAGACGGTCATTTTTCCCTTTCCCCCTTGGCTCTTTCTGAGCTCTCATTTCATGGTATACTTTATCGATCGCTTTCCCAATGCTCCTTGAATCAAACTCGTCCTCTAGATTTGCTCTGGACGGGGCTGGTAATGACTCGTATTCTGTGAAGAATTCCTCTATATCTACCCATGCTACTTTTGGATCAAGATTTCTTACTTCCTTTTCTATGTAATCGGGATCACGTGCTCTCTGTCTTTTTCTACGTTCCATATCGTCAAATTCTCTTTGCTTTCTAGCTTCCTCTTTCACTCTGTCTTCCTCTTTCTTTTTCATATCCCTTCTTTCATTTGCCCTTCACATCTCCTCATCCTTTCGTCTTTGCATTCTTTTTTCTCTTGACTTCTGCTTTTCCTCTTCATTCTTTTTCCTTCTAGCCTCTCTTGCTCATCAGCTGTTCTTTGTCCATTGTCGTGTTTTCTTTGCTCTTCTGCTCTCTCTCGTTTTTTAGCCTGCTCGTCTTGATAGAACTGCTCTCGTCTCTGTCTATCTTTTCTTTTTGCTCCTTTGTTTTTTAATCGTTCTTCCCTTTCTTTGTCTTTCTTACTCTTGTTTTCTATTTCAGACAAGGGGGGTGGATCAGAGGGCTCTTCACCCCCCTCCTTGCATACATTAAGTATCCAATCTAAAGGAGGCTCCTCATCCTTCTCTTGTTGATACATTTTCCAAAGCTCTAAGCTCGCTAGGCACTTGTCTAGCTTCTTCCCAGTATATGCTGCATGCAAGTATGTCGTCATATGCTGCAAGACTGCCTTCGATAGTGATCTGCCTTGTGGCCACGGCATAAACATTTTGACTGCAGTTCCTTTAACCCATTCTGCCCTGTACTGTCTGAGTTTATGTGTATGTGTATGTTTTGGCATAGATGCACTAATGGAGTAACATCTTCCATTCTCAATTTGTCTATTCTTAACTTATTTAACACTTGCTTGCTTTTGATCACAGGTTTAAAACACGTTTCAAGAGAATAATATCATATGAGCAAGCACCAATCGTTGCAAGCCCCAATCCCGTTTAATTACAGTTTTACTTTAATCTTGCTAAAAAACAACCATCAAATACAATTACTACAATCACTTTCTTTTCCTCAACTTCGCACTTCTCTTATTTATAATAATTTTTTTATTTAGCTATGATGTCATCATTCTTTCTAAACTACATAAAACAAACAGACAAACTTGACTGGTCACATGAAATTTCCTACAATCTTTTTCTCTAAAACTCGTCTTACCCTCTAAAAATTCTCCTCACAGAACTTAAATCTATCTCTTTAGGTCTGTCTTAAATCGGCCCTGTTTTGTACGTCATCCACAAATGGGATTTTAGATTATGATTTCTTCTAGCGTTCTTTAAAACTTAGGTATAGGGCGTATCCTCTTTATCGTGGCTTCTCACACGATATTACTTATATTGCTCGGCCACACTCAAGTCAATATCTCATTGCCCATATATATATATATACATCACCCTTATTTCTCAGTTTTCTATGGTGTCTTGCAATTCGACTTAGGCAACCTTCCTTCTTGTGCTACATAATATATGTATGTGACCATCGGCATATACAAAAAATATTTTTTATTACTAATATGATACTCAAGCAGTGGCATTCACTATACATTTCGCTGATATTTTTACATTTAAAACAGGACCATTCTGATTTTAGAGCGCCTTGACATTTTTTTATCTTATGTCTTAATTATACACATGGCACTTTCTATGCACATTTCTCTTTTACATTTATCTTTTTCATTCAATGCGGCATATGGTAACCATAGGAATGTTGTATTATATTTCTTACTGCAGGCCGATTTCGCGTATTTGGCTTTGAGGGTTCACTTTTTGCATTTTTAAAAATGAATTTTGTAATTGTGACCATGTGACTATTGTTCACAGTATGCAACAACCATGCACTATGCACTTTAGACTCTGACAGTGTTGCCTTTTAAAATGTGAAATGAATTCTATCATAGGAAGCACTATGCACTTTATTCTATTTTATTACAACACTGCCTGATCATTGCGAAGCTAATTTAATTTGAATTAATTATATAATTAAATCGCTTGTAATGTCAGAGCCTATACGCTATAATTATTAATGGCCTGCAAAAAACACACACCTAAAACTCTTATGCACTGTGCCATACCTACCTACGGCTACGGCAGTTTGAAATATAGAAATGTGCTGTGCGATATTTTATACTCAAGCAATCAGTATGGTGTCTTAATGTTGGCTATTGCAAGCACTATGTTTTATTTGCAAAATACATACCAGCATGGCTTGATTAGATATAACATTATAGGTTTTACTATCAGTCTCGATAGCTCAAGCCAAGATGGCCACTGACCATTATGTCAACTTTGCAAGTCACCTCTTTGATGTTTTTCACAATGGTGTATTTTTTATAAAAACAAACATCCTGTGTGGGATGGGTTACTGTGAACAAGCCACTAGGTTGTGGCGAAACGCGTCAGGCTGCCGTCTGGCAAGAGACTCTCACTGGGGGAACTTTAACTTTTTAACTGCTACGAACGAAAATAAAGGTTGTTTTTATAACGTGCAACCCGAGTAGCAGTGTTTGTCGTTGGCTACAAATGACTATTTTTGGAACATTGGAACATTTATGTGTGGAGTGCTGCTCGCCTAAATTGCGTCTTTTGATGTTCTTCAACATCACTATATATATATATATATATATATATATATATATATATATATATATATATATATATTTTACACTCTTACTCTTACATTACATTTATCCTGCCTTCCTCCGTTAATCTCCTTTATTTTACTACTCATGCATCTATTTGCCATACTCCTCAGTTTCTACTCGCCATTTGCATATTTTCTTACTCAGACCCTCGGGAACGCCGCCTCTTCAAACTGTTATCCATTCCGCTCTTTGTAGAAGTGGGAGGGGATTTTTTATACAAATTAAGGGGACCCGTCACACCTTCCTTGCAAGGAATTATTAGTCATTTATACTAACCACTATCTAAGGGGAGCTTCACGTCCTGTCAGCCAAATGGCAACGGTTGTGCGATATTACAGAGACTCTAAAGTTTACTTATGTCGACGGTCGATGTACTTTTTAAAGAACCATCCTCTGCTACCAAGTGAACTGGGTTTCCTTGCCCTTTAAGATGAGCAGCAATACCCTGGAGATGGATGGGGATGCAGATTTTATTCATACATCAATAATCAAAACGACTCGGGTAGTTTGGCAAAAGGGGAGTCCGTTTTATTAACAAGTATATAAAACAGGGAGTACAGCGAACATCAGCATTTGTTCAATCCTCTTACTCAACTAATTTTAGTAGAAACTGAGGTTATATTACATAAAATCGTCATTAGTGACGTATTGACCTGCGTCACTACCTACGTGGCAAACTACAAAACCTATTGGAGGGAGTGATTGGCTGTAAGTGAATATCTGGTATCAGTTCCATATCAGTAGAACCATGAAGGAGAGTGATAGGGTACTTAACATCAGGTGGGGCAACTAAGCCCTCCCCTCAAAATGGCCACTAGGAACGTCACTAAATACACAATGTTCCATTGGCTACACAAACTATAGGACTCTAGATTACACGGTCCTCTACAATTGGTTGGCTTCTAACCCCCGTCAGTACTTTTCGACCTACGTCTAGCAGCATGCAGACTGAACGTCCAGGTGCTGGTGGGTTCGTTATAACACTAGCTTCCCACCAATTAATATCTCAATCCATCACCTCCTGTTACGCTTACCTGGTATCCACGGGGACGCCACCCAGCCGTAGGGACTCTGGTATCCTTCTCTGCGGTTCCCAGGTGTGGCCAGCGGGGAAGTTCTGCCTGGAATACAGGTGGGCAATGTTCAAGACTGGGCAACTGGGGTAAGCAACCCCCCACCACCCTGTATGCCCGCAGCTCCTCTGGACCTCTCCTCACCTTGTTGTTAATTCAGGTGTGCTCTCCGTCCTGCCTTCTTGGCAGGGGCGCGTTGTCCTTTGTGGGCGAATGCGATCTAGTTACTTCACTGATGCCGGCCCGTTTTGAATCTTTCAGGTAGGTCTTATTGCTGTTGTATATTGTTGTTATTCTTGCATGCCTTTCTTGGTTTAAATAATGTCTTTTTCTCTTCCTTAGGTGCGCGGAAGTCCAATGTGATGCATTGGCTGAATTGGGTCTTGCCGGTAAATGGTGGCGTATTAAGAGCACCTTGATGCGGTAAGTAGGCGTTATGTGCAGCGCTATGATGCCTTGCCTTTGCTAACCTGTTGTCTTTTCTTTCCCATAGATTGCGGTGCTCACCCGGTGTATGAAATCCCAAGGCGATGCTGGTCGAGGGGCGACTTGCGAGGTAAGCTTTTCGGCACAATTTGTTATGTTGTAAAAGTGTCTAATGTCTTGTTTCTTCCTTTTTTGCAGATCCGCCGGTCCGGGAGACGCGCTGGTCCTAGGATGCTGTTCGCAGGAGCTGTGAGCAGCTAACGATGAAATTACAGGTAAGCTGCTGCTGTTAACGATGTCCTTTTGTCTCTTTACAGATGCTGTTCTTCCGAGGTTTGCGGGTACAGCTGAACACGATGAGCGTCACGTTGCAGGATTGCAAAGTAACGCGAAGTGTGTTATCCAAGTCGGGTGTGGTTTAAATAGCTTCAAGAAAGTAGTCCAGGAAAAGTAATTCCTAGGCTACCACACCCAAAACACTATACCGCATAGCTTGGTTCCAAGGAGCCAAGCTATGTGGATGCCTCCATGTTGGCTGGCACTTGAAATAAAGTAGTTCCCTAAACACAAGTCTTTATTAAGTATGAGCCTGGCGCCAAAGGTGCCAGGACTGGCCCCAAGAGGGCCTAGGCAAAGGATGCCTAAGTTTGTTGGAGACCCGAGCCAAGACCCCTCCTGGCCCATGGGCTTGTCAGTGGGGTTTCTGGATGTGGGTCGTGACAGCACTCCCCCCCCCAAGGCCCCTCTCAAGGTATTCCTTCTATCCGGCACAGGTTTAGTTGGAAATTTCGATGATATTTTTTAATCAGACGTGGTGCATGAATGTTTTCACAGGGTTCCCAGGATCTATCTTGTGGTCCAAATCCTTTCCAATCAACTAGATAGTACAGCTTGCCTCTTGAATACTTGGAATCCAGGATGCCTCTGACTTCGAATTCTGGTTATCTGTCAATAAGTATGGGTTTTGGTGGTGTCCCAATCCGTGTACCGGGCTGCATTGTTTTTAAAAGAGACACATGAAATACCAGATGGATTTGTAGTTTAGGTGGTAAATCTAGTTTGACGGCCGCTGGATTAATAATTGCCTTGATGGTGTAAGGCCCTAAGTACCTGGATTGAAAGGTCCAGGTTCCCTTGATGGGTACAAATCTTGCGGCCAGCCAAACCTTGTCTCCTACCTGATAGTCAGGGGCTTTTTTCCGGTGTTGGTCGTCAAAATTGCTTTTGCTTCTCTTTGGCGAGAATAAGATGTTCTTTGGCCTTTTTGAAAGCTTGAGTGATGTTGGTGTGAAGGCATTTCCCAACTGGTTGGGAGATCCAGTTCTGAGATATGTGGGTGTCTACCATAAAGGGTATAAAAGGGTGTTTGTCCGGTACTGGAATGCAAGGAATTATTATATGCGTACTCGGCTATCCATAGTAAGTCTTTCCAGTCTCTTAGTTCATGGTGCAACATGCACCGTAGGTATTGCTCGAGGGTCTGATTGGTCCTCTCGGTCTGACCGTCCGTTTGGGGATGATGGCTAGTGGATAGTCTGACGTCAATTTGCGCCATTGCACAACACCTTCTCCAGAAGTTGGAGACGAACTGGCTACCTCAATCGGAGATCAGGACTGATGGGAAGCCATGTAGTTTAACAATACCATCCAGGAACACTTTGGCTAAAGTGAATGCGTCAGGGAGGCCTTTGAGCAGAATAAAGTGTGCCATCTTTGAGAATAAGTCCATGACTACAAGAATGGTGTTAAACCCTTGACTGGGAGGTAGGTCAGTGATGAAGTCGAGGGAAAGAGTGTGCCATGGAGTGGGAGGAATGTCCAAAGGTTGCAGGAGACCGAATGGTTTTTGTTTTTGCGACTTATTTTGTGCGCAGACTCTGCAGGATTGAATATATTGGATGACATCTTTACGCCAGGCAGGCCACCAGAAGTTCTGTTTAACCTTGGCTAGCGTCTTGGTGATTCCAGGGTGCCCTTCGATCAGAGAATCGTGATAACCTGAAATGATTTGTTGTTGTAAGTCCTTGGTGGGTACGTACAGACGATCCTTAAAAAAGGGTAAAAAGGGTAAGTGGTCTTTGATGGAATATTGTTCCCCCTGCGCTTGCCATGCAAGGAAAGTATCTGGATTCATGGTTAGTTGAATCTCGTTTCTCAGTTCTCCTTGGGTTAAGGCCGTAGTGAGGCCTAAGAGTTTGTCTTCTGGTATGATGGGGACTGGGTCTGGGGTCGTATATACTATGTCATCAGTGCCTGTACGAGAGAGTGCGTCAGCTTTTCCATTCTTGACCCCTGGTCGAAATGTGATGACAATCATATTCGGCAAAGAAAAGTGCACACCGCAATTGGCGTGAAGACTGGGCTTTAGCTGTTTTAAGATATTGCAGGTTTCGGCGGTCTGTGATAACTGTAATGGTGTGTCTGGCCCCCAGAAGGTAATGCCGCCAGGCTTTAAAGGCGGATTTGATTGCCAAGAGTTCTTTGTCCGTGATGGCGTAATTAATCTGCGGAGGTGAGATTTTTTCCACCAGAAGGCCACTGGATGTAGCTGGCCGATTTCTGGATCTCTTTGTGAGACGACAGCTCCCAGTGCTATACTGAAAGCGTCTGATTCCACGATATAAGGAAGATCTGGGCGAGGATGTTGCAGGATTGGCGCGGAGGTGAACCTTTTCTTCAGTTCCTGAAAAGCTTTTTCTGCTTCTTCGGTCCAGGCACATTTTTTGTTGTTTTTTCGTAGCAATACGGTGATCCGGTGTACGACCTGAGAGAAGTCTGGTATGAAGCGGCGATAGAAGTTCGCAAAGCCCAACATGCTTTGTACCCCTTTTACTGACGTTTGTGATGGCCATTTCAAAACGGCGTCTACTTTGTGCAGATCCATTCTGATGCCTCCTGGAGTAAGAATAAAACCCAGAAACTCAACTTTGGTGACGTGAAAAAAACACTTTTCAAGTTTTGCATATAAACGATGTTCACGGAGCTTGGTGAGGACTGAACGGACATGCTTGATATGATCCTGTTTTGAGGTTGAGTACACTAGGATATCATCTATGTACACTAGGGTGCAGACATCAATTAACTCTCTCAAGACGTCATTCATGAAATATTGAAATGCTGCGGGAGCGTTGCATACCCAAAGGGGCATGACTTGATATTCGTACAAACCGTATTTGGTACGGAAAGCAGTTTTCCATTCGTCTCCGCTTCTGACCCGGACCAGGTGGTAATCTCCTCGAAGGTCCAATTTGGTATAAATCTGGGCATCTTTGACCTGGTCCAGCATTTCAGGGATATGTGGCAAGGGGTAACGGTTCTTCACGGTGATCTGGTTAAATGCACGGTAGTCAATACCGGTTCTTAAGTCCCCTTCTTTTTTCGGTACGAAGAACAAAGGACTGGCTGCAGGGGACTTTGATGGACGGATGAATCCGTTTGCAAGGTACTGGTCTAAATAAGACTTCAGATGAAGGTTTTCAGGTTCCGTAAGAGCATAGATTCTACCGCAAGGGACTTGAGCACCTGGAACAAGGTCGACCTGACAGTCATAGGGCCTGTGCGGCGGCAGCGTGTTTGCTTGGTCCTTCTGGAATACATCCTGGAAATCATGGTATTCCTCAGGCAAGGTATAAGTTACTCCCATGGTTGATGCTATTGCTCCGGGAGTCGTAGAGATACTGAAAGCAGGTTCCTGTTCTTGATAATAACAGGCTGGGGAGCAGTCGCTGGGGAAGGTTAATTTCTTTGCCCGCCAGTCAATCAAAGGGTTGTGAGCGACTAACCATGGCATCCCTAGTATGAGCCGGAATTGAGGTGCCTTGATGAGATCGAACGAAATAAGCTCCCGATGTCCGTCCTGGCACAGCAAGGTTATCTCGGCTGTGCATTGGGTTACAGGTCCGGAAGCGATTTCTGTCCCATCCACCATAGTCACCTTGTCTGTAGTCAGCTTGGAACATAGGGGAAGCCCCATCTCTGCAGCCAGGTCTTGATCTATATAATTCCCAACAGCTCTGCTGTCGATGTATGCTTCAACAGCATGCATTCTTGACGACCGTTGGTTATTAATTAAGATCACGGGTATTGCAAAGTGTGAGGTCGGTGGCTCTTTTCTCTCACTCGACAAACTGACCTCTACGTTTGCCGAGCTGGGTAGTTTTCCGACTTAGATTCCTTCTCTTCATCTTTTTCCATGGCCCTGACAATTTTCCTTGGAGGTTTCACTCGGCAGTCATTCAGGAAATGCCCTGGTTTTCCGCAATATTGTTGTCTCCTTTTATCTCACTCTTGTTTTGTTAGTGGAGGTTGTACCCCTCCGATTTGCATGGGCTCCACAGTATTTTCTTGAACTCGAGTTACGTTGTCTCTAGATCGAACGTACACAGCCCGAGGGTCCATTTTGGAACGGTCTGCTTTTCGGTCTTGCAACCGGTGGTCTAGTTGTACGACCAAATCTATGAATTCAGAACAGTCTCTAGGAGGATCAACCACTTGAGCTAGAACGTTTTTTAATTCGTCTCGTAAGCCCCGATGAAACAACGTGGTTCTTTTGTTTTCAGTCAGTGTATAGGGAGACAAAGTTAAAGCACAGGTACTAGAGGTGCCAAGCCTTAGCACTTTTAGTAGAACGATACAAGGGACCACATGTAGTTAAAAGGTAATATCAAATTTTAATAATGGAAAAATCGTACATTTTAAAACGTTCAATTGAATTAATTAGTCAGGATTACAAAAACGTATTATTAATATCACTTCTAATGTGTAAAACCACACAACAATAGGAAATACGTAACGGGCTTGGATACCCAGTTTACAGAGATGTTATTCACAAAATACGACCACTGTGGGTACTTGTTATCTAAATAGTTTGGTACCCATCCAGAAATGGATCGATGTGTCATGAGTTAGAATCCTTGTTTAAGGTCCAGAGATAAGTCTCGACATGTTTCTGTTCCGTATGACAAAGTGTGGAACATTCATCAGGAGGTAAGTATTTTACAGTATGGCCTATTTGACAAGAGGAGTAATACACAATACAATTATAGTATCAAAGCACCTGTGAAAGATAAAAAACAATCATCAAAGGGTTAGCTACTAAATAACTGTCCTTTGGGGTGCTCGAAAAAATGAGCTCGACAACAATCAAGGAAAAAGTTACCTATCATGGTGCGGGTGGGCGCTCTCTACTTAGATTAGTAGGTGCGGGAAGGCGAACATCGCTACCCTATGAGAGAAGTGAAAAAACACACTTCAGCTAGAGATACAGCTTAAATCTCACAAAGCCCATTAGTACATAAAGTGCAACAGCAATTACAGGGAGTGGATTTTAAGCAAGCAGCTCGTATTGTATGGGGGTAGGAGACCCGATGAAGCGGAAAGAAGTGATATTAATAATACGTTTTTGTAATCCTGACTAATTAATTCAATTGAACGTTTTAAAATTTACGATTTTTCCATTATTAAAATTTGATATTACCTTTTAACTACATGTGGTCCCTTGTATCGTTCTACTAAAAGTGCTAAGGCTTGGCACCTCTAGTACCTGTGCTTTAACTTTGTCTCCCTATACACAGACTCTTATCCTCCCGGATATAGACAAAGTATACACTGCTAATCCCAATTAGACAGTAGTATACCAGGCTTCCTCCCCTTGTAAGTGGTTCATAGTGGCCTTTTGGTCACAGGAAACTCCTCTCCAGTGGGTAAACATTAGTACTCACGCACAGCAATTCCGGGGAATCTGACACTATCTCCCGCTTGAACATGGCCGGAGATAGAACTCTAGCTTATAGTGATGACTATGCAGCAGCCCTTATGAAAGCCATTTCAATTCTCAACCATGACGATATTGTTGATATCTCACAAGATAAAGATGAATGGAACGAATTGATTCATTTAAAAAAAAGACTTACACGTACTGAACTCCATGGGGCGATTATGCTCGAATACCTCAAGAATAAAGCACTACCTCAAGGCCTTACTGTCCTTAACGAACCAAGATTGTCCCTAGACAACGAAAAATTCAGAGTACAATGGAGCTACATAGCCAACCGCTGTGGGCGGGATTGGCTCATTCTGATCATTGACACCGCTAAAGAAACATCTACCAAAATCGAGATTGAGCTTCAGAAGATTGAAGATAACCTAAAAAAACAGCTACCTCTTGAAAATTATAAGAAAAGATTAGAAGAAATTGCCAAAGAAATGAAGGAATTCAAATCTACCAATACCAATGAACGTATTCAACGTATGAAAAAAGATTTAGCACGCTTCACGCACGAAAAAGCTTTTCCCTATGTAAAAGATGACTACGTCAATAAGTCCCTACAAACGAACGGACCAGGTAGACAGAACAGACGGGTGAGGTTCCGCAATACGTCCTACAGCACAAGCAACGATAGTAGTGACCCGGATGATGCAGGAGAAGGTACTTCCACAGGCAACAAAACCCCTAATAGAAGGGGCAGAGGTCAACCTACAAGACGACAAAGCAATGGAGGAAGAAGACAAAATCGGGGCAGTTTTTTATACCAGGCCCAGAACAGAAACAATTGGGACGACGGATCAAAACAAACGCGAAGCGGGAATCGCTTCTGATTAATCTATCGAACTACATACCTACCGAAATGGAACATCAAGTCCTTAATAAAGGACTGGGATATGTAATGACGAAAGAACACGACCCTTTCGAATTCCAAATTGAGTTCAAAAAATTAATGAGAAAAATCCATCTAAAAGAATTCTTCTGTTCTCTGGACAACGCCATCGATGGAGGACCTCCCAACTGTACTGGACTGCGTAACCCCTCCACATTTTATCCTCCACCACAGAGCTTCTCTCCGGAATCACTCGTGTTTGAAAAGAAAGTCATTTCGGAAGTTATAGCTATGGAAAAGAATCACCAGAGAGCATTCCACAACTTTTCAAACCGAGAACGTCAAGCCCTCGATTCTCTGTCCAATAACCCTACGATCATTATCAAGAAGGCAGATAAAGGAGGAGGCATTGTCATCCTGAACCGTATCGACTACATTGATGAATGTGAAAGACAATTAGGTAACATCTCTTACTATCGTCTACTAACTCAAGACCCCACACCAGAATTACTACGACTTATAACTGATAAAGTGGGCAAGGCTAAAGACCGGGAATGGATTTCGAAACAAGAAGCTGATTTCCTCATGAACAAAAAACCTACGATCCCGACATTTTACACTCTTCCCAAGGTTCATAAAACTCTTCTGAACCCCCCTGGGCGCCCCATAGTAGCGGGTATTGATTCAGTCCTAAAACCACTCTCCATTTTTGCCGATCACTATTTGAAAGGACATGTTCATTAAATGCAATCCTACCTCAAGGATTCTAGAGATGTCATAAATAGTTATGAGAATTTGGACTTTGACTCTACCAAAAATCTACTCATAGGCCTCGATGTTATTTCCTTATACACTAACATCCCCCAACAAGCCACATTGGACACCATTGAAGAGATACTCCTGACCCGTACAGATCATGATCCGGTCCCGACCTCATTCATCTTATGGTGTGTAGAACTCGCGCTGAAACGTAACTATTTTGAGTTTAACGGGAAATTTTACCAACAAATTGAGGGTACAGCCATGGGGGCCACCATGGCTCCGAGTGTGGCCAACCTCTATGTGGAAACTTTCGAGAAAAGACACATTTATAACGACGATAATCCTTTCAACAGTAACATCACGAAATGGAGTCGTTATATTGATGACATTCTAGTACTCTGGAAGGGCACACAGGTTGATGCCAATAACTTTTTCACATGGCTGAATAGTCTGAATCCCCATTTGAAATTCACTATGACTTCAAGTAATGAGTCGACTGATTTTTTGGATCTTACTATCTTTAACCAAAGGGGTGTACTGAAAATAAAACCATTTCATAAACCCACAGACAAAAACTCCCTTTTGGATTATTCTAGCCATCACATTAAACATCTACGTGACAATCTCCCTTTTGGCCAATTCCTTCGCCTCAAAAGGAATAGCTCTGATAAAGAAACCTATGAAGTGGAAGCCTCCACACTTAGCAAAAAACTCAGACAAAGAGGTTATCCTAAAAAGCTAATTAAAAAATCAGCCAAAAGGGCATTCAACAACAATCGAGAAGCCCTACTTGAACCCAAACCAACAAAACCTAAAGACGATCGCATCGTCTGTGTGACTACCTTTACGGACCAGAGCTTGAAAATCACCAACATCATTAAGAAAAACTGGAAAATTTTCAGGACCACTACTCTACCTCTCTCCACACCGATTTTTGCTTAAAAAAAAAAGTACCACCATTGGTAACAGAGTTAGTAACAGTAGACTAAAATCAGTTAACACCATGAAACCCAAATTGACCACATTATGGGGTCTCCCTGATGCCACCGGGCATTACCCCTGCGGTACATGTGGAGTTTGCAAATTAACAACTAGAACTAAAGAAGTTGATGTTGGTCTATCTAAGCTCTGGACCCAAAAGAGTCTCACCAATTGTAATACTGATTACGTGGTGTATATGATTACATGTATATGTGGTTTGCATTATGTTGGTAAAACAGTGAGAAAAGTCAAAACACGCATTATGGAACACCGGAGCTGTTTGAAGAACAGAACTGAGAATGCCCCTTTGGTGAAACACTTCAATCTTCTGAAACATAAATACGAGGACTTCACATGGACGGTCCTCATGGCCCTGAAGGGAACGAATAACACAACACGGGAAAAGAAACTATTGAAAATGGAGCAAAAGATGATCTTCACCCTTCACAGTGATGTGACGGGGCTCAACGAGTCGATTGACAGGCACAACATCTAGTAGCCTTCTGTTACCCAACAATAGCAGGTTTCTAATATATGTGTAACATACTGCCATTTCTTCCCACAGATCATTTATGTTGACTCTGGTTGCATTTATCTAGGCCCTATACATTGATCATTTCTAAGGTCCAGCAGCTGGGTGTCTTTTACCCTGTCACCCGAGTTTGCAGGTTATATCTGTTCCCTCTATTTATTAGTACCTCTGTTACATTAAGGGTCTTTTGCAGCCCCATATTTCCAGTTTTACCTCTCCACTCCAAGATGGCGGCCGCTTTTTTCCCCCTATTCACGGTACCGTTCGGTAGCTCCGACATAGTAGTAGGACTTCTCACGGTTGCCTAGACTACCAGGCGGCATCGGCCGCTCTGGGTAGCGACTGAACACTCACTACAGGCTCCTCCGTGCGCGATAGACCGCGAAACTTCTCACTCCCGCATTTGGTAAGTGTCAAGGGGTTCTCTCTATCTCGATTACCGGTTCCCGGTTACCGCTCATATGTTTTGATCTGTCCCTGAGTAAACGCGCTGATACTTACAGAATTCGCTCTGTTTGTATCTCCCTGTATTAGTGCGGACCGCGAAGTTTCACCATCGCCGACAACTGCAGGTAATAAACCAATGCTGTGCCCTTCACTTCTTTGCACGCTCGAGCTCCACTTTAAGTCACCGCGGTAGTCCTTCTCCATGGGGAGCCACCCTGCACATTCTGACTTAGTGTAGATAATGTGTACCACCCGGGCTGAGTCTAGGTGCCGAGTCCCTCCACCTTACGAGTGGGGCTAATTGTTTATAAGTAACTATCGGGAACCTAGGCACCCGCTTCTTTCGGTCCACTGGATTTCATCTTTCTTCCCTTCCCTTCTTTCCGCTTCATCGGGTCTCCTACCCCCATACAATACGAGCTGCTTGCTTAAAATCCACTCCCTGTAATTGCTGTTGCACTTTATGTACTAATGGGCTTTGTGAGATTTAAGCTGTATCTCTAGCTGAAGTGTGTTTTTTCACTTCTCTCATAGGGTAGCGATGTTCGCCTTCCCGCACCTACTAATCTAAGTAGAGAGCGCCCACCCGCACCATGATAGGTAACTTTTTCCTTGATTGTTGTCGAGCTCATTTTTTCGAGCACCCCAAAGGACTGAGTTATTTAGTAGCTAACCCTTTGATGATTGTTTTTTATCTTTCACAGGTGCTTTGATACTATAATTGTATTGTGTATTACTCCTCTTGTCAAATAGGCCATACTGTAAAATACTTACCTCCTGATGAATGTTCCACACTTTGTCATACGGAACAGAAACATGTCGAGACTTATCTCTGGACCTTAAACAGGGATTCTAACTCATGACACATCGATCCATTTCTGGATGGGTACCAAACTATTTAGATAACAAGTACCCACAGTGGTCGTATTTTGTGAATAACATCTCTGTAAACTGGGTATCCAAGCCCGTTACGTATTTCCTATTGTTGTGTGGTTTTACACATTAGAAGTGATATTAATAATACGTTTTTGTAATCCTGACTAATTAATTCAATTGAACGTTTTAAAATGTACGATTTTTCCATTATTAAAATTTGATATTACCTTTTAACTACATGTGGTCCCTTGTATCGTTCTACTAAAAGTGCTAAGGCTTGGCACCTCTAGTACCTGTGCTTTAACTTTGTCTCCCTATACACTGACTCTTATCCTCCCGGATATAGACAAAGTATACACTGCTAATCCCAATTAGACAGTAGTATACCGGGCTTGCTCCCCTTGTAAGTGGTCTTTTGTTTTCAGGCCACCTAGCTTCAGCAACCAATCTGTTGAAAGTAGCAATGTACGTTAACAAGTCTTGATTCCCCTGTCAGAGGGAAAGGAGTTCATTGTCCACTGCTTGTTCTCGGGTATGGCGAGCAAAAAGTTTTTCCATTTCCCTCTGAAATCCCCCAAAGTCATGTAATAAAGGATCGACATGGGTCACCAATGGTACCGACCAATCTGCTGCACTACCACTCAGGTATGATAAAACAAAGGCTACCCGAGCTTGGTCATTTGGGAATGCTCCAGGTCTGCAAAGAAAGTGAAGGCGACACTGATTCATAAAAGTTGCGTATTTCTGTGGATCACCTGCAAATCTCTCCAGTGGAGCCAAAGGAACTGTTCCCGGTAACATGATTTGTACCGGAGTAGAGGTAGTGGATGGCATGGTAGGATTTTGCATCGTTGGGTTGTTTCCAGGTAGAGGCGTCTGTCCTGCTTGTGATTGCAAGTATTGCTTGCTAATTTCTTCAGTGCGCTCTTTAGTCACTAGTAAGTCTCTCCAGAGAGCGTTAGTCTCTTGTCGGGCAGAATGAACCTCGGCATGAAGTTCTCCTAACAATTGGGCCAATTGGTCTAATTCTGATGTCTCCATGGCGCCCAGGCGGATTGGTTTGGCAGGCTTTGCGTTCTGTTACGCTCACCTGGTATCCACGGGGACGCCACCCAGCCGTAGGGACTCTGGTATCCTTCTCTGCGGTTCCCAGGTGTGGCCAGCAGGAAAGTTCTGCCTGGAATACAGGTGGGCAATGTTCAAGACTGGGCAACTGGGGTAAGCAACCCCCACACCACCCTGTATTCCTGCAGCCCCTCTGGACCTCTCCTCACCTTGTTGTTAATTCAGGTGTGCTCTCCGTCCTGCCTTCTTGGCAGGAGCGCGTTGTCCTTTGTGGGCGAATGCGATCTAGTTACTTCACTGATGCTGGCCCGTTTTGAGTCTTTCAGGTAGGTCTTATTGCTGTTGTATATTGTTGTTATTCTTGCATGCCTTTCTTAGTTTAAATAATGTCTTTTTCTCTTCCTTAGGTGCGCGAAGTCCAATGTGATGCATTGGCTGAATTGGGTCTCGCCGGTAAATGATGGCGTATTAAGAGCACCTTGATGCGGTAAGTAGGCGCTATGCACAGTGCTATGATGCCTTGCCTTTGCTAACCTGTTGTCTTTTCTTTCCCATAGATTGCGGTGCTCACCCGGTGTATGAAATCCCAAGGTGATGCTGGTCGAGGGGCGACTTGCGAGGTAAGCTTTTCGGCACAATTCGTTATGTTGTAAAAGTGTCTAATGTTTTGCTTATTCCTTTTTTGCAGATCCGCCAGTCCGGGAGACTGTTCGCAGGAGCTGTGGGCAGCTAACAATGAAATTACAGGTAGGCTGCTGCTGTTAACGATGTCCTTTTGTCTCTTTACAGATGCTGTTCTTCCGAGGTACGCGGGTACAGCTGAACACAATGAGCGTCACGTTGCAGGATTGCAAAGTAACGCGAATCGTGTTATCCAAGTCGGGTGTGGTTTAAATAGCTTCAAGAAAGTAGTCCAGGTAAAGTAGTTCCTATGCTACCACACCCAAAACACTATACCGCATAGCTTGGTTCCAAGGAGCCAAGCTATGTGGATGCCTCCATGTTGGCTGGTACTTGAAATAAAGTAGTTCGCCAAACACAAGTCTTTATTAAGTATGAGCCTGGCGCCAAAGGCGCCAGGACTGGCCCAAGAGGGCCTAGGCAAAGGATGCTAAGTTTGTTTCAGACCCGAGGCAAGACCCCTCCTGGCCCATGGGCTTGCCAGGGGGGTTTCTGGATGTGGGTCGTGACACCTTCTCAATGGTCCAGTGTCAGTGCTTTGAAGTCTGGCCTTGAATTTGTACTGTGCTCTGAGGATTATTAAAGAGTGAAGGCACAGCCTGCCTTCGTGCGTAGGTGTGACCACCTCGATTGTCCAATTTCTTCCTTCCACGTGACAGGACATCACAAAATCGAGCCTTTTCATGCATTTGATATTATTCTTTAGTAGTCCTCTGATATCTTTTGTTTTGCTCAAGCCTTCTGAACAGGAGCCTCTTGTTCCTTCACATAATTTGTATCCAATGCCAGCCAATTCCTGTTTGATAAGACTTCTTGGCTCATCCAACTCCTTCTGCTGAAATTCATTTGTAATTAAAATTGCTTTTAGCTGCCACACACTGAAGTGAGGCCTTCTTGTTCATGTTCAACACTGCTTTATGATGCGTAGTGGAAACGTCCATCTTTTATTTGTCCATATGCATCTATATATATATATAGGCGCTTGCTGCAACCTATTTACTATAAAGCTTGAAGCTAGCTTTCAAGATTACTTTGCTGCTTGCGTTTATGTGGCATCTGTACACGTATAAACTAGCTTAATGTCTGTGTCTGCGGCATACGTTTCTTCACCTTGATCCCAAGATGTCACTTATCCTCGATGTCACTTATCCTCGGTACTTTCTTGTTGCCTTATAGAATATCTGCATTCTCTGGTCCCTGCATCTCTTCTGTGGGAGTCATCTGTTTCTGTGTGACGTCACCATTCATCCTTGCCTTTCATCTGATCTGCTTCTTCAGGAATCTGATTCAAATGGCCACCATATTGTCTTGCATGCAGGTCCGGTTTTCTCAATGGGTACCTTGCCTCCCAGATTCTCTTAGGTACTGGTACTCTTATGGGTACTGCACAGAGTTCATGCTCTGCTCTTTGCTGATTCAACTGTTCTGCATATGTCACATACTTTGGTTCCTACTCTATAGGTAATAAGGGCGGGGAAGTTGGAGGGGGGTAATTGGCTCCTCCTCTACACTAGGTTCCCTGGCCAGTGTGCTATGCCTTGTAACTGTGCCACCATGTAGTATAGTTCAAATACAAAATCAGGCATGTTCGACCCTCCCTCTTCCTGTCTCCGTCGCAGCGTCTGCATGGCCACTCGACTCCTTCCTGTGTTCTATAGCAATTCCTCCAACATCTTGTCCAGCATCTGAAAGAACACCTTTTTGATGACATATGGGATGTTTGTAAAATAATTTAAAAGCCTTGGGTGGACCACCATTTTGCAGATAGCAATTCTCCCCATAAGCGAGAACGGTAGCCTCTTTCAGAATTGTACTGCCTCCTCAATACGCGAGAGGGCACGCCCCGTATTGTACGTGAATGTATCCTCCATTTCATGGAAAACATGGATCCCCAAAGTACTTAAAGGATTCTTCCTCCCACCATACACCCCATTCCGGGAGTGTATCTCTCCCCCGTGTTCTCAGTGCTGCCAGTGGGAATAGTAGTGACTTTTCTCGATTAACCTGATAGCCCGATAATTTGCGGAAAGTTTTCTAGCACCTTCAGTATTATAGGAATGTTGTTAAGAGGATTATCCACATACAGCAAATTGTCATCTGCATAAAGGGAGATATTATGCTGTGTCCCTCCAGCCCATATGCCCACCTCTGGGATGTATGATCGAAAATATCTTGCCATAGGTTCTAGCGCTAAGGCAAACAAGATAGGTGAGACGGGGCAGCCATATCGTGTCCCTCTCCCTAGGGACTACCTTTGTGATACCAAGTTTCCTGTTTTCACCCTCGCTGTGGGGTTGTGATACAGAAGGTGTTACCACTTCAAGAACCCATCTCAGAAGCGTTAGGCCTCCAACACCCTGAACAGTCATGGCCATTCAAATGAGTCAAAAGCTTTGACTGCGTCTAGCGCTGCCAGTGCCATTTCTCTATGTGAGTTCTTGACTAGATCCATCATATGGTGTAACCTACTTAGGTTCATGCTTGTATCCTGCCCCCCTACGAATCCACAATGGCCCAGGTGCACAAGAGTGGGGGCCACCCTCGCTAACCTTGATGCCAGCCCTTTCCCCCGTATCTTAGTATCTACATTTAGCAAGCTTATAGGCCTGTATGATGTACATTGGGCCGGGTCCTTATTTTAGACGGCAGACTTTCCCTGATGAATTTCTGTTTTACATATTTACGCACACAATCAGAAAGAAACATGTTGGGAATGTGAGAGTATGAGTAAGAGTATGCCTGAAATGAGATTGGAATGAATGTAGTGTGGTAATAAATACAGTTTGATGGTATCTACACAACACTACCTCTAAGTGACCCCAACTAGGATCACTTTGGTACACAAACATTTTGGTATCATTTATTTTCCCCATTATTGTTTGTTGTTCACTCTGCTGCTCTACCTGTTAATTGTGTTTACACTTTTCTTGAGTTATTGTAGTTTTTATGATTTGTTGACGCTGTGAACAAATTTCTAACCATGCTAATTGAAAAGCATTAAATAAACAATTTATATATTTTTTTAAAAAGAAATATGTTCTGAGCTTGTTTTGGAAAAAACTACAGTTTGGTGTTCTAGACAGTGGGCTTCATACCTAGAAGTGATCATATAGAGCCCATTAGCACTTTGTGTTTCTTGTTCAAGGCTTCGCCTATATCATTGAGGACATGCTACAAAAAGGGCCGTTACTCCTCTTACCTCCTTCAAAGTGTTTTTTGTATTCCTTATCTTTCTTCACCAGTACTGTGATTACCGCCTCCCTCATGGACTCTGGTAGCTCACCCTTGCGGGGTCCATTGTCGTATGCTCGTTTCAGTTGGGGGACCAGAATGTCTGCAAACTTCCTGTAAAATTCCACCGGGAGCCCATCGCTCCCTGGGGCTTCATTAACCTGCATCAATTTTATTGCTCCATGTATTTCTCCTTCTTCTATTAATGCCTCTAGTGTTTCCCTTGTCTCGCCCCCGAATAAGTACCTTCCGTTGCATACAGTTGCTTATATTATTCCAAGAACACCGTGTTTATTTCTCGTTGTATGACCACCAGGTGTCCCATCGGCTCTCGCAGTTGTGTGATCGCTCTTCCTGGGTGTTCTTTTCGCATTAGCCATGCTAGGATCTGGCCCGCTTTGTAACCTTCCCCATGTATACGTTCAGTGTAACTTCTCTGGTCAAGGGGATATTGGACCTCCCTGTGTGCCAAAATCTTTTCCGCCAGTTGTTTGCCGACTTGCTTTCCCCTTGCTAAATCTGCTTCTAGTTTCTGGATCGCCCCATAGATTTTTCATAGAGTTGTTTAGGGTCCATCTAACCCCCACCATCTGGAACATGCAAACTCCCCTCTGGGTCGCTTTAAATGCCTCCCACTGTATTCCCACAACTCTCACCGAGCCCTCGCTCACCCAAAAAAAGAGGATATGGCCTTCCCTAGAGTTTGCACGTTGGCTATGTCCACCAGTAACCCCTGCCTCATCCTCCACAGCGTGGCCCCCGAGGAGTCCCCATCGCTGCCAGCCTCATCACCAGTGGTGAGAGATCGGATAGTTCCTGTATAGATATTGCGGTGCCACAAACCAGTGGAAGTGCTACCTACAAATAAGTAGTCCTGTATGAGCCATGATCCCCCGTGTGATACGAGTATCCCCACTCTGTTCCATGTGTCTCCTGCCACAGCTCTACTAGATCCAATTACCCCAGAATTCGATTTAACGCTGCCCGTGCTTGTGGTTTTGTGGCGCTCCCCTTACCTGTTCTATCCAGTTCCGGGTCTGGGATGCAGTTGAAGGCCCCCCAAATCTATAGCCCAGGACATTGACCTCCTGTTAGGTTCACCACTGAAGGGAAGTAGTTCCCATCATCTACATTCGGGGCGTACATATTTATTACACACATTTCCTGCCCTTTTCATTGACCCAGAATGGCGATTGTCATCCCTTCTGTGTCTCCCACTGTCTGTTCCACCTGAGAGGGGATCCCTGGTGCTACCCATATTAGTTCTCCCCTTGCATATGTCAAGTACAAGGAGCGGAATATCTGCCCTCCCCACCTGGACTCCAGTAAAAGTGGCAACTGTATGGCGTGCCTCTTCAAGTGAACTTTCTTGTAACATTTCTGTGCCGTGTTACCCTCGAGCCTGGTGCGCAATACAAACAAACAAGTATTGTCCCACCTTCGCTCTCTTTCCCCTGTTTCTTAGTCCCTGCACATTCCACGTGCCTCTCTTAAGGGGGTTCACGCCCGTTCCTTCGAGTATAGTACGTCCACTCAAGATAGCACCTTCCCTTCTGACATTTGTTGTGGCATCGGTTCCCCTGCCTCTCACTCAAAACAATCAACCCCCAAACATCAAACAACCCCTTCCAAACTCCCTTCCTACCCCTACCCACAACCTCTACCAATCAAGATCAGCCTCCATTCCACACCAGATCTCAGTGTGATCTGACGGATCCCGATATCCGGGGGTGGGCTAGATTGTGCACACTCCAGTCGCAATACATTATGCACAAGCACTAATATACTCTGCGTAACCTCTCTCCACTCCATTCTCAGACCATGCCTTTAACCTACTTTCTTTCTATCATTTCTGTCTAACTCCCCACCCTTCCACTGTCATTGCCCCATGGCTTTCGGTCCCTGAGGCAACCAGGTGCCCTTTTCAGTGCTTTCCTGTCCAACCATTACCATGCTTCCTTTGGGGAAGGAAATGGGAAGGGTTTGCCTCCCACCATTACTAACAGCTTCGCTGGGAAGATGGTCATATACCGCAGATTGAGTTCCCAAAGCCGCCTACGGCCGAATCAAATGACCTCCTCTATCTCTGGACTTCCTGTGTGAAGTCCGGAAAGATCAGTATTTTGGCATTCTCCGCTTCTATGTACCCAGCTTTGCATGCCACCTGCAATACTGTGTCTCTGTCTCGATAATTTAACAGCTTTGCCACGATCGCTCGGGGCTGTTCTCCCAGGGGAGGGGGCATGCAGGGTACTCTGTGCGCCTGTTTCACAGTGAACAGCTTTGACAGACCTTTCGGCCACAGAGATTCCAGGATCAGTTTCTCCACATACAGCTCAGTACTCTGGCCTTCCGGGACCCTCAACATGTGGATGTTATTCCGACGGGACCAGCCTTCGAAGTCCTCTGTCTTAGCCTCCAGCCCTCGTGTCGCCCCCACTTGGTTCTTGAGGGTGGCCAGCTCGTCCTCCACTGTGCTCACTCGTTGCTCCACCTCATCACCCGCTTACTAACTTTGCGTAGGTCTGCTCTCACCAGTGATACATATGCCCCTACTTCCTGGATCTTGCCCTCCAGAGATGATCTAGCATCTTCTATTGCCGCCATTAGTCCTACCATTGTGACTCCCCCTTTCACTTCTCCTTCCACTTCGGATGTTGTAGTGTTTTCTGCCCCCTGGCTTAGTGGGCTTCTGTTTTGTGTCAGTGTATTGATCCATTTCCAAGTGCCCCTTCACCATAGTTCCTGTTCGAGGAGCCTGAATAGGTTTCGATTCCCTTCAGCCCTTCAACCTTGTGACCTCTCAGCTGCTGATTCTCACTAGTTGCTCTCTTGGCTTTTATTCTACACTCTCTCCTTATGAAGCTGTGCGGGAGGAGAACCTGTATTGTTTCTGATGTTCCCTCTTTGGTCCGTTACCGTTAACCAGCTCCGCCCCCTTGCTGTTGGCTCCTGACTTGCACGTTAGGCCAGTGTTGGGTGTCGTATTCCTGTTGGGGATTGTTACAGCTGTCAATTGCGCCCAGTGCTATCAGACAAGCACCCATTGGGGGGAGGGAGGGGTGGATCTCTTCACTTCCCAGTGACACGTGATGTTAAAAGTGTCACTCGTCTGTGATCTTACCTCTCCTGACACTGCTCCCGCGTCGTTCTGACCTACTGCAGGACCTCCTCTCCCTCCTTTGGTATTTCTCCTTTGCTCCTCTCTCCTCGCCTCTCCAGATTTACTCCCTGCCGCTGGTGGGTGCTTGCCAGTATATATATGGCAGCTCAGCTCTGTGTCGGCACCTCCCATTACCTCCTTGCGCAGCGGGGTCTGCGCTCTGCCGGTGGACAGTGCCTGTTGCCAGAGGTCTCTGGTCACAAGGTCTGCTCTGCTGGCTGCGTTCCTCACACCATTGAAGCCTTGCTGTCACCAGATTCCTGATGGCGCTCCTCCGGCGTTATCAGGGTGCAGCGCTTGCCTGCCGGTGAAGTCGCAAGGTCAGAAGCCTGTCCGGTATCAGGGTCACCCAGACTGAATTTTACGCGCTGGCCGTCATCTTGTCTGGGCGGAATCTGCGCCACTACGCTCTCTGAGTTTTCGTTCAAAGGGCTGGAATTGGCCCCTCTTCTCTCACACGGTTGTGCTAAACAGGTTCTCTGGGTGTTCCGGTCTACGCTGGCGTGCTCCAGCGGTGTTTCAGTGCTTTCCTGCAGAATAAAAGCAGGATGGTGTGCGTCCCTGTAACAATATAGGCTGGTCTTCTGTACATCTGTCCCCCAGGCTAGAGTATAGAAAATCAGTCCTAACAAATTGGTGTACAGCGGTGTTACGCTCACCTGGCTCCCACAGGGGCGTCGATCGGAACTGGATAGCTGCGGTTTCCACCCACGTGACGCGTAGTGCAGAGATGACAGACTGGACCGGCCCACCTAATTTCGTCTGCTTGACCCGTAGAAGTATTCTCCTGAAAGTGGAGAAAGGGAATTAGCCACCTGTGGATTTGACTGATAACCCCCCACTGTTCTCCCCACTAATCACCTCCGATGTTTCCTTTTGTAGTCTCACCTTATGTTTTTAAAAGACGAGCTCTCCATCCTGCGTGGAATGCAGGGGCGCGTGGATACCCAGTTACTTCACTGGTCCGAAGGAATTGGGGAGTTCCAGAACAATATTGACTCTGAGGTTCCTGGCGAGGAGCCGTAAGTATATAGTTCGTAAGAGTTCAAAATGTCTGACTTTCACTCTTGTCTGATTCCTTGCAGCTTGACCCAAGAGAAGATTGCCTCGTGGCAGCTGGTAACGTTCAGGTAAGAGTCTGCATTACCCAACACTGTCCGGTAAATGATACCTGTATGTAATCTGTTGCTTTCTCCCTTATTACAGGTGCAGAGTGAGAAATTATGACGTATTGAATAATGCCTCCGGCGGTAAAATCAGGTAAGTCTATTATGGTGAAAGGGATTCCCTTTGTTTATTCTCTCGGCTCACCTTGCTGTTCTTTTTGTCCCCCTTAGGTGCCGGAATTTGCCGAAGAAGTGATGAAGACAGAGGTGGATCGTGGAGGTGCTGCGAAGGCTGGTGAGTATAGCGCAGCGCTGCAGCAGGCGATGCGACTCGCATCAAATAACGTCTTTCTTCCTGTTCGAAGGCGCGATGGATCCAGAATCAGTTGAGGAATAAAAGTATTGTTCTTCTTCTAACCTTTTCTCCTTCTTTCCCCTTTTTTCTAGGAGCTCCAGACTCAAGGCGAGCGTGGCAGAAGACCAGATGCTGACTTGCACGCATGGTGAGCGTTACGCTGCAGGATGCAGAATAACGCGAAGCGTGAGCTGCTCTTCAGGTGTGGTTTAAATAGCCTTCAAAGTAGTTCCAGGTAAGAAGTTCCCAAGACCACACCCGAGTAAGAAAATATTCCCTGAAGTAAAGAAGTCCCCCTTCAGACTTCACATTGGCTTGAATACTGAGCAGCATGGTCTGCATGAGGTAAGTGAAAGCAAATGAGCCTGGCGCCTATGCCGCCAGGACTGACTCCTTCTATGAGCCTGGTGCCTACGGCGCCAGGACTGCACCCAAATAGCCCCTAGCCGGGGCTGCTGGGCTTTATCCAAGTATCTGGATGCCTGCTCCCAGGACTGATGGAACTGGTCCGGATGCCCGGGGGTCGGCATCATGACAGCACTCCCCCCAAGGCTCCTCCCAAGGTCGTTCTTCCTCTTGGCCCTGGTTTGTCTGGGAAGTTCCGATGGAATTCTTTTACCAATCGGGGTGCATGAACGTGGTCACTAGGTTCCCAGGATCTTTCTTGTGGTTCGTAACCTTTCCAGTCAATCAAATAAAAAAGTCTTGAGTTAACTATCTTAGAGTCCAGGATATTTTTAACTTCAAATTCGGGTTCCCCATCAATTAGGATAGGATCAGGTGGTTTGGTTAATCTTGTCCCATGTTGAACTGGTTTCAGGAGTGAAACGTGAAAGACGGGGTGGATTTGCATGTTAGAAGGTAATTCCAATTTAACGGTTGATAATGGCCTTAATGGTGTAAGGTCCCAAATATCTAGGGTTAAAGCTCCGAGTTCCTTTCAGGGGTATGTGTTTGGTAGCCAGCCAAACTTGATCCCCAATCTGGTATTGTGGAGCATCACTCCTATGTTGGTCAGCATCTTTTTTGTATTTCTCTTTTGCCTTTTTTAAATGCTCTGTTGCTTCCTTGAAGGCTTGTGTAATAGTAGAGTGCAAATGATTCACCGCAGGCATTTCTAGGTGTTGGGGCGAATCGAATTCTGAGGTTCGAGGATGATGCCCATATATGGTAAAAAAGGGGCTTTGTCCAGTTCCTGAGTGTACAGAATTGTTGTATGCGTATTCAGAAATCCACAAAATATCCTTCCAATTGCCTTCGGGTTGGTGTAGCATGCAACGTAGGTATTGTTCAAGAGTTTGGTTAGTCCTCTCTGTCTGACCATCGGTCTGGGTATGGTGACTGGTAGATAACCTCACGTCGATTTGCGCCAATTGGCAGTATTTTTTCCAAAATTGTGAAATGAATTGACTACCTCGGTCTGAGACCAATACGGAAGGGAATCCATGTAGTCGAACAATATTTTCAAGAAATTCCTTGGCTAAAATTGAAGCGGACGGTAATCCCTTCAAAGGAATAAAGTGGGCCATCTTGTAAAAAAGATCTACTACAACTAGAATGTTGCTAAATCCACTACATGGAGGCAGATCAGTAATGAAGTCAAGGGACAAAATGTGCCATGGCGTAGGTGGAATATCCAAAGGTTGTAAAAGACCAGCTGGTTTCTTCTTCTGGCTTTTGTTTTGGGCACAGATTCCACAAGATAGCACAAATGACTTAACGTCTTTTCTCCAGGTGGGCCACCAAAATTGCCTCTTAATTTTAGCTTCAGTTTTTGCGACTCCTGGATGTCCTTCAATCAGCGCATCATGATAGTTGGAGATGACTAATTCCTGTAGCTCCTTGTGTGGTATGAATAGACGACCTTGATAGTAAGGTAGATCATTGATAACTGAATAATCGTGGCCTTTCTTTACCCAGTCCTGTAGGGCTGCTGGATCAAAACATTGCTTGATTTTTGAATGAATATCTTCTAGAGTTTGAAGATTAGTTATACCAAGAATTCTTTCTTCTGAAATCATAGGCACTGGTTCCGGATTCGAGTATGCTTCTCCCATTCCTAGTCGGGATAGGGCATCGGCCTTGCCATTTTTACAACCTGGTCGGTAAGTGATCATGAAATCAAATTCTGCAAAGAATAATGCCCCCTAAGTTGACGTGATGATTGGGCCTTGGCTGTCTTCAAATATTGCAAATTCCTGTATTTGGTGATTACAGTGATGGTATGCCTGGCACCGAGAAGATAATGCTGCCAAGCCTTGAAAGCAGATTTGATGGCCAATAACTCTTTATCAGTAACTGCATAGTTTAATTTGGGTGCCAAGAATTTTCTTGACCAGAATGCTACTGGATGAAGTCGGCCGGTTTCAGGATCCTTCTGAGACAGGACAGCTCCCATGGCTAAACTCGATGCATCCATTTCAACTACGTATGGAAGCTCGGGGCGTGGATGCTTTAAAACAGGTGCAGATGTGAACTTCAATTTTAAATCTTGGAAGGCTTTTTCAGCTTCTTCAGTCCACAAGAAGCGCTTGTTCTTTTTCAAAAGTGCTGTGATGGGATGTACAATATGAGAGAATTCATGGATAAATCTTCGGTAGAAATTAGCGAAGCCAAGCATGCTTTGAACTCCTTTAACTGAACTGGGTGATGGCCATTTGAGAATGGCATCCACTTTTCGAGAGTCCATTCAAACTCCTTTTGGGGTCAGGATAAATCCAAGAAATTCGACTTCTGTGGAATGAAAGACACATTTTTCCAATTTTGCATATAACTTGTGATGGCGTAATTTCTCGAGGACTGCTCGAACGTGCTTAACATGGTCTGAATTTGAGGAGGAATACACTAGAATGTCGTCTATGTATACAACAACACAGACGTCAATGAGTTCGCGAAAGACATTGTTCATAAAATACTGGAAGGCTGCCGGTGCATTGCACAACCCGAAAGGCATCACCTGATATTCGAATAATCCGTACTTGGTGCGAAATGCAGTCTTCCATTCATCGCCTTTCTTCACGCGTACCAGATGATATGCCCCTCAGAGATCTAACTTAGTATAGATACAAGCATCCTTAACTTGGTCCAGTAATTCGGGGATCAGAGGCAAAGGGTATCGTTTTTTTACCGTACTTTGGTTTAATGAGCGGTAATCTATACATGTTCTAAGGTCACCTTCCTTTTTAGGTACGAAGAACAGAGCTGAGAATGCAGGAGACTTGGATGGGCGAATTAAGGCATTAGCAAGGTATTGATCTAAGTATTGTCATAGGTGAAGGCTTTCAGGCTCCGTAAGGGCGTAGATCCTGCTGCATGGGGGTTGTGCACCGGGTAAAAGATTGATCTGACAATCGTATGATCTGTGAGGTGGTAAGGTGTTTGCCTGTTCTTTCTGAAAAACATCCTGAAATTCCTGATATTCCTGAGGTAACTGTGCAGGTGGATTAGTGACTGTGGCTAGGCCCTTGTTGAAGGTTTTTTCCGGGTAACAGGTGTGTGCACAATCTGGGAAGGTCATTCTCTTCTCTCGCCATTCTATACAAGGATTATGTGTTTCCAACCATGGTATTCCCAGAATTATTTGGAATTGTGGAGCCTTAATTAAGTCAAACACAATGCTTTCTCGATGCCCATCTTGACTCAACAGTGTCATCTCTGTAGTGGAATGGGTTACTGGCCCAGAGGCAATTTCAGTTCCATCGACGGTAGTGATGACATCTGTAGTAGTTCTTTTGCAAAGAGATAGGTTCATCCTTGAAGCCAGTTCATGATCCATGTAGTTTCCTATGGCCCCGCTATCTGTGTACGCTCTTACTGCGTGCATACGTGATGGCTGCCTAGGATCAATGAGGACCATTGGTACGATTAGGGGCGAGGTCTGAGTGTCCTTCTTTAAGATCGGCAAGTGGACCTCTACGCTTGTCGGGCGTGGTCGTTTCCCAGATCAGACTCTGTATGACTTTTGTCTGCAGCTCCTACCACCTTTTTGGGTGGTTTTACTGGGCAATCCCGTAGAAAATGTCCAGAGGTTCCACAGTACAGACACAAGAGCAACTGCCGTCTCTTTTCTCTTTCCTTCTGAGTTAAAGGTCCTCTAACCCCCCCAGATCTGCATGGGTTCCGGTGCATCAGTCCTTTTGGGGTAACATTGGGTTTAACCAACACTCGATTCTCGAACTTAGCTCGATCAGCCTTTCTATTCTGAAGTCGGTGATCTATCTGGACCACTAAGTCTATATATTCAGCGCAATCCTGAGGTGGGTTCACAACTTGAGCCAAAACATCTTTGAGTTCTCCTCGCAGTCCACGATGGAATAATGTAATTCATTTTACCTCTGGCTATCCTGTTTCCACCACCAACCTATTGAAGGAAGCGATATAGGTTAGTAGATCCTGGTTACCCTGTCCCAGGGACAAAAGTTCGTTATCCAGGGCCTGTCCCTGTGAATGTCGGGAGAATAGTCTTTCCATGCTCAATTGAAAACCCTGAAAGTCACGAAGAAGAGGGTCATCCTGGTTGACTAGAGGAATCGACCAATCGGCTGTGCTACCACTGAGATATGATAGTACGAAGGCTACTTTGGCTTGATCGTTTGGAAAGGCTCCAGGTCTGCATAAAAAGTGTAGGCGGCATTGGTTCATAAACACAGCAAACCTTTTGGGGTCCCCAGCAAAGCGTTCGAGCGGAGCTAATGGAATAGTTCCTGGTAGAATTACTTGCACATGGTTGCTTGATGAAACAGGAGTTGGGTTTCCCCCGAGTCCAGGCAGGGGGGTCTGTCCAGCCTGGCTTTTTCAGCAATTGCCTAGCAAGGTCATCAGTTCGCTCCTTTGACACAATCAGTTCTCTCCTGAGCGCATTAGTTTCTTGGCGGGCGGAATTTACTTCAGCCCTCAGTTCCCCTAGTAATTGGGCCAGTTTCTGAGATCTCCATAACGCCCGGGTGGGAATTTGTGGGTAGGCTTCACGTTCTGTTACGCTCACCTGGCTCCCACAGGGGCGTTGATCGGAACTGGATAGCTGCGGTTTCCACCCATGTGACGCGTAGTGCAGAGATGACAGACTGGACCGGCCCACCTAATTTCATCTGCTTGACCCGTAGAAGTATTCTCCTGAAAGTGGAGAAAGGGAATTAGCCACCCGTGGATTTGAGTGATAACCCCCCACTGTTCTCCCCACTAATCACCTCCGATGTTTCCTTTTATAGTCTCACCTTACGTTTTTAAAAGATGAGCTCCCCATCCTGCGTGGAATGCAGGGGCGCGTGGATAACCAGTTACTTCACTGGTCCGAAGGAATTGGGGAGTTCCAGAACAATATTGACTCTGAGGTTCCTGGCGAGGAGCCGTAAGTATATAGTTCGTAAGAGTTCAAAATGTCTGACTTTCACTCTTGTCCGATTCCTTGCAGCTTGCAGCTTGACCCAAGAGCAGATTGCCTCGTGGCAGCTGGTAACGTTCAGGTAAGAGTCTGCATTACCCAACACTGTCCGATAAATGATACCTGTATGTAATGTGCTGCTTTCTCCCTTATTACAGGTGCAGAGTGAGAAATTATGACGTATTGAATAATGCCTCCGGCGGTAAAATCAGGTAAGTCTATTATGGTGAAAGGGATTCCCTTTGTTTATTCTCTCTGCTCACCTTGCTGTTCTTTTTGTCCCCCTTAGGTGCCGGAATTTGGCGAAGAAGTGATGAACACAGAGGTGGATCGTGGAGGTGCTGCGAAGGCTGGTGAGTATAGCGCAGCGCTGCAGCAGGCAATGCGACGCGCATCAAATAACGTGTTTCTTCCTGTTTGAAGGCGCGATGGATCCAGGATCAGTTGAGGAATAAAAGAATTGTTCTTCTTCTAACCTTTTCTCGTTCTTTCCCCTTTTTTCTAGGAGCTCCAGACTCAAGGCGAGCGTGGCAGAAGACCGGATGCTGACTTGCAGGCATGGTGAGCATTACGCTGCAGGAGGCAGAATAACGCGAAGCGTGAGCTGCTCTTCAGGCGTGGTTTAAATAGCCTTCAAAGTAGCCCCAGGTAAGAAGTTCCCAAGACCACACCCGAGTAAGAAAATATTCCCTGAAGTAAAGTAGTCCCCCTTCAGACTTCACATTGGCTTGAATGCTGAGCAGCATGGTCTGCATGAGGTAAGTGAAAGCAAATGAGCCTGGCGCCTATGGCACCAGGACTGACCCCTTCTATGAGCCTGGCGCCTACGGCGCCAGGACTGTACCCAAATAGCCCCTAGCCGGGGCTGCTAGGCTTTATCCAAGTATCTGGATGCCTGCTCCCAGGACTGATGGAACTGGTCTGGATGCCCGGGGGTAGGCATCATGACAGCACTTCCCCCCAAGGCCCCTCCCAAGGTCGTTCTTCCTCTTGGCCCTGGTTTGTCTGGGAAGTTCCGATGGAATTCTTTCACCAATCGGGGTGCATGAACGTGGTCACTAGGTTCCCAGGATCTTTCTTGTGGTCCGTAACCTTTCCAGTCAATCAATTAAAAAAGTCTTGAGTTAACTATCTTAGAGTCCAGGATATTTTTAACTTCAAATTCTGGTTCCCCATCAATTAGGATAGGGTCAGGTGGTTTGGTTAATCTTGTCCAAGGTTGAACTGGTTTCAGGAGTGAAACGTGAAAGACTGGGTGGATTCGCATGTTAGAAGGTAATTCCAATTTAACGGTTGATAATGGCCTTAATGGTGTAAGGTCCCAAATATCTAGGGTTAAAGGTCCGAGTTCCTTTCAGGGGTATGTGTTTGGTAGCTAGCCAAACTTGTTCCCTAATCTGGTATTGTGGAGCATCACTCCTAAATTGGTCAGCATCTTTTTGTATTTCTCTTTTGCCTTTTTTAAATGCTCTGTTGCTTCTTTGAAGGCTTGTGTAATAGTAGAGTGCAAATGATTCACTGCAGGCATTTCTAGGTGTTGGGGCGAATCGAGTTCTGAGGTTCGAGGATGATGCCCATATATGGTACAAAAAAGGGGCTTTGTCCAGTTCCTGAGTGTACAGAATTGTTGTATGCGTATTCAGAAATCCACAAAATATCCTTCCAATTCCCTTCGGTTTGGTGTAGCATGCAACGTAGGTATTGTTCAAGAGTTTGGTTAGTCCTCTCTGTCTGACCATCGGTCTGGGTATGGTGACTAGTAGATAACCTCACGTCGATTTGCGCCAATTGGCAGCATTTTTTCCAAAATTGTGAAATGAATTGACTACCTCGGTCTGAGACCAATACGGAAGGGAATCCATGTAGTCGAACAATATTTTCAAGAAATTCCTTGGCTAAAATTGAAGCGGACGGTAATCCCTTCAAAGGAATAAAGTGGGCCATCTTGTAAAAAAGATCTACTACAACTAGAATGGTGTTAAATCCACTACATGGAGGCAGATCAGTAATGAAGTCAAGGGACAAAGTGTGCCATGGCGTAGGTGGAATATCCAAAGGTTGTAAAAGACCAGCTGGTTTCTTCTTCTGGCTTTTGT
This sequence comes from Ambystoma mexicanum, assembly GCF_040938575.1. Classification (NCBI taxonomy): domain Eukaryota; kingdom Metazoa; phylum Chordata; class Amphibia; order Caudata; family Ambystomatidae; genus Ambystoma; species Ambystoma mexicanum. The sequence continues at coordinate 705,748,306 of NC_090924.1, forward strand.
TTTGGGCACAGATTCCACAAGACAGCACAAATGACTTAACGTCTTTTCGCCAGGTGGGCCACCAAAATCGCCTCTTAATTTTAGCTTCAGTTTTTGCGACTCCTGGATGTCCTTCAATCAGCGCATCATGATAGTTGGAGATGACTAATTCCTGTAGCTCCTTGTGTGGTATGAATAGACGACCTTGATAGTAAGGTAGATCATTGATAACTGAATAATCGTGGCCTTTCTTTACCCAGTCCTGTAGGGCTGCTGGATCAAAACATTGCTTGATTTTTGAATTAATATCTTCTAGAGTTTGAAGATTAGTTATACCAAGAATTCTTTCTTCTGAAATCATAGGCACTGGGTCCGGATTCGAGTATGCTTCTCCCATTCCTATTCGGGATAGGGCATCGGCCTTGCCATTTTTTACAACCTGGTCGGTAAGTGATCATGAAATCAAATTCTGCAAAGAATAATGCCCCCTAAGTTGACTTGATGATTGGGCCTTGGCTGTCTTCAAATATTGCAAATTCCTGTGATTGGTGATTACAGTGATGGTATGCCTGGCATCGAGAAGATAATGCTGCCAAGCCTTGAAAGCAGATTTGATGGCCAATAACTCTTTATCGGTAACTGCATAGTTTAATTTGGGTGCCAAGAATTTTCTTTACCAGAATGCTACTGGATGAAGTCGGCCGGTTTCAGGATCCTTCTGAGACAGGACAGCTCCCATGGCTAAACTCGATGCATCCATTTCAACTACGTATGGAAGCTCGGGCGTGGATGCTTTAAAACAGGTGCAGACGTGAACTTCAATTTTAAATCTTGGAAGGCTTTTTCAGCTTCTTCAGTCCACAAGAAGCACTTGCTCTTTTTCAAAAGTGCTGTGATGGGATGTACAATATGAGAGAATTCATGGATAAATCTTCGGTAGAAATTAGCGAAGCCAAGCATGCTTTGAACTCCTTTAACTGAACTGGGTGATGGCCATTTGAGAATGGCATCCACTTTTCGAGAGTCCATTCAAACTCCTTTTGGGGTCAGGATAAATCCAAGAAATTCGACTTCTGTGGAATGACAGACACATTTTTCCAATTTTGCATATAACTTGTGATGGCGTAATTTCTCAAGGACTGCTCGAACGTGCTTAACATGGTCTGATCTTGAAGAGGAATACACTAGAATGTCGTCTATTTATACAACAACACAGACGTCAATGAGTTAGCGAAAGACATTGTTCATAAAATACTGGAAGGCTGCCGGTGCATTGCACAACCCAAAAGGCATCACCTGATATTCGAATAATCCGTACTTGGTGCGAAAGGCAGTCTTCCATTCATCGCCTTTCTTCACGCGTACCAGATGATATGCCCCTCGGAGATCTAACTTAGTATAGATACAAGCATCCTTAACTTGGTCCAGTAATTCGGGGATCAGAGGCAAAGGGTATCGTTTTTTTACCGTAATTTGGTTTAATGAGCGGTAATCTATACATATTCTAAGGTCACCTTCCTTTTTAGGTACGAAGAACAGAGCTGAGGATGCAGGAGACTTGGATGGGCGAATTAAGGCATTAGCAAGGTATTGATCTAAGTATTGTCGTAGGTGAAGGCTTTCAGGCTCCATAAGGGCGTAGATCCTGCTGCATGGGGGTTGTGCACCGGGTAAAAGATCGATCTGACAATCGTATGATCTGTGAGGTGGTAAGGTGTTTGCCTGTTCTTTCTGAAAAACATCCTGAAATTCCTGATATTCCTGAGGTAACTGTACAGGTGGATTAGTGACTGTGGCCAGGCCCTTGTTCAAGGTTTTTTCTGGGTAACAGGTGTGTGCACAATCTGGGAAGGTCATTCTCTTCTCTCGCCATTCTATACAAGGATTATGTGTTTCCAACCATGGTATTCCCAGAATTATTTGGAATTGTGGAGCCTTAATTAAGTCAAACACAATGCTTTCTCGATGCCCATCTTGACCCATCAGTGTCATCTCTGTAGTGGAATGGGTTACTGGCCCAGAGGCAATTTCAGTTCCATCGACGGTAGTGAAAACATCTGTAGTAGTTCTTTTGCAAAGAGATAGGTTCATCCTTGAAGCCAGTTCATGATCCATGTAGTTTCCTATGGCCCCGCTATCTGTGTACGCTCTTACTGCGTGCATACGTGATGGCTGCCTAGGATCAATGAGGACCATTGGTACGATTAGGTGCGAGGTCTGAGTGTCCTTCTTTAAGCTCGGCAAGCGGACCTCTACGCTTGTCGTGCGTGGTCGTTTCCCGGATCAGACTCTGTATGACTTTTGTCCGCTGCTCCTACCACCTTTTTGGGTGGTTTTACCGGGCAATCCCGTAGAAAATGTCCCGAGGTTCCACAGTACAGACACAAGTGCAACTGCCGTCTCTTTTCTCTTTCCTTCTGAGTTAAAGGTCCTCTAACCCACCCCGATCTGCATGGGTTCCGGTGCATCAGTCCTTTTGGGGTAACATTGGGTTTAACCAACACTCGATTCTCGACTTTAGCTCGATCAGCCTTTCTATTCTGAAGTCGGTGATCTATCTGGACCACTAAGTCTATATATTCAGCGCAATCCTGAGGTGGGTTCACAACTTGAGCCAAAACATCTTTGAGTTCTCCTCGCAGTCCACGATGGAATAATGTAATTCGTTTTACCTCGGGCTATCCTGTTTCCACCACCAACCTATTGAAGGAAGCGATATAGGTTAGTAGATCCTGGTTACCCTGTCGCAGGGACAAAAGTTCGTTATCCAGGGCCTGTCCCTGTGAATGTCGGGCGAATAGTCTTTCCATGCTCAATTGAAAACCCTGAAAGTCACGAAGAAGAGGGTCATCCTGGTTGACTAGAGGAATCGACCAATCGGCTGTGCTACCACTGAGATATGATAGTACGAAGGCTACTTTGGCTTGATCGCTTGGAAAGGCTCCAAGTCTGCATAAAAAGTGTAGGCGGCATTGGTTCATAAACACGGCAAACCTTTCGGGGTCCCCACCAAAGCGTTCGGGCGGAGCTAATGGAATAGTTTCTGGTAGAATTACTTGCACATGGTTGCTTGATGAAACAGGAGTTGGGTTTCCCCCGAGTCCAGGCAGGGGTGTCTGTCCAGCCTGGCTTTGCAGCAATTGCCTAGCAAGGTCATCAGTTCGCTCCTTTGACACAATCAGTTCTCTCCTGAGTGCATTAGTTTCTTGGCGGGCGGAATGTACTTCAGCCCTCAGTTCCCCTAGTAATTGGGCCAGTTGGTCATTTTCTGAGGTCTCCATAAAGCCCGGGTGGGAATTTGTGGGTAGGCTTCACGTTCTGTTACGCTCACCTGGCTCCCACAGGGGCGTTGATCGGAACTGGATAGCTGCGGTTTCCACCCACGTGACGCGTAGTGCAGAGATGACAGACTGGACCGGCCCACCTAATTTCGTCTGCTTGACCCGTAGAAGTATTCTCCTGAAAGTGGAGAAAGGGAATTAGCCACCCGTGGATTTGAGTGATAACCCCCCACTGTTCTCCCCACTAATCACCTCCGATGTCTCCTTTTATAGTCTCACCTTATGTTTTTAAAAGATGAGCTCTCCATCCTGCGTGGAATGCAGGGGCGCGTGGATAACCAGTTACTTCACTGGTCCGTAGGAATTGGGGAGTTCCAGAACAATATTGACTCTGAGGTTCTTGGCGAGGAGCCGTAAGTATATAGTTCGTAAGAGTTCAAAATGTCTGACTTTCACACTTGTCCGATTCCTTGCAGCTTGCAGCTTGACCCAAGAGAAGATTGCCTCGTGGCAGCTGGTAACGTTCAGGTAAGAGTCTGTATTACCCAACACTGTCTGGTAAATGATACCTGTATGTAATCTGTTGCTTCCTCCCTTATTACAGGTGCAGAGTGAGAAATGATGACGTCTTGAGGAATAATGCCTCCGATGGTAAAATCAAGTAAGTCTATTATGGTGAAAGGGACTCCCTTTGTTTATTCTCTCGGCTCACCTTGCTGTTCTTTTTGTCCCCCTTAGGTGCCGGAATTTGGCAAAGAAGTGATGAAGACAGAGGTGGATCGTGGAGGTGCTGCGAAGGCTGGTGAGTATAGCGCAGCGCTGCAGCAGGCGATGTGACGCGCATCAAATAAATTCTTTCTTCCTGTTAGAAGGCGCGATGGATCCAGAATCAGGTGAGGAATAAAAGTATTGTTCTTCTTCTAAACTTTTCTTCTTCTTTCCCCTTTTTTCTAGGAGCTCCAGACTCGAGGTGGGCGTGGCAGAAGACTGGATGCTGACTTGCAGGCTCGGTGAGCGTTACGCTGCAGGATGCAGAATAACACGAAGCGTGAGCTGCTCTTCGGGCGTGGTTTAAATAGCCTTCAAAAAAGTCCCAGGTAAGAAGTTCCCAAGACCACACCCGAGTAAGAAAATAGTCCCTGAAGTAAAGTAGTCCCCCTTCAGACTTCACATTGGCTTGAATGCTGAGCAGCATGGTCTGCATGAGGTAAGTGAAAGCAAATGAGCCTGGCGCCTATGGCGCCAGGACTGACCCCTTCTATGAGCCTGGCGCCTACCGCGCCAGGACTGTACCCAGATAGCCCCTAGCCGGGGCTGCTGGTTTATCCAAGTATCTGGATGCCTGCTCCCGGGACTGATGGACCTGTTCCGGATGCCCAGGGGTGGGCATCATGACAAGCGGTGGGATGACCCTCTCCTATTAACATCTGGGTGTTTTATGAAAAGGATCAGTATTGGGTACCTCAGTGTAGTGCACTGGTGATGTGTCCAGATAATACTTGCACAGTACACTGTGACTTGATTGTCTTGTAGTTAACAGTCACCTACTAGAATAGATAACACAGAGACAACCACCTTCACTATTTTAAGTTCTTCAAAAGTGGATCACTTTAAAGTTGTGTAGTGACAGGGGCTTGACAGTCTCTGGCACTAAAGCTGAATTGTTTGTCAAAATTCAGAGAAAAGGTGTGCCTCCCGTATCAAATGGTACTGATAGTGGGACTGGGGATGGATCCAGCAGTAGTAATGGAGTTGTTGCCACTGCAGCTAGTAATGGTAAGAAAGAGGACGAGGAAAGTGAAACTTTTGGACTTTTGTCTGTCACCACCTCAGATGCTGAGGCACTTTTTGACCTGAAAAAGGAGAAGCTCAAGCTTAAGGAAAAAGAGGTTGAGTTTAACATGGCCAGGTTAGAATTTGACAGAATTGAGAGGAAGATGTACAGAGATCACCGGATGGAGCTTGCCAAGATTCAGGTGTCACAAGGTTCTTCCAGAAGATATGGAGGTGGTTCTGGGTCCTCTTCACATCCTAGATTCCCAAAGGATATTTTTAGTGTGTATGAAGATAAGAATTTGACCAGTATCTAGTCAATTCATCTCAAGCCCATTCCATCTAATGCCATTCCATCTAAATGTTTCCATCTAAAAAATGTCCATCACATGCATGTTTTCGGGGGGGTAAAGGTTTAATTTGTGTTCAGTTGTATTTTAAAGGGTAAAAAAACAGGGGTTTAGGGTGGTGGACCACCCAAAAAAAGAAAGAAAAAAAAGAAAGAAAAATGCATTCGATTGACATTTTTTAGATGGAAAAATTTCAATGGAATGGCATTAGATGCAATGGTTTTAGATGAAATTACCATAAACCAGATTTACCTAATTGATTGGATTGTGACTTTTGAGTATGCATGTGAAGTATAAGGAGTGGGTGATGCAGATAGAATTGCATGGTTGCTCAGCAGACTGCCCCATTCTGGCTGCAGTGCTATTATGAAAATATTAAAAGCTGACATGCAAGACTTTGCAAAACCAGGGCAAACTTTCATCTTAAAGTTTGGGAAGACTCCTGCCCAATACTTGAGATTTAGAGAATACAAGAAAAAATAATCTATGACTTAAGTGACTTTTGTTGCAGATTCCTTAGAAAACTTGTGTGGCTGAGTAGAGGGCTATCAAGTAATCACATTTGAGGGTATGATCAACTTGGTCATGCTTAAACATATTTTTGCCTCTTGTTCCCCAGAGCTTAAGCAGCACTTGGCGGACTCTAAGGAGTTAAATCCAGAGAGACTTGCCATTGCTGCTGACTTATGGGTCTCACATAGATAAGGACAAGCCTGCTTCAGGTGAGCAGGAGGAGGGAAGGAAGCAAAAGGAGAAAGAGGGTGGGGGTACAGATAAACCTATGTCCAAGAAAGCCGACAAAATGTTTAATAAGGGGAAGTCACCAGAGTCAGGTCAGGGAAGTGGGACTAACACTCGCAAGCATGAGAATGGTTTCTCTAAGCCTCCCTATGTATCAAGATTCAGTGGGACTTGTTACACTTGTGGAGCCAGTGACCACAAGAAGGGGGACCCCAAGTGTAAGGGTAAAACCTTAGGGTTCCATTCTGCAAGTCTGGCCATCTCTCAGTATGAGGAAGAAGAGATTGCAGGTGTGTCCTTCCCTTTAGATTCCTACCCCACTGCTCAAGTGTCTGAAGGTAGACTAGATTCTTTGGAAAATAGTAGTGCTGGGGCTTCTACTCCGGGAACAGACCTGCCCCTTAGTCATGTGTTCTCTGACGATAGTGTTCAGGTAGTAGGTGTAAGTACCTCTACTGTTAGGAACACTGGGCCCAGTCCTACTGAAGAAGCTTCCTCCATGGTAGACTCACAGGGCCTTGCCAAAAGTCCGGTGGGGGATACTCAGTTGGCTGGTATGCCATCTCTCAATGTTCCAGTAGCACCCGTCAGTCCAGCTGTGAGTAGTGAACTGGCCAGGGCATCTGTCAATGTTAGGAGAAGTGCTCCTAGAAGAGTTCTGGGTGATATCAGTCTTCTCTTCAAGACTTGGGTCCTGATAGACACTCAACAGATCCTTCAAGCACTTGTTCTCAGAATCAGGCTGCCTTAGGGAAATCCCATGACCAGAGGAGTTAGAAGAAGAGGCAGAGGGAAAGAGAATATTCCCCCTGTCCTAAATACAACATCTGTTGAGGTAGTTGTACAGTACCTATTCCATTTTCGGAAGAAAGACTCCCAGAAACTCTTAGGGCCTCATTACGGCTTTGCCGGTAGCCATGTCGCTATTGGCGGCATGGCTGCCTCCAAAACCAGGACCGGGTTCCTTGGGGAATTACCGGGCCATTCCGGTAATTCCTCCCTCAGGGAACCCGGGCCCGGACCTTCCCCATTCCCATTCGAGCCCCCATAGGGCTCAATGGGAATGGGTGCAGGGAGCTAACAACGGGCCAATTACGACCAGCCCATTTTTAGCTCCCTGGTCCCCTCGCGGGACCCGGTAAGGACGCCTGGTTTTACCAGGCGTCCTTACCGGGTCCCGCAAGGGGACCTCGTAATCAGGCGGAATGGGAATAACAGGTCCGCATCCATTAGCGGACCCCGTAAACCCATTCTGCCTGACTCGTAATGAGGCCCTTAGATTCAATAGGACTCCTGCACTACCTAGCATGCTGGTAGAGGAGATCCCTAGGGGAAAGATTAGTATGGGCCAGCACTGAAGGAAACCATCCTACCTAGCCCTTTGGAGAAAGACCTGCTTCCAGTCTGAGGGTTCCACTGGAAAGTAAGCCCACAGAGTCCACCAGCGAAAACCTTGAGCGGTTGGAGGTTTCTCCGGATGTCAGCCCCTTCCTCCTGCAGTTGGGTTGTGACATTCCCCTAGTAGTTCATCCTAGTGTCAGGATACCACCAGAGTGGTCCAACACAATTTACTGCTGGCCTAAGATTGGGGTCCCAGAAGAAACCCACTGCAGGATCTCACTCCCTGTTAACAGGTTGACAGAAGTGAGACAAGTATTCACATACTCCAGAGTTCACTTTTATGAGTGGACACATTTGTACAAGTGGCAAGGCCTACTTTGTTTAGCCCTTTGACCCTGGAGACCTCAGCCAGTAAGCGACAATTGGTGATTGCTGATCACAACACCATATGCCTTAATACCAGCCCACAGAGAATGACTGCCAAGTCAGTCATTGATACCTTACTGAATGACAGTCCCAGAGGTAGCTCCTCTGCTGTGTTCAGTAGTGGTCAGACCCAGTGGAAGGAGGGTGAAGTGACCTGTCAAGTGTCACTAAACTGTCATCCACAGGAAGATGCTCTAAAGGAAAGACTTGTCAAAAACTATGATTGGAGCCTTCAGTGGGCCCCAGAGAAGGAGGTGGGTCCTGCTCCTGTCAAATCTACTTTGTAAATCCCTAAGCATCTGTGAGTGGTCTGGGCCTTGCTATGTTTCACAGCTTGGCAAGGTAAACTATTCAATAGTGTCACAATAACTCTCATAGGAAGAGAGTATCGACACTCTCTCCCGAACCACAGAAGACAAATGGATTCAATCCTGCCACAGTGGTTGGCACGGGCGCCTCATGTTAAAAATTCAGGGAACCACGTGGCAGCCAATGGGGGGAAGATGGATTAGGGAGATGTTGCGGATGGGGAAGGGGAAGTTAGGGAAACCGGAAAGAGGTGAAGGGTAAACGTGGTTGGTTAGGTATGGGGGAGTAAAGGAAAAAACATGTATCAAGAAACAGCTGGACCTAACCTAACTCTGACCTGACTTGTCTCCTAAAACCTGAATGTCTCTAAACCATACTCATACAATAGATCCTCTCTATATTTGACAAGGAAACTTTAGACACAGCGTGAATACAGGATGGTACATGAGAGACATGAATGAGCACACAAAGCAAGCTGTATGGAAACATACAAAGGGATGCTTTCCCTCATGAATGTACATGCGCATGGCCCTTTGGGAAAGCAAACATAGCATAACACATAAATGAATAAATTAGAAATTGTAGCCTAGCTGGCTCAGAACTGTACTCCCGGAGTACACTGCGTGTCTTTTTCATGAAATCACACCCCCTAGACTGCGCGGAACCCCCAGCTTACTGCAGCAGACCCTTGCTTCACTTGTCAAAACAAATGCTACTAGCGTAATTATCGAGTTCATAACTCCAGAAAACAAAGTGCTCCGATAGCAAGTGTGAGCCACTGATGCTTTTCCCCAAATCTCACATGCGTGCCACCAATAGAACACAATACACACATTTTACTTATCTGAGTGTCTGGGAGCCTCACGGGACTGCCCGAACCAGAAGTAGGATGGCGAAATCACAGGAAGCGCGTCCTGTCACCACTGCGGCTCGGGTTGCTTGTCACCACAGCGGCCCAGGTTGCTTTCTTCTCATAGCCCAGTCCTCCGGCGTCCCAGTTTCTCCACACGCTCCTCTCCACAACTGCCACGTCCGCCTGTGCAAACGCTCAATAATCCGCACATGAGCAATGGCAGCCGGCATCTAAATAGTTTACAACTAATTATGTGCAGCTGAATCAGTGTGTGTAGCAAGACTACAACACTGTCCCAATGCTGTTGTGAAATGTAGTCTTCCTTTCACTGGAGCTCCATATCAGCATCTACCACACCTAAAGCATCCTTTACTGCCCCAACTCCTAATCTTGATATTACCTCCTCTCCCAGGACCTGGCTTCTCAGGATGACGTATATGAAATTGTTGCAGCAACTGTGGAGCATGAACTGCCCCTGCCGTTCCCATGAACAGTCTCCTGGGCTATAAACGGACCAATTAATTAAATACCACAAGTCACGTTGCTTCCTCTTGGAGTCCACGATTAGTTTCACCTCATACTCTATTTGGCCTTCTTTCATGATCACAGGTGGTCTTTGTGTAATCATCCCAGGAGCTGCAGGTTTAAGCAAAGACACATGGAAGACTGGATGTATGTTTAAAGGTTTAGGCAACCACAATGTCATAGCCACAGGTGGTACACAATCTCATAGGGCCCAATAGATCGGGGAGAAAACTTGCTTGGACCCACCAGCGAAAGATTTAGAGTGGACAACCATACCCTGTCCCCCACATTATTTCTGGAGCCTCCTGTCGTTTCTTGTCAGCCTGTGTCTTATATGCCCTCTTAGCCTGCTCCAGATTGAACTGTGCCTTCCAACCGGATGTTTAGAAGCAACTGCTTCCTCTCTTGTAGAACAGGAACATGTTCAACCTCAGACAAAATCTCAGGCACCAGGCTCTGTTCGTGACCATACAAACATTAATTTGGGGCCATACCCAGGGAAATGTTCTGTGTAATTGTATGTAAATTCTGCTAACCACAAGGCTTTCAGCCATGATTCCATAAAGTCCCCAAAATAACATTGCAGATATTGTTCCGATGTCCGATTAACCCTTTCTGTGTGATCGTCAGTTTACGGGTGATAGCTCATTGGGTGATTCCCAACATCTGACAGAAGGCACACTAAAATCGAGATGTGAATCATGGCCCTCGGTCCGAAACAATACTTTGAGGGTGTAAAGACTGAAGGGGGGGTATCTGTACTCCTGCCCTCTATATGGCAGAGTAGAAGCACAGAGCACCCCAGCCAAGATTCTCTATATGATAGCGAAGGATGAGCAATCAAGGCTTAAGCTCTCAGGAGGTGATGCATGCTGGTTCTTAAGTACAGTGTAGTCCCCATGCCCCCCACAAAGGAATGTCCACACACTGTTATGTGATAACACAGTTCTTTATATGAATACGGTTCAGAATATATACACAATTAATAACACACTTTGTGCTTTGGCAAATCTGATATGGTAAATATGTACAATGTCTATGCGATACCACAGTTTACTCTTGACTCTTGACTCCTTTAAAATGCACCAACTGCTGACAGTTCTAATGGCATACAAATCAAATAGTAATGTGAATTAACATCAGGCATAAGAAGGAAAGACAAGTTAGGTTAAACAATGGCAGAATGGTTCTCTTGCTACTAAGACACAGTCGCCCCCCCCACCCAGGCCGAGGTTAGGGTGGTCTAATCTCCCACGAGATTGACACCCTCATCCAGACGGTCAACCTACCTTCTGGAAAGGCCATCTGCATTATCATGACTCTTCCCTGGTCTATGCTCAATAGTGAAATATAGCCGTTGCAGGCTAATGGACTACCTGAGAAGTTTAGGGATTTCACCCTTCATCTGCATAAGCAATTTTAGGGGCTTATGATCTGTTTGCACCTTGAAGGTAGGCGCCGTAAGGTAGGGTCTAATACGCCTAAGGCTCCAAACTCTACTGAAACGTTCTTTTTCAACAGTAGCCCACCTGAGTTCTCTACCTTTGAGTTGCCTACTGATGAATATGATAGGATGTTCCCTCCCTTTGTCATCTAACTGGGACAAGACAGCTCCAATTCCGGTGTCACAGGCGTCAGTTTGAACAATAAAGGGTTTGCTGTAGTCAGGCGCACACAACAGCGGTGCCCTACACAGACTTTCCTTCAAGCCAACAAAGTCCCTCTGACAGTCTTCCGTCCAATTAACCTTCCTCGGTTGTTTGGGCGATGTCAGAGCTGTCAGAGGGGCAGCTATGTTCCCATAGACCGCCAGGAAGTTACGGTAATACCCAGTGAGGCCGAAAAAAGATTTCACCTGGTTTGAGTTGTGGGAGTCTCCCAGTCATGTACATCCTGTACCTTACTGGGGAGAGGTTAGATTTGGCCCCCTCCTACCTCATGACCAAGGTAAGTGACTGTCCCCTGAGCTATCTGGCACTTGGTGGCCTTGATAGTGAGGTTAGTCCTTCGCAAAACCTGCAACACCCGATAAAAATTAGTCAAATGCTCCTCCCAGGTGGAACTGTAGACAGCAATGTCGTCTATGTAGGCCACACAAAAGGCCTCCATCCCACTGAGCGCATGGCTGACTAATCTATCGAAGGTGGCAGGTGCATTCTCCAACCCAAAAGCCATGATTCTAAACAGGTAGAGCCCCTCAGTTGTTGAGAACGCAGTCTTTTCCTTGGCATGGTCCGTCAGAGCTATTTGCCAATAGCCCAAGGTAAGGTCAAAGGTGCTAAAAAATTTGACAGCACCTATGGTGTCCACAAGCTCATCAGCCCTAGGCAATGGGTGTGTGTCAGTTTTGGTGATAGCACTGACCCCTCTGTAGTCCACACAGAACCGCCAATCCTTGGTACCTGTCTGAGAACTTGCCTTGGGGACAAGGACCACTGGACTGGACCAGGGACTGGTTGAGGGTTCAATAACACCCAGATCCAACATCTTGATGACCTCAGCGTGGATGTGGTTCTTAAACGTGTCTGACATCCGATAGCATCTACTTCTAATAGGTACACAGTCACCAGTGTCAATTTCGTGCCTGCACCACAGGGTGAGGACTAGTGTCAGTGAGAACAGAGGGGCATACTGCCGGAGCAAAGCCCTGCAGGCCCTCTGCTGCTCTGGTGTCAGAGCTGGAGAGAGATGCACTCCTTCCACTGAGCCACCCTGAGGGTTGATATGCAGCAAATCAGGAAGGGGCTCACTCTCATCCCTTTGCTCTGAAGTTAGCAGAAGACATGAGACTTACTCTCACCTATGGAAAGGCTTGAGCCTGTTAACGTGGAATACCTGAGGGGCTACTACAGGGCCTCCCATGTCAACCAGATAGTTGACTTTGCCCTTCTTGGAGATTATCCTGAAGGGTCAAGACCACTTATCTGCCAAAGCTCGAGGCTTGGTAGGCTTCATCACAAGGATTTCTTGTCCTGGAGTCCAATCCACTTGCAAGGCCTTAAGGTCACGCCAGTACTTATTTAATTCTTGGCTCGCCTTAAGATTTGCTGTCGCCTGGCCCATCATCTGGGCCATCCTCCATCTGAGGCCTAACACATAGTCCCCCACTTGCTTAGCAGGACCTGGAGGGGTGGCTACTAAACCTTCTCTTACTAAGGAAAGGGGCCCCCTCATGGGATGTCCAACGAAAAGCTCAAAGGAGCTGAAACCAACACCCTTTTGAGGCACAACAGCAGGCATGGTAAGAGGAGATCCCATTTCCTCCTTAGGGGCTCTTCCAAAGCACCCAGCATGTCCTTGAGAGTCTTATTAAACCTCTCAACCAGACCATTGGTCTGGGACGGTAGGAGGTGGAGAACGTATAGGTTACTCAATATTCCTTCCACATTGCTTGCATGTTGCTAGACATGAAGTTGGATCCCCTGTCAGAGACCACCTCTTTAGGGAATCCAACTCTGTTAGAAATGCCCAGGAGAGTCCTGGCAACCACCGTGGCAGTAATGGTCTGAAGGGGTATGGCCTCGGCGTACCTGGTGGCATGATCAACCAGGACCAGGATGCACTGGTGTCCACCTGATGTGGCAGGGTCTAAGGAACTGACAATGTTGATGCCAACCCTCTCAAATGGTGTGCCAACCACTGACAAAGGCTGCAGTGACGTAATGACACTGCCTCCAGTCTTGCCAGACAACTGACAAGTGGGACAGGTCCGGCAGTGGGACTCCACTTCTACTCCTATCCCGGGCCAGTAGAACTGTGCAGAGAGCCCTTGCTTAGTCTTCTGGGTCCCAAGATGACCAGCTAAGGGCACCTCATGCACCAACTACAACAGGAAGGGCCTATAAACCTGGGGTACCACCAACCTCTTGGGGGCACCAGGTTCAAGCTTAGTGGGCTCACTGCAAAGGAGCTCACCCTCTTTGAAAGACCTAGGCACTTCACCTTGTTTCTGGGCCTGTTTTCTTAGACCCTCGAGAGAGTGGCACTCTTTTTGATCCTTTCAGAAGTCTCCCCTAGAGGGTCCCCCTTCAGCCAGCAGGCATTGAAGGTCAGGTGATCTTCTGGGTTGGGCACCTCTCACGCAGGAGGGTCTTCCGGCTCTTCTCCCTCAGGAGTTGATTTTTGGGTTACCACTGGACCCAGCGTGTCCGGAGCCTGAATCCCAGTGGGTGCTGCTGAAGCAGCAGGAAGAGAAGGAGCCCCCTTCACAGAGGTGGCCTTCTTGCTCTTCTGTCTTGCCTCGGGTCTCCCCTTCCCCTTTGGCTAGGGTACCTGAATAGCAGTCAGACCCGGTGTGACCTGCGACCTAGTGACTGCAGTAGCAGTCAGGCGTAGTCAATCAGAGATCAATCCCAACTCCACTAGATCATTCCCCAACAAAATGTTGCCAGGTACATTGTCCTGAACCAGAATGGGACGCTTTGCTATCTTGTCCGCAATGTTGATGGTGACTAGAGTAACAGGAGATCATTTGGGAGGCCCACCAGCTAACCTGCTAGTTCTCAGAGGAGCACCTACATAGTCCTCTGGAACACCACTGTCATACTTGCCCCAGTGTCTCTCAAACCAGTAGAAGGGTGGCCATTCAGGAGAACACTTCTCAAAAATCTGCAGGTTTTTTGTGGGATTGTGACCAGTACTTATACGTACTGGTCCCAGGCCCCAAGGGACACTGGGGAAATCCCTGCAGGAGCACCAAATATGAGTCCTGTAGAGGGGGCAGGACAGTAGCCTCTACCTCAGGCATGAAGTAAGGGTAGGTCAGGCTGACAGCCTGGACTCCAAGTACCTTACCTTTACACTTTGGGTCACCCTTCTTGTGGTCTAGAGCCTCACAGTCCCAACAAGTGCCAGGAATGCAAGGTATGGTACTGGATCCACTGGGAGCCTGCTTTGCAAGAGGAGGACCACTACTCTTACTCCCACCCACATAAGACTTATCCCCACTAGAGTTTTGTGTCTTAGGAGAGGAAGGTTTTGATTTACTCGACTGGGAATGCTTTTGGGACTCCTCAGGCTTCTGAGAGACCCATTTTCTTTGTCCTTGTCCTTCCTTCCCACTGGGTTCCATAGGGGACATCTGGTGGGAGACCCACTTGTTAGCCAGCCTGGCCATCTTAAACGGATCCAAAATGTTCTGGTCAGAAACATACTGACAAAGGTCTGGTGAACAGGCTTCAGAAAAATGCTAAAAAAATAAAAGGTGGGATAATTCAACAAAAGTTTTCACCTTGTATCCATCAATCCACCACATCATGTTCATATGGGCAGAAATCACCCAGTCAACCCGACATATTCTCTCTTTTCTTGTATTCTCTGAACCTTTTAAGGTATTGGGTGGGTGTCTTGCCAAACTTAGCAATCAAAGCAGATTTCATGCACTCACACTGACCCCTTTCTTCCACACTCAGTTTCAGAATACAGCCATAACCAGTATGAGGCACTCTACTTAACAAACACGTAGCCCAATCTCTTTTATCAACATCATGGATTCCACAAGCCATTTCATACGCTTCAATCCATTGGTTGATATCAGAACCCTCCACATACACACCAACCAAATCTTTCATAAACTTGGTGGCAGGTCCCGGACACTCTCAACTGGTTTGGCTGAAGTCTCCACTCTAGCTTTCTCCAGCTAGATTCTCTGGCATTCAGTATCCCTATCTTTGAGTATCACTTGCTGTGCCAACTCCTCTTTCTTAAATTCAGCTTCTGTTTCCAACTTTTTATATTCAAAGGCCAATTTTATCCTCAATAATTCAACTTCCAATGAATTCCCTGAAGAAACAGTGCTGGGTTTCAAAATAGAGGCAGCAGGAGAGGTGGCACTCCCAGAAACAGATTCAATAACAACCCCAGGGGCAGGGTCCTCAATGGTTGCATCCCCCCTTTCATCAAGAGCATCACAATCAGTGTGGTAGTCCACTAGGGCAGCTATCAGCCCAGCCCTAGACGTATCTTCAAAGTATAACTCCCTGGCTTCACAAGCACTCTGGAGAGCCTCTAGGCTCATCCTAGTCAATTTACCATTTGCAATAGATTCCATTGCTTCTAATGTAGTTATCTTAGTACACAACTAAACCTCAAATGAACAAAGTGTGGATATTTTGTAAGTGGCAAGGTTACACACTGATTCTTAAAACCATTAGCATCCCACCACTGCCACCAGTGTAAAGACTGTTGTGGGGGAGTGGCTGTACTCCTGCCCTCTATATGGCAGAGTAGAAGCACAGAGCACCCCAACCAAGATTCTCTATAGGGTATCGAAGGACAAGCAATCAAGGCTTAAACTCTCAGGGTTTGATGCCGGCTGGTTCTTAAGTACAGTGTAGTTCCCAAACCCCCACACAAGAATGTCCACACATTATGTTATGTGATAACACAGTTCTTTATATAAATAAGGTTCAGAATATATACACAATTAATAACACACTTTGTGCTTTGGCAAATCTGATATGGTAAATATTGAGACTTGTCCTTGGCCTCAAGCCCAGGGATCATATCTCTCCAGGACTGAAATCTCTACACTGGCTCCCAGTGGCTGCGAGGATTAAGTTCAAAACCCTCTGCATTGTCCACAAGGCCTTCTGGGGCCTGGGCCTAAATACCTTCCACTCTCTCTTCCTAAATATCTTCCTTCTCGAGCTCTTCGCTCATCCGTCTCCAACTCCCTCAGGGTCAGCCGCTTCTCCAAGATACGAGTTGGGGGTAGATCTCTCTCCGCGGCAGGGGGCTCCCTCTGGAACAGCCTTCCTGCCTCCCTGAAACTTGAGGAGAACCATCTCCGGTTCCGGAGGCACCTCAAAACCTTCCTCTTTGCTTCTGCCTTCTCTCCCCTGCTAAATTCTTGAAACTGCACTCAACCTGCAACTGGGCCGCTCTCCACTTGCACTGCCTCCCTGGCAACCCCTGCACTGCGGGACTGTCTCTGTATCCCTACAGCCCGCCTTACCAGCACTTGTCTGCACTTACCTTGCACTTGCCACCAGTCTGGCCCTATTATTTATCGGTTGTTCCACTACCCTGAACTGCACTTTCCCCCCTCCCTTTCCCCTTGCACTCTTCCCTTCCCTCCACCCATGCACTTGCGCGATCTGAATGACACCTGGCCTCGTAGGATCGTTGTATGTCTTCCCTTTGTTCCCCCCTCCCTGCCTCGTCGCGCCTTGAAACACTTGTGTATAGGCGCGTTACAAATGCCATATCATATCATATCATATCATATCAAATATGTACAATGTCTATGTGGTACCACAGCTCACTCTTGACTCCTTTAAATTGCACCAACTGCTGATAGTTCTAATGGCATACAAATCAAATAGTAATGTGAATCAACATCAGACATAGGAAGGAAGAAATGTTAGGTTAAACAATGGCAGAATGGTTCTCTTGCTACTTAGACACAGCTCTGTGTGAGCATCCCCCCACCTGGGCAACCTGTAAATAAAGTGTAATACACGTATGCCATAGCATGGAAAGAAATCCAGGACATTGCGCCCATTTACTCTGTAATTGTTTTATTATTCTTATTAAGTCTTCAAAATCGCCCTTAATCAATGACATGTGTTTCGGCCATTGCTGGCCTTTCTCAAATCAGGGCTTGTAAACTCATACTAATCTAGTGTAAAAATTAAAATAATAGTGATATATGATAATACAGAATAGCGAAAGCATCCATATATCCAATGCCAAATCAACAGAACCAATGAAACAGGAGTCATCCGGTATTACATCATACAGGTGTAAAAAATAAAAAATAAAAATAAAGTCCACCATATACATATGGAATCAAAAGACATCATAAACAAAACAACAAAGAAGATTTGGCATTGATACAAAATAGCATATTAAACACCAAGAAAGTATTTGGACGTATAATAATTAGACATATCAAACAATTCAAATTGTAGGGGAGGGTGAGAGAGAGAAGGGAATGGACAAACATACAGAGACAAAAAATGGATATTACATTAGTCACGGTGATGCCAGTCCTAAACGTATTTTATGAAACATAATTATTGTACATCATGACTTACCCATGCAGGGGGTCATTGCTTCCTATCATTTAAGTTATTTTTTGTGGGTCAAATCCCATCTTTATATAATCTAGTACCAAGATGGATACAAAAGGGTTATTTAATCCTATTGTAGTCCTCATGAAATTCGCACATTAATCTGAATCATGCCCTATAGAGGCATTAGTAGCATACCTCATTCTTTTTGTATAAATGCTAAAAAGAAAACTACAAGTTATAAAGTGCAACATTGCATATAACATGTCCAATCTCACACGTCCGTTGTTTCTAATTGTTAAGTTAGTAGTCTGACCCGACTTGATTAGTATAACTTCTAATGCGGTATGTGACTGAAATAAAATAAAGTGCGAAAATGTAAAGAAACACTTACTTTCAAAAGCTGCAGTCATACGCGTTGGCTTCGTACTAAGGAAGCGGATGCCATCTTGGGACTATTTGTTAGGTTTCCATGGTGACGCTTCGCCATACGCGGATTGCTAAGTTTGCTCAAGGGGATTGTATCAGTTTGTCGCGGGTCTAACCACCATAAACTGCATTCTAAAATGTAGTTAGCGGTTAGTAGAAAGTAACAGCCTAACTCTATAAATTACAAACTGTACTGAAAAAATCGTGTTCATTGTCATGGTAACTGGACTACACTCATGAGTTTGTTAAAGGTGTATACCTACTGTGTGAGAAATTGTGTTCGTTGTCATGGTGACTAGACTATACTCCTGAATTTATTACAGGTGTATACCTTCTCCTAATAGCCGAATGTTCTACCGTGTATTACCGTAACATCTATACAGCTGTGCAGGTCATATCCATGACCTTCGGATTTGACATAATACATTGTCATATGTCTCTGCAAAAAACTTTAGGGAGTGTTATGGGGAAGTGTACTGAATGGGACAGCAGAAGTTCAATTATGTTAATCACAATAATATAGTTTAGAAACAGTTGAATCAAGAAAGAATAATGCATGATAATAGTACATCATTGTCATTGAGCCCATATAAAGCGAATTCATACACATGTTGTAGTATACCTAACATAGTACCAATCTAACATATTAGTCGCACTCCTTGTGTCTGTGTACCTATAAAAACTAAACCATTTCTGTGTCTAAATTCAAACCGAGGACAGTTGTGTTAAAGAGACAAATCAGTGTTGCTTCTGCTTGGCGTAATGCTTGGACCCTGTCTCCACCCCTTTTATTTAATGTAATATGTTGTAAACCAATCAATTGTATGTTAGACTTATCATCCATCTGATGATTCTTTTGCCAATGTGCTGCTAGGGGCAGGTCAGTTCCTGACTTCCAATTTTAGCCAAGTGCTTACAAATTCTTACCCTAAGCTCTCTTTTGGTACTGCCTATGTATAGTTAAGTACACGTACATCTAACAGCCTAAACAACATATTTTGTTCTACAATTGATCATGTGTTTAATCGTGAACACTCTTCCATTTTGGCCCTCTAATTTCTTAGTTTTATCGCCCGCAAATTTGCACATCATGCAAACCCACATTTTCTGAAGCCTGGTTCAGTTGTAGTAAGCCAAGTGGCTTCTCTATCCTTTGCTGGATCCGGTAACAAGGATGGGCAAATGATTGTTTTTAGAGTACTGGACTTCTTGAAGATAATTGTTGGTCTGTCATCAACAAATTTACTCAAATGTTCATGTAACTGTAATAGATAGCAGTGTTTTTGTAAGGTTCTTCTGATCAGTTGGTGGTCTTTATTAAATTGTGTTATGAACATGAGTTTCATCTGTTTATCCTCTGTTGAGTTCTTAGGGGTTAGTCTCTCTTCTTGTTGTAAATTCTTGGTTTTCTCAAATGATTTTTGCAGAGATTTGTTAGGATAGCCTCTTTGTTTAAAGCGGTTCCTTAGAAGTGTGCACTCTTGTTTGAATTTGTGGTCATCTTTACAATTACGTCTTGCTCGGATATATTCACTGAAAGTAATGTTGTGAATGGTTGCACGTTGGTGACAACTTTGCACGTGTGAGACTGAGTTCACTTCAGTTGGCTTACGAAAAGTCCAGGTTTCTAAATGATCATCTCGTACATGAATAGTGAGATCCAGGAAGTGAATTACTTTGCCATTATTTTCTCCTGTGAACTCTATCCCGAATTGATTCTGATTCAGTCTTTCTGTAAATTCTTGAAATGCCTTCTCTGAGCCTTCCCAAATTAGGAAGACATCGTCAATGTATCTTACCCAAAGTTTGACTTTGTCCTTGAATGCTGGGTCCTGATACACTGTATATTCTTCCAACATCCCCATAGAGATGTTGGCTAATGAAGGAGCATACCTGGTCCCCATTGCCACTCCTTTTAGTTGTTGGTATAGGCAATTATTGAAGATAAATAGATTAGAATCCAAAGTTATCTGCAGCATTTCTTTCAACATGTCAATTTGAAAATAATAGGATGCAGAATCATCTCTGAAGGTATAATCAATTGAGGCTAGCGCCCATTTAAGTTGTATAGACGTATATAATGCCTTGACATCCAGAGTAGCCAATATGAAGGAATCCTGCCAGACAAATGTTTGGAGTCTGCGAATAAGGCCTGAGGAGTCCTGTAAGTAAGATTTAACTAAAGAAGCACGTGGTTTCAAGATATCATCCAAATATTCCGATAGGTTTTCTGAGACCCAACCAATACCACTTAGTATCGGACGCCCCTCAGGTATACTGGAATAATGTTTATGAATCTTTGGTAGAAAGTACATTGTTGGTGTTATGGGATTTTCTGTGATAAAATAGGAGCGTTTTTCATCTGTAATAAGGCCCTTTCTGTGCCGGCTCATTATTGATTCCTCGATTTGGTTCAAAATTGTTTGAGGGTCTGTTAAGTTCAATTTTCTGTAGCATCCAGGTGTAGATAAGTGGTTAGCAGCCATGCGCAAATAGTCATCTCTGTAAATAAAGTGTATCAACAAGCCCAGTCCATATATGTTTAAAATAGTCTTGTTTCCTGCTAAAATGTTCTACTACCCCTATGTACCTGAGTTTAGCAGAGTTTCTTTGACGGTTCGTCGACGGATCCCTTGAAGGTGAACTCCCTTTAAAGCAGGAGCCACTGGGCGTTGATAGTCCTCGAAGAAGCTGAACACTGTCGTCGAGAGTCCTAGATGAATAGAGTTTGATGCCGCAAAATTGCCTCGATGAATAACGTAAGCCCAGCAGAGGGCGTCAAGTGTCTGGCGTTGGCGTCGACAATCACGACTCGACCATGGCTGGCTTTCGAATCTTTGTCAGCGTCTTTGTGGACTTCGGGTGGCGGGAAGCCCACCAGCGAATTCTCCTCTGTTCATCGACGGCCTCAACTTTCTCCGGCGGGACCAAGAGGTCGACAGTGATGGCAAGGGAGTCCATTGTTTTTAAATGTCTTAAGCAAAGGTGGAGCGGTGCAGCTCCGGTCATCGAGCAGCACAGCATTAATCTGTCCCCGCTTCTGGGCAACATGACTCGACTGACATCCAGCGGTTACAGCAATGCTCTGAACCCTGGTCAACGGCGATGGCCTTTGATGGCCTCAATGTACGGGTGCTTCACTTTGAGATTCCTCTATGGACCCCGTCTCCGGTCGACAGCCCTTTGGGACAGGCTTCCAGAGTGCCTCGGCAAAGATCAGCTTTCTGCACGATGTTCTCTAGTAGCTCGGGGTGAGGTTTCCTAGCCAGGTCATCTCTCCGATCAGTCCTCGAAAGCTTTCAGATTGGGTCGAAGGAAAGCCGCAGCAATTCTTCTTCTTCCAGCTGGGCTTTAATGATAAGCAGCTTCAAGTTGCAACTTCGGCTTCTGAACAATTCTGGTAAGTGAGAGGTCCCCAGATAAACTGTTCTGTCTCTCACATTGCTGAACCAAGCACACCACACTGCATTCATACGGTTTTGGGCACGACTGTCTCATTCTTTGTGTTACATACCAGAAATCAGACACCCATAACATGAAGTGCATATTGGTCACTCACTCCATTCACCTAGGTGCCACCCCAAGGGTGTACCCACAACATACAGTCACTGGGAAGGCTCCAGCCAGTCTGGCCTGTACTTCCCCATAATACCATATATGGTTCTTCCACCCAACAGCCAGTTAGGGGAAGGGACAGAGTCAGGGCTTCCCAGGACTTTGGGAAAACAAGGTAACAGGTTATAGAAACCAAGAGGCCACAAGGGCCCATCTTGTCTCCTATCAGGAATCCACTGATTCCTATGGTAGATTCTGGGTATCCCAAAATGGAGGATACTCAGAGAACCTGTCAAATTCAGCATGGAGCTGCCACCTGCCCATACCCTGCTTTGTGGGCAACACGCAGGTGCCCAATAACATACACTAGGGGCACAGGGTTGCACACCCACCCATAGGTGCCATAATGGTATTCCAAGGGTCTGTTCAACACAACCAAAAAGAGGAAGAGCTGCACTGCCAGGAGTCCCATATTGACCCCTTTGCTGAAAACAACACACAACACACATGATAAGGGAGTACAGGACAAGGACATGGAGGCCCTGTCCCTCTACTGCATTTCTAGCATCACAGAAAATGCAAAATGCAAATAAATAATAAACAGAAGGAGACCATGCAACCCGACAATATGCTATAAAAATAACTCTGCCAACTGACCAAACCCCAGAATTGCTATAAAAGAACCAAAATGAGCTTGTTTAGAAAGGTAATCGACTATAACCCAAATAGTGTCATACTGGTTGTCTGATGGGCGATAGGTAATGAAATCCATGGAAATGTGCGTCCAAGATCTCTCAGCTGTAGGTAAGGGCTGTAACAAACCCATCTTCCTGGAATGGTCCGCCTTGTTGCAAACACAATTTTCACATGTCTGAATGTAAGTGACTGGGCCTCATTACAAATCAGGCGGTCCGGAAATAACGGTGGCGGTAAACCCGCCGCCACCGTTGTTTCCGGACCGCCTGATCCCGACTCCTGCAGGCGGGCGGTGATGTTCCTGCCAGGTTTGACCTGGCGGGTTTAACACCGCCCGCCTGCAGGCGGACGAGGAAACACCGGCAGCATTACGAGATGCTGCCGGTGTTTCCATAATCCCCATTCCCATTGAGTCGCATAGGACTCAATGGGAATGGGGATTAACACCATTCCGCCTCTGTGATTCCCGGAAAACCGGGGTTGTAATGCCCCGGTAATTCCGGGAATCACGGAGGCGGAATGGTAATACGAGTCCGGCGGTAACCAGGCGGTTTTACCGCCTCGGTTACCGCCGGACTCGTAATGAGGCCCACTGTATCCTTCCTCAAATCAGGCCACCAAAAGTACATTTTTTTTTATTTGTATATAGTTTTAAAAAAGCCTTCATAAAATTACATATATTTCCTATATTTACAACAATTTTCAACAGTTATCAATTCATTCACAGACAATATTAAAATACATTACTAGTTAAAAACAATACATAAAAAGATAAATCCTTGCTTTTTTCTAATAGAAAAAACCCTAATAACACATTGTGCAGATTACTCTCAGTTAACACAGCTGTTTTCAGAAATACAATTCCATGATATATCCTTAACACCCCTTACAGTCAAATAGAACTTTTGTTATAAACCAGATTCTTTTTCACCAAAACAGTACAAAGTGGAAGCATGACAGGAGCATTCCTAAGTACACTTATAAGTAGCGCAAAGATGTTACCTTAATCAGTTTCACAACTAGTTACATAGTAGATGCCAAGTTGTCTTCAATTATCCTTCATAAACTCACCAATGTAAAGATTAATGGATTATGATTCCCAATCATCATTCTATCCCATAGGAAATCCAAACAATCCACAAATTCGGGATTAACACATTTTATCAAAAGATTAGTTCGGGGTGTTCTGAATTGAGGGAATTCCAGCACCAGGTGTTTGAGTGTTTCCAAGAGCTTCTTGCAACTGGGAAATCTACAATTCACCTGTTGCGAGCTCATTGGACAACTTTCCCAGTGCTTACAAAGTTCTCTAGTTCGAAATTGATTGAATTTAAAAAGTATAAAATACGTCCATGTGTACATACATGGAAAGATACGTATATACGAGGAACAAGGCAATCTGTGTGCGTGATTTTTGCGTATTCAATATATGTACTATAGTTCTACAGCTGATGAAGTGTGGTGATCCAATCCCTTTCAAACTGTTTTTGTTGTTTTACAAAAGCTGGCCTAAAACAAAGGTTATCATTAGTAACAGAGAGGTCATCAAGCACCCCTTGCTTCTGTTTTTGAAATAGATTAAGAGATTCAACACCTTCTGATTCAATAATCTCCTACAAATACTTATATCATGGGCCTCATTACACGGTAGGCGGTGGACCAAGGTGCTAATAGCACCTTGGTCCATGCCGGTAAAATACCGGCACCGCCTTGGTGGAAAGGGGAATTACCGCCCTATTCCAAGGTTGGTGGGGCGGTAATTCCCCCTTCCCCCATTGCCCTTCCCCATTCCCATTTTTGCCCCATAGGGCATAATGGGAATGGGGAAGGTGCTAATTACGGCACCGCAAATTTGCGGTGCCGTAATTAGCACCAAGGTCCCTTAGGGGGTTGGTTTTTAACACCTGCAAAAAGCTGGCGTTAAATTCTCCAACCCGCTAAGGGACCTCGTAGTAAGGCGGTAAGGGTTAACGGTCACCGGTACCATTACCGGTGACCGTTAACCCTTACCGCCTACCGTGTAATGAGGCCCTTTAAAGAGTTATGCAGAGGGTTAAAAAACTTTGCGTAATTCGTCAGGGAGCACCATACTGCCCTGCATTAAAGCGAGATCAGTCCTAATTCATGGCGAATTACGCAATTAGGGATCAAGAGTGGTAAATGCAAAGCACCCTTAAGCACCCCTGTATGGAGTCCAAAAGTTGACTTAGGTCGAACAAACACATATCTAAGGTGTATATTATGACAGCCTGAACTTTCATTAATAGAAAATCACGCAATGGGCACAAGGATAATCAGCAGTATTTGGCAAACATGTACTTTAATTGATTTGCAAGTGGGCAGACTTTCTGAGAGAGCCTGTCTTTCCACGGCTTAACTGAGGAGTTATTACTAAAGTATTAGCCAATATAGGTTATTTCAGGCAATTGAATGATTACCTGACCCCCAATCTTCCATTTGTAAACCTCCACCTTCCTTCCTGCATTAAATACGATCAGTAGCCACATGCCAGAAATCACCATTACCTGATATCCGAAGCCGTTATTTTCTCATTGCGTCGACTTGCCCATTTTCAAAATGTCGGGCGCGATGCGGCGCATGCGTTGTGTTGGTGCGCATGCGCAGTAATGGACAAACAGAAAGCATTTTTCGACGCGTAAATTGGAATGAAGTTGGAATAATTTCTCCGCACCCCCCACCCCAACGGGTACGTTTAAATAAATACAGCGCTGCCCAGCGCGACCCCCGCCCCCCCAAGCGCCCTGCGTCAGGGATTTTTTGAAAAGCATCACCGCTGCGCCCCCTCCGGCCCCCCCCAACCACTGAAGGGCATTTTTTGAAAATGCCCTGCATCAACCAGCCCCACCCCGACCCTAGTGTATATATAGAATGGTCGGGTCCCATCTATTTACACCGTTGTGTTTTCAGTGAACGCTGAAGGCAAGTGAGCATGCACCTTTCCCTACGTTCTCACCCTTTCTCTTGCCTACGTTCTCACCCTTTCTCTTGCCTATGACTGTTGCTCCTCTTAACTTTTCCTATGTCTTGCTTCCCTTATTACTTTCTATGCACATTTATTACAATATTATGCTGCCCCACTCCTTCCCCCTGCTGAACCCTCTCCTCCCATGTGTTACCAGTGGTCGAAGTAGTGGAACTATGTTCCCTGCTGGCCTGCACCCACTCCCCACAAACCCCACCATTATCACGTCCACTCCCACACACAATACACACATTTATTACAATATTATGCTGCCCGACTCCTGCCCCCTGCTGCACCCTCTCCTCCCATGTGTTACCAGTGGTTGAAGTAGTGGAACTATGTTCCCTGCTGGCCTGCACCCACTCCCCACAAACCCTATCATTATCACGTCCACTCCCACACACAATACACACATTTATTACAATATTATGCTGCCCCACTCCTGCCCCCTGCTGTACCCTCTCCTCCCATGTGTTACCAGTGGTCGAAGTAGTGGAACTATGTTTCCTGATGGCCTGCACCCACTCCCCACAAACCCCATCATTATCACGTCCACTCCCACACACAATACACACCACCATACACTTGCACCTACTGTTTTAAGGGAACGTTCAGTGCAGTGCACTGAAAGTGAAGCTTTCAACTTTTTCCTACACTTTTCCTTTAAACCGAAACTATTCCGAAACGGTTTCTTTTTAAAATAAAAGTATAGGAGCTGTAGAAGGCCACCATTGTGCACCCTCTTTGCCCATGTGTTGCTCACCTCTCCTTGTTTCCCCCTCCTGCCCCTTTTGTTCCCATGTGTTACCCATCACTGCAGAGACGTTTTTATGGGAGGGCAAAAGGGGCACTTGCCCCGGGCCCCCAACTTGGAGGGGGCCCCACAAGGCTGCCTGATGTAAATAAGTAAGATTCCATTTGTCACCAGACATAAACAGCACATATCAGGATATTTAATAGCCTGCTGCTGAGACTCTGAATCTATTGCCTGTCGGTTGTTCTGCCTTGATCAATTCAACATGTAATGCTGTCTGTGTTCACCGCGGTATACATAGCCAGTGTGCTCACTACTGCACAACTCCTGTAGCATTCCTTCCTTCTGTAGCATTCCTTTCTTCCTGTGGGAATTATGTTGATCATGTGTAATAGCCAAATGTCTAATGCATATTGATAGTTCAGAAGTTAGCTCAGCGTGTTGAACACTCATTGCAGATGTGTTTATATGCAAGATTAGAATAGCACATTCTAGCAGGTCTGGCTGAGCCTTTCCTATGACTGAAGTTTATAAATGTGCCTGCATATGTACTTCGGTTTGCAGCACAAACAGTGCTATTATCAGCAATATCCTGCACCAGATAGGTGTTGCTATACAAACTAACATGTCATCGTATGATGAAGGTCTAGAAACTGGCTTCTTCAGATGGGGCGTTGTAAAACCTAGGCAATCACCTCCAATGATGAGCATAAACTGTTAGTCCAAAAGGTGAATGAGTATCCAAATTCAAGACTGTGGAAACAGCGCTCATGCTTGTATCCTGGATTTGCCAGCAGACGATACAGTGATCCTGGTCTAATCATTTTTTGTCCAACACTAATCCTACCATACCGACCATGTACTTTCTGCCGAAGATACATAAACCTTTTGAGACCTTACCTGAGGTCCGGCCCATCATGAGTGGTATCAATTGGGCCACTGAAGGCCTCTCGAAATATCTGGATGAGGCACTTAAACCTTTTGTTATACAAATGCCATCCTACATACGTGATAGTGCCCACATTTTACAGTCCTTGCAAGATATTATTTGGGAACCAGATTATCTGTTGGCAACAATTGATGTAGTTGCACTCTATACTAATATCAATCATGATTTAGCACTACAGACAATTGACTATGTGTTTAGGAACACCTCAGCATCCTATTCTGACCATGTATCTATGTTGAAGCAATTCTTACAATTTGTACTCGGGAACAATATGTTTATTTTCAATGACCAATTCTATCTGCAGGTGAGGGGGGTTGCCATGGGGGCCAAGTTTGCACCCTCCTTGGCTAACCTTTTTATGTCTTTCTATGAAGAAACGCATATCCTCAATCAAGTGCAATTTGTGTCAAATATTGTGATGTGGCGTCGTTACATTGACGATATTTTTCTAATTTGGAAAGGGTCTGAAGACTCTTTCACTACTTTTCTAGGTCATGCCAACACCAATAGGTTTGGAATTCGCCTTATTGGTCTTTTGAACTCATGTGAAATTGACTTCTTGGATTTACATATCTTTGTTGTAGGAAACACTGTACTTACCAATACTTTTAGAAAACCTACTGAAGTAAATTCAATTTTGGCTGCACAGAGCAATCACCAACGTGCTATTATTGATAACATCCCAACGGGAGAATTTCATAGAGCCAGACGTAATTGTACTCTATCCAGTGACTACAAAAGAGAATGCAATATCCTTAATCAACGCTTCCTCAATCGAGGGTATAAGAGTTCAGTTATTTACAAGGCTTACTCCAAATTCACCCAAACTCATCAACGTGACCTCCTGACTAATGTGACTAGGTCAAAAGAGCATCCCTCACATATCTCACTAATCACTCCATTCACGAATGATTCTTCATTGCTATATAAAATGGTTGCAAAGCATTGGCATATTCTAAGACTTGACAAAGATTTACAACCATTCTTGACTCCAAAGCCCAAATTTACCTTTACAAGATCACCTACGATCAAAAGTATTGTGAGTCCTTCATTTTTTGATAACCAACCAAGTTCTTCTATGTGGTTAAAACAACCGGGGGGTTTTCATAAATGTGGTAATTGTAACCAATGCCCTTGGGCTGTTGCTAAATGCAAAACCTTTTGTGACCATTTTGGAACTCAAATTCAAATACGTGATTTTATTAATTGCAAGACTACTCATGTGGTCTATGCTATCATTTGTACCTGTGAGAAATTGTATGTGGGTAGCACCATTCGTCAACTCCGTATCCGAATCCGGGAACACTTGTCTAGCCTTAAAATGCTTGAACCAAAGTCACCCTTGGCCGTTCATTGGCAATTGGAACATCAGCTAGATGACATTGCTGACTTGCGCTTTATTGGTCTGATGAAGGCTCATAAGGGGAAAAGGGGTGGCAACCTTGAGCTGAAATTGCGCCAAATGGAGGCGAAAATTATTTGCTTATTTCGTTGTACCACACGGGGTCTCAACACAGACCACGAGATGTCTGTATTTCTATAATAATTCTGATTAATGAATCAAAATGGATTGTATGTTTTTTGAACAGGACATGGAGACGCACTTTGCCGGAGCCGCTACATCATGCTCGTGTGCACTGGCACCCTTAGTTTTAATAAAAAATGTTTTTCCATTTCAATTTAAATATTTGATATGCCCTACCATTGGAATAGGTTGTTTGAATATACTTACGTCATCAGGGCGACGCTAACTGCGTTCTACGCAACGGACGTCACCGCTGTGACGTCTGCTGCTTCTTTTCTACTATTTCCTTCTCTTTTTTAATTAGTATTTGGTTACCGGCCACATATTAGTAGTTTTCTCTATACTATCCCTACTTGACGGCTTAGTCCTATTTTTATTTTCACTTTTACTGTTTGTTTACATCTGACGTCACTCACGCGACGCCAGATGCATGCGACGCAACCTACGTCACCGCTGTGACGTCGGTTGCCTTTTCTTTATCTTTTTCCAATGTTTGGTACAGATGACTGCTCTGGGGAATTCCTCTGTAACTGTGACTGCTCGATCCAACGAGTGAGTTTGATCTTTTGCTGCTGAATAGTCAGTGATTTGATTCCATACTATCTGGCTGAAGTACTTAGATATTCTACTGATTGGTTTTCAGGTTATATATTGGTTACGGCCATCACGGCTTGGACTTGACACCAGCGTAATACTTATAACGCGCTGCTTCTTGTGGTATGTAGACTCGAATATTTTGGGTTATATCTTGTATTTTCTTAAAATTATCAGCAATCCTTTGTTTTGAGTTGTCCAACTGACATTCATGCTTGTTCTACACAGGGATTTCCCATTTATTGATTTCTTCGATATACTCTGTGTTCTTGTGGTAAGCTCAATTTATTACTTTGATCTTGTATCTTTTGCATTAGCTATTGGTTTCTACTCAACGTGTGTCCATTAACTTTTGGTGCCGATCAGTTCACAATTTCATTATTTGCATGGGTGAAGTGTGCACACCATGCTTGATTGAGGGCTCCGGTATTGTAGCGCATAGGTCAAGGAAATCCCCCTTTTTATGTGTTTCTTTTGTTCTTCCATTTAAGGAAGGATGTATTCCTCAAATGTTTAAGCTTGTTTCTTACTGTATATTTTCTGTTTTTGTTTCATTATTTTCAACTACCGTTTGCTTCTGTTTACTCCACCCTCCAACCATGGTTTACGGTATGCCAATGATTCTTATTCATATAATATTATGATATTTGCTATATGTCACTATCTTTTTTGCTATATGTCACTACTATTTTTTAACTTTATGTGATATGGTCTGTATTTACTTTTTTCAAATTCAATGTGATTGTTACAATTTTTTGTATCCTCTTTTCTGTCATGAATAATATGATAAATCAAATGTTGTATGTGACTACTCAGCCTTGAAAACGACCTGCGTGTCGAAACACGTGTCGGCTGTTTCTACAACAATTAAAGCATCAATTTTATAATTAGTGCTCCTTATTCATATGGTGTTCAGCGCATCTCCACCTCAACTCCCCTCTTGTACATAATCATGGAATAGGTCTTACATTACTGTTCTGTGAGGTTTGCCTTCTCACATGCTGGTGGCCTTTTTTAGCCCATTACTTGATCTTTCTTCTTATGGAGGCCATTTGAGTGGAAAGGGTGGTAGACAGAACAGAGCGGACCAGATGTTGCAGGCCTCAGGAAAGCATATTTTAATGTCTGCTCATTTGACCCAAAAACAACTGCTTTTTTGTAAAAGTCAAAAGGTTTTACTGCACGTTTATAAATGACTATTTCACAGCCAGTGTTTTGGAAGTATTTAAAGCTTTAAAATACAAAAGACAAACCCAGATTAAATATATTAAATCACATATGCGGGTACCTACATACTTCCCTAGATGATGGAGAGAACGAAGCTAGAATCATTCCCATTTTGCAAAACGCCCTTTTGTTTTAAAAAATTGTCATGTTTCGTAATGTGATTTGTGTACTTTCAAAGCGTGTTTTATAAAATGAGATTATTTTAGTTCATGGTAAGAACTGGAAAAGAAAGTTCTTAAATGTAGACATTGCAGAGTTGGCATACATCTCAGCTTCACCCCTTAACCAATGTGTGGTCCTGGGCATCTAATTTAATCTTCTATTGCCCAACCTCTGAAAATTGCCAGTCCCTAAACCTTTCAAAATTGTCAGCCCTTCAGAGTGATATCCTTCTCAGGGTATGATCTTCAAATAAGCCTCACTCATGGTTTCACTGGCTATATTGTTGCTTCCACTATAAGAATGAGCATTGATATATTGCACACCACAGGCACTTGTTCCTTTTGATCTCTAATGGCAATACTATTTGTAAACCATGTCCCACTTCTGATCTCTGTTTGTCTGGACACAGACACCTTCCTGGTGACTTTTAATCTGTAGCCACTATTCATGCTATAGTATGTGTAGCTTTCTCCTCCCGTCCTTCCTTCCTTCCAATTGGTCTCCATGCTTGAGCACGTTTGCATTCTGTGAGTCAGCTAATGTGAGTCTGTCTATTCTGGGTTACATGCACCTTTTACATACAGCCCTGAAATAATACCACAAGCGGTAGACCTTCCTGCATGCTATTGTTAAAAAGTCTCCTGTATCTATACTAGAACAGAAGGAACCTCTTCGTAGAATGCTAATGTTGGCCTTCAAATGCAGCTTGTTTAAGGGGAATTAAAGGCAGTAAAGATGCATACTTTTGCATGCTGCGGGGCAGCATATCAACGTATAGGTTGTGATCACGAAGAGGGGGGTAAGAGGGAAGAGTGCAACCATATATTTTTGATCACTTAATTCCTTTGGTTTGGTGGAGGGGGCCCCAAAGATGTCTGTGCCCAGGGCCCCAAAAGTGCTTAAGATGGCCCTGCATCACTGTACTTCCATCCTGCACCATCTGTTCCCTTGTGTTACCCATATCTGCCCTAGTTGCCCCTGTCTTCATGGTTGAACACCACCCTGTACCCTCTCCTTCCATGTGTTACCAATCTCTGTCCTTGCTGCCCCATCCTGTACCCTCTTCTCCCTTGCGTTAACCATCACTGTTCTCCCACCCTGCACCCTCTCCTCCCATGTGTTACCCATCTCTATCCTTGTTGCCCCTGTCTCCATGGTTGCCCACCTTCATGCACCCTCTACTCCCATGTGTTACCCATCTCTGTCCTTGTTGCCCCTCTCTCCATGGTTGCCCACCTTCATGCACCCTCTCCTCCCATGTGTTACCCATCTCTGTCCTTTTTGCCCTTGTCTCCATGGTTGCCCACCTTCATGCACCTCTGCTGCCTTGCGTTACCCATCACTGTTCTCCCACCCTGCACCCTCTCCTCTCATGTGTTGGCCATATGTCCTAGCTGCCCCATCCTGTGCCCTCTGCTCCCTTGCATTAACCATCACTGTTCTCCCACCCTGCAACCTCTCCTCCCATGTGTTACCCATCTCTGTCCTTGTTACCCGTCTCCATGGTTGCCCACCTTCATGCACCCTCTACTCTCATGTGTTACCCATCTCTAGCACTTTTATTTTATATCTCTGTAACCCTTCAAGAAAAGTGCCTTGGGCATCTCAGGGTTTGGGCGCTATATAAGAACAATAAATAAGTAAACAATAGAAGGTCTCTAGGGAACCATGGACACTGGTTATGTTGTGGAATGGGCTGTCTTACATTTCGGAAGCTAAGAGATGAAATAAATGCAAATGTCAAAAGGGGGATTATCATTGCAAATTTGTGTTAGTTGGTGCAAGCAGTTTTGTTCTAACAGACGGGCTCTAGAGAACCATGGACACTGGTTATGTTGTGGAATAGGCTGCCTTACATTTCAGAAACTAATGGTGAGCTTCAATAACTTGTATGGACACGACTTGTCTCTGCAGATGTCCTTCATTGTTAAGTAATCAAGGTCTAGTTATCCCGACCATGTGCTATTAATGGTGTGTGTTATGACATTTTCTTCACGTGCTGTTTACTGCTGCATTTTGTGTTTGAAGCTTATTTGGAACAGCGTCCATATACTTGTGGCATAGCCGTGTTGCATGTTTGTGCTGACTAGCTAAAGTAGGAGTGTGCATGTGTGGAGTGAGCACAGTAGTTGGGGTGCAGGGGGGGCTGATGAGTATGGGTTGTGTGATGCAAGGGGTTGCAAATAGGGTGTGCAAATAGGGTGTGCAGTCGGTATGGAGAGGATGAGCTGACAAGCTACTACCAATAGTGCCTTTAATGGCAGCGAGCATAGTGCTGCAGCAATGTTGGGGACAACGGAGTGGCAATTTAGGCCGCAATGTGATAGTTTACCTAGAGCGAGCTGTCAGATTAGCACAGAGCTTCTTTTATCCCACATGGAATGAATGCAGCGATAATTGCAAGCTTGCACCCAGACCATTGGGGGAATCATGCCAAAGAGCCTAGTCTTGCGATGCAGTGAACACTATGGTGTTGCCTAGACTCTCGCTGCTGCTGTCAGATACCTTTGTTTTCTGGTGAGGTGTTTCTGCTTGCATATAGTTCCTTAGCTGTGTGAATCCAGTCAGTTGATTGGATTGTTCACTGGAGAACAGAGTGGGCTGCCTGTGGCATTGCATCTTGCACTATTTGGAATGTCACTATGCCTCAGGCAGTTCCCCTGGACTGGCAACATGTTCTATCAATGAAACCATACAAAGAATCCTCCTGTTGGACTCTGTTGCAAAATTAATTCCAGTTCTGATTTGGCATGTATTTGGGTGACTTTCAAAGGTAGAAAAGTTTTTTTAGTCCTCCCAAGGCATACTATCCTACCCTCAGCCCCCACCCGCCCTAGACCTCTTCTTTACCGCCATCTTTACCGCCATCTGACCCTGTTCCCTTTTCACCTGCACCCACCTAACGACTCTACTCAACATTACCCCTTTTTTAGACCACACCCATCCTACTACCCCCTCTATTCCTGTCAACCCTAACCCCTCTCGCTAACCCATCATCCTTCCTCTCAAAATGTTGTTTATTACTTACTCTCTCCCTCAATTTCCTTTTGCTCATCAATGATGGCACCTTCCATCAATCGGTTTCTCCCTTGCTTTATTCCCCATCTCATGTACACCTGCATTCCGTATTGCATCCTCCTTTGAAACTTTGCACTCTCCTCCTTGCACCCTGGGGACTGTAAATGTTTCCCCTTTCAGTTCCTGCACCCCGTCAAACAGTTGTGGCCTGCTCACCCTTACAATGAAGGCTCAGGGGGTATGTGGATGAGGCTACCTTCTCATTTGTTGTGCTACTTACTACAAATATAATAATAAAGTCTCACTCCTGATATGGCCACATAAGTAAATGTTAAGTGACAAATCATATACTGGATGGCAGACTGTATCCTGCCTTACTAATGCGAATGCGTTTAATGTCCATGACATTTTGTATATTAAAGACAGTCTCAGAAATAAGTTTCTGTAATATCTGTGGTCACCATTTATGGCTTCCATGTTACATATAATCATCTGACAGGCTAACCTGCTATCTTTCTGAATCTCTGCCAGTCTGTGCCAGCTGTCTACCATTCTTTATAGCTGTTAACCCCTTGTCAGCCTAGCACAGTGCCAGGGTGACTCTGAACACCTGTGGGTTCTGTTAAATGTAACCCTCTGGTAAGCTCTCCTCATATGTTTCTGACCCTTTGCCATTCTTTATTGCTATGTCAACCCTCTGCCAGTCAAGTCCTCTGACATTTTTTTTATTGCGATGCTACATCTGCCAGCCTAGCCTTCTTGCCATGTTAACCTTGTCTAGATCTCTTCTGCAAGTCTATCCGCTAGTTGCTTGTCCCATTATCCGCATTATCCTGTCTAGATTAGCAAAGGGTAGGAGCACAGGAAACCATAGGGCAAATAACAACTTAAATAGGATGGCAAGAGGAAACAGTGAGTGATGAATAAACATTGGCAGATAAACAAATGGATGAAAAGCAGTGATAAAGCACATATATTGCCATCAGGAGGGATGACAGGCCTGGGCAGGGCCTACTCAGCTTTGAGCAGGGCTAGGGAGGATCTCCTCACAGCAAAGAAAGTGCTTTCTGCGATCTGTTCAGATGGACAGTTATTTTATTCTGTTGGCAGTCATTTAATTGCACTAAGAACACATCCACTGTCGTTTACAATTTGCACTGTATCAGTATTTAAAATGCATTGTGAAACCTAGGCCTCTCTCCCGCTTTTTAGGATTCTCAAACTAAGTTGGTTTTTTCTCCCACTGTCGTTTACAATTTGCACTGTATCAGTATTTAAAATGCATTGTGAAACCTAGGCCTTTCTCCCCCTTTTTCGGATTCACAAACTTAGGTTAGCCCTCCTACCTGTCTTAAATTGGCACATTTTTTTAATAACTCCTTCTGGAGTGTTGTCGTCTGTCCTATTGTGCAACCTGCCTGCCTCCCGCTGTTTGGTCTGCCTACTCCACTGACCTTCGCTAGTTTCTTCCCTTCCACCTTTCTCACTTACTCTATGGTGCTCTCTGTCTCTCCTATCTTTTCTAACTGCTTCTCTATTGACTATCCTGCTCACCTCACTAAATCTGGTAGGAAAAAGTTAAAGGACATCCTGGTCTCCAACCGAGGCCTCCCTATCGGCGACACCTATACCAGTGCCTCCTCCAGGGAAACTCTCACTGACACCCTCTTTGTCGTGCCTTCGCCAGACCTATGGACCCTTCATATGATCTGTGCTCTGCCCCTTCTCCTCTTCTCCCATTAATGGTGGCACCTGCTGGGATGCCCTCCTGGCATCCTTCCTTTCCTCTAAAGTCATCATTAATGTCTACTCCAGCGGGGCCGTCCTGGTCCAAGGCCCTCAGGCCAACCTTCACCTCTTTGATAGACGCTTCCCGCGCCTCATCAACTTCCTTTCTTCTCCTGCTTTCCCCTCTCCCCTTTCCTTGACTAGCTCGTCTCCCCCTTCTGCCTCCTCCCTGGCTATCTTGCCATCCCCTTCCCTCTCAGCCCCTTCTCGGGCTCCTTCTCCACCTCCGCAGGGCGTACCTCTGATCTGTACCCCTCCCGGAAGTCCTTCAAGGATGGCAACCTTCTCCATCTTGCCACTCTAAACTCTTGCTCTGCTGTCAAACACTCCTCTGATATCTGTCGTCTTCTGGAAGAACTAGACCTTGATGTCCTCGGTCTAACCGAGACATGGTTCACGGCCAGCTCTGTCACAAGCTTAGATTCGCTCTTACCTGACGGCTACAAGATCCTCTCTGATCCAAGGGCCAACTGCTCAGGTGGGGGTGTAGCCATGATCTTCCCCGAGTGGATTCCTGCCTCTGTCACTCCTACGCAGGCCTATTCCTCTTTTGAATGCCTCGTCTGCTGGCTCTCTTTCTCCCCTAGCCATTCCCTCACTGTGGCTACTGTCCATCGGCCACCTGGTCAGATCCCCTCACTCCTCTCTGAGTGGGCGGACCTCTCTTCCTCACTCCTGGCCTCGACCACTCAACTCCCCCCTTCTCAGAGACTTCAACATCCACCTGGATGCCGCCTGTCCTTCCTCTGTACTCTTTTGTGACCTCTGCGACTCTCTCACTCAATATTCTCCCCTCTGGCCCGACTCACTCTGCAGGGCACACTCTGGAGGTTCTGATCTCCTCAGACCTTCCCCTCTGTGTTCCTCACTCCACTCCTCTCTCCTGGAGTGATCACTGTCTCCTCTCCTCCCACCTCACCCTCCCTACCCCTCAGGCTAAGCCATATGTGGCATCTAACAACTTGGCTGAACTCTTTTAAATTTGCAAGGAACTGGCCAATCCTGCCACAGTCTCTACCTCTCCTGTCCCTTGCCAGGCACTCTGCACGGCACTGGCCTCTCATTTCATCTCTAAAACTCAGGACATCCTGTCCTCACTCTCCTCCTATCCACCCCCTCATCTCTGACTGTCTTTCTGTTATCCAGGAGTGTTGTGCCGCCAATGACCTCTGCTTTAATGCCAGTAAGACTGAGATTCTCCTCATCGGCACACCCGCTCCCTCCTTTCCTGTTGCTCTATGGCCGGCCTCTCTTGGTCCTCTTCCAGCTCCCACCTGCATTGCCAAAAACCTCGGGGTCATCTTCAACTCCACACACTCCTTCTCTCCTCACCAATGACTTCTTATACCAAGGATTCCCAGCCCAACGACGGGGAATATTCATGAGCATGAGTACCAACTTCGGTTGGGTTGATAAATGTATGTAAATATGTTCTCTGTAAAGCCCTTTCTTTCCACACCCTCTACCTAACTCTCCTTCCGGTTAACCTGCCTCCCTGTGCCTATCCAATCCAATGGACCCTAACACTCTATCCCTGAGGGGTTACAGTTGCCTGTGTACTACTATAGTGCAGGTGCCATAACCCTACGGGGATGCATGAGTTTGTGCTGCTCCTGCATTACAGACAAGAGGACCAGTGACACCTGGAGACACGGCTTCCGCGCCACACCCCCTTTCACTGCATCACTCTGCAGTTGGTAAACATCTCGGCATCCCATTCTCCACCCTCTGGGCAGCGGCGGCCCAACTGTTTCTAGTTTCGGGAGGTTTGTGGAAGTTTACTAAGTTAATGGGACGGTAATAAAAATATCCCATAAACCTGGAATTCACTCACACGACAGCGAACAAAGGAGAAAAGAACCTTAGAACTGTGGTAAACAGGGTGCTGAAGCACCTCAGGCCAACGGACCCCAAGAACTGTGAGATTAGGCTCACAATTTATTTTGTGATTTGCCGCGGGATACCTGGGCCTGCACTTGCAGACCATTGTGCTTACTGTGATGCCATTTACATTGTAATTTAGAATTTCACATTAATATTATAAATATATGTGCCTTGGTACACCATTTGCTTTATAGGCGCATTATAAATACCCAATGAAATATTGATAAATATGTTCATGGTGTCATACGTTACATTTTGGTGGCTATTATATGGATCCCAATCTTTGTTGAGCCTTACGTTTTTCATCTCTTTACACTTACAGAGAAGTCATCCTCAATGGAACATTCAGCGTTAGCTTGTGTGACCTGATACTCTTACGTCCCGTCTCCTTTCCTCCATATTGCATGGGGGCGTCCCTCGCGAGGGACGGGAGACGGAACCTTTTTCACCAGAAAAATCTACTTTCCCTCTAAATGTAGAGACGCGCGGCCCTGGGAGCATGCACTGCCCTGACTCCGCTGCCACACCCCAGTCCCCTTTCCCGCGCAATGTTCGGTTGTATATTTTTTTTAACGTAACTTTTAATAAGAACAATTCAACCGTAACCGTGCACCAAAAAACCTCCCAACCCCTGCCCCCCCTTTGCTTTTAAGGTAGTCCATAGTGTTCAAGTGCCATCTCCGGGCTTTGTTATCCTTGGTGTCATGAGTCAGTGCTCCACCGCATGCTTCTGTTCAGTCCTCTGGTCACCTCCCCTGTACTAGCTCGATTACAGGCTTTCCTGCTATGCCCAAGAGGCGCGTGTTCCTTGGAGACCAGGCACCCCTAGATCATTCCTGTAGGAACTCCAATAACCTTGACCAGTCTGTGTGGAACCCTCTTGTATGCTCTCCCAATATGTCTCTATTTTGGGGCAGTCCCACCATATGTGGCTCCACGTTCCCTCCCCTCCACATTCCCTCCAATAGAATTTCGATTCCCCTGGGTTAATTTTGTGGAGTCTTTAGGGCGTTGGGTGCCAATGGAAAAGCAGTTTAAGCCAGATTTCCAGGATTTGGAGGGATCTCATGAGCTTGGGAATGCTCACCCATAGTTTTGACCATTTGTTCTCTTCTATTGAGTGTCCCGTGGATAATTTCATAATTTTTTCATATAGGGCATCGGAGGGGGATCTTCACCCGCTTTAAGGTACACGTATATGGACGCGACTTGTCGCCGGGATCCATATTCAGGTATTTTTCAAAGGGCGTTAGCTTGCGTGTCCCTGCTTGTTTCATGGCGGAGTGGAGTAACCAGTGCCTCAGTTGTG
Source organism: Ambystoma mexicanum (assembly GCF_040938575.1). Taxonomy (NCBI): domain Eukaryota; kingdom Metazoa; phylum Chordata; class Amphibia; order Caudata; family Ambystomatidae; genus Ambystoma; species Ambystoma mexicanum. The sequence goes on from NC_090924.1 coordinate 705,786,772, forward strand.
CATAGTGAAATCTCTCCCTCTCCCTCTGTTCGAAGTCTGCCGTATATTGGTCGAATTGTTTGGCCTGGTTCCGCGCAAACGTATCTCTGATCTTTTGGCATCCCCCCTGCTGCCACTTGGTGCAGGGCAGCAGGTTGTCAGTTTATTTTCAGGTTTAGGGTTATGGGTGTGTGATCTGAGTGTATGATAGTCTCGAGCGAGATCCCTGTCGTGTAGCCCAGCAGACTTCTGGAGAGCCACACGTAATCTATCCTGGAGTGCACTAACACTCTGACATAATGATTCCAGCCTTCGTTTCTTTAGTGTGTGCCTTCACCATCCACTGAAATGGCACTTGGAACGTCATTCAAGCACAGAATGGACAATCCCGCCTAGAGCTACAAGCCGAAGCTAAGTAGCCCTGTTTATTCATCAATGCATAACGTGTGTGCTTACCAATGTAACTTGTATGAGTCACAACTGTCTCTGCGCACTGAATGGCCATAATTAATGTGTTATATGCATGCTGCACAATAGTGAAGCACGCACTGGGTAAGGTGTTAGGCAGTCTCTTGTCTCAACATAGAGTCAAGGTAATGAAGTGTGTGTGTGTGTGTGTGATGCACACAGCCTCATGAGCACAGAGATGTATGAACAGTCATGGGATAATTGGAGGAGAAGCAGAAGTTGTCAAGGAGCATTTCTCCAGCATGGAGTCTGCCATGGATTCTGATGCTTGTGAATATTCCCCGTCGTCAGGCTGGAAATCCCCAGTAAAAGAAAAAACTTTAACTTTCGTTTATAAACAGTCTTTCTCCTATAAACCATTCACTGAGCTCTGGGTCATACTGCCCCCAGCCAATGATTGCCCTCTCCCCAACCTCCTCCTCAGGCTGCCATCTTCAGAATGTTTTTTTCAAAAAGACTTTTTATTGGAGTTTTACAAACAACTAGATGCTTTATACATTATTCATATCATAATGCCAAGGAAAACAGTGAAAAGAATTCAAAACACAACCTTGCGCGAGGTAAACTAAATTGGGCGGGGGGTATGTCCGAGGGGGGCCGGGAGGGAGGCAGCTTCAGTTTTAGATTATTAAGAAAGGGGGGAGCAGTCTCTAAGGTCGGCAGGATCAGGCAACTGCGGTTCAGATCCCGTTGATCCCGTTAGGGATAGTCATCTTTTACCAACCAGCAGAGGGGCAGTGGCTGCCTGGCTATGCCGGGGAACTGTTGTGCATAGTCTTAAGAAAGGGGACCAAATGCTATAAAACTTGCTTCTGTTTCCAAAATGGAAGGCAGTGATCTTTTCAGCTACAGCAATGTGCCAACACTTTGTCCTCCACATGGGGATTGCTGGGAACTCAGGAAGTTTCCACAGCCTGGCTATTGAAATTTTTGTAGCTGTGAGTAGGTGCGTACAGAGGTCCGCCAGCTGGCCCGTCATCGGAAATTGACCCTCGCCAGTGTCACCCAACAAGACTATGCCCGGGTCCCATGGAATCATTAGGCCAGTGATTAGGCTAGTCTGCTCCCGGACCACCTTCCAAAACCGGACCGACTTCGGGCACGTCCACAAGAGGTGGAACAGCATTCCAGTGTCCGTGCAGCCTCTCCAACAGTGCGATGGTATGGCAGGGTTACACTTGTGTAGGACCACCGGGTTCAAGTACCATCTGTAGCAAACCTTGATTGCCCCCTCCTTGTTTGTGACACATTTGGAGGTCCTGTGGGTCATCGAACAGGTGCGGTTCCAGCTTGCCACGTTCAGTTCTCTGCCTATGTCTCGCTCCCATCGCATCATGTAAGGCTCCTTTGAGTCGGAGGACAGGTCTGTCTGCAGTCCTTTGAACATGGGCGGGAAGTTCACCTTATAAATTCGCTTTATGGATCTCGGGAGTTGAATGCCCAGGTAACTGAGGTGTGTTCTGGCCCATGGAATAGGGAATCTGGCCACCAGGGAGTCCACCAAGGTCCTAGGGATGTTAATACCCATAGCAGTACATTTCGTGAGGTTGATGGAGAATCCTAATGCGGCTTTAAAGCTGTCCAGCTCCGTCCACAGGGCTCTGAGAGGTTTCCGGGTGGGTTAGTGTCAATAGCACCTCATCAGCATATATGACGGCTTTGTAGGTTTAGTTTTTGACCTCAAGACCTTGGACAAGCGGGTTTTGGCGAATCCTAGAAGCGAACGGTTCCATGGACAGCACAAAGATGAGAGGGGACAGTGCCTCTGGTTATCTAGATCCCGGGCGATTTGACGCCGTTTATCCTGAGTGTTGTGGTGGGGTGCTGATAATTTGCCATAGTCCACTGCAAACATCTTGGTCCCACACCAAAACGCTTGTTTTTCCCATATAGCCCAAGTCGAGTAGATCGAAGGCTTTATGTGCATCAAGAGACAGGATCATTACCCCCTCTATTAGCGGATAATATTTAAGGTGCGCCTGGTGTTATCTAGGGTTCTGTGGCCTGGGATGAATCGCGTTTGGTCCGGGTGGATTAGATGCGGGAGGGTTCCAGCAAGCCTACGTGCCAGGAGCTTCGAGAAGATTTTCGAATCAACATTCATCAATGCGATGGGTCTATATGACGAGCAAAGTTCTGGGTTCTTCCCGGGTTTCAGTATCGGGACTGTGAGGGAGTCCTCCATGGAAGGGGTGGTACAGCCCGTCTCCAAGAATGTGTTAAAAAGGGAGGCCAGATGGGGGGGGGGCCAAGGTGAGGACGTATTTCTTGTCGAATGGAGCGCACAGACCATCAGGGTCTGGGGCTGTGTTCTTCATCGAGCGGATGACATCGATCAATGGCAATGGACCCCGGTCAAGGGTTTCGGATCCTGATAGCCAGGCGTCCAAGAGTGTCCCTGCGCTATCAGTGGTCGCGGATCTTCTTGCCAGGGAAGGAGGCGCAATCCTGCACCACGACCCAGGATTGCTGAACGTGAAGCCCTGCTCCTGCAGCATTCAAGTTCGGTCTTTAGGAGCTGCCTGCGGACTGCAGGGAGGTCCTCACCAATGTCAGGGCTCTGAAGTGTTACAGACACAAATGGAAGTATTCACAACCTGGTGCCGATCGCAGAAGATTAACTCTCTGAGGGTCACGGCCCCACAAGTCTTTCCAACTTGTTGTTGTACACCAGGGCTCCAGGACAGTCTTCGCTTTGGTTGCACCGTCTAGTCAAGGAGATCATCAAGGGACTGTTCTGATTGTTCCCGCCGGTGAAGACGCTGCTCCAGCGTGGGAACACAACGTGGTGCTGACTAGGCTCACAGGGGCCCCTTTCGAGCCTATGCATAAGGTTCAGCATGTGATTCCATGCCAGACCCATGCTGGAGAACAACAGTTACAGGTAAGTACTGTGTTCCTTACCCTAATTCCCCCTTGCTTTCCACACCATATACCTAATTCTCTTTCGGGTTACCCTAGTTCCCTGTGCCTATCCAATCCAACAGGCCCTAACCCTCTATCCCTGAGGGGTTACAGTGTACTACTATAGTGCAGGTGCTATAACCCTACGGGGACGAATGAGTTTGTGCTGCCCCTGCGTAACAGACAGAGGACCCGTTACACCTGGAGAGACGGCTTCCTCGCCACACTTTGTTTCACTGCCTCACTCTGCAGTTGGTAAGCATCTCGGCATCCCTTTCTCCACCCTCTGGGCAGCTGCGGCTCAACTGTTTCTAGTTTGGGGAGGTTCGTGGACGTTTACTAAGTTAATGGGACAGGAATAACAATATCCCATAGAAGGCACTCACAGGCTCCAATTATTGTGCGAGCACCTGGGACAGAGAACAAAGGAGAAAAGAACCTCAGAACTGTAGGAAACAGGGTGCTGGAGAGAATGTGTGATTTTTTTTTTCCTCAAATGAAATGTTGGTGGGAGATATCACCGAAGATTATTTGCCTGAAATAATCTTTGATCATTTCTCTCCTGAACATTCCCGATGTGCGCAAACCCCTACCCCCACCCCCAATACACCCTCACTCCCACCCCCTTAATTTGCCTTCCGTCTGGCTGGACCCTGAGACGCCTGATCCCTTTCACTTCCGTGATCGGGAACCGGCACCACAGGGTCATTTTCTTTTTTTTTGTTGGGCAGCTGCGGGGGTGTCCCCCGCTCACTATACTGTATAGTATGGTGAGCGGGGTATTGTAGGGGACACCCCCGCAGCCTTTGTTTTTACCGACACCACCAATAAATACATACCACAAAAGGTTCAAACTTTTTGTAGTTCGAGTTTTTGGTGGTATGTATTTTAGGTCTTTTGGTGGGGTCGGTAATTTGTATACAGTAATTTTGTCCTATTCCGCTGGAGCACCTCAGGCGAACAGACCCCAAGAACTGTGAGATTAGGCTCAAAATTTATTGTACGATTTGCTGCAGGATACCTGGGCATGAACTTGCAGACGATTGTGCTTACTGTGATGACATGTACATTGGAATTTCACATTATTATTATAAATATATGTGCCTTGATGCATTTGCTGTATAGGCGCATTATAAATACCCAATAAATTATTGATTAATATGTTCATGTTGTCATACGTTACATTTTGGTGGTATTGTATGCATCCCAATCTTTGTTGAGCCTTACTTTTTTCATCTCTTTACAATAACAGAGAAGTCATCCTCATTGGAGCATTCAGCGTTGGCTTGTGGGGTGACCTGAATTTCGCACCAACCTCCTTCTGAGTGACATTGTTTTGAAGTTGTCAAAAAAAAATCTTCTTGATGACTTTTGTAATTTATTTTCTGTTAATACATATTTTATTGTAAAGAATAAAATAATCAGCGTAACACTTGATTGCTTCTGTACTATTTTGCTTCTTTGTGTTAACATTGATCAAATCAGCGTAACTTCAAATGGCCTTCAACTATACAGAATGTGGGCCAATAAAGCAAATGGGGGCTTATACATCTATGCTTGCTGACAGGAGCAACAGAGTGGGATGGAACATCACATACTATTCAGTAGGAACTATTTTGCTATTCCTTGAAACTTCATCCTGGAGAACTCCTTGGTAGTGCTAAAGAACATATAATTCATAAGCTATGCAGTATATATAATTTGAATCCGTTTTATGACATTTTTGACTGGGGCATATGAGGTGTTGATGATATCAGTTGAATGTGTGCAGTCTGGTGAGTGTACACCCAGACTGGGTTCTGGCTGCGTTAGGTCTGTAGGACGCTTATATGTGCAGCTAGGCCGGTTTGTAATGGGATATAGCTGCTTTTTATTAGAGTGATGACGTGTTTGTGGGGTAGTGGTCGTATGTGAGCAGCTAGGCTGAATTGATTGAGGGGTATAGGTGCACTCTAATTGTGTGATGTGTAGAGTAGAGAGTAAGCATAGTGATATATTATGATGTTCCATCCACACGGCGATTAAGCGCAATGCGCTTCAAAGGCGTTCGATGACAAGGGAGGGAAAGAGGGAGAAAGCAAAGACACTCCCACAGGGCATGAACAGCACAAATGTGAAGACTAGCTACTGCACTCGGTCTAGAGACACCTAGACAGTGCAGGTGCTAGGGCACAGACAGGAGGGCATGCCTGGGAACTGTAAACGAGGACCGGAGGGGTTGGGTACACAGGGGCATCGCAGGGGACCGGGGATAGGGGCAAACAGCAACAGCATGCAGGGGACCAGAGGGTACAGAGAGAAATCACAGTACCAGAGGGGCTGGGGGTATACAACAACATCAAGGGCGACCAGAGGGGGCTGGGGGTACACAGCGACAACATGGGACACGAGAGGGGCATGGGGTAGATGGCGATATTTTAGGGGACCAGGCGAGAAGCTGGGAGCATCACACTGAACCAGAGGTTGTTGGAGGGTCAGTGACGAGATGTGAACCAGGGGGTCTGGGCACACAGGGAAATGTTGAGACCTAAGGGGTTGTGGGCACACAGTGATGACGAGGGAAATAAGGGTGGGGGTACACAGCGACAACTGGTGGATAGGTCAAGAAACTCATATCAGTTAAGACTAGTGATCTGACCAATCAGGGAGGTGGCCGGGCTGGGAGACGGGCGGGGATCAGGAAGAGGAAGCTGGTGGGGAAGGCAGGGAGAGGGATTCACTGAGGCACGGAGCACAGATTAATACAATTAAATGGCAAAAACAGGCTTGGAGGAACTTTTAGATGCTGTCCACTCACCTCGCTTTCACGAAGCGATTATTACCCAAAGCAAAGACATTGGGTAATTGTATTATCGCTGTGCTGCAACTAACCAACGATCCACGACTATTCACAGATAAGCATGCCGCTCCGTCCATGTTACCAAAATTGAACAAGGTTTATAATTTGCTCATGTTTCCAATCTATTCAGATCCCTTATGGTATACTAGAGGTTGTGGGGTTGTTTGATGGTTTAGAAACCGATATTCTACCCTGCACCACTGGTGCACCGGAAGTTGATTTGCCACAGTGTGCCTCATATCCCAAACAGAACAGCCCTCCTAATTGGCTAATAGTCACCAAAGAGCTATAAACCCAATCAGAGGGTTGGGCTAGTTAACTATGATTCTATGATGGCCACTTGCCTCCGGAACTAATACAGCTGTGTCCTGCTGTGAGCACTTAATGATTGTCAGGTAAAGGAGGCGTGCTTCAGTTTAAAGAGTTTCGAGTACAGAAGCAGCCAGGCACATATGATGTGTCCTTGAGGGATGCAAGGATGGCAGTGAGTGTCTCCAATTGTCCAGATAGCTGTGGTTTTGCGAGATGGGATGTGTAATGTGCAGTCAGTTGTAGCGTTGTTTTCAGAATGAGTGTAATTGTTTCAGTGAGGGGAGGCGGGACAGGACTTCTTGTCAATGGTGTGATAATTGCACGAGAGAGAAGCCGCACTTTTCACCTGGTGTGTGATACTTAGCAACACTTTATGCGTCAGGTTCCCATACAGTCCCGACTGTCTATAAAACCAGAACGTAAAAGCCCTGATTTAGTCTTTGTGACAAAGTACTCCATTCAGAGTCGGCAAATAAAAGACAGCGTGCTCAATAGATGGAGCATTCTGCAAAATGATCAGAGGACGAAAGAACTGTTTGCACAACCGCCGGTCTTTGCTTATCAAAAAAGTAACAATTTACGCAATTTACTGGTGGACACGGATGGTAAAAAATCTAAACAGCGAATTGCCGATATGCACCCCGATACATACCCATGCATGAGTTGTGGAAATTGTAACAATACCAAAGGATCCTACATATCACATCTGAGAACAGGAGAAAAAATTCAACTCAGAAATCATGCGACCTGTTTATCTGAAAACGTTGTTTATGCAATCAAATGCCCATGTGCTAAATATTATGTCGGTGAGACTGCACGCAAGATACGTGTATGTATTAACGAACACAAATCCTGTCTTCGACTTAAGAACCAAGCATCAGCTGTGGCAAGACATTTTAATCAGAACGGCCACACAGTAGCACAACTAAGATTTGCGGTGCTGGAAGTGATCCCTACCAAAGGACAAAGTGTCAACATGAATAAATTAAGAGCCCAAAAAGAGGCATTATGGATTGAAAAATTGGGGTCCCTGCATCCAGATGGGATGAACGAGGAATTCGATTTGAGTTGTTTTTTGTAACTAATTTTTTACTGCAAGGTTCCAGCAATGGAAGACCTCTTTTTGAACTAGAAATGGTTTCCAATTTTTTTCAATTTTTTCTATTTTTTCTACTTTTTTCTATCTTTTTCAACTGTAATTTGTTAAGGACTGTTATTAATTCTTTGGTTGACATCTCTCACATTGTATATTTTATCAGCTTATTTTTTATGTATTTTTTATTTCGATTTATTTATCATATCCTTTTCATTCAACGTTGACAAGTTAACTCATTCATTATACTTTTGTATATGGTTCGTTTTTTTATTATTATTTTTTATTATTATTTTTCCCCCTTTACACAATATGCCAGCAGCAACAGTTACATTCTCCCACACGCAGACGATGTGGCCAAGCGTTCCCACGCTTATTCAATATATGGCATTACTTACATTGGTTTCCTAACATATTCTTAAAATGGCCGCCTCGTTAGCAGAGCGCATCACGCTCATTTTTTTCATCATTTTTTTCATCATGCCAGCATTCTGGTAACCTAGGCAACATTTTCTGACCAAGCTATTTTCACTCCATGCACACGTGCAGACAGCGTTTAGCCGCCGCTTCACGCTGCTTAATCATCCACTTAGCAAGTTTCACTTCACACGAGCGTACAGACAGCATCCAGCCGCTGGATCGCGCTGCGTAGTCATCAATCAGGTAATGACACTCAACGCACTAGATTTCGGTCGCTCGCTCCATTAGTCTCTTTCCATTCCTTGACTGCATACTTATCGCCTTTCAGATTCGTGTATTTGCTTAGACAATCGCGGTTGCGCGAGCCACCATTACAACCAACAAAAGCATTTCAGCAGTGCGCAGCGAACAGCAGGTCAGTTACCTGCTCCTTTACTTCTCTCCAGCAAACACGATCACTTAAACATTTTGACCCGACTTACTACAGATTGATACATACTCTCTTGTTAGTCTTATTTTCTGTCTTTATTTATTCTTTTTATTTATGAACCTCCACAAAACGATAATCATTGTGATGAAATGACTGGATCATATATGACCCTTCTTGATGTCCAATTGGTAACGTACACCTTCTTTGTGATACACGTATACATGGACGATGTGTTACATTTAATTTGGAATGATGTAATGTTCTACTGGGATTGTATTACTGTCTAACTTTGTACTTACCTATATATCTATCATAGAAATAGATTTGACCATAAGGCAATTGGAAACTATATGTTTACAGGCCCTGACGAAGGGTTTAATACCCGAAATGCATTGGCCTTCAATGTGACATTTTTTCAGCCTCAAAATTCTTACACCCCATGTGGGTACCAAGCTTATGCTAATAATAAGCCACGAATTAAACTATTTTTTCATTTAATTTGTTCGACCAAAGCGCATAATTTCTATAGTTTAAATATAACCACTTTTTAGTGGTCAAAGGGTGTGCAGCTCACACCGCTGGCTTCACGGCCAAGGTCTCTTCTTTCTATGTTTTTGTAGTGCTCATCACGTAGGCACCATCCACAGTGGGTTTGCACCCCAAGCTTCTTATTAATTACATTTGGACATTATTTTTGAACTTATTTTTAAGCATATCAAGTAGTGCACAGCTCACCACTGCTTCAAGACATAACAATCACCATCCACTTAGTAACTGCAGTTCAAGTATTGAGAAAATCAGAGTAAGCATGTTAACAATAATCAGGAAGAGGAAGAACCATAAGAAACTCTCTGAAAATCTAAATTCTAAGAATAATGTTACAGTTTGAGGTCCCTTTGGGTAGATATTTGCATCGTCTGAGAAAAGCAGGCAAGGTGCTGGCCCCACAGCCCACCAAAATGCAGTCACAATTGGGTAGCAGACACCAGTCACTCAGATCTATCCTCCGAATGATTATTAAATCCTTGAGTCTGACTACTCCTGGGCCAGTTCTGTGGCGCAACCAAGCGAGAACCTTATTGCGCAGGGCTTCTTTGGGCTCTTTTTCTTTAGTTTTCTGAATGTTCATTATAATGAAATATCTTTGATCCATTACAAAGTCATGAGTGTTTGAGTCCATTATCTTAGGCATATGTGATTTTTTTTACTGGCAGATTTCATAGGGAAGTGCTTTTCAATTTGGCATTCATGACTGTGGGATGTTTAAGCTCTTTATGGCCAGCACTCGGCTCATGCAGAGATAAGGAAGGAACAGTTTCCTGTAATAAATCTACGCTAGGTATTTTTGCCTTTTCATCGCATGCCAATATTGGCCCGATAGAACTCAGGGATTCCTCAATACAGAGGTCAGTTTGAGTGGCTTGATCTGTCATTTCCCTTTGTGAAAGAGTTTGGCTAGCAGTGTTTACCCTTGCTGCCTGTAGCATCAGCGCGAGCATGCCCGTGTGTCTGGGATGCAGAGTTCAATTTCGGCACCCACAGATCTGCTACCCAATTGTTTAATGCACCCGACAAAAAGCCACGGTCAAATGGGTCCTTACAAAGTAGTAGCTCTTTAGCAATGTTGGCCATAAGGTTGGGCCATTTGGAGGAGAGCCGAATGCTTGGATTGATCAAAATTGGGTGTACTCCTCCCTTGTGGGGCAAGATTGAATATACCCCTACCTTGGGGGGCAATGGCAGGTAAGGTTATGGGTATCTCCGGCTTTGGTGATGGTAGATCATTAGAGGTCTACACAGTCACCGTGTCATCCATGGTGCTACGCAGACTTACTAGGGGTACATGTACTTTACGATTTTCCTTCAGTGAAAGACTATCCAAGACCCACGTTGAGTTTGGTGCTTCGAATCCGGAGAACCCACAACCAGCCCTCTGCAAGAATGTTTTATATGTTACCCATACCCTGCTTCAAGTACTCCCAGGGCATTAAGTGGGGTAAGAAAGTAAGGTGGTGGAGGCTCATTTGGGGGTGTGTCTTGCATGATGGCCATGGTCTAATACCTGATGGGGGTGGCCTACCTACGAACGAACATTTTAAAAATGGTGTGGCCTGCTAACTAAGTGCATATCACAACACACTGTGCTTGCTTCATTCCTTAAAGTATTAGAAATCAATGCCCAATATCATTAATTATTGGACCCTCACAAAAGGGTAGTTGTTTTATTAGCAGGTTCATTAGCATCCCATTACGTAGTTTGGGCAAGACTAACCCTTCAAAGGCACTACTCATCTCCTCTGTCGGGCGGAGGCCCAGGCAATTCAGACACTTTCATCTGCCTACAGCACCTAAGCAGCTAGTTTTGTTGCAAATAGCCTCTCTGTCCTTCCAGTGCCTTATGAGTGGGAAAGCAGCCGGAGCCAGCCCTGAGCCTTGAAGGGACAAGCATAGAGGAGAGCAACAGGGGGATAGCAGGAGCCTTGAAGGGGCAAGCATAGAGGAGAGCAACAGGGGGACAGCAGGAGCCTTAAAGGGGCCAGCGTAGAGGAGAGCAGCAGGGGGACAGCAGGAGCCTTGAAGGGCCAAGCATAGAGGAGAGCACCAGGGGGATAGCAGGAGCACCCGTGGAGCCTCATAAGGATCCTGACAAGTGCAACCCCGATGAGTGCAACAGGTGAGGCACCTCTATTAATGCGAACACACAGAGGAAGATACCGTAGGACATAGCAAGGGAGGGAGGAGGCTCCGGACCACAGTGCAGTCAGCTATACAAAGAGGACTACCTCACAACCCCCACCACACCAACCATCCAGGAGAAGATTGAGGCCAGGAAGGGCCAAGGCACTGCACTGTGGAGGCCCTGGCGAAATCCGATCAAGGCCCCACAAGAGTGACGCCAGACACCACGGTTCCCCAGAGCAGGATAAAGGAGCTAAGGTGGAGCTTCCAGGGGGGGCAGGCACGCCTAACCAGGCAAACGGTGGCAACCACATGAGATGAAGCCTCTAATATCAAGAGGGGCAAAGTAGACACCCCAGGCAGGGGGGGTCGCTGGGAGACATTGCCCCCTAAAAGTGGGGGATGTAAAGGACTAGGGGCCCTGCAGACCTGGTCCAGGAGAGAGAGACAACCCGCCAGGTATAGCCCCATGACCTCCACAAGGAGAGAATCCCCAAGTAGCTGCAGAACATAGGTCCGACAAAAGGGCCTCAAAAACACTACATAAAGGGGTTTCCACCCCCCTAACCCCCATGAGGCTAGAGGGGTCCGAGAAGCCCAGAACCAGAATAAAAGCACCAGGGCGGCTAAACTGTAAGGCAAAATGAAAGCCCGGGGAGGGCAACCGCCACAATAGATAACACCAAAAGGGGTGGGGAGGGGTGGCCCTTGGAATTAAAAATGGGCCCGGACAAGCCTGCAGGTTGTACAGCTGGGGAAAGGAAAAGACTCCATTTTTTTTTAAAAAACATTTTTTATTGTGTTTGGTTAAAATTTACCTTTACAAAACAATCATCACATTAACAGTAAAATGTGTAAACTTCTAGCAAAAACAGCCTTAATACTCTAAAAGAACAAAAGAAAAAATGAAAGGACTCAATACCCGCGATTCCACAGCGGATTTGCCGCCAGAATTTGCTTAGGCTGGCGAAACGATGCAACATGGGGTTAAAAATGCTGAGGTACAGCTCCAGTTGCCCGGGAAGGACGGCGCCAAGCCACCATAGGGTTATATTGGGACAATTCCTCACACGCGCATTTGCAGGGCAGCAGAAAATGGCATTTTACGTGCCGTCAAAATTTGCTTAGGCTGCCGTCAGAATTTGCTTAGGCTGGCGAAATGATGCAACATGGGGTTAAAAATGCTGAGGCACAGCTCCAGTTACCCGGGAAGGACGGCGCCAAGCCACCATGGGTTATATTGGCACAATTCCTCACAGGCGGCTTTGCAGGGCAGCTGAAAATGGCATTTTACGCGCCGTCAAAATTTGCTTAGGCTGCCGTCTGATTTTGCAATCGCACCATAAATTATGTAAAATAGGGTACAAAATTGCCACCATAGGGTTAATGCCGCACTGCCCTGTACAACACAGGTTTAAAATTGATAACACAAATTACTAACATAGGGTTAATGCTGACTGCTCCGTACAACATATGGTTGGCTACAAAAAACACTGTCAAAAAATACCTTCGGAAGCATTTTCTGACGGGTTAATGCTATGCTGCACTGTCCTGCACAAAATAGGGTTAAAATAGATAATATGCCTTGTGGAAACATAGGGTTAATAGGCTTACTGTAGCACTGCCCCAGCTCCCGCTGCCCCTGCCCCGTAGACCGGAAAGCATTTCTGACGGGTTAATGCTATGCTGTACTGCCCTGCACAACATAGGATTAAAATAGATAATATGCCCTGTGGAAACATAGGGTTAATAGGGTTAATGTAGAGCTGCCCCTGCCTCCGCTGCCCCTGCCCCGTAGCCCAGAAAGCATTTTCTGACGGCAGAAAGCATTTTCTGACGGGTTAATGCACTGCCCTGCACAACATAGGGTTAAAATAGATAATATGCCCTGAGGAAACATAGGGTTAATGTAGAGCCGCCCCTGCGCCTGCCCCGTAGCATTTTCTGACGGCAGAAAGCATTTTCTGACTGGCTTACTGTAGCACTGCCCCAGCTCCCGCTGCCCCTGCCTCGTAGACCGGAAAGCATTTCTGACGGGTTAATGCTATGCTGTACTGCCCTGCACAACATAGGATTAAAATAGATAATATGCCCTGTGGAAACATAGGGTTAATAGGGTTAATGTAGAGCTGCCCCCGCCCCTGCCTCCGCTGCCCCTGCCCCGTAGCCCAGAAAGCATTTTCTGACGGCAGAAAGCATTTTCTGACGGGTTAATGCACTGCCCTGCACAACATAGGGTTAAAATAGATAATATGCCCTGTGGAAACATAGGGTTAATAGGGTTAATGTAGAGCTGCCCCTGCCCCTTCCTCCGCTGCCCCGTAGACCAGAAAGCATTTTCTGACGGCAGAAAGCATTTTCTGACGGGTTAATGCACTGCCCTGCACAACATAGGGTTAAAATAAATAATATGCCCTGTGGAAACATAGGGTTAATGTAGAGCCGCCCCTGCGCCTGCCCCGTAGCATTTTCTGACGGCAGAAAGCATTTTCTGACAGGTTAATGCACTGCCCTGCACAACATAGGGTTAAAATAAATAATATGCCCTGTGGAAACATAGGGTTAATGTAGAGCTGCCCCTGCCTCGTAGGCCAGAAAGCATTTTCTGGCAGAATGCATTTTTCTGACGGGTTAATGCACTGCCCTGCACAACATAGGGTTAAAATAAATAATATGCCCTGTGGAAACATAGGGTTAATGTAGAGCTGCCCCTGCCCCGTAGACCAGAAAGCATTTTCTGACGGCAGAAAGCATTTTCTGACAGGTTAATGCACTGCCCTGCACAACATAGGGTTAAAATAAAAAATATGCCCTGTAAATAAATAATATGCCCTGTGGAACCATAGGGTTAATGTAGCACTGTCCCTGCCCCTACCCGTGCCCGTGCCCATGGCCCCGCTGCCCCTGCCCCGTCATAGCTCTCAACCATTTGTCTCGCAAAGGCGGGTGAAATCACCCGATTTTGTTTTTGGCGGGTGAGACGCCCATTGAAATGAATGGGCGTGCAGGAGGCTTGGCGGGTGAGGCAGCCCTTTGCAAGGCGGGTGCGAGACAACAGTCGTGCTCCTGCTGTGCCCATCCAAGATTTACCGAAACATGCAGAGCAATTACAAACTTCCTCACATTGCTGCCTCAACGAGACACTAGTGCACAACTATGGCGGCTAACTTTTACAATTGTTTGCACGTATATGATACGTTATATTTATGCATTTCTATGACAAGTTGACTTAGCTGCTCTTCTGCTGAAACGCAATTCGACTTTGTATTTTTGCACTCAATTTTAAATCTTTAATAACTCGAGTTAGCCCATCTTGTACTTGCAACTGATCTACATCATGTTACCATTGATATGTAGTTTGCAAAGGTAGCGGGCGCCCCTCTCTCGACAGAACAAGGCCTGATAACCTGTTCAGTGGTTATTAACCACTTGAGAGTTCGCAGCCACTGCTTTTACTCACTGTGCCTTTCACAGATGGGAAATATTCATTTGCATATCAGTCTTTGTCCTGCCCAGGGGCAGTCCAGCACCGAAATGCAATGGCAATTCCAACCTGAACGAGAGTACCACCAGCAACCCCATACACGTGTTTCACCCTTGTTGGGGATCATCAGTGAGGTGAAGCTGATGCCTCTCTAAGCACAGTGAGAGGGAGACCACGTCTGGTTGCCCCCAGGAGACCTAGGGTTACCAATCCCAGGTTCCTTGAAATTTAGTTTGCAAAGGTAGCGGGCGCCCCTCTCTCGACAGAACAAGGCCTGATAACCTGTTCAGTGGTTATTAACCACTTGAGAGTTCGCAGCCACTGCTTTTACTCACTGTGCCTTTCACAGATGGGAAATATTCATTTGCATATCAGTCTTTGTCCTGCCCAGGGGCAGTCCAGCACCGAAATGCAATGGCAATTCCAACCTGAACGAGAGTACCACCAGCAACCCCATACACGTGTTTCACCCTTGTTGGGGATCATCAGTGAGGTGAAGCTGATGCCTCTCTAAGCACAGTGAGAGGGAGACCACGTCTGGTTGCCCCCAGGAGACCTAGGGTTACCAATCCCAGGTTCCTTGAAATTTAGTTTGCAAAGGTAGCGGGCGCCCCTCTCTCGACAGAACAAGGCCTGATAACCTGTTCAGTGGTTATTAACCACTTGAGAGTTCGCAGCCACTGCTTTTACTCACTGTGCCTTTCACAGATGGGAAATATTCATTTGCATATCAGTCTTTGTCCTGCCCAGGAGCAGTCCAGCACCGAAATGCAATGGCAATTCCAACCTGAACGAGAGTACCACCAGCAACCCCATACACGTGTTTCACCCTTGTTGGGGATCATCAGTGAGGTGAAGCTGATGCCTCTCTAAGCACAGTGAGAGGGAGACCACGTCTGGTTGCCCCCAGGAGACCTAGGGTTACCAATCCCAGGTTCCTTGAAATTTAGTTTGCAAAGGTAGCGGGCGCCCCTCTCTCGACAGAACAAGGCCTGATAACCTGTTCAGTGGTTATTAACCACTTGAGAGTTCGCAGCCACTGCTTTTACTCACTGTGCCTTTCACAGATGGGAAATATTCATTTGCATATCAGTCTTTGTCCTGCCCAGGGGCAGTCCAGCACCGAAATGCAATGGCAATTCCAACCTGAACGAGAGTACCACCAGCAACCCCATACACGTGTTTCACCCTTGTTGGGGATCATCAGTGAGGTGAAGCTGATGCCTCTCTAAGCACAGTGAGAGGGAAACCACGTCTGGTTGCCCCCAGGAGACCTAGGGTTACCAATCCCAGGTTCCTTGAAATTTAGTTTGCAAAGGTAGCGGGCGCCCCTCTCTCAACAGAACAAGGCCTGATAACCTGTTCAGTGGTTATTAACCACTTGAGAGTTCGCAGCCACTGCTTTTACTCACTGTGCCTTTCACAGATGGGAAATATTCATTTGCATATCAGTCTTTGTCCTGCCCAGGGGCAGTCCAGCACCGAAATGCAATGGCAATTCCAACCTGAACGAGAGTTGATATGTACGTGTGCTTTCTTGTGACAGTTTGAATCAGCCTTTTCTGTCGGATTAGAACTTGGCTTTGTAATGTGCACCTGATTTGTATGTCTGTGATATTTCGAATTAGCCTATTTTATACCTGCATCTGAACCATATCAGGTTACCATTGCTGCACGCCTGATCCTAGTGACAACTTGAATTAGCCTATTCCTGTCGAATTGGGACTTGACTCTGCATTAGCATCTGAACTTCACTACTTACTACTGATGTGCGCCTATATTGTTTAACAAATTTTAGTGAAAGCGTTTACTAGCATATTCAGCTGTTGACCTTATTTCGTATTAAAACCTATTTGGAGATTAGTTTTAACCAACTATCACGTCCGGTGCTATAGCCTGATTCCTTGACCATACTGACCAACACTTGCATTGCGACTACTGCACAATTATAGACCTCACTACAGCATCTCTAAATATATTGTCCTCTGGGTCACGACCTTACAGATCTACTACCCAAAATGAGCATACAAGGGCGCGTCTCGTTCCCCCTTACCATACTGATAACCATAGCGTGTAAGTATATAACTCCACCAGCTCCCCACCACCATATCACTCCTATTCCGATAATGGCCTACTCCACTTCCCATACGAATAGCCTAAATCATATCCAATTGCCAGTCAAACCTAACAATATTGTGCTTCAGCAGCCTCCTATGTATGACTTCCAACCTTGCAACACTATTGCCAGAAATGAAAGGCTCTGAGCAAGACTAGACAAATGATTTGAACCTTTAGCGAGAACTCTCACCACCTCCAACAGAAGGACGGCCACTTTACATACTAAAACCCACAACATGAGTGGAAAACGCCCACATAGCCCTCCAACAGCATATGCGTCATTTAACACCTTTAAGACCCAAATCACAAGTCTCCCCCTTGCTATTATCTACCAACCCAGATCTCAAGGGCGCCTTAATAAACACCAGATCCCTGGTTGCACATGCGACTGAGATATGACATTATCCAGTCAGAAAACTATGACTTGCTAGCGATAACTGATTCATGGCTACACACCACTGCAGGCCCAGCCCTTTCATTAGCTATACCCAATGGTTACACTATCTTAAGATCAGATAGAAATGAAGCGCAAGGAGGAGGTATAGCCCTCATTGCTAAATTCAGTCTACCAATTAGTCTAGCCCCACCCATTGACATTAAATCATGTGAAAATTTCACAGCCAAGCTTACCATTAACAACTCCCAGACTCTCACAATGTTATGTTATGTTATGTTATTAACATTTGTAAAGCGCGCGTTCGCCCAAAGGCATCATGGCGCTGGAAGGAAGCTACCCAGTCGGAGAAGACCAGTGGAGTGGTCACGCTTAGAACAGGTTGGTTTTCAACGCTCTTCTGAATCCGAGATGGTTAACAGTGGCCCTAAGAGGTTCAGGAGCCTCCAAAGTATTGGCGCGGTAACAGAGAAGGCTCTACCACCGAGCCTTGCCCGGTTAAACCTAGGGACAGTAAGCAGGTTAGAAGTAGCAGAGCGGAGGTCCCGGTCCGGACAATATCGGGTGAATTTAAGCTGCAAAAATTCAGCACCCTGACCGTGAATAGCCCGGTGAACAATACACAGAGATTTAAACTGAATTCGTTGGTTCACCGGCAGCCAATGCAGTTGGCGAAGCACTGGTGTAATGTGGGCACCATAAGGGGAGCCAGTAGCCAGCCTAGCAGCCAAGTTCTGCATACGCTGAAGGCGATGTATAAGGCCGATAGGTTGAGACAAATAGAGCGAATTGCAATAGTCCAGTCGTGTGAGGACTAACGCGGCTACCACAGGGGGGCGGAGGGCTACCGGGATCAAGGGCATGACCCTCTTAAGGATTCTGATCTGGTGGTGAGTGGACTGGCACACGGCCGCAACCTGGTTAGACATTGACAAAGAAGCGGAGAGGATAACTCCTAAATTCTTGACTTTGCTAACTGGGTTGGGTAGCGGGCCCTAGGCAGCGGGCCAGAAAGCAGGGGTCCACAGGGAGGGCTTGGGGGGGGCAGCCTACCAACAGTACCTCCGTTTTATCACCATTTAACTTTAGCCAATTCTGGTCCATCCAGATCCCGACTGCCCCAAGGCAGTCGTGGAGGCATACAGAGGTCTCTGATTGATCCTGGTCCAGACGGATCAGGATTTGGGTATCATCTGCATATGAGTAGCAGTTTAACCCATAGGAGCGGATGAGACAAATCAGGGCCCAGATGTAGATGTTAAACAGAATTGGCGATAGAGAGGATCCCTGAGGGACACCACAAGCGAGAAAGCAAGAAGGGGAGAGAAACGGTGGCATAGCGAGGGTCTCAGTGCGATCCGAAAGAAACGAAGTAAACCAGGCAAGAACAGCACTGGATATCCCAATCTGTGAGAGGCGAGAGAGAAGAATGGAGTGGTCTACCGTGTCGAATGCGGCGGAGAGATCTACAGGATCAGGGCCCCAACTCCGCCATCATCGACAAGTCTGGACATGTCGTCCTGCACCGAGACCAGGACACTTTCCGTACCTCTCCCAGGCCTAAAACCCGCCTGGGCATGATTAAATATTTTGGAAGATTCCAAAAAAGAGGACAGAAGCGGTGTGACCAGTGATTCCAGCAGTTTGGACAGAAACGGAAGCACAGAAATAGGGCGGAAATTAGCCGGGATAGTGGGGTCAAGAGAAGACTTTTTAAGGAGGGCAATAACCCTAGCAGATTTCAGTTCTGGGGGAACAAATCCCGACTGACACGAGTTGTTTAGTGCCAATGTGATCTCAGTCAGAATATCAGGAGCAATAACCTTCATAATAGAGGCTGGGATGGAGTCCTCGGGAGATGATGATTTAATCTTCAAAATGGCTGTCAAGACCTCTGCCTCGGTGAATGGAGGGAAAGAGGACCAACTAGCCAAGGTATCAGTAGAGGGCACAAAGCTGGGGGTTTCACGAGGCAATATCGCAAGAGATTTAGCAATGTTTGCTCGTATAGCATCAATTTTGGTGGTAAAAAAGGAGGCCAGGTCATTGCACAGTTCCTGAGAGGGCTTAACCATAGAGGTCAGGGTCTCCGAAGAGGATAACGAATGCACAATGGAAAAGAGAGTTTTTGGTTTGCACAGAGCGTGTTCAATTTTCTGGACAAAGAAGGAGGATTTTGCCAGATTAACGCTCGCCAGGTATGTGGACAGATTGTGTTTATATATATCTCTGAGCTCTGGGTTATAACCAGAACGCCATTTCCGTTCAGCTTGTCTAAATTGGAGGCGAGCCGTTTTGAGCTGGTCAGTAAACCAGGTCAGTAAATCCACCTTATATATAGACCTCCAGGCCATATCGGAACCTTTGAGGAAGATATTCCTAATATCCTCTCCGACAACCTAAAAAACTCCTCCCAAGTCCTTTTATTAGGGGACATGAACCTAGGCTTCAAGGACCCTAAAGACCCACATGCATCTAGCGTGGCCAATATCTTAACTGAACTAGGTCTTACACAGAGAGTGCTCCACCCTACTCACAATAAAGGGAGAATACTCGACTGGGTGGCAGATTACAGTTTTAACATTTTAATCTCATCCATATCCCCCCAGATCTGGACAGACCACCACCTTGTGGCCTTCTCCTTAATAATTGAAAGACCTATCTCCACGCCCATCCTGCCAGCTTCACCTATACCCACAAGGAACAAAAGGAATATTACTTATGACAACCTATTCCCTCTCATTCTCCCAACACTCAATTCGCATTGGTCAAGGAGAATAATAAAATTATGTCCACCTCACCTGACTCAATATCGCCACTCAAAATGAGACAAAGCAAACCCAAAGCCCACCTCAACTCATGGTACACACCTCACTTGAAAACATTACGAATAAAAAAAAGACAGTGGGCCTCATTACGAGAATGGAGGTAGCCATGCCGCTTTTAGCAGCATGGCTACCCCATACCGGGTACCGGGTCCGGGTTCCTGGAATGGGGAATTACCAGGCCATTCCGACCTTGGAGGGCCCAGTAATTCCCTTTCCCGGGGCCGGGACCCTGTACATCCCCATTCCCATTTGAGCCCCAATAGGGCTCAATGGGAATGGGGAGGATGCTAACAGCGGGCCCGTTAATGACGGGCCCGTTGTTAGCATCCTGGTCTGCTAGTGGGTCCCGCTTAGCACGCCTGGCTTTACTAGACGTCCTTAGCGGGACCCAGTGAGCCGACCTCGTAATGAGGCGGTAGAAGGTTAACGGCGCCGGCAGCTCTACCGGTGCCGTTAACCCTCTGCCGCCTAGGTCGTAATGAGGCCCAATGTGAGGTATCTTGGAGATTACTACCCTCCGAGGAAAATACGATCAACCTCAGCACCATAACTGCTCTCTATAAGAGTGAAATACTTCTAGCTAAGCGCAAAACGTACAACTCCAGAATATCACAAGCCAAATCAAGAACAAGGGAATTTTTTGTTATCCTGAAAGAGCTAGAAGCCCCCATCCCAGTGCCAGACAACTGCGTAAAAGATAAACCATGGTGTTCCAACATACAGCAAGCTCTAGCCAATAAAGTCACAATAAATAAGTAACATTGTAGTAACAATAAAGTTACTACAAATAAAAATTGCTAAGAAAAAAGCCTCACTAACCTGTACTACGCCTCCTATAGTCGCCCCTTCACCACCCAATAATACTGCTGATCCTCCACGTTTTAAGTTCTCTAAAGTCACCATAATCGAGACCGAAAAAACCATTGTATCGCTCAAACCCTCAAACTGTCAGGGCGATCAATGCCCTGCCCAACTTATAAAGGATACAGCCAGAGACTTGGCCTCTTTCATCACAAAACTCATCAATGCCTCATTCTCTTCAGGCATTAACCCAAACAACCACAAAGAATACTGGGTGCTCCCATTACTTAAGAAACAGAACATAGACCCAGCTATACCTACTAATTACCGACGGATTACAGCACTGCCCTGCACAACATAGGGTTAAAATAAATAATATGCCCTGTGGAAACATAGGGTTAATGTAGAGCCGCCCCTGCGCCTGCCCCGTAGCATTTTCTGACGGCAGAAAGCATTTTCTGACAGGTTAATGCACTGCCCTGCACAACATAGGGTTAAAATAAATAATATGCCCTGTGGAAACATAGGGTTAATGTAGAGCTGCCCCTGCCTCGTAGGCCAGAAAGCATTTTCTGGCAGAATGCATTTTTCTGACGGGTTAATGCACTGCCCTGCACAACATAGGGTTAAAATAAATAATATGCCCTGTGGAAACATAGGGTTAATGTAGAGCTGCCCCTGCCCCTGCCCCGTAGACCAGAAAGCATTTTCTGACGGCAGAAAGCATTTTCTGACAGGTTAATGCACTGCCCTGCACAACATAGGGTTAAAATAAACAATATGCCCTGTAAATAAATAATATGCCCTGCGGAACCATAGGGTTAATGTAGCACTGTCCCTGCCCCTACCCGTGCCCGTGCCCCTGGCCCCGCTGCCCCGGCCCCGTCATAGCTCTCAACCATTTGTCTCGCAAAGGCGGGTGAAATCACCCGATTTGGTTTTTGGCGGGTGAGACGCCCATTGAAATGAATGGGCGTGCAGGAGGCTTGGCGGGTGAGGCAGCCCTTTGCAAGGCGGGTGCGAGACAACAGTCGTGCTCCTGCTGTGCCCATCCAAGACTTACCGAAACATGCAGAGCAATTACAAACTTCCTCACATTGCTGCCTCAACGAGACACTAGTGCACAACTATGGCGGGTAACTTTTACAATTGTTTGCACGTATATGATACGTTATATTTATGCATTTCTATGACAAGTTGACTTAGCTGCTCTTCTGCTGAAACGCAATTCGACTTTGTATTTTTGCACTCAATTTTAAATCTTTAATAACTCGAGTTAGCCCATCTTGTACTTGCAACTGATCTACATCATGTTACCATTGATATGTAGTTTGCAAAGGTAGCGGGCGCCCCTCTCTCGACAGAACAAGGCCTGATAACCTGTTCAGTGGTTATTAACCACTTGAGAGTTCGCAGCCACTGCTTTTACTCACTGTGCCTTTCACAGATGGGAAATATTCATTTGCATATCAGTCTTTGTCCTGCCCAGGGGCAGTCCAGCACCGAAATGCAATGGCAATTCCAACCTGAACGAGAGTACCACCAGCAACCCCATACACGTGTTTCACCCTTGTTGGGGATCATCAGTGAGGTGAAGCTGATGCCTCTCTAAGCACAGTGAGAGGGAGACCACGTCTGGTTGCCCCCAGGAGACCTAGGGTTACCAATCCCAGGTTCCTTGAAATTTAGTTTGCAAAGGTAGCGGGCGCCCCTCTCTCGACAGAACAAGGCCTGATAACCTGTTCAGTGGTTATTAACCACTTGAGAGTTCGCAGCCACTGCTTTTACTCACTGTGCCTTTCACAGATGGGAAATATTCATTTGCATATCAGTCTTTGTCCTGCCCAGGGGCAGTCCAGCACCGAAATGCAATGGCAATTCCAACCTGAACGAGAGTACCACCAGCAACCCCATACACGTGTTTCACCCTTGTTGGGGATCATCAGTGAGGTGAAGCTGATGCCTCTCTAAGCACAGTGAGAGGGAGACCACGTCTGGTTGCCCCCAGGAGACCTAGGGTTACCAATCCCAGGTTCCTTGAAATTTAGTTTGCAAAGGTAGCGGGCGCCCCTCTCTCGACAGAACAAGGCCTGATAACCTGTTCAGTGGTTATTAACCACTTGAGAGTTCGCAGCCACTGCTTTTACTCACTGTGCCTTTCACAGATGGGAAATATTCATTTGCATATCAGTCTTTGTCCTGCCCAGGGGCAGTCCAGCACCGAAATGCAATGGCAATTCCAACCTGAACGAGAGTACCACCAGCAACCCCATACACGTGTTTCACCCTTGTTGGGGATCATCAGTGAGGTGAAGCTGATGCCTCTCTAAGCACAGTGAGAGGGAGACCACGTCTGGTTGCCCCCAGGAGACCTAGGGTTACCAATCCCAGGTTCCTTGAAATTTAGTTTGCAAAGGTAGCGGGCGCCCCTCTCTCGACAGAACAAGGCCTGATAACCTGTTCAGTGGTTATTAACCACTTGAGAGTTCGCAGCCACTGCTTTTACTCACTGTGCCTTTCACAGATGGGAAATATTCATTTGCATATCAGTCTTTGTCCTGCCCAGGGGCAGTCCAGCACCGAAATGCAATGGCAATTCCAACCTGAACGAGAGTACCACCAGCAACCCCATACACGTGTTTCACCCTTGTTGGGGATCATCAGTGAGGTGAAGCTGATGCTTCTCTAAGCACAGTGAGAGGGAGACCACGTCTGGTTGCCCCCAGGAGACGTAGGGTTACCAATCCCAGGTTCCTTGAAATTTAGTTTGCAAAGGTAGCGGGCGCCCCTCTCTCGACAGAACAAGGCCTGATAACCTGTTCAGTGGTTATTAACCACTTGAGAGTTCGCAGCCACTGCTTTTACTCACTGTGCCTTTCACAGATGGTAAATATTCATTTGCATATCAGTCTTTGTCCTGCCCAGGGGCAGTCCAGCACCGAAATGCAATGGCAATTCCAACCTGAACGAGAGTTGATATGTACGTGTGCTTTCTTGTGACAGTTTGAATCAGCCTTTTCTGTCGGATTAGAACTTGGCTTTGTAATGTGCACCTGATTTGTATGTCTGTGATATTTCGAATTAGCCTATTTTATACCTGCATCTGAACCATATCAGGTTACCATTGATGCACGCCTGATCCTAGTGACAACTTGAATTAGCCTATTCCTGTCGAATTGGGACTTGACTCTGCATTAGCATCTGAACTTCACTACTTACTACTGATGTGCGCCTATATTGTTTAACAAATTTTAGTGAAAGCGTTTACTAGCATATTCAGCTGTTGACCTTATTTCGTATTAAAACCTATTTGGAGATTAGTTTTAACCAACTATCACGTCCGGTGCTATAGCCTGATTCCTTGACCATACTGACCAACACTTGCATTGCGACTACTGCACAATTATAGACCTCACTACAGCATCTCTAAATATATTGTCCTCTGGGTCACAACCTTACAGATCTACTACCCAAAATGAGCATACAAGGGCGCGTCTCGTTCCCCCTTACCATACTGATAACCATAGCGTGTAAGTATATAACTCCACCAGCTCCCCACCACCATATCACTCCTATTCCGATGATGGCCTACTCCACTTCCCATACGAATAGCCTAAATCATATCCAATTGCCAGTCAAACCTAACAATATTGTGCTTCAGCAGCCTCCTATGTATGACTTCCAACCTTGCAACACTATTGCCGGAAATGAAAGGCTCTGAGCAAGACTAGACAAATGATTTGAACCTTTAGCGAGAACTCTCACCACCTCCAACAGAAGGACGGCCACTTTACATACTAAAACCCACAACATGAGTGGAAAACGCCCACATAGCCCTCCAACAGCATATGCGTCATTTAACACCTTTAAGACCCAAATCACAAGTCTCCCCCTTGCTATTATCTACCAACCCAGATCTCAAGGGCGCCTTAATAAACACCAGATCCCTGGTTGCACATGCGACTGAGATATGACATTATCCAGTCAGAAAACTATGACTTGCTAGCGATAACTGATTCATGGCTACACACCACTGCAGGCCCAGCCCTTTCATTAGCTATACCCAATGGTTACACTATCTTAAGATCAGATAGAAATGAAGCGCAAGGAGGAGGTATAGCCCTCATTGCTAAATTCAGTCTACCAATTAGTCTAGCCCCACCCATTGACATTAAATCATGTGAAAATTTCACAGCCAAGCTTACCATTAACAACTCCCAGACTCTCACAATGTTATGTTATGTTATGTTATTAACATTTGTAAAGCGCGCGTTCGCCCAAAGGCATCATGGCGCTGGAAGGAAGCTACCCAGTCGGAGAAGACCAGTGGAGTGGTCACGCTTAGAACAGGTTGGTTTTCAACGCTCTTCTGAATCCGAGATGGTTAACAGTGGCCCTAAGAGGTTCAGGAGCCTCCAAAGTATGGTCGCGGTAACAGAGAAGGCTCTACCACCGAGCCTTGCCCGGTTAAACCTAGGGACAGTAAGCAGGTTAGAAGTAGCAGAGCGGAGGTCCCGGTCCGGACAATATCGGGTGAATTTAAGCTGCAAAAATTCAGCACCCTGACCGTGAATAGCCCGGTGAACAATACACAGAGATTTAAACTGAATTCGTTGGTTCACCGGCAGCCAATGCAGTTGGCGAAGCACTGGTGTAATGTGGGCACCATAAGGGGAGCCAGTAGCCAGCCTAGCAGCCAAGTTCTGCATACGCTGAAGGCGATGTATAAGGCCGATAGGTTGAGACAAATAGAGCGAATTGCAATAGTCCAGTCGTGTGAGGACTAACGCGGCTACCACAGGGGGGCGGAGGGCTACCGGGATCAAGGGCATGCCCCTCTTAAGGATTCTGATCTGGTGGTGAGTGGACTGGCACACGGCCGCAACCTGGTTAGACATTGACAAAGAAGCGGAGAGGATAACTCCTAAATTCTTGACTTTGCTAACTGGGTTGGGTAGCGGGCCCTAGGCAGCGGGCCAGAAAGCAGGGGTCCACAGGGAGGGCTTGGGGGGGGCAGCCTACCAACAGTACCTCCGTTTTATCACCATTTAACTTTAGCCAATTCTGGTCCATCCAGATCCCGACTGCCCCAAGGCAGTCGTGGAGGCATACAGAGGTCTCTGATTGATCCTGGTCCAGACGGATCAGGATTTGGGTATCATCTGCATATGAGTAGCAGTTTAACCCATAGGAGCGGATGAGACAAATCAGGGCCCAGATGTAGATGTTAAACAGAATTGGCGATAGAGAGGATCCCTGAGGGACACCACAAGCGAGAAAGCAAGAAGGGGAGAGAAACGGTGGCAAAGCGAGGGTCTCAGTGCGATCCGAAAGAAACAAAGTAAACCAGGCAAGAACAGCACTGGATATCCCAATCTGTGAGAGGCGAGAGAGAAGAATGGAGTGGACTACCGTGTCGAATGCGGCGGAGAGATCTACAGGATCAGGGCCCCAACTCCGCCATCATCGACAAGTCTGGACATGTCGTCCTGCACCGAGACCAGGACACTTTCCGTACCTCTCCCAGGCCTAAAACCTGCCTGGGCATGATTAAATATTTTGGAAGATTCCAAAAAAGAGGACAGAAGCGGTGTGACCAGTGATTCCAGCAGTTTGGACAGAAACGGAAGCACAGAAATAGGGCGGAAATTAGCCGGGATAGTGGGGTCAAGAGAAGACTTTTTAAGGAGGGCAATAACCCTAGCAGATTTCAGTTCTGGGGGAACAAATCCCGACTGACACGAGTTGTTTAGTGCCAATGTGATCTCAGTCAGAATATCAGGAGCAATAACCTTCATAATAGAGGCTGGGATGGAGTCCTCGGGAGATGATGATTTAATCTTCAAAATGGCTGTCAAGACCTCTGCCTCGGTGAATGGAGGGAAAGAGGACCAACTAGCCAAGGTATCAGTAGAGGGCACAAAGCTGGGGGTTTCACGAGGCAATATCGCAAGAGATTTAGCAATGTTTGCTCGTATAGCATCAATTTTGGTGGTAAAAAAGGAGGCCAGGTCATTGCACAGTTCCTGAGAGGGCTTAACCATAGAGGTCAGGGTCTCCGAAGAGGATAACGAATGCACAATGGAAAAGAGAGTTTTTGGTTTGCACAGAGCGTGTTCAATTTTCTGGACAAAGAAGGAGGATTTTGCCAGATTAACGCTCGCCAGGTATGTGGACAGATTGTGTTTATATATATCTCTGAGCTCTGGGTTATAACCAGAACGCCATTTCCGTTCAGCTTGTCTAAGTTGGAGGCGAGCCGTTTTGAGCTGGTCAGTAAACCAGGTCAGTAAATCCACCTTATATATAGACCTCCAGGCCATATCGGAACCTTTGAGGAAGATATTCCTAATATCCTCTCCGACAACCTAAAAAACTCCTCCCAAGTCCTTTTATTAGGGGACATGAACCTAGGCTTCAAGGACCCTAAAGACCCACATGCATCTAGCGTGGCCAATATCTTAACTGAACTAGGTCTTACACAGAGAGTGCTCCACCCTACTCACAATAAAGGGAGAATACTCGACTGGGTGGCAGATTACAGTTTTAACATTTTAATCTCATCCATATCCCCCCAGATCTGGACAGACCACCACCTTGTGGCCTTCTCCTTAATAATTGAAAGACCTATCTCCACGCCCATCCTGCCAGCTTGACCTATACCCACAAGGAACAAAAGGAATATTACTTATGACAACCTATTCCCTCTCATTCTCTCAACACTCAATTCGCATTGTTCAAGGAGAATAATAAAATTATGTCCACCTCACCTGACTCAATATCGCCACTCAAAATGAGACAAAGCAAACCCAAAGCCCACCTCAACTCATGGTACACACCTCACTTGAAAACATTACGAATAAAAAAAAGACAGTGGGCCTCATTACGAGAATGGAGGTAGCCATGCCGCTTTTAGCAGCATGGCTACCCCATACCGGGTACCGGGTACCGGGTCCGGGTTCCTGGAATGGGGAATTACCAGGCCATTCCGACCTTGGAGGGCCCAGTAATTCCCTTTCCCGGGGCCGGGACCCTGTACATCCCCATTCCCATTTGAGCCCCAATAGGGCTCAATGGGAATGGGGAGGATGCTAACAGCGGGCCCGTTAATGACGGGCCCGTTGTTAGCATCCTGGTCTGCTAGTGGGTCCCGCTTAGCACGCCTGGCTTTACTAGACGTCCTTAGCGGGACCCAGTGAGCCGACCTCGTAATGAGGCGGTAGAAGGTTAACGGCGCCGGCAGCTCTACCGGTGCCGTTAACCCTCTGCCGCCTAGGTCGTAATGAGGCCCAATGTGAGGTATCTTGGAGATTACTACCCTCCGAGGAAAATACGATCAACCTCAGCACCATAACTGCTCTCTATAAGAGTGAAATACTTCTAGCTAAGCGCAAAACGTACAACTCCAGAATATCACAAGCCAAATCAAGAACAAGGGAATTTTTTGTTATCCTGAAAGAGCTAGAAGCCCCCATCCCAGTGCCAGACAACTGCGTAAAAGATAAACCATGGTGTTCCAACATACAGCAAGCTCTAGCCAATAAAGTCACAATAAATAAGTAACATTGTAGTAACAATAAAGTTACTACAAGTAAAAATTGCTAAGAAAAAAGCCTCACTAACCTGTACTACGCCTCCTATAGTCGCCCCTTCACCACCCAATAATACTGCTGATCCTCCACGTTTTAAGTTCTCTAAAGTCACCATAATCGAGACCGAAAAAACCATTGTATCGCTCAAACCCTCAAACTGTCAGGGCGATCAATGCCCTGCCCAACTTATAAAGGATACAGCCAGAGACTTGGCCTCTTTCATCACAAAACTCATCAATGCCTCATTCTCTTCAGGCATTAACCCAAACAACCACAAAGAATACTGGGTGCTCCCATTACTTAAGAAACAGAACATAGACCCAGCTATACCTACTAATTACCGACGGATTACAACAGTGCCCTTTCTTTTAAAAATCATAGACAAGATAGCCTACTCACAAATACAAAAACACCTGGAATCCAACCTCTTACTAGGAGCACGCCAGTCTGGTTTTCGGCCTCAGCATGGGAAATAAACTGCCTTAAAAGACCTAATGGCCCAGATTGATGAGCTCAGGGATAAGGGTAATCAGCCCTTCTTCTCCTCCTGGATCTATCAGCTGCATTTGACCTTGTGGACCATGGGGTCTTATGCAGCCATCTAGACTCAGCCGCTCACTTCTCAGCAGAAGCTATAGCATGGATACAATCCTTTCTAAGTAATCAGACTATGAGAGTCTTTTCCCCCACCGCGGCCGCGGACCCTATCCCTATCACTTCTCGAGTGCATCAGGGATCACGCGTCTCACCAACCCTATACAACATCTTCACGAAGTCCCTTTTTGATGATCTGAATCATCTTGGTATCACCTACACTAACTATGCAGATGATACTCAGATCCTCCTACCACTTACTGGGGATTATGATAAGGATTTGGCCTTGGTGAATAGGGTATATCTCATCATCCAGACAGGGATGGCCACCCAAGGACTATGCCTGAATGATGATAAGACTGAGATCATCATCCTGGGTACTACCTCAACAATAAAAAACCGTGTCCTAAATACTCTGCCTTTAATATTGACAACAATATTATCGCTGTCGCTAATGAGGTGAAAATCTTGGGGTTCTACTTGGACTCTACCCTTTCTTTTAACAAGCAGGTCAATGCTATGGCCTCGGTCACAGCATATACTTGCAAGTTAATCAGTGCGGGTACACCCTTCCTGTCTAATAACAGCTGTATTATCTCGGCCAGAGCGCTTATTTTGTCAAAGCTAGACTACTTTAATGCACTGTACATAGGGGCTAAAAAACAAACTATCAAGAAAATCCAATTCCTCCAAAATAATGCCCTTACAGCAGCACTCGGAATTGCCAGGAGAGAACATATCTCTGTGACTAGAAGATTAAATTAAACACTCGACAAAATCAAGTTAAAAGTTGCCTCAATCACATATAAATGCCTGAACAATGCAGCGCCGTGTTATTCGACAGAAGACTCAACAAGAATTACCAGATTATCTAGAATGAACTACCTCTTAGTCCCAAGATTTAAACTTTCTAGAGTCGGGGGCCGCAGCTTCCCAGTCAAGGCAGCTCAACTCTGGAATTCCTTACCCCCTCCATTGAGAGCAGATCAATCCTACCCTAACTACCGCCAGAATCTCATAAAATGGTAAAAAAAGACGCTGACACGAAATGCCCTTGCCATGACGCAATCACTGACCCTTTGGTTTACATTGTAAATAATTTCAGATAGAGTGTCTACTAAGTATCCCACTCTACCTTGCCCATGATCTATGAACCTCACTAGCTATATATGTGTCTACCGTATTTGCCCTTATTCTTGCATTTGTTATGCTGCTCCTACTCACCTTTCTCTAGCCACTGCATGTAAATTGCGTCCTTGATGAATAACATATGTATTGTATTGTTCTGATGTGTAACTAAGCTGTAAATTGTCTTACGCAATGCACCCTGATTCCCACGGTTCTGGTGCGCAATACAAATAATAAAACAAACGAACATACTCGTTTTTATTACATTAGGGATTAAGTTCAGAGAATGGGCATATATCTCAAATGCGTAGAGCTTGGCTTGAAGCCCTGCTGAGGTGGAATCCAGCAGAATAATATCATCAGAGAATGCAAGCCAGTGCATTCGCAACACTCCCATTCTCACAGAATTCATTCCCATGCCTTGCCATTGTTTCTGCAGGTTGCATAGGTACAAATTAAAGAGAGTAGCTGCTAGATTTCAGCCTTGTTTCAAGCCATGTATGCTCTAATAGACCCTGTAGTCGCACCCTCCTTAGTAATCCTAACTTTGTAAGCTGTATGATTATGGAGCATAGCGATCCAAAAGATCAAAGCCGCCGAATTCCTACTTCTGCCATTTTATTCCATAACAGATCCCTCAGAACAGTGTCGAAGGCGGAGGATATATCTATACTAGCCACATAGACTGGGTACGCTCCCTTATTTTTAGTACCCGCCAAAATCTGTGCTAATATGTTAGCGTTCAGGGCTGTGCCCATATCCCTCCTGAATCCTACTTGGAATTTTGACAAAATGTTGTGCTGACTTATAAATGTATCCAAGTCGTGGAGGAAAAGGATCGCATATTTTTTTGCGACAGTATTTATTAACGAAATGGGACGGTAATTATTCGGGTCTGTGTCGTTGCCCTTTTTATAGATGGGTACAATTATAGATGTTCCCCACTTCTCTGGGATATTACCTGACTGTAGGATGATATCAAATTTGTCTTTAAGTATATCAGCCCATAACGATGGATCTGTTTTGTATACACAAGATGGAAATCCATCGGGACCAGGAGCTTTGGAGTTAGTGAGCTTATTAATTGCCCAAAGAATATCCAATTTAGTCCATAAGAAACATTCCCTGTCCACATCTATCACATTATGGTATTTGAAGTAATGAAACGAGAAGGTAAACTGAATTTCACAGATATATACTTTTCCCATATAGCAGCAGAAATAACATTCTCCATATATCCACTATTTTTAGACTTTGGATTACGTATAACTGACCAAATTGTTTTCGAATCGTGATTTCAGATGTCTCTAATCAGGTCACAATTTGTTTTATTTAGACTAGTGATTTTAATAATTCTTAGTTCTTGTAGTGTTGGAGAATGCGCTTTTTTAAGTATAGATACTGTTGATAATTCAGTGTTAACTTTTTAAGGGAACGAAGTTCCTTATTTTTGTGACATTTAAGCAATTTCACATCAATATCGAACTGGTGCGATGTAACTATGGATTTAGGTTTATATTTAGCCTGTACAGATCTAAGAGCATTGGAAACTGTATCGCCTATTATAATCTCCCTCAAGTAGCGACAAAAACTAGGATGCAATATCTGCTCAGATATACTGTTCAGTTCCATCTGCATCTTTACCGTTAGTTTACGGCAGGGCACAGGATTCCATCTGAGAGAGATGTTAGGACGATCCATTTCAATCAAAGGCAGTAATTCATTGATTTTCAGTCCACAATAAGACATTCTCAATGATAGTTGAATGGGGCTTGATCCCTATGACTGATAGGATGAATGATTACTGGCTCAACGCGGTAAATCAGCGAGTTAGATATTACAAAAAAATCAATCATAGAGGTTGACAATTCCCGACTCCAAGTGTGTTTAGGATCTGACGCCACACAATTTACAAAGGTGAACTCCCTGTTATCAAAGTACTACACCCATTTGAGACCTCTGCCTAGCCCTCATCATACCCTTGTGCTCGTATATCAGGAAAGCTTCCCTGTTAAAAAAAACATCATCATTGCTTCTATGCCGCTCTATACAGTAACCAACAATACTTTGGAAGCGCCAAGCTTTAGAGCGGCATAGAAGCACTGATGATATGTTTTTTTTAACAGGGAAGCTTTCCCGATATACGAGCATGTAACGCTCACCTGATTCCCACGGAGGCGCCGACCTGTTCTGGACTGCTATGACCTCTTCTAAGGTGATGCGCAGGACTCGGAAGACGGACTGGACCGGACCCCCAAACCTCGCCTGTCTGGCCCGTAGAAGAATCCTTCTGTAGATGGAAAAGGGGATTAACTGTCTGTTAGATAATGTGTCGGATTCCCCCTTCCCCCTCTCACACTCCTCGAACCCCCTCCGCGATTCCCCGTAGAGTCTCACCTTAGAGTCTGAAAGGACGATCTCTCCATCCTGCTTCCGATGCAGGGGCGCGTTGATTTCCAGTTACTTCACTAGATCTCGGGTTTGGTGAGTATTCAACTCCGCTTGACTTTTCCGATATGAGGCCGTAAGTATTCAGTTGCAAAAGTTCAAGCCTTAATTGTCCGTTGTCCTTTTCTCTATTTCAGATGCAGGATGAAGAATCCGCGTAGAGGAATGGATTTGCCGAAGGTAAACTCTGGTGAGTCTTTTTGATGGATGGTTCCCTTAGTGATCTTGCTTTCACCCACTAATGCGTGTGTCTTTTTCCCCTTAGGGGCCGGCGTACGGAAGTGCCAAAGAAGCGGCGCCGACCCGAGGTGAGGAAAGATTGCCCCAACAATAATCAGGTAAGTCTTAAGGTGGAAGAATCAGGCCTTCCTCAATCTGTTCCTTCGCTCACCTTTGTTTTGTCTCTTTTTCTCCTTAGGCGCTGAAAGACGACGGATGGTGCCAATGGTCGCTGAAGAGCCCGAGGGCGCCTCGTGAAGGTGAGTGGAACGCGGCGTTGCAGCGAGCGATGCGATGCGCTTCTAAAAATAATGTCTTTTCTCAGGATCGTCGGAGTGATGGTTCCGGACTCCGGATGGAGGCAGGTAAAGTTAAATTATTCACCTTTCTCTCCTTTCCTTCCTTTTCAGGTGTTCCAGGTTGCAGGCGGGCGTGGCTGGAGCCAGGATGCAGGAGCAGACACGGTGAGCGTCCAGCTTCTAGATGCAGAACAACGCGAAGCGTGAGCTGCTGTCTGGGCGTGGTTTAAATAGCCCCCAAAGTAGTTCCAGGGAAGTATTCTTCCTCAGCCACACCCGAGTGGTAAAATAGTCCCATAGGTAAAATAGTCCCTTTCAGACCTCAAGGAGGTCTGGATCCGGCAGCATGGTCTGCATCAGGTAAGTCCATCCAAGCACTCCCATAATGAGCCTGGCGCCTATGGTGCCAGGACTGATGTCTTCTATGAGCCTGGCGCCAAAGGCGCCAGGACAATGTCCAAAGAGCCCCTATAAGGGGTCGCTGGGTCCCTCCCTGGGGACATGATGTCTGCTTTCGGGGACGCTGGGCCTGAACTGGCTTCCCAGGAGTAGGCAGCATGACAGCACTCTCCCCCAAGGCCCCTCCCAAGATTGTTCCCTCTGGGGATTTTGGTTTGTTTGGGAAGATCCGGTGGAATTTCTTAATTAATCGAGGTGCATGTACATGGTCGGTTCCCACGACCTCTCCTGAGGCCCGTATCCCTTCCAATAGATTAGATAGAAAAGTTTTGACCTTAACATCTTTGAATCTAAAATGTTCTTCACCTCGAATTCAGGTTCTCCATCTATTTGAATGGGTTCTGGAGGCTTGATTAGTCTGGTTCCAGGTTGCACTGGTTTCAAAAGTGACACATGAAAAACAGGGTGAATTTGCATGTTAGTTGGTAAATCAAGTTTAACGGTCGCTGGATTGATTATGGCCGTAATGGAGTAAGGCCCCAGATATTTTGGATTAAAAGTTCGAGGTCCCTTGAGCGATAAGTGCCTGGTAGCCAGCCATACTTGGTCCCCAATCTGGTACTGAGGTGCTTCACTCCAATGCAGGTCAGCATTCTTCTTGTATTTTCTCTTGGCTTGTTGTAAATGTGTAGTTGCTTCTTTGAAGGCTTGGGTAATTGTAGAATGCAGATGGTCCATTGCGGGCATTCCGAGGCCTTGAGGCGAGTCGAGGTCTGAGGTTCGAGGGTGATGCCCATATAAAGTATAAAAAGGACTTTGCCCAGTTCCAGAGTGTACCGAATTATTATATGCATATTCGGCTATCCAAAGAATGTCTTTCCAGTTACTTTCAGATTGCTGCAACATGCACCGTAAATATTGCTCAAGGGTCTGATTCGTCCTCTCTGTTTGACCATCGGTCTGAGGGTGGTGACTAGTCGATAATCTTACATCGATTTGTGCCAATTGACAACATCTATGCCAAAAGTGGGAAATGAATTGGCTTCCCCGGTCTGAGATTAGTACAGGCGGGAATCCATGTAAACGAACAATATTTTCAAGGAATTCTTTGGCTAGAACTGAAGCTGAAGGTAAACCTTTCAATGGAATGAAGTGGGCCATTTTGGAAAATAAATCCACAATAACAAGAATAGTGTTATATCCTGAACAAGGAGGTAAGTCCGTAATAAAATCCAATGACAGGATGTGCCAAGGTGCTGGCAGAATGTCTAAAGGTTGAAGGAGACCGGCTGGTCTTTTCTTTTGGCCTTTATTTTGGGCGCAAACACCACAGGACATCACAAATGATTTAACATCTTTTCGCCAAGAAGGCCACCAGAATTGTCGTTTCACCTTTTCTTCCGTCTTGGCAATACCGGGGTGCCCCTCTATTAGTGTATCATGATAACGAGAAATAACAAGCTCTTGTAATTCCTTGGTTGGCAGAAATAAGCGCCCTTGGAAATAAGGTAAATCATTATTTATAGTAAAGTCAGATCCCTTTTGTACCCAATCCTGTAAGTCTGTAGGGTCCAGGAGTTGTTTAACTCTAGCTTGAATGTCTTCAAGCGTTTGTAAAGAATTCATGCCCAAAAGTCTCTGTTCGGGAATTATCGGTACAGGTTCTGAGTTAGTGTCAGTTTCTCCCATTCCTATTCGGGATAGAGCGTCCGCTTTGCCATTCTTACAGCCAGGACGATAGGTGATTACAAAATCGAATTCCGCAAAAAACAAAGCCCAACGGAGCTGTCGAGATGACTGAGCCTTGGCGGTCTTTAAATACTGTAAGTTCCGGTGGTCGGTGATCACCGTGATGGTATGTCTAGCGCCAAGTAGATAATGCCGCCAGGCTTTAAAGGCGGATTTAATGGCTAACAGTTCTTTGTCAGTGATTGCGTAGTTAACCTCGGGTGCCGAGAATTTTCTGGACCAAAATGCACCGGGATGCAGTTGGTTAGTTTCGGGATCTCTTTGAGACAGGACAGCTCCCATGGCTAGGCTGGATGCGTCCGTTTCGACGACATAAGGGCGATCTGGGCGTGGGTGCTTCAATACAGGTGCAGAGGTAAATTTAGCTTTTAGTTCCTGAAAGGCCTGCTCGGTTTCTTCAGACCATTCGAAACGTTTATTTTTCCTTAAGAGCGCAGTTATGGGTTGAACCACACGAGAAAATTCCGGGATAAACCTGCAATAAAAATTGGCAAAGCCAAGCATGCTTTGAACACCTTTCACGGAGCTAGGCGATGGCCATTTGAGGATAGCATCCACTTTTCGTGAGTCCATTCGGACTCCTTTAGGTGTCAGGATGAAACCAAGAAACTCGAATTCTGAGGCATGGAAAACACATTCTTCAAGTTTAGCAAATAGTTTGTGTTGGCGCAATTTCTCGAGAACTGCCCTGACATGTTATCTATGATCAGATTCCGAAGAGGAGTACAGAAGAATGTCATTGATATATACGAAAACACAAACGTCGATGAGTTCCCGAAAGACATTGTTCATGAAGTATTGGAAGACAGCCGGTGCATTGCACAATCCGAAAGGCATCACCTGGTACTCGAATAGCCCATATTTGGTGCGGAAGGCAGTTTTCCATTCATCGCCTTCCCTTATTCGCACCAGATGGTAGGCCCCCCGGAGATCTAACTTGGTGTATATGCAGGCATCCTTCACCTGGTCAAGGAGTTCAGGGATCAGAGGCAAAGGGTATCGGTTTTTAACAGTTATCTGGTTCAATGCACGGTAGTCAATACAAGTTCTGAGGTCGCCTTCTTTTTTAGGCACGAAGAATAAAGCCGAGGATGCAGGAGACTTAGACGGGCGAATAAAACCATTGGCTAGGTACTGATCTAGATATTGTCGTAAATGAAGATTCTCGGGTTCGGTAAGGGCATAGATCCTGCTGCAAGGGGGTTGTGCACCGGGCAATAGATCGATCTGGCAATCGCACGACCTGTGAGGCGGTAGAGTGTTGGCCTGTTCCTTTTGGAAGACGTCTTGAAATTCTTGGTATTCTGGCGGTATTTGCAAAATGACAGAGGTTAATGTAGCTAGGCCAATATTTGGATTTCTTGCATAACAGGTTTGTGCACAATCTGGAAAGGTTATCCTCTTTGCTCGCCAGTCAATTCGAGGATTATGTGTTTCCAACCAAGGGATTCCTAGAATTACTTGAAATTGTGGAGCCTTGATTACATCAAACACAATTGCCTCCCGATGTCCGTCTTGACCCAACAATGTCACTTCAGTAGTGGAGTGTGTTACCGGCCCAGAGGCGATTTCGGTTCCATCCACTGTGGTGATGACATCCTTACTGGTTTTAGGGCAAAGAGGGAGGTTGATCCTGGAAGCCAATTCACGATCCACATAGTTTCCTATAGCCCCACTATCGATGTATGCCTTAATGGCATGTAACCGCCCAGGCTGCTTCGGATTTACGAGGACCATTGGCATGATGAAATGCGAGGTCAGAGAGTTAGTTTTTAAGCTCGGCAAGAGGACCCCTACGCTTGGCGGGCGCGGTCGTTTCCCGACTCAGATTCCATCAGGTTCTTATCAGCGACTCCTACCGCCTTCTTAGGCGGTTTTATAGAGCAATCTCGTAAAAAGTGTCCAGAAGCCCCACAATAAAGGCATAATTGCATTTGCCGTCTTCGTTCACGCTCTTTTTGAGTTAAAGGTCCTTTAACCCCTCCAATTTGCATAGGTTCAGTAACATCGGCACCCTTGGGGTTAACATGGGTTTTGACCAAAACCCGGGTCTCAAACTTGGACCCATCTGCCTTTCTGTTTTGAAGTCTGTGATCTAATTGGACCACCAAGTCTATATATTCAGAGCAGTCTTGGGGTGGATTTACGACCTGGGCCAGGACATCCTTAAGTTCTCCACGTAGACCTCGATGGAATAGCGTGATTCTTTTATCCTCCGGCCATCCAGTCTCCACAATTAACCTATTGAAGGTCGCGATATAGGCTAAGAGGTCCAGGTTACCCTGTCATAGGGATAGAAGCTCGTTGTCCAGGGCCTGTCCCTCAGAATGCCGCGCAAAAAGTCTTTCCATGCTTGCCTGGAAGGCTTGAAAGTTCCGAAGAATTGGGTCATCTTGAGTAACCAGTGGAACTGACCAATCCGCAGCACTGCCGCTGAGATATGATAGTACAAAAGCGACCTTGGTTTGGTCGTTAGGGAAGGCCCAAGGTCTGCAGAGGAAGTGCAATCGGCATTGATTCATGAATACGGCGAACCTTTTGGGGTCCCCGGCAAAACGTTCCGGTGGGGCCAGTGGCATATTTCCAGGTAGATTAATTTGCACTGGGTTATTTGAAACCACTGGGGCGGAATTACCCCCAGAACCTGGTAAAGGAGTTTGACCAGCCTGACCTTGTAATAGCTGTCTGGCAAGATCATCAGTTCGTTCTTTAGATACAATTAACTCTCTCCTGATGTCACGACTCGCTCCCTTCGCTCCCGTTCCCACCACTTGGGGGCATGATTTGGGGTTTATTCCCTACTGGACTTTTCCCCCGAACCTTATGCTACAGTGCTGTGATGAATTGGGAGCGCTAAATCCCTATTTTCCAAGCTACTTCCCTTCCGGATCCATTCCAGGTTTTTGGCAGCCAGCATGCTTCTTTAACCAAATGACTATGCTTCCCAGAATGCCTGGCCCACTGCTTCACCTCCACCCTTGCAGGACAAGGTTGGGTGGAGGATAGGCAACACATGTGGCTGCAGGTGCAGCAATCAGCACAGCTGAGGCTTGTGCTCGTTAAGCAGCTTTAAAAGCCTCAGTCTTACTTCAGTCCAGCGCTGGTCATCGTTGCAGTGTTTCCTGTTGTGACTAGTCCCTTTTTCCTTGATCTTAGCTTTTGTACCTAGTTCCTGTTTTCTTGTTCCTCTGCCCTGGATTTCGGATTCATGCGCTAAATTGATTTCTGCTCCCTTGATTCCCTTTTTGTCTTCCTCTGTTTGCAGGCAGCATTTCTCAGTGCTTTCCCCTTTTAGATGCAGCCCAGTTTGTCTGTGTTCTATATTTCTTTGACTTTGTCCTTTGCTGCTGTAAACCCGTATGCCTTAGCCTTCCTCTTAGATTAGCTTCCTGTCTTTTCCTTGGAGGGGTAGAGGGAAGTTTGCATTGGTTATTTCGTTTTTTCCCTGCTCCTGATCCTTACTTTCCATTGGGATCCATTCCATGTTTTCCATTGCACTTCTGCATTTATTTCCCATTTGATTATTAGGTGTGGTGTGCTGTTGTAGCTAGCTCCTGTGTGAATGCTTATGTTTTCCTCACTAATTTGTAATCACTATTCCAACTTAGGTATTTAGTTTTCCTCCCATTGCTGTTATAGCCTTTCTGGGTCCCAGTTTCATCAACAGGATTCGTGGGCTAGCTGACATTCAAGAGGTTTATCTCGTCCTCGTGAGTACTGTTCTTTAGTTCCCTTATTTAATACCATCAAGAGTGTTATTTCACAGATCCTGTCATTGCTTGCCCTCCACGTGGGTTTAGCGCTGTCAGTACCTGTAACAGCAATTGGGGGTAAGGCGCTTGCCGACTTTCCTCGCGGTCAGGTGCTTACCCCACATCCCTTTTCATATATTGGTTTTGTTGTCACACTCTATTTGCACTCCTGGGTTCTAGCATACATGAGTCGTTGTTCCTGTGTGCACGTAGTTTAATTCGAAGCTATTCACTGTGTGATTTAGTGCACATTTCCCTTGCCATATTCGCTGCCTTTGTACTCGCCTGACTAATCCTGACACCTGAGGGCATTCATCTCCTGGCGAGCGGAATGAACTTCAGCCCGTAATTCCCCCAATAGCTGGGCCAGCTGGTCTGTCTCGGAAGTCTCCATAGCGCCCGGGTGGGAAATTGTAGGTAGGCTTCGTGTTCTGTAACGCTCACCTGATTCCCACGGAGGCGCCGACCTGTTCTGGACTGCTATGACCTCTTCTAAGGTGATGCGCAGGACTCGGAAGACGGACTGGACCGGACCCCCAAACCTCGCCTGTCTGGCCCGTAGAAGAATCCTTCTGTAGATGGAAAAGGGGATTAACTGTCTGCTGGATAATGTGTCGGATTCCCCCCCTTTCCCCTCTCACACTCCTCGAACCCCCTCCGCGATTCCCCCTAGAGTCTCACCTTAGAGTCTGAAAGGACGAGCTCTCCATCCTGCTTCCGATGCAGGGGCGCGTTGATTTCCAGTTACTTCACTGGATCTCGGGTTTGGTGAGTATTCAACTCCGCTTGACTTTTCCGATATGAGGCCGTAAGTATTCAGTTGCAAAAGTTCAAGCCTTAATTGTCCGTTGTCCTTTTCTCTATTTCAGATGCTGGATGAAGAATCCGCGTAGAGGAATGGATTCGCCGAAGGTAAACTCTGGTGAGTCTTTTTGATGGATGGTTCCCTTAGTGATCTTGCTTTCACCCACTAATGCGTGTGTCTTTTTCCCCTTAGGGGCCGGGGTACGGAAGTGCCAAAGAAGCGGCGCCGACCCGAGGTGAGGAAAGATTGTCCCAACCATAATCAGGTAAGTCTTAAGGTGGAAGAATCAGGCCTTCCTCAATCTGTTCCTTCGCTCACCTTTGTTTTGTCTCTTTTTCTCCTTAGGCGCTGAAAGGCGCCGGATGGTGCCAATGGTCGCTGAAGAGCCCAAGGGTGCCTCGTGAAGGTGATTGGAACGCGGCGCTGCAGCGAGCCATGCGATGCGCTTCTAAAAATAATGTCTTTTCTCAGGATCGTCGGAGTGATGGTTCCGGACTCCGGATGGAGGTAGATAAAGTTCAATTATTCACCTTTCTCTCCTTTCCTTCCTTTTCAGGTGTTCCAGGTTGCAGGTGGGCGTGGCTGGAGCCAGGATGCAGGAGCAGACACGGTAAGCGTCCAGCTGCTAGATGCAGAACAACGCGAAGCGTGAGCTGCTGTCTGGGCGTGGTTTAAATAGCCCCCAAAGTAGTTCCAGGGAAGTATTCTTCCTCAGCCACGCCCGAGTGGTAAAATAGTCCCATAGGTAAAATAGTCCCTTTCAGACCTCAAGGAGGTCTGGATCCGGCAGCATGGTCTGCATCAGGTAAGTCCATCCAAGCACTCCCATAATGAGCCTGGCGCCTATGGTGCCAGGACTGATGCCTTCTATGAGCCTGGCGCCAAAGGCGCCAGGACAATGTCCAAAGAGCCCCTATAAGGGGCTGCTGGGTCCCTCCCTGGGGACATGATGCCTGCTTTCGGGGACGCTGGGCCTGAACTGGCTACCCGGGAGTAGGCAGCATGACAGAGCACAAGTGCAAGGCGACATGTGCTTTGAAATTAAGCTAAGGTAAACCCAAACTACGTATCGTGATGTTCTTACGAGAATTCTTAATGACAGACTTGCACCAGCATGTAGTAGTGGATACTAATGAATGCACTTTCATTTTTTCCTATGTTTACTGATTCATTTGAATGGATATATCCTTCATTTTTGACCCATGGGGTGGTAGGTATTTTTGAAATCTGTAATTTATACTTATACTTTTGCAATGATAATGGAATTGTATTGACAATGTCGAACTATAGCCCTGAAGATGGTGCAACGCACTGAAATGCATTTGCTAAAATAGCATACACTTCGAATTGAGGAATTGCTTTTTCGCCTTAAAGATTGTGTGAATAAAACACAAGAATATTTTTATAATTTAAAAAGTGTTTGAAGAATTTCTAACTTTTCAAGAATGAGCAGAATACCAAATTAAGGATATTAGCACAAGTCCATAAATTATTAAGAAATTAATTGAGCTCCTAAAAAGGAGCTAGGAGGAGCATAAGGTTTTACAGGGTGGTTTCCACACTGTTGTTCTTTCCGATAATATTGTAATTGAGCCCGTGTGTCAGTGGGCCTCTTTTTCAACCTGGTAGCTCCACATACAAGCAG
Source organism: Ambystoma mexicanum (assembly GCF_040938575.1). Classification (NCBI taxonomy): domain Eukaryota; kingdom Metazoa; phylum Chordata; class Amphibia; order Caudata; family Ambystomatidae; genus Ambystoma; species Ambystoma mexicanum. The sequence continues at coordinate 705,828,151 of NC_090924.1, forward strand.
GAGCAGAATTTAAAGTATTAATTTAATTGGAAATTAACAGAACTAAAAGGTGGTGCCCACCTCGGATCCATTGTTTGCCTATATTTTTCCTTGACACATAGGAGGTGGAGGCACACAGATATAGAATTAACAATAACATTTGAAATAATAGCCCGACAAGGACATGTCGTTTGCAGATATTGAAGCACTCACAACCAACAAAGCAGAAACCCCAGCATTTTCTGCTGAAGAGGCGAATAAGATTTTGGGGTTAATCACCGATTCCTCTTTCAGTATAAGTTCAACAGCTGGACAGGATCCAGCCAGAAAAATTAAACAATTGGAACACTTGATTTGAAAAGAAATTAACAGGAAGCTGCATGCTATAACATTGGGCAGATACCATAAAAATCAAAGGATACCACGGGGACTGCGAATACAATTACGCCTGACACTCTGTAAGGAGAATAAAGAGTTCGTAAGAAAGTGGGAGGTGATCCTAAATAAATGCTCCCTAGATTTGATACTACTAACAATACAGGAACTGGCTAATGACCTCACCACATTGCACATCGAAATAGAAGAAATAGAGAAAGAACTGGTAAAAACATTGAACCAAGAAGAGGTGCAAACCATTCTGGAGGACACAAACAAAAAACTAGCAGATTATAAATCGGAATTAGAAGCAAAGAAAGTGAGAACATTTTGCAGAGATACATATGATTATCTGAATGGAGAGGTATACACCTGGATGGAGAAATATGGGCCACTGGTGGGCAAACCTAAATCCAAAAACAGACCGGGTGATATGAGTGAAACATCAAGCTCTGGATCAGAGAGCAATCCAGCTCAGACAGAAGGGGAGGAAGGACAGACAAATAGAAACGCAAGCCCTGCACAGAGACCAAGTACCTCTATGAGTGACTCTTCCTCTTTTTTAGAAAGAGGCCGGAAAGAACAAAAAGAACAAGGAGGGGGAAGAGGAAAACCAAGGTAAGGACCGGAAACACGACAGAAACAGAGAAGAGTTTAGTACTGAATTTATCATCAAGAACACTCACAGAACAAGAAATAATGACACCACATAAAGGTCTTAGCATCGTACCAACATACAATAGTTCCTTGTTCGACACACGGATAGAACTTTTTTAACTGGTGAGAAAAATGAAGCTAAAAGTATTTTTCAATGAATTGGAGGAGTCTGAAGGAAGAGAAATTGAGGAGAAAGAATTAAAAGAATTCAGAGGAAAAAGTGGATTTATTCCACCCATCAGTGTGCCAGCGATTGATATTTTTCAAAAACAAACAATTAAAGACCTAGAGAAAATCAATTTCAAATCTAGAAAAGGTGGGAATATGAAACCACATGAATGGGAGCTCATTAAGAGACAATACAGTGATGAACAGTTGATCATAAGAAGCGCTGAAAAAGGAGGAGCATTGGTTCTTCTTAATACAGTAGACTACGATGCAGAATGTAGGAGACAACTTAATGACCTCAACACTTACGCAAGATTAGATAGAGATCCCACCATAGAAATCAAACATAATTTGGAAGAGTTACTCACTAAGGCGGAGGAACTCGGCTGGATTAATCATCACACCAAGAAATTTCTGACCAACAATTATCCAAAAATCCCTCACTTTTACACATTACCAAAAGTACACAAAGATCTGACGAACCGCCTGGTAGACCAATAGTGGCTGGCACCAACAGCATACTGCAACCTTTGGGAATTTACATAGACCATTTTTTACAACCGTTGATACAAAAAACCTCTACTTATGTAAAGGACACCACACATTTTCTGAAATATTTGAAGGATTCGGAATATACATATATGGACATCTTGTTTACGATAGACGTAAAAAGCCTCTACACATCAATCCCGCACGACCAAGGAAGGGCGGCGGTAGAATGGCTGTTATTACAAGAAGGTGACATTCCGGCTCAAAAAGAATTTGTCATGGCGTTACTAGAATTCATCATTGAAAACTCATATTTTCAATGTAAAGAAGAATTTTTCCTACAGATTGCCGGAACATCTATGGGTGCAACTATGGACCCAGCTTATGCCAACGCATTTATGCACAAATTTGAAGTGGGTCACGTACTAACACACGAAGGGTGGAAAAGAAAGATTGGATTATGGATTCGCTACATAGACGACATTTTTGGGATCTGGCATGGCACCGAAGATGAACTAACTAAGTTTCTTGAGTATCTGAATGGCATAGATCAACATATCCAGTTCACATCAGAATTCTCTGCAAAAACCATACACTTCTTGGATGTAGAGGTTAACAAGGAAACTACAGGATACAGGACCAACATATATCAAAAACCCACTGACAGGAACACCATCTCGCATAAATTGAGTTTTCATCAAACAAGCCTTATAAAAAATGTACCTTACAGCCAAATGCTACGAGTAAAAAGGATCGTCAGTGACCCCACGGACTACGCAGAAGCAATAAACAAAATGGGAGAAAAATTTCTCAACAGAGGTTACACTAAGACTGAAATGGAAGAAGCAGAAGCAAGATTAGAGAAAAAGAAAAGAGAAGAGCTCCTGAAACCACAAGAGAAGGAAGATGAAGCGCCTTCTATGGTGTTTGATCCAAATACTCAAAACATAGCAAACAAATAAAATAAATAATTAAAAAGAATTGGAACACACTAGGCCTCGATGATAGGGTTGAGCCACTGTTTAAGGAACTCCCCACGTTTGCATACAAGAGGAGCCAAAACATAAAAGACAAATTGGTAAAAACAATGAGTTTCAAAACAAAGAAGGATACCACTAAAACTGGAACTTTTCCGTGCCTCAACTGTTCCAATTGTGGATACATACTAAAAGGAAACACTATTAATCATCCACATACTGGTGAGAAAATAAAACGCAGACATTTTGAAACATGTAATTCTAACAATATTGTGTACTCTATAAAATGTCCATGCAGATTATATTATGTGAGACAATCGACAAGCACTGCGAAAGTGAGATGGAATGAACACCGCTCATGCATAAGAAATCACAACAAGAACTCGGCCACTCTGCGGTGGCCAGACACTGGGATTCAGAAAAACGCAACCTATCACAGATAAGATTCCAAATACTCGAAGTTGTAAAGAAAAGGGAACCACACACATAGCTCTCAACTCACACGCTTTTGGCGGGTGTCACCCGCCTTGTAAAGGGCTGACTCACCCGCCAAGCCTCTTGCACGCCCAGGTATTCCAATGGGCGTCTCACCCGCCAAAAACAAAATCGGGTGGTTTCACCCGCCTTTGCAACACAAATGGTTGAGAGCTATGCACACATGAATCTGCAACAGAGACTAGACCAGAGAGAATCCTTTTGGATAGACAAGCTCGGAACACTGACGCCTAGAGGGCTCAATGAAGAGATCAATTTTGCTTGTTTTCTTTGAATATTGTGTGTAATGTGCATGATGAAGGGGTTGGATTATGTACTGGTACTTGTTGAGTAGATTCAGGTTCCTAAAGCAAAGAAGAGAATGAGACATATTGACGTAAGGATTTCCTTATAGTCACTATATGGTTCCACATATATATCACACAATTTATACACAATATAGTCATGAAAGACGGGATAGAACATAGTTCTGTGTAACTACTATGATATATTAACATTAGTAGAGCATGTTCTCATGCATTTTAACACCAACATTATACAACCTCACTGTAGACTGTGTTCGTCCAAACATCACAGTCGGTTACAATATTATATGCGTAATTTTGTATGGTTCCATGTCAGGATTGAATTTTCAACAATGGACAACACTATACTGACCTCTAAGTAGAGGCACACAGCGCTGGCTGATGCACAGCGTCTCGTAATAACTAACACTAAGAGTCCCACTGCAAATTGCGGTTTAGGTATGCATAAGATTGTCGATCCACATGCAAATTGAGTGTGCATTATTAGACAGCACCACATAGAATCATTAGGATATTTACTGGAGTAAACAGGCACTGCCGGCTTGCAAACAGCACGTCCAAGACAGGTTGCCCTGGCGATCAACAGTCCCACCCTACCCATTCCCATGGGAGGGTGGGGCCAGAGGCGCGTCCGCCACGTCCAATCCTGGACGGCAGACGTCGCCGCGATCGCCATGACAACACATAAAGCAAAGTCTCTGACGCGTGCGCGTCTTCGTGTCGCGGTTTACAAGACGTATACACGGGAGCTCCTCTGAGGTAAGGAACTTCATACAGTAACCAACGATACTTTGGAAGCGCCAAGCTTTAGAGCGGCATAGAAGCACTGATGATATATTTTTTTAAACAGAGAAGCTTTCCTGATATACGAGCACAAGTGCAAGGCGACACGTGCTGTGAAATTAAGTTAAGCTAAGGTAAACCCGAACTACGTATCGTGATGTACTTACGAGAATTCTTAATGACAGACTTGCACCAGCATGTAGTAGTGGATACTAATGAACGCACTTTCATTTTTTCCTATGTTTACTGACTCATTTGAATGGATGTATCCTTCATTATTGACCCATGGGGCGGTATGTATTTTTGAAATCTGTAATTTATACTTATACTTTTGCAATGATAATGCAATTGTATTGACAATGTTGAACTATAGCCCTGAAGATGGTGCAATGCACCATAGCTTACACTTCGAATTGAGGAATTGCTTTTTCGCCTTAAAGATTGTGTGAATAAAACGCAAGAATATTTTTATAATTTAAGAAGTGTTTGAAGAATTTCTAACTTTACAAGATTGAGCGAAATACCAAAATAAGGCTATAAGCTGAAGTCCATAAAATATTAAGAAATTAATTGAGCTCCTAACGAGGAGCAAAGAGGAGCTGTCACGACCCTCGCCCAAAACCCCCTCTGGCAAACCCATTGGCCAGGTGGAGTCAGGACTCGGGCCTCTAGAGCCAAGCATCCTTTTCCAAAGCCCTCTTGGGGCCACTCCTGGCACCTATGGCGCCAGGCTCACACACCATGAGAAACATGTGCTTGGGTACTACTTATTGAGTTGCCAGCCAACATGAAGGCATCCACATAGCTTGGTTCCCAGGAACCAAGTTATGCGGTCTAGTGTTTTGGGTGTGGTAGCCTAGGGACTACTTTACCTGGACTATTTTGTTGGGGCTATTTAAACCACACCCGAGCAAGACAACATGCTTCGCGTTACTTTGCAGCTTGCAGCGTGACGCTCACCATGTCCAGCTATTCCCTCGAACCTCGGAGAAGCAGAACCTGCAAGGAGACAAAAGGAACATCATTAGCAGCAGCATCTTACCTGCAGTCTTCAACTTTAACCACTCGCAGCTTCTGAGAACAGCTATCTTGAATCAGCACGCCTCCCGGACAGCACAACCTGAAAGCGGAAGATAGAGGCAACATTAAAGAAAGCAGTAGAGACATTTGTAAATTACGAACTGCTCAAAAGACTTACCTGGCTGGTCGCCTCACGGCTGGCACCATTCTGGACATTCTACTCGCGCTGAAGAACACTGCGACCTACAAGGAAGGAAAACACAGGTTAGCAAAGGCAAGACTTCGCAGCGCTGCGCATAGCGCTTACTTACCGCATCATAGCGCTCTTAATGCGCCATCATTTACCAGCAGGGCTCAACCAAGCCAGTTCGCCGCGCTGAAGCTCTGCATACCTAAGGGAGGAAAAAGAGACATTCTAAATTAAGAAAGGCATGCAGGATAGCAACAAAACTAAAGAACAGCAATAAGACCTACCTGAACAATATCAAACGGGTCCACACGCCCAAGAAAGACAACGCGCCCCTGCAAAGAAGGCAGGACGGAGAGTACGCCTAATTCTACCACCAGGTGAGGAGAGGGCCCAGATGGGCTGAAATCATGTGGGGGTGGAGGGAGGATACTTACCCCGGTCGGTCAGTCTTGAACAAAGTCCTCCTGTATTTTCAGGCAGAACCTTTCCCGCAGACCACATCTGGGCAGAACTGAGAAGCATACCAGCGAGTAACCCGGCTGGGTGGCGTCCCTGTGGATACCAGGTGAGCGTAACAGGAGCATAAAGTTTTACAGGGTGGTTTCCACACTGTTGTTGTTTCCGATAGTATTGTAATTGAGCCCGTGTGTCAGTGGACCTCTTTTTCAACCTGGTAGCTCCACATACAAGCATGAGCAGAATTTAACGTATTAATTTAATTGGAAATTAACAGAACTAAAAGGGGGTGCCCACCTCGGATCCATTGTTTTTGAGTAACACACACACACACCCTAGACTGTGCGGGACCTCTGCTTACTGCAGCAGACCCTCGCTCCACTTGTCAAAACAAATGCTACTAGCGTAATTACTGCATTCACAACTCCAAAAAACAAAGTCCTCTTATCGCAAGTGTGAGCCACTGGTGCTTTTCCCCAAATCGCACGTGCATGCCACCAATAGAACACAATACATGCATTTTACTTATCTGACGGTCTGGGAGCTCCACGGGACTGCCCGAACCAGAAGTAGGACGGCAAAATCACAGGAAGCGCGTCCTGTCACCACTGCACCCCGGGTTGCTTGTCACCACTGCGGCCCAGGTTGCTTTCTGCTCATAGCCCAGTCCTCCGGTGTCCCAGTTTCTCCACACGCTCCTCTCCACAACTGCCGCATACGCCCATAAAAACGCTCAATAATTCGCACCCGAGCACGGGCAGCCGGCGTCTAAATAGTACACAGCTAATTACGTGCAGTTGAACCAGTGTGTGCAGCAAGACTACAACACTGTCCCAATGCTGCTGGGAAATGTAGTCTTCCTTTGACTCCAGCTCTATATCAGCATCTACCACGCCTAAAGTGTCTACCTCCCCAACCCCTACTTCTGACAAATAGGCATTGGCGGACCTGGAAAGGTTACCATAAAGTTTCCTATGAACACTGTGGAGGATTCTATCTTGATAAATAGAATTGGAGCCCTGCTTATGGTTACAGAAAGGGAGCCAGATAAATCTGTGTGTCTCCAAGCCCTGTGCCAAAACAGCCCCCCTAATGGCTTCAGTGGGGATGACTTAGTGTCTCCTCAACTGACCCCACATCAGCAAGATGAGCTGGAGATTTTGCTGAGGTGAATCTCCTTGTCACTGAGACCCGTGTTGACAGGTTGGTGCAAACTAGACCGTAGTATGGACATTGGTGAACCCACCAAGTCTAGGTGAGGTGGTGGTTCAGACCATACAAGAAGTCCTGACAGTTGGTGTGAGATCCACCCTGTGTTGGAACAATGGGTGTTGAGCACTCTAGCTGTGTAGAGTCCAGTTCCGATGATCTGGAGGCACCGGTAGGTCTTGCTGGTAGGTAGTTAGTTATTTTATTTTCGTAGGAATTTGGCTTCTGGCAGCAGATAGCTCTGTGCATTATGCACATTGTTTTGAACCTTATTTGTTGTTTGATGGGTAGTCAATGTAGCATTTTTAGCATTAGGGAGATGTCTCTTCGTGGTAGTCTGAGCAGGAGTCTGGCTGCTGTGTTTGGATACCTTACAGTTTCTTTAGTAGGTGTTCCGGCATTCCCAGGTATAGGCGGTTGGCATAGTCTATTCTGGACGTGATTAGGGAGATGATGGTACGTTTTTTATGGGTAAAGGAGAGGAAAGGTAGGCTCCTTTTTATTGTGCGCAGGAGGAAGAAACATTCCTTGATTGTTGCGTTTACTTGTGGTTTTGGCGTTAGTTCGTTGTCCATCAGGACTCCAAGGTTTTTTACTGTCGTTGACGGCATTGGTGCAGTTCCTAGTTCTATGGGGCATGGGATGTAGTGGTTGGTTTCCCAGTTTTTCGCTATAACCATTATTTCTGTTTTTCCTTGGTTGAGTTTGAGGCTGTTTGTGTTCATCCATTCATAGAGTACTTGTAGACAGCCTTCCATTGCTGTGTTTTCTTCTTGTGTGTCTTCTATTTTGTAGATGATTTGTGTGTCATCTGCGTAGTTATTGCATGTAAAGCCATGTCTTTTAATGAGCTTGATTAGTGCAGTCAGGTAGATATGGAAGAGCAGTGGAGATAGGGACGATCCTTCTGGTACTCCACAGTTGGTGTCTCGAAAGGTTTAATCCAGACGGTTTCCATTCTATTTATTGAGAATGATTTAATCCAGAGTAGGGCTAGGTCAGTGATTCCTATTTCTTCTAGTCTCTTGATGAGGATGTCATGGCTGGTGGCGTTGAACGCTGCAGAGAGGTCCTGAAGTATTAGAGCTGAACTTGTGTCGGAGTCTCATTTAGATCATCCCAGATTGAGAGGAGTGCTGTCTCAGTTCCTCTCTTGGGTTTAAAGCCGACTTGTGTCTGGCCCAGTAGTTGGTGTTTTTCTGTGTGCTCCTGTGTTAGTCCATAGACGTAGGTTTCAAGTAGTTTTATTGGGTAGGGGATGTTCGATAGTCTGTAGTTGGAGAAGTCTTCCACGTTGCCTGCCATGGGAGAAGTCTTCCACGTTGCCCTCCATGTCCTTGAGTAGTTTGAGTGGTTTCATGTATGCTGATTTGAAAGATTGCAGTATTTTCCCTGTTGTGAGTGATAGGTTGAATAGGGTTCTGTAACATTCCAAGGGTGTGCCCTGTGTGAGGATTGATTTGTATATGTCTGGAGGGAAAGGGTCCATGGGGGGAGCCTGCTTTGTTGCTATTTCTTACCAGCTTGACGAAAGTCTCTGCTGATATTTGGGGGAAGCTTTGGAGTTTGTTCTGGTGATCCTTGGTTGCGGGGGTGGGTTGTGTAATTTGTCTGACTGGTCTACTTTGTATGATCTGGTGGATGACACTGATTTTGTTTTGGAAGTGGTCTGCAAGGTCGTTGCATTGAGGGTACCGGAATGTTGTTGCATTCAAGTGGGTTCTTCATTTCGTTTATGATGTTGAACAGTTCTTTTTGGGTGTTTGTGGCTTTGGTGATTCGGTTGTCACAGTATTTTTTTTGGTCTTTTTGTATTTTCTTTTTGTATGAGTGGATTTTTTGTTGAAATTGTGATTTTCTCTTTTTTTTTATTAAAACATTTTCTTGCCTGGTCATATTTTTTTCTCCATTTTAGTTCTAGCATCTCCTTTTTCCTTTTCATGGCGCCAAGGAGGGGAGTAAACCATTTTGCCATTGCTCTCTTGCGTGATGGGTTGAAAGGTTTTTCCTTGGAGATATTGTTCATTGTTTTGGTGATCCATTCATGAAGTATTTCCCTTTCTATATCGAAGTCGATTTTGTCCAGAAAAAGGGAAGTCTGGCTTTAAAGAAAGCTGCTCTGTGGGGCGACACCTTACAATCCCAATTTTAGACAATAGAGAAACTGGTGTTGATACAATTGCATCTGTGAGTAAATGGGTGTCGCAGGTCTCTGGACTCAGACGGTAGTAAAGCCTAACCGTCACCACATGTAATGTAGAAAAAGAAAAAAATCCGGGACTCAGCGCCACCAGTTTAACAGTCATTTAATTGTGTTATATTGTCACACATTAAATGATGAGGTAAAGCCCATGAATGATAACATGTTTCGGCTCGCTCAGAGCATTTTTCAAATCTGGGCCGATTTTGTCCAGGTTGATGTTTTTTTTAGTTCAAGTTGTTCCACTAAGTTACTGTCTTTGATGGTCTTCCAGTTTCTTTTCATGAAAGTCGGGAGTTTATTGGGTTGTTTGGGTGCTTTCGTAGGTAGCACGATCACAAATGGAATGATGAGGCGGTCGCTCCAGAGTATCCGTATTAGCAGTGCCGTGGGGGATGAGCTTTCTGTTGGTGAAGATTGTGTCGAGTGTGTGTCCTGCTGTGTGTGTTGCTCCTTTAACCAGCTGATGTAATTCCATTCTCTTCAGCTGCTTGACTAGCATATTTTGCGAGTATGCGTTTTCTTCTTCAAACCAAATGTTGAAGTGTCAGAGGATTATCAGGTGTTCGTGTTAGATGGCCACATTGGTGATGGCTTCTGTGAGGGTGTCCATATGTTGGTGGTCTGTAAACTAGAACGAATCTGAGATTTGTTTTGGGGTACATTTTCAAGTGAAGGATTAGGGTTTTGCTGTTTTTCATGTTTAGTGGTTTGTCTGTTTTTTATTTTCAGATGCTCCTTTTATGCTATTGCCATTCCTCCACCTCTTTTATCTTTCCTGTTTATCTGTCAGCACTTGAAGTTGTCCGGGAGGCAGCCGTGTAGTGTGATTTTGTACTTGTTGTCTAGCCATGTTTCTGTGATGAATACGATGTCGATGCCTCCGTCAGATCTCTGGCTTTGATTAGGTTGTAGTGGATCCTTTCGATGCAGTTTTGCTTTTAATATTGGTTGTGTCGTGGTTGTTCTATTGGTCTGCTTCCATGTTGCTCTGTCAGGGATCCACCTAAACATACTCCCAGGGATTCACATAAACATACTGTGACATATCCACACACTGTGAAACGTTCCCTGCCCATGGCTTCTCAGTCCCATTCCTCTGAAAGGCATTCCGTACACATACGGAGAGCACCGTCCCTCCTGCCTTGGAGGTTGCCTTTTCGACGATGGAGGCCCCTGTATGCATGATGTCATGCAGCTGCACATACGCAGGCCAATGGGAAGACTGGCCTTCGCGGTCACATGACACAGAGGACGTTGCGTGTATCAAAGAATAAGAACCACCTTAGCCAGCAACCCGGTGCTTCTGATTAGAGTTGTTCCTGACTCCACGCTTGACCTTGCTATTTTTTGAATTCTACGTTGCTGACCTGATTTCTATCAACCGGACTTAGCCCGTGCCTCATCTTTGGAACTCTTTGACCCTCTGTGTTTTTTCGACTCAGCTTGATCACGGACTGTTCTGTTTAACATTTGGCTCCTTGCTGTCCGACCAACGCCGACTACTGCTACGCCCCCGGAATCACTCTGCTTGCTGTTTCTGCTCCATTGCTGCCCGCACATTGACGACTACTTTTGTTCATTGGATTTCTGTGCTGCTCTACCTCCGCGCTACTTCAATCAAAGACGCTCTGCTTCTCATCACCCTTACCTGCTTTTTCTCACTCCCGGACATTCCTCTTTGCTCAACATCATTCCTGTGCACTTACGAGAGACGATTGCTGTATCTGCACTAACCAGTGCCCTCAGGCATCCTCGTGCCTTCGGGATAGGTCCCAATAACAACCCTAAAACCCAATCGGTACTTTTCCGTGTTGGATTTACTGGACCTTCAAGCTCCATTGCACTACACTGCTCCACTCCTGGTAAGATCCTTTCCCCAGTGCTATTCACAGTTCCTACCTTAACACCACTATGTCTGACTTGGCATTCCTGTCATTCTAGATAGCCTTTGCCAATTTGGGAATACAAGGTAACACCGCTGTACCATTACCGCATGTGCTGTTGGCTCAACTTGTGAAGATCACGACCTATTTAGAGGTTAGCTCATTCCTATCAGTCGCTAAATTTTGAGGAATTCCGGTCTGTGTTACTAATTGCTGTTTTTCTGCATTATAGCTGACGGTGTTTGTGTGCGTGTCCCCATTCTTCCAATTGATCCCTCTGATTGCTCATATCATTATCAACAGAGGGGTACATTGATAGGAAGAATTCTTCTCTGACTAAACGAATTACGTGCCGGTCTGGGTTCCAACATCCGGGAGACTTCCTGGAGTGCTTTGGAGTCCGTGGGGGCATCATAGGTGGCGAGTCATAACATGCTCTCACGATGTGATAGGTGTTCAGTGTGATTTGTTTCTTTGTTGAATTGGTCTGTTAATTATTGGGTTGCTGATTTCTTCTGCTTCCACCTCTATATTTTGTTGTAGTTGGTGGATGTGTTTTTGTGGTATATGGGGTGAGGGTGTCTGTTTCGTTCATTTCTCTTCTCGGTGTATCTCTTCGTTTTCTGTGTGGCTGCAGTATGCTTTTGGTGCGCTTAGCGAGGTTGGAGGCATTGGGGTGTTCTGGTGCGTGGTTTGTTGCGAGGTACAATGTTCGATATAGGGACTTTTGTCTTCTCATGATGTCTGTTCTGTTGCCCACAGTGTTTGTCGGGGTGTGTTCTTAGTTTGTGGCAGTGTCTACTGGAAGAGGGTGTGTTCCCATTTGGTTTGCTCCTTGTTCTGTTTTCCGTTTGCGTTGTCCTGTTCTGTATCGTGGCATGTTGTGTTCCTTAGCTGCAGGGTCGTTTGGCGGTTTGAGTGTAGGCCACAGGGGCAGTAGCCCACCTGTAGGACCTTGCAGGGTTTGTATTGTGGCAGTTCTTGTCTTTTTTGCAGTGTGATTGTAGGTATAGTGGTGTAGTGTCAGTGGACTTGTGGCTTCATACAAGGGTGTTAATTTGGAGATGGTGGTGGTGGCGGGACGCTGCTGGTGGGGGACTGACCGGGGTGTTCTTATCCTGCAGTGGGATTGCCTAGGGGAAGTAGTAGGGGGTACCGGGCTTGATATGATTCTAGGGTTGTGGATATTTCGCTGTGGGACGTTGGGGATCTACCCACGTAGTATAGTGGTTAATGGGAGGTGACCTCGGTACCGCGATTTGACAGACAGTGCCAATACACCTATTTTTGAGCTTCCTGGATACTGTGGTGAAAGGCCTATGCCTCGCGGAACAGCAGTCAATGAAACAAACCCAGATTAGAGTTTCCTAGATAATGGGGAAAGCGCCCAGGTCTCACAGTACAGCAGCCAATGAAATGCACCCAGATTAAGTTTTCTAGATAGGGGAATAAGGCCTGTACTTCACAGTACAGCAGTCAATGAAACATACCGAGATTCAAGTTTCCTAGATAATGGGAAAAGGGCCTATCCTTCACAGTACAGCAGTCAATGAAACACACCCAGATTCAAGTTTCCTAGATAGTGGGGGAAAAGGCCTATACTTCACAGTACAGCAGTCAATGAAACACACTCAGATTTGAGTTTCCTCAATAGTGGGTGGGGGAGGCCCATATTTCACAATACGGCAGTCAGTGAAACACACCTGGATTCAAGTTTCCTAGATAGTGGGGAAGTGATGGATGTAAGTGAACCAGCTGTACCTACTGGTCATAAGGATCAGTTTTCATTTCTAACTGAACATATAAATAGTGGTGCTAACATTGACTTAGTAGACCCTGAGCAAAGCCTGGTATTACCACAGCACTCAATGCACCACACATTACAGGACTTGGAACCCCACATGAGACTGTCTGGTCCAGAAATCTCAGCACTAAACGTGGTGTAGTTAGTTTTCTCCTTTAAACGACAATATTCGACTGGAACTCAACACACACACTCTATAACTAAGTGATGTGAAATCATCTTAGAGATGATCCATGAATTAGTCACTGTTCAGCCTGGAGCAGTGGGGCTGTTAGGGAAAGTGATATGAGTACCCCTGTACTCCCACCTGAACAGGATCAGGGGGTACTTGTGGCCGCCACAGTGCAAGAATTGTCAAGCGATCCGTCATGGAAATCTGTGAAACAGAGGGGAAAAAGGCAAAAGGGACAAAGAAAACGAGTTCAAGAAAGTTTCATAGAAACCTTCACTTGTCAGAGGAAGCAGCTAATGCTGCTCCAGAAAAGAACGCTTGGGAAGAGCTGCCAGTGCGGCCTCAAGCCCAGGGGAACATCTTGGAAATCTTTAATAGAAGTGGAAAAAGAGCAGGGCCGCACTTCGAGTGAGCTTTCCCAGTGGGTCAAGAAGGGTTATCGGTCTATAGTTTGTTGGCAGTTTCCTGTCGCTAGCTTTATAGATCGGAATCAATATCGCTAGGGTCCAACTGCGTGGGATTTGTTTGGTTTTCTCTATTAAATTAAGAAGTTTTGAAAAAAAAGGTAGCCCATTCTTCGGGAGCAGATTTTAAATTGGCGTTGGAGAGCCCATCAGGGCCAGGTGCTCGCGATGGATTCAAGGACATAATAGTTTTTCTGATCTCATCTCTTTCCCAATTTAAGTCCCAAGCGTGATGGTTATTCGAGTTTTATGCTGTTGAAATGTCTGTTTTCCTTTTGTAGAGGTTTGTGAAATGTTGAGACCATTCTCCGGATTCTACTTCTTGTATCATGGTTGATACAATTGATGTTTCATTTAGAAGCGACCACAATTTTCTGGTGTTATTCTGTTTTAAAGCGGCTAAACTCGCTTCTGCATCTGCTTGCCGCATTATACCTCTATGGGATTTTATGAAATTGGAGTATTTCTGTTTTTCCTTTTTTTATCTCTGCAGCAGAAGTTATTGTATTCTGTTTTTTGAGTTGTCGAATTTTTTGTGGAAATTCTTTTTCATCGACTTAATATCATGATTAAAGTGATGTTTGTGGTTGCTTTGGTGGTTCGCACGTTTTTTTTTGGGGTGCTGATATTTGTGCAGAATCTACTCAGAGTTGAGTTTTGAGTGGTCTGGTAAATTTGAGGCCTCAAAATTTGTCAGCAGTTCAGCCATTTGGTGTTGATTTATTCAAAGCTTGTTAAGACCGTTGTTTAGTTCAAACTCTGGGAGATTTAATCATGTAATTTGTATTTGAGCAGTAGTCCATGTTATTAGAATTTGGTGGTGATCACTATTTATTTGTGGATGATTTGCAGTTGCCGTTAGGTTTTTTAGTATCATTTCTGAAACAAAGATATAGTCTATAATTGAGTTGGATTGTTGTTGTGTCCACGTTGGAGGGGGTTTGTTTTGGTCATTTCGTGGTTGTTCAGTCAATGTTAGGTTTCTAATGAGAATTTCTTTAGACCATTTTTTTGCTCTTGAAGATAGATTGGAGGGATTTAGTCTCATACCTTCTGGGCTATAAAGGTGGATATTCAAATCACCAGCAATTATGAATTCTGTCGAGTTATGTAAATATATTCTCATTCATGGATGTTGGGTTCCAATAAATATTGAAGATTGTTAGATAGCTGGGTTCTTTTTTTGAGGTTTGCATACAGATGATGATGTATTGAGCACAGGGGTGAAGATTTTGCTATGGTGGACCAAGATGGCTTTATTTTGGTCATAATCAGCATACCTGATGAAGGTCTATCTTGTTCTGAAGTGATCGCTGGATTCGTGAAGGTTGAGAATCCTTCGCAGGTTACCTCTTCCGACAGCCAAGTTTCCTGCAGGCAAATTATAGCCGCGTCTTTTTGATTTAAGGATCCTTCGTCGAAGAGGTGGTTTGAGCCTCTGGTGTTCCAGGAGCATAATGTTATCTCTTCTGGCTTTATTTCTTTGCTTTTTGGTTGTTTTTTTTTTAAAAACCTTTATTTTTGGTTTTTGTATTATTCTATAAAGACATAAGAACAAATACACACCCACATTAGGGTGGACTTAACTCTGCGCCGTGTCCCATCACCCAACCTCCCCCTCCCACCCCCCGGCTCGGCCCATAGTTCAACTGTTTGTGCCGTCCTGATTCCAGGTCGATGTAGCATGGAAATGGTGCTGCTAGTTCTGTGCCTTCACTGTGACCTTTCTCCTGTGTCGGAGGCATCTGGTTGGCTGGTAGAGTCCTCCTCTGATTCATTCAGCAAGAATGTTATTAGCGGACCCCAGATGTCTGGAGGCCGGGCATGTAGGGGAAGTTGTTTGACAAAGTCTGTTTCTACATCCTGGCAATAAAGGATGTCTTTGCGCCAGGCGATAAACGATGGGGGGGGGCCTCGGCCCCAGGACATGGCCACTCTCCTCCGGGCCAGTGTCAGCAGAAGTCCCGTCAGTTTCCTTGTCGGGGCAGAGAGCAGCCTAGTCATACCCAACAAGGCCGCTGTCCGGCTTGGTTGTATCGCCTCTCCCACTATTGCTGCCGTTGTCTCCAAGACATGATTCCAGAACGGTGTTATTTCGGGGCAGTCCCATGCCAAATGGACGAAGTCTGCTGAATGTACTCCACATCTTTCACATTTTGCAGCTGTTTCAGGGCGATGCTTGTTTGCTTTCGCAGGTGAGTAATAGGTCTGGTGTAGAAAGTTAAAATGGATTAGTTTAAAGCGTGAGTTGAGGGCGATTTTTTGAGTTTGCTTCAGGATGTAGGTCCAGTCCTCCTCTGATATTGTACTGTGCAGGGACCTTTCCCATCTGATCTTTGCTTGGTAGAGTTTAGGTGATGTATCAGTAATAATAGCTTTGTAGATTTGTGACACCAGCTTGCCTTCACCTTGTGCTTGAATGGCGTTGTGTAGTAATTGCCAGGTCTGTGGCTGACGTGGGAAGTCTGGCAGGAGCGCTTGAAACGTGTATCGGGTCCTAAAATAGAGGAATACATCGAGTGCGGTGTTGCCGCCTTTCGATTTTGCTTGTTGCTTGATTTTGCTTGTTGCGGCGTTATAAAGCCGTCCTCCTGTGAAGAGATCCCCCAGCGTCTCAATTTTCAGTTTTTCGGCCCACTGATGAAATACTTTTTCAGACGTAAGCGGAACTCCTGGAATGAATTTAACGGGCAAAAGGGGAGAGTATCTCGTTTTTACCCCGTACCTTTGGGCCAATCTCAGCCAAACTCTATATGTTGACAGCATAACGTTCATGGTGGAGTTGGGAACGGGAATTTGACTGAAGATGACTGCGGTTAACAGGTTCGGTGTTGCTAGCGCCCGATCCACCTGAACGTGAGGTCTGATTGTGTGGGAGGCATACCAGTGACTGAGAAATTGCGCTTGCGCTGCCCAAAAGTACTTTTCCAGGTCTGGGAGGGCGAGGCCACCGCTCGCCGCTGGAAGTGTTAGTGTTGCATATGCCACTCTGGCCGGTTTGTCTGCCCATAGTAGTTCGAGGACCATGCTTTTTAGTCTCTTCAGATAAGTTTGAGGAAGGAATATTGGAATATTGGTAAACAGATAGAGCAATTTTGGTAGGATCACCATCTTGACCAGGGAAGCTCTTCCCCAGAGCGTTAGTGGTAGGGTCTTCCATCTTGTCACCTTTTCCTGGAGGGACTTGGTCACCTCTTCGTAATTGTCGCGGAACACCTCGTGGTAGCTCAGGGACATTTGGATTCCCAGGTATCGGACATTGGACGTTTTCCATGTGAATTGGAAGTCATCTTTGAAGGGTTTGGTGGCTGGGGTCAGCGGGAATATGATGGACTTTGATTGATTGATTTTCAGGCCGGAGGCTGTCCCAAATTTGATTACTTCCCTCATGACTGGGTTCAGGTTCTCTTCGGGATCGCGAACGAACAGGACCACGTCGTCCGCGTAGAGGGATATGATGAGCTTGTGTGGTCCAATAACGAGTCCTCTTCGTTGTCGATGTTCTCTTAGGATGGAGGCCAGCGGTTCCATCACCAGGGCGAAGATCAATGCTGAGAGTGGACAGCCTTGTCTGGTGCCCCGCTGGAGTATCACTGGAGCCGATTTTGCCGTACCTATGATGATGTTGGAGCGCGGCTCGTTGTACAATAACGATACTAGTTTGATAAAGCGGGCTCCCAGACCCATTCTGGTGAGTACAGCGAACATAAACGGCCATTCCACCGAGTCGAATGCCTTTTCGGCGTCGAGGAGGACCGCTATTGCTTGAGTTGAGGGGTCTAGTGCTTCAATGACGCTGAACAGCCTCCTGATGCCGAAGGTCGTGTTGCGGCCTGGGATGAAGCCTGCCTGATCTGCCAGGACGAGGGTGGGCATCAATGGTAGTAGCCTGTTGGTAAGCACCTTTGCGAGTATTTTGTTGTCGAGATTGAGGAGGGAAATGGGCCTGTACGATGCACAGTCCTCTGGTGGCTTGCCTGGTTTATGCAGGAGGATGACGTTGGCTTCACGGGAGGAGTGGGGGAGTGTCGCTTTTTCTAGTGCCTCGGCGTATACTGCCGCCAGAAGGGGGGCGAGGGTGGTGGCGAAGGCTTTGTAAAATTCCCCCGTTAGGCCATCTGGGCCAGGAGCTTTTGAGCTTGGGAGGGTTTTGATAGCTTCTGTGATCTCCTCTTGAGTGATTAGGTCGTTCAGTGGTTCCCGCAGAGAGTGCTCGACCCAGTACAACTCTGCATCTTCGAGGTACTCCAACGCGACTTGTGGGTCGTTGTTGTGACTGCTGCTGTATAGGTCCTGATAGAAGAGCCTGAATTCCTCCGCTATGTCTTCGTCAGTGTGGACGAAGTGTCCTTGCCTGGACCGAATCCTTTCTATTGGCGATTGATTGTTGTGTGCCTTGACCAGGTTTGCCAGGAGGGCGCCCGGTCTTTGACCTTCGCCGTATTGTCTGACTAGACTGTTGCGATTTAGAAATTTCACTTCCCGATCCGCTGCGTTTCTGAATTTTTGTAGCTCTTCCCTCAGGGCGACTGGTATGTCCGGGTTGGTTGTGTTGGAGCGCTGGAGTTCAAGTTGTTTTAGTTTCTCTTCACAAGTCGTCAGCTCCCGCCGTATGAGTTTCAATATGCCATTTTCTTTGGCGTGGCAGACCCCTCTGACGAAACACTTTAGAGTTTCCCACAGTGTGCTGGGTGAGGCCACAGATCCTGTGTTGACTTCGAGGAACAACGCGATCTCTTCTCTTAGTTCGGCAGCGAATACCTCATCACGCATAGAGCCGGTTTTGAAACGCCACCGTTGTAGGGGGGGTTTGGGGTGTGCTGGGTTTAGAACGAGAGTTACCGGGGAGTGGTCTGAGAGAGTTCTTGGATGGATATCGCATGGGCCGCTGATCCATGGGCCGTTCATGGAGGTGAACAGATAGTCGATCCTGGAACTCGAGTTGTGTACGGCGGAGTGGAAAGTGTATTCACGCAGCTCCCCTTTAGACGTTCTCCAGGCATCCATCAGATTGAATGCCTTGCAGATTTCTTTTATTTGGAGGCTGGCTTTGGATGGAGGTTGTGGGGTTGCTCTTGATCTGTCTCTCACCGGGTCCAGCACTGTATTCATGTCTCCGCCCCAGATTATGGTCGCAGGTTCTTGGGATGATAGACGGGATAGTACCCAGCTGAAGTTGTCGGGCCGTCTATGTTTGGTGCGTATGAGTTAACAAAGGTGATTTTCTGGCCTGCTATAATGCCGCTCACAAGAAGAGTTCTCCCTACGCTGTCTTTTGTGGTGTGGACAAGCCGGAAGCTGATCCTCTTGTGAATTAAGATCGCGACTCCTCTGGAGTAAGATGAGTACGAGGAGAAGTATCTATGGCAACCCCAGCTCTTGGCCCACTGATGATCCTTCCCTGGGAGTAAGTGAGTTTCTTGAAGCATGGCAACGTCGACTTCGTGTCTTCTAAGGTACTGGAGGATTTTCCTGGTTTTAGATGGGATGTTGCCTCCTCTTATGTTCCAGGTTATGATTCTGAATGGAACGGGTCAGGGTCTACATTGATTCGTTTTTTGTTCCCTATGGTCTTGCCAGGAGGTTCGGTGGATGGACGGTGAGGTAGAGGTGGTGGCGAGCGGAGGGGATGCAGGGTCGGGGGACGGCGTGGAACTGGTGGCGCACAACTTGGCCGCTCCTCACGGCTAAACGAAGGTGAGGATGCGCACCTCAACTGGAGGTGGTGTGGTAACTGTGACTTCCCTCCCGCGCGCGGGTAACCCCCAACTGACCCGCGAGGTTCCCTCTTCATAACTAAACTATAAGGGTTGCTGTGCTTGGGGCACTTGTGCCTCCCGAGAGGGGCGGGTGGCTCTCCAACGCACTGGGAGTGAGTCTCTGCAGTATTAGTTTTATGCATTGGTGCCGGGAGTCTGAATCCTGTTCCCTTGGGTGCCTGGGTCGAACATTATGGCGGTTCTCTGCGTCTTTGGTGTTCACGCTGCGGTCTGGGGTTATTAGCGGCGGATCTGCAGCCGGCGTGATCAAGGTAGTCGCTGGCTTCCTCAGGTGTGTGGAAGAAGAGGGCTTTCCCTTCGTGTTGAATGCGAAGCTTTGCTGGGTAGAGCATTGAGTAAAGTATCTGGTTGTCTTGCAGCCTTCTCTTAACTGTCGTGAAGGAGCGCCTCAGTGTTTGAACGGTAGGGGAGAAATCTGGGAAGAACTGGATTGGGTCTCCGTCATATTGCAGTTTCCCTTTTTCTCTGGCTGCCTTGAGTATCGCATCTCTATCATTATAGTTTAATAGTTTTGCAATAATCGGCCGTGGATTTGCGCCTGGGATTGGTTTGGTGTTCGGAATTCTGTGGGCTCGGTCAACTACAAACAATTTGGAGAGAAGCTCTTTCCCGAAGAGGTCTATGCAGATCTGTTCGACATGGTCCTCCATTTTCGTTCGGAGTTGTTGTTCTCTGATTCCGATGATTCTGATGTTATTCCTTCGTGAGCGACCCTCTAAGTCTTCATTCTTGGCGCAGACTGCTTTCATCTGGGACTCGAGGGCGGTGACTCTTGTGGTAAGGCCTGTTGCGCCATCATCCAGGTCGGATACTCGTTGCTCCACTGTATCTAACCTATCGGCGTGCTTGTCGAGGCGATGTTGGAGCTGGTCTACTTTAGATGATAGGTTGTCGAGTTTACTGCCTAAGTCGCCAATTCCAGCTTTGAGGTCCATCAGAATTTCCCTGATATCGAAACTTGGTAATTGCTCTTCTGGCAGGGACATAGTGGGTGTTGGTGACGCTGCTGCGCTCGCCTCGGACTGCGGTTTGCTGGTGGAGCCAGACCCAAAGTTCAGTTTCTTTTGGGATTTGTCTAATTTCCCCATTTTAAACTATCTTCTGCTTCCAAGCACTCGAAAATGGAACAGGCGGATAGCTGGTGGTTAAACACTGGTGATCGAGTGACGCCTATTGCTTTCGTTAAGGTGGCTACGTTAGGGTAGTAGCTGCGTCGGCGTCGGGTTGCTATTTGGGGGAGGTTTGGAGTGAATTCCTTGTGAGGCGGCTTTTTTCCCCCCTTGATTTGCAGAGCAGGCTCTAGCAGTCTACTCCTTTTACTGCAGAGGCACTTGAGTATGGGGTTAGCTCGGGGGTTAGGAGCGTCTGCCTCTACTAGAGGGTTTGTAGCGCCGGGTTGCGGAGGCGTCCTCTGAGGTTCTCAGACAGGGTCGTTGTGCTCCTCAGGCTGCAGGTATTCTGGTTGTGAGATGCCGGGCTTTTTCCGGGCCTCGGTGTGAGGAGTTGTGTCGCCGATCGGCGGGACCCGTATGGCCTTGTGTCGTAGCCAAACCCCTAGAAGTGATACTGTTAGCCCGGGTCTCCTATGCCTGCCGTTCTGCTGTATGCTATGGGGTGCTGAGGGTCTCTGATCTGGGCACTGTTTCTCGGCAGCCGTGGGGTTTGACAGTGTTGGCCTCGGCCAAATGGGCTGATCGCTGTGGCTTTCGCTGTTGCTGCGGGGAATGATGGTGATATCCCCCTGTCGCTGCGTGTTCCGCTCCGCTCTGCCTTGGGTCGGGTGCGGCCCTCGTACGGAGGGGGGGCAGCCGGTTGGGCATTGGGGACGATTGCTGGTGAGGCGTATCCTGCAGTGCCTCCCTCGTTCACCGATGATTTTGACGGAAGCGCAGGTCGTCCGTAGACAGACGGATCGGGGAGGCAGCTTGCGCACGCTGGGGGGAGCTCCTATCTGGGTGCTCGGCGAGAGCACCGCTGCTCGTCGCACTTCTTTTTGAGCTTCGGCCGGGCTGTTGCAGGGACGGAGACTGTGTGTCTCTTGGCGCCGCCGGCGCGCACGTCTACCCGCTGCTTGACGCGGCCCAGCTCTTCACTCCCCACGGGTCTCCGCTGGCTCTGGGTGTCGGGTGTACACCGACGCCGCCGCTCGAGTTTGATGGGGAGCTCTTGCACCTCTCTCTCGATCCCCTCCTCCGCCCGAGGCTCACTGCCGGCGTGAACGGCAGGCCTTGCTGGCCAGGCCGGGACTCGGCCGCTGCCCTGCCGCCAAAGACGATTTTGGGCTTAAAATGTTCGTCGGCACCTCCTGAATGCGCCTGGCTGTAGTTGTGGGAGAAACGGACACCGCAGAGGGAAGGATGTCGCAGGATTAATGGAGAGCCACACAGAGCTCTCTAGGAGGCAGCCATCTTGGATGGCTCTCTTGCTTTTTGGTTGTTATAGATAGGTCTTGATTCTTGAGTTTTGGATATCAGCTCGTTGTGTTCATTTTCGTTTGATATGAGCATTGTAAGACATGTCGGAATGCATTATCTCCGTCCTTCGGATCGGGTGAGGATTTGAGTGGGTATTTTTGTTCCGCAGCTCGTTGTCTGATGCTAACTGCATAGTGTTCTGTAGGCTGTCGATTTTCTTCCGTTTGTTTTGGTCCGAATACTCGCGATTGATAGTTGTTTTTAGTTTTTTTGCAGCCGTAGATTTGGTTACAAGGACTTCTTCTGTTATAAATCCCAATTTCATTAGGTGATTATTTGTTGATAGGACATGCATCATCGTTTTTTTGATTGTAGAAGTCGATGTGAACCATCTGATTTTTATTTGGGAAATGTAGGACATCAATATCTCTAGAGGTGATTTGAGCCAATTGTGGAATAACTGTAAATAGACATAGAATGTTTGATCTGTTCATGGTTAGTGATTCAGTAGGATTTAAGATAGTTGCAGACAGTGATAGTCGAAAGATGTTATTTACTTTCCGTGGGTCCACAAAGATTGGTCGGGTGAGTGGGCATTCGCCTAGGCCCGTAGTCATTTCCACGCTTTTTATAGGAATTTTCAGTTTCTACTGAAGTCCAGCTCTCCTCATTTGATACTGTAGAGTATGTGAAGGAGATATTGTCATGATCCCCAGCCAGTTCTCAGAGTAAGCCTATAGGTCCCCTTAAGGGGTTAACCACGCTCCGGTATTGGGAGGTCTAGTGTTCAAATTAGATCCATATAGAAAAGCAATTGAAATGCGTGTTCCCTTAATGGCCGCCTGGTGGTGCCAATAAGGAACTAATCTTGCAGGTGTAGTCTTTGATCGACCTCTGTTATAATTAGCCGTTCCCTGAGGAGACTCGCGCTTCGCGTTGCTGACTGCCTTGCAGTACGGACGCTTACTGCAGTCTTCACAGAATTCCAGTCAGAGTCTGAGTCTCAAGTTCTGCCCATTTTATAGTTCCTCAGATTAGTTTTTCTGTTATTTTTCCCTTTACCCACGTTCGCACTTCACAGTTCTAGTCTCCTTGTCCCCTTCCTCAGAGGTCTGGAAGAAAACAGCTGTTTCCTCACACAAGTACTGTTTTGGGTTATTCCCGTGTTATGCAAGTTTGTTTAGTGGTACTTTTGTGAATTTTGAATCAACTAGCAACTGGCGTGTTGGTCATCCCATTTACTGTGCATTCCCCCATCTCCTCAGCTTTGCGCGTTTATTGTGTTCCGCGCTCCCGTGCTTACGCTCATTTGCTGAGGTGTATTTTGTGTCACACTGTTCATATATACACATCTTGTGTTGCCGCTTTAGTTCCCCTTCAAAGTAGGGTTTAGTATATTGCGGAATTCTATTAGAGTCATGTTTTTTCCTCTGTGACCATTCATTAGCTTTACCTTCCTGTTTTGAAAGGTTACTTCTGCCTACAGTTGCTTCCTCATTTAGGAACTACCTTATTTTGATGTTGTTTCCTCCACAGCTAGGTTTCCACATCAGTTATTGTTAGTAAGGGTGCCTTATCTTTTGCCACGAAATTTGCCCATTGTCATTCCTTAAAAGATTTAAACCTTGGCATCCACCAGACACTTCTCTTCAGGACAGGCGCCCCTGTGTGAACGCAGGATGGAGAGCTCAGGAAAATAGAACTTAAGGTGAGCTTCTTGAGGTGTTGGGTTAACCAATTCCCTACCTGTTTATGAAGAGTTAGATTACTGAGGGAATCCTGATTAAGGAGGGTTATTCTTTTGTCATTTTTTTCTACAGGAATTGTTAATCTCTGATGTCCAAGGGAGTTCTTCTTGGGCGTTCCTGCAGAGTTACAGATGAGCGTTATAGATATTACTGCATGTATTAATTGAGATCAAATTGGCAGTTTAGGTCTCAGAATATTCATCTAGGACTATTAGTAGCTCGTTTTGAGGATCAAATAGAGTGTCATTCAATTCCGTTGGAGAGCTTGGTCCTATAGGTTTGTCAGTGCGGTTCCTCGTCAAGTCGGTTACTGCGTGTTGGTCAATCACGGCTAATAATGCATTAAGTGGTTCGTCCTCTCTTTGCATAGTTGTTTCACGCCCTTGTTCCGAACCAGACATTGCTTCTTTAGGATCTGATCTTAATGCCACGGAGGCTTTCTCTGTGTCTGATTGAGTTTGTTGCTTCCTATTTTCAAGATTTTGGGTTGTTATTATAGGTCTAGTTTACTGTTTTTCAATCACCTGGAGTTTTCTTAGGAACGCTCGAGAGCCTGTCTGTTTTTTTGAAGTTTTTTACTTTGGCGGTGGTTGGCTTCCTAAATGACCTTGTTTGGTTAGGTCAAAGATGTCAAAAGGAGTTCATGATAAAGGTTCAGTATTTGGAATACTTATAGGTAACTTTAAGGGGTCTACTTGAACTTCGTATTGAGTAGTTTGGTTTGTTTTAAGTTTGGTATCAGATGTGGCTTTTTCACTTTGAGTTTGCGGTTTGTTGCCTGTTTCAAGGTGTTTTTTTGATTTGTCATCCAGCATTTTCTTTGTAATCTTTGTCAAGGTATCTGTTAAGTTTTGTTTGTCGACCCGGTCGATTCTTGCAATTTCTGCCAAGCGGCTTTGCCAGGTCCTGGTGGCTTCTGCCTCATAATTAAGACGTTCTTGTATCGTACCTATGAAGCCTTGAATATTGATTTGTTTTGTTAGAATCATAGCCAACAGGCTCACTTGGTCTTTTGTGGAGTCAACCATTGCTTCTTGGATCTTAAGGAAAGGTACCATAGCTAATGAGAGAACAGCCACTAACGTATTTTGGAGATCCAGCATTGTGGTTGGAATTCTTTCTGGAATCTCAGTGGGAATGTTCGTTGTAATCTCCTCTGATACAGGTTGATTAGTGTCAACTGGTGGGCATTTTGATGCAGGGGCATGGGTAGGAGAGGTTTTAATCTTCATGGATTTGGCTTTATTGATGATTGGCGTGGATGTGTTATTTGTTGCCATGATTTTATTATTCTTTGGGCCTCCGAAGATTTCTTTTCTTCTTTCCTGTGAGTCCATAATAACATCTATTTCCGTGATGTCAAGGGATAGGCGAGCCACATGGTTTTCCAGTTGTTTATTTGTGTTTCGTAGTGGATAGTCTAAGAGGTAATATGATGTTTGCCATTGTTGTTTTGCTGTTCACGCTCTTTGCTGTAAAGATGGACTACAGGGTGAATCCGTGTGTATCTTTGAATGATTATTTGCAGTTTGTATAGATGAGAAAATATGTGAGGGAGACTCACTGTTTTGAGTTGCTAGAGCAATTTGTTTAGTTTTTTTCTTTTCTAACTTCTGTGGTGGTTTTACATCAGGTTCTTTGTTATTTCCTATAGAGTTATGTATGAGTGTCGTGATTGATTTATTTTCTTTCTTTGGCTCAACCAAGGGCAGTTGATCAATCTTGTTTGTTATTTTTGCGCGGGAGCTAGGTTGATCTTGACGCGGACTTACAACTGGATATATAGACATAGGGTTTTTAGGCATATTAGCTAGTGTCTCTTCCAGTTTTTCCTGTAATCGAGTGCAGGGTTTAGTGGAGTCCATTGTCTCTATATCGCAATTGGTTCAATACTTTGCAGCCGTTTGGCAGGTGAAACAGGGGGGCTTACTGCGTCACCAGCTGTAAATAGCAAACCACGACTGCAAATCGCCCTTGACTCCGACGGACTTAACGCCACAAGGGCAGTCGGGTCTTCCTTTTGTTCGTACTTCCTGGGGCGTGGCTTGTTACTACCACGTGACTCTCGACTCTAGTCAGTTGCTAGGCACTCTCGCTTCAAACTGCTACAGCTCCAGCCGCAGTCTGACGCGATTCGGAACGTGGCAGAAAGTCAATCCAGGTATTCAGGGACACAGGAGCTCAGCAAGAGCAACAGGAGCAGCAAACAGCGACTGCAAATCGCCCTTGACTCCGACGGGCTTACCAAAGATATTTATCCTGGGGGTTGCAAAAACTATCCTAATCAAGCATTGATTAGGCGTAAGACTCCCCATCATAATGTTACCCACATTTATAATGGTAAACACTCTTGACCTATAAAACCTCAGGGAATACTGCAACCCTATAAGGAGGGGGAGGCTGTAGGACATTTCTTTTCAAAATTTTGAGTGGTTAGCCCATCAACTGAATTGGGATACTAAATAAAAAACCTGTTATCTGGCCATTCTATGAAAAGGAATACTTCAGAATTCATATCAGCTTTTGAATCCAGAAGACGTAAAACCCTTTTCTGAAATCCAAGAAAGGTTGTTGAAAAAAGTAGGGTGAACTGAAAATGTTTAGAAACACAAACTTAGGAATATTACATTGAATCCTGAAGAAACCCCTATAGAATTATTCAACATAATTCAGAGACCGTTATCTTTATGGTTAGCAAAAGTCCTGTTCGTGTATGTATATCCTGTATGTATATCCTTGGTGAGTGGTGATATCAGTATGGAATGTGAGCCTGTGTGTCTGAGTAGAATGTTGTGTGAGTGGGGTTCTGACCTAGGCAGTTGATGAAGATGTAGCCTGGATGGTGGGAGCCAGTGGGCTCTCCACAAGATCTCTCTTGATGATACCTGTTGTAACCTGATTATCCTGATGTGGTAATGCATCAATAAACTGATGAATTATACCTATGAGCAAGCGTGTTATTATGGAAGCAGCTTCATAACAAAAACTTTCAACAACTTTTCAGGGAAAACAAGATTCACATTGATGCTCTTCTTCTGGATATCCTTTCCCAGAAGGGCAGCCTTTTTGCCACTCTTGATTCCCCACTGCTTCAGTAACTCCGCCTTAGCCCATGACATTTCCAATTGGAACTCCTCTTGCTCCTAAGGCCCTCTGGCGCACGCCAGCCACCGGCAACAGCCTCGAGGCCCTCGAGTGCACGCCAGCCCCCTGAGACTGCCTCCTGCATGCTTCCCGCTGAGCAGTCTCTGCAGACCAGTCACAAGTGGGGAAGCTTTCCTCATACACACTTGCCGCTGCGCGACAGCTGCACTTCAGATTTCTGGGGGGCACAGAGCGTCCAGGACTGGCAGCTAATATGTTCCAAGCAGTGGTCCCAGCATCTTCTCTCTCCTCTAGCTTCTTCCTGGGCTGCCAGCACGAATCACGCTGATTCTGCTTCTGACGTCTTCTACTATTCTCCAACCACGCCAACTCTATGGCTTGCATCTGAGGAGGCCTTTTAAGCCTCTCTATCTCCCTCAGGTGTGGGTCATCTGCATTAATGAACTGACCACTCCTGCCCCATTGTGCCTCATCACCCCTCTTCTTCATCCCAGTACCGAGGGAATTATGGCACTTGAAGTCCCTAATGGTAAAATTAGGTTTTCTTATGTGCGTTTTATTGTTAGACCCTGGTTTGTTCCTTATAACATTCTTTAAAAGGAACATTATAAGAATTAGCCATTAGCCTTGATTGTACAGGAAAAGGCAATTCTTTTATGCTGGTGTTATTCACACATTTCCATTCACTTCCCCTTTGGGTGTTAGGGAGGTTTTCAGATTTACAGGTCTCCCGAATTTTAGAAGGGTTTTGATTTCTCCCCAGGCCTAGGGGTGTATGATTGGGCTCACCCCTATTTCTATATGTCTCCTGTGGAACAACAAGATGGTAATTACAGCAAGCCATTACATACTTTGGCAATGCAGAGCTATCCTCCCTAGAGGAAGACAAATACTGTGTCTCATCCTACGGATTTCTCTCAGCACTCTGGCCCTTTTCTCCTCCCATGTGATCCTCCTGCAGAACACCATCCCCAAGGTCTGGAAGTGTCTGCTTTTCCCTGGACATCTGGGAGGAGACTTTAGGCAGGGAATTTGTGAGTCTGTTGGATTCATCACATAATCGTCATGTGCGAAATCTACAAAAAGGCGAAGAGATAAAAAGGGACCCTAAAAGTACTTATCATTCTCCTCATGTAGCAATTCAAGCCAAGAATGATGGACATTTCCCTAATGTTACAACTAAAGAAAATGCAGGTGGAGATAGAATTAATTTTGTTAAAGAAAAGTTCGAATTAAAACCCAAATAAACAGAGTAAAAACTCACCCACTGTATTATGTTTTTCATGCAGTCAAGAAGGGGATTTAGCAAGACTGTCCTTCCAATAAGAAAGAGAAACCTATCGAAATTGGATACATGGTAGAAGATGAATGGGAAGAAGAGGAGGAAGATGGAGAGGAAGTAGAAACCTGAAATAATTAGTTTCTTGGAAATAAGAGCTTTAAAACCCATCATACAGCCTTAGTCAATGGAATCCCAGCTAAGGCTTTGATCGATGCAGGAAGTAAACAGACAGCTATGCGACCTAACGTAGTTACTCAAAAGAACTGTAAAAGAATCTATCCAATCAAAGTAACATGTGTGCATGGGGATGAGGACGTTTATCATATAACCCATATTACTATTGGGATTCAAGGAGAAACTACTAGGGTAAATGCTGCCACCATTTGTTTACCTGATGAAATTATTATTGGAACTGACTTCCCAAATTTTGAAACCTTACAACAGAATGCAAATAGACCTTTGCATTTCTCTTATTCTCCCCTAAATTCTTTGGAACAAACATTCCCTGAAGGTCCAGTATGGGATTGGGAAAGGTATAAACCCTCTTTCAATGCGGTTGAAGGCTGATGGTTTATAAGGGGGAAAAAAACCTGGACCTGGAGGTCTGGTCTTTAGAAGGGCATGTGATAGATTTTGTGGAGTCCTCACAAAAACCCTACTTAAAGTCTCCTCCCAGGTGACCAGGGGAAGGCCACTGCTACCTGATCTTAACCCTGGAGGTGGTATTAGCTGGGAGGATGACCTGGGAGGAGAAGGGCCCCATGGAAACAGGAGGATGCCGTCGGGTGGGACGCTGTATCTGTCTTCCTCAGAGGAAGAGATGTCAGTGATGCTAGAATATGTAATGGCTTGCTGTCTGAGTATGATTTCTTGTACTAAAGATATTCATCCTGTGGGTTGCAAAAACAATCCTAATCAAGCATTGATTAGGGGTAAGGCTTCACATCATAAAGTTACCCACGTTTATAATGGTAAACACTCTTGTGGACAACACGAGAATGTTAAAGGTAGACATCCGAACATTACTATCTTAAGTTCTGATAACGCTAACTCTCCTTTGACTCCAAAACAATGACTACTTTTAAATTTCTGCCTGAAAATGTAGTCAATAATAGATGGGAAGTAAGTTTATGTGAAAACAATGTTCAGAGAGAAAAAGGTAATTTGAACATTGGGGACTTCCAAGTCCCACAATGAAAAAGGTACTGGGACGAGGAAGAGGGATTTGGAGGCATTGGACTGCAAGCTGCAGTCTAATGATTCTAATGGCCCACCTGTGAGAGATCTGGTGAGTATAAAGGACCCCTCAGGTGCAGTCCATGAGAAGAAGCAGAAGGTGGAGTTCTCGTCAAGACTCCACGTTGCAGTAGCAGCAGAGGTTGAAGGGAACCAGAGACGCTGGCACCTCTGCTAGCTGTGAAGCGGATGAAAGTTTCATGTTGCTCTCTAATCATGATGACCCTGTATGCAGAGGCTGCATGGCGGGAAGCGTTGCTTCAGCCCGCTTTTCCCCTGGTGGCCGTGAATGCAGAGGTTGTGCGGCGGGAAGCATACATTTGAAAGGCTTTCTCCAAACGAACTTGTGCACCGATGGCAGGAGAGCAGCGGAGCACTCTTGGAGCGAGGAATGGCCCTTTCCCAACTGGTGTGGGCCACGGGAAGAAAGCAGCAGCTTACCGTGTAGCGGAGAACAGAAGGCAGAGTGGAAGCGCACCGAGCAGATGTGGCACCCAGTGAGTTCACTAATATTGTGTGACCCTGCAAAGCTCTGTAAATGCCCGCTGGCCACTAGCGCAAATATTGAATACCGAATTAATGTAAAGAAGAGAAAGTGGAAAACTGCAAACAATGTTGTAAATCCAACTGATATAAAACAAAGTGGCAGAATAAGAACCTTTGGAACAGACACAAATGTTACAATTGAAAATACACAGCTAAAAGTAATTGCTTATGACAAAATAAGGCAATATTGAAAGAAAGCAATAAATGCTACAAAAACCAATATTTCCAAAGCCAAGACAGGGCAATTAAGAAGCTAAAAAAGAGCAAGATTGAAGAAAAGCCTTTTTCAGCAGTTGGTTGATGTAAAATTGGGAAAACAAGTGGCAGAAAGGCTGCACTCCTGACAGAAAGCATTCAGGAGAAATTCAGGAGGAGAGGAGCATAATCTACATTGCATGTGGTATAAACAGCATCAATGTGTCTCATCCTTTCAGAAGAATTATTCATTGCTGATGTTGAAAGTCAAAAGACTTTACTAAGTTGTTGAAGAGAACTTTGCTTATAATAGTGTTACAAGCTTTTGGTGCTGGCAGCAGAATATACCACACCAAGGGGACTTGTAGTGATAGACCTTGCAGATGAGTGGATCAAGTGTATGTTGTTGAAGTACTATATTGTGGTTAGAGACTGTGAAGAAGTGAGTAAGACCACCACAGTATCTTGTGCATTCATCCTGACAAAACATTGCTGTTGCTAAAGATGAACTGTGGAAGTGTTGTTGTTTCTTGAGAAGAAGTTGTGTTGAACACTTTGATACAAGGGGAGAAACACAGAGTTGTCATTTCTTTTGAACTGTTGGAAAGTCCAAGTGAGAGACTTTTTGGGCAAGAAGAACCTTATCACCAGAACTTTGTTATATTGTCATGCCTGCTGGACATACCTCTGGACCAGGAACGACTTCTCCATACAAAATGAGTTACGCCCATAGAACCACTAGACCATTCTACTCAAAATGGAGGTTGTTCGATGCATTGCCCGGAAAACGACGTCTGCATTTTTCACGTGGTTAAATTTCACGTGACTTAGGTCCGTCACGTGTATCACGGCAGTGCATACATAAGCAGCGTGGAAACTCCAATCGCTGCTTCTGATTAAGTCAATTTTGGCGTTTTGGTAGCTGAACTCCGGACCTGCGTTCTCGCATTCCCTTCAGCAACTTCTTTGGCCTATTTTGAGCGTGTTTCCTCCACACGCTAATTCCGGAGCTGCGTGTTTCCTGTTCGCGTGCCAAGTCTCCACGCGGAGGATGTCTGCAAGCGCGGCTGTCCTGAGCTGCGTGAATCCTGTTTGCGTACCAAATCTCCACGCGGACGCTTTCTGCAAGCGCGGCTGTCCTGAGCTGCGTGAATCCTGTTCGCGTGCCAAATCTCCACGCGGAAGCTGTCTGCAAGCGCGGCTGTCCTGAGCTGCGTGAATCCTGTTCGCGTGCCAAATCTCCACGTGGACGCTGTCTGCAAGCGTGGCTGTCCTGAGCTGCGTGAATCCTGTTCGCGTGCTAAATATCTACACGCGGACCCTGTTTTCAAGCGCGGCTGGCCTGGCTGCGTGTATTCTATCGCGTGCAATCCTGCACGTGGTTTTCTGAACTATTTTGAACCTTTGGTACCTGTGACAGTTAACAGGTGAAATTCTAATTTTTGTTCATCGTGGGAAAGGAAGTATTTCATGAACTATTTGAAGGTTATTGTGCACAGTACTTTGGACGCTATCCTGTGGTGCACCAACTCGGTATCTAGCGAGAGCCTCGTGCCATTCGGGATAAGTCTCCCTTACTAATCTTCCCTTCCTTTGTCGTTTGTTCAACTCCTGGTTTTCTTCAAGGAACCTTTGTGGATTACTTCAGTTTTTGCCATAAGGTCAGTGTCTGAATTAATGCTAAAACTGTGTTAACTTAGTAATTCGATTGGGACAGTTTCTTATGATACTTTATCTATCCTAGGCATACTTCCTACACAATTCCCACGCCCTTTCCAGTGATCCATCTCTCTGCCTGTTTTATCCAGTTAGAGAGTTGTATCATTTGGAAGGTCTAATTTGACCTGCCTACAATCAAGTCTTGTGAAAATAGGATCCGGAAGAGCCCTACCAAATTGTATCCTTTATTGGTTTCCGTATCCTTTTCAGTTGATACATTGGTGATTTATGACAGAATCAGAAGCCATGGAGGGTACGGATCCTTTAACTGTTTTGACTCAGTTAATCACTGACTTGAGAAATGAAATGATTACGGCACAGGACGTGCTACGGCATCTAATGGATGTTATGCAATATGCCATGCATGCCACTCCTCAGGGAGCACGGGTTCCAGTAGCCACTGCATCTTGCTCTGGGACTACGACACCATCATTATCACAGGAAACTCTTAAAGTGGTTATGCCCACACAGTTTCCATTGGCTCCCCCGGAAAGGTTCACAGGTGATCCTAAAACCTACAGAACTTTTGTTAATCAGTGCCGACTTCATTTTCTTTGCCGGCCTAATTCATTTCCTGATCTAACTACTAAAGCAGCATTCGTTCTTTCCCATTTGGGGGGTACAGCTGCTGCTTGGGCAAATCCTTTATTGGAATCTAATAGCCCCTTGTTGTACGATTGCGATGATCTTCTGGCTGCTATGAACAAAGTCTTTGATATGCGCTACGCTACTCAAGCCACAGATCTGGAGTTGCTGAATTTACAACAAGGTACTCAACCTCTGTTGGCTTACATTGCATGATTTAACCAATTAACAGCCGAAACCCAATGGCCAGAAGACAAGAAGACGGCTGTTTTCTACAAGGGTCTTTCAGAAGAACTCAAAGATGCCTTGTCCACGGTCCCAGTGGTTCCTACAGGTTTTTCAGAATTTCTTGATTTAATCTTACAAATTGATGCCCGAAGAAATGCCCGCAAAGGAGAGAGAAAACCTTTCCTTCATGCACCAGTTCGTTCTGATACACCGGCACCTTCTTCAAATGATCCTGAACCAATGCAAATTGGCCCGGTGAGAGGCCGGTTGTCTAGAACCGAAAGAGAGAACCGAAGGAAAAATAACTTATGTATGTATTGCGGTTCATCTGAGCATTTATTGGCGGCATGTCCTAAAAGACCAAATAAGCCTTCGGGAAACGCCAAAACTCGACAGTAGCAGGAGTCCCTGTGTCGAGTGTTACATCGGACTCCATTACATTTCCAGCTCATGCACCAATAGCTGTTGAGATGATTTCACGTTTCAATGATCAAGACTTGGCTTCCAAGGCTATGGTTGACTCTGGAGCCACTAATAATTACATCGATATCACATATGCCAAGAAATGTTCTATACCCCTTATAGACAAGAACAAACCTGAAACTGTTAATACTGTGGATGGATCAGTCTTGATTTCCGGTATGGTAACTCAGGAGACTGTACCTATTCAGATGACTTTATCAAATGGTCATTCGGAGGAAATAGTCTTCAATGTCATTGCGGCTCCTCAATACAAAATATTACTTGGACTTAATTGGTTGACTCTTCATAATCCCGCCATAGACTGGGTTACGGGATTGATCCAATATCCTTCCGTTTTTTGCAACGAACATTGCTTTACCAGCCAGGTGGTGTCAAATAAATCACATATGTTGGCCTCTAGTGAGGGAATTTCCACTATCAGTGTGGTACATCAGAGCGGTCCACATATACCAAGTGAATATGCAGATTTTGCTGATGTGTTTGACAAAGGTCAGGCAGAACGGCTGCCTCCACATAGGCAATATGATTGTCCAATTGAATTAATTCCTGGAGCTAAAATTCCTACTGGTCGAGTTTATTCTTTGACTCTCAAAGAAGATGTTGTCTTGAAAGAATACATTGATAAAGCTCTTGATATGGGATTCATACGGCCATCTCAATCGCCGGCTTCCTCTCCTTTATTCTTTGTTCCAAAGAAGGAAGGAGATCTAAGGCCTTGCATTGATTACAGGGCTATTAACGACATCACCATAAAAAATCAGTATCCTTTACCACTGATTAATGTTCTGTTAGATCAATTAGGAACTTCCAAGTATTTCTCTAAATTGGATTTGCGCGGTGCTTACAATCTGGTTCGCATTCGTGAAGGAGACGAATGGAAGACCGCTTTTAAGACGCGGTACGGCCTTTATGAATATTTAGTGATACCTTTTGGTCTTTGTAACGCTCCCGCCACATTTCAGTTCTTCATGAACGATATCTTCAAAGATATGATGGATCAATTTGTGGTGATTTACTTGGATGACATTTTGATATATTCATCATCTTTTCCAGAACATGTTAAACACGTCTTAGCTGTCTTACAAAGACTGAGAGAGAACAAACTTTTTGTTAAAGCCGAGAAATGTGTCTTTCATACACAAGAAGTGGAATTTCTGGGTTACGACATTACCAATCAAGGTGTTTGAATGAGTCGTTCCAAAGTGAAGGCCATATTGAATTGGCCTGTTCCACACAATGTCAAGTCATTACAGTCATTTCTAGGATTTGCGAATTTTTATCGCAGATTTATTCGTTCTTTCTCCAAAACAGTGGCACCATTGACAGCTTTAACTAGTTCTAAAATTCCATTCTGTTGGAACCAGAATGCCCAAGCTTCTTTTGAGAAGTTGAAAGAAGCATTTACCACTGCACCTGTACTTCAACATCCTGATCCGGATGGTCAGTTTATCGTTGAAGCAGACGCCTCCAGTGTCGCTACAGGAGCTGTACTCTCGCAGGTTTGTGCAGAAACTAAGGAGGAGCATCCAGTTGCTTTCTTCTCACGCAAACTTACCCCATATGAACAAAACTATACTGTCACTGAGCGTGAATTACTTGCAATCAAGGATGCTTTCCAAGAATGGAGACATCATCTTCTTGGGGCCAAACATCAGGTGGTGGTGTATTCGGATCATAGAAATCTTCAGTCATTCAAAACTATGAAATGTCTTACAGCTAGACAGGCCAGATGGCATGTTTTTTTTGCTCAATACGATTTTCAAATTACTTATCGCCCTGCCAGACAACATGTCAAATCGGATGCTTTGTCTCGCATCGGTGAAGAGGTGAAAGATGTCATGATCTCTGCTTCCAAAAGGTCAGGGTTTTCCCAACTCCCTTGGAAGCAGATCCATAACCCAGGTTCCGAGTGCCAACCAGTCCCAATTGGGACCTTTTGGACCCAGTCCTGGCGCCAGTGGCACCAGGCTCATAAATATGCCCAGTCCCAGCGCTGGAAGCGCCGGGCTCATAATGCTTGGGTGGACTTACCTTCAGCAGACCATGCTGCTTACTTGCCTGCCAGTTGAGCCTCTGATCCTCTTCTGTTTGGAACTACTTTTCCTGTTGGGTGGGGCTGGAGCCACTCCCTAGATTCAGAACACTGGAACTCTTCTGGAAGGCAGGAACTCTTTTCTTACCAGGAACTCTTTTCTTACTTAGGCGTGGCTGTGGAAGGAGACACCTAAGCACTACAGGAGGCTATTTAAACCACACCCGGTGGATGAATCTTGCTTTGCGTTATTCTGCAACCTCTGCAGCAGAACGCTCATCGTGTCTTCTGCATCCGGTCCTGGGCCTAAGGAAAAAGGCTTACCATCCTGAATCCAGTCTTCAGCAACACCTATAAAGACAAGAAAGAACAGGTTAGCATTCCGGCATCTGAAAGGCAAAGGCTTACCATCCTGAATCCAGTCTTCAGCAACACCTATAAAGACAAGAAAGAACAGGTTAGCATTCCGGCATCTGAAAGGCAAAGGCTTACCTACTCTTCGTGCGCTCCGGAGGTCTTCACACTGCATTCCGGCATCTGAAAGACAAAAGTTTACCAACTCTTCGCACGCTCCGGAGGCCTTCGGCGCTGCATCCCGCATCTGAAAGACAAAACAAGGTGCGTTTAAAGACATTGGGGAACTTTAATACTCACGTGCCATTACTCCTTTCCACATCTAATCCAGTGGGTATTCCGGCACCCTGCAGCCGCTCCGAACTCGTACCTGCAAAATAAAAAGACAGTTAGAGCGCATAGTGAAGCAGGCAACAAGCGCTTACTTACGTGCTTCCAGGCGCTTCTATTCATCACACGGGCTCCATCTTCAACTCACTTCAGCCCGTCATCCGCCATCGCCGGAACCCTGCAAAACAAGAGACATCATTACTAAAGACTAAAGACATTTGAATGACTCGAAACTTACCGTTCGTGCAGTAAACGACGGACAGCAGTCCTCTGAAGTCAAGAGGCCTGCGCTACCTATCCAGTGAAGAAACTGGTTACAGCACCCTGCCCCGAGGCAGATGGAGAGCTCGGCATTCACTTACCTAAGGTGAGAGCGTTAACCTTTGGGGGTCTACAGGAGAGGAGAAGAGGAAAGAGATAGGGACACCCCAATAAACCCAGTTCATTAACCCCATATTTTCTATCTGCAGACATCTTACTCTACACGTCAGGCATACAGTGCACAGAGGTCCAGCCCAAAGAGCCAACCGGGTGCTACACATCACCTTTGAAGATACGGTAGTCGCCCAGTCAAGACCGGCGCCTCTGCGAGAATCAGGTGAGCGTTACAAAAGAAGAATCATCGGTGCAAAATAAGTTTTTGGCAGATCACGTGATATGTAGTTGTTCTGCACAACCTTCCCTAAAAAACGAGTTACAGGAGTGGGTGAAACTAAATCCACAATTGATTCAGGAATTGAATATTGATATATACAATGGTTTGCCTTTTAAACAAGGAGTACTCTATCTACCAACTGGTACCACTCAGAACAAGGCCCTCAGTTGGGGTCATGATTCCTAGATTGCCGCCCATCCTGGACAGAAGAAGACTCTAGAGTTACTGAAAAGATGGTGTTGGTGGCCGTCTATAACACAAGATGTTATAAATTATGTTTCAACATGTTCGGTATGCAGTCAATGCAAGAACACTCCTGGCAAACCAGTAGGTTTACTCCAGTCTCTACCTGTTCCCAAAAAACCATGGGACATGATATCAATGGATTTTGTGGTTGAACTTCCAAGCAATAAAGGCTACGATACCATATGGGTGGTGGTGTACTACTTTACAAAATTGGCGCTTTTCATCCCCTGTATTGGTGTACCAACAGCTGCTGGTCTGGCTGATCTATTCATCCGGCATATATTCCGGTTTTTTGGTCTACCTTCAGTGATAATCACTGACAGGGGCTCACAATTTGCGTCACGTTTTTGGAGAGCACTAAATTCGGCATTACTAATTGATGACAGATTGTCTAGTGCTTATCACCCTCAAACGGATGGACAGACTGAGAGAGTCAATAGCACTATGGAACAATATCTGCTATGTTTGTGCCTGCAGTTTCAGTCAGATTGGCTCAATGTTCTGCCGGCAGCAGAGTTTGCCTATAACAATTCCTATCATAGTGCTATAGGTACTTCACCTTTCTATGCTTTGTATGGGCAACACCCACGTTCCATTCCTTTGGATTCCAGTTTGTCTTTGGATACTCCTGCAGCAGGACGTAATTTTAGAGATCTTAAAAGTCTACAGAAGAAAGTTAAGCAGCAATTGGAGCAAGCTAAAAAATGAGACAAGACCTATGCCGATGCTCATAGAATCCCTGCACCTGTCTACAAAGCAGGTATGAAGGTATGGCTGTCCACAAAAAACTTGAGGATACCCGGTAAAAAGAAATTGTTGCCTAAATACATCGGGCCATATGAAGTGCTCCACGTTATAAATCCGGCTGCTGTCCGTCTGGCTTTGCCACAACGGTGGCGAGTGCATCCTGTATTCCACGTGTCACTCATCAAACCGTGTTCGGATGCTACTAGATTGCCTATACGGCCTGTTGCTATTTCTGTGAAAGGGTCAGACGAATATGAAGTACATGACATTCTGGACATGAGGTTACGGTCTGGGAAACCATTTTATCTGGTGGATTGGAAAGGTTATGGTCCCGAGGATAGATCCTGGGAACCTCTGTCTAACATTCATGCTCCAGCTTTATTAAGGCGATTCCACTCGAAAAGGGGAGAGGCTGCTCCTTTGGGGGGTGGCACTGTCATGCCTGCTGGACATACCTCTGGACCAGGAACGACTTCTCCATACAAAATGAGTTACGCCCATAGAACCACTAGAAAATTCTACTCAAAATGGAGGTTGTTCGATGCATTGCCCGGAAAACGACGTCTGCATTTGTCACGTCGTTAAATTTCACGTGACTTAGGTCTGTCACGTGTATCACGGCAGTGCATACATAAGCAGCGTGGAAACTCCAATCGCTGCTTCTGATTAAGTCAGTTTTGGCGTTTTGGTAGCTGAACTCCGGACCTGCGTTCTCGCATTCCCTTCAGCAACTTCTTTGGCCTATTTTGAGCGTGTTTCCTCCACATGCTAATTCCGGAGCTGCGTGCTTCCTGTTCGCGTGCCAAGTCTCCACGCGGACGCTGTCTGCAAGCGCGGCTGTCCTGAGCTGCGTGAATCCTGTTCGCGTGCTAAATCGCCACGCGGACACTGTCTGCAAGCGCGGCTGTTCTGAGCTGCGTGAATCCTGTTCGCGTACCCAATCTCCACACGGACGCTGTCTGCAAGCGCGGCTGTCCTGAGCTGCGTGAATCCTGTTCGCGTGCCAAATCTCCACACGGAAGCTGTCTGCAAGCGCGGCTGTCCTGAGCTGCGTGAATCCTGTTCGCGTGCCAAATCTCCATGCGGACGCTGTCTACAAGCGCGGCTGTCCTGAGCTGCGTGAATCCTGTTCGCGTGTTAAATCTCCAATCGGACGCTGTCTTCAAGCGCGGCTGTCCTGAGCTGCGTGTATCCTGTTCGCGTGCTAAATATCTACACGCGGACCCTGTTTTCAAGCGCGGCTGGCCTGGCTGCGTGTATTCTATCGCGTGCAATCCTGCACGTGGCTTTCTGAACTATTTTGAACCTTTGGTACCTGTGACAGTTAACAGGTGAAATTCTAATTTTTGTTCATCGTGGGAAAGGAAGTATTTCATGAACTATTTGAAGGTTATTGTGCACAGTACTTTGGACGCTATCCTGTGGTGCACCAACCCGGTATCTAGCGAGAGCCTCGTGCCGTTCGGGATAAGTCTCCCTTACTAATCTTCCCTTCCTTTGTCGTTTGTTCAACTCCTGGTTTTCTTCAAGGAACCTTCGTGGATTACTTCAGTTTTTGCCATAAGGTCAGTGTCTGAATTAATGCTAAAACTGTGTTAACTTAGTAATTCGATTGTGACAGTTTCTTATGATACTTTATCTATCCTAGGCATACTTCCTACACAATTCCCACGCCCTTTCCAGTGATCCATCTCTCTGCCTGTTTTATCCAGTCAGAGAGTTGTATCATTTGGATGGTCTAATTTGACCTGCCTACAATCAAGTCTTGTGAAAATAGGATCCGGAAGAGCCCTACCAAATTGTATCCTTTATTGGTTTCCGTATCCTTTTCAGTTGATACATTGGTGATTTATGACATATATAAAGGAACTTTCCTAATTCTTGATCTATTGATAGAGTCCTGCTTTGAATCAATGGGGGTTGGAGGAAGAGAACATTACCCATGTTACAAGGAGAAACGGATATTAAGTGTATGTTGGATAGAACTGTGACTTTTGTGATATTTGAATTGACGTATATTCCCTTCATATGTTTGTTGTATGTGTAAGTGACATTACTTTTGTTATAGTGTTTCTTTTTGTTTATTTTGATAGTCAGGGAAATCCTCTTTAGGGTAGGGATAGTGAGGCATTTATCAAACCCTTTTGATTTAATAAAATGGCATTTTATGAAAATCCTTGACAAAGTTGTCCACCTCACATTTCTGACCCCTCACAAGAGCTAATGACTCTTCTGCTGTTTGTCAAGCTACATCTGCAGCATCCCGACCAACGTTGGAAACAAGCACTGGAGTACTAGCATACTCAGCCGTCACTCACTGACTATCCAGGAGCTGGTGATCAATTGTTTTCGGACGCCTTCTCGACCTGACTAACTTGATAGTAGAGTCTGGGCTATTCCTTAGCCTAGGCCTCCTCACTAGAGGGAACTCTTCCTCTAGATATACCCCTCTGCTGGATTCAGCACTGACCAGACAGAGGAGTCGATCAAGCGAAAGAGCAGGTAGCAACACCGATAAGGAACTCAGGCTGTAATTGAAAAAATCACAAAGTCTCAGGTAAGATGATCCCAATGTATCCAGTAAGGACTGAAACACACACACACAGCCCCAACAAGGAGAACAAAACCAGGCACTCAGTATTGGATGAATGTAACGCTTACCTTGACTGCGCGGGGACACCCAGGAAGCTATTCCAAACCTCTTCTTAGTTAGCGCTGTTCACTTTCTACAATTTCTTTATTATCAGGTAAACCTATGAACACACACAGAAAATTCCCTTAAGTGAAGTGGAAGCTACCCAAAAGTGCCCAGGGAATGTATCTTCTGGCAATATTTCCCCTAGAGTCTCACCTTGTATGTTTTTTTAATGAGCTCTCCATCCTGCATCTGTGCAGGGGCGCAGTGTTCTGAAGAAGGATGCTGATGGTATGATTGCCTGGCACGGAAGGGAATATTATATGAACTTTGAACATGTGAGGAAAGTGGAAACCTATGAGGTAGCAATAGAGCTTACTCTATGTGCTTAAAGAGTGTAGGAAAATGTAAGAATGCTGTGGAAGAACCATGAATGAAAAGTGGTGCCTAACTGGGACTGAGTAAATCCAGCCAACAATGGTACCACAATGAATGCAACATCCAAAATACGCCAAGCTACCAATAGCACATGCAAGAGAACAATTGGAACACAAGAATGCCCCTCCTTCAAACTAGTGCTGGAGTAATTCAACTCTCCACAACTATTACAAATGTTGCACCCATACACAACTTAAAACAATGAATAACATGTCGTGACAAGAAAGGGCTGAGATACGGTGGTGTCGCCTCAGGAGGAATGGGAATGCTGGCAAGTTCAAGCGGGCTCTGGAGAATGAGCGAAACGCTAGGACACTGGCACCTGACAGGAACCAAGGCGCAAGTTGCACTTGCTCCGGAATTGGGTTGTTGAGGAGAATTCAAGCGGGGCTGTAGACGAAGAGCGAGAGGCTCGGAGACTGCCGCCTAACTGGAACAAGAGGCGTAATAAACTCGCTTCAGGTAAAATTTGAAAACAAGAGTTTAGGCGGAGGCTCGCTAGAGCAATACACTCGTCACAACGCCACCAATGTCTGCTATGACTTGACAGGAGTAACGGAGGGAATTTACCGAAGGTTTCCGTCACAAAATAAGTTAAGCTAATGTGAGAGGGAAGTGGTTATAAACTATGGTCGCTAAACTGTTGCTTCTAAGAACAATGAAAGTACGAGCCTGACAGGAATCACGGCCATAGGTATGCGTCGGCAAAACTGACTAGACGCGAAGCAGGGAGCGCACGCTGGGACGGGCTTAAATACCAATGGAGTGACAACAGCTAGACCGCACAACACTGACTGGAGAACAACTAGGGCAGCCATGCTAGGTAGTCAGGAAGTGTTAGTCTAAGTCCACCCACTCACTGTGTTGCTGCTCCACTAACCAACAATGATAAGCTGATGTCCAGGGGTATTATTTGAGATAGCCCTGGAACCTTTTGTTGTGATCATGACAATGAAATACCTGATAAAACGCAAAGAGGTCCGAGTGTTAGGTTTGCTGTCAAGGAACGTGATGAAGTGTTTGCCTCCACCAGCTCCTTGGAAGCGGGCGGGTCACACCGCGTCTGAAGGTAAGAGGAAGTCCAGAAGAAAGCTGGGTTCATTTCACATGCGGTCAGGGCACTGTCAGAGTCGTGAGGCAGGAGGAAGTCAGAGTGGATGCCGAGTTTGTTACTGTGCCGGAAGACCAAATCAGAATCGTAAGGCAGAAGGAGCTCGAGGTAACAGTCTGGAATCAGTATAGAGTAAGTCAGGTGTGAGAACGAAGAAAACGCTGCTATAGACCAAGATCAATC
This sequence comes from Ambystoma mexicanum, assembly GCF_040938575.1. Lineage (NCBI taxonomy): Eukaryota > Metazoa > Chordata > Amphibia > Caudata > Ambystomatidae > Ambystoma > Ambystoma mexicanum. The sequence continues at coordinate 705,869,832 of NC_090924.1, forward strand.
AGAAGCACCCGACCAAGGTACCGGGCGGGTATTTAAGCTGACACGTAAAACGTAAGCCGTAGTGAATGGTGGCTGACGTGATCACGTGACCACCTCACACGGCAGCGCAGACTTCTCCAGGGTGTACAGTGGTTGTGGCCCGTCGCTAGGGCAACTGCCAACGCCGCAGAAATGGTGCTGCCATGCTGCAAAGATATAATGGCACAGTCCTTCGGGGAGGAGTGCAACAGGAGTGAGAGTTGACTTTAGAGTCCCGTTTCATAAATCAACAAGATTCTTACTGGAATGGCTTGAAAGTAGCCAAAACGATGTATTACTAAATAGATTAAATGTAATTAAACTTTTACATGAAATACCTCGGTTACGGCTACTTGATATGAGATACATTGAGCAGGTCTACTTTGCGGATGAGGAGTGAACAGACTATGTACAACTGGATTTCAAGTCTAATATAGTGGCACAGATAATCCTCACTGAACTAGATTCACTGAGGGCCATGGGATATGATCTCAGGAGTCCTTGTGTGGGAGATCCGATGGTGATTGATGAAATGGAGTTGCCTAGTTCAGGTCCATTTCGGTTGTGGCCTCGCAAAACCGGTGAAAATAACTTGATTAACAAATAATGAATGTGGGAGGAGGGTTGAATTCATTCAACCAATAGCGGCAAAGTTCAAGCAAGATCACCAAGATTGGCTCTGGTTACCACAGTTGCTTGTGGGCTCCTTTAGGAAGTTGGGCGAATGTTGTACAGGGCCTTAGTCTCTACCAAAATGTCAACTAATTTAGAGATGTTATTTTGAAATTCACGAGGTTGCAATAATTCTTTTAGGAAATGCTGACAGGCAAAAAAAATCAAGTTACCTAACATTGTTTTTTTTACAGGGGACATGGTTATGTGTACCCTTAATTGTTGATGGTTTTATGGTATTTCAACAAATGGCAATGAAGAACACGGTTGGAAGACCCTGCGGGGGCCTAATGATAATGGTGCAAAACTCTATTCTTATGGAGTCTGAAGTTATCTCGGATACCACCTATTGTCTATTGGTAATTAGGGTGGTATTGAAGGGATTTTTTGCACTGAAGTCCTTGTTGCTAGTCAATATTTACAATAACCCATGTCGTACTGATGTAGGTAGCCTTCTGGACAAATCTGGAGATGTATGTGAAATCTTTTTGTGTGAAAAAAGTGGTATTCACTGTGAGCAGTCAGTAATGCTCATATTTATTCTCGGAATTAAAAATGTTCTTAAAAGGAAAAGATGCAAATAAATCCTCTCTAAACCTACTCTGTTAGGGAGTTCCTATCTATTTTAAGAGATAATGGAATCACTCCTAACAGAAGCAAACTTGCCCTCACAATAAACAACAAAACATACAAAGTCAATTATAAATAACATAAATGAGTAAATAACAAACAACCAGTAATTTGGATGGCCTTCGCCTGTTCAGAGTAAATCCCTTCTCCAGGATTGTTCAAAGTCAATTTCCCCAAATGTTCAAACAGAAGAATCAAGTCTTGAACCAGTTCTTGTAAATTCCAAATGAAACGGAGTTCACCAAACAGAAATCCACTGGTAACAGTTCTTCAGTCTTCAGTTGAAAAGATCCCTTTCCAAGCCAATGAAATGGCAACCAATGGTAATCCTGGATGTCTTCCTTCCAAGGTTGTTTTTACCATAGTTCAAAGAATAGCTCAGCAACTTCTTCTTCTACAATTCTGCAAGTATTCATAACCTCTGCAGTACATTTGGTATAATTGTCAGGATGCTTCTTCTTGTGTTGTTGTTTTTCTCTTGACAACCGCACTTCTACTACTGTTACTGTAGAAACAAACTCATTGGTTCCACAGTATTTCACTACTTCAACCAACTCAATATGACATCCACTGACGGTATTATACACAACCACAGTTCTGGTACTCTTGCTTTAACTTTATATATTAGAATAGTTAGGCATTTTAAAGACAAGACACTTTGACCTCTAGAGGTAGGCAAGGCACTCTTCTTTCCTATGCTCCAAGAACAAGAAAAGGGAAGCTGATTTGCCTCTTCTGTCTGCCTTACTGCCACAACAATAAATTGCCTCTGTTTTCAGACTGACTTTCTCTCAACTTCAACAGTCGCAGCATTACAGGTTATTTGCTCAATCTACTTACAAGCCCCCAGCTCCCTTGCCCAGTGTTGTGCACACCTCCTTGGTTCCAGTAGCTACCTTGAAGCTGTATTGCCACACTTCCAACTTCAGATAACAATGTCCCAATTGTATCAGTGGACACTGGACCTTTAACAACTTTGCCAGTTAGGTGGATTCATTCAAACAGGGGTTTCTTCACTATAGAAAGGGTTCGCCTCTTGGCTTGGGTAATGCGTGTTCTTATTAATATAACAACTTCTGCATTTATAGAATACTTGTTCTTAGTGTTATAGGGTTCATTCTTCAAAGGAAAAATAAGTTTAGGCATACACGACCACTGTTTAAGGTAGATCTTCAACCTTAAGTATCTGTAAGGGTTTGTATTCCCACGTGTTACCTCTGAGACACTTTCTACTCCGGTCGGGAATCACAATTAGTAACACGCGACCTCGCTTTGTTGCCGTCAGATTTTGTAACAAGTGTGAAAGTCAGCTTCAGAGTACTTTAGAAAGCGATCAATAAAAAAAGGAGGAGACACGCGACCACTCAAGCAACATTTAAAAGTTCGACAATGGGAAATGAAAGGCTTTTCTTTACACGCAAGCACTAACTTTCGCTAGAAGTGTGTGTGATACATTCCCATTGTAAAGAATAGCTTTCACAATGACAAACAGTTTATACCTGCTTCTACTCTTAGACAAGCCACTTTAGAGCTGGTAACAGTTACTAGCAAGGGTTTGAGTGAACCTGAACTCCAAGCTTCACTCACCGGCTCCAGAAATACTGCGGTTGTGGGCTGCTTCAACTTCCCAACTTCTTTCTCTTCTACACTTGGGACCCCCACTCCTCTGCAGCACTAGTGTCTCCAGTCTGGCCACACCAACTGACAGTCTCCTGCAATCCTCTGTTACTTGGCTTCAGCACAGTCATGGCTCTGCAATTACAGCTAGTAGGCGCCCCTGGGAAGACCTTCACTCTCAGCACGTCTCTCTCAGTGCAACCACTGCAAGGCAGGGTTTGTGGACACAGGACCCTCTCAGAACTTGCAGGTGAAATCTGCTCTCTACACGTCCCGGCGTCCCTTAAGTGATCACACTTCCTAATGACCTGCCAAACTTGTGCTCTTCTCCTTCTGCTACTACTGCCAGCCTTCCAGCTCCTTCCTTCTTCTCCCTCCTGCTGCAGCCTTTTATGCCTCTTAGGTGAGGCAACTGATTTCAGGTGTAGGTGATTACTGTTAATTGCCAAACCCTGGCAAAAGCTATTGGGCCTAATTGCCTGTCCTACACTTCTACATGCCACTTCAGTCCTCCTCTCGGTCCCTATGGGATTCTGGGACATGTAGTTCACTTTATCAAAGTTAGGTTTTCTCACTTCTTGTATATATTTATGGTTGGATCTAATTCCCTTAGTATTTTTAACAGATGGGCTGTAGGTTTATCCTCTATTAGAGGAAAGTGTGGTAGAGAAGGCAACACTTTCACTATTCCTTATAGTGCACCTTTGATATTGAGGAAGACCTTTGCTGTAAGGGACCAAACGGGTTCTTTCTTTTAGTACAATGGGTGTGGGTGTTACAACCTTAGGGTTTACCACCTTGGTTTTAGCAAGAGGTTGAGAGATATTAAAATGACAATAAGCTATAACCTCTTCTGGCATAGTGGTAAGAATCCCCACTTCAGAGAAAAAATACTGTGTCTCATCCCGCAGAATCTCATCACTACCCTGGGCCATGTTTCCACCCAGGTGATCCTACCGCAGTACACCATCACCAGGGTTGGGATCAGGAAGGGTCTTCGCTCCCCTGGCCACCTGGGAGGAGGCTTTAGACTGGGTTTTAGTGAGGGGTCTGCAGGATTCTCCACATCACAATATGGTGGCAGGTGACTTAAATGCAGAGTGGGTTTTGGCTTTACATAATGCTCAGGCAATGCATGTATCTAATTCTAGAGTTATGGTTGATGGGGAAATCATGGCTTGAATTATTCCACACATGGAACTTGAGGATAGTGAATGGGTCCGCCCTAGGGGATGTTCCCCCTAGATCTACCTGGCGATCTGGTCAGAAATCTGCTTTTTTTTAATTACATCGCACTTACACCAACTCTGTTTGACCTCTGTGAGGAAATGAGAGTTGCCGATACAGATTTGAGTGACCTTTCCCAGGTTAAAATCAGAATGAAATGTGGAGTTGCCACTGCATTAAGGTTTTAGTTAACCAATATGACAGTTAATCAGAGTGGTTATAAAATGCCCAGATACATTTGGAATGCCAGTAAATATAATAGCATAATACTATAGTTTGTAAAAAAAAAACTCCACTCTGGAGCAAAAAAGTAACTTGAATCACTCCCTGTTTATTCCAGGCCTTCCTTGATGACTAATAAAATGTCCCATGGCAATAAGAAAGGTGAACGCCCAGTTACTCACTCCTTTGATCTCATAATTCAAAATAAAAAGAAAGAGCTAAAAAGTGAGATACAGTGGAGAGCTGTATTTGGCTAAATTTAAACCTCTAAAACCAAAATTCAAAAACTGGGTTAAGAGCTGTAAATTCACTCTAACACATAACGAAGGTTCCATAATGCTCGAGATTATAACAAAGAATGACTCCAGAAATGTTTGGGACTTGATCAATGGCAAGAACAAAACTCTGAGGGTGAGTGGGTGAACCACTTCCAGAACGTACATAGGAAGTCGGAACATGAAATTCCTTGTGCCTTGGAAAACAATTTGTGGGAATTGACCTTGTATTAGAACTCATTGATTCTTTGATCAGGAAATCCTCCAATTCTAGGGCTGCAGGCCCTAATGGCTTGTCAAATACTGTTCTAAAAGTAGACCCAATAATGTGGTCCAAGATTCTGTTTATTTTGTTCAGCTCAGTGTTGATGAAAAGGGAAACGCTGACTTCATGGCACACTGCCATTATGTTGCCTATTTACAGGAAGGGAGATCGGACTAGCCCTAGTAATTATCGTCCTATCTCCCTTTTTGATAGTGGGAGCAAGATGTTTGCCTCACTAGCCCTATGTGAATTGGTGGACTGGGCCACTCAGTCTGGCTGCCTAAAGAAGCACCAGACCGGCTTCCGAAAGGGGCTGGGCGCAGAGTTAAATGGTCTTGTTGTGGGCTGGTTAAAGGAAGAATCATCTAGGCCTGGAAAATTGTCATTCTACATGACTGCAATTGACTACACGCAGGCCTATGATTGCGCCAATGGCAGTCTATTATGGCACAAGCTAAGGTTTACCTCCATGAGTATGCTTTTCTACAGGTACGGTTAAATGGGAAGGGCGCATTGATGGATGTCTTTTGTGCAAGAAGGGGTCTCTGCAGGGCTGCGTATTAGCTTCCTGCCTATTCAACCTCCTACTTGTCAGATTTGGAAGACTTCCCCTCTCTAGATCTTCATTTGCTCCACCGAGGATCTCCTCTGTAATCGTCCTATACTTGACATACGCGGACAACGTTATTCTCATGGATAGGACCAAGGTGGGCCTTCAAAGCCAACTAAACGCTGTCAGGGAATACTCCATGTTGAATGAACAATGCATCAATGGAAATAAAAACCTAATATAATAAGATTTATAAGTAATACAAAAAGGAAAATGGCATACAGCTGGTGTGTGGGAGATCCGCTGTTGATCCCTACTCAAACTTTAACTTATCTAGGTTTTAAAATGGATACAGTTGACAACATGGGTGTTCTCATGGCTTGTTTGATGACTAAGGCTACTCAAGCAGCCAAGCAGACGAAGATCAGAATTCAATACTGTAGGTTTTCCATCTGCCCACTTCTATCATACTACAAAATGAAGGTAGTACCTGGTCTGTTATATGGTACAGAGATTAACCATGTACTGCGGAGCGCATATGATAAGGTTGAGTCCCGGGTGTGGAAGCACGCACTGGGCTTACCTGACTGTGTACCCATGGCTTCACCAAAATGTTAGTTGAGCCTAACCTCACTGACCTGTTTACTAAATTGGAGAATTCTCTCATTGTACAGAAGGTTGTTGGTCCCACTGAAGGGTTCTTTATATGAAGATCTGGCAGGCATTCTGTACCCCACCTCAGTGAGCGAGGGAGCAAGGGAAAACTACAATAACATTCTTACAGGCCTTGAGACAACAAGAATGGGTAATTTACTATTGTACTAGGCCTGACGACATTTCAGATAGTGCAAGAGCATTGACAATAATTGAGAGAATGGGCGGGGGAGAGGAACTAACGATGACTATCTTACTAGGCCTGACGACATTTCTGATAGTGTGCATGTGCATTAGTTATGGTGAGGGGAAGTGGAAGAGGAGAGAAGGTACAAGCAAGGTTAAGGAAGAGAAGACTGAGAGACAGTGAATAAGGTGAGAAGAAGCACAGCTGACAAAATTTAGTTTGAAGGAGCCAACAAACAGATGAAGTGAACATGCTCAAGATACAAAAGTTAATGATGAATACATTATGATGTAAGAGTGCAGCATGTCTATGCCATGATTCAGAGTCGTTGATGGGTACAACGTGATCCAAGGCCACCATGAGTATGAATGATTTAAAAGTCTAGCATGAGAACGTCGAGATTCAAGATGGGTGAACCAGCGTGATGCAATAAAGTAAATTCAAGCATTAGCAACAAAGCGGTGATGGTGCTATCATAATGTGGCCATCAGACTCAGACTTAGGACAGGGTGGGTTTGATAGAGCAGAGGAGGCATAGCTACTGTGAAATGACAAGGAAGGGGAAAGCATGGAGTAAAGGCAGTGTTGCTAAGGTGCCAGGGCGGACAGAGCCAAAAGGCGGGGGTGGAAGGAGGAAAAGTAGGCAGTGAAGAGGGAGAAGGGAGAGGCCAGGGTGGGGTATAAGGGGGGGGAGGCACATCATGCCATAACTGCCAGCCAAAGGGACAGCTAGTTGAGGTTATTCAAAGCATCAAGGCACATTCATACAGCAGATGGGGGACATCTAAATACGAGATTCAGGCATGATATGATATGATATGGCATTTGTAACGCACCTATACACAAGTGTTTCAAGGCGCGACGAGGCAGGGAGGGGGAACAGGGGGAAACACAGACAACGATCCTACTAGGCCAGGTGTCATTCAGATCGCGCAAGTGCAGGGGTAGGGGGAAGGGAAAAAGTGCAAGGGGAAGGGGAGAGGGGGAAGTGCTGAACAGGGTAAGTAGAATAAAAAATAAATAATAAATAGGGCCAACTGGTGGCAAGTGCAAGGTAAGTGCAGACAAGTGCTGGGAGGGGGGGGCTGTAGGGATGCAGAGACAGTCCTGCAGTGCAGGGGTTGCCAGGGCGGCAGTGCAAGTGGAGAGTGGCTGGGCCAAGGACCGAGGTCGGTGAGAGTGGCCCAGGTGCAGGTTCAGTGCAGTTTCAATGAAGAATTAGCAGGGGAGAGGGAGAGAGAAAGCAGAAGCAAAGAGGAAGGTTTTGAGGTGCTTCCGGAACTGAAGATGGTTCTCCTCAAGTTTCAGGGAGGCAGGAAGGCTGTTCCAGAGGGAGGCCACTGCCGCAGAGAGAGATCTACCCCCAGCTCGTTGCTTCGAGAAGCGGCTGACCCTGAGGGAGTTGGAGACAGATGAGCGAAGGGCTCGGGAAGGAAGATATTTAGGAAGAGAGAGTTGAAGGTATTTAGGCCCCAGAAGGCCTTGTGGACAGTGCAGAGGGTTTTGAACTTAATCCTCGCAGCCACAGGGAGCCAGTGTAGAGATTTCAGTCCTGGAGAGATACGGTCCCTGGGCTTGAGGCCAAGGACAAGTCTCGCAGTCCTGTTCTGGATGAGTTGCAGAGGGCGGAGAGTGGAGGCAGGCAGATTAAGATGGAGGCTGTTACAGTAGTCCAGCTTCGAGAGAACCAGGGCTCTGGAGACTGTGAGCTTCTGGGGGAAGGAGAGGAAGGGAACAATACCTCTGAGGAGGTGCAGCTGGTAGTGAGACTTCTTAGAGACATCAGTTATATGAGCACAGAAGGAGAGTGTGTAGTCGAAGATGACCCCGAGGTTTTTTGCCTTGCAAGTCGGAGCAGGAAGCTGGCCAAGAGAGGCTGGCCAGAGCGCTGCAGGGAAGGAGGGAGTGGGTGTGCCGATGAGTAGAATCTCAGTCTTACTGGCATTAAGGCAGAGGTCATTGGCGGCACACCATTCCTGGATAGCAGACAGACAGTCGGAGATGAGGGAAGGAGAGGAGGAGGCCGAAGGTAGCCTGAAAATGAGCTGGGTATCGTCCGCATAGCACTGAAAGTTGGGGCAGAGAATGGCGATGCGGTGGGCAAGGAGTGCCAGATACTGGTTGAACATCCAGGGAGAGAGATTAGATCCCTGGGGGACACCACAGGTAGAGAAGATGATGTCAGAGAGGAAGGACCCCAGTTGGACCTGGGAGGGTCGATTGGAAAGGAAAGAGGTCAGCCACGCCAGAGCCTGACCAGTGATACCCAGGTTATCACGGAGACGGTTGAGCAGGATGGCAGTGTCAAAGGCAGAAGAGAGATCGAGCAGAATGAGAACACACGGAGTGTTGGAGTCGAGGTTCGAGAGCAGGTCCACACGGATGTTCAGGAGAGCAGTTTCCATGCTCCTGGCAGCTCTGAAGCCAGATTGATGGTCATTAAGACTACCAACAGATTCAGCATGGAGGTTGAGCTGGGAGATGGCCAGTTTCTCCAGGAGCTTGCCCAGGAAGGGAGTGATGGAGATTGGGCGATAGTTAGCCGGGCAGGAGGGTCGGAAGAGGGTTTCTTAAGAAGAGGGTGCACAAGGGAGTGCTTAAGGGGGGATGGGAAGACTCCAGAGGCGAAGGAGTGGTTGCAAAAGTCAGCCAGGGCAGGAGCCAGGGAGTCGATGTGGTCCTTGATAGTTTTGGAGGAGCAGGGGTAAACCTGTTTAGACGAGACTTTCATAGATCGGACTTGTCTGGAAACCTCGTCAGCAGAAAAAAGGGGAAAGGCAGAGAAGGAGGGAGGAGGGGTGGCTGCAGAAGGGCCAGAGGGAGAGCCAGGAAGAGATGGAGGGAGGTGATAGGAGGAGAGTGTGGACAGGATGTCCTGAGTTTTAGAGACGAAGTGAGAGGCCAGTGCAGTGGGCCTGGGAGGGGACAGGAGAGGTAGAGACTGCAGCAGGGTTGGCAAGCTCCTTGCAGATTTTAAAGAGTTCGGCCGAGTTGTTAGATGCAGCAGAGATGCGGGCTTGGATAAGGGCTCTCTTCTTGGTGAGAACGGAGAGACGGTATTGCCTTTGGAGCAGGCGGCAGGCCAGTTTGTCAGAGGATGTACATGAAGCACGCCATTTCCTCTCTGCCACCCTGCACTTGCATTTTAGGGTGACGAGATCCGAGTCATACCAGGAGTTGCATTTGGCTTTGGGCTTCAGGCGGATTCTCATGACAGGGGCAAGGATATCAAGACTATCAGATATAGCAGAGTGGAGTGTGGAGAGGGCTGTGTCAGGGTGGGAGTCAGCCGAAGGGGGAGGGGGGGGAGAAGGTGGCAGCGAAAGCCTCAATTGACACGCGCTTCATGGGTCGGATGACCGAGAAGGTGGGTGGCAGTGATGAGGGTGGCTTTGCCTTTGGGGTAGGGAGGTGGGTGGATAGGAGAAAGTGATCACTCCAGGAGAGAGGAGTGGAGAGAGGGACGGAGAGGGGAAGGTCAGAAGAGATCAGAGCATCAAGAGTGTGCCCTGCAGAATGGGTAGGCCGTTGCAGGCAGGTACAATTCATACAGCAGAGGGGGGAAATCTAAATACGAGATTCAGGCATGCAGGCACATTCATACAGCAGAGGGGGGACATCTAAAGACGAGATTCAGGCATGCAAGCACATTCATACAGGAGAGGAGGGACAACTAAATAAAAAATGTGTGAGAATCACGATGGAGGAGAGGAGGAAGAGGGAAACCGGCGAGGGCACTGACCTTGGGTTAGCAGCCTCCATCAGAGCGAGGGGGTGAGAGATGTCCCCAGGACTGGGTCTGGTAGCAGACAGGGAGCAGACAGGGGCCTTAGGAATGGGCCTTGTAAGGAGGGCCTGCCAAGCCTGCCGGGCCTTCTGATAGGCCAGGATAAGGAAGGTCACAGCCATTCCTAGGCCCCATGCAGCACCAGACAGAGCACCACAGTGCTCACAAAGGACACAGCCACCTTGGAATGGCAAAGCAGCAGGGATAGCAAATGAGGACAAACAAAGGTTGCTCAAAAATGGATCGCTGTAAAACTCTAGTTGAACAAACTAATTGCAGGATGTAGATGCCACATGAACGAAGACATTATTGTAGAATGGTAGCCAGATATTGCGCCATCGTGCACTGCTCGCTGCAGCCCAGGGGGAGCTTCCCTTCCACAGTGGATGTGCACAGAGTGCACTGAAGGGCTCCAGGTGGTGGGAGGAGGCACAGCTGCTGCAGCAGCCGCAGCAACCTGAGAAAGGAGCAGAAGATAAGACGGTTTGAACTTCATAATAGCCTATCGCCACTCGACAAGCCTCAGGGAACTATCCTGAAATATTTTGAAAAGTTTAAATTCTTAAAATATAGGCTGAACCTGTTCCCTACTGGTGAGATCTGCCATGTTAGATAATCAAGTACGGTAATGGGTAACGGCTGTGTTTTATGTAAAAGTCAGGATGTGATACAGAATAGAGACCACTTCATTTTGAGTTGCCCAGCACTGGGAATAATTAGAACCTTATGGCTGGGGCGATTCATACATCATTTTGCATTGTTGGAAGCAGAGTATTTTTGTGCACGGATTTCGAGTAATGAGGAAACCATTGCTACCATTGCTGTCATTCAATTCATGCATGAAGCAGGTTTGATTAAGTTAAGATGGTAATGTGCACCTACTGCCTCCTCCATTTCCTTTTTTTTAATTAAAGTGCACTTCGTGATGAGTATAATGTTGAATATGTTATATAGTTATTGGAAATATGTAATTTCTCTTTTATTCAGCTGTTTTAAAAATGAATTTAATATAAAATATGTTTATATACATGTAAATGATATGTTTTCTTCTTGTGTAAGGTTGAGTATGAACAACCAAAATCACAATTAGAAAATAAAAGCTGGGACGACCAGGCCATAAACAGTACTCACTCTGCCGTATTCCACCTATTGGCCCCTCATATAGCTTCTGGGATCCCCTCTATGTGGTATGCAGTGTTGTGACACCGTCATATCTCAAAGACTATTGTCAGCACCCAGGCTGCTTAACTTTGTTTGGTACGGCTGACACCACGACCGCACCCAGACTGCCAAAATGACCTGGTGTTAGTGAAAATCGAGGTGCGGGATAGAGACATCAGGCGGCAACACTGGTTTTGTAATGACTTTCTCCTAAAAAAAAAGGAGGTGGGGAGGTATTGCTTCAGGAATACTTTCTTCTCAATGTTATGGGAGTGGTCTCTACGGATCTACGGACATGCTGTGGGAAGGGTTTAAGGCAACGATTGGGGAGTACTGCTAGAGCTGGGTGCGAAAGCCAAGAGGGTGCAGGGGGATTAAGAGAAATCTTAGGGGATCAGATTGATGACCTGAAACCCCAGAGAGGGGTGGATATGGAGGTTAGCAGGGCAGGATGGAGGAACTTCAGAGCTGAAGAGTGGAGCTGCAGGCGTTGTTAGCGTATAAAACAAACTGGGCCCTGCAACACCCCAAACAGAAATACTACGAGAAGGCTGAAAGGGCAGACAAGCTTCTTGCATGGAGATTGAGGGTTCAAACCAGGGCTAACACAGTTGCCCTCATACAGGATGTCGATGGTAGGGTTTCAATGGGTAATAAGGAGATCATAGGAAAGTTTTCAGCGTTCTACGAGGCTCTCCATACTTCAGATCTTGAGGCGGACACAGAGGGGAACCAGGCCTACTTGAGTGGAGTGAACATGCCTTGGCTTTCTGGGGAGAATGCAGGGACTTTGGAGGATTGTTTTGAAGTGGAGGAAATCCCTGCTGCCATAAAGGGGATGAAGAGTGGGAAGTCACTGAGGGAAGACATCCTGTCACTGGGTTTCTTTAAGATGTTTAGGGCAACCTTGGCCCCCATCCCTGCCAGGATGTTTAACGGGTTGCTGAGAGGGACCTCACTCCCCAAAACGATGTTTAAAGCGCTGATAGCGGTCATCCCAAAGGAAGGGAAGGATCCCAGTAACTGTGCATCATAAAGGCCAATCTCCCTCATAAACACTGATGTTAAGATTTTGGTGAACGTCTTAGGCAATAGATTTGACAAACTCCTCCCGAAACTGATTCAAAAGGAAGGGAAGGATCCCAGTAACTGTGCGTCATAAAGGCCAATCACCCTCATAAACACTGATGTTAAGACTTTGGTGAACGTCTTAGGCAATAGATTGGACGAACTCCTCCCGAAACGGATTCACAGGGATCAGGTGGGGTTCATGAGGGAAAGTCAGGGGGCTGATAATGTGCGGAAGACACTCAACCTTGTCTATTGGGTAGGGAAAGGGAAGGACAAGGTCTGTCTGGTTTCTCTAGACTCAGACAAAGCCTTTGATAGGGTGGAGTGGAGCTGGGGTTTGTTAAGATGGGTCTTGGGGCTAATTTCCGTAAGTGGGTAGTTTGACGGCATAATGAAGTAAGACACAGACAACAGGCTAACTTTTCTTAAAATCAAGAGTTTGTTATTTGTCAGCATGGAGTAAGGCCTTGCCCTATGCTAAGGTGGGATTTCCCTATGTGAAGTCTGTGACCTTGAGTTCAACTTAAAAGTCTGTGTCCAAAACCTATGCTTGACCTCGCATCTAAAAATACATAATGTCTGGGGATATCAGCAACCAAATAAATAGTGCAAAGTTCTGAGCCTTTTCCAGCTCCTTGCCTTTTATTACAGCCTCTTCCCCAAGTTCAAAGCAATTCCACACAAAGTAACTTGGGGTTCCTTCCCCCAAGTGTAACACAGTTTCAACAAGGGTCTTGGATTTCCCTTCCCCAAGTTCAACACAGTTCCAAAACAAGGCCATGGGGTTCCCTTCCCCAAGTTCAACACTTTCTGCTTCAAAATTATAGTCAGTTCTCTTGGCTTTTAGTAAGGTTTCCAAACAAACTTTGCACTCTAAGTAGGGTTACTCGGTCTAGGCGCAGTTGCCAGACCACACAGTCCACCCACTACAGGTCACGCAACCAAAATCCCATGGCACTTTGTTACAGTCGCTTGTTCTCATTGAACTCCCTTGCAGACACAGGCCCCCTCTTTGAATCTGCATCAATTGTCCACTTTCAGCTCTTTTCCTCTTTGGCAGTTTTCTTGACTCTGCCACAATGTGACTTTCACACCATTCACTTCGTGGGATACTTTCCTTGTCCTCACCTTGCTTTCATACTTCACAATAGTGCTTATCCTTTGACTTTCACTTGCTTTCAAATGCCTTTGTTACTGGCTTTCCTTTGATTCCTACTTTCGTATTGTCCATTGACCTCTTGGTTTGGCTTTCACTATTCTCAAAATTGCATTTCACTTTTGTTTCATTCGTACGTATGGTGCTTTCATGTGTTTCACATAGCCTTTCTTTAGTTCGATATTAAAAAATGCAGGCAATATTTGTCAGCTTGTTCTTGATTTCATAAAACTCTCCTTTGATCTTCTGACCCAATTAACATTTGTTTTTGTCTGATAGGTACCTCCATATACCTGAACCTAAGTCCCTGTGGTGCTCCAGTGTGACTTTCCCTCACCGTCACTCACCAGAATCCGGCAACTCCTCTGGGTGCCTTTGGTTCTATCCTCTGCATTTGCCCGCTCCCTTTCGCCTCTTCGGGGGCTTCGGCGAGCTGTGCCTGCCTCTTCCAAACCTTCCTGATGTGTGCTGCGGCTCCCTGGAGTCTTCAGTGTCACTTAACTCCAGCGGGGGACATGCAGCAGCGGATTCGGCAGGACTCCTGACCCTCTCACAGCCCAGTCGGGCAGCGACATCTCTCTGCTTTTTCTGCAGCGCTCGGCATCCTTTTCACTGAGTGGGCTCCTTTTTCCACACGGGACTCTGTCTCCTGCAACCTGGGATCTCTCTCCCAGCTGGACTCCGGCAACCTGAGTTCTCTCTCCCAGCTGGACTCTGGCAACCTGGGCCCTCTCTCCCAGCTGGACTCCCCTTCCTTCTGACTCTCTCTCCTTATATACACCTGTAGCCTGTCAACTGGCTGCAGGTGTAAGTCCTTTGCCTGACCCCAATTAGTGGGACTTGCCTGACTAGTATAGTGGTGTTTCATAGTCCTCTTCCTCGTCTCAGTACCAGAGTGGTGAAATGACATCTTTGTGTGTACTGCTCCCAGTCGCCTCTTCCTCGTCCCAGTACTATAGTGGTGCCTATAAGTGGAAGTGTATATTGTTCCTGGTTGCCTTTTCTTTATCCCATTATCACAGCTATATGTAGGTGGAACCATATGTGTATGTGCAAGAGGGCCAGACTGAAAATGGCCTAGAAAGGTATGATGAGGACGGTGTGCTCTTTGACTTTTTCCTATATTAACAAAAGAAGGTGAGTGTAAGTCTAACCTGTGTTTTGGAGGAGTTTTTCCCCTGACTGATCTTTCTTGTCCCTTTTCCCTGATAATATATCCAAGGGTCAGTTTAAGGGGAAGGATAGATGGGGTTTGAGAGCATCCTACTGGGACAGAACGTTAATCGCAAAAAGGGAATCGAAAACACTGTGGGCCTCATTCCGGGTTTGGAGCTAACCATGGCGTAATTAGCTCCATGGTTGCCTCCGAAACCGTCCCAATTCCGGCATGGTGAATGGAGTAATTACCGGTCCATTCCAGGGTTGGAGGGACCGGTAATTCCCCATTCACCTTTTGCCCTTCCCCATTCCCATTTCTGCCCCATAGGGCTCAATGGGAATGGAGAAGGAGGTAAATACGGCACTGTAAATTATGGTACCGTAATTACCTCCGAAGTACCTTTGCGGGTCCCGTACTTTACTCCTGCTAAAAGCAGGAGGTAAGGAAGGACCCGCAAAGGGACCTCGGAATACGGAGGTAAGGGATTACCGGCATCGGCACCCTTACCAGTGCCGGTAATTCCTTACCTCCAACCTCGGAATGACCCCCTGTGTCTCATCTGAAGACATCCTCTTCCCACTCCTCAACGACCCTCCACCCAGGTGATCCTCCCTCGCATCTCCACCCCCAGGGTCAGGATCCAAAAGCGATGGCCTTTCCCTGTCCAACTGAAAAGAGGATCTGAAGGGAGTAGGTGGGAGGATGCCTTCAGGTTCATCACATACCCTTCGCCTATAAATACAGCCTCCTGCACAAGGGACATATGCTGACAGCCTCTATGGGAAGGTGGGTTCAGGTAATACTTTGGTGGGGTTTGATGCCCAATTCTATACCGAAGCGGGGTTAATAAACGCTTCTTCTAACCAGGTTTTCGATGGTGAGAATGGGGATGTGTAGTTGTGGATTTTCCGTCATTAATGATGGGTAATTGCAGAAGTCTGTCCCAATAATGATTTCCTCTGGTAACCCTGGGGTGATGGCAGAAGGGAAATTGGTAGTTGTCCCTTTCACTTGGATGAGTATAGCTTTCATGAATATGAGAGCCTGGAACCTCTGGTCTAGATGGTAGTCCTGCCACGTCTCCTTTACCAGCATTCCATTGCGGACCAGCTTCTACCCGGTGGTCACGTGATCGCTATATCAATGGCTTGCTCCGCCCCCTTCTTTGCAGTGCAACTCTTGTTTTTTCACTTTGGTTACTGACGCTAGTATTCCTGCTTTCCTTCTTCCGTCTTCTGCTCTGCCTTCATCAGTATTTTCCTGCCTTCCTGGTTTACTCACTGCTGCTGGCTGCTTGCTGCTCCTCTGCTGCTCACGCTCTGTCTCATGCTTATCCTGCTTGACACTCTGCTCCAATTCCGCCTGGCTGTTTGTTTGATCTGTGTTTACCTTCAACTGGCTGCAGTCATATACGGATGCCAACCCCATCTGCTCGCCGGATACTACCAGCAACAGGGTTTTTTGCACCCCTCTGGCTTTTTCCCTGTTATCAGGCTGTTCCCGGGAGGTTCACCTCTGACACCATTTGTTACCATTCGTAGGGCATAGTGGCGACCTCCCGGAACAGACCCTATCTCTTCGATAGAAAGGGTACCTCCAAGCTGCGCCTAGACGGCGCCAGATCAAGTCCTTCAGATCCATCCGCCGCTGCCTCCTCAAGTGAGAGTGAAGGGGAATTGGGGTAAGCTGCGAGAATAGCCACCTTGGGGTCTATTTCCTGATCCCCATGAACACATGTTATTTGACTAGGGAAGCCCCTCTTAACTCTTCGGGGGTATTAGGTCAGCTCTGACAGCAGTTTGCTTACTACCAGAATCTACCAAGGCCTGAACAGGGATTCCATTTACTAAGATGGATGTGTACGTGGATTTAGAGGATGTTCCACAAAAAAAGTTCTTTTCAGTTTTCACTTCTCCATAAGACTCTGGATCGTCCCATTCCACCCCTACCATATGCCGATCTCCATGGGTTCTTCTCTTTTATTCTGTGGGTAATTTCTAGCCACGTGCCCAGGCTCTTTTCATGAAAAACAAATTGGAATCATGGGTTTGGCTGTTTTACTATCATCTCTTTTAATTTCCTTCCTTGGTTTGGGTTCTGGCCTTTTTTCGATCTCCCCCTTTTCTGAGCTGTTAGGGTCGCTAGATCAGTGGGAGAAATCAACTCTTTCTTTAGGGAAAAAGTTGGTCTAAAAGGCCCCTGTTCTCTTTTTTTGTCTTCAGTTCGATGCAATGAATGGAAGTGTTTATTTGCTTCTGAAAAATGTTGGGCTGTTTCAATTGCTAAGGATAGGGTGGGTTGGTTCAATTATAAAAATGCTCTTTGGAGTGAGTGAGGGAGGTAAGGACTCAACAAATTGTTCCAGGATCAAGGCTTCTAGTACTTCAGGCAAAACTTTCTTTCCTAACCACTGTGACAGAGCGTTCTTAACCCATTCTCCCAATTCAATCAGTGCTTCCCTGGGACCTAATTTAAGGCTCCTACATTTTTGGCGGTAAAAATTGCTAGTCTGGCCCACCTGTTGCAAGAGCCCTTCATTGATGTCCATAAAAGAGGCTATTTCTGGGAGGTTTGATAGTTGGTACGATGTCTGCAATTCTACTTTCAGCAGGGGCCCCAGGTAACATAGTTTTAACTCTTCCCCCATCGTAAATTGGTCTGCTATCCTTTTGAAATTTAAGAAGAAATTCCCTAAATCATCTCCCTACTTGTAGGGTATGAGAACTCCCTATGCAATGTTTGGTTTTTCCTGGGTGGCAATTAGCCGTTCCAAACCTGTTTGAAATCTAGCTTCAGCCTGTATCTGATGTGCAGCTAGTTGAGTCGTGTTAGGAAGAATTCTCATTCTATGGCTAATTTCCCTTACCTAGTTAGTCCCTCAGCAGCTTTGCTGGATTTCTAGAGTTGATTTTTTTCCACTTGGTAAGAGTGTGAGCTTTTACCTGTGTTTTGCCATGTGTATGTCATCTGTTTTTGTGATTGTGGACTCTGGAGTAAACCACTTCAGTAGCCCCCCCACTTTTGTGTGTTACACAGCACCTTCAGTGCAGTGACACAGGGTTGTCGTTTCGACTTCGCACCGACTCCATTTCTGGGGCTGACTACTGTCCTCCATAAAAGGGAAAAGTTGCCATTAACTTTACATAGTCATTTAACCACTGATCCAGTACACCCCATCTTATATGGAGTATTGAAAAGGGTTAACTCTTAGCCCTTTTTATCTGTACCTCTTGGCGCATTGTTTCGCTCCCTTAACATTAAGATTTGGCTAGTGGCAGCGGTATCTACCCTAATTTTCCTACCACGATTATATTACATAATGTGGTATTGTTTTAGGCTATTTTAGTAGCCTCGAACTTTAAACCCACTAGCCCAAATAGTTTTTATTTCGGCTCCGGTTGGGTTTAATCGCCATTTCTTTTTGTTAACATCCTTCTTAGGTCTTTCTTTGTGCGGCAAACCAGGTTTGCCTCCTTTGTTCGCCGACCTTTGGCGGGCTTCTGACCAGAAGCCCTTCTTTGGCGTCTGAATGCCTAGGTGGGCTGAATGTGAGGGAGGGGTGTAGCACCCCCTGCACAGGGTCTCCTTGGAGACCAAGTTGCACTTTGTATTGATTGGCTGAGGTGGTTGAAATCACTGCTCTGCTGTAGTGGTCCGGATAGCCATCAGAAGAGCCCTCTCCTGATTTAAAGGAGCGCACCTTTTATTCATCATTGTCTTTCTCGCTGCTGCTGGCCTCATCCCTGGGTAGTGCAGATCGCTCCAGACGTCGTCCTTCTTGTTCCCACGACTGAAGCTGCAGGAACCGTGCAGGAACTACCAGGAACAACTGCCGTGGCACCAGCTTTTCTCCAACGGAATAAGGTACTGTGTACACTTGGTCTTTCTCTCCGTCTGACCAGCCGGAATCGGGGTGAACCCTTTTCCTCCACGAAGATTTGTTCTTTCTTCCCTCCTTCTTATAACTTTTC
Organism: Ambystoma mexicanum; assembly: GCF_040938575.1. Classification (NCBI taxonomy): domain Eukaryota; kingdom Metazoa; phylum Chordata; class Amphibia; order Caudata; family Ambystomatidae; genus Ambystoma; species Ambystoma mexicanum. Next base: position 705,888,454 of record NC_090924.1, read on the forward strand.
CTTCCATTTGACAATCTTTACAAACTGTTCAACGTGTGATCCTCGGCAACTGAGCACCTGCTACATTGACACTGGCGCAGACCTATTGACTTTAATCTGTATTTTTGAACTTGTCCTCGAGTCTCCTTGCCTTGAAAAAGTATTGCCTTTGATTTTTATTCACTTTTCCCTTGTTTTAAGTTCTTAAGTACAAAGTGTGTTCTATCCGCGGGTACGCGTTAGTATCGCAACACCGGTCTGTCAAATCCTAATGTACTTACTGTGAATTTACTGGCACAAGTGTAATTGGTTGTGTGTGGTGTATTTTACGTGTGGTTTCCAATCTATAAAAGTGAAGTGTTTTTATAACAGATGGTTAAAAAACAAATGTACTTATATTTTTTTACCTGAAACCTTGAGTCAGTGTTTGCTTGAGTCACAGTAATTGTGGTCCTTTGTGTAATCTCTGCTACTGCTCATATAATCTTGAGATAAGCCTGGCTGCTCCGCTACTGCTACCACTTTAACATAGTACTACTGGCTTGTACCAAAGGTGAACTTGTATTACCACTTGTGGTCTTAATTGTGTGTAGTGGTCCCTAAGGGCACTGCACAGGATTCTGCCTAACAAGGGCACTGCACAGGATTCCGCCTAACAAGTCAGTACCTTGTCTAGGGAAGCCATTGGTCCTGGAGAAGATATAGTTTCACCAGAACTCCCTTCAGAGTCGAACATAGAAAAATAATTCTAGGTCCTCGGCGGTGTCAGAATGTATCTCTATTACACTTTCCGTAGTGGTTTCTGTATCTTCTTTGTTCACTTGCTCAGGGGAAAGACAATGCGAAAGACTAGAGGATGGCCCCTGTTTCTGACGTACAGGACTTAAGGCTCCAGGTCGAATTAAAGTCTGGGGGTTCCTGATAATTAGAACTATTTTATCTCTGTGGTTCAAATGATAGGTAGTCAAGGGAAGGGTATCAAGGAGTAGTTCTGACCTATAGTACATATCTTGATGGCTAACTGGGATGTGTAAATGACTGTAGATTGACCTTTTCAGTTCCAAACCTTGATCATGGTCTTGAAATTTAACAATCTTGTCCTACCCTGAGGTTTGTTGAACTACCGGCCACATAGGGGCTTCCTCAATTTGAATTGCTTGAGTGTATCTCACTACTGACACCATGTGTGAATTTATCATGAAGTAATCACAGACAACAGACCCACTTTTCTTAAATGTTTTTATTATTTGTTAGGATGGAGTAAGGCCTAATTTTCCTTATGCTAAGGTGGGACTTCCCTACATAAAGAAACTAAGAATAGTCTGTGTCCTTGAGTTCAACTTAAATGTCTGTCTGTGTCCAAAGCCTATGCTTGCCCTCACATCTAAAAATACATATTGTGTGGGGATGTCAGCAACCAAAGGAATAGTGTTTAAAACAAAGTTCTGAGCCTTTTCCAGCTCCTTGGCTTGTATTACAGCCTCTTTCCCAAGTTCAAAGCAACTCCACACAAAAGACCTCAGCGTTTCCTTTCCCTTAGTGTAACACAGTTTCAACAAGGGTCTTGGGGGTTCCATTCCCCAAGTTCAACACAGTTCCAAAACAAGGTCTCAGGGCTTCCTGCTGCAAGTTCAACACTTTCCGCTTCAAAATTATAGTCAGTTCTCATGGCTTTCATTACGTTTTCTAAGCCAACTTTGCACTCCAAGTAGGGTTACTTGTTCTAGGTGCAGTTGTCAGACCACACGACCCACCCACTACAGGTCACGCAACCAAAAACCCTTGGCACTTACAGTTGCTTGTTCTCATTGGACTTCCTTGTAGACACAGGCTCCCTCTTTGAACCTGCCTGAATTGTCCACTTGCAGCGCTTTTTCTCTTTGGCAGTTTTCTTGACTCTGCCACAACATGATATTCACACCTTTCACTTTGTGGGATTCTTTCCTTGTCCCCACCTTGCTTTCACACTTCACAATGGTGCTTATCCTTTTCTTTTCACTTGCTTTCAAAAGCCTTTGTTACTGGCTTTCCTTTGATTCATACTTTCATATTGTCCATTGACCTCTTGGACTGGCTTTCACTATTCTCAAAATTGCATTTCACTTTCATTTCATTTGTGCAGTGCTTTCATGTGTTTCACATAACTTTTCTATAGTTCGGCATTACAAAATGCAGGCAATATTTGACAGCTCGTTCAGGTTTCATAAAACTCTCCTTTGGTCTCCTGAACCAATTAACATTAGATTTTGCCTCATCGGCACCTCTGTATGCCCGAACATAAGCCCCTGGTATCTGGTAGCTCCTCTGGTTGCCTTAAGGGGATTGTGGTGGAGGGGACAGAATTTTTATGCTACCTCCGGGAGGAGGAGGGTTCCCTGGCCTTGTTGATGTAGCTCCTCAGTGATTACGGGAGGTTTGCAGGGTGCTGGCTATGGTTCGAGACTCCATCTACTGAGGGGGTCATAATACTGCGCTGCCTCGACCGCGTGCACTGCATGAATTATGACCCGCTCCTGGTGGAAGTGAAGAATGATCTTAAGAGGTGGTTGGAACTGTTGTTGTCGTTGACAGGAAGTGTGACGGTGGTGAAGATGAATGTGTGCCTGAGGTTTTTATTCTTTTTCCAGATGCTGCTAACTGCCCCCCCCCCCCCCGTGAGGGCTTTCTTAGGGAGGGTGAGAATCTGTGCCTTAGCTTTGTCTGGGGTAAAAAGAGGGCATGGATAGCAAGGGAGATACTATGACTACCGAAGTCCCAGGGGGGGTTTGGGTTGCTGGATTTCTCTTTGTACTTTAAAGCGGCACAGCTGAGGGTTATGCTGGAGCATATGTCAGAGGGTATGCAGATGTATTGGTCCTGTGTTACCTCCCAGAGGAAGGTGCAGGACTTCCTGTGACACCCCACGGATTTAACCTTGCAGAGATACGTAACCACCCCACGCTGGGCATATTTTTAGGTATGTTTAAGGAGTTTGAGGAAGTATGAGATATGCCGGGAAGGGAGAATTTAGGGTTTTTTGAGTACCTGCGACTGAAGGAGCTCATAATGGGCCCACAGTGGGCTGAGGAGTTGGTGCGAGACCTCGTGCCATTTGAACTGGTTTTAGAGACGTCGACCTCAAGGAAGGGTATTATCTCCAAACTATAACGAGCTCTTCTGACCCCCCCAGTATAAAGGCTAAGAGGAAGTTTAAGGGGTACTGGGACCAACTGTTGGAGAATCCAGTGCCAGAGAAATTACAGGGCAAAATATACTGGGTAACATTCCATGGAAATCTCTCCACCTTTGCTATAGAACATAACTTTAAGATCCTCCATGGCTGGCACAGGGACCCAGTCAGGGTTACCAAAATGTTTCGGGGGGTATCACTGCCTGTACAAGAGGATGTGTGGAAATGGGGTCCGTGGCACACATTTGGCGGGGTTCCCCCTGTATCAAGGTTTTCATGACTGAACTGCTCAGTTTGATAAAGGACATTACAGGGACCCCAATCTCTAACGAACCCCTTACGGTGCTCTTGGGTGCCCCCCCACCCCAAAGGCCTATGAGTTTTATTGATTTCCAAGGATGTGGGAGGCACTGCTACGGGTGGGTAGGATAGCGATGGCACAGAACTGGAAAATGCCTGAGCTCCCGGAGAAAGGGGACTGGCTTAGGAAGGTGTAGGAGGTTTACCTGACTGAGAAACTCACATACATGGCCCATGATGACATGACATCTTTTATGGAGGAATAGGGACAGTTCATCGACCTGTATGGCTCGGGTGAAAGGAAGGCACTGAGTTCCCCCAGGAATAGGGGGCGGATGTGGACAGCCCACGGGGGGTTGTGGGGTCAGAGGAGCCGGATATAAGGTGGCTAGCAACATTGGTACTTGACTGGGGTGGGGCAGTGTTAGGTTCCGTTCCCCACATTGAGACACCCCAGTGGTGAATTGTTGCGATAACCTATCCTATTGTTTCTTGTCTTGTCTTGCAGGTTTTGTGTTCGCCTTCGTGCTAATTGGTAAGGGTGGCACCTGGAGCTGTAGAGTATGCCTGCTGATGCAGGGGTTGTTGGGGTGCACGGGGAAGAGGGAATTGGTGCGGCCTGTAAGGAAGGCATGGTATCAAACAGTTAGACAGACATAAGTGGCCACAGTTTAAGGATGTTTATTGTACTTCGATTGGGTTTGAAACACGCCTATCAAATTCTAAATCTAAAGATGGGAGCAAGTTAGAACCATCAAAAAATAATAACAAATGGTGTAGTAAACAATGTTCTACAATAGAAAAGTGTTGAAGAAATGATATGTCAGGATAGTTGAGCCGTTAGCTTCCTTTACCCACGTTTTCAGCACGGGACAAGGCAGCACACTCGGGCTTAGCACATACTCTGGCTTTTCTAGCACGAGTATGCAGTTCGAAATTTCAGTATCAGGACCTTCTGTGCCAAAGTCTCTTTGTCATTAAAAGTCTCTTATTTCAGAGTGCCTGATACGACAAACAAACATTCAAAATTCCTTTCTCCTCAGGATTCTCATATGCACGACTTCTCTGCTGATTCGCTGTTCACCTCGGGTCCCCCTCCTCTGGGCTCAGACCCACTTTAACACAAAACCTTCAATTGGTTTCCCTCCGCCGGGCTCGGACTAAATTTATCTAATTTTCCAAACGTTCTTTACTGCATCAAAATCAAAGACTTTCGACTGTGCGCAGGATTTCGCTTGACCCTTCAAAGGACCACTTTGATTCACAATTCTTTATTCTCTTCTTAATACAACCCTTTAACTTTCACTTCTGCCACTTCCCAGCTGACTAACTTACAGAGACCTTCGATTGAGTACTCACGCAGTGCCGGACCACTGTCAAAGGTATCGTATTTTGCTTTTCAAAGTTCACTCATCAGCAGTTCAACTTTACTTGCGTGTTTTATCACACACGTTTTAACAATGTTCATTCCAGAGCTCTCCTTGCAACCTTGGCTCCAACACAGATCAGTCTTGTATCAGTCTCCCCGCCTCATTGGCTGTGTTGATTTCACTGATGCTGCTTTGTTCATGGAGCCAAGGACGGTACCACAGTGGCTGCTGCTTCTCCCGCCTTGATGACTTACGTGGGAGGGCCCAAGGTATCTCCGACACACAGTACAGGATTCTTCAGTCTAGTTTCCTGGTCGTCTGCTTTCTGATCTCGAGTGCTCTTGAAAGTACCGGTTCCTTGTCGGAAAGGTCAAGGGAACTTCTCTGCTTGCGATCCCCTCCTGTTTTGCTGTCTTTCTTCTCTCGTTCAGCTGCCGTCTCGAAACTGCTGTTTCCTCATGTGCTTTGCCTCGCTAAGAGTGTGCTTTCGTGCTCTGCCTTTTATCCATGTGGGGAGGCTTAATGGAAGTCAGGTGTGAGTGATGTTCAGTAATTGTCTGACCTCGCCTGACCACTGTATTGGGACACCTCGGGTATACTGCCCCGGTGTTAGTCTGTTTTCTCCCAGAGCGGGCTCTCTGTGTGAAAGTGTTTGTACAGAAAAGGTGGTCACGGGGTGGAGGTAGAGTACCTATGTATCCTATCTGATAGGATGGGGAAAAGGTGTTACAGGAAAGATAGGGATACCGCGTCTCACTATCGGGTGTCCCACTCCCACTCTCACGCCCCGAGGACCCCTGACCCAAGTGATCCGCCCGCACTAGTCCACCCCCAGGGTCTGGATCCAAAGGTGATGGCCATGCCCTGGCCACCTGAGAGAGAGATCTGTGGGGACTAGTGGGTGAGACACCTTCTGGTTTCTCAAAGGCCATAAGGCCTATCCGGAGTATTGCAATCTACACAAAGGGTGTCGTTTTACCTGGACATTTGTTATGTCTGTTTTTGCTATCAATAAAAATGTAGTTTTGAAGAGGGAAAATCCAAATGTCCCTTCCCTCCTGACGGGGCTCCCAACCGGAAGAAGTACTCCCGACATAACTATCGACTATCCGAGATTGCACCCGGTCCTACCGCTCCCAGCGTAAGCTCACATCACGAAAGACATCCAGCCATCCGCCCATACAATCCTGTGATGGCACGAGCCCTAGCCAACATAACAATGACAACCAAGACCGAGCTGGAGACGACTATATGGACCAAATCGATTGACGTTGCCACAAGCCATGCTGCAGGTTGTTAGAGACTCTATGACGACATAGCTGCATTAGACAGGAAGCACACCTGCAGTCGACACAATAGGGACACTCACACACCAACCTACATGAAGAATATATGCGTACAGTTCTATGAGCTAGATGACAGCAACACACATACTGTCTGCACGTTTGTTATTTTCCATATAGGCTCGCTACTGCACTGCAGAAAAGCAAGATGCCAGAAGAGCTTGTGTATATGCTTGCATATGCTACTCGCTATTAACCCTATGGATGGACAGGAGTACTCAAGTGACCTGACCACTCATTACATGCTTTTAACATATGAACAACCATATTGGAAGTAAAACCAGAACTGAAGTAGGCCTCAGACCAATCCAGCACACTAAACTCATTTCACAGAGATCCCCGAAGCTGCGAGCTGCTGAGTGAGCAGAATAGCCCTGGCAGGGACGATGTTGCAAGTGACATTCCTCATTCACTGCGCCACGATGAGCCCAGCTATGGAAGAGGATACCCAAAGCTAAAATACAAATCAAATCGAAGTAATTCGGCTTCACCAGCGGTCTCCTCACACGTGATCCGGCTAACCTGACATGATGCCAAGGCCTGGAAGCTGGGAAGATGCAGCCGTCTCACGTCTGGGACTGAACCTTGCAACATAATTGTAACAATTCATCTACAGCATGCGCTGGGACTGGGCTGCTCTCATGGCATTAGTAAAGACACCATTGTCACACACTGTCACATAGTCAAAGCTAGTCGATACACATTGTATGAAAGCAGGTGTCTTGCGGGTTGGTAACAACGGTGGTCCCAGGCTTGGGGGCTTGCAGCCTGACCAATCAGGACACTGGGGAGATAGGGGCTGGCAGACAGAATCTCCAGCCAATCATCAGGGGTTCTAATGTAACATTTCTCAGGTAGCAATTTTTAGGGATGAACCAAGTGCACAACCTGACATCGTGACCACAACAACCAAGCATCCCTATACTGGACCTACCACTCTGGGAGCCAACCCAGAGTGGTGTTAGGTTCAGGGACGGATTTTGGTGTGTGACACCAAATGTGATGTCACACGGATACAAAAAGTGCCTGCGAGCCCAAAATTGATGAGATGTACTTGGACTGGATTTGGTGCCTTGTATGTTGTCCCTGCTTGTTTGACATAATAAAACGGCAGTTACCCTTTGCTCCTTGTGTGGACCTCGGCGTCTTTGGGACATTGGAAGGAGATAGGGCCTTCCGTGAGCTGGAGGTCCGGGGGCCCTAAGTACGGCACTGCCGGCCCCAGGATGTTCCCTAACAAGTGGTAGGCACTGCTGAGATGCGCTCCTGATACCCCAGCAAGATTGCTTGTGATGTCAGCTCCTCGGAGGACTGCAGGACCCTCGCAAAATTGTGACGCCACCGGACAGCGCAACCGAAGATTGGCCGTCGGCAGCCGACTTCAAAATGTATCCCGCCTGCGTTTGGCGAGTGTCCACACGGTGTCCAGAAGAGGCGAGGTGAGCCAAGTGGGAGGGGAGCCAGCAGCCGAGCGGTGCCAGCAGACGTGCACCTAAAAGTAAGTGTGGTCCACACAACGAGCAACAACATATTATGTGGGTGGGGGAAGGATGTGTGTGTAGGGTCGAGGGTGGTATCACATTATCATAACTTTCGGTACCAAGATGGTGGTCGGCACGTGTATCAGTAGAGGGAACGTAGCGGAGGTAGTACCTTCTTGTGCTGGATAGCGTTTTGGGGGCAGGGCAGTGGGTCCCCAGGTGACGGAAAGCTTGTTGCGCAGATAGATCTGAACAGTGAACACATGGGTGGGGGCATGGCTTTCCTATGAATCAACGTTGTAGTTCGGTGAATAGATGTGGTTTTCCTATTAATTCAGTTTTTCAGCTTGGTAAATAGATGTCGGATTCCCATATAAGTTAGCTGTGTAAGGTAGTTGACTGATTAAGTTTCTGGGGTAGGAAGCCTATCACACGTCAGCCGACGCGGCGGGTGCAGTTCAATTACAAACGAGTTGGTTGATGACGTACACTCCACTCCTGGGGAGATGGGAAGACAGCTGTGGGGATTGCAGATTTAAGACATGCGCGCATAAACTGTAGGGGTTTCAAATCATATATCAAGCGCTCAGTCAAGTGCGAAACGCGTTGTTTGCAGGTCGTGCCCCACGGCGTCCTGCCTCTGTCTGTCTGTATTTTGCTGCCTCCTGTGCATTTCTTCTTTTTTTGCACAGCTTTGTTTTTGTTTATTTAATAAAATACCCCCTTTGTACTTCTTACATGGTGGTTTTTTCATTATTGACTTTGGAGTTTGGCATTTGCCTCTGGCCCGCGGGAGTGCGATTCATCTGCTCCTCCTTTCTTTTTTATTTATAAAAAAATTAGAAATATATATATATATATATATATATATATATATTTTTTTTTTTTTTTTAAATAACTAGCTTTGTGACGTCCCCCATAGGCCATTGCATAGGACATTGAGTGGTCAGTAGGCGCAGAGCTTGCAACATGGCGCTGAAACTACAGAACAGGTGGATCAGCAGCTGCGCACGGACAGCGCCGGCACGTGATCTAAGGGCGTGCCGAGCGGCAACAGCCCAGTAGAGGCGGGGCAGTACCAGAGTACGCTGCATTGGTGCCCGGTCGCAGGGAGCCGGACACATTGAAGGAGCGTGCCAGGAGGCGGCAACACCCATGGAGGCGAGATACCCAGCGTAAGGTGTGAGGCCACAGGGGTCCATAGACGTTGTAGGGGAGTGTGCTGACTCGCGGCAGCTCCTTGAAGGCGGGGCGATACGAGAGTACACCTCACAAGAAGTGTGGCTGCTAAGGACCACACGTGTAGCCAATTGAACGTTGAACTGCATAACAAACACATTTTTTTACCCTTGTCCTGCCAGCGGAAAGTCGAAATCCTCACCTTGAGGTCAGATAAAAAATAAGAATAAAAAGCAATGATGTATCACGGGGGCGGCTGAGGAGCACCATATGGGGTACATGGGACAGTACTGACCGCAATCCAACACATCTGTAAGACACTACCTTCTTACCGAGACAAAATAGTTAAATATAGTGGAGAATGTACACTTGTGTACGAGTGTGATATAAATAAAATACAATTTCATTTCATTTCAAGGGTACGGATGTGAAAATAATGGTACCGTGGCCTTAACAGCAGTTTCTGGAAGGACATATTACAGTCACTACTCACTTACTTACACAATACATACAAGGGGAAGAAATTAGCAAATCGCATGGAAATATTTGAGCTATGGCAAATGTTTCAGGGGTATTACCCTGGGATGTTGAGCCTACAGGAGGTAAAGAAAGAGGGAAGGGACTCATGCCCTCCACCCCCTGCACCTCCCAGCATTGCCTCGGACGATGCGGATGAGGAGGAGGAACAGGGATTATTCCCGATTAGAGTACTAAAAGAAACTGCAGGGCCCCAGGAATTAACTGCAGCCGAGGGCTACTCAAACCCCATGTACAAACCAACCCCGTAAACCCTGAACGCACCTGCCCCACGGGCACAGGTAGCTAGCCCAGATGCTGAAGAGAGGGCTGAGACAGGCGAAGAGCGAATTTACAGGGATAGGCCCAGATGAGCGGATAGCGGCACAAGTGCTATTGAAGTTACAAGGGACCACCACTGAAGAAACAGAAGGGGCAACAAAAGCAATAGGGGAATTAGTGTTGGGGAAAGGATGCAGGGGCAAGCTGATGGATGACACGAAAGAGGAGCAGTTACGGGAGGAGGAGGAGGCAAAGCTAGAAGCGAGGATCACAAAGTTGAAGAAGAAGAGGAACGCGTTAGTGAAGCAATTGGAACAGAAGGTATGGGAACGGGAGATGCAGCTAGAATTAGAAAGGCGGGAGAAGGCCAAGTGCGAAAGCAGGGAATGGGAGGAATTACTGGAGAACGAAGAGAGAGAGATGATGGGGAGGATAACAGCGGGAGGGACAAGCAAGGTGAGTACGGAAGCGAAGGGGCGTAGAACACAAGAGAAAGAAAGGGTCGAAGCTGAACGAGAAATGGCATTTTGGAGATGAAGATATTGCTGGAAAGCACACGTAAGTACGAGGAAAGCAGGCTGAAGGAGTTAAGGTTAGCATTAACAGGTGGAGCGCGACGTCAGATAGACTAAGATGAAGAAGCGCTATGGAAGGTACACAAAGAAGTAATGGAAGAAATAGATCGGACACAGGCAGACGAGGCAGAACGAGAAGAGCACCTGCCCCGACGGATACCAACGGGACACACAGGGAGTAGCGTGGGAACGGCCGGGGTGCATCAGATAGAGTCTGTACCACAGAGCGCAACAGGAAGAGAAGACGCGGATGCAGCAAATTTTACAAACATTGATCTGGAAAGCGCAACGGTGCGGTACCCAATACCATGTAAATTGACATTCTCAGACGGATTCTGTAGTGAGGAAGACGAAGATAGCAATGGTGTAGGAAAGGAGGGCTCAGTAAACTGTACACTACACGAACAGGCACAGGAATGTCATGGGAATGTAGGACTCAAGATGAAAAGAACGGGGGACAGCACACTGGCACGACTACAGAGGACATGCAGCAACAGTAGCACCACACACACCCTACACGAATAGGCTGCAAGACCTCCCCAGGCGCAGAAGAGATGGGGCAGCAGTAACACACAACACGGGACACACATTTCAGCGGGGCGGGCACACAGGACCCTGGGATGCCTCACGCAGGGCACCCAATATAGACATCACAGACATCGGGGCAGACATGGAAGATGAGAGAGGGCCAATCCAGATACGACAGTATAGACGGACACCGGAGGAAAGGGCTGAATATTCACAGATGCAATTATTAGAGAGAGGGGCAAATAGGCCTCAATATACACCCTGGAAGCAAGTAGAAAGGTTAAGAATAGGTTGCCATCACTTAGTGGGGGGGCAGGAAAATGGATATATGAAATGGAAAAGCAGACAGTGGGGCACAGACTGGAAGTGAGGGACGTGAAAGGGCTGCTAGTCTCCATACTGGGTGAGGCAGCAGATGACATCTGGAAGAGGGCGGGGTTTCCAGGGGTAAAACAAAACACCACACATGACGGGTCCCCATTTTAGAATTGCAGGCACATGCTATGGCAAGCACTAACGATACAATACCCTGATACATCAGACATAGGGGCAATTACGTCACGCAAGATGCGTGACGACAAAGATCCCGTTAGTTACATTGATTCAAGAGCTTTGGCGCCTTGAAACTTGAGAGCCGTGGGACAAAACAATAGCTATCTTCTATCACATCTTAATACAAGGGTTGCAAGAATCTGTGCAGAGACAACTGAAGAAATTAGTGGGAATGGAGGCGAAAGCATGGTCAGAAATACAACTAACTATAGTACACCATTGTAGGTTATAGCAAGAAATGATGAAACAGAAGGCGAAGGATAGAAAAGTGGATGAAGCTAAATTAGTGCAGAAGAAGCTGTCAAAATACACCTTAGAGGGAGCACTAATAACAAGCCATGCGCCACCAGCTCAGACAGCAGTGTCCCAACCACAACTACAACAACAACTGCCAACGCAGCTGCCACAACACAGCCCAGCAGTGCCAAGCACCAATGGGTGGGGGGAATACTTGGGCATGGGTGGATACCAACAAAACCTTAGAGGATCGGGAGGGGGCTCTAGGGGGAGAGGATTTGGACCACCAGCACACTATCCAGGAGGAGGGTTTCGGGGTAACACGCAGCAGGGATGGCAAGGCCAAGGGGAGGGAGGAGGAGGCTTTCCATGGCAGGCACGAGAACCGCCCCAATGTTGGTCATGCAAACTAGTAGGTCACATCTCCCACACATATAGGTACCGAGCAGCACAACAGGGGTGGAGAGAACAAGGAAAACAAAGTAACCAAGGGGGTCAGAGTGGGTATTATCAACAGACAGGACAACCACCCACGGGGCAACAGCAAGGCATGCTCCAACCACCAGCACAATCACAAACAGTACAAGGGACATTGCAACCACAACAACAGCAACAACATATACAGACAGTACAGCAACTGACGCAATTACAGGATGACATACAACAACCAGTGGACATGGCGGCGGAAGTGCTGGTAACAAGAATGGGAGGGGTGACAATAATGGGGCACAACCCTTTCACTGGCAACGGACAATCCCTGTACCCACAATAGGACAGCCCACAGACTACCTTACTGTGTCCTATCCTATCGGTAACACCTAACCCTGCAGAGGAACCCTGCATAAAGGTGGCGATAGGTGACAAGACGTTCTCCTTTCTGGTTGATACAGGGGCCACAAGATCATGCGTACGGGAGGGGAAATACACCTTGTCAGGCGATGCCATGAACACTCAAGGATTTTCTGGGGCTCGAGAAGTGGTTCCATTTACTGATAACATCTCCCTATCTATTGGGGATCATGACTTATCACTACCCTTACTGTACTCTAAGCATGCACCCGTAAATATTTTGGCACATGACATAATGAGTAGACTGAACAGGACCATCTCTTTCTTTTAGTGTGCTCCAAACCAGACATGCACATGCTCACAGCAAGGCAAATACTTCAGACATATTGGGATTAAAGCGTGCAGAGGGGGGAGCCGGTAGACCCCGAAGTATTCCAGTACAGGACGGACATGGCATTGGCCTGGCTACCAGGAATAGCAGGGAAGGTATGGAGAAGACCAGGTGAGTACCCTTTCAGGCCAGAAACGCCTACAGATGAGAAAGAAGGAACATTTGTGTCAATAGGCATTGAAGGGATAGTGGCACGGGAAGATTGGGTTGCAGTACACGCCCTAGATGATGAAGGGAAGGTCTGGGGGGCAGTAATAGCACTAGCAGAAGGGTGTAGGTTGACTCAAGTGTCTGATGAAGAACTTTTCTCACAAGAAAAGGGAACAAGTGAGATAATGCTGGGAATGAGTGTATACATTTGGATACGGCTAACACACAGAGAGGTGGCCCAGAAATTGGCAATGGCACTAGAAGCACCCCTCCCAGCACCACCCCCCTTCTGCGAGGAGGAATTAGCAAAGGTACCAGCTTCATTATGGACAACAAGCCCCTACGATGTGGGGTGCATCAAAAGCATAGGGGGAGTAAAAATAAAATTGAAGAAAGGAGCAATTCTGCCCAGAGTTAGACAATACCCACTGTCAAAAGAAGCAGATGAGGGCGTTTGAGACGATAAGCGCCCTCATCGAGCGAGGCATCATGGTCCCATCAGAATCACCTAGCAACACTGCTGTGTACCCCGTCCGCAAGGCTAACAGAGGGTCATGGCGTTTCATACAAGATTTGAGACCCCTAAACCACATTGTTGAAGCAGAATACCCTGTAGCAGCTAACCCAGCTACAATACTTTGCGGCATTCCAGCAGAGGCTACACAGTTCACGGTCAATGACTTCAAAAAAGCCTTTTTCTCAATACCACTATACCCAGATTCCTAAGACTTAACAAGCTTCATGTATCGCAACACAAAATGGAAGCACACAAGACTGCCCCAAGGTTACTGCGAGTCGCCATCAATCTTCAACAGGGTGTTCCAGATGGATCTAGGGAGCATCGAGACAGAGAGTATGATCTTAGAATATGTGGATGACAACCTCATCTGCAGTACAACAGAAGATAAGTGCAGGAAGGACTTGGTTAAAATGCTCACTGTATTAGCAGAAAAAGGATACAAGGTAGACAAGGCAAAACTGCAATATTGCCAGGAGGAGGTTCTATACATAGGCCAAATGATATCTCAGAAGGGCAGGCAAATACCACCACAGAGGGTACAGACTATACTAAACATGCCCCAACCCCAGACAGTGCGAGAATTGCAACAGTTCCTCAGCCTTTGCAACTATTGTAGGGCATGGGTGTTTGATTACAGTACATATACAGGACCACTGCTCACAGCCCTCAGGGAAGCCCAAAGGGGAGAGAAGAAACTGGGGTGGACACTGGAAATGACGGAGGCATTCAACGAATTAAAAGAAGTGTTATCAGCAGCACCAGTACTGGGTACCACCGATTATAAGAAGGAATGTTTTATATTCTCACACTCTGACGGGGTGGTAATGAAAGCAGTACTTGCACAAAAAACAAGCATGTGCCACAAACCAATTGCATATAACAGCGGCCAATTAGACACAGTAACGACAGGGCATTTCCCGTGCGAACAACACTTGGCTGCTGCAGCTTTCGCTGTAGAATAAGCATCATCAATAACGATGGGATGTTCCACAACGCTTTATGTGGAGCATGCCCTTTTTGCGATATTGCACAAGCCAAAAAGCACACTGACTACACAAAGAGCAACATGGTATGAAATCATCCTTTCACGACCAGAGCTAAAAATAGTGAGGTGCAAAAATGTCAACCCAGCACAATTCCTGGCAGAAGAAGTTGAGGAAGAGGAATATGTCCACGATTGTGCTAAGGCAATAGAATACTATTCAGAAACACGCAAGGTAGAGGAAGATGCACTTGAGGGGGAAGAAGTACTGTACATTGACGGATCATCAACAACTGACCAAGGGGATGGGGTGAGGAGAACAGGGGCAGCAGTGGTAAGACTAGGAGAGAATTGGACAGGGGAAGCAATAAAGTGTAACACTGCCTCCCCCATATTCGGCCCAAACAGCAGAACTAGCGGCACTAATATTAGCCCTCAGGAAAAGTGAAGGAAAACAAGTAACTATCTATTCAGATAGCACCTATGTCACATCAACAGTACATTCTGGCTTAGCAAGATGGTTGAGAAGAGATTTAGATGGGCAGATGGCACACCAGTACAGCACGCTCTCCTCCTATGGGAACTAATAGAGGTTGTAACATACCCAACTGAACTCGCATTAGTAAAGTGCCAAGCACATACTAATGGAGAAGACCCGATTTCAAAAGGAAATGAAGCAGCAGATTTTTATGCAAAACATGCCTCAAATTTGGTGGAATTATGGGACCTCCAAGAAAAACAAAAAGAGAGGGGAGGGGCAAGACAGATGCTAATGAAAGAAGGTTATAGCCACCTACCACAGACACAGGTAATGGAGCTGCAGACAGCAGCCACAATGACCGAAAAGGAACTCTGGGTAAATAGAGGGTGCTCAATGTCCCCTACAGATGCCCTGTGGAGACAAAACAACACGGGTAAAGTAGTTATGCCCCTTGCACTATTAATAATAGCATTAACACAATTACACCTTCCTGCACACACCGGGAAAGAGGTAATTGCAGCACGTATTAAGGAATCATGGTTCTGCCCTGAATTAAACACTCATTTGTCAAATTTTATCAGTCATTGCCTCACCTGCCAGCAGTTTACTGCCGGCCACACGCTTAAGGTAATCAAGGGAATAATATCCCAACCCGAAGGCCCGTTCCTACAACTCCATATCGACTATGTCAATATGATAAATGTATGCGAAGGCTACCGCTACATGATTGTGGTGGTATGCCCCTTCTCAAGGTGGATAGAAGCAGGCCAGTGCTACCAGGCTGACGCACTAAGGGCAGCCAAGTTCCTGGTTAGAGAGGTGTTTCCGAGGTGGGCGGTCTCCGAGGTCCTACGATCGGACAACGGACGCCACTTTGCTAAGAATTGTTTCAGGAAATCACCACACAACTAGGAATAAAGCACGAGTTTGCTTGTGCATACCACCCACAGCCTAATCGCGTTTGCGAGCGCCTCAACAGCCTCCTGAAGGAAACAATCGCGAAAACACAACAGACAATTAACAAGAACTGGCTCTATTGCCTGCCTCTGGCTCTATTTGCGCTGCGGAATAAACCCGGGTCGGACCACCACCTCACGCCCCACGAGGTGGTGACCGGTCACCAAATGCACCTACCATTAGCCCCACCTACAAGGGCCATCAATGATTGCAAAGGGGCTGCCGAAATACTTGGATGTGAAATGCATGAATATGTTACTTTACTGGTTACTACTGCCTCGTTTAACTCTCAACAGATCCAACGGACATAGGGGAGGTCGGAGAACGATCTGCAAGAAACCAGCGATCACCAAGAACCAAAAAAGGCATTACCAATCAAAGAAGGAGACAGTGTCCTCCTACGCAAGTATTGCAAAAAAGGGAATGCCCCCAGTAAGAGCTGTGAAATTAAAGGGTAAAAGCGTTTGGCATCACACCCATGACATCAAGCCCTACAAAGCATTGACCTCTCCGCAGCTCAGCATCGACAGGACAATGCTACAGCAGCACAAAATATACAAGATAATAACAGTGCCCCATTAGCAATAACATCAAGCTCAGACAATCCCATGAGCAGAGATGAACAAGAGCATGTCCGTCACCATATGACTAGGAGGTCACAAGCACTTAATCCCTTTCACTGAATTAATAAACTAAATATCATAGAATTGCACAGGAATTACCCACTGGAAAATGTATGATGCCTGATGTAGCTCTGCAAACACAGCACGCACACACCCACTAGGAATACACTGTGTTAACACTGTCGTAGCATATTCTCTTTTTTCGCACATGCAGGGTTCTATATCTATGTAAAATGTGTATGAATTAATGTTAGAGAGAAGTTGAAGAATTGATCTAGATGTTACCCCCCTCCATTGAACACCCTGAAGCACTATCCCATCAACACATCCAGGCGATACAAAGGCCTACACACTTCCGACCAAGACCACCACGCGTTTACTATATTGCTTTCATAGAGTATATAGAGGAAACATACCCACAGCTTCACAACGCCCTACCCATATTTAGGACTAGATCAATACGGAAAATATGGGAACAGTTGTTTGCATGGGCATTAAATGACTATTTAGTAAATCGGGCTTGAAATACTTACAAATACTAATACAAGTAACGCTTTTTATCGTGATTTTCAGGCGGGCAACTGTAGCATCTCATCAAACGACAGGACAAAGGTGCTAAGAAGTGTACAGATATATTTACTGATGGTGAAAATAATAAAATTTGTTCTGACAACCGTGTGGCTCATGTTATCCACCGGATTGCTAGCCGCTGTCATTTGGCAGCTGTACTCAGCACTGCTTGTTTCTGCAACTCCCCATACTAACGTTCCCCCTACCCAAGCTGCAAGGAGCACGGTGTCAGGTGGTACTACAAGCACGGACGGGAAGGTAAGGAGAGGTTAGCATAGTGTTGATACTGATGTTAATGGGGTTGACACATATCTCACTGGCACTGCACATATCACAAACAACATGTGGTACAAGCACATGTCAAAATTTGATAAGGACATAACACGGGACAGCTGCTATGTCTGCTCATTGATCCCATATGCCATGAGCGCTTCTAGAACCTTTGTAGCCATAGGAGTACCAGCCACAATGGCACAATGCCTCCTATACCTCGCACTGTTCCAAACACAGGGGAGATTTCAAGGGAAATCAGCAACCCTCCGGTGGAGATCAAAGGCAACATACCCGTACGAGGATAGCTTCATCAAGACATTACCTATGATCGACAACTACTGGCAACACACACAAGCACTCCGGTATATAACTGCCAGACCAGAGAAAGGAGAAACAAAGGAGGTGACGTTAGACTATCTGCCATGCAAATGGAACGCCAGAGAAACAGGCGGAGAACCCGGTTGCTGGGGAACGCCCCTAGATGTTGGTGTTTGGGAAAGTATATTTTAAAGAAGGATGGGTGGATGGAGTGGTGGGAAACAAGCCATTAACATTAACAAAGGCTGCAGTGAGCAGGGTCCAGGAAGAAAACGACAAGTGTCTCAAGGAATGGGCTAAGAGTGCAAGTTTGCTGACATGGCTCGATAAGGAAGATGGACCACTGACAATCATTCCTCTTATAAAACCAACCCTATGTTACCAGCACGACGGGGATATCGAAGTGGGGACAAATGCAGGAGGATAGAGAAGATAGGAGGCATGGGCTCAGGCACAGCCGCACTGATGGACCATTATTGGGCATGTGGGACAAAAGCATTCGATAAACTACCACCTAACTGGGGAGGGATCTGCTCCCTGGCACATGTCAACGTACCCTCGCTAGTAGTGCCTCAAAAACATGTCAAAATGGACGACTTCCCGAAAACGGATTAAGGCAATAAGCGGAGGAAATGATTGCTATCACCTACCACACTACCATCTGGCCATGACATCACCAAAGATGCCCCATTATGGAGAGTAAAGCAAAAGGGAAATTATTTATGGGGCAAATCAGAAACTGCACTCGATGAAGTACCACCATCACATCGGCTGTTCAGCAGGTCTGCCATGTTCTTCTTGGCAATAAGACACCCAGAGTTCCAGACATACGCAAATACAAAATGGCTCCAGATAACATGGTGGGAGCGAATGATGACAATAAACTCAACAGTCAACGGATTCAACGCAATCAAATAAGAGCTCCGAGCTATACGGTTAGTGGCCTTACAGAACAGGTATGTCCTGGACCTGCTCACAGCCATAGAAGGAGGAGTTTGCTCAAAGATAGGAAGTTCCTGCTGCACGTTCATATCAGCAAACAATGAAGATAACGGAACATTATCAGAAGCAGTGTCGCAATTGGCAAAAATGCACCCTAAAATGGAAGAAGAATCAAAAGGCACAAAGAAGGACGGAAGCTGGTTCTCATATCTCTGGTCATGGATGCCGTCCTGGCTAGCAGATGGTCTAAAAATACTAGCAGGAGGCTAGATCCTGGGGTTGGCCTCTCTACTTAGGATAAAAGCGTGCATGGCAAAATCCAAGACGACTGCAGAAGAAATAATCGGGATGAAGCTACTTCTACCTGCAGAGGATGACCAACACAGAGACATAATATGTATGGAACGAAAGAGACTACGACAACAGCTAATGGAATGAGACATGTACCCGCCATCAATGAAACTAGAAAACCCAAGGAATCCCAAGATATATGTCGGAAAATGTGTCTACTGCAAGCCCGGGGGGGATGCGTGTATATGTACTGGTCGTTCGAAGATCATGTGAACCATTACGGACATCTAGCGGGAATTATGTAGGTACGGCGCCTGAGAGATGACAAGAGAAGCAATAATGTTGTGGTCGACAAGTCGACCAGAGGGGGGACTGAAGAGGGAAAATCTGAATGTCCCTTCCCTTCTGACGGGGCCCCCAACCGGAAGAAGCACTCCCGACAGAATAACTATCGACTATCCGAGATTGCACCCGGTCCCACCACTCCCAGTGTAAGCTCACATCACGAAAGACAGCCAGCCATCTGCCCATACAATCCCGCGATGGCATGAGCCTTAGCCAACACAAACAACAACAACCAAGACCGAGCTGGAGACGACTATATGGACCAAATCGATTGACGTCCCTGCAAGCCATGCTGCAGGTCGTTAGAGACTCCATGAGGACATAGCTGCATTAGACAGGAAGCACACGTGCCGTCAGCACATTCGGGACACTCGCACACCAACCAACACAAAGAATATATGCGTACAGTTCTATGAGCTAGATGACACCGACACACATACTGTCTGCACGTTTATTATTTTCCATATAGGCTCGCTACCGCACTGCAGAAACGCAAGATGCCAGAAGAGCTTGTGTATATGCTTGCAGATGCTACTCGCTATTAACCCTATGGATGGACAGGAGTACTCAAGGGACCTGACCACACATGATATGCTTTTAACATATGAACAACCATATTGGAAGTATAATCAGAACTGAAGTAGGCCTCGGACCAATCCAGCACACTAAACTCATTTCACAGAGATCCCTGAGGCTGCGAGCTGCTGAGTGAGCAGAATAGCCCTGGCAGGGACTGCCACCGCCAAGGCCACGATGTTGCAAGTGACATTCCTCATTCACTGTGCCACGATGAGCCCAGCTATAGAAGAAAATTCCCTCAAACTAAAATACAAATCAAAGTAATTCGGCTTCACCAGCAGTCTCCTCACACGTGATCCGGCCGACCTGAGATGATGCCAAGGTCTGGAAGCTGGGAAGATGCAGCCGTCTCACGTCTGGGACTGAACCTTGCAACATAATTGTAACAATTCATTTACAACATGCGCTGGGACTGGGCTGCTCTCATGGCATTAGTAAAGACACCATTGTTACACACTGTCACATAGTCACACCTAGTCGATACACATTGTATGAAAGCAGTGTCTTGCGGGCTGGGAACAACCGTGGTCCCAGGCTTGGGGTCTCACAGCCTGACTAATCGGGACACTGGGGGATAGGGGCTGGCGGTCGGAATCTCCAGCCAATCATCATGGGTTCTAATGTAACATTTCTCAGGTATCAATTTTTTCAGATGAACCAAGTGCACCACCTGACATCGTGACCACCAATAACCAAGCATCTTATATGTCCCTATACTGGACCTACCACTCTGGGAGGTAACCTATAGTGGTGTTAGGTTCGTGGACGGATTTTGGTATGTGACGCCAAATGTGATGTCACACAGATACAAAAACGGCCTGCGAGCCCAAAATTGATGAGATGTACTTGGACTGGATTTGGTGCCTTTTATGTTGTCCCTGCTCGTTTGACATAATAAAACGGCAGTTACCCTTTGCTACTTGTGTGGACCTCGACTTCTTTGGGACATTGGAAAGAGTTAGGGCCTTCCGTGAGCTGGAGGTCTGCAGACCCTAGGTACGGCTCTGTCGGCCCCAGAATTTACTGTAACAGTTTAAAAAAATGTTATTGCACAAACTATAATCTAAGCCTGTATAATAATACCAACTGTTGTTGGTATTAACAATATATGTATTCTTATATTTCTACTTTTCTTAATACTGTGATACATATAGAACTGCTACTATAAGGTTAAGAGTCTTCTTTGGTTTCTCATTTACATATCTAGGACACGCCAAAAGATAATACTCACACAGTTCTCTAAGGACTTAATTCTTTGTAATCCCTGATCCCAAATAACTCTTTCTTTAGTAATTATTTATGCTAGCTTACCCTCTTCATAGCTGATCCACTATGTCTTGATAAACATGTCCTTTACAGTGTTTGCTTCAACCCAGCACCCTTTTAAACTCCCTCTTATAGCCACATTTCATCCTCATAGAAAGGGGACTGTGTTCCAACTCCCTTTCAACCTATGTCCTTTGTCCAAAAGGTGGTGCTATTTGTACAAGCCCCATGTAAAATCACTTGTGATTATTGCAGATATAACAGTATCTACATATTTATATACGGGCAAGTTAGATTGCATCACAGGTATCGAGGGTAATTTTACCACAAATGTATGTGGGGGGTGGGTTAGGGTAAGGTAGAAGGGGTGGAGGGGCTGTGGAAGGTTGTGGGGGGTCCTCCCCCACATAGATATGCAGTAAAATGTCCTACAAAAAACTTTGATGAATACTCCCTCAAACATCTCGAGGAAATCACGCAGAACCTGTATATACATGCTTCCTTTAGTTTGTAAATGTAAGTTTGTAAATATATCTCCAAAACAAAATATATATATATTAAAAAATGTTTAGGACATCTTTAGAAGAGTTGATATCTTTAGTAAATATTGTGCCGTGTTTCCCAAATACTCGTACTAGTCTACACAGGATTTTTTATTCTATTATAAAGAAAAATCCTATTTCATCATGAATGTTACCCCACATATCATAGAGCAATTTGTCACTATTTTGTCTGCCACTTCATGCATTTGGATTCCATTTCCATTACAATGTACCTTCTGAACACTATCATATATATATATTTATGAAAAAATAAAAGCATAGCTCAGAAAGCTACTTTTTCAAATCAATGAGTTATATCCACAGTCCTATTCATACACAACCTCACAAAAAATGAATTTAACTCGTGGTCTGTATTTAAACCCACATATGAACGTTGAAAGAAAAAGATAAGTTATGCTTCTTCTTGTCTGAAATGTTTTCCTTGATCACCTCCATGTTTCAATCTCATTATTTTTTTTATTTTTGATACAACAGAAATTGATTTTCTCCATGTTGCAATTTTGATGTTCCTGGTTCCAATATAAGGCTAGTGGATATCTAATTTTTTTGTATCCTAATTGCTCGTAAGTGTTCATAAATTCTGTTTCAGTGGTCTTATCGTGCTGCCAATGTATACTTTTCCACAAATACATGTTATGCCATAGATTACAAAACAACTGTTATGGTTAATAGATTCTTTGAATTCAAATGAATTCTTGTTAATGTCTTTAAAAATACTTTAGTTGTCAGTAATTACAAGTTCTTTCTGAACATTATTTTATTTTTTTAACATTCTTTTTTATTGACTTGACTGCACAACAAACAAAACAGAGGGAGCCGCATGGCACCGGCGTTGAGAACAAGCAATGTGAATGATAGACAATACATATTGAGTAAAATGCAGCATACTGGTAAACGGCAATATACACGGTATTGATACATATACCTTAACAGGTCACCATCTAAGGGGAACCACCTGGGGAAGTAGAGGGCGAAGTTGATGGTGAGGCCATGGCAGAGATATAGTCTCGGAATCTAGGCCAGACATCCCTTGGCCTGGAGTGTGGGTACTGCATTGCATTCCAGGACTGCTCAGTATCGTGAGCCCATGTGACCGATCTGAGCCATTGTGTATAGGTAGGCGCTCTCGGGCGGAGCCAACAAAGTAGTATACAGAGAACTGCCAGTAGCATGCAGAGACCTGCCAGTTTCTTAGAGTCACGAGGTAACTGTGGGAAGTCATGGAATAAGCAGTGCAGTGGGGTAGGAGTGATCTGAACATTAATTTTAACTTTTTCAAGGAGAATTACAAAAAACATCAAAACTGTGTTACCATATGATTTTTTAACATAGTCCCATCAACATCCTTATTACCTGTCATCTGAAAGTAACATTAAAAAAAAGACATACTGCTTTTTATAATCCCCTTTTCCCCGGCCACCTTCTTCCCTTTCCCTTCCCCACATCCCCCTTTCCTTTACAGGGAGAACATGCGTACTAACTACCAATTATATGAACAACTCATAACTGAAGACATGGCGAACAGATCTTGGGGCGTCCCCCGTCTGAGTGTTTTAGTAGGTCCCTAAGTGTTCCGTTTTTGTTCACTCATCGGTCCCTGGTGGCTCATTCAGGTGTCTTCTTTTCTTGCTTTCCGCTCTGCATCGACGTCTCCGTAGTGTTGGGAGCCGTGCTCACACTTGGGAAGTTTCTCTGTGGGTTGCCGGCAGCTCCACCCATTGACGCTGCCAGTAACTTGCAGCACTGGAATCTCTTCCGTGCCCCACAGCTCCGGCTGTGGGCACCCGACCATGGAGGCTCCAACCGCTGTGACCCTCGCACAGCCCGCTCAGCAGCCTCCTTCTCAACATTATTTCTCTCCTCACAGGCCTGAACCACATGTCCTGGCTTCTCGTCTGCTGGTCTCCCTGTTGTGATTGTCAGCTCCACCATTTATGCACCTGCAACAACTTAACAGGTTGCAGGTGTGAGTCCTCAAACCCATTTGTCTGACCATAGTTGCTGGTGTTGTCTGACATGGCTAACCCTCACACCAGCCTTCAGGCCTCTTCTTCATCTCTTTTCTAGAGTGGTGAAATGACTTGTTAGTGTGTACCACTTCTAGTCGCCTCTTCCTTGTCCCAGTACTAGAATGGTATGGATGTGGGGAAATGAGGGAATGTGATTGACAACAGTCTATAAAGGCAGGGAGAAGGTAGGGTTGGTTATCACAGGGAAAGGTGGGATACCATGTCTCGCCTGCGGACACCATCTCCCCTCTCCCCAATCCCCAAGGACCCTCCACCTAGGTGATCCTCCCTCACCTCTCCTCCCGCAGGGTCTGGATCCAAAAGTGATGGCCTTTCCCTGGCCACCTGTGAAGGGGATCCAAGGGAAGTAGGTCTGAGGAGGCCTTCAGGTTTCACACACCAAACGGGACCAAAAACTGTATCTGAGGTCTTTCAATATTATCAATCTCTTATTTCCAGGACAAAAATGTCTGACCAGTAGACTGTGAGAAGCCATGAATGAGACACGGACAATGAAGACTTATGATTTTTGGTTAAAAACTTTTATTAAATCAAAAGGGGTTTAAAAAAGGCCTCACTAACCCTAATCCAGGAGGTATTTCCCTAGCTCAACCAAAACTAAGGTGCTGTCCTTTGGCAAGATGTCCAAAGCAAAAAAATGTGTCCTCTGTCCAAAGTTCTATCCTGTCCCTCACACTCTAGAACTAACTCTAAGGTGCATAGGATATTGGGCCTCGTTACAAGTCAGCCGGTCTGGAAACAACGGTGGCGGTAAATACGCTGCCACTGTTGTTTCCGGACCGGCTGATTCCGAGTCCTGCAGGCGGGAGATGCCACTCCCGCCAGGTCTGACCTGGCGGAAGTAACATCACCTGCCTGCAGGCAGACATGGAAACACCGGCTCTGTCATAGACGGAACCAGTGTTTCCATGGTTTCCATGGTCCCCATCCCCATGTTTCCATGGTCCCCATCCCCATGGAGTCCTAATGGTTTTCGAAGTGCACAAATGTTCAAAATCCAACACAAAGGTATACATCTAACATAAATTGAAACATATGACCACTCTAAGGTGCAAAGGATATTGTCTCTGGTTTTCAAAGTGCACAAATGTTCAAATACAACACAAAGGTACACATCCAACCACAAAGTTTCAAGTGGATATTGTTTACAGTTCCAGGGAATGGCCCCCGTCCCCAGATTTCTTTTTACCAATACGAACAAAGAATAACCAAGTTTCTTGTGTGTGCTAGCACCTTGAAGCATCTCTTATGCTAGATGGAATTACCAATAAAATATCTCAGACCACATAATCAGACAGAATCAAAGAATATGACAAAGTACTACTTTATTCTTATTTTAATAAACCAGGGTACACAGACAAATATCGGACTGGCGTTTGTGTGTGTGTATATATATATATATATATATATATATATCAACACACACACTCACACTCGCACTCTCTCTCTCTTCATTACACGGGGGTCTTATACCCAAATATGCATCATCTATGACATCCTCCTATGTGGCAAACCCTAAAACCTACTGGCAGGAGGGATTGGTTAGGGGAACATATCTACTAATAGAAAGTATACGGGTTAATACTTCATTGGCAGTCTCTTACCTGTAAGACACCTCAAGCTACCTCTAAATACAATGACAGTGGATTGGTCTATGTAACATTGTATAGCAGGTTGTCCCATAGACCACTGATTGGTTGGCATCTCAGCCAACCTTGGACTTTTGTCTCTCTAGCTGCACGTAAGGAAATCGAAACCCAGGTGCTTGAGTCACGTCAGATTACTCCCCACTTTCCCAATTAGGCCATCATCTCGCATCAGTTTGACCATAAGCCAAGGTTTCCCATCTGTAGTCCACCTTGCTGTTGTTATCTGTTATAGGACATTTGAGGGAGTATAAGAACATCATTTATTTTCAACTGCAGCCTAATGAATAGCCCTCGTTTTCCTCTTCTGCATCACGTGTGAGGAGATAGCAAATGTGTCCATTTCAACCTCCTATTTACTGCTATTTCATTCAATTTACCTGGGTGTTATTGCTCCCTTGGCCTCTAGAAACGTGCTCACTCCATTTTGTATGAGCCTTATTTACTGTTAATTGTCCAATACTTGGCTCTCGCATATGTTTTGATCTTCGTTAATCTACGAAAAATGTGTTTCACGCTTATGACGTTATCCGTCTACCTCCCTTTGTACTCTGCAGTTATTTCTTGAAATAACATCCTGGATCCTAGGCCAACATAGACTCCTTGTCTTGTTTGTGCACAAAGCTGTTTTCCAGCATTTCCTGACTATTCAGCCCTGATATGTTTCTGAGGTATTTGGAATGTATCTTCGCACGAGCGGGCATCCATTTTCCAATCATGGCCGTCCTAGCCATGTTATATATTCCTCTATAGCAAGCTTCTATACGTCTTATCTAACTTGCCTTTTTGCATATTTACACTTATTGAGCCACAAGTTACTTCATCTTCTTTTTACATATATGATGACTTTATCATTTCGTACACGTTTCTGTAGTCGCTTCAGTTACATCGTCATTCTTAAGTATTTTCATATTGTTTCAGCATATTCTCGTCTATCTTCTTCATGACATCACTCTGCCCTTGTCGATGCCACTCAGCGCTCCATGATGTCCAATGGTGCATGCAGATATCCCTCCACTCTCTCAACGTGTGGGTACATTCGATATAATTGTCTGAGTGCATAACGTCTCTCATGCACTCGATGCGGTATAGGAACAACACAAGGGGTCCCACATGCAGCTCTTCTCCTGCTGTTCCAGTATGACGGCAGTGAAGGGGTGGAAGATGGGGTATATGCATCTACCTGCTCCTCTCCACTTGTAACCAAAGAGGATAACTTGCCCTTCTTGGTGTGTTCACAGTTCTCTGGGAAATGGCTCTGTTCCCCAAGTTTCTTTTCACATTCTAGATAGTTCACAATCCTAAGGAAATATATCATCCTTGGGATTCTCTTTTCACTGTATTGCAATTTGGGTGTATTACACTTGCAATACTTCCCGGCCAGGCTCCTCTCCATGTTTACAACAATTGATACCCTATATGGCATGGATCTTCCTTCAGGTTCTCCTCTTACTGTAACTTATTACACTCACTTGACTTTGCCTGGTATACTCTGCTGCTAGAACTTCTTTACAGTATTTCAAACACTTCTTTGTGGCTTTTTTCAAACACTTAGCTTTGCCTGGTATACTCTCCTGCCAGGACTTATATGCAGTTACTTTTCTTTTTATCCATGAAATGATATTTGCACAATGTTGGCTTATCAAGCCTTGTTTGCTAAGGTTTGTTTCAATATTTGCTTCTTCTCTCACACATCGGGTCTCTGCCCCTTTGCCAAGACCATTCGCATTTACTTTGCTTCCTCTCCTGCGATATGGGTTCAGCAACCCGCTCGTAGCATGGCTCTAAAATATGTTTCTTCACAGGCTTCACTTTGCACCTCTCACTTTACTTTCCTGAAACGGCACACACTTTCAGGCAACCCGGTAACCCGTCAGTCTTCCCTGGGCTTACTGGGTACTTTACGTGTCTCTTGCGTTTCTCCGCTTCTGCTCCTTTCAATGTGCTGGCTCAGCGTGTGTCCCGTTGGCCTCTGAGAGTTTGTTTGTTCTTCTTCCCATGTTTTAAATGGATTGAAACCAATCAGATGCAGAGGAAGGCTATACCACACATTTTGTTTTTCAGGGGTATTCCTCATTACTCGGGGCATCCTCCTCATATTAGTACTTTCAATGGTGGGCATATTGGTGGTTTTAAATCAGTCAATATTGTTGATTTGTCCCTGTAATATCCCATAGAGGCTTGGGATTTTACAAGGGTGTAATTGGTGACTAAGAGGATATCATATTTTACTTGGCCACTCCACTCCCCTCCCACAGGAGGGCTGTTTCTCCTCCTGTGGTCCACTCTCAGAAAACTATACCCAGGGTCAGGATTGGACAGCATCTGCCTTTCCCTAGCCACATGAGGGGTGGTTCTCTCCACAGAAGTAGTGATGACATTGCCAAATTTATCACAAGACGCACTTGTGATATTCCCACCTGATATTACAGTACGTTCCAGTCTCTTCACAACCCCTCTAACACAATGGGCTCACCCCAGATACATTTTGGACAGTCTCTGCAGTGTCAGTTGCCAACGTTGGCGAAGCCTATAGTTTTGCATCTTGTATTGCATTGCTATTGGGGTCGCCCATACTTTATTATAGATTGCCATCCAGATATCATCCTGTGTACCCATATCTGCATCCCAAAATGCTGTGGCGTGTGTGGGTGCAATATGGCCCCTTGTCACTAGTGCTGAATAAAGTCTAGTTACAATTCCTCTGGAGCCCACTTGGTCATTCAGTACTTGCTCAAATGCTGTAAACCTACGGCTTAACTCCCTTCCCCCCAACAGTGATCAGTTGCAGATACATAAATGGGGCCACAGGTTGTGTTTGTAGCACTCCATCTAGTTCTACTTTACATAAGAATGTCACTTCTTTCCATAGCTGGCCTGCCCTAACTAGTCCTCCCTCTGACTAGGGCTGATATCTAAGTGGTTCGACAATTTCGTCTCTTATGGGGGGAGGGAGGGGCCTACAGGCTGCTGAGAGGGGATGCCATGAGGTGACTCCCACCATCTCCTCAGATCCCTCTATAGTGGCACCAGCACATGATGTTTTCTCACCATCACTGGCAGTTGTTTTGCAGGCACCCAAAACTACTTTCCCAGGAAGCCCGGTCATAACAGGCAGTTTTCTAACTAAACCAATTATTTTTCTCCATTCTCCCTCAAATAGTCTACTAGTACTCGAAATTGTGCTGCCCTGCAATAGTCTTGAAGATCTTAGAAACCCACTGCGCCACACTCATTCGGAAAAATTAGGGTTGCGTAGGATATCCAAGCTCTCTTACCCTCCAAAAGGAATGTAAAAATGCCTTTCGTGCTTCATCCAAAAATGCTCTTGGTACCTCTACTGAAAGCGCGTGGAATAAAAACAACAGTCTTGAGAGGACTTTCATCTTTAGGGCTGTGAGTCGCCCCGCCCATCATGATACCACCGTTGCCCAGCGATCAAGATCTTTCTACAGACTAGCTATCTCTCTCGTGATAAAGGTTCCCAAATATTTGAATCTGAATCTTCCATCCTCAATCGAAGAGAGACGGTGGGTGTCCATTTGACCAGATTTTCTTTCAACAGGAGAACTGCCGATTTGTTGAGATTAATTTTTAAAACCTGACAATTTCATGTAGCTCCCAATGACATCTATGGGAGCGGGTAAGGAGGTGCTAGGGCTCGAGATAAATGCTAGTATATCCTCAGTGAACAGGGCTTATTTGTATTCTTTTCTGTACCGCACAAACCCCTGAATCCTGTCACCATTTCTATTCATCGTGGCTAGAGGCTCCAGTGTAAGAGCAAATAACGAGGACAGGGGGATCCCTGCCTCGTTCCCTGACTCAGCTGGTATACCTCTGCTGCAATCCCATTTACTATGACTTGGCTGTCAGGCTTTTATATAGGGCCATTATCCCCACATACCATTGGGACCTCAGCCCCTTTTTTTGAAGCCTGGCACTCAGAAAAGGCCGTTCCATGCAGTCAAAGGACTTCTCTGCGTCCAAGGACAACAGGAGAGGGTCCTGATCCCTCTCGTCTAATCCTGCCAACACGTCTATGTCTAGTGTCTTCCGAACGTTATCTGCTCCCTACCGTCCTCTTATGAAGCCCACCTGGTCATCGTATATCAGTTTGGGAATTAGACCCCCAGTCTCACTGCCAATATGCTAGTATACATTTCTGCGTCCACATTTAATAATGAGATCAGCCGATATGAGCCACGTTCCTGTCAGTCTTTGCTTTATTTCGGAATCATCGCTATTCTTGCCCGTGTGAAGGACTCCGGGGGTCCTTTTCCATCGAAGATACCGTTAAATAGCTTACAAAGAAATTGAGCCAATTCCTCACTGTGCCGGTTACAGAACACTGCGGAGAAGCCATCTTGGCCCTGCGAATCCTTCCTATTGTCTTAATTACCTCTACTATCTCAATTGGGGCATCTATCAGCACAATCTTTTCCTGCGATAGCTTTGCCATTAGTTCATTTTGCATGTATAATTGCAGCTCAGATTCAGATATACCTGATTCGCTAGTAAACAGTTGGGCGTAGAACCTTCCAAATCGCTGGGCTATTTCCCTTGGGTGGGTGAGCACTATTCCGGATTCCTCTCTAATGTTATGTATAGCTCTATCCAATCTCTGAGCTTTGAGATGGGCTACCAACATTGTGTGGGCTTCGTTTCCCTTCTCATAAAATGTTTGTTTGAAAAATCTAAGGTGGGTCAGGGCTTTCCATATTTCTTAGATCTCGCGACTTAAATCTGTCACCTCCTGCAATGCAGTGTCCGATGGGTGTTATGCACCTCTCATCTTAATTTCCCTTTCTAGGATTTCTTTTCTAAGTTCAGCTTCTCTTAAATTTCTAGTCCTTTTTTTTCGATCCTCTTTCCGATATTAAGAGCCCCCTTTGCAGCTTCCCAGACTATATGGGTTGGAACCTCTCCTGAATCATTTGTTTTAAAGTATTCCTGTATGTCTGTCTTAATTGCCTGAAAAGATTATCCCCAGTCAATCATTACACACCCATCTTCTGTCTGGCACAGGCCAGTGTCCCAGTTCAACTGAGGTCCTGCTCATGTCGTGGTCAGTCCAGGCCACTCAATACTTGTATGTCAGCCCACATTGTAGCATGTTATTTTTCTGCCCTTATCACGATGTATTCCAGTCATGTAAACATCTTGTGTGGAATGGAGTAGAAAGTATATGCTCTTTGGGTTGGATGAATTATCCTCCATGAGTCCACCAAGTGATATCTTTGCATTATTGCACTGAGGTTTTTCCCCTGTCTATGGACTGGGGCTGTAGCCCCGCCCCTAAGGGAATACCAATCTCTCTGGGGGTCAGCCAATATGTTGAAATTTCCCCCACACATGAACACACCAGATTTCCACCCCTCCAAGATATTAAGGGCCTGATCACAAAACATTGCCTGATTTGCATTTGGGACATATATTGAGCTCAGGGTCATGTCTGTATCGTCTATTTTCCCCTGTACCGCCAACAATCTACCTTTCCATGCCCCTTTTTATTTGCTCGTGACCAACCCCAGGTTTTTCTGCATCAATATTCCCACTTCCCTTTCCTGGCATAGCCCGAGGCCCAAAGCGTCACTTCAAGATCCTTCCCTCTAATACGGTTTTCCTCTCCTCTTTTAAACTTGGTTTCCTGGAGAAACAAAATATCTAACCTGAATGCTTAAATTCTCCCACCAGCATTGATCTCTTTAATAGGGAGTTCAGAGTGCCTATATGTACAATTCTATTCACCGCCATTACTCAGGATGGAATGGTTTGTCTCTTGTTTGCCTCAACCGGATCAACTTCCTGTCTAACCCCACAATCTTGATGCCATGCATCCTAACTCTATTCGTTATATCAAACGTCAATTCACAGTTTAAATGTACAAATCGTACACCATTCCCTCCCCTCAGTCCCCGGACACCCCCCACTCCTTGTAGAAACCAAGCACTCGAACTTCGAAGTCTGTGTTTCCTCTTCAAGAGACGCCCTGTTCAACTAGGGCCACCTACCAGGAACCCATCTCCCCTGTTCACCATAAGCATTTAAACCAAAACAAGGGGTCTCATTATGGGTTTGCCAGTCTGTAAACAACGGTACCGGTAAACTTGCTGGTACCGTTGTTTCCGGATTGGCAAACTACGAGTTCTGTGAGCAGGTGCCTTTCAGCCCGCCAGGTCTGACCTGGCGGGTGGAACGGCAGCCGCTCGCAGACCTTGACGGAAGCACCGGCACTGTTGCACACAGTGCCGGTGCATTCGTCCTCCCCATTCACATTGAGTCCAATGGGATTTTCTTTTCATGGTGGACTGTAATGCCCCGGTAGGTCCCCATTGCCAGGTGCCAGAAAACAAATTACTCCAGCGGCAGCCGTGCCGGTATTTACTGGCACGGCTACCGCCAGAATCATAATGAGGCCCATTAAGCGTCCAAACATTTATTTTCTGTTCTTCCCAGTCACTGTACCGACTTGTCACTTGCCCATATATCTGGCCTCTTGTGTCACCATTCGAGATATGGATCAATGTTCATTTACATCCAGCTGGCCTTGGTCCGTTTCCTCCACCTGTTTGCCGTCTAACCTTGAGGGGGAATTTAATTTTTGGAACTTCCTTGATCCGTTCTGCCGACATCTTCTGGGTTGAGGTTTCAAGCCTCTTCCAGCTTCCCTTTTTTTCTGCGGACTTGAAGCCCATTTTGTTTATCATCTTTCAAATTTTGTAAGGATCCTTTTGATGATGTTATTCGATATTCCACTCTTCGATGCTCAAAGCAAAGATAAAAAGGGGTATCCCCATTTATAACATATTTTGAGTTCTTGCAGTCTTTGGGTCAGTACTCAACATTTTCCTTTGGTGAGTGTAAATGCTGATAGATCTTGATTGATGCAAAATTGAGACCCGTC
Source organism: Ambystoma mexicanum (assembly GCF_040938575.1). Lineage (NCBI taxonomy): Eukaryota > Metazoa > Chordata > Amphibia > Caudata > Ambystomatidae > Ambystoma > Ambystoma mexicanum. The sequence goes on from NC_090924.1 coordinate 705,920,588, forward strand.
AAATTCCACTGTGCCCTGACTTCCTATCTCGCTTTAGCCAGAATATCCATCTCTTGTTTGAAATAGTGACATTTGGCCACTACTGATCGAGGGCCACACGGAGAGCCTCCGCCCCTATGTACTCTGCCAAACGGTATCTCTTCCTCTAGTGCGATATTGAACAGGTTTGACGCCAGGTTCTTCACCATCCTTTCCGAGAACGCAGGGCTCTGGTGTTTCCATTTTCACTTTCCTCACTGTTAGGAGGCGGCCACTCCCCTACGCTACTCCCCAGCTTCTTTACTCATGCCTCGCACAGTCGCTCAAAAACTTTCAAGCTGGGCCAATACTTCTGGGGGTGCGAGTACAAGAGATTTTACCTCTATGTTCCTGTGAGGCTCACGGATTGACTGGTCACAATAATAAGATTTTCTGCTTTTGGAAGCTCTTAACAAGTCATACTTTGGTGCAGGGAGACGACATACTATGCAGCCATGTTGTCTGCTGCCCCTGATGGTCTCCTTTAAGTTGTTTTTAATTAGCTTGGACCAAAATGTTAGCTAATATGATATGGCATTTATAACGCGCCTATACACAAGTGTTTCAGAACACCATACTTTGCCATGTACATAACAAGGTATTTGGAACTCGGAATACATTCACAATTGGCAATTTAAATAAAATGAAATCTTTTAAATAGATTTTCTCTGGTATAAACGTTTAGAATCTGCATTTAGGTAATACCTTTCAGGTACATTCAAGTGGTTCTTATTTGAAAAACAAGGTCACATCCTATAAAACCACAGGATGAGTTAATTGGGTTTTGTCACTTTAAGGTTTGCTTCTGCAAAACAGAATGAGGCTCATTATAACTTTGCTGGTGCAGAATTAATGTGCTGATATTACCATATACTGGCATGTTTCAGCACCGGCAAAGTACAAGTTTGCCGGTAGGGTGGCAGAATTACCTCCAGATAAAAGCTGGAGGTAATTCTGGCAATACGGCAAATGCCCCCATGGAGTCCTGAATGAATGGGGATTTACAACCCTTACCGAAACTTGTAATCTGGCGGTAATACCGTCAGACCGAGTCCCGGTAGCGGTGTTACCTTTTGCCGGTATCCTGTCTGAATTACTGCCAGGATACCCATATAGTTATGAGGCCCACTGTGTACTCTGTTAGCTGAATTACATATTAAATTTCTGATACAGTTAGGGCTTGGTATTTTGGGATGTACAGTTCCATTGTGGCAGGCACAGTGGTCCATGAACACACATACAGGGTAATTCATGGAATTTGTGCGCCGAAATAAACAGGTATTTGAGCGCCATCATGCCCGCAAATCCCTGTTTAACAAATGGGGATTTGCGGGCAGAATGGCACACAAATCCCTGTTTTTCGGTGCGAAAATTCCATTAATCAACCCCATAGAGTTTTTCCCTTGGAGTTTTTTTGTGCATTTAGCATTTGCTGCTGTCCACTTAACGTTATTCAAAAGTCTTTTGGGCGAAATGTTCTCAAGGCCCCATATCGTTCCTGGGATAGTTTCATTTGTGGCACTATCCACACTGAGTGCTGTCTCTCAAGGAAGCAAGTGACTGGTCAAAATGTGAATAATAAAACGATGCATTCTTTTGGCGCTTATAACTTTTGTATTGAGGCAGTCTCAATGTCTTGTATCAGGTGCTGTCCATAACAAAAAGCGACACCTATTCACTTGCTTTGTCAGCGCAATATTTTTCCAAACAGTTTAATCATATGTTGTCACATTTGAAGAAGCAGTACACATTTTCAGTGCCTCTAGCTTTGAATTCAGGTGGTCTTCGTTGTCTTTAATTCTCCCCACACTCCTCTGCCAAGAATACAATCCTTAAGTAGTTGAGGAAGCCTGAGAGAATTATAGTACATTGATTCATGGTGAAAATGTACCCCCTCACTGGGGATGGAAGCACCTACCACTCAATCTGGAATTTGATACCATGCTTTTACTAATGGTGGCAGAATAATCCACCATTGGAGGCTGATTTAGTTGAACTTGCATTGACAAAAATGTATACTGAAAGCAACCTCTTACAACTGTCTAACACATACACCACATAGACAGCTAAATCCCTCCTTCAGACTTTGCAGTCTGGGGGACCCAACATTTCAGGGTTGATAGCTTCCATTCAAGGAAGTAAAGTGCTAGTGAGTTGACAGCTAGCTGGAGAGCGCCGGGCGCCTTTTCACTCTCCATGGAGGGAAGTTTAACTGTGGTGCAGGAGGACAGTACAATGGCCCCCTCTTACATCAGCATGGAGAGGGGGCCAAGTCTCCCTTTTACTCACCCACCTTCTCTTAAATCTGTTTTTAACGCTTCTATTCACTGTCAGAAACCGGAGGGCTTTCTCACTTATGGACCCCGGGAATTCTTTGTTCAGGTAGCCAGGGCACAGCCATTTTCTTTGGAACCAAACCCTGGGAGTGGACCAGCACAAGAGGATCACCTGAGCAGGGGTCCTTAGGGACAGTTGGAGGAATGCCCTTGGGAGAGACACAATATTCCCCCCTTTCTAACAACCCCCTACAAGACACTTCCTCCACCTTTATAGGTTATGAATCCTGTCCCGTTGCCACCAATTCCAACAGGTACTAACATTAAAGGGAGGCATAGGAGAAGAAATATATCCCTATCCGACATCCCCAAAGTCACTATGGGACATTATCATCTAAAACCCATTCACCTACAACCACACATCTGCCCCCTTCACCCTGACAAACACAGAAGTTTCCCTCCATCATTAGGGAAAACTACAACTCCCATACTTACTTCCCATTGCCTTCTGCCAAAACAACTGGGACTAAGAAGATGAAGAAGAAGAAGAGGAATAGAGCTAGGAAGATTGCCCATAGGAACCAATGTAGCATGGATTCCTATGGGCAGTCTCCATCTTGTCCCATTAACGAGGACAGGCGGAGTCAGGCCTCCCGTTTCAACCACCCACACCTACCTACAACTAACACTCCCTGTCAGTATAAAAGGTTGAGCACTGAGACACACTTTGAATGAGCTCAGGATGCAGAGTGGACCAGAGGAGCTGAAGAGCAGAGGAGAGTGTTGAAAGAACCCTGGAGAGTCTGGAAGGGAGCTTAGGGCCAAGACACTGATCCTGTGTTGTTGAAGGGCTGCAGGAGGGCTGAGGAGCTGGGCCTTCCAAGACCCAGAGAGGGCAGATCATATCCCGCTGACTCTGTCCACAGAGGTTCTCGGTTACCCTGGGTATATGAAGGGAAGCCCAGGTACCTGAGGGGTAGATAGGAAGACCCTGACCTTGACCTAGAGAGCTCCAGAGAAGTTGCTCGCCAGAGCTGCGCTAACTGGGTATTTCTCATGGCAAGAGGAAATCCTAGTGAGCGTGTGTGAGGAACCAGAGCATTGAATTTGAGAAAGAAAGCAGGACATAAAAAAGCCCATGAAGAAGTTCTTTTTTAAATGAAGTGAAATTGAACTGTAAAATAATGTAACGGAGTAGTCTGGAGGAAAACAAAAGTACGCCCATTTCGAAAGACTGTGTACTGTGAATGGGGTCTGAGCCCGAACGAGGGAGACCCAGAAATTGCATTTAAAAAGACATTCTTTTGTTAAAGCCAAGGCTGAAGAGAGCCTGAGAAGATTGTGCGAACTGTTGAATCTTGTTAAATATTTGAACTGTGTAAAAGCCTATGAGTACCATAAGGCATAGCAAACGCTAAAGAATAAAGCTAGGCGAAGGGAACCCTAAGAAAGTAAATTGAAACTGTTTGAGCCCGAGAGAGGGCAACCAAGAAAGAAGTTGAAAGTAAGAGGCTGCAGCCCAGTTGAGTGGGGCCTATAGAGACTTTAAAATACATTTTCCTTTGGAACTTCTGTGTTTGTGCTGGAAAGCTTGGAACATTTGTGTTTTGCTGAACAGCTTGGAACTTATGTGTTGCTGCTGCAAAACGCAGGGGATTGACCTGGACTTGAGGGGCTGGGGGGAGACACGAGAGGTCAAAACCCTGAACATTGAGACCGAGTACGTAAATGCCAAGCATGCTCTGGAGGGCCGAGCCAGCCACCCCAGGTGTACTCGCATAGCAGAGTTGCCCATACGTCAAGTTCTCCACCCCAACCACATGTTATACAACGTGGGCAAGAATCCTTTCATGCCATTCTGTCATGCTTTTGTTTCCCACTGATTTTCTGTTTGCATTATGTTTTCCAAATTCACTTGTATGATATTAGAGTGAAGGCAGGCAATAGCTTTTCTAGTTTAACTGTTACTCTTTTGGACTAACGACAGACTAGGACTGTTTGTCAAGCTCTGGGAAACCCTCCCGGTTCTCCACCTCACCTGCGTATTCAATGGAGCTCTCTTGGGTCTCTGATTCCTTCTTCTTGCGTGGCTTCCATGATTCTTCAACCTTCTTTTCTTTCTTCTGATGAAGGTAGGGGCAACCTCTCTCAGAGGCCACCTTGGCCTGACAAGTATCCCAAGACTAGGGGGACCCCAAAGGAGCATGCCCCCTAATTCAGGGAAAAAGACTCTTCAGCATAAAAAAACCCTGAGAGTAGCTATGTTCCGTGTCACCTTTGCAAATTAGGGCAGGCAATGGTGGTCTTCTCAGGTTTCAGATGATGGTATCCAGATAAGGAGACATGCTGCGAGGAGCATAGAGGTAGGAGTAGAAAGTCTGTACAGGAGGTTGGCGAGTTGTAATCTGTGCAGCCGATGGCAGGAGAAGGATCCGGAGTACGAATGTTCAAGAGAAGAATGATCACCTTATCTGGAAATTATTGGCCCGGAAGAAGGAGGTTGGTTGCAAACACAGACCTTAACTTGCAATATGTAAAGGGAGCAGGCAAGAGCAGTATAGAGAAGGGTAAGAAGGTAGAAGAATAGGAGGCTGACAATCTTCTACACAGCGAAAACAGAAGTGTGTTCCCGTGTGAAATGAATTAATGAAGTTACTAATAGACAGCCACCATTTACTGGACTGGGTCTTACAGTGAATGAATCACTTAATTTTATGGAGTTGTGATACATATCATTGTGTAAAGGTACAATATGCAATTATTAAAGCAAATGAAACAAGGGAAATGGATATGAAAAACATTCAAATCAACATTGTATTATTACAATTGGATTAGGTCAAAGGAGAACATCTCCCCACAAAGCTTATTCATTGTTTGTGGTGATATATCATAAATGACAGAAAATGTTATCAGAAAAAGATAATAAATATTGAAAACAAAGATATTTTGATAATTTGCTATTAGAAACCAAAAGAAATTCACTTACGTACAGGTGGACCTGTGTCAGAGAAACGCAGGTTGGGAGCTGATGATGAGAAGAAAAACACATACAATATGTTAAGAAAGAAGGAGATATAGTTGGAATAATTTAACTAGAATCAAAAAATATTAAACAAGTAAGCACATCTATTCATAGTGCAAGTACTGACCAACAAACTGAATTTGAAAATGAGGCATCAAGTTACAAAATGCAACTGACTGTGTCTAGCTATATGATTGCTGATATCAACAGTCGATCATAGCGGTCAGCCAACAAAAACACTGTCTTGTAGTTTGGTGCCACATAGATAATTTTCTACATAGATAATTTCCTAAAAATAGTAGGGGTGAGGCTGATACAGGACCAAAAGCCTACGCCATCCGCTGTCGTGAGTGGTTATAAGCGTGATGTGCCACGTTCTCTTGTCGAGGGTGTGATCTCATATCCCAAGCAAGCACAGTGGCATAACTGGCGTTTCGGTGGTAAGGAAAGGGAGATATAGCACCTTCATCAGGAGGGAAAATAGTCTATTCAGCCCATAGAGAACAAATGATAACAGATATATTGTACCTACAGTAATATAGAGTCAAATACTTGTATGCTAGGTATCAACCAAGGAGCAAGTTATCATTTAGCATGTGTAGCCGGGCATTCACAGCACCTGAGAAAGTCACCCAAGGAGTGTCTCCCATGGCCAAACTTAGAGTCAGTCCATCACCAGTGGGATATAGAGGGAGGGAAACAGCATGTTCATTGATTGGTAGGAGCCAGAAGAGAAACAAGTACTAAAGACATGCTTGAAAGGTGAAGCACAATTGTCCCGACACTGTTGTGTAGCTAGTCACGTGTAGTGAAAAGGGGGAGAGTGCATGGGATGGTAAATCGAGTTTAGCACTACTATCTACCAAGGATATGACATCATTGTCGGAATATCAGGCGTTAAAGTCCAGTGATGATGTTTTGAGAGTTGTCTCATCAAAATTTAATTATTCAAAAGTACATTCTGGCCCCTGTTGGACGTATGTATAGTCTGGTAACGTGGAAAAGAAATTGAATGAAGCAGGTACTATAAAACTCGAGTAAGCAGTTGATTGTTCAACATGCTGAGGCCCGTTTAAGCACACTTACCTACGTGAAGTACTCCGGGCTGTAGGCAATGAATGTCATGTGGCTGAGCTGTTAGCAAGAGTTGAATCACTACTCAAGTGGCTCCTAAGCATTAGGGCAGTATGCTGGTGGAGAACAAAATTGAAAAAACAGCCGAGCTTTCCGATTAGTGCAAGATCCTTGAGTTACTGCGGCGTGGAAATTGTGGCTGCAAGCTGGATAAAACTAACCTGTAGAAGTCAGCAGAAGTTTTCAAATTGCGCCCATAAGTCGCAGCCGTTCCACTAGTTGCGAGGCTCCTGTTTACACGGCAACAGGGGAGGAACAGCCGAAAAGGGGGAGTGGTTATGAAAGGGGCCCCTAGGTGTCCCTAACGTCTATGGAAACAAGGCGAGTCACCACACACGATAGATATGCCAGACACGAGGTTGTATTCCCAGAGCTAGGGTTTATTACAAAGCAAAAGTCTCAGTTGGCCAACTCGGTCTCACGCCACGCGACGTGTATCTCTAGACCACGAGGGACGCAAGAGAGTGAATTACGTACATCAGTTACATATATACAAAATGCATATCAAACAATCAGCTATGACATGTTTAACACCCCCCTTTTATTGGGTTTCTTTGAACTTGGTGTGATGATGGACATCTCCGACAACTATGACACCTTCAAACATCTATTCTAGTAACAATTTGCAATATGCGAGTGCGGAGGCATTTTCAGTTGTTGAATAGAACACAGCGCTTCTGTTCTTGGAAGCGAGCTACATACGGGGGGAAGAGTTGCATTCCAAACCTTGCTATCTATTAGGTGCTATTTGTGTCCTGGGAGCCGACACGCTCTAGCGGGGCTCAGCAAAGGGGGGGCCGTAAGAAAAGCATAATTCAAGCCTTTAGCTGTATTATTCTAACATATTCTACCATATAACGAGACTGGCTGGCAGCTGCAAAATGATTAAATGCCCTCCAGCTCTGCTTCAAGGCTACATTCGGGAGGGAGCCGGGCATTCTTCCTGGCGCTGCCTACGTTTGTGTTTCAACGAACTCTTGTTATCCTCACGGCCCTGCGGCCTTGTACTTTTTACGTGCAGACAACAATGTTTTACAGTCGAGCAGTGTAAGCAGAAAATATACTGTGAAGCAATAGGAACAGAAAGCAATGAGCAATGGTTAGAAAACAAAATGGCGATTCTTGTTATATCAAAATGGCCATTCATTGGCAAACTCGAAAACCTATATTCTGTCATATCGTGCATGAGACGGTTGGCCCACGGCCACCAAAATACGTTTGCGGTCACAAAGTAGAGGTATCCATTTTTCTCGACTGACAGTTAGGAATGAGGAAGTGAATCAAAGCAAGGACAGCAAAAGAGGGCTATTTATGAACGTGCAGGAATGTGTGCTGTACTGAAAGCGCGTAAGAGTCGCTGGAAGGGAGTCTCTCGTGTCATATCAGTTGAGAAAACAGAATGAAATAAGATGCTGCAGTGGAGCATAATGTGAAACCTATTACACCCTTGGCATAGGGGATTTCCAAATGGCCGCATAGAATCAATGATGGAGTAAGCTGCTGGGGGAAATGCCCAAGCAGTGCGGGAGAAAAGAGTGTCTCAAAATAAGAAAAAGTGAAAATTAAATGAATTACGGCCTCAAATTCTGGAATCCAATAGATTGAATGTTTCAAGCATTAACTTACTAGTGTCCCTGCATCGTCAGGTTGTTAGTGGTCCTAGATAGCTGAGTGGAGGTGGGCACCTATGAAATGGGGAATGCTTCATTTAAACCATGATCAATAATGTCAAAAAGGAAGATCCACTGCGCTTCTTTGTTAGCCAATGCTTGATATGGATTAGCAGCATTCTTCACGACATCAGTGACCCACCAACGTAGGTCTTCTGTGGAGTGGCCGTGCCCCATATAGTGGCTTACTAGTGGGGAATTGATAGATTTACATCTAATTCGGTGTTCCGTAATGCGGGTATGGACAGGGCGTGTTGTTTTGGCAATATATATTTGAGCCCACAGGGGCACTCAATACAATAAATGGCCCAAGATGTTTTACAATTCAAATGTTGCCGTAGGTCCCAAGTTTTGCCATCAAAGGAGAATGCTTTGGTTTTGTATACAAATTTACAGACCAAACAGGACCCACAAGGAAAGTGGCCTGTAAGGGGCCGTAGGTCCCAGCTAGTTGTTATTCATCTGGAAAGTTGTTTTGAAGCAGAGGCATGGACCAATTGGTCCTTCAAATTGTTTTGCCTTTTCATGGCAAAAATTGGTAATGGTTCCTTTGGTAACGGGAGTTGAGCCACAGACCAGTATTTTTTGATCGTTTTTTTTTTAATCATGAAGGTGTGTGGACTATATGTCAGAGCACATATCAATTTGTCATGTGGTGACTGATTTTTAGGTTCCCACAGGCTTTCCTGGGGTGTGAACCTCGCATGTTAGTAGGAATCTGAGATGAGCTTTTTCGGGTAACCCCGTTGTCTGAATTTGGTACTAAGATTCTGGGCATAGTGGTCATAGTCAGGTAATAAGGTACAGTTCCTCCTGAGTCTAAGAAACTGGGAGTATGGCAGGCTTTCTTTTTGATTTCGTGGGTGGAAACTGTCAAAATGCAACAAAGTAATCCGGTCAGTAGGTTTAGTATATAGTGAACAAATGAGTTTATTGGCCTGATGTTGAATGAGAAGGTCCAAAAAGGATATCTGAGTATTACTCATTGTGAATGTAATTGTGTTGTGGCATTGATTGAGCCATGACAAAAAGGCATTTAAGTTTTCAGAAGTACTATGCCAGATGAAAATAATATCATCAAAGTACCTTTGCCAGCTATCAATGTGCTGGCGGTATGGATTGAGATCTGAGAAAATAAATGTATCTTCAAATGCTGCCATAAATGTGATGGCCAGGCTTGGGGCAAATGCTGCCCCCATAGCCGTGCCTTGAGTTTGTTAAGAAAAACTGTTCTTGGTATTTAAAGAGGTTTTTGGTAAGTGATAATGTGAGTAGTTCCATTATGAGTTCCACTGGTGCCTGGGCAGATGGTGTAGAATACAGTCGATAGCCTCGTCATGAGGGATATTTGTGTATAGCGCTACTTCGGAAACGAAGAAACAGAAATAGAAGTATAGAAACTCAAATAACCAATAAACATTGCGAGATGGATAAAACAGATACAGTAGTGATAAAGACTTACCCCCAACACCAGCAAGGAACTTAGCAAATGGAAAGAACAGGGCATAACACCAACCGTGATAAAGACACAATACTGAAGTAGGCAAGGAAACAGAGACTAACAAGGGCTGGAAGGGAAAATACAAATTCACTAGACAACTGAGGACAGAGGTGTGGCAGCATAGTGCAGGAGACGGATACAACGCAGAGTTTACCAGTCTCCGCCTACAGATACAATGTCGGCAGCCATATTGGTGGAACACCAGACCATCAAGATGGGAACCTCGGACACCATCTTACATGTACTTCTATCTTTGCCAACACTTCCACAGGCGCAGCATGACAGCATGCCCCCTTCTATTTTAACCTCCTCCGGTTTACCCGGATATAACCGGTGAAACCGTTGAATCAGTCTAGGTGCATGGATATGAGATCTCGGTTCCCACGCTTTCTCGAAGATCAGCATACTTCTTGTACCATCAACGACTTTCTTCAAAGGCCTTGAGGGCGTCTATGCACCTGACTGAGACTTGTCAGATAGCTGTCGACTGCAGGTGATCTTGATGAAGAGAAGCCTGCCCAAGGTAAATGTTGAGGATGGTAACAGTAGGTGCATTTGAAAGGGCTCATGTCTATGGCAGTATGGAGAGAGTTATTATAGGCAAATTCAGCCAACATGATTAAATCCACCCACTTATCCTGCTCTCTAATACAAAAGCAGCGAAGCTATTGCTCAAGTGTGGAGTTTAGGCGTTCAGTCTGCCTGTTTGATTGTGGGTGATAACCCGATGACAAAGTTCTCTGAACTCCTAGTTGTTCACATAACGAGGCCCAAAACTTTGAGGTGAACTGGGTTCCGCGATCCGTCACAATCGTTTGAGGGAGACCATGTATTCGCACAATGTCCTTGAGGAATAGAGTTGCAGTCTCTGATGCAGAAGGAACCCCTGCCAGAACTGAGAAGTGTGCCAATTTGCTGTAAGTGTCTACAGTGATTAGTATGGCAGTCATCTCTTTAGAGAGAGGTAGGTCAACAATAAAGTCCATCAAGATGTGTTCCCAGGATCTGGTTGGTAAATCTGCTTGTTGTAATACACCAAGGGGTTTTTGTCTTGATGTCTTGTTGGCCGCACAGATGGGACAGGAAGTAACATAGGATTTGATGTCTTGACCCATAGAAGGCCACCAGAAACGTCTTGAGACAAGTTCCTTAGTCCCCTTTTGGCCCTTATGACCAGCCACTGGAAGGTTGTGACACCACCTTAAAGCCTGTATTTGTAGTGATTCAGTTGGAAGAAAAAGAGCCTTTTTTTGGAACAGCAACTTGTTCCTTTCATCAAGTTGGAAACGTTGGAGGGCTGTAGATCTACTGATCCTGGTATCTGCTTGAACCTCTTGTAAGAAGGTATTGATAGAAGAGATGAACTTCCTCTCCGGGAGCAGCCTTTCCTCTCCTCGATAAGTTCCTGTATCTTCACCCCAACTGCGGGACAGAGTGTCGGCTACCAGGTTTTATTATCCAGGTATGTATGTAACAATGAAATTGAAGTGGGAAAAATAGTAGGCCCATCGGGCATGTCTCGAGTTCTTACACGCCATCTGCTGGAGCACCCTTAGGTTGCAGTGATCGGTGCGTACAGTGAATGGTTGTGTAGCACCTTGAAATAAAGGCCTACACTCTTCGCAGGCCTGTCGTATTGCTAACAACTCCTTCTCCAGCACCAAATAATTTCTTTCACTAGAGGTGAGTGTCCGGGAGAAGTATGCCACTGCATGTTCAAGGTGGTCTTTCCCCTTTTGCAAAAGGGCTGCCCCCAGAGCTCACCCTGGGGCATCAACTTCGAGTATGAATGGCTGAGTCTGGTCAGGTTGGATTAAGACGGGTGCAGTTGTAAACAGTCTCTTAAGTCTCTGAAAGGCCTCTTCTGCCTCTGCCTTCCACTCAAACACCACTCCCTTCTTCAATAGTGCTGAAATTGGTAGGATTACGTCAGAGAAATTCTGAATGAAACGACAGTAAAAGTTTGCTAGTCCCAGAAACTTTTGGACGTCTTTAACTGTTGCTGGTGCTGAATAGCCTTCACCTTGTCTAGATCTATTCACCCCGTCTTTGAGCAGAATGAACCCGAGATATGACACCTCAGTGGAATCAAAGACACATTTCTCTGGCTTAGCGTACAGTTGATTGTCCTGCAAACGGCAGAGGACTTCTGACACATGCTTGTGATGTGTTTCCAAGGTAGGGGAGAATACGAGAATGTCGTCTATATAGACCACAATTGTAACATAGAGTAAATCAGCAAAGATTTTGTCCACGAACCCCTGGAACACCGCCGGGGCATTGCCAAGCCGAAGGGCATGACCTGATATCCAAACAACCCCAGCAGAGAACTAAAGGCCATCTTCCACTCATCACCCTTCTTGATTCTTAGCAAGTGATAGGCTCTGCGAAGATCCGACTTGGTGAACATCTGGGAATCCTGCGCTGCTTCTAGAATGTCGCTTAAGAGTGGCATTGGATACCTGTCGCGCACTATTACGCACTATTACCTGATTGAGATTGAGTAGCTCTGAGGTCTCCTTCTTGGAAATAAAAAAAGAGAGGTCCCCCTGAAGACTTGGATTTCTTTATAAGCCCATTAGTCATATTGGCATCTAGATACTCCTTCAGAGCCTTCTTCTCAGGTAGCGAAAGGGGGTACATTCTGCCAAAAGGTATCTGAGTGTCACTCTTGAGATCGATACTGCAGTCTTCAGGACGATGTGGGGGAAGTAATGTAGGCATCTTATCTTCAAAAACCTCTGTAAAGCGTTGATAACACATTGGCACTGAAGCTACCATAGACTGGGCTAAGGATATCAAACCCGGACTGGGCTTCAGTTCTCTGGTTATCTAGTCCATGCCTACTGCAGTAAGTGGCATCAAATCTCAGCTGGTTAGCCCTCCAGTCAAACAGCGGGTTATGCAGGAGCAACCACGGGATCCCGAGTATAACCGGAAAACGGACTGCCCTGATTACATCAAAAGTGAGGGTTTCAATGTGATTCCCCATCAGTACTTGGACTGGTTTAGTCACCATTATAATGGGTCCTGAGGACAAAGGTTTGCCATCAACTCCTTCCATTGGAATAGGTATTCTCTTTACCTGCAGCTGTATGTGGTTTTCTTGAGCCCAGGTCACATCCACAAAATGTCCTACAGCTCCACAGTCTAACATGGCAAGGACCTTCAAGGCAGGACCGGGAGGGATGGTGAATGTGATGAGAAAAACCATCAATATGTTGTCTTCGTCATTGGCTGGTTGTGTGCTGTTGCAGGGGTTTGGACTGTTCTCCCCGTCAGCTCCCCTACATAGGAAGGGGACAGAGCCTTTCCCTGGTGTCTCAGAGGCACTTCTGGGCAGTTTCGTAGCAGGTGCTTAGAGGAACCGCAATAAATTCATAAATTCATCTCACAACGTCTCTTCCAATCTTCTGGTGTCAATGGTCCTCTTGTGGCACCGATCTGCATCGGTTCTTCGGTCATTCCCTTTTCATTGGGAATCAAAGGCATATTAAGTAGGGGAGGGAACGTACAAGTCTTCCTTCTCTCTTGGCTTCTTTCCAGTAATCTGTCCTCGATCTGTAGGGCTGATGTCACTAGTTCTTGAAAGGTATGAGGCCTAATCATCCCGGCTAACTCATCCTTTATCTCCTCATGAAGCCCTCTGCGAAAGATGGTCTGTTGCGCAGAATCCGGCCAACCAGAATCTACAGATAGGGGGTCATTCCGAGGTTGGAGGTAAGGTAAAAACGATGCCGGTAAAGGATTACCATACTTTACGATGCCGTAAATAGCGGTCCAGGCGTGCGTGCGCCACACAACATGCCGGCATTAGCGGCATGCCGTAAACCGGAGCTGATCACAAGCCATGCGGACATGCAAATAACGGCCTACTGAAGCTCAAAGTACCTTACCAGCATGGAGTAAATACCGGCATTTCCGAGAAGGTGTTAAGAACCCTGAGCAGTGTTTCCAAGAGCCACAGGTGCACACAAGCAGCACAGGTGGAGGCAATGGAGTCTGGTATAGCACAAAAGGAGCACACCCACACACCACACCCCCTCCCACACCAAGATGATACCAATAGTAGTAGCATTACTGGAGCTGGAGACCCTGCTTGCAAGGCAGCAGCAACAACAACAGCAACAACTACAACCACAGCCCCCACCACAGAGGATTACCATGCCGGCAGCCCCCAATCCCTCACATCAGAGCCACCCACTTCAACCTAACACCAGAGCAGATCCACACCCTGTACTGGCTTGACCGTGACACCACCACCACCATAGTGGACCTGATACATGACGACATAGTGAGCCTCATAGAAATACGCACCGCCATCCCCCCTCTACTGAAGGTAGTGTCTGTGCTCCACTTCCTTGCCACAGGCACCTAACAGCACACAGTGGGGCACATGCAAGGCATATCGCAACCCTTATTTTCCCAGATACTGAACCAAGTGCTGGATGCCCTCCTCAAGCACACAAGGGACTACATACCCCTACCACGGACTCCCCAGGAGATATTTGATACAAAAGTTGCCTTCCATGCACTGGCAGGCATGCCAAATTGTGTAGGTGCCCACGACTGCACCCACGTGGAGTTGGTGGTCCCACATGCCATGGAGGTGGCGTATCGCAACCGCAAGCAATACCACTCCATCAATGTGCAGATGGTATGTAACGCCAGCAAGATCATCACACATTGCTGTGCCGATATCCAGGATCAACTCATGATTCTTTGGTCCTGCGGAACTCCACACTACCACGCTATATGGAGCGACATGCTGGATGACGTGCCTGGCTGCTTGGTGAGTTGCCTGACTGGGCCATGGCAGTGCATCGGGGTTGTGAGGTGGGTGGCTGCATACTCCACCAGGGTGGGAAGGGGGGGGATGCATACTCCACCTGGGTGGGAAGGGGGGGGAGATGCATACTCCACCTGGGTGGGAAAGGGGGGGATGCATACTCCACCTGGGTGGGAAGGGGGGGATGCATACTCCACCTGGGTGGAAATGTTGACGCCAGTGCACGATGTGCACCTCACCGAACACTGTGCCGCAAAGCAAGTGAAACGGCACTTGACTACCAAATCCCATAGTGATGAAGTAAGGCCGACACCTAACACTATATGACTAACAGGTAACCAGGCCACATCCCACAACACATGCACCACTCATCGGCGGCCCTCACACACCGTAAGGGCATCCTGCACTATGCACTGCATATGTACTATGTCGCTGGCTCCAGCATATCACCACACAGGACAGTCATCCCTGGGAGTGCATTGAAGTGAGCCTAACAGGGATACCACAGCGTGTCACTGGTTCCGCACACCCATAGGAGTGCTGCAAGTCACCATGGTACCGATCAGTGCAGAATGATGAATATGCTACTGACTACAGCCAACACTCCCTACTACCAAATCTCACAGAACACAACACATCAATGATTGTACTCCAACACTGCTGCATGCATTTACGATGCATGTGCAACAAGATGTGAGTGCACACCATAACCCATCTTGAAGATGCTACCCCCTCCATCATTCAATTGCACGGGACACATTGCAGGGCCAGAAATGGGGTCAATGCATCCAGGGACATGTGTGTGTATGGGCAGAAATCACCTGCTGCCATGTAAGACTAGTACAGTTGTCCGCCATGAATGTACAAACACTTACCTTCATTCCCCTCTCATGCAGGTGATGGTGGCTATCCCTTGAAGCCGAGGCTCATGACCCCTGTCCGAAACCCACAGAACAGGCACAAGGAGGACTACAATCGTTCCCATACCCGTACACGTGTGGTGATTGAGCAGACCTTTGGCCTGTTGAAGGCACGATTTCGTTGCCTCAGCCGGTTGGGTGGGGCACTCATCTACAGCCATGAGAAGGTGTCCAAGATCACCATGGCATTTGTAATGCTGCACAATATGTGCATCCGTCGGAACGTGCCCCTGCCCCCTGACATGGAACTGCTACCACCTGATGATGATGAAGGGGAGGAGGAGGAAGAAGTGGCAAAACAGCATCACAGTGCCGATGCACAGGAGGGACGTGCCGTGCAGCAATCATTGATTGGACAATATTTCTGACACACGAGTCAGCAGAGGGTGTGAGGATGTCAGGACATCGGGCACTGGGTGTGGGGATACATGTACACTATGCACTGTGCAATATCAAATGACACATACGCAATGATGAATGTCCACTCTGTTTTTTTTAGATGAACAACCGGTGTATTTAAAGTGAAAATTTCAACGTGAAAAACAAAACCTCCACCACCCTCCCCACCTTCCTCTCCCACCACAACTCCCCAACACACCCTCATCCCCCTCCCACCACAACTCCACAACACACCCTCACCCCCCTCCCCGTCCCAACACAACTCCCCAACACACCCTCACTCCCTCCCCCTCCCACCACAACAACCCCACACTAGTCCCATAGGGTTCACATAGCCCACATGTGGATGGCAGTAATGTCACTGCGCGCTCCCGGAGCCAGGGGGAGGCATGTCCTGGCGGCGCAGCATACGGAGTGACCGACGGAGCCGGCTGGTCTGGGTCGAGTTGCTAGTTGAGGGGGTGTCCTCATGCTGGGGCTGTTGTGAAGGATGTGCAGCCTCCAGAGCATCAGCTATGCGGCCGAGGACCTCACAGAGCCGGTTGGTGCTGTCCGTTATTACCTGGCCCAGTGCCCTCAATTCATCCTGCCACTCCTCCCTGGCCTGCCGATTGTCCCGCAATCAGTGATCAGGGCTGTGAGCTGCTCAGCCCGCTGTGCATCTGCGGCAGATATTGTGGCCCTGCTGGGGATCGGGCTGATGTGTGCTACCGGCGGTTCCTCAAGGGAACTGGCCGCAGGACTAACATGTCCGTGTGTTGGTCCTTGACCAGATAGCTCAGGTGTGTCGGTCTCACCAGAGTCACTAAAGGAGACCTGGGGGTTAGAGTGGGCATCAGGGGTGTGGACGACTTCAAATGTGTCCTCCTCAGTCGCTCCACAGATGGAATTGGGGCTGTCGGCAACATCGAGGGGGGCCGTGGCTGCTACCTCCCCAGCCAGACTCGACTCCTCAGACTGCGGCGTTGGGCATGTGTCTGCAGCCAGTGCAGGGAGGGGTGGGAGTGGGGGTGGTGCACCCTCCACGGGCCTTGCTGGAGCTGGTGGTGTGCGTTCAGGTGTTGTCTTCCTCGCTGGGAGATGGCGGCCGCTGCCTTGGCCCCTGGAAGTGCTGGGATGGTTGCTCTCCTGCTCCTCGCTGTCATGCTCACTGCCTGTGGGGGTGGAAGAGAGGGATGGCTTGTGTGATGATTTAAGAGCCAGCATTTATACATGGCTACAATAGCACATTCAGATATTTGTGGGTTATTGGCATTTGGGTGGGGAACGGCACATAATTCAATACTTGGGTGGTAAATGCATGCATATGTCTGTGTCACTCATGTTGGCCGGGTACTGTGCTGTCCAACATGCACACTGTTTACATCAACTGCCCTGTGTGCTTCATGGAATGGGCCACTTTGTGTGGTATGTGTCATATAGGTTACAGCCTCGCATCTGGCACTAGCCTGCGTCTCACTTGCTTTGGCATGATTTACAGGGGAGGTGTGGCCGACCATGTGTGACTCCTTGGCCAGACCTTAGCAGTGACTTTCATAACATTGGCGTTGGCAGTATTGACTTTGGACACCCACCTCCATCAGCGGATGACATTGCACCACACTCCATTTCTCCGACCCCTTGAATGGATTTGGGGCCTATCATGGCCGCACATGTCTCCTCCCACAGCGTGAGTTTCATGGGCGAACCTGGGCCTCCTCCAGTTTACAAGGCCTGGCTTCTATTCGCAGAGAGGATGCTAGACACCCTCAGCTGCAGGTCGTCCCACCTTTTGTGGCAATCCTTTGTGGTGCAGGGGGTGTTGCCCACAGCACTCACCTTCTGCGCCACTAGTGCCCAGATGTCTTTTTTTTTTAGCACCGCCACCCTCTGCATGTCGTTGCTGAAAACAGTGTCAGCATGCTTGTGGAGGGTATCCACTAGCATTTGCAGTTCGTCATGGCTGAACCGCTCCTTTCGGAGGTGGGCATCTCCCTTCTTCTGCGCTTTTGGCATTCCTCAGTAGTGGTGGTAACTTTCCGGTATGTCAACAGTGTGCCAGGGGTCCTGTCTGGTGAGGATGACAATGGATTGTGTTTTTAAAGATGGCCGCCGTGCTCCTTCCAGTTCCTGTGCGATGACGCTATTTCTGGTTCCGCATTTTAACGGTGACTGTAAATAACGGTGACCGCTATTTACGGTCACCGCTAATGCCGTGTTGCTCCATGACGGTAGTGTTCACTACGGTGCGGTTCATGCCGGTAGGGGATTTTTCGGGCATTTTTGCGCCATGGCGCTACGGTCATTACCGGCATGGCGCAAAGCTCGTGCCTGCGAATTCGTAATAGTGCGCTTTTAGCGGTCTATTGCCAGCTCAGACCCGCTATTTGCACCATGTCGGTAATGGACGGAACTTACCTCCAAACTCGGAATGACCCCCATAGTCTTTGAAAATGAGTGACGTATGATTGTACGTCTCGGTTGCCTTGTCTGATGTCCAACATAGCTTCGAATGAGGAGTACTGAACTTCTGGATGCTCAAAACGTGTCTTGAAATTCTGCACAAACAGATTAAAGTCATTCACAGATGGATCTGAATTGGTAACTAGGGTTGTTGCCCAAGCCAGAGTGCTTCCTATCAGATTGGACACCAAAAACCCTACTCTGGCTCGTCCAGTTTCATAGGTCGTGGGTCGGAATGCAAAGTGTACAGAACAGGCATCTAGGAACTCCTTCAGCTGCCTTGGGTTGCCATCGTATTGGCCAAATGGAAAGGCCATGGGCAGTAGATCTCCTCGACTCTCGTCTCGAGTCACCACTTTTTGATGGAGTGCTATGTTTTCAGCACGCAGGTTCTGTACCTCTGCCATCAGCCCCTGCAGGCATTGCACAATTCTTGGAACTACTCCAGGGATGCCATTGGGATTGTGGGCGTTGTATACTGTGAAGCCCTGGGAAACCCTCCCGGTCCTCATCCTCACCTGAGTCTTCAATGGAGCTCTCTTGGGTCTCTGATTCTTTCTTGCGTGGCTTCTGTGATTCTTTGACTTCTTTTCCTTCTTCTGATGAAGGTAGGGGTGAGCTCCCTCGGCGGCCACCTTGACCTGACAAGTAACCCAAGACTAAGGGACCCCGAGGAGCAAGCCCCCTAATTCAGGGAAAAAGCCTTTCGGCACAAAAAACCCTGAGAGTAGCTACGTTCAGTGTCACTTTTGCAAATTAGGTCTGGTAATGGTCTTCTCAGGTTTCAGATGATGGTATCCAGATAAAAAGAAATGCTGCGAGGAGCACAGAGATAGGAGTAGAAAGTCTTTACAGGAGGTTGGCGAGTTGTAATCTGTGCAACCGATGGCAGGAGCAGGATCCGGAGTACGAATGTTCAAGAGAAGAATAATCCCCTTATCTGGAAATAATTGGCCTGGAAGAAGGATGTTGGTTGCAAACACAGACCTTAACATGCAATATGTAAAGGAAGCAGGGAGCAGCAGTGTAGAGAAGGTTAAGGAGATAGAAGAATGGGAGGCTAACAATCTTCTACGCAGAGCACAAGCAAAAGAAAAGGAGAGAAAATGGCAATCAGAAGCCAAGACTGAAACCCGCAAGGGAGTGGTGCCTAAACTTCGAAGGATGGCATCACGATCCCTGTAACAGAAGATCCGGGCTATGATTGGGCGTTCAGGGGCGGCTTCACCACTAATGAACGGTGCGCTCTTTCCACCAAGAACATAGGTGATAGTGGGGGCCTATCCAGGATATCCAGCTGGAGGGTCTCAATGAACTTTTCCATATTATCAATGGGGATGGATTCCGGAATACCAAGGATTCGAATATTGTTCCTCCTGGAGCGCCCTTCTAAGTCCTCGTTCCTGGCTAGTACCTTCTTCACAGTCTGTTGCAGATCAGCCATCTCTCGCTGTAGCATGGAGATCTTATCCTCCACCTCCCCGAGAGGCTGCTCCGCCTCAGTCATGCACCCACACAATTTGTCAATTTGTACGACCGAGACGTCTACCTTACAGGTCAGAGAGTCAATCTTTGCCCCCGACTGTCCGAACTTCTTTTCAGGGCCAGTAACATTTGATTCAGGACAGCTACATCAATCTGATCCTGAGAGGGGCCCGATCCGAAGAAGGGAGGTGCCGGGGTGAATCAGACCGCGTGAACTGGTCCAGTCTAGCTTGTTTCTTAGGGTTTCCCATTGCGGTCATTCCAGATTAGGTAGACCCAGAGGGTTCCTCCACAGAAATGCTTCCCCCCAGCAGACACCCACACAGAATGACTCATGCACGGGCCCCCCCGTGGGTCCACATACAGGGGAGGTCCGAGCTGAAGGAGAGAATCCACACAGGCCGCACATGGTGTCGCACAACAGATTCCGATAGTAGTTCCCACCCCCTCCATGGGGCGGGCCCCCGACCAGGTCCTTCTATCAGCTGCAGTGGTGTGGGGAGCTCCAGTGCCCAATGACTATTTCGTGGGATGCCTCCTCTCCATTAGGGCCCCCACAATACAGCAGGAGTTCTGGGCCGGTTCCAGCCCCGTTGAGCATAGACCCCCAACACAGGAAGCCTGATCGAGGAGTTGAGGCAGACAGTAGCAGATGTCACCAGGCAGAATCAGCGGCCAGACTCAGCAGCCAGCCCAAGTATATCCGGCAGCGAAGGGAATGTACACATCTCCACCGGCCTCCAGCTGGGCAGAGAGAGGGGGAGACCCAATGACGGGCCCCCGCATCCGTCCGCACTCCCGGCACCCCTCCTCCACCCAGGGGTGCACAGGCACCGGTCCAGGCCCCTCCACCCCCGGGCGCCAAGCTGGGGCTCACCTCGGCACAGGAGCGATGAGATCACACGCCGCCACCAGGCTAGACCCGGGTCAGCGACACTCCCAGGACTCAGTCGCGCAGTCCAGCTCCGCTCTGGGCCACACAGGCTAGGTTCCGGTTCACAGGTAGCAGGGGCAGTGCCCCATGACAGCCGCCACCGACCACACAGAGGATCCGCCGCCACCACTAGCCCACAGCTACGCCCTCTGCGGGATGCGATCCAGGTCCGTCAATGATGTTAAATGCCGGCCCCGCAGAGGGAGACAGGATGGAGACCGCTGCACCTCCCCCACCCGAGCAGTCGGCCCCCAACCAGGGTATCTCGGGACTGCAACCAGCTCACACGCCAAGGGGAGATGGGGCAATTTTCGGGTGCCCAAGCCCAAGGCGCTTGAGATGGGGTAATTTCAGGGGCCAAGTCGAGATCCTGGAGCAAGGATATCACACAGGATTATGTTGCCGTCGCCAAAGCTCTTTCAGGCAGTGGCCATCTTGGTAGCCGTGCAATAGCGCCCCCGTGGTGCCTAAACTTGAAGCAGCCGAAAGGGAGACCGCGATAGAGCGGTAACACTGGTTACAGCCAGCCGAGATGGAATCCGCGAGAGAGCAGTGAATTGACTGCAAGCAGTCAACTATAGGACCCGCAAGAGTGCGGGTAGATTTATGTAAGCAACAGAAAAGGAAACCGCAAGGAAGTGTGAAAATCATAGTACCAGAAAAAACACAAGTGACTCCAGGACTCGGCGCCAAAGAAAAAGGTTAATAGCATAAACTATATGAGTCGTAGCTACATCTGAGAACAGTAGCCCTCTACTTGATTACGCGTTTCGGCTCCCACGAGCCTTTGTCAAATCAGGGCCAATATTATTGCGAAAAAGTCCATATGACTGTTGTCCGAAATATAGTTAAAGGGACAAATCCCAAAGGCTGAAAGTTCTGCCGCTCGGGCTTCTATTCGCGTTGGTGCATATTTCGGACAACAGTCATATGGACTTTTTCACAATAATATTGGCCCTGATTTGACAAAGGCTCGTGGGAGCAGAAACGCGTAATCAAGTAGAGGGCTACTGTTCTTAGATGTAGCTACGACTCATATAGTTTATGCTATTAAACAACCTTTTTCTTTGGCGCCGAGTCCTGGAGTCACTTGTGTTTTTTCTGGCATTATATATGGACGGTATGGGCTTAATATCCGTCCGAATCCAGTGACCAGCGACAATTTATGTGAATTAGTGTACCCAATTTTGGCAACACGTGGCAATTAAAAGGGATTGTAAGGAGTCGCCTGCTCGAACAACTTCGAAAATAAGCCCCGCATTTTTTCAATTGAAAATCATAGTACCCAGCCGTAACGGAACCTGTGGCAGCGGGGAACCAGCTGCGTTCTGTAAAAAAACAGAGACCGTGGAGATGCGGTGAAGCGAGCTGGAAGCAGCCAAAAAGAAGGAGAAAGGGTCCGCGAGAGAGCAGAAACGAAGGAAACAGAAATAGAAGTATAGAACCTCAAATAACCAATAAACGTTGCGAGATGAATAAAACAGATTAAGTAGTGATAAAGACTTACCCTCAACACCGGCAAGGAACTGAGCAAACAGAAAGAACAGGGAAGAACACCAACTGTGATAAAGATTCAAGACTGAAGTAGGCAAGAAAAAGGAGAATAACAGGGGCTGGAAGGGAAAATAGGAATTTGCTAGACAACTGAGGACAGAGGTCTGGCAGCGTAGTCCAGGAGACTGCTGCAACGCAGAGTTGGCCAGTCTCTGCCTACAGATAAAGTGTCGACGGCCATATTGGTGGAACACTAGACCGTCAAGATGGGAACCTGGGACACCATTTTACATGCACTTCCATCTTTGTCAACACTTCCATGGGTGCAGCATGACACTGTTTTCTTTTTATTTAGATGGTAGAGTGTACTGCCATATTTAGTGTTAGGGCAAGACAGGAGTTCTTCCAACTTCCTTTTGAAGTAAATAAAACTGGTGATTTGTATCTTTTGTGCCCTCGTCCTTCTTGTGATACCATGTCTGCCTCAAATGACCTACTGTCTTTTAGCCCCCTGTCACTCTATTTCTTCTTCCCTTCTGTCTCTCGGCTGGCTTTCATTCCAGTCTCACCTCAAATTAATTTAATTTCCTGTATCTTGTCTTTAAATCTCTCTGTGACTTGGTTCCTGATTACCTTTGTTTGCTACTTTCATTCTAAACCCCTTCTCGCTCGCTTTGTTCTTTTTCCCAGTTTCTACTTGCTGCCCCTCGTCCTCCTTGTGCTCAGTCAAGTTTTCTTTCATTTTCCCTGCTGGCTCCTTTGCACTGGAATGCTGTTCCCCTTTCCCTTCGTTTTATTTCTGTTTACCCTGTATTTCGTTTCTGTTTGAGATCTCATTTACTTCAGTCCGGCTAAATTTGACAGTATGTTTTGCTAATTATAATTTATTGTACCGTTTGATCATATGTACAGTGCTTTGGCTTAAAGCGCTATACGAATTCCAAATAAAATACAAAAATACACATCTGTTGGAGGACAGAGGGACACATATGTTCTTGGGTGGAACTGCTCCTCCTGTCTCTGAGAGCCACTCGCATGAGGGGCATCCTCAACACACTGGCAGGCAACTAGAGGAGGATCTTTCAAGCATCCATTGAAACGAGACTCGATTCCAAGGTCTTGCCTTTAATTTTTCAGAGGTCCACCATACTATCCATAAACTTATTTATTTTCCTCCGCAGGCAGCACAAGTTCTCTTCACTCAAGAGCCTGGGTTTGAACCCCATATAGTTTTCCTGGCCTCCTTTGTGTATTTACACCATTTGCCCTGATCCACGGGGATCCTCCTCAAGCTAAGACAGGAACAAGCAGAACCGATTGTATTAGTCCCCTTCTAGCCCAGGAGGTCATGGTTTCTGATCCTCCTTCGGCTTTGTCAGGCTTTATATTGGGTACTACCCTATTTTCCAAACCCAGTTCTTGTCCTTCCACCAGCCCCTTCCACATGAAGATGGACCTTATCAGGTTGGATGTTGAGAAGCAGGTGCTCCAAAGACTGGGCATCCAAGAGACCTTCCATTTTGAAGGTCTTCCTCAGATATCAGATAACCTTTTTAGTTTAGGCTTTTAGGTGGCAGAGCCAACTATAAGCCGAATGTATTGCATTAGCGTACATATAGGGAGAAATGTTATATGAAGAGGGACACAAAGCTTGAAGGTGTTTGGTTATTTGCCCACCCATTGACTGCCCATGGCTGTGCTAATCACTGTAGCCATTTCCACCCAGTTCCTGCCTCTCCCCACCTAAAACACCTTCTCATGGGAACTCTTTCAGCTCGCATTTATCAAGCCTGGTCATCAAACTTTGCATTCAAAGTACCTGTCAGTGTTTTTTCAAAGCAGTCTTCTGAGAGTTAATGACTTAATTTGGGTTCTAAAAGTGCTACTGCTGTAATAAAAATGTCTTAACTAGGTCTGGCTTCAGTCACTATTTATAAGCACTATGCGCGCCCTTCACTGAAGCACTGTTAAAAACAAGCATTGGAAAAGCCAACAGTTCTGGCTTGTGTATAAGTATTGTGCATTAGCTAGGCACTGATATTAGATGCCTGGGTACTCGCATCAGTTTGCACCTGCACCATCAACAGCCAGTTAATACCATTACTGCAGTGCCTGGCAAGTGCCTTTACCATGCTTACATAAAAGGACAACGTGTTGGAATTGCCAATGTTTGTTTTATTGTTTCCCAAGAGAGAACTCTGCCCTGTTGCTTGTAGTATGACAGCTATTCTCAAATTCCTTTATTAGGTGGTTTTCCAAGGTTTGGCTGCTTCTTCCTTCAGGGTTCAGTGAGTGGCAACTGGGGAACCCTGGCAGGGGCAATCACCGGGGACATCCTGGTGGGAAGGGTACAGTTTCTCCAAGGTCATGAAACATCCCTTTGTGTGATCTCAATCTGGGCTTCTCAATCTTACAAAATCCACTCTTCAAACCAATCTCCTTTAGGCTGTTATATTGGCCACATGTCTGGGGAACACAGCTCCCTTCTCTGTTGCTCCCCCTACCTAGTATTTTCAGAAAATGCATTAATTGTGTTGTGATACATCATTCAAGCCTAAAGTTATCTCCAAATTACCACAGGAGTCACGACCTGGTGCTACCATCTTCCTTCACCTTCTTTTCTTCTCCAGAGGAATACAGTAGATACCGTAGATGCGATAAGTGCTATCATGTGGCTAAACTGGCATTTTGGTGCAGCCAGTTTAGCCATGTTTTACGGTGGGATGGCATTTTTTACTGGACATGTCTGATAAAGAAATCATTACACGTTATTACCTGGCTAGACTGGCACTTTGGTACAACCAATCTAAATATGTCTTTGGCATGGCATGTGTTACTGGGCATCTGTAATAAAACAAGCATGATGTGCCTGGGGCCTAAATACCTTAAACTCTCTCTTCCTAAATATCTTCCTTCTCGAGCTCTTCGCTCATCCGTCTCCAACTCCCTCGGGGTCAGCCGCTTCTCCAAGCAACGAGTTGGGGGTAGATCTCTCTCCGCGGCAGGGGCCTCCCTCTGGAACAGCCTTCCTGCCTCCCTGAAACTTGAGGAGAACCATCTCCGGTTCCGGAAGCACCTCAAAACCTTCCTCTTTGCTTCTGCTTTCTCTCGCCCTCTCCCCTGCTAAAGTCTTGACTGAAACTGCACTGAATCAGCAACTGGGCCACTCTCACCGATCTCGGTCCTTGGCCCAGACACTCTCCACTTGCACTGCCTCCCTGGCAACCCCTGCACTGCGGGACTGTCTCTGTATCCGTACAGCCCCCCCTTCCCAGCACTTGTCTGCACTTACCTTGCACTTGCCACCAGCTGGCCCTAGTATTTATTTGTTGTTCTACTTACCCTGTACTGCACTTTCCCCCCTCCCTTTCCCCTTGCACTTTTCCCTTTCCCTCCACCCGTGCACTTGCGTGATCTCAATGACATCTGGCCTAGTAGGATCGTTGTCTGTCTTCCCCTTGTTCCCCCCCCTCCCTGCCTCGTCGCGCCTTGAAACACTTGTGTATAGGCGCGTTACAAATGCCATATCGGATCATATCATATATCATTATGACGTGGTTAGATTTGCATTTTGGTGCAGCTAGTCTGGCTATTTCTTACTTTGGCTTGGCATTTGTTTTACTGGGCATCTATGATATAGCAAGCATGATGTGTGTTGTTAGATGGCTAGACTGGCATTTTGGTGGAGCTAATATAGGTATTTCTTATTGTGACATGCATTTTTTTAACCTGGCATCTATGATAAAGAAAGCATGATGTGTTACTATGTGGTTAGATTGGCATTTTGGTGCAGCTAATTTGGACATGTTTTCATGTTGTGGGGCTGGCAATTGTAATGGCAAATCCAATTGGAGTATGTTTTTACCTGGGGATACTGCCATATATTGGCAGAAATAGTATGGACATGTTTTCTTATAGTATCATTACTGGCATTATGCACAAAGCAAACATGAGTATGCTCATATATTACAATACTAACATATATTGGTGCATCCAGCCTGGAAATGTATGGGTACAGCCAGCATGACAAGGTTTTTAATGCTGGCATAAATTGTGGGAAAAGGCATCACGAAAATGCTTTGGGAAATGTTCTTGTGCACTGTTGGTTACTTGCATCTATTGGATCTTTTCATGAGTTATTCAATAAATCCAGTTGCAAACTGCCATTTCTTTTACACCATTTTTTATCTATTATTGAAAACATGTTGTCGGGTGGAGGCCCGCCTCCCCCAAATCCTATTTGGTACGTTTGGGACCCCTCGCGATTCCCAGTTGCTCTGGCATATCTGTGGGAAATATTTACCACCCTCCAATTAAAACATTCACTAGCCGCCTGCGTCTTCAGCTGACCCTGAAATCACCTATGAGAAAGGAGAGGGGCACATAAAGCATCAACGTCAGCTACTGGCTGCTTTGCATAAAAAGACAGCATGTGTGAAGCTAAGTCTGACCACACATTTTTACATTTGGAGGACATCTTGCACACTCGCTGTGCTGCTCATTTAATTTGTGATAAAACCCTAACAGTAAAATGTTTGCAAACCATGAGTAATGTATACTCATTGGGACAGCCCTGGGGCGTGAGGGTATCAGGTAATAATGTCGGCATGAAAAAAGTCGGCAGGTCGGCGACTTTAAAAAAAGAAAAATGCATTAATGATGCACCCTCCTGGCTATGAAACACTTTCCCCTAAATATTATAGGGCTGGAGGTTATACCCCTCCTAGAATATTTTGGGAAAGAATTTTGGTAGCCAGGAAAAAGTCACCAGACCCTGATGACTTTTTCACAGCTACATTATTACATGGAACTTGCGTGAGTTGTTGGCTGTCCGGCCTCCACGCAAAATGTCTTCTTGTTTCTCTGCACATGTCTTTCGCAGCTAGTTCTGTCACAAACTAGCAGAGCCTCCTGTTGCGCTTTCAGGCCCTTGATTCAAGGTCACGTGGCGACTGAGGGAGCTCCTGCACCAGCCTGCCTCAGTGGCAGTTTTAAAACTGTCAGGGCTCTGCCCTGGTTAGCCCTGGCTCACTTAAAGCCCTATTAACGCCCATAAGTACCTCCAAGGAAGGAGGGCTGATTTCTCAATGTTTGGATATTATTGAGAGGATTCTGGGTAAAAGATGATCGTTGCACCTTCTCAGTAAAAGGTTGGGCAAATAAAATGTACTTTCTTTATATATGATGTATGGAAATCAACCCCTGTCGGGCTGTGTGCGCCACCCTAAAAGAATTGCTGTGAAGAGAAAAGAGTAGGACTAAAAGTCATTGTGAGAATAACTGAGCTTGATGGCAATGCTGCGAATATCTGGGCTTTTATAAAGAAAACACGGAAATTGTGTGTTTTGGGGAGTTTGATGACAACTAATATTATTATTCAATGTTTACAGCGCGCATCATGCCCATGGGCCTCAGTGTGCATATATAACCGGGGACAGTTTTGGGGGAGTGCCAGGATCCAGCTTTAAAGGTCAACAGTGTTTATATATGTATCTAGTCTTTTAAATTAAAAAGGCAGGTCTTTATGGCCTATTAAAGTGTGTGTGTGTGTGTGTGTGTTTGTGTGCGCATGCGTGCGTGCGTGTGTGTGTGTGTGTGGTGGCCATACAAATGATGGTGCTCCCTTGCCAATTGATGGCACATATTTTTGCCACTGTACCTGTCGCTCACTCACAGGCATGCAAAGCAAGTTCAACACATACAACGGAGCCCAGCGTTTATTAGCACACACTGAACAAAGATTGTAAACCCCTGTCTGATACGCGGACTATCATACAAGCATGATGGAAACGATGGTGATCAGAACAGTAAGTGAATTAAAAAAAAAAACTTAGGCCAGAGACAGTAAAGCAACAGTACAGAGAAAGCCTGGGGAAGGTTGGATACTGTTGTGTGGGTGTCTAGTTGTGTGGGTAATGTGAGCGCCGTGACTGCGTCATGACGCTCACGTGCTCCCTTAATAAAAGGGGCTCTGCTGGAGCTGCGAGGGCAGAGCCCCAGGAAGTGGCAACTCGTGTCTGCGTTTTTCTTGTGTGTGGGCCTGCCGCGTGGACGTGGCCTATTGTGTACCGCGGCCCGAGTGACCTCGGAGCCGCGGCTGTGGAAACTGGGGGTCACAACCCTGCACTGTGAGTCTGGCACCCGGGGACGCCGGGCGCTGTAGGGTGTTTCCCTACGTGAGGTTCGCCAGCTGCTACCCGGCTCGCCTCTCGTGTCGGGTGATCCCGACACCATCGGTGGGCTGCCCCTGAGACCGGAGGCAGCCCACAACACTGGCGACGAGGGTCGTGCCCGCCGTTTGGTGCTCATGGCGGGCGGACAAAGGTACCCGCGCACACGGCCGTGCGGAAGTAGCACTCGGGATCGAGGGACGCGGCTGGTGCTGGCAGTGGGGGGTGCCGGTGGAGGCAGTGGAGGGCCCATTCTTAAGGGCGCGGCTGTAGCCCCGCCGCTCTCCGTGTCTCTGCGGTTTCCCCTCCATCCCCCATCATCGTCGATACCGGAGCGGCCCGTGAGGGGGGCGTGGTCACCTGGCACGCCCCGGACAAAGGAAAAGGGCGGAGCCTGTGTGGGCCCGTGCCCGCATCCGGTGTGCCCAGCTGAAGCAGGGGACAACGGCCCAGGAACACCCGGGCTGCCGGGTAATGAACAGTTGACCAGCGGGAGTGCTGGGCCTCGCCCGCGGTGCGGCTGGTAATGGGCGTGCCCTCTAATCAATCGACGGACCAACAAGGAGAAAGGGGCTTGTCTTATCTCCCCGGGCCGCGGAGGTGATTTTGCTGGCCAAGGACTATTGCTGGGAGAGGAGCAACACGCCAGCTACAAGGGGT
The DNA here is from genome assembly GCF_040938575.1 of Ambystoma mexicanum. Classification (NCBI taxonomy): domain Eukaryota; kingdom Metazoa; phylum Chordata; class Amphibia; order Caudata; family Ambystomatidae; genus Ambystoma; species Ambystoma mexicanum. Next base: position 705,949,502 of record NC_090924.1, read on the forward strand.
CACAGTAAACCCCTGGGCTTTCTTGCTCCGCGTTGGGGGAGAAGGGGTAGCGGCTCCATCCGGAGTGCTTGTGCGCCCCGGGGAAGCAGATGCGAGACAGCACTGCTAAGGCCACCAATGGGATGCCTTTCTGTCCCTGACCAGTGAACACGTCCACAAGGATACCCCATGCTGACACCCCAGCCATAAGCCCCGAGAGGCAGTGGCTGCCCCGGACCAGCGGACGCCTCCAAAGAATCTCCTCATAGGGGGTCAAGCTACCCACAGTCCAACAACGGCAGGCATCCATAAACACCGGTGACGGCATTCGGCATACCCAGCGGCAGTCAGCATGTCGGACGACGAGGGGACATGTAGGGGTCAGCTGGCACCAATACCCCATTTCGATGTCATGGGTGCGCCTGCAAGTCTGGGGGCCAGGTGGCGGCCTGGGTGGAGAACCTGGAACTATACTTCACTGCGGTGGAGATCAAGGATGCAGCTAAGCGCCCGATGCTCCTATACTCCGCCGGACTGGCTGTTCAGAGGTTGTTTAAGACACTAAGGCCAGCGGAGGAGTCCTACGGCGCTGCCATCACGGCTCTGAACGGGTACTTCTGACCCATGGTCAACCGGGACTACGAACGGTTCAGAATGAGGTGTGCCAGGCAGGAAGAAGGGGAGAGCCTCGATGCATTCCACGGCAAGTTGCGTGGCATTGCACTGTCCTGCGATCTGGGAAATTTCGAGGAAGACGAGGTCAGGGCGCAGATCATCTATGGCTGCAGCTCCACCAAACTGCACAAGCAGGTTCTGAGGGACCCAGCGCTGACCCTCGATCGAATACTGGAGCTTGGCCGGGCCCAGGAACTGGCGGAGGTGCGGGGGTCGGCCATGGATTCCTCTAGACACCACCTAAAGATGGAGGTCCCCATGCAACGAGTGAAGGTTGAGGAGGTGGCCGCTGTCGGCAGGTGGTCAGGAGGAAGAGTGATGAGGAGGGGAGACTGGCCGAAGAGAGACCCCAACGCCACCATGTGTCATCAGTGTGGGTGGGATCTGCCACACCCGCAGGACTGCCCGGCGTTGGGACAAATCTGTGGAAGGTGCGGGAAAGGAGACCATTTCGCACGAGTGTGTCTCGCTCCAGCCCCAGCCGGCATGGCGGGGGCATCAGGGGGGAGTGAGGTGAAGGGGAGAAGGACCCCCAAGGTGGCGGCGGTCCAGGTGGCGGAGAGTCCCCGAGAAGCACCGTATGATATAGGGGAGGAGTACGAAGAGAATATATTCTTCTTGTCCTGCAGCGGCGCCGAGGGCCAGTTTGATCCCGGGATTTTCTGAGTTGGAGGACCCCGTCATAGGGCCCCATGGTGTGGGGACTGGAATACACCTGTTTGTTTTGCGGTGTCAAATATGTTTGGGTTTGAGTAGCAGTTATGTGGTGCGCGGACTGGAATGCACCAAATGTTTGAGTAGCGGTTACATGGTGCGCGGACTGGAATGCACCAAGTGTTTGTGGTGGGTTTTGTTTGATTTTGTTTGGTTATAATAAAGGAGGGATGTTGTGTAGGGGTCAAGTTGTGTGGGTAACGTGAGCGCCGTGACTGCGTCATGACGCTCACGTGCTCCCTTAATAAAAGGGGCTCTGCTGGAGCTGCGAGGGCAGAGCAGCAGAGCCCCAGGAAGTGGCAACTCTGGTCTACGTTTTTCTTGTGTGTGGGCCTGCCACGTGGACGCGGCTTATTGTGTACCGCGGCCCGAGTGACCTCGGAGCCGCGGTTGTGGAAACTGGGGGTGACAACCCCGCACTGTGAGTCTGGCGCCCGGGGACACCGGGCGCTGTAGGGTGTTTCCCTACGTGAGGTTCGCCAGCTGCTACCCGGCTCGCCTCTCGTGTCGGGTGAGACCGGAGGCAGCCCACAACAGAGACTACTTGGCCAAAGGTGGCACGCGGTGACGGGGGATGGGCCTGTGGTCCTCTTTCGAATTAAGTCACATTGCTTTGTTTTGTTTGCATTTTTAAGACGATCATGAAATGTGCGAAACGGATTAGGGCTTTCGCCATTATCAGATGTCCTTATGTAGGTGATAATTTCCCAAACAGTTCTTCTCCGTTTCTTTGCAGTTCGCGTGTATTCTCCTTCCTATACTGCTGTGGACACTGTGCCGGGGGAGACTGAGTCCTGTCTTAGTGACTTTAGATGTTCTGACAGGCAAATCAGTGGCCTTCCAGTGAATAAATAGCTAATTGACTTGCCTGCCACTTGGTTCCACGCTAAAGCAAAATCCATGAGAATTCGCTGGCGAACGAGTTCACGCTCCCCTTCCTGTTGTGGCTTTTCTTGTGGTTTTCTTTGCCCCCTCTACAGTTTTTCTTCACCCTTCCCTCCGCCCCGTTACATCCGTGACCGACTGCTGTTTTGGTCTATTTACGGCAGCCAAACAAAGCCATGGAGCTCACTTATTAGTAAGACCAACGAGAAGGGGAAAATACTCTTGCTGTCATGAGTGACATCATTTGGGGGATGAATTGACCACATGCTTGGGAGGCAGTGGGCAGAGTTCTTAATCTTGCTTTAAAAACAGAGGCAGTGCTTGTCTGCTGCCAACTGACTTCCCTGCCAGCGTCCTGCCAGCGCTACAGACATTTCTAGAAGCAGCACAAGGCTTTATTCAGCCCATTAAGAAAAAAGTCGCTTTGCTTCTCTGGGCTAAGCTCTATCTACCGTTCAGTAAAGCGTTGTCTTCCGCTTCCATCTGACAGCAAACCCCACGCTGTATATTTAGGGACAAAACACGCATCTTACACATTGAGGCAAAACCAACAACGGTTTCATTTCAAGGTGCAAGGATTGGGAAGCCGCCTTTACAAAGTGGAATTGGAAAGTACTAAAATGTGAAGAACTGCTCCTTGGCAACTAGAGTGCTTTGGGCGCGACTGGAAGTCTAGACAGGAGAAGCAATTATTAAGCAAACAGGTGGAAATAATGAGTTTCAACGTTTCTAACACCGGTGACTGAAGAAACACGTGACGCGTTGTAGACCATACTGCACGTTTCTGATGGAAAAGCTGAGAGCGTGACTGGCATTCTTACTTACACTTTCCATAAGACTGAACAAGAATAGTGATGGCTTGGCCGGCAAGCATAGACCTGGAACTAGTAATTTTCCATTTCACAGTGATGGGCGGCTCCCTTAACCATGTCAATATCCCACACACACTGATACAAAGATAACACCCGTGACAGGTGCATTTGGCTATCCCATTTGCCTGCTTTAGATCCGGAGCTGTCGACCGAGAACGAGAAATTCTCAGCTGTCTGTACCCCAAGCATGTTTAGATTATTTTCCTCTATCGGTTGTCGGTCATAATATCGCTCATCAAAACATCAACAAGGAGAACAATCTTACATTTCCCTTGTTCATTGATCCACTATCCAACACATTCCCAAAATATTCTAGGACTGAAGGTAGTTTAGTAAAGAACCCCAGTCCCAGAATATGCTGGAAGAGGTTTATTGGGGTCAGGAAAAACACTATCTCCAAGCAATTCGAATTTCTTTTCACCAAGAACCACACACTCGCTGGAAAATGTTCACTGCTCATTTATGTGTAAATGCTTATATAATCTCACATCTTACCCACACTGTACATTGTTACCATCTCTGATACTGCATTTTCTTTTTGTTTCTTTGAGGCACAATCAGAAGTAATGAGACCGGCCTACAGCTGCAACACCCATGCCAATCGAGGTTGCAGAGCTGAGCTGTGGAATGCATGATGCCTCAGGCTGCTGAGGCCAGTTCAGGCCCCTGCTGAGAATGTACACAGTGACAGCGCTGCTGGCTCAAATCCCAAGGCCAGAGGCTGCCTCGCAGAGGTGGCCCTGAAAAGCCTTTTGCAACTGCAGGTTTCCTCCCCCGTTCTCCAAATTTGACCTGTTATCATGTGCTTATACGTACTGTTTCATGGGTGGAGAATGGATTTAGCCACTCCGTTGGTATGTAAGGATGACACAGGCCTGGGAGGGGCAGAGAAGTGAGCAGCCCTCCCATGTACTGGTCTGTTTGCATTACAGCCCATTTCTCTCTACTTCTGGTCTCCTGTGTATTGTTTTCGAGTGCCTGGAGTGTAGTGGGGGAGCAGGACAAGCCTGTAACAAATTGGTGCAGATACCCGGGAGCTCCCCTTCCTGATGTGCATGACTGGGATTTACAACAATACAATGGGTAAGTGAAAAAAAGGTGTTTTTCGCTGTACCTGTTGCACGTTTCACTAGGGGATTCTGGAGTCTTCAGGGACTCTAGAAATAATACAGAGACGATGCCTCAGAGTGCTGCAGTGGTACAGTACAAGGGGTTGGAAGGGCAACTACAGGACTGCAATCGGGTCAGAGCATTCTTAGGCAACTGTGACACAGTCAGAGCGCCGGAGTGGAGAGACAGTGTAGGGTTGATGCTGTAAAGGGCATAGGGTAGGAGTGTGAGGTCGGAAGCCTGAGTTAACCTGCAGTAGGGCCGATACCAGTTACAGATTGCAGTTACAATATGGTGGACCCCGGTCCACTGACCAGGCGAGAGGAGGGGGCGACTTAATAAATCAGGGTCGAGGGCAGTGCTGGAGAGGTTAATGAGCATGGTGGACAATCAGGATGTGGTCCCCCAGTCGGTACAAAGGAATAAGGAGGTGGCGGTCAGTTGCCCAGGAACCGCAGTTACAAAGGGAACCGCAGGCGAGGGACCGGGGAGATAGTTCTGAACTAGAAGAGAAGTACAAAGCAATCACAATGGTGATGGAGCTAGGGAGGGATCAAAGACCCTTCAATTTTGCAGTAATGCTTACACAAACTTTCATGAGGGCTGCAATATGGCGGCTGTTGCCACACAACATAAATGAGGGTGGGGGAAGAGAAGGTGGATGTAGAGGAAAAGTGAAGGTCTACCCAGCGGTGGGCGCACATTCTGAATGCAGCTGATGACGTGTGGCTGACAGTGAGAAAAGCAGTGCCAGTGAGGGAGTGCAAGGAGTGGGCGGAGGGAGAACACAGGGGGGCAGGATTGTGAGGGGCTTGCATCACTGCCTGTGCCGGTTGGGGTGGATGATGCAGAACGCTGTGGGGGTGGCTCTATGTATTTCCGAGAAAGGGGAGGAAGAGGGAGGAGACACAGGCTGGCTGGGTACTGGGGGAGGCAACTGTGTGCAACAGAGGGGTGGGAGAAAATTCTGGATAAAAGTGACGCAAAGAGGCAGGGTACAGATATTCCAGATGGCTATGGTGATGGCTGCTTCTAAGAGTATCGCCCACATTCTGACACACAAACAGGTTACTGACAGCATAGGGGGAGACATACCCGGACAGAAGGGAAAGAAATAAACTGGATTTCAGAAGAACGGGTGTCTGTGCAGTGTACACCTTAGATGGGGCAGTGAACAAAATGCTTGTGGAAGGGGTAACGTCCAGCGAACTACATTAATGCATGTCAGACTTTCAAAACACAACAGCGACAACACTGCTGGCTCAAATCCCAAGGCCAAAGGCTGCCTCACAGAGATGACACTGAAAGTCTTTCCTAACTGCAGGCTTCCTTCCCCGTTCTCCAAAATTGACCTGTTTGTGCTTATATGTGCTGTTTCATGGGTCGAAAATGGAGTTAGCCACTCCGTTTGTATATAAGGACGAGCCAGCCCTGGGAGGGGCAGAGCAGTGAGCAGCCCTTCCATGCACTGGCGTGTTTGCGTTACAGTCCATTTCTCTCTACTCTGGTCTCCTGTGTATTATTTGTGACGGAGGGCCTGGAGTGTATCGTGGGGGAGCAGGACCAGCCTGTAACATACATGACCACGCTGCAGGATAAGTAGAAAGAATAATACATGTAATCCTCCTCTCCCAACCAGAATCACTTCAGCCCATGTTGAGAACCAGTCCATCAGAGTTGACCCTGTCCAGCAACATTAAATAAATGTGCACATTTTGTGGTCTTCAGTTGCAAGATAGCCTTCCCAGCTGAGCAGGCTGCTAAATGCCTTTTTTAAAAAAAGGTTAAGGATTCTATGTCAAGACCGGAGGCTCGGATTATCCAGGTACCAGAAAAGCCAATAGGTTGGTGTGGTCACGGTGGCCTAGCTGGTGTGTGGCACGACAGATACATCCCTTTTGTGCTGTTGTCACCCAAATTGTGAATTATCTGGCAGTGCTGGCGGCTCAGGGCGTGGCGTATAGGACACTGAATACCTGTAGATCGGCCATTTCACCTGGGCACCTGAAAATTGATAATGTGCCAGTAGGTGAACATCCGATGGTATGCAGACTCCTCAGGGGATGAGGATGTTGAAACCTCCATTACCTAGATACACACAAACATGGGATGTGAATTTGGTATTGAACATGTTCAATAACTGGCCGGATAAGGATAAGTTAACGAGGAAAGCTCTGTAGGCAAAACTAGTGACATTATTATGCCTTATATCATGTAAGAGGGTGTCAGACATCGGGGCTTTGGACATACACATGAAGTCGTTTAACCCAGAAGGGGTAACCTTTAGGGTTAGTAGGAGAACGAAGACAGGTTTAGATCTGTGGCATATGCAGTGTTCCCAGACCAGCCTTGGTTATGTCCGGTCAGGTGTTTGAAGAGATATGAAGAGGTGACTAGTTCTCTTAGACCCACAAATGTTTCTCAGTTGTTTATAGCTTTGAGGAAACCATTTAAGGAAGTTGCAGGACCAACCTTAGCCAGGTGGGTTAGATGGTGCATGACCCAGGCGGGCATTGATACAGAAGTGTACGGGGCACATTCCATTAGAGGAGCCATTGCATCTAAGTCATTTCATGCTGGGGTCAGATTGGAGGATATTCTCAAGGCAGCTGACTGGTCGAAGGAGTCGACGTTTAAACAATTTTATTTCAGACCCATAGAGGGAATGTCTACGTTGGTGGTAGGTAAGCTTTGATCAAGCATAATCGGAGCCTCTGGTCTTGACATAGAATACTGATTTTCCATACTAGCGTTATAGAAAGTCAAGATTCTATTAAAGACACAGAGGCGAAGGATTATCCCACCCATGTAATTGTGTATGAAATGTAAATTTCAGTGAAATGTGAAATTGTATGAGAATTTGTAATGTAAGGTTTACTGTAAATGTTATGGTGTTATGGTTCTACGATTACCCACCCTGAAGCAGTGTAAGTAAGACAGTTGTTTGTTTACATTGCAGGAACAGAAGGGAAGAATGCAGGATCTTGAGGATTGAAGGTCGTAGGTTTTAGTGCATACTGGTTGGGGCGCAAGGTTTTAGGATTAAACAAATCGCAGACAAAGAAAGAGGAAGAGCACAGAAAGTCCTCGGAGTTTATGGACTGTGTTGGATGGTATTGGTGGAAACAGTCACGTGACTTAAAAGTTCATGGACATAAAGAGAGTAAACTACAACCGTGGAACATGTTATGGGAAATGTAGTTTTTGGTTATGTGTTTTCTCTTTTATGTGTTTAACTGTTGAACTGGGAGCAACATTTGTATACATCCATTTTTTGTAACTGTCCAAATTGGCCCATCTCAGCAATATTTTGGCCCCAATTTATCTTCAGTATAGAGCATAAATAGGTTTCCTACACAATGCTTATTTCACGGGTACTGAGTAAAATTCACGTTTTATTTTTCCCGAATAAGAAATCTATTTAGAAAGACCGCTCTAAGACCACACAAAGCAGTATTTCAAAATCAAACTGTCACACCCCTGCCACGCACGTGTGCGTGCAGAGGGTGACAAGCATGGCAGGGTCAGAAGACCGAAAAACTTGGTGTGTGTGTGGCAGAGAGAGTGAAGGGGCAGGTGATAAGGTACATGTGGGTTTGAGCAGGGGCTGTGAGTGTGGATAGAGGATGAGTGTTTGTGGCATGCAAAGGAGAGAGCATGTGAGCGAGTACGTGTGTTTCTTTTGGGGTGTGTGTCTGTGATGGGGTGTGTCTAGTGATGTAAGTGGTGGGGAGCCGTTGTGTGATTAAAAGAAATGCAGGGGTCAAACACCCCATTTTAAGGTGTGAGGAAGCCGGGATCAGGCAATAGAGGGATTCAGGGGGGTTAAATCCCCCTGAAATAGTGACACATTCTGAATATTAAAAAATCCGTCTTTTTGGTGGGCGGCTTTCAATATTTGGAAATATCACACAGAACGATTTCACCACTGGATGGGTCTTTGCAATTAAATTTTGTTTGAAACACCCCCATCTTCATCCACTGGCCCAGCTACAATCCTGCTACCATGGGAAGAAGAGTGTGACATATGTGTGAGATGAATTAAACTGCAACTCTCATCTTTGCTACTGATTGAATTTCCTGTTTAGGGGAGGTGTAGACCAAAACATTTGGTTAGTGATGAAAAAAAAGTGCTATTTAGGGGCACTGTTTTGTGGGAATAGTGGTTTGTTACCCTACAATACACTGATGGAATTGGCCCATGCGCTTTTGGGGACACTGTTTTTCCAGCACCGCAGACTATATTTGCCTGTGTTATATTACAGTACACCATCCCGCCTCCAACATGTTCAGAATTGTTCTTGTGCGTTATTACTTAATCACACCGTGGCTGAGGAGGCAATGCTCATTTTAAGTTTGGGCTATTAGGTGGCGCTGAAATGGAGAAATGTTCATTCCAGGGGAAAAACTGCATAGCGTCCAAATGTAACACACTCCTTGATGGTTCCAACAATTCAATGTGGTAGGTAGAAATGTAGTTCTAGGGTTGATGCAAAATTTAGGTAAGGCTGAGAAAAGCAGGTTGAAAGAAACGTAGCCCAGAATGAGTAGTCAGGCAGTAACAGCAAGGAATTACCAGAGAAATGGTATAGAAGTTCCTCTATATGAACGCAGGTCTTTGTCATAGAGCAGAGTGGGAGCAGAGAATGGCAAACCGTGAGCGTTCCGAGGTTGTAGAACAGGAAGTACGTATGCAGTCAATCGGGAGAAAGACAAAGCAATCCGGGAAACGTTCCGAGGTCGAACAACAGGAAGTATCAAAGCGGCAGACTAGGGGAGAGGCAAGGCAGTCCATGAAAGGATACAAAGGTCAGTAACAAGAGATCAGAGGAATTGCAACAGGTCAGAGTAACGCGGAACAACTTCAATCAGAAGCACTGCGGAGGGGGAGCGTGCAACAGAAATACATTAGTTGTGGTCATGTGATGTCGGCGTCCGACGTTGTTGTCTAGGCGATGAGACGCTAGGCAGCCTGCATATGCACATGTAACGTGGTGGCAAGCGCCATGGCAACCGCCAGTTACGCAGCCATAAGGCGCGCTTTCACAACCATTCGGTTGCCAGAGAAGTGAAGCAACTTGCAGCCCGTGACAATATCCTCGCGCAAGCACCCGCCCTCCCTCCGAGAGGCATGGAAACGAGCCACCAGCCGAGAAGAATGGATGTTCCCCACAGGGTCCCAGGTGCTCTCCTCTGGGCCGTAGCCTTTCCAATCCACCAGATAATAACGTCTGCCCCTCCGCAGTTTGGTGGCTTGAATCGTACACACTTCATACTCTTCGGACCCTTGTACATTAATCAGGGTTGGATGCACTGATAATCGGGTAGCAGAGGGACATGGTTTCAGGAGAGACACATGAAACACTGCATGAATCTGCCAATGGGCTGGCAAGTTCAAAAGGACAGCAACAGGATTAAGGACATGAAGAATGGAGTAGAGATCAACGTAGCATGGGAGGAGCTTCCACTTCCCTGGTACGTGCAGATTCTTAATGGCCAACCAAACCCTAGAGCCGACCTGATAAGGGGGAGCCGGGAGACGATGAACGTCGGCAGCATTTTGGTTTGGTTCTGAGCATGTACAAGATGGTCCCGGACATTTACGTGAACAGCAGCCAAGTCTCATATGCAAGTGCTGACAGCTGGATTTTGACATGGTAGAGATGGATCCAATGGAATTGATCTGGGATGTTGACCATAGAGAGCAAAGAAAGGGGATGAACCAGTGGAGGTGTGAATTGAGTTATTGTATGCAAACTCGGCCATGGCCAATACCGAGAGCCAATCAGTTTGGTACTGTAAACAGAGGCAGCAGAGGTATTGTTCAAGCGTCGCGTTCAGCCTTTCTGTCTGCCCATCAGTTTGGGGGCAGACAGAAACTGGGGTTCAATCAGACCCATTCTTGTAATTTTTCACTTGAGTACCTGTCATCAATACCAAAGGATGCAGTTAATGCTTTTCAGAAGTGAAAGGTAAATTGGGAACCCCTGTCCGAAGCGATAACAGAGGGCAGACCAAAGAAACAAAAGACGTTCTTTAGATACAAATCACCCATGTAGGAGTAGAAGGAAGACCAATGTATGGGACAAATAATGCCAGCTTGGTAAAGTAATCTACAAAGACCCAAACAGTGTCAAAGCACGAGACAGGTGGGAGTTCCATGATAAAATCCATTGATATCATATACCATGGTGTATGCGCTATAGGAAGAGGACGGAGGAGACCTACAGGTTTACCAATTTGACCTTTACACTGAGCACAAACCGAGCAAGTCTTTACGTAATCTGTAGCATCCCGTGACATGATGGGCCACCAACACCATCTTTGCAACAGTTCTAGGGTTTATTGCCTACCGGGGTGTATTGCAAGAAGCGAATCATGACACCACTGGAGGGCAGACAGCTGTGTCTTTTCGTTAGGCATGTATATCTGCTGGTGAATGTAGGGGATATTGTGAACTACAGTGATATCCAAGTCCTCCAACAGGCCAGGGTTCAATCAGACCCATTCTTGTAATTTTTCTTTGAGCGTGGTTTGAGGGGTACAAGCCCAGACTACATGCTGTGGTTACAGGACTGTGGTATCGACTGTGTGTGAGGGACCGGATCCACCCAAACGCGATAAGACATCGGCTTTAGTGTGTAACACAGCTGGTCTATGGGTAATGGTAAAATCGAACATCGAGAAGAAGTTGGGCCAACGAGCTTGTCTTGCATTGAGACATTTCAGGGATTTTAGAGCCAGCAGGTTACGGTGGTCGGTATACACTTTGATGGCGTGAAGAGCACCCATCAGATGGTGTCTCCACTCCAAAAAGGCATCTTTCATAGCCAGAAGTTCACGATCTGTGACTGAGTACTCCCTCTCAGCAGGGGTGAGTTTACGAGAGAAGTAGGCTACGGGGTGTGTTTCACCCATACCTGGACATCGCTGGGACAGAACAGCCCACAAAGCCACACTAGATGCATCGGCCTTGACCAAGAAGGGTTGCTGAGAATCAGGGTGTTGTAGGACTGGAGCGGTGGTGAAAGCCAGTTTGAGGGCATCAAACACCATTTGGGGGGCATCATTCCAGATAAAGGTCACTTTGGGGCTGGTGAGAGCTGTGAGAGGCGTCACTATGGACGAGAAAGCATGAATAAAGCACCTGTAAAAATGTGCAAAGCCTATGAAAGACTGCAGCGCTTTAACGGAAGATAGAACCGGCCAGTCAATAATGGCCCTCACCTTAGAGTAATTCACCTGCACCCCCTTATCAGTTATATCATAATCTAGAAATTCAACCCTGTGAGTGTGAAACACACACTTCTCTGCTTTGGCGTAAAGATGATTCCCTCATAACCTTTGAAGGACCAAAGAAACGTGTTTCACATGTGAATCATAGGAGTCAGAATAAATCGAAATTTTGTCCAGATAGACAACCATGTATTGGTCTAACATGTCACTGAAGACATAATTCATGAAATGTTGAAAAGTTGCCAGGGCATTACAAAGCCTGAACGGCATCACTCTGTACTCGTACAAGCCATATTGTGTCTTGAAAGCGGTCTTGCACTCGTCCCCTTTGCGGATGTGCACTAAATTGTAGACCTCCTTAAATCCAATTAAGTGAAAATAGTAAAATAGTAGAGAACCCCAGCTGATCTAAGAGCACCGAGATGAGCGGCAGGGGATACAGATTTTTCACAGTCATAGCATTCAGTGCCCTGTAATCGATACAAGCCCTCAAGTCCCCTTCTTTCTTCGGGATAAAAAACAAAGGCACAGAGGCTGGAGAGCTAGAGGGCCGTACAAAGCCAGAAACAAGAGCTTTGTCCAGATACTCCTTCAGGATCTGGTCCTCCTTCAATGTAAGTGAGTAAACACAAGCCATAGGAATTTTGGACTCCGGAAGATCGATAGGGCAACCGTAGCTAGGGGGCAGCTGCTTGGCCTGTCCCTTGTCGAAGACGTCAGAATATTCACAGTATTCCTTGGGGAGACCTATAGCTGAGCCACAACACGGCCCCAATACTTGAAACAGAATCAAGTATGGCGATACTAGGGATCTTAGGAGGACCAACAGAAGGGTCAAAACAGTTGGAGTTACAATAGTCGGACATGAACGTAACCTCCTGTGTTATCCAATCGATATGGGAGTTGTGTGTCTTCAACCATGGTATACACAATATCAGTTTGTATTGTGGGGCAGAAATCTAATCGAACATGATTGATTCCAAATGTCCTGAGCCAGTAGACATGGAAATGAGTGGTGTCTGTTCTGTAACCAGACCCGAGATTAATGTAGTACCATCAACTAGGTTCACAACCTTGGGTTGAGCCTTAGGTAACATGGGAGCACCTATCTGTTGGAAATACCTTATGTCCATATAGTTACCCGTGGCTCCTGAATCCACCACAGCTTGGAGCTGTAAGGAAGTATGAGCTGATAATTGAAGAGAAAACTGAAACACAAATCAGGGTGCGATGAGTAATGGCATGGGAGTCCAATATATCATCACTCGACTGTGGGACTCCTTCTACGGTCGAGCTTTGGCGTTTCCCTGTTTCCTTACAGGCTTTACTCGGCAGTCCCTGAGGAAGTGATCGGAGGAAGCACAGTACAATCATACATTATTTTTAAGCCGGTGTTCCCTCTAAGTGCGGGACAGTGGACCTCTGAGTATCCCTATCTGCATGGGTTCAACCCCATTAGCTAAGGATTTAGGCACATCGGTTTTATATGATACAGGTAGTGCCACCTTCTTTTCACCCAGTCGTTCAGCCTTTCGGGCATCGATCTGGATGACTAGATCAAGTAGTTCTGGGAAACCCAGAGGGACTACTGGAACTGTAGTGTGGGCATTCTTTAATTCATCGGACAGACCTTTATAGAAGACTGCCGCCTTCTTTTCCTCAGGGCTGCCTGTTTCAGATGCTAATTGACTGAACTTGGCTAGGTATGCCAGAAGTGATAGAGAAACCTGCTTTAAACTCAGGAATTCGAGGTCAAGATGTCTGAGTTGTGTACTGGGTGTCGGACACCTGATTCATTGAGGTAACAAGAGCATTGCAGTCATACAGAAGATGGCTGTCAGACTCCACTGTCCAAATGTAACACACTCCTTGATGGTTCCAACAATCCAATGTGGTGGTAGGTAGAAATATAGTTCTAGCCTTAATGCAAAGTTCAGGTAAAGCTGAGGAAAGCAGGTTGAAAGAAACGTGGCCCAAAGTAGTTAGGCAGTAACAAAAAGGAATTACCAGAGAAATGGTATAGAAGTTCCGCTATATGAACACAGGTCTTTGCCGTAGAGCAGAGTGGGAGCAGACAATGGCAAACCGTGAGCTTTCCGAGGTCGTAGAACAGGAAGTAAGTTTGCGGTCAATCGGGAGAAAGACAAAGCAATCCGGGAAACATTTTGAGGTCCAAGAACAGGAAGTATCAAAGCAGCAGACCTTGGGAGAGGCAAGGCAGTCCGTGAAATGATCCAAATGTCAGTAACAAGAGTTCAGAGGAGTTACAACAGGACACGGTAACGTGGAACAACTTAAATCAGAAGTACTGTGGAAGGGGAGTGCACAACAGAAATACATTAGTTGCGGTCACGTGATGCTGGTGTCCTACGTTATTGCCTAGGCGAGGAGACGCTAGGTAGCCTGCATACGTGCATGTAACATTGTGACAAGCATCATGGCAACTGCCAGGTACGTGGCCGCAAGGGGCGCTTAACAACCATTCGGTTGCTAGAGAAGTGAAGCAACTTGCAGCCCATGACAGTGACACAGGGTGCAGCCTCTTTCCTGAGTCCAGCACAGCCCTTGAGAAAGCACTGAGCACAATCAGCGGACCTTGAAGCAGCAATGGCCTCAGAGTGCAATGCCGAGCTTAAGTCGGGTTAGTACATGTGGAATTGGATATATATGCAGGGGAGGATAGAAGGAGATTCCCACGGGTGTATTAGGGGTTTCCCTAATGATTGGGGGTCTTATCCCCGAGGGGGTGGCTTAGAAGATTGATTGCTGGCAAAAAGCACCTCCCTGTCTCTCCACAGAGCTCTACTTACTGATTGCCCGGTTTCTGGGTGATAGTCCCTGTCAGGAGGCAGCTGAGGTGGGAGGGGGCTGAGCTGTGCGATGCATTCTTTCTGATTCCCCTGTACACTCCCCAACTTTCTTGTAGAACCCCCAGACTCTGATCCACTGTCGTCCTCTTGCAGGTATTGATACGAGAGGTGCAGCAGAAGCAAGTAAGCCTTCGCCTCCTCACCCCCCTCTGAAAATTTCACCCATCCACCTCCCAATTTCCTGCCTTCCCCAACTAACAATATCTATATGTCACCCCCGCAGCTGCTGCCCTACCGCATTGAGTGGACGGATCGGGAGCACCCGATGAGCTACCTAGGCTTGGTAGCCACCCTCCCACTGCCGCTGCCATTGCTGCTGCAGGGGAGAAAATGTTTATGCCGTTCTTTCCTCTTGAGTTTGTGCCTTCAGTTGAATTTTCCACAATTTTCTCGCCGGTACAAAGTTTGCACCATGGTGCAGGGGTGAGGCAGTGTACAAATGGGAGCTAAGCAGCAGTAGCCGCTGCACAGAATGCATTGTGTATTCTGCTCCTGAAGCACTAAGCGATGCTGCTCGCATAATATCGGGTTGATCCATAATTAGCCCAACATTGGTTTGCCGCTTTCACGCGTTACTTGGATATGGAGTGAACAAGTAATGCGCATATGTAACTCTAGTACGGGTAAGCAATGCAGCGTTTATTTAGGCAGAATCCAAGGTATATTATTGACTGCCCGCTTTTCATAGTGATCCATATGTTTTATTGTCTTAGTTGGCTACTGCTGCTTTTGGCAATTGTACTGTCATGTTTGTTGAAGCGATTTGGGTGGAAACTGCCCTTTTGTTACACTTCAGGCTTCCCCGCGGGCCTCCTTGCAGAATACGACTTCTTTACAAGCTCCTCTATGGACCAGATACAGGCTACCATGGCGTCTGTACAAACTTCGACGGACTCCGGGTCACCTGACACGTCTTGTATGTAGAAGACGTACGGCAAGCCACGCCCCTCTTACGACTATAAAACCACCGTCTTCCAAGGGGCTCGTTGCTGCTAATTAGCGTTACAAGCTACACGCGGTTTCGTCCGTTTCCTCTTCGTGTTTTCCTACATGATTTCTCATCTGAACTCCTGGTTTTGACCTTTGCCTGACTTCTGGATTGCCTCGTTTCCTCCTTTATTCCTGTCGTGCTCGTCTGGTTGTTTGACTTGGAACGTTACTGGATTCGGCTCCCTTCTGTCTCTTGCGGTACTTCATTCCTGGTTGCCGCTCTGCACTCAGGACCAAATTGCTGTCTACTATTCCGGACCATTTCTACAGCTACTCGGTATACTTGTGTGTTCAGGTACATACTTAATTGGCTATCCCCATCTCTGCTATTGTTTACATCCACGACTTGTTTGGATATTTGTCTTCTGTTGGATTCTGGGACATTGAGTGACTCTCCTGTGAGATTGCCCTTAAGTGCAGATAAACGCTTTCCTGAAACTGCACCAACCCGGCACTAGTGCGACCCTCGTGCCGTCCGGGGCTACTTCCCTATACTAACATCCCTGTTTGTTATTTTCTCCTGTCGTTGTCTTCTGTTTCCTGGATTCATTTCCTCAATATATCCTTATTCAGGTCAGTTGTTATCAGTTCTATATCTATAGTTGGGACCGATATTGAATTAGACCATTTCCACTCATTTTGTGTTATTCCTTGTAGATCATCCCGGGGAAGCTCCACTCCAATATCTATCTAGGTAGTTGCCCATTTAATTCAACTGTTCTAATCACTTGCATTAACCTCAACACTGTCTAATATCTTTGTATTCCTTTGCAGCATTGGTATTGGCGGTGTGTGTTCTCCCCGCTCTTTTATTCAATTGACACCTCTGTCTGCCCCAACTGAAACAGCAGAGAGGTACATTGTGGAAAAGAGACCCTCTTTGAGGAAGCCTGAGTCTTGTACTCAGGGGAGCTGGGATGGAAGGCTGAATATCGATTCTCGTACCACCATCATCTCCAAGGTCACTTCTCTGCATCTTCGGCCTATTTCGGAGTGGTGAGTAACAGAATTAGCAGCCACGAAATGTCCACGGAGGCCAGTGATGCTTTGAATCAAATCGTGCAAATAGTCACGGATCTACGTACCGACTTGACCAATGCACAAGAGGCACTGCGTCAACGTATGGACACCATTCAGACTTTGGTTCCCACACCGGCGTCACAGATGGCCGGTGCTGGTGCTACAGTATCAGCTTCAGGGTTTCCACCTCCACAGCAGGAATCAAACCCGATCATGCTTACAACCCAGTTCCCTCTAGCTCCTCCTGAACGCTTCCTAGGCGACCCTAAACAATATCGAACCTTCATTAACCAATGCAAACTGCATTTTCTGTGTCGCCCCGCTTCATTTCCCACCTCTACAACTAAAGCGGCTTTTGTTTTGTCTCATTTAGGAGGCACTGCAGCCGCATGGGCTAATCCATTGTTGGAATCCAATAGTCATGTTCTCTACAATTGTGATGCCCTTCTTGCTATGATGAGTAAAGTTTTTGATACTCGTTATACTACTCAAGCTGCTGACATGGAACTCTTAAAGCATCGACAAGGGAACAATTCTTTATTGGTCTATTTGGCCCGGTTCAATCAGTTGGCAGCAGAAACTGACTGGCCTGAGGAAAAGAAGACAGCCGTCTTCTATCAAGGTCCTTCAGATGAATTAAAGGACATCCTCTCCACTGTTCCTGTAGTCCCCAAGGCATTCAGGGAACTGCTAGATTTAGTCCTTCAGATTGATGCTCGTAAATCCGAAAGATGTGGTGAAAAGTAACCAGCATTGCTCGGCACGGTTTCAGCAGAGGCCTCGTCTTCCTCAATTCCTGCGCCAGAACCTATGCAGATTGGTGTGGTTAGGGGACCACTTACCCCTGTGTTACGCTCACCTGATTCCCACGGGGGCGTCGATCTGGACTGGCCCGCTGTTGCTTCCACCAGAGTAACACGTAGAGCCGAGATGACAGACTGGACAGAC
This sequence comes from Ambystoma mexicanum, assembly GCF_040938575.1. Classification (NCBI taxonomy): domain Eukaryota; kingdom Metazoa; phylum Chordata; class Amphibia; order Caudata; family Ambystomatidae; genus Ambystoma; species Ambystoma mexicanum. Next base: position 705,966,801 of record NC_090924.1, read on the forward strand.
CCACTTAGCTTCGTTTGTTGGACTCGTACGAATATCTTTCTGCAATGGAGAAAGGGAATTAACCTCCCGTAATCTGAGCGTTAACCCGCCTTCCCACTCCCCTTGTCTGCCCACAGAACTCTCCTGAAGTTCCCTCTTAATCTCACCTGAAGATTTGGAAATATGAGCTCTCCATCCTGCGTCGAGCGCAGGGGCGCGTAGACGACCAGTTACTTCACTGGCGTGGAGGAATTGCTGAGTTCCAGTATTGACTCAAAGTCCAATTGTTCGTAAGAGTTCAAAAGTCTGATCTTCACTCTGCCAGATTCCTTGCAAGTTGCGGATTTAAACCACCAGAAGAGTTCCAAGTGGCAATTGGTAAGATCCTGGTAAGTCTATTGTGGTTCTCCCCTTTGGGGCCGGGGTACAGCGATGATGCAGAATTAACTGCGCCGACCCGAAATGAGGTGAGTACCCCCCTGTGGTAAATCAGGTAAGTCTTTGGGGTTAGGTTGTATTGTCCTTGTTTTTTCCCCTTAGGGGCCGGGGTGCGGCAGTGATGCGGAATTGACTGCGCCGACCCGAGATGAGGTGAGTACCCCCCTGTTGTAATCAGGTAAGTCTTTGGGGGTGATTTGTATTGTCCTTGTTTTCCCCTTAGGGGCCGGGGTGCGGCAGTGATGCAGAATTGACTACGCCGACCCGAGATGAGGTGAGTACCCCCCTGTGGTAAATCAGGTAAGTCTTTGGGGGTGGTTTGTATTGCCCTTGCTCACCTATCTGTTCTTGTCTCCCCCAGGTGTTGAAGAATGGCCTGGAGATGCTGGATTTGCGATGGAGTAAAGGAATGCAGCCCCGTTTGGTGAGTTCAGCGCGGCTCTGCGAGGTGCGTGGCAATGCACCTGAGAAGGCTTCTCTCTTCCAGATCGACGATGTGTTGGATCAATGATTCAGGTAAGGGTTTTGTTCTGACCTCTTCTCCTTCTCCTTTTCTTGTTCCAGGTGTTCCTGAGCTGAAGCGGGCGTGGCTGAAGACTGGAGCTGCTGAAGACACGGTGAGCGTTACGCTGCAGCAAGCAGAATAACAAGGTATGCCAAGGAGTAGGTGGTATGTCTAACGGTTGTAATAATCCAGCGGGTTTTTTCTTTTCCCCTTTATTTTGAGCGCAAATGCCACAAGACATGACAAACAACTTGACATCTTTTCGCCAGGTGGGCCACCAAAACTGTTTCTTGACTTTGGCTTCAGTTTTAGCAATGCCAGGATGTCCTTCCATCAAGGTGTCGTGGTAATGAGAAATGACAAGTTTCTGTAGTTCCTCTAGTGGCAAAAATAGCCGGCCTTGGTAATAAGGTAGATTGTTGGTGACAGAATACTCTGGGCCTTTCCTTGCCCAGCCCTGTAAGGCATCAGAATCAAAGAGTTGATGGACCTTTTCTTGAATGTCCTCCAGAGAGTGTATGGATGTCAGACCAAGGATCCTCTGTTCAGGAATTCTGGGTACAGGTTCTAAGGCTCTTTCTGTTTCTCCCATTCCTATTCGGGACACAGTGTCAGCTTTTCCATTTTTACAACCTGGTCGATAGGTTATTACAAAATCAAACTCGGCGAAGAACATTGCCCAACGGAGTTGGCGTGAAGATTGGGCCTTGGCTACCTTTAGGTATTGTAAGTTGCGGTGATCAGTGATGACCGTAATGGTATGCCTGGCGCCCAGCAGATAGTGCCGCCAAGCCTTGAAGGCGGACTTGATGGCCAACAGTTCCTTGTCGGTTATAGCATAATTTAATTCGGGAGCCGAAAACTTTCTTGACCAAAACGCCACTGGGTGCAGCTGGTTAGTTTCGGGATCCTTTTGGGAGAGCACTGCTCCCATAGCTGAACTGGATGCATCTGTTTCCACTATGTAAGGAAGCTCTGGGCGCGGGTGTCGTAATACAGGAGCGGACGTGAATTTCTTTTTTAACTCTTGGAAGGCGTTCTCGGCTTCTTCTGTCCATGTAAAGCGTTTATTCTTTCGCAATAGTGTTGTAATGGGATGTACAATGTGTGAGAAGTCCGGGATAAACCTGCGGTAGAAATTGGCAAAGCCGATGTCATGATCTCTGCTTCCAAAAGATCAGGACTTGCCCGACTCCCTTGGAAGCAGACCCATAACCCCGGTTCCGAGTGCCAGCCAGTCCCAATTGGTACCTTTTGGACCCTGTCCTGGCGCCAGTGGCACCAGGCTCATAAAGATGCCCAGTCCCAGCGCTGGAAGCGCCGGGCTCATAATGCTTGGGTGGACTTACCTGCAGCAGACCATGCTGCCTACTTACCTGCCAGTTGAACCCCTGATCCTCTTCTGTTTGGGACTACTTTTCCTGTTGGGTGGGGCAGGAGCCACTCCCTAGGTTCAGAACACTGGAACTCTTCTGGAAAGCAGGAACTCTTTTCTTACCTAGGCGTGGCTGTGGAAGGAGACACCTAAGCACTACAGGAGGCTATTTAAACCACACCCGATGGATGAATCTTGCTTTGCGTTATTCTGCATTCTCTGCAGCAGAACGCTCATCGTGTCTTCTGCTTCTGATCCTGGGCCTAAGGGAACAAAGGCTTACCATCCTGGAATCCAGTCTTCAGCAGCACCTGTAAATACAAAGAAAGAACAGGTTAGCACTACGGTCTTCAGTGGCAGCGCATCTCTTACCTGGTCCATCGGCTGTCACCAACGCCTCGCGCTGCATTCCGGCATCTGAAAGACAAAGGCTTACCTACTCTTCGCATGCTCCGGAGGTCTTCGCACTGCATTCCGGCATCTGAAAGACAAAAGCTTACCAGCTCTTCGCACGCTCCGGAGGCCTTCGGCGCTGCATCCTGCATCTGAAAGACAAAAGAAGGCGCGTTTAAAGACATTGGGCAACTTTATTACTCACGTGCCATTACTCCTTCCCACGCCGAATCCAGTGGGTATTCCAGCACCCTTCAGCTTCTCTAAAGCTCCGAACTTGTACCTGCAAGATAAAAGGGACAGTTAGTGCGCATCGTGAAGCAGGCTACAAGCGCTTACTTACGTGCTTCCAGGCGCTTCTATTCCTCACGCGGGTTCGATCCTCAACTCTCATCAGCCCGCCATCCGCCATCGCCGGAACCCTGCAAAACAAGAGATATCATTACAAAAGACTTTTAAGACATTTGAAGTGCCCAGAACTTACCGTTCGTGCAGTTAACGACGGACAGCAGCCCTCTGAGGTCAAGAGGCCTGCACCCTTACCCAGTGAAGAAACTGGTTACGGCACCCTGCCCCGAGGCAGATGGAGAGCTCGGCGTTCACTTACCTAAGGTGAGGGCGTTAACCTTTGGGGTTCTACAGGAGAAGAGAAAGGGAAGAGGAGAGAGGCACCCAATAACCCCAGTTCATTAATCCCATATTTTCTATCTGCAGACATCTTACTCTTCGAGTCAGACATACAGTGCACAGAGGTCCAGCCCAAAGAGCCAACCGTGTGTTACACATCACCTTTGAAGATACGGCATTCACCCAGTCAAGACCGGCGCCTCTGCGGGAATCAGGTGAGCGTTACAGAACGCAAAGCCTACCGCAAAACTCCCACCCAGGCGCTATGGAAACCTCGGATACCGACCAGCTAGCCCAGTTACTTGGGGAACTAAGAGCAGAAGTGCATGCAGCCCGTCAGGAAACGAATGTTCTAAGAAGGGAACTGATTATTTCCAAGGAGCGAACAGACGATCTCGCTAGACAATTGCTACAGTCACAAGCCGGACAAACTCCGTTACCCGCATCAGGGGCAAATCTTCCTTCAACATCCTCTACGAACCCAGTGCAGATCAACCTACCTGGGAATGTACCTCTGGCTCCGCCCGAACGATTTTCTGGTGACCCAAAGAGGTTTGCAATATTTATTAATCAGTGCCGGTTGCACTTCTTATGCCGGCCAGCAGCCTTTCCAACTGATCAAGCTAAGGTAGCTTTCGTGCTTTCGTACCTTAGTGGCAATGCGGCAGACTGGTCGATCCCTCTAGTTAATCAAGATGATCCGGTTCTCCATGATTTTCAAGCTTTTCAGCTCAGTATGGAAAAACTGTTTGCAAGACATTCACAGGGGCAGGCCTTGGACAATGAGCTCCTTTCATTGCGACAGGGTAATCAAGACCTTTTGGCTTATATTGCGTCTTTCAACAGACTGATAGTGGAAACTCGATGGCCTGAGGACAAAAGGTTTACGCTGTTTTATAGAGGTCTACGTGGAGAGCTCAAAGATGTGTTAGCCCAAGTAGTGAATCCCCCGCAAGACTGTTCGGACTATATTGACTTAGTCGTTCAAATTGACCACAGACTGCAGAACAGGAAGGCCGATCGTTCCAAGTTTGATGCTCGAGTATTTTCCAAACCACCAACTCCTACCAAAGGAGTAGACTCCGGGGAACCCATGCAAATAGGGGGCCTGAAAGGACCACTAACACAAAAGGAGCGGGAAAGGAGAAAACAGCTGCAATTATGCCTCTATTGCGGAAACTCTGGGCACTTTCTTCGAGACTGTCCGGTGAAACCAGCCAAGAAGGCAGTAGGAGCTGCAGTTACCAGGGTCACAAACTCTGAGCAGGGAAACGACCTCGCCCGACAAGAATAGAGGTCCTCTTGCCGAGCGTTAAAACCAGTTCCGTGACCTCGCATTTCGTGATACCTATGGTCCTCATTAGCCCTGAACATCCGGATCGATTACATGCGATTGAAGCTTACGTCGACAGCGGTGCCATCGGCAATTATGTGGATCATGAAATGGTTTTGAGGATGAATCTGACTCTTTGTCCAAAGGCTGTAAAGGACGTCATTACTACGGTGGATGGTACGGAGATAGCCTCCGGACCAGTAACGCATACCACCCAAGAAGTGACGCTAGTAAGTCAAGATGGACACCATGAGAAGATCGTGTTCGATGTGATCAAGGCCCCTCAGTTCCAGATTATTCTAGGAATTCCTTGGTTAGAGAAGCACAATCCTCAGATCGATTGGCGAGCAAGAACGGTTCAGTTTCCAGAATGTGTCTCTACTTGTCACCCTCGACCTGGTGTTGCACTGGCAGCAATTTCCTCGGAGGCTCCCCAGTTACCTCCTGAATACCTAGAATTCCAAGATGTTTTCCGGAAGGATCAGGCTAACTCTCTACCTCCTCATAGGTCTTATGACTGCCAGATAGACCTGATACCTGGATCTACTCCTCCTTGTAGTAGAATTTATACCCTCACCGAGCCTGAGAATCTTCACCTCCGACAATACCTGGATCAATACCTAGCAATGGGTTTATTCGTCCTTCCAAGTCCCCTGCTTCCTCAGCTTTGTTCTTCGTTCCAAAAAAAGAAGGGGACCTTAGAACTTGTATAGATTATCGCGCCCTAAACCAGATCACTGTTAAGAATAGATATCCGTTACCTTTGATCCCTGAACTCCTGGACCAAGTCAGAAAAGCATGCATATATACAAAGCTGGATCTTAGAGGAGCCTACCACTTGGTACGAGTAAAAGAGGGCGATGAATGGAAGACGGCCTTCCGCACCAAGTATGGGCTATTTGAATATCAGGTCAGGCCCTTCGGACTTTGCAATGCCCCGGCCGCCTTTCAATATTTTATGAACGATGTCCTCAGAGAGCTCATAGATGTATGTGTTGTTGTTTACATTGACGACATCCTCGTTTATTCTTCATCGGAAACTGAACATCGGAAACACATGAAAATGGTCCTCGAGAGATTGCGTCAACACAAACTTTTCGCTAAATTGGAAAAATGTGTTTTCAACGTGACTGAAGTTGAATTCTTGGGATTCATATTATCACCTAGCGGAGTGCGTATGGATTCAAAGAAGGTCGATGCAATTCTCAAATGGCCATCGCCATCCTCTGTAAAAGGTGTTCAAAGCATGTTAGGCTTTGCTAACTTTTACCGCAGGTTTATCCCCGAATTCTCTCGAATAGTCCAGCCCATCACCGCCTTGTTAAAGAAAAACAAACGTTTTGAATGGTCTACCGAGGCGGAACAAGCTTTCCAGAATTTGAAGACTAGATTTATCTCTGCACCGATCTTAAAACATCCTCGCCCAGAACTCCCCTACATCGTTGAAACTGATGCTTCGAGCCTTGCCATGGGGGCAGTTCTATCACAAAAGGACCCAGTAACCAATCAGTTGCATCCCGTGGCATTTTGGTCCCGCAAATTCTCGCCTCCTGAAATCAATTACACTATTACTGATAAGGAACTTCTAGCTATCAAGTCCGCCTTTAAGGCTTGGCGGCATTATCTTCTGGGGGCCCGACACACCGTTACTGTGATTACAGATCACCGAAACCTGCAATATTTGAAAACCGCAAAAGCTCAATCCTCTAGGCAACTCCGTTGGGCACTATTCTTTGCTGAGTTTGACTTCATAATTACCTATCGACCTGGTACAAAAAACGGTAAAGCTGATGCCCTTTCTCGGATGGGAGTGGAAGAACATTTGATCAATCCTAAACCTGTACCTATCATTCCCGAACAAAGAATTCTAGGTGTAATCGCCACACAATCCATAGAGGAAGTTAAGGATAAAGCCAGGCTACTGGTAACTCCAGCAGACATACAGAATTGGCATCTGCAGGGAAAGGACTTTACGGTGAAGGACAACCTATTATATTTCCAAGAACGGTTATACCTGCCCAGCACAGATTTACAGAAAAAGGTAATCTCTTGTTATCACGATTCTTTAATGGAAGGACATCCCGGTATGACCAAGACCTCGGAAAAGATCAAGCGCTACTTCTGGTGGCCGTCTTGGAAAAAAGATATCAGAGACTTTATAATGTCCTGTGGAGTATGCGCCCAAAACAAGAGTCAAAAGGAAAAACCAGCCGGCCTCTTACGCCCTATTGACATCCCGCCTCGCCCTTGGCATACGCTTTCTATGGACTTCATCACCGATCTACCTCCATGCTCCGGATAAAATACGATCCTAGTAATCGTGGACCTATTCTCCAAGATGGCGCATTTCATTCCACTCAAAGGCTTACCAACAGCAGCAACTCTGGCCCGAGAATTTCTCGAAAACATTGTCCGACTGCACGGTTTTCCTTCAGTTCTAATTTCGGATCGAGGTAGTCAATTTATTTCTCATTTTTGGCGAAGTTGCTGTCGGTCGGCTCAAATTGATGTGAGACTTTCGACCAGCCACCACCCTCAAACCGACGGACAAACCGAGAGGACCAATCAAACTCTGGAACAGTATTTGCGCTGCATGCTACAACAAACTGAAAAAACTTGGAAAGATATCCTTTGGATAGCCGAATATGCCTACAATAACTCTGTCCACTCGGGAACTGGGAAGACCCCATTTTTTCTTTTATACGGTAGTCACCCTTGAACCTCGGAGTTGGATCCACTCCAAGATCTTGGAACACCAGCAGTAGACCACCTGCATTCTACAATCACCCAAGCCTTTAAGGAAGCCATTTCTCACCTTCAAAGGGCTAAAGAACAATACAAGAAAGGAGCAGACCAACATCGGAAGGAAGCCCCCCAATATCAAGTAGGAGATCAAGTCTGGTTATCCACCAAATCTACCTCTAAAAGGACCACGCACATTCAACCCAAGATACCTTGGTCCCTATTCCATCACTACCATAGTAAATCCAGTAGCGGTCAAGTTGGACTTGCCCCCTCACATGAAGATACATCCGGTCTTCCACGTCTCTCTATTAAAACCCGTGCAACCTCAAACCCGACTAACTACATCTCCAAAACCTATTCTAGTTGATGGAGAACTCGAGTTTGAAGTCAAAAGCATCCTGGATTCCAAGATCTCCAAATCTAAACTATTTTACCTGATTGACTGGAAAGGCTACGGTCCCCAAGAAAGATCCTGGGAACCTGCAGAATATCTCCACGCGCCTCATCTAATCAAAAGATTTCATCGAACATTTCCTAACAAGCCCAAACCCCCGGAGAAGCCCGGTTTGGGAGGGGCCTTGAGGGGGGGTGCTGTCATGATCTCTGCTTCCAAAAGATCAGGACTTGCCCGACTCCCTTGGAAGCAGACCCATAACCCCGGTTCCGAGTGCCAGCCAGTCCCAATTGGGACCTTTTGGACCCTGTCCTGGCGCCAGTGGCACCAGGCTCATAAAGATGCCCAGTCCCAGCGCTGGAAGCGCCGGGCTCATAATGCTTGGGTGGACTTACCTGCAGCAGACCATGCTGCTTACTTACCTGCCAGTTGAACCCCTGATCCTCTTCTGTTTGGGACTACTTTTCCTGTTGGGTGGGGCAGGAGCCACTCCCTAGGTTCAGAACACTGGAACTCTTCTGGAAAGCAGGAACTCTTTTCTTACCTAGGCGTGGCTGTGGAAGGAGACACCTAAGCACTACAGGAGGCTATTTAAACCACACCCGATGGATGAATCTTGCTTTGCGTTATTCTGCATTCTCTGCAGCAGAACGCTCATCGTGTCTTCTGCTTCTGATCCTGGGCCTAAGGGAACAAAGGCTTACCATCCTGGAATCTAGTCTTCAGCAGCACCTGTAAAGACAAAGAAAGAACAGGTTAGCACTACGGTCTTCAGTGGCAGCGCATCTCTTACCTGGTCCATCGGCTGTCACCAACGCCTCGCGCTGCATTCCGGCATCTGAAAGACAAAGGCTTACCTACTCTTCGCATGCTCCGGAGGTCTTCGCACTGCATTCCGGCATCTGAAAGACAAAAGCTTACCAGCTCTTCGCACGCTCCGGAGGCCTTCGGCGCTGCATCCTGCATCTGAAAGACAAAAGAAGGTGCGTTTAAAGACATTGGGCAACTTTATTACTCACGTGCCATTACTCCTTCCCACGCCGAATCCAGTGGGTATTCCAGCACCCTTCAGCTTCTCTAAAGCTCCGAACTTGTACCTGCAAGATAAAAGGGACAGTTAGTGCGCATCGTGAAGCAGGCTACAAGCGCTTACTTACGTGCTTCCAGGCGCTTCTATTCCGCACGCGGGTTCGATCCTCAACTCTCATCAGCCCGCCATCCGCCATCGCCGGAACCCTGCAAAACAAGAGATATCATTACAAAAGACTTTTAAGACATTTGAAGTGCCCAGAACTTACCGTTCGTGCAGTTAACGACGGAGAGCAGTCCTCTGAGGTCAAGAGGCCTGCACCCTTATCCAGTGAAGAAACTGGTTACGGCACCCTGCCCCGAGGCAGATGGAGAGCTCGGCGTTCACTTACCTAAGGTGAGGGCGTTAACCTTTGGGGTTCTACAGGAGAAGAGAAAGGGAAGAGGAGAGAGGCACCCAATAACCCCAGTTCATTAATCCCATATTTTCTATCTGCAGACATCTTACTCTTCGAGTCAGACATACAGTGCACAGAGGTCCAGCCCAAAGAGCCAACCGTGTGTTACACATCACCTTTGAAGATACGGCATTCACCCAGTCAAGACCGGCGCCTCTGCGGGAATCAGGTGAGCGTTACAGCCGAGCATGCTTTGAACTCCTTTGACTGAGCTTGGCAAAGGCCAATTAAGAATTGCATCCACCTTCCGTGTATCCATCCGGATTCCTTTCGGGGTCAGAATAAATCCAAGAAACTCTACTTCCGTAGTGTGAAAGATGCACTTTTCCAGTTTAGCGTATAACTTATACTGGCGTAACTTTTCTAGGACTGCTCGGACGTGCTTTACATGATCGGATTCTGATAGGGAGTATACTAAGATATCGTCGATGTAAACGACTACACAAACATCGATGAGCTCTCGGAAGACATCGTTCATGAAGAACTGGAAGGCTGCTGGTGCGTTACACAGTCCGAAAGGCATCACCTGGTACTCAAATAATCCGTACTTGGTGCGAAAAGCAGTCTTCCATTCGTCACCCTCTTTGACGCGTACCAGATGATATGCCCCCCGAAGGTCTAGATTTGTGTATATACAAGCGTTCTTTACCTGGTCTAGTAGTTCAGGGATCAAAGGCAATGCGTACCGATTCTTGATAGTTATCTGATTCAGCGCGCGGTAGTCAATGCATGTTGTAAGGTCACCTTCCTTTTTCGGCACGAAGAACAAAGCGGAAGATGCAGGGGACTTGGACGGGCGGATGAAGCCATTAGCAAGATACTGGTCTAGGTACTGGCGCAAGTGGAGATTTTCAGGTTCCGTGAGGGCATAGATTGTGCTGCAAGGTGGTTGTGCTCCTGGTATGAGATCTATTTGACAATCATACGATCTGTGCGGTGGTAAGGTGTTTGCCTGCTCCTTTTGAAAGACATCCTGAAAGTCTTGGTATTCATCAGGTAATTGTATGGCAGCTGGGATTATTGGGGCCAGTACTGAATTTAGAGTTCTCTTTGGGTAACAGGTGTTAGCACATTCTGGGAAGGTTAGTTTCTTCTCTCGCCAATCTATACAGGGATTGTGTTTTTCCAACCAAGGGATTCCCAGTATCAGTTGAAACTGTGGAGCCTTGATTAAATCAAACACCATAACCTCTCAGTGTCCATCCTGACCCAGCAAAGTCATCTCTGCAGTGGAATGAGTTATGGGCCCAGAGGCAATTTCAGTTCCATCAACAGTGGTGACGACATCGGTAGTGGTCTTTCGGGTGAGAGGTAGATTCATCCTGGAAGCCAATCCGTAGTCCAAATAGTTTCCTATGGCTCCACTATCTACGTACGCCTTTACCGCGTGCATGCGTGATGGCTGCTCTGGATCTATAAGGACCATGGGTATGGTGAAATGCGAGGTCAGAGTGTCCTTCTTTAAGCTCGGCAAGCTGACCTCTACGCTTGCCGGGCGTGATCGTTTCCCGAGTCAGGTTTCAAGTGGTTTTCGTCTGCTACTCCTATAGTTTTCTTGGGTGGTTTTACAGGGCAGTTCCGAAGGAAATGACCAGTAGCTCCGCAATATAGACATAATTGCTGTTGCCGTCTTCTTTCCCTTTCCTTCTGGGTTAAGGGTCCTCTAACCCCCCCGATTTGCATGGGTTCTGAGGCATCTACCCCCTTCGAGGGTACGTAGGTTTTAACCAAGACCTTGTTTTCAAACTTGGTTCGATCAGCCTTTCTGGTTTGAAGTCTGTGATCTAACTGGACCACAAAATCTATATATTCAGCACAGTCTAAAGGCGGGTTCACGACTTGGGCTAAAACATCCTTGAGTTCTCCCCGAAGCCCTCGATGGAATAATGTAATTCGCTTGGCTTCAGGCCATTCGGTTTCCACAACTAATCTATTGAAAGTTGCAATGTAAGATAAAAGATCCTGATTACCTTGCCGTAAGGATAAAAGTTCGTTATCCAAAGCCTGTCCTTGGGAATGTCGGGCAAACAGTCTTTCCATGCTAGTACGAAAACCTTGGAAATCTCGAAGAATCGGGTCATCCTGATCTACTAGCGGAATGGACCAGTCCGCTGCACTGCCGCTGAGATATGACAGTACAAAAGCTACCTTGGCTTGATCGTTTGGGAAAGCTCCAGGTCTACATAAAAAGTGTAAGCGACATTGATTCATGAATATAGCAAACCTTTTAGGGTCTCCGGCAAAGCGTTCAGGCGGAGCCAAGGGAACGGCTCCAGGAAGGTTTATCTGGACCGGGTTACTCGGTGGCACCGGAGCTGGACTGGCCCCGAGTCCAGGTAGAGGTGTTTGTCCAGCCTGGCTTTGTAATAGCTGTCTGGCCAAATCATCAGTTCGTTCTTTTGATACTATCAATTCCCTCCTGAGGGCATTGGTTTCCTGGCGGGCGGAATGCACTTCGGCCCTTAGTTCCCCTAATAATTGGGCCAACTGATCGGTTTCCGAGGTTTCCATGACGCCCAGGTGGGTATTTGTGGGTAGGCTTCGCGTTCTGTTACGCTCACCTGATTCCCACGGGGGCGTCGATCTGGACTGGCCCGCTGTTGCTTCCACCAGAGTAACACATAGAGCCGAGATGACAGACTGGACAGACCCACTTAGCTTCGTTTGTTGGACTCGTACGAATATCTTTCTGCAATGGAGAAAGGTAATTACCCTCCCGTAATCTGAGCGTTAACCCGCCTTCCCACTCCCCTTGCCTGCCCACAGAAGTTCCCTCTTTATCTCACCTGAAGATTTGGAAAGATGAGCTCTCCATCCTGCGTCGAGGGCAGGGGAGTGTAGACGACCAGTTACTTCACTGGCGTGGAGGAATTGGTGAGTTCCAGTATTGACTCTAAGTCCAATTGTTCATAAGAGTTCAAAAGTCTGATCTTCACTCTGCCAGATTCCTTGCAGGTTGCAGATTTAAACCACCAGAAGAGTTCCAAGTGGCAATTGGTAAGATCCTGGTAAGTCTATTGTGGTTTTCCCCTTTGGGGCCGGGGTACAGCAATGATGCAGAATTAACTGCGCCGACCCGAAATGAGGTGAGTACCCCCCTGTGGTAAATCAGGTAAGTCTTTGGGGTTAGGTTGTATTGTCCTTGTTTTTTCCCCTTAGGGGCCGGGGTGCGGCAGTGATGCGGAATTGACTGCGCCGACCCGAGATGAGGTGAGTACCCCCCTGTGGTAATCAGGTAAGTCTTTTGGGGTGATTTGTATTGCCCTTGTTTTCCCCTTAGGGGCCGGGGTGCGGCAGTGATGCAGAATTGACTACGCCGACTCAAGATGAGGTGAGTACCCCCCTGTGGCAAATCAGGTAAGTCTTTAGGGGTGGTTTGTATTGCCCTTGCTCACCTATCTGTTCTTGTCTCCCCCAGGTATTGAAGAATGGCCTGGAGATGCTGGATTTGCGATGGAGTAAAGGAATGCAGCCCTGTTTGGTGAGTTCAGCGCGGCTCTGCGAGGTGCGTGGCAATGCACCTGAGAAGGCTCCTCTCTTCCAGATCGACGATGTGCTGGATCAATGATTCAGGTAAGGGTTTTGTTCTGGGTGTTCCAGAGCTGAAGCGGGTGTGGCTGAAGACTGGAGCTGCTGAAGACACGGTGAGCGTTACGCTGCAGCAAGCAGAATAACGCGAAGCACGTGTGGCTGTCTGGGTGTGGCTTAAATAGCCTTGGAAGAAGTCCCAGGTAAGTATTCTTCCACAGCCCCACCCGAGAGGAAAGGAGTCCCTGAGGTAAAGTAGTCCCTTTAAGCCTCATTTGGCTTGTGGCTTTGTGCAGCATGGTCTGCATCAGGTAGGTATGCAGCATGGTCTGCAACAGGTAAGATTTCTGTAATGGCCCATGACTTTATTCTTATGAGCCTGGCGCCATAGGCACCAGGACTGTAGCCAAAGAGCCCCTAACTGGGCTTTTTGGGCATGCTTCAAGTGGCATGATGCCTGCTTCTGGGGTTGCTGGGCCTGGTCTGGCTTTCCGGGGGCAGGCATCGTGACACCCTGCTCAACGAGAATATCGTAGATCACACAATCTCTGCATGTACTGTGGCGCCTCTGATCACTTTTTGCCTGAATGTTCCAAAAAACCCAAAAGAAAGGCGGGAAACGCCAAATCCCGACAGTAGACAGAGTCCCTATGTCGGGAAACTCACCTTTGGACTCTACATTACAGAATCCGAGTCATTTAGTCGCCTACCTGTTACATTTTCCTTAGATCACGGTGTTTCATTCCAGACAACAGCCGTGATTGGTTCAGGTGCAACAGGTAATTATGTTGATCAATGCTTTGCCTCCATATCAAGAATACCACTGGTTCGCAAAACTATACCTGAAACAGTGAATGCAGTGGATGGTTCAATTCTTGTCTCAGGAATGGTAACTCACCAAACAGTTCCACTGCATATGAGAACCGATGAAGGCCATACTGAAGACATATCATTCGATATCATTAAAGCACCAGCCTACAAAGTCATTCTGGGCATTCCTTGGTTGAAACTTCATAATCCTGCCATCGACTGGTCGACATCTCAGATTCAGTTCCCTTCCAATATATGCAATACTCGATGTACTACATTACTCGGTATTACCCAGTATAGTCCAGTCAGGGCGCTGGTTTCTCCTACTATGCATACTGGAGCTGTCTCTAAAAATGTTGTCTCTGTGATACCTTCTCAATATGCAGATTACACAGATGTTTTTGACAAAGGGATGGCGGAGACTCTACCCCCACATAGAGCTTATGATTGCCCAATAGACCTAATACCGGGAGTAAAGATACCATCCGGCAGAGTGTACTCCCTCACTCTCAAAGAAGATGAAGTCCTTAAAGATTACATGGACAAGGCTTTCACCATGGGATTCATTCGTCCTTCCAAATCACCAATTTCATCACCACTCTTCTTTGTTCCTAAGAAGAAAGGGGATATATACGTCCTTGTATTGATTATCATGCTTTGAATGCAGCAACCATAAAAAACCAGTACCCTCTTCCTCTGCTTTCTGTCCTCCTTGATCAATTGGGTTCTTCCAAAATCTTTACTAAGCTTGATCTCAGAGGAGCTTACAATCTCGTCCGCATGAGAGAGGGGGACGAATGGAAGACCGCATTCAAAACACGTTACGGTCTATTTGAGTATCTTGTCATGCCCTTTGGGTTATGTAATGCCCCGGCCACCTTTCAGGCATTCATGAATGATCTGTTTTATGACATTCTTGATCAATTTGTTGTTGTCTACCTGGATGACATTTTGATTTATTCACAAAACCAGGAAGACCACGAAAAACATGTCAAAACAGTACTCCAACGCCTGAGAGAACATAGATTGTTTGTAAAAGCCGAAAAGTGCATATTTCATGCCTCAGAGGTGGAATTTTTGGGATATGATCTTACTAACAATGGAGTGCGCATGAGTCAGTCCAAAATTAGTGCGATCCTGGAATGGCCTGTGCCCAATTCAGTCAAATCTTTACAATCATTCCTGGGATTTGCAAACTTTTATAGACATTTCATCAATGGATTTTCTGAAATCTCTGCAACTCTTACCTCTGTGACAAGTGCCAAGGTGCCATTTGTATGGTCTTCAGAAGCTCAGAAAGCTTTTGATCAATTAAAATCACCCTTCACTTCCGCCCCTGTCCTTAAACACCCTGATCCCGAGCTTCCTTTTTTTGTTGAAGCTGACGCTTCAGGTTATGCTCTTGGGGCGGTGTTGTCTCAAACCTGTCCTCATTCGGGAGAGATTCATCCTGTTGCCTACTTCTCTCGTAAATTGACAGCTTACGAAAGAAATTATTCCATCACAGAACGCAAACTTTTAGCCATCAGAGACGCATTCTTGGAATGGAGACATCACCTTCTACAAACACCTTGTAACAGTATACTCAGATCACCGCAGTCTGTTAGCCTTCAAATCTATGAAATGTCTGACAGCTAGACAGGCGCGGTGGCATTTATTCTTTTCACAATACCAATTTGTTATCACATACAGTCCTGCTAAAGCCCAAGTTTCGGCTGATACTCTCTCTCGCTTACATGTGGATGGCCAGTCTCAACAGATCGAAGCATTTCCTCTTCTACCGAACAAAGTTGTTTGTGGTTGTTCAGTTCAGCCCTCTTTGCTTTCAATCATCCCTGATTGGGTCTCAACCCATCCAAAAGAGATCACTGACCTCAACCTGGAAATAATTCAGGGTATGCCATTCATTCAAGGGCACGTCTATATACCCTCAAGTCAAGCTAGAGATTTAGCGCTTCAGTGGTCTCACGATTCTTTGATTGCTGCACATCCAGGAAGTCAAAAAACTCTTGAAGCCTTACGGCGTTGGGCTTGGTGGCCTTCCATGGTTCGTGATGTAAAGGATTACATTTTGACTTGCTCCATATGCACTCAGTGTAAAACTTCTAGAGCCAAACCAGTCGGTTTGTTACAACCGCTTCCTGTTCCGTACAAACCTTGGCAGATGCTGTCAATGGATTTCATTGTGGAACTCCCTGACGTTCAGGGCTATGACACTATTTGGGCAATAGTTGATTATTTCACAAAATATGCATTGTTCAAACCTTGCTCTGGTTTGCCTGCGGCTCCAGAATTGGCGAGACTGTTCTTGACAAATGTGTTTCGTTTCTTTGGATTACCCTCGGTTATTGTTTCCGATCGTGGCACACAATTTACGTCACGATTCTGGAAGGCTCTTACAGCTTCTCTGGGTATTGAGGACAGGTACTCCTCGGCTTACCGTCCTCAAACGGATGGGCAGACTGAGAGAACTAACGTTACTATCGAACAGTACCTACGCTGTTTATGCCTTCAGTTCCAACAGTCTTGGTTTACTTCTCTGCCTTATGCAGAATTTGCATATAACAACTCTATGCATACATCAACTGGAGTTTCTCCCTTTTTTGCCCTGTATGGTGGTCATCCTAGGGCACTCCCACTTGATCCGGTATTATCGGCCATTAATCCTGCAGCAAGAGATTGTATGAGAGATCTCGATAAGATTCATCGGGATGTGCGCTGTCATTTACTCCGAGCTCAAGATCGTGCCAAGAAGTATGCTGATGTGCATTGATCACCTGCTCCAGTCTATCGCAGTGGCATGAAGGTGTGGTTGTCGTCCCGTAATTTGCGAATTGCAGGCAAACGCTCGCTTCTGCCCAAATATGTGGGACCCTATGTCATTACTGATGTTATCAATCCTGTGGCGGTTAAGCTTTCTCTGCCGCGATCATGGTGCATACATCCAGTCTTTCACGTCTCCCTGATCAAGCCTTTCATCCACGGGACCCGTCTGCCTACTAGTCCTTCGCCGATCTTGGTGGATGGTGAGGAGGAATATGAGGTCTTGCGTATCCTGGACTGCAGGGTGTCTAGGGGTACGTTGTTCTACCTCGTGGATTGGAAGGGGTATGGGCCTGAGGACCGTACCTGGGAGCCTCTCTCCAATTTGCATTGTCCGGATCTTCTGAGGAGTTTCCATTCCGCCAAGGGGTTGCCGGAGTCTTTGGGGGAGGATGCTGTTACACTTCAGGCTTCCCAGCGGGCCTCCTTGCAGAATACGACTTCTTTACAAGCTCCTCTATGGACCAGATACAGGCTACCATGGCGTCTGTACAAACTTCGACGGACTCTGGGTCACCTGACACGTCTTGTACATGGAAGACGTACTGCAAGCCACGCCCCTCTTATGACTATAAAACCACTGCCTTCCAAGGGGCTCGTTGCTGCTAATTAGCTTTACAAGCTACACGCAGTTTCGTCCGTTTCCTCTTCGTGACTTCCTACACGATTCCTCATCTGAACTCCTGGTTTTGACCTTTGCCTGACTTCTGGATTTCCTCATCTCCTCCTTTATTCCTGTCATGCTCGTCTGGTTGTTTGACTTGGAACGTTACTGGATCCGGCTCCTTTCTGTCTCTTGCTGTACTTCATTCCTGGTTGCCGCTCTGCACTCAGAACCAAATTGCTGTCTACTATTCCGGACCATTTCTACAGCTACTCGGTGTACTTGTTCAGGTACATACTTAATTAGCTATCCCCATCTCTGCTATTGTTTACATCCACGACTTGTTTGGACATTTGTCTTCTGTTGGATTCTGGGACATTGAGTGACTCTCCTGTGAGATTGCCCTTAAGTGCAGATAAACGCTTTCCTGAAACTGCACCACTCGGCACTAGTGCGACACTCGTGCCGTCCGGGGCTACTTCCCTATACTAACATCCCTGTTTGTTATTTTCTCCTGTCGTTGTCTTCTGTTTCCTGGATTCATTTCCTCAATATATCCTTATTCAGGTCAGTTGTTATCAATTCTATATCTATAGTTGGGACCGATATTGAATTAGACCATTTCCACTCATTTTGTGTTATTCCTTGTAGATCATCCCGGGGAAGCTCCACTCCAATATCTATCTAGGTAGTTGCCCATTTAATTCAACTGTTCTAATCACTTGCATTAACCTCAACACTGTCTAATATCTTTGTATTCCTTTGCAGCATTGGTATTGGCGGTGTGTGTTCTCCCCGCTCTTTTATTCAATTGACACCTCTGTTTGTCCCAACTGAAACAGCAGAGAAGTACATTGTGGAAAAGAGCCCCTCTTTGAGGAAGCCTGATTCTTGTACTCAGGGGAGCTGGGATGGAAGGCTGAATATCGATTCTTGTACCACCATCAGCTCCAAGGTCACTTCTCTGCATCTTCGGCCTATTTCGGAGTGGTGAGTAACACCTTTCCTGGTCAATTGTTTGCGCATATTATTTTTCTGTGATGTTCCTTGGGTTTCAGATTGAGGCGCTCTGTTTATTTTTTGTTTTGTTCGGGGAATAGCATATTATTAGTTTGGGCTATTAGGTGGCACTAAAAGCGCTACCTTTCAGCCGAAACTATTGTCATTAAAATAAGAGCTTTGACATAAGAGCGTATATGGGCTTTGAATGAGGGTCTTCAATGATTTTCCAATGGAGATGACATTAGAGGGAGGATACACAGTTGTTAGGCTATTGAATCCCTCCCATTCCCTGCGCCTAGCCATGCTGATCCCTATGGCTAATCCCACCCATTACTGCACACCTCTGAACTCTTTTAAGCGCTGAGCTCTTCCATGGAGGCAGCCATCTTGGATGACGTCTCTAAGGAATCTCTCTGGAACAAGCCAAAACTAGCGGCCATCTTTGAATGGGAAAGATACCATGTATCTTCCTGTACTTTTGTTATCCCTAGTTTAAATCAGAGTTTGCACAACAATGAACTGATTTGTTGATATAGCTGACGGTACATGGTAATAACTAAGCACTTCTAGTTAGAATCAGAGTTTGCACAACAATTATTGATTTTTTTTTTTGATATAGCCGCTGGTCCATGGTATTAACTAAGCACTTCTAGAACTTCCTTAGAAACTATTCATTGGGCTGAACAGGGCTACGGGGAGACCTTCGATTCAATGCTATGATCCTTCTTTTATATTGTGCTTCTTCTGTACACGTGACTGTGAGTCGTTGCGTCACTCAGAAGTCGCTTCTCATTTCGTGTCCGTAGGGAAGATGGCGGCTCTTGGAGCTGGTGCCTCTGCAACTGCCTTGGAAGAAGCGTTCTTGACCTATTTTGTTTAGTGGATTCCCGACCCGGAAGAGTGTTGCTGTCCCCTGCCTTGCACAGTATCCGAGGCCCTGGTGCCTATTGTAAGCAAGCCTTCACGTGTGCATCCTGTCCCCTTGCTACTGTCCCCTCACTTGAGGGAGTGACCTCTTCATTCAATCTTTCTACTCTCGGTTGCGCGGCACCAGGTCCCACACTTCAGCAGCTGCTGACACATCTGGTTGCTCTGGAGGTGACCTCTCCGGAGGCAGGCTATTGCACAGACTGGAAGTCTGTCTGAGACCGGGGCAGCCCTCCGTCGTTGGCAGGCATGCAGGGCATGTCCATCAAGTGTGTGATCATGGGCGATGGGTAGGTGAAACACTCATCTCAACTCTAATGCGAGAGTGGTGGGTGGGGGGGTGCTGGGAGGCGGCTTAGGGTTCGGAAGGGGGATGCAATGGTAATGAAGCTACACAGTGTAAAAAGGTTCACTTATGATTGTTTGTGAACCTCTACCATAGGTTCTCTCGCCTGGAAAATAAACAAAAATGGAGACGCCTTCACAGAATAACAGTCAAGTAGATCTATTTATTGGCATCAAAATCAAACACTCGAGAGGATAGAGAGGCGACATATATTGCTAGGACCCTCTGCTTTTACTTAAAATGGTCTATGCTTTAATACTATTATTTCACCTGCGCTAGTACAGCACGAAAATAACGAATGGTCCTTGAAAGGTAACTTCACTGACGGTGAACAGAATTTTTGGTGAGTAATTATAGAGAAATACAAATAAACATGCAGTTGGAGGCTTGACATGTGCTTTTCTAGTTTATGGTGATAATGTCGAAACAAAAATGTCGACATTTTTTTTCGAAAACAATAATGTCGAAAACCTATACATATAATGAAAAGAGACAATTTTTAGAAAAAAAAATGTCGAAAAAATGTCAATTAGCACTATCAATAAATACATAAACAAGAAGAGTTTCATTTACTAGGGGGGGTCCTGACCCAACACCCCCTCACCCAGCACCCCCCGGCCACCCCTCCCCACCCCCCCACCACCCTCTCACCCCTCATAGTCAACACATTTTAGTTATATATATATTTATTTATTTTTTTCGAAAAATTCAAAAAAATGTCAAAAAAAATCGACATTATTGGTTTTAGACATTATTGTTTTCTAAAAAATGTTTGACATTTTGACTTTCGACATTATTTCATTCTACATTATGACTGACCACCGTTTTTCTCTATCTTGAGCCTAAGCCCAGGTGGGAAAGATCAACACCTTCTGGCATTTGTATGTGCTATTTTGACTTCAAGCTATTTCCTAGCTTAGAAAACAGTGCCTGTAACTCAACACACACACAAGTCATTTGAACTACTGTTCATGAACCACAGCAAAACTGTCATGTGAAATTGTTTTGTAGAGAAGAACTGGTGTTCATTTAAAGTATATTTCCACAAACGGCCCTTTGAATATCAATTCTACTTAATGGTGTTAATGATAGACAGGTTGGGAAGGGGAGGGAGACTCAGTACTAATGTTAATAGCCATTCTTTCTTGCATTCCTACAGCTTGCATTATCAATGCATTACTGACTGACACAGATGAAACAGGAGGTTTGAGCAATCGAGCAAGTGCCTGGCAGCAAACGGGTAGACAATGTAGAAGAAGACAGGCCCCTAAGAAAAATAAGAAAAATCATTAGGAAATCACCAATTCTCCAGCCAAAAAGTTGATGATGGACCAAAAGGAGCTGGTAAGGTCCCATGTGCCAGTGGGCATGTGGGCTTGTTCAGCAATACCATGCAGTTTATTTATTGCTTCGTGAACAGAAGTGAAGGTACCAGGCACATAGAGACAGCAATTTACCCCTAGGATTTTGCATACCCCTCCCTTTTCTGCAAGTATCATATCTAAAACCAACCTATTTTGCAAGGCCACAAGGTGTGCCGCCTGTAATTCTACAGTGATATTACTCAATATTTCAGTGATGTCATTAATGGTTACTTCCAACAATCTAGCCAGGCGACAGATATCCATAGAGTTTATGGCAGGGCCATACCAGGGGATGATTGCTTTAATGAGATTGGCAAATACCTGTGCATCAGTGTCATCCTGAATAACAGTGCTGCAATGCCTGGTAGGGATATCAACAACAGGGGGTCCAATAGATATGACTGGAAATACGAATCCTAAATGACAATGGCCACTCCAATGTGGAGGTAGCCAAGTGTAGGCGTTATGCCCACAAATGTAATATACTGAGCCGCCAACATAAAAGGGAACTTCAGTGTCATTTCTAGGAATGGGGAATGTTATGTTGCAGTTGGTGTTATATTTTAGGAACGCAGAACCATTGTTCTCAATACAAATGGCCCCTGTTCTGTTGGCGGCCCAGAGACGAAGGGAAGAGATGGAAAATTAATGAGGGTTATTATCCAATAGCTGTGCAGTAGGTAGAACCAGGGCTGCCGCAGTCACTAGGGCAGTGTCATGATGCCTACCCCCGGAGCACCAGGCCAGGCCCAGCACCCCGGGAGCAGGCATCACGCCCCCAGGTAAAAGCCCAGCGGCCCTTTATAGGGGCTCTTTGGACTCTGTCCTGGCGCCGTTGGCGCCAGGCTCATGTTGGACATCAGTCCTGGCGCCATAGGCGCCAGGCTCATAAGGGGAAGTGTTTGGTGCACTTACCTGAAGCAGACCATGCTGCACACTCACCTGATGCAGACCATGCTGCATGAAGAACCAAGCCAAATGAGGCTTAGGAGGGACTATTTTTCTGAAGGAACTATTTTGTTACTTGGGTGGGGCTGTGGAAGAATACTCACCTGGAACTTCTTCCAAAGCTATTTAAGCCACGCCCGGACAGCCACACGTGCTTCGCGTTGTTCGGCATCCCAGCAGCTGAAGGCTCACCGTGTCTGCTCCTGCACCTGGACTCCAGCCACGCCCGCCTCAAACCTGGAACACCTGTAAGGGAATAAGAGAAGAGAAAGGTGAAAACCAAGAACTTATTCAACCTTCTTACCTGCATCCGGAATCTTCACGCCAGCATTCCTGAAGGAAGACTTCCATTTAAAAGCAGCGCGTTGCTCACTGCAGTGCCGCGCTTCACTCACCTGTTCCCGAGACGCCGCCCGGCTCCATCGCGGCTCTCAGCACCGGGCGCCACATCTCTGCACCTAGGGGAGAGAAGAAGAGACAAAAGGTGAGCAAGGGAACACAAGAGGAAAGCCGAATTTTCAGCCATATTACTTACCGGCTTTTCTTGGTGAATCATTCCTCATCTCGGGTCGGCGCCGCCTCTTTGGCAGGTACCGCACCCCGGCCCCTATGGGGAAAGGACAAAAGACATTACTGGGGAATTATAAAGACATTTAGAGGGGTCGCCCTCATCACTAACTCACCTGATTTTACCACCAGCAATTTAACCCCTCAACGCATCGCCTTTGTTCTGCACCTGAAATAAAGGACAGAAAAAACAACATAAAAGGAGGCTCACACTTGAACTTTTGCATCTTCATACTTACGGCGTATCGCTCAGAAAAGTCAAGTGGATGTGCCAGCGCCATTCTGAAAACCAGTGAAGTAACTGGACGAATGCGCGCCCCTGCACCAGAAGCAGGATGGAGAGTTCATCCTTCCAAACCATAAGGTGAGCTTAAACCGGGGGTTTTGGAGGAAGTCAGAGAAGAACGAAGGGGGAAAGGGGGGGAGCAAGCACACTATTCAGCAGACAGTTAATCCCCTTTCGCATCTGCAGAAGGATATTCCTACGGGCCAGACAAGCAAGATTTGGGGGTCCTGTTCAATCGGTGGTCCGAATTCTGCGCATCACGCTTGAAGAGGCCACAGCAACCCAGCCCAGACCAGCGCCTCCGTGGGAGCCAGGTGAGCGTTACAGAACGCGAAGCCTTCCTACAAATTCCCACCCAGGCGCTATGGAAACTTTTGAGACTGACCAGTTGGCCCAACTACTGGGGGAATTACGGGCCGGAGTACACACCGCTCGTCAAGAGACTAATGCTCTCAGGAGGGAAGTGATTGTAACAAAGGAAAGAGCTGATGACCTGGCTAGACAGCTTTTGCAAGGTCAAGCTGGACAAACTCCTTTACCCGGTTCCGGAGGGAACCCCGCTCCTGTGCTTTCCAGTAACCCGGTGCAGATTAATCTACCTGGAAACATGCCGCTGGCCCCACCCGAACGCTTTGCTGGGGACCCCAAATGATTCGCCGTATTCATGAATCAGTGTCGTTTGCATTTCCTTTGCAGACCTGGGGCCTTCCCTAATGACCAGACCAAGGTAGCCTTTGTATTGTCATATCTCAGCGGCAGTGCTGCCGATTGGTCAGTTCCACTGGTAACTCAAGATGACCCGATTCTTCGTGATTTTCAAGGATTTCAAGCAAGCATGGAAAGGTTATTTGCTCTTCACTACCAGGGGCAGGCTCTAGATGACAAACTTCTATCTCTGCGACAGGGCAATCAAGACCTCCTTTCCTACATTGCAACCTTTAATAGACTAATTGTGGAAACTGGGTGGCCAGAGGATAAGAGAATCACGTTATTTTATTGAGGTCTACGCGGAGAACTTAAAGATGTCCTGGCCCAAGTTGTAAATCCGCCCCAAGAATGCTCAGAATACATAAACTTAGTGGTCCAATTGGATCACAGACTGAAAAACAGAAAAGCAGATCGGTCTAAGTTTGAGACCCGGGTGTTAGTCAAGACCCACGCTAACCTCAAGGGGGCTGAAGCCTCTGAGCCAATGCAAATCGGAGGAGTTAAAGGACCTTTAACGCAAAAGGAACGTGAAAGAAGACGGCAGATGCACTTATGTCTTTATTGTGGATCCTCTGGACACTTTCTACGAGATTGCCAGGCAAGGCCGCCCAGGAAGGTGGTAGGAGCCGCTGATAAAATCCATGAAACCTCTGTATCGGGAAACGACCCCGCCCGACAAGCGTAGGGGTCCGCTTGCCGAGCTTGAAAACGAACTCTCAGACCTCGCATTTCACTGTGCCAATGGTCCTCGTAGATCCGGAACAGCCTAAGCGGTTGCATGCAATAAAGGCATACATGGATAGTGGGGCTATAGGAAACTACGTGGATCGTGAATTGGTCTCCAGGATTAACCTTCCCCTGCGTCCTAAAACCAGCAAAGATGTCATCACCACAGTTGATGGAACCGAAATTGCCTCGGGCCGGTAACACATTCCACAGCTAAGGGGACACTTGTAGGTCCAGACGGCCATCGGGAGGCAGTTGTGTTTGATGTAATCAAGGCTCCACAGTTTCAGGTTATTCTCGGAATCCCTTGGTTAGAGACACATAATCCTCGAATTGATTGGCGAGCGAAGAGAATAACCTTTCCGGAGTGTGCACGAACCTGCTACCCAGAAAATCTGAAGATCAGTCTAGCATCAGTAACCTCTGTCTCCATGCAACTACCTCCGGAATACCAAGACTTTCAGGACGTCTTCCAAAAGGAACAGGCCAACACGTTACCTCCTCACAGATCGTACGATTGCCAAATCGATCTGGTGCCCGGTGCACAACCCCCTTGTAGCAGGATTTATGCCCTTACTGAGCCGGAGAATCTGCATTTGAGACAATATTTAGATCAATACCTAGCCAATGGTTTCATTCGCCCGTCAAAGTCTCTGGCATCCTCGGCTTTGTTCTTCGTGCCAAAAAAAGAAGGCGACCTTAGAACTTGTATCGATTACCGCGCATTGAACCAGATAACTGTTAAAAATCGTTACCCTCTGCCTTTGATCCCTGAACTCCTTGACCAGGTGAAGGACGCTTGCATTTACACCAAGTTAGATCTCCGGGGGGCTTATCATCTGGTACGAGTAAAAGAAGGCGACGAATGGAAAACGGCCTTCCGTACAAAATATGGACTATTCGAATACCAGGTGATGCCTTTTGCGTTGTGCAACGCGCCTGCTGCCTTCCAATTCTTCATGAACGATGTCCTTCGGGAACTCATCGATGTCTGTGTTGTCGTGTATATCGATGACATTCTGGTTTACTCCTCTTCGGAATCTGATCACAGAAAACATGTCAGGGCCGTCCTTGAGAAATTGCGCCAGCACAAACTGTTTGCAAAGCTGGAAAAATGCGTTTTCCATACCACCGAGGTTGAGTTTCTTGGATTCATCCTGACACCTAAAGGGGTCCGAATGGACTCACGGAAAGTGGATGCCATCCTCAAATGGCTATCACCTAGTTCGGTGAAAGGTGTCCAAAGCATGCTTGGTTTTGCCAATTTTTATCGCAGGTTTATCCCGGAATTTTCACGGCTGGTGCAACCCATCACTGCACTCTTGTGGAAGAATAAACGTTTTGAATGGACTGAGGAAGCTGAACAGGCCTTTCAGGAATTAAAAGCTAAATTTACGTCCGCACCTATTTTGAAACACCCGCGTCCTGATCTCCCATATATAGTCGAAACCGACGCATCCAGTTTAGCCATGGGAGCTGTACTGTATCAGAGAGACCCCGAAACTAACCAACTGCACCCCGTAGCATTTTGGTCCAGAAAGTTCTCGCCGCCGGAGATAAATTATGCAATCACTGATAAGGAATTATTAGCCATTAAGTCCGCCTTTAAGGCTTGGCGGCATTATCTTCTTGGCGCCAGGCATACCATCACCGTGATCACTGATCACCGAAATTTACAATATTTAAAAACTGCCAAGGCTCAGTCTTCACGACAGCTCTGATGGGCTTTATTCTTTGCTGAGTTCGATTTTGTAATCACCTACCGTCCTGGCTGTAAGAATGGCAAAGCGGACGCGCTATCTCGAATTGGAATGGGAGAAATGGACACAAACTCAGAACCTGTGCCGATAATTCCCGAACAAAGAATCTTGGGGATAACCACTTTACAAACCCTTGAAGACATTCAAGCACGGGTAAAACTATTCCTGGACTCTTCAGCCTTGCAGGATTGGATCAAAAGGGGGTATGCCTTTTCAATCAACGATGGCTTACCTTACTTTCAAGGATGTTTATTTTTGCCAGAAAAGGAATTGCAAGAACTGGTTATTTCCCGTCATCACGATACTCTGATGGAAGGACATCCTGGCATTGCCAAAACAGAGGAAAAAATTAAACGACAATTCTGGTAGCCGTCCTGGCGAAAGGATATTAAATCTTTCGTGATGTCTTGTGGAGTTTGCGCCCAAAACAAAGGTCAAAAAACAAAACCCGCCGGTCTTCTTCAACCCTTAGACATTCCACCAGCACCTTGGCACACCTTGTCACTAGATTTTATCACGGACCTGCCCTCTTGTAATGGATACAATACTATTCTGGTTGTGGTGGATTTATTTTCCAAGATGGCCCATTTTATTCCGTTGAAAGGATTACCGTCAGCTTTTGTTCTTGCCAAGGAATTCCTCGAAAATATCATCCGTCTGCATGGATTCCCGTCCATACTAATCTCCGATCGGGGAAGCCAGTTTATTTCTCATTTTTGGAAAAAGTGTTGTCAACTGGCACAAATCGACGTAAGACTCTCAACCAGCCACCACCCACAGACCGATGGTCAGACGGAGAGAACGAACCAGACCCTTGAACAATATCTACAATGTATGTTGCACCAATCGGAGGGTAATTGGAAGGATATTTTATGGGTGGCTGAATATGCATACAATAACTCGATACACTCTGGAACTGGTCAGAGCCCCTTTTATACCCTATATGGACATCACCCTCGTACTTCAGACTTGGACTCACCTTTGAGCCTCGAAATGCCTGCAGTGCACCATTTGCATTCTACGATTACTCAAGCCTTCAAGGATGCTACTGCACACTTACAACATGAGAAAGGGAAATACAAAAAGAATGCGGATCTGCATCGAAAGGAGGCGCCTCCATACCAAATAGGGGATCAAGTATGGTTGGCTACCAAACACTTATCGCTCAAGGGACCTCGGACTTTTAATCCAAGGTATTTAGGCCCTTACTCGATCAAAGCTATAATTAACCCAGTGGCAGTCAAGCTAGATCTACCAGCTAACATGCGGATTCACCCCGTTTTTCATGTGTCGCTTTTGAAACCAGTGCAACCAGGAACCAGATTAATAAAACCACCAGAACCAATCCAGATAGACGGGGAGCCTGAATTAGAGGTGAAGAACATTTTGGACTCTAAGATCTCAAAATCAAAACTTTTCTATCTAATTGATTGGAAGGGGTACGGGCCTCAGGAAAGATCTTGGGAACCCAGCGACCACGTACATGCACCTCGGCTAGTAAAAAGGTTCCATCGGAATTTCCCAAACAAACCGAAACCTCCTGGGGAAACGACCTTGGGAGGGGCCTTGGGGGGGGGGAGTGCTGTCATGGTGCCTACCCCCGGAGCACCAGGCCAGGCCCAGCACCCCCGGGAGCAGGCATCACGCCCCCGGGGTAAAAGCCCAGCGGCCCTTTATAGGGGCTCTTTGGACTCTGTCCTGGCGCCGTTGGCGCCAGGCTCATGTTGGACATCAGTCCTGGCGCCACAGGCGCCAGGCTCATAAGGGGAAGTGTTTGGTGCACTTACCTGAAGCAGACCATGCTGCACACTCACCTGATGCAGACCATGCTGCATGAAGAACCAAGCCAAATGAGGCTTAGGAGGGACTATTTTTCTGAAGGAACTATTTTGTTACTTGGGTGGGGCTGTGGAAGAATACTCACCTGGAACTTCTTCCAAAGCTATTTAAGCCACACCCGGACAGCCACACGCGCTTCGCGTTGTTCTGCATCCCAGCAGCTGAGCGCTCACCGTGTCTGCTCCTGCACCTGGACTCCAGCCACGCCCGCCTCGAACCTGGAACACCTGTAAGGGAATAAGAGAAGAGAAAGGTGAAAACCAAGAACTTATTCAACCTTCTTACCTGCATCCGGAATCTTCACTCCAGCATTCCTGAAGGAAGACTTCCATTTAAAAGCACTGCGTTGCTCGCTGCAGCGCCGCGCTTCACTCACCTGTTCCCGAGACGCCGCCCGGCTCCATCGCGGCTGTCAGCACCAGTCGCCACATCTCTGCACCTAGGGGAGAGAAGAAGAGACAAAAGGTGAGCAAGGGAACACAAGAGGAAAGCCGAATTTTCAGCCATATTACTTACCGGCTTTTCTTGGTGAATCATTCCACATCTCAGGTCGGCGCCGCATCTTTGGCAGGTAGCGCACCCCGGCCCCTATGGGGAAAGGACAAAAGACATTACTGGGGAATTATAAAGACATTTAGAGGGGTAGCCCTCATCACTAACTCACCTGATTTTACCACCGGCAATTTAACCCCTCAACGCATCGCCTTTGTTCTGCACCTGAAATAAAGGACAGAAAAAACAACATAAAAGGAGGCTCACACTTGAACTTTTGCATCTTCATACTTACGGCGTATCGCTCAGAAAAGTCAAGTGGATGTGCCAGCGCCATTCTGAAAACCAGTGAAGTAACTGGACGAACGCGCGCCCCTGCACCAGAAGCAGGATGGAGAGTTCATCCTTCCAAACCATAAGGTGAGCTTAAACCGGGGGTTTTGGAGGAAGTCAGAGAAGAACGAAGGGGGTAAGGGGGGAGCAAGCACACTATTCAGCAGACAGTTAATCCCTTCTCATCTGCAGAAGGATATTCCTACGGGCCAGACAAGCAAGATTTGGGGGTCCTGTTCAATCGGTGGTCCGAATTCTGCACATCACGCTTGAAGAGGCCACATCAACCCAGACCAGACCAGCGCCTCCGTGGGAGCCAGGTGAGCGTTACAGGCAGCCCAGGATGAAAAAGGAGTAAACACATCTGATAAAGGGAAAGTAGCATTTGGGAAAATAACAAATTCACAGATTCCTTTGCGCAGCACCTGCTGTTGTAACTGAACCTACAAAGAGGAGGAGGAGAAGGAATAGGAGGCATAGCGGATATTAGCTATTCCCTGGGCTATTCCTTTAAATATTGTTATAGTTTCTATATGTAATATAGCTACGTGTAAAGTATAACATGAAGCAAAGAACGGGAGGGGCAACTGTTGCAGCGGGAGCCCTTCCTCTACGAAAGCAGGAAACTGTAAACATACATAGCAATTTCTGCGTGGCACCATCTTGTGTGTATGATGCATAAGGGTAAAAAACACATTTCTAATCATTAATTCACGATGATAATGCTGATCAGAGGGGTAGAGTTGCCATAGTAACATCATGAAAGGGTACAGATGTTAATTTTATCGAAAGGGGACATTAAATACCACATAATATAAAAGCACCAAGTAGTATAAGCAGGTTCCAAAAACATAAAAACAGATAGCACAATCTCGTATGATACCAGTTTCTGTCAGTGCGTGATATATCATTTTTGTAGGGTAGTTGTCTGTTGCCATAAGGATAACAATGGAGAGGCATGGTCAGTGTATCTGTGGCAGAGGCAATATATATATATTTTTTGGAGTGTCTAAAATAACTCACCCCCAGGCAGTCTTGACTGGCCATAGCTGCTTTCTCCTGAGAGTGTTCCCAAATGTTCCGTTTGTAGAGTTTCTTTAAAACGTTCTTGGTCTCAGATTATAGCATGGCACCTCTGTTGGTCCTACAACGTCTTTGGGGCACACTGTAGTTGGAGAAAACAATCCAAGTTCCTTTTTCCAGCAGGTGTTTTTGCAGAAGAAAAAGTGGTGCAGCAACGCACCCGTCCTCCGGCTGTTACTGTGGCAGAAGGGGTAGAGGCGCTTTCTACACATGACTGGCATGAGCCCAGTTTCTGTGCCCGTCACACTTTACTGCCGTTTGTGTTGCCAGGAGCACCTGCACCAACTCTTTCCACCTCGGTTGCAAACCAGAGATACATTGAAAGATATTGGTCAGTAGCCAGTCCCCAGGCAGGATAGAGTGTCCCGGCTCCTCCAAGGGCTGGGGTAGACAGTCTTTGACCTGTTTATGAAGAATAGACACTGCTTTACTAAGCTCCATATAATAATCAATCAGCATAGGACAAGGTACATCTGAAAGTTTCCTTGGGTGAGGCAAGCACCACATATTGGCTGGGTGGCCCTTAACAAACTCATTAGGGGACAACCCCACCCCAGAATCTGCAACAGTTCTCATCGAAAATAAGGCTATAGGTAAGACATCCACCCAGCTTAAGTTTCCACTTGCACACACTTTAGTTAGTTTGTTTTTTAGTGTGGCATTACAACTTTCTACTAAACCTACCACCTGTGGGTGATATATTGCATGAAACCTTTGCCTTATACCCAAGGCCTGATATACCAGGTCCATTGTTTTGTTGACAAAATGAAGCACATTATCTCTCCATATTGATCAGGGCAGACCATACCTCAGAAAATATTCCTTATCAAGGGTTTTGGCTGTACTCCGTGAAGTGTTATCTCTCAAGGGAAATGCCTCTTACTGAACATACAGACAATTACCAAAACGTATTTGTATTTCTGACAGGGAAGCAACTATATTAAATCCTTTTTGTAAGACTTCAAATGGGAAATTTGGGGGACCAAAAAGACCTCTTGGTTCCCCTTCTGCTTGCCCAACATTATGTGTGGCACATATAATACACTGTTTACAAAACACTACTGCTGCCTTGCGAATGTTTGGGTTATTCAAAAGTGTACGTAATAGATTAACCATGCCATCCGCCCCTATGTGAGCCACTCCATGTGCGACTGATAACAGGGAGGATAGCTCAGGGGCAATGTGCTAGTCTTGGAAGCAAGATGATGCAGAGCAACACAGGTTCGATCCCCGGGTTCGCACAAAGAAACCTCTGAGTATTAAGTGCGTTCTAAATAACCAATTACAATCATGAGTATATATTTGTTTGGCAACATCCATCTTCCTCTGTCCAACACCCATCCTCAAAAACTGCATCAATCTCCCATTGTCTCAATTCCCGACAGGTAGCATCTGCTTGAATACTGACAATCATGTCAAGTGTATTCCCAAAAGGGGGATGGCCTGTTGTGCGTGGACTAGAAACATAAGTGAGAGAGTAAGGGGCAGTTGTTTTTGCAATAGCGTCCGCAAACGCATTGCCTTTCCCCACATGGTCAGTGATTTTCTTATGTGCGCTGCAGTGAATAATGGCAAAATGGCTTGGCAAGGCCACTGAATAAAGCAATTTGTGAATAAGTTTGCCATGTAGAATTTAGGTCCCATGTGAGTTAAGAAAGGTGCTTTCCATCCAGAGCCTCACAAAGTTATGGGCAACCCCAAATGCATACTGCCTATCATTGTAAATGTTTACTGAAAGTCAGAGCTGAGCTCACATGCTCTGGTTAGCGCTATAATTTCAGCCAGTTGTGCTGAATGCTGAGGTATTTTACAGGTTTTCACAACTATTTTTAATGTAGTTATAGCATAAGCTGCAGTAGACGAGTCATCAGTAGCTTGAAACACGAGCCATCAACATATAAAATGCCATCAGGCTTTTCTAATGGAACATCAGTCAAATCAACCCGTCCCTTCATCTCCTCCTCTGTTTTTAGTACACATTCATGCAAAAAATAGAGGTAATCAGAAGGGAGGGTCAGAAAGGGGGAAGGGTTTAAGGTATTACATCTTCGCATAGTAATGTTGGGTGTGAACAGGGCCAACTCATACCTAGTGAGTCATGCCTTAGTTAAATGTTCCATTTGTGTTTTCTTCAAGAGAATATCTATTGCATGGGGAACAATAACTGTTAAAGAATGGACCAATACTATGGTTTCTACTTGTTTCTCAGAAAAGGCACCCTTTAGCAACTGGGTCTATGGTGGTCAAAAAATAGGTGGATGGCCTATTTTTCCTCCCCTTGTGGTTGAGGTCGGACTGACAAAGCACACCCTTTTAGTTCATGCACAGAGAAAAGGGTTTAGAATAGTCTGGTGTTCCCAGTGCAGGAGAGTTACATAGCACAGACTTGTCTCAAAGCTTTCATGATGAGACGAAGTCCAGGGGAGAGGTACAGGAATAGTGTTAGTAGTAGGTTCCAGTAAGTGTCACGCCGCGCGCTCGCTCGCGGGCGCCACTTACCTGTCCTGGGGTCCCTGGTCCACGGCCGCAGCGGTCTCCTCCTTCATGGAGGCTGTACCCGCGGTGGCGTCTCTCCTCACGCCGACCCGCGGTTCGGATGGGCGCCGTGGACGCCGCCATCTTGCGAGGATCTACGCATGCGCGGATCGTCAGTATTCGACGTCCCGCGCATGCGCAGTGTCGGAGCATGCGTTCCAAGCCTCGCTTTGACCCCGGACCATAAAAGGGCACCGCATACACAGGGACGACGCGTCTCAATGCGGTTGTTACTGTGTATGCGCTGCTGGAGTCCTGGCGCTTGTTTTCCAGCCCTCCAGTTCCCTGTTCTACCTTTTTCTGCCTAGTCCTGCCTCATCTCCTTACTCCTCCTTGCTTCCTGGTCCTCCTACCCCTTCTTCCCTTTACTGCTGATACTTTGCCTGTCCCTGGTTAGGGTAGAGGAGGTCCTGTCTGGGTTCCTAGTTGTAGTGGGGACTCTCCTGTCAGTACTGCTTTTTCTTGCAGTTTGCTTTCCTTTGCCTGTCTTGTGCCCTGCCGGTACCTGTGCCTAACTGCCTTTTGGAAGTTCCTGAGTTCAGCCCTGTTATCATCGGTGAATTCATCAAGCCTTCTCAGCCAGTGGAAACACTGTCCCGACGTCACGCAAATTCTGAGAAGTGCCACCCGTGGCGTTGGGAGTTGGTTCAGTGCCATCCTGTCTTATATCGTCAGGAGGGGATTGGGCTAATTTCTCGCGTTACCCATTCATCGGCCATCAATACATCGACATACTGGCAACCTCAACTCCACGGTCTACAGGAAGAAGAGGTAACCCACGATCTCGTGAAGATTCGCTTAACAGATTGAGACGCCTTACCCCCAGTCCCGACATGGACGACATGCAGGAACTACGTGAAGAAATGCGTGCCATGCGTCTTGAAATGACCACTCTCCGCCAGGAGAACAACACCCTCAGACAAGCATTGGATCGGTGTTTGGCTAATCCCGCACAACCTGTCACACCGCCTGAGAACTCCATGGCTTACACTACTCCGATGAAGTATGATGGTGATCCGCGTCGAGTGGCAGAGTTCTGTACACATTGTCGGATCCATTTCCAATTCAGGTCTACTCATTTTGCTCAAGACAAGGCTAAGATCGGGTATATCCTTGGAAATCTAACCGGCAATGCACTCGCCTGGGCCGCACCTTTGGTCTCTACCAACAGTCCTCTGTTGGGTGATTTCGCTGCTTTCGAGAAAGCCTTTTTGGACGTCTTTAAACCGCCCAATTTGGCAGCCATGGCCCAGAATCAATTAATGGAGATCAAGCAAGGGTCAGGTGACATAATCCACTACATCAGTCGGTTTCGACAATTAGCAACCGATTCACAATGGCCCGAAATCACTCAAAAAACCTTGTTTCGTCGGGGACTACGAGAGGAGTACAAAGACGAACTGCTGCACATTCCGGAGCCAGAAACGTTGCCTGCATTGGTGGAACAAGTCTTACGCATTGATCACAGGTTAACCGAACGAAGGAGTGAACGCCGCAGATCTGACAGGTATCAACCAATTCTTCCAGCACAGAACCCCGGACCGGCTGTTTCTACCGATGTAGGTCCAGAATCCATGCAGTTGGGTGCCGTCCGAGGTCCGTTGTCCGAGACTGAAAAGAAAAGAAGACGACAGAAGAACTTGTGCATGTATTGCGGTGGTTCTGGTCATTTTCTAGGCACCTGTCCGCTACGTCCTCTGAAGAAACAGGAAAACTAACAGGCCCGTTGTTTGAGGCGAAGGCAGCAGCGGGCCGCCCTTCTGAATCCGTCCTTCCTCCCATGAACTCAGTACCCTTGTTAATCCTGAAAGTCGGTGTTGCCTGGCTTGGAAAGTGTGTGAAGACCTGGGCCCTTCTGGATTGCGGAGCATCCGGCAACTACATCGATGCCTCGTTCGCGATTGCCAATGGGATCCGTTTACATAATAAGGAACGATCAACAGTGGTCGAGGTGATCGATGGTTCTACTTTGTCTTCTGGTCCGGTTTGCCAACACTCCGATCCCTTGTAGCTCTCTGTGGAAGGGCATCTCGAACGTATCTCATTGGACGTCATCAAGTCTCCCTCATTTCCGGTGGTGCTGGGTTTACCATGGCTGTTGTATCACAATCCCCAGGTCGATTGGACCGCTCGCTCCCTGGTGTTCTCTTCGACAAGTTGTCCTCGTGACTGTGTACTTCACGAAACCTTTCCTGCAATTTTGGAGTCCCTCAATCCTGCTGACGTATCTGCTCGTTTATGTGCCACTCAATCGGTTCCTCATGAATATGCTGGATACCACAAGGCGTACTCCAAGCCTGAGGACATACCACTACCACCCCATCGGCACTTTGATTGTTCCATTGACGTTCTGCCTGGTGCGATCATTCCCCACGGCAAGATCTATTCGTTGACTCAACTCGAGAAAGGCATCCTACAGGAGTACATTACGGATTGCCTCAACAAGGGCTACATAGTGCCGTCCAAATCCCCTGCAGGATTCCCGTTATTCTTCGTCAAGAAGAAAGAGGGCACTTTGCGCCCTTGTATTGACTACCGTCAACTAAACGAGATCACGAGGAAAGACAGGTACCCGTTACCACTCATCCGGGACATCATCGAATCCCTGAAATCAGCACAGATCTTCACCAAGCTGGATCTAAGAGGGGCCTATCACTTGGTGCGGATTAAGAAGGGAGATGAGTGGAAGACGGCCTTCAAAACACCTATTGGTCACTTCGAATACAGGGTGATGCCGTTTGGACTCTGCAACGCCCCGGCAGTCTTCCAACGGTTCATGGACGATGTCTTTTCTGACCTTATTGGAATATCTGTCTGGGTTTACCTTGACGACATCCTGGTTTTTTCTGACACTCGTACTGCACACGTGGCGCATGTTCAGGAAGTCCTCCGTAGATTAATACACAACGGCCTGTATGCCAAGATTGAAAAATGCCAATTTCATAGGGAAAGCATGGAATTTCTGGGTTATGTGATCAGCAACACAGGAGTACAGATGGATCCCGCAAAACTGCAAGCTATACAAGAATGGAAATCGCCACATGGCGTGAAGTCACTTCAAAGGTTCTTGGGCTTTGCCAACTTTTATCGGCGTTTCATTCCACGCTTTTCTCAACTGGCCAACAGTCTAACCCGCCTGACCAGTACCAAGGTGCCGTTTCTCTGGGACACGCAGGCCGAGGAGGCATTCCTGGAATTAAAAAGATCTTTCATGTCGGCTCCTGTTCTTAGACATCCAGATGATGTAAAACCATTTGTGGTTGAAACAGACGCTTCAGACTACGCAATTGGTGCGGTCTTACTACAGCAAGATGCAGTCACGGGAATTGAGCACCCGGTGGCATATTACTCGAGGAAATTGTCAGTGAGCGAGAGAAACTATGCAGTGATAGAAAAATAATTACTGGCGATAAAGGCTGCCTTCGAGGAATGGCGACATCACTTGCTGGGTGGGAGGTACCCGGTGGTGGTTCGCACGGATCACCGTAATCTACAGTTCCTGCGCTCTTTGCAATGCAGAACCTCCCGTCATGCTCGTTGGGCCTTTTTTTTTCACAGTTCGATTTCACCGTCACGTACATTCCTTGTTCCCAGAACACTAAGGCTGATGCCTTGTCTCGTTCTCTGGAAAATAACGTTGAAGGTGTCAAAGAACCGGAACCTCTGATAGCGTCCAAACATTTTCTATCGATGGTGACTCCCCAGCTCCAACAGTTGATTGAGGCCACACGAACGGATCCCTCAAGAACACAGATACTACAACGTGCTGACATCAGGGAACGTGACGGCTTGTTGTTTTTCAAGGATCGTCTGTACGTTCCCACATTGGAACTCCAGAAAATCGTTCTACAGAATTGCCATGATTCCGTCGTTTGCGGTTACCGTGGAGTCCGCACAACACAAGAACTGGTTGCACGACAGTACTGGTGGCCTGGATGGGCTACACTGGTAAAGCACTACGTGGACTCCTGCCCTGTATGTGCCCAGACCAAGATTCCTCGCAAAAGGCCCATTGGTCTTCTGAAACCCACGCCTACGCCTCCGTACCCTTGGCATACCATCGCCACGGATTTCATCGTTGACCTGCCCCTGTCTGGTGGTTTCACGTGTATAATGGTGGTGGTGGATTGTTTCACCAAGACTGCTCATTTCTTGCCCTTTCCTAAGCTGCCCACTGCATCCCAGATGGCACGATGTTTTCTACACGAGGTGTATCGTCTTCATGGTCTTCCGGAGAAGATTTTGTCAGACCGGGGGTCTCAATACATCTCTTCCTTTTGGGGCCAACTGTGTCGGCATTTGGACATTCAGTGAGCCCTGAGTTCCGGCTATCATCCGCAGACTAATGGACAGACGGAACGTACCAATCAGACCCTTGAGCAATATCTACGTTGTTATGCCAATGCTACCCAAGACAACTGGTCGGAATGGTTGGATACCGCGGAAGCAGCTTACAACAACGCTGTTCATTCCGCTACCGGACTCAGTCCTTTTTTTTGTTCTACTGGTCTTCATCCCAGACTACTGCCTGTTCATCCAACATCTTCCAGTGCCGTTCCATCTGCAGATGCCCTGGTGTCCCTGATCCGCGATCAACATCGTTTGGCGGCCAGTACCTTGGCAGCGGCACAAGCACATATGAAGGAGCAGGCTGACAAAAGACGGAGCCCTGAGCCTGTCCTTCATGTTGGGGACATGGTTTGGCTGTCCTCCAAGAATCTACCGGTACGCAACTTACCTGTGAAACTAGCCCCCCGCTTTTTTGGTCCCTTTCGCATCACAGAGCGTATTTCGTCTGTTGCTTTTCGTTTGTCTTTGCCTCGCTCTTGGAGGATCCATTCTGTCTTTCATGTTTCCCTTTTGAAGCCCTATGTGCCCGATGTTATGGGTCGTACCTGTTCCCGTCCTGCCCCGGTCTTGGTTCGGGGGGTCCCTGAATTTGAGGTGCAGGAGATATGTGATTCACGGATTCGGCGAGGTGCTCTGCAGTTCCTGGTCAGCTGGAAGGGTTATCCTGCTTGTGACCGCACTTGGGAACCGCGTTCCTTCGTGCATGCACCGTGCCTGGTTCGGGACTTCTATCTCCGCTATACTTGGAAACCCGGTGCTCCGGGGTTGTCCGGGAGGGGGTATGGTGTCACGCCGCGCGCTCGCTCGCGGGCGCCACTTACCTGTCCTGGGGTCCCTGGTCCACGGCCGCAGCGGTCTCCTCCTTCATGGAGGCTGTACCCGCGGTGGCGTCTCTCCTCACGCCGACCCGCGGTTCGGATGGGCGCCGTGGACGCCGCCATCTTGCGAGGATCTACGCATGCGCGGATCGTCAGTATTCGACGTCCCGCGCATGTGCAGTGTCGGAGCATGCGTTCCAAGCCTCGCTTTGACCCCGGACCATAAAAGGGCAACGCATACACAGGGACGACGCGTCTCAACGTGGTTGTTACTGTGTATGCGCTGCTGGAGTCCTGGCGCTTGTTTTCCAGCCCTCCAGTTCCCTGTTCTACCTTTTTCTGCCTAGTCCTGCCTCATCTCCTTACTCCTTCTTGCTTCCTGGTCCTCCTACCCCTTCTTCCCTTTACTGCTGATACTTTGCCTGTCCCTGGTTAGGGTAGAGGAGGTCCTGTCTGGGTTCCTAGTTGTAGTGGGGACTCTCCTGTCAGTACTGCTTTTTCTTGCAGTTTGCTTTCCTTTGCCTGTCTTGTGCCCTGCCGGTACCTGTGCCTAACTGCCTTTTGGAAGTTCCTGAGTTCAGCCCTGTTATCATCGGTGAATTCATCAAGCCTTCTCAGCCAGTGGAAACACTGTCCCGACGTCACGCAAATTCTGAGAAGTGCCACCTGTGGCGTTGGGAGTTGGTTCAGTGCCATCCTGTCTTATATCGTCAGGAGGGGATTGGGCTAATTTTTCGCGTTACCCATTCATCGGCCATCAATACATCGACATACTGGCAACCTCAACTCCACGGTCTACAGGAAGAAGAGGTAACCCACGATCTCGTGAAGATTCGCTTAACAGTAAGGGCTTAGCTAACAGAAAAGTTTAGAATCCATTGTCTACAGAATGAAGTAATGCCCACACATCCTCTATCCTCTTGCTGTATCCAGGGTACTGGCATGTTAAGTACCATTTGTATTCATTGCAGATGCCATTTTGTTTCTCTCCTGTAGTAAGTAAATTACCTTGGTAAGTGACCAACTGCTGACAAAATTGTAGCTTATTTGGGGAAACCTTATGTCCTAAGGGAGCTAAAGACTCTAGCAGGCGCGTGGTGCAGTCCACACACCCTTCCTTGCTATCTGCTGCTACAGGTAGATCATCAACATACTGCAATAACCCAATTTCAAGGTACCTGCACAGTTACTAAGCAGATGGCTTAGAGTTTGCGGGTGACGGTCCTTGCATAGATTGCAACTATTATTCCCAGTTTCCTCTCTTTGTCTGATTTATAGAATTTCACGAGTGGGCAAGAGGTTTAAACAAAACCTCAAAAACTCAGACCTAGCAAGTACTTAGGAAGGCAGGCTCTTGGTTTATCAATGCAAGTTAGAGATGGAGAAACCTTTGAGGAGTGCATGGCTGATATTATTCTAATTCAGTCGGCCCTTTGGATTTTATCCTTTACCTTACTGTATTGTAGATTAACTCATCATCTACACAGTCAAACTCTGCCAAGATTTTCGTGCAGACTAGCTTTAAGTTATTCAAGAATCGATTTGAGCAACCCTGCAGTGCAACAGAGACATCTTCATACAGTGCCAGAGGTGGAGGTACCAACATTAATCTGTAGAGAGATACTCATCTCCATTCCATCCAAGCTCTCATGGACTGCAACCCTAATTTGTACCTTAGACTGGCTATCGGTATGCAATTAGGGAGGCAAAGAACTTGTTTCCAAAGCTTACCCTCCAATTTCTCCCAATCCAATAGGACCGAGAGTGAATTTGGGTCTAAACCAAATAGCATTGTAGGTATTACCATGCCTATATAATATTTGATGACTGGAGAGAGAGAGAAAATGTACAGAACTTATTTACAAATCTTTTCATATGAGAGCCTAGTTGAAGGGTTTTTCCCTCTACCGTAGCTGTAAGATGGACCTTCGTTGAGAAGAGTCCAACTACCGAGCCCAGACAGATAATTTCCTTGGCAATAAGGATAATTTGATCCTCCATATGCCAAGAGAAATGCTTGGTAATTTTTAGCGGATGTTTAAAAATCAGAATTTTCGACTTGAGGGGATTAATCCACAGGTCGTTTAACCCAGCATATTCTTCAAGAGCCTGGAGCATTTTTTGAAGTCCGATCTGTGTATAATCGACAACAGATTGTGCTCAAGACTAGTGCATTTAATGAGGTCGCAAGACCTCTACGAAAACCTATCTGGTGTTTCGACAGGATGGCCTTGGCTTCTGCCCACTTCTCCAGATCTTTGAGGACCAGGCCTGCAAATATTTTTCCATCAGCGTCCAAGAGGGAGATCGGACGATAATTTGAGGGGGCTGGTCGGTCCCCCTTTTTGTAGATGGTAATAATTAAAGCCCTTCTCCAAGACTCAGGTATTTGACGCTGATTATTTTGGAGAATACAACCGCCAACAAGCGTGACCAAAGATCGAGAACAGATTTTAAAATCTCATTACTCAGGCCATTCGGACTCACGGCTCTTGAAGGTGATGATTATTTTTTGAAGGCTTGTATCTCATCTTGTGAAACGTTTAATTCCGATGCAGCCGCAGTTATGGGTGAAACCTTCATAGGCTCTGACGTTCCATACACTTTTAGAAAGTGGTAAACCCAAGCTTTTTCCTGTATCACCCTGTCTAGTAACACATTTTGTGATGTTTCGTTGGAATTGATTACAGTCGAAAAATTGTGTGAATTGTTATGTGTAATTGCTTTCAACATCAATTCCCCATTATACTGCAATCAGAGGTGTTAATTGGACTTAGACCAGTTCCTGTATTTATTTATTAAACCGCTAACCTCTCTCAAATAAACCTGCTTGTCTTTTATGTTCTTTTTCAATGCCCTCAATGCCTTCCTTAGTTTCCTTTTTTTACCCCATGTTTCCTCATCAAAGCAGTGATTATGGGTAGCAATAATTTGTTTGTACTTCCCACACTGTGGATTTAAATTCCAAAGGAATTGTACACATTCTTTTGGGTCACACAATACACCCAACTCCTTTTTATTTAAATGTTCAGTTATGAAAGTAAGAGAATTAATGAGATTCCTCCCCCCTCTCTGGAATGTTGCAACTCTGTTCCTCCCATTATTGACACACAAGGCATTTGGGTAAAGTTCTTCCTTGGTTTATATGTGTTGGGCAAAAACTGTTTCTAAGATCTCATGGTCACTCGGAAACCAATTAGTGATGATAAAGTTAATGCATTGGTCAAATAAGTTTTTGGAGAGGAATAAGTAATCTATTATAGAGTGATCATCCTCTCTCTTCCAAGTTGAAGTTGGTGGAACATCCCCCTTTATGTTCCCATTAGCCATAACCAGATGCCAATCCTTCATGAAATTGTACCAGGTCTTCCCATTTTTAGACAGTATTTTGCCTAGTAACTTACCAAGACCCCTTAGTCGAATACAATGTGACTTAAAATCACCCATGACAACTAAAGCATAGGCAGGAAAATGAACAGAGAGAGTTACCAAAAGATACGACAAGCTTTGCTCAAAGTCCTCTAGGGTGGAACAGGAAGGATTCCAGTAGATGTTAACTATAATACATTTCCTATTCACACTCTCTGCCCCTAGTTTTAATTCCACTGCAAGGAGGCCCATTACTGAGCTGCTTAACAACTCTGAAAGAATGAAGGTGGAATGTCTACATGCTATCAAAAGACCCCCAGAGGGCCTCCCAACTCTTTCACCTATGGCCCACTGATGAAAGACAGAGAAACCATCTACCCCAAAACCCAACATCAACCATGTTTCCTGGAAAACAAGTAAATCGAATTGGTTGAAGATATATGCCTTTTTTGATTCACTGCCAAAAGAACTGGAGCTTCTCGTGTTCCACCCCAGCAATTTTACGTTCTGCTTAGCTAGAGTGGCTTCTCAGTAACTCCCAGGTTTTTGAGAATTTATGACACAAATTCCGACACCAAAGCCAGCACATTCAAATTCGCTTCGGATTGCGGTAAGTCATACTTTCCTATTGGACTGTCTTCTCTTGTCGACTCTCTTCTAAGATTGTTTTTCTGCAGCAGCTCAGAAGAAACTTTGTATCTCATTTTCAACAAATCTACCCCCACAGCCAAGATTGCGTTGACACCCAGTCTTGATTTGGCTCCAATTTCCACAGTATCTGTAGACGGAGTATAGGGGAATTGAATGTACTCTATGTCCACCGATGCAAAGTAATCTAGGTCTGGAACATCTTTGAATATTGATAGGATCATGGTACGATTTAGGGCTTTTCTTCTTAATTTTGTGTCGACTACCTGTTGCATGAAGAGTTCAGGCACCGACCTGGGTTGCGTGCCTTGCAGCTTTTTTGCTTGAAAAGTGGGGCAGGGTTCTGAGTGGAAGGAAAGGCAACTACAAATGGAAGGCTCCTGAGCCATCGGTGCCTCCGGACTCAACACGACATCAGCCCAATAGCTCTTATTTGACTCTATACTAGTAAGAGTGGTTGTTTTGCTGTCCTTCTGCTTCGGGCCCATAGCATGAGAGGATAGTTGGTTTTTCACTTCCACCTTTTTTCACAGAATTAACTTTCACTTCTTCCATAGCAACACTGGCAGCCGTAATATCTTCCATACCTTGTTCAGAGTGGATTGATTTGAACTTTCGAATGAATTGATTGACTTCAGATCTCCTGGACTTTTTGCATCTTTGATGCTTTTTCTTTTTTTCCTGAGTCTCCATGACTGCTTGACCACCTATCAATTCCATCAACTGTCTTTTCCGCCTCTTTTTAGTTTTCCCA
The DNA here is from genome assembly GCF_040938575.1 of Ambystoma mexicanum. NCBI lineage: Eukaryota > Metazoa > Chordata > Amphibia > Caudata > Ambystomatidae > Ambystoma > Ambystoma mexicanum. Next base: position 706,008,697 of record NC_090924.1, read on the forward strand.
TTTAATTTTGAACTTGATTTCGATGGCTCCTTCAACAGGCCTTGATCCTTTTTTGGAACAGAACTTGTGTTTTGATTTCTTAAATAATCTCCCTCTGAGATTTGTGCCAAGCGCACAAATTCCTCCATTGTCGGGGCCGAAAGGGACGTGTCTTCCAAGGTATTGACCAAGGGTTCACATGGAGGTATGTCCAAGCCCAGGGTGCATTTGGTGTGATGTAAACAGTGGCCACCAAGAATCTCTTCCCTCAGGGTCCCACATGGAGAATTCAGATTGTCCTTAACTTCCTCCCACTACATTTGCATAGACGTTAACTTTTCGGGTCTGATCGAATTTCAGCTATTGCCTCTCTAATTGTACAATGTATTGCAGATTTCAATGCAACCAACATGGATTCGCTTTCGTTCATGCCTTTAGTTAATTCTAAGAGAATTCCCATTTGTTGCTGGACTTCCGTTTTTAGTGATTCAAATACTTATACCATAGAGGTCAGCACAAAGCGGAGAGTGTCGGAATTGAATCATTGTTCAAATACAATCATTAACAAAAGGGGGTCCATTGTCGGATCTCAGCACCCCAGCACCTCACACACTCCCCATATGGGAAAGACTTCTCAGGCTAAAAACCTTGCTGGCAAGTGGCATCAGGGTGCATACAAGAACCTGCTTCGATTCACCTGGAAAAGGGACACACCACCACTATCATGTACCTGTATCCACTATATACTTGCAGCATGCCAACATAATCGATATGTAAATGCTGAAAAGGACCGTTTGGTTGAGGAATCACTCCTCCGATTGTTCGCAGTGTATGCCCAGCGGTAAACCTTTGACATACAATGCAATTTACTACATAAAATGCAATGTGTTCTCACAGGTTTGGTATAAACCAGTCCTCCGCAATAGTTGCTGCAAGGCTTTCCCTAGTTACATGCACAGGGTAGTGCAGCTGTTCAAGCACTACCTTTAACAATGCTACTGGCATCACCGGCTTTCCAGTGCTGTTCTGCTGCCATAATGCTTCGAAGTGGGATAAGCAACACCCCCTTAGTTTTCCAAAACTCTTGCTATTCCTGCGGTGCACTGCCCTGAATGTCCATCAACTGTGTTCTTGATAAATGATTAAACCCTTCATTTACTATCATGATTGTGACTACATTCTACTCTAGATCTGGAGTATCAAAACTTGAAATATCTGGCGAATATGCAACCCTTTTGGCCTCTACATCTGTGCCTTCGTTCCCGTGAGGGATATAATCAGTTTGCTTAGTATGTGCTGCACATTTAACTATTGCAATGGCTACTGGGAGTTGTAGTGCCTTAATAAGCCTGTCCAATAATGCTGTGTTGTACTGGTGTGCCATCCACTCACTCGGAGGTAGCCCCTCCTTTTCCATCGTGCTAGCCCTGCATGCACAGTTGACGTCACATAGGCAGAGTCACTGTACACCGTAACTTCCTGCCCTGCATGATTTTGAACCATAACAATAAGCTCCACCAATTCTGCTGCTTGCACTGAAAAGTGAGACAGAAGTCTTGCATTTGCTACAACCTCAAATTCACCATTTGCTCTGTGTCTCACCATAGATAAGCCAGAATGCCTTTTCCCACTAGTTTGACCGATTTTCGAAGAGCCATCAATAAATAGAATCTCCCCCCTGCTAACACATTTTCCTTTACGCGTGGGATGTCATTGTAGAATTCTTCGTAGTTCGTGCAATCATGCACATGCTCACCCTCTGCCACAGGCTCAGCTACAAACGTGTCAGGGTTCACTATTTTACACCTGACTATTTTGATTGCTGGATTCGATATAACCACCTCAAATGTCAATGTACCCTTAGGTCTTTCCAAAATGGCAAACAAAGCATGCTCCACAAAGAGTGTCAAGGAACACCCTATCACAATACTGGTAGACTTCTCAATTGCGAACTTGGCTGCTGCCAGCGACTGTTCACAATGAAAGTGCTCTTTCATAACTGCATCCAAAATCCCCCAATAATATGCCAGAGGCTTATACCCCAGTGTAATTCTCTGTGTAAGCATTGCTGTCATGACTGTCTCATTCATTTGTGAAAATAAAAATAACTCATCATAATTGGGAATTCCTAAAACTGGAGCTGTACAAATTGCTTTCTTCAACTCTTCAAACCCTTCCTTGATTTCCTCAGTCCATTCTATTTTTCCCTATCCACTTGGGCTTTCTTTAGAGCCTGCTGCAAAAGGAGTCTTGTGTACAAACTATAATCAAACACCCATGCTCTAACGTAGTTGCATAATCCCCAAAACTGTTACATGTGTTTTACCAGGTGTGGTTTTGCTGTTTAAATGATCGCCTCAGCTCTCTCAGGTGTGACCCTCTTTCCCTCATGTGGGATCAACTGGCCTATATACAACACTTCTTCTTGACAATATTGCAGCTTTTCTTTGTCTACCTTATATCCCTTGGCTGCCAGGATAGTCATTAACTGAATCAAGGCTTGTCTACACTCATCTTCTGTCAAACCAAAATATCATCTACGTACCGTATCACAACGCTTTTCAAATCAATATTGCTCAGGTCCATCTGGAGGACCCTATTTAAGATTGATGGAGACTGATAATACCCTTGGGGCAAACGAGTGCCTTTCAGTCTTGTTTGGCAAAACGTAAATTACGTAAGGTCTTAGGAGTCCTTATGCAGCGGGTTTGAGAAAAAATACATTTTTCATGTCAATCACCGTTAAATATTGTGCTTCTGCTGGGATACTGCATAATATTGTCGCCGGATTAGGAACTAAAGGAAACTCTGCCTCTACAATCTGGTTAATCGGTCTTATGTCTTGTATGAATCTCCACGACCAACCCTTTTGATTTCTTGATAGGATACACCGCGGTATTGCACGGCGACTCTGACGCCACTAAAATACCTTGCTCCATCAGGGCTGAAATAGTCTTAAAATACCCTCATCCGCCTCTCGAGACATTGGGTACTATCTTGCTCGAGGTAAAATGTTACGCTCACCTGACTCCCACGGAGGCGCTGGCCTGGTTCGCACTGCTGTGACCTCTTCTAAGGTGATGCGCAGGGTTCCGAAGACGGACTGGACCAGGCCCCCAAATCTGGCTTGTCTGGCTCGCAGAAGTATCCTTCTGTAGGCAAAAATAGGGGATTAACTGTCTGCGGGGTAATGCAATCGGCCTCCCATTTTCCCCTCTCACCCTCCTTGAAACCCTTCTGTGATTTCTCGTAGCGTCTCACCTTAGGGTCTGGAAGGACGAGCTCTCCATCCTGCTTCTGATGCAGGGGCGCGTTGGTATCCAGTTACTTCACTGGATTTTCGGATTGGTGAGAACCAAACTTGCTTGGCTTCCAGGTAAGTTTTTTGATAAGAGGTTCCCCTTGTGTCCATGCATTAATGTACTAATGCTAGTGTCTTTTTCCCCATAGGGGCCGGGGTACGGAATGACGGGGAACAGGCACCGACCCGAGATGAGAGGTGAAATCCTTGTAGAAATCAGGTAAGTCTTTAATGAGCGTTTTTTGGTTATGTCTTTTCATTCACTCATTAACGCTGATGTCTCTTTTTCCCCTTAGGGGCCGGGGTCCGGAAATGCCAGGATGCGGCGCGGACCCGAAATGAAGAGGGAATGAATCAACAGGTAAGTCTTAACATGGAGATTTAGCTTTCCTTATTCCCTTCTCTCTCACACCTTTTGTTCTGGTCTTTTTCTCCCTAGGCGCTGGGGCGTGACTGCGAATCCGGATGATCGCTGCTGAACATGGAGGCGCCCTGTAAAGGTGAGTGGAATGGGGCGCTGCAGCGATCGACGCGATGAGCTTTTAAATTAAAGTCTTCCTTTTCAGGATTGTCGGCGAGATGTCTCCGGGATGCGGAGTTTAGCAGGTAAGGACTTTTCCTTCTTCTGTTCTCTTCTTCTCTTCCTTTGCAGGTGATCCAGGATGCTGGCAGGCGTGGCAGAAGCCAGGATGCAGGAGCAGACACGGTGAGCGTCCAGCTGCTAGATGCAGAACAACGCGAAGCACGTGTGGCTGTTCGGGTGGGGTTTAAATAGCCTTGGAAGAAGTTCCAGGTATGTATCCTTCCTCCAATCAGGTATGTATCCTTCCCCGACCACGCCCGGATGGTAAATTAGTCCCACAGGTAAAGTAGTTCCTTTCAGGCCTCAAGGAGGCCGGGATCCTGCAGCATGGTCTGCATCAGGTAAGTGCACCCAAGCATTCCCATAATGAGCCTGGCGCCTATGGCGCCAGGACTGATGTCTTTTATGTGACTGGCGCCATAGGCGCCAGGACACCGTCCAATGGGCCCCTATATGGGGTTGCTGGGTCCTTCCTTGGAGACTGGATGTCCGCTTTCGGGGACGCCGGGCTTGAACCGGCTCCCCGGGAGCGGGCATCATGACATAAAATTGCTCCTGGAGTCTACTTTATCCTGACCTCCCTTACTCCCTTCAATAGGCCTAAGTCATAGGGGCCTGTAGTCCATGAAGAGTTTGATACCTTTTCCAAATCCTCATCAAAAAAAGCTGGACGCTGCCACTCTATTACCATTCGCAGTGGGATCTCTTTTCTCTATTCTGATCCAATGTCAATCAATCAATCAATCAATTTATTTTTATAACGCTCTATCACTCAATGCATTATGGCGCTCAAAACAACTGACAGTCAGGATAGATGTAAACGAAACCTAGGTGTCAAAGAGGGTAAGTATCTCTGAACTTTATCTAAAGAGAAACGTTTTGAGATGCTTTTTAAAGGATAAGAAATCCTCAATTTTTCTCAGATTTTCAGGCAGCGAATTCCAAAGCCTGGGGCCGGCCACTATGTTCTTTCCTGTACTTGGGTGTCTGAAGGAGTGCTGCATTAAAGGATCTCAAAGAACGCACTGGGCTCTATCTAACCAATTTCTCCTGGATGGCTAAGCATCCATTTCCACCTAGCGCAAAGTGCATAATGCAAAGCGCCTTAAACTGTACACAAGCTTCTACCAGGAGCCAATGGAGAGATTGTCTAGCCTTCGTTACTCCTGCTCTGGCTGGAAAGTGGGTAATCAAACGCACTGCTCGTTTTGTAGTACTTGCAGGCGCTGCATAAGAAAGGCAGGCTGTGCCAGGTAAACAGCATTACAATAATCCAGACTCCCATCGACACAAGCTGCCACTACTTGAGCATGAAATGTATCTGAAATAAACAGGAGGACTTTCTTTAGCTGTTTGAGCTTAACAAAGCCTGCACTATACACTTAGTTAACCTGCACCTCCATAGACCGGGATGTGGAAAGCTTTACACCTAAATTACAAACAGTCTTGTAAGGCTTAGGTAACGGGCCCAATGATGCGGGCCAAAAAGCATCGGACCATCCATCAACAGTCCCTGGCGGGCCCGAAATCAGAATCTCTGTCTTCCCGCCATTCATCTAAAACCAATTTGACTCCATCCAGACTCGGGCAGCTTCCAGGCAGTTTTTTAGCTCTTCTCTTACATCGCCCTGCTTAGTGTCTAGTCTAAACAGCATCTCTGTGTCATCTGCATATGAGAAGACTCTAAAGCCAAGCAGATGAATCAAGATCAGCAAAGAGTGAATATATAAATTGAAAAGCAGGGGAGAAAGAGCCGAACCCTGCGGAACACAGCAGGAGACTGAAACTGGAGAAGAGCGGTAGGGGTGAAGGGAAACGATCTGCGAGCGAGAGGTCAAGAAAGCATGAAACCAATCCAGTGCTGCCCCAGCAAATCCTGCCTCCTCTAGCCTCAATATTCCATAATCAATGTTATCGAAAGCACCCGACAGGGCAAAAAAATTAGACCTGTCGTGCCGCCCTCGTCCCTGATCATGTTAAGATCATACAATACCGATACCACAACTGATTCGGTTCCCATCAAGGGGTGAAAGCCCATTTGGAAGCTATCTGAGATGTCTTGACTTTCCAAGAAAGTTCTCAATTGTGGGGTCACTACTGCTTCCAAAACCTTCATAGGAAAGGGCAAGAGTGAAATAGGCCGATAGTTAGCCAAAATCAGAGGATCAAGTGAATGCTTTTTCAGCAATGGTATAACTAAAGCCTCTTTATGCTTAGACAGAACTACGCCCCACTGCAGAGACACATTTACTGCAGCTGCCAATGTGTCATAAAACTGCATAGGCGCTGCTTTAAACAGTCTCAGTGGAATGGGATCTAAGGGCGATGCCGATTTAATATTTGCAACTATCTTAATTAGCTCCTCCTTGTTCGTTAAGGCAAAGTCAGAAAAAAGGGCCTCTGCCTTTTTTCTGGCCGACAGCATAGGGATGCCACTTTCAGCATTTGCATAATGCAGATCACTTGGGTCTCCATTTCCCATGATTCCCTTCCTGATCTCCTCAATTTTACTGATAAAAAAGGTAGAGAGCTCATCATACAAAGATTGTGAAGTGGCTATCTGTGTATTACTATCCGGTTTAGTCAATTTGTTAATGAGCTCATATCATTTTTTTGGGATGTTTACTGCTGCTTGGATTGAATCCTCGAAATAAACAGACTTGGCTATTTTTAAAGCCTTATTGTAGATCATGCGATGCGGTTTATACCTTTGACGAAGATGAGCCTCGTATCCTTTCCTCCATTGCCATTCTGCCTGCCGTACCTCCAGTCGTAATGCCTGGAGTGCCGGAGTATACCAGGGGGCAAAGTGAGAAGGCAGCTTCTTCATCATTTGTAAAGAGGTCATTTCGTCTGCTTCAGACTCCAGATCATTGACCAACCTAACTATGTCCGTGGATAGGGGCCCTAACTTGTCCTTTATATCAGCCTGCTGCTGGATAACTTTATTAAAGACTGTGAAGGGTTCCACTCTGGCCCAATTTCGTCCCAACCACAAACTATTATGGTGAGGATGCTGTTTCGCAGCTCCTCCAGTTTCCAGTATAAACAGCACAACCAGATGATCCGACCACGTAAGCGGAAGACTGGGAAACACCTCTACCAAGGCCCCTGGGGAAAATGTCAAATCCAGGGTATGGCCCTTCGTATGGATGGGACCAACCACATTCTGTGTCAATTTTAGTTTCTTCATGGCTTTAAGCAGAGCCCCATGAGCTTGTTCCAGTTCTGTTTCAGCCCATAAATTAAAATTCCCAAGTACAACCAAATGTTTGTACTGCAGGGTTAATTTAGATGCATCACCAAGAAAAGTGTGAGTAAATAAGGGAAGAGCCATTGCCGGTGGGCGATAAACCAATACAAAATGACAAACCCACTACGCATTTAGCACCACTCTTACCACTAGGTATTCCATTTCAGATTCCATGGGGGTTTGTAATAACGTACACTCATATTGCACATTGTATACCACTGCACCCCCCGCCCTCCTGCGTATTTAGCTCCCCGGTCAACATTTAGCAAGGCATAACCCGGTGGTAGCATTTGTATTGTATTAGGACCTGTGGCGTCGGTGAACCAAGTCTCTGTAACAAATACCAGATCTGGGCAGTGATCCTCTAATAGGGAGAACATCTCCAACCTATGTGCCACAAGGGAGCGTGCGTTAATAAGGCATGCAAATAGGGCTGAGGGAGCAAGAAACGACTCATGCATAGTTTTCTGCCAACCTGAAGGAAATAGTGTACGTACCGGCGCTAAGGCGAGTAGCTTGCTGCGAGACATGTGCAGCTTACCAGTATGCTGTGCCCAGAGCACAGACTGTGTGTTGACTAGCGCAGACTGGCCGGACTTTGGCCTCACTTCGGGCTGCGCTCCCGATGAGGGCCCTTAAATAGGAAAATCATTGCATTGTATAGACTCAGGAGGCTGGAGAAGGTAGGTGAAAGCGAGAAAAGACTCACATGCAACAAAGTGTGCTGGTATGAAAGTAAAGACAGCTGGGAAATGTAGTCCCCGGAAAAAACACCAGTTAACACAAGTCCTGGCAAACTTGAAGCAAATAAACGGCATACAAGGAAACAAAATAAAACAGAGAATGAGAATGTAATACTCATCTCGAATATTACTTCATCATCTGACTGATCATCTCTAAAAATGTCTTTGCCAGTGACATCAGTCAGTCTATACCCTTCCCCAATGGCAATCACTGTTCTCCATGGCCTGCCCTCATCATCTGTTCCTCCGAGCATGGCCATTTCCCCTCGCACTATGGCTGCATTTCACTCTAGGGGAATAGTCTGTCCCCCCTCTTCGTCCATAGGTATCTGTGGCCTGAACAAGAATTCATTAGGTATTCTAATAATATTTATCACTAAGCCGGGTAGCCATGTCAACAAAATGCATACCCCATAAAGAAAGACTTCTGGTTTCAGTGGCATTCCTTGCAGAGCCATTTGCCCTGTAAATGGCAATATAAATGTGCCCACATTCATATGATGTATCCCTGGAGCAGAGCCTCATTATGACCCCGGTGGTAGCCGTGCTGATAAAAACGGCACGGCTGCCACCAGAGTCATTTTTTTCTAGCGCCCGGCAATGGGGACTTACCGGGGCATTACAGCCCCGGCGGTCCCGATAATTCCCCATTGCCGGGCGCCAGAAAAAATGACTCCCCATTTCCATTCAAGTCCCATTGGACTCAATGGGAATGGGGAGGACGGTAGCATTATGAATGGTGCTGGTGCTACCATCAAGGTCTGTGAGCGGGTGCTGTTCCGCCCGCCAGGACAGACCTGGCAGGCTGAAAGGCACCTACTCGCAGAACTCGGAGTATGCTGGTCTGGTAACAACAGTGCCGGTAGCTTACCGGCACCGTTGTTACCGGACCGACATACTCATAATGAGGCCCTATGCCTTCATCAGTGAAACAAATCGTTACATTATGCTTTGTCATTAAATCTCATTCTAGAATGTTAACTGGTGCCTGCCATGAATACAACAATGGAACAGACATGTCACACTCTCCTATAGAGACTGGTAATTCATCAACAAAAAGAACTCGAATCTTAGCTCCAGAGAATCCTTGAGCAATCATGACATTTCCGACATTGGGTATTTTCCCTCTCGTATACATGAACGAGTAGCACCAGCGTCTACTAAAATAAAATTGATTTACCTCCTATCGTCACATCATCCCTTAGTTCCTATTGGGGGTCTTGTGTCACTGATAGTACTGAACACATCAAGTTGCCCTGTGAGCTGTCTTATTGTGGATACATGCATATCCCCGTGCCTGTGAAAGGACTTCCTCCCATTACAGTGACACCCCCTACTCTAAATGCAATTAAATGTCCAGTGTTTGCATTCTGCTGTATCTGCATGGGTGCGTGTTATGACTGCCCTTGTGGGGGATTAAATGGTGCTTCTTGTGGTTGCAATGCCTGTTGCATTTGCGGCGCTTGTGCTTGATACACTGTCTGAACTTTCTAAGACTGCTGCTGTCGGAGGTGGCCGCTTTAGGTGGTACAGCCTGATGCAGCATTCTCTCAGTGTAGGGTGCCTTCCTCTAACCTCACGCGGCGTGGAGGAGTGAGAATGAGCTCAGATGTGACCAAGCTCAGCCACGAGGCTTGTGGAACTGCAGGACGGCATGAGCGCCATGCGAGGACGGTGAGGATTATTGCGGGCTACACCCTTTGCACCCCGTGAGCTTGCAGTCTCTACTTTCCAGCCCAGTAGCGGTTCTCACTCTGTCGGTATCAATATTGGTGCTGGTGCTAGAGACCTGAACGACCGCTTGGGTCATCCGAGTTCTGTGAGCTGCACTTAGGAGGCTTGCCTTACGGCCCTTTTTAGAGGGAGTTCCGGCAGCCTCTTGTTGCCTTCTAGTACCCATCCACACAGCGTGGTGCTCAGTGTGTAGTCGAGTTAAGTGCAGCTATGGTGGGAAGCACTCTTTACTCTTCCTATTTTAACTGTTTTTTGCCTCACTCTTCGTGGGGATTTGTAAATATTTTTGCTCTAGTGGGATATCTGGTATAATGTCGCATACCATGTCTAGCAGGGATAAGGGCATAGATTTGACTACAACCCCTGAAAGTACCTCAGGTCCCGGGGCAAGGACTGCTTGTACACAGCATGATGTCAAGGGCAGGGCATATTTCTCCCCACAATCACCTTCCCCAGCTTGCCACAGGAGTGGCAGCCGTTTATCTGAAGTCCTGGCAATGAGTGCCAATCTTCTGTCAATTAAAACACACCTTAAGAGCGTTGTTTGACCCCTTTTCCCTACTCCCCTGCAATTACTGCCAAAGGTACCAGATTCTTACACGGTGAATGAAGGGATAATTGGGGTGATACGAGAAGCTAATGATCCTGTGGGTGCCCAAACCCAGCCAGTACAGCCAAGTGGTAAAGGGGAATATGCAGGAGAAGAAATGTCAGAAAGAACGGATAGGATCCTAGGAGACCTCAAGGCACCAGAAAACTGGCGAATTTGTAGAGAATACATGCTGCGGGACCTTACAACATATTTAAACTTTGAGGAATTTCAGTCATGGATGGTCTCCTTGGGCCCAAAAATTCTTTTTTCACCTCAGTCAGTTTCCCAGAAGACTAGTCAAGAGGTTCCTGAAAGAATGGAAAAGGCTTCCCAAACCTCAGTTCAGAAGGGGTCCCACTCAGGCTGTCAAACAGATCCCATAGAGATTCCCAAAGAAGGGCCGGCCTTGCAGGCGGAGGCAGCTCTCCCTGTTCTTTGCCCAGTGGCGAGATTTTACCGGAAGCTTCTCTACCCCCTCCTAAACTGGCTGTTCTACCGGGCCCCTCCTTGTCTAAGGATATTCAACAAAGAACATCCTTGTCAATACCACCCCTTCTATGGCGTACTTTGACAATTTATTCTGAACTAACTTGGCTTCCTCAAGTTTTCTAACATCTTCCCTTTTCCTATTTTCCTCCTGTACAGCCGACATTGATGCACTATGGTCAACATGGCTTCGCTTCCATTCCCACTAATTTCTTGAGCTGTCTCTGTACTTGTTCTGGCAATCCGTGACATAAAATGTGGTAAAAAACTGCCACTGTTTTTCCCCATGGTTCCCACATTTCAAGAGTCCACTGTTCCTGAATACTTTGAATGTAAGCAAGCAGATCTTCGTCATCTTTCATCTTACGTGCCATAATAGCACCCATGTCTGACGTGTCAGGATACTGCACCCCAAGCGCTTTCCAGACATCTGCTCTACAATTGTTAAATGGTGCTCCATTGCGCACGGTGTTCTGTGCCGTGACACATGAATAGCCTGCTCTTGTCCAAATGTCATCAGCCCTTTCCCCAAGAATGGCTGGTAGGAGACCCTTAATGTCCCCTATTGCTAAAGGATTTCCCCCTGCCATTTTCCCTAGCTCATAAATACATTTTCTCACACCCACTGTTAAACTGGGAAGTTTACACCTTAGATTATCCTTATCCATTTGTGGCCATGGAATATACTACGGTCTGGCCCCTCCTTTCTCCAATAAAGCGAACTGTGTGAACCCAAATCCACAATCGGCTCCCATCGTCTGCCTATCCATAGTGGGACAATGGTTCCTGATCGCCTTCTACCTGGCAATGACCTCAGACTGCTCACATATCGAGGTGACTCTCCTTTCTCGCTGTGCGATCCTCCTTTAGGACACTCTGAATGGCTCAAGACTGAACAGGTCTCTTTCTTCGACCTCGTGATTGTAAGACCAGGGACTAATCTCCCTTCCATCAGCTTCCCGATTTGCTGCCTTCTCTCAAGTCTTGATAGGCTTGATGCTTCCTATATCCAAATTCTCTTCTAGTGCTACCCTAGATGGCACTGACGTTGCTCCTTGTAATGGGAGGAACTTCTCTATATTGCCCCATGAGATCACTGGACTTGGTTCCATTAAATCTTTCTGAATGCGATTAATATCGCTCTCCCTCTGTCTCCTTTTTTGCTTCATTTCTACGTCTAACTCTCTTCGCTTTCTCGCTTCTCATCTAACTCTTTCTTCTTCTTGTCTTTTCTCCTCCCTTTTTCCATTTGCTCTACGCTCCTCTTCTTCCCTTCATCTTTGCATCCCTTTATCCCCAAATATCTGCGCTTCCTCCTCGTCTCTCTTCCTTTCTTGCCTATCTCGTTCTTCGATTGCTCTCTGCCCGTCATATTTCCTTTGCTCCTCTGCCCCTTCTTCTTGTGTTTTGCTGTTCTTCCTGATAAATCTGTTCTCGCCTCTGCCTACTCTTTCTCTTATGTTCATCCTCTTGCAGTCTCTTTTCTCATTCCCTTTCTTTTCTGTCCTGCTTGTCTTGCTCTTCCCTTTGCCTGACTTCCTAAATACTTTTCCCATCAAGCTTGAGCAATATTTGTCCACCCATCCCTTCGTTCTGTACAAGCGTTACCTTGTCAGCTTTATCCTTTTCTCCTTTCCATCTCTTAATCTCTTTCTAGGTCTGTGGTTACATTCGATTGTTCGCTTTTCTCTTCCTTGTTCTGTAAGATCTTAAAGATTTCCTCCTTTCTTCTAGTCTCTTCTGGACTATCACCACTGCTATTAGCAGGTGGTTCATATATCGGATTACTATTCCCTGTTGCCACTTTTAGTTCCATTAACGGATACAATCCTATGTTTTCTGTATTATCGCTGTTTACTTCTGGCGAGGTAAAGGGAGCAGAAGACTTGACACCTTCCTCCTAACACTGGCTAAGCATCCATTCCTCAGGCGGCAGGTCCTCCTGCTCCTCCTGGTACATTTTCCAGAGCTCTAAAATAGCTAACCTTTTCTCCAATTTCTTCCCCGTGTACACAGCGTGCAAGTATGTGGTCATGTGTTGCAATACTGCCTTTGACAGTAATCCCCTTTGTGGCCATGGCATGAACATTTTATCTGCTGTGCCTTTTACCCATTCCGCACTATACTGTTTGAGCTTAGGCATGTGTTTTGGCAGTGTTTTAGGCAAGTGCATCAGTGGAGTAATATCGCCCATTGTGACAATTCTCAATTGGCTGTAAATACTTACTGTCGTGCACACAGATATGTTTCAGAAAAAAACCAAATATGAGCGCGCTTCAACCTTCGCCGCTCAAAGCCTTTATTTCTCAATTATCTCAACCTACTTTTCGGTCGGCGCCAACAATGACCTAAAATAGGCAGTAACTTTTTATCTCTACTTCACCCTTCCACAGCTTATTCTTGTCAATCTTCGACACCTTTTCATTTCAATACACAACAGACTAGTCGACTCGTTTTACATTTATGCCATGGTACTCCTTTTCACCTATCCCCTAAAATACTTTGATTGGAGGTTGAGTCATTCCCTATCATAAACCTGTTTATGTGCCGCCTATTTATACCCCGATTGGGGTTTGAAATGAATCCTGCTAGACCTGCATTGAGGTAGGAAACCGGGCTCTTAAAAACACTCTTCGTTATACTTTAAAAGCTCTTCGTTATACTTTAAACGCTCTTCGTTGTACTTTAATGAACCCCCATTACTTTTCTACATTACCACAATCCCATCCCCTTACTTTGCCATTCCCCTCCGTCTACTCACCATTCGCTCTTCAGCTCAAGGTCTTCGGTGTTGTCTCCCCTCCTCCAATCAGCCACTTTCACCTTCCGTCTGTAAGGCGCCTGTGGAAACCAGGAAGGATTTAGTCAAAGAGGTGCCCGTCCCACCTATATCGATTTTTCTTGCAGGAATTCTGTATCGGCCGATCTCCACAGGAAACCTCGCGATCTTCCAGCTAGACGGTGGAGGGTGTCCGGTCGTCCGAAATACTGGAAACTTACTGGTCGATGGGTCTAACCATCCTATTGCTGCTACCACGTGAACCCGTGGGCCCTTTTAATGAGGTAACGCTTTATTGGATGATGGGGGTGCAGAATTTACTCTTACACCAATAATAAGACCGACTAAGGAAGTTGGCAGAACATAGCTGTTTTCTTGTAAATTGTCTAAAACAGGGAGTACAACGGATATCAATGGACATCTCACAGCATATCTCTCAACGTTTTACATGAAAAAATACACTTTTATAGCAAAAACTCGTCATCATTGACATCATACTACGTGGCAAACTAAGAAAACTTATCTGGGATTTTGGTTGGTTTACGGGGAACATCTAGGTATACTTTCTATGGGGGATAGGATTATGATTAGGTGTTTATAGTCAGGTGGACAACTATGCCCACCCCTAGTGCAAGTCATCTTCATTGTCATCAAATACACAACATTTCATTGGCTTTCAAACTATAGGGCTCTTTGCTACGTGGCCCTCTATAATTGGTTGACACGCTTGTACCCTTTTGGAATATTCCACTCGCTACCAGCACGCAAGCTGGTACCCCAGGTGCTTGTGGGTGGACTTGACCATGCCTCCCCACCCAATTAGCACATCATCCATCATCACTCCTGCTGTCTGTCATTCAAATTGGCTTTGAACTCGGCCTTGCAAAGTATCACTGCGATTGAGAAAAGGGAGTGTGAGCACGTTCTTATCTTCAGTCTCGATGTAGCTTGCCCAAAGTCTATTTCCATCTACCTCATGTGACAGGAGACCGTGTTTTAGCTCCTTCTTCATGTTTAATACTATTAAATGAATAAAACTTGCCACCCATAGTGTTTTTCCATTTCACCTCAACAGGAGCTTGCCTCGCTTCTCAGGTTCATGGTATCTTCTCGAATATATAACCAGTTTCTTGGCTGCCTCAACCCTTGACACTGGGCCAGACAAGCCTTCTCGATTCTTCCTCCATCTTCAGCTGCTTTTCTCTGCTGCACCACACTTTCAGCCCTTTTGCTACTGAGGTTCTGGTTTGCTAAAATGCGATGTGGAACATCCACATTCTATACATATATATTGGCAGCACCGCCTGCAATCCATTCACTACGTATAGCCAGCCTTCATGGTTACTTAGACTACTTGCGCTGCAGCATCTATACAGTTATAAAGCGACTTATATTTTCTTCAGTGTTCTTCGCACATGCAATCTTCATTCCGTACATGAAATGTTACTAAACTCTTTATTTCGTCATCAGATTCTGTAAGGTCCATTCGCCTTCTCTCTTGGCATCTCTTCTTGGCGCGTCGTCTTTGCTTCATGTGACATCACCAATCTCCTCTTTCATTAATCTTTAAACTTCTTCCAGGACTTCTCCTACGATGCTGTCAGCTCTCTGAGAATACATGAAGAACGGGCTTCTCAACGGGTACCTTGTCTCAAAGGCTTTTCGTGTTATCGGCATCATTACTGGTGTTTTGCTTGTCACAATTTCCGGTTCCCGACATATAGGCATGACGGGAGAGGGATTTCCGGTAGAGGCACTTGGCTCCTCCTCTACACTAGCTTAGAAAACAGTGCCTGTAACTTAACAAACAGAAGTAATTTGAACTACTGTTTGTGGACCACAGCAAAACTACTGTGTGGCATGTATTTGTAGAGAAGGAACTGGTGTTCATTTAAAGTATATTTCCACAAAGGGCTGCTTGATATCTTATGAGCTGCACAACTGACAGTGCACACATAGTGGAAGCTGTCATCGCTGGGATCCTCTGTAGCATTGGCAGGGCGATGACCAAGAGATTGCACTGAAAAAGGTACCCCCAAAAGCTCACATTGAGTGCAGGTGGTCTCCTCATTGCTGGGAGGTGGTGTTCGTGAGAGGGCACTCCTGACTGAGCTCAAGAACACGGTCACGTTACTGTACTGATCAAATGACATCCTCTTTGGGCCCTCAGTAGCACTGGCAAAGCAATGTTGGGGGAAGCTCACGCTGCTATTTTGATATCAGCGACTGCGTTTCTTGGCCTTCAGAATTCCCACAGTGCAATTTTGCAACACCTGGGAGCCAGTTAAGCGGATCGGGGAGGGCTGGAATGAGTCAGAGATTTCGCAACAAGCATTACATGTTAATAATGGAGAAAAATGCAATGATCTGGAATCTGACTAATTAAAAGAAATAATAATGGCTTTGCCTTCCCATCTTCCATTACATTGCCCTGCATTTCCACGGTGCATACCATAGTCATCATCACACCCCATACTACCTCCTACCGAGAGTACTACTGCATGGCGCTCTCCATGAACCCTGGAGCCCATTTTGTAGTACAACACTTATTTCACTTCTCTAAGGTGAGGGCACCATTGCTCACAAGTGACATTGCCATATGCAAGCTAAGGGAAATTGCAGCCCCCGGCAAGTGAAATGGTTAATATTATTGTTATGTATATGGTAACACTCTAGTTTATTAAACCATGTATGCGTGAGGCTTTTGCATAGAGTACACCAAACTATCAGCATATTTATCCTTGTCATGACAGCTACACTGCCAGACCTGAATGGGCTCTCTGCCAAGCACCAGTATAAAAGGTCAGGGAGTGGAACTGCCCTGAGCACCCTCTTGCAGATACACCACATAAAGTGAATACAATTAAGATGTATAAGCGCAATGCTTTAAGTGGGCCAGGTCCAAGACCCAGGAATTAGAAGTGCTCAACTAATACTTGGGGGAAGGAAAGGGGTGGTTTCACATCAGGGTAGAAGTGGGGAGGAGGGAGAAAGAGGACTAAATATGGTTATTTGGCCCTTTGTGTGTGGGGGGGCCTGGAGACCCCATTTTGATTCAGATCATTTTCATCTTACAGTGGAAATCCTGGAGAATTCCTGCGTAAAAAATCACTCATGCGATCATTTAAAAAAGGGTTTCGCAGGAAAGTGTGGCGGGAGGGGGATAATATCTCCCAGACTCAAACTCAACCATTCATGCAGCCATTCACCAATCAATCAGCCGTTCATTCACCAATCCATACATCCAACATTCACCACTCACCAGTTCTTTCATTCATTCATCCATCCCTCACCCACTTGCCAACACATCCCTAAACCAACTCTCTGTCACTCACCAATCCATGTAACCATCTATCCAACACTCATCCTCTCACTCTCCATGTATCCATACCCCACTCTCTTTCTCTCTCAAACACCAGTATAGCCCTCCAACAAGTATCCCATCACTTACACTGCATAGTTTTGCCCCCATGTCTGTGAATTCTTTCAAGGCAACAATAAACCATTAGCTGTTCTTTATACAGCCAGACCCCGCCCCCACACACTAACCTTTACCTACCCTGATCTCCCAATACTAATCAAATCATAAAAAACAAGAGGTACCTCATCACTTTCCCTTTTTGGGTGTGTTTAAGTATTTATGTGTATGTATGTGCTAGTTAGTTTGGGCTATTAAGTGGCCCTTGCGACACCTATAAGCTGCCACTATTGCATTATGGTACATTTAGGGGGAAATGGCATATGGATAGGGGGACCCAATTTGTAGGTGATATGATATGATGATATGATATATGATATGATATTTATAACACGCTCAACACCCAGAGGTTTCTAAGCGCGGACCCAGGTATCGAACCTGTGGTGCTCCGTGTCGTATTGCTCTCAAGGCGAGCATGTTGCCCCTGAGCTATCCTCGCGAGACTCCCGAGGTGTTGTTTGATTATTTGCCCACCCGTTGTCTGCCCATGGCCATGCTAATCCCTACTGCCATTCCCAACCAGTTCCTGCCCCTCACGCCCAAAACACCTCTTCATGGGAACTCTTTGAGCCTTACCTTTAACCTTTGCACTCAAATTGTCTGCCTGTGTTTTTTCAAAGTAGTCTTCTGAGAGTTAATGACTTAATTGGAGCTGTAAAACACTACTGGTGTAATAAAAATGTCTTAACCAGGTCTGCCTTCAGTCGCTCGATTTATAAGCACTCTGCGTCCTTCACTGAAGTCCTGTTAAAATCAGGCATTCGCAAAGCCAACAGTTTTGGCTTGTGTATAAGTATTAGGCATTTGCCAGGCACTGCTATATGCCCAGGTACTCTCACCATTTTGCACCTGCTACCATCAATGGCCAATTAATACCACTACGGCTGTCCCTGGCAAGTGCCTTCCACATCCCTACACAAAAGCCCAAACGATTTGTATTGCCAATGCTTGTTCATTTCTTGTTATCCTTGCCCACCACCTGACGCTCGTTAGTAGGCATGGAGTGGTCAATTGGTAGACAATGCATTGTGGGATTGATGGGGGGCCGGTTATCAGACTTTACACTTCACCCTCGGATCACAGCTGCTGTACATCAGACCAGCTGCTTCACGTTGGTGTTTAATGAAAATGATCATTATCATTGGTCAACCCTTCTCCCAAAGACACTGCAGTTGGCAATCACCTCCCTAAAAAAAGTTTGGCAGCTTCTTTCAGTAGTGGAGGGCGGCTGAAGCAGTATGTGGTTTCGGTCAGAAAAACAAATAGAGACTGCAGCACATCATTTTGTTCTAAGCGTGTGCGCCACCTTCATTTCCATTTACAGCAATTACCTTTTTATTTAATTATCACAAACATTAATAGGGAAAAACAATATATTGTGCAACCAGAATACAATAAGAGAAGATAGAAACCCATCATTTGGCATCCATTTACAAAATACTGTTACATCTTCATCTCTGAAAGCTCAACAGCCGAAAATATAACCATACATGTTGATAACATTGCCCCAGACCCCGGACCGCATGAAATGCGGGACGATAGAGGGTCTGGGAGTTTGGGCGCGGGGTGGGGGGAAACGGCACGAAAGTGTAGGGAGGGGCGTTCGAACGGCGCCACAAGAAACAAAAGCCCAGGAAAGGGCAGGAAGCAGCACCTGGGAAGGTGCGAAATATAACAGCAAGGAGTCAGGTGGGGTAATCCGGCCGCCACCAAGAAGGAACAAAAGGTGTTAAGTAAGCCAGGAAAAGGAGAAGCGGCACAAACCAGGTAAGAGCTCACCTCTTTCGGGTAGGCTCTTAGTGCCTGGATAAGGGGAAGTGAAAACGTTTGCTCTTTCGGGCTCACGCATTTCCACCTCCTCTTAATTCGATCTAAACATAGTGGCTACGAGTTCGACCAGCCGTGCCGGAGCAGGAGCGACCCAGAAGTACCAGCTGCGACCGAACAGAGCACTTTCGCCGTGGACAAGCGAGACGGGCGAGGAAGGTTGGGATTAGAAGACCAGGAAAAACAGAGGACGCACGGTGCGAAGGAGCCGGAAAGCGTGGCTGACAGAATTCAGACGAGAAGGTTGGCGGAAGGAAGGGCAAAAAGGGCTCAAGAATTCTCAGAATGGGCGAGAAAGGCAGAGAAAGAATATGGGGCACAATGGGTGCTGGAGATAATGCAGAAGGAAGAAAGGGAGAAGGCAATGTCACCTTTGCTGTTCATAGAGCCCAGCAGCAGCGAAGGAGAAGACGAGGTACCGCAAGGACAGAAGAGGGGGAGAGTGGAGTCGAAGAGATCGGAGGAACAGACAGAGGCACCTACCAAGAGGAAGAAAAAAGATAAAAACAAAAGGTACTGTGAATAATAATGTGGGGAATAAAATCATAAAAATGTTTAAAAATTGCGTCACGGTCTCGGGTAAGTCGCCCAGAACCAATGGCAAGAAGAGCAGACGTGAGAAGGGATCCAGGGAGGAGCGGCAGGGGAGTTCCTCAACTGAAGCAAGCAGTGATGACGAAGAAAGGGACCATTTAAGGGCTTGGGTAAAATGGAGAGGAGTGGTGAGCAGGGAGAAACAGAGAGGGATAGAGGGGGCAGGGGCAGAACCCAGGGAAACCCTGGTCCCAGCGCCACAAGGGGCACCAGTAGTCCCGGTGCCACAAGGGGCACCAATAGTCCCGGCACCACAAGGTGCACCAGTAGGGTCAAACACAGCTGGAGCACCGCAAGGACCAACCCACAACCAGGGGTGCCAACGGGGGCACCAGGGGCAACAGTGTCACGGGACCCACCGCTGGGGGCAGCACCGACGGTGGCAGCAGCAGAAATTGGGGGGCCACTCATGACAAAATATGGCAGGCCAACCATGGGTAAAGATGCACAGGGCAGGTCAATGAAGGCAATGGCTTGGTATATAAATGACAAAGTAAAGGAGAAAATATGGAGGAAGGAATTGATCGATATTTTCACATTGTTAGATTGTCAAAAGAGGGGGATGAATGTGGCCCTAGAGGACATTAAGGAGGACGAGAAAAGCTTACTAAAAAGGGGCCGGTGGTAAGGAATTTTGACAACTGGATGGGGGCCTTCACCATAATGTCTACAATTATATTACAAAAATTCCCGGAAGACGGGGAAGCATTAGTGGCGTATCAGCAGAGGGTGCTGAAGGTACACCCGGCGTTTGGGGGTGAAGCATGGCTGGAGTATGATCACGAGTTCAGAAAGGAGATGGACTGCTTTCCGGATATGGGTTGGGATGAGGAACATTTTAATCTCTACATATTTAATGTGCTGAAGGAGAAATGGGAATCGAAGGAGCGAAGCGCAGGGGGGCAGCAGAGAAGGCAATATTGGCAGAATGATTAGAAAGCGGATTATAGATACAATAACAGAAGGTACGAATCCAGCTATGACAGAAATAGAGACCAGAATTTTCGGAGCAGAAATTATGGGTCACAGAGAGGGTGGCAGAGCAGCCTGCCCCCAACAACGCAGGGGGGGGGCAGCGGGAGCACGGGAACAGCACGAGCAGAACCAGGACAATGTCGGAATTTTGAGAAGGGGGTACCCTGTAGCTGGTGATGGAAGTGCAAGTTCAGCCACAAGTGCGAGAGATGTAAGGGTGACCACAGCAGCTCCAAGTGCACAAAGGCCGCAGCTCCAAGCGGCAGAAGCGATGAGATGTGGAAATAAGAACTGGGGCGGGAAGGGGGCCACGCCAGTAAAAATTGAGAGGATGGAAGGGTGGCTCCAGAAATACCCAGACCAAGAAACGGCAGATCAGATCAGACAAGGCTTTAGAGAAGGTTTTAACATCTCGTTTACCGGGCAGGGAGCGCAAGACATTCCTAGAAACCTGAAGTCGGCAACAGAGAACAGATATATATTGACCAGTAAGATCCAGAAAGAGGTAGAACTGGGGAGGGTGGAGGGCCCCTTTACAGCCTTACCATTCGAAGAATTTATATCCACTGGGGCTGGTGCCGAAAAAAGACGAAGAGGAATACAGGCTGATACACCACCTATCCTACCCCCCGGGGCCTCGGTGAACGACGACATCGCCCTGAGCGACGCAACGTTATCATATTCAGACTTCGAGGAGGCAGTAGAACTGGTCAGGAAAGCGGGAAAAGGGGCATGGATGGCGAAAGCAGACATTAAATCTGCATTCCGCATGTTGCCAGTCAACAGCAGATCTCAAAGATGGTTATTTATGCATTGGGAGGGGGAATACTTCATCGACAAATGTCTCCCGATGGGGTGGTTTTGGAGGTTAGTCAACACCCGAAGCGAACGACTGATCCCGGCTCCATGGCTACCAAGATCTCGACGGACGTCGTACATTTGAATAAACCCGTCAGTTGGACATCTACATGCCCGGTCTCCCAATACGACTCATATAAGAGCTCTTTCCTGAGCCATTCATGGGAGTTTCTCGAGAAAGGTATATACGTGCAACTCGGGTTGCATCCATTTCTGACCCCCACATGCAGCTTCTTTGTACAATCAAAAGATGCAGTGTTAAAGTATAGTGGAAGGAACGCTGGTGACTAAACTATTTGATGTGGTACACCTTGCCATAGGCCCTACGATTTGTGCCGTTTGTGTGCCGCCAAACGTACGTAAAATAACTCTGAGACGGATGAACGTTTGCATCTACTCCAGCACACTTGACCCTGTGGAATTAAATCACAATGTCTTATCTAAACTATCTAAACTACACATCAGCTTCATCACAAAGAAATTTGTTGTCCTGAAGATGGCCATTTCACTTATTCCCAAATGGATACCTGAGAACGTATCTAATCTGACTTCTGGCCGAAACATGTCGACACTCTCTTTCTCAAATAGCGTTTAAGCACAACTGCTATAGTCAAATTCTTTAAATGCGAAAGCGAGTGGGGTTTTCCACTGGCAGAGGAGAAAACGATGGGCCCAACGCAGATTATCCAATTCCTAGGAATAGAAAATAGAAATTGACTCAAGCAAAGGAAGGTGCCGGATCCCGGATGACAAGGTGACAGACCTGCTGAAGACAATAAAGGAACTACAAGGAAGAAACAAAGTGACAGTGAGAGAATTGCAAGCGCTGGCAGGAAAGATGAACTTCGCAGGAAGAGTCATACCACAGGGGAGGGTGTTCCAGAGAAGTATTGAGCTGAAAACGAGAGGGGCTACAAAGGGGCAACACAGAGTCAGGCTAGGGGGAGGAATCCAGAGAGATCTGGAAGTGTGAGCAGAATTTCTGAAATACTTCAATGGGTCGGTGATATGGCGCTCACCGGTAAATGAGGAAGGTAAAAGGGTGTTGTTCACCGATGCAGCAGGTGGCCTTGGTTTTGGCCCGATACTGGGGAAACAATGGTGTGCAGGCAAGTGGCCAAAAACATGGCAGGTGGCGGAATGGACGAAAAACATAACACTGCTGGAGCTCTTCCCGATATGGGTCGCGTTATGCGCATGGGGGGGAAGAGCTAGGAAACAAGGAGTTGGTAGTATGGTCAGATAACATGGCGGTGGTGCACGTGTTAAATAAAGGAAGTGTGTCATGCATAATAGTGTTGGAATTAATGAGGGCAATCACGCTGGAAAGCCTAAAAATGAATACATGCATAAAGGCGAGGCATATCGCTGGGGAAGCAAATGTGGTGGCTGATGCAATCTCTCGCTTTCAGTGGGAAAAATTCAGGGGGCTGAGACCGCACGCCGACAAGGAAAGAACGCCCACGCCGCTGAAGGCATGGGTCCCGTTGGAGGCACTGAAAAGGAAAGCACGGTTGGCCACAATGTCGACTCAAAAGAAGTGGGAGAAGAACGGAGAAAGGAAAGGGTCATTGACAAACTGACCAGGAATGCCCTAACGTACAAAACGGGTAAGCAGTACGAAAAGCATGTAAAAGATGTGTTGGTGGAAACAGGTGTAAAAGAGGTGGAAAATATTTCAACGGAAAAAATGTGTGAATTTCTCGAAGGGGCATTTGCCAAAGGGAAAAAGAAAAGCTGGGCAGCAGCGCACCTAGCGGCGGTGGCATATACCACAAAAGTGGTGGGCATACCGGACCCAACCGTCAGCGCTAGAATAAAATACGCTATGAGAGGATGGGCGAAATTAGAGGGGAAGAAACCAGATAACAGAAGGCTGGTAAATTTTGGGAAGTTGTTAATTCTGTTAAAAGTACTACGAGACACATGCAGCAGCACGTACGAAACCGCGCTGTTCAGGGCAGCATTTGCGCTGACATACTATGGGGCTTTCAGGGTAGGGGAACTGGTGGCCAGTAATACAGTGGCAGGAGACGGCCTGGCAAGGAAAGACATTAGTATGGGAAACAAGGGGATGTCCATAATGCTAAAGAAATCTAAAACAGACCAAACGGAGAAGGGGAGAGCAATAGACCTCAATTCCATCAGAGAGAAGGACCACTGTCCCAGATGCATCACCCAAGAATTCCTAGATCTTCGACCAGAGGTCGACGGGCAGCTATTAATACATAGGGACGGCAGCGCACTCAGCAGGTACCAGTTTCAGGCGGTATTGAAACAGGCGGTGGCAAAAGCAGGATGGGATCTAGCCGAATTTGGAACACACCTTGATCGGTCTGAGGGCACAGGCGGACGAGGGACAGAGTACTTCTCTGCATACATCCGGACACAGGATCTGCCGACAGAGAGGGTGCGGACTACATGTGATTGATTCTGTGGTGAGGCTCGTGACAAAGTCAGACCGGCGGCCCGGCGAGGCTCCCAGGGGTCGAGGTAAGGGAGACACTTGCCAGCTCCGCGCCCTGTGATGGTCGGCACCTCAGCCACGCTATATTCTAGGGCCCTACGATTGCAGAGACTCAGAGGTGCTGGCCTCCTATTCCCGTATCCTATCACACAGAGCGGGGGGAGGGCACGTAGCACCTAAGCCCAGCTATACTGCCTCCTGGAACTCTAGCAGCCAAGACAGAAATGGGGACAGAGGCAGGGAGATACATCCGATGCCCTGACAGTGGAAAGTGGCAGGTTCCAACACCCTCCCGCTCGAGGCACCTTTTGGACACGTAATTGATGGTGCAGATGGGCAGAGTTGCCTGATGCCGGTCGGTGTCCCGCGGCCTAGAGAATCCTTTGCTGCAGTGCTGTCTCTGGGCACCTCTCAACGCCGCTCCAGCTATACACGTGCGGCAGACCTCCAGCCTGGCACACAGCTTGATGAGGCAGCAGGGAGGAACCACCCATAACTCATAGGTGAGAAGAGGCCTAGTGGAGTAACGACTTGCCCATGCCCCATGTTTGTTGGGCACTGACCACATTCTGAAGTAAAAAACCCAGTCTGGCACTACAGTAAGGCGAGGCCACCCATACAACTGCGGCACAGTTTTGATCATTGTATTGCTGTTCCGACTCCTGCATATGACCTAGTGTGGCCGACCTGATATTCAGTAGCGTAGGAGAACACAACCCATACGTGTCACTGAATCATGACGGAGGAATCCGAGAACTAATACAAACTGTGTCCGGCTCACCATACCGGCATTCCAAAAAGATCTGCAGACTGGAGTAATGACCCATTATGAGCACTGCGCATAACGGTGGAGATA
This sequence comes from Ambystoma mexicanum, assembly GCF_040938575.1. Lineage (NCBI taxonomy): Eukaryota > Metazoa > Chordata > Amphibia > Caudata > Ambystomatidae > Ambystoma > Ambystoma mexicanum. The sequence goes on from NC_090924.1 coordinate 706,033,202, forward strand.
GCTAGCCACTCACTGTGAGGTCCTTCTATGAAAACGCTGACACACTCAGCAGCTTGAATACTAAGGCGAGGAGGAAGTACGGGGAACAAAAATCAGTACATGTCTGAGATCTGGTATAACACCCGCAATTCGAGGTGGCACGACCCCGCAAGAGACGCCACTGAGAGTCTAGCCTATATATAAGAAAGTATAACCCAGGGCGCCAATGCACCCAACGCCCATTCGTGAATTGGAACACTTGCATTGAGCGCTATGCTGCTGCATGGGGGGTGTAGCCGGATCCCCTATAACCGTAAAAATACCACCTAGCTGGAATACGACTAGGTAAAGGTCCTGAGGAGCTGTAGTGTATTGTGGGAACAATTGACACCGTACTATACGATGTGGGAGAAACCAGCCCATTCTCTATCACAAACCACAACTCATGGGCCGGCACGAGAAGAAAGGCCCAGGAGCCAAAATGACTGGCCCGATGGACTCCTTCACAAATTCCCAGACCCCAGGGTCTACAGCGACGATATCGGCAGCGGTCGACACCCGAACGGAGATGCCTGATGACCTAAGGGAGAACCACCTAATGGCCATCATACAAAGTGGATTCCTGGCTGTGAATAGCAAACTGGATGATATAGGGGCAACCATTGGCTCACTCAAGGCTACGGTGGACAAAGAAAGCACCTGTATCACCGAAGCAGAGGGCAGAATCAGCACGAACTAAGATGCGATTATCCAGCATGGCCGAGACATTGCACAGCTTAAAGGAGACTTATCCAAAATGCAGGGCCTATGCAAAGATCTCAAATCCAGATCCAGGAGGAACAACACCCGGATTGTCAGAGTTTCAGAGGCCTTCTGCAAAGGCCCAATGGAGGGACATGTGAAGGCCCTTCTGAAATCCCTTTTTGGCACAGAATCTTTTTCGATGCACTTTCTGGTCGAGCGTAGTTGAATCGCTTCACACGGAAATCGGTGTATTTTTCACTATAAATGAGGGGTCCATTCACCAGCATACAACGCTTTGGGAGACTTTCAAGGTCTGGGTGAGGGGGGTCCTTATGTCTTAAGCCACTGTTGAAATCCGTCAGATTGGAACTGGCAGACGTGGATGTGCGTTTACGGGAACTGGAACTCGGATACAGTGAGACCCATGATAAAAAAACATTAGCCGACATCAACAGCTTATTACAGGAATTTAACAAGCTGGCAGCCAGGGAAATACAATACATGATAGCCCCTTTAAGAGCACGCAGATACGGGGAAGGCAATAAGGCAGGACGCTCTTTAGCCAACCTATTGAAGGCTTAACAACATCACACTCCTATTGCTAGCATACATGCAATAAATGGAAGGCTAATCACAGGGGAGGACGGGATTAACCAGGAGTTTACGCGTTTCTATGCAGAACTTTGCGCAAATCGGGATCTAAAATCCATTATGGAAACGGACAATTACCTAAATGCATTAAAACTTCCTAAACTTCCGCTCGAAGACAAAACCAATCACCTGTGAAGAAATAATAGAAGTAATAAAATCCCTAACATCCGGGAAAGCTCCGGGGTCAGACGGTTTGGGCATGGAACTGTATAAGGAATACCATGCCGAACTTGCCCCTGTTCTGTTAAAGGTATGGGAGGAAGCGATGGGCCGGGGCGTCGTACCTGAATCTATGAGGGAAGCAATAATAACAGTGATATTAAAGCCTAGGCGTCCACCCCATATAGACCCCTTTCACTAATCAATTCTGATGGGGAAAATATTTGCTAAGGTCCTGGCCACTAGGCTCCTTCCGAGCATGCCTAGACTGGTCCACCTGGACCAATGTGGCTTTATCCCGACTAGGTTCACTGCTTTGAATCTCCGCAGATTATTTAGGGTTATGGCACAGATCGATCCTGAGGCGCGAGCAGCTGTGATTTCCCTAAACGCCGAAAAGGCTTTTGATTCCATATCCTGGGAATATCTATTCGCTGTGCTAAAAAATGTTGGGATGGGCCCCTATTTTCTTAAATGTGTTGTGGCTGCTGTAAACCGAACCAGGAGCTAAGATCCTAACTAACCGCACTATTTCCAAAATATTTCCACTAGGTAGGGGTACTAGACAGGGTAGCCCATTCTCCCCCATACTGTTTGCCCTAACAATTGAACCCAAATTTGTGCGGCAGAACCACGGACCCAGGGGCATCAGAATGACAGGCCCAACCCAGTCTATATCATTATATATGCGGTTGACACGCATCTTCATATCCAAGACCCTGAAGAAAACTTGGGCCCCATCATGACTGATATGCACGAGTGCACCGTGTACTCGGGCTGTGGAATCAACAACTCTAAGTCTGAAATATTCCCACTTACACCTGCCACTATGTGTCCAACCAACACCTATGGACTTAAATGGTCATCAACAGAAGTCCGATATCTAGGCATAATAGTATCCAGGGAGAGACTGACACTATACACTGACAACAATGACCAGCTCTTGCATTCACTTGCTATTAAACTACAGTTATGGGCTATGATTCCCATCTCCTTACTTGGTCGAATTGCAATCCTAAAGATGGTGGTCCTCCCCAAACTGCTATACCTTTTCAGAAACATCCCGATTTGGCCAGGCAGGGCGTTTTTTTATAGACTCCAGTCTATGGCCACCTCGTTTATATAGAACGGGGAGCAGCCAGGATGGAGTGGGAAAAGTTGATTGAGCCGTACAACACTGGGGGCATTGCAGCACCAGATTTCGAGCTTTATTACCTGGTGGCGCAAGCCCAATTCACTAAGCACTGGAATGATCCACTGGACACCGCACCACATATCCTGATAGAGCGATATGCTACATCCCCGACCGAACTCCATTCCATCTTATTCAGTGCACGACATAGGGACCCATGCAAATTTGACCCGGTTAGTACCACCGGTCATGCCTGGTCCGTGATCTACAAAAGATTACGGATAGGAGCACCCTATGACCCGGAGGCCTCATTATGGAATTTCCCCGGTATCTTACCCTCATTTGACGGAGATATGCAGAGGACGTGGGTCCCCAAAAGGGAGATAAAAATGCGGGATATGTTTCCAAATGGGAAATATGTGACCCTGGATGACTTTGTTAACACAGTTGGGGGAGGACAGCTTAGAATACTCCAATATCATCGTATGAAAGCAGCGTTCAGCGCTAGATGGCCGTTATTCCCAAACAAGCCGCCCTCACACAAATGTTTGCGGGCCATGACCTCCGGGACCGGACCCGGTATATCCAAATTATACGCTATGATACAGGCACACTCCCCTTCCTTGAACACAGTTAAAGCAACTTGGGAGGCAGACATGGGGGTGACAATTACAGAGGAGAAATGGCTCAAGTACTGTCAACTGTCCCAAGTATGTATCTTTGAACGCTGGCCTCCACTTCATCCAATTTAAAATGCTAAATAAATTGCACTACACGCCAGTCAAGATGGTCAAGTTCACTGAAAACTGCACAGGGGGCTGCCAGATATGTGCGGATCCACGAGCGGACTTGTTCCATATGTACTGGGCCTGCCCACTGATTACTGGGTTCTGGAGGGAGGTGGCCATGATCATTGAGGGGATAACGCAGATGCCGCTCTCAGCCCCCAGAAATACCTGTTTGGGGACATTGGGAAAGCGGCAGAAATCACAAAAAGACTGTTTAATGTGTCCTGTATGACAGCGAAAAATGTATGCTGCAAAGTTGGAAAAGTCCTCATGCACCACGTGTCGAACACTTTCTCAGGGAATTGTAATATGTAAATGAATGTGAGTAACAATATGTGATGACATTGCCCAGGACGAGTCGTCCTAAGGACATTTGGGCCCCATTCAGAATATACTTATGTGATGTGATACCCGAGGATGAAAACTCTCCTTTGCCATCACCTTGATTATGTACAACCTGATTATACCGTTCCTCTGAAAATGCTATTTTTACATTGTATTTAATTTAATTGTGCTGTATGCAGATGACATGACCATCAATAAAGAAAGTAAAAAAAAATAAGACAAGATGACCACAGTCTTGGGCCCATTAGCAGGCATACTGCTACTGCATTGCAGAATATGCCACCCCTGAGGAGGGGATTATCAATTCCTACCGCTAGCAGACTGCCACAGCATACCTGAGACCATGAAAACATAACCTAACATTGAGGGCTTTCTTATCATTTTTATGTGATGCAGCATTAGGTACAAATAATTTCAGTAACACTTAAGACTTAGGTGTCTGGTTACATTAGGTGTAGCATTTGCATTCTTGTCTTGCTCCTGGAGCCTCCATGGTGTAATTCCCGAGCTGTGCACTGTATCTGCAAAATACAAATGTACTGAGCAGTCCTACACTGGGCATCAGAAAGGTCCATAACAGCACATCCAGTCTCAGATATCTCTAAAATACTACATGCCTACCGTCCTGTACCGTACATTCATGTTAAACACACGATTTGAAAAAACAGTGCTTGCCTTTTCTTTCTGCAAGCGTAGTGCAGAATTTTAAAAATGACATTCCTGCGTCTGTACAAGAAAGATTTGGTGAAGGTCTCAAGGCAGTACCCGCTGGACCATGACAGTTCCGGGTCTGATCACTTTATTATCATTAAAGGCAGGTGTAGAAAATGGTGTATATGCCCTTCATTGGACAAAAATCCATAGTGCAAAGCCTCCTTTCGCAATAGCCTGCCACTGTCTTTACTTACACCATGTGTTTATTAACGCTAGAATTCACACATGCCTTTTTTGGACTCATCCAATTGTATCAATCAATACATGACCTCACTTTCATAATGATCATATAAATGTGCCTACAGCCGGGACAATGGCCAATGTAGTGCTTATAAGCCCAGCTAAGATCCCGTTGCTGGATTTTCACTATTTGAAGACTATAGATTTAATTATTTATTTATTTATTTATTTTGACATTTGTAAAGGCGCACTTAGCCCAGGGGCATCAAGGCGCACGTGCTTAAGTATATGGTTACAGAGTACTTCTGGTATAGCCAACCGGTTTCATGAGGCAGATTACATAAAAAAATGATCTTACATATTTACACAATGTTACACAGGCAGTCAGATTACTTACAAGGGTACTCTTACATACTTACACAATATTGCAAATTTACACGATGTGGTGGGTACAGGCTATTGTTTAGTGTGGTTCTGAACTGAATAATCTGGTTTTGAGACTTTTTCGGAAGGACCAGAGAGAAGTGTCATTTCTTATGGTAGATGGCAGAGCACTCCAGAGGTTAGCTGCGATTACCAGGAAGCTGGACCCACCCGCTCTTACTCTCTTGAATCTTGGGACAGAAACAGAATTGGTATAGGAGGATCAGGTCGGTCTGTTGGATTGTGTTCTATTGATCAGGTTGTTGAGATAGGGTGGTGCTTTGTTGGCTAGGCATTTGTGGGTCAGTGTAAGTATTTTGAATTTAATTCTGTCATGGACCGGTAGCCAGTGTAGACTTTGACTAGTGGAAGCGATGTGATGTTTCTTGGGTCTATTTAACGCTGCTCTAATTGCGTTGTTTTGCACTACTTGGAGTTTGTTTATGTTCCTTATGCTAGTACCTGTGAAGAGTGAGTTGCAGTAATCTATCCTGGATAAGATCAGTGCTCTTGCTAATGTGGTGCTATTGTCTGTTGAGAGGAATGGTCTACTGGCTCTGGTGAGTTTAGACATGTAGGCTGCAGACGAGACAATGGTATTGACTTGCCTGGTAAGCGAGAGAAAGGAGTCTATGTAAACTCCCAGAATTTTTATTTCTTTGGCAACTTGGATGTTATTGCCTTCAATGTTGAAAGACTTATATTTTTTGACCAAATTGTCCAGTTTAGTTTTGTTTCCCATTAGGATGAGCTCGGTTTTGTTATCGTTAAGGCACAATTGATTTTGTGCCATCCAGGCCTGGATGGCAAGGTACATTTTGTTAATGTTGAGGGTGTCAGTATCATGACAACTTGTTATTGGAATGAGTATTTTCATGTCATCCGCGTAATTGGTGTATGTAATGCCCATGTTGACAAGTTTGTCGAATAGGAGCTTTGTGAAGGCATTGTGGCACAAAATTGTATTTCTTAAAGCACATTTTTTGACTGGAGGGTGTGAGATTGGCACATTGCAGGAAAGAGGCAGTGTGCAAGACATTTTCATTTCTTGCCGCCATATTCTGTAGGGTCTGATTTGTAAAATGCAAGCCCTGCAAAATCAATTGCTTCTATGTGCTTCAGGCTGAAATAAATAGGAATTGCAAAATTAGTAGATTAAGTATTTTAACTGTCCTATCCAAAAGGTGATCACATCTCTTATCTGCCAGCTCTGAGCCTAAAGGTTCAGGAGACAGAGGGTTTTTGATACCATCCCCCAGACTCTGAAACTCCTTTCCTTTGGACATTCTCACTGGTGTAGGTTTGGCGGCTGCTGTGGTTGAGAACACTCTCATTGTACGGTTGGAGAGAAAGGATTCAATCCATTTGCTAGCTTCTGGTGAGAAGTGTACTACAGTTGACCAAATCGGAGGCTGCAGAAAGGTCTAGTAGGAGGAGAATGCAAAGGTCTCCTCTGTCTTTGAATTGGTCCATCTGTATTTTAAGATCGAGCAGTGCTGTCTCAGTACCGTTATCGGGTCTGAATCCTGATTGTCTTAGTCCTAATAGTTTGTTGGATTCTAAGAATTGTTGGATTTGGAGATAGGCTGCACGGTCGAGGATTTTTAGTAAGAACGGTACTGTAGTGATGGGTCGAAAATTATCGGGAATCTTAGGGTCGAGAGTCAGTTTTTTCAGTAGGGGTAATACCCAGGCTTCCTTTAACTGGTCAGCTATGGAACTGGAGGCAAAGGAGCTATTGATTACTGCCGTGATGAATGACGCTAGTTCCTGTACGCATTCTTTTATAAGGGTGGCTGGGCAGGTATCTCCTTTGCATCTGGATGGTTTTAGGCCAGTGATGATTTTAATTGTTTCTTAATGGTCACTGGTCTGAAGGTGAATTTGTTAGTCATAGCTGGTTCTGGCCTCTTGGGTGTAGAGGGGTGATCTGTGTCAAGGTTAAGTTTCAATTTTTTACTTTCTATTTTTCTTTGTAGGAGGGCAATTTTGTCTGCTAAGGCTTTTTGTACGTTAGTGCACCATGATTGGTCTTTGATAGAGTGATCAGGTGTAGATGCAGGCGACTTAAGCTCACAAAGGATAGTGAACAGTTCTTTGGGACGTGATTGGGCATTTTGAATTCTGGTGTTGTAGAGATTGATTTTGGCTTTGATGATGGCTTCCTTGTAGTTATTGGCTATGGATTGGAATGTTATGTTGTTTGATGGTGAAGGAGATTTCCTCCACTTGTTTTCTGCTGATCTTTTGGCTGCACGCAGCGTTTGAAGTTCTGATGAGAGCCAAGTATTGGTATGGGCTTTAGGTTTCATTTTTTGTTGTTGTCAAGAGTTGCGATACAGTCCATAGCTTGTTAGCAGTGTTTTGTTATATAGTTTGACTAGAGTGGATGGATCATTTTCTACATTGATGGTGTTTGTCAGAGGTGCTAAGAGGGGAAGCATGTTGTCCCTGTTAACATTTTTGGAACTTCTGGATGGGAGTGTTGGAGGTAGTGTAAGTGTTTTCTTGTTTTTAGAGACTATGGAGGAGGAGAATATTATAGTATTGTGGTCGGACCAAGGTGTTGATGCATTAGCCAGTATATTGGTCTCACAATTAATGTCAGCCACCCAGTCTAGGGTGCAACCTTGTTCATGTGTAGGAGTACTGATACGGTGGGAGAAACCTTGGGCTTTTATAGATTCAGCAATGATGCTGGCTTGGATGTCTGAAGGGTCGTTCAAGCCAAGGTTGAAGTCACCTAATATGATGACTTTGGATTGTGGTTTCATAATGTCTGCTAGGAGCGCAATTATGTCCTCTTCAAATGTTCCTGGGACTCTATATATAACATGTAAGGTGCATGTGCAGTTGTGGTTGAGTTCAATTTTTAGAGTAATCACTTCGGCTGAAGTGATGGCTGGTTCTCCTGTTATTCTGATGTTAAATGTGTCTTTAGCTATGAGGCCTATTCCACCTCCTTTCGAGGTGGTTCTGTCCTTCCTATATATAGTGTATCCCTCGGGAATAGCTAATGATAAGGTGGGGCCTGAGGCAGGATGGAGCCAAGTTTCGGTGATAGCCAATAGATCTAAGTCATGGACTTTGATAAGGTCTGCTATATTTAAAGCATGGACTGTGACAGATCTTGCATTGATGAGGTCTCCTTTCAAGTGTATGGTGGAGTCATGAAAGTTGTGTGGTGTAGGGGTGTGTCCAGGATGGGGCATAGAGGGGCGTTGAGGTGCTTTATTTGTGGTTAAGTTGTTTGGTTGTTGTGTTGTTGGTTGTAGGTTAGTAGGTCCTACTGATGGTCTAGTATTGTAGGTTAGTGTAGGGGGCATCTGAACTGGGGGCTCAGAGGTTTGTTGTTTGGAGTATATTTGTCCAGAATGTGGGGTGATAGGCAAAGTATGGTCATATGTGTTGTTACGTGAGTGAGAAGTAGGGGTTCGTGAGGAGAGTCTGTATTTTCTTATGTGGCCCATTATAGGTTTAGTGAACTGAATGTGAGTGTTAGTCGAAGTGGTGGGATGATAAGTCTCCTTAGTGTGTACAAGGTTGATGGTTGGAAGTGGAGTGTGCGAAGAAGGTGTCGGGAAAGGGTTTGTGGTGGGGAGGAATGGGTGGGGCAAGGAATGGGGTAATGGCATGCACAGTATAGTTGGGCAAGACCATTTCCAGTGTAGGTGAAGGTGCTGTGTGTGCATGGGGTGTCTCTGAGGCTGTAATAGGCCATAATCAATATTAGTAGTATCCTAGTTATGGTCATATTTGGCAGGTAGAGATGTCTATACCAGTATTGGACGCGTTTGTCAACACAGTGGATAGCATGGGTTCACTAGACTGAGTGGTAGGCACAATATTCAGATATGTTGGTCTGTGCTCAAGATGGAATTTGGTAGAGTTGCCTAAGCGTCTGGCTCAGTGTGCAGAGTAATTGGTTGTTAGCACATTATCTAAGCTTAAAGTACAATATGCAGATATAGGCAACGTCTCAGTAATGGGCATAAAGTCCAGTCATATTTGACTAGGCGATAGGTAGTGTTAGGCACAGTTAATTAGAAATTGGGCATACTGTTGAGTTATAGGCCGTAATGAGCACAGTTGTCTAAATAGTAAACCCGCTGTTCAAATATACACACTAGGCAAGGTACACTTGGCTCGACAATCAACGTCGTGCGCAACTAATCATTTGGGAAGCTGAGCTAGTATTGGGCACGTTTATCTAAATTAATTTGGCTGGTGCAAAAATAAACAGTATGCATTGATAGGGCTAGTTCAAAGGCAAGCAGTAGTCAGAATTGGCTAATTCACTAGTAAGCAACAGGCTACAATTAGGCTATTTCGATAATCAGCAATAGTTCAACAGTTCAGACGTAAACAGTTTCATTAATGAACAGTTAACTTGGCAGTGGGTAGAATATAGTTGGCTAACAGATACTTTCACTATCATGTGGGTGGGGTTACAATCGAGCAATAGACTGTGAGCATTAATACAAAAAGGACGGTTAGCTTATGAGGCTGCCTAGAAGGCGAATGCGCAAATCCACAAGCAGCATGGATTTTGGGATCAGTGAGTCTCGTTATACATTTAGTGGACCAAGCGCTCTCTCATAGGTTATACGTGTGATAGGCAGTCATGTATTCGTCTGAGCATATTGATAATAGATCTTGGCGGTGTGCGCCGTATGAGGTTGTGCCGTAAGCAGGCAGTGGAAAGGCGGACTAGCAGCTCCCGGATGGCTTGTGCAGTATGGGAGTAGGCAGACACATCAAGTTGGGATTTCAGTATATCGTACACTTAAAGTGTGATGTGCGTTATCATGCGCTGGTGCAACGCTTACTGATGCATCCATCTAGACAGTTGAGGTGGCGAGGACAATTTGAACAGAGTTTTCGTCCTTGGCCTCTGGTAAACTCGGGTCAGGCTTGGTCAGGCGCCTTATTCGTGTGCCTTGGTAGGGGGCCAGCTTCCGCCTGCCGGTGCCCTGTGATAGATTATGTTTAAGAGGCTAACCAATAGGGATCATGGTGCTTTCAGCACACTGGACATGTGAGATGGTATCAGGCGGCCATGTTGGAGCTAGTAAACCTCGCGATTTTCACCAGCAGAAACTTTTCAAATGCACAGAGAGGCAGCTTGTGCAATTATGTAGAGACCAGACATCAAGGTGTATAAGAATACGTGATAATTGTGGAAGGGTCGTATGGTCTCTCGTAGCATGGAGATTTCAATATACAAGCAGCATTATAAGCCCACGGGCTTACCTGGATGAAACCGGACGTCAGATGTGGTTGGTGAGCTGCTCCTGCAGCCCACGATGCAACGGAGCTCCTGCTCCTGGAGGACACGAATACAAATATGGAAAGGCTTGGTCAGGCGCCTTATTCGTGAGAGGACATTCTAAAAGCCTGACCTTCTGCCAAGTAAACTCATATGGATTGCCCACATCGTACATGGCCACCCCTGACGGTGAAGCCAAAGTAAGATCTTACATCAAAGTACCCCGAAAAGCCCTCCAAAAAGCCCCAAAGGTGGCTCATAAGAAGAAGGTGCTTGACATTGAACATGGTCAGGTCCGTGCTGTACTGTCCCTCTGCTAAACCTTCTCCCTTTATTGTTTAAATTACTCAAATGTGTTCTGTGTTTAGTAATCTCAGTGTTCATGTTTGTTTTTCATTACAGAAGCCCAATAGTTGGAAGTCCCTCATCCAGACAAGAGGGAGTGCAAAATCTGGACACTCTTGTCAACACCATCATTTATAATACAATTGCTGAACTTTCTTCCATCCTTTAGAACCTACCAACCAGTCTTTCATCCATTCCATTGTGCCACTTGCATTAATCAATTCAACCATTATTTCTCTGTCATTCCCTCCTAAAACACCCATACTTATTTGCTAGGCCATGTATATACCTTTCACGCCGTGGCTGGGGGGCGTACATGGGGTTTAACGGCATGCCAGCCCGAGCTTTCGTGAGGGCCTCTGCTCGGTCTGCTAAACCCCATACCTGGCCTCCTAGCTGGGGCGTGAAAGCTATTCGCACCCTGGGATTTACCTGGTGCAAATTTAGTTCTCTTATTATTTTTCGTCCGACGGGTGATGAGCTCAGCGCAAGCCCATCTCCTATTGCAGTAAATAAATTTGAGCAAACAAAAATGGCCATTACCATTAAAATGGAAAAGGGACAAGGTCCCTTTTTGGATGACAGCAGCCATGGAAAACATGTTCCAAAATGGCCACCAAACCTCCCGAAAAAAGGGATATAGTCCCTTTTCTATTTTAATGGCAGCGGCCATCTTTTACACATTTTTCGTTCTCCGGTGCAGCAGTTGAATGCACAATCGCACCCAGGAAAAGCAGATTGTGATTGGTCAATCTGTCCTTCCCAGGTACGAATAGTCAATTGAACCAATTAATTCCATCTATCATTCTTTCTAACTATTTTACAGACCCTCCATCACTCCACATTCAATTATCTCACACTTAGACCTTCAGTTTCAGCCTTTCATCATTTTCAAATGAGTGATTTATCCCATCCTATGCAGTCATGTGTGCTTTCTCACACATCCACGTATGCTTTCTTAGTCACTCGCCCCTTCTCATACTTCTCAATCAACCAGTCATTATATTCCTTCCAGCCATTCATCATTTCCCGGGCAACCAGTCATCCCATCCCACCCAGCCAACAATCCTGTTCCACTCAGCTGTTCATTCTTCATCCCACGCAGACATGCATATGGTCTCACACGTGGTTTCTTCCTTTACCCCTCATCTGTTTATTTTAATGGCGACTACTGCCATAAAGAAAGACTAGAATAATGAAGCCAGGGCCCTCCAGCCCCTCCTCTCCCTTGTCTGTGCTTACATTGTAGGGAAAGGCTCTGTGACACAGATTGACATTGTTCAAGTGTTTATTTTTCTTTATAGAAATCCCACAGTTGACCAACCATACACGACAGACGGTGTTGTACTGCACCACAGTTTGGCAGGGCTGTAACAATGCTGAAGTGCACCTCTGGATGTTTCCAGCCTTCCGAAGGTCAAATAAGTGGTTGACCTAGAACTCCCAGAGAAATCAGTACTGCTGGGTCAACCAAAGCCATGGCCTTGACACCCCCTTAAAATGCAGCACTCGGCATGCTACAGCTATTCACCGAACTGTCACAGAAGAGAAGGCTTTTGCAGCAACTTTGTGTAATGTACACAGACTCAGAGACACTGTAGACAGGCAGACGAAGAGCCAGGGGGTTACCTGCACCCACCTTTTAGCTTAAACTTGAAATTGTTGATGCATCAAAATGGCGACATTAAAAAGGGGACTATAGCAGACATGATGCTATGCCAAACAGCAGCCGGACTGACCTTCAGTTGACACCCTCCCCTACACCTCCTCCTAAGACTGCAGTCAGCCATAACCTCCCACGTGTTCTCTCCTAGCCTGCCCCTACACAGGTACCGCTTCGCTGCACCTGCTCCTATCCAGATCAAGGTACCTATCCCCCCACAGATCCCAATAGATCCCAATAGCTCCTTACGTTTGGTACTACGTTTGGTACTACTCATTTGCAACCCCCCCTTTCTCATTTAATGCCCTCAATACCATGCTTCCTCTGGCCCTGGCTCATGGAATAAGAGTCTTGGTATCCCATTGCCTGATTACATGATGAAAACCATTTCAGCAGATGATGAGAAAGATATTATTAGTAAATGCACAGTGGATATGGTCTGCCTATTGTTCAACCATTTGGTCCCTTTTGCACAGTATGCGCAGCGGTACAATGAAATTTGATGCATCGGACAACTAGGTGGCCGTTCCTCTTCTTCTTTTCTTATTAATTTATTTATAATTTACATACATAAAAATAACCATAGTATTCATTTATAAGATCATGTATAAGAGAACAGGAAACATCATAAACGTATAATACATCAACATACATAAAAAGAAGCATAGTGTCAATTATAAGATCATGTACAAGAGAACAGAAAACATCATGAACATATAATACAAAAACAAAAAAAACAAAAAAAACAATCCAAATTATATATAATCATTGAATTATCCCGAGTTTTTGTCATACAAGGTCAATTTGTTCTTCAATTTATAAATCATCTTTTCAATTTTTGAAAGTCTGTGTATCTCCTCGACCCAATCATCAAATGAAGGAGCTATCTTAGTTTTCCATCCTTGAAGAACCAGGCGTTTGCCCACAATTGTACCCCTGAATAGCCAGTTCTTTTGTGCATTACTGAGTTCAATTTAACTCAAAATCATCTCCCAGTATTACAGTTTTGAAGTCTAAATCCAGATTCAAACCTGTAATTTTCATGCATGTCTCACACACCTCAGACCAAAAACCATGGACACGTACACAGCTCCACAACATGTGCTCTAAGGAGCCAATATCTTGTACACAGCCCCAACACTCATCACAATCTAAAAGACCTCTTTGTTTCAATCTCTCTGGACACCAGTAGACTCGGTTCAGTATTTTAATTTGGGGTGATCTCTCACCCAAGTTCACCGAGCAAAGTGCTAAATTTCTGCAAATATTATGCCAACTTGCAGGAGAGATATCAAAATCAATCCCCCTACTCCATTCTTCCAGCAACTTTTAATTTCACTGAAAATTCATCACCAACAGTTTATATATCCGTCTACCTAGTCCACCCTCACCCTCTATTGGTTTAGCAAGAAAGATGTCCAACTCCAGAATATTGGTCCAGTCAACATCACTGACTGATTTCTTCAAACGCCTATAGGCAGAATCCTTCAACCTATGCTACCTTCGAAAATCAAAAATCAATTCTGGGAAGATTTAGACAGTATGCTATAGGAATTTATCTGGGACAGGAAACCTCTGAGGCTCAAAATATAGAAGTTACAACTCCCAGTTCATGAAGGCAGACTAGGGGTCCCAAATTTTAAAGCATATCACTTGGCCCTCACATCACAATCATTCATCCCATTTCTGAATGTAGTTCCAGACCCTTGGGTGGTAGCATAATCTAATGCCTTTGGCCCGCTTGGTCCGGAGGCTTTACTTACTACAATCACAAAAGAACAAGGTTACAGATCAATTGTGAAGGGATATTTACGCACTGCATGGTGTGAGTTGTTAGAACGATTGGGCAAAGATGCATTTAAGTGTCAAGGGGCTTCAATTTGGTTGAACCCAAAGATTAAAGACAACGCCAAATCATTTTTTTGGGCTGATTGGTTTCTTTGCGGCATTAGAAAGATTAGTGATCTTAGTAAGGATGGTCAATGGCTGACAGCGATTTAGATGAGAAAAAAATGGGACTTTGGATACCAGTTATATAATTAACTTTGGTTGCCAAATTCATTTTAATGGCGTTGACCTTGCCCCAGAGTGATAGGTTAAGGAGTGACCACCTTTCTAGATTCATTTTGCAGTTATTACAAATGTCACGCATGTTTTCCTCAATCATATTAGAAACAGATGTCGTTAACCAAATACCCAAATAACACATTCTTTCATCACACCATCTAAAACCCAATCCAGTGACTAGGGCTTTATCACATCTATGAGTTAGTGGTAAGACCTCAGATTTTAGCCAATTAACTTTATAACCAGATGTTTGGTGAAAATTAGAAAAAATCTGCATCAGGCATGGGGGAGAAACATCTACATTTTGCAGAACATCAAACATCAGCGTAGAACCAGATTTTCTGCATAATTCCCAAATAGCTGACACCAGTTAACCCAGTATCAATTTTGAGAGCAATAGCCAATGGCTCAATCGCTAGAATAAACAAAAGTGGTGAAAAAGGACATCCTTGTCTGTTACCACGCTCCAAACAAAATGGTTCGGACTTGGTTCCATTTGTTTTAACATCGGCAGTCGGATTGGCATACAATAATTGGACCCAAGAGATGAACTCATTACCAAAATTAATTTCCCTCATAACTGTGCACAGGTACTCCCAGTTCATTCTGTCAAATGCCTTTTCAGCGTCAAGGGAAAAGACAGCAGCATCACATTCACCCTCATTCGCCTTTTCCATAGTATGTAAAAGTTTCTGAATATTGCTAGAGGTACGTCTATTTTTCATAAAGCCTGATTGCTCCTCACCGATCAATTTTGGAAGAAATGTTTCCATTCTTAAAGCCAAAACTTTAGACAGAATTTTGTTGTCAGTGTTAATAAGGCTTATAGGGCGGTAACTTGAGGGGAGATTGCCGTCCTTTCCCTTTTTCAAGAAAAGTGAGATTGAAGCGTGACATGTACTCAGTGGCAACATCTTGTCCATTTTACTAGAAAGATACATATCTTTCAAAAGCTCAAGGGCTGAATTTGCAAGGATTTTATAGAATTCAATTGGAAGCCCATCCAGACCAGGGGGTTTCCCAGTATTAAGTTGGGAGATAGCAGTTTTCAATTCATCAACTGATAGATAATTCAGTGCCAAGAAGCAAACTCTCAGCATCAGAAAGCCTAGGGATCATAAGATTACCAAATAAATCCTTCCCTTTTCCTGTAATGCCTGCTTCATGCAATATAAATCTATGTAGTATTTACGGAACACTGAATTGATTTGTTTTGGGTCAAAAGGTATCTTACCATCAGTATCAATAATAGAGCTAATAGCAGATTTAGAAGTAAGCGCACTGTGAGTAGAGCAGACTACGTTCTGCCTTTAATGATAGGATTCCATCCATCTCTCTTTTTAGTTTCTTTAATAACCCCAATTTGGTAGAGTCAGAGGGATCCTTCATCAAATCACGAGAGATATCTTTGATTTTCTGTTCGAGTTCCTGTCTAAATTTATCTTCTTTTTTCCGTTTACCACTAGACAAACCAATACAAATTTCTCTCATAGAACATTTGAAAGAAAGCTTCCCAAACATTTCCTAAACTAACTTCACTGGTACGATTCTCCTCAACAAAATAAATTGGCTTCAGAAACTATTTTGTCTAGTATATGTTTGTTTGTTTATTTATTTGTTTAGTTATTTATAGCGCGCGCCAGACCCGAAGGTATCCGGGCGCGTGTGCAAGAATACTTTAAGCTTACAAGTTACAGTTACACATTCCAAGTAGTTACAGGATACATTGACAATCAGGATAATGATGAACAGGGTTATATACACAGGTATTTGTACACAGAGGTGTATACACAGTATACATTGAACGTCAAGAAGCAAGGTGGGGTAATCGGGGGAGATGAGCGTGTAAGTATGCGTTCAGATGCAGATTAACAGAGGGTCAGACGTGAGTAGTCCTGGTGTCAGTCAGTTATGGGTCATTTTCTTTGAGCCAGTTAATGCAGTTAAGTCTGAAGTGTGGATATGATTGGTCAGACCATAACGAGGATGGGGGGGGGGGGGGGGGGGGAGTTCCACAACTGGGCCGCTTTGACCGGGAAGCTGTTGCCTCCGGCTGTGCTCAATTTGAATGGTGGCACAACTAGCTGGTTGGTATATGCTTCTCTGGTAGGTCTATTGGAAGTTCTTCTTTTGAACCTTTCTGTTAGGTATTTGGGGGCTGAGTCATTAATACTTTTGAATGTTAGTGATACTGTTTTAAGTTTAATTTAGTCAACTGTAGAGAGGAAATTAGATTGTCTTCTGACAACTGAGATATGCTCTCTTCTTGGGATTCCTAAGGCGGCTCTGAGGGCATTGTTCTGCAAGGTTTGGATTTTTTGCAACGTGTGTTTAGTAGACCCTAAGTATAGTGCCATTGCAATAATCCAATTTGGATAATACCAGAGCTCTTGATAAGGTGAGGCAGCTGGTAGTGGACAAGTATGGTTTTGCTGCTCTAATCAGTTTACAGGTGTATGCGGTGCTAGAGGCCATCACACTCACCTGTTTAGTTAGAGAAAGGTAAGAGTCGAGGTAAAAACATAATGTTTTTACCTCTTGTGCTACTTTAATAGTGTTGCCATCTATAACAAATGATGAATAGTCATCATTCAGTCTTTTGATGTTGTGTATGTTCCCCAGTATGATGAGTTCCGTTCTTTCACCATTCAGGCATAGACCATGATGGGCCATCCATGCCTGGATGATGAGGTATATCTTATTCAACAAGGCTAAATCCTGTTCATAATCCCTCGAAAGTGGGATGAGAATCTGAGTGTCATCTGCATAGTTTGTGTAGGTGACACCCAGAAGGTCCAGATCATCAAACAGGGGCTTTGTGTAAATGTTATACATGGTCGGGGAGACGCAGGATCCCCGGGGAACGCCACAAGTGATAGGTACTGGGTCAGCCGCTGCAGAGGTGGAGAAAACCCTCATGGTTCTGCCACTTAAGAACGACTTGATCCATGCAATGGCGTGTGTGGAGAAGTGGGCCGCAGATTCCAGGTGGGTACAGAGCACATCATGATCCACCAAGTAAAATGCTGCTGAGAGATCAAGTAGGAGGAGTAAGGCTGTTTTTCCAAGGTCTCTCAGCTCATCGACCTGGGTTTTGAGATCGATAAGCGTGGTTTTGGTACCATGCTGAGGCCTGAAGCCTGATTGTCTGGTACCATAGTTGATGCAGTTCCAAGTATTTTTGGATCTGCAGGTAAGCCACTGTGTCTAGTATTTATAGAAGAAATGGTACTGTGGTAATTGGCCTGTAGTTGGTCCGGATGGAGGGGTCTAAAGTTTACTTTTTGAGGAGGGGGAGGACCCATGATTGTTTAAGGTTGTCTGGTATCGCGCCTGATGCAAAGGAAGCATTAAAGGAATGGTTCGGTCAAAATTTTTTATTGCCCCTACGGGTCGGCCATGTGTTTTTAAGCCTAAATCGCTCAATTTTAGAAACATTTCCTATGGACCTTACCCGAGTTTTCGTCCATTAAACGCACGCGAAAACAGGCACCAGGGAGCTGCCATTTTGTGATAATCCTATAATTTCCCCCATCGCCCTGGCTGACCTGCTTTTGCGGCACTAAATCATATCCCTCGCCCCTGAGCCTGACATTATCAAAACATTCATATTCCCCGCCTCTCTCCGTGACGTTACTGTGCTGCGTAGGCAAACGCGCCCAGTCATCTTCTACGCGATTTCACACAGAACCCGGAAGCCAACACAGATCAGCTCACAAACAACGTGCCACAATTCGGAATATGAAACTGTACTTTAAAATCAAACAGCAACACGGTAAATTTGGTAAAGTACATTTATTTGACATTAAATGTTTATAGAATATTCAGCAATTGACATATGAACTCCGAAAGTCATTTATTTTCTTTTATCTCTATCCGCAAATCCTTAAAATGTTATCGTGAGTCACGCGCTGTTCCTTTATGGTACACAGGGTGTTGGTTTTCGTTCAAAGAGGCACTTTTGTCGCACGTTGAACCACAAGGCTGTTCCATCAAGTAGGCACTAGGCCAGTGTAAAGGTTGATATGTTGCTTCTAGCCGCTAGTACCGCGTAAGGGCATATGGGCCCTTGGCGATCGTCCCATAAGATCATCAGAATGGTGCAGTTGTTTACATTAAGCTGCAGCTGGCGGCTAAAGAAACCGTCTGCCGGTGTCTGAAACTGGTGGCAGGGGCAGGGGAGTATGTACCTATTTTGAAAACATAAAATTTATAATTAGTCTCGCCAGCCGATCTTTATTAATATTATTCATTTTATTTATTACGGCCGAGCTGAAACTATTTGCTTTCAAGTATAGTGCAATGGAGTATGTTCGGCTCTAAAATCAGTGCGAAAACTAAATAAATAAATCGAGGTTGGTACACAATGAGAAACGACTTTTTGTCTACATGCGTGTGGAATGTGGACCTGCATGCCCATGTGCCCGCTACAAGGACGATCCCACAAACCTTTTCAAAGCTCTTCATTAATTAATTTATTCATGCATCCATTCATTAATTCTTCATTCCGGCATAAAAGCGTCTAAAGAGTTACTTACATTATATTTGCAATTTCCATTGTGTCTCTGTGTAATGCAGTCCGTAAATCCCACTGTGCTCTTGACAACGATTTTTCGTATACTGAACTAACATGAAACTCTGTCTAGTTTAAGAATTTTCTGCCTTATCGTCTCAAACGTTATTGCACCCCCCAACCCCCTCTTTAAATGAATTTCTTTCTGCATGGTCCCTGTCTCTCAAGGTCAAAAAACAATAGAACCTTAGACTGCCAGTGCGAGTTGTGGGCCTCTTCAGGGCGCGAGCTGAAAATCAAGGCCGCTGACCTTCACTAGAAATTAGCATACATTCTTTCTTTGCAACATCCCGTAGTAAAGCCATCTGTGAGAACTTGAAGTTTCGAATCCATCTATGTAGTGCGCCTCAATGTGCAAATGCGAACTGGCTTCTCTCTCATCTGCAACGGCTCGCTTGGCGCGTTCTAAAACCCCAATTTTGTCCTCGTTGTCTGCGAGCTTTGAAGCCCCAAAGAACCATAACTATTGAGACTTTTAATTTTTTGGGGAAGGTCAGGTGAAAGTATATAGTACCCGAGCAGTTGATTTGAAAGTGAGATTTATTGTTTGTTTGTTTTATTATTTGCAATACGCAAGCCTCCCCTCAGTTAAAAGTGCCCAGCATTTATAAGAGATTGCGAAAAATTAGTTACATCAACAAAAATATATACATGCACAAATAGACAAGGTCAGCAATATGAGGTGAATAGAGAGAGAATTCAAAGATGACACCCAGGTAGTTCGGCACCCAGGATGGTGAAGGTAGGGGTTAGGGTTAGCGTACTTTGTATGCACACTGTACAATAAAATTTATTTACAAAAAGACAATCGTATTACAATTATTTAAACCGGGATTTGTGCTTCACAACCAGCTCTCCTTTGGGTGGACATGGCACAGTGGCAATGTTGGGTGGCAATGGATCAGTGCTCTGCACAGAAACGTTCAAAATTCCATATCTATGCTTCTCTAATACAGCAACAATAAGGCTTTTGACAAAGTCGAACTCCATTTCCTCATAGACTGGTTTGATCACCCATTGCTTCTTTTTGAAAAGGCCTTAGTGTAGCGAGGCATCCTTACATTACCCTTAGTCCTGGATTGTTCACGGCCGAGATTCTCGTTATGGGCCAAGATGGCAAGTAGAGTCCTATGTCTCATGCCCTGTATGCTGAAATGCAAGCGCTTTGGCCTGTACTTTAGGCACATATTGTGGAACAACTCCAAACCTCCTGTGTGACAGAATTCTGTCAGTCCCCTCAAATCTCTTGATAGAGTTTTATCGAAAACAATCTTCTCAATGGCTTTGTGTGTCGGTGAAGATGGATTCAACCACTTCTTCTTCCGTGTCTCCACTGGGGATAAAGGGCCATGTTCACATTGGTGGAAATGTAGGTTTTCTGACCAGCGGTGCACGTTGGTACAGTGGTGCATCAGTGACCGCCATTTTTCAAGTAGTATTTCCACTGAGCCTTCACAAGTTTTGGAGCTCCACCAAAGATGGTTGCTGATAGACTGGGACCACTCTGAAATACTTTCCAAACCTTTTTTTCCCCTGCAGCCGAGATTTTCTTATTGATTGATTTAGCAAGATGCCATACGTCAAATTGATGTTTAATATGTGGGAACTTCTCTCTCATTGTCTTGGCAATTGAAACGTGTCTGTCCGTGGCTATGAGGTCGATGTGCATTCCCCTCGATTGTAGATAGTCCACTGATTTTATAAATCCTAGTTTCTCCATGGCCACTGAGGATGTACATTGTGTTACCTGCACGACCACCGAACTCACAATTTTCTTACTATCCATGTCCTGAAAGTGGTAGGTGCAGTACTTGGCAGAAAATCTAGGGCTGTTGCACTGTCCATCGCCAGCTAGCCTGAATCGTTTGCCTTCGAATGTACTTGCTAGAGACAATTGTTCAATTTTCCAAGCATCACTAATGGCCGGAAACAGATAATCATGTTGGTATTTGTAGTACTGCGTTTTTTAAATGAAATGGAGTCCCACAAACTGAAAGAAAGACTCTAACTTTCTAAAAATGCAGCCACTAAAAAGTGATGCAGCTGCACAGAGTAGATTGCCTGCTGGCAGTTTCCCCAGCATCGGTTGTGCAGACCATGAGAACGTATGATGTAATCTACAGGCAGCATGTATTGTGACGTTACTGCCTTGTTTTTGACGAGTCACATGAATCAATGGCTTCCCACATACTTTCCCTCTGACGGAATGCCCACATTTCAGCATACTTATAATATCCATCAAACAACTGTCGAATACTATGTATTTGCCCTCTTTCATTAGACTGTCATCCTGTGTCAAAGTTGATTCGGCCTGCGACGTTGAGGACATATCACCACATTTGAAAGAAATATCGCTGCTATCAAGTTCTGATGCGTCGGTGAATGCTGCTGCTGGTTCATTCTCTGTCATTTCAACATCTGTTACTTCAACATTGATGGGAGAACACAACAATGTCGACAGCTTTTTTGGTGGCAATTTTTTGGCGGGTGTAGATTGTGTGAATTGATCTGCGACTACTTCAAAGCTATCTTCAATACTTCCAGTATCATGTTGTTGCGGCGGTGCGGTCGTACTGTGGCAATGGTCCAATAAAACTTTGCTGGATTCTCCGGACACATTCATTTCATGTTCTGGCCATTGGACATGAGCATCCCGAGTCTCAACACGCCGCGTCTGAATTAATAGTTTCTCCATAGTGTAAATGGTCTGGCAAGCAACATCTCTCATTCGCTTCACTGTCTGTGTATGTATAGTTCGTAGACCCACGGGTAGCTAGAGGACAGATTGGAAAAGGGATGTTCAGTTTAAACACAAGATAAAGTATAGTACAATTGACTGGAAAAAAACATAAAATAGTCCCCAGCACAAAAAAATTTCTAAAGTTATGAACTGTTTGTAACTAACCTTATTTTGGTTTCTTTTCTTTACAACTTTTTTGACTCGACCTTCAACATCTGCGCGCTGTTGCTCTGATACGTATCCGCATGTCTCCCCTTCCTCTTGCGCTGCAACGACTATATTTTCTGTATCCGCATAGACAGCACGGAATGAGGCTCCATCGACTCCCTGAAACATAGTATTCATTACTGTGTATCAAAATATTGTTAGCGTAAAGCGCACGCGAGGACGAACACACATGTACATCTCAATAGCCAAACACGATTTAAACATTGTGTGGAACAATCAAACGACAAGTATTCGAGCACTGATGACCTAGTTCGATGGAGATGTCAGTATACATACCTCTGGCTCTACATGGACTGCCACAAATGATTGTATTGAAGAGGAGGCATCAGCAACTCCCTGAAACACAGTACTTGCGTTAGTATGGTTTTCAATATCGTAAACATAACACACACTTGGGGTCGACGGCACAGGTACATATAAAGAGATAACCACAAATGTTGCATTATCTAAAAGAGTCAAGGAATATTTAAAAATGATCAGATTTAATCGACTTATTTCTCCAATGTCTTTACATCTGCATCATCTAAATGTGATCTTGTGATTGTAGTGGAAGCTCCATCATCTCCCTGAAACACAGTACTTGCGTTAATAGGGAAGAAAGTATAGCAAATGGAATCACGTTATAAGATCACGCTCGATGGAGCTGTCAGTATCCATACCTCATGCTGCTGAAGAATATCTAGGGCTGTTGTCAATGTGGTGCGCACTTCCGAAAGCTGTTGCGCCGATTCGTATCCGCATGGTCCCGCTTCCACCGGAATTACTTGAATGTCAGGCTCTGCATCAAATGCGTGGGTTGACGATTCAACAACAGCCTGAAACATAGTATTTGCATTAGTAAGGATTACAATATTGAAAACACAACACACGCTTGGGGTTGACCGCACAGGTACATATCAACGGCTAACCACAAATGAAACATGGTGTAGAACAATCAAACGACAAGTGTTCCAGTCCTGATGATCACTGTCAGTTGAGCTGTCAGTATCCATACCTCGGGCTGCTGAAGAACATCTAGGGCTGTTGTCAATGTGGTGGACGCTTCAGCATCTCCCTGAAAGACAGTACCTGCATTAGTATGGATAACACTAATTATAACTGAAAACAAACATCAGGGGACGACAACTAAGGTATATATCAATTGGAAAGCACTAACCAAACAATTGGTAAAATAATCACACGATACATACAAACTATTACTTGACATGCATAAAACAAGTCTGTAGCGGAATAGCCAAGTATGATTACCTGATACGCGCTAGAAGTGGTTGATAACTGCGAGCACGTGACGGAAGTAGAATGTTCTTGCTTCAGATTCCAGGGATAGTCAAGAAGTTGTAAAGGTAAATTATTGTTTGATAATGAAATGTCAATATTTAAAATTGCCATGTAAGGAGACAGAATACTTGAGTAATGCGCAATATAGCACAGTTCCCTGTGCCCACATATAGATTTCGTTTGTGGGTTATGAAATCTAAAAATAATATATTGATAAATGTAATTATTCAAAAAACTATACACTCATATCAATGTCAAAGTATTACAAATTGGAAACAACACCTAAAATATCAATGAATCCATTCGGCTACCTACACACTACTGCAAAGCCTAAAGCTAAAAACGAACATTTGACTCACCAGTGGCAGATTGTGGATGAATAGAGTGGGAATAGCGTTTGCAAGCAATTTTCGTGTCGATCGACGTTTGTTCTTCTTTGTTACCCAAGATGTGGTGTACATGTTCGAGGGAAAGTGCCGGCTGCAGATGCGGTATCGATCACCCCTCTTGTCCTCAAAGACTTGTTGGACTCTACTTTCCAGCTCATCCAGTGGATATCCGCAATGTCTGACCCATTCTCTTATTCGATCAACAGTTTTCGGGAATACATGCCTTGTAGTGCCTTCAGATTTAGCATGGGTCTTTCGAAGGGCAACCGCTAATAGAACAGGCAGGCATTGTTGAAAATTCTGAAAAGTAAATATCAAGATTATTATAAAACCTTGATGAATAAAAATGTCATAAAAAGTAAATGAACCATACCATGCTCAATGCAAGGTCTGTTTTGGTCGCCGGAACTATACCAGTTCATCATGTGCGGCTTAGTATTTGCATAAATTACAGAAATTTCTGTTTTGTCTTGCACGAAAAGGAACCATGCTTACATTATAGACTGGACCCCCGAAGGATGCAATTCGATGACAATTGACACAGAAAAAAATAAATAGATCTATTGATAGCATAACAATTGAAACTCAAGTCAATAGCAATGAGACCAATGACCATAGCTCTATTGGGTACTGTAATAGCAAATAGATTGAAATGTAAAAATGACCGAAATATGACTAGGATACATGGCCTTACCTTGACCAACAGACAGTTGGATTCAGCAGTACGAGCAGTATGTTGCAGGAGAACAGGTAGATGGCCACAGGTAGCACACTGAAGAGTTTGCTCGAAGCGGTCACAGATAGCACGGCGACGAGCCGATTAGCATAGATCTCACAGCTTCTCAGGTAGAAGGTTCAGGAGTTGACTTGCAAAGCACAAAGATGTTCTCATGAGACATATCAAGTGGTTTATAAAGTATTAGAAACAGGGGTGTGTTTGTGAATGAATGACGTGTGTATGTCGTATTATGTTTATTGCAGGGGGGAAGCCTGCCTCAGGGGAGGCCTGCCTGGAGACACGGGGTCTGAGGAGGCCATGTGAGTGATGGCCCCTGGGCGTGGGATACCTTTTGAAGTGTACATGCTGTTTGGCACCTTGGCCGTTTGCGCCCGTCACAGCCCCCCATGCCAGCGTTCATCCCCGGGTGCGAACCGCCTTTGATAGAGGGGGTGGGATGGATGGGCCTGGGGCGTGCAGATAAGGCACAGGAAGACTGCTGAATGGAGACACACTTATGTGGATTGCAGGGGGGCGCCCTGCCTCAGGGGAGGCCTGCCTGGAGACACGGGGTCTGAGGAGGCCATGTGAGCGATGGCCCCTGGGCGTGGGATACCTTTTGAAGTGTACATACTGTTTGGCACCTTGGCCGTTTGCGCCCGTCCCTTGCCTTGTGTGATGCCGGTCAAGTGGCACAGCGAGTAGAGTGCTCGCTTTGACATCAGTGCAGAGCCTGCGAACGCAGGTTCGAATCCCGGCAGCGCCAAACTCAGCGTTTCATCCTTCCGAGGTCGATAAATGAGCACCACACACCGTGGGTAATAATAAGCAGCGCTCAGATACCTGAGGGTTCGTATCGCTATATAAATGCCAAATTATTATTATTAATTATTATTATTATTATTATTATGTTAAAGGACATGGGGCATCCATTTTTGTACCCCCTTTCCACTCCATTTTGGTGACCAGGCCTCACTGCGATAGTGCAGCACGCAGAGCACATGGCCCACAGCCTCGTTCCCACTCTGACTGGAAAACTCCAGAGGTATTTGCAACAGCTAATAAATGTAACACATCACTCTCTGAGATCACGGTCCTGCATGTGAACCGGCTTGAACCATGCACATGGCTCGTTCATCTCCACAAACGTGTCCTTGCCCACGCACCCTCGCCAGTGGAAAGTAACTGCCATTCTGACCCTGTGTCCCTGCAAGGTATTCTCTTCATGTGCCAGACCACTGACCACGCCATGATGGCCACCTAGCAGATCCCCAACTAATATTAGACCCCTACTGCAGTATATCGTTGCCTATCAATAACAAATGCCACATATCGGAGATTCTTGTGAGCACAGACCCACACTTCAAACCCTGTATTATAGTGGTCAAGACCCTTGACCTAAGGCCTGTATAATCCAATGTTCATTGATAGTATTGATATATGTGTGACTTTTACAGAGACATAACCGACTGAAAGACTTTGAACAAGTGTTATTTAGTGCATGCATTATTGATAATATATTTGGTTAGCTTAGATAGTGACCACCCCGCTTCACAGTGACATGAACTTCACCCATTCCGAGCACAGGTGTCTGACGTCCATCCTTGAATGGAGACACACTTGATTGATTTAGAAAATCGAAACAACCGTTGTTAAAATATATGTGGCGTTTTATTTTGTAGCTTATTTTGATGACACAAAAATACAAAAGTTTACACATTGTACAGTTCAGGTTGCAGCACAGCGAGAGAAAATCCCCTGTACTGACCGCTGTCACTCGGTAATGTTTCTCTTATGGCACGAACGGCACAGGCGGGTATCACTCTTCGAACGCGGTGTCCAAGCCTCCCATGAAGCCACCATGTAAAGGAACGATAGGCCACCAGCCTGTACCACCTGTGAAAAGGAATGAAACATACTGTTTTTAAATGACCAAGATAATTTTAATAAACGTTTGTTGTCAATGACAATTCTTGTAACTAATGGCATTCTGCTCGGACAAATGCTATCTAGACACTGCACACTATTGAACGACTTTCATGCGTTACAATGATATGTATATGTAATTTTGGATATAGTAGAAGACCATGAAATAGTAGTGGCATCACAAGCAGGGTATACTTACTCGTTACTCGGATTACGAGGACGAACAGTTGCGCGAAGTTCGTGCATAAGCACCATCATTATCCTCAACACGGACCGTGTGAGGCAGGCTGCCCTGAAGTCTGGCAGCTCGGTTATGCATTGCGGTCGTGGCTCGCCTTCCGAAATGTAGGCCACACATCCCGAGTTTTCACAGCAGCAGCAGTTCTCCTCCTCGGTCGGCATTAGCTCGCAGTGATTGCATGTGCACCAGGTGGAAACACCGTCCATGCGACTAGGTCCAGTGTCTTCATCCGTTGATTCGTCCTGCCAACTGCTGTCCGAAGCCCCATCGTTTTCGCGTGTTTCCCTTTCCAGTAGTTCCTCCTCGGTATACTCGGGCTCGTACATGTAGGGCATTATTGTATCCATTGTGTGTTGCACAAACTAAAATAATTGATAGCGGTGGTACTGGTATCTGTCCACACGGGTTACAAGCAACGAAGGTAGCTGACCAGAGCACAGAAACGAGTCACAGAATACTCAAAGTAACACAGAGAGAGGAATGGAATCGAAAATCTGCTGCTGTGTGTTGTGAAACGGTCTGTTTATACTTATTGAGGAAAGAGGCGTCCTGCCATTTCCATGACGACACGTCATTAGCTGAAGCGCAGCGAATGTTGACACGAGACGTGCTTTGGCGTTGTGAAATGGCCGGTACGCGTCTGCTGATGACAGGCTCAGGGGCGGGGGATATGATTTAGTGCCGCAAAAGCAGGTCAGCCAGGGCGATGGGGGAAATGATCGGATTATCACAAAAAGGCAGCTCCCTGGTGCCTGTTTACGCGTGCGTTTAATGGACGAAAACTCGGGTAAGGTCCATAGGAAATTTTTCTAAATTCGAGCGACGTAGGCTTAAAAACACATGGCCGACCCGTAGGGGCAATACAAAATTTTGACCGAACCATTCCTTTAATGAGTTTGGAGATAAATCGAGATAGGTCTCTAGCTGCATCTTTTATCAGTTAGGCTGGGCATATGTCGCCTCGACAGTTGGTTGGTTTGAGCGAGAGTATTATTTTTTCGATCTCTAGAATGGTAACTTTGGTGAAGTTGAATTTATGTTCTGGTTTGGTAGACGTAGGTGGTTTATTTCTATGATTGGTTGAAGGAGGAATGTGTTGTTTCTTTTTCTCGATTTTGGTTTGGAGTGTGGCAATTTTGTTGTTTAGAGCTTTTTGGATGTTAGAGCACCACGTTTTATTTTTGTTGCAGTTGTCCAGGACAGGGATAGGGTTTTCCATTTCTTTTAGTATAATGAATAGCTCTTTGGTTCCAGATTTAACCTGTAGTATTCTGTTGTTAAAGTTCTCTTTTTTTATCTCTCCTTATTTCATTTTTGTAAATCTAAGTGGCATTGATGAGAGCTGCTTTATTAGTCTCAGATGGAGTTAGTCGCCAGGCAGATTTGCATTTGCGTTTTTCAATCCTTAGGGATTTGAGGTGAGGGATGAAACAGGTGTTTAAGTGTGCTGTGGGCTTACTTTTTCTAATTTTCAGTGGGGCGATAGTGTCCAAGGCTATGGCCATGGTTGAGTTGAATTTGTTCACTAGAGCTGAAGGGTTTAGTGATTCAAGTAAGGAATTTAGAGTTGGGAGGATAAGTGGTAGCAGTTTGTCCGTGGTTATGTTTTTTTTTGTTTCTGGTTGGTAAGGGGGGAGCCAATATATTTACCTTAGGTTGGGTAGTGTTTTCATTTATGAGGAAAGTTATTGGCGCATGATCTGTCCAGATTTGTGGGCAGACATCAGTAATAATTACATTACAGTTACGGTTGGCTACCCAGTCGAGTGTTCGACCTTTTTCGTGGGTAGGTTGTGAAATTCTTTGGGTAAATCCAAGTTCTGTGATGACATTGGTGATATTAGTCGCTTGCAGATCTTTGTGGTCATTGAAACCTAAGTTTTGGTCTCCCAGAAGGATGGCTTTCAATGAGTTTTTTAGGTTATTTGAGAGCATCATAGAGATGTCCTCCTCAAAGGTTCCGATGGGACCTGGTGGTCTATAGATGAGGTGTATATTGATAGATTGAGAGGATGATGTTAAGAGTTTAGCGGTTAAGGATTCACAAGATTTGGTGTTTTTATGGTGAGATTATTTTTAGCGATGATGGCTAGGCAATCTCCTCGAGAGTTGGTTCTATCTTCTCTGAGAATGTTATAATTAGGGGGCAAGGCAAACATCAGAGCGGGTCCTGCTGCTTGGTGAAGCCAGGTTTTCTTTATGGGTAGGAAGTCATAACCACCTATTTGGATGAGATCTGCAATTTCGGTGGCATGTGCTATTAATGATCTAGCATTAATAAGGGCACCCTTCAGGGGGGTGTTTGGTTTGGGTGTTGCAGGGGTGACACAACTTTTCTTTATGGATAGGCTATTGCTTGATTTGCGATGATTGTTAATGGGACTGTTAAAGTGGGAATCTCTTTTGGTGGGGGAGGTGTTCAGTTTGGGGGCATTAAGTTGGAGGTCTCTTCTATTACTAGGTTTGGTGACTAGTCTGGCTGGAGGTTCATAGATTTTAGGTAATCTTGATCGTAACAGCATTTCTGCTTAAGGTGTCACAGGGGATATTTGTTAGAGGGTGGTAGTGGATAGGTAGCTTTATAGCCTGTGGGTTGGTGTCTGGGGTGATGGTCGGTAGGCGCTCGCCAAGGTTCGATGTTACAGTAGGCATAAATTGCGGTGGGTGGTTTACTGTTGTCATTGTGGACCAGAGAGTGGTCAGGTAGATGAGGGTGGAGGTCATTCTATTCCAGGGATGATTATCTATGTCTGGTGGGGGGGCCACAGTCAGGTCCAGGTAATCATTAATAGGTTATGGAGCTCATAGTTTCTAACATTGTAGTAGTAACAGTCGCCTAGCATGATGCAATAAATGATTCGTTCACAGTAGTTTCTAGGTGATCACTAATGGGTTATGTAGCGCATGGTTTCTAGCAGTGCATTATAGTGATAACAGTAACCTGGTGCAATGCAATAGGAGATTCATTCATTCACCACGCGCATTGGGACTAGGTTCCCTCTATAGTAGCAGTGATCACACTATCTAACAGCACTCTGCAGTACGGAAGTTAAAGTGGTAGAGGTAGAGGGCTAAACAATCCTTAGTAGTAATCTGGAGAGTACAGTAATATTAGCAGCAGTACTGTATATTGAGGCAGACATTCTTCATCGCTATGGCAAAGGGTAGCTATTACGTGCATGTACAGGTACGACTAGCAGGTTTAAATGATAATAGTAAAGGTGTAGGCAGTAAGGTGACTAATTTTACAATACAATACATGGCAATATAACGAACAAGATATTTTACAAGCTGACGTTATGGAATAATGCTAGAGGGCAATGCTAGGTCGGCGTAGGCATGTTCGGGAGCGCCACCGCTGTGGGAGTGGGCTAATGTGCACAGCACGGCTTAGCCTGGAGCAAGCGATCAGTAATACGCTACTGCCAGTGACTGTGTGGTGGCGTACCGGGGCTGAGGTGGCAGTCATTCAATGTCATTGCTTACCCCACAGTGGTGAGTGTTGGAGGCCTGCAGTTGTCCTAGGCAGTCTTTGGTCATCCAGGGCAGTGCGGGAGTTACCTGGTAGTTGGTTCATGGGCAGAATGATGTGGCGACGGTACGTCATGGGACAGGCACAGGACAGGCCCTTTTACTCGGCACTTCCACCCGGAGCTTCCGCACTCTGGCTTCTGTATATCGGTGGCAGTGGAGGGTGGAAATAGAGCGGCACAGCCAATCCGTGGCTGGGAGAGGCTGATCAGGCAAGTAGGTTGCAAAATGCTGTAAAAGACGTGGCGGCCATTGACCGCGTTGATGACAATGGCGGCACAAGGCAAATTCAGTCCGGGTAGCGCCAGAAGGCAATGCAAATACCCCAATACTGCACAACTGCCGTGCATGTGATAAATGTGCTACGAAATGGGCAGCAGGGCGGGTGTCAACGGCGGGACACACTGGTGCAGAGGATATTGTTATTATCATCACCCATCAATTTAGATGTGTTAATTTCCAAGAAAAAGTTCTGCAACATTCAAATTTTAATTTGAGATGCATTGTTACTGGAGCATGATCGCTCACAAGAATATTACCAATTTCACAAGAAATGAAATTTTCAGTCAAAGCTCCACCAGTGAAAAGCATCTCAAGCCTCGAGTACACTCCATGTGCTCCTGAGAAAAAACTATATTCACACTTATCTGGATGTGTACGGCGCCAATTATCTTTTAAGTTATGCTCATCCATAAGCAAAATAAGTGCTTGATGATGCGGATCGTTCCGAGGAGCCCTTCTATAAAGGCTTCTATCAAGCACCGGATCCACAATAGTATTAAAATCACCCCCGGAAGGATATTAGGTGAATTCAAGTCTTGTAATGTTTGGGCCACCATTCTAAAAAAATTACCATTATCCACAGAGGGCATACACACATTACACAAAGTCAATTGTTCCCCTTGGATCTCGATCAGCAAAGCTATCATTCTCCCCTCTTTATCAGCACATTCTTTTAAAACTTTAACAGGCGCCTTTTTCCGAACCAGAATAGCAACTCCCCTAGATCTGGATAGGAAAGAGGAGCCAAAAGCAAAGCCAACACAATCTTTCTCCAATTTTATGATTTCGTTAAAATGTGAGTTTCTTGGAGAAAGCAAATATCTGCCTTCATTTCATCTAGAACCATAAGCACTTTCTTTCTTTTAATGGAATTGGTCATTCCATTTACATTCCAAGATACGACACACACACCCTCATTAAACATGTTAATTGACCATACAGCCATGGTTTCACATTCACCAGAGAAAACTAAAACAAAAAAAGAAAAGCAGCAAAAGCAGAAGAAAAATACCTTCTAAAGAAACAGTCAAAAGTGTGAAGTCTATTCAACCTAGAAAACAATGAAAGAAACATTTATAGGAACAAACTCTAGGACCTCTCCAAAACCTTTAGAGAACTCAAAGAATATCTAAGTTATAATATTCTTGAAGTAAAATTGAAGGACCCCAATGACCAACACCCCCCATCCTGTAGTGGATGCTTTAAAGTAGAAGAACATTATGTAATCATGCTTCAAATTAAGAGAAACATTAGAGCTGAAACCTTGATGCAATAGATAGGAGTCGCAAATGCTTATAGGTCCCCTGATGGAAAAACCGCCAACAGACGATCAATGCAAACCTCAAACCCCTAGATAGCCTAATAGAATCCAACTTTCCATAACTGCCAGTAATAAGTTGTCAGTTTACATCGAGAAGGAGTGTATTCAACTGTTGCCAAAAAGAGCATGTCGACTCTCCAGAACACTCCACCTCAGTCATCAAGCCAGTGAAATCGCTTAGAACCAACTTTACCATAAACATTATTAAATGTGCATAGGTTATTAATGTACTTCTGTATCTTTCAGGACCAAACTAGTATCCTTGTAATTCACAGTTTCATAAGCACCCCCTATGTTCACTGAGAAACTTTGTAAAAGGACCACCACCCCCACAGATTAAAAGCAACAGGCTGATAAGTGAATAAAAATCAAATTAACCCCCTCGGAAAAAACAGATAACATTATTTCAAAAGTCAATGTGGGTGTAGCCATCAATATTTTCACGTGGCAAGTGGGCAATGAAGCAGTAAAAAGGCACAACATCACAACCGTCATATGAATCACACATTTAAAGTTCCCTTTTTATAAGCAACATTGTCAAACAAAAATGAGGTGATACATGGGACTAATGGAGAACCCCCTTCGAAATTAGCTGAGCTGGAATTACAGGAAGAGAAGTCATCAAGTCAAAAGTGCCTTAGTGTATTAAATCCAAGAATCCTGGATGCCGACATGCTCCCCAACGTGTCTTTAAGTGCCAGTTTCCTCCTCAAAAAGTGAAAATGACCCTATAATCCAAAGTAGAGAGTGTCATCTATTGGTTTGCAATGCGGAAACACAGAGAGAAATCATAGAATGCCGTAGGTTTGGTGAAATTGTCTGCGCCTATTAACACAATATGGGTAGAGGCATATAGCTGAATACAAGGACTGATAGGGAGCATCGCGCGTTCACCAAGAAAGACATACTTCAACTCACTAGCAGCTGAAAGCAAAGCATGTATGAGCGACACAGTTGAAATGCGGTTTAATGAATCCGAGGTATTGCGGACTAACGCTGCACTCCAGTATAGACGTCCATCCGGTACTGCACGAAGTAGACTTCCTGGGTCAGCTGATCGCCGCGATACAGGGTCCTTTACTCAGAACGGACTCCACTGTTAGGCAGAAACCTGTGCAGTTCCCTTAGGGACCACTGCAAAAGGCTTAAGACTACAGGTGTTGGCAGTAAACACAATTGGTAGCAGTCTGTACCACCCAGATTTACCTGGTAGCTGTGGCTGAGCAGCCAGACTTCTCTCAAGAAGAGTTAGACAGTATATAGAGTATACAAGATAGGTACCAAAATACAGTAGCACAAGCAAACACTGACCAGAGCTTTGGTATCAAAGTATATAATTATTTATTTAAAGACAGACTTAGAAACACTCCAGCACTATTATTGTAAGCAAGTATAAAACACAGTCACTATTAATATATATACATCCCTTATTCCTTATTAGACAAGTCTCAGTTAACACCACTTATTTTCAGACAGGTGAGCGCTTAACTAAAGATGGCACTCCAATAAGTTATCAAAAAAAGGGAGGGAAAAGGCAGAAATTAGAAAAGCACACAACACAATACTTTAGAAGCACCCACCAAGGCAGGAAAGTCAAAGTCTACTTGTGAGCAAAAAGTTCAGAGGCCAGGCTCCCTCTCAGAGAGAGTAGAACACCAATGCGCCCAAGATCACACAGTTTAAAAGGCTTGAAAAGTCTTGCAGAGAGTTTAAAAAGGAATTAGTTCAGCTCAGAAAAGTTCAGTTAGCCGGCCTAGGGCCAACCCAAGTGGTAAGTTGAGAATTTACGAGACACCCCACACAGACCGTTGCGAGGGAGGCCAGGCGGACACAGTACCTTGAAAGTGGAGAGAATCCTCCAGCGGGGGCAGTTGTTCCTGTCAGTGGGTGCAAGTCACGGTGTGGTCTAGAGGAAGAGAAGATCTCGATGTGGAGGAAAGCTGAAGGTCGTTGCACTGCCAGGGAAGAAACCAGCTGCAGAGTTCTCCGGTTACAAGGTACTAACCTTTTATTTGCGGTAGTGGTAAAACGTGGTATCCCGGTTGCCGGGGTGCTTGGCACAGGGAAAGCGGCCACGAGATGATCCGGCGAAGGCGAAAAGGCGGGCAAACTGGTTATCCTCACCAGTCAAAGGAAGAAGACTCTTCGGGATGAAGATCTCCTCTGTCATTGGAAGAAGTGGTGTGTCGGTTCAGTAGGGCTCCACCGGTGGTGTCATCGTTGCAGGTCGGCCAAGCTTCTCCCTCTTCAGATTCTTTGGTCCTGTGGCGATGTCTGAAGTTCCAGTCCCCAAAGCCCTGCTTTTATGCAGAAAACCTCCATTCATCACTCCTAGCTGACACACAAACATGCAAAGTGGTGAGCCGGGCGGCTCACCACTGGGCCAATCACACAAGAGTGTGACTTGAGTTGCCGAGGCAACTCAGTCCAGGGTGCCTAAATCCCTCTCCCACACATCCTGTAGACCCAGACAGAGTGGCACCACTTTTGGAGGCTTCTGAGTAGAAGCCTGCCAAAAAGTGGAACAAAGGGCTCGACTTGGGTTGGAGTCACAGAGGCGAACACAAACGCCATTTTAAAACCGAGTCCTGGCAAAAAGACCCAACCGGGGAATAAATATCAAATAAATAACCCGGCGGTATCTTTAACATTGCACCAAAAAGTGGTGCGTTTAAAATGAATGGGAAAATCCAATAGTAAATATTCTTAAGGAATATTTTGCGTGGTAACCACTGCCACCAGCCAGAAACTCGACGAGGGGGGACTGCACAGTGCCCCCTCGAAAAACGGACCCAGGGGCAATCTAATTACCCCTACCAGTACTTCCACAATATGATGTTTTGTACTGGTTCTGTTCCTAATTTAAGACTAGTAAAGTCAATGGGGACTTTACATGCCCTGGGAGACAGTAGTCAGTCCCAGGGTATGGAGTCTATGTTTGGGGGTCACTATGACACCCCTGTGTTACTGCACTGAGGGTGCTGTGTAACACACTTACCAAAGAACCACATGAAACCCTATGGAGTAAAAGACCCCAGAGCCCATAAAACACAGTACAAAGTCAAAGGATATCTCAAATCATGTCTAAGAGTGGGAGAAAAAGAGTCTCACTCTTAGCAGGAGAGAAAAATAAACCCCAAAAATCCAGCAAAGCTGCTGGGGGACTCACTAGGTTTGGGAAATTAGCCTTAACAGAGAATTCTCCCTAACAGTCGCCCCCCCCCCCAGACTAAGGGACAGGAGGATTTAATCCACTCCTGGATGAATCTCATACCTCTAGTCGATGACATACATCTTAGAGAGACCATCAGCATTTTGGTGGCGACATCCTGACCTGTGCTCAATGGTGAAATCAAACCCTTGCAGGCAGATTGACCATCTCAGTAGTTTTGGGTTTTCCCCCTTCATTTGCATCAACCATCTCAAGGGTTGGTGGTCAGTCTGAATGACAAAAGTAGAACCATATAAGTATGGCCTAAACTTCTTCAGTGCCCACACAATAGCCAAACATTCTCTTTCAATTGTTACCCACCTTGTCTCAGGGTCCTTCAGCTTTCGGCTGATGAAGCAAATGGGGTGCTCCCTACCTTTCTCATCAAGTTGGCTAAGGACTGTACCTATACCTACATTAGAAGCATCTGTCTGCACAATGAAAGTTTGGTGATAGCCAGGAGCTCTCAATACTGGTGCTTGGCACAGAGCTTTCTTCAGGTTTTCAAAGGCCTGATTGCACTCCTCATTCCATTTGACCTTCTTAGGGAATTCTGGAGAGGAGATTACATTCAGTGGAGAAGCTATGGTCCCATAGCACTCTATGAAATTCATGTAATACCCAGTGAGGCCTAGGAAGGCTCTCACCTGGGTTTGAGTAGTAGATGTTGACCAATTTTGCACAGCTTCAATCTTGCTGAGCAAAGGCCTTATTTCTCCACCTCCTACCTAATGCCCAAGGTAGACCACCTTACTCTGACCAATCTGGCATTTACTTGCCTTTATGGTCAGATTGGCCTGTCCAAGAGCCTGCAAAACATGTCCTAGGTGGTTAACATGCTCTTCCCAGGATTGGCTGAATACTGCAATGTCATCCAAGTATGCCATGCAGAAGTCCTCCATCCCAGCCAGAACCTGATTTACCATCCTTTGGAATGTTGCAGGTGCATTTTTTAGTCCAAAAGGCATAACCTTAAATTGGTATAAGCCAACTGGGGTAGAACATGCAGTTTTCTCCTTGGCATGGTCTGTCAGGGCTATTTGCCAATAGCCTGACATAAGGTCAAATGTGCTGAGGAACTTGGCTGAACCAAGTCTATCCACCGACTCATCTGTCCTTGGCAAAGGGTGGGCATCAGTCTTGGTGACTGCATTAAGAGCTCTATAATTCACACAGAATCTCAATTCTTTGGATCTTGCCTTTGGTACTAACACAACTGGGCTAGACCATGGACTAGTAGAGGGCTCTATTACCCCGAGATCAAGCATCTTCTTGACCTCCCCTTTGATGTGGGTACTTACATTTTCTGACATTCTATATCCTCTGCTTTTGACTGGCAGACAGTCACCAGTGAGTATATCATGCTGGCCCCAAGGGGTCAAGCCTGGTGAAAGTGAGAACAAGGAGGCAAACTGATTTAACATAGATTTGCACTCTTCTTGTTGCTCAGGTGTCAGATTTGAAGAGAGATTTACTCCTTCAATCTTTTCATCCAAGGGTAAGCCTCTGAGGAGATCAGGGAGGGCTTCACTCTCTTCTTCCTCTTCTGTTGAAGCTAGAAGCAAGGCTCCTACTTCAGGCCTGGAGACATATGCCTTTAGTCGGTTGGTGTGGAAGACTCCGGGAGCCTCCTTGGGATTGCCCAACTCCACCAGATAGTTCACCTCTCCAAGTTTACCCACAACCTTGAAGGGTCCCATCCATTTATCTTGCAAGGCCCTCTGCCTTGTGGGGATTATAACTAGAACCAGCTGGTCTTGAGTGAACTCAACCATGTTAGCCTTTTGGTCATGCCAATGCTTGACCAAAGCTTGCCCAGCTTTCAGGTTATCACTAGCTTCTACCATCATGTGTGACATTCTCCTCCGGAGACCTATCACATAGTCAGTCACTCTGACTGGCTTGGGGGAAGGAGCACTCTCCAACCCCTCCTTAATCAGGGCCAATGGACCTCTGACTGGATGGCCATAAAGAACTTCAAAGGGAGAATAACCTACTCCCTCCTGAGGGGCTTCTCTATAAGCAAAGAGAAGGCATGGCAATAGGAGGTCCCACTTTCTTTTAAGGGGATCTTCTAAAGCACCTATCATGCTCTTCATGGTTCTGTTGCACCTTTCTACCAACCCGTTTGTCTGAGGGTGGTAGGCAGTAGAGAACTTGTAAGTAACTCCACAGGTTTTCCACATGGCTTTCATGTAGTGGGACATAAAATTTGACACCAAGTCAGAGATTACTTCCTTAGGAAACCCAACCCTGGTAAAAATACCAAGGAGGGCCTTAGCCACAGCCTGAGATGTAACAGTCCTCATAGGAATTGCCTCAGGGTGTCATGATGCCTACCCCCGGGGACCCAGACCAAGTCCAGCAACCCCGGAAGCAGGCATCAAGTCATTCCAAGCAAGCCCAACAACCCCTGCTAGGGGCTATTTGGGTGCAGTCCTGGTGTCTATGGCGCCAGGCTCATATGGAGAATCAGTCCGGGCGCCATAGGCACCAGGCTCATAGATTAAAACTTACCTGAAACAGACCATGCTCCAAACTTACCTGATGCAGACCATGCTGCAAGAGCTCCAAGCCAAAAGAGGCTTGGAAGGGACTACTTTACCTAGGGACTATTTTTTACTCGGGTGGGGCTGGGGAGGAATACTTACCTGGGACTACTTTGGAGGCTATTTAAACCACGCCCGAAGAGCAGCACACGCTTCGCGTTATTCTGCATTCAGCAGCGTAACGCTCACCGTGCCTGTAAGTCTTCATCCAGTCTTCTGTCACGCCCGCCACGAGTCTGAAGCTCCTAGAAAAAAGGGAGAAAGAAGGAGAAAAGGTTAGAACAAGAGCAATACCTTTGATCCTTACCTGAATTCCTGATCCACCGCGCCTTCGAGCTGGAAGAAAGAAGTTATTTTATGCGCGTCGCCTCGCCAGCTGCAGCGCTGCGCTGAACTCACCGGCCTTCGTAGCATCTTCACATTCCACTGCATCCTTCTGCATGTTCCCGCCGCACTCCGGCACCTAAGGGGAACAAAAGAACAGCAAGGTGAGTCAAGGGAATAAACAGAGGCAATATTAGTTACCCCCCATAGACTTACCTGATTTTACCACCGGGGGTACTATTCCTCTTCACGGGTCGGCGCAGCTTCCACTGCATCCTCGCCGTACCCCGGGCCCTAAGGGGAAACAAAAGGACAGCAAAGTGAAAAAAACGGACAAACAAGGGGAAACCTCCTCACCACAATAGCCTTACCTGATTTTACCGATGG
Source organism: Ambystoma mexicanum (assembly GCF_040938575.1). NCBI lineage: Eukaryota > Metazoa > Chordata > Amphibia > Caudata > Ambystomatidae > Ambystoma > Ambystoma mexicanum. The sequence continues at coordinate 706,071,359 of NC_090924.1, forward strand.
AGGCATTGTTCCCCGAGACTTCATACTTTCTCTCAGCGCCTGAATAAGGGAGAAAGCAACAGGTTACATACTGACATTATTTTATCGAACTGTGTTGGATAATACAAATCCTTACCTGAATATTACCGGTTGCCACGAGGAACTCTTCGCTAGGGTCAAGCTGCAACCTGCAAGGAATCGGACAAGAGTGAAAGTCAGACATTTGAACTCTTACGAACTACATACTTACGGCGTCTTACCGGAAATCTCAGAGTCAATATTGTTCTGGAACTCACCAATTCCTTCGATCCAGTGAAGCAACTGGTTATCTACGCGCCAGTGCGCACAATGCAGGATGGAGAGCTCATCTTCCCAAACCATCAGGTGAGACTATAAGAGGGGACATCAAAGGTGATCAGTGGGGAGAACAGTGGGGGGGAGGGGTGTTAACGCTCAACTCCACGGGTGGTTAATTCCCTTTCTCCATTTGCAGAAGAATATTCCTACGGGCCAAGCAAACGAAGTTAGGTGGACCAGTCCAGTCCGTCATCTCGGCACTACGCATCACATTGGTGGAGACCGCAGCTGTCCAGTTCAGATCGATGCCCCTGTGGGAGCTAGGTGAGCGTAACACAGGGTACCTAGTAGCATGGTCTACTACAACAAGGATAAACCTGTTGCCTGAGGAGGTTGGAGGATCTAGGGGACCAACAATGTCAATCCCTACCCTCTCAAATGGGACTCCCACAACTGGGAGAGGCACTAAAGGTGCCACATTCTTGGAACCAACCTTACCAGAAGTTTGGCAGGTGTGGCAGCTCTTGCAAAACCTATCTACCTCAGCCCCCATTTTTGGCCAATAATAGTTGAGTGAGAGCCTTTCCTTGATCTTCTTGAAACTCAAGTGACCAGCCAAAGGAATCTCATGGGCCAGTTGCAAGAACTGTTGTCTGTTTTCTTGAGGTACTACAAGCCGCTTGTAGTCTCCAGGTGCAGACTCAGTTGGTTAACTGTAGAAGAGGCCATCTTCCCAGTGCAACCTATACTTCCCAGGCTCTTGCCCATCAGCCTGAGAAACTGCCTGTTGGCGAAGACCTTCCAGAGTTGGACATTCTCTCTGTCCCTTACTGAAGTCTGCCCTGTTGGGTCCACCTTCTGCCAGTAAAGACTGCAGCTCAGGATGGTCAACAGGATCCAGATCTCCAATGAGTTCTTGGCCTTCCACTAGCTCCTCTTCAGAGTCTAGCTCAACCACACAGGGTTGTACCTCCCTCTCAGCCTCAGCTGGAGGCGGAGTTATAGTGTAACTTTGGACAACCTAGGGGAAGTCCTTGTTGGAAGCACTGGAGTGCTTGCTGCTGGCTGTTTCCTAGAAGTCTTGGGTTTCCCCTTTGCTTCTTGTTGTTCAGAGATAGCAAGTTGTAACTCTAGTGGAGTAGGAGTGATATCCTTCTTCATCATCTCCTTGGGAGTACCTCTCATGGTTCTCTCCCTTGCAGGTCTGGTGAGCTCCTGTAACCTTTTACTAGGAGGTCTGGGGGTATGTGACACTACTCCAAGAGTCTTCAGGTCATTACCCAACAGATCCCTTCCTGGTACCTCACTTTGTATGCTGACAGGTATCTTCACAGTCATGTCATTACACTGGATGAGAACTGGTAACTGGGGAAGCATCTGCACAGGCCCTCCAGCTAACTTGGTGAGGCATTTTGGTGCCTTAGCAACATCCTCTGCCTGAACAAATGGTTTATCCACCACAGTTATGCTGGCCCCAGTGTCCCTAATGGCAGGAGTCTCCTGACCATTCACCTGGACACTGTCCTTATAATACTCTTTAGTATTATCTGGGATAGAATTATATACATCTAAATTCTGTTGTTCCCACAACCCCAGAGACACTAAAGAAACACTAGCTGAGGCTCCAATAGGTTCATCAGCTAGTAACAGAAAGTTTCAACTAGCCATCTGTACTTCCTCCTCTGGAGCGAAGGCTAAGGAGGTAGCGTGGACCCCTGAAGGTTTACCCTTGCATCTGGGATCCCCTTTCACATGGTCAGGCGAGCTACAAACATAGCATTTACCAAATGCTTTCTGGAATGGTGGCTTGCTCTGACCTCCTACTGGTTTGGCACCTGAAGGTACACTAGCCTGATTCGGTTTCCCTTGTGGCTTACCCTTATTGTTTTGTGTGGGGCCCTCTTTGGGATTGGAATTATTAGAATTCTCTTTGGTGTCCTTTTTTGGCTGTTTCCCCTCATCCTTTTTCTGAGTTACCGCAGAATCCTTGTGAGTAGCCCTGTTGGCAACCCACAAGTCAGCAGCCTTAGCTAGTTTTCTGGAATCTAATTCCTTTGAATCAGCCAAGTGCTGTCTGAGCTCAGGAGAGCAGGCATCATAAATTGACTCCAACATCTCAAGATTCTTCATTCCCTCATAAGTGTTCACCTTGTAACCCTTAATCCATCTCTCTAAATTCTTCAAACTTTCACTCACTCAGGTAGCCCAAGGGGTACCATCATGCTTTTTGAGGGTATTAAACCTCTTAAGGTACTGGGGAGGGGTCTTCCCAAATCTAGCTATCAAAGCTAGCTTCACACATTCATAATCCTTCTTATCCTCCTCCCCCAACTCCATTACCACATCAGTTGCAACAGGGGGGAGCCAAGAGAACAACCAGGAAAGTAGCTAATTTCCTGTAATGTTCTGGAGCCCATGATTATACTCAAACAAACTCAGCCAATCCAACACATCCAATTTAGGCTCATACATACCCACAAGCTCTTTAAGCATCCGGCGTCTTTTGGGACTGGAACTCCTAGAGGATCCGGAGAGAGAAGCATTTTCAACAGACAATTTCTTCATCTCTAACTCATGCTTGAGCTCCATTTCCCTGAGCCTTAGTTCTTGATTCAGTTCTTGGTGTCTTTGTTCTGCTTGAGTATTAAGTTTCTTAAACTCCAATTCAAGTTTCATTTTCTCTAGTTCCAGATATTGAGGACTAAGTGTGGGACCTGGCAAAGGTCCAGTAGGTACAGCTGGCAGAGCAGGTAGAGGCCCAGGGGGGACAACTACATCATCCTCACCCTCCTCTTCTGCTTCTGACTCAAGGTTATCAATACTAGGTTCAATATCAATATCATTGGTGTTATCTACATTTGCTGGAGTGGTAGGTTCCTCTGAACCACCATCCAGATTTTGGTTTGCTAACAACCTTTCTATTAGCTCCATTTTCTTGCCTTTAGTTGGGAGATTCTTATGCTTACAGAGAACTCTTAAACAATCAGCAGTTTTTGTAGCAAGGGACTCTTGACTATAACTTTCCATAGTTGACAGGTTAGAAAATAACTTTTTTTAGTGCTAAACTTTGTGGTTAGTTGCACTAAGGTATCTATAAGCACACTAAAATGAATACTCAATACAAATCCCACCGCTGTACACCAGTGTTAGGCAGAAATATATGCAGTTCCCTTAGGGACCACTGCAAAAGGCTTAAGACTACAGGTGTTGGCAGTAAACCCAATTGGTAGCAGTCTGTACCACCCAGATTTACCTGGTAGCTGTGGCTGAGCAGCCAGACTTCTCTCAAGAAGAGTTAGACAGTATATAGAGTATACAAGATAGGTACCAAAATACAGTAGCACAAGCAAACACTGACCAGAGCTTTGGTATCAAAGTATATAATTATTAATTTAAAGACACACAAATTATTGTAAGCAAGTTCAAAACACAGTCACTATTAATATATATGCATCCCTTATTCCTTATTAGACAAGTCTTAGTTAACACCACTTATTTTCAGACAGAGGTGAGCGCTTAACTAAAGATGGCACTCCAATAAATTATCAAAAAATGGGAGGGAAAAGGCAGAAATTAGAAAAGCACACAACACAATACTTTAGAAGCACCCAGCAAGGCAGGAAAGTCAAAGTCTACTTGTGAGCAAAAACTTCAGAGGCCACGCTCCCTCTTAGAGAGAGTAGAACACCAATGCGCCCAAGATTATACAGTTTAAAAGGCTTGAAAAGTCTTGCAGAGAGTTTAAAAAGGAATTAGTTCAGCTCAGAAAAGTTCAGTTAGCCGGCCTAGGGCCAACCCAAGTGGTAAGTTGAGGATTTACGAGACACCCCACACAGACCGTTGCGAGGGAGGCCAGGCGGACACAGTACCTTGAAAGTGGAGAGAATCCTCCAGCGCTGGCAGTTGTTCCTGGCAGTGGGTGCACGTCGCGGCGTCGTCCAGAGGAAGAGAAGATCTCGATGTGGAGGAAAGCTGAAGGTCGTTGCACTGCCAGGGAAGAAACCAGCCGCAGAGTTCTCCGGTTAAAAGGTACTACCCTTTTATTCACGGTAGTGGTAAAACATGGTATCCCGGTTGCTGGGGTGCTTGGCACAGGCAAGGCGGCCACAAGATGATCCGGGAAGGCAAAAAGGCGGGCAAACTGGTTATCCCCACCAGTCAATGGAAGAAGACTCTTCGGGATGAAGATCTCCTCTGTCGTTGGAAGAAGTGGTCGGTTCAGCAGGGCTCCACCGGTGGTGTCGTCGTTGCAGGTCGGCCAAGCTTCTCCCTCTTCGGATTCTTTGGTCCTGTGGCTACGTCTGAAGTTCCAGTCCCCAAAGCCCTGCTTTTATGCAGAAAACCCCCATTCATCAGTTCTAGCTGTCACTCAAACATGCTAAGTGGTGAGCCGGGCGGCTCACCACTGGGCCAATCACACAAGAGTGCGACTCAGTCCAGGGTGCCTAAATCCCCTCTCCCACACATCCTGTAGACCCAGACAGAGTGGCACCACTTTTGGAGGCTTCTGTGTAGAAGCCCGCCAAAAAGTGGAACAAAGGGCTCGACTTGGGTTGGAGTGACAGAGGCGAACACAAACGCCATTTTAAAACCGAGTCCTGGTGAAAAGACCCAACCGGGGAATAAATATTAAATAAATAACCCGGCGGTATCTTTAATATTGCACCAAAAAGTGGTGCGTTTAAAATGAATGGGAAAATCCCATAGTAAATATTCTTAAGGAATATTTTGCGTGGTAACCACTGCCACCAGCCAGAAACTCGATGAGGGGGGACTGCACAGTGCCCCCTCGAAAAACAGACCCATGGGCAATCTAATTACCCCTACCAGTACTTCCACATTATGATGGTTTGTACTGGTTCTATTCCCAATTTAAGACTAGTAAAGTCAATGGTGACTTTACATGCCCTTGGAGACAGTAGTCAGTCCCAGGGTATGGAGTCTATGTTTGGGGGTCACTATGGCATCCCTGTGTTACTGCACTGAGGGTGCTGTGTAACACACTTACCAATAAACCACATGAAACCCTATTGAGTAAAAGACCCCATAGCCCATAAAACACAGTACAAAGTCAAAGGATATCTCAAATCATGTCTAAGAGTGGGAGAAAAAAGTCTCACTCTTAGCAGGAGAAAAAAATAAACCCCAAAAATCCAGCAAAGCTGCTAGGGGACTCACTAGGTTTGGCAAATTAGCCTTAACAGAGAATTCTCCCTAACATCCACGGTAAAGCTTGGATACGAGATGATGGAACTTTCCATGTAACTTAACACCGACACAATTTCAACAAGCTGACACATTGCGATACATTCCATTACGCAACGTAAAGCATTCGGGAAACAGTACTCAGCTGACTTCAGGAACAGCTGTTACACCATTTATGCGATGGCAGTTTAGGCGCAACTGGTCACTGTGCGGAGAAATTACTCACGGAGTTCCCAATGGAGCAAGAGAAGAAAGTTTCAGCGGTCTAGTTGTTGCCCGCCGCCGTCAAATGTATGGAACGGACCACATGACTCCTCTTAAGGAATCCGAAACGCCACTTCTATGCATCGCTTATGCTAAGGGTGATGCTCCGTAAGTTCGTTGGGGATCTATCTGCTATAGTAACCATACCAGTGCTCTCTCCCGACTGACTAACTTTCTCTCTTCCTCTCTCACTCTTCTTTAGAACAGTGCCCCGTGTTCACCTCTCGACTCCCGCTTCCCCTTTGCTTCTCTGTGTTTCTCCCGGTCGTTCGAGCCGGACCCTCGATCCAACATTCCGGCTCGATCCAGAGTTAGAGCCTGCCTTGTGGAAGTACGTTCCGTTTGTACGGTGACCCATACCTTTTTCTACTTTGCTGTGCCTTGACTAACCAATCTTACCTTGTCAGTTTCTCCACTCTCCATCGTAGTACAACTCGTCCCGCCAGCCAGACATACCAACCCGCAGGACCTGACGTCAGTCTCGCTTTGTAGGAGTAAGCTATCACACTTCAATAGAATTCCGTTTTTTCCCTTTTCACCCGTTCCCCTTCTTACCTGTCATTATCTCGTCATGTAGGGAACCAATCCACTGCCACCTACCTGAGAAGATACAACGAACGGAGAAAGCCAGTTCAACACGTCCCGTCTTGTAGATGTTCGAAGACTGAGCCCAAACGTCCAGGGTTTTTTTCCCCCAGAGGGTTTCCCTGGGGTTCGTGTTTCCCTTCACTGGTCGTTTTAAATCCAGTGGTTGGGGAGGACAGGGACTCAAGGGTGATCCTCACGTGCTGCAGTTGCTGCTCCCACCAAGTCGGTGTTCCGCCAGGCTAGTGACACTCCTGTCAAATCCTGTTATAGAATTGGCAAATCTATAAGACTGCAATATTTTCCTAATAAAGTAACAGTATCAGTAACAACAGCTGATGGACTCCCTACTTCTGAGATAGGCGGGTGCATAGCACACTATCAATTATGGTTCCATTGTGCATTTTTGAAGCGTAAAGTCATTTAACTGACATGTTTCCACGGCGCCATTTGTAAAATGAAAAAACACGAACCAAAAACCATGAAAAACAGAATAAAGTACAATATACCATATCAGAGCAGGGTGGTCAAGAGGGATCCTGAAAATCATGGCAAATTAAGAGGAATAGATGCAGATTTTCCCCTTTTATGTTGTTCCAACCAGTACATAGCTTGTAAAGGGTCAGAAGTACGCTTTTCACCATCAGGCAACGCCACAGTTAACACATTACTTTTGGTCAGAAAAGCTTTCACATTTAGTTGTTTGGCCAAGTCTTTAGCCCCTTTAAAAGATTTCTTTAGGATTAAGATTTCTTTGGGAAAGTCCGGATAGATAAAGACAGGTTTACCTTTAAAGACTGCATTACCTTTCAGTCTAGCTGCGCTCAGCAGATATTCTTTTGACTTTTGATTCATGAAAGTCACTAGGATGTGTCTTGCTTTCACTCCTAGATGTTTACCAATCCTGCAAGCATTGTCAATATCACCCAAGGAAATGGAGCCACAGTTGAAATTTTCCTTAAATATATGGATGACCAGAGGAATCAAATCCTCATTATCAGGCATGTCTTCAACCCCAACCAGTCTGATGTTTTTTGCCCTTAGTTTCATTTCCACATCCAAACGCATTTCTTTCTCTTTCTGTAAATCAGACTTTAAATTGTTATAAGCCTGAAAGCTGCCCGCAATTTCAGTGCTCATAGACAGTGATGATTTTTCCAGATCTGACACTCTTCCATCAAGTTGATATGTTTTCGAGGGCGCAAGAGAGCTGACCAAGGTGGCGGCTCCCTTGTGAGCTCCGGCAGTGCACCCTAAATGAATCCTGAAAAATCACTCTTTCCAAGGGACATTCAGACGACCATCGGTGCTACACACACCTCCGAGCACCCAGCATCGGCGATCCGCCAGACACCGGTGTCAGGGGCCCCTCTGAGCAGCCCGGGCTGTGCGGAGTCATACCTGGAGGAGCCCAACGTGGCAGACCCCTAACGTAGCCTCGCAGCCCATCGAGACACAAGGAGGAATCATCACTCCATCACCCCGGCTGGGAGGCTGACGCACAAAGGAAATCGACTGCGGGGACCTGCAGGAGACCTGCACCCCCCACGCCCACCCCCGGAGAACGAGCCAACCAGCCCGGTGAAAGCAGGCGGGTAAACTACAATTGCATGGACCGGCCGTGGAGCCCTACACCGGAGGCTGGGGGGGGAGCCTACACTGTCGGCCACTCCAGTTGAGTTCGGGACCCAACTCCGCGACCGTGGGAGAGGGCTGACTTCAGCGGTGCACTACATTCCAGCTTCTGCTGGAACACCCACTGGAGCGGAAACTGGCGAAGGACACAACACGCATCCTAGAGGGCGGCCCACATCCTCCGCGCTCACTTCATGGCAAGGAGCTTCGGTGCCCAGCGGACCAGTGGGGGTGCCAACCTACACTGGCTGTGCACACCGAGGGGGCCTCCAGAACGGCTCCACCCAAAAGAATCACACTGCGACAACAAGCCGTGCAACGCCAGTGCACAGAGCCGTCTGAGCACAGAGATCACCAGGCAGTGAGCCAGCCAGGCACTGATACGACCGCCGCAGGACAGCAACATCCATATCCTGAGGTGAGACAGCCCATCCACCACATTCCCCCCCAGCCCTCTGGCGGCTGAGAAGGTGCGCACCAGGCCCCTGTGAGTGAGCAGGAGTGGAGACCTCCTGTCAGAAGATCCCCGCCACCTGAACAGTCCTAACAGGGCACAGGCCCACGGCAACCTCCCGGTTACCCCAACCAGCGCAGGCCCAATCTCGAACGATAACCTGCACTACAAGCCAAAGGGCCCTGACCCCAATTAACCCCTCGAAGTGGCATATTCCATAAGGGGCCAAGCGGGGTCCCATCGCTGGGCTGCGGCGGTCGCCGGGCCCCTGCTGAGGTGTGGCGCTGCACACTTCACGTGGGATTGAGAGTATTCTTGCACCCGGGCCATCACCCAGGGTTCCACCCCACAGTGTTTCCACCACAAGTCGCTACCCACAACCTCAATAAGTGTCCAAGCGTGGGGGGCCACCACCTAAAACTACTTAAAAGAGGCGCTTTGACGTCGGCCAGGACAGCTCTCCACGGCGATCCTCAGAGGCCAGTAAGCACCTGCAGCTCCTGAAGCCAGTGATATCCTCCAGACACTCCCCATCTGGCCACCACATACGAACGGAGGATAGTAAGCAGGGGAAAACACCCAGGCAACAAACAGCGGGGCCCCTAGGATGGGGAAATCAGACAAATCGCAGAGGAAACTAACCTTTGAATCAAGAGCTGTGGTCAAAACCCCCAAATCAAACGACCGTCCAGATAACCCTGGGGAGATAATGTCCCACGACGGCAACGCCGATCAAACCATAGACATCAGGGGGATCCTCCTCGAGCTAAGAACCGGTATTGGCAACATAGACAGCAAGCTCGATACGCTGTCCACCAAAGTTGATCAGATACAACACCGCTTAGACAAGCATGGAGATAGACTGGACCCAGCCGAGCAGAGGATCTCCGACCTCGATGACAACATGCACTCCCTGGCGACAAGGATGTCAACACTAGAAACCCAAATGAAGGCCATCATAGCTAAAAATGAGGATCTCAAGGGGCGATCCTGCCACATTAACATCAGGATCATAGGGGTAAGAGAACATCAATCCACACTGAAAATGGAGGACTTTGTGGAAACCGTCTACAAAGCGCTATTCGGAAGCCCGGCGCTAAAAAATATGTTCGTAGTGGAGCGAGCACAGAGGCTCCCCGCCACCTGCCCTATCCCGGGTGCAGCCCCGCGCCCGATCATAGCCAAACCCCTCAACTTTCAAGAGTGCGACACAATCCTACACCTGGCTAGGGAGAAAGGAGACCTAAATTATGAAGGAGACAACATACAATTCTTCCCGGATTTCTCCCCGATGGTCCAGGCGCAACGTAGAATGTTTACTGTCGTGAAACGGTGACTACAAGATAATCAAATGCTCTACTCTATGTTATACCCAGCCAAACTGTGTATCCAGCATGACGGAAAGTCCCAATTCTTCAACTGAAGAGGCAAACTCCTTTCTCGACAAACTAGGTTGCATGCCCGCTGTCAATAACTCGAGACCCCCCAGATGAGACCGGGCTGGAAGAAACCTGCCGTGATGCCTCCTCCCGCTCGCCAGCAACCAGCTCTATACTACACAATTGATCTCTTGGAATCTTCAATGGCGATAGTGTACAGGGTGCACTAGACCTTGGAAGGACACTAGTGCCCCAAGCACAGCTTTGTTATGTTTTGGGGTTCAGGGAGGGGAAATTTGACAGGTGAGTTGGGGGTTGCCTGTGCTTGGGAGGGAAGGCGTTAATTGTTTAGGAAACGTGCCTACCAAGGGTCAGCGCCGGAGGCACAGGTGGACATCGCACTGATCCAGCAAAATCATATCCTCCCTGGAAATGAGAGCCGCTGGGTCCGAGAATGGGGCTGCCACAGATACCTTTTCTCGTACTCCTCATATTCCAGGGGGGTGGCCATCATGATCAATAAAAGCCTGAAATTCAAGCTATTATCGTCCAGCAAAGACACAGAAGGCAGAACACTCCTGGTATGTGGGATCCTGGAAGGAACAGAGATCATTGTGAATTCCTACAGCTCCAACACCGACAGGGCAAACAACTATGACTGGGTAATGGCACACCTGGAGGGAGCTGGGTCAGCAACAATTATTTGGGACAGAGAACTGAATACCACACTCAATCCTGGGAGAGATAAATCCCATACAACATCTACCCCTACCCCCAAGGCAGCACTCCAAATTCTTCAAATCTGTAAAGCATACGGCCTGGAGGATGTCTGGAGACGCCAACACGGGATCATCCGAGACTACAGGTTTCATCCTGGGTCCATAAAACGAGTTCACGCCTAGACTACTTCCTGGTGTCCGCTCACAGTCACCTACAATGGAGCCAATGCCATTTCCTCCCAAGGACAATATCGGACCACTCGGCAGTCACACTCGAATGCACCCCCCGACCCATCGGAGGGGAGACGGCACTGGAGATTCAAACCACGAGCATTGCAGGACCAAGTGTTCACGCATGAACTCGGCACAGAGATCATCTCCTTCCTTGAAATTAATTAGGGTTCTGTATCATCAGCTGGAACTTTATGGGAATCCCTAAAATGTTACATCAGAGAGGTGTGCATAACCAAAGAATATGGACTACTGAAACTCATAAAACAGGAACTTACCTCAAGTGAAACCCGTCTAAAAGAACTTGAACGTCACCACCCCACATCAACCGACAAACACATAATTGCATCGCTGAAAAAAGAATTGGACAAATTAAGAGATGCGGCTGACCGCAAAATAAAATTTCTTTCACAAGGCCACTGTGTCCGTCAATACGGTGAGGGTCAGAAACCAGGGGCCCTTCTTGCAAGACTGATAGCAGCAGACAGAAAACCCTTGCCGATAGAACAGATACGAGACTCCCATGGCACCCTTGTGCACACCGACAAAGAAATTGCAGAAAACTTCCGAGCCTTTTATCAAAATTTGTACAAGTCTTACTACACCGCTAGCCCGGAGGAGCTCCTGCGATACCTAGATGAAATCAAACTCTACTGGGTAAACACCACGCTAAGAGAGCCACTAAATCAACCCATCACGTCAGAGGAAATCCTCCAAGCAACTCCCGAACACCAAAGCTCCCGGCCCAGACGGACTGATCGGTGAGTTCTATAAAGCATTTGCCCCCCTCCTTGCCCCCTTGCTGCTGCAGGTCTTTGAGGAGGCGCTCGAGACTGGATCCCTACCCGGACTCTCCGTGAAGCAAATGTGATCCTACTGCATAAAGCCAGGAAACCCCCAGGGGAATGCAGCTCGTATAGGCCAATCTCATTGATCAAGCTCGATAACAAGATCCTAGCCAAGATCCTCGCTACTAGACTGCTCCCCCTGATGACCGGTCTGGTACTTGCAGATCAAGCAGGATGTATCCCTGGTCGAAACACAACATTTGGTATAAGGCGCATGTTCGGAGTCATGGAGGCGCTAGACCCATCACACCAAGCGGTGGCGACCCTCCTAGATGCCGAAAAGGCCTTTTGATTCCATCGAGTGGCCCTTCCTTTTCGAGGTCCTAAAACAAATGGGCCTTGGCAAACACTACATCAGGCTGATCACACTTTTGTACAATGAACCCTGTTCACACATAATCTTGGGAAAAACTAGATCAACGTCCATGGACCTGCAGAGAGGGACCAGACAGGGGTGCCCCCTGTCTGCCATCTTGTTTGTGCTAGTAATGGAACCTCTCGCTTCAGACCTCCGTGCTCGACACATACACAGAGGCCTTTCCTTTGGCCCACATAAAATAATAATATCTTTACACACGGATTACATCGCCCTCTACATCTGTGACCCTATCGAGAACCTAAACCCAGTAATGCGAGACATTATTAAATTCGGCACCTTCTCCGGCTTGAGAATAAATCACAGTAAGTCAATAATATTCCCCCTGACCTCAGAGACCCGGGAGTTCCCAGATGACTATGGTTTCAAATGGGAACATACTAACGTCAGATATCTAGGCATCCAACTGTCCAGAACCCACCAAAATCTCTTTCAAGACAATTATGGCAAAGCAACAGAGAAGCTCCAAGAGAAAATAAATAGATGGAAAACGCTACCACTCACCCTCTGGGGCCAGATATTGCTGGTCAAAATGGTGATCCTCCCCAAACTGCTATATCTCTTTGCGAATCTCCCTCTGCTAGTGTCTCAAAAGTACCTCCAACACATACGAAACCTAGTACTGGAACTACTGTGAGTGGGCAAACCAGCCAGAATAGCATACAAAGCATTGATTCAACCAGTGACAAAAGGAGGCATGGCACTCCCAGACCTAGAGCGATATTACTGGGCAGCACAAGCCCAATTCCTTGGCCACTGGTACGCCATCCTCTTTATCCAACCCCACGTCCAGCTCGAACAAACCCTGGCGTCACCTAACTTGCTAAGAGCAGTCATCATCGGTCAAACACACATACCACACACAACTCTAAATACGGTACTCTCTACTATTGCAATCTGGAAAACAATAGCGCAGAGATGCGACATCCAGGTCAGGTTCTCCCCCCTCCTACCGATAAGATTAATTCCTGGAATCCCGCTGACCTCAGAGAAAGTCTATCTGAACTGGGCCAACAAGCTACAGTTACACACCATGGGCGACCTGCTTAGCGACGAGAACTTCCTCACACCTGAACAAGCCAGAGCCCACGGAGCCACTACTGCCCTAGACACATTCATCTATTTCCATCTCAGGTTCTCTCTCCAAGCCCGCTTTCCCTCATTTCCACAACAACCACTAACATGGCAACTATTACACTGGGTAATCCAGTCACAAGGGGACGGCAGGCTAGTGTCGTCAGTCTACAAAACCCTGCTACCCGACACGACTCCGCCGCTTACAGCACCAAAGGCAAGATGGGAGAAATCCCTACATACGACAATACCAGATGAGGACTGGGACTATATCCTGGCCCAAACCCAAAAGGTATCACTAAACACAAGATATAAACAAATACACCTCAAATACGTACATCAGGCATACCACACCCCTGCCAGGCTAGACTCCCATCTCCCCACAATCCCACCGTTGTGCAGCCGCTGCAACGCCCCACTAGCAGACTTTATCCGTTTTGCATGGTCATGCACAGCCATACATGAATTCGGGAAGGCAGTGCTGGAGAAGATAGCAGCAATCATAGATACGCCCCTCAAGCCTGACCCCAGGATCACACTTCTTGGGTTAACTAAGCCTCTACCACCCTCAGTGCGTAAACTATGCGGGCTGCTGTTGATACTAGCTCGAAGAAGGATTGAAATGTCTTGTGGGAAAGGGCCGGTACCGACGATACAGCTATGGCTGATTGACATAAACAGGTATTACCCAAATTGTTCGTTTACAATTGTTCGAATGAACAATTGACCGAATTTAAAGGGTCACAATTGACCTTTTCACAATTGACCGAATATATAGGTTAACTTAAAACACGGACACAAATTGAAAATGGGCATTTATTATAAAGCTCAATATAATTGTGTGACGTTTGCAAATGTATTGTGCCGTACATTATGATTTATGTAGTAACCTTGGCACTACAGTTATGCCTTATATGTCACACTGGTTTGTTTAAACAGTGAAAATTGTTAGAGCAATTTGCATACTTGTTGCACTCTAGATTTAAAATGCAATGAATGGCAGAGAAAATGTAATTTTAAGTATGGCCGCCGCTTTTGACTAGGAGATTATGTGTCACACAATACGACTCTCTACCCCAAAATCATAGAGAAACTGTTAGTCTTTAAGCCCACTTTCTGTGTTTTTTACCCTCAACGTGAACAAGCGGTTTGTTGCCGCGAAACGCGTCGTTGTTTTCGTGTCTCTTTCTCTGTCCTGGACATTATAATTATTAAAGTTTATTTCGTGCCTGTAACATCCTGGCTTCCTGACTCTGTGTTTGGAAAGGACTGCTTAAATCCAAACCTCTTCCTGGAGTGCCATCCATTTTTCTTGTACCTCGGTACGGGGATTCTTTTGGATATATATATATATATATATATAGGGGTTTTGGGGGGTTTGGCGTCGGGTGGGGGGTTGTGGGGTTTTCCCCCCACATATATGGTACAATTGACCTTCACAATTTGGTCAATTGTGAAAAGGTCAATTGTCATTCGAACAGTTGTAAAACGAAGAATTCGTATACAACCGACATAACATACTGCCAAGACACAGAATTGAAATTCATCAGGCTTTTGTCCTTGCATGCACGCCCCCCGATATCTGGGGCCCCTATATCACCTACTTAATGTCCACCCCGAACAGTGACTCCTCACAAGACTCATCCCCAGGACCCACCACCCGTGGGACCGCCCACACCTCAGACCGAGACTGCGATAGGTACAGCCAATAACCACAAAGCGCAGCAGATCCGGATCATCACCGAGGGGAGGGAGTGCGGGGGGTTGCGGACACTGAGGCATCTGTTTTTACCTTGTTTCCTTTTGTGTTTTATTATTGTATAACCAGTTGGAAATACCAAAAATAAAGTAAAAAAAAAGTTTATGTGTTTTCAAGTTGAGTTCAGCCAAAGATAATTTGACCTCGTTGACATCCTGGGCCACCTTGAGAAGAACTTTATAGACCTCCTGAATATTAGGAGATTCATCCATTTCCAAAAGCTGTTTGGGTTTTTTTGAAGCAGGGTTCTCAGCCTCTTCTATCTTTTTCTTTGAGTTCATAATATCTTGAAAATATCTTCAGGGAGAGGTCCAGGAGCTGCTGGATTAGGCTGCTACTCCAGCGCTCACCATTCCGGAATCAACAAAAAAGGTGAGGGTGACCGCGCCCAGCTTTGTAATAATTAAATATGCTGATTCGGTTCACTGTGATTTTATTGCAGAAATAAAAGTGACATACAATTACAAAGTGTAATAAATATTGCATGAAAAAATGTTTAAATGCCTTTTACAGTGCACATTGAAGAAAAAAAAAAAATTCGGGTCGGAGGCCCTTAACCCACCTATGCCGAAACTCTCCTTGTCTCCTTCCCCTTCATTCCAATTTGAACCTAAATCTGTTTTTTTACACCTAAAACCCCCCCCTATCATTACATTTTTTTTCTTTATTTCAATATTTGTTCTGCTTTTAGGTATTTTTTTACCCACTCTGTCATTTCTTGCAATATTTGTTCATCTTTGTTAATTCATTCTTTTATTATTTCCTTCAATATTATCACTGGATACCGTGGATTCCTTTCTTCTCATTTGGCAGATGTGCCACCGTCTCCAGCACATTTCAGTATCCATTTTGAGTACAAGGAAAGTTATACAATGTGTTAGTCCAGTTTTAAAATCACACAAGTTGCAGATTTTGATACCTTTTATTGGACTAACTAAAATGGGACTAACTCAGCGTCTAACTTTTCTTTGCACTTCAAAATGGACAACAAAATGCGCTGGACAGTGACACATCTGCCAAATGAGAAGAAAGGAAGCACAGCAAGGGACGTCATTTCACCAAAATGCAAGAGGCAGTGGAATTGACATCCACCATCCCTTGACCCCCTGATGACATCACAGGAAGTGATGTAATTTGACCCCACCCCAAGTGACATCACAGGAAGTGATGGCAACGACCTTCAGATTTTTAAGATGCATCTACCACCTGTGCTTCCAGGTGTTCTCATTTTGCCATATATAAGAACTGAAAATTAACAAGGGGGGTCCTGGGAGTCCCTCTGCCAGACATTAGTCCTGGTTACGAGAGACTTACCCAGAGTCTTTAGCTCACTATCTTTCACAGAGAAGAAATATCCCAAACATATCTGTCTTTGTCCTGCCCTGGGGCAGTCCAGCACCGAAATGCTAGGCAATTCTCCTCTGAACAAGAATACCAACAGAAACCCCAGACACGTGTTTCGGTCTGGTTGGACCTCATCAGTAGGGTGGATCTGTGCCTCTCTAAGAATAGTGAGCAAGGGGTCCACATCTGGATTCCCCTAGTAACTTAGGGTGAGACCCAAAGTTACTTGAATATGCAAATTAACAAGGGGGGTCCTGGGAGTCCCTCTGCCAGACATTAGTCCCGGTTACGAGAGACTTACCCAGAGTCTTTAGCTCACTATCTTTCACAGAGAAGAAATATCCCAAACATATCAGTCTTTGTCCTGCTCTGGGGCAGTCCAGCACCGAAATGCTAGGCAATTCTCCTCTGAACAACAGTACCAACAGAAACCCCAGACACGTGTTTCGGTCTGGTTGGACCTTATCAGTAGGGTGGATCTGTGCCTCTCTAAGAATAGTGAGCAAGGGGTCCACATCTGGATTCCCCTAGTAACTTAGGGTGAGACCCAAAGTTACTTGAATATGCAAATTAACAAGGGGGGTCCTGGGAGTCCCTCTGCCAGACATTAGTCCTGGTTACGAGAGACTTAACCAGAGTCTTTAGCTCACTATCTTTCACAGAGAAGAAATATCCCAAACATATCAGTCTTTGTCCTGCCCTGGGGCAGTCCAGCACCGAAATGCTAGGCAATTCTCCTCTGAACAAGAGTACCAACAGAAACCCCAGACACGTGTTTCGGTCTGGTTGGACCTCATCAGTAGGGTGGATCTGTGCCTCTCTAAGAATAGTGAGCAAGGGGTCCATGTCTGGATTCCCCTAGTAACTTAGGGTGAGACCCAAAGTTACTTGAATATGCAAATTAACAAGGGGGGTCCTGGGAGTCCCTCTGCCAGACATTAGTCCTGGTTATGAGAGACTTACCCAGAGTCTTTAGCTCACTATCTTTCACAGAGAAGAAATATCCCAAACATATCAGTCTTTGTCCTGCCCTGGGGCAGTCCAGCACCGAAATGCTAGGCAATTATCCTCTGAACAACAGTACCAACAGAAACCCCAGACACGTGTTTCGGTCTGGTTGGACCTCATCAGTAGGGTGGATCTGTGCCTCTCTAAGAATAGTGAGCAAGGGGTCCACATCTGGATTCCCCTAGTAACTTAGGGTGAGACCCAAAGTTACTTGAATATGCAAATTAACAAGGGGGGTCCTGGGAGTCCCTCTGCCAGACATTAGTCCCGGTTACGACAGACTTACCCAGAGTCTTTAGCTCACTATCTTTCACAGAAAAGAAATATCCCAAACATATCAGTCTTTGTCCTGCTCTGGGGCAGTCCAGCACCGAAATGCTAGGCAATTCTCCTCTGAACAACAGTACCAATAGAAACCCCAGACACGTGTTTCGGTCTGGTTGGACCTCATCAGTAGGGTGGATCTGTGCCTCTCTAAGAATAGTGAGCAGGGGGTCCACGTCTGGATTGCCCTAGTAACTTAGGGTGAGACCCAAAGTTACTTGAATATGCAAATTAACAAGGGGGGTCCTGGGAGTCCCTCTGCCAGACATTAGTCCCGGTTACGACAGACTTACCCAGAGTCTTTAGCTCACTATCTTTCACAGAAAAGAAATATCCCAAACATATCAGTCTTTGTCCTGCTCTGGGGCAGTCCAGCACCGAAATGCTAGGCAATTCTCCTCTGAACAACAGTACCAATAGAAACCCCAGACACGTGTTTCGGTCTGGTTGGACCTCATCAGTAGGGTGGATCTGTGCCTCTCTAAGAATAGTGAGCAAGGGGTCCATGTCTGGATTCCCCTAGTAACTTAGGGTGAGACCCAAAGTTACTTGAATATGCAAATTAACAAGGGGGGTCCTGGGAGTCCCTCTGCCAGCCATTAGTCCTGGTTATGAGAGACTTACCCAGAGTCTTTAGCTCACTATCTTTCACAGAGAAGAAATATCCCAAACATATCAGTCTTTGTCCTGCCCTGGGGCAGTCCAGCACCGAAATGCTAGGCAATTATCCTCTGAACAACAGTACCAACAGAAACCCCAGACACGTGTTTCGGTCTGGTTGGACCTCATCAGTAGGGTGGATCTGTGCCTCTCTAAGAATAGTGAGCAAGGGGTCCACATCTGGATTCCCCTAGTAACTTAGGGTGAGACCCAAAGTTACTTGAATATGCAAATTAACAAGGGGGGTCCTGGGAGTCCCTCTGCCAGACATTAGTCCCGGTTACGACAGACTTACCCAGAGTCTTTAGCTCACTATCTTTCACAGAAAAGAAATATCCCAAACATATCAGTCTTTGTCCTGCTCTGGGGCAGTCCAGCACCGAAATGCTAGGCAATTCTCCTCTGAACAACAGTACCAATAGAAACCCCAGACACGTGTTTCGGTCTGGTTGGACCTCATCAGTAGGGTGGATCTGTGCCTCTCTAAGAATAGTGAGCAGGGGGTCCACGTCTGGATTGCCCTAGTAACTTAGGGTGAGACCCAAAGTTACTTGAATATGCAAATTAACAAGGGGGGTCCTGGGAGTCCCTCTGCCAGACATTAGTCCTGGTTACGAGAGACTTACCCAGAGTCTTTAGCTCACTATCTTTCACAGAGAAGAAATATCCCAAACATATCAGTCTTTGTCCTGCCCTGGGGCAGTCCAGCACCGAAATGCTAGGCAATTATCCTCTGAACAAGAGTACCAACAGAAACCCCAGACACGTGTTTCAGTCTGGTTGGACCTCATCAGTAGGGTGGATCTGTGCCTCTCTAAGAATAGTGAGCAAGGGGTCCACGTCTGGATTCCCCTAGTAATTTAGGGTGAGAGGCACAGAGGGAGACATGATTTGTCCACGAATACACATTTGGAGAATGCCATTTTCCAGATTTGACGTGAGCTCTATATGTAAAACATACATAATGCAGTATTTCTAACAGGGTAACCAAAATCTGTAATGCAGGCTACAGCTAGTGTATGAAGCATCTATATTTCAATGGACACAGAAGTACATGTTATCTGTGGCTTTGCTGTGTTAAACAAGCCAAAAAAGCACTGACCTGGGGACGCATGTTCTGCTGTTTGACCAGGAGAAAAATCCTGCACAAGCAAGGGCTGAAAATTAAATCATTGTCCAGGATTTAGTATCAACAAAATTCCTTGGTTATAAATGTATATATGATTCAGCTACCACTACAGTAGAAGAAACCTATTAAACTGGTCTGTGTGCACAGAGGGGCGTGCACCTGATAATGTTATGTTTGCTGGAGTATAATACCTGGGAACGTTTCTTTCAATAAACCCAAGAAACCCCGGCCCCATTGTTTTTATTATCTAAGCGTAATACTCGGTGCCAGAGGACTTTAAAAAAAAACATTTAATGTTATATCATTTCTGCACACATAAATTCATAGCACAACACAGTTATTTAAAATTGAAAACACCCACGAGTTGCTTTTCACCCGGGGACTCACTGGCAGACATCAAGGCCCACATTGCACACTACCCCTTTGTCAGACCCAACGGTGGCCAATGGTGTAGCACAAAATTTGGCAGCTCCCCTGCAAGCCGTGCTATGTGTCCCCCCACCCCAAGCTCCTTAACAAAGCACAGGACACACCACACCCCGGGCCGGTCTGGACCACCACATGTGCGGAATGTCCATGATGATTATGCCGCTGCATGGGCATGCACTACTGCAAGTGAAAGAAGTAAATACATTTTTTAATCAAAGCTTAAATCTTTAACGTAACATAACGAACATAGAAAGAAGGGGGCAGTGCCTGGTCCAGAAATATACCAGCCACGAAAGGTGGCTGGTGAGATGTTTTTTTGGAGGGTGTAAATATTTGCCACAAGTGGGTGATGGCTGCAATGGTCAGGTCAGTTTCATCCGGATGACGGAGGTGGCTGTAATGCTCAACGTTGCAGTGTGGCTTGACGTTCCTCGTGCTCCTCAGTAGGTCCTCTCCTCTACCGTTGCAGCGCTCCGCTGCCTTGGTGAGCGGCTTTCTAGGAATCGGGTTGCCTTTTCTTCCCCACTACCGTGCCTTTGAGGCTTTCCAGTGCGCTCGCCTGTTTCTTCTACGGCATGCGGCTGAAGGGTGGAAAGCCGGTTGTCTGGTATTCTCTACTGTGTATAACCAACTGATACACTTGTTGGATGTTCTTTTTTAACTAGAGACTACAGCCTCCTCATATTTAACATCTGCAATGCCACATCTTGCCTCACATAAGCCCACGAACACTGGGACTACAGCTCTACATGTTCCGATGTCTTTAAAACAGGGTTTGGCGATTCTAAAGGCTGTGGAAATGTTACCCGTACCCAGCAAAGATCGCATTTCCGAGGTATTGGCATCAAGCTTGCGCAGGAGGCAGAGACTCTGTGCTAAGCTAACCGAATATCCTTTTGCCTCTAGTAATGTTCCTGATCATGCCAAATTCTTGTCCTCTGGGGCTATTACTGCCGAAACTCGCTCAGCGCTGCCCTCTGATATCAGTAGCTTCTCTGATACTGCTACTGTTTTGCTTTCTGGGGCCTTTACTCCTATAAAATACTCAGAAAGTTGCTGTGTTTCTATGATGTCTCCTGCTATTGGAACATACTCTTCAGATAAAGATAGATCTATCATCAACTCTAATCACACTTTACCCTCGGTCTTGTACCCTGAGAAAAATCTCTCACCTGAGCCATGGAAGTTCTTTCAGCCCAAAATTCATACTGAGCGTAACAAGTTTACCAATTCATGTGACTTTATGGCATGGCTGGAATATGTGCAGAAATCTGTCAAGAGACATCACTTGTTTAAAACTGAGAATTTCTGCCTAACTGTCCCCCAAACATCTTCAGTAGCACATGTGGTTATCAATAAAGTGCACAGCTTTTGGCAAACGGACTCACCTGTCGAGAATTGTGATAATTTGGGACAAGTCACACTGGGTATGTCTGCGTGGTTAAACTGTATTGTAACGCCACCAGTGAAGACTGCTTCTACCCCGAAAGCAATTATAAGAAATGAGCCCCCACAGTCTGCCAATATTGTTTCTCCTGCCACCACTAAAAAACCTGAGTCGTGCCTGGTTGGCGTGACTGTGTCTGTGGCTATTGCCCCAAAACCAGCTAATCTACGGAGCCTACGTTTAAGAAAGTCCTATACGACAATGCCTAAGGATGGACCAATTAGAGGCCTGGTCACTTCCCTAGGAATTTCATAATCACCAATGTTGAAGAGCCTTGTGAGAGAGAACCAAGGGAAGCACTACGAAATAAAGTAGTGGCATGGCTTTGTCTAAGACCTGGTCCAGTCGTAGTCAGAAGCTCTGATCTAAGGTTTTTACGTAGAGTAAAATTTGATAGCTGGTGTACCCTGAAGAACAGGGATTGTGTTTTGGTTGGGTGTGGAACCAGTAACCTCCCTGTGTTTCTAAGTATTTGTAAATATATGCCAATGGGATCTTCAAATCTAAGACTCGTAGTCTGATACTTGACCACTAGCAAATGCCCTCTGCTTCCGGAGACCCCTCCTGTGTTATTTGGTTGCTCTTATGTATTTTTGCCTATGTATTATGTTCATGTTGTCTGTAAGTTTTTGTTTTGTGTAGCACTCTGAGGCGTATGGGCATGTATCGCTTTACAAGAATTCAATAAATATTTTTTTTTTTTAAAGTATGTGATTGCGACTGAGCATAACGAGGGAGCCCGAACTAATGAAAATGGGTTGGTAGGGGTGAACGGGGGGGGATTCTTCTCCCTCCCCAGAGTAATTGTTTTGAATAATGGGTTAAAATGGTACAAAGCACACTTTCTGGGAAAATATGGGTAAAAGGCCAACAATGTGGGTAAAAAGCCAACAATGGGGTTTGTAGGGTGTAGGGTAAATCATGAAAAAAAGGACAATAGATGCAAGTCACAAAAAGTGCACAGGGCATTTCCCAATACATTGTCATGCTGGTCCCTGCAATATATGCCAGTATAAAAAACATTTGTATGCTGGCTGTGCCCATATATTTCCATGCTGGCTCCACCAACATATGCTAGTATTCCCATATAAGACCATACTTATGTTCGCTTTAAGACGTTTTTCTATAGTATCATTACTGGCACTGGGCACAAAACAGGCTCTGCCAATATATGCCAGTACTCCTATGTAAGTACATACTCCTATTGGTTTGGCCATTAAAAGTGACATGTCATGATAGGAAAACCTGTCCAAACTGGTTCCAATGTGAGCCAGTCTAGACCCATAAGAACACTTATCTTGCTTGATTCATCATAGATGCTCAGTCAATAAAACGTCATGCTACAGTGAAGAATATACAGGCCTCTACGCCAAAACATCAGACTAGCGAGGTAACACTACTTATCATGCTTGCTTTTTTAAAGATGATGAGTAATAAATGTCATGCCACAGTAAGCAATGGCTAGACTGACTGCACCAGTCTAGCCATGGAATGGCGGACATGAACTTGCCTTTGCCGAAAAATACCAATAAAACATGCAGTCAATAAAGGATGTGGCAAAAATGCTCCAGTGATCCCCAGTCTCCCAGTGCCTTACACACATATGCATCCCCTTTTACCCACCAGTCACTCATCCAGACATCTCCTCTCACACTCGCTCACACTGGATTCACCACACAGGCACACACCAAACCCCACCCAGAACATTCAAACACACACTACCACATTCATACTTATTCAACCACCAGTCACTCAATCATACACCTTTTCTTACCTCCACCCATTGCATTTTCTACAAAGGCACACACCATCCACCGAGAACATTCAAAAACACACATCACATCACTTCCCATTCACCCACCAGTCACTTACACCTATTACATCCACTCATTGCATTCTATCAACATGCACACACCCACCCAGAACATTCAACAACACACATCTCATCACTTCTCATTCATCCACTAGTCACTCACACCTTCCCTTATATCCACTCATTGCATTCTCTACGCAGGCACACACCCACCCACCCAGAACATTCAAAAACACACATCACACCACTTCTCATTCCCCCACCATTCATATACATACATCTGACACACACTTTGCACATGAAAAACACACGTCATATTACAAAAAAAGCCTTCTTAACTTTTTCTTGTAGCTTCTGTCTGTCCTTCCAGGCCCCCTCAGCTCCTCCGTGCTGCTCACAAACAGGAACCAGGAAGCTACAAGAGCTTCCTGGTTCCTATATGTGAGCTGCAAGGAAACAGAGGGAGAAGGGTTTGGAGCTGAACGTGGCATGTGACATGTGCTACATGTCACAGTCAGCCCCAACCCCTACTGAGTGGCTCCCAGGCCCAGCCTTCACCCTGATGGGTGAGGACTGGGCCGGGGACCCACCAGACCTGGTTTGGCGGGTCTCCCCGCACCAAGGGAGGGCCCGCTACACCAGGAACACCCGTTCTTTTGGGCAAAAAAAAAGTTTGTTTTTTAAAAAAAAATGTTTTCTTTTTACATTTGGGGTCGCAAGGGAGTCCCAGGGGTTGCAACTGTGGCTCCCAGGGGTCATAGTTGCGACCCCTGTCGACCCCCAAGTGATGTCCCTGAGCACAGCTGGACAGCGCATTTTGAGAATGATCTCTGCTGTGTCTTTCCTATACTAATCATTTCACATTGCAACATCTGATGAAGAGGTCTGTGGGACTCCGTAAAATAATGTTTTGTTCCATCTCTTAATAGATTTTTCAGTTTGTCCAATAAAAGGTATCAAAATCTGCAACTTGTGTAACAATCAGTAAATAGATTAAATCCGAAGAAAAAGGCTCCACAATACAAAGCTCATTGGTATGATTCTTTAATATTTGCAAATGTCATCTTGATATGCAATTAATGCATTTTGGACCTATACGTCCATCATGGCAAAATCTAAGAAATTGTTTAAACACAGGACATTTTTTCAGTCCTCCAGACAAAGAGGCTATATTATCAAGTCCATAGGAACTCGTGTAAAAATCGAAAATATTGTATCAGGTGCGTTTCATTTGGATATGAGAGCAATTTTAAGAGTCTTAAGTGCAAATGATTTAATAAAAAGTAGTTCCTGCAGAAAACGACATCTAAAATAAAAATCTAAGACATTCTGCTCAATCGACATGACAAATAGAAGTGTTTTGTTCAGAGCTTAGCTAGAATCCAAATATTAGCTCATATTAAATCACCAGTTAAAGATATTGTGTTTATCTGTTAACCATGCAGGTACATAGAGAGTTTACACAATCATCATTCTACCAATTGCTGTTTTAATACAGCACATGTTTGCAATGAACAGCAGTCCACCTTCTAGCTTTCAAGATAATGGGCCCTGATCAGAGTATGACTGTGTGGTAGAAATGTGACAGTAATGGAATTTCCGCTACTTTTAATGCACCACCACACTTAATTCAGAGAAAAGGTGGAAGTAAATCTTGCAGCACTTGGCTTGGCTGTTTCTCTCCACTTTACCCTGAAAAATGTGAGCATTTAGAGAGAGTAATGACTACCCGCAGAGAATCCTCCATATCCCCAGTCCCCGTACGACGACACTAGGATTTGGAAGATTCACTGCAATTAATAAAGATTGCCCACGCTGACAGCTCAGGAAGTCTTCATTCTATTAAAGACAAGGAGGTGAGCATTATGCTTAACTTTTTTCTATTGCTGCCATATCAGCTTTTCAACACATGAACTTTAAAACTGAACATTTGTGCTTTTTTTTACATCCTTTTGAAAAAAAATCCAAATCACAGTTTACACCTAGGAACTACGAGCCCCATGGTTCTCTGGGGTCTGGTAGTCCTGACCTCTCCTCCTCCACCTATCAGAGGCTGGGATAGTGTATAAGAACCTATCACACCAGGTCCCTTCATCTTTCTTTGCTCTCCATGTCCTCGCACTAAACTTGAACTGTCCTTTGCCAACCAACAATCCTCTCGAACGGGTCGGGAACTGCTGACCCGAAACTGTAACTGGACAACTTGCAATTCTATCTTCCCGTCACCCACCATAGCATGTATTCAGGATGTCTTCTGGTCGTCTCCTGCGAGAAATGAAAAAGAATTTATGAGGGTGGGAATGAGACAAAGCTGAACACCAAATACATCTCATGTAATGTCAAGGTTCATCCTTCTGGGTGGGATATAATGCTTGCCTCCTTGTCTTTAATAGAATGAAGACTTCCTGAGCTGTCAGCTTGGGCAATCTTTATTCTATGACAAGGCAGGAGGCTCGCATTATTGCTACCACCCTATTTGTTATATCTGATACAGGCTTGAAATAGAATGTCTTAAAGGTCGACTCAGAGGACCAATCTGCTGACATCATTATGTCTTGAAGAGACTCTCCTGCCATAAAGGCTCTAGAAGCCATTGCGCCTCTAGCCGAATACGCGCCAAAAAAGGATAAGTCTAGCCCTGCCCACTGCATTCCTTCTCTCATCCATCTTGCAATTGTCGCTGCTGCCACAGCATGATAGGGCTTTCTACCTGCTATAAGCAATTGGGTCACCCCTCGCGGCCTAAACTGCACTGTTGCCTCCTCATAATCCTTAATGCATTGTGCTAGGCACAACTTCTTATTCTCCGGAAAGTAACGGTATGACATAACTTGTGCATCTGTCTTCGTTTGTTTAGCAATGGAAAAAGCCACTCCCTCTGGGTAAAAGATCTTTCTATCTATTTCCAGCACCTTAATGTCGGACACCCTTCGACATGCCGTAAGAAATAATAACATCGCCAGTTTGCCTGATAGCTGTGAACGGGAAAGATCCTCATTCTGCGGCCATCTAAGGAAAAGACAAAAGACTTCTCTGACATCCCACAACACCACGTGCTTGGGTTCTGGTGGCCTTTTAAGCTTCATCCCTCTAAGCAGCCGGAGGACGCTAAGGTGTTCGCCTATTGAACTCCCCTCTACTTTGTCATGTCCTGCTGAAATTGCAGACCTGTATACCCCAACTGTTCTAAAGGCACAGCCTTCTTGAAACCTAGATACTAGGAAGTTAAGGACCTGTACTACAGGGGCTGAAACGGGATCCAAACTATGTTCTGAACACCATTGAGCCCAACTGTTCCATGCAACACAATAGCTCCTAATGGTGGGAGGTGCCCAGGAATCTCTGATGCAGTCTGCAGCGAGTTGCACAATTCCTTGTCAACTCCCATCTTCTCCTGAAACCCTGCGGACTATCAACTGCAGCGTGCCTTCTGTTATCAACGTGTGTGTCTGACTGGACGGTCCGAGCAGAAGGTCCGGCCGATGCAGAACTATCCTCGGAAAATCTGAAGAAAGTTCCATCGCTACTGGAAACCAGGCTTGGGACTTCCAGAAGGGTAGAACCATCACAATCGCTGTCTGCTCCCTGCGGACTTTCGCTAGCGCTCTCCTGATCATGATGAATGGCAGAAAGGCATAATGAAGTGCTCCGCTACACGGTTGCAAAAAGGCATCCGTGCCAGCTGCATCCGGGTCTATCCTCCAACTGAAGTACTTCTGCGTCTGGGCGTTCAGTCTGGATGCAAATACATCTATGTCTTGGAGATCACATAGCTCCTGTAAAGATAGCGTGAGTTCCAGTCTGCTACATCATTCAGTGTCCCCTGAAAGGTACTCTGCTGTCCCTGCAATTTGGTCCTGGAGGCAATAATGCCAGAAATCTTTCACCAACTCCGCTAGCATCTTGGACTTCGTCCCACCTAGCTTGTTTATATATAGTTCCGCAGAGATGTTGTCCGTCTTGAGCAGCACGCATTTTATTCTGTCTCTCGTGAAAGCGCGCCCTGCGAAGTAACCTGCTAACAGTTCTTGACAGTTTATGTGTAGACGCATCTCTTCTTCTGACCACTTCCCTCCTGTCTGTATGTGCTTGCACCTGGCTACCCAACCTGATTGGCTTGCATCTGACTCTATGACCAGGTCTGGAATGTCTCAGAATATTGCTCGGCCGTTCCAAGCTTCCATATTCTGCAGCCACCAGTGCAGTTCTGTGAGGGCCTCGTGCTCCAGGTTCACTAGCTGGTGGTAACATACACCTCCCTGCAGATGCCTGATTGTGAGCCATTAAAGCACTCGATAGTGGAGCGTGCAAGGAAATATCACTTGAATGGAGGCTGCTAGTAGATCCACTGCTCTGGCGAGACTCCGAAGCGAAATAGCTCTCTTCGCTATCACTGCCCTGAGCTCCTTCTTTATTGCTCTCACCTTGTGCCCCGGGAGATCGGGGGTTGCTTTGTTCGTATCTTTTGTGATACCTAGCAATTCTAATCTCGGAACTGGTAGCAGATGAGACTTGTCTAAGTTCACTAGAAAACTGAGTGAGGACAGGAGTGTAAAAATCCACTGCACGTTCTTGGTGAGTGTTGCTCTGTCTGGCCCTAGCACAAGAATATCGGTTAGGTATATAATAATCTGCACGCCTCTTTCCCTTATGGCAGCTGCCACGGGCTTCATCAGCTTGGTGAAAGCCCAAGGCGCGGATGCTAGGCCGAACGGAAGATAGGTGAAGCGCCATATCTCCTTGTTCCACCGGAAGCGCAGATACTTCCGACAAAATG
Source organism: Ambystoma mexicanum (assembly GCF_040938575.1). Taxonomy (NCBI): domain Eukaryota; kingdom Metazoa; phylum Chordata; class Amphibia; order Caudata; family Ambystomatidae; genus Ambystoma; species Ambystoma mexicanum. The sequence goes on from NC_090924.1 coordinate 706,099,095, forward strand.
CTGTCGCTATCGGAACTGTCACATACGCATCTTTGAGATCCAATCGTGCTAGCCAGTCTCTTGTACGCAAGAGGTCTCGGAGCCGATGGATACCTTCCATTTTGAAATGATTGTATACCAGCCACTCATTCAAGCTCTTCAAGTTTATGACCAGTCTTATCTTGTCCCCCCTGTGAACCGGAAACATATTGCTGAGGAAACCCGGTCCTCCCTGGCAATCGCACTCTATCGCGTTATTGTCCACTAGTTTCTGTAGTTCGCTCTGCAAGAGCGCTGCTTCTCCCTGCGCCATGTGTATGGGATGATGTTCTGCACTTTGAATAGGGTCTCCTATCAACTCTAATCATAGTCCTACCACTGTTGGAGCACCCATGCATCGTGGGACAAGGCTTGCCACTCGCTTAAAAAGTGGAGAGTCCTCCCACCTACTCGCATGCATCCTGTACTCACCGCCTGAGGCGCTGGGTTGCCGGTCGGACCCTCTCCCCCTGCGACCTTTGGGGAATCTCGCTCCAGTCAGGAAGAAGGTGTCCTGCTGCTTCCCCTACCACAGAGGTCTTCAAACTGTGGGGCGCGCCACATCCCAGGGGGGCGCATGAGCCCAGCATGAATGTAGCATTTTAGATTGGAGGAAATGGGCAGGGGCAGCTAACATGGTCAGACTGGACCATAAAATGGCCTAAGGCACCAAAGAAAAATTGTCCAGCAGTTGGAAATGGATATTCACTCCTTTAGTCACAGACTGTTTGAATAGTACCCAAGGGGGTGTTTTTTGTTCAAATGTAAACAAATTGTGATATTTAAAGAATATTTATTCAGCATTAATGGTCAAAACTACTAGCTGCATGTGAAGTAACTCCTCAAACTGGCCCACATTGGCCAAAAAAGTGGGCCATTTTGACTGGCCTACACTAGCATTTTCCATTTTTGGTACGGTCATCGCCCTATTGCCCTATAGGCCAGTCCAAGTCTGGCGGCTCATCCATAATGGGTGAGGGGGCGTCCACCCACTGGCCCCCTCACCCATTATTGAGGAGCCGAGGAGCTGAACTTCCAAAGGGAAACACTGTTTGCCTTCGATAGTTCAGTTCCCCAGGCGCACATGCTCACTGAGCCATGCAAGGCTGGGGGCGTTTTGCTTCGCCAGACTTGCATAGCTCATTGGAAATGCTGGCTGGGACACTACATGTATGTATGTATTTACGAGGGGGTGCTCCTTCACCTCCTTGCACATACGGGCAGAGCAACCTGGAGCAGGGCATTTTAGCAAACACGTGCAGGCCCCTGCAGAGGGTACGTTTCTGGTGATTTCTTTTTGATTTAAATATGTGTATGGATGCGTGTATGCTTGTGTTATGGGACTGTGGTGGGAACAAGATGAGCGGGAGCACTGGGATAGTGGTGGGAGCAGGGTGGGGAGAGCCCAGGGTCGGTACTGGGAGTAGGGTGCGGTGACGGCGTGCAAACGTTCATAGCCATTTCTAGATACTGTCCATCTGGCACTTTTGGGGGTGCCCGGCCTGCCCAAATTCTGATCAGGGGCGGCCCGGCCTGCCCAAATTTTGATCAGGGGGAGCCCAGGCCAAAAAAGTTTGAAGACCACTGCCCTACCAGTACCGGGCACGTGGCCCCTAGGGTCTGCGCTGGAAGTTGTAGCGACCGGACGTGTGACCCCTGTGGCGTCACGTCCCGGCAAAAACCCATCCAGGAAAAAATGTTCTTATCGAGCTTTGGGCCTTCTCCAATGCGGAGTACGTACCCATGAACTGAGGCATCTCCTCTGCAAATGCTTCTCCAAATAACAGCCCTTTGGTACCTTCTCCTGCCTCGTAAGATGCCAGGTCACTCAATGTATTGTCTATCTTCAATAGGACTCCTCTCCGAAGAGAGGGCACAGTTGGAGTTTCCAAGGACACACAGCCCGCCTGGCCCAGTTACCCAGTGCCAGAGCATCCACTGGTGTTGCTGTGTCTTTTGCTTTTTCCGCCAAGTCCATGATCTTGGCCAATGGCCCAGCTACATCAAGAAGCTTGTCTTGACGTCCCCTCCAGGCACGGTCAACACCGTTCCTGATGTCCCGCACGGCCTTCGTGACGACGGTGACCATTTCAGGGTTGAGGTCCAGTGTCTCCGCCAGTTTCCCTGGCAACTCTGGTCTCAGGCATTCAGATATCATGCGATACCTAACCTCTCTATCTAGAGGCTTCCTAATATGTTGTGCCATGTACAACGCCACTCTGGGCGCTGGCACCCACTCGGAAGACTTAGGGTGCCGAATGGCTTCAGGATCAAACATGTCTGTGGTGTTGTCCACATCTTGGGGGTTGACGTTCTTGGTGTGTTTACAGGCATCTTCCTCTTCCCCCCCTTCATCATCGGGCGAGTAGCCCTCATCGTGGTCCCCTGAATTATCCACCTGTGAGTTAGGGGGTCTGTCCTGGCACTCCACCTTCTTTGCCAGGAAGGCTCTTTTTAGCCTTGCAACAGGGTCGTCTTGACCTTGCGGAACAGTACCTTCCCTTTCCACTGTGCTCAGGGGGGTTAAAGAGTTCTTGCTCTTCCAAGCTGCTTTACACCCCTTTCACTCAACCCCTTTTTGTGGATGTCCAGCTGACATTCCCTCCTCAGGGCTGTCTGCCCGTCTCTTCCTGGCTGCCAGCTGTTCTTGCTGCTTAACCATTACTGCCTCCAATACTTGTAGACTTTGAGTTATAGGCTGCACCCCTTGTGAGACTGCCTGTGTCAGGGAGTCCCCCAGTACTTTTTTGAAACTTAGGGATAACTGCGTATCTTGTTGAGCGGGGTCCTCCTCCCTCTCCTCTTTGCTCCACTCTGGTGTAGTGGATGGTGTTCCTTTGGGGCTCTTGTATTTTGTATTTGTATTTGTTTATTATTTGTATCACGCACCTAACCCTAGGGTAACTAGGTGCTGATCCTTGTAATAGGCCATGATCCTTGTGTTGGCAGGGACAACCTGTGGGAAGTTAGCTGAGAGGATGGCCTGACTGTGTAATGTGTTGTCAATCACGCACTGAAGCAATCAGCCGGAGCGTGTGTATTACACCAGTCTCTTTCCTCGTATCACTCGTTTTATTATTATTATTATTTTTTTCATAGTCTGGAGGCTTTAAACGGTCTCCGCTCGCGTTCGCATCTAAAAACTGATTGCGAGCGTTAGAGAATTCCCAGGGGATGACGGGAAGCCTGAGAGGCCACCGCTCCCCTGGGTCCTATAGACCGCTGTGTTTGCCGGCGCGTCTGACGGTCTAAAGCAGGAGCTCCTGCGCAATATGTAAACTTTTTTTAAATAATGGGACTCCCCTCCTGTAGCCGCCATGTCCTACTCTGGGTTTCGGCGGGAACGCTCGCCAGAACTCCTGACACACGATCACACTCTAAGGTAACTCCTCACTTGCATACAAATACTATTTGCCTTATTAAGCTAATGTGCTAGCGGTATGATATGACATGATATAGCACCTACAACGCGCCTATACACATGTGTTTTACAGCGTGATTTATAACATGTACATTCTCTACTTTGAATATTATAACCCAATTAATGAATGGTACTTCTCTCAGTAGAGGCAGCACAAAGAAAGAGGAAGGGACCTTGTGTGATAGGTTCTTATACACTAGCCCAGACTCTGATAGGTGGAGGAGGAGAGGTCAGGACTACCAGACCCCAGATGACCATGGGGCGCGTAGTTCCTAGGTGTAAACTGTGGTTTTAGTTTGGAACTTTAAACCTCTCGGATTTGGATTTTTTTCAAAAGGATGTAAAAAAAGGCACAAATGTTAAGTTTTAAAGTTCATGTGTTGAAAAGCTGATATGACAGCAATAAAGAAAGTTAAGCATAATGCGAGCCTCCTGCCTTGTCATAGAATTAATGGTCAGGTCAAGTTTGTAATACCCAATGTAAATAAAAGATGTTATTAATTGTTGTCCCAAACGTATTCAGAATTATACAGATTGCACACATGCACTGCATGCTGTACGTCCTGATATATACTTCCTTGTAGGATTATGCAACATATTGTGCATTATACCCAATTTTGGGTTTTCTTTCATTGACTCACTCCTATGCCAACAATTGCCCAAATCTTGGGTCATCTCGCCTGCCTAGACAGTTGAGATGGCATCCCTGTTTAGTTACGCTTTGTTTGCTAATCTTATTTGCTTGACTCTGGTTTTATTTCATTCTTATGAATTGCCTTTTGGTAGTTAGCAAGGATCATGGTCGAACACTGATCTACATGTTTGAACACCTACATGTTTGAATGGCTATGCTCTCTGGCTATATAACATACGTTGTTTTCTCTGTATCTAGTGATAATAGTATCAATGTGGTACATTTCTTCTTTGTTTTTTCAGTCGGACATACCATTGTACATGTGTTGTCATCCATCACAGCCTGTGATATTCTGTAAATTGTTTGAGAAAGTGCAGTGAGAGCTTTTTTTTACAAAAGGCCCGGACAGCCCACATGGCCCAAGGTGCTTCCCAGTTTTGTGGGACTTAATTGATTGTGAGTTTAATGAGATTGTCCAATTTCTGTCTATGAGACTATGTAATGGTAACTTGGTTTAAATCTTTTGGTATTTGTCTTATTTGCCAGCTGATTCATTATCTGATGCGTGTAGAGTTTGATGAGGTAAACTATGGTGGGTACAACTCGAAGTACCGAATGACATCAATTAGTCCTAATGAATTTTCAGAGTAGATCCAGAAGCTATTAGAAACCATGGACAGCTAGATCAGGAGAACTTACATTGTCTTGTAGTGTTGAACTTATGAAATGGAATGACCCACTTATCTAAGCTCATAAAAGAGCGATCAGAAGGCAAATCAGATATCGCCATTCTGGAAAAAGTGATGGCCTAACGAACACTAGTAAACACTAGGAAAATAAAACAGTCTAAAAATTGTCTTAAAGCGTAAAAGACAAATTGACTCGAAAAATGATGTTTAGTTTTAAGAGCGGTAAAGTACAAAGATAACAGAAGATTCTGGTCCTTAATATACGACCAAGAATTAAAACCGGCATCAGATAAGATAAACCCAACAGAAGTGAAAATATGGGTTCAAAATATAAATATATATATATATAAATATATATATATATATATATATATATATATATACATACACAAACATATTACACGGCCCACAGTAGCAGCCGTGTAGTTATGGTTAAGTTGCTAAACTCATAGGAAGAGCACTTTTTCCGTGGCTTGTAACTTCGTTTCCCCAGACGAATCCTCATCAAACTTTGCACAAAAAGTATATGGTCTGCTCTGAATTTTTTCGCCAAGTTGGGCAAGGTTTTGTGCGGGGGGGGGCAAAGTTATAGGGGGCACCCAAAACATTTTTTATTTCATAGACTGAATGGGGAAAAACTTACGCACGGCTACAGGCCAAACGGCTGGATGGATTATCACCAAATTTGCAGCAGGAGTGGGGCTTTGTGGCAGAAAGCGTGCTTTTGTGTGTTTGGTTGAAATCCGACCAGTACTTTTGTTGCAAAGAACTGAAATGCACATCCCAAAAAATTAGTGATATCTGGGACCGCTCCGCGGACCGATTTCCCTGTTCGCTCCACAGACAGAAGTGGCATTGTCTCGCGGTACGGCGTGCTGTCGGAGAAGTTTGGACGTGGCCAGTGGTTGGCTGGAGGGAAGCGTGCTGTGCATCAATTTTTTTGGGAAAGCTGCCATGGTGTATTGGAGGACAGTGCGGCAGCGGAAGGGTCTGGAAAATGTACCGTACGGAATGTGTTGGCGGCAATAAGGGAGGGAACGGGTGGGGGAGTGAGAAGTGGTTCATGTGACATATGTGCATAGGGGGAAGAAGCCGGAGGAGTGCCTGCAGTATTTGTGCATATTACGCCAATTCGCGGGTACCTAGACAGGCAAGTACTTTGTGTGGTGATTGGAGGCAGCTGTCGTAATGGCCCGATAGCTTCTGCCGCAACCTGTTTGCGACAACCTCTTTTTGTGATGAGTGGTGGCAGGTCAATTGCAGAAGGGGAGTGAATTGCACATGACATAGGATGGGTGGAAGCCCGGGTGGCTGTGCGTTGCGGATGGAATGCGGTAGTTGGGCACATGGTGGCATGCATGGGTGAATTAAGTTGCAGTGGGTCTGTAGAAGGATTACACTATTGGGTGCATGGCCGAAGGCCGTAGGCCGTAGGCTGTTGGGCATGCACTCAAGAGCGTAGGGCTTCAACATGCCCACCACAGGAACTCATGTTTGACTCTGCATCCGGTAGAGGGTGGTGCTTGCATATTGTGGTGTGTGCAAATTGTTTGCAGTAGGGCAAGTGTTTCAAACAGAATGTGGGTAGGTTGGCTGTGACACAGTATTTTGTGAATGGAAGTGGGTACGCCCATAGTATGTGAATAAAAGTGCACAGGGATGCAGGAGAGAGTGTTTTGTTTGTACATTATGTTAACTGTTGCAATTTGTTGCTGCATAGCTCCATGGCGGTGCGCTGCTAGGGTAGGAGTAATGGTGGCAGTGGTGTGTATGTGGATTGCCGTAGTTGGTGACATGGTGACATGCATGGTGGTATTAAGTTGCTGTGGGTGTGTTCAAGGCCTATGCTGTGTGCAGATTTGTTGAAGTAGGTCCAATGTTGTGAAAATTTTGTGGTTAGTGACACAATACTTTGTGAATGGCTGTGGGTAGGGGTGGTGGAGACTGTGGTATGTTTGTGGATTCTGCTAATTGCAACCTGTTTTAGTGAATGGGTGTTTTATGGTGTGTGGGAGTTGGGGTGAAGTGCCGCTACCTACGTATGTTACATTTGTGCATAATGTTAGCTGCCCACATGGGTGTTATGTTAACTGTTGTAATTTGTTGCTGCATAACTCCATTGCGGTGCACAGGTTGGTTAGGAGTGCTGGTGGCAGTGGTGTGTATGTGGATTGTCATAGTTGGTGACATGGTGACATGCATGATGGCATTACGTTGCTGTGGGTGTGTTCAAGGCCTAGACTATTGGGTGCATGGCCAAAGGCCGTAGGCCGTAGGCCATGCACTCAAGAGCCTAGGCCTTGAGGACACACATGGCAGTAATGCATTTTTGACTGTCCATCAGTTAGAGGGTGGTGACATGTAAGGAATGGTTGTGGAGCACATTTCAGCTATCATAGGCCAGTGTTGCAAACAGAATGTGGGTAGGTTGGCAGTGGCACAATACTTTGTGAATGGAAGTGGGTACGCCCATAGTTTGTGATTGAAAGTGCACAGGGGTGCAGGATAGATGGGTTTGTTTGTATATTATGGTAACTGTTGCAATTTGTTTCTGCATAGCTCCATGGCGGTGCGCTGTGGTTGGAGATGCTGCAGTGAAAAGTAATACAGCGTGGGCACTGGGTGCAGTGTTTGCATACTGCCAGTATGGTAGACGGTATGGTTTAAGGACAGCTTATATGTGCTTGGATAGTGTGCTGTGTGCACAATGCTTGTAGTATGGGCAATGTTGTAAACATTTGGTGGTTAAGTTGCCAGTGACACAATAATTTCTGAGTGGACGTGGGTAAGACAATAGTATGTGAATGAAAGGGTCTAGGGGTGCCGGAGACAGTGTAATAATGTTTATACTTTATGGTAACTGTTGCATGTAACGCTGTGCATGATGTTGTGAGAGTGGTCGAGATGGAGAGACGCACAGTGCTTATCGTTGGTGACACCTTTGTGCGCCATCTGCACAGGTGTTGTGTGCAAAGAGGCGTTGCTGGTAATTTCGGGTTGGAAGGAGTGGACACTTTCTGGGCCTGTCAGGGTGACTGCAGTTTTGGCGCGATGGTTCGCCTTCACAGATATGTGGCGTCCGTCACGAACGTTGACTTTGTCGTGTGCACTATGGAAGTCTACATTTGGGTTACATGTCATGTGGTCGATTAATCTGTCACCTGAAGAGGTTGCTGACCGCAGTGATGCATATTTCTCCTGCTGCCAAGGTTGTTTTCTCATGCACAACACCAAGAGGAGTATGGGTCCATGACGGTGTAATTTGTCCCCAGCCAGAGGTCAGAAGGTGTGCTATAAACAGAATTATGCATGCATTTATGCAGACTGCTGGCATGTTCTCCACTCACTATGAGATCATGCGGTCACAAAATATGCAGTGGTTCCGTAGAAATGTCATTTATTTGAGCGCCATTGGCAATGACGTTTTCTTTTACACTGTGCAAGAAGCATTGACCAGAATGTAGTAAAAATGTGAGGAGAGGCAAACAGAAACGCATATAAAGATAAAAAACAAAAAAGTTGCTTGCAGGCACGTCAAAAAAAGAAGAAAAAAAAACCTTTATACATCTACAATGGAAGACCAAATCCCCTGCCCAGTTTATTATTGTTTACCCCGCCACTCCCCCCTCCCACCTCACTATCACAAAAAGGTAGTGGATTACACAGTACTTTCAGAAATACATGTGCCACATTCTGGGTGGCTATATGGATGAATGCGGATGGAGAAATTGTGCATACTTTCATTGAACTTTGCAGTGTACGTGCTTTGGAATGGCACGATATTTGTACTGTAAATGTGTAACGGTACATTTCAAGTGTTGTACAGGAGTGACAGAGTTGGATGATGGTGGCTTCGATGCGATTGGTGGATTTGTGTGTGCCTATTTAGGCATAACCCAATGAGATAGAACTGCGAAGGGAAGAAGGACTGCTCCAGCTTTACAGGGGTGCGGCTCTTGCGCTACTTTGGGAGGCGCACGTGCCAAAATCTGCCCTTTACACCACCTTGCCCAATTGACATGGCAGCGTGGGGATTAGCCAATCAGGTAGTGTGGGTGTGGATAACAGGAAGGGGAGGTGAAACTGTTGTACATTATACTCTGCTTACTGAGGGTGGCTGACATGGCGAAACACATTATATTGACTGTAGGTGATCCCTTTGTCATACATAGATCTGCACAGCTATGCTCTGCAAAGATACTTTGACAGCAATTTTGGTTTGGAAGCAGCGGACGCATTGTGGAACGTTGTGTATGAGTGCAATTTTGCCGATATGCATACACTTTGCAAAGACCTCACCACTTTTGCAGCAATAGATGTTATCGTCATCCACTACGGCGGCATGCATATGGGTTACCTGGCTTGCTTAGATTTGTTCCGTAGACTGAGGAGATTGCTAAACGTCGCGAGGACTCTTTTTCCCACCGCCAAGGTGCTTTTCTCATCCATAATACCACGAAGAATATGGGCCACTGCTCACGGATGTTGTTCCGAGCCATGCATCAACAGAAGCATGTATAGTTTTTTGTCCGCATGTTGAATGTTCTTCTGCAACAATGACCTAATTAGTTGTGGAAATGCAGAGTTTTTCCAAGAAAATGCATCTTGTTGTCACCGATAGGCAATGCAGTTTTGTTTGCCCGTCTACAGGATGTGGTGAAGAGTTTACTGTACTAATGTGAGCACAAGAAAACACAAAAGCTAATAAACAACAAAAAAGGTGTTTCTTTAGAAGCATCTAAAAAACAACAAAAAAACAGGCTCTTTTAAGAGCCGTCCCTTACCACGAACTCCCCCTACCCTGGCTGCAAGTTATTCCCCCATGCCAGCACGCAGCACTAAAGCCACATCCGGGGATTGTGCGGGTGGTGGCCACGGAAATGGAACTGTGGGGATTATCTAATCAGATGCTTAGGGTGTGTGGCAATAGGAAGAGGGACTCCTGTTTCACTCAGGCCTGGCCCTCGACGTACTTGGGGAACTGCACGTGCCATATTTGGCACTTCTCACCATGCTGGCCTATGGAAATGAGACTGTAGCGATTGTCCTATGAGGTGGTGCTCAGGGTGTGCGTCACAGGAAAGCATGCCAATAGGAAGAAGGACTCCTCCTTCTTTAGTGGGGCGCGGCCCTCGCGGTACTCGGAGAAAGGCATGTGCCACATTCTGCGCTTCTCACCATGGTGGCCAATGGAAATGGGAATATGGCCTTTGGCTAATCAGGTGCTTGGGGTGTACGTCACAGGAAAGGGCGGCCATTATTTGTTCCATTACTTTGTTTAGTGCGGCTGGCAAACATGGTAGGATGCACAGTTTTCCTCGTGGGTGATGCCTTTGTGGAAGATCTGGTCACGTATGCCATCAAAGAAGGCTTTTTTGGCAATTTCGGTTTAGATGGAGTGGGGGCTTTTTGGTGCAGTGTAGAAGCATGCTGTTTCGGCAGAGTGCTTGTAGAATGTCAACTCATGGCCACTTCTGGACCTGTACATGTTGTGGTCGTGCACTTTGGAGCCTTCTTTTTGGGTTCCATGCCTTATTCCCGCGTGTACCGTCAACTGAAGATGATGAAAGCAGTGCAGCGGATTTTTCCCACTGCCAAGGTGTTTTTCTCATGTATACCTCAAGAATAGTGTGGAACTATTCCAATGATTCCTGTCGCCAGCCAGAGGTCTCATCAACAGAAGCATGTGTGACTTCTTGAGTGCTGCTGGGATGTTCTCCTGTTACAATGACAACATTTGTTCTTGCTATATACACCTTTTCAAAGGAAATGGCATCTCGTTGTCGGCCAGTGGCAATGACATTTTCTTTCAAAATCTACAGGCTGCAGTGAAGACCCTATTGTAAAAATGTGAGCTGACGTTGAAAACACAAACTTACTTATAAAAACCGCCAAAAAATGTGTTTGTATGGAAGCAGCTTTATAAAAAAAAACAGGCTCTTTTAAGAGCCACCACACCTAACGACGTCCCCTACCATGGTTGAAAGTTATTCCCCCACTCTCGCTCACGCCCAGTACGAAAAGTCAGCGAATATCGCGATACTTGCAGGGTGGCACGTGTTAGAAATGCCGCTTTTGCAGCTGACGCCCATAGAAATGGGCCTGTTGATCCTACGGGATTGGTCAATACGTTTTCTGGGTGTGGTGTGTACGCACAGATTGTGGTACACAGTGTATTTGTCGAAAGACATGCAGAGGGTGCGGTTTCACGAGCCACAGCGTGAAGGTTTTAGGGGACTTTGAAATACAGTACCTGAAAGTGAATGGAAAACACTGTGCAGTGGCTGCTCATTCTGGAATCTATCATGTGGATGTGTAGTGCTATGGAGTACCTACAATGAAGTGACTGATTTTGATTTGTTTGTGTGACACTTTGGTGACACGCAATCATGCCGATATTATTGTTGTTGATTGTGGAGGGAAAATTTCACAGCATGTTATACGAGTTTCAGTGCCCTTTGTGATAAAGGAGGCCCTTGCCCAGGTCATGAGTTTGTTTCTGATCTCTTGCATAACTTTCTATAGTATTATGCAGACATCGATGTGGCTGCGTCATTTTCTATTTGATTTGCAAATGGGAAAGTGTATTTGTGTCTTTGTACGACATGTGAAAATGGCGTACTTCACACACATGGGATTATGATGTTTTACAGCATCAACACTTTTCCCCAGCTTTAACGTTCATCTTACTATGCATGGCATCACGATTTCTGCACACCCCATCCAAATTGCCTTGCTGCCCTTCTTGAAAGTAGTGAAACATTTTTGTAGTAAGTGTTGCGTGCTGACAGTGTTCAAAACGCTCTGTAACACCTAAAGAAACCTCTTTCTACAACAACCGCCTTTCCAACCAATTCAACCAGTGTTTTGCACAGTGGCACGCTTCCCGCCCTGCATCCCTTCATTAGCAATTCCATTGTTCTTCTCGAAAAGGTGCTTTTTTTATTTCCCTTTTTTCCTTTCCCAGTTTATTTCCATTTCTTATGGTCTTCTGACACACCCCACAGATAGAACAGTAAGAAAGGCCTGGTCCAGAAGGGGCAGGTCCTGCATGGATACCATAGGGGACATGCCCAGAGTTGGAATTATTGGGTGGCCCTCATTTACATAGGCGCCAGTCATTGTCATGATCCCAGAAGGACCCTTTTCACGCACTTCCAAGTACCTTCCCTCTGTAGATTAGCTTGTTGCAGTACATGCACAACACAATGCCCTTTGTCGGCTAAGGGTCTGCAGCGTGCCATATGGTCTGCAAGGGTGTTTTAGAGCTCTGCTGCCCTACAGGAGTGCTCCTTTTGTTGCCCGCAGCAGATTTGGCAAATGCTATACATGCATTTATCCTACGTTATTGTTGGAAGGGCGGTACACTGCCCACTGGTCCCTTGTGCTTTCATTTTAGTTGTCGTCACATGCAGTACAAACACTTCATGCTATGCCATTACTCTTAGGGGTAGCATCCAGGGGGATGCATACATTCTAGAATACAAGAATGTTTACAACGCGAAACACAGCTTCATTACGTAGAGGAGGAAGGCATTTATTCTGTGTGACCCATGCAGGTACAGTACTTTTCTAAGCACCACTAACATTGTTTGCGCTCTGCATATTGCGCTGTTTGCTTACTTGCCTTTACATGCACTTATATGTGCGTGAGCAAGCTGCACCAACTTTTCCATTTTGCAGACTGATTACAAACTGTCCCACCTGCAGGTACATGTTTTCTTCAACTGTACGACCTGCAGGCGACCACTTGACACTTTCCGTCGCACTGCTCAGTGCAGACACAATTGGCCTCATTCCGAGGTTGGTGGCAGTCATGGCGCTATTAGCTATTAGCGCCATGACTAGCACTATTATCAGTACCGTGTCCACCCTGGTTTAATTGGAATTTACCGGTCTAGTCCGACCTTTGCGGGACCGGTAAGTCCCCATTAAAAATGTCAATCCCCATTCCCATTTGAGCCCCCATAGGACTCAATGGGAATGGGGATGGAGCTAATAACGGTACCGTAAATTACGGCACCGTTATTAGCTCTGGAGTCCCTTTGCGGGTCCCATCCTTAATGCCTCCTAAAAGCAGGCATTAAGGAAGGACCCGCAAAGGGAACTCGTAGTAGGGCAGTAAGGGTTTAACGGCGCCGGTCTCGTTACCGGTGACCGTTAACCCTTACCGCCCTACTCGGAATGAGGCCCAATGTGTCTATTTCACGGGTCATGGAAAGGCAAGCAGCACATCAATCAAATTATTACGACATTTACCACACCCACGTTATACTGCATGTTGTTGTTCCTTGTTTACCAGTGGGTGTCATGCAGTGAGGCGTACGTTAGCCACGCATTGGTAGATTTGCAGAGACACCCACGTAGTCGGTAGGAGTCCTTGAAATGCGGTAGCCTACTGTATAAATATGTAGGGCTGGCGACTGGAGCGGTGTAACAAGCATACAGTGGATGATCTATGCATGGGTATAGGAATGGAAAGGATACACGTGCGCTTCGACAACTACTCAAAAGTGCATTCGAAGATGCAGACATGCGGACACTAATGGAGTCCTACGGATACTTGCAGTGTGCTTGCATATACGCCGACCAGGTGCAGTCTCCCTAGAAAATGTCCATATTGCTCATCTGTAGTCATCTCGGCCAGTACTGTGCGGCACAGATTCACCATGCAATGTTAATACAAAAAGAGGAACTACTGAAACACTCACCAGCATTTACCATGTACATCTGTAATTGCTAAGATACACCAACGCTATTCGGAAAAGGAAGGGGTAGCGCAAATGGATACACATACCATGCAATTTGGCCTTTCCACACGTTTATCATGAGGACAGTCAAGGAATCAGTAACAAACCATTGTTAACGGGACATTATGGTTCCATTGCAGTATCAAGGAATCAGTAACAAACCATTTTTATCGGGACATTATGGTTCCGTTGCAGTACCAAACAGCTACCTTCTTTACAGAAAACTCTATGCTAAAGCAATGTTCTGGGTACAGTGCCCTACCAAATACCTATGAAATTCACTAACAAAAACATTGTTACAGGGACGTTATGGTTACAGGTAAAACCAAAAACCCTCTGAAATTCGCCAGTTATGGTAAGCTAAGCAACCATAACTCGTGCCACCAGTGTGCCCTGCAAGGAATAACACCCATGACATCAAAGATGCCATCATAAATCTCATTGATGACATCACTGATGACTTCACATGTGCATTTAGTTTTCATGGAAAGCCTCCATTGGGATTGTTATTGCAATGGTGGCAGAAAACTATCAAAGATCATTGAAGAACTATCATGAGATAAGTCGTTCATTCAGCAATGCACTGCTATACACACCATTGTATTACAAACTTCCTTGCAGTACATGAACCAACTCATGTCGACTAGGGGTGTCACAGTATTGATTTTATGGCGGTATGATCATTTTCTTGCCAAATGACGGTATATCATGGTTATCACGGTCTAGCAGGTGGAGTGAACTAATCGTAACAAATATTTTTTTAAAGGTCATAAATTGTCAGCATTTTTAAACTTGTCTCTGCACATTTTTAACTGATCCTCCAGGAATCTAAGGCGGCTGCAGATTTGGCGCTCACTCGTTGATTGCCTTGAATGAAAGAGTGACTAGTGGAAGTTTTAAAATGCACATTTTGAGCTATGAGCTTGCTGCTCAGTCACAGGTCATCGCTTTGAAAATCGGCCTCGACCTGCATTATTTTGGATCCACATGGCATGGGCATCATGGCCCCTCGCTGCGATCAGTCATAAAAGTTTGTTTTGCTAATGCTTTATACCATTAAAGGGAGAAAAGTCACTCATGTGAGGTCTGAAAGCACATGTCATTGGCCCTCATTCCGTGTAGGGCGGTAAGGGATACCGTGCACCGGTAAGGAGACCGGTGCCGGTAATCCCTTACCGCCCTACTACGAGGTCCCTTAGCGGGTCGCTTCCTTAACGCCTGGTCTGACCAGGTGTTAAGGACGGGACCCGTTAAGGAACCTGGGCGCAAATAACGGCCCGTTATTTGCGCCCTCCCCATTCCCATTGAGCCCTTTAGGAGCTCAATGGGAATGGGGAATGGTTTGGTAAATGGGGACTTACCGGTCCCTCCAAAGTCGGAATGGACCGGAAAGTCCCCATTGAACCAAACCGCAGTCGGTACCGGTAGGGGAGGCAGTCATGGCGCAAATAGCGGCATGACTACCACCATACTCGGAATGAGGGCCATTGTGTTTCTTTTGTCAGAATGTCATAGCCAACACACACTCACCGAAAGGTTGCATATTGATCAAATCACTATAGCTTGTTTAACATCTGCCTGGTGTATTATAAAGGTCTGATGGTGGAGTCACCACTGACCATGTAATCCTAACAGGGCAGCGTTCATCGGGCGCTGTTGATTTCTTTCCATACATGTTCATTTATCTTCTTAAAGATAGTGCCACAAAAACATTTTGAAAATGACAAAGTTAAAATACATATCGGCACAAATATGGTCTAAACCACCACCTCACCACAGCCCCATCATTACCATTTTCCCCAGGTCTGCGCGCATTAGGACCCTTGTCACGTGAGTTGAGACTAGGAATGCTTTCATGCATGGTGTCACAAATCGAGGATAGACCTGAGAAATATCTCACACCCATTGCTCTGGATACTTGAAATTGAATGTATAATCTGTCCTGCCTGCTTGAGTCCAGTGCCATATACAGAAGGCAGGTGAAGGATCAAGCGAAGCAACAACTCTAGTGCCAATGTGCAAATCTACATGGAGGACAGTGGGGGGGCAGTTTATATACTAGCACAAAGCACTGATAGGCCCAGTGTTCATACAGTCTACAGAGCGAACGTATTTTGTGGACATGCATCAGAAGGGCATCCAGTTCATTACCCCTTTGAATTCTGGGACGTGTAGTCCCCCATCTTTCAAATTGGTGCCAAAACTACAAATCGGCTGATCTTTAACCCAACTCTACTGATCTCAGAGAATGATTGGTCACAGCATCAAAGCTGCATTTACTAGTGTGGCCTCACTTTCCCTATGCTCTTGTCTGCCAAACAAGCCACCCTTGGCATACGCCACATCCCACAGTGCAAGATCCAGACTGTGCAGCACTTGCTTACTGCAGCCTTTCCAAATCAGATTGAAAAGCTCACTTAATAGCTGCAGGCCCTAAAACCGTATACCGGTATAAACAATGTGACGGTTATTAGAGTTCAATTAAGCTGTTCACGGTATCTATAATGGTATACCATTATACCGTTACACCCCTAATGTCGACGCGTAGCCATTGTCTGCACCATGCCTCATAGAAGTGTAATCTTGAAAATCTTCCCATGTTACATAGTGACATCATGAATGCTTTCGTTTTAGAGTTTCGGGTACTGTGAAACTTGTAAGAGGTAGGTACCATTCCCTTAGTAACTACATAATTGCACTACTGCACATAAAATATAAAGACACCACAATGCATATAAATATGAGCATATACAGGGAAATTACAGTAGGCAAACAAGGAGCAGCATTACCAGAAAGCGTTCATAATATAACTGATTACCTTCATGCACAGAAATTATTGCTGTATTTTACGCTTTCTTCTCCTCCTATGTGTATATGTATCATATGATGTGAGTGAACCCTGAGGTAAGTAGTGCAAGAACATATGAGAAGGGTGCCGCACACAAAGATAAAACCTTTTGATTTGTTTCTTTCTGACTGGTAGTCAAGAAAGGCACCTGGCCTACTTATGTCAGTGAACAAAAAAGAGGAAGCCACATATGTGATGGCATCAGTGATGTCATCAATGAGATTTGTGATGGCATCTTTGATGTCATGGGTAGTGCACACTGGTGGCGCGAGTTATGGTTGCTTAGCTTACCATAACTGGTGAATTTCGGGAGGGGGGGTTTGGTTTTACCTCTAACCATAACGTCCTTGTAACAATGTTTTTCCACTGAATTTCATAGGTTTTTGCTAGTGCAACTTAACCATAACGTCCCTTTAACAATGTTTTTGTTAGTGAATATATATATATATATATATACACATTGCTATGTTGTAACCGTGTGTCTAAGATGTATGACACACAATACTGTCACAGCCCAATAACACAAGCACTCTGTCGTGTCTGAGGTGCACTCACAGACACTCAACCATGCAGGTCCTCAACGTCACTCAAATCATGAAGAGAGACGGAGACAGGGAGCATTGTGAAACACGTCCTTTATTGCTCTTCACATAACAGGAACTGACGTTCTTTAACTATTCCCTGCCCCCCCCTTCCCACTGCCCCGTGTCCCTTCCCACGCGACATGGGTGAGCTAACGACATCACACCCCGATACTAAACATAAAGTTCTGTCTCTTCAAAACATTTCTTCGATGAGCCGATGTGGTTTCTTCCGAGTCCTTTGGGGTCTCTGGTTAGCTTCTTCGGCCAGCCCTGGCGACATGTGCAGTGGAGCTTCTGAGCTGGAGTCCTCTTGATCTCCTTCATAGGGTGCACCCCAATCTGATGGATATTCTACGGAACTGGGATGTGTAGCATGTATAAATCCAGGCATTCTCCTGAAGTGCGAGGAGTTTCTTGTTATAGTATTTTGGTGAACTTCAGCGATGACAAGAGAACCCTTTGTTCCCACTATGCTAAGTGGTTCTTCGTTGAATGCAGCCATGTTCTTTTGACTTTGCGTTTGCTTCACGATAACAACATTTCCTGGTTCTAGATTGTTTACTTGTTCCCTTCATTTCTGATTGGCGGCTCTCTTCATGTCGGCTTTCTTGAAGGTGTCCTGTTGTCTCATCTCAGGATCACCTTTGTACTGGTCTTCTTCTAAGGAGAGGTGGGGTAGTCGAGTCCTTATATTTCTTCCAAACATCACTTCTGATGGTGTTTTCCCTGTGGTGCTGTGAGGGGTGTTACGGTAGTCTCTCATCAGGTGGCATAATAGTTTCTCCAGGGGCTCTCCTGTGATACGAGCTATTTGAGTGGTAGGCTTAATGTTGCACATGAATCGCTCTACTGTGCCTTTCGCTTGAAGCCATAACAGGGTTATTTTTCGATGGTGGAAACCCATATACTCTGTGAATGTTTTAAAGTGTTGTCTGGTGGAAGGAGGCCCATTGTCCGTCTTTAGAATTTTGGGGATGCCATAGGTTGCGAACATTCTATCTAACACAGGAATAGTGTGATAGGCTGTAGTGGACGGCACAATCTGTAGATCCGGGAAACATGAGTACACCTCCTTCCAGGGGGCCATAGTGGTCCACAGCGATTTCCTCCCATACTCCTTCTGGCAACTCTGTCATGTTTAGGGGTTCAGGTCTAGTGTGAGGTTTTGCTACTGCAAAGATGGGGCAGTTTTTGAGTAGTTCGTCCACATGTGTATTAAGTTGAGGGAACCACAGTTATTGTGTCAGCATCCTTTTGGTGGATACTATGCCTCTGTGTCCTTCTTGTGCCAACTCCGGGACCCTTTCTATTATGCTGCGAGGGATTACTAGCTTTGTGTCTTTCAGTAATAGACCGTATTCTGATTTTGTGAGCTCTTCTTTCACGGCCAGCAAGCATGTTATGTCTTGACTTGCTTCTTCCCCCACGCTTTCTTTGAGTTGTTTTGCGTGTTTCCAATGACCGGTTTCTAGGCATCTCATTATGACTTGCAGTCCTTGATCGATGTTGGATTCTCGAACTATTTGTTCCGCATCAAGACCTGGTGGTGTGCTCCCTTGGAACACATACCTGATGTTTTGGTCTGCAATGGATGAATCTGTCTTGCACTCTTTGTTTGGGTGTCTTGACAGGAAATCTGCGGGATTGTGTTCCTTCCCTGGCCTGTGTATTATGTCAAATTGATAGTCTTGTAATCTCAATGCCCAGCGTGCTATTCTTGGGGGCATCTTGGCCTGGGAGTTGCTGTATAGGAACAATAGTGCCTGGTGGTCCGTGACAACTGTAAATGGCTTCCCATATAAGAACAAGTGAAAATGTTTGCAAACCCAAACTACTGCAAGACCTTCCTTCTCCGCTTGTGAGTAGGCCTGTTCAGTTTTGGTGAGGCTCCGGCTTTCATATGACAATATGGGCCTCATTACGAGGTCGGCAGTAAGGGGTTAATGGCAATGGTAAGGGTGCCGTTGCCGTTAACCCCTTACCGCCGCATTACGAGGTCCCTTAGCGGATCCATCTATGGGTGCCTGGTTTTACCAGGCGCCCTTATCGGGAGCCGCTAACGGACCAGGGAGCTAATAACGGGCCCGCTATTAGCAGGCCGTTATTAGCTCATGCCCATTCCCATTGAGCCCTATGGGGGCTCAATGAGAATGGGAAATGGTTCTCAGAATGGGGATTTACTGGATCCTCCAAGGTTGGAATGACCCGGTAAATCCCTATTCTGAGAACTCAGACCCGGAATGCGGTAAGGGGGTAGCCATGGTGCTAATAGCCATGGTGGCTACCTCCTACCTCGTAATGAGGCCCAATGTATGTAGCTTGTCCATCCTTGTCATTTAGCTGTGTCAAGATGGCCCCGAGGCCTACCGGGCTTGCGTCTACTATTAGCCCCGTGGGCTTCCTCGGGTCAAAGTAAGCCATGTTTTTGGCATCGGATATGCACTCTTTGATCACTTCGAATGCTTCTTGGTACTCGTCGGACCATTTGAAGTCTGAGTTGAGCTTGGTGAGTGCTCTGAGTGGAGCACTGACGGATGCAAAGTCCTTAATGTATTGCGTGCAATAACTTGCCAAACCCAGAAATTATCGAAGGTCGGTGACAGAATTCGGTGATTCAGCACCTGTGAGAGCACTGACTTTCTCCAGGTCGGGTGTCATTCCCTTTTCCGAGAAAATGTGACCGAATAAAAATCGCAATGTCCTTCTCCAAAATTCACACTTCTCTTTGTTTAATGTGAGATGAACCTCTTCCAGTGCCATTTAAACTCGCATGAGCGTGTTGTCATGCTGTTCCTGTGTCTGACCAAAAACTAATATGTCATCACTATAGTTCAGACAGTTGGGTACATGTTTGATCACATTGTGAATTTCTGACTGAAAAATTTCGGCTGCAGACGACACTCCAAAACGGAGTCGTTTGTCTCTGTAGAGACCTAGATGAGTGGCAAATATCGTGATGTACCTGGACCTTTTATTGAGTTCTAGTTGATGGTACCCTTTGTTGAAGTCCAGCTTTGAGAAAATTGTGGCTCCCTTGAGGAGGTGTACCATATCCGTGATTCGGGGAGCTTGGTGACGTTCTCTCATGGTGGCTTCATTTGGGTGTCGCATGTCCACACGTATGCGAATGTCAGATGAGTCCCTTTTTGGCACAGGCACTATGGGTGATACCCATGGTGTGGGGACTTCTGCTGGCTCAATGATATCAGCCTCTAGCAGTTTGACTAGCTCGTCTTCAACCTGTTTTTGTATGTTAATAGGGATTCCCTGGTAATGTTGAGCCACTGGAGTGATGCTGGTGTTAATGTGTAGTTCTATTTGATGGTCTTTCTGCTTCCCCAGTACTTTAAACAGAGTGGGGAATACCTGTTCGATACTCGCTGTGGGATCCAGATACTTGTGTACCATGAGTCTGTATAGGACATGGATTAGGCCCATTTCGATGGCTGTCTTGTAGCTGAGGATGCACCCAGTTTCCGTGGCCGCTTCAACGACACGCATGGGTATGTCTTGGGCGTGGTCTCGGTACTCACATGACGCTGTGAAAAAACTTTTGCAGGCCAACACTGTTTTTGAACCATATGGAAAAATGTGTGCTCTAGCTGACTGTAGCCTGGGGGAATTTGGTATGCTGTTATACACCTCTTCACTGATTACATTAACTGTGGCTCCAGTGTCTATCAAGAATTCTGATGCCTTTTTGTTGCTTGGATCATCAGGGTTGGGCTCTTTTCCTTGGCCGTTGGATTTCCTAAAGCATATAAATAGCCCATTTTCCTTGGTTCTCCTTTGTGTCTCCCGCTTTTCTTAACGTTGTCCTCTGAGGAGGCACTGGACGCACTGTCGGATTGTGATTGTTCTATTAAGCATCTGACATATCTTCTGGGTCTTCTCCTTTGTCTTGATGATGTGGGTTTATTGTCTTTCCACTCGCCTGAGGGTCTTTTGTCCATCTGTTCCTCTCAATGTTTCCGACATGTGGGGTCGCTCTGGTGGTGTCACACACAAGGTGGGTTTACGTGTCTCCGATCCCTGTCAGGTGTGTGCCGTTCGTTTCTCATAACGCCTCGCATTTTACTACGATATATGAAGCAAACCGCTTTGTAATGATGTTCTCCTCCACATGTAAAGCATATCTGACCCATGGCAGGGCATTGTCCTTTGTGCGGATATTCATGTCCACATCTGTAGCAGAATGGGTCATTGTTGCCTCTTGATGTACCTTCCAATTTGTTTAGACTTTCGTGCTCTCCATGGGATATTTTGATGTCATCCAGTCCTTCTACCTGTGCTGCTAGTGCTGCGCGGATCGAGCTAGGCGTAGGATTTCCTCTAGATTTCGTGGTTTTTGTAATAGCCGTATCCTGAGATCAGCACTCACACATCCAACTATGATTTGAGAGCGGAGAACTTCTTCATTGGAATATTAGTTGAAGTCACAATGTTTCATCTTTACTCTTAGTCGCATTACAAAAGCGTCCATAGTTTCGCCTTTGGTTTGTTTAGTGGTGTGAAAAATGTGTCTTTCATAGTCCACATTCGAGTGAGGTGTGAAATAGTCTGTGAGGGTTGTTTTTAGATTTGTGTATGTGTCTGTGTCTCCTTCTGGGAGTTCGTCCAGTATATCCCTCACATTTGAACCTATTGCATGGATTAACAAACTATGTTTCTTCTCGTCAACAAGCAGACCCACTGCTTTTTACCTGCTTCCTATTTGTAGCACTGTTTCTTTATGCATTTGGTTGCTGCTGGTGTTTTGCAAGTATTGTGGCATTGTACTGTGCTACTGCAGAATTGTGATGGTAATCACATATCTGTTGGCATACTGTAACTGATCATACGTTGGAAGTGTTTGAAGATATGTTTGTAGCACAGTCGTTGTTGAAGGTTGAGTTGGGTTGTTTTAATGCTGCAAATAACATTGTAGTATTCTGGTTGCAGTTAGATACCAGGTGGCGTATTCTAACTGTTTACAGTGTGCCATTCCTATAGGGTACGTTTACAAGCTTGTGCATTCCTGTTGCTAGTTTCACATATGTGTACATTCTGAAGTGGTAGTCTATCATTATGGGTTTACGTAGTGATAGTTGCATATGGCTTGCAGTTGTATGAGTATTCTTAGAGAGCTGGTGACTCATTTGCATACTTGGTGCTTTCAGAGATTACGGAGGATAGTTTTGAACCCTCATACTTATCCTGTGGAAAATACTGCTACTGTGATTTGTGTACATGTATTGTTTGTGTAAGTGTACTCATTGGGTGCATTGGGGATAAAATTGTCCAACACACACTTTAATGCATTTCTTCAATGCTTTCTGTATGCTAAATTGCTTTAGGTCGGCCGTGTCGAAGGAAATGTTTTTTTTGTGCAATTACAAAGGTACTGGTTGGTGCTGGGGAGTAAGGTATAGTAGGTTTGTACATCAATGACTACATTTTGGCTTCAAGAATATTAAGTAGGCATTTGAACGATTTGAAGGTAATCTCTGCTTTGGAATTATGGAAGTATCATTACATTCCCACCATGACCATTGCTTTCTAATGTGTGCAGTATAGTGGCCTCCACTGGTTGTGTCGCCTGTGTGGTAGATTATGGCTACTGTTGTGAAGGTTTTCTTGCCAAGTGATACCTGTCCGTGTGTTGCGGCAGTAAGTTTGCAGTTGTTTTTTGTTCCATCAGCATTGTATTTTAAGAGCATTAATATTACATATTGACTATGTGAGTGTATATTTAGCGTCAAACGATTATCAGAATTGCACGCCGCACACACTATGCTATGGTTTGCATTTTGCACCAGTTGCTGAAATGGAATGGAGTTACAGTTAGGTATTGATACATACACAAAGCATGTGTTAGAGACTTGTTCCTGAATGACATGGTTGCAGAGATTGCATGTATGTTTCCACATGTAGAAAATGTGAAAGATTTCATTTATGAGTATATTTTTCCTTTCCAGTATTTGTATTAAGTACATTAGAAATTCCTGTGGATCTTCTTGTCGGTTTAAAGTAAATGTCACCATTCCAGTACAGTAGTCCAATTCTTGTCTTATTCCTGAGACATTGAAAATGTGTCAGGATTACTTACTGCATTTCTGTGAAGGATGAGCACTTGCAAACACAACTGGTCTGCACCATTTAAATAAATGTTTTCAACAATTGCTGGCATTTGGAATCGAACATTCATTGTTACATGTGTATAGCAATTAGCACCTGTTGTATTGGAAAATTTGAATAGACCAGGTACTTCTGTGTCTGAGTACTTTGATGGAAGGGTATGTGGTTTCTTTGAAGAGGCACTTTCTTTTGTGTGTGGAGTTGGGTATGTCTTGTCTTGTTTACTCCTTTTGTCTGTGCTTTTGGTAGTTGATGTAGTATGAGTTGATTTCAATTTGTTTGGTGGTATTGTTGCCGGATCATTTACAAGTTCTGATTGAATGAGCCCTCTTTTCAAACCTTTGGGTTTCTGAGGAACAGGGTACATTTTCGGATGGGGTGTGTAAAGCGCACATAGTCTATTATATGCTATGATGTAAGGAATGTCTGCGCTGACTGCAGTTTCATCAAAATTCACTAGATACAGTCCTTCCAGTGTACGCAGCTGTGACAGTGCTACGTAACTCATGCCTTCTTTAAAGACTGTGCTGCCAATATCAATCAATGCTTGATCTAAGGTTAGACCTTGCAATTTATGAATAGTTACTGCATAAGCTAGCAACAGAGAACACTCTCTGCGTACATACATGTCTTTGAAAAGAAGGAATTGCGCTGTTATGCGTCCTATCTTTTTAACTTCTGAAAGTTTGTCAAACTGGATGTTCACAAACTGAATGCTGTTGTCCCGTGGGTATATCTGGAAGCCAACTGTACCAAGTGATCCATTAACTAAGCCTTGCTCTACGTCAAGGTTACACTTTAGCATTACTCTACAGTTCACACATAATGTTAACATTTTCTCCAAACCAGCTGTGTTGAAGATGGAGTTCTCCAAGGCTTGTAGTCGTGCTATCCCTTGTTGATACATAGGTATTGTGATACCGTGTACGCCCAGTTTGTCTGTGGCATGAATTTTCACTAGTGGTTGTTTTTCTTTTTACAGCATTGTTGCATTGCATTGTGCACAGCTTGCTAGAGTTGGCATTACGGACATACAGGTGACATTTTTGTGAGCTAATTGTTCCATGACATCAGTAGCACATGTGTTACACCCGTACAGATCATGGATGCGTCTAGTATTGAGGGTAGACTGCGCCTCCTTTGATAGTACACTAATCCGTATATTTTTTTAAATGTTGGTGTAGGTGAGGTCTGCAGACTGACGCATGATTTGAGTTAGTTCTCTGTATTGGAAATGTTGCCAGAGATTTACATTCCCAATACTTCCAAGACTTTTACGGCACACTTTGGCTCTCATTCCGAGTAGGGCGGTAAGGGATACCGGGCACCGGTAAGGAGACCGGTGCCGGTAATCCCTTACCGCCCTACTAAGAGGTCGCTTAGCGGGTCCCTTCCTTAACGCCTGGTCTGACCAGGTGTTATGGATGGGGACATGGAGGCAAATAACGGGCTTGGCATATGCCGGCCCGTTATTTGCGCCCTCCCCATTCCCATTTGAGCCCTATGGGGGCTCTATGGGGGGCTCAAATTGGAATGGGGAATGGTTTGGTGAATGGGGACTTACCGGTCCCGACTTACCGGTCCCGCCAAGGTCTGACTAGACCGGTAAGTCCCCATTGCACCAAACCGGACACTGTACCGTTATTGGTGGCAGTCATGGCGCAAATAGCGCCATGACTACCACCAACCTCAGAATGACGGCCTTTGTGTCCTAAGGGTTTGTAGATAGGTTCACATTTCACTGGTATCAATTGAAGGAGATCTCCGAAAACAATTACATGTCTTCCTCCAAACAGTTCTTCGTAGCCTGTTTGAGGACCTCTTGCAATCTGAGGTGAATCAAAGCCAACATTAGGTTGGAGACCATGCTCACCTCATCTATTAGGAGCATTTTCATTTGTTTCAAAACTCTGCGTAGCTCCATAGCAGATTCTGCTGAAAGTTTATAGTACTCTAATTTGTTTTGGTGTTCTACTGGAAGGAGTAGCAGTCGGTGTAGAGTGACTCCACCTATGTTGTAGATAGCCAAACCTGTAGGGGCAGTTACAACAGCTGAAAGGTTGTTGTTGTTAATTGTTGGAGGTATTTACTGATAATTTTTATTAAGAATGTTTTCCCTGACCCAGCTTCACCACTTACATACAGCAGTACAGGTTTGTAGTTGTCACAGGTGCAAGTTTTACTTTCGTGCTGTATACCATGTTCACTTTCTTCACTTACGTCTAGAAAAATGGTATGCAGCTCATTGTTTAGTTGGGATTTCTGTACAGCCAACTCTTCTGCAGATTGCTCATACTGAAACATGGTGGTGGTTACTTCCATCATGGCTAATTCTGCCTCATTTGCTATGAGTGGCTGTGCTAGTGGTTCTTGGCTGCCTGTTACAGAAGGTTCACTGCTCTCAGAAGTGTTTACATTTATTTGTGCTTGAAGTTCTTCTTGTTGGCGTACATTGTCCAATATGGTTTTGTATCGTGTAAAGTTTTCACCTGTAATTGTACTTTCACTTGCATTGAAAGCATTTTCATTGTTGGTGTGGGTGGCTAATAAATCTTATTTTCTCCATGGTTTCAAAGCTTGCAGTAGAGCCATGTAGTACAGTTCTTTGTGTTGAGGAGTTTTTAATGACAATTTCATATGATTAATTAGGATACATTTGGTAAGTTTCACCAGGCTGCCTTCATAACTTTCCACTCTGTATTTACCTTTTTTCTCATCTGGTTTAATGTTATTTTTTTATGTGAAGTTTTGGGCTATCTGGTACAGGCACAAGGCTTCTAAAGTAATACTCCTGTTCAGGTAGTATGTGTCCAATAAGTTGTTCTTCGAAATGTCCTGGCTGTTGGGATCGATTTTGGCTATTGTTTGGATGTCTTCATACGATTTAAGTACTCTTTTTCCGGATGCAGCAGGACTAAGACTTAGCCACACCATGTTTTCAGATTTCCCATGTAAGGCAGTGCCGGTTCAATGGTCTTCCGCTTTGTAGCAGCCACATATTCTGTGGGACAGCATTTTTATGCCAAAGCTGTACAATATTTGTGCCAAAGCTGTACAATTTTTGTGCCAGTGTTTTGTCAGATGATATGTCATCCCAGATGTCTTTGAGCTCTGTTTTCTCTGCTTTTTATTAAGTAGGCTGTGGCATATCGTGCAACTGCAGTGGAAATGTCTGTAATGTACTGTACATCAACATTAGCATTTCATAGGAGGGCAATTATTGCATTGTAATCATTGATGTACTTTGATGCTTTGCTCCTTTTTATGCAGTATGTGTTCTTAGGAGATTTCCCTTTCACACTGTATCGAACCGAAGACATGAAGCTGTTTACTTGCCCTGTTGTTGAAACTGGTCTTGGGAAACCAAAGCAGCATTTTGTGTAGTTTGCCTCTGTTCTTATATTTGTGTCGACAATACTTGCCACACTTGTGTCTTTGGAATTGCAAAATTTGTGCTTGTAGGTCACTATGTGCACTTTGTGAAGGGATTTCGGAAGTGCCAGATTTGTGAATGAACGGCAAAACAGTTTCATCACTCTCCTCACCAAATTTAGGAGCATTTTTAATCCATAAAAGCAAGTGGATGTGTGGTGCTCCTCTGGCTTGATATTCTTTTCTCCAAAAGAAGTTGGAACTGCTCTCCAACCTCGATTTCACACTGAATCTGTTGGTTGTCTCCATGATCATCAGTCTGGCTTCAGAGCTGCCAGAAGCATGGAAACTGCTATCCTGAACATCTGTGAAGGCCTGCTTTCCAACCTCGATTCCAACACCCCGTGTCCTCATCTTACTTGATCTCTCTTCTGCCTTTGACACAACCATCTCTGTGATAACCTGGGGATCACCGGTCTGGCCCTAGCATGTCTGACCTCTTTCCTCTCCGATCGACCCTCCCAGGTTCAACTTGGGTCCTTCCTCTCCTCTATCTCTATCTCTACCTGTGGTGTTCCCCAGGGGTCTAACCTTTCTCCCTGGCTGTTCAACCAATACCTGGCGCTTCTTACCCACCGCATTGTCGCACTCTGCCCCAACTCCAGTGCCATGCCGATGACACTCAGCTCATTTTCAGGCTACCCTCAGCCACCTCTTCTCCCTCTCTCATCTCTGACTGTCTATCCGCCATCCAGGAGTGGAGGGCCGCCAATGATCTCTGCCTCAATGCCAATAAGACCGAGATTCTCCTAATCGGCTCACCCACACCCTCCTTTCCTGTCACTCTCTGGACGGCCTCTCTTGGCCCTCTTCCTGCTCCCACCTCTGAGGCAAAAAAGCTTGGGGTCATCTTCGACTCCACACTCTCCTTCTCTCCTCACATCTCTGACGTCTCTAAGAAGTCACACTACCAGCTGCACCTCCTCAGAGGGATTCCCCCTTTCCTCTCCTTCCCCTAGAAGCTCACTGTCTCCAGAGCTCTAGTTCTCTCCAGGCTGGACTATTGCAACAGTCTCTTTCTAAACCTGTCTGCTTCTACTCTCCACCCTCTTCAACTCATCCAGAACAGGACTGCGAGACTTGTCCTTGGCCTCAAGCCCAGGGATTGTATCTCTCCAGGACTGAAATCTCTGCAGTGTCTCCCAGTGGCTGCAAGGATTAAGTACAAAACCCTCTGCATTGTCCACAAGGCCTTCTGGGGCTTGGGGTCTCAATACATTGAACTCTTCTTCAGCTGAGGCCTCCCTTTGGAACAGCCTCCCTGCCTCCCTGAAAATTGAGGAGAATCATCTCCGGTTCTGGAAGCACCTCAAAACCTTTCTCTTTGCTTCTCTTTTTCTCCTCCTCTCCCCTGCTGACTTCCTGGCTGAAACTGCACTGGTTACCTGGCCACCCTCTAAACTCGGTGCCAAGGTCCCCTCCCCAGCCAGTCGCACACCTGCACTGCCTTCCTGGCAACCCCCGCACTTGGGGACTGTTTTCTGTATCCCTACAGTCCCACTACCAGCACTTGACACCTGATGCCTGCACTTACCCCTGGACTTGCCACCTGCTGGCCTTACTTTTATCTATTGTTATTTATTCTATTTTCCCATGTACTGCACTGCCCCACCCCCCTGACCCCGTACTTCCCCCTTCCCTCTTCCCATGCACGATCTGAATGACACCTGGCCTAGTAGGATCGTTGTCTGTCTTCCCTCTGTTCCAACTCCCTTGCCTCGTGGCGCCTTGAAACACTTGTGTATAGGCGCATTATAAATGCCATATCATATCAAGTGTTCCACTTCTCCAAGGGGAGGAAGTGCTTTATTGCAAATGAAGTTCAGCATGGCAAGGAAGCGATGACGGAAGTACCGTGCAACATTTACTGGATCAAGAGAGCAATGTTCTCCTGGTGTTTTTATGTCTACACCTGTTTTGTTTTTGTTTGCTATGCATAGGAAAGTGTGCAAGTCTTCCCATGCATACTCTGCACAACTTAAAGTGACAAACCATGTGGGTGGCCCAAGGTTCCGGATCATACACCATACATCTGCGTGCCGTCAGAACCAATAACTCTTTCGTACCATGCATGGTTGCCAAGAGATTTGTAATACTTGACTGTAAAACGTCATCCTTCTCTTGCACCTTTTGAAGTAGATGTGTAGCAGACATGTTTTGAAAATGGAAACCTGTTTTCAATGTGTGGGCAAATCCATAACATAGCGTTGCCAGTTCACTTTCAAAGAGGAGGTGGGATATGTACTCCACGTTCTGTCTAAATCTAGGGTCTTCAGAATACATTCGTAAAACATCGGTATTTTGATGCTGTTATTTGTGTGCATCTTTCATCATATCTTCCACCATTTCCAGTTGGGAAGAGTAGAGGAAAGGCTCGTACTTCTACACTTTTTTCCCCATATACTGATTGGCGCTCCTTTGGCTTGCCTCATTTGATATGTTTCTAGTGCATCGTCAATGGTGTCTTTGGAGTGCAGTGGGTGAATTGAATAGTGGTCTAAAATATTGGAGGCTGCACCAGGATCTAGACGTTCAAATTGGCCAGTTGTTGAGGAGTCCTGATTTATTTCGGTTGTTTCTCTCAGTTTCTCTTCAATGTTTATTTCCTTGTAGTATTCATTGTTTTGTTTAAGGTATTGCAAGGCTTCCCTAACTTTGCTTACGTCCACTAGTTGCTGACAAATTATTTTGTCTTTTGTATGTACACCATTTACCAGGATGATCAAAGATTCTTCTATTTTATTTGAGATCTAATGGTAAATAAACTACTTTCCCACAATGCCTCTCGGTAATTCGGTGGGAGGCAATTTTGCAGTTTTCGGGTGAAGTCGTATTATTTCTTGAAATGGGTGCACTGTTTGGATTATAATGCTCTCATACAAATTAAGCTGTTGCAGTGCATTTGGCAGTGGAAATACTTCCAAATTATTACTGATTGCCCGTGAAGGCCTTTGGTTATTGTCAAGTTTTGCAGTGCAGTATGTGCACACTATGGAGGTGTTCGTAATTTCGTATTTGTTTTCAGCCATAAGGTACAGAGCTAATTGAAACCATTGGGATTCCTCATTGCCTTTTATTTTCTGCATTATATCTATAGTGTTGGTGCTCTTTCTATAGAAAGTTCTACGGCAACACACACATACTTTGGCATTTCAGCAGGTTTTCTTTTGAACTTTTGTCTTTCTTTTCTGTATGTGTGATATAAAAGGTTGATAGCTGCAATGTTGTCAGTACTGTTGTCTGAAAATGCTGGAGTTTGTAAGTGCTCTTCAGTTCCACAATATTTCCTTTGGGTGTGCTCTATTTCTTCGAGGACTTGTTTGGCTGTACCGTGTAGGAGAATATCATTTAAATATTGCAGTGCTAAAGCTGGACTTTTTGCATAGTACGGTTTGTAAACTAGATTTCTGGCTATTGAATGGTGGGTTGCTAACATTTTGATATGGTGGAAGGTGCTTTTGCAAGCTGGTCCAGAAATACAGGCTAAGGAACGTCCTCGTATTCCTGTGTAGTTGCGCACTGGACAGGAGTCCATGGTTTGTAGTATTTTTATTTTTATTTTCTCGTTGCCTTTGACATACTGATTGGGGAATTGCTGCAAAGATTTCATTAAGCATTGGTGAACATTACACATTGATGGACAAGGCCATTTGTAGGTGAGGATGTTAGTTTGGTGGAATGGAGAGTGACATCTAAGTTTGTTGGGGATATTTCTGAAAACAGTGTTTCTTCTTCCATTATGGTATTGTGTATCTTTTCATACCCTTGTCCACTCCGATGTAAGGCAATTTGGTTTGTTTGTTCTTGTTTGTATGATTCTTCCTTGAAGTATGGCTCTGTGTTGGTGGTGTGACTCCACTCACCTGTACAGATGTGGCCAAAGGAATCTATGCTGATATTGTGTTTATTTTGAAGTAGTGCTTGCAATTTACCAATTAATGTTGTTAGTGGTTTCATTCTGTTCAAAATTACTATAAACAATTTCCGTTTCACGATCATTGCACTGGCTACATGAGCTTCCAGGATGACTTTTCTGCGGTAGGTTTTCAGGGTTGAGTGTGATTTCTGCCCTATATTTATAGGGTTCTGAAGGACTCTGTGGTGGAAACGTTTTTGTAAAATAAATTTTTTGGAATGCTTGCTTGTGGTAACATTACCGTTTGTAGGTGCTCTGTTAGCAGTAGTGCGTGCTGCACTGTTTTAGTGCTTTTCTTTTCATTCTCACATTTTGACAGATGAACTACACTGTCTTTACTGGTACATGCATCCGTTTTCCTTAATGACTGGATTAGCTCTTCTCTTTCAACTTTCTGTAGAATTTCTGCTTGCAGTGGATGGCCACTTTCTATGTTTTTAGGTAGCGTGGCTCTATATTTGCGTTGCTTTCTACAGAGTTGCAGTTTGGTAGACATTGTGTAGTAGCTGTTGGCAAAGAAAGGGAAGTGTGGGTGTGCAGATTTTCAAATGTATTGGTGTGCAATGTGCATGAGTGGGTCAATAGGCGGGTAGGCATAAAAATGAAAGTGTGTCAATGTATAATGGCCTCTAACTTTCGGTTGGGGACAGTATCTTACTATGTGGGGATTAGTCTAATGGTGGCGACATAACAAATACCTGTAGAGGTGTCATGAGTAACAATGAAGTACATATTGGTGGATTGCTGAAATCTATATGCTACAATAAAACAATAGTACACTCTTCTAGTAAGATTTATAACACTATGATGGTATTGTACTTACTTTGTTGCTTGGTGAGAGTAGGTTTATTGCAGGTTGTATTTTGAAGTTCACACGCCAGTGGCTTTCTGTAGAGAGGGGGGTACTGCACCTGCATAAGAAGATGGTAAGAAAATATGTTGGCTAATTTGGCATAGTGCTTACATTTGCACAATACATTCTTTAAAACTATAGGGGGATATCTTGGCAGGAAAAGAAAGTGTACGTGTATAAATGGATGGATTACGATATGAATGGGGATTTGGGAGCATAAGCATGTTTGTTAAGGGGTTAGGTGGGTTATTTGGGAGTGTATTGTATGATGTCTTATTGAACACGTGTGTGTATTAGTGTAGGACTATTTGCTTTCAAAATGGGGTACTTCGCATTGTGGAAGGATGACAAAAAGGTGCGGAAAGATGTACAGAGTGCAAAGCAGAATGTTTTTGTGTGTGCATTTGCATGTACTTCTCTGTATATATATGCTTGCTACATGAGTGGAGCCATTGTTTCCGGTCTTTAATTTCCTTATGTGCATTTATGAATGTTACTGTTGTCAATGCACACATACATTTTTTTCTTTTTTAAGTAATGTTGTAATCTATGAAGTGTGAAAGGTAAGTGGCAGGAAACTGTTGTCATGCATGCAATGTATGCACTTGGCTTAGTTTGGTGGGATACGCTGACTGATCCTTTTGTGTGCGATTTTTACAAATTTGATAGGAGGAGCATTAATGGGGGAAATCATCGTAAAATTGATGGAACAAGACCAGAGTAACTGTTTGCATATAACAATGGCTGCTATGGGCAAATGGCAACTTTTCCACCACCTACCACCATAGGAGCCATTTCATGGTAGGTGATGGGAGAAATAACAGTATGAATTTTGAGTACGTTATGGAGATTCAGTGCCAGGTACCCTGTTGCTATGAGGTTATAACACAGTTGCAAATGTGCTGTACAAAATGTAGTAATACCTACAAGGCGTGGTGATGGGTAGCGATGCTGACGTATGTGGATGCAGAACTCGTAAATCGTTTTACAGTTCTTTCCCGTGCAGGTGCTTTTGATTTAGAGGACACTTGAACTCTGCATGTTTAACGGTTGGTATGGACTGTTCAACAGAGGTGATAGCATTGGATGCAGAATTCTTGAATGTAATTGGTTAATGCGTATGTGAACGTTTAACAGTAGCCAATGAGGGAGTGCTGGGAAAAGACTACTTGAAAGGGAAGAAGGACTGGCCTTGCTTTACTGGGGCGTGGCCCTTGCGGTAGTTGGCGAAAGCGCACATGCTAGATGCTGTCCTTTGTAATATGCTTGCCATGGAAATAGGACTATGGATTATCGAATCAGGTGTATGTCTGCTTATCTGTTCCATGCTAGAATGTTCTTCTGTGCCCATGAGAACCTTAGTGCTTCTAGTGTGACGTTTGTCAGTGTAGCTGATATTTATTTCCCCCTATTGAAATGAGTCTTCTGTTCCACAATGTAAAATGTAGGTTGCAGACACTCCTGTAATAATGTATGCAGGAAAAGCAGAGAGCAATCCCCAACAACTACCACACAACAAGGTGTTTCTTTACACGTCGCTTTACAAAAATAAAAAATAGTCACTTTTCACAACTACCAACAAAGCAGCCATTGTCTATCATGTTTCAAATGTGTTTGCGCAGCCCCCCACACAGGACAATATGTTTGTGAAAGCCGCAGCATTTGGAGGTGTGCACATGCTACTTCCAGGTCTTTTCAGGGTGTCTGGAATGGAAATGGGACTGTGCAGGAGTTGGGATTGGTCAATATGATTTCCTGGGTGTGGTGTGTAGCAACAGATTGTGCCAGAATGTGTGTTTGCAAATATGAGTGCAGATGGCTATGGGTATGGTTGTGCCATTCAGTAGGCAGACTATATGGCTTTTGGCCGACTCCTGGATACATTGGGTACAAGTTTGGGTCCTCTTTGTGCCAGTTTGGTGACGCTCGCTTATCTAGACATTATTATTGTTCATTGTGGAGGGAACAGTTTAGGACATGTTAGCGGCATCTTACTGCAGTTTGCAACGAAGGAGACATTTCGGCAACTCATGGAAATGTTTCCAAAGTCGAAGAAGCCAAAAGGGTTGCATATTCCCTAGAATTTTTGAGTTTTGACACAGAGTATTAAAGAAAATTTAGGTACAACCAATGCTTGTGCCAGAGGGGTTTAATACGTTATCAATATTTGTATTTATTTATTTATAAAGCGCAGCCAGGCCCAGGGGCATACGGGCGCATAAGTTAGATCTGGTTACAGTTGCAATTGAAAGCAGTCAATAAGGGTTACGTTACATTGCAGTTACAGGTGGGTACAAACTTAGTCGTGCAAATGCATATATACATAGTCTAGTATAAGTACATTAATTACAAAAGTGTGCCAGTGACAGTCGATCATGCTGGGATCAGGCGGTTAGGGTGTCAAAGAGTCCATGTTGTGAAGCCAACACTTCGTGTTATGTTTAAATAGGTTAAATGAAGGTTCTGCACACAAAAGCGCAGGTATTGTGTTCCATAATTTAGAGGCTTGTACAGGGACCAATAAACCAATTAATAGAGATTCAAGGGAGTGCGCCACAGGAAGAGCAAGAATTATGGAAACGAAGGGGCCTCTTTATCCCCCACAGAAGCATTATGGTGACAGGACAGCACTGGAAAGCCAGTGATGCCAGTAACATTATTAAAAATCGTGCTCGAACAGCTGCATTACCCCGCGCATGTAACGAGAGAACGTCTTGCTGCCAGTATTACCGAAGACTGGTTCATTCCTGATTTGTTGGAACACGTTGCACTATTTATGGTGAATTGCATTTTGTGTCAAAAGTTTACTGCTGGGCATACACTGAGAATGATTAGAGGGGTAATACCTTGACCGAATAGTCCGTTTCAGCATTTACATATGGACTATGTCGATATGCTGCAGACCTGTAATGGGTGTAGGTATCTATTAGTGGTGTTGTGTTCCTTTTCTAGGTGGATCGAGGCAGGTCTGAGTGCACACCCTGATGCCACTGGCGCAGAAAGGTTTTTAGTGAGTTAGGTGTTCCCGAGGTGGGGTGTGTGTGAGGCGCTAAGATCTGCTAATGGGCTGCATTTGGTCAATGAGCTATTTGAGCACATAGGGCTTCTATTGAATATAAAGCACAGGTTTTCTTCTGCTTATCACCCGCGAGCGAACAGGATATGTGAGAGACTCAACAGCCTCCTCAAGGAAAGGAATCCCAAGATTAAATTGACTATGAAAAAGGGATGGCTGTATTGCCTACCCCTAGCCTTACATGGCCTTTGGAATCAGCCAGGATCAGACCACCACCTTACCCCGCACAAGCTAGTTACAGGGCGTCGAATGAGAATTCCCCTTACACCTCCGTCCAGGAGTAGAAGTGATGCCCAGAGCGTAGCTAAAACTTTAGGTGATGAGATGCATGATTACTTGACATGTATGAGCTCTAGTATTGCTTTCAGATCAAGTCAAGCGCCAGGGGGGTCAGTCTAAGAACACAGAAGATCATTCAGCAACTAATCAAAGCAAACTATTACCATCACCTAAGTTATATGTTGGGGACCTAGTGTTAATTACCATTTTTATCAGGAAGTGGCATGAGCCACGTTTTCATGGCCTTTTTATTATCGAAGAAGTGTCCCCTTAGCCTGCCAAGATACAAGGAAGAAGTACTTGGCTGCACGTGGGTGATGTGAAGATTTATAAAGGCGAGACCTTCCCTCCCACCATTGCTGATCCAGAAGCAAGACAAGAAGAATTTCTGCATGTGCAGACCCGATTGATGACCAAGAAGGACGATAAAACGATGAGTGATTAATACATACTTTATATTGGACTGGAATTCAATGGACACTCGTTATAGATATTTTAGCCGAGAGTGCAAAGACTTGCAGAGAATTCCAGGAATTTTGAAATTAACTTTTAGAAATACATATTGAAGCAGAATATAATGCATTAGCATTATTGCCTAAACGTCAGTTCTTTATCAGAAATTGAAAACGAGATCAGTATCCAGATTCATTTTTGTGGAGAATATTTTTTTTATGTGATCAAACATATGGTACCTCCTGATAGTGACGTTCATCGGCTTGTGCTTGCTGTTTTTGTGTTTATACTTCTGCCTTACCCTGCACTTGGTAGAAGAGACGTTAATATTCACACTTTCTTGCAGGATCCTAAAAACGGTCCAGTGATAAGACAACTCCTTATTGCTATAATTCAACAGATTTTACAGTTGCAAACATAAAGAAACTTGATGATTGTATTAGAAATGATTAATGAAGAGAGTGGCACGGTTATAGAAAATAAACAAGTGCAACAAGTAGTAGGATGGCGCGAGAGATGGATGCCCAGATTCTTTTGCATAATATATGTTTGCATGATTTTTCTCTTTGTCTTTCTGCTCCTCATCTTTCACAGTCTCCATCATCTTAGTACTTCCACTGAAGGAGAAGTCCCTATGGTTCTCCCTACTGTGAAAACTACTTTTGATTTATTCTACGATTACTATACAGATGTTGGGAGACACAAAAGAGATTCAGAGGAAGCTAGTGAAGGGATAAATACATATCTAGATAACCTGGGGAATAACATGTGGTACCAGCACATGAGAAAGGTGGGGGAGAAAGTATGTGAGGGTTGCCACATCTGCTCTCTTATCCCCTATGCCATGAACACAGTACAAACTTTCATTGCCAGTTAGGTTATAGAGCACGATGCAAAGTGCCTCAGTCATCTTACAACATGTACAACTTGGGGACAATGCCAAGGAAGCTGGGCGACTTTGCGATGGACATCGAAATGGTAGTTTCCATAACAGGATGACTATATCAAAATGCTACAAAAGGAAAAGGAGCCTGGATGGAAGAGCAAGATGCTTGTGTATCCTGCTGCTGGATAGGATGAGGTGATCATTGAAGAAAGGAAGCCATGATGCGACAGAAATAGCCGGATCACCTGGATGTTGGGAACAAACTCAATTATTAATCTATGTATGGACAAGTGAATTCCAAGAAGGGGTGGGAAGAAGGAATGATGTCCTGAGCAGCTCATATGTTAAAAACAGATTACGTACAAGAAGTACAGAAGGTGAATGATGGATGCTTGAAGTCATGGGCCACACACTCCAAACTACTGACATGGGTAGAAGATTAATCTGGCCCATTAGTTGTAATCCCATTGGTTAATGCAACATTATGCTTCGGGAGAAAGAACCATGTGGGATATAACAACAAATGCAAAACCACAATTGATGTTCCTAGGATGGACCGATATTGGGCTTGTGGATATAGAGCTTACATGAAGTTGCCCAAGGATTGGGGCGGAGAATGTTCTTTGGTACTCACCCATGTTCCAGCATTTGTGATTACTCAAAGTGACCTGAACATTGGTGAATTTCCAAAAGTGCATGCCCATTTCATTAAAAGAAGATCACTTGAACCTCTCTGTCGGACAAAAATAGAGAATTATTTCTCAGTCAAATCAATAACAGCGTATGGTTCCATTCCTGAGGAACACAGGTTGTTCAGCAAGACTGCCCAAATATTGATGACTATATTCATATGCCTGGGATCCAAACAGGGGCGAACGCCAAGTGGCTTCAGATCATTAGATGGAAGCTTCTGCAGACGATCAATGCAGCCATAAAGGGATTCAACGCTATCAAGGAAGAGCTGAGGGCCATACAACTGATGACCCTCCAGAGCAGATGTGTCCTTGATATGATCACAGCGATGGAAGGAGGAGTTAGCGGCAAAATCGGGCCATCATGTTGCACATTCACACCTTCTCACAATGAACAAAACAGGACGTTGACCGAGGCCATACCGTTGTTGACAGACTTGCATACCAAGATGGAAGATGAGACGGATGACATTGAAGATGACAGTTGGTTTGCCTCCCTGTTCTCGTGGATTCCGCGGTGGTTGGCAAATATATTCAATATTCTTGGAGTAATATTAGTGCTGGTGATGTTCGGATTCTGTGTAATCAGGATAGCGATTACCAAAGGCAAAAAAATGGCAAAGAAGGTGGTTGGAATGAAGATCATGATCGATATCGAACCTGAACCTAACACCAAGGAGCTGACTGATGAAGCTGTCAGAAAATATATAGAGACCAGCATCGTAGCACCTGAAGGAACTTCCTGTATGTGAAGAATCATAAGAAGTACGTAGGATGATGCGTATATTGTACTCCGAATGGACAATGTAATCACATGACCTGGAGTGTAGATGAACATGTCAAATCAACCGGCACCCTGAGGGGGTGATGAATATATGGACTCCAAAGAAACACTTCTTCAAAAGAAAATATCAGAATGTGGAAACAATTGAGGAGGTGGTCGAGAACTCGACCTGAGGGGGAATGCATGCCTCTGCAGGAAATCCCACGCCTATACCTCCTATATGTTGGAAGCCGGAGATCGTGCCGTGTTTGACAGCAACAATTGTGCCAATACTGCAGCGTATATTCGAAAGAAGATACCCATTGAGACAACCCTATTCAATGTATCCCCGAAGAGATGATAGTCTGAGGGAGGAACCCCTGAAGGAATATGAAAAGAGCAAAGAAAGAAGTCTGTGAAGTCTGAGGATATTGGCTGAAGAGGATGTATGGATCCTACAGAAACTAATGACCAAGTAAGAATCGAGTGAACTCTTAAATATGAAAAAGAAGATTGCACGTGCACAAAGTGTTGCAGAGAATCAACCAATCAATAATTGTACAGACGCTGAAACACAAGGTAGACTAAGTCATCATAGAAGTTGGCTATATGCAGTGACTAGAATGAAGGTGAGCCACCATTGTATAGGAGCTAGACATCAGTATCATGAATATTAGTAAGCCAGGACCCATGAATAAGAAAGGGAGAATTGTGTTGCAGCAAGAATAAGCTGAAATCGTGGAGCTGCATTGCAATGTTGTCTGGCCTGGAGTCAAGAATGAAGCAGCCAAGGTCGGCTATCTATTCTGGAAAGGAGTGAACATGCAAAGGATGAATCTTCTCTTGTTAAGGTGCAAAGAAAGAACACCAAGAGTGCCAAGTTGTGTTCATTTAAGACATTTAAAACCTACAAAATGGACCAAATCGTGGTCTCCTGTCATGTGAGCCAAGGATGAAATAGAGTCTAAGTTGGAGTCCTAGAACAACGCTAGTGAGTGCCCACACTCCCATTTATTCTCAGAGGCAAGAATACTTTGCAAGGCCAAGTTCAAAGGCAATCTTCATGAGAGTTGCTGGGCTAACTGGCTGGGGAGATAGAGCCAGGCCCATCTCCTTGCACCTGGGTCTGGGCTTATGTGTTGCTAAATGAACCGAATGTTCCAGACATAGCACAAGCGTGTCAACCAATTGTAGTGGTCCATATAACAAAGGACCATATAGTTTGAAGACCAATAAGAAACTGTGTACTTAATGTTTTTGAAGATGACATGTTTTAGAGGTAGGCATATATTGTCCACCTGACAGTGGGCAGCCAATTACAATCCTAGTTCCTATGTAATGTATACTTAGATGTTCCTCTTAAGCCTATCCTGATCCCCAGTAGGTTTTTCAGTATTTGCCACGTAGGATGACGTCACCTCTGACGTGTTTTTAGTAAAAAGTCTATGTTGTGTGAAAAAATTGTTGAGAGAAATTGAGTGTACATCCGTTGATGTTCGTTGTAACGCCCTGTTTTAGATCATTGTTAATAAAACAGTACTTTGCCATCTTCCTGAGTTGGTTCCGTTATTTGGACTCTGAGTACCCATCCATTACATGCACGTTCCTAAAGGGTCATAAGCTCACCAGCGATCCATTCTCTAGAAAGCTCACGGTTGGTGTTTTGCTTTTCTTTATTCCGTCCCCGGATCCAAAATTATGTGCATGTGCGCGGTAAGGTGTGTGACCCATCCTCCAAATGATTCACAGGTAGCTCATTAGCGGGTCATTCACATACACCAGGTTCCTCTATTGCGAACTAGGCCAGATTCATATTACATTTGTATCTCTGTATGTTACCCAGAAGGTCTGAACTATTCATGTTCTGTACAGCCTCTGTGTGTGTGTTAGCATTTAAGATTCTAAAATCTTTTATCAATCAATATGAATCATCTGGTGTGGATACTGTAATTAATGCTGTATTGTAGGGGCGTGCCTATTGTATCAGAACCCCTTGTTCCAAAAACAGATCCACATTTACTTTCACATGTGGTATATAGCCTGTGCTTTGATTAGATATGGTCCCTGAGGCTTTGGTGTTGCAAACACTTGGCATTGTATGCAGAGGGTAATCAATGTCATGTTGTACATGATTTTTGCATAGCTGTACTGCACCTAAAACAGCCCATGTGGCTGCATAGGAGCTCTCTACATTTCCACAAGTTTAGTCCGAAAAAGTCATTTTAATTACCTCCTCCCCTCTAGGGCTTTCCTCAACATATAACCTGGGCCACTTATGTTCTGCGACAAGGCCACCTTGTGTTTAATGCAAATTAGTCCAAAATAGTGCCTCTTACTTCCTGGGATGTTCTTCTTAAATGTGAATTATAACCATGTGCACATTATTCTCCTAAACCACTTCTCCTCTAAGAGCAATAAACTCTACTGTTTAATTAGTAGGTATATGATGTAAACGTTTTTGTGTCTTTCTTTGAATATGGAGACTTGTGTTCCAGGGTCCAATTGTACCACTAACCAATCCCTTGGATGTTTAGTCAATGGTATTATCCTAGGAGTCTGTTTTAGAATTTATATCACTTTTTGCCATTGTCCATTCTGAAAGCTGCAGTTTGCTTCCTTTCTCCTTTCTTCTCCCTTGCAGACTTCTACTCTCCCTTGGGTGCCCAGCCTGTTTTTATTCTTTCTGCAAAGGAGTCTTCTCTCTGTATCTTTGTGGTTTCCCTATCTCTTACTGATCAGTGCTTTTTTCATCACTTCTATGCCAACCAGCTTCTTGCTTCGGACCGGTGCTATGTCTTTCTCCAGATAGTGTTCTGCTACATAAGGTCTCCCTTAATTCTTTGGCAGGGGCATACTGGAAGCCCTTGTCCTTCCTTTTCTGTCTCTAGCTGAGAAGGCGTGAATGCTTGGTTCCTGTCTGGTATCAGTGGGGCTCTATTCAAGGGATTATTCTCACTTGATTCCTTCCTTTGCCCTTCCCTGGTGTCTACCCAGGTGATCCCGCAGTGCCTAGGGACCTGTCAGTAGCTTTTACTATGAGGCCAAAATGGGAGTTTCCTTTTTGGCCACTGGTCAATACTGCTAGGCGTCTGATGACTTCTAGCCTTACTGATTCGACTTTTATTAGGGGAATCAGTATTCCTTCTTTCATTGAATAATTGTCCCCAGCTATTCCCAGCCCTACAACCATTGCCACATTGCTGCCTGGCAGTTAAATATCTCTCCCACAATGGAGGTAAGTGCTGTAGTTGAAGGAGTCCCAATGAAATGAAGGCACAACCAATTATACACTGAACCCCAACTATCAGAGGGTTCCATTAGTGGATTACAACCTGTTGGAATTATGATTGCCAACTCCCACTACTGAGTAGTGACTTGAGGGTAGGCTGCCTATAGCTGGCTCAGTCTGGAATACTTCTAGAGATTTCCTCCTGCCTTGTGGCAAAAGTGCCCAATAAGGCTTTGAGGGTCTGGCATTGAAGTGTTCCTTCCTCACCTTCAATTATTGGTCTGGGTGCTACTGGAGCAGTTCCCAGGGCTCTATGTTCTACAGCTTAAGCAAGGAGAGTGTCACAATGTCTCACCAGAATGTCAGTGTACCCTGGCATATGGGTCATTTTCCTCCCTATTTGGATGGAACCCAAGAATTAATTCGAAGGTTAACCCTTCCATAGCAAAAGAACCAGGTCGAGCCCTTGTAATGGGATATGTCAAATCCCCTTTAAACCAGTTATGGTGGTCCACCTGCTGCAAGGCTACTTCAGGATAACCATAGGGTGTGTATTGTATTTGATTTAGATCCCTCCTAATGTGTAGGGTCTCCCATGTCTCCTGGATTGTTACCAAGTGTTTTCATTTATGTGAACAGGGTTTCTCCAGGCACTGCCAGTGCAAAGTTGGTGTTGACATCTCTACTACCGCTTTCCTGTAACTACCCGGTTTCTGTACCGCGGCAGTTCACAGGTGAAGGAACATCATCTTGTGGGCTAGTCATTCTAATACCTTTTAGCTGCATAGCTGTTAAGAGTATCTGCTAGCACCCTACTCTTCACTTCAGTGCTTTACGCCATTTGTTAGACACCCTGCACTTGACTAGAGTGTTTTAATGCCTCCTAGCTTGATAGCCCTTTAGTGAACTTCCTTGAAGAGATACCCTGCTCTTTACTAGAGTGCTTTAAGCTTTGTTGTACAACCTGTTCTTCAATAGAGTGTACTTTATTCGTTGTATCGCCAGGCCTGTAGCAACCCCCCCGGCCCATCTTCAGTAGCCAGGTGGGGACAATATTATTAGGGTCTAGGAAAGATGAGCAATGTCCTACCATGGTCACCATAGTGACGTGATTTTTATCACCCCTACCTTCAGAGCCTTCCCTCTAACACCAAGGGAGTGTCCATGACCAGCAGGGGCTGGGTAGGGGTAGGGAAAAGCATGTGCCGATCAATGCGCAACAGTAAAGAGCAGGCATCAACCCCTGCAGCAGGTGGTGACTCAATTGCCAAGACAGGAGAGGTTTACCAATGCACATATATTGTAATAGATAGTCCACTGCTCACACCATCCAGTAACCCTTCATATGTGCTTTAACAGACATGTACCATATATATCACAATATACAAAAAAGGTAGATAGATTTACAACTCCTTAAGTTCATGTTCAAATACTTATCAATTTGTAATGAACACTCAATAAATGCTTCTTACACATGTAGAAAATACATCTTTTAATTATGAGAAATGTGTAATAAAGAAACATTGCCATTATTATCATCACTATAGACAACACGCTTAAAAATGCAAATAATCATTAATGAAAAAGCTGAAATCATTTTCATTGCCTCTACCTCAAATCAAGGCTAAGAATGATTAACCTTCTCCAATCAATCATAGTCACCTTTAAAACCAACTACTTGCCTCACCAGGTCATGATAGGCAACCTCATAGAGGCATCTGCCCCAATCAATACCTCAATACCTTTCTCAATGTGATATCAAATGAAGGATAAAAGGGCTCTTCATACTCACTGGCTGTAGAAGGTAGGGAGTTGAAGAGGGCTGGAGCAGACTGGATATTTCTTCCGGTTTTTCATTTTTCCTTGAATTGTGGTTGTGGAAAACATGAAAACAATATTTGAAAACCGCCTATTAATGCACCATGATCTCTTTATCAAAAAGCATCACACACAATAATTCAATGTGCATTGGGATCAAGGCGCAAGCATATAGCCAATCCAGAATAAGGTGTTTGCCCTTTAGGCTGTGAGCTGATTTGCTTTGGGGGGTAAACACAGAATTGTCCCCAAGCACCTCAAACAGAATCCAAGTTTGCTCAAAAGTCAATAGGCAGAGTCCTTTAGGGACTCAAAATGCTTCAAATCAGCCAGAAGCCAGGAGGAAGACATTAAGGTCCAGTAAAAGAAAACAAGAGGGAGATGGCCACTCCCAACTGAAAAACCTCTGTGCTCCCTCTCCAGCCAGCCGTGTGTGTCTGGCCCTTTGCCAGCGCTGCTCCCCTCCCGCAAACAGCTGTGTGCAGGGGCTGAGCTGACTATTTATACTTGTTTCGGTTCCATCCCGATTCCACGCCTAAAATCACCAACATTCATCCAGCATTGAAAATTATTCTAAACAAAATATTAAGAACACAAATGTCATTCGCCACTAGGAATCGTTCCAACAAAAGTGTTCTGAGGAGATCACTTTTCTTGTGTATATATTAGCCAAGGACGGCTTTCGTCATTCAGCACTA
Source organism: Ambystoma mexicanum (assembly GCF_040938575.1). Taxonomy (NCBI): domain Eukaryota; kingdom Metazoa; phylum Chordata; class Amphibia; order Caudata; family Ambystomatidae; genus Ambystoma; species Ambystoma mexicanum. The sequence goes on from NC_090924.1 coordinate 706,142,251, forward strand.
GTCATTTCTCCCCAGAAATGTGTCAGTGGACACAAACTACAATTCAGACAGGGATTTGTAGTTTTCGTGGGAGCCGTTGTCTTTTTGTTTTTCTGTTTACTGGAACACTGGCACTCGGACAAGAAAAGCCTGGGAAGAAGCAAACTGCTTTATTTATACAGAAGGACTGCAGTGTTCTAGTTCAAGGTTATTTGGCCCTCTTCCCGGATTCTCACACAATAACACTATGGCGATGAACGTAAACACGTCTGTAGCAGCACTTGCATTTACTGAATAGAACCTGACAATTGCATCATAGCTTATGCCTATGGCTTAGAAATGCTGCAACAAGCATGGACAGACATGGAAATTACATGTCAGTTGTGCTTTGCTGGAGCCATTGTGTCACAGTCAGCTATCCAACTCTGACACCACTTTTGGTAAGGTCGAAAAATAAAATAAGTGAAACTGACTGACAGTGGTTAAATAACTGGCCAAATCTACCAGATTAAGAATACTCTATTTCCACGATCCATTCTGCAGCCATCATATATGTTAATGTATTTTAAAGGTGCTATATTTTTTTTTTTTTTTTTTTTAACAAGTCAAATATCTTTTTATTAACATTGACATATGGCGGTTACCAATTTGGAAGTAAAAATGAGGGCACATTCAGCGCACAGTACAAATGCTCAGAACCAGTGCAAAAGGGGTGTGGTTTTGGGTGGCGATCGGTGGAAAATCATACAGATTTGACTTGGAGATTGGCGTTAAATGGGTGGACACTTTGAGAAACCTTTGTTTGGGTGGCCAGGGGAAGGTCATCACGCTTGGATCCCTACGCTGGGGGTTGACAAGCGAGGGAAGATCACCTGGGCAAGGGGCCCTTGGGGACCGCAGAAGGAACGCTCTCTGGTGGGATGCAGTATCCCCTTTTCTTTTTTTTTTAAAACTTTTGTTTATTGGCAAAAAGTGAAGACAGGTACAGTACATCATACACAGAGAGGAACAGAAATCGCATTGTCACGTTCGGGCATTACATCATGCACATACCTCACAACAGTTCAAAACATGGGGGAGAAGGCTTGACAGCCCAGAGGGGTTAGGTGCCCAGAACACCTGGTGCCGGGTGGGCCGGCTCCGACAGTGGAGTGGAGCTTCCGTCCGCCTCGTTTTTGTTGTTCAAATATCTACAAAACTCTGTCCACACATTTTTTGAGCGAGATGATGCAGGCAAGAGTACAATATATTCCTCCTTGCACATTTGTACCTAGAGGGCTTTCAGCCAAATCTCGAAGGTAGGGGGGGAGCGGTGCTTCCAATTCTGCAATATACATCTTTTAACAACGATTGCACTTATATTAAAAAATTTCGACATTTTTTTTGCATTTTCCCCGGACCACATTCCAAACAGCAAAGCCAGCGGGTCCGGGTCTACTGGAGACCCGATTATCTCTGAGAGAGCCCCTGTCACCTCCAGCCAGAACGTACCCAGTGCAGCACAGGACCAAAACATATGCACGTGATCTGCCTCCCCGAAGTTACATCTTGGGCAGGTGTGGGAAGGGTCGTGTGTGAACTTCGCCACTCTATGTGGCGTGTAGTAAAGCCTGTTAAGAAATTTATATTGTATGCATCGGAATCTAGCGCTAAGGGAGACTTTTCGTGTGTATGCACACATTTTGTCCCACATCTCTTCAATAATTTCTATTTCTAGCTCCCTGGCCCAAGTTTCACGTGGTTTGAGGGATGTATTCCCACGTTTTTCCAGTTGCATTTTGTACAAGGAGGATATTATGCCACTGCCACCTGTAGAGTTTGCTATATATTGGAGTTCGGGTGCGTCTGGGGGCTCATCTGGGTAGGAGGCCCACATTGCACGGACCACCGCTCTCAGCCTGAAGTATTGCAGTAGCTCAAGGGCTGAGTTGGTGTGTTCGGGCCGCCATGTTTGGGGGGTAATAAATTTACTATTTGGGAACAAGTCGGTTAGCGCTCGATATCCCAGAGCCTCCCAGTGTCGCACAAAATGCTGGTCGTGCGTGGGGGAAAGTCCCGGGAACTGCCATATGGGAAGCCATTTATAATATGGATGATGGTCCTGTGTGGTGTTCAAGATCTAATTCCATGCCTTGATTGTGGTGGCCACCGGGTCTGCCGGGGCATCTGACTGATATGTAAGGTGAAGCACCAGGGTCATGATATTGGTCCCATCCCCTGCCATTTTCTCCAGTTTGACATGTGGGGGCGGGTTTGTATGTGCGTACCAGTGCGTAGCATGTTGGGCCTGTGCCGCTATCCAATAGAGGGTCAAATCAGGGCCCGCGAAGCCCCCTTTTTCATAGGGAGGGGTCATATGTTGCCACTTCTTGCGAACGGCACCGGAGTGCCAGAGGAACTGAGCACATGCTAAGTGGAGCTTTTTGAAATATTGCTTCCCGGGCCACACCGGCACGTTGGCAAAGATGTAGAGAAGCTTGGGGACCGCAATCATCTTGACTAGGGACAGTCTGCCCGCCAGGGACAGTGGGAGGTTGCGCCAATTAAGCATCTTGGATTCAATGAGCTGCGCTGTCGACTCGTAGTTCTCAGCCAGTAGAGAGGCTTTTGAGAGCGATACCTGCACCCCCAAGTACTTGATGCCTCCTGGGGACCAGCGTAGGGGGTATTCACATGATGGTGTGAATACCCCCTTAGTCTCTGTCTAACCCAGTGTGTATTGCAGTGGCGCAAGTGCACCTCTCAACAAAACCAGTCATTCCTTTCCTGCCGATTTTATGATAACATTCCCCAACTTTCCCACCCTCCACCCTCACCGCCCGAGCCAAACTAGCAGTGCATAAGTACCCACCCTTGGAGTGCCCAACTGCGTGGCATCCCCAACTGGGCAACGCTTGACCAATAGCCCAACAGGGGCTTAACCATAAACACTCTGCCTTTAACGGCATTGCAGCTGCAGTGGGGGCTACCGCTGCCGTTGACCCACATTGGCGATACATATCATAAAAAACATCATTAATCTTTGAACGGCTAACATATGAGATGATTACGAGATAGCAAGTATGTTCTTAGGTGATGAGGACTGAATAAACATCGGCCCAGTCCAGTGCCAGGCTGTACGGCGCAAGTATCAAGGTATGGGCCCAGTGTGTGCCATTCTGGTCAGGATGTTAAAGAATGCACCCCCTCCAAAGGAGACGCTCAAGTGTCCAGACGTGAGGGCTATGTCAGGCCCGAGAAGGAGTAGAGGAGGGGGGGGCACATACACCCCGGGAGGGGCAGACTTAAGGTGTGGGACAACTGGTGGGGCTCCCGAAGGACCATGAGAGCCTTTATCCCAGTCATCATCCACTGGTTCATCCGCAGGTGAACGTCTGGGGGATCAATTACAGAATGGCCACAGCAGGTGAACCCTTTTGTCTTAGTCGTTGTCCATTGGTTCCTCCGGGGGTTCTGTTAAAGGGATTTGTGCCTCGATGAACTTGACTGCTTCGTCCGGGACTGTGAAGAAATACAGTTTGTTGCGATGAGTGAATTTCAGGCGAGCGGGGAAAAGCATCACATACTTGATTTTCCTATCACGTAGCATTTTTTTCACACCTCCAAATTGCCGTCGTTCCATCTGTACGCTCACTGAAAAGTCAGGGAAGATCCTGATGGTTTGTGATTCTAGCCTTAGTTCCCCTTTTTCTCTGGCCAGGCGAAGAATATGGTCTCTATCTTTGTAGCTTAACAGTTTTGCAATTATCGGTCTGGGAAAGTCTCCTGGTTTGGGCCGGGGCGCTAGTGAGCGGTGCGCTCGCTCAACGGTGAAGAATGGTGACAGCTCAGGATTGCCAAGGAGGTCTTTGAGTAATTGTTCAACCGCAAGCTCCATTCGACCCTTTAGCACCGATTCGGGAACCCCCACTATGCGAATGTTGTTCCTTCGCGACCTAGATTCTAGGTCATCGCACTTAGCTTTGACCTGCTTCATGTCGCGCACAAGTTCTGTGACTGTGTTCTGTAGGGCATGCACATTGCCCTCATTGGTTCCAATTCTTTGCTCTGCTTTAGTGATTCTGGCCCCATGTTGGTCTAGTTTAGCTTTTAGAGAGGCGACATTTGCGTTGATATCATCCAGTTTTTCATGGAAGGCTGCAAAGTTTTTGGCCATGGACTCCATCAGTGTGGTTAGGTCAAGTTGCGGGGGGTCCGGCAGCGTGTCCACATCTTCCTGTCCCATAGAGGAGGACGCTTGATCTGCCCTGGGCGCTGCCTTAGCAAATTTGTCCATGGCCCCAACCTTGTTGGCCCCCCGCGATCTGTTGGACATTGCGGTGGTGGGCGGCAGCACTGCACTTGGTGGTTTTGCTGGTCGTCGTGGGACAGGAGTGCCGCAATGGGGGCGGTAGCGTGCCACTGGTGGCAATATACAGGTGACTTAAGCCTGGTTGTGCAGGTGTTTGCCCCGGATGGAGGGGAGACCAAAAGCACGTGGCAGGGTAGTGGTGGTGAGGCAGCCGTGGGCGTCTGGTGGTGGTTCCTAACAGATGCTTTGTGGTGGCTGCAGGCACATTGAGTAGGGAGAGCTGAGAGGCGCCATGTGGGCATCAATGTGAAAAGTGCCACTCCTTTAATTGCTGCGTGGGTGCGCTGGGTGATACACTGCTGACGGGGTAGGTCGGGGGGGCCCCCAAGGTGAGGCAAAAAGTGTCTATTACCACCAGTGTGCGCCGGTGAAGCAGAGCGGCTTCCCCCCTGTCCTGGCATAGTTATTGTACCGGAGGCTCCCAGCGCACAAAGGAGCAAGTATTTAAGGCGAGGAGCAGCCGCGTGGTGTGATGATTGCGTGTCCCAGCAGTCTAATTATGCGCTGCACCAGGCTTGGATGTTCGGGGCGTTGGAGGGAAGGTCGGGACGTCCAGTGCCGGCGGGGGTCCCCAGCTGCAAGACGCGGGCGTCTGGCTCACCGCCGCAGGGCCGGGTTGGTAAGAGCGTTAAGCTCTAGGGACGCGCACTTCCCCTTCAGCAGCGAGATCTTCGGTGTGGGCGGGCGGCGAGAGATACGGATAGGGGAGGGGGCTGGGACACGGGCGCCCCACCAATGCCGCTGGAGCGCGTAGGGGCTCAGGTAAGAGGCCAAGCAAGCGGCAGCGCCAAAAGCACTCCCCCACTGGGGACACCTACCGTCGCCGCCCGCAGACGGCCAAGGGGCACAGGCCAGCAGTCCAGCCCCCGGTCCGTTCACGGCAGCTGCACGGCACTCCGGACCTCCAGGGGGCTCGTCAGCAGCGCCCGCCTCCCCACAGCAGGCCAGCACGGCCCAGGACCGCGGCAGTCATGCCGCCCTCCGTCAATCAAGGAGGCAGGTCCCGCGGCCCACGCAGCCCGCCAGCACAGTCAAACGTATCTTCGTCCCGGCTGATCGGATATTAGCGGTTTTTGTCCCTGTGTGTGCGCAGTAGTCTCGGGATGCTTAGGAGGGCTTTAGTTGGGGTGTAGAGAGCAGGATTCCGCCATTGTCTGCGGATAGTAGACCGTGGGTCACGGAGCTCCAAAGCTAGGCGGCCATCTTGCTGGCTGCTCAACAGCGCCCCCAAAGGTGCTTTATTTTCAACATAACTTCAGTAGATGGTTTCTGTATGCAGAAGTACATTTTGAGATACATGGACTAGTCCATGAGAGGCCTACCTATAACCCTTCTTGTATTGGTTACAATAACCTAAACACAACTCCTTGTAAGAATTTTTCATCTGGATTGTTACAGATTAGGGATGTCATCAATGGTGCCATTTGTGATGTCATCCTTGATGCCCTGTCTGCGCTACAAGCATAAGATCCCTTTAACGATTTTGACTGAATTTAACATGTTTTTATCAGAGCAACTTCACCATTATGTCCCTTTAACAAAGTTCTTTTTACTGAATTGCAAAGATTTTTTAATAGATCAGCTTAATCATAAAAAACCCTTTAACAACTGTTTTCACACAATTTCTTTTTTTTATAACTGAAGAGGGTTCATGATGTTTCAGAGCTGTATGCAAGTTATTATTAATTCCTCTTTTAACAGATATGAAAGGGCTAGAACACTCCTTTAACAAAAATATTGTTTGCAGTACATATTGGTGTGTGTCACGTTAAGCAGGAAATGCTGGGGATACAAGTTATGGCTGAATTGCCAAGGGCATGAGGCTCAGCCGTGACCCTCCCCAAACTAACCATTCTCAAAACCCACTGGATCTTGCCTATGCCCAGGTCCAGTATTCACTATACTCCCATAATGGGACCATGGGCCACTGTCCATGGTTTTCCAGCATTGCTAGTGGCCGCAATCCCTTGAGCCATGTTGCAGGCCCAGCTAAGCAATCAACAGTAGAAATTGGGAGGGCAACTGAACCATAATACGCATTTATGAAAGTTTTTTCAGTGAATGTCAATGGGCGTTTTTACGAATGAAGATGTTTCATGATGTTCCAGCAATGTATGTTCATCATTAACAACTTCAACTCCTCTTTTAACATATATGAAAGAAATGACATACATTACTCACGGTAATGGTATTTCTGATGATTGTATCTACTTAGATTCAAATGCTGTGCATATAGTCCGACGTCTAGTGGTAATTGCGCAATATTGCATCTTTTTTTCAAAGATCGAAAAAAGGGACGTTGACATGGGCATGACTGTAACACTATGCCTTACGTGATGTGTAGTGTACCCAAAATCCTTCACGCGTCGAGGTCCCACCGGTTGTTTTTGTTCTGCCTTACAAAGGCGTGAGCGAATACAGAAGAAAGCAGGTGTAAGATGTCTGTCTTCCATATACTCCAAGAGGGGAGGAAGGGTGGGCGCATGTGAATCTAAGCTGATACAGTCATCAGAAATACGATTACGGTCAGTAATGTACATCTTCTGATTCTTGTGAATCTGCTTAGAATCCCATGCTGTACATAGACCAGCAAGCAGTACCAGGAGATGGTGATGGGCAATGTTCCCTCTAATTATTTTTCTCTATGTGTGGGACTGGTTTGCTGTTGTGTGTACATTATTTTCCATGTGCGCAACTGACTAATGAGGTAAGCCACTTTGTGAGCATGCGTATTTATTGAACTAACGTCACAGAAGAGAGTTTGGAAAGGAATTTCCTCTTCCCAGCCACTGCAATTCTTGACAAATCTTACAACACTTTTTCCAAACACATAGGCTAAAATAAAATATGTCATATGTGATTTAACAGAAAACTCATCAACCAGCCCAAGACTTCAAAATCTGCAACAGTACCTTGCAAATGTTTTATGCCACTGGAAAATCACTCATATGTACTACAAAACACAAATATCTCCTCAAACTGATGTGGCTGTCAAGAAATTCAGACGGAATGCATGTGCCGATGGATTAATGGCAATTAAAAGCAATGGGTCAAAAAAACATGCTGATAGGAGTTCAAGTGCCACTTTAATGATGGAATTCAAAGATCAGGAGAACATGCTTCTAATGATTTGTGTAAGGATGATAATTGCATCAGAATAACTGCACCTCAGAATATGATGATCAAATATTCCTGTGCCTCTGCTTACTATCCACATTACGTTGTCCTTTGGGTAGTGATGACACCAGCCTTACAGCTGAGAGACATATACACCATCTATTTGTACTCCCTAAAAATAAATGAAAATGTGCCCAAATAAAACACAAAACAATGAACATTTTGTTGCTTCAACCTACAAAGCTCCACTGATATTTTTACGAATTAGTGACCAGTAGAGCAGTGGCATAGGAAGGAACTCTAATAATATTAAAGCTTGATCTCAACAGGAATTTTAAGGGAAAGAAAACCTTTTAATAAGTATCCCTATTGGCAAAGCTAATTACTTTTTTTACTCCCTGAAAAATCATTTGACTCCAAGTAGAGAGCAAAATCTGTTTAGAGCCCTGCTTGTTACCCTGACATAGAAAGTGAAATGACAGGGAACATAATGTAGTCTATAGTTTTGCCCACCATGTTAGGCAGAATCCAGTGCAGGTCCCTTAGGGAGCACTACACCAGATTAGGATTACAGGGAAGAGCAATAAATCCCCTTTGGTATCAGGCTGTACCACAAAGATTTAGTTGGTAGGTGTGGCTGAGCAGTCAGATGTATCTCAAGAGGGAGATGAGCAGTGTTCAGGGTTTACACAATAGGAATTACAATACTATGGAGCAAGGAGACACTGACCAAAGCTTTGTATCAAAAATAGAATATATTTATTCTATACACTTCTAGTTCCAACACATAGATCACAGTTGATAAAGTAAATTAAGTTTAGTCAAGAAAAAGCATATACAACTCTCTATTCAATTGTAGACAAGTTTGCGGTATAGTGAAAACTGAGAAAAACGGCACAGTGAAAACCAACTACAAATGGCACTCTACCAATTTAACGAAAGGGAGGGAAAGCACACGTTAAACCGAAATATCTTCAGACACCCCCTAGCAACACTTCCCTGAAGTTTTGTGAACAAGTAATGCACAGTAACACTTTAGCCAAAAGATAAGTGAATGAAAACTGAGCAAAATGGCACTCCACAAGTTAAAACAGTAGGAAGGAAGAGGGGTTTAGAAGATTTAGGTGCATCCACACATTTCTCATTGAAAACCAATCTAGTGAGAGCAGATCTAACAATTCAGCCAGAGTCAATAGGCCTGAGCCAGAGTCAGTGGTACAGGACCAAGAGCTTAGGAGCAAAAATGTTCTTGTAGCTGCAGTCAAGTCTTTAGTAGAAAAATATTGAAGAGGTAGATGCGAGGCGAAAGACAATGTTAAGAGAGAGGGCGGCCGACCCCACAAGTAGTTAAAGGATTTAAAACACCTTTAGAGCTATCACGGAGAAAGGGCGGCCTGGTGGAACAATGTACCTTAAATGTGATGAAGTGGCTCCTGCGGTGGCGGTTGTTACGGGTAGTTCCTGCAGGTCGAGGGGTCCAACAGAGGGAGAGAGGCTCTCGTCGTGGAGGAAGGTTCGAGTCGCTGCACTACCCAGGGATGAAACCAGCCGCGGTGCTGCCAAACGAAGTTTAAAAGGTACGCTCATTTTAATCGCGGTCCAGGTCGATAGCTGCCTGGCTATCCGGTCTCCAAGTGTGGGGCACTGTCGATTCGATCAAGGCAGGTCTGAGGAAGCGATAGGTGAACTGGTTGACCGCACCAGCTCAAGGTAAGGAGGCTCATTCGCTGAAGATCTCCTCTCGTCGTGTGGAAGAAAAGTGGTGAGACGATCCGGCAGGGCTTCACTGCTGGTGTAGATGCTGAGGATGTCTGTGGCTTCTCTCCCCTTCGGTACCGTAGTTCCGGTGGCGACGTCTTGCCCTTCCAGTCCTCAGGACCCTGCTTTTATGCAGAAAGAGACCCATTGATACAGCCTAGCTGTCACTCACACAGTGGAGTGGTCTTCTTGGTGGGAGACCCTCCAGCCTATCAGGTTAGAGTACGACCTGAGTTGCTGTGGCAACTCTGTCCAGGGGTTCTACTCCCCCTCCCAAACAACAGACCCACCCCAGACTCAGAGGCGCCGAAAGGAGGGCTTCTTGGCAGAAGCCCGCCAAAAGAGCGAACAAAGTATCCTTGACCTGGGTTAGAAAAATGGAGTAAGACTCGAGAAAGAAGTTATATTAAAGTTCTGGCCAATAAAACCTACTGGAGTAAAGTTAATAATAAAATAAACCGGGGCATGTTAGAGGCTATCAGTAAAAGTGTTAGCCCCGCACAATGGGAAAATCCCATAGGGAAATATTTGCGGTCGAATATAAAAGGTAGTAACACTGCCACCAGCCAGAAACTTTGTAGAGGGGGACTTTAAGGTACCCTCTCAAAAATGAACATAGGGGAAAAACTATTAACCCCTTCCAGTACTTCCATATTAAGATGGGTTGTACTGGTTTAGTTCATATAGATTGACTAGTAAAGTCAATGGGGACTTTACATGCCCTGGGAGACAGTAGTCAGCCCCAGGGTATGGAGTCTATGTTTGGGGGTCGCTACGACATCCCTGTGTCACTGCACGGAGGGTGCTGTGTAACACATGTGCATAAATATGGTTCCCATGGGTGAGAGAAAATCCCATAGGCATTAAACACGAAAAAAACATAGCCTAGAACACACATAGCAAAGATGCCTAAGAGTGGGAAAAAGAGTCTCACTCTTAGCAGGTAAAAACAAATAAACCCTTCAGATCCAGCAAAGCTGCTGGGGGACTCTATAAGTAAGGGAAATTAGCCATAAGTGAGAATTCTCCCTAACACACCAGAGTCTAGACAAATTAAACAAGAGCTTTATTGAGGTTTATTATGGATCCCTGTGTAAGAAAATCATATATATATATATATATATATATATATATATATATATATATATATGCATTTTAAATTAATGGAATCAAATCTCAACAGATACAACAGATTGATTCCCTTCTTCTATAACTATGGATCCCTCTTCATGAATTCTTTGTTATAAGTTAAATAAGATGCAGGGAGATGCTAGTGCTAGAGATGATACAGAGCACATGGGTGTATTGAAAAGCCCTCAGCAGCTGAGCAAAGAAAGAAGAAGGTGGTGCTGTTGTCTAGACGGGTACTAGAATGTCCTATCCTTTACCAAACAAGCAACACATTTCCTTCAGTGTACTGCGGAAACGGTTTTTGAAATGTGCTGCTTTGCTCATCTACCGTAAGGAGTGATGACCTGTGCTCTTCCACCCATACCCTTCCCCGGCCCCTGTGCTAACCTCCAATACTAGTTGATAGAGCACTGTAAAAAGTGAGGGATTGTAGCAGTAAACACTGACTGGGATATTTGCAGACCCACAATACTTTGCAAGCAACGCAAGCCTCAACATATTATGTGCATTGTTTAAGAATGTCATGACTCTGCATGTACGCAATTCTTTTGCAGTGCATACAAGATTCTTTGCAACATACCCCAACCTTATATCATTGTGAAGGGTTAAACAGTGCTCAGTGAAATTGTTTTTGCATAGCAGCGAGTTAACATATACAAGCCGATTCATGGAATTAATTTCCAATTAAAATTTCTGCGCAAGCGTGCGAAAGCGTGCGAATCGCAGCGCAAGTGCGAAAATCGCAGCAAAACCCGCGCACAGCGATTCATGGAAGTCCGTGCATGTGTAAATCCATGGATGTGCACTAAAATCCTGCGTGGAGCATGCGGGCACACACGTCATCAAACAGCGTGTGCTACGCACACAGCGAAAGCGCACTTAGCGCAGCGCACACAACAAAAGTAGGCGTAACACGGGGCGTAACACGCGGAATGGGGAACAACACGTGAAAATGTGGGCGTTACGGGGAAGTACAGGAGGCAAATGCGTGGAACGCCCACACGCGCGCCTACAACATATATTCATGGAATCGAACGGGGCTAACGCGTGCGCCAATAAAGACACGCTAATCCGGAAACACGTACGTCAGCAGGAAGCAGGCGTACGTGGACCTGCGCAGTATAAAAGTGCACGCAAACAACAAGCAAGCTCAGACACTACGATGAATATACCGTTCCTCGCAGCAGTGGTCGTAGGATACCGCAGTAGGAGGATAGTCAGGGCCAGAATTTTTACACCCAGAACCAGCCTTTTTGGGATGCCTGATGACCAGGTGTATCGGAGGTACAGGTTTCCACCTCACATAATACTCGACCTGGTGAGTGAGTGGGAGGATGACCTCACATCACCCACCCTGTGCTCCCAAGCACTGAGCCCCTTGGAAAAGGTGCTCAATGTACTGCACTTCTTGGCTACTGGGTCATTTCAGCGGACAAGTGGCATAGTGGGGGGGGGTGTCACAGGCCACGCAGTCCCGCTGCCTACACCAGGTCTTGGCCATCATGACTGCACGCCCCTCAGTCCACAGGCACATATACCTGCCCAGAACACCTGCAGAAAGGCAGGCTGTTGTTCAGGATTTTTATGGGGTGGCTCACTTCCCCAAAGTGCTAGATGCCATTGATTGCACCCATGTGGCTCTACGTCCTCCCAGGGCATCAGAGCACATCTATAGAAACCGCAAGCACTGGCATTCCATCAACGTACAGGTAGTATGTGATGCCAAGGGAATCATCACCTCAGTATATGCCAACTATCCAGGGTCCACCCATGACAGTTTCATATACAGAATGTCAACCCTAAACTGGGACCTAGAAGCTGGGCAGCATGGCGATACATGGCTGCTTGGTGAGTATAAATGCCACTGCACATCCATGCATGTCAGATACTGAGTAATGTCACAACCCTACTAATGATTCCCATCATCACCTCCCCAGGGGACAGTGCCTACCCTCTAAGCACCCACATGATGATGCCAATTCGGAACCCCACCACACCACCTGAGGTAAGATACAACACAGCCCATATTGCAACCCGTGGCATAGTGGAGCGCACATTCCGAGTGCTCAAGTCACGCTTTTGCTCCCTTGACCGTTCTGTTGGGCAGCTGCTATACGCTCCCCCAGTAGTGTGCAGGATCATAATGGCAGCATGTGTCCTGCACAACGTTGCAACACGCCGGGCCTGCCGGTGGATATGGTGGTGCCCCCACATCCCCAACTACATGCACGCCCGCTGCGCATGGGAGGGGAAAAGGCACGTGGTGAGGCAGCCCGTACGCAGCTGGTGGCTAATTGCTTCACCTAAAATCACACCCCTGTGGAGTGCACACAGCCCTGGGACATACCAGCTGACAATCAATGATGATGACATAAGGGACAGTCAACTGTCACAACCATACCAGCCTGAGATTGGTCACCTGGAAGTGTTACATTGTGTGCATCCCTACCTACCCAAAAACAACCAATGATGTGTCATTAAAAGACATACATTCATGCTACATGAATGACTACCCCCTAGCAAAATACAGCATGAAAATAGCGCCATGTCACCCAACCCCTCCCCATCTCCGCCACCCAACACACCATGGCATGTCATGCAATGTGAAAGCAAACAAAGCAATGCACAAGACCTGACACAAGTGTCACAAAGTGCACTGTCCCAAATGGAAAGAGCCCACAGACAATATGCTCCCATTAATCAATAACAAACAGCACACATGACCAAATACTTACCACCAACACAATACATCAACACAGCATAAAACATTGCAAAAAAATGACAGTACAAAGTCAAAGTAGTGGTAGTCTTACAACCTAAATAAGCCAGCACATCGACCCCTTCCAACTGCAGAGTGTTGCTGCCACGCAAATGTGTCAGTGTACTGCATACAACATAAACTCCATCTGCAAAGGAGACGCCCTTGTGAAGACATGAAGAAGGTACCTGCAAATTTTGAGGAAGACATGGATACACCATGCAGTGTTCAATACAACAACAATACCCACTAGGGATGTCCACACAGTATTGACTACAGACTGCCCACACAGCTCATGGGAGCCCAATGTCACTGTGTAAGTCACTGTCACTTGGTCACACCCTTTGCAAGCCCATGGAAACGGGAAGCAGGAGGGGTATGTGTGTGTCACGAACCCAAGCATCTAACCCAAACTCAGGACAAGCCTGCATGTGCCCAGCCGGAATACACAGTGGATGCCCACGGGAGCCACATAAGGCAACACACTGTAAAAAAAAAAATCAAAAATAGCCATGTGGGGGACAAGGGGGGGGGGAGGCCACCCAGGAGGTGCGAAGACAGGGTGCACACCAACACCCACCTGCGTGGATGTTGGAGAAAAAAAATACTTCCAGGGGCTCATGGCCTGCACGGCTATGCCATTGTGGGAGAACTGCTGTCGGTCTCTTCACCCTCTGCTGCTGCATCAGGAGGTGGTGGTGCAATGGGAGGCAGCCCACACAAAGCCCTGGTATGGTCCTCCATGGCAGCAAGCATGCAGGTCTTGAAGGTCCGATGCTGGAGGATGATAGTGCGGAGATCCCCATGCAGCACCTCACGGGTTGCCTGCATTTCTGCACGCATGGCCTCGCGTGATGCCCGGATCTCCTCACAGGTTGCCTGCAACTCAGCTGAGACCGAACGTGTGAGCTGCTCCAGCTGCTGTTCTGCCCTAACATTTTGGGAAGCCTCAAGTTCAAGCAGAGTCTCCCTGATGTTATGGAGTTCTACCCTCAGGGCTTCCCTGTGGCCCTGTGACTCTATTGATATGGCTTCACGCAGAGTCTCCAGTGCCGCCCGTCGGTCCCTGTTGGATGCCAACATGTCTTCCCTGTGTGATTGGCAAATGGAGTCTGTTGCCTGCTGGTGTTGCTCCATATGCCTTTCAGGGGGGATAATGGAAGTGGCCACCCTCTCCATTGCCTGAGCCATCATTTCAACTGATGCTGCCTGTTGGGTTGCCATACCATACATGGAGTTTTCCCATACAGTATTGCTTGGTGGCGCACGGCCACAGCGTCGGCGGGCACCACACCTGTTTGGGGCAAGGCGATCTGCACCTTGCTGTGCTGGCACTGCCTGAGGCTGCAGGACTGCATTCCCCCTCTGATCTGCTGGCCTAGGAACAGGATCAAATGTTGTAGAGTGTGACCCTGCATCCGTAACCGCCAAAGGCGGACCTACCAACACTGACATCCCCATAGAGGGTTCTACCCCTGGTGCAGGTGGGTTGGACAGAACAGAATCCCTGCCAGAAGCACTCACCTGCAACAGCACATAAGTCTCATCATCCGATTCAGCACCTGAATAGAGGTCTGGGGAGGTGCACCCAGAGGCACCCCTCGACAGTATGGTCTGCAGTAACAAAGGGTTTTCACCCACCACCACACCACATCCTCCACTGGTGCTCGGTTGTGGCTGAGATCCCTCCTGGGTCTGCACCATCTCCTCAACCTCACCAGCATCAAGTGCGTCATCACCTGAAAAACATGAAATACAACAAATGAAAACAGGCATGAGCACCATAGCACACACATAGGTCTGACAATACAGAGATCCTGTACATGATTACATGATTTACACATGTCCCACATAACTATAAGCCTGGCATGCATGCACTGTCAATGAGTTGGAAGGGGAAGGAAAAAGCAGACACTGAGGACACCAAGATGGAAAAGCAACACACTTGCTGCATGGTGGGTAGAACTGGCATCACACATTAGCCTGTGAGTGGCATGTCCAATACACATACATGAAACATGTCAGCACACAGATGGCATGTAGCATAGCCATGGTACATTAGACAACTACAGCGATATGTCAGTGAATGAGTACTGTCACCCATCCATGTGAGATAGACATGATGAGATGAAAAATGCTAAATAGTGTGGCAAAAGATGCTGTGCCACACACTGAAACACATCCAGTGTACAATAATACAGTGATTGTAGGCAGATGTACACATCAATGGTTGGTCACTTTAACATGACAGCAAACAACTATCATGTTCCACATTCAAACAGGCCCCACAAATTAATGTGATCAGGCCAATACTCAATCAGCCTGAATGGTCTAATCATTTACATAACAAGACAACAAATGTGGGCCAATGTGGGGTGTAATCAATGACAGAAGAATGTCACATATGTGGCATTACGGCTGAAAAATGCGTAGCAAAAATGGGAGAATTGAAACAATTGGGAGTAGCAGTAAACTATTGTCCTGGGCAATTGGGGGTAAAAGGGGTAGGGTAGGGGTAGGGTACTAGATGGAATTCGTACCCTAGTGCTCTAGCAAGGCTGTCTGTGACCCCTGGGGGAAGATGACGGGTCACGCAATGCACAGGCACCCCGAAAACAAAAATGAACGTGCACACAACCCCTCGTAGACCACGTGCATGGAAAAATGAACCCTCACTACGCTGTGGCACCACGAAACACAAAAATAAGCGTACTCGTAATACACGCAGCCTACAATGACCTCTGAAGGGGTACGCAACACACGGAGCAAGCACAGTTGGTAAATACGTGGCCGACTCACCGTATGCCTGGAAAAAGAATGTGAAAAAGAAGTGCGTGTGCTCGTTGGCAACATCCCCACCAAAAGAAGAATTGTACGCTGTCTGAGGAAACAGGACAAAAGAAGAAGTGAACGCTGTTTGAGGAAACAGGGCCAACCAAAAAATTGAACGCTGTCAGAGGTAACAGGGAGTACGAACTTGAAACGCTGTGAAGTAATCGCGTGTGAACCGACAAGAAGTACAAAATTCACCCACTCGCTCTCCACGAAAAGCACGTACAAGTAAATGGCGTCCTACATGTACCTTTTAAACCGGCCCACACGTACAACGTCACTTACCCGTGGCCCTTTCCCCCAATTACACGAGCTGACACTCGGACGTGCAGTTTTTGCACGTGTACAATGAACATGCACCTGTGTTGAGGGAAACGCCCTTGCGCGTCACGTCACAGACGCACTTACGTGCTAAAGGGCCTTTGGTGCAATGAATTCGCGTACGTGCGGTGTGTTCACGTGCTGATTCACTATGGCCACGTCACGAGGGAAACGCCAGCGCGCGTAACATCACAGACGCGCGTAACATGACAGACGCGTGTAGGCCCTTTCCTCGGATTACACGCATTCACACGCGGACGTGAAGTTTTTTCATGCGCGCTGAACCACTATGCCCACGTCACGAGGGAAACGCCTGCGCGAGTAACATCACAGACGAGCTTACGCGCTAAGGGCCTTTCCTCGAATTATACGCAGACGTGCAAGATTTTCACGTGCCAAATCACTCCGTATCAAGCTGGCCACGCAACAACACACGGAAGACCACGCTCCTGCCCAGAAGGCCGAATTACTGCCCCCCAGAGCCCCGAGCACACTCCCACCTGCCATCTGCTGCTGCCTGCTGCCCACGTGCCCTGCTATTTGGTGCCTGCACGTCAGCCAGGGTTCCAGTTGCTGTGTCCACCCCTGCTGGAACAGAAGACTCCCGACTGGGATACCATTACTCCACAGCCCAGCCCCAGGACCCAGTTGCCCACCCACACCTGCCTCGGGCGTCGCCATGTCAGGGCAAACACCATCTGAGACCACTGGCGACCCCCAGCCAGAGAGGCAGAGGGCCACCAGCTTCAGTATGAAGGAAGTTAGTGTCCTGGTGGAGCATGTCCTGGGGCATTTTGATGCCCTCTTCGGAACATCAGGTGCCAACAAGGAAGAACGGGAGAGCATCTGGGACGACATAGTGGTTGCCATCAACGCGGAGGGGGTGGCAACCCGTGACATCAAGCACGTCAAGAAGCGCTGGGAGGACTTCAGGTCCAGGACCCTCTAAAAGGCCAGGCGCCTCGCGGAGGTGGGCCGGGTCAGCATGAGTGACATCCAGATGAGGGTCCTGGAATGTGTATGCCCAGTGCTCCACGCCCAGATCCTTCGGAGGAAGACCCGTCTGGAGTTGAGCGGTAAGTGGCCAAGCATTGGTGTGTGAGACAGGGCATGTTGCAGTGTGCTGGTAGTCTGATACTTGCCTGTATGTGTGACATAGGCCATGTATGGATGTGTGTGTGCAGGGACATCATGGTAATGCATGTGAGACCAGTAATGTGTGAACCACATGGTTGGTGAATGTGTTACAATGCAACATGGGGAGCTGTATGCCAAATGCACACATGAAAGCATGCCAGTCTCTGTTCTTGGACATGGAGGCGGTGTGAGGGATGGGTGCTGCTGTCATGTACATGTCTGGTGCACATGTGTGTGTGTCTGAAAAGTGTGTGTGTGACTTTGAAACGCCTGATGCATGACACATGTCCGTGATGATGTGTACATTCACTCATGCAGTGCGGTCACCGTTGTATGCACTGTGTCTATCCACTGTGTCTGTGGTGTACAAGCCATGATGCATGACCCTCCGGTGATGTGTGTGCATGGGATCAGTGTGAGCCATGATGCATGTGAGTTTGAAGGCAACATTTTGGTTAACAGAGGCCCTTGTACATGGATGCTGATGTTGATTGCAGGCGCCGTGCCTGTTTCTGCATGTGTGTTGTGTGCATTCACCCATGTGTTGTGGAGGGACAGGATGGAAGTGACGTTTGACACTGCCACTCATGTGTTATTGCTTCCTGTCTAGGGGAATATTGTACTGTACCCTGATGCTTGTGTTCTATGTCTCCCTCTACGCAGCGTCAAGTGAAGAAGAGGGCGGAGACAGCGCTGTGGAGCCAAGTGGCGGGGATGCCTCCACCAGGCGGCGACGCAAGGCCCAGCCACCCTCCCAGGACTTGCCATCATCCGGGAGCGAGGGGGCTGGTGCCGCATCTGCCACTACGGCTGTGGCGGAAGGGCCGGGTGAGCCCCCACAGGGGCTTGCAATGACGGCAGACGGTGCGGAGACATCCAGGTTGGTGGTCTCCACAGAGGAGGAGGAGCCTGCTACTGAGCTGCATATGGGGCCCGGTGGGGGTAGTACCACTGGTGCAAGTGGTGCAGTCCAGGGCCAGAGTCAGGAGGCAGCACAGGTCACTGCGGAGCTGTGCATGTCTCTGTCCTTGACCCTGTGACTGCACCACCATGCACCAGCAGGGATGCCCCGTCCCAGGCCCGTCCGCAGGTAGGGGAGAGTGCCATGTCATCTGCCTCTCCACTACCTGCGGACGAGGGGTCCCATGAACGTATGGGCTCCGTCCTGATTGGTGTCGCTTTGCGCACGCATGACATTCGTGATGACGTGCGTTCTTCCTGGGCGGAGAACACACGCCATCACGAACAGCAGCATCGTGACGTGGCACTGTTGGGAGGGGCCCTAGTTGGTGGGTTCCTACATGTGACGTGCACTCTGGCGGACCTATCCTCCTCTGTGGAGACTATGCACCAGTTGTTTTCCCTGCCGTCTTCTAGCCCAGATTCCACCAGGGCCCCCTGTGGACCTGGCCTGACCAACAGAGCCAGCTTGGTGGAGATCCCATCCCTGCCACAGTCGGGAGTCGGCAGTCCAGCAGGGGTGGACACCACAACTGGAGACCAGCTGATGGAGGATGTGCAGGCATCATCGCACAGGGCACATGGACAGCAGCAGCAGCAGGAGCAGGCTCTAGGTGGGAGCAATGATGGCTCACAGCCATCAACATCAGGGGGGCAGGCATCGGCCAGAGGGCAGGAGGACCCTGGAATGGGTGTGCCTTCCGTGTGGCTTCGATTGGGACAGCGTATAGGTGCGGAGCGGCGGCGGGCGGAAGAGGCACGTCTCACCATGGTCAGGGCGGAGTTCTCCATGCGTCAGGGGTTGAGGCGGGCAGAGTGCCTCGAGGCGACTCGCAGGGAGTTGAAACAGGCCATGAGTGCCTCCCTGCGAGACCTCGGGCCAGGACAGAGGCCCGCCTCCAGCAAATAGACATGGAGTTCGATGATGCCCTGGCCAAAAACATCCGCAGGACTTGCCAGCCGCCATTGTAAATAGTTTATAGTGTTAGGTTTCCTTTTCTTTTTTTTTATTTTGGGGCTTTTGGACTATGCCCCACACTTTTGTATATAGTTTTTTTGTTAGGTAGGTTATTAGATAGGTTTCATTTATTTTGTTGGCTCATGGACCCTTGAAAATTGGATTGTACATAGTTGGACGTTGGATTTATTTGGATATTTTAATTTCATTTCACCATGGATCAATGGATTTACCTTTTTGCATTTCATTTGGTTTGGTGGACTGAGAGTTTTGGCCATTTTTCTTTTGGATTACTTGGTATTTTTTGAGGAATTATTTTCTTTTTATTTGGACATGCATTTCATTTCATGTTTGCCATTATTTTATGCTTTAATTACTTTAAATTGAATTTCATGTTAATACATTTTGATGTTTTACTTCAATGTGTGGGATTCGCTCATTGGGTTCATGCATGTCGACATGTGGGTTTAATCAATCAATGGCAACCAGTGTGTGTGTGACGGACATGTGCTGATGTACATAGTTGACTTTTGGTTTGTGTCATGAGATGGGCATGTCACTGCTGGGTGGGTGAGTGGGTGGGGGACATGAGTCTGACATAAGTGGGGGCCTGCTGGCAGGTGCCCCTCACTGTGGGGGCTGGGGGTGCTGGGGGACATGTGTGGGACATGAGTGGGGGCCTGCTGGCAGGTGCCCTTCACTGCAGAGGGGTGGGGGCGCTGGGGGACATGAGTGGGACATGAGTGGGGGCCTGCTGGAAGGTGCCCCTCACTGCTGGGGGGTGGGGGTGCTGGGGGACATGAGTGGGGGCCTGCTGGCAGGTGCCCCTCACTGCTGGGGGGTGGGGGTGCTGGGGGACATGAGTGGGACATGAGTGGGGACCTGCTGGCAGATGCCCCTCACTGCTGGGGGTGGGGGTGCTGGGGGACATGAGTGGGACATGAGTGGGGGCCTGCTGGCAGGTGCCCCTCACTGCTGGGGGGTGGGGGTGCTGGGGGACATGAATGGGGGCCTGCTGGCAGGTGCCCCTCACTGCTGGGGAGTGGGGTGCTGGGGGACATGAGTGGGATATGAGTGGGGGCCTGCTGGCAGGTGCCCCTCACTGCTGGGGGGTGGGGGTGCTGGGGGACATGAGTGGGACATGAGTGGGGGCCTGCTGGCAGGTGCCCCTCACTGCTGGGGGGTGGGGGTGCTGGGGGACATGTGTTGGTGATCACTAGTGCAAGGTGACATGTGGCCTGGCTGGGGGCATGCCCATGGTGGATGGACTGCCTGCGGGACATGACCAGCAGTGCTGGGTAGTCCCCTGTGGTGTGGGTTGCCTGCAGGGTCCGCGGAGGGGGTAGAGGGCACACCTGTGAGAACCCACACTGCCAATTGACGTGTGGGATTCCCCGCGCACCCCCCTGGATACACGTACCCCACTCTGACAGCGAAAGCACGTGTGGAACTTCCCTGTTCCGCGTTATACACGTACCCCGCTCGCACAGGGCCAATCGCGTGTGAAACTTCCCGCGCACCCCAGTAATCCACGTACCCCGCTCGCACAGGCCCAATCGTGTGTGAAACTTCCCGCACACCCCAGTAATCCACGTAGCCTGCACGCACAGGGCCTGCCGTGTGTGAAACTTCACGCGCACCCCCCAAATCCATGTACCCCGCATGCACAGGGCCAATCGCGTGTGAAACTTCGCACGCACCCCAGTAATACACGTACCACACTCACACTGGGCCAATCGCATGTTAAACTTCACGCGCACCCCAGTATTCCACGTACCCCGCTCGCACAGGCCCAATCGCGTGTGAGACTACCCGCGCAGCGGGGTACGTGTATTCGGAGGGGTGTGCGGGGAGATTTACAGGCGTTTTCGTGGTTGTGGGCCTGTGCACCATGTACGGGATTTGTGCGCTGTACATGGCGCATGGGGAGGGGTTGGGGTATAACTGGCGCTGCTGCAGGGTTGCTGCGCCACTCTGCGCCACGGCTGGTTTTGGATGTTAAAATCCATGAATATGCTGTGCGCGGAAATGGATTTTAGCGCACGTGGCTGGCGCAGAAAGTCGCACGCGCACACTGTGCGCCAGCCGCGTTTGCCACTTGTGCGCCGTATTCTATTAATTACCCCCAAAATGTGTGACGGTCTATGCCCAAAGGATCTCTGAACACTTGGAAACGAGGCAGTTTGTGTGAAAAGCATTCTCCTGTCTGAATATCCGGTGTCCTGATACTATGGACGAGTAATCCCAGGCATAGTCCATACCCATTATCCATTGTAGGCAAAGTAAATGATATTGTAATGTTGCTCTCCACATATAGGGTAATGTTAGTAATGCTGAAGTAGGAGACACTGAGCATCACATTTGTCTTTACAAAATCCTTATAGGGCAAATTAATATTTGAGTTTTATAATGTGTTAACTTGCAAGGGGGCTGCTTCAAAGCACTTGCGTGACAGATGTACAAAGAAGAGGAAGTATGGGATAAGGTTACACATCCAGGTAGCCTGCTTACTACCGATATTTTAGCTGGTAGTTCAAATGTATTGTGCGGGTGATGCTTTTGGTAAGGCACAATGAGTAACAGAAATTCTGACATGTGAACGTTATTCATATTATTCATATTATTCATATTACAACAAACATAAAACAAGTGGATGTAGGTAGACGTCTGTTAACTTTTCACAGAGCTAAGAGAGGAGGGGTCAAGGTTTTCCGGTACTATGTTAATGTGTTCTGGGGCAGAGTCATAAGGTCAAAGTGTGGTTCAATCAAGCTTAGGAATCATGGCTGGGGAGGGAAACATTTTTGGTTAATGTGTCCAGGCATATCTTGGTTAGATTCTTGTGTTCACGGAGCCAGTTTTTCAAATTCGTTTTAACTTCTTATGTGTGTTTTTGCTATTAGGGATTTCAGGTGTTTACGGTCCCCCCTGCATAGTAGAGTAAAGCAAATTAGCAGAATATCAAGATTAGTTTTTTTAAAAAATATATTTTTATTTAATTTTTTCAGGTCAAACAAACACACTACAACTGTTTCAAAACATAGAAAGCATCATATTCCAACACATTTTCAAACTCCCCAACTCCCCCCTCACCCTTTAAACTAGAGCCGGTTCTCACATATTGTTTACGGGAACATCATTGGGTGGCACACTACCTAGACAGCCATCAATCGGGTCCTCTGTTTCATTGTCACCCTGGTGAGGGTTTGCTAACGAGGCCACCAATGGCCGCCAGGCCAGCAAGGGCCCTGCTTCTTCTTCGCCCCCCCTGGTGACCGCTTCAAACCAGACTACGGATTCAGCTTCCGCCAACCTCAAGAGGCCTGTCCACCATAACTCCACCCTAGGTCTGTGGGCCGCCTTCCAGCCCATGGCGATCCTACGTTTGGCCAAGACATAGGCCAGGTCCTTCATCTTGCTTATGTGTTTCAAATGCCGGGGTCTAGGGAATAGTCCAAGCATGCATGACCAAGCCGATTCCACATCCAGCACTACCCCCCCGCCAGCCAGTCTCGTCTTGACCTCGTTCCAAAATCTATGCACCTCCGGGCAAGCCCAAAACATGTGTAGCAGTCCCGCGTTCACCTCCCCACACCTGGGGCATTGCTGCATAGCTGATCCCCCAAACTTTGCAATCTTCCCGGGGGTTAAATAATCCCTGTGGGTAACATACAATTGAAGCTGTTGGAATCTCGCGTTACGGGACACCTTTTTATGGTACCTCTGGGCCCGTTCCCACTGCCCATCCGTCATGGGTCCCCCCACCTCCTCCTCCCAATCTTGTCTCAATTGGAGCAACTCCTTCCCTGCCCTTGCTCGCAGGAGCTCATATATCCTCGATATTTCGTGCCCGCCCTCCGATACATCATACATGGTTTCCAGGGAGGCATCTGGATCCCCCGCGAGCACTGTCTCCGGCCATCTTTCTCTAGTCTTTTTCACCAGCCTAGTGTAGGTTATATATTGGCCACCATGTACTCCCGTCTCTTCCTGCAGCCGCTGAAAGTCCACCGCCTCCCCTTCCTGCCATATGTCCCCGAGGGTGGCTAGGCCTACCTGTTCCCAGTATCTGCGGACCGATTCAAGTAGTTGAGAGTCGCTCCCACACAGAGCCGCCAAAGGGGCCTGCTGGGAGTATGGTTCCGAGTCCCCCCCAATCTTCCATATGTCCTGTGCCAGATCTCCCAGCCCAACCTCAGTAGCCGCCCCTTGACCACGAGTTTATCTCTGCCCAACCACACCACTTCCATCAGAAAGTATGGGGCTGTATCTTCGCGCAGGAGCCTGGCTTCTGCCGAATCTTCAGTCGAGAGCCACCTGGCCACGTACTGCAGCTGCCCTGCCAGGTAATAGAGTTCGAAGTTAGGCAGGCCTATCCCCCCCCTGTCACATGGGTTCTGGAGCTTCCACAGAGCCACCCTATTCCTAGAGCTGCCCCACACAAAACCCCTACACACGCTGTGAAGTTTCGCGAATAGGCTCCTGGGTATCAGAAACGGGACGTTTATAAAGAAGTGCAAGAGTCTAGGCAGGACCACCATCTTGAGCAAGGCCGCCCTCCCCATCATGGTCAGGGGCAATCTGGACCAGAATACCAAACTGTTCTTAATCCCCTCTATCGCCTTTTCCATGTTGTGCTTGTGTTCTGTCTCGATCTTGTGATAAATGTTTATTCCCAAATACCTAAATGTTACGGGCTGCCATGGAATTGGCAGAACAGGCAGCCTCTGCACCGGGACATTCCTATATCTACCCAAAGGGAACAGGCTGGACTTCCCAGGGTTCACCGATATACCGGAGAGGACGGCGTACCGTTCTATCACCTCTAGGATGTACTGTAGGTTTTCTTCTGGGTAGCGCAAATAAAGGAGCATATCATCCGCATATAATGATATCAGATGCTCTCCACTGGCCGTGTTTATGCCCACCTCCCCATATTGTTGACGCAGGCATATTGCCAGCTGCTCCAATGCCAGTATATATAGCATAGGTGACCAGGGACATCCCTGTCTGGTCCCCCTGCCCAGTTGCCAAGAATCTGAGACCGTGGACCCTGTCTTCACCCTCGCCATCGGGGTGCTGTAAAACAACTGTACCCGTCTGAGGTATCCAGGTCCCACTCCGTACCCCTTCAGGACCGCTTTCAGCCAGGGCCATAGTACCGAGTCGAAGGCCTTGACCGCGTCTAACGACACTATAGCCAGCTCGCCCGTGTCCTCCTCAGTTTGGTCTATGACATGGTGTAGCCTCCGGTGGTTATCGGTGATGTTCCTACCCGGAACATATCCCGTCTGATCTGGGTGTATCGGTTTCTTAATCACCCTCTTCAGTCTATTAGCCAGCACCGCCGTGAGTATTTTGCTGTCCTGGTTGAGCATGGACAACGGTCTGTAAGACCCGCGCTCCACGGCTGGCTTGCCTGGTTTCAGGAGTGGGATGATTACAGCCTCACGGAGGGACAATGGGGGTTCTCCCTTCTCATAGGCCTCGTTGAAAGTGGCAAGCAGTGGCTGAAGCAACTCTTGCTGGTATGTTTTGTAGAACTCGCTGGGCAGCCCATCCGAACCCGGCACCTTACAAGTGGGCAAGTTCCGAATCACTACCTCCAGCTCATCCGAGGTGACGGGTGCGTCCAACTCAGAACGTTCTAGATCATCTAAGGTGGGCAGCTCAATGTCCCCCAATGTGTCTAGTATGTCTTGGCCCATTTCCTCCCCCCGTGTCCTCACACAAGTGTCTGTAAAACTTAAGGAATTCCTCATTTACCTCTTTCTGAGTGTTGCATATGCTACCTCCTTCGCCCTGAATCTCACTAATCACCGAGCGGGGGGTCTCACTCTTGTACAGCCAAGCCAGCAATCTGCCCGGCTTGTCGCCCCCTGCGTGTATCCTCTCCGTATATTTCCTGTAGCTGAGTCTGCACAGTCTATCCCAGAGTGCACTGCAGGACAACTGTAGCTCCTCTACTTTGGTTCTGTTATCATGAGCGGTGCTCACGCAACGCGTGAGCTCCTCTAGCTCCCTTTCCACCTCCCGGAGCTCCCTTTCGACCCCCCCTGTAGCCCCTTAACTTGGGAGATAGCTACCCCACGCACCACCACCTTAAACGCTTCCCACAATGTGCCCACAGAGCTTACGCTTCCCGGGTTTGTATCAAAATATTCTTCAATGGCGTCCCTCAGGCCCTCCCGAAACCCCTCATCCTGCAGAGCCTCGGTCCTAAGTCTCCATGTAGGGATCTGCGGTCGTGGGGGCTGGTGTCTCCAGTCTACCACCAAGGGCGAGTGGTCCGACAGCACTCGGGCTTTGTATTCTGCTCCTTCTATTTCTCTCACTATCCCGGCTGTTACAAACATGTAGTCTAACCTTGTGTACAAATCATGTGGCGCTGTGTAGTGTGAGTACTGTCTATCCGTGGGATGCAGCCTTCTCCACGCATCCTCTAGGCCTAGGTCTTTCAGTAGGGTACTCAGCGCTTTAGCCGCCGGTGCCGTTTTTCCTGCCCTGTCCTTGGACCTATCCATACTGGGGTCTACGGTACAGTTAAAATCCCCCCCCCCACACTACCGTACCCCCCGCCAGGGGGCCAAGTTTACCGTAGAGGGTCCTAAAGTAAGCCGCTGTATCGTTATTGGGGGCGTACAAATTTATGATGTGTACTTCTCTGTTTTCCAAGAGACCCGTAACCACCACCATTCTACCCTCCGGGTCCACCGTAGAATCAAGCACTCGAAACGGCACGTGGGGCGCCACCCAAGTGACAACCCCTCTGGCATACGCTGAGTACGCTGTCCCCACAACGGTGCCCTTCCATTTCCTCCCGACCACCTCCAGCCTTTCCCTAGTGAGGTGGGTCTCTTGCAGCAGGGCTATGTCTACACGCATCCTCTCCAAATACATCATCACTTTGTTACGTTTAAGGTAGCTGTTGAGGCCCCGTACATTCCAGGTCACAATTCTGAGATTACCCGATGCCATCTAGTCGGTCTATCTCCGTCCCATCCCTCCCCATAATGTTCCCCATGTAAGGTCGCTTCCTGGCTCTTTCCCTTCTGTTAACGAACCGTGCCCCCCTCCCCCCTTCGCCAACCTCACACCACTGCACACAACACACCCCCCCTCCCCACCAACCCCCAACAATAGCCCAGCTCCATCCCTGGATCTCAGGCCTACCCACGTCTGGACCCATCTCGTGACCAAGAACAAGGACCCCGCGGGGTGTCACCAATCTAACAGTGACCTAACTAAGTGTACTACTATCGGGTGCAGAGGTTGCTCCCCAGGAGCTCCCAGTCATCTATTTAGGAGAAGTGAATTCAACGGGACCCGCCGGCAGATGCCGTGACTTCCCCCACACAAGCACAATATCAAACTATATTCTAGTCCCAATGTCATAGCTATGACCTCACGGGTGCCTCTGCAGCGTGCTACTTATCTCCATCCGCTTCTGTCTGGGCATCCGATTCCTGTGGTCGACCTTGCATATCCAAACATTCCATTGCGTCGCTCGGCGTCTCAAAGAAGAGGGATCTGTTCTTATGAATCACCTTTAACCTAGCGGGGTAAAGCAACATGTAGCGGTGGCCTGCCTCTCTGAGCCTCCTCTTCACCGTTCCAAAGTTCATTCGACTCCGTTGTACAAGCAGCGTGTAATCCGGATATGCTGTTATATTCGCTGACCCCCTTTCTATCGTGCCCCCTTTCCGGAAAAATTTGAGAATCTTCTCGCGGTCACGATAGTTCAAGATCTTTGCAATCAACGGCCGCGGGGGGGCTCCTGGGGCCGGTCTCCTGATCAGGGCCCTGTGCGCCCGTTCGACCGCGAACCCCTGGGTCAGCTCTCCGTCTGTAATCTCCTGCAAAAGCATGGTTTCAACAAAATCCGTGGGGTTCGATCCTTCCATTCCCTCCGGTACCCCCACTATGCGAATGTTATTGCGCCTGGCGCGCCCCTCCGCCTGCTCTGCTCTGTCCTCCAAATTGCCCACTCGTTGCACGAGGGCATGAAGTTCCTTGGCGTGTGTATTGCACGCCTCCACGGTCGGGTCCAACTCCTTCTCCAGTTCCCCAGTACGCTCTGCGATCGTTCGCACATCCTGGCGCAACAGGTTCATTTCTTCTCCGACCGCTCCTATCTTGAGGTTTAGGCCCTCTTGCAACTCTTTCATGGCCAGGCCCAGCTTCATCTCCCAGGCCACCTTCAAGTCGGCAATTGCTGCCAGCACCTCCTGGATAGTACCCGGTGGGTCCGTCGCTGCCGCAGGGGTTTCTTTGCTCTTGCCCCCTTTCACGCCCGAGGGCGACCTAGCATAGGTCTCCATCGTAGGCTGTTTGATCCGGGGCCACACCGCCTTGGAAGACATCCTGTTGCGTCGATTGGGCTCACGTGCCCAGCTGTATCCTCGCGGGGTTCGCTCGTCGGCCCCTTCACAGCGAGGTTTCGCTGAACCTGGATTCACTCTGCTGGCTCGCCACGACCCATGGCCTCTGCAGTGGAGGCTCGCCCTTATGTTCTTGCCTTCAACCCGAGGCGCATGCGACCGGTCTATCCGGTTGGGCTCGCCCACGTTCCGACCAACCTTGTCTTCCTCGGCTCGTCGGACCTTTTATGGCCCTTTGTCCACAGGCGGCCATCTTGGGTGCTCCCCTTCCTTTGCACAACCGCCACCTTCTTCGGGGTCTGGTTCCGTGAATATGCAGTCTCGCCGTTGGGGAGGGCACGCACCGTGTGCCCCCCACTTTCATACGCCTTTAGATGCACCGTGGGCTCGAAAGTCCGCCAAAAACCATCACTTTTTTCCAGGATCAGGATCGGATCATCGGGAGCTCCTCCAAGGAACGTCCTCTTACGTAGCCATCAAGCCACGCCCCCCAATATCAAGATTAGTTGCTTATTTTAAGAGAAAGTAAATTTCAAGTAATTGCTGTGGCTTGTGCCTTATTAAATATTCTTGAATAGTTGAAAATTGTCTGTGTGCGCTAAAATTCTTCTGAGTGGCACCCAGAAAGAAGCTGGGCAAGCGCACATGCGCACAGCTTAGAGGGAACACTGGTGATGGGATGTGTGAAGGAACAGTAGCAACTAGCACTGCTTGTCCCACCTGAGAATCAGGCTTAGAATGTGTGTCTAAGCGGTAGTGTTGGGTGAAGGTATGAACAGAACTCCAGGTTGCTGCTTCGCAAATAGAGTCTAGAACAACATTTGCAATAAATGCTATGGTAGCCCCTGTGCCTCCAGTAGAGTGAGCTCTAGGGGTAAAGGGTTAGTCTCTCTTGGCAAGAGAGTAACAGTGTTAGGCATTTCACAATCCATTTGGAAATAGCCTATTTAGAGACAGGATTCCCCTGCTCTACCAGCTGCCACAGAGACTAAGAATTGGTTTGTCTTTCTGAGAGGTTTAGTCTTTTCAAGGTAGTATACAACCACTCTCCTAACATCCAGTGCATGGAGGCTTCTTTCAGCTGCGTTTGTGGGGTTCTGAAAGCAAGTAGGAAGGTGGATTGATTGATTCACATGAAACTTCGAGATCAATTTAGGTGCAAAGCGTGGGTATGTGCGCAATACCACCTTATCTTTGTGAATAGTCACAAAACGGTCCTGAACTGGGAGATCCTGCAGTTTACTAACTCTCCTTATAGAGATAATGGCCACCAGGAAGGCAGTCTTATAGGTAAGGGCTTTAAGATTAGGCTTATGCATTGGCTATAAAGGAGGTCCCATTTATATTGTGAGAACAACATTCAAGTCCCATCCAGGAGTTGGGTTGGAAATAGGAGGGTGAAGTCTCTTAACCCTTCCATGAAAGCCTTCATTACGGGAATCTTCCACCAGAAAACCTTGTTCTGAGATGTGGTATACGCAGAGAGGGCGGCAAGGTGGAACTTTAGGGAATTAAAAACAAGCTCCAAGTCTTAAATGTGTGTTCGGTAAAGTACTATGGGGGTAATTCATAGATTTTATCGCAGAAGCAGCGCACGCGGGCAGCGCAGAGAGGGAGGGTGCATCAGCGTGCGCTAGCTGCGTGCGCCAATACCCATTTTCACACACAGCGTATTCATGGATTCTTACATCCATAACCAGCCGTGGCGAAGAGTGGCGCAGCGACCCTGCAGCAGCGCCAGTTACGCCCCCAACCCTGCCCTGTGCGCCAAAAACATTGCACAAATCCCCTACATGGCGCAAAGGCCAGTGGACCAGCATACATCCCCCAACCACGAAAACGCGCTAAAAACGCCAAACAGCCCTCATGCACCAGCAAAATCGTGTGTACAACTCCCCGCGCACCCCTCGGAATACGCGTACCCCGCTACCGCCAGCGAAATCGCATGTAAAACTCCCCATGCACCCCTCGAAATACATGTACCCCGCTCGCACCAGCGAAATCGCGTGTAAATCTCACTGCGCACCCCTAAGAATACGCGTATCCCGCTCGCGCCAGCGAAATCGCATGTAAAACTCCCTGTGCACCCCTCGGAATACACGTACCCCGCTCGCGCCAGCAAAATCGTGTGTAAAACTCCCCGCGCTTCCCTCAGAATACGCGTAACCCGCTCGCAGCAGCGAAATTGCGTGTAAAAGACCCTGCGCACCCCTCGGAATACACGTACCCCGCTTGCGCCAGCGAAATCGCATTTAAAACTCCCCGCGCACCACTTGGAATACGATTACCCCGCTCGCTCCGGCAAAATCGCGTGTAAAACTCCCTGCGTACCCCTCGGAATACGCATAACCCACTTGCGCCAGGTAAATTGCGTGGAAAAAGTCCCCCCTGTGGTGTGGGCTGCCTGTTGGGCAAGGGGAGGGTGGATGGGCTGGCTGTGGGGCATGCCCAGTGGTGATGGGCTGCCTGCGGGGCATGGTCTGGGGTGATGGGCTGACTGCGGTGCATGCCCTGGGGTGATGGGCTGCCTACGGGGCATGGTCTGGGGTGATCCGGGTGTGGCCCTTGCCCCTTCCCATGCCCCGGAGGCAGCCCACACCACAGTGAAGCACCCTACAACCCTTGGCATGCCCCGCAGGCAGCCCATCACCCCAGACCATGCCCCGCAGGCAGCCCATTGCCCCAGTCCATGCCCCAGAGGCAGCCCATCACCCCTGGGCATGCCCCGCAGGCAGCCCATCACCCCAGTCCATGCCCCACAGGCAGCCCATCACCCCTGGACATGCCCCGCAGGCAGCCCATCACCCCAGTCCATGCCCCACAGGCAGCCCATCACCCCAGACCATGCCCCGCAGGCAGCCCATCACCCCTGGGCATGCCCCGCAGGCAGCCCATCACCCCAGACCATGACCCGCAGGCAGGCCACATGTCACCATGCACTTGGGAGCCCTGACACATGTCACCCCACCCCATCCCCATTGACGGCAACCTGCCAGCAGGCCCCGACTCATGTCTCCCACCCCACCCCCATTGACGGCAACCTGCAAGCAGGCCCCAACTCATGTCCCCCACCCCCATTGACGGCAACCTGCCAGTAGGCCCGGACTTATGTCCCCCACCCCCATTGATGGGCACCTGTCAGCAGGCCCCGACTCATGTCCCCCAACCCACCCCCATTGATGGCAACCTGCCAGCAGGCCCCGACTCATGTCCCCCACCCCCAGTGATGGGCACCTGCCAGCAGGCCCCGACTCATGTCCCCCACCCCACCCCCAGTGATGGGCACCTGTCAGCATGCCCCGACTCATGTCCCTCCACCCAACACGTCATCACAATCCAGACCCATGGCCCTTATGGCCACCCAAATCCCACCCCACGCCACCCCAGTCCAAACACCCAACCAAGCATTCCATCCACTCCACATTGAATTCCCCATGTAATGATGGAAACCAAATAACCAGCATTCCCATGAATACATGTCCTTCAAACCCACACAATGGCGACACATGACTGAGAAAACCCACATTGTGACATGCACAAAACGAATGAGAGAAGACCACACAAGTAAAGTAGAGGAAAAAACTGTATTAAATCATAAACTAAATGAATAAAACAAAAGCACACAAGAAGAAAAAAAAAAGAATCCAAGTCCAGATGTCCAAAAAGGATTTAAAAAAATGAAGGCTGTAACCAATAAAATCCAAAGTAAAATGGCTCCAAAGCGGCAGTCCATTGAACAAAATCCAAAGTTCCAAAAAAAGCAAAGTATTCCACCATGAGTCAAAAAATAAAGTAAATCCAGGTCCATAACTATATATAAATGAATATCCAAGGGTCCATGAGCCCAACAATCCAAAGAAAACCTAACCAAAATCCTACCTAATAAATAACTATTTACAAAAAGGCGGGGCATAGTCCATGCGCCCCAAAGAAAAATTTAAAAAAAGGAAACCTACATAACTATTTACAAAGGTTGTGGGCTAGTCCGATGGCTCACTCATTGATGTCCCGGCCAGGGCATCATCGAACTCCACTTCAATGTCCCGGAGGCGGGCCTCTTCCCTGGCCTCGAGGTCTCGCAGGGATGCAGCCATGGCCTCCTCCAACTCCCTGCGAGTTGCCTCGAGGCACGCAGCCCGCCTCAACACCCGGCACGTGGAGTTCTCCGCCCTGACCATTGTGGGCCGTGCCCTCTCCACCCGCCACCGCTCCGCATCTATTTGCCCGCCCAACCGCTGCCACACGGAAGACACTCCCAATCCAGGGTCCCCTGTCCGACGGTCGATGCCTGCCCCTGGGATGTTGATGGCCCCGAGCAATGATCGCTCCCACTCTGAGCCTGCTGCTGCCGTGCACGTGCCCTGCCTGTTGATGCCTGCACGTTCTCCTCTTGCTGGGGTCCAGTTGGTGGGGTGGCCAGCCCTGCTGGACCTCAGACTCCCGACTGTGGCAGGATGTGTCCTCCACCAGCCTGGCCGCTGGATCAGGGGCAGCTCCACAGTGGGCCCAGGTGATACTTGGGTGGGAAGATGGCACGTAGGACGACTGGCACATAGGGGGCTCAGTTGAGGAGGGGGTTGCAAGAAGATCCAGCACACGGATGAACCGAGTGCCGACGACCTGTCCTAGTAGGTCGATGCGGCCAAAGAGGTATTCGAAATGACGTGCATTGTCCAGACGAGAACCCTGCACGTCATCCTGAATACCATGTTGGCACAATGCCACCCCAGCTAGGACAGGCTCAATCTGGTCATGGATTGCAACGTCCGTAGGGAGAGGAAGGCCAGTTGTTGTATGCGCATCCCCTCCCTGAAAACGGGTCTGGACGCAGGCATCCCTGCTGGTTCCGGATGATGCAGTCACAGGATCGGGGACAGGATTACACACAGGCACCTCCGTGATGGCCTGTGCTGCCTCCTGTCCCTGCCCCTGGACTGCACCACTAGCACCAGTGGAATCCCACATTCCAGGCCTTGTGCGTGGGCCTTCCACGGCCTCCTCCTCAACCAAACCCCCTACCAACCTGGATGATTCTGTGCCATTTTCCTCCATAGGCCCCTGTGTGGGCTCAGCTGCCCCTACTGCTGCAGAGGAGTCTACCTCCAAACTCCGCCTCTTGGACCTTCCCTCGGCAGCTGCGGCCATGAACGCAGCACCAGACTTCTCACTCCCAGAAGAGATGACTACCTGGGAGGGGAGCTGGGCCTTGCATCTCCGGCTGGCAGTGGGATCCCTGCCGCTGTGCTCCACAGCACCGTCTCCGCCCTCTTCATCAGTCGACTCTGCAGACAGGGAGAGACAGAACACAGGCATCAGGGCACTGTACAATGGTCTGATACACACATGACAGTTGCACATGAGGGGCAGTGTCAAACTTCACAGATGGCATCACACTCCCCAACACTCATATCATTTGAACCCACACACATGCACAAATTAACAGGAATGGTGCAGCAGACAGCAGCATCCATACACACACAACAGCATGAACATTGAAGGTTGGCATGACGTAACAAGCAACATGGGGAGTGCCGAACACATGCACACACGCCACCAGACAGACATGCATCTCCACCATCTGTCACAGTGCAATCATTGGCAACTATGTCACATCTTCCAATAGGGTTCCTACATGTCTGTGCCACATGCATCCATGGCGTATCACAGTCGCACACATGTCAAACACACACACATGCACATGTACACTGTGCACATACATGAAGGTGGAACCAGCATCCATGTGTCACATCCCAACCATAGCATAGTACATACACAGAAATGCTAACATGTGTGCATCTCCACATGCAGTTGTGCATCATGCTTTGGAACACATACACCATTGATGTGCATCCCACATGACTGGACTCACATGCAGCAGGGTCATGTCCCTGCACATACACATCCATACCTGGGCCTCTCCAGACATATGTCCAAGCTGCACACTCCTGGCACACCTCAACATGCATTACATCCAATCAGTATGGATGGACACTTACTGCTCGACTCCGGACGAGTCTGCCTCTTGAGGACCTGGAGTTGAAGCGCTGGGCAAATGCATTACAGGACCCTCATCTGGTCATTGGTAATGCGGACCAGGCACCCCACTGCATCCGCTGCGTCCAAGAGGAGCCGGGCCTTCCTGAGGGTCCTGGCCCTGAAGTCCTCCCAGCGCTTATGGACGTGTGGTAGGTCGCGGGTTGCCACCCCCTCCGCGTTGATGGAAACCACGATGCCCATCCAGATCCTCCTCCGTCCATCCTTGTTGGCGTGTGTTCTTCCGAAGAGGGCATCATAATGCACCAGGACTTGCTCCACCAGGATGCCAACTTCTCCTGCTGTGGAGCTGGCAGCCCTGTGCCTCTCTGGCGGGGGCTTGCCAGTGGTCTCAGATGGTGTTTGCCCCAACATGGCAACCCCCGTGTGGGTGGGCAACTGGGTCCTGGTGCTGGGCTGTGGAGTGATGGAACTGCAGTCGGGAGTCTTCTGTTCCAGCAGGGGTGGTCACAGCAACTGGACCCCTGCAGATGGCTGACGTGCAGGCACCAAATTGCAGGGCACGTGGCCAGCAGGCAGGCAGGCAACAGCAGATGGCTCGTGGGAGGTGGCTCAGGGTTCTGGGGGGCAGGAAAAAGGCCTTCTGGGCAGGAGCGTGGTTGTTGCGTGGCCAGCTTGACAGGGAGTGATTTGGCACGTGACAAAACAGCACGTCAGAATGTAATTCGAGGAAAGGCCCTTAGCACGTAAGCATGTAAGAACCGTGACACACGCAGGTATTTCTCTCGGCACAGGTGCATAGTGAATCCGCACGTGCAAAAACAACACGTCCGTGTGTTAATGCGTGTAATTCGAGGAAAGGGCCTAAGCGCGTAAGTGATGCACGTTTTTCCCTCGGCACAGGTTAAAGGTGAGCGGGGCCAGCAGTTCGCTGTATGTGCTTTTCGTGGAGACCGACGTGTGACTTGCTACTTCTTGTTGTTTCACGCCCCATCACTACTTCACAGCAGATCAAGGATGTGCCTCTTCTTTTGGCGGGGGTATTGGCTACGTGTGTTTTTCATTGCCACGCTAGTCAGACGGTGAGTCGCACATGCTATTTTTCCCACTGCGGGTCCCTCTGTGTATCACTTACCTGTTTTCGAGGTCATAATAGCCTGTGTGTCCCACGGATACGTGTTTTTCATGTCCCTGGGTGCCACCGCGTACTGTGGGAGGTTAATTCCACACACGTGGGCTACCGGGGGATGCATACATGGTTTTACTGCAGTTTTGGGGTGCCTGAGCATTGCGTGTCCCGTCATTTTCTCACCGGGGTCACATACAGCCTTGCAGGTGCACATGGGTGCTGTTTACATCTAGTACCCCACCCCCTTCACTCCAATTGCCCAGGACAGTTGTTGTGTACACTTCCCATTGGCACGACTACATCTGTGCCATGGTTGGGAGGCCACGAAAGGTGAGGGGCACCTCATCTGGGCGCCTCTACATGGTGGGCATGGTCAAGGACGTGGCTGGGGTGACCAGGGAGTAGGGGGACTCCAGGGTGATGCAGCTCTTGCATCTGACACTGGCGCCCATGGGACCCGGCAGTTGGTTCATCCATTGCCACGGGCCCAAGGATAGTGGTAGCTGCAGGTGCAGCTGTGGCCAGCACCACCCAGGCTCAGGGTTGGCCAGCGCATGCTGCGTTGGCACCTGAAGAGTCCCAGGATGATTTCCAGGTGGTCAGGAGGCACGTGGTAAGTGCATGCAGGGCTGCTCTGACCAAGGCACATGTCCCTGGGGCAGTGCTGTCATCTGCTGCCCCGAGCAGCTGGGTGTTTGCAACTGCATGGGCAGATGCAGCCGACACCACCCCGGCTGTGAGTCTTCCAGCCAGGACAGTCTCGGTCAATGACCTTGGCACAGCGGCTGTTGCTGCGCTGGGTCCAGTCAAGAGCACCCAGCAGCCACTGACGCAAGTCAGGGCTTCCATCCTAGTTCCACCTGCCACTCCCTTGGTTCAATCCACCAGCACCACTGCCCCATCTGATCAGGGCGGTATTTGCCAGTCAGGGTCCGGATCACTGCCCAAGAGGAGGAAGGTTGCTCCTGCACAAGAGGCTGGGACCCCAGACACGGCTCCGGCCTCCGGCATGTCGAGGAAGAAGCCTTTCGGCAAGCAGGAACTGGACTTCCTTGTGGGATACGTGTCGGGACACGAATGTGAGATGCTAGTGGTCCCAAATTGTCACACTACAGCTGCCCAGCATATGGACCACTGGAAGCATGTTGCAGAGGGTGTCAGTGCATTCAGACATGAGGTGCGCACAGCTCAGGAGTGCAAAAAGCATTGGGATGACCTCCGACACTGTGCTAAGCTAAAGCGTACCTCCAATGATGCCATGACTCGGGTGACTGGCAATGGGCCACCACCTGAGGAGGAAGAACTCACTCCGCACGAGTTGATCACTGCAGAGTTCATCCCGGCAGAATTGGTCGAAGGAGTGGGAGAGATGCTGGCTTTTGATGCCCCGTCCAGTGAGTGTTGTTGCGTGTTTGTCTATCCCATGTGTGGTTTGCTTGTGTGATATGTTGTGCCTGACTGCCACTACATGCTATGTGTACATGGTTCTCATGTGCGAGTCACGCAATGCTTCACTGATGCGTGCCTGCTGTGCAGCATGCTGGGCATGTAGAGGAGACGGGGACTGTCCTCACCACCACACTTGCACCATACTCACATGCTAGTCACCCGGCTGCCCCTCCAGTCCATGTTCCAGCTCACTGGCTCTTCTGCATGTAGCCTGGGGTGTCTTTACACTCAGCACTTGGACATGTCTGACATGCATGTGTGTTCTGCCTGCATGCGGGTACTCCACGTAGGCATGCTCCCTTGCCCCTTCACCCCCCTGCACCCGAATTTCACCATGGCACTGGTGGGTAACATGTTGGACTACTGCAATGGCCTGTTCAACGCTCCTGTGTACATGCACACTTCCCCCTGCCAACCTGCCAGACACATACTGTGGGGTACATCCTTTGTCCTTGATGCAGGGTGTCTCACTCAGACTATGCAGATGGCAGATGCTCCGCAGGGACATGAGTGCCCATTCATGCTCCATGTGCATTCCATGCATGCCGATATATGTCTATATGTCGTTGGCAGGATGATCATAATAGTACGTGTCCAGGATGACATACATTTAATGGCTTTTGATCATCCGTTCCATGCCCACTTTGGCTCAGTCCTGCATCACGCACATGTTTAGGGTGTCATGGTCTGTGTGGGGCACAGGCCTCCCCCGGTTTCAGGCCCCCTGACTCTGTTCCACTGGTGTAGTGACTTCTGCCCAAATGGGTGTACTACAGAGGGTTCATCATGTGTCCTGCTTGCTGTCCCATTCTCATCTGCTGTGTTGTCAGTTGACTCAGATGATGCAATTGACGCTACTCAACACTGTCTGCCAATACACAGTTCTCTGGTCAACCTTTCACTGCCATGCAATGCCTCCCTGCATTTTCACGTGATGCCTGACCTTGCCCTTACACTGCCTTCATTTTTATTGATTGACATCATAATGTACTTGTTGATGTAGATAGTCGGTAACGTACACATGTTCTGCACTGCACCAACCCACTTCTGAGCCATGTTACACCGTTCTACATTCCTACTCACTGCTGCAATTTTAAAGTGACCTGGCATGTATGGTCAGATTGTCATCCCTTCACTGTCATGAAAGGCACTGGCACAGGTGCATCCTATGACACATGTACTCAGTATTGGAACACCCTTGCGGGTGTTTATCAAAGTTGATTGGTCAATCTGCGGCCTATACTAACTGGTATAGGCCGCAGATTGAGTATAGCTTGCCAATCGGGTTGTAATGACTGTGGAGCTGCCTGCATGAGTGTATGTGTACACTTTCACATACATCAAAGCAAGCAGCATTGTAGCTGCTTGCTTTGCTGTATAGGATGCGGTTCATAATCACCATACGGGTGTATATGGACACGGGTGTTTTTAACACTTTCATATGTACATATGCAAGCAGCTTCGACGTTGTGTAGTGCAACTTTGCGGCTACTCACTTTTGTGTGTGTTATAGTGTTCATTTACACATGTGTCCTCTGCAGGTTTTTTGTTGAATGACTAATATGTAGTTGATAAACATTAATGCTGCTGAGATTTCAGCATTGCGCCCGCTATGTTCAACTGGCACAATCCTGAAGGTGCACTGTCGTGCAGTATGTGTACGCCCAGGCCCACTTAGGTAATCTGGTGGGGCCTGGCCGTGATGATTTGACACACTGAATAATGGTTTAGGGCACAATCAATGTACAATGTGCTCAATCAGGCCCTGAGGAGTGTTCTGGAGGCTTTGTGGCCGGCAGCTCGGACCGTACTGGGTGTTATGGTCCCTCATGCCTGGTTGCAGGCACTCGCTTTGCTCGGGACATTAACTATGTCTAAATGGCCCATGACGCCCGGTACGGGCCGAGCTGCAGATGGATGTAGCTATATTGGTGGTGATGATTTAGTGACGCATGTGTACATGCATATTACATGTGTCATGGTGTGTTTGGATTCACTTGCAGCTGTGGCCATTTGGCAGTTCAGGCATGCTTATGGTATGTGCCATTTCTTTGTTGTCATCTGTCATTTCTGCCTGTGACATGTGCCTGACAGAGGTGGTGTGTGATGGAGGTGATATACTACATTCAGTACATGTATCGGCTTCGTTATTTACACACATCCATTTCTGCTTTTGGGATGTGTTTGCATATCAATGCCACTGGATGCATGCCAGAATTTCATTTGTGTGTGACAAGTCTGCTTCATGTGTTGGGTGTCGATGTGATGTCTATGGCCCTCATTACAAGTCAGGCGGTGGACCATGGTGCTATTAGCACCATGGTCCATTCCGGATTCCGCCATGGTGGATGGCGGAATTACCGCCCCATTCCAAGGTGAGTGGGGCGGTAATTCCCCATTCACCATTTGCCCTTCCCCATTCCCATTTTTGCCCCATAGGGCATAATATGGATGGGGAAGGCGCTAATAACGGCACCGTAAATTACGGTGCCGTAATTAGCACCAAGGTCGCTTAGCGCCTTGGACTTTAACGCCTGCAAAAAGCAGGAGTTAAAGTGTGAATCAGGCGTTAAGGGTTAATGGGGCCGACGGCACCGTTAAACCCTTAACGCCTGACTTGTAATGAGGGCATATGTGTGTGTGGGTTATGTGTTTCTAACATGTGTACTCATGTTTGTTTTTTCCACACTACAGATGATGACGCAATGGAGCCAGAGGATGGTGATGTCATTCCTGACACAGGGTTGCTATTACATCAGCAACCCGGCACGAGTGGGGGTCATGGGGTGGTAGGCCACGAGAACCCACTTGTGCTCCAGACCATCATGTCCAGGGCTGGTAATCAGTCTAGCTCGGATGATCACTCTCACAACGATGTTGAGTTGGATGCGCGTCATGTCCATTCGTCGATGGTAAGTGATTCTGATGTGGACGATCTTCTATCCGCGACACCTGCACTGAGGGGCCAGACGGTGTTGGGACCGCAACCTGTGGTGGATCGGGACGCACGGTCACACTCCACACCAGTTGCTGATGTGCCTGGGGCACCATGTCAATGGAGGGATGTAGTCCTGCAGCTGTGGGCGGTGCCAATCCAGCGAGGACCACGGCTCCTTGGGCCTCGCGGGTGTCAAGTCTGGCAACGCGGTGGCCGTGCGCCACTGGGGTATACTGTGTGGGAGCAATCCATGTATGCCAATTCAGAACAACAGGGGGCAGGTATTGATAAGATCGCTCAGAGCATGGAACGTGTGGTCCGATCCGTGCTCCCCCCTGCTAGGCAGGTGGATCTCCAGCAGCTGGCAGCACAGTCCACGGCCCGCTCACTCATGCTGGGCATGGCCGCCTCAGACAGGGAACGCCGGGTTGAAATGGTGTCTCTGCGTCAAGCACTTGCTGCTCATGCAGAGGCACACAAGAAGGCCCTGAGGGATGACCATCAATCCCTCAGATCTACTCTGGGTGTGCTCAACATGTCCCAGAGGAAGCAGTCAGAGGAGAGGTTGGAGCAGCTTGAGAATACCATCTTGGCTGAGCTACGTGCATGCCGGGAGGTGCTCCAGATGTCGAGCGAGGGCATGCAGGCAGAACTCCGTGTTACACGTGCTACCTTGCAAGAGAAAGCACGCGTATCACGTGAGGTGCTGCATGCTGACCTACGTGTCATCGCCGCACAGGACCAGGCTTACCAGTCAAACAGACTTGCTGCCGTCGAGGGGCCAGCTGTGCATAGGCGTGGTCAGGGTACTGTGCCAGGTTCACCTTCTGCTTTCCATCCAGAGGGTGAGCAGGACAATGACTTATCTCCCACAGAGGTCGGGCCGTGCAGGCGTTGAGCCCATGGAGTTTTTTTTATCTCAACATCATCGCATGTGGGTGTTGAGATGCACCCTTTACCTCCCACCTCCTGGGTTCCCCCTTCCCTCCCGGGTTGTATGTGGCCATTTGTTATTTTATTAGTTTAATATTGTTTGTCTATTGTGCATTCATGTGACGATGTGGTGCTTTGTGACTTTTGAAAGCATCCACTATCTGTTCCAGCTGGGCCCATTCAAGCTTGTCTCGTGTATGTGTTTGTGGCTTGGGGTCCTGACACATACGCCACTCCTGCTTCCCCTTTCCTTGGGCTTGCAAGGATGGTTCGGTGTGACAACAATTTACACAAGGGCATTGGACTTTCGTCTTATCTGTGGCCTGTCTGCTGATGTACTACTTGTGTTTAGACCCCTGGTGGGGATTATGGATGTTTTCTCCACGCCATGTCTGAAATCAATTTTGGTGAGTACATTTTTGAACTGTCCATTTATTGATGTTGATTGTGATGTATTTTCATTTCTTGCCTGTATACGTGCTTGATGCGCTTCATGCTGTAGACGGTAGCCTGCACCCTTTAGCTGTGAAAGTCACACTGATGGTGGGAGGGGGCAGGGTGGTGACAATGCCAAGTTGTTACGTGTTGAGTTCAGTCCCTGGGGATTGTGGCAAAGGAGGATGCATTAGGTATGTGACCCAAGAGGCACAACTCAAGGTCCAGTCCTCACCTGAGATGTCTGCCTATACTACTATTCCGCTCTGTTCCGTTTGCACAGCACGTTGTACCTGTCTTCCCTCTTGGACTTCGCTGCTGCCTGACGGTGCAGTTTTCCTACTGGACTACAGCTCTTTTACTTTTTTTCCACATTCTCTTGCCTTTAGTCCCTGTTTTTCTTCCTGCTACTGTCCTTGTTGCAGATCTGTCCGCCCGTCTCTTGGGCAGTTATTTCCGCGTACTCTTGCACTGCCTCGGTTTGCCTCAGTACACTTCTGTTCCACCACATCTCTCTGTCGCTCCTCCTGTCTTTCATCTATTACATCCATGCCTTTATGTTGACTTTTGGCTTTTACCAATGCTATTCAACTGTTGTGGCTCTTAACTTGCTGTCAGCTGTTTCTGGCTATCTCCCATTCACTGTGCCTTTGCAGACTTGTGCTGTCTCTGCCTTTCTTTGTTCACGCTATCAAGGATTGATTGTGCTTCAGCTCAACCATCCAGTTGTGCCAGCCTCCTTGGTTATTTTCCACTCAGGTTCCAACTCTACCTGTCAGCGTACAGAACCTGGGGTTGTGTGGGAGGAGGTCAGATGTAGGTCTCAGACATGGCCCAGTAACAAGCAGCATAAAGAAACACACACGGAAAGGTTTCTAGCCTTATAAAAGGCTTTTATGCCATTTCTGCAGGAAAGGAGCCTCCAGACTACCTTTCCCAGCAGACATCGGGCCAAGAATTACAAAACCCTGCCCACGTTGAAGTCGCACCTCGCCACACGCGGTTAGCAGCACATCCAAGGCCTATACTATCATGTGTGATTCTTAACACATGGTCTTCCGTTTACCGCAGAGCCACGTGCGGCTACCTTACCACATAAACAGTGTATAAACCATCACGGGGGCGAGCAAAACAATATGAACGAAGCAGCAGACAAGAGTGCTTGTTTGGGGAGGAGTCACTAAGTTCGAGGCATGAATTGTGTTATGTGTGTGTGAGGCAACACCCATAGAATAGTAACTCACGCTCTCTTTGCAGCATTGAACTGTTCCTGTTACCGGACCCGAGAGTGCGTAGGCAGGAGGCCAGCACTCACCCCAGAGATAAGTCTCTCTTTGGCTCGCCTTTGAGCCAGTTTGTACAATGTGCATGAGGAACATGGTTTCTCTAATTGAGTATGTGTAATTGTCAATTGTTGCATTTTGTATTTTCTCTACTTTCCCTTGCCCATCCACCTCCCCTCTCCTGACCCTCACTCCGGTTATCCTAAATACCAATACCTATCCAACCAACGGATCCCTAACCCTCTTTCCCTACCGGGGTCTCGGAGGCCTGTGTAAGTTTTACCTTGCAGGCGCCCCGACCGCAGAGGGGGTGGTTGGTTCGTGCCGCTCCTGCGCCTAGAGACCGGAGCTGTGACACTACCCATCAGTTGTGGCATCCTCATTGATTTTTGTGTACTCAAATTGCTACCCATCCTGTTGAACCATTGTTCAACTGTGCTACCTTTGTAGTTATTCTATCATTCTGCTTGGACGTGTGCTTGGCCATATTCTGCGACTTCAAGTCATCTACTGGAGACTCTTCCAGGGTTTTTTGGTGCCTAGAGGCTTTTGCCCTGGTTTGGGGGTTTGACTCCTTGGAGTTCTCTGCGATTTGGTATTTTTACCAGTCAAGGTGGCCTTTAAGGGGGCTGGACCCTATTTAAACAAAAGGAAGATCAAGGTAACCAAGGGGAAGGGGGATCCTGAAGCCAGGTAGACTAGAAGGAAGAAGCTGACGGACCCCAGACACAGTTCTTCTGAAGGTCATGGTGATGAGTAAATGAGGGAGGGCCTTTTGTTGTTGGACAGTACGCTTGGGCTACAGTGATTGGGCACTCTCTGACATTGTCATTGTGGGGTACTATGTACATGATGTGTTCTGCTGGTCAATGACTGTTCCTGTGTTGGGTTTACTTTTCAGGTGTCAGGGGATTGTTGTGGCTTGACATACTGGGGTGTCCACATGGGCAATGTTCACATGTGATGTGTACAGGACACTGAGGGTCACTTCATTTCACATGCATGTATTGAGTGCATGTCCCTACTGACACAGACACTTACAGAATGCTCCACCACACATACAACCACCCTTCCATGCCCGCACGTGCACACAGATTGCCTTCTCTGGCATGCTGTGTCCCTGCAGCGCATGTTCACTTACCATTTGGGGATCATGTACATGCATCACTGGGTTATTTTTGTTGCTTGTCCTTTTTATATGATGCTCAAGGTGTATCCCCAACAAAATGGCTGCTCACTGTGCTGTGTGCTGAGCGGTGTGTTGCAGGAGACACACACAGCACACGGGTTTGGGATTTGCGCAATTGGATTGGCCAATGTGCATGCCAACAGGCATTCTATCTTTTGTTGATGGTACCGCTGGTGGCATGCATTTGTGTATGACATTGTATGTGTGGGAGGTTGTTGGTCAGTCATTTCATCTGATTCCATGTCAGGTGTGATTGTCTCAGGCCTCTTTCCATGTATCACGTGTCATTTCGTATCTAATTGGTCATGTGTTGTGCTTTTGGTTTGCTCTTTTGCTGCCATGTCATGGTGTGGCCGACAAGGGTGATGTGGGTTGGGAGGGTTTGGGTGATATACCAGTGGTTTTCATGGCCTGTTTTGCAGGGGGGTGGTGTGATATGCACCTTACATGTGTTCCTTTTGGTCACCCAGGATTGGTTATGTTTAAGTAGCTAGGGATGCACACAATGTAGCACTTCCATGGCAACATTCTCAGGGTGGTAAGGTTGTGACAGTTGACTGTCTCTTTGTCATCATCGATTGTCATCTGGCATGTGCCAGGCCTGTGTGCACTCCGCAGGGGTGGGAGTTTAGGTGAAAAATGTGGCCACAAGCTGGGTCCGGGCTGTCTCGCCACGTGCCCTTTCCCCTCCCATGAGCAGCGCCTGTGCCTGTGGTTGGGGATGCGGGGGCACCACCATGTCCACCGGTACGCCCTGCCGTGTTGCAACTTTGTGCAGGACACATGCTGCCACAATGATCCTGGACACTACCGGGGGTGCATATAGTAGCTGCCCGCCAGAGTGGTCAAGGGAGCGGAAGCGTGACTTAAGCACTCCGAATGTGCGCTCCAATATGCCCCTAGTTGCAATATGGGCAGCGTTGTATCTTACCTGGGGTGGTGTGGTGGGGTTCCGTATTGGCGTCATCATGTGGTTGCTCAGAGGGTAGGCACTAGCCCCTGGGGAGGTAAGGATGGTTGTAATTAGTTGGGTTTGTGTATGTGTCTGTGTGTGACATGCATGCATGTGCACAGACATTTGTACTCACCAATGAGCCATGTGTCGCCATGCTTCCCAGCTTCCAGGTCCCCGCTCAGGGCGGACATTCTGTATATGAAACTGTCATGGGTAGACCCAGGATAGTTTGCATAGACAGAGGTGATGATTCCATGAGCATCGCATACAATCTGCACGTTGATGGAATGCCAGTGCTTGCGGTTGCAGTATATGTTCTCAGTGGCCCTAGGTGGATGTAGTGCCACATGGGTGCAATCTATGGCACCGAGCACTTTGGGGAAGTGTGCTACCCTGTAAAAGTCCTGGACCACGGCCTGCCTTTCTGTGGGTGTTCTGGGCATGTATATGTGCCTGCGGACTGAGGGGCGCGCATTCATGATTGCCAGCACCTGGTGTAGGCAGCGTGACTGCGTGGGCTG
Source organism: Ambystoma mexicanum (assembly GCF_040938575.1). Lineage (NCBI taxonomy): Eukaryota > Metazoa > Chordata > Amphibia > Caudata > Ambystomatidae > Ambystoma > Ambystoma mexicanum. Next base: position 706,186,760 of record NC_090924.1, read on the forward strand.
TGAGACACCCCCAACTATGGCAGTTGTCCCCTGAAATGACCCAGTGGCCAAAAAATGCAGGACATTGAGCACCTTTTCCAAGGGGCTCAATGCTTGGGAGCCCAAGGTGGGTGGTGTGAGCTCATCCTCCCACTCAGTGATCAGCTCTAGGATGATACGAGGTGGAAACATATACCTGTCATAGACCTGGTCATCAGGCATCCCAAAAAGGCTGGTCCTGGGCAGAAAAATGCAGGGCCTGACTATTCTCCTCCTCCTGCGGTGTTCCACAATTAGTGCTGCGAGAAATGGGACATTCATCATAGCTGTATATACATGTTTGTTGTTTGCACGCACTTTTATACTGCGCGGGGACGCTTCCGCCTGCCTTCGTGTGGCAGATGTGTTTACGCCTGTGCGTGTTTTTTGGCGTGTGTGGGTTTCCCCTATTCGATTTAATGAATACGTGTTGTTCGCGCGCTTGTGGGCGTTCCGTGTATTTCCCAGCAGTACTTCCCCAGTTACGCTCTCATTTTCACGCGTTGTTCCCCATTCCGTAGTTTACACCATGGTGGTAAAGTCACGGCCCAGGCGGTAACTTACCGCCTGGGTCGTAATGAGGCCCATTGTGTTGCCAGCCAACATGGAGGCAGCCACATAGCTTGGTTCCCAAGAACCAAGCTATGCGGTCTAGTGTTTTGGGTGTGGTAGCCTAGGGACTACTTTTCCTGGACTATTTTGTTGGGGCTATTTAAACCACACCCGAGCAAGACAACACGCTTTGCGTTACTTTGCAGCTTGCAGCGTGACGCTCGCCGGCCCTCATTACAACCTTGGCGGAGGACCATGGTGCTATTAGCACCATGGTCCATGCCGCTAAGGTTACGATTCCGCCATGGTGGATGGCGGAATTACCGCCCCATTACAAGGTGAGTGGGGCAGTAATTCCCCATTCACCAATGGCCCCTTCCCCATTCCCATTTTTGCCCCATAGGGCATAATGGGAATGGGGAAGGCGATAATTACGGCACCGTAAATTACGGTTGCCGTAATTAGCGCCAAGGTCCCTTAGCGGGTTGGTTTTTAACGCCTGCAAAAAGCAGGCGTTAAAGTCACCATCCCGCTAAGGGACCTTGTAATCAGGCGGTAAGTGTTTAACGGCGCTGACGCTCTTTACGGCGCCGTTAAACACTTACCGCCTGGGTTGTAATGAGGGCCACCGTGTCCAGCTATTCCCTCGAACCTCGGCGAAGCAGAACCTGCAAGGAGACAAAAGGAACATCATTAGCAGCAGCATCTTACCTGCAGTCTTTATGTTTAACCACTCGCAGCTTCTGAGAACAGCTTCCTTGAATCAGCACGCCTCCCGGACAGTATGACCTGAAAGAGGAAGATAGAGGCAACATTAAAGAAAGCAGTAGAGACATTTGTAAATTACGAACTGCTCAAAAGGCTTACCTGGCTGGTCGCCTCACGGCTGGCACCATTCCAGACATTCTACTCGTGCGCTGAAGAACACCGCGACCTACAAGGAAGGAAAACACACGTTAGCAAAGGCAAGACTTCGCAGCGCTGCGCATAGCGCTTACTTACCGCATCATAGCGCTCTTACGCGCCATCATTTACCAGCGGGGCTCAACCAAGCTAGTTCGCCACGCTGAAGCTCTGCATTCCTAAGGGAGGAAAAAGAGACATTCTAAACAAAGAAAGGCATGCAGGATAGCAACAAAACTAAAGAACAGCAATAAGACCTACCTGAACAATATCAAACGTGCCGGTGTCAGTGAAGTAACGCACATGCCCATGAAAGACAACGCTCCCCTGCAAAGAAGGCAGGACGGAGAGCACGCCTACTTCTACCACGAGGTGATGAGAGGGCCCATAGGGGCTGAAATCATACGGGGGTGGAGGGAGGATACTTCCCCCGGTCGGTCAGTCTTGAACACAGTCCTCCTGTATTTTCAGGCAGAACCTTCCCCACAGACCACATCTGGACAAAGCTGAGAAGCATACCAGCGAGTAACCCAGCTGGGTGCCGTCCCTGTGGATACCAGGTGAGCGTAACAGCCGCATGGCTTTGTGTACGGTTACCCAGCGACTGGATACATAGTGAGGTACCTGGAACAACATGTTTTGAACTCTTTCATTGGAGGAGAAGACAAGGCAGTCTTCTGTGCGAAGTAGGGCCCCCAGAAATTGTCTGACTTGGCTGGGGTTCATTTCTTCTCGTTGAAAGAGAACCCTAGATTGAGAGAACCCTAGATTGAAAAGGAGATCTACTCTCTTCTGGGTATTCTCCAGACATGTGTTGTACAAATCCCTGGTTATGAGCCAGTCATTGAGGTATGGATACACTGGAATGGATTGTCTGCGCAGGTGAGCGGCTACTACGGCTAGCACCTTTGTAAACACCCTTGGGGCTGAGGCAATGCCCAAGGGGAGTACTTTGAACTGACAGTGAGTGTTGTCCATCTTAAACCCGAGGTACCGTCTCTGTACTTGTAACATTGAAAAATGAAAGTATGCATCTTTCATTTGCAATGCGGCCATCTAATCCCTCTGTAGCAACAGTGGCATTATTCCTGAAGAGTCGCCACTGTGAAATTTTGAGGCTTGACATATTTGTTTGCAGGACACAGATCTAAAACACGGCGCATGGTTAGTTCCTTTTTGGGTAAAAGGAAGCATATTGACTAAATACCCTCATTCACCTGTAGATGAGGGACTACTTTAATGGGTCCCTTTTCTAGAAGGACCTGGAACTCTTCCAGCAGGATTTGCAGGTGTTCTGCCGACAGTCTGCTCTTGGGTGGCTGGTAGCGGTGTGGCCGGAGGAACTATTCAGTACCTGTGGGCGACTGTCTTGAGCAACCACTGATCTGAGGTGATCCCCCAAAGATGTTAGAGGTCTCCCGACTGGGGTGACATGGGCGGGGACCCGTACTGCTGAGTCATTTATTGGTAGGGGCTGGTGAGCCTCTGGAAGCAGAGTTCCTTCCTCTACCTTTCCCTCATCTAAATCCTCGCTGCTGGGAGGACTGGAAACCACTAGAGGAACGCTGACCAGATGACCAAGGGGCTCCACCTGATCCGTAATTCCCTTGGGGGGGGGGGAGAACGCGAAAAGGACCGGTGGGTATTAAATGCCCATCGCTGGACAAAGGGTTTGGCTGAGATTTGATTAAGTGATTTTAAGGTCTTGTGCTCTTTTTTAGCGTTCTCCAGGGCCTCATTGATCGCCTTACCGGAAAGGGCAGAATCCTCCACTTGTTTATTGATGAGGGAAGCCTGGGTCTCTGGCTTAAATCCCGAGTTCTTTAGCCAGGTGCAGCATTTAAGAAGAGTCTCTTGTGCGAGGACCCGTCCTGCTGTCTCAGCAGAGTCCAGGGTATTTTTAAGAATATTCTGTGTGACCTGTCTTCCTTATGTGTCCATGAATAGGAGTTGGGTGTGGGCTGGTTCTGGGACACTCTGAATACGCTCTTGCACAAGTCCCCATTGTATATCACTACAGCTCACGAGAATCGTGGTGTTGTTGGCGATATGGCTACAGCAGGCAGCAGAGGTGGTGACATGTTTGCCGAGAGCATAGAGTTTTTTGAAATCCTTGGCTGGAGGAGACTCTGACAAGAGCTGCACTCCTGCTCTTCTCCTGGTTGCAGTGACAACTAGGGAATCTGGGATGGTGTGGCCCCCGATATACAGAGGGTATGATGGCGCCAAACTAAACATCTGTTTTACCCAAGGGTTGACCGCCTGAATGAGCGAGGGTTAGAGAGGGGGCCAGGCTCTTCTTTACGAGGTTTAAGAGGGGGATAGCCTGGCTGATTGGGACCTTGTCAATAAGGATGTTCTCTTCTTAAGATCGTCGATGGGCAACGAGTCCCTGGGTTGAGCTACAGGAGGAGCATCACAGGATCAGGCTCATGGGGATGCCTAGAATGCCATGTGCCCTGATCATCAGCAGGTTCTCAGTCTGGGTCTTTAGAGACAGGAACCTGAGCGGTGTGGCCTGGGTCAGGCTCATAGTAGATGTCCTGAACCGGGTCATCCAGAAACACATATACATGGGATTTTTGTGGCCGTTGTTCATCCAAGGATGCAAATTGTGCTCCAGCTGAAAGAAGTCTTGGGGACTTATGAGGGATAGGATAGGAATCAACAGACCTATGTCATTTAAGGATATATCGTCAAACTGGACTAAAAAGTTGATGAACTGCCATTTTGTACATGCATGCCTCAAATTTGTCTCTAGTCTACCCAGAGAAGCCTGATTGATCAGGAGGAGGAAAGGGCTGGGCAGTTGGAGTAGGGTCCTGTTGCAAGGACCTAGATAGAGGAGGAGAGGCATGAGAATACCTTTCCGGTAAAGGGGAGGCCATCTTAGATTCAGAGCTTTGTAAACAGTCTTCCGAAAGCTTCTCCCATAAGATTTGGGAGCGTTTTAGAAGAATGGAGTGTTTTCGGCATGTCTTTCGATGCTACTGCATCGAGGGCCGAGGAGTTAGCATGACCACCTGCTGAAATAGAAGTCTGATCGCTGTGTGCAGGCTGCAATGACGGGTGTGCAGAGGGTATTGAATTGTGAGGCTCAGAGAGTCCTGAAGTTTGATGGGCCTGTCGGCATTGACTGCTTTCTTCTTGCATCCATCGAGGAAAGCGTAGGGGTTGTGTGCTTAGTTGCATTGTGTCTGCCCTTGTCACCGAGGTGCGATCTCCCCATCGTACTGCCAGTGGCATGCTTGTCGGAGCTGGACACGGACATTCAGGAACACAAGGGTTCCACTGTTAAGTTAACGGCCTCCGAATCGAAGCCACAGCTGCCGACAGACTCCTCGTCCAAGGCCCAGGTGGCAGAGTGACCCTCGGCTTGCATGCCATAGGCCGCCCACCGCTGGTTGCAAAACGGGCCATATTTAAAAGGTGCTTGCTACATAGCAGCAGAAACGGCAGAAAGATTAAAAGAAGAAGAGAGGGGCACTGAAGAGGCATTCGAGAAAGAAAGTCAGTAATTACAGGGCCCCACTCTCCCAACTGTGAGGCCGGGCTGAAGGGCCAAGGCTGCATGGAAATCAGTCACTGTGTCATCGGTAGAAGGATCATCGGCGAGGCAGGATCAGTCGGCGAGTAGCGGTCGAAGCAGCTGTCGAGAAAGTAAGCACAAACCACTTTAGGGTGGATCAAGCAATATTAACTCTTACGAGCTCTGCATTTGTGCGACCGAATATATAGGCAGAAAAAAAAACAATCTTGTGGGTCCTCGACGCGTGAAAGATTTTGGGTACACTGCATGTCACGTTAGGGATAGTGTTAATCACGCCCGTGTCAATGTCCCTTTTTCGATCTTCGACAAAAAGATGCCATACTCAGCGATTACCACTTGATGTCGGACTATATGCACAGAATGTTATTTAAGCAGATTCACAAGCATCAGAAATAATATTTCTTTAAACAAATTTTTTGCAGTGCAGATTGATGTTTGTCACTAAAATAAGTGAATGCTGGGATGAATGTTATGGATACTAAATTGCCTGGTACATGAGGTTTGGCCAAGCCCGAGACCCCACCAAACCACCCAAAGTAGCCACTGTACCTAGACTGCGGCCTGGTGTAGTGTCCACTATACCATAATGGGGCCGTGGGTCGCTGGCCACGACTTGTGGGCATGGTCCGTGGATGTAAACCCTGGGACTTGTGCTTTAGTCATCTTGTCCCACAAAGCACCCTAGAGTAGACATTGAGTCTGGCCTGCAGTCTGGCCCAGAGGCCCCCACACATCTACGGTGGGATCATTGACCACTTCCCATGATGGGTGCTCATTTGGTAGGGGAGAAGGGTAGTCAATATTAGAAGGGGTGAGAGAGGTGGTGGACAGCAGGGAGGTGAGGGAAGGGGAAGGTGCAAAAGTGCCACACATTTTAAAGATTTTAGAGGAAAAACGAATAAGCAAGGTCATTAGCAGAAAGGGAAGAGGCAATGGATATTGGCTTGGGACGAGTAAGGAAAGCTTGAAGGGTAGATGAAGGTTTGTGGGGGTGATTGCAAAGGGAGTTTAGATTTATGAAGTAGGTGGATCTGGCAGAGTCCAGTGCAGAGGTGAGGGTAGCAAGGGAATACTTGTATGCAAGGGGTGGGGTGGTGTTCTGTGATTGCACTAGCGTTGTAGTTCAGGAAGCATGTTTACTTTGAGGGTCTGCATCGCTAGGTGATCCAGGGCTGAGGACTGGGACTGGATGATGTGAACGTGTGTTCAGGATAGCGTTGATCAAAGGTAGTCAGAAGTGCATTGTGAAAGTCAGAAAACGCACTGTCAATCGAATAGCGGTGAATAGGGGAGAAAGAGAGGATGTCACATCATTAAAGAAAGGGGCAAGAGTAATTCTTGAATTTCCTCTTGGTCACTGAAGAGGGAAGAGGAGGAGTAGAGGGTGCTAGATGTTCAAGAGAAAGTCCAGCAGGATCACTCCATTGCTCACTTTAACATATCAGTCCATTCTTCCTCTTCAATGACCAAGAGGAAATTCAAGCTGGATCACTCCATTGTTCACATTTTCACTGAATGGAGGAGTACAGGGACTGCGATATTAAAGAGAAGATTCAAGTAATCAGAAGGGGAGGAGCTGATTGGCAGGGTAGAGGAGAGTGAAGTATAGAGAAAGACCAGGTCTAGAGAGTTCCTACCACAGCGGGTAGGCTGGTATTGGAGGGAGTGGTCAGATAGCAGGGTGTTAGGTTCAAGGCGGTAGAGAGCTTGGATGAGTAAAAGTCCCCAAATAATGACAACGGAGATATAGGTGGAAAGTGACTGAAAGAGACGGGTCAGATCAGGGAAGGAAGAATGGAGAGGACAAAGGACTGATAGAACCATACTAGTGAGGGGAGAAGGAGGGAAGAGTTCTAGAATGGCACATTCAAAAGAGGAAGGTCTGATCCCAGTGGGGGTTGGAGGTGCGGGGTTGGGTGGAAGACTTGAGGGCTTTATTGATAAGAAAACCTCCACCCTTCCCAACAGATCAGAGAGAGTGGGTGAAGGTAACTGAGTCAGTGTGGAGAACCCCTAATGTAGCAGTGTCATGAGGGAATATCCAGTTGTCTCTGATAGCAAGATGTGGAAGTTACCGTGATCGGATGTTGAAGTGCTCAGTGATGTGGGAAGACTTTTTTCAGAGTGATTTTGCATTTCAGAATTCAAGCAAAACAGTGATAGGGGGTTGGGGTGAGAGATGAGGCTGGAGATCCTAGGAGAAAAGGCACCTTGGTTCAGAGGGGCATAGCAAAGGAGAGGGGTTGATTGAGGTAGAAGTTCAAGCAAGTTGAGGCTAAAGGCAATGAGAGAAGGAGAGAAAAGTCAGTACAAGGAGGAATGTAGCGAAGTTAAGGTACACAATGCAGAACAGAAGAAAATAGTCATGTGAAAACAGAGAAGAAGGGGACAGCTCAAGAGGAAAGGGGTATGTGGGGGACAGAATGGGAAGGGTGGAAAGGGTGGTTGGGAAAGGACAGCTGTAAAGTCTGTGTTTGGGTCTAGAATGGGGACATGGGTAACAAAAAAAACAGGTAACGGGCACAAAAAAGATGCTTCTTGCTCCTGTGAGATAACAGCATCTAGGTGTCGAATGGAGAGTTACTGGGTTAAAGGATCTGTATGTGTATAATCAAGATTCAGGGAAAGGGGTGTATTGCTAACCCGAGAAGGTTTTGTCCCATGACCCTTTCCAGCCCCAAATGTCCCAAATAGGGAGTTGTCCTCTGCTATATTTGTCTCTCAGCTGTAGATGCCAACGAGAGACTCAATAACAAGAAACGTGGTGTGTCACATGACCCTCTGGGAACCAATCTGAGTGCTCAAGTAAACAAGCAGCTAGGATGCAGGCCATGTCCTGGGTGTTGAGGGTCCAGGGAGCTTCATTTTTCAGACAGGATTTTCGGATGGTCCATAGGATACTTTGGGAATACAGGTTGTGGCAAAATGGCTTTAACATTTAAACAGTCACATTATGTGAACTCCAAAAAGGCAATTGGCACGGTTGATATGAGTACTGAAATAAATACAATATACCATTAAACATTTTGTTATATCACTCATAAAGTGTTATGCCTTTGTAACCCCCTGCGGGGAACAGAAAAAAAATGAAAAGAAAAAAAGGATCCCGGCATCATGAAATGTGCAGGTATCCTTTCAGTGAAGGAAAAAAATACTAGAGTAGAAAAAACCCCCGCGCGTGGCCACGTGGGTGTTCCTTACTCTAACAGAATAAAATCCTCTGCTTCTTCACCGCTGCTGCCCACACCTTGATGGTGGCACTCTAGGGAGAAGGCGACTTGTAGCACAAGCTGGCGACCACCAAAGTTCCTGACTCAAATCGTGGAACAGTGACACTTCGGACGAGGTAGCCCACGAGAGAGCTGGTCAGTCCACCGAGCATTCCAGGGACAGTTCTGAAGGCTATGGCAGGGCTGGATCCTCTAGAAGGCATAGAGACAAGCTGGTTGCACTAGCCAGAGGACTGAAGCACCGCTCTGGGTCATTGGACATCAGGCAGAGGAGCAGGGCTTCACCGGGCTGTCACCTGGAAGGGATGCTGGGCCACTTCAGGAGTCTTCTTTAGATCTTTAGCAGTCTACCTTTCTTTGAGGGATTCTTGCCTCCAACGTAGATATGAAGAATAGCTGCAGAGGTCTTCCTCTTATCCAAAACATAAGCTGGAAGCAAGTTCAAGCCCACCAATGTTAAGGATCTGCACCATTCAAACAACCAGTAGTTGTCCAATCCCTGACAACTACTGGTTTCACATCTGCCCCAGAAGCAGACTTTGTTACCAAGGATGTGGACTGGGACTAGACAGTCACAGCTCCCTTCGTGCCCCACACACAACACAAAGGCTCACTATGCCCCGAAAGCTGCAGCTTTCCTGGGCAAGTGCATGACCTTATTAAGGACTTGACCTGAGGAGGCAAGAAGATGGCCAAAATACAACCGAAATAAGAGGTGTGTGGCTATTCCCAGATCTCTCCAGGTAATACAGACTTTTTATAGCAAATGATCAGGGCGAGCCCGGTTACACAAAAAGACCAAAAAAGGATTTAATGATAATTATAACCTAGACAACACATGTTCCATTTACTACATATCAGTGATTAACACAGGTGAGTGAACCCAAAACATTACAAACTATACACCTACAATAGACATACATAATCACCACTCCCTACACCACCCTATTAAGCAGCTTCACGTCCAAGCTCACATATCGCTAATGTACTACCCGTACTATTTGCTACCCTACACACCTATTGCCTAGCATCTCCCTGCACAACATAAGTTTGAACACCATACCTTCTTTGCACCATCAACAAGCCATTATTCAGTATGTACATCCATTTCTAAGCTCTCATCTTCCAAAAATAAACCACCCAATGCTCCTCTCACCAATACCAACATCAAGCAATCCAGCGATAAAGCCTCAACCATTCATGTTGCTTTAATAAATGCTAGATCTCTCCCTGCACATGCTCTGGACATTGCTGACTATTTCACAGTCCATGACCTAGATTTCTTAGCCGTTACTGCGACTTGGTCACATGCAGCTGCAGGTCCATCTCTTTCACTCGCCATTCCCAACGGCTACTCCATCACTAGATGCGACAGAGACTCCAAACAATCCAAAGGCGGAGGCGTCACCTTCATCACCAGAAGCTCTCTTAGCCTTAGACCCATTCCCGACCAGCATATCCCTTCAGCTGAGTTACTATCTGTCAAGTTACCTATCTCAGCCACCCAAACAATTACCATGCAACTCATTTATAGGCCCACAGGCCCAGTTTCCACCTTCTCAGAAGACATAACCACCCTTCTAACAGCTAACACTAAGCCTAACTCACAAATAATCCATCGAATGGATTGTTTCCTTCCACGTATTCCTCATCTATGATATTCGTATCTCACCAGCTTCGTTGCTTCAGAATTTTTTTTTGGGCAGAGGGCGCTGTGCAGGAGGTCGTGGCATTGATGTCCCTCGATGGTCTCCGTAGCGTGTCAACGTGACCAGTCATATAAGTAGCTTGTGCCCGTTGGCTTCAGTTAGTTTTTCCGACAGCTTCACAATTGAATTAACGGCACGCTTGATATTTTCCTCAGAGAAAATGTCATCTTCTTCGACCCCCTCCACTCCTAAAACGGAGTTTAAAAAGTGTATCAACTGTGGTTCCAAAATGTCGATCATTGACCCTCACTGTGTCTGCCTTTGGTGCTTGGGTTCGGACCATCCGACCGGCGACTGTGGCTCCTGCCAGTCGATGACAGAGAAAGCTCTTCACGAACGAAAATGTAAACTAGCGGTGGGGAGGGAAGCTTCGAGGGCCTCTTCGAAGGCCACTTCTAAGAAGCATAGAAAGTCTGGCGAATCGAGAGACTCCGATAGGCATAAACACTCGAAGAGATCTGGATCTAGGAGTAGATTGAGACGTTCTTCGACATAGATCTCCTTCCTCTTCACTAGACACATCTACCGAGATGGTAAGATGTCCGACTAAGTCGGATTGCCCTAGGAAATGGGAAGAGTTTAGAAAACAAATGATGAATGTCTTTGAGAATGCGGCCCAACCCCCTCAAAGAAACCTCGTAAGAGCCAGACCCCGGTCGCTCCCTTGGACGACGCAGGAGAGTCAGAAACTACTACGGCCAAGTCCAGTAGTAATATAAAATATAGGCCATCAAGATGTGACCTGATTATATGACACCCTATGCTGGAAGGTCTAGTGGTATTTATCTCGGGCAGTATGGCCCTTAAATAAGCAAATGTTACCTTTACCCTGACCAGGTTCACCTATACCCTGTGGGATTGTGTAAAGGCGGTGGCTGAACATATTCCCGAAGGCGAAGAAAGGGAAAGCTTTCTGAATATTGTGAAAGATGGTACGGAGGCAATGGGAGAATGTCTCCAATCTGGATTGGATACTTTTGACAGCATCAGCAGATCCATGGCTGCAAGCACAGTACTGTGCAGATTTGCGTGGTTGAGGAAGTCGGGGTTTGCACCTGACGTGGAGGCCAGGCTACTCAACATGCCTTTTGACGGCTCGAGGATGTTCAGAGGAAAGCTGATGAGATCTTAGAAAAACTGCAAACCTCCAAGGCGGCAACTAAGTCCCTTAGCGCCTCTATGCAACAGCCTCAAAAACCTTATTTGGGCTCACATTCCTAAGAGGTCGTAGTGGACGAGGAAGAGGTTTAAAATCTGCCTCAGCAGCAGCATCTTTGCCCTCAGCTGCTCCGGCAGCCGCCTCCAAATCTCTCTGAGACCTTAGCACACAAGACCCGGGTGGGAGGCAGAATGTCACAGTATCTGAACGAATGGTGGGGCATTACTTCAGATGCTTGGGCACTGGAAACAGTAGCTCAAGGTTACTGCCTTCCCTTCCTAAAAAGGCCTCAGGACCATCAACCAGGAACCAATTCTGTAAAAATTGCAGATCCACTCCTTGTGCAGGAAATGTTAACCCTGCTAGAGAAAGGTGCAATAGACCAGGTACCTGTGGCATGGAGGAAAAAGGGTTGGTACTCCTCTTACTTTCTCATTCCAAAGAAGGACGGAGGATTGAGACCCATCTTGGACTTATGAAATTTGAACGAGTTCCTCAGGAAGGACAAGCTCAAGATGGTAACCCTTTCTCAGATCCTTCAGGTTCTCCAACCCCAGGACTGGTTGGTATAATTGGACCTTCAGGATGCTTACTTTCATGTGCCAATCCATCTCAAGCACAGAAAGTACCTGAGTTGGCGGCTCTCACTATCAGTTTCGAGTTCCGCCATTCAGGCTGACCTCCGCCCCAAGGGTTTTCACCAAACTGATGGCGGTGGTGGCAGTGAGTCTCAGGAGAGGGGGGGATTCATGTCTACCCCTACCTGGACGATTGGTTGATCAGGACTTGTTGCCCTGAACAAGCTAAGGAACATCTCTCAATCACCTGGCACTCCTTTCACAGACTGTGCTTCTCCCTCAATTACAAGAAGTCCCAAATGTTACCACTCCAAAGACTCCAATTTATCAGAGCAGTCCTAGATACTTCATCGGGGAAAGCCTCGCCTCCCGAGATGAGAGCCCACCACATTTTGCAGATGGTAACCAAGTTCCAAAATGCCCAGCATCTGCCGGCCTTCGATTTTCTGAGGTTGTTCGGCCTCATGGCATCCTGCATTTTTCTGGTGCCAGAGGCCCGGTTGAGAATGAGATCCCTTCAATGGGCCCTCGGGACACAGTGGTCCCAATTCTCGGGTAATATGTCGGATCTTCTGCAAAATCCAAGCACAGTTGCCCAGGACCTTCTATGGTGGGCTTGCAACAACAATATTCTCAGGGGAGAATCTTTTTGGCAACCATGGCGGGAGATAACAGTAGTGACAGACACCTCACTCACGGGGTGGGGGCCCCATACCAACGATCTGACAATCAGCAATCTTTGGTCTCCATTGGAGTCCAAATTACACATCAACCCTTAGGAGCTGAGGGCGATCAGACTAGCGCTGAAGGCCTTTCTGCCCTCTGTATGGGGAAGGAATGTTCTGATAATGACAGACAACACAGTGGCCATGTGCTACCTCAACAAGAGAGGAGGCGTAGGGTCACTGCCACTGTGCAGAGAGGCAATGCAGCTCTGGTTCTGGGCAATACAAGAAGGAATCTCTCTGTCGGCAGTTCACCTAGGCGGAGAGCTGAACACAGCGGCGGACACTCTGATTAGGCAGAACACAGTATGCCACGAGTGGGAACTAGCTCAGGAAGTCCTTCAAGAGATCTTCACCCTTTGGGGAACCCCTCATGTGGATCTGTTCGCGACCTTGTTCAACTGAAAGTGCGATCATTACTGCTCAAAAAAAAAAAATTCCCCCAAGAGGAGCTCTAGGAGACGCATTCATAGTGGACTGGGAATTTTCATTTCTGTACACGTTTCCCCCTGGCCCCGTGATTCCTCACGTAATCAGGAGGTTGAGAAAGTTCAGGAAACCCATGATCCTAATTCCCCAGGATTGGGCCAGGAGGACGTGGTACCCGGACCTTCTGGACATGTCCATCTGCCCTCCAATACGTCTTCCACAAAGAGAGGATCTTCTCTCGCAAGAGGAAGGTCGAGTTTTCCATCCAGAAGTCAAGACACTCAACCTTCACGCATGGTTTCTGAGAGGTTGAGATATAAGGATTGGGACCTCCCAGATGACGTAATGGAGATTTTGCTTTCGGCCAGAAGGCCAGCAACTAAATCTCTGTACCGGTGTCATTGGAATAAATTCAGTAACTGGTGCAAAGATAAGAATGTGGACCCTTTTCAATGGGGCACTCCTATAGTGATATCTTTTCTGTTACATTTGGCCAATCTGGTGCTCCAGATTGGGACAATAAAGGGATATTTGGCAGCACTTTCCATATTCAAGCGCTCCTCGGAAGAGGTCTCCTATTTTATGATTCCTTTGATTATTCACTTTTTGAAGGGGCTCACACATGTGTACCCCCCAATAGCTTTTCATGTCCCTACTTGGGATTTGAATCTTGTGTTGAAATTCCTAACTTGTGTACCTTTTGAGCCTCTACATTCCTGTCCTTTAAGGCCTTTAACACTCAAAACTGTCCTTCTTGTGGCATTAACATCAGCCTGCAGGTTTAGTGAATTGCAGGCTCTCTCATGCAAACCTCCGTATACTACCTTTTACAAGGATAAGGTGGTACTTGAGTTAAACCTTCTTTCTTGCCGAAAGTAGTTTCTGACTTTCATTTGTCACAAAAATCATACTTCCAACCTTCTATCCTCCTCCTCATTTGGGCAAAGAAGAGGAGAGGTTACACAAACTGGACCCAAAAAGGGCTCTGAGTTTTTATATATCAAGAATGACAACATTGCGCCAGGATGACCAACATTTTGTGGGTTACACTGGCCATAAACTGGGATTAGCGGTGACAAAACAAACTATATCCCGCTGGTTTACTTTGGCTATAGTAGAGTGCTACAGATTACCTGGGAAAGACCCACCGGAAGGGCTTTGTGCCCATTCCACAAAGGATATGGCTACTTCCGCGGCTCTGAAGAGGGGAGTCCCTGTATTTAATATTTGTTCAGCTGCAACAAGGGCATCAATGCACACCTTTGTTAAGAGTTACTGCTTAGCCGCATCTTCTTCCCAGGAAGGTCTGTTCACAAAAGCTGTACTTCATTCCATACATGATAAAAAATAATTAGTACTCCCACCTCCAAATTTACTACTGCTATGGGAGTTTATCATAGAGGAGGAATACATGGGAGGACACAATCCATTCGAAGAACAAGTTACTTACCAACTGTAACGTTCTTTTGACTTGATGTTCCTCCCACGTATTCCTCATCGTCCCTCCCATCCTACCCCGCAGTACAGTTTATGTTATTTACACTCCTCGTTCACGAAGAGCTTACAGTCTGAGGCACCCCTGGGTGTTCCTCAAATCATACCACGAAAAAACAGAACTGAAGCCAACTTATACGACTGGTGACGTCGACACGCTACGGAGACCATCGAGGTACGTCGACGCCACAACCTCGTGCACAGCGCCCTCTGCCAAAAATGTTTTCCAAAGAAGCGAAGCTGGTAAGATATGAATATCATAGATGAGGAATACGTGAGAGGAACATCCAGTCGAAAGAACGTTGGTAAGTAACTTGTTCTTCTAGGCGATCTTAATCTTGGCTTCCAAGATACCAAAGATCATAAAGCCACAGATATTGATAGTACTATAACTGAATTGGGCTTCTCCCATCGCATGCAGGAACCCACCCTATCAAAGGAAGAACGCTTGACTGGTTGGCAGACCTTAATTGCAATATCAATATAGTGTCGAACACACCCTGTGCCTGGTCAGATCACCATGTGATAACGTTCAACATCAATTTTGACAACCATCGTGCCAAACAGATCATCGCGCCACCTATCAACATGAGAAATAAAAGGGATACAACAAGTGAGAAATTGGTCTCCCTAATATTACCCATACTAAATAACACTACCAAGTTGTGCGCCGACCCTACAGCCCTAGTCGACATTTATAATCAAACAATACTTACAGCCATTAACACCATTGCCCCAATCAAACTGCGGAAATCTAAACCACGTGCACACCTCAACTCCTGGTTTATGCCACACCTTAGAACACTTCGCAAGGAAAAAAGACACACTGAAGCCAGTTGGAAAGGCCTACCATCCCAACAGACTACTATTAGCATCCCTCAACTACAAAGAGGCAATGTTCCAGGCCAAAAAAGACATTTACAACAATCGCATTTCAAAAGCTAAGTCGAGCACAAAAGAGCTCTTTAAGATACTTAAAGAACTTGAATCTCTTTCAGCGTCCCCTGATACTTGTGTCAAAGACCATCAACAGATGGTTCATCAAAGTCAAATAAACTGGTTGTTATAACTCAATAGTATATAAGTTTTCTGAATAACAAAGATGATCATTCATCTAGTAAAAAACCAAAGAAATTTTAATTGTAGTCACAATTAGTTCACCATTAAAACTTAAAATGCAAAAAGCCAAATTAGCTGTCAACAGAATATGATGATAAGCAATGATAATCCATTTATAGAATTCAAAAGTGGCTGATGCGTTTCGGGATGAGCATCCCTACTTCTTGAGCCAAGTAGTTCAAACTGGAAAACATAAACCAAATTAAAACTGTTTCAATCCTTTGTTCTTCACGTGAGCATCATGTATCTACAAAAGTATAATCAGCTATACATAGCATTGCCAATTAGTCGTATATGTGTTGATATATCATTCTGAGCACAATTCAAAAGACATTCTAACATGATAGTCAAAATTATTCTAATATTTTAGAGGCCTCTACTGTAGCCAGTGTGCACTGGTATACTCACTACACGTCCAAAATCAACCAGTTAAGCAACCATATAGTTATGAGAACGACTCTCCAACATTTTGTTTCGAGTAAGCATACCTTTACTGTAGAGTGAGTGGGGATTGTGTCTTCCCCTGAATCTGGTGAAATGGTGTGTTCCAATTCCTCACACACCGGTAAGAACAAATGCTCCTCTCGTGAGTGTGGAGCACCTAAAGTAAAGAAATGGGGGATATATCTGAAAGTAGTGCAACCTAAATCCCTGTATAATCTCCAAAAATGCGTGGTGAATAAAACTGTTGACCCCTTACAGCATGTGATATTAGCGAGTTTACCCAAATGACTAGACTATAGAAGTATAAAACAAAAATATACTGCTGCGTTAGAAAAAACGCTGTGAATAGTAGAATGGCTTACCTCTCAAGTTGAGAGATTTGAAGAAAGTAAGAGGACTATGATTCGTCTTTGCTTGGAAAACCTGGCGTACCAGGAGCTGTTAACACAGGATCATCTGTGGTCTTCTTTGTAGAAAAAAATAAAAATGAAGAGATAGAGGAGTGAGCTATGTTACTAAAAAGCCCCTCTTGGGGCTATGTAAGGAGTAAATAATTAATTGTCTTCCCTGGCTACTGCTTACCTCTGCAGTGTTAATGTGGAAATCCACGATTGCGGACAAAAAAATGTTCGTTCTTCTCTGTGCTACTCCCTGAGGTTGCGCATGCTCCAAACAGATATATGCGCTCCTCATCCGTTCTGCGGTGGGTTTCCTCGTCTCCCTGGCAACCCTCTTAGTTGTCGGCAAACACAGAGCATACCTAGACCCTCTCTGTCTGTATGCGTGTTCATAAACATAGAAAACAGACTGTTCAGGGTCCCTATGTACATGGGCCCTCATTCCAACCCAGGCGTTAAGGGTTTAATGGCGCCGTCGGCGCGGTTAACCCTTAACGCCTGATTTCCACCTTAACGCCTGCTTTTAGCAGGCGTTAAGTACCAAGGCGCTAAGCGCCCTTGGCGCTTATTACGGCACCGTAATTTACGGTGCCGTAATTAGCGCCTTCCCCACTCCCATTATGCCCTATGGGGCAAAAATGGGAATGGGGAAGGGTAAATGGGGATTGGGGATTTACCGCCCCACTCACCTTGGAATGGGGCGGTAAATCTGCCATCCACCATGGTGTAAACAGAGTTTACAACATGATGGTAAAGTAGGGAACTTACCACCTGGGTTGGAATGAGGGCCATGGTGCTATCTTGAAGGTGTGTATATGGGCGCCATCTTGGAACATCACAAAAGCTTATTAGTAAACTTACATCAACACACTGTTGTTGTTAGTTAGATCTAATGTTATTGTAAAATGGGGTAAAACTAATGAATAATACATTGTGTAACCATGTTTTTGGCTATGGTAAGCAAAAGGGCTGGGGGAGGTGATAGAGATTTGCCTTGATGCACGTGTATGAGAATTACACTCTGGCCACAGTAGAGATCATGTTATATAAATCTTCTGGATCTTTTGTGTTCATGAATGTACATGAAATGAACATGTCAGATACTCACAAACAAAAAATTGTGATCAGTGGGCCGGTCAACACACCCCGGACTAATTACATTTTAACAATTGTTCCACTGTCAAGAACAATATGTTGCATCTGTTATGTCCCATGTAAAGCATTTTTAACATTTTTAACAACTTAATCTTCCCCAGTAGACCAAGCAATTGCCTTTGGGGTGTCATTTTCTGAGTGTGCCCCAATTAGAATGAAATTTTACATTGATGGCAAAAACAAATCCAAAATTATACATTTGTCATGGTCAGGCAAGGATAAGGAATAAGGGTCTGTCCTCTGTCAACTAATCAGATAAAGCACCTCACGGAAAACTCTTCATTAAGAACTTGTGGATTCAATGTATCTAAGAGGTGTACCCAAAACTTTTCTTTGCGTGAGAGAATTGATTGATAGTCTCCCCCTCCGTATAGTTTCTTGACTACCTCCAAGATCTGGAATTTGATCTTGGCTACTGTATGTTGGTGTTCTGTGAAGTGTCTTGCCAATGGGGATTTTATGTTTTTACATCTGATGTTTGATTTGTGTTCGGTTATTCTTTCTTTCACTGCTCTTGTAGTCTGACCCACATACAGTTTCCCACAAGGGCATTTAATTTCATAAATGACCCCTGTTGACATGCAGGTAGCGTAATCTCGCAATTTATATTTCTTGCCCGACTGGGGATGTGTTACACTTTCGCCCTTAATTACATTATTGCAATGGGAAAATCCCAAGCATGGGAATGTGCCCTTCTTTCTTGTTTGCAAAAACATCGTTTTTTCTTTAGGGGGTTTCTCTGCTCTTACTAGTTTGTCTCTCAAATTTTGGCCTCTTTTAAAGGCCATCATTGGGGTCTTGGGAAATAGTTTTTCGAGCAGTGGGTCATTATGGAGAATTCCCCAGTGTCTTTTAATTGCTCTCCCACTTGGAAACTCTGACAAGAATACTTCGAAATGTAGAGTAATGGTGTCTCTTTGTTCTCAATCTTTGGTGTGAGTAGTTGTTCCTTACTCACACTGAATGATCTCTCCTTGGCTTCCTCTAGAACAGAGTGTGGGTAGCCCCTCTTTGCAAACTTGTCCAACAATTTAGTGCATTCGACATCAAGTCCCGCTGGATCCGAAACAATCCTTTTCAATCTCAGGATTTGGCTATAGGGTAGGCTACCCAGCATTGACTTCGGATGAAAGCTAGAAAAATGTAATAGATTATTGACGTCGGTTGGTTTGTGGTAGATGTTGGTCTCAATTTGATTGTTTTTAATCTCCAAGCAGACATCTAGGAAATGTAGAGAAGGTGTTCCTACTTCCATTGTGAATTTAATGCTTTGATGTACTGAATTCAAAAAGTTGAAAAAGGCGGTCAATTCCTCTTTGGTGCCGCACCAAATCCCAAAAATATAATTGATAAATCATTTCCATATTAATATTTTGTTTGACCAGTCCGCATTTTCCAGTACATGTATGTGTTCGAATCTGTACACGAAGGTATTCGCCTTGAAATCTAAAATAGTTATTGTTCAATATCAAGCTTAGGAGCTTCACAATCAATTACGGATCACCTCTCGTTGCTTGTGAATTCAATACCAGCCATTCCACTGCTTGGATTCCTTCCTCATGTGGGATGGAAGTATACAAACTGCACACATCCATACTGAACAGTATGCACTCTGAACTTAATGCTCTAATTTCTTGAATGCAGTTTAAAAAGTCTGTAGTATCCTTAAGGTACGTCGGGATGTCCTGGATGAGTGGTTGAAGTAACCGGTCAATATATATGGACAATGGGTCGAAAATGCTGTCAGTGCCAGCTACTATGGATCTTAGTGGAGGGTCACTTTGATTCTTGTGGATCTTCGGCAATCCATAGAACACCGGCGTGATTGGGTGATGATTGATTAGAAATTCGCTCGTTTTACTACTTATCCATTCATTGTCCAGGGCTTCCTCCACTATATTCTCAATGAGCGACCTGATTCTCATGATTGGATCCCCATTAAGTTTGGTATATGTACTGGCGTCATTGAGTAACAACAGGCATTTTTTTGTGTAATCATCCGTGTCCATAACAACAATTGCACCTCCTTTATCGGCAGGTTTTATGGTCAGAGCCTCATCTTTTGCCAATGCTTCTACATGATCTAATTGGCACTTCTTTACATTGATAGGTATTGATATTTGGTAATTGATCCGTTTCAAATCTGTAATAACATTCTTCTCGAAAAGATTCAGGATTGAGTTCTGTACATGTGGATCAAAATGACTCTTTGGACGTATTTCTAATGTTTCACCCTCAGAATGGCGGATTTCCAGATTCTCATCTGACTCAAAAAATATTATGAGTCTAAGTTTTCTTAATAGCCTATGAAAGCAAATTTTCTCCTTAAATAATGTGGTGTTATTTGTCGGAATTAAGGATAGTCCGCGATTCAGCATCTCAAGTTGACCACTGGTAAGAGTTTTCTTGGAGATGTTAACTACCAGGTTTTCACTCATTTGTTCTGCTTTTTTTGTTTTCCCTTGCCCTCTCCTTGTTTTTCTCTTGATTTGTCGCGTAGGCCTAAAAAAGCCCCAGTGTCGTCTGGTCTTGGAGAAACTGTAGTAGATGGTATTACTGCTGGTTATGGGGGATGTAACCCTCCGTTTGCTGATGATGTTGGTCTTCTTCCTGTGTCAGAAGTTGAACTCTTATTGCCTGGTTGTGTTGGTTCACCTATGCTACTCGAGCTGCTATTGTTGCCAGAATTTGATGAGTCTGGATTCCTAGGTTTTGTTCTGTTAAGGTTCCGATAGTGAAAAATACTCCTGCCAGTTGAATACAATGTCATTCATGTAGTGGATAGTATCCCTTTTGAACTTTCTTAGTTTTCTTTGTTCTATGTCCAATATGTACGTGGCTAATTTTTCATTGATATCTACTAACAATTGTGATAATTCTTCAGTTGACTTGAATTCACTTTGTTGAGTTTTTAAATTAAACTATTTCTGTGTCTATAGAATTTAAGGATTTTGATAGTTCTTCTATCGTTAACAAGATGAGGTCCAAGGAACATTTGTTCAGGATACGGTCCCACTTTTCAATGAAGGCTTTATTTTTATTACACAATGTGGGTCTGAGGTAAACCCTCAATCCCCTTGGGACCCTTTTGGATTTGAAGTATTCCACTAATGATCACAATTTTTTGTTTATGAGTATCTGACATGTTCATTTCATGTACATTCATGAACACAAAAGACCCAGAAGATTCATATAACATGATCTCTATTGTGGCCAGAGTGTAATTCTCATACACGTGCATCAAGGCAAATCTCTATCACCTCCCGCAGCCCTTTTGCTTACCATAGCCAAAAACACGGTTACACAATGTATTATTCATTATTTTTACTTCATTTTACAATAACATTAGATCTAACTAACAACAACAGTATGTTGATGGAAGTTTACTAATAAACTTTTGCGATGTTCCAAGATGGCGCCCATACACACACCTTCAAGATAGCACCATGTACATAGGGACCCTGAATAGTCAATTTTCTATGTTTATGAACACGCATACAGAGAGGGTCTAGGTATTTTCTGTGTTTGCCGACAACTAAGAGGGTTGCACGGAGACGAGGAAACCCACCGCAGAACGGATGAGGAGCGCATCCATCTGTTTGGAGCACGCGTGACCTCGGGGAGTAGCACAGAGAAGAACGAACACATTTTTTTGTCCGTGATCATGGATTTCCACATTAACACTACAGAGGTAAGCAGTAGCCAGGGAAGACAATTAATTATTTACTCCTTACATAGCCCGAAGAGGTGCTTTTTAGTAACATAGCTCACTCCTCTATCTCTTTATTTTTATTTTTTTCTACATAGAAGACCACAGATGATCCTGTGTTAACAGCACCTGGTACGCCAGGTCTTCCAAGCAAAGACGAGTCACAGTCCTCTTACTTTCTTCAAATCTCTCAACTTGAAAGGTAAGCCATTCTACTATTCACAGAGTTTTTTCTAACGCAGCAGTATATTTTTGTTTTATACTTCTATAGTCTAGTCATTTGGGTAAACTCGCTAATATCACATGCTGTAAGGAGCCAACAGTTTTATTCACCACGCATTTTTGGAGATTATACAGGATATACAACATCACAGGGATTTAGGTCGCACTACTTACAAATACATCCCCCATTTCTTTACCTTAGGTGCTCCACACTCACGAGAGGAGCATTTTTTTCTTACCGGTGTGTGAGGAATTGGAACACACCATTTCACCAGATTCAGGGGAAGACACAAACTCCACTCACTCTACATTAAATGTATGCTTACTCGAAACAACATGATGGAGAGTCGTTCTCATAACTATATGGTTTCTTAACTGATTTATTTTGGACGTGTAGTGAGTATACCAGTGCACACTGGCTACAGTAGAAGCCTCTAAAATATTAGAATAACTTTGACTATCATGTTAGAATTTCTTTTGAATTGTGCTCAGAATGATATATCAACACATATACGACTAATTGGCAATGTTATGTATAGCTGATTATACTTTTGTAGATACATGATGTTCATGTGAAGAACACAGGATTGAAACAGTTTTCATTTGTTTATGTTTTCCAGTTTAAACTACTTGGCTCAAGAAGAAGGGATGCTCATCCCGAAACGTGTCAGCCACTTTTGAATTGTATACATGGATTATCATTGCTTATCATCATATTCTGTTGACACCTAATTTGGCTTTTTGCATTTGGTGAACTAATTGTGACTACAATAAAAATTTCTTTGGTTTTTTACTAGATGAATGATCATCTTTGTTATTCATAAAACTTATATACTCTTGAGTTATAACAACCAACTTATTTGACTTTGATGAACCATCTGTTGATGGATTTAAAATAGAGTGCAGGGGACGGGAGGGCTCCTACCTTTGGATCGTCTTTTCTTTTCCTACATATATGTTATAGTGATCCTGTGCCAGGGTCACGTTTCCTCCCCCGCCCCTGAAAATAATATTACATTTCATAGAATTTAGAAAATTGACCTGCCATACAAAACACAAGGTAGTGCGCCTACTAATCCTGTTCTTTTTACAACTTGTGTCAAAGACAGCACGTGGTGTGCTAATATCCAAAAAGCACTCCTTGATAAAATCACGATGCTACAGACAAAAATGAACCTAAAAAAAAGCAGTTGGTCCACTGACACAGTATCCCCACGAGAGCCGCTAACCTTACTCAACACACATATACTCCCTTCAACTTGAACTCAAGGTGGGTGGTATCGGTCCAACCTGATAGCACTGCACCTTGAGGCGGGGTTCAACTATTGAGTTTCCGTGAGCAAAGGGCAAGGTAAGTGAAGCTGATGGCCTTACGTCCTTTCAAAAGGTCTGGACAGTATCAAAATGGAGCAAAACGAATGTGGTTCCATAGCAAACTATGGAGGGAAAGTTTCAAAAAGCAAATCTTTCCTAACTGTGCTTGTTCGGTCACGTAATTGCGATGCTCTACATTCACAAATGGGGCGAGTGAATTTTGTGTGTGGCAAGAAGCTTTCAACTTGAACTTTTGTACCCTGCTCAATATGCTGTATGTGTGGATGTCTGCAAAGCTGAATGCTGCTGGACACTGATGGGTCACTGTACTGTCCAATACAATTTCAATTTACAATACAGGCCTGGACGCACTAACATCAATGCCAATGCCCTCTCTGAGAGGCCTCATGCTCCGCCAGACGATACAGCTGGATCGACCTTGTGGAAGGATTTGTCTTCAGCAGGCGTCCCAGCTATCTGCCAGGCAGCAAATCAGTAGGAGACAGACAGAGCGAAGGGCATGGTTTGCTTAGAATCTTTAGCTGAGGCGGTACCCACCATCTACTGCAACACCACCAGTCTGGAGGCATTTGAGGTACCGTGTCTGGAACGAAATGAAATCTGTTCATCACAGCTAGCGGATTCTGGCATCGCTCTGCTCCTGAAAGCCTAAACCACCGGAGCGGATGTGTTCAGAGATGCTCATTGTGACTCTGAGCAAGCTGCAATGCTAAAGGAGTGAAATACCTTGTGCAGAAGGGTGGAATCCTGTTCAAGGAAAGCAAAGCTGGAGGCCAGCTACTACATCGGCTGGTGTTGGCAAAGATTCCACTGAGCCGTATTGTATGCACTCCACAACCAGCATGGCCATCTTGGCCAGGAACGACCCTCTGAGTTTGTCCACTGAAGGGTTTTCTGGCCTAGACTAACAGTAGATGTTGAGTATTATTGCCAGCACTGCGCCAGGTGTGTCACCATGAAGATTGAGGATTGTTCTGCAATCTATCTTCATTAACTGCAGACTTCCAGGCCTATGCAACTCCTATGCATCCCATTCCTCATGCTGGAGATGGACAGGCAAGGTGTGCAGAAAATCCTGGTGGTGACAGACCACTTTGCTCAGTACATAAGGCGTTTCCCGATAAATATTAGCGTGCCACCACCATTGCTTATTGTGTCAGAAATACATTATGCACTACGTTTGAGATGTTCAATAGTACCATTGCTTGGTAATGCCGGGCACCGTGAGGCCAAAGAAGAACAGATGGCATTAGCATGTGGCTACCCTGGCCCATGCTTATAATTGTACCAAGAACAATCCCACTGGGTTTACACAGTAATTTATGATGCTAAGAAGGGAGGTCCAGCTACCTGTAGACCTCTGTTTTGGAGTGTACACGAGTTAAACAGGCAGCGAGAATTATGCCAGCTAGGTGAAGCAGCTAAAATGTCCACTAGAGCAAGTGCATGAGCTCAACCAGGCTGCCGTAGAGAAGACAGAGGGAGGAAATAAACGCTGGGATGACCCAAAGGTCAGGCTTCATACACTTCAGCCTGGTGATCATGTGTTGATGATCCGCAACCTGGGAAAAAGAGGGTGCAATAAGGTGACAAGTGTAAGTCTCAACCGTTCATCATTGAGCATCAGCTAGGATAGCTCCCGGTCTACTGATTGCAAGAGGAAGGACGGCTAAGAAACATCAAGACCTTGTACCGGAACCCCCTGCTCTCAGTTGGGGATGAGGTTGAGCAGACACCAGAAGTGAGCAAAGAAGAATCAGCCAAGGGTCCAATGACTAGACGGCAGCAATGCTGAGCTGAAAGTCCTGTAGAGAAATGTGGATTTTTAAGGCTCAATTCCCAGAAGCCTCTCAATCTGCCGACACTGTGAGACTAGCAAAAAGCCTACCGGAAGCCAGTGATGCTTCGGGTGATCATTTTGTTGTCTACACAGACCATTTGTCAGATCAGACACAAGTGTGGGTCCATAAACCCACAGATCCCACCTCTAGGGAACATGAACTCCAACCGGTGAGTGCTACTTCTGAGTGTAATCTCGATCCTGTTCCAAATGTTAAGCTGGATGTAGCAGAGGTACCCTTACTCGTTCCTCCACTGGAAGATAGGGACCCTGGCTTGGTGCAATGTACAATTCCAGGTCAGGAGGAAACCCTTGATGAGGCCTGGGCTGCTCTCTGTCGTTCCACCAGGGAGAGCAGGGCTGTTATGAAGTTAACATAGGATTCACCAGAGGTCCAGTGTGAGGTTCCATTGCTCGTTTCTCACAGTTTTCAGTTCTTCCTATTTTAGAGCATGTTCCTGAGAATTAAGGGGTACTGTAGGTCAGAATCATGGCTGGATAAGTTTATAGAACAGGCCAAAGTTATGCTGAAGGCCAAAGATGGTTCAAAGGGAGTAAGTATTGCGGAGGGGAGGCAAGCATGTGACTCCCTGCAGGGGCTAGAAAGAAAAAGACAAAAAGGATCCTCGGCATCTGGATCCTTTCAGTGAAAAAGGAAAAAGAATAAAGGACACCTACACAATCCTATGCTCTAATATAAAAAACCATTTCTCAGTGCGAGTGGAGTGCTGTGGGTAATGCTTTCTCAACCCTCGCTAGAGAGGGTGAGAAGGCGCTCCGTTCCACGCTTTTACCACTGCTGCCCGATCATGATGGTGGCGCTCCCCTGACAGGGGAGTGCCTAAAATCATTGCCACCTCCCCGGCCGCATATCAGAGTTTCATAATTACTGGCACTCCCCACTGGGGTGCACCCAAACTGACTGTCGTCTACCAGGCCACACATTGAGGAAAGGGTCTGTCTCCGACAGGCAGTCCAGAAGGACTCCTTGTCCCACTGTTAGCAGACATGGCCCGGGATGAGTGAGGTTTGTGAGGCCAGCTTTGGACAACAAACTTCTGGATCTAAAGCAGGGCAGTCAGGATTTCATAATGTACATTACAAGGTACAACAGGCTTATCGTCAAAACCAACTGGCCTGATGACAAGAGAACCTCTCTGTTCTACACAGGGTTTCAAACAGAATTAAAAGATGTTTTGGCCCAAGTGGTCAATCCCCAATGAGACTGCTGCGAATATATTGATCTAGTTGTGCAGCTAGATCATCGTTTGATTGGACGAAAGGGGGACACTAAATCCATGGTTTTCTGGACAAGATAAGCCTGACAGCAGCACAGCGAGCTGAAGGGAGCCCCGAAAACATGCAGATCGGAGGGCCCAAGCCTTTCACAGTGATGACCCAGACTTGCTCATATCTCGCCCTCCAGGTGGTTCTGTCAGAGTAGCTTAACCTCTGGGCCGGGTCAGGTAAAAGACTGAGCTACTTTAGATGCAGTGTTTGGATGGCCACAGCGGATAGCTTTTTGATCCTATTGACGCACCTAGATTTAAGATCATTTTGGAATACCTTGGCGGTCAGAACATAATCGAGGATTGCCTGGCCGGGACGAACATAGCATTTCATCTCAGCAAGATATCTCCAGAACTGGTTCCTCAACGGGAAACCTCAAAAGCACTGCTTGATAGCTCAGACGGCCTCCATGCATCCAGAGGTGGAAGCATAGGAAAGTTTCCCCCTCGACTACCAAGATATTTTAGATGTCTTTAGCAAACAAATGGCAAATACTTTACCGCCTAACAGGTTGGATGAATGCCCAGCTATCTGGCAGTCACGTCTATGCGCTGACTGAGCCAAAGCAGGAGCATCTTCGGCATTATCTTGATGAGTTTTTAGCCAATGGATTCATAAAACCATCCAATTCACCCACTGCGACCATTATTTTTCGTGCCCAAGAAAGAAGGGGACCCAGACATGTATAGACTACCGAGGACTCTATAAAACAACCATAAAAAACATCTATCTCTTTGATTCCAGTGCTGTTGGACTAAGTGAAGGAAACCACAATCTACTCGTCCAAGGTGGTAAGCTCTGCGTAGGTTGAGCTTTGTGTAAAGGCTAAAGATGAGTGGAAGACGGCCTTTCACGCGAAATATGGACCGTTCGAATATAGAGTGATGGCATATGCAATGATTCTGCTGCGTTCCAAAACTTCATCAAGGAGATGCTCGATAACTTCGATATTCTGGTGTTCTCAAAGACTCCAGAACAACATGAGCAACAGATGAGAGTTGTGTTAACGCAACTCCAAAAACCATCAGCTGTTTGTCAAGATGGAGAAGTGAGAGTTTCATGTACAGAAGGTCTAGTTCTTGGGCTTCATCTTAACACCCCAAGGTATCACTATGGATCCAGGAAAACGTGAGGGCCATCATCGAGTGGCCATCAATGACATCGATCATCTCTGTTTCGCAAACTTCAATCAGCGTTTTATCCCACAATTCTCTGCAGTGGTGCTACCCATTCACCAAATTACTCAGAAAAGGCCAGCATGATATATGATATGATATTTTATTTATATCGCACTCATACACAAGTGTTTCAGAGCGTGACCAAGCAAAGGGAGGAGAACAAGGGAGAACAAAAACAACAATCTTACTAGGCCCAGTGACATTAGGAACGTGCAAGTGCCTGGAAAAGGGGAAAGTGTGTGGAAAGGGGAGAAGTGGAAAGTGCGGAACAAAGGAGAGAACAGAATAAATAAGTGCAATAAATAACTAAAGGCAGTGAAAAAGTGGTAGTGCAGCCAGCAAGTTGCAAGTGCATGATAAGTCAGATAGGGAATATCTGATAAGTGCAGAAGAAGAATGGGGGCTGTATGGGTACAGATACAGATCCCAGTGCAAGGGGTGGCCCTGAGGTAGTGCAGGAGGGAGGCAGGGTGAGCAGGTACCTAGGCCCAAAGGACAGAGGGTGGCCAGGTGCACAGTGCCTTGAGAGAAAAACAGATCAGCAGGGGAAAAGAGGGGCAAAAGCAGAAGCAAAGAGGTAGGTCTTGAGCTGTTTCTGGAACCAGAGATGGTTCTCCTCAAGTTTCAGGGTGGCCGGGAGGCTGTTCCAAAGGGAGGCCCCGGCCAAAGACAGGTCTGCTCCCAGCTTGTTTCTTTGAAAAACGACTGACCCTGAGGGAGTTAGAAGTAGAGGAGTGAAGGGCTCGAGAGGGGAGGTATTTACAGAGTCATAGTTGAAGGTATTTTGGACCCAGGCCCCAGAAAGCCTTGTGGAAAATGCAGAGGGTTTAAAATGTAATCCTTGCATCCACTGGGAGCCAATTAAGGGATTTCAGAGCTGCAGAGATACGATCCCAGGGGTTAAGGCCAAGGACAAGTCTCGCAGTCTTGTTCTGGATTAGTTGTAAAGGGCGGCGAGTGGAGGCAGGTAGATTTTGAAAGAGACTGTTACAGTAGTCCAACTTAGAGAGAACCAGAGCTTGGGAGACATTGAGCTTCTGGGGGAAGGAGAGGAAAGGCAGAGTACCTCTAAGAAGGTGCAGTAAGAAGTTTTACTTTTTAGAGACGTCAGAGGTGTGTGCGGAGAAGGAAAGTGTGGAGTCCAAGATGACCCCGAGGTTCTTGGCCTCGCAGTTAAGGGTAGGGGAGGGCCAAAGAGAGGTGGGCCAGAGAGTGAGGGGAAAGGATGGTGAAGGTATACCAATGCGAAGGATCTCAGTCTTGTTGGCATTTAGACAAAGATCGTTGGCGGAACACCATGTTGAATGCTGATTAGGCAATCAGAGATGAAGGAAGGAGAGGTGGTGTCTGAGGGAAGCCTGAAAAGGAGTTGAGTGTCATCAGCATGGCACTGGAAGTTTGAGCAGAAAATGCAAATGCAGTAGGCAAGAGTTGCCAGGTATTGGTTGAAAAGCCAGGGCAAGAGGTTAGACTCATGGGGAATACCACAGGTAGAGAGGGAGCTAGAGGATCGGAAGGCCCCAAGTTGTACCTGGGAGGGTCATTCAGAAAGGAAAGAGGTCAGCCAGGCCAGAGTCCATGAGTACTTCTCATGGACAGAGGAATTGAAAAACCCCTTTGCATTGGCACCAGTCCTAAGACATGCAAATCCAGCGTATCCATATATAGTGGAAGCTGAAACATCCAGTTATGCTATTCTCTCCCAACGGGACCCCCAGACTAAACAGTTACAACCTGTCGCATATTGGTTGAGCAATTTTAATCCAGCGGAATGCAACTGCACTGTAACTGAATGAGAAATGGTAGCGGTCAAGTCCGTATTCAAAGAATGGCTGCATTACCTTCTAGGTGCCGTCCACACGGTTACCATCCTCACAGACCACTGTAACCTACAGTTCCTACGAGCAGCCACAGCATTAACCACACTTCAATTTAGAAGGATGCTTTTCTTTTCTGAGTACAACTACATCACGTACCGTCCAGGAGCCAAAATTGGAAAGGCGTATGTACTCGCCCATCTAGGAAGTATTGCAGAAGTGACACACGAAAACAAGGAACCATCCCCTATCCAGTAACCAACCAGTTTCACTGGCACACTGCTCAATAAAGACAATATTCTGGAGGATGTTCGGGAGCATTTCAGCAGGTCGATCAACTGGACGACTGGGTCAAACAGGTTAATGATTGCTCTCAGTGCAAAGAATTACCATACTTCCAAGGCAGTCTATATTTACCAACCAAAAAAGTGCAGCTTCTGGCCCTCCAACAAATGCACAATATCCCTCTAGCAGGGCATTCAGGAATTAGGAAGACCACAAAGGCTGTCCAACACCATTGTTGGTGGCCAACACTGAAGCAAGACACTCAGACATACGTGCGACCATTCAACATGTGCACCCAATGCAAAAGCGATCACCAACTACCCCAGGAACTCCTGCAACTGCTCCCCACACCCTAGCATTCAATTTCCATAGACTTCACAAAGGACATGCCCAGAAGGCGTGTAAAGACCGTAATCCTTGTAGCATTGTATTTGCTCTCCAAGATGGTGCATTTTGTACCGCCCGCCAAACTCTCTATGGCAGTCAAACTAGCAAGACATTTTCTTTCCAACATCGTGAAATTGAATGGTATCCGGTCCGTCATCTCTGACAGAGGGAGCAAGTTTGTGTCTTCTCTTTAGACCTCCTTTTGTGGTACTCTAGGATCAAACAATCGCTTGTCCACATTTTACCATCTGCAAATAGATGGACAGAAAGAAACAACAAACCAGATTCTGGAGCAATACCTACGCTATCAACGTTCGCAAACAAACCAGGATTGGATCAAGCTGCTGTGGCCAGTAGAATTTGTGTATAATAACACAGTCCAAGAAGCTACAGATTTCTCATCGTTTTATGCCTTGTGGGGTTTTCATCCCAAAGACACTGTCTTCAACACCATTGTACCATACAATGTTTCATCTGTGGTAGAACATCACAAGAACCTGCAAGACACCCTTAAAACATTGAAAATGAACCTCATAAAAGCCAAACTGTCATATAAGAAGCAGACAGAAAAGCATCAACGACCACCAGAAGAAATGGCACTAGGGGGACAAGATTTGGCTTAGCACAAGAAATGTGCAACGCAAAGGGCCCAGTAAATTCCAGCTCAGATAAATCGTGCCATTCCCGGTTGAAAGGAAAATAGGCTTGGTAGCTGTGCAACTGACCTTGCCTCCGTACCTCCCGATTCACCCGGTGTTCCATGTATCGTTACAGAATTCCAGCCCAGAAATCATATAGGGGGTACCAGAATATGAGGACAAAATAATATTGGTCTCCAAAAGAGGGAGGATCTATTACCTTTTAGAATGGGCTCATTTTGTTCCTGAATCCTGCATTGTGTGTCGAAGATTCTGAGGGCCCTCCTATGTAGCTGACCAAGGCGGGGAGGAGCCGCAGCAGCTGCCATGGTATCATCCTTCACTCCAAGAACAAAAAAGCGCCAGAAAGATCAACACAGCTGGTGAGTTGGGGAGAGAACGATGCAAGACTGGTCTGTGTTGAAGTCAAGGTTGCAAGCAGCAACATTGTATAATGAGCGCAGAAACGAACATTGTTGAACATGTGTGATGAAAGATGCAAGTAAAGCAAAACTGCTGATGAATGTTTGAACTTATGAAAGCAAAATACGATGCAGTTGACAGAGTGGTCCAGCACCATGAATGTGCTCAGTCGAAGGTCTCTGTGAGGTATCCCGCCAAGAGAAATTAAAGTAGAAGATTGATGAAAACAATTGTGTGAAGTGAATCGAAGTGGTCCTGCAACAGTTTAAGCAAAACCCATCACACATTGGAAAGTCTTAGCTTTTGGTAAAAAGAGGATCTGAGCCCAAATGAGGGAGGTACATGGTTCAAGCCCAAACAAGGGAGACCAAATGTAAACATTGAGATATTTAGAGGATCTGAGCCCGAACGAGGGACATCCATGGTCCAAGCCTGATCGAGGGAGACCAAGTGGGAACATTGTAATAAAAGGAGGTCTTAGCCTGAAGAGGGAGACCCACAATGAACATTGAAAGCGAGAACTTGATTGGAATGGGACTTTGAGACTGTTACGACAGACCATCTGCAGTAAGAGACTGTTATTGAAAAAGAGGCTTTGGCAGAATGCCCTGATGTCTGTGCTTTGAGCAGTATCCTCGTGTCCGAGAAGCCAGAGTGTGTGCGAAGCTCGAATGCCACCTTGCCCCCTGCTGAAAACGTGGGGAAGGAAAGCCAACTGCTCAACCATCCTGACATATTATTTCTTGAACACTTTTCTTTTTGCATACACCAAGGTCCCACACCATTTTGTATTTAGAAGTAAGGATTGTCAATAGGTTTATTAGTATAGGCCCTTTTATTTGACAGAGACTTAACTAGGATTGCGTTATTATTTGATGGTCATAGCTTGCTCACATCCTTAGATTTAGGTTTAGATATGTGTTCAACTAACCCATTTGAAGTTCAATAAACACCCTTGAACTGTGATCATTTGTGTCCATCTTCACCGTTTGATACCATGCCTTCCTTACATTCCCTTCTACTGATGTCTGTAACACGAGGAGGAATTCCTGATGTGAGAACGACTCTGGTGATTCAAGCCCCTCCAAGATAAATGCCCAGATATACATGAAGATTTCCCCTTAGCAATGGAGCTCCTTCACCCCAGACAGAGCTCAATACAGTGATTGCCTGAGACAGAACCTCCTCCTCAGCCATTTAATACCTGTAGATCAGGAAAGCCCCATTTTATGATTGAAGAGCAATCCATACATGTTTGAAGACACTGTCTAATATGTTTTCCATCCAGTCCAATTGTTTTCCTGATGCCCCTTTGACGTCTACTATGAGCAATGTGGTGGGAATTTCCAACACTGCAGTGCCACACCCAGTTGGTAAGCCAGTATAAGTCACCTTCGTTCCTTTCACATAAAAGCATGCTTTCCTGCTAATTTCTTCTGCACCTGGTAACTTACTAGCTGTCGGGAATTCTGGAGAATAGAGGAAAGACTGGGATGAGTAAAGATCCAAGAAATGGATGCAAAGTTTGGGATAAATGGAAACACCCGAGTTAATCCATACAGGTCCCAGTATTAAGTTAACATACCCAACATGGCCCTCAGGTAGTGACACAAAGAACTACAGGATGATGAGATTGGATGGGACAATAAAAACACTGAGTGCACTCGAAGGTGCTTGGCAACTTTCTTTGGTGCACGTTTGTTGTTCTGTATAAGCCCGTTGACTTTTATTTCTTTTTTAAATGACATTTATTTTGTCGTTCCTGGTACTCCTTCAGACCCACTCTCTGCTTCTCTGCTTCCCTTGCATCGGTCCCGTCTTCCTGCGCCTTCTCTCATCTCCTCTTATACAGAGGCTTCCCTGTCCCTGCTTTGCTCCGCCCAATGTATCCCCTGTAACTTTGCTGCGCTGTCCTGGAATGCACACTGTTGCGTAGCAATTATGGTTGTGAACGCATGCGCGAGCAGCATCGAGACTCGCAAATGCGCTAATAACATTAAAGGCGGTGTGCCGGCAGTTCGCGCCGGTGACCGGAGCAGACACACGTCTCCGGCGTCCTCTCTCTGTGTGCCTGCCTGCATGCGCGAGTGTGTGTGTGCGTGAGACCCCGACACGCCCTGAGGCCCATAACACACACCCCTCGGCTCCAGTGGCATCTCCCTGGCTGGCAGCATTTGCTTTCTACCTGCCATGCAGAACCTTTTCCCGTGCTCTCCTCTGGTTTCTTTCCATTT
Source organism: Ambystoma mexicanum (assembly GCF_040938575.1). Taxonomy (NCBI): domain Eukaryota; kingdom Metazoa; phylum Chordata; class Amphibia; order Caudata; family Ambystomatidae; genus Ambystoma; species Ambystoma mexicanum. The sequence continues at coordinate 706,219,581 of NC_090924.1, forward strand.
CTGCCTGCTCCTTTAGACCCAACAGTGTTTTTTGCATATTTGTGTACTGCAGTTTTCCCCAGAAGCTTTAGGGTTTTTTCTGCCAGGTCTACATAGGCTAGGGAAGGGTCAAGTAGGTGATGGCAGGGCACTGTATCTGAGCACCCTCTCCTCGGTAAGTCCCAACAATAAATGTCGTTTCTACATTGGATTTAGCCTTTGAAGCCTGTTAGTAGTTTTAATATTATTCATGGTCTTCGGACCCCCAGGGGCGTCATGGACGTGACTCACCAGCCGCTGGTACCCGTCCTTCCCTTTAAGTCCTCGCTAGCCACGTTAAAACAGTTAATGAGTGCCCAAGTGAGGGGTATCTAGTCTATCCATCGAATGTCTTCCCATCGAATTATTTAGCATCGAATAAATATGCATTGAATGCATGTTTTTGAGGGGTAAAGGGTTAATTTTTTGGGGGGTGTTTTAGAGGGTAAAAAACAGTGGGTTGGAGGGGGGACCCCCAATTTAAAAAAAAGAAAATATATTCGATGCACATTTTTTCGTTGCAAAATATTCAATGGAAATGTCACTTGATGCAAAATATTAGCTGAAAAGACCATAAACCCAAGTGGGGGTGAGGGGTGCCTTTTGCATGGAGCTTCTTGCCTGTTGTCTTTTTATAGGAGTGGTCGTTGTCCGAGGTCCCCACAGCAATCTGTTCCCTACTGCAGCCAAAAGGAATGCAGTCAGCCTTGCTCTCCCTTCACTTTGTGCTAGACCTGAAAATGCCTCGCCAACGACCACCGTTCCCATTCGTACCTGTAATGGTTTTTGGTAAAGTTCAAACCCAAAGAGTGCCATGACCTGCAAAGGCGTCTCTTCATTACCCCCTCGAGAAAGCTGTGGGGTTCTTATCCTAGCAATCTACCAAAAGATAACAGCCTTGTGTTTAAACGTCACCCAGAGGAAGTGACATTCTCCTAGTTGCACCTTAACATGAAGCTCTGGGCGTCTTAGTTCAAAGTCCTTCTTTAGTTCAATATCTCTCTTTTATGTTATTGTCTGTGGGAGGATAAGGCTGCACTAATTCATTCACTCCGGTCTTTCCATAGGGTGGACCGGTGCACATGGAGCAGCCCGGAGGCATGGAATGGGATGGCCTTTGTCCAGGTCCACCGGGTAAGTGGCACAGCGTTGGTGACACACGCAGCGAGCTGCTCGAGAGAGCACAGAACCACCTTTATATGTGGCGGGGCAGCCGTGAGTGATGCAGTGCTAGACTCAAGGGAGCGGGTGCTGAGCACGGTACAGGATTTCCCAAACTAAGTCTTATCTCTTGCGTTGTCTTTCAGCTTGCGGTGGTGATGATATACCGTGGAATCCGGGTCTGCCGTGAAAACAGACCCAGGTAAGTGAATTTGCTCCCTTCGAGGCAGACTTCTTGGAATAACCAGCAGGGCGTGCTGGTGGGCATAGCCCAAATGGGATTTAGTGTGGCTCTCTTGAGATTTCAAGATCTTTGTGTCTCATTAGGTACAGTGTATCTAACCCCCATGTGCCTGACCCTTCAACAACTGAATATGCATTCTACTGGCTCATGTGTGATGTTTCTTTGCTGGCTCCCATCCGGTGTGTTCAATGGCCTGCCCCCGTGTGGCCATGACAGTCCTCACCCACTCCATCCACCTAAAATTTATTTTCGTTCCTGGGACTTGTGTGGGCGTTAAGCATGGAATCAGCACACAAGTCTAGGTGCTCTGATGTTACACATGTGTTCCCATGGACCACTTCGATTCTCTTCACACGATTGTTGGCATCAATCTTCTACTTTAATTTCTCTTGGGATACCTTACAGAGACCTTCGATTGGGCACATTCACGGTGCCGGACCACTCTTTCAACTGCATCGTATTTTGCTTTCATAAGTTCAAACATTCATCAGCAGTTTAGCTTTACTTGCATCTTTCATCACACGTGTTCATCAATGTTCGTTTCTGCGCTCATTATACAATGTTGCTGCTTGCAACCTTGAGAGAGAGAGAGTGTGTGTGTGTATATATATATATATATATATATATATATATATATATATATATATATTAGTCGAGGCCGCTGTGAACACGATCAGCACTGTTAGGTGTTTAGCGCGAAAAGGTCAGACGCCACAAACGCAGCCGGCCCCACCTGGGGAGACAGTTCATATACTTTGGGTTAATGGGGTTTTCAGGATAGAGCAGTAAAATCCAGCTTTTGAGGCTTTTTTGAAGAAGAGGTAGTTTTCAATGTAGCAGATGTGTAGCAGAAGAGTGTTCCAGATGGTGGGCCCTGCTTGGGTAGAGAAAGCCGAGCCGCCAACTCTAGTGGAGTTGCGCAGTGGGATAGCCTGGAGCGGAGCTGAGTCCGATCAGAGGTTTCTGGGGGGTCTGGTAGTGGATGATTGCTCTGAATAAACTCGGGTCCTGAATGATGGAGAGCTTGGTGTGTGATGCACAAGGCTTTGAAGATTGCCCTTAGGCGAACTGGGAGCCAGTGCAGGATTCTGAGTGTGGGGTGTGAAGGCATCATGAAGGAAGACACAGGAAACAGATCCAAAATTCAAAACCAAATACTTTATTAACTTGGAACATGGAAAAAGGCCTAACTTTCCCCATACGAAGATGGTATTTCCCTACCTAAATAAAACTAAGGAAAGTCTGAGTCAAAGAGTTGAACTGTCTATGTCTAAAATCTATACTTGCTCTCACAACTAAATCTGTACAATGTGCAGGGATTTCATAAACCAAAAGAAAACAGTGTTTGATGCAAAATTCAGAGCTTCTTCCAGCTCACAGCTTCCTTCCCCAGTGCAAATTAGTTCTGCAGTAAAGTTTCAACATTACCTTCCTTGGACTTAAGATGAAATAGACCTAATCAGAACTTGGGGATCCCTTCCCCAAGTCAGGACTCGGGGTTCCCTTCCTCAAGATTTAAGCAGCACAGTTCAAATGCAAAATATCCTTTTCTTCTAAATTTTAAGTTCCACAGTTCAGGTGTTTTCAAATAGTTTTTCCTATAGTTTATAACTTCGCACAAATTGATATTAATACTCCTTTAACTGTAATCAAGCTTCAGTATCTTTTGTTTGCATGTTCTTTAAAGTCACATTACATTTAGAACTCAGCATACTGTGGTTTGCTTATCCTTTAAAGTTATATTCATTTCAGCATTTCAACACATAATGGTTTGCTTGGATTTGAAGTTCCGTTCATCTCTTGGGTTTCAAATGCCTTAATTCTGTTTGTTACGAGGTTATGATTCAGTTCGGTATTCAATAGTTGTACGTTTTGCTTATGGCTAGTTTTCGCTTTATCAGTTGTTCAATATTCGTTAGTTTCTTTTTAATTAAATTGCCCAGTATTCAGAGACCTTGGAAAATGTGCTTGATACACGCAACCACTTTGATACAAAGTATTCCCAGCGGTTTGGTAATTGACAATGAAAGGACTGTAGACTTTTGAAAACATGCTCATTCAAGGCACATGAACACTCCGTTACAAAGTATTAAGCATCACACATTCGCGCACTGATTCTCATTCATCAGAAACTCATTAGTTGCTTTAACAGTTCTTGCTGCAGCGCATATCACACAGCCTTCTACTTGTAGTGTCAGGGCTTCAGCTCCTGCCCCTCAGACACTCCAGTGTTGGTTATCCAACAAAGGGGAACACGCACTTTGAACAAAAGGAAACCCGTCAGCCTTTCGACACAGCTCCTTCACCTTTTTCAACCTGCTGTAGGGAGTCTCAGTTCCCACCCCACGCTTCCATGGACCACCTCTCTCCTTAGTCCTTAGCATCCGGCTCCAGTAGAGATCTGTGCTGCTTGCACCGCCTTCCTTGCTGCTTCGTCTGTCGCCCTCTTCCCCCACTGGGCTCATCTCCTTTTATACACCTGCAGCTCCTGGACAGACTGCAGGTGAGAATGTCCAATTATCCCTGCCTGACCACATTCAAAGGGACATGCCTGACCCCCACAGCTCTTAGCAGGCATCTTCCTCGTCCCAGTACCATAGTGGTAAAAGAGCCTAGTCTTCATTGCTCTTAGTTGCCTCTTCTTCGTCAGAGAACTGTCAATTGTGGAGAAATTGTGGGAAATGGCTTATAACAGGCTATGAAGGTTGGGGAAGGGTTGGTTGTCAATAGGGAAAGGGGGATACCATGTCTCACCCGAGGGCATCCCTCTCCCACTCCCCAAGGATCCTCCACCCAGATGATCCTCCCTCTCCTCTCACAGGAAGTGGGGTGTTCTCTGGGCGGCAGGGCGGGAGCAGTCTAGCTGCCATGTTTTAGATAAGTCAAATTTTCCTTAGCTGGCATGCCGAGGGAGTTGGCGTGTTCCAGGCGGAAGATGACAATGGCCAGTATAGCGGAAAATGTTTTAGGGTGAGGTATGGAAAGATTTGTTTTAGGATGCGTAGGTAGAAGTGGCAAGTTCTTGACACAGAGTTGATGTGCTTGGAGAGTTTCGAGAAAATAAAGTTTTCTGAAGAGTCAACCACTCTGTATTCACATTCGTAAGTCACTTCAATATTAGGGGGATCATTGTCCTCCATGCTAGCCGTATAAAGTAAGAAGGTCTAATGTATTAATTATGATCTGTGTGTTCCCTGTCAACAGGGTTCCAGATACTGGGAAATACGAAAGATATCCGGTATTCACAGCTCCAAGGTCTGCAATAATACAAGTCGACCATAGGTGGGTGTTTTGCTTTGGTTTATGAATTTGGCCATCACCTTGAATAAATATAAGTGGGTAGAGACCGGTGCACAATGTAATGTATATGTAATTTATGTTTTTAGATTCGTCGTTTTGTATGAGAAAAGGGGAATGAAACTAAAGTTCAATATAAGCACGACTGTCCTGAAGATGGCCCAATACCTACCATATGGACCATCGCAGACTACGATGGTACCTGAAAGAAGGGCCGAAACATATGTCGACCTAGAGGAAATTCCAATGTGTTTTCCGTTGTCATGCATACTGTAAACAGCCAATATGCTCAAAAAATTGTAATCTGTCAAACCCCTAGTCCATAGATATGAATTGGAATGAAAGGTGTGATTGATGAATGAACAATCCTATGAATGTTTTTATGTTATGGTTTTATGTAACTATTAAAGTGATTTACAATTTTGTATTCATCGGACTCAGTCAAATAATTGGCTCACTAAAGGTTTGTGGGACTGTAGAAATATAAAACAGTTCTATTGCACTTTCACCTGTGTCATCGACAGGCCGTAGAGAGAGGGGTAGTCAGTCTGGTTTGTTCCTTGTTCTTTCCAATAAACCTCCCTGTTTACATATCTGACCCCCCGAGAACAAAAAAAGTTGGGAGGACCCATTTAGATTACTACCTTCATCAGGACATACAATAACTTAATCACGGGACATAAACCGATGTAACCCTTTTGTTAAATCTAATAAAACAAGAATAAAAATAATAGGTCTAAGTGAGGACTCTTACAGCATATGTGTAAGTTGTACCTACTATTTAACCAGGTTAGAGGGGACAACTGACTTGAATCTTTTTCAGACAATTGGGGAAATTAAATTGATTTATTATGATGGATATTTTCTTTCCATTCAAAAATAGGGTTCTCTGCCCAGACTTGTTTCTTCCTGACTTTGTGGGGTGAAACTTGTAGCAATGACATGTGCAGTGTTAGAGGACCTAGATGAGTTATTAATTGGGACTGTTCCCAAAAAGCTACTGACCTTTCAATGCTGGTGCTCTGATACTATGGGTAGCCTGTGCTTGTTACTAGTCTTCTCTGTTCCCATTCACTGTCCACGGCAAGAAAAGATGCGTGTTGATTACATAAACCGTGTGGTGATCATGATCCTATTCCTTACTGTTGTGCTGGATCTCTCCTGTAGCTAGTGAGAATATAGAGGCAAAATCTCTGCGTAAAGGAAGACCCCAGTACATTGTGTCGTCACTTTGTGCATAATCATGTCCATCGCCTTCTTGGGTCCGATATATAGATTGCACGCCAAACAGATGCAATGCCAGAAATATGTATTATCCATAAAGTTACTCGTAGGTCGCAGGGGTCGCTCCTATATCGAGGGCTGGTGTGTGGGAGCCGTCAGTCTGTTGCGTTAACTAGTGCTGGCTGCTGCTGAGCACATTACATGCACCACCTTGTCCCTCGGGGCACGCCTGAAAGTGTTGCTAGGCATCCGCGTATCTGTGCAGCACAACTCATCACTGTGACTTGTGCATTGGCATTACCATATACACTTTAATAGTTTAAGGTATGGTAATATGGGTGCAGGGTTGCTGAAGTGAGATCCACCCACATCTGCGTGGGAAGAGAAAACTAAACTGTATGTATGTGAAAATGTTTTCCGTTGTCATGAAATGTGTTTATTGTGCATCATGAAAAACAAATGTGATACTTTTTAACATGAAAGGATAAACGAGGCTCAGTGCAGCATTTTTTCCACATGTGCACTTGTGTTATAGGTGACGCAAGGTCTGGACACAAGAGGGAGAGGTAGCTCTATACTCATTTTAAGCTTCATATTTAGATTTCCCTGCTTACGAGTATAAGCCCCCCACCCCCGCAAAAAAAACTAGGGGGCAACCCTTGTTTTTTCAAACCCACCAGTGGCCAGCCATCCCTTTATACACATTCTGGTGCCTTTCTATGATCGCACACATATCCATGACCACTGTGCAAGCATCTTGATCATATTATACCTGCAGGTGCCTACGTTTATGAAATATGTGGTCTTCATTAATTCCTTCCTTCTGTAGCAGGCCAGAGCTCCAGTTTGAAGGCGATTAATGGAAGACAGCAAACACGGATAACACAGGATTCGTTGATACACTGAATGCAGAAGTAACTTTTAATGTCGGGTTCAAACACAAACTTGGATGTTTTGAACAATTACTTTATGTTTATTGAATTTATATAGCGCTTTAAGCCAAAGCACTTTACAATATAACAGGTACAAAAGTGAGAGAAGCATATTTACAAACATGAACAGGTCATTAGAACAATAAGTAGAACTATTTTCAGGGTGGGGGGAGGGTAGAGGAGGGGGTAGGTGAAGGGAGTTACGGTGTATGATTTGAGGTAGGAGGAGGGGAAGGGGGAGTGATCTGGTGTCCTCATTGCCCTTAGGTAGTATTTGTTACCAATTTAAGGTCAGAGGGGAAGTAAAGAGGATGGGGAAAGGAGGGGGGGCAAGGGTAGGAGGGGAAGGGAAGTCAGGGAGGGCGTGAAGAAAATGGGCTTTCAGGGAGTGGCGGAAGGATGAGTAAGTAGGGGTGGAACGGATGGAGAGCGGGAGTGAGTTCCAGTGTAGGAGGGCCAAGAGTTGGAAGGAGCGGAAGCGTGAGGAGGCACATGGGGCTGGGGGTACAGTGAGAAGGTAGAGGTTTGCTGAGCGGAGAGAGCAGGAGGGGGCGGGGGAATTAAAAGGAGAGGAGGGAGGAAAGGTAGGGGGCGCCAGGTCATGGAGAGATTTGTGGACAAGACAGAGGAATTAAAATTTCAGTTGTGAGAGGAAGGGAAGCCAGTCAAGTTGATAGAGAGAGGAAGAAATAGAGACTCAAGGGCCGAGGAGACAGAGTAAGGATAGAGGAGTGGTAGATGGATTTTAGGGGAGATAGGTGATGTTATGTATTGAAGTTGATGTAGTGTTAGAATGTAGAATGTAGAATGAGAATGGTGAGATTCTAGAGGAATGCAAGGACTGAAGTCAGTTGAAAAGGAATAACGAAGATGGCAGGATATTCATAACGGTGTCAGTGCATTTATTATATTGGCCTGGTAAATACATAACATTGGCGACGAGGGGAAACAAAGTCCACAGAGATGGAGCACGTCTGAAGAAACAGAGCGAGTCGAATTGGAAGAAGATAAACGTATTGTGGCAGAAAAATAGAGCACAAGGAAAGGATTGATAGAATCGCGTGACGAAATACAATTAAGGTAGGCGCACGTGGCAAAAGGACAGAAACAGTGTAAAATTGACTATAATTGGGGTTAAGCATCACAGCATTTTCTAAATAAATATCATACCGGCAGCGCATGAAGACTGGTGTGCAGCGCGTGAGGGCTGGTATGCAGCGTCAAGAAACAGAAAAAAAAGGACCCTATGTCACGTGATATTTAAGTAAACAAGTAGCCTGAAACATTAGAAGAAAGAACATAGGAGCGTCGATCGACGTGCCTCCATTTTGAAAACAGGAAGATAATTGATATAAATGTAAACAAACACAGAACCGAACGATGAAAAAGAAAAAAAAACACGATTGAATCAGAAAATGAGAAACATTGAATGCACATTGCAAAAAGTAAAGTGGACTACCAGACCACAATATAAAGTGCACAGAATATGAAATGTTTGGTATATATATTTATATATAGGAGTAGAAGTGTGAAGTATTGGACTATTAATGTTTTTTGTGTGCAAACAATAAATACACTGTCAACAAGCAATACAAAAAAAAAGCCATATTAATACGGAATTCAATTCGAAGTTGGATCACTTGTGGGACTCACAAGGAACAAAGTAACAGAGTTTGATACATTAAAAAAAACATTTAATTATACACATAAGCATGTCAACAGAGAATGCAGGTGGGGATGCAAATGGACAGCAAAGCACATTTCAGAGTACCACAAGTACACTCATGGCAGCTAATCCATTAAATTATTTGCAACGCCAAAATCCTTTCACCTTAGAACCACAGGAAACCCAAGGCCAAAGATGGCAGGACTGGATTGATGAATTTCAGGAATTTTTAAGAGCGGTAGGGGATCAAAACGCCCCAAATAAATTGGATATTTTTACAAATCTAGTGGGAAAAGAAGTGAAGACCATAATTAAAACAATACCATTACAAGACAGGATAACATATCAGTGTTTAATAACAGCAATTAATGCCCAAATAATAATTCCACTCAACAGAGATTATGAAAGATATGTATTCAATCAATGCTCACAAAGCCCCCATGAGACAATAGCTCAATTCGTACTGAGGGATGTTTATCATCGCAATTCAGAAAACATTATTAAAAAAAACCTCTACCCCTGAAAGAAGTGTTAGAGCTTGCAAGAATATATGAAAGGATAGATACACCAGCAGCTAACATAGAAAATCCAAAGAGGATGGATACCATCGCTGTCATGAATAAGAATGCACCATGGCAGAGAAGATATACTGGCATGGCATCACCAGGACCAGTACGCAGAAGTGCAGGGGAACGACAATGCTATAGATGCAGATTCAAGTTTCCCCACAAGGGCAGCCCATGTCCCACTTTGGGTCAATTATGTTTAAAATGTGGGCAGGAGAATCACTTCGACGATGTGTGGAGAAAGAATGACAACACCAATAAGTCATTACAACCATCAACAAATATCTAACAAAAGATATGATAATCAGAGGAGTCAAGGAGGGCGAATGTATACAGAGAGAGGAAAAACAAGACCCAACCCGATTTCAAGACCTAATCAACAAATAGCCCGACCGGAATTTGGTAGAGCCATGGACGGTTTACAAATAGAAGTAACAGATCAGGGTGACCCAGAACTAAACCAGAGGACAACGTCATTTCATCAAGTTCAAAGTCAAGAAGAAATAAAATATGAAGATCCGTATGAAAACCCACCTGTACCTGGTGCAGAAGAAGAAATGCCAATGAATCATTATCAGGAATATGGTAGATGCAGTAAGGAATACATAAGACTGATATCTGACGATGAAAGTGGTAAGACTGCCATAAGAGTGATAGTGAATTTATGTGGAGAAGAAATACCCTTCTTGGTAGATACTGGAGCTACAGTGAACGTCATGAGTGAGGAGGCATATGAAAAGATCGCTAACCAATATCCATTAAATGCATCAAAGGCTGACATTTTTCAATGGGGTGCAAAACAGCCACTGCTGAACAAAGGCCAGTTTCAATGTGATTTGATTCATGAAGGACATTGTGTACCAACTGATATACATGCCATCAAAAGTCCTGCAGTTGGTAGATGTCTCATTAGTTGTAAGACTGCCACAGATCTAAAACTTATTGATGTGCGATACAGACAATCAGAAATGATACATGGTGTTCCATCAGGACATCAGGAGTTAAGATTCATATCAGGAGAAGTGCTGGATTTGGAAAAGTTGAAAGTAAAATTTCCGAACTTGTTTCAAGGAGTTGGAAAGCTGAAGGATAATATGATACATTTACACATTGACAAGACAATTCAATGTTCCCCAGCATCCAAGGCGCATAGGATTCCACCTGCAAGCAAAGGTGTCATAGGAGTTGAAACAGCTGAGACAATATGATATCATTGTAAGGGTTGAAAATGGTTCAACACCCTGGGTATGCCCGTTGGTGGTTGTACCCAAAGCAGATGGACGTCTTCATCTATGTGTAGAGAGGAGAATCCTTAATATGGCTATCATGAGAGAAAGACACCCAGGATCTAACAGAGGACATGATAATACGGCTAAATCAGGCCAGCAAATTGGACCTAAATCAGGGGTACCATCAGCTGGTGATTGATCCAGAGTCTCAACCCATAACCACTTTTAGCACCCATGAAGGTTTGTTTAGATATAAGAGACCCAGTTTCGGGATCTCGTCGGCAGCAGAAATATTTCAGGAAGCAATAAGGAAAGTTATTGCGCCAGTACAGAATGCATTTAATTATAGTGATTACATTATAGTCTATGGTACCAACCAATGTCAGCATGATGAGGAGCTGGAACAAGTATGCAAATTGTTGCAAGAAAATGGTTTAACTCTGAATGGACAAAAATGTGACATAAATAAAAAGAGTTTGAAATTCTTTGGACATATATTCTCAGAGAATGGTATGAGAGCAGATCCAGGGAAAGTAAGGAGTATATTGGATCTAAAACCTGCTAAGGACATGGCAGAATTGAGATCTTTCCTGGGGATGGCCGGTTATTGTGCAAGATATTTGCCAAACTATGCAACTCTCACCGACTCTAAGACAATTGCTGAAGAAAGATATGGCATTTGTATGGAATGAGGATAGTGAGAGAAGCTTAAAAAAAAAATGAAAGAGGAACTAATCAGTGACGGGCGGCTGGCATATTTTGATCCGGAGTTGGAAACTGAAATAATTGTGGATGCCAGCCCGGTGGGTCTAGGTGCGATCCTGGCACAGATAGATCCAAGGGAAGAGCAGAGAGGAGAACAAAATATTATTGCTTACGCTAGTAGAGCGCCAAGTGAGATTGAACAACCTTATTCCCAAGCAGAGAAAGAGTTTAGCTGCTGTATGGGCATGTGAAAAGTTCAATCACTTTGTGATAGGAAAACCTTTCATTCTTGTCACGGATCATCAAGCCCTGATTTCGTTATTTGGAAATCCTAGGATCAGGATGCCACCAAGGATTGAAAGGTGGGGCATAAGGTTACAAGAGTATGATTATAAAATCGTTCACAAACCGGGAAAACATGCAAATCCGGCTGATTATTTGTCGAGACACCCAACAGGCATAGCAGAGACTGAAATGCAAAAAGATGTGGAAAAAAATATTTCATATTTTTCACTGAATGCTTTGCCGCCGGCAATTACAAAGGAAATCTTCATAGAGAAGAGCCAAGCTGATACGATGATTCAAGTAGCAGTCCGGCTCACTTAAGCAGGAAGATGGCATTGTCTCAGTACGGAAGAAGGTTTGGAGGAAGGCGATATGAAGGATCTTCAAAAACTGGCGAGAATGAGTAATGAACTGACAGCAACAAAAGAAGGAATGCTTCTAAGGGGGAACAGACTTTAGTGATGCTGGCGCATGAGGGTCACAGAGGAGTTGTGAACACAAAGATTCCAAGGAATCAAGTATGGTTCCCTTGTCTGGATGTCATTGTGGAAGACATTTTACAAAATTGCCTGGCTGGTCAAGTAACTACATCTAGTGTTCAGGCAACACCTCTTCAAAAATGGTACCGCTTCCTTCTGGCCCTTGGAATCGAGTGGCTATTGATTTCTTTGGGCCACTAGATGAAGGAGGATACTTATTGGTGGCTATAGATGAGTATTCACGGTTTCCTTTAGTAAAACATGTGGGATCTACCGCATTTCATCAGGTGGTAGTGGTCCTGGATGAGCTTTTCAGTGAGTGGGGAGTTTCTCAAGTAGTGAAACAGATAATGGGGCGCCGTTCCAAGGTCATAAATGTAGCAAGTTTGCTTTGCACATGGGTTTTAAACATCAAAAGATAACACTGTTGTGGTCCCAAGCAAATGGGATGGTTGAAAGATTTATGAGTTATTTAAAGAGAACGCAGCAGAAAGCAATTGTGGATAATGTACCGCTACCACAGGCGGTGTCGCAGATGCTAAGAAGCTATTGAAATACTCCTCATGAACTAACTGGACATTCTCCTTCAGAGTTGATGATGAAATATAAGCCACGTACAAGGCACCCATGTGTGGAAGATTATACGGCTGAAGAGGACAGTTATCAGAGAAAGAGATCAAATGAAAACAAACGAGTGGACAGATTGTAAACGGAAGGCTGGAGAAAGCAGTCTTCGGGTTGGAGACACAGTGGTGGTTCGCCAGAACCAAAGAAGGAAGATGGATTCTAAGCATTGGCCAATATCACTGAAGATCAAGAGTGTCAAAGGGTCTATGGGTACTGCTGAAGGAGGGGACTGTGAATTGACCAGAAATGTATCCTTTTTCAAAAGACTATTTCAGAGTGAACAGGAGGGGGAGGATGGTGAGATGAATGTCTCTGGGAAATCAAATGGGTCAAAGGACACTGATGTTGACTTAAGCATGTTGTAGTGTAAGCATAGTAGTGCTGGACAAGTGGGGAGTGGTGGTGATTTAAGCGAGGGAGGTGAACCTGAAATTGTGGAGCCTGGGGATACTCTAGGTAATGGTATAAGTCCAGACTCATCGATGTAGGCCTCAAAGAGTTGTTCGTAAGCCAACTCGTTTAAAAGAGCAAATGTAATATTTATTGTATTTTTGGATGGGAACCTACATGATAAAGGGGGGGGTTGTTATGTATTGAAGTTGATGTAGTATTGGAATGTAGAATGAGAATGGTAGGGAGATTCTAGAGGAATACGAGGACTGAAGTCAGTTGAAAAGGAATAAAGAAGATGGCAGGATATTCATAACGGTGTCAGTGCATTTATTATATTGGCCTGGTAAATACATAACAGGTGAGAGACAGGGAGTCCAAAGAGGAGAGAGGAGCAGTAGAAGAGGCGGGAGAAAATAAGGGAGGAGATTAGGAGTTTGGAAGCATGGCATGTGAGAGAGGAGCGGATCTTGCGGATGTTATAGAGGTGGTGGCGACAGGCTCGTGATGTTAGAGAGATGTGGTTGGAGAAGGAGAGAGAGGAGTCAAGGTGGAGGCCGAGATTGCGGGCATGGGAAGATATGGGGAGGTTTGAAGGTGGAAAGTGGATGAAGGGAGGGGGAGCAGGGGAGAGAGTGTTAGGAGGGAAGAAAAGCACCTTAGTCTGGTCAGTATTGAGGGAAAGAAAGTGGGATGACATCCAATCTTGTATGGCCGTGAGGCAGGAAGAGAGCGGTAGAGATCAGATGTGAAGGAAAAGAAGGAAAGAGAGTTGGGTGTCATCAGCGTAGAAGTGGTGGGAAATGCCGAAAGAAGAAATGACTGGGGAGAGAAGAGAGGTATAGCGAGAGAAAAGAAAGGGTCCCAGCATGGAACCCTGAGGGATGCCATAGTTCAGGGGGAGGCTGGAGGAGGAGCGGCCGCCCCAGGAGACATAGAAGGATCAATTAGAGAGGTAAGAGGTGAGCCGGGAGAGAACAGAGTCTTTGAAGCCGAAGGAGGACAGAGTGCTAAGAAGTAAGGGGTGATCTACAGTATCAAAAGCTGCAGAAAGATCAAGGAGGATGAGAATTGAAGATTGCTTAGCGTAGCGAGCAGTGAGGAGAGAGTTGAGGACATAGTTGAGGGCAGTCTCCGTGGAGGGAGATTGGCCGGAAGTTGGAGGCAAGAAGAGGGTTAGCAGAACGTTTCTTCAGGATAGCGATTATGGTAGCATGTTTGAAAGCTGAAGGAAAGGTGGCAGAGGGGAGAGAGATGTTGAAGAAGGTGGTTAGGTAGGGAATAAGGAGGGGGTACATTTTGGGGATGAGGGAGGTGGGGATGGGGTCAGAGGGGGCACAGTAGGGTGAGTTTTGGACAGGAGGTGGGAGACACATGCAGGGGTGATAGGAGAAAAGGTGGACAAGTTGGCAGAGCTGGAAGAAGGGGAGGGGGAGAAGGAAGAAGAGGAGAGAATGTTCTGGCGAAGAGAAGATTTTGGATGAGAAGAAGTTGAAGAAGTCAGAGGGAGAAAGGGGAGAGTTCGTGGAACGGTCAGAAGTGGGAGGGGAGAGAAGCCGAGAGAGAATCTGGAAGATACGGCGAGGATGAGAGGCTTGCGAGTGGAGGAGGCTAAAGTAGTAGGAGCGTTTGGCAGGTGAGAGGCAAGAGTCGTATATGAATTATCGCAGAAGCAGCAAAGTGGGAGACCACAGTGTCCTTTCTGAATTACAAGATAACATATTTGCTGGAAAGGCTCCACATAGTGTGGTACTCTATGTGGGCGGCCATAATCAGGGGTGTAATAAGGCAAGAATTATTCCAATTAATCCACATTGAAATCAGCACCCTTATAGCTAAACATTCTCCTGGATGGTATATTCAGTGTAATTTTATGACAAAGTGCCCATTGTATGACAGGGAGCACCAATGTTGGCATCTACGTTGGATCCGCTGCATGTAATTTTCAAAACCCAGAAAACTGAGCACCAAAGGAAAGATGAAATACAGGCAAAGTGTCCTTTACTCTTACATTTTTCACAACACCGAGTAAAATGAAAACGGACACCTACAAATGACACTTATCAGACTGCATTTAAAATGGTGCTAAATGAAGGCATAGTCCATAACAATTCCTTCCTTTTATGGCAGCATCATAATCTTGCTGGAATAGAACAGAGGTTGAATAAGCGGGAAGCACGAGCCAGAAACGTATTGCTCTTCCCATCTCACACTTCACCTGCACAACACTGGTATAATCTCCTGGAGCAAGGAGTAAACTGCTTTAGGCCTTGGTCTTACGCATTGCTTTACCGCTCTGACCATTATAAAATGACCTCATTGTTATTTGAACATTTGTCCATTGGAAACTTTGCTAAATGTAGATCTGATATAAATATATGCATGCCAGCTATAATGAAGATTACCCAAGCTTGCAGCACAGGGAGTCTTGATTCTACTAAAGACACAGTGGTGAGCATTATGCTTCAACTTCTTTAATTTACTCTTCCGCAGTTTCTACACTACTGTTCAGGTATTTCCTGTTTAGGTTTATGATCATGCTCTTTGTGTTTAGGTTGTTTTCTGCTGAGTCCGATCTTGTATGGTTGTATATTTGTGTGCGTCCCGGTGGGTTACCGGCGCTTTAAAAAAATAGAAAAATAAATACTTAAAACTGAAATTGAACAGAATGTGTTTTAAAAAAAAAAATAATAATCTCCCCATTTCTTTGTTTCATTTTTGTAGTCCAGCAACCTTTCTGTCTCTGTAGCCATCTAGCTACTTCCTGCCTGTGGGTCCTTCTCGTCTTTGGATGCTCTGAACTGATACCTGTATATCACAACTGCAACAACCCAACTCGAAAGTCAACAGTGGTCCTGATAAAATCCTCAAGCTCGAACTTTCCAATGAAAAACCAGCTCCTTCCCTTCCCCATGAAATGAACTCATGCCATCATTCCTCGATGCTTCTCAGCCATTCTTCTGGTCATCTACTGTGGAATCAGAAAGAACACTGTTGGGGAGGGAGAATGCGCTGCCCGGGTTTACTAGAGAGGGGTTGGGGGGCAGTTAGTACAATGTTACCATACAGTGCATGTGCAGGGCAGGAGAGTAATGTTTACCTCCAGATCTTTAATATAATCAAGACTCCCTGTTTTGTAAGCATAGGTAATCTTCATTCTATGTCAAGACCAGAGGCGAGCATTATGCTTGTTCAAAGCACTGCCACCGATGACACGGATTTGAAATAAAAGGTCTTAAATTAACTGTCACTAGACCAGTCTGCAGCACACAAGAGGTCTACAAGCGCTGCGCCTGCTGTAAATTATTTGGACGCCATTGCACCTCTCACTCATGTGTGCCCCAAACAGAGCCAAGTCAATACCCGCCTGCTGCATGATCTCATGGACCCATCTGGGTATAGCGGCTGAGGCCACTGCCTTGAAAGATTTCCTGCAAGCAATAAGCAGCTGCATCGCCCCCTCCTGCCGGAATTCTGCTGTTCTGGCTTTGTACTCACGAATGCAAGCCACCACGCACAACTGAGGCTGTCCAGGAAGCGAAGGGTACGAGATGGAGTTAGTCTTGGTCCCATTTCCCAGCATGAAAGTAAACACCCTCCGGGCCGTAGATTTTCCCATCCATCTCCAATGCCCTGCTTACATGACACCAGATACAATAGCATTGCTAGTTTTCCTGACAGTTATGTCATTGAGAGGTACTTATTCACCTGCCAGTCCGCCAGGAACTGTAAAACTACGTTCACATCTCATAGGTGTGCATATTTCGGGACGGGAAACCCGAAACTGCACTCTTTTGATGCGCCTAACTACCACTGGGTGATCTCCCAAAAGAGCACTGTCCATTGCTGCGTGTCCAGCCGATATTGCTGATCTATGGACCCCTACCGTCATGAAGGATTTGCCGTCTTCCAGGAGAGAGGCCAGGAAATTAAGGACAGATACTACAGGGAGAGAAACGGGAGGAATACTTCACCTCTTGCACCAGAGCTCCCATACCTGCAATTTCAACATGGGCGCTACAATCATGATCGTCACTTTCTCCCTGCAAACTTTACTCTGCTCAGCATCACGAACGGCGGAAACACATAGTGGACCCGTTACGCCCCAGTCCTGGAGGAACACATCCGTCACTAGTGCGCATGGGTCTAACCTCAGCCTGGACACAAATAGTTCCGTGTGAATCGGTACCCATAATAGATCCAGCCGTCGGAAGACTCCCCTGTCGAGTTTCCAGTGGCTGGAATCTGTCAGGTAACGAGAGTTCCAGTCCGCCACCACCCCTAGGGACCCCGGTAGGCACTCGGCTGTCACTGATATTTCAGACGGTAGGCAGTAGTGCCAACATTCTTTCGCCAGCTCTGCAAGGAGGCTGGACTTTGTCCCTCCTATGGGATTTATGTACCTGGCTGTTGGTATATTGTCAATCTTTTGGAGAATGCAGCAGTTCACTGTCTTTTGTAAACACCTTGATCACAAAGGACCCAGCTAAAAGTTCTAGACAGTTTATATGCAAATCTAGTGCTTCAGGAATCTATTTGCCCACCAGTGTCCAGGTCACTGCACCTGGCTCTCCAGCCTACTCTGCTGACGTCTGATTCTATGACTAAGTCTGGTCTGTTACAGGAAATTGCATATCCATTCCATGCTTCTATGTTCTGTAGCCACCACTGTAATTCTGTGTCATGATGCCTACCCCCGGGGAACCAGACCAGGTCCCGCAACCCCGGAAGCAGGCATCAAGTTATTTTGAGCAAGCCCAAAAACCCCTGCTAGGAGCTGTTTGGGTGCGGTCCTCGCGCCTATGGCGCCAGGCTCATATGGAGAGTCTGTCCATAGAGTAGAACTCACCTGATGCAGACCATGCTGCAAGCTTACCTGATGCAGACCATGCTGCAAGCTTACCTGATGCAGACCATGCTGCAGAGCTCCAAGCCAAATGAGACTTGGAAGGGACTATTTTACCTAGGGACTATTTTTTTACTCGGGTGGGGCTGGGGAGGAATACTTACCTGGGACTACTTTGGGGGCTATTTAAACCACCCCCGAAGAGCAGCGCACGCTTCGCGTTATTCTGCATCCAGCAGCGTAACGCTCACCGTGTCTGCAAGCTTGCATCCAGTCTTCTGCCACGCCCGCCTCGAGTCTGCAGCTCCTAGAAAAAGGGAGGAACAGAAGGAGAAGCGGTTAGAGTAAGAGCAAAACCTTCAATCCTTAACCGAATTCCCGATCCATCGCGCCTTCGAGCTGGAAGAAAGAAGCATTTTATGCGCACCGCCTCGCCTGCTACAGCATTGCGCTGAGCTGGCCGGCCTTCGCAGCATCTTCACATTCCACCGCATCCTCCTGCATGTTCCCGCTGTACTCCGGCACCTAAGGAGAAGACAAGAACAGCAAGGTGAGCCAAGGGAATACACAGAGGAATATTAGTTACCCCCTCATAGACTTACCTGATTTTACCACCGGGGGTACTATTCCTCTTCACGGGTCGGCGCAGCTTCCACAGCATCTTCGCCGAACCCCGGCCCCCAAGGGAAAACAAAACGACAGCAAGGTGAAACAAAGGGACTAACAAGGGGAACCCTCCTCACCACAATAGACTTAACCTGATTTTACCGCCGGAGGTATTATTCCCCGAGACTTCATACTTTCTCTCAGCGCCTGAATAAGGGAGAAGGCAACAGGTTAAATATTGACATCATTTTATTGAACTGTGTTGGAAAATACAAATCCTTACCAGAATACTACCGGTTGCCATGAGGAACTCTTCATTAGGGTCAAGCTGCAACCTGCAAGGAATCGGACAAGAGTGAAAGTCAGGCATTTGAACTCTTACAAACTTTATACTTACGGCGTCTTGCCGGGAATCTCGGAGTCAATATTGTTCTGGAACTCACCAATTCCTTCGAGCCAGTGAAGCAACTGGTTATCAACGCGCCCCTGCGCTCAATGCAGGATGGAGAGCTCATCTTTTCAAACCATCAGGTGAGACTATAAGAGGGGACATCAAAGGTGATCTGTGGGGAGAACAGCAGGGGTGGGGGGGGATTTGCGCTCAACTCCACGGGTGGTTAATTCCCTTTCTCCATTTGCAGAAGAATATTCCTACGGGCCAAGCAAACGAAGCTAGGTGGGCCAGTCCAGTCCGTCATCTCGGCCCTACGCGTCACATTGGTGGAGACCGCAGCTGTCCAGTTCCGATCGACGCCTCTGTGGGAGCCAGGTGAGCGTAACATTCTGTGTTCGATACCCGATCTAAAGGAATCATCTGGTGGTCTAACAGACCCTGTTGCAGAGGCCTGATCTTCAGTCTCTGAAGGACTCTGTAGCGTAGAGGTCTCTGGAATGTTCTGGATGGAAGATGCTAGAAGCCCTACTACTCTTTCTAGTGAGCAGAGGGAAAAGGCCTTGTCGAGGCACTCCTTTATCTTCTTCTTGACATCTCGTATTTGCCACAAAGCCTAGGAAGACTAGTCCCCTGGTTGGGGAAATGTCTGACTTTTCCCGATTGAGCAAGAATCCCAGTGATGGCAGGAGATTTTTTACCCATCCTGTCTGATACATCAAGGTCTCTGTTGTCTGTCAGAAGCACAATATGGTTGAGATATATCATTATTATGCAGACACCCTTTTCTCCGATGGTCACTGGTCTCATCAGCTTGGTAAAACCACGGAGCAGAGGCAAGATCAAAAGGCAACGTTTTGAATTGCCTTTCCCATCTGAAAGGCTGATATACTTCTGCCACTGGAATCGTCAGGTATGCATCCTTCAGATCTACTCTGGCCAGCCAGTCATCTTTTCTGAGACTGCCTCTTAGCTGACAAATGCCTTCCATTCTGAAGTGTCTGGAAGTCACCCAGCCGTTTAGCTGTTTCCGATTTATGCATGGACCTACCTCAGCTTTATGCATGGACCTACTTCTCTTTCCTGTGAACCAGGAACATATTGCTAACAAATTCGCAGGGGGGGGGGGGGGCTTTATGCCACATAGCTCTATGGCTCCCTTCATCTTGATCTGGATAAGCTTGCTGCGCAGGAGGTCTTGTTCAACAGTGCAATATTCTCCCCCCTACTTGGGGGGAGATGTTACGTGGAGTTCGCTCACCCAAGATTGCTCCATGTGCTCTTCTGCGACCCCCGAGGTTCCTTCCTCTGCTTTGGAAGAAGGAATCTTGTTGTCTCAATATCCAGTAGTGGGCTCGGACACCATGGGGTCTTCAGGATGACAAGAAGCGACCAGCCAATCAGCCCAGATCACATGTTTGGGTAAAATCTGAAGCCTGCCCCTTCTCCAGGGAAGTATCTGTGCCAACGAACCTCCCCATCTCCTTGCCAAACACCTCACCAAAAAGGAGCCCCTATGAGGAGTCTCCTGCCTTGTAGGCGGCAATATTGCTCAATTTGACATCGATATTTAAGAGGCCCCCCCCCGGGGGCGCTGTTGAGCGCCGAGCAAGATGGCCGCCTGAGTCTCGAGCTCCGGAGCCGGCAGATCTCGGTATCCTGAAACGGCACATTTGGACACTGGTTAGCCGTTCCCGGCTCGTGCGCTTTTGAAGCGGCCACCCCGAGGACCCAGTGGACCGAATCCCGTCCAAAATCGGTCCCCCGGAACGTGACTTCTGAACGCCGCTGCACCATCCCCCCACTTGGCTGTGGCGCTCCCGCGCAGAAACTCGCCCTCTGGTGGAGCGGACGGGCTCGCCCAGGGCCGGCGTTACCCCCCCCCGCATCGGCGGATGCACGCTGCCGGGTGGCAGTCCGCCTCCTCCCAACCTCGAAGTGCAGCTGGGACACTTTCACCCCGCGCGCTGCGGGCCTGCTCAGGCGCCCGCGGCCTGGTGCGCACCGGAGCTGTTCGGGACCCTCTCCACACCTGCTGGACCCCGGCGGGGCTGCTGCCGACGGCGTGACACACGGTGCGGTGGATCCCTGCGTCGCCAGGTACGTGCGCCGGGGAGGCCCTTGCGGACTTGCCCTGGGCTGCGGCATCACCTTACCTTCCTCACACGCGGGGCGGAGGTCCAATTACCTCTGGCCCCATCTGCCGCCAGTCCTGCCCCGGGCCTGGTGCCTCCCCCGGCCCGCACTGATCCTGGTGCCCCCCCCGGAGTCAATCACATTCCCCCCGCTCCACTGACCACCGCGGGTGTCTCCCTCCGGGGCGGCCTTCAGGGAGGGCCGCTGTGATCTCGCTGACGCTGCACCGCCCAGGCCCTTCGACCTACCGGCTGCCTGTCCTGTCTTCCGCTCGGGGCCGCGGCTTCTCTGCCGCCTGTGTGTTGTGCCGGGAGGCACCCCCCCATCTTCTTCGCCCTCAACTTCCCGTACCTGGGTCCAGGCTCACATTTTGCTCGCTGGGCGCCTCTGCCTTCAACCCTGGGATCTACTGCCCCCGAGATCTCCTCAAGTTTCTCCCCGCGCTTCTTTGGGCTGACCGGGCCCTTCTAGCCTACACTGGTGACCACGGCTTCGCATCTGGGGAGACGGTGGGCTTCGCCGGGGCTGGTGGTCGTGTCGTCGCACTAACTGCGTGGCATGTTGATCGGCTCTGGGGGGGCTTGTGGATCCCTCAGTCTGCTTTGTGTGCTACAGTACCGCTCTGATAACAGAAGGGACACATACCCGCCTCCTGCGGTAATGCGGTGTTGAGGAAAATCCCTCTGTGTTGGCTGCCCCACAAACTCCGCATCTATACGGATTCTCGCCCACGGCTTCACCTGCATCACTCCCTGTCTAGCGCCATACTCTGCGCCCTACCTCGGGCGACATAGAGCCTGGGCCTCCCCTTCTCCCCACTTGACTTACAACATCGCCAGGATGACCAAGGGAGGGGCGAGGAAACAGAGCTCTATCAACATGTTTGCTAAGGCTGCGCCGAGATCGTCAGGGGAGACCAGCGAACAGACCCCAGCCACACCTTCACCGGATGCAGTACCGGAATCTCAAAATATGATCGACTTCATTCGCGAGGGCTTCACCGCGCTGCACTCAAAACTGGATGACATGAATGGTACCATATCTTCTATTAAGGCCCATATCGAGCGGACTGACAGCCGTGTGTCAGAAGTCGAGACACGTGTCGGTTCCGCCGAGGATGCATTGGGAGCCCTGCGCTCCGAGGTCACCGCCCTCTCCAATCGAGTCCTTGAGGTAGAGAAGAACGACGAGGACTTGGAATCTCGCTCAAGGCGTAACAACCTCCGCATCATCGGGGTTCCCGAGAACGAAGTGCACGAACCGATGGAGGACTTTGTCGAGCGCACACTGGTCTCACTCTTGGATTCTCCCAAGCTCTCCCCACACTTCGCTATTGAGCGGGCACACAGAGCCCTGACGGCTAAACCCAGACCTGGGGCTCCACCCCGGCCCATCATAGCCCGAGTACTGAATTTCCGGGACCGGGATGCCCTCCTCAGGGCGGCTAGACTCAAAGGGGAGCTACTACTGGATGGTGCCAGAATTCATCTCTATCCGGACTTCTCCACAGCTGTCCAACGCGAACCCAAGACTTTTCAAGCTGTGAAGCGCAGGCTGCAGATCCACTCAGTCAAATACGCCATGCTCTACCCTGCCAAGCTCCGCATAGAGCATGCCAACCAGGTGTTCTTTTTCACGATCCCGGAGGAGGCCTCCAAGTTCATTGACGAACATTTCCCTGGCTGAACTCTCCCCTTTCCTCACGAGTCTGCATTTATCCTTGTGTCCCGACGGGGAGAGACCGAGCAAGGTCGCCTTCCTGCATCGGGGTCACTTGATCCTCTACTTCGTAATTTACTTGCTGTGTTCATTCTTACAGATGTGTGCCTTATCATCACGTGCCAGAACCCTGTCCAAATCACGTGTTAAGATCCACTGTGGGCACACCTTATCTTATCTGATCTGCCGATGCCCCGACTACGGCGGCTAGTCCGGCCCTCAGGCCCCCAGGCGTTGATGCCTTTGGTTTGGTTTTGGTTGAGGGGAGTTGGGATTGTCATCCCTCTGTTTGGGGGGGGGGGATGTGGGCGGGGGTGGGACATGGTAGGGTTTTTGTTGTTAAAAAGTTGGCGCTGGCAGCGACGGCGACCCGTGGGGGGGTGCTCAGGGCTTGGTGCGGCAAGACTATGAATTTGACCCATTGGGTACTGTCATTCGGTCTCCTTCGATCACCACCATATCTGTGACCAAGAGTGACTTAACCTTTATGAGCTGGAACGTGCGTGGGTTGGGAAATCACAAAAAAATGAGACAGCTCCAACTGCAGACCGAGCGTCATGGGTCCAAGATTTTGTTTCTGCAAGAGACACATGCCCGCGCGGAACAATGCATGCGGTTCGCCAAAACTTGGGGCCCTCATAGATATTTTACCGATTTCTCCACCCAAAGCCGGGGGGTCATGACCCTTATTCACAAAAGCCTCCAGTTCTCTCTTATTTCCTCACAAATAGACCCTCAAGGCAGATATGTTCTGCTCCATGCTACGCTTCAACACAGGGAGGTGGTTCTGATGAACATTTACGGCCCAAACCTAGACGACCCAGACTTTTATGTACACGTCACGTCCCTCCTCGAAGGCTTCCCCCTGGTTCCCATCCTTTGGGGAGGCGACTTCAACACGATTTTTGACGTGGCCCTGGACAGATCCGGCTCCAGGCCCCGTCTACTCTCTAGGGCAGCCTATGCTGCACTATCATCTCTGCCCCGTCTCTCCATGGTGGACGCATGGAGATTCTTTTACCCGGACTCCCGTGTATTCTCTTTTTACTCCTCGGTTCACGACTCCTATTCCCGCATTGACAGATGGGTGATCTCCAACGTACTGGTCAAGAGCGTTACACAACTAATGATCCTCCCCAGAACCCTATCTGACCACTCGCCAGTTACTGTAACCATTGGCTGGGGCCCCGATCCTGGCCGGCCACGTAGCTGGAGGCTGAAGCCCCTGTCCCTATTGGACCCGGAGTTCTGCTCAGAGCTCGAGCGGTCGATTGAGGAGTTCTTCGAGACTAACACGGGCTCGGTAGCGACCCAGGCCACTCTATGGGAGTCATTTAAGGCATATATCAGAGGGATCGCGTTGTCCAAGGACAATGGGGTCCTGAAGTCAATCCGAAGGGATCTCGCTACTAGTGAATCCAGACTATCTACCCTGGAGGCCGCATGCTCACTTCACCCTACCTCGAGCGGCCTGGCTGACATAGGGTCGGAACTAGATACGTTCCGGTCCCTCGCGGATCGTGAACAAAGATTTTTGGATAATCCTAGCATGGCGAGGAGATATGGGGAGGGAGAGCGCCCTGGCCGATTTCTGGCACGTCTGATCCGTCTTGAGACGGAGTCCCCACACATAATCGGGCTCGAGAGACCTGATGGTTCCATGGCTGTCTCCTCGCAAGATATCAATAGGGAATTCTTTACATTTTATGAAACTCTATACTCCAACTCAGATGAGGTGCCGGTGACGGAGATTGACTCCTTTCTCAGAGCCCTCCCTCTCTCAGCCCTGTCCCCAGAAGCTGCGGCCTCCCTCGACTCCCCCCTCACACTCGAGGAGCTGTCGGACGCTATTGACTCCCTATCCTCGGGGCGTGCCCCCGGTTCGGACGGTATACCGGTCGAATTTTATAAGCAGTTTAAGGCACAGCTGCTTCCCCACTTGCTAGCTCTCTGGGAGGAGTCTGTGGAGTCCGGCGTGTTCCCCCCTTCACTCCGGGAGGCTACTATCACAGTACTACTCAAATCGGGCAAACCCCCCCTGCAATGTAGCTCATACCGTCCGCTTTCACTCATAAATTGTGATGTCAAGGTATATGCCAAGGCCCTGGCGCTCCGGCTGGCTCCCATCCTACCATCTATTATCCACCCAGATCAGGCGGGTTTCATCCCTGGTCGCTCCACCTCCCTGAACCTGAGGCGCCTATTCAATATAATTGACAGAATCAGCCCCGACACGCAGGCAGTAGCTGTTACCCTTGATATGCAAAAGGCGTTTGACTCTGTCTCATGGAGGTACCTTTGGCGGGTTCTCGACAGCTGCAAGTTCGGCCCCTCCTTTCTCTCCTGGATCAGATTGCTTTACTCTTCCCCGGTGGCCAGGGTGCGCACTGACGATCACTGTTCTCCCCTCTTTGAGATCGCCAGGGGGACGAGACAGGGGTGTCCCTTCTCGCCCTTGATCTTCGCCATAGCAATAGAGCCCTTCGCTGACATGCTCCGCCAACTTCACGCTCACAGAGGCCTCCGCACAGCGGGCCAGGCGGATATAGTGTCCCTATATGCGGATGATGCCTTGTTGTTTGTGCGCTCTCCCTCCATCAACTTACCCCCAATACTTGAGGACATTGGTCGGTTCGGCCGAATCTCTGGCCTCAAAGTGAATTGTTCAAAATCCACTCTCTTCCCACTTACATATTGCACTCTCCCCCCTCCTGATACCTTGGGCTTCACCTGGGCTCAGTCTACATTCACCTACCTGGGCATAGCGGTGACTCGCCAACGGGCGTTGTCCTTCCAGGAAAACTATCAGAAATATCTCACACACCTGACGGTTAAGGTCCGGGCATGGGACAGGCTCCCGATCTCCCTGGCGGGCAGGATAGGGCTGCTGAAGATGGTGGTGTTACCCCAGTTGCTTTACAGGTTCACTAACATACCCCTGTGGCCGGGGGAGGACTTTTTCCGGGACTTGACCCGCACTGTGAATTCCTTTCTGTGGCACTCAGGTGCGGTTCGCCTAAAACTCGATACCTTATCTACCCCCATTTCTAACGGGGGCTTCGGTGCCCCTAATTTTTTCAAATACTGGCTGGTATCACAGATCCAATACACATCTCACTGGTTCAATACAATAGACCCTCCTCCGCATGTTCGACTTGAAAAGCTCGCGGTTTGTGACCGTGATATCCGCTCCTTGGTGATACACCCCGCTTCCTCAGCATTGGACTCACAGAGCCCGGTCGCTTGCACTTCCCTTGCTCTGGCGAAGATGTGGAAATTAGTAAAAACTACATACGCCTTTCATGGCAACCTCCCTCTCTGGAATTTCCTCCCGGGGGTCCCGCAGGTCCCACCGGGCACGGTGCGCCGCTGGGCGGACGCAGGCTATGAGCTGCTACGTGACGTGTTTGACCAGGGTATATTTGTTGAATGGCCCGATCTCCCGTTGCCCCTGAGGAGTGACCGGGGCGCATGGCTCCAATACGCATCCCTCCGTAGAACCCTCAAACGTAATTACCAAACATTCCCGGCGTCGCCCCCGGATGACCCGGCTATTGAAGAGCTCACCTCCTCCGGGCCTACAAGAGGCAAAATCTCTAGGCTGTACACGATGTTGCAGTCCAGATCTGTCCCCGATTTCGCTAGACTGAGGGGGTTATGGGAGGTGGACTTGGGTGTTGGGATCTCGGACGAACGCTGGGCACATCTATGCGAGCGCACACATCGAGTATCCTTTAACTCCCGTTTTAAACTCATTCAATTCAAAGTACTACATAGATTTCACTACACCCCGACCAGATTACACCGTATGTCCAGGGAATACCCTTCCAGTTGCCCTAGGTGCCATCATGACGACGCTGACTACATTCACATGATTCTGTCCTGCCCTCGCCTTTCGCAGTTTTGGGAGGCTGTTTGCTCGACAATGTCTGCGGTTCTCGACCATCCCATTGTCCCTTCTCCACTGGTGTGTCTCTTTCACGATCTCCCGGGTCTCTCCCGTGACTCCAAAAAATTAGCTGGCCTATGCCTCCTGCTTGCGGTACGCACTATCCTGCTCTGCTGGCTCCGTCCCTTGCCCCCCACACACGCTCAATGGCTGAGGGCAGTTACTTGGGCCTCGGACTCTGAGGAAGCCTGGTCCCATATACAACCTGCCCACTCTAAACCTAGAAATGTATGGCTCAAGTTCCGCTCTTACATGTCCGATATGATTGCAACACCGGATGCTTCCCCCCCCGCCCACTTCCCCCCACCGACCCGGGTCCTCTCCCCTGTAATGGTCTTCTGGTTCCCAATTCATTCTATGATTGTACCCACGGATTGGGATGTTATGTGTAATAACCCTTGTGCACCTTCAATGTTTATATGGTATTCATGCTGTAACGCCTCATGTTGCTCGCTTGTTCGTTGCTGCCACGCTGAATAATAAAAAGAAGTTTAAAAAAAAGAGGGCCCCCCCCTTAGTCTGAGGAACCTGCGCAGTTGGCATTGCCTAGGAAGAAAACTGCTCACAGTGCCCAACTCTCTAATATCTCAGCGTGCACTCTTCACCCATATCCCTGGCGCGCTCAACCAGGTCCATAATCTTAGCTATGGGTCTAATGAGGTCCAGTAGTTTCTCCTGGCAAATCCAGGACACAGTGACAAAGGACACAGTGACACAGCAGCTTTGCCACCCTACCGCGTCCCTTGCCTGCCTAGCGTGACCCTGCAGGTCCCAGAGCGTACTTGAAATGAAGCACAGGTCCCGCTTGGTGCCTCCGGCACAGCTGGCTCCAATATGAAGAGCTCCTACGTGAACGGGCTCCGCCGCACCACGCACTCACAATGAATGTACTTGCTGACTTTGAAGAATGCTGAATGTGGACTATAACAGGACACACCAAGCTGTTCACTGCTAAATGATTGGGCTACTATGCTAGACAGGCAGAATTCCACTACAAATGCAAACTACTCGAACACACCCGCTGAAATATAGGCTGTACAGTATAGATATTATCTTGCTGAAGAGCCGTTTTAAGAAACCATAGGCAGGAAGTAGATAGAGAGCTACAAAGATAGGAAGTGTGGACTACAGAAATTGAAGAAAAATGGGGAAATTTAGTTGGTTTTCAAAAATGAAAATGTATTTTCAGGTTAATAAGTTTTGAAACGGCTGAAGGGTAAATTAAAGAAGTTGAAGCATAATGTTCGCCTCCGGTCTGGACATAGAATGCACAATTATGTAAAGTCAGTCATAGGACACATTGAGAACTACGGTAGGCAGAGCAATGACAAAGGGCGTGTTTTGTAATGTAACAAAACAGCACTTTGGACAGTATCAGAAAGGAACGGATTAACTCCTACTTGTACTAAAGTGGTCTCTAGAACTTAGCAAGAATCTTTCTAAAGAAACAGTGTTGATGATTGGTTAAAATAAAGTGAGTCTTAGCTGGGTCTTCTAAACCTTGGTGTGTAAATCAAAAGCTCAAAATTGCCCCAAGCTCATGGGTTCTGGCATCTTCAGTTACAGCGTAGTCTACACTTAAAATGTAAACTCATTATTTAAAGTCCAAGCGGTTCCATGGAATGATCCATCCAGAATTACACGGTGTACAGTCTTCATCTTCGTCCACTCTGCTTTCACTTGTGGTCTTCAGTAAATCTCCCAAGAATGTCTTTTCTCTTCTACTTATGCCATTCTGGGGCCTAGCCACATTAATAGGCTTACCCCAAGACACTTCTATGGTCACAACTGGTCTCTTTCTGGACTTGGACCTCTTTAGGATTTATAATAGGTGCCTTCTGGACTGATCCCACAATAGGTCTTTTCCAATAGCGTTATTCCAATTGGTCCCTCCTGAACCCTCGACTCTCAGGTTTCTCTACAGGCTCCTCTTGGATCTCTGCTGTCTCAAGGTTTCCCCCAAAAGGTCCTTCCTGGGCCACTGCTCCTTTACATGTCCCTCTGACGTTGCCCTCTACAACTAAGTGAATTGGAATCCCCCTCAATCCAGGGTCCTTGTCATGCGCTTGATAGAGTCACCCTCCATGACTCCAGTGTACCACTCCTGTAGGGGCTGCTGGTGATCAGCCCATGGTCATAGTGTGCCAATTTCTCCAGGAGTCTGGGATGTGCTGAGTATGTATTTCGGCTTGGCTCCCTCCTAGAGCCTTTCGAGGCATGACAACTCAGAGGCTTTCCTGACAAGCCTTCAGGGTCTGGACTGCCAGCAGTACGTGTCGCTCTATTCCAGACTATGGGCCTTTTTCCAGCACCCTGCCAGTCCTCCGAGTATCATTCTGATCAAGGGAGTAGTGCTTTGTACATCAGCATGCAACAGGATGCTCCCTCTACTGCTTAAAAGTCCCTTGTACATCCTTATTTGGCAGTAGTTTCTGTTTTTTCTCCCAGTTGGTCATTGCCCAGCCTGGTTTGAATCGCCTCTGGATATTGATCAGGATGTTGGGAGGTTTTAATCTTATTTGTTCAGTCATATCAGAGTACTGTACTAGGTAATTACCCAACAAGCTAATATCAGGGTTGCAAGGTTTGAAAAGCATCATGTCATTTGGCAGCATTTTGAAACTGGTTCTATTGCGCGATGCATGTTAGCTTTCCACAACGTCTCCTAATTTTAGTCTTGTGGCTCAAAATGTAGCAAACTGTGCGAGCATACACCCGCAATCACCTCACATGGATCAATCGGGTAAGTGGTAGGTGTTTCTTCCTCAATGTTACTTAACCCAAGCTGCTGTGCAACTTTGGCCCTAGAATCAGGACTTCCACTATGCAGAGAATTGTGGTACTTGGGTCCCAAGACTTTGGTGCCGGTTTAGAATGATCTGCTAAACCATTTTCAGCTTTCCTGCTTTGCTTATAATTCAGCAACTCTCATTCTTGGGCTGTTTTCAATTCTAGTGCAGTCTAACACCTTAAGGTTTTAAACTCGAGGACCTTCCTTGAAAGATGGCCCAATTGCAGCATCCAGCTGAATTCCTACCCATCCAACCTCTGGGAGGGAAATCGGTAGTGGCCAGATTAGCAGAGTCCCTGATGGCTCCCTTCCCTCCAGAAAGTAGGTTGGGGAGTTCAATTTAACCCAAATGTACTAGTACTCCATGTTGGCCCTGACAACAGACAAGGGGGCAGTGGAGAGATGCTTAGGATTATCAGTGAAAACAAATGTATTTGATGCACATGTACCCACATTGCTATACAGTATTTAAGTAAAGCGGCAAACAGCATGGCTAAACGCAACCTGTTACATATTCATGCATTATTCGGCATAACGTGTGTGCAATTACTTTCATGCTAAATATGCAACTTTGCCCAATACTGAAAATGAAAAATATTCTTGACCAACCTATTGGCTACAATGTGTGTAGGTTGAGAGGTTAATAAAAATGTATACACAGTACTGGGTTATAGTTTAAATGATCCTATTATCCTACCTAACATATTGCTTTGAGAAGGCCTATGCTTGGAATTGTACTCTGTGTTCTTTACTGAATACATTTTCATAAAATTAAGTCACGTTCCATATTTCTGGTCTACAAAGGATTTCTTACGGCTGACTTGTCATAGGTTTCAGCACTTAAGGAAAATATTGGCTGTACATAAATTAAGTTACTTTAGATTATTGCATGTGCTTATTTTTAGACGCCATTTAGGTACATGGGTACTATAGTACATGGGCAGTAAGTACTATGTTCAGTAATTACATTTGTCGAACATTTTCTCGATGTTCCTTATGCTGTACTCCTAATGCCATCTCTTCAAAACTTACAGGACTTACTGAAAATATTGCATGCATGTGCTGTAAAGATATGATCTCCAGCATTTGGTGGAAAGGATAGTCTAAGGCGTACAGGCGCACTGATGGCATCTGTCTCTGAATTTACTTACATAAGTCATTGCAATTTTGTCTTAATCCTTTTCCTATTTTTAAACAATATCTAAATATAGTTTCATAAACTGTACTGCAACTCGTCAGTTGTCGTACTATGCCCCTTTCACAGAAGTCACAGGCTCCATAAAATACGTACTCGCCCAATGGCTTTAATGGCACCTTTCGAAAATATCATGCATGTCAAAAATATAGATACATTCCACTTTACAACATTATATCGAAATTGCACCACCAGACTTTGAACATTTTTTCAAGCAGTAAAACGTTCACAGTAATTTGTACATGGGTGCCAATAAACTAGAAAATTAAAGCAGAGTTAAGCGAAATAGGCTATTAAAAAAATAAATTTAAAAATCAATTTTCCTTTTGGAAATGCCCATTCGAACAAAGCAAAATAAATGCACTTTAACTTTTTTAAATTCTGAACAGGTGCATTGATTGTTAACAAATTTGGCATGCTTCCTCAGATCAGTCTGCATCAGTTGGTGAAGATCCATGCTCGGGTTAGCTTCACAGCAGCACATATAACCAGTTTGCAATCAGTTCCGGTTGCTAGAACTGGTCAACACTAATGGTGAACAAACCAAAATAATGTATGAGATTTCTCAATGCCATTTATTTCTGAAGAACATTCTGGTCTACCAGTCTAACCCATGTCCTTGGGATGCATCTCAATCGGGCTTGCACTTATTGTAATCTTGGTGTCTGGTCACTTCTCATATACTCCAGCCACTGAAATGTTCCAGCCCCTATTGTGCAGGCACTTGGTGTTCCCCTGCATAACTGCTGTAAAGACGTTTAGGCATTCCGGATGACCATCTTTAGAGGGGGCATGTTCGTTGCTGTCATTGCTGGTTTGCTCTCCAGTGGCACTGAATGTGAGGAAAACAGTGGACATGTGCAGTTATGTATAAATGGCATTGCCATCTGGGTCCTCGTAGTCTTGGAAAGGACATTCTGCCCATCTACCATACATTGTTTTTGGTCATGTACTTGGACCAAGCCTTAATGGACATTTTGGTCCATGTTTGTGCATTCAGATTATTGTCTTAAGACTGGTAGACTAGGACAATCTCTAGAACTACTTAATGAGAAATCACAGAAATTAGATCTCTTTTATTAATAGCATAGATGTGAACAAATATAACTAATCACATTTAGCTGGAATGTGCACTTTAACTGACCTTTTATTTTGCGTTTAATCAATAAGATTGGAGAACTACAGATGTTTTACGCTAAATTTTTTATTTTTTTATTTGTTTGCATTTTTAAAGGGCTCACACAGCCCGCGGGCATCGAGGCGCTGTTACAGGAATTGTTTATTTTTTAGATGCATAATTGTTTTTTTTTGTCTTAGTTTTGTATTTATAACACGCTTAAATACCCAGAGGTTTCTAAGCGCGGACCCGGGAATCGAACCTGTGTTGCTTCGTGTTGTCTTGCTTCCAAGGCAAACACGTTGCCGCTGAGCTATCCTCCCGGGATGATATGCTTTTTATAGGAAATAAATGGAGTCCAACAGTTCTATTTGATTAAGGAAAGAAGAGGCAATATCTTCCACATATTAAATAGTTAGGTTGTAAGGTGCCATGGATGTCAAGGGTGGAGGACATTAGTATTTTAATGCATTGATGAAGGCATGCACACATTGGTATTTGGTTTTGGTGAACACATGGTAATGGTGGCAGGCGAAGGCTTCCAGGGTTATATAGGGGATATATGTACACCACAAGGTAAAGGTGTAAGGTGAACGACCCAGGAAGTGTTTGGGGGACATTTTTATAACGGGTTGCTCTAGGTATCCTCTCGTTTTCTATAAGCACCCATTCTGGAATGATGATACTTTATCTATGTGGTGGATTCTGTATGAAAACTTTATGAAATCCTTTTATATGGTAATGTATGAAATTGATTTATGGTTTTTGTATCAATCATGAATATGTATTGGAACCCTGAAGACCACCACATTGGAAGGTTGAAACACGTGTTGGCATACTACCATTAAATATTACTGATACCAATGCAGATATACACCACCTAAGTTAACAAATTTAAACTTCAACTAGGTACCAGCTTGGTGGGGGTAGAGCCTAACGCTTAGTGACACATTTTGAATATGTGACAGATCACATGGCAAAAGGAAAAGTGGGTCCTCTTCAAAGACCACAATATCAAGCAATTGGAAGGCAAGACAAGAGAAACTTATAATGCGTAAATCTTACTTTTAAACAAGGTTAAGTATCACTACATTGTCTTGGGAGGATAGCTCCGGGGCAACGTGCTCGCCTTGGAAACAAGACGACACGGATCAACACAGGTTCGATCCCGGTGTTTGTGCTTAGAAACCTATGGGTATTAAGCGCATTATACATCACCTATCATATCATAAAGACAAGCTTTTTACCTAGTTTTCAAAATCATGCCATAAAACCTAAGCCATTCATCAGCATCATGTTTTGGTAAAGCGCAGCAGGAGCTCTTGGCAGTGCGGTTGTGGGATAGTTGGTGAGCAACAGCCATGTTTTCCGGGGCTTGTGCAAGGTAGGGCAGCTGATGAGGTGCATCAAGGAAGGGAGGTAGTTCCACAACTGTGTTGTGAAGATGGAGAAACAATGACTGCAATTGTTATACATTTTAACATGATTTCGGTTTCTTATGAGAGAAGGAAAGAAACAATATTAAAATGAACAACAGCATTAAAATGTATTGTAGGAGAACCAAAACAAAATTAAAGGAAATTCATTGGCCAACAAATCACGTATTTGCACCAACAATTTACTTCATATTACTTTTATTTAAAAATACATAATTTCTTTTCTATATAGTTATGTAACTGTCATCCAATAAACCTATGTTCGAACACAACTTTACTGCACTGTGTTTAGGTTATATGGGGCCTTAAAAGTTCAGATCATGTTTTCAGAGGACCTGTTAAAGATAATCACTTGTATAGGCTCAATCATTATATTTCAATTTTATTTCCCGTACAATTAAATATTCAGTTAGGAAATTCAATAACTGCATCACCTCAAAACCAACAGTCGGAGTGAGAACAATGATCAGTGTGTATTCTTTCAGATAAACTGATTCCAAAGTGTAAAAAAGCAGCTACTTGCGAGTCTGACACAGGAGAAAGAACATTATTACACTAGGCAATAGTACTCCCTAAGAGAAAAGGAGTACTATTGCCCAGTGTCATAATGTTCTAATGATTTGAAAGATTAGACACAGAAGTCAAAAGAATACGCTATAAAACAGATTTTAGGGGGATTTGTAATTTTCAAACCCTGCTCATTGAGATTTAAATAAGTCAGACTGACAGTCCTTAATGTTATTACATCCTAAAAATATGTATGTTGCTAATCCAATCACATTACACCTCTTCTTCGTGTAACAAATATCAGTATCACCTAAACAAGGAATATTTACTAATCTACTAGATTTTCTAGTAATGTGAATTAATAGGAAGAATTGTCACTCCAGCACAAGTCAACAAACGAACAATGTTTCAGCACACCAGAAAGGCAAGTTATCTTTCAGAATCTCAAACGATCACCACAGCAAGCAGTGAAAAGTTATATGCTGCTGTGTGGAGGCAGACCGCTACCCTCTAGCAATCCAAGCATAGAATAAAGTCTTCCCCCAAAAAGCTTCAACTTTTAATTGGTACTAGAAACAGCTGTGGTCATGAATAGTTAAGGGGTCCATTTTCCACATTGTCTGTGGTTCCTCTTGAAGCATGAAATGGATGCAAAATTTAAAAGAACTGAACTCCCCGTTCCAGGACACCAAAAGAATGCCTTGTGAAAGAGTTGCTTTTAATATGATTTGACGCAAATGAAAACCCAAGCTTGCTACTTTTACCGTCATCATGTTTGGAAAATATGATTCTATGCGTTACCATTTGCTGCCATGATTTACATAGATATGGCCTATAATCCAGGTCTGGGTTATATGGCTGTCGGTGTGAAACAGATGGTCCTTCCCGATTACTTTGGTATTTCTGCATTATAGTTTGTGTTGATGCAAAGAGAACCAAGTGGTATTCTTTAAGAAGTTTGTCCAGGATGTCCACACATTTCTTCAAATTGGCCTCTTGCTTCGGAATGCTCTCTCCACCGTTGTTTCGGTCTATCCAATAGAAAGCAGATATACTGTCCAAAATTAAAAGGCAAAGAGAAGGATGACTGCAAAACATACTCTCTAGTGAATAGAGTGTCAGTAGCAATTGGACAGTGCTGCTGCACAAGACAAGAAAAAATCTCCCAAGACACTGCTTCATTATTTCTTCTGTACTCTGGGATAATCGATGTTCCAAGATTGTAACCAGGCGAAGCATATCAAAGTGATAGTCGGTATCAATAAATAAGACTTCTACTTGTAATCCACCATCTGATTTTGGAATAATGCAACGTGCAATTAGATGATAGAGCATTTCTGTTTTTCCTGTTCCTTCTGGTCCATGAAATTCTACGACATCACCTGCCAAAATAACAAGACTATTTACTTGCAATAAGGACATTTACCTAGAGCCCCACATAGCAATACAAATAGACCCCATTAGACATCAACGTACTACTAAACAGAAGTGCAAACATTACCATAACAAACCAAAATTAGCACAAAACTCTGCCTTGCTTCAGCCATAATTGTACCAATACATTATATGAACAACGAACAAGTGAATTCACCAGTCTAAACATGCAACACTTTGCTGATAGTTGTAATCCACACCAATCACATAAAATAGCCTGTTTAAACATTTAGCAAGAGCACAACATGAAAGCGGCTAAATCAGTATTACACGCTGTTTTATGCATTTAATAAAAAGCCAATGCAGTGATTAGTTGACCGCTGTACGGGAAAAAGTTGAAGTTGCAAGCTATTACCCAGACACAAAAAGTCACTTGCCACTTCACTTCTAAACATACACACAGCACACCCTTTCGTACTCGCCAATTGTCCATTATCACTAGCCAATGGCTACTGTACATTGTGCACCCTGACTAGAGTGCAAGGACTGAAGCAGAACAGACATGTTTCCTCGTGTCTAGTATGGTAACAAGATGCGTGGGACACTGGGCATACTCTGATGAAATGGGAGTAAGCCCATACTGATACTTTCTTGTATATTACGCAGTCTAATTTTACTATTATAGAGGGATAGCGCGTACCATATCAGGTCAATTGTCTTACATTTATTCTACAGTTTTCTGGGTACTAGCAGGCCTGCCCAGTTATTGACCAGACTCCGCAGCTTGATCCCTAATAAACTCTATGTCAGTTTGTGTCTCGGGCTCCTGGCCAGCCACCCTCATTGATTCACACCCATCTTCTGAAGTAGTTTATTCTATATAGCAGGACAACAGCTTTTCCAGTCTGAGGGCCTAAGAGGGACAATGGGGTAATTTTGAGAAAAGGAACTACTCCACAGCCACAGGTATGGGACCCACCATCATTCCATTTTTCCAGGAAGGCTTCAATCTGGGATTGGCAGTGTCCACGTTACGAAGACAATGGGATGCCAACAAATCCTTGTGGGTGAAAAGAGGCAAAGACAGGGAAGGTCAGGAGTTGGTTAATCGATTGCTGAAACGTTTCTCACGGCAGACCTACACAGGTTTTGGGTTTGCCCCCCACCAACCCCTACCCCTATTTCGTTATTCAGAAATCTGGTTGATCACCTTTGGAGTCGCACCCCCCAGGGAGGAAAGCCATTTGCAGGGTGGCAACATCGACAGACCAAAATACCATCACAAGACATTGTAGACTCAATCTGCAAAGTCAAGAGGCCTGCGCCTTTGGGACTGGGGTGCAGAGTGTGCCACTCACTTGCCACTTCTGGAATATGGGATTATGAACAGGTGGTGGTTGGTGTGCATAGTATCTGCCGTCTTGTTATAGGCCCATTCTATACCTGAAGTGGGCATACCTCAAAAGTACTGGGACGAGGAAGAGGGACGTGGAGGTAATCTTCATTACTTCTAGTCGCACTCTTCCCAGTCACAGTACTTGGGTCCCACCTCTTCCTCACTGACTGACAAGGATGGGCCTACTAGGGTATTGGCAAGTAACTGGCATCAGGAGGGGGTACGCTCCCACGGAACAAGGAAGAATAATATGTGCGAGTCTGACTAGGCATGATGCACTACCTTGAACTGGCAGATAGGATTGGACAGATACCATCTTCTGGTTAATTAGAAGGGGAGATGGAATAGCCCTGTGGCAATCCACATACAATGGGTTCAGTCCCGAAATGGCTGGCGCACAGTAGGAGTTACTGTGCTATTCTCTCCAGAAACACCTGCCACAGACAGTGCACCATGAATAACTGTACCTGCTGCTAAACTTTTCTCTGTGATAAACTAAGCCCTCCTGCCATCACCCCAACTCACCCACTGAACATGGGTCTGGAGGAAGGGCAGGACATTTCTCCTCCAGAAAATGGATAAACTGCAGACATATTCAAAACTTGAGCAACTTATTCTGTCCTTTTTAGACTCTTGATGCAGGCTATGGTTCTTTCACTGTATGAACTCTGCTGCATTCTCGCTGGCACCTGTGTACATTATGGTACAGGTTCATGGACAGTGTCATCTTGGATTCTCTGGAACTCTTCTTCACACTAATTTGTGTGTGGAGGAGGGGGCAGGGGGTTGTTTTTTCTTGCTAGCTTGTGTATGAAATTGCCATTCAATTCTACAAGTCCCAAGATACAAGAGATATTCCCTTTAGTCCTGAGGCGAGGCAGGTCAACAATTGCCTTCACCAGATCCTCCTTTGGTCTCAACCCTTCCACCGAGAGCCCAGGACAGGTAGTCCACCCTGTGGAACTAGCATTTTTCAAGACTCAATGTCAAACCTGCAGCGCTGATAACGCATAGCTCCCACTGGAACCTTTCATCGTGTTCATCCAGACTGCTACCCCTGAAGTCAAGGATATCGTCTTGATAGCAATTTTACTCTCTCAGACTGCCAAATACCTAAAAGGTCTACGCAGACATCTGAACAGTGACATCAGCATAATGAAAGAGGTGCCATCCGTACAACAGGAAAGGAATTTTATTTGGTGGTATGGGGACTCAAGTTGATGAGATGGAAAGCTCTAGCACTGCAGACCGCTGACCTGAGCCAATTTATATTTGGTATGGGGGAACTGCTCTGCTCTCACATTCTTATTCAATCCGTGCAAGTCTATGGGGAGTCCTACAGGCTACCATGAGTGGACAGGATGCAATCAATAGATTTTATTACTTCATCCTTGACCAAACGCTTCAATACTTTCATTACTTCCTTCATAAGGGCTAAAGGCACTTCGCCCCTGCCTACCAATCACCTTTCACCAAATTGTAGCCACTGACTCATTCCTGGCCTTTTGCATATTTGGCTTTGCATGAGAAGCTCATTTCCCACTCCTCTTTCATAATTGATGTGGGCTCTGCCGCTTCCCCTTTCCTTCTACTCCTCTATCCCTTTCCCCATGGGTTGGGGTGCTCTAACCCCCACAGCCCTCTATCGCCTTGGTCATCCAGAACCCTAGTGACCGTCGCTCCCTTTATGCCAACTATAACTGAGAAATCTAGGCCATGCCGTTGCTCCCAGTCTCCCTCCAGTCGCCTCTGCTGCCATTGTGCCTCGATTGGCTCACTGCCTTACCCACCTGATCCACCCCGCCTGCCACATTCTCTTCAGAGAAATAGAGGGCGGACTGCACAGGCATTTGGTAGCTGACCTCTTCTGCATTTTGGCTAATCAAATGGATCAGGATGGTGTTTGGCGACCCTGGATTCAATGTGCAGAAAGCCCCCACCTTGGCAGTTACAAGGGCAAACTTCAAGCACTCACTCTTTCTTCAAAAACCTCAGGGAACAAACGGATTCCTTTTGGTTTCTGTTTGTCAGGAGCCTTCCGCACCATCAGGACCTATTCCTCTTTAATCAGATCCAAAATTATTCAGTTTTCTCCCACATCAGAGTTAACCTCCTTCCTGTCACCTGAACCTGAAATTTGCATTATACTCGCCTATGATGTATAAAGGCATCTCTGAATAGGCACTGGTCTGAACGATGACCCAGAGGGTCAGCAATGGAATGTGTTCTTCAGTCATTATTGGTCGGTCAACATGTCCTCTGCTCCGCTATCCACTAGAAACTAATTTTTTTTCTTCTGAAAAGAGCATACATTAATTACGGATATTACCTCATCTCCTTACTCTTCCTGATCAGAGACGAATCCAGAGGCATTACATGCATCAAGTATGCCTTTTCCTTTGGAGATATTGCAGTGGATGTGCCCTTTTTGCCCCCAACATATCCTGCAGGCTTTTGCGAGACACCTGGAGGGTATTCTCCCAAGCAGACCTCGAGAATCCCTCATTTAGGTGGTCCGGCAAGGGCTGATGCTCTGAGACCCCAAACCTAAGAGGGGTTGGGGGGGGGAGGGGGAGAGAGAGTTTCAGAGAGAAAGAGAGAAAATCACCTGGATGGAGGAGCCCAGGGTTGTGCTCGGGGGAAATACCCCAGGTAAGACGCAGTACTCTACAGAGGAAGAAGGAGAGGACAACGAGATCCTTGAGGCCTTTGTAGGCTGTAATGCATCTGCCTGCCATTGAATCTCTTACCAACATCCAACGACACCCTCTGTAGATAACCAATCTCCTAGGATCACAAACCCTGTTGCACCCATAAATCTCTCCCAGAAACCCTGTTTTCCTGTGTCCTACCCGATTACTCCCGGTCATTCTTTTCCACGCCACTCTAGATATTATTTTCCGAACTCCCAGTAAGCATGGACAAAACTGTACTTTTCTCATAATCCCTCCTATTCATTTCACACCCCCTACGCCCCTAGGACAAAGAATACAATTCCCCCTTGTATAAAACCTTCTCCCCATTATACCACGCAGAATACTCAAGAACTCTACCTACCCTGTTTTCCAACACAGACACGAAAGACAACAGACTAACAATAAAGCAGTTTAGACAACATGTACCAACCCAAGAGTGAGGGAAAGTCAGGCAATTAAGCAGAACCACACACCTGACAGCCCTTTTCTTTCCCTGCTGGGATAAAAGGTGGAGCAGAGAGCACAATACAAGCAAAGCAGACCGCCCAACGAGACAGCTATCCTGGCACAGCAGTTCAAGAGGAGGAGAAAGGCGGCGAGAACTCAAAGGAGGATAAGCAGAGAAGAGAGCTTGCCCTTTCCAAATCAGACCCGCGAGACCTCCATCGAAGGAATCGTAAGACAAAAATAGCTCAAAGTGTGCTGCAGCAGATGTCAAAAGTAAACGGAGCGTGCCCACTCCGATAAGCAGGACCGAGGGAGACGCCCGCTACCGTGGTACTGGCCTTGACTCCAGATACAAGGTAAGCCAAGTGGTTCATCACAGTCGGTGAGTCGAGGGAGAACCGATAAGAATCCGAACTGTGTTGAATGAAAGTCGCAAAGTGGCACGTCGAGGAAAGTTCAAAGAACTGTAAATTGTTAAGGGAAGAACAGCTGCAGAGGGGATTGGGAGACACTCTGTTTGATCCCATGTTGATTGAAACTACTGATACCAGAATGCTGTAGAAAAGCCGCCGGGAAAGGTCCAAGTGGTCATACACTGGTCTAGGAAGTGAATCCTGCATCAAGAGAAAGCAAAAGGAAATGTAAAGTGGCATGAGTAAACCCGACGGAGGGATGCCAATAAAGAAGGGCGAAGTCTATAAAGTCTCAAGAAACAGTGTATTGTCAAAAGTGAACCCGGAAGAGGGAGGTCCACAGGGAACGGTTTAAAAAGACATTAAGATTTATGAATGCCAAGGAGAAAATATCTTTGCAAAAGCCAGAGTGAACCAGACGGAGGGAGGCACACTTTTGAAAAGGATTTGAGCCCTGTAGGAGTACAATTTTAATTTCAACATTAGGACTCTACATTTCAACAGTTACTCATAATTTCAGCATGGACATTTCAGCGAGGGTTTGAACTTCAACTGGGGCCCAGGGTGTGAAACTCATTGCTGGACTCAAGAGTGTGAGCAGAATTAAATAGATGCCAATGCACAGCGCACATGCTTGAAATTGCACTTTGCTTCAGGATGTTACTTCAATTAACTGAACTAAATATAATACTAACCTAAATATAACATTACTAATAAACCCAACCCTGTTTAACATCCAACAGAATCCCATAACATTTTGTGCAAATTAGCTCAAAATAAATTAATTGTGAAATAAGCTGGATGCAGACCAATGAAAATGCGTAATGCTCTGAAATAAAACTTTAGATGTGCAGGCTGGATTTGCGCTAGGTGGTAAGCTGAAAAATGTGTAGATCCGTTCTGCTAAACATAGCTTTGTTTTGGAGCAGGAAGCGCAAGAGAAAAATGAAACCTGTTACTCTTCAGCAATGCAGTGAGCACAATAAGTAAGGCACAGAGCAACATTGCGTGATGTGGGGGGAGGTGCTCGTGATTGAAAGGGGGTTTCATAGAAAAGGATTTGGAAGCTGAGTAGAGGGGGCAGACGGAGTAGAGTGCCTGCAAGCTGACTGACTGTTGGGCTGACTAAAATGGCCTCTCCTGGGTTGACGATCTTTGAAAAACTGCAGTCTCGAGAATCATATGGGTGTCCCTGTGCAAGGCAGGCAGAAAGGCCGAGGAAGATTTCACCACCAAGCTGAGTTGGGAATGCCGCCAACATATTTAGGTAAATCTGAGGTTAAGTGAGGTGCTGGTCAAGTGAAAGATACTAGGTAGCCCAGATTAAGTAGTTCGCTTCATTTTAGGTGCTGTATTAGAGATTCTAATTTCAATGTGCATGTATAACTGCATTCGTATTTCACAAGTTTTGCTATTTTTTGACATTGCCAAGTTTCCCAACGCCAAAGGCCAATTGACAGGGCTTTACACAGGTAAAGCGCTGAAAGCTACTGCAAGAAGAAATGTACTTGCACTGTGAAGCACAACGTGGGCATAAGTGCCTTTGTGCAACTTGCATAATTCTATTTTACGATAAAGAACAAATTCAAAAAGTAATTTAATCTCGTTTATTCCGCATTCAGTCGCATTCAGTCCCTTTCATTTGACATGTTTAGAGAGATGCAGACATGCGGTAAGAAATCTCAAAGCAAAGTAGTCGCAGTGAGCAGTTTATCTAGAGATATTGAATGAATGAGCAGTTTTTCCCAATTGCTTGCTTTACTTGTTGAAACTCAGCCAAAAGGGCGTAGTGTGGAATTGTACATAAGGTACCACACAGGAGGGCATGAGTCATCTATTCAGAGTGTATCAAGTCCAGTATTATTTGTTGTTAGTGACCCTGATAAAGGTAATTATTAGGCAGTATTCTGAAATCAGTCTCATCACTATAAAAAAAATACCACAACAGGTTTACCACAAATACCACCATAGCAAAGATAGCACAATAAAATACCACAAAGTAATATAATCCCAAAATATATATTTCACAGCCCAGAAGAGGAAGATCCTGAGGTGAGAAGCCATTACCCCAACACATGAATGCAATCAAGAAGTCATTTTGACTATAAGCCAGCCCAGAAGAGGGGGCCCCAGGGGCGAAGAATCATCATCATCTCAAATGTAAAGCCGAAAGGAGCTTTTGGTTATAATTTAACCCATCAGGCCCTCAGAAGCAAGAAAGTCATACACGTGTTTTTGGAGAAAAAAAAAATGAACAATTTAAAAACAAAAATATAATTTCTGCTTGCTTGGCAAAGGTGTTTCTGACTGCATTCTGAATCACTCGAGCAGTCTCTGCCTTTGTTTGCCGTTTTTTCACAGCACTTTTCAAAATGCCTGCCGCATTTTCTTGGAAGATCTGAGGCTGCTCTCTGGGCCTCCTCACCCTCATCTGGGCACCCATTGGCCACCTGGCCAGACAAATTGACCAACTGGGGACCGGCAGGCTTGAGCCAGCCCCCTTCTTCCAAGGCCCACTTCTAAGGCTTCCAAGGCCCCTGTCAGCTTCCATGTCTGCTGACAGGCCGCTAAACGAGAGTCCTATTTCTACTACAGCCCAACCCTCCCTGAGGCTGCTATCCCGTGACTATTGACTACTGTGACTTTCATGCCACATTCTGCATGGGTTAGTTCCCTCCTTCTCATGTACTCACCTGAAGTGAGATGGTTGCATACTTCACCTTTACCATCTCACCCCCGTCTAAATTCCCATAGCCAAACTTGGGTGTGTTTTTGCTTTTAACTGGAAAGTCAAACTTGGGTGTTTTGCTTTTAACTTTGCCCATTGATTGTAATCTGCTAGCCCAGTGACTGCTCTATACTGCTGTTCTTGTTTACTCCCACCTCTGCCTCCTCTCCTCCCACTCATGCCGCTTTCTGTTTCTCCCATCTATTCCAACTGCTTCTCTATCAACTATCCTTCCCTTCTCACCAAGTCTGGAAAGAAGAAGTTTAAAAAGGATATATTGGCCTCAAACCCTGTTCTCCCTATTGCTGATACCTATACCAGTGCCTCTTCCAGACAGAACCTCACTGACATCCTCTTTGTTGCTCCTTCGCCGGATCTATGGACCCCCCATATGATCTCTGTGCTCCGTCCTGTCTCCTCCTCTCCCATTAAAGGTGGCACTTGCTGGGAAGTCCACATGGCTTCATTCGACTCCCCCAGTCATCCTTAATGTCTACCTAAACGGCACTGACATGGTCCAAGGTCCTCCGGCCAATCTCCTCCTCTTCGATAGGCGGTTCCTTCGCCTTATCAACTTCCTTTCATCTCCAGCTGTCCCCTCCTCTCATTCCTTGGCTACCATCCCCACTGTTCCCTCCTCCTCTGCCCCTCTTCAAGCTACCTTCACAACTCTGCAGGGCGTACCTCTGATTTGTACCCCTCCCCGGAAATTCTTTAAGGCCGGCAACCTTCATCTTGCCACTCTCAACGCTTGCTCTGCTGTCAAACACTCCTCTGACATCTGCCACCTCCTTAAAGAATTGGACCTGGATGTCCTTGGTCTTACGGAGACATGGTTCACAGCCAGCTCTGTCACAAGCTTTGACACTCTCCTCCCTGATGGTTACAAGATCCTCTCCGCACCCAGATCCACCTGGCCCGGAGGGGGTGTAGCTCTGATCTTTCCCGAGTGCCTTCCTGCCCCTAACATTCCCACTCAGATTTACTCCTCTTTCGAATGCCTTGTCTGCAGGTTCTCAATCTCTCCTAGCCATTCTCTTACTGTTGGTACGCTCTACCGCCCCTCTGTGCAAATCACCTTTTTTCTTTCTGAGTGGGCTGATCTCTCCTCCTCCCTCCTGACCTCTACCACTCAACTCCCCCTCCTTGGTGACCTCAACATCAACCGTGATTCCCCTTGTCTCATCTCTGCTCTTTCGCGACCTCTGCGATTCCCTCTGGCCCGACGCACTCTGCAGGACCTCCTCCTCCTCCTCCTCCCCTCGCTTTGACATCCGTGCAGGGCCTGCTAACGCGGGTTCGAATCCCGGCAGGGCCAAACTCAGCCTTTCATCCTTCTGAGGTCAATAAATGAGCACCACACACCGTGGGTAATAAGCAGCGCTCAGATACCTGAGGGTTCGTAGGGCTATATAAGTGCCAAATTATTATTATTATATTATTAAGTGTAGGGCGGCTGAGAGGAAATGGAGGGCTTCTTGTTCAACCTCTGACAAACTGGCCTGTCGCCTGCTCCAAAAGGCAATACCGACTCTCTGTCCGCACCAAGAAGAGAGTCTACAATCAAACCCGTGTCTCTGCGGCATCTAACAACTCGGCTGAACTCTTTAAAATCTGCAAGGAACTTGCCAACCCTGCTGCAGTCTCTACCACTCCTCTTTCCTCCCAAGCTCTCTGCAATGACCTTGCCTCTCACTTGATCTCAAAAACCCAGGCCATCTTGTCCACCCTCCCCTGCCCTCCCCCTCCTATTCCTCCTCAGTCTGCACTTGCTAACCCCCCCCTCCTCCTCTTCCTTTCCTCTTTTCTCCCCCGATGAGGTCGCTAGACAAGTCCGATCTATGAAA
The DNA here is from genome assembly GCF_040938575.1 of Ambystoma mexicanum. Classification (NCBI taxonomy): domain Eukaryota; kingdom Metazoa; phylum Chordata; class Amphibia; order Caudata; family Ambystomatidae; genus Ambystoma; species Ambystoma mexicanum. The sequence goes on from NC_090924.1 coordinate 706,263,998, forward strand.
GCCTTGTCAAAACAGGTTCATCCCGGTTCCTCTAAAACCATCAAGGACCACATTGACACCTCGCTCTGGTGCTTGCAGATTTTTGCAACCATTCCTTTGCTTCCTTGTGCATCCTCTTCTCAAGAAACCCACAGCTGATCCTTCCTGTCCGGCTAACTATCGCAAAATCTCCATTACTCCCTTTCTGGGAAAACTCCTGGAAAAGCTGGCCATCTCTCAATTAACCTTCATTCTGATTCTGTTGGCTGTCTCCATGACCACCAGTCTGGTTTCAGAGCAGCCAGAAGCACGGAAACTGCTCTCCTGAACATCCGTGAAGATCTGCTCTCTAACTTTGACTAACATTCCCTCTGTCCTCATCCTACTCAATCTTTCTTCTGCCTTCGACATGGTCAACCATACCATCCTGCTCAACCAACCCCGTGAGAATCTGGGTATCGCTGATCAGGCTCTGGCCTGGCTGACCTCTTTCCTCTCTGATCGACCCTCCCAGGTCCAACTGGGTTCCTTTCCTATCTTCCATCTTCCTCTCTACCTGTGGTGTTCCCCAGGGATCTAACCTTTCGCCCTGGCTTTTCAACCAATACCTAGCAACTCTCACCCACTGCATTGCCATTCTATGCTCAAATTTCCACTGCTACGCTGGCAACAACTCATTTTCAGGCTGCCCTCGACCAAATCCCCTCACTCCCTCCCTCATCTCAGATTGCCTAACTGCCATTCAAGATTGGTGTGCCGCCAATGAGCTCTGTCTGAATGCCAGCAAGACGGAGATCCTCCTCATCCGCAACCCTTCTCCATCCTTTCCCCTCTCTCTGGCTGGCCTCGCTTGGCCCTCCTCCTATCCCTACCTGTGAGGCTAAGAACCTTTGGGTCATCTTTGACTCCACACTTTCCTTCTCCGCCCACATCTCTGAGGTCTCTAAAAAGTCAAACTTCCTACTGCACCTCCTCATAGGTACTCTTCCTTTCCTCTCCTTCCCCCAGAAGCTCACTGTCTCCCAAGCTCTGGTTCTCTCTAGGTTGGACTATTGTAACAGCCTCTCTACCTTCCTCTACTCTTCGCCCTCTGCAACTAATCCAGAACAGGACTGCAAGACTTGTCCTTGGCCTCAAGCCCTGGGATCGTTATCTCTCCAGCTCTGAAATCTCTCCATTGGCTCCCAGTGGATGCAAGGATTAAATTTAAAACCCTCTGCATGGTCCACAAGGCTTTGAGGACTGGGTCTAAAATACCTTCAGCTATCCCTCCGTAAATAACTCATCTCTTGAGCTCTTCGATCCTCTACCTCTAACTCCCTCAGGGTCAGGAATTTCTCAAAGAAATGAGCTGGGGGTAGATCTGTCTTCGGCCAGGTCCTCCCTCTGGAACAGCCTCCCTGCCACTCTAAAACCTGAGGAGAACCATCTCTGGTTCCGGAAGCACCTCAAGACCTTCCTCTTTGCATCTGCCTTTGCTCCCCATCTCCCTTGCTGATCTGCTCTCTTGGCACTGTGCACCTGGCCACCCTCTGTCTCCTTGGCCCAGGTACCTGCTCTCCCTGCCACCCTTCTGCACCTTCTCCCGGCCACCCCTCGCACTGGGGACTGCATCTGTACCCATACAGTCCACTACCCCCCACCCCCATTTTCTTCTTTTTATGCACTTATCAGACTTACCCAGTCTGCTGCCGTAAACACAGCACTTGCCGCTTTTCTGCTTTTCTAGCTGCACTACCCCTGCTTATTGCTCCATTATCTATTTTATTCTGTATTTATCTGTCTATTCTCTGCTCCACACTTTCCAATCTCCCGCTTCCATGCACTTTTCCCCTTTCCCTTCCCATGCACTTGCACGTTCTCAATGTCACTGGGCCTAGTAAGATCGCTGTTTTGTTCTCCCCTGTTCCCCTCCCTTGCCTTGTCATGCTCTGGAACACTTGTGTACGAGCGCGATACAAATAAAATATCATAACCACCCAAAGTCCCGATAGTGATAGGAACTGTTTGTGGGTCTAAGCCCAGAAGTGAGGTATCTAAGGGTGAAAAACCATCATCCAACATACTTTTATAAGGCACTCTTGTTTGTTATTTCTGGAGACTATCAGCTCTTGGAGGCAAGAGACTTGTTCAAGACACTTAACCACCAAAGGTCCTGATAACCAAAAGCTGGAACTTGTCTCATGCTGGGAAAGCTTGAGCATATGCTGTGCTCAGGAGTCCTACCTTGTGCCATGCTCAAACGTGGGGAAGGGAGACCCCTGGCTACCACATCCTGACTTATCTTTTGTGAAAACTTTTCTTTCTTGTGAATCCTATCCCACACTTTTTGTATTTAGTTGTAAGGATTGGCAATAGTTATTTTTTTAGTATAAGCAGACCCTCCAGGATTTTGCCGCATGAAATGGCAAATTTTGTGGCACAAACCTTTATTTATGGCAGCATTTTTGCAGCACAATTTTTATTGACTGGAGGGTGCAGGATTGGTACACTGCAGGAAAGAGGACGTGTGCAAGGCTACAAGAGAGCCAGGGTGTCAATATATGTATCTTTTGTATCAAATAGGAAGAGTCCTAGATGTCTCTGGCTTGGCAGAACAGTGTTTGTTTTAGCTAAATTTTATGGTTTAATGTGCATGCCTATTTAATATTATTAACATTATTAATCATCATCAGTTGCAATGCTAAAATTGTTCCCCTACTATGTTCACCAATTCCGCAAACACCCACACACCTCTCTCACCCAACACACCTCACACGTCTCACCAATTCCCCATCACAACTTGTATTTTTGAACCTCACGCTCAGTCATACACATACTCACATGCTCTGTCACACTGCCAAGTCACAATTTGCGTTCTCTAGTCCCTACCAAAAACTCCAAATCACACTCCCAACTCACACCGTAAACTCCCCAATTCCTCCCGCAGTATACAGTCCTTCATTCTTGCATTCTACTTCTGCATCTTTAATCCTTTCTCCAATTCTATCACACTCTTCCCTCATCCTTTCTCCCAATCTGCAGCTTACTGCCCCTTTCTGGCCAACCCCTCGCTTGTGGCCCACTACTACCCCTGAGCCCACGTTCCTTCCACTTTCTGTACCTCCGCTCTCTCTCTCTGGCCCACCGCCCCACTGCATCCGCTCTGCTCTCTTGCCCACCACTTCCCCCTCTGACCCACTGCTCTCCCTCTGATCTCCCTTTGCTTTCTTGCCTAACATGCTACGGCTAACCCACCACTCACCCTCTCACTCCTCTCTCACATATTGTGACCATTTTTCAATTTTTTAATTAAACTGTAGATTTTGACCTAAAAAAATGGGCCATCTAAAAATAGAGCAGATTATGTGCTGTTTTTAGATAACCCATTTTGGGAAATAAGCATTTCCACGGGGCTGAGCTGAAGCGCAAATGATGCACTGGCCAGCCACGTTGAATACGTTTGTGTTGGCAGCGCTCTCCCGACAATGGTCTACAGGCTCCCCGTGCATTTCACCGTGACTGGCCCTTAAGGGTCCTGCCACTGTAAAATGCAACCCACAAAAAATAAATAAATAAATAAAACCCATTTCTATCCCAATTGGGGAACAGAAATGCAAGCGAGACAGCAGCTGTCGCACTTAAATTTTTTTTAAAAGTTTTGCATGAGTCAGGGTCAGTAAAGACCCTATAAAGCAGTGGCACCCCTCGTGCATGTATTTAAAGTGGGCGCATAGGGTGGCCTACAATTTCTGCACATTTAAAAGCACATCTTGCTTGTCAATTTAGGATGCACTTTTAAATCCGCAGAAACGCCCCCCGATTTGCGCAAAGGGGTGAAAAAGTACATCTGAATAGGTGCATATAAGAAGCGTCCATTCAGATGTCCTTTGTGGATTGGACTGCTTTTTTTTTTGCTCAAGCGATGAGATTGCTTGCGCATTTAATTTCTTGAGTCCAAAAAAAAAAAAAAGTTGAGAAACTGGCCCCTTGAGTATTTTTTTGTTGCAAAAACTGCAATTTTTGCACTTTTTTGCAAAATCGCTGTTAGCTGGAGGGTCTGTATAGGCCGTTTTATTTTGGTACAACGCCCTTTCATTGCGGGACATTTTTTCACAGGTTTTTTTATTGTGAATTTTGGGGGTTGGGGGTGGGGGTTAGAGTTAGAAAAATGTATATATATATATATGATACATTACTCACTGTTATCGTATTTCTGATGCTTGTATCTGCTTAGATTCACATGCTGTGCATAGGCCGACATCTAGTGGAAGCTGCGGAGTATTAAAGTTTGTTTTTTGAAACTCGAAAATGGGCGTCGACACAGGGCGTGCCAGTAATACTATCCCTAGTGTGACGTCCACTGTACCCAAGATCCCTCGCGCGTCTAGGATCCTCAGATTGTATTTTTACTGACATGAGGTAGCATGAGGAGTAACGCGAGTACAGATAATCCAAGCAGATAGACAGAAAGGTAACATTACAAGCAATCATGCGCCTTCTCTCGGAGGGGAGGAAGGGTGGGTCGCATGTGAATCTAAGCAGATACAAGCATCAGAAATACGATTACGGTGAGTAATGTATCCCTTCTGAGGCTTGTGGAATATGCTTAGATCACATGCTGTGCATAGATTAGCGAGCAGTACCTGAAGAAGGAGGTGGGATGTGAGAAGGGTCATGAGCAAATAAGTGTCTTAGAACCCTTTTGTCCCACTTGTGTATCTGTCTTGGAATGGGTGTCAATGCAGTAATGCTGAGTAAAAGTGTGAATAGAGCTCCAAGTAGCTGCTTTGCAAATGGTGTCAAGGGGTACATTTGCAATGAAAGCCAGAGTGGCCCCAATGCCTCTAGTAGAGTGGGCTCTTGGCGTGAAAGGCAGAGTTCTTTCAGAGAGTGAGTAACACAGCTGGATACAGTTAATAATACACTTTGAGATGGCACCTTTAGAGACGCGATCCCCCTCTCTGCCTGTAGCTACGGAGACAAACAGTTGATCTGTTCTTCTTAGCGGTCTGGTTTTATTTACATAGTAGAGGACTGCCCTACGCACATCTAGGGTGTGAAGTTTCACCTCAGCCGAGCTTTGCGGGTCCTGGAAGAAAGCCGGAAGCTCGATGGACTGGTTTACATGGAATTTTGATATAAACTTAGGTGAGAACCTAGTGTGTGTGCGTAAAACCAGTTTGTCTTTATGGACAGTAAAGAAGGGATCCTGCACTGACTGAGCCTGAATTTCACTGACCCTTCTTATAGAAGTAATAGCTACTAAGAAGGCCGTTTTATAAGTCAGGTGTTTGAGACTGCTTTTATGCATGGGTTCGAAGGGGGGTCCCATGAGCTTGGCTAGCACCACATTAAGGTCCCACCCTGGTGGTGGGTTTGAAATAGGAGGGTGAAGTCTCTTTACTCCTTCCATGAAGGCTTTAACTACTGGTACTTTCCACCACAAGATCTTGCTATGGGAAGTGGTGTATGCCGACAGGGCTGCCAGGTGTACTTTCAGTGAGTTAAAAACCAGTCCTGCATCTAGCAGGTGGAGCATGGATGTAACAATAGTGGAAGGAGTGCAATCAACAGGGTTGATTTGTCTACTCTGGCACCAGATAACAAACCTCTTCCACTTGTCAAAGTAACAGTGCCTTGCGTTTGGTTTCCTAGATTCCTTTAGGATGTCCATACACCTCTGAGGCAAATTGAGATGTCCAAGCTCTATGACCTCAGGAGCCATGGTGCCAGGTTCATTGAGTTGGGTTGCTGGTGCACTGTCCCGGGAGGATAGCTCAGCGGCAGCGTGCGCGTCTTGGAAGCAAGACGACACGATGCAACAACAGGTTCGATCCCCGGGTCCGCGCTTAGAAACCTCTGGGTGTTTAAGCGCGTTATGAATACGTAACTAAGACAAAAAAAACAACATAATTACACAACTAAGAAAAACAAACAATTCCTGTAACAGCGCCTCGATGCCTGTGGGCTGTGTGAGCGCTTTATAAATGTTAAATAAATTAAATTACTGTTTGACCTTGGTGCTGGGACAGTAGGTTGTACCAGGCTGGAAGTTTGATGGGCTCGCACACCGCCATCCTGCGTAGGTGTGGGAAACACGGTAGTCTTGCCCACATGGGAGCAACTAGGACGAGCGTCATCGACTCTGTTCATCTTGTTCACCACTTTCCTGATGAGGAGTTGGTGGAAAAGCGTACGCAAACATCCCTGACCAGTTCATCCACCGGGCGTTCCCCTGGGAGTCTGGTTGGGGGAACCTGGATGCAAATCCTGGGCATTGTCTGTTTTCGCTTGTGGCGAATAGGTCTGTAGTGGGGAAAACCCACTGAGAGAAGATATCTTCTACGACCTCTCTGTGTAGAACCCATTCGTGTTCCTCTGGGAGGGAGTCTCTGCTCAGAGCATCCGCTAGGGAATTGAGCTCCACTGGAACAGGTTTAGTAGGTGGGGCTCGAACGCTTGAAGCGCTCTGAATACTGCCAGAAGCTCTAGCAGATTGATGTGGTTCTTGGCCACTGAGGGAGACCAGAGACCCTGAGCTGTGTAGTGGAGATGGTGAGCTGCCCACCCCGTCAGACATGCATCGGTAGTGACTACTGCCTGTACTTCGGGATCGTAAAAGGGTTTCCCCTGTGCGAGATTCTCTCTTGTCCACCAGTGAAGGCTTTGTACTAGTGTTGGCGTAACGACCACTAGATCGTCCCACTGACCACTTGCCCGAGACCACTGTTTCGCCAACCATTCCTGCATGGGACGCATGCGCAGGCGCGCATGGGGGACCAGGTAAATACATGACGCCATCATGCCCAGTAAACGCATTGCTTTGCGTACCGTTATTTGTTGACCGGACTGATAATGTGGAATTTGCAGTAGTATATTCCGAATTCTTCTGAAGGAAAGGTCAACCCCTCTTGAGTATCTAGGATTGCTCCTAGGAACTGTTTGGAGGTGCTTGGCACTAGGCTTGACTTTTTCTCGTTGATTGAGAAGCCTAACTCGTGGAGGAGGTCGATAGTCCTTTGAATGTTTTTCCCGCAAATTCCTGGGGTTTCCCCCGTTATGAGCCAGTCGTCCAGATAAGGGTACACTGGGATTGCCTCCCTGCGTAGGTGTGCAGCCACCACCGCCAGTACCTTGGTGAATACCCTTGGTGCCAAAGCTATCCCGAAGGGCAGTACCTTGAATTGGTAGTGTCGACTGTCCACCTTGAAGTGCAAGTACTTTCTGTGCGCTGGGAACATGGAAATATGAAAATAAGCATCTTTCACATCCAAAGTTGCCATGTAATCCCCCCTTTTTAGGAGGGGGATTACCTCTTGTAGCGTAGTCATATGAAACTTTTGGGGCTTGACATACTTGTTGGCAGGCCGTAAATCCAATACTGGGCGCATTGTCAAATCTTTCTTTGGCACAAGGAAGTAAGTTGAATAAATACCCTTGTTTACCTGGTGTCCCGGGACGAGTTCTATCGCGTCCTTTTCTAGCAGAACGGCGATCTCCTCGAGGAGAATCTTCTGATGTTCTAAAGAGTGTACTCTTTGTCGTGGAGGATGGTTCCGGGGACGCTGCAGTAGTTCTATACATTATCCTGTGGATACTGTTGACAGCACCCATCTGTCTGATGTGATCCCTTCCCAAGCCTGGGTGAAGTTGGAAATGCGTCCCCCTACTGGGGTTGCATGAGAAGGGACCCTGAACTGAGCGTCACTGCTTTGGTGGAGGCGTGCCGCCTCCTTTGCTGGGGCTGCCTCTGCCTTTACCACGACCTCTCCTATTACCCCTGCCGTAACCCTGGGTAGACTGTTCCACTGTGTACCCTGCCCCTGGGAATAGTTAGATCCTCTCTGGGAATTTTGGCCGCGTGGGCGACGAAAATTACTATTCCCTCTCTGGTTAGGGGGTTTATTGGTTAACTGGCCAAGGGACTTGAGTGTTTCGTATTCGTCCTTGGCATTCTTCAGTGCGTCTTCGACCACCTTTCCAAACAACAGATCGGCTTCCACCGGTTTGTTCAACAATGATGCCTGGGTTTCTGCCTTAAAACGAGACTGCCGTAACCACGCATGTCTCTTGATAACAGTGCCTTCTGCTATCAATCTGCCTGCGTTGTCCGCGGCATCAAAGGTTGCTTTCAAAATGCAACCAGACACGGCTCTACCCTCTGCGGAAATCCGAGCTAACTGGCCCTTTAAAGGTTCAGGAGCAGAGGCTAGGAGTGCCGCGACTTCTTCCCACTGATGGCAGTTGTAGCTGGCCAACAGGGTGGTGGAGTTTGCAATCCTTGCTTGATAGGCGGACGTTGAGGCTACTTTCCTGCCGAAACCATATCGTTTTTTGCTCTCCTTGTCAGGAGGAGGTTCGGACGATGACAAGGGTGTTCCAGCCCTCTTACGAGTGTTAGTGACAACTAGGGAGTCTGGCTTCAGATGTCCTCTTATATAGAGAGGGTCAGACTGGGCTACCCTGAAAAGTTTTTCAACCCTGGGATTGACTGCTCTGGTGAGGTTCGGGTTCACCAGGGACGGGTCTATTCTTCGCTGAATGGACTTAAGGATAGGGATGGTCTGGGCAACAGGCCTCCTTTCTCCCACTAACTCCTCTGTGAAGTCCCTCTCCTCCTGGACACCGTGGGCGTCAATATGGAAATGTTCTGCTGCACGTGCGAGAACCTCGTTTAGGAGGGGTTGGTCATAGACAGGGGAGTCGGTAACCGGGGTTCGTTTTCTACCAGGGAATCTTCTCTGTATGTTTCCGGGTCTTCTTCTTCCTCTTCTTGGTCCTCATCATCCCCATCGTAGCCCGTCCCGGTTTGCTCTTCTACCATGCCAAATTCTTGGTCCTCACCAAAGGAAGCCTCTCCTTGATACAGTGAGTATGGTCTTGAGTATGGTTGTACCTCGAAGGGGTCTGTAGACCTCATCGGTGTTTCAAACCGGGGCTTCTTACTCGGGGGGGGGGGGGATAGGATCATTGGAGCCTGAGGGTGTTGCCCCTTGTGGATCATACGAAAGGAAATGTTCTGGATTTTTATCGTAAAAATCAGCCAAAGAAGACATCCTTGACATGACCCTATCTATGTCTTCACTCGACCATTTTTTGGAACTGGGAATGACTCTCAGCAAGTCTCTGGGATTTATCTTGAGAAGATTTGCTGGTTTTAGACATATCAGCAGACCTGGTTTTGTCTGTCTGTTTAGGGGGAGTGGTGTGTTTCACAGGTGTGGAAGAGTGCAAAGGCTGCTTCTTCTGCTGTTTTCCCCCCTCCCCGTGAGTGGAAAAATGTTTTCCCTGTCCTTTTGTGGCTCCGGAGGTTTTCGACGCCTGGCGTCGAGGATCGGGGGTAGGGTCCCTGTCCTTCGAGCGTGGGGCCTCGCTGATTTTGACTGCGGACTCCGACTCCTGGAGCGCGGCCTGGGGGTGGAAGTCGTCTTCGTCTTCCGACGATCAAACTTCTGTTAGCCTAGGGAGCGAGGCACTCTTGGCAAGAGTGGATGATTGCCTGGAGTCATGCGGCGATCTCGATCGAGAGCGCCCAGAGGACACCGAATCGGACTGTTCTGTTTGTGCCTCTTTCCGAGAACTCGACGTTGTCGAGTCTCGGTTGGACTTCGTGTGTTTAGTGTGTGGTGTGTGAAGCGCTTGTGTCGCCGGGGGTCTTCCCCAGAGCCGCCCTGCCGGACGACCTTCCGAGGTCGGGGACTTGCGCTCGGCTGTCTTTCGACGCCGTAATGCCCTCGCCGTCCGAAAGTACGGCGTCGCTGAAGGGGCCCTCCGCTGCCATGGCTGCCTGCCTGGCGTGGTGGGCCCAACGCTTCGTCGAACGGTCCTTAAGTGTCTTAGGTTTAAACCTACTACACGCTCTGCAGTTTGTTTCGAGGTGGTCCCTCGGCAAGCAGAGATTGCACGTGGCGTGCCTGTCGACCCAAGTGTATTTGCGATTGCACTTGTGGTAGAATTGAAAAGGGGTACCCTCCATACGCACCTTGAGGCAGCGGGCTGTTAAAAGTGTAGGAAATGTATAAGGTGTACCTATATACCAAGAGTGTAGAGTATGTACAACCCCCCACTCTCCCTACTTGCAGGGCCGAGGCCAGAGGCCTTCCAAGGCCCGGGCCGAGGCCTTCCGAGGCCCAAATCCGTCGTGCAGCAGCCGACGGTCGATTTCTTCTCCAGCCGGCGTCGAGTGTCGAAGTTCGACGTTGGGAAGGGGAAGGATGTAAATAAATTCATATTTTAGCAAAAGTATGGCTAAGGCCAGGGGACTCCGCAAAATGCTTCCGACCAGTATGGCGGAAAAAAACAATCTGAGGATCCTAGACGCGTGAGGGATCTTGGGTACAGTGGACGTCACACTAGGGATAGTATTACTGGCATGCCCTGTGTCGACGCCCATTTTCGAGTTTCGAAAAACAAACTAATACTCCGCAGCTTCCACTAGATGTCGGCCTATGCACAGCATGTGATCTAAGCAGACATATATATATATATATATATATATAGGTTTATAGTCATAATGTCGACAACAAAAATGTCGACAGTCAAAAAGTCGAAAAAAAAATGTCGACTTTTTTTTTCAATGCATTTTTTTTTCGAAATGGGGGGTTCCCCCCCAGCCCCCCTTTTAATTTTTTTTTATTTTTCCCTTTTTTTTTACTCCCGAACCCCTAAAATAAATATATAATTAAAAAAAACGAAAGTCGACATTTTTTTTTTCGACATTATTTTGTCGACATTTTTGTCTGTCGACATTTATTTTTCGACATTATGACTCCCCACCATATATATATATATATAGGATGTGGGTGTTGGGAATAGATAAAAAAATTAAAGGGAATGGGCGGTTTGGAGGGGGAACGCCTCCAAAAATAATTTGTAAAAGAATTTGGTGGGTTTTTTCATTAAAAAATCATGGGTAAAAAACCCTGCGAAAAAACATCCCAGGATGAAATGACATGGAACCTTTATTTTGACATGACGCCACAACGACTGCCTTATTTTGATTTGATGGTCATAGCTTGCTCCCATCTTAGATTTAGATTAGGCATGTTTCTACCCTACCTATACAGTTTAATAAACACCCTTAAACTGGGATCACTTGTGTCGGTCTATTCTTGATACCATGCCTTCCTTACACTATTTGTAAACTTTGACAAGTTACAAATCCTCCAGAATAACGCCCTCCATGCAGCACTGGGCATCTCCAAAAGGATATCGGCAGACAGACAAAATGCCCACTGAGTGCCTGTCCGCCAGAGCATCCAGTGTAAGACTTTGGCCATCATGAATAGATGCATCCACCCCACCGCACCTTCCTACCTCTCTGATCGAGATCTCCTGCCCCGGCAGCAAGACCTATCAGGACCCCATATGCCAACCTACTGCTGGTGCCAAGAATTAAACGGGCAAGAGGCGGTGGCTCAACCTTCCCTTTCATCACATCCAGAGAATCAGAAAGGAACGTTCTCATCTTGCCTTCTGTAAGGCTGTTAAAACCAGACTGTTTATATAAAAGCTGATTATGTATGATGTCCGCAGCTCTATGCAACCCTGCTGCCCAACAAAGTATCCAAGCCACTCACCAAAACACTTAACACATGCATGCGGGCTAATGTAACCTATCGCCCACCTCTCTGCTGCAACTAAGACATATTCATCTAACAGCGCCTTTATATCCTTGGGCTGTGTGAGCGCTTCTATAAATGCAAAATAAATGAATGTTGAGAGCAGAGGCTTCCATGCCATTGGCCAAGTCCTGAGAAACAATGTAATTTATTTGTTACTATTTGGGATTGACACCTTTGTTCTGGCAATGTTCTTCTCCGGGTTTTCATTAGACAATGGTTGATTTCGGTATGTGCTCCCTATTGGGTTTACGCTAGTTTTACAAATCAAGTTGGAATCGGCTTGAGCTTTTCCCAGGTTCTCCTTCAATTTGGATGGCGGATTCTGGTTTTTCACTTTTCAAAACTTTATAGCTTCATCAAGTATGAAGGCCACATCTTTCTCTCATCTTGGGCATGTGATACAATTATGAATTGATCCCTCAAAGGTTTTTGCAGGAGGCTTCCGAAATCACACTTTGCAGCTAGACCCAACACAAAGCAGTGAACTAGTGTTATACGCTCTCCAGATTCTTTTTTCCTCTGGAAATAAGAATAGCAGGCTAAAACATAGTTATCTATGGGGATGTAGGTGGGTGTTTTGGAGTATTCCTTTTGTCCAATTTTTTGAGACTCTTCTGAAAGGCATTTCGTTTGCCTCTCCCTTTGTCTGTACATCTGGCAGTCTCTTGTACATCAGTTGAACCCTCACGGTCAAGACAGCAAAACTCGCCCTCCACCCCCAATCTCTGCTGTAAGCCGGACCATAGGCTAACAAAATGTAATTGAGAAACACCTTTGGAGACATTCTATTTTACTACCACTTCACCTACACGTGATATAAACAGGAAGTTCCTGGGATATTAAGAAGGGTTCGCTGCTCCATTGTTATGTAATTAAGAAAACTGTTGTCAGGTGCTTTGAGTATGCAAGGACGAGGGCATGTTTGTTCACAGGGGAACCCTTCAGCACTGCACGGAACGTTGATGGCAGATTATATGCACAAGGGGGCAGGAATGTTACAAAGGGGCTACACCTTGGTCTGGCACCCACTGTAACGTTTCCCCTGGTCATTGCCCACTGCTGCCCTTTCTATTCTCTGAATGGTTGCCGAGCTGAAGCACCATAATGCGGGTTTGTGTGTGGTGTTTCAAAGACCCAATCAACACCATTATAAAAGATATCCCACTTTATGATCAGAGGCACCGGAAAACGTGAGTGGATGAGCAACGCATATAGAAAGGGAAATTGGCATTACAAAAAGCAGCCCAAAGCTGCCGCTATGCCTACTACAACAACCTTTTCCTCAAACCTATTTATCTCTCAAGTTTTAGGTATCCTGGCGAGTCGAGCATAGAGACGGACTAAAACGGGGCTGGACGAAATGGTTAAAGAATGGGAGCACAGGAGAGATGAGAAAGGGAGTGTACAACTAAAACAGCAGATAACAGAGCAAAAGTTAAGTGTAAGCTTAACTGTGAAATAGGGTCGAATAGTGCAAACAAGACTTGTTCCCCAAAATACTGGGTCCCAACAGCACTTTACTGGCCAGTCAATAAAATCTCCCTTCCGTCACTCATACCCTACCTACCAACCATTTGCACTAATTAATTTAACAATTCCTTCTCTGACATTCCCCTGCAGGGGACCCACGATTCTCCAGGAAGCCATGTACAATTCATTCATTCATTCATTCATTCATTCTATGGAACGAACCCTCCTCCAGTCCACTTTTAATCATGCTCCACTTAGGTTTTTCAGGCTTGGTCATTCATCATTGCCCACATAAGTAGTCTTCCCAACACACCCAGCTGGTAATTCCATGCCACTCAGCTATTTATCCTTCATCCTATCCCACTCAGCCAATCATATGTTACCACACAATGATAATTTCATTCCGCCACTCCCAAAGAGGATTGGAGCCCCCGAACCCCATGAAGGGGGCACGAGTACGAGGAGAGGGAAACGTTATGGGGGAGGTGGCAGAGGGCATGGCCCCCATCAATGCTTAAAGAGGTGAGCAGCAAAGGTGCTTCTTCAGTTAAACGAAATATGCAAAAGGATAGGAACGAGTCGAGTCAGTGGCTGGGATTTGGGGAATTCGAGGAGGGGAGGGGAGGGCAGAGCAGGGCAGGCTGAACACAGATCGGAGGGTCAGCCTTTCATCCATTTCACACAAAGACTGACACTGCAACAAAACAAGAACATCTTGAAATAGAGTCCCTGGACACCAGCCCTTCCACTTAAAGTCTGTGCCAAGTCAGACTAACCATGTTTATGCATCTTTTTCTTTAGAAAAGACCCAGCGTCGGGCAGCCTCGCCCAAGAGGAGGCGGCACTGGAGAGCACTATGGATGGGACGCTATAACAATATTGATGTCCACCTCAGGATGGTCCCAGTCTTCCTGTGGCCCAAGAAGTGGTTGTCCAAGACCTGGCCAAGGAGCTTGCAGTGCCCAATTGACCAAATCCATTGTCCAATACCCCTGACCGCCCTCGCACACTAAAATGCAGTAGATGTTAGCTGAACTGTCGTATCAGAGGCTTTTGTGGAATCTCATCAATAGTGTGCAAAGACACAGACACTTTGGACAAGTAGGTGGCGAGAGGGAGTCCCACATTAAACTTGTTCATGTGCTTTAATGTAAGGATGCAGAAATAAAGAAAGTCAGAAAAACAAAAAGAAAAATCCAAAACACAATAAATATAAGTACACAATTTCACCTGCTCCCAAATGCTTGAACCCTTAACACACCAGGCCTCTTCAAAATATTGTCTTAACACTGACATCTGCTCCTGAGGTCATCCTGTGATTTTCTCCTTCCAGGGAACAGTGGGCTGGAGGGGATATGTATTCTCTGGAATCCTAGAGAATCATTTCTCCTTTCCGGGATCTCCAATGAAATTAAGTTTGGTACATCATAAATTGGCAATTATATCGTTATTTAACAACCCTCACACTTTAGAAACCGAGTAGGTGACTTTGTCCTGCACATCGGAGGACTGTTTTTGCAATTGATAATTTTAAACAACTGATACATTATACTATGTAACCAACATGCATGAGGCAAAACCATTTTAAAAAGGGGTAAGGGGTATAAAGGTGAATTGATATTCCACTTAATGTTGTACATTGCAAGCACTTCACATAACTAGCACAAAGCGCCATACTTGGACAAATTAGTAGCCAGCTTTCAAAAGTACAAACCAAGTTTACCATGAATAGGAAATCCTTCCTGAGCAAATAGCAAAGGTTCAAGTGTTTTCAAAGAACTTCTCCCTTCAAGTCGAGCAAGAAGCTTTGGAAAAGAAAAGAGAAAAAAAAAACAAAATACAGTTCCTTTGATTAAATGTGAAGTATGACATTTGAATGTAACAATGTAATACAAGTTAACATGCAGCATGTTTAGTACATGCGTGCCAGGCCAACAGACTTGCACCTTCAGCACTAGTTATGTTATCCAGAATTATTCGATTAAACAAACCGCATACTCCCATTTCTTACAAAACACCAAAATGAAAAAAAGGGAGTTATTACGAGGTACAGAAGATAAAAGAAACCTTCATGCAAAAGCCATTTCTGATCGTGCGAATCATACATAACAGATGATTATTAACAAAGGGCTTGCCAACAGGTTAGTTCTGCCTCTTCCAGTTGGCTTCTATACCCATCCAATGGAGACCGCACACCGCTTCTTCCACCCCACTGAGTCCCGCAGAATCGAGTAGCCTACCACCAGCAACAGGTAACATGCGCCACTGCTCCTCTCTATTTCTGCTCATTTTCCACCTCAGCAGAGCTGGTGGTTCAAGTGCTTTCCTCCTGGCGAGAGCCTCGCTGAGGCATTTTGTATTGTATTGATTTTACTTGCTGGGACCGTCGGCCTGTGTGCCCTAATCCCTGCTCCCCTTCTGCTTTCTCTCTCACCGCCTCCCGCCCACCTCTCATCACGCCCAACCTTTATCCCGGTCCTCCCTGCAGCCCCCACGGCTAAGGGCCCCTAGGCAAAGGGTGGCTTCCCCTTAGGCGGCTCTTGGTTGTGTCTGCAGGTGTCGCCAGTTGCCAGCCACCACTACTGATTGTTATCTCCCCTGTGCCGTCTAATATGCACTGTTTCAGTATTTAAAATTTGCATTGCGAAAAAAACCAGGAGTTTTCTCCCCTATTTAGGATTCTCAAACTTGGGTGTGCCCTCCTACCCGTCTCAAAACAGCACATTTGGAAATCTCTATTCCGAGTGCTGTATTGTCCTATTGCGCAACTGCTTGCCTCTTACCATCTTGTCTGCCTACGCTAGTGTCCTTCGCTAATGTCTCCCCCTCCTACCCCACCTACTCTATGGTGCTCTCTGTCTCTCCTATCTTTTCTAACTGCTTCTCTATTGACTATCCTGCTCTCCTCACTAAATCTGGTAGGAAGAAGTTTAAAAAGGACATCCTTGTCTCCAACCCAGGCCTCCCTAGCGCTGATACCTGCACCAGTGCCTCCTCCAAGGAAACTCTCACCGACATCCTCTTAGTCGTGCCTCCGCCAGACCTATGGACCCTCCATATGGTCTCTGTGCTCTCCCCGGTCTCCTCTTCTCCCATTAATGGTGGCACTCACTGGGATGCCCTCCTGGCATTCTTCCTTTCCTCTAAAGTCATCATTAATGTCTACTCCAATTGGACCGTCCTGGTCCAAGGCCCTCAGGCCAACCTTCACCTCTTCGATAGACGCTTCCCGTGCCTCATCACTTTCCTTTCTTCTCCTGATGCCCCCTTTCCTGGACTAAATCACTTCCCACCTCTACATCTGCCTTGGCTTCCTTGCCTTCCCCTTCGCTCTCTGCCCCCTCTCAGGCTCCTTCCACACCTCCGCAGGGCGTACCTCTGACTTGTACCCCTCCCCCGGAAGTCCTTCAAGGGTGGCAACCTTCTCCATATTGCTAATTCTAAACTCTCGCTCCGCTATCAAACACTCCTCGGATATCTGCTGCCTTCTGGAAGAACTTGACCTTGAGGTCCTCGGTCTCACTGAGACTTGGTTCACGGCCAGCTCTGTCACGAGTTTTGATACGCTCCTACCCGACGGCTACAAGATCCTCTCCATCCCCAGGGCCAATCGCTCTGGTGGGGGTGTAGCCCTGATCTTCCCCAAATGGATTCCTGCCTCTGTCACTCCTACGCAGGCCTACTTTGAATGCCTTGTCTGCAGGCTCTCTACCCTAGCCATTCACTTACTGTGGCTACTATCTGTAGGCCACCTGGTCAGATTTCATCCTTCCTCTCTGAGTGGGCGGACCTCTCCTCCTCACTCCTGGCCCTCAACTACTAAACTCCTTCTTGGAGACTTCAACATCCACCTGGATGCCTCCTCCCACCTCACCCTCCTTACCCCTCAGGCAAAGCCACTTCCATCACTGCCACCCACATTGGCGGTCATCCGATCCATGAAGTGCGTGTCGCTTCAGGCTTTCGCTGCCATCTTCTCACCCCCCCCCCCTTCCCCTTTGGCTGACTCTCATCCTGACACAGCCCTCTCCATGCTCCACTCTGTTATATCTGATACTCTTGATTTCCTTGCCCTTGTCATGAGAATCAATGCCAAGTGCAACTCCTGGTACGACTCCGACCTTGTCACCTTAAAACGCAAGTGTAGGGTGGCTGAAAGGAAATGGCATGCTTCATGTACATCCTCTGACAAATTGGCCTGCCGCAAAGGCAATACCGGCTCTCTGTCCTAACCAAGAAGAGAGCGCACATCCAAGCCTGCGTCTCTGCGGCATCAAACAACTCGGCCGAACTCTTTAAAATCTGCAAGGAACTGGCCAATCCTGCCAGTCTCTACCTCTCCTATCCCCTCCCAGGCCCTCTGCATGGCTCTGGCTTCTCACTTCATCTCTAAAACTCAGGACATCCTGTCCTCTCTCTGCGATCCCCTACCTCCCCCACTCCCTGCTCTTCCTCTGGCCCCTCTGCAGCCACATCGCCCGCCTCCTTCCTTCCTTCCTTCAGCCACCTCTCCTCCCTCCTTCCTTCCTTCTCTGCAGACAAGGTTTCAAGACAAGTACGATCTATGAAAGTCTTGTCGAAACAGGTTCACCCCTGTTCCTCCAAAAACATCAAGGACCACATCGACTCCCTGGCTCCTGCCCTGGCCGATTTCTGCAATCACTCCTTCGCCGCTGAAGTCTTCCCATCCCCCCTGAAGCACGCCCTTGCAGACCCTCTTCTTAAGAAACCTACTGCCGACCCCTCCTGCCCACGCAAATACCGCCCAATCTCCATCACTCCGTTCCTGGGCAAGCTCCTGGAGAAACTGGCCACCTCCCAGCTTTATCTCCACACTGAATCTGTCGGTTGTTTATATGACCATCAGTCTGGCTTCAGAGCTGCCAGAAGCACGGAAACTGCTCTCCTGAACATCCGTGAAGACCTAGACTCTAACACCCCTTGCATCCTCATCCTGCTTGATCTCTCCTCTACCTTTGACACGGTCAACCATGCCATCCTGCTCAACCGTCTCCGTGATAACCTGGGTATTACTGGTCAGGCTCTGGCGTGGCTGACTTATTTCCTCTCCGACCGACCCTCCTAGGTCCAACTTGGGTCCTTCCTCTCCGCCATCTTTTTCTCCACCTGTGGTGTCCCCCAGGGGTCTAACGTCGCTCCCTGGCTGTTCAACCAATACCTGGCACTCCTGGCCCACCTTTCAGTGCTATGCGGATGACACCCAGCTCATCTTCAGGCTACCCTCGACCTCCACCTCTACTTCCCTCATCTCTGACCGTGTCGGCTATCCAGGAGTGGTGTGCCGCCAATGACCTCTGCCTTAATGCCAGTAAGACTGAGATTCTCCTCATCGGCACACCCACTCCCTCCTTTCCTATAGCTCTCTGGCCGGCCTCTTGGCCCTCTTCCTGTTCCAACCAGCAAGGCTAAAAACCTTGGGGTCATCTTCGACTCTACACTCTCCTCACATCTGACGTCTCTAAGAAGTCACACTACCAACTGCAACTCCTCAGAGGTATTCTTCCTTTACTCTGCTTCCCCCAGAAGCTCACTGTCTCCAGAGCTCTGGTTCTCTCTAGGCTACACTATTGCAACATCCTCCTAAATCTGCCTGCTTCTACGCTCTGCCCTCTGCAACTTATCCAGAACAGGACTGCGAGACTTGTCCTTGGCCTCAAGCCCAGGGATCGTATCTCTCCAGGATTGAAATCTGTGCACTGGTTCCCAGTGGCTGCGAGGATCAAATTCAAAACCCTTTGCATCGTTCACAAGGCTTTCTGGGGCCTCAATACCTTCAACTCTCTCCCTAAATACCTTCAACTCTCGAGCTCTTCGCTCATCTACCTCAAACTCCCTCAGGGTCAGTCGCATCTCCAAGCATCGAGTTGGTGGTAGATCTCTTTCCTCGGCTGGGGCTTCCCTCTGGAAAAGCCTCCCTGAAACTTGAGGAGAATCATCTTCAGTTCTGGAAGCACCTCAAAACCTCTCTTTGCTTCTGCTTTTTCTCCTCCTCTCCCTTGCTGACATCCTGGCTGCTGACACGGATATTGCACTGGTCACCAGGTCACACTCAGATCTCGTGCCCAGGTCCCCTCCCCCACCAGTCGCACTCTTGCACTGCCTTCCTGGCAACCCCCATACTTGTGGACTGTTCCTGTATCCCTATAATCCCACAACCAGCAGTTGGCACTTGATGTCTGCACTTAACCTTGCACTTGCCACCTGCTGGCCAAACTTTTACTTACTCTTATTTATATATTTGTTTTTCTTTTCTTATCCCATGTACTGCACTGCCCCCTCCTCCTTCCCCCCGCACTTCTCCTTTCCCCCTTCCCATGCACTTGCACAATCTGAATGACACCTGGCCTAGTAGGAGCGTTATCCGTCTTCCCTTTTTTCTCCCTCCCTTGCCTCGTCATGCCTTGAAACACTTGTTTATAGGCACGTTGTAAATGCCATATATATCATGTACTGTGTTACCCTGCATAGCTTACCACTGGGTTTCTCTCGGAACAATGCTGCCCGACTTGTCCCCTACATCCTTCGCCCCAGTCTCCCTTCTCGAGGAGTCTTCATTGTGCCAATCGACGCCACACTACAGTGCCTCTGGCCCGCTTCCACTACGGAGCAGATTGCCATTTTTACTACCCAACGGGGGAGGCTCACTGACGCCCGTGCAACACCCTTCCAGTGACTCTCCAACCTGCATACCACCACCTCAGCATGCTCTTGCCTGGACTGGGCCTCTAAATAAATTGACACAGAACCGGAGGGAACTTAAACAACCTTTTTATTCAAATACAAACTGATGTTTCAAATCATAACATGGCGAATCGACATCAAAGAGACAACACCTATAAAAAAAAAGAAACAAACAATGAAAGACAGTGGACCCTGATCGCTATGGCCCTTGACTCCCACCCAACTAACTAGTCACCAAAGTCCAGCAAACTGAGCAGTTAAGACTCTCACTAACGAACCGATACTGCCCCAATCACAAGCCACAAATGTAATCATGGGCTCCTGGAATACCAGAGGATATGGCCACCTGACAGCCCCAAATTGACGTCAATTGGGAAAGTTCGACGTGCTATGCTTGCAGGAAACTTGGCTCCGGATAACACCTATGTTGGGTATGATTTAGTCCTCACTCCAGCTTCTAAGGCACCCAAAGGCTGTCCTACGTCTGGACTCCTTACAGCCATGAAGTCTGGTAGTGGATTACAGTTGGAAAAAGTTTTACTATCATCAGAACTGATACAGGCCTCCCTGGTCAATTGGCAACACCCATCCTCCTTAGAAAACGAAAGTGCTTTTGGTGAACATTTACTGGAATCCCAAAGCAATAAATAGCGAGGCTTACCTGAGATCAAATGGACAAGACCATCAAGGAGGCGAACAACCAGTATCAGATCAACCACATTATTATCACCGGTGACCTTAATGCAGTTTGCTGCGACTTGGAGGAATCAAAGCACTCGCAGTCAGGATGCACTTCTTCATTGGAGCGTGGGAGTCAATGGACCACTTTAATGGAATCCAAGACCTTCACAATCTGCACCGGTTGACCAATAAAATGAAACCACCAGTGCCCACATGCGAGCGTGAGGGGGGTTGGGAGTCACAATTGACCAAACCTATGTTTCATGAGGTCTCTTGGCACTAACAGAGAGCTTTGAAGTTTTAAGAACCAGACAAAGTGGCCACAACATCTTGATAACAACATGGAAGATTCCACAGCCTATAAATAAACAAATGATAAAAGGAGGTAGAGTTGCGATGGAGATACTCGACTCAGGCTAACAGAAGACGCCACTAAGCATCTGACCTTGCAATATCAGGGTCTCAACTTGCACTGTAAACAAGAAACTCCAGGAGTCGTCGATTACCTTACTCTACACTCTATTCAACAAAGGTAGCAGGCGCCCCTCTCTCGGAAGAACAAGGCATGATAACCTGTTCAGTGGTTGTTAACCACATTGAGAGTTCGCAGCCATCTGCTTTTTGCTCACTGTACCTTTCACAGATGGGAAATATCCATTTGCATATCAGTCTTTGTACTGCCCACATGGGCAGTCCAGCACCGAAATGCTATGGCAATTCCTCTCTGAACAAGAGTACCACCAGCAACCCCATACACGTGTTTCAGCCTTGTTGGGCATCATCAGTGAGGTGAAGCTGAGCCTCTCTAAGCACAGTGAGCAGGGAGTCCACGTCTGGTTGCCCCCAGGACAAAGACTGATATGCAAATGGATATTTCCCATCTGTGAAAGGCACAGTGAGTATAGGCAGTGGCTGCGAACTCTCAAGTGGTTAATAACCACTGAACAGGTTATCAGGCCTTGTTCTGTCGAGAGAGGGGCGCCCGCTACCTTTGCAAACTAAATTTCAAGGAACCTGGGATTGGTAACCCTAGGTCTCCTGGGGGCAACCAGACGTGGTCTCCCTCTCACTGTGCTTAGAGAGGCATCAGCTTCACCTCACTGATGATCCCCAACAAGGGTGAAACACGTGTATGGGGTTGCTGGTGGTACTCTCGTTCAGGTTGGAATTGCCATTGCATTTCGGTGCTGGACTGCCCCTGGGCAGGACAAAGACTGATATGCAAATGGATATTTCCCATCTGTGAAAGGCACAGTGAGTAAAGGCAGTGGCTGCGAACTCTCAAGTGGTTAATAACCACTGAACAGGTTATCAGGCCTTGTTCTGTCGAGAGAGGGGCGCCCGCTACCTTTGCAAACTTACTCTACACTCTACCTCACGCTACTCTCTACCTTCAAAATGAAAAAGGGAAGAGCCAATCCTTGCTAAAACCAAAAAGAGTTTAATCAACAAGTGGTCGTCAAAAGACGGATACTGAGACAAATAAAATGCTCAGCAAAAAAATTCCCCACTGCCGAAAAGCAACGTGTGGTTAAGGTATAAGAGATGGAGTATAAAACCTGGCTGCATGAAAACAGATACCACCTATCCCAAGAAGGCTCAGTCGATGCTTTGCGCTATAAGTAGCAAAAAACAGCTTTTTGGTCATTTATAAAGCGCAGTGTTCAAGACGCCAACACTATTTTACAAAACAATGTGGGCGAACAAAGTGGGTAGATCACTTCACGGCCCACTACAAAAAAACCAGTTGGAGACCACCAACCACTTTTCCCGAAATCAGAAAGTCCATCGACGGTCCCGCATGAGAAGGCGACTATCCTAATAAAAAAAAATCAAGAAGTTGATTCAATCTCGAGCCCAGCGCCCTGACCGGATAACAAACTGATCTAATACCCCGAGCCATGGGCTACCTTCATAAGTGAGGTCTTCCAACATTGTTTAAGCAAGAAAGAAATACCAGCCCCCTGGAAGACGGCATTTGTAAAAGGAGACATGGACAACCCACAGCACTATAGACCAATTGCTCTTCTAGATACAATCGGAAAAATCGTTGGTTCATTGGTCTTGGACAACTTCCAGTAGTGGATCAAACAGCCAGCCTGCTTAGACCCACCCCCAGGCGGGTTTCGTCAAGGGCACCACTGCAAATATCTTGCTTCTGAGCGCACTGAAGGCCAGGGTCATGGAGGGCAGACCCAGAGTCTTTATGGCCTTTGTTGACCTGGTCCAGGCTTTTGACCAGGTCAACCGGGACATCCTATGGACCAAGCTGGAATCCCTAAAGTGCCCGGGGGGTCTATCCTTGAACCGATAAAGGCTCTGTACTCAGGCACCACAATGCGCATCAGACTGAACAAGTCGGGGCTTCTATCGAAGCAAATAATCACTGCTCGTGGAGTCAAACAGAGCTGTCCCCTCGTGCCAGCCCTATACAATTCCTACATAGCTGACTTCAAAAGCTTCGAGAAGAGAATTAGAGCCTTTCCAGGTGAAGTGAAAACTGTCAAGACTCCTTTAAACCAACTATATTATCTTGATGGACCAGAAGGCTATTGGTTTACAGCAGCAATTAAACAACTTGTTAATTTACATTAAGGACAACCACCTGGAACTTAAAGCGAAAAATAATGGCCTTTGAAAAAGTTACAAAAAAGAAGGAACAGCTAAGATGGAACATCGAAGGAGTACCTCTGGAGAAGGTCAAGTGTTTCAGATACCTCGGGATTATGCTGAATAGCCCCATGGAAATACCAATGCAAGCAAGTCTATGGAAAAGATAAGAACATTAATAGCCCAGAGGAAAGCCGAAGACAGGAAATATGGTCGCTTCTCGCTCATTCCAGCCCTAATCTTTTACAAAACCAAAGTAGTCCCAGGTCTAATCTATGGTGTGGAACCAATGCCGAATATCCCGGAAGGCCTTGCCAGAAAATAAAAGGCCTTTATTGGCGTAAAGTCCTGGTCCTTCCACAATCAACGCCAGCAGTAATAATCCAGAAGGAATTAAGCTTAATGTCACGCAAAGCGACGGAGGCATGAAATGGGCTAATGCTCTACAGAAAGGTCATCCAGCCCTCGCCGCCCGATCCTACAGATCTTTAAAAAAAAAAAAAAAAAAAAAATGGACGGAAGGAACTCTACGATGCTGACAAAATGGATGACAAAGAACAAACTATTCTGGACTCACAAGGAAGTTCCGAACAAGAGCAGATGTCCAATCCATCTAAAGTTAAAGTAGTCTGGAGCTTGATTAGACCTTAGAAGGAGCAGCACAAAACAAATTAACCAGAACTCTTCCAATCAACCTCAAGAAACTAAAAGTAATGCCTTATATGACGAAATTCCCAGACAAAAGAATAAGACAAGGATACCTACGGATTTGCCTAAATCTGCTAAATACCAACGAAATTCTAGCCATTCAGCAAATTCAGCTCCAATAAATGTCGTTTTTGTAATCAAACTGATAAGAGAAGAGGTCTTGTTGTTTCCGCTTTATGTGTGGGAACTCACCAAAGTATATGCATCGTCCCCTCTGGATGGGCAGGAGCCCATCCCCGACACCGAGATATGGGTAAAACCAGCCGCCGACCTCTACAAGTAGTGCCCTAGTTCTTCCTGCCTGGCCCTGTGGCCTGTGAAAGCCCCCAACATCAACATCACCCCTCTACATAACCCGACTGCAGCCATACAGCAGCTGATTCCTGTACTGGCTGTGGTCGCCACCATCATCCACGCGGCGTCCTGGCAATGGCAGCTGCTTTGTTTAAGTTACTAGATTGCTAAGCAACCTGCCCATACCCTACTGGAGAGCACGGCATACTTCTTCAGACCTCCGGCACCGGAATGCGCAAGCCGGCTCCCCCCTAAGGAACCTTAAGGCACGAAGCCTGTCTGTGCCCGTCGTTTGCCTGCGGCGCCAAGGGGCCCAGTATGCTACCCGACGACCATCCGAGTCATCAAACACGGTAATACATCGAATTCAATGTAATCGTGTCTGCCTTGCGGCTGCACCAGCTACAGTAAGATAGCACTACTAGTCTTCGCCACATATCCCGAACGTCATTGTATCATCCGTCCTGTGCTTCCTCCATTCACTACTAAATCACCTATGGCCAAACGGAAACTCCATTTCCGGCCCCGAAATGCTGCTAAAATGTACACATTTCCCTATTAAGAATAGCGTACTGACGGCGCATCCGCTAAAATCTAAAACGTGCCTTCATACGCATGATTATTTCGGCCAAACGAATAATGGCTCGAGCGTACTGACTCGAACCACATCCAACGCATATATCTTGCTTGGCGTACATCCTACTTCTGGGAACTCTGAACATAGACATACACAAACAGTACACTGATCGTATCGTAATCAACCCTGCTCCTGTTTAATCTCAAATGCCAGGCTGCTGAGCAAGCACCGATTCTGACCCAGAGGAACTAAACCAGACCTCAGCTGCTCTCATTGCCTCACCCCCTCCCCCCAAATCCACTGGCGTCTATCCATGTATGTACCAATATGATTTTCATCAGACGGAACGAACTTAGAACTGTTATGTTTGATGTTTTTCTTTTACAAATATTATCTATACATTTAATCCTGTAACTAAACGCCTGACTAACTGCTTGCTTAATTATTTGCAGTTATAGAACTGTGACTGTTTAACTATGCGTTTTAACCTGTTCATACATTATCTGTGATCACGCCAAACTATACCCACTATTAGAGTCACTCAGGCCCACCCTGTAACCTACTGAGACCCAGTACCCATTACTAGCAAACCTACCACAATTGCCCTGGCCTACCTGAGACCAACTGCGAGCTATTCCCGCGTCCACAGCCTATTCCATGCCCAAGTAGCCAGAGAAACAACTACTAAGCCAATTGACCCAACTGACAATTATTGAAACATGACTAACAGGATTATTTGTATTTATTTAGTTTATATAGCGCTTTTATCCAAAGCGCTTTACATTAAACAACAGAATACATA
Organism: Ambystoma mexicanum; assembly: GCF_040938575.1. NCBI lineage: Eukaryota > Metazoa > Chordata > Amphibia > Caudata > Ambystomatidae > Ambystoma > Ambystoma mexicanum. The sequence continues at coordinate 706,289,427 of NC_090924.1, forward strand.
AACAATATAACAGTAGAAGCAATTTACAATCATGAATCGAACCATTAAACAGTAAGTAGAGCAATTAATCTGTAGGGGGAGAGGGAAGGGGTGAGGAAGGAGGGAGGAGGAAACAGGAGGGGAATAGTGTGAAAGTGAGGAAGGATAAGGGGAAGGGGAGGGAAGAGATGATCATAGGGGAGATTCATGGGAAGGAGAGAGAATGAGAGGTGGGGGGATATCCATCAAGCACTGCCAGCGATCACCCTAGCAATAATTTGCCTCCAGTCCACAGACTCAATCATCCTCACTACAGACTCCCCACCCCAAACTATGGCCAATTTCATCTCCCTACCTTGCCTACTTACCCAAAGAAACAAACTCTGAGCCAGATTACCATGCCTTTATGAACGTAGAATTAGCGACCCCATTAATTACTACATTAACAGCAAACGACACAAAACTAACCCACCTCGCTATATAAACAAGTAAGCTTCCCCCCTCACTCAGAAACATACCCAGAAGAACCAAATAAAACTAAACATAGCCCTCCCAAACTTTCAAATGCCCAAAACCCAGGCAGCTATTCCAAATTTTTACTGCCCTAATAAATGTGAGATCCCTAGTGGCACATGCCTCAGAAAATGCAGATTTAATTGCCACAAATAACCTGGATATCCTAGCAGTCACGGAATCATAGCTACTTGCTGTAGCTGGCCCAGCCCTTGCTCTAGCAGTCCCAGAAAACTTCCAAATTATCGGAGTTGACAGACCTGAAACAAGAGGCATTGGCATTGCCTTGATTGCTAAATCACATCTAGCAATTAGACTAACAACTCCCCCATCGAGCACATCCTGTGAAATCCTCACAGCAAAAGTAGCTATCTCTAACTTAAGTACCCTAACAATCTACCTAGTATATAGACCTCCAGGCCCCAGGCACTTGACGACATCTCCAGCATCCTTTCCAACAATACCAAAGAAACTGATTCGGGGAGTTCTACCTAGGCTTTAATGACCTAACAGACAAAAGATGCCAAAACCATTATCAACATGCTTTCAGAACAGGGACTCACCCAAAAAATAACCCACCCCACCCATGCGAAAGGCAGAACCCTTGACTGGGTGGCTGACTTAAATTGTGAACTATCCATTAACACATCAACTCCATTACCCTGGAATGACCATCAGATGATTACATTCACAATGGCAATAAATAAACGACCACAACCTAATCTAGTCATAGCACCCACACAGCTCATAAGAAATAAAAAATGATCACGCCAGACGGACTACTTCCACCCTCCCCTCTCACCAGCTTCTGACCCCAACTCTCTTGTCGAAGCGTACAACAATACCATTTCTGAAGCCTTAGACCACATTGCACCCCTCAAGCTACTAAAGAGCAACCCTAGGGCACACTTGAACGCATGGTTCACCCCACACCTCAAAACACTCAGACTGGAAAAGAGAAAATTAGAAGCCATTTGGTGCCACTCCCCTACCGATGAGAATAAAACTACATTTACCAAATTTGCTGACAACTACAAAAAAGAAATTACGCGCGCTAAGAAAGACATATGTAATGACAGGATCGCTAAAGCCAGATCTGACACCAAGGAGCTATTCACCATTTTACGAGAAATGGAGACCCCAATCACCCCAGCCGACAACATAGTTAAAGACAAAAATTGGTGCTCTGATATTCAGAACGCTCTAGCCAACAAAACAGTACTCCTGCAGGATAAGATAACCAGCAAAAAATCATCACTACCCAAGCAGGACAACCAAAACCTAGTTATCAATGACACAATTAACAGACCCAATCAATTCAAATTCTCCAAAGTCTCCATCACAGAGGTGGAAAAAAATTATCACCTCACTGAAACCTTCAAGATGTCAGGGTGACAATTTCCCAGCACAATTAATCAAAGATGCAGCCTGAGACCTGGCGCCGTTCATATCCTAACTTATTAATGTTTCATTCTCAACCAATACTGTCCCAAGCAACTTAAAACAATCTTGGGTCCTACCTTTACTCAAAAAGCAAACATGAGACCCATCCATCCAAACCAATTACAGACCAATCAAGACGATACCCTTCCTTCTGAAGATACCCGATAGAGTAGCTTATCTCCAGATACAGCAATTCCTTGAAACAAATCAACTCCTAGGCGTCCAACAAATCGGGTTTCAGGCCACAACATGGCACTGAAACCGCCTTAATTGATCTGAAGACCCAAACTGAGGAGCTCAGGGATAAAAAGGGAAGATTGCCATGTTACTCCTCCTTGACTTGTCAGCTGCTTTGGACTTGGTGGACCATGAAGTCCTATGCAACCACCTTGCCTCAGCAGCTCACTTTTCCAAGGACGCAGTGGCTTGGGTCCAATCTTTCCTAAACAATAGAACCATGCAAGTCTTCTCCCCTTTAGAGTCAGCAGACCTGATTCCTATAACATGTGGCGTCCCACAAGGCTCATGCGTCTCGCCCACCTTGTACAAAATCTTCACAAAGCAGTTGTTTGACAAATTGGATACACTGGGTGTCACATGCATTAACTATGCAGATGACACCCAGATCCTCATACCCCTTTCGGGCAATTACCTCAGCGACACGGCTCTTGTAAACAAGATTTACCTCCTCATTCAGGCATGGATGGCCACCCACAGCCTCTGCCTGAATGACGATAAGACCGAACTCCTAATCCAAGGAACGACGACCAACCTAAAAAACCGTAATCATGACTACTCATCCTTCAATATTGACGGCAACATTATTAAGGTTGTAAATGAAGTAAAACTTAAGGTGGAGTCAAGGTCAAAACCTAATCACTGAGCAAACGAGCTAACTCTTTAGCCTCATCATCAGCATATACATGCAAACTAATCAGGGCCTGCAGACCATACTTATCCCCCTCCAGCTGCATCACCTTAGCAACTGCCCTTATACTCAAAAGGCTGGACTACTGTAATGCCCTATATGTGGGCACCAATCCTGAACAAGAGCCAAATCTTGCAAAATAATGCCCCAATAACAGCCTTAAACGTCCCAATCAAAGACCATATATTTGAGGTCAGAAGACAAAATCACTGGCTGACTATCAAAGACAGAATCCTGCTCAAAACAACTTCACTAACCTTCAAATGCCTGAATAACGCTGCGCCACTCTACCTTACCAACCGTATAGCCAGAAAAACATCTAATCGTCCATCCAGGATAGCTAACTCATTTTGCCTTAACGTACCAAGATTCAATCTAACCAAATCTGGTGGCAGAAGCTTCCCAGTCATGGCAGCTCAAACTTGAACGCCCTCACTCTCCGGACTGACCAAACCTACCCTAGTTTTAAACATAACATGCAGAAATGGCTGAGAACTAATGATAATTACCCTGGTATCCGACCTAGACAACTGTGCTATGTCAATCCTTCTTTCTCTTAAACCACGCCTCTGATACCTCATCCTAACCTATACTAAATTGTATAAACGCAGCATCACGTAACTTTGGAAATCATGTAAATTGAAACTTTAAAAACTGTATTTCACCGCTATTTAAGTATTGCCTGTAATCCTATTGTAACCTATGTAACACTCACTGTTGCATAACTGTATATATTGTAACTCAAGCTTAACAAACACCTTGTACTGCTCGCGCCCAGTTACCTTTGGGTTTGGTGCGCTATACCAAATAAATAAAACAAAAACTCAAAGACACCCGGATTACCCATCTTGGGCACTTCTTTATGGACCTGCGCCACTACAGCGAGGACGAATGGTGGGCCAGGCTTATGTGCGGAGAAAAGACCTGCTAGGTGATTGGAGTAGTTTGTTTCTTCCAACACATCGGCCTAGACAGGCCTCCTGGGACCCAGGGGGCAACAGCAAATCCTTCAGTAAACGGGCTTCAAAAGTAACATTTGTCTTCCATTTACGGCCCAAGCAATACCCTGACATCAGTGACTTATCGACCAAGACTCCTCGCTGACAAAATCCATGGATGCTGTAAAGCGATAACGACAATAACTGCACTGTTGAACATTTTTTACAATTAAATCAAGTAATACAAATTTAAAAAATACACAAACTCGGAACTGGCATTCCGTTCACTCTCCTCCACTTGTCTAACTATATCAAACAAACCCCCAAACTTTGGCACCTCTGCCCAAAAGCGGCAGAGGGAGGTAACACCACCCCGGGACAAATGTTCGAGCGTCCTGGTCAACACTCTTCGACCCAGCGGGCCGGTTTCCGGATCGTGCGATGGGGTCTGGCATTTCTGTCTCCTCGGTCGCCATCACTCCTCGTTGACTGGTCTCACCGGATGGGACCCATAGGTCATCGCGTGGCTCTCGCGTTTCCGGGTCTGGTTCCGGAGGGAGTGGTTCATAGTCCTCTCTTTAGAAAAGGTGTATGAACAGGGAACTGTTCCTCGTGACTTCCCAGTCTTCATTTTGGGCAGTCACCATCGTCCATTTGACTGCGATGACGTTCATGGGTTTCGGGGGAATATCGGGAGTCTGTCTTTTTGGTCATTGGCTGTTGGACAAGGACTTTGTCCCCAACTTGGAAGTCCTTGGGCACTGCTCGCCACCTTAAGTCTGACTCGTACTTGGTTCCTTCTTTCCCTTCAGTGTCTCGACATCCTCATCTCCTGGAGCATTAGAGTCTCTCATGATTCTAGTGTGTACGTCATAGTGTACCATCAATTCAGCCGGGGGCTTGTTGGTGGCCTTGTGTTGCGATAGTCACGCAGGAGCCTGCACAAGGCTTGGTGAGGACTGGTGCCTTCTATACAGGTTCTTTGGAGTTGTTTCTTTATGGAGGCCATGAAGCGCTATGCCATACCATTAGCCTGTGGCCACCTTGGGGTTATCTTCAGATGTTTGAAACCTATATGTTTTGCAAAAACCCCCAAACTCATGGCTATTGAAGGGCGGCCCATTATCCGACTTTATTTTTCTCGGGATGCCCCATTCGCTGAGTACTTCATCAAGCGTTGCTGCTATGTGAGAGTACGCCGTGGTGGCGACTCTCTTGACGATGGGGAAATGTGAGTACTCATCTAGGCGTAGCAATAGGTACTCTCCTGACTCCAGAGGTCCATAGGAATAGACTGCGACCCTCTCCCAAAGTCGCTCTGGGATAGGAGTTGACTGCAGTGGTATTGGGGGCTCTGCTCGTGCTGTGCACTGGCAGGCCAGGCAATTTTTGACCCAGTTGTCGACTAGGGAGTCTAGGAAAGGGAACCAAACAAAGCAGCGCAATTGTCTTTTTGTGTTCTCTGCCCCTCAGCGTCCTTCATGAGCTGTTCGTACCACTACGGCCTGACCCGAGAGCTGCGGGGATGACTAGGCGGCATCCTCTTAACAGGATGTAGTGGTCTTTGACAGCCAGCTCGGTTTGTATCTTTGCTAGTCTTTCCATCTCTTCTTTGCACAACCCTGGGCAGTTCAGCATTGCACATCAGTGGTCCCTCCACCTGTTTGTTAAACTGATGGCCAGAGAGGTTGTTGGGTCAGCAGCCGACGCGGCTGCAACCGTGTCTAGGGAAAGAGCAGGAGGCAGCGAGCTGACGGCGACATAATGGATGTATTCGACGTCGCTGGCTCGGGAGGTGGGAGGGCCCGCAGGGTGGCAGGACAAGTAGTCCACTGGATTTTGGTCACCTCCAGGCCTGTGGATTATGTCATAGTTATATTCCTGTAGTCCAATGCCCCATCACTCTATGCTGGGGGGCATCTTCGTGTGTGGATTGCCGAACAGGGATAACAGCGCCTGGTGGTCTGTAATGAAGGTGAATTTTTTTCCAATTATAAAGTTATGAAAATGTTTGCAGGCCCAGACGGCAGCCAGACTCTTTTAGCCTGCGAATATGCAGTATGCATGTACGGGGTGGACAGGGCTCTGCTGGCGTACTCAACGATGTGTCAAGGGTTTGTGTCCGCGCCACCGGTCTGAGCTAGTATGGCCCCCAAGGCCAACAGGGCTGGCGTCAACAGTGATTTCAGTGAGCCAGCTCGGGTCAAAGTATGCCAGGCGATGGGCATCAGCTAGGGCTTTCTTGGTGGATTCGAAGGCCTTGCGGGAGGTGGGGGACCAGTCGAAGTCAGCTTCCTTTTGTAGAAGCATCCTGATTGGTTTAGTGATCGACGCATAGTGCGGGATGTATCTTGCGCAGTATCCCGCCATCCCTAAAAATGAACGAACATCTGCCACCTGCTGGGGTTCTTTCAACTTGTTAATGCCGTCGGAGGAGAAAAAGTGGCCGAAAAATGCCTGTTTAGATTTGCTAAACCATTTGTCGATATTGAGCGTCAGACCCGCAGAATGGATTGCTGCGGCATGTGGCGAGCAGTGCGGCATCATGTGCCAAATGCGAGGATGTCATTGCTATAGTTTAGCGCACCCTTGATTGGTCTGATTATCTGTCTAATAGCTTCTTGGAAGATCTCAGCTGCCGACGAGATGCCAAAATTCAAACGTCGGTAGCGAAATAGGCCCTTGTGGTTAGCAAACATTGTGATTATTCTGACTCGGGATGGAGTTCTAGTTGGTGATATCCCTATATTAGGTCAAGCTTGGAAAACGTTATTGAGTTATACTATCATATCCTCAATGCACGGTGCCGGGTGTCTATCCCTCTGAACAGCAGTGTTCGCCATGCTCAGGTCTACGCAAAGGCGTAACTGCCCTCCTTCCTTTGGCACGATGACAAGGGGGGTGGGGGAAGACCCATGGAGTCGGGCCATTGGTCGGTTCGATGATGCCGTCTGTGAGCAGTTGGTTCAGTTCACTGGAAACTACTTCTTGGGAGGTGAAAGTCAACTCACCTGGGGTGTTGGGGGAACAGGTCGCACTAACTGGTCGATGAGTAGCTTCAAGGGTGGACCCCTCAGTTTACCTAGTCCTGTGCATAACTGGGGACATTTCTCCACGATTTCGGATTTGTGATGAGTCCGTGGGGTTTACCAGCATCAATGGCATTCACTGTCATTTCGTCCACAACCCACAGCAGACGATGTTAGGCGCGAGGCTGTGCGATAGCTGAGGAGGCATTGTCCTTTGGTCGGGCTTCGGATGACAAGGATGGTTGTATCGGTCTGCAACCCTTTGTGGAGGAGGCGAAGCTTGAAGTATCCGATGGCATGCAAAGGTATTGCTGCTCCCCATTGGAAAATCCTTGAATGTGTCCTCTCTAGTGATGGTTTGTCGGGTTCTTCAGGTATTCCTGCTCCCCATGATGTTGACAGTAGCGCCAGAGTAGACTAGGAAGTGGAAAAGGCTGTTGCCCATCTTGACAGGAATTCTTGGGGCCTCTTTTGCCTATTTGTCATCTTGGATGAGGTTGACGTATTCATTGTGTGGTGGTTGGTCGTAGTAGATGGTGTTCTGGTGTGGAATAGTTGGGTATGGCCCGTCATACTCATCGACCAGCTGGGAGGGCCGATCGCGATAGCCATAGCATTGTGGATAGTCCAGACTGTGGTACTCTTCGACAGCTCTGACGTAGCGCCATTGATTGTGCTGGTAGAACCAGGTTTGGTAGTGCTGGGGGTGCGGTGGCCGGTAGGGCATCCTTTGGACATCCGAGGTCTCGGGGTAGGGAATGGTCTTCCTTCCCTGCAGACAGATTGAAAGTGCTTGCCCGATATAGCCCCCGTACCATGAGGCGTGGCTTTTCCAGACTTTGCTCTGCAGGACCCACATGTCTAATGTATTCTATATCGCACTTACTGTAACTAGCGCCCTGATGCCCGAGGGGGTTTGGCACGCTGCTATAAATGCAAAAAACAACTGTACGGGAACGTAGCCGTCAACCTGGCATCATGACATTATGAACCACAGTCGTGTAATTCAGGTATTTATAGGCACATATGAATGATGAAAAAAATTCGAAAAAATGGCACTATGCTTTAAAAAAAGTTAAAACGGGAGAGAGAATTCTATTACAAAGGGCCCTAAAAAGCACTGCATGATATCGATGACTATTGGTTTTACCGCAATCGATCATCTTAGACAACAGTTTAAGTCTGTTTTGGAGAACTTTCGCCCCAACGACTTTCCGGGGGGTGGTTCGGAGAGAACAAAAATAAAAAAAAAAAAAAAAAAAAAAAAATTATATATATATATATATATCTTTAACTTTGCTATCTTTGCTTTCCAATATGGCCGCCACCCCTTCCATTTGTCCAGGTACCCATGTAGTTCCAGGGAAATAGTAAAAGGACTTCCTTTGTCATATTATAAAAGTGCTCTAGTCCTGCTATAGTCCTTCTCTTCACGTGAACAAGCACTCAGTTGAGTGTGAAACGCGTTGTGTGCGGTTCGTGTGTACTGGCGTCCTGCCTCTGTTTTTGCCGCTGCTCCCCAGCCGTATTTTGTATATTTTTTTAGTCACATTAAATACTCCAAGGCCTTTACTTTCTTTGTGAGCTGTGCTATGTGTGTTTCCTCGTGGATTTTGGATTTTTCACTGACCGCGGAGCGTGCGGTTCACTTTCTCCTCTTTTTTGTTCTATATTTTCTTACACGGCGCGCACCGTGTTGAACCTGCACCATTTCCACAATGTTGGCGTGCTTCTGCTTGGGGGCGTTTTCGAAGCGGATCCGCTGCCGCTGGTGACAGATTTCTACTGCCTATTGGATTTCAGTTGTACCCGCCTGGGAGATGAGCCTGAGGAGCCCTTTGTCGGTACGGGTGAAACGTGCCGGAGGACGCGAAGACCCTGGCCATACGGTAGGTGCCTTCCTCATGTGCTTACCTTTCTCCTTCGTTTTTCACTCGAATGGCATTGTACTTCTGTTTACTTCACACCAGCTTTCTTTGTTGCCATTCTATATCGCTCTCTGGTGCTAGCTTGGCATGCTGCGGTCTGGACCTCAACCTTAGCACATGTTAGCTCGCATTTTTTCCGGTCTTACTTGCTATTTTTGCTTCTATATATTAAAAAAAAAACTTTTACGGCTTGGCTTGTAGTGGCTTAAACATGCAGGACGCCTGGGCAGCAGCTCGACTCCTTCAGGCCAAGGACTTGTTTAGCGAACAGCAGAATTGCCTATTTCTTTGGCCACTATTGGGGCTAAAAAGGCTAATCCGAATTATAGTGCCGAGAACACCTTACTCAAAGACATTGAGAAGTCGCGCAAGAAGGAGATTTCGAAATGGTGGGAGGAGCACTCAATGCAGAACTATTTGGACGTTGTACGTATCCCTCGAGGATTGCGCATCATGACAATGCCATCATTTGAGGACCAAGATCCCTGCATGCTCCAAGAATGGGGGGAAGCCAGCAAGGGCTGTTCTGCTCATTTTCTTACCATCTTGGTCAAATATGCCAAATCTGATCGTGGCTTGGCTCTTGAAGAACTCGACAGAAAGGAAACGGAACTTAATAAGGTTCCCAGCACAGAGGAGGACAAACAGTTACGCACACAAATTAATGAGGCTATTATATATGAAGAAGACCTCAAACAGCGCAAACATCGTAAGTTCATAAGGGACAAACTTGACTATGAAACTGGCAGGATATTCACCTTTGCCAAACGCTTTGATTCTTTACGGAAACCTGTCATTAAGCCCGCTTCCGTTGCATCTGGTGATACTGGCACTGCCTCATCTGAATCCGATGTGTCAGTCTCGGAAAATGAGGAACCAATCGTCAAACTTAGACGAGATGCGGCTACTCTGCCAAGATGAGAAAAACCAAAAACGTGGCAGAGGTCAGGGCAAGCCAAGAGGAAGAGGAAAAGGACAGAGACCTCGAAAAGGACTCGCCGAGGCCGACGTGGGAAACGGCTTGGGTGCAAACCAGGAGGGCAGATCAACGTGCTCTGGAGCGAAAAAATAAACCACCAACACTATGAAGATGTGCCAAATAATTAATCTGTCCTCCCACATACTGACGAAGCCCCAAACCTCGGTTCTCTCTCTTGGGCTTAATTTTTGCCCTACCAAGGCTTTTGACTATGTCCAAGCACGTTTAGATCTTGACAAATTCTTTCGGAAGATCAAGCTCAAGAAATATTTCATTCTAAACCCCACTGTTATGAAGCCTTCTGTACCTCGGACTGGCCGTACCAACCTTCTCATTTCCGATATTCCATCGCTTTTGGATCTTGCCAGTCTTGAAGACACCCAGTTCGATCCTGCTAATGTTGATTTCACTGATTTCGACATTGACCCTTGCTGGGATGTACACACAAAGCTCAAGAACAAATCCAGATTCAATCCGCAGTTCCCCGTGGGTGGTTTTTTGGAAGCTTTCTATGATTTGTGTCAGTGATTTGAGAAAACTAGGGACTAGCACTGACAGTTAAATATAATCTCACTGCATCACAATTAAAGGCCATAGGTGAATTACAAAACCTGCCCAATATTGTCATTAAGCAGGCTGACAAGGGGTCGAATATCGTGATCCAAGATAGAGTCCATTATGTTTCTGAAGCCAACCGCCAATTTAGGGACCGACTTTGTTATGCCAAATTACTCCAAAATCCTTTTCATGATATACAGTCGGAATTAAATAATCTCTGCACCAAGTGGGCTGATAATGGACTTCTTGAGGAGGATCTAGTTAAAATTTTTTGTTCCCTCTTGTCACACCGTCCCTACCATTTATTTTTTACCGAAGACAGACAAATCTCTTATCCACCCACCTGGGAGACCTATTGTTACGTTATGTGGTTCCCTGCTTGAACACTTGGCCCAATTTATTGATGAGACTGTTTGCTTTTGTTTCCGTTTTGCCATCTTATTTGCAGGACACAAGGGATTTTTTACAACACATCAATGATACTCCCTGGGAAGAGGGTTTTCTTTTGGCTACCCTTGATGTTGTATATTTGTATACCTCTATTGATCATCAAGTTGGCATGCGAGCCTGTCAATTTTTCTTGGAAACACGGTCATTGAATTTTCATGGTCACAGCTCTATGATTCTGGAGATGTTGCTTTTCTGCCTCACCAATAATGTCTTTTTGTTTGATGGGACTTTTTACCGGCAAGTCAGGGGTACTGCTATGGGCAGTACCTTTGCCCCATCGTATGCGAACCGGACGATGGGTTGGTGGGAGGCTACATTCTTACACGATCTAATTGCATCCAGCTTTTCCACCCAAATTGTTGCCTGGTGGCGCTACATCGATGATGTGCTTGTAATATGGAAGGGGACCGTCAGTGATTGGCAACTTTTTGTGAGAACCATCAATACTAAACACAGTGAATTTATGTTTTACTGAATGCCATAGCACCACAGAGGTAATTTATCTCGATGTGGTGGTAACCCTGGACACATCTGGTTTCCACACAGTTCTTCACAAGAAACCCTTTAACACTGGCTTACCCTTGCATGCTACCAGTTGTCATCCGGGGCCATGTAAACGCAGCATTCCCTACGGCGAATTTATCCGCTACCGTAGAAATTGCACTGATTTGGTTGCATTTGATCAGCACTGTGCTCGAGCAGCCACTGACTTTTTGCAACAAGGATATACCAAAAAGAACATTGAAATGGCCTATAATAAAGCCAGAGGCCTGTGTAGGGACAAATTACTGTATGGCATTCAATCGCGTAAGACTGATACAGATGATGACCCTAGACTCATTGTCTCCTTCGATAATGCCTCCAAGAATGTACGTAGGATTGAGCGACATTGGCGTGTTTTAACTTTGGATCAAGATTTATGCTCTGTACTTTCTAAACGCCCTACCATTATGTACAAAAGAGTACCATCGCTCAGAGACAAGCTAGTCTCCAGCTTTCTGTCACCTATCGATAAAAGTCCTCCTTTTTCCAATTGGCTGGCGGTCTCCCCCATTGGTTTTACCAAATGTAAAGCGTGTGCCCACGCGTCTCCCTGAAAGTTCTTTTTGCATCCAGTAACCAAGAGCAAGCAAATCATCAATTACCCCACCAATTGTGACACTACTTATGTTGTCTATGTTCTTGCATGCCTCTGCAGGAAGTGGTATGTCGGGAGTACCACCTGTAAGCTTAAACTCAGGATTCTCCAGCATCTCAGGGCAATCAAAAACTCTGATCCCGCGTATCCCATGGCTAAACACTTCGTGCAGGAACATGCAAATGACTTAAATTTGCTTACCTTCTTTGCAGTGGCACACATCCCTATTCATCCCAGGGGTGGAGACCGTGTTTTAAAGTTACGACATTTGGAGACACGATTTATTTTGGACCTCGATACCAAGTTCCCTAATGGACATAATCTTGATGAGGAGCTTTATACGTTCCTTGGGACTTGAGACTGGCTGACCTTTCTACTTTCACTTTCTGTCATTCCCTCGCTCTTGCTGACTCATCTCGATTTTTCTTTTGGGATCGGTGGCTTCAGCTTCTATTTTTCTCCATATTTTACATCCTTGGCCTGATTGTGTTACTCTACACCTTATTTTCTTTGGCGTTTTTACATTTATTTTCTTTGTTTATTCGTCTATCTGCTGCAGCACGATTTGATTGGACTTGAGATTTTTATTGTTCTTTTTTTATCATTATTCTTAGTTGTCCTTTTTCCATTCTTGTGGTCCCACCTTCCCCTGTATGTAGCTTCATAGTCTCCCCCCTGTTTTCATTTGTACTTTTGTACTAACATATTTTTGTCAATATTAGCTATTCCATCTTTCCATCACCCTTGTAGGTTCTATGACTCTGGGCATCTTTGACATTAACTTCTTTTTTGGTCAGCCTTGTATTGTGCGATTTTATATGTGTTCCTTGTTATCATTCCGGCTCTTCTATATTACATCTTTCGAGGTTGCGATTGTTTCTTTTTAACGATGCTGATACTTTGCAATTGTTGCAATTTCGCAATAATGGCCCGGTATATTTGCACATTAGTATGCCGCTTGCACTTGCACTTTATTACTATTTTTAACAGGGCCATCATGCTGTCTCTTGCACTGTTTTAAATTTGTACACTGCTACCTCGTTGTAGCGCACTTGCGCTATGCAACTATGCTGCTAAATTACATGCACTTGCACTTTATTCCATTTGCCTGAATGCTGCTACTTGTCTTGTTTACACATATTACTATTGTCACTTATCTTGCAATTTTGCACACTAATTGGCTGCTAGAACTGTTTTTAATATCTTATCATGCCTCATTCATCGGCATTAGTCATGTATATCTATGTCCTATGATGCTCCAGATTGATGTCATTTTTCCTTTAGTGTTGTTGTCAGACGGTGTGTTTATTTCCATTTTTATATAATGGTTTTATTCATCAGGAGCGGATGTGTAAAATATTCTTTTGACTGTCAGTACATCATTGATTCCAATTTTGTACTACTACTGTTGTTTATATTTGGTGGTACCCTGGAACCATAGCCCTGCCCTACATGGAAGGTGTGCTCTCGATTATAATTCATGGTCATTTTGCCATGATTCACATTGCTATGCACTTACTGCAATTTTTATTGTGGCGCCACTTGGCCTTTAACTTTGCTATCTTTGCCATTCCTTTCCAATATGGCCGCTGCCCCTTCCATTTGTCCAGGTACCCATGTAGTTCCAGGGAAATAGTAAAAGGACTTCCTTTGTCATATTATAAAAGTGCTCTAGTCGTCCTTCTCTTCACGTGAACAAGCACTCAGTTGAGTGTGAAAAGCGGACTGGAGTCCTGCCTCTGTTTTTGCCGCTGCTCCACAGCCGTATTTTGTTTGGTCACATTAAATACTCCAAGACCTTTACTTTCTTTGTGAGCTGTGCTATGCGTGTTTCCTCATGGATTTTGGTCGGGTTCAGTGGAGGGTCGGAGATAAACACCACAGACACAGTGATAAGTTAACTGATGTCTTTAATGTTAGTCCATAGTCCAAAATATTCAAAAAACCAAATGCATCGTGCATCACACAAATGCACGACACAAAGCAGCACATAAAAGACAGACAGCAGGACGCCTAGGCAGGGCAGCCTGCAAACAACGCGTTTCGCGCTAGACTGATCGCTTGATCACGTAAGGGGGAGAGAGAGTTAGGCAATGATAAATACAAACACCTACATGGAGTCCCTTCACTATGTCAATGGCACCACTTCATACAGCACATGAGGAAACAAAGATGGCCATGTTGGAAGGGAGTGTGTATACATATTAAAACAGAGAAATGAAGGCACAGTGCCTCAACAAAACCTTGGTTAATGATCAGTCGTGCAAAGTAGGACTGACCAAGGTATACAGCATATTAGGAAACATAATAGTTTCAATATAAGGTAAAACCCGATACCTATGTAATAAGCTGTATGAGGGCCATACTCGACATATGCATAGTGCATTAAATAGTAGTATGAAGGCCACACAACATAGATGTAATAAACCACACTCAAGATAAAGGAACCAACATTGGAAAACACCCCATGCAGATGTGCAGACAGCCTCATAAAAAAGCAAGCCATTCCCAATAACAATACAATAGCAATAGAAACTGGTCAATCACAATGAGATAAAAATTAGAATTAAAAACGATGGAGCTGGACCGAAAATGTTAGAAAAAGTCAGCATGAAGATACAGCCAGCAAAGAACAAGAGGCAAAAGCTACATCGACAGGTGTCAGTTGTACAGTGCAAATAGGCGACCGGAGCAACAAGGCATCTACTTGCCGAACCAACCTCGAATTGAGAGGATGATTTAAAGTGCAAGTGCGTCAGCATGACTGTGCAAAGTTAGCAAATATATATATATATGATACATTACTCACCGTAATCGTATTTCTGATGCTTGTATCTGCTTAGATTCACATGCTGTGCATAGGCCGACATCTAGTGAAAGCTGCGGAGTATTACAGTTTTTATTTTCGAAACTCGAAAAATGGGCTTCGACACAGGACGTGCCAGTAATACTATCCCTAGTGTGACGTCCACTGTACCCATGACACGCGTCTAGGACCCTCAGATTGTATTTTTCCTGACATGAGGTAGCATGAGGAGTAGCGCGAGTACAGATAATCCAAGCAGATAGAAGATAGATAAGATAAGATAAGACTACAATCATCCATGCGCCTTCTCTCAGAGGGGAGGAAGGGTGGGTCGCATGTGAATCTAAGCAGATACAAGCATCAGAAATACGATTACGGTGAGTAATGTATCCCTTCTGAGGCTTGTGGAATCTGCTTAGACCACATGCTGTGCATAGATTTGCGAGCAGTGTTAGAAGGAGGTGGGATTTGAGAAGTGTCATGAGCAAATAAATGTCTTAGAACCGCTTGTCCCACTTGAGTATCTGTCTTGGAATGGGTGTCAATGCAGTAGTGCTGAGTAAAAGTGTGAATAGAGCTCCAAGTAGCTGCTTTGCAAATGGTGTCAAGGGGAACATTTGCAATGAAAGCCAGAGTGGCCCCAATGCTTCTTGTCGAGTGGGCTTTGGGCGTAAAAGGCAAAGTTTTGTCAGAAAGAGAGTAACACAACTGGATAAAGTTGACAATCCACTTGGAGATGGCACCCTTAGAGACGCGATCTCCCTCTTTGCCTGTGGCTACGGAGACAAACAGTTGATCTGTTTTCCTAAGCGGTCTGGTCTTGTTTACATAGTAAAGGACCGCCCTACGCACATCTAGGGTGTGTAGTTTAACCTCAGCCGAGCTTTGTGGGTTTTGGAAGAAAGCCGGAAGCTCGATGGACTGGTTTACATGGAATTTAGAAATAAACTTAGGTGAGAACCTAGGGTGTGTTCGTAAAACCAGCTTATCCTTATGAATAGTAAAGAAAGGATCCTGCACTGACAGAGCCTGAATTTCACTGACCCTTCTTATGGATGTAATGGCTACTAAGAAGGCAGTCTTATAGGTCAGGTGTTTGAGACTTGTTTTATGCATGGGCTCGAATGGGGGGCCCATGAGTTTAGATAGCACCACGTTCAGGTCCCATCCTGGTGGTGGGTTAGATATAGGAGGATGAAGTCTCTTTACTCCCTCCATGAAGGCTTTAACCACGGGTACCTTCCACCACGACACCTTGCTATGTGAGGTGGTGTACACTGACAGTGCTGCCAGGTGTACCTTTAGTGAGTTGAAAACCAACCCTGCGTCCAGCAGGTGGAGCATGTATGTCATGATTGTGGAAGGAGTGCAATCAACTGGGTTGATTTGTTTATTCTGGCACCAGATAACAAATCTCTTCCATTTGTCGAAGTAGCAATGCCTCGTGTCCGGTTTCCTAGACTCTTTTAGGATGTCCATACACCTCTGTGGTAAATTGAGATGTCCAAACTCTATGACCTCAGGAGCCATGCTGCTAGGTTCATGGAGTTGGGTAGAGGATGCACCTTCTTACCTTGGTGCTGGGACAAAAGATTGTACCAGCCCGGGAGTTTGATGGGATCACACACCGAAAGTCTGCGTAGGTGTGGAAACCACGGTTGTCTCTCCCACATGGGAGCAACTAGGATGAGCGTCATCGACTCTCTGTTCATCTTTTTCACCACCTTCCTGATTAGAGGAGTTGGTGGAAAAGTGTACGCAAATATCCCTGACCAGTTCATCCACAGGGCGTTCCCCAGGGAGTCTGGTTGGGGAAACCTGGATGCGAATCCTGGGCACTGTCTGTTTTCGCTTGTGGCGAATAGGTCTATAGTGGGGAAACCCCACTGAGAGAAGAGATCTTCTACGATTTCTCTGTGTAGACACCATTCGTGTTCCTCCGGAAGGGGATCTCTGCTCAAAGCGTCCGCTAGAGAATTGAGATCCCCTGGAACATGTTGAGATGACAGGAAGATGTTCCGTCTGAGTGCCCATATCCAAATTTTCTGGGCAAGTCTGGACAGATTTGGCGAACGAGTCCCTCCTTGCTTGTTCAGGTAGAACATGGGTGTCGTGCTGTCCGTCCGGATCTGCACCGACAGGTTCAGTAGGTGGGGCTCGAACGCTTGAAGTGCTCTGAAAACTGCCAGAAGCTCTAGCAGGTTGATGCGATTCCTGGCCACTGTGTGAGACCAAAGACCCTGAGCTGTGTGGTGGAGATGGCGAGCTCCCCATCCTGTCAGGCATGCGTCCGTCGTGACTACCGCCTGTATCTCGGGATCGTAAAAGGGTTTCCCCTTGGATAGATTGTCTCTTGTCCACCAGTGGAGGCTTTGTACAAGTGTTGGCGAAACGACCACTAGATCGTCCCATTGACCACTTGCCTGAGACCACAGTTTCGCCAACTATTCTTGCATGGGACGCATGCGCAGGCGCGCGTGGGGGACCAGGTAAATACATGACGCCATCATGCCCAGCAAACGCATTTCTTTGCGTACTGTTATCTGGCGACCGGACTGATATTGCGGAATTTGCAGTAGTATATTCCGGATTCTTTCCTCTGAAGGAAAAGCCAACCCGTCTTGAGTATTTAGGACAGCTCCTAGGAACTGCTTGGAGGTGCTGGGCACCAGACTTGATTTTCTCTCGTTTATGAAGAAGCCCAATTCGAAGAGGAGGTCGATAGTTCTTTGAATGTTTGTCCTGCAAATTACTGGGGTCTCCCCCGTGATGAGCCAGTCGTGCAGATAAGGGTACACTGGGATTGCCTCCCTGTGTAGGTGTGCCGGTGTGCCACCGCCAGTACCTTGGTGAATATCCTTGGAGCCGAGGCTATCCCGAAGGGCAGTACCTTGAACTGGTAGTGCCGACTGTCCACCTTGAAGCACAGATATTTTCTGTGCGCTGGGAACATGGAAATATGAAAATAGGCATCTTTCATATCCAATGTTGCCATGTAATCCCCCTTTTTAAGGAGGGGAATTACCTCTTGGAGAGTAGTCATGCAAAATTTTTGGGGCTTGACATACTTTTTTTTGCAGGCCGTAAGTCCAATACTGGGCGCATTGTCAAATCTTTTTTTTGGCACAAGAAAGTAAGTTGAATAAATACCCTTGTTTACCTGGTGTCCCGGGACGAGTTCTATCGCGTCCTTTGCGAGAAGATTTTCGATCTCTTCGAGTAGGATCTTCTGGTGGTCTAAGGAGTGTATTTTCTGTCGTGGAGGGTGGTTTCGGGGACGCTCTAGGAGTTCTATGCAGTATCCTGCCGACACTGTGGACAGCACCCATCTGTCTGATGTGATCCCTTCCCAAGCTTGGGTGAAGATGGAAATGCGTCCACGTACTGGGGATGCGTGAGAAGGGACCCTGAACGGAGCGTCACTGTTTTGGTGGGGGCATGCCCCCTCCTTTATTGGGACTGCCTCTACCCCTACCACGACCTCTTTTGTTACCCCTGCCATAACTCTGGGTAGACTGCTGGTTAGTGTTCCATGTAGTACCCTGGCCTTGGGAATAGTTTGAGCCTCTTTGGGAGTTTTGTCCGCGAGGCCGACGAAAATTGCCATTCCCTCTCTGGTTAGGGGGTTTGTTGGTTAGTTGCCCTAGGGACTTGAGTGTCTCGTACTCGTCCTTGGCATTCTTCAGCGCGTCCTCGGCCGCCTTTCCAAACAATAGATCCGGCTCCACCGGCTTATCTATCAATGATGCTTGGGTCTCAGCTTTGAAACCAGACTGCCGTAGCCAAGCATGCCTCTTGATGACCGTGCTTTCAGCAATTAATCTGCCGGCGTTATCCGCGGCATCAAAGGTTGATTTTAAAATGCAACCTGACACGGCTCTCCCCTCTGCCCAAACTCGTGCCAATTGGCTTTTTAAGGATTCTGGGGAGGAGTCTATGAGAGCCGCGACTTCTTCCCACTGGTGGCAGTTGTAACTAGCCAGCAGGGTGGTGGATTTGGCAATCCTTGCCTGGTAGGCAGAAGTGGAGGCTACTTTCCTGCCCAAGCCATAAATCTTCTTGCTCTACTTGTCGGGGGGAGCTTCGGACGATGACAAGGGTGTTCCCGCCCTCTTACGGGTGTTTGTAACAACCAGGGAGTCCGGTTTGAGATGTCCCCTTATGTACAGTGGGTCAGACTGGGCTGCCCTGAAAAGCTTTTCAATTCTGGGGTTTACTGCCCTAGTGAGATTGGGGTTAACAAGGGAAGGGTCCATCCTCCTTTGTATTGACTTAAGGATAGGGATGGCCTGAGCAACAGGCCTCTTTTCTCCCACCAATTCCTCTGCAAAGTCTCTCTCTCTTCCTGAGCACCTTGGGTGTCAATGTGGAAGTGCTGTGCCGCTCTGGACAGGACCTCATTCAGGAGAGGCTGGTTGTCGACAGGGGAGTCGGTAACCGCGGGCTGGGAATCTACCCTGTATGTATCTGGGTCTTCCTCCTCCTCTTGGTCCTCATCATCATCATCCCCATAATAGCCTGTCCCAGTTTGTTCTTCGAACATGCCGACGTCTGGATCCTCACCAAAGGATGGATCTTCCCGATATTGAGAATAGGGCTGTGAATAGAAGGGGTCTGAAGACCGAGTTGGTGCTTCACCCCGGGACTTCTTACTTGGGGGTATTGGATCCTTAGAGCTTGAGGGAGTTGACCCTTCTGGGGTATAAGAGAGAAAGTGTTCCGGGTTTTTGGTGCAGAAATCTGCCAATGATGACATCCTTGACATTACTCTGTCTATGTCATCACTGGACCATTCCCTTGAACTGGGAATAACTCTTTCCTGGAGTGGTTTCCCCGTTTTATCCTGACTAGACCTACTGGTTTGAACATGGGTCTTTGGGACAACGGACCGAGATTTGTCCCGACTAGACTTACTGGCCTGAACAGGGGCCTTAGGGACAAGAGACTGCGACGTGTCTCTCTGTTTAGGTGGAGTAGAATGTAGTTTAGGAGTGGAAGTAGGCTGGGACTGCTTACTTCGTTGTTTTCCCCCCTCCCCGCAGGTGGAAGAGTGTTTCCCCCGATTTTTGGGCCCCATCAGAGCTTTTTGATGCGTGGCGCCGAAATTTGGGGGTAGAACCCTGTCTCTGGAGAGTAAGGGATTCGGTAGCAGCCTTCGCGCTGCCTGCAGACGCTGACTCCTGGAGTGCGGCCTGGAGGTAGAGGTCGGTGTCTTCCGACGACCGAACCTCATTCACTAAGGGGAGCGAGGCACTCTTAGCAACAGTGGAGGGTTGCCTGGTGTCATGAGGCGATCTCGAACGCGAAGAGGACACTGACTCGGTGGACCGTTCTCTACGTGGCTCTTTCCGGGAACTCGACGTGCGCGTCGAGTCTCGGTTGGACCTTTGTTTGCTGGAAGTGGTGTGTGGGTAGCGCTCGTGTCGCCGGGCGTCTTCCCCATAGCTGCCCTGCCGGACAACCTTCTGAGGTCGGGGACCTGCGCTTGGCTGTCCATCGACGCCACATTGCCCTCGCCGTCCGAAAGTACGGCGTCGCTGCCATCGCTGAAGGCACCCTCCGCGGCCATGGCCTCTTGTCGCCTGGCGTGGTGGGCCCAACGCTTTGTCGAACGGTCCTTAAGGGTCTTCGGTTTAAACCGACTGCACGCTCTGCAATTCGCCCCAGGGTGGTCCCTCGGCAAGCAGAGGTTACACGTGGCGTGTCCGTCAACCCAAGGATACTTGTGGTTGCACTTGGGGCAAAATTGAAAAGGGGTACCCTCCATAGGCACCCTGTGGCAGCGGGCTGGGAGTGTAGGAATATAAGTAATGTACCTATATTAATCAGAGTGTAGGATATGTGCCACCCCCCACTCTCCCTACTTGCAGGGCTGAGTCCAGAGGACTTCAAAGGCCCGGGCCGAGGCCAGAGGCCTTCCGAGGCCCAAATCCGTCGCTGTAGTCCGACGGTCGAATTTTCTCCAATCCGGCGTCGAGTGTCGATGTTCGGAGACTCGACGTATAGGTGGAATAAACGGGGATATATATAACAATATTTGCAAAATCTGACTAAATCAGGGAACTCCGCTCAGTGCTTCCGACCAGCATGGCAGAAAAAAAACCAATGAGGGTCCTAGACGCGTGAGGGATCATGGGTACAGTGGACATCACACTAGGGATAGTATTACTGGCACGCCCTGTGTCGACACCCATTTTCGAGTTTCGAAAAACAACTGTAATACTCCGCAGCTTTCACTAGATGTTGGCCTATGCACAGCATGTGATCTAAGCAGATTCCACAAGCCTCAGAAAAATATATATGAAAAAAGGAGGAAAAAGGTGAAACGCACTCACCGCAGGCACAAAGGAACAAGTGCCAGGTTATGTGGGGGGTTGGCGGGGGTCGGAAAAAAACACCAGAGACACAGCGTTAAGAAACCACCCTCCACGACGCGCTGAAGAATACCAAATGCACGATACAAAGCAGCACATAAAAGACAAAACAGCAGGACACCTAGGCAGGGCAGCCTGCAAACAATGCGTTTCGCACTATACTGAGCGCTTGATCACGTGAAATAAATATATATATATATATATATATATATATATATATATAAACACACTGCATGTTGATAAGACCTTTTAGGTTTCTTAGCTCAGTGAGGAGCCCATCTGCTGCCCGAATAGTGCATGAACCTGTAGACAGACCATAGATGACCAGAATCACACTAGGCCACTAGTGGAATTTTAATGAATGTGTGGGGCATTATTACAGACGAAAATCAGGCAAAGTGCTTTGAACATCAAGAGGATCGTCTCTGTGAAACCGCTTGCCTTGCAACCTAAGAATTACCCACATTGTTTTTAGAAAAGAACTATAAAACTCATGCATTTTCTACTGCTTACTAACCTGCACAGTTTGCTAGTATGCCAAAGAAATAGCTCCTAAATAGCAGTCTTTCTGCCACGGTTAAGTTAAGGGGAATCAGTTTTTCGATGCAACTACATATATGATGGGTATGTGTTCTACCTGGAAGGAAGGGGCAGAACTCGAGTTTTCAGTGGGGAACGCGAGGTGATGAGACCGAATCTTATCAATTTCCTGTGTTAAACCCAATAATCCAGCATCTATTGTTGGTTTTATACACTTGGGGCTAGTATCCATCAATGATACGGCTCCCTAGTCTGGGACCTAGGTGAACGCATAGTTACTTGGAATGCCGCTCCGATGCCAATTGTGTGCATGTCCAGGGTTTTAAAGCAGGAGTACCTTTACAAAAGATCCAGAACTCCTTCCATATTTAGCCCATAACATTTATCACTATAAGAATTGGAACTAATGTTTCTGGAGAATTCATTTAGTGGATACCACACGGATCTTTTTTTGAAATACTTAAACCCCAATGCCTAACTAAATTAATTATTTTGGATCAGTGGAGGAGAAAGCATGCTCGCAAGACCCATTATATAGTCCATATGAAGCCAGAACTGGCTAAAGTTATTATGTGATTGGCGGTGGCTGATATTATACACTTAGGCTTAGGTCATATCCTCATTACTCAGAGAAGCATTTACACAGTGTGGTCTTGCACTATTATTTTAGAATCAGCAAGTTCACTGTGCTGCACCTGACCTCCAACCGGTTATCTACACTCTGCCTGCGCCATCCTTTCCAAATTGTATCCGTGTTAGACACGGGTTATCAATTAATGTTGTTCAGAGGAGGCGTTTGTTGGTGTGGTATTACTTTGTTTTAATGTGTTATGTATAAATATGGGTTTATGGTTGTAAGGACTGAATCAAGTGAAGAACGTTCAGCTGTCTTTTCAACCAAACCTATCTGGCAATCTATCAATGCAGGACTGTGGCATTAGGACCCGTCGCTGTGGGAGGGGTGAAGCAGCAATATGTGGGGTGTCATGGGACATGACTCCTTTTTTTTTCTTTTTAATATTAGTACATATGCCTCCATTTTGGGTCTTTTGGCTGTATTTTATATGTAAAAACAACTTCTTGATTCGAGGTTGTTTCTTTTCTGCATCTGTGGATGTTGGTGGCACAGACAAGTACTTTAATCCATTAACTCAGTAGAATCAGAAATTCCACATTCAAATGGTGGTCAAAAATCGGGATTTCATACAAGAAAAAGATTAAGCTAGTGGTTTATCTAAAAGTTAAAACGCAAGCCTGAATCGCATTTTCTTGCAAACAAGAGGCTTTGTGGCTGCATTATTGCTTCACCTATGAAATGCCTAGAGGACACATGTATTGAGTCCTAATAAGCTGGTAAAATAACATGCTTTTCTGAGAAGTGGTAATATCTTGAGAAGTGGTAAGATCTTATCAAAATGTAAATTAAAAAAAGGGGTTAGGTGGCCTAGATGGGGGCCATATAACACTTGAGAAGAGAGAACGTGCTCTGCAAGTTCAAACATCCTACAGTGCAATAGGCTTTAAATGATTGAGCAACTTGGAGAGCGCTTTTCTGCCATTCTCTTTAAATGTTCTGGACTGTACTTTTCGATATGAGTTTCTGAACGGTGAGCAGACATTTTGAAGAGCTGTAGTCGATCACTGCAGTGAGGCAGTGTTGTGGGTCCCATGCGGGTAGATGTCCGAGTAGGTGGTTTGGGTCCTGCTCGAGGATCAGGCACTCCCTACCTGGCTATGGCAGGGTGAGGCTTGTTGCTGGTGCACCTCACGCTGCGAGTGCTGCTGGAATACGATCCTATAACTGGTGCAGCGTGCGGCTGTCCTTTGCCTCAATTCCTTTTAAACAATTGCAGTGCTAAAGCATGATTGGCTCACCATGCAGTTGATCCACCTGGAAGGAGTCGTTAAGCTGGTACCGCAGAGATGTGTCGCCTCCACGAGAGGTGCAAATGCAAATAGAAATCAATACATTACAAAAATGTTTTTTTTTAAAAAAGGAGGGGGGGTGGGGACACTTGAAGGACTTAAGATCAAGCACAAGTAGTTTATTGGTGGCTCGGAACTAACTGTTGTGCACAATTAAGCAGGTATTAGCCTGCTGAGGTGGTGTTATCCTTCCCTATTTTTTATAATTTGACATTTATAATTGTTAGGCACATCAATTCCAAAATATTTTTTCTTACATTCGGTCATGAATACATTCACAATAACCTTATAACAAGGGAGAAGACTTATCTAGAGAGAAAAACCTCCTTAATCTACACAATATATTCTTCAGGAATCATCAAATAGATAAGTTTCTATTGTCAATCATCCTTCTAGCCACAAATTTCTGCACAAGAGTCATCATAAAAGTGAATACATTTTCACTGCAGAAAACAAATGGTTACTTTTCAACAGCACACAATCATTAATCATAGGGAACGGCCAAGATGCAAACATTTTCAGTCATTCAACATAATTGCTACTAGGAACTAATATTTTGCATTCAAGGTTTTGCCAATGAATCTCTAGAAACTGGCAAAATTCTCAAAACTGGCTATGCACACATTTTTCATATCTTATTTCCATAACGTTAACATTGTTGCTGATCTTTTGATACTTCTAGCCTTCAACAGGACTAATGAATTTACTTGCATTTCGCGCACAAAAAATAAGAAGCAGCTATGCGGAAGCCTGCCTCTGCTTTCACCCACAAACTATAGATCTATATAGCAATAGGCCATAGCTATGTTTGGATCAGTGCTACTAGCAGAGCTGTGTCACTAGATTGGCTCTCATTCCTGCCTGATCTTAAATGTAACTACAACACATTTCTTTTGTTAAATAAGGTTATTGGTTTGTTCAACAAACAATGTCTTAAAATGATAAGGGCAGTGTTATACTAGCAGTAGTGAGATCATTGTACAATATATACCAAACATTTAGTTTAGTAAATAAGAATCAAAAATAGTGAAGTGGATAAGACACGACAGGTACACAGAAAAAAAATAATTCAAGGAGGCTTCAGGGCGTTCATAGTTGTTGTGACAATAGGATAAGTAGAAACTAAACAAAAAAGTAACAAAAATTGACCGTTCAAGAAAATGTTTACCGGCCTATAAGTGGTGGAGACAGTCAATGAAGATGGCATGTAGGCATGCCAGAGAGCAGACTAATGGTGCAATGAATGGGTCGGTGAAGAACTGGGAACGACGTTGAAGTTAGCTTCTTATACGAGCTGGAACTTACTAAATAAATTTCAACTTTACTAAATATGGTTTGTCTTTCAATACTCTTCATCAAATGTTACATGCATTATAATTTTAGGGATCCTCTGTATTGTGTTTGTGAAATTCAACTTGGCTCGAACATGTTTCCATTGTACTTTTATTGTATTTTTCACACACACTTTTTTGGTGACCTACAAAGTGTAATTTCTTCAGAATGTGCCAAAAATCACCTTGGCTTTCAGATCTTGAACTGTATAAGCCCACCTAAATAAAACGATTGTATGAACCAAGAAAGAATTGTCAACACATTTAATTTAGTGCCAAATAGGACACCCTGAACTCAATGTAAATCTGTCTCTGTGGAAATGATACAACTACACATTCCTGAAATAAAACGAATTTGTCTTACCAATTTGTTCCTGGCTACTCAGATACACGGATCCAGGGTGCAAAACGTGCACTCGCCATTATTCACTGGCTAGCGATATTGGACTCTTGGCGAGTAAACAACGGTGTGCTGTGTGCAACTTTTTATAGCTGGCTAGTAGCTTGCCTCTTAATGTTGGCCCCCCTGCACGGATCCCTCTGTGACATTGGAGTGTATTTAGCCTGAGCCAAGCACTATCTATCACGAAACAGGGAATATGCCACACATCTATGCAGATATGTCTGAATGAGTAATGTCCCTGGCTAGATACAAATGAAATTGGGTCACAGGTCTCCATGTTGAAATATATGTTAGAAGCCCTCTACGTAAAAGGTGTATAGTTTCCCTAGAATTGTCAAGATACTTGCCACCAAATATGGCACCCATAATTCAATGCAATTCTACAGCGATATTTCCAAATAAGAAACTAACATTTCTTATAGGAAAATCATTTTAGTGTTTTCACTCACAATGTATCCCTCTATGAGATTGAGGAGTTCTTAGCCGGATACAAACACAATCACGAAACAGGTAATTTGTCGCATGCTACTAAATATATTCCTTTGAAGGCATGGCAGAAAAAGTGACCATTCCTTGCCTATTTAAAAATCAAATTGTTTCAAAGATATGGATGTTGAAATGCATAGGTTGTGAAGACCTCACCTTCAAACTTGTGTAATTTGCAAGATATTTGGCACCAAACCATAGAGTGTGTACAACTAACATCCAATGGTATAGCTGAAGTGGGAAGGTGTGAACGGAATCATTCAACACCAACTATATCACAGCTCAAACTAACCCAAACTATGAGTTCTCCCAACGCCCCCCCATGTCCGCCGAAAACGACCCCCGCATGGAACGGTCGGAGTGCATGGAACCAGCTGAAGTGCCTGGAATGGTTGGAGTGCACGGAATGCATGGATCATGAAGGCGCTCGATCGCAAGCACCTACTGAAAACCACCATATCACATTGCCACGCTTACTCTCTTCTATACACCACCACTCAACTAGGACACGACCATACTATGAAACATTCGGTATAGCCATCCTCATACTGACACCTACCACACACTCCCCATCATCCTAACTAAACACAGCTGGCTGCAAGCCCACCAGCCTAGACGTTCTCCTCAGGCCTAACGCAGCCAGAATCAGTCTGGTATCTCCATGCCAGATTGAACACATACTCCGGATCTCCCAACCACCACACCTACCGCTATGAAGCAGCTATCATACAAGTGCCACACCGGTTGCACACATATCCGGTGCACACACGCACCTTTTGACTCTCTCTCTCTCCGTCTACTGACTTGAACTACGGTTCCCGAGGGCGTTCAACCTACCAGCGCCTTGAGATCATACCAATGGTACATAAGGCGCTATATAAATGCAAAGTAACATAACATAACAATGTGTCACCTTCAGTTCAATGCAATTCTACTGAGGTATGTCCAAATAAGGAACTAGCGTTCCTTTAAGAAAAATCAATTTGGCTCACATATTTTGTTGTTCCACACTCACAAGGCACCCCTCTATGGAGATTCAGGTGCATTTATCCTCAGCCAACACCATCGATCAAGAAACGGGGAATGCGTCACACAACTCATTGTATTCCTATGAAAAAAGATGTGTCGGAAAAAGAATAGTCCTTGCCTATTTAAGAACCAATTTGGGTCACAGATATCGATATGCATATATTGGGAAGCCCTCTACTTAAAATGTGTATTATTTATCTAAACCAAGCAATCATTGTCAAGATATTTAACACCAAATATGGCATCCTCAGTTCAATCCAACCCTATGACGATACATTCGAACGAGAACCAGGCTCTGTCATTGGAAAATCAATGTGGCTCACATCTTTATTGTTCCTCACTCACAAGGCATCCCTCTACGAGATTCAGGTTTATTTAGCCTGAGCCAAACACCATCTCTCAAGAAAAGAGGAATGTGCCACACATTCCCTGTTTCGTCAGATAGTGCTTGGCTCAGGCTAAATTAAACCCAACTTGCGTTCTACACCTCCTCAACGCATACAAATTATTTCAAATGTGGCGTGCATGAAAGGCATAAATGCCTTACTCGATGGTTTTACACCCTTCATTTACGTTACGTCACTGTTTAAAGTGAGCTCCAATGGGAACGTGCGCGAGTCAACTTAATGTCACAAACGAAATACAGAGAATGCCAAAAATTAGAACGTCACATTTGATGCAGCATTTTGAAAAACAAAACATTCAGAATTCTAAATATTTTTAATATGATTCTGTTTGAATAAAAAGCTAATTTCAGCCCGCAAATAAGCAGCTAACTTCACCGTCATAAAGTGGTGACCCTCAGAGGGGTGGAATCGCACAAGAAACGACCATGCAGGGAATGCCATCGGAGATGGAAGTGTAATATAAAATCATTGGTACCACATGTTCGTGAGCATTTTACATTGCTACCTTAAAGAAAAGCGTACAGGAGGCAAATAAAAAAAAAAATAATCACCTCGTACCGGACATTCCAAAACTGCCAATTTCCCCAAGTCACTGCCAGGCATAGAAACACTGTGCAGCTCGAGCACCTTAACGACACATTTCTTTTATCAGCCAGAGCCTTTTGAAATGATGTGGCACCGTACACCAACACACCTGGACCAGCAGGTAAATTATAGTGGGTTTATTAGGTAAGTGGGTTTACAGAAACACCAGCACGTCCCTTAGCCCCGCAAACACTTTCCAAATGTCCCACTTGGAACACTACTTCAGATAACACTGACACTCCATAGTGACCTCAGAGCAGACGTGCACTCCATACTGACATCACCACATTCAGAGAGCCAATGATGTCACACACAAGCCAGACTTACATTACAACACCTCTCCCTCCTTACACTTCTGAAAAACCTAGAAGATTTGCAGCACTTAGTACATTCCTACCTCTATACACCCCCTTACAAATACGTGTGGCCATCAAGTACCTGCACCAGCAAAACCGGAAACCCCAAATGGACAACCCATACCCTGGGAGAAACTGTCCACCTGGAGCATCATTCACACACAAGAACACGCCAATGAGCACCAAACAGACTGCCCTACAACATCCCCTCACACACTAGAGAACGGCTGAGCAACAATAATAAACCCACGCGGCACCCCAATCAATGTATACCCTAACCGTGCCAAGAAATACATTGTAAGATATTCAGATTGCATTGATAGGCCTCTCTCCGACTATACAGGTCTCCAAAGTTATCAGGGATTCTGTTCCCAAGTTGTATTGTGTGATACTCAGATTGCATAGATAGGGCCCCTCCCCCAATAAACAGGTCTCCCAAATTTAGGAGCGTTTCCGTTCCGAAATCGAATTGTATGATACTCCGATTGTATTTATAGGCCTCTCTCCCACTTTACAGGTCTCCCAAATTTAGCAGGGTCTCTGTTCCAAAATTGTATGGTATGATATTCAGATTGCACTGATAGGTTCCTCCCCCATATACAGGTCCCCCAAATAGATCAGGTGTTCTGTCCCCAAACTGCCTAGTATAATATTCTGTTTGCATTGATGGGCCTCTCTCCCACTATACAGGTCTCCCAAACTCACCAGGGGCTCCATCCCCAAACTATCGTATGACACTCAGATTGCATTGATAGGCCTCTCTCCCAAAATGATCAGAGGTTCTGTCCCCAAGCTGTATTGTATGATATTCTGATTGCTTTAATAGGCCTCTCAATAAAGGCGCCCAAAATTGATATGGGGTTTTGTCCCCAAACTGCATAGTGTGATGTTCTGTTTGCATTGATAGGCCTCTCTCCCACTATACAGGTCTCCAAAATGTATCATGGGTTCCACTCCTAACTGTATTGTATGATATTTAGATTATATTGGTGGGCCTCCCACCCACTATAAAGGCCTGCTCCCAAACTGTATTGTATCATATTCAGATTGCACTGATAGGCCTCTCTCCCACTATACAGGTCTCCCAAACTTGACGAGGGTTCTGTCCCCAAAATTGCATTGTAGAACATTCAGATTGCATAGTTAGAACTCTCTCTCCCAGTATACAGGTCCCCCAAGTCCAACAGGGGTTCTGTCCCCAAGTTGTATTACATGATGTTTGGATTGCATCGAGGGACCTCCCTCCCACTGTACAGGTCTCCCAAAACTATTAGGGGTTCTATTCCAAAATTGCATTGTATGACAGTCAGATCGCTTTGATAAATTGTATTGTATGATAGTCAGATTGCATCCATAGGCCTCTCTCCCACTACACAGGCCTCCCAATTCTGGCAGGGGTTTGTTCCCAGATGGTATTGTAATATTCGGATCGCATTGGGGGGCCTCTCTCCCACCATGCAGGTCTCCCAATTTTAGCAGGGGCTCTGGTCCCAAACCGCATTGTGGGATATTCAGTTTACATTTATAGGCCTCTCTCCAACTATACAGGTCTCCCAAATTTAGCGGGGACTCCGCTCCTAAATTTGAATCATAAGGATTACAATACTCCTTAGGGTCCCGCCTAACATACGAGACTCCAGAACATAGTCAGAACTAGCCTCAAGCACAAACTTAGCTTAACCACCCCGCCCTTATCCTTTCAGAGAGACCTACACAGACAGTGCTGAACTTCGACCTACACCCCTGACAACAGTACGCCCAGCACTAAAACCCCTACCAGACAGCGCTCAGAGGACACACAAACCGACCAACCGGAAGAACAGACGGCACAAAAGCTCCCAAGCCTACCAATACAAGAAGAAACACCAGCACTCCCATCACAAGACACAGCAGCCAACCACTCAACCAGCACCTCCGCACTGAGCACCAAAATGCCCCGGACCAGAAAAGGACGCAGAGAAAGGGCACAAGACAAGGCCGCACTGGAAACAGGCACACAAATCCAACCTACCACCGAAGCAACAACCTCATATAGAAGAAACAACACCCAAAACCAAAACGACCAGAACAAAACTCCAAAGGGAAAACTCCCTATATCTCACACCATACCTTTCAACAACCCCAGAACCAGGATACCCCAACGACAAAGAGACATCAAGACAGACAAAGAAAATCCCGAGACAACCAGAAAAAAGACGGGAACTCCCAAGAATAAGGTGGCCAGAGTCCGAGCCCATCACCCCATACATCACAAGATCGGAAGGACACCCCCAACACCCGCGCCATACCGGACATAACGACGAAGAAGATCTTATAACCAACAACCCAAACATGAACCTAACTGACCAATTCAACAAAGAAGAAGCCTTCATGGACCTTCACCAAACCAGCACAAACGTAGAAGCAACACCACTGAACAGCCAAGCTTTCAATCTAGCAGACCACGTCAATGAAGATGCAGCCTCCCGCTGATCCTCATACGCCCTCCTACATTGAAGCTACAACCTTCGCTGATCCTCATCCACCCACAATCAACGCCAACAATGATGCCCCGCAACCAAACCAAAACAAGGTACAACCAGCAAGCAAAACCACACCAATAAGATCCACTGCAACCTCATCAATGCAAGATCAATGTCGAAACATGCCACTGAGATATACGATCTGCTCAGCGACGGAGGGATCGACATCCTATTTGTAACAGAAACCTGGCTAGGCGACAATTACAAGATCACACTCAACA
The DNA here is from genome assembly GCF_040938575.1 of Ambystoma mexicanum. Taxonomy (NCBI): domain Eukaryota; kingdom Metazoa; phylum Chordata; class Amphibia; order Caudata; family Ambystomatidae; genus Ambystoma; species Ambystoma mexicanum. The sequence continues at coordinate 706,320,296 of NC_090924.1, forward strand.
ACTGCTTACCTGAATACTTCAAATGTGTCCAATCAAACAGAAAAACCAAAAGAGGGGGATGGCTGGCAATCATTCACAAAGAACACCTGGATATCAAACTGGAAGACCCACTAATCATCGATAAATGCGAATCCCATACATACGTCTAGCAGTAACATCCGAAACAAACTTGAAATTCGTAATATATAGACCACCAACCTACGATGCAGCCTTCGTAGACTCCTTCACAGAAGCAATCACCGTCCTAGCCATCAAACACAATCACCTGATAGTCCTAGGAGATTTCAACATATGATTTGAAGGAGAAAGCACAACCATACAAACATTGCTAACAAGCCAATTAGCAGCGATGAACCTACAACAACTAGTCAAAGGAGCAACCCACTCGGCAGAGCTTATACGCTTGACGCAATCTTCGCCAACAAACTACAATTAAAATACCCTGGAGCGACCACCTCATCATCCCCTTCGCAATCAAAATGACTGGGCCAACAATCAATCAACCGGACAAAACAACGAAAACCATGAGAAGAAATTGGAGAACCATCAAAAACTCCAACCTGCATGAACTCCTGGAGCTAAACAAACCACACCCAACATTCATGGAAGAAGATGACCTGGACAAAAAGGTAACCCTGCTGCATTCCTGGATTATAACTACTATAGACAACATCGCCAAAGAAAAACCCTTCGCTTCTTCCAATAAACGGTCTATGGCAAAATGGTTCACCCCACTACTGTGCACCATGAAAAGAAAAAAAAAAAACGAAGACTAGAACTTGATTGGAGAAAACAAAACGATGCGGCAAACAAACTGAAATTCCTACAACACAACCAGGCTTACAAAAATGAAATACAAAAAGCAAAGAGGAAACAATACGACAACCGAATCGTCGAAGCACCAAACACCCAAAAAGAGCTCTTCAAAATCATAAACGAAATCAAAAACCCTCCAGGATGTAACAACACACCAACTCCGTCCACAAAACTCTGCAACAACCTCACGGACCACTTCAAAAACAAAATCACTAACATCCAACAAACCATTCAAAGCAGACCGTCTGATCTGACCACAACCCCAACCTACACCCGGGAGGAGCACCCAAACAAACTACAAAGCTTTCCAGAAATATCAGTGGAGACATTCGTCAAACTGGTGAATGAAAGCAACAACTCAGGGTCCCCCGATGACCCATGCCCACCAGACATATACAAATCAATTCTTATATCACAGGAATGTCCTCAACCATTCCATCGCAACTGGGAAAGTGCCACAAGCCTTCAAAACTGCATACATCAGGCCACTACTCAAAGATACAGCGGGAAACGTAGACAACCTCTCCAACTACAGCCCTATCTCCAACATCCCGTATACAGCCAAGCTGCTTGAAACGTACATATACAAAATGACCCAAGAGTTTATAGAAGAGCACGGCCTACTAGACAAGGAACAAGTTGGCTTCAGACCACTGAGAGGAACGGAATCAGCTCTACTCTGAATATGGCACGATCTAAAAACCAACGCAGACTCGGACAACAGCACTGCCTTGATACTCCTAGACCTATCGGCAGCATTTGACACAGTCGAGCATGACACCCTCATAACGAGATTAGAAGCACTTGGAATAACAGACACTGCCCTACTATGGATCAAATCTTTCCTAACAAACAGAACGGAAACTGTATGGATGAAACCCTTCAAATCCAGCCCAAGAGATTCCACCTGTGGATTACCACAAGGATCATCCTTCTCCCCGCTACTATTCAACATCTACCTGTATCTGCTTATCAGAATCATCAAAAGCCACGGCCTCACCTGCTACAACTACGCTGACGATACACAAATAATCTTCAAAATACAAGACAACCCGGAAAGAACGCTAGAAAACTGCCTCCGCGATGTATTGTTCTGGATGAACTCCAATTCCCTCAAAATCAACCCAGGCAAAACCGAAATAATGACCGTCACAAAAAATGGAGGAGAAAACCAATTCATTCCTTGGCCAAGATAACTCGGGACTACCCCAGCACCCTCTGCGATTGTGAAAAACCTGGGGGTTCTGATGGACAATCTCATGCTAGAGCCACAAGTAAACGCTCTCCTCAAGAAATGCTTCTTCCTCCTGCGAGCGGCAAAGAGAATCTTACCATTCGCCAACAAAACGACCACCATCATCGCCCTCGTCATGTCCAAAGTAGACTACGCCAATAGCCTATACCTAGGCATGCCTGAACGACTCCTAAAAAAACTACAACGCATTCAAAACGCTGCAGCCAGACTACTTCTGAAACTACCCCAAAGAGAACCCACTGCACCAGGGCTGAAAACACTTCACTGGCTACCAATAAAACAACAAATAAAATTCAAAACAATGTGCATTACGCACAGAGCAGTACACAACGAAGGCGCTGAGTTCCTAAGAGACAAACTGAAACTGCGCATACATCGACCAACAAGAACGCTCAGATCAAGCATGGACATCCGCCTGGAACCGAAGCCCTACAACAAAAGAAAACTTGGAGGATCCTCCTCTCACCAAGCCCCGAAAACCTGGAACGACCTTCCAAAGTACATACGTAACACTAGAAACCACCTATTATTCAGGAAATTACTCAAAACCTGTCTCTTCACGTCATAACTAGAAAGACTGGCCACAGGTGCACCGACATACCAAAAAACCCCAACGAACGTAGAGTGACCGCGATACGCACCGATCAATGGGGAAAAGCTGAGGCAACTATCCAACGACATACTAAAGGACCAAACGGGAGACACTCGCAATACGACCAAAGACAGTAAACATAGCAAACTAAGACAGAAAAACTAGAACAAATCATCAAGAGGACATGGACCCAACCATGACCTTCCCCATCAGCCCTTAGAAAAAATCATAGAGAGGAAAAGGAAGCACTGCATCACGGGCCCAAGGCAATGGATGAGAAACAGAATGTTTCATCACTACACACGGCCCACCAATACAAAGCAGGAAGCACAATGCCCCACCACACAAACTACAACTAAACAACAGTCTCAAGGATGTTCGCTCCACGGAAATCAAAGAATCAGTCACGACAGAAGGATACGAACGTCTGAATACACACGCTCACCAAGACCGACCCACTAGGACAACACCTCAACATGACCGCAACCCTGAACCACTCAAAGCCTCAATTGACCAGGGTCACACTAGATTACCTAAGAATAGATATCACCCACCCAGTCCCACACCTGAAGATTAGGTTCAGACGCACCCGCCAATCCATACTATACTCAATAGGATACAGCTGGACCAGCGCAACACCACCAAATCGAGTCGGCCACCAGGAACCAGCAACATCCGAACCCACAGCAACATCCGAACCCACAGCAACATCCGAACCCACAGCAACATCCGAACCCACAGTTACACAACTCTAACGGAATCGTAAGTACCTGAACCTGGATACAAACCCCACTAACCCAATCCTCAATCTTCTGCTTACTTAAACCCACACAAAACCACACAACCATCTCTTTCCCAGCAATTCACACGCACTTTACCACACCACATCAACAACACATAAACTTCACCCACAGCACTCGAGGCCTTCATCCGATCCGATACTAGCACCAAAGCCCAGCACTCGGTGTCAACGGAGCTGAAGCTGCCAACAGCACACCACATCTCCCACTCTCCTTCTCCCCTTCTCCCAACTAACCCTACGCCCACCCTTCCTGTTTACGGATCCGCCAGAGCGCCTGGGGACCAATTCCGTTGTTGATGGTGCGCTATACAAGTACCGATAACATAACAGAACATTAAACTCTGTTTGAACCTGTAGGGGAGGACTGGTCCAAGAAGACCCCCCTCCCCTGCGCTTTCTCCCCAGGTGAGGGCTATGGCTCTTTTGGGCGTCCCCTCATGCCACCCGGGCCCAGGTGGTGGAGGGTTCACCCACTGGAGACATTGCCCACACGTATTAAGTGCCCACATGTATTAAAATTTAGCTAGGCCTAGAAACCATCCTGTCTGATAAAGATGGTGTGAGCTCAGCGCACTGTAGCGCGGCCCCCACCCTTGGAGGGCTTCAGTCATCCTTGTTGCCGCAGCACCCTGGCAGATCCGCTGCGAGCACGTTCCCACGAATAAGACGGACATGAGCTAGTGTGATACACTAACATTGTAACAGTTCACCTCCCGCAGTGTATCATCGCTCCCAGCATGACCCGGCCAGCAGGCCTAGGCAAGGAAAAGAACAGTAAAATAGTCATTGGATGACAGACAATCTTTATATATTAATGTTGAGACTACTCGCAAAGGATGCTTTCTTCCACAAAATCCTTTATATTACAAAAGCCTGTAAAATGTATAATTATCAGAAATCATGCTTCCATGATATAAGCGATGGTGAGCCCACACCATTGCAGTTGGGTGCTAATAATAAAAGGAACGCACCAGGAATCTATTTGTTACGGGTATTACTGAGAAACTTACACCCCATGGGCTCGCGCCATAACTGAACTAATGCTGCTAGAGTATACGAGAAAACGAATGTAACCAGACTGTGGAACTCATGTGAAGGATGCGCAAGAAATGCACTTGTTATGTGTGTATGTCTAAGCCCCTTATGTGCCACCACCGTCACGTACAGTGGCGAGTCATTTCCTATGTACTCCACCAACCCGACTACTACCTCACTTACTGCAACTGTATATGCATATAATTAAATACTGTAGTTGTTAAAACATAGTGTACGAATACGGTGTTCAGACTGGGTATAATCGAGACACATCCAGCAAAGTTGAAATGCATGTTTTAAAATGATTTGAATAAGTATTATAGAATGTTCAAATGTTTGATGTTTTTACTTAACTCAGCAACACACGAGGGAGATACCTTTGTGAAATACGTGCAAGGCCATTCCCCCTCCCACCCTGCGAAGGCTGCCAAAGGCATGAGAGCAGAGACCGCGCTGCGCTGCTTTACCTCCCCCAACCAGACTGGAGCCGCTTCAAAGACTTGTAACCCCCTCTGTAGCACCCAAGGCCGCCACCCGCCACCTGCATTATTTACAGCACAGCAGTAAACCTCTGCCTGAACACACGCGCCCCCTCTTAAACCTCACAACCCACCGGACCATCTCAGACTTATGGCCCTGTGCAATCAGGACACCCAACACTTTGACAACACACAGCAGAACATCCATAACAACTTCCAACAAGGCAGAAAGACCTGTACCGCCCGTCCCAGGCCCTGAAGCTTAGCCCCTCGACCTATGGCCCCGGTCAACAGGACACGGGTAACTATGTCCTGACGTATTGCCTCCAGACCCCTCACAAGGTGCATTCCTCCTGTGTTGCATTAACCTGTAGTATAACCTATTGGAAGATTTACTAAAGAAGATAATATAGAAGCGAGTGAATGACTGCGGTGTGCATGGCCTAGGGCAAATAAGTCAGGAAAGGACATTCATCTCTGACATTGGCCGCGATGGCACGACAACACCGCCCGGATGAACTCCGCCACCCTGCCAGGCCCAGCCCAACCCACGAGGCTGACCAGTGACGTCTTCCAGCCAAAGCCAACCACATCACAGCAGCACCTATAGTTAGTCGTCGCCACCCAATCCCCTTGAACTTGTGCCCCCTATAGTATGTAGGTTCTTATGACGTTTTTTTGTAAATATATACGCCTGTCTTTGCTATTGTCAGACAGAGCGCTCTCGGAGTTTGCAGAGTTCTTTGCATGCCCTATTCTGATTGATAAACTCCCATTTACGCTCACCCGCACTCTGTCTTGGCCTTATTCCCATTTTGGGAGAGTCCTTCATTGTCACTCATTGCGGGGAGGATCGTGCTTGTTGGGGACGCTTGCTTTCAGTGGTGACCCCGATAGCGTGATTTTTATCTCTTCCTAACTCATTATAACCGTCCCCTTTTGGCACGAGAATCTCCGGTCGAAAAGGGATACGCACGGTGAGCCGGCTCCGGGAGGCTGCCCGCCAACGGCGACCGGTACACTAAGAAGTGCGCACTCAATAGAGAGAGGGTACGGGATCCCGGTTGAAAAATCCCCTTTGAGTACCGCTCACCGGAGCCGGGGCCGACTGTTGAGCTGACGGCGACACTGCCTGGACGGACCCAGTTTCGGAGACTATCGGTTCAAGACGGGCACGTGAGTACTGAGTGTGAGCGATTGTAAAGGGAGCGGGGAGAGAAGTGTAGGACAGGGAACGAAAAGGGGGTACGAAGATATACTAAAGATCATTCTAAAATTTCCTTTCTTTTTCTTTGCATATGGCCATTAGGATTACGAGGTGAATAAGAGATAAAAGTGACGGGAACCTAGCTCCGAAAGGGGGTGGAAGGCGGCGCCGCATAGTGCTATATTGACTAGTACTGGGAATATATGACGAAGTGAAATACAAGATAAAAGTGTTCAGCAAAAGGGGGCACTGAGAATATATTAGTGATCGCTATTACTTCTTTCTTTTCTTTTTCTTTAGGGGTAGTGGGAGAATAAAAACTGAGGTTAGCACGAACTTGGGAAGAAAGTAAGAGAAAAAGGGGTCCTACTAGAAGGGGGAGAGCAGGTCCAAGCATATAAATATCTGCATATGCGCATCCATCTATCTAAGTAAGACAGAAAGGAACAGACGGCTAGGGAGGAAAGGGAGGGCAGCTTGAATGGTGCATTGAGTGTTACCAAGAGGTGTGTGCACCTCGTATGTGTCAGGGGACGACTTGAGGTTGTGAATGTGCATAACGGTTATAAATGTATAATAGTTAAATGGTCATGGTAAGTGTGACGTGCATGTTTTGATTTCCGGATTGATATTGTCAAAATAAATGATGGGTTGCCCTTGTATGTGCCCCCCCAAGAGAACAGAGTAGACGCTGCGTATAGCTAGTTGTGCACCGTGCAATCAGGGGAAAGGGGGAGAGAGCCCAGACGAGCCCAACATTGAATGTGAAGTAGCATAAAAAAATTATATATATATATATATATATATATATATATATATATATATATTGATACTGCATTTGCCTTGTAGTTGCAAACATACAGAGAAACACAAGCACTAGGAGGGCACAGAGATGGGGGCTGAAACACCCTTATCACATATTTGTAAGAATCTTCCAGGATACGCGGAGCGAATCAAGAAATATCACGACCAATGGGTAACCGAGTTGAAGGGAGAGGGGTTACCCCAGATATGGCCAGAGGGAGGGTCATTTGATAAAAGCGTTCTGGATATGGTGGTAACATGCATTTTCTTGAAGTACAAAGGGAAGCAGCTGCAAAATAGGAGGGAAATATTAGATCTTTGGCGGTTATTTGAAGAGATACCACCGCCTAAAGCACCAGCATCAAATCCTGATCTCCCATCCACTACAGACAATCCACTGATGATACAGAAAGATATCAAAGAAGTGTCAAGTGTAGCGCCACCAGTAGAGGTAATAAGTTTATACCCGATATTAAAAAAGCCTGTACCCGCAGAGGGATACAGCGATCCGACGTATGTGCCTCCCCCGACAACCCCTACACCCCACCGGCCCACTGCACCCCCACCATATGAAAGTACAAGGGAGCGAGGACAGGCGAGTACACAAAGGGTAGACATAGAGAAACTCACAGATGATCAATAGCAAAAGATGAGCTCTCGAGGATAAAAGACATGTGCGGACAAACAGCACTTAATGAGACTAGATCAGGGCGCACGTCTAGAGCGCCAGGCGAGACAAGAAGACCTGAAGATGGGTGGAAGAAAGGTGAGATACTGTTCAGAATTGAAGAAGAACCAACGCGAATAATTGAAATAGAGACGTGAGGGAGATACTGAAAATGACGAAAGGCCTATGGGGGACAGAGAGGAATTATTATGCGACATAAGGGACGAATTAGAAGGTGACAGGTTGAGCATGGCTATAGGAGGGGGAAGCGAAGGGGGGGATGGCACATGTTCAGTGAGAACACTGGACGATGAGTGGTCGGGACGACTAAGGAACAGAGTGGGAAAAATGGCATCACTAGAAACATCAGCATCCAAATCGGGTCCGGATGCCATAACGAAAGGAAAGCTACAGCTCCCGTTGATACACAGAGGAGGAGGGAGACCTAACTATATCCCATGGGCACAGATGGATAAAGCCAATTTATTAAAGCTATTGCCCCCATTATCAGGAGGGGCAAGTAAGTGGATATACGCCTTTGAAAAACATACTGCCGGGGTACCCCTAGCTATAGGAGATGTGAAAAGTCTGCTCGTATCAGCGGTGGGCGATCAGGCTGAAAGAGTATGGGTTAAAGCCGGTTTCCCGGGAGTAACCTTAGATTGTGACCGCCATGATGGGGCCTCCTTTAACACAGTGTGGGCTAGGGTGTGGGACGCCTTACGCGAAACATTCCCAGATACACTGGACTTACAGTCAGTGATGCAATGTACAATGAATGACGGGGAGGAGGCTATGGATTACATTTTTCGGGTCCAAGAGATGTGGAGAGCGGAGACGGGCACGCCTTGGCATCAATCGACATCTTTATTTTACTTCATTATAAAAAGAGGGCTCCCAAAGGAAGTGCAGAAAGCGCTCGACAAGATAGCAGGTATTGAAGCAAAGGGATGGCCAGAAATTCAGAGCATAATAGTACACCATTGTAAACGAATAAAGGAAAGGGAGAGGGAGGTGACTCAGAAAAGATTGGCAGACGAAGCGAAGTTAGTACAGACAAAATTGGTGAAGGTCGCAGCAGCAGTAGCTGCGCTCCCACACAGTAGGGAGGGAGACGATGAGGAGGAGGGGCTGATAGCAATGCAAGGAAGGATAGCAGCAAATTGGGCGGGAGCAGGACAGCGGCAGTGGAATGAGCAAGAGCAAGGTGGAGGTCCGCAGTGGCAAGAGTGGACCCCTCGAGGGGGACGAGGTGGGTACAGGGGCCGAAGAGGAGGCGGAACGGGGTATGGGGGAATGGGAGGAAATGGATGGCAGGGCCCTCGAGGTGCACAAGGAAGTTGCTGGAACTGCGGGCGATGTGGGCACTATTCTAGAGAGTGCAGAAGCAGACCCAATAACGGGTTCCAAGAGGTAGAACAATATGGCCATCCCCACCCGGGAAGCCCATATGGCCTCCCAATGGGACAACAACAACTAAGAAACCCAAGCCAAGGTAATGCCGGCCAGCAACAGGGACCCCAGTATAGAACACAGAACCACCCACAAAACAACGACAGCATGCAATATACACCAGGCAACCCTTTCGCGACAGCAGCAAACGGGGCCCCCGCACCAGCACCTTACAACGGCATGTCAGTGGTCTCAGGCAATGTATTTAATGAGGGGGGGGCGATGAGACACCCCGCATAGGACAGCCCACAGAGAACACTTGCGTGTCCAGTTCTATCTACCACCTACAGTGCAGCAGAGGAACCATTGGTAGGGGCGCAGATAGGAGACAAGCAGTTTATATTCATGGTTGATTCGGGAGCGGAGAAATCATGTGTCAGAGAGGGCCGGTAGTTAGAGACGCAGGGGTTCTCTGGGGCTGTAATTGAAGTTCCTTACACAGAAGCTTTGGATGTAACGGTGGGGGGCAAGACTGTGAGGGCACCCTTACTGTATTACGAACAGTCACCAATAAACTTGTTGGGGAGGGATCTTATGAGTAAACTTAACATGACCATATCATTCACGGAAAGAGGAATAGTGTGTTCTACACCCGGGATATGCCCCTTGCGGGCGATGTTGGTAGTACAAGCCTACACAACCACACAGGAAATACGAGGGCTGCCACAAAATGAGGAAATGTTTATTGAAGGGCTAAAGACTTTGGCCCTCGTAATTCCAGAACTAAAAAGCATGTATTGGAGGATTCCAGCAGAGTTCCTCTTCCGCCCCATAGTGTGTCCAAACGCAGCACCAGGATCAGTGGTATCGTTGGATTTGCACGCTGTGCAGGTATCAACGAAACGGATCGCTGTGATTGGAATGGACAGGGAAGGATGTGAATGGCGCACAGTGCTGTGTACAAACGCAAACCTCGCCCTACGCGAGGTAACAGATGAGGATCTCTTTTCAGACACAGAAGGGGATGGTGAGATAGTAATGGAAATAGCGATGCCCTGTGACATTCTGATCCAAGCCAGGGAGATCCCTGTCCAATTGATGGCAGTGGTAGGAACACCACCGTCATTTTTTGATGACGACATGAGGCTCGTACCAAACAATCTATGGACAACAGGCCCCCATGATGTAGGGCTGTTGCACGGAGTACAACCTGTAATAATAAAACTAACGCAAGGAGCAATCTTACCCCGAGTCAAACAGTATCCATTGTCTCGTGAAGCTGAAGAAGGGATAAAAGAAACAATACATGCACTACTAGCACAAGGGATAATAGTGCCTTCAAACTCCCCATGCAACACATGTATTTATCCAATCAAAAAAGCGAAAGGGGGATCTTGGAGGATGATACAGGACTTACGCCCCCTCAATGATGTAATTCAGAAAGAGTTCCCCCTCTAGTCCCGAACCCTGCATCAATACTATGCAGCATCCCAAAAGCAGCATCACATTTCACAGTAGTGGACTTGAAAAACGCATTTTTCTCAATACCCCTGGCTGAAGAGAGTAGATACCTTACAGCCTTCACACTGGGGGGTAAGAGATATGAACACTGCAGACTACCACAGGGATACTGTGAGAGCCCGAGCATATTCAACCGCATATTGCATGAAGACTTGGGAAACCTATCAGTTGAGAGTACGATTATTCAGTACGTAGATGATTTATTAGTGTGTGCACAAGATGAAGCAACATGTAGAAAAGATTCAACAACGCTCCTGACTCTACTCGCCAACAAAGGATACAAGGTAGACAAGGAGAAGTTACAGTACTGCCTGACTGAGGTCCTATACCTGGGACAGCTCATATCAAAAGATGGAAAAAGAATAATTCCCGACAGGGTAGAGGCAATAAGATCAGTAGGAGAACCCACGACAGTGAAAGATATGCAGAAATTTTTGGGGATGTGCAACTATTGCCGAGCATGGATACTAGACTATGCAGCATACACGAGGCCCCTCCTACAAGCACTGAAGGAAGCACAACAGGAGAATGAAAAAATAAAATGGTCAGAAGAAATGAGCATGTCATTTCAATCATTGAAAGAGCTAATTTCAAGCGCTCCAGTACTAGCAAACCCCGATTATGGATGCAAATTTTACCTATTCTCACACTGCAAGGGAACACTCATGACAGCAGTACTGACACAGAAAACATCTTTAGGACACAAGCCATTGGCTTACTATAGTGGTACTTTAGATGCCGTGATGCAGGGCCATTTCGCATGCGAACAATCACTCGCTGCAGCCGCATTCGCAATTGAGAAAAGTGCCACAATAGTAATGGGGTGCCCTGTGACATTTTTGTGGAACATTCATTATTTGCAATACTTGAGAGATCAAAGAGCACACTGACCACACAGCGGGCGACAGCCTACGAGATTATATTGTCCAGCGCCAACATCCATATAGTGGGATGCAAGACAGTGAACCCCGCCACATTCATTACAGAAGCGTGCACAGTACAGGACATGCAGAACCACGATTGCGCAACCTACACAGGAGAAGGAGGGGAGGACACAGTGGTGTGTGAGAACGCTCTAAGCGAGGGGGAAGTGTACTTTGTGGATGGGTCGGCATCAATTGATGTGGACACGGGAGAAAAACACGTTGGCATGGCAGTAGTAAGGTTAGAAGAAGGTGAGTATGAAACACTAGTACAGTACCGCCTCCCATCACATTACTCTGCACAGGCAGCAGAACTGATTGCGCTCATAGAAGCACTACATGCAGCAAAGGGTTGTGCAGTGACAATATACACAGACTCAGCTTACATGACGACGACAGTAAATGGAGGTCTAGCAAGATGGGGGCGTAGGGGATTTAGGAGGGCAGACAGAACACCAGTACAGCATGCAGAATTGTTGAAAGAATTAATTGAGGCCCTACAAAACCCTACTGCAGTAGCAATAGTGAAGTGCCAAGCCCATACATCCAACACAGACTTTGTGTCCTTGGGGAACGCGGCAGCGGACGCTGCCGCCAAGGAGGCTTCCTATTTTCAGAAATATGACACAGGTGAGTACATACTGAAGAACAAGAGAACCGAAGAGCCCCCAGAAGGGTACAACATGATGTCCATATCACAAATACTAGAATTACAGGAAGGAGCTAGTGCAGAGGAGAAATTGACATGGACAAAACGGGGGTGCAGCCAGTCGGGAACAGACCTACTGTGGCGACAAAATAACTCAGGGAAAGTGGTAATGCCACTACAGTTACTAGAAGTTGCATTTCAACAGCTACACTTCCCTGCACATAATACCAAACAGCACATCGCAGCGGAAATACAGGAAGAATGGTTCGTGCCCTGTCTCCAGGAGCATGTGTCTCGATTGGCAATGGAATGCACAACATGCCAAATATACAATTCAGGAATGACATTGCGCACACTCCGGGGAACAATTCCTAAACCCATTGGCCCATTCAGAGAACTGCATATAGATTACGCTGACATGGGGGAAAGGTGCAATGGCGCACGGTACATGATCGTGGTTGTGTGCCCATTTTCAAGGTGGGTGGAAGCAGGACCCTGTGCGCGACCTGATGCCAAAAGCGCCGCCAAGTTCCTAGTAAGGGAAGTGTTCCCGCGCTGGGGAATTTGTGACGTGATTCGCTCAGACAACGGAACGCATTTTGTGAATGAGCTTTTCAAGGAAGTTACTACATTATTGGGAATAAAACATAAATTGTGTTCGATTTATCATCCCCAAAGTAATGGCGTAGTGGAAAAGATGAATGGACTCTTAAAGGGCAGGCTATCAAAACTATGCTTTTCATTGAAAAAGAATTGGATTTACTGCCTACCCCTTGCGCTATTTGAATTGAGAAATCAGCCAAGCAAAGACCACCATTTATCCCCGCACGAGATCGTGACCGGGAGACGAATGAATACAGCACACTCTCCACTGCGCGAACACTCAGATGCTCACAGAAGCGCCGCAATATTGGGAGATGAGTTTACCGATTATTTGAGGAAATTGACAAGGGCAGCGCGCGTCATATCAAAACAACTGTCCCCACCTTTCACTAGAGAAGAGGGAAATGTAACAGGATCTGTCATGGAGCCAGAGCAACAGCTAATGCCAGGCGACTCAATTTATGTTAGAAGCTTTGTGCGTCAGTGGAATGCACCCCGATTCCATGGCCCATACGAGGTAATATTTTGCACGCCCACGGCAGTAAAAGTAAAGGGCTTGAGGTACTGGGTGCACTTGACTGACGTACGGAAAGCATACAGCAATGTACAAGAGAAGATAGATGAGGAGGCACAGACAACAGCAAACGATGAAACTGAGTAAAGTGTCTAAATATGAACTTGTGTGTGTATGTCAGCACTGGACTAGAGTGGGAGAATAACTGATAAGAATATTTGGAAAAAAAAAAAAAAGACAATGTGTGTTTTGTTTTTATTTTGTTGCATGGTATGAAATTAATTAAATAACAAAATTATAGCCTGTGTACACCCTTGTCTGTGAATACCCCTCCCCGCATCCCCACCCGCTTCCATTCCCTGTCAAATTTATATTGGCACCGATGGTGCCAGCAAAACGTTTACATGCATGTACTTAATGCACTTTTATATCTCAAACAGGAGCTTCCATGGCATCTAACGGGCAGCCTGCAACGGATAGAATTAGTAGAATGAGAGAATTAGTATATGAGAGATGTAGATATTCGTATGAGTGTGGATTATCAGTATGCATCACATTGTTTTTTATGATGATGTTTGGCCTGGTTACATATTGGTTTATAGCGTTCATCTCTATCGAGATGTACGAGGGGGGAGGGAGCAACAACACTACTGGACGAATTAACAACACCACCGGGCCCAATCCAACTGCAGGTGTTAATACCAGGGAAGGCGATTTTTTGATATGGGACGGAACTAAATTTGTATGGGGGTATCACACCACACCATCCAGTGTTGTCACCTCACAAAGAAAAAAGCCACAAGGTGGAATGCAGAGCAGTACAGTGTCTCCACCAGGGGTGTCTAATTACAATGCCCACAGTCTCAATGACCGAAACCCGTCTGCCATATCATGGTTGTATAACACCCCCACCAGCCAGCCTGCCCCCATCCTAAAAAACAACTTGCCAGATAACGTCAGGAAAGAAGACGAAAAGCTACTAGCAATGCACGAAATATTATATGATGAATGGGCCAAGGGGGCCGGGAATGAGAAAGGGGGGGGTCTAGTTTGTCCACTGCTCAGGAAGTTGGGAAGTACATGAGGAACAAGAACAACAGACGGAAGAGGGAAACAGAGAGGAGGAAGTATGATGAGTACTATGGGCTAGGTCTAGATAAGATGGAAGACCCACGACACCCCCATCAAACAAATAAGTGGTATGCAGATATGAGTGCCACAGCTAAACAGACAACAAACGAGAGCTGTTATGTCTGTTCTCTCATCCCTCACGCATCAGGTACACCCAAAGTATTGTTGCCTATTGTGGATGCCCAATGTCTCCTTCATCTCACGTTATGCAGGATTAAGAACACCTTCCAGGCACACGAAGTGACTTTTCAAATGCTGCAGAACGAGAAAACGTGCTACCCAAAAACGGCAGGGGTGGTATGTTTGAAAGAACCATTTTTTGTAATAGAAGGGACACTTTTTTCTGACAACAAGCGGAAGGACGAAGAAGTACTGTGCAAAGCGGAAGCACTAAGAGGTGTGGCACCGGATAAATTGCAGTGGATAGAGGAAACATGTACACCAGTATGGAGAGAACACATTTCAAAACTAACTTGGGTAACTGCCATTGAAAAGCCGTTCAAACTGCAGAGCGAAATGGACTATGGACTGTGTTTTAAAGGAGAAGGGAGAACCCCCATGGGAACAAACAAGAACTGCAACAAGACCCTCACCATTCCAGATCTGAGGAAAGGAACAGCGGCCCTGATGGACACGTACTGGGTATGCGGCAACCAGGCATACCTACACCTCCCCCCGTCATGGAGTGGCAGCTGCTCAATGGCCACTCTGCACTCAGCATGGTGATACCAGAAAGCCACATCGATGGAAGCAAAAGGACACAAGAACGCATGCAGAGTGTGGCTCAACCAACTGCAGAGTCACAAATATATGTCCTGTCCTCTGGAAGCAAGGGGGAAGTGCTGACCCGTAACAGACGAGCATCAAATTACATATCCAAGGCATCATCAGAACTATTGGCCCAAATCCCAGACAAATATCGATTATTCAGCTCAGCCGAAACATTTTTTGCCTCACTCGTCTCAAGTGTCCAAGCAAGGGCAAACGCAAAATGGCTTCAGATAACACGCTGGGAATTGATTCAGCTGGCAAACGACACTGAAGAAGGATTCAACATAATAAAAGTGGAACTAAGAGCTTTACGACTAATGACCATGCAAAACAGGTATGTCCTGGACCTGTTGACGGCGATGGACGGTGGTGTTTGCCGAAAAATAGGAAGTGCCTGTTGCACTTTCGTACCTTCTGAAGACGCAGAGAATGGCTCCCTGTCCCATGTGATCGAAGCAGTCCACAACCTAGGAGAGAAAATGAAAATGGAAGGTGGAGCAGAAGCGAGTACATGGTTCGACAACATCTTCTCCTGGGTTCCCTCATGGCTTGGAACAACTGTGAAATTTTTAATACCAGCTGTTGTGTTCCTCCTTTTACTTTTTTGCCTGTGCCAGGTGGGTCTTCGAGTTTGTGCTAACGCAGTACCAAATGGTGCAATGATGATGGTGACAATGGGCAACTCACACGGTACAATAAAAACGATGCAAGAAGCACAAGTACAAACAGGGATAGATAACTCACCCAGGTACCAACTGGTGCCTATATACCATGATAAAAATATTGTAGATAAGTTGTGGCACACCACCATCAAAGAGCCCCGTATATTAGAATGGTATGAGGAAGTTTGGGTGGATTTGGTGGATGCATATATCTCACGTGTACCCCAGATGAATACGCCCGGAGAGGTGAGAGCTTAAGGGGGGTGTGCAGAGCATGGATGCCCATCAAAGGAACTCCTGCATGGGATGAGGCGGTGATGGACGAGGCAGAATGTAGGAGGATAGAAGATTTAAAGAATTCGTTACTTTAGTAACGAAAGGGGGGAAATGTAGGGGAGGACTGGTCCAAGAAGACCCCCCTCACCTGCGCTTTCTCCCCAGGTGAGGGCTATGGCTCTTTTGGGCGTCCCCTCATGCCACCCGGGCCCAGGTGGTGGAGGGTTCACCCACTGGAGACATTGCCCACACGTATTAAGTGCCCACATGTATTAAAATTTAGCTAGGCCTAGAAACCATCCTGTCTGATAAAGATGGTGTGAGCTCAGCGCACTGTAGCGCGGCCCCCACCCTTGGAGGGCTTCAGTCATCCTTGTTGCCGCAGCACCCTGGCAGATCCGCTGCGAGCACGTTCCCACGAATAAGACGGACATGAGCTAGTGTGATACACTAACATTGTAACAGTTCACCTCCCGCAGTGTATCATCGCTCCCAGCATGACCCGGCCAGCAGGCCTAGGCAAGGAAAAGAACAGTAAAATAGTCATTGGATGACAGACAATCTTTATATATTAATGTTGAGACTACTCGCAAAGGATGCTTTCTTCCACAAAATCCTTTATATTACAAAAGCCTGTAAAATGTATAATTATCAGAAATCATGCTTCCATGATATAAGCGATGGTGAGCCCACACCATTGCAGTTGGGTGCTAATAATAAAGGAACGCACCAGGAATCTATTTGTTACGGGTATTACTGAGAAACTTACACCCCATGGGCTCGCGCCATAACTGAACTAATGCTGCTAGAGTATACGAGAAAACGAATGTAACCAGACTGTGGAACTTATGTGAAGGATGCGCAAGAAATGCACTTGTTATGTGTGTATGTCTAAGCCCCTTATGTGCCACCACCGTCACGTACAGTGGCGAGTCATTTCCTATGTACTCCACCAACCCGACTACTACCTCACTTACTGCAACTGTATATGCATATAATTAAATACTGTAGTTGTTAAAACATAGTGTACGAATACGGTGTTCAGACTGGGTATAATCGAGACACATCCAGCAAAGTTGAAATGCATGTTTTAAAATGATTTGAATAAGTATTATAGAATGTTCAAATGTTTGATGTTTTTACCTAACTCAGCAACACACGAGGGAGATACCTTTGTGAAATACGTGCAAGGCCATTCCCCCTCCCACCCTGCGAAGGCTGCCAAAGGCATGAGAGCAGAGACCGCGCCGCGCTGCTTTACCTCCCCCAACCAGACTGGAGCCGCTTCAAAGACTTGTAACCCCCTCTGTAGCACCCAAGGCCGCCACCCGCCACCTGCATTATTTACAGCACAGCAGTAAACCTCTGCCTGAACACACGCGCCCCCTCGTAAACCTCACAACCCACCGGACCATCTCAGACTTATGGCCCTGTGCAATCAGGACACCCAACACTTTGACAACACACAGCAGAACATCCATAACAACTTCTAACAAGGCCGAAAGACCTGTACCGCCCGTCCCAGGCCCTGAAGCTTAGCCCCTCGACCTATGGCCCCGGTCAACAGGACACGGGTAACTATGTCCTGACGTATTGCCTCCAGACCCCTCACAAGGTGCATTCCTCCTGTGTTGCATTAACCTGTAGTATAACCTATTGGAAGATTTACTAAAGAAGATAATATAGAAGCGAGTGAATGACTGCGGTGTGCATGGCCTAGGGCAAATAAGTCAGGAAAGGACATTCATCTCTGACATTGGCCGCGATGGCACAACAACACCGCCCGGATGAACTCCGCCACCCTGCCAGGCCCAGCCCAACCCACGAGGCTGACCAGTGACGTCTTCCAGCCAAAGCCAACCACATCACAGCAGCACCTATAGTTAGTCGTCGCCACCCAATCCCCTTGAACTTGTGCCCCCTATAGCATGTAGGTTCTTATGACGTTTTTTGTAAATATATACGCCTGTCTTTGCTATTGTCAGACAGAGCGCTCTCGGAGTTTGCAGAGTTCTTTGCATGCCCTATTCTGATTGATAAACTCCCATTTACGCTCACCCGCACTCTGTCTTGGCCTTATTCCCATTTTGGGAGAGTCCTTCATTGTCTCTCATTGCGGGGAGGATCGTGCTTGTTGGGGACGCTTGCTTTCAAACCCTAGCCATGCCAGAGCACACTACCAACAGCACACTACCAACTCGACTCCGTCCCAACAACGACAAAACACAACAAGAGGAACCCACCGAAATAGAATAAGGGCTAATCACCTCCCCTCAACCTGGACTGGAAAACACCAGAGGAACAAAAATAATAAACTACACACTCTAGTTTTGAGTCTGCCACGCCCCAGCGTTCCCCAAAAGTACATTACACTAACCATCAAAACCTTCTGTGCACCCACAACCTTCCACCCGGGTCTGCACCCTAGGGCTGTCGCCCCCGGGCACTAACCCAGCTCAACTGAGAGCAACAACAAGCACACACTCCGGCGTCAGTCCAGAACTGCCCTCACATAGAACACCCACACACATTCGAAAACCAACCGAAACCACAGTCAAACCAATGGCACCCAACCATACTCCCCGGAACTACTACACCACAAAACACCTAGTTCCTGCCAAACTGAGCTGAGCACCTACAACTGCAGTACACCAATACTGTACACAAAGGACCCTTAGTCCCTGCAAGAACACACACCAAAGTACACCTACAATTAAGGTTGTAGTACACCACCATACCATACGGGACCCCTAGCCCCAGCCAGACTGCCTTCGCAGTGAACGCCTTCCAACACCACATGGGGCCTATGACCCCAACCATACCAATTCACGGGACCCCCTTGCCCCCCGAAAAGACTGCCCCACAACGGAGACATACATGAACATGGGACCCCCAGCACAAACTAGGCTACCATCACATCACCGCCAACAACGGCTCACAGGGCCCCCTTGCCCCGAAAACTGCTCCACACTGGGAACATTACACACACACACACACACGACCCCTGGTCCCAGCCACACCATCAACAGAACAGATGTCATCTAGCACCCAAATTAGTACACACTGCGGAACCCGACCGGAATCCTGCAGGCCAAAACCGCACACGAACCCACCCAGCATTCTGCACCCTAACTCATGAAACAGAACCTCACTACAAACACTGCACTCACTCACAACCAGGACAGAGGACACCAAACAAATGGTTGCATAAAGCGCTAACACAACACAATATGCATTCACTAAACAATGATAAAATAAATGTTACGATACACTGACGACGCGTCCGTTGACAGATATCCTAAAGGTAACAAATTAGTGAACACTCAATAAAACAATGCCGAACACTAGAGTCCCAGCTTGCAACACTAAAACAGAAAACCCTCCACCACGAGTTCCTTGTTGCAACACCCCCTTCAGTTCAAAATACAAAGGTACACTTCTTCAGTAAATAAAGAGGACACTGGACCCATCACCCTCCCGTCCAAACCCTTCCTGTAATGAAAGAACATGTCAAACACAGCTGAAATACATTTTTGTTTAATTACAAGGCCACAACATAAACAGACGCACCATACAGGCATGGAACAGAACACTTAACGACACATAAGGCCACAACATGTACACGAGACACCATACAAACCGGGCCCCAATGCCTACAGAAAAATATTCAGCGATAAAGGAACGTCCTCCTCGCATCGAGCTGCCATAAACCAGAACAGACTGCACTCCAAACTCTGGCGAAGGCTCTCCTCTGCCCCGCCTAGCGAACAAGTTGCCCTCAGAAGCGTCCTCACTCCGTGCTCCTGAAAAAATTCCACATTACCTCCTTGGGTAATTTCTGCGCTCACAAAACGCACCTCTGCAGGAATTTGCACCTCCCCAGTCCGCCATCCGCCTGCCGTAACAAAGTTCACAGATGTCAAGGATACAGGACGGTGTGATCTCCTTCCTGCAAAAGAGATGGCAACATCACTCCGTTCCCTGCGTGCGCACCGCACACGCAGTGCATTCCAGATCCCCACTGCGCTCCAGCCGCTCACGCTGGAACGCTTCGTGATGACTCGCAAACGTCATAATTTTGCCAAAGACACCGAAGAGTTCACTTCTCCAACGCCTTCCATGTAGGCGATCAGCTCGCAGTCCTTGGCACCGGAAAACCTCCTGGCCAGCACCCTCCATGGCTGCAAATACCACCTTCCTCCAACCGTTACAAATCACACTTTTCCAACGGTCCCTCGGCCAACATCCACCCAACACCAGACCCCGGGACAATGCATCTCCCTGCCCCAGCTGTGGTTACTACCAATGTGGATACGAGGGAAATGTTCTTGCCACAACACCAGTCTCGCACAACCTCTGGAATCCTCAAAGCTTCCGGTACTGCTCCAACACATGGTACTGGTCCAAAAGGCACTGGACACTCTCCAGGCCTCCGCTGCAGACTGCCGGGGAACAACCTATTGGAAACTACTCCAAAGCGGCACCCGGGGCCTTACTCCATCCGGGCACCGGCTCCAACTGTCCAAGGAGCCACTTCTCTCTCCTTCAGCACCACCAGGCCTGCTGAACAACAACTCCGGTCCAGATACCCAGAGTTGCACTGCTGGCTAACACCCAGGACGTGAGCACTTGGAGGGCGGTGTCCTGTCACAGCTGCTGCCCCCTCCACAACAGAATCCCATCCTCGTCACCAGTGAAATGATGTGGCACCGTACACCAACACACCTGGACCTGCAGGTAAGTTATAGTGGGTTTATTAGGTAAGATGGTTCACAGAAACACCTGCACGTCCCTTAGCTCAGCAAACACTTTCCAACTGGCCCACTTGGAACACTAGTTCAGATAACAACACTGACACTCCATAATGACACGTGCACTTCATACAGACATCACCACATTCAGAGAGCCAATGATGTGACCCACAAGCCAGACTTACATTACAACACCTTTCATATGCATGATGGGACATTTCCAAATGAAAGACCTCACAAAGCACCAGTTACCTCGCAAATCTCTGATAGTTAGAGTAAACAAAACAAAAGTACCCTTCTAAAGATTTTTTATATACAAACACAAAAATAAAGTTGCTGTATGTCACTAATGAAATGTTCTCAACATCATGAATAATAACAAGTTGGAGGTTTGCGTAATACATTATCCGAGTTTTTTTTACACAACTTTCTTTTATTGCGTGTCATGTGTGCATTATCTTGCATTCTGGGACTTATAGTTAAACATTCAGAATGTGAAAATGTAAAGCCACAATGGTATTATTTTGGCTTAACATGTTGATATAAGGATAAACATGTCATCTGGCTTCACTATGCAATTTGTGTAGTTTGTAAGTAAACTCTAACCATTAAGAGAAAAGATACAGTAATTACAAATGAACATTAAACTGTCACGTGTCAAGATGGACTTCCAGTATTTTTAATGTAGTAACATTACATTTTTACCTACTGTGCATTTAGCCTTACACAGTTCACATTTTATTGTCGATCAAAATGTTTAAACCACACTTGTAATTGTTTAAAGTGTAAATAATTATTCACTGATAACAATAATACGCATGTTCTAAAGAGATGTGTCAAATAGTATCGGGTTTAATTTGCAAGCACAGTTGTATAACAGATTTATATTTATGAATATGTTCAGATGTGATTTCTGTCATGGATAAATTTACCGCCTTTATGTTTTTATTCCAGCCAATGGCTAGGCAAAAACATCCATTGTACATGGCAAACAAAGGTCAAGCCTCGACCTGCCCCGCTCTCTCTCTCCTCCAATTCCTCTCCCCTCTTATTTGTCCGCCATCCATCTCCCTCATTTTTGAATGTAGGCACCACTAGTTACTTTTTTCCAGTTCCACAACCGAATGTTATAGTATTTGTGTCATGCCTGGGGTGAGGCAGTTATAGAATGTGGATGCAATGGCGGGTATGGTGTAGTTACGGTGCGAGGAGTCGGTAGGCTGACGAAAGTCGTGGTACGATGATATGGAAATTTCACGTGGGGCAGCGATACGGTCAGACGGTCGTTGGAACTAGCAAGTCTCACGGAACACCAATCTACAGAAACCATCTCCCCTCCTAAATATTTACCTGCGTGCCGGACTCAGACTGGCGAAAATCATAGTTCATACTGGGGGCGCCAGGTTCTTAATGCTCTCAGGTTTAACACAACCATAACAAGAACAGGCTGCTGCAGTGCACAGTCACAGGAATCACGTGACGTACAACTCGGGAACGCGCAATAGCGGCGAGTACGCTCACAGCCCCTCCTTGGGCTGTACGTTCAAACGGCCGTGTTTTTCTATTGGTTACGTTTGCAGTGTGGGGCGGTTAAAACAAGTTGTTGGCTTCTTTGATATACATTCAACACAGCTTTAGTTTATGCGTGTGATAGTAAGGAGGTGTTTCGGAGTTGGTGTTACAGAATCTTGAAACGAAATTTCACGCATACTTGCCAACCCTACAGATTTAGGCAGTAGGCTACTGCCTTTTAAGTGATCCTACCACCTCCAGATTTGGGTGACAGATCCTACTGCTTTTTACAGAGGCAGGTCATTTATGTGAGTCTAAGTTAGGCTGCTTGAGACCAGCCCAGGCCAAAGCATGCAACATGTTAGTCTGTCTGTGCGGTGGGAGGGTAAGGCATAGCTCTCAACTCACCCGCTTTTGGCGGGTGTCACCCGCCCTGTAAAGGGCTGACTCACCCACCAAGCCTCCTGCACGCCCATTCATTCTAATGGGCGTCTCTGTGGGGTTTTACGCGGGTCCCCGAACCGCGTAATAAGTCACACGGGAGCCGGGGAACAGTGCGACCTCTTTAATCCCTTACAACAGGAACAACTGCCTTTCCCAAGTCCCGCCCCCTCCCTAGCCCAACGTCACTTCCCTTGCCGGGAACTAAGACCACAACGGCGGTCTGCCCACACAACGATGTGGGCGGGCTGCATAGCCCTGACTAACGATCTGACATCTCCCCCCTTTTTAAACAACCACATGTCTCTCTGTACCTTACTCCATTTCTTCTATGAGTCTGTGGGGCTTGAAACGACTTCTCTGAGGTCGACCTCTGCGGCCCGGTGTCTGCTCATCTAGGCCCTGTGGTGATGACCTGTCCTCACCTTCTGAGGACTCGCTCTCCTCCACGTAATACCTGTCAAGGGCGAGGTCATCTTCGCTGTCTGCTTCTTGATTCGGTGTATCCTCCCTGTAGCACCTCTTGGGTTTGAAATACGACACATTTCTCGTAACGGAGGACTGGTCGGTCCTCTGGGCCGTAATCATCGTACCTTTCTTTTGCGTGACCGTCAGCGGTTCCGGTGCGAACGTGGCGTCCTCCTTGCGCTGTTTCGCTTGCCGCAGCCACACTTGGTTTCCCAGTTCCACGTTCGACTCCTGTGCCTTTCTTTTGTGATCAGCCGTGTCCTTCATTTTGGCTTTGGCGGTGTCATCCTTGTTTCTGGCCTCTTGTTCCAGAGGCGTGGCTTCGGCTGCGCGGGCATCTTCTGGCAGTCGTGTCTGTACTGGCCTGCGGAACATCAGGTCAACGGGGCATACACCCGTGGTGCTGTGGGGAGTGTGGCGATAGTCCCTGAGAAACTGATACAGTGCTTGTTCGAAAGGTTTGTGGAGGATGGTCACTATTTGCAGGGTTCTCTTGATGTTGGCCATGAATCTCTCGACCATTCCATTGGCCTGAGGCCATCGCGGAGTTATCTTCCGATGGTGGAAGCCGATATACCTCGCGAAGTTCTCGAAGTCTGTGCTCATGAATGGCGCTCCATTGTCAGATTTTATGATCCTGGGTATTCCATATGTGGACAACATACGGTCTAGTACCGGAATAACGCTGGATGCTGCTGTGCTGTCCACGATTTGGGCGTCCGGGAATCGGGAGTGTTCATCCATTAGCACTAGCACATATGTGCCATTTCTTAGGGGTCCAAAGAAGTCCACCGCCAGTTCTTCCCATACGTTTCTCGGTAGTGGCGACATGTGGAGTGGGTTTGGGTGCGGAGGCGGTGCTACCTGTGCGCACGTCGTGCATTGTCCTATGATTTCCTCAACCATCACGTCCAGTTTGGGGAACCACACTTTTTCCCTTAGTAGTCTCTTGGTGGCCACCACTCCTCGGTGACTTTCATGTGCTACCTGGATTGTTCTGGTGCGTAGCGACTTCGGGAGGAGCACTTTGCACCCTTTGAGTATTACGTGGTTATCGACAATGGAGAGTTCGTCCCGGACATGGTCTATCAGTTTGACGTCTTCTCGGACCTCTTCCGATTCGTGCTGTGCCTGTTGACGCATGTGCGCCCTTCTGTCCTCTTGTATGCAGTGTCGCACGATGCGTAGAGCCGGGTCTTGTTCTGAGTGTGTAATGATGTCTGCCCATCCTACTGGTAGCGGTTGCAGGTGATGCACCACGTAATTGAGATATTCGTCAGCGATGGATGGGTGTGGTGTGGCTGGGCCGGTCGGGTGGCGTGACAGATAATCCGCTGGATTATCTTCTTTTCCAGGCCGGTGCTTGATGACGAATTTGTAGTCCTGCAGTCGTAGGCCCCATCTGGCTATTCTGGGCGGCATCCGTGACTTGGGGTCTCCATATATTGTGATCAGTGCCTGGTGGTCGGTGATGATGGTGAACTCCTTGCCGTACACAAACAGATGAAAATACTCGCATGCCCATACCACCGCTAGGCTCTCCTTTTCTGCTTGTGAGTAGGCTTGTTCTGTCGGGGTTAAGCTCCTGCTGGCGTATGCGACCACGTATATATTTGCCGGTTCCAGTGGGTCAACTTGCGTTAGTATGGCGCCCAGACCTACGGGGCTGGCGTCCACTATCACCTCGGTGTGCCTTTTGGCGTCATAGTATGCCATGTCCTCTGCCTTGGAAATGGCGTCTCGTATCGCCTCGAATGCCTTCTGACAGTCTGTGGACCATGTGTAGGGTTGATCCTTGCACGTGAGGAGGCGCAGCGGGTTACTGATGGTTGCGTAGTCCTTTAGGTATCTGGAGCAGTAACTGGCCAGTCCCAAGAAAGAGCGAAGCTCCGTCGTGTTCGTTGGGGGTGCGGCTGAGTTGAGTGCCGCCACTTTCTCCGGGTCTGGTCGCATCCCTTTGTCCGAGAATATGTGGCCAAAAAATCGTAGGGAGCCTTTACCGAACTCGCATTTGGCTTTGTTGAGCGTTAGTCCTGCCTCTTGCAGTGCAGCGCACACTCTGTGGAGAGCAGTGTCGTGCTCTTCTTTGGTCTTTCCAAATACGAGGACGTCGTCCGAGTAATTCAGGCAGTTGGGCACGTGCCTGATGACTCTGTGTATTTCCTCCTGGAAAATTTCTGCTGCGGAGGATATCCCAAAACTAAGCCTTTTATATTGGAACAGACCCAGGTGTGTAACGAATGTCGTGATGTACCTGGATTCGGGCGCAATCTCAATCTGATGATAGCCTTTGGTGAGGTCCAGTTTCGAGAAGACCTGGGCCCCGTGGAGCAGGTGTATCATGTCGGTGATTCTGGGCGCCTGGTGCCTTTCCCTTTCAATTGCCACATTGGCTCTCCTCATGTCGACACACAGGCGTATGGATCCGTCCGGTGACTTCTTGGGGACGGGAACGATGGGGGACACCCATGGAGTGGGCCCTGAGACTGGTTCAATAACGTTGAGTTTGATTAGCTTGTCCAACTCCTCTTCGACCTGGTGTTGTATATTTATCGGAATGCCCCTGTAGTGCTGGGCGACGGGTGGTATCATCGGGTTTATGTGCACCTGTACCTTCCGGTGCTTTAGTTTTCCTAGGCCTTTGAATAGGTTGGGGAATGTTTGCTCGATGGCATCCGGTCTGGCAAAGTATTTATGGGCCATTAACTGATACAGGATGTGCACCAAACCCATCTCGACGGCTGTCTTAAAACTGAGAATGCACCCGCTGTTGGCTTCCGTCTTCAGGATGTGTAGCGTGATTTTTGCGGCGTGCGAATTATGCACGCACCATGCAGATATAGTTCCTTTGCATGGCAGCGGGGTCGTGGCGCCGTAGGGGTATATATCCACTGACGCCTTTCGGATCTTTGGGGGGCTGGGGAGTGAGTTGTACGCCTGTTCGCTTATTATATTGACAGTCGCCCCCGTGTCTATGAGGAATTCTAACGGTGTGTTGTTGACTTGGAGCAGGAGCGTCGGACTGTGCTGGGTGGCTGTGGCGTTGTTGAGAGCCCACACGTACCCTTTTTTCCGTTGATCATCCTCTGATGACTGGGATTCACTGCCTGATGGGGATCTCATCTCAATGTACCGGACGAACCGTCTTCTTTGCGATCGCCTCGATCCGTCCGAAGGCCTTCTGTCGTCTCTGGCGTAGGCGCTCCTTCGTGGTTTTTCTTCTCTCCTGGGTCCCGGCTGGTCTTCATCTCCTCTGCCTGCTGGTGGGCTATATCGCGAGCTCCTCCTTCTCTCTTGTTGTCTCGTTCTGCTGGGTCCCTGTTCCGGTGGATTTTTGCAGACGGCTCTGTAGTGGTCCATTCCGCCACATGCGGCGCACTTTTGTCCTACCGCAGGGCAGTCACCCGCGTGCGGATACTCAAATCCGCATCTGTAGCACGTGGCGTCTGTTCCTTTCCCACTCGGTGAGGGCGCGGTGTACAGTTTATTAATGGTCTCCGCAGTCGGTGGCGGGTGTTGAATGGTGACTTTGCCTAGACTGTCGAGTTGCGACTCAACTGCTGCTTCCATCCTGGCAAGTGCAAGGATTTCCTCCAGGGACCTTTGTTTCTGGAGAAGCTGTTTCCTGAATGGCTGTGAGATGCAGCCTGCTATGACTTGAGATCTTAGCGCCTCGTCATTAGAGTACCTATGGAACTCACAGTACTTTAGCTTGATGCGTAGGCGCATCACAAAGTTGTCGAGGGACTCTCCTTTCTCCTGTCTCGTAGTGTGAAAGACGTGGCGCTCGTAGTCAATGTTTGTATGGGGCGTGAAATATTCTGATAGCTTCCCATGTAGTTCCGCATATGTGACAGTGTCTACGTTCATCAGTTCGCCTGCGATGTCCCTGGCAGCGGGGCCTACTGTCATGAAGAGGGTGTTTTTTAGCATCGCATTGTCTGTCAGACCTATTGCCCCCGTGTAGAATTTGAAGTCCCTGAGCCATATGACCCATCTGGGTCCTAGGTTGGATGTGTCTCTCACATCAAAGGGGCCCGGTAGTGGTAAATTATGAGCGGCGGTACCTGACGTAGGTGCCTGTTGATTGCCATCATTCGCGGCTCCAGATCCGTCCGACGAGGAAGCTACGGGGCTCGCTGGGGCCGACATGTCCGGTGCGACAGTGGTGGACACCAGGCACCTCTGTGCCGCTTTGTGTTGTGCAATGTGGCAGCCCGCGGCACGTGTAGGCGGTGAGCAGCCTCTTCACTGGCTATAGCTTGTCCTTGTGCCCCCCACGGGCTGGTGCGTGTGCTTGGCCTTGTTTCCTGGACCTACTGGCCGTCTCGGGTCCTCCCTGGACAGGTGCTTGTATTTGGCCTTATGTCTTGGGCCTTGGGGTCGACTCCGGGCCGCCCGCCGATCGCGGGTTGATGTGGGGGGGAGGGGGGGCGGGACCCTGGCCGTTTGCCTGCGGGCCCGCGTTCGCCTTTGCAGGCGCAAATGCAGCCGCTCCCCCGCGGCTTCGACCGCTGCAGCCGCTCGTGTCTGCGGCCTCTCCGGCGGGTTCTTGTTTACGGGAGGTGCGCCGACGCGCCACGCCGCTCGACCGCGGACCTCCGCGGTGCTCCTGGCCTGAGTAGCGGTGTTGCGCCGATGCGCAGCACCCGCTCGCCTCCGGGTCCCCGGGGTTGCGAGTGGGTACAGCGTACCCCTCGTCGCCAAATGTGGGGTTTTACGCAGGTCCCCGAACCGCGTAATAAGTCACACGGGAGCCGGGGAACAGTGCGACCTCTTTAATCCCTTACAACAGGAACAACTGCCTTTCCCAAGTCCCGCCCCCTCCCTAGCCCAACGTCACTTCCCTTGCCGGGAACTAAGACCACAACGGCGGTCTGCCCACACAACGATGTGGGCGGGCTGCATAGCCCTGACTAACGATCTGACAGTCTCACCCGCTAAAAACAAAATCGGGTGATTTCACCCACCTTTGCAACACAAATGGTTGAGAGCTATGGGTAAGGGATTACTTTGAGTCTGAGCCGTTGCTAGTGGAGTGGGGGGCTAAGAGGGCTATAGCCCCTGATCTTTTGGTTGTAGCCCCGGATAGAATCTCAGGAGCTACAACCCAAATCTAGCTAGCCCCTAGTCCCGACATTAGCTTAGCCCCAGGTCTTTTCCAGACCTAGCAACACCCCTGCTTTGAGTGATGGGCTCTGACCCATCCAGTGACCTGACAGCTACATCACTCTGCCCTGCACTCTTGGCGGGACAGGCCTTAGGTGAAGCACCAGTGAAGGCAATTGGCAGAGCGTACCACCATCACACGGCATCTGCCTATCACACTGAGGAGGGTATCAGTCTCCATGTTGCTCAGTTATACATCTTGCACTGCAGGAATAAATACGTATTGCCAGGTTGGCTGCTACAGAGTAGTGGCAAACGTTGCCTAACAGCTTTGGGTGATTACCTTCTGCGAAGTTAGGTCATTGAATTTGGTGTTAAGTTACCATTCAGAATTATAAATGTATACATTTGAACATCTTTCCAGGTTGTTCTGTTGGATGGGTTGTGTATTTTAGAATGCTCTAGTGGTGCCAACAATGTTTGTTTTGTTTTTTCCTGTGATGTAATTGTCACGCAAAGTATTATTTTTGAAACTTGAAAAATCATACATCTTTTTGGCTGCAGAATGTTGGCAAGTATGTTCACGATGAAAGATGGTGGGGAGAAACAATATAGTCCCACTAGACAGTGCTGTAAATGCAGTAATACGAAACTTAAACTTGATTTTGCTGGAGGTTGTTTTTTGTATATGCCCCAGGCTCTGATAATACAGAGCACCACCCGTTGGATCCAACTAACATGCTTTTGGTGGTTGTCACCCGCCACTTAGCTCTCTCACCCGCCAAGCCCCCCACACCCCCGTAGGAATCAATGGGCTCTCACCCGCCAAATGTAAAATCAGGTGTTTTCACCCGCCCAAGTGCCATGAAATGTTGAGAGCTATGAAAATGTGCGGTCCCCTTTTCCTTTTTTTTATAACTGTGATAATATAATGATAACTTGTAAGCTGCATGGCATGTTTCCATGACGCTTGCTGGTGCTTGCCTACATCCACCCGCAGAGAATGTTATGTTTGGAAGTGTTAGGACGTTCGCATTGGAATGCGTGGAAAGTAAGAGTTGAGAGTGTGCGGACCAGAACGGCGGATGCAGGTGGTGCGCCGGGCTATATCCGTAATGAATAAACTTACCTTCATCCTACACTGATGCTTCTTTCCAGTTATTACACTTGGCGACAAGGATAGCTCGGTGATCAGACAAACCCGCATAATACTCGAGAGCTGGAGCTCCGGGGGAGTGAGTCATATTCCCTGTACAGATGTAGCTGATGAATACTGGGTAGATATTGCACACACAAGCATTGAAGCACATCCGCGCAGCATTTAGCCTCATAGCTAAATATAGAGGACGTGAGGACGCAAACGGAGGATTTCGTGGGACTGTTAGAAAAAAGAACCCAACAGTGTCATGTGACCGGATTCCATTTTGTCCTCAGATGAAGAGTTAGGCAACGATCTTTACAAATAGGAGATAATCAGGCTCCTCTTCGTTGCAGTACAAAGAAAAAAAAGGAGGAGAGACAGTGTTTTGTACACAGGACTAATACTGACAAAGCTAACACAGAGCAAATTGGATCTTTGGATGAAAGATACCATGCAAGGCATTACTATGCAGCCGCCTGCAAGCTTCTTACCAAGCACGGGCCAACCAGCCGTGGTATGGCCTGAATGGAAGGAATTCTGGATCAATTATATTAAGACAGTTGAGCATAAAGGGTTGACATCTCAGAAGAAGAAGTTATTGTTACTACATGCCGTGGGATTGGAGGGTCAAAGGAAATGCAGAGAACTACCGGAGCTATCAGCGGATGAAGCAGGAGACACAGATGAGCATGAGAGGGCTCTGAGACAGTTAGACAATCATTATGCTCCTGAGGTTAATGTGGCCATCAATAGATATAACTTTTATACCAGGGCACAGAAGGAACAAGAATCCATTGTGTACGTATCGGCTCTAAGGAAGTTTACCTGAACATGTCGATTTAGTACGGGCATTACTTTAGATGAATTGATCAGGGATCAAATAATCATCCACACAAAAGACTCCTTAATACAGGATAGACTTTGGATGGTAGGAAACCCTTTGTTGCCTAAAGCCATTGCTATAGCTAAAAGAGTGGAGCATACCCAGCTATGATCCAAAGAAATGAAGAGCAAGAAATGTGAGGCCACTCAGAGCAATGCACAGTGCAACATCAAACCAGCACAAGACCTGGAGGAACAAGTAGCTGTAAATGCTGTGCGCATCAGGAAAGACAGGGAACGAGCAGATGATTTCAACAGTAGGAGTTACAAGCCTAAATGATCGGACTACAGAGAA
This sequence comes from Ambystoma mexicanum, assembly GCF_040938575.1. NCBI lineage: Eukaryota > Metazoa > Chordata > Amphibia > Caudata > Ambystomatidae > Ambystoma > Ambystoma mexicanum. Next base: position 706,350,994 of record NC_090924.1, read on the forward strand.
ATATTCCCCACAAACCAAAGATGGGGACAGATGTTTTAACTGTGGCAGGTCTGGACATTACGCTAACTCAAGAAATTGCCCCGCAATAGGGCAGAAATGTAGTAGCTGCGGTGCAAAGGAACACTCTGCAGTAACGTGCAGGCACAAGAAGAGACTGTCTGTGGTGCAAGAAGACGAAGACTCGGACGAAGAGAGGATAGTAGTCATCCGAGAACCGCCAGGTGGGGAATTGAAGTGCCCACGATGTGAAATCATAGTGGATAACTTGAAGCTTTTGTTCATGGTAGACAGCTTTTCGCCATATACCATCATCACAAGCAAGACATCTACCCATTGCCAATCATATCAGAAATGCTGAACTGTATTGAGGGGCTGGACACGTTCACCACTTTGGATTTATCCAGTGCCTACCACCAGATACGCTTGACAGAAGATTGTAGAGACTACACCGTGTTTATCACACCTTTTGTCCTGTACCGATATAAGAGAATGCCTTTCGGACTGGCCTCTGTGGCGGCTGTATTTCAGAGAGTCATGTTGCATGTGCTAAAAGGACTCAAAGGAACTTTGGTCTATCAGGATGACATTATTGTTTTTGGGAAGGGTGCAAGTGAGCATGATGGAAGGTTGCATGAGGTGTTGTCCAGACTGAATGAGAAGGGGTTGAAAGTGGAATGGAGTAAATGTAAATTCAAGATGGCGGAAGTTGAATATTTGGGACACGTTGTCAATGGCAAAGGTTATAAACCAAAATTGGAAGCCACGAAAGTTATCAAGATATCACCTGATCCCAAAACAAAGGATAAATTGAGGTCATTTTTAGGGCTATGCGAATATTATAAGAAGTTTGTCAAAAATGTTGGCAGTATGACTGAGCCGTTAAGAAGGTTGCTGAAAAAGGATGTAAAATTCAGTTGGAACGATGAGTACAAGAATTCAGCTGAGTGTATCAAGAAGGGCATTTGTGAGTCCATTGAATTGGGTGGTTTTGTTTTTGGGAGGCAAATAAAACTTACAGTGGATGCCAGTGGCATTGGATTAGGAGCTGTTTTGTCACAATTGTCGGAAGACGGTCAGGAGAAAATAATATGTCATGCATGTAGGGCAGTTACAGACATTGAAAGTAGGTACTCTGTAATAGAGAGAGAAATGTTAGCTTGTGTTTGGGCGATCAACTATTTCAGGAAGTACCTGTGGGGGAACAAGTTCATAGTACATACGGATCACAAACCTCTGGTAGAAGTGCTTTCTGTATGTGGCATGTGCAAGGCGTCCCCTAGGTTAGCTCGTTTAAGTCTGAAGCTCCAAGATTATCATTATGTAGTAAAATATGTCCCAGGGAAGAGAAACCAGATTGCAGATTTTTGTCGAGGTTACCGTTGGATGGGCCAGATGCTGGTCAATTCGGGGATATAGAAGGGGTAGCTGCGGTAATTGAGGTGACATCAAGAGAAGAGTGGTTGCAGGAACTCATGAAGGATCAGACATTGGTCAAGGTTATGGAGCACACCAGAAGTGGGTGGCCGGATAGGAGGGCAGTGGAGGAGAATTGTTTGAAATTTTGGGAAGTTAAGGATGAATGCTCGTTAGAGGATGATTTGTTGTTGAGAGGGGGTACGTTGGTTCCACCCCAAAGTCTACGGGAAGAATTAGTAAAAAGGCTCATCAGGGGCATCCTGGTGTTTTGGGCACAAAAAACAATGTGCGTGCAAAATATTGGTTACCTGGATTGATATTATAGTGGAGAGGTTTGTAAGGAATTTTTGGCTTTGTCAAAACTGTGACAAAAGTTGTAAGAGTGCACTGATAAGCATACGTAAGGCTGAGCAACCACGGGAGAGAGTCAGCATTGATATTGTGGGATCGTATGAGAATTTGGCTAATGAGAAATGGTTTGTTGTGTTCATGGTAAATTATTACTCGAAATGGTTGGAGGTCAAGTTGGTGTACAAAATAGATACGAGTGAGGTCATCAAGTTTATGTTACAGGTTTTTAGGAGAGAGGGTTACCCAAGAACGATGATAATTGACAATGGTGTTCAATTCAAGACAAAGGAGATGAGAGACTTTGCTAAACGCATGGGGATTGAGTGGAGGTTTTCGGTTTATTACCATCCCCAGACAAATGGCATGGTGGAAAGATGCAACAGGGTGGTGGTGGAAACCATAGAATAGGCATTAAGGAACAATATGCAAGTTGAGGAAGTCCATCGGGAAAAACTATGGAGCAGTAGGATTGCAATCAGTAGTGACACTGGCAAGTCACTGTTTGAGATGATGAAGGGCAGGGAGCCTAACACAATGTTGAATCCTGAGTGGGTTAATCATAGGAGGGTGGAAGAGAACATCAGAGAGGATGCTGGACATGATGGTAAGGTTAGATTGAGAATTTCTCTGAGTGATTTTGTCAGGATAAAGAAGGGAAGAGTTGTCAGGATTGGAGAGTCTAAATATTCAGACCCGGTGAAGGTGGTAGAAGTACCCAAAAGCGCTGTCAGAGTCCAAGGTGGAACCATTTGGAATTTAGATCGCGTCAGCAAGTGGAGATGGCAAGGGGATGGTTTGGAGTCATGTGAGGGAAAGGGGTTTAGCTAGGAGTGAGAGAAGGAAAGCTGTTGAGCTGTTTGACAAGGAAGTATATGTGGATGGAAGTTTGGAGAGTGCACACATGGATGGGAGTTTGGAGGGTGGTGGTGTTGTAGAGCAGAGGACTAGGACTAGGAAATGTCCTGTGTGGTCCAGAGATTATATTATGGATTACGATATTGCAAATGTGTTTTTTGAATCAATATTTTAGGGACTATGGGCCTCATTCCGAGTATGGCGGTAAGGGATAGCGGCCACCGCTAACGAGAGCGGTGGCGGTAATCCCTTACCGCCATACTCCGAGTTCCCTTAGCGCCATGGTGCTTTTAACACCTGCTTTTAGCAGGCGTTAAATACCATGGCGCTAAGGGACCTTGATGTTAATTACGCCACCGTAATTTACGGTGGCGTAATTGACGCCTTCCCCACTCCCATTATGCCCTATGGGGCAAGAATGGGAATGGGGAAGGGTAAATGGGGATTGGGGAATTACCGCCCCGCCAACCTTGGAATGGGGCGGTAATTCCGCCAACCACCAAGGCGCTGCCGGTCCGGGTACGGCGTCAACCAAGGCGTTAATAGCGCCATTGGTTAGCGCCGTACTCGGAATGAGGCCCTATGTATTCGTCATGGTTCTCTTGTTGTTTATTATGTTTCATTTCTATAAATGCTTTGTTTTCTTTTTACTCTCTTACTATTGTTTGTTTATTAATGAGGCGGGGGGTTGTGTTGTTAGCTGCATGGCATGTTTCCATGACGCTTTCTGGTGCTTGCCTGCATCCGCCCGCAGAGAATGTTATGTTTGGAAGTGTTAGGACGTTTGTGTTGGAATGCGTGGGAAGTAAGAGAGTTAAGAGTGTGCGGACCAGGGCGGACGAATGCAGATGGTGGGCCGGGCTATATCCGTAACAAATACCTTCATCCTACGCTGATGCTTCTTTCCAGTTATTACAATAACCCCCGTTATTACATCGCTTAGAAGTGTGAGTAACAGACATAACATTCCTCTTCTCATGAAACACCAAATTACATTTTACTCATGGTATATCATGCACGTCTCTACTCGTGAACATAGTCACTTAGCTTGTCTGGTGACCTCCTAGCCATTCTCGGGTGGTGTCGGCTGTGCTGCTGTCTTGTCAGGCTCGGAGGAGAGCTGGATGGCTGCTGGTCAGCCAGTAGATGTCTTGGGCTACCACTAGGGTCGGAATCAAGGTTTTCAGGCTCCCCTTTGTTTTCGTCGGGATGCACCCTGTCATGAAGACCGCTAGTCTGGTGCCAACTTTCCAGGTGGACTAGATCTCTTGTCGTTGGTTCTCCTTCATCCCCTTAGTTGTCCCTTCTCCGGTCGCTGCTTTCCTTCCACAGTGTCTTAGGGACTTGCTTGAACCAGGATGCATTCCAGGTGAGCTGCTTCCCATTCTTACTTGCTGTGACCATAGTCCCTTTTCGTTTCATCACTGTCCAGGGCTCAGCCTCAAAAGTGCTTGCTAGCTTTGACCTCTATGGGTTTCGGAGTACTAACACTTGGTCCCCTGCATTGGTGTGTGATTTCCTAGCTTGTCTCCTGTGACTCATGTGTTAATTCTTCCTCCTCCTCTTTTCACATGTTTCCCTCTTGTCTATCGACTTAGCCTTGTTCCAGCTGTGGTGTGGAATGGAGGCTTTTGGTGTGGTATGGAGGGTCGTAGCATGGCCCGAAACATGAAATCAGTTTGTGTGTTTTTTGATGCGTGCAGTGTTAGGCGATAGTTGCGGAGGAATCTGAACAGTTCGAGTTCCCACAGGCTGATTGGGATTATGCAATCATCAGGACTTTGTTCAGTGTCCCCATGAATCGTTTGACGTCCCTGTTTGCCTGGGGGGATCTTGGCATGATGAGGTGGTGTGCGATCTGGAGGTCTTCCATGCATTTGGTGAACTCAGACCGTTGGAAAGGTGGCCTGTTGTCACTCCTCAGCTGCTTCTGCAGTACGTGGGTTGCAAAAATGTTTCCAGTGCCGGTATGACGACTTCCGCTGTGGTGGAGTGAACAACTTAACCTCTGGGTATCAAGAGTGTTTGTCAATGACGACTTGGAGGTAGATTACCTCTTGTACTGACTCTTTCTCTCCCATCGCACACCAAGAATTCCTCTCGCTGGTAGCAGTCAGCCGCCCGTTGGGCTCCCTGGAAGACCCATGCCCGCCCTCAATGCTCAAAAAAATACTAACCTCCACCTGTGCTGGTAACGTTGCACGCACAATCCTTACTCAGATCGGGATCCTTCCTGAAAGTCCTAAAACATCTTACACCAAACCCATTCTCAAAAAACCTGAATCTGGACCCACTCTTCCCCCAAAACTACTGACCTATCTCCAATACGTGTTTCATCGCAAAACGAATTGACTGCATGGCTTACAAACAGCTTGGCCATTTTGCCAAAGCCAACAGCCTCCTAGACCCAGCGCAATTAGATTTCAGACCACTAAGGGGAACAGAATCCTCCCTAGTCTCCATCTGGGATGACCTAAAAAGAACAGCCGATGCAGGCGGCTGCACGGCTTCATCCTGCTATACCTTTCCTCAGCCTTCGATACCATTGATCACTCGATTCTATTAGTCAGACTACAAACAGTAGGAATCAAAAGCACAGCCCTTTGGTGGATCTCCTCCTTTATCGCTAACCAGTCGCAAATCATCCACCTCGACCAGTTCACATCCATATCACGTCCAGTTTGTAAAGGTGTCCCCCAAGGAGCGTCCACATCACCGCTAATCTTCAACTTCTACATGCAACCCATTCCCACAATCATCCGCTCGTACAACCTTACCTGCTACAACTATGCAGACGATACCCAGATCATCCTCAAAATCCCAAACTCCGAAGGCTCTGGCCGCCCGGACCTGTCATCGTGCCTCTCTGACATCGATCACTGGGTGACGACCAACCACCTCATCCTCAACCCTGGGAAAACAGAAATCCTAGTCTGCAGGAAAACATCCCTCATCCCCCAACCAATCCCGTGGCCCAAATTACTAGGACAAGCACCGGCACCCTCCAACGTGGTTAAAAACCTTGGATGTGAATTTGACTCAGATTTATCCCTCACCCAACACACCACCAGCGTATCCAAAACCTGTTTCTTCCACCTACGTATCCTCAGGCGGATTTTCCCCTACCTCACTTATCCCCAATGTTTCTCTGCCATCAACTCCATCAACCTTTCCCGCCTAGACTATGTAAAAACTGCCTCTACCTAGGAGCCCCAGCATCCCAACTGAGGAAACTCCAAAGAATCCAAAATTCGGCAGCACGCTTTTTCATTAGCCTGCCCGCCAGAGAACACATCGGCCCTACCCTAAGAGTCCTCCACTGGCTCCCTATTGCTCGACGTATCACCTTCAAAGCCATGTGTACCACCCATTGCGCAGTCCACAACACCGGCCCTGAATTCCTCCGAGACAAAATTGTCCCCTACCAACCATCCAGGAACCTCAGATCTCGCACTGCATTTCGCCTAGTGATCCCACCCCACAGCTCTATTAGGCTTGGCGGTTCCTCCCTATCCGTCCAAGCGCTAATCATCGCTTGATATAAAATGGCGCTGGTGCGCAATGTATTCTGGGAGCGCTCAGAGCCATGATGGATATTTACTTCATACCGCAGTGGAAAGCTGCACACATTTTGCTGAGTGTTAGATTCACGGTGCCCAGAAAAAACATGCTTTCCAAACCTGGTATGCGGTCAAGGACATTTCTGCTGGCAAAGCTAACATTGTTATGGTTTGCTACTGTTCTCCGTGGAGCGTGTTTTTAGAGAAGGGAGGCACTGCGCTTCTTGGGGAGAGCTCTCGATTGACCCAGCTGACAACCGACGGCTGTTCCTCAACTGCGCAAGTGCAATTTCCAGAAGGTTCGAGAATTGACTCCCCTTTGTGGAGTGTGTATATATGTGGAAGCCCGGAGAGGGTCAGGTGAGACTTCAGCCAGAGAAGGACGCTTACGTTCGGCCTTCCTGTGAGCTGTGGTACTCTCGGCCTGGCTGTTCCTGGGGTCTTCCAGCCGCTTCTGGGCGAGATGAGGAATTCTGTTACGCTCACGGTGATGTATTTCCTTTTGAATTCTTTATTTCTTCTGTGATTTATGTCCATATTATTTTTGTGAGTTATTTCTATGTATTTCTGAGCTTTGAATAATTAGCTGTATAAGAGCTGATTATCTTCTAAGAGTGCGTGGCTGTGAGTTATTGCGTCTGTCTACGTTCAAAGTATTTGCTCTGTAATTGCATTGGTGATTTATGATTGTTCCGTGCACTTTGGGGAGGGCAATACATCATCTGGAATTCCCTTCCATTACACATTCGCAACACGGAAAACCACCTGTAATTCAGGAAGGCCCTTAAAATCTGGTTCTTCCCAATACTCTCCTAATCCACTGCTCCCATTAATACTCCACCAATAAAAACCTGCGCATCAATCACAACTCGGGGGGCCAGCAGCTCTCGCATAGGTTTCACCTGACACACCACATACTGCTCAGCAACACTCCCAGCCGACTGGTACTCTAGGTAAGCCAGCAGCTTTCGTTGTGGTACACCTTAGCCACCATCACCCCACCCACTACAACACTCCCACTGGACAAGCACTCCAGGTAAGCCAGCAACTTTCGCTGTGGCACACTCGCAACATTTTCACTGTGCCCCCCCCCGCCGGCCCACATGATAGACTAACAATGAAATAAATAGCCCAGCGTAGCACACACCCATCACTAAGTAATTCACTGCCACTCTTAACTTGCATCGCTCACTCAGGGAAGCTCTCAACCGTAGCAATCTCCCACTACAAAAGTATTCCCAAATCTAGGTACAACAAACCATCAACTCCTGTTACCACTGAAACCTACTGGTCTATAGGTGGAAACCTACAGCACTGTGAAGGCTAGGCCCCCCCCCCCCCCACCATGCATGATTCTCGAGTCTAGGTGTAGCCTCTTCCTTTGTGTGTTATAAAATGAGACCTACTGCATTTTGTGACCTACACCTCTTTGTACACTATACAGGACCCCCAGTTATAGGTGTACCCTCCATATTTCTAGTATGATTAAACCTATTGCATTGTGACACCTAGCCCTCTCTCACACTATAGAAGATTCTCAGATCTAGACATAGCCTCTTTCTTTGTTTACCATATGCCTAAACCTACTTTACTGTGAAACATAGGTCTTTCTCCCACTATAAAGGATTCTCAAATCTAGGTGTAGCCTCCATCACCGTTTAATATACCTGCTACAGTATGAAAGCTAGGCCCATTGGTAATGGGACTCTCAATACTAGACCTGGACATATACTGCCCCAGCCGAGCCATCTCGCAGCCTGCAGTACGTACATCTTCACACCACTAGTGTGGACACATGCCGCAGGCATGGCCAAGCATCCATGCACAATAGAATACGGCTATGGCCAAGCACATCCGTTCTAGTGCACACATATCCGTCCTGACTGAAACACCTGCCGAACCTCAACACCTCCGCCACTAGCATACAGCAACCATCGCCCGAAAGGGAACCGGTATAGCTGGTCTCACATAGACTCTCTGAACAATAGCACTCTATCTCTAACCCTCAACAGCACCCACCCATGTGTTTGTCCTCTCTTAGGCTGTTTAGTCGATCCCAGCCAGCCACCTAAGTCCTAGAATGGCAACATGCACACATGCATCTCCTAAACTAAACACCCTAGAATCTCAAACTACAATGACTACGGTCACCAAGGGCGTTCCAACTGAGAAAAAAGCACATTGAGGCCACACAAGTGGGGAAAGAGCGCTATATAAATAACCAAATACAATACAATACACACCGACTACCATCGTGACGTGCTTCTCGGTGCGTTCTGGATGGGTTTGTGCTTTGGCGGGGCTCCAGTGGATAGGCACGGGAGGCAGGTTGTGACCACGTCTTCGCTTTGGATTTGAGTGCCAATGCAATTATGCTCCCTTGCAGGGACAGAGGGATCACAATGCAGACCTCTCTTAGGATGAGGCCTTCCTCTGTGATTGATAATTCATGGCGGACAGTGAAGATGCCATAAGGAATTCTCTTGCTTCTGCAGTGTGGTTGTGGTTGTGTTGGAGGAACGTGTTCCACGCCCACCCCCCGCCACCCCCTAGGTTTGCATTCTTCGTCAAGGTGCAGCATGGTTCATAATTTGTGGCTTCAATGAGCTCTGGTATGCTTACTGCCTTGAGCTTTGCCATGTCCACAATGGGGCAGATGTGTTCCTCTGTCTCGTGTGACTCTGCTATTTCGGATTCCCTGGCAGCATGTAGGTGTCTTGATAAGAAATCTGTGGGGTTGTCTGCTCCAGGCTTGTATATTATGTCGAAGTCATATTTTTGTAGCTGGAGCAACCACTTGCTTGGGTGTGTGGGACTGAGCCTGTGACAATGGGAATGAGTGGTTTGTGGCCCGTGAATGTTTTGAACTTCCACCCGTACAAGTAGAGATGAAAGTGTCTGCACCCCCACAGAACGGCAATGTCCTCCTTCTCGATGTGTGAATAGCGTTGTTCTGTTGTAGTGAGGGCTCTGGATGCATATGCCATGGGCCTTGTGTCTCCCGTTGGGGAGGCTTGTACTATTACAGCCCCCAATCCGATCGGGCTTGCATCAATATGCATCTCTATTTGTAGGTTAAAATCGTAATATGCCCTGGTGGTGCTGGTCGACGGGGCTTCCTTGATGTTGTTGAAGGCATCCTGGCATTTCGCATACCAGTCCCATTTTGTGCCTGTTTGGTTAGGGCTCGTAGTGGTTCAGAAAGGGTGGCAAGGTTGTTGATGAACCTCCCACAGTAGGTTGCCATTCCCAGGAAGCTGTGGATTCAAGTTGCTGTGGTTGGGTGTCGCTTCTTTGATGTTGGCTGCTTTCAATGGGGCGGCTGACACGCCCTGGCTGTTGAAGATGTACCCAAAGAATTGAAGTTCTTTCTTGAGGAACTCACATTTGTCCCTGTGCATGGTTAGGCCTGCTGTCTCCAATCTCTCGAGGACTGCCGCCAGTCAAACCATGTGTTCCTTTTTGTCTTTTGCATGCACAAGAATATCGTCAATGATATTCCGGACTCCTGGTGGGTCTTGCAGGACGGTGTGGATTGTCTGTTGGAAGACCTTGACTGCTGACGAAATCCCAAAGTTCAGACGTTTGTACTGACTCAGCCCAAGGTGCGTTGAAAATGTGGTTATGTACCTTGAGTCCCTGTGCAGCTTGAGTTTGTATTTTATTTGTATTTTATTTTTTTTTTTTTTTATTATTATTGTAATTTCTAGTTTTTTACAAACTTTTATTACACTTGTCAACTTTCTTCATGAATTTCTTCACTTCACATCTTCTTCCTTATTAATTTCATGGACTGAAAGCTTTTAATTTAACATTTTTTTTTAACATTTTTTCCAGAAAGTTTATAGCTGCACAGGTCAAGTGAATTGAGGACCCACTTAAAATTCGCGTCCACAAATCGTCCATATTGTCAGTTAGTGGGGCGAACTTCAGCAGGTATAAGCTTCTTACATCTTTAAGCAACTGACATTCAGTAAGTATGTGTTTTGTCGTTTCCAGGTTGTTAGCGCAGAACCTACATTTAGGATCTTTTACATTGTCAATGTGGCGGACAAAGCAGGCTTGCCTGGTCTTGTAGATGTTTGTTCTTAGTCGTAAGAAAGCGTCTCTGTGATATCTAGACGGGAATTTACTCAAGTACTTAGGCAATTGGTCCATTTTGTTCAAGGTTAGGCTCATATCCAGGGTAGTCTTTAGACCTTGATATTTTTCTAAGTTGTCGATCCAGAGCCATTCTCTCACTTTTTTCTTGGCAGTCAGAGGACGTTCCAGGAGCATCTCCATAGTGATATTTGCGGCCTGCATGATTGCTTTTACTTTCCCGAACCACAGGTCTTGTAATGTTTCTGTGTTACAGTTTTTAGAAGGTATGAACAGTTCAAATGCTGGTTGTGGGTTCATCATTGACATCTTTCGCAACAGTGCCATCGATTTCCAAATGACGGCTCCGTGCAAGGGCTCCAAGCCTAATTCATAACGAATTACTATCGTTGATAAGTATTTGGGCAGTCTTAGTACGCGTCGCCAGAACAGGCCTTCTAGTTTAGACCAGATCTTATAGTCAATGTTCCAGCCTGACTCTGTTCCAAACGTAATTGCTGGTATTACCTTTTGTAGGTAGAAAGATCGTACCGGGATCAAGGAAAATTTTCCATATTGTGAATTGATTTTAGCTCCTTGGAGAGCTAGTGTTTTAATTTTTTTTTCGATTTCTGTAACCCAACTCCATTCTCTTATTGAGGTGCTAAAGGGTATGCCCAAATAGCGGATCTCGTTCACTTCCTCAATCTTGACGTTGTTTATTGTCCAATTGAAGTTCTTGTTTCTCTGGCCCTCAACAAGGCCAAATTTCAGTATCTTGGATTTTTCCACATTGATCCTCAGATCATTTTCGACCATGTAAATGTTCAACGTATTCAATAGCCTCTGTAGGCCTATTTGTGTCTTGTCGATCAAGACCAGATCGTCTGCGTAAATCAAACAGCTTACAGGATTTCCGTTGACTCTAGGGGGGAAACAAAGCGTTTTGGCTAGTGTTCCTGACACATCCGCAATATAGAGTTTAAATAATACCGCTGCCAACGGGCAGCCCTGCTTCACTCCCTTATTTGTGGTAATTGGTTGAGAAAGGTCGCCATTTTCATTTAGTCGTATTCTTATCGTGGTTGACTTATGCAGGGCCTTTATGGGATTTAGTATGTTATCGGGGCAATTCCATCTTTCCAGCTTTCCCCAAAGCCTTGCTCGATCTATTCCATCAAAAGCTTGTTGCAAGTCGATAAATGCCAGGAACAATTTTTCTTTCTTTCGCAAGGCTTCTAGTTTCAAGAGGTGCAGTATGGAAAGGTTGTTTTCTGTGCCAACTCCCTTAGTGAAGCCAGTTTGTCTTACATCGTTTAGCCCAGACTGGCAGGCCCAAGCTGAAATCTTTTCCTGTAAGAAGGAGGCAAATACCTTTCCAATAGTGTCTAATAAAGCAATAGGTCGATAATTGCTAGGGATGTCCCTGCTCCCTTTCTTATAAATCGGGACAATTATTGCCTCAGACCAAGATGATGGAATTTTCTTGGCTTTTGATATTGTCGTGAAAAGTTCAGCTATGAATTTGGCCCATTCACGAGAGTGATGTTTTAGCATGATATTCGTGATGCCATCCGGGCCAGCTGCTCTGGAGTTTTTTAGCTTAGCTATAGCGTGAGCTATATCATCCACCGTCTCTGTTGTGTCCCAGCACGGGGCAACAGAGTTGTTTTCTTCATCTGGTGATTGCAGATTGCAGAAAAATACTTTCTGGAAGTGGGTCACCCAAGCACCTTCCGGGACTCCGTTCGCCATTATTGCAGCTTGATTTTGATGATCGTGATTTAAAATTTTCCAGATATCGCTGGTGTTGTGTGTTCTTATCAAGGAGAGCATCGTCTCGCCGCGTTCTTGGTCTCGCTGGTTTGCAAATGCTATTAGCCAATTTCGATACCTTTGTTTGCGTTGTTTGATTTCTTGTGCTCTGTTGGTGCCAGCTCTTGATCGTAGTTCTTTTAAGTCTTTTCTCAATTTCTTTTTTTCACTATTCAACCTGTTACTCCACGTGTGTTTGTGGTTTAGTACTGGAAGAGGCGGTCTTAAGGGGTGCGTGCTCAAGTTTAGAAGAATTGCCGGGTAGTTGGTGAATTCGGAGGTTCCTTTATTTTTTGACTGGAACGTAGACGTTAGTTGCTGTATTTGTTTGGTGTTCAGTCTTAGCCTATTTCTGCCAGAATTTACTTCTAGGTTGGTGCAAGCCGTTCCACTCATGCGTTTACACTTTGGTTGCCAGGACATTTTCAGAGGGTAGTGGTCACTGGTCGTTGTCGGTGTTATCTGCAGATGCGTTATTGTATGCATCAGATTTTCTGAGACCCAAATGTAGTCTAATGTTTTCTTTATCCCCATGTTTAGCCACGTAGTTTGTGGTGGGCAATCGCCGGGGACGTTTCCGTTGACCATGGTACAGTCCCTGGATTCCATGGCATCAGACCAACGTGCTCTTCTGGAAGAATCCCTGCTTTCTTCGTGTGCGCGGGGGTTGTTTTTCTGTTGGTTTGCATTAAACCAAGAAGTGTTTAGATCACCGCACACAATGATCCAAAGATTTTGGAGACTCCTCACGTTTTTATCAATTATTGTTGTTATTGATTGAATGAATGTTCCTGCCGAGATTTTTGCTGGGTTCCAGTATACATTAAGTAACAGTAAGTATAGAGATGTATTATGCTCTTTTCCTGTTCCACTACTTTTCCTTTCAAGCAGGGTCGATTGGACGTAATTGTTTGGGTTAGATGAGTCCACCACTTCCCAACTTGTTCCTGTTTTTATCATCGTCAATAGCCCCGAGAAAGGACGACCTTTCGTGCCTTTGCCTGCAGAATTTATTAGGATCTGGTATCCATCTTTTACCGGGGGTTGACGCATACAAGTTTCCTGTAGGCAAATTATAAAATTGTCTGATAGATCCACCGGAAAGTTGTTATATAGATGGCTAAAACCTCTGGTGTTCCATGAGATCAAGGTGTTAACGGAATCTCGTTCATCATTACCTAGTTAATGTTTTTTGCCAGAATGGTAAGTGGGCCTTATATTCGTAGCAGACATTGAGTTTGGATTCGGGTACTTGCAAGTCAAGTCGTGCCGATTTCTCGCGGGGCTCTTTGAGACTCGCATTTCTGCGCCATCTACTCCTTTTTGTCTTGTCGGTTGGTGATCCTCCGAGATCTCAAACCCAAGGCTTAGTATGTCGTCCCTTGCGCCTATCAATAGCCTTCTGACTGCTTGGGAGCTGACATGAAGTAATACATTATCAACTCGAGCTTCTGAGATATATTCAACAATTTGTATGTCTTCAGATGTGATTGTCCTTAACAATGGCACTGAATGCAGCAGGCGCATGACGTTTCCACGGTTCAAATTTACATCGATATCGTCGCTCAGCACATTTGCCAGTTTGATTTTTTTTGGTAATGTGCGATTTTGTGCGTTGTTGTCAGTCTTTGATTTAAATTCTCCGATTTTTTTATTGTAGGCAGCTGTGCACTTTGGATTTAATTCGGTGACTCGCTTTCCCGTGCAATTTCGGAGGTGAACCGTCTTTCCTTCATCCTTTTGGTTATCAAACGTCATGGGAGTCGTAGCACAGTTCCCTCCCATTTTTCGGCAAGGAGGTAGTGTTAGTTTCGACATGTTTTGATGACTGTGGGTTTGGACTTCTTGAGAACTCATTCTTTGTTCTTTGAGAGTGACGTGGGATTTACAGCTGCCTGTTTCACTTTCATCATATGAGTAAGTTGACAAATTACATAGTTCTTCAAGTCCATCGCTGGTCGAATCACGGCTAGAGTCTAAGGCGACTCTCCTTCGTTTGTTTGAATTTGATCTTGATGGTTTAGACGCTGTCCTTGTGTCTTTTTCATTTGCAGTCGAATCGCTGAGTGTTTTTTTCTTTTCATTTTCCTTATCGTATTCTTTTGGTGGTTCCACGATGGTAAATAACGATAATTTATTAGTCGTTTTCCCTAGGGGTTTTTCACTTGAAGATGCCTTAAGTTTAGGAGGAGTTGTTAAATTTCTTATGAATTTCCTCGAATTTGTAGTTTGCTTCCTAACAGCTGTGTTTTTTGTCTTTTCTTTCCTCTTTGTGTGTGGTGCATTTCTTGCTGCCTCTCCTTGTCCTTCGACTTGGATGGTGCCTAGATTCTTTCTACTCTGGAGGTTTTTTGCTCCCCCGAGAAAAATGCCGAAAGACGCCTTTGAGTTGGAACAGCTTGGTATCATGGGCGGCAGGTCCCAAATGCTCGGTGGAACTAGGCTTTTTAAGCCATCACTTGATAATTTTCCATCGTGCGGAATAGGGATCCCTAATCCATGGGAGTGACTTTGCGCTGGATTGGCACTGTTTATGACCATTTCTTTCGTTTTTGTGACTTCCTTTATTGAGCTTATGTCGGGACTCTCCTGATGGAGTGTACCGAGTAAGGCGCAGGCTCGAATGTTATTGTCAGTTGGTAATCCTTGTGAAATGGATGGCTCTCCAGGGCTTGTGTCTGGCCGAGTGCCACTTCCTGGGTTTCCTGGAATTGGAAGTACTGAATTCTGATTCATGAAGACCTTTTTCATGAAGTTAGACAAATCGTCCATTTGGGTCCTGGCTTCGTTTGAATTTTTTTCAATTAGCCGAACTATTCCTTTGAATCCATCTTCCATCTCATTGTGTTCATTTATCCTTTGCTGTTGTTGAGTAGTAAAGTTGAGTTCCATCAATGATAGTTTTTCAGCTAATTGTCCAATGGTTGCTCCATTGGTATGTAATGCTTCATTGACACTTTCGTATAATTTTATGAAAGGTAGTAGGGCTTGCGATGTCGCAGCTAGCACGTTGTTGTGTATCTGTATGGCTGCTGCGACGGACAAATTTGCTTTGGCTTCTGTAATTGACTCCATCAGACTTGCCTTCTTGTCCTTGCAGTGGCAAGTCATTTCTCGATGTTCTGGTTGTCTGGGCGAAAGTTGCTTCCCACAGCGTGATTCTGGAGTTTTTCCCATGTGTGTGATTAAAGGAGTGGAACAGGTTGGAGCATTGTCATCTTTTTTTGTCAAATACTTGACACATGGTGTTACCCCTCGTGACTTTTCGGGACATCCATCGCCGAAATCGTGGGGTCGATAAGATCCTGAGGTGTCCTTCTCCCATCTTGGCAAGATGCCAACTTCGTTCTCCTTTTGCACCTGATGTCTTATTTTTTTTTAGGTGATTCCCACACCCTAGTTCCATGGCACTACGTTGTTCTGAGGTCATAATTTCTCTGGCACATAGGCCGTGACTATATTTGTCTTTAGAGAAACTTTTGACTAGCTTCTCTTTCATGGATTCGTAATCGGCTTCTAGCCTCGTTGAGAGTCTGGCTTCTCGGCCAGATAAGTCAAGTTCGTTTGTATTCGATGTTGTCGTTTTCTTTTTCGTTGTAGACACTGAGGTGTCAATATTTATTGTGTCCACATTCGATGTTATATTGCTCGCTAACTGGGTGATTAGTAGATGACTCGTCTGAGTCGGTGACAGTGGTTCTGAGTTGGCATCAGTTTGGTCTGAGACCTGCTTCCGGAAGTGAAATCTTAACGTTTTGATACTTTTTTGGCTGCTAGGTGCGTCCGAATTCAAGAGTTCAGCATCTGTCACATCAAACGGAGAATAAAATAAGTCTTCGCCTTCCTCATTGAGCTCGTCTTGTATGCCACATTGTGGTTGTATTTTTCTTGAGGCTTCACAGTTTGTTTTAGAGACAGAATGAACATCTCCTTCAGTCTTTGATGTGATATCATGTTTGTTCATAGGGTTTACAGAGTATTCCTCTCTGCCCGTGGCGAGTGGTGTATCGGATTGGATGTTACATTTGCGCCCATCTACGTTGTTAGTTGGAGGCTTTGCCTCGGATTGTCCCGCTGAAGCGGCAGCTTCTATGACTAGGCTAAGCTTGTCATTTGACGATGCAGACTGTATGCAAGCCCCCCTCGGGGGTCGTGCCCTCAGCTCTTCGACGGATTGTGTTTGTTGTGCTTTAGTCACATCAGAGGACGGAGGGGGGGTTTGAGAGGGCTCGCGATGTTCAGGCGTTAAATGATCTGGACTCGCCGGACCCCGTGTAGCGGGGCTCAACGGGATAGACTCAGATCCCTCCTTCCCCGCGCCCAGGCTACATAGATTATGAGCTGCCTCAGGCTCGGCCACCAGAATATTTTCCTCTGAATCGGCGGTCGGCGTGATCTGAGGCATTTCCCTCCCAGCACAATAATTTGTTTGTTTTACTTTTAAACGGGCTTGGGAACGTGTGTCCATAGTCAAAAGGTCTTACCTGACAGCTGGCTACCTGCGCGGACTGCAGCTGATTGAGACTCCGCGCGCGCTCAGCGCTTACCAGACCATATGGTGCGTTAAGTGTTTTGCTGAGGTCGAGATCTGAAGTTCTTATGCGCACCTCCGCGCAACAGCCGCTTAACAGCCCAAGGCCTTTACCCCTGTCGGGCTTAACGCCGCAAGGGTGCCTCGCTGATGTTTAAATAGCTCTGAAGGGTCACGTGATCCTCCACGTGACTGCCACAAGCCACGCCTCCTCCAGGAAGCGTGGAACGGGAAGAGCTGAGACTGCTCGCAGTGCCGTGCAGGTCCTTGGGAAAGATAGCGCTCTGGGAGCAGCGTTCGAACTCGATTCAAGGTTCTGCACAAGTGCAGGATTCGCGCCGCAAGGGTGCCTCGCTGATGTTTAAATAGCTCTGAAGGGTCACGTGATCCTCCACGTGACTGCCACAAGCCACGCCTCCTCCAGGAAGCGTGGAACGGGAAGAGCTGAGACTGCTCGCAGTGCCGTGCAGGTCCTTGGGAAAGATAGCGCTCTGGGAGCAGCGTTCGAACTCGATTCAAGGTTCTGCACAAGTGCAGGATTCGCGCCGCAAGGGTGCCTCGCTGATGTTTAAATAGCTCTGAAGGGTCACGTGATCCTCCACGTGACTGCCACAAGCCACGCCTCCTCCAGGAAGCGTGGAACGGGAAGAGCTGAGACTGCTCGCAGTGCCGTGCAGGTCCTTGGGAAAGATAGCGCTCTGGGAGCAGCGTTCGAACTCGATTCAAGGTTCTGCACAAGTGTATTTTATTTGAATGTTATAGCGCTTTACTCCAAAGTGCTGGTACCCTGCCTTTAAATCGATTTTTGAGAATGTCTTGGACGCTGTGAGGTCCGCAATGGTTTCGTGGAGGGTCGGCGTAATGTGCCTTTTCCGCACTTTGGTCACGTTCGGTAGGCGCATGTCGATGCAGATTCTAATCTTGTCGGGTTGCTTTGTTTTTTTTGTGACAACCATCGGGTAGACCCATGATGTTAGTCCGGTCGCTTCCTCGATGAACACTACTTTTTCCAGGTCATGTAGCTCCTTGGCGATTAGGTCGCTCATATGGAATGGGGTCCGCCAATGTCGTTCTGCCTGTGGTTGTATTGTCGGGTCAATGTGCAGCTTTATCACTCTGCCTTTGAGACATCTGCTCCCCAAAATAGTTTGGGATGTTGTGCTAAGAGGTCGTGGACTTCACAGTCACTCAATATATTGCAGATGAACTTAATGAGGCCCAGATCTTCTACGGAGTCCCAGCTGAGCAGACACTCAATTCCTGTGTCCACCACGCACATTTCTGAGTGGACAATCAGCCCTCCTGTTCTGCTGAGTGTGGTTCGGAATGGTCCAACTACGGGTAACGGCTTCCGGCTTCCATATGGGTATAGCTCGGGGCTTGCGGGCTTCAATGTGGGTTGGGGGTTTAGTGTGTGTAGAGTCCTGAGGGGCATTATGTTTACTGAGGCACCCGTGTCAATCATCATCGTTACCTCTTGCTCCCCTACTATGATGTTGCATCATATGATGCCCCCGGAGCCCCTCCTGCATAACACGAGGTCCGGGTGAAGCGGCAGCCACTTCTCAGCTCCTCACTGCCCCCGGAGCCCCCTCCTGCATTACACAGGGTCCGGGTGAAGCGGCAGCCACCTCTCAGCTCCTCGCTGTCCCCGGAGCCCCTCCTGCATAACACGGGGCCCGGGTGAAGCGGCAGCCGGCTCTCCACTCCACACTGCCCCTGGAGCCCCTCCTGCCATCACACGGGGTCCGGGTGACACGACTACCACCTTTCTACCTGCTCCCTCGGACGCTTCTCATCGCTGGCCCTGAGTCCACTTTTGGCGCCATTCTGTACCTGGACTACTCCAAATTCTATTCCGTGTGCTTGCTCCCTTTGTCTCTACTGTCCTTACCTATCAACCTTAATCACTGGACTCGTGTCCACCTTTGGCGCCATCCCGCATCCCCTCCTGTCGCTTTATACTCCCTCTTCTCTTCTGACCCTTCATTGTCCACTGCCTCTCCCTTCTGTAACTGTCTTACTGGTGCCTACCCGCCACATTCCTAACTCCTACAATTACGGCCCTTCTCTACTTGTCCCTCCCCTTGTCCTTTGATATGCGATCTTCCATAACTCCCTTCCACCTCACTCACCCCCCTCTCTCCACCCTTCCTCCTTCCCCTTCCCCTTCTTCTCTCCTCTCTCCTCCTAGTCCTAATGCCTAGTCCTCTTCACTTTCATCACCCTTGCTCCTCCAGTTACCCCCAGTCCTTCTCTCATAGCCCCAACCTTCTTTACCCCCCCACTGCCAACCACTCTGCCCTCATGAACACTGCTCTCTGGAACGCCAGATCCATCTGTAATAAAACTGCAGCTACCCTTGATTTGTTCTTTCGCCTCAACCTTCATTTCCTCTGTCTTACTAAAACCTGAATTCCCCCTCATAACACCTCTGTCCCCGCATCCTTGACAACCTCCTCCTCCTCCTTCATTCACACGCCCGCCCCTCTGGCCATGGCGGAGGCGTCGGTCTCCTTTACCAACCCAAATACATTTCCTCCTCTTCCTCTCCAACTCTCCCCTCTTTCCCTTCCTTTGAATTCCTCTACAAGTCTTTCTCCACTCCTCACCCTATTTCCTTCCTGATCATCTCCCTCCCCCTCTCCTCTAACTGTACTTGGCGACTTTAATATCCATCTTCCTTCTCCCCCTCAATCTTCTCCCCTCCTCTCCATCCTTGACTCCTACCTCCTCTCCCCCCTTCCCTCACCCCCTACTCATTCCACTGGGTCAACTCTTGACCTTATTTTCAATTCCTCCTATCCCTCCTCCCCTGTCTCTTCTCTTCCTGTTTATCTCTCAGACCATGCTGTACTCTCATTCTCACTATCTCCTCTCTCGCACTCCACTACTGCTAATCCCTCCCCTCCAATCTACTTGCGTCGTGACCTTCGGAATTTCGACGCCACCCTCTTTTCTGACACTTGTTCTGCTTCTCTTCCATCTCCCCATGACTTTGCTCTACTCTCTGCGGATGATGCTCTCTCCTCCCTTTCCTCTTCCATCTCCACTGCCCTAGATCAACTTTACCCTCTTTCTCTCTTTCGTCCTACTCGGAAGCCTTCCCAACCCTGGCTTACCTCCCATCTCTGTTCTATGCGGCGCCTTCTCCGGCGGTTAGAGACACTCTGGCTCAAAACTTCCTCGCTTTCAAATCAAACTTCTTACTTTTCTTACCATGCACTTTACAACTCTTGTCTTGCAGCAGCTAAATCCTCCTACTACACTAACCTTCTCCAGTCTCAAGCCTCCCACCCTCGTTGGATTTTTCAAACTCTCTCCCGTCTTCTCCTCCAACTCCTGATCCCTCGACCAACTCCACACTCTCTCTTTCTGACTTTGCCAATTTTTTCTCCTCCAAAATCCTCTCACTCTGGCAAAAAATTAACTCCCTCTCTGACTCCCCCTCTCCTCCTCCCCCCTCTCCTCCCTCTTCTACTATGTCCATCTTCTCACCTGTTTCCCCCTCTGAAGTCTCCTCCCTTCTTTCCAAAGCCCACCCCACGTCCGCCCCCTCTGACCCTCTCCCCTCATCCCCAAGATCTACCCTCTTCTTATCCCTTACCTTACCATCTTCTTCAACTCCTGCCTCTCCTCATCAACCTTTCCCTCTACGTTCAAACACGCAACGATTATTCCTATTCTAAAGAAACCCTCTGCCGATCCACTTCTCACTGCTAATTACAGACCTATCTCTCTACTACCTTTCCTTTCTAAGCTTCTTGAGCGCATTGCCTACTCTCAACTCTCATCCTTTGTTACTTCTTCCTCTCTCCTTCCTCCCTTCCAATCTGGCTTCCGTCCCAAACATTCCACTGAAACTGCTCTCACCTCTATCCTTAACTCACTCCTCTCTGCTCGACATGCTAAGCAATCCTCTATCCTTATTCTACTTGATCTCTCCGCAGCGTTTGACACTGTCGATCACCCACTCCTGCTTCATACTCTTTCCTCCTTCGGATTTAAAGGCCCTGTTCTAGAATGGCTATCCTCCTACCTCTCCTCCCGTTCCTTTGCTGTTTCGTGGGGAGGCCAGTCCTCTCCTTCTTTTCCTCTTATCTACGGTGTTCCTCAAGGCTCTGTACTTGGTCCTTTCCTTTTCTCTCTTTACACCTCTCTCATTGCCCCTGTCATCTCCTCGTTTGCCATTTCCCATCACTTCTATGCTGACGATACTCAACTCTTTCTTTCTTTCTCCTCCTTCACACCTGACCTCCACCTTAAACTCTCCTCCTGCCTCACTGCTATGAAGAACTGGATGTCCTCCCGCTTTCTCTCTCTTAACACCGATAAAACCGAAGTCCTTTTCTTCCCCTCTAATTCTCTTGCCCCTCCCTCCCCTCCTCCATTCATTCACTTTCCTCCCTCTAATCTCCCGATTTCCCCCCAAGCTCGTAATCTAGGTGTTCTTTTTGATTCCTCTCTCACCTTCTCTCAACACATTTCACTCACCTCCCGCACCTGCAGATACCACCTCTACAATATACGCAAAATCCGTTCCTCCCTCACATTCCACGCCACCAAACTCCTAATTTCCTCTCTCATCTTCTCCCGCCTCTTCTACTGCTCTTCTCTAATCTTTGGACTTCCCACTTCCCAACTTGCCCCTCTTAAATCCATATACCACTCTGCTGTTCGTACCCTCTGTCTCCTTACCTCCCGTGACTCCATCTCTTCCTCACTCTCGTACCTTGGCTGGCTACCTTTCCACTCACAGCATAAAATCCACTTTCTCTGCCTTGTCTTCAAATCCCTCTATGGTCTTGCTCCTCCTTAGCTCTACTCCCTTCTCTCCTTCTACTCCCCATCCCGCCCCCTTCGCTCCGCTGACCATTTCCTCCTCACTGTTCCTCCTTCCCCCTGTGCTTCCTCCCGTTTCCGCTCATTCCAACTCCTTGCACCTATGCACTGGAACTTACTCCCTCTTACAATCCGCTCTACTACGACCTTCGCCTCATTTCGCACTTCCCTTAAATCCCTCCTCCTCCATTCTCCCCCTTGAAAACTTCCCCTATCACCTGATTCCTCTCTCCCCATTCCTACTCCTCTCCCTTCCTCTTCAACTTTCCCTCGCCCTGTCCAACTCCCTCTCCTCCCCCACATCTTCCCTCTCCCCTTTCTACCCCCCTCAGTTAATTGCTCTTTGCACTGTTTTGTTGAATGATTCAAGATGTAAATTTTGCTCCCATTGTTAAGTGTTATTGGTTTTTTGTAATCTGTTTTTCCATTGTACAGCGCCTTGGTGTAAAGCGCTCCATAAATAAATAAATCAAATCAAATCAAATCATTGCCTCCTTTTCTTCCTTCTGTCCATTGTTCTTCTTTTTCCTGGCATGGCATGTTGCGATGGTTGCCATTGACTGGTCTTCCTCCCCTTCTGATTCTGCTGATGAGGAGTCGTTTTCCTCCTCAACCTTGCGTGCATTAGCTTGCTTCCTGTCCCTGTGGGTGGGTCTGCCTGCGGGCTGCGCTGGCTGATTGGGTTGTTCGAGGACCGGCAGACTTTGGCGTAGTGGTCCAAGCGGCCGCATGCGTTGCACCTGGTTCCTTGTCCCGGCAGTTGCATTTCCCATGCTATTGTCCACCACACTACCCGCAGTCGATGGGTCCAGGTATGCAGTGTCGCCCTCCCGGCGTGTGGGCAGGGTCTTGGTTCCCTCCTCGTGGCAGTGGTCGATCAGTGATGGCAGCTACGGCTGGGACGGGAGATATTTGCAGTTTCTGCAGCGTGGTGTCCATGTGTGCGACTCGAGTGTATGAAAGTTCTCACTGACAGCCATACTCTAGGATGCGGGTTAGGGATATTCCTTTTTCACTTAGTATGATCCTCCTCAGTTTCTCAGAACACATCCCATTTATGATTTGTCACCAGATCTCTCTGTCCACGTTGTCAAATTCACATGATAGGGCGAGTCGCCCTAGGTGAGTGTGGTATGAGTCCAGTGTCTCTCCCTCCCCTTGTACTGTTGTGCAGAAGTTAAAGATTTCATAGTCGGGGGTTGAGTTGGGCATGAAATTATGTGTTAGGGTGTCTTTTGCTGACTTGTAGGCATCATTTGCATCCAGGGCCTGTGGTAGCGAATTGAAAATGTGCAGCATGTCATCGCCAATACACAGAAGCAGGTGTGAGTGAATTGTTTTTGCTGTGGCAATGTCTTTACAATCCATCACCATTTCAAACTTCGGCAACCGCAAGGCCCATCTGGGTCCCACTGAGAATGGTTCTAGGTAAGGGTCAAATGGGGTCATGGCAACCCTCCATGTCCTTGAGTGCGTGGAGTGGGGTTGAGGCTGAAGTGCATGGCCAGCCTGGCAGGGTTAGCTGGAGTCGTAGCTATCATGCATGGTTTTGTATAGTAGGTGTTCACATGTGGGTGAAAATGTGTTGTCTTTCTCACTTCGCCCTCCTTTGCTGTGTTTAAAGTATTGTTTGTCCTTTCCCCACTCAGCGCCTGATCTTGGTGCCGAGGCTGTTGGCGTGCGCTCACACAGTTGGGAGGAGAGAGAGGGAGATATGCGGGTCGATTCATGGAAATAATGTGCGCTGACATTTTCGGCGCAAGCGTGCGAAAGCGTGCAAATCGCAGTGCCAGTGCGAAAATCGCAGCGAAACCCGCGCACAGCGATTCATGGAAGTCCGTGCGCGAGGAAATTCCAGGATGTGCACCAAAATACTGCGTGGCGCACGCTGACAGAAGAGTCTGCCTGAGGTTATGGAGTTCTTCACTCAGGGCTTCCCTGTGGGCCTGGGACTCTATTGAGATGGATTGGCGCAGAGGCTCCAGTGCCGCCCGTCGGTCCTTGTTGGAAGCCAACATGTCTTTCCTGTGTGATTGGCAAATGGAGTCTGTTGCCTGCTGTAGTTGCTCCATCTGCCTTTCAGGGGGGATAATGGAAGTGGCCACCCTCTCCATTTGCTGAGCCATTATTTCAACTGATGCTGACTGTTGGGTTGCCATAGCGTACATGGAGTTCTCCCATACGCTATTGCCTGGTGGCGTACGGCCACCGCGTCAACGGGCACCACACCTTTTTGGGGCAAGGCGATGTGCACCTTGCTGTGCTGGCACAGCCTGAGGCTGCAGGACTGCATTCCCCATCTGATCTGCTGGCCCAGGAACAGGATCAGATGCTATGGAGTGTGACCCTGCATCCGTAACCGCCAACACTGACATCCCCATAGAGGGATCTACCCCTGGTGCAGGTGGGTTGGACAGAACAGAATCCCTGCCAGAAACACTTATGTGACGGCACATAGGTCTCATCATCCGAATCAGCACCTGAATAGAGGTCTGGGGAGGTGCACCCAGAGACACCCCTGGAAAGTATGGTCTGCAGGAGGATTGGGTTCTCACCCACCACCACACCACGCCCCCCGCTGGTGCCCGGTCGTGCCTGGGATTCCTCCTGGGTCTGCACCATCTCCTCAACCTCAACAGCATCAAGTGTGTCATCCCCTGCAAAAACATGAAAGAGAAAAAATGGAAACAGGCATTAGCACCATAGCACAGAAATAGGCCTTTCAAGCTACAGAACCAGTACATGATTCACACATGTACCACATTACTATAACCCTCCCATGCCTGCACTGTCACTGAGTAGTAAGGGGAGGCAAAAGGCAGACACTGATGACACCAATATGGGAGAGCAACACATTTGCTGCATGCTGGTTAGCACTGCCATCACACATTGGCCTGTGAGTGGCATGTCCAATACACATACATGACACATGGCAGCACACAGATGGCATTTAGCATAGCCATGGTACATTTGACAAGTACAGCCATATGTCAGTGATTGAGTACTGTCACCCATCCATGTGAGATGGACATGATGACATGAAAAAGGCTGCATACTGGGACTAAGTACACATGTGCCACTCACTGCAACACATGCAAGGTACAAGAATACAGTAATAGTTGGCTGATCTATTTTTCGTCACATTGACATCGCAAGAAACCTCTGTCATTTTCCACATGCAAACAGGCACTCATCTAAACATTTGTGCTGGCCAATACTCCATCAGCCTGAATGGTCTCATTGTGTACATAACCAGGTAAAGCATTGCCCCAGTGTGGCCAGTAAACAATGACCGAAGCATATCACATATGTCACAATATGGTTGATAAATGTCTTGCAAAAAAGGGGAGAGTGGAAAATATTATCCTGAAGGCACACTTACAAATTCTGACCAATGTAGTTGCAAGATGGCAGTACAAGGTCAACTGCACAATTGTGGGCCTAATAGGATACTGTAGCAAGAAGGGATACAGTCATAGCGAAATACAAGGCACGTGATCCCATGTGAGGAAGGAAATGGGTGACCCATAACACTCTGGAGTACACACCCTCACCTGGCACTCAATCAGAACCCGTCACCCAAAATACATACACATGCACTAAACACACACACGCATGGGCACTCACCGGACAATGCTTCGTAATCAGGTAGTTCTCCCACACCTCGGATCTGTTCCTCTGTGACGAAGGTCCCAGCAACAGACTCATGTTCAGTGAGTTTGTTGTCCTCTTGTGGAGACCCACCGCCAGTCACCAGAGTAGCGGCATGATTTGAGGCCAGCTTGTCCTTTGCTCTGCGTTTCAGGTCGTTCCACCGCTTGTAGCAATCATCAGCTGAGCGCCTCACAAATCCAAGGGCACTTAAGTGGTTCGCGATGGTCTGCCCGTGTGCCTTACATTGACCAGGTGTGGTCTTGGACCCTGCAGTCACCACCATTTCGTGGCTATGTTGCGACACATAGCTCACAAGTGCATTAAGCTCTGCGTCATTAAAGCAAGGCTTCCTTGACGTGCCGGAGTGTGTAGCCGTGCCTGGGGTCTCAGCCTGTCGTGCCAGAGCACCCTTCTTCCTCTTTTTA
Organism: Ambystoma mexicanum; assembly: GCF_040938575.1. Lineage (NCBI taxonomy): Eukaryota > Metazoa > Chordata > Amphibia > Caudata > Ambystomatidae > Ambystoma > Ambystoma mexicanum. Next base: position 706,376,523 of record NC_090924.1, read on the forward strand.
GAAGGTGGAGCGGAGCCAGAGTGGCTACCGCCGCTCTGGTCAGTAGGGGCAGAATCACCGGTGGACTGGGTTGTTGGAGTGTGCGAATGCACATTGACCATAGGACTTGGTGCAGGCATTGTCTGAAGTGTGATGTTGGCAGGGGGAACATCAGTATGATGGGCCAGGACCGACACTGTCCTGGCTGGGAGAGTCAGAGCTGGGGCGGATGGAGCTGCAGCTGCCCCTGCAGCCTCACCACCCTGCATACTTGGGGCAGCAGATGACATAGCTGCCCCAGATCCATGTGCCTTGGTGACAACTTGCACCGCCACACGTGGCCTAGGCTTGCTGACCTGGAAGTCAGCCAGGGAATCATCCTGTGCCAGGTCAGGTGCCACAATGGGCTGGTCCACAGGGGCTGAGCTGGGATGGTATCAGCCACGTTTCCCTCAACCATGGGGGGGGAGCATAGGTGTCCCTGATTGGTCCTCCACACATGGGGGTCTATGGGCAACCTGCAAATCCTGGCCATGTCCCCTACCGCGCCCACCACGTCCACCTTTTGAAGGTCGGCCACCTTTGCCTCCCTTACCGCTTGGTCGCCTCCCAACCATGGCACTGATGTTGTTGTGCGTATGGGAGGAGCAGAAAACTATTGTCCTGGGCAATTGGTGGTCAAAGGGGTAGGGTACTAGATGGAATTCGTACCCTAGTGCTCTAACAAGGCTGTCTGTGACCCCTGGGGGAAAATGACGGGTCACGCAACGCACAGGCAGCCCAAAAACAAAAATAAACGTGCACACAACCCCTCGTAGACGTGTGTGGAAAAATGAACCCGCACTACGCTGTGGCACCCAGAAACACAAAAATAAGCGTATGCTTAATACACGCAGCCTACAATGACCTCTGAAGGGGAGTGCGACACACGGGGCAAGCACAGTTGCTAAATACGTGCGGAACTCACCGTCTGCCTGGAATAAGAACGTGAAAAATAAGCGTGTGTGCGCGTTGGCAACACGCCGCCAAAAGAAGAATTGTACGTTGTCTGAGGAGACAGGACAAAAGGAGAAGTGAACACTGTTTGAGGAAACAGGCCCAAAAAAAGTAGAAAAATTAAAGCTGTCAGAGGTAACAGGGAGTACGAACTTGAAACGCTGTGAAGTAATCGCGTGTGAACCGACAAGAAGTACATAATTCACCCACTCGCTCTCCACGAAAAGCACGTACAAGAAAATAGCGTTCTACACGTACCTTTTAAAGCAGCCCACACGTACACGTCACTTACGCGTGTACGTGTCCTTTCCTCCAATTACACGCGCTGACACTCGGACGTGTAGCTTTTCCACGTGTGCTCTGTCATCACGTGCTGTGAGGGAAACACCCACGCGTGTCACGTCACAGACACGCTTACGCGCTAAGGGCCTTTGGTCCAATGAAATCGCGTACGTGCGCTGACGCGCTTATGCGCTAAGGGCCTTTCCTCGAATTACACGCTGACGTGCAAGATTTTCACGTGCCAAATCACTCCGTATCAAGCTGGCCACGCGTTCACACACAGAAGACCACGCTTCTGCCCAGAAGGCCGAATTACTGCCCCCCAGAGCCCCAAGCATGCTCCCACCTGCCATCTGTTGCTGCCTGATTGCCTGCTGCCCACGTGCCCTGCCATTTGCTGCCTACACGTCAGCCAGGGTTGCTGTTGCTGTGACCACCCCTGCTGGAACCGAAGACTCCCGACTGCTATTCCATCGCTCCACAGCCCAGCCCCAGGACCCAGTTGCCCACCCACACCTGCCTCTGGGGTTGCCATGCCGGGCACTACACCATCTGGCACCACTGGCAACCCCCAGCCAGAGAGGCAGGGGGCCACCAGCTTCACTGCCACCGAAGTTGGAGTCCTGGTGGAGCAAGTCCTGGGGCAGTATGATGCCCTCTTCGGAAGTTCGGCCGCCGACAAGGAAGGACGGACCAGGATCTGGACGGACATCGTGACTGCCATCAACGCGGAGGGGGTGGCAGTCCGCGAATTCCATCATGTCAAGAAGCGCTGGGAGGACTTCAGGTCTAGGACCCTCAACAAGGCCCGGCGCCTCGCGGAGGGGGGCCGAGTCAGCCTGAGCAACATCCAGATGAGGGTCCTGGAACACGTAGGCCCAGCGCTCCACGCCCAGATCCTTCGGAGGCAGACCCATCTGGAGTTGAGCGGTAAGTGGCCAAGCATTGCTGTGTGAGACAGGGCATCTTGCAGTGTGCTGGTAGTCTGATACTTGCCTGTATGTGTGACATAGGCCATGTATGGATATGTGTGTGTGCAGGGACATCATGGTCATGCATGTGGGACCAGTTATGTGTGAACCACATGGTAGGTGCATGTGTTTTAATGCAACATGGGGACCTCTATGCAGAATGCACACCTGAAAGCATGCCAGTCTCTGTTCCTGGACATGGAGGGGGGATGAGGAATGGGTGCTGATGTCATATACATGTATGGTGCACGTGTGTGTGTGTGTGTGTGTGTGTGTGTGTGTGTGTGTGTGTGCGCGCCAGAGAAGTGTGTGTTTGACTTTGAAATGCCATGGATGCATGTGACTTTGAAGGCAACATCTTGGTTTACAGGGGCCCTCGTACATGGGTGTTGATGTTGATTGCAGGCGCCAGGAGTGTTTCTGCATGTGTGTTGCATGCATTGACCCATGTGTTGTGGAAGGACAGTATGGAAGTGACATTTGACAGTGCCACTCATGTGTTAAGCCCCCACAGGGGCTTCCAATGGCGGAAGACGGTGTGGAGACATCCAGGTTGGTGGTCTCCACAGAGGAGGAGGAGCCCGCTACTGAGCGCACATGGGGCCTGGTGGGGGTAGTACCACTGGTGCAAGTGCTGCAGTCCAGGGCCAGGGTCAGGAGGCAGCACAGGTCACCGCGTAGGGGCCTGTGCATGTCGCTGTCCTTGACCCTGTGACTGCACCATCATGCACCAGCAGGGAGGCCCTGTCCCAGGCCCGTCCGCAGGTAGGGGAGAGTGCCGTATCACCTGCCTCTCCACTACCTGTGGGCGAGGGGTCCCGTGACCGTATGGGATCCGTCCTGGTGGGCGTCGCGTTGTGCACGTGTGTCATTCGTGATGACATGCATTGTTCCTGGGAGGAGAACGCACGCCATCACGAAGAGCAGCGTCGTGACGTGGCACTGCTGGGAGGGGCCCTGGTCGGTGGGTTCCTACATGTGACGCGCACCCTGGCGGACCTCTCCTCCTCTGTGGAGGCTATGCGCCGGTCGTTCTCCACATCGTCTTCTGGCCCAGATTCCACCAGGGCCCCCTGTGGACCTGGCCTGACCAACACAGCCAGTTTGGTGGAGATCCCATCCCTGCCACAGTCGGGAGTTGGCAGTCCAGCAGGAGTGGACACCACAACTGGAGACCAGCAGATGGAGGATGTGCAGGCACCATCGGACAGGGCACATGGACAGCAGCAGCAGAGCAGGAACAGGCTGTAGGTGGGAGCAATGATGGCTCTGGGCCATCAACATCAGAGGGGCAGGCATCGGCCATAGGGCAGGAGGATCCTGGACGGGAAGTGTCTTCCTTGTGGCAGCAGTTGGGTCATGCGATAGATGCGGAGCGGCAGCGGGCGGAAGAGGCACGACTCACGATGGTCAGGGCGGAGAACTCCATGCGTAGGGCCCTGAGGCGGGCCGAGTGCCTTGAGGCCATTCGCAGGGACCTTGAGTTCCAAATGTCATCGTCCCTGCGAACCCTCGGGGCCATGGAAGAGGACCGCCTCCGGGACATCGAGCAGGAGTTCGATGATGCCCTGGCCCGGGACATCAACATGTGAGCCGTTGGACGTGCCCGCTGCCCTTGTAAATAGTTAGTTAGTATTAGGTTTCCTTTCGTTTTTTCTTTATTTTGGACCGCTTGGACAATGGACCACATTTTTGTATATAGTTTTTTTATTAGGTAATAGTTTTTGGTAGGTTTCATTTCTTAAGTTGGGCTCATGGACCCTGGATTCTTCAATTGTACATAGTTCTACATTGGATTCATCTTTTTTAATATTTTTTTTGTGTTCACCATGGAGCAATGGTTTTTATTTTCCCTTGGATTTGATTTTTTGAACTGTGACTTTGGACAACATTTCTTTTTGGATTTCTTTTGCTGGATTTTCATAATTTATCGGACATGGACCATTTCTTTTGTTATTCCCATTGTTGTGTGTTTAATTTGATTTACGTTCATGTTATCTTTAATATATATTTTTTTATACTTCCATTTGTGGTCTCATCTCATTGGTTTCATGCATGTCATGATATGGGTTTTGACATTCACTTGCACCCATTGTGTGTGTGTGACGAACATGTGATCATTTACATACTTGCCATTGGGGTTGTATCATGTAATTGGCATTTCTATGTGTGTGGATGCTATACTTGGGTGGGTCTTTGGCATGTGGAGGCTGGCCATAAGGGCAAGGGATCTAGATTGTGATGACGTGTTGGCTGGGGGACATGTGTCGGGGCCTGCTGGCAGGTGCCCTGCACTGCTGGGGGTGCAGGGGACATGTGTGGGGGCCTGCTGGTAGGTGCCCCGCACTGCTGGCGGGTGGGGGTGCAAGGGGACATGAGTGGGGGCCAGCGGCCAGGGGCCCCTGACTGCTGGGGGGTGGGGGTGCAAGGGGACATGAGTGGGGGCCTGCTGGCAGGTGCCCCTCAGTGCTGGGGGGTGGGGGTTCAAGGGGACATGAGTGGGGGCCTGCTGGCAGGTGCCCTGCACTGCCTAGGGGGTGGGTGTGCAAGGGGACATGAGTGGGGGCCTGCTGGCAGGTGCCCTGCACTGCTGGGGGGTGGGGGTGCAAGGAGACATGAGCGAGACATGAGTGGGGGCCTGCTGGCAGGTGCCCTGCACTGCTGTGGGGTGGGGGTGCAAGGGGACATGAGTGGGGGCCTGCTGGCAGGTGCCCTGCACTGCTTGGGGGGTGGGTGTGCAAGGGGACATGAGTGGGGGCCTGCTGGCAGGTGCCCTGCACTGCTGGGGGTGGGGGTGCAAGGGGACATGAGTGAGACATGAGTGGGGGCCTGCTGGCAGGTGCCTCTCAGTGCTGGGGGTGGGGGTGCAAGGGGACATGAGTGGGACATGAGTGGGGGCCTGCTGGCAGGTGCCCCTGACTGCTGGGGGGTGAGGGTGCTGGGGGACATCTGTGGGGGCCTGCAGGCAGGTGCCCTGCACTGCTGGGGGGTGGGGGTGCTGGGGGACATGAGTGGGGGCCTGCAGGCAGGTGCCCTGCACTGCTTGGGGGTGCTGGGGGGCATGAGTGGGGGCCTGCTGGCAGGTGCCCTGCACTGTTTGGGGGGTGGGGGTGCTGGGGGACATTAGTGTGTGCCTGCTGGCAGGTGCCCTGCACTGCTGGGGGTGCAAGGGGGTAATGCGTTGGTGATCACTAGTGCAAGTTGACATGTGGCTTGGCTGGGGGGGCATGCCCATGGTGGATGGGCTGCTGCAGGACATGACCAGGGGTGCAGGGTAGTCCCCTGTGGTGTGGTGTGCCTGCAGGGGCCGTGGAGGGTGTAGAAGGAACACCTGGGAGGACCCACACTGCCAATTCACGTGTAGGACTCCCCTGCACCCCTGAAATACACGTACCCCACTCGCACAGGGCCTATCGCGTGTGAAACTTGCCCGCACCCCAGAAATACACGTACCTTGCTGAAATCACGTGTGGAACTTCCCGCGCACCCCAGTAATACAGGTATCCTGCTGAAATCGCGTGTTAAACTTGCCCGCACCCCAGAAATACACGTACCCTGCTGAAATCGCGTGTGGAACTTCCCGCGCACCCCTGTAATACACGTACCCTGCTGTAATCGCATGTTAAACTTCCCCGCACCCCAGAAATACACGTACCTTGCTGAAATCGCGTGTGGCACTTCCCGCGCACCCAATACACGTTCCCCGCTCGGCGTTTGCTGTTTGGCAGCCATGTATACTGGTCCAGGGTTAGCGCAGCCCATTGCGCTGAATTGTGAATTTTGATGGCTTTTCCTTGCGCGAGGGCATTTTTGGGGGCGTAACTGGCGCTGCTGCAGGGTTGCTACGCCACTCTGCGCCACAGCTGGTTTTGGAGGCTAAAATCCATGAATACGCTGTGCGCGGATATTGATTTTAGCGCACGCGGCTGGCGCAGACATTCGTACGCGCACACTGTGCGCCAGCCACGTGCGCCACTTTTGTGCGAAATTCTATGAATTACCCTGTTGGTGTGTTAACCTCAATGGGGGTGCTGTGCCTTTGAATGCGTGCGGTGCTGATTGGTTCCACCCCCTCAACAGTTTTATAACAGTGCCGGCGCTCCTGTCCTGTTTGTGTATATGTAACATATTTCTATGTTTATAAAAGATGGCTTGCAAAGTACACAAACCATAGTAAGGTACGCACACAAATATATAACATTTATATATATTTGTGTGCATACCCTACGGTTTGACTAGTTTTCAGGCCATCTTTTTTAAACATTTCGGGTTTATAAAAGATGGCTTTGAAAGTACACAATTCAAGCCATCTTTTATAAAGCTTTGACTACGGACAAAATCGTCCGTCGGCAAAGCTTTATAAAAGATGGCTTGAAATGTGTACTTTCAAAGCCATCTTTTACAAAACAAAGGGACAGTAACTCCCTCTGGTGAACTCTCGCGCGAGGGGTCACCAGACGCAGTTACTATGACTGACGGAAGTGTCAGCCAGTCACAGCATCGATGTGGCTGGCTGCCACTTCTGTCAGCATGCCTGAATTCATTGCAGGCGCATCTCGCGTCGCGGCTGCAGTGCGACGGGATAATGCATCCCTCGATACCCACCAATGTTGCGGTAGGACGGGGGCCCCGGCAGGGCCCCGGCTCAGTCCCACTTTTTGGAGACTGCCGGGGCCTGGCCCCGGCAGGCCCCGGCCCACTTTAAGCACTGGCAATACGCTTAGCTGCTGGATAAGTATATACTGACGGGAATGAGGTGGGTCTGTACTATAACTACCTGACCCCGTAGTGGAGTGTTGGAGAGTGTTTTTGTGTGTCTGTGGGGCTGTCGGGAGCAAGGTACACTGAACACCGATCGGGAAGGCGAGCAAGTCCAATTACTCATTCGAGTCGGTGTGGTGAAGACATCCTTTTGTTTCACTTAACAGATTTTGAACTTCCAATTTTCAATCATTCTCTGTGACATGGAGCTCTATTAGAGCCTTTGCGGTAGCAATATTGTCAACGCAAATAGCGTTACGGCTACTCGCTCCAGCTCTATTAGCACCATATCACAAGTAGCGGTGGAGCCCCATTCCCCATTGGGTCCATTGGACCCAATGTGGGTTTCATGGTGTTATTAGCGCTGGCGCAATAAGCTCCCAAAACGGGCGTTAAATGGAGATTTTTACCTCCAGCAAAAAGCTGGAGGAAAACCTCCCATTTAATGCCCAAATCCCGATTGGGCCAACCCTTAAATGTGGTAGTAATAGCGTTACCGCCTCATTTAAGGGATAACGCCCAACCTGTGATGAGGCCCATGGACTAAATAAGAAATAATAATAATAACTTCAGTGGTCCTTATCTGTTATTTGGTATTTGGACTACCCAGTCCCTGCACATAAGCAACCAAGATCTAAAAACCAGTGACTCGCACGCTCCAGTGATTCCAGGTGGGCAGTCTGGCCACTAGGACGGTGGGGTCGTGGACAGAGTAAACTGGAGAGTTGAGTCATTTCACTGTTTTCTTGCATGCATCCACAGAGTGCCCCACTGAGTCCTGTTAATCTGTTGGGCGGTTGCTTGTAACTTTCCTTTTTTTCCCTTTTCAATTCATATATTGTACTAAATTGCAGTGGTACAGTTGATTTTGAACGAATGTATTAGATAATCTCTCCTTGCTGATACGATTTGTGATATTTTGTAGATTGCTTGCAGTGTTTTGCTACTTTCCCTTTGGCCAAAGATTCTATTATGCTGACAGTTAGTAAAAAAAATACAAGTTGCGTAGTTCTATAAAAATGGCATTTAAGTAGACTGGAGGTACACCTGAGAGGAATATAGCAATTTCAAAGAAAAAACAACATGGAAAAACTGACCCTAAGTTGCAGACGATAGTGGCTGCTGTATGAGTGACTGAGGCTGTTTGAGATTTAAGGGGAGAGACCCATTTGGCGCAAGATAAAATCACAACGTATCTGAAACCTGTAAATGCCCAGCCCTCGACATCAACCCAAGTTATTACAATTGAGGGATGTCAACTAACTGATGGGAGAGACACTTCCACTATATCTGAGTTTGATCTTATTGGTAATAACCTGTTGCTAAAGCTGGTTCTCAACTTAAAAAAGCATCAACAGGGAGTAATGAGAATGGAGTGATTGAACAAGTGGAGAATGTTATTGAGAACCTACTACCCCAAAAAATCTGGAAAGATCACATGGCCTAGGTAAAATCGCTGCTAATGCTTATGATAGTCTTGAACCTGAGCAGATTAAGATATTAAAAGCCTTATTTACTCTTTGCACTTTTATATGCAGTGAACAGCGATCACTAAAAGAGGGAGTAAGACAATTAGTAGATATAATCCTGCATATGGCAATTGGAAATCATTTTGAAGAAACCGAGGTTGATAAAAGGTTCACATTAGGAGTTGCCCCATTAATCGAGCCTGGGCAGCATGAAGTAACGATAAATGGGGAGAATACAGTAGATTAATTGTATAATGATCCATGTAGGCAGGTGGTGGTAGTTAAACCACCTAATTGTAACATAAATAAGAAAGAACTACTGGTGAATGGTAAAAAGAGTATATTTAAATCTAAACAAAAAAGAAAGATGCTTACTAAGAAAAAGAGTCTACCTTGAAGAACATCATCACTTGCTAAAACCTTGACTGAAAGAATTGCTTGTGTTGAGGCTGACGATCATTATACTATTGTTGAAGAAACTAAATAACAAAATAAAAGGGTAACTGCTAAGAGGAAAAATAACAATAATGATAATAACCATGGGATCAAAAAGTTGTTGGTCAACAAAACTTAACATAAGCTTGTTCGTAAGAGGATTTTATCACCCATGGATGGGGAGGAGATTTTCGATATTGATCATATATTGTTTGATGAAATTATGGAACCCCTCCCCCCCTCGAGGCTCATAATAGAGTAACCATACCTCTTGATCACCTAAGGTTTGAGGCATAAAAGATAAATCATTGATAGGGATGCCACTACATCTAGCCCATTCCTTAATAGGAACAATGTATTAGGACTTCTGCATCAAGTGCCCGATTTAATAGTGATAACTACTAAAGATATTAAACTAGTAGAGATTCCCTCAACTTTGCGGGAAGAAAAATGGGCTATAATTGATTTAGTCTTGCCTATTAGTACTGAGCTTATACTCATATATGCAAATGTTTTTAGTGAGATGGGGTATGAGTTCATCAGACTCGATGAGAGAGTAATTAAAGTATCAGAGAGGAAAATGGAAAAAATGATGAAAAAATTAATAAAGAAATGACTCTTGATGTAGATAGTTTGGTAAGGGAAATTGTAGCTGGACTAAACATGAATAAGGGTCTTAGCTATTCGCAGGGGGATTGTGACGAAGTGGATTGACAAATTGAGGATAGCAGTGGCAATTTGGGTATGATCTCATGAAATACAAGAGGATTTCACTCCTTTTTCTCTAATTGTGAAGGTCAATCCTTTTTGGTGGATACTGATGTTTTTGCACTGCAATAAACGTGTATGTTTTATGATTTTGCGATTGATAGGTATTTTGTTCTACAAAGGAAAGTGTCTAGTAAAGGTCTATTAATTGGGGCTAGACATTGCTGAAGAGTCTGGTGTTTTTCATCCCAGACAGTAATGTTTTAGACCGGTTTATAGTACTGAGAATGCTTTAATTGACCTTCCGACCTACTTGTTGAGTATCTTTGATATAGATAGCACCAGTCTTCTGGTGCTGCTGGACTTGTCTGTGACGTTCTTTTTCCTGGATCATGAGCGATTGCTCCAGACACTGAGCACCATCAGCCTACTTGGCCCTGACTCCATTGCTTGGGTAGAATCATTTCTGTCAAATCGCACGTCCACAGTCTGTTGGGGTAACGCCTCCTCTCCGTCTCTATCCATCATATATGGCGTTCTGCTGGGTGCATGTATCTTGCGTCTCCTTTTCAACCTTTATCTCAAACCACTATGTGATTTGCTACAAAGATCGGGGGCCTTCTTTACCAACTATGCTGATGATACTCAGCTGGTCTTGGAGCTTTGTGGAAGTTACGACCAGGATCTAGCTAGAATAAATGATCTCTATCTCTTAGCAGAAACTTGGATGAACCAAAACTGGATGTGTTTAAACAATAATAAGACAGAACTGATAATTTGCGGCTCCCATCAGGCCTGGACTAAACTCGACCCAAGATATGAATCTTTGAAAATCCATAACTGTGATATCATAGTGGTCAAGAAAGTCAAGACCATTGGTTTCCATCTTGATGCCTCCCTTAATGCTGACTTACATATTAACCAAGTAGCATCAAATTGTTCATACTATCTCAGGCTCCTTAAAAACATCCGCCCAGTCTTATCTGAACCCAACAGTGAATCCATTACACGCGCAGTCAACCTCCCCAGGATCGATTACTGTAATGCCCTACTGGACGGTGCAACAAGAAAGAGTTTGCAAATGCTTCAGGTAGTCCAGAATGATGCCGTCTGCATTATAAAAAGGAAAACTAGGTGAGAACACATAACCAAAAGCAGGCAGTCACTACACTGGCTACGAGTTTTGGCCAGGGTTCAGTTCAAGACTGCCACATTGGTACATAGATGCCGGTATGGCTCTAGCCCCATATATCTAAAAAAAAATGATATGCCAGTATCAGTCTTCAAGAACCATGCGGTCATCCACCTTATCCTTGGTCTGTATGGCTGACCATGCACGTACCCGTGGCCTTGGTCGATCATTTCTTGCAGTCGCAGCCAACCTTTGGAACACCTTTCCGGTTGAGCTCAGACAGCAGAAAGATCCCATCATTTTTTGTGCAAAATTGAAAACACTGCTCTTCTCAAAAAATCCTGTTAGCACCCTATGCCTCTTTGCTTGCTATGTTGTCCTGTTTTCCTCTTTGTGTCTGTATCTGTGTTTCCTAGCGCCCCAATGCCTGTGGGTTTTCAGCGCCTTATAAATAAATTAAAACAAGAAGAAAAGAAATATTGGCCCTGTAATGAATATGTTCCATCAGGGTATTGCCCCCATATACTGGCGTCCAAATTAGCCACAGGGGACACAACTGAGGCTGAGTATATTCTCATTATAAATGTTTATAATTCCCCAAACAATATTCATACATTCATGGTTATTGAAGAGTTGGAGAGGATTCTCGATGCTTGGAGATTGGTCAACCCTTCTTCTGCCTTTTTGATTGTTAGGGATTGAAATTATCCACGTCCTGCGGTTTTGGGCAAACAAGACAAGAGGTCCCATGATCTACTGACAAATGGTTTAGGGGCGGTGATTACACAACCCAATGACGAAGACTCATGCAAGTTTGATCCCTGGCTAACATTTATAAATATTAACAGCCTTTCTTAACTTTTTTGTAAACCCTCTTGCAGATAGTGTTATCCCTTTTAGGAACTCTTGGATCGTTTATATACTGTTATCTGATTTGATGATGGAAAGAATAGGACTACTTAGCCCCATGCCCACTCTGCTTAGCAATCATATTGTACAGAAATTTGGAGTTTGCTCTCAAAATAAAAATTACGATTTTATGTTGGGTATATGTCATCTTAACTCTGCTAGTAACAGAATTCATTGGTCTCTGAATAATAATAAGAGATATGTTGTTTATTTTTGATGGAATGTTACAGAAACGGTGTCTCAAGGATACATTTGATATACAAACCTTTGAAGGAATTACTTCGCTCGCTAAGCAGTACATCCAAGATCGACCTAAACATGATAATCGTAAAATATTAAATAAAAGTAAGACCTTCGCTATTCTGATTGTAAAGGAGAAACATACACTTTATAACAAGATTACACATGTGAAATATAGCACAAATGATGAATATGTGAGGAAGAAGAAAATAACTCACTTAAAAACTAGATATAAGAATTTTGTCTGACGACCTAATGCTTCTGAACACTCCAAGAAATGGGTGTTAATACGCAGTAAGTTAAGAGATACTGATGGCGGGAAGTTCTGGAATATGTATAACTCCTTCAATATAGGAAATATTGTGAAGAGAAAGATGTATGGCATAAAAGAGTCTAACTGAATAAGGCATATTGAGTGATACCATAGTGATATTCAAACTATTAAACTTGGTACCAAATTCAGCGATACTAATAAAGATAATGACTGAATTCCAGCAGTTGAAAATCTTTTTAAGATTATTAATAAAATAAAAGCTTTCCAGGCCCCTGGTCCCGATGGAATTTCCAATCTTATATTTAAAAGTAACCTTGACTACTCGGTTAAGATATTTACACAGTTGTTTTGTACAATCAGATGTACAGGTTTTGTACCGACTAGTTGGAAGGCCACTGTATGGATCCCTGTATATAAGAAGGGTGCACGTGGCAACCCTCATATTTACAGACTGTTGGCTATGACCGATGACCTGTTCTAAAATATTTGCACATCTACTCTTAAAGGAGCTGAATATATAGATTTAAAAAATATTCTTTCCAAAAAACAATCAGGATTTCGACAAGGTATGAGTACCTTACATAACGCATGGACATTAATGTACCTTATACGTGAGATCCTTTAAAAGGATGGCTCTTTATTTCTCTGTTTTGATTTTAAAGGAGCTTTTGATACAGTTGATCGACAAATATTGTGGTCAAGATACAGGCATGCAAGCTAAATCCGATAATACTTTATTTAATTCAGGAATTTTATGCCGGCACTGTTGCTGAAATACGCTTGAATCAAGAGGCGACATTTAGTGATATAATTGATACGAATGTGGGATTAAAACAGGGTTGTTCACTTGCACCAACACTATATAATTTGTATGTATTGGATATGGGTTTATCATTTTGTAACTGTAGACATTTTCCCCCAAAGATTGGTAATGAACATCTTGCATGGCTTGCATATACCGATGATACATTATTGATTGATAAAACTGCAATTGGACTGCAGCGTATCATGGATAAATTGGCGCAATATTCAAGAACTAATAATCTCATAATCAATCATCAGAAAACTAAGATTATAGTGATAGGACCTAGAAAGGAAAGAACAAGTATGTTTTTGTGGTCATTGGACAAGAGCAGGATTGATATTTTGCATTCCTATATATATTTAGGAATATTTTTATCTGATACTATGAATGTAACACTTTTGGAGTGATACATAAGTTTAAAAATTGAAAAAAGGTTTATGGCAGTGTTAAATTTTGTTAGAGACAAAAGTGGGTATTCCTTACAACGATATTATTCAAATTATATAGATCTGACGTATGACTTGGAATTATTCACTGTGAGAGAAACAGCCTTGTTAAAAAAAAATGGAAGCGAAAATATGGAAAAGAGCCTTGTGCTTGCCCAATAATACTCCATTTGAAGGTTTACACTGTGAATTAGGATTGCTATCCCTATATAATCAAAAGAGTGTGGAAATGGGGATTTCCTATGTTCGTATGATGAATATAATTAATGAACACGACTGCATATTTTCTGTTTTTAAAAATATGTTATACAAGGGGTGTAGTAATGGTGTAATTATGTATTTTCATTCTTTGATTAAATAAGGATGCTGATACGGAGATAAAACGCATGTGACAATTATTGAAATGCAAATGAAAAAAAGGCTAACATTTGGGATAGAAATTCTGATGTGACCTATCTTGGAAAGTTTAAGAAATATGTAAACTATGTGGTTGAGTCTCCTTGCAATTATCTTATCAACCATTATCATGTGAAAGTAAGACTTTGCAGCTATGAGCTATGAGATTGAAACTCCTGGGCATCTTTTCACCAAATGTGTGAAATTGAGGGAGAATCATATAAAGGGTTAACACAATATGAAATACAATTTAGAAAATGATCGTAGTGATTAAATGTGGAGTTTAATGTATTGAGGAAATTGTACGATTTTGAATTTTACAATGTATCATATGTGGTTGGAAATTCTGGAATGTATTAAGAAAATGGAATGTGGTTAATCTTAATTTAGAGTTGTATGAGTGTTTAAACATTATCACAGAACCTTGATTTTTATGATATTTATGGTTATTTTTACTGTTTTTAATTATTGTATTTTTGGATCCTATTTGTATTTTTATGGTTATAAAATTGTATATGAGTTGAATATGTTTAAAGGTTTATTTAGCCATAACCGCCACCCTTTCTGGACTGTCGTACTACAACTGTGCTTGCCGGTGCCGTTGAGTGTGGCAGGTCTTACCTGCCAGGCGCATCGGCCCCAATAGGCACAATCGTCATGGAAGCACCGCCACCGTTAATAACATTGCCAGTGCTTCCGAATCCCCATTCCCATGGAGTCCTATTGGACTCCATGGGAATTGGGACTAACATTTTTCACTGTCTGATATCTCGGGCCGCTGGGACTTGTAATGTCCCGGTGACACCGGGATCTCAGGCGGCGGAAAGGGTGTTACTGCCCGGCGGGTTACCACCACACTTGTAATGACCCCCATAGTGCTTATAAATCGAATGCTTGAAGGCAGACCAGGTTGACATTTTTAAAACAGATTCGGAAAAGACACCTATAAGAACCAGAGCTAAGCTAGAATCCCTAACCAAACACACCCTTTACTTAACCAGAGATTGGAAAAAGGACCACACAGACAAAAAAACACCCTAATACAACGGATCAGAACAGATAAATCCACTGCACAACTTAATGGAAGTCCTCAACAAAGGGACAGAGGATTCAACCACACACCCAGCAAAAAACAGGATGATGCAAAAGAGAGATGAATCGATGGGCACCGTCCCAAGCGAAATGCAAGAAACGACGCTTAACAAAACACAAAACAACTCGCACACAGTACACTGTGTCGTACTCAACGTACGATCTATGGAAACACACAAAACAGAAATGTATCACTTCTTAAGTGAAGGTGGAACAGGCACACTCTTTCTCACAGAAACATGGCTATCTGACAAATACAAAGTAATCGCCAACAAAGCCATGACCGACAGCTAGAAACAAATACACTGTAATACACTATAAAAGAGAAAATGGAAGAAGAGGAGGAATCACACTTGTGCACGAAAATCGGATCTGCTCAACACCCCTCCCCTCAACCAACATAGAAGACTGCAAACCACTCCTAATCAATCTCAACAACCAATCCAACCTACCGTTCCTTCTGATCTGCAGACTGCTCATCAACAACTTCAACTTTGCCACAAATATCTCTGGCACCATAGCCAACCTCTCTACAAACCACGACAATATATATGTTCTGGGGGACTTCAACATTTGGTTTGAAAGAGAAATTGAAAACACTACAAACTCCCTCAGCGCCCTACTAGAAACGCTTCACTTTAAACAAATAGTAAACGGTCCCAAAAATGCCCTGGTAATTCCGAGAGTCATGGAGGTGGAATGGTAATACGAGTCCGGCGGTAACCAGGCGGTTTTACAGCCGCGGTTACCGCCGGACTCGTAATGAGGCCAAATGGTTTATTTGATTTAATTGATTCACAATTTTTACAAAAATAACTAATATTTAATTTGTCACATTCATTTAATCCAACTTTTATTTCCACAATCATATTCTCCGTTAATTTCTTCACATGGCATTATTTGTCTACCCATGGGAGGATTTTAATGAAAAAAGAAACCACTTCTATCACAAGAGTTATTCTCTCTCCACTCATCAATATAGTCCACCAATCTTCTTCATTGTATGACTAGAACTTTAGCATTAAACCTGGGCAGAGTAGTAACAAATGGCTCACTGGTTCAATCACATCTGGTCACTTGCAGAAGCGACATTTTTTCTGGTCAGTTTTCCCTCGTATAGCCATGATCTGATTGGGAGGCAACAGGTTTCGTCGTATCCTCAGAAACTGATCTCGATACAGTCTGCTAGGAATCTCTACCAAATACCCTGCAGGCTGATTCCTTTTAATGCAGGTTATTGGTAAGTTTACAGTTAGCTAATAAATAGAAGCAACATCAAGGGTGTGGATCCAATCGTATTCTGCTAGTTTTTTCCACTCTTGATGGATTTAACATCAAGTCAGCTTCTGTGCAATTTATTTCCTGAAATGTCCATCTATTTTTGGCTGCCCAGTTGTTAAGAAGTTTGCTCGTAGCTCCTATCATCTTTTTTTGTTGATGATTTAAAATATTCTTGGACGTGTTGGTAGAATGACCTTTTGAAATAGTGCTAAGTTGTTCCACCACTGCTTGGAGTGAAAGGAGACCCAGTTCTCTTCGTATAAGTGTTATTGGCGTTGAGTTTGGTAGGCCTAGAAGTTTCCTCCAAAATACGCCCTCCAGCCTCAACCATGTTTTTGATGGAATTCCTGGCATAGCTTCTACTCCGTAGGTCACCGAAGGAACCACTTTAGCCTTATAGTAGTTTAGTGTCAGTTGTAAGGAGAAGCGCTCACATTGTTTTTTATTCATCGCCTTTGCCTGGCTGGACAGGGATTTGATTTTTTCAAGGTGGCAGATCTGCATTGCAGTCTCCACCAGGCTGTTATTCAACGTTACCCCCAAATACTTAAATTGTCTTACTTGCTCAATTTGAGCATCGTTCAAAAACCATTGTAGTTTCTCTTTTCTTTTATTCGTTTTTTCAAAGCACATTATTTTAGTCTTTCCTATTTATCTCCAAGTTGTTTTTAGTGGTGTATTTTTGGAGGCAGTTTAATTGTCGCTAGGGCCCACTGCCGTTTAATCTATACAGATCAGGTTGTCTGCATAAGTAGACGAGTCACTCTTACCCCACCTATAGTTGTTGAAAAAGATCTGATGTTGGGCTCAAAGTCCTGAAGATCTGACAGATAGAAGTTGAAAAGTGCTGGAGCAAGTGGGCATCCTCGTTTTATGCCTCTAGCTGACGTAATCACTGATGATAGTGTGCCGGCACGGTTTAAACACACTCGGATAGATGTATTAGAGTGGAGGGCGATTAGAGGGGCACTGTTGATCTGTCACTTTTTCCCACAGGCTTTTTCGGTCTACCTGGTCGAAAGTCTGGACCAGGTCGCCAAAAGCCACAAAGATTCTAGGTCTTCCCCTTCAGAATACTCAGGAGGAAGATATTTGCCACTGTACCAGTATCTTTTACAAACCCCATTTGAAATGGGTTGTTACAGCCGCTATCATGAAAATGCTGCAGAAGGAGAGAGCGGAAGACCTTTCCGATCACGTCTAATAGTGTGATAGGTCTATAATTTCTTGTGTTTTCTCTCTCTCCTTTTTTAAAGACTGGTACCATTATGGCTGTTCTCCATGAGTTGGTAATCTCAAAATTTTTTGTGACATTTTGTAGTACTTCATGAATGAAGTTGGCCCATTCCTCCGGGTATTCCTTCAGAGTGGGGTTGGTTAGGCCGTCATGACCCGGTGCTTTTGAAGCGTTTAGCTTTTGTAGCTTCCCAAGAATGGTGTTTACCTCATGGGAAATATCCCATGTTAAGCTTGCATTTCCTTGTAGATGTTGGGGTATAGCATTTGTTTTTTGGTAAAGGGTTGAAAAATGCTCAATCGTGATCTATTCAGGGACGTTATTTTGTTTTATATCGCTGGTGGTAACAGTTATCATTTTAATCAAAGACCAGAATTATTTCACCTTTCTACCACAGATTGTTCGTAGCATTACTTCAGAGTCGTTCTGATACATTTTTGCTCTGAAATTTCTCAGCCCGTGTTTATACTTTCTCATTGCGATGTTTGCATCTTCTGTGTCTTTGAATGAGTTTGTTTTGAGGGCCTGACGTCTGGCCTTTCTCAGCGCTCTTCTTTTCTACGTTACCAGAGTATCAAATGGATGAATGCTTTGTATTGACTCCTTATTTGGCCCACGTTTTTGCTGTTGATGACATTCCAATAATAGCCTATATTCTACTGTACAGTGTTCCATATCACCACCATTTTTTCCAAAGTTGTTAATATAGTTCTGTGTTCGTTTTTCAATTTCCGTTTTTTTCAATCTGAGTCGTGTGCCCCCGTTGCACACCTCGATTTGTGTCTTCATTTGCTCTCCCATCTGTTTACCCACCATGCACCAGGTTGTACACAGCAAATTGTGATCACTGTTTTCCATCTAGATCATTTGGAAAGAAGTTATAAGGTGGTAAAGGTCTCTCAATACGAACACGTAATCAATGTCTGCGTTTTGGAGACCTCTTTCCCAAGTTGGTACATGGGACTTGACCTTCTCTGATAGTGCTTTTAAAAAGTGCAGGTCACGTGAGTTCATTAGAGAGAGCCATAGGGTTCCTCTCTCAAAGGTCTTCTCACTGACTCCTTTTGCAATACTCACATTTAGGTCTCTGCAGACTATGATGTAGTTAGCATGCTGTTGAATGTATGCATCGTCAATTACATTTGAGGCCATATCTAGAAACTCATCATTAGTGACCACTTGAGGATTCCAGTAAAAGTTTATCACCACTAGCGAACAATGCTTCACTTGAACTTCAGAGGATCCCTGGTGATTCCAGCTCATTAAGAGTTCTTGAGTGAAAAGGTTTGAGAAAATGGTTTTTACATAGTTCAGTCCACTGTCAGATCTTTTTGATGTTATTAGGCCGGATATAGGTCGTCCTTTGTCCCCCTTTGAAGCAGCCGAAAATATTATTTCGTATCCATCTAAACGTGGTTTCGCCCTTAGCCATTTTTCCTGTAAACACAAGAGGTAAAAATCCCCCAAGTTCACGTCACTTGGAGCAGTCAAGTGCATAAAACCCCTCGTGTTCCAGGAAGACATTTTAAAGACCGTAGTCTCATTTGTTGCTGCCTTATGCCCATGATGGTTTTGCGCATTACAATGGCAGATCTTGCGTGGCTATCTGCGTATTTATTGGGCTAATGCTTCCAGGATCCATGACCAGTTTGTTTGCTCCTTCTCCTTTTCTTGCTCTGTAAGGTGGATTTTATTCTTGTTTATCTTTTCCACTCAATGTTCCGGTTTAAATGTGATACTGAAAGTTGTTGATCTTGGTCCTTTGCGTATACAACCAGTATTCAAAGGCTTTCTGAAAATGCAGGGTTCTCTTCCTTTTCCGGGTTTTCCTCTTTACACAACAGTACAGTGCTGGAATCCTCTAGAGATGTTTTTTGTCTCCTTGCTGCCTCATCGGTTACCCTCCGAAAAATTGCGGGGTCTTCGATGGTCTTCATTGTTGTTAGATCAAAACCAAGTATTAGTAAGCTTTCTGCTGCATCCAGCAACATCCCTTTTACCACTGGTGATTGATTGTGTAGGTAGATGCTGTCTGTGCGATGATCATCCCCAAATTTGATTATCTTCAGATCACTTGAGTGAATTTGACGCAAGATGGGGAAACAATGAAGTAATGACATAACCGTTGTTCTTTTCAATATTAGGTAATCTCCCTTGTCTAAGATTCTCTCCAGTTTTAGTGATCTTTCGCTGATTCTTTTCCCGTTTCATATCGATGGTCTTATGGAACGAACATTAATGCCCATACTTATCTTTTCATCTGGGCAGTATGCTTTCATTGTCATTGGATGGTCATTATACGTGCTTCTTGATCTAGTAGAAATCGAAGTTTGCACCTCCGAGGCCCTTTCTCCTCTTCCTCGTTTTTTGCGTTCTTCCCGGTAGAGAGAATCTCTGATAGATATCTGGGCAGAGATACATGGTTTATCTATCACTTTTACCACAGCCAGGTGAATCTCTGTAGCTCTTAGTCTCTTTTCAGCAAGAGTTAGGAATATTGGTGAGTCAAGGACCTCTATCGTGATATCCAATGGCTCTCTGGTTATACTCTTTTCTGGTGATTGTTTATCGAGCTCCTGAGGAGGCAGCAATGTCACTGCCAATTCTGACTCTGATTGCTCAAACAAGTATTGGGACAGATCCATCAGGTCTTGGGATACTTGGGTGTCGCCATTAGTGACCAAGAGCACTGTTCTAGTGTTTTTTTACTTCCCACTTGGTTTTATTATTTCCGTTTGCAGGTGGAGATTTTTCTTTTGCAACTTCCTTGGAGCAGGTTTGGGTGCTTTCTGCGTTGGTTGCACAGCTTTGTTAGTTGAGGTTATAACAGAATCCCCAACTTTTTTGGTGTCAACTTTGTCTAGTTTTTGATGTTCATTTTTTTAATTGTTTTTCTGTGAGAAGATAGAGAAATCTTGTTTTATTGCCCCTAGTGGTTCTACACATTTTAGGGGGTTTCTGCCAACATTGATATTCTAAGTTCTCGAGTAGGCTTGTTGTTTTCATACACAACACAACTGGTTGACTATTTATGCCTTTCCCCTATGTCAAGTGTGAGTTGATCTTCAACTTGATTCTGACTTTTAACTTGGGGTTCTAGGAGGTCTATTATAATTGTCTTTAAGGCTATTCTCCCCAAACTTCCTTTTGATTTTTCCATCGATTTTCCTGTGAGGATCGGTTGTGTTTTGTTGTTCATTTGCATGTATTCTATTTGTGGGGCTGGAACACTTAAAGATGAAGCACTCGGTGCATCCAGATTCTGTAACCCCAATGGAGTTTCCCCCGTGTCATACTTCTTGGTAGCGGTAATGTATCTCTCCAGATATAGCAATTTTGTGTGCATCATTGCCATCATCGTTGTATGGTCCTTCAAGGTGTCATTTATTGCCTCGTATAATTTTGTGAATGGAGCCAAGGCAATTGTTAGTGTGGACATCACTGCCAGTAGGTCAGGTTTTTTGTTTTGATTTTCCTTTTCAAAGGAACCCTGATGAGGGTCAGACCCTTTATCCTGCTGGAGTGAGGCGGTTTGGTACAACAACAGGTTTGATGCTTGCCCTTTGCTTTATGTTTGCTATTCGAGGTATGACACATCTACATCTTCACTTTGTTCCTCTCTTCGTATGGTTGGTGTCCCTTTGAAGGCTCCTTTATTTGCCATAGTATTTTGAGATGAGCTCCCCAGAGAGTCTAAAGTCACATGTCGAGTGTCCAAGGCTTCCTTATTTATTTTACTGAAGTCTTGACTGGAGTCCTTTTCAGGTCTCTATTTCAATTTATAGGGGTCACTGCTAAAGCGTTAGGGAGTTTAGTAGGAGTCAACATTATCAACGTTTTTGTCGGGCTCCCCTTTCTTCCATTCTCGCTTATAGCACAAAGTTGATTAAAATGGAAGGACTGAGAAGATTTCATAATTGAATATTCTTCACTAATGAAAGTATGTTCTTATATGGTTGTTTTTTTCTTATTGTTTGCAGTAACCAAATGGCGTCTTATTGTTGATCCTCCTGAGCTAGGTGGTCCAGGTTCATTTACCTCTTCCTCTTCCATCTGTGGTTCCAATTGATCTTGTGCTCCCTCCTATATCTCAGCATCGGAAAGTTCTCCAGCCGTGTCTACGGGCAAGACAGTCCTTGATTTAGAAATAGATGTTGCAAATTTCATTACGCCACATGGTCTTTTTAAAATTATTTTTCTATGCATTCTTGACGCCTTTATTGCTTTTGCTCCATGCTGTTGTAAGTGGCGCTTGACATTTTACTGCATCCTAGTTGTAAGGGATTATTGGAGTTATTTGATTTACTTTTCAGATTCAACGAATCCTGTAAGGATTTAAAAACAAATAGACTTCCTTCCACTGGCATTTTAGGTTTTTCCACTTTGCGTGATAGATCCTGTACTTCCTGCACATCATGTACAATATTCTGTGCGGCATTCTGGGCATAGCTTTCCAATCCAACTTTCATGAGTGGCTCATTTATAATTTCCATTTCTAACTGTATTCCAGTTTCCTCTGTAGTTGCTGTATTACTAGAATTTGCCCATATGATGTTTAAAGGCGCAACTTCATGTGTTTCAGACATAATTAAGTCGTGTAAAACCTCTCCCTCAGACGTGCTGATCTTGTGCATTTTGACTTGGACTAATTGTGCTCTCCTGTCTCAGGAGGATTTTGCCATTTTGTCAAAAGCAATAGATTGTGAGGTCGACGTAATGTTGGTGAAGTTCTTAATAAGCTGAGTATCAGCATCAGCTGCTAACAGTATTCCTTTGGCGAACGTATTGCTTCGGTCCCGTTTTGTTCCAAGGGAAAGAAGAACTGGAAGTACGAGAAGAGAAAGCTGCGTTTTTGCTGTTCCAGCAGCCATATTTTTGATTGTGTTTGCTTGTAAACTTTGCTCCTTCAGTTGAATACCTCAATTTCCTGATTGGTCTTCATTCACTATCGTTGTGTTACCTTTTTCAAAGGCGGCTGTGTTTTGAAGTTCCAAGACAAGGAGGTTTCTAACGAGACGAGGTTAATCCCCGACGGGTCTATTCCTGCTGCTATTGTAAATATCCCTGGGTGTTGTCGGGATTGCATGCACGATCAAGCATGTAGATTGGGTAAGAGCAGGAGTGGGGGAGGACATCAGTGAAATGTTTACCGCAGTTACTTTGTATTTAGTCTTGCCTGAGGTTTGGTCATCAGTTTCACCTGGAGTCCCTATTCGCAGTGGGAGAATGCTCTGATTTCATGTCTTCTTTGCGCCTCAGCTTAGAGCTGTGAAGACACCTTCTTTCTTCCGTTTCTGGGGGCCCGTTCAGCGCGGCTCAGCCCGGACTGCACAGACTGCAGTCACAAAAACTCTGCTGCAAAATTCTGCAGCCACTGTGCGGTATTGCTGGGTTTTTGAATGAAAGTCTGCCCACACTGCAGCTAACAGATTAAACAGACCAAGGATCACGTAGACGGTAGAGGAGACGGCACAGTCTGCAGTCACAAAAACTCTACTGCCAAACTCTGCAGCCGCTCCCGCGGTATTGCTGGGTTTTTGAATGAAAGTCCGCCCACACTGCAGCTAACAGAGTAAACAGACCAAGGATCACGTAGACTGTAGAGGAGACTGCACAGACTGCAGTCACAAAATCTCCGCTGCCAAACTCTGCGGCCTCTCTACAGTATTGTTGGATTTTTGAATGAAAGTCCACTCACACTGCAGCTAACGGAGTAAACAGACCAAGGATCATATGGAAGCTAGAGGAGTCTGCACAGACTGCAGTCACAAAACTCTGCTGCCAAACTCAGCCGATGAGTTTTGAGGTTAATACAAAAAAAGATGTTTTCCCCTTTTGACTTTTGACTTTTTAATTTTATTTGTGCTTTTCAAAAAACTCATTCATCAAAATAGTGGATTTCATTGCCCAAGATCATAGGTGTAGGAAGATTAGGTATTACAGCCACCAATACCAATATAGTTTTTCCTAGAATGGAAATGTCAAGCTTAGTTAGGGGATGTCCCTCTGCTTGTCCATGAACACACCCTATATTCTTTTGTCCTATGGGTTCCCAGTTGAACGGAAGAATACCGGTTTGAATGGCGGAACCTCTACTCCCTGTGTCTAACTGGGCCCAGATTATTTTCCCTTGCAGTACTACTGGGATACGATAACTATTATTTTTGCGGATCAAAATGTTACATCAGGTTTTCCTTCAAATCTGATTTTGGGGCAAATAGGTAGATGTTGTACTTTCTTCAGAAAAGTCCTGTCTTTCCTCTTCCCACTCATCCCTCAAGAATTCTGGAAGTTGTGAAACACATCGATACACAGGATGCTCAAAACTTCCACATCTCAAACAGCCTAATTGATGTGGAACATAATTCTCTGAAAAATCTGGATCTCTAAAAGGTGAGTGGTTATTATTGGAAGTTTTTTTTAAACTTGGTTTTATTAACATTTATAAAGAAAACAAGACATTTTCGATAAAATAGAAGATACAAGTGTAACCCACTTTGGCGTCAACAGTCAAAGTCTCCCGACCTCCCCCATCCCCTCCCCCCACCCAATCCCAACCAAGACCCCCCTCCTGCCACCCGCACCCCCTCTTCTAAATAAACACTTGTTCAGTGGTGTAGGTCCCTTTTATCAATGTCTCAGAGGCTAAAGGTAATGTTGTGTCTGTTTATTACCATTGTTGGCTCCCTTCCGGGTCTTCCCTCCACTCCCCCCATTCTATTCCATTCACTTGTTAGGTCAATCCCAGAAGTTACACTCCTCCAGTCCCCATTTGAGCTGTAGGACGCGCCATTCAGCTTGAAACTCATCCATCCTTTCATTCGCCGCTGCTGTCAACCACTCCATTATCATCATGGTTTGTACTTTTCCTTCCCAAACCTCTTTCAAGGGGAGTGTTTCACTTTTCCAACACTGGGCTATGGCCAATCTCCCTGCTCTTAACATTGCTTCCCACATCTTTGCGAGTTTGTGTTCTTCCCTATCCTTTTGCGGGAGCCCTAACAGAGACTGCAGCGGTTCCAGGCCCAAGCCAATCCCCGTGATCTCTTCCATCCAGCTCAACACCTCTTTCCAAAACACTTGTACCTTGGGCCATAGCCAACATATGTGGGTCAGGTTCCCCCAGCTCCCATAGCCCCCAGGGCACATAGCAGAATCTCCTGCAAACATCTTGGACAATTTCACCGGGACCCTGTGCCATCCCATTAGCATTTTAAAGTTGTGTTCTATCGTGGAATGAAACAATCCATCCACCCTGGAAGACCACTCTATTTATTCGTGCCCATTCCTCGTTAGGAATCTCTTCCCCCACCAGCTCTACCCAATACCTCTGGAAGGTTTGTCTCTCC
The DNA here is from genome assembly GCF_040938575.1 of Ambystoma mexicanum. Lineage (NCBI taxonomy): Eukaryota > Metazoa > Chordata > Amphibia > Caudata > Ambystomatidae > Ambystoma > Ambystoma mexicanum. Next base: position 706,401,285 of record NC_090924.1, read on the forward strand.
TCCAAATAGGTCTCATTCATGGCATTGTATAACTTGGACAGTATGCCCTTTCTTGTTGTGGCTGGTCCAGTACTTTTACCACTGCTGTTAATTCTCTAGTCGCCCCTCACCCCCCACTTTGGGTCTGTCAGGATACCTTTGATGTCAAGATATTCAAATATTGCGATTGAGTTCCCTCCCAGTACATCCTGTACCTTAACCCATTCCTGTAAATGTCCACCCTCAAACAATTGTCCCGCCCTCTCAAGGCCTGCACGCTGGCTAATCCCTGGTGTCCTAAATCGAATGGGGGGCCCCATACAGAAGACATAGGGGAGGGCCACGTTGTATAGCCCTGTGTGTCTCTGGATTCACGGCAGACTGACCAAAAAACCCTCGCGTGTAGTGGGACCTAAGGCGTTCCAGTATCGATCGAAGCAGTGACCAAAAATAGTCTCTGACCTTCAGTGGGTGTGCAACAATGTCTTCCAAGTATGTCCAGTAGGTCCTCAGATCTTCCCTCATGTGCTCCAGCATCCCCCTAATTTCAGCCGCCTTATAATATACGCGGATGTCCGGGAACCCAAATCCCTCTTTGTCCCTAAGAAGGGTCAGGGTTGCCATTTTCACCCTTGGGGTCTTGTTATCCCATATAAATCTATGAAGCTCTCCTGTAATTTCCAAGAAAGCCCTCTCTGGGAGCTGTCTCAGGATGGCTGCAAACAAGTATAGCAGTCTGGGGAGCACATTCATTTTTATAGAGGTCATCCTGCCATACCATGTGTGGGATATATTGACCCACTCAGATGTGCTTTATCACATCACTTGCTGCATTGGTGCAAGAAACAGCAAAATGGCTGCGCTAACTCCTGTGCGCGCCAGGATCTAAAAATTGCGTTTTTACAACCACCAAAATAATGGCTGCATCACCCCGCCACACACATTTCAGGCGGGGAGGAACAGAGTACACACCGCAGGAGTGTGCCAGTGTGCTATGCAATATTCTTCTACACATTAAGTGAAAAACCCAGCATTGCCTTGCTGGAAATCTCAAAATTCCCATTTAAAAATGACACCTTTTTCAACCTTAAAAGTGCTGCTTGGTGCTAAATTCATCAATTTCTCATGAAACTACTGCGATTGAAAAAGCCCTGCCACGCCCAGGATCATTCATTATGTCTCAGAGGAACTGGGCCTCATTTGAATGACAGCTCCAGTCAAAAGCAACTTTGAAGAATCAACCAAAGACTCTGCTTTCACTCGCACGTAAAAGCGTGCATATTTTTCTACAATGTATCAAACATCAGCGGTCTTCAAAGAACTTCTAACTATCTGCGCCTGGTTAATGTCATGTATCATTGTGCTGATAAAACTCATGCTTCCAGGAAAATGACTTTGTTTGCAAAGGCAGATGGGGTTGCCAAGCCGAATTTAAAAAGTAAGAAATGTTTTTAGTTGTTAACACATGTGGTAAAATGTGCTTTTGCTGACTGAAGAAAAATTGTCTTATTTAAAAGTAAATTGTTGGGTGAAGGCCTGCTTACTTAGCAATGTAAAGGATTTGTTGCTGGTAAAAGTACACCTTTGAGCTGATTTTGATTCCACAGAGTTTGTTTAAGTCAAGATTTAAAATGAGAGAATGAAGGCTAAAAATCATAGGCTAAGTTGGCAAGCTATAAAAAAAACCTGCTCTTCAAGTTACAACCCTGTAACCTCCTTCAGGTAGAGAGGCACACTATAAAGTCCTGGCACAGGAAAGCACTAATTGCCATCTTGAAAGACTTTGAATGGACCAGGACAAAGGGATTTCACATGCTCATCAGACATTCGTCTTTGCTCCAGGTAGGACAATAGCAGTCCTGGGACTCTCCCCTGTCAAGTGTGAAAGGCAATAAAACCTTCAATTAAGAGACAGTCACTGGTCCTGCTTCAAAGAACTTGCCAGTTGGTGTTAGCTGGGAAGAAATAAAAAGACAGACAATGACTCCCATTTGCCTTAAGACTATTTTAGAAAGAACTTTAAAAAGACTTATATCTCAGTTGTCAAAATTGGTAAAAATGTGGAATATTCCCAGCGCAAAAGTGGAATTGTGGGCTGTGTTTGAAAACTTGGTAGAACGTCGTGACACACTCTGGACAGAAACGGTGATATTTGTTGTATTACCAGAAAAGCATCCATGTTGCAAATGTCAAATTGTGTACATACATCCCTGGGGACAATTTGCATCTGTGTATAAATCGGGGAATCGTGGGCCAAATCTTTAAAGTGTAAAATTACCAAAATGTGTCAGAAAGGCGAAGCAAGGTCGCACAGACTGGAGGTTTGGACTAATCTGTGCTGAAACAAATATGTAACCTGTGTATCTGATTTACTAAGAGGTGGCAACTGCATAAATATCTGCTTTTGGCAAAATCGTATTTCCAGTAAAGGAAATGTGGGAGTTTCTAGATACAGTAAAAATCACCTCATAAACATGACATCATTTTTCGGTTATCCAACCAATTGTGAGCAAGGCAGAGACTATGCCCTTGCCTAATCATATTGTTAGAGGTGTGGGTAGTGAATCCTGCCCCTGTCATATACTATAATGATGTCATCTGGCATTATAAATAAGGGCCCCTGACTAGCACTCAGGACACACAGACACACTGATTCCTGATTCCTACGCCAGCGGCCTGTTCCTGTCTGTTCCTGTCTTCATCTTGCATCTATCCATCTAAACTCCAGATCCCAACCACAAGGCCAAGCAATTGCTGATCCTGCTTCAGCTAGGCCTCAATTCTAAAATAATCCCCATAACCAAAGGGAAGCTGTGGTGTTTTGGGGAAGCATCCTGAATTTACCTGGCTTGCTGCCACTCACTGGTATCCTGCTATCCTGATGCCCTATAGGATCCAGGAACCAGAACTGCCAGTCCAGAAGAAATATCCTTTGGTATCCAGTCCCTGCCCAGCTGACACTGCCCCGCTGAGTTTGTCCGGCTGCCCTGTGTTAGACCAGATCTGTGCGGTGATCCAGAGCGCTGACTGTCCAAAATCCAAACTAAAAGTGGACTGTGAGTATCAATAGGAACCATCGAAACATAGTAAACCTTGCCTTGCTTTGTTCCATCCAAATCTCAGAGTCATCCAATCCTTATCCTGATAACTGTAATCTTGTCACAATCATTCTTGCTACCCTGCTTTGATTCCTTGTGCTAGCGCCAATATCTTCAATAATTTTGTCTTGTGAAATCCTAAACCCTTAATCCTCCCTCGAGTAATTGGACTGGGTCCGCCAGGGTGGGCGCGGAGGTGCTGGGGTTGATTCCGCAGATCAACTCTGGAGCTTACTGTGTCTCAAGTTGGTAGCCTAGCCTGAATGCCCTAGTGTAAAGTGAAACTGTCCTCGTTGAAAACTGATTTCTGTTCCTTTTTTGCGCCTTTATTTTCCAAAAATGCACCTCACTAGATCTTGCATAACTCACTCAGTTTAATAACTCAAGACTCCATTTCACTTCCTGGTTGTACCTAAGCTCTATAGCTACACCCCAACCCAAAATTACACCCGTTTTTATTAAAAACCGTTTGGTTAATTTCAGGCCGGAATGAGCATTTTTGCAAAGTTTTACACGTGTTATTTTTACTATCAATTGTTTTAAACCTTCCATTCATGTTAGAATTGTATGCTTTTGCTCAATCTATTGCTTATGATTGCTTGTAACTTTCCAGTGTTGCTCCCGTAGAGAATTGTACTTATTTAAGGATTTTTGCACACATTCATTATTTTATTCAGCCATTTCCGAGTGTCACTTTAACCTTGCAAGTGTTCAAATCTGTTTTTCTCTATTGTTTGGGGATGGAAGGTTGGATTCGAATTCTGTTTCTTATTCCTCATTCCTGATTACCTGCTGCTTCCTTATATCTATTTAGAATTGATTATTTGTGGGTTGAGGAATATTGCAGGGGGAAATCCTAACTCGAGTGCTATCTTTCCCAAAATTCAAAAGTATCTCTATTCTCTGGTGTTTTATATCTGTATTGCTAAAGGGTTAATTTAAATGCATTGTTCACATTCCTATTTGTTATTATCACCCCATTGGTGATTGCTGCCCCATATATTAAAAGGTGTGTGATTTTCTTGAATTTCTAAATAAATCAATATTACCTTTACCTACCAGCCTGTTTCCTGGTCCATTGTGACCCGGGGTATTTGAAAAGAGGGTGTGATATGAGTGGTGTATCTCTCAAATATTGTACCTATATATAACAAAATAAACATTTCAGTTGCGCGCTGTATACTAGGCTGAGACCAGGGTGTATCACCTGATTGAAATCCTTAACACAAGTCAATATCAATGGGTGCCACCTCTTTAAGTCAGTCATCAATCTAGCGCTGAAGGGATTGTAGTTAGTCTCCACCATCTCCTCCAGGTCCCTTGTTACCCAAATGCCCAAGTACTGAATACTCCTCTGGTTAAGTCCCATACCTTGGTAACTCTTTTTCGAGCCGAGAAGGAGTCTCTGCCCTAGAATCGGCATAAGAGCAGATTTTCCTACATTAATTTTGAGCCCCGAGAGGCAGCCATACTCTGCAATCTGGGTTATGAGTGCTGGGAGGGAGTCCTGGACATTTGTAGGGTAAGCCAATATATCATCTGCAAATAACAAGAGTTTGCACTCAATTTCCCCCTCCCGCTATGCCCTTGATTTGGTCATTCATTCGAATCGCAATTGCCAATGGCTCCATAAAAAGGTCGCGCAGCAGTGGGGAGAGAGGGCATCCCTGCCTAGTACCTCTCGTGAGTTTGAAGGTTTCGTGAGTCCCCAGTTTATCCTAACCTTCGCCCTGGGCTTGTTGTACAGTTCTGCCACCCATTTCAGGAAGTTTGTTCCCAGCCCCATCCTCCCCAGGACCTTCAGCATGAATGGCCACTCGACCCTGTCAAAGGCCTTCTCTGAGTCCAACGCAACTAGGCATACATCCAGCCCCTTCATTTGTGCCCTGTGGATCAGGTTGATAGTGTTCCTGATGTTATCTGATCCTTGTCTTCCCCTAATGAAACCCACCTGGTCTCCATGTATTAGAATTGGCAGACCACCCTCCAGTCTTGTTCCCAGGACTTTTTCCAGTATCTTTACTTCTTCATTAAGGAGGGAAATGGGCCTATAGGAAGAGCACATAGTGGGGTCCTAAGAGCACATAGTGGGGTCCTTCCCTTCCTTTGGGATCGCTACAATAATTGCAACCATCATCGTGGGGGCAAGGGTTCGCCTCCCAGACATGCATTGAGCACCTTCACCAGAAACGGGGCTAAACAGGATTTAAATAGTTTGTAGAATTTTATCGCGAACCCGTCTTCCATGGGCTGTATCTGACTTCATTCCCGTGATGGGCCGCAGGACCTCCTCAACAGTGATAGGGCTCTCAAGGTTTTCCATCATTTCCTTGGGAAGCCCTAGGAGGGCTACCCTTCTCAGGAATTCGTCAATTTGAGCCTCCTCCCCTTCCCACTCCGAGGCGTAGAGGGTCCTGTAGTACTTTACAAATTCAGTCCTGATGCTCTTGACCTGCCCTCCTCTGTCTTAATAGCCCGTATGGTCCTCCTCTTGATCTCCTCCCTTAGTTTCCAGGCCAGGATCTTATCCACCTTGTCCCCATTTTCCTGGTATTTCTGCTTCAGGAACAGGAGGTTTTTTCAGTGTCCTGCGTCAGGATGGCCTTTAGTTGTGTCTTATATCGTCGAAGCTTTTTCGCCTCAGTAGGCGATATATACTTCCCGTGGGTTCCCCGGGCTGTATCTGCTCTATTTTCGTATGCAGCGTGCTCTCCCTCTCCCCCTTTCTCTCTTTTTCTTAGAACCTATTCTCATCAGAGTCCCCCGAATAGTTGCCCTGAAGCCCTCCCAGACTGACTGGATACCCACCTCTCCGGTATCATTGACGTGGAATTACTCTTTGATTCCCCTGAGCAATTTCTGTTGCACTGCTTTATCCTTTATCAGGAAGTCGTTACATCTCCAGTTTCCCCAGAGGTTCCGTGATCCCCCCTTTTCCACTGAAACCTTCACCATATTGTGGTGCGACCACAGGATAGGGGCTACATGGGATTCAAGGACCTGCTCCGTTAAGGTCGAGTCTACCAGAACCAGGTCTATACTTGAGAAGGAATCGTGGACAGCATAGTGAAAGGTGAATGGCATACCGCTTTCTGGTATTGGGTGGAGGAAGTCACATAAGCCCAGCACAGCGTGAACCTGCTTAAAGCGTTCCGAGTCACTCGAATTTGCCCTGCTCATCTGTTTCTCCCCCATCCTCTTACGGTCCCTTATCAAGTCTAAAACCATGTTAAAGTCCCTCCCCAACCACCAGTTGATCTTCTACAAATGTGACTAATTTATCCCTGACCCTCTCCCAGAATTCACATTGATGCACATTTGGCGCGTACACTGAACTCATTGTACGGTTAGTACCATGCAACTGACCCTTTGCAAACACATACCTCCTATTGGGGTCGGACAACACTGTGTCTATTGTGAAGTCCAGTCGGGTTGAGATCAGAATTGCGACCCCACGCCTCTTCTTGACATCAGAGCCCATAATCACGTCCCCCAACTCCCTGGAGCGTAGTTTGGGTTTGCCCCCCTTCGGACCTTTTGGACAGTGAGTTAAGACCCCGGACATTTAGGGAGCCAATGTTCATTTCACCCAGGCCAGACATCACCTCTTTTCTGAGGTATCACTTTACTCCACCCTCCTCCGAGGCAGATCCATGATTGGAACCCTATTAACTGGGCCCCTACACTGCACCATCGTTTGAGAACGTATATCCCCTGAACCTTAGCAGCCCCCTCTCCCCTTATGACCCATCTCATTCCCTCCCCCCACGGCATCCAACCTTGCCTGGATCCATCTCCTCTGACGGGATTGAATCACCAGAGGTCCTCCCCAATGAAGGACCAGCTTAACTAAGCACACTAACTCGAGCCCCCTTCTCTGCCCCTTTTCCAACCACAATCAATTTACCATCTAACCTTTCACTTCCTTCATGTTATATACAGACACACTGCACCATGCCTCCAGACATGTCCCACCGGCTCAAGAGGGACCGGCTGAGGGTGAGTTGAGTTTCATGAATTTTCTTGAGCCTCAAACTTTACGTCTATTTCGACCCTTTATGTGCCATTGCCTGTCCTCCTGGGTCTTTTCCTCGCCTGTCACTCTCCACCCTTCTCCTCCCATTAACTCCTCTGTGAACCTTATTTTTAAATCTGTTTATTGGCATTTCTTAGGATTACAGACAAAGCATTGTTATCAACATATATTGCCAACAGTGATGATTAACACAAATAGAATGCAACAAGTAACTGTACAAATAAACCGCAGGTGTCTCCGAATTAGGTAACTTAATCCAGTGTGGTGAGTATGATGGGTGTACGGTGGGTCCGGGTAAGAGATCAGGGGGGGAAGGAAACGGTGAGGCATAAGAGTTCAACTAGGCATCAGTCCTTGGAGGGTTGTGCAGGGGTCAATTCGGTGGGAGCACTTGTTAAAGGAGGCATATCATCGGGATGAAACATATTCCATGTCAGAGTTTTCCATGCGTCAAACGACACATTAGTGCCGTCGGAGGATCTACAGACACCAACCTCCCAGGAACGGGTCTCGGCCTCTACCCAACGCTCCATCTCCCCATACCACGCAAGGTATTGTGGCACCCTCACCCGTTTCCAAGCCATTGCTATAGTGCATTTAGTTAACACACATGCCATATCCATGAGTTTCACCATGTGCTTTACCTTGGCTAGTCTGGGGTATGTTCCCAATAAACATTCCTTAGGGGACCAGTCACATCGAGATAATCCAGCTGACCTACAAGTTTGCTCCACCCTGGACCAAAGGCAGCGAACCTTGGGGCATTCCCAAAACATATGTAGTAGATCTGCCTTTTCAGTGCTACACCATGTGCTTTTGGGGTGGGAAAGCCTGTTAAATTGTGCTATTCTATATGGGGTCATGTATGTTCGGTACAGCACATTGAGTTGTATCAATCTGAACCTATCGTTTCTGGATAATTCCTTGGGGAATGCTAGTGCTATATCCCATTCTCTGTCTGCAATCTCCAGCCCGAGATCCGTTTCCCATCTAGATTTCAGTTCGATACTACGGGGGTTGGGTCTGTCTATGAGCTGGCCATATATTTGGGAAACCAACTTCCAAGCATCTCCCAGATTGTGTAATAGTGTCATGAGAGGATGTGTCTCAGGTTCTTCAGGCCACATGTCCCATTTCGCCTGCGCTATCCTCTTGATTCGCTGGTGCAATAAGAATTGCCCTCTCGGTATGCCGTCTACAGATTGTAGTGAGTCAAATTCCCTGAAGGTTCCTTCTTCATATAAGTCCCCCCATGTGTAAACCCCATTCCTTTCCCAGAGTCTGATATATGGTAGGTCATCACTGGTTTTATATAAATCTGACATCATCGGGACCTCGGGGGAGTAAGAGTGTCTCAAGTGTAAAAGTGTGGAGGTTCTGTGCCATATTCGACTTCCTAGGATCACTAACATGGGTGGATTGGTCATGCAATTTTGAGGTGCCCAGATAAGTTCCTTAAGTCATGGAGGGGCAATCAGGTGTTGCGCTAATCCAGTTTCTGTCGTGGCATCGTCTGACAGCCAGCGGGCCACAAAACTGAGTTGTGCTGCCAGGTAATACCTCTCCAGATCCGGGAGCTGAATGCCTCCTACCCTGTGGGGTAGAGTCAGTGTAGACAATGCCAACCTGCGCCTGCCAGTCCCCCACAGATATCCCTGGAAAATTGTCTCGAGCAGGTGGAAAAAGGGGGCCTTAATGTAACAATACACATTTTGAAAGTGATAAAGGAACCTAGGGAGAACTATCATTTTAATGATCGCTGCCCTGCCCATCATAGATAAGGGGAGTTTAGACCTAAAGCCATTCGATTTGCGTAAGGCCTTGAGTGTAGTGCTGGTGTTATGTTCATGCATCAGTTCCAGCGTTTGTAGCACGTTTATGCCCAGGTACCTAAATGCAGTCGGATGCCACTAAATGCCCACCTCAGATAAATCTTCAATGTTCCTACCTCTCAAGCCCGCTAGTGGGAAGAGACAGGATTTCTGCCTACTGAACCGTATACCTGATTTCGTGGAGAAGTTGTCCAAAACTTCCAGCATAGTAGGCACGTTTAAATGAGGGTCTTTGATGTATAAGAGCATGTTGTCTGCATACAATGAGATTATATGATCCACCCCATCCAGTCGTATGCCGGCGTCGAAAAATTGCTTCCGGAAATAAATAGAAATTGGTTCTATGCCCAGTATATAGAGCATGGGGGATAACGGGCATCCTTGTCTGGTGCCCCTGCCTATATCCCATGCTGCAGATACAAACCTACCAGACTTTACTCTTGCTCTGGGTTTAGTAAACAGAATTTTCACCAACTTGACAAAACCTTCCCGAAACCCAAATTCCTGGAGAGTCGCGAGAAGCCATTCCCAGTAGATTGAATCAAATGCTTTTATAGCATCTAACGATAGTAACGCGTAGGAGCCACACTCTAAGTCCACCTGAGCCATGATGTGTTAGAACCTACAGAGATTTGCTGTGGTGTTGCGGCCGGGGACAAAACCGTTCTGGTCAGGGTACACTATTCCGCCTATCAATCTGGAAAGCCTGCTGGCTAATATCGTGGTCAATATCTTGACATCATAGTTGAGCATTGCGAGTGGCGGTATGAGTCATACTCATCTACCGGTTTCCTGGGCTTAAGCATCAGGATAATGACGGTTTCACGCATGCTTTCTGGCAGGACTCCTAGATTGTATGCCTCCTGAAAAACCTTCAGTAGTAGCAGTGTGAGAGATGACTCATAGGTTTTGTAAAACTCTGGGGGCAGCCCATCGCTGCCCAGGGTTTTGCAAGCGGCCAGAGATTTTATAGCCTCTGTGATGTCTTCAGTGGTGATGTCAGCGTCTAGGGCCTCCCTCTGTGTGGGTGACAGCTTAGGCAGCCCAATCTCCTCGAGTGTGTTCAGGATTTCCTCCTGTGGGACTGGGGTATCATGCGAGCACAATTGGGTGTAGAACGACTTAAAGGTGTCATTGATTCCCTGTTGTGTCTGATGCAAGGTGCCATCTGTCCCCTTTAATGTAGTCGTAAGATGCTTAGGGTGCTCTCTCTTACAAAGCCATGCCAATAGGTGGCCGGGTTTGTCTGCCGCTGTATGTGTCCTAGCGGTTCTAGCCGTGTAATCAAACTTGGCTAATCTGTCCCACATATCTGAGCATTCTCCCCTCATGTGGGCTAAAGTTTTCTCCTCTAGCAGTGTGCCCTGGGCGGCGGACTCATCCCTCCTGATTTTGTCTTCCTGTTGTTCCAACTCGGTTCGCAGTAGTTTCCTAATGCTCCTTGCTTTTGCAATAATTTCCCCCCATACTACAACCTTAAGGGCCTTCCATACCGTACCTATCCTTTCCACACTTCCTACGATTTCCTCAACATATTTCTCCAAGGAGTCCTTCAGCACCTCAGTGGGCATTCTCCATATCGGGATGGGGAGCCTAGGACCGATCACACTCCATTCGAACGCTAGGGGTGAGTGGTCCTAAATAGATCGACCCAGATATTGTGCCAGTTCCATATGGGGGAGGTGTTCCCTGCCAATTAATATATGTTTTATCCTGGTGTAAGGCCATGTGGGGACAAGAAGTAGGAATAACCCCGCTCCCCCGGGTGCAGCTCCCGCCAAACATTTGACAAGTCCAGTCGTTCTATCACTGCGTTCAGTGCGGTGGGAGCCGCAGCGATGCGGTTCACAGGTGGAGTGGACCTGTCTAAGTCTAAGTTGCGCACGCAATTGAAATCCCTCCCCCCCCAGAGGAAAAAGCTGTTCCTATATTGAGTTATTTTGGTATATAGCAGTTCTAGATGAGCTGGGACATTACAGTTGGAGAAACAAGAATTCACTATGCACATCTCTACCTGCTCGATATAGCCCCACAGTATCACATATCGGCCCTTTGTGTCTGATTCTACCTTAAGCAACTTAAAAGGAATCTGGAGAATAACCCACGTGAACACCTCCTCATGAATTTGGAATAAGCCGCCCCAAACCCCAGGCCACCCCAATGCTCTTGTCATTTAAGCATGGCCTCCCTCATCGGATGTGTTTCCTGCAATAGGGCTATTCCCACCTTCTTCCTGTTTAGGTAAGATTTGATTCTGTTCCTGCAAAGGTAAGTGCCCATTCCCCGAACATTCCAGGTTAACCCTTTGATGCAAGCTGCCTTTTTGGTATAAGGGCCAGTTGCGGGGCTGCCTTCCAGCCGCTGTTGTTGTTCCACAGGCCAGTAGTGACGCAGAAACCTACTGCCTCATAGGTGCTCCCATATATTCCAATAGGGTCTCCCACCCTAGACCCACCCAGCTCCCATCTATCATTTCCAGGAGACTTCAAAACCGACCAAACATCCGCCAATGTGAGCGGAAGAACAAACAACAATAATAATAACAAACAACTGCTCCCAGCAGTCACTATGGGTCGGTGGCACTCGGGTGCCCCCCCACCATCTGGGCCTGTCCAGGTCATTTGGCGTGGTTAAAGTGCTAGAAACAGGCTTGCCATTCATGTAATGGGTTCCTCATCTCCGGCCAAGTTGTTGTGCTCCAGCCACGTTAGCTGCGGCAGGTGTTTCCAGAAAAATTGCTTTCCCTTTGTAAAGCACTTTGAGGCGAGATGGATAGAGCAACATGTATTTGAGGTTGAGTTTTCGGAGCCTCGCCTTTATCGGCACAAAGGAATTCCTTGCTCGCTGCACTGTGGGTGTGTAATCCGGGTAGATGACGATCCTGGAGTCGTCTCTCCTAATTTCCCCACCTTCCCTTGAATACCTGAGTATAATTTCCCTGTCCCAGAAGTTCAGGATTTTTGCGATCATTGGGCGTGGATAGGAGCCAGGCGGGGGACTTTTCTGCAGAGATCTGTGGGCCCTTTCCACTGAAAAGCCCTAGGACAGCTTGCCGGTGCCAATCTCCTGCTGCAACATGGTTTCCATGAATTCAGTTGGGTTCGCCCCCTCCATGTCCTCCAGTATTCCTAATATACAAATGTTATTGTGGCGGGCGCGTCTCTCCACATCCTCTGATCGTGCCTCAGGTCATGCCACCTTCTTCTCCAATCTTGGACCATAGCTTTCAGATCAGAGGTGGTTTCGACTTTGTTCCGCTGTAGTCACTCTTTCAGTTAAGTTGCGAGCATCTTGACGCATTAATTGCATGTCAGATTTAACCTTGTCTATTTTGGTGTCAATAAACGATCTGAGCACTGTGATGGCTTGCAGTACCTGTGCGTCCTGAGAACTGTCAACAGAGGTGGGTGGTTCCTGTTGTATGGCGGCCTCATGCTGCGATTGCTGTTTGGGCCTGGCTGCTGAGAAGGATTCCATTATTGATGGCTTCAGTTTGTTTTTGGAGGGGGACATGCCTATTCGAATCTCCCGAGTTACTGCAATGGTGTCTGACTGGTACGGTACTGCCATGGTGTGATGAGTATGAAACTGCGCAGCAGGTCCCTGATCACGTGAAAGTGCGTGATCCCCCAACTCAACACAGACTATGCTTATGATGTGCCCCAGTATTCTGGTGAAATTGCGAGTTGACTATTCGGGTACCCTCGAGGCGGTGTTAAGCTGATCGGCCCGAGAGGACCGCGTACCTGTAATCTTGGTGGTTGGTCTTGCTGAGGTCGCCAGTCTGGAGTCCCGGAACTGATGAATTAGCGGCACGAGGAATCAGCCCCTCCGCCACCCAAAAGAGGAACTGGGTGAAGGGTGGACCGACCCCCAATGTCACGATAAGTACTGTCCAGATGAGCGTGGCTCGAGGATTGATGGCTCAAGATGGTGACACTGTAGTTTTAGGTAGAGCCGATTGTAGATATCATGAATCTTCCGGAACCAATGTAACAGTGAGGAATTACAGCTGATAGAAAGTCCGGTTGGTGCTGATAGTTCCAGAGGTTTGCAGGATTAGGTTCGGAGGTAGGCAAAACAGGAAGAGAGAGAACAGCTGGAGACTAGCTGGTACTGGACAAGTCCCGGGTAAGTCTGAAGACGGGCAGACCCAGTGCCGACAACAAGTCAGGGCTGGAGGCAGGCAGGCTCAGGACAGGCCCCAGGTAAGGCTGGAGGTAGGTTGGCTCAGGACTGGCCACAGGTAAGGCTGGAGACTGGCTGACCCAGGACAGGCCACAGGTAAGGCTGGAGGTAGGCTGGCTCAAGACAAGCCACAGGTATGGGCTGGAGACTGGCTGACCCAGGACAGGCCACAGGTAAGGGCAGGAGGTAGGCTGACCCAGGACAGGCCACAGGTAAGGCTGGAGGCAGGCTGGCTCAAGACAAGCCACAGGTATGGGCTGGAGACTGGCTGACCCAGGACAGGCCACAGGTAAGGGCAGGAGGTAGGCTGACCCAGGACAGGCCACAGGTAAGGGCAGGAGATAGGCTGACCCAGGACAGGCCACAGGTAAGGACTGAAGGTAAACTGACCCAGGACAGGCCACGGGTAAAGAATGGAGGTAAGCTGACCCAGGACAGGCCACAGGTAAGTGCAGGAGGCAAGCTGGCCCAGAACAGGCCACAGGTAAGTGCAGGAGGCAAGCTGGCCCAGGACAGGCCACTGGTAAGTAAGAGGCAGGAACAACGAGGCAAGCGAAGCGAACCGCGTTGAGACGCGACTCGCTGAGAATTGCGGCCTCTTTTATGGGCCGCCGGCGCCCGAAAGGCCTGGGACGCAAGCCGTTCCGTTTCCGGACGCCGGCGGACCCATAACGAGGCTTGAGAAGCAAGCCCCGCTAGGGAGATGAGTTCGGCCCACGGCGCATGCGCGGAGCCGAGAGAGAGGCCTTCCGCGCATGCGCCGAAGGCCGCCAGCCCTGTAGCCCGCCACTCCCCTCCCGGCGAGCCCCCGGAAGCAGATGCGCGGGTAGACTCGCCAGGAGGGGAAGAGAGCGGCAGACCCCCGTTTCCCGTGTGACATAACAGGCGGTAACCAATGGTTGCAGATGCAAGTGGGTCGGGTAGATGATTAATGGCCTTGATTTTGAGTGGTGTAGGCATCTGGGTGGGACCCTGGAAGCCAAAGTAGCTTTCTTCCTGCAGGGCAGGGTGCACAGATGTACTGGTGAGAACCCAGTTGAACTAGGATGCAGCCGATAGCCACAATTCCTTAGGTGTCCTCACCTCAGTGCCAGTCTTGCTTGTGGCATCAGCATGGACCCCCTGTTCCAGGGCAGCGGCACACAGGTCACCAGGAACAAAGAGCCAAACCTGGCGGTGCCCACTGGGCGAGGCAGAGAGTCAGGATGGTGGGATGGGCAGCCCTCAATGAGGATCTTCTCACAGAGCCCGGGGTGCAGGGTGTTACCCGGGAATGCTGGCGGGTGCAAGGGGCCCGCGTAGGACACGCTGATCCAGGCAGCCCAAACGTTGCTGGTGACGTATCCGGTGTCCGAGTGCCTCTGGCGCCCGGTGAAACAGAGGGCTGAAGTCGCCAAGCAGGAGAGGTCTGCCTGCCAGTATCCGATAATAGCGCCAGTCCAGGGGCAACCCGGAAAAGGTGGGAAAAGAGTTGTGCTGTGGCCGCACTGGCCGTCCTGTTAAGCCTGAGGCAATGAGGCTAGGGCTCCACGGACCTCAATTCAGGCTTCGACTTCTGGCATCCCGCTGCGCAATGTCTCGGTCAGCCACGAAAGTCCAGGGCACGACCGAGGGCTTGCTGACACCCTCAAGCACACGGGTCTGCGGGTCGGTACTAGAACCTGATGTTAGCCTGATGTAAGTATCAACAACATTCTCTCTCTCTTCGCACACCGGCCTGGGACCGAAGCACCGCGGGCGATTTGAAAACGACGCAGTGACTCCCACCAAGGTAAGATGGTCGGGGTTTGGGTTCCAGTGCTGCACACCAGTACGGGTAGGGTTGGGGATGTAAACGTGAAATGTAGGGCGTCGCAGTACAAGTCAAGGTGCCGCAGGGATCACAGGTATAGGACTATGTTTCGGCCGTACAACAGTGCAAGCATAGACAGGAAAGCGGTTCCAGCCCGTCGGTCAGTGCTGTGCAAGCCGAGGTTCAGCCAGCTCTGACAAGCCAGTCAGTCCCCCGGCGTTCTCAGAGTTCCATTGGCACCATTTTGTGAGATGCAGGAGAGCCCCGCAAAACATCAGTTTCGGTGGAGTTTTGTGTCTGATTCACTTCCAAAGACACTACGGGTGGTGGGGAAGGGGTTCACCCACCAGATGCTACGTTTTGTTGCAGGAAGTTCACTCTTTATCTGCTGCAATAGGATCAAGTTAGGATCTTGGACGGGAGCTCAGCAGAGCAACCTCCTCACGCTATGCGTGCTAGCCACACCCCCTTCCTGTGACCCTTCTGATATCTACCTCCATCACCAGTTTACAGCTGTAACCTTCGATTTCAAAGGATATAGAGAATGGGAAGCCCCATCAGTATCTCACCCCCTTCTCACTGAGCCACTTCATTAGGGAGGAGCATAAGCACCTCTTCATCAGTGTGAATGCGGACAGGTCCTGGTAGATCACCACCTTCACATTTTCCAGGGACACTGAGCCCAGCCTCCTTGCCTTTTTCTGGATTTTATGTCTTTCTGGGTAGTTATGGAAGCGTGCGAGCACTGAGCGTGGGCCCATCCCGGTTGCTCTCACTCTGTGGACCTTTTCAAGTTTAGGTTCATCCATGTTCTCATCTCCGAACAGTGCCTTCACCACCTCATGGATAATCCTCCTTAGGTCTCTTTCCGTTTCGCCCTCCTTCTACGGGATCCCAAAAAATCTAAAGTTATTTCTCCTCTCACGGTTTTCAAAATCGTCAATTTTTAGGTCCACCTCCCCTTTTCTCCAGCTTTGCCAACCTCATGTCTATCTGGGTTTCCCCGGTCTTGAGCGAGATCTGGTTATTCTCAACCTCCTGGAGCCTCTCGTTCATACTGTTGATTCTGACATTTATTCTGTATACTTTTTCCACCAATGTCTGCCCTCATTCCCCTGATCTCTCCCAAAAGGGAGGCGATATCTCTCTTGGTGAACATGGCGTCGCTCCGTGCCTCCAACATGTTGGAGTGAGTTCTATCACTCTGCAGATCTGCTCTCTGGTAATCAAAAGTGTCCCAGTTTTGCCCTCCAGTCCACGGGCATGCGGGGGCTCTGTTCTATATTCTTAGGTCTCTCCTGGTCCCCAAGTCTGTTGTTGTTTGGCCCTCTCTCTAGCGGGACCCACTCCACTCACTTCCGGGGGCTCAGACACAGTTACTGCCCTTTGCCGCTATCTGCACCCCACTGTCCAGGTCACCTAGGTGGTTGGGGGGGGGCAACAGGATTGGTGCACTCCCTTCCTCTCCTTCTGTGTGATTGGAAGTCTCTTGCCAGCCCCAAAGCCACAGGGCCCCTTACCGGTACCAGACCGTGTCACCTTCTCGCTGCTCACCTCACGTGCCTCTTTGCGTCTGCACACAGGCTGTGGTTCTATCCAACTTTCACCCCGACTCCGCTTCACTAGCTGGAAGTATGATGTCAGTTGATGTAGATCTACCCTGGGGGCCCTCACCTTGTCCCTTTTCACTTGGCTCTGCTGGGTCCCCACAGGGCAGCTGGAGGGGTGGGCTCCAGTCTGATTCTCCCACCATGCGGTGTCCTCTCTTCAATTCACTGCCAAGTTAGGGCTCTCTGCTACTGGGGGAAGTGGAGGGAGTCTTCAACAAAGCAGGTACATGCCCCAGGTATTCACCTGGGGACCCACACCTTCCCTTGTTCTCCCAAAGTTCTGTTGGTCTGCTGAGTCTCCTCCACCTCCTGTCTGGGCCCACCATGGGCCTGCATCTTCACTCTCCCCTTCAGCTGTCTCCTGCTTCTTCTAATGTGTGTGGGGGGTACCTCCCGGTCAGATCCCAATCCAAGCCCCGACTGGGCTATTGCTTTGGGGGCCTTTCCTTATAGGGACTGGGGCTGAATACCTGGTCTCCTCAATGGGCCTGCTGGACTTAGTCCTTTGGCACCTGGCCTGTTCTGTGTGGTTCCAGCGCTCCCAGGGATGATCCTCACCTCTGCACTCAGGTGGATGGGGGTAAGGGTGCAGACCCCCAATCAGGCCCCCGCTCAGTCTAGGGAGTCACCAGCCCCAGCACAGTCTGCGCTTTGCGTTTGAGCGGGGAGGGACAGCAGTCCAGCGCACTCCACACCGTACGTGGGGTGAGTGAAGGTGTCGTATTGCTGTTCTTCAGGGCGAAGCTCCATTGAAGTCCACCCGCAACAATGCTTTGTTGTCTCTTGGTCTCCTTCGCTAGCTCGGGGCATGGGCGCTCTCCGCTTCTTCCTCCAAGACTTGTTTGAGGGATGCAGCAGTGCAGTCAGGCTCCCAGACCCTGGGGGGGTCACCCATTCACCCCAACCCGTGCTGCAAGATCAGGGGGGTGGACCATGCCTTGGCACCACTCCTCCAGGGGTTCAGGGCTATGGCGTTGTTGTTGGCACAGAAGGGGGGCCGCTCAAGGAAGTATAAAATGCTTTTGCGTGCTCCACATTACTGTCTCTCTCCCTCTGTGCTCGCCAAGCTCACGGCAGCACTTTCGGGGCCCCATGCGGGCTGCCACACACCACTCCCTGGGTCCTCGCTGCAGCAGGGGAGCAACTGGGCCACGTCTTCCAGCATCCCCACACTCTGGCGCAAGTACTAGATGTCCGCCCCCAGACCCCTTGGAACTCCTCAGTGATCTAGGGCCCCTGGGGAGCAAAGGCCCTCCAACAGGTACCAGAATGTTATTTAGAAGGGGGGGATGCCCCCGTCACTGTCCTGGCTCCTCTAATGAGTTGAGACGGCACCAGGGTTAAACACCACAATGCTGCGCCATTGATGGTTCCTCCGCCGGTCTTCACGCAGCCCGATGCAGCCTGTTCTCCCCATGGTCCTCCCACTCCACCGATCCCGGGGACGGGAGGCTGATATGTTTTCCTAGCCTCCTTCTCCATGAATGGCGCGGTCCTCCTGGTTCCACTCCACGGAGGGCCACTATCGGGCAGCCCACTTTCCCTTTCTCGTCTGGAGCCCCGGCTCAAGTCCGGAATGCGGCTCTCCCCACCACCGACATCGCCTCAGATATGTTGGGACTTGCTTCACCAAACTCCATGGGAGAAAGGCTGGCGGGTGTAACCCCCGGGGGTGTGGAGGATCCAAACTGGGGGCTTCATCCCCACTTTGGCCCTCAATCATGGAGCAAAACGTAGAGGCTGTACCATCTGTGCTTCCTATTGGAAGTTTTTTTTACAGATTTTAGAGATGCATTTGAACCTGGGGAAGATACTTTATAATAATCAGTAGGTGAAAAAAAAATATGATTAACTGATAAATAATCTTTACTAGCATTCGGTTTAGTAGCACAAGACTGTTTAATTCATGGTTGGATTTAAGATAAATATCAGTCTCTGAGTACCATGGACCACCTGACTGTTCTTTAATCGGAGGTTCAAGGTTAGGATAACAGTTATCCTCAGATTCTGATGAGCTCTTTTCAAAACAAGACAACATGTTTTCCCTTTCTTCTCCCTCCTTTTCAACCAATCTACAGTTGGTTTCCTCAATTTCACCAACGGGATAAATCTTTCTGGACTCATGTTGAGAATTTGAGATTTGAGCTTTCTCTTGGTTCCAAGTTTCCCAAGCAACCTCATATATCAGCCTTCCCACTATATCTCCTCTATAGATTTCTTAGGGACTCATTGATAGATTCAGGATCATGACTTTTAGTTCTTTACCACTAGAAACCAAAGGATATATTATAAACCTAGGCCCCTGGTCGGGCATGATATAAGCAAGTATGTACACAGGACAGTTTCTAATAATAAGGAAACCAAAACCCTATCTTTCCCAGGAATAATATAATTCTGGGGAAAAACAGATGGTCCATATCCCCCCTCCCACTGGTTTTCTTACTGGAGCAATAGCTTGCCCAGAAAGTCAAAAAATGTTTAGCCCCACATTCATCTGAAGTGGCCACCGACTATTAGGGTTTTCCCTGAACTTCCCAGTACCCCTGATGGCAGCAAGAGGATCAGATTTAATTTCTTCACCAGTGAGGGAGGCAGTATCAACAGGGATAATAGGGGAGGTACATGATCTAAGAAGAGGGGGTGAAT
The DNA here is from genome assembly GCF_040938575.1 of Ambystoma mexicanum. Classification (NCBI taxonomy): domain Eukaryota; kingdom Metazoa; phylum Chordata; class Amphibia; order Caudata; family Ambystomatidae; genus Ambystoma; species Ambystoma mexicanum. The sequence goes on from NC_090924.1 coordinate 706,420,466, forward strand.
GGCCATATCAATCTTCTTCTGGCTCAGTCTCTGATCAGAATCTGTCATATACATATTGGATCCCCAGTCTGTATCAACTGATTCCGATCCCACACCTGACACCAAATGTGAGGGGTCAGAAATGGGAGGCGGACAACTTTTTGAAGGTTTTTCAAAAGATGCCATTTTATTAACTCCAAAGGTTGCATAAACACCTCACTATCCCTACCCTGACAAGGATTTCCCTGCCTAAAATAAACTAAAGCAAACGCTCTAACAAATGGATTCTGTCCCTCATATTTAATCATACCCAACACAAAGTAATATGTGGCAGTTCAACAGCAACAAATATAATAGTTAAATTCACATCATAATACTTGTTTCTCCTTCTATTCCCAGTGAATTCCTCTTCCCCAAATTCAAGTAGGATTTTGTTGAACAGTTCCAAAAACGTTAAGGAAATCTTGTATCGTACCAAAGTTCTCTTTGGTTCCAACCTTAGAACACACAGTTCCAATTTGATAACACCAAATTCTTGAAGTAACTTCTGTTCAGCAACTCAGAATATTTCCTTACTTCATTTGTTTGGCAATATTAAAGACTTCAGCAACAGTTCACTTAACAATTGTTTCAATGTTAGTACTTTGTCAGGATGATTCTTCATTAATCAACAAAACACTTTAGTGGTTCTTCAACATCTTCTTCAATACCTTTAACCATACCACAATACCTCAAATGCTTCCACCTTGTCCACTCACCTACGAGGCTTATTTAGACAAAGTTATCTGCTCTGGTGTACTCTCCTGCCAGAACAGACCCAATTACTACAACAATCTCTGACCTGATGTACTCTCTTGCCAGACCAGAGTAAACTACTACTTGTCAGTACTGCATTGGTAAAGTTTGAACTCAAACAAAACAAATCAGCAATGTATTTTGCTCCACAACATCAAATATAAAAACCACTTCAAGGGAAACAAGAACCACAGTGATGCTGTTTGTTACACCTGTGCGGTGGCCACATTCTCTGCAGGTTATGCACCACTCCCTCTGAACACATTCCTTCAGAGGGCAGTGTTTCTTCCATTTTCCACTAACCAATCGCTGATAAGGTTTCTGTTTCAAGTTCACACTTCTTTGGCTTTGGCAATGTGGGTTTAAGTTCTTCTCTCTTAGAACCTCCTCTTACTAGGGGCAATCATTTTTATCAACATCGAAAACACCAATTGTCTTCTTTTGGCTTTGGCACTTATGTTTCTTTCTTATTTGCTTTGGTATATTTATCTTTTGGATTTGGCAATGAGCGTTTATCTTTTCTAGCATCGATATGGCCCCTTTTCTTGCTGGCTCATTTTATGCCCCACAATGTCACAATCACACCCTTCTGATATGGCAATCAGATTCTTATATTTTTTTCTGTGCCCTTTTAAATCAGCTTGGTTGATAACATTGGAAATAACTTGTTTTCTATTAGTTTGGTATTCAAAAGGGTTCTTGTTCACTTGTCAGCGGGTGGATACAGAGTGCTCCGGGTACACTATCTAACCGTGAACTCGCTGGGTCTGGCGTGCGTGTCAGTTTGCCTCGCTGCCTCCAGGTCCTTTGCTTCACTTTCCCCATGAGGTCCGGGAATCTCTTCTCCAAAGTCCTCCATGGCTCGCGTCTGTCGCCAGTAGGGCGCTCCTGGCTCCAACAACCATCAGTGCTCGCTTGCCACTGGTGATTGTAAAACAAGGGGGGACAATTATCAAACGGTGTGCTTTCCGCTGCGCGACCTCTGCAGCTGCGTTCCTCAGAGGGAAAGTCTTCTCTCCCGACACTTTCCACTGCACTAGCTCTGCAATTCTGGTCTGGAGCAAGCAGGACCCTCTCAGGACCGGCATCAACCTCATACGCCACGGCAGTCCTGGAGTCTCTGCTCCCACACAACCTCTGCTTCTGCCATGTAGAGGTAGGAAAACTACCCCACTTTATAGTGCTTCTCCTCCCAATGACCTCTGTGTGCGTCATTATTCATAATTGACTGCAAACTGCAGTCCTGTGCTTCTGCAGTCTTCTTCTTCATCCCAGTACTTAGGGATTTATGAGACTTGTTGTCCATAATATAGAATTCAGCTTTCTTAGTGAAATGATCATTATCACGTTCACTTTTCAACTAATACCTGTTCCCCAAAGTACTATGAGCATTCAAAGTATTATTTGACTTTACAGAAGAGTATAGTTTTTCAGGAATTAAATTGGTAACATTTAAAGACTCTTCTTCCTTATTTTTCTGGGACTCATAGGGGCTCTAATGTTTATAAATGTCAGTGATTTTAAGAGGGATTTTCTGTATAACTGCTTGTGGTTATATTCATCTATATTTTGACAGTCAGTTTGGGAAAATAAAAACTCTCTCTGGCAGCAAGCCATTGCATATTCCGACAGTACAGGTATTCCCTTCCTTGAGGACGACAAATACCACATCTCATCCTATGAAATCCTCTTATTTCCCTGGGGCCCTCCTCCTCCTAGGTGATCCTCCCGGCTAACACTGCCCCCCGGATTAGGATCAGGAAGCGTCTGCCTTTACCTGGTGTGGGATATATTGACCCACTCAACAGTATTTCCCCATAACACCAAGCTGCATTTGCGCAGAAACAGCAAAATGGCTCCGCTAACTCCTGTGAGCACCATGGCGTCAAAACTGCGTTTTGCAGCAACCAAAAGATGGCTGCACCTTCTTGCCAAGCATACATTGGGCAGGATGGAACAAGGGGACACACTGAAAGAGTGTGCCAGTGTGTTCTGACATATACAAAAGGAAGAAAGTGAAAAGGCAGCACTGCTTTGCTGAAAACCCCAAAATCCCCATTGAAAAAGAAACTTTTTCACCTTTAAAAATAAAATGACGCTTTGACGCTAATCCCATCTGTTCTTTCTTAAACCACTTTGATCAATAAGGCCCTGACATGGCCAGGATATCTCATTGTGCTTCAGCAAAACCAGGCATGATTTCTGGATGACAGGCCCTGTCAAACCAACTTTGAGAAAAAACAACAAGGAGCTTTACTCTTCCCACATGGGAAAACGCGTCCATTTCTTTACAAATGTATCAAAGCTCAGTAGTTCAAAAGAGACTCCAGCTATCTGAGCAATGTCAGTTTCAATAGATCTGTGCTTCAGACAAAACTCCTGCACTCAGGAAAATAACCATGGCTGTAGGACAGAGTGGGAATCTAATGGAGATGCAAAAACGAATGTAAAAGGAAATGCCAGCTGTGCACCACATGTAAAAAATGGGCTTTGCAAAACTAAAGGAGAAAAATGCCTGTTTAAAAAGCAAACTGTTGAATGAGTGCCTCCCATTATCTAGCAATGTGAAGGGGTTTGTGGCTGGTGAAAATATATACATGGGCTATTTTATTCCACAGGCTTGTTTTAGTTCAGGACCAAATATCATATCAGAAAATAAAGGTCTTAAACCGCCTTGGCTGGATTTGCAAGCTTCCCACTAGGAAGGGAGCCACACCATAAACTCTCAGCAGAGACTAACACCCCTCTAATAATTACTAGATTGGAAAGAATTTAGGCTGGGCTGAACCCACTGACAATGGAACTCTCAGGGCCAGGAAGTGTGATGAGGGGAAGGGGGCAATAAACCTTCAATCAAACTGTAACCCCCCCCCCACCTTGCGCTGGAGGAAGTGACAGTTGGTGGCTACTGAAGAGAGAAAACAAAAATGGTCCAGTGACAAAGGAGTGCCATTTGCTTCCAGAGACCATTTCCTAAATAAACTTTAAAGACTTTTATCTCTGCAGCAAGGCTTTGTAAAAATGCAAAAATGTTATAGTTTAAATATGATTTCATGGGCTTTCATTGAAGACATGGTAGAATTCATTGACACCTTGGAAATAGAAATGGCAAAGTATTGCGTATTACAAGAAAAGCATCCATGTTGCAGCAAAGTTTTGTACATACATCCCTTATGATAATCCACGCCCACGTATAGAGTTATAGAATTTTGAGTAATATAAATCCCATTGAAAAGCGTGAAAAACTGGTAGAAGGGCGAAACAAGGTCTCACAAACTGGAGGATTGGACTGCTATGTGCTGCATACAATACGTAACCTGCTTATGTAAGTGTTTAGATGTTTCCATTGTATGAAGGTGCCATCATAAATCTGACATCATTTTCTGGGAATCCAACCAGCTGAGAGCGAGGCGGAGACTATCACCCTTGTCCAATCCAGTTGTTAGAGGCGTGTTTAGTTAAGCCTGCCCTAGCCATATACTTTGATAATGTCACTATGCATTATGCATAAGAGTCCCTGACAAGACTGTAGACACACACTCTTCCTGGTGTTCCTGCGCTGCGTTCCTGTTCCATCCATCCAGATTCCACATCCCAACTCCAAGGCAAAAGCATTGCTGACCCTACTCCAGGGCCCACTGCAAATCCTAAGCAGTGCTGATCCTATTCCCAGCAAGGCCTCAATTCTGAAAACCCACTAATCTCCCATTAAAAAGGGGAAAGCTGTGGTATGCTTTTGGGAAGCATCCTGAACCAGCCTGGCTTGCTGCCCCCTAACTGCATGCCCGCTGCAATCCTGCCATCCTTCTGATCTGATCTTTAGTATCCCGTGACCAGAATTTCCAGTCCAGAAGTGCCATCCAGGGACCAGAACCGCCCAGCTGTTTACCAGGCAAGGTGCCGTGTGGTGACCAGGACCTATTGATGGTCCAAAAATCCCAAAACTAAAAGGTGGACTGTGAGTATAAATCACCACCCCATAGAAATCCATAATATACCTTGTCTTGTCTTGGTCCTTATTGCACCCTCTAAGTCATCCTATCCTTATCCTGATAACTTGTTCAAACTGTCAGACTCATTCTTGCAACCCTGCCCTTGATTTCGCCATCTCTTTAGTAATTTTGTCTTGTATAAATCCTGAGCCATTAGTCCTATTTCGAGTGATCGGAATGGTTTCCGCCAGGGTTGGGCACTGGGGTGACAGGGTAGAAATCACGAATCAACCCTGGATCTTACTGTGTCCCTCTTTGGTGGGCTAGACTGAATACTGTAGTTTGAAGTAAAACTGTTCTTGTCACAACTGATTTCCTTTCCTATTTCATGGCTTCATTTTACTCAAAGCACACCTTTTTATATCTTGTATAACTCCTCCAATTCACCAGCTAGAGACCTAGTTTCACTTCTATAATATCCATGGGATATACCTTTATCCACTAGCCCAACAACTGCGCTCCAAATCAGTGTATTTCACCCGTTTCTATTAAAAACCGTTTGGGTAATTTCAGGTGGGAATTGAATAAATTGCAGTTTGCAATGTGTCATTTTACTGCAATCTGTTTTAAACATTCCACTCTTTTTCGAACTGTATGCTTTTGGTAATCCATTCTTTGTGATTATTAGTGTCTTTGCATTGTTGCTTTAGTGAGGAATTATATTTGCTTCTAGGTTTTAACACACATTCATTATTTATCTGTCCATTTCCGAGTGTTATTTCATAACATTGCAAGGGGTTTAAAATCCGTTTTTCTCTCTTATTTGGGGTGGGAAGGTCAGACTTGGATTCCGTTTCCTGTTTCTTATTCCTAATTACCTGCTGCTTCTGTTTATCCACTCATAATTGATTATTTGTGGGTTGAGGGAACATTGCAGGGGGAAATTCTAACTTGGGTGCTAGCTTTCCTAAACCAAAAAGTGCTCCTATTCCGCTGTGCTGTGTCTATGTTCCACTAGCAGGTTGAACCCAGTGCATTGCTCACATTCTCATTGTAATTATCACCCCATTGGTGATTGCTGCCCCATATTCAAAAGTGTATGATTTCTTTTGAATTTTAAAATAAATAAATAAATATTGTATTTTACCAACCAGCCTGATTCATGGTTCATTGTGACCTAGGGTATTTGGAAAGGGGGTGTGATATGAGAGGTGTACCATCTCAATATTGAATCTATATAATATAAAGAGATAAGCATTTCAGTTGTGCGCTGCATACTAGGCCGAGACCAAGGTGTGTGTCGCCTAATTGAAATCTTTAACACTGGCCACCTGAGAGGAGACTTTAGGTAGAGTTTTTGTGAGGACCCTGTAGGATTCATCACAATGCCCACGGACATAAAATGCATGGTGACAAAGAAACAAAACTGGAAAAGACTTGACCTGGAGAGCGTAACTGATGTAAATCAGAATCTACCAAACCCGACACCTCCCTGATAAATAGAATGACGCTGGACTCAATGGAAGAGAAGCTCTACAACTGCTCCCTAGACATGCTAGATTAATTGCCACCCCTAAAACTCTTCATAGCCATTGTCTCAGCTATTGATGACATTACATTGTTGCCCTCCCGTTCCCTCCTGGACATCAGTACTTTGGCTCTTGTACAACGGCCAAGTGCACAGACATTACAACGCCCACTAGCCTGGACGCTCTTGAGTCTGCTATCAATTTAGCTCACACTGCGGAAGGGTGGGCATTGACGGCTAACTGTGCCCATGGGGCTGAATAGCAAAGGCTCATTGTTGCTGTGGCCGGTGTTTCCCCCATGTCCACTCCACCGTCATCTGCTATGCACTCTACACTGGACACATGTGCACGTGCATGTGGCTGCGTTGGTGGTACTGCTGCAGCTGGGGCTGACTGGGCCAGTGCAGCTTGTGCGACCGGTGGTGGCTCAATGGCTGGAGCTTGTGTGACCAGTGGTGGCTGAACAGGCAGAGCTTGTGCGACTGGTGGTGGCTCAATGGCTGGAGCTTGTGCGACCGTTGGTGGCTCAGGGGCTGGAGCTTGTGTGACCGGTGGTGGCTCAATGGGTACAGCTTGGGTGGCAGTGACAGTTGTGCCTGTTAAGGCTGTAATGTCCTGGGTGGATGTGGTGGTCGTGGTCCGTGGGGTCCAGCAGCATTGATGGCTGGTGCCCCTTGAGGGGCTTGGATGGGCCACTTCATTGTCAGATGATGTGCCTGAGGGAGTCAGAAAGGCAGGTTGTCAGTTAACAGTGTGGATTGATGAGGCAGATTTTCATGCATTATCTAGTTTGCGCTTGTGCTGTGTCGGGGACATGGCGCAGTACATGTCACAGTGCACACATCCTTGTGTCATGCGTACTGTACCGGTGGATTTGCATAAGGCGGAGAAGTGGCCGAATATAAATGTTCAACAGAATGGGAGATAGAGCAGAGCCCTGCGGCACTCCGCAGGACAGAGAGACAGACCTAGAGCAAAAGGGAGCAAGAAAAACAGACTGGGAATAGTCAGCCAAAAAGGCAGAGAACCAAGCCAGGACCTGGCCAGACAGACCCGCAGACGACAGCCGGGAGATCAGGGTGGGGTGGTCAACGGTATCTCAGGCAGCTGACAGGTTTTTCTGTAAATGCTTGTAGTTATCCTCCCTTCTGAGTAGGAAATCCACACGTCCAGGAAGTGCAAACTTAGTTCCCCATTTCTATGGTAAACTTTATGTGCTCATGGCATTGGCTGAAATATTCAAAGAAAATATGTTCCAAACGTGTTCCTCTCCAAATGGCAAAAACATTGCCAATATATCTTATCTTTTCCAGAATAGGATCTTGGAATTCCAGGGTTCCTTATGCAGTACAAAGGTCTTTTCAAAGTGGAACATAAATATGTTTTCATATGTTGGGTCTACAGAAGAGCCCATCCAGGTCCACCGTGGTCCCTGCAATCTGTAAATAAAACTTGCCCTCAAGTCTAAAATAGTTATTATATAGGATGAGGTTTATACGCTCTATTGTGAAGACTTTCTGGATTTGAACCTTCTCATTTTGTAATAGTAGCCATTCTAAGGCACCAATGCCTTCACTGTGGGGTATGGAGGTGTGAAGGCTACTCACATCCAATAAGAAAAATATCAATTCTGTATCCATTACTTGTAATTCACTTAACAGCCTTAGAACATGTGATGTATCCTTGAGAAACATAGAGGTTTGTTGCACTAGAGGTTGCAGTGCTGTGTCCAAATAAATGGCTAAAGGGTTGAAGATGCTCTCCGAGCCCGCTACGATTGGTCTAAATGCAGGATAAACCGGATCTTTATGTATTTTTGGCAGGGCATGAAAAACCAGAATGATAGGATATTTTTTGGATACTGAAATCTGCTGTCTTAGTGTTGATCCAATCTGACTCCTTGGCTTTAAGAACAGTTTCCTCTATTAGCGAATTTACCATGCTGCTGGGATCCTGATCCAACTCTAAATAGGTTCTTTGATCTTGGCTCAATCTTATACGTCCCATGTGTCCATTATGATCAGGGCTCCTTTGTCCGCTGCCTTCATAGTAACTGTGTTGTTTATTACTTCTTCAGAATTGGAGCTGGAGTTGGCTGGGATATAGGATAACCCCAGATTAAAGATATCCATTTATATTTTGTTAAGCTGTTTAGATGAAATATTCCTTACTATGGACTTAGTTACTTGTTCTTTGTCCTGGGTTTGTTTTCTTTTGCCCTCTTTTGGTTTTCCTCAGCCTAAAAAAGGCACTTGTGTTGGAATGGTGGTTGAGGAGCTTCCACTTGCCTGTCCTGTAAGGTCTTCTTCTGGATTTGGTACTACCATTACTGTCCCCTTCTCCACTTGTTACCTCACTACTGTCAGTATTTGCTGTTGACGGTGTTGCTCTGGGTTGTCTAGGTTGTGTGCCTGCTCCTGGTCTACTATTGTTGTAGAATTCCTGCCATGTGTAAACTATATCATGGGCATAGTCCAGAGTATCTCTTCAAAATGCCCTAATTTTCCTCTGTTATATATCTTTTCAATAGGAATCTAATTTCTGATTGGTGTCTTCCAATATTTTTCTTAATTCTTCTCTGAATTTTAAAGTTGATAGTTGTTCTTTAATTTCCTCTATCTCTTGGTGAATGCCAGAGACGGATTTGGCTAACTCCTCAATTGTCAGAACTATCAAGTCCAATGAGCATTTGTTCAGGATCTTGATAAATTCCTGATTTTCTTTGCATAGGGTTGGTCGAAGATACACTCTCAGATCCCAAGGGATTCTGTGTGCTTAATGGTATTGGGCTAATGTAGTTGTGTGAAGTTTATGGGAAATGTCCCTTCTGATTATTATTTCCAATTTGTTTATTAGCCTGTCTGGATTTTCTTCAGGAGGAGATTCTCTGTCAATGTCAGATATCAATCCTAGAATCCTAGTAGCTTTGTCTTCACTGAAGGCGATGGTACTGGCTGATTTAGTGGCTAGGGTGCTAATTTTGCAAAAAGACATATTATGAGACCGGGGTACGAGTGTGCAGTTTGTGCCAAACCTGAGGGTAAGAAGAAGAAGAACTGTGCTAATTTTATAGCACTTTGCACACCCTATATTTATAGTTATTGTGGATTGTTCAGTAGAATTTAAATGTTTTCATATAAGGTTAAGGTGCGGGTAGAATGTGCTGCCCTGGCACATGGACAGTCGATATAAGTGTAATCAAAATGAGTTCCCTAGACAGGGAACTCCAGTCCCCTGCACACTATCTTGGGCTAATCGCCAAAATGTTTTCACATTCGTATTTAACCAGGAAATACAAAAGTCTTAAATGTAGAACATAATTGATGTTTGGAAGTAATATTCACTTATTGAAGTGCAATAAGTATTCATATATCTCTTGACATTAGTTTATCCAAAACATTTTTTTAATAAAGCAATCAAAATTAGAAAATCATTCATAGGTTTTTTGTTGTCCCAATGCGTTTCGAGAGGTTCTCTCTTCATCAGGGGACTTTTTCTTACAATATTTCTACAAGCAATTTAAGAAACAATAATAGTATTAAAAAAAGTAAATTTTGGAATATGTAGCTATTTTTGTTTTTTATTTGTTTCAAAGATTTACATGGTTTTCCTTATTTTAAACCTTTAATCTGTTGGAGACAAAGTTTCCATTTTTTTTGTCTACCACCTTTCTGTAGTTCATCCAACTTTGTTATTCGTTCCGTTGTCTGTGTCACTCCGAAGTCCTTCCAATTTTTTAAATATTAAGATCACCATTCTTACAAGCGCTAAGTTGATCTTCATTATTTCTCCTTCTATAAGGATCTTCCACCAGTCTTCTGCGCTCCTTGTGACATAGTTTCTAAGTAAATTGCCCAAACATTGCTCATGAGCTTCTGTTACTCCTATGCAATGGAGTGTGAGATGTTTCAGGGTTTCTTTTTCTCCTTTGAGGTCACACACTCTACATATTCTCTGCTCATGATTTTCCTCCTTTGTAATATTTCTCCCGTTGGCAAGATGTTCAGTCTAAATCTTAGGAAGAGAGTTCGAAAGTACCAATTCGGGAATAAGGTCAAATAGCTCGGAATCTGGTTCAGTTTTCTCGGTTGTGCCCAGAAATCTTCATAGCCTTTGTATTTGCCGATGGTTTCCTGGGTTTCTATCCAGTCTGCCATGTACAGTTTTTTCTTGGTTTTGTTTGGGTTTATCCACAGATCATCTTCTGATTAATTTAGGTTCACCAAAATCTCTCGGCATGCTTCTTGCCATTCTGTTAGAGTTGCATCTGTTTTTTCTTTTATTGCTTTGTTCAGCACTTTGAAACCTCCGGTTTCATTTTCTTCCAAGCATTTTCGATAGAAGGTTAGCGTTTTCCATATCACTATGGTTTTAAGCGAAGTTAATGCCAACTCTCTCCTTATCAACTCTATTGGCACAGATTTGGGAAGTTGTAGCACTTTTCGCCAGAATTGGCCTTCTAGAGTTGACCATGTTTGTGTCGATATGGGTCTTGGTGATTCAACTCCATATGTCAGGGTGGGCACGACTTTCATCCTATAAAAAGTTACCAATGGTGTTAGGGTAAATCTGCAGTATCTTTTCATCAGGATTTTCCCTTGAGACCCTAAGTTGTTTGCTTATCGTTTTAAACCTTCGATTCTTGGTCTTTCACTTTTGGTATTGTTTATGCAAACTCCCAGGTATGTCAGTGCCTCCACTTCCTGAATTTTTTTACCGTTCAGCAGCCAGCCTGACTTACTCATTTTGTTTTTTCTCCCTCCTGGGCGCAGCTTCAGGATCCTCGATTTTCCTGGATTAATTACCATGCTGTTTGTGTCCACGTAATGTTGCAACGCCGTCAGCTGTCTTTGTAGGCCTATTTGGGTCTGGTCATCCGCATATAGTAGTCTCCCTATTGAGGTCCCTGCGATCTTTGGTGGAAAACAGCGTATAAGTTTGAAGGAGTCCTCGATATCCGATGTATACAGGTTATAAAGTTCTGGCGCAAGGGGACACCCTTGTTTTAAACCCGTTCTTATCGGAATTTGATCTGTCAGTGTTCCTGCTTTATCCAACCTGACTCTAATGCTTGTATCTGTGTATAGGTCTTTGATGTTCTCTACCAGTGTCTGCGGGCATTTCCAATTCTCCAGTTTCTCCCACAATTTGGCTCTTTTTATTGTGTCAAACGCTTTTGACAAATCGATAAAAGCTACATAAATTTCTTGATTTTTGTTCCTTGTAGTTCTTGCTTTCATCAGATTGATCAAAAAAATGTTGAGTCCAGTACCTCTCCCCCTCACAAAACCAGACTGCCAGGGGTCTTGTCGTCCGCTATGCTGTGCCCAAGTGGTCAGTGCTTTCAGCAATGTTAATGCGAAGACCTTCCCCCCGACATCCATCAGTGCGATCGGTCTGTAGTTGTCTGCCGAAGTTCGAAGACCCTTTTTGAAAAATGGCACCACTACCGCTCTCCTTACTCGATTGACTGTTTATTGTTTTTTTCGTCTTTAGTCTCCTGATGTTTCTTCTTAATTCTTTTTTCCATTTCCTTATCTGGCTGTCATATAGATGTTGGTGGTTCTTGGTAGGATAATTACTTCCAGGTTTCCCTTTTGTCACAAAGGCTCTGAAGAGTGGTGTGTAATCAATCCTTTGTGTTTCTTGTTCGGTTTCGAGCAGTCAGATCATGCCTTTTAGTTTGTTGTTTAACTGTTTGATTTTGTCTGGTCTGATCGTTATTTTTTTTCCTTCTTGGACTGTGACAATATCCTGGTTGTAGACAAAAATCTTGTTACTGATGTTGTTGCATGTCAATTTCATCAGATTGTGGTCACTTTCTGTCGTTGTTATGACTTCCAAGGTCTGAATATTCTCTGACAGGTTGCTCGAGATGCAGATGTAATCCAGGATTTCTGCTGATTGAGCCCCTTTCCATGTGGGTTTAGCTGGTACATCGCCTTTCACCTGTCCATTAAGAATAACACAATCTCTTGATTGCAACATGTTGTTCCATCTTATTCCTCTTTTTTCCTTCGCTGTGGAGGTTGTTATCACCTCCTCTATTTGGCTATCTTTGTTCACGTAGGTACAATTTAGATCCCCCACCAGTATATATAGCGGGTCAGTCCACTTCTCTCTCTGTTTGTCTATCAGTTCAGATATTCCCTCTGGTAACCTTTCGCATGCGATATTAGCTGGGTTCCAGTAAATATTGATCAATATCAATACTCGCGCAGCATCTTTATCAAGCTGTATCACTATCATCTGGATAAATGGGGTGGGATTCACTGCCTCCAGCACTTTCCAGTTGAAATCGTTCTTAATGGTTACAAGTAGACCTGACATCGGTCTACCTCTAGGACCTTTTATAGCCGGATTTAGTAGTACCACGTATCCTTCCAGTGCTGGTTCTTGCTGCAACCATGTTTCCTGTAAGCACAAAACTTTCAGATTCTCCTTGTGTATCTCTCCGTTCGTAAAAAGGTGGTTTGAGCCTCTTGTGTTCCAGCTTCCTAGGCTCCACAAACCTGCACTTTTTACTGTTTCATGTTACTGAGTGTTCATTTTGTCATCAATGAAGTTTTTCAACCATTTCCATCTTGCCACTTCATTTTCTTCTTCTTGTCTTTTGTTTCTATTATCTGGGCTTCTAATGTTTTGTCTAGTGCTTTTTCCTGCTGTCTCTCTATTTGTCTTAGAGTTCCCGATATTTTTTTCCATTTTATTGGTCTTTCTTTGTGGGTATTTCTCTACTTTTTCCTGCGTTTTTAAAGTTTCCTCGCTTTCCTGCAAATCAAAACCCATTGGTTTTAGTTGGGGTGCTTCTTCCAGGAGCAATTGTCTCACCAGGTTTGATCTTGTATGCAGGATCACCTTATCGGTGCGGGCCTCATCGACGAACTCCACAATTGCTTAGTCGTCCGTATGGATTAGACTTAGTTCTGTAATATGGTGTAAAAGCCTTATTATGTTGGTTCTATTTAGGATTAGCCCGTCGTCATAATGGAGGATTCTTTCCAGAACCAGACCTGATTGCTTTTTAGAGTCTACCGTATAGACTTTATGTGCATGGCGCGATTATTGTTCTTTTTCCGCCTCATATGTGTCTGTCCGTTCTTTTTTATCCTCTATCGCCATTCGGTTGTTATTATGTCTCAGTTCTCTATCCCACCTTGTTCCGATTTGTGAACGCCCTGGTTTGTCACTGTTCTTTCCTAATATTTGATCGTTCTTCTGTGCCCTCCTTGGTTTTTTTCTGTCATTTCTGATTGTTCTTGTTGCATTTGGATATTTCGTCTTCTTCCCTTTTCCCCCTGTTTTTTTTGTTCCACAGATGCTTCCGTTACTATTGAAGTATCGCTCTCAGTATCATCAGAACACTCCTCTCTCGTCAATTCGTCTTCCACTTGTTTAATGTTTTCATGTTCTATTGCTTCCTGTTTCTCTTCTACATCTGATACCGTGTATGTCGAGAGGTCTAGCAGATCAACCTCAGAGCATTCATCATCTCCAAATTCAGGTGTTGCACATTCTATGGTGTTCAATTCTACTCTCACCTTTTTCTTGTTGTTTATCAACTGTTCCATTATGGTTGGTTGTTCTTTAGGTATTGTCAGGTTTTTGATGAACGCCCGAGTTTTACTGCTGGTGGAAGTCTTCGAAAGCGCTTGATTTTTTTGTTTTTTTGTTGTGGCTCCTCTCCTCTGACCTCCTCCTATTTTTCTTTCTGCGTTTGCTGTTTGATTTAAAATTTTGTGGTTATCCTGTTTTTTTTCTCCCTTATTTGTATCTCTTTTTTGAAAATTTCACAGACACTCTCATTTTGCTTTTCTTTCTCTGGGGCCTTCTCCAAATTTTTGGGTTCGTCTGAACCGTGTAATATGTAGCTATATATACACGTCATATCTAATACAATGCAAATCATATTAATGGTTGGGACCTCTACTGTCTCTTTAATCTTCTGGCATATAAGGTTTGTATCCTTTACCAAGCGCTGGTACTAGTCACTTCCCTGGTGATAAGAAAGTTATCCTAATTAGAAAGGTGAATAATAGGTAGCCCCAACATAATGTATGCATAATTGTCTTTGTAATGGCTTCTCAGATATACATTTTGTCCACCTGGTTCTCATGATCTCCTGTGGAGAAAGGGAAATGTGTATAATACTTGATCTTCCACTGTGTCTGTTTCATATATTCTGGTCTTGGAGTTTCTTACATAGTGAATGTGCACTCGCCCTACTGGCTTGCACTTGAATCAGCGCTCCTTTCCATATGGAATGAACTAAAAATAAATGCGGACAACATCACCCAATCGGCTCTCATATTACTGGACAAATGAGACGCCTCTAACACAATCGGATACAGAACGCTAACAAAGAGACTGGAGGAATGTGCCATTCAAAGCTCTTCACTGCAATGACTGAAATATTTCTTTACCAACCGAACCGAAAGAACATCAAACACTAAAAATATCATCTGCAGTATACCACAAGGATCAAGGCTCTCACCGCTTCTCTTCAAAATCTATATGACCCCACTAATGAAACTCATTCAAAATTGGCTGACAACCTACAACTATGCAGATGACACCCAACTCAACCTCAAGATAAATTCCGACAGATACCCTGAGAACACCCTCAACAAATGCCTCACCGACATAAACACCTGGATGACAAACAACAACCTCAAGCCAAATCCCACCAAAACAGAAATAATTATCTCCTCTTCCGAAGACAATACAACACAGGCATACATGACCAGGCCACCGAGCATGGGAACCCAACCGGAGACATCGACTATGGTATAAAATCAGGCAATTTTCATGGACATCGCTATATGATTGGAACCACAAGTCAATGCAATAGCAAAAAAAAATGTCTACCTTCTGCGGTTAATAAGAATGATCCTCCCTTAACTCAATTTCCCACACAGGGATACCTTGCAATCATCTCCTTGGTATTATCAAGAATAGCCTACGCAAATAGTCTCTATCTTGGAATGCCAGAACGCCTCACGCATCACACATCCAAAATACCACAGCAAGCCTACTCCTGAGACTAAATAGAAGAGACCACATTACATAGGCCATGATAAGTCTACACTGGCTGCCAGTGACGAAACACATTGGGGGTCATTCCGAGCTTGGTGCTAAGGGAACAACGATGCCGGCAAAGGAATACCGGCATCGATTACCGCTACGGGATATTCTGACCAGCCCAACCACTATTAGCGGCATCATAAAGTATGATGCCGTTAATAGCGGTCTGGGCGCGAGCACGCAACTCACCATGCTGGCATTAGCGGCATGCCATAAACTGGAGTAGATCACAAGTGAAACGGACATGCAAATAACAGCCTCATGAAGGCGGAAAAATTGCTTACGGCATGCCTTAAATACCGGCATCGCTGACCTACCATAAAATGCCATGAGCAGTGTTCACAACTGCCACAGGTGCACACAATCAGCACAGGTGGAGGCAATGGAGTCAGGCTCAGTACAAAAGGAGCACACCCACACACCACACCCCCTCCCACACCAAGATGATTCCAATAGTAGTAGCATTACTGGTGCTGGAGGACATGCTTGCATTGCCACAACATCAACAACAACAACAACAGCCGCCACCACAGAGGAGACGCAGCAGGAGAAGGAGGGTGAGACAGGCCCAGCATGCCCCACCAGTGCAGCCACCGTTACCACGCCAGCAGCCCCCAATCCTTCGCATCAGAGCCAGTCCTTTCAACCTAACCTCTGAGCAGATCCACACCCTGTACCGTCTGGACCGGGACACCATCACCACCATAGTGGACCTGATACACAACGATATAGTGAGCCTCATTGAAATACGCACCGCCATCCCCCCTCTACTGAAGGTGGTGTCTGTGCTCCACTTCCTTACCACAGGCACCTACCAGCACACAGTGGGGAACATGTATGGCATATCACAACCCTTTTTTTTCCAGTATTCTGAACCAAGTTCTGGATGCCTTCCTCAAGCACACAAGGGACTACATATCCCTACCACGGACTCCCCAGGAGATATTTGATACAAAAGTTGCCTTCCATGCACTGGCAGGCATGCCGAATTGTGTAGGTGCCCTCGACTGCACCCATGTGGAGTTGGTGGTCCCGCATGCCATGGAGGTGGTGTACCGCAACCGCAAGCAATACCACTCCATCAATGTGGTGATGGTATGCGACGCCAGCAAGATCATCACACATTGTTGTGCCCAATATCCAGGATCAACTCATGACTCTTTGGTCCTGCGGAACTCCACGCTACCACGCTTCATGGAGCGACATGCTGGACGACGTGCCTGGCTGCTTGGTAAGTTGCAGGACTGGCACATGGCATTAAAATGGGTGGAGAGATGCACACACCACCATGCTGCCAATGTTGACATGACTGCACGATGTGCACATCAGCGAACACTGTGCCCCAAACCATCACAAACCGTACATGACACCCAAATCCCATAGGAATGAAGTAAGGTCGACACCTATCACTACATGACTAACAGGAAACCACCCCACATCCCACAACACATGCACCACTCATCAGCGACCCTCACCCTTCGTAATGCCACCCTGCACCATGCAGTGCATATGCACCATGTTGCTATCTCCAGCATATCACCACACAGGACAAGCATCCCTGGGAGTGCATCAAACTGAACCTACTAGGGAATCCACTGTCTGGCACAGGGCTGGTACACTCACAGGAGTGCTGCATGTCACCATGGGAATGATCAGCGCTGATTGCCCAATATTGCACAGACTACTGCCAACGCTCCCTCTAAGTAAATCTCACAGAACACAACACCTCACTAATTTGACACTGACACAGCTGTATGCATACACGATGCATGTGCAACAAGACATCAGTACACACCATGTATCATCTTGAAGATGAAACCCACACCATTAGTCCATGGCACAGGGCACATTGAGGGACTGCAAATGGCGTCAATGCATCCAGGGACATGTGCATGTGGGCAACAATAACCTGAAGGCATGTGTGACTAGTACAGCTGTCCATCATGAATCGCCTAACATTTACCTTTATTTCCCTCTCATGCAGGTGATAGTGGCTATCCGTTGAAGCTGTGGCTCCTCACACCTGTCCTAAACCCACAGAACAGTCACGAGGAGGACTACAATCGTTCCCATACCCGTACCCGTGTGGTCATCGAGCAGACCTTTAGCCTGTTGAAGGCACGATTTCGCTGCTTCAGCCGGTCGGGTGGGGCACTCCTCTACAGGCATGAGAAGGGTGCCAAGATCATCATGGCATGTGTAATGCTGCACAATATGTGCATCCGCCGGAACGTACTCCTGCCCCCTGACATTGAATGCCACCACCTGGTGATGATGAAGGGGAAGAAGAAGATGTGGCTGGACATCATCACGGTGCCGATGCACAGGAGGGACGTGCTGTGCGCCAGTCAGTGATTGCACAATATTTCTGGCACACATGGCAGTGGAGGGTGACATGATGGTTGGACAGAGGGCACTGGGTGTGGGGGTACATTTACACTATGCACTGTAAATTAATAAATGACACATGCACAATGATGAACGTCCACTCAGGTCTTGTTTTTCACACAACCGGTGTATTCAATGTAACAATATGAACGTAAGTGACGAAACCCTCCACCACCCTCAACCCCCTCCCTCTCCCCCCACAACTACCCCATACACTCTCACCCGCCTCCCCCTCCCCCCACAACTCCCCCACACAAGTCCCATTGAGTCCCCGAAGCCTACATGAGGCTGTCATAACTATTACTCGGCACTCCCTGACCCAGGGGGCGGCATGTCTTGTCAGCACTGTGTACGGGCCGACCTCCGGAGCGGGTTCGTTTGTGTGAAACTGCAGGACGACGGTGTGGCCGCCTGCTGAGGTTGTGTGGCGGCATGCTCTGCCTCCATGGCATCCACGATGTCTCCTAACACATGCCGGAGGGCCAAGACCTCCTCGCAGAGGCGACTGGTGTTGTCCGAGAAAGATCTCACCAGGGAGGCAGTGTTGCCCGTAATGGACCAGCCTAGTGCAGCTAACTCCGTTCGCCACTCCTCTCTGACCTGCCTGTTGTCCTGTATGAACTCACGCACTAGTGCAGTTAGCAGATCAGCCCGCTGCGGCCCTGCGGGTGCACCCATGGATGTATTGGGCCCCTGGCTGTCATGGCTAGCCCGCTCAGCCTCCCCAACACTGGAAACTGGACTTAAGTGTCCTCTGTGTGGTCATAGCCAGACTGCTCTGGGGTGCTGGCGTTCCCGGTATCGAACGATGATACTTGGGGGGGATGCAGGTTGAGTTGGGGTATGGACCACATCCATTATATCGTCCTCCATGGTGCCCCAGATGTCCTCCTCTGTGTCATCCACAGTGAGGGGTGCCGTGGCTGCCACCTCCCCAGCCACACTCGACTCCTCCGAATGTGGTGGCTCGCAGGTGTCATCAGGCGGACCAGTGGGTGGAGGTGGTGGTGGTGCTGGGCCCTCCATGGGCCTTGGTGGCACAGGTGCAATGGGTACCTGCGGTGGCTTGGATGCTGGTACACGGCGCCCCCTGGCTTGTCCCCTCGAGGTTGACGGCCAGTTGCTGTCCTCCTGGGACCTCTTCCAGGGTGTGGCCTGTACAGGGGTGCCTTCCTGCCCATCGCTGTCATGGTCAGTGCCTGTGGGGTTGGAAGAGAGGGACGGCATGAGTGATGTTTTGATAGGCATCATACATACATTGGGACTATTGCTCATCTACACAATTGGGGGTTATAGGCATTTGTGTTAGGAAGGGCACGTCATTTGATACATGAGTGGTAAATGCAGGCATATGTCGGCGTCAGTCATGTTGGCCAGGAACAGTGCTGTCTGACTTGCACACTATTTTGCACATGCACACTGTGTGCCTCGTGGAATTTTCTACTTTGTTTGGTATGTGTCATGTACGATTTTGCCTTACAACAGGCATCTGCATGTGTCTGTCATGCATCGGCCTACTTTACGGGGAGTCTGTGTGTGTGGGCGACCATAGCGTGACTCTTCGTACTGACATTGGGGTTGACTTTCATCAGATTTGGCATAGCAGTGTTTACTTTGGACACTCATCTCCATCACCCGATGTGGCGCCACACTCCATCTCGCCCACGCCTTCGATGGATTCCGTCCCAATCATGCTTGCGCATATGTCCTCCCACGGGGTGAGTTTTATAGGGGAACTGGGACCTCCTCCTGTTCCCACAGCCTGGCTGCGATTGACTGAGAGGATGTGGCGCACCCTTAGGCGCAGGTCGTCCCATCGCTTACGGCAGACTTTTACTGTGCGTGGTGTGTTGCCCACAGCACTAACCTTCTGGGCAACAAGTGCCCAGATCTCTTTTTTTCTTAGCACTGCCTCTCTCTTCATGTTGCTGGAGAAGACTGTGGCAGCATGCTGGTGCAGGGTGTCCACAAGCATCTGGAGCTCATCCTCGTTAAATCGTTCCTTTCTCAGGTGGGCAGCTCCCTTCTTCAGGGCCTTGGGCATTGTGGTCTTGGAGGTGGTTGTTTTCTGACAATCAGCAGTGTCCCAGGGGTCCTGTGTGGTGAGGATGCCAATGGATTGTGTTTTTAAAGATGGCCGCCGTGCTCCTTCCCGTTCCTGTGCGATGACGCTACTTCCGGTTCTGCTTATTAGCGGTGACCGTAAATAGCGGTGACCGCTAATTACAGTCACCGCTATTTACGGTCACCACTAATGACGCATTGGACAATGTCGGTAGTGTTATCTGCGCTATGCTTGATGCCGGTAAGGGCTTTTGGGAGCCTTTTGCGGCATGGCACTAGTTACCTTACCGGCATGGAGTAAAGCTCGTGCCCGTGAAGTCGTACCAGTCCTCTATTAGCAGACTGGTGCCAGCACGGACACACTATTTGCGCCATGCCGGTAAGGGACGTTACTTACCTCCAAACTCGGAATGAGGGCCATTAACTTCAAAGCCCACTGCATTGCCCATAAATCACTACACGGACAAGGAGCAAAATTCCTGCAAGCTAAAATCACCATTTACCAACCAGAAAAAGACTTAAGATCGAGCAATGACCTCCAAATAGAAATAAGACACTACGAGAAAAGGAAATTCGGAGAAACCGCCTTCTTCAATCTGATAGACAAACTATGGAACTCAATTGCCAAGGAAATAAGAACAATGGAAGACCACCTAACATTCAGAAAATGATTATACTGGCTACTCAACTCACTCAGATAAACAAACCAACCCTACCCACTTTTCTTACAGAACCAGCGGGTGCCTGGAGACCATACTAATGGCAGCAGTGTGCAGTATAAATGAACATAACATAACATAACATTACACCAGTAGCATGTTTACAGCTCCAGTTAAGTCATTGGGCCTCATTATAACTTTGCCGGTGTGGAATTAACGTGCCGGCATTACCGTATAACGGCACGTTTCTGCACCGGCACAGTACAAGTTTGCTGGTGGGGTGAAGGAATTACCTCCCGCTAAAAGCTGGAGGTACTTCTGCCACCCTACCAGGAAAACTAGCCAGTATTACCTGCACCAGTATTACTGGTGCCAGTAATACCGGCAAATGCCCCCATAGAGTCCTATAGGACTCCAAGGAATGGGGAATTGCAACCTTTACCGGCAGTCGTAATCTGGTGGTAATACCGTCACCAAGTGCTGGTAACATTGTTGCCATTTGCTGGTATCCTGGCAGAATTACTTCCAGGTTACCAGCAATGTTATCATGAGGCTCATTAAGTCCCGAAGACTGCTTTGAAAAAACACTGGCAGGCACTTCGAGCACAAAGTTTGATGGTAAGGCTCACTGGAGGTTTTGTTTTGGGCAGGGAGGGGCAGGAAGAGGGTGGGAATGGCCATACGGATTAGCATGGCCATGGGCAGTTAATGGGCAAGTAAATAACCAAACAACACCCATGAGTTTTGGGTACCTCCTCAAATGCCATTTCTCCTTAGCTGTGCTGTAATTCAATAGTTCCAGCTTATATGTGGTACTTTAGCGCCACCTAATAGCCAACACTAAAAAGGGAATTTGACTGTCTTGTATCCCTCAAAAACTCAGTTAAATCCCTGGATGAAGTCTACAGTGTCTGCAGAGACACTAAGACTGTAAGGACGCTAAATAACTCAGTATATGAACTTAATAAAACATTTACAGAAGCCTTATTTTCACATTAAAAATCTTGGTACCAATTCTATAGTTGGCTTACTTGATCAAGCAGAGGAAATTATATGAACATATTTAAAACATAGATGTATTACATTAACCTCCACACATAAATCAAGTCAACATTATCCATAATTCCCCTTAATGCCAGCCTCCCTGGATTGTCTTTGCGATGAGAATGGGAAGACCTGACAATAGTAATTTCTAAAACATCATTCCGGTCATCTCCTATAATTTAATACCCGAAAATGGTAAAAGGGCTGTCTGATTGGTTAGGGCTGCATACTGAAACAAAATGCAATAACATGAGAGCCTAACAAACAAGAAACCCTCAACCATTACCCTTCTGTATCTTTAAGATCTTTACTCACCACAAAAGGAATTCGATGTTCAATCAAAATGGCTATGTCATATTTTGCTCAGGCAGGAGCTGTGCTATAACAAATCTAGCCTCTACATTATAAGCCTAATTTGCTGTTTTGTTCATTAACAAAAATATTCTCTTGTAACGTTACTATATATGATTGTTGTTTTTTTTAAAACATGGATTAAGATCTTCACATGCTTGATAGGGCTATTCATCCTATTAGTGCTCCACGAAGTTCCTTAACAAATGGGTTCGCCATAAGGTTTACAGAGAGGCTTAAAATGAGACCATAGAATAGTCTCCCTGCCTTGGGTCAGAGTAACATCAGGATATATTGGGCAAGCATGCTTTTCCCAACAACACTGCAAATAAGATTGACCATATAAACACTATCATTAATTGACAGAATCCTTACGAGAAGCGGCAATAACAGGTAACATTGAAGCCTAAAACTCATGATGCCTCACATATCCCTTTTTCAAACTTCAACATTGACTAGTCAGTTCTCAGCAGGCGGTTTGCTGGTATAAGGTTCTGATTCCTCCAATGTGGGTCTGTTTGTTGGTGTGGAAAGGTTCCTCTACCTTCCCTCTTTCCAATGGCAGTCCAGCAGAACAGCTACGTCTTGTGGATCAGAAACCTCAAATGACTTTTCTTTGCTACAGCAATTATTTTCTCCTACACTGCACATTTCACTTCTTGGAATTTATTTCTTCTGTCAAGGATTACAGGTGCCAGATCCTGGTAAACGCATATTTAATTGCATCCTATAAAATGTGCTTCTACTCTTAGCTAGCTTTAAGACACTGTCTCAGGTAGCATGATACAAATAACTGACTGTGATTGATCTAGGAGATGGCCCAGGATGTGGCCGCGGCCAGAGAACAAACAGATTGCGCCCTATCAATCCCACAGTACTTGGTTGTTAGCCCAATCATACATATACTAAACCCCGATTGTCACAAAAGAGTATCCCTCCTCCATGCTCTAATGGATAATCCTTAGCTGCATGCTTTTTATTTCAGTAAATTAAGTGAAAATCAAGCTACCGTGACTAGGGATTTATTTATTTATTCGGATTTGTAAAGCGCGCGGAAGGCCGAGGGCATCGTGGTGCTTGTTACAGACATAGCTTAGTTACATATCAGAGACATACACAGAAAATTACAAGCAAATAATACTGTACAGAGAATTTACAGTGACAGCGAGAGTTACATTTTACAGGGCAAGGAATGAAGTCTTGAGTTTTGTTTGAAATGCGGGAGTGAGTTTTCCTGCTCTGATGTCCAATGGTAGTGCATTCCAAGTTTTGGCAGCAATGTATGAGCATCCTGGGCCACCGGCTTTGGCTCTATTGATACGTGGGATGTGTAGTTGGTTCGTGTATTGTGTTCTAGTGGGACGCGTGGAGGAGGATTTGGTGATTGTTTCAGATAGATATGAAGGTGCAGATAGAGTGATGGATTTGTGTGTGAGGGTGAGGATTTTGAGGGTGATACGCTCCTTTACTGGGAGCCAATGTGCTGATTGTCTGGCCTGGGAGATATGCTCCCTTTTTGAGATGCTTAGGGCGACCCGCAGCGCTTTGTTCTGCGTGGCTTGTAGCCTGTTTAGATTTTTTGCGGATGTGCCTGCCATCAGGGCATTGTAGTAGTCTAGTGTGGCTCCAATGGTTGCTCTAGCTATTGAAAGACAGTTAGGTTTGGATAGGTCTGGTTTAATGGCGTTTAAGAGTTTGGTGGCATGCGCAGATGAGGATGTGATTACACTGACCAGTCTAGTCATGGGTGGGGTGGCGTCTAGGTAGACCCCCAAAGTTTTGACTGGTCTGGACACGGGAATAATGGAGTTGTCAATGGTAAAGCTGGCGTACAGTTTATCAAGTTTGACTAGGGTGTTCTTTTGACCTAGTATCATTATTTCTGTCATATCCCCATTGAGGCAGAGGCCATTTACCGCCATCCAGGCCTGTATGGCGTGATAAATTGTATGAAGCACCTCAGCATCTGTGTGGTATGAGCCAGAGAGAGATTGGAGTACCTGAGTATCGTCAGCGTAGTTCGTATACGCGATGTCAAGTGAGTCAAGCTTGTCGAAGAGAGACTTTGTGAACAAATTGTATAATGTGGGTGCAGTGCAAGATCCCTGTAGGACTCCGAAGTGGATGGTTGTGGGTGTGGCATTTGCTATGTCTGAGAACACTTTCATTGCTCTTCCTTCGAGGAAAGAGGTGACCCAGACAGCTGCTTCTTTGGAGAAGTTAGCTGAGTGTGTGAGGTGAGATGTGAGAGTCTTGTGGTCAACCAGGTCGAACACGGCCGAGAGATCTAGGAGTAGTAGAAGGGCTGGTTTGCCCTTGTCCATAATTTGGGTGATCTGGTTCTTAAGATCCACTAGGGCTGTTTCGGTGCCGTGACCTTTCCTGAACTCAGATTGCCAGGTCCCTAGAATAGAGTGGGTTTCTAGGAAGTGTTGGATCTGGCTGTGTGCGGCTTTGTCCAATAACTTGAGGAGGAATGGCACCGTTGTAATTGGTCTGTAGTTGCTTGGTTGTAGGGGGTCGAGA
The DNA here is from genome assembly GCF_040938575.1 of Ambystoma mexicanum. Classification (NCBI taxonomy): domain Eukaryota; kingdom Metazoa; phylum Chordata; class Amphibia; order Caudata; family Ambystomatidae; genus Ambystoma; species Ambystoma mexicanum. The sequence goes on from NC_090924.1 coordinate 706,444,817, forward strand.
GTCGGCTTTTTTAGGAGGGGATGGACCCAGGCCTCTTTGAGGCTGGCCAGGATAGTGCCTGTTCTGAATGAGGAATTAATAAAAGCCATAAAAAGCGGTGCTAAGCAGTCTGCGCAGTCCTTGATGAGCTTAGGTGGGTATATGTCTCCTTTACATGGAGAGGGTTTGAGGCTTTTGAGTAGTTTCATAACGTCAGATTCTGTGATGTCCCTGAAGGAGAAAACAGGTTTGGTGGAGTTGGTGGAGGTGGCAGGAGTTGAGTTAGTTGGCTTGGTACCGGTATGCCGCGGTAGCGCTTTGCAATGGTCCTGGATTTTCTTTTGGAGGAGATCGATTTTATTTAGCATGACGGATTGAATGCTGGCACACCAGGCCTCAACTTTGACTATTTCATCAGGTGTATTCGGTGGGGAGATGAGCTCATTGAATATGATGAAGATTTCCTTAGAGTGTGATTTGGCATTGGAGATGCGTGTGTTAAAGGCAGTTGCTGTGGCTAAGGTGATAGCTGCTTTGTATTGGTGAGAGAATAAGTTCAAGTTGTTCTTTGCACTGTCGCTTGGATTAGATTGCCAATTTCTTAGTGCTAATCTTTTGCAAGAGCGCAGTGACTGGAGTTCTTCGGTTAACCAGCAATTGGTGTGTAGCAATGTCTTTTATGTTTTGCATTCAAGTGGTGCTATTTCATTAATGGCTTTAGTCAAAGTATCCTTGTAGATGTCTGCTAAGGTGTTAGGATCGTTGGAGAAGGGGGGGTGCTAGTTCGGGGATATTAAGGTGAGGGCGCAGATTGTCCTCGTTGAGCTTCCTGGAGCTTCTCACTTGAGCTGCAGTTGCAGGGGTGAGAGTTTTGTGGCTTTTGGAGATGGGTAGAGTGAATTCAATGCAGTTGTGATCAGTCCATGGCATGGCAGTATTAGAGGTGATGGTGGTGAGGCAGTTATGGTCAGCAATCCAATCTAGGATGCAGCCTTTGGAGTGTGTGGGGCTCAATACTTTTTGAGTAAATCCTAGGTCGGTGAGTTCCTTAGTGAGGGTATCAGCAGGTTTATCTTTTGTATCATTGAGACCTAGATTGAAATCTCCTAGTAGTAGGGTCTTGGTGGAGCTCTTGATGTTGTTGCTGAGAATGTGGGTGAGGTGTTCTTGAAAGTCTAGTGGGAGGCCCGGAGGGCGGTATAGCACATGGATGTTGATGGTGCTGTTGGGAGACAGTGTGAGTTTAGCAGATAGGAGGTCCGAGTTGCTAGTCGGTGGGTGACTGACAAGTCGAAGAGGGAGGCTCTCTTTATAAATGAGGGCTACTCCGCCTCCCATTCGTGCTGGTCTATCTTGTCTGAGGATGCTGAAGCCTGCTGGAAGTGCAAGTGCGACAGCAGGTCCGGAAGCTTCATGTAACCATGTTTCTGTGATTGCAAGTAGGTCGATGTTCTTGTCTGTTATGAGGTCGTGAATTTCGAGTGCATGAGCTGGGAGGGAGCACACATTGAGGAGGGCACATTTGATGTGTGGCGTATGCGTGTTTGTGGTGGTGGAGTCTGGGTTTGGTGTGGCATGAGTACTAGCAGTGTGGGGCATGGTGTATTTGGTTTGTGATGGTTTGCAAGTGCTGGAGTGTTTGAAGAGGGGGTTGTGTATGCGGGTCGAGCGTGAGCCTAGTCTATCGAGTGTTGTGATGGTGGGTTGAGAACTTTGTTCTGTAGGAAGGGTGCACGCTCAGAGTCTGTTCATTCTGTACATTGTGGAGAGGCATGATGGTGCAGAGGAGATCGCTGCAAGTGAATGGTGTGCTTGTTGAGATGTATTCAAGGTGTACATGGTGGTGGGTTGTATGGGAGCCGATACAGGGCTCAGTGGAGTTAGATGCGTAGGGGGGAGTGCAGTGTAAAGGGTGAGGATAGAGAGTGTGGTGATGAGGGTGAGCAGTGTGGTGGGAGAGTTTGATGTGTAGAGTTCGCTGGAGGCTGATGGCAACATAGTGTGCATGACAGAGCCAGTGGGTGGTAGTAGTGACTGAGTGTGGAGATATGTATCAGCAGTGGAAGGATACAATGTAAGTAGAGTAGCCTGGACACAGTAATGGCTAATGCAATAATAAGGGGTGGAATCAATAATAGGCAGTATCGAATATGGGCAGGGTAGCCTGGGCACAGTAATGGCAAATGCAATAATAGGGGGTGGAATCAACAATAGGCAGTATCGAATATGGGCAGGGTAGCCTGGACACATTAATGGCAAATGCAATAATAAAGGGGTGGAATCAACAATAGGCAGATTCGAATTTGGGCAGGGTAGCCTGGACACAGTAATGGCAAATGCAATAATAGGGGTTGGAATCAACAATAGGCAGTATCGAATATGGGCAGGGTAGCCTGGACACAGTAATGGCAAATGCAATAATAGGGGGGTAGAATCAACAATAGGCAGTATCGAATATGGGCAGGGTAGCCTGGACACAGTAATGGCAAATGCAATAATAAGGGGGTGGAATCAACAATAGGCAGATTCGAATTTGGGCAGGGTGAGTTCAAAATAGCTCCATAAGGAGCCTTAGTGTGCAACCGTGAGTTAATTTGGTGATAAGGAGCAGTGGTGCCTGTAGAAGTGCGGAGGGATTCGAGTGGCAACCACTATACATGTCTATGCTTAACTGGTGGCAGTTACCTTGAGGTAGGAGGCGGCAGGGTCGTGCCTAGGTATTAGTTCCCGACACTGGGCAACAGCACGCCGAGATGTAGACGTCGTTTCCGCCACATGCGCAAACAGGGGCTAACAGGATGGCCTTATTCGGCCTTTGTCTGCCGCCGGCGTTCCGCCTGCTGGCGGAAGTAGATCAAAGAAATAGCAACATGATGTACGTTGCTTAGCAACGCTTACTGGATCCAAGCCTCCAATTCAGGACGCAATGCGCCTGACATTTTGTTTAGGTCAAAATGTGTGCCGTGAAACTGGATTCAGATCTCGTGACTATAGTAATCACAGGTATGTGCACAGGATTACACACAGGGCAGTGGGGCAATGCTAATCCAAACGAATCTTGCTGGGATTCAGTTGGCTGTAGCTGATGTTCCGCCAGTCGTGCTGTGATCCTCTGTATTGGCGCTGAGTGGGTAGTGGGGGGCTCCTGCCCTCTCCACCTCACTGAGGTGAGTGTGCGTTATGGGTGCAAACAGAATGGCCTTATTCGGCCTTCGTTGGCCGCCGGCGTTCCGCCTGCCGGCAGAAGTAGTTCAAAGAAATAGCAATACAGTGTACGTTGCTTAGCAACGCTTACTGGATCCAAGCCTCGATTTCAGGACGCGATGCACCCGACATTTTGTTTAGGTCAAAATGTGTGCCGTGAAACGGGATTCAGATCTCGTGACTATAGTAATCACAGGTATGTGCACAGGGTTACACACAGGGCAGTGGGGCAATGCTAATCCAAACGAATCTTGCTGGGATTCAGTTGGCTGAAGCTGTTGTTCCGCCTGTCGTGCTGTGGTCCTCTGTGTTGGCGCTGATGGGGTGGTGGGGGCCTCCTGCCCTCTCCACCTTGCTGAACTTCCCACTCATTTACATGGCCACTTTTGCCTCAACTTTATGGAGTTTATTTACATCTTGCCCTTCCTAACCACGGCTTCTCTTCAGCCTTCCTTGAGCGACGCTTATGGGACTGTTATCCAACTGGCAGACTTCCCTGGGTCTGTCCCATGAATTGTGCAACTCTGGCACTTCCTCCTTCCAGCTGCTCGCCTGTGTGGAAGAGCAGCGTACTCTCTGGGTTACCAGCTTCCCTTGTCCTGCTGGTTCGAAACATCTGGGTCTCTCGCTCTCTCGTTCTTTTGCTCCTCCCATTTTTATGATGCTGCTCTGGGGCTTCTCCAGTTTCTCGTGGCAGTTCTTTCTTTGTGTCGGAGTTATACTCGTGGGTTTCTTCGTGGCAGTACCTAACAGGTACTTATTCTTTATCACTCCTGGATGTTTACTTGTCTCAGTATTAGGCACGTATTTATCTTCTGTAAAGATATCACAATAGCATATGTAGGAGGATTCTGGTTTTCTGTCTACTGGTATGGTTTTATCAGACCTCTGAGTGGGATGGAAATGGAGTTCCTCATCCAAACAGGAGTCCTTGTCCCCAAGGCAGGAGTCTCTTCCTGTGAGGTCCCGCTTGCCACTATGGAGTAATCTCCTTCGTCTCAGAAATTGTATGAAGAGTATCGAATGGGAAGAAAACATCAGGCGAAATCTCCCTCGTCTCAGTAATTGTCTCAGAAGTACTGAATGGGAAGAAGTGATCTCCCTCGTCTCAATAATTGTATCAAGAATATGGAATGGGAAGAAAGCATCGGGAGAAATATCCCTCATGTCAATAATTGTCTCAGAAGTACTGAATCGGAAGAAGACATCCGGGGTGATCTCCCTCGTATCAGTAAATGTATCAAGAGTATTGAAAGGAAAGAAAGCCTTGGGAGTGATCTCCCTCATCTCAGTAATTATATCAAGATAGGAATTACATCTTTGAGAGGAATATCCCTTATCTCAGTAATTGTATCAAGAGTACTGAAAGGCAAAAAAGCCTTGGGAGTCTTCTCCCTCATCTCCAGAGTTGGAATAGAAGCATCCAGTGTGAAGATTACACCACCAGTGATCTTCCTCGTCTCAGTTGTGCCAAAGAGACTGAAAGATAGGGAGCAATCTCGCTTCAACACTCTATCATCAAAACAGCCATTGGCTAGAGTGTCACAAGAATCATCTCCTGTGTTAGAGTGATAGGAGAAATCAAGGATACAGTGGGAACAGTTACCCTTGTTTTCACCTGGAGGAGGGGAAAGAAAGGCCAGAAATAACTGTGTGTTGAAAACAACAGGAGTGATTGACTTTTTTTTAATTTGATTTTATTAAGGTTTTCAAGAACATCTTACATATTACAAAACGTTGTTTAAAGTACAGCATCGATATCAACTTTCCACTCCTGTCCCATCCTCAAACAAACCACTTGCTGTTCTTTTTACAATGCCCCCCCCTCTCTAGCTCTCCCTCCCTGGAACGGTGTCTCTGCCAGCATTTATCGTTATTTGTTGTTCCCCTGGTTGTGGCGTGTGGGTAGTCCCATGTATGATCGGTCAATGGCGTTGGCCGCCTGATTGGGGCACAGTCTGATATAGATTGCGGCTCTCCTCGGGTGAAAAGTCTCTGTAATGTAAGATGGTCCTCTTGTACGTGAGCAGTAAGCCTCAAGGTTAGGGTCCCCGATCTTTGTACAATACAACCTCTCAGGAATTAGACTTATATTTATTCACCCCATAATAGCTCATACGGAGCAGATTTCCCATGGAGGGCTGCAGTAATGTTTTCCATTGTACAGATATTGGTGGCCACATTTACCCATTCTTTCTTACTCTGTACCTTGGCCCCTTTCCATTGCATCACAAGGCAGGCCCGTGCCGCCAGTAGGAGTGGTGCTGCCACTCCTGTTATACTCCTGAGTTCCCCTTCACACTCCTCCAGCCCAAATAGTATGAGGAGGGGTCCAGTAATACCCTAGATCCCATCCAGTTCCTTGATCCATCCCAGGACTTCGTCCCAAAATATCTTAATGCAGGGGCATCCCCACCACATATGCCAATAATCCACCCTCTCACCGCAAAGGTGCCAGCACAGAGGACTTGTTGACTGGAACATCTTTGATAATCTATGTGGATCATACTGCTCTATGTGGATCTTAATAGCATGCTGTTTGTACTGGCTCGCTATCGATATTTGCAAGGCCCTTTTACATATTCCCCCCACAATTTAGGATCTAATTCTGACCCAAGATCTCTTTCCCATCTGCACTTCAGATTTGTGGTTGACCTCTTCCCAGCGTCTATCAATGCTCTGTACATGGCTGAGATTAGGCCCTGAGAATCTCTCCTTTTGTCTAGGAGCTCTTCGAAAGGGGGTATGATCTCTCTGGATTTTCTTTTTACATTTGTCCCTTGTGAAGATTCCTTTGAGCTGAAGGAAGGGTAATACCAGAAGGGGGGTCTATCCCCAATGCCTCATCTAGTTCTAAGATTGTGTCAAAGTTGCCCTCCCTCCAGAGTTGGTCCACTCTCTGGAGACCCGCTTCAAACCAGTATTGGAAACTTTTGTGGTTGGGGATATCTTCTCGGAACCCCAGTGCCCAGATATGACTTAGAGGAGAAGGCCATGAAGTGATCCCTGCATTTCGACACCTTCCCACCAGATCTCCCATATGGTACCCAGTATCAGATGGTCCCTTATTCTGCGTATATCAACCTATTTTGTGGGACCCATAGCCATTCCTCGATCGTGGCCGGGGCAAGATTGCGATTGTCTAGGCCTATCCATTGGAGTCCTTTCTGCCCTCTCAGATGGGGGACAAGAACTCTTAGCTGCACAGTCTCGTAACATTTCTGTAAATCCGGCAGGCCCACACCACCCTTGTCTTTGGGTAATGTTAGAACCTCGTAAGCTACTCTAGACTTCTTACATTGCCACAAAAACTTCAAGATTGCCCTTTTTACCTCACCAAAGAAGGGTTTTGGGAGTCCAATCGGGAGCATCTGGAATGGGTACAGGGATCTGGGCAGACACACGATCTTTACAGCGTTTAGTCTCCCCAGCCAAGATATCGTGGGTTTTTGCCATTTTTCTAAGTCAGCTTAGAAGCTTGAGAGAAGAGGGGAAAGTTGGCATCATATATGGTGTCTAGGTCCCTTGTAATATTTATTCCCAGATATCGAAGGGTGTCATGTCCAATCGTTGGGCCCAGTGAAGAAAATCTTTCAGATTCACCCTGATCGGTATTCTGCAGTGGAAATAGAATTTACTTGGCCCTATTGATCTTGAAACCAGATAGCTCCCCATACTGTTCAATCAGGTGAATCGCTCTAGGTATGGAAGTCAAAGGGTTCTGTACATGTAACAATAGGTTGTCCGCATATAGGGCCACTTTGTATTGACTCCCGCTCATCTTAAATCCCTCTACCTGTTGATCCCTCTAAGTCTCTGGGCTAGGGGTTCAAGGGAAAGGGCAAACAATATCGCTGATAGGGGCAACCCTGTCGCGTTTTCCTACCCAGGTCGAACCATCGGGAGCAATCACGATTAACCATTACCAGTGCTTTGGGGGTCATATACACTGCCTTTACCCCTCTCCTAAATCTGGCGCCCAATTTCACTTTGCCCAGTACCGCCTCCAGAAAGTCCCATTCGACCCTGTCAAATGCTTTCTCTGCGTCCACCGAGAGGAGGGCCGGGTCCCCCATCATATTGTGCGACTCGTGGATCAGGTGTAGTTTCTTCCGCATTGCGTCTGCGCCCTGTCTCCCCAATTAAAAACCCACCTGATCCGAATGTATCAGGCGAGGCATGTATATTTCCAATCTTGCTGCAAGCACCCTTGCATAGATCTTGGCTTCAATGTTCAGCAGCGATATGGGGCGGTAGTATCCACACTTTTTCGGATTTCTGGCTACCTTGGGCATCACTGTAATGAGTGCCCGCGAGAAAGAGTCAGGGGCTACATCTGTCTACATCCGGCCGGCTCACCACTTGGGCCAATCAGGACAGAGTGCGACTTGAGTTGCCTAGGCAACTCAGTCCAAGGTGCCTAAATCCCCCTCCACCCCTCCTAAGTACCCCAGACAGAGTGGCACCACTTTAGAGGGCTTCTGTGGAGAAGCCTGCCAAAAAGTGGAACAAAGGGCTCTACTTGGGTTGGAGTCACAGAAGAGAACACAAACGCCATTTTAGAACCCAGTTTTGGCAAAAAATACCAACCGGAGAATTAATAATAATTAAATGAACCGGCGGTATGTTCGAGGCTATCGTAATTAAATAAATAAAGATAGTAGCCTCGAACAATGGGACAATCCCATAGAGAAATATTCGCGGTTGAATATAAAAAGTAGTATCCACTGCCACCAGCCAAAACTTGATCAGGGGGGACGGAGACGTGCCCCCTCGACTAACAGACCCCGGGGCAAACGAATTGCCCCAGCCAGTACATCCACAATATGATGGTTTGTACTGGTTCTGTTCAGAATTTAAAACTAGTAAAGTCAATGGTGACTTTACATGCCCTGTGAGACAGTAGTCAGTCCCAGGGTATGGAGTCTATACTGGGGGGTCACTATGACACCCCTGTGTTACTGCACTGAGGGTGCTGTGTAACACACATCACAAAAAACACATGAAGCCCTATGGAGTAAAAGACCCCATAGCCCATTAAACACACCCAGAGTCAAAGAAACACACTCAAATCATGCCCAAGAGTGAGGGTAAAAGAGTCTCACTCTTGGCAGGAGAATAAAATAAACCCCAAAAATCCAGCAAAGCTGCTGGGGGACTCACTAGGTTAGGAAATTCAGCCTAAACAGAGAATTCTCCCTAACAGCTGCCTCAAGGGAGACTGGACCACTGCGTTTAGCTTTCTCCAAGATTCTGGCCTTGTCACTGTAGTTGTGAAACCTGACTATGACGGTCTTTGGGCCTCGTGCAGCTCCCCACGCTCTATGTATTTTTTTTCGGTCTTTGGTTCGTCAATGGAGTCATCCCCCAATAAAAGTTTCATAATTGCATGTAGTGTCCTTTTCAGGTCCTGTTTGGACTCTCCTTCTCTTTCCGGGATGCCAAAAAGTCTTAGGTTATCCCGCCGTTCACGATTCTCCAAATCGTCCATCTTAAAACGGAATTCCTCTTCCCGGGACTCTATTTCAGCTATTCTATGATCTATTTGTGTTTCGAGAATGCTCAATGAGGGTTGATTATTTTCGACTCCTCCGAGTCTCTTCCTTCTTGTCGATCCTCTGAGTGATTCTGTCGACCATCCCGCCAATGTCTGCTCTCATGTTCTTTATTTCTACCAGTAAGGCTGCCACCTCTCCCCTGGTCGCTGCGGCATCAGTCCCAGACATTGCCATAGTGGTTTTATGGGTGGTGTCCGGCTCAGTGCGAAGCGGCGTATATCTGTCGGTCCATGCACTCCAATACGGACACAGGCGCGTCTCCTCCTGCTCTCGCCTTGGTCTCCTGTATCGGCCCTTGTGACTCAGTGACCATTATTCTCTCCTATAATAAGGGCGGCCTCCACTGGGGAGTGATACCAGATAGTGGGGTAGTCGGGTCACCCCCCTTCTCTGTAGGTCGTGTCTCTTCTGCTCTCCGTTGGTGCCTGGTTGATTCGGTTTTGCGTGTTCTTCCCCTTTCACAGAGGGATTGCAGTGGATCTGATTCACTTTTCTGTCGCAGCCTGCCGCCGCTACTAATGGGCTTTCAGCCTTCTGGTTTAAGTCTGGGAGGAGGGCACACGCCCCAAGCCTGGGGGCCCAACGCTCCCGTCGGTTGAAGTTGCACTTAGGTTTAGGTGGCCAGTGGGCGGTCTCAGCTCATTGTGTTGCTGTAGGCCAATGTGTGTTATCCGGGGGGCCTCTAACGGACTAAGGTTAGCCCTTCTTGGTGATCCGGGGCTGTCAGGATGGGTCACTGTTGAGCAGTGCTCCCCCTCTTATTTTTGGCACTACTGGTGCTCGAGGTACTCTCTGGGGCCTGAGCGGGGGGGACAGTGCTATCCCTTCCCTGGGTCAGCGTTAGGCTGCTGCCTCCAACTTATACCAGTGAGACGCTGTGAGCCTTCCTCCGCCACAACCTAGTGCAGGGGTGCTCTATGGTCTAGGGAGAGTTGTTCTGTTCCTTGCGGGTCCCATGGTGTTTAGAGTTTAGGTAGCGCCCAGTGACTCCTCTTCTTTATAGACTTATGTGCTCCACTTCAGGGGGTAGCCATTAGGAGTGTCATGATCAAGGAGTCCCTATGCCCCCAGCGGGCCAATCTGCCCTCTCTGGTGCAGGACAGGGCAGTGGACCCCTTTTTAGAATGGAGGCCGGTGCTCGAGGGGGTTATGTTGGCACTCTGCAGGGAGCCTTGAGATCTTATCTTGACAATCCGCAGTCCCAACTGATCAGGATATCTAAGAATGTTCGAGCGTGTTGTGCGCTCAGCAAGTCGGGGGCTGCTAGTCTCACTGGGCCTCTGTGTCCATAGGGGTGGCTGTTGCACAGTTCCCTGTCACTGGTGGAGTGCGTTGCTCCTCAGGTTGTAGGACAGGGAGGTTTCTCCCTGGTCCCCTGCAACGATGTCTGTTACGTTACCAGGCGTGGGCCTGCGCCCCGAGGCAGCTGTGCAGCACACTGCCTCTCCTCCTCTCGAGGTGTGCCGTCTATCTGAGCCGTTTCACTCTGCTGATGGAGCGCAGGTTGTCTGTTCTGGAGTGCGGGAGGCACTGGCCTCCTCAGAGCGCCAGCTCCCTCCGTTGGGATGAAGGTCCTCCTGGGTAGCAAGTCCTTGGCGTACTACAACAGGGGCACTGAGCTCCTTCGGGCATGCACACCACCCCGTCTATGGATCACGTTAGGAGAGAGGGGGGAGAGGAGACGTAGATCTCTGCGAAGCGAACCACTCTCTAAGCGTGGTCCGCCTACCTGAGTTTTTCTGTTGTACCAAGAGGGCGTATAGTTCAAGGCAGAATTGAATCAAATGGAGGAGAGACCTGGCGAAGGCAAATTATTCCCATTGTCTATTTAAGTTAGTTAACATTAGTGGCAGGGCCAGATAGGATAGTTTGGACGGAGGACATATTTTCTTGTGTACGTTGTGATGACTGACAAGCACCTTTAGTTTCTTTAGATAGTTAGGGTACTCCCTTTAGTGATAGGGAAAGTTAGGCCCTCTACTTATGATTTTCATTAAAAGAAATTGAATGATGTCTTCCAAGTGTCCAACTCCTTCTTCCAACCCACCACATATGCTGTCAGAGTGGGATATCATCGAACTGATAAAGGTTTGGCACCCATGTTGTTCACTAAAGTAAGCCATAAAGTCTGAGCCCCTACTGTGGCCATGGAAGATTCCATAGGTTTCAATGGGCCTCATTACGAGTCCGGCGTTAACCGAGGCGGTAAAACCGCCTGGTTAACGCCGGACTCGTATTACCATTCCGCCTCCGTGATTCCCGGAATTACCGGGGCATCACAACCCCGGTTTACCGGGAATCACGGAGGCGGAATGGTGTAAATCCCCATTCCCATTGAGTCCTATGGGACTCAATGAGAATCGGGATCATGGAAACACCGGCAGCATCTTGTAATGCTGCCGGTGTTTCCTCGTCCGCCTGCAGGCGGGCGGTGTTAAACCCGCCAGGTCAGACCTGGCGGGAACATCACCTCCCGCCTGCAGGGGTCGGGATCAGGCGGTCCGGAAACAACGGTGGCGGCGGGTTTACCGCCACCGTTATTTCCGGACCGCCACGGTCGTAATGAGGCCCAATGTCCACAGTAGCAAGGAAATTCTGATTCATACCAATAAGAGAAGATTGATACCCACAGGACTTATCCTAGCACCACCTAAAAGGTAGTGGTGTAACACAAACGTTGGGGGCCCCCCTGCGAGTCTTGCTGAGGCATCCCGCAAACTCAGCAACAAATCACAGGTCACGTCGCACTCTGGGCCGGCCTAGATTACCACGCTTGCGCAATACACAGGAATGTGCTACCGCAGGGGTACGCCGCACACTGCTTTACAAGAAATATATAAATATGTGTTTTAATGCATTATACAGCACACTTTCTGAGAAAAATTGTCTAAAAGGCCAGAGCGTTTGCAATTGTTTTGTAGGCTAACACCAATCAAACAATCCAATACATGCGAGTCACCAACAGTGAACAGGAACATGAATGCTTTAATTAATATAATGCTTTGCTATTAAAAATGCCATGCCACAATGAAAACATGTCCAACTGGCTGCACAATGTAGACCAGTCTAGACAGGTAATACCATATTACAGTAAAGCATGCCAGGCCACATTTAGACATACCTAGACTGGTTGCACCAAAATGCCAGTTGAAGCAATAACACTTTTCATGGCTATTTTATCACAGATGCCCAGAAGAATATATAATGCCACAGTAAGAAATGGCTAGACTGGCAGCACCCAAATACCAGTCTATCCACTAATCTCATATATCATGCCTGCTTAGCCTGTGTCACACTCACCTGTGTCTCTGTAGGAGCGATGGATGAGCCTCCCTCGACCCCGAGTTCTCACTTCCCTTGTTTCACCCGGAAGGATACCTGTCAAATACAAGGCGTACACTCAGACCTGAATTCACCTGATTCCCCTGGGCCCTACCCTTCTCTTTACTATGTGCTGTGATATCCCCTAAGGGTTTGCCTTGATATTTAGTAGGGTGTGCACTCCATCCTGCATTCGCAGGGGCGCATGTGATTGATGCCAATGTCTGTGGGCTGAGTTCAGATGCCGCACGCTGTTTTATGCCTTCACAGCGAAGCCGAGTGTTCAAGGCGTCAGTTTTTTCACTGGCTAGAAAGTCCTTCCCACAAGTGAATGTTGCGCAAAGAATGTTGAGTGTCCAAAATTGTCCGTATTGTCTTTGTTTGCCAAGGTATTTTTGTGGGTGAGAAGCGCTGCGTGTAGAAGCTAGCTGCTGGAAGGCATGTGCAGCGCCTTCAATTCGAGTGTGCCTGGGAATGTCTCTCCCTTTCCTTTGCAGGAGAAATTATGTGGTATTAGCGCCTCGAGTCCGGGTTCAGCGCTACTGGAGACTTGGTGGTCTGGTAAGTATGCACGGAGGCTTGGGTAAGTAGAGCGCAGTGAAATAAGTCTCTGCGTTATTGGGGCGAGCGCAATGAAAAATGTCTCTTCTTTCTTTTGCAGGGGTTTGTGCGCTCGTACAACTGACCTGGATTCCAGCGTTGCGGGAGGATTCGGTGAGTATGCACAGCGTTACTGATGTGCGCATGTTCTTCTTTGTTCTTACAGGCACCAGTGTAGAAGTCCCCTCTTGACCGGAGATAGCTGCGGCGTGGAGTAAGAATGGAGGTTCCTCCGGAGCAGGTAAGCAGAAGCAGAATGATCTGGAGCGGGTAAGCAGAAGCAGGATGATCCGGAGCAGGTAAGCAGAAGTAGGATGATCCGGAGCAGGTAAGCAGAAGCAGGATGATCCGGAGCAGGTAAGCAGAAGCTGACTGATCCAGAGCACGGCAAGTGTGTTGCTGATACAGCTCACAGTAAGCAACATGAAGCACTGGATGAATCTTGGGTGTGGTTTATATAGCCAGCCACACCTAAACACTAGAGGGCTAATGAATTGTCATGCACTTCCTGTTTGGCAACAGGAAGTGGTAACCAGGAAGTTGCTAAAAAACACTAGGAAGGAATTAAAGGAGGGATCTGATATGGGTTCTTTGTGTGCCTATGCCAGGCCTGCCAAGCCTCCACCCAGCTTGCCCCAACTACCTGCCTGATACCCATGACAGCCTGGACATGGATGGGCATTATGATTTATCGCAAAATAGCCGCCCGACCTCACCACTCACACATCCCCTCTCCATCCACCCACCCCAAAATCAGCTTCTCGGGCCAGAATTACCTCCATGTCCCTTTTCCTTGTCCCAGTGCTTACGTAAGAGGCTCCTTGCCTCATAGGTAAGTACTGGGACTAGGAAGAATAGGGCTATGTGTAATGAAGATTACCAATAAGTAACCAAGGGATTAAACACATGTAGTGGTGCAACACCATTGAGGTGACTGGGCTTCAGCGTTCCCCCCACAACCCTGTGAAATTTTGGACTATGTTGACTCGACCTGTATGACCTACAGGGCCGCCGGACAGAACAGGACACAGATGTTAAACAGCACCTGGGTTTTGCTGTTAACAAATGCCATTACTAACGTAAAGCATTTCACTGGTAGTACCTGTATTTAAATGCATAATTCCATAGGCAATTGAAATGTGGGTTTAGTACTTGCATGCCAGGGAAATGAGTGGAAGGGTAGAGAGGGGACAGGAGACCGCCTATTCTCACAACAGTCAATAAGTGGGTGCTTTCAGACTTAAAGGAGAGAGTTAACTGCTTGTAACATTGAAGCTGCAGTAGAATAGTCTCATTAGAATGCAAAAAGAAGTTAGATGTCCTCTCACATATAGGTTTGCCCCTCCCCCACTGCCCGTGAATTTAGCACCTCTCCCAACATTTGAAAGGTTAGCACCGCTTCCCCCCGAAATGTAGGTTTTGTTGTGTGCCTGAACACAAGCACACACGCCATTTACCATACACATACACACACACGCACACCCAGCCACCCATACATTTAAGTGTGCACCCTTTCACCATACGGGCACACCCAGGCAACCACCCATACATTTAAGTGTGCACCCTTTCACCATATAGATCCACCCAGGCAGTCACCCATACTTTTAAGTGTGCACCTTTGCACCATACACTCACACAGGCAGCCACATATATATTTAAGTGTGCACCATTTCACCATACACTCACACAGGCAGCCACCTATACATTTAAGTGTGCACCCTTTCATCATTCAGGCATACCCAGGCAGCCACCTATACATGTCATAAATCAAGAAATAACTCAGTGACTCTGCGCCAATTTCTTTCAAAAAGTAATCTGATTTTTATTGAATCAAAAAAATGTTTTTGTTTCCTCAATACGCCCTATATAGGGTCAAACACATAAGGTCAAAAAATTATTAAAATCGCCCTGTATGACACATGTTTCGGCTCAATAGAGCCTTTCTCAAATCTGGGCTACTCAAAAATCTTGGTGACTGCTTGGTGACTGAAAGTTCCTAATCAAGAATGAATGGCATTCAGCGACCTGTGCATTCATGGCTTGGTATATCAGGCCATGCAACATGGCATGGTTTGTGGGATCAATAGCACATACATACACACAGACATGATTGAGAGTGATTCCCATAAGTGGAAGGATGGAGGTATGTACATCATCAGTGAGCCCCTAGTCTAGTTCAACCTTTTCTTTTTGCAACATGTGGAAGTGTGACCTGTACATCTACTCAAAATGTCATGCAGGTATATATGTTGCCATGGTCTTCCCAACCACCATTGCAACATTGCTCCCCGCAAAATATGTGGTTGGTCGCAATCACATGCATCACTACCATGTGTAAGGAGATTGCGACATGGAACTGATGAAGGCATGCTTGCAGGGCCACTGCTCCATTGTCAGTCTGAATGTGGAATGTACTACACTGAAACATCTATTGGCCATCCACATATCATGCCGTCTGGAAGATGGCCTCATGCATCTATGCACAAACATTGTTGCTCATCCATGTCCACCGGCAGGCAGGGCGAGGGAATGGATGACTGTGACATCATGAACACATTGCTGGGATTCTATCTGAGTCCTGATTAGCATTCTCAATAGAAGATATGCATGCATGAAACTGTGATTGTTTACAATGAGATGTGTGTTGCATGCAATTGGCACACATACGAGTACTGGCACAGCACTGAAAACCAGCAGACAGTGAGGCCTACTATGGCACCAACATGTATCACGCACAGAAGCCACACAACCACCTCCCTGAATGCAGGTTAGGTTGTGGAAGTGTACATGGTAGCATTCATGCAGTGCTCATAGTTGGCTGTGTTGGGGGGGGGAGCTAGCTCCTTTCTGTGCCCCCCAAGCGCTTTACAATTAGGCAAGACTTCTCTAACACTAGAGCACTGAGAAAGCTTTTTTATTTGTGT
Organism: Ambystoma mexicanum; assembly: GCF_040938575.1. NCBI lineage: Eukaryota > Metazoa > Chordata > Amphibia > Caudata > Ambystomatidae > Ambystoma > Ambystoma mexicanum. The sequence goes on from NC_090924.1 coordinate 706,460,403, forward strand.
TTTGAATCCCAGCTTTTTACATACAAAAAATATATAAAACTGAAAGGATCCTTTCACAAGTATTCAAACAAACATAATAGGTTAAAAGGATACAGGTTAAAAGAAAGAAAATGGTAACTCTTTTTAAACGTTTGTCATACACTTAAATATACATAAAAACAAAAAAGATACAATAACAGAGAAGGTAAGACCATAAGAAGAGCATGCAGCTCACTTTACACCATTACAAGGTAAACCACTTTGGGAATTTTGTATCATGTTATTTTCCTCCGGTGTTACCTTTTCTAGCTTCTCCAAGATTTTATATAAGAAGTCGCACAATGCTTGTAGATAGTATTTAAATGTAAGGTGCAAATAACCATTAGCGGGAATACACTTGTAAATGTTATTCTATGTAGTTTTAAAATCTCAAAGCACGGTAAAGAGCAGAATGCAGCCTGTGCTAAAAATAGACTACAGGCTAAGGCTGGCAGAGAGCACGAGCTAACTCAGCTGCTGTTTCCTGTCCATCAAAAGCCCATGCAGACTAAGAATAGGGGAGGGTACATACTCATGCACACAATGCAACATTAAGTGAAAATAAGGTTTTAAGGGGAATTACTGGGCCCCTGTTTTAGCAACTCAGATTATATGAAGGAGTTTATTTATTTTCACACTCTGATGAACGGCTCATGCATTAACAGGAGGAGACATACTATATGTCGATGGGTCGTAAATAATTGATCAGGGGTCGGGACGGAGGCACACGGGGCAGAAGTGGGGCACGGTAAAGGGGGTATAAATAGTGACCACTCCTGTAGTAAGCGAGACCATGGTTTCATACACAGCATTGCTCATATTAAAACTGGACCATTATTACCTGGGTAACTGATCGCTGTCCGTATGAAGGATTTAGATATTGGGTGCATCTCTCGGGTGTCCGAAGAGCACCTGAAACAAGGTAAAGCTCAATCAACAAAGTAAGGACCTAGCTAAAGAAGATATTTTTTTTTAAAAAAAGGATCCATGTCAGGGTGGTGTGCAGTGGCACACGCCTGATTTTTCTTTTTTCTTTCTTTTCTGTTTTCTTTTTTTTATCTTTTTTCAATGTTTTGATTTTTCAATTTTCTGAAGGTGCAGAACCTGGTCAGCCCTGGTGGAAAAATGGTCTCTCTCTCTCTCTCTCTCTCTCTCTCTCTCTCTCTCTCTCTCTCTCTCTCTCTCTCTCTCTCTCTCTCTCTCTCTCTCTCCCTCTCTATCTCTCTCTCTCTCTCTCTCTCTCTCTCTCTCTCTATCTCTTCTCTCCTCCCTTTCTCTCTCTTTTTCTCTCTCTAACTTTCTTTTACTTTCTCTTTCTCTCTTTCTTTCTCTCCCTCTCCCTCTTTCTCACTCAAAAGCCCAGGCAGACTAAGAATAGGGGAGGGTACATGCTCATGCACACAATGCAACATTATGTGAAAATAAGGTTTTAAGGGGAATTACTGGACCAGATAAAATATGAGTATATTGAGTGAAGTGTGGAGAGTATGGCGGGAAATTCTGTTTATATATAAATGTTTATAATATAGAAAAATGCTCATAAACAGGAGCTACAATGTATTCTTGCATAGCTAGCAATATGCTAAGTAGTTTGTCCTAATTGGAAACCCGGCCATGCAGAAGGAAGACTGCAGCATCCCTTGTAAGGGAAGAAGGACAGTTTTGGATGAGCCATGCCAGGATCCAGTATCCAAGTTAAACAGTATATAAGGCTCCTCCTTGGCACCAGTCTGCAGGAGCTGGGAACAGTGAGGGACAGAATGCCATTCGGGGAGCAGAGTTCTTTGCCCCCCCATCCTCATGTCTGTACAGATTAAATTTGAAATCCTTGCCAGATAAACACTCTTCAACCTTATTTCCCTGGAGGGTGCGTAATTAGGGGTACCCGTATAATTAAAGGGGTACCCCTGTAAGTAGGGCTACCTTTCAGCTGCCAACTGCAGCCAACTGTACTCCAACACATATATGAGCATGTCATGCAAAATTATCAGAACATACGATAACAAATGCCACTCACCGGATGTGTGACATAGGCATCCATGCCTCCCACGCCAAGTACTTGCTCACTGCTGATCATTCCACTTGTGACCTCTTCGAAAGGAGTCCGCTGCTCCTCCTCTGGTTGCCACTGAGCTTCTCCTTTGTCCTTTGAATGAGGTCATCCATCTGCTTGCAGACTTGTTAGCAGTGCGCCTCTACACACCCCAAGCGTTAATGACGTCCATGGCCTGCTGCCACATCCTCATTCGCTGAGCGGGAGTACGGGTGCTGCCAGCCAGAGGGTGTTCCTGCGCATAGTCTGTGAGGACTTCCAGCTCATTGGTGAAGCACTTATTCCTTGATGGCCCCTTCTCCTTCACCTGTGCCTGATCATGGGGTGGTGTCTCTTCCTGCTCTTTTGGGTGTCACCTCTTGGCCCTAGTGGGCCCTGGTGGTACTGGGCCACTTGTAGTCCTACGACCATGTCCTCCTCCTGGTGCTGGTTCACTTTTGGGCTGAGGCTCACCAAATCCTCCTCCTGGGGCTGGTGCATGTGTGCCCTCACCACGTCCTCCTCCTGGGGCTGGTGCACGTGTGTCCTCACCATGTCCCTGTCCTCTCCCTTTCAGCGCCCTGCCACTCATGGTGCAGGCAAACTGAAAAGCACATCAAAAAAATTACACCCCAAAGAAATACAGGCTACATGATGGATAATGTAGATGAGCGGTCCTGCAAGGCTCCAAGGCACCCCAAACCCCAAAACTGTGGTACGCAATGCGTAGAGGCCCCTCAACCAAATAAAGGCATACGTGATGCTGTATAGGCACCCCAAACTCAAACAATGTGGTATGTGATGCATAGAGGGCCCCTCAAAGAAATGTGTACACAATGCCGTATAGGTGCCCCAAACCCCAAATATGTGCTACGCAATGCATAGAGGGTCCCTCAAACAAATGAATGCATACTCAATACTGAATAGGCACCCCAAACCCAAAAAATGCAGTACGCAATGCATAGAGGGCTCCTCTAACAAAAACATGCATACACAATGGCGTACACGCACCCAAACTCAAAAAAATAAATACGACTAACGCAAAGACGAAGCACCCCCAAATCTGTGTCAGCGATAGCAAAACCACTTTCTCTGTACCTTCTCGCACACAACTGGTAATGCACTTTGCATCTCTTAAATCTCCCTGTCAGAGCCCTGTGTCGCGTAGGCATGCTGCATGTAGTGCGTAGCATGTAACATACGTACTAAGGCCTTTTACTCTGTTATCGGCTGCCTCTGATGCGACTCCATGCATTCAGAACTTCCCCCATGCCATTGTCTTTGCCTCCTCCTGCCCTGTATTTCCTCCAAAACTCACTATATGCTGCTGCCTGGTAGAATGTAAGTGCCTGCTGGCCACCAGCACTACATTGGAGTGCCAACTTTTCTGCCATTGCCTGTTCGCCTGTGTCGGCCCTGTGACCACCTCATCTGGAAACTTGTGACTTCCACCTCTCTGTACCACCACCACAGCTCCACAACACATAGTCAGGATTCAGCTTGCCCACACCTGACCCGGGGGTTTCCATATCTGCACCATCCTCAGCCTCGGCATCGAGCGTCACAACCATGGCAGTGAGGCAAAAGGCTTCCAACTTTACCTACACCAAAGTTGACATCCTGGTGGATCTGGTCCTGACTAATTATGATTCCCTCTACAACCCACTGGACGTCATAGGATCTGGACTGGCATCACTGCTGCCATCAATGCAAAGGGGGTGGCGGTCTGTTCCACCAAGAATGGGAAGAAGCGCTGGGAGAACCTCAAGCACCGGAGCCAGGATAAGGCAAGGACAGCCCGGATGTCAGCCCCATGGCTCTGGGTCCTTCAGAGGTTCTACCCAGAGCTCCACACCCGAATCCTTGACTGGCAAGCACGTCTGCAAGCTGCTGGTGAGTACCCAAGGGGTGTACTGCTCTACAGTGTATGTGTTATGTGAATGGGTATGCATGATCGCAGGTTCTCCCTTCTGTACACAACATGTGTGTTTCACTGATCTACACCAACTTGTAGTCTCCTACTGATGCTAGGCATATGTGATGGCAGCCATCTGTGAAGTGGACAACCGTAGGCATATACACTGTCAGTTCTTGGTGAGTTGTTGGACTTGTGCGCATGCAGTGGGAGTTGGTGGCGAAACTTGCTCTGACAGGTACAGATGGCAGATTACAATGTTAGGGGCATGTGAGGTACATGCATGCACAGCACCTCTATGGGTTTCACATTTGTAAGTGAAGATTGCATCATCCACACCCAGCAGCTGAGACTGACACATGTGCATGGATGTCTGTGAATGTCATGTTGGTGCATTGACCTTCCAGGGACGGGAGTGTGATCTGCCAGGCCACTGTATGGGGAGCCAGAGATGACGTGTGATCAGGCCATTTGTTTGGGCTGGGTGCAACAGCATAGGTGCATTTACCTCAGCAATGTGTGCCTGTATGTGTTGCATGCGTACAGTTCATACTGTCAGGGATGCATGTTGTTTCATGTAATTGGGTGTACAGGTGCCCAAGCAGGTGTCATGTGACCTCTCCACCCCCTTGCATGGCCATGCTGTGCATAATCAAATCACATCATGCTCATGTGCCCTGCATAGAACTGGATGGCTTGACAGCTATAGTGTTGCCAGCAGTGCACCATGCATGCCTAGGGGGACCCGCAGACCAGCTATGCTCCCGTGCATTCAGTGTTTGCCCACCATACCACCCCTCTACCCCTGTGTTGTGCATTCTGTGGTCATGCAGCATGGAGTTGCAGTCTTTGCCAAGAGGCCAGGGCCACAAACCGCATGTGCCCATTGTGATCCTTTGGACTGCCCGGTCATCTGATGTTGTATCCTGGGAATACATGTTAGGCCCAGAAAGCTGGCCGGCTCTAGAGGTCAGGATGGGTCATGATCTGGAATGTACTCTTGTTGTGTCCATGAGGAGGCATGACACTTTTGGCCAGTTACCCCACTCTGTCATCACCTAGGGTACACAGTTTACAAGTATATGGCATAGTCGCTTTTCTCTGGCCCACTGTTGACAGTGTGTAAGGGTTCTCCCTGCCCTCCACTTGGGACTTGCTGACATACCCAGGCTATATGCCTCCCCAGGATGGACAAGGGCCATGCACCATGCAATGTGGCCACAGAGCTTTGCATGCTGGGGGACCCTTCTGGGCGGGTGAGTACATTTGCAGCACAATAGGGTGCCCTGCCATGAACTGACCCTCGATGACTTGCACCTGAACAGTCCGTCTGGCTCCCTGCATTCGGCCATGGCCATTGAGACATGCATGTATATGCATACGGATGGTGTTGACTCAAGGGCATGCCCCCTCTGGGAATGCCCCCTTACATGGGTGTCTCTCCCTCAAAGCAGTGCAGAACCAGAGCAGGACAGCAGTTCCCCACTGTAGTCTGCATATTTGTAATACAGGTTTATGGATCTTGATACCACACTTCTTGCAGTCGATTTGTCCATGTGCAAAATTACTTCTTAAATGTTATCCAAATGTATTTTTTTCAGTGACTGTCATGTAGATTGGGGCTCATCACTTGCACACTCGATATTTGGTAGCTGTATCCCTCCCAAAGCATGGCCACCCACCCATGCACATCTGCAACCCCTCACTACTGGCTCTCATATCGTGCTGCACATTTGCCACTCAAATGCTGCATATTCACATGATTCATTAGTTTGTCTGGATGTATACATTATCCGTCTCCTTCACTCACATACTCTCTGACAGTCTTCACATCACCCAACCACAAGCCTGTTCTACGTGTCACTTGCAGGGACCTACCCACTCCTGCCTACCTACCTACCTACCTATCATCCTTCCTTTCTACAGGCTACAATGCACACACACATTCCAAATGACTCACAACAATCTCTGATATCTCGGACTTGGGTCCTCCAAGGGCATTGACCTAAAGCACTTTGAGGCCCTTTCAATGGCACATGGACACAATAATACGTAAGACTGCATTCCATTGCATTGCTATTTCACAAGTACATGGGGTGGTCAAAGTGTAGCTGGTGCTACATTATGATGTCCTGTTGATGTGCAACTGAGTGTGATGTACCAGGGAGTCCTGTTAGGAGCTACATACATGGATTCAACAGCACTGCTCCCAGATGTTCATGTTGGAGGAGGATATGTGGCAGGTGTGGTTCATGTTGGATGCAGACCAGAGGAGTTGAGGTAAGTTGTTGTTCAACATTGGACTGGTAGGGGTAGAAGCTAGCAGTGGCAGCCTTGGGTAGTGGGTGGAGGTGAGTGGGGGTGGTGGGAGGTGTGAGGACATGATGGGACAGCCTGGGGTGGTGGGCTGAAGTGAGTGGAGGTGGTGGGAGGAGGGAAGACTAGCAGGGGGCTGCCTGGGGTAGTGGGCTGAGATTGAGTGGATTTGGTAGGAGGTGTGAGGAATTGAGGAGGCAGCCTGCGGTAGTGGGCTGAGGTGAGTGTGGGTGGTTGGAGGTGAGGACTTGAGGGGGCAGTCTGGGTTAGTGGGCAGCAGTGAGTGGGGTGGTAGGAGGAAGGCAGACTAGCAGGTGGCTGCCTGAGGTAGTGTTCCAAGGTGAGTGGGGGTGGTGGGAGGAAGGCAGACTAACAGGGGGCTGCCTGGGGTGGTGGGCCCAAGTGAGTGGGGGTGGTGGGAGGTGGGAGGACTTGAGGGGGCAGCCTGGGGTAGTGGGTGAGTGGGGGTGGTGGGAGGTATGAGGACTTGAGAGGGCAGCCTGGGGTAGTGGGCCGAGGCGAGTGGGGTGGTGGGAGGTGTGAGGACTTGAGGAGGCAGCTGGGGGTAGTGAGCTGAGGTGAGTGGGGGTGGTGGGAGGTGTGAGGACATGAGGGGGCAGCCTGGGGTAGTGGGCAGAGGTGAGTGGTGGTGGTGGGAGGAGGGCAGACTAGCAGGGGGCAGCCTGTGGTAGTGGGCCAAGGTGAATGGGGGTTGGGGTGGTGGGAGTAGGGTGGACTAGGAGGGGGCAGTCTAGGGTAGTGGGGTAGTGGGCAGAGGTGCGTGGGGGAGGTGTGAGGGATTGAAGGGCTGCTACAGTTTAGGGGTGTGGGCACGTAGTTTAGGTTCCTTGAACTTAGACTTGATGGTCCGCAGTTTCGAGAGGGTGCGGGCTTGCATTGTGGTGGGACTGTTCAGTTTTGCTGGGGTTCTGGCTTGCGTTGCGTGGGAGGGTTTGCAGTTCCGCCGGGGTGCTGGCTTGTGTTGTGGGGGACGGTTTGCAGTTTCGCCAGGGTGCTGACTTGCGTTGTGGGGGACGGTTCGCAGTTTGCATTACGGGGAACAGTCCGCCGTTTCGCAGGTGGGCTGGATGGTGGTGCAACGGCAGGCACAAAGGTTGTTTGTTGGTGCTTGTTTTTGTTTCCATGGGGGCAAGTTGCGGCTGTTCCATGCACAACTCTTTGTTGTTTGTGCTGCGGGGTGACAGCACTTTGGAATCCATGAATCCGCAGACAGTGCTCAACATTTTGCATGCGCAAGTAGGCGTAATGTTGTTTATGGCGCAAGGTAGTTAGTGCTTTTTCTATTAATTTATCCCTACATCTTTTTCTTCACAGTGTTTGTAATTGTATGCATTTTTGTTCTGCGAGTATCTGACTCGGCTAACACACTGAACAAATAATGGATGCTATTGTGATTTACTCATTAACCCGCTAACGCAAAAAGTCCCTTAATCCCTAAAAACATCAAAGCAAGGCAGAGAGTTTGCACCACTAAATATGTGACTTGTCAACAAAAGTTTATTTTCAACCTATAAAATGTTGAAACCCTGTGAATTTTTTGAATGTAACATGTTGTACTGAATGTGTCCTTCATTGTTCCATGCCACACTTAAAATCAACAGGCTTCACATAGTGGTCATTGTTGTGTGTGTGTTGGTCTAGTGGTCCCCGCTGCGGGCGTGTCATGACTACGTCATGACGCTGTAATAATAAAAGGGGATCTGCTGGCACCGCAAGGGCAGAGCCCCAGGAAGTGGAAACTCGTGTCTGTGCATTTGTGGGTTGTGGGCCTGCCACATGGTCGTGGCCTCTTGTGCAGCGCGGCCCGAGTGCCCTCGGAGCCGCAGCTGTGGGAGACTGGGGGTGACACCCCCACACTGTGAGGCTTGCGCCCGGTGATACCGGGCGCCGTAGGGTGTTCCCCTACTCCAGGTTTGCTGGCTGTTCCCCGGCGCGCCTATCTTGTCAGGTGATCCCGACAACATCTGTGGGCTGCCCCGGAGACCGGAGGCAGCCCACAACACTGGCGACGAGGTCGCGCCCGCCAGCTGGTGAATGTGGTGGGCGGAAGAACGGACCCGTGCACACGGCCGCAATCGGCGGCCGTGTAGGAGAGGCACGTGGTGGCTGCAGGATTGCGCGTGGCTCCGGGACCTGCTGCGGTCCTCCTGCGCTGGTCGCCTGCGGCCCGTGGCGGTGCTGCGGAAGGCAGAGTCGCGCAGCTGGACGAGCACAGGGTGACCGTCCCGCCCGGTGGAGCACAATAAGCGGGTGGTGCTCGGCCCGTGGTTGGAGCTGGAGGGGGCCCGGACCGCGAACAAAGGAAAGGGGCGTGGCCTGGAGCTCCGGCCCGCGACTCGCCTGCGAGCCTCATCAGAAGGCCTGCTTTGTTCCCCCAGGCACCAATGGGGAAGAGCAAGAAGGGGCGTGGCCTACCTGCGAGCCCCGCAAACAAAGGAAAGGGGGCGGGGCCAGGTCCCTGCTTCACCTGCAGAGCCTGAAAGAGGCATTCCCACGCCTGGGCCGCCATGGTGAACGGCCTAGCTGCAAGTAAAGGAATGCCCTTCCACATATGGGCCTACAAGGAAAAAAAAACGTTTTCAAGCAAGTGTGGGCTTCGTGAGTGACTGGGCTGCCCCAGGGAGGGAGAGAACTTGGAAGGGCCCAGGAAACGGACATTGCCCCTCCACAGGCCGCATTTGTGCCAAGCCCTGGGGGTTGCGGCTCCACCTGGAGTGCTCGTGCGCCCCTGGGCAGGAAGAACGTGGGCATTCAAAGGGGTGAACATTGTGATGGGGACACCCTGTTTGTCACCAGCCACGGCTGGCACCCTTCAACACCGGTGATTGCACCCGGCATCCTCACCTGCATTCAGCATGTCGGACGACGAGGAAGTATGTCGGGGTCAGCTGGCAACAATACCCTATTTCGATGTACTGGTGCACCGGCAAGTCTGGGGGCCCGGTGGGTGGCCTGGGTGGAGAACCTGGAGCTGTACTTCGCGGCAATGGAGATCAAAGACGCAGCCAAACGTCCAACACTCCTGTACTCTGCCGGACTGGCTTTTCAGAGGCTGTTTAAGACATTAAGGGCCCGAGATCAGTCATACGACCCAGCCATCGCACACCTGAACAAGTATTTCAGACCCATGGTCAACAGGGACTATGAACGGTTCAGGATGAGGTGTGCGAGGCAGGAGGAAGGGGAAAGCCTCGATGCATTCCACTGGAAACTGCGCGGAATTGCACTGTCCTGTGCCCTGGGGAATTTCGAGGAGTACGAGATCTGGGCGCAGATCATCTATGGCTGCAGCTCCACCAAACTGCGCAAGCAGGTTCTGAGGGACCCAGCGCTGACCCTTGATTGAATATTGGAGCTTGGCCGGGCCCAGGAACTGGCGGAGGTGCGGGCCTCGGTCATGGACTCCTCTAGACACCACCTAAAGATGGAGGACCCCATGCAGCGAGTGAAGGTTGAGGAGGTGGCAGCTGTCGGCAGGTGGCCAGGAGGAAGAGTGATGAGGAGGGGAGACTGGCTGAGGAGAGACCCCAATGCCACAAAATGTCATCAGTGTGGGTGGGATCTTCCACACCCGCAGGACTGCCCGGCGATAGGACAAATCTGTGGAAGGTGCGGGAAAGGAGATCACTTTGCACGAGTGTGTCTCGCTCCAGCCCCAGCCGGCATGGTGGGGGCATCAGGGGGGAGTGAGGCGAAGGGGAGAAAGAACCCCAAGGTGGCGGCAGTCCAGGTGGCAGAGGGTACCCGAGAAGCACTGTATGATATGGGGGAGGAGGAGTACGAAGAGAATTTATTCTTCTTGTACTGCAGCGGCGCCGGTGGCCAGTTTGATCCGGGAATCCTCTGAGCTCCCACAGCCCGTTGTCGGGGCCCGTGAAGTGCAGACTAGAACACACCTGTTGGTTTACAGTGATAAACGGTTAAGTGTTAATAACCGTTAAGAGGTGCTCGGACTAGAATGCACCCAATGTTTGCTGTGATGATGTAGGGGCACGGTGGGTGCCTGGACTAGAATGCACCTCGTGTGACCCAGTACAGAGTTCCAGTTTACAGTGGGGTTTTCTTTATTTTGTTTATAATAAAGGAGGGATGTTGTGTGTGTGTTGGTCTAGTGGTCCCCGCTGCGTGTGTGTCATGACTGCGTCATGACGCTGTAATAATAAAAGGGGCTCTGCTGGCACCGCAAGGGCAGAGCAGCAGAGCCCCAGGAAGTGGAAACTCATGTCTGTGCATTTGTGGGTTGTGGGCCTGCCACGTGGTCATGGCCTCTTGTGCAGCGCGGCCCGAGTGCCCTCGGAGCCGCGGCTGTGGGAGACTGGGGTTGACACCCCCACACTGTGAGGCTTGCGCCCGGTGACACCGGGCGCCGTAGGGTGCTCCCCTACTCCAGGTTCGCCGGCTGTTCCCTGGCGCGCCTACCTTGTCGGGTGATCCCGACAACATCTGTGGGCTGCCCCGGAGACCCCAGAGGCAGCCCACAACAGTCATGACATTAATCCTCCCTTAACACAAAAAAAATCTTTAAGTTAAATCGAATTCAAGCAAGAACCACAATAAGAACCGTCTATTTCTAGAGATTGGTTGGAATACCGTATCCGTATTTTAAGCAAAAGAAAAGATTCTAAGCACTTGCTCTGATTGAGGTGTGTGGCAGCAGGCAGGAACGTCAAACTTGACATGTTAATGGCTCTCCACCACACATCCCATAACCCTGCCCTTGTCTGCTCTCAGCTGATGTGCCAGAGTAAACAAAGAAAACGTTAAACATTTAAGTATTCCCCAGCCCCTGTAATCAGGGTTCTTGGGGTTTCCGGCTCTGGATGGGGCTCAGCTCCTCCGGATTTTCCCAGTGCAGACTAAAAACCCCCAGCCTTCACATAATCGGCATCACAGTTAAAGATAGTTTAAAATGGAGCAGGTCATGTTGCCGCAACTCCTTATCAACCGGCCGCCTTACGGTGTCCGTGCAGAGTATGGGATAATCGTGATGGCACAGGTAGGGGAGGGCGGGGAGTATGGAGAAAAAAGAATAAACTGTGTGGTGAATTAAAAAAAGCTTGGGTCACATGGTTGTTGTTAGGCAGAATCCTGTGGAGTGCCCTTAGGGACCACTACACACAATTAAGACCACAGGTGCCAATACAAGTTTTACCTTTGGTACAAGCCTGTACTACTAAGTTATAGTGGTAGCAGTAGCAGAGCAGCCAGGCTTATCTCAAGAGTATATGAGCAGTAGCAGAGATTACACAAAGGGACCAAAATTACTGTGGCTCAAGCAAACACTGACTCAAGGTTTCAGGTAAAAAATATAAGTACATTTATTTTTAAACCATCAGTTATAAACACAACACTTCTATTAAACTTTAAACAAAACCACACGTTAAATATACTACAGCTAACCAATTCACTTTGTACAGTATGTCTCAAGGTAGGTACAATGTGTTTGAATGAACCGGTGTTAAGAACAAAACACGATACTGTGGATACGGATGCGATCACTTTTTGACAGTTCGATCTACTCAATTAACGCGTATCCGTGACAGGAAATGCTATCGGGGCAAAAACACACTTAGCAACTGAGATACCCAGAGGGAGTTGGAGGCAAAAATCACAGGCAATATTTAGGTTAGGCAGACAGCATTGAGAAACACTCAGAAACAGGAGTTCAAAAGTCAAAGGGTCGGAGCCAGGGTTAAGTGACACCAGAGACCTGTTGCCGAAGATCACACCGGTAGACTGTTCAGGATTCAGCATAGCCCAAAAGTACTTTGATATTGTCAATGTTCGGAAGCAAAGGTTATAAGAAGGAGGGAAGACAAGGGCGAGCATTGAGGATGAAGAAAAGGGATTCACCCAGTTTCCTCGAGTAGAGCACAGTACCTTATTCCAATGATGCAGCTGGTGCCCTGCAGTTGTTCCTGTTGGTTTCCCGCAGACCCATGATTCCTGGAGCTTTGTTGTGAAGGAGGACGTCTGAAGGGGGTCTGCACCACACAAGGATGAAGCCAGCAGCAGCGACAACGAATAAAAGGTGCGCTCCTTAAAAACAGGAGAGGCTTGGCAGGTGGCTATCCGGACCACTACAGCAGTGTGCAGTGATTTCGACCACGGCGGAGATCTCTGGCTGAAGAAGATGAGCTGGTTATCCCCACCAGGCTCGAGGGAAGAAGGCTCCGGACTGGATCTCCTCTTAGTCGTCGAAGGGTAGATAGCTCAGGACTGCAGCAGGGCTTCACCGGGACGGGGTAGTTGCAGCAGCCGTCGTTCTCTCTGCTTCTTTTCGGTTCCTTGTAGTTCCAGAGGCGACTCTGACTTCTAGCCCAAGAGACCTGCCTTTTATGCGCAAAACCCCCATTCACACAGCCTGGCTGTCAATCACGCAGCAGGGGGGTTGTCCAGCCGGGACAACCACCTCAGCCAATCATGGCAAAGTGCGACTTGGGTTTCCTAGGATACCCTGTGCAGGGGGTGACTACACCCCTTCCCCACATTCAGTCTACCTAGACACCCAGGCGCCAAGAGGAGGGCTTCTCTGCAGAAGCCCGCCAAAAGACGGTGAACAAAGAAGGCAAACCTAGTTTGCCGTGCAAAGTAAAACACAAAGAGGACTTTAACAAAAAGAAATGGCGAATAAACCCAACCGGAGCCAAAAGAAAGACGATTTGGTCAAGCGGGTTTATGCTTAAGGCTGCAAAAATAGCCAAAAGTATTACCACGTTTATCTAGTATATCCGGGGTAGAAAAGTTAGGGTAGATACCACTGCCACCAGCCAAGTCTAAGGGCCTCATTACACGGATGGCGGTAGGGATTTACCGGTACCAGTAAAATACTGGTACCGGTAAATCCCTACCGCCTTACTACGAGGTCCCTTTGCGGGTTGGGGGATTTAACGCCTGCTTTTTGCAGGCGTTAAAATCCAACCGGCTAAGGGTGCAAAATTGCGGTGCCGTAATTAGCGCCTTCCCCATTCCCATAGAGCCCTATGGGGCAGAAATGGGAATGGGGAAGGGCAATGGCGGAAGGGGGATTTACCGCCCCTCCAACCTTGGAATGGGGCGGTAAATCCCCTTTCCACCAAGGCGATGCCGGTATTTTACCGGCATGAGCCATGGCGCTAATAGTGCCATGGCTCACCGTCTACCGTGTAATGAGGCCCTAAATGTTAAAAGAGCGAAACAATGCTCAGGGAGGCACAGACAGAAAAGGGGTACAGATTAGCCCTTTCCAGTACCCCATGTAAGATGGGGTGTACTGGGTCTGTGGTAAAAATGACTATGTAAAGTAAATGGCAACTTTACCTTTCTCTGGGGGACAGTAGTCAGCCCCAGTGAAATGTAGTCAGAGGGAAGTCTTAAAGACAACCCTGGGTTACTGCACTAAAGGTGCTGTGTAACCCATACAAGAACAGGGGCACCTGGAGTGGTCTGCTCCAGTGCCCAAGATTACACAATGAGTAAAAACACATAGGCCAAAACACATGTAAGAGTGGAAAAAGGATGTACACTCTTACGAGGTGGAAAAATAAACTCCAGAAATCCAGCAAAGCTGATGGGGGACTCACTAGGTGAGGAGAATTAGCCCTAGAAGGTGAATTCTCCCTAACAGTTGTCCTATGTGAAATTTTAAAAAAACACGAGGCAGCTCAAGCTCCGCAGTGTGACATGGAACAGTGAGATGGTCCTGCAACAATGCACCCCAGCCTGGAAGAGGAGAGCAGGGATAGGGAAATAAGTCAGTAGGAGGGCAGGGGGAATGGTGAAGGAGGGAGAGCCTGCAGCCCCAATGAGAATGGAGGAGAGGCAGAATGTGAGGGGAGGACAGATTGGTGGCGCCCTGGTGACATGGCCACAGCGAGTAGAAGACCATATACAGTGAGACCTGCTAGGATGTTCTTGATCCAAAAAAACATGTGACTGGTGATGCTCTACATGTAGCCTATCCTGTACTGTGCATTATGGTGCTGGTGCTTTGCACGACCTTGGTGTTGCACTCTGCACTGGAGGTGATGTAATGCACATGCTTTGCTATGGAAATCAGTGATTGTATTATTACGTTGTTTTGTTATTCTATATTCTTAGACCATGTTATGTCAAGTTGCAATATTATTAGTATTGAAGGAAGGTTCCCTCGTGTATGTACCCCAGTTAATGTTTACATGTGGGGTGCCATAGAGAGCAGATATGACGGTTCTTTTATGTTGCCTGTCAGCGTGTTCTAGTTGTATCAAGTTTCTTGAACACTGATCTAAGTTCCTTTCCCGTTTGTCTGCTAAGTCTGTGTCTTGTGCTTTTGTAAAATCTGGCATGATGCATATTCTCAGACCTCTACGGATTTTATTTTGGTCTCGCTAATTCCAAATTTACCTCTTTCCCAGAATGTGTTTATCTCCTTCATTGACAGCCAGCTGTTCCAATCTCACAAACCTTTGCCTCAGTATTTCTTTATTACCAATATCGTTTCTGATGCATTTGTGGTACCCCGCATTGTTGAAAACAAAGATTCAAAGTCCTCCACTCTATTTAGTTTATAAGTTGCCATATTGTATGCTATCCAGACAGATGCTGTGGAATACCTGATTTACTACTACAAGAAAGATTTAGGTTGTCAGTGTGTATGCGCACCTCTGGTTTGGAATATTGAAGACTCAATAATTACGTAAAATAAACATTGATCAATGTACATGGGCTGCATAGCGTAAAAAGCGGGTGGGGGGCGCAGCATAGAACCCATTTGCCAACAAATACGTATAGTTTAGAAGGTAGGTTCCCTGGTTCATGTACCCCAGATAATGTATACATCTGGTGTACCATAGAGAGCAGGTACGCCAATACAATTGTATGCACTATAGTAGTTTGTGCTTTTTTTATTTTTTTGTCTGCTTTGAGCTATTTTTGCTTTTAAGTCTGAACTTCTCATAACTTTTGTTAATCAAAATATACTCAAATTACCATTACTGTATTGCCCATAAGTTATTATCCACTATTCTTGTATAAACCCTAACATTTTCTTCACACATTAATTTTGCCTACCATTACACAGCATGCAGATGATCTTCCTATCGATTAATACATGTTTGTCATTGCCATTGTTGTCTTACTGCTTAAAAACATCTATCTAAGTCTCAACCTCTAAATTGTGTTTGCTTGTTGATGATTCTTGTCGGTGGTTCAATGAACCTCGCATGTTTTGTTGTGCCCTGTCTGTTGCCGCTTTTGTATTGCATATTTATTTCCAAAGAACTGCAACTCTTTGTTCACTGGGCAGTAAACCACATGCAACATGAGTTAATTTAAACTAAGAAAGCAGCGTGCCAACATTAATTGCTTTACTGAGCAACTGTAATGTCATTTAAGTCTAACTAGGCTCCCACATAAGAGACCAAAGAATAATGCACACAGTTGTAAGGGCTGCAAGTGTGTTGGTCATGGTTTAGCAGGAGCTCTATGTGCTACTTTGCAGCCTATTCTTTGCTCAGTCCGTGCAAAGAGTCTTTCTTCACTTTCTGCCATACAGCAGGAGGGGCAACATTTCCATAAAACCCCCCTGGTTAGCGAAGCACAGCAGAGTGCTGCGAGTGTGTTGGCCATGGTAGAGCAGGAGCTCTTTGTGCCACTTTCCAGCCTATTCTTTTCTCATTCTGTGCAAAGAGTCTTTCTTCATTTTCCGCCATACAGGTGGAGGAACAGTTCCATACAAAACCCCTGGTTAGCGAAGCGCTGCACATGTGTTGGCCATGGTCGAGCAGGAGCTCTACGTGCCTCTTTGCAGCCTATTCTTTGCTCATTCTGTGTGAAGATTCTTTCTTCACTTTCCGCCATACAGGAGGAGGAGGAAGATTTCCATAAAACCCCCCTGGTTAGAAAAGCGCAGCTTAGTGCTGCAAGCATGTTGACTGTTTTAGCCAGGGTGCCGGACACAACCCTAGCCTCGCCAACTGTGGATATTTGAGTTGGCTCACACATCCTCCCTGTGGACCACCGGAGCATACCTTCAAACAACGACAGTGAGTGTAATCACTTAAAAAAACTCTTCATTAGTTCGAGATTACCACTTCCAGTGCTGCACGCTGCATATTGCATGCTGTTTCATTATAATGTGACTACTTCAGCTTTAGCGTTCACAAACCTAAGAGAATGTACAATCTGAGAAGTACAATTGTGAATGATGACTTGACCGAAATAGAATAGCAAAATCATTTAATTCACCCTCAAAAATTGTGTAACGCTTACCTTGACTCCTCTGGAGCGTAATACCTTCACAGCCTGTGGACCTGATACCTTGGAGCCTTTAGGATTCTTTTTCTGTTTGAACAAACAAATGACAACAATAGAACTGCTATAACATCTATTAACTGATATAATACTATATGAGGTGTGTATACCCCTAAAATCACTCCCTTCTAACTCTAGGGCTGAATTCCCTTCTCACCTGTGTTTTATTATGGAGCTCTCCATCCTGCTTTTCTACAGGGGCGCGGTGGGATGGAGAGATGGAGAAACAATGGTAACTTGGGATGCTGACGAACTCTGTAGCTTCTTGTCTTGAAATGTTTATTCTTTTAAGAATGAGTCTTTGGGTAAATCAGCAGGTGAAGATACTGTAATCTTTAAGGGCTTGAATTGATTCCTGCGTTGGAGATATCTCTCTAATTACTTTTGTCTTTTTCTCTTTTTCACAGGTTCAAGGAATTTGGAAAAAGACATATGACTGTGGATGGCTGCAGAGTTACTCAGGCTGAGAAAACTTTTTAAACGTAAGTTCGCCAATACAGAGTAACTGCAGCCTGCAAGGTGGAGCGTGGTAAAAACTGTGAGGTGAAAACTTAAGGAGTCTTCAGGTACGTAAACGCTTATAAAACATCTTCTCTGTTAAACAGTTAAGTTTGTTTTTTAATTAAATACCTCTTGTGTTCTGTGCAGGTTTTCGGAAAGCTGAGTAAAAAACCTTCGGAAGATGCAGTGACTGTGGATGAAACTTCTGACTGAAGATGCTGCGGCTGTGAGTGAAACTTCTGACTGAAGATGTTGTGGCTGTGAGTGAAATTTCTGACTGAAGATGCTGCGGCAGTGAGTGAAACTTCTGACTGAGATGCTGTGACTGCGAGTGAATAAATGTTAACTGAATATAACAGTGTCGGAGATAACCTCTGTTGGGTAAGTCTCTTCTGTGATCTATAGTACTCTGTAACTCTTCATAAAACTAATGTCTCTAGCATCTTCTTTTTCTCAGGTTCTGTGAGGAGAAACGCTGGTAGCGTTACCTGCTGTCAGGTGGGGCTTAAGTAGCTTCCTCTGCAAATATTAATAGAACCGTGCTGATACTTGTAAATGGGTTTTGCGAGCAGCCACCTTAAGTGTATGATATTACTATTGAACATCACTGGAGTCTATGGAAGTAGATGCTGTGAATGGTGTAAATTCCACATGTGCCAGGCTAACACCCACCTTTGACCTGATGATTGATATAATGTGTTCTGCCTAGCCTGAATGCCTGAATGAGGACTATTCTCACTGGCTAGGAACATGACAGTCCACCCCCTCCCCAAGATCCCTCGCAAGGATGGACCTTCCCGCCCTGGCTTAGTGGGGTGATTCTGATGAAACTTCTGAAGCAATTTGGGAGCATGAATATTGGAACTAGGTTCCCAAGTTCTGTCCTGTGGACCAAACCCTTTCCAATCCACTAAGTAGAACAATTTCCTTTTGACAATCTTGGAATCTAAGATTTATTTTACTAAGAATTCTGGTTCACCTTCTATAATCATGGGTTTGGATGATGGCTGTAGTCTGCTCTGCGGATTCATTGGTTTTAACAAGGAAACATGGAATACTGGATGAATTTGCACGTGAGATAGTAGGTTTAACCGTACTGCTACAGGGTTGACAATAGCTTCCATAGAGAATGGGCCCAGAAACCTAGGCTGTAATTTACGTGGGCCCTTAAGTGCAATGTGTTTAGAAGACAACCATACTTTGTCTCCCACTTTATAATCTGGAGATTTTCTTCAAAGTTTATCTGCACATTTCTTTTGACTTTCCATTGCTATAGTTAAATGTCTAAGGACCTCTTTCTGTACATGGGTAATGTTCTCATGAAGATTCTGTACTGCTGGCATCTCTAAGGAATCTGTTGGATCGAAGGTAGAAGTCTGAGGATGTGAACCGTTAAGGATGTAAAAAGAGGTATAACCTGTGGAGGTATGTTCAGAGTTATTGTAAGCATACTCTGCAACCCAAAGGACATCCACCCAAGAACAATCTATTTGGTAGAGAAGACATCAAAGGTATTGTTCTAAGGTTTGATTGGTTCTCTAAGTGTGACCGTCAGTTTGTGGGTGGTGGCTGGTAAACGTACTTCAACTTTAGCCAACTCACAACATTTCCTACAGAATTAGGAGACAAATTGAATCCCTCTATCAGAGATCACTGCTGATGGAAATCCATGAAGACGTTCTAGAAACACCTTTGCCAAAACTGTTGATGTGGGAAATCCCTTAAGGGCAATGAAATGAGCCATTTTGGAGAACAAGTCCACCACTACAAGGATTGTATTATAACCCGAGCAAGGGGGTTAATCAATAATAAAGTCCATAGAAATGGTATGCCATGGTGCTGGTGGAATAGGTAACGGTTGAAGAAGTCCTGCTGGTCTCTGCTTTGAGCTTTTGTTTTGGGCACAAATACAGGTTTGGATGAAATCTATGATATCCTTTCGCCATGTTGGCCACCAAAAATGTCTTTTGATCTTGGCTGTTGTTTTAGCAATTCCAAGGTGGCCTTCTAGTGTTGCTCCATGGTCATCTGCCATGACCTTCCTTTGTAGTTCCTGATTTGGTAGGTAAAGACGACTCTGGAAATAAGGTAAATCTTCTTGAATGCAACACTTTGGTCCCTTTGACTTCCAGGCCTCTAATTCTGAAGTGGTCATGCTGAGTAGAAACTGTGACTTTAGGTCTTCTTCCGGAAATCCAGTGACTCCCAGCACCTTTTCTTCTGGAATTATGCTTACTGGATCCGAGGTACTTTGGACCTCTTCTTTCTCTCCAATACGTGACAAGTCATCCGCTTTACCGTTACGTACTCCTGGGCGGTAAGTTGTAACAAAATCGTATTCCACAAAAAACAATGCTCAGCGGAGTTGTCACGATGACTGAGCCTTTGCATTGCGTAAATATTGCAGGTTTTCGTGGTCTGTGAGAACCGTAACAGTGTGCCCGGCCCCAATAAATGGTGTCTCCATTCCTTGAAAGCGTGTTTTATTGCTAGTAATTCATTATCTGTGATACTGTCATTTAATTCTGCTGTTGAAAACTTCTTCGACCAGAAGGCCACTGGATGCAGTTGTCCGGTTTCTGTGTCTTTTTGAGATAAAACAGCTCCCATTGCAGCAGTGGAAGCATCAGTTTCTACTATAAACGGTAGCTCAGGTTGTGGTGTCTAAAAATAGGAGTGGTGGTAAAATGTTTTTTCAAGGTCTGGAAAGCCTCTTCCACTTACTTGGTCCAGGAGAATGCCTTGTGCTTTTGCAATAACAAAGTTATTGGATGGACTAGTTAGGAAAATCCTGCAACAAAACGTCAATAAAAATTGGCGAATCCCCAAAAACTTTGGACTCCTTTCACTGACGTAGGGGAAGGCCAATTGAAAACTGCTTCAACTTTTCGATTATCCATTTGAATTCCCAGTGGTGACAGAATGAACCCCAAAAATTCCACTGAGGTCGCATGAAATGGGCATTTCTCGAGCTTGACAAATAACTTGTGTTGGCGTAGTTTCATAAGTACAGCCCTCACATGAGTTATGTGCTCTTGGGCCGAGTTTGAATAAATTAGAATGTCATCGAGGTACACTACGGCACAGACATCTAGCAATTCGCGTAAAACATAATTCATAAAGTTCTGAAAAGCCGCTGGAGTGTTGCATAAACCGAAAGGCATAACTTGATAATCGTATAAGCGGAAGGCAGCTTTCCATTCATCCCCTTCTTTGATTCTCACTAAGTGGTAAGCTTCTCGAAGGTCCAGTTTGGTAAAAAACTTTTGCATCCTTAACTTGGTCCATTAACACTGGAATGAGTGGAAGGGAGTACCTGTTCTTAACTGTGATCCGGTTTAAGGCACAATAGTCAATGCAAGTACGAAGGTCCCCTTCCTTCTTGGGCACGAAGAACAAAAGAGAAGCCATAGGGGACTTAGAAGGCTGAATAAAACCATTGGCTAGGTAGTTATCCAAATATGTCTTCAAATGAATATTTTCTTGTTCGGTTAAAGCATAAGTTCTACTACATGGGGTTTTGGAACCAGGGATTAAATCAATTTGACAATCATATGGTTGGTGTGGAGGCAACGTGTTGGCCTGTTCTTCTTCAAAAACTTCTTGAAAATCTTGATACTTTGGTGGAAGAGTTCCTATTAATCCTAAGGTGGGTTCTTCTCTTGAAATCGCTTGAACTTCTTTTCCAAAGGTTCTACCTTGAACATAGCAGGAGTGTTTGCATTCCTCTGTAACTACTAAGGATCTGGCACAACAATCAATCTGAGGATTATGTTTCTCTAGCCATGGAATACCTAAGATTACTTTAAACTTTGGAGCACTGATTAGGTCAAACAAGATCTTTTCTCCATGTCCCTCCTGGGAAAAGCAATGTGTAAACTTCAGTACACTTCGTCACTGGTCCAGATATCACTTGAGTACCATCCACTGCGGTGACATTTTTCACCACAGCCTTTGGGTATATACCAATACCTATCTTGCCTGCTAGGTAGTAATCCATGTAGTTTCCAATCACACCACTGTCCACATATGCTTCAAGAGCATATATCTCGGAAGGTTGAAGGTCAGTACTTAAGATAGCGGGAACAATGAAATGAGAGATCTGAATTTCCTTCTTCTGGCTCGACAAGTCAACCTCTACACTTGTCGGGCTTTGGAGCTTTCCGTCAGTTCATTTTTTATTTTATTCCTCTCCGCATTGTCTACGGCCCCCACTGGTTTCCATGGTGGTTTCACTGGATAATTACGAAGGGGGTGACTGGCTGAACCACAATAAAGGCATACATTCTGTTATCTTCTTTTGTCTCTTTCTTCTTTAGAAATTGGACCCAGAACACCTCCTAACTGCATTGGCTCAGAGTGACTTTCAGTCACTTAACGAGTTCCACTGTCTTTTGAACAAACATAGAGTGATCTAGTCTCTGATCTGGCCCGATCAGTGTGCCGGTCCTGCAACCGGTGATCCAATTGTATAGTTAGGTCAATGAATTCGGCACAACTGGTAGGAGGGTTTACTACTTGCTCCAATATGTTCTTAGGTTCTCCTCATAATCCTAGATAAAAGAGTGCTGTTCTCTTCTCATCAGGCCAATTAGTCTCTGCTACTAATCGATTAAAGGAAGCTATGTAAGCTAACAATTCTTGGTTGCCTTGGCGTAAAGAGAGCAGCTCATTATCCAAGGCCTGTCCCTGAGCATGATGGTCAAAGAGTTTCTCTAACTCCTGCCGAAAACCAGCGACGTTTCTTAATAATGGGTTGTCTCAATTGACTAAGGGAATGGTGAGTGTTACACAATTTTTGAGGGTGAATTAAATGATTTTGCTATTCTATTTCGGTCAAGCCATCATTCACAATTGTACCCACCTCTCCTCTCTCCTTTCATTCTACACTCATTCCCGCTCTCTCCACTCTGCTGATCTTTTCCTACCTGCTGTACCCCCTTCACCATGCGCCTCTTCTCACTTCCGTTCCTTTCAAATCTTGGCCCCCCTAAACTGGAACTCCTTACCTCTCTCTATCAGCTCCATCCCCACCTACTCCTCCTTCCGCTCTGACTTGAAAGCCCTCCTTCTCCACTCCCCCCCTTGACTTCCTTCCTTCCTCTCTCCTCCCTTCTCCCCAGTCCCCCCTATCCCCTTCATACCTCCCACGTCCCCCCCTTTTATCTTTTTCTCTTTTTTGCAGGTTCAAGGAATTTGGGAAAATAATTATGGCAGCGGATGGCTGCAGAGTTACTCGGGATGAGAAAACATTTTAAATGTAAGTTCACCAATACAGAGTAACTGCAGTCTGCAAGGTGGAGTGCGGTAACAACTGTGAGGTGAAAACGTGAGGATCTTTCAGGTACGTAAATGCTTATAAAACGTCTCTTCTCGGTTGAACTGTTAAGTTCGTTTTTTATTAAATACCTCTTGTGTTGTGTGCAGGGTTTCGGAAAGCTGAGGAAAAAAAACATCGGAAGATGCGGTGGCTGTGGATGAACCTTCTGACTGAAGATGCTGCGACATCGAGCGAACACTGCTGACTGAAGATGCTGCGGCTGTGAGTGAAACTTCTGACTGAAGATGCTGCGGCTGTGAGTGAAACTTCTGACTGAGATGCTGCCACTGCGAGCGAATAAATGTTTTTAACTGAATATAACAGCGTCAGAGATAACTTCTGTCAGGTAAGTCTCTTCTGTGAACTATGGTACTCTGTAACTCTTCGTAAAACGAATGTCTCTATTATCTTCTTTTTCTCAGGTTCTGTGAGGAGAAACGCCGGTAGCGTTACCCGCTGTCAGTGGAGCAGAGGCAAAGCGCGCGTTCCAGCATAGCATTATTTCAGCGTTACAGCCTCTCTCTGCATGCTTGTAACGCATACAATACATTACATGTGTCTCTATTTACAAAACGACTGGGCGCTCATAGAAAATTGGTGTGGGTCACTTGTTGTCTTTTTCACGGCAACATGATCAAATACATTAGCTGAACGTTGCAGCCACTCTGCGGCTGTAACGCACGTAACACGTCAGACACATTTTCACTTTGAAATGACCGGGTGCATGCGCAGTATCGGTTTGTTGTGATGGCCACTGCTAATGCAGTTTCTATGTACATGAGGTAAAGAAAACCCTTTGATTTATTGAGCAGTTCTCACGCTTTGTTTAACATGAGGCTTGATTTAATGCCTAAGTGGGCTGCACGTTCGACCTCTATCAATTTGTGAATACGAACGCGTTTATCCAGCAGATTGCCATTCCGAGATATGCCACTGCTCGGGTTACACTGGTTACGACCTCTGGCCGGTGTTCAGAGACTGTTTCAATATTTTATGGCCACTCTGCCGCTTGTTTCAACTATATTTACAATAGTTGAAACAAGCCCTCGGCGAAAGGGCGAGTTGTCACTGTTGTGCTGTTGTGCGGAGTTGGTGGTGTGGGCAGACCTAAAGTTCGGCTTGTTTCACACGGCTTCTGCTGTGCTCTCGTTTGCCTGTGCTGACAAACTTAGAAGCTTAGGAGATGAACCGACATTCTGAAACGGCTGCTATCAGCCTCCCCAAACAACTAAAAACACAAGCCCAATTGAAGAACTGGACACCTCCACAAGGGCAGCGTGACGCCGTGAAAGAGCCCGCAGTGCCTTCGGAAGTGGTACTAAATCAGGTAAGCTACCTAAGCACTGCAAACGCCTTAATCACTGGGCTCACAATTTGAGACACTCCCGCTGTTGTTACTGATGGGCGCCCGTATGCTGTCACGTCTCCCAGTGGTTCTAACAAAAGTCCAAAGCCTAATGACACAGCGGTGTTGTCTGTTCCGTCCACCGGCTGCATGTCTACTACTGTAAAGCTCACGCTAACAGCGGCCGGTGGGCTGAACCAGGACTCTGAAAATGGGCTCTCATTGAGTACTGTGGAACAGGACACAGCTTCTTCCCTCTCCTCCCAGATGTGCTCTCGGCCTCCCCTCCATGCTCGGGTGGCTACGGGTTTAAATTATGAAATACCTGACATGCCACGTTTGAAAAATGACAGTGGAAGTCAACTCACCATAAAGGATAGTACTGTTAGCGACGAGTCCAGCTCTACACCGTGTTGCGGGCAACGTCGGGTTCCACTGCTACAGGAACTAGCATGGTCTCGTTTTAAAACCTTGGTGGGGAAGAGTAGTGCTCCAAGTGAAGAATTCGTTAGACAGCTACAACAAAGCCAGGATGATCTGCTCAAGAACGGGATTCGGCACAGTATATATTCTGCTCTGCCACCTTCAGGAACCATTGGAATGAGATCTATTGATTATAGCGCTAGTGAAAACCCCAATGGAAAGGCAACCACAAACTGGACGCCTAATGACGATTCATCACCTCCTGTAGATGAGGTGTTCTCATTGCACTCAAACGTTCTAAACAAAGATTTCTTTCCTGTGAATAAGCTAACAGATGCCACACCAACCATGCTTAGGGACCCGCTCTGAAATCAACGTTCCACTGTAAACCGGCGCAACTCCCTTGACATGGTAAACAAGCTACTGTCAGACTTAACCTGGATCAATAAAGCTTGTGCTGCAAAGTGCGAGAAAACTGCGACCATAACAACAAACCTTCGGTCGCTAGAAAATAAATGCACGGATAACCTTATACGTGAGGAATGCCCGCTATACACCGCCATTCAAAGAATGGCCCTTACAAAACGAAGAAGAAGAGATGCAAGTAGTGCAGGTAGTCCACGATGCTCTCAAAGAAAAAAACCAAACGAGATGGCACTCCAAATCTGACCGCCCCTGGAAAGGAAAGTGCAACTGTCAATTTAAATCACAGCACAAATCTTGACACGCAAGATTCAACGCTTTCCTCTTCATCCACTAACTATTCATCAGATGAGTATTTGCCAGCAGAGCGACCTTATTTAAAGGCTCACAAAGCTCAAAAGCCTATGCATGAAAGGCGAGCTCGCGGTCGGAAAAGAGTGCCCGTTGCCAACAACGTCAATTGGCTCAGTGAGATTCAATCTACCATAATATCATCTATGGCCATTACTTTGGCACCGTTTACAAAGCTGTATGAACATCGAAATGAGAACACTAAAGATCTTTCAACACTGGTAGCATTAGTGAACTCAAAATTCGTGGACCTCGAACAAAACTGTATCCTACTGAAAGAAGCACAACAGGTCCTATCTGTTAAGCATGACTGCATGCTGAACACTATAACCAATCAGCTAAAAAAACAATAACATGGATAAAAAACTCCTGGCAGAAGTAGCAAGGGAGGCATTGAGCATCTTCAAACACAAAAATACTAATGAGGTAGTGATGCAAACATGCCCTACTATTAGTGCGGGCTGTCAAGCGGAGTGTGCGGCCATTGATTCATTAAGTACACCTTACAGTATCCCATCTAAGATGATCAATGCCCCCGCTGACTACGAACTCATTCAAAACTATAATGTGATGAAAAATAAGCAGACAATGGAAGTTGACGAACGAGAGAGAGAATCCTCGGCAAGCAAATGCTTGCGCATACGCTGTGAGGAACCCTGACTCCAAAAGGACAGAGAAGCTAGCTCTTTTGATGAAGCCTTGAAATCCAGCATGGCGACTTCTAACCTGGCTCTTTCTAACCCCCAGTTAGCTTCATCTTCCGACAATCTGGAAGTGGGCTCTCAACCCCTCGACGACAGCTGTGTACTAACGGATATTGTGCTTGCACCTAACGTTGCTGCACCAACCTTGTCAGCTGATCCAAATGCCTCGCCTACGAACACACATAACTTGCCACAAACTGTTGCTAAAGCAAGGGTAGAGCACCCTCCTCTATATGAAATCTTTAAGAACGTACCTGGACATGTCTGTCGCACTTCAGTGATCGCTGGCCCTAACAGCTTGAAGACAAAGAAAACTAAAAATCAACCACTGAAAAGATTGAGACAGACAAATAACTCAAGAAAATTCTTGCGCAACTTAAAAACTGTAAATGTAACAGTGAACACAAACAACTGGAAAGGGCAAGCTCAAACATCATCACAGAAAAAAATACTTGAGAACAAAGTAGACTCAGTGGAAGAGGCATGAGTGGAGCTGTCTGACTTAATAAACTTATCCACATTTGACAACGAGGATTTAATAGAGGCCACAGAACCCTTCGAGATTATAAGACTAACAGTGGAACGGTGGAAGAAGAGTCTCCTCCCCAAACCGGGACAGTCCTTCCTGATGTGGCGAAAATCGTTAATAACCAACGTACATGTACGATGATTAAGAATGCGGCTATCACTACAGTAAATGATGCGCCACGTTCGCCTATATTTCTGACAATGGAGGACAAACGGAATCAGGCTGCCTCATCTCGTACAATGACAAACTTTACTGAAACATCTATTGAAACCCTGTCACTTATTTCCTCAAGTGACCTGAATCAAAGAGAGAATGCTCATCCTTCAACTAACTCAAGAATGCCTGTAGATCAGATGCAAGCTAATAGGTTGACTCTTGCAACGTCTGCTAAGAAGACCTCTAGCTGTAACACGAAGAGTCCCCCACGATCACCACAGAACGGGTACAAGTCATCTATGGACAAAACTAAGATGACAACTACCTAGAAGGTGACTCTAGAAAGAATCGACAACTCGGATAACTTGATCTTAAACCATCACAATGTGTTACACCTGTTTCAGCTAATTCCGAGCCTAAGAACAATTCTATCTGACGACCTGAGAATTGTGGAATTTCGCGACGAAAAAAGAGATGATAAAGGGATTCTACATATGAATTCGAAAATAATCTTTGACATCTTATTAGAAGCAAGTTCTACTTTGCTATCCCAAGGATTTGAGATTTATAAGAGTGTTGACAGGTGCTCAGACAAAATGTCTCACTCACAGTTGTGTGTCCCTAAGCTGGCATGTAACAGGTCCAGCTTTGACCCATTCAGCCGTACTGTCGTCTCTGAACACATTTCGAAGAAAGCCTTTCCTGTAAACGAGAAGGAAGAGCTTCCGCCCAAATATGGCGAACAAATACACATAACCATTGATGGGCTATTCTCTTCACTAAGTAACACGGCTGTTGAGACAGACAAATCAAATCGGAGGAACGACTGGGCCTGGATGGCCGTTGTGCTAAGTGGCAACTCGACGCAATAATGCCAGGCTCCTGGAAACGAAGATTCTATCAAACTGGGTTCATGGAACACAAGAGGTTTTAGTCACCACTTCCACACACTGTGGCTACAAGATTTGGACTTGGCCTGCCTACAGGGAAACCTGGCTATCTGGGAGCCCCATTTTGCAAGACTTTGAAACTGCCCTCAACCCTGCTATAAAACAACTTAAAGGAAGACTGATGGCAGGCCTAATGATTGCGGCAAGGAAATCTACTGGCCTCAGAATTCTCTCATCTACTAACGTTTCTCCATTTATTCAGACAGCTAAGGTTCTGACTTCAAATGGTATAAATGGAGAATCTGACGTGGTGAACATTACTAATGTCAATTGGAACCATGCCGTGACCGGAACTATACTCTTTATTGACCAAATAACCATTCTAATAGATGCACTCTTTGAGTATGTAGAATCTCCCAATTTGATCATCTGTGGAGATCTTAACATAGACTGTACGAAGCATGTAAACCTCAAAGGCGAGGGGAAAGTCAAAACCCTTGTTCGTAAAGAAGCAGCCTCGAAATGGTGTCAGGAAATGGACGCAAGAAGCATGCTTATGCTGAATGGCAACGTGACAGGGGACATCCCTGCCAACTCAACATGGAGAAGAATGGACGAACACTCTGTTTTGGACTATATGTTCGTATCGGACGCGGTACATCCACGAGCACTTCGGTTTGAGGTTAAACCGATGGACCATAGTGACCATGATATGTTGGTATTGAGTTTAAATACATCATGCTCGACATTGCCTACACTCTGGCCGCATGCTGTGTCCGTTCGCTCGTGTAGAATACGTCTCGAACTTGCTGATGTTGATGTAAAAAAAATTGTTACCAACTTAAACCTAGCACACAACGAGGTTGAATATTGTCATCTATTGACCGACTTCACAGAACACAAACAAGGGCTGAAAAACAAAAAAAGTGTTCACAAACATAGTTTTGACTTGAAGATTCAACAACGGAAAAGATTAATGAGAAAAGAACTTCAAAATTTAAGCATAGAGGGCAAGGACGTTCTTGTTTCAAAGAAAAAAGTAATAAAACAAGCATTCAGAAACTGGTGCAAGTCCTACAAAGCCATCATGCTGCAGAATGACTTGGAGGCAATGATGGTCAAACTACGGAATAAAAATTCAATGGACTTCTGGAGAACCATTAAAAACAAATTTGCTCCACAAGAATCTCTGCAGGCAAACCCTATCTCCGAAGCAACATGGATTGCCTTCTACTCCAACTTGTTTAGTGCGGAGGGTTGTGTAGAAGACTGCTATTCCTGAAAACTGGCCGAATGGGACTTAAAGTTTGATCGTCATGATATTCTAACTGCTATACAAAGAGCAAATGTTTCCAGAGCACCAGGTCCTGACAGACTTACGAATTACACTATCAAACGTAATCCAGGGGCCTGGACGGACTTCCCTAAAAAGGGCAATAGGGCTAACCCTGGTGACTATAGACCTATTGCTTTATTAGATGTCATTGGTAAGATCTACGCGACCCAACTACAACAGATGTTGTTGAGCTGGGCAAGCGAAAGTAATCACATAGATCCCAGACAAACAGGGTTTGTGGAGGGTGTGGGGTGTGGACTAAACCTGCTAATATTGAATCTCTTTAAGATCGAAGCTATAAAATTAAACACCAAAATACATCTGGCCCTTATAGACTTCTCTCATGCTTTTGATAGCATTGATCGGGGAATTCTCTGGAAAAAACTAAAAGCATGGAACTGCCCCCCAAGCCTTGTTGAAGCCATTAGGGAACTGCAATCCAACACAAACATCAAAATTCGCCTCGACCGACAGGGGACTCTCTCAAAGCCGATTGAAACATTCAAGGGCGTGAAACAGGGCTGTCCTCTGGCTGCTATCATCTTTAATCTGTTTCTATCCGATGTTGGCGAAGCCCTTAGTGAAGTTCCTTCCTTTCCACCTAAGATGAATGGCACCCACGTAAGTTGGCTTGTTTACGCGGTTGATCTTATACTGTTAGGTATGACTCCTATCGGACTCCAATGCAAAATGGACGCTCTGGAAGCATACGTGCGCCGAAATGGTCTGCAAATTAACAAACAAAAGTGCGAGACTCTAACACTGCAAAATCTGCGGACTGTGAATAAAACTCAACAGAATTGGTTTATCGAAAAGACAAAACTAAACTCTGTATGTAACACAAGATACTTGGGCATGAGGATAAGCTCAAACATAGACAATGCACCTAGGGCAGAGCTAGCAAAATCGAAATGCCGACACTTGGCATGCCAAGCAACGATTATCAACAGGCAATTTGGGAAATTTTCGCTAAAACCCATGATTGCATTTTACCAACAAAAAGCTGTTCCAGCTATAATTTATGGTGCGGAAAATGCACTGGGCTGTTCTTACAAGCTCTGGAACACTCTTGAAAACATATTTTGGGTAAGAGCGTTACATCTGCCCTGTGGTACGTCCACAGTTTGCATCAGATATGAACTGGGGCTAATATCGATGCACGCTAGAGTAAGCTGGAGCTTACTATGCCTCTTCAGAAAAAGTACTTTAACTAAACCAGCGTTACAGTATGAGATACTAAAACTGAATACGGGTCCTGCTAGTACGACCCTATCAATGTGGAACAAGTACTGCACTGAGATCCTGGAACTGTATGACATCAGGCTTTCTACGCTGTTAGAAAATCCAATTCTTGCCAAGAACAAAGTGTGGAGCATGGACTGGTATCTAACATGCGATCAAAGACGCAAGACTAGAATGATGGCTGACGTACCAGGAGAGGTTAGAGCACATGAGAACCTCCAAGCTTACCTGACCCAATTTCCAGACTCCACAGCTAGAACCACATACACAAAGTTTAGACTGAATCTAATGGCCACCAAAGAACATCAAAACCTACACAATCCAAACATAGAGTTACTTTGTCGTTTCTGTAAATCTTGTACAGAGACGCTGAAACACCTAACTCTTTTTTGCCCCAAATTATGCACGCTAAGATCCCAGACACTTGGTCCCGTATTTGTGAAATTGCAGACACTGTGTGCCGCGGAATGGTGGAAATGGATGTTTGAAGGATCCAATCGTACACTCATGCTCGCCTTAATAATATTCCTGGATGAACTAAATAAACGTTTGAAAGAAAGTGAAACTGACATGGAACCAGCACCTACTGAAAGTGGAAGTTAAGGACCACTTGAAATGGGCTTCAGGTTGGACCTTTACGCAACACTGCGATCCTGAACGCAGTAAGATGGATTAGCCTTAAGAAAAGGTGCATACTTAGATGGGGAGGAGAGCAAGCATTGTGAATTGTTTGTTCTGTTCTGTTCTCTTTTCTTTGTCTTTTTAAAGGTTTGTATAAACCGTATAAAAAAAATTTTAAAAAATATATTTACAATCACTGTGGCCATAGCGATTTAGAGCTTGGGTGACAGTGACAGGTTACACTGTGCGCATAATTACCTTGATCTCTGTTGGCTAACTTCATGTAGCCCCACAAACAGGACGTCATTTTGGAAATAGGTATACATGCATTGGGCATTATATAACAATGAGTTATACCCCAGCTTCACTAAGGATGTCTTTCTGTAAACTAGAACACTGAATATCAGGTTTGCTTTTTCTTTTCTTTTCTCTTATGCCCAGCACTTGATACACACACGATATGAAAACGGTGGGCTAGTGCTACCTGAGCTACTCCCTTGCTTCGATGAGCTATGTGATCCAAGCCATCGTCATCAGTTTGATTTACTTAAGGCTTCTGGCTTACTAAAGTCTTTTCACTCCAGCTCTTTTTGGATTAGGTGAGTTGGGGTTTGTCTATCCGGTCTATTGGAATTGTCTGGTTCCGCTCATTTGGCCACCAGTTGGTCACTCTGATTCACAAATATGAATTTAGGGTTTTTTCCCAGTTTCACGAGCTGTTCCTGTTTTGCCTCCCCTCCCTCTTTTTAATGTCCCCATAGACTCATCCAATGTGATCTACATATGGCAGGACTAATACGTTACTAGAATTGTATAGATTACGTTGGGATTCACCAGCCCGGTCGAGTAAATAGTATTTATGGTTTCTCCCGGCTTTATATTTATATTTATTTATATTTATGTTATGTTATGTTATTTTGCATTTATATAGCGCCTTATATACCATTGGTATGGTCTGAAGGCGGTGGTAGGTTGAACGCCCTTGGGAACTGAAGTTCAGATCAGTAGTGAGAGTAAAGGGAGTCAAAAATGTGCGTTTGAGCACCGGATATGTGTGCAGCTGGTGCGGTATTCGTGTAATAGCTGCTTCTTAGCGGTAGGTGTGGTGGTTGAGAGATCAGAGTATGTGTTCGTTCTGGCAGGATTTATCCAGACCGGATGTGGCTGCGTTAGGCCTGAGGAGAATGCCTGGCTGGGGGGTGTGTAACCAGCAGTGTTTACTTAGAATGATGTGGAGTGAGCGGCGGATGTTGGTATGAGAACAGTTATACCGAATGGTGTCATAGTATCTCTGCGTTTTAGTTTAGTGGTGATGTAAAGGAGAGAGTAAGCGTGGTGGTGTGATATGATGGGTTATATGCTCTTTCAAACGTTGTCTGCATTCCAAACCATATTATATACGTCAGGCAATTCTATGCACTCCAGTCCGTTCTATGCACTCCTATCCACTCCATGCACCCCAGTTGCTCTATACACTCCGGTCCGCTCCACGCACTCATGCATTCCAGCCCGCCCCGCGCGCTCCAATCCACTCCACGCTCTACACATTCAGCAGTTCTACGTACTCATCTATTCTACGCACTCATCAGTACTGGATGCAATCTGTACTCGTTTGTTCTACGTACTCGTCCGCTCTACGCGACATGTCACTTCACTCTGGGCACTCGTTCGTTCCAGGCACTCGATCGCTTTATGCCCTTACACGTACTATGCATTCACCTGTTTTACGCACTCAGGCCCTCTGTTGAAGAGTTTGTTTCATGACTTTGATTGTAGGAAATGTGCCCACTAGAGTCTCCTTCCAGACCTTACATTTTACATTTATTGTGTGTTTATTTTCATTTTAGGATTGACTACCCTCTCTGGGTCTATCTCTCTTTGTTTCCTGAATTGCGTATAGTTGAATTCAGCCACTATTTGAGGCTGCTGACTACAAGGTAGCGTATCGTCCTGAGGAAGACGGGCATCAACTGGAAATGCGGCTAGATGCTTTCACCCCATCGAAACTACCATTATGATTTTTTATAAAGTGTTAAGACGAATGGCACCTCTATTCAATTTTTTGCACAATTCCTTTTATTAAAATGAATACTATTTCAAATTTGTGACTGTATGTTTCCTAGATTTTTTGCCAGGATTACGCAGGCATTCGGGTAGACGCCGTTTTCCCTCCTTGAGTGATCCCCTTCACTCACCTTGGGTCTTCGGTGACTTGCACGTTTTGCATGCGTTGTGGACCCTTTAGTTGGTCCTATTTAATGGTGTACAATATATTTCTATTACGATGTACTTAATGTGTAACACATTGAGCCAATATTTGGTATAGGCTTATACAGTCTGAATATGAATTTTATTTATTTTGTGATATAATAATAAAATGACAATATATTTTTTATAAAATGACATGAAATTGTTTGATGGTTTTTGGTCTTTTTGGTCTGGCACTGGGCACTTCCTATTTAATTTTTGTCTGTTTAACACTCATGTATTAGATTCTTATTCTGTTCCGCTTGACACGATCCCTGTTTGATTTCTGCCTACCAACAAGCGGAAAACATAAAAATTGAAAAAATTAGTCTTGAACAGGCCTTGAGTAAGAGCACGTTCAGGGAGCATGGCCAAGTGTATCCCATATGATTGATGTTACTCTCAAGAAGGGACCACCGCACGATGTTGAGTGAAGCATACTTGGTGCAGTGAGGTCAACTTTTGCCATAGAACAAACGACTACAAATATAGTGGCTCAGTGCCCTGTCAAGCTCGAAAGGCAATAATAGTATCTTGTATCACATGAAACAAAAATGGAAGCCAAGGAATACTTTGCAGAATGGGGTCAATATGCTTGAGGTGCAAAACACAGTACAACATTCAAGCAGCAATCTTCTATGCAAGCCGGGGTTCCTGTGTCAGACACACAAAGGCCTTTGAGTTTAGCTCATTCCCAAAGGCACATCAACAGAAAAGCATGATTAGTGATTCCATGTCTGTAGAGGAGGTGCAAACCGAATACTATCCTGAAGTAGAAATACCTTGCCTTAACCACTGTGGCAACCTGTGCATGCATGCATGTTACAGCTGCAAGAAAGCATGTCTACTAGATAGGACACCTGTGTGCACATCTTTAAATAAAGATAGTTCACACTCTGCCAGAGCGGGCTATATATTCACAGATAAGGACTACAGATCAGAGATGAGCATTAAACATAGTAAAGTGTCTATAAAAGACATCCAATGCAACACGGTTTAAAATGTAGGCAAACCTTTAGCTACTTTGCCATAGTTGTAAAGATTTGTCCATAGACTTAAATGGGACAAATGTCATAGGAGTATCCACTATTACAAGGTTTGCAAGGGAGCTGAAAGGAAGGCAATCTTCAGGCTGATGACACAACAAAAGAGGTGATGGGTGGAAGGTTTAGAATTAATATTAACCTCAGGCATAGCTCTGGACAACCCTCAATACCATTGTTCTTCACCTACTAAGCCATTACAGAAAGGGGAAAGACTGTATCCAAATCAGCCTTGGCTCTACCCAAAAAGGCGGCAGTCCAGCCCGAAATGCTAGGTCACATATCTTCTGCATGACACCACAAGCAACCCCATACTTGTTTCAGCCTCATTGGACGTCATCAGTGAGGTGTAACTTGGGTCTTTAGCTCCAGCATGCCTAGGGAAGACTGCAGAGAAGACTAGAAGAATACAGAAGTCTGGTGCAGTCGTGGCACTTGGGAACATGTTATGCAGGAGAATCTCCCCAAATACTGAATTATGCCCCCAGCAAAGGATTCAGAGGCAGAACATCCCCAAGATGTTAATCAAACTACTATAGTGCTGAAAAGAGACACAGAGGACGCAGGTCCAGAGATTGCTTCAGTGTCAAATGTATGATGGTCACAGTTGAGGTTAAAAGCATCAAGGACAACAAACAGCTCTTTTGGCATTTGAAGGAGAGGTCCAGGCATGGAAACAAGTATGGAAGACCACCAAGATGCAGCTCTGAAGTCAGTGGATCCAGACAGGGAGGAAATATGCTCGGAAAGTCTTTCCTGGCAAGCACTGAGATGAAGCAGCACTTAAGAACAGCAGCAACAATGAATACCATCTCCAGAAGTGCAGTTGCGTGCTCCCATTTATGTCTGTGTTGGTGAAACACTGTCCAGGAGCTTCAGGGGCAAAGAAAAGCTGCAGAAGAGCATGATCACCAGACCAAGGGAAGGAATCACCTAAACCAGTTTTTCTCTGGTCAGAGAGAGGCAGAACTTTGCCTCCAGGAGAATCAGGAGTAAGTACCAGTGCTTCTAGCAAGGATTCCTCAGTGTTTCTTTCATCTATGTACACACACATCCATATATAAACTTAAGTTTGCATCACACTTTACACTTGAAAATGAAACACTTTTCCTCCATAACTTGTATTCACATACATTACAGTTTATCAAATGTTTGCTTTCAACTGAGATAACCAATCCCAAACATCTATGCTAAATTTGATGATGTTTACATATCACATCTATCAAGGATGAGCAGGGCAATCTGCACTATGCAGATAGGGTTTTTGTTCAGGAAGTTGGTACTTTCTATTCCCATCTATATTCCTCCCAAGCTCAAGCATCACAGTCTGAGTTAAATACATTACTCCTACGTCCCGTCCCCTTTCGTCCATACTTATGGGACATTCCTCCGTCCTGTGGGATGGGACCGGAGCACTTTGTAAAAAGCATCACACTTTGTAAGAAGCCCGGCATGGTGACAAGGGCGACGTGCTTGGACTGTTTCGAGACTGTGGAGCTGTCAGCATTTGCATTGAGACACTCTGATACCTTGTGGGGAGAGAGAGGAGAGCTCTTGTTCGCAGCTCCTAATTGCAGCACTATGAAGGACTGTGCTAACTGGAAGACATCTGAATAGGGCCCTGTCCCTTTAATAAAAGTCCTGTTTTTATTTCGGCGGAAAACGCGCCACGTGAAACATCACGTGTTGAGGAAGCGCATACAAGAACACGTCACCCTTGCGGAGAGAAGCGCGGCATGGTGACAAGGCTGACGTGCTTGGACTGTTTCGAGACTGTTTGGAGCTGGGAGGAGCCCCAAGGGAAGACATATCAATGATCTGCTGAGACGCAGGATGCAGGACTGCAATTTCACCATCACAGTCACACGGCAGGAATTACCAGCAGCAGCAGTAGAAAACGCCCCGGGAGGCTGACAGAAGTATAAATCAGGTATTTTCTCTGTCAATCTGGTAATAGGGTGCTGTAATAAACATTCAAGACTGGGCTTGTCCCACTGTAAACACTACTGCAGGAACACAATTAATTAAAGAATTGTGCATACACAGGTCCGCATACAGGGTAAAGGTTGCTACTGATCGCAATTAGATCACTCATAGAAAAATATCAACAAGAAAAATTAAGCTGCGTAGTAAGGTTCTACAGGATGATCACAGATGCCCAGAATGGGATGGATCTTACTCAGAGGAGTTAGAAATCCAAGACTTAGAGTCTACACCATGTAGTGTTCCTAACCCAATAATGGCACAAGCCAATATAGCAATAGCACAGGTGCACACGGGGCATTCAACTGTAAATAGTACATCATCAGACATTTCACATCTTTGGAAGCATGGGTTGGAATATACCACCATGACTAAAAAAATCCACAGGAAAATTGAGAAACATTTTGGTGGGAAAAAACTAGCCCAAAGTCTAAATGATATCCAAAGTAAGATCCGAGATTTGTCAGACAATGAAGAAAAAGAGTCCTCACTTAGCAACGATCTTCCATCTTTAGTGGTTACACAAAAAGATAGTTCTATTGAAAGTGATATAGTGTATGTCATTATGGAGGAAGCATTCGGTGCGGGGACACCTATACAAGTACAAAATATTGAAAATCAACGGAATGACAAAACTATGGAAGCAAGGCAAGACTTTAAACAAACACCAGAGGAGGGGGATACAAAGTAAGCGAGTGCTGCCACTCTCACAGCCCTAAACTTTGTACTAAATTCTCTGATGACAGTTTTCGAGCAGTTGAAATCTGAAGTACAACTGCAAGCTGGAACCTTGCTGGAGCTCTCTAGAGAGACAACCTACATAGAATCAACAATAGTGGGGCTGACCACAACAATCAATGCAGTTATTACACCATCTTTGACAGAGTTGAGAGTGGAATTAGCAAAACAAGGCGTGGACTTATCAGCAATTGAAATGACCCTTGCAAACAACAAAAAGAAGAAGCTAAGCAAAATTGTTTACTTCTAGAAATGTTATCTTTACTCAAGACCAATAATACAAAAAAATGTAGGGCCTCAGAAGAACTCACAGGAGAAGAGAACGTTAACAACTGTCTTGTTGATGCCCCGCAGGTCACATACATATCTCAGCAACAAGCCTAGAACTGGTAAGCTATCTGACCGCGAATGTGAGAAGGATGGCCCAGCCAAAAATAGTCCCTGCAAATCAGTTTACTGTTAAGAGTCCCCAGCTCAGCCTTTATTCGCACCTTGCAAACAATAACCGACACTTGAATTGACCTTAGGTGCCCACAGTGTTTAATTAAAGACGCAGCCAACCAGACATTTGAAAGGCATTTTGAAAAAAAAATAATAATTAAATCCTACAATTATTTTTATACTGTGCAAATGTGCTGTATGTTAACGGGGTTTAGCGGCGCAGCAACATCTGAGAGATGTGTTTGAGAAGGCGCTGAAATGACCTCGTTTTCAGCAGTTTGATGGCGGCAGGTCCTCCCCTTTTCTTCGTGCGGGAAAACTGCACTGCTGTTAGATCCCATTACACTGCAGCCGGGGTTGTCTGAAGTGAGAACGTGTTTAGCTCCTGAAGATGACATCAGGTAAGCGCAGAGCCACCGGAGAAGACGCGCTCTATTATTCATCGTATTCCGCAAGGCCCGCTGTCGAGATGTGCAACAGTGTCTGGAGATTGAAAGGCACCTTGCCCTCCGCCGTTCCCGTATGTCCACACTCGTGTCGCACCTCTGCTAGGAAAGGATATGCACGTTTGCAGACGTGTATACGCCCACGACGATGTCTTTATACTTCAAGGGAAGCACCAGGCGAAAAGAAACGCGAGTTTTGAGAATAAGGTCATGCAGACCTTTGGAAGATCAGGAAATGTATTCACTTTACTATATGCAATACACAGTGGATGGAACGTACCAACTGTAACGGAAACGTTGCGCCCGTGCAAGTGCAACTAGCATATGCGAAAGTATTGCCGTACTGCAAAAAAAACATTCTTTCAATGCATTTATGCAAGAGGGAAATGTTGGCCCTTATCCTAGTCGTTTGTCATGGTGCAAAACTACATTGAAATATTATTTTTTGCAAGCCCACCACAGGTCTTTATAGAGATGGTAGTTCAATTAGAAAAGCAAGCATTAACAAACAAAAAGAAGCCTGGATTATTTATGGTGGAAATGTTTCCTTAATTTTTTGTTATTAACGAGTGATTTTGTATGTAGGTGGAGTGATGGATGGAGAAACAGAAGAGAGATACTCAGAGTCTGGATGAGTGGCATTGAGGTAGTTGTACAGGGGTTATCTGATCTGTTCAGTTGGAAAAGAGGGGTGGTGAATAAACAGTGTATGTTCCTGCTTCAGTTTGTACAGGAGACTGGGAAGTGGGACAAGATCTAGTGGCGGTCGAGGGCTGATTGGTGCTCTTTTTGAGGAACATCATCTTAATGGATGGAAATCACTGGCTTCAGATTTCTGGAGTCATCCTAACAAGAAGAAGGAGAGAAGGAGAGTATGGCTGACAAGATGACAGAATAAACGAAAGAGTGAGAAGATGAACAGATACCCGGATGAAAGAATGACAGTGTGAAGGATTGAATGAGAGTGAAGGGAGAGGTGGATCACTGAACGAATGGAGGAGTGGAGGAGTGAATTATATTCCGAGAAAGTGGGGATATATGAATGTATGAGAGTGTAAGGATACATGGATGAAAGTGTGAACCTGAGTGGGCGAATTCATAAGAACACGAACATAGACAGACACGTGCCGTAATGAAGGAATGGGAATCTCGGGATGAAACGATGGATGGATGAATGAATGAGTGACAATGCATGTGGATGGATTAATGAATGGACGTTTGTGAATGGATAGTTGATAGTGCCATGTAAGCCAAGGTAC
Organism: Ambystoma mexicanum; assembly: GCF_040938575.1. Classification (NCBI taxonomy): domain Eukaryota; kingdom Metazoa; phylum Chordata; class Amphibia; order Caudata; family Ambystomatidae; genus Ambystoma; species Ambystoma mexicanum. Next base: position 706,498,975 of record NC_090924.1, read on the forward strand.
TCCCACTTTAAAGTCTGATATTGGTATAGCTCTTTGACATGCCGAGGTTTTCGCCCTACATGTGTACATGTGTTAATGTTAAAGGATATTTGTACCGCACACTATCACCACCGGAGAGGTCCCCTAGCGCTCTGGCGGCTCTGAAATAGGGGAGGAGGGGGGGTGAGTTAGTGGGAATAAGCTGGAGAAGTGCAAGAGATCAGTGATGTGCTGTTGGCGGCCTCAGCTTGGTGGGTCCGTTGGTTGGGCTTGGGGTGCTTTCCGTTCGATAGCCGTCGTGTACTGTTGTGCGAGTCTATGTGTGTTTGTTTTGTTGTTGCAGTGTAGTGAAGTTTGTGCGGTTTGTTTTGTTATAGAGTTGTGATTGTGTTTGTTTAGAGTTTGAGAGGTGTATGCAGAGTGGTGAAATTGTTAGTGAGTGGGTTATTGATTCATGACTGCACGCTTGGTTCAGGCTTGGCCGGCGAATAGTATGTCAATCATTGAATCAGATTGCTATCTAGATGCAATGCAGGCTAAATTTAGGGATTCTATCTATGTGCGGCACATGCTAACATTTACAATTCTATCTAGATGGGATGCAGGCTAGGTTGAGGAGTCTAAGTGTGGCACATGCTAATATTTACATTATATCTAGATGTGACTCAGGCTAGGTTGAGGATTCTAAGTGTAGCACACGATGCAGGCTAGGTTGAGGATTCTAATTGTGGCACATGCTAACATTTACAATTCTATCTAGATGTGACACAGACTAGGTTGAGGATTCTAAGTGTGGCACATGCTAACATTCACAATTCCATATAGATGCGAGGCAGGCCAGGTTGAGGATTCTAAGTGTGGCACATGCTACAATTCTATCTTCTTGCGATGCAGGCTAAACTTAAGAATTTCCATCTAAGTGTGGTAAACGCTACCATTTACAATTCTATCTTGACACAACACAGACTAAACTTGAGAATTCCATCTAGTTGTGGCATATGCTAACAATTACATTTCTGTCTAGATGCGACGCAGGTTAATCTTCATAGTTCGCTTTGGGTATGGAACTAGTTAACATTGTAATGCAGGCAATATTTACTCTCGAGCCATGAATAGTTTTAGGCTGGTGGTCACATATCTCTCGAAGAATGCATGGTGTGAGTCTGTGGCAGTCTAGGTTATGGAAAGGTAAGTTAGAGTGGCAGGAGCTTTCTGGAGTAGAGTAATTGCTCTACACCCCACTGCAGACACGCGCAGACACGTCCCGGAGCCGCCAATGCAGGAGCCGCCCTCTGCCTCGGGGTCCTCAGCCATTATGTGTCATAATATGCTTTGGAAAACCTTTGAGCTCAATTTATTGTTATTATAATGAAGGTTCCCAGTTTAATGGCATATATTTCCTATCATTTCCATCTGTATTTATCCATACTTATTTGTTGGCCATAATATATGAATTTATACGCTTTTATTGTTTGCCCTGCGAAAAGATAATTTGCATCCAGTATTTTTCTGCATTTATTTGAAGTAAAAAAATATTTTTTTAAGACACACGTGCAAACATACAGGGCACACATAGATGCAAAACAAAAGAGGTGGTGGCTGTACGTTTTTTAATTAATCCTAACCTCTGGGTGATTGCCTAGAGCAATGCCAGAGGTTAAGATTGATTCTAAAACTTCCAGCCATCACCTCATTTATTTTGCTATTGTCAACCCGAGTGGGACGAGTAAGCCCAGACGTGGGTCTTGTCCCTGGTGGTCCTAGAGAACCAAGCTACTCCTCACTGATGACGCCCAAAGAGGCCGAAACATGTCTCGGGATGCTTGTGGTCTTCTGCAGAAGGGATATAAACAACCAGTTCGGGCTGGGCTGCCCCTTTTGGGGTTGGGACCAAGCCTGATTTGCATATGGACTTTCCCCTTTTTTAATGGCTTGGCAGGTGAAGAACGATGGCATGGATGGTTGCCCAGAGCAATGCCAGAGGTTAAGATTTATTCTAAACCTTCCAGCCATCACCTCTTTTGTTTTGCTGTTGTTACCCCGAGTGCAATGGATATGCCCAGACGTGGATCCCGTGCCTGCTCGGCCTGGTGACGATTGACAATGCCCAAGGAGGCCAAACCATACATGTCTCGGGATGCTTGTGGTCTTCTGCAAAAGGGATATAACCAAGCAGTTGGGCTGGGCTGCCCCTTTGGGGGTGGGACCAAGTCTGATTTGCATATGGACTTTCCCCTTTTTTAATGGCTTGGCAGGCGAAGAACGATAGTCTGCAGGGTTACACAGAACAATGCCAGATGTTAAGATTTATTCTAAACCTTCCAGCCTTCACCTCTTTTGTTTTGCTATTTTCACCCCAAGTGGGACAGGTATGCCCAGACGTGGATCCCGGGCCTGCTGTGCCTAGAGACCCAAGCTACTCCTCATTGATCAAGCCCAATGAGGCTGAAATATGTCTGGGGATGCTTGTGGTCTTGTGCAGTAGGGATGTAACCAAGCAATTCGGGCTGTGCTGCCCCTTTGGAGGTGGGAACATGCTTGATTTGCATATGGTCTTTCCCCTTTGGAATTGCTTGTCAATTGAAGAATGATGGTCTGGAGGGTTGCCCAGAGCAATGCCAGAGGTTAAGATTTATTTGAAACCTTCTGGGGATGCTTGTGGTCCTGTGCAGAAGGGATGTAACCTAGCAGTTTAGGCCTGGCTGCCCCTTTGGGGGGGGGGGGAACCAAGCATGATCTGCATTTGTTCTTTACCCTTTTGTAATGACTTGTTAGGTGAGGAACGATGGTCTGGATGGTTGCCCAGAGCAATGCCAGAGGTTAAGATTAATTTGAAACCTTCCAGCCATCACCTCTTTTGTTTTGCTATCGTCACCCCGAGTGGGATGGGTATGCCAGACTTGGATCCCGTGCCTAATGGGCCTAGAGACCGAAGCTACTCCTCATTGATGATGCCCAATGAGGCCGAAAACATGCCTGGGGTTGCCTGTGGTCTTGTGCTATAACCAAGCAGTTCGGGGTGGGCTGCCCCTTTGGGGGTGGGACCAAGCCTGATTTGCATATGGACTTTCCCCTTTTTTAATGGCTTGGCAGGCGAAGAACAATGGTATGGATGGTTGCCCAGAGCAATGTCAGAGGTTAAGATTTATTCTAAACCTTCCAGCCATCACCTCTTTTGTTTTGCTATTGTCACCCCGAGTGCGATGGGTATGCCCAGACGTGGATCCCGTGCCTGCTGGCTCTAGAGACCCTAGCTACTGCTCATTGATGACGCCCAATGAGGCTAAAACATGTCTGGGGCTGCTTGTGGTCTTGTGCAGAAGGGATGTAACCAAGGAGTTTGGGCTGGGCTGCCCCTTTGGGGATTGCATGCACCAAACCTGATTTGCCTATGGTCATTCCCCTCTTGTAATGGCTTGGCAAGCGAAGTACAATAGTCTGGAGGGTTGCCCAGAGCAATGACAGAGATTAAGATTTATTCTTAACCTTCCAGCCATCACCTTTTGTTTTTCAATTGTCACACTGAGTGGGACGGGTATGCCCAGACGTGGGTCCCTTTCCTGCTGGGCCTTGAGACCCAAGCTACTCCTCGCTGTAGCACCCAAAGAGGCCGAAAAATGCCTGTGGATGCTTGTGATCTCGTGCAGAAGGGTTTGGGCTGGGCTGCCCCTTTGGGGGTGGGTCTAAGCCTGATTTGCATATGGTCTTTCCTCTTTTTTAATGGCTTGGCAGGAGAAGAACGATGGTCTGGAGGGTTGCCTAAAGCAATGCCAGAGGTTAAGATTCATTCTAAACCTTCCAGCCATCACCTCTTTTGTTTGGCTAAAATATATGTTGTGAGCAATTTCAAGCACTTTAAAGCTTTTCCACCCAACCTTTATACTCTCCATTCTTGTCTGCAAATCCACTGGCATGCAATGCATGATTGACAGCATAGTGAACCAAGAAGAAGGACCTGTTTTTCCATTTTTACAAATATATAGAGAGAAAGCTGATTGATTTCCATCTGTATTTATGTGTTAAAATCAGTATAAACGGAAAACAAGGAGTCTACATTATAACATGCCTAGGTGCTTTCACTACTGGCCAGGCATTAGTTTAATGTGAAGGAATACATGCCATATATAATGAAGAGCCTTATAGATCCGGACATAGCTAGCCTCTCTTCAGATAGCCCCACCATCTGACATGTATTGATGTCATATTGTCATGTGCCAAATACTGCCGTCATGTGTACAATCAAAAGAGTAATGGCTGGAAGGTTTTTAATGAATCGTGACCTCTGCCACTGCCCTTGCCAACCCTCCAGACCATAATTGTCCACCTGCCATTCCACTTCAGAAGGGGAAAGATCATATGCAAATCAGACTTGTCCCACCTTAAAAAGGGAAGTCCATTCAGAACAGCTAGGTCACATCTTCTCTGCAAGAGATCACACGCAACCCCAGCCATGTTTCAACCCCTTTGGGCATTGTTAATTTACAATCCAAAGAAAACGAGTCTCACAAGCCGTGGCTCGCTGCAACATATTTTCCAAATGACCTTTTACTTCACCTCACAGTGGAATAATGACAGGGAGGATTAGAAAGAATGTGATGTGATTTTAGTGAAGGGCCAACAAGCAGACTATGCAATAACACTAACAGGACGTTGTGGGTTAGCAATAAGGACCACCAGAGTTATCAATACAGATATGCGGGTAGGCGATTTGCTATAATGTTTACTGGCTCAGGATATTCAATAACAAGATCAATGGGGGGATTAGCAACATTAACCTTGTTTGATATTGAGAGAGATCAAAAGAATGTATTTGCCATTTTGATCTCATTGGCTTAGCAATAACTCCAAATCCGACAGCTCATATATTGTATTGCCAAGATATCTAACCAAGTCCCATCTCTTTCTTCCTCACAAAGGTAGCCCTATTCCCACAAGCATTCCAAGCACATGTATGTGACCTCCAAAAACAGCTGCACATCTCTTAACATGCATGACCAGCCACCCCAACAGATAAACAGCATCACCCCAACCACTCCTCCACAGGGTGTCCCCTCCAGTATGCCAATCACCAAAAAGGAATAGTAGCAATCTCCAGCCACACACTCAACCTCCAGCCATGCTCCAATAGGCACATCCCTACCATTCCACACACATACAATTCTCCCATTCATTTCTAAGAGACACATCCTTCGTCCATCCATCGAGTCCTCACACAGCACCATTTCCATTCATACCTTCATAGGCACTGCCGAGGCTATGTCAAATGTTGATGCTGCCCATGAGGGGGAGGATTCTTTGGTCTTTCAGTTGAGATTGGTGGAGGAGGCAATTATTGGACTCGGCGCTGGGAAGGCACTGGGCCCAGATATTATTATTAATTATTATTATTATTATTATTATTATTATTATTATTATTATTATTATTATTATTATTATTATTATTATTATCAATCCCCATTGACCTGCTCAAGGACGAATTAGGAATATGGGCTCCCTTACTCACTAAAGTATTTCATTTTGTTGCTAGATCCAAGAGTGTCCCCTCATCTTGGTGTGAAGCTATTATCCTAACCATCTACAAGAAAGGTTATAATAAACATCCTGGGAACTACAGGCCTATTTCTTTATTAGATGTTGTGGGTAAAATATATGCTAAAGTATTGCTGTCGTGTCTCCATCACTGGGTAATGGAAGGTGGCCTCTTGTATCATCTACAGGCTGGATTCCGGCCACATGTAAGTACTGTGGATCAGTGCTTTAGGATAAGTGCTATCCTGGCCAAATATGTTTCAATCAAACACCTAAAAATCCATGCCATTTTTGTAGACTTAGGTACTGCATTTGATTGTGTATCGCGGGACATGCTCTTGTCACTTCTTAAAAGCAAGGGGATTCCAGGACAGCTACTGGACGCTATTCAGTCTTTATACCATGAGAACCAAGCTGTTGTGAGGTGGGACCTGGTGGAGAGATCACTGACCCATTTAAGGTTGAGAGGGGTGTTCGCCAGGGCTGTGTGCTGGCCCCCATCTTATTTTGTTAATATATAAACGTGATTATTGAGTGACTAGTAACTGGTAGCCTTGACCCCCTCAAATTAGGCTCTGACAAGCTATCTGCATTGTTCTATGCTGACAATGCAGTAATCTTGTCAACCTCCCCCATAGGGCTGAAACACAATCTGAAGCTCTTCATGGAGAAGGGCAAGGAACTCTCTATGGAGCTCAACACAGAGAAGACCAAAGTTATGGTGTTTGCAAAAGAAATCTACAAAAAAAATAAACTGGTTATAAAAGTTGACGGCTGTGTGTTGGAGCAAGTTAGCTCATATAACTATTTGGGGATAAGGTTTGCTGAAGTCCTGGGTTGGGCGGCCCAATTGACAATGGTAGTGGCTACACTTGAAAAATATAGCGGGCTGTGTCGTTCCCATGATGGCCATGGTGGAGGATCAATCTCCCCAGCCATTCAGCTTTGCAAAGTCCAAGGCTTAACAGCAACTATGTACAGAGTGGAGCTGTGGGCAGTTAATAAATCCACAACATTGAAAAGGGCAGATGGCAACTTTTTTAGAGCCCTAAAATTGTATCCCTGGCCAGCCTTCGCTGGGAGTGTAATATACTACCTATTTGTGAGGTGTTGGCGACAAAACCACTGTTATATTGGTGTATAATATGGAATAGCCTGGAATTTGAAACATACAGAAATGCACTCAGGGGCCTCTTAAATGTGCCTGGCTCGGGCACTCTGCGGTGGGTGAGTTTTGTACAGAGAGGGCTCGAAGAAATGGATATGGCTAGCCTCTGGCTTGCTCCGGAGATAATGCCAACTGATGTTAAAATAAAGATTAAGTTAGCTTGCTGAATCGCATTATGTAATGGCATGAGAATGGCATGTTGTAAATTAGGCGCAGGCACTTTATATTTGGACCTGAAACCAAGGGAGGGGTTTGAGCCATATCGGGATTCGGTGGGCCCCGGTTATGCCCAGGCACTATGTATCCAGTTGTGGAATAACTCCCTCAAACTAGCTGCATTTACAGCAAAATGGTGCAGATCCAATGATTGTAGTTGCAAGGCATGTGGTGCACCTAGGGAAACCCTAATCCATTTTCTTTTTTTCTACCCAATATATATGGATTTTAGGAATTGTTATCTATTGCAATTTTTCAGAAGCAGGACTGTCAGATCCACTGCCATGGCTGTGGGATTATGCCCACAATCTGAGGACCTAAATGCAGTTCACTTTGTTTTGAAGTATGTCTTTAAGGCATGGCTACTCAGGTCACGACTATTAACCCCAACATGAATTTATCCTTGAAGATTCCAGGCATTTTAACTCTCCTCTTTTTTGATGCATTTATTTTATTTGCTATGTCCCATTGCATTTACATAATTATCCATGCAGTGTTATAATGTGATAATTAAATGCTTTTATGGTTACCGCAACCAAATAAACGTATGTTTAACGCACTTGTACCTTGCCACCACACTGCCCAACTGACCACAGCCACATAGGAGTAGAGGTAGCAGAAGCAAGAAGAAGGTACAAGAGGGCACTTCTGGAAATTAGAAAGAATCCCAAATTGCAGAGCAAAGGAGGAACCAGAAGATCTGTGTTTCAATCCCAGCGTTGATCCTTGATCAAAATTATGTGATCTTTGGCAAATCACTTCATTTCTATCTGCTTGTTTGCTTATCTACTAAATGGAAGTGTGTTTAAAAATAAAAAATGAACACCAACTCCGGCTATATTAAGAACGTTTTGCTGGAACCAGCTTCACCACTTACATACAGGAGCAGAGGTTTATCATTTTCACAGCTACAAGTTTTAGTTTCATATTTAAAACCATGTTCAATTTCTTCAGTGACTTTTAGATAAATAGTAAGTTGTTCATCATTTAGCCGTGATTTGAGCACAACCAATTCTACTTCAGATTGCTTAGATTGATACTTTGTATTTTATACCTCAGTCATGGCTATTCCTGCTTCATTTAGAATGAATGGTTCTTCAAGTGGTTCCTGGCTTCCTGTGAGGGAAGGTTAACTGCCCTCAGGAGTGCCTTTATCTAGTAGAGCTTCAATGTCTTCCTCTTGTTGGCGTTCATTGTCCATCATTTGGTTTTATTGTTTGAAATTGACATTTGTTACACTGCTTTCGTTTGCTTTGAATGCACTTTCAAATGAGCCATGGTCATCTAATGATTCTTATTTTCTCCAAGGTTTAAAAAGTTGCAGTAGGGCCATGTAATAAAGTTCATTATGTTGCAGAGATTTTAATGATAACTTTATATGATTAATTAGGCTGAGTTTTGTAAGTTTTACTAGGTTTCCTTCACAAGTTGAGAAAGAATATTTGCCAGTAGTTTAATCTGGTGTGACATTGTTTTTGTAGGAGTAGTTTTGGGTTATGTTGTTGTAAAGACCGGAGGGGGGTGTCTGTACTTCTTCTCTTTATATGGTAGGGGAGAGGCACAGAGGACCCCAGCCAAGAATCTCTATTGTGGTAGCAATGTGCGAGCAATCAAGGCCTAGCTTCTCAGGAGGTGATGCAGGCTGGTTCTTAAATACAGTGTAGTCCCCAAGCACCCACAAAGGAATGTCTGCACACTGTATTAGTTCAAACACACTCTTTATATAATTAATATTCAAGGTTATGTACAATATCACAATAACTCACTTTGTACTCGGTTATCTATAATGGCAAATATACAGTTCTATGTGGTACGACAATTACTATTAGAAAGTGCATCAATTGTACGATTAAATGGCACACAAATCAGTTCATAACAGACCCCAACAATAGATATAAGAGGAAAGCAGTTGGTTAGAACAATTGGCAGAATACTGGCCCTGATACCTAGACACAGTTCTGTGTGGAGATCCCCCCACCTGGGCAACTTGTAGAATAAAGATATATCAGAAGTCCAGTCCATATATTGTTCACAAGAGACTTTCCAATAGTTCTGCAACCCCAAAGTACCTGGCGTTGTAGCGTTCCTTGTCGGGTAATCGACAACCCTTCTGTAGTGCCCTCCCTTTAAAGCAGGAGTTATGGGTCGTCGAACGTCCGACAGAGAGCAGGCTGAACTACGGCAGTGAAGTGGCAGCTTCTTTTCTAGCAGTGCTCGTCGACGGCAGAGCATAAACTTCCTGCAAGGAAGAGTCATGCGGGGCACCTTGTGTGATAGTTCTGGACCGCAAACAGTTTGAAGAACTGTGGCCCAGAAAGGGCGTTGAGTCGTGGGCGTCTCTGTGGTCTTTGGGTGGCAGGAAACCCACCGGTGGATGCTCCTCAGCACGTCAAAGGCTTGGCCTTCTCTGGCGGTATAAGGCAGGCAGCGATGCGGACGGGTGCGTCTGTGAATCGAAAGTTCTTAGGCAAGGGGAGCACGGTGGCTCCGGTCAGCGATGGCGGTCATCGACAGTGGCGGACAACAGTCCGGGCACTTCTCTTTGGGATTCTGCGGCAGTCCCCGTCTCCGGTCGGCAGGCTGTCGTAGGTCTGTCTACCAGGGAGCTTTGGCAAAGTTCAGCAGGTGCACAATGGTCCCTCGTAGCTCGGGAAGAGGGTGCCTTACCAGGTCCTCTCGGGGTCAGTCCTTGGAGACACAGCAGCTTTCAGATTGATGAAGAAGAGCAGTGGCAATTCTTCTCTTCCAGCAGGGCTTCAAGGTCAAGCTTCACTTTCACTCCAGTTACTCTTCGTAGTTTGGACTTCAGCTTCTGAACACTTCTGAACACGATTCCTAGCAGTGAGAGGTCCCCAGATATACTGTTGATCTCCCATTAATTCAGCTGGGTCATACTCAAGCATCCAATCACTGCGAAGGGCATTCATGCAGGCAGGCAGCCAATCAGGTGCATAGTGCATTCAGGCCATTCACTTCTCTCCAGACACTCACAACAAGTTATATGTATTTGGACAAGAACCCATCCATTCAACACTCCACACTGCATTCATACCAGTTTCGGGGAGGGCTGTCTCAGTCATTGTGTCAAACACCAGAAACTAGACATCCACAACAAGAAGTGCATATTCGTCACACACTCCATTCACCCAGGTCCCACCCACAGGCGTACCCACAACATACGGTCATTGGGAAGGCTCCAGCCAGTCTGGTCGGCACTTCCCCACACTACCATATATGGAACTTTCACCCAAAAGCCAATCAGGGTGGATGGGACTGAGTCAGGGCTTCCCGGGACTTCGGAAAGATCAAGGTAACAGGCGATGGAAGGCAAGAGGCCACGGGGGCCATCTTGTCTCCATCAGGAATCTACTGATTCCAATGACAGGGCCTGGGCATCCCAAAATGGAGGATGCTCAAGGTACCAGTCAATTCAGCACAGAGCTGCCACCAGCCCGTACCCTGGTCTGTGGACCACACACGTGCCCAAAAACATACACTAGGGGCACAGGGTTGTACCCCCACCCCCTGGGTACCAAAACCAAAAGAGAGAGCTGCACTGCCAGGTGTCCCACATGAACTCCTGCGTGGAAAACACGACAGAACACACGATAAAAAGCAGTAAAGGACAAGGATACAGAGGCCCTGTCCCTTGAATGCATTTCCAGCATCACACTTGTACAGGCACGTTTTCCAAAGCAGTACTTCTGTTTGGGTAGTATGTGCCAACTGAAATACTTTTTTAAATGTCCTGGATCTTGGGATTATTTGTGGCTATCGTTTCTATCTCTTGGTAGCATTTTAGTACTCTTTTTCAGGATGAAGCTGGACCAAGGTTTAGCGAGACTCACAGAGCTTTTTCCAATAGGGTTTTGCCATTATAAAACGCTTCTTTGAATTAGGCCCAATGTGTTCAGATTTACCATATAAGGCTGTACCTGTTAAACAGTCTGCAGATTTGTAGCACCCACATTTTCTATGGGAGAGCATTTTTATACAGAGGCTGTAAAGTATTGTGACAGTGTTTTGTCAGATGATATGTCATCCCAGAGGTTTTTTAGCTCTGTTTTTTCAGCTTTGACATATCTTGCGAAATGCAGTTGAATTGGCTGCAATGCATTGTATACCTATATTTGCATTCCACAAGAGGACAATGATTGCATTGTAATCATTGATGTACTTGGATGCTTCAACCCTTTTAATGCTGTATGGTATATTAGGGGATTTGACTTTTACACTGTGTCTAACAGAAGACATCAAGCTATTTACTTGTCTTTTTGTGCAAACTGGTCTAGGAAAGCCAAAGCGACATTTGGTATAGTATTTTATTTCTAGGTCGGCAGTATTTGCCATACTTATGTTTTTGGAAGTGTAAGATTTGTGTACGTACGTCACTATGTGGGGTTTCTGTAAAACATTGGCATTACTGTCATGGCCAGATTTGGGAGCATCTTTTATCCACAAAAGCATGTGGGTGTGTGGTACTCCTCTGGATTGATATTCGTTTCTCCAAAAGAAGTGTTGCACTTCTCCGAGTGGAGGAGTAGTTTTATTGCAGATGAAGTGCAGCATGGCAATGAAGCGATGGTCAACACGTACCTTGATACATTGACAGGGTCAAGAGAGCAGACTTCTCCTGGTGTTTTATATCTATTTCCTCTTTATTTTAGTTTGCAGTGCGTAAGAAGCCGTTCAAATCATCCCATGTGTATTCTGCACAACTTAAAGAAGCAAACCATGTGGGTGGGCCGAGGTTCCTTAGTATACAACGTACATCAGTGTGATGTCGGAACCAGTATTCCTTTGTACCACGCATGTTGGCAAGAGTTTTGTGATACTTGACTGCAAAACTTCATCTTTGTCTTTTATCTTTTGAAGCAGTTGCCAAATGTGTCTTTTGTTGGTACACCATTAACTAGTATACACAAAGATTGATCTATTGGCTGTTGTACTTCTAGAGTTTCTACATTTCCTTTAAGACCTAATGGAAGATATACTACTTTGCCTTGAATGCTTTTCAGTAACTCAGATGGAGGCAATTTGGCAGTTTTCGGTTGAAGGCATATTATAGCTTGAAATGGGTGTACTGTTTGGATTATAATGCTCTCATACAAGTTAAGTTGTGGGAGTACCTTTGGAAGTGGGAATAATTCTAAGTTATTAGTGATAGCACGTGATGGCATTTGGTTATTGTCAAGCTTTGTATTGCAGCTTTGTATTGAGGGGTCAGTTATTTTCTATTTATTTTCTGTTGTTAGATATAATGCTAATTGGAACAATTGGGATTCCTCATTGTCCTCTATTATGTAGGCCATATCTACTATTTTTGTGTTCTTTTTATGAAACGTTCTGCGACAACAGACACATACTTGGTCTTGTATTTCAGCAGATGTGTTTTGAAACTTAGCTATTTCTTTTTTGTATGTGTTTGTTACAAGGTTGGTGTTTGTGAGGCTTTCGCTAATGGTATATGAAGTTACAGAATTTTGTACGTCAATTTCAGTTCCAAAATATTTACTTTGGATGTGCTCTATTTCTCGAAGGAGTTCTTTGGCTCTTACGTGTAGGAGAATGTTATTTAAATTTTGGAGTTCTAGAACAGGACTTTTGCATAGTACAGTCTAGGGCCTGATCATGAGTTGGGTGGTATCCCGGCTGGGAAGGTGCCCAACTTTATTTGCGTTAGTGCCCACCCATCCGGCCGTATTACTGCTGGGTCATGGGTTGGGTGCTGTTACTCCCCATTCTGAATTTTCAGTGCAATTACCGTGCGGTAATACAGCTGGCGGTAATTGCGCTGAAAATTAGCATTTTTCCGGTGTGTTTACCCCCAGCTCTGAGCTGGGGCTTAACACACCAGAATCGAGATTGCGTGCACCCTTAAATGCTGCAGTAACAATGTTACCACCGTAATTAAGGGCTACCACGCAATTCGTGATCATGCTCTCTGCAGAAGATTTCGTACAGCGGAATTGTGTTATGCTAACATTTAGATATGGTGGGAGGTGCTTGCTAATGAATGTCCTTGCAGGCCAGCATGGCTGCGGACTGGGCAGGAGTCTATGGTTTGTAACGTTTTCATTCTACTTTTGTATTTTTCACATAGTGATTGAGGAATTGTCATAAAGATTTAAAGGATTGTTGGCGTACATTACATATTGAGCTGCATGTGTCAATTTGTACACTGGACAGTTTGTTTCGGCGAAAGGAACATTTGGTTGAAAGTTTGTTGCAGAAGTTTTGTTTTTCTATAAGGGTTTATTTTGCCATAATGGTGTCCAGGGGTGTTGCTAGGTCTGGAAAAGACCCGGGGCTACGCTAATGTCGGAACTGTCAGGACTAGGGGCTAGCTAGCCTTTTGGTTGTAGCTCCTGAGATTCTATCCGGGTCTACAACCAAAAGACCAGGGGCTATAGCCCCCTTAGTCCCCCCTAGCAACGCCTCTGATGGTGTCTCCTACCATTTCATACCCTCTTTCATTACTTTCTATGGCAATTGTTTTTTTTGTTGTTGTTTATAAGCCTCTTCATTGAAATATGGTTCGGTGCTGCTTGCGTGCATCCATTCACCTTCACAGAAGTTTGAAAAGGTATCTATATTGACATTGCGCATGTTTCGAAGTACTTTTTGTAATTTAATGATTAATTTAGTTAGTGGTTTCATTCTGTTTAAAATCAATATAAACAACTTTCTCTTTAGTAGAAATGCACTGTCAATTAGAGCTTCGAGGATTAGTCTTCTGCTGTAGTTTTTAAGGGTAGATTGTGACTTTTTAGCTGTCTTTATAAGATTGTGAAGAATTCTACGGAGGAATATTTTACGTAAAATAATTTTTTGGGAATGCTTTACTGTGGCTATGTTAACATTGCTAGATATAGATTTAGGTTCATTAGTAGGTCTGCTTTTGTTTGTACATCTTGTTTTACTTTTAGTTTTTGCAAGAGGGGTCTTACTTTTTTTAACGGTGGCTGGTTTAGTTTTGTTGAGTGAGGTTATGAGCTGTTTTGTTTAAATTTGTTCTATGCATTTATTTAGAGATGGACAACTATATGGCTTGCTTTTATTCTTTTTTTTAACATGATTGGGGTCTTGAAATATCAATTTATAAGTGTCCTGCGCCTGGAGTGATGTCATCTACAATGTGAAGGTACAGAGACTACCCCTTGCTGTGTATTGTAAATTCAATTAAAAGAAAGGTAAACCCTTCTTCACATAGTAGACAGCGCCATTAATAAATAGTCAACAAGAGATAAGGTTGAAGTGAATATGTATTTGTATACCCTTTTGTGAGACACGTGTTTCGGCAATTGCTTTGCCTTTTTCAATCAGGGCTGTGATCATTTATGAATTATAATGAAATTATAACGACAGCATATATGGGGGTTGGACAAAATACAAAGGAAAATCAAAAACAATTTTTGAAAAAATAAAGAATTGTAAAATGAAGTGAGTTGCATCAGAAATTTGTACAATTTGTAAGTCAGTGTTGGCAACACAGAGATTTGGGAGGGGGAGAAGGGGCGGATGTTTTAGGGAAGCAGAGGACAAAGACAAAAATATGGGAAATTGAAAACAAAGATTTTTTAAAACATTTTAGATCTAAGTACAATATTGTTTGGTTTTTCTTGATTTAAAGTGCGCAGTCGGTTTAGGTAGAGGTGTACTCCTTACCTAATTGATGCATCTTGTCTGTCAAGTTTGCAATTCGAGTGGTTGCCCTAATAACGGGTTAAATCCCACCTGCAGATGGTATATTTATCAAATGAGATCATATTCATAAATACACGTTGTTGCTGTGGTTTGTTTTAATAGTAAAATGGTTTGCAGCTAGTGGATTTAGTATAAGCCCATAGTTCAGCCTTCTCTCTTCAAGATATTAGTTTTACTTGATAAGTAATACTAGACTATGCTCCAAGAGTCAATGATAGGCATCATAAGTAGTTTCTGCGCATTGGTAATTCTGAATATCACTAACGTTAAGAGACATGTGTTTCATGTCTGTTAATATCACAATTCTCCTGCAATGATAGTTACTTTTAAATAAAGCTGTACCAAAGTAAAAAAACATGAAACAAATACTAATTGCTTGAATGCAAGCATCAGCACCGTGGTTAATAATAAGTATGATGCGTACATATCACTATGGAAGCACTAAGTTGTGCCGATGTCGGCCGCATACTACCTAGGGCTTACCTGGAAAGTGTCTACATAGTCTCCAAGCGTCGGCAACGAGTTCGATGTGGCTGTGCTATGATTTTGTTTTGTGCGTAGCCCCTTTTTTCTGTCAATGGTCGCAACTCAGAGCAGGCGCCATGTTTTGGGCTTCAATATACCGTTTGGCAGTTTCAATACGGGCTTCCTTACTGTAGAAAGTCTGTTGCAAATAATAACTAATCTCTATGGAATTAAATTTGATTATAGGTCAATCTGTTAAATTAATTCAAATGCCTTAATTGATGTTATGTCCTCATAATTTTGAAAATGATTGTGTAGTAGATGTTATACATACCCATCGTCTATTAAGGGTATTATTTTATTAATTGTTAGAAATAATATCAAAATTTATGTCGGCTGATCACACACGACTAATGTTGTGTATGACAGAATAAATCGGCCGGGTTAGAAAAATAACAAAGTCTGTTTTTTGTTTTTGATCTGAACCTGCTTGGGTGTAGCACAGATAGATGGTATGCTTGGACAATTATGTAAGTGCCAATTTGACTATATTAGGTCTTGAGGTCAGACATGGCTGGTGGTTAGTACCCTGACTCTAATGGTGAGTCTGTATTAATCAGTCTGCCTGTTTGTTTGCACACATCAATGTTATACTGTGGGAAAGATAGAAGGCTGTAAAAACACATCTTCATGCTTGATGACAAGTTTTTCAAAAAAAGATGTATATCTAGGTGGTTGTTGCGCTGGTGATTTTAATAAAAGAAATGCTGCGTTTGTGGTACAATGTATTTGTAATGTGTTCCGGTGTTTTTAAAGAATAGGGAAACTATGGCCCATTTGTAATGCAATAGCGGATTGTTGCAGCAGTGTTTGGTGTCTTACAGTTAAGGTTGTGAAATAACAGTACTTTATATGCAAGGTGAAGTCTTGTATATAGATACTTTGGCCGTATACACATATGTGTGAGCAGGTGGAGAAAGGTGGTGGTATAAGGGATGTAATGAGAGAGGTTGGACAGTGTGACATTTGTATAAAATGAAAAATGGAAAATGCTGAGTGTTTAAAACATTTTCTCTTTAGGATAATTTCCATGAAAGTTAAAAAATGCATTGTGTGTAACTTTTTTCTAAATGAAAGGAAAAGCAGATGGAGAAGATTTGTAGAACATTTTGAAGTGGCACTTGGTGTGTGGTAGTTTAATATGTAGGCAGTAAATGCATGCTTTCCAAAATAATCCATTCCAATTTGTAGGTGCTTATCAAGTCTTGATTTTTTTCTTTGCATTCTGGGACTTGTAATTCTACTTTTCCCATTATAAAACTTGGACTACAAATCCCAGAATTCAGAGGATGCAGGGTGTGGTGTACAGGAAGACTGGGCTGCAAAAGTTATCTTTGTTGTGTGCAGTGAATATGTCTATGGCTATGGCTTTGAGGAAACAGTGTCTGGATCATGGGTGTCCATTGGATTAAGGTTTATTCTGAGCATTGTGGATTGTCTGAGAATCATGGATTGAAAGAATTTGAAGTTTCATTGTATGGTGTTTGAGGAATGAATTGGGCGGAATTGCTCCCGTTTTGTGAGAATATGGTTACTTTCAAGCATCCAGACATCATTGTTGTTCATTGTGGAGGCAACAGTTTGGGCTATGTCTCTGGAATTTCCCTACAGCTTGCCATTAACGATGAATTTGTAAAGTTAATGGAACTGTTCCCACATTCCAAGATTGTTTTTTCTCAGATAGCTCAAAGACAAATGTATATGCGTTCTAATTTATTTATTCCACAAATCGAGAAAGCAAGGCGCAATGTGATCAAAGCTGTACGTGCCTTTTTGCAGGATTTTGGAATTACATCTTTTCATGATGAAAATATGAAGATTGATATTGTGAATATTTTTCAAGGAGATGGAGTGCATTTGACTGATGTCGGGAATCAGATTTTTCTTTTGAATATGCAAAATGCACTGAAATAATTTTTGTGAATTTGTAAAATATATTGTGAAGTATTTTTTTAGTAATAGTAGTAAATACAAAACAAAAACAGAAAACAAATAGAAGCAGTTTTTGTAAAAGTTAGAAAAAATAATTACGTTCAATATAATATTTGTTAGTTCGGTATATGAAACCCCCCCAAAACATTTTGTTTAAAAAGGTTCTTTTAAGAGCCACCATTTGTAATGAAAAACAAGTTAATATATTTTAATTTCCCCACCCAACGCCTGGAATTTTCCAGGTGTCCACAGACGTTCATACTGTCCAGGGACTATGCAGACTGCAAAAGGTCCTGCGATTTTGATTTTTATTTCTATTTTTTTAACTGTGAAGGGTGGCTCCTAAACAAGGCTTTTTTGTGTTTTTTGATTTTGTATTTTGTTTGGCTTTTTTTGTTTTTTACAGGAGAGGCCAGGTAAGGTGGAGGAGAGAAGGGAGGGAAGGGGCACCAACCACAGGTACAGAGTGGAAGGTGGACAGGGGAAGATTTTGGACAGGCCTTAAATTTAAGGTAGGTGGCAGTGCTTCTTGTGCTCCTTGACCGTGGCCTCAAAAGCACAGGGTCAACATCATTCTGCATGGCCTACGAGGCGGCCGATCTCATCCTCTGCCCAACAGGAGTAGTCTGTGTGGTGGCAGGAGTGGCAGGAGTGTTGGGGAAGATGGGGCTTGTCAACCTGCTTCTCCCTGAGAAATGAACAGCCTTTCTAAGAGCACCTAAGTGGTTGAATCCGGTGTGGCGGCTCATGGAGGTAGTCCTGTAGGAGTACAGCCCAGGTTTTCCACAACTGAGTACAACCACACACTCAGTGCATCTCACCTTGGCTGCCTGAGTCTTTGGGACACCCCCAATGGCGGTGAAAAACCTCCACACCCAGGACTTACTGTGGGTGCTTGAGGTAGGCACTTCCTCTACCTCATCTTGCTCTTCCTCTTCATCCTCTTTTACATCTCCACAACTGTTCCACTCTACAGGCCCTCCAGGTTGCTGTGGTGGTGGTGGCTTGGGAGGAGGGATGGCCATGGGTGATGCCATTTTGCAGGTCCAAGCAGAAACTCAGGAACTGCAAACAGGTGATCTCTCCTGGATAGCCAGAGTGATAATGAATGAAAGTAATGGGTGGGTCCCTTCAGATGAATCATCCACAGACCGCGTGACTGTCCCCGGACTACCAAGTCAAAAATAGGCCTTGGAAAGTTGTAAAAAGTTGACGGATCAACTAAGAATGGGTCTAGGAGCTCTGGAAGGGTAAACATTCAACTTGAAACACCCTAGATTGACCGAAAATGTAGTTTCAAACTGTCCGCGGTGATGGACACCATCTGCGTACATGCCATCATGCTGCACGTGTGCAGTCTCATGATGATGTCTCGGGCATTAGATGGCAGGCGCATGCGCATGGGTGTTTGCAGATGGGCGCGCTGTCCCTGGACTAATTAAAGTGCGTCATGTGAGAACGGACATGTCCGGACACAGCATGCTGTTCGCAGATGCACCTTTTTGAAAACCAACACCCTTAACAGTCTTGTAGACTGCGCACTATTAATCAGAATGATTTTTTTTTAAACGATCACAGAATAATATACAAGACATTTATATTAGACATTTTTGTATTTATTCATGAAATGGATCGGGTATCGGAATGGGAAACATAAATGGCAAAATTTTAAATTTCTAGGAAGTCATGATCAGGGGTCGGCAGGAGAGAAGTTTCATCAAACCGTCTTTTTTGTACATTTTGTGAATCTGATTGGGGTGATTGTTGGGGATAAGGTGGACATGTGCAAAAGGGACAGTGATCATTTACATTTCTAATATTTTTTTTGCATAATTTAGAAGTTCGTTGAAGTAATTACTAAGTGTATCCAATTTTGCAGCCAAGATTATTATTTCATTGTGTACAGTTGGGGATTGGCATAGACTTTGGGATTTTTGTAATTCTTCATAATTCATTGGTGGTGACCTTTCTTCAAGTAAAGTATGTACTATAAGAAAAGGAGACATTATTATTTCAATGACCTGTATATAAATTACATTATTTGTTTATATTGAAAGATGCATTGTTTACCATTAGAGATTGCATCATCACTCATTACTTCTTTTGGAAAGTTTTACTCAAGCCACTCAAGTGTGTTTGTCATTTCTGACAAAATAAAACATGGTAATATTTGCTTATGACAAATATGTATATAATAAATGGTAATAATAGAGAAATAAATACACTGTACTTACTATTTGGTGAAAGGTTTTTTGGAATGAGTTGCTAGTTTATCTCAGTGTTTATGAAGATTTGTACTGAACTGGTCATTTGAGGTGTACAGTTATAGTTTGTGCTTGGTGCATTCTGTAATAGTCTGTGCTAAATGAAAAAAGAGTTTTCACATTTTAAAATGTTGAATTGTACAAACTATTTGGGTGTAGTAAATATAATTAATGTTGTTTTATGTATATGAAAAAGTCCTGGCTACCTCGCAATTCCACTTTTGAGGACCTTGTATATAAGAAAGTTCCCACTCTAATTGCGGTGTTTTACAGTGAAATATTTATTATAGTGAGGACATATAGTCTCATGTTGGTCAGCCTACATGTGTTTCAACCTCGGGGCGGTCTTTATTAAGGCAATAAATCAATTTTAGGCTGGGGGAAGTGTTGGCCCCTGGTCCAGTCCCTAAAGGCTGTATGTTCAGATTAATTCCCAGTATTCGGTTTTGAGATTAGAGCTCGGGCTCTGAAAAGTAGCTCCGGCGGCACCGGTATGCATGTATATGTTTTTGTGGGTTGAAAGGTACAACATTTTCTGTTGTCCCCTGTGCTTCTGAGTTTTGTTGGTGCTACCTGATGTCCGCAGACATTCGGTCTATCCGCAGACTGTCCAGCAGCTACATTGTGGGTGAGTGTGATTTTTAGGTGTAGTCATTTAAAAATAGGGTTAAGGAATTTGTAGCAAATTGATCGTTCTGGTAAAAACCTATGAATAAAACAGTTTAAAAAAATTGTTAAAGGGACGTTATAGGTACGAGTAAAACCGAAAAACCCTTGAAAATCACCAGGTATGCTAGGCTAAGCTTAACAAACAAATATCATTGTTGACATCACTGATGACATTACATTTGAAATTAATTTTGCTGAAAAATCCCTACAATGGTTTGTGTTTACCATGTTGCTAGCAAGATCTAAGGGGTGACTGGGAGACCTCTCATGAACTACTTCATGTATTAGAAAATGTACTCATCTAAACAAAAATGATATTGGAGTGTTGTTGTTAATACAGGAACCTAATAATGCATACACATAGGCATTGGTTACAGCATGCACCATTGAAGTGCAGAATGTTTAATCTGGTAATATTGGCCAGTAAAATAATAACTGCAACCCTTTCAGAATTTCAACTAATGATAATTATGGAATAAATAGCTACCAATTCAGGACTTACTACACACTTGTGTTAGTACAAACAATACATATGAAGAGCCACAATGCATAGAAATCTGAGGCACATACAGGGAAACTCCGGAAAGAATCAACATCACCAGAAAATGACAATAACATTTATACAAATCAATTGTGTGTTTGAGGCATGCTTTTTATTGGTACAACTTAACCATAACGTCCCTTTAACACATTTATTTTCACTGAATATATATATATATATATAAACATTTTTTAGCCAAGGTTATGTCATAAATAATAAGACTGGTTAGACCAATGCACATTCAGAAAAGAGTTCCTTTTTTCGTGAGATGGACTATTTCGATCAGGCTGAAATTACCTGAATCACACCTGAAGGATGATTGTCATGTGAATACAAATGTAAAAACTGGTGAGCCGAAATACATTTTTATATAGGAAAGTGTAGTTTATTAAGTGTGCCTATCACCATAGTACCGAATGTAATTAAAGGGCCCATTTATGCCAGAATCTTTGAAAATTCTTCCTTCGCTCTGAGGGCTTATGTAGAAGACTTTCCAATGATATGTATACATATCAGTATAAAGACATGAGAGCCAAGTTGATTTTCATATAAGAAAAGATTGATCATATTTTTAGACAAATGCTCATGCGAATACCTTGGGAAAATCCCTCATTTTGGAGAGATATTATTAATCTGAGGCAAAATCCACCTGAATCTCATAGACAAATGCGTGCTGTGTGAGTGCATTTACCTGAGGGTTCCCCATTCATGGGAACTTCCATTACATGTTTGATTGACTTGGGCAAAACTAAAAGGAGTCATGAGCAGGAGGGATTTCCAATGTATAAATAGCAACATTAAGATCTGTGAGCCTTGTAGATTTTCATTTAGGGTAGGACTGGTTACTTATTCAGACATACCTTTTATTATTATTATTGTTATTAGGATATTTATTGAGTGCGGACCTAGTTTCGGGAAGCAATGGAGCACTTTACCATTGTAGGTAGAAGAACAAAGTGGGGGAAGCAGAGAAAAAGGGGAGTTAACAGGGGAGTGTGGGAAATTGACATCATGGGGGGAAGACAGTGGGGAACAGATCACTGAGTATCAGGTAGGGTGGGGAGTGCAGGGTGCGTGAACTTAGATGTGAAGGAGCAGCCATTGCTTGATTTCTTTCTTGAACTGTAAAAGTGATGGGGCAAGTCTTATGTTGACAGGGAGGACATTCCATAGTCTTGGAGCGTAGACAGAGAAGGCCTGTGTTCTGGTTCTTTCCTTCCTGCACTGTCGTAATTCAAGTCTGCACATTTCCTTACTTCTGGTGGATCGCAGGCCTCCAGAGATGCTGAGTTTCTAAGTGAGGTAGCTTGTGGACTTTGGGATGACAGCCTTATCGATGATTGAATATTATACAGGCTTGCAATGGGAGCCAATGCAATTTGATGAGGGTCGGGTAATGTGGTCGAATTTGCAGTCCTTTAATAAGTCTTGCTGTAGCATGCAGGATACATTTCAGGGGTGCCAGCGTAGTCGCTGAAAGGCCTTCCAAAAGGGCATTGTCACCATTCAGGTGGGAGAGGACCAAGGCTTGGACAGCGGATCTGAAGTTGTTTTCTGGGATGAAGGGCTTGATTTTCTGCGGAAGAGAACCTTGGTACCAGGCTGTTTGTGTCTTCCTTGCTATGTGTTGATTGAAAGTGAGATATCTGTCGATGTTGAACCCAAGGGACATGGCACAGGGGACCAGCTGGGGTGTGAATCCCTTGAGGTTCAAAGCAGAGAGCCAGGTCTGGATGTCAGGATGTTCATTGTTGTTGATCAGCAGTAGGAATTCAGTCTTGGAGGGGTTGATTTTCACATCGAAAGGGTACTTTCTATTTCAGACATTCCTTTGTAGACATTCATTGAACTGAGGCTCACACATTTGGTGCTAACTTTTTTGGCAATGCGTCATTGGCTCAGGCAAGTGGTTATGTACAGGGCCTCCCACGATCTGCAAGCAAAGTTGATTTTCTTATGGGAGAAGTCTGGTTACTTATTTGTCCATACCTTCATAGGAATACGTTTAGTAATGGGTAGCATGCACCACATCTTGGGAGAAAGAGTGCTCACCGAAGCTAAATTCACCTGAATCTTGAAGAGAGAAGCCTTTTATGCAAAAATATAAATATAAGTGTGCCTAGTCGATTTTCATGTAATAAAGGTGAGTTTCTTATTCATACTTATCTCCATAGAACTGCATTGGGGTTGCCACATTTCGTGCCAAGGTTTCTGGACAATTCATGCCTTGTTTTGGCACAATGCACAGGTGTTATGTAATATATATTATAGGGCTGCAGTCACCGCCCTATAGTTAAATTAAGTCAGACTCCCATAGGAACCTCTAGAAAATGAAACGACAACTTTTCATTAATGTGACGGATTTGTCCAAAATTTAGAAGTCAATTACGGATGCGCGGGGCCCCCAAGACTTCAATATTTGGTAAAGATAAGTTAAAAAATACAAAAGGTTATTAAAAAAAAAAAAACAAAGTTGCGTCCTACTTCCCATTCATTTTCCCATAGAAAAAAAAGGACAATTTATGCTGGACCGCCCAAAATGCTGGGCCTGAAACAACTTGGGCACAAAGCGTTGACTTGAGGCCCTTTGGTGGTTTGTGGTTATTCCGTGCAGTAGTTTTTAAAATATTTGACAGAGAAGGGGGTGCCCCCTTCTCCAAATAACTATAATCTCGGGTAAATTGCCAAAACCAGTTTTTTTAGAAAATCTTTGTTTTTGATCGATGTGCGAGATGGCCGCAGATATAGCTGAGGATATCCGAAAATGAGATTCAGGAAAAAAGCCATTTGCTGGTCAAAAAACATGCCAAAGCTATCAGTCTAGAGGTGAAGGGGGTGGTAAGAGGACACCAAATGACATTTGGTAGATAGAGGGGTTCTAGGCACTGAGTTTGCAACACAAAGCTTTTCTGTAGCCTTGACTATGGACAGAATCGCCACGAATAACCGACATTTGAAAGCAAACTGTCGCAAAAACATTGTGTGTTGTGGGGGAAACAGGAGAGGGCAGGGAAGGCAAGGAGGCCTTCATGGGTGTGTGGGGAGCAGGCACAGAGGAGGGGGACCCTTGGGGAGGGCCTGGGGGTAGGAAGGCATTTTTTTCCAGCTGTTTTTATGATATTCACGCCTATAGTATGACTACAGATAGCCGCATGTATCTGTAGTTCTGTACGGCAAGCTAAAAAAAAATACAGAGACTGTCGGGCCAAGATGTCCATTAGGGAGCCACACCGTGTTTGTCTTTGGTGTCTTGGGCTGAAGCACAAGATGGAGGACTGCGGTTCCTGTCAGTCCATGACAGGAAAGGCGCTTAAAGAGAGGAAGGGGAAACTCACTACGGGTAGGCCTCAGTATAAATCCCCATTGACAACTCCATCGAAGTGAAGATCTTTCAACGAAAGGAGTTTGAGGGGGGGCTCACTGAGGTGGTTCCCATCAGTTGTCATATTCAGCTTATCGTATGAAGGCCAGGAAAAGACATCACAGATCCAGCTCGATAACTTCTGACTCCTCTTCCTAGCACAAGATAGCATATCCAGGTAAATCGGCTTCTAACGCCGACTGGGAGACTTTTCGTCTTAAAATGTAAAAAATCTTCGAGAAGGTGGCTCCTGCTCCTTCTAAAGAACTGAAAAAGTCCTATGACCCCATTGCGCCTCCTAAGGCAGAGAAAGCATCTTTAAACGTTACAGCTTGTGCGCCCTTGAGCCCAGGCTCTCAACTGTCAACCCCTCGAGTGCATTCAAAGCGTCTAGTTGAGGAGAGGTCTAAACTTCATTCCTCTGTGACCCTGTCGAGTGACAGGTCAAGTTCCTCAACATCGAACCTTTCGCCATCTAAGCTGTCGACATCGTCAATGTAACCGGTGAAGGCTTTTAAACCTTTACGAAAAGAATGCTTTTTCAAGTCCATGTGATCCATTATTGAGGAAAATTAGTCCTTTGATCAGGACATTCCTCCATTTGGACTTGAATATGGAACCCCAAATGTTTCAGAGGCTCTAATTTCTGAGGAATCAAAAATGGATCACTTGTTTGACTCTTTAAAGACCGAATTGGCCTTGATACCTTTCCTGAGGCGAATTTTGCATCATCGGATCACTCAGAGCATTCGGAGGCCTCTTACAGGTCACTCATGAATAGGGTCACAGAATATCTGGAATGGGGAAGGCCTGCCTGACATTCTATACAAGATCCACAAAGGGATCCTGTGTTACCATTTCACTCTGCTTTAGAGAAGAGGGTAATGCCAAATTGGGGAACTCTAGATACGAACCCGGCAGTTAACAAAATCTCATTAGAAAATATAAGCCTTCTAGTGTAGACCCAGATTTTCTATCCAAGCATCCCACACCCAAAAGCTTGGTGGTGCAGGCTGCCACTTCTATATCGAGGGCTGTCGCCTATCCATCTACACCAGGGGTGCACAACTGATTTTGACAGAGGGCCGAAAGTACCTTACATGAGGGCTATAGTGGGCCGAAAAGTAAATGTGGGCGGGGCGGTAGGCGGGGCGTGGCAGGAGGCTTTTTAAACCCCCAATTTGTATTAAACACATGGAAAAAGAATATGTTTTTGGGGGTAACGATTTTTATTTGCATTTCAAACTTACATTTTGTTCTACACATTTTCCATTGTTATAATTTATTTCTATTTAGTTATTGTATCTCGTCTGTTTAATTAACTTATATATATATTATTGACCCTAGATTGGACATTCCGTTATTTTGTACTGCTATAGTTTGCTGTTTGAGTTGCCCAAGAGGAGTATGGCCTTCGTCGAGTCAGGTTTCCTCAAAAAGTAAAGGATGTACATCTCCTAACTGTGCCTGTTTTAGCTTTATTATTGGGTTCACTCTTGGAGTGTAACACTATGCCCCATGGCTCCCACCCCCAACCAAACACTATGCCCCGTGGCCCCCTCACCCCCAACCTAACACTATGCCCCATGGCTCCCTCAACCCCCAACCAAACACTATGCCCCATGGCACCCCCACTCCTCAACCAAACACTATGCCCCATTGCTCCCTCAACCCCAAACCAAACACTATGCCCCATGGCACCCCCACCCCTCAACCAAACACTATGCCCCATGGCCCCTACCCCTCAACCAAACACTATGCCCCATGGCACCCTCACCCCCAACCAAACCCTATGCCCCATGGCACCCTCACCCCCAGCAAAACACTATGCCCCATGGCACCCTCAACACCCACCCAAACACTATGGCCCATGCCCCCCACCCCCAACCAAACACTATACCCCAATGCCCCCTCACCCTCAACCAAACACTATGCCCCATGGCACCCCCACCCCCAACCAAACACTGACAGTTGGACCCCCCACACAAACATGCACCCATACAGACCCGAACCCCCACCCCCCCAACTCAGCACACTCTCAAAAAAGCACCCATACAGACCCGAACCCCCACCCCCCAACTCAGCACACACACACAAAAACATGCACCCATACAGACCCGAACCCCCCACCCTCCCAATCAGCACACACACAAACATGCACCCATACAGACCCGAACCCCCCACCCCCCAACTCAGCACACTCTCAAACATGCACCCATACAGACCCGAAACCCCACCCCCCAAATCAGCACACTCTCAAACAAGCACCCATACAGACCCAAACCCCCCAGCCCCCAACTGAGTACACACTCTCAAACATGCACCCATACAGACCAGAACCGCCCACCCCCCAAATCAGCATACAAACTAGCAAGCATGCACACATACAGACCCTGCATCTCAACATACACTGCACTTACACTCCAAAACAAACATTCATGCACATCCGACACCCCCCACCCCTCCATCTCAACATACACAACAAAAACATTCAAATCCAAACATTCATACACATCGGACACCCCCCCACACACCCCCACCCCCGCATCTCAACATACACACAAAAAACATTCAAATCCAAACATTCATACACATCCGACACCCCCCCACCCCTGCATCTCAACATACACACAAAAAATATTCAAATCAAAACATTCATACACATCCGACATCCCCCCGCATCTCAACATACACACAAAAAACATTCAAATCCAAACATTCATACACATCCGACACCCCCCGCATCTCAACATACACACAAAAAACATTAAAATCCAAACATTAATACACATCCGCCACCCCCGCATCTCAACATACACACAAAAAACATTCAAATCCAAACATTCATACACATCCGACACCCCCCCACCCCTGCATCTCAACATACACACAAAGAACATTCAAATCCAAACATTCATACACATCCGCCACCCCTCGCATCTCAACATACACACAAAAAACATTCAAATCCAAACATTCATACACATCCGACACCCCGCCACCCCCGCATCTCAACATACACACAAAAAACATTAAAATCCAAACATTCATACACATCCGACACCCCCTCCACCCCCGCATCTCAACATACACACAAAAAACATTCAAATCAAAACATTCATACACATCCGACACCCCCCACCCCCGCTTCTCAACATACACACAAAAAACATTAAAATCCAAACATTCATACACATCCGACACCCCCGCATCCCAACATACACACAAAAAACATTCAAATCCAAACATTCATACACATCCAACACCCCCGCATCTCAACATACACACAGAAACATACAGTAAAACAGACCCGACACACAACACAAACAGACCACTTACCGGAGACGTGCTGGAAAGCAGGTAAGATGGAAGTCGCTGGAATCGTTCTACGGCTGGCGTGGTCCAAGGTTGAAATGCCTTCCGGCATCAAGCCTTATGAACCACGCCAGCCGTAGTGCTGGCCCTCCATTGGTGCAGAACACACGCACTACGCGGCTTGTAGGAGCGACGTGGTGCTTGTGTGCTGAGCCAATGAGGGCCAGTGTCTTGTCTGGCCCGGAAGACAACAAAGACTTTCCTAATGGAGGGCAGTCGATGCTGCTTGCGGGCCGCCCTCCATTAGGAAAGTCTTTGTGCCTCGCGGGCCGTACAGAAGAGCATGGCGGGCCGCAACTGGCCCGCGGGCCGTATGTTGTGCACCCATGATCTACACCATCGGATAGGGACGATAAAACATTTGACACTCTGGCTAAGAGAGTTTTCTCTGCCAGCAGCATGGCATTGAAATCTATAAACACTACTTGTGCCCTAGCAAAGTTTACCTTAATGCTATGGGACGTCATTGCCATGGATGCAGAGGACATCCCTGAAGGGGAGGAAAGAGAAGATTTCAAGAATATTATTTAAGATGACAAAGAAGCCATGTGTGAGTCCTTGTAATCTGGACTAGATTCCACTGACAGTGTCAGTAGGGCCATGGCAGCTAGTACTGTGAGGCGCAAATCCGCCTGGCTGCAGAAAACTGGCTTTGCGCCTGATCTTCAGTCCAGGTTATTGAACATGCCATTTGATGGGTCCCATCTTTTTGGAAGCAAGGCGGATGAGAGTCTGGAGAAAGTTCAGACATGAAAAGCGGCAGCTAAGTCACTTAGTGCAGCAATCCAGCAGCCACAACAGGCACATACCACTTCCCAAAGTTGGAGGGGCAGCCCTTTTGGTATTATACATCCTTCAGAAGGGCAAGAGGCTAGACAACCCAGGGAGATTAAAAGAGGTTCCCTCGAGGTGGACAAGGTTGTGGCACAAAGTCCGCCCAAGCAACAGCATCCTTGCCATCCCCCACTTCTGCAACTGCCCCAAAACCTATATGAGTCCTTAGTCCACCAGACTGTTGTGGGGGCAGCCTCAGGCAGCATTCGGTAGAATGGCGCAGCATTACTTCTGATACTTGGGCCTTGCAGACCATAGTCCAGGGTTACTGCCTCCCTTTTAAAAAAAGGCCTCCAGATAATCCACCAGGGAACCACTTCCTCAAGGTTCCAGATCCGTTCTTTTTGGAGGAGGTCTCCATCCATCTGGGGAAAGGTGCCATAGAGCCATTACCTGTAGCAGAGAGGAAACAAGGGTGGAACTCCCCTTATTTTTGTATCCCCTAAAAGGACGGAGGATTGAGACCCATTTTGGACTCTTTCTCAGATTCGTCAGGCCCTCCAGCTCCAAGATTATATAGTATCATTGGACCTTCAGGATGCTTACTTTCATCTGTCTATCCATCACAAGCACCGGAAGTTCGCCAATGGCAGTTCTCATTATCAGTTTCGGGTACTGCCATTCAGGCTTATCTCCGCCCAAGGGGTTTCCCCAAGTTGATTGTGGTGGTGGCAGCAAGTCGCAGGAGTGGGGGGATTCACATCTATGCCTACCTGGAGGATTTGCTCCAGGGCCCGTTCTCCTGAACAGGTCCTGCAACATCCCAGCATCACCTATTACTCTCTCCACCGACTCTGCTTCTCCCTCAATTTCAAGAAGTCCCACATGATACCATCTCAATAGTTACAATTCTTTGGAGCAGTCCTGGATGCTTCCTCAGAGCAATCCTCGCCACCCGAGGTGATGGCTCAACACATTCGGCAGATGGTAGACAAGTTCCAGAATGCCCAACGTCTTCCGGCCTTTGAAATTTTGAGGTTGCCCGGCCTCATGGCATCCTGCATTTTCATGGTGCCAGAGGCTCATCTGAGAATGAGGTCTCTCCAATGGGCCCTCAGGTCTCAGTGGTCTCAGTTCTCCGGCAGAAGGACAGACCTACTTCAGGTTCTGAGCAAGGTCACGCATGATCTCCTGTGGTGGACCTGCATGGAGAATGTGTTAATGTGGAACCCTTTTGGCAACCAATGGCCCAGTTGATAATGGTAGTTACGGATGTCTCCATCATGTGTTGGGGGGCCACTCCAATGGTCTGATGCTCAGCAGTCACTGGCCTCCATCAGAGTCCAAACTACACATCAACCTTTTGAAGCTGAGGGCAATCAGATTAGCGCTGATAGCTTTCCTGCCCTTTGTATAGGGGAAGAAAGTTCTGATAATGACAGACAACACAGTGTCCATGTACTATCTCAGCAAGAGAGGAGGTGTAGGGTTACTACCACTGTGCAGAGAGGCAATGTAGCTCTGGTTTTGGGCAGGAAGAAATCTCTCTCACAGTCGTTCACCTTGCTGGAGTGGAGAACATGGCTGGGGACGCTCTGAGCAGGCAGAGCACCGTCTCCCATGAGGAGTTAGCTCAGGAAGTCCTTCTAGAGATCTTCAGTCCTTTGGGGAACCCCTCAAGTGGATCTGTATGCGTCCAGTGTCAACAGGAAGTGCAACCTGTTCTGCTCCAGGGAATTTCCTCTGAGAGGAGCTTTGGGAGACGTGTTCATAGTGGACTGGGCATTTCCAATCCTGTACGCATTTCCTCAAGTCCCCGTCATTCCTCATGTCATCAAGAAATTGAGTAAGCTTGGGTAAACCATGATCCTGATTGCTCCAGATTGGGCCAGGAGAACGTTGTACCCGGATGTCTGGACATTTCCGGCTTCCCGTCAATTTGCCTTCCCCAAAGAGAGAACCTTCTCTCGCAAGAAGGGGGATGCATTCTTCACCCAGAGGACAGGACTCTAAACCTTCACGCCTGGTTTCTGAGAGGTTGGGATACAAAGATTTGGACCTCCTGGAAGATGTAATGGAAGTATTGCTATTGACTAGAAGACCAGCAACTAGGTCTCTGTACTGCTGCCTTTGGAATACGTTTTGCAGCTGGTGCAGGGCTAAGAATGTGGATCCTTTTGTATGTGACACACCAATAGCGTTGTCCTTTTTGCTTCATTTGGTCAACCAGGGTCTTCAGGTTGACATTGACGTATCTGGTGGCGCTATTCATTTTTAAGCACTTGCCAGAGCATGGATTCTATTTCAGAATCCCTCTTGTAGTCCAATTTTTGAAACGGCTCACAAATGTGTTCTCTCCAGTCCCTTTCTTTGTACCAGTTTGGAACTTGAACCCTGTACTAGAATATCTAGCTGTTACATTCATGTCCTCCAAGGATGTTAACTCTCAAAATGGTTTTCCTCACGACCATTCCATCGGCACGTAGATTCAGTGAACTACAGGCTCCTTTATGTAAGCCACCTTTTACCACCCTTTTGAAGGAAAAGGTTGTTTTGCGAGTCCGTGCCACCTTTCTGCCCGATATTTTTTCAGAGTTTCATCTTGCTAAAAAAAAATGTCCTTCCTACTTTTCATACTCCACCTCATTCTTCTAAGGAGTAGAGAAAACTGCATTGTCTTGACCCTAGGAGAGCCTTGAATTTTTACATCTCTAGGATGGCAAACACACGGGTCATAAACTGGGACTGGCTTTTACCAAGCAAACATTGTCCAGCTGGATTATACTTTGCATTTCAGAATGCTATAATTTAGCAGGTAAAGACGTTCCTGTGGGCCTGCAGACGCATTGTAATAGGGCTGTGGCCATTTCATCGGCTTTACATAGATGGGTACCAGTACAAGATATCTGTTCTGCTGCCACTTGGTCCTCTCTGCATACATTTTCAAAGCATTATTGCCTGGACTCTGGATCGGGAGAGGAGACAGGATTTGGAAAGACTGTGCTTCACAGTATTAATGACAAGTAAATTCTGCCTCCCACCTCCTTCACATACTGCTTTGGGAGTGTATCAAGGATGAGGCATACGTGGGAGGACACAATCCATTTGAAGAACAAATTACTTACTCCTGGTAATGTTCTTTCGACTGAATGTTTCTCCCACCTGTTCCTTATCACCCCCGCCAGCTTATCCCTCAGTAGAATTTCTGCGTACTTCACTTTCCTTTCTTTACAGTTTTGTTGTTTTGACCTCGTGAATGTCTGTGCTCTGACGAGAGAGGAAAAACTAGAACTGAAGCATTGCATGCTATATCTACTGTCCGTGACGTCATGCTCAAGAGCGGACAGAGGCCGTCAAGGGACAAAGAACATTATTCTGAAGCTGCTTAGGCTGGAATGAGATTATCAAAGATGAGGACTACGTGGGAGGAACATCCGGTCAAAAGAACATTACACAGGGTAAGTCATTGTTCTTCTTTCTGTGTGTCTTTTGTAAGTGATTAACATGTTAAAATTGAAATAAAATACATAATGTACAAAGTAAAAGTAATCTTTAAATAGTATCCAGTTTTTTAATACATTGACTTTTGTGTATTTCATAGATGATGTCATTAGTGATGTCACCAGTGATGTCATCTGCAATGTCCTCATTGTGGTCATAGGCTGTGCAACACGGGGCACGAAGTTAAGGTGGATTTAGCTGAATTTCAGAAGTTGTGTTGCATTAATCCGTTGCACCGTTCAAAAGTTATTAGCAATTCATTTTTTTTAATTTCCTATGGAACTCACAATTCACTTTAGCTATAGGTCTCCGTCCTATAGTTAAGTCGAGTATGAAGTTCCATAGGAAACCAGAAAATTGAATTGCTAATAACATATGATTTTTATGACAGATTTGGCTGATATTTTTCATACAAAATATTTGTCACTCTACACACCACACTGGAGGTTTCTGCACAGCGCAGCGCACAGTAAACGCTGGACAGATTTGTACCAGGTATGAAATAACGCTGGACAGATTTGTACCAGGTATGAAATAACTTGGGCAAGAAGTGTTGACCCGATTTCCAGGAGGGTTCTGGGGTTATTCCATCCAGTAGTTGTTAAAATATTTGATGTTGAAGGGGGATGCCCCTTTTCCAAAAAATATAGCTATATCTCCAATGGTGTTTTCAGCAGAGAGGCTTTTCAGAAATTAAAAAGTCTCCATTTTGTTTTTTTGTTTGATGCAAGAGATAAGGTTATTTTCCAAAGGCCGTGGCCACCTAGTGGGTAAATAAGGAACATTTTGGGGGAAAATGTACAGTTGTCGAAGGCCATGGATAGCAGCCTGTAAAAAAATGATGGTATAATAAAACCCTTGAAATTCACTAAAAACTTAGTTAAGGTGCATTTAAATTGTGCAGATTTAACTCAACAAAACACTTTTGCCATAACTGGCGAACTTCTGGGGGTTTTCGATTTTACTTGTAACCATAACGTCCCTTTAACAAAGTTTTTTCACTTAATTAGTTGTTTTCATTAGCGCAACTTAACTATATTGTCCCTTTAACAGAGTTTTTTCACTGAATTTCACAGGTTTATACCACGATACCCTTAACTTGTGTACATGTACCATACAACATAGTGACCTCCCTGGCCCAATGTGATAGCCACAGAATCCGCAGACTATGCTACTGTCCGTGCACAACGGACAACATCCACACTGCCCAAAAGCTCAGGAGTTGTCTTACATTGTTGTAGCATGCAACAAAGAAACTAAAGACGTTTAAAGAGCAACATGTAAGGAAAACTGAAGTAGGTCTCCAAACTCTTTAAAGCAGCTGTGCAATTGCATAGGTGTGCGACATAATGGGATGCAACAAGTAGGAAAATCACCTGTGCTTACTACAGTATTACCTCAGTGCTGCTTTACATACACAATGAGAAGCAACTGTCAACAGGAGAAGTGCAACATAGTAACAGCAGAACCACACTACAATAGTGGTAAGTACACTTTATTTCTTCCTATAACTGTGGAGTTTCTTCTGTGTGCATAACTAGTAAAAAACATGTATTTATTTTTTACACAGAAATGGCAAGCACCCTCGAGTGGTTTGAAGAGAATTTACCTCTTGACAAAATGAGTGACAATAGCAACTTTAATGGTGCACAGTGCAATTTGAGAAGTAGAAAAATTAATGCACATTGCTTCACTAAAACACTTTTTTAGTTTAACAGTACATACTACAAATGAAAGGAATAGCCCAGAAGCACCCGCTGCTCTGCAAGCGGATGGGCACATACAGACCCAAACTAACAGTGTGGGAAATGAACTAATGAGTCTGGGGGCAAAAATTGACAAATTAAACAACAGTTTTGCAGTCTTAAAACTATTTTTACAAAAACATATAATGGACAATATTAAATACCACTGTCCCACCTGAATCTTTACCCCTTCCCCGTACCAGCCAACCATCCCAACAAATTCCCTCCCGTCAAAGACGTTATGATGAGACCTCAATACCTTCCTCCCTTGAGGACCTGCTTGTGCAAAACCCCAATTCCCCTCTATATGTTTCCATTTCCACTACCCCTTCCCTTTCCTAATTGTGTATATGTATGTGTGTAAATATATGTCTATGTGTATACTGTTGCTGTGTGTGTTTTTTTTGTTTTTTTAAAAATCCCTGTTTTCACTCCGTGGACAGCGTGACTGTCCGGGCTGTCCGTAATTAAAATGGAGGTGTCCTCAGGACACCACGCCTGTCCAGGCTGTATGCAATCAAAATGGAGGCGTCCGTACATGTCCACAAAGTTGTGACATACTTCTAATTAGTTCTGGGAGCCCACCCCTGTCCTATGGAGACATGCGCGCGTGTGCACCTCATCCCCTGTGTCCTACGGAAACTGTGACTGTCAGTCATGTCTACAAATTTTAGTTAGTTCGGGGAGCCCAACCCTGTCCTATGGACACCTGTGCGCACGTGTATTTTGTCCTCTATATCCTATGAACACTGCACCTGTTCGGAACTGTACGCCTCACATATGTCGCACTTTTAAATAGTTTGGGGATCCCAACCCTGTCCATAGGACAGCTAGGCGCATGCGCTCACGGAATCCTGCCCAATAGGTCTCCTACGGACAGCTGTCCCATTCGAGAATGTCAGCCACGTCACCATGTGACTGCACCCACGCTGAGCATCACTCCTTATTCACAAACACTGTCCAGGCCCCTAAACAATAAAAAAGTGCTTTTTTGGCCAAGCCAAGGTATTGAGCTAACACTTCACCCTTGCAGAACTCCCAGACCATACCCTATGTGATCTATACACCTTTTGGAACTTTTTGAGCCCAGCCTGGGGTGCAAAGTGGTCGCAAAGCATGCGACTGTCCATGAGGCACTCCCCTGTAGCCCTATAAAAGGCCACACCCCACTGCCACTCCTCATTCTGTTTTGGCTGACCAGGACAGAGCACTGCTCCACATTGCTCCTTGCTGCAATTGCTTCTGGCTCCTTGCTGCAATTGCATTTGTACTGTGCTACTTTACTTTTGGTGTGCTAATCCAAATGGCAGCCATGGCTGCTTCTGCTGCTGGCTCCTCAGCATCACCCCCACAACCACCACCACAAATTGCAGGGCCTGAAGAGGGGAACAGGCATAGTGATGTAGAGGGGGATCAAGGAGAGGAAGATGATGAGATAGTGGAAGTCTCCACTACCAGCTGCAAAAATTAGTCTTGGGTGTGGAAGCTCTTTACCACCGTTGGGGAGGTATCCAAGGCATGGATTCCAAAGAGTGCAAGATGGTACTCAGTCATGGCAAGCCTGGGCTGTACAGCTACGGGACCACCTCCATGCGGCGACACCTAAAGTCGAACCACAAGGCAGCAGTTCTCAGGGTCGTCCCCTTCGAACAAGGTAGCAGGTTTATGTCCTCTGCCACATACTCTGTATCTGCTCCTGTCACCACAAGAGACATTCCTGTGGGGCAGCGGATCCTTAAGCAGTCCTCAGACCATACGCAATGCAGTTGATCCTTACCTTTAAAAGGTAATGTAATTGTGTATGTACTGCTATACCATACTCTGCAGGGGGGAGAAATTTGAGTGATTTCGAGGCTACAGTCCGGGAGCATGAGAAACACTGCCACCTACCTAAGTAAAGCCCACTCAACATCTTCCTCTCTTCACCTGCCCCTTGATCCCTCTTATTGGTGCCCCTTCCCTACCCTTGCTTATGTGTTCTGTATAAAAATACACAAAACATTATAAAACAACAAAAACTAAAAAAACAGCTCTTTTCAGAGCCATCTTTCACAGTTCAAAAATAGAAGTACCAAAAAAATGGTGCAGCCTGTGTGCTGTTTGTGAAGTCCGCGGAGAGCGCGGTAGTCCGCGGACATCTAAAAAATGCGACTGGCGGCGCCATAAAAAACATTGCACTGTTTTGCAGGAGAAAGTGGTGGCTCTGAAAATAGCCTTTTTGTGTTTGGTTTTTTGTAGGTTTGAAGTGGGCAACACCCACTGCAAAAATACTTGCTATAGTTGCAAAAAGGGCTACAAAGCATGTTGAATATTTCGTAAAAAAAGTTGATTGCCAGCATCAGTAAGATGGACTCGATCTTTGGGAAAAATACTGGTATTACGAAATGTAATGTTTACATTGCGGAAGGACAACATGCCAACATCTCGCAAAAATGCGCAAACAGCCTTGTTAACATTGTGCCTTGCTTTCTCCATTTGCAGACCAAATGAAGAAGATCGCAGCCACATCTGTCTCTGGGCAATGCGAGAAAAAAATACTTGTGAGTTTGGAAACATATCTATGATTTTCCCAAGTGCCTCCTTCATTGCAAACTTCAGAGAAATTCTGGTAACATGACCTAAACTGTTCCCTCCACAGTGAACAATAATAATGGCCAGATGATGGCGCATCACCAAAGTGGCACACAGTGGAAGCAGGTCTACCCACTTCATGCTGCGCATTCCATACCACTGCACATCAACATGATCAAATCCAAGATGTGCAGCCACTAAACAGTGCTCTGCATACACCTGCAACCAATGGATCCATGAGTCCCCCAAATCCACACACTCTTCCTTTTGAAAGCCACAGTCATAGCCATAGCCATCTGTACTCCTCTCAGCAAACAGACCTTCTGCCACAGTCTCTCCTTGCATGCCACACCCTGGAAACCTTATTGGGCAATCCCCTGGTCTCCACAGTCCCATTTCCATGCCTGCCATCCTCAAAAGCCTGCACTGCAGTGTCCGTGGATAAATCGACCAGTTCAAGGGATGCGGGGTGGGCAAAAATGTAACCCAGGGTAGGAGATTTCCTCTGTAGTGGTGGCTCTAAAAAGAGCCTTTTTTAACATATTTTGTTTTGTATTTCTTGTGGGGGTTTCTGTTTATTCCCTCCTTGCTTCCTTACCTCTTCAAAGCATCCCTTACATTATAATGGAAAATAGTATTTAAAATGTTGGACAAAGAAATGCCATCTGCACTGAAAAAGTAAAGTCCATGCTCCGAGAATTAATGTTTTCATTCTGGAAAGAGAACATCCCAGCAATACCCAAAAATGCAGACATACCTCTCTTCACAAGACACCTTACTATCTCTTGCTGAGGACAGAACACATTGGGGTTGTCCCATACTGCACTATGTGGTATGTGTGAGAAAACCATCTTTGCACTGAGAAAAAGCAGCATCAGTTCCTTCACCAAGTCCTTCAGTACATTGAGCAAACTTGTAGCACTGATGTAACCCAAATGCCCTCCTCCACAGTGCACCACTAGAACATCAGGAGTACTGAAAGTGGCCGTATCTCTACAAAGTGCAAGCACTCCTTGCAAATAGCAGCCAGGTACACCGTAGCACAAAACCTCCACTCCCTCAAATCCAAGATTTTCAGAAATGCCTCTTCCCTCTGCATACCTTTCCAGATCACACACAAAGGAATATCCCACCATCCATACACACTAACTCTATGCATCTCTCTATCACCAGCCATTTTTACTACACAACCAACACAGCAATGAAAAAAGTATTACCCTCTCTTCCTATAAAGCACAACCTGAACACCTGATTGGCTAATCCCCATAGTCCCATTTCCTTGCCAGGAATGCTGAGAAAACCCAGATGTGGCACGTGCCATCCGCAGATTACCATTTCCACTTCACTCTTTGCAGCACTCCCTCATTGGCTACTGTTAAGCAGTCACACGCCCATCCACCAATCACAGCCAATAACTCTAAATCTAACTTGGGCAACTCAGTTCAACACTTCAGATGCAAACTCAAACTACAGGTCTCCTATTCTTCAAAAGCACCTGCATCAGAAACTACTGTAAAACTCCAAAATTTCTACTTCCAAATTCATCCACATCTGCATCCATCAACACAAACTACAGGTATGCATATATTTTGTAGAGTACATTTGCAACTCTTTTACAAATGCATACAAACTAGGTGCCTGCCACTTACCCTGCATAACCTACTCAATAATCAGACTCTAATTCATCCCATCTCCTGACATCAAGTAGCAGTTACTTAAAATGCTGTGTGCTTTCAATTTTAGCAGCACTCTCTGGGATTTCTTTGATTTAAAAAAAAAACACATTCTGAAAATTTGTACAGCAAGTTCAAGTGCCAGATACAATGTAAA
Source organism: Ambystoma mexicanum (assembly GCF_040938575.1). Taxonomy (NCBI): domain Eukaryota; kingdom Metazoa; phylum Chordata; class Amphibia; order Caudata; family Ambystomatidae; genus Ambystoma; species Ambystoma mexicanum. Next base: position 706,536,662 of record NC_090924.1, read on the forward strand.
CTTCAATATATTACTACCACATGCATGCTTGCCCATATCACCCATTGCAATGTGCAAAATATTATTTTCTTCTTTCCTTCTGTCACTTTTACAATCACTTCTCTCGCTAACACACCTGCTGTAAAATGCCCAGAATGCACATACAAAACAGAAACTGCATGTATGTTACCAAAGCATGCACGTGCATAGATTCCACAATTAACAAAATGCACTGTGTTTACAGCTACTCATTTCAGCACCATTTCAAGGAAATGAGACAAATACATATGTCCATTGCCAACAGTCCTATCGGTAAATTGTGATAAATAAATGAAAGCAACAGGAAAGCATTTCCGCAATATGCAGCAATGGCACTCATGTAGCAAGCATTTCTGTGTGGGAAAGTTAATACAATTCCACACACTAACATTCTTATTTTGTATTCTGTATATCTTTCAGTGCTTCTGCCTTTTTCTCACCCTACTAGGATTTCCACTACTCCATTTCCAATTCAATTAGTGCAAAAACAACTCACACACTTGAAAAAGTGCAGCCCTGTAGGGCATACTTATCACTGCACCACTGGCCCCCATACCAACAATGCTGATGCTTCCAAGTCCCCATTCCTATACAGTGTTTTACAATTGAACACACATACTAACTAACATTTTCCAGCACCTCACTGTCCAGGTCAACATCACCTGTAAAATTCTAGTGACAGTGAGAAGCTGCCTGCAAAACAAGTGTTAGGAATGTAGTGGCAACCTGTCTGCATCAACAGCAGTGTTACAACCATTTTCTTAATCACATGCACTGTTACTACCTTTTCCTCCAAACAAATCTGTCTACAATATAAAATAATGTGTTCTCCTAGTGTAATTATTGTGCCATTAACACACATACCCACTAACTTCTTTCGCAATTGCAGTGAACAACAGCCTCCTGAAACACATAAACTGTTTGAAATACCTCCTGTTTGAAAGTGAACTAGCAGCTCTATGTAATGGAATTGTACACACATTGAAAACAGTTTCCTATTTTTTAAACATGTCTGCTACGCAACTACTTCAAAAGGTGCAAGGCAAAGATGACGTTTTACAGTCAAGTATCAGAAATCTCTTGGCAAACATGCGTGGTACAAAAGAATACTGGTTCTGACATCATGCAGATTACGGTGTATGCTACGCAACCTTGGTCCACCCACATGGTTTGTCACTTTAAGTTGTGCAGAGTATGCATGGGAGGACTTGCACAATTTCCTATGCATAGCAAACGAAAACAAAGCAGGAATAGACATGAAAACACCAGGAGAACTCTGCTCTCTTGACCCTGTGAATGTATCAAGGTACTTCCATCACCGCTTTATTGCCATGCCGCACTTCATCTGTAATAAAACAATTCCTCCCCTCAGAGAAGTGCAACACTTCTTTTGGAGAAAAGAATATCAAGCCAGAGGAGCACCACACACCCACATGCTTTTGTGGATAAAAGAAGCTCCTACATTTTTTGAGGACAGTGATGCCACAGTTTTGCAGTTAATTCACAAATATGTCACTTGCGAAATCCCTTCAGCAAGAGCACATAGTGAGCTACAAATTTTGTGGTTTCAAAACAGATAAATGTGGCAAGTATTGCCGACACAGATATAAAAACAAAGGCAACTACTACACCAAATGCTGCTGAGGTTTCCCTATACCAGTTTCAGCAAAAGGACAAGTAAACAGCTTTATGTCTTCTGTTAGACACAGGGCCTCATTACACAGACGGCGGTAACCATGGCGCTATTAGCGCCATGGTTGCCGCCAGTATTTTACCGATTCCGCCTTGGTGAATGGGGGAATTACCGTCCCATTCCAAGGTTGGCGCGGCGGTAATTCCCCATTCACCAAGGCCCTTCCCCATTCTCATTTGAGCCCCCATAGGGCTCAATGGGAATGGGGAAGGAGAAAATAACCGTACCGCTATTAGCGGTACCGTTATTTGCCCTGAAGTCCCTCAGCGGTTCCCTTCCTTAACGTGTGGTCTGGCCACACGTTAAGGACGGGACCCGCTGAGGGACTTCGTAGTATGGCGCTAAGGGATTACCGGCACCGGTGCCCTTACTGGTGCCGGTAATCCCTTAGCGCCATCTGTGTAATGAGGCCCACAGTGTGAAAGGCAAATTGCCTAAGAGCACATACATTAAAAGAAGTGAAGCGTCAAAGTACATCAATGATTGCCCTCCTGTGGAATGCAAACATAGATGTGCAGTACATTGCAGATAATTCCACTGCTGTTGCACGATATGTCACAGCCTACTTAACCAAAGCTGAGAAAACAGAGCTGAAAGACCTCTGGCATGACATATCATCTGACAAAACACTGTCACAAAAATTATATACCTTTGGCATAAAAATACTCTCGCATAGAGAATGTGGTTGCTAGGAAGCTGCAGACCATTTTACACGCACAGCCTTATATGGGAAATCTGAAATATAGACTGGCTAAGCATTGGTCCTGCTGCATCCAGAAAAAGAGTGCTCAAATCGTACCAAGACATAGAAACAATAGCCACAAATGATCCCAACAGCCAGGACATTTTGAAAAACAATTTATTGGTCACATACTCCAAACAGGAGTACTGCTTTGGAAACCATGTGCCTATACCACCTAGCCCAAAATTTCTTGCACAATAATAATATTAAACCAAATAAGAAAAAAAGGTAAATACATAGTCAAAGTTGTGAAGGCAGCCTGGTTAAACTTACCAAACCCAGCCTGATTAATCATATTAAGCTATCATTCAAAACTCCTCAAGATAGAAAACTTTGCTACATGCCCCTACTCCAACTTTTTAAACCATGGATAAAACAATAAGATATATTGGACACCCATGACTCCTATGAAGATGCTTTCAATGCAAGTGAAAGTAGTATAACATATATGAATTTCAAGCAGTACAAAACATGTTGGACAATGAACGCCAACAAGAGGAAGAGGTTCAAGCACAACTAAATGCAGACACTCCTGAGGGAAGACAACCTTCGGTTACAGGAAGCCAAGAACCACTCATAGTATATGAAACAGAATTAGCCATGACTGAAGTAGAAAACACCATGGGCCTCATTACTAGGTGGGCGGTAAGGGGTTAATGGCACCGGTAAAGGTGCCGGAGCCGTTAACTGAGGTTTTACCAGACATCCTTAGTGGGTCCCGCGAGCGGCCCAGCATGCTAACAACAGGCCCGTCATTAACGGGCCCGTTATTAACATGCTCTGCTTTCCCATTGAGCCCTATGGGGGCTCAAATGGGAATGGGGATGGTCCGGGTTCCCTGAATGGGGAAATACTGGGCCCTCCAAGGTTGGAATGGCCCAGTATTTCCCCATTCAGGGAACTCGGACCCTTGTGAAGGGCATGGCTAACTCCAAACTCGTAATGATGCCTAGTGTCAGTATGAGGAATCTGAACAAAACTTTGCTCTACTGGATTCACAACTAAATGTTGAACTACATAGCATTTTCCTGGAAGTAACTAAAGAAATTGAACATGGTGTGCAACACAAAACTAAAACTTGTACCTGTAAAAACTATAAACCTGTACTCCTGTATGTAAGTGGTGAAGCTGGTTCAGGCAAAACATTCTTAATAAAAATCATCAGAAAGTTCCTCCAAAAATTAACAAACAGCTGTTGTAACAGCCACCACAGGTTTAGCTGCCTACAAAATAGGTGGTGTTACTTTACACTGATTGCTGCTCCTTCCAGTAGAACACCAAAACAAATTAGAGTACTACAAACTTTCAACAGAAGCTGCTATGGAGTTACACAGAATTCTAAAACAAATGTAAATGCTCCTAATAGATGATGTGAGCATGGTCTCCAACCTAATGTTGGTTTTGATTCACCTCAGATTGCAAGAGGTCCTTAAAATGAACTACAAAGAACTCTTTGGAGGAAAACACATATTGTTTTTTTAGATCGTCTTCAATTAACACCAGTGAAGGTGAACCTATTTTTAAAACCTTAGAACACAAACTAACACACTTGGCAGCCTAGAACATGTACATTTCTGGCAACATTTGAAATACAGAGAACTAACTCAAAACATGCGACAGTCTGCAGACCTCACCTATGCTAACATTTTGAAAAGCATTCAGACTGGTGTGCTTTCTAAGGAAGCACAGTCTATCTTAAATACGAGACTCATCAATGAGCTATACAGGCATTACACATCTGCTGCTGATGTCATGCAACAATTAGCACACAAAAATATAAAATGCATGTCCTTAATGCCAACCCTAGCAAGCTCTGCACAATTCAATGAAACGATGTTTAAAAAGGAAATGCAACCAATACTGCAAATTAACTCCGCAGACAAACTGGAAGTGCACTGTATTACAATGCCTATGTGTCAACAAGCCACAGCATGACTAAATAGCTTAGAAAACTCTATCTCCGACACAGCTGGTTTAGAGAAAATGTTAACATACAAGTTTAAACTGCAGAGTAATACTAAAATGCAACCTTGACTTGGAGCAAGATTTAGTTAATGGAGCCCTTGGTACAGTTGTTGGCTTCCAGACATATGCATGTGACAAAACCAATCAGTTTGTCAACATCCACTTTGACAAACTTTCAGAAGTTAAAAGGATAGGATGATCAACAGCCCGATATATTCTTTTCAAAGACATGTTTGTACGCAGAGAAAAATTTTCTCTGTCTCTTGCATATGCAGTCGCTATTCATAAATCCCAAGGTCTAACCCTAGATCAGGCATTGGTTGACATTGGCAGCACAGTCTTTAAAGAAGGTATGAGTTACGTAGCACTATCACGGCTACATACACTTGAAGGACTATTTCTAGTCAATTTTGATACAAAAAAAAGTCAAGGCTGATATTCCTTGCATCATAGAGTACAATAGACTACGTGCATTCTACACACCCCATCTCGATATGTATCCTGTTCCTCAAAAAGCAAAACTTGTTAAAAGAAAATGAATGAAAACAGAACTTATAAGAGATCTCCCAACAGTACTACCAAATAACAACTGCTACTCCATCGCTCTGTCACACTTTCACAGCTTTGGTTTCCAAGCTCAGGAGTGGCATGAACTAACCATCCCCTCCACGGTCTGGGTGCCTGCAAGTTAACACTTACGCAAGCCTCTGAGACCCCAGTGGGGAAAGAGGGTTAGCAACTCAATGGTTGGATGGTTAGTGGTACTGAAAGTAACGGTAAGAGGGTTAGGAAAGGGATGGTGGACAGGTAGGGGTACATAGTGTAAAACAATAGACCTCAAACATAACCACACCAAGCACACACAATATAACAACACAACAAGGTTTAAATGCCAGAAAGAGACTTATCTCTGGGTTGTGTGCTGGCCTCCTGCCTTCGCACTCTCTGGTCCAGTATCTGGAGCGTGCTACCACTGCAAAGAGAGTAGGAGTTACTAGCTGTGTGTTTCTTCACACACACATAGTTTTTAACAGGTTGTACTATTCATGCTTTGGTTAGTTACACCCTTAATAGTGCTCTATAGGTTCGTAGTCTGCCTCTGCGTTAAAGCGCATGCAATTGTTTGTGGTTAGATTGAGCACATGTGGATCTAGCCACATGTGGCTCTGTGGTAAAATATGCTGCTCCCCTGGACTGGAGCCATTAGAACAGTTTGCACGTGATGGGTTGCGGATATTCCACAAGCCGCGTCGGCTAAATGCGCCTGCTGTCTGGGGAAGCCGCGGCACGTGGCTAATTAGTATGCAGAGTATGTGCACTGCTCTCGCACCTTTGCCAGACTAAATTCTGTGCATGGTTCACCTCTGCGGGCGCTATGGCGCTGAGACACTGCTGAGGTAAACTTTGCTTTTCTGGAGCAGGGGGACGTAGGACCCTGGGCAGTCCCCCTGCGCATGCCCCTTGCTGTCTTCAGTGAGTTTGTTTGCCTTCTCTTGCTGCGTTGCAACATTGTGCGCTTTCCCCCCATGCTGCTTTGATTCCCCAATGCAAGCTGTACTTATCTTGGGCAGGCGAGGGGCCTGAGTGGAGGTTTTCAGGGGCGTGGCCCCTCGTGCTGATCCCGGTACTCGGAGCTCCCAGGAACACGTCCTCTCTGGTCAAGCATTCGAGCACAAGCCCCGTGCTCTGGTTGTTCTTGTACGCATGCGCGCACGTGCCCCGCCCGACGTGGGCTGAATCAAGTAGTTCTTGGCCCAAGGATACCTGGGTAATGTAGTCTGCAGAGCTTTTCTTCTGCAAAAAGGACACAAAAGCATTCTGTAGGGCTGGGTTATTTTGCTTCTTGCGTGTTGCTTCGTTTTGCTTACTGTTATTAGTCTATCGGCCCTAGTAGAGTCCATTACACAAAGTCCTAAGTCCTGTCCCCTGACAAGCACAACCACAAAAGGATGTAGTGAAAATGCAAATGCACATCCAACAGCACAAAGACAAGTATGTCTTAAAAAAAACAAGTGGAGCTCCAGCAAATGACTCAGAACTGTCAGGTCCATTCAAAGTTTCCAACACAACTTGTGTAAATTGCTATGCAAATGTAGCAATCAATATTCTGTTCCAATTGCCACCAATTGTTCAAAACATTTACTTGAACAGCACAGACCAGTTGTGTTTGCAAATGCTACTCCTTCACAGAAATGCAACAAACAATCTCAGGAATAAGGCAGGAATTGCACTACTGTGCGGGAATGGTGCACCATAAACACACAAGAAGATCCACAAGAATTTCTAATGTACTTACTGCAAGTGTTCGGAACCGAAAACGTACCTATAAATGACATTTTCCAGATTTGATATGCGTGGAAACATACATGCACTCTCTGAAGCCATATTGCGCAGGAGCAAGTCCCTAATGAGCGCTTTGTGTATGTATCTATACCTGATTGTGAATCCATTCCATTTCAGCAGCTGGCGCATAATGCAAATCATGGCATATTGTGTACTGTTTGCAATTCAGACAATCGTTCCACCTGACACATAAACTCACACAGCCAATGATATGATATGGTATGGCATTTATTACGCGCCTATACCCAATGGTTTCAAGGCACAATACGTAATAGTAATGCTTTTAAGATACAACGCAGATGGCACCAAAAACAACTGTAAACTTACTAGCTTCACACACTGGCAATTATCGCTCAGCAAGAAATGCTTCACAACAGTAGGCATAATCTACCACACAGGTGCCGCAACCAGTGCAGGTCACTAAACTGCATACATTAAAAGGAACTGTGGGTGGTTTCAATGCAATGATTACCAGCAAATCTAGCAAATGCCTACTTAATATTCCTGAACCCAAAATGTACTCACTGACCTATAAAAAGTAGCATAGCTGCTGCTGCCCGATAGCCACCAACAGGTATGTAACTGTAAACGAAAAATACCCTTCTGCCCTGTAAAACTGTAGAAACTTAGCATACACCAACTAGCCAGTGAGTACATCAGTTGTGCTGCTGTACAGTTTTTTCCCCTATGACCCAATGATAACAGACACAGAAACAACAACTGTGGAAAACACACACTAATATTGTTTCATCCATAGTACTTAGAAAGTACTGAGTATGAGGGTCTACAAACTGTCCCCACTAACCTGTAAAACTACCAACTGTTAGAATAATCCAACTGCTCTCTAACTGCACATATACCAATGCAATAAATATGAGAACTTTCATGTAACTGCACCCATAATACTGCAATGTCACTTTGCAATAGTGGGAAACTTAAATCCGCCAACATAAATGAAGATGCTTCAAAACATACCCTGCAAAACTGTGAAACTGTGAACAGTTAGAATACGTCAATTGGTATCTAACTGCAACAATAATACTACAGTATTACTTCCCATTACTACAAAAGTTGAAATCCATCATCAAAAATGAAAGTTCATCTAAAGATACCCTTAAAACCTCGTAAGGTATCAACAGTCAGAATACGCCAACTAGTATCTCAGTACACGCACAGTACTACAATGTTACTTCCAGCCGTCAAACTGCTTACATCCACCTTGAAGAATGAAAATACTTCATAAGATACCCATGACAACTGTGAAACTAGCAACAGTTAGAATATGCAAACAGGTATCTAACTGCCCCCACAGTACTGCAATATTAGTTTTCAGTAGTACAGGACTTACAATACACCAACAGGAATCAAACTGCATAAACGGATAGTGTTCAAATACTGAAAACGGATAAACAGTTAGAATACGCCAATTGGTATCTAACTGCAACCACACCACCACCACTTCCAAAAAGCAAAACACATACACCATTTGAATTCCTCCTACTGCAACAGTGCTTGTAACAGCAGCACCACGTATATGTGCACATTAAACATTCCTGTAAGTACTGCACACTTCAATGGAACATAGTGTAACACGTAACATCATATAAATGTACTAGGTTTTTTTTATCCTGCATGGATTTGTTTTCCCACAGACCCAATGATTGTGCAACCGAACACTGGAACTGGGCACATTGCACAGTAAACCTGTTAGAAGCATAGTACGTGTAATTTACTAATTATGAGAGTCCATAAACTACATGAATATGTGAAATTATGGTACAATACGACATTATGAAGTACCTTCCCTTACATGTTATGCTGTTTTTTTCACAGACAATTAAACAAACATTTCTCCTCTGTTTCCACATGCAACAAACAAAATGTGTGCCTGCAATGGCACCATATTCAAAAGTGGTATTTCCACTTCAATGGTATTCTGTCACTGTGTTCCAAAAAGTATGCAGTAACTGGACAGTGTATCTAGTAAGAATACACTTATTGATATGATTCTTCTTTGTAATTGACAAATTCCATATCTATACCCATGTTTGTGCAATGCTAATGCCATGGTGCACATTCTTGGGTGCATGGCCGTATTATGCTGTGGTGGTTATGGCCAGCCCCTAGACTCTTGGGTGCATGGCCGTAGTCCATAGGCTGTAGACCGTAGGCCATACACCTAACAGTCTAGGGGCTGGCCACAACCACCACAGCATAATATGGCCATGCACCCAAGAATCTGGCCATTAGCCACAACCCACACGGAACTATTAACCCTTACATTTGCAATTTGAACACCATCTACACATATTGAAGTAGCCCACCCACTTTATTTTTCCCCAATGCCAATATCACTATAGCATGCACACTCCACTCCCCTACTTTAAGAAGCCCTCTTGCAATCACCAAGTAAGCCCAAACATGTTTCTCCAACTGCCCACCAAACACTACTTAATGCAATACTTGTGGATACATTCTTGGTGCTATGCCCATATGACACCGCAGCACTTGTGCCAGTGCCTATATTCTTGGGTACATGGCCTATCTATATCATAATTAACAAGGGCGGTCCTGGGAGTCCCTCTGCCAGACATTAGTCCTGGTTACGAGAGACTTACCCTGAGTCTTTAGCTCACTATCTTTCACAGAGAAGAAATAGCCCAAACATATCTGTCTTTGTACTGCCCTGGGGCAGTCCAGCACCGAAATGCTAGGCGATTCTCCTCTGAACAAGAGTACCAACAGCATCCGCAGACACGTGTTTCAGTCTGGTTGGACCTCATCAGTAGGGAGGAGCTGTTCCTCTCTAAGAATAGTGAGCAAGGGGTCCACGTCTGGATTCCCCTAGTAATTTCTATATCATATGCAAACATCCTCATATCACCTACATTCCGCTCACCTACACTAACAAAGCCTCCCTGTATTCACCAAGAACCTGCCCATGGACTACTGCGGTGTCTGCGTACTACTGCGCCTCACACAGTCTTCTTCCACCTAAATAAATACATCATATCAACCATCTTTCACTCCCCCCCTTTCCAGCCCCTCTTCCCAACACCAAATGCCCCAAAACATGTTCCCAGCCCTCTCCCCCACTGCGCTAGACGGATGCAACATGACGGGCGTTTCGGAAAAATCCGTCCAGCAGTTTGGACTGTAGGCGTTTCCATTATGTCTATGGAAAAAAATAACATTTGGCCGCCCACTACAACTTTGCCCCCCACCCTTCACTAAACCTCACCAAACTTGCCAAAGAAATTCGGAGCAGGCCATATACTTTTTTGGCAACGTTTGGTAAGGATTCGTCCAGGGGGAGCGAAGTTATATGCCGCCCAAAAAATGCTCTTCCTATGAGATGACCAACTTAACCATAACTACACGGCCGCTACCGCAGGCCATGCAGTGCCTGCGGCAGTCGCCCTGTATTTATGGTTAAGTTGCTCAACTCATAGCAAGAGCACCTTTTGGGCAGCTTATAACTTTGCTCTCCCTGGACGAATCCTTACTAACCTTTGCAAAAAAAGTATATGGCCTATTCTGAATTATTTTGGCAGGTTTGATGAGGTTTTTTCAAGGGGGGCAAAGTTAGAGGGGGGTCCCAAAATTTATTTAAATCATGCTTTTGTAAATTCAGTGTACATCCATCCAGTAGTTTTCTTTAAAATGTGTGAAATGTAGGTCAAACTAAATTTGTGATATCTGGGTCTGGACCCACTTCCCTGTTTGCTCCATGGACAGGACTCTGATTGGTCCAGAGGGTGGCGTGATGTTCGCACGACACCCGGCGTGCCCGCTGATTGGTTGGCGAAGAGCGTGATGTGCGTCATATTTTTCCGAAATGCCTGCCATGTTCTATACGCGGATATCTGCGGCTCTCTGCGGACAACGCAGTGGGGAACATGGCTGGGAAACGTGTTTTGGGTCATTTGGTGTTGTAAAGAGAGGCTCGGAAGAGTGGGGGAGTGTAAGAAAGATGATATGGAACTATTTGTTTATGTGGAAGAAGAATGTGCAGGGCGCAGCAGTCCGCGGACACCACATTAATCCGCTTACAGAGTCTTGGGCAGACAGCTTATCTGGTGACTGCAGGCAGGCTTTATTAAGGTAGGGGAGTGAAATGTAGATGATATGAGGATGTTTGCATAAAGCAGGCCATGTACCCGGGAATCTAGGCAGTGGCACAACCACCACAGCATAATACGGCCATGTCATCAGTGATGTCATTAATGACATTTGTGATGTCATCTTTGATGTCCTCTGTGTTAGTCTTAGCAGTGCACGGTGGTGGCACGAGCTATGGTTGCTTAGCTTACAATAACTGGCAAATTTCTGAGTTTTTTTCAGTTTTACTTATAACCATAACGTTCCTTTAACAAAGTTTTTCCACTGAATTTGATAGGTTTTTACTAGAGCAACTTAACCATAACGTCCCTTTTACAACGTTTTTTCACTAAATATATTTGTATATATATGTAGCTGTTGCCCGTGGCTTCGCTTGCGGGGATTTGGGGATTTGGTATAATTGTTTTTAAAACACAGATGAGTTTTTTGTTCAAACTTTACGAAATATTATGTACAGGTTGATGTCTTAATGTAATAAGCAATTTTTATTGCAGATGTTAGTCGGGGCCTATTGGCTACAAAACAATGATAGTTGTTCCATTGATTTGCGTCCAGAAATGTTTTAGTGTTGGAATTACAAACAGACAATGAGACAGACAAAAAATGAAAATTACTTATTTGGCATTTGCAATTTACAAAGAAACTACATTAGTGATTTTCCCTTCAGGTGCTAGGATTACCAGAGAGTGAGGAGAGCTCACTCTGGAAAAGGCCACGGAAAACTGCCCATGCGGGAAGCAGTTTTCCCATAGGTCAAAACCCTGCTACCTTTAGATTCTTCCCCTGAGATTTGTTGATGGTCATTGGGAAACAAACCTTTAATAGGAACTGAAGTCTTTTGAATTCAAACGGATATTCCAAAGGTATAACAGGTATTCGTGGTATGAAAACAGACTCGCCCTGGCTAGAACTGGTTAGCGCCATAGCCTCTATCTCATTTCTGTGGAGAGCTTTCACTCGCAATCTGGTGTCATTACAGAGTTTAGGTGGGATGAGGTTCTGCAATAATATCACAGGTACTCCCACTTTGAGAAGAAGTTTGTGTTCGGGAAGACCAGGAGGATTTAAAGTGTTCATGAACTCAATGGGTTAGTGGACTGTGTCATCACTTTGTACCACGGAGTTTACAGATCTGTACTCCATTTGGACTCTGAAATAATTAATATGTATCTTATTGATTACAACAGCCTTTTGTTATGGCATCAAAATGGCATCGCTTATATAACCATTCTGTAGAATTCTCCATTAGATTTTTTATGTCAGGGTACATTTTGGATGTGAGGTCTGCTAGCGAATTGACAAATGTGCCTAAATTGGGAGGGATGACAATTTTGCTCTCAAACTCAGGATAGTCTCTTAAACCAATTTTAAGAAGCAGTTTGGAGAACTGACATGCAGACAAATCATTTCACAAATGAACCCTCATGTTCTTTTTGAGGGCCTTTTTTTGAATAGCTGGCCATAAATAAGACAATTTTATGCATGTCTTTACTTCATCAACTCGCGTTCCTCTAGGTACTACAGGCTAAGTCTGCTTAAAATCCCCATCTAGTAGCACAGTGACACCTCCTATCACCCCATTGTTTCCTGTGATGTCTTTAAGAGTTCTGCTTAAGGCCTCAAACTTCCCTTATGCGCCATAGTAATCTCGATGCAAACAATGAGTTTGCAAACCCGGAGCACTTGGGCCATGTTGCTTTGTTTTGAAATATTGCACAGAGGAGTTTCTGTGTATATTAGGTTGAGGTAGCTTAAAGGCAGCCTGAGCTATCTTACCACTGTTCAGAAAATGCTGTGGAAATACCAAATGATGCAATAGCTAAGACTATCCCTCCGTTACTCCTTACTTCGCTAATAGCATCTAAGAAAAACACTTGATCAGATCCTGTGTCAATACTCTTAAGGACCTGCTTATAGACAGTAAGCTGTTGTAATATGCACGGGCTCATGCATAGGCACACTGGTGGAATGTTGATGCATGTTCGGCAATGAACATTCCACAGTGGCCGTTGAGTTGAGGAGAGCCGTAGCAGCAGGCTGCGGGGTCTCGCAATAAAGATACGTTGTTCCACTTACCAGTGTGTGTGTGCAGAAGTTTGAGATTGGCAACGAGGATTTCGGCGAGACCCCGTCCCACGTGTGCGCGGACCAGCTGTTTGGGCTCCGTCCTCATCTCCGGTGTTGTCGGCGAGGACGTTAGTCGAACAACGCAGGAACCGTTGGAGCTGTTCGCCAGATGCCCTGTCTGCCAGTGAGGACAGCGCGGGCCACAGTAGGGCCCTCTTGACGGGAGTGCAGTTGTCCTGTGGAAGAGGAGAAGGAGAGGAACTGTCCGGGTGCCCAGTTGGGGTACCGCGGCGGGCCAGTTTGTGGACGGCTCGCCGTGAGCAGCTGGTAGTTCCAGGGAGTTCGCGGGTTGGCTGCTTTGCTTTCGTGTTTCCACCGGAGGCAGCGACGGTGGCAGGAGGGCTCCATTTCTGGGGAGGAGTCTTTGGCTGCTCGGGTCCAGTCGGGGCCGGGGAGGAAGAGCAGCCGTCGGGCTCTACGCAGGCCTGCTCACGGTACACGACTGCATTGGCGTAACTAGCAGAGCGCCGGCCGCTGGCCCCGCCCCCGGCAGTGTCCCTATACCACGCTGTTCTCCGCAGACTGCTGTCTCATCTGGAAGGAGGAGGGGCTGCGGTGGCGCTGTGCGGCGTGCTCAGCAATCAGCTGACTGCTGCCAAATTGCGAGAAGGCAGCAGCACAATACGCTCCAGCGACACATGTAAGTGAGGGGCCACAGGTGAATCCAAAGGGCCGTTGGTGGTAAGGTTGGGGCACACAAACCTGTGGAGCCCTGACAACTGAAGGTTGGCAGATCTTCTTGGGCTGGGTTGGGTGCAAGTGGGTTTTTTTCATCAGTGGTTAAGACTCACCCAGTGCCAGAACCTGGCTGTACTGCATTTACGTGTGGGTGCACGTGCACAAGGCAACAGTGGGAGACATCTGTCTGCTTTTACATTGGTTGGCGTGTTGTGACTCACCCAGTGCCAATTTCTTTGGCGGTACTGCATATATTTGTGGGTGCATCGAGGATTGCACAGAGGCGGGCAAGTTATTCTTGGGGACATAAGGAACTAGCAAGTACATTCAGCCATGTTGCATACAGCTGCTAGGCCTCCACCTGCTTTTCTGCCTAATCCTGGAGAGCCTGTTGCTCCTTGGGAGCAGTGGGTAGATGCCTTTAAAGTATATTTGAGGGCTACGGGTGGGGCAAAGTTCAACAATGATGAAAAGGAGGCTGCATTTCTGAATTGTATTGGTACTGAGGGGTTGAGGATTTTTCGTCACCTGCCTGGAGAGAATGTAATGGTTCAAGGGGGAGGTGAAGGGGAAATGGTTGTAAGTGCCTACGAGACTGCTTTGAAGAAATTGCAAATACGTTTTGGTAAAAGAGTTAATGTGGTTTTAGAGCGATATAAGTTTTTCTCTAGGGCACAAGGTTCCACGGAAAGCATAGATTCATATGTTACAGCCTTACGTGCACTCATGGCTACGTGTGGGTTCCCAGGGAATGGAGAGGAACATATAAGGGATCAGATTATGATGAAGACGTCTAGTCAAAAAATTAGAGAGAGAGATTGTGGATTGAGAGCAATCCTTCTCTTGATAAGGTTATGGAGATTGCCAGAGAAATTGAAGCCTCAAAGGCGAGCGTACAAGTGGTTACTGAAAGGGATGGGAATAGGGAGATGGTGCATGCTTTGGTGCCAAGGAGCAAGAAAGGTTTGGATAAAGTTGTGGTACAAGGGATTAGAGCATCTAAGGGTAAGGAGGGGTGCAAAAATTGTGGCTGGTCGAGTCACACTGCTGATTCGAAATCCTGTCCTGCTAGCAATGTTGAATGCAGGAAATGTAAACGTTTGGGCCATTTTGCATGCATGTGTAAGGGGCAGGTGGTCGCTAGTGTAGCTACAGAGGACTCTACCATGGGGCTAGAAGGGGCATAAGGCGGTGGCTCTAATCAGAGTGTCATATTACATTTTGAGGGATGTGGGCGGAAGGGTCCATGGGTGTCGGTATTGGTGGAAGAGCATCCTGTGGATATGCTGGTGGATTCAGGGTCACCTTATACCCTGGTGTCTCCGGAAGTGTATCAAGAGGTTTTGGGTAAAGAGATTTCTACTTTGTTGACTCCGGACATCAGACCATATGCTTATGGGCAGAATTCCATCGACCTGCTTGGTTATAATTGGTCGATTTTCTCTTTCAAAGGGAGGAAAACTTTGGGTAAATTGTATATGGCTTCAAAGGGCACAAGTGTGTTGGGTTGGGATCAGCAGGCTGGACTAAAAATACAAATTCATCCAGGTGAAAAGGAACCGGTTCTAAGTGTCATGGAGGGAGCGGGAGAGAATGACATAATGGTTACTCCCACAGTGCTCATGAGTGAGTTTCCTGAAGTATTTTCAGACACTCTGGGTAAGCTTAGGGGTTTTACACATCGCATTGTGTTGAAGAAGGGGGCAATTCCGAGAGTTCATAAAGTGAGGGAGTGCCAGTTGCAGCGAGGGAGGCATTTAAAGCAGAATTGTCTAAGTTGCAGTCAGCAGGAATAATTGAGCCTATTGAGTCCTCAGAGTGGTTGTTTCCCGTGGTTTTAGTTAAGAAGAGTGATGGCAGCATCAGAATGTGTGTAGATCTCCGGGAACTAAATTCCAGCATATGGGTGGATCGGCATCCTTTGCCAAATATTAATGAGTTGTTTTTGACGTTGGGAGAAGCTAAATACTTTTCAACTTTTGATCTGTCAACGGCGTATCATCAAATTGACCTGCACGTCGAATCTAGACCCCTTACTTCATTTGTGACTCCGTTTGGGGCATACAGATTTTGTCGCATGCCTTTTGGCCTGGCTTCGGCTTCGGCTTCGGCTGTGTTTCAGAGGCTGATGCAGCAGTTGTTTGGTGGTGTGTTGGGTGTCAGCTACTTTCAAGATGACAATTTGGTTTGGGGCAGCAGCAAGGAGCAACATGATGTCAGGGTAAGGAAGGTCATGCAGATTCTTAAAGAGAGGATTGACAGTAACATTGACCAACTGTCAGGTGGGTGTCGAGGAGGTCACATACTTGGGGCACACATTGAGTTCACGAGGTGTGAGCCCAAAAAGGGAGTTAGTACAAGTGTTGCGGGATACGCCAGCTCCGGTAAATAAGGATCAGCTAAGGGCTTTTCTGGGTCTTGCGGAGTACTATGTTAAATTTGTTTCAAATTATGCTGAAAAAACGGTGGCCATGAGAGCTCTCATGAGGAAATGCGTAAGGTTTGCATGGTCTGCAGAGTGTGCGGCAGAATTTGAATTGGTCAAGAAGGAAGTAGAGAATGCTCCATCATTAAAGTCATTTGACCTGAAAAATAAAACTGCTTTGACTGTGGATGCAAGTGAGGTGGGTCTGGGGGCGGTGCTAGAGCAATGGATAAATGGTGAATGGGTCCCAGTGGCTTTTGCTTCGAGGACCTTGAGAGATGTGGAAACCAGGTACTCTGTAATTGGGAGAGAGACTTTGGCAGTCTTATGGGCTTCAAAACACTTCAGGACATTTTTGTGGGGCATACCCTATGTTGTCAGAACGGACCATAAACCGTTGGTTCAGGTATTTTCTACCAAGGGAGTCATGGCAGTATCCCCGAGGATTGCAAGGTGGTCAGTACAGTTACAGGATTACAATTTTTCCTTGCAGTATTTTCCGGGAAAGTTTAATGTTGTTGCGGACTGTTTGTCCTGCTTGCCAGTGGTAGAGGCGGACAGTGAGGCAGGAATAGTAAAAGAGGATGATTTGCAGGAGTGTCAGGTTGCTTTGGTGACTTCTGCTGTGGAGAAGTCATTGTGGGATCGGGAGTCTGAGGCTGATCTTGAGTTAAAGTGGATTAGGGAAGGTCTGGTTAAGGGGTGGCACACTGTTAAGGACAGGCCGGAAGGGAAAGCTTATATTCAGGTTCTTCACGAATTAGCTGAGGGTCCCTGGGGTGTGTCTAGGGGTAGTAGGTTGATACCTCCTGTAAGTCTGAGGGGAAGAATGGTGGAATTGGCACATGTTGGTCATTTGGGCCGATCTTTGACCAAAAGGAGACTGAGAGAGGAGTACTGGTGGCCGTTAATGGACAAGGACGTAGAGCAAGTGGTGAAAGATTGTCAGGCATGTTCTGTCAGCGATAAGAGCAAGGTATTGCATCCACAACCTGTGCAACCTGTAGAGGTTCCAGAGCAGGTATGGTCAAAATTGGCTTTGGACATCATGGGTCCGTTTGACTGTTTAGAGCCTGAGTCCAAATATATGTTGGTATTGGTGGACTATACGTCCAGGTGGATTGAGGTGGCGGCGTGTTCTTGTGTTACAACCAATTCCGTTATTGATTTTTTGCGGAAAGTATTTGATCGTGAGGGATTACCTGCAACTTTAGTTACTGATAATGGGGTGCAGTTCACCTCTAGAGCAATGGGAGAATTTTTGGAGCAGCATGCCATTTCTCATTGTAGGACAGCTCTGTATTATCCTTCTGCAAGTGGATTAGTTGAGAGGGCCAATGGTACGATTAAGTCAGCCATACATTGGCTTTGGCCAATGGTTTGGATTGGCAGGAAGTGCTTACACAATATCTGGCTGCATATCGGAGAACCCCTGCCATGCTTACGAGAAGATCTCCATTTGAACTAATGAGGGGCAGGAAGGCAGGTACAACGTTGAGAACTTTGGCTATGGGGGGTGGTGGGCCATGTAATATGGATTTGCGAGCTATTCATCGCGGTATTTTGGAGCGCCAGCAGAGCACGGTGTCTTCACAAAAGTCTAGGAAGGAGTTGAATGTCAAGCCTGGGGATGAAGTGTACATAAAGAATCCCACGATGGTTCACAAAGGTTACAGCACTTTTATGCCCTCAAGGAGAGTTGTTAAGGTCGGAAAAGGGCATGTGCACTTGGAGGATGGCTCTGTCTGGAGTAAGAGACGGGTGGTGGTGAATGGCTGCAAAAGTGTGGATAGGGCAGGTGTGGAATCTGATTTGGAATCGCAGGAAACTGTGCTAGATTATGATCCTGTGGGTTCACAAGCAATCAGGTTTGAACCGGAAGAGATTGTCCCAATTCCAGGTCATGATGGTCCAGAGGTGAATGTGGAATGTCAAAATGCTATTGATCAGCAACCTGATGTAAGACAACACAGGGGTCGTGCGGGTAGGAGCTGTGGTCCTCCCATAAGATTTAGAGATTACATTTGTTAAAGGGAAAGTGCATTTATTCGCACCCATGTTATTTTTGTCTTTATCTAGGTGAAAGTTGTATTTATGACAAGTCATGTAATATTTTGTTCAGTTTTCCATTTGTTCAAATTGATGTTAACATTTTTATCCAAGGGAAGAGGATATGTTGTAATATGCACGTTGAGTGGCCGTTGAGTTGAGGAGAGCCGTAGCAGCAGGCGGCGGGGTCTCGCAATAAAGATACGTTGTTCCACTTACCAGTGTGTGTGTGCAGGAGTTTATGACATAAGCCATTCATCTGTGAGGACTTCTTGTGCTGAAGTGTTCATATCATAGCTGTTCTCCCTGAAATAAGCTGTATTAGCCAAATCTCCTCCAGACCTTGACAGATGCGGCAGACTATGCTGTGATAACCCTTGCCCTCCCAACGCTAATATCACCTCCTCGATCATTAACAGGCACCTGTTATACACCACATCTGTCACATGCAGCGCATTGTCTTGTAACTCTCTCGTTATCTGCCATGTGATGTCCTCAGCGAGACTGATATTATGTTTCTCCCAAAGGCTGAAGGCATTGGAGAGTTGACAAAACACCCTTACTGGAAAGAGCTCCTGCAATTTATGAAGATAATCACATAGATCAGGTTCCTCTAAGGTAGTATCACAATGTTTGTCATCCTCCAGCAAGCCAAGCACCTGACATGCTGAATGGTAGGTGGGATGGAGGACACAGTTGACAATTTTCAGATCAGAAAAGGACGCTGGACCACACACTTCATGTAGAAGCAGGCAAAGGTGATAATATTCTGTGTTATTAGGGTGTATAGTGTATACTCTTCCCAAAACATGATCCTTCTTTGCGTCGGGCCAACTTTCGACGTACTTTCCCTGCTTCCTTCTCTCAAACTTGTTATTCTCCCACACAAAATAAGAAGGGACTTCAGAGTACAGGAGAGTCAGCGTTGCATAGTTTGAAGAAAGTGAGGAGTGTTGTTTTATATGGGTTGTTGACTCTATCAACCAAGTTATTCGAGTTAAAATACATCCGTCAACCATTTTCCAGGTGGACAGCGAGATGTAAAACAGTTGGGTATCTCTCATGAATAGAGAACCTCAATATTTGCCACACTGCCTCGGAACTGCTAATGTAGCAACCACTTTCGTCATGTGTTACTTCATCTTTGTCATTCTCAAGGGCAAAACATGTTTGGTCGCTTCCCTTGATCGCGTACTTGCAAATGTAGTTTATAGATTTAACAGATTTGCAGTACTCAACATTAATATGTGCATTAAAAGTACAAGTACATGAAAGCATGGAATTATAAGGTACTATCCAGCGGTTGTCTAACTGTAGACCATTGATATCAATTATGAAGCCACCGTCAGATGGATACCTTTGTCGATAGTGTGGGTATCGGTCATCTCTTGTCTGAGTGTCCTTGAGAAGAGTTTGTGGGTACCTCTTGCTTCAGTTGCCTTCTTTCATGCAGGGAGAGTTGTGGTTTACGCTTCCGCAGGGGCCATGTATCATGTAAACTTTACAATGTCGTAAAGGAGAGGATCTTTTTTAGGGTCAGGAATTTCAGCACAAATAACATCATCGATCTTGACCGGGGGAAATGCGTTGCTCTAGCCATAGCAAAATGTGTATGTGATGTAGACCTCGCTTCTGCCACTCCACAGAGAACATGAAGCATCGAACATGGCCAAACTATTTTCCCTTATTTAAAAGAGCTATACATTTCTTAACTTTTACATGGAAAACCCTGGCCATAATGTTGTGGCGATCATGGGACTTTTGTAGCAGTGCGTCTATGATTTCTTTTCACTGGGGGTTACAGGTCAATGTTATAAGAAGGTCAGGACGGCCATAGTGGCGGGCATATGTCATGGTGTCCTGGGTTTTTTCGTGCATGTAATGGGGTGCCCCAGGGAGATGAAGATGGTAGTACCACCATCTGATGCAATAGATTAACAGCAGCCTCTTGCCTTCCCCCAGTATCCCTAAAATGAATATAACTCTCTGCCCTGG